>NC_091688.1:47127500-52127500 GCF_041296265.1 Equus caballus | reverse complement strand
TGCAAAGAAGCCTGCACGTTGTGCCTTTCAACTCTAGGGCAATGTAGCACACGCAGAGCAGAATTTCTAGTTCAGCCAGATCAGGCCTGCAAAGAAACTGTGTTTAACAGGCCTTTGTAAGAGATGTTCCCACTAGGCTGTAAGAGCACTGTGCAGAGCGAGTTGTTTCTTAGCTTCCCAAAGAGCTGGAAGCAAGATGCTTTGGGGCCCAACTCGCCCTTTGGAAAGAAGCCTGCAGGTTGTGCCTTTCAGCTCTAGGCCAATGTAGCACACCCAGAGCAGAAGTTCTACTTCAGCGAGATCAGGCCTGCAAAGAAACTGCGTTTCACAGGCCTTTGTAAGAGATGTTCCCGGTAGGCTGTAAGAGCACTGTGCAGAGCGAGTTGTTTCTTAGCTTCCCAAGGAGCTGGAAGCAAGATGCTTTGCGGCCCAACTCGCCCTTTGCAAAGAAGCCTGCACGTTGTGCCTTTCAGCTCTAGTCCAATGTAGCACACCCACAGCAGAAGTTCTACTTCAGCCAGATCAGGCCTGCAAAGAAACTGCGTTTCACAGGCCTTTGTAAGAGATGTTCCCGGTAGGCTGTAAGAGCACTGTGCAGAGCGAGTTGATTCTTAGCTTCCCAAGGAGCTGGAAGCAAGATGCTTTGGGGCCCAACTCGACCTTTGGAAAGAAGCCTGCACGCTGTGCCTTTCAGCTCTAGGGCAATGTAGCACACGCAGAGCAGAAGTTCTACTTCAGCCAGATCAGGCCTGCAAAGAAACTGCGTTTCACAGGCCTTTGTAAGAGATGTTCCCGGTAGGCTGTAAGAGCACTGTGCAGAGCGAGTTGTTTCTTAGCTTCCCAAAGAGCTGGAAGCAAGATGCTTTGCGGCCCAACTCGCCCTTTGGAAAGAAGCCTGCACGTTGTGCCTTTCAGCTCTAGGCCAATGTAGCACACCCAGAGCAGAAGTTCTACTTCAGCCAGATCAGGCCTGCAAAGAAACTGCGTTACACAGGCCTTTGTAAGAGATGTTCCCGGGACTCTGTAAAAGCACTGTGCAGAGCGAGTTGTTTCTTAGCTTCCCAAAGAGCTGGAAGCAAGATGCTTTGGGGCCCAACTCGCCCTTTGGAAAGAAGCCTGCACGTTGTGCCTTTCAGCTCTAGGGCAATGTAGCACATGCAGAGCAGAAGTTCTAGTTCAGCCAGATCCGGCCTGCAAAGAAACTGCGTTTCACAGGCCTTTGTAAGAGATGTTCCCACTAGGCTGTAAGAGCACTGTGCAGAGCGCCTTGTTTATTAGCTTCCCAAAGAGCTGGAAGCAAGATGCTTTGGGGCCCAACTCGCCCTTTGGAAAGAAGCCTGCACATTGTGCCTTTCAGCTCTAGGCCAATGTAGCACACCCAGAGCAGAAGTTCTAGTTCAGCCAGATCAGGCCTGCAAAGAAACTGCATTTCACAGGCCTTTGTAAGAGATGTTCCCAGTAGGCTGTAAGAGCACTGTGCAGAGCGACTTGTTTCTTAGCTTCCCAAAGAGCTGGAAGCAAGATGCTTTGGGGCCCAACTCGCCCTTTGGAAAGAAGCCTGCACGTTGTGCCTTTCAGCTCTAGGGCCATGTAGCACACCCAGAGCAGAAGTTCTACTTCAGCCACATCTGGCCTGCAAAGAAACTGCGTTTCACAGGCCTTTGTAAGAGATGTTCCCGGTAGGCTGTAAGAGCACTGTGCAGAGCGAGTTGTTTCTTAGCTTCCCAAAGAGCTGGAAGCAAGATGCTTTGGGGCCCAACTCGCCCTTTGGAAAGAAGCCTGCAGGTTGTGCCTTTCAGCTCTAGGCCAATGTAGCACACCCAGAGCAGAAGTTCTACTTCAGCCAGATCAGGCCTGCAAAGAAACTTCGTTTCACAGGCCTTTGTAAGAGATGTTCCCGGTAGGCTGTAAGAGCACTGTGCAGAGCGAGTTGTTTCATAGCTAGCCCAAAGAGCTGGAAGCAAGATGCTTTGGGGCCCAACTCGCCCTTTGGAAAGAAGCCTGCACGTTGTGCCTTTCAGCTCTAGGGCCATGTAGCACACCCAGAGCAGAAGTTCTACCTCAGCCAGATCAGGCCTGCAAAGAAACTGCGTTTGACAGGCCTTTGTATGAGATGTTCCCGGTAGGCTGTAAGAGCACTGTGCAGTGCGAGTTGTTTCTTAGCTTCCCAAGGAGCTGGAAGCAAGTTGCTTTGCGGCCCAACTCGCCCTTTGCAAAGAAGCCTGCACGTTGTGCCTTTCAGCTCTAGGGCAATGTAGCACACGCAGAGCAGAAGTTCTAGTTCAGTCAGATCCGGCCTGCAAAGCAACTGCATTTCACAGGCCTTTGTAAGAGATGTTCCCAGTAGGCTGTAAGAGCACTGTGCAGAGCGAGTTGTTTCTTAGCTTCCCAAAGAGCTGGAAGCAAGATGCTTTGGGGCCCAACTCGCCCTTTGGAAACAGGCCTGCACGTTGTGCCCTTCAGCTCTAGGGCAATGTAGCACACCCAGAGCAGAAGTTCTAGTGCAGCGTGATCAGGCCTGCAAAGAAACTGCATTTCACAGGCCTTTGTAAGTGATGGTTCCGGTAGGCTGTAAGAGCACTGTGCAGAGCGAGTTGTTTCATAGCTAGCCCAAAGAGCTGGAAGCAAGATGCTTTGGGGCCCAACTCGCCTTTTGCAAAGAAGCCTGCACATTGTGCCTTTCAGCTTTAGGGCCATGTAGCACACCCAGAGCAGAAGTTCTACTTCAGCCAGATCAGGCCTGCAAAGAAACTGCGTTTCACAGGCCTTTGTAAGAGATCTTCCCGGTAGGCTGTAAGAGCACTGTGCAGAGCGAGTTGTTACTTAGCTTCCCAAAGAGCTGGAAGCAAGATGCTTTGGGGCCCAACTCGCCCTTTGGAAAGAAGCCTGCACGTTGTGCCTTTCAGCTCTAGGGCAAGGTAGAGCACCCAGAGCAGAAGTTCCACTTCAGCCAGATCAGGCCTGCAAAGAAACTGCGTTTCACAGGCCTTTGTAAGAGATGTTCCCGGTAGGCTGTAAGAGCACTGTGCAGCGCGAGTTGTTTCTTAGCTTCCCAAAGAGCTGGAAGCAAGATGCTTTGGGGCCCAACTCGCCCTTTGGAAAGAAGCCTGCACGTTGTGCCTTTCAGCTCTAGGGCCATGTAGCACACCCAGAGCAGAAGTTCTAGTTCAGCCAGATCAGGCCTGCAAAGAAACTGCATTTCACAGGCCTTTGTAACTGATGCTCCCGGTAGGCTGTAAGAGCACTGTGCAGAGCGAGTTGTTTCATAGCTAGCCCAAAGAGCTGGAAGCAAGATGCTTTGGGGCCCAACTCGCCCTTTGGAAAGAAGCCTGCACGTTGTGCCTTTCAGCTCTAGGGCCATGTAGCACACACAGAGCAGAAGTTCTACTTCAGCCACATCAGGCCTGCAAAGAAACTGCGTTTCACAGGCCTTTGTAAGAGATGTTCCCGGTAGGCTGTAAGAGCACTGTGCAGAGCGAGTTGTTTCTTAGCTTCCCAAAGAGCTGGAAGCAAGAAGCTTTGGGGCCCAACTCGCCCTTTGGAAAGAAGCCTGCACGTTGTGCCTTTCAGCTCTAGGCCAATGTAGCACACCCAGAGCAGAAGTTCTAGTTCAGCCAGATCAGGCCTGCAAAGAAACTGCGTTTCACAGGCCTTTGTAAGAGATGTTCCCGGTAGGCTGTAAGAGCACTGTGCAGAGCGAGTTGTTTCATAGCTAGCCCAAAGAGCTGGAAGCAAGATGCTTTGGGGCCCAACTCGCCCTTTGGAAAGAAGCCTGCACGTTGTGCCTTTCAGCTCTAGGGCCATGTAGCACACCCAGAGCAGAGGTTCTACCTCAGCCAGATCAGGCCTGCAAAGAAACTGCGTTTGACAGGCCTTTGTATGAGATGTTCCCGGTAGGCTGTAAGAGCACTGTGCAGTGCGAGTTGTTTCTTAGCTTCCCAAGGAGCTGGAAGCAAGTTGCTTTGCGGCCCAACTCGCCCTTTGCAAAGAAGCCTGCACGTTGTGCCTTTCAGCTCTAGGGCAATGTAGCACACCCAGAGCAGAAGTTCTACTTCAGCCAGATCAGGCCTGCAAAGAAACTGCGTTTCACAGGCCTTTGTAAGAGATGTTCCCAGTAGGCTGTAAGAGCACTGTGCAGAGCGACTTGTTTCTTAGCTTCCCAAAGAGCTGGAAGCAAGATGCTTTGGGGCCCAACTCGCCCTTTGGAAACAGGCCTGCACGTTGCGCCCTTCAGCTCTAGGGCAATGTAGCACACCCAGAGCAGAAGTTCTAGTGCAGCGTGATCAGGCCTGCAAAGAAACTGCATTTCACAGGCCTTTGTAAGTGATGGTTCCGGTAGGCTGTAAGAGCACTGTGCAGAGCGAGTTGTTTCATAGCTAGCCCAAAGAGCTGGAAGCAAGATGCTTTGGGGCCCAACTCGCCTTTTGCAAAGAAGCCTGAACATTGTGCCTTTCAGCTCTAGGGCCATGTAGCACACCCAGAGCAGAAGTTCTACTTCAGCCAGATCAGGCCTGCAAAGAAACTGCGTTTCACAGGCCTTTGTAAGAGATGTTCCCGGTAGGCTGTAAGAGCACTGTGCAGAGCGAGTTGTTTCTTAGCTTCCCAAAGAGCTGGAAGCAAGATGCTTTGGGGCCCAACTCGCCCTTTGGAAAGAAGCCTGCACGTTGTGCCTTTCAGCTCTAGGCCAAAGCAGCACACCCAGAGCAGAAGTTCTACTTCAGCCACATCAGGCCTGCAAAGAAACTGCGTTTCACAGGCCTTTGTAAGAGATGTTCCCGGTAGGCTTTAAGAGCACTGTGCAGAGCGAGTTGTTTCTTAGCTTCCCAAGGAGCTGGAAGCAAGATGCTTTGCGGCCCAACTCGCCCTTTGCAAAGAAGCCTGCACGTTGTGCCTTTCAGCTCTAGGGCAATGTAGCACACGCAGAGCAGAAGTTCTAGTTCAGCCAGATCAGGCCTGCAAAGAAACTGTGTTTAACAGGCCTTTGTAAGAGATGTTCCCACTAGGCTGTAAGAGCACTGTGCAGAGCGAATTGTTTCTTAGCTTCCCAAAGAGCTGGAAGCAAGATGGTTTGGGGCCTAACTCGCCCTTTGGAAAGAAGCCTGCACGTTGTGCCTTTCAGCTCTAGGCCAATGTAGCACACCCAGAGCAGAAGTTCTACTTCAGCCAGATCAGGCCTGCAAAGAAACTGCGTTTCACAGGCCTTTGTAAGAGATGTTCCCGGTAGGCTGTAAGAGCACTGTGCAGAGCGACTTGTTTCTTAGCTTCCCAAAGAGCTGGAAGCAAGATGCTTTGGGGCCCAACTCGCCCTTTGCAAAGAAGCCTGCACGTTGTGCCTTTCAGCTCTAGGGCAATGTAGCACACCCAGAGCAGAAGTTCTACTTCAGCCACATCAGGCCTGCAAAGAAACTGCGTTTCACAGGCCTTTGTAAGAGATATTCCCGGTAGACAGTAAGAGCACTGTGCAGAGCGAGTTGTTTCTTAGCTTCCCAAAGAGCTGGAAGCAAGATGCTTTGGGGCCCAACTCGCCCTTTGGAAAGAAGCCTGCACGTTGTGCCTTTCAGCTCTAGGGCAATGTAGCACACCCAGAGCAGAAGTTCTAGTTCAGCCAGATCAGGCCTGCCAAGAAACTTCGTTTCACAGGCCTTTGTAAGAGATGTTCCCGGTAGGCTGTAAGAGCACTGTGCAGAGCGAGTTGTTTCATAGCTAGCCCAAAGAGCTGGAAGCAAGATGCTTTGGGGCCCAACTCGCCCTTTGGAAAGAAGCCTGCACGTTGTGCCTTTCAGCTCTAGGGCCATGAGGCACACCCAGAGCAGAAGTTCTACCTCAGCCAGATCAGGCCTGCAAAGAAACTGCGTTTGATAGGCCTTTGTATGAGATGTTCCCGGTAGTCTGTAAGAGCACTGTGCAGAGCGAGTTGTTTCTTAGCTTCCCAAAGAGCTGGAAGCAAGATGCTTTGGGGCCCAACTCGCCCTTTGGAAAGAAGCCTGCAGGTTGTGCCTTTCAGCTCTAGGCCAATGTAGCACACCCAGAGCAGAAGTTCTACTTCAGCGAGATCAGGCCTGCAAAGAAACTGCGTTTCACAGGCATTTGTAAGAGATGTTCCCGGTAGGCTGTAAGAGCACTGTGCAGAGCGAGTTGTTTCTTAGCTTCCCAAGGAGCTGGAAGCAAGATGCTTTGCGGCCCAACTCGCCCTTTGCAAAGAAGCCTGCACTTTGTGCCTTTCAGCTCTAGGCCAATGTAGCACACCCAGAGCAGAAGTTCTACTTCAGCCAGATCAGGCCTGCAAAGCAACTGCGTTTGAGATGCCTTTGTAAGAGATGTTCCCGGTAGGCTGTAAAAGCACTGTGCAGAGCGAGTTGTTTCTTAGCTTCCCAAAGAGCTGGAAGCAAGATGCTTTGGGGCCCAACTCGCCCTTTGGAAAGAAGCCTGCACATTGTGCCTTTCAGCTCTAGGGAAATGTAGCACACCCAGAGCAGAAGTTCTGGTTCAGCCAGATTAGGCCTGCAAAGAAACTGCATTTCACAGGCCTTTGTAACTGATGCTCCCGGTAGGCTGTAAGAGCACTGTGCAGAGTGAGTTGTTTCTTAGCTTCCCAAAGAGCTGGAAGCAAGATGCTTTGGGGCCCAACTCGCCCTTTGGAAAGAAGCCTGCACGTTGTGCTTTTCAGCTCTAGGGCAATGTAGCACACCCAGAGCAGAAGTTCCACTTCAGCCAGATCAGGCCTGCAAAGAAACTGCGTTTCACAGGCCTTTGTAAGAGATGTTCCCGGTAGGCTGTAAGAGCACTGTGCATAGCGAGTTGTTTCTTAGCTTCCCAAAGAGCTGGAAGCAAGATGCTTTGGGGCCCAACTCGCCCTTTGGAAAGGAGCCTGCACGTTGTTCCTTTCAGCTCTAGGCCACTGTACCACACCCACAGCAGAAGTTCTACTTTAGCCAGATCAGGCCTGCAAAGAAACTGCGTTTCACAGGCCTTTGTAAGAGATGTTCCCGGTAGGCTGTAAGAGCACTGTGCAGAGTGAGTTGTTTCTTAGCTTCCCAAAGAGCTGGAAGCAAGATGCTTTGGGGCCCAACTCGCCCTTTGGAAAGAAGCCTGCACGTTGTGCCTTTCAGCTCTAGGGCAATGTAGTACACCCAGAGCAGAAGTTCTACATCAGCCAGATCAGGCCTGCAAAGACAATGCGTTTCACAGGCCTTTGTAAGAGATGTTCCCGGTAGGCTGTAAGAGCACTGTGCAGAGCGAGTTGTTTTTAGGTTCCCAAAGAGCTGGAAGCAAGATGCTTTGGGGCCCAACTCGCCCTTTGGAAAGAAGCCTGCACGTTGTGCCTTTCAGCTCTAGGGC
Organism: Equus caballus; assembly: GCF_041296265.1. Classification (NCBI taxonomy): domain Eukaryota; kingdom Metazoa; phylum Chordata; class Mammalia; order Perissodactyla; family Equidae; genus Equus; species Equus caballus. Next base: position 52,120,162 of record NC_091688.1, on the reverse strand, counting down.
AATGTAGAGCACCCAGAGCAGAAGTTCCACTTCAGCCAGATCAGGCCTGCAAAGAAACTGCGTTTCACAGGCCTTTGTAAGAGATGTTCCCGGTAGGCTGTAAGAGCACTGTGCAGAGCCACTTGTTTCTTAGCTTCCCAAAGAGCTGGAAGCAAGATGCTTTGGGGCCCAACTCGCCCTTTGGAAAGAAGCCTGCACGTTGTGCCCTTCAGCTCTAGGGCAATGTAGCACACCCAGAGCAAACGTTCTAGTGCAGCGTGATCAGGCCTGCAAAGAAACTGCATTTCACAGGCCTTTGTAAGTGATGCTTCCGGTAGGCTGTAAGAGCACTGTGCAGAGCGAGTTGTTTCATAGCTAGCCCAAAGAGCTGGAACCAAGATGCTTTGGGGCCCAACTCGCCTTTTGCAAAGAAGCCTGCACATTGTGCCTTTCAGCTCTAGGGCCATGTAGCACACTCAGAGCAGAAGTTCTTCTTCAGCCAGATCAGGCCTGCAAAGAAACTGCGTTTCACAGGCCTTTGTAAGAGATGTTCCCGGTAGGCTGTAAGAGCACTGTGCAGAGCGAGTTGTTTCTTAGCTTCCCAAAGAGCTGGAAGCAAGATGCTTTGGGGCCCAACTCGCCCTTTGGAAAGAAGCCTGCAGGTTGTGCCTTTCAGCTCTAGGCCAAAGTAGCACACCCAGAGCAGAAGTTCTACTTCAGCCACATCAGGCCTGCAAAGAAACTGCGTTTCACAGGCCTTTGTAAGAGATGTTCCCGGTAGGCTGTAAGAGCACTGTGCAGAGCGAGTTGTTTCTTAGCTTCCCAAGGAGCTGGAATCAAGTTGCTTTGCGGCCCAACTCGCCCTTTGCAAAGAAGCCTGCACGTTGTGCCTTTCAGCTCTAGGGCAATGTAGCACACCCAGAGCAGAAGTTCTACTTCAGCCAGATCAGGCCTGGAAAGAAACTGCGTTTCACAGGCCTTTGTAAGAGATGTTCCCAGTAGGCTGTAAGAGCACTGTGCAGAGCGACTTGTTTCTTAGCTTCCCAAAGAGCTGGAAGCAAGATGCTTTGGGGCCCAACTCGCCCTTTGGAAACAGGCCTGCACGTTGCGCCCTTCAGCTCTAGGGCAATGTAGCACACCCAGAGCAGAAGTTCTAGTGCAGCGTGATCAGGCCTGCAAGGAAACTGCATTTCACAGGCCTTTGTAACTGATGCTCCCGGTAGGCTGTAAGAGCACTGTGCAGAGCGAGTTGTTTCATAGCTAGCCCAAAGAGCTGGAAGCAAGATGCTTTGGGGCCCAACTCACCCTTTGGAAAGAAGCCTGCACGTTGTGCCTTTCAGCTCTAGGGCCATGTCGCACACCCAGAGAAGAAGTTCTACTTCAGCCAGATCAGGCCTGCAAAGAAACTGCGTTTCACAGGCCTTTGTAAGAGATGTTCCCGGTAGGCTGTACGAGCACTGTGCAGAGCGAGTTGTTTCTTAGCTTCCCAAGGAGCTGGAAGCAAGATGCTTTGGGGCCCAACTCGCCCTTTGGAAAGAAGCCTGCACGTTGTGCCTTTCAGCTCTAGGCCAATGTAGCACACCCAGAGCAGAAGTTCTACATCAGCCAGATCAGGCCTGCAAAGAAACTGCGTTTCACAGGCCTTTGTAAGAGATGTTCCCGGTAGGCTGTAAGAGCACTGTGCAGAGCGAGTTGTTTCTTAGCTTCCCAAAGAGCTGGAAGCAAGATGCTTTGGGGCCCAACTCGCCCTTTGGAAAGAAGCCTGCACGTTGTGCCTTTCAGCTCTAGGGCAATGTAGAGCACCCAGAGCAGAAGTTCCACTTCAGCCAGATCAGGCCTGCAAAGAAACTGCGTTTCACAGGCCTTTGTAAGAGATGTTCCCGGTAGGCTGTAAGAGCACTGTGCAGAGCGAGTTGTTTCTTAGCTTCCCAAAGAGCTGGAAGCAAGATGCTTTGGGGCCCAACTCGCCCTTTGGAACGAAGCCTGCACGTTGTGCCTTTCAGCTCTAGCGCCATGTAGCACACCCAGAGCAGAAGTTCTAGTTCAGCCAGATCAGGCCTGCAAAGAAACTGCATTTCACAGGCCTTTGTAACTGATGCTCCCGGTAGGCTGTAAGAGCACTGTGCAGAGCGAGTTGTTTCATAGCTAGCCCAAAGAGCTGGAAGCAAGATGCTTTGCGGCCCAACTCGCCCTTTGCAAAGAAGCCTGCACGTTGTGCCTTTCAGCTCTAGGGCAATGTAGCACACCCAGAGCAGAAGTTCTACTTCAGCCCAATCAGGCCTGCAAAGAAACTGCGTTTCACAGGCCTTTGTAAGAGATATTCCCGGTAGGCAGTAAGAGCACTGTGCAGAGCGAGCTGTTTCTTAGCTTCCCAAAGAGCTGGAAGCAAGATGCTTTGGGGCCCAACTCGCCCTTTGGAAAGAAGCCTGCACGTTGTGCCTTTCAGCTCTAGGGCAATGTAGCACACCCAGAGCAGAAGTTCCACTTCATCCAGATCAGGCCTGCAAAGAAACTGCGTTTCACAGGCCTTTGTAAGAGATGTTCCCGGTAGGCTGTAAGAGCACTGTGCAGAGCGAGTTGTTTCTTAGCTTCCCAAAGATCTGGAAGCAAGAAGCTTTGGGGCCCAACTCGCCCTTTGGAAAGAAGCCTGCACGTTGTGCCTTTCAGCTCTAGGCCAATGTAGCACACCCAGAGCAGAAGTTCTACTTCAGCCAGATCAGGCCTGCAAAGAAACTTCGTTTCACAGGCCTTTGTAAGAGATGTTCCCTGTAGGCTGTAAGAGCACTGTGCAGAGCGAGTTGTTTCATAGCTAGCCCAAAGAGCTGGAAGCAAGATGCTTTGGGGCCCAACTCGCCCTTTGTAAAGAAGCCTGCACGTTGTGCCTTTCAGCTCTAGGCCAATGTAGCACACCCAGAGCAGAAGTTCTACTTCAGCGAGATCAGGCCTGCAACGAAACTGCATTTCACAGGCCTTTGTAAGAGATGTTCCCCGTAGGCTGTAAGAGCACTGTGCAGAGCGAGTTGTTTCTTAGCTTCCCAAGGAGCTGGAAGCAAGATGCTTTGCGGCCCAACTCGCCCTTTGCAAAGAAGCCTGGACGTTGTGCCTTTCAGCTCTAGGGCAATGTAGCACACCCAGAGCAGAAGTTCCACTTCAGCCAGATCAGGCCAGCAAAGAAACTGCGTTTCACAGGCCTTTGTAAGAGATGTTCCCGGTAGGCTGTAAGAGCACTGTGCAGAGCGTGTTGCTTCTTAGCTTCCCAAGGAGCTGGAAGCGAGATGCTTTCCGGCCCAACTCGCCCTTTGGAAAGAAGCCTGCACGTTGTTCCTTTCAGCTCTAGGGCAATGTAGCACACCCAGAGCAGAAGTTCTACTTCAGCCAGATCAGGCCTGCAAAGAAACTGCATTTCACAGGCCTTTGTAGTGATGCTCCCGGCAGGCTGTAAGAGCACTGTGCAGAGCGAGTTGTTTCATAGCTAGCCCAAAGAGCTGGAAGCAAGATGCTTTGGGGCCCAACTCGCCCTTTGGAAAGAAGCCTGCACGTTGTGCCTTTCAGCTCTAGGCCAATGTAGCACACCCAGAGCAGAAGTTCTACATCAGCCAGATCAGGCCTGCAAAGAAACTGCGTTTCACAGGCCTTTGTAAGAGATGTTCCCGGTAGGCTGTAAGAGCACTGTGCAGAGCGAGTTGTTTCTTAGCTTCCCAAAGAGCTGGAAGCAAGATGCTTTGGGGCCCAACTCGCCCTTTGGAAAGAAGCCTGCACGTTGTGCCTTTCAGCTCTAGGGCAATGTAGAGCACCCAGAGCAGAAGTTCCACTTCAGCCAGATCAGGCCTGCAAAGAAACTGCGTTTCACAGGCCTTTGTAAGAGATGTTCCCGGTAGGCTGTAAGAGCACTGTGCAGAGCGAGTTGTTTCTTAGCTTCCCAAAGAGCTGGAAGCAAGATGCTTTGGGGCCCAACTCGCCCTTTGGAACGAAGCCTGCACGTTGTGCCTTTCAGCTCTAGCGCCATGTAGCACACCCAGAGCAGAAGTTCTAGTTCAGCCAGATCAGGCCTGCAAAGAAACTGCATTTCACAGGCCTTTGTAACTGATGCTCCCGGTAGGCTGTAAGAGCACTGTGCAGAGCGAGTTGTTTCATAGCTAGCCCAAAGAGCTGGAAGCAAGATGCTTTGCGGCCCAACTCGCCCTTTGCAAAGAAGCCTGCACGTTGTGCCTTTCAGCTCTAGGGCAATGTAGCACACCCAGAGCAGAAGTTCTACTTCAGCCCAATCAGGCCTGCAAAGAAACTGCGTTTCACAGGCCTTTGTAAGAGATATTCCCGGTAGGCAGTAAGAGCACTGTGCAGAGCGAGCTGTTTCTTAGCTTCCCAAAGAGCTGGAAGCAAGATGCTTTGGGGCCCAACTCGCCCTTTGGAAAGAAGCCTGCACGTTGTGCCTTTCAGCTCTAGGGCAATGTAGCACACCCAGAGCAGAAGTTCCACTTCATCCAGATCAGGCCTGCAAAGAAACTGCGTTTCACAGGCCTTTGTAAGAGATGTTCCCGGTAGGCTGTAAGAGCACTGTGCAGAGCGAGTTGTTTCTTAGCTTCCCAAAGATCTGGAAGCAAGAAGCTTTGGGGCCCAACTCGCCCTTTGGAAAGAAGCCTGCACGTTGTGCCTTTCAGCTCTAGGCCAATGTAGCACACCCAGAGCAGAAGTTCTACTTCAGCCAGATCAGGCCTGCAAAGAAACTTCGTTTCACAGGCCTTTGTAAGAGATGTTCCCTGTAGGCTGTAAGAGCACTGTGCAGAGCGAGTTGTTTCATAGCTAGCCCAAAGAGCTGGAAGCAAGATGCTTTGGGGCCCAACTCGCCCTTTGTAAAGAAGCCTGCACGTTGTGCCTTTCAGCTCTAGGCCAATGTAGCACACCCAGAGCAGAAGTTCTACTTCAGCGAGATCAGGCCTGCAAAGAAACTGCATTTCACAGGCCTTTGTAAGAGATGTTCCCGGTAGGCTGTAAGAGCACTGTGCAGAGCGAGTTGTTTCTTAGCTTCCCAATGAGCTGGAAGCAAGATGCTTTGCGGCCCAACTCGCCCTTTGCAAAGAAGCCTGCACGTTGTGCCTTTCAGCTCTAGGGCAATGTAGCACACGCAGAGCAGAAGTTCTAGTTCAGCCAGATCAGGCCTGCAAAGAAAGTGCGTTTCACAGGCCTTTGTAAGAGATGTTCCCGGTAGGCTGTAAGAGCACTGTGCAGAGCGAGTTGTTTCTTAGCTTCCCAAAGATCTGGAAGAAAGAAGCTTTGGGGCCCAACTCGCCCTTTGGAAAGAAGCCTGCACGTTGTGCCTTTCAGCTCTAGGCCAATGTAGCACACCCAGAGCAGAAGTTCTACTTCAGCCAGATCAGGCCTGCAAAGAAACTTCGTTTCACAGGCCTTTGTAAGAGATGTTCCCGGTAGGCTGTAAGAGCACTGTGCAGAGCGAGTTGTTTCATAGCTAGCCCAAAGAGCTGGAAGCAAGATGCTTTGGGGCCCAACTCGCCCTTTGTAAAGAAGCCTGCACGTTGTGCCTTTCAGCTCTAGGCCAATGTAGCACACCCAGAGCAGAAGTTCTACTTCAGCCAGATCAGGCCTGGAAAGAAACTGCGTTTCACAGGCCTTTGTAAGAGATGTTCCCAGTAGGCTGTAAGAGCACTGTGCAGAGCGACTTGTTTCTTAGCTTCCCAAAGAGCTGGAAGCAAGATGCTTTGGGGCCCAACTCGCCCTTTGGAAACAGGCCTGCACGTTGCGCCCTTCAGCTCTAGGGCAATGTAGCACACCCAGAGCAGAAGTTCTAGTGCAGCGTGATCAGGCCTGCAAGGAAACTGCATTTCACAGGCCTTTGTAACTGATGCTCCCGGTAGGCTGTAAGAGCACTGTGCAGAGCGAGTTGTTTCATAGCTAGCCCAAAGAGCTGGAAGCAAGATGCTTTGGGGCCCAACTCACCCTTTGGAAAGAAGCCTGCACGTTGTGCCTTTCAGCTCTAGGGCCATGTCGCACACCCAGAGAAGAAGTTCTACTTCAGCCAGATCAGGCCTGCAAAGAAACTGCGTTTCACAGGCCTTTGTAAGAGATGTTCCCGGTAGGCTGTACGAGCACTGTGCAGAGCGAGTTGTTTCTTAGCTTCCCAAGGAGCTGGAAGCAAGATGCTTTGGGGCCCAACTCGCCCTTTGTAAAGAAGCCTGCACGTTGTGCCTTTCAGCTCTAGGCCAATGTAGCACACCCAGAGAAGAAGTTCTACTTCAGCCACATCAGGCCTGCAAAGAAACTGCGTTTCACAGGCCTTTGTAAGAGATGTTCCCCGTAGGCTGTAAGAGCACTGTGCAGAGCGAGTTGTTTCTTAGCTTCCCAAGGAGCTGGAAGCAAGATGCTTTGCGGCCCAACTCGCCCTTTGCAAAGAAGCCTGGACGTTGTGCCTTTCAGCTCTAGGGCAATGTAGCACACCCAGAGCAGAAGTTCCACTTCAGCCAGATCAGGCCAGCAAAGAAACTGCGTTTCACAGGCCTTTGTAAGAGATGTTCCCGGTAGGCTGTAAGAGCACTGTGCAGAGCGTGTTGCTTCTTAGCTTCCCAAGGAGCTGGAAGCGAGATGCTTTCCGGCCCAACTCGCCCTTTGGAAAGAAGCCTGCACGTTGTTCCTTTCAGCTCTAGGGCAATGTAGCACACCCAGAGCAGAAGTTCTACTTCAGCCAGATCAGGCCTGCAAAGAAACTGCATTTCACAGGCCTTTGTAGTGATGCTCCCGGCAGGCTGTAAGAGCACTGTGCAGAGCGAGTTGTTTCATAGCTAGCCCAAAGAGCTGGAAGCAAGATGCTTTGGGGCCCAACTCGCCCTTTGGAAAGAAGCCTGCACGTTGTGCCTTTCAGCTCTAGGGCAATGTAGAGCACCCAGAGCAGAAGTTCCACTTCAGCCAGATCAGGCCTGCAAAGAAACTGCGTTTCACAGGCCTTTGTAAGAGATGTTCCCGGTAGGCTGTAAGAGCACTGTGCAGAGCGAGTTGTTTCTTAGCTTCCCAAAGAGCTGGAAGCAAGATGCTTTGGGGCCCAACTCGCCCTTTGGAACGAAGCCTGCACGTTGTGCCTTTCAGCTCTAGCGCCATGTAGCACACCCAGAGCAGAAGTTCTAGTTCAGCCAGATCAGGCCTGCAAAGAAACTGCATTTCACAGGCCTTTGTAACTGATGCTCCCGGTAGGCTGTAAGAGCACTGTGCAGAGCGAGTTGTTTCATAGCTAGCCCAAAGAGCTGGAAGCAAGATGCTTTGCGGCCCAACTCGCCCTTTGCAAAGAAGCCTGCACGTTGTGCCTTTCAGCTCTAGGGCAATGTAGCACACCCAGAGCAGAAGTTCTACTTCAGCCCAATCAGGCCTGCAAAGAAACTGCGTTTCACAGGCCTTTGTAAGAGATATTCCCGGTAGGCAGTAAGAGCACTGTGCAGAGCGAGCTGTTTCTTAGCTTCCCAAAGAGCTGGAAGCAAGATGCTTTGGGGCCCAACTCGCCCTTTGGAAAGAAGCCTGCACGTTGTGCCTTTCAGCTCTAGGGCAATGTAGCACACCCAGAGCAGAAGTTCCACTTCATCCAGATCAGGCCTGCAAAGAAACTGCGTTTCACAGGCCTTTGTAAGAGATGTTCCCGGTAGGCTGTAAGAGCACTGTGCAGAGCGAGTTGTTTCTTAGCTTCCCAAAGATCTGGAAGCAAGAAGCTTTGGGGCCCAACTCGTCCTTTGGAAAGAAGCCTGCACGTTGTGCCTTTCAGCTCTAGGCCAATGTAGCACACCCAGAGCAGAAGTTCTACTTCAGCCAGATCAGGCCTGCAAAGAAACTTCGTTTCACAGGCCTTTGTAAGAGATGTTCCCGGTAGGCTGTAAGAGCACTGTGCAGAGCGAGTTGTTTCATAGCTAGCCCAAAGAGCTGGAAGCAAGATGCTTTGGGGCCCAACTCGCCCTTTGTAAAGAAGCCTGCACGTTGTGCCTTTCAGCTCTAGGCCAATGTAGCACACCCAGAGCAGAAGTTCTACTTCAGCGAGATCAGGCCTGCAAAGAAACTGCGTTTCACAGGCCTTTGTAAGAGATGTTCCCGGTAGGCTGTAAGAGCACTGTGCAGAGCGAGTTGTTTCTTAGCTTCCCAAGGAGCTGGAAGCAAGATGCTTTGCGGCCCAACTCGCCCTTTGCAAAGAAGCCTGCACGTTGTGCCTTTCAGCTCTAGGGCAATGTAGCACACGCAGAGCAGAAGTTCTAGTTCAGCCAGATCAGGCCTGCAAAGAAAGTGCGTTTCACAGGCCTTTGTAAGAGATGTTCCCGGTAGGCTGTAAGAGCACTGTGCAGAGCGAGTTGTTTCTTAGCTTCCCAAAGATCTGGAAGCAAGAAGCTTTGGGGCCCAACTCGCCCTTTGGAAAGAAGCCTGCACGTTGTGCCTTTCAGCTCTAGGCCAATGTAGCACACCCAGAGCAGAAGTTCTACTTCAGCCAGATCAGGCCTGCAAAGAAACTTCGTTTCACAGGCCTTTGTAAGAGATGTTCCCGGTAGGCTGTAAGAGCACTGTGCAGAGCGAGTTGTTTCATAGCTAGCCCAAAGAGCTGGAAGCAAGATGCTTTGGGGCCCAACTCGCCCTTTGTAAAGAAGCCTGCACGTTGTGCCTTTCAGCTCTAGGCCAATGTAGCACACCCAGAGCAGAAGTTCTACTTCAGCGAGATCAGGCCTGCAAAGAAACTGCGTTTCACAGGCCTTTGTAAGAGATGTTCCCGGTAGGCTGTAAGAGCACTGTGCAGAGCGAGTTGTTTCTTAGCTTCCCAAGGAGCTGGAAGCAAGATGCTTTGCGGCCCAACTCGCCCTTTGCAAAGAAGCCTGCACGTTGTGCCTTTCAGCTCTAGGGCAATGTAGCACACGCAGAGCAGAAGTTCTAGTTCAGCCAGATCAGGCTTGCAAAGAAAGTGCGTTTCACAGGCCTTTGTAAGAGATGTTCCCGGTAGGCTGTAAGAGCACTGTGCAGAGCGAGTTGTTTCTTAGCTTCCCAAAGAGCTGGAAGCAAGATGCTTTGGGGCCCAACTCGCCCTTTGGAAAGAAGCCTGCACGTTGTGCCTTTCAGCTCTAGGGCCATGTAGCACACCCAGAGCAGAAGTTCTAGTTCAGCCAGATCAGGCCTGCAAAGTAACTGCATTTCACAGGCCTTTGTAACTGATGCTCCCGGTAGGCTGTAAGAGCACTGTGCAGAGCGAGTTGTTTCATAGCTAGCCCAAAGAGCTGGAAGCAAGATGCTTTGGGGCCCAACTCACCCTTTGGAAAGAAGCCTGCACGTTGTGCCTTTCAGCTCTAGGGCAATGTAGCACACCCAGAGCAGAAGTTCCACTTCAGCCAGATCAGGCCTGCAAAGAAACTGCGTTTCACAGGCCTTTGTAAGAGATGTTCCCGGTAGGCTGTAAGAGCACTGTGCAGAGCGAGTTGTTTCTTAGCTTCCCAAAGAGCTGGAAGCAAGATGCTTTGGGGCCCAACTCGCCCTTTGCAAAGAAGCCTGCACGTTGTGCCTTTCAGCTCTAGGCCAATGTAGCACACCCAGAGCAGAAGTTCTACTTCAGCCATATCAGGCCTGCAAAGAAACTGCGTTTCACAGGCCTTTGTAAGAGATGTTCCCGGTAGGCAGTAAGAGCACCGTGCAGAGCGAGTTGTTTCTTAGCTGCCCAAAGAGCTGGAAGCAAGATGCTTTGGGGCCCAACTCGTCCTTTGGAAAGAAGCCTGCACGTTGTGCCTTTCAGCTCTAGGGCAATGTAGCACACCCAGAGCAGAAGTTCCACTTCAGCCAGATCAGGCCTGCAAAGAAACTGCGTTTCACAGGCCTTTGTAAGAGATGTTCCCGGTAGGCTGTAAGAGCACTGTGCAGAGCGAGTTGTTTCATAGCTAGCCCGAAGAGCTGGAAGCAAGATGCTTTGGGGCCCAACTCGCCCTTTGGAAACAGGCCTGCACGTTGTGCCCTTCAGCTCTAGGGCAATGTAGCACACCCAGAGCAGAAGTTCTAGTTCAGCGTGATCAGGCCTGCAAAGAAACTGCATTTCACAGGCCTTTGTTAGTGATGGTTCCGGTAGGCTGTAAGAGCACTGTGCAGAGCGAGTTGTTTCATAGCTAGCCCAAAGAGCTGGAAGCAAGATGCTTTGGGGCCCAACTCGCCTTTTGCAAAGAAGCCTGCACATTGTGCCTTTCAGCTCTAGGGCCATGAAGCACACCCAGAGCAGAAGTTCCACTTCAGCCAGATCAGGCCTGCAAAGAAACTGCGTTTCGCAGGCCTTTGTAAGAGATGTTCCCGGTAGGCTGTAAGAGCACTGTGCAGAGCGAGTTGTTTCTTAGCTTCCCAAAGAGCTGGAAGCAAGATGCTTTGGGGCCCAACTTGCCCTTTGGAAAGAAGCCTGCAGGTTGTGCCTTTCAGCTCTAGGCCAATGTAGCACACCCAGAGCAGAAGTTCTACTTCAGCCACATCAGGCCTGCAAAGAAACTGCGTTTCACAGACCTTTGTAAGAGATGTTCCCGGTAGGCTGTAAGAGCACTGTGCAGAGCGAGTTGTTTCTTAGCTTCCCAAGGAGCTGGAATCAAGATGCTTTGCGGCCCAACTCGCCCTTTGCAAATAAGCCTGCACGTTGTGCCTTTCAGCTCTAGGGCAATGTAGCACACGCAGAGCAGAAGTTCTAGTTCAGCCAGATCAGGCCTGCAAGGAAACTGCGTTTCACAGGCCTTTGTAAGAGATGTTCCCGGTAGGCTGTAAGAGCACTGTGCAGAGCGACTTGTTTCTTAGCTTCCCAAAGAGCTGGAAGCAAGATGCTTTGCGGCCCAACTCGCCCTTTTGAAAGAAGCCTGCACGTTGTGCCTTTCAGCTCTAGGCCAATGTAGCACACCCAGAGCAGAAGTTCTACTTCAGCCACATCAGGCCTGCAAAGAAACTGCGTTTCACAGGCCTTTGTAAGAGATGTTCCCCGTAGGCTGTAAGAGCACTGTGCAGAGCGAGTTGTTTCTTAGCTTCCCAAAGAGCTGGAAGCAAGATGCTTTGGGGCCCAACTCGCCCTTTGCAAAGAAGCCTGCACGTTGTGCCTTTCAGCTCTAGGGCAATGTAGCACACCCAGAGCAGAAGTTCTACTTCAGCCCAATCAGGCCTGCAAAGAAACTGCGTTTCACAGGCCTTTGTAAGAGATGTTCCCGGTAGGCTGTAAGAGCACTGTGCAGAGCGAGTTGTTTCTTAGCTTCCCAAGGAGCTGGAAGCAAGATGCTTTGCGGCCCAACTCGCCCTTTGCAAAGAAGCCTGCACGTTGTGCCTTTCAGCTCTAGGGCAATGTAGCACACGCAGAGCAGAAGTTCTAGTTCAGCCAGATCAGGCCTGCAAAGAAAGTGCGTTTCACAGGCCTTTGTAAGAGATGTTCCCGGTAGGCTGTAAGAGCACTGTGCAGAGCGAGTTGTTTCTTAGCTTCCCAAAGAGCTGGAAGCAAGATGCTTTGGGGCCCAACTCGCCCTTTGGAAAGAAGCCTGCACGTTGTGCCTTTCAGCTCTAGGGCCATGTAGCACACCCAGAGCAGAAGTTCTAGTTCAGCCAGATCAGGCCTGCAAAGTAACTGCATTTCACAGGCCTTTGTAACTGATGCTCCCGGTAGGCTGTAAGAGCACTGTGCAGAGCGAGTTGTTTCATAGCTAGCCCAAAGAGCTGGAAGCAAGATGCTTTGGGGCCCAACTCACCCTTTGGAAAGAAGCCTGCACGTTGTGCCTTTCAGCTCTAGGGCAATGTAGCACACCCAGAGCAGAAGTTCCACTTCAGCCAGATCAGGCCTGCAAAGAAACTGCGTTTCACAGGCCTTTGTAAGAGATGTTCCCGGTAGGCTGTAAGAGCACTGTGCAGAGCGAGTTGTTTCTTAGCTTCCCAAAGAGCTGGAAGCAAGATGCTTTGGGGCCCAACTCGCCCTTTGCAAAGAAGCCTGCACGTTGTGCCTTTCAGCTCTAGGCCAATGTAGCACACCCAGAGCAGAAGTTCTACTTCAGCCATATCAGGCCTGCAAAGAAACTGCGTTTCACAGGCCTTTGTAAGAGATGTTCCCGGTAGGCAGTAAGAGCACCGTGCAGAGCGAGTTGTTTCTTAGCTGCCCAAAGAGCTGGAAGCAAGATGCTTTGGGGCCCAACTCGTCCTTTGGAAAGAAGCCTGCACGTTGTGCCTTTCAGCTCTAGGGCAATGTAGCACACCCAGAGCAGAAGTTCCACTTCAGCCAGATCAGGCCTGCAAAGAAACTGCGTTTCACAGGCCTTTGTAAGAGATGTTCCCGGTAGGCTGTAAGAGCACTGTGCAGAGCGAGTTGTTTCATAGCTAGCCCGAAGAGCTGGAAGCAAGATGCTTTGGGGCCCAACTCGCCCTTTGGAAACAGGCCTGCACGTTGTGCCCTTCAGCTCTAGGGCAATGTAGCACACCCAGAGCAGAAGTTCTAGTTCAGCGTGATCAGGCCTGCAAAGAAACTGCATTTCACAGGCCTTTGTTAGTGATGGTTCCGGTAGGCTGTAAGAGCACTGTGCAGAGCGAGTTGTTTCATAGCTAGCCCAAAGAGCTGGAAGCAAGACGCTTTGGGGCCCAACTCGCCTTTTGCAAAGAAGCCTGCACATTGTGCCTTTCAGCTCTAGGGCCATGAAGCACACCCAGAGCAGAAGTTCCACTTCAGCCAGATCAGGCCTGCAAAGAAACTGCGTTTCGCAGGCCTTTGTAAGAGATGTTCCCGGTAGGCTGTAAGAGCACTGTGCAGAGCGAGTTGTTTCTTAGCTTCCCAAAGAGCTGGAAGCAAGATGCTTTGGGGCCCAACTTGCCCTTTGGAAAGAAGCCTGCAGGTTGTGCCTTTCAGCTCTAGGCCAATGTAGCACACCCAGAGCAGAAGTTCTACTTCAGCCACATCAGGCCTGCAAAGAAACTGCGTTTCACAGACCTTTGTAAGAGATGTTCCCGGTAGGCTGTAAGAGCACTGTGCAGAGCGAGTTGTTTCTTAGCTTCCCAAGGAGCTGGAATCAAGATGCTTTGCGGCCCAACTCGCCCTTTGCAAATAAGCCTGCACGTTGTGCCTTTCAGCTCTAGGGCAATGTAGCACACGCAGAGCAGAAGTTCTAGTTCAGCCAGATCAGGCCTGCAAGGAAACTGCGTTTCACAGGCCTTTGTAAGAGATGTTCCCGGTAGGCTGTAAGAGCACTGTGCAGAGCGACTTGTTTCTTAGCTTCCCAAAGAGCTGGAAGCAAGATGCTTTGCGGCCCAACTCGCCCTTTTGAAAGAAGCCTGCACGTTGTGCCTTTCAGCTCTAGGCCAATGTAGCACACCCAGAGCAGAAGTTCTACTTCAGCCACATCAGGCCTGCAAAGAAACTGCGTTTCACAGGCCTTTGTAAGAGATGTTCCCCGTAGGCTGTAAGAGCACTGTGCAGAGCGAGTTGTTTCTTAGCTTCCCAAAGAGCTGGAAGCAAGATGCTTTGGGGCCCAACTCGCCCTTTGCAAAGAAGCCTGCACGTTGTGCCTTTCAGCTCTAGGGCAATGTAGCACACCCAGAGCAGAAGTTCTACTTCAGCCCAATCAGGCCTGCAAAGAAACTGCGTTTCACAGGCCTTTGTAAGAGATATTCCCGGTATTCAGTAAGAGCACTGTGCAGAGCGAGTTGTTTCTTAGCTTCCCAAAGGGCTGGAAGCCAGATGCTTTGGGGCCCAACTCGCCCTTTGGAAAGAAGCCTGCACGTTGTGCCTTTCAGCTCTAGGGCAATGTAGCACACCCAGAGCAGAAGTTCCACTTCAGCCAGATCAGGCCTGCAAAGAAACTGCGTTTCACAGGCCTTTGTAAGAGATGTTCCCGGTAGGCTGTAAGAGCACTGTGCAGAGCGAGTTGTTTCTTAGCTTCCCAAAGAGCTGGAAGCAAGATGCTTTGGGGCCCAACTCGCCCTTTGGAAAGAAGCCTGCACGTTGTGCCTTTCAGCTCTAGGGCAATGTAGCACACCCAGAGCAGAAGTTCTACTTCAGCCATATCAGGCCTGCAAAGAAACTGCGTTTCACAGGCCTTTGTAAGAGATGTTCCCGGTAGGCAGTAAGAGCACTGTGCAGAGCGAGTTGTTTCTTAGCTGCCCAAAGAGCTGGAAGCAAGATGCTTTGCGGCCCAACTCGCCCTTTGGAAAGAAGCCTGCACGTTGTGCCTTTCAGCTCTAGGGCAATGTAGCACACCCAGAGCAGAAGTTCCACTTCAGCCAGATCAGGCCTGCAAAGAAACTGCGTTTCACAGGCCTTTGTAAGAGATGTTCCCGGTAGGCTGTAAGAGCACTGTGCAGAGCGAGTTGTTTCATGGCTAGCCCAAAGAGCTGGAAGCAAGATGCTTTGGGGCCCAACTCGCCCTTTGGAAAGAAGCCTGCACGTTGTGCCTTTCAGCTCTAGGCCAATGTAGCACACCCAGAGCAGAAGTTCTACATCAGCCAGATCAGGCCTGCAAAGAAACTGCGTTTCACAGGCCTTTGTAAGCGATGTTCCCGGTAGGGTGTAAGAGAACTGTGCAGAGCGAGTTGTTTCTTAGCTTCCCAAAGAGCTGGAAGCAAGATGCTTTGGGGCCCAACTCGCCCTTTGGAAAGAAGCCTGCACGTTGTGCCTTTCAGCTCTAGGCCAAAGCAGCACACCCAGAGCAGAAGTTCTACTTCAGCCACATCAGGCCTGCAAAGAAACTGCGTTTCACAGGCCTTTGTAAGAGATGTTCCCGGTAGGCTTTAAGAGCACTGTGCAGAGCGAGTTGTTTCTTAGCTTCCCAAGGAGCTGGAAGCAAGATGCTTTGCGGCCCAACTCGCCCTTTGCAAAGAAGCCTGCACGTTGTGCCTTTCAGCTCTAGGGCAATGTAGCACACGCAGAGCAGAATTTCTAGTTCAGCCAGATCAGGCCTGCAAAGAAACTGTGTTTAACAGGCCTTTGTAAGAGATGTTCCCACTAGGCTGTAAGAGCACTGTGCAGAGCGAATTGTTTCTTAGCTTCCCAAAGAGCTGGAAGCAAGATGGTTTGGGGCCTAACTCGCCCTTTGGAAAGAAGCCTGCACGTTGTGCCTTTCAGCTCTAGGCCAATGTAGCACACCCAGAGCAGAAGTTCTACTTCAGCCAGATCAGGCCTGCAAAGAAACTGCGTTTCACAGGCCTTTGTAAGAGATGTTCCCGGTAGGCTGTAAGAGCACTGTGCAGAGCGAGTTGTTTCTTAGCTTCCCAAAGAGCTGGAAGCAAGATGCTTTGGGGCCCAACTCGCCCTTTGCAAAGAAGCCTGCACGTTGTGCCTTTCAGCTCTAGGGCAATGTAGCACACCCAGAGCAGAAGTTCTACTTCAGCCACATCAGGCCTGCAAAGAAACTGCGTTTCACAGGCCTTTGTAAGAGATATTCCCGGTAGGCAGTAAGAGCACTGTGCAGAGCGAGTTGTTTCTTAGCTTCCCAAAGAGCTGGAAGCAAGATGCTTTGGGGCCCAACTCGCCCTTTGGAAAGAAGCCTGCACGTTGTGCCTTTCAGCTCTAGGGCAATGTAGCACACCCAGAGCAGAAGTTCTAGTTCAGCCAGATCAGGCCTGCCAAGAAACTTCGTTTCACAGGCCTTTGTAAGAGATGTTACCGGTAGGCTGTAAGAGCACTGTGCAGTGCGAGTTGTTTCATAGCTAGCCCAAAGAGCTGGAAGCAAGATGCTTTGGGGCCCAACTCGCCCTTTGGAAAGAAGCCTGCACGTTGTGCCTTTCAGCTCTAGGGCCATGAGGCACACCCAGAGCAGAAGTTCTACCTCAGCCAGATCAGGCCTGCAAAGAAACTGCGTTTGATAGGCCTTTGTATGAGATGTTCCCGGTAGTCTGTAAGAGCACTGTGCAGAGCGAGTTGTTTCTTAGCTTCCCAAAGAGCTGGAAGCAAGATGCTTTGGGGCCCAACTCGCCCTTTGGAAAGAAGCCTGCAGGTTGTGCCTTTCAGCTCTAGGCCAATGTAGCACACCCACAGCAGAAGTTCTACTTCAGCCACATCAGGCCTGCAAAGAAACTGCGTTTCACAGGCATTTGTAAGAGATGTTCCCGGTAGGCTGTAAGAGCACTGTGCAGAGCGAGTTGTTTCTTAGCTTCCCAAGGAGCTGGAAGCAAGATGCTTTGCGGCCCAACTCGCCCTTTGCAAAGAAGCCTGCACTTTGTGCCTTTCAGCTCTAGGCCAATGTAGCACACCCAGAGCAGAAGTTCTACTTCAGCCAGATCAGGCCTGCAAAGCAACTGCGTTTGAGATGCCTTTGTAAGAGATGTTCCCGGTAGGCTGTAAAAGCACTGTGCAGAGCGAGTTGTTTCTTAGCTTCCCAAAGAGCTGGAAGCAAGATGCTTTGGGGCCCAACTCGCCCTTTGGAAAGAAGCCTGCACATTGTGCCTTTCAGCTCTAGGGAAATGTAGCACACCCAGAGCAGAAGTTCTGGTTCAGCCAGATTAGGCCTGCAA
This sequence comes from Equus caballus, assembly GCF_041296265.1. NCBI lineage: Eukaryota > Metazoa > Chordata > Mammalia > Perissodactyla > Equidae > Equus > Equus caballus. The sequence continues at coordinate 52,103,737 of NC_091688.1, read as the reverse complement.
AGAAACTGCATTTCACAGGCCTTTGTAACTGATGCTCCCGGTAGGCTGTAAGAGCACTGTGCAGAGTGAGTTGTTTCTTAGCTTCCCAAAGAGCTGGAAGCAAGATGCTTTGGGGCCCAACTCGCCCTTTGGAAAGAAGCCTGCACGTTGTGCTTTTCAGCTCTAGGGCAATGTAGCACACCCAGAGCAGAAGTTCCACTTCAGCCAGATCAGGCCTGCAAAGAAACTGCGTTTCACAGGCCTTTGTAAGAGATGTTCCCGGTAGGCTGTAAGAGCACTGTGCATAGCGAGTTGTTTCTTAGCTTCCCAAAGAGCTGGAAGCAAGATGCTTTGGGGCCCAACTCGCCCTTTGGAAAGGAGCCTGCACGTTGTTCCTTTCAGCTCTAGGCCAATGTAGCACACCCACAGCAGAAGTTCTACCTTAGCCAGATCAGGCCTGCAAAGAAAGTGCGTTTCACAGGCCTTTGTAAGAGATGTTCCCGGTAGGCTGTAAGAGCACTGTGCAGAGTGAGTTGTTTCTTAGCTTCCCAAAGAGCTGGAAGCAAGATGCTTTGGGGCCCAACTCGCCCTTTGGAAAGAAGCCTGCACGTTGTGCCTTTCAGCTCTAGGCCAATGTAGCACACCCAGAGCAGAAGTTCTAGTGCAGCGTGATCAGGCCTGCAAAGAAACTGCATTTCACAGGCCTTTGTAAGTGATGGTTCCGGTAGGCTGTAAGAGCACTGTGCAGAGCGAGTTGTTTCATAGCTAGCCCAAAGAGCTGGAACCAAGATGCTTTGGGGCCCAACTCGCCTTTTGCAAAGAAGCCTGCTCATTGTGCCTTTCAGCTCTAGGGCCATGTAGCACACTCAGAGCAGAAGTTCTTCTTCAGCCAGATCAGGCCTGCAAAGAAACTGCGTTTCACAGGCCTTTGTAAGAGATGTTCCCGGTAGGCTGTAAGAGCACTGTGCAGAGCGAGTTGTTTCTTAGCTTCCCAAAGAGCTGGAAGCAAGATGCTTTGGGGCCCAACTCGCCCTTTGGAAAGAAGCCTGCAGGTTGTGCCTTTCAGCTCTAGGCCAAAGAAGCACACCCAGAGCAGAAGTTCTACTTCAGCCACATCAGGCCTGCAAAGAAACTGCGTTTCACAGGCCTTTGTAAGAGATGTTCCCGGTAGGCTGTAAGAGCACTGTGCAGAGCGAGTTGTTTCTTAGCTTCCCAAGGAGCTGGAAGCAAGTTGCTTTGCGGCCCAACTCGCCCTTTGCAAAGAAGCCTGCACGTTGCGCCTTTCAGCTCTAGGGCAATGTAGCACACCCAGAGCAGAAGTTCTACTTCAGCCAGATCAGGCCTGGAAAGAAACTGCGTTTCACAGGCCTTTGTAAGAGATGTTCCCAGTAGGCTGTAAGAGCACTGTGCAGAGCGACTTGTTTCTTAGCTTCCCAAAGAGCTGGAAGCAAGATGCTTTGGGGCCCAACTCGCCCTTTGGAAACAGGCCTGCACGTTGCGCCCTTCAGCTCTAGGGCAATGTAGCACACCCAGAGCAGAAGTTCTAGTGCAGCGTGATCAGGCCTGCAAGGAAACTGCATTTCACAGGCCTTTGTAACTGATGCTCCCGGTAGGCTGTAAGAGCACTGTGCAGAGCGAGTTGTTTCATAGCTAGCCCAAAGAGCTGGAAGCAAGATGCTTTGGGGCCCAACTCACCCTTTGGAAAGAAGCCTGCACGTTGTGCCTTTCAGCTCTAGGGCCATGTCGCACACCCAGAGAAGAAGTTCTACTTCAGCCAGATCAGGCCTGCAAAGAAACTGCGTTTCACAGACCTTTGTAAGAGATGTTCCCGGTAGGCTGTACGAGCACTGTGCAGAGCGAGTTGTTTCTTAGCTTCCCAAGGAGCTGGAAGCAAGATGCTTTGGGGCCCAACTCGCCCTTTGTAAAGAAGCCTGCACGTTGTGCCTTTCAGCTCTAGGCCAATGTAGCACACCCAGAGAAGAAGTTCTACTTCAGCCACATCAGGCCTGCAAAGAAACTGCGTTTCACAGGCCTTTGTAAGAGATGTTCCCCGTAGGCTGTAAGAGCACTGTGCAGAGCGAGTTGTTTCTTAGCTTCCCAAGGAGCTGGAAGCAAGATGCTTTGCGGCCCAACTCGCCCTTTGCAAAGAAGCCTGGACGTTGTGCTTTTCAGCTCTAGGGCAATGTAGCACACCCAGAGCAGAAGTTCCACTTCAGCCAGATCAGGCCAGCAAAGAAACTGCGTTTCACAGGCCTTTGTAAGAGATGTTCCCGGTAGGCTGTAAGAGCACTGTGCAGAGCGTGTTGCTTCTTAGCTTCCCAAGGAGCTGGAAGCGAGATGCTTTCCGGCCCAACTCGCCCTTTGGAAAGAAGCCTGCACGTTGTTCCTTTCAGCTCTAGGGCAATGTAGCACACCCAGAGCAGAAGTTCTACTTCAGCCAGATCAGGCCTGCAAAGAAACTGCATTTCACAGGCCTTTGTAGTGATGCTCCCGGCAGGCTGTAAGAGCACTGTGCAGAGCGAGTTGTTTCATAGCTAGCCCAAAGAGCTGGAAGCAAGATGCTTTGGGGCCCAACTCGCCCTTTGGAAAGAAGCCTGCACGTTGTGCCTTTCAGCTCTAGGCCAATGTAGCACACCCAGAGCAGAAGTTCTACTTCAGCGAGATCAGGCCTGCAAAGAAACTGCGTTTCACAGGCCTTTGTAAGAGATGTTCCCGGTAGGCTGTAAGAGCACTGTGCAGAGCGAGTTGTTTCTTAGCTTCCCAAGGAGCTGGAAGCAAGATGCTTTGCGGCCCAACTCGCCCTTTGCAAAGAAGCCTGCACGTTGTGCCTTTCAGCTCTAGGGCAATGTAGCACACGCAGAGCAGAAGTTCTAGTTCAGCCAGATCAGGCCTGCAAAGAAAGTGCGTTTCACAGGCCTTTGTAAGAGATGTTCCCGGTAGGCTGTAAGAGCACTGTGCAGAGCGAGTTGTTTCTTAGCTTCCCAAAGAGCTGGAAGCAAGATGCTTTGGGGCCCAACTCGCCCTTTGGAAAGAAGCCTGCACGTTGTGCCTTTCAGCTCTAGGGCCATGTAGCACACCCAGAGCAGAAGTTCTAGTTCAGCCAGATCAGGCCTGCAAAGAAACTGCATTTCACAGGCCTTTGTAACTGATGCTCCCGGTAGGCTGTAAGAGCACTGTGCAGAGCGAGTTGTTTCATAGCTAGCCCAAAGAGCTGGAAGCAAGATGCTTTGGGGCCCAACTCACCCTTTGGAAAGAAGCCTGCACGTTGTGCCTTTCAGCTCTAGGGCAATGTAGCACACCCAGAGCAGAAGTTCCACTTCAGCCAGATCAGGCCTGCAAAGAAACTGCGTTTCACAGGCCTTTGCAAGAGATGTTCCCGGTAGGCTGTAAGAGCACTGTGCAGAGCGAGTTGTTTCTTAGCTTCCCAAAGAGCTGGAAGCAAGATGCTTTGGGGCCCAACTCGCCCTTTGCAAAGAAGCCTGCACGTTGTGCCTTTCAGCTCTAGGCCAATGTAGCACACCCAGAGCAGAAGTTCTACTTCAGCCACATCAGGCCTGCAAAGAAACTGCGTTTCACAGACCTTTGTAAGAGATGTTCCCGGTAGGCTGTAAGAGCACTGTGCAGAGCGAGTTGTTTCTTAGCTTCCCAAGGAGCTGGAATCAAGATGCTTTGCGGCCCAACTCGACCTTTGCAAATAAGCCTGCACGTTGTGCCTTTCAGCTCTAGGGCAATGTAGCACACGCAGAGCAGAAGTTCTAGTTCAGCCAGATCAGGCCTGCAAGGAAACTGCGTTTCACAGGCCTTTGTAAGAGATGTTCCCGGTAGGCTGTAAGAGCACTGTGCAGAGCGAGTTGTTTCTTAGCTTCCCAAAGAGCTGGAAGCAAGATGCTTTGCGGCCCAACTCGCCCTTTTGAAAGAAGCCTGCACGTTGTGCCTTTCAGCTCTAGGCCAATGTAGCACACCCAGAGCAGAAGTTCTACTTCAGCCAGATCAGGCCTGCAAAGAAACTGCGTTTCACAGGCCTTTGTAAGAGATGTTCCCCGTAGGCTGTAAGAGCACTGTGCAGAGCGAGTTGTTTCTTAGCTTCCCAAAGAGCTGGAAGCAAGATGCTTTGGGGCCCAACTCGCCCTTTGCAAAGAAGCCTGCACGTTGTGCCTTTCAGCTCTAGGGCAATGTAGCACACCCAGAGCAGAAGTTCTACTTCAGCCCAATCAGGCCTGCAAAGAAACTGCGTTTCACAGGCCTTTGTAAGAGATATTCCCGGTATTCAGTAAGAGCACTGTGCAGAGCGAGTTGTTTCTTAGCTTCCCAAAGGGCTGGAAGCAAGATGCTTTGGGGCCCAACTCGCCCTTTGGAAAGAAGCCTGCACGTTGTGCCTTTCAGCTCTAGGGCAATGTAGCACACCCAGAGCAGAAGTTCCACTTCAGCCAGATCAGGCCTGCAAAGAAACTGCGTTTCACAGGCCTTTGTAAGAGATGTTCCCGGTAGGCTGTAAGAGCACTGTGCAGAGCGAGTTGTTTCTTAGCTTCCCAAAGAGCTGGAAGCAAGATGCTTTGGGGCCCAACTCGCCCTTTGGAAAGAAGCCTGCACGTTGTGCCTTTCAGCTCTAGGGCAATGTAGCACACCCAGAGCAGAAGTTCTACTTCAGCCATATCAGGCCTGCAAAGAAACTGCGTTTCACAGGCCTTTGTAAGAGATGTTCCCGGTAGGCAGTAAGAGCACTGTGCAGAGCGAGTTGTTTCTTAGCTGCCCAAAGAGCTGGAAGCAAGATGCTTTGCGGCCCAACTCGCCCTTTGGAAAGAAGCCTGCACGTTGTGCCTTTCAGCTCTAGGGCAATGTAGCACACCCAGAGCAGAAGTTCCACTTCAGCCAGATCAGGCCTGCAAAGAAACTGCGTTTCACAGGCCTTTGTAAGAGATGTTCCCGGTAGGCTGTAAGAGCACTGTGCAGAGCGAGTTGTTTCATGGCTAGCCCAAAGAGCTGGAAGCAAGATTCTTTGGGGCCCAACTCGCCCTTTGGAAAGAAGCCTGCACGTTGTGCCTTTCAGCTCTAGGCCAATGTAGCACACCCAGAGCAGAAGTTCTACATCAGCCAGATCAGGCCTGCAAAGAAACTGCGTTTCACAGGCCTTTGTAAGCGATGTTCCCGGTAGGGTGTAAGAGAACTGTGCAGAGCGAGTTGTTTCTTAGCTTCCCAAAGAGCTGGAAGCAAGATGCTTTGGGGCCCAACTCGCCCTTTGCAAAGAAGCCTGCACGTTGTGCCTTTCAGCTCTAGGCCAATGACGCACACCCAGAGCAGAAGTTCTACTTCAGCCAGATCAGGCCTGCAAAGAAACTGCGTTTCACAGGCCTTTGTAAGAGATGTTCCCGGTAGGCTGTAAGAGCACTGTGCAGAGCGAGTTGTTTCTTAGCTTCCCAAAGAGCTGGAAGCAAGATGCTTTGGGGCCCAACTCGCCCTTTGCAAAGAAGCCTGCACGTTGTGCCTTTCAGCTCTAGGGCAATGTAGCACACCCAGAGCAGAAGTTCTACTTCAGCCACATCAGGCCTGCAAAGAAACTGCGTTTCACAGGCCTTTGTAAGAGATATTCCCGGTAGGCAGTAAGAGCACTGTGCAGAGCGAGTTGTTTCTTAGCTTCCCAAAGAGCTGGAAGCAAGATGCTTTGGGGCCCAACTCGCCCTTTGGAAAGAAGCCTGCACGTTGTGCCTTTCAGCTCTAGGCCAATGTAGGACACCCAGAGCAGAAGTTCTAGTTCAGCCAGATCAGGCCTGCAAAGAAACTGCGTTTCACAGGCCTTTGTAAGAGATGTTCCCGGTAGGCTGTAAGAGCACTGTGCAGAGCGACTTGTTTCTTAGCTTCCGAAAGAGCTGGAAGCAAGATGTTTTGGGGCCCAACTCGCCCTTTGGAAAGAAGCCTGCACGTTGTGCCTTTCAGCTCTAGGCCAATGTAGCACACCCAGAGCAGAAGTTCTACTTCAGCCAGATCAGGCCTGCAAAGAAACTTCGTTTCACAGGCCTTTGTAAGAGATCTTCCCGGTAGGCTGTAAGAGCACTGTGCAGAGCGAGTTGTTTCATAGCTAGCCCAAAGAGCTGGAAGCAAGATGCTTTGGGGCCCAACTCGCCCTTTGGAAAGAAGCCTGCACGTTGTGCCTTTCAGCTCTAGGGCCATGTAGCACACCCAGAGCAGAAGTTCTACCTCAGCCAGATCAGGCCTGCAAAGAAACTGCGTTTGACAGGCCTTTGTATGAGATGTTCCCGGTAGGCTTTAAGAGCACTGTGCAGAGCGTGTTGTTTCTTAGCTTCCCAAAGAGCTGGAAGCAAGATGCTTTGGGGCCCAACTCGCCCTTTGGAAAGAAGCCTGCAGCTTGTGCCTTTCAGCTCTAGGCCAATGTAGCACACCCAGAGCAGAAGTTCTACTTCAGCGAGATCAGGCCGGCAAAGAAACTGCGTTTCACAGGCCTTTGTAAGGGATGTTCCCGGTAGGCTGTAAGAGCACTGTGCAGAGCGAGTTGTTTGTTACCTTCCCAAGGAGCTGGAAGCAAGATGCTTTGCGGCCCAACTCGCCCTTTGCAAAGAAGCCTGCACGTTGTGCCTTTCAGCTCTAGGGCAATGTAGCACACGCAGAGCAGAAGTTCTAGTTCAGCCAGATCAGGCCTGCAAAGAAACTGCATTTCACAGGCCTTTGTAAGAGATGTTCCCGGTAGGCTGTAAGAGCACTGTGCAGAGCGAGTTGTTTCTTAGCTTCCCAAAGAGCTGGAAGCAAGATGCTTTGGGGCCCAACTCGCCCTTTGGAAAGAAGCCTGCTCGTTGTGCCTTTCAGCTCTAGGCCAATGTAGCACACCCAGAGCAGAAGTTCTACTTCAGCCAGATCAGGCCTGCAAAGAAACTGCGTTTGAGATGCCTTTGTAAGAGATGTTCCCGGTAGGCTGTAAAAGCACTGTGCAGAGCGAGTTGTTTCTTAGCTTCCCAAAGAGCTGGAAGCAAGATGCTTTGGGGCCCAACTCGCCCTTTGGAAAGAAGCCTGAACGTTGTGCCATTCAGCTCTAGGGAAATGTAGCACACCCAGAGCAGAAGTTCTGGTTCAGCCAGATTAGGCCAGCAAAGAAACTGCATTTCACAGGCCTTTGTAACTGATGCTCCCGGTAGGCTGTAAGAGCACTGTGCAGAGCGAGTTGTTTCTTAGCTTCCCAAAGAGCTGGAAGCAAGATGCTTTGGGGCCCAACTCGCCCTTTGGAAAGAAGCCTGCACGTTGTGTCTTTCAGCTCTAGGCCAATGTAGCACACCCAGAGCAGAAGTTCTATTTCAGCCACATCAGGCCTGCAACGAAACTGCGTTTCACAGGCCTTTGTAAGAGATGTTCCCGGTAGGCTGTAAGAGCACTGTGCAGAGCGTGTTGTTTCTTAGCTTCCCAAGGAGCTGGAAGCAAGATGCTTTGGGGCCCAACTCGCCCTTTGGAAAGAAGCCTGCACGTTGTGCCTTTCAGCTCAGGGCCAATGTAGAACACCCAGAGCAGAAGTTCTACTTCAGCCATATCAGGCCTGCAAAGAAACTCGTTTCACAGGCCTTTGTAAGAGATGTTCCCGGTAGGCTGTAAAAGCACTGTGCAGAGCGAGTTGTTTCTTAGCTTCCCAAAGAGCTGGAAGCAAGATGCTTTGGGGCCCAACTCGCCCTTTGGAAAGAAGCCTGCACGTTGTGCCTTTCAGCTCTAGGGCAATGTAGAGCACCCAGAGCAGAAGTTCCACTTCAGCCAGATCAGGCCTGCAAAGAAACTGCGTTTCACAGGCCTTTGTAAGAGATGTTCCCGGTAGGCTGTAAGAGCACTGTGCAGAGCGAATTGTTTCTTAGCTTCCCAAAGAGCTGGAAGCAAGATGCTTTGGGGCCCAACTCGCCCTTTGGAAAGAAGCCTGCACGTTGTGCCTTTCAGCTCTAGGGCAATGTAGCACACCCAGAGCAGAAGTTCTACCTCAGCCAGATCAGGCCTGCAAAGAAACTGCGTTTTACAGGCCTTTGTATGAGATGTTCCCGGTAGGCTGTAAGAGCACTGTGCAGAGCGAGTTGTTTCTTAGCTTCCCAAAGAGCTGGAAGCAAGATGCTTTGGGGCCCAACTCGCCCTTTGGAAAGAAGCCTGCACGTTGTGCCTTTCAGCTCTAGGCCAATGTAGCACACCCAGAGCAGAAGTTCTACTTCAGCCACATCAGGCCTGCAAAGAAACTGCGTTTCAAAGGCCTTTGTAAGAGATGTTCCCCGTAGGCTGTAAGAGCACTGTGCAGAGCGAGTTGTTTCTTTGCTTCCCAAGGAGCTGGAAGCAAGATCCTTTGCGGCCCATCTCGCCCTTTGGAAAGAAGCCTGCACGTTGTGCCTTTCAGCTCAGGGCCAATGTAGAACACCCAGAGCAGAAGTTCTACTTCAGCCATATCAGGCCTGCAAAGAAACTCGTTTCACAGGCCTTTGTAAGAGATGTTCCCGGTAGGCTGTAAGAGCACTGTGCAGAGCGAGTTGTTTCTTAGCTTCCCAAAGAGCTGGAAGCAAGATGCTTTGGGGCCCAACTCGCCCTTTGGAAAGAAGCCTGCACGCTGTGCCTTTCAGCTCTAGGGCAATGTAGCACATGCAGAGCAGAAGTTCTACTTCCGCCAGATCAGGCCTGCAAAGAAACTGCGTTTCACAGGCCTTTGTAAGAGATGTTCCCGGTAGGCTGTAAGAGCACTGTGCAGAGCGAGTTGTTTCATAGCTAGCCCAAAGAGCTGGAAGCAAGATGCTTTGGGGCCCAACTCGCCCTTTGGAAAGAAGCCTGCACGTTGTGCCTTTCAGCTCTAGGGCAATGTAGCACACCCAGAGCAGAAGTTCCACTTCAGCCAGATCAGGCCAGCAAAGAAACTGCGTTTCACAGGCCTTTGTAAGAGATGTCCCGGTAGGCTGTAAGAGCTCTGTGCAGAGCGTGTTGCTTCTTAGCTTCCCAAGGAGCTGGAAGCGAGATGCTTTGGGGCCCAACTCGCCCTTTGGAAAGAAGCCTGCACGTTGTCCCTTTCAGCTCTAGGGCAATGTAGCACACCCAGAGCAGAAGTTCCACTTGAGCCAGATCAGGCCTGCAAAGAAAGTGCGTTTCACAGGCCTTTGTAAGAGATGTTCCCGGTAGGCTGTAAGAGCACTGTGAAGAGCGAGTTGTTTCTTAGCTTCCCAAAGAGCTGGAAGCAAGATGCTTTGCGGCCCAACTCGCCCTTTGGAAAGAAGCCTGCACGTTGTTCCTTTCAGCTCTAGGGCAATGTAGCACACCCAGAGCAGAAGTTCTACTTCAGCCAGATCAGGCCTGCAAAGAAACTGCATTTCACAGGCCTTTGTAGTGATGCTCCCGTTAGGCTGTAAGAGCACTGTGCAGAGCGAGTTGTTTCATAGCTAGCCCAAGAGCTGGAAGCAAGATGCTTTGGGGCCCAACTCGCCCTTTGGAAAGAAGCCTGCAGGTTGTGCCTTTCAGCTCTAGGCCAATGTAGCACACCCAGAGCAGAAGTTCTGCATCAGCCAGATCAGGCCTGCAAAGAAACTGCGTTTCACAGGCCTTTGTAAGAGATGTTCCCGGTAGGCTGTAAGAGCACTGTGCAGAGCGAGTTGTTTCTTAGCTTCCCAAAGAGCTGGAAGCAAGATGCTGTGGGGCCCAACTCGCCCTTTGGAAAGAAGCCTGCACGTTGTGCCTTTCAGCTCTAGGGCAATGTAGAGCACCCAGAGCAGAAGTTCCACTTCAGCCAGATCAGGCCTGCAAAGAAACTGCGTTTCACAGGCCTTTGTAAGAGATGTTCCCGGTAGGCTGTAAGAGCACTGTGCAGAGCGAGTTGTTTCTTAGCTTCCCAAAGAGCTGGAAGCAAGATGCTTTGGGGCCCAACTCGCCCTTTGGAACGAAGCCTGCACGTTGTGCCTTTCAGCTCTAGCGCCATGTAGCACACCCAGAGCAGAAGTTCTAGTTCAGCCAGATCAGGCCTGCAAAGAAACTGCATTTCACAGGCCATTGTAACTGATGCTCCCGGTAGGCTGTAAGAGCACTGTGCAGAGCGAGTTGTTTCATAGCTAGCCCAAAGAGCTGGAAGCAAGATGCTTTGGGGCCCAACTCGCCCTTTGGAAACAGGCCTGCACGTTGTGCCCTTCAGCTCTAGGGCAATGTAGCACACCCAGAGCAGAAGTTCTAGTTCAGCGTGATCAGGCCTGCAAAGAAACTGCATTTCACAGGCCTTTGTTAGTGATGGTTCCGGTAGGCTGTAAGAGCACTGTGCAGAGCGAGTTGTTTCATAGCTAGCCCAAAGAGCTGGAAGCAAGATGCTTTGGGGCCCAACTCGCCTTTTGCAAAGAAGCCTGCACATTGTGCCCTTCAGCTCTAGGGCCATGAAGCACACCCAGAGCAGAAGTTCTACTTCAGCCAGATCAGGCCTGCAAAGAAACTGCGTTTCACAGGCCTTTGTAAGAGATGTTCCCGGTAGGCTGTAAGAGCACTGTGCAGAGCGAGTTGTTTCTTAGCTTCCCAAAGAGCTGGAAGCAAGATGCTTTGGGGCCCAACTCGCCCTTTGGAAAGAAGCCTGCAGGTTGTGCCTTTCAGCTCTAGGCCAATGTAGCACACCCAGAGCAGAAGTTCTACTTCAGCCACATCAGGCCTGCAAAGAAACTGCGTTTCACAGGCCTTTGTAAGAGATGTTCCCGGTAGGCTGTAAGAGCACTGTGCAGAGCGAGTAGTTTCTTAGCTTCCCAAGGAGCTGGAAGCAAGATGCTTTGCGGCCCAACTCGCCCTTTGCAAAGAAGCCTGCACGTTCCGCCTTTGAGCTCTAGGGCAATGTAGCACACGCAGAGCAGAAGTTCTAGTTCAGCCAGAGCAGGCCTGCAAAGAAACTGCGTTTCACAGGCCTTTGTAAGAGATGTTCCCGGTAGGCTGTTAGAGCACTGTGCAGAGCGACTTGTTTCTTAGCTTCCCAAAGAGCTGGAAGCAAGATGCTTTGCGGCCCAACTCGCCATTTTGAAAGAAGCCTGCACGTTGTGCCTTTCAGCTCTAGGCCAATGTAGCACACCCAGAGCAGAAGTTCTACTTCAGCCAGATCAGGCCTGCAAAGAAACTGCGTTTCACAGGCCTTTGTAAGAGATGTTCCCCGTAGGCTGTAAGAGCACTGTGCAGAGCGAGTTGTTTCTTAGCTTCCCAAAGAGCTGGAAGCAAGATGCTTTGGGGCCCAACTCGCCCTTTGCAAAGAAGCCTGCACGTTGTGCCTTTCAGCTCTAGGGCAATGTAGCACACCCAGAGCAGAAGTTCTACTTCAGCCCAATCAGGCATGCAAAGAAACTGCGTTTCACAGGCCTTTGTAAGAGATATTCCCGGTAGGCAGTAAGAGCACTGTGCAGAGCGAGTTGTTTCTTAGCTTCCCAAAGAGCTGGAAGCAAGATGCTTTGGGGCCCAACTCGCCCTTTGGAAAGAAGCCTGAGCGTTGTGCCATTCAGCTCTAGGGAAATGTAGCACACCCAGAGCAGAAGTTCTGGTTCAGCCAGATTAGGCCAGCAAAGAAACTGCATTTCACAGGCCTTTGTAACTGATGCTCCCGGTAGGCTGTAAGAGCACTGTGCAGAGCGAGTAGTTTCATAGCTAGCCTGAAGAGCTGGAAGCAAGATGCTTTGGGGCCCAACTCGCCCTTTGGAAAGAAGCCTGCACGTTGTGCCTTTCAGCTCTAGGGCAATGTAGCACACCCAGGTCAGAAGTTCCACTTCAGCCAGATCAGGCCTGCAGAGAAACTCGTTTCACAGGCCTTTGTAAGAGCTGTTCCCGGTAGGCTGTAAGAGCACTGTGCAGAGCGAGTTGTTTCTTAGCTTCCCAAAGAGCTGGAAGCAAGATGCTTTGGGGCCCAACTCGCCCTTTGGAAAGTAGCCTGCACGTTGTGCCTTTCAGCTCTGGGGCAATGTAGCACACCCAGAGCAGAAGTTCCACTTCAGCCAGATCAGGCCTGCAAAGAAACTGCGTTTCACAGGCCTTTGTAATAGATGTTCCCGGTAGGCTGTAAGAGCACTGTGCAGAGCGTGTTGTTTCTTAGCTTCCCAAGGAGCTGGAAGCAAGATGCTTTGGGGCCCAACTCGCCCTTTGGAAAGAAGCCTGCACGTTGTGCCTTTCAGCTCTAGGGCAATGTAGCACACCCAGAGCAGAAGTTCTACTTCAGCCAGATCAGGCCTGCAAAGAAACTGCATTTCACAGGCCTTTGTAACTGATGCTCCCGGTAGGCTGTAAGAGCACTGTGCAGAGCGAGTAGTTTCATAGCTAGCCTGAAGAGCTGGAAGCAAGATGCTTTGGGGCCCAACTCACCCTTTGGTAAGAAGCCTGCACGTTGTGCCTTTCAGCTCTAGGGCCATGTCGCACACCCAGAGCAGAAGTTCTACTTCAGCCAGATCAGGCCTGCAAAGAAACTGCGTTTCACAGGTCTTTGTAAGAGATGTTCCCGGTAGGCTGTAAGAGCACTGTGCAGAGCGAGTTGTTTCTTAGCTTCCCAAAGAGCTGGAAGCAAGATGCTTTGGGGCCCAACTCGCCCTTTGGAAAGAAGCCTGCACGTTGTGCCTTTCAGCTCTAGGCCAATGTAGCACACCCAGAGCAGAAGTTCTATTTCAGCCACATCAGGCCTGCAACGAAACTGCGTTTCACAGGCCTTTGCAATAGATGTTCCCGGTAGGCTGTAAGAGCACTGTGCAGAGCGTGTTGTTTCTTAGCTTCCCAAGGAGCTGGAAGCAAGATGCTTTGGGGCCCAACTCGCCCTTTGGAAAGAAGCCTGCACGTTGTGCCTTTCAGCTCAGGGCCAATGTAGAACACCCAGAGCAGAAGTTCTACTTCAGCCATATCAGGCCTGCAAAGAAACTCGTTTCACAGGCCTTTGTAAGAGATGTTCCCGGTAGGCTGTAAAAGCACTGTGCAGAGCGAGTTGTTTCTTAGCTTCCCAAAGAGCTGGAAGCAAGATGCTTTGGGGCCCAACTCGCCCTTTGGAAAGAAGCCTGCACGTTGTGCCTTTCAGCTCTAGGGCAATATAGCACACCCAGGTCAGAAGTTCCACTTCAGCCAGATCAGGCCTGCAGAGAAACTCGTTTCACAGGCCTTTGTAAGAGCTGTTCCCGGTAGGCTGTAAGAGCACTGTGCAGAGCGAGTTGTTTCTTAGCTTCCCAAAGAGCTGGAAGCAAGATGCTTTGGGGCCCAACTCGCCCTTTGGAAAGTAGCCTGCACGTTGTGCCTTTCAGCTCTGGGGCAATGTAGCACACCCAGAGCAGAAGTTCCACTTCAGCCAGATCAGGCCTGCAAAGAAACTGCGTTTCACAGGCCTTTGTAATAGATGTTCCCGGTAGGCTGTAAGAGCACTGTGCAGAGCGTGTTGTTTCTTAGCTTCCCAAGGAGCTGGAAGCAAGATGCTTTGGGGCCCAACTCGCCCTTTGGAAAGAAGCCTGCACGTTGTGCCTTTCAGCTCTAGGGCCATGTAGCACACCCAGAGCAGAAGTTCTACTTCAGCCAGATCAGGCCTGCAAAGAAACTGCATTTCACAGGCCTTTGTAACTGATGCTCCCGGTAGGCTGTAAGAGCACTGTGCAGAGCGAGTAGTTTCATAGCTAGCCCGAAGAGCTGGAAGCAAGATGCTTTGGGGCCCAACTCACCCTTTGGTAAGAAGCCTGCACGTTGTGCCTTTCAGCTCTAGGGCCATGTCGCACACCCAGAGCAGAAGTTCTACTTCAGCCAGATCAGGCCTGCAAAGAAACTGCGTTTCACAGGTCTTTGTAAGAGATGTTCCCGGTAGGCTGTAAGAGCACTGTGCAGAGCGAGTTGTTTCTTAGCTTCCCAAAGAGCTGGAAGCAAGATGCTTTGGGGCCCAACTCGCCCTTTGGAAAGAAGCCTGCACGTTGTGCCTTTCAGCTCTAGGCCAATGTAGCACACCCAGAGCAGAAGTTCTATTTCAGCCACATCAGGCCTGCAACGAAACTGCGTTTCACAGGCCTTTGCAATAGATGTTCCCGGTAGGCTGTAAGAGCACTGTGCAGAGCGTGTTGTTTCTTAGCTTCCCAAGGAGCTGGAAGCAAGATGCTTTGGGGCCCAACTCGCCCTTTGGAAAGAAGCCTGCACGTTGTGCCTTTCAGCTCAGGGCCAATGTAGCACACCCAGAGCAGAAGTTCTACTTCAGCCATATCAGGCCTGCAAAGAAACTCGTTTCACAGGCCTTTGTAAGAGATGTTCCCGGTAGGCTGTAAAAGCACTGTGCAGAGCGAGTTGTTTCTTAGCTTCCCAAAGAGCTGGAAGCAAGATGCTTTGGGGCCCAACTCGCCCTTTGGAAAGAAGCCTGCACGTTGTGCCTTTCAGCTCTAGGGCAATGTAGAGCACCCAGAGCAGAAGTTCCACTTCAGCCAGATCAGGCCTGCAAAGAAACTGCGTTTCACAGGCCTTTGTAAGAGATGTTCCCGGTAGGCTGTAAGAGCACTGTGCAGAGCGAATTGTTTCTTAGCTTCCCAAAGAGCTGGAAACAAGATGCTTTGGGGCCCAACTCGCCCTTTGGAAAGAAGCCTGCACGTTGTGCCTTTCAGCTCTAGGGCAATGTAGCACACCCAGAGCAGAAGTTCTACCTCAGCCAGATCAGGCCTGCAAAGAAACTGCGTTTCACAGGCCTTTGTAAGAGATGTTCCCCGTAGGCTGTAAGAGCACTGTGCAGAGCGAGTTGTTTCTTAGCTTCCCAAAGAGCTGGAAGCAAGATGCTTTGGGGCCCAACTCGCCCTTTGCAAAGAAGCCTGCACGTTGTGCCTTTCAGCTCTAGGGCAATGTAGCACACCCAGAGCAGAAGTTCTACTTCAGCCCAATCAGGCCTGCAAAGAAACTGCGTTTCACAGGCCTTTGTAAGAGATGTTCCCGGTAGGCTGTAAGAGCAGTGTGCAGAGCGAGTTGTTTCTTAGCTTCCCAAAGAGCTGGAAGCAAGATGCTTTGGGGCCCAACTCGCCCTTTGGAAAGAAGCCTGCACGTTGTGCCTTTCAGCTCTAGGGCAATGTAGAGCACCCAGAGCAGAAGTTCCACTTCAGCCAGATCTGGCCTGCAAAGAAACTGCGTTTCACAGGCCTTTGTAAGAGATGTTCCCGGTAGGCTGTAAGAGCACTGTGCAGAGCGAGTTGTTTCTTAGCTTCCCAAAGAGCTGGAAGCAAGATGCTTTGGGGCCCAACTCGCCCTTTGGAACGAAGCCTGCACGTTGTGCCTTTCAGCTCTAGCGCCATGTAGCACACCCAGAGCAGAAGTTCTAGTTCAGCCAGATCAGGCCTGCAAAGAAACTGCATTTCACAGGCCTTTGTGACTGATGCTCCCGGTAGGCTGTAAGAGCACTGTGCAGAGCGAGTTGTTTCATAGCTAGCCCAAAGAGCTGGAAGCAAGATGCTTTGGGGCCCAACTCGCCCTTTGGAAACAGGCCTGCACGTTGTGCCCTTCAGATCTAGGGCAATGTAGCACACCCAGAGCAGAAGTTCTAGTTCAGCGTGATCAGGCCTGCAAAGAAACTGCATTTCACAGGCCTTTCTTAGTGATGGTTCCGGTAGGCTGTAAGAGCACTGTGCAGAGCGAGTTGTTTCATAGCTAGCCCAAAGAGCTGGAAGCAAGATGCTTTGGGGCCCAACTCGCCTTTTGCAAAGAAGCCTGCACATTGTGCCTTTCAGCTCTAGGGCCATGAAGCACACCCAGAGCAGAAGTTCTACTTCAGCCAGATCAGGCCTGCAAAGAAACTGCGTTTCACAGGCCTTTGTAAGAGATGTTCCCGGTAGGCTGTAAGAGCACTGTGCAGAGCGAGTTGTTTCTTAGCTTCCCAAAGAGCTGGAAGCAAGATGCTTTGGGGCCCAACTCGCCCTTTGGAAAGAAGCCTGCAGGTTGTGCCTTTCAGCTCTAGGGCAATGTAGCACACGCAGAGCAGAAGTTCTAGTTCAGCCAGATCAGGCCTGCAAAGAAACTGCGTTTCACAGGCCTTTGTAAGAGATGTTCCCGGTAGGCTGTTAGAGCACTGTGCAGAGCGACTTGTTTCTTAGCTTCCCAAAGAGCTGGAAGCAAGATGCTTTGAGGCCCAACTCGCCCTTTGGAAAGAAGCCTGCACGTTGTGCCTTTCAGCTCTAGGGCAATGTAGCACACGCAGAGCAGAAGTTCTACTTCAGCCAAATCAGGCCTGCAAAGAAACTGCATTTCACAGGCCTTTGTAAGAGATATTCCCGGTAGGCAGTAAGAGCACTGTGCAGAGCGAGTTGTTTCTTAGCTTCCCAAAGAGCTGGAAGCAAGATGCTTTGGGGCCCAACTCGCCCTTTGGAAAGAAGCCTGCACGTTGTGCCTTTCAGCTCTAGGGCAATGTAGCACACCCAGAGCAGAAGTTCCACTTCATCCAGATCAGGCCTGCAAAGAAACTGCGTTTCACAGGCCTTTGTAAGAGATGTTCCCGGTAGGCTGTAAGAGCACTGTGCAGAGCGAGTTGTTTCTTAGCTTCCCAAAGAGCTGGAAGCAAGAAGCTTTGGGGCCCAACTCGCCCTTTGGAAAGAAGCCTGCACGTTGTGCCTTTCAGCTCTAGGCCAATGTAGCACACCCAGAGCAGAAGTTCTACTTCAGCCAGATCAGGCCTGCAAACAAACTTCGTTTCACAGGCCTTTGTAAGAGATGTTCCCTGTAGGCTGTAAGAGCACTGTGCAGAGCGAGTTGTTTCATAGCTAGCCCAAAGAGCTGGAAGCAAGATGCTTTGGGGCCCAACTCGCCCTTTGTAAAGAAGCCTGCACGTTGTGCCTTTCAGCTCTAGGCCAATGTGGCACACCCAGAGCAGAAGTTCTACTTCAGCGAGATCAGGCCTGCAAAGAAACTGCGTTTCACAGGCCTTTGTAAGAGATGTTCCCGGTAGGCTGTAAGAGCACTGTGCAGAGCGAGTTGTTTCTTAGCTTCCCAAAGAGCTGGAAGCAAGATGCTTTGGTGCCCAACTCGCCCTTTGGAAAGAAGCCTGCACGTTGTGCCTTTCAGCTCTAGGGCAATGTAGCACACCCAGAGCAGAAGTTCTAGTTCAGCCAGATCAGGCCTGCAAAGAAACTGCGTTTCACAGGCCTTTGTAACAGATGTTCCCGGTAGGCTGTAAGAGCACTGTGCAGAGCGACTTGTTTCTTAGCTTCCCAAAGAGCTGGAAGCAAGATGCTTTGGGGCCCAACTCGCCCTTTGGAAAGAAGCCTGCACGTTGTGCCTTTCAGCTCTAGGCCAATGTAGCACACCCAGAGCAGAAGTTCTACTTCAGCCAGATCAGGCCTGCAAAGAAACTGCATTTCACAGGCCTTTGTAACTGATGCTCCCGGTAGGCTATAAGAGCACTGTGCAGAGCGAGTTGTTTCATAGCTAGCCCAAAGAGCTGGAAGCAAGATGCTTTGGGGCCCAACTCACCCTTTGGAAAGAAGCCTGCACGTTGTGCCTTTCAGCTCTAGGGCCATGTGGCACACCCAGAGCAGAAGTTCTACTTCAGCCAGATCAGGCCTGCAAAGAAACTGCGTTTCACAGGCCTTTGTAAGAGATGTTCCCCGTAGTCTGTAAGAGCACTGTGCAGAGCGAGTTGTTTCTTAGCTTCCCAAAGAGCTGGAAGCAAGATGCTTTGGGGCCCAACTCGCCCTTTGGAAAGAAGCCTGCACGTTGCGCCTTTCAGCTCTAGGGCAATGTAGCACACCCAGAGCAGAAGTTCTAGTTCAGCCAGATCAGGCCTGCAAAGAAACTGCGTTTCACAGGCCTTTGTAACAGATGTTCCCGGTAGGCTGTAAGAGCACTGTGCAGAGCGACTTGTTTCTTAGCTTCCCAAAGAGCTGGAAGCAAGATGCTTTGGGGCCCAACTCGCCCTTTGGAAAGAAGCCTGCACGTTGTGCCTTTCAGCTCTAGGCCAATGTAGCACACCCAGAGCAGAAGTTCTACTTCAGCCAGATGAGGCCTGCAAAGAAACTGCGTTTCACAGGCCTTTGTAAGAGATGTTCCCAGTAGGCTGTAAGAGCACTGTGCAGAGCGACTTGTTTCTTAGCTTCCCAAGGAGCTGGAAGCAAGATGCTTTGGGGCCCAACTCGCCCTTTGGAAAGAAGCCTGCACGTTGTGCCTTTCAGCTCAGGGCCAATGTAGAACACCCAGAGCAGAAGTTCTACTTCAGCCATATCAGGCCTGCAAAGAAACTCGTTTCACAGGCCTTTGTAGGAGATGTTCCCGGTAGGCTGTAAGAGCACTCTGCAGAGCGAATTGTTTCATGGCTAGCCCAAAGAGCTGGAAGAAAGATGCTTTGGGGCCCAACTCGCCCTTTGGAAAGAAGCCTGCACGTTGTGCCTTTCAGCTCTAGACCAATGTAGCACACCCAGAGCAGAAGTTCTACATCAGCCAGATCAGGCCTGCAAAGAAACTGCGTTTCACAGGCCTTTGTAAGCGATGTTCCCGGTAGGGTGTAAGAGCACTGTGCAGAGCGAGTTGATTCTTAGCTTCCCAAAGAGCTGGAAGCAAGATGCTTTGGGGCCCAACTCGCCCTTTGCAAAGAAGCCTGCACGTTGTGCCTTTCAGCTCTAGGCCAATGTAGCACACCCAGAGCAGAAGTTCTACTTCAGCCAGATCAGGCCTGCAAAGAAACTGCGTTTCACAGGCCTTTGTAAGAGATGTTCCCGGTAGGCTGTAAGAGCACTGTGCAGAGCGAGTTGTTTCTTAGCTTCCCAAAGAGCTGGAAGCAAGATGCTTTGGGGCCCAACTCGCCCTTTGCAAAGAAGCCTGCACGTTGTGCCTTTCAGCTGTAGGGCAATGTAGCTCACCCAGTGCAGAAGTTCTACTTCAGCCCAATCAGGCCTGCAAAGAAACTGCGTTTCACAGGCCTTTGTAAGAGATATTACCGGTAGGCAGTAAGAGCACTGTGCAGAGCGAGTTGTTTCTTAGCTTCCCAAAGAGCTGGAAGAAAGATGCTTTGGGGCCCAAATCGCCCTTTGGAAAGAAGCCTGCACGTTGTGCCTTTCAGCTCTAGGCCAATGTAGCACACCCAGAGCAGAAGTTCTAGTTCAGCCAGATCAGGCCTGCAAAGAAACTGCGTTTCACAGGTCTTTGTAAGAGATGTTCCCGGTAGGCTGTAAGAGCACTGTGCAGAGCGAGTTGTTTCTTAGCTTCCCAAAGAGCTGGAAGCAAGATGCTTTGGGGCCCAACTCGCCCTTTGGAAAGAAGCCTGCACATTGTGCCTTTCAGCTCTAGGCCAATGTAGCACACCCAGAGCAGAAGTTCTATTTCAGCCACATCAGGCCTGCAACGAAACTGCGTTTCACAGGCCTTTGTAATAGATGTTCCCGGTAGGCTGTAAGAGCACTGTGCAGAGCGTGTTGTTTCTTAGCTTCCCAAGGAGCTGGAAGCAAGATGCTTTGGGGCCCAACTCGCCCTTTGGAAAGAAGCCTGCACGTTGTGCCTTTCAGCTCAGGGCCAATGTAGAACACCCAGAGCAGAAGTTCTACTTCAGCCATATCAGGCCTGCAAAGAAACTCGTTTCACAGGCCTTTGTAAGAGATGTTCCCGGTAGGCTGTAAAAGCACTGTGCAGAGCGAGTTGTTTCTTAGCTTCCCAAAGAGCTGGAAGCAAGATGCTTTGGGGCCCAACTCGCCCTTTGGAAAGAAGCCTGCACGTTGTGCCTTTCAGCTCTAGGGCAATGTAGAGCACCCAGAGCAGAAGTTCCACTTCAGCCAGATCAGGCCTGCAAAGAAACTGCGTTTCACAGGCCTTTGTAAGAGATGTTCCCGGTAGGCTGTAAGAGCACTGTGCAGAGCGAATTGTTTCTTAGCTTCCCAAAGAGCTGGAAGCAAGATGCTTTGGGGCCCAACTCGCCCTTTGGAAAGAAGCCTGCACGTTGTGCCTTTCAGCTCTAGGGCAATGTAGCACACCCAGAGCAGAAGTTCTACCTCAGCCAGATCAGGCCTGCAAAGAAACTGCGTTTCACAGGCCTTTGTAAGAGATGTTCCCTGTAGGCTGTAAGAGCACTGTGCAGAGCGAGTTGTTTCTTAGCTTCCCAAAGAGCTGGAAGCAAGATGCTTTGGGGCCCAACTCGCCCTTTGGAAAGAAGCCTGCACGTTGTGCCTTTCAGCTCTAGGGCAATGTAGCACACCCAGAGCAGAAGTTCTACTTCAGCCCAATCAGGCATGCAAAGAAACTGCGTTTCACAGGCCTTTGTAAGAGATGTTCCCGGTAGGCTGTAAGAGCAGTGTGCAGAGCGAGTTGTTTCTTAGCTTCCCAAAGAGCTGGAAGCAAGATGCTTTGGGGCCCAACTCGCCCTTTGGAAAGAAGCCTGCACGTTGTGCCTTTCAGCTCTAGGGCAATGTAGAGCACCCAGAGCAGAAGTTCCACTTCAGCCAGATCTGGCCTGCAAAGAAACTGCGTTTCACAGGCCTTTGTAAGAGATGTTCCCGGTAGGCTGTAAGAGCACTGTGCAGAGCGAGTTGTTTCTTAGCTTCCCAAAGAGCTGGAAGCAAGATGCTTTGGGGCCCAACTCGCCCTTTGGAACGAACCTGCACGTTGTGCCTTTCAGCTCTAGCGCCATGTAGCACACCCAGAGCAGAAGTTCTAGTTCAGCCAGATCAGGCCTGCAAAGAAACTGCATTTCACAGGCCTTTGTGACTGATGCTCCCGGTAGGCTGTAAGAGCACTGTGCAGAGCGAGTTGTTTCATAGCTAGCCCAAAGAGCTGGAAGCAAGATGCTTTGGGGCCCAACTCGCCCTTTGGAAACAGGCCTGCACGTTGTGCCCTTCAGATCTAGGGCAATGTAGCACACCCAGAGCAGAAGTTCTAGTTCAGCGTGATCAGGCCTGCAAAGAAACTGCATTTCACAGGCCTTTGTTAGTGATGGTTCCGGTAGGCTGTAAGAGCACTGTGCAGAGCGAGTTGTTTCATAGCTAGCCCAAAGAGCTGGAAGCAAGATGCTTTGGGGCCCAACTCGCCTTTTGCAAAGAAGCCTGCACATTGTGCCTTTCAGCTCTAGGGCCATGAAGCACACCCAGAGCAGAAGTTCTACTTCAGCCAGATCAGGCCTGCAAAGAAACTGCGTTTCACAGGTCTTTGTAAGAGATGTTCCCGGTAGGCTGTAAGAGCACTGTGCAGAGCGAGTTGTTTCTTAGCTTCCCAAAGAGCTGGAAGCAAGATGCTTTGGGGCCCAACTCGCCCTTTGGAAAGAAGCCTGCAGGTTGTGCCTTTCAGCTCTAGGGCAATGTAGCACACGCAGAGCAGAAGTTCTAGTTCAGCCAGATCAGGCCTGCAAAGAAACTGCGTTTCACAGGCCTTTGTAAGAGATGTTCCCGGTAGGCTGTTAGAGCACTGTGCAGAGCGACTTGTTTCTTAGCTTCCCAAAGAGCTGGAAGCAAGATGCTTTCAGGCCCAACTCGCCCTTTTGAAAGAAGCCTGCACGTTGTGCCTTTCAGCTCTAGGCCAATGTAGCACACCCAGAGCAGAAGTTCTACTTCAGCCAGATCAGGCCTGCAAAGAAACTGCGTTTCACAGGCCTTTGTAAGAGATGTTCCCCGTAGGCTGTAAGAGCACTGTGCAGAGCGAGTTGTTTCTTAGCTTCCCAAAGAGCTGGAAGCAAGATGCTTTGGGGCCCAACTCGCCCTTTGCAAAGAAGCCTGCACGTTGTGCCTTTCAGCTCTAGGGCAATGTAGCACACGCAGAGCAGAAGTTCTACTTCAGCCCAATCAGGCCTGCAAAGAAACTGCATTTCACAGGCCTTTGTAAGAGATATTCCGGGTAGGCAGTAAGAGCACTGTGCAGAGCGAGTTGTTTCTTAGCTTCCCAAAGAGCTGGAAGCAAGATGCTTTGGGGCCCAACTCGCCCTTTGGAAAGAAGCCTGCACGTTGTGCCTTTCAGCTCTAGGGCAATGTAGCACACCCAGAGCAGAAGTTCCACTTCATCCAGATCAGGCCTGCAAAGAAACTGCGTTTCACAGGCCTTTGTAAGAGATGTTCCCGGTAGGCTGTAAGAGCACTGTGCAGAGCGAGTTGTTTCTTAGCTTCCCAAAGAGCTGGAAGCAAGAAGCTTTGGGGCCCAACTCGCCCTTTGGAAAGAAGCCTGCACGTTGTGCCTTTCAGCTCTAGGCCAATGTAGCACACCCAGAGCAGAAGTTCTACTTCAGCCAGATCAGGCCTGCAAACAAACTTCGTTTCACAGGCCTTTGTAAGAGATGTTCCCTGTAGGCTGTAAGAGCACTGTGCAGAGCGAGTTGTTTCATAGCTAGCCCAAAGAGCTGGAAGCAAGATGCTTTGGGGCCCAACTCGCCCTTTGTAAAGAAGCCTGCACGTTGTGCCTTTCAGCTCTAGGCCAATGTAGCACACCCAGAGCAGAAGTTCTACTTCAGCGAGATCAGGCCTGCAAAGAAACTGCGTTTCACAGGCCTTTGTAAGAGATGTTCCCGGTAGGCTGTAAGAGCACTGTGCAGAGCGAGTTGTTTCTTAGCTTCCCAAAGAGCTGGAAGCAAGATGCTTTGGTGCCCAACTCGCCCTTTGGAAAGAAGCCTGCACGTTGTGCCTTTCAGCTCTAGGGCAATGTAGCACACCCAGAGCAGAAGTTCTAGTTCAGCCAGATCAGGCCTGCAAAGAAACTGCGTTTCACAGGCCTTTGTAACAGATGTTCCCGGTAGGCTGTAAGAGCACTGTGCAGAGCGACTTGTTTCTTAGCTTCCCAAAGAGCTGGAAGCAAGATGCTTTGGGGCCCAACTCGCCCTTTGGAAAGAAGCCTGCACGTTGTGCCTTTCAGCTCTAGGCCAATGTAGCACACCCAGAGCAGAAGTTCTACTTCAGCCAGATCAGGCCTGCAAAGAAACTGCATTTCACAGGCCTTTGTAACTGATGCTCCCGGTAGGCTATAAGAGCACTGTGCAGAGCGAGTTGTTTCATAGCTAGCCCAAAGAGCTGGAAGCAAGATGCTTTGGGGCCCAACTCACCCTTTGGAAAGAAGCCTGCACGTTGTGCCTTTCAGCTCTAGGGCCATGTGGCACACCCAGAGCAGAAGTTCTACTTCAGCCAGATCAGGCCTGCAAAGAAACTGCGTTTCACAGGCCTTTGTAAGAGATGTTCCCCGTAGTCTGTAAGAGCACTGTGCAGAGCGAGTTGTTTCTTAGCTTCCCAAAGAGCTGGAAGCAAGATGCTTTGGGGCCCAACTCGCCCTTTGGAAAGAAGCCTGCACGTTGTGCCTTTCAGCTCTAGGCCAATGTAGCACACCCAGAGCAGAAGTTCTACTTCAGCCAGATCAGGCCTGCAAAGAAACTGCGTTTCACAGGCCTTTGTAAGAGATGTTCCCGGTAGGCTGTAAGAGCACTGTGCAGAGCGAGTTGTTTCTTAGCTTCCCAAGGAGCTGGAAGAAAGATGCTTTGCGGCCCAACTCGCCCTTTGCAAAGAAGCCTGCACGTTGTGCCTTTCAGCTCTAGGGCAATGTAGCACACGCAGAGCAGAAGTTCTAGTTCAGCCAGATCAGGCCTGCAAAGAAACTGCGTTTCACAGGCCTTTGTAAGAGATGTTCCCTGTAGGCTGTAAGAGCACTGTGCAGAGCGACTTGTTTCTTAGCTTCCCAAAGAGCTGGAAGCAAGATGCTTTGGGGCCCAACTCGCCCTTTGGAAAGAAGCCTGCACATTGCGCCTTTCAGCTCTAGGGCAATGTAGCACACCCAGAGCAGAAGTTCTAGTTCAGCCAGATCAGGCCTGCAAAGAAACTGCGTTTCACACGCCTTTGTAACAGATGTTCCCGGTAGGCTGTAAGAGCACTGTGCAGAGCGACTTGTTTCTTAGCTTCCCAAAGAGCTGGAAGCAAGATGCTTTGGGGCCCAACTCGCCCTTTGGAAAGAAGCCTGCACGTTGTGCCTTTCAGCTCTAGGCCAATGTAGCACACCCAGAGCAGAAGTTCTACTTCAGCCAGATGAGGCCTGCAAAGAAACTGCGTTTCACAGGCCTTTGTAAGAGATGTTCCCAGTAGGCTGTAAGAGCACTGTGCAGAGCGACTTGTTTCTTAGCTTCCCAAGGAGCTGGAAGCAAGATGCTTTGGGGCCCAACTCGCCCTTTGGAAAGAAGCCTGCTCGTTGTGCCTTTCAGCTCAGGGCCAATGTAGAACACCCAGAGCAGAAGTTCTACTTCAGCCATATCAGGCCTGCAAAGAAACTCGTTTCACAGGCCTTTGTAGGAGATGTTCCCGGTAGGCTGTAAGAGCACTCTGCAGAGCGAATTGTTTCATGGCTAGCCCAAAGAGCTGGAAGAAAGATGCTTTGGGGCCCAACTCGCCCTTTGGAAAGAAGCCTGCACGTTGTGCCTTTCAGCTCTAGACCAATGTAGCACACCCAGAGCAGAAGTTCTACATCAGCCAGATCAGGCCTGCAAAGAAACTGCGTTTCACAGGCCTTTGTAAGCGATGTTCCCGGTAGGGTGTAAGAGCACTGTGCAGAGCGAGTTGATTCTTAGCTTCCCAAAGAGCTGGAAGCAAGATGCTTTGGGGCCCAACTCGCCCTTTGCAAAGAAGCCTGCACGTTGTGCCTTTCAGCTCTAGGCCAATGTAGCACACCCAGAGCAGAAGTTCTACTTCAGCCAGATCAGGCCTGCAAAGAAACTGCGTTTCACAGGCCTTTGTAAGAGATGTTCCCGGTAGGCTGTAAGAGCACTGTGCAGAGCGAGTTGTTTCTTAGCTTCCCAAAGAGCTGGAAGCAAGATGCTTTGGGGCCCAACTCGCCCTTTGCAAAGAAGCCTGCACGTTGTGCCTTTCAGCTGTAGGGCAATGTAGCTCACCCAGTGCAGAAGTTCTACTTCAGCCCAATCAGGCCTGCAAAGAAACTGCGTTTCACAGGCCTTTGTAAGAGATATTACCGGTAGGCAGTAAGAGCACTGTGCAGAGCGAGTTGTTTCTTAGCTTCCCAAAGAGCTGGAAGAAAGATGCTTTGGGGCCCAAATCGCCCTTTGGAAAGAAGCCTGCACGTTGTGCCTTTCAGCTCTAGGCCAATGTAGCACACCCAGAGCAGAAGTTCTAGTTCAGCCAGATCAGGCCTGCAAAGAAACTGCGTTTCACAGGCCTTTGTAAGAGATGTTCCCGGTAGGCTGTAAGAACACTGTGCAGAGCGAGTTGTTTCATAGCTAGCCCAAAGATCTGGAAGCAAGATGCTTTGGGGCCCAACTCGCCCTTTGGAAAGAAGCCTGCATGTTGTGCCTTTCAGCTCTAGGGCCATGTAGCACACCCAGAGCAGAAGTTCTACCTCAGCCAGATCAGGCCTGCAACGAAACGGCGTTTGAAAGGCCTTTGTATGAGATGTTCCCGGTAGGCTGTAAGAGCACTTTGCAGAGCGAGTTGTTTCTTAGCTTCCCAAGGAGCTGGAAGCAAGATGCTTTGCGGCCCAACTCGCCCTTTGGAAAGAAGCCTGCACGTTGTGCCTTTCAGCTCTAGGGCAATGTAGCACACGCAGAGCAGAAGTTCTAGTTCAGCCAGATCAGGCCTGCAAAGAAACTGCGTTTCACAGGCCTTTGTAAGAGATGTTCCCTGTAGGCTGTAAGAGCACTGTGCAGAGCGAGTTGTTTCTTAGCTTCCCAAAGAGCTGCAAGCAAGATGCTTTGGGGCCCAACTCGCCCTTTGGAAAGAAGCCTGCACGTTGCGCCTTTCAGCTCTAGGGCAATGTAGCACACCCAGAGCAGAAGTTCTAGTTCAGCCATATCAGGCCTGCAAAGAAACTGCGTTTCACAGGCCTTTGTAACAGATGTTCCCGGTAGGCTGTAAGAGCACTGTGCAGAGCGACTTGTTTCTTAGCTTCCCAAAGAGCTGGAAGCAAGATGCTTTGGGGCCCAACTCGCCCTTTGGAAAGAAGCCTGCACGTTGTGCCTTTCAGCTCTAGGCCAATGTAGCACACCCAGAGCAGAAGTTCTACTTCAGCCAGATCAGGCCTGCAAAGAAACTGCGTTTCACAGGCCTTTGTAAGAGATGTTCCCAGTAGGCTGTAAGAGCACTGTGCAGAGCGAGTTGTTTCTTAGCTTCCCAAGGAGCTGGAAGCAAGATGCTTTGGGGCCCAACTCGCCCTTTGGAAAGAAGCCTGCACGTTGTGCCTTTCAGCTCAGGGCCAATGTAGAACACCCAGAGCAGAAGTTCTACCTCAGCCAGATCAGGCCTGCAAAGAAAGTGCGTTTGACAGGCCTTTGTATGAGATGTTCCCGGTAGGCTGTAAGAGCACTGTGCAGAGCGAGTTGTTTCTTAGCTTCCCAAAGAGCTGGAAGCAAGATGCTTTGGGGCCCAACTCGCCCTTTGGAAAGAAGCCTGCACGCTGTGCCTTTAAGCTCTAGGGCAATGTAGCACATGCAGAGCAGAAGTTCTACTTCAGCCAGATCAGGCCTGCAAAGAAACTGCGTTCCACAGGCCTTTGTAAGAGATGTTCCCGGGAGGCTGTAAGAGCACTGTGCAGAGCGAGTTGTTTCATAGCTAGCCCAAAGAGCTGGAAGCAAGATGCTTTGGGGCCCAACTCGCCCTTTGGAAAGAAGCCTGCACGTTGTGCCTTTCAGCTCTAGGCCAATGTAGCACACCCAGAGCAGAAGTTCTACTTCAGCCAGATCAGGCCTGCAAAGAAACTGCGTTTCACAGGCCTTTGTAAGAGATGTTCCCGGTAGGCTGTAAGAGCACTGTGCAGAGCGAGTTGTTTCATAGCTAGCCCAAAGAGCTGGAAGCAAGATGCTTTGGGGCCCAACTCGCCCTTTGGAAAGAAGCCTGCACGTTGTGCCTTTCAGCTCTAGGGCAATGTAGCACACCCAGAGCAGAAGTTCTACTTCAGCCAGATCAGGCCTGCAAAGAAACTGCGTTTCACAGGCCTTTGTAAGAGATGTTCCCCGTAGGCTGTAAGAGCACTGTGCAGAGCGAGTTGTTTCATAGCTAGCCCAAAGAGCTGGAAGCAAGATGCTTTGGGGCCCAACTCGCCCTTTGGAAAGAAGACTGCACGTTGTGCCTTTCAGCTCTAGGGCCATGTAGCACACCCAGAGCAGAAGTTCTACCTCAGCCAGATCAGGCCTGCAAAGAAACGGCGTTTGAAAGGCCTTTGTATGAGATGTTCCCGGTAGGCTGTAAGAGCACTGTGCAGAGCGAGTTGTTTCTTAGCTTCCCAAGGAGCTGGAAGCAAGATGCTTTGCGGCCCAACTCGCCCTTTGGAAAGAAGCCTGCACGTTGTGCCTTTCAGCTCTAGGGCAATGTAGCACACGCAGAGCCGAAGTTCTAGTTCAGCCAGATCAGGCCTGCAAAGAAACTGCGTTTCACAGGCCTTTGTAAGAGATGTTCCCGGTAGGCTGTAAGAGCACTGTGCAGAGCGAGTTGTTTCTTAGCTTCCCAAAGAGCTGGAAGCAAGATGCTTTGGGGCCCAACTCGCCCTTTGGAAAGAAGCCTGCACGTTGCGCCTTTCAGCTCTAGGGCAATGTAGCACACCCAGAGCAGAAGTTCTAGTTCAGCCAGATCAGGCCTGCAAAGAAACTGCGTTTCACAGGCCTTTGTAACAGATGTTCCCGGTAGGCTGTAAGAGCACTGTGCAGAGCGAGTTGTTTCTTAGCTTCCCAAAGAGCTGGAAGCAAGATGCTTTGGGGCCCAACTCGCCCTTTGGAAAGAAGCCTGCACGTTGTGCCTTTCAGCTCTAGGCTAATGTAGCACACCCAGAGCAGAAGTTCTACTTCAGCCAGATCAGGCCTGCAAAGAAACTGCGTTTCACAGTCCTTTGTAAGAGATGTTCCCAGTAGGCTGTAAGAGCACTGTGCAGAGCGACTTGTTTCTTAGCTTCCCAAGGAGCTGGAAGCAAGATGCTTTGGGGCCCAACTCGCCCTTTGGAAAGAAGCCTGCACGTTGTGCCTTTCAGCTCAGGGCCAATGTAGAACACCCAGAGCAGAAGTTCTACCTCAGCCAGATCAAGCCTGCAAAGAAACTGCGTTTGACAGGCCTTTGTATGAGATGTTCCCGGTAGGCTGTAAGAGCACTGTGCAGAGCGACTTGTTTCTTAGCTTCCCAAAGAGCTGGAAGCAAGATGCTTTGGGGCCCAACTCGCCCTTTGCAAAGAAGCCTGCACGTTGTGCCTTTCAGCTCTAGGGCAATGTAGCACACCCAGAGCAGAAGTTCTACTTCAGCCCAATCAGGCATGCAAAGAAACTGCATTTCACAGGCCTTTGTAAGAGATGTTCCCGGTAGGCTGTAAGAGCAGTGTGCAGAGCGAGTTGTTTCTTAGCTTCCCAAAGAGCTGGAAGCAAGATGCTTTGGGGCCCAACTCGCCCTTTGGAAAGAAGCCTGCACGTTGTGCCTTTCAGCTCTAGGGCAATGTAGAGCACCCAGAGCAGAAGTTCCACTTCAGCCAGATCTGGCCTGCAAAGAAACTGCGTTTCACAGGCCTTTGTAAGAGATGTTCCCGGTAGGCTGTAAGAGCACTGTGCAGAGCGAGTTGTTTCTTAGCTTCCCAAAGAGCTGGAAGCAAGATGCTTTGGGGCCCAACTCGCCCTTTGGAACGAACCTGCACGTTGTGCCTTTCAGCTCTAGCGCCATGTAGCACACCCAGAGCAGAAGTTCTAGTTCAGCCAGATCAGGCCTGCAAAGAAACTGCATTTCACAGGCCTTTGTGACTGATGCTCCCGGTAGGCTGTAAGAGCACTGTGCAGAGCGAGTTGTTTCATAGCTAGCCCAAAGAGCTGGAAGCAAGATGCTTTGGGGCCCAACTCGCCCTTTGGAAACAGGCCTGCACGTTGTGCCCTTCAGATCTAGGGCAATGTAGCACACCCAGAGCAGAAGTTCTAGTTCAGCGTGATCAGGCCTGCAAAGAAACTGCATTTCACAGGCCTTTGTTAGTGATGGTTCCGGTAGGCTGTAAGAGCACTGTGCAGAGCGAGTTGTTTCATAGCTAGCCCAAAGAGCTGGAAGAAAGATGCTTTGGGGCCCAACTCGCCTTTTGCAAAGAAGCCTGCACATTGTGCCTTTCAGCTCTAGGGCCATGAAGCACACCCAGAGCAGAAGTTCTACTTCAGCCAGATCAGGCCTGCAAAGAAACTGCGTTTCACAGGCCTTTGTAAGAGATGTTCCCGGTAGGCTGTAAGAGCACTGTGCAGAGCGAGTTGTTTCTTAGCTTCCCAAAGAGCTGGAAGCAAGATGCTTTGGGGCCCAACTCGCCCTTTGGAAAGAAGAATGCAGGTTGTGCCTTTCAGCTCTAGGGCAATGTAGCACACGCAGAGCAGAAGTTCTAGTTCAGCCAGATCAGGCCTGCAAAGAAAGTGCGTTTCACAGGCCTTTGTAAGAGATGTTCCCGGTAGGCTGTTAGAGCACTGTGCAGAGCGACTTGTTTCTTAGCTTCCCAAAGAGCTGGAAGCAAGATGCTTTGAGGCCCAACTCGCCCTTTTGAAAGAAGCCTGCACGTTGTGCCTTTCAGCTCTAGGCCAATGTAGCACACCCAGAGCAGAAGTTCTACTTCAGCCAGATCAGGCCTGCAAAGAAACTGCGTTTCACAGGCCTTTGTAAGAGATGTTCCCCGTAGGCTGTAAGAGCACTGTGCAGAGCGAGTTGTTTCTTAGCTTCCCAAAGAGCTGGAAGCAAGATGCTTTGGGGCCCAACTCGCCCTTTGCAAAGAAGCCTGCACGTTGTGCCTTTCAGCTCTAGGGCAATGTAGCACACGCAGAGCAGAAGTTCTACTTCAGCCCAATCAGGCCTGCAAAGAAACTGCATTTCACAGGCCTTTGTAAGAGATATTCCCGGTAGGCAGTAAGAGCACTGTGCAGAGCGAGTTGTTTCTTAGCTTCCCAAAGAGCTGGAAGCAAGATGCTTTGGGGCCCAACTCGCCCTTTGGAAAGAAGCCTGCACGTTGTGCCTTTCAGCTCTAGGGCAATGTAGCACACCCAGAGCAGAAGTTCCACTTCATCCAGATCAGGCCTGCAAAGAAACTGCGTTTCACAGGCCTTTGTAAGAGATGTTCCCGGTAGGCTGTAAGAGCACTGTGCAGAGCGAGTTGTTTCTTAGCTTCCCAAAGAGCTGGAAGCAAGAAGCTTTGGGGCCCAACTCGCCCTTTGGAAAGAAGCCTGCACGTTGTGCCTTTCAGCTCTAGGCCAATGTAGCACACCCAGAGCAGAAGTTCTACTTCAGCCAGATCAGGCCTGCAAACAAACTTCGTTTCACAGGCCTTTGTAAGAGATGTTCCCTGTAGGCTGTAAGAGCACTGTGCAGAGCGAGTTGTTTCATAGCTAGCCCAAAGAGCTGGAAGCAAGATGCTTTGGGGCCCAACTCGCCCTTTGTAAAGAAGCCTGCACGTTGTGCCTTTCAGCTCTAGGCCAATGTAGCACACCCAGAGCAGAAGTTCTACTTCAGCGAGATCAGGCCTGCAAAGAAACTGCGTTTCACAGGCCTTTGTAAGAGATGTTCCCGGTAGGTTGTAAGAGCACTGTGCAGAGCGAGTTGTTTCTTAGCTTCCCAAAGAGCTGGAAGCAAGATGCTTTGGTGCCCAACTCGCCCTTTGGAAAGAAGCCTGCACGTTGTGCCTTTCAGCTCTAGGGCAATGTAGCACACCCAGAGCAGAAGTTCTAGTTCAGCCAGATCAGGCCTGCAAAGAAACTGCGTTTCACAGGCCTTTGTAAGAGATGTTCCCGGTAGGCTGTAAGAGCACTGTGCAGAGCGACTTGTTTCTTAGCTTCCCAAAGAGCTGGAAGCAAGATGCTTTGGGGCCCAACTCGCCCTTTGGAAAGAAGCCTGCACGTTGTGCCTTTCAGCTCTAGGCCAATGTAGCACACCCAGAGCAGAAGTTCTACTTCAGCCAGATCAGGCCTGCAAAGAAACTGCATTTCACAGGCCTTTGTAACTGATGCTCCCGGTAGGCTATAAGAGCACTGTGCAGAGCGAGTTGTTTCATAGCTAGCCCAAAGAGCTGGAAGCAAGATGCTTTGGGGCCCAACTCACCCTTTGGAAAGAAGCCTGCACGTTGTGCCTTTCTGCTCTAGGGCCATGTGGCACACCCAGAGCAGAAGTTCTACTTCAGCCAGATCAGGCCTGCAAAGAAACTGCGTTTCACAGGCCTTTGTAAGAGATGTTCCCCGTAGTCTGTAAGAGCACTGTGCAGAGCGAGTTGTTTCTTAGCTTCCCAAAGAGCTGGAAGCAAGATGCTTTGGGGCCCAACTCGCCCTTTGGAAAGAAGCCTGCACGTTGTGCCTTTCAGCTCTAGGCCAATGTAGCACACCCAGAGCAGAAGTTCTACTTCAGCCAGATCAGGCCTTCAAAGAAACTGCGTTTCACAGGCCTTTGTAAGAGATGTTCCCGGTAGGCTGTAAGAGCACTGTGCAGAGCGAGTTGTTTCTTAGCTTCCCAAGGAGCTGGAAGAAAGATGCTTTGCGGCCCAACTCGCCCTTTGCAAAGAAGCCTGCACGTTGTGCCTTTCAGCTCTAGGGCAATGTAGCACACGCAGAGCAGAAGTTCTAGTTCAGCCAGATCAGGCCTGCAAAGAAACTGCGTTTCACAGGCCTTTGTAAGAGATGTTCCCTGTAGGCTGTAAGAGCACTGTGCAGAGCGACTTGTTTCTTAGCTTCCCAAAGAGCTGGAAGCAAGATGCTTTGGGGCCCAACTCGCCCTTTGGAAAGAAGCCTGCACATTGCGCCTTTCAGCTCTAGGGCAATGTAGCACACCCAGAGCAGAAGTTCTAGTTCAGCCAGATCAGGCCTGCAAAGAAACTGCGTTTCACAGGCCTTTGTAACAGATGTTCCCGGTAGGCTGTAAGAGCACTGTGCAGAGCTAATTGTTTCTTAGCTTCCCAAAGAGATGGAAGCAAGATGCTTTGGGGCCCAACTCGCCCTTTGGAAAGAAGCCTGCACGTTGTGCCTTTCAGCTCTAGGCCAATGTAGCACACCCAGAGCAGAAGTTCTACTTCAGCCAGATGAGGCCTGCAAAGAAACTGCGTTTCACAGGCCTTTGTAAGAGATGTTCCCAGTAGGCTGTAAGAGCACTGTGCAGAGCGACTTGTTTCTTAGCTTCCCAAGGAGCTGGAAGCAAGATGCTTTGGGGCCCAACTCGCCCTTTGGAAAGAAGCCTGCACGTTGTGCCTTTCAGCTCAGGGCCAATGTAGAACACCCAGAGCAGAAGTTCTACTTCAGCCATATCAGGCCTGCAAAGAAACTCGTTTCACAGGCCTTTGTAGGAGATGTTCCCGGTAGGCTGTAAGAGCACTCTGCAGAGCGAATTGTTTCAGGGCTAGCCCAAAGAGCTGGAACAAAGATGCTTTGGGGCCCAACTCGCCCTTTGGAAAGAAGCCTGCACGTTGTGCCTTTCAGCTCTAGACCAATGTAGCACACCCAGAGCAGAAGTTCTACATCAGCCAGATCAGGCCTGCAAAGAAACTGCGTTTCACAGGCCTTTGTAAGCGATGTTCCCGGTAGGGTGTAAGAGCACTGTGCAGAGCGAGTTGATTCTTAGCTTCCCAAAGAGCTGGAAGCAAGATGCTTTGGGGCCCAACTCGCCCTTTGCAAAGAAGCCTGCACGTTGTGCCTTTCAGCTCTAGGCCAATGTAGCACACCCAGAGCAGAAGTTCTACTTCAGCCAGATCAGGCCTGCAAAGAAACTGCGTTTCACAGGCCTTTGTAAGAGATGTTCCCGGTAGGCTGTAAGAGCACTGTGCAGAGCGAGTTGTTTCTTAGCTTCCCAAAGAGCTGGAAGCAAGATGCTTTGGGGCCCAACTCGCCCTTTGCAAAGAAGCCTGCACGTTGTGCCTTTCAGCTGTAGGGCAATGTAGCTCACCCAGTGCAGAAGTTCTACTTCAGCCCAATCAGGCCTGCAAAGAAACTGCGTTTCACAGGCCTTTGTAAGAGATATTACCGGTAGGCAGTAAGAGCACTGTGCAGAGCGAGTTGTTTCTTAGCTTCCCAAAGAGCTGGAAGAAAGATGCTTTGGGGCCCAAATCGCCCTTTGGAAAGAAGCCTGCACGTTGTGCCTTTCAGCTCTAGGCCAATGTAGCACACCCAGAGCAGAAGTTCTAGTTCAGCCAGATCAGGCCTGCAAAGAAACTGCGTTTCACAGGCCTTTGTAAGAGATGTTCCCGGTAGGCTGTAAGAACACTGTGCAGAGCGAGTTGTTTCATAGCTAGCCCAAAGATCTGGAAGCAAGATGCTTTGGGGCCCAACTCGCCCTTTGGAAAGAAGCCTGCATGTTGTGCCTTTCAGCTCTAGGGCCATGTAGCACACCCAGAGCAGAAGTTCTACCTCAGCCAGATCAGGCCTGCAAAGAAACGGCATTTGAAAGGCCTTTGTATGAGATGTTCCCGGTAGGCTGTAAGAGCACTGTGCAGAGCGAGTTGTTTCTTAGCTTCCCAAGGAGCTGGAAGCAAGATGCTTTGCGGCCCAACTCGCCCTTTGGAAAGAAGCCTGCACGTTGTGCCTTTCAGCTCTAGGGCAATGTAGCACACGCAGAGCAGAAGTTCTAGTTCAGCCAGATCAGGCCTGCAAAGAAACTGCGTTTCACAGGCCTTTGTAAGAGATGTTCCCTGTAGGCTGTAAGAGCACTGTGCAGAGCGAGTTGTTTCTTAGCTTCCCAAAGAGCTGGAAGCAAGATGCTTTGGGGCCCAACTCGCCCTTTGGAAAGAAGCCTGCACGTTGCGCCTTTCAGCTCTAGGGCAATGTAGCACACCCAGAGCAGAAGTTCTAGTTCAGCCATATCAGGCCTGCAAAGAAACTGCGTTTCACAGGCCTTTGTAACAGATGTTCCCGGTAGGCTGTAAGAGCACTGTGCAGAGCGAGTTGTTTCTTAGCTTCCCAAAGAGCTGGAAGCAAGATGCTTTGGGGCCCAACTCGCCCTTTGGAAAGAAGCCTGCACGTTGTGCCTTTCAGCTCTAGGCCAATGTAGCACACCCAGAGCAGAAGTTCTACTTCAGCCAGATCAGGCCTGCAAAGAAACTGCGTTTCACAGGCCTTTGTAAGTGATGTTCCCAGTAGGCTGTAAGAGCACTGTGCAGAGCGAGTTGTTTCTTAGCTTCCCAAGGAGCTGGAAGCAAGATGCTTTGGGGCCCAACTCGCCCTTTGGAAAGAAGCCTGCACGTTGTGCCTTTCAGCTCAGGGCCAATGTAGAACACCCAGAGCAGAAGTTCTACCTCAGCCAGATCAGGCCTGCAAAGAAAGTGCGTTTGACAGGCCTTTGTATGAGATGTTCCCGGTAGGCTGTAAGAGCACTGTGCAGAGCGAGTTGTTTCTTAGCTTCCCAAAGAGCTGGAAGCAAGATGCTTTGGGGCCCAACTCGCCCTTTGGAAAGAAGCCTGCACGCTGTGCCTTTAAGCTCTAGGGCAATGTAGCACATGCAGAGCAGAAGTTCTACTTCAGCCAGATCAGGCCTGCAAAGAAACTGCGTTCCACAGGCCTTTGTAAGAGATGTTCCCGGGAGGCTGTAAGAGCACTGTGCAGAGCGAGTTGTTTCATAGCTAGCCCAAAGAGCTGGAAGCAAGATGCTTTGGGGCCCAACTCGCCCTTTGGAAAGAAGCCTGCACGTTGTGCCTTTCAGCTCTAGGCCAATGTAGCACACCCAGAGCAGAAGTTCTACTTCAGCCAGATCAGGCCTGCAAAGAAACTGCGTTTCACAGGCCTTTGTAAGAGATGTTCCCGGTAGGCTGTAAGAGCACTGTGCAGAGCGAGTTGTTTCATAGCTAGCCCAAAGAGCTGGAAGCAAGATGCTTTGGGGCCCAACTCGCCCTTTGGAAAGAAGCCTGCACGTTGTGCCTTTCAGCTCTAGGGCAATGTAGCACACCCAGAGCAGAAGTTCTACTTCAGCCAGATCAGGCCTGCAAAGAAACTGCGTTTCACAGGCCTTTGTAAGAGATGTTCCCCGTAGGCTGTAAGAGCACTGTGCAGAGCGAGTTGTTTCATAGCTAGCCCAAAGAGCTGGAAGCAAGATGCTTTGGGGCCCAACTCGCCCTTTGGAAAGAAGACTGCACGTTGTGCCTTTCAGCTCTAGGGCCATGTAGCACACCCAGAGCAGAAGTTCTACCTCAGCCAGATCAGGCCTGCAAAGAAACGGCGTTTGAAAGGCCTTTGTATGAGATGTTCCCGGTAGGCTGTAAGAGCACTGTGCAGAGCGAGTTGTTTCTTAGCTTCCCAAGGAGCTGGAAGCAAGATGCTTTGCGGCCCAACTCGCCCTTTGGAAAGAAGCCTGCACGTTGTGCCTTTCAGCTCTAGGGCAATGTAGCACACGCAGAGCAGAAGTTCTAGTTCAGCCAGATCAGGCCTGCAAAGAAACTGCGTTTCACAGGCCTTTGTAAGAGATGTTCCCTGTAGGCTGTAAGAGCACTGTGCAGAGCGAGTTGTTTCTTAGCTTCCCAAAGAGCTGGAAGCAAGATGCTTTGGGGCCCAACTCGCCCTTTGGAAAGAAGCCTGCACGTTGTGCCTTTCAGCTCTAGGGCAATGTAGCACACCCAGAGCAGAAGTTCTAGTTCAGCCAGATCAGGCCTGCAAAGAAACTGCGTTTCACAGGCCTTTGTAACAGATGTTCCCGGTAGGCTGTAAGAGCACTGTGCAGAGCGAGTTGTTTCTTAGCTTCCCAAAGAGCTGGAAGCAAGATGCTTTGGGGCCCAACTCGCCCTTTGGAAAGAAGCCTGCACGTTGTGCCTTTCAGCTCTAGGCTAATGTAGCACACCCAGAGCAGAAGTTCTACTTCAGCCAGATCAGGCCTGCAAAGAAACTGCGTTTCACAGTCCTTTGTAAGAGATGTTCCCAGTAGGCTGTAAGAGCACTGTGCAGAGCGACTTGTTTCTTAGCTTCCCAAGGAGCTGGAAGCAAGATGCTTTGGGGCCCAACTCGCCCTTTGGAAAGAAGCCTGCACGTTGTGCCTTTCAGCTCAGGGCCAATGTAGAACACCCAGAGCAGAAGTTCTACCTCAGCCAGATCAGGCCTGCAAAGAAACTGCGTTTGACAGGCCTTTGTATGAGATGTTCCCGGTAGGCTGTAAGAGCACTGTGCAGAGCGACTTGTTTCTTAGCTTCCCAAAGAGCTGGAAGCAAGATGCTTTGGGGCCCAACTCGACCTTTGGAAAGAAGCCTGCACGTTGTGCCTTTCAGCTCTAGGCCAATGTAGCACACCCAGAGTAGAAGTTCTACTTCAGCCACATCAGGCCTGCAAAGAAACTGCGTTTCACAGGCCTTTGTAAGAGATGTTCCCCGTAGGCTGTAAGAGCACTGTGCAGAGCGAGTTGTTTCTTAGCTTCCCAAGGAGCTGGAAGCAAGATGCTTTGCGGCCCATCTCGCCCTTTGGAAAGAAGCCTGCACGTTGTGCCTTTCAGCTCAGGGCCAATGTAGAACACCCAGAGCAGAAGTTCTACTTCAGCCAGATCAGGCCTGCAAAGAAACTCGTTTCACAGGCCTTTGTAAGAGATGTTCCCGGTAGGCTGTAAGAGCACTGTGCAGAGCGAGTTGTTTCTTAGCTTCCCAAAGAGCTGGAAGCAAGATGCTTTGGGGCCCAACTCGCCCTTTGGAAAGAAGCCTGCACGCTGTGCCTTTCAGCTCTAGGGCAATGTAGCACATGCAGAGCAGAAGTTCTACTTCAGCCAGATCAGGCCTGCAAAGAAACTGCGTTTCACAGGCCTTTGTAAGAGATGTTCCCGGGAGGCTGTAAGAGCACTGTGCAGAGCGAGTTGTTTCATAGCTAGCCCAAAGAGCTGGAAGCAAGATGCTTTGGGGCCCAACTCGCCCTTTGGAAAGAAGCCTGCACGTTGTGCCTTTCAGCTCTAGGGCCATGTAGCACACCCAGAGCAGAAGTTCTACCTCAGCCAGATCATGCCTGCAAAGAAACTGCGTTTGACAGGCCTTTGTATGAGATGTTCCCGGTAGGCTGTAAGAGCACTGTGCAGAGCGAGTTGTTTCTTTGCTTCCCAAAGAGCTGGAAGCAAGATGCTTCGGGGCCCAACTCGCCCTTTGGAAAGAAGCCTGCAGGTTGTGCCTTTGAGCTCTAGGGCCATGTAGCACACCCAGAGCAGAAGTTCTACTTCAGCCAGATCAGGCCTGCAAAGAAACTGCGTTTCACAGGACTTTGTAAGAGATGTTCCCGGTAGGCTGTAAGAGCACTGTGCAGAGCAAGTTGATTCTTAGCTTCCCAAAGAGCTGGAAGCAAGATGCTTTGGCGCCCAACTCTCCCTTTGGAAAGAAGCCTGGACGTTGTGCCTTTCAGCTCTAGGGCAATGTAGCACACCAAGAGCAGAAGTTCTACATCCGCCAGATCAGGCCTGCCAAGAAACTGAGTTTCACAGGCATTTGTAAGAGATGTTCCCGGTAGGCTGTAAGAGCACTGTGCAGAGCGAGTTGTTTCTTAGCTTCCCAAAGAGCTGGAAGCAAGATGCTTTGCGGCCCAACTCGCCCTTTGGAAAGAAGCCTGCACGTTGTTCCTTTCAGCTCTAGGGCAATGTAGCACACCCAGAGCAGAAGTTCTACTTCAGCCAGATCAGGCCTGCAAAGAAACTGCGTTTCACAGGCCTTTGTAAGAGATGTTCCCGGTAGGCTGTAAGAGCACTGTGCAGAGCGAGTTGTTTCTTAGCTTCCCAAAGAGCTGGAAGCAAGATGCTTTGGGGCCCAACTCGCCCTTTGGAAAGAAGCCTGCACGTTGTGCCTTTCAGCTCTAGGCCAATGTAGCACACCCACAGCAGAAGTTCTACTTCAGCCAGATCAGGCCTGCAAAGAAACTGCGTTTGAGAGGCCTTTGTAAGAGATGTTCCCGGTAGGCTGTAAGAGCACTGTGCAGAGCGAGTTGTTTCTTAGCTTCCCAAAGAGCTGGAAGCAAGATGCTTTGGGGCCCAACTCGCCCTTTGGAAAGAAGCCTGCACGTTGTGCCTTTCAGCTCTAGGCCAATGTAGCACACCCAGGTCAGAAGTTCAACTTCAGCCAGATCAGGCCTGCAAAGAAACTGCGTTTCACAGGCCTTAGTAAGACATGTTCCCCGTAGGCTGTAAGAGCACTGTGCAGAGCGAGTTGTTTCTTAGCTTCCCAAAGAGCTGGAAGCAAGATGCTTTGGGGCCCAACTCGCCCTTTGGAAAGAAGCCTGCACGTTGTGCCTTTCAGCTCTAGGGCCATGTAGCACACCCAGAGCAGAAGTTCTAGTTCAGCCAGATCAGGCCTGCCAAGAAACTGCATTTCACAGGCCTTTGTAACTGATGCTCCCGGTAGGCTGTAAGAGCACTGTGCAGAGCGAGTTGTTTCATAGCTAGCCCAAAGAGCTGGAAGCAAGAGGCTTTGGGGCCCAACTCACCCTTTGGAAAGAAGCCTGCACGTTGTGCCTTTCAGCTCTAGGGCCATGTCGCACACCCAGAGCAGAAGTTCTACTTAAGCCAGATCAGGCCTGCAAAGAAACTGCGTTTCACAGGCCTTTGTAAGAGATGTTCCCCGTAGGCTGTAAGAGCACTGTGCAGAGCGAGTTGTTTCTTAGCTTCCCAAAGAGCTGGAAGCAAGATGCTTTGGGGCCCAACTCGCCCTTTGGAAAGAAGCCTGCACGTTGTGCCTTTCAGCTCTAGGCCAATGTAGCACACCCAGAGCAGAAGTTCTACTTCAGCCAGATCAGGCCTGCAAAGAAACTGCGTTTCACAGGCCTTTGTAAGAGATGTTCCCGGTAGGCTGTAAGAGCACTGGGCAGAGCGAGTTGTTTCTTAGCTTCCCAAGGAGCTGGAAGCAAGATGCTTTGCGGCCCAACTCGCCCTTTGCAAAGAAGCCTGCACGTTGTGCCTTTCAGCTCTAGGGCAATGTAGCACACGCAGAGCAGAAGTTCTAGTTCAGCCAGATCAGGCCTGCAAAGAAACTGCGTTTCACAGGCCTTTGTAAGAGATGTTCCCTGTAGGCTGTAAGAGCACTGTGCAGAGCGAGTTGTTTCTTAGCTTCCCAAAGAGCTGGAAGCAAGATGCTTTGGGGCCCAACTCGCCCTTTGGAAAGAAGCCTGCACGTTGCGCCTTTCAGCTCTAGGGCAATGTAGCACACCCAGAGCAGAAGTTCTAGTTCAGCCAGATCAGGCCTGCAAAGAAACTGCGTTTCACAGGCCTTTGAAGCAGATGTTCCCGGTAGGCTGTAAGAGCACTGTGCAGAGCGAGTTGTTTCTTAGCTTCCCAAAGAGCTGGAAGCAAGATGCTTTGGGGCCCAACTCGCCCTTTGGAAAGAAGCCTGCACGTTGTGCCTTTCAGCTCTAGGCCAATGTAGCACACCCAGAGCAGAAGTTCTACTTCAGCCAGATCAGGCCTGCAAAGAAACTGCGTTTCACAGGCCTTTGTAAGAGATGTTCCCGGTAGGCTGTAAGAGCACTGTGCAGAGCGAGTTGTTTCTTAGCTTCCCAAAGAGCTGGAAGCATGATGCTTTGGGGCCCAACTCGCCCTTTGCAAAGAAGCCTGCACGTTGTGCCTTTCAGCTCATGGGCAATGTAGCACACCCAGAGCAGAAGTTCTACTTCAGCCCAATCAGGCCTGCAAAGAAACTGCGTTTCACAGGCATTTGTAAGAGATATTCCCGGTAGGCAGTAAGAGCACTGTGCAGAGCGAGTTGTTTCTTAGCTTCCCAAAGAGCTGGAAGCAAGATGCTTTGGGGCCCAAATCGCCCATTGGAAAGAAGCCTGCACGTTGTGCCTTTCAGCTCTAGGCCAATGTAGCACACCCAGAGCAGAAGTTCTAGTTCAGCCAGATCAGGCCTGCAAAGAAACTGCGTTTCACAGGCCTTTGTAAGAGATGTTCCCGGTAGGCTGTAAGAGCACTGTGCAGAGCGAGTTGTTTCTTAGCTTCCCAAAGAGCTGGAAGCAAGATGCTTTGGGGCCCAACTCGCCCTTTGGAAAGAAGCCTGCACGTTGTGCCTTTCAGCTCTAGGGCAATGTAGCACACCCAGAGCAGAAGTTCTACTTCAGCCAGATCAGGCCTGCAAAGAAACTGCGTTTCACAGGCCTTTGTAAGAGATGTTCCCGGTAGGCTGTAAGAGCACTGTGCAGAGCGACTTGTTTCATAGCTAGCCCAAAGAGCTGGAAGCAAGATGCTTTGGGGCCCAACTCGCCCTTTGGAAAGAAGCCTGCACGTTGTGCCTTTCAGCTCTAGGGCCATGTAGCACACCCAGAGCAGAAGTTCTACCTCAGCCAGATCAGGCCTGCAAAGAAACTGCGTTTGAAAGGGCTTTGTATGAGATGTTCCCGGTAGGCTGTAAGAGCACTGTGCAGAGCGAGTTGTTTCTTAACTTCCCAAAGAGCTGGAAGCAAGATGCTTTGGGGCCCAACTCGCCCTTTGGAAAGAAGCCTGCACGTTGTGCCTTTCAGCTCTAGGCCAATGTAGCACACCCAGAGCAGAAGTTCTACTTCAGCCAGATCAGGCCTGCAAAGAAACTGCGTTTCACAGGCCTTTGTAAGAGATGTTCCCGGTAGGCTGTAAGAGCACTGTGCAGAGCGAATTGTTTCTTAGCTTCCCAAAGAGCTGGAAGCAAGATGCTTTGGGGCCCAACTCGCCCTTTGGAAAGAAGCCTGCACGTTGTGCCTTTCAGCTCTAGGGCAATGTAGCACACCCAGAGCAGAAGTTCTACCTCAGCCAGATCAGGCCTGCAAAGAAACTGCGTTTGACAGGCCTTTGTAAGAGATGTTCCCGGTAGGCTGTAAGAGCACTGTGCAGAGCGACTTGTTTCTTAGCTTCCCAAAGAGCTGGAAGCAAGATGCTTTGGGACCCAACTCGACCTTTGGAAAAAAGCCTGCACGTTGTCCCTTTCAGCTCTAGGCCAATGTAGCACACCCAGAGCAGAAGTTCTACTTCAGCCACATCAGGCCTGCAAAGAAACTGCGTTTCACAGGCCTTTGTAAGAGATGTTCCCCGTAGGCTGTAAGAGCACTGTGCAGAGCGAGTTGTTTCTTAGCTTCCCAAGGAGCTGGAAGCAAGATGCTTTGCGGCCCATCTCGCCCTTTGGAAAGAAGCCTGCACGTTGTGCCTTTCAGCTCAGGGCCAATGTAGAACACCCAGAGCAGAAGTTCTACATCAGCCATATCAGGCCTGCAAAGAAACTCATTTCACAGGCCTTTGTAAGAGATGTTCCCGGTAGGCTGTAAGAGCACTGTGCAGAGCGAGTTGTTTCTTAGCTTCCCAAAGAGCTGGAAGCAAGATGCATTGGGGCCCAACTCGCCCTTTGGAAAGAAGCCTGCACGTTGTGCCTTTCAGCTCTAGGGCAATGTAGCACACCCAGAACAGAAGTTCTACTTCAGCCAGATCAGGCCTGCAAAGAAACTGCGTTTCACAGGCCTTTGTAAGAGATGTTCCCGGGAGGCTGTAAGAGCACTGTGCAGAGCGAGTTGTTTCATAGCTAGCCCAAAGAGCTGGAAGCAAGATGCTTTGGGGCCCAACTCGCCCTTTGGAAAGAAGCCTGCACGTTGTGCCTTTCAGCTCTAGGGCCATGTAGCACACCCAGAGCAGAAGTTCTACCTCAGCCAGATCAGGCCTGCAAAGAAACTGCGTTTGACAGGCCTTTGTATGAGATGTTCCCGGTAGGCTGTAAGAGCACTGTGCAGAGCGAGTTGTTTCTTTGCTTCCCAAAGAGCTGGAAGCAAGATGCTTCGGGGCCCAACTCGCCCTTTGGAAAGAAGCCTGCAGGTTGTGCCTTTCAGCTCTAGGGCCATGTAGCACACCCAGAGCAGAAGTTCTACTTCAGCCAGATCAGGCCTGCAAAGAAACTGCGTTTCACAGGCCTTTGTAAGAGATGTTCCCGGTAGGCTGTAAGAGCACTGTGCAGAGCAAGTTGTTTCTTAGCTTCCCAAAGAGCTGGAAGCAAGATGCTTTGGCGCCCAACTCTCCCTTTGGAAAGAAGCCTGGACGTTGTGCCTTTCAGCTCTAGGGCAATGTAGCACACCCAGAGCAGAAGTTCTACATCAGCCAGATCAGGCCTGACAAGAAACTGAGTTTCACCGGCCTTTGTAAGAGATGTTCCCGGTAGGCTGTAAGAGCACTGTGCAGAGCGAGTTGTTTCTTAGCTTCCCAAAGAGCTGCAAGCAAGATGCTTTGCGGCCCAACTCGCCCTTTGGAAAGAAGCCTGCACGTTGCGCCTTTCAGCTCTAGGGCA
Organism: Equus caballus; assembly: GCF_041296265.1. Taxonomy (NCBI): domain Eukaryota; kingdom Metazoa; phylum Chordata; class Mammalia; order Perissodactyla; family Equidae; genus Equus; species Equus caballus. Next base: position 52,061,776 of record NC_091688.1, on the reverse strand, counting down.
ATGTAGCACACCCAGAGCAGAAGTTCTAGTTCAGCCAGATCAGGCCTGCAAAGAAACTGCGTTTCACAGGCCTTTGTAACAGATGTTCCCGGTAGGCTGTAAGAGCACTGTGCAGAGCGACTTGTTTCTTAGCTTCCCAAAGAGCTGGAAGCAAGATGCTTTGGGGCCCAACTCGCCCTTTGGAAAGAAGCCTGCACGTTGTGCCTTTCAGCTCTAGGCCAATGTAGCACACCCAGAGCAGAAGTTCTACTTCAGCCAGATGAGGCCTGCAAAGAAACTGCGTTTCACAGGCCTTTGTAAGAGATGTTCCCAGTAGGCTGTAAGAGCACTGTGCAGAGCGACTTGTTTCTTAGCTTCCCAAGGAGCTGGAAGCAAGATGCTTTGGGGCCCAACTCGCCCTTTGGAAAGAAGCCTGCACGTTGTGCCTTTCAGCTCAGGGCCAATGTAGAACACCCAGAGCAGAAGTTCTACTTCAGCCATATCAGGCCTGCAAAGAAACTCGTTTCACAGGCCTTTGTAAGAGATGTTCCCCGTAGGCTGTAAGAGCACTCTGCAGAGCGAGTTGTTTCATGGGTAGCCCAAAGAGCTGGAAGAAAGATGCTTTGGGGCCCAACTCGCCCTTTGGAAAGAAGCCTGCACGTTGTGCCTTTCAGCTCTAGACCAATGTAGCACACCCAGAGCAGAAGTTCTACATCAGCCAGATCAGGCCTGCAAAGAAACTGCGTTTCACAGGCCTTTGTAAGCGATGTTCCCGGTAGGGTGTAAGAGCACTGTGCAGAGCGAGTTGATTCTTAGCTTCCCAAAGAGCTGGAAGCAAGATGCTTTGGGGCCCAAATCGCCCTTTGCAAAGAAGCCTGCACGTTGTGCCTTTCAGCTCTAGGCCAATGTAGCACACCCAGAGCAGAAGTTCTACTTCAGCCAGATCAGGCATGCAAAGAAACGGCGTTTCACAGGCCTTTGTAAGAGATGTTCCCGGTAGGCTGTAAGAGCACTGTGCAGAGCGAGTTGTTTCTTAGCTTCCCAAAGAGCTGGAAGCAAGATGCTTTGGGGCCCAACTCGCCCTTTGCAAAGAAGCCTGAACGTTGTGCCTTTCAGCTCATGGGCAATGTAGCACACCCAGAGCAGAAGTTCTACTTCAGCCCAATCAGGCCTGCAAAGAAACTGCGTTTCACAGGCCTTTGTAAGAGATATTCCCGGTAGGCAGTAAGAGCACTGTGCAGAGCGAGTTGTTTCTTAGCTTCCCAAAGAGCTGGAAGCAAGATGCTTTGGGGCCCAAATCGCCCATTGGAAAGAAGCCTGCACGTTGTGCCTTTCAGCTCTAGGCCAATGTAGCACACCCAGAGCAGAAGTTCTAGTTCAGCCAGATCAGGCCTGCAAAGAAACTGCGTTTCACAGGCCTTTGTAAGAGATGTTCCCGGTAGGCTGTAAGAGCAATGTGCAGAGCGAGTTGTTCCTTAGCTTCCCAAAGAGCTGGAAGCAAGATGCTTTGGGGCCCAACTCGCCCTTTGGAAAGAAGCCTGCACGTTGTGCCTTTCAGCTCTAGGGCAATGTAGCACACCCAGAGCAGAAGTTCTACTTCAGCCAGATCAGGCCTGCAAAGAAACTGCGTTGCACAGGCCTTTGTAAGAGATGTTCCCTGTAGGCTGTAAGAGCACTGTGCAGAGCGAGTTGTTTCATAGCTAGCCCAAAGAGCTGGAAGCAAGATGCTTTGGGGCCCAACTCGCCCTTTGGAAAGAAGCCTGCACGTTGTGCCTTTCAGCTCTAGGGCCATGTAGCACACCCAGAGCAGAAGTTCTACCTCAGCCAGATCAGGCCTGCAAAGAAACTGCGTTTGAAAGGGCTTTGTATGAGATGTTCCCGGTAGGCTGTAAGAGCACTGTGCAGAGCGAGTTGTTTCTTAGCTTCCCAAAGAGCTGCAAGCAAGATGCTTTGGCGCCCAACTCTCCCTTTGGAAAGAAGCCTGGACGTTGTGCCTTTCAGCTCTAGGGCAATGTAGCACACCCAGAGCAGAAGTTCTACATCAGCCAGATCAGGCCTGCCAAGAAACTGAGTTTCACCGGCCTTTGTAAGAGATGTTCCCGGTAGGCTGTAAGAGCACTGTGCAGAGCGAGTTGTTTCTTAGCTTCCCAAAGAGCTGCAAGCAAGATGCTTTGCGGCCCAACTCGCCCTTTGGAAAGAAGCCTGCACGTTGTTCCTTTCAGCTCTAGGGCAATGTAGCACACCCTGAGCAGAAGTTCTACTTCAGCCAGATCAGGCTTGCAAAGAAACTGCATTTCACAGGCCTTTGTAGTCATGCTCCCGGTAGGCTGTAAGAGCACTGTGCAGAGCGAGTTGTTTCATAGCTAGCCCAAAGAGCTGGAAGCAAGATGCTTTGGGGCCCAACTCGCCCTTTGGAAAGAAGCCTGCACGTTGTGCCTTTCAGCTCTAGGGCAATGTAGCACACCCAGAGCAGAAGTTCTAGTTCAGTGTGATCAGGCCTGCAAAGAAACTGCATTTCACAGGCCTTTGTTAGTGATGGTTCTGGTAGGCTGTAAGAGCACTGTGCAGAGCGAGTTGTTTCATAGCTAGCCCAAAGAGCTGGAAGCAAGATGCTTTGGGGCCCAACTCGCCTTTTGCAAAGAAGCCTGCACATTGTGCCTTTCAGCTCTAGGGCCATGAAGCACACCCAGAGCAGAAGTTCTACTTCAGCCAGATCAGGCCTGCAAAGAAACTGCATTTCACAGGCCTTTGTAAGAGATGTTCCCAGTAGGCTGTAAGAGCACTGTGCAGAGCGAGTTGTTTCTTAGCTTCCCAAAGAGCTGGAAGCAAGATGCTTTGGGGCCCAACTCGCCCTTTGGAAAGAAGCCTGCAGGTTGTGCCTTTCAGCTCTAGGCCAATGTAGCACACCCAGAGCAGAAGTTCTACTTCAGCCACATCAGGCCTGCAAAGAAACTGCGTTTCACAGGCCTTTGTAAGAGATGTTCCCGGTAGGCTGTAAGAGCACTGTGCAGAGCGAGTAGTTTCTTAGCTTCCCAAGGAGCTGGAAGCAAGATGCTTTGCGGCCCAACTCGCCCTTTGCAAAGAAGCCTGCACGTTCCGCCTTTCAGCTCTAGGGCAATGTAGCACACGCAGAGCAGAAGTTCTAGTTCAGCCAGATCAGGCCTGCAAAGAAACTGCGTTTCACAGGCCTTTGTAAGAGATGTTCCCGGTAGGCTGTTAGAGAACTGTGCAGAGCGACTTGTTTCTTAGCTTCCCAAAGAGCTGGAAGCAAGATGCTTTGCGGCCCAACTCGCCATTTTGAAAGAAGCCTGCACGTTCTGCCTTTCAGCTCTAGGCCAAAGTAGCACACCCAGAGCAGAAGTTCTACTTCAGCCAGATCAGGCCTGCAAAGAAACTGCGTTTCACAGGCCTTTGTAAGACATGTTCCCGGTAGGCTGTAAGAGCACTGTGCAGAGCGAGTTGTTTCTTAGCTTCCCAAAGAGCTGGAAGCAAGATGCTTTGGGGCCCAACTCGCCCTTTGCAAAGAAGCCTGCACGTTGTGCCTTTCAGCTCTAGGGCAATGTAGCACACCCAGAGCAGAAGTTCTACTTCAGCCCAATCAGGCATGCAAAGAAACTGCGTTTCACAGGCCTTTGTAAGAGATATTCCCGGTAGGCAGTAAGAGCACTGTGCAGATCGAGTTGTTTCTTAGCTTCCCAAAGAGCTGGAAGCAAGATGCTTTGCGGACCAACTCGCCCTTTGCAAAGAAGCCTGCACGTTGTGCCTTTCAGCTCTTGGGCAATGTAGCACACGCAGAGCAGAAGTTCTAGTTCAGCCAGATCAGGCCTGCAAAGAAAGTGCGTTTCACAGGCCTTTGTAAGAGATGTTCCCGGTAGGCTGTAAGAGCAGTGTGCAGAGCGAGTTGTTTCTTAGCTTCCCAAAGAGCTGGAAGCAAGATGCTTTGGGGCCCAACTCGCCCTTTGGAAAGAAGCCTGCACGTTGTGCCTTTCAGCTCTAGGGCAATGTAGAGCACCCAGAGCAGAAGTTCCACTTCAGCCAGATCTGGCCTGCAAAGAAACTGCGTTTCACAGGCCTTTGTAAGAGATGTTCCCGGTAGGCTGTAAGAGCACTGTGCAGAGCGAGTTGTTTCTTAGCTTCCCAAAGAGCTGGAAGCAAGATGCTTTGGGGCCCAACTCGCCCTTTGGAACGAAGCCTGCACGTTGTGCCTTTCAGCTCTAGCGCCATGTAGCACACCCAGAGCAGAAGTTCTAGTTCAGCCAGATCAGGCCTGCAAAGAAACTGCGTTTCACAGGCCTTTGTAAGAGATGTTCCCGGTAGGCTGTAAGAGCACTGTGCAGAGCGACTTGTTTCTTAGCTTCCCAAAGAGCTGGAAGCAAGATGCTTTGCGGCCCAACTCGCCCTTTTGAAAGAAGCCTGCACGTTGTGCCTTTCAGCTCTAGGCCAATGTAGCACACCCAGAGCAGAAGTTCTACTTCAGCCAGATCAGGCCTGCAAAGAAACTGCGTTTCACAGGCCTTTGTAAGAGATGTTCCCCGTAGGCAGTAAGAGCACTGTGCAGAGCGAGTTGTTTCTTAGCTTCCCAAAGAGCTGGAAGCAAGATGCTTTGGGGCCCAACTCCCCCTTTGCAAAGAAGCCTGCACGTTGTGCCTTTCAGCTCTAGGGCAATGTAGCACACCCAGAGCAGAAGTTCTACTTCAGCCCGATCAGGCCTGCAAAGAAACTGCGTTTCACAGGCCTTTGTAAGAGATATTTCCGGTAGGCAGTAAGAGCACTGTGCAGAGCGAGTTGTTTCTTAGCTTCCCAAAGAGCTGGAAGCAAGATGCTTTGGGGCCCAACTCGCCCTTTGGAAAGAAGCCTGCACGTTGTGCCTTTCAGCTCTAGGGCAATGTAGCACACCCAGAGCAGAAGTTCCACTTCAGCCAGATCAGGCCAGCAAAGAAACTGCGTTTCACAGGCCTTGGTAAGAGATGTCCCGGTAGGCTGTAAGAGCACTGTGCAGAGCGTGTAGCTTCTTAGCTTCCCAAGGAGCTGGAAGCGAGATGCTTTGGGGCCCAACTCGCCCTTTGGAAAGAAGCCTGCACGTTGTCCCTTTCAGCTCTAGGGCAATGTAGCACACCCAGAGCAGAAGTTCCACTTGAGCCAGATCAGGCCTGCAAAGAAAGTGCGTTTCACAGGCCTTTGTAAGAGATGTTCCCAGTAGGCTGTAAGAGCACTGTGCAGAGCGAGTTGTTTCTTAGCTTCCCAAAGAGCTGGAAGCAAGATGCTTTGGTGCCCAAATCGCCCTTTGGAAAGAAGCCTGCACGTTGTGCCTTTCAGCTCTAGGGCAATGTAGCACACCCAGAGCAGAAGTTCCACTTCAGCCAGTTCAGGCCTGCAAAGAAACTGCGTTTCACAGGCCTTTGTAATAGATGTTCCCGGTAGGCTGTAAGAGCACTGTGCAGAGCCTGTTGTTTCTTAGCTTCCCAAGGAGCTGGAAGCAAGATGCTTTTGGGCCCAACTCGCCCTTTGGAAAGAAGCCTGCACGTTGTGCCTTTCAGCTCTAGGGCAATGTAGCACACCCAGAGCAGAAGTTCTACATCAGCCAGATCAGGCCTGCCAAGAAACTGAGTTTCACAGGCCTTTGTAAGAGATGTTCCCGGTAGGCTGTAAGAGCAGTGTGCAGAGCGAGTTGTTTCTTAGCTTCCCAAAGAGCTGGAAGCAAGATGCTTTGGGGCCCAACTCGCCCTTTGGAAAGAAGCCTGCACGTTGTTCCTTTCAGCTCTAGGGCAATGTAGCACACCCAGAGCAGAAGTTCTACTTCAGCCAGATCAGGCCTGCAAAGAAACTGCATTTCACAGGCCTTTGTAGTGATGCTCCCGGTAGGCTGTAAGAGCACTGTGCAGAGCGAGTTGTTTCATAGCTAGCCCAAAGAGCTGGAAGCAAGATGCTTTGGGGCCCAACTCGCCCTTTGGAAAGAAGCCTGCACGTTGTGCCTTTCAGCTCTAGGCCAATGTAGCACACCCAGAGCAGAAGTTCTACATCAGCCAGATCAGGCCTGCAAAGAAACTGCGTTTCACAGGCCTTTGTAAGAGATGTTCCCGGTAGGCTGTAAGAGCACTGTGCAGAGCGAGTTGTTTCTTAGCTTCCCAAAGAGCTGGAAGCAAGAAGATTTGGGGCCCAACTCGCCCTTTGGAAAGAAGCCTGCACGTTGTGCCTTTCAGCTCTAGGGCAATGTAGAGCACCCAGAGCAGAAGTTCCACTTCAGCCAGATCAGGCCTGCAAAGAAACTGCGTTTCACAGGCCTTTGTAAGAGATGTTCCCAGTAGGCTGTAAGAGCACTGTGCAGAGCGAGTTGTTTCTTAGCTTCCCAAAGAGCTGGAAGCAAGATGCTTTGGGGCCCAACTCGCCCTTTGGAACGAAGCCTGCACGTTGTGCCTTTCAGCTCTAGCGCCATGTAGCACACCCAGAGCAGAAGTTCTAGTTCAGCCAGATCAGGCCTGCAAAGAAACTGCATTTCACAGGCCTTTGTAACTGATGCTCCCGGTAGGCTGTAAGAGCACTGTGCAGAGCGAGTTGTTTCATAGCTAGCCCAAAGAGCTGGAAGCAAGATGCTTTGGGGCCCAACTCGCCCTTTGGAAACAGGCCTGCACGTTGTGCCTTTCAGCTCTAGGGCAATGTAGCACACCCAGAGCAGAAGTTCTAGTTCAGCGTGATCAGGCCTGCAAAGAAACTGCATTTCACAGGCCTTTGTTAGTGATGGTTCCGGTAGGCTGTAAGAGCACTGTGCAGAGCGAGTTGTTTCATAGCTAGCCCAAAGAGCTGGAAGCAAGATGCTTTGGGGCCCAACTCGCCTTTTGCAAAGAAGCCTGCACATTGTGCCTTTCAGCTCTAGGGCCATGAAGCACACCCAGAGCAGAAGTTCTACTTCAGCCAGATCAGGCCTGCAAAGAAACTGCGTTTCACAGGCCTTTGTAAGAGATGTTCCCGGTAGGCTGTAAGAGCACTGTGCAGAGCGAGTTGTTTCTTAGCTTCCCAAAGAGCTGGAAGCAAGATGCTTTGGGGCCCAAGTCGCCCTTTGGAAAGAAGCCTGCAGGTTGTGACTTTCAGCTCTAGGCCAATGTAGCACACCCAGAGCAGAAGTTCTACTTCAGCCACATCAGGCCTGCAAAGAAACTGCGTTTCACAGGCCTTTGTAAGAGATGTTCCCGGTAGGCTGTAAGAGCACTGTGCAGAGTGAGTAGTTTCTTAGCTTCCCAAGGAGCTGGAAGCAAGATGCTTTGCGGCCCAACTCGCCCTTTGCAAAGAAGCCTGCACGTTGTGCCTTTCAGCTCTAGGGCAATGTAGCACACGCAGAGCAGAAGTTCTAGTTCAGCCAGATCAGGCCTGCAAAGAAACTGCGTTTCACAGGCCTTTGTAAGAGATGTTCCCGGTAGGCTGTTAGAGCACTGTGCAGAGCGACTTGTTTCTTAGCTTCCCAAAGAGCTGGAAGCAAGATGCTTTGCGGCCCAACTCGCCCTTTTGAAAGAAGCCTGCACGTTGTGCCTTTCAGCTCTAGGCCAATGTAGCACACCCAGAGCAGAAGTTCTACTTCAGCCAGATCAGGCCTGCAAAGAAACTGCGTTTCACAGGCCTTTGTAAGAGATGTTCCCCGTAGGCTGTAAGAGCACTGTGCAGAGCGAGTTGTTTCTTAGCTTCCCAAAGAGCTGGAAGCAAGATGCTTTGGGGCCCAACTCGCCCTTTGCAAAGAAGCCTGCACGTTGTGCCTTTCAGCTCTAGGGCAATGTAGCACACCCAGAGCAGAAGTTCTACTTCAGCCCAATCAGGCCTGCAAAGAAACTGCGTTTCACAGGCATTTGTAAGAGATATTCCCGGTAGGCAGTAAGAGCACTGTGCAGAGAGACTTGTTTCTTAGCTTCCCAAAGAGCTGGAAGCAAGATGCTTTGGGGCCCAACTCGCCATTTGGAAAGAAGCCTGCACGTTGTGCCTTTCAGCTCTAGGCCAATGTAGCACACCCACAGCAGAAGTTCCACTTCATCCAGATCAGGCCTGCAAAGAAACTGCGTTTCACAGGCCTTTGTAAGAGATGTTCCCGGTAGGCTGTAAGAGCACTGTGCAGAGCGAGTAGTTTCTTAGCTTCCCAAGGAGCTGGAAGCAAGATGCTTTGCAGCCCAACTCGCCCTTTGCAAAGAAGCCTGCACGTTGTGCCTTTCAGCTCTTGGGCAATGTAGCACACGCAGAGCAGAAGTTCTAGTTCAGCCAGATCAGGCCTGCAAAGAAAGTGCGTTTCACAGGCCTTTGTAAGAGATGTTCCCGGTAGGCTGTAAGAGCAGTGTGCAGAGCGAGTTGTTTCTTAGCTTCCCAAAGAGCTGGAAGCAAGATGCTTTGGGGCCCAACTCGCCCTTTGGAAAGAAGCCTGCACGTTGTGCCTTTCAGCTCTAGGGCAATGTAGAGCACCCAGAGCAGAAGTTCCACTTCAGCCAGATCTGGCCTGCAAAGAAACTGCGTTTCACAGGCCTTTGTAAGAGATGTTCCCGGTAGGCTGTAAGAGCACTGTGCAGAGCGAGTTGTTTCTTAGCTTCCCAAAGAGCTGGAAGCAAGATGCTTTGGGGCCCAACTCGCCCTTTGGAACGAAGCCTGCACGTTGTGCCTTTCAGCTCTAGCGCCATGTAGCACACCCAGAGCAGAAGTTCTAGTTCAGCCAGATCAGGCCTGCAAAGAAACTGCATTTCACAGGCCTTTGTAACTGATGCTCCCGGTAGGCTGTAAGAGCAATGTGCAGAGCGAGTTGTTTCATAGCTAGCCCAAAGAGCTGGAAGCAAGATGCTTTGGGGCCCAACTCGCACTTTGGAAACAGGCCTGCACGTTGTGCCCTTCAGATCTAGGGCAATGTAGCACACCCAGAGCAGAAGTTCTAGTTCAGCGTGATCAGGCCTGCAAAGAAACTGCATTTCACAGGCCTTTGTTAGTGATGGTTCCGGTAGGCTGTAAGAGCACTGTGCAGAGCGAGTTGTTTCATAGCTAGCCCAAAGAGCTGGAAGCAACATGCTTTGGGGACCAACTCGCCCTTTGGAAAGAAGCCTGCACGTTGTGCCTTTCAGCTCTAGGCCAATGTATCACACCCAGAGCAGAAGTTCTACTTCAGCCAGATCAGGCCTGCAAAGAAACTGCGTTTCACAGGCCTTTGTAAGAGATGTTCCCGGTAGGCTGTAAGAGCACTGTGCAGAGCGAGTTGTTTCTTAGCTTCCCAAGGAGCTGGAAGCAAGATGCTTTGCGGCCCAACTCGCCCTTTGCAAAGAAGCCTGCACGTTGTGCCTTTCAGCTCTAGGGCAATGTAGCACACGCAGAGCAGAAGTTCTAGTTCAGGCAGATCAGGCCTGCAAAGAAACTGCGTTTCACAGGCCTTTGTAAGAGATGTTCCCTGTAGGCTGTAAGAGCACTGTGCAGAGCGAGTTGTTTCTTAGCTTCCCAAAGAGCTGGAAGCAAGATGATTTGGGGCCCAACTCGCCCTTTGGAAAGAAGCCTGCACGTTGCGCCTTTCAGCTCTAGGGCAATGTAGCACACCCAGAGCAGAAGTTCTAGTTCAGCCAGATCAGGCCTGCAAAGAAACTGCGTTTCACAGGCCTTTGTAACAGATGTTCCCGGTAGGCTGTAAGAGCACTGTGCAGAGCGACTTGTTTCTTAGCTTCCCAAAGAGCTGGAAGCAAGATGCTTTGGGGCCCATCTCGCCCTTTGGAAAGAAGCCTGCACGTTGTGCCTTTCAGCTCTAGGCCAATGTAGCACACCCAGAGCAGAAGTTCTACTTCAGCCAGATCAGGCCTGCAAAGAAACTGCATTTCACAGGCCTTTGTAACTGATGCTCCCGGTAGGCTGTAAGAGCACTGTGCAGAGCGAGTTGTTTCATAGCTAGCCCAAAGAGCTGGAAGCAAGATGCTCTGGGGCCCAACTCACCCTTTGCAAAGAAGCCTGCACGTTGTGCCTTTCAGCTCTAGGGCCATGTGGCACACCCAGAGCAGAAGTTCTACTTCAGCCAGATCAGGCCTGCAAAGAAACTGCGTTTCACAGGCCTTTGTAAGAGATGTTCCCCGTAGTCTGTAAGAGCACTGTGCACAGCGAGTTGTTTCTTAGCTTCCCAAAGAGCTGGAAGCAAGATGCTTTGGGGCCCAACTCGCCCTTTGGAAAGAAGCCTGCACGTTGTGCCTTTCAGCTCTAGGCCAATGTAGCACACCCAGAGCAGAAGTTCTACTTCAGCCAGATCAGGCCTGCAAAGAAACTGCGTTTCACAGGCCTTTGTAAGAGATGTTCCCGGTAGGCTGTAAGAGCACTGTGCAGAGCGAGTTGTTTCTTAGCTTCCCAAGGAGCTGGAAGCAAGATGCTTTGCGGCCCAACTCGCCCTTTGCAAAGAAGCCTGCACGTTGTGCCTTTCAGCTCTAGGGCAATGTAGCACACCCAGAGCAGAAGTTCTACTTCAGCCAGATCAGGCCTGCAAAGAAACTGCGTTTCACAGGCCTTTGTAAGAGATGTTCCCTGTAGGCTGTAAGAGCACTGTGCAGAGCGAGTTGTTTCTTAGCTTCCCAAAGAGCTGGAAGCAAGATGCTTTGGGGCCCAACTCGCCCTTTGGAAAGAAGCCTGCACGTTGCGCCTTTCAGCTCTAGGGCAATGTAGCACACCCAGAGCAGAAGTTCTAGTTCAGCCAGATCAGGCCTGCAAAGAAACTGCGTTTCACAGGCCTTTGTAAGAGATGTTCCTGGTAGCCTGTAAGAGCACTGTGCAGAGCGACTTGTTTCTTAGCTTCCCAAAGAGCTGGAAGCAAGATGCTTTGGGGCCCAACTCGCCCTTTGGAAAGAAGCCTGCACGTTGTGCCTTTCAGCTCTAGGCCAATGTAGCACACCCAGAGCAGAAGTTCTACTTCAGCCAGATGAGGCCTGCAAAGAAACTGCGTTTCACAGGCCTTTGTAAGAGATGTTCCCAGTAGGCTGTAAGAGCACTGTGCAGAGCGACTTGTTTCTTAGCTTCCCAAGGAGCTGGAAGCAAGATGCTTTGGGGCCCAACTCGCCCTTTGGAAAGAAGCCTGCACGTTGTGCCTTTCAGCTCAGGGCCAATGTAGAACACCCAGAGCAGAAGTTCTACTTCAGCCATATCAGGCCTGCAAAGAAACTCGTTTCACAGGCCTTTGTAAGAGATGTTCCCGGTAGGCTGTAAGAGCACTGTGCAGAGCGAGTTGTTTCTTATCTTCCCCAAGAGCTGGAAGCAAGATGCATTGGGGCCCAGCTCGCCCTTTGGAAAGAAGCCTGCACGCTGTGCCTTTCAGCTCTAGGGCAATGTAGCACATGCAGAGCAGACGTTCTACTTCAGCCAGATCAGGCCTGCAAAGAAACTGCGTTTCACAGGCCTTTGTAAGAGATGTTCCCGGGAGGCTGTAAGAGCACTGTGCAGAGCGAGTTGTTTCATAGCTAGCCCAAAGAGCTGGAAGCAAGATGCTTTGGGGCCCAACTCGCCCTTTGGAAAGAAGCCTGCACGTTGTGCCTTTCAGCTCTAGGGCCATGTAGCACACGCAGAGCAGAAGTTCTACCTCAGCCAGATCAGGCCTGCAAAGAAACTGCGTTTGACAGGCCTTTGTATGAGATGTTCCCGGTAGGCTGTAAGAGCACTGTGCAGAGCGAGTTGTTTCTTTGCTTCCCAAAGAGCTGGAAGCAAGATGCTTCGGGGCCCAACTCGCCCTTTGGAAAGAAGCCTGCAGGTTGTGCCTTTCAGCTCTAGGGCCATGTAGCACACCCAGAGCAGAAGTTCTACTTCAGCCAGATCAGGCCTGCAAAGAAACTGCGTTTCACAGGCCTTTGTAAGAGATGTTCCCGGTAGGCTGTAAGAGCACTGTGCAGAGCAAGTTGTTTCTTAGCTTCCCAAAGAGCTGGAAGCAAGATGCTTTGGCGCCCAACTCTCCCTTTGGAAAGAAGCCTGGACGTTGTGCCTTTCAGCTCTAGGGCAATGTAGCACACCCAGAGCAGAAGTTCTACATCAGCCAGATCAGGCCTGCCAAGAAACTGAGTTTCACAGGCCTTTGTAAGAGATGTTCCCTGTAGGCTGTAAGAGCACTGTGCAGAGCGAGTTGTTTCTTAGCTTCCCAAAGAGCTGGAAGCAAGATGCTTTGGGGCCCAACTCGCCCTTTGGAAAGAAGCCTGCACGTTGCGCCTTTCAGCTCTAGGGCAATGTAGCACACCCAGAGCAGAAGTTCTAGTTCAGCCAGATCAGGCCTGCAAAGAAACTGCGTTTCACAGGCCTTTGTAACAGATGTTCCCGGTAGGCTGTAAGAGCACTGTGCAGAGCGACTTGTTTCTTAGCTTCCCAAAGAGCTGGAAGCAAGATGCTTTGGGGCCCATCTCGCCCTTTGGAAAGAAGCCTGCACGTTGTGCCTTTCAGCTCTAGGCCAATGTAGCACACCCAGAGCAGAAGTTCTACTTCAGCCAGATCAGGCCTGCAAAGAAACTGCATTTCACAGGCCTTTGTAACTGATGCTCCCGGTAGGCTGTAAGAGCACTGTGCAGAGCGAGTTGTTTCATAGCTAGCCCAAAGAGCTGGAAGCAAGATGCTCTGGGGCCCAACTCACCCTTTGCAAAGAAGCCTGCACGTTGTGCCTTTCAGCTCTAGGGCCATGTGGCACACCCAGAGCAGAAGTTCTACTTCAGCCAGATCAGGCCTGCAAAGAAACTGCGTTTCACAGGCCTTTGTAAGAGATGTTCCCCGTAGTCTGTAAGAGCACTGTGCACAGCGAGTTGTTTCTTAGCTTCCCAAAGAGCTGGAAGCAAGATGCTTTGGGGCCCAACTCGCCCTTTGGAAAGAAGCCTGCACGTTGTGCCTTTCAGCTCTAGGCCAATGTAGCACACCCAGAGCAGAAGTTCTACTTCAGCCAGATCAGGCCTGCAAAGAAACTGCGTTTCACAGGCCTTTGTAAGAGATGTTCCCGGTAGGCTGTAAGAGCACTGTGCAGAGCGAGTTGTTTCTTAGCTTCCCAAGGAGCTGGAAGCAAGATGCTTTGCGGCCCAACTCGCCCTTTGCAAAGAAGCCTGCACGTTGTGCCTTTCAGCTCTAGGGCAATGTAGCACACGCAGAGCAGAAGTTCTAGTTCAGGCAGATCAGGCCTGCAAAGAAACTGCGTTTCACAGGCCTTTGTAAGAGATGTTCCCTGTAGGCTGTAAGAGCACTGTGCAGAGCGAGTTGTTTCTTAGCTTCCCAAAGAGCTGGAAGCAAGATGCTTTGGGGCCCAACTCGCCCTTTGGAAAGAAGCCTGCACGTTGCGCCTTTCAGCTCTAGGGCAATGTAGCACACCCAGAGCAGAAGTTCTAGTTCAGCCAGATCAGGCCTGCAAAGAACCTGCGTTTCACAGGCCTTTGTAAGAGATGTTCCTGGTAGCCTGTAAGAGCACTGTGCAGAGCGACTTGTTTCTTAGCTTCCCAAAGAGCTGGAAGCAAGATGCTTTGGGGCCCAACTCGCCCTTTGGAAAGAAGCCTGCACGTTGTGCCTTTCAGCTCTAGGCCAATGTAGCACACCCAGAGCAGAAGTTCTACTTCAGCCAGATGAGGCCTGCAAAGAAACTGCGTTTCACAGGCCTTTGTAAGAGATGTTCCCAGTAGGCTGTAAGAGCACTGTGCAGAGCGACTTGTTTCTTAGCTTCCCAAGGAGCTGGAAGCAAGATGCTTTGGGGCCCAACTCGCCCTTTGGAAAGAAGCCTGCACGTTGTGCCTTTCAGCTCAGGGCCAATGTAGAACACCCAGAGCAGAAGTTCTACTTCAGCCATATCAGGCCTGCAAAGAAACTCGTTTCACAGGCCTTTGTAAGAGATGTTCCCGGTAGGCTGTAAGAGCACTGTGCAGAGCGAGTTGTTTCTTATCTTCCCCAAGAGCTGGAAGCAAGATGCATTGGGGCCCAACTCGCCCTTTGGAAAGAAGCCTGCACGCTGTGCCTTTCAGCTCTAGGGCAATGTAGCACATGCAGAGCAGACGTTCTACTTCAGCCAGATCAGGCCTGCAAAGAAACTGCGTTTCACAGGCCTTTGTAAGAGATGTTCCCGGGAGGCTGTAAGAGCACTGTGCAGAGCGAGTTGTTTCATAGCTAGCCCAAAGAGCTGGAAGCAAGATGCTTTGGGGCCCAACTCGCCCTTTGGAAAGAAGCCTGCACGTTGTGCCTTTCAGCTCTAGGGCCATGTAGCACACGCAGAGCAGAAGTTCTACCTCAGCCAGATCAGGCCTGCAAAGAAACTGCGTTTGACAGGCCTTTGTATGAGATGTTCCCGGTAGGCTGTAAGAGCACTGTGCAGAGCGAGTTGTTTCTTTGCTTCCCAAAGAGCTGGAAGCAAGATGCTTCGGGGCCCAACTCGCCCTTTGGAAAGAAGCCTGCAGGTTGTGCCTTTCAGCTCTAGGGCCATGTAGCACACCCAGAGCAGAAGTTCTACTTCAGCCAGATCAGGCCTGCAAAGAAACTGCGTTTCACAGGCCTTTGTAAGAGATGTTCCCGGTAGGCTGTAAGAGCACTGTGCAGAGCAAGTTGTTTCTTAGCTTCCCAAAGAGCTGGAAGCAAGATGCTTTGGCGCCCAACTCTCCCTTTGGAAAGAAGCCTGGACGTTGTGCCTTTCAGCTCTAGGGCAATGTAGCACACCCAGAGCAGAAGTTCTACATCAGCCAGATCAGGCCTGCCAAGAAACTGAGTTTCACAGGCATTTGTAAGATATGTTCCCGGTAGGCTGTAAGAGCACTGTGCAGAGCGAGTTGTTTCTTAGCTTCCCAAAGAGCTGGAAGCAAGATGCTTTGCGGCCCAACTCGCCCTTTGGAAAGAAACCTGCACGTTGTTCCTTTCAGCTCTAGGGCAATGTAGCACACCCAGAGCAGAAGTTCTTCTTCAGCCAGATCAGGCTTGCAAAGAAACTACATTTCACAGGCCTTTTTAGTGATGCTCCCGGTAGGCTGTAAGAGCACTGTGCAGAGCGAGTTGTTTCATAGCTAGCCCAAAGAGCTGGAAGCAAGATGCTTTGGGGCCCAACTCGCCCTTTGGAAAGAAGCCTGCACGTTGCGCCTTTCAGCTCTAGGGCAATGTAGCACACCCAGAGCAGAAGTTCTAGTTCAGCCAGATCAGGCCTGCAAAGAAACTGCGTTTCACTGGCCTTTGTAAGAGATGTTCCCGGTAGGCTGTAAGAGCACTGTGCAGAGCGACTTGTTTCTTAGCTTCCCAAAGAGCTGGAAGCAAGATGCTTTGGGGCCCAACTCGCCCTTTGGAAAGAAGCCTGAACGTTGTGCCTTTCAGCTCTAGGGAAATGTAGCACACCCAGAGCAGAAGTTCTGGTTCAGCCAGATTAGGCCTGCAAAGAAACTGCGTTTCACAGGTCTTTGTAACTGATGCTCCCGGTAGGCTGTAAGAGCACTGTGCAGAGCGAGTTGTTTCTTAGCTTCCCAAAGAGCTGGAAGCAAGATGCTTTGGGGCCCAACTCGCCCTTTGGAAAGAAGCCTGCACGTTGTGCCTTTCAGCTCTAGGCCAATGTAGCACACCCACAGCAGAAGTTCTACTTCAGCCACATCAGGCCTGCAAAGAAACTGCGTTTGAGAGGCCTTTGTAAGAGATGTTCCCGGTAGGCTGTAAGAGCACTGTGCAGAGCGAGTTGTTTCTTAGCTTCCCAAAGAGCTGGAAGCAAGATGCTTTGGGGCCCAACTCGCCCTTTGGAAAGAAGCCTGCACGTTGTGCCTTTCAGCTCTAGGGCAATGTAGCACACCCAGGTCAGAAGTTCAACTTCAGCCAGATCAGGCCTGCAAAGAAACTGCGTTTCACAGGCCTTAGTAAGACATGTTCCCCGTAGGCTGTAAGAGCACTGTGCAGAGCGAGTTGTTTCTTAGCTTCCCAAAGAGCTGGAAGCAAGATGCTTTGGGGCCCAACTCGCCCTTTGGAAAGAAGCCTGCACGTTGTGCCTTTCAGCTCTAGGGCCATGTAGCACACCCAGAGCAGAAGTTCTAGTTCAGCCAGATCAGGCCTGCAAAGAAACTGCATTTCACAGGCCTTTGTAACTGATGCTCCCGGTAGGCTGTAAGAGCACTGTGCAGAGCGAGTTCTTTCATAGCTAGCCCAAAGAGCTGGAAGCAAGATGCTTTGGGGCCCAACTCACCCTTTGGAAAGAAGCCTGCACGTTGTGCCTTTCAGCTCTAGGGCCATGTCGCACACCCAGAGCAGAAGTTCTACTTAAGCCAGATCAGGCCTGCAAAGAAACTGCGTTTCACAGGCCTTTGTAAGAGATGTTCCCCGTAGGCTGTAAGAGCACTGTGCAGAGCGAGTTGTTTCTTAGCTTCCCAAAGAGCTGGAAGCAAGATGCTTTGGGGCCCAACTCGCCCTTTGGAAAGAAGCCTGCATGTTGTGCCTTTCAGCTCTAGGCCAATGTAGCACACCCAGAGCAGAAGTTCTACTTCAGCCAGATCAGGCCTGCAAAGAAACTGCGTTTCACAGGCCTTTGTAAGAGATGTTCCCGGTAGGCTCTAAGAGCACTGTGCAGAGCGAGTTGTTTCTTAGCTTCCCAAGGAGCTGGAAGCAAGATGCTTTGGGGCCCAACTCGCCCTTTGCAAAGAAGCCTGCACGTTGTGCCTTTCAGCTCTAGGGCAATGTAGCACACGCAGAGCAGAAGTTCTAGTTCAGCCAGATCAGGCCTGCAAAGAAACTGCGTTTCACAGGCATTTGTAAGAGATGTTCCCTGTAGGCTGTAAGAGCACTGTGCAGAGCGAGTTGTTTCTTAGCTTCCCAAAGAGCTGGAAGCAAGATGCTTTGGGGCCCAACTCGCCCTTTGGAAAGAAGCCTGCACGTTGCGCCTTTCAGCTCTAGGGCAATGTAGCACACCCAGAGCAGAAGTTCTAGTTCAGCCAGATCAGGCCTGCAAAGAAACTGCGTTTCACAGGCCTTTGTAACAGATGTTCCCGGTAGGCTGTAAGAGCACTGTGCAGAGCGACTTGTTTCTTAGCTTCCCAAAGAGCTGGAAGCAAGATGCTTTGGGGCCCAACTCGCCCTTTGGAAAGAAGCCTGCACGTTGTGCCTTTCAGCTCTAGGCCAATGTAGCACACCCAGAGCAGAAGTTCTACTTCAGCCAGATCAGGCCTGCAAAGAAACTGCGTTTCACAGGCCTTTGTAAGAGATGTTCCCAGTAGGCTGTAAGAGCACTGTGCAGAGCGACTTGTTTCTTAGCTTCCCAAGGAGCTGGAAGCAAGATGCTTTGGGGCCCAACTCGACCTTTGGAAAGAAGCCTGCACGTTGTGCCTTTCAGCTCAGGGCCAATGTAGAACACCCAGAGCAGAAGTTCTACTTCAGCCATATCAGGCCTGCAAAGAAACTCGTTTCACAGGCCTTTGTAAGAGATGTTCCCGGTAGGCTGTAAGAGCACTCTGCAGAGCGAGTTGTTTCATGGCTAGCCCAAAGAGCTGGAAGAAAGATGCTTTGGGGCCCAACTCGCCCTTTGGAAAGAAGCCTGCACGTTGTGCCTTTCAGCTCTAGACCAATGTAGCACACCCAGAGCAGAAGTTCTACATCAGCCAGATCAGGCCTGCAAAGAAACTGCGTTTCACAGGCCTTTGTAAGCGATGTTCCCGGTAGGGTGTAAGAGCACTGTGCAGAGCGAGTTGATTCTTAGCTTCCCAAAGAGCTGGAAGCAAGATGCTTTGGGGCCCAACTCGCCCTTTGCAAAGAAGCCTGCACGTTGTGCCTTTCAGCTCTAGGCCAATGTAGCACACCCAGAGCAGAAGTTCTACTTCAGCCAGATCAGGCCTGCAAAGAAACTGCGTTTCACAGGCCTTTGTAAGAGATGTTCCCGGTAGGCTGTAAGAGCACTGTGCAGAGCGAGTTGTTTCTTAGCTTCCCAAAGAGCTGGAAGCAAGATGCTTTGGGGCCCAACTCGCCCTTTGCAAAGAAGCCTGCACGTTGTGCCTTTCAGCTCTAGGGCAATGTAGCACACCCAGAGCAGAAGTTCTACTTCAGCCAGATCAGGCCTGCAAAGAAACTGCGTTTCACAGGCCTTTGTAAGAGATATTCCCGGTAGGCAGTAAGAGCACTGTGCAGAGCGAGTTGTTTCTTAGCTTCCCAAAGAGCTGGAAGCAAGATGCTTTGGGGCCCAAATCGCCCTTTGGAAAGAAGCCTGCACGTTGTGCCTTTCAGCTCTAGGCCAATGTAGCACACCCAGAGCAGAAGTTCTAGTTCAGCCAGATCAGGCCTGCAAAGAAACTGCGTTTCACAGGCCTTTGTAAGAGATGTTCCCGGTAGGCTGTAAGAGCACTGTGCAGAGCGAGTTGTTTCTTAGCTTCCCAAAGAGCTGGAAGCAAGATTCTTTGCGGCCCAACTCGCCCTTTGGAAAGAAGCCTGCACGTTGTGCCTTTCAGCTCTAGGGCAATGTAGCACACCCAGAGCAGAAGTTCTACTTCAGCCAGATCAGGCCTGCAAAGAAACTGCGTTTCACAGGCCTTTGTAAGAGATGTTCCCGGTAGGCTGTAAGAGCACTGTGCAGAGCGAGTTGTTTCATAGCTAGCCCAAAGAGCTGGAAGCAAGATGCTTTGGGGCCCAACTCGCCCTTTGGAAAGAAGCCTGCACGTTGTGCCTTTCAGCTCTAGGGCCATGTAGCACACCCAGAGCAGAAGTTCTACCTCAGCCAGATCAGGCCTGCAAAGAAACTGCGTTTGAAAGGCCTTTGTATGAGATGTTCCCGGTAGGCTGTAAGAGCACTGTGCAGAGCGAGTTGTTTCTTAGCTTCCCAAAGAGCTGGAATCAAGATGCTTTGGGGCCCAACTCGCCCTTTGGAAAGAAGCCTGCACGTTGTGCCTTTCAGCTCTAGGCCAATGTAGCACACCCAGAGCAGAAGTTCTACTTCAGCCAGATCAGGCCTGCAAAGAAACTGCGTTTCACAGGCCTTTGTAAGAGATGTTCCCGGAAGGCTGTAAGAGCACTGTGCAGAGCGAGTTGTTTCTTAGCTTCCCAAGGAGCTGGAAGCAAGATGCTTTGCGGCCCAACTCGCCCTTTGGAAAGAAGCCTGCACGTTGTGCCTTTCAGCTCTAGGGCAATGTAGCACACGCAGAGCAGAAGTTCTAGTTCAGCCAGATCAGGCCTGCAAAGAAACTGCGTTTCACAGGCCTTTGTAAGAGATGTTCCCTGTACTCTGTAAGAGCACTGTGCAGAGCGAGTTGTTTCTTAGCTTCCCAAAGAGCTGGAAGCAAGATGCTTTGGGGCCCAACTCGCCCTTTGGAAAGAAGCCTGCACGTTGCGCCTTTCAGCTCTAGGGCAATGTAGCACACCCAGAGCAGAAGTTCTAGTTCAGCCAGATCAGGCCTGCAAAGAAACTGCGTTTCACAGGCCTTTGTAACAGATGTTCCCGGTAGGCTGTAAGAGCACTGTGCAGAGCGACTTGTTTCTTAGCTTCCCAAAGAGCTGGAAGCAAGATGCTTTGGGGCCCAACTCGCCCTTTGGAAAGAAGCCTGCACGTTGCGCCTTTCAGCTCTAGGGCAATGTAGCACACCCAGAGCAGAAGTTCTAGTTCAGCCAGATCAGGCCTGCAAAGAAACTGCGTTTCACAGGCCTTTGTAACAGATGTTCCCGGTAGGCTGTAAGAGCACTGTGCAGAGCGACTTGTTTCTTAGCTTCCCAAAGAGCTGGAAGCAAGATGCTTTGGGGCCCAACTCGCCCTTTGGAAAGAAGCCTGCACGTTGTGCCTTTCAGCTCTAGGCCAATGTAGCACACCCAGAGCAGAAGTTCTACTTCAGCCAGATCAGGCCTGCAAAGAAACTGCGTTTCACAGGCCTTTGTAAGAGATGTTCCCAGTAGGCTGTAAGAGCACTGTGCAGAGCGACTTGTTTCTTAGCTTCCCAAGGAGCTGGAAGCAAGATGCTTTGGGGCCCAACTCGCCCTTTGGAAAGAAGCCTGCACGTTGTGCCTTTCAGCTCAGGGCCAATGTAGAACACCCAGAGCAGAAGTTCTACTTCAGCCATATCAGGCCTGCAAAGAAACTCGTTTCACAGGCCTTTGTAAGAGATGTTCCCGGTAGGCTGGAAGAGCACTCTGCAGAGCGAGTTGTTTCATGGCTAGCCCAAAGAGCTGGAAGAAAGATGCTTTGGGGCCCAACTCGCCCTTTGGAAAGAAGCCTGCACGTTGTGCCTTTCAGCTCTAGACCAATGTAGCACACCCAGAGCAGAAGTTCTACATCAGCCAGATCAGGCCTGCAAAGAAACTGCGTTTCACAGGCCTTTGTAAGCGATGTTCCCGGTAGGGTGTAAGAGCACTGTGCAGAGCGAGTTGATTCTTAGCTTCCCAAAGAGCTGGAAGCAAGATGCTTTGGGGCCCAACTCGCCCTTTGCAAAGAAGCCTGCACGTTGTGCCTTTCAGCTCTAGGCCAATGTAGCACACCCAGAGCAGAAGTTCTACTTCAGCCAGATCAGGCCTGCAAAGAAACTGCGTTTCACAGGCCTTTGTAAGAGATGTTCCCGGTAGGCTGTAAGAGCACTGTGCAGAGCGAGTTGTTTCTTAGCTTCCCAAAGAGCTGGAAGCAAGATGCTTTGGGGCCCAACTCGCCCTTTGCAAAGAAGCCTGCACGTTGTGCCTTTCAGCTCTAGGGCAATGTAGCACACCCAGAGCAGAAGTTCTACTTCAGCCCAATCAGGCCTGCAAAGAAACTGCGTTTCACAGGCCTTTGTAAGAGATATTCCCGGTAGGCAGTAAGAGCACTGTGCAGAGCGAGTTGTTTCTTAGCTTCCCAAAGAGCTGGAAGCAAGATGCTTTGGGGCCCAAATCGCCCTTTGGAAAGAAGCCTGCACGTTGTGCCTTTCAGCTCTAGGCCAATGTAGCACACCCAGAGCAGAAGTTCTAGTTCAGCCAGATCAGGCCTGCAAAGAAACTGCGTTTCACAGGCCTTTGTAAGAGATGTTCCCGGTAGGCTGTAAGAGCACTGTGCAGAGCGAGTTGTTTCTTAGCTTCCCAAAGAGCTGGAAGCAAGATGCTTTGGGGCCCAAATCGCCCTTTGGAAAGAAGCCTGCACGTTGTGCCTTTCAGCTCTAGGGCAATGTAGCACACCCAGAGCAGAAGTTCTACTTCAGCCAGATCAGGCCTGCAAAGAAACTGCGTTTCACAGGCCTTTGTAAGAGATGTTCCCGGTAGGCTGTAAGAGCACTGTGCAGAGCGAGTTGTTTCATAGCTAGCCCAAAGAGCTGGAAGCAAGATGCTTTGGGGCCCAACTCGCCCTTTGGAAAGAAGCCTGCACGTTGTGCCTTTCAGCTCTAGGGCCATGTAGCACACCCAGAGCAGAAGTTCTACCTCAGCCAGATCAGGCCTGCAAAGAAACTGCGTTTGAAAGGCCTTTGTATGAGATGTTCCCAGTAGGCTGTAAGAGCACTGTGCAGAGCGAGTTGTTTCTTAGCTTCCCAAAGAGCTGGAAGCAAGATGCTTTGGGGCCCAACTCGCCCTTTGGAAAGAAGCCTGCACGTTGTGCCTTTCAGCTCTAGGCCAATGTAGCACACCCAGAGCAGAAGTTCTACTTCAGCCAGATCAGGCCTGCAAAGAAACTGCGTTTCACAGGCCTTTGTAAGAGATGTTCCAGGTAGGCTGTAAGAGCACTGTGCAGAGCGAGTTGTTTCTTAGCTTCCCAAGGAGCTGGAAGCAAGATGCTTTGCGGCCCAACTCGCCCTTTGGAAAGAAGCCTGCACGTTGTGCCTTTCAGCTCTAGGGCCATGTAGCACACCCAGAGCAGAAGTTCTACTTCAGCCAGATCAGGCCTGCAAAGAAACTGCGTTTCACAGGCCTTTGTAAGAGATGTTCCCTGTAGGCTGTAAGAGCACTGTGCAGAGCGAGTTGTTTCTTAGCTTCCCAAAGAGCTGGAAGCAAGATGCTTTGGGGCCCAACTCGCCCTTTGGAAAGAAGCCTGCACGTTGCGCCTTTCAGCTCTAGGGCAATGTAGCACACCCAGAGCAGAAGTTCTAGTTCAGCCAGATCAGGCCTGCAAAGAAACTGCGTTTCACAGGCCTTTGTAACAGATGTTCCCGGTAGGCTGTAAGAGCACTGTGCAGAGCGACTTGTTTCTTAGCTTCCCAAAGAGCTGGAAGCAAGATGCTTTGGGGCCCAACTCGCCCTTTGGAAAGAAGCCTGCACGTTGCGCCTTTCAGCTCTAGGGCAATGTAGCACACCCAGAGCAGAAGTTCTAGTTCAGCCAGATCAGGCCTGCAAAGAAACTGCGTTTCACAGGCCTTTGTAACAGATGTTCCCGGTAGGCTGTAAGAGCACTGTGCAGAGCGACTTGTTTCTTAGCTTCCCAAGGAGCTGGAAGCAAGATGCTTTGGGGCCCAACTCGCCCTTTGGAAAGAAGCCTGCACGTTGTGCCTTTCAGCTCTAGGCCAATGTAGCACACCCAGAGCAGAAGTTCTACTTCAGCCAGATCAGGCCTGCAAAGAAACTGCGTTTCACAGGCCTTTGTAAGAGATGTTCCCAGTAGGCTGTAAGAGCACTGTGCAGAGCGACTTGTTTCTTAGCTTCCCAAGGAGCTGGAAGCAAGATGCTTTGGGGCCCAACTCGCCCTTTGGAAAGAAGCCTGCACGTTGTGCCTTTCAGCTCAGGGCCAATGTAGAACACCCAGAGCAGAAGTTCTACTTCAGCCATATCAGGCCTGCAAAGAAACTCGTTTCACAGGCCTTTGTAAGAGATGTTCCCGGTAGGCTGTAAGAGCACTCTGCAGAGCGAGTTGTTTCATGGCTAGCCCAAAGAGCTGGAAGAAAGATGCTTTGGGGCCCAACTCGCCCTTTGGAAAGAAGCCTGCACGTTGTGCCTTTCAGCTCTAGACCAATGTAGCACACCCAGAGCAGAAGTTCTACATCAGCAAGATCAGGCCTGCAAAGAAACTGCGTTTCACAGGCCTTTGTAAGCGATGTTCCCGGTAGGGTGTAAGAGCACGGTGCAGAGCGAGTTGATTCTTAGCTTCCCAAAGAGCTGGAAGCAAGATGCTTTGGGGCCCAACTCGCCCTTTGCAAAGAAGCCTGCACGTTGTGCCTTTCAGCTCTAGGCCAATGTAGCACACCCAGAGCAGAAGTTCTACTTCAGCCAGATCAGGCATGCAAAGAAACTGCGTTTCACAGGCCTTTGTAAGAGATGTTCCCGGTAGGCTGTAAGAGCACTGTGCAGAGCGAGTTGTTTCTTAGCTTCCCAAAGAGCTGGAAGCAAGATGCTTTGGGGCCCAACTCGCCCTTTGCAAAGAAGCCTGCACGTTGTGCCTTTCAGCTCTAGGGCAATGTAGCACACCCAGAGCAGAAGTTCTACTTCAGCCCAATCAGGCCTGCAAAGAAACTGCGTTTCACAGGCCTTTGTAAGAGATATTCCCGGTAGGCAGTAAGAGCACTGTGCAGAGCGAGTTGTTTCTTAGCTTCCCAAAGAGCTGGAAGCAAGATGCTTTGGGGCCCAAATCGCCCTTTGGAAAGAAGCCTGCACGTTGTGCCTTTCAGCTCTAGGCCAATGTAGCACAACCAGAGCAGAAGTTCTAGTTCAGCCAGATCAGGCCTGCAAAGAAACTGCGTTTCACAGGCCTTTGTAAGAGATGTTCCCGGTAGGCTGTAAGAGCACTGTGCAGAGCGAGCTGTTTCTTAGCTTCCCAAAGAGCTGGAAGCAAGATGCTTTGGGGCCCAACTCGCCCTTTGGAAAGAAGCCTGCACGTTGTGCCTTTCAGCTCTAGGGCAATGTAGCACACCCAGAGCAGAAGTTCTACTTCAGCCAGATCAGGCCTGCAAAGAAACTGCGTTTCACAGGCCTTTGTAAGAGATGTTCCCGGTAGGCTGTAAGAGCACTGTGCAGAGCGAGTTGTTTCATAGCTAGCCCAAAGAGCTGGAAGCAAGATGCTTTGGGGCCCAACTCGCCCTTTGGAAAGAAGCCTGCACGTTGTGCCTTTCAGCTCTAGGGCAATGTAGCACACGCAGAGCAGAAGTTCTACCTCAGCCAGATCAGGCCTGCAAAGAAACTGCGTTTGAAAGGCCTTTGTATGAGATGTTCCCCGTAGGCTGTAAGAGCACTCTGCAGAGCGAGTTGTTTCATGGGTAGCCCAAAGAGCTGGAAGAAAGATGCTTTGGGGCCCAACTCGCCCTTTGGAAAGAAGCCTGCACGTTGTGCCTTTCAGCTCTAGACCAATGTAGCACACCCAGAGCAGAAGTTCTACATCAGCCAGATCAGGCCTGCAAAGAAACTGCGTTTCACAGGCCTTTGTAAGCGATGTTCCCGGTAGGGTGTAAGAGCACTGTGCAGAGCGAGTTGATTCTTAGCTTCCCAAAGAGCTGGAAGCAAGATGCTTTGGGGCCCAACTCGCCCTTTGCAAAGAAGCCTGCACGTTGTGCCTTTCAGCTCTAGGCCAATGTAGCACACCCAGAGCAGAAGTTCTACTTCAGCCAGATCAGGCATGCAAAGAAACGGCGTTTCACAGGCCTTTGTAAGAGATGTTCCCGGTAGGCTGTAAGAGCACTGTGCAGAGCGAGTTGTTTCTTAGCTTCCCAAAGAGCTGGAAGCAAGATGCTTTGGGGCCCAACTCGCCCTTTGCAAAGAAGCCTGCACGTTGTGCCTTTCAGCTCATGGGCAATGTAGCACACCCAGAGCAGAAGTTCTACTTCAGCCCAATCAGGCCTGCAAAGAAACTGCGTTTCACAGGCCTTTGTAAGAGATATTCCCGGTAGGCAGTAAGAGCACTGTGCAGAGCGAGTTGTTTCTTAGCTTCCCAAAGAGCTGGAAGCAAGATGCTTTGGGGCCCAAATCGCCCATTGGAAAGAAGCCTGCACGTTGTGCCTTTCAGCTCTAGGCCAATGTAGCACACCCAGAGCAGAAGTTCTAGTTCAGCCAGATCAGGCCTGCAAAGAAACTGCGTTTCACAGGCCTTTGTAAGAGATGTTCCCGGTAGGCTGTAAGAGCACTGTGCAGAGCGAGTTGTTCCTTAGCTTCCCAAAGAGCTGGAAGCAAGATGCTTTGGGGCCCAACTCGCCCTTTGGAAAGAAGCCTGCACGTTGTGCCTTTCAGCTCTAGGGCAATGTAGCACACCCAGAGCAGAAGTTCTACTTCAGCCAGATCAGGCCTGCAAAGAAACTGCGTTGCACAGGCCTTTGTAAGAGATGTTCCCTGTAGGCTGTAAGAGCACTGTGCAGAGCGAGTTGTTTCATAGCTAGCCCAAAGAGCTGGAAGCAAGATGCTTTGGGGCCCAACTCGCCCTTTGGAAAGAAGCCTGCACGTTGTGCCTTTCAGCTCTAGGGCCATGTAGCACACCCAGAGCAGAAGTTCTACCTCAACCAGATCAGGCCTGCAAAGAAACTGCGTTTGAAAGGGCTTTGTATGAGATGTTCCCGGTAGGCTGTAAGAGCACTGTGCAGAGCGAGTTGTTTCTTAGCTTCCCAAAGAGCTGGAAGCAAGATGCTTTGGGGCCCAACTCGCCCTTTGGAAAGAAGCCTGCACGTTGTGCCTTTCAGCTCTAGGGCCATGTAGCACACCCAGAGCAGAAGTTCTACCTCAGCCAGATCAGGCCTGCAAAGAAACTGCGTTTGACAGGCCTTTGTATGAGATGTTCCCGGTAGGCTGTAAGAGCACTGTGCAGAGCGAGTTGTTTCTTTGCTTCCCAAAGAGCTGGAAGCAAGATGCTTCGGGGCCCAACTCGCCCTTTGGAAAGAAGCCTGCAGGTTGTGCCTTTCAGCTCTAGGGCCATGTAGCACACCCAGAGCAGAAGTTCTACTTCAGCCAGATCAGGCCTGCAAAGAAACTGCGTTTCACAGGCCTTTGTAAGAGATGTTCCCGGTAGGCTGTAAGAGCACTGTGCAGAGCAAGTTGTTTCTTAGCTTCCCAAAGAGCTGGAAGCAAGATGCTTTGGCGCCCAACTCTCCCTTTGGAAAGAAGCCTGGACGTTGTGCCTTTCAGCTCTAGGGCAATGTAGCACACCCAGAGCAGAAGTTCTACATCAGCCAGATCAGGCCTGCCAAGAAACTGAGTTTCACCGGCCTTTGTAAGAGATGTTCCCGGTAGGCTGTAAGAGCACTGTGCAGAGCGAGTTGTTTCTTAGCTTCCCAAAGAGCTGCAAGCAAGATGCTTTGCGGCCCAACTCGCCCTTTGGAAAGAAGCCTGCACGTTGTTCCTTTCAGCTCTAGGGCAATGTAGCACACCCAGAGCAGAAGTTCTACTTCAGCCAGATCAGGCTTGCAAAGAAACTGCATTTCACAGGCCTTTGTAGTCATGCTCCCGGTAGGCTGTAAGAGCACTGTGCAGAGCGAGTTGTTTCATAGCTAGCCCAAAGAGCTGGAACCAAGATGCTTTGGGGCCCAACTCGCCCTTTGGAAAGAAGCCTGCACGTTGTGCCTTTCAGCTCTAGGGCAATGTAGCACACCCAGAGCAGAAGTTCTAGTTCAGCGTGATCAGGCCTGCAAAGAAACTGCATTTCACAGGCCTTTGTTAGTGATGGTTCTGGTAGGCTGTAAGAGCACTGTGCAGAGCGAGTTGTTTCATAGCTAGCCCAAAGAGCTGGAAGCAAGATGCTTTGGGGCCCAACTCGCCTTTTGCAAAGAAGCCTGCACATTGTGCCTTTCAGCTCTAGGGCCATGAAGCACACCCAGAGCAGAAGTTCTACTTCAGCCAGATCAGGCCTGCAAAGAAACTGCGTTTCACAGGCCTTTGTAAGAGATGTTCCCAGTAGGCTGTAAGAGCACTGTGCAGAGCGAGTTGTTTCTTAGCTTCCCAAAGAGCTGGAAGCAAGATGCTTTGGGGCCCAACTCGCCCTTTGGAAAGAAGCCTGCAGGTTGTGCCTTTCAGCTCTAGGCCAATGTAGCACACCCAGAGCAGAAGTTCTACTTCAGCCACATCAGGCCTGCAAAGAAACTGCGTTTCACAGGCCTTTGTAAGAGATGTTCCCGGTAGGCTGTAAGAGCACTGTGCAGAGCGAGTAGTTTCTTAGCTTCCCAAGGAGCTGGAAGCAAGATGCTTTGCGGCCCAACTCGCCCTTTGCAAAGAAGCCTGCACGTTCCGCCTTTCAGCTCTAGGGCAATGTAGCACACGCAGAGCAGAAGTTCTAGTTCAGCCAGATCAGGCCTGCAAAGAAACTGCGTTTCACAGGCCTTTGTAAGAGATGTTCCCGGTAGGCTGTTAGAGAACTGTGCAGAGCGACTTGTTTCTTAGCTTCCCAAAGAGCTGGAAGCAAGATGCTTTGCGGCCCAACTCGCCATTTTGAAAGAAGCCTGCACGTTCTGCCTTTCAGCTCTAGGCCAAAGTAGCACACCCAGAGCAGAAGTTCTACTTCAGCCAGATCAGGCCTGCAAAGAAACTGCGTTTCACAGGCCTTTGTAAGAGATGTTCCCGGTAGGCTGTAAGAGCACTGTGCAGAGCGAGTTGTTTCTTAGCTTCCCAAAGAGCTGGAAGCAAGATGCTTTGGGGCCCAACTCGCCCTTTGCAAAGAAGCCTGCACGTTGTGCCTTTCAGCTCTAGGGCAATGTAGCACACCCAGAGCAGAAGTTCTACTTCAGCCCAATCAGGCCTGCAAAGAAACTGCGTTTCACAGGCCTTTGTAAGAGATATTCCCGGTAGGCAGTAAGAGCACTGTGCAGAGCGAGTTGTTTCTTAGCTTCCCAAAGAGCTGGAAGCAAGATGCTTTGGGGCCCAAATCGCCCTTTGGAAAGAAGCCTGCACGTTGTGCCTTTCAGCTCTAGGCCAATGTAGCACACCCAGAGCAGAAGTTCTAGTTCAGCCAGATCAGGCCTGCAAAGAAACTGCGTTTCACAGGCCTTTGTAAGAGATGTTCCCGGTAGGCTGTAAGAGCACTGTGCAGAGCGAGTTGTTTCTTAGCTTCCCAAAGAGCTGGAAGCAAGATTCTTTGCGGCCCAACTCGCCCTTTGGAAAGAAGCCTGCACGTTGTGCCTTTCAGCTCTAGGGCAATGTAGCACACCCAGAGCAGAAGTTCTACTTCAGCCAGATCAGGCCTGCAAAGAAACTGCGTTTCACAGGCCTTTGTAAGAGATGTTCCCGGTAGGCTGTAAGAGCACTGTGCAGAGCGAGTTGTTTCATAGCTAGCCCAAAGAGCTGGAAGCAAGATGCTTTGGGGCCCAACTCGCCCTTTGGAAAGAAGCCTGCACGTTGTGCCTTTCAGCTCTAGGGCCATGTAGCACACCCAGAGCAGAAGTTCTACCTCAGCCAGATCAGGCCTGCAAAGAAACTGCGTTTGAAAGGCCTTTGTATGAGATGTTCCCGGTAGGCTGTAAGAGCACTGTGCAGAGCGAGTTGTTTCTTAGCTTCCCAAAGAGCTGGAATCAAGATGCTTTGGGGCCCAACTCGCCCTTTGGAAAGAAGCCTGCACGTTGTGCCTTTCAGCTCTAGGCCAATGTAGCACACCCAGAGCAGAAGTTCTACTTCAGCCAGATCAGGCCTGCAAAGAAACTGCGTTTCACAGGCCTTTGTAAGAGATGTTCCCGGTAGGCTGTAAGAGCACTGTGCAGAGCGAGTTGTTTCTTAGCTTCCCAAGGAGCTGGAAGCAAGATGCTTTGCGGCCCAACTCGCCCTTTGGAAAGAAGCCTGCACGTTGTGCCTTTCAGCTCTAGGGCAATGTAGCACACGCAGAGCAGAAGTTCTAGTTCAGCCAGATCAGGCCTGCAAAGAAACTGCGTTTCACAGGCCTTTGTAAGAGATGTTCCCTGTACTCTGTAAGAGCACTGTGCAGAGCGAGTTGTTTCTTAGCTTCCCAAAGAGCTGGAAGCAAGATGCTTTGGGGCCCAACTCGCCCTTTGGAAAGAAGCCTGCACGTTGCGCCTTTCAGCTCTAGGGCAATGTAGCACACCCAGAGCAGAAGTTCTAGTTCAGCCAGATCAGGCCTGCAAAGAAACTGCGTTTCACAGGCCTTTGTAACAGATGTTCCCGGTAGGCTGTAAGAGCACTGTGCAGAGCGACTTGTTTCTTAGCTTCCCAAAGAGCTGGAAGCAAGATGCTTTGGGGCCCAACTCGCCCTTTGGAAAGAAGCCTGCACGTTGCGCCTTTCAGCTCTAGGGCAATGTAGCACACCCAGAGCAGAAGTTCTAGTTCAGCCAGATCAGGCCTGCAAAGAAACTGCGTTTCACAGGCCTTTGTAACAGATGTTCCCGGTAGGCTGTAAGAGCACTGTGCAGAGCGACTTGTTTCTTAGCTTCCCAAAGAGCTGGAAGCAAGATGCTTTGGGGCCCAACTCGCCCTTTGGAAAGAAGCCTGCACGTTGTGCCTTTCAGCTCTAGGCCAATGTAGCACACCCAGAGCAGAAGTTCTACTTCAGCCAGATCAGGCCTGCAAAGAAACTGCGTTTCACAGGCCTTTGTAAGAGATGTTCCCAGTAGGCTGTAAGAGCACTGTGCAGAGCGACTTGTTTCTTAGCTTCCCAAGGAGCTGGAAGCAAGATGCTTTGGGGCCCAACTCGCCCTTTGGAAAGAAGCCTGCACGTTGTGCCTTTCAGCTCAGGGCCAATGTAGAACACCCAGAGCAGAAGTTCTACTTCAGCCATATCAGGCCTGCAAAGAAACTCGTTTCACAGGCCTTTGTAAGAGATGTTCCCGGTAGGCTGTAAGAGCACTCTGCAGAGCGAGTTGTTTCATGGCTAGCCCAAAGAGCTGGAAGAAAGATGCTTTGGGGCCCAACTCGCCCTTTGGAAAGAAGCCTGCACGTTGTGCCTTTCAGCTCTAGACCAATGTAGCACACCCAGAGCAGAAGTTCTACATCAGCCAGATCAGGCCTGCAAAGAAACTGCGTTTCACAGGCCTTTGTAAGCGATGTTCCCGGTAGGGTGTAAGAGCACTGTGCAGAGCGAGTTGATTCTTAGCTTCCCAAAGAGCTGGAAGCAAGACGCTTTGGGGCCCAACTCGCCCTTTGCAAAGAAGCCTGCACGTTGTGCCTTTCAGCTCTAGGCCAATGTAGCACACCCAGAGCAGAAGTTCTACTTCAGCCAGATCAGGCCTGCAAAGAAACTGCGTTTCACAGGCCTTTGTAAGAGATGTTCCCGGTAGGCTGTAAGAGCACTGTGCAGAGCGAGTTGTTTCTTAGCTTCCCAAAGAGCTGGAAGCAAGATGCTTTGGGGCCCAACTCGCCCTTTGCAAAGAAGCCTGCACGTTGTGCCTTTCAGCTCTAGGGCAATGTAGCACACCCAGAGCAGAAGTTCTACTTCAGCCCAATCAGGCCTGCAAAGAAACTGCGTTTCACAGGCCTTTGTAAGAGATATTCCCGGTAGGCAGTAAGAGCACTGTGCAGAGCGAGTTGTTTCTTAGCTTCCCAAAGAGCTGGAAGCAAGATGCTTTGGGGCCCAAATCGCCCTTTGGAAAGAAGCCTGCACGTTGTGCCTTTCAGCTCTAGGCCAATGTAGCACACCCAGAGCAGAAGTTCTAGTTCAGCCAGATCAGGCCTGCAAAGAAACTGCGTTTCACAGGCCTTTGTAAGAGATGTTCCCGGTAGGCTGTAAGAGCACTGTGCAGAGCGAGTTGTTTCTTAGCTTCCCAAAGAGCTGGAAGCAAGATGCTTTGGGGCCCAAATCGCCCTTTGGAAAGAAGCCTGCACGTTGTGCCTTTCAGCTCTAGGGCAATGTAGCACACCCAGAGCAGAAGTTCTACTTCAGCCAGATCAGGCCTGCAAAGAAACTGCGTTTCACAGGCCTTTGTAAGAGATGTTCCCGGTAGGCTGTAAGAGCACTGTGCAGAGCGAGTTGTTTCATAGCTAGCCCAAAGAGCTGGAAGCAAGATGCTTTGGGGCCCAACTCGCCCTTTGGAAAGAAGCCTGCACGTTGTGCCTTTCAGCTCTAGGGCCATGTAGCACACCCAGAGCAGAAGTTCTACCTCAGCCAGATCAGGCCTGCAAAGAAACTGCGTTTGAAAGGCCTTTGTATGAGATGTTCCCAGTAGGCTGTAAGAGCACTGTGCAGAGCGAGTTGTTTCTTAGCTTCCCAAAGAGCTGGAAGCAAGATGCTTTGGGGCCCAACTCGCCCTTTGGAAAGAAGCCTGCACGTTGTGCCTTTCAGCTCTAGGCCAATGTAGCACACCCAGAGCAGAAGTTCTACTTCAGCCAGATCAGGCCTGCAAAGAAACTGCGTTTCACAGGCCTTTGTAAGAGATGTTCCCGGTAGGCTGTAAGAGCACTGTGCAGAGCGAGTTGTTTCTTAGCTTCCCAAAGAGCTGGAAGCAAGATTCTTTGCGGCCCAACTCGCCCTTTGGAAAGAAGCCTGCACGTTGTGCCTTTCAGCTCTAGGGCAATGTAGCACACCCAGAGCAGAAGTTCTACTTCAGCCAGATCAGGCCTGCAAAGAAACTGCGTTTCACAGGCCTTTGTAAGAGATGTTCCCGGTAGGCTGTAAGAGCACTGTGCAGAGCGAGTTGTTTCATAGCTAGCCCAAAGAGCTGGAAGCAAGATGCTTTGGGGCCCAACTCGCCCTTTGGAAAGAAGCCTGCACGTTGTGCCTTTCAGCTCTAGGGCCATGTAGCACACCCAGAGCAGAAGTTCTACCTCAGCCAGATCAGGCCTGCAAAGAAACTGCGTTTGAAAGGCCTTTGTATGAGATGTTCCCGGTAGGCTGTAAGAGCACTGTGCAGAGCGAGTTGTTTCTTAGCTTCCCAAAGAGCTGGAATCAAGATGCTTTGGGGCCCAACTCGCCCTTTGGAAAGAAGCCTGCACGTTGTGCCTTTCAGCTCTAGGCCAATGTAGCACACCCAGAGCAGAAGTTCTACTTCAGCCAGATCAGGCCTGCAAAGAAACTGCGTTTCACAGGCCTTTGTAAGAGATGTTCCCGGTAGGCTGTAAGAGCACTGTGCAGAGCGAGTTGTTTCTTAGCTTCCCAAGGAGCTGGAAGCAAGATGCTTTGCGGCCCAACTCGCCCTTTGGAAAGAAGCCTGCACGTTGTGCCTTTCAGCTCTAGGGCAATGTAGCACACGCAGAGCAGAAGTTCTAGTTCAGCCAGATCAGGCCTGCAAAGAAACTGCGTTTCACAGGCCTTTGTAAGAGATGTTCCCTGTACTCTGTAAGAGCACTGTGCAGAGCGAGTTGTTTCTTAGCTTCCCAAAGAGCTGGAAGCAAGATGCTTTGGGGCCCAACTCGCCCTTTGGAAAGAAGCCTGCACGTTGCGCCTTTCAGCTCTAGGGCAATGTAGCACACCCAGAGCAGAAGTTCTAGTTCAGCCAGATCAGGCCTGCAAAGAAACTGCGTTTCACAGGCCTTTGTAACAGATGTTCCCGGTAGGCTGTAAGAGCACTGTGCAGAGCGACTTGTTTCTTAGCTTCCCAAAGAGCTGGAAGCAAGATGCTTTGGGGCCCAACTCGCCCTTTGGAAAGAAGCCTGCACGTTGCGCCTTTCAGCTCTAGGGCAATGTAGCACACCCAGAGCAGAAGTTCTAGTTCAGCCAGATCAGGCCTGCAAAGAAACTGCGTTTCACAGGCCTTTGTAACAGATGTTC
Organism: Equus caballus; assembly: GCF_041296265.1. NCBI lineage: Eukaryota > Metazoa > Chordata > Mammalia > Perissodactyla > Equidae > Equus > Equus caballus. The sequence continues at coordinate 52,029,405 of NC_091688.1, read as the reverse complement.
CCGGTAGGCTGTAAGAGCACTGTGCAGAGCGACTTGTTTCTTAGCTTCCCAAAGAGCTGGAAGCAAGATGCTTTGGGGCCCAACTCGCCCTTTGGAAAGAAGCCTGCACGTTGTGCCTTTCAGCTCTAGGCCAATGTAGCACACCCAGAGCAGAAGTTCTACTTCAGCCAGATCAGGCCTGCAAAGAAACTGCGTTTCACAGGCCTTTGTAAGAGATGTTCCCAGTAGGCTGTAAGAGCACTGTGCAGAGCGACTTGTTTCTTAGCTTCCCAAGGAGCTGGAAGCAAGATGCTTTGGGGCCCAACTCGCCCTTTGGAAAGAAGCCTGCACGTTGTGCCTTTCAGCTCAGGGCCAATGTAGAACACCCAGAGCAGAAGTTCTACTTCAGCCATATCAGGCCTGCAAAGAAACTCGTTTCACAGGCCTTTGTAAGAGATGTTCCCGGTAGGCTGTAAGAGCACTCTGCAGAGCGAGTTGTTTCATGGCTAGCCCAAAGAGCTGGAAGAAAGATGCTTTGGGGCCCAACTCGCCCTTTGGAAAGAAGCCTGCACGTTGTGCCTTTCAGCTCTAGACCAATGTAGCACACCCAGAGCAGAAGTTCTACATCAGCCAGATCAGGCCTGCAAAGAAACTGCGTTTCACAGGCCTTTGTAAGCGATGTTCCCGGTAGGGTGTAAGAGCACTGTGCAGAGCGAGTTGATTCTTAGCTTCCCAAAGAGCTGGAAGCAAGACGCTTTGGGGCCCAACTCGCCCTTTGCAAAGAAGCCTGCACGTTGTGCCTTTCAGCTCTAGGCCAATGTAGCACACCCAGAGCAGAAGTTCTACTTCAGCCAGATCAGGCCTGCAAAGAAACTGCGTTTCACAGGCCTTTGTAAGAGATGTTCCCGGTAGGCTGTAAGAGCACTGTGCAGAGCGAGTTGTTTCTTAGCTTCCCAAAGAGCTGGAAGCAAGATGCTTTGGGGCCCAACTCGCCCTTTGCAAAGAAGCCTGCACGTTGTGCCTTTCAGCTCTAGGGCAATGTAGCACACCCAGAGCAGAAGTTCTACTTCAGCCCAATCAGGCCTGCAAAGAAACTGCGTTTCACAGGCCTTTGTAAGAGATATTCCCGGTAGGCAGTAAGAGCACTGTGCAGAGCGAGTTGTTTCTTAGCTTCCCAAAGAGCTGGAAGCAAGATGCTTTGGGGCCCAAATCGCCCTTTGGAAAGAAGCCTGCACGTTGTGCCTTTCAGCTCTAGGCCAATGTAGCACACCCAGAGCAGAAGTTCTAGTTCAGCCAGATCAGGCCTGCAAAGAAACTGCGTTTCACAGGCCTTTGTAAGAGATGTTCCCGGTAGGCTGTAAGAGCACTGTGCAGAGCGAGTTGTTTCTTAGCTTCCCAAAGAGCTGGAAGCAAGATGCTTTGGGGCCCAAATCGCCCTTTGGAAAGAAGCCTGCACGTTGTGCCTTTCAGCTCTAGGGCAATGTAGCACACCCAGAGCAGAAGTTCTACTTCAGCCAGATCAGGCCTGCAAAGAAACTGCGTTTCACAGGCCTTTGTAAGAGATGTTCCCGGTAGGCTGTAAGAGCACTGTGCAGAGCGAGTTGTTTCATAGCTAGCCCAAAGAGCTGGAAGCAAGATGCTTTGGGGCCCAACTCGCCCTTTGGAAAGAAGCCTGCACGTTGTGCCTTTCAGCTCTAGGGCCATGTAGCACACCCAGAGCAGAAGTTCTACCTCAGCCAGATCAGGCCTGCAAAGAAACTGCGTTTGAAAGGCCTTTGTATGAGATGTTCCCAGTAGGCTGTAAGAGCACTGTGCAGAGCGAGTTGTTTCTTAGCTTCCCAAAGAGCTGGAAGCAAGATGCTTTGGGGCCCATCTCGCCCTTTGGAAAGAAGCCTGCACGTTGTGCCTTTCAGCTCTAGGCCAATGTAGCACACCCAGAGCAGAAGTTCTACTTCAGCCAGATCAGGCCTGCAAAGAAACTGCGTTTCACAGGCCTTTGTAAGAGATGTTCCCGGTAGGCTGTAAGAGCACTGTGCAGAGCGAGTTGTTTCTTAGCTTCCCAAGGAGCTGGAAGCAAGATGCTTTGCGGCCCAACTCGCCCTTTGGAAAGAAGCCTGCACGTTGTGCCTTTCAGCTCTAGGGCCATGTAGCACACCCAGAGCAGAAGTTCTACTTCAGCCAGATCAGGCCTGCAAAGAAACTGCGTTTCACAGGCCTTTGTAAGAGATGTTCCCTGTAGGCTGTAAGAGCACTGTGCAGAGCGAGTTGTTTCTTAGCTTCCCAAAGAGCTGGAAGCAAGATGCTTTGGGGCCCAACTCGCCCTTTGGAAAGAAGCCTGCACGTTGCGCCTTTCAGCTCTAGGGCAATGTAGCACACCCAGAGCAGAAGTTCTAGTTCAGCCAGATCAGGCCTGCAAAGAAACTGCGTTTCACAGGCCTTTGTAACAGATGTTCCCGGTAGGCTGTAAGAGCACTGTGCAGAGCGACTTGTTTCTTAGCTTCCCAAAGAGCTGGAAGCAAGATGCTTTGGGGCCCAACTCGCCCTTTGGAAAGAAGCCTGCACGTTGCGCCTTTCAGCTCTAGGGCAATGTAGCACACCCAGAGCAGAAGTTCTAGTTCAGCCAGATCAGGCCTGCAAAGAAACTGCGTTTCACAGGCCTTTGTAAGAGATGTTCCCAGTAGGCTGTAAGAGCACTGTGCAGAGCGACTTGTTTCTTAGCTTCCCAAGGAGCTGGAAGCAAGATGCTTTGGGGCCCAACTCGCCCTTTGGAAAGAAGCCTGCACGTTGTGCCTTTCAGCTCAGGGCCAATGTAGAACACCCAGAGCAGAAGTTCTACTTCAGCCATATCAGGCCTGCAAAGAAACTCGTTTCACAGGCCTTTGTAAGAGATGTTCCCGGTAGGCTGTAAGAGCACTCTGCAGAGCGAGTTGTTTCATGGCTAGCCCAAAGAGCTGGAAGCAAGATGCTTTGGGGCCCAACTCGCCCTTTGGAAAGAAGCCTGCACGTTGTGCCTTTCAGCTCTAGACCAATGTAGCACACCCAGAGCAGAAGTTCTACATCAGCCAGATCAGGCCTGCAAAGAAACTGCGTTTCACAGGCCTTTGTAAGCGATGTTCCCGGTAGGGTGTAAGAGCACTGTGCAGAGCGAGTTGATTCTTAGCTTCCCAAAGAGCTGGAAGCAAGATGCTTTGGGGCCCAACTCGCCCTTTGCAAAGAAGCCTGCACGTTGTGCCTTTCAGCTCTAGGCCAATGTAGCACACCCAGAGCAGAAGTTCTACTTCAGCCAGATCAGGCCTGCAAAGAAACTGCGTTTCACAGGCCTTTGTAAGAGATGTTCCCGGTAGGCTGTAAGAGCACTGTGCAGAGCGAGTTGTTTCTTAGCTTCCCAAAGAGCTGGAAGCAAGATGCTTTGGGGCCCAACTCGCCCTTTGCAAAGAAGCCTGCACGTTGTGCCTTTCAGCTCTAGGGCAATGTAGCACACCCAGAGCAGAAGTTCTACTTCAGCCCAATCAGGCCTGCAAAGAAACTGCGTTTCACAGGCCTTTGTAAGAGATATTCCCGGTAGGCAGTAAGAGCACTGTGCAGAGCGAGTTGTTTCTTAGCTTCCCAAAGAGCTGGAAGCAAGATGCTTTGGGGCCCAAATCGCCCTTTGGAAAGAAGCCTGCACGTTGTGCCTTTCAGCTCTAGGCCAATGTAGCACACCCAGAGCAGAAGTTCTAGTTCAGCCAGATCAGGCCTGCAAAGAAACTGCGTTTCACAGGCCTTTGTAAGAGATGTTCCCGGTAGGCTGTAAGAGCACTGTGCAGAGCGAGTTGTTTCTTAGCTTCCCAAAGAGCTGGAAGCAAGATGCTTTGGGGCCCAAATCGCCCTTTGGAAAGAAGCCTGCACGTTGTGCCTTTCAGCTCTAGGGCAATGTAGCACACCCAGAGCAGAAGTTCTACTTCAGCCAGATCAGGCCTGCAAAGAAACTGCGTTTCACAGGCCTTTGTAAGAGATGTTCCCGGTAGGCTGTAAGAGCACTGTGCAGAGCGAGTTGTTTCATAGCTAGCCCAAAGAGCTGGAAGCAAGATGCTTTGGGGCCCAACTCGCCCTTTGGAAAGAAGCCTGCACGTTGTGCCTTTCAGCTCTAGGGCCATGTAGCACACCCAGAGCAGAAGTTCTACCTCAGCCAGATCAGGCCTGCAAAGAAACTGCGTTTGAAAGGCCTTTGTATGAGATGTTCCCAGTAGGCTGTAAGAGCACTGTGCAGAGCGAGTTGTTTCTTAGCTTCCCAAAGAGCTGGAAGCAAGATGCTTTGGGGCCCAACTCGCCCTTTGGAAAGAAGCCTGCACGTTGTGCCTTTCAGCTCTAGGCCAATGTAGCACACCCAGAGCAGAAGTTCTACTTCAGCCAGATCAGGCCTGCAAAGAAACTGCGTTTCACAGGCCTTTGTAAGAGATGTTCCCGGTAGGCTGTAAGAGCACTGTGCAGAGCGAGTTGTTTCTTAGCTTCCCAAGGAGCTGGAAGCAAGATGCTTTGCGGCCCAACTCGCCCTTTGGAAAGAAGCCTGCACGTTGTGCCTTTCAGCTCTAGGGCCATGTAGCACACCCAGAGCAGAAGTTCTACTTCAGCCAGATCAGGCCTGCAAAGAAACTGCGTTTCACAGGCCTTTGTAAGAGATGTTCCCTGTAGGCTGTAAGAGCACTGTGCAGAGCGAGTTGTTTCTTAGCTTCCCAAAGAGCTGGAAGCAAGATGCTTTGGGGCCCAACTCGCCCTTTGCAAAGAAGCCTGCACGTTGTGCCTTTCAGCTCTAGGCCAATGTAGCACACCCAGAGCAGAAGTTCTACTTCAGCCAGATCAGGCCTGCAAAGAAACTGCGTTTCACAGGCCTTTGTAAGAGATGTTCCCGGTAGGCTGTAAGAGCACTGTGCAGAGCGAGTTGTTTCTTAGCTTCCCAAAGAGCTGGAAGCAAGATGCTTTGGGGCCCAACTCGCCCTTTGCAAAGAAGCCTGCACGTTGTGCCTTTCAGCTCTAGGGCAATGTAGCACACCCAGAGCAGAAGTTCTACTTCAGCCCAATCAGGCCTGCAAAGAAACTGCGTTTCACAGGCCTTTGTAAGAGATATTCCCGGTAGGCAGTAAGAGCACTGTGCAGAGCGAGTTGTTTCTTAGCTTCCCAAAGAGCTGGAAGCAAGATGCTTTGGGGCCCAACTCGCCCTTTGCAAAGAAGCCTGCACGTTGTGCCTTTCAGCTCTAGGCCAATGTAGCACACCCAGAGCAGAAGTTCTACTTCAGCCAGATCAGGCCTGCAAAGAAACTGCGTTTCACAGGCCTTTGTAAGAGATGTTCCCGGTAGGCTGTAAGAGCACTGTGCAGAGCGAGTTGTTTCTTAGCTTCCCAAAGAGCTGGAAGCAAGATGCTTTGGGGCCCAACTCGCCCTTTGCAAAGAAGCCTGCACGTTGTGCCTTTCAGCTCTAGGCCAATGTAGCACACCCAGAGCAGAAGTTCTACTTCAGCCAGATCAGGCCTGCAAAGAAACTGCGTTTCACAGGCCTTTTTAAGAGATGTTCCCTGTAGGCTGTAAGAGCACTGTGCAGAGCGAGTTGTTTCATAGCTAGCCCAAAGAGCTGGAAGCAAGATGCTTTGGGGCCCAACTCGCCCTTTGGAAAGAAGCCTGCACGTTGTGCCTTTCAGCTCTAGGGCCATGTAGCACACCCAGAGCAGAAGTTCTACCTCAGCCAGATCAGGCCTGCAAAGAAACTGCGTTTGAAAGGGCTTTGTATGAGATGTTCCCGGTAGGCTGTAAGAGCACTGTGCAGAGCGAGTTGTTTCTTAGCTTCCCAAAGAGCTGGAAGCAAGATGCTTTGGGGCCCAACTCGCCCTTTGGAAAGAAGCCTGCACGTTGTGCCTTTCAGCTCTAGGGCCATGTAGCACACCCAGAGCAGAAGTTCTACCTCAGCCAGATCAGGCCTGCAAAGAAACTGCGTTTGACAGGCCTTTGTATGAGATGTTCCCGGTAGGCTGTAAGAGCACTGTGCAGAGCGAGTTGTTTCTTTGCTTCCCAAAGAGCTGGAAGCAAGATGCTTCGGGGCCCAACTCGCCCTTTGGAAAGAAGCCTGCAGGTTGTCCCTTTCAGCTCTAGGGCCATGTAGCACACCCAGAGCAGAAGTTCTACTTCAGCCAGATCCGGCCTGCAAAGAAACTGCGTTTCACAGGCATTTGTAAGAGATGTTCCCGGTAGGCTGTAAGAGCACTGTGCAGAGCAAGTTGTTTCTTAGCTTCCCAAAGAGCTGGAAGCAAGATGCTTTGGCGCCCAACTCTCCCTTTGGAAAGAAGCCTGGACGTTGTGCCTTTCAGCTCTAGGGCAATGTAGCACACCCAGAGCAGAAGTTCTACATCAGCCATATCAGGCCTGCCAAGAAACTGAGTTTCACCGGCCTTTGTAAGAGATGTTCCCGGTAGGCTGTAAGAGCACTGTGCAGAGCGAGTTGTTTCTTAGCTTCCCAAAGAGCTGCAAGCAAGATGCTTTGCGGCCCAACTCGCCCTTTGGAAAGAAGCCTGCACGTTGTTCCTTTCAGCTCTAGGGCAATGTAGCACACCCAGAGCAGAAGTTCTACTTCAGCCAGATCAGGCTTGCAAAGAAACTGCATTTCACAGGCCTTTGTAGTCATGCTCCCGGTAGGCTGTAAGAGCACTGTGCAGAGCGAGTTGTTTCATAGCTAGCCCAAAGAGCTGGAAGCAAGATGCTTTGGGGCCCAACTCGCCCTTTGGAAAGAAGCCTGCACGTTGTGCCTTTCAGCTCTAGGGCAATGTAGCACACCCAGAGCAGAAGTTCTAGTTCAGCGTGATCAGGCCTGCAAAGAAACTGCATTTCACAGGCCTTTGTTAGTGATGGTTCTGGTAGGCTGTAAGAGCACTGTGCAGAGCGAGTTGTTTCATAGCTAGCCCAAAGAGCTGGAAGCAAGATGCTTTGGGGCCCAACTCGCCTTTTGCAAAGAAGCCTGCACATTGTGCCTTTCAGCTCTAGGGCCATGAAGCACACCCAGAGCAGAAGTTCTACTTCAGCCAGATCAGGCCTGCAAAGAAACTGCGTTTCACAGGCCTTTGTAAGAGATGTTCCCAGTAGGCTGTAAGAGCACTGTGCAGAGCGAGTTGTTTCTTAGCTTCCCAAAGAGCTGGAAGCAAGATGCTTTGGGGCCCAACTCGCCCTTTGGAAAGAAGCCTGCAGGTTGTGCCTTTCAGCTCTAGGCCAATGTAGCACACCCAGAGCAGAAGTTCTACTTCAGCCACATCAGGCCTGCAAAGAAACTGCGTTTCACAGGCCTTTGTAAGAGATGTTCCCGGTAGGCTGTAAGAGCACTGTGCAGAGCGAGTAGTTTCTTAGCTTCCCAAGGAGCTGGAAGCAAGATGCTTTGCGGCCCAACTCGCCCTTTGCAAAGAAGCCTGCACGTTCCGCCTTTCAGCTCTAGGGCAATGTAGCACACGCAGAGCAGAAGTTCTAGTTCAGCCAGATCAGGCCTGCAAAGAAACTGCGTTTCACAGGCCTTTGTAAGAGATGTTCCCGGTAGGCTGTTAGAGAACTGTGCAGAGCGACTTGTTTCTTAGCTTCCCAAAGAGCTGGAAGCAAGATGCTTTGCGGCCCAACTCGCCATTTTGAAAGAAGAATGCACGTTCTGCCTTTCAGCTCTAGGCCAAAGTAGCACACCCAGAGCAGAAGTTCTACTTCAGCCAGATCAGGCCTGCAAAGAAACTGCGTTTCACAGGCCTTTGTAAGAGATGTTCCCGGTAGGCTGTAAGAGCACTGTGCAGAGCGAGTTGTTTCTTAGCTTCCCAAAGAGCTGGAAGCAAGATGCTTTGGGGCCCAACTCGCCCTTTGCAAAGAAGCCTGCACGTTGTGCCTTTCAGCTCAAGGGCAATGTAGCACACCCAGAGCAGAGGTTCTACTTCAGCCCAATCAGGCATGCAAAGAAACTGCGTTTCACAGGCCTTTGTAAGAGATATTCCCGGTAGGCAGTAAGAGCACTGTGCAGAGCGAGTTGTTTCTTAGCTTCCCAAAGAGCTGGAAGCAAGATGCTTTGGGGCCCAAATCGCCCTTTGGAAAGAAGCCTGCACGTTGTGCCTTTCAGCTCTAGGCCAATGTAGCACACCCAGAGCAGAAGTTCTAGTTCAGCCAGATCAGGCCTGCAAAGAAACTGCGTTTCACAGGCCTTTGTAAGAGATGTTCCCGGTAGGCTGTAAGAGCACTGTGCAGAGCGAGTTGTTTCTTAGCTTCCCAAAGAGCTGGAAGCAAGATTCTTTGCGGCCCAACTCGCCCTTTGGAAAGAAGCCTGCACGTTGTGCCTTTCAGCTCTAGGGCAATGTAGCACACCCAGAGCAGAAGTTCTACTTCAGCCAGATCAGGCCTGCAAAGAAACTGCGTTTCACAGGCCTTTGTAAGAGATGTTCCCGGTAGGCTGTAAGAGCACTGTGCAGAGCGAGTTGTTTCATAGCTAGCCCAAAGAGCTGGAAGCAAGATGCTTTGGGGCCCAACTCGCCCTTTGGAAAGAAGCCTGCACGTTGTGCCTTTCAGCTCTAGGGCCATGTAGCACACCCAGAGCAGAAGTTCTACCTCAGCCAGATCAGGCCTGCAAAGAAACTGCGTTTGAAAGGCCTTTGTATGAGATGTTCCCGGTAGGCTGTAAGAGCACTGTGCAGAGCGAGTTGTTTCTTAGCTTCCCAAAGAGCTGGAATCAAGATGCTTTGGGGCCCAACTCGCCCTTTGGAAAGAAGCCTGCACGTTGTGCCTTTCAGCTCTAGGCCAATGTAGCACACCCAGAGCAGAAGTTCTACTTCAGCCAGATCAGGCCTGCAAAGAAACTGCGTTTCACAGGCCTTTGTAAGAGATGTTCCCGGTAGGCTGTAAGAGCACTGTGCAGAGCGAGTTGTTTCTTAGCTTCCCAAGGAGCTGGAAGCAAGATGCTTTGCGGCCCAACTCGCCCTTTGGAAAGAAGCCTGCACGTTGTGCCTTTCAGCTCTAGGGCAATGTAGCACACGCAGAGCAGAAGTTCTAGTTCAGCCAGATCAGGCCTGCAAAGAAACTGCGTTTCACAGGCCTTTGTAAGAGATGTTCCCTGTACTCTGTAAGAGCACTGTGCAGAGCGAGTTGTTTCTTAGCTTCCCAAAGAGCTGGAAGCAAGATGCTTTGGGGCCCAACTCGCCCTTTGGAAAGAAGCCTGCACGTTGCGCCTTTCAGCTCTAGGGCAATGTAGCACACCCAGAGCAGAAGTTCTAGTTCAGCCAGATCAGGCCTGCAAAGAAACTGCGTTTCACAGGCCTTTGTAACAGATGTTCCCGGTAGGCTGTAAGAGCACTGTGCAGAGCGACTTGTTTCTTAGCTTCCCAAAGAGCTGGAAGCAAGATGCTTTGGGGCCCAACTCGCCCTTTGGAAAGAAGCCTGCACGTTGCGCCTTTCAGCTCTAGGGCAATGTAGCACACCCAGAGCAGAAGTTCTAGTTCAGCCAGATCAGGCCTGCAAAGAAACTGCGTTTCACAGGCCTTTGTAACAGATGTTCCCGGTAGGCTGTAAGAGCACTGTGCAGAGCGACTTGTTTCTTAGCTTCCCAAAGAGCTGGAAGCAAGATGCTTTGGGGCCCAACTCGCCCTTTGGAAAGAAGCCTGCACGTTGTGCCTTTCAGCTCTAGGCCAATGTAGCACACCCAGAGCAGAAGTTCTACTTCAGCCAGATCAGGCCTGCAAAGAAACTGCGTTTCACAGGCCTTTGTAAGAGATGTTCCCAGTAGGCTGTAAGAGCACTGTGCAGAGCGACTTGTTTCTTAGCTTCCCAAGGAGCTGGAAGCAAGATGCTTTGGGGCCCAACTCGCCCTTTGGAAAGAAGCCTGCACGTTGTGCCTTTCAGCTCAGGGCCAATGTAGAACACCCAGAGCAGAAGTTCTACTTCAGCCATATCAGGCCTGCAAAGAAACTCGTTTCACAGGCCTTTGTAAGAGATGTTCCCGGTAGGCTGTAAGAGCACTCTGCAGAGCGAGTTGTTTCATGGCTAGCCCAAAGAGCTGGAAGAAAGATGCTTTGGGGCCCAACTCGCCCTTTGGAAAGAAGCCTGCACGTTGTGCCTTTCAGCTCTAGACCAATGTAGCACACCCAGAGCAGAAGTTCTACATCAGCCAGATCAGGCCTGCAAAGAAACTGCGTTTCACAGGCCTTTGTAAGCGATGTTCCCGGTAGGGTGTAAGAGCACTGTGCAGAGCGAGTTGATTCTTAGCTTCCCAAAGAGCTGGAAGCAAGATGCTTTGGGGCCCAACTCGCCCTTTGCAAAGAAGCCTGCACGTTGTGCCTTTCAGCTCTAGGCCAATGTAGCACACCCAGAGCAGAAGTTCTACTTCAGCCAGATCAGGCCTGCAAAGAAACTGCGTTTCACAGGCCTTTGTAAGAGATGTTCCCGGTAGGCTGTAAGAGCACTGTGCAGAGCGAGTTGTTTCTTAGCTTCCCAAAGAGCTGGAAGCAAGATGCTTTGGGGCCCAACTCGCCCTTTGCAAAGAAGCCTGCACGTTGTGCCTTTCAGCTCTAGGGCAATGTAGCACACCCAGAGCAGAAGTTCTACTTCAGCCCAATCAGGCCTGCAAAGAAACTGCGTTTCACAGGCCTTTGTAAGAGATATTCCCGGTAGGCAGTAAGAGCACTGTGCAGAGCGAGTTGTTTCTTAGCTTCCCAAAGAGCTGGAAGCAAGATGCTTTGGGGCCCAAATCGCCCTTTGGAAAGAAGCCTGCACGTTGTGCCTTTCAGCTCTAGGCCAATGTAGCACACCCAGAGCAGAAGTTCTAGTTCAGCCAGATCAGGCCTGCAAAGAAACTGCGTTTCACAGGCCTTTGTAAGAGATGTTCCCGGTAGGCTGTAAGAGCACTGTGCAGAGCGAGTTGTTTCTTAGCTTCCCAAAGAGCTGGAAGCAAGATGCTTTGGGGCCCAAATCGCCCTTTGGAAAGAAGCCTGCACGTTGTGCCTTTCAGCTCTAGGGCAATGTAGCACACCCAGAGCAGAAGTTCTACTTCAGCCAGATCAGGCCTGCAAAGAAACTGCGTTTCACAGGCCTTTGTAAGAGATGTTCCCGGTAGGCTGTAAGAGCACTGTGCAGAGCGAGTTGTTTCATAGCTAGCCCAAAGAGCTGGAAGCAAGATGCTTTGGGGCCCAACTCGCCCTTTGGAAAGAAGCCTGCACGTTGTGCCTTTCAGCTCTAGGGCCATGTAGCACACCCAGAGCAGAAGTTCTACCTCAGCCAGATCAGGCCTGCAAAGAAACTGCGTTTGAAAGGCCTTTGTATGAGATGTTCCCAGTAGGCTGTAAGAGCACTGTGCAGAGCGAGTTGTTTCTTAGCTTCCCAAAGAGCTGGAAGCAAGATGCTTTGGGGCCCAACTCGCCCTTTGGAAAGAAGCCTGCACGTTGTGCCTTTCAGCTCTAGGCCAATGTAGCACACCCAGAGCAGAAGTTCTACTTCAGCCAGATCAGGCCTGCAAAGAAACTGCGTTTCACAGGCCTTTGTAAGAGATGTTCCCGGTAGGCTGTAAGAGCACTGTGCAGAGCGAGTTGTTTCTTAGCTTCCCAAGGAGCTGGAAGCAAGATGCTTTGCGGCCCAACTCGCCCTTTGGAAAGAAGCCTGCACGTTGTGCCTTTCAGCTCTAGGGCCATGTAGCACACCCAGAGCAGAAGTTCTACTTCAGCCAGATCAGGCCTGCAAAGAAACTGCGTTTCACAGGCCTTTGTAAGAGATGTTCCCTGTAGGCTGTAAGAGCACTGTGCAGAGCGAGTTGTTTCTTAGCTTCCCAAAGAGCTGGAAGCAAGATGCTTTGGGGCCCAACTCGCCCTTTGGAAAGAAGCCTGCACGTTGCGCCTTTCAGGTCTAGGGCAATGTAGCACACCCAGAGCAGAAGTTCTAGTTCAGCCAGATCAGGCCTGCAAAGAAACTGCGTTTCACAGGCCTTTGTAACAGATGTTCCCGGTAGGCTGTAAGAGCACTGTGCAGAGCGACTTGTTTCTTAGCTTCCCAAAGAGCTGGAAGCAAGATGCTTTGGGGCCCAACTCGCCCTTTGGAAAGAAGCCTGCACGTTGCGCCTTTCAGCTCTAGGGCAATGTAGCACACCCAGAGCAGAAGTTCTAGTTCAGCCAGATCAGGCCTGCAAAGAAACTGCGTTTCACAGGCCTTTGTAAGAGATGTTCCCAGTAGGCTGTAAGAGCACTGTGCAGAGCGACTTGTTTCTTAGCTTCCCAAGGAGCTGGAAGCAAGATGCTTTGGGGCCCAACTCGCCCTTTGGAAAGAAGCCTGCACGTTGTGCCTTTCAGCTCAGGGCCAATGTAGAACACCCAGAGCAGAAGTTCTACTTCAGCCATATCAGGCCTGCAAAGAAACTCGTTTCTCAGGCCTATGTAAGAGATGTTCCCGGTAGGCTGTAAGAGCACTCTGCAGAGCGAGTTGTTTCATGGCTAGCCCAAAGAGCTGGAAGCAAGATGCTTTGGGGCCCAACTCGCCCTTTGGAAAGAAGCCTGCACGTTGTGCCTTTCAGCTCTAGACCAATGTAGCACACCCAGAGCAGAAGTTCTACATCAGCCAGATCAGGCCTGCAAAGAAACTGCGTTTCACAGGCCTTTGTAAGCGATGTTCCCGGTAGGGTGTAAGAGCACTGTGCAGAGCGAGTTGATTCTTAGCTTCCCAAAGAGCTGGAAGCAAGATGCTTTGGGGCCCAACTCGCCCTTTGCAAAGAAGCCTGCACGTTGTGCCTTTCAGCTCTAGGCCAATGTAGCACACCCAGAGCAGAAGTTCTACTTCAGCCAGATCAGGCCTGCAAAGAAACTGCGTTTCACAGGCCTTTGTAAGAGATGTTCCCGGTAGGCTGTAAGAGCACTGTGCAGAGCGAGTTGTTTCTTAGCTTCCCAAAGAGCTGGAAGCAAGATGCTTTGGGGCCCAACTCGCCCTTTGCAAAGAAGCCTGCACGTTGTGCCTTTCAGCTCTAGGGCAATGTAGCACACCCAGAGCAGAAGTTCTACTTCAGCCCAATCAGGCCTGCAAAGAAACTGCGTTTCACAGGCCTTTGTAAGAGATATTCCCGGTAGGCAGTAAGAGCACTGTGCAGAGCGAGTTGTTTCTTAGCTTCCCAAAGAGCTGGAAGCAAGATGCTTTGGGGCCCAAATCGCCCTTTGGAAAGAAGCCTGCACGTTGTGCCTTTCAGCTCTAGGCCAATGTAGCACAACCAGAGCAGAAGTTCTAGTTCAGCCAGATCAGGCCTGCAAAGAAACTGCGTTTCACAGGCCTTTGTAAGAGATGTTCCCGGTAGGCTGTAAGAGCACTGTGCAGAGCGAGCTGTTTCTTAGCTTCCCAAAGAGCTGGAAGCAAGATGCTTTGGGGCCCAACTCGCCCTTTGGAAAGAAGCCTGCACGTTGTGCCTTTCAGCTCTAGGGCAATGTAGCACACCCAGAGCAGAAGTTCTACTTCAGCCAGATCAGGCCTGCAAAGAAACTGCGTTTCACAGGCCTTTGTAAGAGATGTTCCCGGTAGGCTGTAAGAGCACTGTGCAGAGCGAGTTGTTTCATAGCTAGCCCAAAGAGCTGGAAGCAAGATGCTTTGGGGCCCAACTCGCCCTTTGGAAAGAAGCCTGCACGTTGTGCCTTTCAGCTCTAGGGCCATGTAGCACACCCAGAGCAGAAGTTCTACCTCAGCCAGATCAGGCCTGCAAAGAAACTGCGTTTGAAAGGCCTTTGTATGAGATGTTCCCCGTAGGCTGTAAGAGCACTCTGCAGAGCGAGTTGTTTCATGGGTAGCCCAAAGAGCTGGAAGAAAGATGCTTTGGGTCCCAACTCGCCCTTTGGAAAGAAGCCTGCACGTTGTGCCTTTCAGCTCTAGACCAATGTAGCACACCCAGAGCAGAAGTTCTACATCAGCCAGATCAGGCCTGCAAAGAAACTGCGTTTCACAGGCCTTTGTAAGCGATGTTCCCGGTAGGGTGTAAGAGCACTGTGCAGAGCGAGTTGATTCTTAGCTTCCCAAAGAGCTGGAAGCAAGATGCTTTGGGGCCCAACTCGCCCTTTGCAAAGAAGCCTGCACGTTGTGCCTTTCAGCTCTAGGCCAATGTAGCACACCCAGAGCAGAAGTTCTACTTCAGCCAGATCAGGCATGCAAAGAAACGGCGTTTCACAGGCCTTTGTAAGAGATGTTCCCGGTAGGCTGTAAGAGCACTGTGCAGAGCGAGTTGTTTCTTAGCTTCCCAAAGAGCTGGAAGCAAGATGCTTTGGGGCCCAACTCGCCCTTTGCAAAGAAGCCTGCACGTTGTGCCTTTCAGCTCTAGGGCAATGTAGCACACCCAGAGCAGAAGTTCTACTTCAGCCCAATCAGGCCTGCAAAGAAACTGCGTTTCACAGGCCTTTGTAAGAGATATTCCCGGTAGGCAGTAAGAGCACTGTGCAGAGCGAGTTGTTTCTTAGCTTCCCAAAGAGCTGGAAGCAAGATGCTTTGGGGCCCAAATCGCCCATTGGAAAGAAGCCTGCACGTTGTGCCTTTCAGCTCTAGGCCAATGTAGCACACCCAGAGCAGAAGTTCTAGTTCAGCCAGATCAGGCCTGCAAAGAAACTGCGTTTCACAGGCCTTTGTAAGAGATGTTCCCGGTAGGCTGTAAGAGCACTGTGCAGAGCGAGTTGTTCCTTAGCTTCCCAAAGAGCTGGAAGCAAGATGCTTTGGGGCCCAACTCGCCCTTTGGAAAGAAGCCTGCACGTTGTGCCTTTCAGCTCTAGGGCAATGTAGCACACCCAGAGCAGAAGTTCTACTTCAGCCAGATCAGGCCTGCAAAGAAACTGCGTTGCACAGGCCTTTGTAAGAGATGTTCCCTGTAGGCTGTAAGAGCACTGTGCAGAGCGAGTTGTTTCATAGCTAGCCCAAAGAGCTGGAAGCAAGATGCTTTGGGGCCCAACTCGCCCTTTGGAAAGAAGCCTGCACGTTGTGCCTTTCAGCTCTAGGGCCATGTAGCACACCCAGAGCAGAAGTTCTACCTCAACCAGATCAGGCCTGCAAAGAAACTGCGTTTGAAAGGGCTTTGTATGAGATGTTCCCGGTAGGCTGTAAGAGCACTGTGCAGAGCGAGTTGTTTCTTAGCTTCCCAAAGAGCTGGAAGCAAGATGCTTTGGGGCCCAACTCGCCCTTTGGAAAGAAGCCTGCACGTTGTGCCTTTCAGCTCTAGGGCCATGTAGCACACCCAGAGCAGAAGTTCTACCTCAGCCAGATCAGGCCTGCAAAGAAACTGCGTTTGACAGGCCTTTGTATGAGATGTTCCAGGTAGGCTGTAAGAGCACTGTGCAGAGCGAGTTGTTTCTTTGCTTCCCAAAGAGCTGGAAGCAAGATGCTTCGGGGCCCAACTCGCCCTTTGGAAAGAAGCCTGCAGGTTGTGCCTTTCAGCTCTAGGGCCATGTAGCACACCCAGAGCAGAAGTTCTACTTCAGCCAGATCAGGCCTGCAAAGAAAGTGCGTTTCACAGGCCTTTGTAAGAGATGTTCCCGGTAGGCTGTAAGAGCACTGTGCAGAGCAAGTTGTTTCTTAGCTTCCCAAAGAGCTGGAAGCAAGATGCTTTGGCGCCCAACTCTCCCTTTGGAAAGAAGCCTGGACGTTGTGCCTTTCAGCTCTAGGGCAATGTAGCACACCCAGAGCAGAAGTTCTACATCAGCCAGATCAGGCCTGCCAAGAAACTGAGTTTCACCGGCCTTTGTAAGAGATGTTCCCGGTAGGCTGTAAGAGCACTGTGCAGAGCGAGTTGTTTCTTAGCTTCCCAAAGAGCTGCAAGCAAGATGCTTTGCGGCCCAACTCGCCCTTTGGAAAGAAGCCTGCACGTTGTTCCTTTCAGCTCTAGGTCAATGTAGCACACCCAGAGCAGAAGTTCTACTTCAGCCAGATCAGGCTTGCAAAGAAACTGCATTTCACAGGCCTTTGTAGTCATGCTCCCGGTAGGCTGTAAGAGCACTGTGCAGAGCGAGTTGTTTCATAGCTAGCCCAAAGAGCTGGAACCAAGATGCTTTGGGGCCCAACTCGCCCTTTGGAAAGAAGCCTGCACGTTGTGCCTTTCAGCTCTAGGGCAATGTAGCACACCCAGAGCAGAAGTTCTAGTTCAGCGTGATCAGGCCTGCAAAGAAACTGCATTTCACAGGCCTTTGTTAGTGATGGTTCTGGTAGGCTGTAAGAGCACTGTGCAGAGCGAGTTGTTTCATAGCTAGCCCAAAGAGCTGGAAGCAAGATGCTTTGGGGCCCAACTCGCCTTTTGCAAAGAAGCCTGCACATTGTGCCTTTCAGCTCTAGGGCCATGAAGCACACCCAGAGCAGAAGTTCTACTTCAGCCAGATCAGGCCTGCAAAGAAACTGCGTTTCACAGGCCTTTGTAAGAGATGTTCCCAGTAGGCTGTAAGAGCACTGTGCAGAGCGAGTTGTTTCTTAGCTTCCCAAAGAGCTGGAAGCAAGATGCTTTGGGGCCCAACTCGCCCTTTGGAAAGAAGCCTGCAGGTTGTGCCTTTCAGCTCTAGGCCAATGTAGCACACCCAGAGCAGAAGTTCTACTTCAGCCACATCAGGCCTGCAAAGAAACTGCGTTTCACAGGCCTTTGTAAGAGATGTTCCCGGTAGGCTGTAAGAGCTCTGTGCAGAGCGAGTAGTTTCTTAGCTTCCCAAGGAGCTGGAAGCAAGATGCTTTGCGGCCCAACTCGCCCTTTGCAAAGAAGCCTGCACGTTCCGCCTTTCAGCTCTAGGGCAATGTAGCACACGCAGAGCAGAAGTTCTAGTTCAGCCAGATCAGGCCTGCAAAGAAACTGCGTTTCACAGGCCTTTGTAAGAGATGTTCCCGGTAGGCTGTTAGAGAACTGTGCAGAGCGACTTGTTTCTTAGCTTCCCAAAGAGCTGGAAGCAAGATGCTTTGCGGCCCAACTCGCCATTTTGAAAGAAGCCTGCACGTTCTGCCTTTCAGCTCTAGGCCAAAGTAGCACACCCAGAGCAGAAGTTCTACTTCAGCCAGATCAGGCCTGCAAAGAAACTGCGTTTCACAGGCCTTTGTAAGAGATGTTCCCGGTAGGCTGTAAGAGCACTGTGCAGAGCGAGTTGTTTCTTAGCTTCCCAAAGAGCTGGAAGCAAGATGCTTTGGGGCCCAACTCGCCCTTTGCAAAGAAGCCTGCACGTTGTGCCTTTCAGCTCTAGGGCAATGTAGCACACCCAGAGCAGAAGTTCTACTTCAGCCCAATCAGGCCTGCAAAGAAACTGCGTTTCACAGGCCTTTGTAAGAGATATTCCCGGTAGGCAGTAAGAGCACTGTGCAGAGCGAGTTGTTTCTTAGCTTCCCAAAGAGCTGGAAGCAAGATGCTTTGGGGCCCAAATCGCCCTTTGGAAAGAAGCCTGCACGTTGTGCCTTTCAGCTCTAGGCCAATGTAGCACACCCAGAGCAGAAGTTCTAGTTCAGCCAGATCAGGCCTGCAAAGAAACTGCGTTTCACAGGCCTTTGTAAGAGATGTTCCCGGTAGGCTGTAAGAGCACTGTGCAGAGCGAGTTGTTTCTTAGCTTCCCAAAGAGCTGGAAGCAAGATGCTTTGGGGCCCAACTCGCCCTTTGGAAAGAAGCCTGCACGTTGTGCCTTTCAGCTCTAGGGCAATGTAGCACACCCAGAGCAGAAGTTCTACTTCAGCCAGATCAGGCCTGCAAAGAAACTGCGTTTCACAGGCCTTTGTAAGAGATGTTCCCGGTAGGCTGTAAGAGCACTGTGCAGAGCGAGTTGTTTCATAGCTAGCCCAAAGAGCTGGAAGCAAGATGCTTTGGGGCCCAACTCGCCCTTTGGAAAGAAGCCTGCACGTTGTGCCTTTCAGCTCTAGGGCCATGTAGCACACCCAGAGCAGAAGTTCTACCTCAGCCAGATCAGGCCTGCAAAGAAACTGCGTTTGAAAGGCCTTTGTATGAGATGTTCCCCGTAGGCTGTAAGAGCACTGTGCAGAGCGAGTTGTTTCATGGGTAGCCCAAAGAGCTGGAAGAAAGATGCTTTGGGGCCCAACTCGCCCTTTGGAAAGAAGCCTGCACGTTGTGCCTTTCAGCTCTAGACCAATGTAGCACACCCAGAGCAGAAGTTCTACATCAGCCAGATCAGGCCTGCAAAGAAACTGCGTTTCACAGGCCTTTGTAAGCGATGTTCCCGGTAGGGTGTAAGAGCACTGTGCAGAGCGAGTTGATTCTTAGCTTCCCAAAGAGCTGGAAGCAAGATGCTTTGGGGCCCAACTCGCCCTTTGCAAAGAAGCCTGCACGTTGTGCCTTTCAGCTCTAGGCCAATGTAGCACACCCAGAGCAGAAGTTCTACTTCAGCCAGATCAGGCATGCAAAGAAACGGCGTTTCACAGGCCTTTGTAAGAGATGTTCCCGGTAGGCTGTAAGAGCACTGTGCAGAGCGAGTTGTTTCTTAGCTTCCCAAAGAGCTGGAAGCAAGATGCTTTGGGGCCCAACTCGCCCTTTGCAAAGAAGCCTGCACGTTGTGCCTTTCAGCTCATGGGCAATGTAGCACACCCAGAGCAGAAGTTCTACTTCAGCCCAATCAGGCCTGCAAAGAAACTGCGTTTCACAGGCCTTTGTAAG
This sequence comes from Equus caballus, assembly GCF_041296265.1. NCBI lineage: Eukaryota > Metazoa > Chordata > Mammalia > Perissodactyla > Equidae > Equus > Equus caballus. Next base: position 52,010,837 of record NC_091688.1, on the reverse strand, counting down.
AGATATTCCCGGTAGGCAGTAAGAGCACTGTGCAGAGCGAGTTGTTTCTTAGCTTCCCAAAGAGCTGGAAGCAAGATGCTTTGGGGCCCAAATCGCCCATTGGAAAGAAGCCTGCACGTTGTGCCTTTCAGCTCTAGGCCAATGTAGCACACCCAGAGCAGAAGTTCTAGTTCAGCCAGATCAGGCCTGCAAAGAAACTGCGTTTCACAGGCCTTTGTAAGAGATGTTCCCGGTAGGCTGTAAGAGCACTGTGCAGAGCGAGTTGTTTCTTAGTTTCCCAAAGAGCTGGAAGCAAGATGCTTTGGGGCCCAACTCGCCCTTTGGAAAGAAGCCTGCACGTTGTGCCTTTCAGCTCTAGGCCAATGTAGCACACCCAGAGCAGAAGTTCTACTTCAGCCAGATCAGGCCTGCAAAGAAACTGCGTTTCACAGGCCTTTGTAAGAGATGTTCCCTGTAGGCTGTAAGAGCACTGTGCAGAGCGAGTTGTTTCATAGCTAGCCCAAAGAGCTGGAAGCAAGATGCTTTGGGGCCCAACTCGCCCTTTGGAAAGAAGCCTGCACGTTGTGCCTTTCAGCTCTAGGGCCATGTAGCACACCCAGAGCAGAAGTTCTACCTCAGCCAGATCAGGCCTGCAAAGAAACTGCGTTTGAAAGGGCTTTGTATGAGATGTTCCCGGTAGGCTGTAAGAGCACTGTGCAGAGCGAGTTGTTTCTTAGCTTCCCAAAGAGCTGGAAGCAAGATGCTTTGGGGCCCAACTCGCCCTTTGGAAAGAAGCCTGCACGTTGTGCCTTTCAGCTCTAGGGCCATGTAGCACACCCAGAGCAGAAGTTCTACCTCAGCCAGATCAGGCCTGCAAAGAAACTGCGTTTGACAGGCCTTTGTATGAGATGTTCCCGGTAGGCTGTAAGAGCACTGTGCAGAGCGAGTTGTTTCTTTGCTTCCCAAAGAGCTGGAAGCAAGATGCTTCGGGGCCCAACTCGCCCTTTGGAAAGAAGCCTGCAGGTTGTCCCTTTCAGCTCTAGGGCCATGTAGCACACCCAGAGCAGAAGTTCTACTTCAGCCAGATCCGGCCTGCAAAGAAACTGCGTTTCACAGGCATTTGTAAGAGATGTTCCCGGTAGGCTGTAAGAGCACTGTGCAGAGCAAGTTGTTTCTTAGCTTCCCAAAGAGCTGGAAGCAAGATGCTTTGGCGCCCAACTCTCCCTTTGGAAAGAAGCCTGGACGTTGTGCCTTTCAGCTCTAGGGCAATGTAGCACACCCAGAGCAGAAGTTCTACATCAGCCATATCAGGCCTGCCAAGAAACTGAGTTTCACCGGCCTTTGTAAGAGATGTTCCCGGTAGGCTGTAAGAGCACTGTGCAGAGCGAGTTGTTTCTTAGCTTCCCAAAGAGCTGCAAGCAAGATGCTTTGCGGCCCAACTCGCCCTTTGGAAAGAAGCCTGCACGTTGTTCCTTTCAGCTCTAGGGCAATGTAGCACACCCAGAGCAGAAGTTCTACTTCAGCCAGATCAGGCTTGCAAAGAAACTGCATTTCACAGGCCTTTGTAGTCATGCTCCCGGTAGGCTGTAAGAGCACTGTGCAGAGCGAGTTGTTTCATAGCTAGCCCAAAGAGCTGGAAGCAAGATGCTTTGGGGCCCAACTCGCCCTTTGGAAAGAAGCCTGCACGTTGTGCCTTTCAGCTCTAGGGCAATGTAGCACACCCAGAGCAGAAGTTCTAGTTCAGCGTGATCAGGCCTGCAAAGAAACTGCATTTCACAGGCCTTTGTTAGTGATGGTTCTGGTAGGCTGTAAGAGCACTGTGCAGAGCGAGTTGTTTCATAGCTAGCCCAAAGAGCTGGAAGCAAGATGCTTTGGGGCCCAACTCGCCTTTTGCAAAGAAGCCTGCACATTGTGCCTTTCAGCTCTAGGGCCATGAAGCACACCCAGAGCAGAAGTTCTACTTCAGCCAGATCAGGCCTGCAAAGAAACTGCGTTTCACAGGCCTTTGTAAGAGATGTTCCCAGTAGGCTGTAAGAGCACTGTGCAGAGCGAGTTGTTTCTTAGCTTCCCAAAGAGCTCGAAGCAAGATGCTTTGGGGCCCAACTCGCCCTTTGGAAAGAAGCCTGCAGGTTGTGCCTTTCAGCTCTAGGCCAATGTAGCACACCCAGAGCAGAAGTTCTACTTCAGCCACATCAGGCCTGCAAAGAAACTGCGTTTCACAGGCCTTTGTAAGAGATGTTCCCGGTAGGCTGTAAGAGCACTGTGCAGAGCGAGTAGTTTCTTAGCTTCCCAAGGAGCTGGAAGCAAGATGCTTTGCGGCCCAACTCGCCCTTTGCAAAGAAGCCTGCACGTTCCGCCTTTCAGCTCTAGGGCAATGTAGCACACGCAGAGCAGAAGTTCTAGTTCAGCCAGATCAGGCCTGCAAAGAAACTGCGTTTCACAGGCCTTTGTAAGAGATGTTCCCGGTAGGCTGTTAGAGAACTGTGCAGAGCGACTTGTTTCTTAGCTTCCCAAAGAGCTGGAAGCAAGATGCTTTGCGGCCCAACTCGCCATTTTGAAAGAAGAATGCACGTTCTGCCTTTCAGCTCTAGGCCAAAGTAGCACACCCAGAGCAGAAGTTCTACTTCAGCCAGATCAGGCCTGCAAAGAAACTGCGTTTCACAGGCCTTTGTAAGAGATGTTCCCGGTAGGCTGTAAGAGCACTGTGCAGAGCGAGTTGTTTCTTAGCTTCCCAAAGAGCTGGAAGCAAGATGCTTTGGGGCCCAACTCGCCCTTTGCAAAGAAGCCTGCACGTTGTGCCTTTCAGCTCTAGGGCAATGTAGCACACCCAGAGCAGAGGTTCTACTTCAGCCCAATCAGGCATGCAAAGAAACTGCGTTTCACAGGCCTTTGTAAGAGATATTCCCGGTAGGCAGTAAGAGCACTGTGCAGAGCGAGTTGTTTCTTAGCTTCCCAAAGAGCTGGAAGCAAGATGCTTTGGGGCCCAACTCGCCATTTGGAAAGAAGCCTGCACGTTGTGCCTTTCAGCTCTAGGGCAATGTAGCACACCCAGAGCAGAGGTTCCACTTCATCCAGATCAGGCCTGCAAAGAAACTGCGTTTCACAGGCCTTTGTAAGAGATGTTCCCGGTAGGCTGTAAGAGCACTGTGCAGAGCGACTTGTTTCTTAGCTTCCCAAAGAGCTGGAAGCAAGATGCTTTGCGGCCCAACTCGCCCTTTTGAAAGAAGCCTGCACGTTGTGCCTTTCAGCTCTAGGCCAATGTAGCACACCCAGAGCAGAAGTTCTACTTCTGCCAGATCAGGCCTGCAAAGAAACTGCGTTTCACAGGCCTTTGTAAGAGATGTTCCCCGTAGGCTGTAAGAGCACTGTGCAGAGCGAGTTGTTTCTTAGCTTCCCAAAGAGCTGGAAGCAAGATGCTTTGGGGCCCAACTCCCCCTTTGCAAAGAAGCCTGCACGTTGTGCCTTTCAGCTCTAGGGCAATGTAGCACACCCAGAGCAGAAGTTCTACTTCAGCCCGATCAGGCCTGCAAAGAAACTGCGTTTCACAGGCATTTGTAAGAGATATTCCCGGTAGGCAGTAAGAGCACTGTGCAGAGCGAGTTGTTTCTTAGCTTCCCAAAGAGCTGGAAGCAAGATGCTTTGGGGCCCAACTCGCCCTTTGGAAAGAAGCCTGCACGTTGTGCCTTTCAGCTCTAGGGCAATGTAGCACACCCAGAGCAGAAGTTCCACTTCAGCCAGATCAGGCCAGCAAAGAAACTGCGTTTCACAGGCCTTGGTAAGAGATGTCCCGGTAGGCTGTAAGAGCACTGTGCAGAGCGTGTAGCTTCTTAGCTTCCCAAGGAGCTGGAAGCGAGATGCTTTGGGGCCCAACTCGCTCTTTGGAAAGAAGCCTGCACGTTGTCCCTTTCAGCTCTAGGGCAATGTAGCACACCCAGAGCAGAAGTTCCACTTGAGCCAGATCAGGCCTGCAAAGAAAGTGCGTTTCACAGGCCTTTGTAAGAGATGTTCCCAGTAGGCTGTAAGAGCACTGTGCAGAGCGAGTTGTTTCTTAGCTTCCCAAAGAGCTGGAAGCAAGATGCTTTGGTGCCCAAATCGCCCTTTGGAAAGAAGCCTGCACGTTGTGCCTTTCAGCTCTAGGCCAATGTAGCACACCCAGAGCAGAAGTTCCACTTCAGCCAGTTCAGGCCTGCAAAGAAACTGCGTTTCACAGGCCTTTGTAATAGATGTTCCCCGTAGGCTGTAAGAGCACTGTGCAGAGCGTGTTGTTTCTTAGCTTCCCAAGGAGCTGGAAGCAAGATGCTTTTGGGCCCAACTCGCCCTTTGGAAAGAAGCCTGCACGTTGTGCCTTTCAGCTCTAGGGCAATGTAGCACACCCAGAGCAGAAGTTCTACATCAGCCAGATCAGGCCTGCCAAGAAACTGAGTTTCACAGGCCTTTGTAAGAGATGTTCCCGGTAGGCTGTAAGAGCAGTGTGCAGAGCGAGTTGTTTCTTAGCTTCCCAAAGAGCTGGAAGCAAGATGCTTTGCGGCCCAACTCGCCCTTTGGAAAGAAGCCTGCACGTTGTTCCTTTCAGCTCTAGGGCAATGTAGCACACCCAGAGCAGAAGTTCTACTTCAGCCAGATCAGGCCTGCAAAGAAACTGCATTTCACAGGCCTTTGTAGTGATGCTCCCGGTAGGCTGTAAGAGCACTGTGCAGAGCGAGTTGTTTCATAGCTAGCCCAAAGAGCTGGAAGCAAGATGCTTTGGGGCCCAACTCGCCCTTTGGAAAGAAGCCTGCACGTTGTTCCTTTCAGCTCTAGGCCAATGTAGCACACCCAGAGCAGAAGTTCTACATCAGCCAGATCAGGCCTGCAAAGAAACTGCGTTTCACAGGCCTTTGTAAGAGATGTTCCCGGTAGGCTGTAAGAGCACTGTGCAGAGCGAGTTGTTTCTTAGCTTCCCAAAGAGCTGGAAGCAAGAAGATTTGGGGCCCAACTCGCCCTTTGGAAAGAAGCCTGCACGTTGTGCCTTTCAGCTCTAGGGCAATGTAGAGCACCCAGAGCAGAAGTTCCCCTTCAGCCAGATCAGGCCTGCAAAGAAACTGCGTTTCACAGGCCTTTGTAAGAGATGTTCCCAGTAGGCTGTAAGAGCACTGTGCAGAGCGAGTTGTTTCTTAGCTTCCCAAAGAGCTGGCAGCAAGATGCTTTGGGGCCCAACTCGCCCTTTGGAACGAAGCCTGCACGTTGTGCCTTTCAGCTCTAGCGCCATGTAGCACACCCAGAGCAGAAGTTCTAGTTCAGCCAGATCAGGCCTGCAAAGAAACTGCATTTCACAGGCCTTTGTAACTGATGCTCCCGGTAGGCTGTAAGAGCACTGTGCAGAGCGAGTTGTTTCATAGCTAGCCCAAAGAGCTGGAAGCAAGATGCTTTGGGGCCCAACTCGCCCTTTGGAAACAGGCCTGCACGTTGTGCCTTTCAGCTCTAGGGCAATGTAGCACACCCAGAGCAGAAGTTCTAGTTCAGCGTGATCAGGCCTGCAAAGAAACTGCATTTCACAGGCCTTTGTTAGTGATGGTTCTGGTAGGCTGTAAGAGCACTGTGCAGAGCGAGTTGTTTCATAGCTAGCCCAAAGAGCTGGAAGCAAGATGCTTTGGGGCCCAACTCGCCTTTTGCAAAGAAGCCTGCACATTGTGCCTTTCAGCTCTAGGGCCATGAAGCACACCCAGAGCAGAAGTTCTACTTCAGCCAGATCAGGCCTGCAAAGAAACTGCGTTTCACAGGCCTTTGTAAGAGATGTTCCCGGTAGGCTGTAAGAGCACTGTGCAGAGCGAGTTGTTTCTTAGCTTCCCAAAGAGCTGGAAGCAAGATGATTTGGGGCCCAAGTCGCCCTTTGGAAAGAAGCCTGCAGGTTGTGACTTTCAGCTCTAGGCCAATGTAGCACACCCAGAGCAGAAGTTCTACTTCAGCCACATCAGGCCTGCAAAGAAACTGCGTTTCACAGGCCTTTGTAAGAGATGTTCCCGGTAGGCTGTTAGAGCACTGTGCAGAGCGACTTGTTTCTTAGCTTCCCAAAGAGCTGGAAGCAAGATGCTTTGCGGCCCAACTCGCCCTTTTGAAAGAAGCCTGCACGTTGTGCCTTTCAGCTCTAGGCCAATGTAGCACACCCAGAGCAGAAGTTCTACTTCAGCCAGATCAGGCCTGCAAAGAAACTGCGTTTCACAGGCCTTTGTAAGAGATGTTCCCCGTAGGCTGTAAGAGCACTGTGCAGAGCGAGTTGTTTCTTAGCTTCCCAAAGAGCTGGAAGCAAGATGCTTTGGGGCCCAACTCGCCCTTTGCAAAGAAGCCTGCACGTTGTGCCTTTCAGCTCTAGGGCAATGTAGCACACCCAGAGCAGAAGTTCTACTTCAGCCCAATCAGGCCTGCAAAGAAACTGCGTTTCACAGGCATTTGTAAGAGATATTCCCGGTAGGCAGTAAGAGCACTGTGCAGAGCGACTTGTTTCTTAGCTTCCCAAAGAGCTGGAAGCAAGATGCTTTGGGGCCCAACTCGCCATTTGGAAAGAAGCCTGCACGTTGTGCCTTTCAGCTCTAGGGCTATGTAGCACACCCAGAGCAGAAGTTCCACTTCATCCAGATCAGGCCTGCAAAGAAACTGCGTTTCACAGGCCTTTGTAAGAGATGTTCCCGGTAGGCTGTAAGAGCACTGTGCAGAGCGAGTTGTTTCTTAGCTTCCCAAAGAGCTGGAAGCAAGAAGCTTTGGGGCCCAACTCGCCCTTTGGAAAGAAGCCTGCACGTTGTGCCTTTCAGCTCTAGGCCAATGTAGCACACCCAGAGCAGAAGTTCTACTTCAGCCAGATCAGGCCTGCAAAGAAACTTCGTTTCACAGGCCTTTGTAAGAGATGTTCCCTGTAGGCTGTAAGAGCACTGTGCAGAGCAAGTTGTTTCATAGCTAGCCCAAAGAGCTGGAAGCAAGATGCTTTGGGGCCCAACTCGCCCTTTGGAAAGAAGCCTGCACGTTGTGCCTTTCAGCTCTAGGCCAATGTAGCACACCCAGAGCAGAAGTTCTACTTCAGCGAGATCAGGCCTGCAAAGAAACTGCGTTTCACAGGCCTTTGTAAGAGATGTTCCCGGTAGGCTGTAAGAGCACTGTGCAGAGCGAGTAGTTTCTTAGCTTCCCAAGGAGCTGGAAGCAAGATGCTTTGCAGCCCAACTCGCCCTTTGCAAAGAAGCCTGCACGTTGTGCCTTTCAGCTCTTGGGCAATGTAGCACACGCAGAGCAGAAGTTCTAGTTCAGCCAGATCAGGCCTGCAAAGAAAGTGCGTTTCACAGGCCTTTGTAAGAGATGTTCCCGGTAGGCTGTAAGAGCACTGTGCAGAGCGAGTTGTTTCTTAGCTTCCCAATGAGCTGGAAGCAAGATGCTTTGGGGCCCAACTCGCCCTTTGGAAAGAAGCCTGCACGTTGTGCCTTTCAGCTCTAGGGCAATGTAGAGCACCCAGAGCAGAAGTTCCACTTCAGCCAGATCTGGCCTGCAAAGAAACTGCGTTTCACAGGCCTTTGTAAGAGATGTTCCCGGTAGGCTGTAAGAGCACTGTGCAGAGCGAGTTGTTTCTTAGCTTCCCAAAGAGCTGGAAGCAAGATGCTTTGGGGCCCAACTCGCCCTTTGGAACGAAGCCTGCACGTTGTGCCTTTCAGCTCTAGCGCCATGTAGCACACCCAGAGCAGAAGTTCTAGTTCAGCCAGATCAGGCCTGCAAAGAAACTGCATTTCACAGGCCTTTGTAACTGATGCTCCCGGTAGGCTGTAAGAGCAATGTGCAGAGCGAGTTGTTTCATAGCTAGCCCAAAGAGCTGGAAGCAAGATGCTTTGGGGCCCAACTCGCACTTTGGAAACAGGCCTGCACGTTGTGCCCTTCAGATCTAGGGCAATGTAGCACACCCAGAGCAGAAGTTCTAGTTCAGCGTGATGAGGCCTGCAAAGAAACTGCATTTCACAGGCCTTTGTTAGTGATGGTTCCGGTAGGCTGTAAGAGCACTGTGCAGAGCGAGTTGTTTCATAGCTAGCCCAAAGAGCTGGAAGCAAGATGCTTTGGGGCCCAACTCGCCCTTTGGAAAGAAGCCTGCACGTTGTGCCTTTCAGCTCTAGGCCAATGTAGCACACCCAGAGCAGAAGTTCTAGTTCAGCCAGATCAGGCCTGCAAAGAAACTGCGTTTCACAGGCCTTTGTAAGAGATGTTCCCGGTAGGCTGTAAGAGCACTGTGCAGAGCGAGTTGTTTCTTAGCTTCCCAAGGAGCTGGAAGCAAGATGCTTTGCGGCCCAACTCGCCCTTTGCAAAGAAGCCTGCACGTTGTGCCTTTCAGCTCTAGGGCAATGTAGCACACGCAGAGCAGAAGTTCTAGTTCAGGCAGATCAGGCCTGCAAAGAAACTGCGTTTCACAGGCCTTTGTAAGAGATGTTCCCTCTAGGCTGTAAGAGCACTGTGCAGAGCGAGTTGTTTCTTAGCTTCCCAAAGAGCTGGAAGCAAGATGCTTTGGGGCCCAACTCGCCCTTTGGAAAGAAGCCTGCACGTTGTGCCTTTCAGCTCTAGGCCAATGTAGCACACCCAGAGCAGAAGTTCTACTTCAGCCAGATCAGGCCTGCAAAGAAACTGCATTTCACAGGCCTTTGTAACTGATGCTCCCGGTAGGCTGTAAGAGCACTGTGCAGAGCGAGTTGTTTCATAGCTAGCCCAAAGAGCTGGAAGCAAGATGCTCTGGGGCCCAACTCACCCTTTGCAAAGAAGCCTGCACGTTGTGCCTTTCAGCTCTAGGGCCATGTGGCACACCCAGAGCAGAAGTTCTACTTCAGCCAGATCAGGCCTGCAAAGAAACTGCGTTTCACAGGCCTTTGTAAGAGATGTTCCCCGTAGTCTGTAAGAGCACTGTGCACAGCGAGTTGTTTCTTATCTTCCCAAAGAGCTGGAAGCAAGATGCTTTGGGGCCCAACTCGCCCTTTGGAAAGAAGCCTGCACGTTGTGCCTTTCAGCTCTAGGCCAATGTAGCACACCCAGAGCAGAAGTTCTACTTCAGCCAGATCAGGCCTGCAAAGAAACTTCGTTTCACAGGCCTTTGTAAGAGATGTTCCCGGTAGGCTGTAAGAGCACTGTGCAGAGCGAGTTGTTTCTTAGCTTCCCAAGGAGCTGGAAGCAAGATGCTTTGCGGCCCAACTCGCCCTTTGCAAAGAAGCCTGCACGTTGTGCCTTTCAGCTCTAGGGCAATGTAGCACACGCAGAGCAGAAGTTCTAGTTCAGCGTGATCAGGCCTGCAAAGAAACTGCATTTCACAGGCCTTTGTTAGTGATGGTTCCGGTAGGCTGTAAGAGCACTGTGCAGAGCGAGTTGTTTCATAGCTAGCCCAAAGAGCTGGAAGCAAGATGCTTTGGGGCCCAACTCGCCTTTTGCAAAGAAGCCTGCACATTGTGCCTTTCAGCTCTAGGGCCATGAAGCACACCCAGAGCAGAAGTTCTACTTCAGCCAGATCAGGCCTGCAAAGAAACTGCGTTTCACAGGCCTTTGTAAGAGATGTTCCCGGTAGGCTGTAAGAGCACTGTGCAGAGCGAGTTGTTTCTTAGCTTCCCAAAGAGCTGGAAGCAAGATGATTTGGGGCCCAAGTCGCCCTTTGGAAAGAAGCCTGCAGGTTGTGACTTTCAGCTCTAGGCCAATGTAGCACACCCAGAGCAGAAGTTCTACTTCAGCCACATCAGGCCTGCAAAGAAACTGCGTTTCACAGGCCTTTGTAAGAGATGTTCCCGGTAGGCTGTAAGAGCACTGTGCAGAGCGAGTAGTTTCTTAGCTTCCCAAGGAGATGGAAGCAAGATGCTTTGCGGCCCAACTCGCCCTTTGCAAAGAAGCCTGCACGTTGTGCCTTTCAGCTCTAGGGCAATGTAGCACACGCAGAGCAGAAGTTCTAGTTCAGCCAGATCAGGCCTGCAAAGAAACTGCGTTTCACAGGCCTTTGTAAGAGATGTTCCCGGTAGGCTGTTAGAGCACTGTGCAGAGCGACTTGTTTCTTAGCTTCCCAAAGAGCTGGAAGCAAGATGCTTTGCGGCCCAACTCGCCCTTTTGAAAGAAGCCTGCACGTTGTGCCTTTCAGCTCTAGGCCAATGTAGCACACCCAGAGCAGAAGTTCTACTTCAGCCAGATCAGGCCTGCAAAGAAACTGCGTTTCACAGGCCTTTGTAAGAGATGTTCCCCGTAGGCTGTAAGAGCACTGTGCAGAGCGAGTTGTTTCTTAGCTTCCCAAAGAGCTGGAAGCAAGATGCTTTGGGGCCCAACTCGCCCTTTGCAAAGAAGCCTGCACGTTGTGCCTTTCAGCTCTAGGGCAATGTAGCACACCCAGAGCAGAAGTTCTACTTCAGCCCAATCAGGCCTGCAAAGAAACTGCGTTTCACAGGCATTTGTAAGAGATATTCCCGGTAGGCAGTAAGAGCACTGTGCAGAGCGACTTGTTTCTTAGCTTCCCAAAGAGCTGGAAGCAAGATGCTTTGGGGCCCAACTCGCCATTTGGAAAGAAGCCTGCACGTTGTGCCTTTCAGCTCTAGGGCAATGTAGCACACCCAGAGCAGAAGTTCCACTTCATCCAGATCAGGCCTGCAAAGAAACTGCGTTTCACAGGCCTTTGTAAGAGATGTTCCCGGTAGGCTGTAAGAGCACTGTGCAGAGCGAGTTGTTTCTTAGCTTCCCAAAGAGCTGGAAGCAAGAAGCTTTGGGGCCCAACTCGCCCTTTGGAAAGAAGCCTGCACGTTGTGCCTTTCAGCTCTAGGCCAATGTAGCACACCCAGAGCAGAAGTTCTACTTCAGCCAGATCAGGCCTGCAAAGAAACTTCGTTTCACAGGCCTTTGTAAGAGATGTTCCCTGTAGGCTGTAAGAGCACTGTGCAGAGCGAGTTGTTTCATAGCTAGCCCAAAGAGCTGGAAGCAAGATGCTTTGGGGCCCAACTCGCCCTTTGGAAAGAAGCCTGCACGTTGTGCCTTTCAGCTCTAGGACAATGTAGCACACCCAGAGCAGAAGTTCTACTTCAGCGAGATCAGGCCTGCAAAGAAACTGCGTTTCACAGGCCTTTGTAAGAGATGTTCCCGGTAGGCTGTAAGAGCACTGTGCAGAGCGAGTAGTTTCTTAGCTTCCCAAGGAGCTGGAAGCAAGATGCTTTGCAGCCCAACTCGCCCTTTGCAAAGAAGCCTGCACGTTGTGCCTTTCAGCTCTTGGGCAATGTAGCACACGCAGAGCAGAAGTTCTAGTTCAGCCAGATCAGGCCTGCAAAGAAAGTGCGTTTCACAGGCCTTTGTAAGAGATGTTCCCGGTAGGCTGTAAGAGCAGTGTGCAGAGCGAGTTGTTTCTTAGCTTCCCAAAGAGCTGGAAGCAAGATGCTTTGGGGCCCAACTCGCCCTTTGGAAAGAAGCCTGCACGTTGTGCCTTTCAGCTCTAGGGCAATGTAGAGCACCCAGAGCAGAAGTTCCACTTCAGCCAGATCTGGCCTGCAAAGAAACTGCGTTTCACAGGCCTTTGTAAGAGATGTTCCCGGTAGGCTGTAAGAGCACTGTGCAGAGCGAGTTGTTTCTTAGCTTCCCAAAGAGCTGGAAGCAAGATGCTTTGGGGCCCAACTCGCCCTTTGGAACGAAGCCTGCACGTTGTGCCTTTCAGCTCTAGCGCCATGTAGCACACCCAGAGCAGAAGTTCTAGTTCAGCCAGATCAGGCCTGCAAAGAAACTGCATTTCACAGGCCTTTGTAACTGATGCTCCCGGTAGGCTGTAAGAGCAATGTGCAGAGCGAGTTGTTTCATAGCTAGCCCAAAGAGCTGGAAGCAAGATGCTTTGGGGCCCAACTCGCACTTTGGAAACAGGCCTGCACGTTGTGCCCTTCAGATCTAGGGCAATGTAGCACACCCAGAGCAGAAGTTCTAGTTCAGCGTGATCAGGCCTGCAAAGAAACTGCATTTCACAGGCCTTTGTTAGTGATGGTTCCGGTAGGCTGTAAGAGCACTGTGCAGAGCGAGTTGTTTCATAGCTAGCCCAAAGAGCTGGAAGCAAGATGCTTTGGGGCCCAACTCGCCCTTTAGAAAGAAGCCTGCACGTTGTGCCTTTCAGATCTAGGGCCATGTCGCACACCCAGAGCAGAAGTTCTACTTAAGCCAGATCAGGCCTGCAAAGAAACTGCGTTTCACAGGCCTTTGTAAGAGATGTTCCCCGTAGGCTGTAAGAGCACTGTGCAGAGCGAGTTGTTTCTTAGCTTCCCAAAGAGCTGGAAGCAAGATGCTTTGGGGCCCAACTCGCCCTTTGGAAAGAAGCCTGCATGTTGTGCCTTTCAGCTCTAGGCCAATGTAGCACACCCAGAGCAGAAGTTCTACTTCAGCCAGATCAGGCCTGCAAAGAAACTGCGTTTCTCAGGCCTTTGTAAGAGATGTTCCCGGTAGGCTGTAAGAGCACTGTGCAGAGCGAGTTGTTTCTTAGCTTCCCAAGGAGCTGGAAGCAAGATGCTTTGGGGCCCAACTCGCCCTTTGCAAAGAAGCCTGCACGTTGTGCCTTTCAGCTCTAGGGCAATGTAGCACACGCAGAGCAGAAGTTCTAGTTCAGCCAGATCAGGCCTGCAAAGAAACTGCGTTTCACAGGCCTTTGTAAGAGATGTTCCCTGTAGGCTGTAAGAGCACTGTGCAGAGCGAGTTGTTTCTTAGCTTCCCAAAGAGCTGGAAGCAAGATGCTTTGGGGCCCAACTCGCCCTTTGGAAAGAAGCCTGCACGTTGCGCCTTTCAGCTCTAGGGCAATGTAGCACACCCAGAGCAGAAGTTCTAGTTCAGCCAGATCAGGCCTGCAAAGAAACTGCGTTTCACAGGCCTTTGTAACAGATGTTCCCGGTAGGCTGTAAGAGCACTGTGCAGAGCGACTTGTTTCTTAGCTTCCCAAAGAGCTGGAAGCAAGATGCTTTGGGGCCCAACTCGCCCTTTGGAAAGAAGCCTGCACGTTGTGCCTTTCAGCTCTAGGCCAATGTAGCACACCCAGAGCAGAAGTTCTACTTCAGCCAGATCAGGCCTGCAAAGAAACTGCGTTTCACAGGCCTTTGTAAGAGATGTTCCCAGTAGGCTGTAAGAGCACTGTGCAGAGCGACTTGTTTCTTAGCTTCCCAAGGAGCTGGAAGCAAGATGCTTTGGGGCCCAACTCGCCCTTTGGAAAGAAGCCTGCACGTTGTGCCTTTCAGCTCAGGGCCAATGTAGAACACCCAGAGCAGAAGTTCTACTTCAGCCATATCAGGCCTGCAAAGAAACTCGTTTCACAGGCCTTTGTAAGAGATGTTCCCGGTAGGCTGTAAGAGCACTCTGCAGAGCGAGTTGTTTCATGGCTAGCCCAAAGAGCTGGAAGAAAGATGCTTTGGGGCCCAACTCGCCCTTTGGAAAGAAGCCTGCACGTTGTGCCTTTCAGCTCTAGACCAATGTAGCACACCCAGAGCAGAAGTTCTACATCAGCCAGATCAGGCCTGCAAAGAAACTGCGTTTCACAGGCCTTTGTAAGCGATGTTCCCGGTAGGGTGTAAGAGCACTGTGCAGAGCGAGTTGATTCCTAGCTTCCCAAAGAGCTGGAAGCAAGATGCTTTGGGGCCCAACTCAGCCTTTGCAAAGAAGCCTGCACGTTGTGCCTTTCAGCTCTAGGCCAATGTAGCACACCCAGAGCAGAAGTTCTACTTCAGCCAGATCAGGCCTGCAAAGAAACTGCGTTTCACAGGCCTTTGTAAGAGATGTTCCCGGTAGGCTGTAAGAGCACTGTGCAGAGCGAGTTGTTTCTTAGCTTCCCAAAGAGCTGGAAGCAAGATGCTTTGGGGCCCAACTCGCCCTTTGCAAAGAAGCCTGCACGTTGTGCCTTTCAGCTCTAGGGCAATGCAGCACACCCAGAGCAGAAGTTCTACTTCAGCCCAATCAGGCCTGCAAAGAAACTGCGTTTCACAGGCCTTTGTAAGAGATATTCCCGGTAGGCAGTAAGAGCACTGTGCAGAGCGAGTTGTTTCTTAGCTTCCCAAAGAGCTGGAAGCAAGATGCTTTGGGGCCCAAATCGCCCTTTGGAAAGAAGCCTGCACGTTGTGCCTTTCAGCTCTAGGCCAATGTAGCACACCCAGAGCAGAAGTTCTAGTTCAGCCAGATCAGGCCTGCAAAGAAACTGCGTTTCACAGGCCTTTGTAAGAGATGTTCCCGGTAGGCTGTAAGAGCACTGTGCAGAGCGAGTTGTTTCTTAGCTTCCCAAAGAGCTGGAAGCAAGATGCTTTGGGGCCCAACTCGCCCTTTGGAAAGAAGCCTGCACGTTGTGCCTTTCAGCTCTAGGGCAATGTAGCACACCCAGAGCAGAAGTTCTACTTCAGCCAGATCAGGCCTGCAAAGAAACTGCGTTTCACAGGCCTTTGTAAGAGATGTTCCCGGTAGGCTGTAAGAGCACTGTGCAGAGCGAGTTGTTTCATAGCTAGCCCAAAGAGCTGGAAGCAAGATGCTTTGGGGCCCAACTCGCCCTTTGGAAAGAAGCCTGCACGTTGTGCCTTTCAGCTCTAGGGCCATGTAGCACACCCAGAGCAGAAGTTCTACCTCAGCCAGATCAGGCCTGCAAAGAAACTGCGTTTGAAAGGCCTTTGTATGAGATGTTCCCGGTAGGCTGTAAGAGCACTGTGCAGAGCGAGTTGTTTCTTAGCTTCCCAAAGAGCTGGAAGCAAGATGCTTTGGGGCCCAACTCGCCCTTTGGAAAGAAGCCTGCAGGTTGTGCCTTTCAGCTCTAGGCCAATGTAGCACACCCAGAGCAGAAGTTCTACTTCAGCCAGATCAGGCCTGCAAAGAAACTGCGTTTCACAGGCCTTTGTAAGAGATGTTCCCGGTAGGCTGTAAGAGCACTGTGCAGAGCGAGTTGTTTCTTAGCTTCCCAAGGAGCTGGAAGCAAGATGCTTTGCGGCCCAACTCGCCCTTTGGAAAGAAGCCTGCACGTTGTGCCTTTCAGCTCTAGGGCAGTGTAGCACACGCAGAGCAGAAGTTCTAGTTCAGCCAGATCAGGCCTGCAAAGAAACTGCGTTTCACAGGCCTTTGTAAGAGATGTTCCCTGTAGGCTGTAAGAGCACTGTGCAGAGCGAGTTGTTTCTTAGCTTCCCAAAGAGCTGGAAGCAAGATGCTTTGGGGCCCAACTCGCCCTTTGGAAAGAAGCCTGCACGTTGCGCCTTTCAGGTCTAGGGCAATGTAGCACACCCAGAGCAGAAGTTCTAGTTCAGCCAGATCAGGGCTGCAAAGAAACTGCGTTTCACAGGCCTTTGTAAGAGATGTTCCCGGTAGGCTGTAAGAGCACTGTGCAGAGCGACTTGTTTCTTAGCCTCCCAAAGAGTTGGAAGCAAGATGCTTTGGGGCCCAACTCGCCCTTTGGAAAGAAGCCTGCACGTTGCGCCTTTCAGCTCTAGGGCAATGTAGCACACCCAGAGCAGAAGTTCTAGTTCAGCCAGATCAGGCCTGCAAAGAAACTGCGTTTCACAGGCCTTTGTAACAGATGTTCCCGGTAGGCTGTAAGAGCACTGTGCAGAGCGACTTGTTTCTTAGCTTCCCAAAGAGCTGGAAGCAAGATGCTTTGGGGCCCAACTCGCCCTTTGGAAAGAAGCCTGCACGTTGTGCCTTTCAGCTCTAGGCCAATGTAGCACACCCAGAGCAGAAGTTCTACTTCAGCCAGATCAGGCCTTGAAAGAAACTGCGTTTCACAGGCCTTTGTAAGAGATGTTCCCAGTAGGCTGTAAGAGCACTGTGCAGAGCGACTTGTTTCTTAGCTTCCCAAGGAGCTGGAAGCAAGATGCTTTGGGGCCCAACTCGCCCTTTGGAAAGAAGCCTGCACGTTGTGCCTTTCAGCTCAGGGCCAATGTAGAACACCCAGAGCAGAAGTTCTACTTCAGCCATATCAGGCCTGCAAAGAAACTCTTTTCACAGGCCTTTGTAAGAGATGTTCCCGGTAGGCTGTAAGAGCACTCTGCAGAGCGAGTTGTTTCATGGCTAGCCCAAAGAGCTGGAAGAAAGATGCTTTGGGGCCCAACTCGCCCTTTGGAAAGAAGCCTGCACGTTGTGCCTTTCAGCTCTAGACCAATGTAGCACACCCAGAGCAGAAGTTCTACATCAGCCAGATCAGGCCTGCAAAGAAACTGCGTTTCACAGGCCTTTGTAAGCGATGTTCCCGGTAGGGTGTAAGAGCACTGTGCAGAGCGAGTTGATTCTTAGCTTCCCAAAGAGCTGGAAGCAAGATGCTTTGGGGCCCAACTCGCCCTTTGCAAAGAAGCCTGCACGTTGTGCCTTTCAGCTCTAGGCCAATGTAGCACACCCAGAGCAGAAGTTCTACTTCAGCCAGATCAGGCCTGCAAAGAAACTGCGTTTCACAGGCCTTTGTAAGAGATGTTCCCGGTAGGCTGTAAGAGCACTGTGCAGAGCGAGTTGTTTCTTAGCTTCCCAAAGAGCTGGAAGCAAGATGCTTTGGGGCCCAACTCGCCCTTTGCAAAGAAGCCTGCACGTTGTGCCTTTCAGCTCTAGGGCAATGTAGCACACCCAGAGCAGAAGTTCTACTTCAGCCCAATCAGGCCTGCAAAGAAACTGCGTTTCACAGGCCTTTGTAAGAGATATTCCCGGTAGGCAGTAAGAGCACTGTGCAGAGAGAGTTGTTTCTTAGCTTCCCAAAGAGCTGGAAGCAAGATGCTTTGGGGCCCAAATCGCCCTTTGGAAAGAAGCCTGCACGTTGTGCCTTTCAGCTCTAGGCCAATGTAGCACACCCAGAGCAGAAGTTCTAGTTCAGCCAGATCAGGCCTGCAAAGAAACTGCGTTTCACAGGCCTTTGTAAGAGATGTTCCCGGTAGGCTGTAAGAGCACTGTGCAGAGCGAGTTGTTTCTTAGCTTCCCAAAGAGCTGGAAGCAAGATGCTTTGGGGCCCAACTCGCCCTTTGGAAAGAAGCCTGCACGTTGTGCCTTTCAGCTCTAGGGCAATGTAGCACACCCAGAGCAGAAGTTCTACTTCAGCCAGATCAGGCCTGCAAAGAAACTGCGTTTCACAGGCCTTTGTAAGAGATGTTCCCGGTAGGCTGTAAGAGCACTGTGCAGAGCGAGTTGTTTCATAGCTAGCCCAAAGAGCTGGAAGCAAGATGCTTTGGGGCCCAACTCGCCCTTTGGAAAGAAGCCTGCACGTTGTGCCTTTCAGCTCTAGGGCCATGTAGCACACCCAGAGCAGAAGTTCTACCTCAGCCAGATCAGGCCTGCAAAGAAACTGCGTTTGAAAGGCCTTTGTATGAGATGTTCCCGGTAGGCTGTAAGAGCACTGTGCAGAGCGAGTTGTTTCTTAGCTTCCCAAAGAGCTGGAAGCAAGAAGCTTTGGGGCCCAACTCGCCCTTTGGAAAGAAGCCTGCACGTTGTGCCTTTCAGCTCTAGGCCAATGTAGCACACCCAGAGCAGAAGTTCTACTTCAGCCAGATCAGGCCTGCAAAGAAACTTCGTTTCACAGGCCTTTGTAAGAGATGTTCCCTGTAGGCTGTAAGAGCACTGTGCAGAGCGAGTTGTTTCATAGCTAGCCCAAAGAGCTGGAAGCAAGATGCTTTGGGGCCCAACTCGCCCTTTGGAAAGAAGCCTGCACGTTGTGCCTTTCAGCTCTAGGACAATGTAGCACACCCAGAGCAGAAGTTCTACTTCAGCGAGATCAGGCCTGCAAAGAAACTGCGTTTCACAGGCCTTTGTAAGAGATGTTCCCGGTAGGCTGTAAGAGCACTGTGCAGAGCGAGTAGTTTCTTAGCTTCCCAAGGAGCTGGAAGCAAGATGCTTTGCAGCCCAACTCGCCCTTTGCAAAGAAGCCTGCACGTTGTGCCTTTCAGCTCTTGGGCAATGTAGCACACGCAGAGCAGAAGTTCTAGTTCAGCCAGATCAGGCCTGCAAAGAAAGTGCGTTTCACAGGCCTTTGTAAGAGATGTTCCCGGTAGGCTGTAAGAGCAGTGTGCAGAGCGAGTTGTTTCTTAGCTTCCCAAAGAGCTGGAAGCAAGATGCTTTGGGGCCCAACTCGCCCTTTGGAAAGAAGCCTGCACGTTGTGCCTTTCAGCTCTAGGGCAATGTAGAGCACCCAGAGCAGAAGTTCCACTTCAGCCAGATCTGGCCTGCAAAGAAACTGCGTTTCACAGGCCTTTGTAAGAGATGTTCCCGGTAGGCTGTAAGAGCACTGTGCAGAGCGAGTTGTTTCTTAGCTTCCCAAAGAGCTGGAAGCAAGATGCTTTGGGGCCCAACTCGCCCTTTGGAACGAAGCCTGCACGTTGTGCCTTTCAGCTCTAGCGCCATGTAGCACACCCAGAGCAGAAGTTCTAGTTCAGCCAGATCAGGCCTGCAAAGAAACTGCATTTCACAGGCCTTTGTAACTGATGCTCCCGGTAGGCTGTAAGAGCAATGTGCAGAGCGAGTTGTTTCATAGCTAGCCCAAAGAGCTGGAAGCAAGATGCTTTGGGGCCCAACTCGCACTTTGGAAACAGGCCTGCACGTTGTGCCCTTCAGATCTAGGGCAATGTAGCACACCCAGAGCAGAAGTTCTAGTTCAGCGTGATCAGGCCTGCAAAGAAACTGCATTTCACAGGCCTTTGTTAGTGATGGTTCCGGTAGGCTGTAAGAGCACTGTGCAGAGCGAGTTGTTTCATAGCTAGCCCAAAGAGCTGGAAGCAAGATGCTTTGGGGCCCAACTCGCCCTTTAGAAAGAAGCCTGCACGTTGTGCCTTTCAGATCTAGGGCCATGTCGCACACCCAGAGCAGAAGTTCTACTTAAGCCAGATCAGGCCTGCAAAGAAACTGCGTTTCACAGGCCTTTGTAAGAGATGTTCCCCGTAGGCTGTAAGAGCACTGTGCAGAGCGAGTTGTTTCTTAGCTTCCCAAAGAGCTGGAAGCAAGATGCTTTGGGGCCCAACTCGCCCTTTGGAAAGAAGCCTGCATGTTGTGCCTTTCAGCTCTAGGCCAATGTAGCACACCCAGAGCAGAAGTTCTACTTCAGCCAGATCAGGCCTGCAAAGAAACTGCGTTTCTCAGGCCTTTGTAAGAGATGTTCCCGGTAGGCTGTAAGAGCACTGTGCAGAGCGAGTTGTTTCTTAGCTTCCCAAGGAGCTGGAAGCAAGATGCTTTGGGGTCCAACTCGCCCTTTGCAAAGAAGCCTGCACGTTGTGCCTTTCAGCTCTAGGGCAATGTAGCACACGCAGAGCAGAAGTTCTAGTTCAGCCAGATCAGGCCTGCAAAGAAACTGCGTTTCACAGGCCTTTGTAAGAGATGTTCCCTGTAGGCTGTAAGAGCACTGTGCAGAGCGAGTTGTTTCTTAGCTTCCCAAAGAGCTGGAAGCAAGATGCTTTGGGGCCCAACTCGCCCTTTGGAAAGAAGCCTGCACGTTGCGCCTTTCAGCTCTAGGGCAATGTAGCACACCCAGAGCAGAAGTTCTAGTTCAGCCAGATCAGGCCTGCAAAGAAACTGCGTTTCACAGGCCTTTGTAACAGATGTTCCCGGTAGGCTGTAAGAGCACTGTGCAGAGCGACTTGTTTCTTAGCTTCCCAAAGAGCTGGAAGCAAGATGCTTTGGGGCCCAACTCGCCCTTTGGAAAGAAGCCTGCACGTTGTGCCTTTCAGCTCTAGGCCAATGTAGCACACCCAGAGCAGAAGTTCTACTTCAGCCAGATCAGGCCTGCAAAGAAACTGCGTTTCACAGGCCTTTGTAAGAGATGTTCCCAGTAGGCTGTAAGAGCACTGTGCAGAGCGACTTGTTTCTTAGCTTCCCAAGGAGCTGGAAGCAAGATGCTTTGGGGCCCAACTCGCCCTTTGGAAAGAAGCCTGCACGTTGTGCCTTTCAGCTCAGGGCCAATGTAGAACACCCAGAGCAGAAGTTCTACTTCAGCCATATCAGGCCTGCAAAGAAACTCGTTTCACAGGCCTTTGTAAGAGATGTTCCCGGTAGGCTGTAAGAGCACTCTGCAGAGCGAGTTGTTTCATGGCTAGCCCAAAGAGCTGGAAGAAAGATGCTTTGGGGCCCAACTCGCCCTTTGGAAAGAAGCCTGCACGTTGTGCCTTTCAGCTCTAGACCAATGTAGCACACCCAGAGCAGAAGTTCTACATCAGCCAGATCAGGCCTGCAAAGAAACTGCGTTTCACAGGCCTTTGTAAGCGATGTTCCCGGTAGGGTGTAAGAGCACTGTGCAGAGCGAGTTGATTCCTAGCTTCCCAAAGAGCTGGAAGCAAGATGCTTTGGGGCCCAACTCAGCCTTTGCAAAGAAGCCTGCACGTTGTGCCTTTCAGCTCTAGGCCAATGTAGCACACCCAGAGCAGAAGTTCTACTTCAGCCAGATCAGGCCTGCAAAGAAACTGCGTTTCACAGGCCTTTGTAAGAGATGTTCCCGGTAGGCTGTAAGAGCACTGTGCAGAGCGAGTTGTTTCTTAGCTTCCCAAAGAGCTGGAAGCAAGATGCTTTGGGGCCCAACTCGCCCTTTGCAAAGAAGCCTGCACGTTGTGCCTTTCAGCTCTAGGGCAATGTAGCACACCCAGAGCAGAAGTTCTACTTCAGCCCAATCAGGCCTGCAAAGAAACTGCGTTTCACAGGCCTTTGTAAGAGATATTCCCGGTAGGCAGTAAGAGCACTGTGCAGAGCGAGTTGTTTCTTAGCTTCCCAAAGAGCTGGAAGCAAGATGCTTTGGGGCCCAAATCGCCCTTTGGAAAGAAGCCTGCACGTTGTGCCTTTCAGCTCTAGGCCAATGTAGCACACCCAGAGCAGAAGTTCTAGTTCAGCCAGATCAGGCCTGCAAAGAAACTGCGTTTCACAGGCCTTTGTAAGAGATGTTCCCGGTAGGCTGTAAGAGCACTGTGCAGAGCGAGTTGTTTCTTAGCTTCCCAAAGAGCTGGAAGCAAGATGCTTTGGGGCCCAACTCGCCCTTTGGAAAGAAGCCTGCACGTTGTGCCTTTCAGCTCTAGGGCAATGTAGCACACCCAGAGCAGAAGTTCTACTTCAGCCAGATCAGGCCTGCAAAGAAACTGCGTTTCACAGGCCTTTGTAAGAGATGTTCCCGGTAGGCTGTAAGAGCACTGTGCAGAGCGAGTTGTTTCATAGCTAGCCCAAAGAGCTGGAAGCAAGATGCTTTGGGGCCCAACTCGCCCTTTGGAAAGAAGCCTGCACGTTGTGCCTTTCAGCTCTAGGGCCATGTAGCACACCCAGAGCAGAAGTTCTACCTCAGCCAGATCAGGCCTGCAAAGAAACTGCGTTTGAAAGGCCTTTGTATGAGATGTTCCCGGTAGGCTGTAAGAGCACTGTGCAGAGCGAGTTGTTTCTTAGCTTCCCAAAGAGCTGGAAGCAAGATGCTTTGGGGCCCAACTCGCCCTTTGGAAAGAAGCCTGCAGGTTGTGCCTTTCAGCTCTAGGCCAATGTAGCACACCCAGAGCAGAAGTTCTACTTCAGCCAGATCAGGCCTGCAAAGAAACTGCGTTTCACAGGCCTTTGTAAGAGATGTTCCCGGTAGGCTGTAAGAGCACTGTGCAGAGCGAGTTGTTTCTTAGCTTCCCAAGGAGCTGGAAGCAAGATGCTTTGCGGCCCAACTCGCCCTTTGGAAAGAAGCCTGCACGTTGTGCCTTTCAGCTCTAGGGCAATGTAGCACACGCAGAGCAGAAGTTCTAGTTCAGCCAGATCAGGCCTGCAAAGAAACTGCGTTTCACAGGCCTTTGTAAGAGATGTTCCCTGTAGGCTGTAAGAGCACTGTGCAGAGCGAGTTGTTTCTTAGCTTCCCAAAGAGCTGGAAGCAAGATGCTTTGGGGCCCAACTCGCCCTTTGGAAAGAAGCCTGCACGTTGCGCCTTTCAGGTCTAGGGCAATGTAGCACACCCAGAGCAGAAGTTCTAGTTCAGCCAGATCAGGGCTGCAAAGAAACTGCGTTTCACAGGCCTTTGTAAGAGATGTTCCCGGTAGGCTGTAAGAGCACTGTGCAGAGCGACTTGTTTCTTAGCCTCCCAAAGAGTTGGAAGCAAGATGCTTTGGGGCCCAACTCGCCCTTTGGAAAGAAGCCTGCACGTTGCGCCTTTCAGCTCTAGGGCAATGTAGCACACCCAGAGCAGAAGTTCTAGTTCAGCCAGATCAGGCCTGCAAAGAAACTGCGTTTCACAGGCCTTTGTAACAGATGTTCCCGGTAGGCTGTAAGAGCACTGTGCAGAGCGACTTGTTTCTTAGCTTCCCAAAGAGCTGGAAGCAAGATGCTTTGGGGCCCAACTCGCCCTTTGGAAAGAAGCCTGCACGTTGTGCCTTTCAGCTCTAGGCCAATGTAGCACACCCAGAGCAGAAGTTCTACTTCAGCCAGATCAGGCCTTGAAAGAAACTGCGTTTCACAGGCCTTTGTAAGAGATGTTCCCAGTAGGCTGTAAGAGCACTGTGCAGAGCGACTTGTTTCTTAGCTTCCCAAGGAGCTGGAAGCAAGATGCTTTGGGGCCCAACTCGCCCTTTGGAAAGAAGCCTGCACGTTGTGCCTTTCAGCTCAGGGCCAATGTAGAACACCCAGAGCAGAAGTTCTACTTCAGCCATATCAGGCCTGCAAAGAAACTCTTTTCACAGGCCTTTGTAAGAGATGTTCCCGGTAGGCTGTAAGAGCACTCTGCAGAGCGAGTTGTTTCATGGCTAGCCCAAAGAGCTGGAAGAAAGATGCTTTGGGGCCCAACTCGCCCTTTGGAAAGAAGCCTGCACGTTGTGCCTTTCAGCTCTAGACCAATGTAGCACACCCAGAGCAGAAGTTCTACATCAGCCAGATCAGGCCTGCAAAGAAACTGCGTTTCACAGGCCTTTGTAAGCGATGTTCCCGGTAGGGTGTAAGAGCACTGTGCAGAGCGAGTTGATTCTTAGCTTCCCAAAGAGCTGGAAGCAAGATGCTTTGGGGCCCAACTCGCCCTTTGCAAAGAAGCCTGCACGTTGTGCCTTTCAGCTCTAGGCCAATGTAGCACACCCAGAGCAGAAGTTCTACTTCAGCCAGATCAGGCCTGCAAAGAAACTGCGTTTCACAGGCCTTTGTAAGAGATGTTCCCGGTAGGCTGTAAGAGCACTGTGCAGAGCGAGTTGTTTCATAGCTAGCCCAAAGAGCTGGAAGCAAGATGCTTTGGGGCCCAACTCGCCCTTTGGAAAGTAGACTGCACGTTGTGCCTTTCAGCTCTAGGGCCATGTAGCACACCCAGAGCAGAAGTTCTAGTTCAGCCAGATCAGGCCTGCAAAGAAACTGCGTTTCACAGGCCTTTGTAAGAGATATTCCCGGTAGGCAGTAAGAGCACTGTGCAGAGAGAGTTGTTTCTTAGCTTCCCAAAGAGCTGGAAGCAAGATGCTTTGGGGCCCAAATCGCCCTTTGGAAAGAAGCCTGCACGTTGTGCCTTTCAGCTCTAGGCCAATGTAGCACACCCAGAGCAGAAGTTCTAGTTCAGCCAGATCAGGCCTGCAAAGAAACTGCGTTTCACAGGCCTTTGTAAGAGATGTTCCCGGTAGGCTGTAAGAGCACTGTGCAGAGCGAGTTGTTTCTTAGCTTCCCAAAGAGCTGGAAGCAAGATGCTTTGGGGCCCAACTCGCCCTTTGGAAAGAAGCCTGCACGTTGTGCCTTTCAGCTCTAGGGCAATGTAGCACACCCAGAGCAGAAGTTCTACTTCAGCCAGATCAGGCCTGCAAAGAAACTGCGTTTCACAGGCCTTTGTAAGAGATGTTCCCGGTAGGCTGTAAGAGCACTGTGCAGAGCGAGTTGTTTCATAGCTAGCCCAAAGAGCTGGAAGCAAGATGCTTTGGGGCCCAACTCGCCCTTTGGAAAGAAGCCTGCACGTTGTGCCTTTCAGCTCTAGGGCCATGTAGCACACCCAGAGCAGAAGTTCTACCTCAGCCAGATCAGGCCTGCAAAGAAACTGCGTTTGAAAGGCCTTTGTATGAGATGTTCCCGGTAGGCTGTAAGAGCACTGTGCAGAGCGAGTTGTTTCTTAGCTTCCCAAAGAGCTGGAAGCAAGATGCTTTGGGGCCCAACTCGCCCTTTGGAAAGAAGCCTGCACGTTGTGCCTTTCAGCTCTAGGCCAATGTAGCACACCCAGAGCAGAAGTTCTACTTCAGCCAGATCAGGCCTGCAAAGAAACTGCGTTTCACAGGCCTTTGTAAGAGATGTTCCCGGTAGGCTGTAAGAGCACTGTGCAGAGCGAGTTGTTTCTTAGCTTCCCAAGGAGCTGGAAGCAAGATGCTTTGCGGCCCAACTCGCCCTTTGGAAAGAAGCCTGCACGTTGTGCCTTTCAGCTCTAGGGCAATGTAGCACACGCAGAGCAGAAGTTCTAGTTCAGCCAGATCAGGCCTGCAAAGAAACTGCGTTTCACAGGCCTTTGTAAGAGATGTTCCCTGTAGGCTGTAAGAGCACTGTGCAGAGCGAGTTGTTTCTTAGCTTCCCAAAGAGCTGGAAGCAAGATGCTTTGGGGCCCAACTCGCCCTTTGGAAAGAAGCCTGCACGTTGCGCCTTTCAGGTCTAGGGCAATGTAGCACACCCAGAGCAGAAGTTCTAGTTCAGCCAGATCAGGGCTGCAAAGAAACTGCGTTTCACAGGCCTTTGTAAGAGATGTTCCCGGTAGGCTGTAAGAGCACTGTGCAGAGCGACTTGTTTCTTAGCCTCCCAAAGAGTTGGAAGCAAGATGCTTTGGGGCCCAACTCGCCCTTTGGAAAGAAGCCTGCACGTTGCGCCTTTCAGCTCTAGGGCAATGTAGCACACCCAGAGCAGAAGTTCTAGTTCAGCCAGATCAGGCCTGCAAAGAAACTGCGTTTCACAGGCCTTTGTAACAGATGTTCCCGGTAGGCTGTAAGAGCACTGTGCAGAGCGACTTGTTTCTTAGCTTCCCAAAGAGCTGGAAGCAAGATGCTTTGGGGCCCAACTCGCCCTTTGGAAAGAAGCCTGCACGTTGTGCCTTTCAGCTCTAGGCCAATGTAGCACACCCAGAGCAGAAGTTCTACTTCAGCCAGATCAGGCCTGCAAAGAAACTGCGTTTCACAGGCCTTTGTAAGAGATGTTCCCAGTAGGCTGTAAGAGCACTGTGCAGAGCGACTTGTTTCTTAGCTTCCCAAGGAGCTGGAAGCAAGATGCTTTGGGGCCCAACTCGCCCTTTGGAAAGAAGCCTGCACGTTGTGCCTTTCAGCTCAGGGCCAATGTAGAACACCCAGAGCAGAAGTTCTACTTCAGCCATATCAGGCCTGCAAAGAAACTCGTTTCACAGGCCTTTGTAAGAGATGTTCCCGGTAGGCTGTAAGAGCACTCTGCAGAGCGAGTTGTTTCATGGCTAGCCCAAAGAGCTGGAAGAAAGATGCTTTGGGGCCCAACTCGCACTTTGGAAAGAAGCCTGCACGTTGTGCCTTTCAGCTCTAGACCAATGTAGCACACCCAGAGCAGAAGTTCTACATCAGCCAGATCAGGCCTGCAAAGAAACTGCGTTTCACAGGCCTTTGTAAGCGATGTTCCCGGTAGGGTGTAAGAGCACTGTGCAGAGCGAGTTGATTCTTAGCTTCCCAAAGAGCTGGAAGCAAGATGCTTTGGGGCCCAACTCGCCCTTTGCAAAGAAGCCTGCACGTTGTGCCTTTCAGCTCTAGGCCAATGTAGCACACCCAGAGCAGAAGTTCTACTTCAGCCAGATCAGGCCTGCAAAGAAACTGCGTTTCACAGGCCTTTGTAAGAGATGTTCCCGGTAGGCTGTAAGAGCACTGTGCAGAGCGAGTTGTTTCTTAGCTTCCCAAAGAGCTGGAAGCAAGATGCTTTGGGGCCCAACTCGCCCTTTGCAAAGAAGCCTGCACGTTGTGCCTTTCAGCTCTAGGGCAATGTAGCACACCCAGAGCAGAAGTTCTACTTCAGCCCAATCAGGCCTGCAAAGAAACTGCGTTTCACAGGCCTTTGTAAGAGATATTCCCGGTAGGCAGTAAGAGCACTGTGCAGAGAGAGTTGTTTCTTAGCTTCCCAAAGAGCTGGAAGCAAGATGCTTTGGGGCCGAAATCGCCCTTTGGAAAGAAGCCTGCACGTTGTGCCTTTCAGCTCTAGGCCAATGTAGCACACCCAGAGCAGAAGTTCTAGTTCAGCCAGATCAGGCCTGCAAAGAAACTGCGTTTCACAGGCCTTTGTAAGAGATGTTCTCGGTAGGCTGTAAGAGCACTGTGCAGAGCGAGTTGTTTCTTAGCTTCCCAAAGAGCTGGAAGCAAGATGCTTTGGGGCCCAACTCGCCCTTTGGAAAGAAGCCTGCACGTTGTGCCTTTCAGCTCTAGGGCAATGTAGCACACCCAGAGCAGAAGTTCTACTTCAGCCAGATCAGGCCTGCAAAGAAACTGCGTTTCACAGGCCTTTGTAAGAGATGTTCCCGGTAGGCTGTAAGAGCACTGTGCAGAGCGAGTTGTTTCATAGCTAGCCCAAAGAGCTGGAAGCAAGATGCTTTGGAGCCCAACTCGCCCTTTGGAAAGAAGCCTGCACGTTGTGCCTTTCAGCTCTAGGGCCATGTAGCACACCCAGAGCAGAAGTTCTACCTCAGCCAGATCAGGCCTGCAAAGAAACTGCGTTTGAAAGGCCTTTGTATGAGATGTTCCCGGTAGGCTGTAAGAGCACTGTGCAGAGCGAGTTGTTTCTTAGCTTCCCAAAGAGCTGGAAGCAAGATGCTTTGGGGCCCAACTCGCCCTTTGGAAAGAAGCCTGCACGTTGTGCCTTTCAGCTCTAGGCCAATGTAGCACACCCAGAGCAGAAGTTCTACTTCAGCCAGATCAGGCCTGCAAAGAAACTGCGTTTCACAGGCCTTTGTAAGAGATGTTCCCGGTAGGCTGTAAGAGCAGTGTGCAGAGCGAGTTGTTTCTTAGCTTCCCAAGGAGCTGGAAGCAAGATGCTTTGCGGCCCAACTCGCCCTTTGGAAAGAAGCCTGCACGTTGTGCCTTTCAGCTCTAGGGCAATGTAGCACACGCAGAGCAGAAGTTCTAGTTCAGCCAGATCAGGCCTGCAAAGAAACTGCGTTTCACAGGCCTTTGTAAGAGATGTTCCCTGTAGGCTGTAAGAGCACTGTGCAGAGCGAGTTGTTTCTTAGCTTCCCAAAGAGCTGGAAGCAAGATGCTTTGGGGCCCAACTCGCCCTTTGGAAAGAAGCCTGCACGTTGCGCCTTTCAGCTCTAGGGCAATGTAGCACACCCAGAGCAGAAGTTCTAGTTCAGCCAGATCAGGCCTGCAAAGAAACTGCGTTTCACAGGCCTTTGTAACAGATGTTCCCGGTAGGCTGTAAGAGCACTGTGCAGAGCGACTTGTTTCTTAGCTTCCCAAAGAGCTGGAAGCAAGATGCTTTGGGGCCCAACTCGCCCTTTGGAAAGAAGCCTGCACGTTGCGCCTTTCAGCTCTAGGGCAATGTAGCACACCCAGAGCAGAAGTTCTAGTTCAGCCAGATCAGGCCTGCAAAGAAACTGCGTTTCACAGGCCTTTGTAACAGATGTTCCCGGTAGGCTGTAAGAGCACTGTGCAGAGCGACTTGTTTCTTAGCTTCCCAAAGAGCTGGAAGCAAGATGCTTTGGGGCCCAACTCGCCCTTTGGAAAGAAGCCTGCACGTTGTGCCTTTCAGCTCTAGGCCAATGTAGCACACCCAGAGCAGAAGTTCTACTTCAGCCAGATCAGGCCTGCAAAGAAACTGCGTTTCACAGGCCTTTGTAAGAGATGTTCCCAGTAGGCTGTAAGAGCACTGTGCAGAGCGACTTGTTTCTTAGCTTCCCAAAGAGCTGGAAGCAAGATGCTTTGGGGCCCAACTCGCCCTTTGGAAAGAAGCCTGCACGTTGTGCCTTTCAGCTCAGGGCCAATGTAGAACACCCAGAGCAGAAGTTCTACTTCAGCCATATCAGGCCTGCAAAGAAACTCGTTTCACAGGCCTTTGTAAGAGATGTTCCCGGTAGGCTGTAAGAGCACTCTGCAGAGCGAGTTGTTTCATGGCTAGCCCAAAGAGCTGGAAGAAAGATGCTTTGGGGCCCAACTCGCCCTTTGGAAAGAAGCCTGCACGTTGTGCCTTTCAGCTCTAGACCAATGTAGCACACCCAGAGCAGAAGTTCTAAATCAGCAAGATCAGGCCTGCAAAGAAACTGCGTTTCACAGGCCTTTGTAAGCGATGTTCCCGGTAGGGTGTAAGAGCACGGTGCAGAGCGAGTTGATTCTTAGCTTCCCAAAGAGCTGGAAGCAAGATGCTTTGGGGCCCAACTCGCCCTTTGCAAAGAAGCCTGCACGTTGTGCCTTTCAGCTCTAGGCCAATGTAGCACACCCAGAGCAGAAGTTCTACTTCAGCCAGATCAGGCCTGCAAAGAAACTGCGTTTCACAGGCCTTTGTAAGAGATGTTCCCGGTAGGCTGTAAGAGCACTGTGCAGAGCGAGTTGTTTCATAGCTAGCCCAAAGAGCTGGAAGCAAGATGCTTTGGGGCCCAACTCGCCCTTTGGAAAGAAGCCTGCACGTTGTGCCTTTCAGCTCTAGGGCCATGTAGCACACCCAGAGCAGAAGTTCTACCTCAGCCAGATCAGGCCTGCAAAGAAACTGCGTTTGAAAGGCCTTTGTATGAGATGTTCCCGGTAGGCTGTAAGAGCACTGTGCAGAGCGAGTTGTTTCTTAGCTTCCCAAAGAGCTGGAAGCAAGATGCTTTGGGGCCCAACTCGCCCTTTGGAAAGAAGCCTGCACGTTGTGCCTTTCAGCTCTAGGCCAATGTAGCACACCCAGAGCAGAAGTTCTACTTCAGCCAGATCAGGCCTGCAAAGAAACTGCGTTTCACAGGCCTTTGTAAGAGATGTTCCCGGTAGGCTGTAAGAGCACTGTGCAGAGCGAGTTGTTTCTTAGCTTCCCAAGGAGCTGGAAGCAAGATGCTTTGCGGCCCAACTCTCCCTTTGGAAAGAAGCCTGCACGTTGTGCCTTTCAGCTCTAGGGCAATGTAGCACACGCAGAGCAGAAGTTCTAGTTCAGCCAGATCAGGCCTGCAAAGAAACTGCGTTTCACAGGCCTTTGTAAGAGATGTTCCCTGTAGGCTGTAAGAGCACTGTGCAGAGCGAGTTGTTTCTTAGCTTCCCAAAGAGCTGGAAGCAAGATGCTTTGGGGCCCAACTCGCCCTTGGAAAGAAGCCTGCACGTTGCGCCTTTCAGCTCTAGGGCAATGTAGCACACCCAGAGCAGAAGTTCTAGTTCAGCCAGATCAGGCCTGCAAAGAAACTGCGTTTCACAGGCCTTTGTAACAGATGTTACCGGTAGGCTGTAAGAGCACTGTGCAGAGCTAATTGTTTCTTAGCTTCCCAAAGAGCTGGAAGCAAGATGCTTTGGGGCCCAACTCGCCCTTTGGAAAGAAGCCTGCACGTTCTGCCTTCCAGCTCTAGGCCAATGTAGCACACCCAGAGCAGAAGTTCTACTTCAGCCAGATCAGGCCTGCAAAGAAACTGCGTTTCACAGGCCTTTGTAAGAGATGTTCCCAGTAGGCTGTAAGAGCACTGTGCAGAGCGACTTGTTTCTTAGCTTCCCAAGGAGCTGGAAGCAAGATGCTTTGGGGCCCAACTCGCCCTTTGGAAAGAAGCCTGCACGTTGTGCCTTTCAGCTCAGGGCCAATGTAGAACACCCAGAGCAGAAGTTCTACTTCAGCCATATCAGGCCTGCAAAGAAACTCGTTTCACAGGCCTTTGTAAGAGATGTTCCCGGTAGGCTGTAAGAGCACTGTGCAGAGCGAGTTGTTTCTTAGCTTCCCAAAGAGCTGGAAGCAAGATGCATTGGGGCCCAACTCGCCCTTTGGAAAGAAGCCTGCACGCTGTGCCTTTCAGCTCTAGGGCAATGTAGCACACCCAGAGCAGAAGTTCTACTTCAGCCAGATCAGGCCTGCAAAGAAACTGCGTTTCACAGGCCTTTGTAAGAGATGTTCCCGGGAGGCTGTAAGAGCACTGTGCAGAGCGAGTTGTTTCATAGCTAGCCCAAAGAGCTGGAAGCAAGATGCTTTGGGGCCCAACTCGCCCTTTGGAAAGAAGCCTGCACGTTGTGCCTTTCAGCTCTAGGGCCATGTAGCACACCCAGAGCAGAAGTTCTACCTCAGCCAGATCAGGCCTGCAAAGAAACTGCGTTTGACAGGCCTTTGTATGAGATGTTCCCGGTAGGCTGTAAGAGCACTGTGCAGAGCGAGATGTTTCTTTGCTTCCCAAAGAGCTGGAAGCAAGATGCTTCGGGGCCCAACTCGCCCTTTGGAAAGAAGCCTGCAGGTTGTGCCTTTCAGCTCTAGGGCCATGTAGCACACCCAGAGCAGAAGTTCTACTTCAGCCAAATCAGGCCTGCAAATAAACTGCGTTTCACAGGCCTTTGTAAGAGATGTTCCCGGTAGGCTGTAAGAGCACTGTGCAGAGCAAGTTGTTTCTTAGCTTCCCAAAGAGCTGGAAGCAAGATGCTTTGGCGCCCAACTCTCCCTTTGGAAAGAAGCCTGGACGTTGTGCCTTTCAGCTCTAGGGCAATGTAGCACACCCAGAGCAGAAGTTCTACATCAGCCAGATCAGGCCTGCCAAGAAACTGAGTTTCACCGGCCTTTGTAAGAGATGTTCCCGGTAGGCTGTAAGAGCACTGTGCAGAGCGAGTTGTTTCTTAGCTTCCCAAAGAGCTGCAAGCAAGATGCTTTGCGGCCCAACTCGCCCTTTGGAAAGAAGCCTGCACGTTGTTCCTTTCAGCTCTAGGGCAATGTAGCACACCCAGAGCAGAAGTTCTACTTCAGCCAGATCAGGCTTGCAAAGAAACTGCATTTCACAGGCCTTTGTAGTGATGGTCCCGGTAGGCTGTAAGAGCACTGTGCAGAGCGAGTTGTTTCATAGCTAGCCCAAAGAGCTGGAAGCAAGATGCTTTGGGGCCCAACTCGCCCTTTGGAAAGAAGCCTGCACGTTGTGCCTTTCAGCTCTAGGGCAATGTAGCACACCCAGAGCAGAAGTTCCACTTCAGCCAGATCAGGCCTGCAAAGAAACTGCGTTTCACAGGCCTTTGTAATAGATG
This sequence comes from Equus caballus, assembly GCF_041296265.1. Classification (NCBI taxonomy): domain Eukaryota; kingdom Metazoa; phylum Chordata; class Mammalia; order Perissodactyla; family Equidae; genus Equus; species Equus caballus. The sequence continues at coordinate 51,979,872 of NC_091688.1, read as the reverse complement.
TTCCCGGTAGGCTGTAAGAGTACTGTGCAGAGCGTGTTGTTTCTTAGCTTCCAAAGGAGCTGGAAGTAAGATGCTTTTGGGCCCAACTCGCCCTTTGGAAAGAAGCCTGCACGTTGTGCCTTTCAGCTCTAGGGCAATGTAGCACACCCAGAGCAGAAGTTCTACATCAGCCAGATCAGGCCTGCCAAGAAACTGAGTTTCACAGGCCTTTGTAAGAGATGTTCCCGGTAGGCTGTAAGAGCACTGTGCAGAGCGATTTGTTTCTTAGCTTCCCAAAGAGCTGGAAGCAAGATGCTGTGGGGCCCAAATCGCCCTTTGGAAAGAAGCCTGCACGTTGTGCCTTTCAGCTCTAGGGCAATGTAGCACACCCAGAGCAGAAGTTCTACTTCAGCCAGATCAGGCCTGCAAAGAAACTGCATTTCACAGGCCTTTGTAGTGATGCTCCCGGTAGGCTGTAAGAGCACTGTGCAGAGCGAGTTGTTTCATAGCTAGCCCAAAGAGCTGGAAGCAAGATGCTTTGGGGCCCAACTCGCCCTTTGGAAAGAAGCCTGCACGTTGTGCCTTTCAGCTCTAGGCCAATGTAGCACACCCAGAGCAGAAGTTCTACATCACCCAGATCAGGCCTGCAAAGAAACTGCGTTTCACAGGCCTTTGTAAGAGATGTTCCCGGTAGGCTGTAAGAGCACTGTGCAGAGCGAGTTGTTTCTTAGCTTCCCAAAGAGCTGGAAGCAAGAAGATTTGGGGCCCAACTCGCCCTTTGGAAAGAAGCCTGCACGTTGTGCCTTTCAGCTCTAGGGCAATGTAGAGCACCCAGAGCAGAAGTTCCACTTCAGCCAGATCAGGCCTGCAAAGAAACTGCGTTTCACAGGCCTTTGTAAGAGATGTTCCCGGTAGGCTGCAAGAGCACTGTGCAGAGCGAGTTGTTTCTTAGCTTCCCAAAGAGCTGGAAGCAAGATGCTTTGGGGCCCAACTCGCCCTTTGGAACGAAGCCTGCACATTGTGCCTTTCAGCTCTAGCGCCATGTAGCACACCCAGAGCAGAAGTTCTAGTTCAGCCAGATCAGGCCTGCAAAGAAACTGCATTTCACAGGCCTTTGTAACTGATGCTCCCTGTAGGCTGTAAGAGCACTGTGCAGAGCGAGTTGTTTCATAGCTAGCCCAAAGAGCTGGAAGCAAGATGCTTTGGGGCCCAACTCGCCCTGTGGAAACAGGCCTGCACGTTGTGCCCTTCAGCTCTAGGGCAATGTAGCACACCCAGAGCAGAAGTTCTAGTTCAGCGTGATCAGGCCTGCAAAGAAACTGCATTTCACAGGCCTTTGTTAGTGATGGTTCCGGTAGGCTGTAAGAGCACTGTGCAGAGCGAGTTGTTTCATAGCTAGCCCAAAGTGCTGGAAGCAAGATGCTTTGGGGCCCAACTCGCCTTTTGCAAAGAAGCCTGCACATTGTGCCTTTCAGCTCTAGGGCCATGAAGCACACCCAGAGCAGAACTTCTACTTCAGCCAGATCAGGCCTGCAAAGAAACTGCGTTTCACAGGCCTTTGTAAGAGATGTTCCCGGTAGTCTGTAAGAGCACTGTGCAGAGCGAGTTGTTTCTTAGCTTCCCAAAGAGCTGGAAGCAAGATGCTTTGGGGCCCAACTCGCCCTTTGGAAAGAAGCCTGCAGGTTGTGCCTTTCAGCTCTAGGCCAATGTAGCACACCCAGAGCAGAAGTTCTACTTCAGCCAGATCAGGCCTGCAAAGAAACTGAGTTTCACAGGCCTTTGTAAGAGATGTTCCCGGTAGGCTGTAAGAGCACTGTGCAGAGCAAGTTGTTTCTTAGCTTCCAAAGGAGCTGGAAGCAAGATGCTTTGCGGCCCAACTCGCTCTTTGCAAAGAAGCCTGCACGTTGTGCCTTTCAGCTCTAGGGCAATGTAGCACACGCAGAGCAGAAGTTCTAGTTCAGCCAGATCAGGCCTGCAAAGAAACTGCGTTTCACAAGCCTTTGTAAGAGATGTTCCTGGTAGGCTGTTAGAGCACTGTGCAGAGCGTGTTGCTTCTTAGCTTCCCAAAGAGCTGGAAGCAAGATGCTTTGCGGCCCAACTCGCCCTTTTGAAAGAAGCCTGCACGTTGTGCCTTTCAGCTCTAGGCCAATGTAGCACACCCAGAGCAGAAGTTCTACTTCAGCCAGATCAGGCCTGCAAAGAAACTGCGTTTCACAGGCCTTTGTAAGAGATGTTCCCGGTAGGCTGTAAGAGCACTGTGCAGAGCGAGTTGTTTCTTAGCTTCCCAAAGAGCTGGAAGCAAGATGCTTTGGGGCCCAACTCGCCCTTTGCAAAGAAGCCTGCACGTTGTGCCTTTCAGCTCTAGGGCAATGTAGCACACCCAGAGCAGAAGTTCTACTTCAGCCCAATCAGGCCTGCAAAGATACTGCGTTTCACAGGCCTTTGTAAGAGATATTCCTGGTAGGCAGTAAGAGCACTGTGCAGAGCGAGTTGTTTCTTAGCTTCCCAAAGAGCTGGAAGCAAGATGCTTTGGGGCCCAACTCGCCCTTTGGAAAGAAGCCTGCACGTTGTGCCTTTCAGCTCTAGGGCAATGTAGCACACCCAGAGCAGAAGTTCCACTTCATCCAGATCAGGCCTGCAAAGAAACTGCGTTTCACAGGCCTTTGTAAGAGATGTTCCCGGTAGGCTGTAAGAGCACTGTGCAGAGCGAGTTGTTTCTTAGCTTCCCAAAGAGCTGGAAGCAAGAAGCTTTGGGGCCCAACTCGCCCTTTGGAAAGAAGCCTGCACGTTGTGCCTTTCAGCTCTAGGCCAATGTAGCACACCCAGAGCAGAAGTTCTACTTCAGCCAGATCAGGCCTGCAAAGAAACTTCGTTTCACAGGCCTTTGTAAGAGATGTTCCCTGTAGGATGTAAGAGCACTGTGCAGAGCGAGTTGTTTCATAGCTAGCCCAAAGAGCAGGAAGCAAGATGCTTTGGGGCCCAACTCGCCCTTTGTAAAGAAGCCTGCACGTTGTGCCTTTCAGCTCTAGGCCAATGTAGCACACCCAGAGCAGAAGTTCTACTTCAGCGAGATCAGGCCTGCAAAGAAACTGCATTTCACAGGCCTTTGTAAGAGATGTTCCCGGTAGGCTGTAAGAGCACTGTGCAGAGCGAGTTGTTTCCTAGCTTCCCAAGGAGCTGGAAGCAAGATGCTTTGCGGCCCAACTCGCCCTTTGCAAAGAAGCCTGCACGTTGTGCCTTTCAGCTCTTGGGCAAAGTAGCACACGCAGAGCAGAAGTTCTAGTTCAGCCAGATCAGGCCTGCAAAGAAAGTGCGTTTCACAGGCCTTTGTAAGAGATGTTCCCGGTAGGCTGTAAGAGCAGTGTGCAGAGCGAGTTGTTTCTTAGCTTCCCAAAGAGCTGGAAGCAAGATGCTTTGGGGCCCAAATCGCCCTTTGGAAAGAAGCCTGCACGTTGTGCCTTTCAGCTCTAGGGCAATGTAGAGCACCCAGAGCAGAAGTTCCACTTCAGCCAGATCTGGCCTGCAAAGAAACTGCGTTTCACAGGCCTTTGTAAGAGATGTTCCTGGTAGGCTGTTAGAGCACCGTGCAGAGCGTGTTGCTTCTTAGCTTCCCAAAGAGCTGGAAGCAAGATGCTTTGCGGCCCAACTCGCCCTTTTGAAAGAAGCCTGCACGTTGTGCCTTTCAGCTCTAGGCCAATGTAGCACACCCAGAGCAGAAGTTCTACTTCAGCCAGATCAGGCCTGCAAAGAAACTGCGTTTCACAGGCCTTTGTAAGAGATGTTCCCCGTAGGCTGTAAGAGCACTGTGCAGAGCGAGTTGTTTCTTAGCTTCCCAAAGAGCTGGAAGCAAGAAGCTTTGGGGCCCAACTCGCCCTTTGGAAAGAAGCCTGCACGTTGTGCCTTTCAGCTCTAGGCCAATGTAGCACACCATGAGCAGAAGTTCTACTTCAGCCAGATCAGGCCTGCAAAGAAACTTCGTTTCACAGGCCTTTGTAAGAGATGTTCCCTGTAGGCTGTAAGAGCACTGTGCAGAGCGAGTTGTTTCATAGCTAGCCCAAAGAGCAGGAAGCAAGATGCTTTGGGGCCCAACTCGCCCTTTGTAAAGAAGCCTGCACGTTGTGCCTTTCAGCTCTAGGCCAATGTAGCACACCCAGAGCAGAAGTTCTACTTCAGCGAGATCAGGCCTGCAAAGAAACTGCATTTCACAGGCCTTTGTAAGAGATGTTCCCGGTAGGCTGTAAGAGCACTGTGCAGAGCGAGTTGTTTCCTAGCTTCCCAAGGAGCTGGAAGCAAGATGCTTTGCGGCCCAACTCGCCCTTTGCAAAGAAGCCTGCACGTTGTGCCTTTCAGCTCTTGGGCAAAGTAGCACACGCAGAGCAGAAGTTCTAGTTCAGCCAGAGCAGGCCTGCAAAGAAAGTGCGTTTCACAGGCCTTTGTAAGAGATGTTCCCGGTAGGCTGTAAGAGCAGTGTGCAGAGCGAGTTGTTTCTTAGCTTCCCAAAGAGCTGGAAGCAAGATGCTTTGGGGCCCAACTCGCCCTTTGGAAAGAAGCCTGCACGTTGTGCCTTTCAGCTCTAGGGCAATGTAGAGCACCCAGAGCAGAAGTTCCACTTCAGCCAGATCTGGCCTGCAAAGAAACTGCGTTTCACAGGCCTTTGTAAGAGATGTTCCCGGTAGGCTGTAAGAGCACTGTGCAGAGCGAGTTGTTTCTTAGCTTCCCAAAGAGCTGGAAGCAAGATGCTTTGGGGCCCAACTCGCCCTTTGGAACGAAGCCTGCACGTTGTGCCTTTCAGCTCTAGCGCCATGTAGCACACCCAGAGCAGAAGTTCTAGTTCAGCCAGATCAGGCCTGCAAAGAAACTGCATTTCACAGGCCTTTGTAACTGATGCTCCCGGTAGGCAGTAAGAGCACTGTGCAGAGCGAGTTGTTTCTTAGCTTCCCAAAGAGCTGGAAGCAAGATGCTTTGGGGCCCAACTCGCCATTTGGAAAGAAGCCTGCACGTTGTGCCTTTCAGCTCTAGGGCAATGTAGCACACCCAGAGCAGAAGTTCCACTTCATCCAGATCAGGCCTGCAAAGAAACTGCGTTTCACAGGCCTTTGTAAGAGATGTTCCCGGTAGGCTGTAAGAGCACTGTGCAGAGCGAGTTGTTTCTTAGCTTCCCAAAGAGCTGGAAGCAAGAAGCTTTGGCGCCCAACTCGCCCTTTGGAAAGAAGCCTGCACGTTGTGCCTTTCAGCTCTAGGCCAATGTAGCACACGCAGAGCAGAAGTTCTAGTTCAGCCAGATAAGGCCTGCAAAGAAACTTCGTTTCACAGGCCTTTGTAAGAGATGTTCCCTGTAGGCTGTAAGAGCACTGTGCAGAGCGAGTTGTTTCATAGCTAGCCCAAAGAGCAGGAAGCAAGATGCTTTGGGGCCCAACTCGCCCTTTGTAAAGAAGCCTGCACGTTGTGCCTTTCAGCTCTAGGCCAATGTAGCACACCCAGAGCAGAAGTTCTACTTCAGCGAGATCAGGCCTGCAAAGAAACTGCATTTCACAGGCCTTTGTAAGAGATGTTCCCAGTAGGCTGTAAGAGCACTGTGCAGAGCGAGTTGTTTCCTAGCTTCCCAAGGAGCTGGAAGCAAGATGCTTTGCGGCCCAACTCGCCCTTTGCAAAGAAGCCTGCACGTTGTGCCTTTCAGCTCTTGGGCAAAGTAGCACACGCAGAGCAGAAGTTCTAGTTCAGCCAGAGCAGGCCTGCAAAGAAAGTGCGTTTCACAGGCCTTTGTAAGAGATGTTCCCGGTAGGCTGTAAGAGCAGTGTGCAGAGCGAGTTGTTTCTTAGCTTCCCAAAGAGCTGGAAGCAAGATGCTTTGGGGCCCAACTCGCCCTTTGGAAAGAAGCCTGCACGTTGTGCCTTTCAGCTCTAGGGCAATGTAGAGCACCCAGAGCAGAAGTTCCACTTCAGCCAGATCTGGCCTGCAAAGAAACTGCGTTTCACAGGCCTTTGTAAGAGATGTTCCTGGTAGGCTGTTAGAGCACTGTGCAGAGCGTGTTGCTTCTTAGCTTCCCAAAGAGCTGGAAGCAAGATGCTTTGCGGCCCAACTCGCCCTTTTGAAAGAAGCCTGCACGTTGTGCCTTTCAGCTCTAGGCCAATGTAGCACACCCAGAGCAGAAGTTCTACTTCAGCCAGATCAGGCCTGCAAAGAAACTGCGTTTCACAGGCCTTTGTAAGAGATGTTCCCCGTAGGCTGTAAGAGCACTGTGCAGAGCGAGTTGTTTCTTAGCTTCCCAAAGAGCTGGAAGCAAGATGCTTTGGGGCCCAACTCGCCCTTTGCAAAGAAGCCTGCACGTTGTGCCTTTCAGCTCTAGGGCAATGTAGCACACCCAGAGCAGAAGTTCTACTTCAGCCCAATCAGGCCTGCAAAGAAACTGCGTTTCACAGGCCTTTGTAAGAGATATTCCTGGTAGGCAGTAAGAGCACTGTGCAGAGCGAGTTGTTTCTTAGCTTCCCAAAGAGCTGGAAGCAAGATGCTTTGTGGCCCAACTCGCCATTTGGAAAGAAGCCTGCACGTTGTGCCTTTCAGCTCTAGGGCAATGTAGCACACCCAGAGCAGAAGTTCCACTTCATCCAGATCAGGCCTGCAAAGAAACTGCGTTTCACAGGCCTTTGTAAGAGATGTTCCCGGTAGGCTGTAAGAGCACTGTGCAGAGCGAGTTGTTTCTTAGCTTCCCAAAGAGCTGGAAGCAAGAAGCTTTGGGGCCCAACTCGCCCTTTGGAAAGAAGCCTGCACGTTGTGCCTTTCAGCTCTAGGCCAATGTAGCACACCCAGAGCAGAAGTTCTACTTCAGCCAGATCAGGCCTGCAAAGAAACTTCGTTTCACAGACCTTTGTAAGAGATGTTCCCTGTAGGCTGTAAGAGCACTGTGCAGAGCGAGTTGTTTCATAGCTAGCCCAAAGAGCAGGAAGCAAGATGCTTTGGGGCCCAACTCGCCCTTTGTAAAGAAGCCTGCACGTTGTGCCTTTCAGCTCTAGGCCAATGTAGCACACCCAGAGCAGAAGTTCTACTTCAGCGAGATCAGGCCTGCAAAGAAACTGCATTTCACAGGCCTTTGTAAGAGATGTTCCCGGTAGGCTGTAAGAGCACTGTGCAGAGCGAGTTGTTTCCTAGCTTCCCAAGGAGCTGGAAGCAAGATGCTTTGCGGTCCAACTCGCCCTTTGCAAAGAAGCCTGCACGTTGTGCCTTTCAGCTCTTGGGCAAAGTAGCACACGCAGAGCAGAAGTTCTAGTTCAGCCAGAGCAGGCCTGCAAAGAAAGTGCGTTTCACAGGCCTTTGTAAGAGATGTTCCCGGTAGGCTGTAAGAGCAGTGTGCAGAGCGAGTTGTTTCTTAGCTTCCCAAAGAGCTGGAAGCAAGATGCTTTGGGGCCCAACTCGCCCTTTGGAAAGAAGCCTGCACGTTGTGCCTTTCAGCTCTAGGGCAATGTAGAGCACCCAGAGCAGAAGTTCCACTTCAGCCAGATCTGGCCTGCAAAGAAACTGCGTTTCACAGGCCTTTGTAAGAGATGTTCCCGGTAGGCTGTAAGAGCACTGTGCAGAGCGAGTTGTTTCTTAGCTTCCCAAAGAGCTGGAAGCAAGATGCTTTGGGGCCCAACTCGCCCTTTGGAACGAAGCCTGCACGTTGTGCCTTTCAGCTCTAGCGCCATGTAGCACACCCAGAGCAGAAGTTCTAGTTCAGCCAGATCAGGCCTGCAAAGAAACTGCATTTCACAGGCCTTTGTAACTGATGCTCCCGGTAGGCTGTAAGAGCACTGTGCAGAGCGAGTTGTTTCATAGCTAGCCCAAAGAGCTGGAAGCAAGATGCTTTGGGGCCCAACTCGCCCTTTGGAAACAGGCCTGCAGGTTGTGCCCTTCAGATCTAGGGCAATGTAGCACACCCAGAGCAGAAGTTCTAGTTCAGCGTGATCAGGCCTGCAAAGAAACTGCATTTCACAGGCCTTTGTTAGTGATGGTTCCGGTAGGCTGTAAGAGCACTGTGCAGAGCGAGTTGTTTCATAGCTAGCCCAAAGAGCTGGAAGCAAGATGATTTGGGGCCCAACTCGCCTTTTGCAAAGAAGCCTGCACATTGTGCCTTTCAGCTCTAGGGCCATGAAGCACAACCAGAGAAGAAGTTCTACTTCAGCCAGATCAGGCCTGCAAAGAAACTGCGTTTCACAGGCCTTTGTAAGAGATGTTCCCGGTAGGCTGTAAGAGCACTGTGCAGAGCGAGTAGTTTCTTAGCTTCCCAAGGAGCTGGAAGCAAGATGCTTTGCGGCCCAACTCGCCATTTTCAAAGAAGCCTGCACGTTCCGCCTTTCAGCTCTAGGGCAATGTAGCACACGCAGAGCAGAAGTTCTAGTTCAGCCAGATCAGGCCTGCAAAGAAACTGCGTTTCACAGGCCTTTGTAAGAGATGTTCCCGGTAGGCTGTTAGAGCACTGCGCAGAGCGACTTGTTTCTTAGCTTCCCAAAGAGCTGGAAGCAAGATGCTTTGCGGCCCACCTCGCCCTTTTGAAAGAAGCCTGCACGTTGTGCCTTTCAGCTCTAGGCCAATGTAGCACACCCAGAGCAGATGTTCTACTTCAGCCAGATCAGGCCTGCAAAGAAACTGCGTTTCACAGGCCTTTGTAAGAGATGTTCCCCGTAGGCTGTAAGAGCACTGTGCAGAGCGAGTTGTTTCTTAGCTTCCCAAAGAGCTGGAAGCAAGATGCTTTGGGGCCCAACTCGCCCTTTGCAAAGAAGCCTGCACGTTGTGCCTTTCAGCTCTATGGCAATGTAGCACACCCAGAGCAGAAGTTCTACTTCAGCCCAATCAGGCCTGCAAAGAAACTGCGTTTCACAGGCCTTTGTAAGAGATATTCCCGGTAGGTAGTAAGAGCACTGTGCAGAGCGAGTTGTTTCTTAGCTTCCCAAAGAGCTGGAAGCAAGATGCTTTGGGGCCCAACACGCCCTTTGGAAAGAAGCCTGCACGTTGTGCCTTTCAGCTCTAGGGCAATGTAGCACACCCAGAGCAGAAGTTCCACTTCATCCAGATCAGGCCTGCAAAGAAACTGCGTTTCACAGGCCTTTGTAAGAGATGTTCCCGGTAGGCTGTAAGAGCACTTTGCAGAGCGAGTTGTTTCTTAGCTTCCCAAAGAGCTGGAAGCAAGAAGCTTTGGGGCCCAACTCGCCCTTTGGAAAGAAGCCTGCACGTTGTGCCTTTCAGCTCTAGGCCAATGTAGCACACCCAGAGCAGAAGTTCTACTTCAGCCAGATCAGGCCTGCAAAGAAACTGCGTTTCACAGGCCTTTGTAAGAGATGTTCCCCGTAGGCTGTAAGAGCACTGTGCAGAGCGAGTTGTTTCTTAGCTTCCCAAAGAGCTGGAAGCAAGATGTTTTGGGGCCCAACTCGCCCTTTGGAAAGAAGCCTGCACGTTGTGCCTTTCAGCTCTAGGGAAATGTAGCACAGCCAGAGCAGAAGTTCTGGTTCAGCCAGATCAGGCCTGCAAAGAAACTGCGTTTCACAAGCCTTTGTAAGAGATGTTCCTGGTAGGCTGTTAGAGCACTGTGCAGAGCGTGTTGCTTCTTAGCTTCCCAAAGAGCTGGAAGCAAGATGCTTTGCGGCCCAACTCGCCCTTTTGAAAAAAGCCTGCACGTTGTGCCTTTCAGCTCTAGGCCAATGTAGCACACCCAGAGCAGAAGTTCTACTTCAGCCAGATCAGGCCTGCAAAGAAACTGCGTTTCACAGGCCTTTGTAAGAGATGTTCCCGGTAGGCTGTAAGAGCACTGTGCAGAGCGAGTTGTTTCTTAGCTTCCCAAAGAGCTGGAAGCAAGATGCTTTGGGGCCCAACTCGCCCTTTGCAAAGAAGCCTGCACGTTGTGCCTTTCAGCTCTAGGGCAATGTAGCACACCCAGAGCAGAAGTTCTACTTCAGCCCAATCAGGCCTGCAAAGATACTGCGTTTCACAGGCCTTTGTAAGAGATATTCCTGGTAGGCAGTAAGAGCACTGTGCAGAGCGACTTGTTTCTTAGCTTCCCAAAGAGCTGGAAGCAAGATGCTTTGGGGCCCAACTCGCCCTTTGCAAAGAAGCCTGCACGTTGTGCCTTTCAGCTCTAGGGCAATGTAGCACACCCAGAGCAGAAGTTCCACTTCATCCAGATCAGGCCTGCAAAGAAACTGCGTTTCACAGGCCTTTGTAAGAGATGTTCCCGGTAGGCTGTAAGAGCACTGTGCAGAGCGAGTTGTTTCTTAGCTTCCCAAAGAGCTGGAAGCAAGAAGCTTTGGGGCCCAACTCGCCCTTTGGAAAGAAGCCTGCACGTTGTGCCTTTCAGCTCTAGGCCAATGTAGCACACCCAGAGCAGAAGTTCTACTTCAGCCAGATCAGGCCTGCAAAGAAACTTCGTTTCACAGGCCTTTGTAAGAGATGTTCCCTGTAGGCTGTAAGAGCACTGTGCAGAGCGAGTTGTTTCATAGCTAGCCCAAAGAGCAGGAAGCAAGATGCTTTGGGGCCCAACTCGCCCTTTGTAAAGAAGCCTGCACGTTGTGCCTTTCAGCTCTAGGCCAATGTAGCACACCCAGAGCAGAAGTTCTACTTCAGCGAGATCAGGCCTGCAAAGAAACTGCATTTCACAGGCCTTTGTAAGAGATGTTCCCGGTAGGCTGTAAGAGCACTGTGCAGAGCGAGTTGTTTCCTAGCTTCCCAAGGAGCTGGAAGCAAGATGCTTTGCGGCCCAACTCGCCCTTTGCAAAGAAGCCTGCACGTTGTGCCTTTCAGCTCTTGGGCAAAGTAGCACACGCAGAGCAGAAGTTCTAGTTCAGCCAGATCAGGCCTGCAAAGAAAGTGCGTTTCACAGGCCTTTGTAAGAGATGTTCCCGGTAGGCTGTAAGAGCAGTGTGCAGAGCGAGTTGTTTCTTAGCTTCCCAAAGAGCTGGAAGCAAGATGCTTTGGGGCCCAACTCGCCCTTTGGAAAGAAGCCTGCACGTTGTGCCTTTCAGCTCTAGGGCAATGTAGAGCACCCAGAGCAGAAGTTCCACTTCAGCCAGATCTGGCCTGCAAAGAAACTGCGTTTCACAGGCCTTTGTAAGAGATGTTCCTGGTAGGCTGTTAGAGCACTGTGCAGAGCGTGTTGCTTCTTAGCTTCCCAAAGAGCTGGAAGCAAGATGCTTTGCGGCCCAACTCGCCCTTTTGAAAGAAGCCTGCACGTTGTGCCTTTCAGCTCTAGGCCAATGTAGCACACCCAGAGCAGAAGTTCTACTTCAGCCAGATCAGGCCTGCAAAGAAACTGCGTTTCACAGGCCTTTGTAAGAGATGTTCCCCGTAGGCTGTAAGAGCACTGTGCAGAGCGAGTTGTTTCTTAGCTTCCCAAAGAGCTGGAAGCAAGAAGCTTTGGGGCCCAACTCGCCCTTTGGAAAGAAGCCTGCACGTTGTGCCTTTCAGCTCTAGGCCAATGTAGCACACCATGAGCAGAAGTTCTACTTCAGCCAGATCAGGCCTGCAAAGAAACTTCGTTTCACAGGCCTTTGTAAGAGATGTTCCCTGTAGGCTGTAAGAGCACTGTGCAGAGCGAGTTGTTTCATAGCTAGCCCAAAGAGCAGGAAGCAAGATGCTTTGGGGCCCAACTCGCCCTTTGTAAAGAAGCCTGCACGTTGTGCCTTTCAGCTCTAGGCCAATGTAGCACACCCAGAGCAGAAGTTCTACTTCAGCGAGATCAGGCCTGCAAAGAAACTGCATTTCACAGGCCTTTGTAAGAGATGTTCCCGGTAGGCTGTAAGAGCACTGTGCAGAGCGAGTTGTTTCCTAGCTTCCCAAGGAGCTGGAAGCAAGATGCTTTGCGGCCCAACTCGCCCTTTGCAAAGAAGCCTGCACGTTGTGCCTTTCAGCTCTTGGGCAAAGTAGCACACGCAGAGCAGAAGTTCTAGTTCAGCCAGAGCAGGCCTGCAAAGAAAGTGCGTTTCACAGGCCTTTGTAAGAGATGTTCCCGGTAGGCTGTAAGAGCAGTGTGCAGAGCGAGTTGTTTCTTAGCTTCCCAAAGAGCTGGAAGCAAGATGCTTTGGGGCCCAACTCGCCCTTTGGAAAGAAGCCTGCACGTTGTGCCTTTCAGCTCTAGGGCAATGTAGAGCACCCAGAGCAGAAGTTCCACTTCAGCCAGATCTGGCCTGCAAAGAAACTGCGTTTCACAGGCCTTTGTAAGAGATGTTCCCGGTAGGCTGTAAGAGCACTGTGCAGAGCGAGTTGTTTCTTAGCTTCCCAAAGAGCTGGAAGCAAGATGCTTTGGGGCCCAACTCGCCCTTTGGAACGAAGCCTGCACGTTGTGCCTTTCAGCTCTAGCGCCATGTAGCACACCCAGAGCAGAAGTTCTAGTTCAGCCAGATCAGGCCTGCAAAGAAACTGCATTTCACAGGCCTTTGTAACTGATGCTCCCGGTAGGCAGTAAGAGCACTGTGCAGAGCGAGTTGTTTCTTAGCTTCCCAAAGAGCTGGAAGCAAGATGCTTTGGGGCCCAACTCGCCATTTGGAAAGAAGCCTGCACGTTGTGCCTTTCAGCTCTAGGGCAATGTAGCACACCCAGAGCAGAAGTTCCACTTCATCCAGATCAGGCCTGCAAAGAAACTGCGTTTCACAGGCCTTTGTAAGAGATGTTCCCAGTAGGCTGTAAGAGCACTGTGCAGAGCGAGTTGTTTCTTAGCTTCCCAAAGAGCTGGAAGCAAGAAGCTTTGGCGCCCAACTCGCCCTTTGGAAAGAAGCCTGCACGTTGTGCCTTTCAGCTCTAGGCCAATGTAGCACACGCAGAGCAGAAGTTCTAGTTCAGCCAGATAAGGCCTGCAAAGAAACTTCGTTTCACAGGCCTTTGTAAGAGATGTTCCCTGTAGGCTGTAAGAGCACTGTGCAGAGCGAGTTGTTTCATAGCTAGCCCAAAGAGCAGGAAGCAAGATGCTTTGGGGCCCAACTCGCCCTTTGTAAAGAAGCCTGCACGTTGTGCCTTTCAGCTCTAGGCCAATGTAGCACACCCAGAGCAGAAGTTCTACTTCAGCGAGATCAGGCCTGCAAAGAAACTGCATTTCACAGGCCTTTGTAAGAGATGTTCCCAGTAGGCTGTAAGAGCACTGTGCAGAGCGAGTTGTTTCCTAGCTTCCCAATGAGCTGGAAGCAAGATGCTTTGCGGCCCAACTCGCCCTTTGCAAAGAAGCCTGCACGTTGTGCCTTTCAGCTCTTGGGCAAAGTAGCACACGCAGAGCAGAAGTTCTAGTTCAGCCAGAGCAGGCCTGCAAAGAAAGTGCGTTTCACAGGCCTTTGTAAGAGATGTTCCCGGTAGGCTGTAAGAGCAGTGTGCAGAGCGAGTTGTTTCTTAGCTTCCCAAAGAGCTGGAAGCAAGATGCTTTGGGGCCCAACTCGCCCTTTGGAAAGAAGCCTGCACGTTGTGCCTTTCAGCTCTAGGGCAATGTAGAGCACCCAGAGCAGAAGTTCCACTTCAGCCAGATCTGGCCTGCAAAGAAACTGCGTTTCACAGGCCTTTGTAAGAGATGTTCCTGGTAGGCTGTTAGAGCACTGTGCAGAGCGTGTTGCTTCTTAGCTTCCCAAAGAGCTGGAAGCAAGATGCTTTGCGGCCCAACTCGCCCTTTTGAAAGAAGCCTGCACGTTGTGCCTTTCAGCTCTAGGCCAATGTAGCACACCCAGAGCAGAAGTTCTACTTCAGCCAGATCAGGCCTGCAAAGAAACTGCGTTTCACAGGCCTTTGTAAGAGATGTTCCCCGTAGGCTGTAAGAGCACTGTGCAGAGCGAGTTGTTTCTTAGCTTCCCAAAGAGCTGGAAGCAAGATGCTTTGGGGCCCAACTCGCCCTTTGCAAAGAAGCCTGCACGTTGTGCCTTTCAGCTCTAGGGCAATGTAGCACACCCAGAGCAGAAGTTCTACTTCAGCCCAATCAGGCCTGCAAAGAAACTGCGTTTCACAGGCCTTTGTAAGAGATATTCCTGGTAGGCAGTAAGAGCACTGTGCAGAGCGAGTTGTTTCTTAGCTTCCCAAAGAGCTGGAAGCAAGATGCTTTGGGGCCCAACTCGCCATTTGGAAAGAAGCCTGCACGTTGTGCCTTTCAGCTCTAGGGCAATGTAGCACACCCAGAGCAGAAGTTCCACTTCATCCAGATCAGGCCTGCAAAGAAACTGCGTTTCACAGGCCTTTGTAAGAGATGTTCCCGGTAGGCTGTAAGAGCACTGTGCAGAGCGAGTTGTTTCTTAGCTTCCCAAAGAGCTGGAAGCAAGAAGCTTTGGGGCCCAACTCGCCCTTTGGAAAGAAGCCTGCACGTTGTGCCTTTCAGCTCTAGGCCAATGTAGCACACCCAGAGCAGAAGTTCTACTTCAGCGAGATCAGGCCTGCAAAGAAACTGCATTTCACAGGCCTTTGTAAGAGATGTTCCCGGTAGGCTGTAAGAGCACTGTGCAGAGCGAGTTGTTTCCTAGCTTCCCAAGGAGCTGGAAGCAAGATGCTTTGCGGTCCAACTCGCCCTTTGCAAAGAAGCCTGCACGTTGTGCCTTTCAGCTCTTGGGCAAAGTAGCACACGCAGAGCAGAAGTTCTAGTTCAGCCAGAGCAGGCCTGCAAAGAAAGTGCGTTTCACAGGCCTTTGTAAGAGATGTTCCCGGTAGGCTGTAAGAGCAGTGTGCAGAGCGAGTTGTTTCTTAGCTTCCCAAAGAGCTGGAAGCAAGATGCTTTGGGGCCCAACTCGCCCTTTGGAAAGAAGCCTGCACGTTGTGCCTTTCAGCTCTAGGGCAATGTAGAGCACCCAGAGCAGAAGTTCCACTTCAGCCAGATCTGGCCTGCTAAGAAACTGCGTTTCACAGGCCTTTGTAAGAGATGTTCCCGGTAGGCTGTAAGAGCACTGTGCAGAGCGAGTTGTTTCTTAGCTTCCCAAAGAGCTGGAAGCAAGATGCTTTGGGGCCCAACTCGCCCTTTGGAACGAAGCCTGCACGTTGTGCCTTTCAGCTCTAGCGCCATGTAGCACACCCAGAGCAGAAGTTCTAGTTCAGCCAGATCAGGCCTGCAAAGAAACTGCATTTCACAGGCCTTTGTAACTGATGCTCCCGGTAGGCTGTAAGAGCACTGTGCAGAGCGAGTTGTTTCATAGCTAGCCCAAAGAGCTGGAAGCAAGATGCTTTGGGGCCCAACTCGCCCTTTGGAAACAGGCCTGCAGGTTGTGCCCTTCAGATCTAGGGCAATGTAGCACGCCCAGAGCAGAAGTTCTAGTTCAGCGTGATCAGGCCTGCAAAGAAACTGCATTTCACAGGCCTTTGTTAGTGATGGTTCCGGTAGGCTGTAAGAGCACTGTGCAGAGCGAGTTGTTTCATAGCTAGCCCAAAGAGCTGGAAGCAAGATGATTTGGGGCCCAACTCGCCTTTTGCAAAGAAGCCTGCACATTGTGCCTTTCAGCTCTAGGGCCATGAAGCACAACCAGAGAAGAAGTTCTACTTCAGCCAGATCAGGCCTGCAAAGAAACTGCGTTTCACAGGCCTTTGTAAGAGATGTTCCCGGTAGGCTGTAAGAGCACTGTGCAGAGCGAGTAGTTTCTTAGCTTCCCAAGGAGCTGGAAGCAAGATGCTTTGCGGCCCAACTCGCCATTTTCAAAGAAGCCTGCACGTTCCGCCTTTCAGCTCTAGGGCAATGTAGCACACGCAGAGCAGAAGTTCTAGTTCAGCCAGATCAGGCCTGCAAAGAAACTGCGTTTCACAGGCCTTTGTAAGAGATGTTCCCGGTAGGCTGTTAGAGCACTGCGCAGAGCGACTTGTTTCTTAGCTTCCCAAAGAGCTGGAAGCAAGATGCTTTGCGGCCCACCTCGCCCTTTTGAAAGAAGCCTGCACGTTGTGCCTTTCAGCTCTAGGCCAATGTAGCACACCCAGAGCAGATGTTCTACTTCAGCCAGATCAGGCCTGCAAAGAAACTGCGTTTCACAGGCCTTTGTAAGAGATGTTCCCCGTAGGCTGTAAGAGCACTGTGCAGAGCGAGTTGTTTCTTAGCTTCCCAAAGAGCTGGAAGCAAGATGCTTTGGGGCCCAACTCGCCCTTTGCAAAGAAGCCTGCACGTTGTGCCTTTCAGCTCTAGGGCAATGTAGCACACCCAGAGCAGAAGTTCTACTTCAGCCCAATCAGGCCTGCAAAGAAACTGCGTTTCACAGGCCTTTGTAAGAGATATTCCCGGTAGGTAGTAAGAGCACTGTGCAGAGCGAGTTGTTTCTTAGCTTCCCAAAGAGCTGGAAGCAAGATGCTTTGGGGCCCAACACGCCCTTTGGAAAGAAGCCTGCACGTTGTGCCTTTCAGCTCTAGGGCAATGTAGCACACCCAGAGCAGAAGTTCCACTTCATCCAGATCAGGCCTGCAAAGAAACTGCGTTTCACAGGCCTTTGTAAGAGATGTTCCCGGTAGGCTGTAAGAGCACTTTGCAGAGCGAGTTGTTTCTTAGCTTCCCAAAGAGCTGGAAGCAAGAAGCTTTGGGGCCCAACTCGCCCTTTGGAAAGAAGCCTGCACGTTGTGCCTTTCAGCTCTAGGCCAATGTAGCACACCCAGAGCAGAAGTTCTACTTCAGCCAGATCAGGCCTGCAAAGAAACTGCGTTTCACAGGCCTTTGTAAGAGATGTTCCCCGTAGGCTGTAAGAGCACTGTGCAGAGCGAGTTGTTTCTTAGCTTCCCAAAGAGCTGGAAGCAAGATGTTTTGGGGCCCAACTCGCCCTTTGGAAAGAAGCCTGCACGTTGTGCCTTTCAGCTCTAGGGAAATGTAGCACAGCCAGAGCAGAAGTTCTGGTTCAGCCAGATTAGGCCTGCAAAGAAACTGCATTTCACAGGCCTTTGTAACTGATGCTCCCGGTAGGCTGTAAGAGCACTGTGCAGAGCGAGTTGTTTCTTAGCTTCCCAAAGAGCTGGAAGCAAGATGCTTTGGGGCCCAACTCGCCATTTGGAAAGAAGCCTGCACGTTGTGCCTTTCAGCTCTAGGGCAATGTAGCACACCCAGAGCAGAAGTTCCACTTCATCCAGATCAGGCCTGCAAAGAAACTGCGTTTCACAGGCCTTTGTAAGAGATGTTCCCGGTAGGCTGTAAGAGCACTGTGCAGAGCGAGTTGTTTCTTAGCTTCCCAAGGAGCTGGAAGCAAGAAGCTTTGGGGCCCAACTCGCCCTTTGGAAAGAAGCCTGCACGTTGTGCCTTTCAGCTCTAGGCCAATGTAGAGCACAAAGAGCAGAAGTTCCACTTCAGCCAGATCTGGCCTGCAAAGAAACTGCGTTTCACAGGCCTTTGTAAGAGATGTTCCCGGTAGGCTGTAAGAGCACTGTGCAGAGCGAGTTGTTTCTTAGCTTCCCAAAGAGCTGGAAGCACGATGCTTTGGGGCCCAACTCGCCCTTTGGAACGAAGCCTGCACGTTGTGCCTTTCAGCTCTAGCGCCATGTAGCACACCCAGAGCAGAAGTTCTAGTTCAGCCAGATCAGGCCTGCAAAGAAACTGCATTTCACAGGCCTTTGTAACTGATGCTCCTGGTAGGCTGTAAGAGCACTGTGCAGAGCGAGTTGTTTCATAGCTAGCCCAAAGAGCTGGAAGCAAGATGCTTTGGGGCCCAACTCGCCCTTTGGAAACAGGCCTGCACGTTGTGCCCTTCAGATCTAGGGCAATGTAGCACACCCAGAGCAGAAGTTCTAGTTCAGCGTGATCAGGCCTGCAAAGAAACTGCATTTCACAGGCCTTTGTTAGTGATGGTTCCGGTAGGCTGTAAGAGCACTGTGCAGAGCGAGTTGTTTCATAGCTAGCCCAAAGAGCTGGAAGCAAGATGCTTTGGGGCCCAACTCGCCTTTTGCAAAGAAGCCTGCACATTGTGCCTTTCAGCTCTAGGGCCATGAAGCACACCCAGAGCAGAAGTTCTACTTCAGCCAGATCAGGCCTGCAAAGAAACTGCGTTTCACAGGCCTTTGTAAGAGATGTTCCCCGTAGGCTGTAAGAGCACTGTGCAGAGCGAGTTGTTTCTTAGCTTCCCAAAGAGCTGGAAGCAAGATGCTTTGGGGCCCAACTCGCCCTTTGGAAAGAAGCCTGCAGGTTGTGCCTTTCAGCTCTAGGCCAATGTAGCACACCCAGAGCAGAAGTTCTACTTCAGCCACATCAGGCCTGCAAAGAAACTGCGTTTCACAGGCCTTTGTAAGAGATGTTCCCGGTAGGCTGTAAGAGCACTGTGCAGAGCGAGTAGTTTCTTAGCTTCCCAAGGAGCTGGAAGCAAGATGCTTTGCGGCCCAACTCGCCCTTTGCAAAGAAGCCTGCACGTTCCGCCTTTCAGCTCTAGGGCAATGTAGCACACGCAGAGCAGAAGTTCTAGTTCAGCCAGATCAGGCCTGCAAAGAAACTGCGTTTCACAGGCCTTTGTAAGAGATGTTCCCGGTAGGCTGTTAGAGCACTGTGCAGAGCGACTTGTTTCTTAGCTTCCCAAAGAGCTGGAAGCAAGATGCTTTGCGGCCCAACTCGCCCTTTTGAAAGAAGCCTGCACGTTGTGCCTTTCAGCTCTAGGCCAATGTAGCACACCCAGAGCAGATGTTCTACTTCAGCCAGATCAGGCCTGCAAAGAAACTGCGTTTCACAGGCCTTTGTAAGAGATGTTCCCCGTAGGCTGTAAGAGCACTGTGCAGAGCGAGTTGTTTCTTAGCTTCCCAAAGAGCTGGAAGCAAGATGCTTTGGGGCCCAACTCGCCCTTTGGAAAGAAGCCTGCACGTTGTGCCTTTCAGCTCTAGGGCAATGTAGCACACCCAGAGCAGAAGTTCCACTTCATCCAGATAAGGCCTGCAAAGAAACTGCGTTTCACAGGCCTTTGTAAGAGATGTTCCCGGTAGGCTGTAAGAGCACTGTGCAGAGCGAGTTGTTTCTTAGCTTCCCAAAGAGCTGGAAGCAAGAAGCTTTGGGGCCCAACTCGCCCTTTGACAAGAAGCCTGCACGTTGTGCCTTTCAGCTCTAGGCCAATGTAGCACACCCAGAGCAGAAGTTCTACTTCAGCCAGATCAGGCCTGCAAAGAAACTTCGTTTCACAGGCCTTTGTAAGAGATGTTCCCTGTAGGCTGTAAGAGCACTGTGCAGAGCGAGTTGTTTCATAGCTAGCCCAAAGAGCTGGAAGCAAGATGCTTTGGGGCACAACTCGCCCTTTGTAAAGAAGCCTGCACGTTGTGCCTTTCAGCTCTAGGCCAATGTAGCACACCCAGAGCAGAAGTTCTACTTCAGCGAGATCAGGCCTGCAAAGAAACTGCGTTTCACAGGCCTTTGTAAGAGATGTTCCCGGTAGGCTGTAAGAGCACTGTGCAGAGCGAGTTGTTTCTTAGCTTCCCAAGGAGCTGGAAGCAAGATGCTTTGCGGCCCAACTCGCCCTTTGGAAAGAAGCCTGCACGTTGTGCCTTTCAGCTCTAAGGCAATGTAGAGCACCCAGAGCAGAAGTTACACTTCAGCCAGATCTGGCCTGCAAGGAATCTGCGTTTCACAGGCCTTTGTAAGAGATGTTCCCGGTAGGCTGTAAGAGCACTGTGCAGAGCGAGTTGTTTCTTAGCTTCCCAAAGAGCTGGAAGCAAGATGCTTTGGGGCCCAACTCGCCCTTTGGAACGAAGCCTGCACGTTGTGCCTTTCAGCTCTAGCGCCATGTAGCACACCCAGAGCAGAAGTTCTAGTTCAGCCAGATCAGGCCTGCAAAGAAACTGCATTTCACAGGCCTTTGTAACTGATGCTCCCGGTAGGCTGTAAGAGCACTGTGCAGAGCGAGTTGTTTCATAGCTAGCCCAAAGAGCTGGAAGCAAGATGCTTTGGGGCCCAACTCGCCCTTTGGAAACAGGCCTGCACGTTGTGCCCTTCAGCTCTAGGGCAGTGTAGCACACCCAGAGCAGAAGTTCTAGTTCAGCGTGATCAGGCCTGCAAAGAAACTGCATTTCACAGGCCTTTGTTAGTGATGGTTCCGGTAGGCTGTAAGAGCACTGTGCAGAGCGAGTTGTTTCATAGCTAGCCCAAAGAGCTGGAAGCAAGATGCTTTGGGGCCCAACTCGCCTTTTGCAAAGAAGCCTGCACATTGTGCCTTTCAGCTCTAGGGCCATGAAGCACACCCAGAGCAGAAGTTCTACTTCAGCCAGATCAGGCCTGCAAAGAAACTTCGTTTCACAGGCCTTTGTAAGAGATGTTCCCTGTAGGCTGTAAGAGCACTGTGCAGAGTGAGTTGTTTCTTTGCTTCCCAAAGAGCTGGAAGCAAGATGCTTTGGGGCCCAACTCGCCCTTTGGAAAGAAGCCTGCACGTTGTGCCTTTCAGCTCTAGGCCAATGTAGCACACCCAGAGCAGAAGTTCTACTTCAGCCACATCAGGCCTGCAAAGAAACTGCGTTTCACAGGCCTTTGTAAGAGATGTTCCCGGTAGGCTGTAAGAGCACTGTGCAGAGCGAGTAGTTTCTTAGCTTCCCAAGGAGCTGGAAGCAAGATGCTTTGCGGCCCAACTCGCCCTTTGCAAAGAAGCCTGCACGTTGTGCCTTTCAGCTCTAGGGCAATGTAGCACACGCAGAGCAGAAGTTCTAGTTCAGCCAGATCAGGCCTGCAAAGAAACTGCGTTTCACAGGCCTTTGTAAGAGATGTTCCCGGTAGGCTGTTAGAGCACTGTGCAGAGCGACTTGTTTCTTAGCTTCCCAAAGAGCTGGAAGCAAGATGCTTTGGGGCCCAACTCGCCCTTTGGAAAGAAGACTGCACGTTGTGCCTTTCAGCTCTAGGGCAATGTAGAGCACCCAGAGCAGAAGTTCCACTTCAGCCAGATCAGGCCTGCAAAGAAACTGCGTTTCACAGGCCTTAGTAAGAGATGTTCCCCGTAGGCTGTAAGAGCACTGTGCAGAGCGAGTTGTTTCTTAGCTTCCCAAAGAGCTGGAAGCAAGATGCTTTGGGGCCCAACTCGCCCTTTGCAAAGAAGCCTGCACGTTGTGCCTTTCAGCTCTAGGGAAATGTAGCACAGCCAGAGCAGAAGTTCTGGTTCAGCCAGATTAGGCCTGCAAAGAAACTGCATTTCACAGGCCTTTGTAACTGATGCTCCCGGTAGGCTGTAAGAGCACTGTGCAGAGCGAGTTGTTTCTTAGCTTCCCAAAGAGCTGGAAGCAAGATGCTTTGGGGCCCAACTCGCCCTTTGGAAAGAAGCCTGCAGGTTGTGCCTTTCAGCTCTAGGGCAATGTAGCACACCCAGAGCAGAAGTTCCACTTCAGCCAGATCAGGCCTGCAAAGAAACTGCGTTTCACAGGCCTTTGTAAGAGATGTTCCCGGTAGGCTGTAAGAGCACTGTGCAGAGCGAGTTGTTTCTTAGCTTCCCAAAGAGCTGGAAGCAAGAAGCTTTGGGGCCCAACTCGCCCTTTGACAAGAAGCCTGCACGTTGTGCCTTTCAGCTCTAGGCCAATGTAGCACACCCAGAGCAGAGGTTCTACTTCAGCCATATAAGGCCTGCAAAGAAACTGCGTTTCACAGGCCTTTGTAAGAGATGTTCCCGGTAGGCAGTAAGAGCACTGTGCAGAGCGAGTTGTTTCTTAGCTGCCCAAAGAGCTGGAAGCAAGATGCTTTGGGGCCCAACTCGCCCTTTGGAAAGAAGCCTGCACGTTGTGCCTTTCAGCTCTAGGGCAATGTAGCACACCCAGAGCAGAAGTTCTAGTTCAGCCAGATCAGGCCTGCAAAGAAACTGCGTTTCACAGGCCTTTGTAAGAGATGTTCCCGGTAGGCTGTAAGAGCACTGTGCAGAGCGAGTTGTTTCTTAGCTTCCCAAAGAGCTGGAAGCAAGAAGCTTTGGGGCCCAACTCGCCCTTTGGAAAGAAGCCTGCACGTTGTGCCTTTCAGCTCTAGGCCAATGTAGCACACCCAGAGCAGAAGTTCTACTTCAGCCAGATCAGGCCTGCAAAGAAACTTCGTTTCACAGGCCTTTGTAAGAGATGTTCCCGGTAGGCTGTAAGAGCACTGTGCAGAGCGAGTTGTTTCATAGCTAGCCCATAGAGCTGGAAGCAAGATGCTTTGGGGCCCAACTCGCCCTTTGGAAAGAAGCCTGCACGTTGTGCCTTCCAGCTCTAGGGCCATGTAGCACACCCAGAGCAGAAGTTCTACCTCAGCCAGATCAGGCCTGCAAAGAATTGCGTTTGACAGGCCTTTGTATGAGATGTTCCCGGTAGGCTTTAAGAGCACTGTGCAGAGCGTGTTGTTTCTTAGCTTCCCAAAGAGCTGGAAGCAAGATGCTTTGGGGCCCAACTCGCCCTTTGGAAAGAAGCCTGCAGCTTGTGCCTTTCAGCTCTAGGCCAATGTAGCACACCCAGAGCAGAAGTTCTACTTCAGCGAGATCAGGCCTGCAAAGAAACTGCGTTTCACAGGCCTTTGTAAGGGATGTTCCCGGTAGGCTGTAAGAGCACTGTGCAGAGCGAGTTGTTTCTTACCTTCCCAAGGAGCTGGAAGCAAGATGCTTTGCGGCCCAACTCGCCCTTTGCAAAGAAGCCTGCACGTTGTGCCTTTCAGCTCTAGGGCAATGTAGCACACGCAGAGCAGAAGTTCTAGTTCAGCCAGATCAGGCCTGCAAAGAAACTGCGTTTCACAGGCCTTTGTAAGAGATGTTCCCGGTAGGCTGTAAGAGCACTGTGCAGAGCGAGTTGTTTCTTAGCTTCCCAAAGAGCTGGAAGCAAGATGCTTTGGGGCCCAACTCGCCCTTTGGAAAGAAGCCTGCACGTTGTGCCTTTCAGCTCTAGGCCAATGTAGCACACCCAGAGCAGAAGTTCTACTTCAGCCAGATGAGGCCTGCAAAGAAACTGCGTTTGAGATGCCTTTGTAAGAGATGTTCCCGGTAGGCTGTAAAAGCACTGTGCAGAGCGAGTTGTTTCTTAGCTTCCCAAAGAGCTGGAAGCAAGATGCTTTGGGGCCCAACTCGCCCTTTGGAAAGAAGCCTGAACGTTGTGCCTTTCAGCTCTAGGGAAATGTAGCACACCCAGAGCAGAAGTTCTGGTTCAGCCAGATTAGGCCTGCAAAGAAACTGCGTTTCACAGGCCTTTGTAACTGATGCTCCCGGTAGGCTGTAAGAGCACTGTGCAGAGCGAGTTGTTTCTTAGCTTCCCAAAGAGCTGGAAGCAAGATGCTTTGGGGCCCAACTCGCCCTTTGGAAAGAAGCCTGCACGTTGTGCCTTTCAGCTCTAGGCCAATGTAGCACACCCACAGCAGAAGTTCTACTTCAGCCAGATCAGGCCTGCAAAGAAACTGCGTTTGAGAGGCCTTTGTAAGAGATGTTCCCGGTAGGCTGTAAGAGCACTGTGCAGAGCGAGTTGTTTCTTAGCTTCCCAAAGAGCTGGAAGCAAGATGCTTTGGGGCCCAACTCGCCCTTTGGAAAGAAGCCTGCACGTTGTGCCTTTCAGCTCTAGGGCAATGTAGCACACCCAGGTCAGAAGTTCCACTTCAGCCACATCAGGCCTGCAAAGAAACTCGTTTCACAGGCCTTTGTAAGAGATGTTCCCGGTAGGCTGTGAGAGCATTGTGCAGAGCGAGTTGTTTCTTAGCTTCCCAAAGAGCTGGAAGCAAGATGCTTTGGGGCCCAACTCGCCCTTTGGAAAGAAGCCTGCACGTTGTGCCTTTCAGCTCTGGGGCAATGTAGCACACCCAGAGCAGAAGTTCCACTTCAGCCAGATCAGGCCTGCAAAGAAACTGCGTTTCACAGGCCTTTGTAATAGATGTTCCCGGTAGGCTCTAAGAGACTGTGCAGAGCGTGTTGTTTCTTAGCTTCCCAAGGAGCTGGAAGCAAGATGCTTTGGGGCCCAACTCGCCCTTTGGAAAGAAGCCTGCACATTGTGCCTTTCAGCTCTAGGGCAATGTAGCACACACAGAGAAGAAGTTCTACATCACCCAGATCAGGCCTGCAAAGAAACTGCGTTTCACAGGCCTTTGTAAGAGATGGTCCCGGTAGGCTGTAAGAGCACTGTGCAGAGCGAGTTGTTTCTTAGCTTCCCAAAGAGCTGGAAGCAAGATGCTTTGGGGCCCAACTCGCCCTTTGGAAAGAAGACTGCACGTTGTGCCTTTCAGCTCTAGGGCAATGTAGAGCACCCAGAGCAGAAGTTCCACTTCAGCCAGATCAGGCCTGCAAAGAAACTGCGTTTCACAGGCCTTAGTAAGAGATGTTCCCCGTAGGCTGTAAGAGCACTGTGCAGAGCGAGTTGTTTCTTAGCTTCCCAAAGAGCTGGAAGCAAGATGCTTTGGGGCCCAACTCGCCCTTTGGAAAGAAGCCTGCACGTTGTGCCTTTCAGCTCTAGGGAAATGTAGCACAGCCAGAGCAGAAGTTCTGGTTCAGCCAGATTAGGCCTGCAAAGAAACTGCATTTCACAGGCCTTTGTAACTGATGCTCCCGGTAGGCTGTAAGAGCACTGTGCAGAGCGAGTTGTTTCTTAGCTTCCCAAAGAGCTGGAAGCAAGATGCTTTGGGCCCCAACTCGCCCTTTGGAAAGAAGCCTTCAGGTTGTGCCTTTCAGCTCTAGGGCAATGTAGCACACCCAGAGCAGAAGTTCCACTTCAGCCAGATCAGGCCTGCAAAGAAACTGCGTTTCACAGGCCTTTGTAAGAGATGTTCCCGGTAGGCTGTAAGAGCACTGTGCAGAGCGAGTTGTTTCTTAGCTTCCCAAAGAGCTGGAAGCAAGAAGCTTTGGGGCCCAACTCGCCCTTTGACAAGAAGCCTGCACGTTGTGCCTTTCAGCTCTAGGCCAATGTAGCACACCCAGAGCAGAGGTTCTACTTCAGCCATATCAGGCCTGCAAAGAAACTGCGTTTCACAGGCCTTTGTAAGAGATGTTCCCGGTAGGCAGTAAGAGCACTGTGCAGAGCGAGTTGTTTCTTAGCTGCCCAAAGAGCTGGAAGCAAGATGCTTTGGGGCCCAACTCGCCCTTTGGAAAGAAGCCTGCACGTTGTGCCTTTCAGCTCTAGGGCAATGTAGCACACCCAGAGCAGAAGTTCTAGTTCAGCCAGATCAGGCCTGCAAAGAAACTGCGTTTCACAGGCCTTTGTAAGAGATGTTCCCGGTAGGCTGTAAGAGCACTGTGCAGAGCGAGTTGTTTCTTAGCTTCCCAAAGAGCTGGAAGCAAGAAGCTTTGGGGCCCAACTCACCCTTTGGAAAGAAGCCTGCACGTTGTGCCTTTCAGCTCTAGGCCAATGTAGCACACCCAGAGCAGAAGTTCTACTTCAGCCAGATCAGGCCTGCAAAGAAACTTCGTTTCACAGGCCTTTGTAAGAGATGTTCCCGGTAGGCTGTAAGAGCACTGTGCAGAGCGAGTTGTTTCATAGCTAGCCCACAGAGCTGGAAGCAAGATGCTTTGGGGCCCAACTCGCCCTTTGGAAAGAAGCCTGCACGTTGTGCCTTCCAGCTCTAGGGCCATGTAGCACACCCAGAGCAGAAGTTCTACCTCAGCCAGATCAGGCCTGCAAAGAAACTGCGTTTGACAGGCCTTTGTATGAGATGTTCCCGGTAGGCTTTAAGAGCACTGTGCAGAGCGTGTTGTTTCTTAGCTTCCCAAAGAGCTGGAAGCAAGATGCTTTGGGGCCCAACTCGCCCTTTGGAAAGAAGCCTGCACGTTGTGCCTTTCAGCTCTAGGCCAAAGCAGCACACCCAGAGCAGAAGTTCTACTTCAGCCACATCAGGCCTGCAAAGAAACTGCGTTTCACAGGCCTTTGTAAGGGATGTTCCCGGTAGGCTGTAAGAGCACTGTGCAGAGCGAGTTGTTTCTTACCTTCCCAAGGAGCTGGAAGCAAGATGCTTTGCGGCCCAACTCGCCCTTTGCAAAGAAGCCTGCACGTTGTGCCTTTCAGCTCTAGGGCAATGTAGCACACGCAGAGCAGAAGTTCTAGTTCAGCCAGATCAGGCCTGCAAAGAAACTGCGTTTCACAGGCCTTTGTAAGAGATGTTCGCGGTAGGCTGTAAGAGCACTTTGCAGAGCGAGTTGTTTCTTAGCTTCCCAAAGAGCTGGAAGCAAGATGCTTTGGGGCCCAACTCGCCCTTTGGAAAGAAGCCTGCACGTTGTGCCTTTCAGCTCTAGGCCAATGTAGCACACCCAGAGCAGAAGTTCTACTTCAGCCAGATCAGGCCTGCAAAGATACTGCGTTTGAGATGCCTTTGTAAGAGATGTTCCCGGTAGGCTGTAAAAGCACTGTGCAGAGCGAGTTGTTTCTTAGCTTCCCAAAGAGCTGGAAGCAAGATGCTTTGGGGCCCAACTCGCCCTTTGGAAAGAAGCCTGAACGTTGTGCCTTTCAGCTCTAGGGAAATGTAGCACACCCAGAGCAGAAGTTCTGGTTCAGCCAGATTAGGCCTGCAAAGAAACTGCGTTTCACAGGCCTTTGTAACTGATGCTCCCGGTAGGCTGTAAGAGCACTGTGCAGAGCGAGTTGTTTCTTAGCTTCCCAAAGAGCTGGAAGCAAGATGCTTTGGGGCCCAACTCGCCCTTTGGAAAGAAGCCTGCACGTTGTGCCTTTCAGCTCTAGGCCAATGTAGCACACCCACAGCAGAAGTTCTACTTCAGCCATATCAGGCCTGCAAAGAAACTCGTTTCACACGCCTTTGTAAGTGATGTTCCCGGTAGGCTGTAAGAGCACTGTGCAGAGCGAGTTGTTTCTTAGCTTCCCAAAGAGCTGGAAGCAAGATGCTTTGGGGCCCAACTCGCCCTTTGGAAAGAAGCCTGCACGTTGTGCCTTTCAGCTCTAGGGCAATGTAGAGAACCCAGAGCAGAAGTTCCACTTCAGCCAGATCAGGCCTGCAAAGAAACTGCGTTTCACAGGCCTTTGTAAGAGATGTTCCCGGTAGGCTGTAAGAGCACTGTGCAGAGCGAGTTGTTTCTTAGCTTCCCAAAGAGCTGGAAGCAAGATGCTTTGGGGCCCAACTCGCCCTTTGGAAAGAAGCCTGCACGTTGTGCCTTTCAGCTCTAGGGCAATGTAGCACACCCAGAGCAGAAGTTCTACCTTAGCCAGATCAGGCCTGCAAAGAAACTGCGTTTGACAGGCCTTTGTATGAGATGTTCCCGGTAGGCTGTAAGAGCACTGTGCAGAGCGACTTGTTTCTTAGCTTCCCAAAGAGCTGGAAGTAAGATGCTTTGGGGCCCAACTCGCCCTTTGGAAAGAAGCCTGCATGTTGTGCCTTTCAGCTCTAGGCCAATGTAGCACACCCAGAGCAGAAGTTCTACTTCAGCCAGATCAGGCCTGCAAAGAAACCGCGTTTCACAGGCCTTTGAAAGAGATGTTCCCAGTAGGCTTTAAGAGCACTGTGCAGAGCGACTTGTTTCTTAGCTTCCCAAAGAGCTGGAAGCAAGATTCATTGGGGCCCAACTCGCTCTTTGGAAAGAAGCCTGCACGTTGTCCTTTCAGCTCAGGGCCAATGTAGAACACCCAGAGCAGAAGTTCTACTTCAGCCATATCAGGCCTGAAAGAAACTCGTTTCACAGGCCTTTGTAAGAGATGTTCCCGGTAGGCTGTAAGAGCACTGTGCAGAGCGAGTTGTTTCTTAGCTTCCCAAAGAGCTGGAAGCAAGATGCTTTGGGGCCCAACTCGCCCTTTGGAAAGAAGCCCGCACGCTGTGCCTTTCAGCTCTAGGGCAATGTAGCACACGCAGAGCAGAAGTTCTACTTCAGCCAGATCAGGCCTGCAAAGAAACTGCGTTTCACAGGCCTTTGTAAGAGATGTTCCCGGTAGGCTGTAAGAGCACTGTGCAGAGCGACTTGTTTCTTAGCTTCCCAAAGAGCTGGAAGCAAGATGCTTTGGGGCCCAACTCGCCCTTTGGAAAGAAGCCTGCACGTTGTGCCTTTCAGCTCTAGGGCAATGTAGCACACCCAGAGCAGAAGTTCTACTTCAGCCAGATCAGGCCTGCAAAGAAACTGCGTTTCACAGGCCTTTGTAAGAGATGTTCCCGGTAGGCTGTAAGAGCACTGTGCAGAGCGAGTTGTTTCATAGCTAGCCCAAAGAGCTGGAAGCAAGATGCTTTGGGGCCCAACTCGCCCTTTGGAAAGAAGCCTGCACGTTGTGCCTTTCAGCTCTAGGGCCATGTAGCACACCCAGAGCAGAAGTTCTACCTCAGCCAGATCAGGCCTGCAAAGAAACTGCGTTTGACAGGCCTTTGTATGAGATGTTCCCGGTAGGCAGTAAGAGCACTGTGCAGAGCGAGTTGTTTCTTAGCTTCCCAAAGAGCTGGAAGCAAGATGCTTTGGGGCACAACTCGCCCTTTGGAAAGAAGCCTGCACGTTGTGCCTTTCAGCTCTAGGCCAATGTAGCACACCCAGAGCAGAAGTTCTACTTCAGCCAGATCAGGCCTGCAAAGAAACTGCGTTTCACAGGCCTTTGTAAGAGATGTTCCCGGTAGGCTGTAAGAGCACTGTGCAGAGCGAGTTGTTTCTTAGCTTCCCAAGGAGCTGGAAGCAAGATGCTTTGTGGCCCAACTCGCCCTTTGCAAAGAAGCCTGCACGTTGTGCCTTTCAGCTCTAGGGCAATGTAGCACACGCAGAGCAGAAGTTCTAGTTCAGCCAGATCAGGCCTGCAAAGAAACTGCGTTTCACAGGCCTTTGTCAGAAATGTTCCCGGTAGGCTGTAAGAGCACTGTGCAGAGCGAGTTGTTTCTTAGCTTCCCAAAGAGCTGGAAGCAAGATGCTTTGGGGCCCAACTCGCCCTTTGGAAAGAAGCCTGCACGTTGTGCCTTTCAGCTCTAGGGCAATGTAGAGCACCCAGAGCAGAAGTTCCACTTCAGCCAGATCAGGCCTGCAAAGAAACTGCGTTTCACAGGCCTTTGTAAGAGATGTTCCCCGTAGGCTGTAAGAGCACTGTGCAGAGCGAGTTGTTTCTTAGCTTCCCAAAGAGCTGGAAGCAAGATGCTTTGGGGCCCAACTCGCCCTTTGGAAAGAAGCCTGCACGTTGTGCCTTTCAGCTCTAGGGCAATGTAGCACACCCAGAGCAGAAGTTCTACCTGAGCCAGATCAGGCCTGCAAAGAAACTGCGTTTGACAGGCCTTTGTATGAGATGTTCCCGGTAGGCTGTAAGAGCACTGTGCAGAGCGACTTGTTTCTTAGCTTCCCAAAGAGCTGGAAGCAAGATGCTTTGGGGCCCAACTCGCCCTTTGGAAAGAAGCCTTCAGGTTGTGCCTTTCAGCTCTAGGCCAATGTAGCACACCCAGAGCAGAAGTTCTACTTCAGCCACATCAGGCCTGCAAAGAAACTGCGTTTCACAGGCCTTTGTAAGAGATGTTCCCCGTAGGCTGTAAGAGCACTGTGCAGAGCGAGTTGTTTCTTAGCTTCCCAAGGAGCTGGAAGCAAGACGCTTTGCGGCCCAACTCGCCCTTTGGAAAGAAGCCTGCACGTTGTGCCTTTCAGCTCTAGGGCAATGTAGCACACGCAGAGCAGAAGTTCTAGTTCAGCCAGATCAGGCCTGCAAAGAAAGTGCGTTTCACAGGCCTTTGTAAGAGATGTTCCCGGTAGGCTGTAAGAGCACTGTGCACAGCGACTTGTTTCTTAGCTTCCCAAAGAGCTGGAAGTAAGATGCTTTGGGGCCCAACTCACCCTTTGGAAAGAAGCCTGCATGTTGTGCCTTTCAGCTCTAGGCCAATGTAGCACACCCAGAGCAGAAGTTCTACTTCAGCCAGATCAGGCCTGCAAAGAAACCGCGTTTCACAGGCCTTTGAAAGAGATGTTCCCAGTAGGCTTTAAGAGCACTGTGCAGAGCGACTTGTTTCTTAGCTTCCCAAAGAGCTGGAAGCAAGATGCTTTGGGGCCCAACTCGCCCTTTGGAAAGAAGCCTGCACGTTGTCCTTTCAGCTCAGGGCCAATGTAGAACACCCAGAGCAGAAGTTCTACTTCAGCCATATCAGGCCTGAAAGAAACTCGTTTCACAGGCCTTTGTAAGAGATGTTCCCGGTAGGCTGTAAGAGCACTGTGCAGAGCGAGTTGTTTCTTAGCTTCCCAAAGAGCTGGAAGCAAGATGCTTTGGGGCCCAACTCGCCCTTTGGAAAGAAGCCCGCACGCTGTGCCTTTCAGCTCTAGGGCAATGTAGCACACGCAGAGCAGAAGTTCTACTTCAGCCAGATCAGGCCTGCAAAGAAACTGCGTTTCACAGGCCTTTGTAAGAGATGTTCCCGGTAGGCTGTAAGAGCACTGTGCAGAGCGAGTTGTTTCTTAGCTTCCCAAAGAGCTGGAAGCAAGATGCTTTGGGGCCCAACTCGCCCTTTGGAAAGAAGCCCGCACGTTGTGCCTTTCAGCTCTAGGGCAATGTAGCACACCCAGAGCAGAAGTTCTACTTCAGCCAGATCAGGCCTGCAAAGAAACTGCGTTTCACAGGCCTTTGTAAGAGATGTTCCCCGTAGGCTGTAAGAGCACTGTGCAGAGCGAGTTGTTTCATAGCTAGCCCAAAGAGCTGGAAGCAAGATGCTTTGGGGCCCAACTCGCCCTTTGGAAAGAAACCTGCACGTTGTGCCTTTCAGCTCTAGGGCCATGTAGCACACCCAGAGCAGAAGTTCTACCTCAGCCAGATCAGGCCTGCAAAGGAACTGCGTTTGACAGGCCTTTGTATGAGATGTTCCCGGTAGGCAGTAAGAGCACTGTGCAGAGCGAGTTGTTTCTTAGCTTCCCAAAGAGCTGGAAGCAAGATGCTTTGGGGCACAACTCGCCCTTTGGAAAGAAGCCTGCACGTTGTGCCTTTCAGCTCTAGGCCAATGTAGCACACCCAGAGCAGAAGTTCTACTTCAGCCAGATCAGGCCTGCAAAGAAACTGCGTTTCACAGGCCTTTGTAAGAGATGTTCCCGGTAGGCTGTAAGAGCACTGTGCAGAGCGAGTTGTTTCTTAGATTCCCAAGGAGCTGGAAGCAAGATGCTTTGTGGCCCAACTCGCCCTTTGCAAAGAAGCCTGCACGTTGTGCCTTTCAGCTCTAGGGCAATGTAGCACACGCAGAGCAGAAGTTCTACTTCAGCCAGATCAGGCCTGCAAAGAAACTGCGTTTCACAGGCCTTTGTAAGAGATGTTCCCAGTAGGCTGTAAGAGCACTGTGCAGAGCGACTTGTTTCTTAGCTTCCCAAAGAGCTGGAAGCAAGATGCTTTGGGGCCCAACTCGCCCTTTGGAAAGAAGCCTGCACGTTGTGCCTTTCAGCTCTAGGGCCAATGTAGCACACCCAGAGCAGATGTTCTACTTCAGCCAGATCAGGCCTGCAAAGAAACTGCGTTTCACAGGCCTTTGTATGAGATGTTCCCGGTAGGCTGTAAGAGCACTGTGCAGAGCGAGTTGTTTCTTAGCTTCCCAAAGAGCTGGAAGCAATATGCTTTGTGGCCCAACTCGCCCTTTGGAAAGAAGCCTGCAGGTTGTGCCTTTCAGCTCTAGGCCAATGTAGCACACCCAGAGCAGAAGTTCTACTTCAGCCACATCAGGAGTGAAAAGAAACTGCGTTTCACAGGCTTTGTAAGAGATGTTCCCCGTAGGCTGTAAGAGCACTGTGCAGAGCGAGTTGTTTCTTAGCTTCCCAAGGAGCTGGAAGCAAGATGCTTTGCGGCCCAACTCGCCCTTTGGAAATAAGCCTCCACGTTGTGCCTTTCAGCTCTAGGGCAATGTAGCACACGCAGAGCAGAAGTTCTAGTTCAGCCAGATCAGGCCTGCAAAGAAAGTGCGTTTCACAGGCATTTGTAAGAGATGTTCCCGGTAGGCTGTAAGAGCACTGTGCAGAGCGACTTGTTTCTTAGCTTCCCAAAGAGCTGGCAGTAAGATGCTTTGGGGCCCAACTCGCCCTTTGGAAAGAAGCCTGCACGTTGTGCCTTTCAGCTCTAGGCCAATGTAGCACACCCAGAGCAGAAGTTCTACTTCAGCCAGACCGGGCCTGCAAAGAAACTGCGTTTCACAGGCCTTTGTAAGAGATGTTCCCGGTAGGCTGTAAGAGCACTGTGCAGAGCGAGTTGTTTCTTAGCTTCCCAAAGAGCTGGAAGCAAGATGCTTTGGGGCCCAACTCGCCCTTTGGAAAGAAGCCTGCACGTTGTGCCTTTCAGCTCTAGGCCAATGTAGCACACCCAGAGCAGAAGTTCTACTTCAGCCAGATCAGGCCTGCAAAGAAACTGCGTTTCACAGGCCTTTGTAAGAGATGTTCACGGTAGGCTGTAAGAGCACTGTGCAGAGCGAGTTGTTTCTTAGCTTCCCAAGGAGCTGGAAGCAAGATGCTTTGCGGCCCAACTCGCCCTTTGCAAAGAAGCCTGCACGCTGTGCCTTTCAGCTCTAGGGCAATGTAGCACACGCAGAGCATAAGTTCTAGTTCAGCCAGATCAGGCCCGCAAAGAAACTGCGTTTCACAGGCCTTTGTAAGAGATGTTCCCGGTAGGCTGTAAGAGCACTGTGCAGAGCGAGTTGTTTCTTAGCTTCCCAAAGAGCTGGAAGCAAGATGCTTTGGGGCCCAACTCGCCCTTTGGAAAGAAGCCTGCACGATGTGCCTTTCAGCTCAGGGCCAATGTAGGACACCCAGAGCTGAAGTTCTACTTCAGCCATATCAGGCCTGCAAAGAAACTGCGTTTCACAGGCCTTTGTAAGAGATGTTCCCGGTAGGCTGTAAGAGCACTGTGCAGAGCGAGTTGTTTCTTAGCTTCCCAAAGAGCTGGAAGCAAGATGCTTTGGGGCCCAACTCGCCCTTTGGAAAAAAGCCTGCACGTTGTGCCTTTCAGCTCTAGGGAAATGTAGCACACCCAGAGCAGAAGTTCTGGTTCAGCCAGATTAGGCCTGCAAAGAAACTGCATTTCACAGGCCTTTGTAACTGATGCTCCCGGTAGGCTGTAAGAGCACTGTGCAGAGCGAGTTGTTTCTTAGCTTCCCAAAGGGCTGGAAGCAAGATGCTTTGGGGCCCAACTCGCCCTTTGGAAAGAAGCCTGCACGTTGTGCCTTTCAGCTCTAGGCCAATGTAGCACACCCAGAGCAGAAGTTCTACTTCAGCCAGATCAGGCCTGCAAAGAAACTGCGTTTCACAGGCCTTTGTAAGAGATGTTCCCGGTAGGCTGTAAGAGCACTGTGCAGAGCGAGTTGTTTCTTAGCTTCCCAAAGAGCTGGAAGCAATATGCTTTGTGGCCCAACTCGCCCTTTGGAAAGAAGCCTGCAGGTTGTGCCTTTCAGCTCTTGGCCAATGTAGCACACCCAGAGCAGAAGTTCTACTTCAGCCACATCAGGAGTGAAAAGAAACTGCGTTTCACAGGCTTTGTAAGAGATGTTCCCCGTAGGCTGTAAGAGCACTGTGCAGAGCGAGTTGTTTCTTAGCTTCCCAAGGAGCTGGAAGCAAGATGCTTTGCGGCCCAACTCGCCCTTTGGAAATAAGCCTCCACGTTGTGCCTTTCAGCTCTAGGGCAATGTAGCACACGCAGAGCAGAAGTTCTAGTTCAGCCAGATCAGGCCTGCAAAGAAAGTGCGTTTCACAGGCATTTGTAAGAGATGTTCCCGGTAGGCTGTAAGAGCACTGTGCAGAGCGACTTGTTTCTTAGCTTCCCAAAGAGCTGGCAGTAAGATGCTTTGGGGCCCAACTCGCCCTTTGGAAAGAAGCCTGCACGTTGTGCCTTTCAGCTCTAGGCCAATGTAGCACACCCAGAGCAGAAGTTCTACTTCAGCCAGACCGGGCCTGCAAAGAAACTGCGTTTCACAGGCCTTTGTAAGAGATGTTCCCGGTAGGCTGTAAGAGCACTGTGCAGAGCGAGTTGTTTCTTAGCTTCCCAAAGAGCTGGAAGCAAGATGCTTTGGGGCCCAACTCGCCCTTTGGAAAGAAGCCTGCACGTTGTGCCTTTCAGCTCTAGGCCAATGTAGCACACCCAGAGCAGAAGTTCTGTTTCAGCCAGATCAGGCCTGCAAAGAAACTGCGTTTCACAGGCCTTTGTAAGAGATGTTCACGGTAGGCTGTAAGAGCACTGTGCAGAGCGAGTTGTTTCTTAGCTTCCCAAGGAGCTGGAAGCAAGATGCTTTGCGGCCCAACTCGCCCTTTGCAAAGAAGCCTGCACGCTGTGCCTTTCAGCTCTAGGGCAATGTAGCACACGCAGAGCAGAAGTTCTAGTTCAGCCAGATCAGGCCCGCAAAGAAACTGCGTTTCACAGGCCTTTGTAAGAGATGTTCCCGGTAGGCTGTAAGAGCACTGTGCAGAGCGAGTTGTTTCTTAGCTTCCCAAAGAGCTGGAAGCAAGATGCTTTGGGGCCCAACTCGCCCTTTGGAAAGAAGCCTGCACGATGTGCCTTTCAGCTCAGGGCCAATGTAGAACACCCAGAGCTGAAGTTCTACTTCAGCCATATCAGGCCTGCAAAGAAACTGCGTTTCACAGGCCTTTGTAAGAGATGTTCCCGGTAGGCTGTAAGAGCACTGTGCAGAGCGAGTTGTTTCTTAGCTTCCCAAAGAGCTGGAAGCAAGATGCTTTGGGGCCCAACTCGCCCTTTGGAAAAAAGCCTGCACGTTGTGCCTTTCAGCTCTAGGGAAATGTAGCACACCCAGAGCAGAAGTTCTGGTTCAGCCAGATTAGGCCTGCAAAGAAACTGCATTTCACAGGCCTTTGTAACTGATGCTCCCGGTAGGCTGTAAGAGCACTGTGCAGAGCGAGTTGTTTCTTAGCTTCCCAAAGGGCTGGAAGCAAGATGCTTTGGGGCCCAACTCGCCCTTTGGAAAGAAGCCTGCACGTTGTGCCTTTCAGCTCTAGGCCAATGTAGCACACCCACAGCAGAAGTTCTACTTCAGCCATATCAGGCCTGCAAAGAAACTCGTTTCACAGGCCTTTGTAAGAGATGTTCCCGGTAGGCTGTAAGAGCACTGTGCAGAGCGAGTTGTTCCTTAGCTTCCCAAAGAGCTGGAAGCAAGATGCTTTGGGGCCCAACTCGCCCTTTGGAAAGAAGCCCGCACGCTGTGCCTTTCAGCTCTAGGGCAATGTAGCACACGCAGAGCAGAAGTTCTACTTCAGCCAGATCAGGCCTGCAAAGAAACTGCGTTTCACAGGCCTTTGTAAGAGATGTTCCCGGTAGGCTGTAAGAGCACTGTGCAGAGCGAGTTGTTTCTTAGCTTCCCAAAGAGCTGGAAGCAAGATGCTTTGGGGCCCAACTCGCCCTTTGGAAAGAAGCCCGCACGTTGTGCCTTTCAGCTCTAGGGCAATGTAGCACACCCAGAGCAGAAGTTCTACTTCAGCCAGATCAGGCCTGCAAAGAAACTGCGTTTCACAGGCCTTTGTAAGAGATGTTCCCGGTAGGCTGTAAGAGCACTGTGCAGAGCGAGTTGTTTCATAGCTAGCCCAAAGAGCTGGAAGCATGATGCTTTGGGGCCCAACTCGCCCTTTGGAAAGAAGCCTGCACGTTGTGCCTTTCAGCTCTAGGGCCATGTAGCACACCCAGAGCAGAAGTTCTACCTCAGCCAGATCAGGCCTGCAAAGAAACTGCGTTTGTCAGGCCTTTGTATGAGATGTTCCCGGTAGGCTGTAAGAGCACTGTGCAGAGCGAGTTGTTTCTTAGCTTCCCAAGGAGCTGGAAGCAAGATGCTTTGCGGCCCAACTCGCCCTTTGCAAAGAAGCCTGCACGTTGTGCCTTTCAGCTCTAGGGCAATGTAGCACAAGCAGAGCAGAAGTTCTAGTTCAGCCTGATCAGGCCTGCAAATAAACTGCGTTTCACAGGCCTTTGTAAGAGATGTTCCCGGTAGGCTGTAAGAGATGTTCCCGGTAGGCTGTAAGAGCACTGTGCAGAGCGAGTTGTTCCTTAGCTTCCCAAAGAGCTGGAAGCAAGATGCTTTGGGGCCCAACTCGCCCTTTGGAAAGAAGCCTGCACGTTGTGCCTTTCAGCTCTAGGCCAATGTAGCACACCCAGAGCAGATGTTCTACTTCAGCCAGATCAGGCCTGCAAAGAAACTGCGTTTCACAGGCCTTTGTAACAGATGTTCCCGGTAGGCTGTAAGAGCACTGTGCAGAGCGACTTGTTTCTTAGCTTCCCAAAGAGCTGGAAGAAAGATGCTTTGGGGCCCAACTCGCCCTTTGCAAAGAAGCCTGCACGTTGTGCCTTTCAGCTCTAGGCCAATGTAGCACACCCAGAGCAGAAGTTCTACTTCAGCCAGATCAGGCCTGCAAAGAAACTGCGTTTCACAGGCCTTTGTAAGAGATGTTCCCAGTAGGCTGTAAGAGCACTGTGCAGAGAGACTTGTTTCTTAGCTTCCCAAAGAGCTGGAAGCAAGATGCTTTGGGGCCCAACTCGCCCTTTGGAAAGAAGCCTGCACGTTGTGCCTTTCAGCTCAGGGCCAATGTAGAACACCCAGAGCAGAAGTTCTACTTCAGCCATATCAGGCCTGCAAAGAAACTCGTTTCACAGGCCTTTGGAAGAGATGTTCCCGGTAGGCTGTAAGAGCACTGTGCAGAGCGAGTTGTTTCTTAGCTTCCCAAAGAGCTGGAAGCAAGATGCTTTGGGGCCCAACTCGCCCTTTGGAAAGAAGCCTGCACGTTGTGCCTTTCAGCTCTAGGCCAATGTAGAGCACCCAGAGCAGAAGTTCCACTTCAGCCAGATCAGGCCTGCAAAGAAACTGCGTTTCACAGGCCTTTGTAAGAGATGTTCCCGGTAGGCTGTAAGAGCACTGTGCAGAGCGAGTTGTTTCTTAGCTTCCCAAAGAGCTGGAAGTAAGATGCTTTGGGGCCCAACTCGCCCTTTGGAAAGAAGCCTGCACGTTGTGCCTTTCAGCTCTAGGGCAATGTAGCACACCCAGAGCAGAAGTTCTACTTCAGCCAGATCAGGCCTGCAAAGAAACTGCGTTTCACAGGCCTTTGTATGAGATGTTCCCGGTAGGCTGTAAGAGCAC
The DNA here is from genome assembly GCF_041296265.1 of Equus caballus. Classification (NCBI taxonomy): domain Eukaryota; kingdom Metazoa; phylum Chordata; class Mammalia; order Perissodactyla; family Equidae; genus Equus; species Equus caballus. The sequence continues at coordinate 51,943,130 of NC_091688.1, read as the reverse complement.
TGTGCAGAGCGAGTTGTTTCTTAGCTTCCCAAAGAGCTGGAAGCAAGATGCTTTGGGGCCCAACTCGCCCTTTGGAAAGAAGCCTGCAGGTTGTGCCTTTCAGCTCTAGGCCAATGTAGCACACCCAGAGCAGAAGTTCTACTTCAGCCACATCAGGCCTGCAAAGAAACTGCATTTCACAGGCCTTTGTAAGAGATGTTCCCCGTAGGCTGTAAGAGCACTGTGCAGAGCGAGTTGTTTCTTAGCTTCCCAAGGAGCTGGAAGCAAGATGCTTTGCGGCCCAACTCGCCCTTTGCAAAGAAGCCTGCACGTTGTGCCTTTCAGCTCTCGGGCAATGTAGCACACGCAGAGCAGAAGTTCTAGTTCAGCCAGATCAGGCCTGCAAAGAAAGTGCGTTTCACAGGCCTTTGTAAGAGATGTTCCCGGTAGGCTGTAAGAGCACTGTGCAGAGCGAGTTGTTTCTTAGCTTCCCAAAGAGCTGGAAGCAAGATGCTTTGGGGCCCAACTCGCCCTTTGGAAAAAAGCCTGCACGTTGTGCCTTTCAGCTCTTGGGAAATGTAGCACACCCAGAGCAGAAGTTCTGGTTCAGCCAGATTAGGCCTGCAAAGAAACTGCATTTCACAGGCCTTTGTAACTGATGCTCCCGGTAGGCTGTAAGAGCACTGTGCAGAGCGACTTGTTTCTTAGCTTCCCAAAGAGCTGGAAGCAAGATGCTTTGGGGCCCAACTCGCCCTTAGGAAAGAAGCCTGCACGTTGTGCCTTTCAGCTCTAGGCCAATGTAGCACACCCACAGCAGAAGTTCTACTTCAGCCAGATCAGGCCTGCAAAGAAACTGCATTTGAGAGGCCTTTGTAAGAGATGTTCCTGGTAGGCTGTAAGAGCACTGTGCAGAGCGAGTTGTTTCTTAGCTTCCCAAAGAGCTGGAAGCAAGATGCTTTGGGGCCCAACTCGCCCTTTGGAAAGAAGCCTGCACGTTGTGCCTTTCAGCTCTAGGCCAATGTAGCACACCCAGAGCAGAAGTTCTACTTCAGCCATATCAGGCCTGCAAAGAAACTGCGTTTCACAGGCCTTTGTAAGAGATGTTCCCGGTAGGCTGTAAGAGCACTGTGCAGAGCGAGTTGTTTCTTAGCTTCCCAAAGAGCTGGAAGCAAGATGCTTTGGGGCCCAAATCGCCCTTTGGAAAGAAGCCTGCACGTTGCGCCTTTCAGCTCTAGGGCAATGTAGCACACCCAGAGCAGAAGTTCCACTTCAGCCAGATCAGGCCTGCAAAGAAACTGCGTTTCACAGGCCTTTGTAATAGATGTTCCCGGTAGGCTGTAAGAGCACTGTGCAGAGCGTGTTGTTTCTTAGCTTCCCAAGGAGCTGGAAGCAAGATGCTTTGGGGCCCAACTCGCCCTTTGGAAAGAAGCCTGCACGTTGTGCCTTTCATCTCTAGGGCAATGTAGCACACCCAGAGCAGAAGTTCTACATCAGCCAGATCAGGCCTGCAAAGAAACTGCGTTTCACAGGCCTTTGTAAGAGATGTTCCCGGTAGGCTGTAAGAGCACTGTGCAGAGCGAGTTGTTTCTTAGCTTCCCAAAGAGCTGGAAGCAAGATGCTTTGGAGCCCAACTCGCCCTTTGGAAAGAAGCCTGCACGTTGTGCCTTTCAGCTCTAGGGCAATGTAGAGCACCCAGAGCAGAAGTTCCACTTCAGCCAGATCAGGCCTGCAAAGAAACTGCGTTTCACAGGCCTTAGTAAGAGATGTTCCCGGTAGGCTGTAAGAGCACTGTGCAGAGAGAGTTGTTTCTTAGCTTCCCAAAGAGCTGGAAGCAAGATGCTTTGGGGCCCAACTCGCCCTTTGGAAAGAAGCCTGCACGTTGTGCCTTTCAGCTCTAGGGCCATGTAGCACACCCAGAGCAGAAGTTCTAGTTCAGCCAGATCAGGCCTGCAAAGAAACTGCATTTCACAGGCCTTTGTCACTGATGCTCCCGGTAGGCTGTAAGAGCACTGTGCAGAGCGATTTGTTTCATAGCTAGACCAAAGAGCTGGAAGCAAGATGCTTTGGGGCCCAACTCGCCCTTTGGAAAGAAGCCTGCACGTTGTGCCTTTCAGCTCTAGGGCCATGTCGCACACCCAGAGCAGAAGTTCTACTTCAGCCACATCAGGCCTGCAAAGAAACTGCGTTTCACAGGCCTTTGTAAGAGATGTTCCCGGTAGGCTGTAAGAGCACTGTGCAGAGCGAGTTGTTTCTTAGCTTCCCAAAGACCTGGAAGCAAGATGCTTTGGGGCCCAACTCGCCCTTTGGAAAGAAGCCTGCACGTTGTGCCTTTCAGCTCTAGGGCAATGTAGCACACCCAGAGCAGAAGTTCTACTTCAGCCAGATCAGGCCTGCAAAGAAACTGCGTTTCACAGGCCTTTGCAAGAGATGTTCCCGGTAGGCTGTAAGAGCACTGTGCAGAGCGAGTTGTTTCTTAGCTTCCCAAAGAGCTGGAAGCAAGATGCTTTGGGGCCCAACTCGCCCTTTGCAAAGAAGCCTGCACGTTGTGCCTTTCAGCTCTAGGCCAATGTAGCACACCCAGAGCAGAAGTTCTACTTCAGCCACATCAGGCCTGCAAAGAAACTGCGTTTCACAGGCCTTTGTAAGAGATGTTCCCCGTAGGCTGTAAGAGCACTGTGCAGAGCGAGTTGTTTCTTAGCTTCCCAAGGAGCTGGAAGCAAGACGTTTTGCGGCCCAACTCGCCCTTTGGAAAGAAGCCTGCACGTTGTGCCTTTCAGTTCTAGGGCAATGTAGCACACCCAGAGCAGAAGTTCTACTTCAGCCAGAACAGGCCTGCAAAGAAACCGCGTTTCACAGGCCTTTGAAAGAGATGTTCCCAGTAGGCTTTAAGAGCACTGTGCAGAGCGACTTGTTTCTTAGGTTCCCAAAGAGCTGGAAGCAAGATGCTTTGGGGCCCAACTCGCCCTTTGGAAAGAAGCCTGCACGTTGTCCTTTCAGCTCAGGGCCAATGTAGAACACGCAGAGCAGAAGTTCTACTTCAGCCATATCAGGCCTGAAAGAAACTCGTTTCACAGGCCTTTGTAAGAGATGTTCCCGGTAGGCTGTAAGAGCACTGTGCAGAGCGAGTTGTTTCTTAGCTTCCCAAAGAGCTGGAAGCAAGATGCTTTGGGGCCCAACTCGCCCTTTGGAAAGAAGCCCGCACGCTGTGCCTTTCAGCTCTAGGGCAATGTAGCACACGCAGAGCAGAAGTTCTACTTCAGCCAGATCAGGCCTGCAAAGAAACTGCGTTTCACAGGCCTTTGTAAGAGATGTTCCCGGTAGGCTGTAATAGCACTGTGCAGAGCGAGTTGTTTCTTAGCTTCCCAAAGAGCTGAAAGCAAGATGCTTTGGGGCCCAACTCGCCCTTTGGAAAGAAGCCTGCACGTTGTGCCTTTCAGCTCTAGGGCAATGTAGCACACCCAGAGCAGAAGTTCTACTTCAGCCAGATCAGGCCTGCAAAGAAACTGCGTTTCACAGGCCTTTGTATGAGATGTTCCCGGTAGGCTGTAAGAGCACTGTGCAGAGCGAGTTGTTTCTTAGCTTCCCAAAGAGCTGGAAGCAATATGCTTTGTGGCCCAACTCGCCCTTTGGAAAGAAGCCTGCAGGTTGTGCCTTTCAGCTCTAGGCCAATGTAGCACACCCAGAGCAGAAGTTCTACTTCAGCCACATCAGGAGTGAAAAGAAACTGCGTTTCACAGGCCTTTGTAAGAGATGTTCCCCGAAGGCTGTAAGAGCACTGTGCAGAGCGAGTTGTTTCTTAGCTTCCCAAGGAGCTGGAAGCAAGATGCTTTGCGGCCCAACTCGCCCTTTGGAACTAAGCCTCCACGTTGTGCCTTTCAGCTCTAGGGCAATGTAGCACACGCAGAGCAGAAGTTCTAGTTCAGCCAGATCAGGCCTGCAAAGAAAGTGCGTTTCACAGGCCTTTGTAAGAGATGTTCCCGGTAGGCTGTAAGAGCACTGTGCAGAGCGACTTGTTTCTTAGCTTCCCAAAGAGCTGGAAGTAAGATGCTTTGGGGCCCAACTCGCCCTTTGGAAAGAAGCCTGCACGTTGTGCCTTTCAGCTCTAGGCCAATGTAGCACACCCAGAGCAGAAGTTCTACTTCAGCCAGACCAGGCCTGCAAAGAAACTGCGTTTCACAGGCCTTTGTAAGAGATGTTCCCGGTAGGCTGTAAGAGCACTGTGCAGAGCGAGTTGTTTCTTAGCTTCCCAAAGAGCTGGAAGCAAGATGCTTTGGGGCCCAACTCGCCCTTTGCAAAGAAGCCTGCACGTTGTGCCTTTCAGCTCTAGGCCAATGTAGCACACCCAGAGCAGAAGTTCTACTTCAGCCAGATCAGGCCTGCAAAGAAACTGCGTTTCACAGGCCTTTGGAAGAGATGTTCACGGTAGGATGTAAGAGCACTGTGCAGAGCGAGTTGTTTCTTAGCTTCCCAAGGAGCTGGAAGCAAGATGCTTTGCGGCCCAACTCGCCCTTTGCAAAGAAGCCTGCACGCTGTGCCTTTCAGCTCTAGGGCAATGTAGCACACGCAGAGCAGAAGTTCTAGTTCAGCCAGATCAGGCCTGCAAAGAAACTGCGTTTCACAGGCCTTTGTAAGAGATGTTCCCGGTAGGCTGTAAGAGCACTGTGCAGAGCGAGTTGTTTCTTAGCTTCCCAAAGAGCTGGAAGCAGGATGCTTTGGGGCCCAACTCGCCCTTTGGAAAGAAGCCTGCACGTTGTGCCTTTCAGCTCAGGGCCAATGTAGAACACCCAGAGCTGAAGTTCTACTTCAGCCATATCAGGCCTGCAAAGAAACTCGTTTCACAGGCCTTTGTAAGAGATGTTCCCGGTAGGCTGTAAGAGCACTGTGCAGAGCGAGTTGTTTCTTAGCTTCCCAAAGAGCTGGAAGCAAGATGCTTTGGGGCCCAACTCGCCCTTTGGAAAGAAGCCCGCACGCTGTGCCTTTCAGCTCTAGGGCAATGTAGCACACGCAGAGCAGAAGTTCTACTTCAGCCAGATCAGGCCTGCAAAGAAACTGCGTTTCACAGGCCTTTGTAAGAGATGTTCCCGGTAGGCTGTAAGAGCACTGTGCAGAGCGAGTTGTTTCTTAGCTTCCCAAAGAGCTGGAAGCAAGATGCTTTGGGGCCCAACTCGCCCTTTGGAAAGAAGCCCGCACGTTGTGCCTTTCAGCTCTAGGGCAATGTAGCACACCCAGAGCAGAAGTTCTACTTCAGCCAGATCAGGCCTGCAAAGAAACTGCGTTTCACAGGCCTTTGTAAGAGATGTTCCCGGTAGGCTGTAAGAGCACTGTGCAGAGCGAGTTGTTTCATAGCTAGCCCAAAGAGCTGGAAGCATGATGCTTTGGGGCCCAACTCGCCCTTTGGAAAGAAGCCTGCACGTTGTGCCTTTCAGCTCTAGGGCCATGTAGCACACCCAGAGCAGAAGTTCTACCTCAGCCAGAACAGGCCTGCAAAGAAACTGCGTTTGTCAGGCCTTTGTATGAGATGTTCCCGGTAGGCTGTAAGAGCACTGTGCAGAGCGAGTTGTTTCTTAGCTTCCCAAGGAGCTGGAAGCAAGATGCTTTGCGGCCCAACTCGCCCTTTGCAAAGAAGCCTGCACGTTGTGCCTTTCAGCTCTAGGGCAATGTAGCACACGCAGAGCAGAACTTCTAGTTCAGCCAGATCAGGCCTGCAAATAAACTGCGTTTCACAGGCCTTTGTAAGAGATGTTCCCGGTAGGCTGTAAGAGATGTTCCCGGTAGGCTGTAAGAGCACTGTGCAGAGCGAGTTGTTTCTTAGCTTCCCAAAGAGCTGGAAGCAAGATGCTTTGGGGCCCAACTCGCCCTTTGCAAAGAAGCCTGCACGTTGTGCCTTTCAGCTCTAGGCCAATGTAGCACACCCAGAGCAGAAGTTCTACTTCAGCCACATCAGGCCTGCAAAGAAACTGCGTTTCACAGGCCTTTGTAAGAGATGTTCCCCGTAGGCTGTAAGAGCACTGTGCAGAGCGAGTTGTTTCTTAGCTTCCCAAGGAGCTGGAAGCAAGACGTTTTGCGGCCCAACTCGCCCTTTGGAAAGAAGCCTGCACGTTGTGCCTTTCAGCTCTAGGGCAATGTAGCACACCCAGAGCAGAAGTTCTACTTCAGCCAGAACAGGCCTGCAAAGAAACCGCGTTTCACAGGCCTTTGAAAGAGATGTTCCCAGTAGGCTTTAAGAGCACTGTGCAGAGCGACTTGTTTCTTAGCTTCCCAAAGAGCTGGAAGCAAGATGCTTTGGGGCCCAACTCGCCCTTTGGAAAGAAGCCTGCACGTTGTCCTTTCAGCTCAGGGCCAATGTAGAACACCCAGAGCAGAAGTTCTACTTCAGCCATATCAGGCCTGAAAGAAACTCGTTTCACAGGCCTTTGTAAGAGATGTTCCCGGTAGGCTGTAAGAGCACTGTGCAGAGCGAGTTGTTTCTTAGCTTCCCAAAGAGCTGGAAGCAAGATGCTTTGGGGCCCAACTCGCCCTTTGGAAAGAAGCCCGCACGCTGTGCCTTTCAGCTCTAGGGCAATGTAGCACACGCAGAGCAGAAGTTCTACTTCAGCCAGATCAGGCCTGCAAAGAAACTGCGTTTCACAGGCCTTTGTAAGAGATGTTCCCGGTAGGCTGTAAGAGCACTGTGCAGAGCGAGTTGTTTCTTAGCTTCCCAAAGAGCTGAAAGCAAGATGCTTTGGGGCCCAACTCGCCCTTTGGAAAGAAGCCTGCACGTTGTGCCTTTCAGCTCTAGGGCAATGTAGCACACCCAGAGCAGAAGTTCTACTTCAGCCATATCAGGCCTGCAAAGAAACTCGTTTCACAGGCCTTTGTAAGAGATGTTCCCGGTAGGCTGTAAGAGCACTGTGCAGAGCGAGTTGTTTCTTAGCTTCCCAAAGAGCTGGAAGCAAGATGCTTTGGGGCCTAACTCGCCCTTTGGAAAGAAGCCTGCACGTTGTGCCTTTCAGCTCTAGGCCAATGTAGAGCACCCAGAGCAGAAGTTCCACTTCAGCCAGATCAGGCCTGCAAAGAAACTGCGTTTCACAGGCCTTTGTATGAGATGTTCCCGGTAGGCTGTAAGAGCACTGTGCAGAGCGAGTTGTTTCTTAGCTTCCCAAAGAGCTGGAAGCAATATGCTTTGTGGCCCAACTCGCCCTTTGGAAAGAAGCCTGCAGGTTGTGCCTTTCAGCTCTAGGCCAATGTAGCACACCCAGAGCAGAAGTTCTACTTCAGCCACATCAGGAGTGAAAAGAAACTGCGTTTCACAGGCCTTTGTAAGAGATGTTCCCCGTAGGCTGTAAGAGCACTGTGCAGAGCGAGTTGTTTCTTAGCTTCCCAAGGAGCTGGAAGCAAGATGCTTTGCGGCCCAACTCGCCCTTTGGAAATAAGCCTCCACGTTGTGCCTTTCAGCTCTAGGGCAATGTAGCACACGCAGAGCAGAAGTTCTAGTTCAGCCAGATCAGGCCTGCAAAGAAAGTGCGTTTCACAGGCCTTTGTAAGAGATGTTCCCGGTAGGCTGTAAGAGCACTGTGCAGAGCGAGTTGTTTCTTAGCTTCCCAAAGAGCTGGAAGCAAGATGCTTTGGGGCCCAACTCGCCCTTTGCAAAGAAGCCTGCACGTTGTGCCTTTCAGCTCTAGGCCAATGTAGCACACCCAGAGCAGAAGTTCTACTTCAGCCACATCAGGCCTGCAAAGAAACTGCGTTTCACAGGCCTTTGGAAGAGATGTTCACGGTAGGATGTAAGAGCACTGTGCAGAGCGAGTTGTTTCTTAGCTTCCCAAGGAGCTGGAAGCAAGATGCTTTGCGGCCCAACTCGCCCTTTGCAAAGAAGCCTGCACGCTGTGCCTTTCAGCTCTAGGGCAATGTAGCACACGCAGAGCAGAAGTTCTAGTTCAGCCAGATCAGGCCTGCAAAGAAACTGCGTTTCACAGGCCTTTGTAAGAGATGTTCCCGGTAGGCTGTAAGAGCACTGTGCAGAGCGAGTTGTTTCTTAGCTTCCCAAAGAGCTGGAAGCAGGATGCTTTGGGGCCCAACTCGCCCTTTGGAAAGAAGCCTGCACGTTGTGCCTTTCAGCTCAGGGCCAATGTAGAACACCCAGAGCTGAAGTTCTACTTCAGCCATATCAGGCCTGCAAAGAAACTCGTTTCACAGGCCTTGTAAGAGATGTTCCCGGTAGGCTGTAAGAGCACTGTGCAGAGCGAGTTGTTTCTTAGCTTCCCAAAGAGCTGGAAGCAAGATGCTTTGTGGCCCAACTCGCCCTTTGGAAAGAAGCCCGCACGCTGTGCCTTTCAGCTCTAGGGCAATGTAGCACACGCAGAGCAGAAGTTCTACTTCAGCCAGATCAGGCCTGCAAAGAAACTGCGTTTCACAGGCCTTTGTAAGAGATGTTCCCGGTAGGCTGTAAGAGCACTGTGCAGAGCGAGTTGTTTCTTAGCTTCCCAAAGAGCTGGAAGCAAGATGCTTTGGGGCCCAACTCGCCCTTTGGAAAGAAGCCCGCACGTTGTGCCTTTCAGCTCTAGGGCAATGTAGCACACCCAGAGCAGAAGTTCTACTTCAGCCAGATCAGGCCTGCAAAGAAACTGCGTTTCACAGGCCTTTGTAAGAGATGTTCCCGGTAGGCTGTAAGAGCACTGTGCAGAGCGAGTTGTTTCATAGCTAGCCCAAAGAGCTGGAAGCATGATGCTTTGGGGCCCAACTCGCCCTTTGGAAAGAAGCCTGCACGTTGTGCCTTTCAGCTCTAGGGCCATGTAGCACACCCAGAGCAGAAGTTCTACCTCAGCCAGATCAGGCCTGCAAAGAAACTGCGTTTGTCAGGCCTTTGTATGAGATGTTCCCGGTAGGCTGTAAGAGCACTGTGCAGAGCGAGTTGTTTCTTAGCTTCCCAAAGAGCTGGAAGCAAGATGCTTTGGGGCCTAACTCGCCCTTTGGAAAGAAGCCTGCACGTTGTGCCTTTCAGCTCTAGGCCAATGTAGAGCACCCAGAGCAGAAGTTCCACTTCAGCCAGATCAGGCCTGCAAAGAAACTGCGTTTCACAGGCCTTTGTATGAGATGTTCCCGGTAGGCTGTAAGAGCACTGTGCAGAGCGAGTTGTTTCTTAGCTTCCCAAAGAGCTGGAAGCAATATGCTTTGTGGCCCAACTCGCCCTTTGGAAAGAAGCCTGCAGGTTGTGCCTTTCAGCTCTAGGCCAATGTAGCACACCCAGAGCAGAAGTTCTACTTCAGCCACATCAGGAGTGAAAAGAAACTGCGTTTCACAGGCCTTTGTAAGAGATGTTCCCCGTAGGCTGTAAGAGCACTGTGCAGAGCGAGTTGTTTCTTAGCTTCCCAAGGAGCTGGAAGCAAGATGCTTTGCGGCCCAACTCGCCCTTTGGAAATAAGCCTCCACGTTGTGCCTTTCAGCTCTAGGGCAATGTAGCACACGCAGAGCAGAAGTTCTAGTTCAGCCAGATCAGGCCTGCAAAGAAAGTGCGTTTCACAGGCCTTTGTAAGAGATGTTCCCGGTAGGCTGTAAGAGCACTGTGCAGAGCGACTTGTTTCTTAGCTTCCCAAAGAGCTGGAAGCAAGATGCTTTGGGGCCCAACTCGCCCTTTGCAAAGAAGCCTGCACGTTGTGCCTTTCAGCTCTAGGCCAATGTAGCACACCCAGAGCAGAAGTTCTACTTCAGCCACATCAGGCCTGCAAAGAAACTGCGTTTCACAGGCCTTTGGAAGAGATGTTCACGGTAGGATGTAAGAGCACTGTGCAGAGCGAGTTGTTTCTTAGCTTCCCAAGGAGCTGGAAGCAAGATGCTTTGCGGCCCAACTCGCCCTTTGCAAAGAAGCCTGCACGCTGTGCCTTTCAGCTCTAGGGCAATGTAGCACACGCAGAGCAGAAGTTCTAGTTCAGCCAGATCAGGCCTGCAAAGAAACTGCGTTTCACAGGCCTTTGTAAGAGATGTTCCCGGTAGGCTGTAAGAGCACTGTGCAGAGCGAGTTGTTTCTTAGCTTCCCAAAGAGCTGGAAGCAGGATGCTTTGGGGCCCAACTCGCCCTTTGGAAAGAAGCCTGCACGTTGTGCCTTTCAGCTCAGGGCCAATGTAGAACACCCAGAGCTGAAGTTCTACTTCAGCCATATCAGGCCTGCAAAGAAACTCGTTTCACAGGCCTTTGTAAGAGATGTTCCCGGTAGGCTGTAAGAGCACTGTGCAGAGCGAGTTGTTTCTTAGCTTCCCAAAGAGCTGGAAGCAAGATGCTTTGTGGCCCAACTCGCCCTTTGGAAAGAAGCCCGCACGCTGTGCCTTTCAGCTCTAGGGCAATGTAGCACACGCAGAGCAGAAGTTCTACTTCAGCCAGATCAGGCCTGCAAAGAAACTGCGTTTCACAGGCCTTTGTAAGAGATGTTCCCGGTAGGCTGTAAGAGCACTGTGCAGAGCGAGTTGTTTCTTAGCTTCCCAAAGAGCTGGAAGCAAGATGCTTTGGGGCCCAACTCGCCCTTTGGAAAGAAGCCCGCACGTTGTGCCTTTCAGCTCTAGGGCAATGTAGCACACCCAGAGCAGAAGTTCTACTTCAGCCAGATCAGGCCTGCAAAGAAACTGCGTTTCACAGGCCTTTGTAAGAGATGTTCCCGGTAGGCTGTAAGAGCACTGTGCAGAGCGAGTTGTTTCATAGCTAGCCCAAAGAGCTGGAAGCATGATGCTTTGGGGCCCAACTCGCCCTTTGGAAAGAAGCCTGCACGTTGTGCCTTTCAGCTCTAGGGCCATGTAGCACACCCAGAGCAGAAGTTCTACCTCAGCCAGATCAGGCCTGCAAAGAAACTGCGTTTGTCAGGCCTTTGTATGAGATGTTCCCGGTAGGCTGTAAGAGCACTGTGCAGAGCGAGTTGTTTCTTAGCTTCCCAAAGAGCTGGAAGCAAGATGCTTTGGGGCCCAACTCGCCCTTTGCAAAGAAGCCTGCACGTTGTGCCTTTCAGCTCTAGGCCAATGTAGCACACCCAGAGCAGAAGTTCTACTTCAGCCACATCAGGCCTGCAAAGAAACTGCGTTTCACAGGCCTTTGTAAGAGATGTTCCCCGTAGGCTGTAAGAGCACTGTGCAGAGCGAGTTGTTTCTTAGCTTCCCAAGGAGCTGGAAGCAAGACGTTTTGCGGCCCAACTCGCCCTTTGGAAAGAAGCCTGCACGTTGTGCCTTTCAGCTCTAGGGCAATGTAGCACACCCAGAGCAGAAGTTCTACTTCAGCCAGAACAGGCCTGCAAAGAAACCGCGTTTCACAGGCCTTTGAAAGAGATGTTCCCAGTAGGCTTTAAGAGCACTGTGCAGAGCGACTTGTTTCTTAGCTTCCCAAAGAGCTGGAAGCAAGATGCTTTGGGGCCCAACTCGCCCTTTGGAAAGAAGCCTGCACGTTGTCCTTTCAGCTCAGGGCCAATGTAGAACACCCAGAGCAGAAGTTCTACTTCAGCCATATCAGGCCTGAAAGAAACTCGTTTCACAGGCCTTTGTAAGAGATGTTCCCGGTAGGCTGTAAGAGCACTGTGCAGAGCGAGTTGTTTCTTAGCTTCCCAAAGAGCTGGAAGCAAGATGCTTTGGGGCCAACTCGCCCTTTGGAAAGAAGCCCGCACGTTGTGCCTTTCAGCTCTAGGGCAATGTAGCACACCCAGAGCAGAAGTTCTACTTCAGCCATATCAGGCCTGCAAAGAAACTCGTTTCACAGGCCTTTGTAAGAGATGTTCCCGGTAGGCTGTAAGAGCACTGTGCAGAGCGAGTTGTTTCTTAGCTTCCCAAAGAGCTGGAAGCAAGATGCTTTGGGGCCCAACTCGCCCTTTGGAAAGAAGCCTGCACGTTGTGCCTTTCAGCTCTAGGCCAATGTAGAGCACCCAGAGCAGAAGTTCCACTTCAGCCAGATCAGGCCTGCAAAGAAACTGCGTTTCACAGGCCTTTGTATGAGATGTTCCCGGTAGGCTGTAAGAGCACTGTGCAGAGCGAGTTGTTTCTTAGCTTCCCAAAGAGCTGGAAGCAATATGCTTTGTGGCCCAACTCGCCCTTTGGAAAGAAGCCTGCAGGTTGTGCCTTTCAGCTCTAGGCCAATGTAGCACACCCAGAGCAGAAGTTCTACTTCAGCCACATCAGGAGTGAAAAGAAACTGCGTTTCACAGGCCTTTGTAAGAGATGTTCCCCGTAGGCTGTAAGAGCACTGTGCAGAGCGAGTTGTTTCTTAGCTTCCCAAGGAGCTGGAAGCAAGATGCTTTGCGGCCCAACTCGCCCTTTGGAAATAAGCCTCCACGTTGTGCCTTTCAGCTCTAGGGCAATGTAGCACACGCAGAGCAGAAGTTCTAGTTCAGCCAGATCAGGCCTGCAAAGAAAGTGCGTTTCACAGGCCTTTGTAAGAGATGTTCCCGGTAGGCTGTAAGAGCACTGTGCAGAGCGACTTGTTTCTTAGCTTCCCAAAGAGCTGGAAGTAAGATGCTTTGGGGCCCAACTCGCCCTTTGGAAAGAAGCCTGCACGTTGTGCCTTTCAGCTCTAGGCCAATGTAGCACACCCAGAGCAGAAGTTCTACTTCAGCCAGACCAGGCCTGCAAAGAAACTGCGTTTCACAGGCCTTTGTAAGAGATGTTCCCGGTAGGCTGTAAGAGCACTGTGCAGAGCGAGTTGTTTCTTAGCTTCCCAAAGAGCTGGAAGCAAGATGCTTTGGGGCCCAACTCGCCCTTTGCAAAGAAGCCTGCACGTTGTGCCTTTCAGCTCTAGGCCAATGTAGCACACCCAGAGCAGAAGTTCTACTTCAGCCACATCAGGCCTGCAAAGAAACTGCGTTTCACAGGCCTTTGGAAGAGATGTTCACGGTAGGATGTAAGAGCACTGTGCAGAGCGAGTTGTTTCTTAGCTTCCCAAGGAGCTGGAAGCAAGATGCTTTGCGGCCCAACTCGCCCTTTGCAAAGAAGCCTGCACGCTGTGCCTTTCAGCTCTAGGGCAATGTAGCACACGCAGAGCAGAAGTTCTAGTTCAGCCAGATCAGGCCTGCAAAGAAACTGCGTTTCACAGGCCTTTGTAAGAGATGTTCCCGGTAGGCTGTAAGAGCACTGTGCAGAGCGAGTTGTTTCTTAGCTTCCCAAAGAGCTGGAAGCAGGATGCTTTGGGGCCCAACTCGCCCTTTGGAAAGAAGCCTGCACGTTGTGCCTTTCAGCTCAGGGCCAATGTAGAACACCCAGAGCTGAAGTTCTACTTCAGCCATATCAGGCCTGCAAAGAAACTCGTTTCACAGGCCTTTGTAAGAGATGTTCCCGGTAGGCTGTAAGAGCACTGTGCAGAGCGAGTTGTTTCTTAGCTTCCCAAAGAGCTGGAAGCAAGATGCTTTGTGGCCCAACTCGCCCTTTGGAAAGAAGCCCGCACGCTGTGCCTTTCAGCTCTAGGGCAATGTAGCACACGCAGAGCAGAAGTTCTACTTCAGCCAGATCAGGCCTGCAAAGAAACTGCGTTTCACAGGCCTTTGTAAGAGATGTTCCCGGTAGGCTGTAAGAGCACTGTGCAGAGCGAGTTGTTTCTTAGCTTCCCAAAGAGCTGGAAGCAAGATGCTTTGGGGCCCAACTCGCCCTTTGGAAAGAAGCCCGCACGTTGTGCCTTTCAGCTCTAGGGCAATGTAGCACACCCAGAGCAGAAGTTCTACTTCAGCCAGATCAGGCCTGCAAAGAAACTTCGTTTCACAGGCCTTTGTAAGAGATGTTCCCGGTAGGCTGTAAGAGCACTGTGCAGAGCGAGTTGTTTCATAGCTAGCCCAAAGAGCTGGAAGCATGATGCTTTGGGGCCCAACTCGCCCTTTGGAAAGAAGCCTGCACGTTGTGCCTTTCAGCTCTAGGGCCATGTAGCACACCCAGAGCAGAAGTTCTACCTCAGCCAGATCAGGCCTGCAAAGAAACTGCGTTTGTCAGGCCTTTGTATGAGATGTTCCCGGTAGGCTGTAAGAGCACTGTGCAGAGCGAGTTGTTTCTTAGCTTCCCAAGGAGCTGGAAGCAAGATGCTTTGCGGCCCAACTCGCCCTTTGCAAAGAAGCCTGCACGTTGTGCCTTTCAGCTCTAGGGCAATGTAGCACACGCAGAGCAGAACTTCTAGTTCAGCCAGATCAGGCCTGCAAATAAACTGCGTTTCACAGGCCTTTGTAAGAGATGTTCCCGGTAGGCTGTAAGAGATGTTCCCGGTAGGCTGTAAGAGCACTGTGCAGAGCGAGCTGTTCCTTAGCTTCCCAAAGAGCTGGAAGCAAGATGCTTTGGGGCCCAACTCGCCCTTTGGAAAGAAGCCTGCACGTTGTGCCTTTCAGCTCTAGGCCAATGTAGCACACCCAGAGCAGAAGTTCTACTTCAGCCAGATCAGGCCTGCAAAGAAACTGCGTTTCACAGGCCTTTGTAAGAGATGTTCCCGGTAGGCTGTAAGAGCACTGTGCAGAGCGACTTGTTTCTTAGCTTCTCAAACAGCTGGAAGAAAGATGCTTTGGGGCCCAACTCGCCCTTTGGAAAGAAGCCTGCAGGTTGTGCCTATCAGCTCTAGGCCAATGTAGCACACCCAGAGCAGAAGTTCTACTTCAGCCAGATAAGGCCTGCAAAGAAACTGCGTTTCACAGGCCTTTGTAAGAGATGTTCCCAGTAGGCTGTAAGAGCACTGTGCAGAGAGACTTGTTTCTTAGCTTCCCAAAGAGCTGGAAGCAAGATGCTTTGGGGCCCAACTCGCCCTTTGGAAAGAAGCCTGCACGTTGTGCCTTTCAGCTCAGGGCCAATGTAGAACACCCAGAGCAGAAGTTCTACTTCAGCCATATCAGGCCTGCAAAGAAACTCGTTTCACAGGCCTTTGGAAGAGATGTTCCCGGTAGGCTGTAAGAGCACTGTGCAGAGCGAGTTGTTTCTTAGCTTCCCAAAGAGCTGGAAGCAAGATGCTTTGGGGCCCAACTCGCCCTTTGGAAAGAAGCCTGCACGTTGTGCCTTTCAGCTCTAGGCCAATGTAGAGCACCCAGAGCAGAAGTTCCACTTCAGCCAGATCAGGCCTGCAAAGAAACTGCGTTTCACAGGCCTTTGTAAGAGATGTTCCCGGTAGGCTGTAAGAGCACTGTGCAGAGCGAGTTGTTTCTTAGCTTCCCAAAGAGCTGGAAGCAAGATGCTTTGGGGCCCAACTCGCCCTTTGGAAAGAAGCCTGCACGTTGTGCCTTTCAGCTCTAGGGCAATGTAGCACACCCAGAGCAGAAGTTCTACCTCAGCCAGATCAGGCCTGCAAAGAAACTGCGTTTCACAGGCCTTTGTATGAGATGTTCCCGGTAGGCTGTAAGAGCACTGTGCAGAGCGACTTGTTTCTTAGCTTCCCAAAGAGCTGGAAGCAAGATGCTTTGGGGCCCAACTCGCCCTTTGGAAAGAAGCCTGCAGGTTGTGCCTTTCAGCTCTAGGCCAATGTAGCACACCCAGAGCAGAAGTTCTACTTCAGCCAGATCAGGCCTGCAAAGAAACTGCGTTTCACAGGCCTTTGTAAGAGATGTTCCCGGTAGGCTGTAAGAGCACTGTGCAGAGCGACTTGTTTCTTAGCTTCTCAAAGAGCTGGAAGAAAGATGCTTTGGGGCCCAACTCGCCCTTTGGAAAGAAGCCTGCAGGTTGTGCCTATCAGCTCTAGGCCAATGTAGCACACCCAGTGCAGAAGTTCTACTTCAGCCAGATAAGGCCTGCAAAGAAACTGCGTTTCACAGGCCTTTGTAAGAGATGTTCCCAGTAGGCTGTAAGAGCACTGTGCAGAGAGACTTGTTTCTTAGCTTCCCAAAGAGCTGGAAGCAAGATGCTTTGGGGCCCAACTCGCCCTTTGGAAAGAAGCCTGCACGTTGTGCCTTTCAGCTCAGGGCCAATGTAGAACACCCAGAGCAGAAGTTCTACTTCAGCCATATCAGGCCTGCAAAGAAACTCGTTTCACAGGCCTTTGGAAGAGATGTTCCCGGTAGGCTGTAAGAGCACTGTGCAGAGCGAGTTGTTTCTTAGCTTCCCAAAGAGCTGGAAGCAAGATGCTTTGGGGCCCAACTCGCCCTTTGGAAAGAAGCCTGCACGTTGTGCCTTTCAGCTCTAGGCCAATGTAGAGCACCCAGAGCAGAAGTTCCACTTCAGCCAGATCAGGCCTGCAAAGAAACTGCGTTTCACAGGCCTTTGTAAGAGATGTTCCCGGTAGGCTGTAAGAGCACTGTGCAGAGCGAGTTGTTTCTTAGCTTCCCAAAGAGCTGGAAGCAAGATGCTTTGGGGCCCAACTCGCCCTTTGGAAAGAAGCCTGCACGTTGTGCCTTTCAGCTCTAGGGCAATGTAGCACACCCAGAGCAGAAGTTCTACCTCAGCCAGATCAGGCCTGCAAAGAAACTGCGTTTCACAGGCCTTTGTATGAGATGTTCCCGGTAGGCTGTAAGAGCACTGTGCAGAGCGACTTGTTTCTTAGCTTCCCAAAGAGCTGGAAGCAAGATGCTTTGGGGCCCAACTCGCCCTTTGGAAAGAAGCCTGCAGGTTGTGCCTTTCAGCTCTAGGCCAATGTAGCACACCCAGAGCAGAAGTTCTACTTCAGCCACATCAGGCCTGCAAAGAAACTGCGTTTCACAGGCCTTTGTAAGAGATGTTCCCCGTAGGCTGTAAGAGCACTGTGCAGAGCGAGTTGTTTCTTAGCTTCCCAAGGAGCTGGAAGCAAGATGCTTTGCGGCCCAACTCGCCCTTTGGAAAGAAGCCTGCACGTTGTGCCTTTCAGCTCTCGGGCAATGTAGCACACGCAGAGCAGAAGTTCTAGTTCAGCCAGATCAGGCCTGCAAAGAAAGTGCGTTTCACAGGCCTTTGTAAGAGATGTTCCCGGTAGGCTGTAAGAGCACTGTGCAGAGCGACTTGTTTATTAGCTTCCCAAAGAACTGGAAGCAAGATGCTTTGGGGCCCAACTCGCCCTTTGGAAAGAAGCCTGCACGTTGTGCCTTTCAGCTCAGGGCCAATGTAGAACACCCAGAGCTGAAGTTCTACTTCAGCCATATCAGGCCTGCAAAGAAACTGCGTTTCACAGGCCTTTGTAAGAGATGTTCCCGGTAGGCTGTAAGAGCACTGTGCAGAGCGAGTTGTTTCTTAGCTTCCCAAAGAGCTGGAAGCAAGATGCTTTGGGGCCCAACTCGCCCTTTGGAAAAAAGCCTGCACGTTGTGCCTTTCAGCTCTAGGGAAATGTAGCACACCCAGAGCAGAAGTTCTACTTCAGCCAGATAAGGCCTGCAAAGAAACTGCGTTTCACAGGCCTTTGTAAGAGATGTTCCCAGTAGGCTGTAAGAGCACTGTGCAGAGAGACTTGTTTCTTAGCTTCCCAAAGAGCTGGAAGCAAGATGCTTTGGGGCCCAACTCGCCCTTTGGAAAGAAGCCTGCACGTTGTGCCTTTCAGCTCAGGGCCAATGTAGAACACCCAAAGCAGAAGTTCTACTTCAGCCATATCAGGCCTGCAAAGAAACTGCATTTGAGAGGCCTTTGTAAGAGATGTTCCCGGTAGGCTGTAAGAGCACTGTGCAGAGCGAGTTGTTTCTTAGCTTCCCAAAGAGCTGGAAGCAAGATGCTTTGGGGCCCAACTCGCCCTTTGGAAAGAAGCCTGCACGTTGTGCCTTTCAGCTCTAGGCCAATATAGCACACCCAGAGCAGAAGTTCTACTTCAGCCAGATCAGGCCTGCAAAGAAACTGCGTTTCACAGGCCTTTGTAAGAGATGTTCCCGGTAGGCTGTAAGAGCACTGTGCAGAGCGAGTTGTTTCTTAGCTTCCCAAAGAGCTGGAAGCGAGATGCTTTGAGGCCCAAATCGCCCTTTGGAAAGAAGCCTGCACGTTGTGCCTTTCAGCTCTAGGGCAATGTAGCACACCCAGAGCAGAAGTTCCACTTCAGCCAGATCAGGCCTGCAAAGAAACTGCGTTTCACAGGCCTTCGTAATAGATGCTCCCGGTAGGCTGTAAGAGCACTGTGCAGAGCGTGTTGTTTCTTAGCTTCCCAAGGAGCTGGAAGCAAGATGCTTTGGGGCCCAACTCGCCCTTTGGAAAGAAGCCTGCACGTTGTGCCTTTCATCTCTAGGGCAATGTAGCACACCCAGAGCAGAAGTTCTACATCAGCCAGATCAGGCCTGCAAAGAAACTGCGTTTCACAGGCCTTTGTAAGAGATGTTCCCGGTAGGCTGTAAGAGCACTGTGCAGAGCGAGTTGTTTCTTAGCTTCCCAAAGAGCTGGAAGCAAGATGCTTTGGAGCCCAACTCGCCCTTTGGAAAGAAGCCTGCACGTTGTGCCTTTCAGCTCTAGGGCAATGTAGAGCACCCAGAGCAGAAGTTCCACTTCAGCCAGATCAGGCCTGCAAAGAAACTGCGTTTCACAGGCCTTAGTAAGAGATGTTCCCGGTAGGCTGTAAGAGCACTGTGCAGAGCGAGTTGTTTCTTAGCTTCCCAAAGAGCTGGAAGCAAGATGCTTTGGGGCCCAACTCGCCCTTTGGAAAGAAGCCTGCACGTTGTGCCTTTCAGCTCTAGGGCCATGTAGCACACCCAGAGCAGAAGTTCTAGTTCAGCCAGATCAGGCCTGCAAAGAAACTGCATTTCACAGGTCTTTGTAACTGATGCTCCCGGTAGGCTGTAAGAGCACTGTGCAGAGCGAGTTGTTTCATAGCTAGCCCAAAGAGCTGGAAGCAAGATGCTTTGGGGCCCAACTCGCCCTTTGGAAAGAAGCCTGCACGTTGTGCCTTTCAGCTCTAGGGCCATGTCGCACACCCAGAGCAGAAGTTCTACTTCAGCCACATCAGGCCTGCAAAGAAACTGCGTTTCACAGGCCTTTGTAAGAGATGTTCCCAGTAGGCTGTAAGAGCACTGTGCAGAGCGAGTTGTTTCTTAGCTTCCCAAAGAGCTGGAAGCAAGATGCTTTGGGGCCCAACTCGCCCTTTGGAAAGAAGCCTGCACGTTGTGCCTTTCAGCTCTAGGGCAATGTAGCACACCCAGAGCAGAAGTTCTACTTCAGCCAGATCAGGCCTGCAAAGAAACTGCGTTTCACAGGCCTTTGCAAGAGATGTTCCCGGTAGGCTGTAAGAGCACTGTGCAGAGCGAGTTGTTTCTTAGCTTCCCAAAGAGCTGGAAGCAAGATGCTTTGGGGCCCAACTCGCCCTTTGCAAAGAAGCCTGCACGTTGTGCCTTTCAGATCTAGGGCCATGTAGCACACACAGAGCAGAAGTTCTACCTCAGCCAGATCAGGCCTGCAAAGAAACTGCGTTTGACAGGCCTTTGTATGAGATGTTCCCGGTAGGCTTTAAGAGCACTGTGCAGAGCGAGTTGTTTCTTAGCTTCCCAAAGAGCTGGAAGCAAGATGCTTTGGGGCCCAACTCGCCCTTTGGAAAGAAGCCTGCACGTTGCGCCTTTCAGCTCTAGGGCAATGTAGCACACCCAGAGCAGAAGTTCTAGTTCAGCCAGATCAGGCCTGCAAAGAAACTGCGTTTCACAGGCCTTTGTAACAGATGTTCCCGGTAGGCTGTAAGAGCACTGTGCAGAGCGACTTGTTTCTTAGCTTCCCAAAGAGCTGGAAGCAAGATGCTTTGGGGCCCAACTCGCCCTTTGGAAAGAAGCCTACACGTTGTGCCTTTCAGCTCAGGGCCAATGTAGAACACCCAGAGCAGAAGTTCTACTTCAGCCATATCAGGCCTGCAAAGAAACTCGTTTCACAGGCCTTTGTAAGAGATGTTCCCGGTAGGCTGTAAGAGCACTGTGCAGAGCGAGTTGTTTCTTAGCTTCCCAAAGAGCTGGAAGCAAGATGCTTTGGGGCCCAACTCGCCCTTTGGAAAGAAGCCTGCACGTTGTGCCTTTCAGCTCTAGGGCAATGTAGAGCACCCAGAGCAGAAGTTCCACTTCAGCCAGATCAGGCCTGCAAATAAACTGCGTTTCACAGGCCTTTGTAAGAGATGTTCCCGGTAGGCTGTAAGAGATGTTCCCGGTAGGCTGTAAGAGCACTGTGCAGAGCGAGTTGTTCCTTAGCTTCCCAAAGAGCTGGAAGCAAGATGCTTTGGGGCCCAACTCGCCCTTTGGAAAGAAGCCTGCACGTTGTGCCTTTCAGCTCTAGGCCAATGTAGCACACCCAGAGCAGAAGTTCTACTTCACACAGATTAGGCCTGCAAAGAAACTGCGTTTCACAGGCCTTTGTAACAGATGTTCCCGGTAGGCTGTAAGAGCACTGTGCAGAGCGACTTGTTTCTTAGCTTCCCAAGGAGCTGGAAGAAAGATGCTTTGGGGCCCAACTCGCCCTTTGGAAAGAAGCCTGCAGGTTGTGCCTTTCAGCTCTAGGCCAATGTAGCACACCCACAGCAGAAGTTCTACTTCAGCCAGATCAGGCCTGCAAAGAAACTGCGTTTCACAGGCCTTTGTAAGAGATGTTCCCAGTAGGCTGTAAGAGCACTGTGCAGAGAGACTTGTTTCTTAGCTTCCCAAAGAGCTGGAAGCAAGATGCTTTGGGGCCCAACTCGCCCTTTGGAAAGAAGCCTGCACGTTGTGCCTTTCAGCTCAGGGCCAATGTAGAACACCCAGAACAGAAGTTCTACTTCAGCCATATCAGGCCTGCAAAGAAACTCGTTTCACAGGCCTTTGTAAGAGATGTTCCCGGTAGGCTGTAAGAGCACTGTGCAGAGCGCGTTGTTACTTAGCTTCCCAAAGAGCTGGAAGCAAGATGCTTTGGGGCCCAACTCGCCCTTTGGAAAGAAGCCTGCACGTTGTGCCTTTCAGCTCTAGGGCAATGTAGAGCACCCAGAGCAGAAGTTCCACTTCAGCCAGATCAGGCCTGCAAAGAAACTGCTTTTCACAGGCCTTTGTAAGAGATGTTCCCGGTAGGCTGTAAGAGCACTGTGCAGAGCGAGTTGTTTCTTAGCTTCCCAAAGAGCTGGAAGCAAGATGCTTTGGGGCCCTACTCGCCCTTTGGAAAGAAGCCTGCACGTTGTGCCTTTCAGCTCTAGGGCAATGTAGCACACCCAGAGCAGAAGTTCTACCTGAGCCAGATCAGGCCTGCAAAGAAACTGCGTTTGACAGGCCTTTGTATGAGATGTTCCCGGTAGGCTGTAAGAGCACTGTGCAGAGCGACTTGTTTCTTAGCTTCCCAAAGAGCTGGAAGCAATATGCTTTGGGGCCCAACTCGCCCTTTGGAAAGAAGCCTTCAGGTTGTGCCTTTCAGCTCTAGGCCAATGTAGCACACCCAGAGCAGAAGTTCTACTTCAGCCACATCAGGCCTGCAAAGAAACTGCGTTTCACAGGCCTTTGTAAGAGATGTTCCCCGTAGGCTGTAAGAGCACTGTGCAGAGCGAGTTGTTTCTTAGCTTCCCAAGGAGCTGGAAGCAAGACGCTTTGCGGCCCAACTCGCCCTTTGGAAAGAAGCCTGCACGTTGTGCCTTTCAGCTCTAGGGCAATGTAGCACACGCAGAGCAGAAGTTCTAGTTAAGCCAGATCAGGCCTGCAAAGAAAGTGCGTTTCACAGCCCTTTGTAAGAGATGTTCCCGGTAGGCTGTAAGAGCACTGTGCAGAGCGACTTGTTTCTTAGCTTCCCAAAGAGCTGGAAGTAAGATGCTTTGGGGCCCAACTCACCCTTTGGAAAGAAGCCTGCATGTTGTGCCTTTCAGCTCTAGGCCAATGTAGCACACCCAGAGCAGAAGTTCTACTTCAGCCAGATCAGGCCTGCAAAGAAACCGCGTTTCACAGGCCTTTGAAAGAGATGTTCCCAGTAGGCTTTAAGAGCACTGTGCAGAGCGACTTGTTTCTTAGCTTCCCAAAGAGCTGGAAGCAAGATGCTTTGGGGCCCAACTCGCCCTTTGGAAAGAAGCCTGCACGTTGTCCTTTCAGCTCAGGGCCAATGTAGAACACCCAGAGCAGAAGTTCTACTTCAGCCATATCAGGCCTGAAAGAAACTCGTTTCACAGGCCTTTGTAAGAGATGTTCCCGGTAGGCTGTAAGAGCACTGTGCAGAGAGAGTTGTTTCTTAGCTTCCCAAAGAGCTGGAAGCAAGATGCTTTGGGGCCCAACTCGCCCTTTGGAAAGAAGCCCGCACGCTGTGCCTTTCAGCTCTAGGGCAATGTAGCACACGCAGAGCAGAAGTTCTACTTCAGCCAGATCAGGCCTGCAAAGAAACTGCGTTTCACAGGCCTTTGTAAGAGATGTTCCCGGTAGGCTGTAAGAGCACTGTGCAGAGCGAGTTGTTTCTTAGCTTCCCAAAGAGCTGGAAGCAAGATGCTTTGGGGCCCAACTCGCCCTTTGGAAAGAAGCCTGCACGTTGTGCCTTTCAGCTCTAGGGCAATGTAGCACACCCAGAGCAGAAGTTCTACTTCAGCCAGATCAGGCCTGCAAAGAAACTGCGTTTCACAGGCCTTTGTAAGAGATGTTCCCGGTAGGCTGTAAGAGCACTGTGCAGAGCGAGTTGTTTCATAGCTAGCCCAAAGAGCTGGAAGCAAGAT
The DNA here is from genome assembly GCF_041296265.1 of Equus caballus. NCBI lineage: Eukaryota > Metazoa > Chordata > Mammalia > Perissodactyla > Equidae > Equus > Equus caballus. Next base: position 51,920,708 of record NC_091688.1, on the reverse strand, counting down.
GCTTTGGGGCCCAACTCGCCCTTTGGAAAGAAGCCTGCACGTTGTGCCTTTCAGCTCTAGGGCCATGTAGCACACCCAGAGCAGAAGTTCTACCTCAGCCAGATCAGGCCTGCAAAGAAACTGCGTTTGACAGGCCTTTGTATTAGATGATCCCGGTAGGCAGTAAGAGCACTGTGCAGAGCGAGTTGTTTCTTAGCTTCCCAAAGAGCTGGAAGCAAGATGCTTTGGGGCACAACTCGCCCTTTGGAAAGAAGCCTGCACGTTGTGCCTTTCAGCTCTAGGCCAATGTAGCACACCCAGAGCAGAAGTTCTACTTCAGCCAGATCAGGCCTGCAAAGAAACTGCGTTTCACAGGCCTTTGTAAGAGATGTTCCCGGTAGGCTGTAAGAGCACTGTGCATAGCGAGTTGTTTCTTAGCTTCCCAAGGAGCTGGAAGCAAGATGCTTTGTGGTCCAACTCGCCCTTTGCAAAGAAGCCTGCACGTTGTGCCTTTCAGCTCTAGGGCAATGTAGCACACGCAGAGCAGAAGTTCTACTTCAGCCAGATCAGGCCTGCAAAGAAACTGCGTTTCACAGGCCTTTGTAAGAGATGTTCCCAGTAGGCTGTAGGAGCACTGTGCAGAGCGAGTTGTTTCTTAGCTTCCCAAAGAGCTGGAAGCAATATGCTTTGTGGCCCAACTCGCCCTTTGGAAAGAAGCCTGCAGGTTGTGCCTTTCAGCTCTAGGCCAATGTAGCACACCCAGAGCAGAAGTTCTACTTCAGCCACATCAGGAGTGAAAAGAAACTGCGTTTCACAGGCCTTTGTAAGAGATGTTCCCCGTAGGCTGTAAGAGCACTGTGCAGAGCGAGTTGTTTCTTAGCTTCCCAAGGAGCTGGAAGCAAGATGCTTTGCGGCCCAACTCGCCCTTTGGAAATAAGCCTCCACGTTGTGCCTTTCAGCTCTAGGGCAATGTAGCACACGCAGAGCAGAAGTTCTAGTTCAGCCAGATCAGGCCTGCAAAGAAAGTGCGTTTCACAGGCCTTTGTAAGAGATGTTCCCGGTAGGCTGTAAGAGCACTGTGCAGAGCGACTTGTTTCTTAGCTTCCCAAAGAGCTGGAAGTAAGATGCTTTGGGGCCCAACTCGCCCTTTGGAAAGAAGCCTGCACGTTGTGCCTTTCAGCTCTAGGCCAATGTAGCACACCCAGAGCAGAAGTTCTACTTCAGCCAGACCAGGCCTGCAAAGAAACTGCGTTTCACAGGCCTTTGTAAGAGATGTTCCCGGTAGGCTGTAAGAGCACTGTGCAGAGCGAGTTGTTTCTTAGCTTCCCAAAGAGCTGGAAGCAAGATGCTTTGGGGCCCAACTCGCCCCTTGGAAAGAAGCCTGCACGTTGTGCCTTTCAGCTCTAGGCCAATGTAGCACACCCAGAGCAGAAGTTCTACTTCAGCCAGATCAGGCCTGCAAAGAAACTGCGTTTCACAGGCCTTTGGAAGAGATGTTCACGGTAGGCTGTAAGAGCACTGTGCAGAGCGAGTTGTTTCTTAGCTTCCCAAGGAGCTGGAAGCAAGATGCTTTGCGGCCCAACTCGCCCTTTGCAAAGAAGCCTGCACGCTGTGCCTTTCAGCTCTAGGGCAATGTAGCACACGCAGAGCAGAAGTTCTAGTTCAGCCAGATCAGGCCTGCAAAGAAACTGCGTTTCACAGGCCTTTGTAAGAGATGTTCCCGGTAGGCTGTAAGAGCACTGTGCAGAGCGAGTTGTTTCTTAGCTTCCCAAAGAGCTGGAAGCAAGATGCTTTGGGGCCCAACTCGCCCTTTGGAAAGAAGCCTGCACGTTGTGCCTTTCAGCTCAGGGCCAATGTAGAACACCCAGAGCTGAAGTTCTACTTCAGCCATATCAGGCCTGCAAAGAAACTGCGTTTCACAGGCCTTTGTAAGAGATGTTCCCGGTAGGCTGTAAGAGCACTGTGCAGAGCGAGTTGTTTCTTAGCTTCCCAAAGAGCTGGAAGCAAGATGCTTTGGGGCCCAACTCGCCCTTTGGAAAAAAGCCTGCACGTTGTGCCTTTCAGCTCTAGGGAAATGTAGCACACCCAGAGCAGAAGTTCTGGTTCAGCCAGATTAGGCCTGCAAAGAAACTGCATTTCACAGGCCTTTGTAACTGATGCTCCCGGTAGGCTGTAAGAGCACTGTGCAGAGCGAGTTGTTTCTTAGCTTCCCAAAGGGCTGGAAGCAAGATGCTTTGGGGCCCAACTCGCCCTTTGGAAAGAAGCCTGCACGTTGTGCCTTTCAGCTCTAGGCCAATGTAGCACACCCACAGCAGAAGTTCTACTTCAGCCATATCAGGCCTGCAAAGAAACTCGTTTCACAGGCCTTTGTAAGAGATGTTCCCGGTAGGCTGTAAGAGCACTGTGCAGAGCGAGTTGTTTCTTAGCTTCCCAAAGAGCTGGAAGCAAGATGCTTTGGGGCCCAACTCGCCCTTTGGAAAGAAGCCCGCACGCTGTGCCTTTCAGCTCTAGGGCAATGTAGCACACGCAGAGCAGAAGTTCTACTTCAGCCAGATCAGGCCTGCAAAGAAACTGCGTTTCACAGGCCTTTGTAAGAGATGTTCCCGGTAGGCTGTAAGAGCACTGTGCAGAGCGAGTTGTTTCTTAGCTTCCCAAAGAGCTGGAAGCAAGATGCTTTGGGGCCCAACTCGCCCTTTGGAAAGAAGCCCGCACGTTGTGCCTTTCAGCTCTAGGGCAATGTAGCACACCCAGAGCAGAAGTTCTACTTCAGCCAGATCAGGCCTGCAAAGAAACTGCGTTTCACAGGCCTTTGTAAGAGATGTTCCCGGTAGGCTGTAAGAGCACTGTGCAGAGCGAGTTGTTTCATAGCTAGCCCAAAGAGCTGGAAGCATGATGCTTTGGGGCCCAACTCGCCCTTTGGAAAGAAGCCTGCACGTTGTGCCTTTCAGCTCTAGGGCCATGTAGCACACCCAGAGCAGAAGTTCTACCTCAGCCAGATCAGGCCTGCAAAGAAACTGCGTTTGTCAGGCCTTTGTATGAGATGTTCCCGGTAGGCTGTAAGAGCACTGTGCAGAGCGAGTTGTTTCTTAGCTTCCCAAGGAGCTGGAAGCAAGATGCTTTGCGGCCCAACTCGCCCTTTGGAAAGAAGCCTGCACGTTGTGCCTTTCAGCTCTAGGGCAATGTAGCACACGCAGAGCAGAAGTTCTAGTTCAGCCAGATCAGGCCTGCAAATAAACTGCGTTTCACAGGCCTTTGTAAGAGATGTTCCCGGTAGGCTGTAAGAGATGTTCCCGGTAGGCTGTAAGAGCACTGTGCAGAGCGAGTTGTTCCTTAGCTTCCCAAAGAGCTGGAAGCAAGATGCTTTGGGGCCCAACTCGCCCTTTGGAAAGAAGCCTGCACGTTGTGCCTTTCAGCTCTAGGCCAATGTAGCACACCCAGAGCAGAAGTTCTACTTCAGCCAGATCAGGCCTGCAAAGAAACTGCGTTTCACAGGCCTTTGTAACAGATGTTCCCGGTAGGCTGTAAGAGCACTGTGCAGAGCGACTTGTTTCCTGGCTTCCCAAAGAGCTGGAAGAAAGATGCTTTGGGGCCCAACTCGCCCTTTGGAAAGAAGCCTGCAGGTTGTGCCTTTCAGCTCTAGGCCAATGTAGCACACCCAGAGCAGAAGTTCTACTTCAGCCAGATCAGGCCTGCAAAGAAACTGCGTTTCACAGGCCTTTGTAAGAGATGTTCCCAGTAGGCTGTAAGAGCACTGTGCAGAGAGACTTGTTTCTTAGCTTCCCAAAGAGCTGGAAGCAAGATGCTTTGGGGCCCAACTCGCCCTTTGGAAAGAAGCCTGCACGTTGTGCCTTTCATCTCAGGGCCAATGTAGAACACCCAGAGCAGAAGTTCTACTTCAGCCATATCAGGCCTGCAAAGAAACTCGTTTCACAGGCCTTTGGAAGAGATGTTCCCGGTAGGCTGTAAGAGCACTGTGCAGAGCGAGTTGTTTCTTAGCTTCCCAAAGAGCTGGAAGCAAGATGCTTTGGGGCCCAACTCGCCCTTTGGAAAGAAGCCTGCACGTTGTGCCTTTCAGCTCTAGGCCAATGTAGAGCACCCAGAGCAGAAGTTCCACTTCAGCCAGATCAGGCCTGCAAAGAAACTGCGTTTCACAGGCCTTTGTAAGAGATGTTCCCGGTAGGCTGTAAGAGCACTGTGCAGAGCGAGTTGTTTCTTAGCTTCCCAAAGAGCTGGAAGCAAGATGCTTTGGGGCCCAACTCGCCCTTTGGAAAGAAGCCTGCACGTTGTGCCTTTCAGCTCTAGGGCAATGTAGCACACCCAGAGCAGAAGTTCTACCTCAGCCAGATCAGGCCTGCAAAGAAACTGCGTTTCACAGGCCTTTGTATGAGATGTTCCCGGTAGGCTGTAAGAGCACTGTGCAGAGCGAGTTGTTTCTTAGCTTCCCAAAGAGCTGGAAGCAAGATGCTTTGGGGCCCAACTCGCCCTTTGGAAAGAAGCCTGCAGGTTGTGCCTTTCAGCTCTAGGCCAATGTAGCACACCCAGAGCAGAAGTTCTACTTCAGCCACATCAGGCCTGCAAAGAAACTGCGTTTCACAGGCCTTTGTAAGAGATGTTCCCCGTAGGCTGTAAGAGCACTGTGCAGAGCGAGTTGTTTCTTAGCTTCCCAAGGAGCTGGAAGCAAGATGCTTTGCGGCCCAACTCGCCCTTTGGAAAGAAGCCTGCACGTTGTGCCTTTCAGCTCTCGGGCAATGTAGCACACGCAGAGCAGAAGTTCTAGTTCAGCCAGATCAGGCCTGCAAAGAAAGTGCGTTTCACAGGCCTTTGTAAGAGATGTTCCCGGTAGGCTGTAAGAGCACTGTGCAGAGCGACTTGTTTATTAGCTTCCCAAAGAACTGGAAGCAAGATGCTTTGGGGCCCAACTCGCCCTTTGGAAAGAAGCCTGCACGTTGTGCCTTTCAGCTCAGGGCCAATGTAGAACACCCAGAGCTGAAGTTCTACTTCAGCCATATCAGGCCTGCAAAGAAACTGCGTTTCACAGGCCTTTGTAAGAGATGTTCCCGGTAGGCTGTAAGAGCACTGTGCAGAGCGAGTTGTTTCTTAGCTTCCCAAAGAGCTGGAAGCAAGATGCTTTGGGGCCCAACTCGCCCTTTGGAAAAAAGCCTGCACGTTGTGCCTTTCAGCTCTAGGGAAATGTAGCACACCCAGAGCAGAAGTTCTGGTTCAGCCAGATTAGGCCTGCAAAGAAACTGCATTTCACAGGCCTTTGTAACTGATGCTCCCGGTAGGCTGTAAGAGCACTGTGCAGAGCGAGTTGTTTCTTAGCTTCCCAAAGAGCTGGAAGCAAGATGCTTTGGGGCCCAACTCGCCCTTTGCAAAGAAGCCTGCACGTTGTGCCTTTCAGCTCTAGGCCAATGTAGCACACCCACAGCAGAAGTTCTACTTCAGCCATATCAGGCCTGCAAAGAAACTGCATTTGAGAGGCCTTTGTAAGGGATGTTCCCGGTAGGCTGTAAGAGCACTGTGCAGAGCGAGTTGTTTCTTAGCTTCCCAAAGAGCTGGAAGCAAGATGCTTTGGGGCCCAACTCGCCCTTTGGAAAGAAGCCTGCACGTTGTGCCTTTCAGCTCTAGGCCAATGTAGCACACCCAGAGCAGAAGTTCTACTTCAGCCAGATCAGGCCTGCAAAGAAACTGCGTTTCACAGGCCTTTGTAAGAGATGTTCCCGGTAGGCTGTAAGAGCACTGTGCAGAGCGAGTTGTTTCTTAGCTTCCCAAAGAGCTGGAAGCGAGATGCTTTGTGGCCCAAATCGCCCTTTGGAAAGAAGCCTGCACGTTGTGCCTTTCAGCTCTAGGGCAATGTAGCACACCCAGAGCAGAAGTTCCACTTCAGCCAGATCAGGCCTGCAAAGAAACTGCGTTTCACAGGCCTTTGTAATAGATGTTCCCGGTAGGCTGTAAGAGCACTGTGCAGAGCGTGTTGTTTCTTAGCTTCCCAAGGAGCTGGAAGCAAGATGCTTTGGGGCCCAACTCTCCCTTTGGAAAGAAGCCTGCACGTTGTGCCTTTCATCTCTAGGGCAATGTAGCACACCCAGAGCAGAAGTTCTACATCAGCCAGATCAGGCCTGCAAAGAAACTGCGTTTCACAGGCCTTTGTAAGAGATGTTCCCGGTAGGCTGTAAGAGCACTGTGCAGAGCGAGTTGTTTCTTAGCTTCCCAAAGAGCTGGAAGCAAGATGCTTTGGAGCCCAACTCGCCCTTTGGAAAGAAGCCTGCACGTTGTGCCTTTCAGCTCTAGGGCAATGTAGAGCACCCAGAGCAGAAGTTCCACTTCAGCCAGATCAGGCCTGCAAAGAAACTGCGTTTCACAGGCCTTAGTAAGAGATGTTCCCGGTAGGCTGTAAGAGCACTGTGCAGAGCGAGTTGTTTCTTAGCTTCCCAAAGAGCTGGAAGCAAGATGCTTTGGGGCCCAACTCGCCCTTTGGAAAGAAGCCTGCACGTTGTGCCTTTCAGCTCTAGGGCCATGTAGCACACCCAGAGCAGAAGTTCTAGTTCAGCCAGATCAGGCCTGCAAAGAAACTGCATTTCACAGGCCTTTGTAACTGATGCTCCCGGTAGGCTGTAAGAGCACTGTGCAGAGCGAGTTGTTTCATAGCTAGCCCAAAGAGCTGGAAGCAAGATGCTTTGGGGCCCAACTCGCCCTTTGGAAAGAAGCCTGCACGTTGTGCCTTTAAGCTCTAGGGCCATGTCGCACACCCAGAGCAGAAGTTCTACTTCAGCCACATCAGGCCTGCAAAGAAACTGCGTTTCACAGGCCTTTGTAAGAGATGTTCCCGGTAGGCTGTAAGAGCACTGTGCAGAGCGAGTTGTTTCTTAGCTTCCCAAAGAGCTGGAAGCAAGATGCTTTGGGGCCCAACTCGCCCTTTGGAAAGAAGCCTGCACGTTGTGCCTTTCAGCTCTAGGGCAATGTAGCACACCCAGAGCAGAAGTTCTACTTCAGCCAGATCAGGCCTGCAAAGAAACTGCGTTTCACAGGCCTTTGCAAGAGATGTTCCCGGTAGTCTGTAAGAGCACTGTGCAGAGCGAGTTGTTTCTTAGCTTCCCAAAGAGCTGGAAGCAAGATGCTTTGGGGCCCAACTCGCCCTTTGCAAAGAAGCCTGCACGTTGTGCCTTTCAGCTCTAGGCCAATGTAGCACACCCAGAGCAGAAGTTCTACTTCAGCCACATCAGGCCTGCAAAGAAACTGCGTTTCACAGGCCTTTGTAAGAGATGTTCCCCGTAGGCTGTAAGAGCACTGTGCAGAGCGAGTTGTTTCTTAGCTTCCCAAGGAGCTGGAAGCAAGACGTTTGGCGGCCCAACTCGCCCTTTGGAAAGAAGCCTGCACGTTGTGCCTTTCAGCTCTAGGGCAATGTAGCACACGCAGAGCAGAAGTTCTAGTTCAGCCAGATCAGGCCTGCAAAGAAAGTGCGTTTCACAGGCCTTTGTAAGAGATGTTCCCTGTAGGCTGTAAGAGCACTGTGCAGAGCGACTTGTTTCTTAGCTTCCCAAAGAGCTGGAAGTAAGATGCTTTGGGGCCCAACTCGCCATTTGGAAAGAAGCCTGCGTGTTGTGCCTTTCAGCTCTAGGCCAATGTAGCACACCCAGAGCAGAAGTTCTACTTCAGCCAGAACAGGCCTGCAAAGAAACCGCGTTTCACAGGCCTTTGAAAGAGATGTTCCCAGTAGGCTTTAAGAGCACTGTGCAGAGCGACTTGTTTCTTAGCTTCCCAAAGAGCTGGAAGCAAGATGCTTTGGGGCCCAACTCGCCCTTTGGAAAGATGCCTGCACGTTGTCCTTTCAGCTCAGGGCCAATGTAGAACACCCAGAGCAGAAGTTCTACTTCAGCCATATCAGGCCTGAAAGAAACTCGTTTCACAGGCCTTTGTAAGAGATGTTCCCGGTAGGCTGTAAGAGCACTGTGCAGAGCGAGTTGTTTCTTAGCTTCCCAAAGAGCTGGAAGCAAGATGCTTTGGGGCCCAACTCGCCCTTTGGAAAGAAGCCCGCATGCTGTGCCTTTCAGCTCTAGGGCAATGTAGCACACGCAGAGCAGAAGTTCTACTTCAGCCAGATCAGGCCTGCAAAGAAACTGCGTTTCACAGGCCTTTGTAAGAGATGTTCCCGGTAGGCTGTAAGAGCACTGTGCAGAGCGACTTGTTTCTTAGCTTCCCAAAGAGCTGGAAGCAAGATGCTTTGGGGCCCAACTCGCCCTTTGGAAAGAAGCCTGCACGTTGTGCCTTTCAGCTCTAGGGCAATGTAGCACACCCAGAGCAGAAGTTCTACTTCAGCCAGATCAGGCCTGCAAAGAAACTGCGTTTCACAGGCCTTTGTAAGAGATGTTCCCGGTAGGCTGTAAGAGCACTGTGCAGAGCGAGTTGTTTCTTAGCTTCCCAAAGAGCTGGAAGCAAGATGCTTTGGGGCCCAACTCGCCCTTTGGAAAGAAGCCTGCACGTTGTGCCTTTCAGCTCTAGGGCAATGTAGCACACCCAGAGCAGAAGTTCTACTTCAGCCAGATCAGTCCTGCAAAGAAACTGCGTTTCACAGGCCTTTGTATGAGATGTTCCCGGTGGGCTGTAAGAGCACTGTGCAGAGCGAGTTGTTTCTTAGCTTCCCAAAGAGCTGGAAGCAATATGCTTTGTGGCCCAACTCGCCCTTTGGAAAGAAGCCTGCAGGTTGTGCCTTTCAGCTCTAGGCCAATGTAGCACACCCAGAGCAGAAGTTCTACTTCAGCCACATCAGGAGTGAAAAGTAACTGCGTTTCACAGGCCTTTGTAAGAGATGTTGCCCGTAGGCTGTAAGAGCACTGTGCAGAGCGAGTTGTTTCTTAGCTTCCCAAGGAGCTGGAAGCAAGATGCTTTGCGGCCCAACTCGCCCTTTGGAAATAAGCCTCCACGTTGTGCCTTTCAGCTCTAGGGCAATGTAGCACACGCAGAGCAGAAGTTCTAGTTCAGCCAGATCAGGCCTGCAAAGAAAGTGCGTTTCACAGGCCTTTGTAAGAGATGTTCCCGGTAGGCTGTAAGAGCACTGTGCAGAGCGACTTGTTTCTTAGCTTCCCAAAGAGCTGGAAGTAAGATGCTTTGGGGCCCAACTCGCCCTTTGGAAAGAAGCCTGCACGTTGTGCCTTTCAGCTCTAGGCCAATGTAGCACACCCAGAGCAGAAGTTCTACTTCAGCCAGACCAGGCCTGCAAAGAAACTGCGTTTCACAGGCCTTTGTAAGAGATGTTCCCGGTAGGCTGTAAGAGCACTGTGCAGAGCGAGTTGTTTCTTAGCTTCCCAAAGAGCTGGAAGCAAGATGCTTTGGGGCCAAACTCGCCCTTTGGAAAGAAGCCTGCACGTTGTGCCTTTCAGCTCTAGGGCAATGTAGCACACCCAGAGCAGAAGTTCTACTTCAGCCAGATCAGGCCTGCAAAGAAACTGCGTTTCACAGGCCTTTGCAAGAGATGTTCCCGGTAGGCTGTAAGAGCACTGTGCAGAGCGAGTTGTTTCTTAGCTTCCCAAAGAGCTGGAAGCAAGATGCTTTGGGGCCCAACTCGCCCTTTGCAAAGAAGCCTGCACGTTGTGCCTTTCAGCTCTAGGCCAATGTAGCACACCCAGAGCAGAAGTTCTACTTCAGCCACATCAGGCCTGCAAAGAAACTGCGTTTCACAGGCCTTTGTAAGAGATGTTCCCCGTAGGCTGTAAGAGCACTGTGCAGAGCGAGTTGTTTCTTAGCTTCCCAAGGAGCTGGAAGCAAGATGCTTTGCGGCCCAACTCGCCCTTTGGAAAGAAGCCTGCACGTTGTGCCTTTCAGCTCTCGGGCAATGTAGCACACGCAGAGCAGAAGTTCTAGTTCAGCCAGATCAGGCCTGCAAAGAAAGTGCGTTTCACAGGCCTTTGTAAGAGATGTTCCCGGTAGGCTGTAAGAGCACTGTGCAGAGCGACTTGTTTATTAGCTTCCCAAAGAACTGGAAGCAAGATGCTTTGGGGCCCAACTCGCCCTTTGGAAAGAAGCCTGCACGTTGTGCCTTTCAGCTCAGGGCCAATGTAGAACACCCAGAGCTGAAGTTCTACTTCAGCCATATCAGGCCTGCAAAGAAACTGCGTTTCACAGGCCTTTGTAAGAGATGTTCCCGGTAGGCTGTAAGAGCACTGTGCAGAGCGAGTTGTTTCTTAGCTTCCCAAAGAGCTGGAAGCAAGATGCTTTGGGGCCCAACTCGCCCTTTGGAAAAAAGCCTGCACGTTGTGCCTTTCAGCTCTAGGGAAATGTAGCACACCCAGAGCAGAAGTTCTGGTTCAGCCAGATTAGGCCTGCAAAGAAACTGCATTTCACAGGCCTTTGTAACTGATGCTCCCGGTAGGCTGTAAGAGCACTGTGCAGAGCGACTTGTTCCTTAGCTTCCCAAAGAGCTGGAAGCAAGATGCTTTGGGGCCCAACTCGCCCTTTGCAAAGAAGCCTGCACGTTGTGCCTTTCAGCTCTAGGCCAATGTAGCACACCCAGAGCAGAAGTTCTACTTCAGCCATATCAGGCCTGCAAAGAAACTGCATTTGAGAGGCCTTTGTAAGGGATGTTCCCGGTAGGCTGTAAGAGCACTGTGCAGAGCGAGTTGTTTCTTAGCTTCCCAAAGAGCTGGAAGCAAGATGCTTTGGGGCCCAACTCGCCCTTTGGAAAGAAGCCTGCACGTTGTGCCTTTCAGCTCTAGGCCAATGTAGCACACCCAGAGCAGAAGTTCTACTTCAGCCAGACCAGGCCTGCAAAGAAACTGCGTTTCACAGGCCTTTGTAAGAGATGTTCCCGGTAGGCTGTAAGAGCACTGTGCAGAGAGAGTTGTTTCTTAGCTTCCCAAAGAGCTGGAAGCGAGATGCTTTGTGGCCCAAATCGCCCTTTGGAAAGAAGCCTGCACGTTGTGCCTTTCAGCTCTAGGGCAATGTAGCACACCCAGAGCAGAAGTTCCACTTCAGCCAGATCAGGCCTGCAAAGAAACTGCGTTTCACAGGCCTTTGTAATAGATGTTCCCGGTAGGCTGTAAGAGCACTGTGCAGAGCGTGTTGTTTCTTAGCTTCCCAAGGAGCTGGAAGCAAGATGCTTTGGGGCCCAACTCTCCCTTTGGAAAGAAGCCTGCACGTTGTGCCTTTCATCTCTAGGGCAATGTAGCACACCCAGAGCAGAAGTTCTACATCAGCCAGATCAGGCCTGCAAAGAAACTGCGTTTCACAGGCCTTTGTAAGAGATGTTCCCGGTAGGCTGTAAGAGCACTGTGCAGAGCGAGTTGTTTCTTAGCTTCCCAAAGAGCTGGAAGCAAGATGCTTTGGGGCCCAACTCGCCCTTTGGAAAGAAGCCTGCACGTTGTGCCTTTCAGCTCTAGGGCAATGTAGAGCACCCAGAGCAGAAGTTCCACTTCAGCCAGATCAGGCCTGCAAAGAAACTGCGTTTCACAGGCCTTAGTAAGAGATGTTCCCGGTAGGCTGTAAGAGCACTGTGCAGAGCGAGTTGTTTCTTAGCTTCCCAAAGAGCTGGAAGCAAGATGCTTTGGGGCCCAACTCGCCCTTTGGAAAGAAGCCTGCACGTTGTGCCTTTCAGCTCTAGGGCCATGTAGCACACCCAGAGCAGAAGTTCTAGTTCAGCCAGATCAGGCCTGCAAAGAAACTGCATTTCACAGGCCTTTGTAACTGATGCTCCCGGTAGGCTGTAAGAGCACTGTGCAGAGCGAGTTGTTTCTTAGCTTCCCAAGGAGCTGGAAGCAAGATGCTTTGGGGCCCAACTCGCCCTTTGGAAAGAAGCCTGCACGTTGTGCCTTTCAGCTCTAGGGCCATGTCGCACACCCAGAGCAGAAGTTCTACTTCAGCCACATCAGGCCTGCAAAGAAACTGCGTTTCACAGGCCTTTGTAAGAGATGTTCCCGGTAGGCTGTAAGAGCACTGTGCAGAGCGAGTTGTTTCTTAGCTTCCCAAAGAGCTGGAAGCAAGATGCTTTGGGGCCCAACTCGCCCTTTGGAAAGAAGCCTGCACGTTGTGCCTTTCAGCTCTAGGGCAATGTAGCACACCCAGAGCAGAAGTTCTACTTCAGCCAGATCAGGCCTGCAAAGAAACTGCGTTTCACAGGCCTTTGCAAGAGATGTTCCCGGTAGGCTGTAAGAGCACTGTGCAGAGCGAGTTGTTTCTTAGCTTCCCAAAGAGCTGGAAGCAAGATGCTTTGGGGCCCAACTCGCCCTTTGCAAAGAAGCCTGCACGTTGTGCCTTTCAGCTCTAGGCCAATGTAGCACACCCAGAGCAGAAGTTCTACTTCAGCCACATCAGGAGTGAAAAGAAACTGCGTTTCACAGGCCTTTGTAAGAGATGTTCCCCGTAGGCTGTAAGAGCACTGTGCAGAGCGAGTTGTTTCTTAGCTTCCCAAGGAGCTGGAAGCAAGACGTTTTGCGGCCCAACTCGCCCTTTGGAAAGAAGCCTGCACGTTGTGCCTTTCAGCTCTAGGGCAATGTAGCACACGCAGAGCAGAAGTTCTAGTTCAGCCAGATCAGGCCTGCAAAGAAAGTGCGTTTCACAGGCCTTTGTAAGAGATGTTCCCTGTAGGCTGTAAGAGCACTGTGCAGAGCGACTTGTTTCTTAGCTTCCCAAAGAGCTGGAAGTAAGATGCTTTGGGGCCCAACTCGCCATTTGGAAAGAAGCCTGCGTGTTGTGCCTTTCAGCTCTAGGCCAATGTAGCACACCCAGAGCAGAAGTTCTACTTCAGCCAGAACAGGCCTGCAAAGAAACCGCGTTTCACAGGCCTTTGAAAGAGATGTTCCCAGTAGGCTTTAAGAGCACTGTGCAGAGCGACTTGTTTCTTAGCTTCCCAAAGAGCTGGAAGCAAGATGCTTTGGGGCCCAACTCGCCCTTTGGAAAGATGCCTGCACGTTGTCCTTTCAGCTCAGGGCCAATGTAGAACACCCAGAGCAGAAGTTCTACTTCAGCCATATCAGGCCTGAAAGAAACTCGTTTCACAGGCCTTTGGAAGAGATGTTCCCGGTAGGCTGTAAGAGCACTGTGCAGAGCGAGTTGTATCTTAGCTTCCCAAAGAGCTGGAAGCAAGATGCTTTGGGGCCCAACTCGCCCTTTGGAAAGAAGCCCGCATGCTGTGCCTTTCAGCTCTAGGGCAATGTAGCACACGCAGAGCAGAAGTTCTACTTCAGCCAGATCAGGCCTGCAAAGAAACTGCGTTTCACAGGCCTTTGTAAGAGATGTTCCCGGTAGGCTGTAAGAGCACTGTGCAGAGCGAGTTGTTTCTTAGCTTCCCAAAGAGCTGGAAGCAAGATGCTTTGGGGCCCAACTCGCCCTTTGGAAAGAAGCCTGCACGTTGTGCCTTTCAGCTCTAGGGCAATGTAGCACACCCAGAGCAGAAGTTCTACTTCAGCCAGATCAGGCCTGCAAAGAAACTGCGTTTCACAGGCCTTTGTAAGAGATGTTCCCGGTAGGCTGTAAGAGCACTGTGCAGAGCGAGTTGTTTCATAGCTAGCCCAAAGAGCTGGAAGCAAGATGCTTTGGGGCCCAACTCGCCCTTTGCAAAGAAGCCTGCACGTTGTGCCTTTCAGCTCTAGGGCCATGTAGCACACCCAGAGCAGAAGTTCTACCTCAGCCAGATCAGGCCTGCAAAGAAACTGCGTTTGACAGGCCTTTGTATGAGATGTTCCCGGTAGGCAGTAAGAGCACTGTGCAGAGCGAGTTGTTTCTTAGCTTCCCAAAGAGCTGGAAGCAAGATGCTTTGGGGCCCAACTCGCCCTTTGGAAAGAAGCCTGCACGTTGTGCCTTTCAGCTCAGGGCCAATGTAGAACACCCAGAGCAGAAGTTCTACTTCAGCCATATCAGGCCTGCAAAGAAACTCGTTTCACAGGCCTTTGTAAGAGATGTTCCCGGTAGGCTGTAAGAGCACTGTGCAGAGCGAGTTGTTTCTTAGCTTCCCAAAGAGCTGGAAGCAAGATGCTTTGGGGCCCAACTCGCCCTTTGGAAAGAAGCCTGCACGTTGTGCCTTTCAGCTCTAGGGCAATGTAGCACACCCAGAGCAGAAGTTCTACTTCAGCCAGATCAGGCCTGCAAAGAAACTGCGTTTCACAGGCCTTTGTATGAGATGTTCCCGGTGGGCTGTAAGAGCACTGTGCAGAGCGAGTTGTTTCTTAGCTTCCCAAAGAGCTGGAAGCAATATGCTTTGTGGCCCAACTCGCCCTTTGGAAAGAAGCCTGCAGGTTGTGCCTTTCAGCTCTAGGCCAATGTAGCACACCCAGAGCAGAAGTTCTACTTCAGCCACATCAGGAGTGAAAAGAAACTGCGTTTCACAGGCCTTTGTAAGAGATGTTGCCCGTAGGCTGTAAGAGCACTGTGCAGAGCGAGTTGTTTCTTAGCTTCCCAAGGAGCTGGAAGCAAGATGCTTTGCGGCCCAACTCGCCCTTTGGAAATAAGCCTCCACGTTGTGCCTTTCAGCTCTAGGGCAATGTAGCACACGCAGAGCAGAAGTTCTAGTTCAGCCAGATCAGGCCTGCAAAGAAAGTGCGTTTCACAGGCCTTTGTAAGAGATGTTCCCGGTAGGCTGTAAGAGCACTGTGCAGAGCGACTTGTTTCTTAGCTTCCCAAAGAGCTGGAAGTAAGATGCTTTGGGGCCCAACTCGCCCTTTGGAAAGAAGCCTGCACGTTGTGCCTTTCAGCTCTAGGCCAATGTAGCACACCCAGAGCAGAAGTTCTACTTCAGCCAGACCAGGCCTGCAAAGAAACTGCGTTTCACAGGCCTTTGTAAGAGATGTTCCCGGTAGGCTGTAAGAGCACTGTGCAGAGCGAGTTGTTTCTTAGCTTCCCAAAGAGCTGGAAGCAAGATGCTTTGGGGCCCAACTCGCCCTTTGGAAAGAAGCCTGCACGTTGTGCCTTTCAGCTCTAGGCCAATGTAGCACACCCAGAGCAGAAGTTCTACTTCAGCCAGATCAGGCCTGCAAAGAAACTGCGTTTCACAGGCCTTTGTAAGAGATGTTCCCCGTAGGCTGTAAGAGCACTGTGCAGTGCGAGTTGTTTCTTAGCTTCCCAAGGAGCTGGAAGCAAGATGCTTTGCGGCCCAACTCGCCCTTTGCAAAGAAGCCTGCACGCTGTGCCTTTCAGCTCTAGGGCAATGTAGCACACGCAGAGCAGAAGTTCTAGTTCAGCCAGATCAGGCCTGCAAAGAAACTGCGTTTCACAGGCCTTTGTATGAGATGTTCCCGGTAGGCTGTAAGAGCACTGTGCAGAGCGAGTTGTTTCCTAGCTTACCAAAGAGCTGGAAGCAAGATGCTTTGGGGCCCAACTCGCCCTTTGGAAAGAAGCCTGCAGGTTGTGCCTTTCAGCTCTAGGCCAATGTAGCACACCCAGAGCAGAAGTTCTACTTCAGCCACATCAGGCCTGCAAAGAAACTGCGTTTCACAGGCCTTTGTAAGAGATGTTCCCAGTAGGCTGTAAGAGCACTGTGCAGAGCGAGTTGTTTCTTAGCTTCCCAAGGAGCTGGAAGCAAGATGCTTTGCGGCCCAACTCGCCCTTTGGAAAGAAGCCTGCACGTTGTGCCTTTCAGCTCTCGGGCAATGTAGCACACGCAGAGCAGAAGTTCTAGTTCAGCCAGATCAGGCCTGCAAAGAAAGTGCGTTTCACAGGCCTTTGTAAGAGATGTTCCCGGTAGGCTGTAAGAGCACTTTGCAGAGCGACTTGTTTATTAGCTTCCCAAAGAACTGGAAGCAAGATGCTTTGGGGCCCAACTCGCCCTTTGGAAAGAAGCCTGCACGTTGTGCCTTTCAGCTCAGGGCCAATGTAGAACACCCAGAGCTGAAGTTCTACTTCAGCCATATCAGGCCTGCAAAGAAACTGCGTTTCACAGGCCTTTGTAAGAGATGTTCCCGGTAGGCTGTAAGAGCACTGTGCAGAGCGAGTTGTTTCTTAGCTTCCCAAAGAGCTGGAAGCAAGATGCTTTGGGGCCCAACTCGCCCTTTGGAAAAAAGCCTGCACGTTGTGCCTTTCAGCTCTAGGGAAATGTAGCACACCCAGAGCAGAAGTTCTGGTTCAGCCAGATTAGGCCTGCAAAGAAACTGCATTTCACAGGCCTTTGTAACTGATGCTCCCGGTAGGCTGTAAGAGCACTGTGCAGAGCGACTTGTTTCTTAGCTTCCCAAAGAGCTGGAAGCAAGATGCTTTGGGGCCCAACTCGCCCTTAGGAAAGAAGCCTGCACGTTGTGCCTTTCAGCTCTAGGCCAATGTAGCACACCCACAGCAGAAGTTCTACTTCAGCCATATCAGGCCTGCAAAGAAACTGCATTTGAGAGGCCTTTGTAAGAGATGTTCCCGGTAGGCTGTAACAGCACTGTGCAGAGCGAGTTGTTTCTTAGCTTCCCAAAGAGCTGGAAGCAAGATGCTTTGGGGCCCAACTCGCCCTTTGGAAAGAAGCCTGCACGTTGTGCCTTTCAGCTCTAGGCCAATGTAGCACACCCAGAGCAGAAGTTCTACTTCAGCCAGATCAGGCCTCCAAAGAAACTGCGTTTCACAGGCCTTTGTAAGAGATGTTCCCGGTAGGCTGTAAGAGCACTGTGCAGAGCGAGTTGTTTCTTAGCTTCCCAAAGAGCTGGAAGCGAGATGCTTTGGGGCCCAAATCGCCCTTTGGAAAGAAGCCTGCACGTTGTGCCTTTCAGCTCTAGGGCAATGTAGCACACCCAGAGCAGAAGTTCCACTTCAGCCAGATCAGGCCTGCAAAGAAACTGCGTTTCACAGGCCTTTGTAATAGATGCTCCCGGTAGGCTGTAAGAGCACTGTGCAGAGCGTGTTGTTTCTTAGCTTCCCAAGGAGCTGGAAGCAAGATGCTTTGGGGCCCAACTCGCCCTTTGGAAAGAAGCCTGCACGTTGTGCCTTTCATCTCTAGGGCAATGTAGCACACCCAGAGCAGAAGTTCTACATCAGCCAGATCAGGCCTGCAAAGAAACTGCGTTTCACAGGCCTTTGTAAGAGATGTTCCCGGTAGGCTGTAAGAGCACTGTGCAGAGCGAGTTGTTTCTTAGCTTCCCAAAGAGCTGGAAGCAAGATGCTTTGGAGCCCAACTCGCCCTTTGGAAAGAAGCCTGCACGTTGTGCCTTTCAGCTCTAGGGCAATGTAGAGCACCCAGAGCAGAAGTTCCACTTCAGCCAGATCAGGCCTGCAAAGAAACTGCGTTTCACAGGCCTTAGTAAGAGATGTTCCCGGTAGGCTGTAAGAGCACTGTGCAGAGCGAGTTGTTTCTTAGCTTCCCAAAGAGCTGGAAGCAAGATGCTTTGGGGCCCAACTCGCCCTTTGGAAAGAAGCCTGCACGTTGTGCCTTTCAGCTCTAGGGCCATGTAGCACACCCAGAGCAGAAGTTCTAGTTCAGCCACATCAGGCCTGCAAAGAAACTGCATTTCACAGGCCTTTGTAAGTGATGCTCCCGGTAGGCTGTAAGAGCACTGTGCAGAGCGAGTTGTTTCATAGCTAGCCCAAAGAGCTGGAAGCAAGATGCTTTGGGGCCCAACTCGCCCTTTGGAAAGAAGCCTGCACGTTGTGCCTTTCAGCTCTAGGGCCATGTCGCACACCCAGGGCAGAAGTTCTACTTCAGCCACATCAGGCCTGCAAAGAAACTGCGTTTCACAGGCCTTTGTAAGAGATGTTCCCGGTAGGCTGTAAGAGCACTGTGCAGAGCGAGTTGTTTCTTAGCTTCCCAAAGAGCTGGAAGCAAGATGCTTTGGGGCCCAACTCGCCCTTTGGAAAGAAGCCTGCACGTTGTGCCTTTCAGCTCTAGGGCAATGTAGCACACCCAGAGCAGAAGTTCTAGTTCAGCCAGATCAGGCCTGCAAAGAAACTGCGTTTCACAGGCCTTTGCAAGAGATGTTCCCGGTAGGCTGTAAGAGCACTGTGCAGAGCGAGTTGTTTCTTAGCTTCCCAAAGAGCTGGAAGCAAGATGCTTTGGGGCCCAACTCGCCCTTTGCAAAGAAGCCTGCACGTTGTGCCTTTCAGCTCTAGGCCAATGTAGCACACCCAGAGCAGAAGTTCCACTTCAGCCAGATCAGGCCTGCAAGGAAACTGCGTTTCACAGGCCTTTGTAAGAGATGTTCCCAGTAGGCTGTAAGAGCACTGTGCAGAGCGACTTGTTTCTTAGCTTCCCAAAGAGCTGGAAGCAAGATGCTTTGGGGCCCAACTCGCCCTTTTAAAGAAGCCTGCACGTTGTGCCTTTCAGCTCAGGGCCAATGTAGAACACCCAGAGCAGAAGTTCTACTTCAGCCATATCAGGCCTGCAAAGAAACTCGTTTCACAGGCCTTTGTAAGAGATGTTCCCGGTAGGCTGTAAGAGCACTGTGCAGAACGAGTTGTTTCTTAGCTTCCCAAAGAGCTGGAAGCAAGATGCTTTGGGGCCCAACTCGCCCTTTGGAAAGAAGCCTGCACGTTGTGCCTTTCAGCTCCAGGGCAAGGTAGCACACCCAGAGCAGAAGTTCCGCTTCAGCCAGATCAGGCCTGCAAAGAAACTGCGTTTTACAGGCCTTTGTAATAGATGTTCCCGGTAGGCTCTAAGAGCACTGTGCAGAGCGTGTTGTTTCTTAGCTTCCCAAGGAGCTGGAAGCAAGATGCTTTGGGGCCCAACTCGCCCTTTGGAAAGAAGCCTGCACGTTGTGCCTTTCAGATCTAGGGCCATGTAGCACACACAGAGCAGAAGTTCTACCTCAGCCAGATCAGGCCTGCAAAGAAACTGCGTTTGACAGGCCTTTGTATGAGATGTTCCCGGTAGGCTTTAAGAGCACTGTGCAGAGCGAGTTGTTTCTTAGCTTCCCAAAGAGCTGGAAGCAAGATGCTTTGGGGCCCAACTCGCCCTTTGGAAAGAAGCCTGCACGTTGCGCCTTTCAGCTCTAGGGCAATGTAGCACACCCAGAGCAGAAGTTCTACTTCAGCCAGATCAGGCCTGCAAAGAAACTGCGTTTCACAGGCCTTTGTAACAGATGTTCCCGGTAGGCTGTAAGAGCACTGTGCAGAGCGACTTGTTTCTTAGCTTCCCAAAGAGCTGGAAGCAAGATGCTTTGGGGCCCAACTCGCCCTTTGGAAAGAAGCCTACACGTTGTGCCTTTCAGCTCAGGGCCAATGTAGAACACCCAGAGCAGAAGTTCTACTTCAGCCATATCAGGCCTGCAAAGAAACTCGTTTCACAGGCCTTTGTAAGAGATGTTCCCGGTAGGCTGTAAGAGCACTGTGCAGAGCGAGTTGTTTCTTAACTTCCCAAAGAGCTAGAAGCAAGATGCTTTGGGGCCCAACTAGCCCTTTGGAAAGAAGCCTGCACGTTGTGCCTTTCAGCTCTAGGGCAATGTAGAGCACCCAGAGCAGAAGTTCCACTTCAGCCAGATCAGGCCTGCAAATAAACTGCGTTTCACAGGCCTTTGTAAGAGATGTTCCCGGTAGGCTGTAAGAGATGTTCCCGGTAGGCTGTAAGAGCACTGTGCAGAGCGAGTTGTTCCTTAGCTTCCCAAAGAGCTGGAAGCAAGATGCTTTGGGGCCCAACTCGCCCTTTGGAAAGAAGCCTGCACGTTGTGCCTTTCAGCTCTAGGCCAATGTAGCACACCCAGAGCAGAAGTTCTACTTCAGCCAGATCAGGCCTGCAAAGAAACTGCGTTTCACAGGCCTTTGTAACAGATGTTCCCGGTAGGCTGTAAGAGCACTGTGCAGAGCGACTTGTTTCTTAGCTTCCCAAAGAGCTGGAAGAAAGATGCTTTGGGGCCCAACTCGCCCTTTGGAAAGAAGCCTGCAGGTTGTGCCTTTCAGCTCTAGGCCAATGAAGCACACCCACAGCAGAAGTTCTACTTCAGCCAGATCAGGCCTGCAAAGAAACTGCGTTTCACAGGCCTTTGTAAGAGATGTTCCCCGTAGGCTGTAAGAGCACTGTGCAGAGAGACTTGTTTCTTAGCTTCCCAAAGAGCTGGAAGCAAGATGCTTTGGGGCCCAACTCGCCCTTTGGAAAGAAGCCTGCACGTTGTGCCTTTCAGCTCTAGGCCAATGTAGCACACCCAGAGCAGAAGTTCTACATCAGCCAGATCAGGCCTGCAAAGAAACTGCGTTTCACAGGCCTTTGTAAGAGATGTTCCTTGTAGGGTGTAAGAGCACTGTGCAGAGCGAGTTGTTTCTTAGCTTCCCAAAGAGCTGGAAGCAAGATGCTTTGGGGCCCAACTCGCCCTTTGGAAAGAAGCCTGCACGTTGTGCCTTTCAGCTCTAGGCCAATGTAGCACACGCAGAGCAGAAGTTCTACTTCAGCCAGATCAGGCCTGCAAAGAAACTGCGTTTCACAGGCCTTTGGAAGAGATGTTCCCGGTAGGCTGTAAGAGCACTGTGCAGAGCGAGTTGTTTCTTAGCTTCCCAAGGAGCTGGAAGCAAGATGCTTTGCGGCCCAACTCGCCCTTTGCAAAGAAGCCTGCACGCTGTGCCTTTCAGCTCTAGGGCAATGTAGCACACGCAGAGCAGAAGTTCTAGTTCAGCCAGATCAGGCCTGTAAAGAAACTGCGTTTCACAGGCCTTTGTAAGAGATGTTCCCGGTAGGCTGTAAGAGCACTGTGCAGAGCGAGTTGTTTCTTAGCTTCCCAAAGAGCTGGAAGCAAGATGCTTTGGGGCCCAACTCGCCCTTTGGAAAGAAGCCTGCACGTTGTGCCTTTCAGCTCTAGGGCAATGTAGCACACCCAGAGCAGAAGTTCTACTTCAGCCAGATCAGGCCTGCAAAGAAACTCGTTTCACAGGCCTTTGTAAGAGATGTTCCCGGTAGGCTGTAAAAGCACTGTGCAGAGCGAGTTGTTTCTTAGCTTCCCAAAGAAATGGAAGCAAGATGCTTTGGGGCCCAACTCGCCCTTTGGAAAGAAGCCTGCACGTTGCGCCTTTCAGCTCTAGGGCAATGTAGCACACCCAGAGCAGAAGTTCTACTTCAGCCAGATCAGGCCTGCAAAGAAACTGCGTTTCACAGGCCTTTGTAAGAGATGTTCCCGGTAGGCTGTAAGAGCACTGTGCAGAGCGAGTTGTTTCTTAGATTCCCAAAGAGCTGGAAGCAAGATGCTTTGGGGCCCAACTCGCCCTTTGAAAAGAAGCCTGCACGTTGTGCCTTTCAGCTCAGGGCCAATGTAGAACACCCAGAGCAGAAGTTCTACTTCAGCCATATCAGGCCTGCAAAGAAACTGCGTTTCACAGGCCTTTGTAAGAGATGTTCCCGGTAGGCTGTAAGAGCACTGTGCAGAGCGAGTTGTTTCTTAGCTTCCCAAAGAGCTGGAAGCAAGATGCTTTGGGGCCCAACTCGCCCTTTGGAAAGAAGCCTGCACGTTGTGCCTTTCAGCTCTAGGGCAATGTAGCACACCCAGAGCAGAAGTTCTACTTCAGCCAGATCAGGCCTGCAAAGAAACTGTGTTTGAGATGCCTTTGTAAGAGATGTTCCCGGTAGGCTGTAAAAGCACTGTGCAGAGCGAGTTGTTTCTTAGCTTCCCAAAGAGATGGAAGCAAGATGCTTTGGGGCCCAACTCGCCCTTTGGAAAGAAGCCTGCACGTTGTGCCTTTCAGCTCTAGGCCAATGTAGCACACCCAGAGCAGAAGTTCTACATCAGCCAGATCAGGCCTGCAAAGAAACTGCGTTTCACAGGCCTTTGTAAGAGATGTTCCCGGTAGGGTGTAAGAGCACTGTGCAGAGCGAGTTGTTTCTTAGCTTCCCAAAGAGCTGGAAGCAAGATGCTTTGCGGCCCAACTCACCCTTTGGAAAGAAGCCTGCACGTTGAGCGTTTCAGCTCTAGGGCAATGTAGAGCACCCAGAGCAGAAGTTCCACTTCAGCCAGATCAGGCCTGCAAAGAAACTGCGTTTCACAGGCCTTTGTAAGAGATGTTCCCGGTAGGCTGTAAAAGCACTGTGCAGAGCGAGTTGTTTCTTAGCTTCCCAAAGAGCTGGAAGCAAGATGCTTTGCGGCCCAACTCGCCCTTTGGAACGGAGCCTGCACGTTGTGCCTTTCAGCTCTAGCGCCATGTAGCACACCCAGAGCAGAAGTTCTAGTTCAGCCAGATCAGGCCTGCAAAGAAACTGCATTTCACAGGCATTTGTAACTGATGCTCCCGGTAGGCTGTAAGAGCACTGTGCAGAGCGAGTTGTTTCTTAGCTTCCCAAAGAGCTGGAAGCAAGATGCTTTGGGGCCCAACTCGCCCTTTGGAAAGAAACCTGCACGTTGTGCCTTTCAGCTCTAGGGCAATGTAGCACACCCAGAGCAGAAGTTCTAGTTCAGCCAGATCAGGCCTGAAAAGAAACTGCGTTTCACAGGCCTTTGTAAGAGATGTTCCCGGTAGGCTGTAAGAGCACTGTGCAGAGCGAGTTGTTTCTTAGCTTCCCAAAGAGCTGGAAGCAAGATACTTTGGGGCCCTACTCGCCCTTTGGAAAGAAGCCTGCACGTTGTGCCTTTCAGCTCTAGGGCAATGTGGCACACCCAGAGCAGAAGTTCTACTTCAGCCAGCTCAGGCCTGCAAAGAAACTGCGTTTCACAGGCCTTTGTAAGAGATGCTCACGGTAGGCTGTAAGAGCACTGCGCACATCGAGTTGTTTCTTAGCTTCCCAAAGAGCTGGAAGCAAGATGCTTTGGGGCCCAACTCGCCCTTTGGAAAGAAGCTCGCACGTTGAGCCTTTCAGCTCTAGGTCCATGTAGCACACCCAGAGCAGAAGTTCTACTTCAGCCAGATCAGGCCTGCAAAGAAACTGCGTTTCACAGGCCTTTGTAAGAGATGTTCCCGGTAGGCTGTAAGAGCACTGTGCAGAGCGAGTTGTTCTTAGCTTCCCAAAGAGCTGGAAGCAAGATGCTTTGGTGCCCAACTCGCCCTTGGGAAACAGGCCTGCACGTTGTGCCCTTCAGCTCTAGGCCAATGTAGCACACCCAGAGCAGAAGTTCTACTTCAGCCAGATCAGGCCTGCAAAGAAACTGCGTTTCACAGGCCTTTGTAAGAGATGTTCCCCGTAGGCTTTAAGAGCACTGTGCAGAGCGAGTTGTTTCTTAGCTTCCCAAGTAGCTGGAAGCAAGATGCTTTGCGGCCCAACTCGCCCTTTGCAAAGAAGCCTGCACGTTGTGCCTTTCAGCTCTAGGGCAATGTAGCACACCCAGAGCAGAAGTTCCACTTCAGCCAGATCAGGCCTGCAAAGAAACTGCGTTTCACAGGCCTTTGTAATAGATGCTCCCGGTAGGCTGTAAGAGCACTGTGCAGAGCGTGTTGTTTCTTAGCTTCCCAAGGAGCTGGAAGCAAGATGCTTTGGGGCCCAACTCGCCCTTTGGAAAGAAGCCTGCACGTTGTGCCTTTCATCTCTAGGGCAATGTAGCACACCCAGAGCAGAAGTTCTACATCAGCCAGATCAGGCCTGCAAAGAAACTGCGTTTCACAGGCCTTTGTAAGAGATGTTCCCGGTAGGCTGTAAGAGCACTGTGCAGAGCGAGTTGTTTCTTAGCTTCCCAAAGAGCTGGAAGCAAGATGCTTTGGAGCCCAACTCGCCCTTTGGAAAGAAGCCTGCACGTTGTGCCTTTCAGCTCTAGGGCAATGTAGAGCACCCAGAGCAGAAGTTCCACTTCAGCCAGATCAGGCCTGCAAAGAAACTGCGTTTCACAGGCCTTAGTAAGAGATGTTCCCGGTAGGCTGTAAGAGCACTGTGCAGAGCGAGTTGTTTCTTAGCTTCCCAAAGAGCTGGAAGCAAGATGCTTTGGGGCCCAACTCGCCCTTTGGAAAGAAGCCTGCACGTTGTGCCTTTCAGCTCTAGGGCCATGTAGCACACCCAGAGCAGAAGTTGTAGTTCAGCCACATCAGGCCTGCAAAGAAACTGCATTTCACAGGCCTTTGTAACTGATGCTCCCGGTAGGCTGTAAGAGCACTGTGCAGAGCGAGTTGTTTCATAGCTAGCCCAAAGAGCTGGAAGCAAGATGCTTTGGGGCCCAACTCGCCCTTTGGAAAGAAGCCTGCACGTTGTGCCTTTCAGCTCTAGGGCCATGTCGCACACCCAGGGCAGAAGTTCTACTTCAGCCACATCAGGCCTGCAAAGAAACTGCGTTTCACAGGCCTTTGTAAGAGATGTTCCCGGTAGGCTGTAAGAGCACTGTGCAGAGCGAGTTGTTTCTTAGCTTCCCAAAGAGCTGGAAGCAAGATGCTTTGGGGCCCAACTCGCCCTTTGGAAAGAAGCCTGCACGTTGTGCCTTTCAGCTCTAGGGCAATGTAGCACACCCAGAGCAGAAGTTCTAGTTCAGCCAGATCAGGCCTGCAAAGAAACTGCGTTTCACAGGCCTTTGCAAGAGATGTTCCCGGTAGGCTGTAAGAGCACTGTGCAGAGCGAGTTGTTTCTTAGCTTCCCAAAGAGCTGGAAGCAAGATGCTTTGGGGCCCAACTCGCCCTTTGCAAAGAAGCCTGCACGTTGTGCCTTTCAGCTCTAGGCCAATGTAGCACACCCAGAGCAGAAGTTCCACTTCAGCCAGATCAGGCCTGCAAGGAAACTGCGTTTCACAGGCCTTTGTAAGAGATGTTCCCAGTAGGCTGTAAGAGCACTGTGCAGAGCGACTTGTTTCTTAGCTTCCCAAAGAGCTGGAAGCAAGATGCTTTGGGGCCCAACTCGCCCTTTTAAAGAAGCCTGCACGTTGTGCCTTTCAGCTCAGGGCCAATGTAGAACACCCAGAGCAGAAGTTCTACTTCAGCCATATCAGGCCTGCAAAGAAACTCGTTTCACAGGCCTTTGTAAGAGATGTTCCCGGTAGGCTGTAAGAGCACTGTGCAGAACGAGTTGTTTCTTAGCTTCCCAAAGAGCTGGAAGCAAGATGCTTTGGGGCCCAACTCGCCCTTTGGAAAGAAGCCTGCACGTTGTGCCTTTCAGCTCCAGGGCAAGGTAGCACACCCAGAGCAGAAGTTCCGCTTCAGCCAGATCAGGCCTGCAAAGAAACTGCGTTTTACAGGCCTTTGTAATAGATGTTCCCGGTAGGCTCTAAGAGCACTGTGCAGAGCGTGTTGTTTCTTAGCTTCCCAAGGAGCTGGAAGCAAGATGCTTTGGGGCCCAACTCGCCCTTTGGAAAGAAGCCTGCACGTTGTGCCTTTCAGATCTAGGGCCATGTAGCACACACAGAGCAGAAGTTCTACCTCAGCCAGATCAGGCCTGCAAAGAAACTGCGTTTGACAGGCCTTTGTATGAGATGTTCCCGGTAGGCTTTAAGAGCACTGTGCAGAGCGAGTTGTTTCTTAGCTTCCCAAAGAGCTGGAAGCAAGATGCTTTGGGGCCCAACTCGCCCTTTGGAAAGAAGCCTGCACGTTGCGCCTTTCAGCTCTAGGGCAATGTAGCACACCCAGAGCAGAAGTTCTACTTCAGCCAGATCAGGCCTGCAAAGAAACTGCGTTTCACAGGCCTTTGTAACAGATGTTCCCGGTAGGCTGTAAGAGCACTGTGCAGAGCGACTTGTTTCTTAGCTTCCCAAAGAGCTGGAAGCAAGATGCTTTGGGGCCCAACTCGCCCTTTGGAAAGAAGCCTACACGTTGTGCCTTTCAGCTCAGGGCCAATGTAGAACACCCAGAGCAGAAGTTCTACTTCAGCCATATCAGGCCTGCAAAGAAACTCGTTTCACAGGCCTTTGTAAGAGATGTTCCCGGTAGGCTGTAAGAGCACTGTGCAGAGCGAGTTGTTTCTTAACTTCCCAAAGAGCTAGAAGCAAGATGCTTTGGGGCCCAACTAGCCCTTTGGAAAGAAGCCTGCACGTTGTGCCTTTCAGCTCTAGGGCAATGTAGAGCACCCAGAGCAGAAGTTCCACTTCAGCCAGATCAGGCCTGCAAATAAACTGCGTTTCACAGGCCTTTGTAAGAGATGTTCCCGGTAGGCTGTAAGAGATGTTCCCGGTAGGCTGTAAGAGCACTGTGCAGAGCGAGTTGTTCCTTAGCTTCCCAAAGAGCTGGAAGCAAGATGCTTTGGGGCCCAACTCGCCCTTTGGAAAGAAGCCTGCACGTTGTGCCTTTCAGCTCTAGGCCAATGTAGCACACCCAGAGCAGAAGTTCTACTTCAGCCAGATCAGGCCTGCAAAGAAACTGCGTTTCACAGGCCTTTGTAACAGATGTTCCCGGTAGGCTGTAAGAGCACTGTGCAGAGCGACTTGTTTCTTAGCTTCCCAAAGAGCTGGAAGAAAGATGCTTTGGGGCCCAACTCGCCCTTTGGAAAGAAGCCTGCAGGTTGTGCCTTTCAGCTCTAGGCCAATGAAGCACACCCACAGCAGAAGTTCTACTTCAGCCAGATCAGGCCTGCAAAGAAACTGCGTTTCACAGGCCTTTGTAAGAGATGTTCCCCGTAGGCTGTAAGAGCACTGTGCAGAGAGACTTGTTTCTTAGCTTCCCAAAGAGCTGGAAGCAAGATGCTTTGGGGCCCAACTCGCCCTTTGGAAAGAAGCCTGCACGTTGTGCCTTTCAGCTCTAGGCCAATGTAGCACACCCAGAGCAGAAGTTCTACATCAGCCAGATCAGGCCTGCAAAGAAACTGCGTTTCACAGGCCTTTGTAAGAGATGTTCCTTGTAGGGTGTAAGAGCACTGTGCAGAGCGAGTTGTTTCTTAGCTTCCCAAAGAGCTGGAAGCAAGATGCTTTGGGGCCCAACTCGCCCTTTGGAAAGAAGCCTGCACGTTGTGCCTTTCAGCTCTAGGCCAATGTAGCACACGCAGAGCAGAAGTTCTACTTCAGCCAGATCAGGCCTGCAAAGAAACTGCGTTTCACAGGCCTTTGGAAGAGATGTTCCCGGTAGGCTGTAAGAGCACTGTGCAGAGCGAGTTGTTTCTTAGCTTCCCAAGGAGCTGGAAGCAAGATGCTTTGCGGCCCAACTCGCCCTTTGCAAAGAAGCCTGCACGCTGTGCCTTTCAGCTCTAGGGCAATGTAGCACACGCAGAGCAGAAGTTCTAGTTCAGCCAGATCAGGCCTGTAAAGAAACTGCGTTTCACAGGCCTTTGTAAGAGATGTTCCCGGTAGGCTGTAAGAGCACTGTGCAGAGCGAGTTGTTTCTTAGCTTCCCAAAGAGCTGGAAGCAAGATGCTTTGGGGCCCAACTCGCCCTTTGGAAAGAAGCCTGCACGTTGTGCCTTTCAGCTCTAGGGCAATGTAGCACACCCAGAGCAGAAGTTCTACTTCAGCCAGATCAGGCCTGCAAAGAAACTCGTTTCACAGGCCTTTGTAAGAGATGTTCCCGGTAGGCTGTAAAAGCACTGTGCAGAGCGAGTTGTTTCTTAGCTTCCCAAAGAAATGGAAGCAAGATGCTTTGGGGCCCAACTCGCCCTTTGGAAAGAAGCCTGCACGTTGCGCCTTTCAGCTCTAGGGCAATGTAGCACACCCAGAGCAGAAGTTCTACTTCAGCCAGATCAGGCCTGCAAAGAAACTGCGTTTCACAGGCCTTTGTAAGAGATGTTCCCGGTAGGCTGTAAGAGCACTGTGCAGAGCGAGTTGTTTCTTAGATTCCCAAAGAGCTGGAAGCAAGATGCTTTGGGGCCCAACTCGCCCTTTGAAAAGAAGCCTGCACGTTGTGCCTTTCAGCTCAGGGCCAATGTAGAACACCCAGAGCAGAAGTTCTACTTCAGCCATATCAGGCCTGCAAAGAAACTGCGTTTCACAGGCCTTTGTAAGAGATGTTCCCGGTAGGCTGTAAGAGCACTGTGCAGAGCGAGTTGTTTCTTAGCTTCCCAAAGAGCTGGAAGCAAGATGCTTTGGGGCCCAACTCGCCCTTTGGAAAGAAGCCTGCACGTTGTGCCTTTCAGCTCTAGGGCAATGTAGCACACCCAGAGCAGAAGTTCTACTTCAGCCAGATCAGGCCTGCAAAGAAACTGTGTTTGAGATGCCTTTGTAAGAGATGTTCCCGGTAGGCTGTAAAAGCACTGTGCAGAGCGAGTTGTTTCTTAGCTTCCCAAAGAGATGGAAGCAAGATGCTTTGGGGCCCAACTCGCCCTTTGGAAAGAAGCCTGCACGTTGTGCCTTTCAGCTCTAGGCCAATGTAGCACACCCAGAGCAGAAGTTCTACATCAGCCAGATCAGGCCTGCAAAGAAACTGCGTTTCACAGGCCTTTGTAAGAGATGTTCCCGGTAGGGTGTAAGAGCACTGTGCAGAGCGAGTTGTTTCTTAGCTTCCCAAAGAGCTGGAAGCAAGATGCTTTGCGGCCCAACTCACCCTTTGGAAAGAAGCCTGCACGTTGAGCGTTTCAGCTCTAGGGCAATGTAGAGCACCCAGAGCAGAAGTTCCACTTCAGCCAGATCAGGCCTGCAAAGAAACTGCGTTTCACAGGCCTTTGTAAGAGATGTTCCCGGTAGGCTGTAAAAGCACTGTGCAGAGCGAGTTGTTTCTTAGCTTCCCAAAGAGCTGGAAGCAAGATGCTTTGCGGCCCAACTCGCCCTTTGGAACGGAGCCTGCACGTTGTGCCTTTCAGCTCTAGCGCCATGTAGCACACCCAGAGCAGAAGTTCTAGTTCAGCCAGATCAGGCCTGCAAAGAAACTGCATTTCACAGGCATTTGTAACTGATGCTCCCGGTAGGCTGTAAGAGCACTGTGCAGAGCGAGTTGTTTCTTAGCTTCCCAAAGAGCTGGAAGCAAGATGCTTTGGGGCCCAACTCGCCCTTTGGAAAGAAACCTGCACGTTGTGCCTTTCAGCTCTAGGGCAATGTAGCACACCCAGAGCAGAAGTTCTAGTTCAGCCAGATCAGGCCTGAAAAGAAACTGCGTTTCACAGGCCTTTGTAAGAGATGTTCCCGGTAGGCTGTAAGAGCACTGTGCAGAGCGAGTTGTTTCTTAGCTTCCCAAAGAGCTGGAAGCAAGATACTTTGGGGCCCTACTCGCCCTTTGGAAAGAAGCCTGCACGTTGTGCCTTTCAGCTCTAGGGCAATGTGGCACACCCAGAGCAGAAGTTCTACTTCAGCCAGCTCAGGCCTGCAAAGAAACTGCGTTTCACAGGCCTTTGTAAGAGATGCTCACGGTAGGCTGTAAGAGCACTGCGCACATCGAGTTGTTTCTTAGCTTCCCAAAGAGCTGGAAGCAAGATGCTTTGGGGCCCAACTCGCCCTTTGGAAAGAAGCTCGCACGTTGAGCCTTTCAGCTCTAGGTCCATGTAGCACACCCAGAGCAGAAGTTCTACTTCAGCCAGATCAGGCCTGCAAAGAAACTGCGTTTCACAGGCCTTTGTAAGAGATGTTCCCGGTAGGCTGTAAGAGCACTGTGCAGAGCGAGTTGTTCTTAGCTTCCCAAAGAGCTGGAAGCAAGATGCTTTGGTGCCCAACTCGCCCTTGGGAAACAGGCCTGCACGTTGTGCCCTTCAGCTCTAGGCCAATGTAGCACACCCAGAGCAGAAGTTCTACTTCAGCCAGATCAGGCCTGCAAAGAAACTGCGTTTCACAGGCCTTTGTAAGAGATGTTCCCCGTAGGCTTTAAGAGCACTGTGCAGAGCGAGTTGTTTCTTAGCTTCCCAAGTAGCTGGAAGCAAGATGCTTTGCGGCCCAACTCGCCCTTTGCAAAGAAGCCTGCACGTTGTGCCTTTCAGCTCTAGGGCAATGTAGCACACGCAGAGCAGAAGTTCTACTTCAGCCAGATCAGGCCTGCAAAGAAACAGCGTTTCACAGGCCTTTGTAAGAGATGTTCCCGGTAGGCTGTAAGAGCACTGTGCAGAGCGAGTTGTTTCTTAGCTTCCCAAAGAGCTGGAAGCAAGATGCTTTGGGGCCCAACTCGCCCTTTGGAAAGAAGCCTGCACGTTGTGCCTTTCAGCTCTAGGGCAATGTAGCACACGCAGAGCAGAAGTTCTAGTTCAGCCAGATCAGGCCTGCAAAGAAACTGCGTTTGAGATGCCTTTGTAAGAGATGTTCCCGGTAGGCTGTAAAAGCACTGTGCAGAGCGAGTTGTTTCTTAGCTTCCCAAAGAGCTGGAAGCAAGATGCTTTGGGGCCCAACTCGCCCTTTGGAAAGAAGCCTGCACGTTGCGCCTTTCAGCTCTAGGGCAATGTAGCACACCCAGATCAGAAGTTCTACTTCAGCCAGATCAGGTCTGCAAAGAAACTGCGTTTCACAGGCCTTTGTAAGAGATGTTCCCAGTAGGCTGTAAGAGCACTGTGCAGAGCGAGTTGTTTCTTAGCTTCCCAAGGAGCTGGAAGCAAGATGCTTTGGGGCCCAACTCGCCCTTTGGAAAGAAGCCTGCACGTTGTGCCTTTCAGCTCAGGGCCAATGTAGAACACCCAGAGCAGAAGTTCTACTTCAGCCGTATCAGGCCTGCAAAGAAACTCGTTTCACAGGCCTTTGTAAGAGATGTTCCCGGTAGGCTGTAAGAGCACTGTGCAGAGCGAGTTGTTTCTTAGCTTCCCAAAGAGCTGGAAGCAAGATGCTTTGGGGCCCAACTCGACCTTTGGAAAGAAGTCTGCACGCTGTGCCTTTCAGCTCTAGGGCAATGTAGCACATGCAGAGCAGAAGTTCTACTTCAGCCAGATCAGGCCTGCAAAGAAACTGCGTTTCACAGGCCTTTGTAAGAGATGTTCCCGGTAGGCTGTAAGAGCACTGTGCAGAGCGAGTTGTTTCTTAGCTTCCCAAAGAGCTGGAAGCAAGATGCTTTGGGGCCCAACTCGCCCTTTGGAAAGAAGCCTGCACGTTGTGCCTTTCAGCTCTAGGGCAATGTAGCACACGCAGAGCAGAAGTTCTAGTTCAGCCAGATCAGGCCTGCAAAGAAACTGCGTTTGAGATGCCTTTGTAAGAGATGTTCCCGGTAGGCTGTAAAAGCACTGTGCAGAGCGAGTTGTTTCTTAGCTTCCCAAAGAGCTGGAAGCAAGATGCTTTGGGGCCCAACTCGCCCTTTGGAAAGAAGCCTGCACGTTGCGCCTTTCAGCTCTAGGGCAATGTAGCACACCCAGATCAGAAGTTCTACTTCAGCCAGATCAGGTCTGCAAAGAAACTGCGTTTCACAGGCCTTTGTAAGAGATGTTCCCGGTAGGCTGTAAGAGCACTGTGCAGAGCGAGTTGTTTCTTAGCTTCCCAAGGAGCTGGAAGCAAGATGCTTTGGGGCCCAACTCGCCCTTTGGAAAGAAGCCTGCACGTTGTGCCTTTCAGCTCAGGGCCAATGTAGAACACCCAGAGCAGAAGTTCTACTTCAGCCGTATCAGGCCTGCAAAGAAACTCGTTTCACAGGCCTTTGTAAGAGATGTTCCCGGTAGGCTGTAAGAGCACTGTGCAGAGCGAGTTGTTTCTTAGCTTCCCAAAGAGCTGGAAGCAAGATGCTTTGGGGCCCAACTCGCCTTTTGGAAAGAAGTCTGCACGCTGTGCCATTCAGCTCTAGGGCAATGTAGCACACGCAAAGCAGAAGTTCTACTTCAGCCAGATCAGGCCTGCAAAGAAACTGCGTTTCACAGGCCTTTGGAAGAGATGTTCCCGGTAGGCTGTAAGAGCACTGTGCAGAGCGAGTTGTTTCTTAGCTTCCCAAAGAGCTGGAAGCAAGATGCTTTGGGGCCCAAATCGCCCTTTGGAAAGAAGCCTGCACGTTGTGCCTTTCAGCTCTAGGGCAATGTAGCACACCCAGAGCAGAAGTTCCACTTCAGCCAGATCAGGCCTGCAAAGAAACTGCGTTTCACAGGCCTTTGTAATAGATGTTCCCGGTAGGCTGTAAGAGCACTGTGCAGAGCGTGTTTTTTCTTAGCTTCCCAAAGAGCTGGAAGCAAGATGCTTTGCGGCCCAACTCGCCCTTTGGAAAGAAGCCTGCACGTTGTTCCTTTCAGCTCTAGGGCAATGTAGCACACCCAGAGCAGAAGTTCTACTTCAGCCAGATCCGGCCTGCAAAGAAACTGCATTTCACAGGCCTTTGTAGTGATGCTCCCAGTGGGCTGTAAGAGCACTGTGCAGAGCGAGTTGTTTCATAGCTAGCCCAAAGAGCTGGAAGCAAGATGCTTTGGGGCCCAACTCGCCCTTTGGAAAGAAGCCTGCACGTTGTCCTTTCAGCTCAGGGCCAATGTAGAACACCCAGAGCAGAAGTTCTACTTCAGCCATATCAGGCCTGCAAAGAAACTCGTTTCACAGGCCTTTGTAAGAGATGTTCCCGGTAGGCTGTAAGAGCACTGTGCAGAGCGACTTGTTTCTTAGCTTCCCAAAGAGCTGGAAGCAAGATGCTTTGGGGCCCAACTCGCCCTTTGGAAAGAAGCCTGCACGCTGTGCCTTTCAGCTCTAGGGCAATGTAGCACACGCAGAGCAGAAGTTCTACTTCAGCCAGATCAGGCCTGCAAAGAAACTGCGTTTCACAGGCCTTTGGAAGAGATGTTCCCGGTAGGCTGTAAGAGCACTGTGCAGAGCGAGTTGTTGCTTAGCTTCCCAAGGAGCTGGATGCAAGATGCTTTGCGGCCCAACTCTCCCTTTGCAAAGAAGCCTGCACGCTGTGCCTTTCAGCTCTAGGGCAATGTAGCACACGCAGAGCAGAAGTTCTAGTTCAGCCAGATCAGGCCTGCAAAGAAACTGCGTTTCACAGGCCTTTGTAAGAGATGTTCCCGGTAGGCTGTAAGAGCACTGTGCAGAGCGAGTTGTTTCTTAGCTTCCCAAAGAGCTGGAAGCAAGATGCTTTGGGGCCCAACTCGCCTTTTGGAAATAAGCCTGCACATTGTGCCTTTCAGCTCTAGGGCCATGTAGCACACCCAGAGCAGAAGTTCTACTTCAGCCAGATCAGGCCTGCAAAGAAACTCGTTTCACAGGCCTTTGTAAGAGATGTTCCCGGTAGGCTGTAAGAGCACTGTGCAGAGCGAGTTGTTTCTTAGCTTCCCAAAGAGCTGGAAGCAAGATGCTTTGGGGCCCAACTCGCCCTTTGGAAAGAAGCCTGCACGTTGTGCCTTTCAGCTCTAGGGCAATGTAGCACACCCAGAGCAGAAGTTCTACTTCAGCCAGATCAGGCCTGTAAAGAAACTGCGTTTGAGATGCCTTTGTAAGTGATGTTCCCGGTAGGCTGTAAAAGCACTGTGCAGAGCGAGTTGTTTCTTAGCTTCCCAAAGAGCTGGAAGCAAGATGCATTGGGGCCCAACTCGCCCTTTGGAAAGAAGCCTGCACGTTGTGCCTTTCAGCTCTAGGGCAATGTAGCACACCCAGATCAGAAGTTCTACTTCAGCCAGATCAGGCCTGCAAAGAAACTGCGTTTCACAGGCCTTTGTAAGAGATGTTCCCGGTAGGCTGTAAGAGCACTGTGCAGAGCGAGTTGTTTCTTAGCTTCTAAAGAGCTGGAAGCAAGATGCTTTGGGGCCCAACTCGCCCTTTGGAAAGAAGCCTGCACGTTGTGCCTTTCAGCTCTAGGCCAATGTAGCACACCCAGAGCAGAAGTTCTACTTCAGCCAGATCAGGCCTGCAAAGAAACTGCGTTTGAGATGCCTTTGTAAGAGTTGTTCCCGGTAGGCTGTAAAAGCACTGTGCAGAGCGAGTTGTTTCATAGCTAGCCCAAAGAGATGGAAGCAAGATGCTTTGGGGCCCAACTCGCCTTTTGGAAAGAAGCCTGCACATTGTGCCTTTCAGCTCTAGGGCCATGTAGCACACCCAGAGCAGAAGTTCTACTTCAGCCAGATCAGGCCTGCAAAGAAACTGCGTTTCACAGGCCTTTGTAAGAGATGTTCCCGGTAGGCTGTAAGAGCACTGTGCAGAGCGAGTTGTTTCTTAGCTTCCCAAAGAGCTGGAAGCAAGATGCTTTGGGGCCCAACTCGCCCTTTGGAAAGAAGCCTGCACGTTGTGCCTTTCAGCTCTAGGGCAATGTAGCACACGCAGAGCAGAAGTTCTACTTCAGCCAGATCAGGCCTGCAAAGAAACAGCGTTTCACAGGCCTTTGTAAGAGATGTTCCCGGTAGGCTGTAAGAGCACTGTGCAGAGCGAGTTGTTTCTTAGCTTCCCAAAGAGCTGGAAGCAAGATGCTTTGGGGCCCAACTCGCCCTTTGGAAAAAAGCCTGCACGTTGTGCCTTTCAGCTCTAGGGCAATGTAGCACACGCAGAGCAGAAGTTCTAGTTCAGCCAGATCAGGCCTGCAAAGAAACTGCGTTTGAGATGCCTTTGTAAGAGATGTTCCCGGTAGGCTGTAAAAGCACTGTGCAGAGCGAGTTGTTTCTTAGCTTCCCAAAGAGCTGGAAGCAAGATGCTTTGGGGCCCAACTCGCCCTTTGGAAAGAAGCCTGCACGTTGCGCCTTTCAGCTCTAGGGCAATGTAGCACACCCAGATCAGAAGTTCTACTTCAGCCAGATCAGGTCTGCAAAGAAACTGCGTTTCACAGGCCTTTGTAAGAGATGTTCCCAGTAGGCTGTAAGAGCACTGTGCAGAGCGAGTTGTTTCTTAGCTTCCCAAGGAGCTGGAAGCAAGATGCTTTGGGGCCCAACTCGCCCTTTGGAAAGAAGCCTGCACGTTGTGCCTTTCAGCTCAGGGCCAATGTAGAACACCCAGAGCAGAAGTTCTACTTCAGCCGTATCAGGCCTGCAAAGAAACTCGTTTCACAGGCCTTTGTAAGAGATGTTCCCGGTAGGCTGTAAGAGCACTGTGCAGAGCGAGTTGTTTCATAGCTAGCCCAAAGAGCTGGAAGCAAGATGCTTTGGGGCCCAACTCGCCCTTTGGAAAGAAGCCTGCACGTTGTGCCTTTCAGCTCTAGGGCCATGTAGCACACCCAGAGCAGAAGTTCTACTTCAGCCAGATCAGGCCTGCAAAGAAACTGCGTTTCACAGGCCTTTGTAAGAGATGTTCCCGGTAGGCTGTAAGAGCACTGTGCAGAGCGAGTTGTGTCTTAGCTTCCCAAGGAGCTGGATGCAAGATGCTTTGGGGCCCAACTCGCCCTTTGGAAAGAAGCCTGCACGTTGTGCCTTTCAGCTCAGGGCCAATGTAGAACACCCAGAGCAGAAGTTCTACTTCAGCCAGATCAGGCCTGCAAAGAAACTCGTTTCACAGGCCTTTGTAAGAGATGTTCCCGGTAGGCTGTAAGAGCACTGTGCAGAGCGAGTTGTTTCTTAGCTTCCCAAAGAGCTGGAAGCAAGATGCTTTGGGGCCCAACTCGCCCCTTGGAAAGAAGCCTGCACGCTGTGCCTTTCAGCTCTAGGGCAATGTAGCACACGCAAAGCAGAAGTTCTACTTCAGCCAGATCAGGCCTGCAAAGGAACTGCGTTTCACAGGCCTTTGGAAGAGATGTTCCCGGTAGGCTGTAAGAGCACTGTGCAGAGCGAGTTGTTTCTTAGCTTCCCAAAGAGCTGGAAGCAAGATGCTTTGGGGCCCAAATCGCCCTTTGGAAAGAAGCCTGCACGTTGTGCCTTTCAGCTCTAGGGCAATGTAGCACACCCAGAGCAGAAGTTCCACTTCAGCCAGATCAGGCCTGCAAAGAAACTGCGTTTCACAGGCCTTTGTAATAGATGTTCCCGGTAGGCTGTAAGAGCACTGTGCAGAGCGTGTTGTTTCTTAGCTTCCCAAAGAGCTGGAAGCAAGATGCTTTGGGGCCCAACTCGCCCTTTGGAAAGAAGCCTGCACGTTGTTCCTTTCAGCTCTAGGGCAATGTAGCACACCCAGAGCAGAAGTTCTACTTCAGCCAGATCAGGCCTGCAAAGAAACTGCATTTCACAGGCCTTTGTAGTGATGCTCCCGGTGGGCTGTAAGAGCACTGTGCAGAGCGAGTTGTTTCATAGCTAGCCCAAAGAGCTGGAAGCAAGATGCTTTGGGGCCCAACTCGCCCTTTGGAAAGAAGCCTGCACGTTGTCCTTTCAGCTCAGGGCCAATGTAGAACACCCAGAGCAGAAGTTCTACTTCAGCCATATCAGGCCTGCAAAGAAACTCGTTTCACAGGCCTTTGTAAGAGATGTTCCCGGTAGGCTGTAAGAGCACTGTGCAGAGCGAGTTGTTTCTTAGCTTCCCAAAGAGCTGGAAGCAAGATGCTTTGGGGCACAACTCGCCCTTTGGAAAGAAGCCTGCACGCTGTGCCTTTCAGCTCTAGGGCAATGTAGCACACGCAGAGCAGAAGTTCTACTTCAGCCAGATCAGGCCTGCAAAGAAACTGCGTTTCACAGGCCTTTGCAAGAGATGTTCCCGGTAGGCTGTAAGAGCACTGTGCAGAGCGAGTTGTTTCTTAGCTTCCCAAAGAGCTGGAAGCAAGATGCTTTGGGGCCCAACTCGCCCTTTGGAAAGAAGTCTGCACGCTGTGCCTTTCAGCTCTAGGGCAATGTAGCACATGCAGAGCAGAAGTTCTACTTCAGCCAGATCAGGCCTGCAAAGAAACTGCGTTTCACAGGCCTTTGTAAGAGATGTTCCCGGTAGGCTGTAAGAGCACTGTGCATAGCGAGTTGTTTCATAGCTAGCCCAAAGAGCTGGAAGCAAGATGCTTTGGGGCCCAACTCGCCCTTTGGAAAGAAGCCTGCACGTTGTGCCTTTCAGCTCTAGGGCCATGTAGCACACCCAGAGCAGAAGTTCTACTTCAGCCAGATCAGGCCTGCAAAGAAACTGCGTTTCACAGGCCTTTGTAAGAGATGTTCCCGTTAGGCTGTAAGAGCACTGTGCAGAGCGACTTGTTTCTTAGCTTCCCAAAGAGCTGGAAGCAAGATGCTTTGGGGCCCAACTCGCCCTTTGGAAAGAAGCCTGCACGTTGTGCCTTTCAGCTCAGGGCCAATGTAGAACACCCAGAGCAGAAGTTCTACTTCAGCCAGATCAGGCCTGCAAAGAAACTCGTTTCACAGGCCTTTGTAAGAGATGTTCCCGGTAGGCTGTAAGAGCACTGTGCAGAGCGAGTTGTTTCTTAGCTTCCCAAAGAGCTGGAAGCAAGATGCTTTGGGGCCCAACTCGCCCCTTGGAAAGAAGCCTGCACGCTGTGCCTTTCAGCTCTAGGGCAATGTAGCACACGCAAAGCAGAAGTTCTACTTCAGCCAGATCAGGCCTGCAAAGAAACTGCGTTTCACAGGCCTTTGGAAGAGATGTTCCCGGTAGGCTGTAAGAGCACTGTGCAGAGCGAGTTGTTTCTTAGCTTCCCAAAGAGCTGGAAGCAAGATGCTTTGGGACCCAAATCGCCCTTTGGAAAGAAGCCTGCACGTTGTGCCTTTCAGCTCTAGGGCAATGTAGCACACCCAGAGCAGAAGTTCCACTTCAGCCAGATCAGGCCTGCAAAGAAACTGCGTTTCACAGGCCTTTGTAATAGATGTTCCCGGTAGGCTGTAAGAGCACTGTGCAGAGCGTGTTGTTTCTTAGCTTCCCAAAGAGCTGGAAGCAAGATGCTTTGGGGCCCAACTCGCCCTTTGGAAAGAAGCCTGCACGTTGTTCCTTTCAGCTCTAGGGCAATGTAGCACACCCAGAGCAGAAGTTCTACTTCAGCCAGATCAGGCCTGCAAAGAAACTGCATTTCACAGGCCTTTGTAGTGATGCTCCCGGTGGGCTGTAAGAGCACTGTGCAGAGCGAGTTGTTTCATAGCTAGCCCAAAGAGCTGGAAGCAAGATGCTTTGGGGCCCAACTTGCCCTTTGGAAAGAAGCCTGCACGTTGTCCTTTCAGCTCAGGGCCAATGTAGAACACCCAGAGCAGAAGTTCTACTTCAGCCATATCAGGCCTGCAAAGAAACTCGTTTCACAGGCCTTTGTAAGAGATGTTCCCGGTAGGCTGTAAGAGCACTGTGCAGAGCGAGTTGTTTCTTAGCTTCCCAAAGAGTTGGAAGCAAGATGCTTTGGGGCACAACTCGCCCTTTGGAAAGAAGCCTGCACGCTGTGCCTTTCAGCTCTAGGGCAATGTAGCACACGCAGAGCAGAAGTTCTACTTCAGCCAGATCAGGCCTGCAAAGAAACTGCGTTTCACAGGCCTTTGCAAGAGATGTTCCCGGTAGGCTGTAAGAGCACTGTGCAGAGCGAGTTGTTTCTTAGCTTCCCAAGGAGCTGGATGCAAGATGCTTTGCGGCCCAACTCTCCCTTTGCAAAGAAGCCTGCACGCTGTGCCTTTCAGCTCTAGGGCAATGTAGCACACGCAGAGCAGAAGTTCTAGTTCAGCCAGATCAGGCCTGCAAAGAAACTGCGTTTCACAGGCCTTTGTAAGAGATGTTCCCGGTAGGCTGTAAGAACACTGTGCAGAGCGAGTTGTTTCTTAGCTTCCCAAAGAGCTGGAAGCAAGATGCTTTGGGGCCCAACTCGCCCTTTGGAAAGAAGCCTGCACGTTGTGCCTTTCAGCTCTAGGCCAATGTAGCACACCCAGAGCAGAAGTTCTACTTCAGCCAGACCAGGCCTGCAAAGAAACTGCGTTTCACAGGCCTTTGTAAGAGATGTTCCTGGTAGGCTGTAAAAGCACTGTGCAGAGCGAGTTGTTTCTTAGCTTCCCAAAGAGCTGGAAGCAAGATGCTTTGGGGCCCAACTCGCCTTTTGGAAAGAAGCCTGCACATTGTGCCTTTCAGCTCTAGGGCCATGTAGCACACCCAGAGCAGAAGTTCTACTTCAGCCAGATCAGGCCTGCAAAGAAACTGCGTTTCACAGGCCTTTGGAAGAGATGTTCCCGGTAGGCTGTAAGAGCACTGTGCAGAGCGAGTTGTTTCTTAGCTTCCCAAAGAGCTGGAAGCAAGATGCTTTGGGGCCCAACTCGCCCTTTGGAAAGAAGCCTGCACGTTGTGCCTTTCAGCTGTAGGGCAATGTAGCACACCCAGAGCAGAAGTTCTACATCAGCCATATCAGGCCTGCAAAGAAACTCGTTTCACAGGCCTTTGTAAGAGATGTTCCCGGTAGGCTGTAAGAGCACTGTGCAGAGCGAGTTGTTTCTTAGCTTCCCAAAGAGCTGGAAGAAAGATGCTTTGCGGCCCAACTCGCCCTTTGGAAAGAAGCCTGCACGTTGTTCCTTTCAGCTCTAGGGCAATGTAGCACACCCAGAGCAGATGTTCTACTTCAGCCAGATCAGGGCTGCAAAGAAACTGCATTTCACAGGCCTTTGTAGTGATGCTCCCGGTAGGCTGTAAGAGAACTGTGCAGAGTGACTTGTTTCATAGCTAGCCCAAAGAGCTGGAAGCAAGATGCTTTGTGGCCCAACTCGCCCTTTGGAAAGAAGCCTGCACGTTGTGCCTTTCAGCTCTAGGCCAATGTAGCACACCCAGAGCAGAAGTTCTACATCAGCCAGATCAGGCCTGCAAAGAAACTGCGTATCACAGGCCTTTGTAAGAGATGTTCCCGGTAGGGTGTAAGAGCACTGTGCAGAGCGAGTTGTTTCTTAGCTTCCCAAAGAGCTGGAAGCAAGATGCTTTGGGGCCCAACTCGCCCTTTGGAAAGAAGCCTGCACGTTGTGCCTTTCAGCTCTAGGGCAATGTAGCACACCCAGAGCAGAAGTTCTACTTCAGCCAGATCAGGCCTGCAAAGGAATTGCGTTTGAGATGCCTTTGTAAGAGATGTTCCCGGTAGGCTGTAAAAGCACTGTGCAGAGCGAGTTGTTTCTTAGCTTCCCAAAGAGCTGGAAGCAAGATGCTTTGGGGCCCAACTCGCCCTTTGGAAAGAAGCCTGCACGTTGCACCTTTCAGCTCTAGGGCAATGTAGCACACCCAGATCAGAAGTTCTACTTCAGCCAGATCAGGCCTGCAAAGAAACTGCGTTTCACAGGCCTTTGTAAGAGATGTTCCCAGTAGGCTGTAAGAGCACTGTGCAGAGCGAGTTGTTTCTTAGCTTCCCAAAGAGCTGGAAGCAAGATGCTTTGGGGCCCAACTCGCCCTTTGGAAAGAAGCCTGCACGTTGTGCCTTTCAGCTCAGGGCCAATGTAGAACACCCAGAGCAGAAGTTCTACTTCAGCCATATCAGGCCTGCAAAGAAACTGCGTTTCACAGGCCTTTGTAAGAGATGTTCCCGGTAGGCTGTAAGAGCACTGTGCAGAGCGAGTTGTTTCATAGCTAGCCCAAAGAGCTGGAAGCAAGATGCTTTGGGGCCCAAATCGCCCTTTGGAAAGAAGCGTGCACGTTGTGCCTTTCAGCTCTAGGGCCATGTAGCACACCCAGAGCAGAAGTTCTACTTCAGCCAGATCAGGCCTGCAAAGAAACTGCGTTTCACAGGCCTTTGTAAGAGATGTTCCCGTTAGGCTGTAAGAGCACTGTGCAGAGCGACTTGTTTCTTAGCTTCCCAAAGAGCTGGAAGCAAGATGCTTTGGGGCCCAACTCGCCCTTTGGAAAGAAGCCTGCACGTTGTGCCTTTCAGCTCAGGGCCAATGTAGAACACCCAGAGCAGAAGTTCTACTTCAGCCAGATCAGGCCTGCAAAGAAACTCGTTTCACAGGCCTTTGTAAGAGATGTTCCCGGTAGGCTGTAAGAGCACTGTGCAGAGCGAGTTGTTTCTTAGCTTCCCAAAGAGCTGGAAGCAAGATGCTTTGGGGCCCAAATCGCCCTTTGGGAAGAAGCCTGCACGTTGTGCCTTTCAGCTCTAGGGCAATGTAGCACACCCAGAGCAGAAGTTCCACTTCAGCCAGATCAGGCCTGCAAAGAAACTGCGTTTGACAGGCCTTTGTATGAGATGTTCCCGGTAGGCTGTAAGAGCACTGTGCAGAGCGTGTTGTTTCTTAGCTTCCCAAAGAGCTGGAAGCAAGATGCTTTGGGGCCCAACTCGCCCTTTGGAAAGAAGCCTGCACGTTGTTCCTTTCAGCTCTAGGGCAATGTAGCACACCCAGAGCAGAAGTTCTACTTCAGCCAGATCAGGCCTGCAAAGAAACTGCATTTCACAGGCCTTTGTAGTGATGCTCCCGGTGGGCTGTAAGAGCACTGTGCAGAGCGAGTTGTTTCATAGCTAGCCCAAAGAGCTGGAAGCAAGATGCTTTGGGGCCCAACTCGCCCTTTGGAAAGAAGCCTGCACGTTGTCCTTTCAGCTCAGGGCCAATGTAGAACACCCAGAGCAGAAGTTCTACATCAGCCATATCAGGCCTGCAAAGAAACTCGTTTCACAGGCCTTTGTAAGAGATGTTCCCCGTAGGCTGTAAGAGCACTGTGCAGAGCGAGTTGTTTCTTAGCTTCCCAAAGAGCTGGAAGCAAGATGCTTTGGGGCACAACTCGCCCTTTGGAAAGAAGCCTGCACGCTGTGCCTTTCAGCTCTAGGGCAATGTAGCACACGCAGAGCAGAAGTTATACTTCAGCCAGATCAGGCCTGCAAAGAAACTGCGTTTCACAGGCCTTTGCAAGAGATGTTCCCGGTAGGCTGTAAGAGCACTGTGCAGAGCGAGTTGTTTCTTAGCTTCCCAAGGAGCTGGATGCAAGATGCTTTGCGGCCCAACTCTCCCTTTGCAAAGAAGCCTGCACGCTGTGCCTTTCAGCTCTAGGGCAATGTAGCACACGCAGAGCAGAAGTTCTAGTTCAGCCAGATCAGGCCTGCAAAGAAACTGCGTTTCACAGGCCTTTGTAAGAGATGTTCCTGGTAGGCTGTAAAAGCACTGTGCAGAGCGAGTTGTTTCTTAGCTTCCCAAAGAGCTGGAAGCAAGATGCTTTGGGGCCCAACTCGCCTTTTGGAAAGAAGCCTGCACATTGTGCCTTTCAGCTCTAGGGCCATGTAGCACACCCAGAGCAGAAGTTCTACTTCAGCCAGATCAGGACTGCAAACAAACTGCGTTTCACAGGCCTTTGGAAGAGATGTTCCCGGTAGGCTGTAAGAGCACTGTGCAGAGCGAGTTGTTTCTTAGCTTCCCAAAGAGCTGGAAGCAAGATGCTTTGGGGCCCAACTCGCCCTTTGGAAAGAAGCCTGCACGTTGTGCCTTTCAGCTGTAGGGCAATGTAGCACACCCAGAGCAGAAGTTCTACATCAGCCATATCAGGCCTGCAAAGAAACTCGTTTCACAGGCCTTTGTAAGAGATGTTCCCGGTAGGCTGTAAGAGCACTGTGCAGAGCGAGTTGTTTCTTAGCTTCCCAAAGAGCTGGAAGAAAGATGCTTTGCGGCCCAACTCGCCCTTTGGAAAGAAGCCTGCACGTTGTTCCTTTCAGCTCTAGGGCAATGTAGCACACCCAGAGCAGAAGTTCTACTTCAGCCAGATCAGGCCTGCAAAGAAACTGCATTTCACAGGCCTTTGTAGTGATGCTCCCGGTAGGCTGTAAGAGCACTGTGCAGAGTGAGTTGTTTCATAGCTAGCCCAAAGAGCTGGAAGCAAGATGCTTTGTGGCCCAACTCGCCCTTTGGAAAGAAGCCTGCACGTTGTGCCTTTCAGCTCTAGGCCAATGTAGCACACCCAGAGCAGAAGTTCTACATCAGCCAGATCAGGCCTGCAAAGAAACTGCGTATCACAGGCCTTTGTAAGAGATGTTCCCGGTAGGGTGTAAGAGCACTGTGCAGAGCGAGTTGTTTCTTAGCTTCCCAAAGAGCTGGAAGCAAGATGCTTTGGGGCCCAACTCGCCCTTTGGAAAGAAGCCTGCACGTTGTGCCTTTCAGCTCTAGGCCAATGTAGCACACCCAGAGCAGAAGTTCTACTTCAGCCAGATCAGGCCTGCAATGAATCTGCGTTTCACAGGCCTTTGGAAGAGATGTTCCCGGTAGGCTGTAAGAGCACTGTGCAGAGCGCGTTGTTTCTTAGCTTCCCAAGGAGCTGGAAGCAAGATGCTTTGCGGCCCAACTCGCCCTTTGCAAAGAAGCCTGCACGCTGTGCCTTTCAGCTCTAGGGCAATGTAGCACACGCAGAGCAGAAGTTCTAGTTCAGCCAGATCAGGCCTGCAAAGAAACTGCGTTTCACAGGCCTTTGTAAGAGATGTTCCCGGTAGGCTGTAAGAGCACTGTGCAGAGCGAGTTGTTTCTTAGCTTCCCAAAGAGCTGGAAGCAAGATGCTTTGGGGCCCAACTCGCCCTTTGGAAAGAAGCCTGCACGTTGTGCCTTTCAGCTCAGGGCCAATGTAGAACACCCAGAGCAGAAGTTCTACTTCAGCCATATCAGGCCTGCAAAGAAACTGCGTTTCACAGGCCTTTGTAAGAGATGTTCCCGGTAGGCTGTAAGAGCACTGTGCAGAGCGAGTTGTTTCTTAGCTTCCCAAAGAGCTGGAAGCAAGATGCTTTGGGGCCCAACTCGCCCTTTGGAAAGAAGCCTGCACGTTGTGCCTTTCAGCTCTAGGGCAATGTAGAGCACCCAGAGCAGAAGTTCCACTTCAGCCAGATCAGGCCTGCAAAGAAACTGCGTTTCACAGGCCTTTGTAAGAGATGTTCCCGGTAGGCTGTAAAAGCACTGTGCAGAGCGAGTTGTTTCTTAGCTTCCCAAAGAGCTGGAAGCAAGATGCTTTGGGGCCCAACTCGCCCTTTGGAAAGAAGCCTGCACGTTGCGCCTTTCAGCTCTAGGGCAATGTAGCACACCCAGATCAGAAGTTCTACTTCAGCCAGATCAGGCCTGCAAAGAAACTGCGTTTCACAGGCCTTTGTAAGAGATGTTCCCAGTAGGCTGTAAGAGCACTGTGCAGAGCGAGTTGTTTCTTAGCTTCCCAAGGAGCTGGAAGCAAGATGCTTTGGGGCCCAACTCGCCCTTTGGAAAGAAGCCTGCACGTTGTGCCTTTCAGCTCAGGGCCAATGTAGAACACCCAGAGCAGAAGTTCTACTTCAGCCGTATCAGGCCTGCAAAGATACTCGTTTCACAGGCCTTTGTAAGAGATGTTCCCGGTAGGCTGTAAGAGCACTGTGCAGAGCGAGTTGTTTCTTAGCTTCCCAAAGAGCTGGAAGCAAGATGCTTTGCGGCCCAACTCGCCCTTTGCAAAGAAGTCTGCACGCTGTGCCTTTCAGCTCTAGGGCAATGTAGCACATGCAGAGCAGAAGTTCTAGTTCAGCCAGATCAGGCCTGCAAAGAAACTGCGTTTCACAGGCCTTTGTAAGAGATGTTCCCGGTAGGCTGTAAGAGCACTGTGCAGAGCGAGTTGTTTCATAGCTAGCCCAAAGAGCTGGAAGCAAGATGCTTTGGGGCCCAACTCGCCCTTTGGAAAGAAGCCTGCACGTTGTGCCTTTCAGCTCTAGGGCCATGTAGCACACCCAGAGCTGAAGTTCTACTTCAGCCAGATCAGGCCTGCAAAGAAACTACGTTTCACAGGCCTTTGTAAGAGATGTTCCCGTTAGGCTGTAAGAGCACTGTGCAGAGCGACTTGTTTCTTAGCTTCCCAAAGAGCTGGAAGCAAGATGCTTTGGGGCCCAACTCGCCCTTTGGAAAGAAGCCTGCACGTTGTGCCTTTCAGCTCAGGGCCAATGTAGAACACCCAGAGCAAAAGTTCTACTTCAGCCAGATCAGGCCTGCAAAGAAACTCGTTTCACAGGCCTTTGTGAGAGATGTTCCCGGTAGGCTGTAAGAGCACTCTGCAGAGCGAGTTGTTTCTTAGCTTCCCAAAGAGCTGGAAGCAAGATGCTTTGGGGCCCAACTCGCCCCTTGGAAAGAAGCCTGCACGCTGTGCCTTTCAGCTCTAGGGCAATGTAGCACACGCAAAGCAGAAGTTCTACTTCAGCCAGATCAGGCCTGCAAAGAAACTGCGTTTCACAGGCCTTTGGAAGAGATGTTCCCGGTAGGCTGTAAGAGCACTGTGCAGAGCGAGTTGTTTCTTAGCTTCCCAAAGAGCTGGAAGCAAGATGCTTTGGGGCCCAAATCGCCCTTTGGGAAGAAGCCTACACGTTGCGCCTTTCAGCTCTAGGGCAATGTAGCACACCCAGAGCAGAAGTTCCACTTCAGCCAGATCAGGCCTGCAAAGAAACTGCGTTTCACAGGCCTT
This sequence comes from Equus caballus, assembly GCF_041296265.1. Classification (NCBI taxonomy): domain Eukaryota; kingdom Metazoa; phylum Chordata; class Mammalia; order Perissodactyla; family Equidae; genus Equus; species Equus caballus. The sequence goes on along the minus strand of NC_091688.1, from coordinate 51,876,109 downwards.
TGTAATAGATGTTCCCGGTAGGCTGTAAGAGCACTGTGCAGAGCGTGTTGTTTCTTAGCTTCCCAAAGAGCTGGAAGCAAGATGCTTTGGGGCCCAACTCGCCCTTTGGAAAGAAGCCTGCACGTTGTCCTTTCAGCTCAGGGTCAATGTAGAACACCCAGAGCAGAAGTTCTACTTCAGCCATATCAGGCCTGCAAAGAAACTCGTTTCACAGGCCTTTGTAAGAGATGTTCCCGGTAGGCTGTAAGAGCACTGTGCAGAGCGAGTTGTTTCTTAGCTTCCCAAGGAGCTGGATGCAAGATGCTTTGCGGCCCAACTCTCCCTTTGCAAAGAAGCCTGCACGCTGTGCCTTTCAGCTCTAGGGCAATGTAGCACACGCAGAGCAGAAGTTCTAGTTCAGCCAGATCAGGCCTGCAAAGAAACTGCGTTTCACAGGCCTTTGTAAGAGATGTTCCCGGTAGGCTGTAAGAACACTGTGCAGAGCGAGTTGTTTCTTAGCTTCCCAAAGAGCTGGAAGCAAGATGCTTTGGGGCCCAACTCGCCCTTTGGAAAGAAGCCTGCACGTTGTGCCTTTCAGCTCTAGGCCAATGTAGCACACCCAGAGCAGAAGTTCTACTTCAGCCAGACCAGGCCTGCAAAGAAACTGCGTTTCACAGGCCTTTGTAAGAGATGTTCCTGGTAGGCTGTAAAAGCACTGTGCAGAGCGAGTTGTTTCTTAGCTTCCCAAAGAGCTGGAAGCAAGATGCTTTGGGGCCCAACTCGCCTTTTGGAAAGAAGCCTGCACATTGTGCCTTTCAGCTCTAGGGCCATGTAGCACACCCAGAGCAGAAGTTCTACTTCAGCCAGATCAGGCCTGCAAACAAACTGCGTTTCACAGGCCTTTGGAAGAGATGTTCCCGGTAGGCTGTAAGAGCACTGTGCAGAGCGAGTTGTTTCTTAGCTTCCCAAAGAGCTGGAAGCAAGATGCTTTGGGGCCCAACTCGCCCTTTGGAAAGAAGCCTGCACGTTGTGCCTTTCAGCTGTAGGGCAATGTAGCACACCCAGAGCAGAAGTTCTACATCAGCCATATCAGGCCTGCAAAGAAACTCGTTTCACAGGCCTTTGTAAGAGATGTTCCCGGTAGGCTGTAAGAGCACTGTGCAGAGCGAGTTGTTTCTTAGCTTCCCAAAGAGCTGGAAGAAAGATGCTTTGCGGCCCAACTCGCCCTTTGGAAAGAAGCCTGCACGTTGTGCCTTTCAGCTCTAGGGCAATGTAGCACTCCCAGAGCAGAAGTACTACTTCAGCCAGATCAGGCCTGCAAAGAAACTGCATTTCACAGGCCTTTGTGAGTGATGCTCCCGGTAGGCTGTAAGAGCACTGTGCAGAGTGAGTTGTTTCAAGCTAGCCCAAAGAGCTGGAAGCAAGATGCTTTGGGGCCCAACTCGCCCTTTGGAAAGAAGCCTGCACGTTGTGCCTTTCAGCTCTAGGCCAATGTAGCACACCCAGAGCAGAAGTTCTACATCAGCCAGATCAGGCCTGCAAAGAAACTGCGTATCACAGGCCTTTGTAAGAGATGTTCCCGGTAGGGTGTAAGAGCACTGTGCAGAGCGAGTTGTTTCTTAGCTTCCCAAAGAGCTGGAAGCAAGATGCTTTGGGGCCCAACTCGCCCTTTGGAAAGAAGCCTGCACGTTGTGCCTTTCAGCTCTAGGCCAATGTAGCACACCCAGAGCAGAAGTTCTACTTCAGCCAGATCAGGCCTGCAATGAAACTGCGTTTCACAGGCCTTTGGAAGAGATGTTCCCGGTAGGCTGTAAGAGCACTGTGCAGAGCGAGTTGTTTCTTAGCTTCCCAAGGAGCTGGAAGCAAGATGCTTTGCGGCCCAACTCGCCCTTTGCAAAGAAGCCTGCACGCTGTGCCTTTCAGCTCTAGGGCAATGTAGCACACGCAGAGCAGAAGTTCTAGTTCAGCCAGATCAGGCCTGCAAAGAAACTGCGTTTCACAGGCCTTTGTAAGAGATGTTCCCGGTAGGCTGTAAGAGCACTGTGCAGAGCGAGTTGTTTCTTAGCTTCCCAAAGAGCTGGAAGCAAGATGCTTTGGGGCCCAACTCGCCCTTTGGAAAGAAGCCTGCACGTTGTGCCTTTCAGCTCTAGGGCAATGTAGCACACCCAGAGCAGAAGTTCTACTTCAGCCAGATCAGGCCTGCAAAGGAATTGCGTTTGAGATGCCTTTGTAAGAGATGTTCCCGGTAGGCTGTAAAAGCGCTGTGCAGAGCGAGTTGTTTCTTAGCTTCCCAAAGAGCTGGAAGCAAGATGCTTTGGGGCCCAACTCGCCCTTTGGAAAGAAGCCTGCACGTTGCGCCTTTCAGCTCTAGGGCAATGTAGCACACCCAGATCAGAAGTTCTACTTCAGCCAGATCAGGCCTGCAAAGAAACTGCGTTTCACAGGCCTTTGTAAGAGATGTTCCCAGTAGGCTGTAAGAGCACTGTGCAGAGCGAGTTGTTTCTTAGCTTCCCAAAGAGCTGGAAGCAAGATGCTTTGGGGCCCAACTCGCCCTTTGGAAAGAAGCCTGCACGTTGTGCCTTTCAGCTCAGGGCCAATGTAGAACACCCAGAGCAGAAGTTCTACTTCAGCCATATCAGGCCTGCAAAGAAACTGCGTTTCACAGGCCTTTGTAAGAGATGTTCCCGGTAGGCTGTAAGAGCACTGTGCAGAGCGAGTTGTTTCTTAGCTTCCCAAAGAGCTGGAAGCAAGATGCTTTGGGGCCCAACTCGCCCTTTGGAAAGAAGCCTGCACGTTGTGCCTTTCAGCTCTAGGGCAATGTAGAGCACCCAGAGCAGAAGTTCCACTTCAGCCAGATCAGGCCTGCAAAGAAACTGCGTTTCACAGGCCTTTGTAAGAGATGTTCCCGGTAGGCTGTAAAAGCACTGTGCAGAGCGAGTTGTTTCTTAGCTTCCCAAAGAGCTGGAAGCAAGATGCTTTGGGGCCCAACTCGCCCTTTGGAAAGAAGCCTGCACGTTGCGCCTTTCAGCTCTAGGGCAATGTAGCACACCCAGATCAGAAGTTCTACTTCAGCCAGATCAGGCCTGCAAAGAAACTGCGTTTCACAGGCCTTTGTAAGACATGTTCCCAGTAGGCTGTAAGAGCACTGTGCAGAGCGAGTTGTTTCTTAGCTTCCCAAGGAGCTGGAAGCAAGATGCTTTGGGGCCCAACTCACCCTTTGGAAAGAAGCCTGCACGTTGTGCCTTTCAGCTCAGGGCCAATGTAGAACACCCAGAGCAGAAGTTCTACTTCAGCCGTATCAGGCCTGCAAAGAAACTCGTTTCACAGGCCTTTGTAAGAGATGTTCCCGGTAGGCTGTAAGAGCACTGTGCAGAGCGAGTTGTTTCTTAGCTTCCCAAAGAGCTGGAAGCAAGATGCTTTGGGGCCCAACTCGCCCTTTGGAAAGAAGTCTGCACGCTGTGCCTTTCAGCTCTAGGGCAATGTAGCACATGCAGAGCAGAAGTTCTACTTCAGCCAGATCAGGCCTGCAAAGAAACTGCGTTTCACAGGCCTTTGTAAGAGATGTTCCCGGTAGGCTGTAAGAGCACTGTGCAGAGCGAGTTGTTTCATAGCTAGCCCAAAGAGCTGGAAGCAAGATGCTTTGGGGCCCAACTCGCCCTTTGGAAAGAAGCCTGCACGTTGTGCCTTTCAGCTCTAGGGCCATGTAGCACACCCAGAGCAGAAGTTCTACTTCAGCCAGATCAGGCCTGCAAAGAAACTGCGTTTCACAGGCCTTTGTAAGAGATGTTCCCGTTAGGCTGTAAGAGCAATGTGCAGAGCGACTTGTTTCTTAGCTTCCCAAAGAGCTGGAAGCAAGATGCTTAGGGGCCCAACTCGCCCTTTGGAAAGAAGCCTGCACGTTGTGCCTTTCAGCTCAGGGCCAATGTAGAACACCCAGAGCAGAAGTTCTACTTCAGCCAGATCAGGCCTGCAAAGAAACTCGTTTCACAGGCCTTTGTAAGAGATGTTCCCGGTAGGCTGTAAGAGCACTGTGCAGAGGGAGTTGTTTCTTAGCTTCCCAAAGAGCTGGAAGCAAGATGCTTTGGGGCCCAACTCGCCCCTTGGAAAGAAGCCTGCACGCTGTGCCTTTCAGCTCTAGGGCAATGTAGCACACGCAAAGCAGAAGTTCTACTTCAGCCAGATCAGGCCTGCAAAGAAACTGCGTTTCACAGGCCTTTGGAAGAGATGTTCCCGGTAGGCTGTAAGAGCACTGTGCAGAGCGAGTTGTTTCTTAGCTTCCCAAAGAGCTGGAAGCAAGATGCTTTGGGGCCCAAATCGCCCTTTGGAAAGAAGCCTGCACTTTGTGCCTTTCAGCTCTAGGGCAATGTAGCACACCCAGAGCAGAAGTTCCACTTCAGCCAGATCAGGCGCAAAGAAACTGCGTTTCACAGGCCTTTGTAATAGATGTTCCCGGTAGGCTGTAAGAGCACTGTGCAGAGCGTGTTGTTTCTTAGCTTCCCAAAGAGCTGGAAGCAAGATGCTTTGCGGCCCAACTCGCCCTTTGGAAAGAAGCCTGCACGTTGTTCCTTTCAGCTCTAGGGCAATGTAGCACACCCAGAGCAGAAGTTTTACTTCAGCTAGATCAGGCCTGCAAAGAAACTGCATTTCACAGGCCTTTGTAGTGATGCTCCCGGTGGGCTGTAAGAGCACTGTGCAGAGCGAGTTGTTTCATAGCTAGCCCAAAGAGCTGGAAGCAAGATGCTTTGGGGCCCAACTCGCCCTTTGGAAAGAAGCCTGCACGTTGTCCTTTCAGCTCAGGGCCAATGTAGAACACCCAGAGCAGAAGTTCTACTTCAGCCATATCAGGCCTGCAAAGAAACTCGTTTCACAGGCCTTTGTAAGAGATGTTCCCGGTAGGCTGTAAGAGCACTGTGCAGAGCGAGTTGTTTCTTAGCTTCCCAAAGAGCTGGAAGCAAGATGCTTCGGGGCACAACTCGCCCTTTGGAAAGAAGCCTGCACGCTGTGCCTTTCAGCTCTAGGGCAATGTAGCACATGCAGAGCAGAAGTTCTACTTCAGCCAGATCAGGCCTGCAAAGAAACTGCGTTTCACAGGCCTTTGTAAGAGATGTTCCCGGTAGGCTGTAAGAGCACTGTGCAGAGCGAGTTGTTTCACAGCTAGCCCAAAGAGCTGGAAGCAAGATGCTTTGGGGCCCAACTCGCCCTTTGGAAAGAAGCCTGCACGTTGTGCCTTTCAGCTCTAGGGCCATGTAGCACACCCAGAGCAGAAGTTCTACTTCAGCCAGATCAGGCCTGCAAAGAAACTGCGTTTCACAGGCCTTTGTAAGAGATGTTCCCGTTAGGCTGTAAGAGCACTGTGCAGAGCGACTTGTTTCTTAGCTTCCCAAAGAGCTGGAAGCAAGATGCTTTGGGGCCCAACTCGCCCTTTGGAAAGAAGCCTGCACGTTGTGCCTTTCAGGTCAGGGCCAATGTAGAACACCCAGAGCAGAAGTTCTACTTCAGCCAGATCAGGCCTGCAAAGAAACTCGTTTCACAGGCCTTTGTAAGAGATGTTCCCGGTAGGCTGTAAGAGCACTGTGCAGAGCGAGTTGTTTCTTAGCTTCCCAAAGAGCTGGAAGCAAGATGCTTTGGGGCCCAACTCGCCCCTTGGAAAGAAGCCTGCACGCTGTGCCTTTCAGCTCTAGGGCAATGTAGCACACGCAAAGCAGAAGTTCTACTTCAGCCAGATCAGGCCTGCAAAGAAACTGCGTTTCACAGGCCTTTGGAAGAGATGTTCCCGGTAGGCTGTAAGAGCACTGTGCAGAGCGAGTTGTTTCTTAGCTTCCCAAAGAGCTGGAAGCAAGATGCTTTGTGGCCCAAATCGCCCTTTGGAAAGAAGCCTGCACGTTGTGCCTTTCAGCTCTAGGGCAATGTAGCACACCCAGAGCAGAAGTTCCACTTCAGCCAGATCAGGCCTGCAAAGAAACTGCGTTTCACAGGCCTTTGTAATAGATGTTCCCGGTAGGCTGTAAGAGCACTGTGCAGAGCGTGTTGTTTCTTAGCTTCCCAAAGAGCTGGAAGCAAGATGCTTTGGGGCCCAACTCGCCCTTTGGAAAGAAGCCTGCACGTTGTTCCTTTCAGCTCTAGGGCAATGTAGCACACCCAGAGCAGAAGTTCTACTTCAGCCAGATCAGGCCTGCAAAGAAACTGCATTTCACAGGCCTTTGTAGTGATGCTCCCGGTGGGCTGTAAGAGCACTGTGCAGAGCGAGTTGTTTCATAGCTAGCCCAAAGAGCTGGAAGCAAGATGCTTTGGGGCCCAACTCGCCCTTTGGAAAGAAGCCTGCACGTTGTCCTTTCAGCTCAGGGCCAATGTAGAACACCCAGAGCAGAAGTTCTACTTCAGCCATATCAGGCCTGCAAAGAAACTCGTTTCACAGGCCTTCGTAAGAGATGTTCCCGGTAGGCTGTAAGAGCACTGTGCAGAGCGAGTTGTTTCTTAGCTTCCCAAAGAGCTGGAAGCAAGATGCTTTGGGGCCCAACTCGCCCTTTGGAAAGAAGCCTGCACGCTGTGCCTTTCAGCTCTAGGGCAATGTAGCACACGCAGAGCAGAAGTTCTACTTCAGCCAGATAAGGCCTGCAAAGAAACTGCGTTTCACAGGCCTTTGCAAGAGATGTTCCCGGTAGGCTGTAAGAGCACTGTGCAGAGCGAGTTGTTTCTTAGCTTCCCAAGGAGCTGGATGCAAGATGCTTTGCGGCCCAACTCTCCATTTGCAAAGAAGCCTGCACGCTGTGTCTTTCAGCTCTAGGGCAATGTAGCACACGCAGAGCAGAAGTTCTAGTTCAGCCAGATCAGGCCTGCAAAGAAACTGCGTTTCACAGGCCTTTGGCAGAGATGTTCCCGGTAGGCTGTAAGAACACTGTGCAGAGCGAGTTGTTTCTTAGCTTCCCAAGGAGCTGGAAGCAAGATGCTTTGGGGCCCAACTCGCCCTTTGGAAAGAAGCCTGCACATTGTGCCTTTCAGCTCTAGGCCAATGTAGCACACCCAGAGCAGAAGTTCTACTTCAGCCAGAACAGGCCTGCAAAGAAACTGCGTTTCACAGGCCTTTGTAAGAGATGTTCCTGGTAGGCTGTAAGAGCACTGTGCAGAGCGAGTTGTTTCTTAGCTTCCCAAAGAGCTGGAAGCAAGATGCTTTGGGGCCCAACTCGCCTTTTGGAAAGAAGCCTGCACATTGTGCCTTTCAGCTCTAGGGCAATGTAGCACACCCAGAGCAGAAGTTCTACTTCAGCCAGATCAGACCTGCAAAGAAACTGCGTTTCACAGGCCTTTGGAAGAGATGTTCCCGGTAGGCTGTAAGAGCACTGTGCAGAGCGAGTTGTTTCTTAGCTTCCCAAAGAGCTGGAAGCAAGATGCTTTGGGGCCCAACTCGCCCTTTGGAAAGAAGCCTGCACGTTGTGCCTTTCAGCTCAGGGCCAATGTAGAACACCCAGAGCAGAAGTTCTACTTCAGCCATATCAGGCCTGCAAAGAAACTCGTTTCACAGGCCTTTGTAAGAGATGTTCCCGGTAGGCTGTAAGAGCACTGTGCAGAACGAGTTGATTCTTAGCTTCCCAAAGAGCTGGAAGCAAGATGCTTTGGGGCCCAAATCGCCCTTTGGAAAGAAGCCTGCACGTTGTGCCTTTCAGCTCTAGGTCAATGTAGCACACCCAGAGCAGAAGTTCCACTTCAGCCAGATCAGGCCTGCAAAGAAACTGCGTTTCACAGGCCTTTGTAATAGATGTTCCCGGTAGGCTGTAAGAGCACTGTGCAGAGCGTGTTGTTTCTTAGCTTCCCAAGGAGCTGGAAGCAAGATGCTTTGGGGCCCAACTCGCCCTTTTGAAAGAAGCCTGCACGTTGTGCCTTTCAGCTGTAGGGCAATGTAGCACACCCAGAGCAGAAGTTCTACATCAGATAGATCAGGCCTGCAAAGAAACTGCGTATCACAGGCCTTTGTAAGAGATGTTCCCGGTAGGGTGTAAGAGCACTGTGCAGAGCGAGTTGTTTCTTAGCTTCCCAAAGAGCTGGAAGCAAGATGCTTTGGGGCCCAACTCGCCCTTTGGAAAGAAGCCTGCACGTTGTGCCTTTCAGCTCTAGGCCAATGTAGCACACCCTGAGCAGAAGTTCTACTTCAGCCAGACAAGGCCTGCAAAGAAACTGCGTTTCACAGGCCTTTGTAAGAGATGTTCCCAGTAGGCTGTAAGAGCACTGTGCAGAGCTAGTTGTTTCTTAGTTTCCCAAAGAGCTGGAAGCAAGATGCTTTGGGGCCCAACTCGCCCTTTGGAAAGAAGCCTGCACGTTGTGCCTTTCAGCTCTAGGCCAATGTAGCACACCCAGAGCAGAAGTTCTACTTCAGCCAGATCAGGCCTGCAATGAAACTGCGTTTCAAAGGCCTTTGGAAGAGATGTTCCCGGTAGGCTGTAAGAGCACTGTGCAGAGCGAGTTGTTTCTTAGCTTCCCAAGGAGCTGGAAGCAAGATGCTTTGCGGCCCAACTCGCCCTTTGCAAAGAAGCCTGCACGCTGTGCCTTTCAGCTCTAGGGCAATGTAGCACATGCAGAGCAGAAGTTCTAGTTCAGCCAGATCAGGCCTGCAAAGAAAGTGCGTTTCACAGGCCTTTGTAAGAGATGTTCCCGGTAGGCTGTAAGAGCACTGTGCAGAGCGAGTTGTTTCTTAGCTTCCCAAAGAGCTGGAAGCAAGATGCTTTGGGGCCCAACTCGCCCTTTGGAAAGAAGCCTGCACGTTGTGCCTTTCAGCTCTAGGGCAATGTAGCACACCAAGAGCAGAAGTTCTACTTCAGCCAGATCAGGCCTGCAAAGAAACTGCGTTTGAGATGCCTTTGTAAGAGATGTTCCCGGTAGGCTGTAAAAGCACTGTGCAGAGCGAGTTGTTTCTTAGCTTCCCAAAGAGCTGGAAGCAAGATGCTTTAGGGCCCAACTCGCCCTTTGGAAAGAAGCCTGCACGTTGCGCCTTTCAGCTCTAGGGCAATGTAGCACACCCAGATCAGAAGTTCTACTTCAGCCAGATCAGGCCTGCAAAGAAACTGCGTTTCACAGGCCTTTGTAAGAGATGTTCCCAGTAGGCTGTAAGAGCACTGTGCAGAGCGAGTTGTTTCTTAGCTTCCCAAAGAGCTGGAAGCAAGATGCTTTGGGGCCCAACTCGCCCTTTGGAAAGAAGCCTGCACGTTGTGCCTTTCAGCTCAGGGCCAATGTAGAACACCCAGAGCAGAAGTTCTACTTCAGCCAGATCAGGCCTGCAAAGAAACTGCGTTTGAGATGCCTTTGTAAGAGTTGTTCCCGGTAGGCTGTAAAAGCACTGTGCAGAGCGAGTTGTTTCTTAGCTTCCCAAAGAGCTGGAAGCAAGATGCTTTGGAGCCCAACTCGCCCTTTGGAAACAGGCCTGCACGTTGTGCCCTTCAGCTCTAGGGCAATGTAGCACACCCAGAGCAGAAGTTCTAGTTCAGCGTGATCAGGCCTGCAAAGAAACTGCATTTCACAGGCCTTTGTAAGTGATGGTCCCGGTAGGCTGTAAGAGCACTGTGCAGAGCGAGTTGTTTCATAGCTAGCCCAAAGAGCTGGAAGCAAGATGCTTTGGGGCCCAACTCGCCTTTTGGAAAGAAGCCTGCACATTGTGCCTTTCAGCTCTAGGGCCATGTAGCACACCCAGAGCAGAAGTTCTACTTCAGCCAGATCAGGCCTGCAAAGAAACTGCGTTTCACAGGCCTTTGGAAGAGATGTTCCGGTAGGCTGTAAGAGCACTGTGCAGAGCGAGTTGTTTCTTAGCTTCCCAAAGAGCTGGAAGCAAGATGCTTTGGGGCCCAACTCGCCCTTTGGAAAGAAGCCTGCACGTTGTGCCTTTCAGCTCTAGGCCAATGTAGCACACCCAGAGCAGAAGTTCTACTTCAGCCAGATCAGGCCTGCAAAGAAACTGCGTTTCACAGGCCTTTGGAAGAGATGTTCGCGGTAGGCTGTAAGAGCACTGTGCAGAGCGAGTTGTTTCTTAGCTTCCCAAGGAGCTGGAAGCAAGATGCTTTGCGGCCCAACTCGCCCTTTGCAAAGAAGCCTGCACGCTGGGCATTTCAGCCCTAGGGCAATGTAGCACACGCAGAGCATAAATTCTAGTTCAGCCAGATCAGGCCTGCAAAGAAACTGCGTTTCACAGGCCTTTGTAAGAGATGTTCCCGGTAGGCTGTAAGAGCACTGTGCAGAGCGAGTTGTTTCTTAGCTTCCCAAAGAGCTGGAAGCAAGATGCTTTGGGGCCCAACTCGCCCTTTGGAAAGAAGCCTGCACGTTGTGCCTTTCAGCTCTAGGCCAATGTAGAACACCCAGAGCAGAAGTTCTACTTCAGCCATATCAGGCCTGCAAAGAAACTGCGTTTCACAGGCCTTTGTAAGAGATGTTCCCGGTAGGCTGTAAGAGCACTGTGCAGAGCGAGTTGTTTCTTAGCTTCCCAAAGAGCTGGAAGCAAGATGCTTTGGGGCCCAACTCGCCCTTTGGAAAGAAGCCTGCACGTTGTGCCTTTCAGCTCTAGGCCAATGTAGCACACCCAGAGCAGAAGTTCTACTTCAGCCAGATCAGGCCTGTAAAGAAACTGCGTTTGAGATGCCTTTGTAAGTGATGTTCCCGGTAGGCTGTAAAAGCACTGTGCAGAGCGAGTTGTTTCTTAGCTTCCCAAAGAGCTGGAAGCAAGATGCTTTGGGGCCCAACTCGCCCTTTGGAAAGAAGCCTGCACGTTGTGCCTTTCAGCTCAGGGCCAATGTAGAACACCCAGAGCAGAAGTTCTACTTCAGCCAGATCAGGCCTGCAAAGAAACTCGTTTCACAGGCCTTTGTAAGAGATGTTCCCGGTAGGCTGTAAGAGCACTGTGCAGAGCGAGTTGTTTCTTAGCTTCCCAAAGAGCTGGAAGCAAGATGCTTTGGGGCCCAACTCGCCCTTTGGAAAGAAGTCTTCACGCTGTGCCTTTCAGCTCTAGGGCAATGTAGCACATGCAGAGCAGAAGTTCTACTTCAGCCAGATCAGGCCGGCAAAGAAACTGCGTTTGAGAGGCCTTTGTAAGAGATGTTCCCGGTAGGCTGTAACAGCACTGTGCAGAGCGAGTTGTTTCTTAGCTTCCCAAAGAGCTGGAAGCAAGATGCTTTGGGGCCCAACTCGCCCTTTGGAAAGAAGCCTGCACGTTGTGCCTTTCAGCTCTAGGGCAATGTAGCACACCCAGAGCAGAAGTTCTAGTTCAGCCAGATCAGGCCTGCAAAGAAACTGCGTTTCACAGGCCTTTGTAAGAGATGTTCCCGGTAGGCTGTAAGAGCACTGTGCAGAGCGAGTTGTTTCTTAGCTTCCCAAAGAGCTGGAAGCAAGATACTTTGGGGAACTACTCGCCCTTTGGAAAGAAGCCTGCACCTTGTGCCTTTCAGCTCTAGGGCAATGTGGCACACCCAGAGCAGAAGTTCTACTTCAGCCAGATCAGGCCTGCAAAGAAACTGCGTTTCACAGGCCTTTGTAAGAGATGCTCATGGTAGGCTGTAAGAGCACTGCGCACAGCGAGTTGTTTCTTAGCTTCCCAAAGAGCTGGAAGCAAGATGCTTTGGGGCCCAACTCGCCCTTTGGAAAGAAGCACGCACGTTGAGCCTTTCAGCTCTAGGTCCATGTAGCACACCCAGAGCAGAAGTTCTACTTCAGCCAGATCAGGCCTGCAAAGAAACTGCGTTTCACAGGCCTTTGTAAGAGATGTTCCCGGTAGGCTGTAAGAGCACTGTGCAGAGCGAGTTGTTCTTAGCTTCCCAAAGAGCTGGAAGCAAGATGCTTTGGGGCCCAACTCACCCTTTGGAAAGAAGCCTGCACGTTGTGCCTTTCAGCTCTATGCCAATGTAGCACACCCAGAGCAGAAGTTCTACTTCAGCCAGACCAGTCCTGCAAAGAAACTGCGTTTCACAGGCCTTTGTAAGAGATGTTCCCGGTAGGCTGTCAGAGCACTGTGCAGAGCGAGTTGTTTCTTAGCTTCCCAAAGAGCTGGAAGCAAGATGCTTTGGGGCCCAACTCGCCCTTTGGAAAGAAGCCTGCACGTTGTGCCTTTCAGCTCTAGGGCAATGTAGCACACGCAGAGCAGAAGTTCTAGTTCAGCCAGATCAGGCCTGCAAAGAAACTGCGTTTCACAGGCCTTTGGAAGAGATGCTCCCGGTAGGCTGTAAGAGCACTGTGCAGAGCGAGTTGTTTCTTAGCTTCCCAAGGAGCTGGAAGCAAGATGCTTTGCGGCCCAACTCGCCCTTTGCAAAGAAGCCTGCACGCTGGGCCTTTCAGCTCTAGGGCAATGTAGCACACGCAGAGCAGAAGTTCTAGTTCAGCCAGATCAGGCCTGCAAAGAAACTGCGTTTCACAGGCCTTTGTAAGAGTTGTTCCCGGTAGGATGTAAGAGCACTGTGCAGAGCGAGTTGTTTCTTAGCTTCCCAAAGAGCTGGAAGCAAGATGCTTTGGGGCCCAACTCGCCCTTTGGAAAGAAGCCTGCACGTTGTGCCTTTCAGCTCAGGGCCAATGTAGAACACCCAGAGCAGAAGTTCTACTTCAGCCATATCAGGCCTGCAAAGAAACTGCGTTTCACAGGCCTTTGTAAGAGATGTTCCCGGTAGGCTGTAAGAGCACTGTGCAGAGCGAGTTGTTTCTTAGCTTCCCAAAGAGCTGGAAGCAAGATGCTTTGGGGCCCAACTCGCCCTTTGGAAAGAAGCCTGCACGTTGTGCCTTTCAGCTCTAGGCCAATGTAGCACACCCAGAGCAGAAGTTCTACTTCAGCCAGTTCAGGCCTGCAAAGAAACTGCGTTTGAGATGCCTTTGTAAGAGTTGTTCCCGGTAGGCTGTAAAAGCACTGTGCAGAGCGAGTTGTTTCTTAGCTTCCCAAAGAGCTGGAAGCAAGATGCTTTGGGGCCCAACTCGCCCTTTGGAAAGAAGCCTGCACGTTGTGCCTTTCAGCTCTAGGCCAATGTAGCAGACCCAGAGCAGAAGTTCTACTTCAGCCAGATCAGGCCTGCAAAGAAACTGCGTTTCACAGGCCTTTGGAAGAGATGTTCCCCGTAGGCTGTAAGAGCACTGTGCAGAGCGAGTTGTTTCTTAGCTTCCCAAGGAGCTGGAAGCAAGATGCTTTGCGGCCCAACTCGCCCTTTGCAAAGAAGCCTGCACGCTGGGCCTTTCAGCTCTAGGGCAATGTAGCACACGCAGAGCAGAATTTCTAGTTCAGCCAGATCAGGCCTGCAAAGAAACTGCGTTTCACAGGCCTTTGTAAGAGTTGTTCCCGGTAGGATGTAAGAGCACTGTGCAGAGCGAATTGTTTCTTAGCTTCCCAAAGAGCTGGAAGCAAGATGCTTTGGGGCCCAACTCGCCCTTTGGAAAGAAGCCTGCACGTTGTGCCTTTCAGCTCAGGGCCAATGTAGAACACCCAGAGCAGAAGTTCTACTTCAGCCATATCAGGCCTGCAAAGAAACTGCGTTTCACAGGCCTTTGTAAGAGATGTTCCCGGTAGGCTGTAAGAGCACTGTGCAGAGCGAGTTGTTTCTTAGCTTCCCAAAGAGCTGGAAGCAAGATGCTTTGGGGCCCAACTCGCCCTTTGGAAAGAAGCCTGCACGTTGTGCCTTTCAGCTCTAGGCCAATGTAGCACACCCAGAGCAGAATTTCTACTTCAGCCAGTTCAGGCCTGCAAAGAAACTGCGTTTGAGATGCCTTTGTAAGAGTTGTTCCCGGTAGGCTGTAAAAGCACTGTGCAGAGCGAGTTGTTTCTTAGCTTCCCAAAGAGCTGGAAGCAAGATGCTTTGGGGCCCAACTCGCCCTTTGGAAAGAAGCCTGCACGTTGTGCCTTTCAGCTCTAGGCCAATGTAGCACAACCAGAGCAGAAGTTCTACTTCAGCCAGATCAGGCCTCCAAAGAAACTGCGTTTCACAGGCCTTTGGAAGAGATGGTCCCCGTAGGCTGTAAGAGCACTGTGCAGAGCGAGTTGTTTCTTAGCTTCCCAAAGAGCTGGAAGCAAGATGCTTTGGGGCCCAACTCACCCTTTGGAAAGAAGCCTGCACGTTGTGCCTTTCAGCTCAGGGCCAATGTAGAACACCCAAAGCAGAAGTTCTACTTCAGCCATATCAGGCCTGCAAAGAAACTCGTTTCACAGGCCTTTGTAAGAGATGTTCCCGGTAGGCTGTAAGAGCACTGTGCAGAGCGTGTTGTTTCTTAGCTTCCCAAGGAGCTGGAAGCAAGATGCTTTGGGGCCCAACTCGCCCTTTGGAAAGAATCCTGCACGTTGTGCCTTTCAGCTCTAGGGCAATGTAGCACACCCAGAGCAGAAGTTCTACATCAGCCAGATCAGGACTGCAAAGAAACTGAGTTTCACAGGCCATTGTAAGAGATGTTCCCGGTAGGCTGTAAGAGCACTGTGCAGAGCGAGTTGTTTCTTAGCTTCCCAAAGAGCTGGAAGCAAGATGCTTTGGGGCCCAACTCGCCCTTTGGAAAGAAGCCTGCACGTTGTGCCTTTCAGCTCTAGGGCAATGTAGAGCACCCAGAGCAGAAGTTCCACTTCAGCCAGATCAGGCCTGCAAAGAAACTGCGTTTCATAGGCCTTTGTAAGAGATGTTCCCGGTAGGGTGTAAAAGCACTGTGCAGAGCGAGTTGTTTCTTAGCTTCCCAAAGAGCTGGAAGCAAGATGCTTTGCGACCCAACTCGCCCTTTGGAACGAAGCCTGCACGTTGTGCCTTTCAGCTCTAGCGCCATGTAGAACACCCAGAGCAGAAGTTCTAGTTCAGCCAGATCAGGCCTGCAAAGAAACTGCATTTCACAGGCCTTTGTAACTGATGCTCCCGGTAGGCTGTAAGAGCACTGTGCAGAGCGAGTTGTTTCTTAGCTTCCCAAAGAGCTGGAAGCAAGATGCTTTGGGGCCCAACTCGCCCTTTGGAAAGAAGCCTGCACGTTGTGCCTTTCAGCTCTAGGCCAATGTAGCACACCCAGAGCAGAAGTTCTACTTCAGCCAGACCAGGCCTGCAAAGAAACAGCGTTTCACAGGCCTTTGTATGAGATGTTCCTGGTAGGCTGTAAGAGCACTGTGCAGAGCGAGTTGTTTCTTAGCTTCCCAAAGAGCTGGAAGCAAGATGCTTTGGGGCCCAACTCGCCCTTTGGAAAGAAGCCTGCACGTTGTGCCTTTCAGCTCTAGGCCAATGTAGCACACCCAGAGCAGAAGTTCTACTTCAGCCAGATCAGGCCTGAAAAGAAACTGCGTTTCACAGGCCTTTGGAAGAGATGTTCCCGGTAGGCTGTAAGAGCACTGTGCAGAGCGAGTTGTTTCTTAGCTTCCCAAGGAGCTGGAAGCAAGATGCTTTGCGGCCCAACTCGCCCTTTGCAAAGAAGCCTGCACGCTGTGCCTTTCAGCTCTAGGGCGATGTAGCACACGCAGAGCAGAAGTTCTAGTTCAGCCAGATCAGGCCTGCAAAGAAACTGCGTTTCACAGGCCTTTGTAAGAGATGTTCCCGGTAGGCTGTAAGAGCACTGTGCAGAGCGAGTTGTTTCTTAGCTTCCCAAAGAGCTGGAAGCAAGATGCTTTGGGGCCCAACTCGCCCTTTGGAAAGAAGCCTGCACGTTGTGCCTTTCAGCTCTAGGGCAATGTAGCACACCCAGAGCAGAAGTTCTACTTCAGCCAGATCAGGCCTGCAAAGAAACTGCGTTTGAGATGCCTTTGTAAGAGATGTTCCCGGTAGGCTGTAAAAGCACTGTGCAGAGCGAGTTGTTTCTTAGCTTCCCAAAGAGCTGGAAGCAAGATGCTTTGGGGCCCAACTCGCCCTTTGGAAAGAAGCCTGCACGTTGCGCCTTTCAGCTCTAGGGCAATGTAGCACACCCAGATCAGAAGTTCTACTTCAGCCAGATCAGGCCTGCAAAATAACTGCGTTTCACAGGCCTTTGTAAGAGATGTACCCAGTAGGCTGTAAGAGCACTGTGCAGAGCGAGTTGTTTCTTAGCTTCCCAAAGAGCTGGAAGCAAGATGCTTTGGGGCCCAACTCGCCCTTTGGAAAGAAGCCTGCACGTTGTGCCTTTCAGCTCAGGGAAATGTAGAACACCCAGAGCAGAAGTTCTACTTCAGCCATATCAGGCCTGAAAAGAAACTGCTTTCACAGGCCTTTGTAAGAGATGTTCCCGGTAGGCTGTAAGAGCACTGTGCAGAGCGACTTGTTTCTTAGCTTCCCAAAGAGCTGGAAGCAAGATGCTTTGGGGCCCAACTCGCCCTTTGGAAAGAAGCCTGCACGCTGTGCCTTTCAGCTCTAGGGCCATGTAGCACACCCAGAGCAGAAGTTCTACTTCAGCCAGATCAGGCCTGCAAAGAAACTGCGTTTCACAGGCCTTTGTAAGAGATGTTGCCGGTAGGCTGTAAGAGCACTGTGCAGAGCGACTTGTTTCTTAGCTTCCCAAAGAGCTGGAAGCAAGATGCTTTGGGGCCCAACTCGCCCTTTGGAAAGAAGCCTGCACGCTGTGCCTTTCAGCTCTAGGGCAATGTAGCACACGCAAAGCCGAAGTTCTACTTCAGCCAGATCAGGCCTGCAAAGAAACTGCGTTTCACAGGCCTTTGTAAGAGATGTTCCCGGTAGGCTGTAAGAGCACTGTGCAGAGCGAGTTGTTTCTTAGCTTCCCAAAGAGCTGGAAGCAAGATGCTTTGGGGCCCAAATCGCCCTTTGGAAAGACGCCTGCACGTTGTGCCTTTCAGTTCTAGGGCAATGTAGCACACCCAGAGCAGAAGTTCCACTTCAGCCAGATCAGGCCTGCAAAGAAACTGCGTTTCACAGGCCTTTGTAATAGATGTTCCCGGTAGGCTGTAAGAGCACTGTGCAGAGCGTGTTGTTTCTTAGCTTCCCAAGGAGCTGGAAGCAAGATGCTTTGGGGCCCAACTCGCCCTTTGGAAAGAAGCCTGCACGTTGTGCCTTTCAGCTCTAGGGCAGTGTAGCACACCCAGAGCAGAAGTTCTACATCAGCCAGATCAGGCCTGCAAAGAAACTGAGTTTCACAGGCCTTTGTAAGAGATGTTCCCGGTAGGCTGTAAGAGCACTGTGCAGAGCGAGTTGTTTCTTAGCTTCCCAAAGAGCTGGAAGCAAGATGCTTTGCGGCCCAACTCGCCCTTTGGAAAGATGCCTGCACGTTGTTCCTTTCAGCTCTAGGGCAATGTAGCACACCCAGAGCAGAAGTTCTACTTCAGCCAGATCAGGCCTGCAAAGAAACTGCATTTCACAGGCATTTGTAGTGATGCTCCCGGTGGGCTGTAAGAGCACTGTGCAGAGCGAGTTGTTTCATAGCTAGCCCAATGAGCTGGAAGCAAGATGCTTTGGGTCCCAACTCACCCTTTGGAAAGAAGCCTGCACGTTGTGCCTTTCAGCTCTAGGCCAATGTAGCACACACAGAGCAGAAGTTCTACTTCAGGCAGCTCAGGCCGGCAAAGAAACTGCGTTTGAGAGGCCTTTGAAAGAGATGTTCCCGGTAGGCTGTAACAGCACTGTGCAGAGCGAGTTCTTTCTTAGCTTCCCAAAGAGCTGGAAGCAAGATGCTTCGGGGCCCAACTCGCCCTTTGGAAAGAAGCCTGCACGTTGTGCCTTTCAGCTCTAGGGCAATGTAGCACACCCAGAGCAGAAGTTCTAGTTCAGCCAGATCAGGCCTGCAAAGAAACTGCGTTTCACAGGCCTTTGTAAGAGATGTTCCCGGTAGGCTGTAAGAGCACTGTGCAGAGCGAGTTGTTTCTTAGCTTTCCAAAGAGCTGGAAGCAAGATACTTTGGGGCCCTTCTCGCCCTTTGGAAAGAAGCCTGCACGTTGTGCCTTTCAGCTCTAGGGCAATGTGGCACACCCAGAGCAGAAGTTCTACTTCAGCCAGCTCAGGCCTGCAAAGAAACTGCGTTTCACAGGCCTTTGTAAGAGATGCTCACGGTAGGCTGTAAGAGCACTGCGCACAGCGAGTTGTTTCTTAGCTTCCCAAAGAGCTGGAAGCAAGATGCTTTGGGGCCCAACTCGCCCTTTGGAAAGAAGCCTGCACGTTGAGCCTTTCAGCTCTAGGTCCATGTAGCACACCCAGAGCAGAAGTTCTACATCAGCCAGATCAGGCCTGCAAAGAAACTGCGTTTCACAGGCCTTTGTAAGAGATGTTCCCGGTAGGCTGTAAGAGCACTGTGCAGAGCGAGTTGTTCTTAGCTTCCCAAAGAGCTGGAAGCAAGATGCTTTGGGGCCCAACTCACCCTTTGGAAAGAAGCCTGCACGTTGTGCCTTTCAGCTCTAGGCCAATGTAGCACACCCAGAGCAGAAGTTCTACTTCAGCCAGACCAGGCCTGCAAAGAAACTGCGTTTCACAGGCCTTTGTAAGAGATGTTCCCGGTAGGCTGTAAGAGCACTGTGCAGAGCGAGTTGTTTCTTAGCTTCCCAAAGAGCTGGAAGCAAGATGCTTTGGGGCCCAACTCGCCCTTTGGAAAGAAGCCTGCACGTTGTGCCTTTCAGCTCTAGGGCAATGTAGCACACCCAGAGCAGAAGTTCTACTTCAGCCAGATCAGGCCTGCAAAGAAACTGCGTTTGAGATGCCTTTGTAAGAGATGTTCCCGGTAGGCTGTAAGAGCACTGTGCAGAGCGTGTTGTTTCTTAGCTTCCCAAGGAGCTGGAAGCAAGATGCTTTGGGGCCCAACTCGCCCTTTGGAAAGAAGCCTGCACGTTGTGCCTTTCAGCTCTAGGGCAGTGTAGCACACCCAGAGCAGAAGTTCTACATCAGCCAGATCAGGCCTGCAAAGAAACTGAGTTTCACAGGCCTTTGTAAGAGATGTTCCCGGTAGGCTGTAAGAGCACTGTGCAGAGCGAGTTGTTTCTTAGCTTCCCAAAGAGCTGGAAGCAAGATGCTTTGCGGCCCAACTCGCCCTTTGGAAAGATGCCTGCACGTTGTTCCTTTCAGCTCTAGGGCAATGTAGCACACCCAGAGCAGAAGTTCTACTTCAGCCAGATCAGGCCTGCAAAGAAACTGCGTTTGAGATGCCTTTGTAAGAGATGTTCCCGGTAGGCTGTAAAAGCACTGTGCAGAGCGAGTTGTTTCTTAGCTTCCCAAAGAGCTGGAAGCAAGATGCTTTGGGGCCCAACTCGCCCTTTGGAAAGAAGCCTGCACGTTGCGCCTTTCAGCTCTAGGGCAATGTAGCACACCCAGATCAGAAGTTCTACTTCAGCCAGATCAGGCCTGCAAAATAACTGCGTTTCACAGGCCTTTGTAAGAGATGTACCCAGTAGGCTGTAAGAGCACTGTGCAGAGCGAGTTGTTTCTTAGCTTCCCAAAGAGCTGGAAGCAAGATGCTTTGGGGCCCAACTCGCCCTTTGGAAAGAAGCCTGCACGTTGTGCCTTTCAGCTCAGGGCCAATGTAGAACACCCAGAGCAGAAGTTCTACTTCAGCCATATCAGGCCTGAAAAGAAACTGCTTTCACAGGCCTTTGTAAGAGATGTTCCCGGTAGGCTGTAAGAGCACTGTGCAGAGCGACTTGTTTCTTAGCTTCCCAAAGAGCTGGAAGCAAGATGCTTTGGGGCCCAACTCGCCCTTTGGAAAGAAGCCTGCACGCTGTGCCTTTCAGCTCTAGGGCCATGTAGCACACCCAGAGCAGAAGTTCTACTTCAGCCAGATCAGGCCTGCAAAGAAACTGCGTTTCACAGGCCTTTGTAAGAGATGTTGCCGGTAGGCTGTAAGAGCACTGTGCAGAGCGACTTGTTTCTTAGCTTCCCAAAGAGCTGGAAGCAAGATGCTTTGGGGCCCAACTCGCCCTTTGGAAAGAAGCCTGCACGCTGTGCCTTTCAGCTCTAGGGCAATGTAGCACACGCAAAGCCGAAGTTCTACTTCAGCCAGATCAGGCCTGCAAAGAAACTGCGTTTCACAGGCCTTTGTAAGAGATGTTCCCGGTAGGCTGTAAGAGCACTGTGCAGAGCGAGTTGTTTCTTAGCTTCCCAAAGAGCTGGAAGCAAGATGCTTTGGGGCCCAAATCGCCCTTTGGAAAGACGCCTGCACGTTGTGCCTTTCAGTTCTAGGGCAATGTAGCACACCCAGAGCAGAAGTTCCACTTCAGCCAGATCAGGCCTGCAAAGAAACTGCGTTTCACAGGCCTTTGTAATAGATGTTCCCGGTAGGCTGTAAGAGCACTGTGCAGAGCGTGTTGTTTCTTAGCTTCCCAAGGAGCTGGAAGCAAGATGCTTTGGGGCCCAACTCGCCCTTTGGAAAGAAGCCTGCACGTTGTGCCTTTCAGCTCTAGGGCAGTGTAGCACACCCAGAGCAGAAGTTCTACATCAGCCAGATCAGGCCTGCAAAGAAACTGAGTTTCACAGGCCTTTGTAAGAGATGTTCCCGGTAGGCTGTAAGAGCACTGTGCAGAGCGAGTTGTTTCTTAGCTTCCCAAAGAGCTGGAAGCAAGATGCTTTGCGGCCCAACTCGCCCTTTGGAAAGATGCCTGCACGTTGTTCCTTTCAGCTCTAGGGCAATGTAGCACACCCAGAGCAGAAGTTCTACTTCAGCCAGATCAGGCCTGCAAAGAAACTGCATTTCACAGGCATTTGTAGTGATGCTCCCGGTGGGCTGTAAGAGCACTGTGCAGAGCGAGTTGTTTCATAGCTAGCCCAATGAGCTGGAAGCAAGATGCTTTGGGTCCCAACTCACCCTTTGGAAAGAAGCCTGCACGTTGTGCCTTTCAGCTCTAGGCCAATGTAGCACACACAGAGCAGAAGTTCTACTTCAGGCAGCTCAGGCCGGCAAAGAAACTGCGTTTGAGAGGCCTTTGAAAGAGATGTTCCCGGTAGGCTGTAACAGCACTGTGCAGAGCGAGTTCTTTCTTAGCTTCCCAAAGAGCTGGAAGCAAGATGCTTCGGGGCCCAACTCGCCCTTTGGAAAGAAGCCTGCACGTTGTGCCTTTCAGCTCTAGGGCAATGTAGCACACCCAGAGCAGAAGTTCTAGTTCAGCCAGATCAGGCCTGCAAAGAAACTGCGTTTCACAGGCCTTTGTAAGAGATGTTCCCGGTAGGCTGTAAGAGCACTGTGCAGAGCGAGTTGTTTCTTAGCTTTCCAAAGAGCTGGAAGCAAGATACTTTGGGGCCCTTCTCGCCCTTTGGAAAGAAGCCTGCACGTTGTGCCTTTCAGCTCTAGGGCAATGTGGCACACCCAGAGCAGAAGTTCTACTTCAGCCAGCTCAGGCCTGCAAAGAAACTGCGTTTCACAGGCCTTTGTAAGAGATGCTCACGGTAGGCTGTAAGAGCACTGCGCACAGCGAGTTGTTTCTTAGCTTCCCAAAGAGCTGGAAGCAAGATGCTTTGGGGCCCAACTCGCCCTTTGGAAAGAAGCCTGCACGTTGAGCCTTTCAGCTCTAGGTCCATGTAGCACACCCAGAGCAGAAGTTCTACATCAGCCAGATCAGGCCTGCAAAGAAACTGCGTTTCACAGGCCTTTGTAAGAGATGTTCCCGGTAGGCTGTAAGAGCACTGTGCAGAGCGAGTTGTTCTTAGCTTCCCAAAGAGCTGGAAGCAAGATGCTTTGGGGCCCAACTCACCCTTTGGAAAGAAGCCTGCACGTTGTGCCTTTCAGCTCTAGGCCAATGTAGCACACCCAGAGCAGAAGTTCTACTTCAGCCAGACCAGGCCTGCAAAGAAACTGCGTTTCACAGGCCTTTGTAAGAGATGTTCCCGGTAGGCTGTAAGAGCACTGTGCAGAGCGAGTTGTTTCTTAGCTTCCCAAAGAGCTGGAAGCAAGATGCTTTGGGGCCCAACTCGCCCTTTGGAAAGAAGCCTGCACGTTGTGCCTTTCAGCTCTAGGGCAATGTAGCACACCCAGAGCAGAAGTTCTACTTCAGCCAGATCAGGCCTGCAAAGAAACTGCGTTTGAGATGCCTTTGTAAGAGATGTTCCCGGTAGGCTGTAAGAGCACTGTGCAGAGCGTGTTGTTTCTTAGCTTCCCAAGGAGCTGGAAGCAAGATGCTTTGGGGCCCAACTCGCCCTTTGGAAAGAAGCCTGCACGTTGTGCCTTTCAGCTCTAGGGCAGTGTAGCACACCCAGAGCAGAAGTTCTACATCAGCCAGATCAGGCCTGCAAAGAAACTGAGTTTCACAGGCCTTTGTAAGAGATGTTCCCGGTAGGCTGTAAGAGCACTGTGCAGAGCGAGTTGTTTCTTAGCTTCCCAAAGAGCTGGAAGCAAGATGCTTTGCGGCCCAACTCGCCCTTTGGAAAGATGCCTGCACGTTGTTCCTTTCAGCTCTAGGGCAATGTAGCACACCCAGAGCAGAAGTTCTACTTCAGCCAGATCAGGCCTGCAAAGAAACTGCATTTCACAGGCATTTGTAGTGATGCTCCCGGTGGGCTGTAAGAGCAATGTGCAGAGCGAGTTGTTTCATAGCTAGCCCAATGAGCTGGAAGCAAGATGCTTTGGGTCCCAACTCACCCTTTGGAAAGAAGCCTGCACGTTGTGCCTTTCAGCTCTAGGCCAATGTAGCACACACAGAGCAGAAGTTCTACTTCAGGCAGCTCAGGCCGGCAAAGAAACTGCGTTTGAGAGGCCTTTGAAAGAGATGTTCCCGGTAGGCTGTAACAGCACTGTGCAGAGCGAGTTCTTTCTTAGCTTCCCAAAGAGCTGGAAGCAAGATGCTTCGGGGCCCAACTCGCCCTTTGGAAAGAAGCCTGCACGTTGTGCCTTTCAGCTCTAGGGCAATGTAGCACACCCAGAGCAGAAGTTCTAGTTCAGCCAGATCAGGCCTGCAAAGAAACTGCGTTTCACAGGCCTTTGTAAGAGATGTTCCCGGTAGGCTGTAAGAGCACTGTGCAGAGCGAGTTGTTTCTTAGCTTTCCAAAGAGCTGGAAGCAAGATACTTTGGGGCCCTTCTCGCCCTTTGGAAAGAAGCCTGCACGTTGTGCCTTTCAGCTCTAGGGCAATGTGGCACACCCAGAGCAGAAGTTCTACTTCAGCCAGCTCAGGCCTGCAAAGAAACTGCGTTTCACAGGCCTTTGTAAGAGATGCTCACGGTAGGCTGTAAGAGCACTGCGCACAGCGAGTTGTTTCTTAGCTTCCCAAAGAGCTGGAAGCAAGATGCTTTGGGGCCCAACTCGCCCTTTGGAAAGAAGCCTGCACGTTGAGCCTTTCAGCTCTAGGTCCATGTAGCACACCCAGAGCAGAAGTTCTACATCAGCCAGATCAGGCCTGCAAAGAAACTGCGTTTCACAGGCCTTTGTAAGAGATGTTCCCGGTAGGCTGTAAGAGCACTGTGCAGAGCGAGTTGTTCTTAGCTTCCCAAAGAGCTGGAAGCAAGATGCTTTGGGGCCCAACTCACCCTTTGGAAAGAAGCCTGCACGTTGTGCCTTTCAGCTCTAGGCCAATGTAGCACACCCAGAGCAGAAGTTCTACTTCAGCCAGACCAGGCCTGCAAAGAAACTGCGTTTCACAGGCCTTTGTAAGAGATGTTCCCGGTAGGCTGTAAGAGCACTGTGCAGAGCGAGTTGTTTCTTAGCTTCCCAAAGAGCTGGAAGCAAGATGCTTTGGGGCCCAACTCGCCCTTTGGAAAGAAGCCTGCACGTTGTGCCTTTCAGCTCTAGGGCAATGTAGCACACCCAGAGCAGAAGTTCTACTTCAGCCAGATCAGGCCTGCAAAGAAACTGCGTTTGAGATGCCTTTGTAAGAGATGTTCCCGGTAGGCTGTAAAAGCACTGTGCAGAGCGAGTTGTTTCTTAGCTTCCCAAAGAGCTGGAAGCAAGATGCTTTGGGGCCCAACTCGCCCTTTGGAAAGAAGCCTGCACGTTGCGCCTTTCAGCTCTAGGGCAATGTAGCACACCCAGATCAGAAGTTCTACTTCAGCCAGATCAGGCCTGCAAAATAACTGCGTTTCACAGGCCTTTGTAAGAGATGTACCCAGTAGGCTGTAAGAGCACGGTGCAGAGCGAGTTGTTTCTTAGCTTCCCAAAGAGCTGGAAGCAAGATGCTTTGGGGCCCAACTCGCCCTTTGGAAAGAAGCCTGCACGTTGTGCCTTTAAGCTCAGGGCCAATGTAGAACACCCAGAGCAGAAGTTCTACTTCAGCCATATCAGGCCTGAAAAGAAACTCGTTTCACAGGCCTTTGTAAGAGATGTTCCCGGTAGGCTGTAAGAGCACTGTGCAGAGCGAGTTGTTTCTTAGCTTCCCAAAGAGCTGGAAGCAAGATGCTTTGGGGCCCAACTCGCCCTTTGGAAAGAAGCCTGCACGCTGTGCCTTTCAGCTCTAGGGCCATGTAGCACACCCAGAGCAGAAGTTCTACTTCAGCCAGATCAGGCCTGCAAAGAAACTGCGTTTCACAGGCCTTTGTAAGAGATGTTGCCGGTAGGCTGTAAGAGCACTGTGCAGAGCGACTTGTTTCTTAGCTTCCCAAAGAGCTGGAAGCAAGATGCTTTGGGGCCCAAATCGCCCTTTGGAAAGACGCCTGCACGTTGTGCCTTTCAGTTCTAGGGCAATGTAGCACACCCAGAGCAGAAGTTCCACTTCAGCCAGATCAGGCCTGCAAAGAAACTGCGTTTCACAGGCCTTTGTAATAGATGTTCCCGGTAGGCTGTAAGAGCACTGTGCAGAGCGTGTTGTTTCTTAGCTTCCCAAGGAGCTGGAAGCAAGATGCTTTGGGGCCCAACTCGCCCTTTGGAAAGAAGCCTGCACGTTGTGCCTTTCAGCTCTAGGGCAGTGTAGCACACCCAGAGCAGAAGTTCTACATCAGCCAGATCAGGCCTGCAAAGAAACTGAGTTTCACAGGCCTTTGTAAGAGATGTTCCCGGTAGGCTGTAAGAGCACTGTGCAGAGCGAGTTGTTTCTTAGCTTCCCAAAGAGCTGGAAGCAAGATGCTTTGCGGCCCAACTCGCCCTTTGGAAAGATGCCTGCACGTTGTTCCTTTCAGCTCTAGGGCAATGTAGCACACCCAGAGCAGAAGTTCTACTTCAGCCAGAGCAGGCCTGCAAAGAAACTGCATTTCACAGGCCTTTGTAGTGATGCTCCCGGTGGGCTGTAAGAGCACTGTGCAGAGCGAGTTGTTTCATAGCTAGCCCAATGAGCTGGAAGCAAGATGCTTTGGGTCCCAACTCACCCTTTGGAAAGAAGCCTGCACGTTGTGCCTTTCAGCTCTAGGCCAATGTAGCACACACAGAGCAGAAGTTCTACTTCAGGCAGCTCAGGCCGGCAAAGAAACTGCGTTTGAGAGGCCTTTGAAAGAGATGTTCCCGGTAGGCTGTAACAGCACTGTGCAGAGCGAGTTCTTTCTTAGCTTCCCAAAGAGCTGGAAGCAAGATGCTTCGGGGCCCAACTCGCCCTTTGGAAAGAAGCCTGCACGTTGTGCCTTTCAGCTCTAGGGCAATGTAGCACACCCAGAGCAGAAGTTCTAGTTCAGCCAGATCAGGCCTGCAAAGAAACTGCGTTTCACAGGCCTTTGTAAGAGATGTTCCCGGTAGGCTGTAAGAGCACTGTGCAGAGCGAGTTGTTTCTTAGCTTTCCAAAGAGCTGGAAGCAAGATACTTTGGGGCCCTTCTCGCCCTTTGGAAAGAAGCCTGCACGTTGTGCCTTTCAGCTCTAGGGCAATGTGGCACACCCAGAGCAGAAGTTCTACTTCAGCCAGCTCAGGCCTGCAAAGAAACTGCGTTTCACAGGCCTTTGTAAGAGATGCTCACGGTAGGCTGTAAGAGCACTGCGCACAGCGAGTTGTTTCTTAGCTTCCCAAAGAGCTGGAAGCAAGATGCTTTGGGGCCCAACTCGCCCTTTGGAAAGAAGCCTGCACGTTGAGCCTTTCAGCTCTAGGTCCATGTAGCACACCCAGAGCAGAAGTTCTACATCAGCCAGATCAGGCCTGCAAAGAAACTGCGTTTCACAGGCCTTTGTAAGAGATGTTCCCGGTAGGCTGTAAGAGCACTGTGCAGAGCGAGTTGTTCTTAGCTTCCCAAAGAGCTGGAAGCAAGATGCTTTGGGGCCCAACTCACCCTTTGGAAAGAAGCCTGCACGTTGTGCCTTTCAGCTCTAGGCCAATGTAGCACACCCAGAGCAGAAGTTCTACTTCAGCCAGACCAGGCCTGCAAAGAAACTGCGTTTCACAGGCCTTTGTAAGAGATGTTCCCGGTAGGCTGTAAGAGCACTGTGGAGAGCGACTTGTTTCTTAGCTTCCCAAAGAGCTGGAAGCAAGATGCTTTGGGGCCCAACCCGCCCTTTGGAAAGAAGCCTGCACGTTGTGCCTTTCAGCTCAGGGCCAATGTAGAACACCCAGAGCAGAAGTTCTACTTCAGCCAGATCAGGCCTGCAAAGAAACTGCGTTTGAGATGCCTTTGTAAGAGTTGTTCCCGGTAGGCTGTAAAAGCACTGTGCAGAGCGAGTTGTTTCTTAGCTTCCCAAAGAGCTGGAAGCAAGATGCTTTGGAGCCCAACTCGCCCTTTGGAAACGAGCCTGCACGTTGTGCCCTTCAGCTCTAGGGCAATGTAGCACACCCAGAGCAGAAGTTCTAGTTCAGCGTGATCAGGCCTGCAAAGAAACTGCATTTCACAGGCCTTTGTAAGTGATGGTCCCGGTGGGCTGTAAGAGCACTGTGCAGAGCGAGTTGTTTCATAGCTAGCCCAAAGAGCTGGAAGCAAGATGCTTTGGGGCCCAACTCGCCTTGGGGAAAGAAGCCTGCACATTGTGCCTTTCAGCTCTAGGGCCATGTAGCACACCCAGAGCAGAAGTTCTACTTCAGCCAGATCAGGCCTGCAAAGAAACTGCGTTTCACAGGCCTTTGGAAGAGATGTTCCCGGTAGGCTGTAAGAGCACTGTGCAGAGCGAGTTGTTTCTTAGCTTTCCAAAGAGCTGGAAGCAAGATGCTTTGGGGCCCAACTCGCCCTTTGGAAAGAAGCCTGCACGTTGTGCCTTTCAGCTCTAGGGCAATGTGGCACACCCAGAGCAGAAGTTCTACTTCAGCCAGCTCAGGCCTGCAAAGAAACTGCGTTTCACAGGCCTTTGTAAGAGATGCTCACGGTAGGCTGTAAGAGCACTGCGCACAGCGAGTTGTTTCTTAGCTTCCCAAAGAGCTGGAAGCAAGATGCTTAGGGGCCCAACTCGCCCTTTGGAAAGAAGCCTGCACGTTGTGCCTTTCAGCTCTAGGCCAATGTAGCACACCCAGAGCAGAAGTTCTACTTCAGCCAGATCAGGCCTGCAAAGAAACTGCGTTTGAGATGCCTTTGTAAGAGATGTTCCAGGTAGGCTGTAAAAGCACTGTGCAGAGCGAGTTGTTTCTTAGCTTCCCAAAGAGCTGGAAGCAAGATGCTTTGGGGCCCAACTCGCCCTTTGGAAAGAAGCCTGCACGTTGCGCCTTTCAGCTCTAGGGCACTGTAGCACACCCAGATCAGAAGTTCTACTTCAGCCAGATCTGGCCTGCAAAGAAACTGCGTTTCACAGGCCTTTGTAAGAGATGTTCCCAGTAGGCTTTAAGAGCACTGTGCAGAGCGAGTTGTTTCTTAGCTTCCCAAAGAGCTGGAAGCAAGATGCTTTGGGGCCCAACTCGCCCTTTGGAAAGAAGCCTGCACGTTGTGCCTTTCAGCTCAGGGCCAATGTAGAACACCCAGAGCAGAAGTTCTACTTCAGCCATATCAGGCCTGCAAAGAAACTCGTTTCACAGGCCTTTGTAAGAGATGTTCCCGGTAGGCTGTAAGAGCACTGTGCAGAGCGAGTTGTTTCTTAGCTTCCCAAAGAGCTGGAAGCAAGATGCATTGGGGCCCAACTCGCCCTTTGGAAAGAAGCCTGCACGCTGTGCCTTTCAGCTCTAGGGCAATGTAGCACATGCAGAGCAGAAGTTCTACTTCAGCCAGATCAGGCCTGCAAAGAAACTGCGTTTCACAGGCCTTTGTAAGAGATGTTCCCGGTAGGCTGTAAGAGCACTGTGCAGAGCGAGTTGTTTCTTAGCTTCCCAAAGAGCTGGAAGCAAGATGCTTTGGGGCCCAAATCGCCCTTTGGAAAGAAGCCTGCACGTTGTGCGTTTCAGCTCTAGGGCAATGTAGCACACCCAGAGCAGAAGTTCCACTTCAGCCAGATCAGGCCTGCAAAGAAACTGCGTTTCACAGGCCTTTGTGATAGATGTTCCCGGTAGGCTGTAAGAGCACTGTGCAGAGCGTGTTGTTTCTTAGCTTCCCAAGGAGCTGGAAGCAAGATGCTTTGGGGCCCAACTCGCCCTTTGGAAATAAGCCTGCACGTTGTGCCTTCAGCTCTAGGGCAATGTAGCACACCCAGAGCAGAAGTTCTACATCAGCCAGATCAGGCCTGCAAAGAAACTGAGTTTCACAGGCCTTTGTAAGAGATGTTCCCGGTAGGCTGTAAGAGCACTGTGCAGAGCGAGTTGTTTCTTAGCTTCCCAAAGAGCTGGAAGCAAGATGCTTTGCGGCCCAACTCGCCCTCTGGAAAGAAGCCTGCACGTTGTGCCTTTCAGCTCTAGGCCAATGTAGCACACCCAGAGCAGAAGTTCTACTTCAGCCAGATCAGGCCTGCAAAGAAACTGCGTTTCACAGGCCTTTGTAAGAGATGTTCCCCGTAGGCTGTAAGAGCACTGTGCAGAGCGAGTTGTTTCTTAGCTTCCCAAGGAGCTGGAAGCAAGATGCTTTGCGGCCCAACTCGCCCTTTGCAAAGAAGCCTGCACGTTGTGCCTTTCAGCTCTAGGGCAATGTAGCACACGCAGAGCAGAAGTTCTAGTTCAGCCAGATCAGGCCTGCAAAGAAACTGCGTTTCACAGGCCTTGGTAAGAGATGTTCCCGGTAGGCTGTAAGAGCACTGTGCAGAGCGAGTTGTTTCTTAGCTTCCCAAAGAGCTGGAAGCAAGATGCTTTGGGGCCCAACTCGCCCTTTGGAAAGAAGCCTGCACGTTGTGCCTTTCAGCTCTAAGGCAATGTAGAACACCCAGAGCAGAAGTTCTAGTTCAGCCAGATCAGGCCTGCAAAGAAACTGCGTTTCACAGGACTTTGTAAGAGATGTTCCCGGTAGGCTGTAAAAGCACTGTGCAGAGCGAGTTGTTTCTTAGCTTCCCAAAGAGCTGGAAGCAAGATGCTCTGGGGCCAACTCGCCCTTTGGAAAGAAGCCTGCACGTTGCGCCTTTCAGCTCTAGGGCAATGTAGCACACCCAGAGCAGAAGTTCTACTTCAGCCAGATCAGGCCTGCAAAGAAACTGCGTTTCACAGGCCTTTGTAAGAGATGTTCCCAGTAGGCTGTAAGAGCACTGTGCAGAGCGAGTTGTTTCTTAGCTTCCCAAAGAGCTGGAAGCAAGATGCTTTGGGGCCCAACTCGCCCTTTGGAAAGAAGCCTGCACGTTGTGCCTTTCAGCTCAGGGCCAATGTAGAACACCCAGAGCAGAAGTTCTACTTCAGCCAGATCAGGCCTGCAAAGAAACTCGTTTCACAGGCCTTTGTAAGAGATGTTCCCGGTAGGCTGTAAGAGCACTGTGCAGAGCGAGTTGTTTCTTAGCTTCCCAAAGAGCTGGAAGCAAGATGCTTTGGGGCCCAACTCGCCCTTTGGAAAGAAGCCTGCACGCTGTGCCTTTCAGCTCTAGGCCAATGTAGCACACCCAGAGCAGAAGTTCTACTTCAGCCAGATCAGGCCTGCAAAGAAACTGCGTTTCACAGGCCTTTGTAAGAGATGTTCCTGGTAGGCTGTAAGAGCAATGTGCAGAGCGAGTTGTTTCATAGCTAGCCCAAAGAGCTGGAAGCAAGATGCTTTGGGGCCCAACTCGCCCTTTGGAAAGAAGCCTGCACGTTGTGCCTTTCAGCTCTAGGGCCATGTAGCACACCCAGAGCAGAAGTTCTCGTTCAGCCAGATCAGGCCTGCAAAGAAACTGCGTTTCACAGGCCTTTGTTAGAGATGTTCCCGGTAAGCTGTAAGAGCACTGTGCAGAGCGAGTTGTTTCTTAGCTTCCCAAAGAGCTGGAAGCAAGATGCTTTGGGGCCCAACCCGCCCTTTGGAAAGAAGCCTGCACGTTGTGCCTTTCAGCTCAGGGCCAATGTAGAACACCCAGAGCAGAAGTTCTACTTCAGCCAGATCAGGCCTGCAAAGAAACTCGTTTCACAGGCCTTTGTAAGAGATGTTCCCGGTAGGCTGTAAGAGCACTGTGCAGAGCGAGTTGTTTCTTAGCTTCCCAAAGAGCTGGAAGCAAGATGCTTTGGGGCCCAACTCGCCCTTTGGAAAGAAGCCTGCACGATGTGCCTTTCAGCTCTAGGGCAATGTAGCACACGCAGAGCAGAAGTTCTACTTCAGCCAGATCAGGCCTGCAAAGAAACTGCGTTGCACAGGCCTTTGGAAGAGATGTTCCCGGTAGGCTGTAAGAGCACTGTGCAGAGCGAGTTGTTTCTTAGCTTCCCAAAGAGCTGGAAGCAAGATGCTTTGGGGCCCAACTCGCCCTTTGGAAAGAAGCCTGCACGTTGTGCCTTACAGCTCTAGGCCAATGTAGCACACCCAGAGCAGAAGTTCAACTTCAGCCAGATCAGGCCTGCAAATAAACTGCGTTTCACAGGCCTTTGGAAGAGATGTTCCCGGTAGGCTGTAAGAGCACTGTGCAGAGCGAGTTGTTTCTTAGCTTCCCAAAGAGCTGGAAGCAAGATGCTTTGGGGCCCAACTCGCCCTTTGGAAAGAAGACTGCACGTTGTGCCTTTCAGCTCTAGGCCAATGTAGCACACCCAGAGCAGAAGTTCTACTTTAGCCAGATCAGGCCTGCAAAGAAACTGCATTTCACAGGCCTTTGTAAGAGATGTTCCCGGTAGGCTGTAAGAGCACTGTGCAGAGCGAGTTGTTTCTTAGCTTCCCAAAGAGCTGGAAGCAAGATGCTTTGGGGCCCAACTCGCCCTTTAGAAAGAAGCCTGCACGTTGTGCCTTTCAGCTCTAGGGCAATGTAGAGCACCCAGAGCAGAAGTTCCACTTCAGCCAGATCAGGCCTGCAAAGAAACTGCGTTTCACAGGCCTCTGTAAGAGATGTTCCCGGTAGGCTGTAAAAGCACTGTGCAGAGCGAGTTGTTTCTTAGCTTCCCAAAGAGCTGGAAGCAAGATGTTTTGCGGCCCAACTCGCCCTTTGGAAAGAAGCCTGCACGTTGAGCCTTTCAGCTCTAGGTCCATGTAGCACACCCAGAGCAGAAGTTCTACTTCAGCCAGATCAGGCCTGCAAAGAAACTGCGTTTCACAGGTCTTTGTAGTGATGCTCCCGGTGGGCTGTAAGAGCACTGTGCAGAGCGAGTTGTTTCATAGCTAGCCCAAAGAGCTGGAAGCAAGATGCTTTGGGGCCCAACTCACCCTTTGGAAAGAAGCCTGCACGTTGTGCCTTTCATCTCTAGGCCAATGTAGCACACCCAGAGCAGAAGTTCTACTTCAGCCAGCTCAGGCCGGCAAAGAAACTGCGTTTGAGAGGCCTTTGTAAGAGATGTTCCCGGTAGGCTGTAACAGCACTGTGCAGAGCGAGTTCTTTCTTAGCTTCCCAAAGAGCTGGAAGCAAGATGCTTTGGGGAGCAACTCGCCCTTTGGAAAGAAGCCTGCACGTTGTGCCTTTCAGCTCTAGGGCAATGTAGCACACCCAGAGCAGAAGTTCTAGTTCAGCCAGATCAGGCCTGCAAAGAAACTGCGTTTCACAGGCCTTTGTAAGCGATGTTCCCGGTAGGCTGTAAGAGCACTGTGCAGAGCGAGTTGTTTCTTAGCTTTCCAAACAGCTGGAAGCAAGATACTTTGGGGCCCTACTCGCCCTTTGGAAAGAAGCCTGCACGTTGTGCCTTTCAGCTCTAGGGCAATGTGGCACACCCAGAGCAGAAGTTCTACTTCAGCCAGCTCAGGCCTGCAAAGAAACTGCGTTTCACAGGCTTTTGTAAGAGATGCTCACGGTAGGCTGTAAGAGCACTGCGCACAGCGAGTTGTTTCTTAGCTTCCCAAAGAGCTGGAAGCAAGATGCTTTGGGGCCCAACTCGCCCTTTGGAAAGAAGCCTGCACGTTGAGCCTTTCAGCTCTAGGTCCATGTAGCACACCCAGAGCAGAAGTTCTACTTCAGCCAGATCAGGCCTGCAAAGAAACTGCGTTTCACAGGCCTTTGTAAGAGATGTTCCCGGTAGGCTGTAAGAGCACTGTGCAGAGCGAGATGTTCTTAGCTTCCCAAAGAGCTGGAAGCAAGATGCTTTGGGGCACAACTCGCCCTTTGGAAAGAAGCCTGCACGCTGTGCCTTTCAGCTCTAGGGCAATGTAGCACACGCAGAGCAGAAGTTCTACTTCAGCCAGATCAGGCCTGCAAAGAAACTGCGTTTCACAGGCCTTTGCAAGAGATGTTCCGGGTAGGCTGTAAGAGCACTGTGCAGAGCGAGTTGTTTCTTAGCTTCCCAAGGAGCTGGATGCAAGATGCTTTGCGGCCCAACTCGCCCTTTGCAAAGAAGCCTGCACGCTGTGCCTTTCAGCTCTAGGGCAATGTAGCACATGCAGAGCAGAAGTTCTAGTTCAGCCAGATCAGGCCTGCAAAGAAACTGCGTTTCACAGGCCTTTGTAAGAGATGTTCCCGGTAGGCTGTAAGAACACTGTGCACAGCGAGTTGTTTCTTAGCTTCCCAAAGAGCTGGAAGCAAGATGCTTTGGGGCCCAACTCGCCCTTTGGAAAGAAGCCTGCACGTTGTGCCTTTCAGCTCTAGGCCAATGTAGCACACACAGAGCAGAAGTTCTACTTCAGCCAGATCAGGCCGGCAAAGAAACTGCGTTTGAGAGGCCTTTGTAAGAGATGTTCCCGGTAGGCTGTAACAGCACTGTGCAGAGCGAGTTGTTTCTTAGCTTCCCAAAGAGCTGGAAGCAAGATGCTTTGGGGCCCAACTCGCCCTTTGGAAAGAAGCCTGCACGTTGTGCCTTTCAGCTCTAGGGCCATGTAGCACACCCAGAGCAGAAGTTCTAGTTCAGCCAGATCAGGCCTGCAAAGAAACTGCGTTTCACAGGCCTTTGTAAGAGATGTTCCCGGTAGGCTGTAAGAGCACTGTGCAGAGCGAGTTGTTTCTTAGCTTTCCAAAGAGCTGGAAGCAAGATACTTTGGGGAACTACTCGCCCTTTGGAAAGAAGCCTGCACGTTGTGCCTTTCAGCTCTAGGGCAATGTGGCACACCCAGAGCAGAAGTTCTACTTCAGCCAGCTCAGGCCTGCAAAGAAACTGCGTTTCACAGGCCTTTGTAAGAGATGCTCACTGTAGGCTGTAAGAGCACTGCGCACAGCGAGTTGTTTCTTAGCTTCCCAAAGAGCTGGAAGCAAGATGCTTTGGGGCCCAACTCGCCCTTTGGAAAGAAGCCTGCACGTTGAGCCTTTCAGCTCTAGGTCCATGTAGCACACCCAGAGCAGAAGTTCTACTTCAGCCAGATCAGGCCTGCAAAGAAACTGCGTTTCACAGGCCTTTGTAAGAGATGTTCCCGGTAGGCTGTAAGAGCACTGTGCAGAGCGAGTTGATCTTAGCTTCCCAAAGAGCTGGAAGCAAGATGCTTTGGGGCCCAACTCACCCTTTGGAAAGAAGCCTGCACGTTGTGCCTTTCAGCTCTAGGCCAATGTAGCACACCCAGAGCAGAAGTTCTACTTCAGCCAGACCAGTCCTGCAAAGAAACTGCGTTTCACAGGCCTTTGTAAGAGATGTTCCCGGTAGGCTGTAAGAGCACTGTGCAGAGCGAGTTGTTTCTTAGCTTCCCAAGGAGCTGGAAGCAAGATGCTTTGCGGCCCAACTCGCCCTTTGCAAAGAAGCCTGCACGCTGGGCCTTTCAGCTCTAGGGCAATGTAGCACACGCAGAGCAGAAGTTCTAGTTCAGCCAGATCAGGCCTGCAAAGAAACTGCGTTTCACAGGCCTTTGTAAGAGATGTTCCCGGTAGGCTGTAAGAGCACTGTGCAGAGCGAGTTGTATCTTAGCTTCCCAAAGAGCTGGAAGCAAGATGCTTTGGGGCCCAACTCGCCCTTTGGAAAGAAGCCTGCACGTTGTGCCTTTCAGCTCAGGGCCAATGTAGAACACCCAGAGCAGAAGTTCTACTTCAGCCATATCAGGCCTGCAAAGAAACTGCGTTTCACAGGCCTTTGTAATAGATGTTCCCGGTAGGCTGTAAGAGCACTGTGCAGAGCGAGTTGTTTCTTAGCTTCCCAAAGAGCTGGAAGCAAGATGCTTTGGGGCCCAACTCGCCCTTTGGAAAAAAGCCTGCAGGTTGTGCCTTTCAGCTCTAGGCCAATGTAGCACACCCAGAGCAGAAGTTCTACTTCAGCGAGATCAGGCCTGCAAAGAAACTGCATTTCACAGGCCTTTGTAACTGATGCTCCCGGTAGGCTGTAAGAGCACTGTGCAGAGCGAGTTGTTTCTTAGCTTCCCAAATGGCTGGAAGGAAGATGCTTTGGGGCCCAACTCGCCCTTTGCAAAGAAGCCTGCACGTTGTGCCTTTCAGCTCTAGGCCAATGTAGCACACCCAGAGCAGAAGTTCTAATTCAGCCAGATCAGGCCTGCAAAGAAACTGCGTTTGAGATGCCTTTGTAAGAGATATTCCCGGTAGGCTGTAAAAGCACTGTGCAGTGCGAGTTGTTTCTTAGCTTCCCAAAGAGCTGGAAGCAAGATGCTTTGGGGCCCATCTCGCCCTTTGGAAAGAAGCCTGCACATTGTGCCTTTCAGCTCTAGGGAAATGTAGCACACCCAGAGCAGAAGTTCTGGTTCAGCCAGATTAGGCCTACAAAGAAACTGCATTTCACAGGCCTTTGTAACTGATGCTCCCGGTAGGCTGTAAGAGCACTGTGCAGAGCGAGTTGTTTCATAGCTAGCCCAAAGAGCTGGAAGCAAGATGCTTTGGGGCCCAACTCGCCTTTTGCAAAGAAGCCTGCACTTTGTGCCTTTCAGCTCTAGGGCCATGTAGCACACCCAGAGCAGAAGTTCTACTTCAGCCAGATCAGGCCTGCAAAGAAACTGCGTTTCACAGGCCTTTGTAAGAGATGTTCCCGGTAGGCTGTAAGAGCACTGTGCAGAGCGAGTTGTTTCTTAGCTTCCCAAAGAGCTGGAAGCAAGATGCTTTGGGGCCCAACTCGCCCTTTGCAAAGAAGCCTGCACGTTGTGCCTTTCAGCTCTAGGGCAATGTAGCACACCCAGAGCAGAAGTTCTACTTCAGCCACATCAGGCCTGCAAAGAAACTGCGTTTCACAGGCCTTTGTAAGAGATACTCCCGGTAGGCAGTAAGAGCACTGTGCAGAGCGAGTTGTTTCTTAGCTTCCCAAAGAGCTGGAAGCAAGATGCTTTGGGGCCCAACTCGCCCTTTGGAAAGAAGCCTGCACGTTGTGCCTTTCAGCTCTATGCCAATGTAGCACACCCAGAGCAGAAGTTCTACTTCAGCCAGATCAGGCCTGCAAAGAAACTGCGTTTCACAGGCCTTTGTAAGAGATGTTCCCGGTAGGCTGTAGGAGCACTGTGCAGAGCGAGTTGTTTCTTAGCTTCCCAAAGACCTGGAAGCAAGAAGCTTTGGGGCCCAACTTGCCCTTTGGAAAGAAGCCTGCACGTTGTGCCTTTCAGCTCTAGGCCAATGTAGCACACCCAGAGCAGAAGTTCTACTTCAGCCAGATCAGGCCTGCAAAGAAACTTCGTTTCACAGGCCTTTGTAAGAGATGTTCCCGGTAGGCTGTAAGAGCACTGTGCAGAGCGAGTTGTTTCATAGCTAGCCCAAAGAGCTGGAAGCAAGATGCTTTGGGGCCCAACTCGCCCTTTGGAAAGAAGACTGCACGTTGTGCCTTTCAGCTCTAGGGCCATGTAGCACACCCAGAGCAGAAGTTCTACCTCAGCCAGATCAGGCCTGCAAAGAAACTGCGTTTGACAGGCCTTTGTAAGAGATGTTCCCGGTAGGCTGTAAGAGCACTGTGCAGAGCGAGTTGTTTCATAGCTAGCCCAAAGAGCTGGAAGCAAGATGCTTTGGGACCCAACTCGCCCTTTGGAAAGAAGACCGCACGTTGTGCCTTTCAGCTCTAGGGCCATGTAGCACACCCAGAGCAGAAGTTCTACCTCAGCCAGATCAGGCCTGCAAAGAAACTGCGTTTGACAGGCCTTTGTATGAGATGTTCCCGGTAGTCTGTAAGAGCACTGTGCAGAGCGAGTTGTTTCTTAGCTTCCCAAAGAGCTGGAAGCAAGATGCTTTGGGGCCCAACTCGCCCTTTGGAAAAAAGCCTGCAGGTTGTGCCTTTCAGCTCTAGGCCAATGTAGCACACCCAGAGCAGAAGTTCTACTTCAGCGAGATCAGGCCTGCAAAGAAACTGCGTTTCACAGGCGTTTGTAAGAGATGTTCCCGGTAGGCTGTAAGAGCACTGTGCAGAGCGAGTTGTTTATTAGCTTCCCAAGGTACTGGAAGCAAGATGCTTTGCGGCCCAACTCGCCCTTTTCAAAGAAGCCTGCACGTTGTGCCTTTCAGCTCTAGGGCAATGTAGCACACCCAGAGCAGAAGTTCCACCTCAGCCAGATCAGGCCTGCAAAGAAACTGCGTTTCACAGGCCTTTGTAAGAGATGTTCCCGGTAGGCTGTAAGAGCACTGTGCATAGTGAGTTGTTTCTGAGCTTCCCAAAGAGCTGGAAGCAAGATGCTTTGGGGCCCAACTCGCCCTTTGGAAAGAAGCCTGCACGTTGTGCCTTTCAGCTCTAGGCCAATGTAGCACACCCACAGCAGAAGTTCTACTTCAGCCAGATCAGGCCTGCAAAGAAACTGCGTTTCACAGGCCTTTGTAAGAGATGTTCCCGGGAGGCTGTAAGAGCACTGTGCAGAGCGAGTTGTTTCTTAGCTTCCCAAAGAGCTGGAAGCAAGATTCTTTGGGGTCCAACTCGCCCTTTGGAAAGAAGCCTGCACGTTGTGCCTTTCAGCTCTAGGGCCATGTAGCACACCCAGAGCAGAAGTTCTAGTTCAGCCAGATCAGGCCTGCAAAGAAACTGCATTTCACAGGCCTTTGTAACTGATGCTCCCGGTAGGCTGTAAGAGCACTGTGCAGAGCGAGTTGTTTCATAGCTAGCCCAAAGAGCTGGAAGCAAGATGCTTTGGGGCCCAACTCGCCCTTTGGAAAGAAGCCTGCACGTTGTGCCTTTCAGCTCAGGGCCAATGTAGAACACCCAGAGCAGAAGTTCTACTTCAGCCAGATCAGGCCTGCAAAGAAACTGCGTTTGAGATGCCTTTGTAAGAGTTGTTCCCGGTAGGCTGTAAAAGCACTGTGCAGAGCGAGTTGTTTCTTAGCTTCCCAAAGAGCTGGAAGCAAGATGCTTTGGAGCCCAACTCGCCCTTTGGAAACGAGCCTGCACGTTGTGCCCTTCAGCTCTAGGGCAATGTAGCACACCCAGAGCAGAAGTTCTAGTTCAGCGTGATCAGGCCTGCAAAGAAACTGCATTTCACAGGCCTTTGTAAGTGATGGTCCCGGTGGGCTGTAAGAGCACTGTGCAGAGCGAGTTGTTTCATAGCTAGCCCAAAGAGCTGGAAGCAAGATGCTTTGGGGCCCAACTCGCCTTGGGGAAAGAAGCCTGCACATTGTGCCTTTCAGCTCTAGGGCCATGTAGCACACCCAGAGCAGAAGTTCTACTTCAGCCAGATCAGGCCTGCAAAGAAACTGCCTTTCACAGGCCTTTGGAAGAGATGTTCCCGGTAGGCTGTAAGAGTACTGTGCAGAGCGAGTTGTTTCTTAGCTTTCCAAAGAGCTGGAAGCAAGAGGCTTTGGGGCCCAACTCGCCCTTTGGAAAGAAGCCTGCACGTTGTGCCTTTCAGCTCTAGGGCAATGTGGCACACCCAGAGCAGAAGTTCTACTTCAGCCAGCTCAGGCCTGCAAAGAAACTGCGTTTCACAGGCCTTTGTAAGAGATGCTCACGGTAGGCTGTAAGAGCACTGCGCACAGCGAGTTGTTTCTTAGCTTCCCAAAGAGCTGGAAGCAAGATGCTTAGGGGCCCAACTCGCCCTTTGGAAAGAAGCCTGCACGTTGTGCCTTTCAGCTCTAGGCCAATGTAGCACACCCAGAGCAGAAGTTCTACTTCAGCCAGATCAGGCCTGCAAAGAAACTGCGTTTGAGATGCCTTTGTAAGAGATGTTCCAGGTAGGCTGTAAAAGCACTGTGCAGAGCGAGTTGTTTCTTAGCTTCCCAAAGAGCTGGAAGCAAGATGCTTTGGGGCCCAACTCGCCCTTTGGAAAGAAGCCTGCACGTTGCGCCTTTCAGCTCTAGGGCACTGTAGCACACCCAGATCAGAAGTTCTACTTCAGCCAGATCTGGCCTGCAAAGAAACTGCGTTTCACAGGCCTTTGTAAGAGATGTTCCCAGTAGGCTTTAAGAGCACTGTGCAGAGCGAGTTGTTTCTTAGCTTCCCAAAGAGCTGGAAGCAAGATGCTTTGGGGCCCAACTCGCCCTTTGGAAAGAAG
The DNA here is from genome assembly GCF_041296265.1 of Equus caballus. Lineage (NCBI taxonomy): Eukaryota > Metazoa > Chordata > Mammalia > Perissodactyla > Equidae > Equus > Equus caballus. Next base: position 51,837,782 of record NC_091688.1, on the reverse strand, counting down.
CCTGCACGTTGTGCCTTTCAGCTCAGGGCCAATGTAGAACACCCAGAGCAGAAGTTCTACTTCAGCCATATCAGGCCTGCAAAGAAACTCGTTTCACAGGCCTTTGTAAGAGATGTTCCCGGTAGGCTGTAAGAGCACTGTGCAGAGCGAGTTGTTTCTTAGCTTCCCAAAGAGCTGGAAGCAAGATGCATTGGGGCCCAACTCGCCCTTTGGAAAGAAGCCTGCACGCTGTGCCTTTCAGCTCTAGGGCAATGTAGCACATGCAGAGCAGAAGTTCTACTTCAGCCAGATCAGGCCTGCAAAGAAACTGCGTTTCACAGGCCTTTGTAAGAGATGTTCCCGGTAGGCTGTAAGAGCACTGTGCAGAGCGAGTTGTTTCTTAGCTTCCCAAAGAGCTGGAAGCAAGATGCTTTGGGGCCCAAATCGCCCTTTGGAAAGAAGCCTGCACGTTGTGCGTTTCAGCTCTAGGGCAATGTAGCACACCCAGAGCAGAAGTTCCACTTCAGCCAGATCAGGCCTGCAAAGAAACTGCGTTTCACAGGCCTTTGTGATAGATGTTCCCGGTAGGCTGTAAGAGCACTGTGCAGAGCGTGTTGTTTCTTAGCTTCCCAAGGAGCTGGAAGCAAGATGCTTTGGGGCCCAACTCGCCCTTTGGAAATAAGCCTGCACGTTGTGCCTTCAGCTCTAGGGCAATGTAGCACACCCAGAGCAGAAGTTCTACATCAGCCAGATCAGGCCTGCAAAGAAACTGAGTTTCACAGGCCTTTGTAAGAGATGTTCCCGGTAGGCTGTAAGAGCACTGTGCAGAGCGAGTTGTTTCTTAGCTTCCCAAAGAGCTGGAAGCAAGATGCTTTGCGGCCCAACTCGCCCTCTGGAAAGAAGCCTGCACGTTGTGCCTTTCAGCTCTAGGCCAATGTAGCACACCCAGAGCAGAAGTTCTACTTCAGCCAGATCAGGCCTGCAAAGAAACTGCGTTTCACAGGCCTTTGTAAGAGATGTTCCCCGTAGGCTGTAAGAGCACTGTGCAGAGCGAGTTGTTTCTTAGCTTCCCAAGGAGCTGGAAGCAAGATGCTTTGCGGCCCAACTCGCCCTTTGCAAAGAAGCCTGCACGTTGTGCCTTTCAGCTCTAGGGCAATGTAGCACACGCAGAGCAGAAGTTCTAGTTCAGCCAGATCAGGCCTGCAAAGAAACTGCGTTTCACAGGCCTTGGTAAGAGATGTTCCCGGTAGGCTGTAAGAGCACTGTGCAGAGCGAGTTGTTTCTTAGCTTCCCAAAGAGCTGGAAGCAAGATGCTTTGGGGCCCAACTCGCCCTTTGGAAAGAAGCCTGCACGCTGTGCCTTTCAGCTCTAGGGCAATATAGCACATGCAGAGCAGAAGTTCTACTTCAGCCAGATCAGGCCTGCAAAGAAACTGCGTTTCACAGGCCTTTGTAAGAGATGTTCCTGGTAGGCTGTAAGAGCAATGTGCAGAGCGAGTTGTTTCATAGCTAGCCCAAAGAGCTGGAAGCAAGATGCTTTGGGGCCCAACTCGCCCTTTGGAAAGAAGCCTGCACGTTGTGCCTTTCAGGTCTAGGGCCATGTAGCACACCCAGAGCAGAAGTTCTAGTTCAGCCAGATCAGGCCTGCAAAGAAACTGCGTTTCACAGGCCTTTGTTAGAGATGTTCCCGGTAAGCTGTAAGAGCACTGTGCAGAGCGAGTTGTTTCTTAGCTTCCCAAAGAGCTGGAAGCAAGATGCTTTGGGGCCCAACCCGCCCTTTGGAAAGAAGCCTGCACGTTGTGCCTTTCAGCTCAGGGCCAATGTAGAACACCCAGAGCAGAAGTTCTACTTCAGCCAGATCAGGCCTGCAAAGAAACTCGTTTCACAGGCCTTTGTAAGAGATGTTCCCGGTAGGCTGTAAGAGCACTGTGCAGAGCGAGTTGTTTCTTAGCTTCCCAAAGAGCTGGAAGCAAGATGCTTTGGGGCCCAACTCGCCCTTTGGAAAGAAGCCTGCACGATGTGCCTTTCAGCTCTAGGGCAATGTAGCACACGCAGAGCAGAAGTTCTACTTCAGCCAGATCAGGCCTGCAAAGAAACTGCGTTGCACAGGCCTTTGGAAGAGATGTTCCCGGTAGGCTGTAAGAGCACTGTGCAGAGCGAGTTGTTTCTTAGCTTCCCAAAGAGCTGGAAGCAAGATGCTTTGGGGCCCAACTCGCCCTTTGGAAAGAAGCCTGCACGTTGTGCCTTACAGCTCTAGGCCAATGTAGCACACCCAGAGCAGAAGTTCAACTTCAGCCAGATCAGGCCTGCAAATAAACTGCGTTTCACAGGCCTTTGGAAGAGATGTTCCCGGTAGGCTGTAAGAGCACTGTGCAGAGCGAGTTGTTTCTTAGCTTCCCAAAGAGCTGGAAGCAAGATGCTTTGGGGCCCAACTCGCCCTTTGGAAAGAAGACTGCACGTTGTGCCTTTCAGCTCTAGGCCAATGTAGCACACCCAGAGCAGAAGTTCTACTTTAGCCAGATCAGGCCTGCAAAGAAACTGCATTTCACAGGCCTTTGTAAGAGATGTTCCCGGTAGGCTGTAAGAGCACTGTGCAGAGCGAGTTGTTTCTTAGCTTCCCAAAGAGCTGGAAGCAAGATGCTTTGGGGCCCAACTCGCCCTTTAGAAAGAAGCCTGCACGTTGTGCCTTTCAGCTCTAGGGCAATGTAGAGCACCCAGAGCAGAAGTTCCACTTCAGCCAGATCAGGCCTGCAAAGAAACTGCGTTTCACAGGCCTCTGTAAGAGATGTTCCCGGTAGGCTGTAAAAGCACTGTGCAGAGCGAGTTGTTTCTTAGCTTCCCAAAGAGCTGGAAGCAAGATGTTTTGCGGCCCAACTCGCCCTTTGGAAAGAAGCCTGCACGTTGAGCCTTTCAGCTCTAGGTCCATGTAGCACACCCAGAGCAGAAGTTCTACTTCAGCCAGATCAGGCCTGCAAAGAAACTGCGTTTCACAGGTCTTTGTAGTGATGCTCCCGGTGGGCTGTAAGAGCACTGTGCAGAGCGAGTTGTTTCATAGCTAGCCCAAAGAGCTGGAAGCAAGATGCTTTGGGGCCCAACTCACCCTTTGGAAAGAAGCCTGCACGTTGTGCCTTTCATCTCTAGGCCAATGTAGCACACCCAGAGCAGAAGTTCTACTTCAGCCAGCTCAGGCCGGCAAAGAAACTGCGTTTGAGAGGCCTTTGTAAGAGATGTTCCCGGTAGGCTGTAACAGCACTGTGCAGAGCGAGTTCTTTCTTAGCTTCCCAAAGAGCTGGAAGCAAGATGCTTTGGGGAGCAACTCGCCCTTTGGAAAGAAGCCTGCACGTTGTGCCTTTCAGCTCTAGGGCAATGTAGCACACCCAGAGCAGAAGTTCTAGTTCAGCCAGATCAGGCCTGCAAAGAAACTGCGTTTCACAGGCCTTTGTAAGCGATGTTCCCGGTAGGCTGTAAGAGCACTGTGCAGAGCGAGTTGTTTCTTAGCTTTCCAAACAGCTGGAAGCAAGATACTTTGGGGCCCTACTCGCCCTTTGGAAAGAAGCCTGCACGTTGTGCCTTTCAGCTCTAGGGCAATGTGGCACACCCAGAGCAGAAGTTCTACTTCAGCCAGCTCAGGCCTGCAAAGAAACTGCGTTTCACAGGCTTTTGTAAGAGATGCTCACGGTAGGCTGTAAGAGCACTGCGCACAGCGAGTTGTTTCTTAGCTTCCCAAAGAGCTGGAAGCAAGATGCTTTGGGGCCCAACTCGCCCTTTGGAAAGAAGCCTGCACGTTGAGCCTTTCAGCTCTAGGTCCATGTAGCACACCCAGAGCAGAAGTTCTACTTCAGCCAGATCAGGCCTGCAAAGAAACTGCGTTTCACAGGCCTTTGTAAGAGATGTTCCCGGTAGGCTGTAAGAGCACTGTGCAGAGCGAGATGTTCTTAGCTTCCCAAAGAGCTGGAAGCAAGATGCTTTGGGGCACAACTCGCCCTTTGGAAAGAAGCCTGCACGCTGTGCCTTTCAGCTCTAGGGCAATGTAGCACACGCAGAGCAGAAGTTCTACTTCAGCCAGATCAGGCCTGCAAAGAAACTGCGTTTCACAGGCCTTTGCAAGAGATGTTCCGGGTAGGCTGTAAGAGCACTGTGCAGAGCGAGTTGTTTCTTAGCTTCCCAAGGAGCTGGATGCAAGATGCTTTGCGGCCCAACTCGCCCTTTGCAAAGAAGCCTGCACGCTGTGCCTTTCAGCTCTAGGGCAATGTAGCACATGCAGAGCAGAAGTTCTAGTTCAGCCAGATCAGGCCTGCAAAGAAACTGCGTTTCACAGGCCTTTGTAAGAGATGTTCCCGGTAGGCTGTAAGAACACTGTGCACAGCGAGTTGTTTCTTAGCTTCCCAAAGAGCTGGAAGCAAGATGCTTTGGGGCCCAACTCGCCCTTTGGAAAGAAGCCTGCACGTTGTGCCTTTCAGCTCTAGGCCAATGTAGCACACACAGAGCAGAAGTTCTACTTCAGCCAGATCAGGCCGGCAAAGAAACTGCGTTTGAGAGGCCTTTGTAAGAGATGTTCCCGGTAGGCTGTAACAGCACTGTGCAGAGCGAGTTGTTTCTTAGCTTCCCAAAGAGCTGGAAGCAAGATGCTTTGGGGCCCAACTCGCCCTTTGGAAAGAAGCCTGCACGTTGTGCCTTTCAGCTCTAGGGCCATGTAGCACACCCAGAGCAGAAGTTCTAGTTCAGCCAGATCAGGCCTGCAAAGAAACTGCGTTTCACAGGCCTTTGTAAGAGATGTTCCCGGTAGGCTGTAAGAGCACTGTGCAGAGCGAGTTGTTTCTTAGCTTTCCAAAGAGCTGGAAGCAAGATACTTTGGGGAACTACTCGCCCTTTGGAAAGAAGCCTGCACGTTGTGCCTTTCAGCTCTAGGGCAATGTGGCACACCCAGAGCAGAAGTTCTACTTCAGCCAGCTCAGGCCTGCAAAGAAACTGCGTTTCACAGGCCTTTGTAAGAGATGCTCACTGTAGGCTGTAAGAGCACTGCGCACAGCGAGTTGTTTCTTAGCTTCCCAAAGAGCTGGAAGCAAGATGCTTTGGGGCCCAACTCGCCCTTTGGAAAGAAGCCTGCACGTTGAGCCTTTCAGCTCTAGGTCCATGTAGCACACCCAGAGCAGAAGTTCTACTTCAGCCAGATCAGGCCTGCAAAGAAACTGCGTTTCACAGGCCTTTGTAAGAGATGTTCCCGGTAGGCTGTAAGAGCACTGTGCAGAGCGAGTTGATCTTAGCTTCCCAAAGAGCTGGAAGCAAGATGCTTTGGGGCCCAACTCACCCTTTGGAAAGAAGCCTGCACGTTGTGCCTTTCAGCTCTAGGCCAATGTAGCACACCCAGAGCAGAAGTTCTACTTCAGCCAGACCAGTCCTGCAAAGAAACTGCGTTTCACAGGCCTTTGTAAGAGATGTTCCCGGTAGGCTGTAAGAGCACTGTGCAGAGCGAGTTGTTTCTTAGCTTCCCAAGGAGCTGGAAGCAAGATGCTTTGCGGCCCAACTCGCCCTTTGCAAAGAAGCCTGCACGCTGGGCCTTTCAGCTCTAGGGCAATGTAGCACACGCAGAGCAGAAGTTCTAGTTCAGCCAGATCAGGCCTGCAAAGAAACTGCGTTTCACAGGCCTTTGTAAGAGATGTTCCCGGTAGGCTGTAAGAGCACTGTGCAGAGCGAGTTGTATCTTAGCTTCCCAAAGAGCTGGAAGCAAGATGCTTTGGGGCCCAACTCGCCCTTTGGAAAGAAGCCTGCACGTTGTGCCTTTCAGCTCAGGGCCAATGTAGAACACCCAGAGCAGAAGTTCTACTTCAGCCATATCAGGCCTGCAAAGAAACTGCGTTTCACAGGCCTTTGTAATAGATGTTCCCGGTAGGCTGTAAGAGCACTGTGCAGAGCGAGTTGTTTCTTAGCTTCCCAAAGAGCTGGAAGCAAGATGCTTTGGGGCCCAACTCGCCCTTTGGAAAAAAGCCTGCAGGTTGTGCCTTTCAGCTCTAGGCCAATGTAGCACACCCAGAGCAGAAGTTCTACTTCAGCGAGATCAGGCCTGCAAAGAAACTGCATTTCACAGGCCTTTGTAACTGATGCTCCCGGTAGGCTGTAAGAGCACTGTGCAGAGCGAGTTGTTTCTTAGCTTCCCAAATGGCTGGAAGGAAGATGCTTTGGGGCCCAACTCGCCCTTTGCAAAGAAGCCTGCACGTTGTGCCTTTCAGCTCTAGGCCAATGTAGCACACCCAGAGCAGAAGTTCTAATTCAGCCAGATCAGGCCTGCAAAGAAACTGCGTTTGAGATGCCTTTGTAAGAGATATTCCCGGTAGGCTGTAAAAGCACTGTGCAGTGCGAGTTGTTTCTTAGCTTCCCAAAGAGCTGGAAGCAAGATGCTTTGGGGCCCATCTCGCCCTTTGGAAAGAAGCCTGCACATTGTGCCTTTCAGCTCTAGGGAAATGTAGCACACCCAGAGCAGAAGTTCTGGTTCAGCCAGATTAGGCCTACAAAGAAACTGCATTTCACAGGCCTTTGTAACTGATGCTCCCGGTAGGCTGTAAGAGCACTGTGCAGAGCGAGTTGTTTCATAGCTAGCCCAAAGAGCTGGAAGCAAGATGCTTTGGGGCCCAACTCGCCTTTTGCAAAGAAGCCTGCACTTTGTGCCTTTCAGCTCTAGGGCCATGTAGCACACCCAGAGCAGAAGTTCTACTTCAGCCAGATCAGGCCTGCAAAGAAACTGCGTTTCACAGGCCTTTGTAAGAGATGTTCCCGGTAGGCTGTAAGAGCACTGTGCAGAGCGAGTTGTTTCTTAGCTTCCCAAAGAGCTGGAAGCAAGATGCTTTGGGGCCCAACTCGCCCTTTGCAAAGAAGCCTGCACGTTGTGCCTTTCAGCTCTAGGGCAATGTAGCACACCCAGAGCAGAAGTTCTACTTCAGCCACATCAGGCCTGCAAAGAAACTGCGTTTCACAGGCCTTTGTAAGAGATACTCCCAGTAGGCAGTAAGAGCACTGTGCAGAGCGAGTTGTTTCTTAGCTTCCCAAAGAGCTGGAAGCAAGATGCTTTGGGGCCCAACTCGCCCTTTGGAAAGAAGCCTGCACGTTGTGCCTTTCAGCTCTATGCCAATGTAGCACACCCAGAGCAGAAGTTCTACTTCAGCCAGATCAGGCCTGCAAAGAAACTGCGTTTCACAGGCCTTTGTAAGAGATGTTCCCGGTAGGCTGTAGGAGCACTGTGCAGAGCGAGTTGTTTCTTAGCTTCCCAAAGACCTGGAAGCAAGAAGCTTTGGGGCCCAACTTGCCCTTTGGAAAGAAGCCTGCACGTTGTGCCTTTCAGCTCTAGGCCAATGTAGCACACCCAGAGCAGAAGTTCTACTTCAGCCAGATCAGGCCTGCAAAGAAACTTCGTTTCACAGGCCTTTGTAAGAGATGTTCCCGGTAGGCTGTAAGAGCACTGTGCAGAGCGAGTTGTTTCATAGCTAGCCCAAAGAGCTGGAAGCAAGATGCTTTGGGGCCCAACTCGCCCTTTGGAAAGAAGACTGCACGTTGTGCCTTTCAGCTCTAGGGCCATGTAGCACACCCAGAGCAGAAGTTCTACCTCAGCCAGATCAGGCCTGCAAAGAAACTGCGTTTGACAGGCCTTTGTAAGAGATGTTCCCGGTAGGCTGTAAGAGCACTGTGCAGAGCGAGTTGTTTCATAGCTAGCCCAAAGAGCTGGAAGCAAGATGCTTTGGGACCCAACTCGCCCTTTGGAAAGAAGACCGCACGTTGTGCCTTTCAGCTCTAGGGCCATGTAGCACACCCAGAGCAGAAGTTCTACCTCAGCCAGATCAGGCCTGCAAAGAAACTGCGTTTGACAGGCCTTTGTATGAGATGTTCCCGGTAGTCTGTAAGAGCACTGTGCAGAGCGAGTTGTTTCTTAGCTTCCCAAAGAGCTGGAAGCAAGATGCTTTGGGGCCCAACTCGCCCTTTGGAAAAAAGCCTGCAGGTTGTGCCTTTCAGCTCTAGGCCAATGTAGCACACCCAGAGCAGAAGTTCTACTTCAGCGAGATCAGGCCTGCAAAGAAACTGCGTTTCACAGGCGTTTGTAAGAGATGTTCCCGGTAGGCTGTAAGAGCACTGTGCAGAGCGAGTTGTTTATTAGCTTCCCAAGGTACTGGAAGCAAGATGCTTTGCGGCCCAACTCGCCCTTTTCAAAGAAGCCTGCACGTTGTGCCTTTCAGCTCTAGGGCAATGTAGCACACCCAGAGCAGAAGTTCCACCTCAGCCAGATCAGGCCTGCAAAGAAACTGCGTTTCACAGGCCTTTGTAAGAGATGTTCCCGGTAGGCTGTAAGAGCACTGTGCATAGTGAGTTGTTTCTGAGCTTCCCAAAGAGCTGGAAGCAAGATGCTTTGGGGCCCAACTCGCCCTTTGGAAAGAAGCCTGCACGTTGTGCCTTTCAGCTCTAGGCCAATGTAGCACACCCACAGCAGAAGTTCTACTTCAGCCAGATCAGGCCTGCAAAGAAACTGCGTTTCACAGGCCTTTGTAAGAGATGTTCCCGGGAGGCTGTAAGAGCACTGTGCAGAGCGAGTTGTTTCTTAGCTTCCCAAAGAGCTGGAAGCAAGATTCTTTGGGGTCCAACTCGCCCTTTGGAAAGAAGCCTGCACGTTGTGCCTTTCAGCTCTAGGGCCATGTAGCACACCCAGAGCAGAAGTTCTAGTTCAGCCAGATCAGGCCTGCAAAGAAACTGCATTTCACAGGCCTTTGTAACTGATGCTCCCGGTAGGCTGTAAGAGCACTGTGCAGAGCGAGTTGTTTCATAGCTAGCCCAAAGAGCTGGAAGCAAGATGCTTTGGGGCCCAACTCGCCCTTTGGAAAGAAGCCTGCACGTTGTGCCTTTCAGCTCTAGGGCCATGTAGCACACCCAGAGCAGAAGTTCTACCTCAGCCAGATCAGGCCTGCAAAGAAACTGCGTTTGACAGGCCTTTGTATGAGATGTTCCCGGTAGTCTGTAAGAGCACTGTGCAGAGCGAGTTGTTTATTAGCTTCCCAAGGTACTGGAAGCAAGATGCTTTGCGGCCCAACTCGCCCTTTGGAAAGAAGCCTGCACGTTGTGCCTTTCAGCTCTAGGGCCATGTAGCACACACAGAGCAGAAGTTCTACTTCAGCCACATCAGGCCTGCAAAGAAACTGCGTTTCACAGGCGTTTGTAAGAGATGTTCCCGGTAGGCTGTAAGAGCACTGTGCAGAGCGAGTTGTTTCTTAGCTTCCCAAGGAGTTGGAAGCAATATGCTTTGGGGCCCAACTCGCCCTTTGGAAACAGGCCTGCACGTTGTGCCCTTCAGCTCTAGGGCAATGTAGCACACCCAGAGCAGAAGTTCTAGTGCAGCGTGATCAGGCCTTAAAAGAAACTGCATTTCACAGGCCTTTGTAAGTGATGGTTCCGGTAGGCTGTAAGAGCACTGTGCAGAGCGAGTTGTTTCATAGCTAGCCCAAAGAGCTGGAAGCAAGATGCTTTGGGGCCCAACTCGCCTTTTGCAAAGAAGCCTGCACATTGTGCCTTTCAGCTCTAGGGCCATGTAGCACACCCAGAGCAGAAGTTCAACTTCAGCCAGATCAGGCCTGCAAAGAAACTGCGTTTCACAGGCCTTTGTAAGAGATGTTCCCGGTAGGCTGTAAGAGCACTGTGCAGAGCGAGTTGTTTCTTAGCTTCCCAAGGAGCTGGAAGCAAGATGCTTTGCGGCCCAACTCGCCCTTTGCAAAGAAGCCTGCACGTTGTGCCTTTCAGCTCTAGGGCAATGTAGCACACGCAGAGCAGAAGTTCTAGTTCAGCCAGATCAGGCCTGCAAAGAAACTGCGTTTCACAGGCCTTTGTAAGAGATGTTCCCAGTAGGCTGTAAGAGCACTGTGCAGAGCGACTTGTTTCTTAGCTTCCCAAAGAGCTGGAAGCAAGATGCTTTGGGGCCCAACTCGCCCTTTGGAAAGAAGCCTGCACGTTGTGCCTTTCATCTCAGGGCCAATGTAGAACACCCAGAGCAGAAGTTCTACTTCAGCCATATCAGGCCTGCAAAGAAACTCGTTTCACAGGCCTTTGTAAGAGATGTTCCCGGTAGGCTGTAAGAGCACTGTGCAGAGCGAGTTGTTTCTTAGCTTCCCAAGGAGTTGGAAGCAATATGCTTTGGGGCCCAACTCGCCCTTTGGAAACAGGCCTGCACGTTGTGCCCTTCAGCTCTAGGGCAATGTAGCACACCCAGAGCAGAAGTTCTAGTGCAGCGTGATCAGGCCTGCAAAGAAACTGCATTTCACAGGTCTTTGTAAGTGATGCTTCCGGTAGGCTGTAAGAGCACTGTGCAGAGCGAGTTGTTTCATAGCTAGCCCAAAGAGCTGGAAGCAAGATGCTTTGGGGCCCAACTCGCCTTTTGCAAAGAAGCCTGCACATTGTGCCTTTCAGCTCTAGGGAAATGTAGCACACCCAGAGCAGAAGTTCTGGTTCAGCCAGATTAGGCCTGCAAAGAAACTGCATTTCACAGGCCTTTGTAACTGATGCTCCCGGTAGGCTGTAAGAGCACTGTGCAGAGCGAGTTGTTTCTTAGCTTCCCAAAGAGCTGGAAGCAAGATGCTTTGGGGCCTAACTCGCCCTTTGGAAAGAAGCCTGCACGTTGTGCCTTTCAGCTCTAGGGCAATGTAGCACACCCAGAGCAGAAGTTCCACTTCAGCCAGATCAGGCCTGCAAAGAAACTGCGTTTCACAGGCCTTTGTAATAGATGTTCCCTGTAGGGCGTAAGAGCACTGTGCAGAGCGTGTTGTTTCTTAGCTTCCCAAGGAGCTGGAAGCAAGATGCTTTGGGGTCCAACTCGCCCTTTGGAAAGAAGACTGCACGTTGTGCCTTTCAGCTCTAGGGCAATGTAGCACACCCAGAGCAGAAGTTCTACATCAGCCAGATCAGGCCTGAAAAGAAACTGCGTTTCACAGGCCTTTGTAAGAGATGTTCCCGGTAGGCTGTAGGAGCACTGTGCAGAGCGAGTTGTTTCTTAGCTTCCCAAAGAGCTGGAAGCAAGATGCTTTGGGGCCCAACTCGCCCTTTGGAAAGAAGCCTGCACGTTGTGCCTTTCAGCTCTAGGGCAATGTAGAGCACCGAGAGCAGAAGTTCCACTTCAGCCAGATCAGGCCTGCAAAGAAACTGCGTTTCACAGGCCTTTGGAAGAGATGTTCCCGGTAGGCTGTAAGAGCACTGTGCAGAGCGAGTTGTTTCTTAGCTTCCCAAAGAGCTGGAAGCAAGATGCTTTGGGGCCCAACTCACCCTTTGCAAAGAAGCCTGCACGTTGTGCCTTTCAGCTCTAGGGCAATGTAGAGCACCCAGAGCAGAAGTTCCACTTCAGCTAGATCAGGCCTACAAAGAAACTGCGTTTCACAGGCCTTTGTAAGAGATGTTCCCGGTAGGCTGTAAGAGCACTGTGCAGAGCGAGTTGTTTCTTAGCTTCCCAAAGAGCTGGAATCAAGTTGCTTTGCGGCCCAACTCGCCCTTTGGAAAGAAGCCTGCACGTTGTGCCTTTCAGCTCTAGGGCAATGTAGCACACGCAGAGCAGAAGTTCTAGTTCAGCCAGATCCGGCCTGCAAAGAAACTGCGTTTCACAGGACATCGTAAGAGATGTTCCCGGTAGGCTCTATGAGCACTGTGCAGAGCGCCTTGTTTCTTAGCTTCCCAAAGAGCTGGAAGCAAGATGCTTTGGGGCCCAACTCGCCCTTTGGAAAGAAGCCTGCACGTTGTGCCTTTCAGCTCTAGGCCAATGTAGCACACACAGAGCAGAAGTTCTACTTCAGCCAGATCAGGCCTGCAAAGAAACTGCGTTTCACAGGCCTTTGTAAGAGATGTTCCCAGTAGGCTGTAAGAGCACTGTGCAGAGCGAGTTGTTTCTTACCTTCCCGAGGAGCTGGAAACAAGATGCTTTGCAGCCCAACTCGCCCTTGGGAAAGAAGCCTGCACGTTGTGCCTTTCAGCTCTAGGCCAATGTAGCACACCCAGAGCAGAAGTTCTGGTTCAGCCAGATCAGGCCTGCAAAGAAACTGCGTTTCACAGGCCTTTGTAAGAGATGTTCCCGGTAGGCTGTAAGAGCACTGTGCAGAGCGAGTTGTTTCTTAGCTTCCCAAAGAGCTGGAAGCAAGATGCTTTGGGGCCCAACTCGCCCTTTGCAAAGAAGCCTGCACGTTGTGCCTTTCAGCTCTAGGGCCATGTAGCACACCCAGAGCAGAAGTTCTAGTTCAGCCAGATCAGGCCTGCAAAGAAACTGCATTTCACAGGCCTTTGTAAGAGATGTTCCCGGTAGGCTGTAAGAGCACTGTGCAGAGCGAGTTGTTTCTTAGCTTCCCAAGGAGCTGGAAGCAAGATGCTTTGGGGCCCAACTCGCCCTTTGGAAAGAAGCCTGCACGTTGTGCCTTTCAGCTCTAGGGCCATGTAGCACACGCAGAGCAGAAGTTCTACTTCTGCCACATCAGGCCTGCAAAGAAACTGTGTTTAACAGGCCTTTGTAAGAGATTTTCCCACTAGGCTGTAAGAGCACTGTGCAGAGCGAATTGTTTCTTATCTTACCAAAGAGCTGGAAGCAAGATGGTTTGGGGCCCAACTCGCCCTTTTGAAAGAAGCCTGCACGTTGTGCCTTTCAGCTCTAGGCCAATGTAGCACACCCAGAGCAGAAGTTCTACTTCAGCCAGATCAGGCCTGCAAAGAAACTGCGTTTCACAGGCCTTTGTAAGAGATGTTCCCAGTAGGCTGTAAGAGCACTGTGCAGAGCGAGTTGTTTCATAGCTAGCCCAAAGAGCTGGAAGCAAGATGCTTTGGGGCCCTACTCGCCCTTTGGAAAGAAGCCTGCACGTTGTGCCTTTCAGCTCTAGGCCAATGTAGCACACCCAGAGCAGAAGTTCTACTTCAGCCAGATCAGGCCTGCAAAGAAACTGCGTTTCACAGGCCTTTGTAACAGATGTTCCCGGTAGGCTGTAAGAGCACTGTGCAGAGCGACTTGTTTCTTAGCTTCCCAAAGAGCTGGAAGCAAGATGCTTTGGGGCCCAACTCGCCCTTTGGAAAGAAGCCTGCACGTTGTGCCTTTCAGCTCAGGGCCAATGTAGAACACCCAGAGCAGAAGTTCTACTTCAGCCATATCAGGCCTGCAAAGAAACTTGTTTCACAGGCCTTTGTAAGAGATGTTCCCGGTAGGCTGTAAGAGCACTGTGCATAGCGAGTTGTTTCTTAGCTTCCCAAAGAGCTGGAAGCAAGATGCTTTGGGGCCCAACTCGCCCTTTGGAAAGAAGCCTGCAGGTTGTGCCTTTCAGCTCTAGGCCAATGTAGCACACCCACAGCAGAAGTTCTACATCAGCCAGATCAGGCCTGCAAAGAAACTGCGTTTCACAGGCCTTTGTAAGAGATGTTCCCGGTAGGCTGTAAGAGCACTGTGCAGAGCGACTTGTTTCTTAGCTTCCCAAAGAGCTGGAAGCAAGATGCTTTGGGGCCCAACTCGCCCTTTGGAAAGAAGCCTGCACGTTGTGCCTTTCAGATCTAGGCCAATGTAGCACACCCAGAGCAGAAGTTCTACTTCAGCCAGATCAGGCCTGCAAAGAAACTGCGTTTCACAGGCCTTTGTAAGAGATGTTCCCAGTAGGCTGTAAGAGCACTGTGCAGAGCGACTTGTTTCTTAGCTTCCCAAAGAGCTGGAAGCAAGATGCTTTGGGGCCCAACTCGCCCTTTGGAAAGAAGCCTGCACGTTGTGCCTTTCAGCTCAGGGCCAATGTAGAACACCCAGAGCAGAAGTTCTACTTCAGCCATATCAGGCCTGCAAAGAAACTCGTTTCACAGGCCTTTGTAAGAGATGTTCCCGGTAGGCTGTAAGAGCACTGTGCATAGCGAGTTGTTTCTTAGCTTCCCAAAGAGCTGGAAGCAAGATGCTTTGGGGCCCAACTCGCCCTTTGGAAAGAAGCCTGCAGGTTGTGCCTTTCAGCTCTAGGCCAATGTAGCACACCCACAGCAGAAGTTCTACATCAGCCAGATCAGGCCTGCAAAGAAACTGCGTTTCACAGGCCTTTGTAAGAGATGTTCCCGGTAGGCTGTAAGAGCACTGTGCAGAGCGAGTTGTTTCTTAGCTTACCAAGGAGTTGGAAGCAATATGCTTTGGGGCCCAACTCGCCCTTTGGAAACAGGCCTGCACGTTGTGCCCTTCAGCTCTAGGGCAATGTAGCACACCCAGAGCAGAAGTTCTAGTGCAGCGTGATCAGGCCTGCAAAGAAACTGCATTTCACAGGCCTTTGTAAGTGATGGTTCCGGTAAGCTGTAAGAGCACTGTGCAGAGCGAGTTGTTTCATTGCTAGCCCAAAGAGCTGGAAGCAAGATGCTTTGGGGCCCAACTCGCCTTTTGCAAAGAAGCCTGCACATTGTGCCTTTCAGCTCTAGGGCCATGTAGCACACCCAGAGCAGAAGTTCTACTTCAGCCAGATCAGGCCTGCAAAGAAACTGCGTTTCACAGGCCTTTGTAAGAGATGTTCCCGGTAGGCTGTAAGAGCACTGTGCATAGTGAGTTGTTTCTTAGCTTCCCAAAGAGCTGGAAGCAAGATGCTTTGGGGCCCAACTCGCCCTTTGGAAAGAAGCCTGCACGTTGTGCCTTTCAGCTCTAGGCCAATGTAGAACACCCACAGCAGAAGTTCTACTTCAGCCAGATCAGGCCTGCAAAGAAACTGCGTTTCACAGGCCTTTGTAAGAGATGTTCCCGGTAGGCTGTAAGAGCACTGTGCAGAGCGAGTTGTTTCTTAGCTTCCCAAAGAGCTGGAAGCAAGATTCTTTGGGGCCCAACTCGCCCTTTGGAAAGAAGCCTGCACGTTGTGCCTTTCAGCTCTAGGGCAATGTAGCACACCCAGAGCAGAACTTCTACATCAGCCAGATCAGGCCTGCAAAGAAACTGCGTTTCACAGGCCTTTGGAAGAGATGTTCCCGGTAGGCTGTAAGAGCACTGTGCAGAGCGAGTTGTTTCTTAGCTTCCCAAAGAGCTGGAAGCAAGATGCTTTTGGGCCCAACTCGCCCTTTTGAAAGAAGCCTGCACGTTGTGCCTTTCAGCTCTAGGGCAATGTAGAGCACCCAGAGCAGAAGTTCTACATCAGCCAGATCAGGCCTGCAAAGAAACTGCGTTTCACAGGCCTTTGTAAGAGATGTTCCCGGTAGGCTGTAAGAGCACTGTGCAGAGCGAGTTGTTTCTTAGCTTCCCAAAGAGCTGGAAGCAAGATGCTTTGGGGCCCAACTCGCCCTTTGGAAAGAAGCCTGCACGTTGTGCCTTTCAGCTCTAGGGCAATGTAGAGCACCCAGAGCAGAAGTTCCACTTCAGCCAGATCAGGCCTGCAAAGAAACTGCGTTTCATAGGCCTTTGGAAGAGATGTTCCCGGTAGGCTGTAAGAGCACTGTGCAGAGCGAGTTGTTTCTTAGCTTCCCAAAGAGCTGGAAGCAAGATGCTTTGGGGCCCAACTCGCCCTTTGCAAAGAAGCCTGCACTTTGTGCCTTTCAGCTCTAGGGCAATGTAGAGCACCCAGAGCAGAAGTTCCACTTCAGCCAGATCAGGCCTGCAAAGAAACTGCATTTCACAGGCCTTTGTAAGAGATGTTCCCGGTAGGCTGTAAGAGCACTGTGCAGAGCGAGTTGTTTCTTAGCTTCCCAAGGAGCTGGAAGCAAGATGCTTTGGGGCCCAACTCGCCCTTTGGAAAGAAGCCTGCACGTTGTGCCTTTCAGCTCTAGGGCCATGTAGCACACGCAGAGCAGAAGTTCTACTTCAGCCACATCAGGCCTGCAAAGAAACTGTGTTTAACAGGCCTTTGTAAGAGATTTTCCCACTAGGCTGTAAGAGCACTGTGCAGAGCGAATTGTTTCTTAGCTTACCAAAGAGCTGGAAGCAAGATGCTTTGGGGCCCAACTCGCCCTTTGGAAAGAAGCCTGCACGTTGTGCCTTTCAGCTCTAGGGCCATGTAGCACACCCAGAGCAGAAGTTCTACTTCAGCCAGATCAGGCCTGCAAAGAAACTGCGTTTCACAGGCCTTTGTAAGAGATGTTCCCGGTAGGCTGTAAGAGCACTGTGCAGAGCGAGTTGTTTCTTAGCTTCCCAAAGAGCTGGAAGCAAGATGCTTTGGGGCCCAAATCGCCCTTTGGAAAGAAGCCTGAACGTTGTGCCTTTCAGCTCTAGGGCAATGTAGCACACCCAGAGCAGAAGTTCCACTTCAGCCAGATCAGGCCTGCAAAGAAACTGCGTTTCACAGTCCTTTGTAATAGATGTTCCCGGTAGGCTGTAAGAGCACTGTGCAGAGCGTGTTGTTTCTTAGCTTCCCAAGGAGCTGGAAGCAAGATGCTTTGGGGCCCAACTCGCCCTTTGGAAAGAAGCCTGCACGTTGTGCCTTTCAGCTCTAGGGCAATGTAGCACACCCAGAGCAGAAGTTCTACATCAGCCAGATCAGGCCTGCAAAGGAACTGCGTTTCACAGGCCTTTGTAAGACATGTTCCCGGTAGGCTGTAAGAGCACTGTGCAGAGCGAGTTGTTTCTTAGCTTCCCAAAGAGCTGGAAGCAAGATGCTTTGGGGCCCAACTCGCCCTTTGGAAAGAAGCCTGCACGTTGTGCCTTTCAGCTCTAGGGCAATGTAGAGCACCCAGAGCAGAAGTTCCACTTCAGCCAGATCAGGCCTGCAAAGAAACTGCGTTTCACAGGCCTTTGTAAGAGATGTTCCCGGTAGGCTGTAAGAGCACTGTGCAGAGCGAGTTGTTTCTTAGCTTCCCAAAGAGCTGGAAGCAAGATGCTTTGGGGCCCAACTCGCCCTTTGGAAAGAAGCCTGCACGTTGTGCCTTTCAGCTCTAGGGCCATGTAGCACACCCAGAGCAGAAGTTCTAGTTCAGCCAGATCAGGCCTGCAAAGAAACTGCATTTCACAGGCCTTTGTAACTGATGCTCCCGGTAGGATGTAAGAGCACTGTGCAGAGCGAGTTGTTGCATAGCTAGCCCAAAGAGCTGGAAGCAAGATGCTTTGGGGCCCAACTCGCCTTTTGCAAAGAAGCCTGCACATTGTGCCTTTCAGCTCTAGGGCCATGTAGCACACCCAGAGCAGAAGTTCTACTTCAGCCAGATCAGGCGTGCAAGGAAACTGCGTTTCACAGGCCTTTGTAAGAGATGTTCCCGGTAGGCTGTAAGAGCACTGTGCAGAGCGAGTTGTTTCTTAGCTTCCCAAAGAGCTGGAAGCAAGATGCTTTGGGGCCCAACTCGCCCTTTGGAAAGAAGCCTGCAGGTTGTGCCTTTCAGCTCTAGGCCAAAGTAGCACACCCAGAGCAGAAGTTCTACTTCAGCCACATCAGGCCTGCAAAGAAACTGCGTTTCACAGGCCTTTGTAAGAGATGTTCCCGGTAGGCTGTAAGAGCACTGTGCAGAGCGAGTTGTTTCTTAGCTTCCCAAGGAGCTGGAAGCAAGATGCTTTGCGGCCCAACTCGCCCTTTGCAAAGAAGCCTGCACGTTGTGCCTTTCAGCTCTAGGGCAATGTAGCACACGCAGAGCAGAAGTTCTAGTTCAGCCAGATCAGGACTGCAAAGAAACTGTGATTCACAGGCCTTTGTAAGAGATGTTCCCACTAGGCTGTAAGAGCACTGTGCAGAGCGAATTGTTTCTTAGCTTACCAAAGAGCTGGAAGCAAGATGGTTTGGGGCCCAACTCGCCCTTTGGAAAGAAGCCTGCACGTTGTGCCTTTCAGCTCTAGGGCCATGTAGCACACCCAGAGCAGAAGTTCTACCTCAGCCAGATCAGGCCGGCAAAGAAACTGCGTTTGACAGGCCTTTGTATGAGATGTTCCCTGTAGTCTGTAAGAGCACTGTGCAGAGCGAGTTGTTTCTTAGCTTCCCAAAGAGCTGGAAGCAAGATGCTTTGGGGCCCAACTCGCCCTTTGCAAAGAAGCCTGCACGTTGTGCCTTTCAGCTCTAGGGCAATGTAGAGCACCCAGAGCAGAAGTTCCACTTCAGCTAGATCAGGCCTGCAAAGAAACTGCGTTTCACAGGCCTTTGTAAGAGATGTTCCCGGTAGGCTGTAAGAGCACTGTGCAGAGCGAGTTGTTTCTTAGCTTCCCAAAGAGCTGGAATCAAGTTGCTTTGGGGCCCAACTCGCCCTTTGGAAAGAAGCCTGCACGTTGTGCCTTTCAGCTCTAGGGCAATGTAGCACACGCAGAGCAGAAGTTCTAGTTCAGCCAGATCCGGCCTGCAAAGAAACTGCGTTTCACAGGACATCGTAAGAGATGTTCCCGGTAGGCTCTATGAGCACTGTGCAGAGCGCCTTGTTTCTTAGCTTCCCAAAGAGCTGGAAGCAAGATGCTTTGGGGCCCAACTCGCCCTTTGGAAAGAAGCCTGCACGTTGTGCCTTTCAGCTCTAGGCCAATGTAGCACACACAGAGCAGAAGTTCTACTTCAGCCAGATCAGGCCTGCAAAGAAACTGCGTTTCACAGGCCTTTGTAAGAGATGTTCCCAGTAGGCTGTAAGAGCACTGTGCAGAGCGAGTTGTTTCTTACCTTCCCAAGGAGCTGGAAACAAGATGCTTTGCAGCCCAACTCGCCCTTGGGAAAGAAGCCTGCACGTTGTGCCTTTCAGCTCTAGGCCAATGTAGCACACCCAGAGCAGAAGTTCTGGTTCAGCCAGATCAGGCCTGCAAAGAAACTGCGTTTCACAGGCCTTTGTAAGAGATGTTCCCGGTAGGCTGTAAGAGCACTGTGCAGAGCGAGTTGTTTCTTAGCTTCCCAAAGAGCTGGAAGCAAGATGCTTTGGGGCCCAACTCGCCCTTTGGAAAGAAGCCTGCACGTTGTGCCTTTCAGCTCTAGGGCCATGTAGCACACCCAGAGCAGAAGTTCTAGTTCAGCCAGATCAGGCCTGCAAAGAAACTGCATTTCACAGGCCTTTGTAAGAGATGTTCCCGGTAGGCTGTAAGAGCACTGTGCAGAGCGAGTTGTTTCTTAGCTTCCCAAGGAGCTGGAAGCAAGATGCTTTGGGGCCCAACTCGCCCTTTGGAAAGAAGCCTGCACGTTGTGCCTTTCAGCTCTAGGGCCATGTAGCACACGCAGAGCAGAAGTTCTACTTCAGCCACATCAGGCCTGCAAAGAAACTGTGTTTAACAGGCCTTTGTAAGAGATTTTCCCACTAGGCTGTAAGAGCACTGTGCAGAGCGAATTGTTTCTTAGCTTACCAAAGAGCTGGAAGCAAGATGGTTTGGGGCCCAACTCGCCCTTTTGAAAGAAGCCTGCACGTTGTGCCTTTCAGCTCTAGGCCAATGTAGCACACCCAGAGCAGAAGTTCTACTTCAGCCAGATCAGGCCTGCAAGGAAACTTCGTTTCACAGGCCTTTGTAAGAGATGTTCCCGGTAGGCTGTAAGAGCACTGTGCAGAGCGAGTTGTTTCATAGCTAGCCCAAAGAGCTGGAAGCAAGATGCTTTGGGGCCCAACTCGCCCTTTGGAAAGAAGCCTGCACGTTGTGCCTTTCAGCTCTAGGCCAATGTAGCACACCCAGAGCAGAAGTTCTAGTTCAGCCAGATCAGGCCGGCCAAGAAACTTCGTTTCACAGGCCTTTGTATGAGATGTTCCCGGTAGGCTGTAAGAGCACTGTGCAGAGCGCCTTGTTTCTTAGCTTCCCAAAGAGCTGGAAGCAAGATGCTTTGGGGCCCAACTCGCCCTTTGGAAAGAAGCCTGCACGTTGTGCCTTTCAGCTCAGGGCCAATGTAGAACACCCAGAGCAGAAGTTCTACTTCAGCCATATCAGGCCTGCAAAGAAACTTGTTTCACAGGCCTTTGTAAGAGATGTTCCCGGTAGGCTGTAAGAGCACTGTGCATAGCGAGTTGTTTCTTAGCTTCCCAAAGAGCTGGAAGCAAGATGCTTTGGGGCCCAACTCGCCCTTTGGAAAGAAGCCTGCAGGTTGTGACTTTCAGCTCTAGGCCAATGTAGCACACCCACAGCAGAAGTTCTACATCAGCCAGATCAGGCCTGCAAAGAAACTGCGTTTCACAGGCCTTTGTAAGAGATGTTCCCGGTAGGCTGTAAGAGCACTGTGCAGAGCGACTTGTTTCTTAGCTTCCCAAAGAGCTGGAAGCAAGATGCTTTGGGGCCCAACTCGCCCTTTGGAAAGAAGCCTGCACGTTGTGCCTTTCAGATCTAGGCCAATGTAGCACACCCAGAGCAGAAGTTCTACTTCAGCCAGATCAGGCCTGCAAAGAAACTGCGTTTCACAGGCCTTTGTAAGAGATGTTCCCAGTAGGCTGTAAGAGCACTGTGCAGAGCGACTTGTTTCTTAGCTTCCCAAAGAGCTGGAAGCAAGATGCTTTGGGGCCCAACTCGCCCTTTGGAAAGAAGCCTGCACGTTGTGCCTTTCAGCTCAGGGCCAATGTAGAACACCCAGAGCAGAAGTTCTACTTCAGCCATATCAGGCCTGCAAAGAAACTCGTTTCACAGGCCTTTGTAAGAGATGTTCCCGGTAGGCTGTAAGAGCACTGTGCATAGCGAGTTGTTTCTTAGCTTCCCAAAGAGCTGGAAGCAAGATGCTTTGGGGCCCAACTCGCCCTTTGGAAAGAAGCCTGCAGGTTGTGCCTTTCAGCTCTAGGCCAATGTAGCACACCCACAGCAGAAGTTCTACATCAGCCAGATCAGGCCTGCAAAGAAACTGCGTTTCACAGGCCTTTGTAAGAGATGTTCCCGGTAGGCTGTAAGAGCACTGTGCAGAGCGAGTTGTTTCTTAGCTTCCCAAAGAGCTGGAATCAAGTTGCTTTGCGGCCCAACTCGCCCTTTGGAAAGAAGCCTGCACGTTGTGCCTTTCAGCTCTAGGGCAATGTAGCACACGCAGAGCAGAAGTTCTAGTTCAGCCAGATCCGGCCTGCAAAGAAACTGCGTTTCACAGGACATCGTAAGAGATGTTCCCGGTAGGCTCTATGAGCACTGTGCAGAGCGCCTTGTTTCTTAGCTTCCCAAAGAGCTGGAAGCAAGATGCTTTGGGGCCCAACTCGCCCTTTGGAAAGAAGCCTGCACGTTGTGCCTTTCAGCTCTAGGCCAATGTAGCACACACAGAGCAGAAGTTCTACTTCAGCCAGATCAGGCCTGCAAAGAAACTGCGTTTCACAGGCCTTTGTAAGAGATGTTCCCAGTAGGCTGTAAGAGCACTGTGCAGAGCGAGTTGTTTCTTACCTTCCCAAGGAGCTGGAAACAAGATGCTTTGCAGCCCAACTCGCCCTTGGGAAAGAAGCCTGCACGTTGTGCCTTTCAGCTCTAGGCCAATGTAGCACACCCAGAGCAGAAGTTCTGGTTCAGCCAGATCAGGCCTGCAAAGAAACTGCGTTTCACAGGCCTTTGTAAGAGATGTTCCCGGTAGGCTGTAAGAGCACTGTGCAGAGCGAGTTGTTTCTTAGCTTCCCAAAGAGCTGGAAGCAAGATGCTTTGGGGCCCAACTCGCCCTTTGGAAAGAAGCCTGCACGTTGTGCCTTTCAGCTCTAGGGCCATGTAGCACACCCAGAGCAGAAGTTCTAGTTCAGCCAGATCAGGCCTGCAAAGAAACTGCATTTCACAGGCCTTTGTAAGAGATGTTCCCGGTAGGCTGTAAGAGCACTGTGCAGAGCGAGTTGTTTCTTAGCTTCCCAAGGAGCTGGAAGCAAGATGCTTTGGGGCCCAACTCGCCCTTTGGAAAGAAGCCTGCACGTTGTGCCTTTCAGCTCTAGGGCCATGTAGCACACGCAGAGCAGAAGTTCTACTTCAGCCACATCAGGCCTGCAAAGAAACTGTGTTTAACAGGCCTTTGTAAGAGATTTTCCCACTAGGCTGTAAGAGCACTGTGCAGAGCGAATTGTTTCTTAGCTTACCAAAGAGCTGGAAGCAAGATGGTTTGGGGCCCAACTCGCCCTTTTGAAAGAAGCCTGCACGTTGTGCCTTTCAGCTCTAGGCCAATGTAGCACACCCAGAGCAGAAGTTCTACTTCAGCCAGATCAGGCCTGCAAGGAAACTTCGTTTCACAGGCCTTTGTAAGAGATGTTCCCGGTAGGCTGTAAGAGCACTGTGCAGAGCGAGTTGTTTCATAGCTAGCCCAAAGAGCTGGAAGCAAGATGCTTTGGGGCCCAACTCGCCCTTTGGAAAGAAGCCTGCACGTTGTGCCTTTCAGCTCTAGGCCAATGTAGCACACCCAGAGCAGAAGTTCTAGTTCAGCCAGATCAGGCCGGCCAAGAAACTTCGTTTCACAGGCCTTTGTATGAGATGTTCCCGGTAGGCTGTAAGAGCACTGTGCAGAGCGCCTTGTTTCTTAGCTTCCCAAAGAGCTGGAAGCAAGATGCTTTGGGGCCCAACTCGCCCTTTGGAAAGAAGCCTGCACGTTGTGCCTTTCAGCTCAGGGCCAATGTAGAACACCCAGAGCAGAAGTTCTACTTCAGCCATATCAGGCCTGCAAAGAAACTTGTTTCACAGGCCTTTGTAAGAGATGTTCCCGGTAGGCTGTAAGAGCACTGTGCATAGCGAGTTGTTTCTTAGCTTCCCAAAGAGCTGGAAGCAAGATGCTTTGGGGCCCAACTCGCCCTTTGGAAAGAAGCCTGCAGGTTGTGACTTTCAGCTCTAGGCCAATGTAGCACACCCACAGCAGAAGTTCTACATCAGCCAGATCAGGCCTGCAAAGAAACTGCGTTTCACAGGCCTTTGTAAGAGATGTTCCCGGTAGGCTGTAAGAGCACTGTGCAGAGCGACTTGTTTCTTAGCTTCCCAAAGAGCTGGAAGCAAGATGCTTTGGGGCCCAACTCGCCCTTTGGAAAGAAGCCTGCACGTTGTGCCTTTCAGATCTAGGCCAATGTAGCACACCCAGAGCAGAAGTTCTACTTCAGCCAGATCAGGCCTGCAAAGAAACTGCGTTTCACAGGCCTTTGTAAGAGATGTTCCCAGTAGGCTGTAAGAGCACTGTGCAGAGCGACTTGTTTCTTAGCTTCCCAAAGAGCTGGAAGCAAGATGCTTTGGGGCCCAACTCGCCCTTTGGAAAGAAGCCTGCACGTTGTGCCTTTCAGCTCAGGGCCAATGTAGAACACCCAGAGCAGAAGTTCTACTTCAGCCATATCAGGCCTGCAAAGAAACTCGTTTCACAGGCCTTTGTAAGAGATGTTCCCGGTAGGCTGTAAGAGCACTGTGCATAGCGAGTTGTTTCTTAGCTTCCCAAAGAGCTGGAAGCAAGATGCTTTGGGGCCCAACTCGCCCTTTGGAAAGAAGCCTGCAGGTTGTGCCTTTCAGCTCTAGGCCAATGTAGCACACCCACAGCAGAAGTTCTACATCAGCCAGATCAGGCCTGCAAAGAAACTGCGTTTCACAGGCCTTTGTAAGAGATGTTCCCGGTAGGCTGTAAGAGCACTGTGCAGAGCGAGTTGTTTCTTAGCTTCCCAAAGAGCTGGAATCAAGTTGCTTTGCGGCCCAACTCGCCCTTTGGAAAGAAGCCTGCACGTTGTGCCTTTCAGCTCTAGGGCAATGTAGCACACGCAGAGCAGAAGTTCTAGTTCAGCCAGATCCGGCCTGCAAAGAAACTGCGTTTCACAGGACATCGTAAGAGATGTTCCCGGTAGGCTCTATGAGCACTGTGCAGAGCGCCTTGTTTCTTAGCTTCCCAAAGAGCTGGAAGCAAGATGCTTTGGGGCCCAACTCGCCCTTTGGAAAGAAGCCTGCACGTTGTGCCTTTCAGCTCTAGGCCAATGTAGCACACACAGAGCAGAAGTTCTACTTCAGCCAGATCAGGCCTGCAAAGAAACTGCGTTTCACAGGCCTTTGTAAGAGATGTTCCCAGTAGGCTGTAAGAGCACTGTGCAGAGCGAGTTGTTTCTTACCTTCCCAAGGAGCTGGAAACAAGATGCTTTGCAGCCCAACTCGCCCTTGGGAAAGAAGCCTGCACGTTGTGCCTTTCAGCTCTAGGCCAATGTAGCACACCCAGAGCAGAAGTTCTGGTTCAGCCAGATCAGGCCTGCAAAGAAACTGCGTTTCACAGGCCTTTGTAAGAGATGTTCCCGGTAGGCTGTAAGAGCACTGTGCAGAGCGAGTTGTTTCTTAGCTTCCCAAAGAGCTGGAAGCAAGATGCTTTGGGGCCCAACTCGCCCTTTGCAAAGAAGCCTGCACGTTGTGCCTTTCAGCTCTAGGGCCATGTAGCACACCCAGAGCAGAAGTTCTAGTTCAGCCAGATCAGGCCTGCAAAGAAACTGCATTTCACAGGCCTTTGTAAGAGATGTTCCCGGTAGGCTGTAAGAGCACTGTGCAGAGCGAGTTGTTTCTTAGCTTCCCAAGGAGCTGGAAGCAAGATGCTTTGGGGCCCAACTCGCCCTTTGGAAAGAAGCCTGCACGTTGTGCCTTTCAGCTCTAGGGCCATGTAGCACACGCAGAGCAGAAGTTCTACTTCAGCCACATCAGGCCTGCAAAGAAACTGTGTTTAACAGGCCTTTGTAAGAGATTTTCCCACTAGGCTGTAAGAGCACTGTGCAGAGCGAATTGTTTCTTAGCTTACCAAAGAGCTGGAAGCAAGATGGTTTGGGGCCCAACTCGCCCTTTTGAAAGAAGCCTGCACGTTGTGCCTTTCAGCTCTAGGCCAATGTAGCACACCCAGAGCAGAAGTTCTACTTCAGCCAGATCAGGCCTGCAAGGAAACTTCGTTTCACAGGCCTTTGTAAGAGATGTTCCCGGTAGGCTGTAAGAGCACTGTGCAGAGCGAGTTGTTTCATAGCTAGCCCAAAGAGCTGGAAGCAAGATGCTTTGGGGCCCAACTCGCCCTTTGGAAAGAAGCCTGCACGTTGTGCCTTTCAGCTCTAGGCCAATGTAGCACACCCAGAGCAGAAGTTCTACTTCAGCCAGATCAGCCCTGCAAAGAAACTGCGTTTCACAGGCCTTTGTAAGAGATGTTCCCGGTAGGCTGTAAGAGCACTGTGCAGAGCGCCTTGTTTCTTAGCTTCCCAAAGAGCTGGAAGCAAGATGCTTTGGGGCCCAACTCGCCCTTTGGAAAGAAGCCTGCACGTTGTGCCTTTCAGCTCAGGGCCAATGTAGAACACCCAGAGCAGAAGTTCTACTTCAGCCATATCAGGCCTGCAAAGAAACTTGTTTCACAGGCCTTTGTAAGAGATGTTCCCGGTAGGCTGTAAGAGCACTGTGCATAGCGAGTTGTTTCTTAGCTTCCCAAAGAGCTGGAAGCAAGATGCTTTGGGGCCCAACTCGCCCTTTGGAAAGAAGCCTGCAGGTTGTGCCTTTCAGCTCTAGGCCAATGTAGCACACCCACAGCAGAAGTTCTACATCAGCCAGATCAGGCCTGCAAAGAAACTGCGTTTCACAGGCCTTTGTAAGAGATGTTCCCGGTAGGCTGTAAGAGCACTGTGCAGAGCGACTTGTTTCTTAGCTTCCCAAAGAGCTGGAAGCAAGATGCTTTGGGGCCCAACTCGCCCTTTGGAAAGAAGCCTGCACGTTGTGCCTTTCAGATCTAGGCCAATGTAGCACACCCAGAGCAGAAGTTCTACTTCAGCCAGATCAGGCCTGCAAAGAAACTGCGTTTCACAGGCCTTTGTAAGAGATGTTCCCAGTAGGCTGTAAGAGCACTGTGCAGAGCGACTTGTTTCTTAGCTTCCCAAAGAGCTGGAAGCAAGATGCTTTGGGGCCCAACTCGCCCTTTGGAAAGAAGCCTGCACGTTGTGCCTTTCAGCTCAGGGCCAATGTAGAACACCCAGAGCAGAAGTTCTACTTCAGCCAGATCAGGCCTGCAAAGAAACTCGTTTCACAGGCCTTTGTAAGAGATGTTCCCGGTAGGCTGTAAGAGCACTGTGCATAGCGAGTTGTTTCTTAGCTTCCCAAAGAGCTGGAAGCAAGATGCTTTGGGGCCCAACTCGCCCTTTGGAAAGAAGCCTGCAGGTTGTGCCTTTCAGCTCTAGGCCAATGTAGCACACCCACAGCAGAAGTTCTACATCAGCCAGATCAGGCCTGCAAAGAAACTGCGTTTCACAGGCCTTTGTAAGAGATGTTCCCGGTAGGCTGTAAGAGCACTGTGCAGAGCGAGTTGTTTCTTAGCTTCCCAAGGAGTTGGAAGCAATATGCTTTGGGGCCCAACTCGCACTTTGGAAACAGGCCTGCACGTTGTGCCCTTCAGCTCTAGGGCAATATAGCACACCCAGAGCAGAAGTTCTAGTGCAGCGTGATCAGGCCTGCAAAGAAACTGCATTTCACAGGCCTTTGTAAGTGATGGTTCCGGTAGGCTGTAAGAGCACTGTGCAGAGCGAGTTGTTTCATTGCTAGCCCAAAGAGCTGGAAGCAAGATGCTTTGGGGCCCAACTCGCCTTTTGCAAAGAAGCCTGCACATTGTGCCTTTCAGCTCTAGGGCCATGTAGCACACCCAGAGCAGAAGTTCTACTTCAGCCAGATCAGGCCTGCAAAGAAACTGCGTTTCACAGGCCTTTGTAAGAGATGTTCCCGGTAGGCTGTAAGAGCACTGTGCATAGTGAGTTGTTTCTTAGCTTCCCAAAGAGCTGGAAGCAAGATGCTTTGGGGCCCAACTCGCCCTTTGGAAAGAAGCCTGCACGTTGTGCCTTTCAGCTCTAGGCCAATGTAGAACACCCACAGCAGAAGTTCTACTTCAGCCAGATCAGGCCTGAAAAGAAACTGCGTTTCACAGGCCTTTGTAAGAGATGTTCCCGGTAGGCTGTAAGAGCACTGTGCAGAGCGAGTTGTTTCTTAGCTTCCCAAAGAGCTGGAAGCAAGATTCTTTGGGGCCCAACTCGCCCTTTGGAAAGAAGCCTGCACGTTGTGCCTTTCAGCTCTAGGGCAATGTAGCACACCCAGAGCAGAACTTCTACATCAGCCAGATCAGGCCTGCAAAGAAACTGCGTTTCACAGGCCTTTGGAAGAGATGTTCCCGGTAGGCTGTAAGAGCACTGTGCAGAGCGAGTTGTTTCTTAGCTTCCCAAAGAGCTGGAAGCAAGATGCTTTTGGGCCCAACTCGCCCTTTTGAAAGAAGCCTGCACGTTGTGCCTTTCAGCTCTAGGGCAATGTAGAGCACCCAGAGCAGAAGTTCCACTTCAGCCAGATCAGGCCTGCAAAGAAACTGCGTTTCACAGGCCTTTGTAAGAGATGTTCCCGGTAGGCTGTAAGAGCACTGTGCAGAGCGAGTTGTTTCTTAGCTTCCCAAAGAGCTGGAAGCAAGATGCTTTGGGGCCCAACTCGCCCTTTGGAAAGAAGCCTGCACGTTGTGCCTTTCAGCTCTAGGGCCATGTAGCACACCCAGAGCAGAAGTTCTAGTTCAGCCAGATCAGGCCTGCAAAGAAAATGCATTTCACAGGCCTTTGTAACTGATGCTCCCGGTAGGCTGTAAGAGCACTGTGCAGAGCGAGTTGTTTCATAGCTAGCCCAAAGAGCTGGAAGCAAGATGCTTTGGGGCCCAACTCGCCCTTTGGAAAGAAGCCTGCACGTTGTGCCTTTCAGCTCTAGGGCCATGTAGCACACACAGAGCAGAAGTTCTACTTCAGCCACATCAGGCCTGCAAAGAAACTGCGTTTCACAGGCGTTTGTAAGAGATGTTCCCGGTAGGCTGTAAGAGCACTGTGCAGAGCGAGTTGTTTCTTAGCTTCCCAAGGAGTTGGAAGCAATATGCTTTGGGGCCCAACTCGCCCTTTGGAAACAGGCCTGCACGTTGTGCCCTTCAGCTCTAGGGCAATGTAGCACACCCAGAGCAGAAGTTCTAGTGCAGCGTGATCAGGCCTTCAAAGAAACTGCATTTCACAGGCCTTTGTAAGTGATGGTTCCGGTAGGCTGTAAGAGCACTGTGCAGAGCGAGTTGTTTCATAGCTAGCCCAAAGAGCTGGAAGCAAGATGCTTTGGGGCCCAACTCGCCTTTTGCAAAGAAGCCTGCACATTGTGCCTTTCAGCTCTAGGGCCATGTAGCACACCCAGAGCAGAAGTTCAACTTCAGCCAGATCAGGCCTGCAAAGAAACTGCGTTTCACAGGCCTTTGTAAGAGATGTTCCCGGTAGGCTGTAAGAGCACTGTGCAGAGCGAGTTGTTTCTTAGCTTCCCAAAGAGCTGGAAGCAAGATGCTTTGGGGCCCAACTCGCCCTTTGGAAAGAAGCCTGCACATTGTGCCTTTCAGCTCTAGGGAAATGTAGCACAACCAGAGCAGAAGTTCTGGTTCAGCCAGATTAGGCCTGCAAAGAAACTGCATTTCACAGGCCTTTGTAACTGATGCTCCCGGTAGGCTGTAAGAGCACTGTGCAGAGCGAGTTGTTTCTTAGCTTCCCAAAGAGCTGGAAGCAAGATGCTTTGGGGCCCAACTCGCCCTTTGGAAAGAAGCCTGCACGTTGTGCCTTTCAGCTCTAGGGCAATGTAGCACACGCAGAGCAGAAGTTCTAGTTCAGCCAGATCCGGCCTGCAAAGAAACTGCGTTTCACAGGACATCGTAAGAGATGTTCCCGGTAGGCTCTATGAGCACTGTGCAGAGCGCCTTGTTTCTTAGCTTCCCAAAGAGCTGGAAGCAAGATGCTTTGGGGCCCAACTCGCCCTTTGGAAAGAAGCCTGCACGTTGTGCCTTTCAGCTCTAGGCCAATGTAGCACACACAGAGCAGAAGTTCTACTTCAGCCAGATCAGGCCTGCAAAGAAACTGCGTTTCACAGGCCTTTGTAAGAGATGTTCCCAGTAGGCTGTAAGAGCACTGTGCAGAGCGAGTTGTTTCTTAACTTCCCAAGGAGCTGGAAACAAGATGCTTTGCAGCCCAACTCGCCCTTGGGAAAGAAGCCTGCACGTTGTGCCTTTCAGCTCTAGGCCAATGTAGCACACCCAGAGCAGAAGTTCTGGTTCAGCCAGATCAGGCCTGCAAAGAAACTGCGTTTCACAGGCCTTTGTAAGAGATGTTCCCGGTAGGCTGTAAGAGCACTGTGCAGAGCGAGTTGTTCTTAGCTTCCCAAAGAGCTGGAAGCAAGATGCTTTGGGGCCCAACTCACCCTTTGGAAAGAAGCCTGCACGTTGTGCCTTTCAGCTCTAGGCCAATGTAGCACACCCAGAGCAGAAGTTCTACTTCAGCCAGACCAGTCCTGCAAAGAAACTGCGTTTCACAGGCCTTTGTAAGAGATGTTCCCGGTAGGCTGTAAGAGCACTGTGCAGAGCGAGTTGTTTCTTAGCTTCCCAAGGAGCTGGAAGCAAGATGCTTTGCGGCCCAACTCGCCCTTTGCAAAGAAGCCTGCACGCTGGGCCTTTCAGCTCTAGGGCAATGTAGCACACGCAGAGCAGAAGTTCTAGTTCAGCCAGATCAGGCCTGCAAAGAAACTGCGTTTCACAGGCCTTTGTAAGAGATGTTCCCGGTAGGCTGTAAGAGCACTGTGCAGAGCGAGTTGTATCTTAGCTTCCCAAAGAGCTGGAAGCAAGATGCTTTGGGGCCCAACTCGCCCTTTGGAAAGAAGCCTGCACGTTGTGCCTTTCAGCTCAGGGCCAATGTAGAACACCCAGAGCAGAAGTTCTACTTCAGCCATATCAGGCCTGCAAAGAAACTGCGTTTCACAGGCCTTTGTAAGAGATGTTCCCGGTAGGCTGTAAGAGCACTGTGCAGAGCGAGTTGTTTCTTAGCTTCCCAAAGAGCTGGAAGCAAGATGCTTTGGGGCCCAACTCGCCCTTTGGAAAAAAGCCTGCAGGTTGTGCCTTTCAGCTCTAGGCCAATGTAGCACACCCAGAGCAGAAGTTCTACTTCAGCGAGATCAGGCCTGCAAAGAAACTGCATTTCACAGGCCTTTGTAACTGATGCTCCCGGTAGGCTGTAAGAGCACTGTGCAGAGCGAGTTGTTTCTTAGCTTCCCAAATGGCTGGAAGGAAGATGCTTTGGGGTCCAACTCGCCCTTTGCAAAGAAGCCTGCACGTTGTGCCTTTCAGCTCTAGGCCAATGTAGCACACCCAGAGCAGAAGTTCTAA
This sequence comes from Equus caballus, assembly GCF_041296265.1. Taxonomy (NCBI): domain Eukaryota; kingdom Metazoa; phylum Chordata; class Mammalia; order Perissodactyla; family Equidae; genus Equus; species Equus caballus. Next base: position 51,807,886 of record NC_091688.1, on the reverse strand, counting down.
TTCAGCCAGATCAGGCCTGCAAAGAAACTGCGTTTGAGATGCCTTTGTAAGAGATATTCCCGGTAGGCTGTAAAAGCACTGTGCAGTGCGAGTTGTTTCTTAGCTTCCCAAAGAGCTGGAAGCAAGATGCTTTGGGGCCCATCTCGCCCTTTGGAAAGAAGCCTGCACATTGTGCCTTTCAGCTCTAGGGAAATGTAGCACACCCAGAGCAGAAGTTCTGGTTCAGCCAGATTAGGCCTACAAAGAAACTGCATTTCACAGGCCTTTGTAACTGATGCTCCCGGTAGGCTGTAAGAGCACTGTGCAGAGCGAGTTGTTTCTTAGCTTCCCAAAGAGCTGGAAGCAAGATGCTTTGGGGCCCAACTCGCCCTTTGGAAACAGGCCTGCACGTTGTGCCCTTCAGCTCTAGGGCAATGTAGCACACCCAGCGCAGAAGTTCTAGTGCAGCGTGATCAGGCCTGCAAAGAAACTGCATTTCACAGGCCTTTGTAAGTGATGGTTCCGGTAGGATGTAAGAGCACTGTGCACAGCGAGTTGTTTCATAGCTAGCCCAAAGAGCTGGAAGCAAGATGCTTTGGGGCCCAACTCGCCTTTTGCAAAGAAGCCTGCACTTTGTGCCTTTCAGCTCTAGGGCCATGTAGCACACCCAGAGCAGAAGTTCTACTTCAGCCAGATCAGGCCTGCAAAGAAACTGCGTTTCACAGGCCTTTGTAAGAGATGTTCCCGGTAGGCTGTAAGAGCACTGTGCAGAGCGAGTTGTTTCTTAGCTTCCCAAAGAGCTGGAAGCAAGATGCTTTGGGGCCCAACTCGCCCTTTGGAAAGAAGCCTGCACGTTGTGCCTTTCAGCTCTAGGGCAATGTAGCACACCCAGAGCAGAAGTTCTACTTCAGCCACATCAGGCCTGCAAAGAAACTGCGTTTCACAGGCCTTTGTAAGAGATACTCCCGGTAGGCAGTAAGAGCACTGTGCAGAGCGAGTTGTTTCTTAGCTTCCCAAAGAGCTGGAAGCAAGATGCTTTGGGGCCCAACTCGCCCTTTGGAAAGAAGCCTGCACGTTGTGCCTTTCAGCTCTATGCCAATGTAGCACACCCAGAGCAGAAGTTCTACTTCAGCCAGATCAGGCCTGCAAAGAAACTGCGTTTCACAGGCCTTTGTAAGAGATGTTCCCGGTAGGCTGTAGGAGCACTGTGCAGAGCGAGTTGTTTCTTAGCTTCCCAAAGACCTGGAAGCAAGAAGCTTTGGGGCCCAACTTGCCCTTTGGAAAGAAGCCTGCACGTTGTGCCTTTCAGCTCTAGGCCAATGTAGCACACCCAGAGCAGAAGTTCTACTTCAGCCAGATCAGGCCTGCAAAGAAACTTCGTTTCACAGGCCTTTGTAAGAGATGTTCCCGGTAGGCTGTAAGAGCACTGTGCAGAGCGAGTTGTTTCATAGCTAGCCCAAAGAGCTGGAAGCAAGATGCTTTGGGGCCCAACTCGCCCTTTGGAAAGAAGACTGCACGTTGTGCCTTTCAGCTCTAGGGCCATGTAGCACACCCAGAGCAGAAGTTCTACCTCAGCCAGATCAGGCCTGCAAAGAAACTGCGTTTGACAGGCCTTTGTAAGAGATGTTCCCGGTAGGCTGTAAGAGCACTGTGCAGAGCGAGTTGTTTCATAGCTAGCCCAAAGAGCTGGAAGCAAGATGCTTTGGGACCCAACTCGCCCTTTGGAAAGAAGACCGCACGTTGTGCCTTTCAGCTCTAGGGCCATGTAGCACACCCAGAGCAGAAGTTCTACCTCAGCCAGATCAGGCCTGCAAAGAAACTGCGTTTGACAGGCCTTTGTATGAGATGTTCCCGGTAGTCTGTAAGAGCACTGTGCAGAGCGAGTTGTTTCTTAGCTTCCCAAAGAGCTGGAAGCAAGATGCTTTGGGGCCCAACTCGCCCTTTGGAAAAAAGCCTGCAGGTTGTGCCTTTCAGCTCTAGGCCAATGTAGCACACCCAGAGCAGAAGTTCTACTTCAGCGAGATCAGGCCTGCAAAGAAACTGCGTTTCACAGGCGTTTGTAAGAGATGTTCCCGGTAGGCTGTAAGAGCACTGTGCAGAGCGAGTTGTTTATTAGCTTCCCAAGGTACTGGAAGCAAGATGCTTTGCGGCCCAACTCGCCCTTTGCAAAGAAGCCTGCACGTTGTGCCTTTCAGCTCTAGGGCAATGTAGCACACCCAGAGCAGAAGTTCCACCTCAGCCAGATCAGGCCTGCAAAGAAACTGCGTTTCACAGGCCTTTGTAAGAGATGTTCCCGGTAGGCTGTAAGAGCACTGTGCATAGTGAGTTGTTTCTGAGCTTCCCAAAGAGCTGGAAGCAAGATGCTTTGGGGCCCAACTCGCCCTTTGGAAAGAAGCCTGCACGTTGTGCCTTTCAGCTCTAGGCCAATGTAGCACACCCACAGCAGAAGTTCTACTTCAGCCAGATCAGGCCTGCAAAGAAACTGCGTTTCACAGGCCTTTGTAAGAGATGTTCCCGGGAGGCTGTAAGAGCACTGTGCAGAGCGAGTTGTTTCTTAGCTTCCCAAAGAGCTGGAAGCAAGATTCTTTGGGGTCCAACTCGCCCTTTGGAAAGAAGCCTGCACGTTGTGCCTTTCAGCTCTAGGGCCATGTAGCACACCCAGAGCAGAAGTTCTAGTTCAGCCAGATCAGGCCTGCAAAGAAACTGCATTTCACAGGCCTTTGTAACTGATGCTCCCGGTAGGCTGTAAGAGCACTGTGCAGAGCGAGTTGTTTCATAGCTAGCCCAAAGAGCTGGAAGCAAGATGCTTTGGGGCCCAACTCGCCCTTTGGAAAGAAGCCTGCACGTTGTGCCTTTCAGCTCTAGGGCCATGTAGCACACCCAGAGCAGAAGTTCTACCTCAGCCAGATCAGGCCTGCAAAGAAACTGCGTTTGACAGGCCTTTGTATGAGATGTTCCCGGTAGTCTGTAAGAGCACTGTGCAGAGCGAGTTGTTTCTTAGCTTCCCAAAGAGCTGGAAGCAAGATGCTTTGGGGCCCAACTCGCCCTTTGGAAAGAAGCCTGCAGGTTGTGCCTTTCAGCTCTAGGCCAATGTAGCACACCCAGAGCAGAAGTTCTACTTCAGCGAGATCAGGACTGCAAAGAAACTGCGTTTCACAGGCGTTTGTAAGAGATGTTCCCGGTAGGCTGTAAGAGCACTGTGCAGAGCGAGTTGTTTATTAGCTTCCCAAGGTACTGGAAGCAAGATGCTTTGCGGCCCAACTCGCCCTTTGGAAAGAAGCCTGCACGTTGTGCCTTTCAGCTCTAGGGCCATGTAGCACACACAGAGCAGAAGTTCTACTTCAGCCACATCAGGCCTGCAAAGAAACTGCGTTTCACAGGCGTTTGTAAGAGATGTTCCCGGTAGGCTGTAAGAGCACTGTGCAGAGCGAGTTGTTTCTTAGCTTCCCAAGGAGTTGGAAGCAATATGCTTTGGGGCCCAACTCGCCCTTTGGAAACAGGCCTGCACGTTGTGCCCTTCAGCTCTAGGGCAATGTAGCACACCCAGAGCAGAAGTTCTAGTGCAGCGTGATCAGGCCTTCAAAGAAACTGCATTTCACAGGCCTTTGTAAGTGATGGTTCCGGTAGGCTGTAAGAGCACTGTGCAGAGCGAGTTGTTTCATAGCTAGCCCAAAGAGCTGGAAGCAAGATGCTTTGGGGCCCAACTCGCCTTTTGCAAAGAAGCCTGCACATTGTGCCTTTCAGCTCTAGGGCCATGTAGCACACCCAGAGCAGAAGTTCAACTTCAGCCAGATCAGGCCTGCAAAGAAACTGCGTTTCACAGGCCTTTGTAAGAGATGTTCCCGGTAGGCTGTAAGAGCACTGTGCAGAGCGAGTTGTTTCTTAGCTTCCCAAGGAGCTGGAAGCAAGATGCTTTGCGGCCCAACTCGCCCTTTGCAAAGAAGCCTGCACGTTGTGCCTTTCAGCTCTAGGGCAATGTAGCAGACGCAGAGCAGAAGTTCTAGTTCAGCCAGATCAGGCCTGCAAAGAAACTGCGTTTCACAGGCCTTTGTAAGAGATGTTCCCAGTAGGCTGTAAGAGCACTGTGCAGAGCGACTTGTTTCTTAGCTTCCCAAAGAGCTGGAAGCAAGATGCTTTGGGGCCCAACTCGCCCTTTTGAAAGAAGCCTGCACGTTGTGCCTTTCATCTCAGGGCCAATGTAGAACACCCAGAGCAGAAGTTCTACTTCAGCCATATCAGGCCTGCAAAGAAACTCGTTTCACAGGCCTTTGTAAGAGATGTTCCCGGTAGGCTGTAAGAGCACTGTGCAGAGCGAGTTGTTTCTTAGCTTCCCAAAGAGCTGGAAGCAAGATGCTTTGGGGCCCAAATCGCCCTTTGGAAAGAAGCCTGCACGCTGTGCCTTTCAGCTCTAGGGCAATGTAGCACACGCAGAGTAGAAGTTCTACTTCAGCCAGATCAGGCCTGCAAAGAAACTGCGTTTCACAGGCCTTTGGAAGAGATGTTCCCGGTAGGCTGTAAGAGCACTGTGCAGAGCGAGTTGTTTCTTCGCTTCCCAAAGAGCTGGAAGCAAGATGCTTTGGGGCCCAACTCGCCCTTTGGAAAGAAGCCTGCACGTTGTGCCTTTCAGCTCTAGGCCAATGTAGCACACCCAGAGCAGAAGTTCTACTTCAGCCACATCAGGCCTGCAAAGAAACTGCGTTTCACAGGCGTTTGTAAGAGATGTTCCCGGTAGGCTGTAAGAGCACTGTGCAGAGCGAGTTGTTTCTTAGCTTCCCAAGGAGTTGGAAGCAATATGCTTTGGGGCCCAACTCGCCCTTTGGAAACAGGCCTGCACGTTGTGCCCTTCAGCTCTAGGGCAATGTAGCACACCCAGAGCAGAAGTTCTAGTGCAGCGTGATCAGGCCTGCAAAGAAACTGCATTTCACAGGCCTTTGTAAGTGATGGTTCCGGTAGGCTGTAAGAGCACTGTGCAGAGCGAGTTGTTTCATAGCTAGCCCAAAGAGCTGGAAGCAAGATGCTTTGGGGCCCAACTCGCCTTTTGCAAAGAAGCCTGCACATTGTGCCTTTCAGCTCTAGGGCCATGTAGCACACCCAGAGCAGAAGTTCTACTTCAGCCAGATCAGGCCTGCAAAGAAACTGCGTTTCACAGGCCTTTGTAAGAGATGTTCCCGGTAGGCTGTAAGAGCACTGTGCAGAGCGAGGTGTTTCTTAGCTTCCCAAAGAGCTGGAAGCAAGATGCTTTGGGGCCCAACTCGCCCTTTGGAAAGAAGCCTGCACGTTGTGCCTTTCAGCTCTAGGCCAATGTAGCACACCCAGAGCAGAAGTTCTACTTCAGCCACATCAGGCCTGCAAAGAAACTGCGTTTCACAGGCCTTTGTAAGAGATGTTCCCGGTAGGCTGTAAGAGCACTGTGCAGAGCGAGTTGTTTCTTAGCTTCCCAAAGAGCTGGAAGCAAGATGCTTTGGGGCCCAACTCGCCCTTTGGAAAGAAGCCTGCACGTTGTGCCTTTCAGCTCTAGGGCCATGTAGCACACCCAGAGAAGAAGTTCTACCTCAGCCAGATCAGGCCTGCAAAGAAACTGCGTTTGACAGGCCTTTGTATGAGATGTTCCCGGTAGGCTGTAAGAGCACTGTGCAGAGCGAGTTGTTTCTTAGCTTCCCAAGGAGCTGGAAGCAAGTTGCTTTGCGGCCCAAGTCGCCCTTTGCAAAGAAGCCTGCACGTTGTGCCTTTCAGCTCTAGGGCAATGTAGCACACGCAGAGCAGAAGTTCTAGTTCAGCCAGATCCGGCCTGCAAAGAAACTGCGTTTCACAGGACATTGTAAGAGATGTTCCCAGTAGGCTGTATGAGCACTGTGCAGAGCGCCTTGTTTCTTAGCTTCCCAAAGAGCTGGAAGCAAGATGCTTTGGGGCCCAACTCGCCCTTTGGAAAGAAGCCTGCACGTTGTGCCTTTCAGCTCTAGGCCAATGTAGCACACCCAGAGCAGAAGTTCTACTTCAGCCAGATCAGGCCTGCAAAGAAACTGCGTTTCACAGGCCTTTGTAAGAGATGTTCCCAGTAGGCTGTAAGAGCACTGTGCAGAGCGACTTGTTTCTTAGCTTACCAAAGAGCTGGAAGCAAGATGCTTTGGGGCCCTACTCGCCCTTTGGAAAGAAGCCTGCACGTTGTGCTTTTCAGCTCTAGGGCAATGTAGCACACCCAGAGCAGAAGTTCCACTTCAGCCAGATCAGGCCTGCAAAGAAACTGCGTTTCACAGGCCTTTGGAAGAGATGTTCCCGGTAGGCTGTAAGAGCACTGTGCAGAGCGAGTTGTTTCTTAGCTTCCCAAAGAGCTGGAAGCAAGATGCTTTGGGGCCCAACTCGCCCTTTTGAAAGAAGCCTGCACGTTGTGCCTTTCAGCTCTAGGGCAATGTAGAGCACCCAGAGCAGAAGTTCCACTTCAGCCAGATCAGGCCTGCAAAGAAACTGCGTTTCACAGGCCTTTGTAAGAGATGTTCCCGGTAGGCTGTAAGAGCAATGTGCAGAGCGAGTTGTTTCTTAGCTTCCCAAGGAGTTGGAAGCAATATGCTTTGGGGCCCAACTCGCCCTTTGGAAACAGGCCTGCACGTTGTGCCCTTCAGCTCTAGGGCAATGTAGCACACCCAGAGCAGAAGTTCTAGTGCAGCGTGATCAGGCCTGCAAAGAAACTGCGTTTCACAGGCCTTTGTAAGAGATGTTCCCAGTAGGCTGTAAGAGCACTGTGCAGAGCGAGTTGTTTCTTACCTTCCCGAGGAGCTGGAAACAAGATGCTTTGCAGCCCAACTCGCCCTTGGGAAAGAAGCCTGCACGTTGTGCCTTTCAGCTCTAGGCCAATGTAGCACACCCAGAGCAGAAGTTCTGGTTCAGCCAGATCAGGCCTGCAAAGAAACTGCGTTTCACAGGCCTTTGTAAGAGATGTTCCCGGTAGGCTGTAAGAGCACTGTGCAGAGCGAGTTGTTTCTTAGCTTCCCAAAGAGCTGGAAGCAAGATGCTTTGGGGCCCAACTCGCCCTTTGCAAAGAAGCCTGCACGTTGTGCCTTTCAGCTCTAGGGCCATGTAGCACACCCAGAGCAGAAGTTCTAGTTCAGCCAGATCAGGCCTGCAAAGAAACTGCATTTCACAGGCCTTTGTAAGAGATGTTCCCGGTAGGCTGTAAGAGCACTGTGCAGAGCGAGTTGTTTCTTAGCTTCCCAAGGAGCTGGAAGCAAGATGCTTTGGGGCCCAACTCGCCCTTTGGAAAGAAGCCTGCACGTTGTGCCTTTCAGCTCTAGGGCCATGTAGCACACGCAGAGCAGAAGTTCTACTTCAGCCACATCAGGCCTGCAAAGAAACTGTGTTTAACAGGCCTTTGTAAGAGATTTTCCCACTAGGCTGTAAGAGCACTGTGCAGAGCGAATTGTTTCTTAGCTTCCCAAAGAGCTGGAAGCAAGATGGTTTGGGGCCCAACTCGCCCTTTTGAAAGAAGCCTGCACGTTGTGCCTTTCAGCTCTAGGCCAATGTAGCACACCCAGAGCAGAAGTTCTACTTCAGCCAGATCAGGCCTGCAAGGAAACTTCGTTTCACAGGCCTTTGTAAGAGATGTTCCCAGTAGGCTGTAAGAGCACTGTGCAGAGCGAGTTGTTTCATAGCTAGCCCAAAGAGCTGGAAGCAAGATGCTTTGGGGCCCTACTCGCCCTTTGGAAAGAAGCCTGCACGTTGTGCCTTTCAGCTCTAGGCCAATGTAGCACACCCAGAGCAGAAGTTCTACTTCAGCCAGATCAGGCCTGCAAAGAAACTGCGTTTCACAGGCCTTTGTAAGAGATGTTCCCGGTAGGCTGTAAGAGCACTGTGCAGAGCGCCTTGTTTCTTAGCTTCCCAAAGAGCTGGAAGCAAGATGCTTTGGGGCCCAACTCGCCCTTTGGAAAGAAGCCTGCACGTTGTGCCTTTCAGCTCAGGGCCAATGTAGAACACCCAGAGCAGAAGTTCTACTTCAGCCATATCAGGCCTGCAAAGAAACTTGTTTCACAGGCCTTTGTAAGAGATGTTCCCGGTAGGCTGTAAGAGCACTGTGCATAGCGAGTTGTTTCTTAGCTTCCCAAAGAGCTGGAAGCAAGATGCTTTGGGGCCCAACTCGCCCTTTGGAAAGAAGCCTGCAGGTTGTGCCTTTCAGCTCTAGGCCAATGTAGCACACCCACAGCAGAAGTTCTACATCAGCCAGATCAGGCCTGCAAAGAAACTGCGTTTCACAGGCCTTTGTAAGAGATGTTCCCGGTAGGCTGTAAGAGCACTGTGCAGAGCGACTTGTTTCTTAGCTTCCCAAAGAGCTGGAAGCAAGATGCTTTGGGGCCCAACTCGCCCTTTGGAAAGAAGCCTGCACGTTGTGCCTTTCAGATCTAGGCCAATGTAGCACACCCAGAGCAGAAGTTCTACTTCAGCCAGATCAGGCCTGCAAAGAAACTGCGTTTCACAGGCCTTTGTAAGAGATGTTCCCAGTAGGCTGTAAGAGCACTGTGCAGAGCGACTTGTTTCTTAGCTTCCCAAAGAGCTGGAAGCAAGATGCTTTGGGGCCCAACTCGCCCTTTGGAAAGAAGCCTGCACGTTGTGCCTTTCAGCTCAGGGCCAATGTAGAACACCCAGAGCAGAAGTTCTACTTCAGCCATATCAGGCCTGCAAAGAAACTCGTTTCACAGGCCTTTGTAAGAGATGTTCCCAGTAGGCTGTAAGAGCACTGTGCAGAGCGAGTTGTTTCTTAGCTTCCCAAAGAGCTGGAAGCAAGATGCTTTGGGGCCCAACTCGCCCTTTGGAAAGAAGCCTGCAGGTTGTGCCTTTCAGCTCTAGGCCAATGTAGCACACCCACAGCAGAAGTTCTACATCAGCCAGATCAGGCCTGCAAAGAAACTGCGTTTCACAGGCCTTTGTAAGAGATGTTCCCGGTAGGCTGTAAGAGCACTGTGCAGAGCGAGTTGTTTCTTAGCTTCCCAAGGAGTTGGAAGCAATATGCTTTGGGGCCCAACTCGCCCTTTGGAAACAGGCCTGCACGCTGTGCCCTTCAGCTCTAGGGCAATGTAGCACACCCAGAGCAGAAGTTCTAGTGCAGCGTGATCAGGCCTGCAAAGAAACTGCATTTCACAGGCCTTTGTAAGTGATGGTTCCGGTAGGCTGTAAGAGCACTGTGCAGAGCGAGTTGTTTCATTGCTAGCCCAAAGAGCTGGAAGCAAGATGCTTTGGGGCCCAACTCGCCTTTTGCAAAGAAGCCTGCACATTGTGCCTTTCAGCTCTAGGGCCATGTAGCACACCCAGAGCAGAAGTTCTACTTCAGCCAGATCAGGCCTGCAAAGAAACTGCGTTTCACAGGCCTTTGTAAGAGATGTTCCCGGTAGGCTGTAAGAGCACTGTGCATAGTGAGTTGTTTCTTAGCTTCCCAAAGAGCTGGAAGCAAGATGCTTTGGGGCCCAACTCGCCCTTTGGAAAGAAGCCTGCACGTTGTGCCTTTCAGCTCTAGGCCAATGTAGAACACCCACAGCAGAAGTTCTACTTCAGCCAGATCAGGCCTGCAAAGAAACTGCGTTTCACAGGCCTTTGTAAGAGATGTTCCCGGTAGGCTGTAAGAGCACTGTGCAGAGCGAGTTGTTTCTTAGCTTCCCAAAGAGCTGGAAGCAAGATTCTTTGGGGCCCAACTCGCCCTTTGGAAAGAAGCCTGCACGTTGTGCCTTTCAGCTCTAGGGCAATGTAGCACACCCAGAGCAGAACTTCTACATCAGCCAGATCAGGCCTGCAAAGAAACTCCGTTTCACAGGCCTTTGGAAGAGATGTTCCCGGTAGGCTGTAAGAGCACTGTGCAGAGCGAGTTGTTTCTTAGCTTCCCAAAGAGCTGGAAGCAAGATGCTTTTGGGCCCAACTCGCCCTTTTGAAAGAAGCCTGCACGTTGTGCCTTTCAGCTCTAGGGCAATGTAGAGCACCCAGAGCAGAAGTTCTACATCAGCCAGATCAGGCCTGCAAAGAAACTGCGTTTCACAGGCCTTTGTAAGAGATGTTCCCGGTAGGCTGTAAGAGCACTGTGCAGAGCGAGTTGTTTCTTAGCTTCCCAAAGAGCTGGAAGCAAGATGCTTTGGGGCCCAACTCGCCCTTTGGAAAGAAGCCTGCACGTTGTGCCTTTCAGCTCTAGGGCAATGTAGAGCACCCAGAGCAGAAGTTCCACTTCAGCCAGATCAGGCCTGCAAAGAAACTGCGTTTCATAGGCCTTTGGAAGAGATGTTCACGGTAGGCTGTAAGAGCACTGTGCAGAGCGAGTTGTTTCTTAGCTTCCCAAAGAGCTGGAAGCAAGATGCTTTGGGGCCCAACTCGCCCTTTGCAAAGAAGCCTGCACGTTGTGCCTTTCAGCTCTAGGGCAATGTAGAGCACCCAGAGCAGAAGTTCCACTTCAGCTAGATCAGGCCTGCAAAGAAACTGCGTTTCACAGGCCTTTGTAAGAGATGTTCCCGGTAGGCTGTAAGAGCACTGTGCAGAGCGAGTTGTTTCTTAGCTTCCCAAAGAGCTGGAATCAAGTTGCTTTGCGGCCCAACTCGCCCTTTGGAAAGAAGCCTGCACGTTGTGCCTTTCAGCTCTAGGGCAATGTAGCACACGCAGAGCAGAAGTTCTAGTTCAGCCAGATCCGGCCTGCAAAGAAACTGCGTTTCACAGGACATCGTAAGAGATGTTCCCGGTAGGCTCTATGAGCACTGTGCAGAGCGCCTTGTTTCTTAGCTTCCCAAAGAGCTGGAAGCAAGATGCTTTGGGGCCCAACTCGCCCTTTGGAAAGAAGCCTGCACGTTGTGCCTTTCAGCTCTAGGCCAATGTAGCACACACAGAGCAGAAGTTCTACTTCAGCCAGATCAGGCCTGCAAAGAAACTGCGTTTCACAGGCCTTTGTAAGAGATGTTCCCAGTAGGCTGTAAGAGCACTGTGCAGAGCGAGTTGTTTCTTACCTTCCCAAGGAGCTGGAAACAAGATGCTTTGCAGCCCAACTCGCCCTTGGGAAAGAAGCCTGCACGTTGTGCCTTTCAGCTCTAGGCCAATGTAGCACACCCAGAGCAGAAGTTCTGGTTAAGCCAGATCAGGCCTGCAAAGAAACTGCGTTTCACAGGCCTTTGTAAGAGATGTTCCCGGTAGGCTGTAAGAGCACTGTGCAGAGCGAGTTGTTTCTTAGCTTCCCAAAGAGCTGGAAGCAAGATGCTTTGGGGCCCAACTCGCCCTTTGCAAAGAAGCCTGCACGTTGTGCCTTTCAGCTCTAGGGCCATGTAGCACACCTAGAGCAGAAGTTCTAGTTCAGCCAGATCAGGCCTGCAAAGAAACTGCATTTCACAGGCCTTTGTAAGAGATGTTCCCGGTAGGCTGTAAGAGCACTGTGCAGAGCGAGTTGTTTCTTAGCTTCCCAAGGAGCTGGAAGCAAGATGCTTTGGGGCCCAACTCGCCCTTTGGAAAGAAGCCTGCACGTTGTGCCTTTCAGCTCTAGGGCCATGTAGCACACGCAGAGCAGAAGTTCTACTTCAGCCACATCAGGCCTGCAAAGAAACTGTGTTTAACAGGCCTTTGTAAGAGATTTTCCCACTAGGCTGTAAGAGCACTGTGCAGAGCGAATTGTTTCTTAGCTTACCAAAGAGCTGGAAGCAAGACGGTTTGGGGCCCAACTCGCCCTTTTGAAAGAAGCCTGCACGTTGTGCCTTTCAGCTCTAGGCCAATGTAGCACACCCAGAGCAGAAGTTCTACTTCAGCCAGATCAGGCCTGCAAGGAAACTTCGTTTCACAGGCCTTTGTAAGAGATGTTCCCGGTAGGCTGTAAGAGCACTGTGCAGAGCGAGTTGTTTCATAGCTAGCCCAAAGAGCTGGAAGCAAGATGCTTTGGGGCCCAACTCGCCCTTTGGAAAGAAGCCTGCACGTTGTGCCTTTCAGCTCTAGGCCAATGTAGCACACCCAGAGCAGAAGTTCTACTTCAGCCAGATCAGGCCTGCAAAGAAACTGCGTTTCACAGGCCTTTGTAAGAGATGTTCCCGGTAGGCTGTAAGAGCACTGTGCAGAGCGCCTTGTTTCTTAGCTTCCCAAAGAGCTGGAAGCAAGATGCTTTGGGGCCCAACTCGCCCTTTGGAAAGAAGCCTGCACGTTGTGCCTTTCAGCTCAGGGCCAATGTAGAACACCCAGAGCAGAAGTTCTACTTCAGCCATATCAGGCCTGCAAAGAAACTTGTTTCACAGGCCTTTGTAAGAGATGTTCCCGGTAGGCTGTAAGAGCACTGTGCATAGCGAGTTGTTTCTTAGCTTCCCAAAGAGCTGGAAGCAAGATGCTTTGGGGCCCAACTCGCCCTTTGGAAAGAAGCCTGCAGGTTGTGACTTTCAGCTCTAGGCCAATGTAGCACACCCACAGCAGAAGTTCTACATCAGCCAGATCAGGCCTGCAAAGAAACTGCGTTTCACAGGCCTTTGTAAGAGATGTTCCCGGTAGGCTGTAAGAGCACTGTGCAGAGCGACTTGTTTCTTAGCTTCCCAAAGAGCTGGAAGCAAGATGCTTTGGGGCCCAACTCGCCCTTTGGAAAGAAGCCTGCACGTTGTGCCTTTCAGATCTAGGCCAATGTAGCACACCCAGAGCAGAAGTTCTACTTCAGCCAGATCAGGCCTGCAAAGAAACTGCGTTTCACAGGCCTTTGTAAGAGATGTTCCCAGTAGGCTGTAAGAGCACTGTGCAGAGCGACTTGTTTCTTAGCTTCCCAAAGAGCTGGAAGCAAGATGCTTTGGGGCCCAACTCACCCTTTGGAAAGAAGCCTGCACGTTGTGCCTTTCAGCTCAGGGCCAATGTAGAACACCCAGAGCAGAAGTTCTACTTCAGCCATATCAGGCCTGCAAAGAAACTCGTTTCACAGGCCTTTGTAAGAGATGTTCCCGGTAGGCTGTAAGAGCACTGTGCATAGCGAGTTGTTTCTTAGCTTCCCAAAGAGCTGGAAGCAAGATGCTTTGGGGCCCAACTCGCCCTTTGGAAAGAAGCCTGCAGGTTGTGCCTTTCAGCTCTAGGCCAATGTAGCACACCCACAGCAGAAGTTCTACATCAGCCAGATCAGGCCTGCAAAGAAACTGCGTTTCACAGGCCTTTGTAAGAGATGTTCCCGGTAGGCTGTAAGAGCACTGTGCAGAGCGAGTTGTTTCTTAGCTTCCCAAAGAGCTGGAATCAAGTTGCTTTGCGGCCCAACTCGCCCTTTGGAAAGAAGCCTGCACGTTGTGCCTTTCAGCTCTAGGGCAATGTAGCACACGCAGAGCAGAAGTTCTAGTTCAGCCAGATCCGGCCTGCAAAGAAACTGCGTTTCACAGGACATCGTAAGAGATGTTCCCGGTAGGCTCTATGAGCACTGTGCAGAGCGCCTTGTTTCTTAGCTTCCCAAAGAGCTGGAAGCAAGATGCTTTGGGGCCCAACTCGCCCTTTGGAAAGAAGCCTGCACGTTGTGCCTTTCAGCTCTAGGCCAATGTAGCACACACAGAGCAGAAGTTCTACTTCAGCCAGATCAGGCCTGCAAAGAAACTGCGTTTCACAGGCCTTTGTAAGAGATGTTCCCAGTAGGCTGTAAGAGCACTGTGCAGAGCGAGTTGTTTCTTACCTTCCCAAGGAGCTGGAAACAAGATGCTTTGCAGCCCAACTCGCCCTTGGGAAAGAAGCCTGCACGTTGTGCCTTTCAGCTCTAGGCCAATGTAGCACACCCAGAGCAGAAGTTCTGGTTCAGCCAGATCAGGCCTGCAAAGAAACTGCGTTTCACAGGCCTTTGTAAGAGATGTTCCCGGTAGGCTGTAAGAGCACTGTGCAGAGCGAGTTGTTTCTTAGCTTCCCAAAGAGCTGGAAGCAAGATGCTTTGGGGCCCAACTCGCCCTTTGCAAAGAAGCCTGCACGTTGTGCCTTTCAGCTCTAGGGCCATGTAGCACACCCAGAGCAGAAGTTCTAGTTCAGCCAGATCAGGCCTGCAAAGAAACTGCATTTCACAGGCCTTTGTAAGAGATGTTCCCGGTAGGCTGTAAGAGCACTGTGCAGAGCGAGTTGTTTCTTAGCTTCCCAAGGAGCTGGAAGCAAGATGCTTTGGGGCCCAACTCGCCCTTTGGAAACAAGCCTGCACGTTGTGCCTTTCAGCTCTAGGGCCATGTAGCACACGCAGAGCAGAAGTTCTACTTCAGCCACATCAGGCCTGCAAAGAAACTGTGTTTAACAGGCCTTTGTAAGAGATTTTCCCACTAGGCTGTAAGAGCACTGTGCAGAGCGAATTGTTTCTTAGCTTACCAAAGAGCTGGAAGCAAGATGGTTTGGGGCCCAACTCGCCCTTTTGAAAGAAGCCTGCACGTTGTGCCTTTCAGCTCTAGGCCAATGTAGCACACCCAGAGCAGAAGTTCTACTTCAGCCAGATCAGGCCTGCAAGGAAACTTCGTTTCACAGGCCTTTGTAAGAGATGTTCCCGGTAGGCTGTAAGAGCACTGTGCAGAGCGAGTTGTTTCATAGCTAGCCCAAAGAGCTGGAAGCAAGATGCTTTGGGGCCCAACTCGCCCTTTGGAAAGAAGCCTGCACGTTGTGCCTTTCAGCTCTAGGCCAATGTAGCACACCCAGAGCAGAAGTTCTACTTCAGCCAGATCAGGCCTGCAAAGAAACTGCGTTTCACAGGCCTTTGTAAGAGATGTTCCCGGTAGGCTGTAAGAGCACTGTGCAGAGCGCCTTGTTTCTTAGCTTCCCAAAGAGCTGGAAGCAAGATGCTTTGGGGCCCAACTCGCCCTTTGGAAAGAAGCCTGCACGTTGTGCCTTTCAGCTCAGGGCCAATGTAGAACACCCAGAGCAGAAGTTCTACTTCAGCCATATCAGGCCTGCAAAGAAACTTGTTTCACAGGCCTTTGTAAGAGATGTTCCCGGTAGGCTGTAAGAGCACTGTGCATAGCGAGTTGTTTCTTAGCTTCCCAAAGAGCTGGAAGCAAGATGCTTTGGGGCCCAACTCGCCCTTTGGAAAGAAGCCTGCAGGTTGTGCCTTTCAGCTCTAGGCCAATGTAGCACACCCACAGCAGAAGTTCTACATCAGCCAGATCAGGCCTGCAAAGAAACTGCGTTTCACAGGCCTTTGTAAGAGATGTTCCCGGTAGGCTGTAAGAGCACTGTGCAGAGCGACTTGTTTCTTAGCTTCCCAAAGAGCTGGAAGCAAGATGCTTTGGGGCCCAACTCGCCCTTTGGAAAGAAGCCTGCACGTTGTGCCTTTCAGATCTAGGCCAATGTAGCACACCCAGAGCAGAAGTTCTACTTCAGCCAGATCAGGCCTGCAAAGAAACTGCGTTTCACAGGCCTTTGTAAGAGATGTTCCCAGTAGGCTGTAAGAGCACTGTGCAGAGCGACTTGTTTCTTAGCTTCCCAAAGAGCTGGAAGCAAGATGCTTTGGGGCCCAACTCGCCCTTTGGAAAGAAGCCTGCACGTTGTGCCTTTCAGCTCAGGGCCAATGTAGAACACCCAGAGCAGAAGTTCTACTTCAGCCATATCAGGCCTGCAAAGAAACTCGTTTCACAGGCCTTTGTAAGAGATGTTCCCGGTAGGCTGTAAGAGCACTGTGCATAGCGAGTTGTTTCTTAGCTTCCCAAAGAGCTGGAAGCAAGATGCTTTGGGGCCCAACTCGCCCTTTGGAAAGAAGCCTGCAGGTTGTGCCTTTCAGCTCTAGGCCAATGTAGCACACCCACAGCAGAAGTTCTACATCAGCCAGATCAGGCCTGCAAAGAAACTGCGTTTCACAGGCCTTTGTAAGAGATGTTCCCGGTAGGCTGTAAGAGCACTGTGCAGAGCGAGTTGTTTCTTAGCTTCCCAAGGAGTTGGAAGCAATATGCTTTGGGGCCCAACTCGCACTTTGGAAACAGGCCTGCTCGTTGTGCCCTTCAGCTCTAGGGCAATATAGCACACCCAGAGCAGAAGTTCTAGTGCAGCGTGATCAGGCCTGCAAAGAAACTGCATTTCACAGGCCTTTGTAAGTGATGGTTCCGGTAGGCTGTAAGAGCACTGTGCAGAGCGAGTTGTTTCATTGCTAGCCCAAAGAGCTGGAAGCAAGATGCTTTGGGGCCCAACTCGCCTTTTGCAAAGAAGCCTGCACATTGTGCCTTTCAGCTCTAGGGCCATGTAGCACACCCAGAGCAGAAGTTCTACTTCAGCCAGATCAGGCCTGCAAAGAAACTGCGTTTCACAGGCCTTTGTAAGAGATGTTCCCGGTAGGCTGTAAGAGCACTGTGCATAGTGAGTTGTTTCTTAGCTTCCCAAAGAGCTGGAAGCAAGATGCTTTGGGGCCCAACTCGCCCTTTGGAAAGAAGCCTGCACGTTGTGCCTTTCAGCTCTAGGGCAATGTAGAGCACCCAGAGCAGAAGTTCCACTTCAGCCAGATCAGGCCTGCAAAGAAACTGCGTTTCACAGGCCTTTGTAAGAGATGTTCCCGGTAGGCTGTAAGAGCACTGTGCAGAGCGAGTTGTTTCTTAGCTTCCCAAAGAGCTGGAAGCAAGATGCTTTGGGGCCCAACTCGCCCTTTGGAAAGAAGCCTGCACGTTGTGCCTTTCAGCTCTAGGGCCATGTAGCACACCCAGAGCAGAAGTTCTAGTTCAGCCAGATCAGGCCTGCAAAGAAAATGCATTTCACAGGCCTTTGTAACTGATGCTCCCGGTAGGCTGTAAGAGCACTGTGCAGAGCGAGTTGTTTCATAGCTAGCCCAAAGAGCTGGAAGCAAGATGCTTTGGGGCCCAACTCGCCCTTTGGAAAGAAGCCTGCACGTTGTGCCTTTCAGCTCTAGGGCCATGTAGCACACACAGAGCAGAAGTTCTACTTCAGCCACATCAGGCCTGCAAAGAAACTGCGTTTCACAGGCCTTTGTAAGAGATGTTCCCGGTAGGCTGTAAGAGCACTGTGCAGAGCGAGTTGTTTCTTAGCTTCCCAAGGAGTTGGAAGCAATATGCTTTGGGGCCCAACTCGCCCTTTGGAAACAGGCCTGCACGTTGTGCCCTTCAGCTCTAGGGCAATGTAGCACACCCAGAGCAGAAGTTCTAGTGCAGCGTGATCAGGCCTTCAAAGAAACTGCATTTCACAGGCCTTTGTAAGTGATGGTTCCGGTAGGCTGTAAGAGCACTGTGCAGAGCGAGTTGTTTCATAGCTAGCCCAAAGAGCTGGAAGCAAGATGCTTTGGGGCCCAACTCGCCTTTTGCAAAGAAGCCTGCACATTGTGCCTTTCAGCTCTAGGGCCATGTAGCACACCCAGAGCAGAAGTTCAACTTCAGCCAGATCAGGCCTGCAAAGAAACTGCGTTTCACAGGCCTTTGTAAGAGATGTTCCCGGTAGGCTGTAAGAGCACTGTGCAGAGCGAGTTGTTTCTTAGCTTCCCAAAGAGCTGGAAGCAAGATGCTTTGGGGCCCAACTCGCCCTTTGGAAAGAAGCCTGCACATTGTGCCTTTCAGCTCTAGGGAAATGTAGCACACCCAGAGCAGAAGTTCTGGTTCAGCCAGATTAGGCCTGCAAAGAAACTGCATTTCACAGGCCTTTGTAACTGATGCTCCCGGTAGGCTGTAAGAGCACTGTGCAGAGCGAGTTGTTTCTTAGCTTCCCAAAGAGCTGGAAGCAAGATGCTTTGGGGCCCAACTCGCCCTTTGGAAAGAAGCCTGCACGTTGTGCCTTTCAGCTCTAGGGCAATGTAGAGCACCCAGAGCAGAAGTTCCACTTCAGCCAGATCAGGCCTGCAAAGAAACTGCGTTTCATAGGCCTTTGGAATAGATGTTCCCGGTAGGCTGTAAGAGCACTGTGCAGAGCGAGTTGTTTCTTAGCTTCCCAAAGAGCTGGAATCAAGTTGCTTTGCGGCCCAACTCGCCCTTTGGAAAGAAGCCTGCACGTTGTGCCTTTCAGCTCTAGGCCAATGTAGCACACGCAGAGCAGAAGTTCTAGTTCAGCCAGATCCGGCCTGCAAAGAAACTGCGTTTCACAGGACATCGTAAGAGATGTTCCCGGTAGGCTCTATGAGCACTGTGCAGAGCGCCTTGTTTCTTAGCTTCCCAAAGAGCTGGAAGCAAGATGCTTTGGGGCCCAACTCGCCCTTTGGAAAGAAGCCTGCACGTTGTGCCTTTCAGCTCTAGGCCAATGTAGCACACACAGAGCAGAAGTTCTACTTCAGCCAGATCAGGCCTGCAAAGAAACTGCGTTTCACAGGCCTTTGTAAGAGATGTTCCCAGTAGGCTGTAAGAGCACTGTGCAGAGCGAGTTGTTTCTTACCTTCCCAAGGAGCTGGAAACAAGATGCTTTGCAGCCCAACTCGCCCTTGGGAAAGAAGCCTGCACGTTGTGCCTTTCAGCTCTAGGCCAATGTAGCACACCCAGAGCAGAAGTTCTGGTTCAGCCAGATCAGGCCTGCAAAGAAACTGCGTTTCACAGGCCTTTGTAAGAGATGTTCCCGGTAGGCTGTAAGAGCACTGTGCAGAGCGAGTTGTTTCTTAGCTTCCCAAAGAGCTGGAAGCAAGATGCTTTGGGGCCCAACTCGCCCTTTGCAAAGAAGCCTGCACGTTGTGCCTTTCAGCTCTAGGGCCATGTAGCACACCCAGAGCAGAAGTTCTAGTTCAGCCAGATCAGGCCTGCAAAGAAACTGCATTTCACAGGCCTTTGTAAGAGATGTTCCCGGTAGGCTGTAAGAGCACTGTGCAGAGCGAGTTGTTTCTTAGCTTCCCAAGGAGCTGGAAGCAAGATGCTTTGGGGCCCAACTCGCCCTTTGGAAAGAAGCCTGCACGTTGTGCCTTTCAGCTCTAGGGCCATGTAGCACACGCAGAGCAGAAGTTCTACTTCAGCCACATCAGGCCTGCAAAGAAACTGTGTTTAACAGGCCTTTGTAAGAGATTTTCCCACTAGGCTGTAAGAGCACTGTGCAGAGCGAATTGTTTCTTAGCTTACCAAAGAGCTGGAAGCAAGATGCTTTGGGGCCCAACTCGCCCTTTGGAAAGAAGCCTGCACGTTGTGCCTTTCAGCTCTAGGGCCATGTAGCACACCCAGAGCAGAAGTTCTACTTCAGCCAGATCAGGCCTGCAAAGAAACTGCGTTTCACAGGCCTTTGTAAGCGAGGTTCCCGGTAGGCTGTAAGAGCACTGTGCAGAGCGAGTTGTTTCTTAGCTTCCCAAAGAGCTGGAAGCAAGATGCTTTGGGGCCCAACTCGCCCTTTGGAAAGAAGCCTGAACGTTGTGCCTTTCAGCTCTAGGGCAATGTAGCACACCCAGAGCAGAAGTTCCACTTCAGCCAGATCAGGCCTGCAAAGAAACTGCGTTTCACAGTCCTTTGTAATAGATGTTCCCGGTAGGCTGTAAGAGCACTGTGCAGAGCGTGTTGTTTCTTAGCTTCCCAAGGAGCTGGAAGCAAGATGCTTTGGGGCCCAACTCGCCCTTTGGAAAGAAGCCTGCACGTTGTGCCTTTCAGCTCTAGGGCAATGTAGCACACCCAGAGCAGAAGTTCTACATCAGCCAGATCAGGCCTGCAAAGGAACTGCGTTTCACAGGCCTTTGTAAGACATGTTCCCGGTAGGCTGTAAGAGCACTGTGCAGAGCGAGTTGTTTCTTAGCTTCCCAAAGAGCTGGAAGCAAGATGCTTTGGGGCCCAACTCGCCCTTTGGAAAGAAGCCTGCACGTTGTGCCTTTCAGCTCTAGGGCAATGTAGAGCACCCAGAGCAGAAGTTCCACTTCAGCCAGATCAGGCCTGCAAAGAAACTGCGTTTCACAGGCCTTTGTAAGAGATGTTCCCGGTAGGCTGTAAGAGCACTGTGCAGAGCGAGTTGTTTCTTAGCTTCCCAAAGAGCTGGAAGCAAGATGCTTTGGGGCCCAACTCGCCCTTTGGAAAGAAGCCTGCACGTTGTGCCTTTCAGCTCTAGGGCCATGTAGCACACCCAGAGCAGAAGTTCTAGTTCAGCCAGATCAGGCCTGCAAAGAAACTGCATTTCACAGGCCTTTGTAACTGATGCTCCCGCTAGGCTGTAAGAGCACTGTGCAGAGCGAGTTGTTGCATAGCTAGCCCAAAGAGCTGGAAGCAAGATGCTTTGGGGCCCAACTCGCCTTTTGCAAAGAAGCCTGCACATTGTGCCTTTCAGCTCTAGGGCCATGTAGCACACCCAGAGCAGAAGTTCTACTTCAGCCAGATCAGGCGTGCAAGGAAACTGCGTTTCACAGGCCTTTGTAAGAGATGTTCCCGGTAGGCTGTAAGAGCACTGTGCAGAGCGAGTTGTTTCTTAGCTTCCCAAAGAGCTGGAAGCAAGATGCTTTGGGGCCCAACTCGCCCTTTGGAAAGAAGCCTGCAGGTTGTGCCTTTCAGCTCTAGGCCAAAGTAGCACACCCAGAGCAGAAGTTCTACTTCAGCCACATCAGGCCTGCAAAGAAACTGCGTTTCACAGGCCTTTGTAAGAGATGTTCCCGGTAGGCTGTAAGAGCACTGTGCAGAGCGAGTTGTTTCTTAGCTTCCCAAGGAGCTGGAAGCAAGATGCTTTGCGGCCCAACTCGCCCTTTGCAAAGAAGCCTGCACGTTGTGCCTTTCAGCTCTAGGGCAATGTAGCACACGCAGAGCAGAAGTTCTAGTTCAGCCAGATCAGGCCTGCAAAGAAACTGTGTTTCACAGGCCTTTGTAAGAGATGTTCCCACTAGGCTGTAAGAGCACTGTGCAGAGCGAATTGTTTCTTAGCTTACCAAAGAGCTGGAAGCAAGATGGTTTGGGGCCCAACTCGCCCTTTGGAAAGAAGCCTGCACGTTGTGCCTTTCAGCTCTAGGGCCATGTAGCACACCCAGAGCAGAAGTTCTACCTCAGCCAGATCAGGCCGGCAAAGAAACTGCGTTTCACAGGCCTTTGTATGAGATGTTCCCTGTAGTCTGTAAGAGCACTGTGCAGAGCGAGTTGTTTCTTAGCTTCCCAAAGAGCTGGAAGCAAGATGCTTTGGGGCCCAACTCGCCCTTTGGAAAGAAGCCTGCAGGTTGTGCCTTTCAGCTCTAGGCCAATGTAGCACACCCAGAGCAGAAGTTCTACTTCAGCGAGATCAGGCCTGCAAAGAAACTGCGTTTCACAGGCCTTTGTAAGAGATGTTCCCGGTAGGCTGTAAGAGCACTGTGCAGAGCGAGTTGTTTCTTAGCTTCCCAAAGAGCTGGAAGCAAGATGCTTTGGGGCCCAACTCGCCCTTTGGAAAGAAGCCTGCAGGTTGTGCCTTTCAGCTCTAGGCCAATGTAGCACACCCACAGCAGAAGTTCTACTTCAGCCAGATCAGGGCTGCAAAGAAACTGCGTTTCACAGGCCTTTGTAAGAGATGTTCCCGGTAGGCTGTAAGAGCACTGTGCAGAGCGAGTTGTTTCTTAGCTTCCCAAGGAGCTGGAAGCAAGATGCTTTGCGGCCCAACTCGCCCTTTGCAAAGAAGCCGGCACGTTGTGCCTTTCAGCTCTAGGGCAATGTAGCACACGCAGAGCAGAAGTTCTACTTCAGCCAGATCAGGCCTGCAAAGAAACTGCGTTTCACAGGCCTTTGTAAGAGATGTTCCCGGTAGGCTGTAAGAGCACTGTGCAGAGCGACTTGTTTCTTAGCTTCCCAAAGAGCTGGAAGCAAGATGCTTTGGGGCCCAACTCGCCCTTTTGAAAGAAGCCTGCACATTGTGCCTTTCAGCTCTAGGCCAATGTAGCACACCCAGAGCAGAAGTTCTACTTCAGCCAGATCAGGCCTGCAAAGAAACTGCGTTTCACAGGCCTTTGTAAGAGATGTTCCCAGTAGGCTGTAAGAGCACTGTGCAGAGCGACTTGTTTCTTAGCTTCCCAAAGAGCTGGAAGCAAGATGCTTTGGGGCCCAACTCGCCCTTTGGAAAGAAGCCTGCACGTTGTGCCTTTCAGCTCAGGGCCAATGTAGAACACCCAGAGCAGAAGTTCTACTTCAGCCATATCAGGCCTGCAAAGAAACTCGTTTCACAGGCCTTTGTAAGAGATGTTCCCGGTAGGCTGTAAGAGCACTGTGCAGAGCGAGTTGTTTCTTAGCTTCCCAAAGAGCTGGAAGCAAGATGCTTTGGGGCCCAACTCGCCCTTTGGAAAGAAGCCTGCACATTGTGCCTTTCAGCTCTAGGGAAATGTAGCACACCCAGAGCAGAAGTTCTGGTTCAGCCAGATTAGGCCTGCAAAGAAACTGCATTTCGCAGGCCTTTGTAACTGATGCTCCCGGTAGGCTGTAAGAGCACTGTGCAGAGCGAGTTGTTTCTTAGCTTCCCAAGGAGCTGGAAGCAAGATGCTTTGGGGCCTAACTCGCCCTTTGGAAAGAAGCCTGCACGTTGTGCCTTTCAGCTCTAGGGCAATGTAGCACACCCAGAGCAGAAGTTCCACTTCAGCCAGATCAGGCCTGCAAAGAAACTGCGTTTCACAGGCCTTTGTAATAGATGTTCCCGGTAGGCCGTAAGAGCACTGTGCAGAGCGTGTTGTTTCTTAGCTTCCCAAGGAGCTGGAAGCAAGATGCTTTGGGGTCCAACTCGCCCTTTGGAAAGAAGACTGCACGTTGTGCCTTTCAGCTGTAGGGCAATGTAGCACACCCAGAGCAGAAGTTCTACATCAGCCAGATCAGGCCTGCAAAGAAACTGCGTTTCACAGGCCTTTGTAAGAGATGTTCCCGGTAGGCTGTAAGAGCACTGTGCAGAGCGAGTTGTTTCTTAGCTTCCCAAAGAGCTGGAAGCAAGATGCTTTGGGGCCCAACTCGCCCTTTGGAAAGAAGCCTGCACGTTGTGCCTTTCAGCTCTAGGGCCATGTAGCACACCCAGAGCAGAAGTTCTAGTTCAGCCAGATCAGGCCTGCAAAGAAAATGCATTTCACAGGCCTTTGTAACTGATGCTCCCGGTAGGCTGTAAGAGCACTGTGCAGAGCGAGTTGTTTCATAGCTAGCCCAAAGAGCTGGAAGCAAGATGCTTTGGGGCCCAACTCGCCCTTTGGAAAGAAGCCTGCACGTTGTGCCTTTCAGCTCTAGGGCCATGTAGCACACACAGAGCAGAAGTTCTACTTCAGCCACATCAGGCCTGCAAAGAAACTGCGTTTCACAGGCGTTTGTAAGAGATGTTCCCGGTAGGCTGTAAGAGCACTGTGCAGAGCGAGTTGTTTCTTAGCTTCCCAAGGAGTTGGAAGCAATATGCTTTGGGGCCCAACTCGCCCTTTGGAAACAGGCCTGCACGTTGTGCCCTTCAGCTCTAGGGCAATGTAGCACACCCAGAGCAGAAGTTCTAGTGCAGCGTGATCAGGCCTTCAAAGAAACTGCATTTCACAGGCCTTTGTAAGTGATGGTTCCGGTAGGCTGTAAGAGCACTGTGCAGAGCGAGTTGTTTCATAGCTAGCCCAAAGAGCTGGAAGCAAGATGCTTTGGGGCCCAACTCGCCTTTTGCAAAGAAGCCTGCACATTGTGCCTTTCAGCTCTAGGGCCATGTAGCACACCCAGAGCAGAAGTTCATCTTCAGCCAGATCAGGCCTGCAAAGAAACTGCGTTTCACAGGCCTTTGTAAGAGATGTTCCCGGTAGGCTGTAAGAGCACTGTGCAGAGCGAGTTGTTTCTTAGCTTCCCAAAGAGCTGGAAGCAAGATGCTTTGGGGCCCAACTCGCCCTTTGGAAAGAAGCCTGCACATTGTGCCTTTCAGCTCTAGGGAAATGTAGCACACCCAGAGCAGAAGTTCTGGTTCAGCCAGATTAGGCCTGCAAAGAAACTGCATTTCACAGGCCTTTGTAACTGATGCTGCGGGAGGCTGTAAGAGCACTGTGCAGAGCGAGTTGTTTCTTAGCTTCCCAAAGAGCTGGAAGCAAGATGCTTTGGGGCCCAACTCGCCCTTTGGAAAGAAGCCTGCACGTTGTGCCTTTCAGCTCTAGGGCAATGTAGAGCACCCAGAGCAGAAGTTCCACTTCAGCCAGATCAGGCCTGCAAAGAAACTGCGTTTCATAGGCCTTTGGAAGAGATGTTCCCGGTAGGCTGTAAGAGCACTGTGCAGAGCGAGTTGTTTCTTAGCTTCCCAAAGAGCTGGAATCAAGTTGCTTTGCGGCCCAACTCGCCCTTTGGAAAGAAGCCTGCACGTTGTGCCTTTCAGCTCTAGGGCAATGTAGCACACGCAGAGCAGAAGTTCTAGTTCAGCCAGATCCGGCCTGCAAAGAAACTGCGTTTCACAGGACATCGTAAGAGATGTTCCCGGTAGGCTCTATGAGCACTGTGCAGAGCGCCTTGTTTCTTAGCTTCCCAAAGAGCTGGAAGCAAGATGCTTTGGGGCCCAACTCGCCCTTTGGAAAGAAGCCTGCACGTTGTGCCTTTCAGCTCTAGGCCAATGTAGCACACACAGAGCAGAAGTTCTACTTCAGCCAGATCAGGCCTGCAAAGAAACTGCGTTTCACAGGCCTTTGTAAGAGATGTTCCCAGTAGGCTGTAAGAGCACTGTGCAGAGCGAGTTGTTTCTTACCTTCCCAAGGAGCTGGAAACAAGATGCTTTGCAGCCCAACTCGGCCTTGGGAAAGAAGCCTGCACGTTGTGCCTTTCAGCTCTAGGCCAATGTAGCACACCCAGAGCAGAAGTTCTGGTTCAGCCAGATCAGGCCTGCAAAGAAACTGCGTTTCACAGGCCTTTGTAAGAGATGTTCCCGGTAGGCTGTAAGAGCACTGTGCAGAGCGAGTTGTTTCTTAGCTTCCCAAAGAGCTGGAAGCAAGATGCTTTGGGGCCCAACTCGCCCTTTGCAAAGAAGCCTGCACGTTGTGCCTTTCAGCTCTAGGGCCATGTAGCACACCCAGAGCAGAAGTTCTAGTTCAGCCAGATCAGGCCTGCAAAGAAACTGCATTTCACAGGCCTTTGTAAGAGATGTTCCCGGTAGGCTGTAAGAGCACTGTGCAGAGCGAGTTGTTTCTTAGCTTCCCAAGGAGCTGGAAGCAAGATGCTTTGGGGCCCAACTCGCCCTTTGGAAAGAAGCCTGCACGTTGTGCCTTTCAGCTCTAGGGCCATGTAGCACACGCAGAGCAGAAGTTCTAGTTCAGCCACATCAGGCCTGCAAAGAAACTGTGTTTAACAGGCCTTTGTAAGAGATTTTCCCACTAGGCTGTAAGAGCACTGTGCAGAGCGAATTGTTTCTTAGCTTACCAAAGAGCTGGAAGCAAGATGCTTTGGGGCCCAACTCGCCCTTTGGAAAGAAGCCTGCACGTTGTGCCTTTCAGCTCTAGGGCCATGTAGCACACCCAGAGCAGAAGTTCTAATTCAGCCAGATCAGGCCTGCAAAGAAACTGCGTTTCACAGGCCTTTGTAAGAGATGTTCCCGGTAGGCTGTAAGAGCACTGTGCAGAGCGAGTTGTTTCTTAGCTTCCCAAAGAGCTGGAAGCAAGATGCTTTGGGGCCCAAATCGCCCTTTGGAAAGAAGCCTGAACGTTGTGCCTTTCAGCTCTAGGGCAATGTAGCACACCCAGAGCAGAAGTTCCACTTCAGCCAGATCAGGCCTGCAAAGAAACTGCGTTTCACAGTCCTTTGTAATAGATGTTCCCGGTAGGCTGTAAGAGCACTGTGCAGAGCGTGTTGTTTCTTAGCTTCCCAAGGAGCTGGAAGCAAGATGCTTTGGGGCCCAACTCGCCCTTTGGAAAGAAGCCTGCACGTTGTGCCTTTCAGCTCTAGGGCAATGTAGCACACCCAGAGCAGAAGTTCTACATCAGCCAGATCAGGCCTGCAAAGGAACTGCGTTTCACAGGCCTTTGTAAGACATGTTCCCGGTAGGCTGTAAGAGCACTGTGCAGAGCGAGTTGTTTCTTAGCTTCCCAAAGAGCTGGAAGCAAGATGCTTTGGGGCCCAACTCGCCCTTTGGAAAGAAGCCTACACGTTGTGCCTTTCAGCTCTAGGGCAATGTAGAGCACCCAGAGCAGAAGTTCTACTTCAGCCAGATCAGGCCTGCAAAGAAACTGCGTTTCACAGGCCTTTGTAAGAGATGTTCCCGGTAGGCTGTAAGAGCACTGTGCAGAGCGAGTTGTTTCTTAGCTTCCCAAAGAGCTGGAAGCAAGATGCTTTGGGGCCCAACTCGCCCTTTGGAAAGAAGCCTGCAGGTTGTGCCTTTCAGCTCTAGGCAAAAGTAGCACACCCAGAGCAGAAGTTCTACTTCAGCCACATCAGGCCTGCAAAGAAACTGCGTTTCACAGGCCTTTGGAAGAGATGTTCCCGGTAGGCTGTAAGAGCACTGTGCAGAGCGAGTTGTTTCTTAGCTTCCCAAGGAGCTGGAAGCAAGATGCTTTGCGGCCCAACTCGCCCTTTGCAAAGAAGCCTGCACGTTGTGCCTTTCAGCTCTAGGGCAATGTAGCACACGCAGAGCAGAAGTTCTAGTTCAGCCAGATCAAGCCTGCAAAGAAACTGTGTTTCACAGGCCTTTGTAAGAGATGTTCCCACTAGGCTGTAAGAGCACTGTGCAGAGCGAATTGTTTCTTAGCTTACCAAAGAGCTGGAAGCAAGATGGTTTGGGGCCCAACTCGCCCTTTGGAAAGAAGCCTGCACGTTGTGCCTTTCAGCTCTAGGGCCATGTAGCACACCCAGAGCAGAAGTTCTACCTCAGCCAGATCAGGCCGGCAAAGAAACTGCGTTTGACAGGCCTTTGTATGAGATGTTCCCTGTAGTCTGTAAGAGCACTGTGCAGAGCGAGTTGTTTCTTAGCTTCCCAAAGAGCTGGAAGCAAGATGCTTTGGGGCCCAACTCGCCCTTTGGAAAGAAGCCTGCAGGTTGTGCCTTTCAGCTCTAGGCCAATGTAGCACACCCAGAGCAGAAGTTCTACTTCAGCGAGATCAGGCCTGCAAAGAAACTGCGTTTCACAGGCCTTTGTAAGAGATGTTCCCGGTAGGCTGTAAGAGCACTGTGCAGAGCGAGTTGTTTCTTAGCTTCCCAAAGAGCTGGAAGCAAGATGCTTTGGGGCCCAACTCGCCCTTTGGAAAGAAGCCTGCAGGTTGTGCCTTTCAGCTCTAGGCCAATGTAGCACACCCACAGCAGAAGTTCTACTTCAGCCAGATCAGGCCTGCAAAGAAACTGCGTTTCACAGGCCTTTGTAAGAGATGTTCCCGGTAGGCTGTAAGAGCACTGTGCAGAGCGAGTTGTTTCTTAGCTTCCCAAGGAGCTGGAAGCAAGATGCTTTGCGGCCCAACTCGCCCTTTGCAAAGAAGCCGGCACGTTGTGCCTTTCAGCTCTAGGGCAATGTAGCACACGCAGAGCAGAAGTTCTACATCAGCCAGATCAGGCCTGCAAAGAAACTGCGTTTCACAGGCCTTTGTAAGAGATGTTCCCGGTAGGCTGTAAGAGCACTGTGCAGAGCGACTTGTTTCTTAGCTTCCCAAAGAGCTGGAAGCAAGATGCTTTGGGGCCCAACTCGCCCTTTTGAAAGAAGCCTGCACATTGTGCCTTTCAGCTCTAGGCCAATGTAGCACACCCAGAGCAGAAGTTCTACTTCAGCCAGATCAGGCCTGCAAAGAAACTGCGTTTCACAGGCCTTTGTAAGAGATGTTCCCAGTAGGCTGTAAGAGCACTGTGCAGAGCGACTTGTTTCTTAGCTTCCCAAAGAGCTGGAAGCAAGATGCTTTGGGGCCCAACTCGCCCTTTGGAAAGAAGCCTGCACGTTGTGCCTTTCAGCTCAGGGCCAATGTAGAACACCCAGAGCAGAAGTTCTACTTCAGCCATATCAGGCCTGCAAAGAAACTCGTTTCACAGGCCTTTGTAAGAGATGTTCCCGGTAGGCTGTAAGAGCACTGTGCAGAGCGAGTTGTTTCTTAGCTTCCCAAAGAGCTGGAAGCAAGATGCTTTGGGGCCCAACTCGCCCTTTGGAAAGAAGCCTGCACATTGTGCCTTTCAGCTCTAGGGAAATGTAGCACACCCAGAGCAGAAGTTCTGGTTCAGCCAGATTAGGCCTGCAAAGAAACTGCATTTCGCAGGCCTTTGTAACTGATGCTCCCGGTAGGCTGTAAGAGCACTGTGCAGAGCGAGTTGTTTCTTAGCTTCCCAAGGAGCTGGAAGCAAGATGCTTTGGGGCCTAACTCGCCCTTTGGAAAGAAGCCTGCACGTTGTGCCTTTCAGCTCTAGGGCAATGTAGCACACCCAGAGCAGAAGTTCCACTTCAGCCAGATCAGGCCTGCAAAGAAACTGCGTTTCACAGGCCTTTGTAATAGATGTTCCCGGTAGGCCGTAAGAGCACTGTGCAGAGCGTGTTGTTTCTTAGCTTCCCAAGGAGCTGGAAGCAAGATGCTTTGGGGTCCAACTCGCCCTTTGGAAAGAAGACTGCACGTTGTGCCTTTCAGCTCTAGGGAAATGTAGCACACCCAGAGCAGAAGTTCTACATCAGCCAGATCAGGCCTGCAAAGAAACTGCGTTTCACAGGCCTTTGTAAGAGATGTTCCCGGTAGGCTGTAAGAGCACTGTGCAGAGCGAGTTGTTTCTTAGCTTCCCAAAGAGCTGGAAGCAAGATGCTTTGGGGCCCAACTCGCCCTTTGGAAAGAAGCCTGCACGTTGTGCCTTTCAGCTCTAGGGCAATGTAGAGCACCCAGAGCAGAAGTTCCACTTCAGCCAGATCAGGCCTGCAAAGAAACTGCGTTTCACAGGCCTTTGTAAGAGATGTTCCCGGTAGGCTGTAAGAGCACTGTGCAGAGCGAGTTGTTTCTTAGCTTCCCAAAGAGCTGGAAGCAAGATGCTTTGGGGCCCAACTCGCCCTTTGCAAAGAAGACTGCACGTTGTGCCTTTCACCTCTAGGGCAATGTAGAGCACCCAGAGCAGAAGTTCCACTTCAGCTAGATCAGGCCTGCAAAGAAACTGCGTTTCACAGGCCTTTGTAAGAGATGTTCCCGGTAGGCTGTAAGAGCACTGTGCAGAGCGAGTTGTTTCTTAGCTTCCCAAAGAGCTGGAATCAAGTTGCTTTGCGGCCCAACTCGACCTTTGGAAAGAAGCCTGCACGTTGTGCCTTTCAGCTCTAGGGCAATGTAGCACACGCAGAGCAGAAGTTCTAGTTCAGCCAGATCCGGCCTGCAAAGAAACTGCGTTTCACAGGACATCGTAAGAGATGTTCCCGGTAGGCTCTATGAGCACTGTGCAGAGCGCCTTGATTCTTAGCTTCCCAAAGAGCTGGAAGCAAGATGCTTTGGGGCCCAACTCGCCCTTTGGAAAGAAGCCTGCACGTTGTGCCTTTCAGCTCTAGGCCAATGTAGCACACACAGAGCAGAAGTTCTACTTCAGCCAGATCAGGCCTGCAAAGAAACTGCGTTTCACAGGCCTTTGTAAGAGATGTTCCCAGTAGGCTGTAAGAGCACTGTGCAGAGCGAGTTGTTTCTTACCTTCCCAAGGAGCTGGAAACAAGATGCTTTGCAGCCCAACTCGCCCTTGGGAAAGAAGCCTGCACGTTGTGCCTTTCAGGTCTAGGCCAATGTAGCACACCCAGAGCAGAAGTTCTACTTCAGCCAGATCAGGCCTGCAAGGAAACTTCGTTTCACAGGCCTTTGTAAGAGATGTTCCCGGTAGGCTGTAAGAGCACTGTGCAGAGCGAGTTGTTTCATAGCTAGCCCAAAGAGCTGGAAGCAAGATGCTTTGGGGCCCAACTCGCCCTTTGGAAAGAAGCCTGCACGTTGTGCCTTTCAGCTCTAGGCCAATGTAGCACACCCAGAGCAGAAGTTCTACTTCAGCCAGATCAGGCCTGCAAAGAAACTGCGTTTCACAGGCCTTTGTAAGAGATGTTCCCGGTAGGCTGTAAGAGCACTGTGCAGAGCGCCTTGTTTCTTAGCTTCCCAAAGAGCTGGAAGCAAGAAGCTTTGGGGCCCAACTCGCCCTTTGGAAAGAAGCCTGCACGTTGTGCCTTTCAGCTCTGGGCCAATGTAGAACACCCAGAGCAGAAGTTCTACTTCAGCCATATCAGGCCTGCAAAGAAACTTGTTTCAAAGGCCTTTGTAAGAGATGTTCCCGGTAGGCTGTAAGAGCACTGTGCATAGCGAGTTGTTTCTTAGCTTCCCAAAGAGCTGGAAGCAAGATGCTTTGGGGCCCAACTCGCCCTTTGGAAAGAAGCCTGCAGGTTGTGCCTTTCAGCTCTAGGCCAATGTAGCACACCCACAGCAGAAGTTCTACATCAGCCAGATCAGGCCTGCAAAGAAACTGCGTTTCACAGGCCTTTGTAAGAGATGTTCCCGGTAGGCTGTAAGAGCACTGTGCAGAGCGACTTGTTTCTTAGCTTCCCAAAGAGCTGGAAGCAAGATGCTTTGGGGCCCAACTCGCCCTTTGGAAAGAAGCCTGCACGTTGTGCCTTTCAAATCTAGGCCAATGTAGCACACCCAGAGCAGAAGTTCTACTTCAGCCAGATCAGGCCTGCAAAGAAACTGCGTTTCACAGGCCTTTGTAAGAGATGTTCCCAGTAGGCTGTAAGAGCACTGTGCAGAGCGACTTGTTTCTTAGCTTCCCAAAGAGCTGGAAGCAAGATGCTTTGGGGCCCAACTCGCCCTTTGGAAAGAAGCCTGCACGTTGTGCCTTTCAGCTCAGGGCCAATGTAGAACACCCAGAGCAGAAGTTCTACTTCAGCCATATCAGGCCTGCAAAGAAACTCGTTTCACAGGCCTTTGTAAGAGATGTTCCCGGTAGGCTGTAAGAGCACTGTGCATAGCGAGTTGTTTCTTAGCTTCCCAAAGAGCTGGAAGCAAGATGCTTTGGGGCCCAACTCGCCCTTTGGAAAGAAGCCTGCACGTTGTGCCTTTCAGCTCTAGGCCAATGTAGCACACCCACAGCAGAAGTTCTACATCAGCCAGATCAGGCCTGCAAAGAAACTGCGTTTCACAGGCCTTTGTAAGAGATGTTCCCGGTAGGCTGTAAGAGCACTGTGCAGAGCGAGTTGTTTCTTAGCTTCCCAAGGAGTTGGAAGCAATATGCTTTGGGGCCCAACTCGCCCTTTGGAAACAGGCCTGCACGTTGTGCCCTTCAGCTCTAGTGCAATGTAGCACACCCAGAGCAGAAGTTCTAGTGCAGCGTGATCAGGCCTGCAAAGAAACTGCATTTCACAGGCCTTTGTAAGTGATGGTTCCGGTACGCTGTAAGAGCACTGTGCAGAGCGAGTTGTTTCATTGCTAGCCCAAAGAGCTGGAAGCAAATGCTTTGGGGCCCAACTCGCCTTTTGCAAAGAAGCCTGCACATTGTGCCTTTCAGCTCTAGGGCCATGTAGCACACCCAGAGCAGAAGTTCTACTTCAGCCAGATCAGGCCTGCAAAGAAACTGCGTTTCACAGGCCTTTGTAAGAGATGTTCCCGGTAGGCTGTAAGAGCACTGTGCATAGTGAGTTGTTTCTTAGCTTCCCAAAGAGCTGGAAGCAAGATGCTTTGGGGCCCAACTCGCCCTTTGGCAAGAAGCCTGCACGTTGTGCCTTTCAGCTCTAGGCCAATGTAGAACACCCACAGCAGAAGTTCTACTTCAGCCAGATCAGGCCTGCAAAGAAACTGCGTTTCACAGGCCTTTGTAATAGATGTTCCCGGTAGGCCGTAAGAGCACTGTGCAGAGCGTGTTGTTTCTTAGCTTCCCAAGGAGCTGGAAGCAAGATGCTTTGGGGTCCAACTCGCCCTTTGGAAAGAAGACTGCACGTTGTGCCTTTCAGCTCTAGGGAAATGTAGCACACCCAGAGCAGAAGTTCTGGTTCAGCCAGATTAGGCCTGCAAAGAAACTGCATTTCGCAGGCCTTTGTAACTGATGCTCCCGGTAGGCTGTAAGAGCACTGTGCAGAGCGAGTTGTTTCTTAGCTTCCCAAGGAGCTGGAAGCAAGATGCTTTGGGGCCTAACTCGCCCTTTGGAAAGAAGCCTGCACGTTGTGCCTTTCAGCTCTAGGGCAATGTAGCACACCCAGAGCAGAAGTTCCACTTCAGCCAGATCAGGCCTGCAAAGAAACTGCGTTTCACAGGCCTTTGTAATAGATGTTCCCGGTAGGCCGTAAGAGCACTGTGCAGAGCGTGTTGTTTCTTAGCTTCCCAAGGAGCTGGAAGCAAGATGCTTTGGGGTCCAACTCGCCCTTTGGAAAGAAGACTGCACGTTGTGCCTTTCAGCTCTAGGGAAATGTAGCACACCCAGAGCAGAAGTTCTACATCAGCCAGATCAGGCCTGCAAAGAAACTGCGTTTCACAGGCCTTTGTAAGAGATGTTCCCGGTAGGCTGTAAGAGCACTGTGCAGAGCGAGTTGTTTCTTAGCTTCCCAAAGAGCTGGAAGCAAGATGCTTTGGGGCCCAACTCGCCCTTTGGAAAGAAGCCTGCACGTTGTGCCTTTCAGCTCTAGGGCAATGTAGAGCACCCAGAGCAGAAGTTCCACTTCAGCCAGATCAGGCCTGCAAAGAAACTGCGTTTCACAGGCCTTTGTAAGAGATGTTCCCGGTAGGCTGTAAGAGCACTGTGCAGAGCGAGTTGTTTCTTAGCTTCCCAAAGAGCTGGAAGCAAGATGCTTTGGGGCCCAACTCGCCCTTTGCAAAGAAGACTGCACGTTGTGCCTTTCACCTCTAGGGCAATGTAGAGCACCCAGAGCAGAAGTTCCACTTCAGCTAGATCAGGCCTGCAAAGAAACTGCGTTTCACAGGCCTTTGTAAGAGATGTTCCCGGTAGGCTGTAAGAGCACTGTGCAGAGCGAGTTGTTTCTTAGCTTCCCAAAGAGCTGGAATCAAGTTGCTTTGCGGCCCAACTCGACCTTTGGAAAGAAGCCTGCACGTTGTGCCTTTCAGCTCTAGGGCAATGTAGCACACGCAGAGCAGAAGTTCTAGTTCAGCCAGATCCGGCCTGCAAAGAAACTGCGTTTCACAGGACATCGTAAGAGATGTTCCCGGTAGGCTCTATGAGCACTGTGCAGAGCGCCTTGTTTCTTAGCTTCCCAAAGAGCTGGAAGCAAGATGCTTTGGGGCCCAACTCGCCCTTTGGAAAGAAGCCTGCACGTTGTGCCTTTCAGCTCTAGGCCAATGTAGCACACACAGAGCAGAAGTTCTACTTCAGCCAGATCAGGCCTGCAAAGAAACTGCGTTTCACAGGCCTTTGTAAGAGATGTTCCCAGTAGGCTGTAAGAGCACTGTGCAGAGCGAGTTGTTTCTTACCTTCCCAAGGAGCTGGAAACAAGATGCTTTGCAGCCCAACTCGCCCTTGGGAAAGAAGCCTGCACGTTGTGCCTTTCAGGTCTAGGCCAATGTAGCACACCCAGAGCAGGAGTTCTACTTCAGCCAGATCAGGCCTGCAAGGAAACTTCGTTTCACAGGCCTTTGTAAGAGATGTTCCCGGTAGGCTGTAAGAGCACTGTGCAGAGCGAGTTGTTTCATAGCTAGCCCAAAGAGCTGGAAGCAAGATGCTTTGGGGCCCAACTCGCCCTTTGGAAAGAAGCCTGCACGTTGTGCCTTTCAGCTCTAGGCCAATGTAGCACACCCAGAGCAGAAGTTCTACTTCAGCCAGATCAGGCCTGCAAAGAAACTGCGTTTCACAGGCCTTTGTAAGAGATGTTCCCGGTAGGCTGTAAGAGCACTGTGCAGAGCGCCTTGTTTCTTAGCTTCCCAAAGAGCTGGAAGCAAGAAGCTTTGGGGCCCAACTCGCCCTTTGGAAAGAAGCCTGCACGTTGTGCCTTTCAGCTCTGGGCCAATGTAGAACACCCAGAGCAGAAGTTCTACTTCAGCCATATCAGGCCTGCAAAGAAACTTGTTTCACAGGCCTTTGTAAGAGATGTTCCCGGTAGGCTGTAAGAGCACTGTGCATAGCGAGTTGTTTCTTAGCTTCCCAAAGAGCTGGAAGCAAGATGCTTTGGGGCCCAACTCGCCCTTTGGAAAGAAGCCTGCAGGTTGTGCCTTTCAGCTCTAGGCCAATGTAGCACACCCACAGCAGAAGTTCTACATCAGCCAGATCAGGCCTGCAAAGAAACTGCGTTTCACAGGCCTTTGTAAGAGATGTTCCCGGTAGGCTGTAAGAGCACTGTGCAGAGCGACTTGTTTCTTAGCTTCCCAAAGAGCTGGAAGCAAGATGCTTTGGGGCCCAACTCGCCCTTTGGAAAGAAGCCTGCACGTTGTGCCTTTCAAATCTAGGCCAATGTAGCACACCCAGAGCAGAAGTTCTACTTCAGCCAGATCAGGCCTGCAAAGAAACTGCGTTTCACAGGCCTTTGTAAGAGATGTTCCCAGTAGGCTGTAAGAGCACTGTGCAGAGCGACTTGTTTCTTAGCTTCCCAAAGAGCTGGAAGCAAGATGCTTTGGGGCCCAACTCGCCCTTTGGAAAGAAGCCTGCACGTTGTGCCTTTCAGCTCAGGGCCAATGTAGAACACCCAGAGCAGAAGTTCTACTTCAGCCATATCAGGCCTGCAAAGAAACTCGTTTCACAGGCCTTTGTAAGAGATGTTCCCGGTAGGCTGTAAGAGCACTGTGCATAGCGAGTTGTTTCTTAGCTTCCCAAAGAGCTGGAAGCAAGATGCTTTGGGGCCCAACTCGCCCTTTGGAAAGAAGCCTGCACGTTGTGCCTTTCAGCTCTAGGCCAATGTAGCACACCCACAGCAGAAGTTCTACATCAGCCAGATCAGGCCTGCAAAGAAACTGCGTTTCACAGGCCTTTGTAAGAGATGTTCCCGGTAGGCTGTAAGAGCACTGTGCAGAGCGAGTTGTTTCTTAGCTTCCCAAGGAGTTGGAAGCAATATGCTTTGGGGCCCAACTCGCCCTTTGGAAACAGGCCTGCACGTTGTGCCCTTCAGCTCTAGTGCAATGTAGCACACCCAGAGCAGAAGTTCTAGTGCAGCGTGATCAGGCCTGCAAAGAAACTGCATTTCACAGGCCTTTGTAAGTGATGGTTCCGGTACGCTGTAAGAGCACTGTGCAGAGCGAGTTGTTTCATTGCTAGCCCAAAGAGCTGGAAGCAAATGCTTTGGGGCCCAACTCGCCTTTTGCAAAGAAGCCTGCACATTGTGCCTTTCAGCTCTAGGGCCATGTAGCACACCCAGAGCAGAAGTTCTACTTCAGCCAGATCAGGCCTGCAAAGAAACTGCGTTTCACAGGCCTTTGTAAGAGATGTTCCCGGTAGGCTGTAAGAGCACTGTGCATAGTGAGTTGTTTCTTAGCTTCCCAAAGAGCTGGAAGCAAGATGCTTTGGGGCCCAACTCGCCCTTTGGCAAGAAGCCTGCACGTTGTGCCTTTCAGCTCTAGGCCAATGTAGAACACCCACAGCAGAAGTTCTACTTCAGCCAGATCAGGCCTGCAAAGAAACTGCGTTTCACAGGCCTTTGTAAGAGATGTTCCCGGTAGGCTGTAAGAGCACTGTGCAGAGCGAGTTGTTTCTTAGCTTCCCAAAGAGCTGGAAGCAAGATTCTTTGGGGCCCAACTCGCCCTTTGGAAAGAAGCCTGCACGTTGTGCCTTTCAGCTCTAGGGCAATGTAGCACACCCAGAGCAGAACTTCTACATCAGCCAGATCAGGACTGCAAAGAAACTGCGTTTCACAGGCCTTTGGAAGAGATGTTCCCAGTAGGCTGTAAGAGCACTGTGCAGAGCGAGTTGTTTCTTAGCTTCCCAAAGAGCTGGAAGCAAGATGCTTTTGGGCCCAACTCGCCCTTTTGAAAGAAGCCTGCACGTTGTGCCTTTCAGCTCTAGGGCAATGTAGAGCACCCAGAGCAGAAGTTCCACTTCAGCTAGATCAGGCCTGCAAAGAAACTGCGTTTCACAGGCCTTTGTAAGAGATGTTCCCGGTAGGCTGTAAGAGCACTGTGCAGAGCGAGTTGTTTCTTAGCTTCCCAAAGAGCTGGAATCAAGTTGCTTTGCGGCCCAACTCGACCTTTGGAAAGAAGCCTGCACGTTGTGCCTTTCAGCTCTAGGGCAATGTAGCACACGCAGAGCAGAAGTTCTAGTTCAGCCAGATCCGGCCTGCAAAGAAACTGCGTTTCACAGGACATCGTAAGAGATGTTCCCGGTAGGCTCTATGAGCACTGTGCAGAGCGCCTTGATTCTTAGCTTCCCAAAGAGCTGGAAGCAAGATGCTTTGGGGCCCAACTCGCCCTTTGGAAAGAAGCCTGCACGTTGTGCCTTTCAGCTCTAGGCCAATGTAGCACACACAGAGCAGAAGTTCTACTTCAGCCAGATCAGGCCTGCAAAGAAACTGCGTTTCACAGGCCTTTGTAAGAGATGTTCCCAGTAGGCTGTAAGAGCACTGTGCAGAGCGAGTTGTTTCTTACCTTCCCAAGGAGCTGGAAACAAGATGCTTTGCAGCCCAACTCGCCCTTGGGAAAGAAGCCTGCACGTTGTGCCTTTCAGGTCTAGGCCAATGTAGCACACCCAGAGCAGAAGTTCTACTTCAGCCAGATCAGGCCTGCAAGGAAACTTCGTTTCACAGGCCTTTGTAAGAGATGTTCCCGGTAGGCTGTAAGAGCACTGTGCAGAGCGAGTTGTTTCATAGCTAGCCCAAAGAGCTGGAAGCAAGATGCTTTGGGGCCCAACTCGCCCTTTGGAAAGAAGCCTGCACGTTGTGCCTTTCAGCTCTAGGCCAATGTAGCACACCCAGAGCAGAAGTTCTACTTCAGCCAGATCAGGCCTGCAAAGAAACTGCGTTTCACAGGCCTTTGTAAGAGATGTTCCCGGTAGGCTGTAAGAGCACTGTGCAGAGCGCCTTGTTTCTTAGCTTCCCAAAGAGCTGGAAGCAAGAAGCTTTGGGGCCCAACTCGCCCTTTGGAAAGAAGCCTGCACGTTGTGCCTTTC
This sequence comes from Equus caballus, assembly GCF_041296265.1. Lineage (NCBI taxonomy): Eukaryota > Metazoa > Chordata > Mammalia > Perissodactyla > Equidae > Equus > Equus caballus. Next base: position 51,771,236 of record NC_091688.1, on the reverse strand, counting down.
AGCTCTGGGCCAATGTAGAACACCCAGAGCAGAAGTTCTACTTCAGCCATATCAGGCCTGCAAAGAAACTTGTTTCAAAGGCCTTTGTAAGAGATGTTCCCGGTAGGCTGTAAGAGCACTGTGCATAGCGAGTTGTTTCTTAGCTTCCCAAAGAGCTGGAAGCAAGATGCTTTGGGGCCCAACTCGCCCTTTGGAAAGAAGCCTGCAGGTTGTGCCTTTCAGCTCTAGGCCAATGTAGCACACCCACAGCAGAAGTTCTACATCAGCCAGATCAGGCCTGCAAAGAAACTGCGTTTCACAGGCCTTTGTAAGAGATGTTCCCGGTAGGCTGTAAGAGCACTGTGCAGAGCGACTTGTTTCTTAGCTTCCCAAAGAGCTGGAAGCAAGATGCTTTGGGGCCCAACTCGCCCTTTGGAAAGAAGCCTGCACGTTGTGCCTTTCAAATCTAGGCCAATGTAGCACACCCAGAGCAGAAGTTCTACTTCAGCCAGATCAGGCCTGCAAAGAAACTGCGTTTCACAGGCCTTTGTAAGAGATGTTCCCAGTAGGCTGTAAGAGCACTGTGCAGAGCGACTTGTTTCTTAGCTTCCCAAAGAGCTGGAAGCAAGATGCTTTGGGGCCCAACTCGCCCTTTGGAAAGAAGCCTGCACGTTGTGCCTTTCAGCTCAGGGCCAATGTAGAACACCCAGAGCAGAAGTTCTACTTCAGCCATATCAGGCCTGCAAAGAAACTCGTTTCACAGGCCTTTGTAAGAGATGTTCCCGGTAGGCTGTAAGAGCACTGTGCATAGCGAGTTGTTTCTTAGCTTCCCAAAGAGCTGGAAGCAAGATGCTTTGGGGCCCAACTCGCCCTTTGGAAAGAAGCCTGCACGTTGTGCCTTTCAGCTCTAGGCCAATGTAGCACACCCACAGCAGAAGTTCTACATCAGCCAGATCAGGCCTGCAAAGAAACTGCGTTTCACAGGCCTTTGTAAGAGATGTTCCCGGTAGGCTGTAAGAGCACTGTGCAGAGCGAGTTGTTTCTTAGCTTCCCAAGGAGTTGGAAGCAATATGCTTTGGGGCCCAACTCGCCCTTTGGAAACAGGCCTGCACGTTGTGCCCTTCAGCTCTAGTGCAATGTAGCACACCCAGAGCAGAAGTTCTAGTGCAGCGTGATCAGGCCTGCAAAGAAACTGCATTTCACAGGCCTTTGTAAGTGATGGTTCCGGTACGCTGTAAGAGCACTGTGCAGAGCGAGTTGTTTCATTGCTAGCCCAAAGAGCTGGAAGCAAATGCTTTGGGGCCCAACTCGCCTTTTGCAAAGAAGCCTGCACATTGTGCCTTTCAGCTCTAGGGCCATGTAGCACACCCAGAGCAGAAGTTCTACTTCAGCCAGATCAGGCCTGCAAAGAAACTGCGTTTCACAGGCCTTTGTAAGAGATGTTCCCGGTAGGCTGTAAGAGCACTGTGCATAGTGAGTTGTTTCTTAGCTTCCCAAAGAGCTGGAAGCAAGATGCTTTGGGGCCCAACTCGCCCTTTGGCAAGAAGCCTGCACGTTGTGCCTTTCAGCTCTAGGCCAATGTAGAACACCCACAGCAGAAGTTCTACTTCAGCCAGATCAGGCCTGCAAAGAAACTGCGTTTCACAGGCCTTTGTAATAGATGTTCCCGGTAGGCCGTAAGAGCACTGTGCAGAGCGTGTTGTTTCTTAGCTTCCCAAGGAGCTGGAAGCAAGATGCTTTGGGGTCCAACTCGCCCTTTGGAAAGAAGACTGCACGTTGTGCCTTTCAGCTCTAGGGAAATGTAGCACACCCAGAGCAGAAGTTCTGGTTCAGCCAGATTAGGCCTGCAAAGAAACTGCATTTCGCAGGCCTTTGTAACTGATGCTCCCGGTAGGCTGTAAGAGCACTGTGCAGAGCGAGTTGTTTCTTAGCTTCCCAAGGAGCTGGAAGCAAGATGCTTTGGGGCCTAACTCGCCCTTTGGAAAGAAGCCTGCACGTTGTGCCTTTCAGCTCTAGGGCAATGTAGCACACCCAGAGCAGAAGTTCCACTTCAGCCAGATCAGGCCTGCAAAGAAACTGCGTTTCACAGGCCTTTGTAATAGATGTTCCCGGTAGGCCGTAAGAGCACTGTGCAGAGCGTGTTGTTTCTTAGCTTCCCAAGGAGCTGGAAGCAAGATGCTTTGGGGTCCAACTCGCCCTTTGGAAAGAAGACTGCACGTTGTGCCTTTCAGCTCTAGGGAAATGTAGCACACCCAGAGCAGAAGTTCTACATCAGCCAGATCAGGCCTGCAAAGAAACTGCGTTTCACAGGCCTTTGTAAGAGATGTTCCCGGTAGGCTGTAAGAGCACTGTGCAGAGCGAGTTGTTTCTTAGCTTCCCAAAGAGCTGGAAGCAAGATGCTTTGGGGCCCAACTCGCCCTTTGGAAAGAAGCCTGCACGTTGTGCCTTTCAGCTCTAGGGCAATGTAGAGCACCCAGAGCAGAAGTTCCACTTCAGCCAGATCAGGCCTGCAAAGAAACTGCGTTTCACAGGCCTTTGTAAGAGATGTTCCCGGTAGGCTGTAAGAGCACTGTGCAGAGCGAGTTGTTTCTTAGCTTCCCAAAGAGCTGGAAGCAAGATGCTTTGGGGCCCAACTCGCCCTTTGCAAAGAAGACTGCACGTTGTGCCTTTCACCTCTAGGGCAATGTAGAGCACCCAGAGCAGAAGTTCCACTTCAGCTAGATCAGGCCTGCAAAGAAACTGCGTTTCACAGGCCTTTGTAAGAGATGTTCCCGGTAGGCTGTAAGAGCACTGTGCAGAGCGAGTTGTTTCTTAGCTTCCCAAAGAGCTGGAATCAAGTTGCTTTGCGGCCCAACTCGACCTTTGGAAAGAAGCCTGCACGTTGTGCCTTTCAGCTCTAGGGCAATGTAGCACACGCAGAGCAGAAGTTCTAGTTCAGCCAGATCCGGCCTGCAAAGAAACTGCGTTTCACAGGACATCGTAAGAGATGTTCCCGGTAGGCTCTATGAGCACTGTGCAGAGCGCCTTGTTTCTTAGCTTCCCAAAGAGCTGGAAGCAAGATGCTTTGGGGCCCAACTCGCCCTTTGGAAAGAAGCCTGCACGTTGTGCCTTTCAGCTCTAGGCCAATGTAGCACACACAGAGCAGAAGTTCTACTTCAGCCAGATCAGGCCTGCAAAGAAACTGCGTTTCACAGGCCTTTGTAAGAGATGTTCCCAGTAGGCTGTAAGAGCACTGTGCAGAGCGAGTTGTTTCTTACCTTCCCAAGGAGCTGGAAACAAGATGCTTTGCAGCCCAACTCGCCCTTGGGAAAGAAGCCTGCACGTTGTGCCTTTCAGGTCTAGGCCAATGTAGCACACCCAGAGCAGGAGTTCTACTTCAGCCAGATCAGGCCTGCAAGGAAACTTCGTTTCACAGGCCTTTGTAAGAGATGTTCCCGGTAGGCTGTAAGAGCACTGTGCAGAGCGAGTTGTTTCATAGCTAGCCCAAAGAGCTGGAAGCAAGATGCTTTGGGGCCCAACTCGCCCTTTGGAAAGAAGCCTGCACGTTGTGCCTTTCAGCTCTAGGCCAATGTAGCACACCCAGAGCAGAAGTTCTACTTCAGCCAGATCAGGCCTGCAAAGAAACTGCGTTTCACAGGCCTTTGTAAGAGATGTTCCCGGTAGGCTGTAAGAGCACTGTGCAGAGCGCCTTGTTTCTTAGCTTCCCAAAGAGCTGGAAGCAAGAAGCTTTGGGGCCCAACTCGCCCTTTGGAAAGAAGCCTGCACGTTGTGCCTTTCAGCTCTGGGCCAATGTAGAACACCCAGAGCAGAAGTTCTACTTCAGCCATATCAGGCCTGCAAAGAAACTTGTTTCACAGGCCTTTGTAAGAGATGTTCCCGGTAGGCTGTAAGAGCACTGTGCATAGCGAGTTGTTTCTTAGCTTCCCAAAGAGCTGGAAGCAAGATGCTTTGGGGCCCAACTCGCCCTTTGGAAAGAAGCCTGCAGGTTGTGCCTTTCAGCTCTAGGCCAATGTAGCACACCCACAGCAGAAGTTCTACATCAGCCAGATCAGGCCTGCAAAGAAACTGCGTTTCACAGGCCTTTGTAAGAGATGTTCCCGGTAGGCTGTAAGAGCACTGTGCAGAGCGACTTGTTTCTTAGCTTCCCAAAGAGCTGGAAGCAAGATGCTTTGGGGCCCAACTCGCCCTTTGGAAAGAAGCCTGCACGTTGTGCCTTTCAAATCTAGGCCAATGTAGCACACCCAGAGCAGAAGTTCTACTTCAGCCAGATCAGGCCTGCAAAGAAACTGCGTTTCACAGGCCTTTGTAAGAGATGTTCCCAGTAGGCTGTAAGAGCACTGTGCAGAGCGACTTGTTTCTTAGCTTCCCAAAGAGCTGGAAGCAAGATGCTTTGGGGCCCAACTCGCCCTTTGGAAAGAAGCCTGCACGTTGTGCCTTTCAGCTCAGGGCCAATGTAGAACACCCAGAGCAGAAGTTCTACTTCAGCCATATCAGGCCTGCAAAGAAACTCGTTTCACAGGCCTTTGTAAGAGATGTTCCCGGTAGGCTGTAAGAGCACTGTGCATAGCGAGTTGTTTCTTAGCTTCCCAAAGAGCTGGAAGCAAGATGCTTTTGGGCCCAACTCGCCCTTTTGAAAGAAGCCTGCACGTTGTGCCTTTCAGCTCTAGGGCAATGTAGAGCACCCAGAGCAGAAGTTCCACTTCAGCTAGATCAGGCCTGCAAAGAAACTGCGTTTCACAGGCCTTTGTAAGAGATGTTCCCGGTAGGCTGTAAGAGCACTGTGCAGAGCGAGTTGTTTCTTAGCTTCCCAAAGAGCTGGAATCAAGTTGCTTTGCGGCCCAACTCGACCTTTGGAAAGAAGCCTGCACGTTGTGCCTTTCAGCTCTAGGGCAATGTAGCACACGCAGAGCAGAAGTTCTAGTTCAGCCAGATCCGGCCTGCAAAGAAACTGCGTTTCACAGGACATCGTAAGAGATGTTCCCGGTAGGCTCTATGAGCACTGTGCAGAGCGCCTTGATTCTTAGCTTCCCAAAGAGCTGGAAGCAAGATGCTTTGGGGCCCAACTCGCCCTTTGGAAAGAAGCCTGCACGTTGTGCCTTTCAGCTCTAGGCCAATGTAGCACACACAGAGCAGAAGTTCTACTTCAGCCAGATCAGGCCTGCAAAGAAACTGCGTTTCACAGGCCTTTGTAAGAGATGTTCCCAGTAGGCTGTAAGAGCACTGTGCAGAGCGAGTTGTTTCTTACCTTCCCAAGGAGCTGGAAACAAGATGCTTTGCAGCCCAACTCGCCCTTGGGAAAGAAGCCTGCACGTTGTGCCTTTCAGGTCTAGGCCAATGTAGCACACCCAGAGCAGAAGTTCTACTTCAGCCAGATCAGGCCTGCAAGGAAACTTCGTTTCACAGGCCTTTGTAAGAGATGTTCCCGGTAGGCTGTAAGAGCACTGTGCAGAGCGAGTTGTTTCATAGCTAGCCCAAAGAGCTGGAAGCAAGATGCTTTGGGGCCCAACTCGCCCTTTGGAAAGAAGCCTGCACGTTGTGCCTTTCAGCTCTAGGCCAATGTAGCACACCCAGAGCAGAAGTTCTACTTCAGCCAGATCAGGCCTGCAAAGAAACTGCGTTTCACAGGCCTTTGTAAGAGATGTTCCCGGTAGGCTGTAAGAGCACTGTGCAGAGCGCCTTGTTTCTTAGCTTCCCAAAGAGCTGGAAGCAAGAAGCTTTGGGGCCCAACTCGCCCTTTGGAAAGAAGCCTGCACGTTGTGCCTTTCAGCTCTGGGCCAATGTAGAACACCCAGAGCAGAAGTTCTACTTCAGCCATATCAGGCCTGCAAAGAAACTTGTTTCAAAGGCCTTTGTAAGAGATGTTCCCGGTAGGCTGTAAGAGCACTGTGCATAGCGAGTTGTTTCTTAGCTTCCCAAAGAGCTGGAAGCAAGATGCTTTGGGGCCCAACTCGCCCTTTGGAAAGAAGCCTGCAGGTTGTGCCTTTCAGCTCTAGGCCAATGTAGCACACCCACAGCAGAAGTTCTACATCAGCCAGATCAGGCCTGCAAAGAAACTGCGTTTCACAGGCCTTTGTAAGAGATGTTCCCGGTAGGCTGTAAGAGCACTGTGCAGAGCGACTTGTTTCTTAGCTTCCCAAAGAGCTGGAAGCAAGATGCTTTGGGGCCCAACTCGCCCTTTGGAAAGAAGCCTGCACGTTGTGCCTTTCAAATCTAGGCCAATGTAGCACACCCAGAGCAGAAGTTCTACTTCAGCCAGATCAGGCCTGCAAAGAAACTGCGTTTCACAGGCCTTTGTAAGAGATGTTCCCAGTAGGCTGTAAGAGCACTGTGCAGAGCGACTTGTTTCTTAGCTTCCCAAAGAGCTGGAAGCAAGATGCTTTGGGGCCCAACTCGCCCTTTGGAAAGAAGCCTGCACGTTGTGCCTTTCAGCTCAGGGCCAATGTAGAACACCCAGAGCAGAAGTTCTACTTCAGCCATATCAGGCCTGCAAAGAAACTCGTTTCACAGGCCTTTGTAAGAGATGTTCCCGGTAGGCTGTAAGAGCACTGTGCATAGCGAGTTGTTTCTTAGCTTCCCAAAGAGCTGGAAGCAAGATGCTTTGGGGCCCAACTCGCCCTTTGGAAAGAAGCCTGCACGTTGTGCCTTTCAGCTCTAGGCCAATGTAGCACACCCACAGCAGAAGTTCTACATCAGCCAGATCAGGCCTGCAAAGAAACTGCGTTTCACAGGCCTTTGTAAGAGATGTTCCCGGTAGGCTGTAAGAGCACTGTGCAGAGCGAGTTGTTTCTTAGCTTCCCAAGGAGTTGGAAGCAATATGCTTTGGGGCCCAACTCGCCCTTTGGAAACAGGCCTGCACGTTGTGCCCTTCAGCTCTAGTGCAATGTAGCACACCCAGAGCAGAAGTTCTAGTGCAGCGTGATCAGGCCTGCAAAGAAACTGCATTTCACAGGCCTTTGTAAGTGATGGTTCCGGTACGCTGTAAGAGCACTGTGCAGAGCGAGTTGTTTCATTGCTAGCCCAAAGAGCTGGAAGCAAATGCTTTGGGGCCCAACTCGCCTTTTGCAAAGAAGCCTGCACATTGTGCCTTTCAGCTCTAGGGCCATGTAGCACACCCAGAGCAGAAGTTCTACTTCAGCCAGATCAGGCCTGCAAAGAAACTGCGTTTCACAGGCCTTTGTAAGAGATGTTCCCGGTAGGCTGTAAGAGCACTGTGCATAGTGAGTTGTTTCTTAGCTTCCCAAAGAGCTGGAAGCAAGATGCTTTGGGGCCCAACTCGCCCTTTGGCAAGAAGCCTGCACGTTGTGCCTTTCAGCTCTAGGCCAATGTAGAACACCCACAGCAGAAGTTCTACTTCAGCCAGATCAGGCCTGCAAAGAAACTGCGTTTCACAGGCCTTTGTAATAGATGTTCCCGGTAGGCCGTAAGAGCACTGTGCAGAGCGTGTTGTTTCTTAGCTTCCCAAGGAGCTGGAAGCAAGATGCTTTGGGGTCCAACTCGCCCTTTGGAAAGAAGACTGCACGTTGTGCCTTTCAGCTCTAGGGAAATGTAGCACACCCAGAGCAGAAGTTCTGGTTCAGCCAGATTAGGCCTGCAAAGAAACTGCATTTCGCAGGCCTTTGTAACTGATGCTCCCGGTAGGCTGTAAGAGCACTGTGCAGAGCGAGTTGTTTCTTAGCTTCCCAAGGAGCTGGAAGCAAGATGCTTTGGGGCCTAACTCGCCCTTTGGAAAGAAGCCTGCACGTTGTGCCTTTCAGCTCTAGGGCAATGTAGCACACCCAGAGCAGAAGTTCCACTTCAGCCAGATCAGGCCTGCAAAGAAACTGCGTTTCACAGGCCTTTGTAATAGATGTTCCCGGTAGGCCGTAAGAGCACTGTGCAGAGCGTGTTGTTTCTTAGCTTCCCAAGGAGCTGGAAGCAAGATGCTTTGGGGTCCAACTCGCCCTTTGGAAAGAAGACTGCACGTTGTGCCTTTCAGCTCTAGGGAAATGTAGCACACCCAGAGCAGAAGTTCTACATCAGCCAGATCAGGCCTGCAAAGAAACTGCGTTTCACAGGCCTTTGTAAGAGATGTTCCCGGTAGGCTGTAAGAGCACTGTGCAGAGCGAGTTGTTTCTTAGCTTCCCAAAGAGCTGGAAGCAAGATGCTTTGGGGCCCAACTCGCCCTTTGGAAAGAAGCCTGCACGTTGTGCCTTTCAGCTCTAGGGCAATGTAGAGCACCCAGAGCAGAAGTTCCACTTCAGCCAGATCAGGCCTGCAAAGAAACTGCGTTTCACAGGCCTTTGTAAGAGATGTTCCCGGTAGGCTGTAAGAGCACTGTGCAGAGCGAGTTGTTTCTTAGCTTCCCAAAGAGCTGGAAGCAAGATGCTTTGGGGCCCAACTCGCCCTTTGCAAAGAAGACTGCACGTTGTGCCTTTCACCTCTAGGGCAATGTAGAGCACCCAGAGCAGAAGTTCCACTTCAGCTAGATCAGGCCTGCAAAGAAACTGCGTTTCACAGGCCTTTGTAAGAGATGTTCCCGGTAGGCTGTAAGAGCACTGTGCAGAGCGAGTTGTTTCTTAGCTTCCCAAAGAGCTGGAATCAAGTTGCTTTGCGGCCCAACTCGACCTTTGGAAAGAAGCCTGCACGTTGTGCCTTTCAGCTCTAGGGCAATGTAGCACACGCAGAGCAGAAGTTCTAGTTCAGCCAGATCCGGCCTGCAAAGAAACTGCGTTTCACAGGACATCGTAAGAGATGTTCCCGGTAGGCTCTATGAGCACTGTGCAGAGCGCCTTGTTTCTTAGCTTCCCAAAGAGCTGGAAGCAAGATGCTTTGGGGCCCAACTCGCCCTTTGGAAAGAAGCCTGCACGTTGTGCCTTTCAGCTCTAGGCCAATGTAGCACACACAGAGCAGAAGTTCTACTTCAGCCAGATCAGGCCTGCAAAGAAACTGCGTTTCACAGGCCTTTGTAAGAGATGTTCCCAGTAGGCTGTAAGAGCACTGTGCAGAGCGAGTTGTTTCTTACCTTCCCAAGGAGCTGGAAACAAGATGCTTTGCAGCCCAACTCGCCCTTGGGAAAGAAGCCTGCACGTTGTGCCTTTCAGGTCTAGGCCAATGTAGCACACCCAGAGCAGGAGTTCTACTTCAGCCAGATCAGGCCTGCAAGGAAACTTCGTTTCACAGGCCTTTGTAAGAGATGTTCCCGGTAGGCTGTAAGAGCACTGTGCAGAGCGAGTTGTTTCATAGCTAGCCCAAAGAGCTGGAAGCAAGATGCTTTGGGGCCCAACTCGCCCTTTGGAAAGAAGCCTGCACGTTGTGCCTTTCAGCTCTAGGCCAATGTAGCACACCCAGAGCAGAAGTTCTACTTCAGCCAGATCAGGCCTGCAAAGAAACTGCGTTTCACAGGCCTTTGTAAGAGATGTTCCCGGTAGGCTGTAAGAGCACTGTGCAGAGCGCCTTGTTTCTTAGCTTCCCAAAGAGCTGGAAGCAAGAAGCTTTGGGGCCCAACTCGCCCTTTGGAAAGAAGCCTGCACGTTGTGCCTTTCAGCTCTGGGCCAATGTAGAACACCCAGAGCAGAAGTTCTACTTCAGCCATATCAGGCCTGCAAAGAAACTTGTTTCACAGGCCTTTGTAAGAGATGTTCCCGGTAGGCTGTAAGAGCACTGTGCATAGCGAGTTGTTTCTTAGCTTCCCAAAGAGCTGGAAGCAAGATGCTTTGGGGCCCAACTCGCCCTTTGGAAAGAAGCCTGCAGGTTGTGCCTTTCAGCTCTAGGCCAATGTAGCACACCCACAGCAGAAGTTCTACATCAGCCAGATCAGGCCTGCAAAGAAACTGCGTTTCACAGGCCTTTGTAAGAGATGTTCCCGGTAGGCTGTAAGAGCACTGTGCAGAGCGACTTGTTTCTTAGCTTCCCAAAGAGCTGGAAGCAAGATGCTTTGGGGCCCAACTCGCCCTTTGGAAAGAAGCCTGCACGTTGTGCCTTTCAAATCTAGGCCAATGTAGCACACCCAGAGCAGAAGTTCTACTTCAGCCAGATCAGGCCTGCAAAGAAACTGCGTTTCACAGGCCTTTGTAAGAGATGTTCCCAGTAGGCTGTAAGAGCACTGTGCAGAGCGACTTGTTTCTTAGCTTCCCAAAGAGCTGGAAGCAAGATGCTTTGGGGCCCAACTCGCCCTTTGGAAAGAAGCCTGCACGTTGTGCCTTTCAGCTCAGGGCCAATGTAGAACACCCAGAGCAGAAGTTCTACTTCAGCCATATCAGGCCTGCAAAGAAACTCGTTTCACAGGCCTTTGTAAGAGATGTTCCCGGTAGGCTGTAAGAGCACTGTGCATAGCGAGTTGTTTCTTAGCTTCCCAAAGAGCTGGAAGCAAGATGCTTTGGGGCCCAACTCGCCCTTTGGAAAGAAGCCTGCACGTTGTGCCTTTCAGCTCTAGGCCAATGTAGCACACCCACAGCAGAAGTTCTACATCAGCCAGATCAGGCCTGCAAAGAAACTGCGTTTCACAGGCCTTTGTAAGAGATGTTCCCGGTAGGCTGTAAGAGCACTGTGCAGAGCGAGTTGTTTCTTAGCTTCCCAAGGAGTTGGAAGCAATATGCTTTGGGGCCCAACTCGCCCTTTGGAAACAGGCCTGCACGTTGTGCCCTTCAGCTCTAGTGCAATGTAGCACACCCAGAGCAGAAGTTCTAGTGCAGCGTGATCAGGCCTGCAAAGAAACTGCATTTCACAGGCCTTTGTAAGTGATGGTTCCGGTACGCTGTAAGAGCACTGTGCAGAGCGAGTTGTTTCATTGCTAGCCCAAAGAGCTGGAAGCAAATGCTTTGGGGCCCAACTCGCCTTTTGCAAAGAAGCCTGCACATTGTGCCTTTCAGCTCTAGGGCCATGTAGCACACCCAGAGCAGAAGTTCTACTTCAGCCAGATCAGGCCTGCAAAGAAACTGCGTTTCACAGGCCTTTGTAAGAGATGTTCCCGGTAGGCTGTAAGAGCACTGTGCATAGTGAGTTGTTTCTTAGCTTCCCAAAGAGCTGGAAGCAAGATGCTTTGGGGCCCAACTCGCCCTTTGGCAAGAAGCCTGCACGTTGTGCCTTTCAGCTCTAGGCCAATGTAGAACACCCACAGCAGAAGTTCTACTTCAGCCAGATCAGGCCTGCAAAGAAACTGCGTTTCACAGGCCTTTGTAAGAGATGTTCCCGGTAGGCTGTAAGAGCACTGTGCAGAGCGAGTTGTTTCTTAGCTTCCCAAAGAGCTGGAAGCAAGATTCTTTGGGGCCCAACTCGCCCTTTGGAAAGAAGCCTGCACGTTGTGCCTTTCAGCTCTAGGGCAATGTAGCACACCCAGAGCAGAACTTCTACATCAGCCAGATCAGGACTGCAAAGAAACTGCGTTTCACAGGCCTTTGGAAGAGATGTTCCCAGTAGGCTGTAAGAGCACTGTGCAGAGCGAGTTGTTTCTTAGCTTCCCAAAGAGCTGGAAGCAAGATGCTTTTGGGCCCAACTCGCCCTTTTGAAAGAAGCCTGCACGTTGTGCCTTTCAGCTCTAGGGCAATGTAGAGCACCCAGAGCAGAAGTTCCACTTCAGCCAGATCAGGCCTGCAAAGAAACTGCGTTTCACAGGCCTTTGTAAGAGATGTTCCCGGTAGGCTGTAAGAGCACTGTGCAGAGCGAGTTGTTTCTTAGCTTCCCAAAGAGCTGGAAGCAAGATGCTTTGGGGCCCAACTCGCCCTTTGGAAAGAAGCCTGCACGTTGTGCCTTTCAGCTCTAGGGCCATGTAGCACACCCAGAGCAGAAGTTCTAGTTCAGCCAGATCAGGCCTGCAAAGAAAATGCATTTCACAGGCCTTTGTAACTGATGCTCCCGGTAGGCTGTAAGAGCACTGTGCAGAGCGAGTTGTTTCATAGCTAGCCCAAAGAGCTGGAAGCAAGATGCTTTGGGGCCCAACTCGCCCTTTGGAAAGAAGCCTGCACGTTGTGCCTTTCAGCTCTAGGGCCATGTAGCACACACAGAGCAGAAGTTCTACTTCAGCCACATCAGGCCTGCAAAGAAACTGCGTTTCACAGGCGTTTGTAAGAGATGTTCCCGGTAGGCTGTAAGAGCACTGTGCAGAGCGAGTTGTTTCTTAGCTTCCCAAGGAGTTGGAAGCAATATGCTTTGGGGCCCAACTCGCCCTTTGGAAACAGGCCTGCACGTTGTGCCCTTCAGCTCTAGGGCAATGTAGCACACCCAGAGCAGAAGTTCTAGTGCAGCGTGATCAGGCCTTCAAAGAAACTGCATTTCACAGGCCTTTGTAAGTGATGGTTCCGGTAGGCTGTAAGAGCACTGTGCAGAGCGAGTTGTTTCATAGCTAGCCCAAAGAGCTGGAAGCAAGATGCTTTGGGGCCCAACTCGCCTTTTGCAAAGAAGCCTGCACATTGTGCCTTTCAGCTCTAGGGCCATGTAGCACACCCAGAGCAGAAGTTCAACTTCAGCCAGATCAGGCCTGCAAAGAAACTGCGTTTCACAGGCCTTTGTAAGAGATGTTCCCGGTAGGCTGTAAGAGCACTGTGCAGAGCGAGTTGTTTCTTAGCTTCCCAAAGAGCTGGAAGCAAGATGCTTTGGGGCCCAACTCGCCCTTTGGAAAGAAGCCTGCACATTGTGCCTTTCAGCTCTAGGGAAATGTAGCACACCCAGAGCAGAAGTTCTGGTTCAGCCAGATTAGGCCTGCAAAGAAACTGCATTTCACAGGCCTTTGTAACTGATGCTCCCGGTAGGCTGTAAGAGCACTGTGCAGAGCGAGTTGTTTCTTAGCTTCCCAAAGAGCTGGAAGCAAGATGCTTTGGGGCCTAACTCGCCCTTTGGAAAGAAGCCTGCACGTTGTGCCTTTCAGCTCTAGGGCAATGTAGCACACCCAGAGCAGAAGTTCCACTTCAGCCAGATCAGGCCTGCAAAGAAACTGCGTTTCACAGGCCTTTGTAATAGATGTTCCCGGTAGGCCGTAAGAGCACTGTGCAGAGCGTGTTGTTTCTTAGCTTCCCAAGGAGCTGGAAGCAATATGCTTTGGGGTCCAACTCGCCCTTTGGAAAGAAGCCTGCACGTTGTGCCTTTCAGCTCTAGGGCAATGTAGCACACACAGAGCAGAAGTTCTACATCAGCCAGATCAGGCCTGCAAAGAAACTGCGTTTCACAGGCCTTTGTAAGAGATGTTCCCGGTAGGCTGTAAGAGCACTGTGCAGAGCGAGTTGTTTCTTAGCTTCCCAAAGAGCTGGAAGCAAGATGCTTTGGGGCCCAACTCGCCCTTTGGAAAGAAGCCTGCACATTGTGCCTTTCAGCTCTAGGGAAATGTAGCACACCCAGAGCAGAAGTTCTGGTTCAGCCAGATTAGGCCTGCAAAGAAACTGCATTTCACAGGCCTTTGTAACTGATGCTCCCGGTAGGCTGTAAGAGCACTGTGCAGAGCGAGTTGTTTCTTAGCTTCCCAAAGAGCTGGAAGCAAGATGCTTTGGGGCCCAACTCGCCCTTTGGAAAGAAGCCTGCACGTTGTGCCTTTCAGCTCTAGGGCAATGTAGAGCACCCAGAGCAGAAGTTCCACTTCAGCCAGATCAGGCCTGCAAAGAAACTGCGTTTCATAGGCCTTTGGAAGAGATGTTCCCGGTAGGCTGTAAGAGCACTGTGCAGAGCGAGTTGTTTCTTAGCTTCCCAAAGAGCTGGAAGCAAGATGCTTTGGGGCCCAACTCGCCCTTTGCAAAGAAGCCTGCACGTTGTGCCTTTCAGCTCTAGGGCAATGTAGAGCACCCAGAGCAGAAGTTCCACTTCAGCTAGATCAGGCCTGCAAAGAAACTGCGTTTCACAGGCCTTTGTAAGAGATGTTCCCGGTAGGCTGTAAGAGCACTGTGCAGAGCGAGTTGTTTCTTAGCTTCCCAAAGAGCTGGAAGCAAGATGCTTTGGGGCCCAAATCGCCCTTTGGAAAGAAGCCTGAACGTTGTGCCTTTCAGCTCTAGGGCAATGTAGCACACCCAGAGCAGAAGTTCCACTTCAGCCAGATCAGGCCTGCAAAGAAACTGCGTTTCACAGTCCTTTGTAATAGATGTTCCCGGTAGGCTGTAAGAGCACTGTGCAGAGCGTGTTGTTTCTTAGCTTCCCAAGGAGCTGGAAGCAAGATGCTTTGGGGCCCAACTCGCCCTTTGGAAAGAAGCCTGCACGTTGTGCCTTTCAGCTCTAGGGCAATGTAGCACACCCAGAGCAGAAGTTCTACATCAGCCAGATCAGGCCTGCAAAGGAACTGCGTTTCACAGGCCTTTGTAAGACATGTTCCCGGTAGGCTGTAAGAGCACTGTGCAGAGCGAGTTGTTTCTTAGCTTCCCAAAGAGCTGGAAGCAAGATGCTTTGGGGCCCAACTCGCCCTTTGGAAAGAAGCCTGCACGTTGTGCCTTTCAGCTCTAGGGCAATGTACAGCACCCAAAGCAGAAGTTCCACTTCAGCCAGATCAGGCCTGCAAAGAAACTGCGTTTCACAGGCCTTTGTAAGAGATGTTCCCGGTAGGCTGTAAGAGCACTGTGCAGAGCGAGTTGTTTCTTAGCTTCCCAAAGAGCTGGAAGCAAGATGCTTTGGGGCCCAACTCGCCCTTTGGAAAGAAGCCTGCACGTTGTGCCTTTCAGCTCTAGGGCCATGTAGCACACCCAGAGCAGAAGTTCTAGTTCAGCCAGATCAGGCCTGCAAAGAAACTGCATTTCACAGGCCTTTGTAACTGATGCTCCCGGTAGGCTGTAAGAGCACTGTGCAGAGCGAGTTGTTGCATAGCTAGCCCAAAGAGCTGGAAGCAAGATGCTTTGGGGCCCAACTCGCCTTTTGCAAAGAAGCCTGCACATTGTGCCTTTCAGCTCTAGGGCCATGTAGCACACCCAGAGCAGAAGTTCTACTTCAGCCAGATCAGGCGTGCAAGGAAACTGCGTTTCACAGGCCTTTGTAAGAGATGTTCCCGGTAGGCTGTAAGAGCACTGTGCAGAGCGAGTTGTTTCTTAGCTTCCCAAAGAGCTGGAAGCAAGATGCTTTGGGGCCCAACTCGCCCTTTGGAAAGAAGCCTGCAGGTTGTGCCTTTCAGCTCTAGGCCAAAGTAGCACACCCAGAGCAGAAGTTCTACTTCAGCCACATCAGGCCTGCAAAGAAACTGCGTTTCACAGGCCTTTGTAAGAGATGTTCCCGGTAGGCTGTAAGAGCACTGTGCAGAGCGAGTTGTTTCTTAGCTTCCCAAGGAGCTGGAAGCAAGATGCTTTGCGGCCCAACTCGCCCTTTGCAAAGAAGCCTGCACGTTGTGCCTTTCAGCTCTAGGGCAATGTAGCACACGCAGAGCAGAAGTTCTAGTTCAGCCAGATCAGGCCTGCAAAGAAACTGTGTTTCACAGGCCTTTGTAAGAGATGTTCCCACTAGGCTGTAAGAGCACTGTGCAGAGCGAATTGTTTCTTAGCTTACCAAAGAGCTGGAAGCAAGATGGTTTGGGGCCCAACTCGCCCTTTGGAAAGAAGCCTGCACGTTGTGCCTTTCAGCTCTAGGGCCATGTAGCACACCCAGAGCAGAAGTTCTACCTCAGCCAGATCAGGCCGGCAAAGAAACTGCGTTTGACAGGCCTTTGTATGAGATGTTCCCTGTAGTCTGTAAGAGCACTGTGCAGAGCGAGTTGTTTCTTAGCTTCCCAAAGAGCTGGAAGCAAGATGCTTTGGGGCCCAACTCGCCCTTTGGAAAGAAGCCTGCAGGTTGTGCCTTTCAGCTCTAGGCCAATGTAGCACACCCAGAGCAGAAGTTCTACTTCAGCGAGATCAGGCCTGCAAAGAAACTGCGTTTCACAGGCCTTTGTAAGAGATGTTCCCGGTAGGCTGTAAGAGCACTGTGCAGAGCGAGTTGTTTCTTAGCTTCCCAAAGAGCTGGAAGCAAGATGCTTTGGGGCCCAACTCGCCCTTTGGAAAGAAGCCTGCAGGTTGTGCCTTTCAGCTCTAGGCCAATGTAGCACACCCACAGCAGAAGTTCTACTTCAGCCAGATCAGGCCTGCAAAGAAACTGCGTTTCACAGGCCTTTGTAAGAGATGTTCCCGGTAGGCTGTAAGAGCACTGTGCAGAGCGAGTTGTTTCTTAGCTTCCCAAGGAGCTGGAAGCAAGATGCTTTGCGGCCCAACTCGCCCTTTGCAAAGAAGCCGGCACGTTGTGCCTTTCAGCTCTAGGGCAATGTAGCACACGCAGAGCAGAAGTTCTACTTCAGCCAGATCAGGCCTGCAAAGAAACTGCGTTTCACAGGCCTTTGTAAGAGATGTTCCCGGTAGGCTGTAAGAGCACTGTGCAGAGCGACTTGTTTCTTAGCTTCCCAAAGAGCTGGAAGCAAGATGCTTTGGGGCCCAACTCGCCCTTTTGAAAGAAGCCTGCACGTTGTGCCTTTCAGCTCTAGGCCAATGTAGCACACCCAGAGCAGAAGTTCTACTTCAGCCAGATCAGGCCTGCAAAGAAACTGCGTTTCACAGGCCTTTGTAAGAGATGTTCCCAGTAGGCTGTAAGAGCACTGTGCAGAGCGACTTGTTTCTTAGCTTCCCAAAGAGCTGGAAGCAAGATGCTTTGGGGCCCAACTCGCCCTTTGGAAAGAAGCCTGCACGTTGTGCCTTTCAGCTCAGTGCCAATGTAGAACACCCAGAGCAGAAGTTCTACTTCAGCCATATCAGGCCTGCAAAGAAACTCGTTTCACAGGCCTTTGTAAGAGATGTTCCCGGTAGGCTGTAAGAGCACTGTGCAGAGCGAGTTGTTTCTTAGCTTCCCAAAGAGCTGGAAGCAAGATGCTTTGGGGCCCAACTCGCCCTTTGGAAAGAAGCCTGCACATTGTGCCTTTCAGCTCTAGGGAAATGTAGCACACCCAGAGCAGAAGTTCTGGTTCAGCCAGATTAGGCCTGCAAAGAAACTGCATTTCGCAGGCCTTTGTAACTGATGCTCCCGGTAGGCTGTAAGTGCACTGTGCAGAGCGACTTGTTTCTTAGCTTCCCAAGGAGCTGGAAGCAAGATGCTTTGGGGCCCAACTCGCCCTTTGGAAAGAAGCCTGCACGTTGTGCCTTTCAGCTCTAGGGCAATGTAGAGCACCCAGAGCAGAAGTTCCACTTCAGCCAGATCAGGCCTGCAAAGAAACTGCGTTTCACAGGCCTTTGTAAGAGATGTTCCCGGTAGGCTGTAAGAGCACTGTGCAGAGCGAGTTGTTTCTTAGCTTCCCAAAGAGCTGGAAGCAAGATGCTTTGGGGCCCAACTCGCCCTTTGGAAAGAAGCCTGCAGGTTGTGCCTTTCAGCTCTAGGCCAATGTAGCACACCCACAGCAGAAGTTCTACATCAGCCAGATCAGGCCTGCAAAGAAACTGCGTTTCACAGGCCTTTGTAAGAGATGTTCCCGGTAGGCTGTAAGAGCACTGTGCAGAGCGACTTGTTTCTTAGCTTCCCAAAGAGCTGGAAGCAAGATGCTTTGGGGCCCAACTCGCCCTTTTGAAAGAAGCCTGCAGGTTGTGCCTTTCAGCTCTAGGCCAATGTAGCACACCCAGAGCAGAAGTTCTACTTCAGCCACATCAGGCCTGCAAAGAAACTGCGTTTCACAGGCCTTTGTAAGAGATGTTCCCAGTAGGCTGTAAGAGCACTGTGCAGAGCGACTTGTTTCTTAGCTTCCCAAAGAGCTGGAAGCAAGATGCTTTGGGGCCCAACTCGCCCTTTGGAAAGAAGCCTGCACGTTGTGCCTTTCAGCTCAGGGCCAATGTAGAACACCCAGAGCAGAAGTTCTACTTCAGCCATATCAGGCCTGCAAAGAAACTCGTTTCACAGGCCTTTGTAAGAGATGTTCCCGGTAGGCTGTAAGAGCACTGTGCAGAGCGAGTTGTTTCTTAGCTTCCCAAAGAGCTGGAAGCAAGATGCTTTGGGGCCCAACTCGCCCTTTGGAAAGAAGCCTGCACGTTGTGCCTTTCAGCTCTAGGCCAATGTAGCACACCCACAGCAGAAGTTCTACATCAGCCAGATCAGGCCTGCAAAGAAACTGCGTTTCACAGGCCTTTGTAAGAGATGTTCCCGGTAGGCTGTAAGAGCACTGTGCAGAGCGAGTTGTTTCTTAGCTTCCCAAGGAGTTGGAAGCAATATGCTTTGGGGCCCAACTCGCCCTTTGGAAACAGGCCTGCACGTTGTGCCCTTCAGCTCTAGGGCAATGTAGCACACCCAGAGCAGAAGTTCTAGTGCAGCGTGATCAGGCCTGCAAAGAAACTGCATTTCACAGGCCTTTGTAAGTGATGGTTCCGGTACGCTGTAAGAGCACTGTGCAGAGCGAGTTGTTTCATTGCTAGCCCAAAGAGCTGGAAGCAAGATGCTTTGGGGCCCAACTCGCCTTTTGCAAAGAAGCCTGCACATTGTGCCTTTCAGCTCTAGGGCCATGTAGCACACCCAGAGCAGAAGTTCTACTTCAGCCAGATCAGGCCTGCAAAGAAACTGCGTTTCACAGGCCTTTGTAAGAGATGTTCCCGGTAGGCTGTAAGAGCACTGTGCATAGTGAGTTGTTTCTTAGCTTCCCAAAGAGCTGGAAGCAAGATGCTTTGGGGCCCAACTCGCCCTTTGGCAAGAAGCCTGCACGTTGTGCCTTTCAGCTCTAGGCCAATGTAGAACACCCACAGCAGAAGTTCTACTTCAGCCAGATCAGGCCTGCAAAGAAACTGCGTTTCACAGGCCTTTGTAAGAGATGTTCCCGGTAGGCTGTAAGAGCACTGTGCAGAGCGAGTTGTTTCTTAGCTTCCCAAAGAGCTGGAAGCAAGATTCTTTGGGGCCCAACTCGCCCTTTGGAAAGAAGCCTGCACGTTGTGCCTTTCAGCTCTAGGGCAATGTAGCACACCCAGAGCAGAACTTCTACATCAGCCAGATCAGGACTGCAAAGAAACTGCGTTTCACAGGCCTTTGGAAGAGATGTTCCCAGTAGGCTGTAAGAGCACTGTGCAGAGCGAGTTGTTTCTTAGCTTCCCAAAGAGCTGGAAGCAAGATGCTTTGGGGCCCAACTCGCCCTTTGGAAAGAAGCCTGCACGTTGTGCCTTTCAGCTCTAAGGCAATGTAGAGCACCCAGAGCAGAAGTTCCACTTCAGCCAGATCAGGCCTGCAAAGAAACTGCGTTTCACAGGCCTTTGTAAGAGATGTTCCCGGTAGGCTGTAAGAGCACTGTGCAGAGCGAGTTGTTTCTTAGCTTCCCAAAGAGCTGGAAGCAAGATGCTTTGGGGCCCAACTCGCCCTTTGGAAAGAAGCCTGCACGTTGTGCCTTTCAGCTCTAGGGCCATGTAGCACACCCAGAGCAGAAGTTCTAGTTCAGCCAGATCAGGCCTGCAAAGAAAATGCATTTCACAGGCCTTTGTAACTGATGCTCCCGGTAGGCTGTAAGAGCACTGTGCAGAGCGAGTTGTTTCATAGCTAGCCCAAAGAGCTGGAAGCAAGATGCTTTGGGGCCCAACTCGCCCTTTGGAAAGAAGCCTGCACGTTGTGCCTTTCAGCTCTAGGGCCATGTAGCACACACAGAGCAGAAGTTCTACTTCAGCCACATCAGGCCTGCAAAGAAACTGCGTTTCACAGGCGTTTGTAAGAGATGTTCCCGGTAGGCTGTAAGAGCACTGTGCAGAGCGAGTTGTTTCTTAGCTTCCCAAGGAGTTGGAAGCAATATGCTTTGGGGCCCAACTCGCCCTTTGGAAACAGGCCTGCACGTTGTGCCCTTCAGCTCTAGGGCAATGTAGCACACCCAGAGCAGAAGTTCTAGTGCAGCGTGATCAGGCCTTCAAAGAAACTGCATTTCACAGGCCTTTGTAAGTGATGGTTCCGGTAGGCTGTAAGAGCACTGTGCAGAGCGAGTTGTTTCATAGCTAGCCCAAAGAGCTGGAAGCAAGATGCTTTGGGGCCCAACTCGCCTTTTGCAAAGAAGCCTGCACATTGTGCCTTTCAGCTCTAGGGCCATGTAGCACACCCAGAGCAGAAGTTCAACTTCAGCCAGATCAGGCCTGCAAAGAAACTGCGTTTCACAGGCCTTTGTAAGAGATGTTCCCGGTAGGCTGTAAGAGCACTGTGCAGAGCGAGTTGTTTCTTAGCTTCCCAAAGAGCTGGAAGCAAGATGCTTTGGGGCCCAACTCGCCCTTTGGAAAGAAGCCTGCACATTGTGCCTTTCAGCTCTAGGGAAATGTAGCACACCCAGAGCAGAAGTTCTGGTTCAGCCAGATTAGGCCTGCAAAGAAACTGCATTTCACAGGCCTTTGTAACTGATGCTCCCGGTAGGCTGTAAGAGCACTGTGCAGAGCGAGTTGTTTCTTAGCTTCCCAAAGAGCTGGAAGCAAGATGCTTTGGGGCCTAACTCGCCCTTTGGAAAGAAGCCTGCACGTTGTGCCTTTCAGCTCTAGGGCAATGTAGCACACCCAGAGCAGAAGTTCCACTTCAGCCAGATCAGGCCTGCAAAGAAACTGCGTTTCACAGGCCTTTGTAATAGATGTTCCCGGTAGGCCGTAAGAGCACTGTGCATAGCGTGTTGTTTCTTAGCTTCCCAAGGAGCTGGAAGCAATATGCTTTGGGGTCCAACTCGCCCTTTGGAAAGAAGCCTGCACGTTGTGCCTTTCAGCTCTAGGGCAATGTAGAGCACCCAGAGCAGAAGTTCCACTTCAGCCAGATCAGGCCTGCAAAGAAACTGCGTTTCATAGGCCTTTGGAAGAGATGTTCCCGGTAGGCTGTAAGAGCACTGTGCAGAGCGAGTTGTTTCTTAGCTTCCCAAAGAGCTGGAAGCAAGATGCTTTGGGGCCCAACTCGCCCTTTGCAAAGAAGCCTGCACGTTGTGCCTTTCAGCTCTAGGGCAATGTAGAGCACCCAGAGCAGAAGTTCCACTTCAGCTAGATCAGGCCTGCAAAGAAACTGCGTTTCACAGGCCTTTGTAAGAGATGTTCCCGGTAGGCTGTAAGAGCACTGTGCAGAGCGAGTTGTTTCTTAGCTTCCCAAAGAGCTGGAATCAAGTTGCTTTGCGGCCCAACTCGCCCTTTGGAAAGAAGCCTGCACGTTGTGCCTTTCAGCTCTAGGGCAATGTAGCACACGCAGAGCAGAAGTTCTAGTTCAGCCAGATCCGGCCTGCAAAGAAACTGCGTTTCACAGGACATCGTAAGAGATGTTCCCGGTAGGCTCTATGAGCACTGTGCAGAGCGCCTTGTTTCTTAGCTTCCCAAAGAGCTGGAAGCAAGATGCTTTGTGGCCCAACTCGCCCTTTGGAAAGAAGCCTGCACGTTGTGCCTTTCAGCTCTAGGCCAATGTAGCACACACAGAGCAGAAGTTCTACTTCAGCCAGATCAGGCCTGCAAAGAAACTGCGTTTCACAGGCCTTTGTAAGAGATGTTCCCAGTAGGCTGTAAGAGCACTGTGCAGAGCGAGTTGTTTCTTACCTTCCCAAGGAGCTGGAAACAAGATGCTTTGCAGCCCAACTCGCCCTTGGGAAAGAAGCCTGCACGTTGTGCCTTTCAGCTCTAGGCCAATGTAGCACACCCAGAGCAGAAGTTCTGGTTCAGCCAGATCAGGCCTGCAAAGAAACTGCGTTTCACAGGCCTTTGTAAGAGATGTTCCCGGTAGGCTGTAAGAGCACTGTGCAGAGCGAGTTGTTTCTTAGCTTCCCAAAGAGCTGGAAGCAAGATGCTTTGGGGCCCAACTCGCCCTTTGCAAAGAAGCCTGCACGTTGCGCCTTTCAGCTCTAGGGCCATGTAGCACACGCAGAGCAGAAGTTCTACTTCAGCCACATCAGGCCTGCAAAGAAACTGTGTTTAACAGGCCTTTGTAAGAGATTTTCCCACTAGGCTGTAAGAGCACTGTGCAGAGCGAATTGTTTCTTAGCTTACCAAAGAGCTGGAAGCAAGATGGTTTGGGGCCCAACTCGCCCTTTGGAAAGAAGCCTGCACGTTGTGCCTTTCAGCTCTAGGCCAATGTAGCACACCCAGAGCAGAAGTTCTACTTCAGCCAGATCAGGCCTGCAAGGAAACTTCGTTTCACAGGCCTTTGTAAGAGATGTTCCCGGTAGGCTGTAAGAGCACTGTGCAGAGCGAGTTGTTTCATAGCTAGCCCAAAGAGCTGGAAGCAAGATGCTTTGGGGCCCAACTCGCCCTTTGGAAAGAAGCCTGCACGTTGTGCCTTTCAGCTCTAGGCCAATGTAGCACACCCAGAGCAGAAGTTCTACTTCAGCCAGATCAGGCCTGCAAAGAAACTGCGTTTCACAGGCCTTTGTAAGAGATGTTCCCGGTAGGCTGTAAGAGCACTGTGCAGAGCGCCTGGTTTCTTAGCTTCCCAAAGAGCTGGAAGCAAGATGCTTTGGGGCCCAACTCGCCCTTTGGAAAGAAGCCTGCACGTTGTGCCTTTCGGCTCAGGGCCAATGTAGAACACCCAGAGCAGAAGTTCTACTTCAGCCATATCAGGCCTGCAAAGAAACTTGTTTCACAGGCCTTTGTAAGAGATGTTCCCGGTAGGCTGTAAGAGCACTGTGCATAGCGAGTTGTTTCTTAGCTTCCCAAAGAGCTGGAAGCAAGATGCTTTGGGGCCCAACTCGCCCTTTGGAAAGAAGCCTGCAGGTTGTGCCTTTCAGCTCTAGGCCAATGTAGCACACCCACAGCAGAAGTTCTACATCAGCCAGATCAGGCCTGCAAAGAAACTGCGTTTCACAGGCCTTTGTAAGAGATGTTCCCGGTAGGCTGTAAGAGCACTGTGCAGAGCGACTTGTTTCTTAGCTTACCAAAGAGCTGGAAGCAAGATGCTTTGGAGCCCAACTCGCCCTTTGGAAAGAAGCCTGCACGTTGTGCCTTTCAGATCTAGGCCAATGTAGCACACCCAGAGCAGAAGTTCTACTTCAGCCAGATCAGGCCTGCAAAGAAACTGCGTTTCACAGGCCTTTGTAAGAGATGTTCCCGGTAGGCTGTAAGAGCACTGTGCAGAGCGACTTGTTTCTTAGCTTCCCAAAGAGCTGGAAGCAAGATGCTTTGGGGCCCAACTCGCCCTTTGGAAAGAAGCCTGCAGGTTGTGCCTTTCAGCTCTAGGCCAATGTAGCACACCCACAGCAGAAGTTCTACATCAGCCAGATCAGGCCTGCAAAGAAACTGCGTTTCACAGGCCTTTGTAAGAGATGTTCCCGGTAGGCTGTAAGAGCACTGTGCAGAGCGAGTTGTTTCTTAGCTTCCCAAAGAGCTGGAAGCAAGATGCTTTGGGGCCCAACTCGCCCTTTGGAAAGAAGCCTGCAGGTTGTGCCTTTCAGCTCTAGGCCAATGTAGCACACCCACAGCAGAAGTTCTACATCAGCCAGATCAGGCCTGCAAAGAAACTGCGTTTCACAGGCCTTTGTAAGAGATGTTCCCGGTAGGCTGTAAGAGCACTGTGCAGAGCGACTTGTTTCTTAGCTTCCCAAAGAGCTGGAAGCAAGATGCTTTGGAGCCCAACTCGCCCTTTGGAAAGAAGCCTGCACGTTGTGCCTTTCAGATCTAGGCCAATGTAGCACACCCAGAGCAGAAGTTCTACATCAGCCAGATCAGGCCTGCAAAGAAACTGCGTTTCACAGGCCTTTGTAAGAGATGTTCCCGGTAGGCTGTAAGAGCACTGTGCAGAGCGAGTTGTTTCTTAGCTTCCCAAAGAGCTGGAAGCAAGATGCTTTGGGGCCCAACTCGCCCTTTGGAAAGAAGCCTGCAGGTTGTGCCTTTCAGCTCTAGGCCAATGTAGCACACCCACAGCAGAAGTTCTACATCAGCCAGATCAGGCCTGCAAAGAAACTGCGTTTCACAGGCCTTTGTAAGAGATGTTCCCGGTAGGCTGTAAGAGCACTGTGCAGAGCGAGTTGTTTCTTAGCTTCCCAAGGAGCTGGAAGCAAGATGCTTTGCGGCCCAACTCGCCCTTTGCAAAGAAGCCTGCACGTTGTGCCTTTCAGCTCTAGGGCAATGTAGCACACGCAGAGCAGAAGTTCTAGTTCAGCCAGATCAGGCCTGCAAAGAAACTGTGTTTAACAGGCCTTTGTAAGAGATTTTCCCACTAGGCTGTAAGAGCACTGTGCAGAGCGAATTGTTTCTTAGCTTACCAAAGAGCTGGAAGCAAGATGGTTTGGGGCCCAACTCGCCCTTTGGAAAGAAGCCTGCACGTTGTGCCTTTCAGCTCTAGGCCAATGTAGCACACCCAGAGCAGAAGTTCTACTTCAGCCAGATCAGGCCTGCAAGGAAACTTCGTTTCACAGGCCTTTGTGAGAGATGTTCCCGGTAGGCTGTAAGAGCACTGTGCAGAGCGAGTTGTTTCATAGCTAGCCCAAAGAGCTGGAAGCAAGATGCTTTGGGGCCCAACTCGCCCTTTGGAAAGAAGCCTGCACGTTGTGCCTTTCAGCTCTAGGCCAATGTAGCACACCCAGAGCAGAAGTTCTACTTCAGCCAGATCAGGCCTGCAAAGAAACTGCGTTTCACAGGCCTTTGTAAGAGATGTTCCCGGTAGGCTGTAAGAGCACTGTGCAGAGCGCCTTGTTTCTTAGCTTCCCAAAGAGCTGGAAGCAAGATGCTTTGGGGCCAAACTCGCCCTTTGGAAAGAAGCCTGCACGTTGTGCCTTTCAGCTCTAGGCCAAAGTAGCACACCCAGAGCAGAAGTTCTACTTCAGCCAGATCAGGCCTGCAAAGAAACTGCGTTTCACAGGCCTTTGTAAGAGATGTTCCCGGTAGGCTGTAAGAGCACTGTGCAGAGCGAGTTGTTTCTTAGCTTCCCAAAGAGCTGGAAGCAAGATGCTTTGGGGCCCAACTCGCCCTTTGGAAACAGGCCTGCACGTTGTGCCCTTCAGCTCTAGGGCAATGTAGCACACCCAGAGCAGAAGTTCTAGTGCAGCGAGATCAGGCCTGCAAAGAAACTGCATTTCACAGGCCTTTGTAAGTGATGGTTCCGGTAGGCTGTAAGAGCACTGTGCAGAGCGAGTTGTTTCATAGCTAGCCCAAAGAGCTGGAAGCAAGATGGTTTGGGGCCTAACTCGCCCTTTGCAAAGAAGCCTGCACGTTGTGCCTTTCAGCTCTAGGGCAATGTAGCACACCCAGAGCAGAAGTTCTACTTCAGCCACATCAGGCCTGCAAAGAAACTGCGTTTCACAGGCCTTTGTAAGAGATGTTCCCGGTAGGCTGTAAGAGCACTGTGCAGAGCGACTTGTTTCTTAGCTTCCCAAAGAGCTGGAAGCAAGATGCTTTGGGGCCCAACTCGCCCTTTGGAAAGAAGCCTGCACGTTGTGCCTTTCAGCTCTAGGCCAATGTAGCACACCCAGAGCAGAAGTTCTACTTCAGCCAGATCAGGCCTGCAAAGAAACTGCGTTTCACAGGCCTTTGTAAGAGATGTTCCCGGTAGGCTGTAAGAGCACTGTGCAGAGCGCCTTGTTTCTTAGCTTCCCAAAGAGCTGGAAGCAAGATGCTTTGGGGCCAAACTCGCCCTTTGGAAAGAAGCCTGCACGTTGTGCCTTTCAGCTCTAGGCCAAAGTAGCACACCCAGAGCAGAAGTTCTACTTCAGCCAGATCAGGCCTGCAAAGAAACTGCGTTTCACAGGCCTTTGTAAGAGATGTTCCCGGTAGGCTGTAAGAGCACTGTGCAGAGCGAGTTGTTTCTTAGCTTCCCAAAGAGCTGGAAGCAAGATGCTTTGGGGCCCAACTCGCCCTTTGGAAACAGGCCTGCACGTTGTGCCCTTCAGCTCTAGGGCAATGTAGCACACCCAGAGCAGAAGTTCTAGTGCAGCGAGATCAGGCCTGCAAAGAAACTGCATTTCACAGGCCTTTGTAAGTGATGGTTCCGGTAGGCTGTAAGAGCACTGTGCAGAGCGAGTTGTTTCATAGCTAGCCCAAAGAGCTGGAAGCAAGATGGTTTGGGGCCTAACTCGCCCTTTGCAAAGAAGCCTGCACGTTGTGCCTTTCAGCTCTAGGGCAATGTAGCACACCCAGAGCAGAAGTTCTACTTCAGCCACATCAGGCCTGCAAAGAAACTGCGTTTCACAGGCCTTTGTAAGAGATGTTCCCGGTAGGCTGTAAGAGCACTGTGCAGAGCGAGTTGTTTCTTAGCTTCCCAAAGAGCTGGAAGCAAGATGCTTTGGGGCCCAACTCGCCCTTTGGAAAGAAGCCTGCAGGTTGTGCCTTTCAGCTCTAGGCCAATGTAGCACACCCAGAGCAGAAGTTCTACTTCAGCCACATCAGGCCTGCAAAGAAACTGCGTTTCACAGGCCTTTGTAAGAGATGTTCCCGGTAGGCTGTAAGAGCACTGTGCAGAGCGAGTTGTTTCTTAGCTTCCCAAGGAGCTGGAAGCAGGATGCTTTGCGGCCCAACTCGCCCTTATCAAAGAACCCTACGTTGTCCCTTTCAGCTCTAGGGCAATGTAGCACACGCAGAGCAGAAGTTCTAGTTCAGCCAGATCAGGCCTGCAAAGAAACTGCGTTTCACAGGCCTTTGCAAGAGATGTTCCCGGTAGGCTGTAAGAGCACTGTGCAGAGCGACTTGTTTCTTAGCTTACCAAAGAGCTGGAAGCAAGATGGTTTGGGGCCCAACTCGCCCTTTGGAAAGAAGCCTGCACGTTGTGCCTTTCAGCTCTAGGCCAATGTAGCACACCCAGAGCAGAAGTTCTACTTCAGCCAGATCAGGCCTGCAAAGAAACTTCGTTTCACAGGCCTTTGTAAGAGATGTTCCCGGTAGGCTGTAAGAGCACTGTGCAGAGCGAGTTGTTTCATAGCTAGCCCAAAGAGCTCGAAGCAAGATGCTTTGGGGCCCAACTCGCCCTTTGGAAAGAAGCCTGCACGTTGTGCCTTTCAGCTCTAGGGCCATGTAGCACACCCAGAGCAGAAGTTCTAATTCAGCCAGATCAGGCCTGCAAAGAAACTGCGTTTCACAGGCCTTTGTAAGAGATGTTCCCGGTAGGCTGTAAGAGCACTGTGCAGAGCGAGTTGTTTCTTAGCTTCCCAAAGAGCTGGAAGCAAGATGCTTTGGGGCCCAAATCGCCCTTTGGAAAGAAGCCTGAACGTTGTGCCTTTCAGCTCTAGGGCAATGTAGCACACCCAGAGCAGAAGTTCCACTTCAGCCAGATCAGGCCTGCAAAGAAACTGCGTTTCACAGGCCTTTGTAATAGATGTTCCCGGTAGGCTGTAAGAGCACTGTGCAGAGCGTGTTGTTTCTTAGCTTCCCAAGGAGCTGGAAGCAAGATGCTTTGGGGCCCAACTCGCCCTTTGGAAAGACGCCTGCACGTTGTGCCTTTCAGCTCTAGGGCAATGTAGCACACCCAGAGCAGAAGTTCTACATCAGCCAGATCAGGCCTGCAAAGGAACTGCGTTTCACAGGCCTTTGTAAGACATGTTCCCGGTAGGCTGTAAGAGCACTGTGCAGAGCGAGTTGTTTCTTAGCTTCCCAAAGAGCTGGAAGCAAGATGCTTTGGGGCCCAACTCGCCCTTTGGAAAGAAGCCTGCACGTTGTGCCTTTCAGCTCTAGGGCAATGTAGAGCACCCAGAGCAGAAGTTCCACTTCAGCCAGATCAGGCCTGCAAAGAAACTGCGTTTCACAGGCCTTTGTAAGAGATGTTCCCGGTAGGCTGTAAGAGCACTGTGCAGAGCGAGTTGTTTCTTAGCTTCCCAAAGAGCTGGAAGCAAGATGCTTTGGGGCCCAACTCGCCCTTTGGAAAGAAGCCTGCACGTTGTGCCTTTCAGCTCTAGGGCCATGTAGCACACCCAGAGCAGAAGTTCTAGTTCAGCCAGATCAGGCCTGCAAAGAAACTGCATTTCACAGGCCTTTGTAACTGATGCTCCCGGTAGGCTGTAAGAGCACTGTGCAGAGCGAGTTGTTGCATAGCTAGCCCAAAGAGCTGGAAGCAAGATGCTTTGGGGCCCAACTCGCCTTTTGCAAAGAAGCCTGCACATTGTGCCTTTCAGCTCTAGGGCCATGTAGCACACCCAGAGCAGAAGTTCTACTTCAGCCAGATCAGGCGTGCAAGGAAACTGCGTTTCACAGGCCTTTGTAAGAGATGTTCCCGGTAGGCTGTAAGAGCACTGTGCAGAGCGAGTTGTTTCTTAGCTTCCCAAAGAGCTGGAAGCAAGATGCTTTGGGGCCCAACTCGCCCTTTGGAAAGAAGCCTGCAGGTTGTGCCTTTCAGCTCTAGGCCAAAGTAGCACACCCAGAGCAGAAGTTCTACTTCAGCCACATCAGGCCTGCAAAGAAACTGCGTTTCACAGGCCTTTGTAAGAGATGTTCCCGGTAGGCTGTAAGAGCACTGTGCAGAGCGAGTTGTTTCTTAGCTTCCCAAGGAGCTGGAAGCAAGATGCTTTGCGGCCCAACTCGCCCTTTGCAAAGAAGCCTGCACGTTGTGCCTTTCAGCTCTAGGGCAATGTAGCACACGCAGAGCAGAAGTTCTAGTTCAGCCAGATCAGGCCTGCAAAGAAACTGTGTTTCACAGGCCTTTGTAAGAGATGATCCCACTAGGCTGTAAGAGCACTGTGCAGAGCGAGTTGTTTCTTAGCTTCCCAAAGAGCTGGAAGCAAGATGCTTTGGGGCCCAACTCGCCCTTTGCAAAGAAGCCTGCACGTTGTGCCTTTCAGCTCTAGGGCAATGTAGAGCACCCAGAGCAGAAGTTCCACTTCAGCTAGATCAGGCCTGCAAAGAAACTGCGTTTCACAGGCCTTTGTAAGAGATGTTCCCGGTAGGCTGTAAGAGCACTGTGCAGAGCGAGTTGTTTCTTAGCTTCCCAAAGAGCTGGAATCAAGTTGCTTTGCGGCCCAACTCGCCCTTTGGAAAGAAGCCTGCACGTTGTGCCTTTCAGCTCTAGGGCAATGTAGCACACGCAGAGCAGAAGTTCTAGTTCAGCCAGATCCGGCCTGCAAAGAAACTGCGTTTCACAGGACATCGTAAGAGATGTTCCCGGTAGGCTCTATGAGCACTGTGCAGAGCGCCTTGTTTCTTAGCTTCCCAAAGAGCTGGAAGCAAGATGCTTTGGGGCCCATCTCGCCCTTTGGAAAGAAGCCTGCACGTTGTGCCTTTCAGCTCTAGGGCAATGTAGCACACGCAGAGCAGAAGTTCTAGTTCAGCCAGATCAGGCCTGCAAAGAAACTGTGTTTCACAGGCCTTTGTAAGAGATGTTCCCACTAGGCTGTAAGAGCACTGTGCAGAGCGAGTTGTTTCTTAGCTTCCCAAAGAGCTGGAAGCAAGATGCTTTGGGGCCCAACTCGCCCTTTGCAAAGAAGCCTGCACGTTGTGCCTTTCAGCTCTAGGGCAATGTAGAGCACCCAGAGCAGAAGTTCCACTTCAGCTAGATCAGGCCTGCAAAGAAACTGCGTTTCACAGGCCTTTGTAAGAGATGTTCCCGGTAGGCTGTAAGAGCACTGTGCAGAGCGAGTTGTTTCTTAGCTTCCCAAAGAGCTGGAATCAAGTTGCTTTGCGGCCCAACACGCCCTTTGGAAAGAAGCCTGCACGTTGTGCCTTTCAGCTCTAGGGCAATGTAGCACACGCAGAGCAGAAGTTCTAGTTCAGCCAGATCCGGCCTGCAAAGAAACTGCGTTTCACAGGACATCGTAAGAGATGTTCCCGGTAGGCTCTATGAGCACTGTGCAGAGCACCTTGTTTCTTAGCTTCCCAAAGAGCTGGAAGCAAGATGCTTTGGGGCCCAACTCGCCCTTTGGAAAGAAGCCTGCACGTTGTGCCTTTCAGCTCTAGGCCAATGTAGCACACACAGAGCAGAAGTTCTACTTCAGCCAGATCAGGCCTGCAAAGAAACTGCGTTTCACAGGCCTTTGTAAGAGATGTTCCCAGTAGGCTGTAAGAGCACTGTGCAGAGCGAGTTGTTTCTTACCTTCCCAAGGAGCTGGAAACAAGATGCTTTGCAGCCCAACTCGCCCTTGGGAAAGAAGCCTGCACGTTGTGCCTTTCAGCTCTAGGGCAATGTAGCACACCCAGAGCAGAAGTTCTGGTTCAGCCAGATCAGGCCTGCAAAGAAACTGCGTTTCACAGGCCTTTGTAAGAGATGTTCCCGGTAGGCTGTAAGAGCACTGTGCAGAGCGAGTTGTTTCTTAGCTTCCCAAAGAGCTGGAAGCAAGATGCTTTGGGGCCCAACTCGCCCTTTTGAAAGAAGCCTGCAGGTTGTGCCTTTCAGCTCTAGGCCAATGTAGCACACCCAGAGCAGAAGTTCTACTTCAGCCACATCAGGCCTGCAAAGAAACTGCGTTTCACAGGCCTTTGTAAGAGATGTTCCCAGTAGGCTGTAAGAGCACTGTGCAGAGCGACTTGTTTCTTAGCTTCCCAAAGAGCTGGAAGCAAGATGCTTTGGGGCCCAACTCGCCCTTTGGAAAGAAGCCTGCACGTTGTGCCTTTCAGCTCAGGGCCAATGTAGAACACCCAGAGCAGAAGTTCTACTTCAGCC
Source organism: Equus caballus (assembly GCF_041296265.1). Lineage (NCBI taxonomy): Eukaryota > Metazoa > Chordata > Mammalia > Perissodactyla > Equidae > Equus > Equus caballus. The sequence continues at coordinate 51,740,909 of NC_091688.1, read as the reverse complement.
ATATCAGGCCTGCAAAGAAACTCGTTTCACAGGCCTTTGTAAGAGATGTTCCCGGTAGGCTGTAAGAGCACTGTGCAGAGCGAGTTGTTTCTTAGCTTCCCAAAGAGCTGGAAGCAAGATGCTTTGGGGCCCAACTCGCCCTTTGGAAAGAAGCCTGCAGGTTGTGCCTTTCAGCTCTAGGCCAATGTAGCACACCCACAGCAGAAGTTCTACATCAGCCAGATCAGGCCTGCAAAGAAACTGCGTTTCACAGGCCTTTGTAAGAGATGTTCCCGGTAGGCTGTAAGAGCACTGTGCAGAGCGAGTTGTTTCTTAGCTTCCCAAGGAGCTGGAAGCAAGATGCTTTGCGGCCCAACTCGCCCTTTGCAAAGAAGCCTGCACGTTGTGCCTTTCAGCTCTAGGGCCATGTAGCACACCCAGAGCAGAAGTTCTAGTTCAGCCAGATCAGGCCTGCAAAGAAACTGCATTTCACAGGCCTTTGTAACTGATGCTCCCGGTAGGCTGTAAGAGCACTGTGCAGAGCGAGTTGTTGCATAGCTAGCCCAAAGAGCTGGAAGCAAGATGCTTTGGGGCCCAACTCGCCTTTTGCAAAGAAGCCTGCACATTGTGCCTTTCAGCTCTAGGGCCATGTAGCACACCCAGAGCAGAAGTTCTACTTCAGCCAGATCAGGCGTGCAAGGAAACTGCGTTTCACAGGCCTTTGTAAGAGATGTTCCCGGTAGGCTGTAAGAGCACTGTGCAGAGCGAGTTGTTTCTTAGCTTCCCAAAGAGCTGGAAGCAAGATGCTTTGGGGCCCAACTCGCCCTTTGGAAAGAAGCCTGCAGGTTGTGCCTTTCAGCTCTAGGCCAAAGTAGCACACCCAGAGCAGAAGTTCTACTTCAGCCACATCAGGCCTGCAAAGAAACTGCGTTTCACAGGCCTTTGTAAGAGATGTTCCCGGTAGGCTGTAAGAGCACTGTGCAGAGCGAGTTGTTTCTTAGCTTCCCAAGGAGCTGGAAGCAAGATGCTTTGCGGCCCAACTCGCCCTTTGCAAAGAAGCCTGCACGTTGTGCCTTTCAGCTCTAGGGCAATGTAGCACACGCAGAGCAGAAGTTCTAGTTCAGCCAGATCAGGCCTGCAAAGAAACTGTGTTTCACAGGCCTTTGTAAGAGATGATCCCACTAGGCTGTAAGAGCACTGTGCAGAGCGAGTTGTTTCTTAGCTTCCCAAAGAGCTGGAAGCAAGATGCTTTGGGGCCCAACTCGCCCTTTGCAAAGAAGCCTGCACGTTGTGCCTTTCAGCTCTAGGGCAATGTAGAGCACCCAGAGCAGAAGTTCCACTTCAGCTAGATCAGGCCTGCAAAGAAACTGCGTTTCACAGGCCTTTGTAAGAGATGTTCCCGGTAGGCTGTAAGAGCACTGTGCAGAGCGAGTTGTTTCTTAGCTTCCCAAAGAGCTGGAATCAAGTTGCTTTGCGGCCCAACTCGCCCTTTGGAAAGAAGCCTGCACGTTGTGCCTTTCAGCTCTAGGGCAATGTAGCACACGCAGAGCAGAAGTTCTAGTTCAGCCAGATCCGGCCTGCAAAGAAACTGCGTTTCACAGGACATCGTAAGAGATGTTCCCGGTAGGCTCTATGAGCACTGTGCAGAGCGCCTTGTTTCTTAGCTTCCCAAAGAGCTGGAAGCAAGATGCTTTGGGGCCCATCTCGCCCTTTGGAAAGAAGCCTGCACGTTGTGCCTTTCAGCTCTAGGGCAATGTAGCACACGCAGAGCAGAAGTTCTAGTTCAGCCAGATCAGGCCTGCAAAGAAACTGTGTTTCACAGGCCTTTGTAAGAGATGTTCCCACTAGGCTGTAAGAGCACTGTGCAGAGCGAGTTGTTTCTTAGCTTCCCAAAGAGCTGGAAGCAAGATGCTTTGGGGCCCAACTCGCCCTTTGCAAAGAAGCCTGCACGTTGTGCCTTTCAGCTCTAGGGCAATGTAGAGCACCCAGAGCAGAAGTTCCACTTCAGCTAGATCAGGCCTGCAAAGAAACTGCGTTTCACAGGCCTTTGTAAGAGATGTTCCCGGTAGGCTGTAAGAGCACTGTGCAGAGCGAGTTGTTTCTTAGCTTCCCAAAGAGCTGGAATCAAGTTGCTTTGCGGCCCAACACGCCCTTTGGAAAGAAGCCTGCACGTTGTGCCTTTCAGCTCTAGGGCAATGTAGCACACGCAGAGCAGAAGTTCTAGTTCAGCCAGATCCGGCCTGCAAAGAAACTGCGTTTCACAGGACATCGTAAGAGATGTTCCCGGTAGGCTCTATGAGCACTGTGCAGAGCACCTTGTTTCTTAGCTTCCCAAAGAGCTGGAAGCAAGATGCTTTGGGGCCCAACTCGCCCTTTGGAAAGAAGCCTGCACGTTGTGCCTTTCAGCTCTAGGCCAATGTAGCACACACAGAGCAGAAGTTCTACTTCAGCCAGATCAGGCCTGCAAAGAAACTGCGTTTCACAGGCCTTTGTAAGAGATGTTCCCAGTAGGCTGTAAGAGCACTGTGCAGAGCGAGTTGTTTCTTACCTTCCCAAGGAGCTGGAAACAAGATGCTTTGCAGCCCAACTCGCCCTTGGGAAAGAAGCCTGCACGTTGTGCCTTTCAGCTCTAGGGCAATGTAGCACACCCAGAGCAGAAGTTCTGGTTCAGCCAGATCAGGCCTGCAAAGAAACTGCGTTTCACAGGCCTTTGTAAGAGATGTTCCCGGTAGGCTGTAAGAGCACTGTGCAGAGCGAGTTGTTTCTTAGCTTCCCAAAGAGCTGGAAGCAAGATGCTTTGGGGCCCAACTCGCCCTTTTGAAAGAAGCCTGCAGGTTGTGCCTTTCAGCTCTAGGCCAATGTAGCACACCCAGAGCAGAAGTTCTACTTCAGCCACATCAGGCCTGCAAAGAAACTGCGTTTCACAGGCCTTTGTAAGAGATGTTCCCAGTAGGCTGTAAGAGCACTGTGCAGAGCGACTTGTTTCTTAGCTTCCCAAAGAGCTGGAAGCAAGATGCTTTGGGGCCCAACTCGCCCTTTGGAAAGAAGCCTGCACGTTGTGCCTTTCAGCTCAGGGCCAATGTAGAACACCCAGAGCAGAAGTTCTACTTCAGCCATATCAGGCCTGCAAAGAAACTCGTTTCACAGGCCTTTGTAAGAGATGTTCCCGGTAGGCTGTAAGAGCACTGTGCAGAGCGAGTTGTTTCTTAGCTTCCCAAAGAGCTGGAAGCAAGATGCTTTGGGGCCCAACTCGCCCTTTGGAAAGAAGCCTGCAGGTTGTGCCTTTCAGCTCTAGGCCAATGTAGCACACCCACAGCAGAAGTTCTACATCAGCCAGATCAGGCCTGCAAAGAAACTGCGTTTCACAGGCCTTTGTAAGAGATGTTCCCGGTAGGCTGTAAGAGCACTGTGCAGAGCGAGTTGTTTCTTAGCTTCCCAAGGAGCTGGAAGCAAGATGCTTTGCGGCCCAACTCGCCCTTTGCAAAGAAGCCTGCACGTTGTGCCTTTCAGCTCTAGGGCAATGTAGCACACGCAGAGCAGAAGTTCTAGTTCAGCCAGATCAGGCCTGCAAAGAAACTGTGTTTAACAGGCCTTTGTAAGAGATTTTCCCACTAGGCTGTAAGAGCACTGTGCAGAGCGAATTGTTTCTTAGCTTACCAAAGAGCTGGAAGCAAGATGGTTTGGGGCCCAACTCGCCCTTTGGAAAGAAGCCTGCACGTTGTGCCTTTCAGCTCTAGGCCAATGTAGCACACCCAGAGCAGAAGTTCTACTTCAGCCAGATCAGGCCTGCAAGGAAACTTCGTTTCACAGGCCTTTGTAAGAGATGTTCCCGGTAGGCTGTAAGAGCACTGTGCAGAGCGAGTTGTTTCATAGCTAGCCCAAAGAGCTGGAAGCAAGATGCTTTGGGGCCCAACTCGCCCTTTGGAAAGAAGCCTGCACGTTGTGCCTTTCAGCTCTAGGCCAATGTAGCACACCCAGAGCAGAAGTTCTACTTCAGCCAGATCAGGCCTGCAAAGAAACTGCGTTTCACAGGCCTTTGTAAGAGATGTTCCCGGTAGGCTGTAAGAGCACTGTGCAGAGCGCCTTGTTTCTTAGCTTCCCAAAGAGCTGGAAGCAAGATGCTTTGGGGCCAAACTCGCCCTTTGGAAAGAAGCCTGCACGTTGTGCCTTTCAGCTCTAGGCCAAAGTAGCACACCCAGAGCAGAAGTTCTACTTCAGCCAGATCAGGCCTGCAAAGAAACTGCGTTTCACAGGCCTTTGTAAGAGATGTTCCCGGTAGGCTGTAAGAGCACTGTGCAGAGCGAGTTGTTTCTTAGCTTCCCAAAGAGCTGGAAGCAAGATGCTTTGGGGCCCAACTCGCCCTTTGGAAACAGGCCTGCACGTTGTGCCCTTCAGCTCTAGGGCAATGTAGCACACCCAGAGCAGAAGTTCTAGTGCAGCGTGATCAGGCCTGCAAAGAAACTGCATTTCACAGGCCTTTGTAAGTGATGGTTCCGGTAGGCTGTAAGAGCACTGTGCAGAGCGAGTTGTTTCATAGCTAGCCCAAAGAGCTGGAAGCAAGATGGTTTGGGGCCTAACTCGCCCTTTGCAAAGAAGCCTGCACGTTGTGCCTTTCAGCTCTAGGGCAATGTAGCACACCCAGAGCAGAAGTTCTACTTCAGCCACATCAGGCCTGCAAAGAAACTGCGTTTCACAGGCCTTTGTAACAGATGTCCCGGTAGGCTGTAAGAGCACTGTGCAGAGCGAGTTGTTTCTTAGCTTCCCAAAGAGCTGGAAGCAAGATGCTTTGGGGCCCAACTCGCCCTTTGGAAAGAAGCCTGCAGGTTGTGCCTTTCAGCTCTAGGCCAATGTAGCACACCCAGCGCAGAAGTTCTACTTCAGCCACATCAGGCCTGCAAAGAAACTGCGTTTCACAGGCCTTTGTAAGAGATGTTCCCGGTAGGCTGTAAGAGCACTGTGCAGAGCGAGTTGTTTCTTAGCTTCCCAAGGAGCTGGAAGCAGGATGCTTTGCGGCCCAACTCGCCCTTTGCAAAGAACCCTACGTTGTGCCTTTCAGCTCTAGGGCAATGTAGCACACGCAGAGCAGAAGTTCTAGTTCAGCCAGATCAGGCCTGCAAAGAAACTGCATTTCACAGGCCTTTGCAAGAGATGTTCCCGGTAGGCTGTAAGAGCACTGTGCAGAGCGACTTGTTTCTTAGCTTACCAAAGAGCTGGAAGCAAGATGGTTTGGGGCCCAACTCGCCCTTTGGAAAGACGCCTGCACGTTGTGCCTTTCAGCTCTAGGCCAATGTAGCACACCCAGAGCAGAAGTTCTACTTCAGCCAGATCAGGCCTGCAAAGAAATTTCGTTTCACAGGCCTTTGTAAGAGATGTTCCCGGTAGGCTGTAAGAGCACTGTGCAGAGCGAGTTGTTTCATAGCTAGCCCAAAGAGCTCGAAGCAAGATGCTTTGGGGCCCAACTCGCCCTTTGGAAAGAAGCCTGCACGTTGTGCCTTTCAGCTCTAGGGCCATGTAGCACACCCAGAGCAGAAGTTCTAATTCAGCCAGATCAGGCCTGCAAAGAAACTGCGTTTCACAGGCCTTTGTAAGAGATGTTCCCGGTAGGCTGTAAGAGCACTGTGCAGAGCGAGTTGTTTCTTAGCTTCCCAAAGAGCTGGAAGCAAGATGCTTTGGGGCCCAAATCGCCCTTTGGAAAGAAGCCTGAACGTTGTGCCTTTCAGCTCTAGGGCAATGTAGCACACCCAGAGCAGAAGTTCCACTTCAGCCAGATCAGGCCTGCAAAGAAACTGCGTTTCACAGGCCTTTGTAATAGATGTTCCCGGTAGTCTGTAAGAGCACTGTGCAGAGCGTGTTGTTTCTTAGCTTCCCAAGGAGCTGGAAGCAAGATGCTTTGGGGCCCAACTCGCCCTTTGGAAAGAAGCCTGCACGTTGTGCCTTTCAGCTCTAGGCCAAAGTAGCACACCCAGAGCAGAAGTTCTACTTCAGCCACATCAGGCCTGCAAAGAAACTGCGTTTCACAGGCCTTTGTAAGAGATGTTCCCGGTAGGCTGTAAGAGCACTGTGCAGAGCGAGTTGTTTCTTAGCTTCCCAAGGAGCTGGAAGCAAGATGCTTTGCGGCCCAACTCGCCCTTTGCAAAGAAGCCTGCACGTTGTGCCTTTCAGCTCTAGGGCAATGTAGCACACGCAGAGCAGAAGTTCTAGTTCAGCCAGATCAGGCCTGCAAAGAAACTGTGTTTCACAGGCCTTTGTAAGAGATGTTCCCACTAGGCTGTAAGAGCACTGTGCAGAGCGAATTGTTTCTTAGCTTACCAAAGAGCTGGAAGCAAGATGGTTTGGGGCCCAACTCGCCCTTTGGAAAGAAGCCTGCACGTTGTGCCTTTCAGCTCTAGGGCCATGTAGCACACCCAGAGCAGAAGTTCTACCTCAGCCAGATCAGGCCGGCAAAGAAACTGCGTTTGACAGGCCTTTGTATGAGATGTTCCCTGTAGTCTGTAAGAGCACTGTGCAGAGCGACTTGTTTCTTAGCTTCCCAAAGAGCTGGAAGCAAGATGCTTTGGGGCCCAACTCGCCCTTTGGAAAGAAGCCTGCAGGTTGTGCCTTTCAGCTCTAGGCCAATGTAGCACACCCAGAGCAGAAGTTCTACTTCAGCGAGATCAGGCCTGCAAAGAAACTGCGTTTCACAGGCCTTTGTAAGAGATGTTCCCGGTAGGCTGTAAGAGCACTGTGCAGAGCGAGTTGTTTCTTAGCTTCCCAAAGAGCTGGAAGCAAGATGCTTTGGGGCCCAACTCGCCCTTTGGAAAGAAGCCTGCAGGTTGTGCCTTTCAGCTCTAGGCCAATGTAGCACACCCACAGCAGAAGTTCTACTTCAGCCAGATCAGGCCTGCAAGGAAACTGCGTTTCACAGGCCTTTGTAAGAGATGTTCCCGGTAGGCTGTAAGAGCACTGTGCAGAGCGAGTTGTTTCTTAGCTTCCCAAGGAGCTGGAAGCAAGATGCTTTGCGGCCCAACTGGCCCTTTGCAAAGAAGCCGGCACGTTGTGCCTTTCAGCTCTAGGGCAAGTAGCACACGCAGAGCAGAAGTTCTAGTTCAGCCAGATCAGGCCTGCAAAGAAACTGCGTTTCACAGGCCTTTGTAAGAGATGTTCCCGGTAGGCTGTAAGAGCACTGTGCAGAGCGACTTGATTCTTAGCTTCCCAAAGAGCTGGAAGCAAGATGCTTTGGGGCCCAACTCGCCCTTTTGAAAGAAGCCTGCACGTTGTGCCTTTCAGCTCTAGGCCAATGTAGCACACCCAGAGCAGAAGTTCTACTTCAGCCAGATCAGGCCTGCAAAGAAACTGCGTTTCACAGGCCTTTGTAAGAGATGTTCCCAGTAGGCTGTAAGAGCACTGTGCAGAGCGACTTGTTTCTTAGCTTCCCAAAGAGCTGGAAGCAAGATGCTTTGGGGCCCAACTCGCCCTTTGGAAAGAAGCCTGCACGTTGTGCCTTTCAGCTCAGGGCCAATGTAGAACACCCAGAGCAGAAGTTCTACTTCAGCCATATCAGGCCTGCAAAGAAACTCGTTTCACAGGCCTTTGTAAGAGATGTTCCCGGTAGGCTGTAAGAGCACTGTGCAGAGCGAGTTGTTTCTTAGCTTCCCAAAGAGCTGGAAGCAAGATGCTTTGGGGCCCAACTCGCCCTTTGGAAAGAAGCCTGCACGCTGTGCCTTTCAGCTCTAGGGCCATGTAGCACACGCAGAGCAGAAGTTCTACTTCAGCCAGATCAGGCCTGCAAAGAAACTGCGTTTCACAGGCCTTTGGAAGAGATGTTCCCGGTAGGCTGTAAGAGCACTGTGCAGAGCGAGTTGTTTCTTAGCTTCCCAAAGAGCTGGAAGCAAGATGCTTTGCGGCCCAACTCGCCCTTTGCAAAGAAGCCTGCACGTTGTGCCTTTCAGCTCTAGGCCAATGTAGCACACCCAGAGCAGAAGTTCTACTTCAGCCAGATCAGGCCTGCAAAGAAACTGCGTTTGAGATGCCTTTGTAAGAGATGTTCCCGGTAGGCTGTAAATGCACTGTGCAGAGCGAGTTGTTTCTTAGCTTCCCAAAGAGCTGGAAGCAAGATGCTTTGGGGCCCAACTCGCCCTTTGGAAAGAAGCCTGCACGTTGTGCCTTTCAGCTCTAGGCCAATGTAGCACACCCAGAGCAGAAGTTCTACTTCAGCCAGATCAGGCCTGCAAAGAAACTGCGTTTCACAGGCCTTTGTAAGAGATGTTCCCAGTAGGCTGTAAGAGCACTGTGCAGAGCGAGTTGTTTCTTAGCTTCCCAAAGAGCTGGAAGAAAGAAGCTTTGGGGCCCAACTCGCCCTTTGGAAAGAAGCCTGCACGTTGTGCCTTTCAGCTCTAGGCCAATGTAGCACACCCAGAGCAGAAGTTCTACTTCAGCCAGATCAGGCCTGCAAAGAAACTTCGTTTCACAGGCCTTTGTAAGAGATGTTCCCGGTAGGCTGTAAGAGCACTGTGCAGAGCGAGTTGTTTCATAGCTAGCCCAAAGAGCTGGAAGCAAGATGCTTTGGGGCCCAACTCGCCCTTTGGAAAGAAGCCTGCACGTTGTGCCTTTCAGCTCTAGGGCCATGTAGCACACCCAGAGCAGAAGTTCTACCTCAGCCAGATCAGGCCTGCAGAGAAACTGCGTTTCACAGGCCTTTGTAAGAGATGTTCCCGGTAGGCTGTAAGAGCACTGTACATAGCGAGTTGTTTCTTAGCTTCCCAAAGAGCTGGAAGCAAGATGGTTTGGGGCCCAACTCGCCCTTTGGAAAGAAGCCTGCAGGTTGTGCCTTTCAGCTCTAGGCCAATGTAGCACACCCAGAGCAGAAGTTCTACTTCAGCCAGATCAGGCCTGCAAAGAAACTGCGTTTCACAGGCCTTTGTAAGAGATGTTCCAGGTAGGCTGTAAGAGCACTGTGCAGAGCGAGTTGTTTCTTAGCTTCCCAAAGAGCTGGAAGCAAGATGCTTTGGGGCCCAACTCGCCCTTTGGAAACAGGCCTGCACGTTGTGCCCTTCAGCTCTAGGCCAATGTAGCACACCCAGAGCAGAAGTTCTACTTCAGCCAGATCAGGCCTGCAAAGAAACTGCGTTTGAGATCCTTTATAAGAGTTGTTCCCGGTAGGCTGTAAAAGCACTGTGCAGAGCGAGTTGTTTCTTAGCTTCCCAAAGAGCTGGAAGCAAGATGCTTTGGGGCCCAACTCGCCCTTTGGAAAGAAGCCTGCATGTTGTGCCTTTCAGCTCTAGGCCAATGTAGCACACCCAGAGCAGAAGTTCTACTTCAGCCAGATCAGGCCTGCAAAGAAACTGCGTTTGAGATGCCTTTGTAAGAGATGTTCCCGGTAGGCTGTAAAAGCACTGTGCAGAGCGAGTTGTTTCTTAGCTTCCCAAAGAGCTGGAAGCAAGATGCTTTGGGGCCCAACTCGCCCTTTGGAAAGAAGCCTGCACGTTGTGCCTTTCAGCTCTAGGCCAATGTAGCACACCCAGAGCAGAAGTTCTACTTCAGCCAGATCAGGCCTGCAAAGAAACTGCGTTTCACAGGCCTTTGTAAGAGATGTTCCCAGTAGGCTGTAAGAGCACTGTGCAGAGCGAGTTGTTTCTTAGCTTCCCAAAGAGCTGGAAGCAAGAAGCTTTGGGGCCCAACTCGCCCTTTGGAAAGAAGCCTGCACGTTGTGCCTTTCAGCTCTAGGCCAATGTAGCACACCCAGAGCAGAAGTTCTACTTCAGCCAGATCAGGCCTGCAAAGAAACTTCGTTTCACAGGCCTTTGTAAGAGATGTTCCCGGTAGGCTGTAAGAGCACTGTGCAGAGCGAGTTGTTTCATAGCTAGCCCAAAGAGCTGGAAGCAAGATGCTTTGGGGCCCAACTCGCCCTTTGGAAAGAAGCCTGCACGTTGTGCCTTTCAGCTCTAGGGCCATGTAGCACACCCAGAGCAGAAGTTCTACCTCAGCCAGATCAGGCCTGCAAAGAAACTGCGTTTCACAGGCCTTTGTAAGAGATGCTCCCGGTAGGCTGTAAGAGCACTGTGCATAGCGAGTTGTTTCTTAGCTTCCCAAAGAGCTGGAAGCAAGATGCTTTGGGGCCCAACTCGCCCTTTGGAAAGAAGCCTGCAGGTTGTGCCTTTCAGCTCTAGGCCAATGTAGCACACCCAGAGCAGAAGTTCTACTTCAGCCAGATCAGGCCTGCAAAGAAACTGCGTTTCACAGGCCTTTGTAAGAGATGTTCCCGGTAGGCTGTAAGAGCACTGTGCAGAGCGAGTTGTTTCTTAGCTTCCCAAAGAGCTGGAAGCAAGATGCTTTGGGGCCCAACTCGCCTTTTGGAACCAGCCTGCACGTTGTGCCCTTCAGCTCTAGGGCAATGTAGCACACCCAGAGCAGAAGTTCTAGTGCAGCGTGATCAGGCCTGCAAAGAAACTGCGTTTCACAGGCCTTTGTAATAGATGTTCCCGGTAGGCTGTAAGAGCACTGTGCAGAGCGTGTTGTTTCTTAGCTTCCCAAGGAGCTGGAAGCAAGATGCTTTGGGGCCCAACTCGCCCTTTGGAAAGAAGCCTGCACGTTGTGCCTTTCAGCTCTAGGGCCATGTAGCACACCCAGAGCAGAAGTTCTAGTTCAGCCAGATCTGGCCTGCAAAGAAACTGCATTTCACAGGCCTTTGTAACTGATGCTCCCGGTAGGCTGTAAGAGCACTGTGCAGAGCGAGTTGTTTCATAGCTAGCCCAAAGAGCTGGAAGCAAGAAGCTTTGGGGCCCAACTCGCCCTTTGGAAAGAAGCCTGCACGTTGTGCCTTTCAGCTCTAGGGCCATGTAGCACACCCAGAGCAGAAGTTCTACTTCAGCCACATCAGGCCTGCAAAGAAACTGCGTTTCACAGGCCTTTGTAAGAGATGTTCCCGGTAGGCTGTAAGAGCACTGTGCAGAGCGAGTTGTTTCTTAGCTTCCCAAAGAGCTGGAAGCAAGATGCTTTGGGGCCCAACTCGCCCTTTGGAAAGAAGCCTGCACGTTGTGCCTTTCAGCTCTAGGCCAATGTAGCACACCCAGAGCAGAAGTTCTACTTCAGCCAGATCAGGCCTGAAAAGAAACTGCGTTTCACAGGCCTTTGTAAGAGATGTTCCCAGTAGGCTGTAAGAGCACTGTGCAGAGCGACTTGTTTCTTAGCTTCCCAAAGAGCTGGAAGCAAGATGCTTTGGGGCCCAACTCGCCCTTTGGAAAGAAGCCTGCACGTTGTGCCTTTCAGCTCAGGGCCAATGTAGCACACCTAGAGCAGAAGTTCTACTTCAGCTAGGTCAGGCCTGCAAAGAAACTGTGTTTCACAGGCCTTTGTAAGAGATGTTCCCGGTAGGCTGTAAGAGCAGTGTGCAGAGCGAGTTGTTTCTTAGCTTCCCAAAGAGCTGGAAGCAAGATGCTTTGGGGCCCAACTCGCCCTTTGGAAAGAAGCCTGCACATTGTGCCTTTCAGCTCTAGGGAAATGTAGCACACCCAGAGCAGAAGTTCTGGTTCAGCCAGATTAGGCCTGCAAAGAAACTGCATTTCACAGGCCTTTGTAACTGATGCTCCCGGTAGGCTGTAAGAGCACTGTGCAGAGCGAGTTGTTTCTTAGCTTCCCAAAGAGCTGGAAGCAAGATGCTTTGGGGCCCAACTCGCCCTTTGGAAAGAAGCCTGCACGTTGTGCTTTTCAGCTCTAGGGCAATGTAGCACACCCAGAGCAGAAGTTCCACTTCAGCCAGATCAGGCCTGCAAAGAAACTGCGTTTCACAGGCCTTTGTAAGATGTGTTCCCGGTAGGCTGTAAGAGCACTGTGCATAGCGAGTTGTTTCTTAGCTTCCCAAAGAGCTGGAAGCAAGATGCTTTGCGGCCCAACTCGCCCTTTGGAAAGGAGCCTGCACGTTGTGCCTTTCAGCTCTAGGCCAAGGTAGCACACCCACAGCAGAAGTTCTACTTTAGCCAGATCAGGCCTGCAAAGAAACTGCGTTTCACAGGCCTTTGTAAGAGATGTTCCCGGTAGGCTGTAAGAGCACTGTGCAGAGCGAGTTGTTTTTAGGTTCCCAAAGAGCTGGAAGCAAGATGCTTTGGGGCCCAACTCGCCCTTTGGAAAGAAGCCTGCACGTTGTGCCTTTCAGCTCTAGGGCAATGTAGAGCACCCAGAGCAGAAGTTCCACTTCAGCCAGATCAGGCCTGCAAAGAAACTGCGTTTCACAGTCTTTTGTAAGACATGTTCCCGGTAGGCTGAAAGAGCCCTATGCAGAGCTAGTTTTTTCTTAGCTGCCCAAAGAGCTGGGACCAGGACGCTGAGGGAGTTCTTTCCTCTTGGGAAAACAAGGCAGGACCTTGTGCCTTGCAGCTCTAGGCCCATGTAGGACACTGCAGAGCAGGAGTTCCACTTCAGCGAGTTCACGCCTGGGAAGAAACTGCGTTTCACATGCCTTTGTAAGACATGTTCGTGGTAGTGTGTAAAACAAAAGTGCAGAGCGAGTTGTTTCTTAGCTTCCCAAAGAGCTGGAAGCAAGATGCTTTGGGGCCCAACTCGCCCTTTGGAAAGAAGCCTGCACGTTGTGCCTTTCAGCTCTAGGGCAATGTAGCACACCCAGAGCAGAAGTTCGACTTCAGTCAGATCAGGCCTCCAAAGAAACTCCGTTTCACAGGCCTTTGTAAGAGATGTTCCCGGTAGGCTGTAAGAGCACTGGGCAGAGCGAGTTGTTTCTTAGCTTCCCAAAGAGCTGGAAGCAAGATGCTTTGGGGCCCAACTCGCCCTTTGGAAAGAAGCCTGCACGTTGTGCCTTTCAGCTCTAGGGTAATGTAGCACACCCAGATCAGAAGTTCTACTTCAGCCAGATCAGGCCTGCAGAGAAACTGCGTTTCACAGGCCTTTGTAAGAGATGTTCCCGGTAGGCTGTAAGAGCACTGTGCAGAGCGGGTTGTTTCTTAGCTTCCCAAAGAGCTGGAAGCAAGATGCTTTGGGGCCCAACTCGCCCTTTGGAAAGAAGCCTGCACGTTGTGCCTTTCAGCTCTAGGGCAATGTAGCACACCCAGAGAAGAAGTTCTACTTCAGCCAGATCTGGCCTGCAAAGAAACTGCGTTTCACAGGCCTTTGTAAGAGATGTTCCCGGTAGGCTGTAAGAGCACTGTGCAGAGCGAGTTGTTTCTTAGCTTCCCAAAGAGCTGGAAGCAAGATGCTTTGGGGCCCAACTCGCCCTTTGGAAAGAAGCCTGCACGTTGTGCCTTTCAGCTCTAGGGCAATGTAGCACACCCAGAGCAGAAGTTCTACTTCAGCCAGATCAGGCCTGCAAAGAAAGTGCGTTTCACAGGCCTTTGTAAGAGATGTTCCCGGTAGGCTGTAAGAGCACTGTGCAGAGTGAGTAGGTCCTTAGATTATCAAAGAGCTGGAAGCAAGATGCTTTGGGGCAAAACTCACCCTTTGGAAAGAAGCCTGCACGTTGTGCCTTTCAGCTCTAGGGCAATGTACCACACGCAGAGCAGAAGTTCGACTTCAGCCAGATCACGCCTGCAAAGAAACTGCGTTTCACAGTCTTTTGTAAGACATGTTCCCGGTAGGCTGAAAGAGCCCTATGCAGAGCTAGTTTTTTGTTAGCTGCCCAAAGAGCTGGGACCTGGACGCTGAGGGAGTTCTCTCCTCTTGTGGAAACAAGGCAGGACCTTGTGCCTTGCAGCTCTAGGCCCATGTACGACATGGCAGAGCAGAAGTTCTACTTCAGCGAGATCATGCCTGGGAAGAAACTGCGTTCCACAGGCCTTTGTAAGACATGTTCGTGGTAGTGCGTAAAACAAAAGTGCAGAGCGAGTTGTTTCTTAGCTTCCCAAAGAGCTGGAAGCAAGAGTCTTTGGGGCCCAACTCGCCCTCTGTTAAGAAGCCGGCACGTTGTGCCTTTCAGCTCTAGGGCAATGTAGCACACCCAGAGCAGAAGTTCGACTTCAGTCAGATCAGGCCTGCAAAGAAATTTCGTTTCACAGGCCTTTGTAAGAGATGTTACCGGTAGGCTGTAGGAGCACTGTGCAGAGCGAGTGGTTTCTTAGCTTCCCAAAGAGCTGGAAGCAAGATGCTTTGGGGCCCAACTCGCCCTTTGGAAAGAAGAATGCACGTTGTGCCTTTCAGCTCTAGGGCAATGTAGCACACACAGAGCAGAAGTTCTACTTCAGCCAGTTCAGGCCTGCAAAGAAACTGCGTTTCACAAGCCTTTGTAAGAGATGTTCCCGGTAGGCTGTAAGAGCACTGTGCAGAGCGAGTTGTTTCTTAGCTTCCCAAAGAGCTGGAAGCAAGATGCTTTGGGGCCCAACTCGCCCTTTGGAAAGAAGCCTGCACGTTGTGCCTTTCAGCTCTAGGGCAATGTAGCACACCCAGAGCAGAAGTTCTACTTCAGCCAGATCAGGCCTGCAAAGAAACTGCGTTTCGCAGGCCTTTGTAAGAGATGTTCCCCGTAGGCTGTAAGAGCACTGTGCAGAGCGAGTTGTTTCTTAGCTTCCCAAAGAGCTGGAAGCAGGATGCTTTGGGGCCCAACTCGCCCTTTGGAAAGAAGCCTGCAGGTTGTGCCTTTCAGCTCTAGGGCAATGTAGCACACCCAGGAAAGAAGTTCTACTTCAGCCAGATCAGGCCTGCAAAGAAAGTGCGTTTCACAGGCCTTTGTAAGAGATTTTCCCGGTAGGCTGTAAGAGCACTGTGCAGAGCGAGTTGTTTCTTAGCTTCCCAAAGAGCTGGAAGCAAGATGCTTTGGGGCCCATCTCGCCCTTTGGAAAGAAGCCTGCACGTTGTGCCTTTCAGCTCTAGGGCAATGTACCACAAGCAGAGCAGAAGTTCTACTTCAGCCAGATCACGCCTGAAAAGAAACTGCGTTTCACAGTCTTTTGTAAGACATGTTCCCGATAGGCTGAAAGAGCCCTATGCAGAGCCTGTTTTTTCTTAGCTGCCCAAAGAGCTGGGACCTGGACGCTGAGGGAGTTCTCTCCTCTTGGCGAAACAAGGCAGGACCTTGTGCCTTGCAGCTCTAGGCCCATGTAGGACACAGCAGAGCAGAAGTTCTACTTCAGCGAGATCACGCCTGGGAAGAAACTGCGTTCCACATGCCTTTGTAAGACATGTTCGTGGTAGTGTGTAAAACAAAAGTGCAGAGCGAGTTGTTTCTTAGCTTCCCAAAGAGCTGGAAGCAAGATGCTTTGGGGCCCAACTCGCCCTTTGGAAAGAAGCCTGCACGTTGTGCCTTTCAGCTCTAGGGCAATGTAGCACACCCAGAGCAGAAGTTCGACTTCAGTCAGATCAGGCCTGCAAAGAAACTGCGTTTCACAGGCCTTTGTAAGAGTTGTTCCCGGTAGGCTGTAAGAGCACTGTGCAGAGTGAGTTGTTTCTTAGCTTCCCAAAGAGCTGGAAGCAAGAGGCTTTGGGTCCCAACTCGCCCTTTGGAAAGAAGCCTGCACGTTGTGCCTTTCAGCTCTAGGGCAATGTAGCACACGCAGGGCAGAAGTTCTACTTCAGCCAGATCAGGCCTGCAAAGAAACTGCGTTTCACAGGCCTTTGGAAGAGATGTTCCCGGTAGGCTGTAAGAGCACTGTGCAGAGCGAGTTGTTTCTTAGCTTCCCAAAGAGCTGGAAGCAAGATGCTTTGGGGCCCAACTCGCCCTTTGGAAAGAAGCCTGCACGTTGTCCCTTTCAGCTGTAGGGCAATGTGGCACACGCAGAGCAGAAGTTCTACTTCAGCCAGATCAGGCCTGCAAAGAAACTGCGTTTCACAGGCCTTTGTAAGACATGCTCCAGGTAGGCTGAAAGAGCCCTATGCAGAGCTAGTTTTTTCTTAGCTGCCCAAAGAGCTGGGACCTGGACGCTGAGGGAGTTCTCTCCTCTTGTGGAAACAAGGCATGACCTTGTGCCTTGCAGCTCTATGCCATTGTAGGACACGGCAGAGCAGAAGTTCTACTTCGGCGAGATCACGCCTGTGAAGAAACTGCGTGTCACATGCCTTTGTATGACATGTTCGCGGTAGTGTGTAAAACAAAAGTGCAGAGCGAGTTGTTTCTTAGCTTCCCAAAGAGCTGGAAGCAAGATGCTTTGGGGCCCAACTCGCCCTTTGGAAAGGAGACTGCACGTTGCGCCTTTCAGCTCTAGGGCAATGTAGCACACCCAGAGCAGAAGTTCTACTTCAGCCAGATCAGGCCTGCAAAGAAACTGCGTTTCACAGGCCTTTGTAAGAGATGTTCCCGGTAGGCTGTAAGAGCACTGTGCAGAGCGAGTTGTTTCTTAGCTTCCCAAAGAGCTGGAAGCAAGATGCTTTGGGGCCCAACTCGCCCTTTGCAAGAAGCCTGCACGTTGTGCCTTTCAGCTCTAGGCCAATGTAGCACACCCAGAGCAGAATTTCTACTTCAGCCAGATCAGGCCTGCAAAGAAACTGCGTTTCACAGGCCTTTGAAAGAGATGTTCCCGGTAGGCTGTAAGAACACTGTGCAGAGCGAGTTGTTTCTTAGCTTCCCAAAGAGCTGGAAGCAAGATGCTTTGGGGCCCAACTTGCCCTTTGGAAAGAAGCCTGCACGTTGTACCTTTCAGCTCGAGGGCAATGTAGCACACGCAGAGCCTAAGTTCTACTTCAGCCGGATCAGGCCTGCAAAGAAACTGCGTTTCACAGGCCTTTGTAAGAGATGTCCCCGGTAGGCTGTAAGAGCACTGTGCAGAGCGAGTTGTTTCTTAGCTTCCCAAAGAGCTGGAAGCAAGATGCTTTGGGGCAAAACTCGCCCTTTGGAAAGAAGCCTGCACGTTGTGCCTTTCAGCTCTAGGCCAATGTAGCACACCCAGAGCAGAATTTCTACTTCAGCCAGATCAGGCCTGCAAAGAAAATGCGTTTCACAGGCCCTTTTAAGACATGCACCAGGTAGGCTGAAAGAGCCCTATAAGAGCTAGTTTTTTCTTACCTGCCCAAAGAGCTGGGACCTGGACGCTGAGGGAGTTCTCTCCTCTTCCCGAAACAAGGCAGGACCTTGTGCCTTGCAGCTCTAGGCCCATGTACGACACGGCAGAGCAGAAGTTCCACTTCAGCGAGATCATGCCTGGGAAGAAACTGCGTTTCACAGGCCTTTGTAAGACATGTTCGTGGTAGTGTGTAAAAGAAAAGTGCAGAGCGAGTTGTTTCTTAGCTTCCCAAAGAGCTGGAATAAAGATGCTTTGGGGCCCAACTCGCCCTTTGGAAAGAAGCCTGCACGTTGTGCCTTTCAGCTCTAGGGCAATGTAGCACACCCAGAGCAGAAGTTCGACTTCAGTCAGATCAGGCCTGCAAAGAAACTGCGTTTCACAGGCCTTTGTAAGAGATGTTCCCGGTAGGCTGTAAGAGCACTGTGCAGAGCGAGTTGTTTCTTAGCTTCCCAAAGAGCTGGAAGCAAGATGCTTTGGGGCCCAACTCGCCCTTTGGAAAGAAGCCTGCACGTTGTGCCTTTCATCTCTAGGGCAATGTAGCACACCCAGAGCAGAAGTTCAACTTCAGCCAGATCAGGCCTGCAAGGAAACTGCGTTTCACAGGCCTTTGGAAGAGATGTTCCCGGTAGGCTGTAAGAGCACTGTGCAGAGCGAGTTGTTTCTTAGCTTCCCAAAGAGCTGGAAGCAAGATGCTTTGGGGCCCAACTCACCCTTTGGAAAGAAGCCTGCACGTTGTGCCTTTCAGCTCTAGGGCAATGTATCACACACACAGCAGAAGTTCTACTTCAGCCAGATCAGGCCTGCAAAGAAACTGCGTTTCACAGGCTTTTGTAAGAGATGTTCCCGGTAGGCTGTAAGAGCACTGTGCAGAGGGAGCTGTTTCTTAGCTTCCCAAAGAGCTGGAAGCAAGAGGCTTTCGGTCCCAACTCGCCCTTTGGAAAGAAGCCTGCACGTTGTGCCTTTCAGCTCTATGGCAATGTAGCACACCCAGAGCAGAAGTTCTACTTCAGCCAGATCAGGCCTGCAAAGAAACTGCGTTTCACAGGCCTTTGTAAGAGATGTTCCCGGTAGGCTGTAAGAGCGCTGTGCAGAGCGAATTGTTTCTTAGCTTCCCAAAGAACTGGAAGCAAGATGCTTTGGGGCCAAACACTCCCTTTGGAAAGACGCCTGCACGTTGTGCCTTTCAGCTCTAGGGCAATGTAGCACACCCAGAGCAGAAGTTCTACTTCAGCCAGATCAGGCCTGCAAAGAAACTGCGTTTCACAGGCCTTTGTAAGAGATGTTCCCGGTAGGCTGTAAGAGCACTGTGCAGAGCGAGTTGTTTCTTAGCTTCCCAAGGAGCTGCAAGCAAGATGCTTTGGGGCCCAACTCGCCCATTGGAAAGAAGCCTGCACGTTGTGCCTTTCAGCTCTAGGGCAATGCACCACACGCAGAGCAGAAGTTCTACTTCAGCCAGATCAGGCCTGCAAAGACACTGCGTTTCACAGGCCTTTGTAAGAGATGTTCCCGGTAGGCTGTAAGAGCACTGTGCAGAGCGAGTTGTTTCTTAGCTTCCCAAAGAGCTGGAAGCAAGATGCTTTGGGGCCCATCTCGCCCTTTGGAAAGAAGCCTGCACGTTGTGCCTTTCAGCTCTAGGGCAATGTACCACACGCAGAGCAGCAGTTCTACTTCAGCCAGATCAGGCCTGCAAAGAAACTGCGTTTCACAGTCTTTTGTAAGACATGTTCCCGGTAGGCTGAAAGAGCCCTATGCAGAGCTAGTTTTTTCTTAGCTGCCCAAAGAGTTGGGACCTGGACGCTGAGGGAGTTCTCTCCTCTTGGGGAAACAAGGCAGGACCTTGTGCCTTGCAGCTCTAGGCCCATGTAGGATACGGCAGAGCAGAAGTTCTACTTCAGCGAGATCATGCCTGGGAAGAAACTGCGTATCACAAGCCTTTGTAAGACATGTTCGCGGTAGTGTGTAAAACAAAAGTGCAGAGCGAGTTGTTTCTTAGCTTCCCAAAGAGCTGGAAGCAAGATGCTTTGGGGCCCAACTCGCCCTTTGGAAAGGAGACTGCACGTTGCGCCTTTCAGCTCTAGGGCAAGGTAGCACACCCAGAGCAGAAGTTCTACTTCAGCCAGATCAGGCCTGCAAAGAAACTGCGTTTCACAGGCCTTTGTAAGAGATGTTCCCGGTAGGCTGTAAGAGCACTGTGCAGAGCGAGTTGTTTCTTAGCTTCCCAAAGAGCTGGAAGCAAGATGCTTTGGGGCCCAACTCGCCCTTTGCAAAGAAGCCTGCACGTTGTGCCTTTCAGCTCTAGGCCAATGTAGCACACCCAGAGCAGAATTTCTACTTCAGCCAGATCAGGCCTGCAAAGAAACTGCGTTTCACAGGCCTTTGAAAGAGATGTTCCCGGTAGGCTGTAAGAACACTGTGCAGAGCGAGTTGTTTCTTAGCTTCCCAAAGAGCTGGAAGCAAGATGCTTTGGGGCCCAACTTGCCCTTTGGAAAGAAGCCTGCACGTTGTACCTTTCAGCTCGAGGGCAATGTAGCACACGCAGAGCCTAAGTTCTACTTCAGCCGGATCAGGCCTGCAAAGAAACTGCGTTTCACAGGCCTTTGTAAGAGATGTCCCCGGTAGGCTGTAAGAGCACTGTGCAGAGCGAGTTGTTTCTTAGCTTCCCAAAGAGCTGGAAGCAAGATGCTTTGGGGCAAAACTCGCCCTTTGGAAAGAAGCCTGCACGTTGTGCCTTTCAGCTCTAGGCCAATGTAGCACACCCAGAGCAGAATTTCTACTTCAGCCAGATCAGGCCTGCAAAGAAAATGCGTTTCACAGGCCCTTTTAAGACATGCACCAGGTAGGCTGAAAGAGCCCTATAAGAGCTAGTTTTTTCTTACCTGCCCAAAGAGCTGGGACCTGGACGCTGAGGGAGTTCTCTCCTCTTCCCGAAACAAGGCAGGACCTTGTGCCTTGCAGCTCTAGGCCCATGTACGACACGGCAGAGCAGAAGTTCCACTTCAGCGAGATCATGCCTGGGAAGAAACTGCGTTTCACAGGCCTTTGTAAGACATGTTCGTGGTAGTGTGTAAAACAAAAGTGCAGAGCGAGTTGTTTCTTAGCTTCCCAAAGAGCTGGAATAAAGATGCTTTGGGGCCCAACTCGCCCTTTGGAAAGAAGCCTGCACGTTGTGCCTTTCAGCTCTAGGGCAATGTAGCACACCCAGAGCAGAAGTTCGACTTCAGTCAGATCAGGCCTGCAAAGAAACTGCGTTTCACAGGCCTTTGTAAGAGATGTTCCCGGTAGGCTGTAAGAGCACTGTGCAGAGCGAGTTGTTTCTTAGCTTCCCAAAGAGCTGGAAGCAAGATGCTTTGGGGCCCAACTCGCCCTTTGGAAAGAAGCCTGCACGTTGTGCCTTTCATCTCTAGGGCAATGTAGCACACCCAGAGCAGAAGTTCAACTTCAGCCAGATCAGGCCTGCAAGGAAACTGCGTTTCACAGGCCTTTGGAAGAGATGTTCCCGGTAGGCTGTAAGAGCACTGTGCAGAGCGAGTTGTTTCTTAGCTTCCCAAAGAGCTGGAAGCAAGATGCTTTGGGGCCCAACTCACCCTTTGGAAAGAAGCCTGCACGTTGTGCCTTTCAGCTCTAGGGCAATGTATCACACACACAGCAGAAGTTCTACTTCAGCCAGATCAGGCCTGCAAAGAAACTGCGTTTCACAGGCTTTTGTAAGAGATGTTCCCGGTAGGCTGTAAGAGCACTGTGCAGAGGGAGCTGTTTCTTAGCTTCCCAAAGAGCTGGAAGCAAGAGGCTTTCGGTCCCAACTAGCCCTTTGGAAAGAAGCCTGCACGTTGTGCCTTTCAGCTCTATGGCAATGTAGCACACCCAGAGCAGAAGTTCTACTTCAGCCAGATCAGGCCTGCAAAGAAACTGCGTTTCACAGGCCTTTGTAAGAGATGTTCCCGGTAGGCTGTAAGAGCGCTGTGCAGAGCGAATTGTTTCTTAGCTTCCCAAAGAACTGGAAGCAAGATGCTTTGGGGCCAAACACTCCCTTTGGAAAGACGCCTGCACGTTGTGCCTTTCAGCTCTAGGGCAATGTAGCACACCCAGAGCAGAAGTTCTACTTCAGCCAGATCAGGCCTGCAAAGAAACTGCGTTTCACAGGCCTTTGTAAGAGATGTTCCCGGTAGGCTGTAAGAGCACTGTGCAGAGCGAGTTGTTTCTTAGCTTCCCAAGGAGCTGCAAGCAAGATGCTTTGGGGCCCAACTCGCCCAATGGAAAGAAGCCTGCACGTTGTGCCTTTCAGCTCTAGGGCAATGCAGCACACGCAGAGCAGAAGTTCTACTTCAGCCAGATCAGGCCTGCAAAGACACTGCGTTTCACAGGCCTTTGTAAGAGATGTTCCCGGTAGGCTGTAAGAGCACTGTGCAGAGCGAGTTGTTTCTTAGCTTCCCAAAGAGCTGGAAGCAAGATGCTTTGGGGCCCATCTCGCCCTTTGGAAAGAAGCCTGCACGTTGTGCCTTTCAGCTCTAGGGCAATGTACCACACGCAGAGCAGCAGTTCTACTTCAGCCAGATCAGGCCTGCAAAGAAACTGCGTTTCACAGTCTTTTGTAAGACATGTTCCCGGTAGGCTGAAAGAGCCCTATGCAGAGCTAGTTTTTTCTTAGCTGCCCAAAGAGTTGGGACCTGGACGCTGAGGGAGTTCTCTCCTCTTGGGGAAACAAGGCAGGACCTTGTGCCTTGCAGCTCTAGGCCCATGTAGGATACGGCAGAGCAGAAGTTCTACTTCAGCGAGATCATGCCTGGGAAGAAACTGCGTATCACAAGCCTTTGTAAGACATGTTCGCGGTAGTGTGTAAAACAAAAGTGCAGAGCGAGTTGTTTCTTAGCTTCCCAAAGAGCTGGAAGCAAGATGCTTTGGGGCCCAACTCGCCCTTTGGAAAGGAGACTGCACGTTGCGCCTTTCAGCTCTAGGGCAAGGTAGCACACCCAGAGCAGAAGTTCTACTTCAGCCAGATCAGGCCTGCAAAGAAACTGCGTTTCACAGGCCTTTGTAAGAGATGTTCCCGGTAGGCTGTAAGAGCACTGTGCAGAGCGAGTTGTTTCTTAGCTTCCCAAAGAGCTGGAAGCAAGATGCTTTGGGGCCCAACTCGCCCTTTGCAAAGAAGCCTGCACGTTGTGCCTTTCAGCTCTAGGCCAATGTAGCACACCCAGAGCAGAATTTCTACTTCAGCCAGATCAGGCCTGCAAAGAAACTGCGTTTCACAGGCCTTTGAAAGAGATGTTCCCGGTAGGCTGTAAGAACACTGTGCAGAGCGAGTTGTTTCTTAGCTTCCCAAAGAGCTGGAAGCAAGATGCTTTGGGGCCCAACTTGCCCTTTGGAAAGAAGCCTGCACGTTGTACCTTTCAGCTCGAGGGCAATGTAGCACACGCAGAGCCTAAGTTCTACTTCAGCCGGATCAGGCCTGCAAAGAAACTGCGTTTCACAGGCCTTTGTAAGAGATGTCCCCGGTAGGCTGTAAGAGCACTGTGCAGAGCGAGTTGTTTCTTAGCTTCCCAAAGAGCTGGAAGCAAGATGCTTTGGGGCAAAACTCGCCCTTTGGAAAGAAGCCTGCACGTTGTGCCTTTCAGCTCTAGGCCAATGTAGCACACCCAGAGCAGAATTTCTACTTCAGCCAGATCAGGCCTGCAAAGAAAATGCGTTTCACAGGCCCTTTTAAGACATGCACCAGGTAGGCTGAAAGAGCCCTATAAGAGCTAGTTTTTTCTTACCTGCCCAAAGAGCTGGGACCTGGACGCTGAGGGAGTTCTCTCCTCTTCCCGAAACAAGGCAGGACCTTGTGCCTTGCAGCTCTAGGCCCATGTACGACACGGCAGAGCAGAAGTTCCACTTCAGCGAGATCATGCCTGGGAAGAAACTGCGTTTCACAGGCCTTTGTAAGACATGTTCGTGGTAGTGTGTAAAACAAAAGTGCAGAGCGAGTTGTTTCTTAGCTTCCCAAAGAGCTGGAATAAAGATGCTTTGGGGCCCAACTCGCCCTTTGGAAAGAAGCCTGCACGTTGTGCCTTTCAGCTCTAGGGCAATGTAGCACACCCAGAGCAGAAGTTCGACTTCAGTCAGATCAGGCCTGCAAAGAAACTGCGTTTCACAGGCCTTTGTAAGAGATGTTCCCGGTAGGCTGTAAGAGCACTGTGCAGAGCGAGTTGTTTCTTAGCTTCCCAAAGAGCTGGAAGCAAGATGCTTTGGGGCCCAACTCGCCCTTTGGAAAGAAGCCTGCACGTTGTGCCTTTCATCTCTAGGGCAATGTAGCACACCCAGAGCAGAAGTTCAACTTCAGCCAGATCAGGCCTGCAAGGAAACTGCGTTTCACAGGCCTTTGGAAGAGATGTTCCCGGTAGGCTGTAAGAGCACTGTGCAGAGCGAGTTGTTTCTTAGCTTCCCAAAGAGCTGGAAGCAAGATGCTTTGGGGCCCAACTCACCCTTTGGAAAGAAGCCTGCACGTTGTGCCTTTCAGCTCTAGGGCAATGTATCACACACACAGCAGAAGTTCTACTTCAGCCAGATCAGGCCTGCAAAGAAACTGCGTTTCACAGGCTTTTGTAAGAGATGTTCCCGGTAGGCTGTAAGAGCACTGTGCAGAGGGAGCTGTTTCTTAGCTTCCCAAAGAGCTGGAAGCAAGAGGCTTTCGGTCCCAACTAGCCCTTTGGAAAGAAGCCTGCACGTTGTGCCTTTCAGCTCTATGGCAATGTAGCACACCCAGAGCAGAAGTTCTACTTCAGCCAGATCAGGCCTGCAAAGAAACTGCGTTTCACAGGCCTTTGTAAGAGATGTTCCCGGTAGGCTGTAAGAGCGCTGTGCAGAGCGAATTGTTTCTTAGCTTCCCAAAGAACTGGAAGCAAGATGCTTTGGGGCCAAACACTCCCTTTGGAAAGACGCCTGCACGTTGTGCCTTTCAGCTCTAGGGCAATGTAGCACACCCAGAGCAGAAGTTCTACTTCAGCCAGATCAGGCCTGCAAAGAAACTGCGTTTCACAGGCCTTTGTAAGAGATGTTCCCGGTAGGCTGTAAGAGCACTGTGCAGAGCGAGTTGTTTCTTAGCTTCCCAAGGAGCTGCAAGCAAGATGCTTTGGGGCCCAACTCGCCCAATGGAAAGAAGCCTGCACGTTGTGCCTTTCAGCTCTAGGGCAATGCAGCACACGCAGAGCAGAAGTTCTACTTCAGCCAGATCAGGCCTGCAAAGACACTGCGTTTCACAGGCCTTTGTAAGAGATGTTCCCGGTAGGCTGTAAGAGCACTGTGCAGAGCGAGTTGTTTCTTAGCTTCCCAAAGAGCTGGAAGCAAGATGCTTTGGGGCCCATCTCGCCCTTTGGAAAGAAGCCTGCACGTTGTGCCTTTCAGCTCTAGGGCAATGTACCACACGCAGAGCAGCAGTTCTACTTCAGCCAGATCAGGCCTGCAAAGAAACTGCGTTTCACAGTCTTTTGTAAGACATGTTCCCGGTAGGCTGAAAGAGCCCTATGCAGAGCTAGTTTTTTCTTAGCTGCCCAAAGAGTTGGGACCTGGACGCTGAGGGAG
This sequence comes from Equus caballus, assembly GCF_041296265.1. NCBI lineage: Eukaryota > Metazoa > Chordata > Mammalia > Perissodactyla > Equidae > Equus > Equus caballus. The sequence continues at coordinate 51,716,466 of NC_091688.1, read as the reverse complement.
TTCTCTCCTCTTGGGGAAACAAGGCAGGACCTTGTGCCTTGCAGCTCTAGGCCCATGTAGGATACGGCAGAGCAGAAGTTCTACTTCAGCGAGATCATGCCTGGGAAGAAACTGCGTATCACAAGCCTTTGTAAGACATGTTCGCGGTAGTGTGTAAAACAAAAGTGCAGAGCGAGTTGTTTCTTAGCTTCCCAAAGAGCTGGAAGCAAGATGCTTTGGGGCCCAACTCGCCCTTTGGAAAGAAGCCTGCACGTTGTGCCTCTCAGCTCTAGGGCAATGTGGCACACGCAGAGCAGAAGTTCTACTTCACCCAGATCAGGCCTGTCAAGACACTGCGTGTCACAGGCCTTTGAAAGAGATGTTCCCGGTAGGCTGTAAGAGCACTGTGCAGAGCGAGTTGTTTCTTAGCTTCCCAAAGAGCTGGAAGCAAGATGCTTTGGGGCCCAACTCGCCCTTTGGAAAGAAGCCTGCACGTTGTGCCTTTCAGCTCTAGGGCAATGTAGCACACCCAGGGCAGAAGTTCTACTTCAGCCAGATCAGGCCTGCAAAGAAACTGCGTTTCACAGGCCTTTGTAAGAGATTTTCCCAGTAGGCTGTAAGAGCACTGTTCAGAGCGTGTTGTTTCTTAGCTTCCCAAAGAGCTGGAAGCAAGATGCTTTGGGGCCCATCTCGCCCTTTGGAAAGAAGCCTGCACGTTGTCCCTTTCAGCTCTAGGGCAATGTACGACACGCTGAGCAGAAGTTCTACTTCAGCCAGATCACGCCTTCAAAGAAACTGCGTTTCACAGTCTTTTGTAAGACATGTTCCCGGTAGGCTGAAAGAGCCCTATGCAGTGCTAGTTTTTTCTTAGCTGCCCAAAGACCTGGGACCTGGACGCTGAGGGAGTTCTCTCCTCTTGGGGAAACAAGGCAGGACCTTGTGCCTTGCAGCTCTAGGCCCATGTAGGACACAGCAGAGCAGAAGTTCTACTTCAGCGAGATCACGCCTGGGAAGAAACTGCGTTCAACAGGCCTTTGTAAGACATGTTCGTGGTAGTGTGTAAAACAAAAGTGCAGAGCGATTTGTTTCTTAGCTTCCCAAATAGCTGGAAGCAAGATGCTTTGGGGCCCAACTCGCCCTTTGGAAAGAAGCCTGCACGTTGTGCCTTTCAGCTCTAGGGCAATGTAGCACACCCAGAGCAGAAGTTCTACTTCAGCCAGATCAGGCCTGCAAAGAAACTGCGTTTCACAGGCCTTTGTAAGAGATGCTCACGGTAGGCCGTAAGAGCACTGTGCAGAGCGAGTTGTTTCTTAGCTTCCCAAGGAGCTGCAAGCAAGATGCTTTGGGGCCCAACTCGCCCTTTGGAAAGAAGCCTGCACGTTGTGCCTTTCAGCTCTAGGGCAATGCAGCACACGCAGAGCAGAAGTTCTACTTCACCCAGATAAGGCCTGCCAAGACACTGCGTTTCACAGGCCTTTGTAAGAGATGTCCCCGGTAGGCTGTAAGAGCACTGTGCAGAGCGAGTTGTTTCTTAGCTTCCCAAAGAGCTGGAAGCAAGATGCTTTGGGGCCCATCTCGCCCTTTGGAAAGAAGCCTGCACGTTGTGCCTTTCAGCTCTAGGGCAATGTACCACACGCAGAGCAGCAGTTCTAATTCAGCCAGATCAGGCCTGCAAAGACACTGCGTTTCACAGTCTTTTGTAAGACATGTTCCCGGTAGGCTGAAAGAGCCCTATGCAGAGCTAGTTTTTTCTTAGCTGCCCAAAGAGCTGGGACCTGGACGCTGAGGGAGTTCACTCCTCTTGGGGAAACAAGGCAGGACCTTGTGCCTTGCAGCTCTAGGCCCATGTAGGATACGGCAGAGCAGAAGTTCTACTTCAGCGAGATCATGCCTGGGAAGAAACTGCGTTTCACAGGCCTTTGTAAGACATGTTCGCGGTAGTGTGTAAAACAAAAGTGCAGAGCGAGTTGTTTCTTAGCTTCCCAAAGAGCTGGAAGCAAGATGCTTTGGGGCCCAACTCGCCCTTTGGAAAGAAGCCTGCACGTTGTGCCTCTCAGCTCTAGGGCAATGTGGCACACGCAGAGCAGAAGTTCTACTTCAGCCAGATCAGGCCTGCAAAGAAACTGCGTTTCACAGGCCTTTGTAAGAGATGTTCCCGGTAGGCTGTAAGAGCGCTGTGCAGAGCGAGTTGTTTCTTAGCTTCCCAAAGAGCTGGAATCAAGATGCTTTGGGGCCAAACACGCCCTTTTGAAAGACGCCTGCACGTTGTGCCTTCCAGCTCTAGGGCAATGTAGCACACACAGAGCAGAAGTTCTACTTTGACCAGATCAGGCCAGCAAAGAAACTGCATTTCACAGGCCTTTGTAAGAGATGTTCCCGGTAGGCAGTAAGAGCGCTGTGCAGAGCGAGTTGTTTCTTAGCTTCCCAAAGAGCTGGAAGCAAGATGCTTTGGGGCCCAACTCGCCCTTTGGAAAGAAGCCTGCACGTTGTGCCTTTCAGCTCTAGGGCAATGTAGCACACCCAGAGCAGAAGTTCGACTTCAGTCAGATCAGGCCTGCAAAGAAACTGCGTTTCACAGGCCTTTGTAAGAGATGTTCCCGGTAGGCTGTAAGAGCACTGTGCAGAGCGAGTTGTTTCTTAGCTTCCCAAAGAGCTGGAAGCAAGATGCTTTGGGGCCCAACTCGCCCTTTGGAAAGAAGCCTGCACGTTGTGCCTTTCATCTCTAGGGCAATGTAGCACACCCAGAGCAGAAGTTCTACTTCAGCCAGATCAGGCCTGCAAGGAAACTGCGTTTCACAATCCTTTGGAAGAGATGTTCCCGGTAGGCTGTAAGAGCACTGTGCAGAGCGAGTTGTTTCTTAGCTTCCCAAAGAGCTGGAAGCAAGATGCTTTGGGGCCCAACTCACCCTTTGGAAAGAAGCCTGCACGTTGTGCCTTTCAGCTCTAGGGCAATGTATCACACACACAGCAGAAGTTCTACTTCAGCCAGATCAGGCCTGCAAAGAAACTGCGTTTCACAGGCTTTTGTAAGAGATGTTCCCGGTAGGCTGTAAGAGCACTGTGCAGAGCGAGTTGTTTCTTAGCTTCCCAAAGAGCTGGAAGCAAGAGTCTTTCGGTCCCAACTCGCCCTTTGGAAAGAAGCCTGCACGTTGTGCCTTTCAGCTCTAGGGCAATGTAGCACACGCAGAGCAGAAGTTCTACTTCAGCCAGATCAGGCCTGCAAAGAAACTGCGTTTCACAGGCCTTTGTAAGAGATTTTCCCGGTAGGCTGTAAGAGCACTGTGCAGAGCGAGTTGTTTCTTAGCTTCCCAAAGAGCTGCAAGCAAGATGCTTTGGGGCCCAACTCGCCCTTTTGAAAGAAGCCTGCACGTTGTGCCTTTCAGCTCTATGGCAATGTAGCACACCCAGAGCAGAAGTTCTACTTCAGCCAGATCAGGCCTGCAAAGAAACTGCATTTCACAGGCCTTTGTAAGAGATGTTCCCGGTAGGCTGTAAGAGCGCTGTCCCGAGCGAATTGTTTCTTAGCTTCCCAAAGAACTGGAAGCAAGATGCTTTGGGGCCAAACACTCCCTTTGGAAAGACGCCTGCACGTTGTGCCTTTCAGCTCTAGGGCAATGTAGCACACCCAGAGCAGAAGTTCTACTTCAGCCAGATCAGGCCTGCAAAGAAACTGCGTTTCACAGGCCTTTGTAAGAGATGTTCCCGGTAGGCTGTAAGAGCACTGTGCAGAGCGAGTTGTTTCTTAGCTTCCCAAGGAGCTGCAAGCAAGATGCTTTGGGGCCCAAGTCGCCCAATGGAAAGAAGCCTGCACGTTGTGCCTTTCAGCTCTAGGGCAATGCAGCACACGCAGAGCAGAAGTTCTACTTCACCCAGATCAGGCCTGCAAAGACACTGCGTTTCACAGGCCTTTGTAAGAGATGTCCCCGGTAGGCTGTAAGAGCACTGTGCAGAGCGAGTTGTTTCTTAGCTTCCCAAAGTGCTGGAAGCAAGATGCTTTGGGGCCCAACTCGCCCTTTGGAAAGAAGCCTGCACGTTGTGCCTCTCAGCTCTAGGGCAATGTGGCACACGCAGAGCAGAAGTTCTACTTCACCCAGATCAGGCCTGCCAAGACACTGCGTGTCACAGGCCTTTGAAAGAGATGTTCACGGTAGGCTGTAAGAGCACTGTGCAGAGCGAGTTGTTTCTTAGCTTCCCAAAGAGCTGGAAGCAAGATGCTTTGGGGCCCAACTCGCCCTTTGGAAAGAAGCCTGCACATAGTGTCTTTTAGCTCTAGTGCAATGTAGCACACGCAAGCCGAGTTCTACTTCAGCCAGATAAGGCCTGCAGAGAAACTGCGTTTCACAGGCCTTTGTAAGAGATGTTCCCGGTAGGCTGTAAGAGCACTGTGCAGAGCGAGTTGTTTCTTAGCTTCCCAAAAAGCTGGAAGCAAGATGCTTTCGGGCCCAACGCCCCCTTTGGAAAGAAGCCTGCACATTTTGCCTTTCAGCTCTAGGGCAATGTAGCACACCCAGAGCAGAAGTTCTACTTCAGCCAGATCAGGCCTGCAAAGAAAGTGCGTTTCACAGGCCTTTGGAAGAGATGTTCCCGGTAGGCTGTAAGAGCACTGTGCAGAGCGAGTTGTTTCTTAGCTTCCCAAAGAGCTGGAAGCAAGATGCTTTGGGGCAAAACTCGCCCTTTGGAAAGAAGCCTGCACGTTGTGCCTTTCAGCTCTAGGCCAATGTAGCACACCCAGAGCAGAATTTCTACTTCAGCCAGATCAGGCCTGCAAAGAAAATGCGTTTCACAGGCCCTTTTAAGACATGCACCAGGTAGGCTGAAAGAGCCCTATAAGAGCTAGTTTTTTCTTACCTGCCCAAAGAGCTGGGACCTGGACGCTGAGGGAGTTCTCTCCTCTTCCCGAAACAAGGCAGGACCTTGTGCCTTGCAGCTCTAGGCCCATGTACGACACGGCAGAGCAGAAGTTCCACTTCAGCGAGATCATGCCTGGGAAGAAACTGCGTTTCACAGGCCTTTGTAAGACATGTTCGTGGTAGTGTGTAAAACAAAAGTGCAGAGCGAGTTGTTTCTTAGCTTCCCAAAGAGCTGGAAGCAAGATGCTTTGGGGCCCAACTCGCCCTTTGGAAAGAAGCCTGCACGTTGTGCCTTTCATCTCTAGGGCAATGTAGCACACCCAGAGCAGAAGTTCAACTTCAGCCAGATCAGGCCTGCAAGGAAACTGCGTTTCACAGGCCTTTGGAAGAGATGTTCCCGGTAGGCTGTAAGAGCACTGTGCAGAGGGAGCTGTTTCTTAGCTTCCCAAAGAGCTGGAAGCAAGAGGCTTTCGGTCCCAACTAGCCCTTTGGAAAGAAGCCTGCACGTTGTGCCTTTCAGCTCTATGGCAATGTAGCACACCCAGAGCAGAAGTTCTACTTCAGCCAGATCAGGCCTGCAAAGAAACTGCGTTTCACAGGCCTTTGTAAGAGATGTTCCCGGTAGGCTGTAAGAGCGCTGTGAAGAGCGAATTGTTTCTTAGCTTCCCAAAGACTGGAAGCAAGATGCTTTGGGGCCAAACACTCCCTTTGGAAAGATGCCTGCACGTTGTGCCTTTCAGCTCTAGGGCAATGTAGCACACCCAGAGCAGAAGTTCTACTTCAGCCAGATCAGGCCTGCAAAGAAACTGCGTTTCACAGGCCTTTGTAAGAGATGTTCCCGGTAGGCTGTAAGAGCACTGTGCAGAGCGAGTTGTTTCTTAGCTTCCCAAAAAGCTGGAAGCAAGATGCTTTGGGGCCCAACTCGCCCTTTGGAAAGAAGCCTGCACGTTGTGCCTTTCAGCTCTAGGGCAATGTAGCACACCCAGGGCAGAAGTTCTACTTCAGCCAGATCAGGCCTGCAAAGAAACTGCGTTTCACAGGCCTTTGTAAGAGATTTTCCAGGTAGGCTGTAAGAGCACTGTGCAGAGCGAGTTGTTTCTTAGCTTCCCAAAGAGCTGGAAGCAAGATGCTTTGGGGCCCATCTCGCCCTTTGGAAAGAAGCCTGCACGTTGTGCCTTTCAGCTCTAGGGCAATGTACCACACGCAGAGCAGAAGTTCTACTTCAGCCAGATCACGCCTGCAAAGAAACTGCGTTTCACAGTCTTTTGTAAGAGATGTTCCCGGTAGGCTGAAAGAGCCCTATGCAGAGCTAGTTTTTTCTTAGCTGCCCAAAGAGCTGGGACCTGGACGCTGAGGGAGTTCTCTCCTCTTGGGGAAACAAGGCAGGACCTTGTGCCTTGCAGCTCCAGGCCCATGTACGACACGGCAGAGCAGAAGTTCTACTTCAGCGAGATCACGCCTGGGAAGAAACTGCGTTCCACAGGCCTTTGTAAGACGTGTTCGTGGTAGTGTGTAAAACAAAAGTGCAGAGCGAGTTGTTTCTTAGCTTCCCAAAGAGCTGGAAGCAAGATGCTTTGGGGCCCAACTCGCCCTTTGGAAAGAAGCCTGCACGTTGTGCCTTTCAGCTCTAGGGCAATGTAGCACACCCAGAGCAGAAGTTCGACTTCAGTCAGATCAGGCCTGCAAAGAAACTGCGTTTCACAGGCCTTTGTAAGAGATGTTCCCGGTAGGCTGAAGGGCACTGTGCAGAGCGAGTTGTTTCTTAGCTTCCGAAAGAGCTGGAAGCAAGAGGCTTTGGGGCCCAACTATCCCTTTGGAAAGAAGCCTGCACGTTGTGCCTTTCAGCTCTAGGGCAATGTAGCACACGCAGAGCCGAAGTTCTACTTCAGCCATATCAGGCCTGCAAGGAAACTGCGTTTCACAGGCCTTTGGAAGAGATGTTCCCGGTAGGCTGTAAGAGCACTGTGCAGAGCGAGTTGTTTCTTAGCTTCCCAAAGAGCTGGAAGCAAGAGTCTTGGGGGCCCAACTGGCCCTCTGTTAAGAAGCCTGCACGTTGTGCCTCTCAGCTCTAGGGCAATGTGGCACACGCAGAGCAGAAGTTCTACTTCAGCCAGATCAGGCCTGCAAAGACACTGCGTTTCACAGGCCTTTGTAAGAGATGTCCCCGGTAGGCTGTAAGAGCACTGTGCAGAGCGAGTTGTTTCTTAGCTTCCCAAAGAGCTGGAAGCAAGATGCTTTGGGGCCCATCTCGCCCTTTGGAAAGAAGCCTGCACGTTGTGCCTTTCAGCTCTAGGACAATGTACCACACGCAGAGCAGCAGTTCTACTTCAGCCAGATCAGGCCTGCAAAGAAACTGCGTTTCACAGTCTTTTGTAAGACATGTTCCCGGTAGGCTGAAAGAGCCCTATGCAGAGCTAGTTTTTTCTTAGCTGCCCAAAGAGCTGGGACCTGGACGCTGAGGGAGTTCTCTCCTCTTGGGGAAACAAGGCAGGACCTTGTGCCTTGCAGCTCTAGGCCCATGTAGGATACGGCAGAGAAGAAGTTCTACTTCAGCGAGATCATGCCTGGGAAGAAACTGCGTTTCACAGGCCTTTGTAAGACATGTTCGCGGTAGTGTGTAAAACAAAAGTGCAGAGCGAGTTGTTTCTTAGCTTCCCAAAGAGCTGGAAGCAAGATGCTTTGGGGCCCAACTCGCCCTTTGGAAAGAAGCCTGCACGTTGTGCCTCTCAGCTCTAGGGCAATGTGGCACACGCAGAGCAGAAGTTCTACTTCACCCAGATCAGGCCTGCCAAGACACTGCGTGTCACAGGCCTTTGAAAGAGATGTTCCCGGTAGGCTGTAAGAGCACTGTGCAGAGCGAGTTGTTTCTTAGCTTCCCAAAGAGCTGGAAGCAAGATGCTTTGGGGCCCAACTCGCCCTTTGGAAAGAAGCCTGCACGTTGTGCCTTTCAGCTCTAGGGCAATGTAGCACACCCAGGGCAGAAGTTCTACTTCAGCCAGATCAGGCCTGCAAAGAAACTGCGTTTCACAGGCCTTTGTAAGAGATTTTCCCAGTAGGCTGTAAGAGCACTGTGCAGAGCGTGTTGTTTCTTAGCTTCCCAAAGAGCTGGAAGCAAGATGCTTTGGGGCCCATCTCGCCCTTTGGAAAGAAGCCTGCACGTTGTGCCTTTCAGCTCTAGGGCAATGTACGACACGCAGAGCAGAAGTTCTACTTCAGCCAGATCACGCCTTCAAAGAAACTGCGTTTCACAGTCTTTTGTAAGACATGTTCCCGGTAGGCTGAAAGAGCCCTATGCAGTGCTAGTTTTTTCTTAGCTGCCCAAAGAGCTGGGACCTGGACGCTGAGGGAGTTCTCTCCTCTTGGGGAAACAAGGCAGGACCTTGTGCCTTGCAGCTCTAGGCCCATGTAGGACACGGCAGAGCAGAAGGTCTACTTCAGCGAGATCACGCCTGGGAAGAAACTGCGTTCCACAGGCCTTTGTAAGACATGTTCGTGGTAGTGTGTAAAACAAAAGTGCAGAGCGAGTTGTTTCTTAGCTTCCCAAAGAGCTGGAAGCAAGATGCTTTGGGGCCCAACTCGCCCTTTGGAAAGAAGCCTGCACGTTGTGCCTTTCAGCTCTAGGGCAATGTACAACACCCAGAGCAGAAGTTCTACTTCAGCCAGATCAGGCCTGCAAAGAAACTGCGTTTCACAGGCCTTTGTAAGAGATGCTCACGGTAGGCTGTAAGAGCACTGTGCAGAGCGAGTTGTTTCTTAGCTTCCCAAGGAGCTGCAAGCAAGATGCTTTGGGTCCCAACTCGCCCTTTGGAAAGAAGCCTGCACGTTGTGCCTTTCAGCTCTAGGGCAATGCAGCACACGCAGAGCAGAAGTTCTACTTCACCCAGATAAGGCCTGCCAAGACACTGCGTTTCACAGGCCTTTGTAAGAGATGTCCCCGGTAGGCTGTAAGAGCACTGTGCAGAGCGAGTTGTTTCTTAGCTTCCCAAAGAGCTGGAAGCAAGATGCTTTGGGGCCCAACTCGCCCTTTGGAAAGATGCCTGCACGTTGAGACTTTCAGCTGTAGGACAATGTAGCACACCCAGAGCAGAAGTTCTACTTCAGCCAGATCAGGCCTGCAAAGAAACTGCGTTTCACAGGCCTTTGTAAGAGATGTTCCCGGTAGGTTTTCAGAGCACTGTGCAGAGCGAGTTGTTTCTTAGCTTCCCAAAGAGCTGGAAGCAAGATGCTTTGGGGCCCAACTCGCCCATTGGAAAGATGCCTGCACGTTGAGCCTTTCAGCTCTGGGCCAATGTCGCACACCCAGAGCAGAAGTTCTACTTCAGCCAGATCAGGCCTGCAAAGAAACTGCGTTTCACAGGCCTTTGTAAGAGATGTTCCCGGTAGGCTGTCAGAGCACTGTGCAGAGCGAGTTGTTTCTTAGCTTTCCAAAGACCTGGAAGGAAGATACTTTGGGGCCATACTCGCTCTTTGGAAAGAAGCCTGCACGTTGTGCCTTTCAGCTCTAGGGCAATGTAGCACACCCAGAGCAGAAGTTCTACTTCAACCAGCTCAGGCCTGCAAGGAAACTGCGTTTCACAGGCCTTTGTAAGAGATGCTCACGGTAGGCTGTAAGAGCACTGCGCACAGCGAGTGGTCCTTAGCTTCCCAAAGAGCTGGAAGCAAGATGCTTTGGGGCCCAACTCGCCCTTTGGAAAGAGCCTGCACGTTGTGCCTTTCAGCTCTAGGGAAATGTAGCACACCCAGAGCAGAAGTTCTACTTCAGCCAGTTCAGGCATGCAAAGAAACTGCGTTTCACAGGCCTTTGCAAGATATGTTCCCGTAGCCTGTAAGAGCACTGTGCAGATCGAGTTGTTTCTTAGCTTCCCAAAGAGCTGGAAGCAAGATGCCTTGCGTCCCATCTCGCCCTTTGGAAAGAAGCCTGCACGTTGAGCCTTTCAGCTCTAGGTCCATGTAGCACACCCAGAGCAGAAGTTCTACTTCAGCCAGATCAGGGCTGCAAAGAAAGTGCGTTTCACAGGCCTTTGTAAGAGATGTTCCCGGTAGGCTGTCAGAGCACTGTGCAGAGCGAGTTGTTTCTTAGCTTTCCAAGGAGCTGGAAGCAAGATACTTTGGGGCCCTACTCGCCCTTTGGAAAGAAGCCTGCACCTTGTGCCTTTCAGCTCTAGGGCAATGTAGCACACCCAGAGCAGAAGTTCTACTTCAGCCAGCTCCGGCCTGCAAAGAAACTGCGTTTCACAGGCCTTTGTAAGAGATGCTCACGGTAGGCTGTAAGAGCACTGCGCACAGCGAGTTGTTTCTTAGCTTCCCAAAGAGCTGGAAGCAAGATGCTTTGGGGCCCAACTCGCCCTTTGGAAAGAAGCCTGCACGTTGTGCCTTTCAGCTCTAGGGAAATGTAGCACACCCAGAGCAGAAGTTCTACTTCAGCCAGATCAGGCCTGCAAAGAAACTGCGTTTCACAGGCCTTTGGAAGAGATGTTCCCGGTAGGCTGTAAGAGCACTGTGCAGAGCGAGTTGTTTCTTAGCTTCCCAAAGAGCTGGAAGCAAGATGCTTTGGGGCCCAACTCACCCTTTGGAAAGAAGCCTGCACGTTGTGCCTTTCAGCTCTAGGGCAATGTATCACACACACAGCAGAAGTTCTACTTCAGCCAGATCAGGCCTGCAAAGAAACTGCGTTTCACAGGCTTTTGTAAGAGATGTTCCCGGTAGGCTGTAAGAGCACTGTGCAGAGCGAGTTGTTTCTTAGCTTCCCAAAGAGCTGGAAGCAAGAGTCTTTCGGTCCCAACTAGCCCTTTGGAAAGAAGCCTGCACGTTGTGCCTTTCAGCTCTAGGGCAATTTAGCACACGCAGAGCAGAAGTTCTACTTCAGCCAGATCAGGCCTGCAAAGAAACTGCGTTTCACAGGCCTTTGTAAGAGATTTTCCCGGTAGGCTGTAAGAGCACTGTGCAGAGCGAGTTGTTTCTTAGCTTCCCAAAGAGCTGCAAGCAAGATGCTTTGGGGCCCAACTCGCCCTTTTGAAAGAAGCCTGCACGTTGTGCCTTTCAGCTCTATGGCAATGTAGCACACCCAGAGCAGAAGTTCTACTTCAGCCAGATCAGGCCTGCAAAGAAACTGCGTTTCACAGGCCTTTGTAAGAGATGTTCCCGGTAGGCTGTAAGAGCGCTGTGCAGAGCGAATTGTTTCTTAGCTTCCCAAAGAACTGGAAGCAAGATGCTTTGGGGCCAAACACTCCCTTTGGAAAGACGCCTGCACGTTGTGCCTTTCAGCTCTAGGGCAATGTAGCACACCCAGAGCAGAAGTTCTACTTCAGCCAGATCAGGCCTGCAAAGAAACTGCGTTTCACAGGCCTTTGTAAGAGATGTTCCCGGTAGGCTGTAAGAGCACTGTGCAGAGCGAGTTGTTTCGTAGCTTCCCAAGGAGCTGCAAGCAAGATGCTTTGGGGCCCAAGTCGCCCAATGGAAAGAAGCCTGCACGTTGTGCCTTTCAGCTCTAGGGCAATGCAGCACACGCAGAGCAGAAGTTCTACTTCACCCAGATCAGGCCTGCAAAGACACTGCGTTTCACAGGCCTTTGTAAGAGATGTCCCCGGTAGGCTGTAAGAGCACTGTGCAGAGCGAGTTGTTTCTTAGCTTCCCAAAGTGCTGGAAGCAAGATGCTTTGGGGCCCAACTCGCCCTTTGGAAAGAAGCCTGCACGTTGTGCCTCTCAGCTCTAGGGCAATGTGGCACACGCAGAGCAGAAGTTCTACTTCACCCAGATCAGGCCTGACAAGACACTGCGTGTCTCAGGCCTTTGAAAGAGATGTTCACGGTAGGCTGTAAGAGCACTGTGCAGAGCGAGTTGTTTCTTAGCTTCCCAAAGAGCTGGAAGCAAGATGCTTTGGGGCCCAACTCGCCCTTTGGAAAGAAGCCTGCACATAGTGTCTTTTAGCTCTAGTGTAATGTAGCACACGCAAGCCGAGTTCTACTTCAGCCAGATAAGGCCTGCAGAGAAACTGCGTTTCACAGGCCTTTGTAAGAGATGTTCCCGGTAGGCTGTAAGAGCACTGTGCAGAGCGAGTTGTTTCTTAGCTTCCCAAAAAGCTGGAAGCAAGATGCTTTCGGGCCCAACGCCCCCTTTGGAAAGAAGCCTGCACATTTTGCCTTTCAGCTCTAGGGCAATGTAGCACACCCAGAGCAGAAGTTCTACTTCAGCCAGATCAGGCCTGCAAAGAAAGTGCGTTTCACAGGCCTTTGGAAGAGATGTTCCCGGTAGGCTGTAAGAGCACTGTGCAGAGCGAGTTGTTTCTTAGCTTCCCAAAGAGCTGGAAGCAAGATGCTTTGGGGCCCAACTCGCCCTTTGGAAAGAAGCCTGCACGTTGTGCCTTTCAGCTCTAGGGCAATGTAGCACACCCAGGGCAGAAGTTCTACTTCAGCCAGATCAGGCCTGCAAAGAAACTGCGTTTCACAGGCCTTTGTAAGAGATTTTCCAGGTAGGCTGTAAGAGCACTGTGCAGAGCGAGTTGTTTCTTAGCTTCCCAAAGAGCTGGAAGCAAGATGCTTTGGGGCCCAACTCGCCCTTTGGAAAGAAGCCTGCACGTTGTGCCTTTCAGCTCTAGGGCAATGTACCACACGCAGAGCAGAAGTTCTACTTCAGCCAGATCACGCCTGCAAAGAAACTGCGTTTCACAGTCTTTTGTAAGAGATGTTCCCGGTAGGCTGAAAGAGCCCTATGCAGAGCTAGTTTTTTCTTAGCTGCCCAAAGAGCTGGGACCTGGACGCTGAGGGAGTTCTCTCCTCTTGGGGAAACAAGGCAGGACCTTGTGCCTTGCAGCTCCAGGCCCATGTACGACACGGCAGAGCAGAAGTTCTACTTCAGCGAGATCACGCCTGGGAAGAAACTGCGTTCCACAGGCCTTTGTAAGACGTGTTCGTGGTAGTGTGTAAAACAAAAGTGCAGAGCGAGTTGTTTCTTAGCTTCCCAAAGAGCTGGAAGCAAGATGCTTTGGGGCCCAACTCGCCCTTTGGAAAGAAGCCTGCACGTTGTGCCTTTCAGCTCTAGGGCAATGTAGCACACCCAGAGCAGAAGTTCGACTTCAGTCAGATCAGGCCTGCAAAGAAACTGCGTTTCACAGGCCTTTGTAAGAGATGTTCCCGGTAGGCTGAAGGGCACTGTGCAGAGCGAGTTGTTTCTTAGCTTCCGAAAGAGCTGGAAGCAAGAGGCTTTGGGGCCCAACTATCCCTTTGGAAAGAAGCCTGCACGTTGTGCCTTTCAGCTCTAGGGCAATGTAGCACACGCAGAGCCGAAGTTCTACTTCAGCCATATCAGGCCTGCAAGGAAACTGCGTTTCACAGGCCTTTGGAAGAGATGTTCCCGGTAGGCTGTAAGAGCACTGTGCAGAGCGAGTTGTTTCTTAGCTTCCCAAAGAGCTGGAAGCAAGAGTCTTGGGGGCCCAACTGGCCCTCTGTTAAGAAGCCTGCACGTTGTGCCTCTCAGCTCTAGGGCAATGTGGCACACGCAGAGCAGAAGTTCTACTTCAGCCAGATCAGGCCTGCAAAGACACTGCGTTTCACAGGCCTTTGTAAGAGATGTCCCCGGTAGGCTGTAAGAGCACTGTGCAGAGCGAGTTGTTTCTTAGCTTCCCAAAGAGCTGGAAGCAAGATGCTTTGGGGCCCATCTCGCCCTTTGGAAAGAAGCCTGCACGTTGTGCCTGTCAGCTCTAGGACAATGTACCACACGCAGAGCAGCAGTTCTACTTCAGCCAGATCAGGCCTGCAAAGAAACTGCGTTTCACAGTCTTTTGTAAGACATGTTCCCGGTAGGCTGAAAGAGCCCTATGCAGAGCTAGTTTTTTCTTAGCTGCCCAAAGAGCTGGGACCTGGACGCTGAGGGAGTTCTCTCCTCTTGGGGAAACAAGGCAGGACCTTGTGCCTTGCAGCTCTAGGCCCATGTAGGATACGGCAGAGCAGAAGTTCTACTTCAGCGAGATCATGCCTGGGAAGAAACTGCGTTTCACAGGCCTTTGTAAGACATGTTCGCGGTAGTGTGTAAAACAAAAGTGCAGAGCGAGTTGTTTCTTAGCTTCCCAAAGAGCTGGAAGCAAGATGCTTTGGGGCCCAACTCGCCCTTTGGAAAGAAGCCTGCACGTTGTGCCTCTCAGCTCTAGGGCAATGTGGCACACGCAGAGCAGAAGTTCTACTTCACCCAGATCAGGCCTGCCAAGACACTGCGTGTCACAGGCCTTTGAAAGAGATGTTCACGGTAGGCTGTAAGAGCACTGTGCAGAGCGAGTTGTTTCTTAGCTTCCCAAAGAGCTGGAAGCAAGATGCTTTGGGGCCCAACTCGCCCTTTGGAAAGAAGCCTGCACGTTGTGCCTTTCAGCTCTAGGGCAATGTAGCACACCCAGGGCAGAAGTTCTACTTCAGCCAGATCAGGCCTGCAAAGAAACTGCGTTTCACAGGCCTTTGTAATAGATGTTCCCAGTAGGCTGTAAGAGCACTGTGCAGAGCGTGTTGTTTCTTAGCTTCCCAAAGAGCTGGAAGCAAGATGCTTTGGGGCCCATCTCGCCCTTTGGAAAGAAGCCTGCACGTTGTGCCTTTCAGCTCTAGGGCAATGTACGACACGCAGAGCAGAAGTTCTACTTCAGCCAGATCACGCCTTCAAAGAAACTGCGTTTCACAGTCTTTTGTAAGACATGTTCCCGGTAGGCTGAAAGAGCCCTATGCAGTGCTAGTTTTTTCTTAGCTGCCCAAAGAGCTGGGACCTGGACGCTGAGGGAGTTCTCTCCTCTTGGGGAAACAAGGCAGGACCTTGTGCCTTGCAGCTCTAGGCCCATGTAGGACACGGCAGAGCAGAAGTTCTACTTCAGCGAGATCACGCCTGGGAAGAAACTGCGTTCCACAGGCCTTTGTAAGACATGTTCGTGGTAGTGTGTAAAACAAAAGTGCAGAGCGAGTTGTTTCTTAGCTTCCCAAAGAGCTGGAAGCAAGATGCTTTGGGGCCCAACTCGCCCTTTGGAAAGAAGCCTGCACGTTGTGCCTTTCAGCTCTAGGCCAAAGTAGCACACCCAGAGCAGAAGTTCTACTTCAGCCACATCAGGCCTGCAAAGAAACTGCGTTTCACAGGCCTTTGTAAGAGATGTTCCCGGTAGGCTGTAAGAGCACTGTGCAGAGCGAGTTGTTTCTTAGCTTCCCAAGGAGCTGGAAGCAAGATGCTTTGCGGCCCAACTCGGCCTTTGCAAAGAAGCCTGCACATTGTGCCTTTCAGCTCTAGGGCCATGTAGCACACCCAGAGCAGAAGTTCTACTTCAGCCAGATCAGGCCTGCAAAGACACTGCGTTTCACAGGCCTTTGTAAGAGATGTTCCCGGTAGGCTGTAAGAGCACTGTGCAGAGCGAGTTGTTTCTTAGCTTCCCAAAGAGCTGGAAGCAAGATGCTTTGGGGCCCATCTCGCCCTTTGGAAAGAAGCCTGCACGTTGTGCCTTTCAGCTCTAGGGCAATGTACCACACGCAGAGCAGCAGTTCTACTTCAGCCAGATCAGGCCTGCAAAGAAACTGCGTTTCACAGTCTTTTGTAAGACATGTTCCCGGTAGGCTGAAAGAGCCCTATGCAGAGCTAGTTTTTTCTTAGCTGCCCAAAGAGTTGGGACCTGGACGCTGAGGGAGTTCTCTCCTCTTGGGGAAACAAGGCAGGACCTTGTGCCTTGCAGCTCTAGGCCCATGTAGGATACGGCAGAGCAGAAGTTCTACTTCAGCGAGATCATGCCTGGGAAGAAACTGCGTATCACAAGCCTTTGTAAGACATGTTCGCGGTAGTGTGTAAAACAAAAGTGCAGAGCGAGTTGTTTCTTAGCTTCCCAAAGAGCTGGAAGCAAGATGCTTTGGGGCCCAACTCGCCCTTTGGAAAGAAGCCTGCACGTTGTGCCTCTCAGCTCTAGGGCAATGTGGCACACGCAGAGCAGAAGTTCTACTTCACCCAGATCAGGCCTGCCAAGACACTGCGTGTCACAGGCCTTTGAAAGAGATGTTCCCGGTAGGCTGTAAGAGCACTGTGCAGAGCGAGTTGTTTCTTAGCTTCCCAAAGAGCTGGAAGCAAGATGCTTTGGGGCCCAACTCGCCCTTTGGAAAGAAGCCTGCACGTTGTGCCTTTCAGCTCTAGGGCAATGTAGCACACCCAGGGCAGAAGTTCTACTTCAGCCAGATCAGGCCTGCAAAGAAACTGCGTTTCACAGGCCTTTGTAAGAGATTTTCCCAGTAGGCTGTAAGAGCACTGTGCAGAGCGTGTTGTTTCTTAGCTTCCCAAAGAGCTGGAAGCAAGATGCTTTGGGGCCCATCTCGCCCTTTGGAAAGAAGCCTGCACGTTGTCCCTTTCAGCTCTAGGGCAATGTACGACACGCTGAGCAGAAGTTCTACTTCAGCCAGATCACGCCTTCAAAGAAACTGCGTTTCACAGTCTTTTGTAAGACATGTTCCCGGTAGGCTGAAAGAGCCCTATGCAGTGCTAGTTTTTTCTTAGCTGCCCAAAGACCTGGGACCTGGACGCTGAGGGAGTTCTCTGCTCTTGGGGAAACAAGGCAGGACCTTGTGCCTTGCAGCTCTAGGCCCATGTAGGACACAGCAGAGCAGAAGTTCTACTTCAGCGAGATCACGCCTGGGAAGAAACTGCGTTCCACAGGCCTTTGTAAGACATGTTCGTGGTAGTGTGTAAAACAAAAGTGCAGAGCGATTTGTTTCTTAGCTTCCCAAATAGCTGGAAGCAAGATGCTTTGGGGCCCAACTCGCCCTTTGGAAAGAAGCCTGCACGTTGTGCCTTTCAGCTCTAGGGCAATGTAGCACACCCAGAGCAGAAGTTCTACTTCAGCCAGATCAGGCCTGCAAAGAAACTGCGTTTCACAGGCCT
This sequence comes from Equus caballus, assembly GCF_041296265.1. Taxonomy (NCBI): domain Eukaryota; kingdom Metazoa; phylum Chordata; class Mammalia; order Perissodactyla; family Equidae; genus Equus; species Equus caballus. Next base: position 51,699,763 of record NC_091688.1, on the reverse strand, counting down.
TTGTAAGAGATGCTCACGGTAGGCCGTAAGAGCACTGTGCAGAGCGAGTTGTTTCTTAGCTTCCCAAGGAGCTGCAAGCAAGATGCTTTGGGGCCCAACTCGCCCTTTGGAAAGAAGCCTGCACGTTGTGCCTTTCAGCTCTAGGGCAATGCAGCACACGCAGAGCAGAAGTTCTACTTCACCCAGATAAGGCCTGCCAAGACACTGCGTTTCACAGGCCTTTGTAAGAGATGTCCCCGGTAGGCTGTAAGAGCACTGTGCAGAGCGAGTTGTTTCTTAGCTTCCCAAAGAGCTGGAAGCAAGATGCTTTGGGGCACATCTCGCCCTTTGGAAAGAAGCCTGCACGTTGTGCCTTTCAGCTCTAGGGCAATGTAGCACACCCAGAGCAGAAGTTCTACTTCAGCCAGATCAGGCCTGCAAAGAAACTGCGTTTCACAGGCCTTTGTAAGAGATGTTCCCGGTAGGCTGTAAGAGCACTGTGCAGAGCGAGTTGTTTCTTAGCTTCCCAAGGAGCTGCAAGCAAGATGCTTTGGGGCCCAAGTCGCCCAATGGAAAGAAGCCTGCACGTTGTGCCTTTCAGCTCTAGGGCAATGCAGCACACGCAGAGCAGAAGTTCTACTTCACCCAGATCAGGCCTGCAAAGAAACTGCATTTCACAGGCCTTTGTAAGAGATTTTCCCAGTAGGCTGTAAGAGCACTGTGCAGAGCGTGTTGTTTCTTAGCTTCCCAAAGAGCTGGAAGCAAGATGCTTTGGGGCCCATCTCGCCCTTTGGAAAGAAGCCTGCACGTTGTGCCTTTCAGCTCTAGGGCAATGTACGACACGCAGAGCAGAAGTTCTACTTCAGCCAGATCACGCCTTCAAAGAAACTGCGTTTCACAGTCTTTTGTAAGACATGTTCCCGGTAGGCTGAAAGAGCCCTATGCAGTGCTAGTTTTTTCTTAGCTGCCCAAAGAGCTGGGACCTGGACGCTGAGGGAGTTCTCTCCTCTTGGGGAAACAAGGCAGGACCTTGTGCCTTGCAGCTCTAGGCCCATGTAGGACACGGCAGAGCAGAAGTTCTACTTCAGCGAGATCACGCCTGGGAAGAAACTGCGTTCCACAGGCCTTTGTAAGACATGTTCGTGGTAGTGTGTAAAACAAAAGTGCAGAGCGAGTTGTTTCTTAGCTTCCCAAAGAGCTGGAAGCAAGATGCTTTGGGGCCCAACTCGCCCTTTGGAAAGAAGCCTGCACGTTGTGCCTTTCAGCTCTAGGGCAATGTACAACACCCAGAGCAGAAGTTCTACTTCAGCCAGATCAGGCCTGCAAAGAAACTGCGTTTCACAGGCCTTTGTAAGAGATGCTCACTGTAGGCTGTAAGAGCACTGTGCAGAGCGAGTTGTTTCTTAGCTTCCCAAGGAGCTGCAAGCAAGATGCTTTGGGTCCCAACTCGCCCTTTGGAAAGAAGCCTGCACGTTGTGCCTTTCAGCTCTAGGGCAATGCAGCACACGCAGAGCAGAAGTTCTACTTCACCCAGATAAGGCCTGCCAAGACACTGCGTTTCACAGGCCTTTGTAAGAGATGTCCCCGGTAGGCTGTAAGAGCACTGTGCAGAGCGAGTTGTTTCTTAGCTTCCCAAAGAGCTGGAAGCAAGATGCTTTGGGGCCCAACTCGCCCTTTGGAAAGATGCCTGCACGTTGAGACTTTCAGCTGTAGGACAATGTAGCACACCCAGAGCAGAAGTTCTACTTCAGCCAGATCAGGCCTGCAAAGAAACTGCGTTTCACAGGCCTTTGTAAGAGATGTTCCCGGTAGGTTTTCAGAGCACTGTGCAGAGCGAGTTGTTTCTTAGCTTCCCAAAGAGCTGGAAGCAAGATGCTTTGGGGCCCAACTCGCCCATTGGAAAGATGCCTGCACGTTGAGCCTTTCAGCTCTGGGCCAATGTCGCACACCCAGAGCAGAAGTTCTACTTCAGCCAGATCAGGCCTGCAAAGAAACTGCGTTTCACAGGCCTTTGTAAGAGATGTTCCCGGTAGGCTGTCAGAGCACTGTGCAGAGCGAGTTGTTTCTTAGCTTTCCAAAGACCTGGAAGGAAGATACTTTGGGGCCATACTCGCTCTTTGGAAAGAAGCCTGCACGTTGTGCCTTTCAGCTCTAGGGCAATGTAGCACACCCAGAGCAGAAGTTCTACTTCAACCAGCTCAGGCCTGCAAGGAAACTGCGTTTCACAGGCCTTTGTAAGAGATGCTCACGGTAGGCTGTAAGAGCACTGCGCACAGCGAGTGGTCCTTAGCTTCCCAAAGAGCTGGAAGCAAGATGCTTTGGGGCCCAACTCGCCCTTTGGAAAGAGCCTGCACGTTGTGCCTTTCAGCTCTAGGGAAATGTAGCACACCCAGAGCAGAAGTTCTACTTCAGCCAGTTCAGGCATGCAAAGAAACTGCGTTTCACAGGCCTTTGTAAGATATGTTCCCGTAGCCTGTAAGAGCACTGTGCAGATCGAGTTGTTTCTTAGCTTCCCAAAGAGCTGGAAGCAAGATGCTTTGCGTCCCATCTCGCCCTTTGGAAAGAAGCCTGCACGTTGAGCCTTTCAGCTCTAGGTCCATGTAGCACACCCAGAGCAGAAGTTCTACTTCAGCCAGATCAGGGCTGCAAAGAAAGTGCGTTTCACAGGCCTTTGTAAGAGATGTTCCCGGTAGGCTGTCAGAGCACTGTGCAGAGCGAGTTGTTTCTTAGCTTTCCAAGGAGCTGGAAGCAAGATACTTTGGGGCCCTACTCGCCCTTTGGAAAGAAGCCTGCACCTTGTGCCTTTCAGCTCTAGGGCAATGTAGCACACCCAGAGCAGAAGTTCTACTTCAGCCAGCTCCGGCCTGCAAAGAAACTGCGTTTCACAGGCCTTTGTAAGAGATGCTCACGGTAGGCTGTAAGAGCACTGCGCACAGCGAGTTGTTTCTTAGCTTCCCAAAGAGCTGGAAGCAAGATGCTTTGGGGCCCAACTCGCCCTTTGGAAAGAAGCCTGCACGTTGTGCCTTTCAGCTCTAGGGAAATGTAGCACACCCAGAGCAGAAGTTCTACTTCAGCCAGATCAGGCCTGCAAAGAAACTGCGTTTCACAGGCCTTTGGAAGAGATGTTCCCGGTAGGCTGTAAGAGCACTGTGCAGAGCGAGTTGTTTCTTAGCTTCCCAAAGAGCTGGAAGCAAGATGCTTTGGGGCCCAACTCACCCTTTGGAAAGAAGCCTGCACGTTGTGCCTTTCAGCTCTAGGGCAATGTATCACACACACAGCAGAAGTTCTACTTCAGCCAGATCAGGCCTGCAAAGAAACTGCGTTTCACAGGCTTTTGTAAGAGATGTTCCCGGTAGGCTGTAAGAGCACTGTGCAGAGCGAGTTGTTTCTTAGCTTCCCAAAGAGCTGGAAGCAAGAGTCTTTCGGTCCCAACTAGCCCTTTGGAAAGAAGCCTGCACGTTGTGCCTTTCAGCTCTAGGGCAATTTAGCACACGCAGAGCAGAAGTTCTACTTCAGCCAGATCAGGCCTGCAAAGAAACTGCGTTTCACAGGCCTTTGTAAGAGATTTTCCCGGTAGGCTGTAAGAGCACTGTGCAGAGCGAGTTGTTTCTTAGCTTCCCAAAGAGCTGCAAGCAAGATGCTTTGGGGCCCAACTCGCCCTTTTGAAAGAAGCCTGCACGTTGTTTCTTTCAGCTCTATGGCAATGTAGCACACCCAGAGCAGAAGTTCTACTTCAGCCAGATCAGGCCTGCAAAGAAACTGCGTTTCACAGGCCTTTGTAAGAGATGTTCCCGGTAGGCTGTAAGAGCGCTGTGCAGAGCGAATTGTTTCTTAGCTTCCCAAAGAACTGGAAGCAAGATGCTTTGGGGCCAAACACTCCCTTTGGAAAGACGCCTGCACGTTGTGCCTTTCAGCTCTAGGGCAATGTAGCACACCCAGAGCAGAAGTTCTACTTCAGCCAGATCAGGCCTGCAAAGAAACTGCGTTTCACAGGCCTTTGTAAGAGATGTTCCCGGTAGGCTGTAAGAGCACTGTGCAGAGCGAGTTGTTTCGTAGCTTCCCAAGGAGCTGCAAGCAAGATGCTTTGGGGCCCAAGTCGCCCAATGGAAAGAAGCCTGCACGTTGTGCCTTTCAGCTCTAGGGCAATGCAGCACACGCAGAGCAGAAGTTCTACTTCACCCAGATCAGGCCTGCAAAGACACTGCGTTTCACAGGCCTTTGTAAGAGATTTTCCAGGTAGGCTGTAAGAGCACTGTGCAGAGCGAGTTGTTTCTTAGCTTCCCAAAGAGCTGGAAGCAAGATGCTTTGGGGCCCAACTCGCCCTTTGGAAAGAAGCCTGCACGTTGTGCCTTTCAGCTCTAGGGCAATGTACCACACGCAGAGCAGAAGTTCTACTTCAGCCAGATCACGCCTGCAAAGAAACTGCGTTTCACAGTCTTTTGTAAGAGATGTTCCCGGTAGGCTGAAAGAGCCCTATGCAGAGCTAGTTTTTTCTTAGCTGCCCAAAGAGCTGGGACCTGGACGCTGAGGGAGTTCTCTCCTCTTGGGGAAACAAGGCAGGACCTTGTGCCTTGCAGCTCCAGGCCCATGTACGACACGGCAGAGCAGAAGTTCTACTTCAGCGAGATCACGCCTGGGAAGAAACTGCGTTCCACAGGCCTTTGTAAGACGTGTTCGTGGTAGTGTGTAAAACAAAAGTGCAGAGCGAGTTGTTTCTTAGCTTCCCAAAGAGCTGGAAGCAAGATGCTTTGGGGCCCAACTCGCCCTTTGGAAAGAAGCCTGCACGTTGTGCCTTTCAGCTCTAGGGCAATGTAGCACACCCAGAGCAGAAGTTCGACTTCAGTCAGATCAGGCCTGCAAAGAAACTGCGTTTCACAGGCCTTTGTAAGAGATGTTCCCGGTAGGCTGAAGGGCACTGTGCAGAGCGAGTTGTTTCTTAGCTTCCGAAAGAGCTGGAAGCAAGAGGCTTTGGGGCCCAACTATCCCTTTGGAAAGAAGCCTGCACGTTGTGCCTTTCAGCTCTAGGGCAATGTAGCACACGCAGAGCCGAAGTTCTACTTCAGCCATATCAGGCCTGCAAGGAAACTGCGTTTCACAGGCCTTTGGAAGAGATGTTCCCGGTAGGCTGTAAGAGCACTGTGCAGAGCGAGTTGTTTCTTAGCTTCCCAAAGAGCTGGAAGCAAGAGTCTTGGGGGCCCAACTGGCCCTCTGTTAAGAAGCCTGCACGTTGTGCCTCTCAGCTCTAGGGCAATGTGGCACACGCAGAGCAGAAGTTCTACTTCAGCCAGATCAGGCCTGCAAAGACACTGCGTTTCACAGGCCTTTGTAAGAGATGTCCCCGGTAGGCTGTAAGAGCACTGTGCAGAGCGAGTTGTTTCTTAGCTTCCCAAAGAGCTGGAAGCAAGATGCTTTGGGGCCCATCTCGCCCTTTGGAAAGAAGCCTGCACGTTGTGCCTGTCAGCTCTAGGACAATGTACCACACGCAGAGCAGCAGTTCTACTTCAGCCAGATCAGGCCTGCAAAGAAACTGCGTTTCACAGTCTTTTGTAAGACATGTTCCCGGTAGGCTGAAAGAGCCCTATGCAGAGCTAGTTTTTTCTTAGCTGCCCAAAGAGCTGGGACCTGGACGCTGAGGGAGTTCTCTCCTCTTGGGGAAACAAGGCAGGACCTTGTGCCTTGCAGCTCTAGGCCCATGTAGGATACGGCAGAGAAGAAGTTCTACTTCAGCGAGATCATGCCTGGGAAGAAACTGCGTTTCACAGGCCTTTGTAAGACATGTTCGCGGTAGTGTGTAAAACAAAAGTGCAGAGCGAGTTGTTTCTTAGCTTCCCAAAGAGCTGGAAGCAAGATGCTTTGGGGCCCAACTCGCCCTTTGGAAAGAAGCCTGCACGTTGTGCCTCTCAGCTCTAGGGCAATGTGGCACACGCAGAGCAGAAGTTCTACTTCACCCAGATCAGGCCTGCCAAGACACTGCGTGTCACAGGCCTTTGAAAGAGATGTTCACGGTAGGCTGTAAGAGCACTGTGCAGAGCGAGTTGTTTCTTAGCTTCCCAAAGAGCTGGAAGCAAGATGCTTTGGGGCCCAACTCGCCCTTTGGAAAGAAGCCTGCACGTTGTGCCTTTCAGCTCTAGGGCAATGTAGCACACCCAGGGCAGAAGTTCTACTTCAGCCAGATCAGGCCTGCAAAGAAACTGCGTTTCACAGGCCTTTGTAATAGATGTTCCCAGTAGGCTGTAAGAGCACTGTGCAGAGCGTGTTGTTTCTTAGCTTCCCAAAGAGCTGGAAGCAAGATGCTTTGGGGCCCATCTCGCCCTTTGGAAAGAAGCCTGCACGTTGTGCCTTTCAGCTCTAGGGCAATGTACGACACGCAGAGCAGAAGTTCTACTTCAGCCAGATCACGCCTTCAAAGAAACTGCGTTTCACAGTCTTTTGTAAGACATGTTCCCGGTAGGCTGAAAGAGCCCTATGCAGTGCTAGTTTTTTCTTAGCTGCCCAAAGAGCTGGGACCTGGACGCTGAGGGAGTTCTCTCCTCTTGGGGAAACAAGGCAGGACCTTGTGCCTTGCAGCTCTAGGCCCATGTAGGACACGGCAGAGCAGAAGTTCTACTTCAGCGAGATCACGCCTGGGAAGAAACTGCGTTCCACAGGCCTTTGTAAGACATGTTCGTGGTAGTGTGTAAAACAAAAGTGCAGAGCGAGTTGTTTCTTAGCTTCCCAAAGAGCTGGAAGCAAGATGCTTTGGGGCCCAACTCGCCCTTTGGAAAGAAGCCTGCACGTTGTGCCTTTCAGCTCTAGGCCAAAGTAGCACACCCAGAGCAGAAGTTCTACTTCAGCCACATCAGGCCTGCAAAGAAACTGCGTTTCACAGGCCTTTGTAAGAGATGTTCCCGGTAGGCTGTAAGAGCACTGTGCAGAGCGAGTTGTTTCTTAGCTTCCCAAGGAGCTGGAAGCAAGATGCTTTGCGGCCCAACTCGGCCTTTGCAAAGAAGCCTGCACGTTGTGCCTTCAGCTCTAGGGCAATGTAGCACACGCAGAGCAGAAGTTCTAGTTCAGCCAGATCAGGCCTGCAAAGAAACTGTGTTTCACAGGCCTTTGTAAGAGATGTTCCCACTAGGCTGTAAGAGCACTGTGCAGAGCGAGTTGTTTCTTAGCTTCCCAAAGAGCTGGAAGCAAGATGCTTTGGGGCCCAACTCGCCCTTTGGAAAGAAGCCTACACGTTGTGCCTTTCAGCTCTAGGGCCATGTAGCACACCCAGAGCAGAAATTCTACTTCAGCCAGATCAGGCCTGCAAAGAAACTGCATTTCACAGGCCTTTGTAACTGATGCCCCCGGTAGGCTGTAAGAGCACTGTGCAGAGCGAGTTGTTTCATAGCTAGCCCAAAGAGCTGGAAGCAAGATGCTTTGGGGCCCAACTCGCCCTTTGGAAAGAAGCCTGCACGTTGTGCCTTTCAGCTCTAGGGCCATGTAGCACACCCAGAGCAGAAGTTCTACCTCAGCCACATTAGGCCTGCAAAGAAACTGCGTTTGACAGGCCTTTGTATGAGATGTTCCCGGTAGGCTGTAAGAGCACTGTGCAGTGCGAGTTGTTTCTTAGCTTCCCAAGGAGCTGGAAGCAAGTTGCTTTGCGGCCCAACTCGCCCTTTGCAAAGAAGCCTGCACGTTGTGCCTTTCAGCTCTAGGGCAATGTAGCACACGCAGAGCAGAAGTTCTAGTTCAGCCAGATCCGGCCTGCAAAGAAACTGCATTTCACAGGCCTTTGTAAGAGATGTTCCCGGTAGGCTGTAAGAGCACTGTGCAGAGCGCCTTGTTTCTTAGCTTCCCAAAGAGCTGGAAGCAAGATGCTTTGGGGCCCAACTCGCCCTTTGGAAAGAAGCCTGCACGTTGTGCCTTTCAGCTCTAGGCCAATGTAGCACACCCAGAGCAGAAGTTCTACTTCAGCCAGATCAGGCCTGCAAAGAAACTGCGTTTCACAGGCCTTTGTAAGAGATGTTCCCAGTAGGCTGTAAGAGCACTGTGCAGAGCGACTTGTTTCTTAGCTTCCCAAAGAGCTGGAAGCAAGATGCTTTGGGGCCCAACTCGCCCTTTGGAAACAGGCCTGCACGTTGTGCCCTTCAGCTCTAGGGCAATGTAGCACACCCAGCGCAGAAGTTCTAGTGCAGCGTGATCAGGCCTGCAAAGAAACTGCATTTCACAGGCCCTTGTAAGTGATGGTTCCGGTAGGCTGTAAGAGCACTGTGCAGAGCGAGTTGTTTCATAGCTAGCCCAAAGAGCTGGAAGCAAGATGCTTTGGGGCCCAACTCGCCTTTTGCAAAGAAGCCTGCACATTGTGCCTTTCAGCTCTAGGGCCATGTAGCACACCCAGAGCAGAAGTTCTACTTCGGCCAGATCAGGCCTGCAAAGAAACTGCGTTTCACAGGCCTTTGTAAGAGATGTTCCCGGTAGGCTGTAAGAGCACTGTGCAGAGCGAGTTGTTTCTTAGCTTCCCAAAGAGCTGGAAGCAAGATGCTTTGGGGCCCAACTCGCCCTTTGGAAAGAAGCCTGCACGTTGTGCCTTTCAGCTCTAGGCCAAAGTAGCACACCCAGAGCAGAAGTTCTACTTCAGCCACATCAGGCCTGCAAAGAAACTGCGTTTCACAGGCCTTTGTAAGAGATGTTCCCGGTAGGCTGTAAGAGCACTGTGCAGAGCGAGTTGTTTCTTAGCTTCCCAAGGAGCTGGAAGCAAGATGCTTTGCGGCCCAACTCGGCCTTTGCAAAGAAGCCTGCACGTTGTGCCTTTCAGCTCTAGGGCAATGTAGCACACGCAGAGCAGAAGTTCTAGTTCAGCCAGATCAGGCCTGCAAAGAAACTGTGTTTCACAGGCCTTTGTAAGAGATGTTCCCACTAGGCTGTAAGAGCACTGTGCAGACCGAATTGTTTCTTAGCTTCCCAAAGAGCTGGAAGCAAGATGGTTTGGGGCCCAACTCGCCCTTTGGAAAGAAGCCTGCACGTTGTGCCTTTCAGCTCTAGGGCAATGTAGAGCACCCAGAGCAGAAGTTCCACTTCAGCCAGATCAGGCCTGCAAAGAAACTGCGTTTCACAGGCCTTTGTAAGAGATGTTCCCGGTAGGCTGTAAGAGCACTGTGCAGAGCGACTTGTTTCTTAGCTTCCCAAAGAGCTGGAAGCAAGATGCTTTGGGGCCCAACTCGCCCTTTGGAAACAGGCCTGCACGTTGTGCCCTTCAGCTCTAGGGCAATGTAGCACACCCAGCGCAGAAGTTCTAGTGCAGCGTGATCAGGCCTGCAAAGAAACTGCATTTCACAGGCCTTTGTAAGTGATGGTTCCGGTAGGCTGTAAGAGCACTGTGCAGAGCGAGTTGTTTCATAGCTAGCCCAAAGAGCTGGAAGCAAGATGCTTTGGGGCCCAACTCGCCTTTTGCAAAGAAGCCTGCACATTGTGCCTTTCAGCTCTAGGGCCATGTAGCACACCCAGAGCAGAAGTTCTACTTCAGCCAGATCAGGCCTGCAAAGAAACTGCGTTTCACAGGCCTTTGTAAGAGATGTTCCCGGTAGGATGTAAGAGCACTGTGCAGAGCGAGTTGTTTCTTAGCTTCCCAAAGAGCTGGAAGCAACATGCTTTGGGGCCCAACTCGCCCTTTGGAAAGAAGCCTGCACGTTGTGCCTTTCAGCTCTAGGCCAAAGTAGCACACCCAGAGCAGAAGTTCTACTTAAGCCACATCAGGCCTGCAAAGAAACTGCGTTTCACAGGCCTTTGTAAGAGATGTTCCCGGTAGGCTGTAAGAGCACTGTGCAGAGCGAGTTGTTTCTTAGCTTCCCAAGGAGCTGGAAGCAAGATGCTTTGCGGCCCAACTCGGCCTTTGCAAAGAAGCCTGCACGTTGTGCCTTTCAGCTCTAGGGCAATGTAGCACACGCAGAGCAGAAGTTCTAGTTCAGCCAGATCAGGCCTGCAAAGAAACTGTGTTTCACAGGCCTTTGTAAGAGATGTTCCCACTAGGCTGTAAGAGCACTGTGCAGACCGAATTGTTTCTTAGCTTCCCAAAGAGCTGGAAGCAAGATGGTTTGGGGCCTAACTCGCCCTTTGGAAAGAAGCCTGCACGTTGTGCCTTTCAGCTCTAGGCCAATGTAGCACACCCAGAGCAGAAGTTCTACTTCACCCCGATCAGGCCTGCAAAGAAACTGCGTTTCACAGGCCTTTGTAAGAGATGTTCCCGGTAGGCTGTAAGAGCACTGTGCAGAGCGAGTTCTTTCTTAGCTTCCCAAAGAGCTGGAAGCAAGATGCTTTGGGGCCCAACTCGCCCTTTGCAAAGAAGCCTGCACGTTGTGCCTTTCAGCTCTAGGGCAATGTAGCACACCCAGAGCAGAAGTTCTACTTCAGCCACATCAGGCCTGCAAAGAAACTGCCTTTCACAGGCCTTTGTAAGAGATATTCCCGGTAGGCAGTAAGAGCACTGTGCAGAGCGAGTTGTTTCTTAGCTTCCCAAGGAGCAGGAAGCAAGATGCTTTGGGGCCCAACTCGCCCTTTGGAAAGAAGCCTGCACGTTGTGCCTTTCAGCTCTAGGCCAATGTAGCACACCCAGAGCAGAAGTTCTACTTCAGCCAGATCAGGCCTGCAAAGAAACTGCGTTTCACAGGCCTTTGTAAGAGATGTTCCCGGTAGGCTGTAGGAGCACTGTGCAGAGCGAGTTGTTTCTTAGCTTCCCAAAGAGCTGGAAGCAAGAAGCTTTATGGCCCAACTCGCCCTTTGGAAAGAAGCCTGCACGTTGTGCCTTTCAGCTCTAGGCCAATGTAGCACACCCAGAGCAGAAGTTCTACTTCAGCCAGATCAGGCCTGCAAAGAAACTTCGTTTCACAGGCCTTTGTAAGAGATGTTCCCGGTAGGCTGTAAGAGCACTGTGCAGAGCGAGTTGTTTCATAGCTAGCCCAAAGAGCTGGAAGCAAGATGCTTTGGGGCCCAACTCGCCCTTTGGAAAGAAGACTGCACGTTGTGCCTTTCAGCTCTAGGGCCATGTAGCACACCCAGAGCAGAAGTTCTACCTCAGCCAGATCAGGCCTGCAAAGAAACTGCGTTTGACAGGCCTTTGTATGAGATGTTCCCGGTAGTCTGTAAGAGCACTGTGCCGAGCGAGTTGTTTCTTAGCTTCCCAAAGAGCTGGAAGCAAGATGCTTTGGGGCCCAACTCGCCCTTTGGAAAGAAGCCTGCACATTGTGCCTTTCAACTGTAGGGAAATGTAGCACACCCAGAGCAGAAGTTCTGGTTCAGCCAGATTAGGCCTGCAAAGAAACTGCATTTCACAGGCCTTTGTAACTGATGCTCCCGGTAGGCTGTAAGAGCACTGTGCAGAGCGAGTTGTTTCTTAGCTTCACAAAGAGCTGGAAGCAAGATGCTTTGGGGCCCAAATCGCCCTTTGGAAAGAAGCCTGCACGTTGTGCCTTTCAGCTCTAGGGCAATGTAGCACACCCAGAGCAGAAGTTCCACTTCAGCCAGATCAGGCCTGCAAAGAAACTGCGTTTCACAGGCCTTTGTAAGAGATGTTCCCGGTAGGCTGTAAGAGCACTGTGCAGAGCGAGTTGTTTCTTAGCTTCCCAAAGAGCTGGAAGCAAGATGCTTTGGGGCCCAACTCGCCCTTTGGAAAGAAGCCTGCACGTTGTGCCTTTCAGCTCTAGGCCAATGTAGCACACCCACAGCAGAAGTTCTACTTCAGCCAGATCAGGCCTGCAAAGAAACTGCGTTTCACAGGTCTTTGTAAGAGATGTTCCCGGTAGGCTGTAAGAGCACTGTGCAGAGCGAGTTGTTTATTAGCTTCCCAAAGAGCTGGAAGCAAGGTGCTTTGGGGCCCAACTCGCCCTTTGGAAAGAAGCCTGCACGTTGTGCCTTTCAGCTCTAGGCCAATGTAGCACACCCAGAGCAGAAGTTCTACTTCAGCCAGATCAGGCCTTCAAAGAAACTGCGTTTCACAGGCCTTTGTAAGAGACGTTCCCGGTAGGCTGTAAGAGCACTGTGCAGAGCGAGTTGTTTCTTAGCTTCCCAAAGAGCTGGAAGCAAGATGCTTTGGGGCCCAACTCGCCCTTTGGAAAGAAGCCTGCACGTTGTGCCTTTCAGCTCTAGGGCAATGTAGAGCACCCAGAGCAGAAGTTCCACTTCAGCCAGATCAGGCCTGCAAAGAAACTGCGTTTCACAGGCCTTTGTAAGAGATGTTCCCGGTAGGCTGTAAGAGCACTGTGCAGAGCGAGTTGTTTCTTAGCTTCCCAAAGAGCTGGAAGCAAGATGCTTTGGGGCCCAACTCGCCCTTTGGAAAGAAGCCTACACGTTGTGCCTTTCAGCTCTAGGGCCATGTAGCACACCCAGAGCAGAAGTTCTAGTTCAGCCAGATCAGGCCTGCAAAGAAACTGCATTTCACAGGCCTTTGTAACTGATGCCCCCGGTAGGCTGTAAGAGCACTGTGCAGAGCGAGTTGTTTCATAGCTAGCCCAAAGAGCTGGAAGCAAGATGCTTTGGGGCCCAACTCGCCCTTTGGAAAGAAGCCTGCACGTTGTGCCTTTCAGCTCTAGGGCCATGTAGCACACCCAGAGCAGAAGTTCTACCTCAGCCAGATTAGGCCTGCAAAGAAACTGCGTTTGACAGGCCTTTGTATGAGATGTTCCCGGTAGGCTGTAAGAGCACTGTGCAGTGCGAGTTGTTTCTTAGCTTCCCAAGGAGCTGGAAGCAAGTTGCTTTGCGGCCCAACTCGCCCTTTGCAAAGAAGCCTGCACGTTGTGCCTTTCAGCTCTAGGGCAATGTAGCACACGCTGAGCAGAAGTTCTAGTTCAGCCAGATCCGGCCTGCAAAGAAACTGCGTTTCACAGGCCTTTGTAAGAGATGTTCCCGGTAGGCTGTAAGAGCACTGTGCAGAGCGCCTTGTTTCTTAGCTTCCCAAAGAGCTGGAAGCAAGATGCATTGGGGCCCAACTCGCCCTTTGGAAAGAAGCCTGCACGTTGTGCCTTTCAGCTCTAGGCCAATGCAGCACACCCAGAGCAGAAGTTCTACTTCAGCCAGATCAGGCCTGCAAAGAAACTGCGTTTCACAGGCCTTTGTAAGAGATGTTCCCAGTAGGCTGTAAGAGCACTGTGCAGAGCGACTTGTTTCTTAGCTTCCCAAAGAGCTGGAAGCAAGATGCTTTGGGGCCCAACTCGCCCTTTGGAAACAGGCCTGCACGTTGTACCCTTCAGCTCTAGGGCAATGTAGCACACCCAGCGCAGAAGTTCTAGTGCAGCGTGATCAGGCCTGCAAAGAAACTGCATTTCACAGGCCTTTGTAAGTGATGGTTCCGGTAGGCTGTAAGAGCACTGTGCAGAGCGAGTTGTTTCATAGCTAGCCCAAAGAGCTGGAAGCAAGATGCTTTGGGGCCCAACTCGCCTTTTGCAAAGAAGCCTGCACATTGTGCCTTTCAGCTCTAGGGCCATGTAGCACACCCAGAGCAGAAGTTCTACTTCAGCCAGATCAGGCCTGCAAAGAAACTGCGTTTCACAGGCCTTTGTAAGAGACGTTCCCGGTAGGCTGTAAGAGCACTGTGCAGAGCGAGTTGTTTCTTAGCTTCCCAAAGAGCTGGAAGCAAGATGCTTTGGGGCCCAACTCGCCCTTTGGAAAGAAGCCTGCACGTTGTGCCTTTCAGCTCTAGGGCAATGTAGAGCACCCAGAGCAGAAGTTCCACTTCAGCCAGATCAGGCCTGCAAAGAAACTGCGTTTCACAGGCCTTTGTAAGAGATGTTCCCGGTAGGCTGTAAGAGCACTGTGCAGAGCGAGTTGTTTCTTAGCTTCCCAAAGAGCTGGAAGCAAGATGCTTTGGGGCCCAACTCGCCCTTTGGAAAGAAGCCTACACGTTGTGCCTTTCAGCTCTAGGGCCATGTAGCACACCCAGAGCAGAAGTTCTAGTTCAGCCAGATCAGGCCTGCAAAGAAACTGCATTTCACAGGCCTTTGTAACTGATGCCCCCGGTAGGCTGTAAGAGCACTGTGCAGAGCGAGTTGTTTCATAGCTAGCCCAAAGAGCTGGAAGCAAGATGCTTTGGGGCCCAACTCGCCCTTTGGAAAGAAGCCTGCACGTTGTGCCTTTCAGCTCTAGGGCCATGTAGCACACCCAGAGCAGAAGTTCTACCTCAGCCAGATTAGGCCTGCAAAGAAACTGCGTTTGACAGGCCTTTGTATGAGATGTTCCCGGTAGGCTGTAAGAGCACTGTGCAGTGCGAGTTGTTTCTTAGCTTCCCAAGGAGCTGGAAGCAAGTTGCTTTGCGGCCCAACTCGCCCTTTGCAAAGAAGCCTGCACGTTGTGCCTTTCAGCTCTAGGGCAATGTAGCACACGCTGAGCAGAAGTTCTAGTTCAGCCAGATCCGGCCTGCAAAGAAACTGCGTTTCACAGGCCTTTGTAAGAGATGTTCCCGGTAGGCTGTAAGAGCACTGTGCAGAGCGCCTTGTTTCTTAGCTTCCCAAAGAGCTGGAAGCAAGATGCATTGGGGCCCAACTCGCCCTTTGGAAAGAAGCCTGCACGTTGTGCCTTTCAGCTCTAGGCCAATGCAGCACACCCAGAGCAGAAGTTCTACTTCAGCCAGATCAGGCCTGCAAAGAAACTGCGTTTCACAGGCCTTTGTAAGAGATGTTCCCAGTAGGCTGTAAGAGCACTGTGCAGAGCGACTTGTTTCTTAGCTTCCCAAAGAGCTGGAAGCAAGATGCTTTGGGGCCCAACTCGCCCTTTGGAAACAGGCCTGCACGTTGTACCCTTCAGCTCTAGGGCAATGTAGCACACCCAGCGCAGAAGTTCTAGTGCAGCGTGATCAGGCCTGCAAAGAAACTGCATTTCACAGGCCTTTGTAAGTGATGGTTCCGGTAGGCTGTAAGAGCACTGTGCAGAGCGAGTTGTTTCATAGCTAGCCCAAAGAGCTGGAAGCAAGATGCTTTGGGGCCCAACTCGCCTTTTGCAAAGAAGCCTGCACATTGTGCCTTTCAGCTCTAGGGCCATGTAGCACACCCAGAGCAGAAGTTCTACTTCAGCCAGATCAGGCCTGCAAAGAAACTGCGTTTCACAGGCCTTTGTAAGAGATGTTCCCGGTAGGCTGTAAGAGCACTGTGCAGAGCGAGTTGTTTCTTAGCTTCCCAAAGAGCTGGAAGCAAGATGCTTTGGGGCCCAACTCGCCCTTTGGAAAGAAGCCTGCACGTTGTGCTTTTCAGCTCTAGGCCAAAGTAGCACACCCAGAGCAGAAGTTCTACTTCAGCCACATCAGGCCTGCAAAGAAACTGCGTTTCACAGGCCTTTGTAAGAGATGTTCCCGGTAGGCTGTAAGAGCACTGTGCAGAGCGAGTTGTTTCTTAGCTTCCCAAAGAGCTGGAAGCAAGAAGCTTTGGGGCCCAACTCGCCATTTGGAAAGAAGCCTGCACGTTGTGCCTTTCAGCTCTAGGCCAATGTAGCACACCCAGAGCAGAAGTTCTACTTCAGCCAGATCAGGCCTGCAAAGAAACTTCGTTTCACAGGCCTTTGTAAGAGATGTTCCCGGTAGGCTGTAAGAGCACTGTGCAGAGCGAGTTGTTTCATAGCTAGCCCAAAGAGCTGGAAGCAAGATGCTTTGGGGCCCAACTCGCCCTTTGGAAAGAAGACTGCACGTTGTGCCTTTCAGCTCTAGGGCCATGTAGCACACCCAGAGCAGAAGTTCTACCTCAGCCAGATCAGGCCTGCAAAGAAACTGCGTTTGACAGGCCTTTGTATGAGATGTTCCCGGTAGTCTGTAAGAGCACTGTGCAGAGCGAGTTGTTTCCTAGCTTCCCAAAGAGCTGGAAGCAAGATGCTTTGGGGCCCAACTCGCCCTTTGGAAAGAAGCCTGCAGGTTGTGCCTTTCAGCTCTAGGCCAATGTAGCACACCCAGAGCAGAAGTTCTACTTCAGCCAGATCAGGCCTGCAAAGAAACTGCATTTCACAGGCCTTTGCAAGAGATGTTCCCGGTAGGCTGTAAGAGCACTGTGCAGAGCGAGTTGTTTCCTAGCTTCCCAAGGAGCTGGAAGCAAGATGCTTTGCGGCCCAACTCGCCCTTTGCAAAGAAGCCTGCACGTGTGCCTTTCAGCTCTAGGGCAATGTAGCACACGCAGAGCAGAAGTTCTAGTTCAGCCAGATCAGGCTTGCAAAGAAACTGCGTTTCACAGGCCTTTGTAAGAGATGTTCCCGGTAGGCTGTAAGAGCACTGTGCAGAGCGAGTTGTTTCTTAGCTTCCCAAAGAGCTGGAAGCAAGATGGTTTGGGGCCCAACTCGCCCTTCGGAAAGAAGCCTGCACGTTGTGCCTTTCAGCTCTAGGCCAATGTAGCACACCCAGAGCAGAAGTTCTACTTCAGCCAGATCAGGCCTGCAAAGAAACTGCGTTTGAGATGCCTTTGTAAGAGATGTTCCCGGTAGGCTGTAAAAGCACTGTGCAGAGCGAGTTGTTTCTTAGCTTCCCAAAGAGCTGGAAGCAAGATGCTTTGGGGCCCAACTCGCCCTTTGGAAAGAAGCCTGGAGGTTGTGCCTTTCAGCTCTAGGCCAATGTAGCACACCCAGAGCAGAAGTTCTACTTCAGCCAGATCAGGCCTGCAAAGAAACTGCGTTTCACAGGCCTTTGTAAGAGATGTTCCCAGTAGGCTGTAAGAGCACTGTGCAGAGCGACTTGTTTCTTAGCTTCCCAAAGAGCTGGAAGCAAGATGCTTTGGGGCCCAACTCGCCCTTTGGAAAGAAGCCTGCACGTTGTGCCTTTCAGCTCTAGGCCAATGTAGCACACCCAGAGCAGAAGTTCTACTTCAGCCAGATCAGGCCTGCAAAGAAACTGCGTTTCACAGGCCTTTGTAAGAGATGTTCCCGGTAGGCTGTAAGAGCACTGTGCAGAGCGAGTTGATTCATAGCTAGCCCAAAGAGCTGGAAGCAAGATGCTTTGGTGCCCAACTCGCCCTTTGGAAAGAAGCCTGCACGTTGTGCCTTTCAGCTCTAGGGCCATGTAGCACACCCAGAGCAGAAGTTCTACCACAGCCAGATCAGGCCTGCAAAGAAACTGCGTTTGACAGGCCTTTGTATGAGATGTTCCCGGTAGTCTGTAAGAGCACTGTGCAGAGCGAGTTGTTTCTTAGCTTCCCAAAGAGCTGGAAGCAAGATGCTTTGGGGCCCAACTCGCCCTTTGGAAAGAAGCCTGCACATTGTGCCTTTCAGCTCTAGGGAAATGTAGCACACCCAGAGCAGAAGTTCTGGTTCAGCCAGATTAGGCCTGCAAAGAAACTGCATTTCACAGGCCTTTGTAACTGATGCTCCCGGTAGGCTGTAAGAGCACTGTGCAGAGCGAGTTGTTTCTTAGCTTCCCAAAGAGCTGGAAGCAAGATGCTTTGGGGCCCAACTCGCCCTTTGGAAAGAACCCTGCACGTTGTGCCTTTCAGCTCTAGGGCCATGTAGCACACCCAGAGCAGAAGTTCCACTTCAGCCAGATCAGGCCTGCAAAGAAACTGCGTTTCACAGGCCTTTGTAAGAGATGTTCCCGGTAGGCTGTAAGAGCACTGTGCATAGCGAGTTGCTTCTTAGCTTCCCAAAGAGCTGGAAGCAAGATGCTTTGGGGCCCAACTCGCCCTTTGGAAAGAAGCCTGCACGTTGTGCCTTTCAGCTCTAGGCCAATGTAGCACACCCACAGCAGAAGTTCTACTTCAGCCAGATCAGGCCTGCAAAGAAACTGCCTTTCACAGGCCTTTGTAAGAGATATTCCCGGTAGGCTGTAAGAGCACTGTGCAGAGCGAGTTGTTTATTAGCTTCCCAAAGAGCTGGAAGCAAGATGCTTTGGGGCCCAACTCGCCCTTTGGAAAGAAGCCTGCAGGTTGTGCCTTTCAGCTCTAGGCCAATGTAGCACACCCAGAGCAGAAGTTCTACTTCAGCCAGATCAGGCCTGCAAAGAAACTGCGTTTCACAGGCCTTTGTAAGAGATGTTCCCGGTAGGCTGTAGGAGCACTGTGCAGAGCGAGTTGTTTCTTAGCTAGCCCAAAGAGCTGGAAGCAAGAAGCTTTGGGGCCCAACTCGCCCTTTGGAAAGAAGCCTGCACGTTGTGCCTTTCAGCTCTAGGCCAATGTAGCACACCCAGAGCAGAAGTTCTACTTCAGCCAGATCAGGCCTGCAAAGAAACTTCGTTTCACAGGCCTTTGTAAGAGATGTTCCCGGTAGGCTGTAAGAGCACTGTGCAGAGCGAGTTGTTTCATAGCTAGCCCAAAGAGCTGGAAGCAAGATGCTTTGGGGCCCAACTCGCCCTTTGGAAAGAAGACTGCACGTTGTGCCTTTCAGCTCTAGGGCCATGTAGCACACCCAGAGCAGAAGTTCTACCTCAGCCAGATCAGGCCTGCAAAGAAACTGCGTTTGACAGGCCTTTGTATGAGATGTTCCCGGTAGTCTGTAAGAGCACTGTGCCGAGCGAGTTGTTTCTTAGCTTCCCAAAGAGCTGGAAGCAAGATGCTTTGGGGCCCAACTCGCCCTTTGGAAAGAAGCCTGCACATTGTGCCTTTCAACTCTAGGGAAATGTAGCACACCCAGAGCAGAAGTTCTGCTTCAGCCAGATTAGGCCTGCAAAGAAACTGCATTTCACAGGCCTTTGTAACTGATGCTCCCGGTAGGCTGTAAGAGCACTGTGCAGAGCGAGTTGTTTCTTAGCTTCCCAAAGAGCTGGAAGCAAGATGCTTTGGGGCCCAACTCGCCCTTTGGAAAGAAGCCTGCACGTTGTGCCTTTCAGCTCTAGGGCAATGTAGCACACCCACAGCAGAAGTTCCACTTCAGCCAGATCAGGCCTGCAAAGAAACTGCGTTTCACAGGCCTTTGTAAGAGATGTTCCCGGTAGGCTGTAAGAGCACTGTGCAGAGCGAGTTGTTTCTTAGCTTCCCAAAGAGCTGGAAGCAAGATGCTTTGGGGCCCAACTCGCCCTTTGGAAAGAAGCCTGCACGTTGTGCCTTTCAGCTCTAGGCCAATGTAGCACACCCACAGCAGAAGTTCTACTTCAGCCAGATCAGGCCTGCAAAGAAACTGCGTTTCACAGGTCTTTGTAAGAGATGTTCCCGGTAGGCTGTAAGAGCACTGTGCAGAGCGAGTTGTTTATTAGCTTCCCAAAGAGCTGGAAGCAAGGTGCTTTGGGGCCCAACTCGCCCTTTGGAAAGAAGCCTGCACGTTGTGCCTTTCAGCTCTAGGCCAATGTAGCACACCCAGAGCAGAAGTTCTACTTCAGCCAGATCAGGCCTTCAAAGAAACTGCGTTTCACAGGCCTTTGTAAGAGACGTTCCCGGTAGGCTGTAAGAGCACTGTGCAGAGCGAGTTGTTTCTTAGCTTCCCAAAGAGCTGGAAGCAAGATGCTTTGGGGCCCAACTCGCCCTTTGGAAAGAAGCCTGCACGTTGTGCCTTTCAGCTCTAGGGCAATGTAGAGCACCCAGAGCAGAAGTTCCACTTCAGCCAGATCAGGCCTGCAAAGAAACTGCGTTTCACAGGCCTTTGTAAGAGATGTTCCCGGTAGGCTGTAAGAGCACTGTGCAGAGCGAGTTGTTTCTTAGCTTCCCAAAGAGCTGGAAGCAAGATGCTTTGGGGCCCAACTCGCCCTTTGGAAAGAAGCCTACACGTTGTGCCTTTCAGCTCTAGGGCCATGTAGCACACCCAGAGCAGAAGTTCTAGTTCAGCCAGATCAGGCCTGCAAAGAAACTGCATTTCACAGGCCTTTGTAACTGATGCCCCCGGTAGGCTGTAAGAGCACTGTGCAGAGCGAGTTGTTTCATAGCTAGCCCAAAGAGCTGGAAGCAAGATGCTTTGGGGCCCAACTCGCCCTTTGGAAAGAAGCCTGCACGTTGTGCCTTTCAGCTCTAGGGCCATGTAGCACACCCAGAGCATTAGTTCTACCTCAGCCAGATTAGGCCTGCAAAGAAACTGCGTTTGACAGGCCTTTGTATGAGATGTTCCCGGTAGGCTGTAAGAGCACTGTGCAGTGCGAGTTGTTTCTTAGCTTCCCAAGGAGCTGGAAGCAAGTTGCTTTGCGGCCCAACTCGCCCTTTGCAAAGAAGCCTGCACGTTGTGCCTTTCAGCTCTAGGGCAATGTAGCACACGCAGAGCAGAAGTTCTAGTTCAGCCAGATCCGGCCTGCAAAGAAACTGCGTTTCACAGGCCTTTGTAAGAGATGTTCCCGGTAGGCTGTAAGAGCACTGTGCAGAGCGCCTTGTTTCTTAGCTTCCCAAAGAGCTGGAAGCAAGATGCTTTGGGGCCCAACTCGCCCTTTGGAAAGAAGCCTGCACGTTGTGCCTTTCAGCTCTAGGCCAATGTAGCACACCCACAGCAGAAGTTCTAATTCAGCCAGATCAGGCCTGCAAAGAAACTGCCTTTCACAGGCCTTTGTAAGAGATATTCCCGGTAGGCTGTAAGAGCACTGTGCAGAGCTAGTTGTTTATTAGCTTCCCAAAGAGCTGGAAGCAAGATGCTTTGGGGCCCAACTCGCCCTTTGGAAAGAAGCCTGCAGGTTGTGCCTTTCAGCTCTAGGCCAATGTAGCACACCCAGAGCAGAAGTTCTACTTCAGCCAGATCAGGCCTGCAAAGAAACTGCGTTTCACAGGCCTTTGTAAGAGATGTTCCCGGTAGGCTGTAGGAGCACTGTGCAGAGCGAGTTGTTTCTTAGCTAGCCCAAAGAGCTGGAAGCAAGAAGCTTTGGGGCCCAACTCGCCCTTTGGAAAGAAGCCTGCACGTTGTGCCTTTCAGCTCTAGGCCAATGTAGCACACCCAGAGCAGAAGTTCTACTTCAGCCAGATCAGGCCTGCAAAGAAACTTCGTTTCACAGGCCTTTGTAAGAGATGTTCCCGGTAGGCTGTAAGAGCACTGTGCAGAGCGAGTTGTTTCATAGCTAGCCCAAAGAGCTGGAAGCAAGATGCTTTGGGGCCCAACTCGCCCTTTGGAAAGAAGACTGCACGTTGTGCCTTTCAGCTCTAGGGCCATGTAGCACACCCAGAGCAGAAGTTCTACCTCAGCCAGATCAGGCCTGCAAAGAAACTGCGTTTGACAGGCCTTTGTATGAGATGTTCCCGGTAGTCTGTAAGAGCACTGTGCCGAGCGAGTTGTTTCTTAGCTTCCCAAAGAGCTGGAAGCAAGATGCTTTGGGGCCCAACTCGCCCTTTGGAAAGAAGCCTGCACATTGTGCCTTTCAACTCTAGGGAAATGTAGCACACCCAGAGCAGAAGTTCTGCTTCAGCCAGATTAGGCCTGCAAAGAAACTGCATTTCACAGGCCTTTGTAACTGATGCTCCCGGTAGGCTGTAAGAGCACTGTGCAGAGCGAGTTGTTTCTTAGCTTCCCAAAGAGCTGGAAGCAAGATGCTTTGGGGCCCAACTCGCCCTTTGGAAAGAAGCCTGCACGTTGTGCCTTTCAGCTCTAGGGCAATGTAGCACACCCACAGCAGAAGTTCCACTTCAGCCAGATCAGGCCTGCAAAGAAACTGCGTTTCACAGGCCTTTGTAAGAGATGTTCCCGGTAGGCTGTAAGAGCACTGTGCAGAGCGAGTTGTTTCTTAGCTTCCCAAAGAGCTGGAAGCAAGATGCTTTGGGGCCCAACTCGCCCTTTGGAAAGAAGCCTGCACGTTGTGCCTTTCAGCTCTAGGCCAATGTAGCACACCCACAGCAGAAGTTCTACTTCAGCCAGATCAGGCCTGCAAAGAAACTGCGTTTCACAGGTCTTTGTAAGAGATGTTCCCGGTAGGCTGTAAGAGCACTGTGCAGAGCGAGTTGTTTATTAGCTTCCCAAAGAGCTGGAAGCAAGATGCTTTGGGGCCCAACTCGCCCTTTGGAAAGAAGCCTGCACGTTGTGCCTTTCAGCTCTAGGCCAATGTAGCACACCCAGAGCAGAAGTTCTACTTCAGCCAGATCAGGCCTTCAAAGAAACTGCGTTTCACAGGCCTTTGTAAGAGACGTTCCCGGTAGGCTGTAAGAGCACTGTGCAGAGCGAGTTGTTTCTTAGCTTCCCAAAGAGCTGGAAGCAAGATGCTTTGGGGCCCAACTCGCCCTTTGGAAAGAAGCCTGCACGTTGTGCCTTTCAGCTCTAGGGCAATGTAGAGCACCCAGAGCAGAAGTTCCACTTCAGCCAGATCAGGCCTGCAAAGAAACTGCGTTTCACAGGCCTTTGTAAGAGATGTTCCCGGTAGGCTGTAAGAGCACTGTGCAGAGCGAGTTGTTTCTTAGCTTCCCAAAGAGCTGGAAGCAAGATGCTTTGGGGCCCAACTCGCCCTTTGGAAAGAAGCCTACACGTTGTGCCTTTCAGCTTTAGGGCCATGTAGCACACCCAGAGCAGAAGTTCTAGTTCAGCCAGATCAGGCCTGCAAAGAAACTGCATTTCACAGGCCTTTGTAACTGATGCCCCCGGTAGGCTGTAAGAGCACTGTGCAGAGCGAGTTGTTTCATAGCTAGCCCAAAGAGCTGGAAGCAAGATGCTTTGGGGCCCAACTCGCCCTTTGGAAAGAAGCCTGCACGTTGTGCCTTTCAGCTCTAGGGCCATGTAGCACACCCAGAGCATTAGTTCTACCTCAGCCAGATTAGGCCTGCAAAGAAACTGCGTTTGACAGGCCTTTGTATGAGATGTTCCCGGTAGGCTGTAAGAGCACTGTGCAGTGCGAGTTGTTTCTTAGCTTCCCAAGGAGCTGGAAGCAAGTTGCTTTGCGGCCCAACTCGCCCTTTGCAAAGAAGCCTGCACGTTGTGCCTTTCAGCTCTAGGGCAATGTAGCACACGCAGAGCAGAAGTTCTAGTTCAGCCAGATCCGGCCTGCAAAGAAACTGCGTTTCACAGGCCTTTGTAAGAGATGTTCCCGGTAGGCTGTAAGAGCACTGTGCAGAGCGCCTTGTTTCTTAGCTTCCCAAAGAGCTGGAAGCAAGATGCTTTGGGGCCCAACTCGCCCTTTGGAAAGAAGCCTGCACGTTGTGCCTTTCAGCTCTAGGCCAATGTAGCACACCCAGAGCAGAAGTTCTACTCCAGCCAGATCAGGCCTGCAAAGAAACTGCGTTTCACAGGCCTTTGTAAGAGATGTTCCCAGTAGGCTGTAAGAGCACTGTGCAGAGCGACTTGTTTCTTAGCTTCCCAAAGAGCTGGAAGCAAGATGCTTTGGGGCCCAACTCGCCCTTTGGAAACAGGCCTGCACGTTGTACCCTTCAGCTCTAGGGCAATGTAGCACACCCAGCGCAGAAGTTCTAGTGCAGCGTGATCAGGCCTGCAAAGAAACTGCATTTCACAGGCCTTTGTAAGTGATGGTTCCGGTAGGCTGTAAGAGCACTGTGCAGAGCGAGTTGTTTCCTAGCTAGCCCAAAGAGCTGGAAGCAAGATGCTTTGGGGCCCAACTCGCCTTTTGCAAAGAAGCCTGCACATTGTGCCTTTCAGCTCTAGGGCCATGTAGCACACCCAGAGCAGAAGTTCTACTTCAGCCAGATCAGGCCTGCAAAGAAACTGCGTTTCACAGGCCTTTGTAAGAGATGTTCCCGGTAGGCTGTAAGAGCACTGTGCAGAGCGAGTTGTTTCTTAGCTTCCCAAAGAGCTGGAAGCAAGATGCTTTGGGGCCCAACTCGCCCTTTGGAACGAAGCCTGCACGTTGTGCTTTTCCGCTCTAGGCCAAAGTAGCACACCCAGAGCAGAAGTTCTACTTCAGCCACATCAGGCCTGCAAAGAAACTGCGTTTCACAGGCCTTTGTAAGAGATGTTCCCGGTAGGCTGTAAGAGCACTGTGCAGAGCGAGTTGTTTCTTAGCTTCCCAAAGAGCTGGAAGCAAGAAGCTTTGGGGCCCAACTCGGCCTTTGCAAAGAAGCCTGCACGTTGTGCCTTTCAGCTCTAGGGCAATGTAGCACACGCAGAGCAGAAGTTCTAGTTCAGCCAGATCAGGCCTGCAAAGAAACTGTGTTTCACAGGCCTTTGTAAGAGATGTTCCCGGTAGGCTGTAAGAGCACTGTGCAGAGCGAGTTGTTTCATAGCTTGCCCAAAGAGCTGGAAGCAAGATGCTTTGGGGCCCAACTCGCCCTTTGGAAAGAAGACTGCACGTTGTGCCTTTCAGCTCTAGGGCCATGTAGCACACCCAGAGCAGAAGTTCTACCTCAGCCAGACCAGGCCTGCAAAGAAACTGCGTTTGACAGGCCTTTGTATGAGATGTTCCCGGTAGTCTGTAAGAGCACTGTGCAGAGCGAGTTGTTTCTTAGCTTCCCAAAGAGCTGGAAGCAAGATGCTTTGGGGCCCAACTCGCCCTTTGGAAAGAAGCCTGCAGGTTGTGCCTTTCAGCTCTAGGCCAATGTAGCACACCCAGAGCAGAAGTTCTACTTCAGCCAGATCAGGCCTGCAAAGAAACTGCGTTTCACAGGCATTTGCAAGAGATGTTCCCGGTAGGCTGTAAGAGCACTGTTCAGAGCGAGTTGTTTCCTAGCTTCCCAAGGAGCTGGAAGCAAGATGCTTTGCGGCCCAACTCGCCCTTTGCAAAGAAGCCTGCACGTTGTGCCTTTCAGCTCTAGGGCAATGTAGCACACCCAGAGCAGAAGTTCCACTTCAGCCAGATCAGGCCTGCAAATAAACTGCGTTTCACAGGTCTTTGTAAGAGATGTTCCCGGTAGGCTGTAAGAGCACTGTGCAGAGCGAGTTGTTTATTAGCTTCCCAAAGAGCTGGAAGCAAGATGCTTTGGGGCCCAACTCGCCCTTTGGAAAGAAGCCTGCACGTTGTGCCTTTCAGCTCTAGGCCAATGTAGCACACCCAGAGCAGAAGTTCTACTTCAGCCAGATCAGGCCTTCAAAGAAACTGCGTTTCACAGGCCTTTGTAAGAGACGTTCCCGGTAGGCTGTAAGAGCACTGTGCAGAGCGAGTTGTTTCTTAGCTTCCCAAAGAGCTGGAAGCAAGATGCTTTGGGGCCCAACTCGCCCTTTGGAAAGAAGCCTGCACGTTGTGCCTTTCAGCTCTAGGGCAATGTAGAGCACCCAGAGCAGAAGTTCCACTTCAGCCAGATCAGGCCTGCAAAGAAACTGCGTTTCACAGGCCTTTGTAAGAGATGTTCCCGGTAGGCTGTAAGAGCACTGTGCAGAGCGAGTTGTTTCTTAGCTTCCCAAAGAGCTGGAAGCAAGATGCTTTGGGGCCCAACTCGCCCTTTGGAAAGAAGCCTACACGTTGTGCCTTTCAGCTCTAGGGCCATGTAGCACACCCAGAGCAGAAGTTCTAGTTCAGCCAGATCAGGCCTGCAAAGAAACTGCATTTCACAGGCCTTTGTAACTGATGCCCCCGGTAGGCTGTAAGAGCACTGTGCAGAGCGAGTTGTTTCATAGCTAGCCCAAAGAGCTGGAAGCAAGATGCTTTGGGGCCCAACTCGCCCTTTGGAAAGAAGCCTGCACGTTGTGCCTTTCAGCTCTAGGGCCATGTAGCACACCCAGAGCATTAGTTCTACCTCAGCCAGATTAGGCCTGCAAAGAAACTGCGTTTGACAGGCCTTTGTATGAGATGTTCCCGGTAGGCTGTAAGAGCACTGTGCAGTGCGAGTTGTTTCTTAGCTTCCCAAGGAGCTGGAAGCAAGTTGCTTTGCGGCCCAACTCGCCCTTTGCAAAGAAGCCTGCACGTTGTGCCTTTCAGCTCTAGGGCAATGTAGCACACGCAGAGCAGAAGTTCTAGTTCAGCCAGATCCGGCCTGCAAAGAAACTGCGTTTCACAGGCCTTTGTAAGAGATGTTCCCGGTAGGCTGTAAGAGCACTGTGCAGAGCGCCTTGTTTCTTAGCTTCCCAAAGAGCTGGAAGCAAGATGCTTTGGGGCCCAACTCGCCCTTTGGAAAGAAGCCTGCACGTTGTGCCTTTCAGCTCTAGGCCAATGTAGCACACCCAGAGCAGAAGTTCTACTTCAGCCAGATCAGGCCTGCAAAGAAACTGCGTTTCACAGGCCTTTGTAAGAGATGTTCCCAGTAGGCTGTAAGAGCACTGTGCAGAGCGACTTGTTTCTTAGCTTCCCAAAGAGCTGGAAGCAAGATGCTTTGGGGCCCAACTCGCCCTTTGGAAACAGGCCTGCACGTTGTACCCTTCAGCTCTAGGGCAATGTAGCACACCCAGCGCAGAAGTTCTAGTGCAGCGTGATCAGGCCTGCAAAGAAACTGCATTTCACAGGCCTTTGTAAGTGATGGTTCCGGTAGGCTGTAAGAGCACTGTGCAGAGCGAGTTGTTTCATAGCTAGCTCAAAGAGCTGGAAGCAAGATGCTTTGGGGCCCAACTCGCCTTTTGCAAAGAAGCCTGCACATTGTGCCTTTCAGCTCTAGGGCCATGTAGCACACCCAGAGCAGAAGTTCTACTTCAGCCAGATCAGGCCTGCAAAGAAACTGCGTTTCACAGGCCTTTGTAAGAGATGTTCCCGGTAGGCTGTAAGAGCACTGTGCAGAGCGAGTTGTTTCTTAGCTTCCCAAAGAGCTGGAAGCAAGATGCTTTGGGGCCCAACTCGCCCTTTGGAACGAAGCCTGCACGTTGTGCTTTTCCGCTCTAGGCCAAAGTAGCACACCCAGAGCAGAAGTTCTACTTCAGCCACATCAGGCCTGCAAAGAAACTGCGTTTCACAGGCCTTTGTAAGAGATGTTCCCGGTAGGCTGTAAGAGCACTGTGCAGAGCGAGTTGTTTCTTAGCTTCCCAAAGAGCTGGAAGCAAGAAGCTTTGGGGCCCAACTCGCCCTTTGGAAAGAAGCCTGCACGTTGTGCCTTTCAGCTCTAGGCCAATGTAGCACACCCAGAGCAGAAGTTCTACTTCAGCCAGATCAGGCCTGCAAAGAAACTTCGTTTCACAGGCCTTTGTAAGAGATGTTCCCGGTAGGCTGTAAGAGCACTGTGCAGAGCGAGTTGTTTCATAGCTTGCCCAAAGAGCTGGAAGCAAGATGCTTTGGGGCCCAACTCGCCATTTGGAAAGAAGACTGCACGTTGTGCCTTTCAGCTCTAGGGCCATGTAGCACACCCAGAGCAGAAGTTCTACCTCAGCCAGATCAGGCCTGCAAAGAAACTGCGTTTGACAGGCCTTTGTATGAGATGTTCCCGGTAGTCTGTAAGAGCACTGTGCAGAGCGAGTTGTTTCTTAGCTTCCCAAAGAGCTGGAAGCAAGAAGCTTTGGGGCCCAACTCGCCCTTTGGAAAGAAGCCTGCACGTTGTGCCTTTCAGCTCTAGGCCAATGTAGCACACCCAGAGCAGAAGTTCTACTTCAGCCAGATCAGGCCTGCAAAGAAACTTCGTTTCACAGGCCTTTGTAACTGATGCTCCCGGTAGGCTGTAAGAGCACTGTGCAGAGCGAGTTGTTTCATAGCTAGCCCAAAGAGCTGGAAGCAAGATGCTTTGGGGCCCAACTCGCCCTTTGGAAAGAAGACTGCACGTTGTGCCTTTCAGCTCTAGGGCCATGTAGCACACCCAGAGCAGAAGTTCTACCTCAGCCAGATCAGGCCTGCAAAGAAACTGCGTTTGACAGGCCTTTGTATGAGATGTTCCCGGTAGTCTGTAAGAGCACTGTGCAGAGCGAGTTGTTTCTTAGCTTCCCAAAGAGCTGGAAGCAAGATGCTTTGGGGCCCAACTCGCCCTTTGGAAAGAAGCCTGCAGGTTGTGCCTTTCAGCTCTAGGCCAATGTAGCACACCCAGAGCAGAAGTTCTACTTCAGCCAGATCAGGCCTGCAAAGAAACTGCATTTCACAGGCCTTTGCAAGAGATGTTCCCGGTAGGCTGTAAGAGCACTGTGCAGAGCGAGTTGTTTCCTAGCTTCCCAAGGAGCTGGAAGCAAGATGCTTTTCGGCCCAACTCGCCCTTTGCAAAGAAGCCTGCACGTGTGCCTTTCAGCTCTAGGGCAATGTAGCACACGCAGAGCAGAAGTTCTAGTTCAGCCAGATCAGGCTTGCAAAGAAACTGCGTTTCACAGGCCTTTGTAAGAGATGTTCCCGGTAGGCTGTAAGAGCACTGTGCAGAGCGAGTTGTTTCTTAGCTTCCCAAAGAGCTGGAAGCAAGATGGTTTGGGGCCCAACTCGCCCTTCGGAAAGAAGCCTGCACGTTGTGCCTTTCAGCTCTAGGCCAATGTAGCACACCCAGAGCAGAAGTTCTACTTCAGCCAGATCAGGCCTGCAAAGAAACTGCGTTTGAGATGCCTTTGTAAGAGATGTTCCCGGTAGGCTGTAAAAGCACTGTGCAGAGCGAGTTGTTTCTTAGCTTCCCAAAGAGCTGGAAGCAAGATGCTTTGGGGCCCAACTCGCCCTTTGGAAAGAAGCCTGGAGGTTGTGCCTTTCAGCTCTAGGCCAATGTAGCACACCCAGAGCAGAAGTTCTACTTCAGCCGGATCAGGCCTGCAAAGAAACTGCGTTTCACAGGCCTTTGTAAGAGATGTTCCCGGTAGGCTGTAAGAGCACTGTGCAGAGCGACTTGTTTCTTAGCTTCCCAAAGAGCTGGAAGCAAGATGCTTTGGGGCCCAACTCGCCCTTTGGAAAGAAGCCTGCACGTTGTGCCTTTCAGCTCTAGGCCAATGTAGCACACCCAGAGCAGAAGTTCTACTTCAGCCAGATCAGGCCTGCAAAGAAACTGCGTTTCACAGGCCTTTGTAAGAGATGTTCCTGGTAGGCTGTAAGAGCACTGTGCAGAGCGAGTTGATTCATAGCTAGCCCAAAGAGCTGGAAGCAAGATGCTTTGGGGCCCAACTCGCCCTTTGGAAAGAAGCCTGCACGTTGTGCCTTTCAGCTCTAGGGCCATGTAGCACACCCAGAGCAGAAGTTCTACCTCAGCCAGATCAGGCCTGCAAAGAAACTGCGTTTGACAGGCCTTTGTATGAGATGTTCCCGGTAGTCTGTAAGAGCACTGTGCAGAGCGAGTTGTTTCTTAGCTTCCCAAAGAGCTGGAAGCAAGATGCTTTGGGGCCCAACTCGCCCTTTGGAAAGAAGCCTGCACATTGTGCCTTTCAGCTCTAGGGAAATGTAGCAAACCCAGAGCAGAAGTTCTGGTTCAGCCAGATTAGGCCTGCAAAGAAACTGCATTTCACAGGCCTTTGTAACTGATGCTCCCGGTAGGCTGTAAGAGCACTGTGCAGAGCGAGTTGTTTCTTAGCTTCCCAAAGAGCTGGAAGCAAGATGCTTTGGGGCCCAACTCGCCCTTTGGAAAGAACCCTGCACGTTGTGCCTTTCAGCTCTAGGGCAATGTAGCACACCCAGAGCAGAAGTTCCACTTCAGCCAGATCAGGCCTGCAAAGAAACTGCGTTTCACAGGCCTTTGTAAGAGATGTTCCCGGTAGGCTGTAAGAGCACTGTGCATAGCGAGTTGCTTCTTAGCTTCCCAAAGAGCTGGAAGCAAGATGCTTTGGGGCCCAACTCGCCCTTTGGAAAGAAGCCTGCACGTTGTGCCTTTCAGCTCTAGGCCAATGTAGCACACCCACAGCAGAAGTTCTACTTCAGCCAGATCAGGCCTGCAAAGAAACTGCCTTTCACAGGCCTTTGTAAGAGATATTCCCGGTAGGCTGTAAGAGCACTGTGCAGAGCGAGTTGTTTATTAGCTTCCCAAAGAGCTGGAAGCAAGATGCTTTGGGGCCCAACTCGCCCTTTGGAAAGAAGCCTGCAGGTTGTGCCTTTCAGCTCTAGGCCAATGTAGCACACCCAGAGCAGAAGTTCTACTTCAGCCAGATCAGGCCTGCAAAGAAACTGCGTTTCACAGGCCTTTGTAAGAGATGTTCCCGGTAGGCTGTAGGAGCACTGTGCAGAGCGAGTTGTTTCTTAGCTTCCCAAAGAGCTGGAAGCAAGATGCTTTGGGGCCCAACTCGCCCTTTGGAAAGAAGCCTGCACGTTGTGCCTTTCAGCTCTAGGGCCATGTAGCACACCCAGAGCAGAAGTTCTAGTTCAGCCAGATCAGGCCTGCAAAGAAACTGCATTTCACAGGCCTTTGTAACTGATGCCCCCGGTAGGCTGTAAGAGCACTGTGCAGAGCGAGTTGTTTCATAGCTAGCCCAAAGAGCTGGAAGCAAGATGCTTTGGGGCCCAACTCGCCCTTTGGAAAGAAGCCTGCACGTTGTGCCTTTCAGCTCTAGGGCCATGTAGCACACCCAGAGCATTAGTTCTACCTCAGCCAGATTAGGCCTGCAAAGAAACTGCGTTTGACAGGCCTTTGTATGAGATGTTCCCGGTAGGCTGTAAGAGCACTGTGCAGTGCGAGTTGTTTCTTAGCTTCCCAAGGAGCTGGAAGCAAGTTGCTTTGCGGCCCAACTCGCCCTTTGCAAAGAAGCCTGCACGTTGTGCCTTTCAGCTCTAGGGCAATGTAGCACACGCAGAGCAGAAGTTCTAGTTCAGCCAGATCCGGCCTGCAAAGAAACTGCGTTTCACAGGCCTTTGTAAGAGATGTTCCCGGTAGGCTGTAAGAGCACTGTGCAGAGCGCCTTGTTTCTTAGCTTCCCAAAGAGCTGGAAGCAAGATGCTTTGGGGCCCAACTCGCCCTTTGGAAAGAAGCCTGCACGTTGTGCCTTTCAGCTCTAGGCCAATGTAGCACACCCAGAGCAGAAGTTCTACTTCAGCCAGATCAGGCCTGCAAAGAAACTGCGTTTCACAGGCCTTTGTAAGAGATGTTCCCAGTAGGCTGTAAGAGCACTGTGCAGAGCGACTTGTTTCTTAGCTTCCCAAAGAGCTGGAAGCAAGATGCTTTGGGGCCCAACTCGCCCTTTGGAAACAGGCCTGCACGTTGTACCCTTCAGCTCTAGGGCAATGTAGCACACCCAGCGCAGAAGTTCTAGTGCAGCGTGATCAGGCCTGCAAAGAAACTGCATTTCACAGGCCTTTGTAAGTGATGGTTCCGGTAGGCTGTAAGAGCACTGTGCAGAGCGAGTTGTTTCCTAGCTAGCCCAAAGAGCTGGAAGCAAGATGCTTTGGGGCCCAACTCGCCTTTTGCAAAGAAGCCTGCACATTGTGCCTTTCAGCTCTAGGGCCATGTAGCACACCCAGAGCAGAAGTTCTACTTCAGCCAGATCAGGCCTGCAAAGAAACTGCGTTTCACAGGCCTTTGTAAGAGATGTTCCCGGTAGGCTGTAAGAGCACTGTGCAGAGCGAGTTGTTTCTTAGCTTCCCAAAGAGCTGGAAGCAAGATGCTTTGGGGCCCAACTCGCCCTTTGGAACGAAGCCTGCACGTTGTGCTTTTCCGCTCTAGGCCAAAGTAGCACACCCAGAGCAGAAGTTCTACTTCAGCCACATCAGGCCTGCAAAGAAACTGCGTTTCACAGGCCTTTGTAAGAGATGTTCCCGGTAGGCTGTAAGAGCACTGTGCAGAGCGAGTTGTTTCTTAGCTTCCCAAAGAGCTGGAAGCAAGAAGCTTTGGGGCCCAACTCGCCCTTTGGAAAGAAGCCTGCACGTTGTGCCTTTCAGCTCTAGGCCAATGTAGCACACCCAGAGCAGAAGTTCTACTTCAGCCAGATCAGGCCTGCAAAGAAACTTCGTTTCACAGGCCTTTGTAAGAGATGTTCCCGGTAGGCTGTAAGAGCACTGTGCAGAGCGAGTTGTTTCATAGCTTGCCCAAAGAGCTGGAAGCAAGATGCTTTGGGGCCCAACTCGCCCTTTGGAAAGAAGACTGCACGTTGTGCCTTTCAGCTCTAGGGCCATGTAGCACACCCAGAGCAGAAGTTCTACCTCAGCCAGATCAGGCCTGCAAAGAAACTGCGTTTGACAGGCCTTTGTATGAGATGTTCCCGGTAGTCTGTAAGAGCACTGTGCAGAGCGAGTTGTTTCTTAGCTTCCCAAAGAGCTGGAAGCAAGATGCTTTGGGGCCCAACTCGCCCTTTGGAAAGAAGCCTGCAGGTTGTGCCTTTCAGCTCTAGGCCAATGTAGCACACCCAGAGCAGAAGTTCTACTTCAGCCAGATCAGGCCTGCAAAGAAACTGCGTTTCACAGGCCATGGCAAGAGATGTTCCCGGTAGGCTGTAAGAGCACTGTGCAGAGCGAGTTGTTTCCTAGCTTCCCAAGGAGCTGGAAGCAAGATGCTTTGCGGCCCAACTCGCCCTTTGCAAAGAAGCCTGCACGTGTGCCTTTCAGCTCTAGGGCAATGTAGCACACGCAGAGCAGAAGTTCTAGTTCAGCCAGATCAGGCTTGCAAAGAAACTGCGTTTCACAGGCCTTTGTAAAAGATGTTCCCGGTAGGCTGTAAGAGCACTGTGCAGAGCGAGTTGTTTCTTAGCTTCCCAAAGAGCTGGAAGCAAGATGCTTTGGGGCCCAACTCGCCCTTTGGAAAGAAGCCTGCACGTTGTGCCTTTCAGCTCTAGGCCAATGTAGCACACCCAGAGCAGAAGTTCTACTTCAGCCAGATCAGGCCTGCAAAGAAACTGCGTTTGAGATGCCTTTGTAAGAGATGTTCCCGGTAGGCTGTAAAAGCACTGTGCAGAGCGAGTTGTTTCTTAGCTTCCCAAAGAGCTGGAAGCAAGATGCTTTGGGGCCCAACTCGCCCTTTGGAAAGAAGCCTGGAGGTTGTGCCTTTCAGCTCTAGGCCAATGTAGCACACCCAGAGCAGAAGTTCTACTTCAGCCAGATCAGGCCTGCAAAGAAACTGCGTTTCACAGGCCTTTGTAAGAGATGTTCCCAGTAGGCTGTAAGAGCACTGTGCAGAGCGACTTGTTTCTTAGCTTCCCAAAGAGCTGGAAGCAAGATGCTTTGGGGCCCAACTCGCCCTTTGGAAAGAAGACTGCACGTTGTGCCTTTCAGCTCTAGGGCCATGTAGCACACCCAGAGCAGAAGTTCTACCTCAGCCAGATCAGGCCTGCAAAGAAACTGCGTTTGACAGGCCTTTGTATGAGATGTTCCCGGTAGTCTGTAAGAGCACTGTGCAGAGCGAGTTGTTTCTTAGCTTCCCAAAGAGCTGGAAGCAAGATGCTTTGGGGCCCAACTCGCCCTTTGGAAAGAACCCTGCACGTTGTGCCTTTCAGCTCTAGGCCAATGTAGCACACCCAGAGCAGAAGTTCTACTTCAGCCAGATCAGGCCTTCAGAGAAACTGCCTTTCACAGGCCTTTGTAAGAGACGTTCCCGGTAGGCTGTAAGAGCACTGTGCAGAGCGAGTTGTTTCTTAGCTTCCCAAAGAGCTGGAAGCAAGATGCTTTGGGGCCCAACTCGCCCTTTGGAAACAGGCCTGCACGTTGTGCCCTTCAGCTCTAGGGCAATGTAGCACACCCAGCGCAGAAGTTCTAGTGCAGCGTGATCAGGCTTGCAAAGAAACTGCATTTCACAGGCCTTTGTAAGTGATGGTTCCGGTAGGCTGTAAGAGCACTGTGCAGAGCGAGTTGTTTCATAGCTAGCCCAAAGAGCTGGAAGCAAGATGCTTTGGGGCCCAACTCGCCTTTTGCAAAGAAGCCTGCACATTGTGCCTTTCAGCTCTAGGGCCATGTAGCACACCCAGAGCAGAAGATCTACTTCAGCCAGATCAGGCCTGCAAAGAAACTGCGTTTCACAGGCCTTTGTAAGAGATGTTCCCGGTAGTCTGTAAGAGCACTGTGCAGAGCGAGTTGTTTCTTAGCTTCCCAAAGAGCTGGAAGCAAGATGCTTTGGGGCCCAACTCGCCCTTTGGAAAGAAGCCTGCAGGTTGTGCCTTTCAGCTCTAGGCCAAAGTAGCACACCCAGAGCAGAAGTTCTACTTCAGCCACATCAGGCCTGCAAAGAAACTGCGTTTCACAGGCCTTTGTAAGAGATGTTCCCGGTAGGCTGTAAGAGCACTGTGCATAGCGAGTTGTTTCTTAGCTTCCCAAGGAGCTGGAAGCAAGATGCTTTGCGGCCCAACTCGCCCTTTGCAAAGAAGCCTGCACGTTGTGCCTTTCAGCTCTAGGGCAATGTAGCACACGCAGAGCAGAAGTTCTAGTTCAGCCAGATCCGGCCTGCAAAGAAACTGCGTTTCACAGGCCTTTGTAAGAGATGTTCCCGGTAGGCTGTAAGAGCACTGTGCAGAGCGCCTTGTTTCTTAGCTTCCCAAAGAGCTGGAAGCAAGATGCTTTGGGGCCCAACTCGCCCTTTGGAAAGAAGCCTGCACGTTGTGCCTTTCAGCTCTAGGCCAATGTAGCACACCCAGAGCAGAAGTTCTACTTCAGCCAGATCAGGCCTGCAAAGAAACTGCGTTTGACAGGCCTTTGTATGAGATGTTCCCGGTAGGCTGTAAGAGCACTGTGCAGTGCGAGTTGTTTCTTAGCTTCCCAAGGAGCTGGAAGCAAGTTGCTTTGCGGCCCAACTCGCCATTTGCAAAGAAGCCTGCACGTTGTGCCTTTCAGCTCTAGGGCAATGTAGCACACGCAGAGCAGAAGTTCTAGTTCAGCCAGATCCGGCCTGCAAAGAAACTGCGTTTCACAGGCCTTTGTAAGAGATGTTCCCGGTAGGCTGTAAGAGCACTGTGCAGAGCGCCTTGTTTCTTAGCTTCCCAAAGAGCTGGAAGCAAGATGCTTTGGGGCCCAACTCGCCCTTTGGAAAGAAGCCTGCACGTTGTGCCTTTCAGCTCTAGGCCAATGTAGCACACCCAGAGCAGAAGTTCTACTTCAGCCAGATCAGGCCTGCAAAGAAACTGCGTTTCACAGGCCTTTGTAAGAGATGTTCCCAGTAGGCTGTAAGAGCACTGTGCAGAGCGACTTGTTTCTTAGCTTCCCAAAGAGCTGGAAGCAAGATGCTTTGGGGCCCAACTCGCCCTTTGGAAACAGGCCTGCACGTTGTACCCTTCAGCTCTAGGGCAATGTAGCACACCCAGCGCAGAAGTTCTAGTGCAGCGTGATCAGGCCTGCAAAGAAACTGCATTTCACAGGCCTTTGTAAGTGATGGTTCCGGTAGGCTGTAAGAGCACTGTGCAGAGCGAGTTGTTTCATAGCTAGCCCAAAGAGCTGGAAGCAAGATGCTTTGGGGCCCAACTCGCCTTTTGCAAAGAAGCCTGCACATTGTGCCTTTCAGCTCTAGGGCCATGTAGCACACCCAGAGCAGAAGTTCTACTTCAGCCAGATCAGGCCTGCAAAGAAACTGCGTTTCACAGGCCTTTGTAAGAGATGTTCCCGGTAGGCTGTAAGAGCACTGTGCAGAGCGAGTTGTTTCTTAGCTTCCCAAAGAGCTGGAAGCAAGATGCTTTGGGGCCCAACTCGCCCTTTGGAACGAAGCCTGCACGTTGTGCTTTTCCGCTCTAGGCCAAAGTAGCACACCCAGAGCAGAAGTTCTACTTCAGCCACATCAGGCCTGCAAAGAAACTGCGTTTCACAGGCCTTTGTAAGAGATGTTCCCGGTAGGCTGTAAGAGCACTGTGCAGAGCGAGTTGTTTCTTAGCTTCCCAAAGAGCTGGAAGCAAGAAGCTTTGGGGCCCAACTCGCCCTTTGGAAAGAAGCCTGCACGTTGTGCCTTTCAGCTCTAGGCCAATGTAGCACACCCAGAGCAGAAGTTCTACTTCAGCCAGATCAGGCCTGCAAAGAAACTTCGTTTCACAGGCCTTTGTAAGAGATGTTCCCGGTAGGCTGTAAGAGCACTGTGCAGAGCGAGTTGTTTCATAGCTTGCCCAAAGAGCTGGAAGCAAGATGCTTTGGGGCCCAACTCGCCCTTTGGAAAGAAGACTGCACGTTGTGCCTTTCAGCTCTAGGGCCATGTAGCACACCCAGAGCAGAAGTTCTACCTCAGCCAGATCAGGCCTGCAAAGAAACTGCGTTTGACAGGCCTTTGTATGAGATGTTCCCGGTAGTCTGTAAGAGCACTGTGCAGAGCGAGTTGTTTCTTAGCTTCCCAAAGAGCTGGAAGCAAGATGCTTTGGGGCCCAACTCGCCCTTTGGAAAGAAGCCTGCAGGTTGTGCCTTTCAGCTCTAGGCCAATGTAGCACACCCAGAGCAGAAGTTCTACTTCAGCCAGATCAGGCCTGCAAAGAAACTGCGTTTCACAGGCATTTGCAAGAGATGTTCCCGGTAGGCTGTAAGAGCACTGTTCAGAGCGAGTTGTTTCCTAGCTTCCCAAGGAGCTGGAAGCAAGATGCTTTGCGGCCCAACTCGCCCTTTGCAAAGAAGCCTGCACGTTGTGCCTTTCAGCTCTAGGGCAATGTAGCACACCCAGAGCAGAAGTTCCACTTCAGCCAGATCAGGCCTGCAAAGAAACTGCGTTTCACAGGTCTTTGTAAGAGATGTTCCCGGTAGGCTGTAAGAGCACTGTGCAGAGCGAGTTGTTTATTAGCTCCCAAAGAGCTGGAAGCAAGATGCTTTGGGGCCCAACTCGCCCTTTGGAAAGAAGCCTGCACGTTGTGCCTTTCAGCTCTAGGCCAATGTAGCACACCCAGAGCAGAAGTTCTACTTCAGCCAGATCAGGCCTGCAAAGAAACTGCGTTTCACAGGCCAT
The DNA here is from genome assembly GCF_041296265.1 of Equus caballus. NCBI lineage: Eukaryota > Metazoa > Chordata > Mammalia > Perissodactyla > Equidae > Equus > Equus caballus. The sequence goes on along the minus strand of NC_091688.1, from coordinate 51,663,494 downwards.
GGCAAGAGATGTTCCCGGTAGGCTGTAAGAGCACTGTGCAGAGCGAGTTGTTTCCTAGCTTCCCAAGGAGCTGGAAGCAAGATGCTTTGCGGCCCAACTCGCCCTTTGCAAAGAAGCCTGCACGTGTGCCTTTCAGCTCTAGGGCAATGTAGCACACGCAGAGCAGAAGTTCTAGTTCAGCCAGATCAGGCTTGCAAAGAAACTGCGTTTCACAGGCCTTTGTAAAAGATGTTCCCGGTAGGCTGTAAGAGCACTGTGCAGAGCGAGTTGTTTCTTAGCTTCCCAAAGAGCTGGAAGCAAGATGCTTTGGGGCCCAACTCGCCCTTTGGAAAGAAGCCTGCACGTTGTGCCTTTCAGCTCTAGGCCAATGTAGCACACCCAGAGCAGAAGTTCTACTTCAGCCAGATCAGGCCTGCAAAGAAACTGCGTTTGAGATGCCTTTGTAAGAGATGTTCCCGGTAGGCTGTAAAAGCACTGTGCAGAGCGAGTTGTTTCTTAGCTTCCCAAAGAGCTGGAAGCAAGATGCTTTGGGGCCCAACTCGCCCTTTGGAAAGAAGCCTGGAGGTTGTGCCTTTCAGCTCTAGGCCAATGTAGCACACCCAGAGCAGAAGTTCTACTTCAGCCAGATCAGGCCTGCAAAGAAACTGCGTTTCACAGGCCTTTGTAAGAGATGTTCCCAGTAGGCTGTAAGAGCACTGTGCAGAGCGAGTTGTTTCTTAGCTTCCCAAAGAGCTGGAAGCAAGATGCTTTGGGGCCCAACTCGCCCTTTGGAAAGAAGCCTGCACGTTGTGCCTTTCAGCTCTAGGCCAATGTAGCACACCCAGAGAAGAAGTTCTACTTCAGCCAGATCAGGCCTGCAAAGAAACTGCGTTTGAGATGCCTTTGTAAGAGATGTTCCCGGTAGGCTGTAAAAGCACTGTGCAGAGCGAGTTGTTTCTTAGCTTCCCAAAGAGCTGGAAGCAAGATGCTTTGGGGCCCAACTCGCCCTTTGGAAAGAAGCCTGGAGGTTGTGCCTTTCAGCTCTAGGCCAATGTAGCACACCCAGAGCAGAAGTTCTACTTCAGCCAGATCAGGCCTGCAAAGAAACTGCGTTTCACAGTCCTTTGTAAGAGATGTTCCCAGTAGGCTGTAAGAGCACTGTGCAGAGCGACTTGTTTCTTAGCTTCCCAAAGAGCTGGAAGCAAGATGCTTTGGGGCCCAACTCGCCCTTTGGAAAGAAGCCTGCACGTTGTGCCTTTCAGCTCTAGGCCAATGTAGCACACCCAGAGCAGAAGTTCTACTTCAGCCAGATCAGGCCTGCAAAGAAACTGCGTTTCACAGGCCTTTGTAAGAGATGTTCCCGGTAGGCTGTAAGAGCACTGTGCAGAGCGAGTTGTTTCATAGCTAGCCCAAAGAGCTGGAAGCAAGATGCTTTGGGGCCCAACTCGCCCTTTGGAAAGAAGACTGCACGTTGTGCCTTTCAGCTCTAGGGCCATGTAGCACACCCAGAGCAGAAGTTCTACCTCAGCCAGATCAGGCCTGCAAAGAAACTGCGTTTGACAGGCCTTTGTATGAGATGTTCCCGGTAGTCTGTAAGAGCACTGTGCAGAGCGAGTTGTTTCTTAGCTTCCCAAAGAGCTGGAAGCAAGATGCTTTGGGGCCCAACTCGCCCTTTGGAAAGAACCCTGCACGTTGTGCCTTTCAGCTCTAGGCCAATGTAGCACACCCAGAGCAGAAGTTCTACTTCAGCCAGATCAGGCCTTCAGAGAAACTGCCTTTCACAGGCCTTTGTAAGAGACCTTCCCGGTAGGCTGTAAGAGCACTGTGCAGAGCGAGTTGTTTCTTAGCTTCCCAAAGAGCTGGAAGCAAGATGCTTTGGGGCCCAACTCGCCCTTTGGAAACAGGCCTGCACGTTGTGCCCTTCAGCTCTAGGGCAATGTAGCACACCCAGCGCAGAAGTTCTAGTGCAGCGTGATCAGGCTTGCAAAGAAACTGCATTTCACAGGCCTTTGTAAGTGATGGTTCCGGTAGGCTGTAAGAGCACTGTGCAGAGCGAGTTGTTTCATAGCTAGCCCAAAGAGCTGGAAGCAAGATGCTTTGGGGCCCAACTCGCCTTTTGCAAAGAAGCCTGCACATTGTGCCTTTCAGCTCTAGGGCCATGTAGCACACCCAGAGCAGAAGATCTACTTCAGCCAGATCAGGCCTGCAAAGAAACTGCGTTTCACAGGCCTTTGTAAGAGATGTTCCCGGTAGTCTGTAAGAGCACTGTGCAGAGCGAGTTGTTTCTTAGCTTCCCAAAGAGCTGGAAGCAAGATGCTTTGGGGCCCAACTCGCCCTTTGGAAAGAAGCCTGCAGGTTGTGCCTTTCAGCTCTAGGCCAAAGTAGCACACCCAGAGCAGAAGTTCTACTTCAGCCACATCAGGCCTGCAAAGAAACTGCGTTTCACAGGCCTTTGTAAGAGATGTTCCCGGTAGGCTGTAAGAGCACTGTGCATAGCGAGTTGTTTCTTAGCTTCCCAAGGAGCTGGAAGCAAGATGCTTTGCGGCCCAACTCGCCCTTTGCAAAGAAGCCTGCACGTTGTGCCTTTCAGCTCTAGGGCAATGTAGCACACGCAGAGCAGAAGTTCTAGTTCAGCCAGATCAGGCCTGCAAAGAAACTGTGTTTCACAGGCCTTTGTACGAGATGTTCCCACTAGGCTGTAAGAGCACTGTGCAGAGCGAATTGTTTCTTAGCTTCCCAAAGAGCTGGAAGCAAGATGGTTTGGGGCCTATCTCGCCCTTTGGAAAGAAGCCTGCACGTTGTGCCTTTCAGCTCTAGGCCAATGTAGCACACCCAGAGCAGAAGTTCTACTTCACCCCGATCAGGCCTGCAAAGAAACTGCGTTTCACAGGCCTTTGTAAGAGATGTTCCCGGTAGGCTGTAAGAGCACTGTGCAGAGCGAGTTGTTTCTTAGCTTCCCAAAGAGCTGGAAGCAAGATGCTTTGGGGCCCAACTCGCCCTTTGCAAAGAAGCCTGCACGTTGTGCCTTTCAGCTCTAGGGCAATGTAGCACACCCAGAGCAGAAGTTCTCCTTCAGCCACATCAGGCCTGCAAAGAAACTGCGTTTCACAGGCCTTTGTAAGAGATATTCCCGGTAGGCAGTAAGAGCACTGTGCAGAGCGAGTTGTTTCTTAGCTTCCCAAAGAGCTGGAAGCAACATGCTTTGGGGCCCAACTCGCCCTTTGGAAAGAAGCCTGCACATTGTTCCTTTCAGCTCTAGGGCAATGTAGCACACCCAGAGCAGAAGTTCTACTTCAGCCAGATCAGGCCTGCAAAGAAACTGCGTTTCACAGGCCTTTGTAAGAGATGTTCCCGGTAGGCTGTAGGAGCACTGTGCAGAGCGAGTTGTTTCTTAGCTTCCCAAAGAGCTGGAAGCAAGAAGCTTTGGGGCCCAACTCGCCCTTTGGAAAGAAGCCTGAACGTTGTGCCTTTCAGCTCTAGGCCAATGTAGCACACCCAGAGCAGAAGGTCTACTTCAGCCAGATCAGGCCTGCAAAGAAACTTCGTTTCACAGGCCTTTGTAAGAGATGTTCCCGGTAGGCTGTAAGAGCACTGTGCAGAGCGAGTTGTTTCATAGCTAGCCCAAACAGCTGGAAGCAAGATGCTTTGGGGCCCAACTCGCCCTTTGGAAAGAAGACTGCACGTTGTGCCTTTCAGCTCTAGGGCCATGTAGCACACCCAGAGCAGAAGTTCTACCTCAGCCAGATCAGGCCTGCAAAGAAACTGCGTTTGACAGGCCTTTGTATGAGATGTTCCCGGTAGTCTGTAAGAGCACTGTGCAGAGCGAGTTGTTTCTTAGCTTCCCAAAGAGCTGGAAGCAAGATGCTTTGGGGCCCAACTCGCCCTTTGGAAAGAAGCCTGGAGGTTGTGCCTTTCAGCTCTAGGACAATGTAGCACACCCAGAGCAGAAGTTCTACTTCAGCCAGATCAGGCCTGCAAAGAAACTGCGTTTCACAGGCCTTTGTAAGAGATGTTCCCGGTAGGCTGTAAGAGCACTGTGCAGAGCGACTTGTTTCTTAGCTTCCCAAAGAGCTGGAAGCAAGATGCTTTGGGGCCCAACTCGCCCTTTGGAAAGAAGCCTGCACGTTGTGCCTTTCAGCTCTAGGCCAATGTAGCACACCCAGAGCAGAAGTTCTACTTCAGCCAGATCAGGCCTGCAAAGAAACTGCGTTTCACAGGCCTTTGTAAGAGATGTTCCCGGTAGGCTGTAAGAGCACTGTGCAGAGCGAGTTGTTTCATAGCTAGCCCAAAGAGCTGGAAGCAAGATGCTTTGGGGCCCAACTCGCCCTTTGGAAAGAAGACTGCACGTTGTGCCTTTCAGCTCTAGGGCCATGTAGCACACCCAGAGCAGAAGTTCTACCTCAGCCAGATCAGGCCTGCAAAGAAACTGCGTTTGACAGGCCTTTGTATGAGATGTTCCCGGTAGTCTGTAAGAGCACTGTGCAGAGCGAGTTGTTTCTTAGCTTCCCAAAGAGCTGGAAGCAAGATGCTTTGGGGCCCAACTCGCCCTTTGGAAAGAACCCTGCACGTTGTGCCTTTCAGCTCTAGGCCAATGTAGCACACCCAGAGCAGAAGTTCTACTTCAGCCAGATCAGGCCTTCAAAGAAACTGCCTTTCACAGGCCTTTGTAAGAGACGTTCCCGGTAGGCTGTAAGAGCACTGTGCAGAGCGAGTTGTTTCTTAGCTTCCCAAAGAGCTGGAAGCAAGATGCTTTGGGGCCCAACTCGCCCTTTGGAAACAGGCCTGCACGTTGTGCCCTTCAGCTCTAGGGCAATGTAGCACACCCAGCGCAGAAGTTCTACTGCAGCGTGATCAGGCCTGCAAAGAAACTGCATTTCACAGGCCTTTGTAAGTGATGGTTCCGGTAGGCTGTAAGAGCACTGTGCAGGGCGAGTTGTTTCATAGCTAGCCCAAAGAGCTGGAAGCAAGATGCTTTGGGGCCCAACTCGCCCTTTGGAAAGAAGACTGCACGTTGTGCCTTTCAGCTCTAGGGCCATGTAGCACACCCAGAGCAGAAGTTCTACCTCAGCCAGATCAGGCCTGCAAAGAAACTGCGTTTCACAGGCCTTTGTATGAGATGTTCCCGGTAGTCTGTAAGAGCACTGTGCAGAGCGAGTTGTTTCTTAGCTTCCCAAAGAGCTGGAAGCAAGATGCTTTGGGGCCCAACTCGCCCTTTGGAAAGAAGCCTGCACATTGTGCCTTTCAGCTCTAGGGAAATGTAGCAAACCCAGAGCAGAAGTTCTGGTTCAGCCAGATTAGGCCTGCAAAGAAACTGCATTTCACAGGCCTTTGTAACTGATGCTCCCGGTAGGCTGTAAGAGCACTGTGCAGAGCGAGTTGTTTCTTAGCTTCCCAAGGAGCTGGAAGCAAGATGCTTTGGGGCCCAACTCGCCCTTTGGAAAGAAGCCTGCACGTTGTGCCTTTCAGCTCTAGGGCAATGTAGCACACCCAGAGCAGAAGTTCCACTTCAGCCAGATCAGGCCTGCAAAGAAACTGCGTTTCACAGGCCTTTGTAAGAGATGTTCCCGGTAGGCTGTAAGAGCACTGTGCATAGCGAGTTGTTTCTTAGCTTCCCAAGGAGCTGGAAGCAAGATGCTTTGCGGCCCAACTCGCCCTTTGCAAAGAAGCCTGCACGTTGTGCCTTTCAGCTCTAGGGCAATGTAGCACACGCAGAGCAGAAGTTCTAGTTCAGCCAGATCAGGCCTGCAAAGAAACTGTGTTTCACAGGCCTTTGTACGAGATGTTCCCACTAGGCTGTAAGAGCACTGTGCAGAGCGAATTGTTTCTTAGCTTCCCAAAGAGCTGGAAGCAAGATGGTTTGGGGCCTAACTCGCCCTTTGGAAAGAAGCCTGCACGTTGTGCCTTTCAGCTCTAGGCCAATGTAGCACACCCAGAGCAGAAGTTCTACTTCACCCCGATCAGGCCTGCAAAGAAACTGCGTTTCACAGGCCTTTGTAAGAGATGTTCCCGGTAGGCTGTAAGAGCACTGTGCAGAGCGAGTTGTTTCTTAGCTTCCCAAAGAGCTGTAAGCAAGATGCTTTGGGGCCCAACTCGCCCTTTGCAAAGAAGCCTGCACGTTGTGCCTTTCAGCTCTAGGGCAATGTAGCACACCCAGAGCAGAAGTTCTACTTCAGCCACATCAGGCCTGCAAAGAAACTACGTTTCACAGGACTTTGTAAGAGATATTCCCGGTAGGCAGTAAGAGCACTGTGCAGAGCGAGTTGTTTCTTAGCTTCCCAAAGAGCTGGAAGCAAGAAGCTTTGGGGCCCAACTCGCCCTTTGGAAAGAAGCCTGCACGTTGTGCCTTTCAGCTCTAGGCCAATGTAGCACACCCAGAGCAGAAGTTCTACTTCAGCCAGATCAGGCCTGCAAAGAAACTTCGTTTCACAGGCCTTTGTAAGAGATGTTCCCGGTAGGCTGTAAGAGCACTGTGCAGAGCGAGTTGTTTCATAGCTAGCCCAAAGAGCTGGAAGCAAGATGCTTTGGGGCCCAACTCGCCCTTTGGAAAGAAGACTGCACGTTGTGCCTTTCAGCTCTAGGGCCATGTAGCACACCCAGAGCAGAAGTTCTACCTCAGCCAGATCAGGCCTGCAAAGAAACTGCGTTTGACAGGCCTTTGTATGAGATGTTCCCGGTAGTCTGTAAGAGCACTGTGCAGAGCGAGTTGTTTCTTAGCTTCCCAAAGAGCTGGAAGCAAGATGCTTTGGGGCCCAACTCGCCCTTTGGAAAGAAGCCTGCAGGTTGTGCCTTTCAGCTCTAGGCCAATGTAGCACACCCAGAGCAGAAGTTCTACTTCAGCGAGATCAGGCCTGCAAAGAAACTGCGTTTCACAGGCGTTTGTAAGAGATGTTCCCGGTAGGCTGTAAGAGCACTGTGCAGAGCGAGTTGTTTCTTAGCTTCCCAAGGTACTGGAAGCAAGATGCTTTGCGGCCCAACTCGCCCTTTGCAAAGAAGCCTGCACGTTGTGCCTTTCAGCTCTAGGGCAATGTAGCACACGCAGAGCAGAAGTTCTAGTTCAGCCAGATCAGGCCTGCAAAGAAACTGCGTTTCACAGGCCTTTGTAAGAGATGTTCCCGGTAGGCTGTAAAAGCACTGTGCAGAGCGAGTTGTTTCTTAGCTTCCCAAAGAGCTGGAAGCAAGATGCTTTGGAGCCCAACTCGCCCTTTGGAAAGAAGCCTGCACATTGTGCCTTTCAGCTCTAGGGAAATGTAGCACACCCAGAGCAGAAGTTCTGGTTCAGCCAGATTAGGCCTGCAAAGAAACTGCATTTCACAGGCCTTTGTAACTGATGCTCCCGGTAGGCTGTAAGAGCACTGTGCAGAGCGAGTTGTTTCTTAGCTTCCCAAAGAGCTGGAAGCAAGATGCTTTGGGGCCCAACTCGCCCTTTGGAAAGAAGCCTGCACGTTGTGCCTTTCAGCTCTAGGGCAATGTAGCACACCCAGAGCAGAAGTTCCACTTCAGCCAGATCAGGCCTGCAAAGAAACTGCGTTTCACAGGCCTTTGTAAGAGATGTTCCCGGTAGGCTGTAAGAGCACTGTGCAGAGCGAGTTGTTTCTTAGCTTCCCAAAGAGCTGGAAGCAAGATGCTTTGGGGCCCAACTCGCCCTTTGGAAAGAAGCCTGCAGGTTGTGTCTTTCAGCTCTAGGCCAATGTAGCACACCCAGAGCAGAAGTTCTACTTCAGCCACATCAGGCCTGCAAAGAAACTGCGTTTCACAGGCCTTTGTAAGAGATGTTCCCGGTAGGCTGTAAGAGCACTGTGCAGAGCGAGTTGTTTCTTAGCTTCCCAAGGAGCTGGAAGCAAGATGCTTTGCGGCCCAACTCGCCCTTTGCAAAGAAGCCTGCACGTTGTGCCTTTCAGCTCTAGGGCAATGTAGCACACGCAGAGCAGAAGTTCTAGTTCAGCCAGATCAGGCCTGCAAAGAAACTGTGTTTCACAGGCCTTTGTACGAGATGTTCCCACTAGGCTGTAAGAGCACTGTGCAGAGCGAATTGTTTCTTAGCTTCCCAAAGAGCTGGAAGCAAGATGGTTTGGGGCCTAACTCGCCCTTTGGAAAGAAGCCTGCACGTTGTGCCTTTCAGCTCTAGGCCAATGTAGCACACCCAGAGCAGAAGTTCTACTTCACCCCGATCAAGCCTGCAAAGAAACTGCGTTTCACAGGCCCTTGTAAGAGATGTTCCCGGTAGGCTGTAAGAGCACTGTGCAGAGCGAGTTGTTTCTTAGCTTCCCAAAGAGCTGGAAGCAAGATGCTTTGGGGCCCAACTCGCCCTTTGCAAAGAAGCCTGCACGTTGTGCCTTTCAGCTCTAGGGCAATGTAGCACACCCAGAGCAGAAGTTCTACTTCAGCCACATCAGGCCTGCAAAGAAACTGCGTTTCACAGGCCTTTGTAAGAGATATTCCAGGTAGGCAGTAAGAGCACTGTGCAGAGCGAGTTGTTTCTTAGCTTCCCAAAGAGCTGGAAGCAAGATGCTTTGGGGCCCAACTCGCCCTTTGGAAAGAAGCCTGCACGTTGTGCCTTTCAGCTCTAGGCCAATGTAGCACACCCAGAGCAGAAGTTCTACTTCAGCCAGATCAGGCCTGCAAAGAAACTGCGTTTCACAGGCCTTTGTAAGAGATGTTCCCGGTAGGCTGTAGGAGCACTGTGCAGAGCGAGTTGTTTCTTAGCTTCCCAAAGAGCTGGAATCAAGAAGCTTTGGGGCCCAACTCGCCCTTTGGAAAGAAGCCTGCACGTTGTGCCTTTCAGCTCTAGGCCAATGTAGCACACCCAGAGCAGAAGTTCTACTTCAGCCAGATCAGGCCTGCAAAGAAACTTCGTTTCACAGGCCTTTGTAAGAGATGTTCCCGGTAGGCTGTAAGAGCACTGTGCAGAGCGAGTTGTTTCATAGCTAGCCCAAAGAGCTGGAAGCAAGATGCTTTGGGGCCCAACTCGCCCTTTGGAAAGAAGACTGCACGTTGTGCCTTTCAGCTCTAGGGCCATGTAGCACACCCAGAGCAGAAGTTCTACCTCAGCCAGATCAGGCCTGCAAAGAAACTGCGTTTGACAGGCCTTTGTATGAGATGTTCCCGGTAGTCTGTAAGAGCACTGTGCAGAGCAAGTTGTTTCTTAGCTTCCCAAAGAGCTGGAAGCAAGATGCTTTGGGGTCCAACTCGCCCTTTGGAAAGAAGCCTGCAGGTTGTGCCTTTCAGCTCTAGGCCAATGTAGCACACCCAGAGCAGAAGTTCTACTTCAGCCAGATCAGGCCTTCAAAGAAACTGCGTTTCACAGGCCTTTGCAAGAGATGTTCCCGGTAGGCTGTAAGAGCACTGTGCAGAGCGGGTTGTTTCTTAGCTTCCCAAGGAGCTGGAAGCAAGATGCTTTGCGGCCCAACTCGCCCTTTGCAAAGAAGCCTGCACGTGTGCCTTTCAGCTCTAGGGCAATGTAGCACACGCAGAGCAGAAGTTCTAGTTCAGCCAGTTCAGGCCTGCAAAGAAACTGCGTTTCACAGGCCTTTGTAAGAGATGTTCCCGGTAGGCTGTAAGAGCACTGTGCAGAGCGAGTTGTTTCTTAGCTTCCCAAAGAGCTGGAAGCAAGATGCTTTGGGGCCCAACTCGCCCTTTGGAAAGAAGCCTGCACGTTGTGCCTTTCAGCTCTAGGCCAATGTAGCACACCCAGAGCAGAAGTTCTACTTCAGCCAGATCAGGCCTGCAAAGAAACTGCGTTTGAGATGCCTTTGTAAGAGATGTTCCCGGTAGGCTGTAAAAGCACTGTGCAGAGCGAGTTGTTTCTTAGCTTCCCAAAGAGCTGGAAGCAAGATGCTTTGGGGCCCAACTCGCCCTTGGGAAAGAAGCCTGCACGTTGTGCCTTTCAGCTCTAGGCCAATGTAGCACACCCAGAGCAGAAGTTCTACCTCAGCCAGATCAGGCCTGCAAAGAAACTGCGTTTGACAGGCCTTTGTATGAGATGTTCCCGGTAGTCTGTAAGAGCACTGTGCAGAGCGAGTTGTTTCTTAGCTTCCCAAAGAGCTGGAAGCAAGATGCTTTGGGGCCCAACTCGCCCTTTGGAAAGAAGCCTGCACATTGTGCCTTTCAGCTCTAGGGAAATGTAGCACACCCAGAGCAGAAGTTCTGGTTCAGCCAGATTAGGCCTGCAAAGAAACTGCATTTCACAGGCCTTTGTAACTGATGCTCCCGGTAGGCTGTAAGAGCACTGTGCAGAGCGAGTTGTTTCTTAGTTTCCCAAAGAGCTGGAAGCAAGATGCTTTGGGTCGCAACTCGCCCTTTGCAAAGAAGCCTGCACGTTGTGCCTTTCAGCTCTAGGCCAATGTAGCACACCCAGAGCAGAAGTTCTACTTCAGCGAGATCAGGCCTGCAAAGAAACTGCGTTTCACAGGCGTTTGTAAGAGATGTTCCCGGTAGGCTGTAAGAGCACTGTGCAGAGCGAGTTGTTTCTTAGCTTCCCAAGGTACTGGAAGCAAGATGCTTTGCGGCCCAACTCGCCCTTTGCAAAGAAGCCTGCACGTTGTGCCTTTCAGCTCTAGGGCAATGTAGCACACGCAGAGCAGAAGTTCTAGTTCAGCCAGATCAGGCCTGCAAAGAAACTGCGTTTCACAGGCCTTTGTAAGAGATGTTCCCGGTAGGCTGTAAAAGCACTGTGCAGAGCGAGTTGTTTCTTAGCTTCCCAAAGAGCTGGAAGCAAGATGCTTTGGAGCCCAACTCGCCCTTTGGAAAGAAGCCTGCACATTGTGCCTTTCAGCTCTAGGGAAATGTAGCACACCCAGAGCAGAAGTTCTGGTTCAGCCAGATTAGGCCTGCAAAGAAACTGCATTTCACAGGCCTTTGTAACTGATGCTCCCGGTAGGCTGTAAGAGCACTGTGCAGAGCGAGTTGTTTCTTAGCTTCCCAAAGAGCTGGAAGCAAGATGCTTTGGGGCCCAACTCGCCCTTTGGAAAGAAGCCTGCACGTTGTGCCTTTCAGCTCTAGGGCAATGTAGCACACCCAGAGCAGAAGTTCCACTTCAGCCAGATCAGGCCTGCAAAGAAACTGCGTTTCACAGGCCTTTGTAAGAGATGTTCCCGGTAGGCTGTAAGAGCACTGTGCAGAGCGAGTTGTTTCTTAGCTTCCCAAAGAGCTGGAAGCAAGATGCTTTGGGGCCCAACTCGCCCTTTGGAAAGAAGCCTGCACGTTGTGCCTTTCAGCTCTAGGGCAATGTAGCACACCCAGAGCAGAAGTTCTACTTCAGCCACATCAGGCCTGCAAAGAAACTGCGTTTCACAGGCCTTTGTAAGAGATATTCCCGGTAGGCAGTAAGAGCACTGTGCAGAGCGAGTTGTTTCTTAGCTTCCCAAAGAGCTGGAAGCAAGATGCTTTGGGGCCCAACTCGCCCTTTGGAAAGAAGCCTGCACGTTGTGCCTTTCAGCTCTAGGCCAATGTAGCACACCCAGAGCAGAAGTTCTACTTCAGCCAGATCAGGCCTGCAAAGAAACTGCGTTTCACAGGCCTTTGTAAGAGATGTTCCCGGTAGGCTGTAGGAGCACTGTGCAGAGCGAGTTGTTTCTTAGCTTCCCAAAGAGCTGGAAGCAAGAAGCTTTGGGGCCCAACTCGCCCTTTGGAAAGAAGCCTGCACGTTGTGCCTTTCAGCTCTAGGCCAATGTAGCACACCCAGAGCAGAAGTTCTACTTCAGCCAGATCAGGCCTGCAAAGAAACTTCGTTTCACAGGCCTTTGTAAGAGATGTTCCCGGTAGGCTGTAAGAGCACTGTGCAGAGCGAGTTGTTTCATAGCTAGCCCAAAGAGCTGGAAGCAAGATGCTTTGGGGCCCAACTCGCCCTTTGGAAAGAAGACTGCACGTTGTGCCTTTCAGCTCTAGGGCCATGTAGCACACCCAGAGCAGAAGTTCTACCTCAGCCAGATCAGGCCTGCAAAGAAACTGCGTTTGACAGGCCTTTGTATGAGATGTTCCCGGTAGTCTGTAAGAGCACTGTGCAGAGCAAGTTGTTTCTTAGCTTCCCAAAGAGCTGGAAGCAAGATGCTTTGGGGTCCAACTCGCCCTTTGGAAAGAAGCCTGCAGGTTGTGCCTTTCAGCTCTAGGCCAATGTAGCACACCCAGAGCAGAAGTTCTACTTCAGCCAGATCAGGCCTGCAAAGAAACTGCGTTTCACAGGCCTTTGCAAGAGATGTTCCCGGTAGGCTGTAAGAGCACTGTGCAGAGCGGGTTGTTTCTTAGCTTCCCAAGGAGCTGGAAGCAAGATGCTTTGCGGCCCAACTCGCCCTTTGCAAAGAAGCCTGCACGTGTGCCTTTCAGCTCTAGGGCAATGTAGCACACGCAGAGCAGAAGTTCTAGTTCAGCCAGATCAGGCCTGCAAAGAAACTGCGTTTCACAGGCCTTTGTAAGAGATGTTCCCGGTAGGCTGTAAGAGCACTGTGCAGAGCGAGTTGTTTCTTAGCTTCCCAAAGAGCTGGAAGCAAGATGCTTTGGGGCCCAACTCGCCCTTTGGAAAGAAGCCTGCACGTTGTGCCTTTCAGCTCTAGGCCAATGTAGCACACCCAGAGCAGAAGTTCTACTTCAGCCAGATCAGGCCTGCAAAGAAACTGCGTTTGAGATGCCTTTGTAAGAGATGTTCCCGGTAGGCTGTAAAAGCACTGTGCAGAGCGAGTTGTTTCTTAGCTTCCCAAAGAGCTGGAAGCAAGATGCTTTGGGGCCCAACTCGCCCTTGGGAAAGAAGCCTGCACGTTGTGCCTTTCAGCTCTAGGCCAATGTAGCACACCGAGAGCAGAAGTTCTACCTCAGCCAGATCAGGCCTGCAAAGAAACTGCGTTTGACAGGCCTTTGTATGAGATGTTCCCGGTAGTCTGTAAGAGCACTGTGCAGAGCGAGTTGTTTCTTAGCTTCCCAAAGAGCTGGAAGCAAGATGCTTTGGGGCCCAACTCGCCCTTTGGAAAGAAGCCTGCACATTGTGCCTTTCAGCTCTAGGGAAATGTAGCACACCCAGAGCAGAAGTTCTGGTTCAGCCAGATTAGGCCTGCAAAGAAACTGCATTTCACAGGCCTTTGTAACTGATGCTCCCGGTAGGCTGTAAGAGCACTGTGCAGAGCGAGTTGTTTCTTAGTTTCCCAAAGAGCTGGAAGCAAGATGCTTTGGGTCGCAACTCGCCCTTTGCAAAGAAGCCTGCACGTTGTGCCTTTCAGCTATAGGCCAATGTAGCACACCCAGAGCAGAAGTTCTACTTCAGCGAGATCAGGCCTGCAAAGAAACTGCGTTTCACAGGCGTTTGTAAGAGATGTTCCCGGAAGGCTGTAAGAGCACTGTGCAGAGCGAGTTGTTTCTTAGCTTCCCAAGGTACTGGAAGCAAGATGCTTTGCGGCCCAACTCGCCCTTTGCAAAGAAGCCTGCACGTTGTGCCTTTCAGCTCTAGGGCAATGTAGCACACGCAGAGCAGAAGTTCTAGTTCAGCCAGATCAGGCCTGCAAAGAAACTGCGTTTCACAGGCCTTTGTAAGAGATGTTCCCGGTAGGCTGTAAAAGCACTGTGCAGAGCGAGTTGTTTCTTAGCTTCCCAAAGAGCTGGAAGCCAGATGCTTTGGAGCCCAACTCGCCCTTTGGAAAGAAGCCTGCACATTGTGCCTTTCAGCTCTAGGGAAATGTAGCACACCCAGAGCAGAAGTTCTGGTTCAGCCAGATTAGGCCTGCAAAGAAACTGCATTTCACAGGCCTTTGTAACTGATGCTCCCGGTAGGCTGTAAGAGCACTGTGCAGAGCGAGTTGTTTCTTAGCTTCCCAAAGAGCTGGAAGCAAGATGCTTTGGGGCCCAACTCGCCCTTTGGAAAGAAGCCTGCACGTTGTGCCTTTCAGCTCTAGGGCAATGTAGCACACCCAGAGCAGAAGTTCCACTTCAGCCAGATCAGGCCTGCAAAGAAACTGCGTTTCACAGGCCTTTGTAAGAGATGTTCCCGGTAGGCTGTAAGAGCACTGTGCAGAGCGAGTTGTTTCTTAGCTTCCCAAAGAGCTGGAAGCAAGATGCTTTGGGGCCCAACTCGCCCTTTGGAAAGAAGCCTGCACGTTGTGCCTTTCAGCTCTAGGCCAATGTAGCACACCCAGAGCAGAAGTTCTACTTCAGCCACATCAGGCCTGCAAAGAAACTGCGTTTCACAGGCCTTTGTAAGAGATGTTCCCGGTAGGCTGTAAGAGCACTGTGCAGAGCGAGTTGTTTCTTAGCTTCCCAAGGAGCTGGAAGCAAGATGCTTTGCGGCCCAACTCGCCCTTTGCAAAGAAGCCTGCACGTTGTGCCTTTCAGCTCTAGGGCAATGTAGCACACGCAGAGCAGAAGTTCTAGTTCAGCCAGATCAGGCCTGCAAAGAAACTGTGTTTCACAGGCCTTTGTACGAGATGTTCCCACTAGGCTGTAAGAGCACTGTGCAGAGCGAATTGTTTCTTAGCTTCCCAAAGAGCTGGAAGCAAGATGGTTTGGGGCCTAACTCGCCCTTTGGAAAGAAGCCTGCACGTTGTGCCTTTCAGCTCTAGGCCAATGTAGCACACCCAGAGCAGAAGTTCTACTTCACCCCGATCAAGCCTGCAAAGAAACTGCGTTTCACAGGCCCTTGTAAGAGATGTTCCCGGTAGGCTGTAAGAGCACTGTGCAGAGCGAGTTGTTTCTTAGCTTCCCAAAGAGCTGGAAGCAAGATGCTATGGGGCCCAACTCGCCCTTTGCAAAGAAGCCTGCACGTTGTGCCTTTCAGCTCTAGGGCAATGTAGCACACCCAGAGCAGAAGTTCTACTTCAGCCACATCAGGCCTGCAAAGAAACTGCGTTTCACAGGCCTTTGTAAGAGATATTCCCGGTAGGCAGTAAGAGCACTGTGCAGAGCGAGTTGTTTCTTAGCTTCCCAAAGAGCTGGAAGCAAGATGCTTTGGGGCCCAACTCGCCCTTGGGAAAGAAGCCTGCACGTTGTGCCTTTCAGCTCTAGGCCAATGTAGCACACCCAGAGCAGAAGTTCTACCTCAGCCAGATCAGGCCTGCAAAGAAACTGCGTTTGACAGGCCTTTGTATGAGATGTTCCCGGTAGTCTGTAAGAGCACTGTGCAGAGCGAGTTGTTTCTTAGCTTCCCAAAGAGCTGGAAGCAAGATGCTTTGGGGCCCAACTCGCCCTTTGGAAAGAAGCCTGCACATTGTGCCTTTCAGCTCTAGGGAAATGTAGCACACCCAGAGCAGAAGTTCTGGTTCAGCCAGATTAGGCCTGCAAAGAAACTGCATTTCACAGGCCTTTGTAACTGATGCTCCCGGTAGGCTGTAAGAGCACTGTGCAGAGCGAGTTGTTTCTTAGTTTCCCAAAGAGCTGGAAGCAAGATGCTTTGGGGCCCAACTCGCCCTTTGGAAAGAAGCCTGCACGTTGTGCCTTTCAGCTCTAGGGCAATGTAGCACACCCAGAGCAGAAGTTCCACTTCAGCCAGATCAGGCCTGCAAAGAAACTGCGTTTCACAGGCCTTTGTAAGAGATGTTCCCGGTAGGCTGTAAGAGCACTGTGCATAGCGAGTTGTTTCTTAGCTTCCCAAAGAGCTGGAAGCAAGATGCTTTGGGGCCCAACTCGCCCTTTGGAAAGAAGCCTGCACGTTGTGCCTTTCCGCTCTAGGCCAATGTAGCACACCCACAGCAGAAGTTCTACTTCAGCCAGATCAGGCCTGCAAAGAAACTGCGTTTCACAGGCCTTTGTAAGAGATGTTCCCGGTAGGCTGTAAGTGCACTGTGCAGAGCGAGTTGTTTCTTAGCTTCCCAAAGAGCTGGAAGCAAGAACCTTTGGGGCCCAACTCGCCCTTTGGAAAGAAGCCTGCAGGTTGTGCCTTTCAGCTCTAGGCCAAAGTAGCACACCCAGAGCAGAAGTTCTACTTCAGCCACATCAGGCCTGCAAAGAAACTGCGTTTCACAGGCCTTTGTAAGAGATGTTCCCGGTAGGCTGTAAGAGCACTGTGCAGAGCGAGTTGTTTCTTAGCTTCCCAAAGAGCTGGAAGCAAGAACCTTTGGTGCCCAACTCGCCCTTTGGAAAGAAGCCTGCAGATGGTGCCTTTCAGCTCTAGGCCAAAGTAGCACACCCAGAGCAGAAGTTCTACTTCAGCCACATCAGGCCTGCAAAGAAACTGCGTTTCACAGGCCTTTGTAAGAGACGTTCCCGGTAGGCTGTAAGAGCACTGTGCAGAGCGAGTTGTTTCTTAGCTTCCCAAAGAGCTGGAAGCAAGATGCTTTGGGGCCCAACTCGCCCTTTGGAAAGAAGCCTGCACGTTGTGCCTTTCAGCTCTAGGCCAATGTAGAGCACCCAGAGCAGAAGTTCCACTTCAGCCAGATCAGGCCTGCAAAGAAACTGCGTTTCACAGGCCTTTGTAAGAGATGTTCCCGGTAGGCTGTAAGAGCACTGTGCAGAGCGAGTTGTTTCTTAGCTTCCCAAAGAGCTGGAAGCAAGATGCTTTGGGGCCCAACTCGCCCTTTGGAAAGAAGCCTGCAGGTTGTGCCTTTCAGCTCTAGGCCAATGTAGCACACCCAGAGCAGAAGTTCTACTTCAGCGAGATCAGGCCTGCAAAGAAACTGCGTTTCACAGGCGTTTGTAAGAGATGTTCCCGGTAGGCTGTAAGAGCACTGTGCAGAGCGAGTTGTTTCTTAGCTTCCCAAGGTACTGGAAGCAAGATGCTTTGCGGCCCAACTCGCCCTTTGCAAAGAAGCCTGCACGTTGTGCCTTTCAGCTCTAGGGCAATGTAGCACACGCAGAGCAGAAGTTCTAGTTCAGCCAGATCAGGCCTGCAAAGAAACTGCGTTTCACAGGCCTTTGTAAGAGATGTTCCCGGTAGGCTGTAAAAGCACTGTGCAGAGCGAGTTGTTTCTTAGCTTCCCAAAGAGCTGGAAGCAAGATGCTTTGGAGCCCAACTCGCCCTTTGGAAAGAAGCCTGCACATTGTGCCTTTCAGCTCTAGGGAAATGTAGCACACCCAGAGCAGAAGTTCTGGTTCAGCCAGATTAGGCCTGCAAAGAAACTGCATTTCACAGGCCTTTGTAACTGATGCTCCCGGTAGGCTGTAAGAGCACTGTGCAGAGCGAGTTGTTTCTTAGCTTCCCAAAGAGCTGGAAGCAAGATGCTTTGGGGCCCAACTCGCCCTTTGGAAAGAAGCCTGCACGTTGTGCCTTTCAGCTCTAGGGCAATGTAGCACACCCAGAGCAGAAGTTCCACTTCAGCCAGATCAGGCCTGCAAAGAAACTGCGTTTCACAGGCCTTTGTAAGAGATGTTCCCGGTAGGCTGTAAGAGCACTGTGCAGAGCGAGTTGTTTCTTAGCTTCCCAAAGAGCTGGAAGCAAGATGCTTTGGGGCCCAACTCGCCCTTTGGAAAGAAGCCTGCAGGTTGTGCCTTTCAGCTCTAGGCCAATGTAGCACACCCAGAGCAGCAGTTCTACTTCAGCCACATCAGGCCTGCAAAGAATCTGCATTTCACAGGCCTTTGTAAGAGATGTTCCCGGTAGGCTGTAAGAGCACTGTGCAGAGCGAGTTATTTCTTAGCTTCCCAAGGAGCTGGAAGCAAGATGCTTTGCGGCCCAACTCGCCCTTTGCAAAGAAGCCTGCACGTTGTGCCTTTCAGCTCTAGGGCAATGTAGCACACGCAGAGCAGAAGTTCTAGTTCAGCCAGATCAGGCCTGCAAAGAAACTGTGTTTCACAGGCCTTTGTACGAGATGTTCCCACTAGGCTGTAAGAGCACTGTGCAGAGCGAATTGTTTCTTAGCTTCCCAAAGAGCTGGAAGCAAGATGGTTTGGGGCCTAACTCGCCCTTTGGAAAGAAGCCTGCACGTTGTGCCTTTCAGCTCTAGGCCAATGTAGCACACCCAGAGCAGAAGTTCTACCTCAGCCAGATCAGGCCTGCAAAGAAACTGCGTTTGACAGGCCTTTGTATGAGATGTTCCCGGTAGTCTGTAAGAGCACTGTGCAGAGCGAGTTGTTTCTTAGCTTCCCAAAGAGCTGGAAGCAAGATGCTTTGGGGCCCAACTCGCCCTTTGGAAAGAAGCCTGCACGTTGTGCCTTTCAGCTCTAGGGCAATGTAGCACACCCAGAGCAGAAGTTCCACTTCAGCCAGATCAGGCCTGCAAAGAAACTGCGTTTCACAGGCCTTTGTAAGAGATGTTCCCGGTAGGCTGTAAGAGCACTGTGCATAGCGAGTTGTTTCTTAGCTTCCCAAAGAGCTGGAAGCAAGATGCTTTTGGGCCCAACTCGCCCTTTGGAAAGAAGCCTGCACGTTCTGCCTTTCCGCTCTAGGCCAATGTAGCACACCCACAGCAGAAGTTCTACTTCAGCCAGATCAGGCCTGCAAAGAAACTGCGTTTCACAGGCCTTTGTAAGAGATGTTCCCGGTAGGCTGTAAGAGCACTGTGCAGAGCGAGTTGTTTCTTAGCTTCCCAAAGAGCTGGAAGCAAGAACCTTTGGGGCCCAACTCGCCCTTTGGAAAGAAGCCTGCAGGTTGTGCCTTTCAGCTCTAGGCCAAAGTAGCACACCCAGAGCAGAAGTTCTACTTCAGCCAGATCAGGCCTGCAAAGAAACTGCGTTTCACAGGCCTTTGTAAGAGATGTTCCCGGTAGGCTGTAAGAGCACTGTGCAGAGCGAGTTGTTTCTTAGCTTCCCAAAGAGCTGGAAGCAAGAACCTTTGGGGCCCAACTCGCCCTTTGGAAAGAAGCCTGCAGGTTGTGCCTTTCAGCTCTAGGCCAAAGTAGCACACCCAGAGCAGAAGTTCTACTTCAGCCACATCAGGCCTGCAAAGAAACTGCGTTTCACAGGCCTTTGTAAGAGACGTTCCCGGTAGGCTGTAAGAGCACTGTGCAGAGCGAGTTGTTTCTTAGCTTCCCAAAGAGCTGGAAGCAAGATGCTTTGGGGCCCAACTCGCCCTTTGGAAAGAAGCCTGCACGTTGTGCCTTTCAGCTCTAGGCCAATGTAGAGCACCCAGAGCAGAAGTTCCACTTCAGCCAGAGCAGGCCTGCAAAGAAACTGCGTTTCACAGGCCTTTGTAAGAGATGTTCCCGGTAGGCTGTAAGAGCACTGTGCAGAGCGAGTTGTTTCTTAGCTTCCCAAGGAGCTGGAAGCAAGTTGCTTTGCGGCCCAACTCGCCCTTTGCAAAGAAGCCTGCACGTTGTGCCTTTCAGCTCTAGGGCAATGTAGCACACGCAGAGCAGAAGTTCTAGTTCAGCCAGATCCGGCCTGCAAAGAAACTGCGTTTCACAGGCCTTTGTAAGAGATGTTCCCGGTAGGCTGTAAGAGCACTGTGCAGAGCGCCTTGTTTCTTAGCTTCCCAAAGAGCTGGAAGCAAGATGCTTTGGGGCCCAACTCGCCCTTTGGAAAGAAGCCTGCACGTTGTGCCTTTCAGCTCTAGGCCAATGTAGCACACCCAGAGCAGAAGTTCTACTTCAGCCAGATCAGGCCTGCAAAGAAACTGCGTTTCACAGGCCTTTGTAAGAGATGTTCCCAGTAGGCTGTAAGAGCACTGTGCAGAGCGACTTGTTTCTTAGCTTCCCAAAGAGCTGGAAGCAAGATGCTTTGGGGCCCAACTCGCCCTTTGGAAACAGGCCTGCACGTTGTGCCCTTCAGCTCTAGGGCAATGTAGCACACCCAGCGCAGAAGTTCTAGTGCAGCGTGATCAGGCCTGCAAAGAAACTGCGTTTCACAGGCCTTTGTAAGTGATGGTTCCGGTAGGCTGTAAGAGCACTGTGCAGAGCGAGTTGTTTCATAGCTAGCCCAAAGAGCTGGAAGCAAGATGCTTTGGGGCCCAACTCGCCTTTTGCAAAGAAGCCTGCACATTGTGCCTTTCAGCTCTAGGGCCATGTAGCACACCCAGAGCAGAAGTTCTACTTCAGCCAGATCAGGCCTGCAAAGAAACTGCGTTTCACAGGCCTTTGTAAGAGATGTTCCCGGTAGGCTGTAAGAGCACTGTGCATAGCGAGTTGTTTCTTAGCTTCCCAAAGAGCTGGAAGCAAGATGCTTTGGGGCCCAACTCGCCCTTTGGAAAGAAGCCTGCACGTTGTGCCTTTCCGCTCTAGGCCAATGTAGCACACCCACAGCAGAAGTTCTACTTCAGCCAGATCAGGCCTGCAAAGAAACTGCGTTTCACAGGCCTTTGTAAGAGATGTTCCCGGTAGGCTGTAAGAGCACTGTGCAGAGCGAGTTGTTTCTTAGCTTCCCAAAGAGCTGGAAGCAAGAACCTTTGGGGCCCAACTCGCCCTTTGGAAAGAAGCCTGCAGGTTGTGCCTTTCAGCTCTAGGCCAAAGTAGCACACCCAGAGCAGAAGTTCTACTTCAGCCACATCAGGCCTGCAAAGAAACTGCGTTTCACAGGCCTTTGTAAGAGATGTTCCCGGTAGGCTGTAAGAGCACTGTGCAGAGCGAGTTGTTTCTTAGCTTCCCAAAGAGCTGGAAGCAAGAACCTTTGGGGCCCAACTCGCCCTTTGGAAAGAAGCCTGCAGGTTGTGCCTTTCAGCTCTAGGCCAAAGTAGCACACCCAGAGCAGAAGTTCTACTTCAGCCACATCAGGCCTGCAAAGAAACTGCGTTTCACAGGCCTTTGTAAGAGACGTTCCCGGTAGGCTGTAAGAGCACTGTGCAGAGCGAGTTGTTTCTTAGCTTCCCAAAGAGCTGCAAGCAAGATGCTTTGGGGCCCAACTCGCCCTTTGGAAAGAAGCCTGCACGTTGTGCCTTTCAGCTCTAGGCCAATGTAGAGCACCCAGAGCAGAAGTTCCACTTCAGCCAGAGCAGGCCTGCAAAGAAACTGCGTTTCACAGGCCTTTGTAAGAGATGTTCCCGGTAGGCTGTAAGAGCACTGTGCAGAGCGAGTTGTTTCTTAGCTTCCCAAGGAGCTGGAAGCAAGTTGCTTTGCGGCCCAACTCGCCCTTTGCAAAGAAGCCTGCACGTTGTGCCTTTCAGCTCTAGGGCAATGTAGCACACGCAGAGCAGAAGTTCTAGTTCAGCCAGATCCGGCCTGCAAAGAAACTGCGTTTCACAGGCCTTTGTAAGAGATGTTCCCGGTAGGCTGTAAGAGCACTGTGCAGAGTGCCTTGTTTCTTAGCTTCCCAAAGAGCTGGAAGCAAGATGCTTTGGGGCCCAACTCGCCCTTTGGAAAGAAGCCTGCACGTTGTGCCTTTCAGCTCTAGGCCAATGTAGCACACCCAGAGCAGAAGTTCTACTTCAGCCAGATCAGGCCTGCAAAGAAACTGCGTTTCACAGGCCTTTGTAAGAGATGTTCCCAGTAGGCTGTAAGAGCACTGTGCAGAGCGACTTGTTTCTTAGCTTCCCAAAGAGCTGGAAGCAAGATGCTTTGGGGCCCAACTCGCCCTTTGGAAACAGGCCTGCACGTTGTGCCCTTCAGCTCTAGGGCAATGTAGCACACCCAGCGCAGAAGTTCTAGTGCAGCGTGATCAGGCCTGCAAAGAAACTGCGTTTCACAGGCCTTTGTAAGTGATGGTTCCGGTAGGCTGTAAGAGCACTGTGCAGAGCGAGTTGTTTCATAGCTAGCCCAAAGAGCTGGAAGCAAGATGCTTTGGGGCCCAACTCGCCTTTTGCAAAGAAGCCTGCACATTGTGCCTTTCAGCTCTAGGGCCATGTAGCACACCCAGAGCAGAAGTTCTACTTCAGCCAGATCAGGCCTGCAAAGAAACTGCGTTTCACAGGCCTTTGTAAGAGATGTTCCCGGTAGGCTGTAAGAGCACTGTGCAGAGCGAGTTGTTTCTTAGCTTCCCAAAGAGCTGGAAGCAAGATGCTTTGGGGCCCAACTCGCCCTTTGGAAAGAAGCCTGCAGGTTGTGCCTTTCAGCTCTAGGCCAAAGTAGCACACCCAGAGCAGAAGTTCTACTTCAGCCACATCAGGCCTGCAAAGAAACTGCGTTTCACAGGCCTTTGTAAGAGATGTTCCCGGTAGGCTGTAAGAGCACTGTGCATAGCGAGTTGTTTCTTAGCTTCCCAAAGAGCTGGAAGCAAGATGCTTTGGGGCCCAACTCGCCCTTTGGAAACAGGCCTGCACGTTGTGCCCTTCAGCTCTAGGGCAATGTAGCACACCCAGCGCAGAAGTTCTAGTGCAGCGTGATCAGGCCTGCAAAGAAACTGCGTTTCACAGGCCTTTGTAAGTGATGGTTCCGGTAGGCTGTAAGAGCACTGTGCAGAGCGAGTTGTTTCATAGCTAGCCCAAAGAGCTGGAAGCAAGATGCTTTGGGGCCCAACTCGCCTTTTGCAAAGAAGCCTGCACATTGTGCCTTTCAGCTCTAGGGCCATGTAGCACACCCAGAGCAGAAGTTCTACTTCAGCCAGATCAGGCCTGCAAAGAAACTGCGTTTCACAGGCCTTTGTAAGAGATGTTCCCGGTAGGCTGTAAGAGCACTGTGCAGAGCGAGTTGTTTCTTAGCTTCCCAAAGAGCTGGAAGCAAGATGCTTTGGGGCCCAACTCGCCCTTTGGAAAGAAGCCTGCAGGTTGTGCCTTTCAGCTCTAGGCCAAAGTAGCACACCCAGAGCAGAAGTTCTACTTCAGCCACATCAGGCCTGCAAAGAAACTGCGTTTCACAGGCCTTTGTAAGAGATGTTCCCGGTAGGCTGTAAGAGCACTGTGCAGAGCGAGTTGTTTCTTAGCTTCCCAAAGAGCTGGAAGCAAGATGCTTTGGGGCCCAACTCGCCCTTTGCAAAGAAGCCTGCACGTTGTGCCTTTCAGCTCTAGGGCAATGTAGCACACCCAGAGCAGAAGTTCTACTTCAGCCACATCAGGCCTGCAAAGAAACTGCAATTCACAGGCCTTTGTAAGAGATATTCCCGGTAGGCAGTAAGAGCACTGTGCAGAGCGAGTTGTTTCTTAGCTTCCCAAAGAGCTGGAAGCAACATGCTTTGGGGCCCAACTCGCCCTTTGGAAAGAAGCCTGCACGTTGTGCCTTTCAGCTCTAGGCCAATGTAGCACACCCAGAGCAGAAGTTCTACTTCAGCCAGATCAGGCCTGCAAAGAAACTGCGTTTCACAGGCCTTTGTAAGAGATGTTCCCGGTAGGCTGTAAGAGCACTGTGCATAGCGAGTTGTTTCTTAGCTTCCCAAAGAGCTGGAAGCAAGATGCTTTGGGGCCCAACTCGCCCTTTGGAAAGAAGCCTGCACGTTGTGCCTTTCAGCTCTAGGCCAATGTAGCACACCCAGAGCAGAAGTTCTGGTTCAGCCAGATTAGGCCTGCAAAGAAACTGCATTTCACAGGCCTTTGTAACTGATGCTCCCGGTAGGCTGTAAGAGCACTGTGCAGAGCGAGTTGTTTCTTAGCTTCCCAAAGAACTGGAAGCAAGATGCTTTGGGGCCCAACTCGCCCTTTGGAAAGAAGCCTGCACGTTGTGCCTTTCAGCTCTAGGGCAATGTAGCACACCCAGAGCAGAAGTTCCACTTCAGCCAGATCAGGCCTGCAAAGAAACTGCGTTTCACAGGCCTTTGTAAGAGATGTTCCCGGTAGGCTGTAAGAGCACTGTTCATAGCGAGTTGTTTCTTAGCTTCCCAAAGAGCTGGAAGCAAGATGCTTTGGGGCCCAACTCGCCCTTTGGAAAGAAGCCTGCACGTTGTGCCTTTCAGCTCTAGGCCAATGTAGCACACCCACAGCAGAAGTTCTACTTCAGCCAGATCAGGCCTGCAAAGAAACTGCGTTTCACAGGCCTTTGTAAGAGATGTTCCCGGTAGGCTGTAAGAGCACTGTGCAGAGCGAGTTGTTTATTAGCTTCCCAAAGAGCTGGAAACAAGATGCTTTGGGGCCCAACTCGCCCTTTGGAAAGAAGCCTGCACGTTCTGCCTTTCAGCTCTAGGGCAATGTAGCACACCCAGAGCAGAAGTTCTACTTCAGCCAGATCAGGCCTGCAAAGAAACTGCGTTTCACAGGCCTTTGTAAGAGATGTTCCCGGTAGGCTGTAGGAGCACTGTGCAGAGCGAGTTGTTTCTTAGCTTCCCAAAGAGCTGGAAGCAAGATGCTTTGGGGCCCAACTCGCCCTTTGGAAAGAAGCCTGCAGGTTGTGCCTTTCAGCTCTAGGCCAATGTAGCACACCCAGAGCAGAAGTTCTACTTCAGCCAGATCAGGCCTGCAAAGAAACTGCGTTTCACAGGCCTTTGCAAGAGATGTTCCCGGTAGGCTGTAAGAGCACTGTGCAGAGCGAGTTGTTTCTTAGCTTCCCAAGGAGCTGGAAGCAAGATGCTTTGCGGCCCAACTCGCCCTTTGCAAAGAAACCTGCACGTGTGCCTTTCAGCTCTAGGGCAATGTAGCACACCCAGAGCAGAAGTTCTACTTCAGCCAGATCAGGCCTGCAAAGAAACTGCGTTTGAGATGCCTTTGTAAGAGATGTTCCCGGTAGGCTGTAAAAGCACTGTGCAGAGCGAGTTGTTTCTTAGCTTCCCAAAGAGCTGGAAGCAAGTTGCTTTGGGGCCCAACTCGCCCTTTGGAAAGAAGCCTGCAGGTTGTGCCTTTCAGCTCTAGGCCAATGTAGCACACCCAGAGCAGAAGTTCTACTTCAGCCAGATCAGGCCTGCAAAGAAACTGCATTTCACAGGCCTTTGTAAGAGATGTTCCCAGTAGGCTGTAAGAGCACTGTGCAGAGCGACTTGTTTCTTAGCTTCCCAAAGAGCTGGAAGCAAGATGCTTTGGGGCCCAACTCGCCCTTTGGAAAGAAGCCTGCACGTTGTGCCTTTCAGCTCTAGGCCAATGTAGCACACCCAGAGCAGAAGTTCTACTTCAGCCAGATCAGGCCTGCAAAGAAACTTCGTTTCACAGGCCTTTGTAAGAGATGTTCCCGGTAGGCTGTAAGAGCACTGTGCAGAGCGAGTTGTTTCATAGCTAGCCGAAAGAGCTGGAAGCAAGATGCTTTGGGGCCCAACTCGCCCTTTGGAAAGAAGCCTGCACGTTGTGCCTTTCAGCTCTAGGGCCATGTAGCACACCCAGAGCAGAAGTTCTACCTCAGCCAGATCAGGCCTGCAAAGAAACTGCGTTTGACAGGCCTTTGTATGAGATGTTCCCGGTAGTCTGTAAGAGCACTGTGCAGAGCGAGTTGTTTCTTAGCTTCCCAAAGAGCTGGAAGCAAGATGCTTTGGGGCCCAACTCGCCATTTGGAAAGAAGCCTACACGTTGTGCCTTTCAGCTCTAGGGCCATGTAGCACACCCAGAGCAGAAGTTCTAGTTCAGCCAGATCAGGCCTGCAAACAAACTGCATTTCACAGGCCTTTGTAACTGATGCCCCCGGTAGGCTGTAAGAGCACTGTGCAGAGCGAGTTGTTTCATAGCTAGCCCAAAGAGCTGGAAGCAAGATGCTTTGGGGCCCAACTCGCCCTTTGGAAAGAAGCCTGCACGTTGTGCCTTTCAGCTCTAGGGCCATGTAGCACACCCAGAGCAGAAGTTCTACCTCAGCCAGATCAGGCCTGCAAAGAAACTGCGTTTGACAGGCCTTTGTATGAGATGTTCCCGGTAGGCTGTAAGAGCACTGTGCAGTGCGAGTTGTTTCTTAGCTTCCCAAGGAGCTGGAAGCAAGTTGCTTTGCGGCCCAACTCGCCCTTTGCAAAGAAGCCTGCACGTTGTGCCTTTCAGCTCTAGGGCAATGTAGCACACGCAGAGCAGAAGTTCTAGTTCAGACAGATCCGGCCTGCAAAGAAACTGCGTTTCACAGGCCTTTGTAAGAGATGTTCCCGGTAGGCTGTAAGAGCACTGTGCAGAGCGCCTTGTTTCTTAGCTTCCCAAAGAGCTGGAAGCAAGATGCTTTGGGGCCCAACTCGCCCTTTGGAAAGAAGCCTGCACGTTGTGCCTTTCAGCTCTAGGCCAATGTAGCACACCCAGAGCAGAAGTTCTACTTCAGCCAGATCAGGCCTGCAAAGAAACTGCGTTTCACAGGCCTTTGTAAGAGATGTTCCCAGTAGGCTGTAAGAGCACTGTGCAGAGCGACTTGTTTCTTAGCTTCCCAAAGAGCTGGAAGCAAGATGCTTTGGGGCCCAACTCGCCCTTTGGAAACAGGCCTGCACGTTGTGCCCTTCAGCTCTAGGGCAATGTAGCACACCCAGCGCAGAAGTTCTAGTGCAGCGTGATCAGGCCTGCAAAGAAACTGCGTTTCACAGGCCTTTGTAAGTGATGGTTCCGGTAGGCTGTAAGAGCACTGTGTAGAGCGAGTTGTTTCATAGCTAGCCCAAAGAGCTGGATGCAAGATGCTTTGAGGCCCAACTCGCCTTTTGCAAAGAAGCCTGCACATTGTGCCTTTCAGCTCTAGGGCCATGTAGCACACCCAGAGCAGAAGTTCTACTTCAGCCAGATCAGGCCTGCAAAGAAACTGCGTTTCACAGGCCTTTGTAAGAGATGTTCCCGGTAGGCTGTAAGAGCACTGTGCAGAGCGAGTTGTTTCTTAGCTTCCCAAAGAGCTGGAAGCAAGATGCTTTGGGGCCCAACTCGCCCTTTGGAAAGAAGCCTGCAGGTTGTGCCTTTCAGCTCTAGGCCAAAGTAGCACTCCCAGAGCAGAAGTTCTACTTCAGCCACATCAGGCCTGCAAAGAAACTGCGTTTCACAGGCCTTTGTAAGAGATGTTCCCGGTAGGCTGTAAGAGCACTGTGCAGAGCGAGTTGTTTCTTAGCTTCCCAAAGAGCTGGAAGCAAGATGCTTTGGGGCCCAACTCGCCCTTTGCAAAGAAGCCTGCACGTTGTGCCTTTCAGCTCTAGGGCAATGTAGCACACCCAGAGCAGAAGTTCTACTTCAGCCACATCAGGCCTGCAAAGAAACTGCGTTTCACAGGCCTTTGTAAGAGATATTCCCGGTAGGCAGTAAGAGCACTGTGCAGAGCGAGTTGTTTCTTAGCTTCCCAAAGAGCTGGAAGCAACATGCTTTGGGGCCCAACTCGCCCTTTGGAAAGAAGCCTGCACGTTGTGCCTTTCAGCTCTAGGCCAATGTAGCACACCCAGAGCAGAAGTTCTACTTCAGCCAGATCAGGCCTGCAAAGAAACTGCGTTTCACAGGCCTTTGTAAGAGATGTTCCCGGTAGGCTGTAAGAGCACTGTGCAGAGCGAGTTGTTTCTTAGCTTCCCAAAGAGCTGGAAGCAAGATGCTTTGGGGCCCAACTCGCCCTTTGGAAAGAAGCCTGCACGTTGTGCCTTTCAGCTCTAGGCCAATGTAGCACACCCAGAGCAGAAGTTCTACTTCAGCCAGATCAGGCCTGCAAAGAAACTGCGTTTCACAGGCCTTTGTAAGAGATGTTCCCGGTAGGCTGTAAGAGCACTGTGCAGAGCGAGTTGTTTCTTAGCTTCCCAAAGAGCTGGAAGCAAGATGCTTTGGGGCCCAACTCGCCCTTTGGAAAGAAGCCTGCACGTTGTGCCTTTCAGCTCTAGGCCAATGTAGCACACCCACAGCAGAAGTTCTACTTCAGCCAGATCAGGCCTGCAAAGAAACTGCGTTTCACAGGCCTTTGTAAGAGATGTTCCCGGTAGGCTGTAAGAGCACTGTGCAGAGCGAGTTGTTTATTAGCTTCCCAAAGAGCTGGAAACAAGATGCTTTGGGGCCCAACTCGCCCTTTGGAAAGAAGCCTGCACGTTGTGCCTTTCAGCTCTAGGCCAATGTAGCACACCCAGAGCAGAAGTTCTACTTCAGCCAGATCAGGCCTTCAAAGAAACTGCGTTTCACAGGCCTTTGTAAGAGACGTTCCCGGTAGGCTGTAAGAGCACTGTGCAGAGCGAGTTGTTTCTTAGCTTCCCAAAGAGCTGGAAGCAAGATGCTTTGGGGCCCAACTCGCCCTTTGGAAAGAAGCCTGCACGTTGTGCCTTTCAGCTCTAGGGCAATGTAGAGCACCCAGAGCAGAAGTTCCACTTCAGCCAGATCAGGCCTGCAAAGAAACTGCGTTTCACAGGCCTTTGTAAGAGATGTTCCCGGTAGGCTGTAAGAGCACTGTGCAGAGCGAGTTGTTTCTTAGCTTCCCAAAGAGCTGGAAGCAAGATGCTTTGGGGCCCAACTCGCCCTTTGGAAAGAAGCCTACACGTTGTGCCTTTCAGCTCTAGGGCCATGTAGCACACCCAGAGCAGAAGTTCTAGTTCAGCCAGATCAGGCCTGCAAAGAAACTGCATTTCACAGGCCTTTGTAACTGATGCCCCCGGTAGGCTGTAAGAGCACTGTGCAGAGCGAGTTGTTTCATAGCTAGCCCAAAGAGCTGGAAGCAAGATGCTTTGGGGCCCAACTCGCCCTTTGGAAAGAAGCCTGCACGTTGTGCCTTTCAGCTCTAGGGCCATGTAGCACCCCCAGAGCAGAAGTTCTAGTTCAGCCAGATCAGGCCTGCAAAGAAACTGCATTTCACAGGCCTTTGTAACTGATGCCCCCGGTAGGCTGTAAGAGCACTGTGCAGAGCGAGTTGTTTCATAGCTAGCCCAAAGAGCTGGAAGCAAGATGCTTTGGGGCCCAACTCGCCCTTTGGAAAGAAGCCTGCACGTTGTGCCTTTCAGCTCTAGGGCCATGTAGCACACCCAGAGCAGAAGTTCTAGCTCAGCCAGATCAGGCCTGCAAAGAAACTGCGTTTGACAGGCCTTTGTATGAGATGTTCCCGGTAGGCTGTAAGAGCACTGTGCAGTGCGAGTTGTTTCTTAGCTTCCCAAGGAGCTGGAAGCAAGTTTCTTTGCGGCCCAACTCGCCCTTTGCAAAGAAGCCTGCACGTTGTGCCTTTCAGCTCTAGGGCAATGTAGCACACGCAGAGCAGAAGTTCTAGTTCAGCCAGATCCGGCCTGCAAAGAAACTGCGTTTCACAGGCCTTTGTAAGAGATGTTCCCGGTAGGCTGTAAGAGCACTGTGCAGAGCGCCTTGTTTCTTAGCTTCCCAAAGAGCTGGAAGCAAGATGCTTTGGGGCCCAACTCGCCCTTTGGAAAGAAGCCTGCACGTTGTGCCTTTCAGCTCTAGGCCAATGTAGCACACCCAGAGCAGAAGTTCTACTTCAGCCAGATCAGGCCTGCAAAGAAACTGCGTTTCACAGGCCTTTGTAAGAGATGTTCCCAGTAGGCTGTAAGAGCACTGTGCAGAGCGACTTGTTTCTTAGCTTCCCAAAGAGCTGGAAGCAAGATGCTTTGGGGCCCAACTCGCCCTTTGGAAAGAAGCCTGCACGTTGTGCCCTTCAGCTCTAGGGCAATGTAGCACACCCAGCGCAGAAGTTCTAGTGCAGCGTGATCAGGCCTGCAAAGAAACTGCATTTCACAGGCCTTTGTAAGTGATGGTTCCGGTAGGCTGTAAGAGCACTGTGCAGAGCGACTTGTTTCATAGTTAGCCCAAAGAGCTGGAAGCAAGATGCTTTGGGGCCCAACTCGCCTTTTGCAAAGAAGCCTGCACATTGTACCTTTCAGCTCTAGGGCCATGTAGCACACCCAGAGCAGAAGTTCTACTTCAGCCAGATCAGGCCTGCAAAGAAACTGCGTTTGACAGGCCTTTGTATGAGATGTTCCCGGTAGTCTGTAAGAGCACTGTGCAGAGCGAGTTGTTTCTTAGCTTCCCAAAGAGCTGGAAGCAAGATGCTTTGGGGCCCAACTCGCCCTTTGGAAAGAAGCCTGCACATTGTGCCTTTCAGCTCTAGGGAAATGTAGCACACCCAGAGCAGAAGTTCTGGTTCAGCCAGATTAGGCCTGCAAAGAAACTGCATTTCACAGGCCTTTGTAACTGATGCTCCCGGTAGGCTGTAAGAGCACTGTGCAGAGCGAGTTGTTTCTTAGTTTCCCAAAGAGCTGGAAGCAAGATGCTTTGGGGCCCAACTCGCCCTTTGGAAAGAAGCCTGCACGTTGTGCCTTTCAGCTCTAGGGCAATGTAGCACACCCAGAGCAGAAGTTCCACTTCAGCCAGATCAGGCCTGCAAAGAAACTGCGTTTCACAGGCCTTTGTAAGAGATGTTCCCGGTAGGCTGTAAGAGCACTGTGCATAGTGAGTTGTTTCTTAGCTTCCCAAAGAGCTGGAAGCAAGATGCTTTGGGGCCCAACTCGCCCTTTGGAAAGAAGCCTGCACGTTGTGCCTTTCCGCTCTAGGCCAATGTAGCACACCCACAGCAGAAGTTCTACTTCAGCCAGATCAGGCCTGCAAAGAAACTGCGTTTCACAGGCCTTTGTAAGAGATCTTCCCGGTAGGCTGTAAGTGCACTGTGCAGAGCGAGTTGTTTCTTAGCTTCCCAAAGAGCTGGAAGCAAGAACCTTTGGGGCCCAACTCGCCCTTTGGAAAGAAGCCTGCAGGTTGTGCCTTTCAGCTCTAGGCCAAAGTAGCACACCCAGAGCAGAAGTTCTACTTCAGCCACATCAGGCCTGCAAAGAAACTGCGTTTCACAGGCCTTTGTAAGAGATGTTCCCGGTAGGCTGTAAGAGCACTGTGCAGAGCGAGTTGTTTCTTAGCTTCCCAAAGAGCTGGAAGCAAGAACCTTTGGTGCCCAACTCGCCCTTTGGAAAGAAGCCTGCATATGGTGCCTTTCAGCTCTAGGCCAAAGTAGCACACCCAGAGCAGAAGTTCTACTTCAGCCACATCAGGCCTGCAAAGAAACTGCGTTTCACAGGCCTTTGTAAGAGACGTTCCCGGTAGGCTGTAAGAGCACTGTGCAGAGCGAGTTGTTTCTTAGCTTCCCAAAGAGCTGGAAGCAAGATGCTTTGGGGCCCAACTCGCCCTTTGGAAAGAAGCCTGCACGTTGTGCCTTTCAGCTCTAGGCCAATGTAGA
The DNA here is from genome assembly GCF_041296265.1 of Equus caballus. Taxonomy (NCBI): domain Eukaryota; kingdom Metazoa; phylum Chordata; class Mammalia; order Perissodactyla; family Equidae; genus Equus; species Equus caballus. Next base: position 51,632,829 of record NC_091688.1, on the reverse strand, counting down.
GCACCCAGAGCAGAAGTTCCACTTCAGCCAGATCAGGCCTGCAAAGAAACTGCGTTTCACAGGCCTTTGTAAGAGATGTTCCCGGTAGGCTGTAAGAGCACTGTGCAGAGCGAGTTGTTTCTTAGCTTCCCAAAGAGCTGGAAGCAAGATGCTTTGGGGCCCAACTCGCCCTTTGGAAAGAAGCCTGCAGGTTGTGCCTTTCAGCTCTAGGCCAATGTAGCACACCCAGAGCAGAAGTTCTACTTCAGCGAGATCAGGCCTGCAAAGAAACTGCGTTTCACAGGCGTTTGTAAGAGATGTTCCCGGTAGGCTGTAAGAGCACTGTGCAGAGCGAGTTGTTTCTTAGCTTCCCAAGGTACTGGAAGCAAGATGCTTTGCGGCCCAACTCGCCCTTTGCAAAGAAGCCTGCACGTTGTGCCTTTCAGCTCTAGGGCAATGTAGCACACGCAGAGCAGAAGTTCTAGTTCAGCCAGATCAGGCCTGCAAAGAAACTGCGTTTCACAGGCCTTTGTAAGAGATGTTCCCGGTAGGCTGTAAAAGCACTGTGCAGAGCGAGTTGTTTCTTAGCTTCCCAAAGAGCTGGAAGCAAGATGCTTTGGAGCCCAACTCGCCCTTTGGAAAGAAGCCTGCACATTGTGCCTTTCAGCTCTAGGGAAATGTAGCACACCCAGAGCAGAAGTTCTGGTTCAGCCAGATTAGGCCTGCAAAGAAACTGCATTTCACAGGCCTTTGTAACTGATGCTCCCGGTAGGCTGTAAGAGCACTGTGCAGAGCGAGTTGTTGCTTAGCTTCCCAAAGAGCTGGAAGCAAGATGCTTTGGGGCCCAACTCGCCCTTTGGAAAGAAGCCTGCACGTTGTGCCTTTCAGCTCTAGGGCAATGTAGCACACCCAGAGCAGAAGTTCCACTTCAGCCAGATCAGGCCTGCAAAGAAACTGCGTTTCACAGGCCTTTGTAAGAGATGTTCCCGGTAGGCTGTAAGAGCACTGTGCAGAGCGAGTTGTTTCTTAGCTTCCCAAAGAGCTGGAAGCAAGATGCTTTGGGGCCCAACTCGCCCTTTGGAAAGAAGCCTGCAGGTTGTGCCTTTCAGCTCTAGGCCAATGTAGCACACCCAGAGCAGCAGTTCTACTTCAGCCACATCAGGCCTGCAAAGAATCTGCATTTCACAGGCCTTTGTAAGAGATGTTCCCGGTAGGCTGTAAGAGCACTGTGCAGAGCGAGTTATTTCTTAGCTTCCCAAGGAGCTGGAAGCAAGATGCTTTGCGGCCCAACTCGCCCTTTGCAAAGAAGCCTGCACGTTGTGCCTTTCAGCTCTAGGGCAATGTAGCACACGCAGAGCAGAAGTTCTAGTTCAGCCAGATCAGGCCTGCAAAGAAACTGTGTTTCACAGGCCTTTGTACGAGATGTTCCCACTAGGCTGTAAGAGCACTGTGCAGAGCGAATTGTTTCTTAGCTTCCCAAAGAGCTGGAAGCAAGATGGTTTGGGGCCTAACTCGCCCTTTGGAAAGAAGCCTGCACGTTGTGCCTTTCAGCTCTAGGCCAATGTAGCACACCCAGAGCAGAAGTTCTACCTCAGCCAGATCAGGCCTGCAAAGAAACTGCGTTTGACAGGCCTTTGTATGAGATGTTCCCGGTAGTCTGTAAGAGCACTGTGCAGAGCGAGTTGTTTCTTAGCTTCCCAAAGAGCTGGAAGCAAGATGCTTTGGGGCCCAACTCGCCCTTTGGAAAGAAGCCTGCACGTTGTGCCTTTCAGCTCTAGGGCAATGTAGCACACCCAGAGCAGAAGTTCCACTTCAGCCAGATCAGGCCTGCAAAGAAACTGCGTTTCACAGGCCTTTGTAAGAGATGTTCCCGGTAGGCTGTAAGAGCACTGTGCATAGCGAGTTGTTTCTTAGCTTCCCAAAGAGCTGGAAGCAAGATGCTTTTGGGCCCAACTCGCCCTTTGGAAAGAAGCCTGCACGTTGTGCCTTTCCGCTCTAGGCCAATGTAGCACACCCACAGCAGAAGTTCTACTTCAGCCAGATCAGGCCTGCAAAGAAACTGCGTTTCACAGGCCTTTGTAAGAGATGTTCCCGGTAGGCTGTAAGAGCACTGTGCAGAGCGAGTTGTTTCTTAGCTTCCCAAAGAGCTGGAAGCAAGAACCTTTGGGGCCCAACTCGCCCTTTGGAAAGAAGCCTGCAGGTTGTGCCTTTCAGCTCTAGGCCAAAGTAGCACACCCAGAGCAGAAGTTCTACTTCAGCCACATCAGGCCTGCAAAGAAACTGCGTTTCACAGGCCTTTGTAAGAGATGTTCCCGGTAGGCTGTAAGAGCACTGTGCAGAGCGAGTTGTTTCTTAGCTTCCCAAAGAGCTGGAAGCAAGAACCTTTGGGGCCCAACTCGCCCTTTGGAAAGAAGCCTGCAGGTTGTGCCTTTCAGCTCTAGGCCAAAGTAGCACACCCAGAGCAGAAGTTCTACTTCAGCCACATCAGGCCTGCAAAGAAACTGCGTTTCACAGGCCTTTGTAAGAGACGTTCCCGGTAGGCTGTAAGAGCACTGTGCAGAGCGAGTTGTTTCTTAGCTTCCCAAAGAGCTGGAAGCAAGATGCTTTGGGGCCCAACTCGCCCTTTGGAAAGAAGCCTGCACGTTGTGCCTTTCAGCTCTAGGCCAATGTAGAGCACCCAGAGCAGAAGTTCCACTTCAGCCAGAGCAGGCCTGCAAAGAAACTGCGTTTCACAGGCCTTTGTAAGAGATGTTCCCGGTAGGCTGTAAGAGCACTGTGCAGAGCGAGTTGTTTCTTAGCTTCCCAAGGAGCTGGAAGCAAGTTGCTTTGCGGCCCAACTCGCCCTTTGCAAAGAAGCCTGCACGTTGTGCCTTTCAGCTCCTGGGCAATGTAGCACACGCAGAGCAGAAGTTCTAGTTCAGCCAGATCCGGCCTGCAAAGAAACTGCGTTTCACAGGCCTTTGTAAGAGATGTTCCCGGTAGGCTGTAAGAGCACTGTGCAGAGCGCCTTGTTTCTTAGCTTCCCAAAGAGCTGGAAGCAATATGCTTTGGGGCCCAACTCGCCCTTTGGAAAGAAGCCTGCACGTTGTGCCTTTCAGCTCTAGGCCAATGTAGCACACCCAGAGCAGAAGTTCTACTTCAGCCAGATCAGGCCTGCAAAGAAACTGCGTTTCACAGGCCTTTGTAAGAGATGTTCCCAGTAGGCTGTAAGAGCACTGTGCAGAGCGACTTGTTTCTTAGCTTCCCAAAGAGCTGGAAGCAAGATGCTTTGGGGCCCAACTCGCCCTTTGGAAACAGGCCTGCACGTTGTGCCCTTCAGCTCTAGGGCAATGTAGCACACCCAGCGCAGAAGTTCTAGTGCAGCGTGATCAGGCCTGCAAAGAAACTGCGTTTCACAGGCCTTTGTAAGTGATGGTTCCGGTAGGCTGTAAGAGCACTGTGCAGAGCGAGTTGTTTCATAGCTAGCCCAAAGAGCTGGAAGCAAGATGCTTTGGGGCCCAACTCGCCTTTTGCAAAGAAGCCTGCACATTGTGCCTTTCAGCTCTAGGGCCATGTAGCACACCCAGAGCAGAAGTTCTACTTCAGCCAGATCAGGCCTGCAAAGAAACTGCGTTTCACAGGCCTTTGTAAGAGATGTTCCCGGTAGGCTGTAAGAGCACTGTGCATAGCGAGTTGTTTCTTAGCTTCCCAAAGAGCTGGAAGCAAGATGCTTTTGGGCCCAACTCGCCCTTTGGAAAGAAGCCTGCACGTTGTGCCTTTCCGCTCTAGGCCAATGTAGCACACCCACAGCAGAAGTTCTACTTCAGCCAGATCAGGCCTGCAAAGAAACTGCGTTTCACAGGCCTTTGTAAGAGATGTTCCCGGTAGGCTGTAAGAGCACTGTGCAGAGCGAGTTGTTTCTTAGCTTCCCAAAGAGCTGGAAGCAAGAACCTTTGGGGCCCAACTCGCCCTTTGGAAAGAAGCCTGCAGGTTGTGCCTTTCAGCTCTAGGCCAAAGTAGCACACCCAGAGCAGAAGTTCTACTTCAGCCACATCAGGCCTGCAAAGAAACTGCGTTTCACAGGCCTTTGTAAGAGATGTTCCCGGTAGGCTGTAAGAGCACTGTGCAGAGCGAGTTGTTTCTTAGCTTCCCAAAGAGCTGGAAGCAAGAACCTTTGGGGCCCAACTCGCCCTTTGGAAAGAAGCCTGCAGGTTGTGCCTTTCAGCTCTAGGCCAAAGTAGCACACCCAGAGCAGAAGTTCTACTTCAGCCACATCAGGCCTGCAAAGAAACTGCGTTTCACAGGCCTTTGTAAGAGACGTTCCCGGTAGGCTGTAAGAGCACTGTGCAGAGCGAGTTGTTTCTTAGCTTCCCAAAGAGCTGGAAGCAAGATGCTTTGGGGCCCAACTCGCCCTTTGGAAAGAAGCCTGCACGTTGTGCCTTTCAGCTCTAGGCCAATGTAGAGCACCCAGAGCAGAAGTTCCACTTCAGCCAGAGCAGGCCTGCAAAGAAACTGCGTTTCACAGGCCTTTGTAAGAGATGTTCCCGGTAGGCTGTAAGAGCACTGTGCAGAGCGAGTTGTTTCTTAGCTTCCCAAGGAGCTGGAAGCAAGTTGCTTTGCGGCCCAACTCGCCCTTTGCAAAGAAGCCTGCACGTTGTGCCTTTCAGCTCTAGGGCAATGTAGCACACGCAGAGCAGAAGTTCTAGTTCAGCCAGATCCGGCCTGCAAATTAACTGCGTTTCACAGGCCTTTGTAAGAGATGTTCCCGGTAGGCTGTAAGAGCACTGTGCAGAGCGAGTTGTTTCTTAGCTTCCCAAAGAGCTGGAAGCAAGATGCTTTGGGGCCCAACTCGCCCTTTGGAAAGAAGCCTGCACGTTGTGCCTTTCAGCTCTAGGCCAATGTAGCACACCCAGAGCAGAAGTTCTACTTCAGCCAGATCAGGCCTGCAAAGAAACTGCGTTTCACAGGCCTTTGTAAGAGATGTTCCCAGTAGGCTGTAAGAGCACTGTGCAGAGCGACTTGTTTCTTAGCTTCCCAAAGAGCTGGAAGCAAGATGCTTTGGGGCCCAACTCGCCCTTTGGAAACAGGCCTGCACGTTGTGCCCTTCAGCTCTAGGGCAATGTAGCACACCCAGCGCAGAAGTTCTAGTGCAGCGTGATGAGGCCTGCAAAGAAACTGCGTTTCACAGGCCTTTGTAAGTGATGGTTCCGGTAGGCTGTAAGAGCACTGTGCAGAGCGAGTTGTTTCATAGCTAGCCCAAAGAGCTGGAAGCAAGATGCTTTGGGGCCCAACTCGCCTTTTGCAAAGAAGCCTGCACATTGTGCCTTTCAGCTCTAGGGCCATGTAGCACACCCAGAGCAGAAGTTCTACTTCAGCCAGATCAGGCCTGCAAAGAAACTGCGTTTCACAGGCCTTTGTAAGAGATGTTCCCGGTAGGCTGTAAGAGCACTGTGCAGAGCGAGTTGTTTCTTAGCTTCCCAAAGAGCTGGAAGCAAGATGCTTTGGGGCCCAACTCGCCCTTTGGAAAGAAGCCTGCAGGTTGTGCCTTTCAGCTCTAGGCCAAAGTAGCACACCCAGAGCAGAAGTTCTACTTCAGCCACATCAGGCCTGCAAAGAAACTGCGTTTCACAGGCCTTTGTAAGAGATGTTCCCGGTAGGCTGTAAGAGCACTGTGCAGAGCGAGTTGTTTCTTAGCTTCCCAAAGAGCTGGAAGCAAGATGCTTTGGGGCCCAACTCGCCCTTTGCAAAGAAGCCTGCACGTTGTGCCTTTCAGCTCTAGGGCAATGTAGCACACCCAGAGCAGAAGTTCTACTTCAGCCACATCAGGCCTGCAAAGAAACTGCAATTCACAGGCCTTTGTAAGAGATATTCCCGGTAGGCAGTAAGAGCACTGTGCAGAGCGAGTTGTTTCTTAGCTTCCCAAAGAGCTGGAAGCAACATGCTTTGGGGCCCAACTCGCCCTTTGGAAAGAAGCCTGCACGTTGTGCCTTTCAGCTCTAGGCCAATGTAGCACACCCAGAGCAGAAGTTCTACTTCAGCCAGATCAGGCCTGCAAAGAAACTGCGTTTCACAGGCCTTTGTAAGAGATGTTCCCGGTAGGCTGTAAGAGCACTGTGCATAGCGAGTTGTTTCTTAGCTTCCCAAAGAGCTGGAAGCAAGATGCTTTGGGGCCCAACTCGCCCTTTGGAAAGAAGCCTGCACGTTGTGCCTTTCAGCTCTAGGCCAATGTAGCACACCCAGAGCAGAAGTTCTGGTTCAGCCAGATTAGGCCTGCAAAGAAACTGCATTTCACAGGCCTTTGTAAGAGATGTTCCCGGTAGGCTGTAAGAGCACTGTGCAGAGCGCCTTGTTTCTTAGCTTCCCAAAGAGCTGGAAGCAAGATGCTTTGGGGCCCAACTCGCCCTTTGGAAAGAAGCCTGCACGTTGTGCCTTTCAGCTCTAGGGCAATGTAGCACACCCAGAGCAGAAGTTCCACTTCAGCCAGATCAGGCCTGCAAAGAAACTGCGTTTCACAGGCCTTTGTAAGAGATGTTCCCGGTAGGCTGTAAGAGCACTGTTCATAGCGAGTTGTTTCTTAGCTTCCCAAAGAGCTGGAAGCAAGATGCTTTGGGGCCCAACTCGCCCTTTGGAAAGAAGCCTGCACGTTGTGCCTTTCAGCTCTAGGCCAATGTAGCACACCCACAGCAGAAGTTCTACTTCAGCCAGATCAGGCCTGCAAAGAAACTGCGTTTCACAGGCCTTTGTAAGAGATGTTCCCGGTAGGCTGTAAGAGCACTGTGCAGAGCGAGTTGTTTATTAGCTTCCCAAAGAGCTGGAAACAAGATGCTTTGGGGCCCAACTCGCCCTTTGGAAAGAAGCCTGCACGTTCTGCCTTTCAGCTCTAGGGCAATGTAGCACACCCAGAGCAGAAGTTCTACTTCAGCCAGATCAGGCCTGCAAAGAAACTGCGTTTCACAGGCCTTTGTAAGAGATGTTCCCGGTAGGCTGTAGGAGCACTGTGCAGAGCGAGTTGTTTCTTAGCTTCCCAAAGAGCTGGAAGCAAGATGCTTTGGGGCCCAACTCGCCCTTTGGAAAGAAGCCTGCAGGTTGTGCCTTTCAGCTCTAGGCCAATGTAGCACACCCAGAGCAGAAGTTCTACTTCAGCCAGATCAGGCCTGCAAAGAAACTGTGTTTCACAGGCCTTTGCAAGAGATGTTCCCGGTAGGCTGTAAGAGCACTGTGCAGAGCGAGTTGTTTCTTAGCTTCCCAAGGAGCTGGAAGCAAGATGCTTTGCGGCCCAACTCGCCCTTTGCAAAGAAACCTGCACGTGTGCCTTTCAGCTCTAGGGCAATGTAGCACACCCAGAGCAGAAGTTCTACTTCAGCCAGATCAGGCCTGCAAAGAAACTGCGTTTGAGATGCCTTTGTAAGAGATGTTCCCGGTAGGCTGTAAAAGCACTGTGCAGAGCGAGTTGTTTCTTAGCTTCCCAAAGAGCTGGAAGCAAGTTGCTTTGGGGCCCAACTCGCCCTTTGGAAAGAAGCCTGCAGGTTGTGCCTTTCAGCTCTAGGCCAATGTAGCACACCCAGAGCAGAAGTTCTACTTCAGCCAGATCAGGCCTGCAAAGAAACTGCATTTCACAGGCCTTTGTAAGAGATGTTCCCAGTAGGCTGTAAGAGCACTGTGCAGAGCGACTTGTTTCTTAGCTTCCCAAAGAGCTGGAAGCAAGATGCTTTGGGGCCCAACTTGCCCTTTGGAAAGAAGCCTGCACGTTGTGCCTTTCAGCTCTAGGCCAATGTAGCACACCCAGAGCAGAAGTTCTACTTCAGCCAGATCAGGCCTGCAAAGAAACTTCGTTTCACAGGCCTTTGTAAGAGATGTTCCCGGTAGGCTGTAAGAGCACTGTGCAGAGCGAGTTGTTTCATAGCTAGCCGAAAGAGCTGGAAGCAAGATGCTTTGGGGCCCAACTCGCCCTTTGGAAAGAAGCCTGCACGTTGTGCCTTTCAGCTCTAGGGCCATGTAGCACACCCAGAGCAGAAGTTCTACCTCAGCCAGATCAGGCCTGCAAAGAAACTGCGTTTGACAGGCCTTTGTATGAGATGTTCCCGGTAGTCTGTAAGAGCACTGTGCAGAGCGAGTTGTTTCTTAGCTTCCCAAAGAGCTGGAAGCAAGATGCTTTGGGGCCCAACTCGCCATTTGGAAAGAAGCCTACACGTTGTGCCTTTCAGCTCTAGGGCCATGTAGCACACCCAGAGCAGAAGTTCTAGTTCAGCCAGATCAGGCCTGCAAACAAACTGCATTTCACAGGCCTTTGTAACTGATGCCCCCGGTAGGCTGTAAGAGCACTGTGCAGAGCGAGTTGTTTCATAGCTAGCCCAAAGAGCTGGAAGCAAGATGCTTTGGGGCCCAACTCGCCCTTTGGAAAGAAGCCTGCACGTTGTGCCTTTCAGCTCTAGGGCCATGTAGCACACCCAGAGCAGAAGTTCTACCTCAGCCAGATCAGGCCTGCAAAGAAACTGCGTTTGACAGGCCTTTGTATGAGATGTTCCCGGTAGGCTGTAAGAGCACTGTGCAGTGCGAGTTGTTTCTTAGCTTCCCAAGGAGCTGGAAGCAAGTTGCTTTGCGGCCCAACTCGCCCTTTGCAAAGAAGCCTGCACGTTGTGCCTTTCAGCTCTAGGGCAATGTAGCACACGCAGAGCAGAAGTTCTAGTTCAGACAGATCCGGCCTGCAAAGAAACTGCGTTTCACAGGCCTTTGTAAGAGATGTTCCCGGTAGGCTGTAAGAGCACTGTGCAGAGCGCCTTGTTTCTTAGCTTCCCAAAGAGCTGGAAGCAAGATGCTTTGGGGCCCAACTCGCCCTTTGGAAAGAAGCCTGCACGTTGTGCCTTTCAGCTCTAGGCCAATGTAGCACACCCAGAGCAGAAGTTCTACTTCAGCCAGATCAGGCCTGCAAAGAAACTGCGTTTCACAGGCCTTTGTAAGAGATGTTCCCAGTAGGCTGTAAGAGCACTGTGCAGAGCGACTTGTTTCTTAGCTTCCCAAAGAGCTGGAAGCAAGATGCTTTGGGGCCCAACTCGCCCTTTGAAAACAGGCCTGCACGTTGTGCCCTTCAGCTCTAGGGCAATGTAGCACACCCAGCGCAGAAGTTCTAGTGCAGCGTGATCAGGCCTGCAAAGAAACTGCGTTTCACAGGCCTTTGTAAGTGATGGTTCCGGTAGGCTGTAAGAGCACTGTGTAGAGCGAGTTGTTTCATAGCTAGCCCAAAGAGCTGGATGCAAGATGCTTTGAGGCCCAACTCGCCTTTTGCAAAGAAGCCTGCACATTGTGCCTTTCAGCTCTAGGGCCATGTAGCACACCCAGAGCAGAAGTTCTACTTCAGCCAGATCAGGCCTGCAAAGAAACTGCGTTTCACAGGCCTTTGTAAGAGATGTTCCCGGTAGGCTGTAAGAGCACTGTGCAGAGCGAGTTGTTTCTTAGCTTCCCAAAGAGCTGGAAGCAAGATGCTTTGGGGCCCAACTCGCCCTTTGGAAAGAAGCCTGCAGGTTGTGCCTTTCAGCTCTAGGCCAAAGTAGCACTCCCAGAGCAGAAGTTCTACTTCAGCCACATCAGGCCTGCAAAGAAACTGCGTTTCACAGGCCTTTGTAAGAGATGTTCCCGGTAGGCTGTAAGAGCACTGTGCAGAGCGAGTTGTTTCTTAGCTTCCCAAAGAGCTGGAAGCAAGATGCTTTGGGGCCCAACTCGCCCTTTGCAAAGAAGCCTGCACGTTGTGCCTTTCAGCTCTAGGGCAATGTAGCACACCCAGAGCAGAAGTTCTACTTCAGCCACATCAGGCCTGCAAAGAAACTGCGTTTCACAGGCCTTTGTAAGAGATATTCCCGGTAGGCAGTAAGAGCACTGTGCAGAGCGAGTTGTTTCTTAGCTTCCCAAAGAGCTGGAAGCAACATGCTTTGGGGCCCAACTCGCCCTTTGGAAAGAAGCCTGCACGTTGTGCCTTTCAGCTCTAGGCCAATGTAGCACACCCAGAGCAGAAGTTCTACTTCAGCCAGATCAGGCCTGCAAAGAAACTGCGTTTCACAGGCCTTTGTAAGAGATGTTCCCGGTAGGCTGTAAGAGCACTGTGCAGAGCGAGTTGTTTATTAGCTTCCCAAAGAGCTGGAAACAAGATGCTTTGGGGCCCAACTCGCCCTTTGGAAAGAAGCCTGCACGTTGTGCCTTTCAGCTCTAGGCCAATGTAGCACACCCAGAGCAGAAGTTCTACTTCAGCCAGATCAGGCCTTCAAAGAAACTGCGTTTCACAGGCCTTTGTAAGAGACGTTCCCGGTAGGCTGTAAGAGCACTGTGCAGAGCGAGTTGTTTCTTAGCTTCCCAAAGAGCTGGAAGCAAGATGCTTTGGGGCCCAACTCGCCCTTTGGAAAGAAGCCTGCACGTTGTGCCTTTCAGCTCTAGGGCAATGTAGAGCACCCAGAGCAGAAGTTCCACTTCAGCCAGATCAGGCCTGCAAAGAAACTGCGTTTCACAGGCCTTTGTAAGAGATGTTCCCGGTAGGCTGTAAGAGCACTGTGCAGAGCGAGTTGTTTCTTAGCTTCCCAAAGAGCTGGAAGCAAGATGCTTTGGGGCCCAACTCGCCCTTTGGAAAGAAGCCTACACGTTGTGCCTTTCAGCTCTAGGGCCATGTAGCACACCCAGAGCAGAAGTTCTAGTTCAGCCAGATCAGGCCTGCAAAGAAACTGCATTTCACAGGCCTTTGTAACTGATGCCCCCGGTAGGCTGTAAGAGCACTGTGCAGAGCGAGTTGTTTCATAGCTAGCCCAAAGAGCTGGAAGCAAGATGCTTTGGGGCCCAACTCGCCCTTTGGAAAGAAGCCTGCACGTTGTGCCTTTCAGCTCTAGGGCCATGTAGCACCCCCAGAGCAGAAGTTCTAGTTCAGCCAGATCAGGCCTGCAAAGAAACTGCATTTCACAGGCCTTTGTAACTGATGCCCCCGGTAGGCTGTAAGAGCACTGTGCAGAGCGAGTTGTTTCATAGCTAGCCCAAAGAGCTGGAAGCAAGATGCTTTGGGGCCCAACTCGCCCTTTGGAAAGAAGCCTGCACGTTGTGCCTTTCAGCTCTAGGGCCATGTAGCACACCCAGAGCAGAAGTTCTAGCTCAGCCAGATCAGGCCTGCAAAGAAACTGCGTTTGACAGGCCTTTGTATGAGATGTTCCCGGTAGGCTGTAAGAGCACTGTGCAGTGCGAGTTGTTTCTTAGCTTCCCAAGGAGCTGGAAGCAAGTTTCTTTGCGGCCCAACTCGCCCTTTGCAAAGAAGCCTGCACGTTGTGCCTTTCAGCTCTAGGGCAATGTAGCACACGCAGAGCAGAAGTTCTAGTTCAGCCAGATCCGGCCTGCAAAGAAACTGCGTTTCACAGGCCTTTGTAAGAGATGTTCCCGGTAGGCTGTAAGAGCACTGTGCAGAGCGCCTTGTTTCTTAGCTTCCCAAAGAGCTGGAAGCAAGATGCTTTGGGGCCCAACTCGCCCTTTGGAAAGAAGCCTGCACGTTGTGCCTTTCAGCTCTAGGCCAATGTAGCACACCCAGAGCAGAAGTTCTACTTCAGCCAGATCAGGCCTGCAAAGAAACTGCGTTTCACAGGCCTTTGTAAGAGATGTTCCCAGTAGGCTGTAAGAGCACTGTGCAGAGCGACTTGTTTCTTAGCTTCCCAAAGAGCTGGAAGCAAGATTCTTTGGGGCCCAACTCGCCCTTTGGAAACAGGCCTGCACGTTGTGCCCTTCAGCTCTAGGGCAATGTAGCACACCCAGCGCAGAAGTTCTAGTGCAGCGTGATCAGGCCTGCAAAGAAACTGCATTTCACAGGCCTTTGTAAGTGATGGTTCCGGTAGGCTGTAAGAGCACTGTGCAGAGCGACTTGTTTCATAGTTAGCCCAAAGAGCTGGAAGCAAGATGCTTTGGGGCCCAACTCGCCTTTTGCAAAGAAGCCTGCACATTGTACCTTTCAGCTCTAGGGCCATGTAGCACACCCAGAGCAGAAGTTCTACTTCAGCCAGATCAGGCCTGCAAAGAAACTGCGTTTCACAGGCCTTTGTAAGAGATGTTCCCGGTAGGCTGTAAGAGCACTGTGCAGAGCGAGTTGTTTCTTAGCTTCCCAAAGAGCTGGAAGCAAGATGCTTTGGGGCCCAACTCGCCCTTTGCAAAGAAGCCTGCACGTTGTGCCTTTCAGCTCTAGGCCAAAGTAGCACACCCAGAGCAGAAGTTCTACTTCAGCCACATCAGGCCTGCAAAGAAACTGCGTTTCACAGGCCTTTGTAAGAGATGTTCCCGGTAGGCTGTAAGAGCACTGTGCAGAGCGAGTTGTTTCTTAGCTTCCCAAGGAGCTGGAAGCAAGATGCTTTGCGGCCCAACTCGCCCTTTGCAAAGAAGCCTGCACGTTGTGCCTTTCAGCTCTAGGGCAATGTAGCACACGCAGAGCAGAAGTTCTAGTTTAGCCAGATCAGGCCCGCAAAGAAACTGTGTTTCACAGGCCTTTGTACGAGATGTTCCCACTAGGCTGTAAGAGCACTGTGCAGAGCGAATTGTTTCTTAGCTTCCCAAAGAGCTGGAAGCAAGATGGTTTGGGGCCTAACTCGCCCTTTGGAAAGAAGCCTGCACGTTGTGCCTTTGAGCTCTAGGCCAATGTAGCACACCCAGAGCAGAAGTTCTACTTCACCCCGATCAGGCCTGCAAAGAAACTGCGTTTCACAGGCCTTTGTAAGAGATGTTCCCAGTAGGCTGTAAGAGCACTGTGCAGAGCGAGTTGTTTCTTAGCTTCCCAAAGAGCTGGAATCAAGATGCTTTGGGGCCCAACTCGCCCTTTGCAAAGAAGCCTGCACGTTGTGCCTTTCAGCTCTATGGCAATGTAGCACACCCAGAGCAGAAGTTCTACTTCAGCCACATCAGGCCTGCAAAGAAACTGCGTTTCACAGGCCTTTGTAAGAGATATTCCCGGTAGGCAGTAAGAGCACTGTGCAGAGCGAGTTGTTTCTTAGCTTCCCAAAGAGCTGGAAGCAACATGCTTTGGGGCCCAACTCGCCCTTTGGAAAGAAGCCTGCACGTTGTGCCTTTCAGCTCTAGGCCAATGTAGCACACCCAGAGCAGAAGTTCTACTTCAGCCAGATCAGGCCTGCAAAGAAACTGCGTTTCACAGGCCTTTGTAAGAGATGTTCCCGGTAGGCTGTAGGAGCACTGTGCAGAGCGAGTTGTTTCTTAGCTTCCCAAAGAGCTGGAAGCAAGAAGCTTTGGGGCCCAACTCGCCCTTTGGAAAGAAGCCTGCACGTTGTGCCTTTCAGCTCTAGGCCAATGTAGCACACCCAGAGCAGAAGTTCTACTTCAGCCAGATCACCCCTGCAAAGAAACTTCGTTTCACAGGCCTTTGTAAGAGATGTTCCCGGTAGGCTGTAAGAGCACTGTGCAGAGCGAGTTGTTTCATAGCTAGCCCAAAGAGCTGGAAGCAAGATGCTTTGGGGCCCAACTCGCCCTTTGGAAAGAAGACTGCACGTTGTGCCTTTCAGCTCTAGGGCCATGTAGCACACCCAGAGCAGAAGTTCTACCTCAGCCAGATCAGGCCTGCAAAGAAACTGCGTTTGACAGGCCTTTGTATGAGATGTTCCCGGTAGTCTGTAAGAGCACTGTGCAGAGCGAGTTGTTTCTTAGCTTCCCAAAGAGCTGGAAGCAAGATGCTTTGGGGCCCAACTCGCCCTTTGGAAAGAAGCCTGCAGGTTGTGCCTTTCAGCTCTAGGCCAATGTAGCACACCCAGAGCAGAGGTTCTACTTCAGCGAGATCAGGCCTGCAAAGAAACTGCGTTTCACAGGCGTTTGTAAGAGATGTTCCCGGTAGGCTGTAAGAGCACTGTGCAGAGCGAGTTGTTTCTTAGCTTCCCAAGGTACTTGAAGCAAGATGCTTTGCGGCCCAACTCGCCCTTTGCAAAGAAGCCTGCACGTTGTGCCTTTCAGCTCTGGGGCAATGTAGCACACGCAGAGCAGAAGTTCTAGTTCAGCCAGATCAGGCCTGCAAAGAAACTGCGTTTCACAGGCCTTTGTAAGAGATGTTCCCGGTAGGCTGTAAAAGCACTGTGCAGAGCGAGTTGTTTCTTATCTTCCCAAAGAGCTGGAAGCAAGATGCTTTGGGGCCCAACTCGCCCTTTGGAAAGAAGCCTGCAGGTTGTGCCTTTCAGCTCTAGGCCAAAGTAGCACACCCAGAGCAGAAGTTCTACTTCAGCCACATCAGGCCTGCAAAGAAACTGCGTTTCACAGGCCTTTGTAAGAGATGTTCCCGGTAGGCTGTAAGAGCACTGTGCAGAGCGAGTTGTTTCTTAGCTTCCCAAAGAGCTGGAAGCAAGATGCTTTGGGGCCCAACTCGCCCTTTGGAAAGAAGCCTACACGTTGTGCCTTTCAGCTCTAGGGCCATGTAGCACACCCAGAGCAGAAGTTCTAGTTCAGCCAGATCAGGCCTGCAAACAAACTGCATTTCACAGGCCTTTGTAACTGATGCCCCCGGTAGGCTGTAAGAGCACTGTGCAGAGCGAGTTGTTTCATAGCTAGCCCAAAGAGCTGGAAGCAAGATGCTTTGGGGCCCAACTCGCCCTTTGGAAAGAAGCCTGCACGTTGTGCCTTTCAGCTCTAGGGCCATGTAGCACACCCAGAGCAGAAGTTCTACCTCAGCCAGATCAGGCCTGCAAAGAAACTGCGTTTGACAGGCCTTTGTATGAGATGTTCCCGGTAGGCTGTAAGAGCACTGTGCAGTGCGAGTTGTTTCTTAGCTTCCCAAGGAGCTGGAAGCAAGTTGCTTTGCGGCCCAACTCGCCCTTTGCAAAGAAGCCTGCACGTTGTGCCTTTCAGCTCTAGGGCAATGTAGCACACGCAGAGCAGAAGTTCTAGTTCAGCCAGATCCGGCCTGCAAAGAAACTGCGTTTCACAGGCCTTTGTAAGAGATGTTCCCGGTAGGCTGTAAGAGCACTGTGCAGAGCGCCTTGTTTCTTAGCTTCCCGAAGAGCTGGAAGCAAGATGCTTTGGGGCCCAACTCGCCCTTTGGAAAGAAGCCTGCACGTTGGGCCTTTCAGCTCTAGGGCCATGTAGCACACCCAGAGCAGAAGTTCTACTTCAGCCAGATCAGGCCTGCAAAGAAACTGCGTTTCACAGGCCTTTGTAAGAGATGTTCCCGGTAGGCTGTAAGAGCACTGTGCAGAGCGAGTTGTTTCTTAGCTTCCCAAAGAGCTGGAAGCAAGATGCTTTGGGGCCCAACTCGCCCTTTGGAAAGAAGCCTGCAGGTTGTGCCTTTCAGCTCTAGGCCAAAGTAGCACTCCCAGAGCAGAAGTTCTACTTCAGCCACATCAGGCCTGCAAAGAAACTGCATTTCACAGGCCTTTGTAAGAGATGTTCCCGGTAGGCTGTAAGAGCACTGTGCAGAGCGAGTTGTTTCTTAGCTTCCCAAAGAGCTGGAAGCAAGATGCTTTGGGGCCCAACTCGCCCTTTGCAAAGAAGCCTGCACGTTGTGCCTTTCAGCTCTAGGGCAATGTAGCACACCCAGAGCAGAAGTTCTACTTCAGCCACATCAGGCCTGCAAAGAAACTGCGTTTCACAGGCCTTTGTAAGAGATATTCCCGGTAGGCAGTAAGAGCACTGTGCAGAGCGAGTTGTTTCTTAGCTTCCCAAAGAGCTGGAAGCAACATGCTTTGGGGCCCAACTCGCCCTTTGGAAAGAAGCCTGCACGTTGTGCCTTTCAGCTCTAGGCCAATGTAGCACACCCAGAGCAGAAGTTCTACTTCAGCCAGATCAGGCCTGCAAAGAAACTGCGTTTCACAGGCCTTTGTAAGAGATGTTCCCGGTAGGCTGTAAGAGCACTGTGCAGAGCGAGTTGTTTCTTAGCTTCCCAAAGAGCTGGAAGCAAGATGCTTTGGGGCCCAACTCGCCCTTTGGAAAGAAGCCTGCACGTTGTGCCTTTCAGCTCTAGGCCAATGTAGCACACCCAGAGCAGAAGTTCTACTTCAGCCAGATCAGGCCTGCAAAGAAACTGCGTTTCACAGGCCTTTGTAAGAGATGTTCCCGGTAGGCTGTAAGAGCACTGTGCAGAGCGAGTTGTTTCTTAGCTTCCCAAAGAGCTGGAAGCAAGATGCTTTGGGGCCCAACTCGCCCTTTGGAAAGAAGCCTGCACGTTGTGCCTTTCAGCTCTAGGCCAATGTAGCACACCCACAGCAGAAGTTCTACTTCAGCCAGATCAGGCCTGCAAAGAAACTGCGTTTCACAGGCCTTTGTAAGAGATGTTCCCGGTAGGCTGTAAGAGCACTGTGCAGAGCGAGTTGTTTATTAGCTTCCCAAAGAGCTGGAAACAAGATGCTTTGGGGCCCAACTCGCCCTTTGGAAAGAAGCCTGCACGTTGTGCCTTTCAGCTCTAGGCCAATGTAGCACACCCAGAGCAGAAGTTCTACTTCAGCCAGATCAGGCCTTCAAAGAAACTGCGTTTCACAGGCCTTTGTAAGAGACGTTCCCGGTAGGCTGTAAGAGCACTGTGCAGAGCGAGTTGTTTCTTAGCTTCCCAAAGAGCTGGAAGCAAGATGCTTTGGGGCCCAACTCGCCCTTTGGAAAGAAGCCTGCACGTTGTGCCTTTCAGCTCTAGGGCAATGTAGAGCACCCAGAGCAGAAGTTCCACTTCAGCCAGATCAGGCCTGCAAAGAAACTGCGTTTCACAGGCCTTTGTAAGAGATGTTCCCGGTAGGCTGTAAGAGCACTGTGCAGAGCGAGTTGTTTCTTAGCTTCCCAAAGAGCTGGAAGCAAGATGCTTTGGGGTCCAACTCGCCCTTTGGAAAGAAGCCTACACGTTGTGCCTTTCAGCTCTAGGGCCATGTAGCACACCCAGAGCAGAAGTTCTAGTTCAGCCAGATCAGGCCTGCAAAGAAACTGCATTTCACAGGCCTTTGTAACTGATGCCCCCGGTAGGCTGTAAGAGCACTGTGCAGAGCGAGTTGTTTCATAGCTAGCCCAAAGAGCTGGAAGCAAGATGCTTTGGGGCCCAACTCGCCCTTTGGAAAGAAGCCTGCACGTTGTGCCTTTCAGCTCTAGGGCCATGTAGCACCCCCAGAGCAGAAGTTCTAGTTCAGCCAGATCAGGCCTGCAAAGAAACTGCATTTCACAGGCCTTTGTAACTGATGCCCCCGGTAGGCTGTAAGAGCACTGTGCAGAGCGAGTTGTTTCATAGCTAGCCCAAAGAGCTGGAAGCAAGATGCTTTGGGGCCCAACTCGCCCTTTGGAAAGAAGCCTGCACGTTGTGCCTTTCAGCTCTAGGGCCATGTAGCACACCCAGAGCAGAAGTTCTAGCTCAGCCAGATCAGGCCTGCAAAGAAACTGCGTTTGACAGGCCTTTGTATGAGATGTTCCCGGTAGGCTGTAAGAGCACTGTGCAGTGCGAGTTGTTTCTTAGCTTCCCAAGGAGCTGGAAGCAAGTTTCTTTGCGGCCCAACTCGCCCTTTGCAAAGAAGCCTGCACGTTGTGCCTTTCAGCTCTAGGGCAATGTAGCACACGCAGAGCAGAAGTTCTAGTTCAGCCAGATCCGGCCTGCAAAGAAACTGCGTTTCACAGGCCTTTGTAAGAGATGTTCCCGGTAGGCTGTAAGAGCACTGTGCAGAGCGCCTTGTTTCTTAGCTTCCCAAAGAGCTGGAAGCAAGATGCTTTGGGGCCCAACTCGCCCTTTGGAAAGAAGCCTGCACGTTGTGCCTTTCAGCTCTAGGCCAATGTAGCACACCCAGAGCAGAAGTTCTACTTCAGCCAGATCAGGCCTGCAAAGAAACTGCGTTTCACAGGCCTTTGTAAGAGATGTTCCCAGTAGGCTGTAAGAGCACTGTGCAGAGCGACTTGTTTCTTAGCTTCCCAAAGAGCTGGAAGCAAGATTCTTTGGGGCCCAACTCGCCCTTTGGAAACAGGCCTGCACGTTGTGCCCTTCAGCTCTAGGGCAATGTAGCACACCCAGCGCAGAAGTTCTAGTGCAGCGTGATCAGGCCTGCAAAGAAACTGCATTTCACAGGCCTTTGTAAGTGATGGTTCCGGTAGGCTGTAAGAGCACTGTGCAGAGCGACTTGTTTCATAGTTAGCCCAAAGAGCTGGAAGCAAGATGCTTTGGGGCCCAACTCGCCTTTTGCAAAGAAGCCTGCACATTGTACCTTTCAGCTCTAGGGCCATGTAGCACACCCAGAGCAGAAGTTCTACTTCAGCCAGATCAGGCCTGCAAAGAAACTGCGTTTCACAGGCCTTTGTAAGAGATGTTCCCGGTAGGCTGTAAGAGCACTGTGCAGAGCGAGTTGTTTCTTAGCTTCCCAAAGAGCTGGAAGCAAGATGCTTTGGGGCCCAACTCGCCCTTTGCAAAGAAGCCTGCACGTTGTGCCTTTCAGCTCTAGGCCAAAGTAGCACACCCAGAGCAGAAGTTCTACTTCAGCCACATCAGGCCTGCAAAGAAACTGCGTTTCACAGGCCTTTGTAAGAGATGTTCCCGGTAGGCTGTAAGAGCACTGTGCAGAGCGAGTTGTTTCTTAGCTTCCCAAGGAGCTGGAAGCAAGATGCTTTGCGGCCCAACTCGCCCTTTGCAAAGAAGCCTGCACGTTGTGCCTTTCAGCTCTAGGGCAATGTAGCACACGCAGAGCAGAAGTTCTAGTTTAGCCAGATCAGGCCTGCAAAGAAACTGTGTTTCACAGGCCTTTGTACGAGATGTTCCCACTAGGCTGTAAGAGCACTGTGCAGAGCGAATTGTTTCTTAGCTTCCCAAAGAGCTGGAAGCAAGATGGTTTGGGGCCTAACTCGCCCTTTGGAAAGAAGCCTGCACGTTGTGCCTTTGAGCTCTAGGCCAATGTAGCACACCCAGAGCAGAAGTTCTACTTCACCCCGATCAGGCCTGCAAAGAAACTGCGTTTCACAGGCCTTTGTAAGAGATGTTCCCAGTAGGCTGTAAGAGCACTGTGCAGAGCGAGTTGTTTCTTAGCTTCCCAAAGAGCTGGAATCAAGATGCTTTGGGGCCCAACTCGCCCTTTGCAAAGAAGCCTGCACGTTGTGCCTTTCAGCTCTATGGCAATGTAGCACACCCAGAGCAGAAGTTCTACTTCAGCCACATCAGGCCTGCAAAGAAACTGCGTTTCACAGGCCTTTGTAAGAGATATTCCCGGTAGGCAGTAAGAGCACTGTGCAGAGCGAGTTGTTTCTTAGCTTCCCAAAGAGCTGGAAGCAACATGCTTTGGGGCCCAACTCGCCCTTTGGAAAGAAGCCTGCACGTTGTGCCTTTCAGCTCTAGGCCAATGTAGCACACCCAGAGCAGAAGTTCTACTTCAGCCAGATCAGGCCTGCAAAGAAACTGCGTTTCACAGGCCTTTGTAAGAGATGTTCCCGGTAGGCTGTAGGAGCACTGTGCAGAGCGAGTTGTTTCTTAGCTTCCCAAAGAGCTGGAAGCAAGAAGCTTTGGGGCCCAACTCGCCCTTTGGAAAGAAGCCTGCACGTTGTGCCTTTCAGCTCTAGGCCAATGTAGCACACCCAGAGCAGAAGTTCTACTTCAGCCAGATCACCCCTGCAAAGAAACTTCGTTTCACAGGCCTTTGTAAGAGATGTTCCCGGTAGGCTGTAAGAGCACTGTGCAGAGCGAGTTGTTTCATAGCTAGCCCAAAGAGCTGGAAGCAAGATGCTTTGGGGCCCAACTCGCCCTTTGGAAAGAAGACTGCACGTTGTGCCTTTCAGCTCTAGGGCCATGTAGCACACCCAGAGCAGAAGTTCTACCTCAGCCAGATCAGGCCTGCAAAGAAACTGCGTTTGACAGGCCTTTGTATGAGATGTTCCCGGTAGTCTGTAAGAGCACTGTGCAGAGCGAGTTGTTTCTTAGCTTCCCAAAGAGCTGGAAGCAAGATGCTTTGGGGCCCAACTCGCCCTTTGGAAAGAAGCCTGCAGGTTGTGCCTTTCAGCTCTAGGCCAATGTAGCACACCCAGAGCAGAGGTTCTACTTCAGCGAGATCAGGCCTGCAAAGAAACTGCGTTTCACAGGCGTTTGTAAGAGATGTTCCCGGTAGGCTGTAAGAGCACTGTGCAGAGCGAGTTGTTTCTTAGCTTCCCAAGGTACTTGAAGCAAGATGCTTTGCGGCCCAACTCGCCCTTTGCAAAGAAGCCTGCACGTTGTGCCTTTCAGCTCTGGGGCAATGTAGCACACGCAGAGCAGAAGTTCTAGTTCAGCCAGATCAGGCCTGCAAAGAAACTGCGTTTCACAGGCCTTTGTAAGAGATGTTCCCGGTAGGCTGTAAAAGCACTGTGCAGAGCGAGTTGTTTCTTAGCTTCCCAAAGAGCTGGAAGCAAGATGCTTTGGGGCCCAACTCGCCCTTTGGAAAGAAGCCTGCAGGTTGTGCCTTTCAGCTCTAGGCCAAAGTAGCACACCCAGAGCAGAAGATCTACTTCAGCCACATCAGGCCTGCAAAGAAACTGCGTTTCACAGGCCTTTGTAAGAGATGTTCCCGGTAGGCTGTAAGAGCACTGTGCAGAGCGAGTTGTTTCTTAGCTTCCCAAAGAGCTGGAAGCAAGATGCTTTGGGGCCCAACTCGCCCTTTGGAAAGAAGCCTACACGTTGTGCCTTTCAGCTCTAGGGCCATGTAGCACACCCAGAGCAGAAGTTCTAGTTCAGCCAGATCAGGCCTGCAAACAAACTGCATTTCACAGGCCTTTGTAACTGATGCCCCCGGTAGGCTGTAAGAGCACTGTGCAGAGCGAGTTGTTTCATAGCTAGCCCAAAGAGCTGGAAGCAAGATGCTTTGGGGCCCAACTCGCCCTTTGGAAAGAAGCCTGCACGTTGTGCCTTTCAGCTCTAGGGCCATGTAGCACACCCAGAGCAGAAGTTCTACCTCAGCCAGATCAGGCCTGCAAAGAAACTGCGTTTGACAGGCCTTTGTATGAGATGTTCCCGGTAGGCTGTAAGAGCACTGTGCAGTGCGAGTTGTTTCTTAGCTTCCCAAGGAGCTGGAAGCAAGTTGCTTTGCGGCCCAACTCGCCCTTTGCAAAGAAGCCTGCACGTTGTGCCTTTCAGCTCTAGGGCAATGTAGCACACGCAGAGCAGAAGTTCTAGTTCAGCCAGATCCGGCCTGCAAAGAAACTGCGTTTCACAGGCCTTTGTAAGAGATGTTCCCGGTAGGCTGTAAGAGCACTGTGCAGAGCGCCTTGTTTCTTAGCTTCCCGAAGAGCTGGAAGCAAGATGCTTTGGGGCCCAACTCGCCCTTTGGAAAGAAGCCTGCACGTTGGGCCTTTCAGCTCTAGGGCAATGTAGCACACGCAGAGCAGAAGTTCTAGTTCAGCCAGATCAGGCCTGCAAAGAAACTGTGTTTCACAGGCCTTTGTACGAGATGTTCCCACTAGGCTGTAAGAGCACTGTGCAGAGCGAATTGTTTCTTAGCTTCCCAAAGAGCTGGAAGCAAGATGGTTTGGGGCCTAACTCGCCCTTTGGAAAGAAGCCTGCACGTTGTGCCTTTCAGCTCTAGGCCAATGTAGCACACCCAGAGCAGAAGTTCTACTTCACCCCGATCAGGCCTGCAAAGAAACTGCGTTTGACAGGCCTTTGTATGAGATGTTCCCGGTAGGCTGTAAGAGCACTGTGCAGTGGGAGTTGTTTCTTAGCTTCCCAAGGAGCTGGAAGCAAGTTTCTTTGCGGCCCAACTCGCCCTTTGCAAAGAAGCCTGCACGTTGTGCCTTTCAGCTCTAGGGCAATGTAGCACACGCAGAGCAGAAGTTCTAGTTCAGCCAGATCCGGCCTGCAAAGAAACTGCGTTTCACAGGCCTTTGTAAGAGATGTTCCCGGTAGGCTGTAAGAGCACTGTGCAGAGCGCCTTGTTTCTTAGCTTCCCAAAGAGCTGGAAGCAAGATGCTTTGGGGCCCAACTCGCCCTTTGGAAAGAAGCCTGCACGTTGTGCCTTTCAGCTCTAGGCCAATGTAGCACACCCAGAGCAGAAGTTCTACTTCAGCCAGATCAGGCCTGCAAAGAAACTGCGTTTCACAGGCCTTTGTAAGAGATGTTCCCAGTAGGCTGTAAGAGCACTGTGCAGAGCGACTTGTTTCTTAGCTTCCCAAAGAGCTGGAAGCAAGATGCTTTGGGGCCCAACTCGCCCTTTGGAAACAGGCCTGCACGTTGTGCCCTTCAGCTCTAGGGCAATGTAGCACACCCAGCGCAGAAGTTCTAGTGAAGCGTGATCAGGCCTGCAAAGTAACTGCATTTCACAGGCCTTTGTAAGTGATGGTTCCGGTAGGCTGTAAGAGCACTGTGCAGAGCGAGTTGTTTCATAGCTAGCCCAAAGAGCTGGAAGCAAGATGCTTTGGGGCCCAACTCGCCTTTTGCAAAGAAGCCTGCACATTGTGCCTTTCAGCTCTAGGGCCATGTAGCACACCCAGAGCAGAAGTTCTACTTCAGCCAGATCAGGCCTGCAAAGAAACTGCGTTTCACAGGCCTTTGTAAGAGATGTTCCCAGTAGGCTGTAAGAGCACTGTGCAGAGCGAGTTGTTTCTTAGCTTCCCAAAGAGCTGGAAGCAAGATGCTTTGGGGCCCAACTCGCCCTTTGGAAAGAAGCCTGCAGGTTGTGCCTTTCAGCTCTAGGCCAAAGTAGCACACCCAGAGCAGAAGCTCTACTTCAGCCACATCAGGCCTGCAAAGAAACTGCGTTTCACAGGCCTTTGTAAGAGATGTTCCCGGTAGGCTGTAAGAGCACTGTGCAGAGCGAGTTGTTTCTTAGCTTCCCAAGGAGCTGGAAGCAAGATGCTTTGCGGCCCAACTCGCCCTTTGGAAAGAAGCCTGCACGTTGTGCCTTTCAGCTCTAGGGCAATGTAGCACACGCAGAGCAGAAGTTCTAGTTTAGCCAGATCAGGCCTGCAAAGAAACTGTGTTTCACAGGCCTTTGTACGAGATGTTCCCACTAGGCTGTAAGAGCACTGTGCAGAGCGAATTGTTTCTTAGCTTCCCAAAGAGCTGGAAGCAAGATGGTTTGGGGCCTAACTCGCCCTTTGGAAAGAAGCCTGCACGTTGTGCCTTTCAGCTCTAGGCCAATGTAGCACACCCAGAGCAGAAGTTCTACTTCACCCCGATCAGGCCTTCAAAGAAACTGCGTTTCACAGGCCTTTGTAAGAGATGTTCCCGGTAGGCTGTAAGAGCACTGTGCAGAGCGAGTTGTTTCTTAGCTTCCCAAAGAGCTGGAAGCAAGATGCTTTGGGCCCCAACTCGCCCTTTGCAAAGAAGCCTGCACGTTGTGCCTTTCAGCTTTAGGGCAATGTAGCACACCCAGAGCAGAAGTTCTACTTCAGCCACATCAGGCCTGCAAAGAAACTGCGTTTCACAGGCCTTTGTAAGAGATATTCCCGGTAGGCAGTAAGAGCACTGTGCAGAGCGAGTTGTTTCTTAGCTTCCCAAAGAGCTGGAAGCAACATGCTTTGGGGCCCAACTCGCCCTTTGGAAAGAAGCCTGCACGTTGTGCCTTTCAGCTCTAGGCCAATGTAGCACACCCAGAGCAGAAGTTCTACTTCAGCCAGATCAGGCCTGCAAAGAAACTGCGTTTCACAGGCCTTTGTAAGAGATGTTCCCGGTAGGCTGTAGGAGCACTGTGCAGAGCGAGTTGTTTCTTAGCTTCCCAAAGAGCTGGAAGCAAGAAGCTTTGGGGCCCAACTCGCCCTTTGGAAAGAAGCCTGCACGTTGTGCCTTTCAGCTCTAGGCCAATGTAGCACACCCAGAGCAGAAGTTCTACTTCAGCCAGATCACCCCTGCAAAGAAACTTCGTTTCACAGGCCTTTGTAAGAGATGTTCCCGGTAGGCTGTAAGAGCACTGTGCAGAGCGAGTTGTTTCATAGCTAGCCCAAAGAGCTGGAAGCAAGATGCTTTGGGGCCCAACTCGCCCTTTGGAAAGAAGACTGCACGTTGTGCCTTTCAGCTCTAGGGCCATGTAGCACACCCAGAGAAGAAGTTCTACCTCAGCCAGATCAGGCCTGCAAAGAAACTGCGTTTGACAGGCCTTTGTATGAGATGTTCCCGGTAGTCTGTAAGAGCACTGTGCAGAGCGAGTTGTTTCTTAGCTTCCCAAAGAGCTGGAAGAAAGATGCTTTGGGGCCCAACTCGCCCTTTGGAAAGAAGCCTGCAGGTTGTGCCTTTCAGCTCTAGGCCAATGTAGCACACCCAGAGCAGAAGTTCTACTTCAGCGAGATCAGGCCTGCAAAGAAACTGCGTTTCACAGGCGTTTGTAAGAGATGTTCCCGGTAGGCTGTAAGAGCACTGTGCAGAGCGAGTTGTTTCTTAGCTTCCCAAATAGCTGGAAGCAAGATGCTTTGGGTCCCAACTCGCCCTTTGGAAAGAAGCCTACACGTTGTGCCTTTCAGCTCTAGGGCCATGTAGCACACCCAGAGCAGAAGTTCTAGTTCAGCCAGATCAGGCCTGCAAAGAAACTGCGTTTCACAGGCCTTTGTAAGAGATGTTCCCGGTAGGCTGTAAAAGCACTGTGCAGAGCGAGTTGTTTCTTAGCTTCCCAAAGAGCTGGAAGCAAGATGCTTTGGGGCCCAACTCGCCCTTTGGAAAGAAGCCTGCCGGTTGTGCCTTTCAGCTCTAGGCCAAAGTAGCACACCCAGAGCAGAAGTTCTACTTCAGCCAGATCAGGCCTGCAAAGAAACTGCGTTTCACAGGCCTTTGTAAGAGATGTTCCCGGTAGGCTGTAAGAGCACTGTGCAGAGCGAGTTGTTTCTTAGCTTCCCAAAGAGCTGGAAGCAAGATGCTTTGGGGCCCAACTCGCCCTTTGGAAAGAAGCCTACACGTTGTGCCTTTCAGCTCTAGGGCCATGTAGCACACCTAGAGCAGAAGTTCTAGTTCAGCCAGATCAGGCCTGCAAAGAAACTGCGTTTGACAGGCCTTTGTATGAGATGTTCCCGGTAGGCTGTAAGAGCACTGTGCAGTGCGAGTTGTTTCTTAGCTTCCCAAGGAGCTGGAAGCAAGTTGCTTTGCGGCCCAACTCGCCCTTTGGAAAGAAGCCTGCACGTTGTGCCTTTCAGCTCTAGGGCAATGTAGCACACGCAGAGCAGAAGTTCTAGTTCAGCAAGATCCGGCCTGCAAAGAAACTGCGTTTCACAGGCCTTTGTAAGAGATGTTCCCGGTAGGCTGTAAGAGCACTGTGCAGAGCGCCTTGTTTCTTAGCTTCCCGAAGAGCTGGAAGCAAGATGCTTTGGGGCCCAACTCGCCCTTTGGAAAGAAGCCTGCACGTTGTGCCTTTCAGCTCTAGGGCAATGTAGCACACGCAGAGCAGAAGTTCTAGTTCAGCCAGATCAGGCCTGCAAAGAAACTGTGTTTCACAGGCCTTTGTACGAGATGTTCCCACTAGGCTGTAAGAGCACTCTGCAGATCGAATTGTTTCTTAGCTTCCCAAAGAGCTGGAAGCAAGATGGTTTGGGGCCTAACTCGCCCTTTGGAAAGAAGCCTGCACGTTGTGCCTTTCAGCTCTAGGCCAATGTAGCACACCCAGAGCAGAAGTTCTACTTCACCCCGATCAGGCCTGCAAAGAAACTGCGTTTCACAGGCCTTTGTAAGAGATGTTCCCGGTAGGCTGTAAGAGCACTGTGCAGAGCGAGTTGTTTCTTAGCTTCCCAAAGAGCTGGAAGCAAGATGCTTTGGGGCCCAACTCGCCCTTTGCAAAGAAGCCTGCACGTTGTGCCTTTCAGCTCTAGGGCAATGTAGCACACCCAGAGCAGAAGTTCTACTTCAGCCACATCAGGCCTACAAAGAAACTGCGTTTCACAGGCCTTTGTAAGAGATATTCCCGGTAGGCAGTAAGAGCACTGTGCAGAGCGAGTTGTTTCTTAGCTTCCCAAAGAGCTGGAAGCAACATGCTTTGGGGCCCAACTCGCCCTTTGGAAAGAAGCCTGCACGTTGTGCCTTTCAGCTCTAGGCCAATGTAGCACACCCAGAGCAGAAGTTCTACTTCAGCCAGATCAGGCCTGCAAAGAAACTGCGTTTCACAGGCCTTTGTAAGAGATGTTCCCGGTAGGCTGTAGGAGCACTGTGCAGAGCGAGTTGTTTCTTAGCTTCCCAAAGAGCTGGAAGCAAGATGCTTTGGGGCCCAACTCGCCCTTTGGAACGAAGCCTGCACGTTGTGCCTTTCAGCTCTAGGCCAATGTAGCACACCCAGAGCAGAAGTTCTACTTCAGCCACATCAGGCCTGCAAAGAAACTTCGTTTCACAGGCCTTTGTAAGAGATGTTCCCGGTAGGCTGTAAGAGCACTGTGCAGAGTGAGTTGTTTCATAGCTAGCCCAAAGAGCTGGAAGCAAGAT
This sequence comes from Equus caballus, assembly GCF_041296265.1. NCBI lineage: Eukaryota > Metazoa > Chordata > Mammalia > Perissodactyla > Equidae > Equus > Equus caballus. The sequence continues at coordinate 51,606,584 of NC_091688.1, read as the reverse complement.
GCTTTGGGGCCCAACTCGCCCTTTGGAAAGAAGCCTGCACGTTGTGCCTTTCAGCTCTAGGGCCATGTAGCACACCCAGAGCAGAAGTTCTAGTGCAGCGTGATCAGGCCTGCAAAGAAACTGCATTTCACAGGCCTTTGTAAGTGATGGTTCCGGTAGGCTGTAAGAGCACTGTGCAGAGCGAGTTGTTTCATAGCTAGCCCAAAGAGCTGGAAGCAAGATGGTTTGGGGCCTAACTTGCCCTTTGGAAAGAAGCCTGCACGTTGTGCCTTTCAACTCTAGGCCAATGTAGCACACCCAGAGCAGAAGTTCTACTTCAGCCAGATCAGGCCTGCAAAGAAACTGCGTTTCACAGGCCTTTGTAAGAGATGTTCCCGGTAGGCTGTAAGAGCACTGTGCAGAGCGAGTTGTTTCTTAGCTTCCCCCAGAGCTGTAAGCAAGATGCTTTGGGGCCCAACTCGCCCTTTGGAAAGAAGCCTGCACGTTGTGCCTTTCAGCTCTAGGGCCATGTAGCACACCCAGAGCAGAAGTTCTAGTTCAGCCAGATCAGGCCTGCAAAGAAACTGCATTTCACAGGCCTTTGTAACTGATGCTCCCGGTAGGCTGTAAGAGCACTGTGCAGAGCGAGTTGTTTCATAGCTAGCCCAAAGAGCTGGAAGCAAGATGCTTTGGGGCCCAACTCGCCCTTTGGAAAGAAGCCTGCACGTTGTGCCTTTCAGCTCTAGGGAAATGTAGCACACCCAGAGCAGAAGTTCTGGTTCAGCCAGATTAGGCCTGCAAAGAAACTGCATTTCACAGGCCTTTGTAACTGATGCTCCCGGTAGGCTGTAAGAGCACTGTGCAGAGCGAGTTGTTTCTTAGCTTCCCAAAGAGCTGGAAGCAAGATGCTTTGGGGCCCAACTCGCCCTTTGGAAAGAAGCCTGCACGTTGTGCCTTTCAGCTCTAGGGCAATGTAGCACACCCAGAGCAGAAGTTCCACTTCAGTCAGATCAGGCCTGCAAAGAAACTGCGTTTCACAGGCCTTTGTAAGAGATGTTCCCGGTAGGCTGTAAGAGCACTGTGCAGAGCGAGTTGTTTCTTAGCTTCCCAAAGAGCTGGAAGCAAGATGCTTTGGGGCCCAACTCGCCCTTTGGAAAGAAGCCTGCACGTTGTGCCTTTCAGCTCTAGGCCAATGTAGCACACCCAGAGCAGAAGTTCTACTTCAGCCAGATCAGGCCTGCAAAGAAACTGCGTTTCACAGGCCTTTGTAAGAGATGTTCCCGGTAGGCTGTAAGAGCACTGTGCAGAGCGAGTTGTTTATTAGCTTCCCAAAGAGCTGGAAGCAAGATGCTTTGGGGCCCAACTCGCCCTTTGGAAAGAACCCTGCACGTTGTGCCTTTCAGCTCTAGGCCAATGTAGCACACCCAGAGCAGAAGTTCTACTTCAGCGAGATCAGGCCTGCAAAGAAACTGCGTTTCACAGGCCTTTGTAAGAGATGTTCCCGGTAGGCTGTAAGAGCACTGTGCAGAGCGAGTTGTTTCTTAGCTTCCCAAGGAGCTGGAAGCAAGATGCTTTGCGGCCCAACTCACCCTTTGCAAAGAAGCCTGCACGTTGTGCCTTTCAGCTCTAGGGCAATGTAGCACACGCAGAGCAGAAGTCCTATTTGAGCCAGATCAGGCCTGCAAAGAAACTGCGTTTCACAGGCCTTTGTAACTGATGCTCCCGGTAGGCTGTAAGAGCACTGTGCAGAGCGAGTTGTTTCTTAGCTTCCCAAAGAGCTGGAAGCAAGATGCTTTGGGGCCCAACTCGCCCTTTGGAAAGAAGCCTGCACGTTGTGCCTTTCAGCTCTAGGGCAATGTAGCACACCCAGAGCAGAAGTTCCACTTCAGCCAGATCAGGCCTGCAAAGAAACTGCGTTTCACAGGCCTTTGTAAGAGTTGTTCCCGGTAGGCTGTAAGAGCACTGTGCATAGCGAGTTGTTTCTTAGCTTCCCAAAGAGCTGGAAGCAAGATGCTTTGGGGCCCAACTCGCCCTTTGGAAAGAAGCCTGCACGTTGTGTCTTTCAGCTCTAGGCCAATGTAGCACACCCACAGCAGAAGTTCTACTTCAGCCAGATCAGGCCTGCAAAGAAACTGCGTTTCACAGGCCTTTGTAAGAGATGTTCCCGGTAGGCTGTAAGAGCACTGTGCAGAGCGAGTTGTTTATTAGCTTCCCAAAGAGCTGGAAGCAAGATGCTTTGGGGCCCAACTCGCCCTTTGGAAAGAACCCTGCACGTTGTGCCTTTCAGCTCTAGGCCAATGTAGCACACCCAGAGCAGAAGTTCTGGTTCAGCCAGATTAGGCCTGCAAAGAAACTGCATTTCACAGGCCTTTGTAACTGATGCTCCCGGTAGGCTGTAAGAGCACTGTGCAGAGCGAGTTGTTTCTTAGCTTCCCAAAGAGCTGGAAGCAAGATGCTTTGGGGCCCAACTCGCCCTTTGGAAAGAAGCCTGCACGTTGTGCCTTTCAGCTCTAGGGCAATGTAGCACACCCAGAGCAGAAGTTCCACTTCAGCCAGATCAGGCCTGCAAAGAAACTGCGTTTCACAGGCCTTTGGACGAGATGTTCCCGGTAGGCTGTAAGAGCACTGTGCAGAGCGAGTTGTTTCTTAGCTTCCCAAAGAGCTGGAAGCAAGATGCTTTGTGGCCCAACTCGCCCTTTGGAAAGAACCCTGCACGTTGTCCCTTTCAGCTCTAGGCAAATGTAGCACACCCAGAGCAGAAGTTATACTTCAGCCAGATCAGGCCTGCAAAGAAACTGCGTTTCACAGGCCTTTGTAAGAGATGTTCCCGGTAGGCTGTAAGAGCACTGTGCAGAGCGACTTGTTTCTTAGCTTTCCAAAGAGCTGGAAGCAAGATGCTTTGGGGCCCAACTCGCCCTTTGGAAAGAAGCCTGCACGTTGTGCCTTTCAGCTCTAGGGCCATGTAGCACACCCAGAGCAGAAGTTCTAGTTCAGCCAGATCAGGCCTGCAAAGAAACTGCATTTCACAGGCCTTTGTAACTGATGCTCCCGGTAGGCTGTAAGAGCACTGTGCAGAGCGAGTTGTTTCATAGCTAGCCCAAAGAGCTGGAAGCAAGATGCTTTGGGGCCCAACTCGCCCTTTCGAAAGAAGCCTGCACATTGTGCCTTTCAGCTCTAGGGAAATGTAGCACACCCAGAGCAGAAGTTCTGGTTCAGCCAGATTAGGCCTGCAAAGAAACTGCATTTCACAGGCCTTTGTAACTGATGCTCCCGGTAGGCTGTAAGAGCACTGTGCAGAGCGAGTTGTTTCTTAGCTTCCCAAAGAGCTGGAAGCAAGATGCTTTGGGGCCCAACTCGCCCTTTGGAAAGAAGCCTGCACGTTGTGCCTTTCAGCTCTAGGGCCATGTAGCACACACAGAGCAGAAGTTCTACTTCAGCCACATCAGGCCTGCAAAGAAACTGCGTTTCACAGGCCTTTGTAAGAGATGTTCCCGGTAGGCTGTAAGAGCACTGTGCAGAGCGAGTTGTTTCTTAGCTTCCCAAAGAGCTGGAAGCAAGATGCTTTGGGGCCCAACTCGCCCTTTGGAAACAGGCCTGCACGTTGTGCCCTTCAGCTCTAGGGCAATGTAGCACACCCAGAGCAGAAGTTCTAGTGCAGCGTGATCAGGCCTGCAAAGAAACTGCATTTCACAGGCCTTTGTAAGTGATGGTTCCGGTAGGCTGTAAGAGCACTGTGCAGAGCGAGTTGTTTCATAGCTAGCCCAAAGAGCTGGAAGCAAGATGGTTTGGGGCCTAACTCGCCCTTTGGAAAGAAGCCTGCACGTTGTGCCTTTCAGCTCTAGGCCAATGTAGCACACCCAGAGCAGAAGTTCTACTTCAGCCACATCAGGCCTGCAAAGAAACTGCGTTTCACAGGCCTTTGTAAGAGATGTTCCCGGTAGGCTGTAAGAGCACTGTGCAGAGCGACTTGTGTCTTAGCTTCCCAAAGAGCTGGAAGCAAGATGCTTTGGGGCCCAACTCGCCCTTTGCAAAGAAGCCTGCACGTTGTTCCTTTCAGCTCTAGGGCAATGTAGGACACCCTGAGCAGAAGTTCTACTTCAGCCACATCAGGCCTGCAAAGAAACTGCGTTTCACAGGCCTTTGTAAGAGATATTCCCGGTAGGCAGTAAGAGCAATGTGCAGAGCGAGTTGTTTCTTAGCTTCCCAAAGAGCTGGAAGCAACATGCTTTGGGGCCCAACTCGCCCTTTGGAAAGAAGCCTGCACGTTGTGCCTTTCAGCTCTAGGCCAATGTAGCACACCCAGAGCAGAAGTTCTACTTCAGCCAGATCAGGCCTGCAAAGAAACTGCGTTTCACAGGCCTTTGTAAGAGATGTTCCCGGTAGGCTGTAGGAGCACTGTGCAGAGCGAGTTGTTTCTTAGCTTCCGAAAGAGCTGGAAGCAAGAAGCTTTGGGGCCCAACTCGCCGTTTGGAAAGAAGCCTGCACGTTGTGCCTTTCAGCTCTAGGCCAATGTAGCACACCCAGAGCAGAAGTTCTACTTCAGCCAGATCAGGCCTGCAAAGAAACTTCGTTTCACAGGCCTTTGTAAGAGATGTTCCCGGTAGGCTGTAAGAGCACTGTGCAGAGCGAGTTGTTTCATAGCTAGCCCAAAGAGCTGGAAGCAAGATGCTTTGGGGCCCAACTCGCCCTTTGGAAAGAAGACTGCACGTTGTGCCTTTCAGCTCTAGGGCCATGTAGCACACCCAGAGCAGAAGTTCTACCTCAGCCAGATCAGGCCTGCAAAGAAACTGCATTTCACAGGCCTTTGTAACTGATGCTCCCGGTAGGCTGTAAGAGCACTGTGCAGAGCGAGTTGTTTCATAGCTAGCCCAAAGAGCTGGAAGCAAGATGCTTTGGGGCCCAACTCGCCCTTTGGAAAGAAGCCTGCACGTTGTGCCTTTCAGCTCTAGGGCCATGTAGCACACGCAGAGCAGAAGTTCTAGTTCAGCCAGATCAGGCCTGCAAAGAAACTGCGTTTCACAGGCCTTTGTAAGAGATGTTCCCGGTAGGCTGTAAGAGCACTGTGCAGAGCGAGTTGTTTCTTAGCTTCCCAAGGAGCTGGAAGCAAGATGCTTTGCGGCCCAACTCGCCCTTTGCAAAGAAGCCTGCACGTTGTGCCTTTCAGCTCTAGGGCAATGTAGCACACGCAGAGCAGAAGTTCTAGTTCAGCCAGATCAGGCCTGCAAAGAAACTGCGTTTCACAGGCCTTTGTAAGAGATGTTCCCGGTAGGCTGTAAGAGCACTGTGCAGAGCGACTTGTTTCTTAGCTTCCCAAAGAGCTGGAAGCAAGATGCTTTGGGGCCCAACTCGCCCTTTTGAAAGAAGCCTGCACGTTGTGCCTTTCAGATCTAGGCCAATGTAGCACACCAAGAGCAGAAGTTCTACTTCAGCCAGATCAGGCCTGCAAAGAAACTGCGTTTCACAGGCCTTTGTAAGAGATGTTCCCGGTAGGTTGTAAGAGCACTGTGCAGAGCGACTTGTTTCTTAGCTTTCCAAAGAGCTGGAAGCAAGATGCTTTGGGGCCCAACTCGCCCTTTGGAAAGAAGCCTGCACGTTGTGCCTTTCAGCTCAGGGCCAATGTAGAACACCCAGAGCAGAAGTTCTACTTCAGCCATATCAGGCCTGCAAAGAAACTCGTTTCACAGGCCTTTGTAAGAGATGTTCCCGGTAGTCTGTAAGAGCACTGTGCAGAGCGAGTTGTTTCTTAGCTTCCCAAAGAGCTGGAAGCAAGATGCTTTGGGGCCCAACTCGCCGTTTGGAAAGAAGACTGCACGCTGTGCCTTTCAGCTCTAGGGCAATGTAGCACACGCAGAGCAGAAGTTCTACTTCAGCCAGATCAGGCCTGCAAAGAAACTGCGTTTCACAGGCCTTTGGAAGAGATGTTCCCGGTAGGCTGTAAGAGCACTGTGCAGAGCGAGTTGTTTCTTAGCTTCCCAAAGAGCTGGAAGCAAGATGCTTTGCGGCCCAACTCGCCCTTTGGAAAGAAGCCTGCACGTTGTGCCTTTCAGCTCTAGGCCAATGTAGCACACCCAGAGCAGAAGTTCTAATTCAGCCAGATCAGGCCTGCAAAGAAACTGCGTTTGAGATGCCTTTGTAAGAGATGTTCCCGGTAGGCTGTAAAAGCACTGTGCAGAGCGAGTTGTTTCTTAGCTTCCCAAAGAGCTGGAAGCAAGATGCTTTGGGGCCCAACTCGCCCTTTGGAAAGAAGCCTGCACGTTGTGCCTTTCAGCTCTAGGCCAATGTAGCACACCCACAGCAGAAGTTCTACTTCAGCCAGATCAGGCCTGCAAAGAAATTGCATTTCACAGGCCTTTGTAACTGATGCTCCCGGTAGGCTGTAAGAGCACTGTGCAGAGCGAGTTGTTTCATAGCTAGCCCAAAGAGCTGGAAGCAAGATGCTTTGGGGCCCAACTCGCCCTTTGGAAAGAAGCCTGCACGTTGTGCCTTTCAGCTCTAGGGCAATGTAGCACACCCAGAGCAGAAGTTCTAGTTCAGCCAGATCAGGCCTGCAAAGAAACTGCGTTTCACAGGCCTTTGTAAGAGATGTTCCCGGTAGGCTGTAGGAGCACTGTGCAGAGCGAGTTGTTTCTTAGCTTCCCAAAGAGCTGGAAGCAAGAAGCTTTGGGGCCCAACTCGCCCTTTGGAAAGAAGCCTGCACGTTGTGCCTTTCAGCTCTAGGCCAATGTAGCACACCCAGAGCAGAAGTTCTACTTCAGCCAGATCAGGCCTGCAAAGAAACTTCGTTTCACAGGCCTTTGTAAGAGATGTTCCCGGTAGGCTGTAAGAGCACTGTGCAGAGCGAGTTGTTTCTTAGCTTCCCACAGAGCTGGAAGCAAGATGCTTTGGGGCCCAACTCGCCCTTTGCAAAGAAGCCTGCACGTTGTGCCTTTCAGCTCTAGGGCAATGTAGCACACCCAGAGCAGAAGTTCTACTTCAGCCACATCAGGCCTGCAAAGAAACTGCGTTTCACAGGCCTTTGTAAGAGATGTTCCCGGTAGGCTGTAAGAGCACTGTGCAGAGCGAGTTGTTTCATAGCTAGCCCAAAGAGCTGGAAGCAAGATGCTTTGGGGCCCAACTCGCCCTTTGGAAAGAAGACTGCACGTGGTGCCTTTCAGCTCTAGGGCCATGTAGCACACCCAGAGCAGAAGTTCTACTTCAGCCAGATCAGGCCTGCAAAGAAACTGCGTTTCACAGGCCTTTGTAAGCGATGTTCCCGGTAGGCTGTAAAAGCACTGTGCAGAGCGAGTTGTTTCTTAGCTTCCCAAAGAGCTGGAAGCAAGATGCTTTGGGGCCCAACTCGCCCTTTGGAAAGAAGCCTGCACGTTGTGCCTTTCAGCTCTAGGCCAATGTAGCACACCCAGAGCAGAAGTTCTACTTCAGCCAGATCAGGCCTGCAAAGAAACTGCGTTTCACAGGCCTTTGTAAGAGATGTTCCCGGTAGGCTGTAGGAGCACTGTGCAGAGCGAGTTGTTTCTTAGCTTCCCAAAGAGCTGGAAGCAAGAAGCTTTGGGGCCCAACTCGCCGTTTGGAAAGAAGCCTGCACGTTGTGCCTTTCAGCTCTAGGCCAATGTAGCACACCCAGAGCAGAAGTTCTACTTCAGCCAGATCAGGCCTGCAAAGAAACTTCGTTTCACAGGCCTTTGTAAGAGATGTTCCCGGTAGGCTGTAAGAGCACTGTGCAGAGCGAGTTGTTTCATAGCTAGCCCAAAGAGCTGGAAGCAAGATGCTTTGGGGCCCAACTCGCCCTTTGGAAAGAAGACTGCACGTTGTGCCTTTCAGCTCTAGGGCCATGTAGCACACCCAGAGCAGAAGTTCTACCTCAGCCAGATCAGGCCTGCAAAGAAACTGCATTTCACAGGCCTTTGTAACTGATGCTCCCGGTAGGTTGTAAGAGCACTGTGCAGAGCGACTTGTTTCTTAGCTTTCCAAAGAGCTGGAAGCAAGATGCTTTGGGGCCCAACTCGCCCTTTGGAAAGAAGCCTGCACGTTGTGCCTTTCAGCTCAGGGCCAATGTAGAACACCCAGAGCAGAAGTTCTACTTCAGCCATATCAGGCCTGCAAAGAAACTCGTTTCACAGGCCTTTGTAAGAGATGTTCCCGGTAGTCTGTAAGAGCACTGTGCAGAGCGAGTTGTTTCTTAGCTTCCCAAAGAGCTGGAAGCAAGATGCTTTGGGGCCCAACTCGCCGTTTGGAAAGAAGACTGCACGCTGTGCCTTTCAGCTCTAGGGCAATGTAGCACACGCAGAGCAGAAGTTCTACTTCAGCCAGATCAGGCCTGCAAAGAAACTGCGTTTCACAGGCCTTTGGAAGAGATGTTCCCGGTAGGCTGTAAGAGCACTGTGCAGAGCGAGTTGTTTCTTAGCTTCCCAAAGAGCTGGAAGCAAGATGCTTTGCGGCCCAACTCGCCCTTTGGAAAGAAGCCTGCACGTTGTGCCTTTCAGCTCTAGGCCAATGTAGCACACCCAGAGCAGAAGTTCTAATTCAGCCAGATCAGGCCTGCAAAGAAACTGCGTTTGAGATGCCTTTGTAAGAGATGTTCCCGGTAGGCTGTAAAAGCACTGTGCAGAGCGAGTTGTTTCTTAGCTTCCCAAAGAGCTGGAAGCAAGATGCTTTGGGGCCCAACTCGCCCTTTGGAAAGAAGCCTGCACGTTGTGCCTTTCAGCTCTAGGCCAATGTAGCACACCCACAGCAGAAGTTCTACTTCAGCCAGATCAGGCCTGCAAAGAAATTGCATTTCACAGGCCTTTGTAACTGATGCTCCCGGTAGGCTGTAAGAGCACTGTGCAGAGCGAGTTGTTTCATAGCTAGCCCAAAGAGCTGGAAGCAAGATGCTTTGGGGCCCAACTCGCCCTTTGGAAAGAAGCCTGCACGTTGTGCCTTTCAGCTCTAGGGCAATGTAGCACACCCAGAGCAGAAGTTCTAGTTCAGCCAGATCAGGCCTGCAAAGAAACTGCGTTTCACAGGCCTTTGTAAGAGATGTTCCCGGTAGGCTGTAGGAGCACTGTGCAGAGCGAGTTGTTTCTTAGCTTCCCAAAGAGCTGGAAGCAAGAAGCTTTGGGGCCCAACTCGCCCTTTGGAAAGAAGCCTGCACGTTGTGCCTTTCAGCTCTAGGCCAATGTAGCACACCCAGAGCAGAAGTTCTACTTCAGCCAGATCAGGCCTGCAAAGAAACTTCGTTTCACAGGCCTTTGTAAGAGATGTTCCCGGTAGGCTGTAAGAGCACTGTGCAGAGCGAGTTGTTTCTTAGCTTCCCACAGAGCTGGAAGCAAGATGCTTTGGGGCCCAACTCGCCCTTTGCAAAGAAGCCTGCACGTTGTGCCTTTCAGCTCTAGGGCAATGTAGCACACCCAGAGCAGAAGTTCTACTTCAGCCACATCAGGCCTGCAAAGAAACTGCGTTTCACAGGCCTTTGTAAGAGATGTTCCCGGTAGGCTGTAAGAGCACTGTGCAGAGCGAGTTGTTTCATAGCTAGCCCAAAGAGCTGGAAGCAAGATGCTTTGGGGCCCAACTCGCCCTTTGGAAAGAAGACTGCACGTGGTGCCTTTCAGCTCTAGGGCCATGTAGCACACCCAGAGCAGAAGTTCTACTTCAGCCAGATCAGGCCTGCAAAGAAACTGCGTTTCACAGGCCTTTGTAAGCGATGTTCCCGGTAGGCTGTAAAAGCACTGTGCAGAGCGAGTTGTTTCTTAGCTTCCCAAAGAGCTGGAAGCAAGATGCTTTGGGGCCCAACTCGCCCTTTGGAAAGAAGCCTGCACGTTGTGCCTTTCAGCTCTAGGCCAATGTAGCACACCCACAGCAGAAGTTCTACTTCAGCCAGATCAGGCCTGCAAAGAAACTGCATTTCACAGGCCTTTGTAACTGATGCTCCCGGTAGGCTGTAAGAGCACTGTGCAGAGCGAGTTGTTTCATAGCTAGCCCAAAGAGCTGGAAGCAAGATGCTTTGGGGCCCAACTCGCCCTTTGGAAAGAAGCCTGCACGTTGTGCCTTTCAGCTCTAGGGCAATGTAGCACACCCAGAGCAGAAGTTCTAGTTCAGCCAGATCAGGCCTGCAAAGAAACTGCGTTTCACAGGCCTTTGTAAGAGATGTTCCCGGTAGGCTGTAGGAGCACTGTGCAGAGCGAGTTGTTTCTTAGCTTCCCAAAGAGCTGGAAGCAAGAAGCTTTGGGGCCCAACTCGCCCTTTGGAAAGAAGCCTGCACGTTGTGCCTTTCAGCTCTAGGCCAATGTAGCACACCCAGAGCAGAAGTTCTACTTCAGCCAGATCAGGCCTGCAAAGAAACTTCGTTTCACAGGCCTTTGTAAGAGATGTTCCCGGTAGGCTGTAAGAGCACTGTGCAGAGCGAGTTGTTTCTTAGCTTCCCACAGAGCTGGAAGCAAGATGCTTTGGGGCCCAACTCGCCCTTTGCAAAGAAGCCTGCACGTTGTGCCTTTCAGCTCTAGGGCAATGTAGCACACCCAGAGCAGAAGTTCTACTTCAGCCACATCAGGCCTGCAAAGAAACTGCGTTTCACAGGCCTTTGTAAGAGATGTTCCCGGTAGGCTGTAAGAGCACTGTGCAGAGCGAGTTGTTTCATAGCTAGCCCAAAGAGCTGGAAGCAAGATGCTTTGGGGCCCAACTCGCCCTTTGGAAAGAAGACTGCACGTGGTGCCTTTCAGCTCTAGGGCCATGTAGCACACCCAGAGCAGAAGTTCTACTTCAGCCACATCAGGCCTGCAAAGAAACTGCGTTTCACAGGCCTTTGTAAGCGATGTTCCCGGTAGGCTGTAAGAGCACTGTGCAGAGCGAGTTGTTTCTTAGCTTCCCAAGGAGCTGGAAGCAAGATGCTTTGCGGCCCAACTCGCCCTTTGCAAAGAAGCCTGCACGTTGTGCCTTTCAGCTCTAGGGCAATGTAGCACACGCAGAGCAGAAGTTCTAGTTCAGCCAGATCAGGCCTGCAAAGAAACTGCGTTTCACAGGCCTTTGTAAGAGATGTTCCCGGTAGGCTGTAAGAGCACTGTGCAGAGCGACTTGTTTCTTAGCTTCCCAAAGAGCTGGAAGCAAGATGCTTTGGGGCCCAACTCGCCCTTTTGAAAGAAGCCTGCACGTTGTGCCTTTCAGATCTAGGCCAATGTAGCACTCCAAGAGCAGAAGTTCTACTTCAGCCAGATCAGGCCTGCAAAGAAACTGCGTTTCACAGGCCTTTGTAAGAGATGTTCCCGGTAGGCTGTAAGAGCACTGTGCAGAGCGACTTGTTTCTTAGCTTTCCAAAGAGCTGGAAGCAAGATGCTTTGGGGCCCAACTCGCCCTTTGGAAAGAAGCCTGCACGTTGTGCCTTTCAGCTCAGGGCCAATGTAGAACACCCAGAGCAGAAGTTCTACTTCAGCCATATCAGGCCTGCAAAGAAACTCGTTTCACAGGCCTTTGTAAGAGATGTTCCCGGTAGTCTGTAAGAGCACTGTGCAGAGCGAGTTGTTTCTTAGCTTCCCAAAGAGCTGGAAGCAAGATGCTTTGGGGCCCAACTCGCCGTTTTGAAAGAAGACTGCACGCTGTGCCTTTCAGCTCTAGGGCAATGTAGCACACGCAGAGCAGAAGTTCTACCTCAGCCAGATCAGGCCTGCAAAGAAACTGCGTTTCACAGGCCTTTGGAAGAGATGTTCCCGGTAGGCTGTAAGAGCACTGTGCAGAGCGAGTTGTTTTTTAGCTTCCCAAAGAGCTGGAAGCAAGATGCTTTGCGGCCCAACTCGCCCTTTGGAAAGAAGCCTGCACGTTGTGCCTTTCAGCTCTAGGCCAATGTAGCACACCCACAGCAGAAGTTCTAATTCAGCCAGATCAGGCCTGCAAAGAAACTGCGTTTGAGATGCCTTTGTAAGAGATGTTCCCGGTAGGCTGTAAAAGCACTGTGCAGAGCGAGTTGTTTCTTAGCTTCCCAAAGAGCTGGAAGCAAGATGCTTTGGGGCCCAACTCGCCCTTTGGAAAGAAGCCTGCACGTTGTGCCTTTCAGCTCTAGGCCAATGTAGCACACCCACAGCAGAAGTTCTACTTCAGCCAGATCAGGCCTGCAAAGAAACTGCATTTCACAGGCCTTTGTAACTGATGCTCCCGGTAGGCTGTAAGAGCACTGTGCAGAGCGAGTTGTTTCATAGCTAGCCCAAAGAGCTGGAAGCAAGATGCTTTGGGGCCCAACTCGCCCTTTGGAAAGAAGCCTGCACGTTGTGCCTTTCAGCTCTAGGGCAATGTAGCACACCCAGAGCAGAAGTTCTAGTTCAGCCAGATCAGGCCTGCAAAGAAACTGCGTTTCACAGGCCTTTGTAAGAGATGTTCCCGGTAGGCTGTAAGAGCACTGTGCAGAGCGAGTTGTTTCTTAGCTTCCCAAAGAGCTGGAAGCAAGATGCTTTGGGGCCCAACTCGCCCTTTGGAAAGAAGCCTGCACGTTGTGCCTTTCAGCTCTAGGGCCATGTAGCACACACAGAGCAGAAGTTCTACTTCAGCCACATCAGGCCTGCAAAGAAACTGCGTTTCACAGGCCTTTGTAAGAGATGTTCCCGGTAGGCTGTAAGAGAACTGTGCAGAGCGAGTTGTTTCTTAGCTTCCCAAAGAGCTGGAAGCAAGATGCTTTGGGGCGCAACTCGCCCTTTGGAAACAGGCCTGCACGTTGTGCCCTTCAGCTCTAGGGCAATGCAGCACACCCAGAGCAGAAGTTCTAGTGCAGCGTGATCAGGCCTGCAAAGAAACTGCATTTCACAGGCCTTTGTAAGTGATGGTTCCGGTAGGCTGTAAGAGCACTGTGCAGAGCGAGTTGTTTCATAGCTAGCCCAAAGAGCTGGAAGCAAGATGGTTTGGGGCCTAACTCGCCCTTTGGAAAGAAGCCTGCACGTTGTGCCTTTCAGCTCTAGGCCAATGTAGCACACCCAGAGCAGAAGTTCTACTTCAGCCACATCAGGCCTGCAAAGAAACTGCGTTTCACAGGCCTTTGTAAGAGATGTTCCCGGTAGGCTGTAAGAGCACTGTGCAGAGCGACTTGTTTCTTAGCTTCCCAAAGAGCTGGAAGCAAGATGCTTTGGGGCCCAACTCGCCCTTTGCAAAGAAGCCTGCACGTTGTTCCTTTCAGCTCTAGGGCAATGTAGGACACCCTGAGCAGAAGTTCTACTTCAGCCACATCAGGCCTGCAAAGAAACTGCGTTTCACAGGCCTTTGTAAGAGATATTCCCGGTAGGCAGTAAGAGCAATGTGCAGAGCGAGTTGTTTCTTAGCTTCCCAAAGAGCTGGAAGCAACATGCTTTGGGGCCCAACTCGCCCTTTGGAAAGAAGCCTACACGTTGTGCCTTTCAGCTCTAGGCCAATGTAGCACACCCAGAGCAGAAGTTCTACTTCAGCCAGATCAGGCCTGCAAAGAAACTGCGTTTCACAGGCCTTTGTAAGAGATGTTCCCGGTAGGCTGTAGGAGCACTGTGCAGAGCGAGTTGTTTCTTAGCTTCCCAAAGAGCTGGAAGCAAGAAGCTTTGGGGCCCAACTCGCCCTTTGGAAAGAAGCCTGCACGTTGTGCCTTTCAGCTCTAGGCCAATGTAGCACACCCAGAGCAGAAGTTCTACTTCAGCCAGATCAGGCCTGCAAAGAAACTTCGTTTCACAGGCCTTTGTAAGAGATGTTCCCGGTAGGCTGTAAGAGCACTGTGCAGAGCGAGTTGTTTCATAGCTAGCCCAAAGAGCTGGAAGCAAGATGCTTTGGGGCCCAACTCGCCCTTTGGAAAGAAGACTGCACGTTGTGCCTTTCAGCTCTAGGGCCATGTAGCACACCCAGAGCAGAAGTTCTACCTCAGCCAGATCAGGCCTGCAAAGAAACTGCATTTCACAGGCCTTTGTAACTGATGCTCCCGGTAGGCTGTAAGAGCACTGTGCAGAGCGAGTTGTTTCATAGCTAGCCCAAAGAGCTGGAAGCAAGATGCTTTGGGGCCCAACTCGCCCTTTGGAAAGAAGCCTGCACGTTGTGCCTTTCAGCTCTAGGGCCATGTAGCACACACAGAGCAGAAGTTCTACTTCAGCCACATCAGGCCTGCAAAGAAACTGCGTTTCACAGGCCTTTGTAAGAGATGTTCCCGGTAGGCTGTAAGAGCACTGTGCAGAGCGACTTGTTTCTTAGCTTCCCAAAGAGCTGGAAGCAAGATGCTTTGGGGCCCAACTCGCCCTTTTGAAAGAAGCCTGCACGTTGTGCCTTTCAGATCTAGGCCAATGTAGCACACCCAGAGCAGAAGTTCTACTTCAGCCAGATCAGGCCTGCAAATAAACTGCGTTTCACAGGCCTTTGTAAGAGATGTTCCCAGTAGGCTGTAAGAGCACTGTGCAGAGCGACTTGTTTCTTAGCTTCCCAAAGAGCTGGAAGCAAGATGCTTTGGGACCCAACTCGCCCTTTGGAAAGAAGCCTGCACGTTGTGCCTTTCAGCTCAGGGCCAATGTAGAACACCCAGAGCAGAAGTTCTACTTCAGCCATATCAGGCCTGCAAAGAAACTCGTTTCACAGGCCTTTGTAAGAGATGTTCCCGGTAGTCTGTAAGAGCACTGTGCAGAGCGAGTTGTTTCTTAGCTTCCCAAAGAGCTGGAAGCAAGATGCTTTGGGGCCCAACTCGCCCTTTGGAAAGAAGCCTGCACGCTGTGCCTTTCAGCTCTAGGGCAATGTAGCACACGCAGAGCAGAAGTTCTACTTCAGCCAGATCAGGCCTGCAAAGAAACTGCGTTTCACAGGCCTTTGGAAGAGATGTTCCCTGTAGGCTGTAAGAGCACTGTGCAGAGCGAGTTGTTTCTTAGCTTCCCAAAGAGCTGGAAGCAAGATGCTTTGCGGCCAAACTCGCCCTTTGGAAAGGAGCCTGCACGTTGTGCCTTTCAGCTCTAGGCCAATGTAGCACACCCAGAGCAGAAGTTCTAATTCAGCCAGATCAGGCCTGCAAAGAAACTGCGTTTGAGATGCCTTTGTAAGAGATGTTCCTGGTAGGCTGTAAAAGCACTGTGCAGAGCGAGTTGTTTCTTAGCTTCCCAAAGAGCTGGAAGCAAGATGCTTTGGGGCCCAACTCGCCCTTTGGAAAGAAGCCTGCACATTGTGCCTTTCAGCTCAAGGGAAATGTAGCACACCCAGAGCAGAAGTTCTGGTTCAGCCAGATTAGGCCTGCAAAGAAACTGCATTTCACAGGCCTTTGTAACTGATGCTCCCGGTAGGCTGTAAGAGCACTGTGCAGAGCGAGTTGTTTCTTAGCTTCCCAAAGAGCTGGAAGCAAGATGCTTTGGGGCCCAACTCGCCCTTTGGAAAGAAGCCTGCACGTTGTGCCTTTCAGCTCTAGGCCAATGTAGCACACCCACAGCAGAAGTTCTACTTCAGCCAGATCAGGCCTGCAAAGAAACTGCGTTTCACAGGCCTTTGTAAGAGATGTTCCCGGTAGGCTGTAAGAGCACTGTGCAGAGCGAGTTGTTTCTTAGCTTCCCAAAGAGCTGGAAGCAAGATGCTTTGGGGCCCAACTCGCCCTTTGGAAAGAACCCTGCACGTTGTCCCTTTCAGCTCTAGGCAAATGTAGCACACCCAGAGCAGAAGTTATACTTCAGCAAGATCAGGCCTGCAAAGAAACTGCGTTTCACAGGCCTTTGTAAGAGATGTTCCCGGTAGGCTGTAAGAGCACTGTGCAGAGCGAGTTGTTTCTTAGCTTCCCAAAGAGCTGGAAGCAAGATGCTTTGGGGCCCAACTCGCCCTTTGGAAAGAAGCCTGCACGTTGTGCCTTTCAGCTCTAGGGCAATGTAGAGCACCCAGAGCAGAAGTTCCACTTCAGCCAGATCAGGCCTGCAAAGAAACTGCGTTTCACAGGCCTTTGTAAGAGATGTTCCCGGTAGGCTGTAAGAGCACTCTGCAGAGCGAGTTGTTTCTTAGCTTCCCAAAGAGCTGGAAGCAAGATGCTTTGGGGCCCAACTCGCCCTTTGGAAAGAAGCCTGCAGGTTGTGCCTTTCAGCTCTAGGGCCATGTAGCACACCCAGAGCAGAAGTTCTAGTTCAGCCAGATCAGGCCTGCAAAGAAACTGCATTTCACAGGCCTTTGTAACTGATGCTCCCGGTAGGCTGTAAGAGCACTGTGCAGAGCGAGTTGATTCATAGCTAGCCCAAAGAGCTGGAAGCAAGATGCTTTGGGGCCCAACTCGCCCTTTGGAAAGAAGCCTGCACGTTGTGCCTTTCAGCTCTAGGGCCATGTAGCACACACAGAGCAGAAGTTCTACTTCAGCCACATCAGGCCTGCAAAGAAACTGCGTTTCACAGGCCTTTGTAAGAGATGTTCCCGGTAGGCTGTAAGAGCACTGTGCAGAGCGAGTTGTTTCTTAGCTTCCCAAAGAGCTGGAAGCAAGAAGCTTTGGGGCCCAACTCGCCCTTTGGAAAGAAGCCTGCACGTTGTGCCTTTCAGCTCTAGGCCAATGTAGCACACCCAGAGCAGAAGTTCTACTTCAGCCAGATCAGGCCTGCAAAGAAACTGCGTTTCACAGGCCTTTGTAAGAGATGTTCCCGGTAGGCTGTAAGAGCACTGTGCAGAGCGAGTTGTTTCTTAGCTTCCCAAAGAGCTGGAAGCAAGATGCTTTGGGGCCCAACTCGCCCTTTGGAAAGAAGCCTGCACGTTGTGCCTGTCAGCTCTAGGGCCATGTAGCACACACAGAGCAGAAGTTCTACTTCAGCCACATCAGGCCTGCAAAGAAACTGCGTTTCACAGGCCTTTGTAAGAGATGTTCCCGGTAGGCTGTAAGAGCACTGTGCAGAGCGAGTTGTTTCTTAGCTTCCCAAGGAGCTGGAAGCAAGATGCTTTGCGGCCCAACTCGCCCTTTGCAAAGAAGCCTGCACGTTGTGCCTTTCAGCTCTAGGGCAATGTAGCACACGCAGAGCAGAAGTTCTATTTCAGCCAGATCAGGCCTGCAAAGAAACTGCGTTTCACAGGCCTTTGTAAGAGATGTTCCCGGTAGGCTGTAAGAGAACTGTGCAGAGCGAGTTGTTTCTTAGCTTCCCAAAGAGCTGGAAGCAAGATGCTTTGGGGCCCAACTCGCCCTTTGGAAAGAAGCCTGCACGTTGTGCCTTTCAGCTCTAGGGCAATGTAGAGCACCCAGAGCAGAAGTTCCACTTCAGCCAGATCAGGCCTGCAAAGAAAGTGCGTTTCACAGGCCTTTGTAAGAGATGTTCCCGGTAGGCTGTAAGAGCACTCTGCAGAGCGAGTTGTTTCTTAGCTTCCCAAAGAGCTGGAAGCAAGATGCTTTGGGGCCCAACTCGCCCTTTGGAAAGAAGCCTGCACGTTGTGCCTTTCAGCTCTAGGGCCATGTAGCACACCCAGAGCAGAAGTTCTAGTTCAGCCAGATCAGGCCTGCAAAGAAACTGCATTTCACAGGCCTTTGTAACTGATGCTCCCGGTAGGCTGTAAGAGCACTGTGCAGAGCGAGTTGATTCATAGCTAGCCCAAAGAGCTGGAAGCAAGATGCTTTGGGGCCCAACTCGCCCTTTGGAAAGAAGCCTGCACGTTGTGCCTTTCAGCTCTAGGCCAATGTAGCACACCCACAGCAGAAGTTCTACTTCAGCCAGATCAGGCCTGCAAAGAAACTGCGTTTCACAGGCCTTTGTAAGAGATGTTCCCGGTAGGCTGTAAGAGCACTGTGCAGAGCGAGTTGTTTCTTAGCTTCCCAAAGAGCTGGAAGCAAGATGCTTTGGGGCCCAACTCGCCCTTTGGAAAGAACCCTGCACGTTGTCCCTTTCAGCTCTAGGCAAATGTAGCACACCCAGAGCAGAAGTTATACTTCAGCAAGATCAGGCCTGCAAAGAAACTGCGTTTCACAGGCCTTTGTAAGAGATGTTCCCGGTAGGCTGTAAGAGCACTGTGCAGAGCGAGTTGTTTCTTAGCTTCCCAAAGAGCTGGAAGCAAGATGCTTTGGGGCCCAACTCGCCCTTTGGAAAGAAGCCTGCACGTTGTGCCTTTCAGCTCTAGGGCAATGTAGAGCACCCAGAGCAGAAGTTCCACTTCAGCCAGATCAGGCCTGCAAAGAAAGTGCGTTTCACAGGCCTTTGTAAGAGATGTTCCCGGTAGGCTGTAAGAGCACTCTGCAGAGCGAGTTGTTTCTTAGCTTCCCAAAGAGCTGGAAGCAAGATGCTTTGGGGCCCAACTCGCCCTTTGGAAAGAAGCCTGCACGTTGTGCCTTTCAGCTCTAGGGCCATGTAGCACACCCAGAGCAGAAGTTCTAGTTCAGCCAGATCAGGCCTGCAAAGAAACTGCATTTCACAGGCCTTTGTAAGTGATGCTCCCGGTAGGCTGTAAGAGCACTGTGCAGAGCGAGTTGTTTCATAGCTAGCCCAAAGAGCTGGAAGCAAGATGCTTTGGGGCCCAACTCGCCCTTTGGAAAGAAGCCTGCACATTGTGCCTTTCAGCTCTAGGGAAATGTAGCACACCCAGAGCAGAAGTTCTGGTTCAGCCAGATTAGGCCTGCAAAGAAACTGCATTTCACAGGCCTTTGTAACTGATGCTCCCGGTAGGCTGTAAGAGCACTGTGCAGAGCGAGTTGTTTCTTAGCTTCCCAAAGAGCTGGAAGCAAGATGCTTTGGGGCCCAACTCGCCCTTTGGAAAGAAGCCTGCACGTTGTGCCTTTCAGCTCTAGGGCAATGTAGCACACCCAGAGCAGAAGTTCCACTTCAGCCAGATCAGGCCTGCAAAGAAACTGCGTTTCACAGGCCTTTGTAAGAGATGTTCCCGGTAGGCTGTAAGAGCACTGTGCATAGCGAGTTGTTTCTTAGCTTCCCAAAGAGCTGGAAGCAAGATGCTTTGGGGCCCAACTCGCCCTTTGGAAAGAAGCCTGCATGTTGTGCCTTTCAGCTCTAGGCCAATGTAGCACACCCACAGCAGAAGTTCTACTTCAGCCAGATCAGGCCTGCAAAGAAACTGCGTTTCACAGGCCTTTGTAAGAGATGTTCCCGGTAGGCTGTAAGAGCACTGTGCAGAGCGAGTTGTTTATTAGCTTCCCAAAGAGCTGGAAGCAAGATGCTTTGGGGCCCAACTCGCCCTTTGGAAAGAACCCTGCACGTTGTGCCTTTCAGCTCTAGGCCAATGTAGCACACCCAGAGCAGAAGTTCTACTTCAGCCAGATCCGGCCTCCAAAGAAACTGCGTTTCACAGGCCTTTGTAAGAGATGTTCCCGGTAGGCTGTAGGAGCACTGTGCAGAGCGAGTTGTTTCTTAGCTTCCCAAAGAGCTGGAAGCAAGAAGCTTTGGGGCCCAACTCGCCCTTTGGAAAGAAGCCTGCACGTTGTGCCTTTCAGCTCTAGGCCAATGTAGCACACCCAGAGCAGAAGTTCTACTTCAGCCAGATCAGGCCTGCAAAGAAACTTCGTTTCACAGGCCTTTGTAAGAGATGTTCCCGGTAGGCTGTAAGAGCACTGTGCAGAGCGAGTTGTTTCATAGCTAGCCCAAAGAGCTGGAAGCAAGATGCTTTGGGGCCCAACTCGCCCTTTGGAAAGAAGACTGCACGTTGTGCCTTTCAGCTCTAGGGCCATGTAGCACACCCAGAGCAGAAGTTCTACCTCAGCCAGATCAGGCCTGCAAAGAAACTGCATTTCACAGGCCTTTGTAACTGATGCTCCCGGTAGGCTGTAAGAGCACTGTGCAGAGCGAGTTGTTTCTTAGCTTCCCAAAGAGCTGGAAGCAAGATGCTTTGGGGCCCAACTCGCCCTTTGGAAAGAAGCCTGCACGTTGTGCCTTTCAGCTCTAGGGCCATGTAGCACACACAGAGCAGAAGTTCTACTTCAGCCAGATCAGGCCTGCAAAGAAACTGCGTTTCACAGGCCTTTGTAAGAGATGTTCCCGGTAGGCTGTAAGAGCACTGTGCAGAGCGAGTTGTTTCTTAGCTTCCCAAAGAGCTGGAAGCAAGATGCTTTGGGGCCCAACTCGCCCTTTGGAAAGAAGCCTGCAGGTTGTGCCTTTCAGCTCTAGGCCAATGTAGCACACCCAGAGCAGAAGTTCTACTTCAGCCAGATCAGGCCTGCAAAGAAACTGCGTTTCACAGGCCTTTGTAAGAGATGTTCCCGGTAGGCTGTAAGAGCACTGTGCAGAGCGAGTTGTTTCTTAGCTTCCCAAAGAGCTGGAAGCATGATGCTTTGGGGCCCAACTCGCCCTTTGGAAAGAAGCCTGCACGTTGTGCCTTTCAGCTCTAGGGCCATGTAGCACACACAGAGCAGAAGTTCTACTTCAGCCACATCAGGCCTGCAAAGAAACTGCGTTTCACAGGCCTTTGTAAGAGATGTTCCCGGTAGGCTGTAAGAGCACTGTGCAGAGCGAGTTGTTTCTTAGCTTCCCAAAGAGCTGGAAGCAAGATGCTTTGGGGCCCAACTCGCCCTTTGGAAACAGGCCTGCACGTTGTGCCCTTCAGCTCTAGGGCAATGTAGAACACCCAGAGCAGAAGTTCTAGTGCAGCGTGATCAGGCCTGCAAAGAAACTGCATTTCACAGGCCTTTGTAAGTGATGGTTCCGGTAGGCTGTAAGAGCACTGTGCAGAGCGAGTTGTTTCATAGCTAGCCCAAAGAGCTGGAAGCAAGATGGTTTGGGGCCTAACTTTCCCTTTGGAAAGAAGCCTGCACGTCGTGCCTTTCAACTCTAGGCCAATGTAGCACTCCCAGAGCAGAAGTTCTACTTCAGCCAGATCAGGCCTGCAAAGAAACTGCGTTTCACAGGCCTTTGTAAGAGATGTTCCCGGTAGGCTGTAAGAGCACTGTGCAGAGCGAGTTGTTTCTTAGCTTCCCCCAGAGCTGGAAGCAAGATGCTTTGGGGCCCAACTCGCCCTTTGCAAAGAAGCCTGCACGTTGTGCCTTTCAGCTCTAGGGCAATGTAGCACACCCAGAGCAGAAGTTCTACTTCAGCCACATCATGCCTGCAAAGAAACTGCGTTTCACAGGCCTTTGTAAGAGATATTCCCGGTAGGCAGTAAGAGCACTGTGCAGAGCGAGTCGTTTCTTAGCTTCCCAAAGAGCTGGAAGCAAGATGCTTTGGGGCCCAACTCGCCCTTTGGAAAGAAGCCTGCACGTTGTGCCTTTCAGCGCTAGGGCAATGTAGCACACCCAGAGCAGAAGTTCTAGTTCAGCCAGATCAGGCCTGCAAAGAAACTGCGTTTCACAGGCCTTTGGAAGAGATGTTCCCGGTAGGCTGTAAGAGCACTGTGCAGAGCGAGTTGTTTCTTAGCTTCCCAAAGAGCTGGAAGCAAGATGCTTTGGGGCCCAACTCGCCCTTTGGAAAGAAGCCTGCACGTTGTGCCTTTCAGCTCTAGGGCAATGTAGCACACCCAGAGCAGAAGTTCTAGTTCAGCCAGATCAGGCCTGCAAAGAAACTGCGTTTCACAGGCCTTTGTAAGAGATGTTCCCGGTAGGCTGTAAGAGCACTGTGCAGAGCGAGTTGTTTCTTAGCTTCCCAAAGAGCTGGAAGCAAGATGCTTTGGGGCCCAACTCGCCCTTTGGAAAGAAGCCTGCACGTTGTGCCTTTCAGCTCTAGGGCCATGTAGCACACACAGAGCAGAAGTTCTACTTCAGCCACATCAGGCCTGCAAAGAAACTGCGTTTCACAGGCCTTTGTAAGAGATGTTCCCGGTAGGCTGTAAGAGCACTGTGCAGAGCGAGTTGTTTCTTAGCTTCCCAAAGAGCTGGAAGCAAGATGCTTTGGGGCCCAACTCGCCCTTTGGAAACAGGCCTGCACGTTGTGCCCTTCAGCTCTAGGGCAATGTAGCACACCCAGAGCAGAAGTTCTAGTGCAGCGTGATCAGGCCTGCAAAGAAACTGCATTTCACAGGCCTTTGTAAGTGATGGTTCCGGTAGGCTGTAAGAGCACTGTGCAGAGCGAGTTGTTTCATAGCTAGCCCAAAAAGCTGGAAGCAAGATGGTTTGGGGCCTAACTCGCCCTTTGGAAAGAAGCCTGCACGTTGTGCCTTTCAGCTCTAGGCCAATGTAGCACACCCAGAGCAGAAGTTCTACTTCAGCCACATCAGGCCTGCAAAGAAACTGCGTTTCACAGGCCTTTGTAAGAGATGTTCCCGGTAGGCTGTAAGAGCACTGTGCAGAGCGAGTTGTTTCTTAGCTTCCCAAAGAGCTGGAAGCAAGATGCTTTGGGGCCCAACTCGCCCTTTGCAAAGAAGCCTGCACGTTGTTCCTTTCAGCTCTAGGGCAATGTAGGACACCCTGAGCAGAAGTTCTACTTCAGCCACATCAGGCCTGCAAAGAAACTGCGTTTCACAGGCCTTTGTAAGAGATATTCCCGGTAGGCAGTAAGTGCAATGTGCAGAGCGAGTTGTTTCTTAGCTTCCCAAAGAGCTGGAAGCAACATGCTTTGGGGCCCAACTCGCCCTTTGGAAAGAAGCCTGCACGTTGTGCCTTTCAGCTCTAGGCCAATGTAGCACACCCAGAGCAGAAGTTCTACTTCAGCCAGACCAGGCCTGCAAAGAAACTGCGTTTCACAGGCCTTTGTAAGAGATGTTCCCGGTAGGCTGTAGGAGCACTGTGCAGAGCGAGTTGTTTCTTAGCTTCCAAAAGAGCTGGAAGCAAGAAGCTTTGGGGCCCAACTCGCCGTTTGGAAAGAAGCCTGCACGTTGTGCCTTTCAGCTCTAGGCCAATGTAGCACACCCAGAGCAGAAGTTCTACTTCAGCCAGATCAGGCCTGCAAAGAAACTTCGTTTCACAGGCCTTTGTAAGAGATGTTCCCGGTAGGCTGTAAGAGCACTGTGCAGAGCGAGTTGTTTCATAGCTAGCCCAAAGAGCTGGAAGCAAGATGCTTTGGGGCCCAACTCGCCCTTTGGAAAGAAGACTGCACGTTGTGCCTTTCAGCTCTAGGGCCATGTAGCACACCCAGAGCAGAAGTTCTACCTCAGCCAGATCAGGCCTGCAAAGAAACTGCATTTCACAGGCCTTTGTAACTGATGCTCCCGGTAGGCTGTAAGAGCACTGTGCAGAGCGAGTTGTTTCATAGCTAGCCCAAAGAGCTGGAAGCAAGATGCTTTGGGGCCCAACTCGCCCTTTGGAAAGAAGCCTGCACGTTGTGCCTTTCAGCTCTAGGGCCATGTAGCACACACAGAGCAGAAGTTCTACTTCAGCCACATCAGGCCTGCAAAGAAACTGCGTTTCACAGGCCTTTGTAAGAGATGTTCCCGGTAGGCTGTAAGAGCACTGTGCAGAGCGAGTTGTTTCTTAGCTTCCCAAAGAGCTGGAAGCAAGAAGCTTTGGGGCCCAACTCGCCCTTTGGAAAGAAGCCTGCACGTTGTGCCTTTCAGCTCTAGGCCAATGTAGCACACCCAGAGCAGAAGTTCTACTTCAGCCAGATCAGGCCTGCAAAGAAACTGCGTTTCACAGGCCTTTGTAAGAGATGTTCCCGGTAGGCTGTAAGAGCACTGTGCAGAGCGAGTTGTTTCTTAGCTTCCCACAGAGTTGGAAGCAAGATGCTTTGGGGCCCAACTCGCCCTTTGCAAAGAAGCCTGCACGTTGTGCCTTTCAGCTCTAGGGCAATGTAGCACACCCAGAGCAGAAGTTCTACTTCAGCCACATCAGGCCTGCAAAGAAACTGCGTTTCACAGGCCTTTGTAAGAGATGTTCCCGGTAGGCTGTAAGAGCACTGTGCAGAGCGAGTTGTTTCATAGCTAGCCCAAAGAGCTGGAAGCAAGATGCTTTGGGGCCCAACTCGCCCTTTGGAAAGAAGACTGCACGTGGTGCCTTTCAGCTCTAGGGCCATGTAGCACACCCAGAGCAGAAGTTCTACTTCAGCCAGATCAGGCCTGCAAAGAAACTGCGTTTCACAGGCCTTTGTAAGCGATGTTCCCGGTAGGCTGTAAGAGCACTGTGCAGAGCGAGTTGTTTCTTAGCTTCCCAAGGAGCTGGAAGCAAGATGCTTTGCGGCCCAACTCGCCCTTTGCAAAGAAGCCTGCACGTTGTGCCTTTCAGCTCTAGGGCAATGTAGCACACGCAGAGCAGAAGTTCTAGTTCAGCCAGATCAGGCCTGCAAAGAAACTGCGTTTCACAGGCCTTTGTAAGAGATGTTCCCGGTAGGCTGTAAGAGCACTGTGCAGAGCGACTTGTTTCTTAGCTTCCCAAAGAGCTGGAAGCAAGATGCTTTGGGGCCCAACTCGCCCTTTTGAAAGAAGCCTGCACGTTGTGCCTTTCAGATCTAGGCCAATGTAGCACACCAAGAGCAGAAGTTCTACTTCAGCCAGATCAGGCCTGCAAAGAAACTGCGTTTCACAGGCCTTTGTAAGAGATGTTCCCGGTAGGCTGTAAGAGCACTGTGCAGAGCGACTTGTTTCTTAGCTTTCCAAAGAGCTGGAAGCAAGATGCTTTGGGGCCCAACTCGCCCTTTGGAAAGAAGCCTGCACGTTGTGCCTTTCAGCTCAGGGCCTATGTAGAACACCCAGAGCAGAAGTTCTACTTCAGCCATATCAGGCCTGCAAAGAAACTCGTTTCACAGGCCTTTGTAAAAGATGTTCCCGGTAGTCTGTAAGAGCACTGTGCAGAGCGAGTTGTTTCTTAGCTTCCCAAAGAGCTGGAAGCAAGATGCTTTGGGGCCCAACTCGCCGTTTGGAAAGAAGACTGCACGCTGTGCCTTTCAGCTCTAGGGCAATGTAGCACACGCAGAGCAGAAGTTCTACTTCAGCCAGATCAGGCCTGCAAAGAAACTGCGTTTCACAGGCCTTTGTAAGAGATGTTCCCGGTAGGCTGTAAGAGCACTGTGCAGAGCGAGTTGTTTCTTAGCTTCCCAAAGAGCTGGAAGCAAGATGCTTTGGGGCCCAACTCGCCCTTTGGAAACAGGCCTGCACGTTGTGCCCTTCAGCTCTAGGGCAATGTAGCACACCCAGAGCAGAAGTTCTAGTGCAGCGTGATCAGGCCTGCAAAGAAACTGCATTTCACAGGCCTTTGTAAGTGATGGTTCCGGTAGGCTCTAAGAGCACTGTGCAGAGCGAGTTGTTTCATAGCTAGCCCAAAGTGCTGGAAGCAAGATGGTTTGGGGCCTAACTTGCCCTTTGGAAAGAAGCCTGCACGTTGTGCCTTTCAGCTCTAGGGCAATGTAGCACACCCAGAGCAGAAGTTCTAGTTCAGCCAGATCAGGCCTGCAAAGAAACTGCGTTTCACAGGCCTTTGTAAGAGATGTTCCCGGTTGGCTGTAAGAGCACTGTGCAGAGCGAGTTGTTTCTTAGCTTCCCAAAGAGCTGGAAGCAAGAACCTTTGGGGCCCAACTCGCCCTTTGGAAAGAAGCCTGCACGTTGTGCCTTTCAGCTCTAGGCCAATGTAGCACACCCAGAGCAGAAGTTCTACTTCAGCCAGATCAGGCCTGCAAAGAAACTTCGTTTCACAGGCCTTTGTAAGAGATGTTCCCGGTAGGCTGTAAGAGCACTGTGCAGAGCGAGTTGTTTCATAGCTAGCCCAAAGAGCTGGAAGCAAGATGCTTTGGGGCCCAACTCGCCCTTTGGAAAGTAGACTGCACGTTGTGCCTTTCAGCTCTAGGGCCATGTAGCACACCCAGAGCAGAAGTTCTAGTTCAGCCAGATCAGGCCTGCAAAAAAACTGCATTTCACAGGCCTTTGTAACTGATGCTCCCGGTAGGCTGTAAGAGCACTGTGCAGAGCGAGTTGTTTATTAGCTTCCCAAAGAGCTGGAAGCAAGATGCTTTGGGGCCCAACTCGCCCTTTGGAAAGAACCCTGCACGTTGTGCCTTTCAGCTCTAGGCCAATGTAGCACACCCAGAGCAGAAGTTCTACTTCAGCGAGATCAGGCCTGCAAAGAAACTGCGTTTCACAGGCCTTTGTAAGAGATGTTCCCGGTAGGCTGTAAGAGCACTGTGCAGAGCGAGTTGTTTCTTAGCTTCCCAAGGAGCTGGAAGCAAGATGCTTTGCGGCCCAACTCGCCCTTTGCAAAGAAGCCTGCACGTTGTGCCTTTCAGCTCTAGGGCAATGTAGCACACGCAGAGCAGAAGTTCTATTTCAGCCAGATCAGGCCTGCAAAGAAACTGCGTTTCACAGGCCTTTGTAAGAGATGTTCCCGGTAGGCTGTAAGAGAACTGTGCAGAGCGAGTTGTTTCTTAGCTTCCCAAAGAGCTGGAAGCAAGATGCTTTGGGGCCCAACTCGCCCTTTGGAAAGAAGCCTGCACGTTGTGCCTTTCAGCTCTAGGGCAATGTAGAGCACCCAGAGCAGAAGTTCCACTTCAGCCAGATCAGGCCTGCAAAGAAAGTGCGTTTCACAGGCCTTTGTAAGAGATGTTCCCGGTAGGCTGTAAGAGCACTCTGCAGAGCGAGTTGTTTCTTAGCTTCCCAAAGAGCTGGAAGCAAGATGCTTTGGGGCCCAACTCGCCCTTTGGAAAGAAGCCTGCACGTTGTGCCTTTCAGCTCTAGGGCCATGTAGCACACCCAGAGCAGAAGTTCTAGTTCAGCCAGATCAGGCCTGCAAAGAAACTGCATTTCACAGGCCTTTGTAAGTGATGCTCCCGGTAGGCTGTAAGAGCACTGTGCAGAGCGAGTTGTTTCATAGCTAGCCCAAAGAGCTGGAAGCAAGATGCTTTGGGGCCCAACTCGCCCTTTGGAAAGAAGCCTGCACATTGTGCCTTTCAGCTCTAGGGAAATGTAGCACACCCAGAGCAGAAGTTCTGGTTCAGCCAGATTAGGCCTGCAAAGAAACTGCATTTCACAGGCCTTTGTAACTGATGCTCCCGGTAGGCTGTAAGAGCACTGTGCAGAGCGAGTTGTTTCTTAGCTTCCCAAAGAACTGGAAGCAAGATGCTTTGGGGCCCAACTCGCCCTTTGGAAAGAAGCCTGCACTTTGTGCCTTTCAGCTCTAGGGCAATGTAGCACACCCAGAGCAGAAGTTCCACTTCAGCCAGATCAGGCCTGCAAAGAAACTGCGTTTCACAGGCCTTTGTAAGAGATGTTCCCGGTAGGCTGTAAGAGCACTGTGCATAGCGAGTTGTTTCTTAGCTTCCCAAAGAGCTGGAAGCAAGATGCTTTGGGGCCCAACTCGCCCTTTCGAAAGAAGCCTGCATGTTGTGCCTTTCAGCTCTAGGCCAATGTAGCACACCCACAGCAGAAGTTCTACTTCAGCCAGATCAGGCCTGCAAAGAAACTGCGTTTCACAGGCCTTTGTAAGAGATGTTCCCGGTAGGCTGTAAGAGCACTGTGCAGAGCGAGTTGTTTATTAGCTTCCCAAAGAGCTGGAAGCAAGATGCTTTGGGGCCCAACTCGCCCTTTGGAAAGAACCCTGCACGTTGTGCCTTTCAGCTCTAGGCCAATGTAGCACACCCAGAGCAGAAGTTCTACTTCAGCCAGATCCGGCCTCCAAAGAAACTGCGTTTCACAGGCCTTTGTAAGAGATGTTCCCGGTAGGCTGTAGGAGCACTGTGCAGAGCGAGTTGTTTCTTAGCTTCCCAAAGAGCTGGAAGCAAGAAGCTTTGGGGCCCAACTCGCCCTTTGGAAAGAAGCCTGCACGTTGTGCCTTTCAGCTCTAGGCCAATGTAGCACACCCAGAGCAGAAGTTCTACTTCAGCCAGATCAGGCCTGCAAAGAAACTTCGTTTCACAGGCCTTTGTAAGAGATGTTCCCGGTAGGCTGTAAGAGCACTGTGCAGAGCGAGTTGTTTCATAGCTAGCCCAAAGAGCTGGAAGCAAGATGCTTTGGGGCCCAACTCGCCCTTTGGAAAGAAGACTGCACGTTGTGCCTTTCAGCTCTAGGGCCATGTAGCACACCCAGAGCAGAAGTTCTACCTCAGCCAGATCAGGCCTGCAAAGAAACTGCATTTCACAGGCCTTTGTAACTGATGCTCCCGGTAGGCTGTAAGAGCACTGTGCAGAGCGATTTGTTTCTTAGCTTCCCAAAGAGCTGGAAGCAAGATGCTTTGGGGCCCAACTCGCCCTTTGGAAAGAAGCCTGCACGTTGTGCCTTTCAGCTCTAGGGCCATGTAGCACACACAGAGCAGAAGTTCTACTTCAGCCAGATCAGGCCTGCAAAGAAACTGCGTTTCACAGGCCTTTGTAAGAGATGTTCCCGGTAGGCTGTAAGAGCACTGTGCAGAGCGAGTTGTTTCTTAGCTTCCCAAAGAGCTGGAAGCAAGATGCTTTGGGGCCCAACTCGCCCTTTGGAAAGAAGCCTGCAGGTTGTGCCTTTCAGCTCTAGGCCAATGTAGCACACCCAGAGCAGAAGTTCTACTTCAGCCAGATCAGGCCTGCAAAGAAACTGCGTTTCACAGGCCTTTGTAAGAGATGTTCCCGGTAGGCTGTAAGAGCACTGTGCAGAGCGAGTTGTTTCTTAGCTTCCCAAAGAGCTGGAAGCATGATGCTTTGGGGCCCAACTCGCCCTTTGGAAAGAAGCCTGCACGTTGTGCCTTTCAGCTCTAGGGCCATGTAGCACACACAGAGCAGAAGTTCTACTTCAGCCACATCAGGCCTGCAAAGAAACTGCGTTTCACAGGCCTTTGTAAGAGATGTTCCCGGTAGGCTGTAAGAGCACTGTGCAGAGCGAGTTGTTTCTTAGCTTCCCAAAGAGCTGGAAGCAAGATGCTTTGGGGCCCAACTCGCCCTTTGGAAACAGGCCTGCACGTTGTGCCCTTCAGCTCTAGGGCAATGTAGAACACCCAGAGCAGAAGTTCTAGTGCAGCGTGATCAGGCCTGCAAAGAAACTGCATTTCACAGGCCTTTGTAAGTGATGGTTCCGGTAGGCTGTAAGAGCACTGTGCAGAGCGAGTTGTTTCATAGCTAGCCCAAAGAGCTGGAAGCAAGATGGTTTGGGGCCTAACTTGCCCTTTGGAAAGAAGCCTGCACGTTGTGCCTTTCAACTCTAGGCCAATGTAGCATTCCCAGAGCAGAAGTTCTACTTCAGCCAGATCAGGCCTGCAAAGAAACTGCGTTTCACAGGCCTTTGTAAGAGTTGTTCCCGGTAGGCTGTAAGAGCACTGTGCAGAGCGAGTTGTTTCTTAGCTTCCCCCAGAGCTGGAAGCAAGATGCTTTGGGGCCCAACTCGCCCTTTGCAAAGAAGCCTGCACGTTGTGCCTTTCAGCTCTAGGGCAATGTAGCACACCCAGAGCAGAAGTTCTACTTCAGCCACATCATGCCTGCAAAGAAACTGCGTTTCTCAGGCCTTTGTAAGAGATATTCCCGGTAGGCAGTAAGAGCACTGTGCAGAGCGAGTTGTTTCTTAGCTTCCCAAAGAGCTGGAAGCAAGATGCTTTGGGGCCCAACTCGCCCTTTGGAAAGAAGCCTGCACGTTGTGCCTTTCAGCGCTAGGGCAATGTAGCACACCCAGAGCAGAAGTTCTAGTTCAGCCAGATCAGGCCTGCAAAGAAACTGCGTTTCACAGGCCTTTGGAAGAGATGTTCCCGGTAGGCTGTAAGAGCACTGTGCAGAGCGAGTTGTTTCTTAGCTTCCCAAAGAGCTGGAAGCAAGATGCTTTGGGGCCCAACTCGCCCTTTGGAAAGAACCCTGCACGTTGTCCCTTTCAGCTCTAGGCAAATGTAGCACACCCAGAGCAGAAGTTATACTTCAGCCAGATCAGGCCTGCAAAGAAACTGCGTTTCACAGGCCTTTGTAAGAGATGTTCCCGGTAGGCTGTAAGAGCACTGTGCAGAGCGAGTTGTTTCTTAGCTTCCCAAAGAGCTGGAAGCAAGATGCTTTGGGGCCCAACTCGCCCTTTGGAAAGAAGCCTGCACGTTGTGCCTTTCAGCTCTAGGGCAATGTAGAGCACCCAGAGCAGAAGTTCCACTTCAGCCAGATCAGGCCTGCAAAGAAACTGCGTTTCACAGGCCTTTGTAAGAGATGTTCCCGGTAGGCTGTAAGAGCACTCTGCAGAGCGAGTTTTTTCTTAGCTTCCCAAAGAGCTGGAAGCAAGATGCTTTGGGGCCCAACTCGCCCTTTGGAAAGAAGCCTGCAGGTTGTGCCTTTCAGCTCTAGGGCAATGTAGCACACCCAGAGCAGAAGTTCTAGTTCAGCCAGATCAGGCCTGCAAAGAAACTGCATTTCACAGGCCTTTGTAAGTGATGCTCCCGGTAGGCTGTAAGAGCACTGTGCAGAGCGAGTTGTTTCATAGCTAGCCCAAAGAGCTGGAAGCAAGATGCTTTGGGGCCCAACTCGCCCTTTGGAAAGAAGCCTGCACGTTGTGCCTTTCAGCTCTAGGGCAATGTAGCACACCCAGAGCAGAAGTTCTACTTCAGCCAGATCAGGCCTGCAAAGAAACTGCGTTTCACAGGCCTTTGTAAGAGATGTTCCCGGTAGGCTGTAAGAGCACTGTGCAGAGCGAGTTGTTTCTTAGCTTCCCAAAGAGCTGGAAGCAAGATGCTTTGGGGCCCAACTCGCCCTTTGGAAAGAAGCCTGCACGTTGTGCCTTTCAGCTCTAGGGCCATGTAGCACACACAGAGCAGAAGTTCTACTTCAGCCACATCAGGCCTGCAAAGAAACTGCGTTTCACAGGCCTTTGTAAGAGATGTTCCCGGTAGGCTGTAAGAGCACTGTGCAGAGCGAGTTGTTTCTTAGCTTCCCAAAGAGCTGGAAGCAAGATGCTTTGGGGCCCAACTCGCCCTTTGGAAACAGGCCTGCACGTTGTGCCCTTCAGCTCTAGGGCAATGTAGCACACCCAGAGCAGAAGTTCTAGTGCAGCGTGATCAGGCCTGCAAAGAAACTGCATTTCACAGGCCTTTGTAAGTGATGGTTCCGGTAGGCTGTAAGAGCACTGTGCAGAGCGAGTTGTTTCATAGCTAGCCCAAAGAGCTGGAAGCAAGATGGTTTGGGGCCTAACTCGCCCTTTGGAAAGAAGCCTGCACGTTGTGCCTTTCAGCTCTAGGCCAATGTAGCACACCCAGAGCAGAAGTTCTACTTCAGCCACATCAGGCCTGCAAAGAAACTGCGTTTCACAGGCCTTTGTAAGAGATGTTCCCGGTAGGCTGTAAGAGCACTGTGCAGAGCGAGTTGTTTCTTAGCTTCCCAAAGAGCTGGAAGCAAGATGCTTTGGGGCCCAACTCGCCCTTTGCAAAGAAGCCTGCACGTTGTTCCTTTCAGCTCTAGGGCAATGTAGGACACCCTGAGCAGAAGTTCTACTTCAGCCACATCAGGCCTGCAAAGAAACTGCGTTTCGCAGGCCTTTGTAAGAGATATTCCCGGTAGGCAGTAAGTGCAATGTGCAGAGCGAGTTGTTTCTTAGCTTCCCAAAGAGCTGGAAGCAACATGCTTTGGGGCCCAACTCGCCCTTTGGAAAGAAGCCTGCACGTTGTGCCTTTCAGCTCTAGGCCAATGTAGCACACCCAGAGCAGAAGTTCTACTTCAGCCAGATCAGGCCTGCAAAGAAACTGCGTTTCACAGGCCTTTGTAAGAGATGTTCCCGGTAGGCTGTAGGAGCACTGTGCAGAGCGAGTTGTTTCTTAGCTTCCAAAAGAGCTGGAAGCAAGAAGCTTTGGGGCCCAACTCGCCGTTTGGAAAGAAGCCTGCACGTTGTGCCTTTCAGCTCTAGGCCAATGTAGCACACCCAGAGCAGAAGTTCTACTTCAGCCAGATCAGGCCTGCAAAGAAACTTCGTTTCACAGGCCTTTGTAAGAGATGTTCCCGGTAGGCTGTAAGAGCACTGTGCAGAGCGAGTTGTTTCATAGCTAGCCCAAAGAGCTGGAAGCAAGATGCTTTGGGGCCCAACTCGCCCTTTGGAAAGAAGACTGCACGTTGTGCCTTTCAGCTCTAGGGCCATGTAGCACACCCAGAGCAGAAGTTCTAATTCAGCCAGATCAGGCCTGCAAAGAAACTGCGTTTGAGATGCCTTTGTAAGAGATGTTCCCGGTAGGCTGTAAAAGCACTGTGCAGAGCGAGTTGTTTCTTAGCTTCCCAAAGAGCTGGAAGCAAGATGCTTTGGGGCCCAACTCGCCCTTTGGAAAGAAGCCTGCACGTTGTGCCTTTCAGCTCTAGGCCAATGTAGCACACCCACAGCAGAAGTTCTACTTCAGCCAGATCAGGCCTGCAAAGAAACTGCATTTCACAGGCCTTTGTAACTGATGCTCCCGGTAGGCTGTAAGAGCACTGTGCAGAGCGAGTTGTTTCATAGCTAGCCCAAAGAGCTGGAAGCAAGATGCTTTGGGGCCCAACTCGCCCTTTGGAAAGAAGCCTGCACGTTGTGCCTTTCAGCTCTAGGGCAATGTAGCACACCCAGAGCAGAAGTTCTAGTTCAGCCAGATCAGGCCTGCAAAGAAACTGCGTTTCACAGGCCTTTGTAAGAGATGTTCCCGGTAGGCTGTAAGAGCACTGTGCAGAGCGAGTTGTTTCTTAGCTTCCCAAAGAGCTGGAAGCAAGATGCTTTGGGGCCCAACTCGCCCTTTGGAAAGAAGCCTGCACGTTGTGCCTTTCAGCTCTAGGGCCATGTAGCACACACAGAGCAGAAGTTCTACTTCAGCCACATCAGGCCTGCAAAGAAACTGCGTTTCACAGGCCTTTGTAAGAGATGTTCCCGGTAGGCTGTAAGAGCACTGTGCAGAGCGAGTTGTTTCTTAGCTTCCCAAAGAGCTGGAAGCAAGATGCTTTGGGGCCCAACTCGCCCTTTGGAAACAGGCCTGCACGTTGTGCCCTTCAGCTCTAGGGCAATGTAGCACACCCAGAGCAGAAGTTCTAGTGCAGCGTGATCAGGCCTGCAAAGAAACTGCATTTCACAGGCCTTTGTAACTGATGCTCCCGGTAGGCTGTAAGAGCACTGTGCAGAGCGAGTTGTTTCATAGCTAGCCCAAAGAGCTGGAAGCAAGATGGTTTGGGGCCTAACTCTCCCTTTGGAAAGAAGCCTGCACGTTGTGCCTTTCAGCTCTAGGCCAATGTAGCACACCCAGAGCAGAAGTTCTACTTCAGCCACATCAGGCCTGCAAAGAAACTGCGTTTCACAGGCCTTTGTAAGAGATGTTCCCGGTAGGCTGTAAGAGCACTGTGCAGAGCGAGTTGTTTCTTAGCTTCCCAAAGAGCTGGAAGCAAGATGCTTTGGGGCCCAACTCGCCCTTTGCAAAGAAGCCTGCACGTTGTTCCTTTCAGCTCTAGGGCAATGTAGGACACCCTGAGCAGAAGTTCTACTTCAGCCACATCAGGCCTGCAAAGAAACTGCGTTTCACAGGCCTTTGTAAGAGATATTCCCGGTAGGCAGTAAGAGCAATGTGCAGAGCGAGTTGTTTCTTAGCTTCCCAAAGAGCTGGAAGCAACATGCTTTGGGGCCCAACTCGCCCTTTGGAAAGAAGCCTGCACGTTGTGCCTTTCAGCTCTAGGCCAATGTAGCACACCCAGAGCAGAAGTTCTACTTCAGCCAGATCAGGCCTGCAAAGAAACTGCGTTTCAGATGCCTTTGTAAGAGATGTTCCCGGTAGGCTGTAGGAGCACTGTGCAGAGCGAGTTGTTTCTTAGCTTCCCAAAGAGCTGGAAGCAAGAAGCTTTGGGGCCCAACTCGCCGTTTGGAAAGAAGCCTGCACGTTGTGCCTTTCAGCTCTAGGCCAATGTAGCACACCCAGAGCAGAAGTTCTACTTCAGCCAGATCAGGCCTGCAAAGAAACTTCGTTTCACAGGCCTTTGTAAGAGATGTTCCCGGTAGGCTGTAAGAGCACTGTGCAGAGCGAGTTGTTTCATAGCTAGCCCAAAGAGCTGGAAGCAAGATGCTTTGGGGCCCAACTCGCCCTTTGGAAAGAAGACTGCACGTTGTGCCTTTCAGCTCTAGGGCCATGTAGCACACCCAGAGCAGAAGTTCTACCTCAGCCAGATCAGGCCTGCAAAGAAACTGCATTTCACAGGCCTTTGTAACTGATGCTCCCGGTAGGCTGTAAGAGCACTGTGCAGAGCGAGTTGTTTCATAGCTAGCCCAAAGAGCTGGAAGCAAGATGCTTTGGGGCCCAACTCGCCCTTTGGAAAGAAGCCTGCACGTTGTGCCTTTCAGCTCTAGGGCCATGTAGCACACCCAGAGCAGAAGTTCTACTTCAGCCACATCAGGCCTGCAAAGAAACTGCGTTTCACAGGCCTTTGTAAGAGATGTTCCCGGTAGGCTGTAAGAGCACTGTGCAGAGCGAGTTGTTTCTTAGCTTCCCCCAGAGCTGGAAGCAAGATGCTTTGGGGCCCAACTCGCCCTTTGGAAAGAAGCCTGCACGTTGTGCCTTTCAGCTCTAGGGCAATGTAGCACACCCAGAGCAGAAGTTCTACTTCAGCCACATCATGCCTGCAAAGAAACTGCGTTTCACAGGCCTTTGTAAGAGATATTCCCGGTAGGCAGTAAGAGCACTGTGCAGAGCGAGTTGTTTCTTAGCTTCCCAAAGAGCTGGAAGCAAGATGCTTTGGGGCCCAACTCGCCCTTTGGAAAGAAGCCTGCACGTTGTGCCTTTCAGCGCTAGGGCAATGTAGCACACCCAGAGCAGAAGTTCTAGTTCAGCCAGATCAGGCCTGCAAAGAAACTGCGTTTCACAGGCCTTTGGAAGAGATGTTCCCGGTAGGCTGTAAGAGCACTGTGCAGAGCGAGTTGTTTCTTAGCTTCCCAAAGAGCTGGAAGCAAGATGCTTTGGGGCCCAACTCGCCCTTTGGAAAGAACCCTGCACGTTGTCCCTTTCAGCTCTAGGCAAATGTAGCACACCCAGAGCAGAAGTTATACTTCAGCCAGATCAGGCCTGCAAAGAAACTGCGTTTCACAGGCCTTTGTAAGAGATGTTCCCGGTAGGCTGTAAGAGCACTGTGCAGAGCGAGTTGTTTCTTAGCTTCCCAAAGAGCTGGAAGCAAGATGCTTTGGGGCCCAACTCGCCCTTTGGAAACAAGCCTGCACGTTGTGCCTTTCAGCTCTAGGGCAATGTAGAGCACCCAGAGCAGAAGTTCCACTTCAGCCAGATCAGGCCTGCAAAGAAACTGCGTTTCACAGGCCTTTGTAAGAGATGTTCCCGGTAGGCTGTAAGAGCACTCTGCAGAGCGAGTTTTTTCTTAGCTTCCCAAAGAGCTGGAAGCAAGATGCTTTGGGGCCCAACTCGCCCTTTGGAAAGAAGCCTGCAGGTTGTGCCTTTCAGCTCTAGGGCCATGTAGCACACCCAGAGCAGAAGTTCTAGTTCAGCCAGATCAGGCCTGCAAAGAAACTGCATTTCACAGGCCTTTGTAACTGATGCTCCCGGTAGGCTGTAAGAGCACTGTGCAGAGCGAGTTGTTTCATAGCTAGCCCAAAGAGCTGGAAGCAAGATGCTTTGGGGCCCAACTCGCCCTTTGGAAAGAAGCCTGCACGTTGTGCCTTTCAGCTCTAGGGCAATGTAGCACACCCAGAGCAGAAGTTCTAATTCAGCCAGATCAGGCCTGCAAAGAAACTGCGTTTCACAGGCCTTTGTAAGAGATGTTCCCGGTAGGCTGTAAGAGCACTGTGCAGAGCGAGTTGTTTCTTAGCTTCCCAAAGAGCTGGAAGCAAGATGCTTTGGGGCCCAACTCGCCCTTTGGAAAGAAGCCTGCACGTTGTGCCTTTCAGCTCTAGGGCCATGTAGCACACACAGAGCAGAAGTTCTACTTCAGCCACATCAGGCCTGCAAAGAAACTGCGTTTCACAGGCCTTTGTAAGAGATGTTCCCGGTAGGCTGTAAGAGCACTGTGCAGAGCGAGTTGTTTCTTAGCTTCCCAAAGAGCTGGAAGCAAGATGCTTTGGGGCCCAACTCGCCCTTTGCAAAGAAGCCTGCACGTTGTTCCTTTCAGCTCTAGGGCAATGTAGGACACCCTGAGCAGAAGTTCTACTTCAGCCACATCAGGCCTGCAAAGAAACTGCGTTTCGCAGGCCTTTGTAAGAGATATTCCCGGTAGGCAGTAAGTGCAATGTGCAGAGCGAGTTGTTTCTTAGCTTCCCAAAGAGCTGGAAGCAACATGCTTTGGGGCCCAACTCGCCCTTTGGAAAGAAGCCTGCACGTTGTGCCTTTCAGCTCTAGGCCAATGTAGCACACCCAGAGCAGAAGTTCTACTTCAGCCAGATCAGGCCTGCAAAGAAACTGCGTTTCACAGGCCTTTGTAAGAGATGTTCCCGGTAGGCTGTAGGAGCACTGTGCAGAGCGAGTTGTTTCTTAGCTTCCCAAAGAGCTGGAAGCAAGAAGCTTTGGGGCCCAACTCGCCGTTTGGAAAGAAGCCTGCACGTTGTGCCTTTCAGCTCTAGGCCAATGTAGCACACCCAGAGCAGAAGTTCTACTTCAGCCAGATCAGGCCTGCAAAGAAACTTCGTTTCACAGGCCTTTGTAAGAGATGTTCCCGGTAGGCTGTAAGAGCACTGTGCAGAGCGAGTTGTTTCATAGCTAGCCCAAAGAGCTGGAAGCAAGATGCTTTGGGGCCCAACTCGCCCTTTGGAAAGAAGACTGCACGTTGTGCCTTTCAGCTCTAGGGCCATGTAGCACACCCAGAGCAGAAGTTCTAATTCAGCCAGATCAGGCCTGCAAAGAAACTGCGTTTGAGATGCCTTTGTAAGAGATGTTCCCGGTAGGCTGTAAAAGCACTGTGCAGAGCGAGTTGTTTCTTAGCTTCCCAAAGAGCTGGAAGCAAGATGCTTTGGGGCCCAACTCGCCCTTTGGAAAGAAGCCTGCACGTTGTGCCTTTCAGCTCTAGGCCAATGTAGCACACACACAGCAGAAGTTCTACTTCAGCCAGATCAGGCCTGCAAAGAAACTGCATTTCACAGGCCTTTGTAACTGATGCTCCCGGTAGGCTGTAAGAGCACTGTGCAGAGCGAGTTGTTTCATAGCTAGCCCAAAGAGCTGGAAGCAAGATGCTTTGGGGCCCAACTCGCCCTTTGGAAAGAAGCCTGCACGTTGTGCCTTTCAGCTCTAGGGCAATGTAGCACACCCAGAGCAGAAGTTCTAGTTCAGCCAGATCAGGCCTGCAAAGAAACTGCGTTTCACAGGCCTTTGTAAGAGATGTTCCCGGTAGGCTGTAAGAGCACTGTGCAGAGCGAGTTGTTTCTTAGCTTCCCAAAGAGCTGGAAGCAAGATGCTTTGGGGCCCAACTCGCCCTTTGGAAAGAAGCCTGCACGTTGTGCCTTTCAGCTCTAGGGCCATGTAGCACACACAGAGCAGAAGTTCTACTTCAGCCACATCAGGCCTGCAAAGAAACTGCGTTTCACAGGCCTTTGTAAGAGATGTTCCCGGTAGGCTGTAAGAGCACTGTGCAGAGCGAGTTGTTTCTTAGCTTCCCAAAGAGCTGGAAGCAAGATGCTTTGGGGCCCAACTCGCCCTTTGGAAACAGGCCTGCACGTTGTGCCCTTCAGCTCTAGGGCAATGTAGCACACCCAGAGCAGAAGTTCTAGTGCAGCGTGATCAGGCCTGCAAAGAAACTGCATTTCACAGGCCTTTGTAACTGATGCTCCCGGTAGGCTGTAAGAGCACTGTGCAGAGCGAGTTGTTTCATAGCTAGCCCAAAGAGCTGGAAGCAAGATGGTTTGGGGCCTAACTCTCCCTTTGGAAAGAAGCCTGCACGTTGTGCCTTTCAGCTCTAGGCCAATGTAGCACACCCAGAGCAGAAGTTCTACTTCAGCCACATCAGGCCTGCAAAGAAACTGCGTTTCACAGGCCTTTGTAAGAGATGTTCCCGGTAGGCTGTAAGAGCACTGTGCAGAGCGAGTTGTTTCTTAGCTTCCCAAAGAGCTGGAAGCAAGATGCTTTGGGGCCCAACTCGCCCTTTGCAAAGAAGCCTGCACGTTGTTCCTTTCAGCTCTAGGGCAATGTAGGACACCCTGAGCAGAAGTTCTACTTCAGCCACATCAGGCCTGCAAAGAAACTGCGTTTCACAGGCCTTTGTAAGAGATATTCCCGGTAGGCAGTAAGAGCAATGTGCAGAGCGAGTTGTTTCTTAGCTTCCCAAAGAGCTGGAAGCAACATGCTTTGGGGCCCAACTCGCCCTTTGGAAAGAAGCCTGCACGTTGTGCCTTTCAGCTCTAGGCCAATGTAGCACACCCAGAGCAGAAGTTCTACTTCAGCCAGATCAGGCCTGCAAAGAAACTGCGTTTCAGATGCCTTTGTAAGAGATGTTCCCGGTAGGCTGTAGGAGCACTGTGCAGAGCGAGTTGTTTCTTAGCTTCCCAAAGAGCTGGAAGCAAGAAGCTTTGGGGCCCAACTCGCCGTTTGGAAAGAAGCCTGCACGTTGTGCCTTTCAGCTCTAGGCCAATGTAGCACACCCAGAGCAGAAGTTCTACTTCAGCCAGATCAGGCCTGCAAAGAAACTTCGTTTCACAGGCCTTTGTAAGAGATGTTCCCGGTAGGCTGTAAGAGCACTGTGCAGAGCGAGTTGTTTCATAGCTAGCCCAAAGAGCTGGAAGCAAGATGCTTTGGGGCCCAACTCGCCCTTTGGAAAGAAGACTGCACGTTGTGCCTTTCAGCTCTAGGGCCATGTAGCACACCCAGAGCAGAAGTTCTACCTCAGCCAGATCAGGCCTGCAAAGAAACTGCATTTCACAGGCCTTTGTAACTGATGCTCCCGGTAGGCTGTAAGAGCACTGTGCAGAGCGAGTTGTTTCATAGCTAGCCCAAAGAGCTGGAAGCAAGATGCTTTGGGGCCCAACTCGCCCTTTGGAAAGAAGCCTGCACGTTGTGCCTTTCAGCTCTAGGGCCATGTAGCACACACAGAGCAGAAGTTCTACTTCAGCCACATCAGGCCTGCAAAGAAACTGCGTTTCACAGGCCTTTGTAAGAGATGTTCCCGGTAGGCTGTAAGAGCACTGTGCAGAGCGAGTTGTTTCTTAGCTTCCCAAAGAGCTGGAAGCAAGATGCTTTGGGGCCCAACTCGCCCTTTGGAAACAGGCCTGCACGTTGTGCCCTTCAGCTCTAGGGCAATGTAGCACACCCAGAGCAGAAGTTCTAGTGCAGCGTGATCAGGCCTGCAAAGAAACTGCATTTCACAGGCCTTTGTAAGTGATGGTTCCGGTAGGCTGTAAGAGCACTGTGCAGAGCGAGTTGTTTCATAGCTAGCCCAAAGAGCTGGAAGCAAGATGGTTTGGGGCCTAACTCGCCCTTTGGAAAGAAGCCTGCACGTTGTGCCTTTCAGCTCTAGGCCAATGTAGCACACCCAGAGCAGAAGTTCTACTTCAGCCACATCAGGCCTGCAAAGAAACTGCGTTTCACAGGCCTTTGTAAGAGATGTTCCCGGTAGGCTGTAAGAGCACTGTGCAGAGCGAGTTGTTTCTTAGCTTCCCAAAGAGCTGGAAGCAAGATGCTTTGGGGCCCAACTCGCCCTTTGCAAAGAAGCCTGCACGTTGTTCCTTTCAGCTCTAGGGCAATGTAGGACACCCTGAGCAGAAGTTCTACTTCAGCCACATCAGGCCTGCAAAGAATCTGCGTTTCACAGGCCTTTGTAAGAGATATTCCCGGTAGGCAGTAAGAGCAATGTGCAGAGCGAGTTGTTTCTTAGCTTCCCAAAGAGCTGGAAGCAACATGCTTTGGGGCCCAACTCGCCCTTTGGAAAGAAGCCTGCACGTTGTGCCTTTCAGCTCTAGGCCAATGTAGCACACCCAGAGCAGAAGTTCTACTTCAGCCAGATCAGGCCTGCAAAGAAACTGCGTTTCACAGGCCTTTGTAAGAGATGTTCCCGGTAGGCTGTAGGAGCACTGTGCAGAGCGAGTTGTTTCTTAGCTTCCCAAAGAGCTGGAAGCAAGAAGCTTTGGGGCCCAACTCGCCGTTTGGAAAGAAGCCTGCACGTTGTGCCTTTCAGCTCTAGGCCAATGTAGCACACCCAGAGCAGAAGTTCTACTTCAGCCAGATCAGGCCTGCAAAGAAACTTCGTTTCACAGGCCTTTGTAAGAGATGTTCCCGGTAGGCTGTAAGAGCACTGTGCAGAGCTAGTTGTTTCATAGCTAGCCCAAAGAGCTGGAAGCAAGATGCTTTGGGGCCCAACTCGCCCTTTGGAAAGAAGACTGCACGTTGTGCCTTTCAGCTCTAGGGCCATGTAGCACACCCAGAGCAGAAGTTCTACCTCAGCCAGATCAGGCCTGCAAAGAAACTGCATTTCACAGGCCTTTGTAACTGATGCTCCCGGTAGGCTGTAAGAGCACTGTGCAGAGCGAGTTGTTTCATAGCTAGCCCAAAGAGCTGGAAGCAAGATGCTTTGGGGCCCAACTCGCCCTTTGGAAAGAAGCCTGCACGTTGTGCCTTTCAGCTCTAGGGCCATGTAGCACACACAGAGCAGAAGTTCTACTTCAGCCACATCAGGCCTGCAAAGAAACTGCGTTTCACAGGCCTTTGTAAGAGATGTTCCCGGTAGGCTGTAAGAGCACTGTGCAGAGCGAGTTGTTTCTTAGCTTCCCAAAGAGCTGGAAGAAAGAAGCTTTGGGGCCCAACTCGCCCTTTGGAAAGAAGCCTGCACGTTGTGCCTTTCAGCTCTAGGCCAATGTAGCACACCCAGAGCAGAAGTTCTACTTCAGCCAGATCAGGCCTGCAAAGAAACTGCGTTTCACAGTCCTTTGTAAGAGATGTTCCCGGTAGGTTGTAAGAGCACTGTGCAGAGCGAGTTGTTTCTTAGCTTCCCACAGAGCTGGAAGCAAGATGCTTTGGGGCCCAACTCGCCCTTTGCAAAGAAGCCTGCACGTTGTGCCTTTCAGCTCTAGGGCAATGTAGCACACCCAGAGCAGAAGTTCTACTTCAGCCACATCAGGCCTGCAAAGAAACTGCGTTTCACAGGCCTTTGTAAGAGATGTTCCCGGTAGGCTGTATGAGCACTGTGCAGAGCGAGTTGTTTCATAGCTAGCCCAAAGAGCTGGAAGCAAGATGCTTTGGGGCCCAACTCGCCCTTTGGAAAGAAGACTGCACGTGGTGCCTTTCAGCTCTAGGGCCATGTAGCACACCCAGAGCAGAAGTTCTACTTCAGCCAGATCAGGCCTGCAAAGAAACTGCGTTTCACAGGCCTTTGTAAGCGATGTTCCCGGTAGGCTGTAAGAGCCCTGTGCAGAGCGAGTTGTTTCTTAGCTTCCCAAGGAGCTGGAAGCAAGATGCTTTGCGGCCCAACTCGCCCTTTGCAAAGAAGCCTGCACGTTGTGCCTTTCAGCTCTAGGGCAATGTAGCACACGCAGAGCAGAAGTTCTAGTTCAGCCAGATCAGGCCTGCAAAGAAACTGCGTTTCACAGGCCTTTGTAAGAGATGTTCCCGGTAGGCTGTAAGAGCACTGTGCAGAGCGACTTGTTTCTTAGCTTCCCAAAGAGCTGGAAGCAAGATGCTTTGGGGCCCAACTCGCCCTTTTGAAAGAAGCCTGCACGTTGTGCCTTTCAGCTCTAGGGCAATGTAGCACACGCAGAGCAGAAGTTCTAGTTCAGCCAGATCAGGCCTGCAAAGAAACTGCGTTTCACAGGCCTTTGTAAGAGATGTTCCCGGTAGGCTGTAAGAGCACTGTGCAGAGCGAGTTGTTTCTTAGCTTCCCAAAGAGCTGGAAGCAAGATGCTTTGGGGCCCAACTCGCCCTTTGGAAAGAAGCCTGCACGTTGTGCCTTTCAGCTCTAGGGCCATGTAGCACACACAGAGCAGAAGTTCTACTTCAGCCACATCAGGCCTGCAAAGAAACTGCGTTTCACAGGCCTTTGTAAGAGATGTTCCCGGTAGGCTGTAAGAGCAC
Organism: Equus caballus; assembly: GCF_041296265.1. Taxonomy (NCBI): domain Eukaryota; kingdom Metazoa; phylum Chordata; class Mammalia; order Perissodactyla; family Equidae; genus Equus; species Equus caballus. Next base: position 51,565,042 of record NC_091688.1, on the reverse strand, counting down.
TGTGCAGAGCGAGTTGTTTCTTAGCTTCCCAAAGAGCTGGAAGCAAGATGCTTTGGGGCCCAACTCGCCCTTTGGAAACAGGCCTGCACGTTGTGCCCTTCAGCTCTAGGGCAATGTAGCACACCCAGAGCAGAAGTTCTAGTGCAGCGTGATCAGGCCTGCAAAGAAACTGCATTTCACAGGCCTTTGTAACTGATGCTCCCGGTAGGCTGTAAGAGCACTGTGCAGAGCGAGTTGTTTCATAGCTAGCCCAAAGAGCTGGAAGCAAGATGGTTTGGGGCCTAACTCTCCCTTTGGAAAGAAGCCTGCACGTTGTGCCTTTCAGCTCTAGGCCAATGTAGCACACCCAGAGCAGAAGTTCTACTTCAGCCACATCAGGCCTGCAAAGAAACTGCGTTTCACAGGCCTTTGTAAGAGATGTTCCCGGTAGGCTGTAAGAGCACTGTGCAGAGCGAGTTGTTTCTTAGCTTCCCAAAGAGCTGGAAGCAAGATGCTTTGGGGCCCAACTCGCCCTTTGCAAAGAAGCCTGCACGTTGTTCCTTTCAGCTCTAGGGCAATGTAGGACACCCTGAGCAGAAGTTCTACTTCAGCCACATCAGGCCTGCAAAGAAACTGCGTTTCACAGGCCTTTGTAAGAGATATTCCCGGTAGGCAGTAAGAGCAATGTGCAGAGCGAGTTGTTTCTTAGCTTCCCAAAGAGCTGGAAGCAACATGCTTTGGGGCCCAACTCGCCCTTTGGAAAGAAGCCTGCACGTTGTGCCTTTCAGCTCTAGGCCAATGTAGCACACCCAGAGCAGAAGTTCTACTTCAGCCAGATCAGGCCTGCAAAGAAACTGCGTTTCAGATGCCTTTGTAAGAGATGTTCCCGGTAGGCTGTAGGAGCACTGTGCAGAGCGAGTTGTTTCTTAGCTTCCCAAAGAGCTGGAAGCAAGAAGCTTTGGGGCCCAACTCGCCGTTTGGAAAGAAGCCTGCACGTTGTGCCTTTCAGCTCTAGGCCAATGTAGCACACCCAGAGCAGAAGTTCTACTTCAGCCAGATCAGGCCTGCAAAGAAACTTCGTTTCACAGGCCTTTGTAAGAGATGTTCCCGGTAGGCTGTAAGAGCACTGTGCAGAGCGAGTTGTTTCATAGCTAGCCCAAAGAGCTGGAAGCAAGATGCTTTGGGGCCCAACTCGCCCTTTGGAAAGAAGACTGCACGTTGTGCCTTTCAGCTCTAGGGCCATGTAGCACACCCAGAGCAGAAGTTCTACCTCAGCCAGATCAGGCCTGCAAAGAAACTGCATTTCACAGGCCTTTGTAACTGATGCTCCCGGTAGGCTGTAAGAGCACTGTGCAGAGCGAGTTGTTTCATAGCTAGCCCAAAGAGCTGGAAGCAAGATGCTTTGGGGCCCAACTCGCCCTTTGGAAAGAAGCCTGCACGTTGTGCCTTTCAGCTCTAGGGCCATGTAGCACACACAGAGCAGAAGTTCTACTTCAGCCACATCAGGCCTGCAAAGAAACTGCGTTTCACAGGCCTTTGTAAGAGATGTTCCCGGTAGGCTGTAAGAGCACTGTGCAGAGCGAGTTGTTTCTTAGCTTCCCAAAGAGCTGGAAGCAAGATGCTTTGGGGCCCAACTCGCCCTTTGGAAACAGGCCTGCACGTTGTGCCCTTCAGCTCTAGGGCAATGTAGCACACCCAGAGCAGAAGTTCTAGTGCAGCGTGATCAGGCCTGCAAAGAAACTGCATTTCACAGGCCTTTGTAAGTGATGGTTCCGGTAGGCTGTAAGAGCACTGTGCAGAGCGAGTTGTTTCATAGCTAGCCCAAAGAGCTGGAAGCAAGATGGTTTGGGGCCTAACTCGCCCTTTGGAAAGAAGCCTGCACGTTGTGCCTTTCAGCTCTAGGCCAATGTAGCACACCCAGAGCAGAAGTTCTACTTCAGCCACATCAGGCCTGCAAAGAAACTGCGTTTCACAGGCCTTTGTAAGAGATGTTCCCGGTAGGCTGTAAGAGCACTGTGCAGAGCGAGTTGTTTCTTAGCTTCCCAAAGAGCTGGAAGCAAGATGCTTTGGGGCCCAACTCGCCCTTTGCAAAGAAGCCTGCACGTTGTTCCTTTCAGCTCTAGGGCAATGTAGGACACCCTGAGCAGAAGTTCTACTTCAGCCACATCAGGCCTGCAAAGAATCTGCGTTTCACAGGCCTTTGTAAGAGATATTCCCGGTAGGCAGTAAGAGCAATGTGCAGAGCGAGTTGTTTCTTAGCTTCCCAAAGAGCTGGAAGCAACATGCTTTGGGGCCCAACTCGCCCTTTGGAAAGAAGCCTGCACGTTGTGCCTTTCAGCTCTAGGCCAATGTAGCACACCCAGAGCAGAAGTTCTACTTCAGCCAGATCAGGCCTGCAAAGAAACTGCGTTTCACAGGCCTTTGTAAGAGATGTTCCCGGTAGGCTGTAGGAGCACTGTGCAGAGCGAGTTGTTTCTTAGCTTCCCAAAGAGCTGGAAGCAAGAAGCTTTGGGGCCCAACTCGCCGTTTGGAAAGAAGCCTGCACGTTGTGCCTTTCAGCTCTAGGCCAATGTAGCACACCCAGAGCAGAAGTTCTACTTCAGCCAGATCAGGCCTGCAAAGAAACTTCGTTTCACAGGCCTTTGTAAGAGATGTTCCCGGTAGGCTGTAAGAGCACTGTGCAGAGCGAGTTGTTTCATAGCTAGCCCAAAGAGCTGGAAGCAAGATGCTTTGGGGCCCAACTCGCCCTTTGGAAAGAAGACTGCACGTTGTGCCTTTCAGCTCTAGGGCCATGTAGCACACCCAGAGCAGAAGTTCTACCTCAGCCAGATCAGGCCTGCAAAGAAACTGCATTTCACAGGCCTTTGTAACTGATGCTCCCGGTAGGCTGTAAGAGCACTGTGCAGAGCGAGTTGTTTCATAGCTAGCCCAAAGAGCTGGAAGCAAGATGCTTTGGGGCCCAACTCGCCCTTTGGAAAGAAGCCTGCACGTTGTGCCTTTCAGCTCTAGGGCCATGTAGCACACACAGAGCAGAAGTTCTACTTCAGCCACATCAGGCCTGCAAAGAAACTGCGTTTCACAGGCCTTTGTAAGAGATGTTCCCGGTAGGCTGTAAGAGCACTGTGCAGAGCGAGTTGTTTCTTAGCTTCCCAAAGAGCTGGAAGAAAGAAGCTTTGGGGCCCAACTCGCCCTTTGGAAAGAAGCCTGCACGTTGTGCCTTTCAGCTCTAGGCCAATGTAGCACACCCAGAGCAGAAGTTCTACTTCAGCCAGATCAGGCCTGCAAAGAAACTGCGTTTCACAGTCCTTTGTAAGAGATGTTCCCGGTAGGTTGTAAGAGCACTGTGCAGAGCGAGTTGTTTCTTAGCTTCCCACAGAGCTGGAAGCAAGATGCTTTGGGGCCCAACTCGCCCTTTGCAAAGAAGCCTGCACGTTGTGCCTTTCAGCTCTAGGGCAATGTAGCACACCCAGAGCAGAAGTTCTACTTCAGCCACATCAGGCCTGCAAAGAAACTGCGTTTCACAGGCCTTTGTAAGAGATGTTCCCGGTAGGCTGTAAGAGCACTGTGCAGAGCGAGTTGTTTCATAGCTAGCCCAAAGAGCTGGAAGCAAGATGCTTTGGGGCCCAACTCGCCCTTTGGAAAGAAGACTGCACGTGGTGCCTTTCAGCTCTAGGGCCATGTAGCACACCCAGAGCAGAAGTTCTACTTCAGCCAGATCAGGCCTGCAAAGAAACTGCGTTTCACAGGCCTTTGTAAGCGATGTTCCCGGTAGGCTGTAAGAGCCCTGTGCAGAGCGAGTTGTTTCTTAGCTTCCCAAGGAGCTGGAAGCAAGATGCTTTGCGGCCCAACTCGCCCTTTGCAAAGAAGCCTGCACGTTGTGCCTTTCAGCTCTAGGGCAATGTAGCACACGCAGAGCAGAAGTTCTAGTTCAGCCAGATCAGGCCTGCAAAGAAACTGCGTTTCACAGGCCTTTGTAAGAGATGTTCCCGGTAGGCTGTAAGAGCACTGTGCAGAGCGACTTGTTTCTTAGCTTCCCAAAGAGCTGGAAGCAAGATGCTTTGGGGCCCAACTCGCCCTTTTGAAAGAAGCCTGCACGTTGTGCCTTTCAGATCTAGGCCAATGTAGCACACCAAGAGCAGAAGTTCTACTTCAGCCAGATCAGGCCTGCAAAGAAACTGCGTTTCACAGGCCTTTGTAAGAGATGTTCCCGGTAGGCTGTAAGAGCACTGTGCAGAGCGACTTGTTTCTTAGCTTTCCAAAGAGCTGGAAGCAAGATGCTTTGGGGCCCAACTCGCCCTTTGGAAAGAAGCCTGCACGTTGTGCCTTTCAGCTCTAAGGCAATGTAGAGCACCCAGAGCAGAAGTTCCACCTCAGCCAGATCAGGCCTGCAAAGAAACTGCGTTTCACAGGCCTTTGTAAGAGATGTTCCCGGTAGGCTGTAAGAGCACTCTGCAGAGCGAGTTGTTTCTTAGCTTCCCAAAGAGCTGGAAGCAAGATGCTTTGGGGCCCAACTCGCCCATTGGAAAGAAGCCTGAAGGTTGTGCCTTTCAGCTCTAGGGCCATGTAGCACACCCAGAGCAGAAGTTCTAGTTCAGCCAGATCAGGCCTGCAAAGAAACTGCATTTCACAGGCCTTTGTAACTGATGCTCCCGGTAGGCTGTAAGAGCACTGTGCAGAGCGAGTTGTTTCATAGCTAGCCCAAAGAGCTGGAAGCAAGATGCTTTGGGGCCCAACTCGCCCTTTGGAAAGAAGCCTGCACGTTGTGCCTTTCAGCTCTAGGGCCATGTAGCACACGCAGAGCAGAAGTTCTAGTTCAGCCAGATCAGGCCTGCAAAGAAACTGCGTTTCACAGGCCTTTGTAAGAGATGTTCCCGGTAGGCTGTAAGAGCACTGTGCAGAGCGACTTGTTTCTTAGCTTCCCAAAGAGCTGGAAGCAAGATGCTTTGGGGCCCAACTCGCCCTTTTGAAAGAAGCCTGCACGTTGTGCCTTTCAGCTCAGGGCCAATGTAGAACACCCAGAGCAGAAGTTCTACTTCAGCCATATCAGGCCTGCAAAGAAACTCGTTTCACAGGCCTTTGTAAGAGATGTTCCCGGTAGTCTGTAAGAGCACTGTGCAGAGCGAGTTGTTTCATAGCTAGCCCAAAGAGCTGGAAGCAAGATGCTTTGGGGCCCAACTCGCCGTTTGGAAAGAAGACTGCACGCTGTGCCTTTCAGCTCTAGGGCAATGTAGCACACGCAGAGCAGAAGTTCTACTTCAGCCAGATCAGGCCTGCAAAGAAACTGCGTTTCACAGGCCTTTGGAAGAGATGTTCCCGGTAGGCTGTAAGAGCACTGTGCAGAGCGAGTTGTTTCTTAGCTTCCCAAAGAGCTGGAAGCAAGATGCTTTGCGGCCCAACTCGCCCTTTGGAAAGAAGCCTGCACGTTGTGCCTTTCAGCTCTAGGCCAATGTAGCACACCCAGAGCAGAAGTTCTAATTCAGCCAGATCAGGCCTGCAAAGAAACTGCGTTTGAGATGCCTTTGTAAGAGATGTTCCCGGTAGGCTGTAAAAGCACTGTGCAGAGCGAGTTGTTTCTTAGCTTCCCAAAGAGCTGGAAGCAAGATGCTTTGGGGCCCAACTCGCCCTTTGGAAAGAAGCCTGCACGTTGTGCCTTTCAGCTCTAGGCCAATGTAGCACACCCACAGCAGAAGTTCTACTTCAGCCAGATCAGGCCTGCAAAGAAACTGCGTTTCACAGGCCTTTGTAAGAGATGTTCCCGGTAGGCTGTAAGAGCACTGTGCAGAGCGAGTTGTTTCTTAGCTTCCCAAAGAGCTGGAAGCAAGATGCTTTGGGGCCCAACTCGCCCTTTGGAAAGAACCCTGCACGTTGTCCTTTTCAGCTCTAGGCAAATGTAGCACACCCAGAGCAGAAGTTATACTTCAGCCAGATCAGGCCTGCAAAGAAACTGCGTTTCACAGGCCTTTGTAAGAGATGTTCCCGGTAGGCTGTAAGAGCACTGTGCAGAGCGAGTTGTTTCTTAGCTTCCCAAAGAGCTGGAAGCAAGATGCTTTGGGGCCCAACTCGCCCTTTGGAAAGAACCCTGCACGTTGTCCTTTTCAGCTCTAGGCAAATGTAGCACACCCAGAGCAGAAGTTATACTTCAGCCAGATCAGGCCTGCAAAGAAACTGCGTTTCACAGGCCTTTGTAAGAGATGTTCCCGGTAGGCTGTAAGAGCACTGTGCAGAGCGAGTTGTTTCTTAGCTTCCCAAAGAGCTGGAAGCAAGATGCTTTGGGGCCCAACTCGCCCTTTGGAAAGAAGCCTGCACGTTGTGCCTTTCAGCTCTAAGGCAATGTAGAGCACCCAGAGCAGAAGTTCCACCTCAGCCAGATCAGGCCTGCAAAGAAACTGCGTTTCACAGGCCTTTGTAAGAGATGTTCCCGGTAGGCTGTAAGAGCACTCTGCAGAGCGAGTTGTTTCTTAGCTTCCCAAAGAGCTGGAAGCAAGATGCTTTGGGGCCCAACTCGCCCATTGGAAAGAAGCCTGAAGGTTGTGCCTTTCAGCTCTAGGGCCATGTAGCACACCCAGAGCAGAAGTTCTAGTTCAGCCAGATCAGGCCTGCAAAGAAACTGCATTTCACAGGCCTTTGTAACTGATGCTCCCGGTAGGCTGTAAGAGCACTGTGCAGAGCGAGTTGTTTCATAGCTAGCCCAAAGAGCTGGAAGCAAGATGCTTTGGGGCCCAACTCGCCCTTTGGAAAGAAGCCTGCACGTTGTGCCTTTCAGCTCTAGGGCCATGTAGCACACACAGAGCAGAAGTTCTACTTCAGCCACATCAGGCCTGCAAAGAAACTGCGTTTCACAGGCCTTTGAAAGAGATGTTCCCGGTAGGCTGTAAGAGCACTGTGCAGAGCGAGTTGTTTCTTAGCTTCCCAAAGAGCTGGAAGCAAGAAGCTTTGGGGCCCAACTCGCCCTTTGGAAAGAAGCCTGCACGTTGTGCCTTTCAGCTCTAGGCCAATGTAGCACACCCAGTGCAGAAGTTCTACTTCAGCCAGATCAGGCTTGCAAATAAACTTCGTTTCACAGGCCTTTGTAAGAGATGTTCCCGGTAGGCTGTAAGAGCACTGTGCAGAGCGAGTTGTTTCATAGCTAGCCCAAAGAGCTGGAAGCAAGATGCTTTGGGGCCCAACTCGCCCTTTGGAAAGAAGACTGCACGTGGTGTCTTTCAGCTCTAGGGCCATGTGGCACACCCAGAGCAGAAGTTCTACTTCAGCCAGATGAGGCCTGCAAAGAAACTGCGTTTCACAGGCCTTTGTAAGAGATGTTCCCGGTAGGCTGTAAGAGCACTGTGCCGAGCGAGTTGTTTCTTAGCTTCCCAAAGAGCTGGAAGCAAGATGCTTTGGGGCCCAACTCGCCCTTTGGAAAGAAGCCTGCAGGTTGTGCCTTTCAGCTCAAGGCCAATGTAGCACACCCAGAGCAGAAGTTCTACTTCAGCCAGATCAGGCCTGCAAAGAAACTGCATTTCACAGGCCTTTGTAAGCGATGTTCCCGGTAGGCTGTAAGAGCACTGTGCACAGCGAGTTGTTTCTTAGCTTCCCAAGGAGCTGGAAGCAAGATGCTTTGCGGCCCAACTCGCCCTTTGCAAAGAAGCCTGCACGTTGTGCCTTTCAGCTCTAGGGCAATGTAGCACACGCAGAGCAGAAGTTCTAGTTCAGCCAGATCAGGCCTGCAAAGAAACTGCGTTTCACAGGCCTTTGTAAGAGATGTTCCCGGTATGCTGTAAGAGCACTGTGCAGAGCGACTTGTTTCTTAGCTTCCCAAAGAGCTGGAAGCAAGATGCTTTGGGGCCCAACTCGCCCTTTTGAAAGAAGCCTGCACGTTGTGCCTTTCAGATCTAGGCCAATGTAGCACACCCAGAGCAGAAGTTCTACTTCAGCCAGATCAGGCCTGCAAATAAACTGCGTTTCACAGGCCTTTGTAAGAGATGTTCCCAGTAGGCTGTAAGAGCACTGTGCAGAGCGACTTGTTTCTTAGCTTCCCAAAGAGCTGGAAACAAGATGCTTTGGGGCCCAACTCGCCCTTTGGAAAGAAGCCTGCAGGTTGTGCCTTTCAGCTCTAGGGCCATGTAGCACACCCAGAGCAGAAGTTCTAGTTCAGCCAGATCAGGCCTGCAAAGAAACTGCATTTCACAGGCCTTTGTAACTGATGCTCCCGGTAGGCTGTAAGAGCACTGTGCAGAGCGAGTTGTTTCATAGCTAGCCCAAAGAGCTGGAAGCAAGATGCTTTGGGGCCCAACTCGCCCTTTGGAAAGAAGCCTGCACGTTGTGCCTTTCAGCTCTAGGGCCATGTAGCACACACAGAGCAGAAGTTCTACTTCAGCCACATCAGGCCTGCAAAGAAACTGCGTTTCACAGGCCTTTGTAAGAGATGTTCCCGGTAGGCTGTAAGAGCACTGTGCAGAGCGAGTTGTTTCTTAGCTTCCCAAAGAGCTGGAAGCAAGAAGGTTTGGGGCCCAACTCGCCCTTTGGAAAGAAGCCTGCACGTTGTGCCTTTCATCTCTAGGCCAATGTAGCACACCCAGAGCAGAAGTTCTAGTTCAGCCAGATCAGGCCTGCAAAGAAACTGCGTTTCACAGGCCTTTGTAAGAGATGTTCCCGGTAGGCTGTAAGAGCACTGTGCAGAGCGAGTTGTTTCTTAGCTTCCCAAAGAGCTGGAAGCAAGATGCTTTGGGGCCCAACTCGCCCTTTGGAAAGAAGCCTGCACGTTGTGCCTTTCAGCTCTAGGGCAATGTAGCACACACAGAGCAGAAGTTCTACTTCAGCCACATCAGGCCTGCAAAGAAACTGCGTTTCACAGGCCTTTGTAAGAGATGTTCCCGGTAGGCTGTAAGAGCACTGTGCAGAGCGAGTTGTTTCTTAGCTTCCCAAAGAGCTGGAAGCAAGATGCTTTGGGGCCCAACTCGCCCTTTGGAAACAGGCCTGCACGTTGTGCCCTTCAGCTCTAGGGCAATGTAGCACACCCAGAGCAGAAGTTCTAGTGCAGCGTGATCAGGCCTGCAAAGAAACTGCATTTCACAGGCCTTTGTAAGTGATGGTTCCGGTAGGCTCTAAGAGCACTGTGCAGAGCGAGTTGTTTCATAGCTAGCCCAAAGTGCTGGAAGCAAGATGGTTTGGGGCCTAACTTGCCCTTTGGAAAGAAGCCTGCACGTTGTGCCTTTCAGCTCTAGGGCAATGTAGCACACCCAGAGCAGAAGTTCTAGTTCAGCCAGATCAGGCCTGCAAAGAAACTGCGTTTCACAGGCCTTTGTAAGAGATGTTCCCGGTAGGCTGTAAGAGCACTGTGCAGAGCGAGTTGTTTCTTAGCTTCCCAAAGAGCTGGAAGCAAGAACCTTTGGGGCCCAACTCGCCCTTTGGAAAGAAGCCTGCACGTTGTGCCTTTCAGCTCTAGGCCAATGTAGCACACCCAGAGCAGAAGTTCTACTTCAGCCAGATCAGGCCTGCAAAGAAACTGCGTTTCACAGGCCTTTGTAAGAGATGTTCCCGGTAGGCTGTAAGAGCACTGTGCAGAGCGAGTTGTTTCATAGCTAGCCCAAAGAGCTGGAAGCAAGATGCTTTGGGGCCCAACTCGCCCTTTGGAAAGAAGCCTGCACGTTGTGCCTTTCAGCTCTAAGGCAATGTAGAGCACCCAGAGCAGAAGTTCCACCTCAGCCAGATCAGGCCTGCAAAGAAACTGCGTTTCACAGGCCTTTGTAAGAGATGTTCCCGGTAGGCTGTAAGAGCACTCTGCAGAGCGAGTTGTTTCTTAGCTTCCCAAAGAGCTGGAAGCAAGATGCTTTGGGGCCCAACTCGCCCATTGGAAAGAAGCCTGAAGGTTGTGCCTTTCAGCTCTAGGGCCATGTAGCACACCCAGAGCAGAAGTTCTAGTTCAGCCAGATCAGGCCTGCAAAGAAACTGCATTTCACAGGCCTTTGTAAGTGATGCTCCCGGTAGGCTGTAAGAGCACTGTGCAGAGCGAGTTGTTTCATAGCTAGCCCAAAGAGCTGGAAGCAAGATGCTTTGGGGCCCAACTCGCCCTTTGGAAAGAAGCCTGCACGTTGTGCCTTTCAGCTCTAGGGCCATGTAGCACACACAGAGCAGAAGTTCTACTTCAGCCACATCAGGCCTGCAAAGAAACTGCGTTTCACAGGCCTTTGAAAGAGATGTTCCCGGTAGGCTGTAAGAGCACTGTGCAGAGCGAGTTGTTTCTTAGCTTCCCAAAGAGCTGGAAGCAAGAAGCTTTGGGGCCCAACTCGCCCTTTGGAAAGAAGCCTGCACGTTGTGCCTTTCAGCTCTAGGCCAATGTAGCACACCCAGTGCAGAAGTTCTACTTCAGCCAGATCAGGCTTGCAAATAAACTTCGTTTCACAGGCCTTTGTAAGAGATGTTCCCGGTAGGCTGTAAGAGCACTGTGCAGAGCGAGTTGTTTCATAGCTAGCCCAAAGAGCTGGAAGCAAGATGCTTTGGGGCCCAACTCGCCCTTTGGAAAGAAGACTGCACGTGGTGTCTTTCAGCTCTAGGGCCATGTGGCACACCCAGAGCAGAAGTTCTACTTCAGCCAGATGAGGCCTGCAAAGAAACTGCGTTTCACAGGCCTTTGTAAGAGATGTTCCCGGTAGGCTGTAAGAGCACTGTGCCGAGCGAGTTGTTTCTTAGCTTCCCAAAGAGCTGGAAGCAAGATGCTTTGGGGCCCAACTCGCCCTTTGGAAAGAAGCCTGCAGGTTGTGCCTTTCAGCTCAAGGCCAATGTAGCACACCCAGAGCAGAAGTTCTACTTCAGCCAGATCAGGCCTGCAAAGAAACTGCATTTCACAGGCCTTTGTAAGCGATGTTCCCGGTAGGCTGTAAGAGCACTGTGCACAGCGAGTTGTTTCTTAGCTTCCCAAGGAGCTGGAAGCAAGATGCTTTGCGGCCCAACTCGCCCTTTGCAAAGAAGCCTGCACGTTGTGCCTTTCAGCTCTAGGGCAATGTAGCACACGCAGAGCAGAAGTTCTAGTTCAGCCAGATCAGGCCTGCAAAGAAACTGCGTTTCACAGGCCTTTGTAAGAGATGTTCCCGGTATGCTGTAAGAGCACTGTGCAGAGCGACTTGTTTCTTAGCTTCCCAAAGAGCTGGAAGCAAGATGCTTTGGGGCCCAACTCGCCCTTTTGAAAGAAGCCTGCACGTTGTGCCTTTCAGATCTAGGCCAATGTAGCACACCCAGAGCAGAAGTTCTACTTCAGCCAGATCAGGCCTGCAAATAAACTGCGTTTCACAGGCCTTTGTAAGAGATGTTCCCAGTAGGCTGTAAGAGCACTGTGCAGAGCGACTTGTTTCTTAGCTTCCCAAAGAGCTGGAAACAAGATGCTTTGGGGCCCAACTCGCCCTTTGGAAAGAAGCCTGCAGGTTGTGCCTTTCAGCTCTAGGGCCATGTAGCACACCCAGAGCAGAAGTTCTAGTTCAGCCAGATCAGGCCTGCAAAGAAACTGCATTTCACAGGCCTTTGTAACTGATGCTCCCGGTAGGCTGTAAGAGCACTGTGCAGAGCGAGTTGTTTCATAGCTAGCCCAAAGAGCTGGAAGCAAGATGCTTTGGGGCCCAACTCGCCCTTTGGAAAGAAGCCTGCACGTTGTGCCTTTCAGCTCTAGGGCCATGTAGCACACACAGAGCAGAAGTTCTACTTCAGCCACATCAGGCCTGCAAAGAAACTGCGTTTCACAGGCCTTTGTAAGAGATGTTCCCGGTAGGCTGTAAGAGCACTGTGCAGAGCGAGTTGTTTCTTAGCTTCCCAAAGAGCTGGAAGCAAGAAGGTTTGGGGCCCAACTCGCCCTTTGGAAAGAAGCCTGCACGTTGTGCCTTTCAGCTCTAGGCCAATGTAGCACACCCAGAGCAGAAGTTCTACTTCAGCCAGATCAGGCCTGCAAAGAAACTGCGTTTCACAGGCCTTTGTAAGAGATGTTCCCGGTAGGCTGTAAGAGCACTGTGCAGAGCGAGTTGTTTCTTAGCTTCCCAAAGAGCTGGAAGCAAGATGCTTTGGGGCCCAACTCGCCCTTTGGAAAGAAGCCTGCACGTTGTGCCTTTCAGCTCTAGGGCAATGTAGCACACACAGAGCAGAAGTTCTACTTCAGCCACATCAGGCCTGCAAAGAAACTGCGTTTCACAGGCCTTTGTAAGAGATGTTCCCGGTAGGCTGTAAGAGCACTGTGCATAGCGAGTTGTTTCTTAGCTTCCCAAAGAGCTGGAAGAAAGATGCTTTGGGGCCCAACTCGCCCTTTGGAAACAGGCCTGCTCGTTGTGCCCTTCAGCTCTAGGGCAATGTAGCACACCCAGAGCAGAAGTTCTAGTGCAGCGTGATCAGGCCTGCAAAGAAACTGCATTTCACAGGCCTTTGTAAGTGATGGTTCCGGTAGGCTCTAAGAGCACTGTGCAGAGCGAGTTGTTTCATAGCTAGCCCAAAGTGCTGGAAGCAAGATGGTTTGGGGCCTAACTTGCCCTTTGGAAAGAAGCCTGCACGTTGTGCCTTTCAGCTCTAGGGCAATGTAGCACACCCAGAGCAGAAGTTCTAGTTCAGCCAGATCAGGCCTGCAAAGAAACTGCGTTTCACAGGCCTTTGTAAGAGATGTTCCCGGTAGGCTGTAAGAGCACTGTGCAGAGCGAGTTGTTTCTTAGCTTCCCAAAGAGCTGGAAGCAAGAACCTTTGGGGCCCAACTCGCCCTTTTGAAAGAAGCCTGCACGTTGTGCCTTTCAGCTCTAGGCCAATGTAGCACACCCAGAGCAGAAGTTCTACTTCAGCCAGATCAGGCCTGCAAAGAAACTGCGTTTCACAGGCCTTTGTAAGAGATGTTCCCGGTAGGCTGTAAGAGCACTGTGCAGAGCGAGTTGTTTCATAGCTAGCCCAAAGAGCTGGAAGCAAGATGCTTTGGGGCCCAACTCGCCCTTTGGAAAGAAGACTGCACGTTGTGCCTTTCAGCTCTAGGGCCATGTAGCACACCCAGAGCAGAAGTTCTACTTCAGCCAGATCAGGCCTGCAAAGAAACTGCATTTCACAGGCCTTTGTAACTGACGCTCCCGGTAGGCTGTAAGAGCACTGTGCAGAGCGAGTTGTTTCATAGCTAGCCCAAAGAGCTGGAAGCAAGATGCTTTGGGGCCCAACTCGCCCTTTGGAAAGAAGCCTGCACGTTGTGCCTTTCAGCTCTAGGGCCATGTAGCACACCCAGAGCAGAAGTTCTACTTCAGCCAGATCAGGCCTGCAAAGAAACTGCATTTCACAGGCCTTTGTAAGCGATGTTCCCGGTAGGCTGTAAGAGCACTGTGCACAGCGAGTTGTTTCTTAGCTTCCCAAGGAGCTGGAAGCAAGATGCTTTGCGGCCCAACTCGCCCTTTGCAAAGAAGCCTGCACGTTGTGCCTTTCAGCTCTAGGGCAATGTAGCACACGCAGAGCAGAAGTTCTAGTTCAGCCAGATCAGGCCTGCAAAGAAACTGCGTTTCACAGGCCTTTGTAAGAGATGTTCCCGGTATGCTGTAAGAGCACTGTGCAGAGCGACTTGTTTCTTAGCTTCCCAAAGAGCTGGAAGCAAGATGCTTTGGGGCCCAACTCGCCCTTTTGAAAGAAGCCTGCACGTTGTGCCTTTCAGATCTAGGCCAATGTAGCACACCCAGAGCAGAAGTTCTACTTCAGCCAGATCAGGCCTGCAAATAAACTGCGTTTCACAGGCCTTTGTAAGAGATGTTCCCAGTAGGCTGTAAGAGCACTGTGCAGAGCGACTTGTTTCTTAGCTTCCCAAAGAGCTGGAAACAAGATGCTTTGGGGCCCAACTCGCCCTTTGGAAAGAAGCCTGCAGGTTGTGCCTTTCAGCTCTAGGGCCATGTAGCACACCCAGAGCAGAAGTTCTAGTTCAGCCAGATCAGGCCTGCAAAGAAACTGCATTTCACAGGCCTTTGTAACTGAGGCTCCCGGTAGGCTGTAAGAGCACTGTGCAGAGCGAGTTGTTTCATAGCTAGCCCAAAGAGCTGGAAGCAAGATGCTTTGGGGCCCAACTCGCCCTTTGGAAAGAAGCCTGCACGTTGTGCCTTTCAGCTCTAGGGCCATGTAGCACACACAGAGCAGAAGTTCTACTTCAGCCACATCAGGCCTGCAAAGAAACTGCGTTTCACAGGCCTTTGTAAGAGATGTTCCCGGTAGGCTGTAAGAGCACTGTGCAGAGCGAGTTGTTTCTTAGCTTCCCAAAGAGCTGGAAGCAAGAAGGTTTGGGGCCCAACTCGCCCTTTGGAAAGAAGCCTGCACGTTGCGCCTTTCAGCTCTAGGCCAATGTAGCACACCCAGAGCAGAAGTTCTACTTCAGCCAGATCAGGCCTGCAAAGAAACTGCGTTTCACAGGCCTTTGTAAGTGATGGTTCCGGTAGGCTCTAAGAGCACTGTGCAGAGCGAGTTGTTTCATAGCTAGCCCAAAGTGCTGGAAGCAAGATGGTTTGGGGCCTAACTTGCCCTTTGGAAAGAAGCCTGCACGTTGTGCCTTTCAGCTCTAGGGCAATGTAGCACACCCAGAGCAGAAGTTCTAGTTCAGCCAGATCAGGCCTGCAAAGAAACTGCGTTTCACAGGCCTTTGTAAGAGATGTTCCCGGTAGGCTGTAAGAGCACTGTGCAGAGCGAGTTGTTTCTTAGCTTCCCAAAGAGCTGGAAGCAAGAACCTTTGGGGCCCAACTCGCCCTTTGGAAAGAAGCCTGCACGTTGTGCCTTTCAGCTCTAGGCCAATGTAGCACACCCAGAGCAGAAGTTCTACTTCAGCCAGATCAGGCCTGCAAAGAAACTGCGTTTCACAGGCCTTTGTAAGAGATGTTCCCGGTAGGCTGTAAGAGCACTGTGCAGAGCGAGTTGTTTCATAGCTAGCCCAAAGAGCTGGAAGCAAGATGCTTTGGGGCCCAACTCGCCATTTGGAAAGAAGACTGCACGTTGTGCCTTTCAGCTCTAGGGCCATGTAGCACACCCAGAGCAGAAGTTCTACTTCAGCCAGATCAGGCCTGCAAAGAAACTGCATTTCACAGGCCTTTGTAACTGACGCTCCCGGTAGGCTGTAAGAGCACTGTGCAGAGCGAGTTGTTTCATAGCTAGCCCAAAGAGCTGGAAGCAAGATGCTTTGGGGCCCAACTCGCCCTTTGGAAAGAAGCCTGCACGTTGTGCCTTTCAGCTCTAGGGCCATGTAGCACACACAGAGCAGAAGTTCTACTTCAGCCACATCAGGCCTACAAAGAAACTGCGTTTCACAGGCCTTTGTAAGAGATGTTCCCGGTAGGCTGTAAGAGCACTGTGCAGAGCGAGTTGTTTCTTAGCTTCCCAAAGAGCTGGAAGCAAGAAGCTTTGGGGCCCAACTCGCCCTTTGGAAAGAAGCCTGCACGTTGTGCCTTTCAGCTCTAGGCCAATGTAGCACACCCAGAGCAGAAGTTCTAGTTCAGCCAGATCAGGCCTGCAAAGAAACTGCGTTTCACAGGCCTTTGTAAGAGATGTTCCCTGTAGGCTGTAAGAGCACTGTGCAGAGCGCCTTGTTTCTTAGCTTCCCAAAGAGCTGGAAGCAAGATGCTTTGGGGCCCAACTCGCCCTTTGGAAAGAAGCCTGCACGTTGTGCCTTTCAGATCTAGGCCAATGTAGCACACCCAGAGCAGAAGTTCTACTTCAGCCAGATCAGGCCTGCAAAGAAACTGCGTTTCACAGGCCTTTGTAAGAGATGTTCCCAGTAGGCTGTAAGAGCACTGTGCAGAGCGACTTGTTTCTTAGCTTCCCAAAGAGCTGGAAGCAAGATGCTTTGGGGCCCAACTCGCCCTTTGGAAACAGGCCTGCACGTTGTGCCCTTCAGCTCTAGGGCAATGTAGCACACCCAGAGCAGAAGTTCTAGTGCAGCGTGATCAGGCCTGCAAAGAAACTGCATTTCACAGGCCTTTGTAAGTGATGGTTCCGGTAGGCTGTAAGAGCACTGTGCAGAGCGAGTTGTTTCATAGCTAGCCCAAAGAGCTGGAAGCAAGATGCTTTGGGGCCCAACTCGCCTTTTGCAAAGAAGCCTGCACGTTGTGCCTTTCAGCTCTAGGGCCATGTAGCACACCCAGAGCAGAAGTTCTACTTCAGCCAGATCAGGCCTGCAAAGAAACTGCGTTTCACAGGCCTTTGTAAGAGATGTTCCCGGTAGGCTGTAAGAGCACTGTGCATAGCGAGTTGTTTCTTAGCTTCCCAAAGAGCTGGAAGCAAGATGCTTTGGGGCCCAACTCGCCCTTTGGAAAGAAGCCTGCACGTTGTGCCTTTCAGCTCTAGGCCAATGTAGCACACCCACAGCAGAAGTTCTACTTCAGCCAGATCAGGCCTGCAAAGAAACTGCGTTTCACAGGCCATTGTAAGAGATGTTCCCGGTAGGCTGTAAGAGCACTGTGCAGAGCGAGTTGTTTATTAGCTTCCCAAAGAGCTGGAAGCAAGATGCTTTGGGGCCCAACTCGCCCTTTGGAAAGAACCCTGCACGTTGTGCCTTTCAGCTCTAGGCCAATGTAGCACACCCAGAGCAGAAGTTCTACTTCAGCCAGATCAGGCCTTCAAAGAAACTGCGTTTCACAGGCCTTTGTAAGAGACGTTCCCGGTAGGCTGTAAGAGCACTGTGCAGAGCGAGTTGTTTCTTAGCTTCCCAAAGAGCTGGAAGCAAGATGCTTTGGGGCCCAACTCGCCCTTTGGAAAGAAGCCTGCACGTTGTGCCTTTCAGCTCTAGGGCAATGTAGAGCACCCAGAGCAGAAGTTCCACTTCAGCCAGATCAGGCCTGCAAAGAAACTGCGTTTCACAGGCCTTTGTAAGAGATGTTCCCGGTAGGCTGTAAGAGCACTGTGCAGAGCGAGTTGTTTCTTAGCTTCCCAAAGAGCTGGAAGCAAGATGCTTTGGGGCCCAACTCGCCCTTTGGAAAGAAGCCTACACGTTGTGCCTTTCAGCTCTAGGGCCATGTAGCACACCCAGAGCAGAAGTTCTAGTTCAGCCAGATCAGGCCTGCAAAGAAACTGCATTTCACAGGCCTTTGTAACTGATGCCCCCGGTAGGCTGTAAGAGCACTGTGCAGAGCGAGTTGTTTCATAGCTAGCCCAAAGAGCTGGAAGCAAGATGCTTTGGGGCCCAACTCGCCCTTTGGAAAGAAGCCTGCACGTTGTGCCTTTCAGCTCTAGGGCCATGTAGCACACCCAGAGCAGAAGTTCTACCTCAGCCAGATCAGTCCTGCAAAGAAACTGCGTTTGACAGGCCTTTGTATGAGATGCTCCCGGTAGGCTGTAAGAGCACTGTGCAGTGCGAGTTGTTTCTTAGCTTCCCAAGGAGCTGGAAGCAAGTTGCTTTGCGGCCCAACTCGCCCTTTGCAAAGAAGCCTGCACGTTGTGCCTTTCAGCTCTAGGGCAATGTAGCACACGCAGAGCAGAAGTTCTAGTTCAGCCAGATCCGGCCTCCAAAGAAAGTGCGTTTCACAGGCCTTTGTAAGAGATGTTCCCGGTAGGCTGTAAGAGCACTGTGCAGAGCGCCTTGTTTCTTAGCTTCCCAAAGAGCTGGAAGAAAGATGCTGTGGGGCCCAACTCGCCCTTTGGAAAGAAGCCTGCACATTGTGCCTTTCAGCTCTAGGGAAATGTAGCACACCCAGAGCAGAAGTTCTGGTTCAGCCAGATTAGGCCTGCAAAGAAAATGCATTTCACAGGCCTTTGTAAGAGATGTTCCCGGTAGGCTGTAAGAGCACTGTGCAGAGCGAGTTGTTTCTTAGCTTCCCAAAGAGCTGGAAGCAAGATGCTTTGGGGCCCAACTCGCCCTTTGGAAAGAAGCCTGCACGTTGTGCCTTTCAGCTCTAGGGCAGTGTAGCACACCCAGAGCAGAAGTTCCACTTCAGCCAGATCAGGCCTGCAAAGAAACTGCGTTTCACAGGCCTTTGTAAGAGATGTTCCCGGTAGGCTGTAAGAGCACTGTGCATAGCGAGTTGTTTCTTAGCTTCCCAAAGAGCTGGGAGCAAGATGCTTTGGGGCCCAACTCGCCCTTTGGAAAGAAGCCTGCACGTTGTGCCTTTCAGCTCTAGGCCAATGTAGCACACCCAGAGCAGAAGTTCTACTTCAGCCAGATCAGGCCTGCAAAGAAACTGCGTTTCACAGGCCTTTGTAAGCGAGGTTCCCGGTAGGCTGTAAGAGCACTGTGCAGAGCGAGTTGTTTCTTAGCTTCCCAAGGAGCTGGAAGCAAGATGCTTTGCGGCCCAACTCGCCCTTTGCAAAGAAGCCTGCACGTTGTGCCTTTCAGCTCTAGGGCAATGTAGCACACGCAGAGCAGAAGTTCTAGTTCAGCCAGATCAGGCCTGCAAAGAAACTGCGTTTCACAGGCCTTTGTAAGAGATGTTCCCGGTAGGCTGTAAGAGCACTGTGCAGAGCGAGTTGTTTCTTAGCTTCCCAAAGAGCTGGAAGCAAGATGCTTTGGGGCCCAACTCGCCCTTTGGAAAGAACCCTGCACGTTGTGCCTTTCAGCTCTAGGCCAATGTAGCACACCCAGAGCAGAAGTTCTAATTCAGCCAGATCAGGCCTGCAAAGAAACTGCGTTTGAGATGCCTTTGTAAGAGATGTTCCCGGTAGGCTGTAAAAGCACTGTGCAGAGCGAGTTGTTTCTTAGCTTCCCAAAGAGCTGGAAGCAAGATGCTTTGGGGCCCAACTCGCCCTTTGGAAAGAAGCCTGCACATTGTGCCTTTCAGCTCTAGGGAAATGTAGCACACCCAGAGCAGAAGTTCTGGTTCAGCCAGATTAGGCCTGCAAAGAAAATGCATTTCACAGGCCTTTGTAACTGATGCTCCCGGTAGGCTGTAAGAGCACTGTGCAGAGCGAGTTGTTTCTTAGCTTCCCAAAGAGCTGGAAGCAAGATGCTTTGGGGCCCAACTCGCCCTTTGGAAAGAAGCCTGCACGTTGTGCCTTTCAGCTCTAGGGCAGTGTAGCACACCCAGAGCAGAAGTTCCACTTCAGCCAGATCAGGCCTGCAAAGAAACTGCGTTTCACAGGCCTTTGTAAGAGATGTTCCCGGTAGGCTGTAAGAGCACTGTGCATAGCGAGTTGTTTCTTAGCTTCCCAAAGAGCTGGAAGCAAGATGCTTTGGGGCCCAACTCGCCCTTTGGAAAGAAGCCTGCACGTTGTGCCTTTCAGCTCTAGGCCAATGTAGCACACCCAGAGCAGAAGTTCCACTTCAGCCAGATCAGGCCTGCAAAGAAACTTCGTTTCACAGGCCTTTGTAAGAGATGTTCCCGGTAGGCTGTAAGAGCACTGTGCAGAGCGCCTTGTTTCTTAGCTTCCCAAAGAGCTGGAAGCAAGATGCTTTGGGGCCCAACTCGCCCTTTGGAAAGAAGCCTGCACGTTGTGCCTATCAGCTCTAGGGCACTGTAGCACACGCAGAGCAGAAGTTCTAGTTCAGCCAGATCAGGCCCGCAAAGAAACTGTGTTTCACAGGCCTTTGTACGAGATGTTCCCACTAGGCTGTAAGAGCACTGTGCAGAGCGAATTGTTTCTTAGCTTCCCAAAGAGCTGGAAGCAAGATGGTTTGGGGCCTAACTCGCCCTTTGGAAAGAAGCCTGCACGTTGTGCCTTTCAGCTCTAGGCCAATGTAGCACACCCAGAGCAGAAGTTCTACTTCAGCGAGATCAGGCCTGCAAAGAAACTGCGTTTCACAGGCCTTTGTAAGAGATGTTCCCGGTAGGCTGTAAGAGCACTGTGCAGAGCGAGTTGTTTCTTAGCTTCCCAAGGAGCTGGAAGCAAGATGCTTTGCGGCCCAACTCGCCCTTTGCAAAGAAGCCTGCACGTTGTGCCTTTCAGCTCTAGGGCAATGTAGCACACGCAGAGCAGAAGTTCTATTTCAGCCAGATCAGGCCTGCAAAGAAACTGCGTTTCACAGGCCTTTGTAAGAGATGTTCCCGGTAGGCTGGAAGAGAACTGTGCAGAGCGAGTTGTTTCTTAGCTTCCCAAAGAGCTGGAAGCAAGATGCTTTGGGGCCCAACTCGCCCTTTGGAAAGAAGCCTGCACGTTGTGCCTTTCAGCTCTAGGGCAATGTAGAGCACCCAGAGCAGAAGTTCCACTTCAGCCAGATCAGGCCTGCAAAGAAACTGCGTTTCACAGGCCTTTGTAAGAGATGTTCCCGGTAGGCTGTAAGAGCACTCTGCAGAGCGAGTTGTTTCTTAGCTTCCCAAAGAGCTGGAAGCAAGATGCTTTTGGGCCCAACTCGCCCTTTGGAAAGAAGCCTGCACGTTGTGCCTTTCAGCTCCAGGCCAATGTAGCACACCCAGAGCAGAAGTTCTACTTCAGCCAGATCAGGCCTGCAAAGAAACTGCGTTTCACAGGCCTTTGTAAGAGATGTTCCCAGTAGGCTGTAAGAGCACTGTGCAGAGCGACTTGTTTCCTAGCTTCCCAAACATCTGGAAGCAAGATGCTTTGGGGCCCAACTCGCCCTTTGGAAACAGGCCTGCACGTTGTGCCCTTCAGCTCTAGGGCAATGTAGCACACCCAGAGCAGAAGTTCTAGTGCAGCGTGATCAGGCCTGCAAAGAAACTGCATTTCACAGGCCTTTGTAAGTGATGGTTCCGGTAGGCTGTAAGAGCACTGTGCAGAGCGAGTTGTTTCATAGCTAGCCCAAAGAGCTGGAAGCAAGATGGTTTGGGGCCTAACTCGCCCTTTGGAAAGAAGCCTGCACGTTGTGCCTTTCAGCTCTAGGCCAATGTAGCACACCCAGAGCAGAAGTTCTACTTCAGCGAGATCAGGCCTGCAAAGAAACTGCGTTTCACAGGCCTTTGTAAGAGATGTTCCCGGTAGGCTGTAAGAGCACTGTGCAGAGCGAGTTGTTTCTTAGCTTCCCAAGGAGCTGGAAGCAAGATGCTTTGCGGCCCAACTCGCCCTTTGCAAAGAAGCCTGCACGTTGTGCCTTTCAGCTCTAGGGCAATGTAGCACACGCAGAGCAGAAGTTCTAGTTCAGCCAGATCAGGCCTGCAAAGAAATTGCGTTTCACAGGCCTTTGTAAGAGATGTTCCCGGTAGGCTGTAAGAGCACTGTGCAGAGCGAGTTGTTTCTTAGCTTCCCAAAGAGCTGGAAGCAAGATGCTTTGGGGCCCAACTCGCCCTTTGGAAAGAAGCCTGCACGTTGTGCCTTTCAGCTCTAGGCCAATGTAGCACACCCACAGCAGAAGTTCTACTTCAGCCAGATCAGGCCTGCAAAGAAACTGCGTTTCAGATGCCTTTGTAAGAGATGTTCCCGGTAGGCTTTAAAAGCACTGTGCAGAGCGAGTTGTTTCTTAGCTTCCCAAAGAGCTGGAAGCAAGATGCTTTGGGGCCCAACTCGCCCTTTGGAAAGAAGCCTGCACGTTGTGCCTTTCAGCTCTAGGGCAATGTAGAGCACCCAGAGCAGAAGTTCCACTTCAGCCAGATCAGGCCTGCAAAGAAACTGCGTTTCACAGGCCTTTGTAAGAGATGTTCCCGGTAGGCTGTAAGAGCACTGTGCAGAGCGAGTTGTTTCTTAGCTTCCCAAAGAGCTGGAAGCAAGATGCTTTGGGGCCCAACTCGCCCTTTGGAAAGAAGCCTGCACGTTGTGCCTTTCAGCTCTAGGGCCATGTGGCACACCCAGAGCAGAAGTTCTAGTTCAGCCAGATCAGGCCTGCAAAGAAACTGCATTTCACAGGCCTTTGTAACTGATGCTCCCGGTAGGCTGTAAGAGCACTGTGCAGAGCGAGTTGTTTCATAGCTAGCCCAAAGAGCTGGAAGCAAGATGCTTTGGGGCCCAACTCGCCTTTTGCAAAGAAGCCTGCACGTTGTGCCTTTCAGCTCTAGGGCCATGTAGCACACCCAGAGCAGAAGTTCTACTTCAGCCAGATCAGGCCTGCAAAGAAACTGCGTTTCACAGGCCTTTGTAAGAGATGTTCCCGGTAGGCTGTAAGAGCACTGTGCAGAGCGACTTGTTTCTTAGCTTCCCAACGAGCTGGAAGCAAGATGCTTTGGGGCCCAACTCGCCCT
Source organism: Equus caballus (assembly GCF_041296265.1). Taxonomy (NCBI): domain Eukaryota; kingdom Metazoa; phylum Chordata; class Mammalia; order Perissodactyla; family Equidae; genus Equus; species Equus caballus. Next base: position 51,543,065 of record NC_091688.1, on the reverse strand, counting down.
TTGGAAAGAAGCCTGCAGGTTGTGCCTTTCAGCTCTAGGCCAATGTAGCACACCCAGAGCAGAAGTTGTACTTCAGCCACATCAGGCCTGCAAAGAAACTGCGTTTCACAGGCCTTTGTAAGAGATGTTCCCGGTAGGCTGTAAGAGCACTGTGCAGAGCGAGTTGTTTCATAGCTAGCCCAAAGAGCTGGAAGCAAGATGCTTTGGGGCCCAACTCGCCTTTTGCAAAGAAGCCTGCACGTTGTGCCTTTCAGCTCTAGGGCCATGTAGCACACCCAGAGCAGAAGTTCTACTTCAGCCAGATCAGGCCTGCAAAGAAACTGCGTTTCACAGGCCTTTGTAAGAGATGTTCCCGGTAGGCTGTAAGAGCACTGTGCATAGCGAGTTGTTTCTTAGCTTCCCAAAGAGCTGGAAGCAAGATGCTTTGGGGCCCAACTCGCCCTTTGGAAAGAAGCCTGCACGTTGTGCCTTTCAGCTCTAGGCCAATGTAGCACACCCACAGCAGAAGTTCTACTTCAGCCAGATCAGGCCTGCAAAGAAACTGCGTTTCACAGGCCATTGTAAGAGATGTTCCCGGTAGGCTGTAAGAGCACTGTGCAGAGCGAGTTGTTTATTAGCTTCCCAAAGAGCTGGAAGCAAGATGCTTTGGGGCCCAACTCGCCCTTTGGAAAGAACCCTGCACGTTGTGCCTTTCAGCTCTAGGCCAATGTAGCACACCCAGAGCAGAAGTTCTACTTCAGCCAGATCAGGCCTTCAAAGAAACTGCGTTTCACAGGCCTTTGTAAGAGACGTTCCCGGTAGGCTGTAAGAGCACTGTGCAGAGCGAGTTGTTTCTTAGCTTCCCAAAGAGCTGGAAGCAAGATGCTTTGGGGCCCAACTCGCCCTTTGGAAAGAAGCCTGCACGTTGTGCCTTTCAGCTCTAGGGCAATGTAGAGCACCCAGAGCAGAAGTTCCACTTCAGCCAGATCAGGCCTGCAAAGAAACTGCGTTTCACAGGCCTTTGTAAGAGATGTTCCCGGTAGGCTGTAAGAGCACTGTGCAGAGCGAGTTGTTTCTTAGCTTCCCAAAGAGCTGGAAGCAAGATGCTTTGGGGCCCAACTCGCCCTTTGGAAAGAAGCCTGCACGTTGTGCCTTTCAGCTCTAGGGCCATGTAGCACACCCAGAGCAGAAGTTCTACCTCAGCCAAATCAGTCCTGCAAAGAAACTGCGTTTGACAGGCCTTTGTATGAGATGTTCCCGGTAGGCTGTAAGAGCACTGTGCAGTGCGAGTTGTTTCTTAGCTTCCCAAGGAGCTGGAAGCAAGTTGCTTTGCGGCCCAACTCGCCCTTTGCAAAGAAGCCTGCACGTTGTGCCTTTCAGCTCTAGGGCAATGTAGCACACGCAGAGCAGAAGTTCTAGTTCAGCCAGATCCGGCCTCCAAAGAAAGTGCGTTTCACAGGCCTTTGTAAGAGATGTTCCCGGTAGGCTGTAAGAGCACTGTGCAGAGCGCCTTGTTTCTTAGCTTCCCAAGGAGCTGGAAGCAAGATGCTTTGGGGCCCAACTCGCCCTTTGGAAAGAAGCCTGCACGTTGTGCCTATCAGCTCTAGGGCAATGTAGCACACGCAGAGCAGAAGTTCTAGTTCAGCCAGATCAGGCCTGCAAAGAAACTGTGTTTCACAGGCCTTTGTACGAGATGTTCCCACTAGGCTGTAAGAGCACTGTGCAGAGCGAATTGTTTCTTAGCTTCCCAAAGAGCTGGAAGCAAGATGGTTTGGGGCCCAACTCGCCCTTTGCAAAGAAGCCTGCACGTTGTGCCTTTCAGCTCTAGGCCTATGTAGCACACCCAGAGCAGAAGTTCTACTTCACCCCGATCAGGCCTGCAAAGAAACTGCGTTTCACAGGCCTTTGTAAGAGATGTTCCCGGTAGGCTGTAAGAGCACTGTGCAGAGCGAGTTGTTTCTTAGCTTCCCAAAGAGCTGGAAGCAAGATGCTTTGGGGCCCAACTCGCCCTTTGCAAAGAAGCCTGCACGTTGTGCCTTTCAGCTCTAGGGCAATGTAGAGCACCCAGAGCAGAAGTTCCACTTCAGCCAGATCAGGCCTGCAAAGAAACTGCGTTTCACAGGCCTTTGTAAGAGATGTTCCCGGTAGGCTGTAAGAGCACTCTGCAGAGCGAGTTGTTTCTTAGCTTCCCAAAGAGCTGGAAGCAAGATGCTTTGGGGCCCAACTCGCCCTTTGGAAAGAAGCCTGCACGTTGTGCCTTTCAGCTCTAGGGCCATGTAGCACACCCAGAGCAGAAGTTCTAGTTCAGCCAGATCAGGCCTGCAAAGAAACTGCATTTCACAGGCCTTTGTAACTGATGCTCCCGGTAGGCTGTAAGAGCACTGTGCAGAGCGAGTTGTTTCATAGCTAGCCCAAAGAGCTGGAAGCAAGATGCTTTGCGGCCCAACTCGCCCTTTGGAAAGAAGCCTGCACGTTGTGCCTTTCAGCTCTAGGGCCATGTAGCACACCCAGAGCAGAAGTTCTACTTCAGCCACATCAGGCCTACAAAGAAACTGCGTTTCACAGGCCTTTGTAAGAGATGTTCCCGGTAGGCTGTAAGAGCACTGTGCAGAGCGAGTTGTTTCTTAGCTTCCCAAAGAGCTGGAAGCAAGAAGCTTTGGGGCCCAACTCGCCCTTTGGAAAGAAGCCTGCACGTTGTGCCTTTCAGCTCTAGGCCAATGTAGCACACCCAGAGCAGAAGTTCTACTTCAGCCAGATCAGGCCTGCAAAGAAACTGCGTTTCACAGGCCTTTGTAAGAGATGTTCCCTGTAGGCTGTAAGAGCACTGTGCAGAGCGCCTTGTTTCTTAGCTTCCCAAAGAGATGGAAGCAAGATGCTTTGGGGCCCAACTCGCCCTTTGGAAAGAAGCCTGCACGTTGTGCCTTTCAGCTCCAGGCCAATGTAGCACACCCAGAGCAGAAGTTCTACTTCAGCCAGATCAGGCCTGCAAAGAAACTGCGTTTCACAGGCCTTTGTAAGAGATGTTCCCAGTAGGCTGTAAGAGCACTGTGCAGAGCGACTTGTTTCTTAGCTTCCCAAACAGCTGGAAGCAAGATGCTTTGGGGCCCAACTCGCCCTTTGGAAACAGGCCTGCACGTTGTGCCCTTCAGCTCTAGGGCAATGTAGCACACCCAGAGCAGAAGTTCTAGTGCAGCGTGATCAGGCCTGCAAAGAAACTGCATTTCACAGGCCTTTGTAAGTGATGGTTCCGGTAGGCTGTAAGAGCACTGTGCAGAGCGAGTTGTTTCATAGCTAGCCCAAAGAGCTGGAAGCAAGATGGTTTGGGGCCTAACTCGCCCTTTGGAAAGAAGCCTGCACGTTGTGCCTTTCAGCTCTAGGCCAATGTAGCACACCCAGAGCAGAAGTTCTACTTCAGCGAGATCAGGCCTGCAAAGAAACTGCGTTTCACAGGCCTTTGTAAGAGATGTTCCCGGTAGGCTGTAAGAGCACTGTGCAGAGCGAGTTGTTTCTTAGCTTCCCAAGGAGCTGGAAGCAAGATGCTTTGCGGCCCAACTCGCCCTTTGCAAAGAAGCCTGCACGTTGTGCCTTTCAGCTCTAGGGCAATGTAGCACACGCAGAGCAGAAGTTCTAGTTCAGCCAGATCAGGCCTGCAAAGAAATTGCGTTTCACAGGCCTTTGTAAGAGATGTTCCCGGTAGGCTGTAAGAGCACTGTGCAGAGCGAGTTGTTTCTTAGCTTCCCAAAGAGCTGGAAGCAAGATGCTTTGGGGCCCAACTCGCCCTTTGGAAAGAAGCCTGCACGTTGTGCCTTTCAGCTCTAGGCCAATGTAGCACACCCAGAGCAGAAGTTCTACTTCAGCCAGATCAGGCCTGCAAAGAAACTGCGTTTCAGATGCCTTTGTAAGAGATGTTCCCGGTAGGCTTTAAAAGCACTGTGCAGAGCGAGTTGTTTCTTAGCTTCCCAAAGAGCTGGAAGCAAGATGCTTTGGGGCCCAACTCGCCCTTTGGAAAGAAGCCTGCACGTTGTGCCTTTCAGCTCTAGGGCAATGTAGAGCACCCAGAGCAGAAGTTCCACTTCAGCCAGATCAGGCCTGCAAAGAAACTGCGTTTCACAGGCCTTTGTAAGAGATGTTCCCGGTAGGCTGTAAGAGCACTGTGCAGAGCGAGTTGTTTCTTAGCTTCCCAAAGAGCTGGAAGCAAGATGCTTTGGGGCCCAACTCGCCCTTTGGAAAGAAGCCTGCACGTTGTGCCTCTCAGCTCTACGGCCATGTGGCACACCCAGAGCAGAAGTTCTAGTTCAGCCAGATCAGGCCTGCAAAGAAACTGCATTTCACAGGCCTTTGTAACTGATGCTCCCGGTAGGCTGTAAGAGCACTGTGCAGAGCGAGTTGTTTCATAGCTAGCCCAAAGAGCTGGAAGCAAGATGCTTTGGGGCCCAACTCGCCTTTTGCAAAGAAGCCTGCACGTTGTGCCTTTCAGCTCTAGGGCCATGTAGCACACCCAGAGCAGAAGTTCTACTTCAGCCAGATGAGGCCTGCAAAGAAACTGCGTTTCACAGGCCTTTGTAAGAGATGTTCCCGGTAGGCTGTAAGAACACTGTGCAGAGCGACTTGTTTCTTAGCTTCCCAAAGAGCTGGAAGCAAGATGCTTTGGGGCCCAACTCGCCCTTTGGAAAGAAGCCTGCAGGTTGTGCCTTTCAGCTCTAGGCCAATGTAGCACACCCAGAGCAGAAGTTGTACTTCAGCCACATCAGGCCTGCAAAGAAACTGCGTTTCACAGGCCTTTGTAAGAGATGTTCCCGGTAGGCTGTAAGAGCACTGTGCAGAGCGAGTTGTTTCATAGCTAGCCCAAAGAGCTGGAAGCAAGATTCTTTGGGGCCCAACTCGCCTTTTGCAAAGAAGCCTGCACGTTGTGCCTTTCAGCTCTAGGGCCATGTAGCACACCCAGAGCAGAAGTTCTACTTCAGCCAGATCAGGCCTGCAAAGAAACTGCGTTTCACAGGCCTTTGTAAGAGATGTTCCCGGTAGGCTGTAAGAGCACTGTGCATAGCGAGTTGTTTCTTAGCTTCCCAAAGAGCTGGAAGCAAGATGCTTTGGGGCCCAACTCGCCCTTTGGAAAGAAGCCTGCACGTTGTGCCTTTCAGCTCTAGGCCAATGTAGCACACCCACAGCAGAAGTTCTACTTCAGCCAGATCAGGCCTGCAAAGAAACTGCGTTTCACAGGCCATTGTAAGAGATGTTCCCGGTAGGCTGTAAGAGCACTGTGCAGAGCGAGTTGTTTATTAGCTTCCCAAAGAGCTGGAAGCAAGATGCTTTGGGGCCCAACTCGCCCTTTGGAAAGAACCCTGCACGTTGTGCCTTTCAGCTCTAGGCCAATGTAGCACACCCAGAGCAGAAGTTCTACTTCAGCCAGATCAGGCCTTCAAAGAAACTGCGTTTCACAGGCCTTTGTAAGAGACGTTCCCGGTAGGCTGTAAGAGCACTGTGCAGAGCGAGTTGTTTCTTAGCTTCCCAAAGAGCTGGAAGCAAGATGCTTTGGGGCCCAACTCGCCCTTTGGAAAGAAGCCTGCACGTTGTGCCTTTCAGCTCTAGGGCAATGTAGAGCACCCAGAGCAGAAGTTCCACTTCAGCCAGATCAGGCCTGCAAAGAAACTGCGTTTCACAGGCCTTTGTAAGAGATGTTCCCGGTAGGCTGTAAGAGCACTGTGCAGAGCGAGTTGTTTCTTAGCTTCCCAAAGAGCTGGAAGCAAGATGCTTTGGGGCCCAACTCGCCCTTTGGAAAGAAGCCTACACGTTGTGCCTTTCAGCTCTAGGGCCATGTAGCACACCCAGAGCAGAAGTTCTAGTTCAGCCAGATCAGGCCTGCAAAGAAACTGCATTTCACAGGCCTTTGTAACTGATGCCCCCGGTAGGCTGTAAGAGCACTGTGCAGAGCGAGTTGTTTCATAGCTAGCCCAAAGAGCTGGAAGCAAGATGCTTTGGGGCCCAACTCGCCCTTTGGAAAGAAGCCTGCACGTTGTGCCTTTCAGCTCTAGGGCCATGTAGCACACCCAGAGCAGAAGTTCTACCTCAGCCAAATCAGTCCTGCAAAGAAACTGCATTTGACAGGCCTTTGTATGAGATGTTCCCGGTAGGCTGTAAGAGCACTGTGCAGTGCGAGTTGTTTCTTAGCTTCCCAAGGAGCTGGAAGCAAGTTGCTTTGCGGCCCAACTCGCCCTTTGCAAAGAAGCCTGCACGTTGTGCCTTTCAGCTCTAGGGCAATGTAGCACACGCAGAGCAGAAGTTCTAGTTCAGCCAGATCCGGCCTCCAAAGAAAGTGCGTTTCACAGGCCTTTGTAAGAGATGTTCCCGGTAGGCTGTAAGAGCACTGTGCAGAGCGCCTTGTTTCTTAGCTTCCCAAGGAGCTGGAAGCAAGATGCTTTGGGGCCCAACTCGCCCTTTGGAAAGAAGCCTGCACGTTGTGCCTATCAGCTCTAGGGCAATGTAGCACACGCAGAGCAGAAGTTCTAGTTCAGCCAGATCAGGCCTGCAAAGAAACTGTGTTTCACAGGCCTTTGTACGAGATGTTCCCACTAGGCTGTAAGAGCACTGTGCAGAGCGAATTGTTTCTTAGCTTCCCAAAGAGCTGGAAGCAAGATGGTTTGGGGCCTAACTCGCCCTTTGGAAAGAAGCCTGCACGTTGTGCCTTTCAGCTCTAGGCCTATGTAGCACACCCAGAGCAGAAGTTCTACTTCACCCCGATCAGGCCTGCAAAGAAACTGCGTTTCACAGGCCTTTGTAAGAGATGTTCCCGGTAGGCTGTAAGAGCACTGTGCAGAGCGAGTTGTTTCTTAGCTTCCCAAAGAGCTGGAAGCAAGATGCTTTGGGGCCCAACTCGCCCTTTGCAAAGAAGCCTGCACGTTGTTCCTTTCAGCTCTAGGGCAATGTAGCACACCCTGAGCAGAAGTTCTACTTCAGCCACATCAGGCCTGCAAAGAAACTGCGTTTCACAGGCCTTTGTAAGAGATATTCCCGGTAGGCAGTAAGAGCAATGTGCAGAGCGAGTTGTTTCTTAGCTTCCCAAAGAGCTGGAAGCAACATGCTTTGGGGCCCAACTCGCCCTTTGGAAAGAAGCCTGCACGTTGTGCCTTTCAGCTCTAGGCCAATGTAGCACACCCAGAGCAGAAGTTCTACTTCAGCCAGATCAGGCCTGCAAAGAAACTGCGTTTCACAGGCCTTTGTAAGAGATGTTCCCGGTAGGCTGTAGGAGCACTGTGCAGAGCGAGTTGTTTCTTAGCTTCCCAAAGAGCTGGAAGCAAGAAGCTTTGGGGCCCAACTCGCCCTTTGGAAAGAAGCCTGCACGTTGTGCCTTTCAGCTCTAGGCCAATGTAGCACACCCAGAGCAGAAGTTCTACTTCAGCCAGATCAGGCCTGCAAAGAAACTTCGTTTCACAGGCCTTTGTAAGAGATGTTCCCGGTAGGCTGTAAGAGCACTGTGCAGAGCGAGTTGTTTCATAGCTAGCCCAAAGAGCTGGAAGCAAGATGCTTTGGGGCCCAACTCGCCCTTTGGAAAGAAGACTGCACGTTGTGCCTTTCAGCTCTAGGGCCATGTAGCATACCCAGAGCAGAAGTTCTACCTCAGCCAGATCAGGCCTGCAAAGAAACTGCATTTCACAGGCCTTTGTAACTGATGCTCCCGGTAGGCTGTAAGAGCACTGTGCAGAGCGAGTTGTTTCATAGCTAGCCCAAAGAGCTGGAAGCAAGATGCTTTGGGGCCCAACTCGCCCTTTGGAAAGAAGCCTGCACGTTGTGCCTTTCAGCTCTAGGGCCATGTAGCACACACAGAGCAGAAGTTCTACTTCAGCCACATCAGGCCTGCAAAGAAACTGCGTTTCACAGGCCTTTGTAAGAGATGTTCCCGGTAGGCTGTAAGAGCACTGTTCAGAGCGAGTTGTTTCTTAGCTTCTCAAAGAGCTGGAAGCAAGAAGCTTTGGGGCCCAACTCGCCCTTTGGAAAGAAGCCTGCACGTTGTGCCTTTCAGCTCTAGGCCAATGTAGCACACCCAGAGCAGAAGTTCTACTTCAGCCAGATCAGGCCTGCAAAGAAACTGCGTTTCACAGGCCTTTGTAAGAGATGTTCCCGGTAGGCTGTAAGAGCACTGTGCAGAGCGAGTTGTTTCTTAGCTTCCCACAGAGCTGGAAGCAAGATGCTTTGAGGCCCAACTCGCCCTTTGCAAAGAAGCCTGCACGTTGTGCCTTTCAGCTCTAGGGCAATGTAGCACACCCAGAGCAGAAGTTCTACTTCAGCCACATCAGGCCTGCAAAGAAACTGCGTTTCACAGGCCTTTGTAAGAGATGTTCCCGGTAGGCTGTAAGAGCACTGTGCAGAGCGAGTTGTTTCATAGCTAGCCCAAAGAGCTGGAAGCAAGATGCTTTGGGGCCCAACTCGCCCTTTGGAAAGAAGACTGCACGTGGTGCCTTTCAGCTCTAGGGCCATGTAGCACACCCAGAGCAGAAGTTCTACTTCAGCCAGATCAGGCCTGCAAAGAAACTGCGTTTCACAGGCCTTTGTAAGCGATGTTCCCGGTAGGCTGTAAGAGCACTGTGCAGAGCGAGTTGTTTCTTAGCTTCCCAAGGAGCTGGAAGCAAGATGCTTTGCGGCCCAACTCGCCCTTTGCAAAGAAGCCTGCACGTTGTGCCTTTCAGCTCTAGGGCAATGTAGCACACGCAGAGCAGAAGTTCTAGTTCAGCCAGATCCGGCCTCCAAAGAAACTGCGTTTCACAGGCCTTTGTAAGAGATGTTCCCGGTAGGCTGTAAGAGCACTGTGCAGAGCGAGTTGTTTCTTAGCTTCCCAAGGAGCTGGAAGCAAGATGCTTTGCGGCCCAACTCGCCCTTTGCAAAGAAGCCTGCACGTTGTGCCTTTCAGCTCTAGGGCAATGTAGCACACGCAGAGCAGAAGTTCTAGTTCAGCCAGATCAGGCCTGCAAAGAAACTGCGTTTCACAGGCCTTTGTAAGAGATGTTCCCGGTAGGCTGTAAGAGCACTGTGCAGAGCGACTTGTTTCTTAGCTTCCCAAAGAGCTGGAAGCAAGATGCTTTGGGGCCCAACTCGCCCTTTTGAAAGAAGCCTGCTCGTTGTGCCTTTCAGATCTAGGCCAATGTAGCACACCCAGAGCAGAAGTTCTACTTCAGCCAGATCAGGCCTGCAAAGAAACTGCGTTTCACAGGCCTTTGTAAGAGATGTTCCCGGTAGGCTGTAAGAGCACTGTGCAGAGCGACTTGTTTCTTAGCTTCCCAAAGAGCTGGAAGCAAGATGCTTTGGGGCCCAACTCGCCGTTTGGAAAGAAGACTGCACGCTGTGCCTTTCAGCTCTAGGGCAATGTAGCACACGCAGAGCAGAAGTTCTACTTCAGCCAGATCAGGCCTGCAAAGAAACTGCGTTTCACAGGCCTTTGGAAGAGATGTTCCCGGTAGGCTGTAAGAGCACTGTGCAGAGCGAGTTGTTTCTTAGCTTCCCAAAGAGCTGGAAGCAAGATGCTTTGCGGCCCAACTCGCCCTTTGGAAAGAAGCCTGCACGTTGTGCCTTTCAGCTCTAGGCCAATGTAGCACACCCAGAGCAGAAGTTCTAATTCAGCCAGATCAGGCCTGCAAAGAAACTGCGTTTGAGATGCCTTTGTAAGAGATGTTCCCGGTATGCTGTAAAAGCACTGTGCAGAGCGAGTTGTTTCTTAGCTTCCCAAAGAGCTGGAAGCAAGATGCTTTGGGGCCCAACTCGCCCTTTGGAAAGAAGCCTGCACGTTGTGCCTTTCAGCTCTAGGCCAATGTAGCACACCCACAGCAGAAGTTCTACTTCAGCCAGATCAGGCCTGCAAAGAAACTGCGTTTCACAGGCCTTTGTAAGAGATGTTCCCGGTAGGCTGTAAGAGCACTGTGCAGAGCGAGTTGTTTCTTAGCTTCCCAAAGAGCTGGAAGCAAGATGCTTTGGGGCCCAACTCGCCCTTTGGAAAGAACCCTGCACGTTGTCCTTTTCAGCTCTAGGCAAATGTAGCACACCCAGAGCAGAAGTTATACTTCAGCCAGATCAGGCCTGCAAAGAAACTGCGTTTCACAGGCCTTTGTAAGAGATGTTCCCGGTAGGCTGTAAGAGCACTGTGCAGAGCGAGTTGTTTCTTAGCTTCCCAAAGAGCTGGAAGCAAGATGCTTTGGGGCCCAACTCGCCCTTTGGAAAGAAGCCTGCACGTTGTGCCTTTCAGCTCTAAGGCAATGTAGAGCACCCAGAGCAGAAGTTCCACTTCAGCCCGATCATGCCTGCAAAGAAACTGCGTTTCACAGGCCTTTGTAAGAGATGTTCCCGGTAGGCTGTAAGAGCACTCTGCAGAGCGAGTTGTTTCTTAGCTTCCCAAAGAGCTGGAAGCAAGATGCTTTGGGGCCCAACTCGCCCTTTGGTAAGAAGCCTGCAGGTTGTGCCTTTCAGCTCTAGGGCCATGTAGCACACCCAGAGCAGAAGTTCTAGTTCAGCCAGATCAGGCCTGCAAAGAAACTGCATTTCACAGGCCTTTGTAACTGATGCTCCCGGTAGGCTGTAAGAGCACTGTGCAGAGCGAGTTGTTTCATAGCTAGCCCAAAGAGCTGGAAGCAAGATGCTTTGGGGCCCAACTCGCCCTTTGGAAAGAAGCCTGCACGTTGTGCCTTTCAGCTCTAGGGCCATGTAGCACACACAGAGCAGAAGTTCTACTTCAGCCACATCAGGCCTGCAAAGAAACTGCGTTTCACAGGCCTTTGAAAGAGATGTTCCCGGTAGGCTGTAAGAGCACTGTGCAGAGCGAGTTGTTTCTTAGCTTCCCAAAGAGCTGGAAGCAAGAAGCTTTGGGGCCCAACTCGCACTTTGGAAAGAAGCCTGCACGTTGTGCCTTTCAGCTCTAGGCCAATGTAGCACACGCAGAGCAGAAGTTCTACTTCAGCCAGATCAGGCCTGCAAAGAAACTGCGTTTCACAGGCCTTTGTAAGAGATGTTCCCGGTAGGCTGTAAGAGCACTGTGCAGAGCGAGTTGTTTCTTAGCTTCCCAAAGAGCTGGAAGCAAGATGCTTTGGGGCCCAACTCGCCCTTTGGAAAGAAGCCTGCACGTTGTGCCTTTCAGCTCTAGGGCCATGTAGCACACACAGAGCAGAAGTTCTACTTCAGCCACATCAGGCCTGCAAAGAAACTGCGTTTCACAGGCCTTTGTAAGAGATGTTCCCGGTAGGCTGTAAGAGCACTGTGCAGAGCGAGTTGTTTCTTAGCTTCCCAAAGAGCTGGAAGCAAGATGCTTTGGGGCCCAACTCGCCCTTTGGAAACAGGCCTGCACGTTGTGCCCTTCAGCTCTAGGGCAATGTAGCACACCCAGAGCAGAAGTTCTAGTGCAGCGTGATCAGGCCTGCAAAGAAACTGCATTTCACAGGCCTTTGTAAGTGATGGTTCCGGTAGGCTCTAAGAGCACTGTGCAGAGCGAGTTGTTTCATAGCTAGCCCAAAGAGCTGGAAGCAAGATGGTTTGGGGCCCAACTTGCCCTTTGGAAAGAAGCCTGCACGTTGTGCCTTTCAGCTCTAGGCCAATGTAGCACACCCAGAGCAGAAGTTCTACTTCAGCCAGATCAGGCCTGCAAAGAAACTGCGTTTCACAGGCCTTTGTAAGAGATGTTCCCGGTAGGCTGTAAGAGCACTGTGCAGAGCGAGTTGTTTCTTAGCTTCCCAAAGAGCTGGAAGCAAGAACCTTTGGGGCCCAACTCGCCCTTTGGAAAGAAGCCTGCACGTTGTGCCTTTCAGCTCTAGGCCAATGTAGCACACCCAGAGCAGAAGTTCTACTTCAGCCAGATCAGGCCTGCAAAGAAACTTCGTTTCACAGGCCTTTGTAAGAGATGTTCCCGGTAGGCTGTAAGAGCACTGTGCAGAGCGAGTTGTTTCATAGCTAGCCCAAAGAGCTGGAAGCAAGATGCTTTGGGGCCCAACTCGCCTTTTGGAAAGAAGACTGCACGTTGTGCCTTTCAGCTCTAGGGCCATGTAGCACACCCAGAGCAGAAGTTCTACTTCAGCCAGATCAGGCCTGCAAAGAAACTGCGTTTCACAGGCCTTTGTAAGAGATGTTCCCGGTAGGCTGTAAGAGCACTGTGCAGAGCAAGTTGTTTCTTAGCTTCCCAAAGAGCTGGAAGCAAGATGCTTTGGGGCCCAACTCGCCCTTTGGAAAGAAGCCTGCAGGTTGTGCCTTTCAGCTCTAGGCCAATGTAGCACACCCAGAGCAGAAGTTCTACTTCAGCCACATCATGCCTGCAAAGAAACTGCGTTTCACAGGCCTTTGTAAGAGATGTTCCCGGTAGGCTGTAAGAGCACTGTGCAGAGCGAGTTGTTTCTTAGCTTCCCAAGGAGCTGGAAGCAAGATGCTTTGCGGCCCAACTCGCCCTTTGCAAAGAAGCCTGCACGTTGTGCCTTTCAGCTCTAGGGCAATGTAGCACACGCAGAGCAGAAGTTCTAGTTCAGCCAGATCAGGCCTGCAAAGAAACTGCGTTTCACAGGCCTTTGTAAGAGATGTTCCCGGTAGGCTGTAAGAGCACTGTGCAGAGCGACTTGTTTCTTAGCTTCCCAAAGAGCTGGAAGCAAGATGCTTTGGGGCCCAACTCGCCCTTTTGAAAGAAGCCTGCACGTTGTGCCTTTCAGATCTAGGCCAATGTAGCACACCCACAGCAGAAGTTCTACTTCAGCCAGATCAGGCCTGCAAAGAAACTGCGTTTCACAGGCCTTTGTAAGAGATGTTCCCAGTAGGCTGTAAGAGCACTGTGCAGAGCGACTTGTTTCTTAGCTTCCCAAAGAGCTGGAAGCAAGATGCTTTTGGGCCCAACTCGCCCTTTGGAAAGAAGCCTGCACGTTGTGCCTTTCAGCTCAGGGCCAATGTAGAACACCCAGAGCAGAAGTTCTACTTCAGCCATAGCAGGCCTGCAAAGAAACTCGTTTCACAGGCCTTTGTAAGAGATGTTCCCGGTAGTCTGTAAGAGCACTGTGCAGAGCGAGTTGTTTCTTAGCTTCCCAATGAGCTGGAAGCAAGATGCTTTGGGGCCCAACTCGCCCTTTGGTAAGAAGCCTGCACGCTGTGCCTTTCAGCTCTAGGGCAATGTAGCACACGCAGAGCAGAAGTTCTACTTCAGCCAGATCAGGCCTGCAAAGAAACTGCGTTTCACAGGCCTTTGGAAGAGATGTTCCCGGTAGGCTGTAAGAGCACTGTGCAGAGCGAGTTGTTTCTTAGCTTCCCAAAGAGCTGGAAGCAAGATGCTTTGCGGCCAAACTCGCCCTTTGGAAAGGAGCCTGCACGTTGTGCCTTTCAGCTCTAGGCCAATGTAGCACACCCAGAGCAGAAGTTCTAATTCAGCCAGATCAGGCCTGCAAAGAAACTGCGTTTGAGATGCCTTTGTAAGAGATGTTCCCGGTAGGCTGTAAAAGCACTGTGCAGAGCGAGTTGTTTCTTAGCTTCCCAAAGAGCTGGAAGCAAGATGCTTTGGGGCCCAACTCGCCCTTTGGAAAGAAGCCTGCACATTGTGCCTTTCAGCTCTAGGGAAATGTAGCACACCCAGAGCAGAAGTTCTGGTTCAGCCAGATTAGGCCTGCAAAGAAAATGCATTTCACAGGCCTTTGTAAGTGATGGTTCCGGTAGGCTGTAAGAGCACTGTGCAGAGCGAGTTGTTTCATAGCTAGCCCAAAGAGCTGGAAGCAAGATGGTTTGGGGCCTAACTCGCCCTTTGGAAAGAAGCCTGCACGTTGTGCCTTTCAGCTCTAGGCCAATGTAGCACACCCAGAGCAGAAGTTCTACTTCAGCGAGATCAGGCCTGCAAAGAAACTGCGTTTCACAGGCCTTTGTAAGAGATGTTCCCGGTAGGCTGTAAGAGCACTGTGCAGAGCGAGTTGTTTCTTAGCTTCCCAAGGAGCTGGAAGCAAGATGCTTTGCGGCCCAACTCGCCCTTTGCAAAGAAGCCTACACGTTGTGCCTTTCAGCTCTAGGCCAATGTAGCACACCCAGAGCAGAAGTTCTACTTCAGCCAGATCAGGCCTGCAAAGAAACTGCGTTTCAGATGCCTTTGTAAGAGATGTTCCCGGTAGGCTTTAAAAGCACTGTGCAGAGCGAGTTGTTTCTTAGCTTCCCAAAGAGCTGGAAGCAAGATGCTTTGGGGCCCAACTCGCCCTTTGGAAAGACGCCTGCACGTTGTGCCTTTCAGCTCTAGGGCAATGTAGAGCACCCAGAGCAGAAGTTCCACTTCAGCCAGATCAGGCCTGCAAAGAAACTGCGTTTCACAGGCCTTTGTAAGAGATGTTCCCGGTAGGCTGTAAGAGCACTGTGCAGAGCGAGTTGTTTCTTAGCTTCCCAAAGAGCTGGAAGCAAGATGCTTTGGGGCCCAACTCGCCCTTTGGAAAGAAGCCTGCACGTTGTGCCTTTCAGCTCTAGGGCCATGTGGCACACCCAGAGCAGAAGTTCTACTTCAGCCAGATCAGGCCTGCAAAGAAACTGCGTTTCACAGGCCTTTGTAAGAGATGTTCCCGGTAGGCTGTAAGAGCACTGTGCAGAGCGAGTTGTTTCTTAGCTTCCCAAAGAGCTGGAAGCAAGATGCTTTGGGGCCCAACTCGCCCTTTGGAAAGAAGCCTGCAGGTTGTGCCTTTCAGCTCTAGGCCAATGTAGCACACCCAGAGCAGAAGTTCTACTTCAGCCACATCAGGCCTGCAAAGAAACTGCGTTTCACAGGCCTTTGTAAGAGATGTTCCCGGTAGGCTGTAAGAGCACTGTGCAGAGCGAGTTGTTTCTTAGCTTCCCAAGGAGCTGGAAGCAAGATGCTTTGCGGCCCAACTCGCCCTTTGCAAAGAAGCCTGCACGTTGTGCCTTTCAGCTCTAGGGCAATGTAGCACACGCAGAGCAGAAGTTCTAGTTCAGCCAGATCAGGCCTGCAAAGAAATTGCGTTTCACAGGCCTTTGTAATAGATGTTCCCGGTAGGCTGTAAGAGCACTGTGCAGAGCGAGTTGTTTCTTAGCTTCCCAAAGAGCTGGAAGCAAGATGCTTTGGGGCGCAACTCGCCCTTTGGAAAGAAGCCTGCACGTTGTGCCTTTCAGCTCTAGGGCAATGTAGCACACCCAGAGCAGAAGTTCTACTTCAGCCAGATCAGGCCTGCAAAGAAACTGCGTTTCAGATGCCTTTGTAAGAGATGTTCCCGGTAGGCTTTAAAAGCACTGTGCAGAGCGAGTTGTTTCTTAGCTTCCCAAAGAGCTGGAAGCAAGATGCTTTGGGGCCCAACTCGCCCTTTGGAAAGAAGCCTGCACGTTGTGCCTTTCAGCTCTAGGGCAATGTAGAGCACCCAGAGCAGAAGTTCCACTTCAGCCAGATCAGGCCTGCAAAGAAACTGCGTTTCACAGGCCTTTGTAAGAGATGTTCCCGGTAGGCTGTAAGAGCACTGTGCAGAGCGAGTTGTTTCTTAGCTTCCCAAAGAGCTGGAAGCAAGATGCTTTGGGGCCCAACTCGCCCTTTGGAAAGAAGCCTGCACGTTGTGCCTTTCAGCTCTAGGGCCATGTGGCACACCCAGAGCAGAAGTTCTACTTCAGCCAGATCAGGACTGCAAAGAAACTGCGTTTCACAGGCCTTTGTAAGAGATGTTCCCGGTAGGCTGTAAGAGCACTGTGCAGAGCGAGTTGTTTCTTAGCTTCCCAAAGAGCTGGAAGCAAGATGCTTTGGGGCCCAACTCGCCCTTTGGAAAGAAGCCTGCAGGTTGTGCCTTTCAGCTCTAGGCCAATGTAGCACACCCAGAGCAGAAGTTCTACTTCAGCCACATCAGGCCTGCAAAGAAACTGCGTTTCACAGGCCTTTGTAAGAGATGTTCCCGGTAGGCTGTAAGAGCACTGTGCAGAGCGAGTTGTTTCTTAGCTTCCCAAGGAGCTGGAAGCAAGATGCTTTGCGGCCCAACTCGCCCTTTGCAAAGAAGCCTGCACGTTGTGCCTTTCAGCTCTAGGGCAATGTAGCACACGCAGAGCAGAAGTTCTAGTTCAGCCAGATCAGGCCTGCAAAGAAACTGCGTTTCACAGGCCTTTGTCAGAGATGTTCCCGGTAGGCTGTAAGAGCACTGTGCAGAGCGACTTGTTTCTTAGCTTCCCAAAGAGCTGGAAGCAAGATGCTTTGGGGCCCAACTCGCCCTTTTGAAAGAAGCCTGCACGTTGTGCCTTTCAGCTCTAGGCCAATGTAGCACACCCACAGCAGAAGTTGTACTTCAGCCAGATCAGGCCTGCAAAGAAACTGCGTTTCACAGGCCTTTGTAAGAGATGTTCCCGGTAGGCTGTAAGAGCACTGTGCAGAGCGAGTTGTTTCTTAGCTTCCCAAAGAGCTGGAAGCAAGATGCTTTGGGGCCCAACTCGCCCTTTGGAAAGAAGCCTGCACGTTGTGCCTTTCAGCTCTAGGGCAATGTAGCACACCCAGAGCAGAAGTTCTACATCAGCCAGATCAGGCCTGCAAAGAAACTGCGTTTCACAGGCCTTTGTAAGAGATGCTCCCGGTAGGCTGTAAGAGCACTGTGCAGAGCGAGTTGTTTCTTAGCTTCCCAAAGAGCTGGAAGCAAGATACTTTGGGGCCCAACTCGCCCTTTGGAAAGAAGCCTGCATGTTGTGCCTTTCAGCTCTAGGCCAATGTAGCACACCCAGAGCAGAAGTTCTACTTCAGCCAGATCAGGCCTGCAAAGAAACTGCGTTTCACAGGCCTTTGTAAGAGATGTTCCCGGTAGGCTGTAAGAGCACTGTGCAGAGCGAGTTGTTTCTTAGCTTCCCAAGGAGCTGGAAGCAAGATGCTTTGGGGCCCAACTCGCCCTTTGGAAAGAAGCCTGCACGTTGTGCCTTTCAGCTCTAGGGCAATGTAGCACACCCAGAGCAGAAGTTCCACTTCAGCCAGATCAGGCCTGCAAAGAAACTGCGTTTCACAGGCCTTTGTAAGAGATGTTCCCGGTATTCTGTAAGAGCACTGTGCAGAGCGAGTTGTTTCTTAGCTTCCCAAAGAGCTGGAAGCAAGATGCTTTGAGACCCAACTCGCCCTTTTGAAAGAAGCCTGCACGTTGTGCCTTTCAGCTCTAGGCCAATGTAGCACACCCAGAGCAGAAGTTCTACTTCAGCCAGATCAGGCCTGCAAAGAAACTGCGTTTCACAGGCCTTTGTAAGAGATGTTCCCGGTAGGCTGTAAGAGCACTGTGCAGAGCGAGTTGTTTCTTAGCTTCCCAAAGAGCTGGAAGCAAGAAGCTTTGGGGCCCAACTCGCCCTTTGGAAAGAAGCCTGCACGTTGTGCCTTTCAGCTCTAGGCCAATGTAGCACACCCAGAGCAGAAGTTCTACTTCAGCCAGATCAGCCCTGCAAAGAAACTTCGTTTCACAGGCCTTTGTAAGAGATGTTCCCGGTAGGCTGTAAGAGCACTGTGCAGAGCGAGTTGTTTCATAGCTAGCCCAAAGAGCTGGAAGCTAGATGCTTTGGGGCCCAACTCGCCCTTTGGAAAGAAGCCTGCACGTTGTGCCTTTCAGCTCTAGGGCCAAGTAGCACACCCAGAGCAGAAGTTCTACCTCAGCCAGATCAGGCCTGCAAAGAAACTGCGTTTGACAGGCCTTTGTATGAGATGTTCCCGGTAGGCTGTAAGAGCACTGTGCAGAGCGAGTTGTTTCTTAGCTTCCCAAGGAGCTGGAAACAAGTTGCTTTGCGGCCCAACTCGCCCTTTGCAAAGAAGCCTGCACGTTGTGCCTTTCAGCTCTAGGCCAATGTAGCACACCCAGAGCAGAAGTTCTACTTCAGCCAGATCAGGCCTGCAAAGAAACTGCGTTTCACAGGCCTTTGTAAGGGATGTTCCCAGTAGGCTGTAAGAGCACTGTGCAGAGCGACTTGTTTCTTAGCTTCCCAAAGAGCTGGAAGCAAGATGCTTTGGGGCCCAACTCGCCCTTTGGAAAGAAGCCTGCACGTTGTACCCTTCAGCTCTAGGGCAATGTAGCACACCCAGAGCAGAAGTTCTAGTGCAGCGTGATCAGGCCTGCAAAGAAACTGCATTTCACAGGCCTTTGTAAGTGATGGTTCCGGTAGGCTGTAAGAGCACTGTGCAGAGCGAGTTGTTTCATAGCTAGCCCAAAGAGCTGGAAGCAAGATGCTTTGGGGCCCAACTCGCCTTTTGCAAAGAAGCCTGCACATTGTGCCTTTCAGCTCTAGGGCCATGTAGCACACCCAGAGCAGAAGTTCTACTTCAGCCACATCAGGCCTGCAAAGAAACTGCGTTTCACAGGCCTTTGTAAGAGATGTTCCCGGTAGGCTGTAAGAGCACTGTGCAGAGCGAGTTGTTTCTTAGCTTCCCAAGGAGTTGGAAGCAATATGCTTTGTGGCCCAACTCGCCCTTTGGAAACAGGCCTGCACGTTGTGCCCTTCAGCTCTAGGGCCATGTAGCACACCCAGAGCAGAAGTTCTAGTGCAGCGTGATCAGGCCTGCAAAGAAACTGCATTTCACAGGCCTTTGTAACTGATGGTTCCGGTAGGCTGTAAGAGCACTGTGCAGAGCGAGTTGTTTCATAGCTAGCCCAAAGAGCTGGAAGCAAGATGCTTTGGGGCCCAACTCGCCTTTTGCAAAGAAGCCTGCACATTGTGCCTTTCAGCTCTAGGGCCATGTAGCACACCCAGAGCAGAAGTTCTACTTCAGCCAGATCCGGCCTGCAAAGAAACTGCATTTCACAGGCCTTTGTAAGAGATGTTCCCGGTAGGCAGTAAGAGCACTGTGCAGAGCGCCCTGTTTCTTAGCTTCCCAAAGAGCTGGAAGCAAGATGCTTTGGGGCCCAACTCGCCCTTTGGAAAGAAGCCTGCACGTTGTGCCTTTCAGCTCTAGGCCAATGTAGCACACCCAGAGCAGAAGTTCTACTTCAGCCAGATCAGGCCTGCAATGAAACTGCGTTTCACAGGCCTTTGTAAGAGATGTTCCCGGTAGGCTGTAAGAGCACTGTGCAGAGCGAGTTGTTTCTTAGCTTCCCAAGGAGCTGGAAGCAAGATGCTTTGCGGCCCAACTCGCCCTTTGCAAAGAAGCCTGCACGTTGTGCCTTTCAGCTCTAGGGCAATGTAGCACACGCAGAGCAGAAGTTCTAGTTCAGCCAGATCAGGCCTGCAAAGAAACTGCGTTTCACAGGCCTTTGTCAGAGATGTTCCCGGTAGGCTGTAAGAGCACTGTGCAGAGCGACTTGTTTCTTAGCTTCCCAAAGAGCTGGAAGCAAGATGCTTTGGGGCCCAACTCGCCCTTTTGAAAGAAGCCTGCACGTTGTGCCTTTCAGCTCTAGGCCAATGTAGCACACCCACAGCAGAAGTTGTACTTCAGCCAGATCAGGCCTGCAAAGAAACTGCGTTTCACAGGCCTTTGTAAGAGATGTTCCCGGTAGGCTGTAAGAGCACTGTGCAGAGCGAGTTGTTTCTTAGCTTCCCAAAGAGCTGGAAGCAAGAAGCTTTGGGGCCCAACTCGCCCTTTGGAAAGAAGCCTGCACGTTGTGCCTTTCAGCTCTAGGCCAATGTAGCACACCCAGAGCAGAAGTTCTACTTCAGCCAGATCAGCCCTGCAAAGAAACTTCGTTTCACAGGCCTTTGTAAGAGATGTTCCCGGTAGGCTGTAAGAGCACTGTGCAGAGCGAGTTGTTTCATAGCTAGCCCAAAGAGCTGGAAGCTAGATGCTTTGGGGCCCAACTCGCCCTTTGGAAAGAAGCCTGCACGTTGTGCCTTTCAGCTCTAGGGCCAAGTAGCACACCCAGAGCAGAAGTTCTACCTCAGCCAGATCAGGCCTGCAAAGAAACTGCGTTTGACAGGCCTTTGTATGAGATGTTCCCGGTAGGCTGTAAGAGCACTGTGCAGAGCGAGTTGTTTCTTAGCTTCCCAAGGAGCTGGAAACAAGTTGCTTTGCGGCCCAACTCGCCCTTTGCAAAGAAGCCTGCACGTTGTGCCTTTCAGCTCTAGGCCAATGTAGCACACCCAGAGCAGAAGTTCTACTTCAGCCAGATCAGGCCTGCAAAGAAACTGCGTTTCACAGGCCTTTGTAAGGGATGTTCCCAGTAGGCTGTAAGAGCACTGTGCAGAGCGACTTGTTTCTTAGCTTCCCAAAGAGCTGGAAGCAAGATGCTTTGGGGCCCAACTCGCCCTTTGGAAAGAAGCCTGCACGTTGTACCCTTCAGCTCTAGGGCAATGTAGCACACCCAGAGCAGAAGTTCTAGTGCAGCGTGATCAGGCCTGCAAAGAAACTGCATTTCACAGGCCTTTGTAAGTGATGGTTCCGGTAGGCTGTAAGAGCACTGTGCAGAGCGAGTTGTTTCATAGCTAGCCCAAAGAGCTGGAAGCAAGATGCTTTGGGGCCCAACTCGCCTTTTGCAAAGAAGCCTGCACATTGTGCCTTTCAGCTCTAGGGCCATGTAGCACACCCAGAGCAGAAGTTCTACTTCAGCCAGATCAGGCCTGCAAAGAAACTGCGTTTCACAGGCCTTTGTAAGAGATGTTCCCGGTAGGCTGTAAGAGCACTGTGCAGAGCGAGTTGTTTCTTAGCTTCCCAAAGAGCTGGAAGCAAGATGCTTTGGGGCCCAACTCGCCCTTTGGAAAGAAGCCTGCACGTTGTGCCTTTCAGCTCTAGGCCAAAGTAGCACACCCAGAGCAGAAGTTCTACTTCAGCCACATCAGGCCTGCAAAGAAACTGCGTTTCACAGGCCTTTGTAAGAGATGTTCCCGGTAGGCTGTAAGAGCACTGTGCAGAGCGAGTTGTTTCTTAGCTTCCCAAGGAGTTGGAAGCAATATGCTTTGTGGCCCAACTCGCCCTTTGGAAACAGGCCTGCACGTTGTGCCCTTCAGCTCTAGGGCCATGTAGCAGACCCAGAGCAGAAGTTCTAGTGCAGCGTGATCAGGCCTGCAAAGAAACTGCATTTCACAGGCCTTTGTAACTGATGGTTCCGGTAGGCTGTAAGAGCACTGTGCAGAGCGAGTTGTTTCATAGCTAGCCCAAAGAGCTGGAAGCAAGATGCTTTGGGGCCCAACTCGCCTTTTGCAAAGAAGCCTGCACATTGTGCCTTTCAGCTCTAGGGCCATGTAGCACACCCAGAGCAGAAGTTCTACTTCAGCCAGATCCGGCCTGCAAAGAAACTGCATTTCACAGGCCTTTGTAAGAGATGTTCCCGGTAGGCAGTAAGAGCACTGTGCAGAGCGCCCTGTTTCTTAGCTTCCCAAAGAGCTGGAAGCAAGATGCTTTGGGGCCCAACTCGCCCTTTGGAAAGAAGCCTGCACGTTGTGCCTTTCAGCTCTAGGCCAATGTAGCACACCCAGAGCAGAAGTTCTACTTCAGACAGATCAGGCCTGCAATGAAACTGCGTTTCACAGGCCTTTGTAAGAGATGTTCCCGGTAGGCTGTAAGAGCACTGTGCAGAGCGAGTTGTTTCTTAGCTTCCCAAGGAGCTGGAAGCAAGATGCTTTGCGGCCCAACTCGCCCTTTGCAAAGAAGCCTGCACGTTGTGCCTTTCAGCTCTAGGGCAATGTAGCACACGCAGAGCAGAAGTTCTAGTTCAGCCAGATCAGGCCTGCAAAGAAACTGCGTTTCACAGGCCTTTGTCAGAGATGTTCCCGGTAGGCTGTAAGAGCACTGTGCAGAGCGACTTGTTTCTTAGCTTCCCAAAGAGCTGGAAGCAAGATGCTTTGGGGCCCAACTCGCCCTTTTGAAAGAAGCCTGCACGTTGTGCCTTTCAGCTCTAGGCCAATGTAGCACACCCACAGCAGAAGTTGTACTTCAGCCAGATCAGGCCTGCAAAGAAACTGCGTTTCACAGGCCTTTGTAAGAGATGTTCCCGGTAGGCTGTAAGAGCACTGTGCAGAGCGAGTTGTTTCTTAGCTTCCCAAAGAGCTGGAAGCAAGATGCTTTGGGGCCCAACTCGCCCTTTGGAAAGAAGCCTGCACGTTGTGCCTTTCAGCTCTAGGGCAATGTAGCACACCCAGAGCAGAAGTTCTACATCAGCCAGATCAGGCCTGCAAAGAAACTGCGTTTCACAGGCCTTTGTAAGAGATGCTCCCGGTAGGCTGTAAGAGCACTGTGCAGAGCGAGTTGTTTCTTAGCTTCCCAAAGAGCTGGAAGCAAGATACTTTGGGGCCCAACTCGCCCTTTGGAAAGAAGCCTGCATGTTGTGCCTTTCAGCTCTAGGCCAATGTAGCACACCCAGAGCAGAAGTTCTACTTCAGCCAGATCAGGCCTGCAAAGAAACTGCGTTTCACAGGCCTTTGTAAGAGATGTTCCCGGTAGGCTGTAAGAGCACTGTGCAGAGCGAGTTGTTTCTTAGCTTCCCAAGGAGCTGGAAGCAAGATGCTTTGGGGCCCAACTCGCCCTTTGGAAAGAAGCCTGCACGTTGTGCCTTTCAGCTCTAGGGCAATGTAGCACACCCAGAGCAGAAGTTCCACTTCAGCCAGATCAGGCCTGCAAAGAAACTGCGTTTCACAGGCCTTTGTAAGAGATGTTCCCGGTAGGCTGTAAGAGCACTGTGCAGAGCGAGTTGTTTCTTAGCTTCCCAAAGAGCTGGAAGCAAGATGCTTTGAGACCCAACTCGCCCTTTTGAAAGAAGCCTGCACGTTGTGCCTTTCAGCTCTAGGCCAATGTAGCACACCCAGAGCAGAAGTTCTACTTCAGCCAGATCAGGCCTGCAAAGAAACTGCGTTTCACAGGCCTTTGTAAGAGATGTTCCCGGTAGGCTGTAAGAGCACTGTGCAGAGCGAGTTGTTTCTTAGCTTCCCAAAGAGCTGGAAGCAAGAAGCTTTGGGGCCCAACTCGCCCTTTGGAAAGAAGCCTGCACGTTGTGCCTTTCAGCTCTAGGCCAATGTAGCACACCCAGAGCAGAAGTTCTACTTCAGCCAGATCAGCCCTGCAAAGAAACTTCGTTTCACAGGCCTTTGTAAGAGATGTTCCCGGTAGGCTGTAAGAGCACTGTGCAGAGCGAGTTGTTTCATAGCTAGCCCAAAGAGCTGGAAGCTAGATGCTTTGGGGCCCAACTCGCCCTTTGGAAAGAAGCCTGCACGTTGTGCCTTTCAGCTCTAGGGCCAAGTAGCACACCCAGAGCAGAAGTTCTACCTCAGCCAGATCAGGCCTGCAAAGAAACTGCGTTTGACAGGCCTTTGTATGAGATGTTCCCGGTAGGCTGTAAGAGCACTGTGCAGAGCGAGTTGTTTCTTAGCTTCCCAAGGAGCTGGAAACAAGTTGCTTTGCGGCCCAACTCGCCCTTTGCAAAGAAGCCTGCACGTTGTGCCTTTCAGCTCTAGGCCAATGTAGCACACCCAGAGCAGAAGTTCTACTTCAGCCAGATCAGGCCTGCAAAGAAACTGCGTTTCACAGGCCTTTGTAAGAGATGTTCCCGGTAGGCTGTAAGAGCACTGTGCAGAGCGAGTTGTTTCTTAGCTTCCCAAAGAGCTGGAAGCAAGATGCTTTGGGGCCCAACTCGCCCTTTGGAAAGAAGCCTGCACGTTGTACCCTTCAGCTCTAGGGCAATGTAGCACACCCAGAGCAGAAGTTCTAGTGCAGCGTGATCAGGCCTGCAAAGAAACTGCATTTCACAGGCCTTTGTAAGTGATGGTTCCGGTAGGCTGTAAGAGCACTGTGCAGAGCGAGTTGTTTCATAGCTAGCCCAAAGAGCTGGAAGCAAGATGCTTTGGGGCCCAACTCGCCCTTTGGAAAGAAGCCTGCACATTGTGCCTTTCAGCTCTAGGGCCATGTAGCACACCCAGAGCAGAAGTTCCACTTCAGCCAGATGAGGCCTGCAAAGAAACTGCGTTTCACAGGCCTTGTAAGAGATGTTCCCGGTAGGCTGTAAGAGCACTGTGCAGAGCGAGTTGTTTCTTAGCTTCCCAAAGAGCTGGAAGCAAGATGCTTTGGGGCCCAACTCGCCCTTTGGAAAGAAGCCTGCACGTTGTGCCTTTCAGCTCTAGGCTAAAGTAGCACACCCAGAGCAGAAGTTCTACTTCAGCCACATCAGGCCTGCAAAGAAACTGCGTTTCACAGGCCTTTGTAAGAGATGTTCCCGGTAGGCTGTAAGAGCACTGTGCAGAGCGAGTTGTTTCTTAGCTTCCCAAGGAGTTGGAAGCAATATGCTTTGTGGCCCAACTCGCCCTTTGGAAACAGGCCTGCACGTTGTGCCCTTCAGCTCTAGGGCCATGTAGCACACCCAGAGCAGAAGTTCTAGTGCAGCGTGATCAGGCCTGCAAAGAAACTGCATTTCACAGGCCTTTGTAAGTGATGGTTCCGGTAGGCTGTAAGAGCACTGTGCAGAGCGAGTTGTTTCATAGCTAGCCCAAAGAGCTGGAAGCAAGATGCTTTGGGGCCCAACTCGCCTTTTGCAAAGAAGCCTGCACATTGTGCCTTTCAGCTCTAGGGCCATGTAGCACACCCAGAGCAGAAGTTCTACTTCAGCCAGATCCGGCCTGCAAAGAAACTGCATTTCACAGGCCTTTGTAAGAGATGTTCCCGGTAGGCAGTAAGAGCACTGTGCAGAGCGCCCTGTTTCTTAGCTTCCCAAAGAGCTGGAAGCAAGATGCTTTGGGGCCCAAATCGCCCTTTGCAAAGAAGCCTGCACGTTGTGCCTTTCAGCTCTAGGCCAATGTAGCACACCCAGAGCAGAAGTTCTACTTCAGCCAGATCAGGCCTGCAAAGAAACTGCGTTTCACAGGCCTTTGTAAGGGATGTTCCCAGTAGGCTGTAAGAGCACTGTGCAGAGCGACTTGTTTCTTAGCTTCCCAAAGAGCTGGAAGCAAGATGCTTTGGGGCCCAACTCGCCCTTTGGAAAGAAGCCTGCACGTTGTACCCTTCAGCTCTAGGGCAATGTAGCACACCCAGAGCAGAAGTTCTAGTGCAGCGTGATCAGGCCTGCAAAGAAACTGCATTTCACAGGCCTTTGTAAGTGATGGTTCCGGTAGGCTGTAAGAGCACTGTGCAGAGCGAGTTGTTTCATAGCTAGCCCAAAGAGCTGGAAGCAAGATGCTTTGGGGCCCAACTCGCCTTTTGCAAAGAAGCCTGCACATTGTGCCTTTCAGCTCTAGGGCCATGTAGCACACCCAGAGCAGAAGTTCTACTTCAGCCAGATCAGGCCTGCAAAGAAACTGCGTTTCACAGGACTTTGTAAGAGATGTTCCCGGTAGGCTGTAAGAGCACTGTGCAGAGCGAGTTGTTTCTTAGCTTCCCAAAGAGCTGGAAGCAAGATGCTTTGGGGCCCAACTCGCCCTTTGGAAAGAAGCCTGCACGTTGTGCCTTTCAGCTCTAGGCCAAAGTAGCACACCCAGAGCAGAAGTTCTACTTCAGCCACATAAGGCCTGCAAAGAAACTGCGTTTCACAGGCCTTTGTAAGAGATGTTCCCGGTAGGCTGTAAGAGCACTGTGCAGAGCGAGTTGTTTCTTAGCTTCCCAAGGAGTTGGAAGCAATATGCTTTGTGGCCCAACTCGCCCTTTGGAAACAGGCCTGCACGTTGTGCCCTTCAGCTCTAGGGCCATGTAGCACACCCAGAGCAGAAGTTCTAGTGCAGCGTGATCAGGCCTGCAAAGAAACTGCATTTCACAGGCCTTTGTAAGTGATGGTTCCGGTAGGCTGTAAGAGCACTGTGCAGAGCGAGTTGTTTCATAGCTAGCCCAAAGAGCTGGAAGCAAGATGCTTTGGGGCCCAACTCGCCTTTTGCAAAGAAGCCTGCACATTGTGCCTTTCAGCTCTAGGGCCATGTAGCACACCCAGAGCAGAAGTTCTACTTCAGCCAGATCCGGCCTGCAAAGAAACTGCGTTTCACAGGCCTTTGTAAGAGATGTTCCCGGTAGGCTGTAAGAGCACTGTGCAGAGCGCCCTGTTTCTTAGCTTCCCAAAGAGCTGGAAGCAAGATGCTTTGGGGCCCAACTCGCCCTTTGGAAAGAAGCCTGCACGTTGTGCCTTTCAGCTCTAGGCCAATGTAGCACACCCAGAGCAGAAGTTCTAGTTCAGCCAGATCAGGCCTGCAAAGAAACTGCGTTTCACAGGCCTTTGTAAGGGATGTTCCCAGTAGGCTGTAAGAGCACTGTGCAGAGCGACTTGTTTCTTAGCTTCCCAAAGAGCTGGAAGCAAGATGCTTTGGGGCCCAACTCGCCCTTTTGAAAGAAGCCTGCACGTTGTACCCTTCAGCTCTAGGGCAATGTAGCACACCCAGAGCAGAAGTTCTAGTGCAGCGTGATCAGGCCTGCAAAGAAACTGCATTTCACAGGCCTTTGTAAGTGATGGTTCCGGTAGGCTGTAAGAGCACTGTGCAGAGCGAGTTGTTTCATAGCTAGCCCAAAGAGCTGGAAGCAAGATGCTTTGGGGCCCAACTCGCCTTTTGCAAAGAAGCCTGCACATTGTGCCTTTCAGCTCTAGGGCCATGTAGCACACCCAGAGCAGAAGTTCTACTTCAGCCAGATCAGGCCTGCAA
The DNA here is from genome assembly GCF_041296265.1 of Equus caballus. Taxonomy (NCBI): domain Eukaryota; kingdom Metazoa; phylum Chordata; class Mammalia; order Perissodactyla; family Equidae; genus Equus; species Equus caballus. Next base: position 51,516,650 of record NC_091688.1, on the reverse strand, counting down.
AGAAACTGCGTTTCACAGGCCTTTGTAAGAGATGTTCCCGGTAGGCTGTAAGAGCACTGTGCAGAGCGAGTTGTTTCTTAGCTTCCCAAAGAGCTGGAAGCAAGATGCTTTGGGGCCCAACTCGCCCTTTGGAAAGAAGCCTGCACGTTGTGCCTTTCAGCTCTAGGCCAAAGTAGCACACCCAGAGCAGAAGTTCTACTTCAGCCACATCAGGCCTGCAAAGAAACTGCGTTTCACAGGCCTTTGTAAGAGATGTTCCCGGTAGGCTGTAAGAGCACTGTGCAGAGCGAGTTGTTTCTTAGCTTCCCAAGGAGTTGGAAGCAATATGCTTTGTGGCCCAACTCGCCCTTTGGAAACAGGCCTGCACGTTGTGCCCTTCAGCTCTAGGGCAATGTAGCACACCCAGAGCAGAAGTTCTAGTGCAGCGTGATCAGGCCTGCAAAGAAACTGCATTTCACAGGCCTTTGTAAGTGATGGTTCCGGTAGTCTGTAAGAGCACTGTGCAGAGCGAGTTGTTTCATAGCTAGCCCAAAGAGCTGGAAGCAAGATGCTTTGGGGCCCAACTCGCCTTTTGCAAAGAAGCCTGCACATTGTGCCTTTCAGCTCTAGGGCCATGTAGCACACCCAGAGCAGAAGTTCTACTTCAGCCAGATCCGGCCTGCAAAGAAACTGCGTTTCACAGGCCTTTGTAAGAGATGTTCCCGGTAGGCTGTAAGAGCACTGTGCAGAGCGCCCTGTTTCTTAGCTTCCCAAAGAGCTGGAAGCAAGATGCTTTGGGGCCCAACTCGCCCTTTGGAAAGAAGCCTGCACGTTGTGCCTTTCAGCTCTAGGCCAATGTAGCACACCCAGAGCAGAAGTTCTACTTCAGCCAGATCAGGCCTTCAAAGAAACTGCGTTTCACAGGCCTTTGTAAGAGACGTTCCCGGTAGGCTGTAAGAGCACTGTGCAGAGCGAGTTGTTTCTTAGCTTCCCAAAGAGCTGGAAGCAAGATGCTTTGGGGCCCAACTCGCCCTTTGGAAAGAAGCCTGCACGTTGTGCCTTTCAGCTCTAGGGCAATGTAGAGCACCCAGAGCAGAGGTTCCACTTCAGCCATATCAGGCCTGCAAAGAAACTGCGTTTCACAGGCCTTTGTAAGAGATGTTCCCGGTAGGCTGTAAGAGCACTGTGCAGAGCGAGTTGTTTCTTAGCTTCCCAAAGAGCTGGAAGCAAGATGCTTTGGGGCCCAACTCGCCCTTTGGAAAGAAGCCTACACGTTGTGCCTTTCAGCTCTAGGGCCATGTAGCACACCCAGAGCAGAAGTTCTAGTTCAGCCAGATCAGGCCTGCAAAGAAACTGCATTTCACAGGCCTTTGTAACTGATGCCCCCGGTAGGCTGTAAGAGCACTGTGCAGAGCGAGTTGTTTCATAGCTAGCCCAAAGAGCTGGAAGCAAGATGCTTTGGGGCCCAACTCGCCCTTTGGAAAGAAGCCTGCACGTTGTGCCTTTCAGCTCTAGGGCCATGTAGCACACCCAGAGCAGAAGTTCTACCTCAGCCAGATCAGTCCTGCAAAGAAACTGCGTTTGACAGGCCTTTGTATGAGATGTTCCCGGTAGGCTGTAAGACCACTGTGCAGTGCGAGTTGTTTCTTAGCTTCCCAAGGAGCTGGAAGCAAGTTGCTTTGCGGCCCAACTCGCCCTTTGCAAAGAAGCCTGCACGTTGTGCCTTTCAGCTCTAGGGCAATGTAGCACACGCAGAGCAGAAGTTCTAGTTCAGCCAGATCCGGCCTCCAAAGAAAGTGCGTTTCACAGGCCTTTGTAAGAGATGTTCCCGGTAGGCTGTAAGAGCACTGTGCAGAGCGCCTTGTTTCTTAGCTTCCCAAAGAGCTGGAAGCAAGATGCTTTGGGGCCCAACTCGCCCTTTGGAAAGAAGCCTGCACGTTGTGCCTATCAGCTCTAGGGCAATGTAGCACACGCAGAGCAGAAGTTCTAGTTCAGCCAGATCAGGCCTGCAAAGAAACTGTGTTTCACAGGCCTTTGTACGAGATGTTCCCACTAGGCTGTAAGAGCACTGTGCAGAGCGAATTGTTTCTTAGCTTCCCAAAGAGCTGGAAGCAAGATGGTTTGGGGCCTAACTCGCCCTTTGGAAAGAAGCCTGCACGTTGTGCCTTTCAGCTCTAGGCCAATGTAGCACACCCAGAGCAGAAGTTCTACTTCACCCCGATCAGGCCTGCAAAGAAACTGCGTTTCACAGGCCTTTGTAAGAGATGTTCCCGGTAGGCTGTAAGAGCACTGTGCAGAGCGAGTTGTTTCTTAGCTTCCCAAAGAGCTGGAAGCAAGATGCTTTGGGGCCCAACTCGCCCTTTGCAAAGAAGCCTGCACGTTGTTCCTTTCAGCTCTAGGGCAATGTAGCACACCCTGAGCAGAAGTTCTACTTCAGCCACATCAGGCCTGCAAAGAAACTGCGTTTCACAGGCCTTTGTAAGAGATATTCCCGGTAGGCAGTAAGAGCAATGTGCAGAGCGAGTTGTTTCTTAGCTTCCCAAAGAGCTGGAAGCAACATGCTTTGGGGCCCAACTCGCCCTTTGGAAAGAAGCCTGCACGTTGTGCCTTTCAGCTCTAGGCCAATGTAGCACACCCAGAGCAGAAGTTCTACTTCAGCCAGATCAGGCCTGCAAAGAAACTGCGTTTCACAGGCCTTTGTAAGAGATGTTCCCGGTAGGCTGTAGGAGCACTGTGCAGAGCGAGTTGTTTCTTAGCTTCCCAAAGAGCTGGAAGCAAGAAGCTTTGGGGCCCAACTCGCCCTTTGGAAAGAAGCCTGCACGTTGTGCCTTTCAGCTCTAGGCCAATGTAGCACACCCAGAGCAGAAGTTCTACTTCAGCCAGATCAGGCCTGCAAAGAAACTTCGTTTCACAGGCCTTTGTAAGAGATGTTCCCGGTAGGCTGTAAGAGCACTGTGCAGAGCGAGTTGTTTCATAGCTAGCCCAAAGAGCTGGAAGCAAGATGCTTTGGGGCCCAACTCGCCCTTTGGAAAGAAGACTGCACGTTGTGCCTTTCAGCTCTAGGGCCATGTAGCACACCCAGAGCAGAAGTTCTACCTCAGCCAGATCAGGCCTGCAAAGAAACTGCATTTCACAGGCCTTTGTAACTGATGCTCCCGGTAGGCTGTAAGAGCACTGTGCAGAGCGAGTTGTTTCATAGCTAGCCCAAAGAGCTGGAAGCAAGATGCTTTGGGGCCCAACTCGCCTTTTGCAAAGAAGCCGGCACATTGTGCCTTTCAGCTCTAGGGCCATGTAGCACACCCAGAGCAGAAGTTCTACTTCAGCCAGATCAGGCCTGCAAAGAAACTGCGTTTCACAGGCCTTTGTAAGCGATGTTCACGGTAGGCTGTAAGAGCACTGTGCAGAGCGAGTTGTTTCTTAGCTTCCCAAGGAGCTGGAAGCAAGATGCTTTGCGGCCCAACTCGCCCTTTGCAAAGAAGCCTGCACGTTGTGCCTTTCAGCTCTAGGGCAATGTAGCACACGCAGAGCAGAAGTTCTAGTTCAGCCAGATCAGGCCTGCAAAGAAACTGCGTTTCACAGGCCTTTGTAAGAGATGTTCCCGGTAGGCTGTAAGAGCACTGTGCAGAGCGAGTTGTTTCTTAGCTTCCCAAGGAGCTGGAAGCAAGATGCTTTGCGGCCCAACTCGCCCTTTGCAAAGAAGCCTGCACGTTGTGCCTTTCAGCTCTAGGGCAATGTAACACACGCAGAGCAGAAGTTCTAGTTCAGCCAGATCAGGCCTGCAAAGAAACTGCGTTTCACAGGCCTTTGTAAGAGATGTTCCCGGTAGGCTGTAAGAGCACTGTGCAGAGCGACTTGTTTCTTAGCTTCCCAAAGAGCTGGAAGCAAGATGCTTTGGGGCCCAACTCGCCCTTTTGAAAGAAGCCTGCTCGTTGTGCCTTTCAGATCTAGGCCAATGTAGCACACCCAGAGCAGAAGTTCTACTTCAGCCAGATCAGGCCTGCAAAGAAACTGCGTTTCACAGGCCTTTGTAAGAGATGTTCCCGGTAGGCTGTAAGAGCACTGTGCAGAGCGACTTGTTTCTTAGCTTCCCAAAGAGCTGGAAGCAAGATGCTTTGGGGCCCAACTCGCCGTTTGGAAAGAAGACTGCACGCTGTGCCTTTCAGCTCTAGGGCAATGTAGCACACGCAGAGCAGAAGTTCTACTTCAGCCAGATCAGGCCTGCAAAGAAACTGCGTTTCACAGGCCTTTGGAAGAGATGTTCCCGGTAGGCTGTAAGAGCACTGTGCAGATCGAGTTGTTTCTTAGCTTCCCAAAGAGCTGGAAGCAAGATGCTTTGCGGCCCAACTCGCCCTTTGGAAAGAAGCCTGCACGTTGTGCCTTTCAGCTCTAGGCCAATGTAGCACACCCAGAGCAGAAGTTCTAATTCAGCCAGATCAGGCCTGCAAAGAAACTGCGTTTGAGATGCCTTTGTAAGAGATGTTCCCGGTATGCTGTAAAAGCACTGTGCAGAGCGAGTTGTTTCTTAGCTTCCCAAAGAGCTGGAAGCAAGATGCTTTGGGGCCCAACTCGCCCTTTGGAAAGAAGCCTGCACGTTGTGCCTTTCAGCTCTAGGCCAATGTAGCACACCCACAGCAGAAGTTCTACTTCAGCCAGATCAGGCCTGCAAAGAAACTGCGTTTCACAGGCCTTTGTAACTGATGCCCCCGGTAGGCTGTAAGAGCACTGTGCAGAGCGAGTTGTTTCATAGCTAGCCCAAAGAGCTGGAAGCAAGATGCTTTGGGGCCCAACTCGCCCTTTGGAAAGAAGCCTGCACGTTGTGCCTTTCAGCTCTAGGGCCATGTAGCACACCCAGAGCAGAAGTTCTACCTCAGCCAGATCAGTCCTGCAAAGAAACTGCGTTTGACAGGCCTTTGTATGAGATGTTCCCGGTAGGCTGTAAGAGCACTGTGCAGTGCGAGTTGTTTCTTAGCTTCCCAAGGAGCTGGAAGCAAGTTGCTTTGCGGCCCAACTCGCCCTTTGCAAAGAAGCCTGCACGTTGTGCCTTTCAGCTCTAGGGCAATGTAGCACACGCAGAGCAGAAGTTCTAGTTCAGCCAGATCCGGCCTCCAAAGAAAGTGCGTTTCACAGGCCTTTGTAAGAGATGTTCCCGGTAGGCTGTAAGAGCACTGTGCAGAGCGCCTTGTTTCTTAGCTTCCCAAAGAGCTGGAAGCAAGATGCTTTGGGGCCCAACTCGCCCTTTGGAAAGAAGCCTGCACGTTGTGCCTATCAGCTCTAGGGCAATGTAGCACACGCAGAGCAGAAGTTCTAGTTCAGCCAGATCAGGCCTGCAAAGAAACTGTGTTTCACAGGCCTTTGTACGAGATGTTCCCACTAGGCTGTAAGAGCACTGTGCAGAGCGAATTGTTTCTTAGCTTCCCAAAGAGCTGGAAGCAAGATGGTTTGGGGCCTAACTCGCCCTTTGGAAAGAAGCCTGCACGTTGTGCCTTTCAGCTCTAGGCCAATGTAGCACACCCAGAGCAGAAGTTCTACTTCACCCCGATCAGGCCTGCAAAGAAACTGCGTTTCACAGGCCTTTGTAAGAGATGTTCCCGGTAGGCTGTAAGAGCACTGTGCAGAGCGAGTTGTTTCTTAGCTTCCCAAAGAGCTGGAAGCAAGATGCTTTGGGGCCCAACTCGCCCTTTGCAAAGAAGCCTGCACGTTGTTCCTTTCAGCTCTAGGGCAATGTAGCACACCCTGAGCAGAAGTTCTACTTCAGCCACATCAGGCCTGCAAAGAAACTGCGTTTCACAGGCCTTTGTAAGAGATATTCCCGGTAGGCAGTAAGAGCAATGTGCAGAGCGAGTTGTTTCTTAGCTTCCCAAAGAGCTGGAAGCAACATGCTTTGGGGCCCAACTCGCCCTTTGGAAAGAAGCCTGCACGTTGTGCCTTTCAGCTCTAGGCCAATGTAGCACACCCAGAGCAGAAGTTCTACTTCAGCCAGATCAGGCCTGCAAAGAAACTGCGTTTCACAGGCCTTTGTAAGAGATGTTCCCGGTAGGCTGTAGGAGCACTGTGCAGAGCGAGTTGTTTCTTAGCTTCCCAAAGAGCTGGAAGCAAGAAGCTTTGGGGCCCAACTCGCCCTTTGGAAAGAAGCCTGCACGTTGTGCATTTCAGCTCTAGGCCAATGTAGCACACCCAGAGCAGAAGTTCTACTTCAGCCAGATCAGGCCTGCAAAGAAACTTCGTTTCACAGGCCTTTGTAAGAGATGTTCCCGGTAGGCTGTAAGAGCACTGTGCAGAGCGAGTTGTTTCATAGCTAGCCCAAAGAGCTGGAAGCAAGATGCTTTGGGGCCCAACTCGCCCTTTGGAAAGAAGACTGCACGTTGTGCCTTTCAGCTCTAGGGCCATGTAGCACACCCAGAGCAGAAGTTCTACCTCAGCCAGATCAGGCCTGCAAAGAAACTGCATTTCACAGGCCTTTGTAACTGATGCTCCCGGTAGGCTGTAAGAGCACTGTGCAGAGCGAGTTGTTTCATAGCTAGCCCAAAGAGCTGGAAGCAAGATGCTTTGGGGCCCAACTCGCCTTTTGCAAAGAAGCCGGCACATTGTGCCTTTCAGCTCTAGGGCCATGTAGCACACCCAGAGCAGAAGTTCTACTTCAGCCAGATCAGGCCTGCAAAGAAACTGCGTTTCACAGGCCTTTGTAAGCGATGTTCACGGTAGGCTGTAAGAGCACTGTGCAGAGCGAGTTGTTTCTTAGCTTCCCAAGGAGCTGGAAGCAAGATGCTTTGCGGCCCAACTCGCCCTTTGCAAAGAAGCCTGCACGTTGTGCCTTTCAGCTCTAGGGCAATGTAGCACACGCAGAGCAGAAGTTCTAGTTCAGCCAGATCAGGCCTGCAAAGAAACTGCGTTTCACAGGCCTTTGTAAGAGATGTTCCCGGTAGGCTGTAAGAGCACTGTGCAGAGCGAGTTGTTTCTTAGCTTCCCAAGGAGCTGGAAGCAAGATGCTTTGCGGCCCAACTCGCCCTTTGCAAAGAAGCCTGCACGTTGTGCCTTTCAGCTCTAGGGCAATGTAGCACACGCAGAGCAGAAGTTCTAGTTCAGCCAGATCAGGCCTGCAAAGAAACTGCGTTTCACAGGCCTTTGTAAGAGATGTTCCCGGTAGGCTGTAAGAGCACTGTGCAGAGCGACTTGTTTCTTAGCTTCCCAAAGAGCTGGAAGCAAGATGCTTTGGGGCCCAACTCGCCCTTTTGAAAGAAGCCTGCTCGTTGTGCCTTTCAGATCTAGGCCAATGTAGCACACCCAGAGCAGAAGTTCTACTTCAGCCAGATCAGGCCTGCAAAGAAACTGCGTTTCACAGGCCTTTGTAAGAGATGTTCCCGGTAGGCTGTAAGAGCACTGTGCAGAGCGACTTGTTTCTTAGCTTCCCAAAGAGCTGGAAGCAAGATGCTTTGGGGCCCAACTCGCCGTTTGGAAAGAAGACTGCACGCTGTGCCTTTCAGCTCTAGGGCAATGTAGCACACGCAGAGCAGAAGTTCTACTTCAGCCAGATCAGGCCTGCAAAGAAACTGCGTTTCACAGGCCTTTGGAAGAGATGTTCCCGGTAGGCTGTAAGAGCACTGTGCAGAGCGAGTTGTTTCTTAGCTTCCCAAAGAGCTGGAAGCAAGATGCTTTGCGGCCCAACTCGCCCTTTGGAAAGAAGCCTGCACGTTGTGCCTTTCAGCTCTAGGCCAATGTAGCACACCCAGAGCAGAAGTTCTAATTCAGCCAGATCAGGCCTGCAAAGAAACTGCGTTTGAGATGCCTTTGTAAGAGATGTTCCCGGTATGCTGTAAAAGCACTGTGCAGAGCGAGTTGTTTCTTAGCTTCCCAAAGAGCTGGAAGCAAGATGCTTTGGGGCCCAACTCGCCCTTTGGAAAGAAGCCTGCACGTTGTGCCTTTCAGCTCTAGGCCAATGTAGCACACCCACAGCAGAAGTTCTACTTCAGCCAGATCAGGCCTGCAAAGAAACTGCGTTTCACAGGCCTTTGTAAGAGATGTTCCCGGTAGGCTGTAAGAGCACTGTGCAGAGCGAGTTGTTTCTTAGCTTCCCAAAGAGCTGGAAGCAAGATGCTTTGGGGCCCAACTCGCCCTTTGGAAAGAAGCCTGCACGTTGTGCCTTTCAGCTCTAAGGCAATGTAGAGCACCCAGAGCAGAAGTTCCACTTCAGCCCGATCATGCCTGCAAAGAAACTGCGTTTCACAGGCCTTTGTAACTGATGCTCCCGGTAGGCTGTAAGAGCACTGTGCAGAGCGAGTTGTTTCATAGCTAGCCCAAAGAGCTGGAAGCAAGATGCTTTGGGGCCCAACTCGCCCTTTTGGAAAGAAGCCTGCACGTTGTGCCTTTCAGCTCTAGGGCCATGTAGCACACACAGAGCAGAAGTTCTACTTCAGCCACATCAGGCCTGCAAAGAAACTGCGTTTCACAGGCCTTTGAAAGAGATGTTCCCGGTAGGCTGTAAGAGCACTGTGCAGAGCGCCCTGTTTCTTAGCTTCCCAAAGAGCTGGAAGCAAGATGCTTTGGGGCCCAACTCGCCCTTTGGAAAGAAGCCTGCACGTTGTGCCTTTCAGCTCTAGGCCAATGTAGCACACCCAGAGCAGAAGTTCTACTTCAGCCAGATCAGGCCTTCAAAGAAACTGCGTTTCACAGGCCTTTGTAAGAGACGTTCCCGGTAGGCTGTAAGAGCACTGTGCAGAGCGAGTTGTTTCTTAGCTTCCCAAAGAGCTGGAAGCAAGATGCTTTGGGGCCCAACTCGCCCTTTGGAAAGAAGCCTGCACGTTGTGCCTTTCAGCTCTAGGGCAATGTAGAGCACCCAGAGCAGAGGTTCCACTTCAGCCATATCAGGCCTGCAAAGAAACTGCGTTTCACAGGCCTTTGTAAGAGATGTTCCCGGTAGGCTGTAAGAGCACTGTGCAGAGCGAGTTGTTTCTTAGCTTCCCAAAGAGCTGGAAGCAAGATGCTTTGGGGCCCAACTCGCCCTTTGGAAAGAAGCCTACACGTTGTGCCTTTCAGCTCTAGGGCCATGTAGCACACCCAGAGCAGAAGTTCTAGTTCAGCCAGATCAGGCCTGCAAAGAAACTGCATTTCACAGGCCTTTGTAACTGATGCCCCCGGTAGGCTGTAAGAGCACTGTGCAGAGCGAGTTGTTTCATAGCTAGCCCAAAGAGCTGGAAGCAAGATGCTTTGGGGCCCAACTCGCCCTTTGGAAAGAAGCCTGCACGTTGTGCCTTTCAGCTCTAGGGCCATGTAGCACACCCAGAGCAGAAGTTCTACCTCAGCCAGATCAGTCCTGCAAAGAAACTGCGTTTGACAGGCCTTTGTATGAGATGTTCCCGGTAGGCTGTAAGACCACTGTGCAGTGCGAGTTGTTTCTTAGCTTCCCAAGGAGCTGGAAGCAAGTTGCTTTGCGGCCCAACTCGCCCTTTGCAAAGAAGCCTGCACGTTGTGCCTTTCAGCTCTAGGGCAATGTAGCACACGCAGAGCAGAAGTTCTAGTTCAGCCAGATCCGGCCTCCAAAGAAAGTGCGTTTCACAGGCCTTTGTAAGAGATGTTCCCGGTAGGCTGTAAGAGCACTGTGCAGAGCGCCTTGTTTCTTAGCTTCCCAAAGAGCTGGAAGCAAGATGCTTTGGGGCCCAACTCGCCCTTTGGAAAGAAGCCTGCACGTTGTGCCTATCAGCTCTAGGGCAATGTAGCACACGCAGAGCAGAAGTTCTAGTTCAGCCAGATCAGGCCTGCAAAGAAACTGTGTTTCACAGGCCTTTGTACGAGATGTTCCCACTAGGCTGTAAGAGCACTGTGCAGAGCGAATTGTTTCTTAGCTTCCCAAAGAGCTGGAAGCAAGATGGTTTGGGGCCTAACTCGCCCTTTGGAAAGAAGCCTGCACGTTGTGCCTTTCAGCTCTAGGCCAATGTAGCACACCCAGAGCAGAAGTTCTACTTCACCCCGATCAGGCCTGCAAAGAAACTGCGTTTCACAGGCCTTTGTAAGAGATGTTCCCGGTAGGCTGTAAGAGCACTGTGCAGAGCGAGTTGTTTCTTAGCTTCCCAAAGAGCTGGAAGCAAGATGCTTTGGGGCCCAACTCGCCCTTTGCAAAGAAGCCTGCACGTTGTTCCTTTCAGCTCTAGGGCAATGTAGCACACCCTGAGCAGAAGTTCTACTTCAGCCACATCAGGCCTGCAAAGAAACTGCGTTTCGCAGGCCTTTGTAAGAGATATTCCCGGTAGGCAGTAAGAGCAATGTGCAGAGCGAGTTGTTTCTTAGCTTCCCAAAGAGCTGGAAGCAACATGCTTTGGGGCCCAACTCGCCCTTTGGAAAGAAGCCTGCACGTTGTGCCTTTCAGCTCTAGGCCAATGTAGCACACCCAGAGCAGAAGTTCTACTTCAGCCAGATCAGGCCTGCAAAGAAACTGCGTTTCACAGGCCTTTGTAAGAGATGTTCCCGGTAGGCTGTAGGAGCACTGTGCAGAGCGAGTTGTTTCTTAGCTTCCCAAAGAGCTGGAAGCAAGAAGCTTTGGGGCCCAACTCGCCCTTTGGAAAGAAGCCTGCACGTTGTGCCTTTCAGCTCTAGGCCAATGTAGCACACCCAGAGCAGAAGTTCTACTTCAGCCAGATCAGGCCTGCAAAGAAACTTCGTTTCACAGGCCTTTGTAAGAGATGTTCCCGGTAGGCTGTAAGAGCACTGTGCAGAGCGAGTTGTTTCATAGCTAGCCCAAAGAGCTGGAAGCAAGATGCTTTGGGGCCCAACTCGCCCTTTGGAAAGAAGACTGCACGTTGTGCCTTTCAGCTCTAGGGCCATGTAGCACACCCAGAGCAGAAGTTCTACCTCAGCCAGATCAGGCCTGCAAAGAAACTGCATTTCACAGGCCTTTGTAACTGATGCTCCCGGTAGGCTGTAAGAGCACTGTGCAGAGCGAGTTGTTTCATAGCTAGCCCAAAGAGCTGGAAGCAAGATGCTTTGGGGCCCAACTCGCCTTTTGCAAAGAAGCCGGCACATTGTGCCTTTCAGCTCTAGGGCCATGTAGCACACCCAGAGCAGAAGTTCTACTTCAGCCAGATCAGGCCTGCAAAGAAACTGCGTTTCACAGGCCTTTGTAAGCGATGTTCACGGTAGGCTGTAAGAGCACTGTGCAGAGCGAGTTGTTTCTTAGCTTCCCAAGGAGCTGGAAGCAAGATGCTTTGCGGCCCAACTCGCCCTTTGCAAAGAAGCCTGCACGTTGTGCCTTTCAGCTCTAGGGCAATGTAGCACACGCAGAGCAGAAGTTCTAGTTCAGCCAGATCAGGCCTGCAAAGAAACTGCGTTTCACAGGCCTTTGTAAGAGATGTTCCCGGTAGGCTGTAAGAGCACTGTGCAGAGCGAGTTGTTTCTTAGCTTCCCAAGGAGCTGGAAGCAAGATGCTTTGCGGCCCAACTCGCCCTTTGCAAAGAAGCCTGCACGTTGTGCCTTTCAGCTCTAGGGCAATGTAGCACACGCAGAGCAGAAGTTCTAGTTCAGCCAGATCAGGCCTGCAAAGAAACTGCGTTTCACAGGCCTTTGTAAGAGATGTTCCCGGTAGGCTGTAAGAGCACTGTGCAGAGCGAGTTGTTTCTTAGCTTCCCAAAGAGCTGGAAGCAAGATGCTTTGGGGCCCAACTCGCCCTTTTGAAAGAAGCCTGCTCGTTGTGCCTTTCAGATCTAGGCCAATGTAGCACACCCAGAGCAGAAGTTCTACTTCAGCCAGATCAGGCCTGCAAAGAAACTGCGTTTCACAGGCCTTTGTAAGAGATGTTCCCGGTAGGCTGTAAGAGCACTGTGCAGAGCGACTTGTTTCTTAGCTTCCCAAAGAGCTGGAAGCAAGATGCTTTGGGGCCCAACTCGCCGTTTGGAAAGAAGACTGCACGCTGTGCCTTTCAGCTCTAGGGCAATGTAGCACACGCAGAGCAGAAGTTCTACTTCAGCCAGATCAGGCCTGCAAAGAAACTGCGTTTCACAGGCCTTTGGAAGAGATGTTCCCGGTAGGCTGTAAGAGCACTGTGCAGATCGAGTTGTTTCTTAGCTTCCCAAAGAGCTGGAAGCAAGATGCTTTGCGGCCCAACTCGCCCTTTGGAAAGAAGCCTGCACGTTGTGCCTTTCAGCTCTAGGCCAATGTAGCACACCCAGAGCAGAAGTTCTAATTCAGCCAGATCAGGCCTGCAAAGAAACTGCGTTTGAGATGCCTTTGTAAGAGATGTTCCCGGTATGCTGTAAAAGCACTGTGCAGAGCGAGTTGTTTCTTAGCTTCCCAAAGAGCTGGAAGCAAGATGCTTTGGGGCCCAACTCGCCCTTTGGAAAGAAGCCTGCACGTTGTGCCTTTCAGCTCTAGGCCAATGTAGCACACCCACAGCAGAAGTTCTACTTCAGCCAGATCAGGCCTGCAAAGAAACTGCGTTTCACAGGCCTTTGTAACTGATGCCCCCGGTAGGCTGTAAGAGCACTGTGCAGAGCGAGTTGTTTCATAGCTAGCCCAAAGAGCTGGAAGCAAGATGCTTTGGGGCCCAACTCGCCCTTTGGAAAGAAGCCTGCACGTTGTGCCTTTCAGCTCTAGGGCCATGTAGCACACCCAGAGCAGAAGTTCTACCTCAGCCAGATCAGTCCTGCAAAGAAACTGCGTTTGACAGGCCTTTGTATGAGATGTTCCCGGTAGGCTGTAAGAGCACTGTGCAGTGCGAGTTGTTTCTTAGCTTCCCAAGGAGCTGGAAGCAAGTTGCTTTGCGGCCCAACTCGCCCTTTGCAAAGAAGCCTGCACGTTGTGCCTTTCAGCTCTAGGGCAATGTAGCACACGCAGAGCAGAAGTTCTAGTTCAGCCAGATCCGGCCTCCAAAGAAAGTGCGTTTCACAGGCCTTTGTAAGAGATGTTCCCGGTGGGCTGTAAGAGCACTGTGCAGAGCGAATTGTTTCTTAGCTTCCCAAAGAGCTGGAAGCAAGATGGTTTGGGGCCTAACTCGCCCTTTGGAAAGAAGCCTGCACGTTGTGCCTTTCAGCTCTAGGCCAATGTAGCACACCCAGAGCAGAAGTTCTACTTCACCCCGATCAGGCCTGCAAAGAAACTGCGTTTCACAGGCCTTTGTAAGAGATGTTCCCGGTAGGCTGTAAGAGCACTGTGCAGAGCGAGTTGTTTCTTAGCTTCCCAAAGAGCTGGAAGCAAGATGCTTTGGGGCCCAACTCGCCCTTTGCAAAGAAGCCTGCACGTTGTTCCTTTCAGCTCTAGGGCAATGTAGCACACCCTGAGCAGAAGTTCTACTTCAGCCACATCAGGCCTGCAAAGAAACTGCGTTTCACAGGCCTTTGTAAGAGATATTCCCGGTAGGCAGTAAGAGCAATGTGCAGAGCGAGTTGTTTCTTAGCTTCCCAAAGAGCTGGAAGCAACATGCTTTGGGGCCCAACTCGCCCTTTGGAAAGAAGCCTGCACGTTGTGCCTTTCAGCTCTAGGCCAATGTAGCACACCCAGAGCAGAAGTTCTACTTCAGCCAGATCAGGCCTGCAAAGAAACTGCGTTTCACAGGCCTTTGTAAGAGATGTTCCCGGTAGGCTGTAGGAGCACTGTGCAGAGCGAGTTGTTTCTTAGCTTCCCAAAGAGCTGGAAGCAAGAAGCTTTGGGGCCCAACTCGCCCTTTGGAAAGAAGCCTGCACGTTGTGCCTTTCAGCTCTAGGCCAATGTAGCACACCCAGAGCAGAAGTTCTACTTCAGCCAGATCAGGCCTGCAAAGAAACTTCGTTTCACAGGCCTTTGTAAGAGATGTTCCCGGTAGGCTGTAAGAGCACTGTGCAGAGCGAGTTGTTTCATAGCTAGCCCAAAGAGCTGGAAGCAAGATGCTTTGGGGCCCAACTCGCCCTTTGGAAAGAAGACTGCACGTTGTGCCTTTCAGCTCTAGGGCCATGTAGCACACCCAGAGCAGAAGTTCTACCTCAGCCAGATCAGGCCTGCAAAGAAACTGCATTTCACAGGCCTTTGTAACTGATGCTCCCGGTAGGCTGTAAGAGCACTGTGCAGAGCGAGTTGTTTCATAGCTAGCCCAAAGAGCTGGAAGCAAGATGCTTTGGGGCCCAACTCGCCTTTTGCAAAGAAGCCGGCACATTGTGCCTTTCAGCTCTAGGGCCATGTAGCACACCCAGAGCAGAAGTTCTACTTCAGCCAGATCAGGCCTGCAAAGAAACTGCGTTTCACAGGCCTTTGTAAGCGATGTTCACGGTAGGCTGTAAGAGCACTGTGCAGAGCGAGTTGTTTCTTAGCTTCCCAAGGAGCTGGAAGCAAGATGCTTTGCGGCCCAACTCGCCCTTTGCAAAGAAGCCTGCACGTTGTGCCTTTCAGCTCTAGGGCAATGTAGCACACGCAGAGCAGAAGTTCTAGTTCAGCCAGATCAGGCCTGCAAAGAAACTGCGTTTGAGATGCCTTTGTAAGAGATGTTCCCGGTATGCTGTAAAAGCACTGTGCAGAGCGAGTTGTTTCTTAGCTTCCCAAAGAGCTGGAAGCAAGATGCTTTGGGGCCCAACTCGCCCTTTGGAAAGAAGCCTGCACGTTGTGCCTTTCAGCTCTAGGCCAATGTAGCACACCCACAGCAGAAGTTCTACTTCAGCCAGATCAGGCCTGCAAAGAAACTGCGTTTCACAGGCCTTTGTAAGAGATGTTCCCGGTAGGCTGTAAGAGCACTGTGCAGAGCGAGTTGTTTCTTAGCTTCCCAAAGAGCTGGAAGCAAGATGCTTTGGGGCCCAACTCGCCCTTTGGAAAGAACCCTGCACGTTGTCCTTTTCAGCTCTAGGCAAATGTAGCACACCCAGAGCAGAAGTTATACTTCAGCCAGATCAGGCCTGCAAAGAAACTGCGTTTCACAGGCCTTTGTAAGAGATGTTCCCGGTAGGCTGTAAGAGCACTGTGCAGAGCGAGTTGTTTCTTAGCTTCCCAAAGAGCTGGAAGCAAGATGCTTTGGGGCCCAACTCGCCCTTTGGAAAGAAGCCTGCACGTTGTGCCTTTCAGCTCTAAGGCAATGTAGAGCACCCAGAGCAGAAGTTCCACTTCAGCCCGATCATGCCTGCAAAGAAACTGCGTTTCACAGGCCTTTGTAACTGATGCTCCCGGTAGGCTGTAAGAGCACTGTGCAGAGCGAGTTGTTTCATAGCTAGCCCAAAGAGCTGGAAGCAAGATGCTTTGGGGCCCAACTCGCCCTTTTGGAAAGAAGCCTGCACGTTGTGCCTTTCAGCTCTAGGGCCATGTAGCACACACAGAGCAGAAGTTCTACTTCAGCCACATCAGGCCTGCAAAGAAACTGCGTTTCACAGGCCTTTGAAAGAGATGTTCCCGGTAGGCTGTAAGAGCACTGTGCAGAGCGAGTTGTTTCTTAGCTTCCCAAAGAGCTGGAAGCAAGAAGCTTTGGGGCCCAACAAGCACTTTGGAAAGAAGCCTGCACGTTGTGCCTTTCAGCTCTAGGCCAATGTAGCACACCCAGAGCAGAAGTTCTACTTCAGCCAGATCAGGCCTGCAAAGAAACTGCGTTTCACAGGCCTTTGTAAGAGATGTTCCCGGTAGGCTGTAAGAGCACTGTGCAGAGCGAGTTGTTTCTTAGCTTCCCAAAGAGCTGGAAGCAAGATGCTTTGGGGCCCAACTCGCCCTTTGGAAAGAAGCCTGCACGTTGTGCCTTTCAGCTCTAGGGCCATGTAGCACACACAGAGCAGAAGTTCTACTTCAGCCACATCAGGCCTGCAAAGAAACTGCGTTTCACAGGCCTTTGTAAGAGATGTTCCCGGTAGGCTGTAAGAGCACTGTGCAGAGCGAGTTGTTTCTTAGCTTCCCAAAGAGCTGGAAGCAAGATGCTTTGGGGCCCAACTCGCCCTTTGGAAACAGGCCTGCACGTTGTGCCCTTCAGCTCTAGGGCAATGTAGCACACCCAGAGCAGAAGTTCTAGTGCAGCGTGATAAGGCCTGCAAAGAAACTGCGTTTCACAGGCCTTTGTAAGTGATGGTTCCGGTAGGCTTTAAGAGCACTGTGCAGAGCGAGTTGTTTCATAGCTAGCCCAAAGAGCTGGAAGCAAGATGGTTTGGGGCCCAACTTGCCCTTTGGAAAGAAGCCTGCACGTTGTGCCTTTCAGCTCTAGGGCAATGTAGCACACCCAGAGCAGAAGTTCTAGTTCAGCCAGATCAGGCCTGCAAAGAAACTGCGTTTCACAGGCCTTTGTAAGAGATGTTCCCGGTAGGCTGTAAGAGCACTGTGCAGAGCGAGTTGTTTCTTAGCTTCCCAAAGAGCTGGAAGCAAGAACCTTTGGGGCCCAACTCGCCCTTTGGAAAGAAGCCTGCACGTTGTGCCTTTCAGCTCTAGGCCAATGTAGCACACCCAGAGCAGAAGTTCTACTTCAGCCAGATCAGGCCTGCAAAGAAACTTCGTTTCACAGGCCTTTGTAAGAGATGTTCCCGGTAGGCTGTAAGAGCACTGTGCAGAGCGAGTTGTTTCATAGCTAGCCCAAAGAGCTGGAAGCAAGATGCTTTGGGGCCCAACTCGCCCTTTGGAAAGAAGACTGCACGTTGTGCCTTTCAGCTCTAGGGCCATGTAGCACACCCAGAGCAGAAGTTCTACTTCAGCCAGATCAGGCCTGCAAAGAAACTGCGTTTCACAGGCCTTTGTAAGAGATGTTCCCGGTAGGCTGTAAGAGCACTGTGCAGAGCAAGTTGTTTCTTAGCTTCCCAAAGAGCTGGAAGCAAGATGCTTTGGGGCCCAACTCGCCCTTTGGAAAGAAGCCTGCAGGTTGTGCCTTTCAGCTCTAGGCCAATGTAGCACACCCAGAGCAGAAGTTCTACTTCAGCCACATCATGCCTGCAAAGAAACTGCGTTTCACAGGCCTTTGTAAGAGATGTTCCCGGTAGGCTGTAAGAGCACTGTGCAGAGCGAGTTGTTTCTTAGCTTCCCAAGGAGCTGGAAGCAAGATGCTTTGCGGCCCAACTCGCCCTTTGCAAAGAAGCCTGCACGTTGTGCCTTTCAGCTCTAGGGCAATGTAGCACACGCAGAGCAGAAGTTCTAGTTCAGCCAGATCAGGCCTGCAAAGAAACTGCGTTTCACAGGCCTTTGTAAGAGATGTTCCCGGTAGGCTGTAAGAGCACTGTGCAGAGCGACTTGTTTCTTAGCTTCCCAAAGAGCTGGAAGCAAGATGCTTTGGGGCCCAACTCGCCCTTTTGAAAGAAGCCTGCACGTTGTGCCTTTCAGATCTAGGCCAATGTAGCACACCCACAGCAGAAGTTCTACTTCAGCCAGATCAGGCCTGCAAAGAAACTGCGTTTCACAGGCCTTTGTAAGAGATGTTCCCAGTAGGCTGTAAGAGCACTGTGCAGAGCGACTTGTTTCTTAGCTTCCCAAAGAGCTGGAAGCAAGATGCTTTTGGGCCCAACTCGCCCTTTGGAAAGAAGCCTGCACGTTGTGCCTTTCAGCTCAGGGCCAATGTAGAACACCCAGAGCAGAAGTTCTACTTCAGCCATATCAGGCCTGCAAAGAAACTCGTTTCACAGGCCTTTGTAAGAGATGTTCCCGGTAGTCTGTAAGAGCACTGTGCAGAGCGAGTTGTTTCTTAGCTTCCCAAAGAGCTGGAAGCAAGATGCTTTGGGGCCCAACTCGCCCTTTGGTAAGAAGCCTGCACGCTGTGCCTTTCAGCTCTAGGGCAATGTAGCACACGCAGAGCAGAAGTTCTACTTCAGCCAGATCAGGCCTGCAAAGAAACTGCGTTTCACAGGCCTTTGGAAGAGATGTTCCCGGTAGGCTGTAAGAGCACTGTGCAGAGCGAGTTGTTTCTTAGCTTCCCAAAGAGCTGGAAGCAAGATGCTTTGCGGCCAAACTCGCCCTTTGGAAAGGAGCCTGCACGTTGTGCCTTTCAGCTCTAGGCCAATGTAGCACACCCAGAGCAGAAGTTCTAATTCAGCCAGATCAGGCCTGCAAAGAAACTGCGTTTGAGATGCCTTTGTAAGAGATGTTCCCGGTAGGCTGTAAAAGCACTGTGCAGAGCGAGTTGTTTCTTAGCTTCCCAAAGAGCTGGAAGCAAGATGCTTTGGGGCCCAACTCGCCCTTTGGAAAGAAGCCTGCACATTGTGCCTTTCAGCTCTAGGGAAATGTAGCACACCCAGAGCAGAAGTTCTGGTTCAGCCAGATTAGGCCTGCAAAGAAAATGCATTTCACAGGCCTTTGTAAGTGATGGTTCCGGTAGGCTGTAAGAGCACTGTGCAGAGCGAGTTGTTTCATAGCTAGCCCAAAGAGCTGGAAGCAAGATGGTTTGGGGCCTAACTCGCCCTTTGGAAAGAAGCCTGCACGTTGTGCCTTTCAGCTCTAGGCCAATGTAGCACACCCAGAGCAGAAGTTCTACTTCAGCGAGATCAGGCCTGCAAAGAAACTGCGTTTCACAGGCCTTTGTAAGAGATGTTCCCGGTAGGCTGTAAGAGCACTGTGCAGAGCGAGTTGTTTCTTAGCTTCCCAAGGAGCTGGAAGCAAGATGCTTTGCGGCCCAACTCGCCCTTTGCAAAGAAGCCTGCACGTTGTGCCTTTCAGCTCTAGGGCAATGTAGCACACGCAGAGCAGAAGTTCTAGTTCAGCCAGATCAGGCCTGCAAAGAAATTGCGTTTCACAGGCCTTTGTAATAGATGTTCCCGGTAGGCTGTAAGAGCACTGTGCAGAGCGAGTTGTTTCTTTGCTTCCCAAAGAGCTGGAAGCAAGATGCTTTGGGGCCCAACTCGCCCTTTGGAAAGAAGCCTGCACGTTGTGCCTTTCAGCTCTAGGCCAATGTAGCACACCCAGAGCAGAAGTTCTACTTCAGCCAGATCAGGCCTGCAAAGAAACTGCGTTTCAGATGCCTTTGTAAGAGATGTTCCCGGTAGGCTTTAAAAGCACTGTGCAGAGCGAGTTGTTTCTTAGCTTCCCAAAGAGCTGGAAGCAAGATGCTTTGGAGCCAAACTCGCCCTTTGGAAAGAAGCCTGCACGTTGTGCCTTTCAGCTCTAGGGCAATGTAGAGCACCCAGAGCAGAAGTTCCACTTCAGCCAGATCAGGCCTGCAAAGAAACTGCGTTTCACAGGCCTTTGTAAGAGATGTTCCCGGTAGGCTGTAAGAGCACTGTGCAGAGCGAGTTGTTTCATAGCTAGCCCAAAGAGCTGGAAGCAAGATGCTTTGGGGCCCAACTCGCCCTTTGGAAAGAAGACTGCACGTTGTGCCTTTCAGCTCTAGGGCCATGTAGCACACCCAGAGCAGAAGTTCTACCTCAGCCAGATCAGGCCTGCAAAGAAACTGCATTTCACAGGCCTTTGTAACTGATGCTCCCGGTAGGCTGTAAGAGCACTGTGCAGAGCGAGTTGTTTCATAGCTAGCCCAAAGAGCTGGAAGCAAGATGCTTTGGGGCCCAACTCGCCTTTTGCAAAGAAGCCGGCACATTGTGCCTTTCAGCTCTAGGGCCATGTAGCACACCCAGAGCAGAAGTTCTACTTCAGCCAGATCAGGCCTGCAAAGAAACTGCGTTTCACAGGCCTTTGTAAGCGATGTTCACGGTAGGCTGTAAGAGCACTGTGCAGAGCGAGTTGTTTCTTAGCTTCCCAAGGAGCTGGAAGCAAGATGCTTTGCGGCCCAACTCGCCCTTTGCAAAGAAGCCTGCACGTTGTGCCTTTCAGCTCTAGGGCAATGTAGCACACGCA
The DNA here is from genome assembly GCF_041296265.1 of Equus caballus. Lineage (NCBI taxonomy): Eukaryota > Metazoa > Chordata > Mammalia > Perissodactyla > Equidae > Equus > Equus caballus. Next base: position 51,496,997 of record NC_091688.1, on the reverse strand, counting down.
GAGCAGAAGTTCTAGTTCAGCCAGATCAGGCCTGCAAAGAAACTGCGTTTCACAGGCCTTTGTAAGAGATGTTCCCGGTAGGCTGTAAGAGCACTGTGCAGAGCGAGTTGTTTCTTAGCTTCCCAAGGAGCTGGAAGCAAGATGCTTTGCGGCCCAACTCGCCCTTTGCAAAGAAGCCTGCACGTTGTGCCTTTCAGCTCTAGGGCAATGTAGCACACGCAGAGCAGAAGTTCTAGTTCAGCCAGATCAGGCCTGCAAAGAAACTGCGTTTCACAGGCCTTTGTAAGAGATGTTCCCGGTAGGCTGTAAGAGCACTGTGCAGAGCGACTTGTTTCTTAGCTTCCCAAAGAGCTGGAAGCAAGATGCTTTGGGGCCCAACTCGCCCTTTTGAAAGAAGCCTGCTCGTTGTGCCTTTCAGATCTATGCCAATGTAGCACACCCAGAGCAGAAGTTCTACTTCAGCCAGATCAGGCCTGCAAAGAAACTGCGTTTCACAGGCCTTTGTAACTGATGCTCCCGGTAGGCTGTAAGAGCACTGTGCAGAGCGAGTTGTTTCTTAGCTTCCCAAAGAGCTGGAAGCAAGATGCTTTGGGGCCCAACTCGCCCTTTGGAAAGAACCCTGCACGTTGTCCTTTTCAGCTCTAGGCAAATGTAGCACACCCAGAGCAGAAGTTATACTTCAGCCAGATCAGGCCTGCAAAGAAACTGCGTTTCACAGGCCTTTGTAAGAGATGTTCCCGGTAGGCTGTAAGAGCACTGTGCAGAGCGAGTTGTTTCTTAGCTTCCCAAAGAGCTGGAAGCAAGATGCTTTGGGGCCCAACTCGCCCTTTGGAAAGAAGCCTGCACGTTGTGCCTTTCAGCTCTAAGGCAATGTAGAGCACCCAGAGCAGAAGTTCCACTTCAGCCCGATCATGCCTGCAAAGAAACTGCGTTTCACAGGCCTTTGTAACTGATGCTCCCGGTAGGCTGTAAGAGCACTGTGCAGAGCGAGTTGTTTCATAGCTAGCCCAAAGAGCTGGAAGCAAGATGCTTTGGGGCCCAACTCGCCCTTTTGGAAAGAAGCCTGCACGTTGTGCCTTTCAGCTCTAGGGCCATGTAGCACACACAGAGCAGAAGTTCTACTTCAGCCACATCAGGCCTGCAAAGAAACTGCGTTTCACAGGCCTTTGAAAGAGATGTTCCCGGTAGGCTGTAAGAGCACTGTGCAGAGCGAGTTGTTTCTTAGCTTCCCAAAGAGCTGGAAGCAAGAAGCTTTGGGGCCCAACAAGCACTTTGGAAAGAAGCCTGCACGTTGTGCCTTTCAGCTCTAGGCCAATGTAGCACACCCAGAGCAGAAGTTCTACTTCAGCCAGATCAGGCCTGCAAAGAAACTGCGTTTCACAGGCCTTTGTAAGAGATGTTCCCGGTAGGCTGTAAGAGCACTGTGCAGAGCGAGTTGTTTCTTAGCTTCCCAAAGAGCTGGAAGCAAGATGCTTTGGGGCCCAACTCGCCCTTTGGAAAGAAGCCTGCACGTTGTGCCTTTCAGCTCTAGGGCCATGTAGCACACACAGAGCAGAAGTTCTACTTCAGCCACATCAGGCCTGCAAAGAAACTGCGTTTCACAGGCCTTTGTAAGAGATGTTCCCGGTAGGCTGTAAGAGCACTGTGCAGAGCGAGTTGTTTCTTAGCTTCCCAAAGAGCTGGAAGCAAGATGCTTTGGGGCCCAACTCGCCCTTTGGAAACAGGCCTGCACGTTGTGCCCTTCAGCTCTAGGGCAATGTAGCACACCCAGAGCAGAAGTTCTAGTGCAGCGTGATAAGGCCTGCAAAGAAACTGCGTTTCACAGGCCTTTGTAAGTGATGGTTCCGGTAGGCTTTAAGAGCACTGTGCAGAGCGAGTTGTTTCATAGCTAGCCCAAAGAGCTGGAAGCAAGATGGTTTGGGGCCCAACTTGCCCTTTGGAAAGAAGCCTGCACGTTGTGCCTTTCAGCTCTAGGGCAATGTAGCACACCCAGAGCAGAAGTTCTAGTTCAGCCAGATCAGGCCTGCAAAGAAACTGCGTTTCACAGGCCTTTGTAAGAGATGTTCCCGGTAGGCTGTAAGAGCACTGTGCAGAGCGAGTTGTTTCTTAGCTTCCCAAAGAGCTGGAAGCAAGAACCTTTGGGGCCCAACTCGCCCTTTGGAAAGAAGCCTGCACGTTGTGCCTTTCAGCTCTAGGCCAATGTAGCACACCCAGAGCAGAAGTTCTACTTCAGCCAGATCAGGCCTGCAAAGAAACTTCGTTTCACAGGCCTTTGTAAGAGATGTTCCCGGTAGGCTGTAAGAGCACTGTGCAGAGCGAGTTGTTTCATAGCTAGCCCAAAGAGCTGGAAGCAAGATGCTTTGGGGCCCAACTCGCCCTTTGGAAAGAAGACTGCACGTTGTGCCTTTCAGCTCTAGGGCCATGTAGCACACCCAGAGCAGAAGTTCTACTTCAGCCAGATCAGGCCTGCAAAGAAACTGCGTTTCACAGGCCTTTGTAAGAGATGTTCCCGGTAGGCTGTAAGAGCACTGTGCAGAGCAAGTTGTTTCTTAGCTTCCCAAAGAGCTGGAAGCAAGATGCTTTGGGGCCCAACTCGCCCTTTGGAAAGAAGCCTGCAGGTTGTGCCTTTCAGCTCTAGGCCAATGTAGCACACCCAGAGCAGAAGTTCTACTTCAGCCACATCATGCCTGCAAAGAAACTGCGTTTCACAGGCCTTTGTAAGAGATGTTCCCGGTAGGCTGTAAGAGCACTGTGCAGAGCGAGTTGTTTCTTAGCTTCCCAAGGAGCTGGAAGCAAGATGCTTTGCGGCCCAACTCGCCCTTTGCAAAGAAGCCTGCACGTTGTGCCTTTCAGCTCTAGGGCAATGTAGCACACGCAGAGCAGAAGTTCTAGTTCAGCCAGATCAGGCCTGCAAAGAAACTGCGTTTCACAGGCCTTTGTAAGAGATGTTCCCGGTAGGCTGTAAGAGCACTGTGCAGAGCGACTTGTTTCTTAGCTTCCCAAAGAGCTGGAAGCAAGATGCTTTGGGGCCCAACTCGCCCTTTTGAAAGAAGCCTGCACGTTGTGCCTTTCAGATCTAGGCCAATGTAGCACACCCACAGCAGAAGTTCTACTTCAGCCAGATCAGGCCTGCAAAGAAACTGCGTTTCACAGGCCTTTGTAAGAGATGTTCCCAGTAGGCTGTAAGAGCACTGTGCAGAGGCACTTGTTTCTTAGCTTCCCAAAGAGCTGGAAGCAAGATGCTTTTGGGCCCAACTCGCCCTTTGGAAAGAAGCCTGCACGTTGTGCCTTTCAGCTCAGGGCCAATGTAGAACACCCAGAGCAGAAGTTCTACTTCAGCCATATCAGGCCTGCAAAGAAACTCGTTTCACAGGCCTTTGTAAGAGATGTTCCCGGTAGTCTGTAAGAGCACTGTGCAGAGCGAGTTGTTTCTTAGCTTCCCAATGAGCTGGAAGCAAGATGCTTTGGGGCCCAACTCGCCCTTTGGTAAGAAGCCTGCACGCTGTGCCTTTCAGCTCTAGGGCAATGTAGCACACGCAGAGCAGAAGTTCTACTTCAGCCAGATCAGGCCTGCAAAGAAACTGCGTTTCACAGGCCTTTGGAAGAGATGTTCCCGGTAGGCTGTAAGAGCACTGTGCAGAGCGAGTTGTTTCTTAGCTTCCCAAAGAGCTGGAAGCAAGATGCTTTGCGGCCAAACTCGCCCTTTGGAAAGGAGCCTGCACGTTGTGCCTTTCAGCTCTAGGCCAATGTAGCACACCCAGAGCAGAAGTTCTAATTCAGCCAGATCAGGCCTGCAAAGAAACTGCGTTTGAGATGCCTTTGTAAGAGATGTTCCCGGTAGGCTGTAAAAGCACTGTGCAGAGCGAGTTGTTTCTTAGCTTCCCAAAGAGCTGGAAGCAAGATGCTTTGGGGCCCAACTCGCCCTTTGGAAAGAAGCCTGCACATTGTGCCTTTCAGCTCTAGGGAAATGTAGCACACCCAGAGCAGAAGTTCTGGTTCAGCCAGATTAGGCCTGCAAAGAAAATGCATTTCACAGGCCTTTGTAAGTGATGGTTCCGGTAGGCTGTAAGAGCACTGTGCAGAGCGAGTTGTTTCATAGCTAGCCCAAAGAGCTGGAAGCAAGATGGTTTGGGGCCTAACTCGCCCTTTGGAAAGAAGCCTGCACGTTGTGCCTTTCAGCTCTAGGCCAATGTAGCACACCCAGAGCAGAAGTTCTACTTCAGCGAGATCAGGCCTGCAAAGAAACTGCGTTTCACAGGCCTTTGTAAGAGATGTTCCCGGTAGGCTGTAAGAGCACTGTGCAGAGCGAGTTGTTTCTTAGCTTCCCAAGGAGCTGGAAGCAAGATGCTTTGCGGCCCAACTCGCCCTTTGCAAAGAAGCCTGCACGTTGTGCCTTTCAGCTCTAGGGCAATGTAGCACACGCAGAGCAGAAGTTCTAGTTCAGCCAGATCAGGCCTGCAAAGAAATTGCGTTTCACAGGCCTTTGTAATAGATGTTCCCGGTAGGCTGTAAGAGCACTGTGCAGAGCGAGTTGTTTCTTTGCTTCCCAAAGAGCTGGAAGCAAGATGCTTTGGGGCCCAACTCGCCCTTTGGAAAGAAGCCTGCACGTTGTGCCTTTCAGCTCTAGGCCAATGTAGCACACCCAGAGCAGAAGTTCTACTTCAGCCAGATCAGGCCTGCAAAGAAACTGCGTTTCAGATGCCTTTGTAAGAGATGTTCCCGGTAGGCTTTAAAAGCACTGTGCAGAGCGAGTTGTTTCTTAGCTTCCCAAAGAGCTGGAAGCAAGATGCTTTGGGGCCAAACTCGCCCTTTGGAAAGAAGCCTGCACGTTGTGCCTTTCAGCTCTAGGGCAATGTAGAGCACCCAGAGCAGAAGTTCCACTTCAGCCAGATCAGGCCTGCAAAGAAACTGCGTTTCACAGGCCTTTGTAAGAGATGTTCCCGGTAGGCTGTAAGAGCACTGTGCAGAGCGAGTTGTTTCATAGCTAGCCCAAAGAGCTGGAAGCAAGATGCTTTGGGGCCCAACTCGCCCTTTGGAAAGAAGACTGCACGTTGTGCCTTTCAGCTCTAGGGCCATGTAGCACACCCAGAGCAGAAGTTCTACCTCAGCCAGATCAGGCCTGCAAAGAAACTGCATTTCACAGGCCTTTGTAACTGATGCTCCCGGTAGGCTGTAAGAGCACTGTGCAGAGCGAGTTGTTTCATAGCTAGCCCAAAGAGCTGGAAGCAAGATGCTTTGGGGCCCAACTCGCCTTTTGCAAAGAAGCCGGCACATTGTGCCTTTCAGCTCTAGGGCCATGTAGCACACCCAGAGCAGAAGTTCTACTTCAGCCAGATCAGGCCTGCAAAGAAACTGCGTTTCACAGGCCTTTGTAAGCGATGTTCACGGTAGGCTGTAAGAGCACTGTGCAGAGCGAGTTGTTTCTTAGCTTCCCAAGGAGCTGGAAGCAAGATGCTTTGCGGCCCAACTCGCCCTTTGCAAAGAAGCCTGCACGTTGTGCCTTTCAGCTCTAGGGCAATGTAGCACACGCAGAGCAGAAGTTCTAGTTCAGCCAGATCAGGCCTGCAAAGAAACTGCGTTTCACAGGCCTTTGTAAGAGATGTTCCCGGTAGGCTGTAAGAGCACTGTGCAGAGCGAGTTGTTTCTTAGCTTCCCAAGGAGCTGGAAGCAAGATGCTTTGCGGCCCAACTCGCCCTTTGCAAAGAAGCCTGCACGTTGTGCCTTTCAGCTCTAGGGCAATGTAGCACACGCAGAGCAGAAGTTCTAGTTCAGCCAGATCAGGCCTGCAAAGAAACTGCGTTTCACAGGCCTTTGTAAGAGATGTTCCCGGTAGGCTGTAAGAGCACTGTGCAGAGCGACTTGTTTCTTAGCTTCCCAAAGAGCTGGAAGCAAGATGCTTTGGGGCCCAACTCGCCATTTTGAAAGAAGCCTGCTCGTTGTGCCTTTCAGATCTATGCCAATGTAGCACACCCAGAGCAGAAGTTCTACTTCAGCCAGATCAGGCCTGCAAAGAAACTGCGTTTCACAGGCCTTTGTAAGAGATGTTCCCGGTAGGCTGTAAGAGCACTGTGCAGAGCGACTTGTTTCTTAGCTTCCCAAAGAGCTGGAAGCAAGATGCTTTGGGGCCCAACTCGCCGTTTGGAAAGAAGACTGCACGCTGTGCCTTTCAGCTCTAGGGCAATGTAGCACACGCAGAGCAGAAGTTCTACTTCAGCCAGATCAGGCCTGCAAAGAAACTGCGTTTCACAGGCCTTTGGAAGAGATGTTCCCGGTAGGCTGTAAGAGCACTGTGCAGAGCGAGTTGTTTCTTAGCTTCCCAAAGAGCTGGAAGCAAGATGCTTTGCGGCCCAACTCGCCCTTTGGAAAGAAGCCTGCACGTTGTGCCTTTCAGCTCTAGGCCAATGTAGCACACCCAGAGCAGAAGTTCTAATTCAGCCAGATCAGGCCTGCAAAGAAACTGCGTTTGAGATGCCTTTGTAAGAGATGTTCCCGGTATGCTGTAAAAGCACTGTGCAGAGCGAGTTGTTTCTTAGCTTCCCAAAGAGCTGGAAGCAAGATGCTTTGGGGCCCAACTCGCCCTTTGGAAAGAAGCCTGCACGTTGTGCCTTTCAGCTCTAGGCCAATGTAGCACACCCACAGCAGAAGTTCTACTTCAGCCAGATCAGGCCTGCAAAGAAACTGCGTTTCACAGGCCTTTGTAAGAGATGTTCCCGGTAGGCTGTAAGAGCACTGTGCAGAGCGAGTTGTTTCTTAGCTTCCCAAAGAGCTGGAAGCAAGATGCTTTGGGGCCCAACTCGCCCTTTGGAAAGAACCCTGCACGTTGTCCTTTTCAGCTCTAGGCAAATGTAGCACACCCAGAGCAGAAGTTATACTTCAGCCAGATCAGGCCTGCAAAGAAACTGCGTTTCACAGGCCTTTGTAAGAGATGTTCCCGGTAGGCTGTAAGAGCACTGTGCAGAGCGAGTTTTTTCTTAGCTTCCCAAAGAGCTGGAAGCAAGATGCTTTGGGGCCCAACTCGCCCTTTGGAAAGAAGCCTGCACGTTGTGCCTTTCAGCTCTAAGGCAATGTAGAGCACCCAGAGCAGAAGTTCCACTTCAGCCCGATCATGCCTGCAAAGAAACTGCGTTTCACAGGCCTTTGTAAGAGATGTTCCCGGTAGGCTGTAAGAGCACTCTGCAGAGCGAGTTGTTTCTTAGCTTCCCAAAGAGCTGGAAGCAAGATGCTTTGGGGCCCAACTCGCCCTTTGGAAAGAAGCCTGCAGGTTGTGCCTTTCAGCTCTAGGGCCATGTAGCACACCCAGAGCAGAAGTTCTAGTTCAGCCAGATCAGGCCTGCAAAGAAACTGCATTTCACAGGCCTTTGTAACTGATGCTCCCGGTAGGCTGTAAGAGCACTGTGCAGAGCGAGTTGTTTCATAGCTAGCCCAAAGAGCTGGAAGCAAGATGCTTTGGGGCCCAACTCGCCCTTTGGAAAGAAGCCTGCACGTTGTGCCTTTCAGCTCTAGGGCCATGTAGCACACACAGAGCAGAAGTTCTACTTCAGCCACATCAGGCCTGCAAAGAAACTGCGTTTCACAGGCCTTTGAAAGAGATGTTCCCGGTAGGCTGTAAGAGCACTGTGCAGAGCGAGTTGTTTCTTAGCTTCCCAAAGAGCTGGAAGCAAGAAGCTTTGGGGCCCAACAAGCACTTTGGAAAGAAGCCTGCACGTTGTGCCTTTCAGCTCTAGGCCAATGTAGCACACCCAGAGCAGAAGTTCTACTTCAGCCAGATCAGGCCTGCAAAGAAACTGCGTTTCACAGGCCTTTGTAAGAGATGTTCCCGGTAGGCTGTAAGAGCACTGTGCAGAGCGAGTTGTTTCTTAGCTTCCCAAAGAGCTGGAAGCAAGATGCTTTGGGGCCCAACTCGCCCTTTGGAAAGAAGCCTGCACGTTGTGCCTTTCAGCTCTAGGGCCATGTAGCACACACAGAGCAGAAGTTCTACTTCAGCCACATCAGGCCTGCAAAGAAACTGCGTTTCACAGGCCTTTGTAAGAGATGTTCCCGGTAGGCTGTAAGAGCACTGTGCAGAGCGAGTTGTTTCTTAGCTTCCCAAAGAGCTGGAAGCAAGATGCTTTGGGGCCCAACTCGCCCTTTGGAAACAGGCCTGCACGTTGTGCCCTTCAGCTCTAGGGCAATGTAGCACACCCAGAGCAGAAGTTCTAGTGCAGCGTGATCAGGCCTGCAAAGAAACTGCATTTCACAGGCCTTTGTAAGTGATGGTTCCGGTAGGCTTTAAGAGCACTGTGCAGAGCGAGTTGTTTCATAGCTAGCCCAAAGAGCTGGAAGCAAGATGGTTTGGGGCCCAACTTGCCCTTTGGAAAGAAGCCTGCACGTTGTGCCTTTCAGCTCTAGGGCAATGTAGCACACCCAGAGCAGAAGTTCTAGTTCAGCCAGATCAGGCCTGCAAAGAAACTGCGTTTCACAGGCCTTTGTAAGAGATGTTCCCGGTAGGCTGTAAGAGCACTGTGCAGAGCGAGTTGTTTCTTAGCTTCCCAAAGAGCTGGAAGCAAGAACCTTTGGGGCCCAACTCGCCCTTTGGAAAGAAGCCTGCACGTTGTGCCTTTCAGCTCTAGGCCAATGTAGCACACCCAGAGCAGAAGTTCTACTTCAGCCAGATCAGGCCTGCAAAGAAACTTCGTTTCACAGGCCTTTGTAAGAGATGTTCCCGGTAGGCTGTAAGAGCACTGTGCAGAGCGAGTTGTTTCATAGCTAGCCCAAAGAGCTGGAAGCAAGATGCTTTGGGGCCCAACTCGCCCTTTGGAAAGAAGACTGCACGTTGTGCCTTTCAGCTCTAGGGCCATGTAGCACACCCAGAGCAGAAGTTCTACTTCAGCCAGATCAGGCCTGCAAAGAAACTGCGTTTCACAGGCCTTTGTAAGAGATGTTCCCGGTAGGCTGTAAGAGCACTGTGCAGAGCAAGTTGTTTCTTAGCTTCCCAAAGAGCTGGAAGCAAGATGCTTTGGGGCCCAACTCGCCCTTTGGAAAGAAGCCTGCAGGTTGTGCCTTTCAGCTCTAGGCCAATGTAGCACACCCAGAGCAGAAGTTCTACTTCAGCCACATCATGCCTGCAAAGAAACTGCGTTTCACAGGCCTTTGTAAGAGATGTTCCCGGTAGGCTGTAAGAGCACTGTGCAGAGCGAGTTGTTTCTTAGCTTCCCAAGGAGCTGGAAGCAAGATGCTTTGCGGCCCAACTCGCCCTTTGCAAAGAAGCCTGCACGTTGTGCCTTTCAGCTCTAGGGCAATGTAGCACACGCAGAGCAGAAGTTCTAGTTCAGCCAGATCAGGCCTGCAAAGAAACTGCGTTTCACAGGCCTTTGTAAGAGATGTTCCCGGTAGGCTGTAAGAGCACTGTGCAGAGCGACTTGTTTCTTAGCTTCCCAAAGAGCTGGAAGCAAGATGCTTTGGGGCCCAACTCGCCCTTTTGAAAGAAGCCTGCACGTTGTGCCTTTCAGATCTAGGCCAATGTAGCACACCCACAGCAGAAGTTCTACTTCAGCCAGATCAGGCCTGCAAAGAAACTGCGTTTCACAGGCCTTTGTAAGAGATGTTCCCAGTAGGCTGTAAGAGCACTGTGCAGAGCGACTTGTTTCTTAGCTTCCCAAAGAGCTGGAAGCAAGATGCTTTTGGGCCCAACTCGCCCTTTGGAAAGAAGCCTGCACGTTGTGCCTTTCAGCTCAGGGCCAATGTAGAACACCCAGAGCAGAAGTTCTACTTCAGCCATATCAGGCCTGCAAAGAAACTCGTTTCACAGGCCTTTGTAAGAGATGTTCCCGGTAGTCTGTAAGAGCACTGTGCAGAGCGAGTTGTTTCTTAGCTTCCCAAAGAGCTGGAAGCAAGATGCTTTGGGGCCCAACTCGCCCTTTGGTAAGAAGCCTGCACGCTGTGCCTTTCAGCTCTAGGGCAATGTAGCACACGCAGAGCAGAAGTTCTACTTCAGCCAGATCAGGCCTGCAAAGAAACTGCGTTTCACAGGCCTTTGGAAGAGATGTTCCCGGTAGGCTGTAAGAGCACTGTGCAGAGCGAGTTGTTTCTTAGCTTCCCAAAGAGCTGGAAGCAAGATGCTTTGCGGCCAAACTCGCCCTTTGGAAAGGAGCCTGCACGTTGTGCCTTTCAGCTCTAGGCCAATGTAGCACACCCAGAGCAGAAGTTCTAATTCAGCCAGATCAGGCCTGCAAAGAAACTGCGTTTGAGATGCCTTTGTAAGAGATGTTCCCGGTAGGCTGTAAAAGCACTGTGCAGAGCGAGTTGTTTCTTAGCTTCCCAAAGAGCTGGAAGCAAGATGCTTTGGGGCCCAACTCGCCCTTTGGAAAGAAGCCTGCACATTGTGCCTTTCAGCTCTAGGGAAATGTAGCACACCCAGAGCAGAAGTTCTGGTTCAGCCAGATTAGGCCTGCAAAGAAAATGCATTTCACAGGCCTTTGTAAGTGATGGTTCCGGTAGGCTGTAAGAGCACTGTGCAGAGCGAGTTGTTTCATAGCTAGCCCAAAGAGCTGGAAGCAAGATGGTTTGGGGCCTAACTCGCCCTTTGGAAAGAAGCCTGCACGTTGTGCCTTTCAGCTCTAGGCCAATGTAGCACACCCAGAGCAGAAGTTCTACTTCAGCGAGATCAGGCCTGCAAAGAAACTGCGTTTCACAGGCCTTTGTAAGAGATGTTCCCGGTAGGCTGTAAGAGCACTGTGCAGAGCGAGTTGTTTCTTAGCTTCCCAAGGAGCTGGAAGCAAGATGCTTTGCGGCCCAACTCGCCCTTTGCAAAGAAGCCTGCACGTTGTGCCTTTCAGCTCTAGGGCAATGTAGCACACGCAGAGCAGAAGTTCTAGTTCAGCCAGATCAGGCCTGCAAAGAAATTGCGTTTCACAGGCCTTTGTAATAGATGTTCCCGGTAGGCTGTAAGAGCACTGTGCAGAGCGAGTTGTTTCTTAGCTTCCCAAAGAGCTGGAAGCAAGATGCTTTGGGGCCCAACTCGCCCTTTGGAAAGAAGCCTGCACGTTGTGCCTTTCAGCTCTAGGCCAATGTAGCACACCCAGAGCAGAAGTTCTACTTCAGCCAGATCAGGCCTGCAAAGAAACTGCGTTTCAGATGCCTTTGTAAGAGATGTTCCCGGTAGGCTTTAAAAGCACTGTGCAGAGCGAGTTGTTTCTTAGCTTCCCAAAGAGCTGGAAGCAAGATGCTTTGGGGCCCAACTCGCCCTTTGGAAAGAAGCCTGCACGTTGTGCCTTTCAGCTCTAGGGCAATGTAGAGCACCCAGAGCAGAAGTTCCACTTCAGCCAGATCAGGCCTGCAAAGAAACTGCGTTTCACAGGCCTTTGTAAGAGATGTTCCCGGTAGGCTGTAAGAGCACTGTGCAGAGCGAGTTGTTTCTTAGCTTCCCAAAGAGCTGGAAGCAAGATGCTTTGGGGCCCAACTCGCCCTTTGGAAAGAAGCCTGCACGTTGTGCCTTTCAGCTCTAGGGCCATGTGGCACACCCAGAGCAGGAGTTCTACTTCAGCCAGATCAGGCCTGCAAAGAAACTGCGTTTCACAGGCCTTTGTAAGAGATGTTCCCGGTAGGCTGTAAGAGCACTGTGCAGAGCGAGTTGTTTCTTAGCTTCCCAAAGAGCTGGAAGCAAGATGCTTTGGGGCCCAACTCGCCCTTTGGAAAGAAGCCTGCAGGTTGTGCCTTTCAGCTCTAGGCCAATGTAGCACACCCAGAGCAGAAGTTCTACTTCAGCCACATCAGGCCTGCAAAGAAACTGCGTTTCACAGGCCTTTGTAAGAGATGTTCCCGGTAGGCTGTAAGAGCACTGTGCAGAGCGAGTTGTTTCTTAGCTTCCCAAGGAGCTGGAAGCAAGATGCTTTGCGGCCCAACTCGCCCTTTGCAAAGAAGCCTGCACGTTGTGCCTTTCAGCTCTAGGGCAATGTAGCACACGCAGAGCAGAAGTTCTAGTTCAGCCAGATCAGGCCTGCAAAGAAACTGCGTTTCACAGGCCTTTGTCAGAGATGTTCCCGGTAGGCTGTAAGAGCACTGTGCAGAGCGACTTGTTTCTTAGCTTCCCAAAGAGCTGGAAGCAAGATGCTTTGGGGCCCAACTCGCCCTTTTGAAAGAAGCCTGCACGTTGTGCCTTTCAGCTCTAGGCCAATGTAGCACACCCACAGCAGAAGTTGTATTTCAGCCAGATCAGGCCTGCAAAGAAACTGCGTTTCACAGGCCTTTGTAAGAGATGTTCCCGGTAGGCTGTAAGAGCACTGTGCAGAGCGAGTTGTTTCTTAGCTTCCCAAAGAGCTGGAAGCAAGATGCTTTGGGGCCCAACTCGCCCTTTGGAAAGAAGCCTGCACGTTGTGCCTTTCAGCTCTAGGGCAATGTAGCACACCCAGAGCAGAAGTTCTACATCAGCCAGATCAGGCCTGCAAAGAAACTGCGTTTCACAGGCCTTTGTAAGAGATGCTCCCGGTAGGCTGTAAGAGCACTGTGCAGAGCGAGTTGTTTCTTAGCTTCCCAAGGAGCTGGAAGCAAGATGCTTTGGGGCCCAACTCGCCCTTTGGAAACAGGCCTGCACGTTGTGCCCTTCAGCTCTAGGGCAATGTAGCACACCCAGAGCAGAAGTTCTAGTGCAGCGTGATCAGGCCTGCAAAGAAACTGCATTTCACAGGCCTTTGTAAGTGATGGTTCCGGTAGGCTGTAAGAGCACTGTGCAGAGCGAGTTGTTTCTTAGCTTCCCAAGGAGCTGGAAGCAAGATGCTTTGGGGCCCAACTCGCCCTTTGGACAGAAACCTGCACGTTGTGCCTTTCAGCTCTAGGGCAATGTAGCACACCCAGAGCAGAAGTTCCACTTCAGCCAGATCAGGCCTGCAAAGAAACTGCGTTTCACAGGCCTTTGTAAGAGATGTTCCCGGTAGGCTGTAAGAGCACTGTGCAGAGCGAGTTGTTTCTTAGCTTCCCAAGGAGCTGGAAGCAAGATGCTTTGGGGCCCAACTCGCCCTTTGGAAACAGGCCTGCACGTTGTGCCCTTCAGCTCTAGGGCAATGTAGCACACCCAGAGCAGAAGTTCTAGTGCAGCGTGATCAGGCCTGCAAAGAAACTGCATTTCACAGGCCTTTGTAAGTGATGGTTCCGGTAGGCTGTAAGAGCACTGTGCAGAGCGAGTTGTTTCTTAGCTTCCCAAAGAGCTGGAAGCAAGATGCTTTGGGGCCCAACTCGCCCTTTGGAAAGAAGCCTGCATGTTGTGCCTTTCAGCTCTAGGCCAATGTAGCACACCCAGAGCAGAAGTTCTACTTCAGCCAGATCAGGCCTGCAAAGAAACTGCGTTTCACAGGCCTTTGTAAGAGATGTTCCCGGTAGGCTGTAAGAGCACTGTGCAGAGCGAGTTGTTTCTTAGCTTCCCAAGGAGCTGGAAGCAAGATGCTTTGGGGCCCAACTCGCCCTTTGGAAAGAAGCCTGCACGTTGTGCCTTTCAGCTCTAGGGCAATGTAGCACACCCAGAGCAGAAGTTCCACTTCAGCCAGATCAGGCCTGCAAAGAAACTGCGTTTCACAGGCCTTTGTAAGAGATGTTCCCGGTAGGCTGTAAGAGCACTGTGCAGAGCGAGTTGTTTCTTAGCTTCCCAAAGAGCTGGAAGCAAGATGCTTTGAGACCCAACTCGCCCTTTTGAAAGAAGCCTGCACGTTGTGCCTTTCAGCTCTAGGCCAATGTAGCACACCCAGAGCAGAAGTTCTACTTCAGCCAGATCAGGCCTGCAAAGAAACTGCGTTTCACAGGCCTTTGTAAGAGATGTTCCCGGTAGGCTGTAAGAGCACTGTGCAGAGCGAGTTGTTTCTTAGCTTCCCAAAGAGCTGGAAGCAAGAAGCTTTGGGGCCCAACTCGCCCTTTGGAAAGAAGCCTGCACGTTGTGCCTTTCAGCTCTAGGCCAATGTAGCACACCCAGAGCAGAAGTTCTACTTCAGCCAGATCAGCCCTGCAAAGAAACTTCGTTTCACAGGCCTTTGTAAGAGATGTTCCCGGTAGGCTGTAAGAGCACTGTGCAGAGCGAGTTGTTTCATAGCTAGCCCAAAGAGCTGGAAGCTAGATGCTTTGGGGCCCAACTCGCCCTTTGGAAAGAAGCCTGCACGTTGTGCCTTTCAGCTCTAGGGCCAAGTAGCACACCCAGAGCAGAAGTTCTACCTCAGCCAGATCAGGCCTGCAAAGAAACTGCGTTTGACAGGCCTTTGTATGAGATGTTCCCGGTAGGCTGTAAGAGCACTGTGCAGAGCGAGTTGTTTCTTAGCTTCCCAAGGAGCTGGAAACAAGTTGCTTTGCGGCCCAACTCGCCCTTTGCAAAGAAGCCTGCACGTTGTGCCTTTCAGCTCTAGGGCAATGTAGCACACGCAGAGCAGAAGTTCTAGTTCAGCCATATCCGGCCTGCAAAGAAACTGCGTTTCACAGGCCTTTGTAAGAGATGTTCCCGGTAGGCTGTAAGAGCACTGTGCAGAGCGCCCTGTTTCTTAGCTTCCCAAAGAGCTGGAAGCAAGATGCTTTGGGGCCCAACTCGCCCTTTGGAAAGAAGCCTGCACGTTGTGCCTTTCAGCTCTAGGCCAATGTAGCACACCCAGAGCAGAAGTTCTACTTCAGCCAGATCAGGCCTGCAAAGAAACTGCGTTTCACAGGCCTTTGTAAGGGATGTTCCCAGTAGGCTGTAAGAGCACTGTGCAGAGCGACTTGTTTCTTAGCTTCCCAAAGAGCTGGAAGCAAGATGCTTTGGGGCCCAACTCGCCCTTTGGAAAGAAGCCTGCACGTTGTACCCTTAGCTCTAGGGCAATGTAGCACACCCAGAGCAGAAGTTCTAGTGCAGCGTGATCAGGCCTGCAAAGAAACTGCATTTCACAGGCCTTTGTAAGTGATGGTTCCGGTAGGCTGTAAGAGCACTGTGCAGAGCGAGTTGTTTCATAGCTAGCCCAAAGAGCTGGAAGCAAGATGCTTTGGGGCCCAACTCGCCTTTTGCAAAGAAGCCTGCACATTGTGCCTTTCAGCTCTAGGGCCATGTAGCACACCCAGAGCAGAAGTTCTACTTCAGCCAGATCAGGCCTGCAAAGAAACTGCGTTTCACAGGCCTTTGTAAGAGATGTTCCCGGTAGGCTGTAAGAGCACTGTGCAGAGCGAGTTGTTTCTTAGCTTCCCAAAGAGCTGGAAGCAAGATGCTTTGGGGCCCAACTCGCCCTTTGGAAAGAAGCCTGCACGTTGTGCCTTTCAGCTCTAGGCCAAAGTAGCACACCCAGAGCAGAAGTTCTACTTCAGCCACATCAGGCCTGCAAAGAAACTGCGTTTCACAGGCCTTTGTAAGAGATGTTCCCGGTAGGCTGTAAGAGCACTGTGCAGAGCGAGTTGTTTCTTAGCTTCCCAAGGAGTTGGAAGCAATATGCTTTGTGGCCCAACTCGCCCTTTGGAAACAGGCCTGCACGTTGTGCCCTTCAGCTCTAGGGCCATGTAGCACACCCAGAGCAGAAGTTCTAGTGCAGCGTGATCAGGCCTGCAAAGAAACTGCATTTCACAGGCCTTTGTAAGTGATGGTTCCGGTAGGCTGTAAGAGCACTGTGCAGAGCGAGTTGTTTCATAGCTAGCCCAAAGAGCTGGAAGCAAGATGCTTTGGGGCCCAACTCGCCTTTTGCAAAGAAGCCTGCACATTGTGCCTTTCAGCTCTAGGGCCATGTAGCACACCCAGAGCAGAAGTTCTACTTCAGCCAGATCCGGCCTGCAAAGAAACTGCGTTTCACAGGCCTTTGTAAGAGATGTTCCCGGTAGGCTGTAAGAGCACTGTGCAGAGCGCCCTGTTTCTTAGCTTCCCAAAGAGCTGGAAGCAAGATGCTTTGGGGCCCAACTCGCCCTTTGGAAAGAAGCCTGCACGTTGTGCCTTTCAGCTCTAGGCCAATGTAGCACACCCAGAGCAGAAGTTCTACTTCAGCCAGATCAGGCCTGCAAAGAAACTGCGTTTCACAGGCCTTTGTAAGGGATGTTCCCAGTAGGCTGTAAGAGCACTGTGCAGAGCGACTTGTTTCTTAGCTTCCCAAAGAGCTGGAAGCAAGATGCTTTGGGGCCCAACTCGCCCTTTGGAAAGAAGCCTGCACGTTGTACCCTTCAGCTCTAGGGCAATGTAGCACACCCAGAGCAGAAGTTCTAGTGCAGCGTGATCAGGCCTGCAAAGAAACTGCATTTCACAGGCCTTTGTAAGTGATGGTTCCGGTAGGCTGTAAGAGCACTGTGCAGAGCGAGTTGTTTCATAGCTAGCCCAAAGAGCTGGAAGCAAGATGCTTTGGGGCCCAACTCGCCTTTTGCAAAGAAGCCTGCACATTGTGCCTTTCAGCTCTAGGGCCATGTAGCACACCCAGAGCAGAAGTTCTACTTCAGCCAGATCAGGCCTGCAAAGAAACTGCGTTTCACAGGCCTTTGTAAGAGATGTTCCCGGTAGGCTGTAAGAGCACTGTGCAGAGCGAGTTGTTTCTTAGCTTCCCAAGGAGTTGGAAGCAATATGCTTTGGGGCCCAACTCGCCCTTTGGAAA
This sequence comes from Equus caballus, assembly GCF_041296265.1. NCBI lineage: Eukaryota > Metazoa > Chordata > Mammalia > Perissodactyla > Equidae > Equus > Equus caballus. Next base: position 51,480,459 of record NC_091688.1, on the reverse strand, counting down.
CAGGCCTGCACGTTGTGCCCTTCAGCTCTAGGGCAATGTAGCACACCCAGAGCAGAAGTTCTAGTGCAGCGTGATCAGGCCTTCAAAGAAACTGCATTTCACAGGCCTTTGTAAGTGATGGTTCCGGTAGGATGTAAGAGCACTGTGCAGAGCGAGTTGTTTCATAGCTAGCCCAAAGAGCTGGAAGCAAGATGCTTTGGGGCCCAACTCGCCTTTTGCAAAGAAGCCTGCACATTGTGCCTTTCAGCTCTAGGGCCATGTAGCACACCCAGAGCAGAAGTTCTACTTCAGCCAGATCAGGCCTGCAAAGAAACTGCGTTTCACAGGCCTTTGTAAGAGATGTTCCCGGTAGGCTGTAAGAGCACTGTGCAGAGCGAGTTGTTTCTTAGCTTCCCAAAGAGCTGGAAGCAAGATGCTTTGGGGCCCAACTCGCCCTTTGGAAAGAAGCCTGCACGTTGTGCCTTTCAGCTCTAGGCCAATGTAGCACACCCAGAGCAGAAGTTCTACTTCAGCCACATAAGGCCTGCAAAGAAACTGCGTTTCACAGGCCTTTGTAAGAGATGTTCCCGGTAGGCTGTAAGAGCACTGTGCAGAGCGAGTTGTTTCTTAGCTTCCCAAAGAGCTGGAAGCAAGATGCTTTGGGGCCCAACTCGCCCTTTGGAAAGAAGCCTGCACGTTGTGCCTTTCAGCTCTAGGGCCATGTAGCACACCCAGAGCAGAAGTTCTACCTCAGCCAGATCAGGTCTGCAAAGAAACTGCGTTTGACAGGCCTTTGTATGAGATGTTCCCGGTAGGCTGTAAGAGCACTGTGCAGAGCGAGTTGTTTCTTAGCTTCCCAAGGAGCTGGAAGCAAGTTGCTTTGCGGCCCAACTCGCCCTTTGCAAAGAAGCCTGCACGTTGTGCCTTTCAGCTCTAGGGCAATGTAGCACACGCAGAGCAGAAGTTCTAGTTCAGCCAGATCCGGCCTGCATAGAAACTGCGTTTCACAGGACATTTTAAGAGATGTTCCCGGTAGGCTGTATGAGCACTGTGCAGAGCGCCTTGTTTCTTAGCTTCCCAAAGAGCTGGAAGCAAGATGCTTTGTGGCCCAACTCGCCCTTTGGAAAGAAGCCTGCACGTTGTGCCTTTCAGCTCTAGGCCAATGTAGCACACCCAGAGCAGAAGTTCTACTTCAGCCAGATCAGGCCTGCAAAGAAACTGCGTTTCACAGGCCTTTGTAAGAGATGTTCCCAGTAGGCTGTAAGAGCACTGTGCAGAGCGACTTGTTTCTTAGCTTCCCAAAGAGCTGGAAGCAAGATGCTTTGGGGCCCAACTCGCCCTTTGGAAACAGGCCTGCACGTTGTGCCCTTCAGCTCTAGGGCAATGTAGCACACCCAGAGCAGAAGTTCTAGTGCAGCGTGATCAGGCCTGCAAAGAAACTGCATTTCACAGGCCTTTGTAAGTGATGGTTCCGGTAGGCTGTAAGAGCACTGTGCAGAGCGAGTTGTTTCATAGCTAGCCCAAAGAGCTGGAAGCAAGATGCTTTGGGGCCCAACTCGCCTTTTGCAAAGAAGCCTGCACATTGTGCCTTTCACCTCTAGGGCCATGTAGCACACCCAGAGCAGAAGTTCTACTTCAGCCAGATCAGGCCTGCAAAGAAACTGCGTTTCACAGGCCTTTGTAAGAGATGTTCCCGGTAGGCTGTAAGAGCACTGTGCAGAGCGAGTTGTTTCTTAGCTTCCCAAAGAGCTGGAAGCAAGATGCTTTGGGGCCCAACTCGCCCTTTGCAAAGAAGCCTGCACGTTGTGCCTTTCAGCTCTAGGGCAATGTAGCACACGCAGAGCAGAAGTTCTAGTTCAGCCAGATCAGGCCTGCAAAGAAACTGTGTTTCACAGGCCTTTGTAAGAGATGTTCCCACTAGGCTGTAAGAGCACTGTGCAGAGCGAATTGTTTCTTAGCTTCCCAAAGAGCTGGAAGCAAGATGGTTTGGGGCCTAACTCGCCCTTTGGAAAGAAGCCTGCACGTTGTGCCTTTCAGCTCTAGGCCAAAGTAGCACACCCAGAGCAGAAGTTCTACTTCACCCCGATCAGGCCTGCAAAGAAACTGCGTTTCACAGGCCTTTGTAAGAGATGTTCCCGGTAGGCTGTAAGAGCACTGTGCAGAGCGAGTTGTTTCTTAGCTTCCCAAAGAGCTGGAAGCAAGATGCTTTGGGGCCCAACTCGCCCTTTGCAAAGAAGCCTGCACGTTGTGCCTTTCAGCTCTAGGGCAATGTAGCACACCCAGAGCAGAAGTTCTACTTCAGCCACATCAGGCCTGCAAAGAAACTGCGTTTCACAGGCCTTTGTAAGAGATACTCCCGGTAGGCAGTAAGAGCTCTGTGCAGAGCGAGTTGTTTCTTAGCTTCCCAAAGAGCTGGAAGCAAGATGCTTTGGGGCCCAACTCGCCCTTTGGAAAGAAGCCTGCACGTTGTGCCTTTCAGCTCTAGGCCAATGTAGCACACCCAGAGCAGAAGTTCTACTTCAGCCAGATCAGGCCTGCAAAGAAACTGCGTTTCACAGGCCTTTGTAAGAGATGTTCCCGGTAGGCTGTAGGAGCACTGTGCAGAGCGAGTTGTTTCTTAGCTTCCCAAAGAGCTGGAAGCAAGAAGATTTGGGGCCCTACTCGCCCTTTGGAAAGAAGCCTGCACGTTGTGCCTTTCAGCTCTAGGCCAATGTAGCACACCCAGAGCAGAAGTTCTACTTCAGCCAGATCAGGCCTGCAAAGAAACTTCGTTTCACAGGCCTTTGTAAGAGATGTTCCCGGTAGGCTGTAAGAGCACTGTGCAGAGCGAGTTGTTTCATAGCTAGCCCAAAGAGCTGGAAGCAAGATGCTTTGGGGCCCAACTCGCCCTTTGGAAAGAAGACTGCACGTTGTGCCTTTCAGCTCTAGGGCCATGTAGCACACCCAGAGCAGAAGTTCTACCTCAGCCAGATCAGGCCTGCAAAGAAACTGCGTTTGACAGGCCTTTGTATGAGATGTTCCCGGTAGTCTGTAAGAGCACTGTGCAGAGCGAGTTGTTTCTTAGCTTCCCAAAGAGCTGGAAGCAAGATGCTTTGGGGTCCAACTCGCCCTTTGGAAAGAAGCCTGCAGGTTGTGCCTTTCAGCTCTAGGCCAATGTAGCACACCCAGAGCAGAAGTTCTACTTCAGCGAGATCAGGACTGCAAAGAAACTGCGTTTCACAGGCGTTTGTAAGAGATGTTCCCGGTAGGCTGTAAGAGCACTGTGCAGAGCGAGTTGTTTATTAGCTTCCCAAGGTACTGGAAGCAAGATGCTTTGGGGCCCAACTCTCCCTTTGCAAAGAAGCCTGCACGTTGTGCCTTTCAGCTCTAGGGCAATGTAGCACACGCAGAGCAGAAGTTCTAGTTCAGCCAGATCAGGCCTGCAAAGAAACTGCGTTTCACAGGCCTTTGTAAGAGATGTTCCCGGTAGGCTGTAAAAGCACTGTGCAGAGCGAGTTGTTTCTTAGCTTCCCAAAGAGCTGGAAGCAAGATGCTTTGGGGCCCAACTCGCCCTTTGGAAAGAAGCCTGCACATTGTGCCTTTCAGCTCTAGGGAAATGTAGCACACCCAGAGCAGAAGTTCTGGTTCAGCCAGATTAGGCCTGGAAAGAAACTGCATTTCACAGGCCTTTGTAACTGATGCTCCCGGTAGGCTGTAAGAGCACTGTGCAGAGCGAGTTGTTTCTTAGCTTCCCAAAGAGCTGGAAGCAAGATGCTTTGGGGCCCAACTCGCCCTTTGGAAAGAAGCCTGCACGTTGTGCCTTTCAGCTCTAGGGCAATGTAGCACACCCAGAGCAGAAGTTCCACTTCAGCCAGATCAGGCCTGCAAAGAAACTGCGTTTCACAGGCCTTTGTAAGAGATGTTCCCGGTAGGCTGTAAAAGCACTGTGCAGAGCGAGTTGTTTCTTAGCTTCCCAAAGAGCTGGAAGCAAGATGCTTTGGGGCCCAACTCGCCCTTTGGAAAGAAGCCTGCACATTGTGCCTTTCAGCTCTAGGGAAATGTAGCACACCCAGAGCAGAAGTTCTGGTTCAGCCAGATTAGGCCTGGAAAGAAACTGCATTTCACAGGCCTTTGTAACTGATGCTCCCGGTAGGCTGTAAGAGCACTGTGCAGAGCGAGTTGTTTCTTAGCTTCCCAAAGAGCTGGAAGCAAGATGCTTTGGGGCCCAACTCGCCCTTTGGAAAGAAGCCTGCACGTTGTGCCTTTCAGCTCTAGGGCAATGTAGCACACCCAGAGCAGAAGTTCCACTTCAGCCAGATCAGGCCTGCAAAGAAACTGCGTTTCACAGGCCTTTGTAAGTGATGTTCCCGGTAGGCTGTAAGAGCACTGTGCAGAGCGAGTTGTTTCTTAGCTTAACAAAGAGCTGGAAGCAAGATGCTTTCGGTCCCTACTCGCCCTTTGGAAAGAAGCCTGCACGTTGTGCTTTTCAGCTCTAGGGCAATGTAGCACACCCAGAGCAGAAGTTCCACTTCAGCCAGATCAGGCCTGCAAAGAAACTGCGTTTCACAGGCCTTTGTAAGAGATGTTCCCGGTAGGCTGTAAGAGCACTGTGCATAGCGAGTTGTTTCTTAGCTTCCCAAAGAGCTGGAAGCAAGATGCTTTGGGGCCCAACTCGCCCTTTGCAAAGAAGCCTGCACGTTGTGCCTTTCAGCTCTAGGCCAATGTAGCACACCCACAGCAGAAGTTCTACTTCAGCCAGATCAGGCCTGCAAAGAAACTGCGTTTCACGGGCCTTTGTAAGAGATGTTCCCGGTAGGCTGTAAGAGCACTGTGCAGAGCGAGTTGTTTCTTAGCTTCCCAAAGAGCTGGAAGCAATATGCTTTGTGGCCCAACTCGCCCTTTGGAAACAGGCCTGCACGTTGTGCCCTTCAGCTCTAGGGCCATGTAGCACACCCAGAGCAGAAGTTCTAGTGCAGCGTGATCAGGCCTGCAAAGAAACTGCATTTCACAGGCCTTTGTAAGTGATGGTTCCGGTAGGCTGTAAGAGCACTGTGCAGAGCGAGTTGTTTCATAGCTAGCCCAAAGAGCTGGAAGCAAGATGCTTTGGGGCCCAACTCGCCTTTTGCAAAGAAGCCTGCACATTGTGCCTTTCAGCTCTAGGGCCATGTAGCACACCCAGAGCAGAAGTTCTACTTCAGCCAGATCCGGCCTGCAAAGAAACTGCGTTTCACAGGCCTTTGTAAGAGATGTTCCCGGTAGGCTGTAAGAGCACTGTGCAGAGCGCCCTGTTTCTTAGCTTCCCAAAGAGCTGGAAGCAAGATGCTTTGGGGCCCAACTCGCCCTTTGGAAAGAAGCCTGCACGTTGTGCCTTTCAGCTCTAGGCCAATGTAGCACACCCAGAGCAGAAGTTCTACTTCAGCCAGATCAGGCCTGCAAAGAAACTGCGTTTCACAGGCCTTTGTAAGGGATGTTCCCAGTAGGCTGTAAGAGCACTGTGCAGAGCGACTTGTTTCTTAGCTTCCCAAAGAGCTGGAAGCAAGATGCTTTGGGGCCCAACTCGCCCTTTGGAAAGAAGCCTGCACGTTGTACCCTTCAGCTCTAGGGCAATGTAGCACACCCAGAGCAGAAGTTCTAGTGCAGCGTGATCAGGCCTGCAAAGAAACTGCATTTCACAGGCCTTTGTAAGTGATGGTTCCGGTAGGCTGTAAGAGCACTGTGCAGAGCGAGTTGTTTCATAGCTAGCCCAAAGAGCTGGAAGCAAGATGCTTTGGGGCCCAACTCGCCTTTTGCAAAGAAGCCTGCACATTGTGCCTTTCAGCTCTAGGGCCATGTAGCACACCCAGAGCAGAAGTTCTACTTCAGCCAGATCAGGCCTGCAAAGAAACTGCGTTTCACAGGCCTTTGTAAGAGATGTTCCCGGTAGGCTGTAAGAGCACTGTGCAGAGCGAGTTGTTTCTTAGCTTCCCAAGGAGTTGGAAGCAATATGCTTTGGGGCCCAACTCGACCTTTGGAAACAGGCCTGCACGTTGTGCCCTTCAGCTCTAGGGCAATGTAGCACACCCAGAGCAGAAGTTCTAGTGCAGCGTGATCAGGCCTTCAAAGAAACTGCATTTCACAGGCCTTTGTAAGTGATGGTTCCGGTAGGATGTAAGAGCACTGTGCAGAGCGAGTTGTTTCATAGCTAGCCCAAAGAGCTGGAAGCAAGATGCTTTGGGGCCCAACTCGCCTTTTGCAAAGAAGCCTGCACATTGTGCCTTTCAGCTCTAGGGCCATGTAGCACACCCAGAGCAGAAGTTCTACTTCAGCCAGATCAGGCCTGCAAAGAAACTGCGTTTCACAGGCCTTTGTAAGAGATGTTCCCGGTAGGCTGTAAGAGCACTGTGCAGAGCGAGTTGTTTCTTAGCTTCCCAAAGAGCTGGAAGCAAGATGCTTTGGGGCCCAACTCGCCCTTTGGAAAGAAGCCTGCACGTTGTGCCTTTCAGCTCTAGGCCAATGTAGCACACCCAGAGCAGAAGTTCTACTTCAGCCACATAAGGCCTGCAAAGAAACTGCGTTTCACAGGCCTTTGTAAGAGATGTTCCCGGTAGGCTGTAAGAGCACTGTGCAGAGCGAGTTGTTTCTTAGCTTCCCAAAGAGCTGGAAGCAAGATGCTTTGGGGCCCAACTCGCCCTTTGGAAAGAAGCCTGCACGTTGTGCCTTTCAGCTCTAGGGCCATGTAGCACACCCAGAGCAGAAGTTCTACCTCAGCCAGATCAGGCCTGCAAAGAAACTGCGTTTGACAGGCCTTTGTATGAGATGTTCCCGGTAGGCTGTAAGAGCACTGTGCAGAGCGAGTTGTTTCTTAGCTTCCCAAGGAGCTGGAAGCAAGTTGCTTTGCGGCCCAACTCGCCCTTTGCAAAGAAGCCTGCACGTTGTGCCTTTCAGCTCTAGGGCAATGTAGCACACGCAGAGCAGAAGTTCTAGTTCAGCCAGATCCGGCCTGCATAGAAACTGCGTTTCACAGGACATTTTAAGAGATGTTCCCGGTAGGCTGTATGAGCACTGTGCAGAGCGCCTTGTTTCTTAGCTTCCCAAAGAGCTGGAAGCAAGATGCTTTGTGGCCCAACTCGCCCTTTGGAAAGAAGCCTGCACGTTGTGCCTTTCAGCTCTAGGCCAATGTAGCACACCCAGAGCAGAAGTTCTACTTCAGCCAGATCAGGCCTGCAAAGAAACTGCGTTTCACAGGCCTTTGTAAGAGATGTTCCCAGTAGGCTGTAAGAGCACTGTGCAGAGCGACTTGTTTCTTAGCTTCCCAAAGAGCTGGAAGCAAGATGCTTTGGGGCCCAACTCGCCCTTTGGAAACAGGCCTGCACGTTGTGCCCTTCAGCTCTAGGGCAATGTAGCACACCCAGAGCAGAAGTTCTAGTGCAGCGTGATCAGGCCTGCAAAGAAACTGCATTTCACAGGCCTTTGTAAGTGATGGTTCCGGTAGGCTGTAAGAGCACTGTGCAGAGCGAGTTGTTTCATAGCTAGCCCAAAGAGCTGGAAGCAAGATGCTTTGGGGCCCAACTCGCCTTTTGCAAAGAAGCCTGCACATTGTGCCTTTCACCTCTAGGGCCATGTAGCACACCCAGAGCAGAAGTTCTACTTCAGCCAGATCAGGCCTGCAAAGAAACTGCGTTTCACAGGCCTTTGTAAGAGATGTTCCCGGTAGGCTGTAAGAGCACTGTGCAGAGCGAGTTGTTTCTTAGCTTCCCAAAGAGCTGGAAGCAAGATGCTTTGGGGCCCAACTCGCCCTTTGCAAAGAAGCCTGCACGTTGTGCCTTTCAGCTCTAGGGCAATGTAGCACACGCAGAGCAGAAGTTCTAGTTCAGCCAGATCAGGCCTGCAAAGAAACTGTGTTTCACAGGCCTTTGTAAGAGATGTTCCCACTAGGCTGTAAGAGCACTGTGCAGAGCGAATTGTTTCTTAGCTTCCCAAAGAGCTGGAAGCAAGATGGTTTGGGGCCTAACTCGCCCTTTGGAAAGAAGCCTGCACGTTGTGCCTTTCAGCTCTAGGCCAAAGTAGCACACCCAGAGCAGAAGTTCTACTTCACCCCGATCAGGCCTGCAAAGAAACTGCGTTTCACAGGCCTTTGTAAGAGATGTTCCCGGTAGGCTGTAAGAGCACTGTGCAGAGCGAGTTGTTTCTTAGCTTCCCAAAGAGCTGGAAGCAAGATGCTTTGGGGCCCAACTCGCCCTTTGCAAAGAAGCCTGCACGTTGTGCCTTTCAGCTCTAGGGCAATGTAGCACACCCAGAGCAGAAGTTCTACTTCAGCCACATCAGGCCTGCAAAGAAACTGCGTTTCACAGGCCTTTGTAAGAGATACTCCCGGTAGGCAGTAAGAGCACTGTGCAGAGCGAGTTGTTTCTTAGCTTCCCAAAGAGCTGGAAGCAAGATGCTTTGGGGCCCAACTCGCCCTTTGGAAAGAAGCCTGCACGTTGTGCCTTTCAGCTCTAGGCCAATGTAGCACACCCAGAGCAGAAGTTCTACTTCAGCCAGATCAGGCCTGCAAAGAAACTGCATTTCACAGGCCTTTGTAAGAGATGTTCCCGGTAGGCTGTAGGAGCACTGTGCAGAGCGAGTTGTTTCTTAGCTTCCCAAAGAGCTGGAAGCAAGAAGATTTGGGGCCCTACTCGCCCTTTGGAAAGAAGCCTGCACGTTGTGCCTTTCAGCTCTAGGCCAATGTAGCACACCCAGAGCAGAAGTTCTACTTCAGCCAGATCAGGCCTGCAAAGAAACTTCGTTTCACAGGCCTTTGTAAGAGATGTTCCCGGTAGGCTGTAAGAGCACTGTGCAGAGCGAGTTGTTTAATAGCTAGCCCAAAGAGCTGGAAGCAAGATGCTTTGGGGCCCAACTCGCCCTTTGGAAAGAAGACTGCACGTTGTGCCTTTCAGCTCTAGGGCCATGTAGCACACCCAGAGCAGAAGTTCTACCTCAGCCAGATCAGGCCTGCAAAGAAACTGCGTTTGACAGGCCTTTGTATGAGATGTTCCCGGTAGTCTGTAAGAGCACTGTGCAGAGCGAGTTGTTTCTTAGCTTCCCAAAGAGCTGGAAGCAAGATGCTTTGGGGTCCAACTCGCCCTTTGGAAAGAAGCCTGCAGGTTGTGCCTTTCAGCTCTAGGCCAATGTAGCACACCCAGAGCAGAAGTTCTACTTCAGCGAGATCAGGACTGCAAAGAAACTGCGTTTCACAGGCGTTTGTAAGAGATGTTCCCGGTAGGCTGTAAGAGCACTGTGCAGAGCGAGTTGTTTATTAGCTTCCCAAGGTACTGGAAGCAAGATGCTTTGGGGCCCAACTCGCCCTTTGCAAAGAAGCCTGCACGTTGTGCCTTTCAGCTCTAGGGCAATGTAGCACACGCAGAGCAGAAGTTCTAGTTCAGCCAGATCAGGCCTGCAAAGAAACTGCGTTTCACAGGCCTTTGTAAGAGATGTTCCCGGTAGGCTGTAAAAGCACTGTGCAGAGCGAGTTGTTTCTTAGCTTCCCAAAGAGCTGGAAGCAAGATGCTTTGGGGCCCAACTCGCCCTTTGGAAAGAAGCCTGCACATTGTGCCTTTCAGCTCTAGGGAAATGTAGCACACCCAGAGCAGAAGTTCTGGTTCAGCCAGATTAGGCCTGGAAAGAAACTGCATTTCACAGGCCTTTGTAACTGATGCTCCCGGTAGGCTGTAAGAGCACTGTGCAGAGCGAGTTGTTTCTTAGCTTCCCAAAGAGCTGGAAGCAAGATGCTTTGGGGCCCAACTCGCCCTTTGGAAAGAAGCCTGCACGTTGTGCCTTTCAGCTCTAGGGCAATGTAGCACACCCAGAGCAGAAGTTCCACTTCAGCCAGATCAGGCCTGCAAAGAAACTGCGTTTCACAGGCCTTTGTAAGTGATGTTCCCGGTAGGCTGTAAGAGCACTGTGCAGAGCGAGTTGTTTCTTAGCTTAACAAAGAGCTGGAAGCAAGATGCTTTCGGTCCCTACTCGCCCTTTGGAAAGAAGCCTGCACGTTGTGCTTTTCAGCTCTAGGGCAATGTAGCACACCCAGAGCAGAAGTTCCACTTCAGCCAGATCAGGCCTGCAAAGAAACTGCGTTTCACAGGCCTTTGTAAGAGATGTTCCCGGTAGGCTGTAAGAGCACTGTGCATAGCGAGTTGTTTCTTAGCTTCCCAAAGAGCTGGAAGCAAGATGCTTTGGGGCCCAACTCGCCCTTTGCAAAGAAGCCTGCACGTTGTGCCTTTCAGCTCTAGGCCAATGTAGCACACCCACAGCAGAAGTTCTACTTCAGCCAGATCAGGCCTGCAAAGAAACTGCGTTTCACGGGCCTTTGTAAGAGATGTTCCCGGTAGGCTGTAAGAGCACTGTGCAGAGCGAGTTGTTTCTTAGCTTCCCAAAGAGCTGGAAGCAAGATTCTTTGGGGCCCAACTCGCCCTTTGGAAAGAAGCCTGCACGTTGTGCCTTTCAGCTCTAGGGCAATGTAGCACACCCAGAGCAGAACTTCTACATCAGCCAGATCAGGCCTGCAAAGAAACTGCGTTTCACAGGCCTTTGGAAGAGATGTTCCCGGTAGGCTGTAAGAGCACTGTGCAGAGCGAGTTGTTTCTTAGCTTCCCAAGGAGTTGGAAGCAATATGCTTTGGGGCCCAACTCGCCCTTTGGAAACAGGCCTGCACGTTGTGCCCTTCAGCTCTAGGGCAATGTAGCACACCCAGAGCAGAACTTCTAGTGCAGCGTGATCAGGCCTGCAAAGAAACTGCATTTCACAGGCCTTTGTAAGTGATGGTTCCGGTAGGCTGTAAGAGCACTGTGCAGAGCGAGTTGTTTCATAGCTAGCCCAAAGAGCTGGAAGCAAGATGCTTTGGGGCCCAACTCGCCTTTTGCAAAGAAGCCTGCACATTGTGCCTTTCACCTCTAGGGCCATGTAGCACACCCAGAGCAGAAGTTCTACTTCAGCCAGATCAGGCCTGCAAAGAAACTGCGTTTGACAGGCCTTTGTATGAGATGTTCCCGGTAGTCTGTAAGAGCACTGTGCAGAGCGAGTTGTTTCTTAGCTTCCCAAAGAGCTGGAAGCAAGATGCTTTGGGGTACAACTCGCCCTTTGGAAAGAAGCCTGCAGATTGTGCCTTTCAGCTCTAGGCCAATGTAGCACACCCAGAGCAGAAGTTCTACTTCAGCGAGATCAGTACTGCAAAGAAACTGCGTTTCACAGGCGTTTGTAAGAGATGTTCCCGGTAGGCTGTAAGAGCACTGTGCAGAGCGAGTTGTTTATTAGCTTCCCAAGGTACTGGAAGCAAGATGCTTTGCGGCCCAACTCGCCCTTTGCAAAGAAGCCTGCACGTTGTGCCTTTCAGCTCTAGGGCAATGTAGCACACGCAGAGCAGAAGTTCTAGTTCAGCCAGATCAGGCCTGCAAAGAAACTGCGTTTCACAGGCCTTTGTAAGAGATGTTCCCGGTAGGCTGTAAAAGCACTGTGCAGAGCGAGTTGTTTCTTAGCTTCCCAAAGAGCTGGAAGCAAGATGCTTTGGGGCCCAACTCGCCCTTTGGAAAGAAGCCTGCACATTGTGCCTTTCAGCTCTAGGGAAATGTAGCACACCCAGAGCAGAAGTTCTGGTTCAGCCAGATTAGGCCTGGAAAGAAACTGCATTTCACAGGCCTTTGTAACTGATGCTCCCGGTAGGCTGTAAGAGCACTGTGCAGAGCGAGTTGTTTCTTAGCTTCCCAAAGAGCTGGAAGCAAGATGCTTTGGGGCCCAACTCGCCCTTTGGAAAGAAGCCTGCACGTTGTGCCTTTCAGCTCTAGGGCAATGTAGCACACCCAGAGCAGAAGTTCGACTTCAGCCAGATCAGGCCTGCAAAGAAACTGCGTTTCACAGGCCTTTGTAAGAGATGTTCCCGGTAGGCTGTAAGAGCACTGTGCAGAGCGAGTTGTTTCTTAGCTTAACAAAGAGCTGGAAGCAAGATGCTTTGGGGCCCTACTCGCCCTTTGGAAAGAAGCCTGCACGTTGTGCTTTTCAGCTCTAGGGCAATGTAGCACACCCAGAGCAGAAGTTCCACTTCAGCCAGATCAGGCCTGCAAAGAAACTGCGTTTCACAGGCCTTTGTAAGAGATGTTCCCGGTAGGCTGTAAGAGCACTGTGCATAGCGAGTTGTTTCTTAGCTTCCCAAAGAGCTGGAAGCAAGATGCTTTGGGGCCCAACTCGCCCTTTGGAAAGAAGCCTGCACGTTGTGCCTTTCAGCTCTAGGCCAATGTAGCACACCCACAGCAGAAGTTCTACTTCAGCCAGATCAGGCCTGCAAAGAAACAGCGTTTCACGGGCCTTTGTAAGAGATGTTCCCGGTAGGCTGTAAGAGCACTGTGCAGAGCGAGTTGTTTCTTAGCTTCCCAAAGAGCTGGAAACAAGATGCTTTGGGGCCCAACTCGCCCTTTGGAAAGAAGCCTGCACGTTGTGCCTTTCAGCTCTAGGGCAATGTAGAGCACCCAGAGCAGAAGTTCTACCTCAGCCAGATCAGGCCTGCAAAGAAACTGCGTTTGACAGGCCTTTGTATGAGATGTTCCCGGTAGGCTGTAAGAGCACTGTGCAGAGCGAGTTGTTTCTTAGCTTCCCAAGGAGTTGGAAGCAAGTTGCTTTGTGGCCCAACTCGCCCTTTGCAAAGAAGCCTGCACGTTGTGCCTTTCAGCTCTAGGGCAATGTAGCACACGCAGAGCAGAAGTTCTAGTTCAGCCAGATCCGGCCTGCAAAGAAACTGCGTTTCACAGGACATTGTAAGAGATGTTCCCGGTAGGCTGTATGAGCACTGTGCAGAGCGCCTTGTTTCTTAGCTTCCCAAAGAGCTGGAAGCAAGATGCTTTGGGGCCCAACTCGCCCTTTGGAAAGAAGTCTGCACGTTGTGCCTTTCAGCTCTAGGCCAATGTAGCACACCCAGAGCAGAAGTTCTAGTTCAGCCAGATCAGGCCTGCAAAGAAACTGCGTTTCACAGGCCTTTGTAAGAGATGTTCCCGGTAGGCTGTAAGAGCACTGTGCAGAGCGACTTGTTTCTTAGCTTCCCAAAGAGCTGGAAGCAAGATGCTTTGGGGCCCAACTCGCCCTTTGGAAACAGGCCTGCACGTTGTGCCCTTCAGCTCTAGGGCAATGTAGCACACCCAGAGCAGAAGTTCTAGTGCAGCGTGATCAGGCCTGCAAAGAAACTGCATTTCACAGGCCTTTGTAAGTGATGGTTCCGGTAGGCTGTAAGAGCACTGTGCAGAGCGAGTTGTTTCATAGCTAGCCCAAAGAGCTGGAAGCAAGATGCTTTGGGGCCCAACTCGCCTTTTGCAAAGAAGCCTGCACATTGTGCCTTTCACCTCTAGGGCCATGTAGCACACCCAGAGCAGAAGTTCTACTTCAGCCAGATCAGGCCTGCAAAGAAACTGCGTTTCACAGGCCTTTGTAAGAGATGTTCCCGGTAGGCTGTAAGAGCACTGTGCAGAGCGAGTTGTTTCTTAGCTTCCCAAAGAGCTGGAAGCAAAATGCTTTGGGGCCCAAATCGCCCTTTGGAAAGAAGCCTGCAAGTTGTGCCTTTCAGCTCTAGGCCAAAGTAGCACACCCAGAGCAGAAGTTCTACTTCAGCCACATCAGGCCTGCAAAGAAACTGCGTTTCACAGGCCTTTGTAAGAGATGTTCCCGGTAGGCTGTAAGAGCACTGTGCAGAGCGAGTTGTTTCTTAGCTTCCCAAGGAGCTGGAAACAAGATGCTTTGCGGCCCAACTCGCCCTTGGCAAAGAAGCCTGCACGTTGTGCCTTTCAGCTCTAGGGCAATGTAGCACACGCAGAGCAGAAGTTCTAGTTCAGCCACATCAGGCCTGCAAAGAAACTGCGTTTCACAGGCCTTTGTAAGTGATGGTTCCGGTAGGCTGTAAGAGCACTGTGCAGAGCGAGTTGTTTCATAGCTAGCCCAAAGAGCTGGAAGCAAGATGCTTTGGGGCCCAACTCGCTTTTTGCAAAGAAGCCTGCACATTGTGCCTTTCAGCTCTAGGGCCATGTAGCACACCCAGAGCAGAAGTTCTACTTCAGCCAGATCAGGCCTGCAAAGAAACTGCGTTTCACAGGCCTTTGTAAGAGATGTTCCCGGTAGGCTGTAAGAGCACTGTGCAGAGCGAGTTGTTTCTTAGCTTCCCAAAGAGCTGGAAGCAAGATGCTTTGGGGCCCAACTCGCCCTTTGCAAAGAAGCCTGCACGATGTGCCTTTCAGCTCTAGGGCAATGTAGCACACCCAGAGCAGAAGTTCTACTTCAGCCACATCAGGCCTGCAAAGAAACTGCGTTTCACAGGCCTTTGTAAGAGATACTCCCGGTAGGCAGTAAGAGCACTGTGCAGAGCGAGTTGTTTCTTAGCTTCCCAAAGAGCTGGAAGCAAGATGCTTTGGGGCCCAACTCGCCCTTTGGAAAGAAGCCTGCACGTTGTGCCTTTCAGCTCTAGGCCAATGTAGCACACCCAGAGCAGAAGTTCTACTTCAGCCAGATCAGGCCTGCAAAGAAACTGCGTTTCACAGGCCTTTGTAAGAGATGTTCCCGGTAGGCTGTAGGAGCACTGTGCAGAGCGAGTTGTTTCTTAGCTTCCCAAAGACCTGGAAGCAAGAAGCTTTGGGGCCCAACTCGCCCTTTGGAAAGAAGCCTGCATGTTGTGCCTTTCAGCTCTAGGCCAATGTAGCACACCCAGAGCAGAAGTTCTACTTCAGCCAGATCAGGCCTGCAAAGAAACTTCGTTTCACAGGCCTTTGTAAGAGATCTTCCCGGTAGGCTGTAAGAGCACTGTGCAGAGCGAGTTGTTTCATAGCTAGCCCAAAGAGCTGGAAGCAAGATGCTTTGGGGCCCAACTCGCCCTTTGGAAAGAAGACTGCACGTTGTGCCTTTCAGCTCTAGGGCCATGTAGCACACCCAGAGCAGAAGTTCTACCTCAGCCAGATCAGGCCTGCAAAGAAACTGCGTTTGACAGGCCTTTGTATGAGATGTTCCCGGTAGTCTGTAAGAGCACTGTGCAGAGCGAGTTGTTTCTTAGCTTCCCAAAGAGCTGGAAGCAAGATGCTTTGGGGCCCAACTCGCCCTTTGGAAAGAAGCCTGCAGGTTGTGCCTTTCAGCTCTAAGCCAATGTAGCACACCCAGAGCAGAAGTTCTACTTCAGCGAGATCAGGACTGCAAAGAAACTGCGTTTCACAGGCGTTTGTAAGAGATGTTCCCGGTAGGCTGTAAGAGCACTGTGCAGAGCGAGTTGTTTATTAGCTTCCCAAGGTACTGGAAGCAAGATGCTTTGCGGCCCAACTCGCCCTTTGCAAAGAAGCCTGCACGTTGTGCCTTTCAGCTCTAGGGCAATGTAGCACACGCAGAGCAGAAGTTCTAGTTCAGCCAGATCAGGCCTGCAAAGAAACTGCGTTTCACAGGCCTTTGTAAGAGATGTTCCCGGTAGGCTGTAAAAGCACTGTGCAGAGCGAGTTGTTTCTTAGCTTCCCAAAGAGCTGGAAGCAAGATGCTTTGGGGCCCAACTCGCCCTTTGGAAAGAAGCCTGCACATTGTGCCTTTCAGCTCTAGGGAAATGTAGCACACCCAGAGCAGAAATTCTGGTTCAGCCAGATTAGGCCTGCAAAGAAACTGCATTTCACAGGCCTTTGTAACTGATGCTCCCGGTAGGCTGTAAGAGCACTGTGCAGAGCGAGTTGTTTCTTAGCTTCCCAAAGAGCTGGAAGCAAGAAGCTTTGGGGCCCAACTCGCCCTTTGGAAAGAAGCCTGCACGTTGTGCCTTTCAGCTCTAGGGCAATGTAGCACACCCAGAGCAGAAGTTCCACTTCAGCCAGATCAGGCCTGCAAAGAAACTGCGTTTCACAGGCCTTTGTAAGAGATGTTCCCAGTAGGCTGTAAGAGCACTGTGCAGAGCGACTTGTTTCTTAGCTTCCCAAAGAGGTGGAAGCAAGATGCTTTGGGGCCCAACTCGCCCTTTGGAAACAGGCCTGCACGTTGTGCCCTTCAGCTCTAGGGCAATGTAGCACACCCAGAGCAGAAGTTCTAGTGCAGCGTGATCAGGCCTGCAAAGAAACTGCATTTCACAGGCCTTTGTAAGTGATGGTTCCGGTAGGCTGTAAGAGCACTGTGCAGAGCGAGTTGTTTCATAGCTAGCCCAAAGAGCTGGAAGCAAGATGCTTTGGGGCCCAACTCGCCTTTTGCAAAGAAGCCTGCACATTGTGCCTTTCACCTCTAGGGCCATGTAGCACACCCAGAGCAGAAGTTCTACTTCAGCCAGATCAGGCCTGCAAAGAAACTGCGTTTCACAGGCCTTTGTAAGAGATGTTCCCGGTAGGCTGTAAGAGCACTGTGCAGAGCGAGTTGTTTCTTAGCTTCCCAAAGAGCTGGAAGCAAAATGCTTTGGGGCCCAAATCGCCCTTTGGAAAGAAGCCTGCAGGTTGTGCCTTTCTGCTCTAGGCCAAAGTAGCACACCCAGAGCAGAAGTTCTACTTCAGCCACATCAGGCCTGCAAAGAAACTGCGTTTCACAGGCCTTTGTAAGAGATGTTCCCGGTAGGCTGTAAGAGCGCTGTGCAGAGCGAGTTGTTTCTTAGCTTCCCACGGAGCTGGAAACAAGATGCTTTGCGGCCCAACTCGCCCTTGGCAAAGAAGCCTGCACGTTGTGCCTTTCAGCTCTAGGGCAATGTAGCACACGCAGAGCAGAAGTTCTAGTTCAGCCAGATCAGGCCTGCAAAGAAACTGCGTTTCACAGGCCTTTGTAAGTGATGGTTCCGGTAGGCTGTAAGAGCACTGTGCAGAGCGAGTTGTTTCATAGCTAGCCCAAAGAGCTGGAAGCAAGATGCTTTGGGGTCCAACTCGCTTTTTGCAAAGAAGCCTGCACATTGTGCCTTTCAGCTCTAGGGCCATGTAGCACACCCAGAGCAGAAGTTCTACTTCAGCCAGATCAGGCCTGCAAAGAAACTGCGTTTCACAGGCCTTTGTAAGAGATGTTCCCGGTAGGCTGTAAGAGCACTGTGCAGAGCGAGTTGTTTCTTAGCTTCCCAAAGAGCTGGAAGCAAGATGCTTTGGGGCCCAACTCGCCCTTTGCAAAGAAGCCTGCACGTTGTGCCTTTCAGCTCTAGGGCAATGTAGCACACCCAGAGCAGAAGTTCTACTTCAGCCACATCAGGCCTGCAAAGAAACTGCGTTTCACAGGCCTTTGTAAGAGATACTCCCGGTAGGCAGTAAGAGCACTGTGCAGAGCGAGTTGTTTCTTAGCTTCCCAAAGAGCTGGAAGCAAGATGCTTTGGGGCCCAACTCGCCCTTTGGAAAGAAGCCTGCACGTTGTGCCTTTCAGCTCTAGGCCAATGTAGCACACCCAGAGCAGAAGTTCTACTTCAGCCAGATCAGGCCTGCAAAGAAACTGCGTTTCACAGGCCTTTGTAAGAGATGTTCCCGGTAGGCTGTAGGAGCACTGTGCAGAGCGAGTTGTTTCATAGCTAGCCCAAAGAGCTGGAAGCAAGATGCTTTGGGGCCCAACTCGCCCTTTGGAAAGAAGACTGCACGTTGTGCCTTTCAGCTCTAGGGCCATGTAGCACACCCAGAGCAGAAGTTCTACCTCAGCCAGATCAGGCCTGCAAAGAAACTGCGTTTGACAGGCCTTTGTATGAGATGTTCCCGGTAGTCTGTAAGAGCACTGTGCAGAGCGAGTTGTTTCTTAGCTTCGCAAAGAGCTGGAAGCAAGATGCTTTGGGGCCCAACTCGCCCTTTGGAAAGAAGCCTGCAGGTTGTGCCTTTCAGCTCTAAGCCAATGTAGCACACCCAGATCAGAAGTTCTACTTCAGCGAGATCAGGACTGCAAAGAAACTGCGTTTCACAGGCGTTTGTAAGAGATGTTCCCGGTAGGCTGTAAGAGCACTGTGCAGAGCGAGTTGTTTATTAGCTTCCCAAGGTACTGGAAGCAAGATGCTTTGCGGCACAACTCGCCCTTTGCAAAGAAGCCTGCACGTTGTGCCTTTCAGCTCTAGGGCAATGTAGCACACGCAGAGCAGAAGTTCTAGTTCAGCCAGATCAGGCCTGCAAAGAAACTGCGTTTCACAGGCCTTTGTAAGAGATGTTCCCGGTAGGCTGTAAAAGCACTGTGCAGAGCGAGTTGTTTCTTAGCTTCCCAAAGAGCTGGAAGCAAGATGCTTTGGGGCCCAACTCGCCCTTTGGAAAGAAGCCTGCACATTGTGCCTTTCAGCTCTAGGGAAATGTAGCACACCCAGAGCAGAAATTCTGGTTCAGCCAGATTAGGCCTGCAAAGAAACTGCATTTCACAGGCCTTTGTAACTGATGCTCCCGGTAGGCTGTAAGAGCACTGTGCAGAGCGAGTTGTTTCTTAGCTTCCCAAAGAGCTGGAAGCAAGAAGCTTTGGGGCCCAACTCGCCCTTTGGAAAGAAGCCTGCACGTTGTGCCTTTCAGCTCTAGGGCAATGTAGCACACCCAGAGCAGAAGTTCCACTTCAGCCAGATCAGGCCTGCAAAGAAACTGCGTTTCACAGGACTTTGTAAGAGATGTTCCCGGTAGGCTGTAAGAGCACTGTGCAGAGCGAGTTGTTTCTTAGCTTAACAAAGAGCTGGAAGCAAGATGCTTTGGGGCCCAACTCGCCCTTTGGAAAGAAGCCTGCACGTTGTGCCTTTCAGCTCTAGGCCAATGTAGCACACCCAGAGCAGAAGTTCTACTTCAGCCAGATCAGGCCTGCAAAGAAACTGCGTTTCACAGGCCTTTGTAAGAGATGTTCCCGGTAGGCTGTAGGAGCACTGTGCATAGCGAGTTGTTTCTTAGCTTCCCAAAGAGCTGGAAGCAAGAAGCTTTGGGGCCCAACTCGCCCTTTGGAAAGAAGCCTGCATGTTGTGCCTTTCAGCTCTAGGCCAATGTAGCACACCCAGAGCAGAAGTTCTACTTCAGCCAGATCAGGCCTGCAAAGAAACTTCGTTTCACAGGCCTTTGTAAGAGATGTTCCCGGTAGGCTGTAAGAGCACTGTGCAGAGCGAGTTGTTTCATAGCTAGCCCAAAGAGCTGGAAGCAAGATGCTTTGGGGCCCAACTCGCCCTTTGGAAAGAAGACCGCACGTTGTGCCTTTCAGCTCTAGGGCCATGTAGCACACCCAGAGCAGAAGTTCTACCTCAGCCAGATCAGGCCTGCAAAGAAACTGCGTTTGACAGGCCTTTGTATGAGATGTTCCCGGTAGTCTGTAAGAGCACTGTGCAGAGCGAGTTGTTTCTTAGCTTCCCAAAGAGCTGGAAGCAAGATGCTTTGGGGCCCAACTCGCCCTTTGGAAAAAAGCCTGCAGGTTGTGCCTTTCAGCACTAGGCCAATGTAGCACACCCAGAGCAGAAGTTCTACTTCAGCGAGATCAGGCCTGCAAAGAAACTGCGTTTCACAGGCGTTTGTAAGAGATGTTCCCGGTAGGCTGTAAGAGCACTGTGCAGAGCGAGTTGTTTATTAGCTTCTCAAGGTACTGGAAGCAAGATGCTTTGCGGCCCAACTCGCCCTTTGCAAAGAAGCCTGCACGTTGTGCCTTTCAGCTCTAGGGCAATGTAGCACACACAGAGCAGAAGTCCTAGTTCAGCCAGATCAGGCCTGCAAAGAAACTGCGTTTCACAGGCCTTTGTAAGAGGTGTTCCCGGTAGGCTGTAAAAGCACTGTGCAGAGCAAGTTGTTTCTTAGCTTCCCAAAGAGCTGGAAGCAAGATGCTTTGGGGCCCAACTCGCCCTTTGGAAAGAAGCCTGCACATTGTGCCTTTCAGCTCTAGGGAAATGTAGCACACCCAGAGCAGAAGTTCTGGTTCAGCCAGATTAGGCCTGCAAAGAAACTGCATTTCACAGGCCTTTGTAAGTGATGGTTCCGGTAGGCTGTAAGAGCACTGTGCAGAGCGAGTTGTTTCATAGCTAGCCCAAAGAGCTGGAAGCAAGATGCTTTGGGGCCCAACTCGCCTTTTGCAAAGAAGCCTGCACATTGTGCCTTTCAGCTCTAGGGCCATGTAGCACACCCAGAGCAGAAGTTCTACTTCAGCCAGATCAGGCCTGCAAAGAAACTGCGTTTCACAGGCCTTTATAAGAGATGTTCCCGGTAGGCTGTAAGAGCACTGTGCAGAGCGAGTTGTTTCTTAGCTTCCCAAAGAGCTGGAAGCAAGATGCTTTGGGGCCCAACTCGCCCTTTGGAAAGAAGCCTGCACGTTGTGCCTTTCAGCTCTAGGCCAATGTAGCACACCCAGAGCAGAAGTTCTACTTCAGCCACATCAGGCCTGCAAAGAAACTGCGTTTCACAGGCCTTTGTAAGAGATGTTCCCGGTAGGCTGTAAGAGCACTGTGCAGAGCGAGTTGTTTCTTAGCTTCCCAAAGAGCTGGAAGCAAGATGCTTTGGGGCCCAACTCGCCCTTTGGAAAGAAGCCTGCACGTTGTGCCTTTCAGCTCTAGGGCCATGTAGCACACCCAGAGCAGAAGTTCTACCTCAGCCAGATCAGGCCTGCAAAGAAACTGCGTTTGACAGGCCTTTCTATGAGATGTTCCCGGTAGGCTGTAAGAGCACTGTGCAGAGCGAGTTGTTTCTTAGCTTCCCAAGGAGCTGGAAGCAAGTTGCTTTGCGGCCCAACTCGCCCTTTGCAAAGAAGCCTGCACGTTGTGCCTTTCAGCTCTAGGGCAATGTAGCACACGCAGAGCAGAAGTTCTAGTTCAGCCAGATCCGGCCTGCAAAGAAACTGCGTTTCACAGGACATTGTAAGAGATGTTCCCGGTAGGCTGTATGAGCACTGTGCAGAGCGCCTTGTTTCTTAGCTTCCCAAAGAGCTGGAAGCAAGATGCTTTGGGGCCCAACTCGCCCTTTGGAAAGAAGCCTGCACGTTGTGCCTTTCAGCTCTAGGCCAATGTAGCACACCCAGAGCAGAAGTTCTACTTCAGCCAGATCAGGCCTGCAAAGAAACTTCGTTTCACAGGCCTTTGTAAGAGATGTTCCCGGTAGGCTGTAAGAGCACTGTGCAGAGCGAGTTTTTTCATAGCTAGCCCAAAGAGCTGGAAGCAAGATGCTTTGGGGCCCAACTCGCCCTTTGGAAAGAAGCCTGCACGTTGTGCCTTTTAGCTCTAGGACCATGTAGCACACCCAGAGCAAAAGTTCTACCTCAGCCAGATCAGGCCTGCAAAGAAACTGCGTTTCACAGGCCTTTGTAAGAGGTGTTCCCGGTAGGCTGTAAGAGCACTGTGCATAGCGAGTTGTTTCTTAGCTTCCCAAAGAGCTGGAAGCAAGATGCTTTGGGGCCCAACTCGCCCTTTGGAAAGAAGCCTGCACGTTGTGCCTTTCAGCTCTAGGCCAATGTAGCACACCCACAGCAGAAGTTCTACTTCAGCCAGATCAGGCATGCAAAGAAACTGCGTTTCACAGGCCTTTGTAAGAGATGTTCCCGGTAGGCTGTAAGAGCACTGTGCAGAGCGAGTTGTTTCTTAGCTTCCCAAAGAGCTGGAAGCAAGATGCTTTGGGGCCCAACTCGCCCTTTGGAAACAGGCCTGCACGTTGTGCCCTTCAGCTCTAGGGCAATGTAGCACACCCAGAGCAGAAGTTCTAGTGCAGCGTGATCAGGCCTGCAAAGAAACTGCGTTTCACAGGCCTTTGTAATAGCTGTTCACGGTAGGCTGTAAGAGCACTGTGCAGAGCGTGTTGTTTCTTAGCTTCCCAAGGAGCTGGAAGCAAGATGCTTTGGGGCCCAACTCGCCCTTTGGAAAGAAGCCTGCACGTTGTGCCTTTCAGCTCTAGGGCAATGTAGCACACCCAGAGCAGAAGTTCTACATCTGCCAGATCAGGCCTGCAAAGAAACTGCGTTTCACAGGCCTTTGTAAGAGATGTTCCCGGTAGGCTGTAAGAGCACTGTGCAGAGCGAGTTGTTTCTTAGCTTCCCAAAGAGCTGGAAGCAAGATGCTTTGGGGCCCAACTCGCCCTTTAGAAAGAAGCCTGCACGTTGTGCCTTTCAGCTCTAGGGCAATGTAGAGCACCCAGAGCAGAAGTTCCACTTCAGCCAGATCAGGCCTGCAAAGAAACTGCGTTTCACAGGCCTTTGTAAGAGATGTTCCCGGTAGGCTGTAAGAGCACTGTTCAGAGCGAGTTGTTTCTTAGCTTCCCAAAGAGCTGGAAGCAAGATGCTTTGGGGCCCAACTCGCCCTTTGGAAAGAAGCCTGCAGGTTGTGCCTTTCAGCTGTAGGGCCATGTAGCACACCCAGAGCAGAAGTTCTAGTTCAGCCAGATCAGGCCTGCAAAGAAACTGCATTTCACAGCCCTTTGTAACTGATGCTCCCGGTAGGCTGTAAGAGCACTGTGCAGAGCGAGTTGTTTCATAGCTAGCCCAAAGAGCTGGAAGCAAGATGCTTTGGGGCCCAACTCGCCCTTTGGAAAGAAGCCTGCACGTTGTGACTTTCAGCTCTAGGGCCATGTAGCACACACAGAGCAGAAGTTCTACTTCAGCCACATCAGGCCTGCAAAGAAACTGCGTTTCACAGGCCTTTGTAAGAGATGTTCCCGGTAGGCTGTAAGAGCACTGTGCAGAGCGAGTTGTTTCTTAGCTTCCCAAAGAGCTGGAAGCAAGAAGCTTTGGGGCCCAACTCGCCCTGTGGAAAGAAGCCTGCACGTTGTGCCTTTCAGCTCTAGGCCAATGTAGCACACCCAGAGCAGAAGTTCTACTTCAGCCAGATCAGGCCTGCAAAGAAACTGCGTTTCACATGCCTTTGTAAGAGATGTTCCCAGTAGGCTGTAAGAGCACTGTGCAGAGCGACTTGTTTCTTAGCTTCCCAAAGAGCTGGAAGCAAGATGCTTTGGGGCCCAACTCGCCCTTTGGAAACAGGCCTGCACGTTGTGCCCTTCAGCTCTAGGGCAATGTAGCACACCCAGAGCAGAAGTTCTAGTGCAGCGTGATCAGGCCTGCAAAGAAACTGCATTTCACAGGCCTTTGTAAGTGATGGTTCCGGTAGGCTGTAAGAGCACTGTGCAGAGCGAGTTGTTTCATAGCTAGCCCAAAGAGCTGGAAGCAAGATGCTTTGGGGCCCAACTCGCCTTTTGCAAAGAAGCCTGCACATTGTGCCTTTCAGCTCTAGGGCCATGTAGCACACCCAGAGCAGAAGTTCTACTTCAGCCAGATCAGGCCTGCAAAGAAACTGCGTTTCACAGGCCTTTGTAAGAGATGTTCCCGGTAGGCTGTAAGAGCACTGTGCAGAGCGAGTTGTTTCTTAGCTTCCCAAGGAGCTGGAAGCAAGTTGCTTTGCGGCCCAACTCGCCCTTTGCAAAGAAGCCTGCACGTTGTGCCTTTCAGCTCTAGGGCAATGTAGCACACGCAGAGCAGAAGTTCTAGTTCAGCCAGATCCGGCCTGCAAAGAAACTGCGTTTCACAGGACATTGTAAGAGATGTTCCCGGTAGGCTGTATGAGCACTGTGCAGAGCGCCTTGGTTCTTAGCTTCCCAAAGAGCTGGAAGCAAGATGCTTTGGGGCCCAACTCGCCCTTTGGAAAGAAGCCTGCACGTTGTGCCTTTCAGCTCTAGGCCAATGTAGCACACCCAGAGCAGAAGTTCTACTTCAGCCAGATCAGGCCTGCAAAGAAACTTCGTTTCACAGGCCTTTGTAAGAGATGTTCCCGGTAGGCTGTAAGAGCACTGTGCAGAGCGAGTTTTTTCATAGCTAGCCCAAAGAGCTGGAAGCAAGATGCTTTGGGGCCCAACTCGCCCTTTGGAAAGAAGCCTGCACGTTGTGCCTTTTAGCTCTAGGGCCATGTAGCACACCCAGAGCAAAAGTTCTACCTCAGCCAGATCAGGCCTGCAAAGAAACTGCGTTTCACAGGCCTTTGTAAGAGGTGTTCCCGGTAGGCTGTAAGAGCACTGTGCATAGCGAGTTGTTTCTTAGCTTCCCAAAGAGCTGGAAGCAAGATGCTTTGGGGCCCAACTCGCCCTTTGGAAAGAAGCCTGCACGTTGTGCCTTTCAGCTCTAGGCCAATGTAGCACACCCACAGCAGAAGTTCTACTTCAGCCAGATCAGGCATGCAAAGAAACTGCGTTTCACAGGCCTTTGTAAGAGATGTTCCCGGTAGGCTGTAAGAGCACTGTGCAGAGCGAGTTGTTTCTTAGCTTCCCAAAGAGCTGGAAGCAAGATGCTTTGGGGCCCAACTCGCCCTTTGGAAACAGGCCTGCACGTTGTGCCCTTCAGCTCTAGGGCAATGTAGCACACCCAGAGCAGAAGTTCTAGTGCAGCGTGATCAGGCCTGCAAAGAAACTGCGTTTCACAGGCCTTTGTAATAGCTGTTCACGGTAGGCTGTAAGAGCACTGTGCAGAGCGTGTTGTTTCTTAGCTTCCCAAGGAGCTGGAAGCAAGATGCTTTGGGGCCCAACTCGCCCTTTGGAAAGAAGCCTGCACGTTGTGCCTTTCAGCTCTAGGGCAATGTAGCACACCCAGAGCAGAAGTTCTACATCTGCCAGATCAGGCCTGCAAAGAAACTGCGTTTCACAGGCCTTTGTAAGAGATGTTCCCGGTAGGCTGTAAGAGCACTGTGCAGAGCGAGTTGTTTCTTAGCTTCCCAAAGAGCTGGAAGCAAGATGCTTTGGGGCCCAACTCGCCCTTTAGAAAGAAGCCTGCACGTTGTGCCTTTCAGCTCTAGGGCAATGTAGAGCACCCAGAGCAGAAGTTCCACTTCAGCCAGATCAGGCCTGCAAAGAAACTGCGTTTCACAGGCCTTTGTAAGAGATGTTCCCGGTAGGCTGTAAGAGCACTGTTCAGAGCGAGTTGTTTCTTAGCTTCCCAAAGAGCTGGAAGCAAGATGCTTTGGGGCCCAACTCGCCCTTTGGAAAGAAGCCTGCAGGTTGTGCCTTTCAGCTGTAGGGCCATGTAGCACACCCAGAGCAGAAGTTCTAGTTCAGCCAGATCAGGCCTGCAAAGAAACTGCATTTCACAGGCCTTTGTAACTGATGCTCCCGGTAGGCTGTAAGAGCACTGTGCAGAGCGAGTTGTTTCATAGCTAGCCCAAAGAGCTGGAAGCAAGATGCTTTGGGGCCCAACTCGCCCTTTGGAAAGAAGCCTGCACGTTGTGCCTTTCAGCTCTAGGGCCATGTAGCACACACAGAGCAGAAGTTCTACTTCAGCCACATCAGGCCTGCAAAGAAACTGCGTTTCACAGGCCTTTGTAAGAGATGTTCCCGGTAGGCTGTAAGAGCACTGTGCAGAGCGAGTTGTTTCTTAGCTTCCCAAAGAGCTGGAAGCAAGAAGCTTTGGGGCCCAACTCGCCCTGTGGAAAGAAGCCTGCACGTTGTGCCTTTCAGCTCTAGGCCAATGTAGCACACCCAGAGCAGAAGTTCTACTTCAGCCAGATCAGGCCTGCAAAGAAACTGCGTTTCACATGCCTTTGTAAGAGATGTTCCCAGTAGGCTGTAAGAGCACTGTGCAGAGCGACTTGTTTCTTAGCTTCCCAAAGAGCTGGAAGCAAGATGCTTTGGGGCCCAACTCGCCCTTTGGAAACAGGCCTGCACGTTGTGCCCTTCAGCTCTAGGGCAATGTAGCACACCCAGAGCAGAAGTTCTAGTGCAGCGTGATCAGGCCTGCAAAGAAACTGCATTTCACAGGCCTTTGTAAGTGATGGTTCCGGTAGGCTGTAAGAGCACTGTGCAGAGCGAGTTGTTTCATAGCTAGCCCAAAGAGCTGGAAGCAAGATGCTTTGGGGCCCAACTCGCCTTTTGCAAAGAAGCCTGCACATTGTGCCTTTCAGCTCTAGGGCCATGTAGCACACCCAGAGCAGAAGTTCTACTTCAGCCAGATCAGGCCTGCAAAGAAACTGCGTTTCACAGGCCTTTGTAAGAGATGTTCCCGGTAGGCTGTAAGAGCACTGTGCAGAGCGAGTTGTTTCTTAGCTTCCCAAAGAGCTGGAAGCAAGATGCTTTGGGGCCCAACTCGCCCTTTGGAAAGAAGCCTGCAGGTTGTGCCTTTCAGCTCTAGGCCAAAGTAGCACACCCAGAGCAGAAGTTGTACTTCAGCCACATCAGGCCTGCAAGGAAACTGCGTTTCACAGGCCTTTGTAAGAGATGTTCCCGGTAGGCTGTAAGAGCACTGTGCAGAGCGAGTTGTTTCTTAGCTTCCCAAGGAGCTGGAAGCAAGATGCTTTGCGGCCCAACTCGCCCTTTGCAAAGAAGCCTGCACGTTGTGCCTTTCAGCTCTAGGGCAATGTAGCACACCCAGAGCAGAAGTTCTAGTTCAGCCAGATCAGGCCTGCCAAGAAACTGTGTTTAACAGGCCTTTGTAAGAGATGTTCCCGGTAGGCTGTAAGAGCACTGTGCAGAGCGAGTTGTTTCATAGCTAGCCCAAAGAGCTGGAAGCAATATGCTTTGGGGCCCAACTCGCCCTTTGGAAAGAAGCCTGCACGTTGTGCCTTTCAGCTCTAGGGCCATGTAGCACACCCAGAGCAGAAGTTCTACATCAGCCAGATCAGGCCTGCAAAGAAACTGCGTTTGACAGGCCTTTGTATGAGATGTTCCCGGTAGTCTGTAAGAGCACTGTGCAGAGCGAGTTGTTTCTTAGCTTCCCAAAGAGCTGGAAGCAAGATGCTTTGGGGCCCAACTCGCCCTTTGGAAAGAAGCCTGCAGGTTGTGCCTTTCAGCTCTAGGCCAATGTAGCACACCCAGAGCAGAAGTTCTACTTCAGCGAGATCAGGCCTGCAAAGAAAGTGCGTTTCACAGGCCTTTGTAAGAGATGTTCCCGGTAGGCTGTAAGAGCACTGTGCAGAGCGAGTTGTTTCTTAGCTTCCCAAAGAGCTGGAACCAAGATGCTTTGGGGCCCAACTCGCCCTTTGGAAAGAAGCCTGCACGTTGTCCCTTTCAGCTGTAGGGCAATGTGGCACACCCAGAGCAGAAGTTCTACTTCAGCCTGATCAGGCCTGCAAAGAAACTGCGTTTCACAGGCCTTTGTAAGACATGCTCCAGGTAGGCTGAAAGAGCCCTATGCAGAGCTAGTTTTTTCTTAGCTGCCCAAAGAGCTGGGACCTGGACGCTGAGGGAGTTCTCTCCTCTTGTGGAAACAAGGCATGACCTTGTGCCTTGCAGCTCTATGCCATTGTAGGACACGGCAGAGCAGAAGTTCTACTTCGGCGAGATCACGCCTGTGAAGAAACTGCGTGTCACATGCCTTTGTAAGACATGTTCGCGGTAGTGTGTAAAACAAAAGTGCAGAGCGAGTTGTTTCTTAGCTTCCCAAAGAGCTGGAAGCAAGATGCTTTGGGGCCCAACTCGCCCTTTGGAAAGAAGCCTGCAGGTTGTGCCTTTCAGCTCTAGGCCAAAGTAGCACACCCAGAGCAGAAGTTCTACTTCAGCCACATGAGGCCTGCAAAGAAACTGCGTTTCACAGGCCTTTGTAAGAGATGTTCCCGGTAGGCTGTAAGAGCACTGTGCAGAGCGAGTTGTTTCTTAGCTTCCCAAGGAGCTGGAAGCAAGATGCTTTGCGGCCCAACTCGCCCTTTGCAAAGAAGCCTGCACGTTGTGCCTTTCAGCTCTAGGCCAATGTAGCACACCCAGAGCAGAAGTTCTACTTCAGCCAGATCAGGCCTGCAAAGAAACTGCGTTTCACAGGCCTTTGTAAGAGATGTTCCCAGTAGGCTGTAAGAGCACTGTGCAGAGCGACTTGTTTCTTAGCTTCCCAAAGAGCTGGAAGCAAGATGCTTTGGGGCTCAACTCGCCCTTTGGAAAGAAGCCTGCACGTTGTGCCTTTCAGCTCAGGGCCAATGTAGAACACCCAGAGCAGAAGTTCTACTTCAGCCATATCAGGCCTGCAAAGAAACTCGTTTCACAGGCCTTTGTAAGAGATGTTCCCGGTAGGCTGTAAGAGCACTGTGCAGAGCGAGTTGTTTCTTAGCTTCCCAAAGAGCTGGAAGCAAGATGCTTTGGGGCCCAACTCGCCCTTTGGAAAGAAGCCTGCACGCTGTGCCTTTCAGCTCTAGGGCAATGTAGCACACGCAGAGCAGAAGTTCTACTTCAGCCAGATCAGGCCTGCAAAGAAACTGCGTTTCACAGGCCTTTGGAAGAGATGTTCCCGGTAGGCTGTAAGAGCACTGTGCAGAGCGAGTTGTTTCTTAGCTTCCCAAAGAGCTGGAAGCAAGATGCTTTGCGGCCCAACTCGCCCATTGGAAAGAAGCCTGCACGTTGTGCCTTTCAGCTCTAGGCCAATGTAGCACACCCAGAGCAGAAGTTCTACTTCAGCCAGATCAGGCCTGCAAAGAAACTGCGTTTGAGATGCCTTTGTAAGAGATGTTCCCGGTAGGCTGTAAAAGCACTGTCTAGAGCGAGTTGTTTCTTAGCTTCCCAAAGAGCTGGAAGCAAGATGCTTTGGGGCCCAACTCGCCCTTTGGAAAGAAGCCTGCACGTTGTGCCTTTCAGCTCTAGGCCAATGTAGCACACACAGAGCAGAAGTTCTACTTCAGCCAGATCAGGCCTGCAAAGAAACTGCGTTTCACAGGCCTTTGTAAGAGATGTTCCCAGTAGGCTTTAAGAGCACTGTGCAGAGCGACTTGTTTCTTAGCTTCCCAAAGAGCTGGAAGCAAGATGCTTTGGGGCCCAACTCGCCCTTTGGAAACAGGCCTGCACGTTGTGCCCTTCAGCTCTAGGGCAATGTAGCACACCCAGAGCAGAAGTTCTAGTGCAGCGTGATCAGGCCTGCAAAGAAACTGCATTTCACAGGCCTTTGTAAGTGATGGTTCCGGTAGGCTGTAAGAGCACTGTGCAGAGCGAGTTGTTTCATAGCTAGCCCAAAGAGCTGGAAGCAAGATGCTTTGGGGCCCAACTCGCCTTTTGCAAAGAAGCCTGCACATTGTGCCTTTCAGCTCTAGGGCCATGTAGCACACCCAGAGCAGAAGTTCTACTTCAGCGAGATCAGGCCTGCAAAGAAACTGCGTTTCACAGGCGTTTGTAAGAGATGTTCCCGGTAGGCTTTAAGAGCACTGTGCAGAGCGAGTTGTTTATTAGCTTCCCAAGGTACTGGAAGCAAGATGCTTTGCGGCCCAACTCGCCCTTTGCAAAGAAGCCTGCACGTTGTGCCTTTCAGCTCTAGGGCAATGTAGCACACACAGAGCAGAAGTTCTAGTTCAGCCAGATCAGGCCTGCAAAGAAACTGCGTTTCACAGGCCTTTGTAAGAGATGTTCCCGGTAGGCTGTAAAAGCACTGTGCAGAGCAAGTTGTTTCTTAGCTTCCCAAAGAGCTGGAAGCAAGATGCTTTGGGGCCCAACTCGCCCTTTGGAAAGAAGCCTGCACATTGTGCCTTTCAGCTCTAGGGAAATGTAGCACACCCAGAGCAGAAGTTCTGGTTCAGCCAGATTAGGCCTGCAAAGAAACTGCATTTCACAGGCCTTTGTAAGTGATGGTTCCGGTAGGCTGTAAGAGCACTGTGCAGAGCGAGTTGTTTCATAGCTAGCGCAAAGAGCTGGAAGCAAGATGCTTTGGGGCCCAACTCGCCTTTTGCAAAGAAGCCTGCACATTGTGCCTTTCAGCTCTAGGGCCATGTAGCACACCCAGAGCAGAAGTTCTACTTCAGCCAGATCAGGCCTGCAAAGAAACTGCGTTTCACAGGCCTTTGTAAGAGATGTTCCCGGTAGGCTGTAAGAGCACTGTGCAGAGCGAGTTGTTTCTTAGCTTCCCAAAGAGCTGGAAGCAAGATGCTTTGGGGCCCAACTCGCCCTTTGGAAAGAAGCCTGCACGTTGTGCCTTTCAGCTCTAGGCCAATGTAGCACACCCAGAGCAGAAGTTCTACTTCAGCCACATCAGGCCTGCAAAGAAACTGCGTTTCACAGGCCTTTGTAAGAGATGTTCCCGGTAGGCTGTAAGAGCACTGTGCAGAGCGAGTTGTTTCTTAGCTTCCCAAAGAGCTGGAAGCAAGATGCTTTGGGGCCCAACTCGCCCTTTGGAAAGAAGCCTGCACGTTGTGCCTTTCAGCTCTAGGGCCATGTAGCACACCCAGAGCAGAAGTTCTACCTCAGCCAGATCAGGCCTGCAAAGAAACTGCGTTTGACAGGCCTTTGTATGAGATGTTCCCGGTAGGCTGTAAGAGCACTGTGCAGAGCGAGTTGTTTCTTAGCTTCCCAAGGAGGTGGAAGCAAGTTGCTTTGCGGCCCAACTCGCCCTTTGCAAAGAAGCCTGCACGTTGTGCCTTTCAGCTCTAGGGCAATGTAGCACACGCAGAGCAGAAGTTCTAGTTCAGCCAGATCCGGCCTGCAAAGAAACTGCGTTTCACAGGACATTGTAAGAGATGTTCCCGGTAGGCTGTATGAGCACTGTGCAGAGCGCCTTGTTTCTTAGCTTCCCAAAGAGCTGGAAGCAAGATGCTTTGGGGCCCAACTCGCCCTTTGGAAAGAAGCCTGCACGTTGTGCCTTTCAGCTCTAGGCCAATGTAGCACACCCAGAGCAGAAGTTCTACTTCAGCCAGATCAGGCCTGCAAAGAAACTTCGTTTCACAGGCCTTTGTAAGAGATGTTCCCGGTAGGCTGTAAGAGCACTGTGCAGAGCGAGTTTTTTCATAGCTAGCCCAAAGAGCTGGAAGCAAGATGCTTTGGGGCCCAACTCGCCCTTTGGAAAGAAGCCTGCACGTTGTGCCTTTTAGCTCTAGGGCCATGTAGCACACCCAGAGCAGAAGTTCTACCTCAGCCAGATCAGGCCTGCAAAGAAACTGCGTTTCACAGGCCTTTGTAAGAGGTGTTCCCGGTAGGCTGTAAGAGCACTGTGCATAGCGAGTTGTTTCTTAGCTTCCCAAAGAGCTGGAAGCAAGATGCTTTGGGGCCCAACTCGCCCTTTGGAAAGAAGCCTGCACGTTGTGCCTTTCAGCTCTAGGCCAAAGTAGCACACCCACAGCAGAAGTTCTACTTCAGCCAGATCAGGCATGCAAAGAAACTGCGTTTCACAGGCCTTTGTAAGAGATGTTCCCGGTAGGCTGTAAGAGCACTGTGCAGAGCGAGTTGTTTCTTAGCTTCCCAAAGAGCTGGAAGCAAGATGCTTTGGGGCCCAACTCGCCCTTTGGAAACAGGCCTGCACGTTGTGCCCTTCAGCTCTAGGGCAATGTAGCACACCCAGAGCAGAAGTTCTAGTGCTGCGTGATCAGGCCTGCAAAGAAACTGCGTTTCACAGGCCTTTGTAATAGCTGTTCACGGTAGGCTGTAAGAGCACTGTGCAGAGCGTGTTGTTTCTTAGCTTCCCAAGGAGCTGGAAGCAAGATGCTTTGGGGCCCAACTCGCCCTTTGGAAAGAAGCCTGCACGTTGTGCCTTTCAGCTCTAGGGCAATGTAGCACACCCAGAGCAGAAGTTCTACATCTGCCAGTTCAGGCCTGCAAAGAAACTGCGTTTCACAGGCCTGTGTAAGAGATGTTCCCGGTAGGCTGTAAAAGCACTGTGCAGAGCAAGTTGTTTCTTAGCTTCCCAAAGAGCTGGAAGCAAGATGCTTTGCGGCCCAACTCGCCCTTTGGAAAGAAGCCTGCACATTGTGCCTTTCAGCTCTAGGGAAATGTAGCACACCCAGAGCAGAAGTTCTGGTTCAGCCAGATTAGGCCTGCAAAGAAACTGCATTTCACAGGCCTTTGTAAGTGATGGTTCCGGTAGGCTGTAAGAGCACTGTGCAGAGCGAGTTGTTTCATAGCTAGCCCAAAGAGCTGGAAGCAAGATGCTTTGGGGCCCAACTCGCCTTTTGCAAAGAAGCCTGCACATTGTGCCTTTCAGCTCTAGGGCCATGTAGCACACCCAGAGCAGAAGTTCTACTTCAGCCAGATCAGGCCTGCAAAGAAACTGCGTTTCACAGGCCTTTGTAAGAGATGTTCCCGGTAGGCTGTAAGAGCACTGTGCAGAGCGAGTTGTTTCTTAGCTTCCCAAAGAGCTGGAAGCAAGATGCTTTGGGGCCCAACTCGCCCTTTGGAAAGAAGCCTGCACGTTGTGCCTTTCAGCTCTAGGCCAATGTAGCACACCCAGAGCAGAAGTTCTACTTCAGCCACATCAGGCCTGCAAAGAAACTGCGTTTCACAGGCCTTTGTAAGAGATGTTCCCGGTAGGCTGTAAGAGCACTGTGCAGAGCGACTTGTTTCTTAGCTTCCCAAAGAGCTGGAAGCAAGATGCTTTGGGGCCCAACTCGCCCTTTGGAAAGAAGCCTGCACGTTGTGCCTTTCAGCTCTAGGGCCATGTAGCACACCCAGAGCAGAAGTTCTACCTCAGCCAGATCAGGCCTGCAAAGAAACTGCGTTTGACAGGCCTTTGTATGAGATGTTCCCGGTAGGCTGTAAGAGCACTATGCAGAGCGAGTTGTTTCTTAGCTTCCCAAGGAGGTGGAAGCAAGTTGCTTTGCGGCCCAACTCGCCCTTTGCAAAGAAGCCTGCACGTTGTGCCTTTCAGCTCTAGGGCAATGTAGCACACGCAGAGCAGAAGTTCTAGTTCAGCCAGATCCGGCCTGCAAAGAAACTGCGTTTCACAGGACATTGTAAGAGATGTTCCCGGTAGGCTGTATGAGCACTGTGCAGAGCGCCTTGTTTCTTAGCTTCCCAAAGAGCTGGAAGCAAGATGCTTTGGGGCCCAACTCGCCCTTTGGAAAGAAGCCTGCACGTTGTGTCTTTCAGCTCTAGGCCAATGTAGCACACCCAGAGCAGAAGTTCTACTTCAGCCAGATCAGGCCTGCAAAGAAACTTCGTTTCACAGGCCTTTGTAAGAGATGTTCCCGGTAGGCTGTAAGAGCACTGTGCAGAGCGAGTTTTTTCATAGCTAGCCCAAAGAGCTGGAAGAAAGATTCTTTGGGGCCCAACTCGCCCTTTGGAAAGAAGCCTGCACGTTGTGCCTTTTAGCTCTAGGGCCATGTAGCACACCCAGAGCAGAAGTTCTAGTTCAGCCAGATCAGGCCTGCAAAGAAACTGCGTTTCACAGGCCTTTGTAAGAGGTGTTCCCGGTAGGCTGTAAGAGCACTGTGCATAGCGAGTTGTTTCTTAGCTTCCCAAAGAGCTGGAAGCAAGATGCTTTGGGGCCCAACTCGCCCTTTGGAAAGAAGCCTGCACGTTGTGCCTTTCAGCTCTAGGCCAAAGTAGCACACCCACAGCAGAAGTTCTACTTCAGCCAGATCAGGCATGCAAAGAAACTGCGTTTCACAGGCCTTTGTAAGAGATGTTCCCGGTAGGCTGTAAGAGCACTGTGCAGAGCGAGTTGTTTCTTAGCTTCCCAAAGAGCTGGAAGCAAGATGCTTTGGGGCCCAACTCGCCCTTTGGAAACAGGCCTGCACGTTGTGCCCTTCAGCTCTAGGGCAATGTAGCACACCCAGAGCAGAAGTTCTAGTGCAGCGTGATCAGGCCTGCAAAGAAACTGCGTTTCACAGGCCTTTGTAATAGCTGTTCACGGTAGGCTGTAAGAGCACTGTGCAGAGCGTGTTGTTTCTTAGCTTCCCAAGGAGCTGGAAGCAAGATGCTTTGGGGCCCAACTCGCCCTTTGGAAAGAAGCCTGCACGTTGTGCCTTTCAGCTCTAGGGCAATGTAGCACACCCAGAGCAGAAGTTCTACATCTGCCAGTTCAGGCCTGCAAAGAAACTGCGTTTCACAGGCCTTTGTAAGAGATGTTCCCGGTAGGCTGTAAGAGCACTGTGCAGAGCGAGTTGTTTCTTAGCTTCCCAAAGAGCTGGAAGCAAGAAGCTTTGGGGCCCAACTCGCCCTTTAGAAAGAAGCCTGCACGTTGTGCCTTTCAGCTCTAGGGCAATGTAGAGCACCCAGAGCAGAAGTTCCACTTCAGCCAGATCAGGCCTGCAAAGAAACTGCGTTTCACAGGCCTTTGTAAGAGATGTTCCCGGTAGGCTGTAAGAGCACTGTTCAGAGCGAGTTGTTTCTTAGCTTCCCAAAGAGCTGGAAGCAAGATGCTTTGGGGCCCAACTCGCCCTTTGGAAAGAAGCCTGCAGGTTGTGCCTTTCAGCTGTAGGGCCATGTAGCACACCCAGAGCAGAAGTTCTAGTTCAGCCAGATCAGGCCTGCAAAGAAACTGCATTTCACAGGCCTTTGTAACTGATGCTCCCGGTAGGCTGTAAGAGCACTGTGCAGAGCGAGTTGTTTCATAGCTAGCCCAAAGAGCTGGAAGCAAGATGCTTTGGGGCCCAACTCGCCTTTTGCAAAGAAGCCTGCACATTGTGCCTTTCAGCTCTAGGGCCATGTAGCTCACCCAGAGCAGAAGTTCTACTTCAGCCAGATCAGGCCTGCAAAGAAACTGCGTTTCACAGGCCTTTGTAAGAGATGTTCCCGGTAGGCTGTAAGAGCACTGTGCAGAGCGAGTTGTTTCTTAGCTTCCCAAAGAGCTGGAAGCAAGATGCTTTGGGGCCCAACTCGCCCTTTGGAAAGAAGCCTGCAGGTTGTGCCTTTCAGCTCTAGGCCAATGTAGCACACCCAGAGCAGAAGTTCTACTTCAGCGAGATCAGGCCTGCAAAGAAAGTTCGTTTCACAGGCCTTTGTAAGAGATGTTCCCGGTAGGCTGTAAGAGCACTGTGCAGAGCGAGTTGTTTCTTAGCTTCCCAAAGAGCTGGAACCAAGATGCTTTGGGGCCCAACTCGCCCTTTGGAAAGAAGCCTGCACGTTGTCCCTTTCAGCTGTAGGGCAATGTGGCACACGCAGAGCAGAAGTTCTACTTCAGCCAGATCAGGCCTGCAAAGAAACTGCGTTTCACAGGCCTTTGTAAGACATGCTCCAGGTAGGCTGAAAGAGCCCTATGCAGAGCTAGTTTTTTCTTAGCTGCCCAAAGAGCTGGGACCTGGACGCCGAGGGAGTTCTCTCCTCTTGTGGAAACAAGGCATGACCTTGTGCCTTGCAGCTCTATGCCATTGTAGGACACGGCAGAGCAGAAGTTCTACTTCGGCGAGATCACGCCTGTGAAGAAACTGCGTGTCACATGCCTTTGTAAGACATGTTCGCGGTAGTGTGTAAAACAAAAGTGCAGAGCGAGTTGTTTCTTAGCTTCCCAAAGAGCTGGAAGCAAGATGCTTTGGGGCCCAACTCGCCCTTTGGAAAGAAGACTGCAGGTTGTGCCTTTCAGCTCTAGGCCAAAGTAGCACACCCAGAGCAGAAGTTCTACTTCAGCCACATGAGGCCTGCAAAGAAACTGCGTTTCACAGGCCTTTGTAAGAGATGTTCCCGGTAGGCTGTAAGAGCACTGTGCAGAGCGAGTTGTTTCTTAGCTTCCCAAGGAGCTGGAAGCAAGATGCTTTGCGGCCCAACTCGCCCTTTGCAAAGAAGCCTGCACGTTGTGCCTTTCAGCTCTAGGCCAATGTAGCACACCCAGAGCAGAAGTTCTACTTCAGCCAGATCAGGCCTGCAAAGAAACTGCGTTTCACAGGCCTTTGTAAGAGATGTTCCCAGTAGGCTGTAAGAGCACTGTGCAGAGCGACTTGTTTCTTAGCTTCCCAAAGAGCTGGAAGCAAGATGCTTTGGGGCTCAACTCGCCCTTTGGAAAGAAGCCTGCACGTTGTGCCTTTCAGCTCAGGGCCAATGTAGAACACCCAGAGCAGAAGTTCTACTTCAGCCATATCAGGCCTGCAAAGAAACTCGTTTCACAGGCCTTTGTAAGAGATGTTCCCGGTAGGCTGTAAGAGCACTGTGCAGAGCGAGTTGTTTCTTAGCTTCCCAAAGAGCTGGAAGCAAGATGCTTTGGGGCCCAACTCGCCCTTTGGAAAGAAGCCTGCACGCTGTGCCTTTCAGCTCTAGGGCAATGTAGCACACGCAGAGCAGAAGTTCTACTTCAGCCAGATCAGGCCTGCAAAGAAACTGCGTTTCACAGGCCTTTGGAAGAGATGTTCCCGGTAGGCTGTAAGAGCACTGTGCAGAGCGAGTTGTTTCTTAGCTTCCCAAAGAGCTGGAAGCAAGATGCTTTGCGGCCCAACTCGCCCATTGGAAAGAAGCCTGCACGTTGTGCCTTTCAGCTCTAGGCCAATGTAGCACACCCAGAGCAGAAGTTCTACTTCAGCCAGATCAGGCCTGCAAAGAAACTGCGTTTGAGATGCCTTTGTAAGAGATGTTCCCGGTAGGCTGTAAAAGCACTGTCTAGAGCGAGTTGTTTCTTAGCTTCCCAAAGAGCTGGAAGCAAGATGCTTTGGGGCCCAACTCGCCCTTTGGAAAGAAGCCTGCACGTTGTGCCTTTCAGCTCTAGGCCAATGTAGCACACACAGAGCAGAAGTTCTACTTCAGCCAGATCAGGCCTGCAAAGAAACTGCGTTTCACAGGCCTTTGTAAGAGATGTTCCCAGTAGGCTGTAAGAGCACTGTGCAGAGCGACTTGTTTCTTAGCTTCCCAAAGAGCTGGAAGCAAGATGCTTTGGGGCCCAACTCGCCCTTTGGAAACAGGCCTGCACGTTGTGCCCTTCAGCTCTAGGGCAATGTAGCACACCCAGAGCAGAAGTTCTAGTGCAGCGTGATCAGGCCTGCAAAGAAACTGCATTTCACAGGCCTTTGCAAGTGATGGTTCCGGTAGGCTGTAAGAGCACTGTGCAGAGCGAGTTGTTTCATAGCTAGCCCAAAGAGCTGGAAGCAAGATGCTTTGGGGCCCAACTCGCCTTTTGCAAAGAAGCCTGCACATTGTGCCTTTCAGCTCTAGGGCCATGTAGCACACCCAGAGCAGAAGTTCTACTTCAGCCAGATCAGGCCTGCAAAGAAACTGCGTTTCACAGGCCTTTGTAAGAGATGTTCCCGGTAGGCTGTAAGAGCACTGTGCAGAGCGAGTTGTTTCTTAGCTTCCCAAAGAGCTGGAAGCAAGATGCTTTGGGGCCCAACTCGCCCTTTGCAAAGAAGCCTGCACGTTGTGCCTTTCAGCTCTAGGCCAAAGTAGCACACCCAGAGCAGAAGTTCTACTTCAGCCACATCAGGCCTGCAAAGAAACTGCGTTTCACAGGCCTTTGTAAGAGATGTTCCCGGTAGGCTGTAAGAGCACTGTGCAGAGCGAGTTGTTTCTTAGCTTCCCAAGGAGCTGGAAGCAAGATGCTTTGCGGCCCAACTCGCCCTTTGCAAAGAAGCCTGCACGTTGTGCCTTTCAGCTCTAGGGCAATGTAGCACACCCAGAGCAGAAGTTCTAGTTCAGCCAGATCAGGCCTGCAAAGAAACTGTGTTTAACAGGCCTTTGTAAGAGATGTTCCCACTAGGCTGTAAGAGCACTGTGCAGAGCGAATTGTTTCTTAGCTTCCCAAAGAGCTGGAAGCAAGATGGTTTGGGGCCTAACTCGCCCTTTGGAAAGAAGCTTGCACGTTGTGCCTTTCAGCTCTAGGCCAATGTAGCACACCCAGAGCAGAAGTTCTAGTTCAGCCAGATCAGGCCTGCAAAGAAACTGCGTTTCACAGGCCTTTGTAAGAGATGTTCCCGGTAGGCTGTAAGAGCACTTTGCAGAGCGAGTTGTTTCTTAGCTTCCCAAAGAGCTGGAAGCAAGAAGCTTTGGGGCCCAACTCGCCCTTTGGAAAGAAGCCTGCACGTTGTGCCTTTCAGCTCTAGGCCAATGTAGCACACCCAGAGCAGAAGTTCTACTTCAGCCAGATCAGGCCTGCAAAGAAACTTCGTTTCACAGGCCTTTGTAAGAGATGTTCCCGGTAGGCTGTAAGAGCACTGTGCAGAGCGAGTTTTTTCATAGCTAGCCCAAAGAGCTGGAAGCAAGATGCTTTGGGGCCCAACTCGCCCTTTGGAAAGAAGCCTGCACGTTGTGCCTTTTAGCTCTAGGGCCATGTAGCACACCCAGAGCAGAAGTTCTACCTCAGCCAGATCAGGCCTGCAAAGAAACTGCGTTTCACAGGCCTTTGTAAGAGGTGTTCCCGGTAGGCTGTAAGAGCACTGTGCATAGCGAGTTGTTTCTTAGCTTCCCAAAGAGCTGGAAGCAAGATGCTTTGGGGCCCAACTCGCCCTTTGGAAAGAAGCCTGCACGTTGTGCCTTTCAGCTCTAGGCCAATGTAGCACACCCACAGCAGAAGTTCTACTTCAGCCAGATCAGGCATGCAAAGAAACTGCGTTTCACAGGCCTTTGTAAGAGATGTTCCCGGTAGGCTGTAAGAGCACTGTGCAGAGCGAGTTGTTTCTTAGCTTCCCAAAGAGCTGGAAGCAAGATGCTTTGGGGCCCAACTCGCCCTTTGGAAACAGGCCTGCACGTTGTGCCCTTCAGCTCTAGGGCAATGTAGCACACCCAGAGCAGAAGTTCTAGTGCAGCGTGATCAGGCCTGCAAAGAAACTGCGTTTCACAGGCCTTTGTAATAGATGTTCCCGGTAGGCTGTAAGAGCACTGTGCAGAGCGTGTTGTTTCTTAGCTTCCCAAGGAGCTGGAAGCAAGATGCTTTGGGGCCCAACTCGCCCTTTGGAAAGAAGCCTGCACGTTGTGCCTTTCAGCTCTAGGGCAATGTAGCACACCCAGAGCAGAAGTTCTACATCTGCCAGATCAGGCCTGCAAAGAAACTGCGTTTCACAGGCCTTTGTAAGAGATGTTCCCGGTAGGCTGTAAGAGCACTGTGCAGAGCGAGTTGTTTCTTAGCTTCCCAAAGAGCTGGAAGCAAGATGCTTTGGGGCCCAACTCGCCCTTTAGAAAGAAGCCTGCACGTTGTGCCTTTCAGCTCTAGGGCAATGTAGAGCACCCAGAGCAGAAGTTCCACTTCAGCCAGATCAGGCCTGCAAAGAAACTGCGTTTCACAGGCCTTTGTAAGAGATGTTCCCGGTAGGCTGTAAGAGCACTGTGCAGAGCGAGTTGTTTCTTAGCTTCCCAAAGAGCTGGAAGCAAGATGCTTTGGGGCCCAACTCGCCCTTTGGAAAGAAGCCTGCAGGTTGTGCCTTTCAGCTGTAGGGCCATGTAGCACACCCAGAGCAGAAGTTCTAGTTCAGCCAGATCAGGCCTGCAAAGAAACTGCATTTCACAGGCCTTTGTAACTGATGCTCCCGGTAGGCTGTAAGAGCACTGTGCAGAGCGAGTTGTTTCATAGCTAGCCCAAAGAGCTGGAAGCAAGAAGCTTTGGGCCCCAACTCGCCCTGTGGAAAGAAGCCTGCACGTTGTGCCTTTCAGCTCTAGGCCAATGTAGCACACCCAGAGCAGAAGTTCTACTTCAGCCAGATCAGGCCTGCAAAGAAACTGCGTTTCACATGCCTTTGTAAGAGATGTTCCCAGTAGGCTGTAAGAGCACTGTGCAGAGCGACTTGTTTCTTAGCTTCCCAAAGAGCTGGAAGCAAGATGCTTTGGGGCCCAACTCGCCCTTTGGAAACAGGCCTGCACGTTGTGCCCTTCAGCTCTAGGGCAATGTAGCACACCCAGAGCAGAAGTTCTAGTGCAGCGTGATCAGGCCTGCAAAGAAACTGCATTTCACAGGCCTTTGTAAGTGATGGTTCCGGTAGGCTGTAAGAGCACTGTGCAGAGCGAGTTGTTTCATAGCTAGCCCAAAGAGCTGGAAGCAAGATGCTTTGGGGCCCAACTCGCCTTTTGCAAAGAAGCCTGCACATTGTGCCTTTCAGCTCTAGGGCCATGTAGCACACCCAGAGCAGAAGTTCTACTTCAGCCAGATCAGGCCTGCAAAGAAACTGCGTTTCACAGGCCTTTGTAAGAGATGTTCCCGGTAGGCTGTAAGAGCACTGTGCAGAGCGAGTTGTTTCTTAGCTTCCCAAAGAGCTGGAAGCAAGATGCTTTGGGGCCCAACTCGCCCTTTGGAAAGAAGCCTGCAGGTTGTGCCTTTCAGCTCTAGGCCAAAGTAGCACACCCAGAGCAGAAGTTGTACTTCAGCCACATCAGGCCTGCAAGGAAACTGCGTTTCACAGGCCTTTGTAAGAGATGTTCCCGGTAGGCTGTAAGAGCACTGTGCAGAGCGAGTTGTTTCTTAGCTTCCCAAGGAGCTGGAAGCAAGATGCTTTGCGGCCCAACTCGCCCTTTGCAAAGAAGCCTGCACGTTGTGCCTTTCAGCTCTAGGGCAATGTAGCACACGCAGAGCAGAAGTTCTAGTTCAGCCAGATCAGGCCTGCAAAGAAACTGTGTTTAACAGGCCTTTGTAAGAGATGTTCCCACTAGGCTGTAAGAGCACTGTGCAGAGCGAATTGTTTCTTAGCTTCCCAAAGAGCTGGAAGCAAGATGGTTTGGGGCCTAACTCGCCCTTTGGAAAGAAGCCTGCA
Organism: Equus caballus; assembly: GCF_041296265.1. Lineage (NCBI taxonomy): Eukaryota > Metazoa > Chordata > Mammalia > Perissodactyla > Equidae > Equus > Equus caballus. The sequence continues at coordinate 51,440,414 of NC_091688.1, read as the reverse complement.
CGTTGTGCCTTTCAGCTCTAGGCCAATGTAGCACACCCAGAGCAGAAGTTCTACTTCAGCCAGATCAGGCCTGCAAAGAAACTGCGTTTCACAGGCCTTTGTAAGAGATGTTCCCGGTAGGCTGTAAGAGCACTGTGCAGAGCGAGTTGTTTCTTAGCTTCCCAAAGAGCTGGAAGCAAGATGCTTTGGGGCCCAACTCGCCCTTTGGAAAGAAGCCTGCACGTTGTGCCTTTCAGCTCTAGGGCAATCTAGCACACCCAGAGCAGAAGTTCTAGTTCAGCCAGATCAGGCCTGCAAAGAAACTGCGTTTCACAGGCCTTTGTAAGAGATGTTCCCGGTAGGCTGTAAGAGCACTGTGCAGAGCGAGTTGTTTCTTAGCTTCCCAAAGAGCTGGAAGCAAGATGCTTTGGGGCCCAACTCGCCCTTTGGAAAGAATCCTGCACGTTGTGCCTTTCAGCTCTAGGCCAATGTAGCACACACAGAGCAGAAGTTCTACTTCAGCCAGATCAGGCCTGCAAAGAAACTGCGTTTGAGATGCCTTTGTAAGAGATGTTCCCGTTAGGCTGTAAAAGCACTGTGCAGAGCGAGTTGTTTCTTAGCTTCCCAAAGAGCTGGAAGCAAGATGCTTTGGGGCCCAACTCGCCCTTAGGAAAGAAGCCTGCACATTGTGCCTTTCAGCTCTAGGGAAATGTAGCACACCCAGAGCAGAAGTTCTGGTTCAGCCAGATTAGGCCTGCCAAGAAACTGTGTTTCACAGGCCTTTGGAAGAGATGTTCCCGGTAGGCTGTAAGAGCACTGTGCAGAGCGAGTTGTTTCTTAGCTTCCCAAAGAGCTGGAAGCAAGATGCTTTGGGGCCCAACTCGCCCTTTGGAAAGAAGCCTGCACGTTGTGCCTTTCAGCTCTAGGGCCATGTAGCACACCCAGAGCAGAAGTTCTAGTTCAGCCAGATCTGGCCTGCAAAGAAACTGCGTTTCACAGGCCTTTGTAAGAGATGTTCCCGGTAGGCTGTAAGAGCACTGTGCAGAGCGAGTTGTTTCTTAGCTTCCCAAAGAGCTGGAAGCAAGATACTTTGGGGCCCAACTCGCCCTTTGGAAACAGGCCTGCACGTTGTGCCCTTCAGCTCTAGGGCAATGTAGCACACCCAGAGCAGAAGTTCTAGTGCAGCGTGATCAGGCCTGCAAAGAAACTGCATTTCACAGGCCTTTGTAAGTGATGGTTCCGGTAGGCTGTAAGAGCACTGTGCAGAGCGAGTTGTTTCATAGCTAGCCCAAAGAGCTGGAAGCAAGATGCTTTGGGGCCAAACTCGCCTTTTGCAAAGAAGCCTGCACATTGTGCCTTTCAGCTCTAGGGCCATGTAGCACACCCAGAGCAGAAGTTCTACTTCAGCCAGATCAGGCCTGCAAAGAAACTGCGTTTCACAGGCCTTTGTAAGAGATGTTCCCGGTAGGCTGTAAGAGCACTGTGCAGAGCGAGTTGTTTCTTAGCTTCCCAAAGAGCTGGAAGCAAGATGCTTTGGTGCCCAACTCGCCCTTTGGAAAGAAGCCTGCAGGTTGTGCCTTTCAGCTCTAGGCCAAAGTAGCACACCCAGAGCAGAAGTTGTACTTCAGCCACATCAGGCCTGCAAAGAAACTGCATTTCACAGGCCTTTGTAAGAGATGTTCCCGGTAGGCTGTAAGAGCACTGTGCAGAGCGAGTTGTTTCTTAGCTTCCCAAGGAGCTGGAAGCAAGATGCTTTGCGGCCCAACTCGCCCTTTGCAAAGAAGCCTGCACGTTGTGCCTTTCAGCTCTAGGGCAATGTAGCACACGCAGAGCAGAAGTTCTAGTTCAGCCAGATCAGGCCTGCAAAGAAACTGTGTTTAACAGGCCTTTGTAAGAGATGTTCCCGGTAGGCTGTAAGAGCACTGTGCAGAGCGAATTGTTTCTTAGCTTCCCAAAGAGCTGGAAGCAAGATGGTTTGGGGCCTAACTCGCCCTTTGGAAAGAAGCCTGCACGTTGTGCCTTTCAGCTCTAGGCCAATGTAGCACACCCAGAGCAGAAGTTCTACTTCAGCCACATCAGGCCTGCAAAGAAACTGCGTTTCACAGGCCTTTGTAAGAGATGTTCCCGGTAGGCTGTAAGAGCACTGTGCAGAGCGAGTTGTTTCTTAGCTTCCCAAAGAGCTGGAAGCAAGATGCTTTGGGGCCCAACTCGCCCTTTGCAAAGAAGCCTGCACGTTGTGCCTTTCAGCTCTAGGCCAAAGTAGCACACCCAGAGCAGAAGTTCTACTTCAGCCACATCAGGCCTGCAAAGAAACTGCGTTTCACAGGCCTTTGTAAGAGATGTTCCCGGTAGGCTGTAAAAGCACTGTGCAGAGCGAGTTGTTTCTTAGCTTCCCAAGGAGCTGGAAGCAAGATGCTTTGCGGCCCAACTCGCCCTTTGCAAAGAAGCCTGCACGTTGTGCCTTTCAGCTCTAGGGCAATGTAGCACACCCAGAGCAGAAGTTCTAGTTCAGCCAGATCAGTCCTGCAAAGAAACTGTGTTTAACAGGCCTTTGTAAGAGATGTTCCCACTAGGCTGTAAGAGCACTGTGCAGAGCGAATTGTTTCTTAGCTTCCCAAAGAGCTGGAAGCAAGATGGTTTGGTGCCTAACTCGCCCTTTGGAAAGAAGCTTGCACGTTGTGCCTTTCAGCTCTAGGCCAATGTAGCACACCCAGAGCAGAAGTTCTAGTTCAGCCAGATCAGGCCTGCAAAGAAACTGCGTTTCACAGGCCTTTGTAAGAGATGTTCCCGGTAGGCTGTAAGAGCACTTTGCAGAGCGAGTTGTTTCTTAGCTTCCCAAAGAGCTGGAAGCAAGAAGCTTTGGGGCCAAACTCGCCCTTTGGAAAGAAGCCTGCACGTTGTGCCTTTCAGCTCTAGGCCAATGTAGCACACCCAGAGCAGAAGTTCTACTTCAGCCAGATCAGGCCTGCAAAGAAACTTCGTTTCACAGGCCTTTGTAAGAGATGTTCCCGGTAGGCTGTAAGAGCACTGTGCAGAGCGAGTTTTTTCATAGCTAGCCCAAAGAGCTGGAAGCAAGATGCTTTGGGGCCCAACTCGCCCTTTGGAAAGAAGCCTGCACGTTGTGCCTTTTAGCTCTAGGGCCATGTAGCACACCCAGAGCAGAAGTTCTACCTCAGCCAGATCAGGCCTGCAAAGAAACTGCGTTTCACAGGCCTTTGTAAGAGGTGTTCCCGGTAGGCTGTAAGAGCACTGTGCATAGCGAGTTGTTTCTTAGCTTCCCAAAGAGCTGGAAGCAAGATGCTTTGGGGCCCAACTCGCCCTTTGGAAAGAAGCCTGCACGTTGTGCCTTTCAGCTCTAGGCCAATGTAGCACACCCACAGCAGAAGTTCTACTTCAGCCAGATCAGGCATGCAAAGAAACTGCGTTTCACAGGCCTTTGTAAGAGATGTTCCCGGTAGGCTGTAAGAGCACTGTGCAGAGCGAGTTGTTTCTTAGCTTCCCAAAGAGCTGGAAGCAAGATGCTTTGGGGCCCAACTCGCCCTTTGGAAACAGGCCTGCACGTTGTGCCCTTCAGCTCTAGGGCAATGTAGCACACCCAGAGCAGAAGTTCTAGTGCAGCGTGATCAGGCCTGCAAAGAAACTGCGTTTCACAGGCCTTTGTAATAGATGTTCCCGGTAGGCTGTAAGAGCACTGTGCAGAGCGTGTTGTTTCTTAGCTTCCCAAGGAGCTGGAAGCAAGATGCTTTGGGGCCCAACTCGCCCTTTGGAAAGAAGCCTGCACGTTGTGCCTTTCAGCTCTAGGGCAATGTAGCACACCCAGAGCAGAAGTTCTACATCTGCCAGATCAGGCCTGCAAAGAAACTGCGTTTCACAGGCCTTTGTAAGAGATGTTCCCGGTAGGCTGTAAGAGCACTGTGCAGAGCGAGTTGTTTCTTAGCTTCCCAAAGAGCTGGAAGCAAGATGCTTTGGGGCCCAACTCGCCCTTTAGAAAGAAGCCTGCACGTTGTGCCTTTCAGCTTTAGGGCAATGTAGAGCACCCAGAGCAGAAGTTCCACTTCAGCCAGATCAGGCCTGCAAAGAAAGTGCGTTTCACAGGCCTTTGTAAGAGATGTTCCCGGTAGGCTGTAAGAGCACTGTTCAGAGCGAGTTGTTTCTTAGCTTCCCAAAGAGCTGGAAGCAAGATGCTTTGGGGCCCAACTCGCCCTTTGGAAAGAAGCCTGCAGGTTGTGCCTTTCAGCTGTAGGGCCATGTAGCACACCCAGAGCAGAAGTTCTAGTTCAGCCAGATCAGGCCTGCAAAGAAACTGCATTTCACAGGCCTTTGTAACTGATGCTCCCGGTAGGCTGTAAGAGCACTGTGCAGAGCGAGTTGTTTCATAGCTAGCCCAAAGAGCTGGAAGCAAGAAGCTTTGGGGCCCAACTCGCCCTGTGGAAAGAAGCCTGCACGTTGTGCCTTTCAGCTCTAGGCCAATGTAGCACACCCAGAGCAGAAGTTCTACTTCAGCCAGATCAGGCCTGCAAAGAAACTGCGTTTCACATGCCTTTGTAAGAGATGTTCCCAGTAGGCTGTAAGAGCACTGTGCAGAGCGACTTGTTTCTTAGCTTCCCAAAGAGCTGGAAGCAAGATGCTTTGGGGCCCAACTCGCCCTTTGGAAACAGGCCTGCACGTTGTGCCCTTCAGCTCTAGGGCAATGTAGCACACCCAGAGCAGAAGTTCTAGTGCAGCGTGATCAGGCCTGCAAAGAAACTGCATTTCACAGGCCTTTGTAAGTGATGGTTCCGGTAGGCTGTAAGAGCACTGTGCAGAGCGAGTTGTTTCATAGCTAGCCCAAAGAGCTGGAAGCAAGATGCTTTGGGGCCCAACTCGCCCTTTGGAAAGAAGCCTGCACGTTGTGCCTTTCAGCTCTAGGGCCATGTAGCACACCCAGAGCAGAAGTTCTAGTTCAGCCAGATCTGGCCTGCAAAGAAACTGCGTTTCACAGGCCTTTGTAAGAGATGTTCCCGGTAGGCTGTAAGAGCACTGTGCAGAGCGAGTTGTTTCTTAGCTTCCCAAAGAGCTGGAAGCAAGATACTTTGGGGCCCAACTCGCCCTTTGGAAACAGGCCTGCACGTTGTGCCCTTCAGCTCTAGGGCAATGTAGCACACCCAGAGCAGAAGTTCTAGTGCAGCGTGATCAGGCCTGCAAAGAAACTGCATTTCACAGGCCTTTGTAAGTGATGGTTCCGGTAGGCTGTAAGAGCACTGTGCAGAGCGAGTTGTTTCATAGCTAGCCCAAAGAGCTGGAAGCAAGATGCTTTGGGGCCCAACTCGCCTTTTGCAAAGAAGCCTGCACATTGTGCCTTTCAGCTCTAGGGCCATGTAGCACACCCAAAGCAGAAGTTCTACTTCAGCCAGATCAGGCCTGCAAAGAAACTGCGTTTCACAGGCCTTTGTAAGAGATGTTCCCGGTAGGCTGTAAGAGCACTGTGCAGAGCGAGTTGTTTCTTAGCTTCCCAAAGAGCTGGAAGCAAGATGCTTTGGGGCCCAACTCGCCCTTTGGAAAGAAGCCTGCAGGTTGTGCCTTTCAGCTCTAGGCCAAAGTAGCACACCCAGAGCAGAAGTTGTACTTCAGCCACATCAGGCCTGCAAAGAAACTGCATTTCACAGGCCTTTGTAAGAGATGTTCCCGGTAGGCTGTAAGAGCACTGTGCAGAGCGAGTTGTTTCTTAGCTTCCCAAGGAGCTGGAAGCAAGATGCTTTGCGGCCCAACTCGCCCTTTGCAAAGAAGCCTGCACGTTGTGCCTTTCAGCTCTAGGGCAATGTAGCACACGCAGAGCAGAAGTTCTAGTTCAGCCAGATCAGGCCTGCAAAGAAACTGTGTTTAACAGGCCTTTGTAAGAGATGTTCCCACTAGGCTGTAAGAGCACTGTGCAGAGCGAATTGTTTCTTAGCTTCCCAAAGAGCTGGAAGCAATATGGTTTGGGGCCTAACTCGCCCTTTGGAAAGAAGCCTGCACGTTGTGCCTTTCAGCTCTAGGCCAATGTAGCACACCCAGAGCAGAAGTTCTACTTCAGCCAGATCAGGCCTGCAAAGAAACTGCGTTTCACAGGCCTTTGTAAGAGATGTTCCCGGTAGGCTGTAAGAGCACTGTGCAGAGCGAGTTGTTTCTTAGCTTCCCAAAGAGCTGGAAGCAAGATGCTTTGGGGCCCAACTCGCCCTTTGGAAAGAAGCCTGCACGTTTTGCCTTTCAGCTCTAGGGCAATGTAGCACACCCAGAGCAGAAGTTCTACTTCAGCCACATCAGGCCTGCAAAGAAACTGCGTTTCACAGGCCTTTGTAAGAGATATTCCCGGTAGGCAGTAAGAGCACTGTGCAGAGCGAGTTGTTTCTTAGCTTCCCAAAGAGCTGGAAGCAAGATGCTTTGGTGCCCAACTCGCCCTTTGGAAAGAAGCCTGCACGTTGTGCCTTTCAGCTCTAGGGCAATGTAGCACACCCAGAGCAGAAGTTCTAGTTCAGCCAGATCAGGCCTGCAAAGAAACTGCGCTTCACAGGCCTTTGTAAGAGATGTTCCCGGTAGGCTGTAAGAGCACTGTGCAGAGCGAGTTGTTTCTTAGCTTCCCAAAGAGCTGGAAGCAAGAAGCTTTGGGGCCCAACTCGCCCTTTGGAAAGAAGCCTGCACGTTGTGCCTTTCAGCTCTAGGCCAATGTAGCACACCCAGAGCAGAAGTTCTACTTCAGCCAGATCAGGCCTGCAAAGAAACTTCGTTTCACAGGCCTTTGTAAGAGATCTTCCCGGTAGGCTGTAAGAGCACTGTGCAGAGCGAGTTGTTTCATAGCTAGCCCAAAGAGCTGGAAGCAAGATGCTTTGGGGCCCAACTCGCCCTTTGGAAAGAAGCCTGCACGTTGTGCCTTTCAGCTCTAGGGCCATGTAGCACACCCAGAGCAGAAGTTCTACCTCATCCAGATCAGGCCTGCAAAGAAACTGCGTTTGACAGGCCTTTGTATGAGATGTTCCCGGTAGTCTGTAAGAGCACTGTGCAGAGCGAGTTGTTTCTTAGCTTCCCAAAGAGCTGGAAGCAAGATGCTTTGGGGCCCAACTCGCCCTTTGGAAAGAAGCCTGCAGGTTGTGCCTTTCAGCTCTAGGCCAATGTAGCACACCCAGAGCAGAAGTTCTACTTCAGCGAGATCAGGCCTGCAAAGAAACTGCGTTTCACAGGCCTTTGTAAGAGATGTTCCCGGTAGGATGTAAGAGCACTGTGCAGAGCGAGTTGTTTCTTAGCTTCCCAAGGAGCTGGAAGCAAGATGCTTTGCGGCCCAACTCGCCCTTTGCAAAGAAGCCTGCACGTTGTGCCTTTCAGCTCTAGGCCAAAGTAGCACACCCAGAGCAGAAGTTGTACTTCAGCCACATCAGGCCTGCAAAGAAACTGCATTTCACAGGCCTTTGTAAGAGATGTTCCCGGTAGGCTGTAAGAGCACTGTGCAGAGCGAGTTGTTTCTTAGCTTCCCAAGGAGCTGGAAGCAAGATGCTTTGCGGCCCAACTCGCCCTTTGCAAAGAAGCCTGCACGTTGTGCCTTTCAGCTCTAGGGCAATGTAGCACACGCAGAGCAGAAGTTCTAGTTCAGCCAGATCAGGCCTGCAAAGAAACTGTGTTTAACAGGCCTTTGTAAGAGATGTTCCCGGTAGGCTGTAAGAGCACTGTGCAGAGCGAATTGTTTCTTAGCTTCCCAAAGAGCTGGAAGCAAGATGGTTTGGGGCCTAACTCGCCCTTTGGAAAGAAGCCTGCACGTTGTGCCTTTCAGCTCTAGGCCAATGTAGCACACCCAGAGCAGAAGTTCTACTTCAGCCACATCAGGCCTGCAAAGAAACTGCGTTTCACAGGCCTTTGTAAGAGATGTTCCCGGTAGGCTGTAAGAGCACTGTGCAGAGCGAGTTGTTTCTTAGCTTCCCAAAGAGCTGGAAGCAAGATGCTTTGGGGCCCAACTCGCCCTTTGCAAAGAAGCCTGCACGTTGTGCCTTTCAGCTCTAGGCCAAAGTAGCACACCCAGAGCAGAAGTTCTACTTCAGCCACATCAGGCCTGCAAAGAAACTGCGTTTCACAGGCCTTTGTAAGAGATGTTCCCGGTAGGCTGTAAAAGCACTGTGCAGAGCGAGTTGTTTCTTAGCTTCCCAAGGAGCTGGAAGCAAGATGCTTTGCGGCCCAACTCGCCCTTTGCAAAGAAGCCTGCACGTTGTGCCTTTCAGCTCTAGGGCAATGTAGCACACCCAGAGCAGAAGTTCTAGTTCAGCCAGATCAGTCCTGCAAAGAAACTGTGTTTAACAGGCCTTTGTAAGAGATGTTCCCACTAGGCTGTAAGAGCACTGTGCAGAGCGAATTGTTTCTTAGCTTCCCAAAGAGCTGGAAGCAAGATGGTTTGGTGCCTAACTCGCCCTTTGGAAAGAAGCTTGCACGTTGTGCCTTTCAGCTCTAGGCCAATGTAGCACACCCAGAGCAGAAGTTCTAGTTCAGCCAGATCAGGCCTGCAAAGAAACTGCGTTTCACAGGCCTTTGTAAGAGATGTTCCCGGTAGGCTGTAAGAGCACTTTGCAGAGCGAGTTGTTTCTTAGCTTCCCAAAGAGCTGGAAGCAAGAAGCTTTGGGGCCAAACTCGCCCTTTGGAAAGAAGCCTGCACGTTGTGCCTTTCAGCTCTAGGCCAATGTAGCACACCCAGAGCAGAAGTTCTACTTCAGCCAGATCAGGCCTGCAAAGAAACTTCGTTTCACAGGCCTTTGTAAGAGATGTTCCCGGTAGGCTGTAAGAGCACTGTGCAGAGCGAGTTTTTTCATAGCTAGCCCAAAGAGCTGGAAGCAAGATGCTTTGGGGCCCAACTCGCCCTTTGGAAAGAAGCCTGCACGTTGTGCCTTTTAGCTCTAGGGCCATGTAGCACACCCAGAGCAGAAGTTCTACCTCAGCCAGATCAGGCCTGCAAAGAAACTGCGTTTCACAGGCCTTTGTAAGAGGTGTTCCCGGTAGGCTGTAAGAGCACTGTGCATAGCGAGTTGTTTCTTAGCTTCCCAAAGAGCTGGAAGCAAGATGCTTTGGGGCCCAACTCGCCCTTTGGAAAGAAGCCTGCACGTTGTGCCTTTCAGCTCTAGGCCAATGTAGCACACCCACAGCAGAAGTTCTACTTCAGCCAGATCAGGCATGCAAAGAAACTGCGTTTCACAGGCCTTTGTAAGAGATGTTCCCGGTAGGCTGTAAGAGCACTGTGCAGAGCGAGTTGTTTCTTAGCTTCCCAAAGAGCTGGAAGCAAGATGCTTTGGGGCCCAACTCGCCCTTTGGAAACAGGCCTGCACGTTGTGCCCTTCAGCTCTAGGGCAATGTAGCACACCCAGAGCAGAAGTTCTAGTGCAGCGTGATCAGGCCTGCAAAGAAACTGCGTTTCACAGGCCTTTGTAATAGATGTTCCCGGTAGGCTGTAAGAGCACTGTGCAGAGCGTGTTGTTTCTTAGCTTCCCAAGGAGCTGGAAGCAAGATGCTTTGGGGCCCAACTCGCCCTTTGGAAAGAAGCCTGCACGTTGTGCCTTTCAGCTCTAGGGCAATGTAGCACACCCAGAGCAGAAGTTCTACATCTGCCAGATCAGGCCTGCAAAGAAACTGCGTTTCACAGGCCTTTGTAAGAGATGTTCCCGGTAGGCTGTAAGAGCACTGTGCAGAGCGAGTTGTTTCTTAGCTTCCCAAAGAGCTGGAAGCAAGATGCTTTGGGGCCCAACTCGCCCTTTAGAAAGAAGCCTGCACGTTGTGCCTTTCAGCTCTAGGGCAATGTAGAGCACCCAGAGCAGAAGTTCCACTTCAGCCAGATCAGGCCTGCAAAGAAAGTGCGTTTCACAGGCCTTTGTAAGAGATGTTCCCGGTAGGCTGTAAGAGCACTGTTCAGAGCGAGTTGTTTCTTAGCTTCCCAAAGAGCTGGAAGCAAGATGCTTTGGGGCCCAACTCGCCCTTTGGAAAGAAGCCTGCAGGTTGTGCCTTTCAGCTGTAGGGCCATGTAGCACACCCAGAGCAGAAGTTCTAGTTCAGCCAGATCAGGCCTGCAAAGAAACTGCATTTCACAGGCCTTTGTAACTGATGCTCCCGGTAGGCTGTAAGAGCACTGTGCAGAGCGAGTTGTTTCATAGCTAGCCCAAAGAGCTGGAAGCAAGAAGCTTTGGGGCCCAACTCGCCCTGTGGAAAGAAGCCTGCACGTTGTGCCTTTCAGCTCTAGGCCAATGTAGCACACCCAGAGCAGAAGTTCTACTTCAGCCAGATCAGGCCTGCAAAGAAACTGCGTTTCACATGCCTTTGTAAGAGATGTTCCCAGTAGGCTGTAAGAGCACTGTGCAGAGCGACTTGTTTCTTAGCTTCCCAAAGAGCTGGAAGCAAGATGCTTTGGGGCCCAACTCGCCCTTTGGAAACAGGCCTGCACGTTGTGCCCTTCAGCTCTAGGGCAATGTAGCACACCCAGAGCAGAAGTTCTAGTGCAGCGTGATCAGGCCTGCAAAGAAACTGCATTTCACAGGCCTTTGTAAGTGATGGTTCCGGTAGGCTGTAAGAGCACTGTGCAGAGCGAGTTGTTTCATAGCTAGCCCAAAGAGCTGGAAGCAAGATGCTTTGGGGCCCAACTCGCCCTTTGGAAAGAAGCCTGCACGTTGTGCCTTTCAGCTCTAGGGCCATGTAGCACACCCAGAGCAGAAGTTCTAGTTCAGCCAGATCTGGCCTGCAAAGAAACTGCGTTTCACAGGCCTTTGTAAGAGATGTTCCCGGTAGGCTGTAAGAGCACTGTGCAGAGCGAGTTGTTTCTTAGCTTCCCAAAGAGCTGGAAGCAAGATACTTTGGGGCCCAACTCGCCCTTTGGAAACAGGCCTGCACGTTGTGCCCTTCAGCTCTAGGGCAATGTAGCACACCCAGAGCAGAAGTTCTAGTGCAGCGTGATCAGGCCTGCAAAGAAACTGCATTTCACAGGCCTTTGTAAGTGATGGTTCCGGTAGGCTGTAAGAGCACTGTGCAGAGCGAGTTGTTTCATAGCTAGCCCAAAGAGCTGGAAGCAAGATGCTTTGGGGCCCAACTCGCCTTTTGCAAAGAAGCCTGCACATTGTGCCTTTCGGCTCTAGGGCCATGTAGCACACCCAGAGCAGAAGTTCTACTTCAGCCAGATCAGGCCTGCAAAGAAACTGCGTTTCACAGGCCTTTGTAAGAGATGTTCCCGGTAGGCTGTAAGAGCACTGTGCAGAGCGAGTTGTTTCTTAGCTTCCCAAAGAGCTGGAAGCAAGATGCTTTGGGGCCCAACTCGCCCTTTGGAAAGAAGCCTGCAGGTTGTGCCTTTCAGCTCTAGGCCAAAGTAGCACACCCAGAGCAGAAGTTGTACTTCAGCCACATCAGGCCTGCAAAGAAACTGCATTTCACAGGCCTTTGTAAGAGATGTTCCCGGTAGGCTGTAAGAGCACTGTGCAGAGCGAGTTGTTTCTTAGCTTCCCAAGGAGCTGGAAGCAAGATGCTTTGCGGCCCAACTCGCCCTTTGCAAAGAAGCCTGCACGTTGTGCCTTTCAGCTCTAGGGCAATGTAGCACACGCAGAGCAGAAGTTCTAGTTCAGCCAGATCAGGCCTGCAAAGAAACTGTGTTTAACAGGCCTTTGTAAGAGATGTTCCCACTAGGCTGTAAGAGCACTGTGCAGAGCGAATTGTTTCTTAGCTTCCCAAAGAGCTGGAAGCAATATGGTTTGGGGCCTAACTCGCCCTTTGGAAAGAAGCCTGCACGTTGTGCCTTTCAGCTCTAGGCCAATGTAGCACACCCAGAGCAGAAGTTCTACTTCAGCCAGATCAGGCCTGCAAAGAAACTGCGTTTCACAGGCCTTTGTAAGAGATGTTCCCGGTAGGCTGTAAGAGCACTGTGCAGAGCGAGTTGTTTCTTAGCTTCCCAAAGAGCTGGAAGCAAGATGCTTTGGGGCCCAACTCGCCCTTTGGAAAGAAGCCTGCACGTTTTGCCTTTCAGCTCTAGGGCAATGTAGCACACCCAGAGCAGAAGTTCTACTTCAGCCACATCAGGCCTGCAAAGAAACTGCGTTTCACAGGCCTTTGTAAGAGATATTCCCGGTAGGCAGTAAGAGCACTGTGCAGAGCGAGTTGTTTCTTAGCTTCCCAAAGAGCTGGAAGCAAGATGCTTTGGTGCCCAACTCGCCCTTTGGAAAGAAGCCTGCACGTTGTGCCTTTCAGCTCTAGGGCAATGTAGCACACCCAGAGCAGAAGTTCTAGTTCAGCCAGATCAGGCCTGCAAAGAAACTGCGCTTCACAGGCCTTTGTAAGAGATGTTCCCGGTAGGCTGTAAGAGCACTGTGCAGAGCGAGTTGTTTCTTAGCTTCCCAAAGAGCTGGAAGCAAGAAGCTTTGGGGCCCAACTCGCCCTTTGGAAAGAAGCCTGCACGTTGTGCCTTTCAGCTCTAGGGCAATGTAGCACACCCAGAGCAGAAGTTCTACTTCAGCCAGATCAGGCCTGCAAAGAAACTGTGTTTCACAGGCCTTTGTAAGAGATCTTCCTGGTAGGCTGTAAGAGCACTGTGCAGAGCGAGTTGTTTCATAGCTAGCCCAAAGAGCTGGAAGCAAGATGCTTTGGGGCCCAACTCGCCCTTTGGAAAGAAGCCTGCACGTTGTGCCTTTCAGCTCTAGGGCCATGTAGCACACCCAGAGCAGAAGTTCTACCTCATCCAGATCAGGCCTGCAAAGAAACTGCGTTTGACAGGCCTTTGTATGAGATGTTCCCGGTAGTCTGTAAGAGCACTGTGCAGAGCGAGTTGTTTCTTAGCTTCCCAAAGAGCTGGAAGCAAGATGCTTTGGGGCCCAACTCGCCCTTTGGAAAGAAGCCTGCAGGTTGTGCCTTTCAGCTCTAGGCCAATGTAGCACACCCAGAGCAGAAGTTCTACTTCAGCGAGATCAGGCCTGCAAAGAAACTGCGTTTCACAGGCCTTTGTAAGAGATGTTCCCGGTAGGATGTAAGAGCACTGTGCAGAGCGAGTAGTTTCTTAGCTTCCCAAGGAGCTGGAAGCAAGATGCTTTGCGGCCCAACTCGCCCTTTGCAAAGAAGCCTGCACGTTGTGCCTTTCAGCTCTAGGGCAATGTAGCACACCCAGAGCAGAAGTTCTACTTCAGCGAGATCAGGCCTGCAAAGAAACTGCGTTTCACAGGCCTTTGTAAGAGATGTTCCCGGTAGGCTGTAAGAGCACTGTGCAGAGCGAGTTGTTTCTTAGCTTCCCAAGGAGCTGGAAGCAAGATGCTTTGCGGCCCAACTCGCCCTTTGCAAAGAAGTCTGCACGTTGTGCCTTTCAGCTCTAGGGCAATGTAGCACACGCAGAGCAGAAGTTCTAGTTCAGCCAGATCAGACCTGCAAAGAAACTGCGTTTCACAGGCCTTTGTAAGAGATGTTCCCGGTAGGCTGTAAGAGCACTGTGCAGAGCGAGTTGTTTCTTAGCTTCCCAAAGAGCTGGAAGCAAGATGCTTTGGGGCCCAACTCGCCCTTTGGAAAGAAGCCTGCAGGTTGTGCCTTTCAGCTCTAGGCCAATGTAGCACACCCAGAGCAGAAGTTCTACTTCAGCGAGATCAGGCCTGCAAAGAAAGTGCGTTTCACAGGCCTTTGTAAGAGATGTTCCCGGTAGGCTGTAAGAGCACCGTGCAGAGCGAGTTGTTTCTTAGCTTCCCAAGGAGCTGGAAGCAAGATGCTTTGCGGCCCAACTCGCCCTTTGCAAAGAAGCCTGCACGTTGTGCCTTTCAGCTCTAGGCCAATGTAGCACACCCAGAGCAGAAGTTCTACTTCAGCCACATCAGGCCTGCAAAGCAACTGCGTTTGAGATGCCTTTGTAAGAGATGTTCCCGGTGGGCTGTAAAAGCACTGTGCAGAGCGAGTTGTTTCTTAGCTTCCCAAAGAGCTGGAAGCAAGATGCTTTGGGGCCCAACTCGCCCTTTGGAAAGAAGCCTGCACATTGTGCCTTTCAGCTCTAGGGAAGTGTAGCACACCCAGAGCAGAAGTTCTGGTTCAGCCAGATTAGGCCTGCAAAGAAACTGCATTTCACAGGCCTTTGTAACTGATGCTCCCGGTAGGCTGTAAGAGCACTGTGCAGAGCGAGTTGTTTCTTAGCTTCCCAAAGAGCTGGAAGCAAGATGCTTTGGGGCCCAACTCGCCCTTTGGAAAGAAGCCTGCACGTTGTGCCTTTCAGCTCTAGGGCAATGTAGCACACGCAGAGCAGAAGTTCTAGTTCTGCCAGATCCGGCCTGCAAAGAAACTGCGTTTCACAGGCCTTTGTAAGAGATGTTCCGGGTAGGCTGTAAGAGCACTGTGCAGAGCGCCTTGTTTCTTAGCTTCCCAATGAGCTGGAAGCAAGATGCTTTGGGGCCCAACTCGCCCTTTGGAAAGAAGCCTGCACGTTGTGCCTTTCAGCTCTAGGCCAATGTAGCACACCCAGAGCAGAAGTTCTACTTCAGCCAGATCAGGCCTGCAAAGAAACTGCGTTTCACAGGCCTGTGTAAGAGATGTTCCCAGTAGGCTGTAAGAGCACTGTGCAGAGCGACTTGTTTCTTAGCTTCCCAAAGAGCTGGAAGCAAGATGCTTTGGGGCCCAACTCGCCCTTTGGAAACAGGCCTGCACGTTGTGCCCTTCAGCTCTAGGGCAATGTAGCACACCCAGAGCAGAAGTTCTAGTGCAGCGTGATCAGGCCTGCAAAGAAACTGCATTTCACAGGCCTTTGTAAGTGATGGTTCCGGTAGGCTGTAAGAGCACTGTGCAGAGCGAGTTGTTTCATAGCTAGCCCAAAGAGCTGGAAGCAAGATGCTTTGGGGCCCAACTCGCCTTTTGCAAAGAAGCCTGCACATTGTGCCTTTCAGCTCTAGGGCCATGTAGCACACCCAGAGCAGAAGTTCTACTTCAGCCAGATCAGGCCTGCAAAGAAACTGCGTTTCACAGGCCTTTGTAAGAGATGTTCCCGGTAGGCTGTAAGAGCACTGTGCAGAGCGAGTTGTTTCTTAGCTTCCCAAGGAGCTGGAAGCAAGATGCTTTGGGGCCCAACTCGCCCTTTGGAAAGAAGCCTGCACGTTGTGCCTTTCAGCTCTAGGCCAAAGTAGCACACCCAGAGCAGAAGTTGTACTTCAGCCACATCAGGCCTGCAAGGAAACTGCGTTTCACAGGCCTTTGTAAGAGATGTTCCCGGTAGGCTGTAAGAGCACTGTGCAGAGCGAGTTGTTTCTTAGCTTCCCAAGGAGCTGGAAGCAAGATGCTTTGCGGCCCAACTCGCCCTTTGCAAAGAAGCCTGCACGTTGTGCCTTTCAGCTCTAGGGCAATGTAGCACACGCAGAGCAGAAGTTCTAGTTCAGCCAGATCAGGCCTGCAAAGAAACTGTGTTTAACAGGCCTTTGTAAGAGATGTTCCCACTAGGCTGTAAGAGCACTGTGCAGAGCGAATTGTTTCTTAGCTTCCCAAAGAGCTGGAAGCAAGATGGTTTGGGGCCTAACTCGCCCTTTGGAAAGAAGCCTGCACGTTGTGCCTTTCAGCTCTAGGCCAATGTAGCACACCCAGAGCAGAAGTTCTACTTCAGCCAGATCAGGCCTGCAAAGATAGTGCGTTTCACAGGCCTTTGTAAGAGATGTTCCCGGTAGGCTGTAAGAGCACTGTGCAGAGCGAGTTGTTTCTTAGCTTCCCAAAGAGCTGGAAGCAAGATGCTTTGGGGCCCAACTCACCCTTTGGAAAGAAGCCTGCACGTTGTGCCTTTCAGCTCTAGGGCAATGTAGCACACCCAGAGCAGAAGTTCTAGTTCAGCCAGATCAGGCCTGCAAAGAAACTGCGTTTCACAGGCCTTTGTAAGAGATGTTCCCGGTAGGCTGTAAGAGCACTGTGCAGAGCGAGTTGTTTCTTAGCTTCCCAAAGAGCTGGAAGCAAGATGCTTTGGGGCCCAACTCGCCCTTTGGAAAGAATCCTGCACGTTGTGCCTTTCAGCTCTAGGCCAATGTAGCACACACAGAGCAGAAGTTCTACTTCAGCCAGATCAGGCCTGCAAAGAAACTGCGTTTGAGATGCCTTTGTAAGAGATGTTCCCGGTAGGCTGTAAAAGCACTGTGCAGAGCGAGTTGTTTCTTAGCTTCCCAAAGAGCTGGAAGCAAGATGCTTTGGGGCCCAACTCGCCCTTAGGAAAGAAGCCTGCACATTGTGCCTTTCAGCTCTAGGGAAATGTAGCACACCCAGAGCAGAAGTTCTGGTTCAGCCAGATTAGGCCTGCCAAGAAACTGCGTTTCACAGGCCTTTGGAAGAGCTGTTCCCGGTAGGCTGTAAGAGCACTGTGCAGAGCGAGTTGTTTCTTAGCTTCCCAAAGAGCTGGAAGCAAGATGCTTTGGGGCCCAACTCGCCCTTTGGAAAGAAGCCTGCACGTTGTGCCTTTCAGCTCTAGGCCAATGTAGCACACCCACAGCAGAAGTTCTACTTCAGCCAGATCCGGCCTGCAAAGAAACTGCGTTTCACAGGCCTTTGTAAGAGATGTTCCCGGTAGGCTGTAAGAGCACTGTGCAGAGCGAGTTGTTTCTTAGCTTCCCAAAGAGCTGGAAGCAAGATGCTTTGGGGCCCAACTCGCCCTTTGGAAAGAAGCCTGCACGTTGTGCCTTTCAGCTCTAGGGCCATGTAGCACACCCAGAGCAGAAGTTCTAGTTCAGCCAGATCTGGCCTGCAAAGAAACTGCGTTTCACAGGCCTTTGTAAGAGCTGTTCCCGGTAGGCTGTAAGAGCACTGTGCAGAGCGAGTTGTTTCTTAGCTTCCCAAAGAGCTGGAAGCAAGATACTTTGGGGCCCAACTCGCCCTTTGGAAACAGGCCTGCACGTTGTGCCCTTCAGCTCTAGGGCAATGTAGCACACCCAGAGCAGAAGTTCTAGTGCAGCGTGATCAGGCCTGCAAAGAAACTGCATTTCACAGGCCTTTGTAAGTGATGGTTCCGGTAGGCTGTAAGAGCACTGTGCAGAGCGAGTTGTTTCATAGCTAGCCCAAAGAGCTGGAAGCAAGATGCTTTGGGGCCCAACTCGCCTTTTGCAAAGAAGCCTGCACATTGTGCCTTTCAGCTCTAGGGCCATGTAGCACACCCAGAGCAGAAGTTCTACTTCAGCCAGATCAGGCCTGCAAAGAAACTGCGTTTCACAGGCCTTTGTAAGAGATGTTCCCGGTAGGCTGTAAGAGCACTGTGCAGAGCAAGTTGTTTCTTAGCTTCCCAAAGAGCTGGAAGCAAGATGCTTTGGGGCCCAACTCGCCCTTTGGAAAGAAGCCTGCAGGTTGTGCCTTTCAGCTCTAGGCCAAAGTAGCACACCCAGAGCAGAAGTTGTACTTCAGCCACATCAGGCCTGCAAAGAAACTGCGTTTCACAGGCCTTTGTAAGAGATGTTCCCGGTAGGCTGTAAGAGCACTGTGCAGAGCGAGTTGTTTCTTAGCTTCCCAAGGAGCTGGAAGCAAGATGCTTTGCGGCCCAACTCGCCCTTTGCAAAGAAGCCTGCACGTTGTGCCTTTCAGCTCTAGGGCAATGTAGCACACGCAGAGCAGAAGTTCTAGTTCAGCCAGATCAGGCCTGCAAAGAAACTGTGTTTAACAGGCCTTTGTAAGAGATGTTCCCACTAGGCTGTAAGAGCACTGTGCAGAGCGAATTGTTTCTTAGCTTCCCAAAGAGCTGGAAGCAAGATGGTTTGGGGCCTAACTCGCCCTTTGGAAAGAAGCCTGCACGTTGTGCCTTTCAGCTCTAGGCCAATGTAGCACACCCAGAGCAGAAGTTCTACTTCAGCCAGATCAGGCCTGCAAAGAAACTGCGTTTCACAGGCCTTTGTAAGAGATGTTCCCGGTAGGCTGTAAGAGCACTGTGCAGAGCGAGTTGTTTCTTAGCTTCCCAAAGAGCTGGAAGCAAGATGCTTTGGGGCCCAACTCGCCCTTTGGAAAGAAGCCTGCACGTTGTGCCTTTCAGCTCTAGGGCAATGTAGCACACCCAGAGCAGAAGTTCTACTTCAGCCACATCAGGCCTGCAAAGAAACTGCGTTTCACAGGCCTTTGTAAGAGATATTCCCGGTAGGCAGTAAGAGCACTGTGCAGAGCGAGTTGTTTCTTAGCTTCCCAAAGAGCTGGAAGCAAGATGCTTTGGGGCCCAACTCGCCCTTTGGAAAGAAGCCTGCACGTTGTGCCTTTCAGCTCTAGGGCAATGTAGCACACCCAGAGCAGAAGTTCTAGTTCAGCCAGATCAGGCCTGCAAAGAAACTGCGCTTCACAGGCCTTTGTAAGAGATGTTCCCGGTAGGCTGTAAGAGCACTGTGCAGAGCGAGTTGTTTCTTAGCTTTCCAAAGAGCTGGAAGCAAGAAGCTTTGGGGCCCAACTCTCCCTTTGGAAAGAAGCCTGCACGTTGTGCCTTTCAGCTCTAGGCCAATGTAGCACACCCAGAGCAGAAGTTCTACTTCAGCCAGATCAGGCCTGCAAAGAAACTGCGTTTCACAGGCCTTTGTAAGAGATGTTCCCGGTAGGCTGTAAGAGCACTGTGCAGAGCGAGTTGTTTCTTAGCTTCCCAAGGAGCTGGAAGCAAGATGCTTTGCGGCCCAACTCGCCCTTTGCAAAGAAGTCTGCACGTTGTGCCTTTCAGCTCTAGGGCAATGTAGCACACGCAGAGCAGAAGTTCTAGTTCAGCCAGATCAGGCCTGCAAAGAAACTGCGTTTCACAGGCCTTTGTAAGAGATGTTCCCGGTAGGCTGTAAGAGCACTGTGCAGAGTGAGTTGTTTCTTAGCTTCCCAAAGAGCTGGAAGCAAGATGCTTTGGGGCCCAACTCGCCCTTTGGAAAGAATCCTGCACGTTGTGCCTTTCAGCTCTAGGCCAATGTAGCACACACAGAGCAGAAGTTCTACTTCAGCCAGATCAGGCCTGCAAAGAAACTGCGTTTGAGATGCCTTTGTAAGAGATGTTCCCGGTAGGCTGTAAAAGCACTGTGCAGAGCGAGTTGTTTCTTAGCTTCCCAAAGAGCTGGAAGCAAGATGCTTTGGGGCCCAACTCGCCCTTAGGAAAGAAGCCTGCACATTGTGCCTTTCAGCTCTAGGGAAATGTAGCACACCCAGAGCAGAAGTTCTGGTTCAGCCAGATTAGGCCTGCCAAGAAACTGCGTTTCACAGGCCTTTGGAAGAGATGTTCCCGGTAGGCTGTAAGAGCACTGTGCAGAGCGAGTTGTTTCTTAGCTTCCCAAAGAGCTGGAAGCAAGATGCTTTGGGGCCCAACTCGCCCTTTGGAAAGAAGCCTGCACGTTGTGCCTTTCAGCTCTAGGGCAATGTAGCACATGCAGAGCAGAAGTTCTACTTCAGCCAGATCAGGCCTGCAAAGAAACTGCGTTTCACAGGCCTTTGTAAGAGATGTTCCCGGTAGGCTGTAAGAGCACTGTGCAGAGCGAGTTGTTTCTTAGCTTCCCAAAGAGCTGGAAGCAAGATGCTTTGGGGCCCAACTCGCCCTTTGGAAAGAATCCTGCACGTTGTGCCTTTCAGCTCTAGGGCAATGTAGCACACCCAGAGCAGAAGTTCTAGTTCAGCCAGATCAGGCCTGCCAAGAAACTTCGTTTCACAGGCCTTTGTAAGAGATGTTCCCGGTAGGCTGTAAGAGCACTGTGCAGAGCGAGTTGTTTCATAGCTAGCCCAAAGAGCTGGAAGCAAGATGCTTTGGGGCCCAACTCGCCCTTTGGAAAGAAGCCTGCACGTTGTGCCTTTCAGCTCTAGGGCAATGTAGCACATGCAGAGCAGAAGTTCTACATCTGCCAGATCAGGCCTGCAAAGAAACTGCGTTTCACAGGCCTTTGTAAGAGATGTTCCCGGTAGGCTGTAAGAGCACTGTGCAGAGCGAGTTGTTTCTTAGCTTCCCAAAGAGCTGGAAGCAAGATTCTTTGGGGCCCAACTCGCCCTTTAGAAAGAAGCCTGCACGTTGTGCCTTTCAGATCTAGGGCAATGTAGAGCACCCAGAGCAGAAGTTCCACTTCAGCCAGATCAGGCCTGCAAAGAAACTGCGTTTCACAGGCCTTTGTAAGAGATGTTCCCGGTAGGCTGTAAGAGCACTGTGCAAAGCGAGTTGTTTCTTAGCTTCCCAAAGAGCTGGAAGCAAGATGCTTTGGGGCCCAACTCGCCCTTTGGAAAGAAGCCTGCAGGTTGTGCCTTTCAGCTGTAGGGCCATGTAGCACACCCAGAGCAGAAGTTCTAGTTCAGCCCGATCAGGCCTGCAAAGAAACTGCATTTCACAGGCCTTTGTAACTTTTGCTCCCGGTAGGCTGTAAGAGCACTGTGGAGAGCGAGTTGTTTCATAGCTAGCCCAAAGAGCTGGAAGCAAGATGCTTTGGGGCCCAACTCGCCCTTTGGAAAGAAGCCTGCACGTTGTGCCTTTCAGCTCTAGGGCCATGTAGCACACACAGAGCAGAAGTTCTACTTCAGCCACATCAGGCCTGCAAAGAAACTGCGTTTCACAGGCCTTTGTAAGAGATGTTCCCGGTAGGCTGTAAGAGCACTGTGCAGAGCGAGTTGTTTCTTAGCTTCCCAAAGAGCTGGAAGCAAGATACTTTGGGGCCCAACTCGCCCTTTGGAAACAGGCCTGCACGTTGTGCCCTTCAGCTCTAGGGCAATGTAGCACACCCAGAGCAGAAGTTCTAGTGCAGCGTGATCAGGCCTGCAAAGAAACTGCATTTCACAGGCCTTTGTAAGTGATGGTTCCGGTAGGCTGTAAGAGCACTGTGCAGAGCGAGTTGTTTCATAGCTAGCCCAAAGAGCTGGAAGCAAGATGCTTTGGGGCCAAACTCGCCTTTTGCAAAGAAGCCTGCACATTGTGCCTTTCAGCTCTAGGGCCATGTAGCACACCCAGAGCAGAAGTTCTACTTCAGCCAGATAAGGCCTGCAAAGAAACTGCGTTTCACAGGCCTTTGTAAGAGATGTTCCCGGTAGGCTGTAAGAGCACTGTGCAGAGCGAGTTGTTTCTTAGCTTCCCAAAGAGCTGGAAGCAAGATGCTTTGGTGCCCAACTCGCCCTTTGGAAAGAAGCCTGCAGGTTGTGCCTTTCAGCTCTAGGCCAAAGTAGCACACCCAGAGCAGAAGTTGTACTTCAGCCACATCAGGCCTGCAAAGAAACTGCATTTCACAGGCCTTTGTAAGAGATGTTCCCGGTAGGCTGTAAGAGCACTGTGCAGAGCGAGTTGTTTCTTAGCTTCCCAAGGAGCTGGAAGCAAGATGCTTTGCGGCCCAACTCGCCCTTTGCAAAGAAGCCTGCACGTTGTGCCTTTCAGCTCTAGGGCAATGTAGCACACGCAGAGCAGAAGTTCTAGTTCAGCCAGATCAGGCCTGCAAAGAAACTGTGTTTAACAGGCCTTTGTAAGAGATGTTCCCACTAGGCTGTAAGAGCACTGTGCAGAGCGACTTGTTTCTTAGCTTCCCAAAGAGCTGGAAGCAAGATGGTTTGGGGCCTAACTCGCCCTTTGGAAAGAAGCCTGCACGTTGTGCCTTTCAGCTCTAGGCCAATGTAGCACACCCAGAGCAGAAGTTCTACTTCAGCCACATCAGGCCTGCAAAGAAACTGCGTTTCACAGGCCTTTGTAAGAGATGTTCCCGGTAGGCTGTAAGAGCACTGTGCAGAGCGAGTTGTTTCTTAGCTTCCCAAAGAGCTGGAAGCAAGATGCTTTGGGGCCCAACTCGCCCTTTGCAAAGAAGCCTGCACGTTGTGCCTTTCAGCTCTAGGCCAAAGTAGCACACCCAGAGCAGAAGTTCTACTTCAGCCACATCAGGCCTGCAAAGAAACTGCGTTTCACAGGCCTTTGTAAGAGATGTTCCCGGTAGGCTGTAAAAGCACTGTGCAGAGCGAGTTGTTTCTTAGCTTCCCAAGGAGCTGGAAGCAATATGCTTTGCGGCCCAACTCGCCCTTTGCAAAGAAGCCTGCACGTTGTGCCTTTCAGCTCTAG
The DNA here is from genome assembly GCF_041296265.1 of Equus caballus. Taxonomy (NCBI): domain Eukaryota; kingdom Metazoa; phylum Chordata; class Mammalia; order Perissodactyla; family Equidae; genus Equus; species Equus caballus. The sequence continues at coordinate 51,418,498 of NC_091688.1, read as the reverse complement.
GGCAATGTAGCACACCCAGAGCAGAAGTTCTAGTTCAGCCAGATCAGGCCTGCAAAGAAACTGTGTTTAACAGGCCTTTGTAAGAGATGTTCCCACTAGGCTGTAAGAGCACTGTGCAGAGCGAATTGTTTCTTAGCTTCCCAAAGAGCTGGAAGCAAGATGGTTTGGTGCCTAACTCGCCCTTTGGAAAGAAGCTTGCACGTTGTGCCTTTCAGCTCTAGGCCAATGTAGCACACCCAGAGCAGAAGTTCTAGTTCAGCGAGATCAGGCCTGCAAAGAAACTGCGTTTCACAGGCCTTTGTAAGAGATGTTCCCGGTAGGCTGTAAGAGCACTTTGCAGAGCGAGTTGTTTCTTAGCTTCCCAAAGAGCTGGAAGCAAGAAGCTTTGGGGCCAAACTCGCCCTTTGGAAAGAAGCCTGCACGTTGTGCCTTTCAGCTCTAGGCCAATGTAGCACACCCAGAGCAGAAGTTCTACTTCAGCCAGATCAGGCCTGCAAAGAAACTTCGTTTCACAGGCCTTTGTAAGAGATGTTCCCGGTAGGCTGTAAGAGCACTGTGCAGAGCGAGTTTTTTCATAGCTAGCCCAAAGAGCTGGAAGCAAGATGCTTTGGGGCCCAACTCGCCCTTTGGAAAGAAGCCTGCACGTTGTGCCTTTTAGCTCTAGGGCCATGTAGCACACCCAGAGCAGAAGTTCTACCTCAGCCAGATCAGGCCTGCAAAGAAACTGCGTTTCACAGGCCTTTGTAAGAGGTGTTCCCGGTAGGCTGTAAGAGCACTGTGCATAGCGAGTTGTTTCTTAGCTTCCCAAAGAGCTGGAAGCAAGATGCTTTGGGGCCCAACTCGCCCTTTGGAAAGAAGCCTGCACGTTGTGCCTTTCAGCTCTAGGCCAATGTAGCACACCCACAGCAGAAGTTCTACTTCAGCCAGATCAGGCATGCAAAGAAACTGCGTTTCACAGGCCTTTGTAAGAGATGTTCCCGGTAGGCTGTAAGAGCACTGTGCAGAGCGAGTTGTTTCTTAGCTTCCCAAAGAGCTGGAAGCAAGATGCTTTGGGGCCCAACTCGCCCTTTGGAAACAGGCCTGCACGTTGTGCCCTTCAGCTCTAGGGCAATGTAGCACACCCAGAGCAGAAGTTCTAGTGCAGCGTGATCAGGCCTGCAAAGAAACTGCGTTTCACAGGCCTTTGTAATAGATGTTCCCGGTAGGCTGTAAGAGCACTGTGCAGAGCGTGTTGTTTCTTAGCTTCCCAAGGAGCTGGAAGCAAGATGCTTTGGGGCCCAACTCGCCCTTTGGAAAGAAGCCTGCACGTTGTGCCTTTCAGCTCTAGGGCAATGTAGCACACCCAGAGCAGAAGTTCTACATCTGCCAGATCAGGCCTGCAAAGAAACTGCGTTTCACAGGCCTTTGTAAGAGATGTTCCCGGTAGGCTGTAAGAGCACTGTGCACAGCGAGTTGTTTCTTAGCTTCCCAAAGAGCTGGAAGCAAGATGCTTTGGGGCCCAACTCGCCCTTTAGAAAGAAGCCTGCAGGTTGTGCCTTTCAGCTGTAGGGCAATGTAGAGCACCCAGAGCAGAAGTTCCACTTCAGCCAGATCAGGCCTGCAAAGAAACTGCGTTTCACAGGCCTTTGTAAGAGATGTTCCCGGTAGGCTGTAAGAGCACTGTTCAGAGCGAGTTGTTTCTTAGCTTCCCAAAGAGCTGGAAGCAAGATGCTTTGGGGCCCAACTCGCCCTTTGGAAAGAAGCCTGCAGGTTGTGCCTTTCAGCTGTAGGGCCATGTAGCACACCCAGAGCAGAAGTTCTAGTTCAGCCAGATCAGGCCTGCAAAGAAACTGCATTTCACAGGCCTTTGTAACTGATGCTCCCGGTAGGCTGTAAGAGCACTGTGCAGAGCGAGTTGTTTCATAGCTAGCCCAAAGAGCTGGAAGCAAGAAGCTTTGGGGCCCAACTCGCCCTGTGGAAAGAAGCCTGCACGTTGTGCCTTTCAGCTCTAGGCCAATGTAGCACACCCAGAGCAGAAGTTCTACTTCAGCCAGATCAGGCCTGCAAAGAAACTGCGTTTCACATGCCTTTGTAAGAGATGTTCCCAGTAGGCTGTAAGAGCACTGTGCAGAGCGACTTGTTTCTTAGCTTCCCAAAGAGCTGGAAGCAAGATGCTTTGGGGCCCAACTCGCCCTTTGGAAACAGGCCTGCACGTTGTGCCCTTCAGCTCTAGGGCAATGTAGCACACCCAGAGCAGAAGTTCTAGTGCAGCGTGATCAGGCCTGCAAAGAAACTGCATTTCACAGGCCTTTGTAAGTGATGGTTCCGGTAGGCTGTAAGAGCACTGTGCAGAGCGAGTTGTTTCATAGCTAGCCCAAAGAGCTGGAAGCAAGATGCTTTGGGGCCCAACTCGCCTTTTGCAAAGAAGCCTGCACATTGTGCCTTTCAGCTCTAGGGCCATGTAGCACACCCAGAGCAGAAGTTCTACTTCAGCCAGATCAGGCCTGCAAAGAAACTGCGTTTCACAGGCCTTTGTAAGAGATGTTCCCGGTAGGCTGTAAGAGCACTGTGCAGAGCGAGTTGTTTCTTAGCTTCCCAAAGAGCTGGAAGCAAGATGCTTTGGGGCCCAACTCGCCCTTTGGAAAGAAGCCTGCAGGTTGTGCCTTTCAGCTCTAGGCCAAAGTAGCACACCCAGAGCAGAAGTTGTACTTCAGCCACATCAGGCCTGCAAGGAAACTGCGTTTCACAGGCCTTTGTAAGAGATGTTCCCGGTAGGCTGTAAAAGCACTGTGCAGAGCGAGTTGTTTCTTAGCTTCCCAAGGAGCTGGAAGCAAGATGCTTTGCGGCCCAACTCGCCCTTTGCAAAGAAGCCTGCACGTTGTGCCTTTCAGCTCTAGGGCAATGTAGCACACGCAGAGCAGAAGTTCTAGTTCAGCCAGATCAGGCCTGCAAAGAAACTGTGTTTAACAGGCCTTTGTAAGAGATGTTCCCACTAGGCTGTAAGAGCACTGTGCAGAGCGAATTGTTTCTTAGCTTCCCAAAGAGCTGGAAGCAAGATGGTTTGGGGCCTAACTCGCCCTTTGGAAAGAAGCCTGCACGTTGTGCCTTTCAGCTCTAGGCCAATGTAGCACACCCAGAGCAGAAGTTCTACTTCAGCCAGATCAGGCCTGCAAAGAAACTGCGTTTCACAGGCCTTTGTAAGAGATGTTCCCGGTAGGCTGTAAGAGCACTGTGCAGAGCGAGTTGTTTCTTAGCTTCCCAAAGAGCTGGAAGCAAGATGCTTTGGGGCCCAACTCGCCCTTTGGAAAGAAGCCTGCACGTTGTGCCTTTCAGCTCTAGGCCAATGTAGCACACCCAGAGCAGAAGTTCTACTTCAGCCAGATCAGGCCTGCTAAGAAACTGCGTTTGAGATGCCTTTGTAAGAGATGTTCCCGGTAGGCTGTAAAAGCACTGTGCAGAGCGAGTTGTTTCTTAGCTTCCCAAAGAGCTGGAAGCAAGATGCTTTGGGGCCCAACTCGCCCTTAGGAAAGAAGCCTGCACATTGTGCCTTTCAGCTCTAGGGAAATGTAGCACACCCAGAGCAGAAGTTCTGGTTCAGCCAGATTAGGCCTGCCAAGAAACTGCGTTTCACAGGCCTTTGGAAGAGATGTTCCCGGTAGGCTGTAAGAGCACTGTGCAGAGCGAGTTGTTTCTTAGCTTCCCAAAGAGCTGGAAGCAAGATGCTTTGGGGCCCAACTCGCCCTTTGGAAAGAAGCCTGCACGTTGTGCCTTTCAGCTCTAGGCCAATGTAGCACACCCACAGCAGAAGTTCTACTTCAGCCAGATCAGGCCTGCAAAGAAACTGCGTTTCACAGGCCTTTGTAAGAGATGTTCCCGGTAGGCTGTAAGAGCACTGTGCAGAGCGAGTTGTTTCTTAGCTTCCCAAAGAGCTGGAAGCAAGATGCTTTGGGGCCCAACTCGCCCTTTGGAAAGAAGCCTGCACGTTGTGCCTTTCAGCTCTAGGGCCATGTAGCACACCCAGAGCAGAAGTTCTAGTTCAGCCAGATCTGGCCTGCAAAGAAACTGCGTTTCACAGGCCTTTGTAAGAGATGTTCCCGGTAGGCTGTAAGAGCACTGTGCAGAGCGAGTTGTTTCTTAGCTTCCCAAAGAGCTGGAAGCAAGATACTTTGGGGCCCAACTCGCCCTTTGGAAACAGGCCTGCACGTTGTGCCCTTCAGCTCTAGGGCAATGTAGCACACCCAGAGCAGAAGTTCTAGTGCAGCGTGATCAGGCCTGCAAAGAAACTGCATTTCACAGGCCTTTGTAAGTGATGGTTCCGGTAGGCTGTAAGAGCACTGTGCAGAGCGAGTTGTTTCATAGCTAGCCCAAAGAGCTGGAAGCAAGATGCTTTGGGGCCCAACTCGCCTTTTGCAAAGAAGCCTGCACATTGTGCCTTTCAGCTCTAGGGCCATGTAGCACACCCAGAGCAGAAGTTCTAGTTCAGCCAGATCAGGCCTGCAAAGAAACTGTGTTTAACAGGCCTTTGTAAGAGATGTTCCCACTAGGCTGTAAGAGCACTGTGCAGAGCGAATTGTTTCTTAGCTTCCCAAAGAGCTGGAAGCAAGATGGTTTGGGGCCTAACTCGCCCTTTGGAAAGAAGCCTGCACGTTGTGCCTTTCAGCTCTAGGCCAATGTAGCACACCCAGAGCAGAAGTTCTACTTCAGCCACATCAGGCCTGCAAAGAAACTGCGTTTCACAGGCCTTTGTAAGAGATGTTCCCGGTAGGCTGTAAGAGCACTGTGCAGAGCGAGTTGTTTCTTAGCTTCCCAAAGAGCTGGAAGCAAGATGCTTTGGGGCCCAACTCGCCCTTTGCAAAGAAGCCTGCACGTTGTGCCTTTCAGCTCTAGGCCAAAGTAGCACACCCAGAGCAGAAGTTCTACTTCAGCCACATCAGGCCTGCAAAGAAACTGCGTTTCACAGGCCTTTGTAAGAGATGTTCCCGGTAGGCTGTAAAAGCACTGTGCAGAGCGAGTTGTTTCTTAGCTTCCCAAGGAGCTGGAAGCAATATGCTTTGCGGCCCAACTCGCCCTTTGCAAAGAAGCCTGCACGTTGTGCCTTTCAGCTCTAGGGCAATGTAGCACACCCAGAGCAGAAGTTCTAGTTCAGCCAGATCAGGCCTGCAAAGAAACTGTGTTTAACAGGCCTTTGTAAGAGATGTTCCCACTAGGCTGTAAGAGCACTGTGCAGAGCGAATTGTTTCTTAGCTTCCCAAAGAGCTGGAAGCAAGATGGTTTGGTGCCTAACTCGCCCTTTGGAAAGAAGCGTGCACGTTGTGCCTTTCAGCTCTAGGCCAATGTAGCACACCCAGAGCAGAAGTTCTAGTTCAGCGAGATCAGGCCTGCAAAGAAACTGCGTTTCACAGGCCTTTGTAAGAGATGTTCCCGGTAGGCTGTAAGAGCACTTTGCAGAGCGAGTTGTTTCTTAGCTTCCCAAAGAGCTGGAAGCAAGAAGCTTTGGGGCCAAACTCGCCCTTTGGAAAGAAGCCTGCACGTTGTGCCTTTCAGCTCTAGGCCAATGTAGCACACCCAGAGCAGAAGTTCTACTTCAGCCAGATCAGGCCTGCAAAGAAACTTCGTTTCACAGGCCTTTGTAAGAGATGTTCCCGGTAGGCTGTAAGAGCACTGTGCAGAGCGAGTTTTTTCATAGCTAGCCCAAAGAGCTGGAAGCAAGATGCTTTGGGGCCCAACTCGCCCTTTGGAAAGAAGCCTGCACGTTGTGCCTTTTAGCTCTAGGGCCATGTAGCACACCCAGAGCAGAAGTTCTACCTCAGCCAGATCAGGCCTGCAAAGAAACTGCGTTTCACAGGCCTTTGTAAGAGGTGTTCCCGGTAGGCTGTAAGAGCACTGTGCAGAGCGAGTTGTTTCTTAGCTTCCCAAAGAGCTGGAAGCAAGATGCTTTGGGGCCCAACTCGCCCTTTGGAAAGAAGCCTGCACGTTGTGCCTTTCAGCTCTAGGCCAATGTAGCACACCCACAGCAGAAGTTCTACTTCAGCCAGATCAGGCATGCAAAGAAACTGCGTTTCACAGGCCTTTGTAAGAGATGTTCCCGGTAGGCTGTAAGAGCACTGTGCAGAGCGAGTTGTTTCTTAGCTTCCCAAAGAGCTGGAAGCAAGATGCTTTGGGGCCCAACTCGCCCTTTGGAAACAGGCCTGCACGTTGTGCCCTTCAGCTCTAGGGCAATGTAGCACACCCAGAGCAGAAGTTCTAGTGCAGCGTGATCAGGCCTGCAAAGAAACTGCGTTTCACAGGCCTTTGTAATAGATGTTCCCGGTAGGCTGTAAGAGCACTGTGCAGAGCGTGTTGTTTCTTAGCTTCCCAAGGAGCTGGAAGCAAGATGCTTTGGGGCCCAACTCGCCCTTTGGAAAGAAGCCTGCACGTTGTGCCTTTCAGCTCTAGGGCAATGTAGCACACCCAGAGCAGAAGTTCTACATCTGCCAGATCAGGCCTGCAAAGAAACTGCGTTTCACAGGCCTTTGTAAGAGATGTTCCCGGTAGGCTGTAAGAGCACTGTGCACAGCGAGTTGTTTCTTAGCTTCCCAAAGAGCTGGAAGCAAGATGCTTTGGGGCCCAACTCGCCCTTTAGAAAGAAGCCTGCAGGTTGTGCCTTTCAGCTGTAGGGCAATGTAGAGCACCCAGAGCAGAAGTTCCACTTCAGCCAGATCAGGCCTGCAAAGAAACTGCGTTTCACAGGCCTTTGTAAGAGATGTTCCCGGTAGGCTGTAAGAGCACTGTTCAGAGCGAGTTGTTTCTTAGCTTCCCAAAGAGCTGGAAGCAAGATGCTTTGGGGCCCAACTCGCCCTTTGGAAAGAAGCCTGCAGGTTGTGCCTTTCAGCTGTAGGGCCATGTAGCACACCCAGAGCAGAAGTTCTAGTTCAGCCAGATCAGGCCTGCAAAGAAACTGCATTTCACAGGCCTTTGTAACTGATGCTCCCGGTAGGCTGTAAGAGCACTGTGCAGAGCGAGTTGTTTCATAGCTAGCCCAAAGAGCTGGAAGCAAGAAGCTTTGGGGCCCAACTCGCCCTGTGGAAAGAAGCCTGCACGTTGTGCCTTTCAGCTCTAGGCCAATGTAGCACACCCAGAGCAGAAGTTCTACTTCAGCCAGATCAGGCCTGCAAAGAAACTGCGTTTCACATGCCTTTGTAAGAGATGTTCCCAGTAGGCTGTAAGAGCACTGTGCAGAGCGACTTGTTTCTTAGCTTCCCAAAGAGCTGGAAGCAAGATGCTTTGGGGCCCAACTCGCCCTTTGGAAACAGGCCTGCACGTTGTGCCCTTCAGCTCTAGGGCAATGTAGCACACCCAGAGCAGAAGTTCTAGTGCAGCGTGATCAGGCCTGCAAAGAAACTGCATTTCACAGGCCTTTGTAAGTGATGGTTCCGGTAGGCTGTAAGAGCACTGTGCAGAGCGAGTTGTTTCATAGCTAGCCCAAAGAGCTGGAAGCAAGATGCTTTGGGGCCCAACTCGCCTTTTGCAAAGAAGCCTGCACATTGTGCCTTTCAGCTCTAGGGCCATGTAGCACACCCAGAGCAGAAGTTCTACTTCAGCCAGATCAGGCCTGCAAAGAAACTGCGTTTCACAGGCCTTTGTAAGAGATGTTCCCGGTAGGCTGTAAGAGCACTGTGCAGAGCGAGTTGTTTCTTAGCTTCCCAAAGAGCTGGAAGCAAGATGCTTTGGGGCCCAACTCGCCCTTTGGAAAGAAGCCTGCAGGTTGTGCCTTTCAGCTCTAGGCCAAAGTAGCACACCCAGAGCAGAAGTTGCACTTCAGCCACATCAGGCCTGCAAGGAAACTGCGTTTCACAGGCCTTTGTAAGAGATGTTCCCGGTAGGCTGTAAAAGCACTGTGCAGAGCGAGTTGTTTCTTAGCTTCCCAAGGAGCTGGAAGCAAGATGCTTTGCGGCCCAACTCGCCCTTTGCAAAGAAGCCTGCACGTTGTGCCTTTCAGCTCTAGGGCAATGTAGCACACGCAGAGCAGAAGTTCTAGTTCAGCCAGATCAGGCCTGCAAAGAAACTGTGTTTAACAGGCCTTTGTAAGAGATGTTCCCACTAGGCTGTAAGAGCACTGTGCAGAGCGAATTGTTTCTTAGCTTCCCAAAGAGCTGGAAGCAAGATGGTTTGGGGCCTAACTCGCCCTTTGGAAAGAAGCCTGCACGTTGTGCCTTTCAGCTCTAGGCCAATGTAGCACACCCAGAGCAGAAGTTCTACTTCAGCCAGATCAGGCCTGCAAAGAAACTGCGTTTCACAGGCCTTTGTAAGAGATGTTCCCGGTAGGCTGTAAGAGCACTGTGCAGAGCGAGTTGTTTCTTAGCTTCCCAAAGAGCTGGAAGCAAGATGCTTTGGGGCCCAACTCGCCCTTTGGAAAGAAGCCTGCACGTTGTGCCTTTCAGCTCTAGGCCAATGTAGCACACACAGAGCAGAAGTTCTACTTCAGCCAGATCAGGCCTGCTAAGAAACTGCGTTTGAGATGCCTTTGTAAGAGATGTTCCCGGTAGGCTGTAAAAGCACTGTGCAGAGCGAGTTGTTTCTTAGCTTCCCAAAGAGCTGGAAGCAAGATGCTGTGGGGCCCAACTCGCCCTTTGGAAAGAAGCCTGCACATTGTGCCTTTCAGCTCTAGGGCAAAGTAGCACACCCAGAGCAGAAGTCCTACTTCAGCCAGATCAGGCCTGCCAAGAAACTGCGTTTCACAGGCCTTTGGAAGAGATGTTCCCGGTAGGCTGTAAGAGCACTGTGCAGAGCGAGTTGTTTCTTAGCTTCCCAAAGAGCTGGAAGCAAGATGCTTTGGGGCCCAACTCGCCCTTTGGAAAGAAGCCTGCACGTTGTGCCTTTCAGCTCTAGGCCAATGTAGCACACCCACAGCAGAAGTTCTACTTCAGCCAGATCAGGCCTGCAAAGAAACTGCGTTTCACAGGCCTTTGTAAGAGATGTTCCCGGTAGGCTGTAAGAGCACTGTGCAGAGCGAGTTGTTTCTTAGCTTCCCAAAGAGCTGGAAGCAAGATGCTTTGGGGCCCAACTCGCCCTTTGGAAAGAAGCCTGCACGTTGTGCCTTTCAGCTCTAGGGCCATGTAGCACACCCAGAGCAGAAGTTCTAGTTCAGCCAGATCTGGCCTGCAAAGAAACTGCGTTTCACAGGCCTTTGTAAGAGATGTTCCCGGTAGGCTGTAAGAGCACTGTGCAGAGCGAGTTGTTTCTTAGCTTCCCAAAGAGCTGGAAGCAAGATACTTTGGGGCCCAACTCGCCCTTTGGAAACAGGCCTGCACGTTGTGCCCTTCAGCTCTAGGGCAATGTAGCACACCCAGAGCAGAAGTTCTAGTGCAGCGTGATCAGGCCTGCAAAGAAACTGCATTTCACAGGCCTTTGTAAGTGATGGTTCCGGTAGGCTGTAAGAGCACTGTGCAGAGCGAGTTGTTTCATAGCTAGCCCAAAGAGCTGGAAGCAAGATGCTTTGGGGCCCAACTCGCCTTTTGCAAAGAAGCCTGCACATTGTGCCTTTCAGCTCTAGGGCCATGTAGCACACCCAGAGCAGAAGTTCTACTTCAGCCAGATCAGGCCTGCAAAGAAACTGCGTTTCACAGGCCTTTGTAAGAGATGTTCCCGGTAGGCTGTAAGAGCACTGTGCAGAGCGAGTTGTTTCTTAGCTTCCCAAAGAGCTGGAAGCAAGATGCTTTGGGGCCCAACTCGCCCTTTGGAAAGAAGCCTGCAGGTTGTGCCTTTCAGCTCTAGGCCAAAGTAGCACACCCAGAGCAGAAGTTGTACTTCAGCCACATCAGGCCTGCAAAGAAACTGCATTTCACAGGCCTTTGTAAGAGATGTTCCCGGTAGGCTGTAAGAGCACTGTGCAGAGCGAGTTGTTTCTTAGCTTCCCAAGGAGCTGGAAGCAAGATGCTTTGCGGCCCAACTCGCCCTTTGCAAAGAAGCCTGCACGTTGTGCCTTTCAGCTCTAGGCCAATGTAGCACACCCAGAGCAGAAGTTCTACTTCAGCCACATCAGGCCTGCAAAGAAACTGTGTTTAACAGGCCTTTGTAAGAGATGTTCCCACTAGGCTGTAAGAGCACTGTGCAGAGCGAATTGTTTCTTAGCTTCCCAAAGAGCTGGAAGCAATATGGTTTGGGGCCTAACTCGCCCTTTGGAAAGAAGCCTGCACGTTGTGCCTTTCAGCTCTAGGCCAATGTAGCACACCCAGAGCAGAAGTTCTACTTCAGCCAGATCAGGCCTGCAAAGAAACTGCGTTTCACAGGCCTTTGTAAGAGATGTTCCCGGTAGGCTGTAAGAGCACTGTGCAGAGCGAGTTGTTTCTTAGCTTCCCAAAGAGCTGGAAGCAAGATGCTTTGGGGCCCAACTCGCCCTTTGGAAAGAAGCCTGCACGTTGTGCCTTTCAGCTCTAGGGCAATGTAGCACACCCAGAGCAGAAGTTCTACTTCAGCCACATCAGGCCTGCAAAGAAACTGCGTTTCACAGGCCTTTGTAAGAGATGTTCCCGGTAGGCTGTAAGAGCACTGTGCAGAGCGAGTTGTTTCTTAGCTTCCCAAAGAGCTGGAAGCAAGATGCTTTGGGGCCCAACTCGCCCTTTGGAAAGAAGCCTGCACGTTGTGCCTTTCAGCTCTAGGGCCATGTAGCACACCCAGAGCAGAAGTTCTAGTTCAGCCAGATCTGGCCTGCAAAGAAACTGCGTTTCACATGCCTTTGTAAGAGATGTTCCCGGTAGGCTGTAAGAGCACTGTGCAGAGCGACTTGTTTCTTAGCTTCCCAAAGAGCTGGAAGCAAGATGCTTTGGGGCCCAACTCGCCCTTTGGAAACAGGCCTGCACGTTGTGCCCTTCAGCTCTAGGGCAATGTAGCACACCCAGAGCAGAAGTTCTAGTGCAGCGTGATCAGGCCTGCAAAGAAACTGCATTTCACAGGCCTTTGTAAGTGATGGTTCCGGTAGGCTGTAAGAGCACTGTGCAGAGCGAGTTGTTTCATAGCTAGCCCAAAGAGCTGGAAGCAAGATGCTTTGGGGCCCAACTCGCCTTTTGCAAAGAAGCCTGCACATTGTGCCTTTCAGCTCTAGGGCCATGTAGCACACCCAGAGCAGAAGTTCTACTTCAGCCAGATCAGGCCTGCAAAGAAACTGCGTTTCACAGGCCTTTGTAAGAGATGTTCCCGGTAGGCTGTAAGAGCACTGTGCAGAGCGAGTTGTTTCTTAGCTTCCCAAAGAGCTGGAAGCAAGATGCTTTGGGGCCCAACTCGCCCTTTGGAAAGAAGCCTGCAGGTTGTGCCTTTCAGCTCTAGGCCAAAGTAGCACACCCAGAGCAGAAGTTGCACTTCAGCCACATCAGGCCTGCAAGGAAACTGCGTTTCACAGGCCTTTGTAAGAGATGTTCCCGGTAGGCTGTAAAAGCACTGTGCAGAGCGAGTTGTTTCTTAGCTTCCCAAGGAGCTGGAAGCAAGATGCTTTGCGGCCCAACTCGCCCTTTGCAAAGAAGCCTGCACGTTGTGCCTTTCAGCTCTAGGGCAATGTAGCACACGCAGAGCAGAAGTTCTAGTTCAGCCAGATCAGGCCTGCAAAGAAACTGTGTTTAACAGGCCTTTGTAAGAGATGTTCCCACTAGGCTGTAAGAGCACTGTGCAGAGCGAATTGTTTCTTAGCTTCCCAAAGAGCTGGAAGCAAGATGGTTTGGGGCCTAACTCGCCCTTTGGAAAGAAGCCTGCACGTTGTGCCTTTCAGCTCTAGGCCAATGTAGCACACCCAGAGCAGAAGTTCTACTTCAGCCAGATCAGGCCTGCAAAGAAACTGCGTTTCACAGGCCTTTGTAAGAGATGTTCCCGGTAGGCTGTAAGAGCACTGTGCAGAGCGAGTTGTTTCTTAGCTTCCCAAAGAGCTGGAAGCAAGATGCTTTGGGGCCCAACTCGCCCTTTGGAAAGAAGCCTGCACGTTGTGCCTTTCAGCTCTAGGCCAATGTAGCACACACAGAGCAGAAGTTCTACTTCAGCCAGATCAGGCCTGCTAAGAAACTGCGTTTGAGATGCCTTTGTAAGAGATGTTCCCGGTAGGCTGTAAAAGCACTGTGCAGAGCGAGTTGTTTCTTAGCTTCCCAAAGAGCTGGAAGCAAGATGCTGTGGGGCCCAACTCGCCCTTTGGAAAGAAGCCTGCACATTGTGCCTTTCAGCTCTAGGGCAAAGTAGCACACCCAGAGCAGAAGTCCTACTTCAGCCAGATCAGGCCTGCCAAGAAACTGCGTTTCACAGGCCTTTGGAAGAGATGTTCCCGGTAGGCTGTAAGAGCACTGTGCAGAGCGAGTTGTTTCTTAGCTTCCCAAAGAGCTGGAAGCAAGATGCTTTGGGGCCCAACTCGCCCTTTGGAAAGAAGCCTGCACGTTGTGCCTTTCAGCTCTAGGCCAATGTAGCACACCCACAGCAGAAGTTCTACTTCAGCCAGATCAGGCCTGCAAAGAAACTGCGTTTCACAGGCCTTTGTAAGAGATGTTCCCGGTAGGCTGTAAGAGCACTGTGCAGAGCGAGTTGTTTCTTAGCTTCCCAAAGAGCTGGAAGCAAGATGCTTTGGGGCCCAACTCGCCCTTTGGAAAGAAGCCTGCACGTTGTGCCTTTCAGCTCTAGGGCCATGTAGCACACCCAGAGCAGAAGTTCTAGTTCAGCCAGATCTGGCCTGCAAAGAAACTGCGTTTCACAGGCCTTTGTAAGAGATGTTCCCGGTAGGCTGTAAGAGCACTGTGCAGAGCGAGTTGTTTCTTAGCTTCCCAAAGAGCTGGAAGCAAGATACTTTGGGGCCCAACTCGCCCTTTGGAAACAGGCCTGCACGTTGTGCCCTTCAGCTCTAGGGCAATGTAGCACACCCAGAGCAGAAGTTCTAGTGCAGCGTGATCAGGCCTGCAAAGAAACTGCATTTCACAGGCCTTTGTAAGTGATGGTTCCGGTAGGCTGTAAGAGCACTGTGCAGAGCGAGTTGTTTCATAGCTAGCCCAAAGAGCTGGAAGCAAGATGCTTTGGGGCCCAACTCGCCTTTTGCAAAGAAGCCTGCACATTGTGCCTTTCAGCTCTAGGGCCATGTAGCACACCCAGAGCAGAAGTTCTACTTCAGCCAGATCAGGCCTGCAAAGAAACTGCGTTTCACAGGCCTTTGTAAGAGATGTTCCCGGTAGGCTGTAAGAGCACTGTGCAGAGCGAGTTGTTTCTTAGCTTCCCAAAGAGCTGGAAGCAAGATGCTTTGGGGCCCAACTCGCCCTTTGGAAAGAAGCCTGCAGGTTGTGCCTTTCAGCTCTAGGCCAAAGTAGCACACCCAGAGCAGAAGTTGTACTTCAGCCACATCAGGCCTGCAAAGAAACTGCATTTCACAGGCCTTTGTAAGAGATGTTCCCGGTAGGCTGTAAGAGCACTGTGCAGAGCGAGTTGTTTCTTAGCTTCCCAAGGAGCTGGAAGCAAGATGCTTTGCGGCCCAACTCGCCCTTTGCAAAGAAGCCTGCACGTTGTGCCTTTCAGCTCTAGGCCAATGTAGCACACCCAGAGCAGAAGTTCTACTTCAGCCACATCAGGCCTGCAAAGAAACTGTGTTTAACAGGCCTTTGTAAGAGATGTTCCCACTAGGCTGTAAGAGCACTGTGCAGAGCGAATTGTTTCTTAGCTTCCCAAAGAGCTGGAAGCAATATGGTTTGGGGCCTAACTCGCCCTTTGGAAAGAAGCCTGCACGTTGTGCCTTTCAGCTCTAGGCCAATGTAGCACACCCAGAGCAGAAGTTCTACTTCAGCCAGATCAGGCCTGCAAAGAAACTGCGTTTCACAGGCCTTTGTAAGAGATGTTCCCGGTAGGCTGTAAGAGCACTGTGCAGAGCGAGTTGTTTCTTAGCTTCCCAAAGAGCTGGAAGCAAGATGCTTTGGGGCCCAACTCGCCCTTTGGAAAGAAGCCTGCACGTTGTGCCTTTCAGCTCTAGGGCAATGTAGCACACCCAGAGCAGAAGTTCTACTTCAGCCACATCAGGCCTGCAAAGAAACTGCGTTTCACAGGCCTTTGTAAGAGATGTTCCCGGTAGGCTGTAAGAGCACTGTGCAGAGCGAGTTGTTTCTTAGCTTCCCAAAGAGCTGGAAGCAAGATGCTTTGGGGCCCAACTCGCCCTTTGGAAAGAAGCCTGCACGTTGTGCCTTTCAGCTCTAGGGCCATGTAGCACACCCAGAGCAGAAGTTCTAGTTCAGCCAGATCTGGCCTGCAAAGAAACTGCGTTTCACAGGCCTTTGTAAGAGATGTTCCCGGTAGGCTGTAAGAGCACTGTGCAGAGCGAGTTGTTTCTTAGCTTCCCAAAGAGCTGGAAGCAAGATACTTTGGGGCCCAACTCGCCCTTTGGAAACAGGCCTGCACGTTGTGCCCTTCAGCTCTAGGGCAATGTAGCACACCCAGAGCAGAAGTTCTAGTGCAGCGTGATCAGGCCTGCAAAGAAACTGCATTTCACAGGCCTTTGTAAGTGATGGTTCCGGTAGGCTGTAAGAGCACTGTGCAGAGCGAGTTGTTTCATAGCTAGCCCAAAGAGCTGGAAGCAAGATGCTTTGGGGCCCAACTCGCCTTTTGCAAAGAAGCCTGCACATTGTCCCTTTCAGCTCTAGGGCCATGTAGCACACCCAGAGCAGAAGTTCTACTTCAGCCAGATCAGGCCTGCAAAGAAACTGCGTTTCACAGGCCTTTGTAAGAGATGTTCCCGGTAGGCTGTAAGAGCACTGTGCAGAGCGAGTTGTTTCTTAGCTTCCCAAAGAGCTGGAAGCAAGATGCTTTGGGGCCCAACTCGCCCTTTGGAAAGAAGCCTGCAGGTTGTGCCTTTCAGCTCTAGGCCAAAGTAGCACACCCAGAGCAGAAGTTGTACTTCAGCCACATCAGGCCTGCAAAGAAACTGCATTTCACAGGCCTTTGTAAGAGATGTTCCCGGTAGGCTGTAAGAGCACTGTGCAGAGCGAGTTGTTTCTTAGCTTCCCAAGGAGCTGGAAGCAAGATGCTTTGCGGCCCAACTCGCCCTTTGCAAAGAAGCCTGCACGTTGTGCCTTTCAGCTCTAGGGCAATGTAGCACACGCAGAGCAGAAGTTCTAGTTCAGCCAGATCAGGCCTGCAAAGAAACTGTGTTTAACAGGCCTTTGTAAGAGATGTTCCCACTAGGCTGTAAGAGCACTGTGCAGAGCGAATTGTTTCTTAGCTTCCCAAAGAGCTGGAAGCAATATGGTTTGGGGCCTAACTCGCCCTTTGGAAAGAAGCCTGCACGTTGTGCCTTTCAGCTCTAGGCCAATGTAGCACACCCAGAGCAGAAGTTCTACTTCAGCCAGATCAGGCCTGCAAAGAAACTGCGTTTCACAGGCCTTTGTAAGAGATGTTCCCGGTAGGCTGTAAGAGCACTGTGCAGAGCGAGTTGTTTCTTAGCTTCCCAAAGAGCTGGAAGCAAGATGCTTTGGGGCCCAACTCGCCCTTTGGAAAGAAGCCTGCACGTTTTGCCTTTCAGCTCTAGGGCAATGTAGCACACCCAGAGCAGAAGTTCTACTTCAGCCACATCAGGCCTGCAAAGAAACTGCGTTTCACAGGCCTTTGTAAGAGATATTCCCGGTAGGCAGTAAGAGCACTGTGCAGAGCGAGTTGTTTCTTAGCTTCCCAAAGAGCTGGAAGCAAGATGCTTTGGTGCCCAACTCGCCCTTTGGAAAGAAGCCTGCACGTTGTGCCTTTCAGCTCTAGGGCAATGTAGCACACCCAGAGCAGAAGTTCTAGTTCAGCCAGATCAGGCCTGCAAAGAAACTGCGCTTCACAGGCCTTTGTAAGAGATGTTCCCGGTAGGCTGTAAGAGCACTGTGCAGAGCGAGTTGTTTCTTAGCTTCCCAAAGAGCTGGAAGCAAGAAGCTTTGGGGCCCAACTCGCCCTTTGGAAAGAAGCCTGCACGTTGTGCCTTTCAGCTCTAGGCCAATGTAGCACACCCAGAGCAGAAGTTCTACTTCAGCCAGATCAGGCCTGCAAAGAAACTTCGTTTCACAGGCCTTTGTAAGAGATCTTCCCGGTAGGCTGTAAGAGCACTGTGCAGAGCGAGTTGTTTCATAGCTAGCCCAAAGAGCTGGAAGCAAGATGCTTTGGGGCCCAACTCGCCCTTTGGAAAGAAGCCTGCACGTTGTGCCTTTCAGCTCTAGGGCCATGTAGCACACCCAGAGCAGAAGTTCTACCTCATCCAGATCAGGCCTGCAAAGAAACTGCGTTTGACAGGCCTTTGTATGAGATGTTCCCGGTAGTCTGTAAGAGCACTGTGCAGAGCGAGTTGTTTCTTAGCTTCCCAAAGAGCTGGAAGCAAGATGCTTTGGGGCCCAACTCGCCCTTTGGAAAGAAGCCTGCAGGTTGTGCCTTTCAGCTCTAGGCCAATGTAGCACACCCAGAGCAGAAGTTCTACTTCAGCGAGATCAGGCCTGCAAAGAAACTGCGTTTCACAGGCCTTTGTAAGAGATGTTCCCGGTAGGCTGTAAGAGCACTGTGCAGAGCGAGTTGTTTCTTAGCTTCCCAAGGAGCTGGAAGCAAGATGCTTTGCGGCCCAACTCGCCCTTTGCAAAGAAGCCTGCACGTTGTGCCTTTCAGCTCTAGGGCAATGTAGCACACCCAGAGCAGAAGTTCTACTTCAGCGAGATCAGGCCTGCAAAGAAACTGCGTTTCACAGGCCTTTGTAAGAGATGTTCCCGGTAGGCTGTAAGAGGACTGTGCAGAGCGAGTTGTTTCTTAGCTTCCCAAGGAGCTGGAAGCAAGATGCTTTGCGGCCCAACTCGCCCTTTGCAAAGAAGCCTGCACGTTGTGCCTTTCAGCTCTAGGCCAATGTAGCACACCCAGAGCAGAAGTTCTACTTCAGCCACATCAGGCCTGCAAAGCAACTGCGTTTGAGATGCCTTTGTAAGAGATGTTCCCGGTGGGCTGTAAAAGCACTGTGCAGAGCGAGTTGTTTCTTAGCTTCCCAAAGAGCTGGAAGCAAGATGCTTTGGGGCCCAACTCGCCCTTTGGAAAGAAGCCTGCACATTGTGCCTTTCAGCTCTAGGGAAGTGTAGCACACCCAGAGCAGAAGTTCTGGTTCAGCCAGATTAGGCCTGCAAAGAAACTGCATTTCACAGGCCTTTGTAACTGATGGTTCCGGTAGGCTGTAAGAGCACTGTGCAGAGCGAGTTGTTTCATAGCTAGCCCAAAGAGCTGGAAGCAAGATGCTTTGGGGCCCAACTCGCCTTTTGCAAAGAAGCCTGCACATTGTGCCTTTCAGCTCTAGGGCCATGTAGCACACCCAGAGCAGAAGTTCTACTTCAGCCATATCAGGCCTGCAAAGAAACTCGTTTCACAGGCCTTTGTAAGAGATGTTCCCGGTAGGCTGTAAGAGCACTGTGCAGAGCGAGTTGTTTCTTAGCTTCCCAAAGAGCTGGAAGCAAGATGCTTTGGGGCCCAACTCGCCCTTTGGAAAGAAGCCTGCATGCTGTGCCTTTCAGCTCTAGGGCACTGTAGCACACGCAGAGCAGAAGTTCTACTTCAGCCAGATCAGGCCTGCAAAGAAACTGCGTTTCACAGGCCTTTGGAAGAGATGTTCCCGGTAGGCTGTAAGAGCACTGTGCAGAGCGAGTTGTTTCTTAGCTTCCCAAAGAGCTGGAAGCAAGATGCTTTGCGGCCCAACTCGCCCATTGGAAAGAAGCCTGCACGTTGTGCCTTTCAGCTCTAGGCCAATGTAGCACACCCAGAGCAGAAGTTCTACTTCAGCCAGATCAGGCCTGCAAAGAAACTGCGTTTGAGATGCCTTTGTAAGAGATGTTCCCGGTAGGCTGTAAAAGCGCTGTCTAGAGCGAGTTGTTTCTTAGCTTCCCAAAGAGCTGGAAGCAAGATGCTTTGGGGCCCAACTCGCCCTTTGGAAAGAAGCCTGCACGTTGTGCCTTTCAGCTCTAGGCCAATGTAGCACACACAGAGCAGAAGTTCTACTTCAGCCAGATCAGGCCTGCAAAGAAACTGCGTTTCACAGGCCTTTGTAAGAGATGTTCCCAGTAGGCTGTAAGAGCACTGTGCAGAGCGACTTGTTTCTTAGCTTCCCAAAGAGCTGGAAGCAAGATGCTTTGGGGCCCAACTCGCCCTTTGGAAACAGGCCTGCACGTTGTGCCCTTCAGCTCTAGGGCAATGTAGCACACCCAGAGCAGAAGTTCTAGTGCAGCGTGATCAGGCCTGCAAAGAAACTGCATTTCACAGGCCTTTGTAAGTGATGGTTCCGGTAGGCTGTAAGAGCACTGTGCAGAGCGAGTTGTTTCATAGCTAGCCCAAAGAGCTGGAAGCAAGATGCTTTGGGGCCCAACTCGCCTTTTGCAAAGAAGCCTGCACGTTGTGCCTTTCAGCTCTAGGGCAATGTAGCACACCCAGAGCAGAAGTTCTAGTTCAGCCAGATCATGCCTGCAAAGAAACTGTGTTTAACAGGCCTTTGTAAGAGATGTTCCCACTAGGCTGTAAGAGCACTGTGCAGAGCGAATTGTTTCTTAGCTTCCCAAAGAGCTGGAAGCAAGATGGTTTGGGGCCTAACTCGCCCTTTGGAAAGAAGCTTGCACGTTGTGCCTTTCAGCTCTAGGCCAATGTAGCACACCCAGAGCAGAAGTTCTAGTTCAGCCAGATCAGGCCTGCAAAGAAACTGCGTTTCACAGGCCTTTGTAAGAGATGTTCCCGGTAGGCTGTAAGAGCACTTTGCAGAGCGAGTTGTTTCTTAGCTTCCCAAAGAGCTGGAAGCAAGAAGCTTTGGGGCCCAACTCGCCCTTTGGAAAGAAGCCTGCACGTTGTGCCTTTCAGCTCTAGGCCAATGTAGCACACCCAGAGCAGAAGTTCTACTTCAGCCAGATCAGGCCTGCAAAGAAACTTCGTTTCACAGGCCTTTGTAAGAGATGTTCCCGGTAGGCTGTAAGAGCACTGTGCAGAGCGAGTTTTTTCATAGCTAGCCAAAGAGCTGGAAGCAAGATGCTTTGGGGCCCAACTCGCCCTTTGGAAAGAAGCCTGCACGTTGTGCCTTTTAGCTCTAGGGCCATGTAGCACACCCAGAGCAGAAGTTCTACCTCAGCCAGATGAGGCCTGCAAAGAAACTGCGTTTCACAGGCCTTTGTAAGAGGTGTTCCCGGTAGGCTGTAAGAGCACTGTGCAGAGCGAGTTGTTTCTTAGCTTCCCAAAGAGCTGGAAGCAAGATGCTTTGGGGCCCAACTCGCCCTTTGGAAAGAAGCCTGCACGTTGTGCCTTTCAGCTCTAGGCCAATGTAGCACACCCAGAGCAGAAGTTCTAGTGCAGCGTGATCAGGCCTGCAAAGAAAATGCGTTTCACAGGCCTTTGTAAGAGATGTTCCCGGTAGGCTGTAAGAGCACTGTGCAGAGCGAGTTGTTTCTTAGCTTCCCAAAGAGCTGGAAGCAAGATGCTTTGGGGCCCAACTCGCCCTTTGGAAAGAAGCCTGCAGGTTGTGCCTTTCAGCTGTAGGGCCATGTAGCACACCCAGAGCAGAAGTTCTAGTTCAGCCAGATCAGGCCTGCAAAGAAACTGCATTTCACAGGCCTTTGTAACTGATGCTCCCGGTAGGCTGTAAGAGCACTGTGCAGAGCGAGTTGTTTCATAGCTAGCCCAACGAGCTGGAAGCAAGATGCTTTGGGGCCCAACTCGCCCTTTGCAAAGAAGCCTGCACGTTGTGCCTTTCAGCTCTAGGGCCATGTAGCACACACAGAGCAGAAGTTCTACTTCAGCCACATCAGGCCTGCAAAGAAACTGCGTTTCACAGGCCTTTGTAAGAGATGTTCCCGGTAGGCTGTAAGAGCACTGTGCAGAGCGAGTTGTTTCTTAGCTTCCCAAAGAGCTGGAAGCAAGAAGCTTTGGGGCCCAACTCGCCCTGTGGAAAGAAGCCTGCACGTTGTGCCTTTCAGCTCTAGGCCAATGTAGCACACCCAGAGCAGAAGTTCTACTTCAGCCAGATCAGGCCTGCAAAGAAACTTCGTTTCACAGGCCTTTGTAAGAGATGTTCCCGGTAGGCTGTAAGAGCACTGTGCAGAGCGAGTTTTTTCATAGCTAGCCCAAAGAGCTGGAAGCAAGATGCTTTGGGGCCCAACTCGCCCTTTGGAAAGAAGCCTGCACGTTGTGCCTTTTAGCTCTAGGGCCATGTAGCACACCCAGAGCAGAAGTTCTACCTCAGCCAGATCAGGCCTGCAAAGAAACTGCGTTTCACAGGCCTTTGTAAGAGGTGTTCCCGGTAGGCTGTAAGAGCACTGTGCATAGCGAGTTGTTTCTTAGCTTCCCAAAGAGCTGGAAGCAAGATGCTTTGGGGCCCAACTCGCCCTTTGGAAAGAAGCCTGCACGTTGTGCCTTTCAGCTCTAGGCCAATGTAGCACACCCACAGCAGAAGTTCTACTTCAGCCAGATCAGGCATGCAAAGAAACTGCGTTTCACAGGCCTTTGTAAGAGATGTTCCCGGTAGGCTGTAAGAGCACTGTGCAGAGCGAGTTGTTTCTTAGCTTCCCAAAGAGCTGGAAGCAAGATGCTTTGGGGCCCAACTCGCCCTTTGGAAACAGGCCTGCACGTTGTGCCCTTCAGCTCTAGGGCAATGTAGCACACCCAGAGCAGAAGTTCTAGTGCAGCGTGATCAGGCCTGCAAAGAAACTGCGTTTCACAGGCCTTTGTAATAGATGTTCCCGGTAGGCTGTAAGAGCACTGTGCAGAGCGTGTTGTTTCTTAGCTTCCCAAGGAGCTGGAAGCAAGATGCTTTGGGGCCCAACTCGCCCTTTGGAAAGAAGCCTGCACGTTGTGCCTTTCAGCTCTAGGGCAATGTAGCACACCCAGAGCAGAAGTTCTACATCTGCCAGATCAGGCCTGCAAAGAAACTGCGTTTCACAGGCCTTTGTAAGAGATGTTCCCGGTAGGCTGTAAGAGCACTGTGCAGAGCGAGTTGTTTCTTAGCTTCCCAAAGAGCTGGAAGCAAGATGCTTTGGGGCCCAACTCGCCCTTTGGAAAGAAGCCTGCAGGTTGTGCCTTTCAGCTGTAGGGCCATGTAGCACACCCAGAGCAGAAGTTCTAGTTCAGCCAGATCAGGCCTGCAAAGAAACTGCATTTCACAGGCCTTTGTAACTGATGCTCCCGGTAGGCTGTAAGAGCACTGTGCAGAGCGAGTTGTTTCATAGCTAGCCCAACGAGCTGGAAGCAAGATGCTTTGGGGCCCAACTCGCCCTTTGCAAAGAAGCCTGCACGTTGTGCCTTTCAGCACTAGGGCCATGTAGCACACACAGAGCAGAAGTTCTACTTCAGCCACATCAGGCCTGAAAAGAAACTGCGTTTCACAGGCCTTTGTAAGAGATGTTCCCGGTAGGCTGTAAGAGCACTGTGCAGAGCGAGTTGTTTCTTAGCTTCCCAAAGAGCTGGAAGCAAGAAGCTTTGGGGCCTAACTCGCCCTTTGGAAAGAAGCCTGCACGTTGTGCCTTTCAGCTCTAGGCCAATGTAGCACACCCAGAGCAGAAGTTCTACTTCAGCCAGATCAGGCCTGCAAAGAAACTGCGTTTCACAGGCCTTTGTAAGAGATGTTCCCGGTAGGCTGTAAGAGCACTGTGCAGAGCGAGTTGTTTCTTAGCTTCCCAAAGAGCTGGAAGCAAGATGCTTTGGGGCCCAACTCGCCCTTTGGAAAGAAGCCTGCACGTTGTGCCTTTCAGCTCTAGGCCAATGTAGCACACACAGAGCAGAAGTTCTACTTCAGCCAGATCAGGCCTGCAAAGAAACTGCGTTTGAGATGCCTTTGTAAGAGATGTTCCCGGTAGGCTGTAAAAGCACTGTGCAGAGCGAGTTGTTTCTTAGCTTCCCAAAGAGCTGGAAGCAAGATGCTTTGGGGCCCAACTCGCCCTTAGGAAAGAAGCCTGCACATTGTGCCTTTCAGCTCTAGGGAAATGTAGCACACCCAGAGCAGAAGTTCTGGTTCAGCCAGATTAGGCCTGCCAAGAAACTGCGTTTCACAGGCCTTTGGAAGAGATGTTCCCGGTAGGCTGTAAGAGCACTGTGCAGAGCGAGTTGTTTCTTAGCTTCCCAAAGAGCTGGAAGCAAGATGCTTTGGGGCCCAACTCGCCCTTTGGAAAGAAGCCTGCACGTTGTGCCTTTCAGCTCTAGGCCAATGTAGCACACCCACAGCAGAAGTTCTACTTCAGCCAGATCAGGCCTGCAAAGAAACTGCGTTTCACAGGCCTTTGTAAGAGATGTTCCCGGTAGGCTGTAAGAGCACTGTGCAGAGCGAGTTGTTTCTTAGCTTCCCAAAGAGCTGGAAGCAAGATGCTTTGGGGCCCAACTCGCCCTTTGGAAAGAAGCCTGCACGTTGTGCCTTTCAGCTCTAGGGCCATGTAGCACACCCAGAGCAGAAGTTCTAGTTCAGCCAGATCTGGCCTGCAAAGAAACTGCGTTTCACAGGCCTTTGTAAGAGATGTTCCCGGTAGGCTGTAAGAGCACTGTGCAGAGCGAGTTGTTTCTTAGCTTCCCAAAGAGCTGGAAGCAAGATACTTTGGGGCCCAACTCGCCCTTTGGAAACAGGCCTGCACGTTGTGCCCTTCAGCTCTAGGGCAATGTAGCACACCCAGAGCAGAAGTTCTAGTGCAGCGTGATCAGGCCTGCAAAGAAACTGCATTTCACAGGCCTTTGTAAGTGATGGTTCCGGTAGGCTGTAAGAGCACTGTGCAGAGCGAGTTGTTTCATAGCTAGCCCAAAGAGCTGGAAGCAAGATGCTTTGGGGCCCAACTCGCCTTTTGCAAAGAAGCCTGCACATTGTGCCTTTCAGCTCTAGGGCCATGTAGCACACCCAGAGCAGAAGTTCTACTTCAGCCAGATCAGGCCTGCAAAGAAACTGCGTTTCACAGGCCTTTGTAAGAGATGTTCCCGGTAGGCTGTAAGAGCACTGTGCAGAGCGAGTTGTTTCTTAGCTTCCCAAAGAGCTGGAAGCAAGATGCTTTGGGGCCCAACTCGCCCTTTGGAAAGAAGCCTGCAGGTTGTGCCTTTCAGCTCTAGGCCAAAGTAGCACACCCAGAGCAGAAGTTGTACTTCAGCCACATCAGGCCTGCAAAGAAACTGCATTTCACAGGCCTTTGTAAGAGATGTTCCCGGTAGGCTGTAAGAGCACTGTGCAGAGCGAGTTGTTTCTTAGCTTCCCAAGGAGCTGGAAGCAAGATGCTTTGCGGCCCAACTCGCCCTTTGCAAAGAAGCCTGCACGTTGTGCCTTTCAGCTCTAGGCCAATGTAGCACACCCAGAGCAGAAGTTCTACTTCAGCCACATCAGGCCTGCAAAGAAACTGTGTTTAACAGGCCTTTGTAAGAGATGTTCCCACTAGGCTGTAAGAGCACTGTGCAGAGCGAATTGTTTCTTAGCTTCCCAAAGAGCTGGAAGCAATATGGTTTGGGGCCTAACTCGCCCTTTGGAAAGAAGCCTGCACGTTGTGCCTTTCAGCTCTAGGCCAATGTAGCACACCCAGAGCAGAAGTTCTACTTCAGCCAGATCAGGCCTGCAAAGAAACTGCGTTTCACAGGCCTTTGTAAGAGATGTTCCCGGTAGGCTGTAAGAGCACTGTGCAGAGCGAGTTGTTTCTTAGCTTCCCAAAGAGCTGGAAGCAAGATGCTTTGGGGCCCAACTCGCCCTTTGGAAAGAAGCCTGCACGTTTTGCCTTTCAGCTCTAGGGCAATGTAGCACACCCAGAGCAGAAGTTCTACTTCAGCCACATCAGGCCTGCAAAGAAACTGCGTTTCACAGGCCTTTGTAAGAGATGTTCCCGGTAGGCTGTAAGAGCACTGTGCAGAGCGAGTTGTTTCTTAGCTTCCCAAAGAGCTGGAAGCAAGATGCTTTGGGGCCCAACTCGCCCTTTGGAAAGAAGCCTGCACGTTGTGCCTTTCAGCTCTAGGGCCATGTAGCACACCCAGAGCAGAAGTTCTAGTTCAGCCAGATCTGGCCTGCAAAGAAACTGCGTTTCACAGGCCTTTGTAAGAGATGTTCCCGGTAGGCTGTAAGAGCACTGTGCAGAGCGAGTTGTTTCTTAGCTTCCCAAAGAGCTGGAAGCAAGATAATTTGGGGCCCAACTCGCCCTTTGGAAACAGGCCTGCACGTTGTGCCCTTCAGCTCTAGGGCAATGTAGCACACCCAGAGCAGAAGTTCTAGTGCAGCGTGATCAGGCCTGCAAAGAAACTGCATTTCACAGGCCTTTGTAAGTGATGGTTCCGGTAGGCTGTAAGAGCACTGTGCAGAGCGAGTTGTTTCATAGCTAGCCCAAAGAGCTGGAAGCAAGATGCTTTGGGGCCCAACTCGCCTTTTGCAAAGAAGCCTGCACATTGTGCCTTTCAGCTCTAGGGCCATGTAGCACACCCAGAGCAGAAGTTCTACTTCAGCCAGATCAGGCCTGCAAAGAAACTGCGTTTCACAGGCCTTTGTAAGAGATGTTCCCGGTAGGCTGTAAGAGCACTGTGCAGAGCGAGTTGTTTCTTAGCTTCCCAAAGAGCTGGAAGCAAGATGCTTTGGGGCCCAACTCGCCCTTTGGAAAGAAGCCTGCAGGTTGTGCCTTTCAGCTCTAGGCCAAAGTAGCACACCCAGAGCAGAAGTTGTACTTCAGCCACATCAGGCCTGCAAAGAAACTGCATTTCACAGGCCTTTGTAAGAGATGTTCCCGGTAGGCTGTAAGAGCACTGTGCAGAGCGAGTTGTTTCTTAGCTTCCCAAGGAGCTGGAAGCAAGATGCTTTGCGGCCCAACTCGCCCTTTGCAAAGAAGCCTGCACGTTGTGCCTTTCAGCTCTAGGGCAATGTAGCACACGCAGAGCAGAAGTTCTAGTTCAGCCAGATCAGGCCTGCAAAGAAACTGTGTTTAACAGGCCTTTGTAAGAGATGTTCCCACTAGGCTGTAAGAGCACTGTGCAGAGCGAATTGTTTCTTAGCTTCCCAAAGAGCTGGAAGCAATATGGTTTGGGGCCTAACTCGCCCTTTGGAAAGAAGCCTGCACGTTGTGCCTTTCAGCTCTAGGCCAATGTAGCACACCCAGAGCAGAAGTTCTACTTCAGCCAGATCAGGCCTGCAAAGAAACTGCGTTTCACAGGCCTTTGTAAGAGATGTTCCCGGTAGGCTGTAAGAGCACTGTGCAGAGCGAGTTGTTTCTTAGCTTCCCAAAGAGCTGGAAGCAAGATGCTTTGGGGCCCAACTCGCCCTTTGGAAAGAAGCCTGCACGTTTTGCCTTTCAGCTCTAGGGCAATGTAGCACACCCAGAGCAGAAGTTCTACTTCAGCCACATCAGGCCTGCAAAGAAACTGCGTTTCACAGGCCTTTGTAAGAGATATTCCCGGTAGGCAGTAAGAGCACTGTGCAGAGCGAGTTGTTTCTTAGCTTCCCAAAGAGCTGGAAGCAAGATGCTTTGGTGCCCAACTCGCCCTTTGGAAAGAAGCCTGCACGTTGTGCCTTTCAGCTCTAGGGCAATGTAGCACACCCAGAGCAGATGTTCTACATCAGCCAGATCAGGCCTGCAAAGAAACTGCGTTTCACAGGCCTTTGTAAGAGATGTTCCCGGTAGGCTGTAAGAGCACTGTGCAGAGCGAGTTGTTTCTTAGCTTCCCAAAGAGCTGGAAGCAAGAAGCTTTGGGGCCCAACTCGCCCTTTGGAAAGAAGCCTGCACGTTGTGCCTTTCAGCTCTAGGCCAATGTAGCACACCCAGAGCAGAAGTTCTACTTCAGCCAGATCAGGCCTGCAAAGAAACTTCGTTTCACAGGCCTTTGTAAGAGATCTTCCCGGTAGGCTGTAAGAGCACTGTGCAGAGCGAGTTGTTTCATAGCTAGCCCAAAGAGCTGGAAGCAAGATGCTTTGGGGCCCAACTCGCCCTTTGGAAAGAAGCCTGCACGTTGTGCCTTTCAGCTCTAGGGCCATGTAGCACACCCAGAGCAGAAGTTCTACCTCATCCAGATCAGGCCTGCAAAGAAACTGCGTTTGACAGGCCTTTGTATGATATGTTCCCGGTAGTCTGTAAGAGCACTGTGCAGAGCGAGTTGTTTCTTAGCTTCCCAAAGAGCTGGAAGCAAGATGCTTTGGGGCCCAACTCGCCCTTTGGAAAGAAGCCTGCAGGTTGTGCCTTTCAGCTCTAGGCCAATGTAGCACACCCAGAGCAGAAGTTCTACTTCAGCGAGATCAGGCCTGCAAAGAAACTGCGTTTCACAGGCCTTTGTAAGAGATGTTCCCGGTAGGATGTAAGAGCACTGTGCAGAGCGAGTTGTTTCTTAGCTTCCCAAGGAGCTGGAAGCAAGATGCTTTGCGGCCCAACTCGCCCTTTGCAAAGAAGCCTGCACGTTGTGCCTTTCAGCTCTAGGGCAATGTAGCACACCCAGAGCAGAAGTTCTACTTCAGCGAGATCAGGCCTGCAAAGAAACTGCGTTTCACAGGCCTTTGTAAGAGATGTTCCCGGTAGGCTGTAAGAGGACTGTGCAGAGCGAGTTGTTTCTTAGCTTCCCAAGGAGCTGGAAGCAAGATGCTTTGCGGCCCAACTCGCCCTTTGCAAAGAAGCCTGCACGTTGTGCCTTTCAGCTCTAGGGCAATGTAGCACACGCAGAGCAGAAGTTCTAGTTCAGCCAGATCAGACCTGCAAAGAAACTGCGTTTCACAGGCCTTTGTAAGAGATGTTCCCGGTAGGCTGTAAGAGCACTGTGCAGAGCGAGTTGTTTCTTAGCTTCCCAAAGAGCTGGAAGCAAGATGCTTTGGGGCCCAACTCGCCCTTTGGAAAGAAGCCTGCAGGTTGTGCCTTTCAGCTCTAGGCCAATGTAGCACACCCAGAGCAGAAGTTCTACTTCAGCGAGATCAGGCCTGCAAAGAAAGTGCGTTTCACAGGCCTTTGTAAGAGATGTTCCCGGTAGGCTGTAAGAGCACTGTGCAGAGCGAGTTGTTTCTTAGCTTCCCAAGGAGCTGGAAGCAAGATGCTTTGCGGCCCAACTCGCCCTTTGCAAAGAAGCCTGCACGTTGTGCCTTTCAGCTCTAGGCCAATGTAGCACACCCAGAGCAGAAGTTCTACTTCAGCCACATCAGGCCTGCAAAGCAACTGCGTTTGAGATGCCTTTGTAAGAGATGTTCCCGGTGGGCTGTAAAAGCACTGTGCAGAGCGAGTTGTTTCTTAGCTTCCCAAAGAGCTGGAAGCAAGATGCTTTGGGGCCCAACTCGCCCTTTGGAAAGAAGCCTGCACATTGTGCCTTTCAGCTCTAGGGAAGTGTAGCACACCCAGAGCAGAAGTTCTGGTTCAGCCAGATTAGGCCTGCAAAGAAACTGCATTTCACAGGCCTTTGTAACTGATGCTCCCGGTAGGCTGTAAGAGCACTGTGCAGAGCGAGTTGTTTCTTAGCTTCCCAAAGAGCTGGAAGCAAGATGCTTTGGGGCCCAACTCGCCCTTTGGAAAGAAGCCTGCACGTTGTGCCTTTCAGCTCTAGGGCAATGTAGCACACGCAGAGCAGAAGTTCTAGTTCAGCCAGATCCGGCCTGCAAAGAAACTGCGTTTCACAGGCCTTTGTAAGAGATGTTCCGGGTAGGCTGTAAGAGCACTGTGCAGAGCGCCTTGTTTCTTAGCTTCCCAATGAGCTGGAAGCAAGATGCTTTGGGGCCCAACTCGCCCTTTGGAAAGAAGCCTGCACGTTGTGCCTTTCAGCTCTAGGCCAATGTAGCACACCCAGAGCAGAAGTTCTACTTCAGCCAGATCAGGCCTGCAAAGAAACTGCGTTTCACAGGCCTGTGTAAGAGATGTTCCCAGTAGGCTGTAAGAGCACTGTGCAGAGCGACTTGTTTCTTAGCTTCCCAAAGAGCTGGAAGCAAGATGCTTTGGGGCCCAACTCGCCCTTTGGAAACAGGCCTGCACGTTGTGCCCTTCAGCTCTAGGGCAATGTAGCACACCCAGAGCAGAAGTTCTAGTGCAGCGTGATCAGGCCTGCAAAGAAACTGCATTTCACAGGCCTTTGTAAGTGATGGTTCCGGTAGGCTGTAAGAGCACTGTGCAGAGCGAGTTGTTTCATAGCTAGCCCAAAGAGCTGGAAGCAAGATGCTTTGGGGCCCAACTCGCCTTTTGCAAAGAAGCCTGCACATTGTGCCTTTCAGCTCTAGGGCCATGTAGCACACCCAGAGCAAAAGTTCTACTTCAGCCATATCAGGCCTGCAAAGAAACTCGTTTCACAGGCCTTTGTAAGAGATGTTCCCGGTAGGCTGTAAGAGCACTGTGCAGAGCGAGTTGTTTCTTAGCTTCCCAAAGAGCTGGAAGCAAGATGCTTTGGGGCCCAACTCGCCCTTTGGAAAGAAGCCTGCATGCTGTGCCTTTCAGCTCTAGGGCACTGTAGCACACGCAGAGCAGAAGTTCTACTTCAGCCAGATCAGGCCTGCAAAGAAACTGCGTTTCACAGGCCTTTGGAAGAGATGTTCCCGGTAGGCTGTAAGAGCACTGTGCAGAGCGAGTTGTTTCTTAGCTTCCCAAAGAGCTGGAAGCAAGATGCTTTGCGGCCCAACTCGCCCATTGGAAAGAAGCCTGCACGTTGTGCCTTTCAGCTCTAGGCCAATGTAGCACACCCAGAGCAGAAGTTCTAGTGCAGCGTGATCAGGCCTGCAAAGAAACTGCGTTTCACAGGCCTTTGTAAGAGATGTTCCCGGTAGGCTGTAAGAGCACTGTGCAGAGCGAGTTGTTTCTTAGCTTCCCAAAGAGCTGGAAGCAAGATGCTTTGGGGCCCAACTCGCCCTTTGGAAAGAAGCCTGCAGGTTGTGCCTTTCAGCTGTAGGGCCATGTAGCACACCCAGAGCAGAAGTTCTAGTTCAGCCAGATCAGGCCTGCAAAGAAACTGCATTTCACAGGCCTTTGTAACTGATGCTCCCGGTAGGCTGTAAGAGCACTGTGCAGAGCGAGTTGTTTCATAGCTAGCCCAACGAGCTGGAAGCAAGATGCTTTGGGGCCCAACTCGCCCTTTGCAAAGAAGCCTGCACGTTGTGCCTTTCAGCTCTAGGGCCATGTAGCACACACAGAGCAGAAGTTCTACTTCAGCCACATCAGGCCTGCAAAGAAACTGCGTTTCACAGGCCTTGGTAAGAGATGTTCCCGGTAGGCTGTAAGAGCACTGTGCAGAGCGAGTTGTTTCTTAGCTTCCCAAAGAGCTGGAAGCAAGAAGCTTTGGGGCCCAACTCGCCCTGTGGAAAGAAGCCTGCACGTTGTGCCTTTCAGCTCTAGGCCAATGTAGCACACCCAGAGCAGAAGTTCTACTTCAGCCAGATCAGGCCTGCAAAGAAACTTCGTTTCACAGGCCTTTGTAAGAGATGTTCCCGGTAGGCTGTAAGAGCACTGTGCAGAGCGAGTTTTTTCATAGCTAGCCCAAAGAGCTGGAAGCAAGATGCTTTGGGGCCCAACTCGCCCTTTGGAAAGAAGCCTGCACGTTGTGCCTTTTAGCTCTAGGGCCATGTAGCACACCCAGAGCAGAAGTTCTACCTCAGCCAGATCAGGCCTGCAAAGAAACTGCGTTTCACAGGCCTTTGTAAGAGGTGTTCCCGGTAGGCTGTAAGAGCACTGTGCATAGCGAGTTGTTTCTTAGCTTCCCAAAGAGCTGGAAGCAAGATGCTTTGGGGCCCAACTCGCCCTTTGGAAAGAAGCCTGCACGTTGTGCCTTTCAGCTCTAGGCCAATGTAGCACACCCACAGCAGAAGTTCTACTTCAGCCAGATCAGGCATGCAAAGAAACTGCGTTTCACAGGCCTTTGTAAGAGATGTTCCCGGTAGGCTGTAAGAGCACTGTGCAGAGCGAGTTGTTTCTTAGCTTCCCAAAGAGCTGGAAGCAAGATGCTTTGGGGCCCAACTCGCCCTTTGGAAACAGGCCTGCACGTTGTGCCCTTCAGCTCTAGGGCAATGTAGCACACCCAGAGCAGAAGTTCTAGTGCAGCGTGATCAGGCCTGCAAAGAAACTGCGTTTCACAGGCCTTTGTAATAGATGTTCCCGGTAGGCTGTAAGAGCACTGTGCAGAGCGTGTTGTTTCTTAGCTTCCCAAGGAGCTGGAAGCAAGATGCTTTGGGGCCCAACTCGCCCTTTGGAAAGAAGCCTGCACGTTGTGCCTTTCAGCTCTAGGGCAATGTAGCACACCCAGAGCAGAAGTTCTACATCTGCCAGATCAGGCCTGCAAAGAAACTGCGTTTCACAGGCCTTTGTAAGAGATGTTCCCGGTAGGCTGTAAGAGCACTGTGCAGAGCGAGTTGTTTCTTAGCTTCCCAAAGAGCTGGAAGCAAGATGCTTTGGGGCCCAACTCGCCCTTTGGAAAGAAGCCTGCAGGTTGTGCCTTTCAGCTGTAGGGCCATGTAGCACACCCAGAGCAGAAGTTCTAGTTCAGCCAGATCAGGCCTGCAAAGAAACTGCATTTCACAGGCCTTTGTAACTGATGCTCCCGGTAGGCTGTAAGAGCACTGTGCAGAGCGAGTTGTTTCATAGCTAGCCCAACGAGCTGGAAGCAAGATGCTTTGGGGCCCAACTCGCCCTTTGCAAAGAAGCCTGCACGTTGTGCCTTTCAGCACTAGGGCCATGTAGCACACACAGAGCAGAAGTTCTACTTCAGCCACATCAGGCCTGCAAAGAAACTGCGTTTCACAGGCCTTTGTAAGAGATGTTCCCGGTAGGCTGTAAGAGCACTGTGCAGAGCGAGTTGTTTCTTAGCTTCCCAAAGAGCTGGAAGCAAGAAGCTTTGGGGCCCAACTCGCCCTGTGGAAAGAAGCCTGCACGTTGTGCCTTTCAGCTCTAGGCCAATGTAGCACACCCAGAGCAGAAGTTCTACTTCAGCCAGATCAGGCCTGCAAAGAAACTGCGTTTCACATGCCTTTGTAAGAGATGTTCCCAGTAGGCTGTAAGAGCACTGTGCAGAGCGACTTGTTTCTTAGCTTCCCAAAGAGCTGGAAGCAAGATGCTTTGGGGCCCAACTCGCCCTTTGGAAACAGGCCTGCACGTTGTGCCCTTCAGCTCTAGGGCAATGTAGCACACCCAGAGCAGAAGTTCTAGTGCAGCGTGATCAGGCCTGCAAAGAAACTGCATTTCACAGGCCTTTGTAAGTGATGGTTCCGGTAGGCTGTAAGAGCACTGTGCAGAGCGAGTTGTTTCATAGCTAGCCCAAAGAGCTGGAAGCAAGATGCTTTGGGGCCCAACTCGCCTTTTGCAAAGAAGCCTGCACATTGTGCCTTTCAGCTCTAGGGCCATGTAGCACACCCAGAGCAGAAGTTCTACTTCAGCCAGATCAGGCCTGCAAAGAAACTGCGTTTCACAGGCATTTGTAAGAGATGTTCCCGGTAGGCTGTAAGAGCACTGTGCAGAGCGAGTTGTTTCTTAGCTTCCCAAGGAGCTGGAAGCAAGATGCTTTGGGGCCCAACTCGCCCTTTGGAAAGAAGCCTGCACGTTGTGCCTTTCAGCTCTAGGCCAAAGTAGCACACCCAGAGCAGAATTTGTACTTCAGCCACATCAGGCCTGCAAGGAAACTGCGTTTCACAGGCCTTTGTAAGAGATGTTCCCGGTAGGCTGTAAGAGCACTGTGCAGAGCGAGTTGTTTCTTAGCTTCCCAAGGAGCTGGAAGCAAGATGCTTTGCGGCCCAACTCGCCCTTTGCAAAGAAGCCTGCACGTTGTGCCTTTCAGCTCTAGGGCAATGTAGCACACGCAGAGCAGAAGTTCTAGTTCAGCCAGATCAGGCCTGCAAAGAAACTGTGTTTAACAGGCCTTTGTAAGAGATGTTCCCACTAGGCTGTAAGAGCACTGTGCAGAGCGAATTGTTTCTTAGCTTCCCAAAGAGCTGGAAGCAAGATGGTTTGGGGCCTAACTCGCCCTTTGGAAAGAAGCCTGCACGTTGTGCCTTTCAGCTCTAGGCCAATGTAGCACACCCAGAGCAGAAGTTCTACTTCAGCCAGATCAGGCCTGCAAAGATAGTGCGTTTCACAGGCCTTTGTAAGAGATGTTCCCGGTAGGCTGTAAGAGCACTGTGCAGAGCGAGTTGTTTCTTAGCTTCCCAAAGAGCTGGAAGCAAGATGCTTTGGGGCCCAACTCACCCTTTGGAAAGAAGCCTGCACGTTGTGCCTTTCAGCTCTAGGGCAATGTAGCACACCCAGAGCAGAAGTTCTAGTTCAGCCAGATCAGGCCTGCAAAGAAACTGCGTTTCACAGGCCTTTGTAAGAGATGTTCCCGGTAGGCTGTAAGAGCACTGTGCAGAGCGAGTTGTTTCTTAGCTTCCCAAAGAGCTGGAAGCAAGATGCTTTGGGGCCCAACTCGCCCTTTGGAAAGAATCCTGCACGTTGTGCCTTTCAGCTCTAGGCCAATGTAGCACACACAGAGCAGAAGTTCTACTTCAGCCAGATCAGGCCTGCAAAGAAACTGCGTTTGAGATGCCTTTGTAAGAGATGTTCCCGGTAGGCTGTAAAAGCACTGTGCAGAGCGAGTTGTTTCTTAGCTTCCCAAAGAGCTGGAAGCAAGATGCTTTGGGGCCCAACTCGCCCTTAGGAAAGAAGCCTGCACATTGTGCCTTTCAGCTCTAGGGAAATGTAGCACACCCAGAGCAGAAGTTCTGGTTCAGCCAGATTAGGCCTGCCAAGAAACTGCGTTTCACAGGCCTTTGGAAGAGCTGTTCCCGGTAGGCTGTAAGAGCACTGTGCAGAGCGAGTTGTTTCTTAGCTTCCCAAAGAGCTGGAAGCAAGATGCTTTGGGGCCCAACTCGCCCTTTGGAAAGAAGCCTGCACGTTGTGCCTTTCAGCTCTAGGCCAATGTAGCACACCCACAGCAGAAGTTCTACTTCAGCCAGATCCGGCCTGCAAAGAAACTGCGTTTCACAGGCCTTTGTAAGAGATGTTCCCGGTAGGCTGTAAGAGCACTGTGCAGAGCGAGTTGTTTCTTAGCTTCCCAAAGAGCTGGAAGCAAGATGCTTTGGGGCCCAACTCGCCCTTTGGAAAGAAGCCTGCACGTTGTGCCTTTCAGCTCTAGGGCCATGTAGCACACCCAGAGCAGAAGTTCTAGTTCAGCCAGATCTGGCCTGCAAAGAAACTGCGTTTCACATGCCTTTGTAAGAGCTGTTCCCGGTAGGCTGTAAGAGCACTGTGCAGAGCGAGTTGTTTCTTAGCTTCCCAAAGAGCTGGAAGCAAGATACTTTGGGGCCCAACTCGCCCTTTGGAAACAGGCCTGCACGTTGTGCCCTTCAGCTCTAGGGCAATGTAGCACACCCAGAGCAGAAGTTCTAGTGCAGCGTGATCAGGCCTGCAAAGAAACTGCATTTCACAGGCCTTTGTAAGTGATGGTTCCGGTAGGCTGTAAGAGCACTGTGCAGAGCGAGTTGTTTCATAGCTAGCCCAAAGAGCTGGAAGCAAGATGCTTTGGGGCCCAACTCGCCTTTTGCAAAGAAGCCTGCACATTGTGCCTTTCAGCTCTAGGGCCATGTAGCACACCCAGAGCAGAAGTTCTACTTCAGCCAGATCAGGCCTGCAAAGAAACTGCGTTTCACAGGCCTTTGTAAGAGATGTTCCCGGTAGGCTGTAAGAGCACTGTGCAGAGCAAGTTGTTTCTTAGCTTCCCAAAGAGCTGGAAGCAAGATGCTTTGGGGCCCAACTCGCCCTTTGGAAAGAAGCCTGCAGGTTGTGCCTTTCAGCTCTAGGCCAAAGTAGCACACCCAGAGCAGAAGTTGTACTTCAGCCACATCAGGCCTGCAAAGAAACTGCGTTTCACAGGCCTTTGTAAGAGATGTTCCCGGTAGGCTGTAAGAGCACTGTGCAGAGCGAGTTGTTTCTTAGCTTCCCAAGGAGCTGGAAGCAAGATGCTTTGCGGCCCAACTCGCCCTTTGCAAAGAAGCCTGCACGTTGTGCCTTTCAGCTCTAGGGCAATGTAGCACACGCAGAGCAGAAGTTCTAGTTCAGCCAGATCAGGCCTGCAAAGAAACTGTGTTTAACAGGCCTTTGTAAGAGATGTTCCCACTAGGCTGTAAGAGCACTGTGCAGAGCGAATTGTTTCTTAGCTTCCCAAAGAGCTGGAAGCAAGATGGTTTGGGGCCTAACTCGCCCTTTGGAAAGAAGCCTGCACGTTGTGCCTTTCAGCTCTAGGCCAATGTAGCACACCCAGAGCAGAAGTTCTACTTCAGCCAGATCAGGCCTGCAAAGAAACTGCGTTTCACAGGCCTTTGTAAGAGATGTTCCCGGTAGGCTGTAAGAGCACTGTGCAGAGCGAGTTGTTTCTTAGCTTCCCAAAGAGCTGGAAGCAAGATGCTTTGGGGCCCAACTCGCCCTTTGGAAAGAAGCCTGCACGTTGTGCCTTTCAGCTCTAGGGCAATGTAGCACACCCAGAGCAGAAGTTCTACTTCAGCCACATCAGGCCTGCAAAGAAACTGCGTTTCACAGGCCTTTGTAAGAGATATTCCCGGTAGGCAGTAAGAGCACTGTGCAGAGCGAGTTGTTTCTTAGCTTCCCAAAGAGCTGGAAGCAAGATGCTTTGGGGCCCAACTCGCCCTTTGGAAAGAAGCCTGCACGTTGTGCCTTTCAGCTCTAGGGCAATGTAGCACACCCAGAGCAGAAGTTCTAGTTCAGCCAGATCAGGCCTGCAAAGAAACTGCGCTTCACAGGCCTTTGTAAGAGATGTTCCCGGTAGGCTGTAAGAGCACTGTGCAGAGCGAGTTGTTTCTTAGCTTTCCAAAGAGCTGGAAGCAAGAAGCTTTGGGGCCCAACTCGCCCTTTGGAAAGAAGCCTGCACGTTGTGCCTTTCAGCTCTAGGCCAATGTAGCACACCCAGAGCAGAAGTTCTACTTCAGCCAGATCAGGCCTGCAAAGAAACTTCGTTTCACAGGCCTTTGTAAGAGATCTTCCCGGTAGGCTGTAAGAGCACTGTGCAGAGCGAGTTGTTTCATAGCAAGCCCAAAGAGCTGGAAGCAAGATGCTTTGGGGCCCAACTCGCCCTTTGGAAAGAAGCCTGCACGTTGTGCCTTTCAGCTCTAGGGCCATGTAGCACACCCAGAGCAGAAGTTCTACCTCATCCAGATCAGGCCTGCAAAGAAACTGCGTTTGACAGGCCTTTGTATGAGATGTTCCCGGTAGTCTGTAAGAGCACTGTGCAGAGCGAGTTGTTTCTTAGCTTCCCAAAGAGCTGGAAGCAAGATGCTTTGGGGCCCAACTCGCCCATTGGAAAGAAGCCTGCAGGTTGTGCCTTTCAGCTCTAGGCCAATGTAGCACACCCAGAGCAGAAGTTCTACTTCAGCGAGATCAGGCCTGCAAAGAAACTGCGTTTCACAGGCCTTTGTAAGAGATGTTCCCGGTAGGCTGTAAGAGCACTGTGCAGAGCGAGTTGTTTCTTAGCTTCCCAAGGAGCTGGAAGCAAGATGCTTTGCGGCCCAACTCGCCCTTTGCAAAGAAGCCTGCACGTTGTGCCTTTCAGCTCTAGGGCAATGTAGCACACCCAGAGCAGAAGTTCTACTTCAGCGAGATCAGGCCTGCAAAGAAACTGCGTTTCACAGGCCTTTGTAAGAGATGTTCCCGGTAGGCTGTAAGAGCACTGTGCAGAGCGAGTTGTTTCTTAGCTTCCCAAGGAGCTGGAAGCAAGATGCTTTGCGGCCCAACTCGCCCTTTGCAAAGAAGTCTGCACGTTGTGCCTTTCAGCTCTAGGGCAATGTAGCACACGCAGAGCAGAAGTTCTAGTTCAGCCAGATCAGGCCTGCAAAGAAACTGCGTTTCACAGGCCTTTGTAAGAGATGTTCCCGGTAGGCTGTAAGAGCACTGTGCAGAGTGAGTTGTTTCTTAGCTTCCCAAAGAGCTGGAAGCAAGATGCTTTGGGGCCCAACTCGCCCTTTGGAAAGAATCCTGCACGTTGTGCCTTTCAGCTCTAGGCCAATGTAGCACACACAGAGCAGAAGTTCTACTTCAGCCAGATCAGGCCTGCAAAGAAACTGCGTTTGAGATGCCTTTGTAAGAGATGTTCCCGGTAGGCTGTAAAAGCACTGTGCAGAGCGAGTTGTTTCTTAGCTTCCCAAAGAGCTGGAAGCAAGATGCTTTGGGGCCCAACTCGCCCTTAGGAAAGAAGCCTGCACATTGTGCCTTTCAGCTCTAGGGAAATGTAGCACACCCAGAGCAGAAGTTCTGGTTCAGCCAGATTAGGCCTGCCAAGAAACTGCGTTTCACAGGCCTTTGGAAGAGATGTTCCCGGTAGGCTGTAAGAGCACTGTGCAGAGCGAGTTGTTTCTTAGCTTCCCAAAGAGCTGGAAGCAAGATGCTTTGGGGCCCAACTCGCCCTTTGGAAAGAAGCCTGCACGTTGTGCCTTTCAGCTCTAGGGCAATGTAGCACATGCAGAGCAGAAGTTCTACTTCAGCCAGATCAGGCCTGCCAAGAAACTTCGTTTCACAGGCCTTTGTAAGAGATGTTCCCGGTAGGCTGTAAGAGCACTGTGCAGAGCGAGTTGTTTCATAGCTAGCCCAAAGAGCTGGAAGCAAGATGCTTTGGGGCCCAACTCGCCCTTTGGAAAGAAGCCTGCACGTTGTGCCTTTCAGCTCTAGGGCAATGTAGCACATGCAGAGCAGAAGTTCTACATCTGCCAGATCAGGCCTGCAAAGAAACTGCGTTTCACAGGCCTTTGTAAGAGATGTTGCCGGTAGGCTGTAAGAGCACTGTGCAGAGCGAGTTGTTTCTTAGCTTCCCAAAGAGCTGGAAGCAAGATGCTTTGGGGCCCAACTCGCCCTTTAGAAAGAAGCCTGCACGTTGTGCCTTTCAGCTCTAGGGCAATGTAGAGCACCCAGAGCAGAAGTTCCACTTCAGCCAGATCAGGCCTGCAAAGAAACTGCGTTTCACAGGCCTTTGTAAGAGATGTTCCCGGTAGGCTGTAAGAGCACTGTGCAAAGCGAGTTGTTTCTTAGCTTCCCAAAGAGCTGGAAGCAAGATGCTTTGGGGCCCAACTCGCCCTTTGGAAAGAAGCCTGCAGGTTGTGCCTTTCAGCTGTAGGGCCATGTAGCACACCCAGAGCAGAAGTTCAAGTTCAGCCCGATCAGGCCTGCAAAGAAACTGCATTTCACAGGCCTTTGTAACTTTTGCTCCCGGTAGGCTGTAAGAGCACTGTGCAGAGCGAGTTGTTTCATAGCTAGCCCAAAGAGCTGGAAGCAAGATGCTTTGGGGCCCAACTCGCCCTTTGGAAAGAAGCCTGCACGTTGTGCCTTTCAGCTCTAGGGCAATGTAGCACACGCAGAGCAGAAGTTCTAGTTCAGCCAGATCAGACCTGCAAAGAAACTGCGTTTCACAGGCCTTTGTAAGAGATGTTCCCGGTAGGCTGTAAGAGCACTGTGCAGAGCGAGTTGTTTCTTAGCTTCCCAAGGAGCTGGAAGCAAGATGCTTTGCGGCCCAACTCGCCCTTTGCAAAGAAGCCTGCACGTTGTGCCTTTCAGCTCGAGGCCAATGTAGCACACCCAGAGCAGAAGTTCTACTTCAGCCACATCAGGCCTGCAAAGCAACTGCGTTTGAGATGCCTTTGTAAGAGATGTTCCCGGTGGGCTGTAAAAGCACTGTGCAGAGCGAGTTGTTTCTTAGCTTCCCAAAGAGCTGGAAGCAAGATGCTTTGGGGCCCAACTCGCCCTTTGGAAAGAAGCCTGCACATTGTGCCTTTCAGCTCTAGGGAAGTGTAGCACACCCAGAGCAGAAGTTCTGGTTCAGCCAGATTAGGCCTGCAAAGAAACTGCATTTCACAGGCCTTTGTAACTGATGCTCCCGGTAGGCTGTAAGAGCACTGTGCAGAGCGAGTTGTTTCTTAGCTTCCCAAAGAGCTGGAAGCAAGATGCTTTGGGGCCCAACTCGCCCTTTGGAAAGAAGCCTGCACGTTGTGCCTTTCAGCTCTAGGGCAATGTAGCACACGCAGAGCAGAAGTTCTAGTTCAGCCAGATCCGGCCTGCAAAGAAACTGCGTTTCACAGGCCTTTGTAAGAGATGTTCCGGGTAGGCTGTAAGAGCACTGTGCAGAGCGCCTTGTTTCTTAGCTTCCCAATGAGCTGGAAGCAAGATGCTTTGGGGCCCAACTCGCCCTTTGGAAAGAAGCCTGCACGTTGTGCCTTTCAGCTCTAGGCCAATGTAGCACACCCAGAGCAGAAGTTCTACTTCAGCCAGATCAGGCCTGCAAAGAAACTGCGTTTCACAGGCCTGTGTAAGAGATGTTCCCAGTAGGCTGTAAGAGCACTGTGCAGAGCGACTTGTTTCTTAGCTTCCCAAAGAGCTGGAAGCAAGATGCTTTGGGGCCCAACTCGCCCTTTGGAAACAGGCCTGCACGTTGTGCCCTTCAGCTCTAGGGCAATGTAGCACACCCAGAGCAGAAGTTCTAGTGCAGCGTGATCAGGCCTGCAAAGAAACTGCATTTCACAGGCCTTTGTAAGTGATGGTTCCGGTAGGCTGTAAGAGCACTGTGCAGAGCGAGTTGTTTCATAGCTAGCCCAAAGAGCTGGAAGCAAGATGCTTTGGGGCCCAACTCGCCTTTTGCAAAGAAGCCTGCACATTGTGCCTTTCAGCTCTAGGGCCATGTAGCACACCCAGAGCAGAAGTTCTACTTCAGCCATATCAGGCCTGCAAAGAAACTCGTTTCACAGGCCTTTGTAAGAGATGTTCCCGGTAGGCTGTAAGAGCACTGTGCAGAGCGAGTTGTTTCTTAGCTTCCCACAGAGCTGGAAGCAAGATGCTTTGGGGCCCAACTCGCCCTTTGCAAAGAAGCCTGCACGTTGTGCCTTTCAGCTCTAGGGCACTGTAGCACACGCAGAGCAGAAGTTCTACTTCAGCCAGATCAGGCCTGCAAAGAAACTGCGTTTCACAGGCCTTTGGAAGAGATGTTCCCGGTAGGCTGTAAGAGCACTGTGCAGAGCGAGTTGTTTCTTAGCTTCCCAAAGAGCTGGAAGCAAGATGCTTTGCGGCCCAACTCGCCCATTGGAAAGAAGCCTGCACGTTGTGCCTTTCAGCTCTAGGCCAATGTAGCACACCCAGAGCAGAAGTTCTACTTCAGCCAGATCAGGCCTGCAAAGAAACTGCGTTTGAGATGCCTTTGTAAGAGATGTTCCCGGTAGGCTGTAAAAGCGCTGTCTAGAGCGAGTTGTTTCTTAGCTTCCCAAAGAGCTGGAAGCAAGATGCTTTGGGGCCCAACTCGCCCTTTGGAAAGAAGCCTGCACGTTGTGCCTTTCAGCTCTAGGCCAATGTAGCACACACAGAGCAGAAGTTCTACTTCAGCCAGATCAGGCCTGCAAAGAAACTGCGTTTCACAGGCCTTTGTAAGAGATGTTCCCAGTAGGCTGTAAGAGCACTGTGCAGAGCGACTTGTTTCTTAGCTTCCCAAAGAGCTGGAAGCAAGATGCTTTGGGGCCCAACTCGCCCTTTGGAAACAGGCCTGCACGTTGTGCCCTTCAGCTCTAGGGCAATGTAGCACACCCAGAGCAGAAGTTCTAGTGCAGCGTGATCAGGCCTGCAAAGAAACTGCATTTCACAGGCCTTTGTAAGTGATGGTTCCGGTAGGCTGTAAGAGCACTGTGCAGAGCGAGTTGTTTCATAGCTAGCCCAAAGAGCTGGAAGCAAGATGCTTTGGGGCCCAACTCGCCTTTTGCAAAGAAGCCTGCACGTTGTGCCTTTCAGCTCTAGGGCAATGTAGCACACCCAGAGCAGAAGTTCTAGTTCAGCCAGATCATGCCTGCAAAGAAACTGTGTTTAACAGGCCTTTGTAAGAGATGTTCCCACTAGGCTGTAAGAGCACTGTGCAGAGCGAATTGTTTCTTAGCTTCCCAAAGAGCTGGAAGCAAGATGGTTTGGGGCCTAACTCGCCCTTTGGAAAGAAGCTTGCACGTTGTGCCTTTCAGCTCTAGGCCAATGTAGCACACCCAGAGCAGAAGTTCTAGTTCAGCCAGATCAGGCCTGCAAAGAAACTGCGTTTCACAGGCCTTTGTAAGAGATGTTCCCGGTAGGCTGTAAGAGCACTTTGCAGAGCGAGTTGTTTCTTAGCTTCCCAAAGAGCTGGAAGCAAGAAGCTTTGGGGCCCAACTCGCCCTTTGGAAAGAAGCCTGCACGTTGTGCCTTTCAGCTCTAGGCCAATGTAGCACACCCAGAGCAGAAGTTCTACTTCAGCCAGATCAGGCCTGCAAAGAAACTTCGTTTCACAGGCCTTTGTAAGAGATGTTCCCGGTAGGCTGTAAGAGCACTGTGCAGAGCGAGTTTTTTCATAGCTAGCCCAAAGAGCTGGAAGCAAGATGCTTTGGGGCCCAACTCGCCCTTTGGAAAGAAGCCTGCACGTTGTGCCTTTTAGCTCTAGGGCCATGTAGCACACACAGAGCAGAAGTTCTAGTTCAGCCAGATCAGGCCTGCAAAGAAACTGCGTTTCACAGGCCTTTGTAAGAGATGTTCCCGGTAGGCTGTAAGAGCACTTTGCAGAGCGAGTTGTTTCTTAGCTTCCCAAAGAGCTGGAAGCAAGAAGCTTTGGGGCCCAACTCGCCCTTTGGAAAGAAGCCTGCACGTTGTGCCTTTCAGCTCTAGGCCAATGTAGCACACCCAGAGCAGAAGTTCTACTTCAGCCAGATCAGGCCTGCAAAGAAACTTCGTTTCACAGGCCTTTGTAAGAGATGTTCCCGGTAGGCTGTAAGAGCACTGTGCAGAGCGAGTTTTTTCATAGCTAGCCCAAAGAGCTGGAAGCAAGATGCTTTGGGGCCCAACTCGCCCTTTGGAAAGAAGCCTGCACGTTGTGCCTTTTAGCTCTAGGGCCATGTAGCACACCCAGAGCAGAAGTTCTACCTCAGCCAGATCAGGCCTGCAAAGAAACTGCGTTTCACAGGCCTTTGTAAGAGGTGTTCCCGGTAGGCTGTAAGAGCACTGTGCATAGCGAGTTGTTTCTTAGCTTCCCAAAGAGCTGGAAGCAAGATGGTTTGGGGCCCAACTCGCCCTTTGGAAAGAAGCCTGCACGTTGTGCCTTTCAGCTCTAGGCCAATGTAGCACACCCAGAGCAGAAGTTCTACTTCAGCCAGATCAGGCATGCAAAGAAACTGCGTTTCACAGGCCTTTGTAAGAGATGTTCCCGGTAGGCTGTAAGAGCACTGTGCAGAGCGAGTTGTTTCTTAGCTTCCCAAAGAGCTGGAAGCAAGATGCTTTGGGGCCCAACTCGCCCTTTGGAAACAGGCCTGCACGTTGCGCCCTTCAGCTCTAGGGCAATGTAGCACACCCAGAGCAGAAGTTCTAGTGCAGCGTGATCAGGCCTGCAAAGAAACTGCGTTTCACAGGCCTTTGTAATAGATGTTCCCGGTAGGCTGTAAGAGCACTGTGCAGAGCGTGTTGTTTCTTAGCTTCCCAAGGAGCTGGAAGCAAGATGCTTTGGGGCCCAACTCGCCCTTTGGAAAGAAGCCTGCACGTTGTGCCTTTCAGCTCTAGGGCAATGTAGCACACCCAGAGCAGAAGTTCTACATCTGCCAGATCAGGCCTGCAAAGAAACTGCGTTTCACAGGCCTTTGTAAGAGATGTTCCCGGTAGGCTGTAAGAGCACTGTGCAGAGCGAGTTGTTTCTTAGCTTCCCAAAGAGCTGGAAGCAAGATGCTTTGGGGCCCAACTCGCCCTTTGGAAAGAAGCCTGCAGGTTGTGCCTTTCAGCTGTAGGGCCATGTAGCACACCCAGAGCAGAAGTTCTAGTTCAGCCAGATCAGGCCTGCAAAGAAACTGCATTTCACAGGCCTTTGTAACTGATGCTCCCGGTAGGCTGTAAGAGCACTGTGCAGAGCGAGTTGTTTCATAGCTAGCCCAACGAGCTGGAAGCAAGATGCTTTGGGGCCCAACTCGCCCTTTGCAAAGAAGCCTGCACGTTGTGCCTTTCAGCACTAGGGCCATGTAGCACACACAGAGCAGAAGTTCTACTTCAGCCACATCAGGCCTGCAAAGAAACTGCGTTTCACAGGCCTTTGTAAGAGATGTTCCCGGTAGGCTGTAAGAGCACTGTGCAGAGCGAGTTGTTTCTTAGCTTCCCAAAGAGCTGGAAGCAAGAAGCTTTGGGGCCCAACTCGCCCTGTGGAAAGAAGCCTGCACGTTGTGCCTTTCAGCTCTAGGCCAATGTAGCACACCCAGAGCAGAAGTTGTACTTCAGCCACATCAGGCCTGCAAGGAAACTGCGTTTCACAGGCCTTTGTAAGAGATGTTCCCGGTAGGCTGTAAGAGCACTGTGCAGAGCGAGTTGTTTCTTAGCTTCCCAAGGAGCTGGAAGCAAGATGCTTTGCGGCCCAACTCGCCCTTTGCAAAGAAGCCTGCACGTTGTGCCTTTCAGCTCTAGGGCAATGTAGCACACGCAGAGCAGAAGTTCTAGTTCAGCCAGATCAGGCCTGCAAAGAAACTGTGTTTAACAGGCCTTTGTAAGAGATGTTCCCACTAGGCTGTAAGAGCACTGTGCAGAGCGAATTGTTTCTTAGCTTCCCAAAGAGCTGGAAGCAAGATGGTTTGGGGCCTAACTCGCCCTTTGGAAAGAAGCCTGCACGTTGTGCCTTTCAGCTCTAGGCCAATGTAGCACACCCAGAGCAGAAGTTCTACTTCAGCCAGATCAGGCCTGCAAAGATAGTGCGTTTCACAGGCCTTTGTAAGAGATGTTCCCGGTAGGCTGTAAGAGCACTGTGCAGAGCGAGTTGTTTCTTAGCTTCCCAAAGAGCTGGAAGCAAGATGCTTTGGGGCCCAACTCACCCTTTGGAAAGAAGCCTGCACGTTGTGCCTTTCAGCTCTAGGGCAATGTAGCACACCCAGAGCAGAAGTTCTAGTTCAGCCAGATCAGGCCTGCAAAGAAACTGCGTTTCACAGGCCTTTGTAAGAGATGTTCCCGGTAGGCTGTAAGAGCACTGTGCAGAGCGAGTTGTTTCTTAGCTTCCCAAAGAGCTGGAAGCAAGATGCTTTGGGGCCCAACTCGCCCTTTGGAAAGAATCCTGCACGT
Organism: Equus caballus; assembly: GCF_041296265.1. Taxonomy (NCBI): domain Eukaryota; kingdom Metazoa; phylum Chordata; class Mammalia; order Perissodactyla; family Equidae; genus Equus; species Equus caballus. Next base: position 51,375,611 of record NC_091688.1, on the reverse strand, counting down.
TGTGCCTTTCAGCTCTAGGCCAATGTAGCACACACAGAGCAGAAGTTCTACTTCAGCCAGATCAGGCCTGCAAAGAAACTGCGTTTGAGATGCCTTTGTAAGAGATGTTCCCGGTAGGCTGTAAAAGCACTGTGCAGAGCGAGTTGTTTCTTAGCTTCCCAAAGAGCTGGAAGCAAGATGCTTTGGGGCCCAACTCGCCCTTAGGAAAGAAGCCTGCACATTGTGCCTTTCAGCTCTAGGGAAATGTAGCACACCCAGAGCAGAAGTTCTGGTTCAGCCAGATTAGGCCTGCCAAGAAACTGCGTTTCACAGGCCTTTGGAAGAGCTGTTCCCGGTAGGCTGTAAGAGCACTGTGCAGAGCGAGTTGTTTCTTAGCTTCCCAAAGAGCTGGAAGCAAGATGCTTTGGGGCCCAACTCGCCCTTTGGAAAGAAGCCTGCACGTTGTGCCTTTCAGCTCTAGGCCAATGTAGCACACCCACAGCAGAAGTTCTACTTCAGCCAGATCCGGCCTGCAAAGAAACTGCGTTTCACAGGCCTTTGTAAGAGATGTTCCCGGTAGGCTGTAAGAGCACTGTGCAGAGCGAGTTGTTTCTTAGCTTCCCAAAGAGCTGGAAGCAAGATGCTTTGGGGCCCAACTCGCCCTTTGGAAAGAAGCCTGCACGTTGTGCCTTTCAGCTCTAGGGCCATGTAGCACACCCAGAGCAGAAGTTCTAGTTCAGCCAGATCTGGCCTGCAAAGAAACTGCGTTTCACAGGCCTTTGTAAGAGCTGTTCCCGGTAGGCTGTAAGAGCACTGTGCAGAGCGAGTTGTTTCTTAGCTTCCCAAAGAGCTGGAAGCAAGATACTTTGGGGCCCAACTCGCCCTTTGGAAACAGGCCTGCACGTTGTGCCCTTCAGCTCTAGGGCAATGTAGCACACCCAGAGCAGAAGTTCTAGTGCAGCGTGATCAGGCCTGCAAAGAAACTGCATTTCACAGGCCTTTGTAAGTGATGGTTCCGGTAGGCTGTAAGAGCACTGTGCAGAGCGAGTTGTTTCATAGCTAGCCCAAAGAGCTGGAAGCAAGATGCTTTGGGGCCCAACTCGCCTTTTGCAAAGAAGCCTGCACATTGTGCCTTTCAGCTCTAGGGCCATGTAGCACACCCAGAGCAGAAGTTCTACTTCAGCCAGATCAGGCCTGCAAAGAAACTGCGTTTCACAGGCCTTTGTAAGAGATGTTCCCGGTAGGCTGTAAGAGCACTGTGCAGAGCAAGTTGTTTCTTAGCTTCCCAAAGAGCTGGAAGCAAGATGCTTTGGGGCCCAACTCGCCCTTTGGAAAGAAGCCTGCAGGTTGTGCCTTTCAGCTCTAGGCCAAAGTAGCACACCCAGAGCAGAAGTTGTACTTCAGCCACATCAGGCCTGCAAAGAAACTGCGTTTCACAGGCCTTTGTAAGAGATGTTCCCGGTAGGCTGTAAGAGCACTGTGCAGAGCGAGTTGTTTCTTAGCTTCCCAAGGAGCTGGAAGCAAGATGCTTTGCGGCCCAACTCGCCCTTTGCAAAGAAGCCTGCACGTTGTGCCTTTCAGCTCTAGGCCAATGTAGCACACGCAGAGCAGAAGTTCTAGTTCAGCCAGATCAGGCCTGCAAAGAAACTGTGTTTAACAGGCCTTTGTAAGAGATGTTCCCACTAGGCTGTAAGAGCACTGTGCAGAGCGAATTGTTTCTTAGCTTCCCAAAGAGCTGGAAGCAAGATGGTTTGGGGCCTAACTCGCCCTTTGGAAAGAAGCCTGCACGTTGTGCCTTTCAGCTCTAGGCCAATGTAGCACACCCAGAGCAGAAGTTCTACTTCAGCCAGATCAGGCCTGCAAAGAAACTGCGTTTCACAGGCCTTTGTAAGAGATGTTCCCGGTAGGCTGTAAGAGCACTGTGCAGAGCGAGTTGTTTCTTAGCTTCCCAAAGAGCTGGAAGCAAGATGCTTTGGGGCCCAACTCGCCCTTTGGAAAGAAGCCTGCACGTTGTGCCTTTCAGCTCTAGGGCAATGTAGCACACCCAGAGCAGAAGTTCTACTTCAGCCACATCAGGCCTGCAAAGAAACTGCGTTTCACAGGCCTTTGTAAGAGATATTCCCGGTAGGCAGTAAGAGCACTGTGCAGAGCGAGTTGTTTCTTAGCTTCCCAAAGAGCTGGAAGCAAGATGCTTTGGGGCCCAACTCGCCCTTTGGAAAGAAGCCTGCACGTTGTGCCTTTCAGCTCTAGGGCAATGTAGCACACCCAGAGCAGAAGTTCTAGTTCAGCCAGATCAGGCCTGCAAAGAAACTGCGCTTCACAGGCCTTTGTAAGAGATGTTCCCGGTAGGCTGTAAGAGCACTGTGCAGAGCGAGTTGTTTCTTAGCTTTCCAAAGAGCTGGAAGCAAGAAGCTTTGGGGCCCAACTCGCCCTTTGGAAAGAAGCCTGCACGTTGTGCCTTTCAGCTCTAGGCCAATGTAGCACACCCAGAGCAGAAGTTCTACTTCAGCCAGATCAGGCCTGCAAAGAAACTTCGTTTCACAGGCCTTTGTAAGAGATCTTCCCGGTAGGCTGTAAGAGCACTGTGCAGAGCGAGTTGTTTCATAGCTAGCCCAAAGAGCTGGAAGCAAGATGCTTTGGGGCCCAACTCGCCCTTTGGAAAGAAGCCTGCACGTTGTGCCTTTCAGCTCTAGGGCCATGTAGCACACCCAGAGCAGAAGTTCTACCTCATCCAGATCAGGCCTGCAAAGAAACTGCGTTTGACAGGCCTTTGTATGAGATGTTCCCGGTAGTCTGTAAGAGCACTGTGCAGAGCGAGTTGTTTCTTAGCTTCCCAAAGAGCTGGAAGCAAGATGCTTTGGGGACCAACTCGCCAATTGGAAAGAAGCCTGCAGGTTGTGCCTTTCAGCTCTAGGCCAATGTAGCACACCCAGAGCAGAAGTTCTACTTCAGCGAGATCAGGCCTGCAAAGAAACTGCGTTTCACAGGCCTTTGTAAGAGATGTTCCCGGTAGGCTGTAAGAGCACTGTGCAGAGCGAGTTGTTTCTTAGCTTCCCAAGGAGCTGGAAGCAAGATGCTTTGCGGCCCAACTCGCCCTTTGCAAAGAAGCCTGCACGTTGTGCCTTTCAGCTCTAGGGCAATGTAGCACACCCAGAGCAGAAGTTCTACTTCAGCGAGATCAGGCCTGCAAAGAAACTGCGTTTCACAGGCCTTTGTAAGAGATGTTCCCGGTAGGCTGTAAGAGCACTGTGCAGAGCGAGTTGTTTCTTAGCTTCCCAAGGAGCTGGAAGCAAGATGCTTTGCGGCCCAACTCGCCCTTTGCAAAGAAGTCTGCACGTTGTGCCTTTCAGCTCTAGGGCAATGTAGCACACGCAGAGCAGAAGTTCTAGTTCAGCCAGATCAGGCCTGCAAAGAAACTGCGTTTCACAGGCCTTTGTAAGAGATGTTCCCGGTAGGCTGTAAGAGCACTGTGCAGAGTGAGTTGTTTCTTAGCTTCCCAAAGAGCTGGAAGCAAGATGCTTTGGGGCCCAACTCGCCCTTTGGAAAGAATCCTGCACGTTGTGCCTTTCAGCTCTAGGCCAATGTAGCACACACAGAGCAGAAGTTCTACTTCAGCCAGATCAGGCCTGCAAAGAAACTGCGTTTGAGATGCCTTTGTAAGAGATGTTCCCGGTAGGCTGTAAAAGCACTGTGCAGAGCGAGTTGTTTCTTAGCTTCCCAAAGAGCTGGAAGCAAGATGCTTTGGGGCCCAACTCGCCCTTAGGAAAGAAGCCTGCACATTGTGCCTTTCAGCTCTAGGGAAATGTAGCACACCCAGAGCAGAAGTTCTGGTTCAGCCAGATTAGGCCTGCCAAGAAACTGCGTTTCACAGGCCTTTGGAAGAGATGTTCCCGGTAGGCTGTAAGAGCACTGTGCAGAGCGAGTTGTTTCTTAGCTTCCCAAAGAGCTGGAAGCAAGATGCTTTGGGGCCCAACTCGCCCTTTGGAAAGAAGCCTGCACGTTGTGCCTTTCAGCTCTAGGGCAATGTAGCACATGCAGAGCAGAAGTTCTACTTCAGCCAGATCAGGCCTGCAAAGAAACTGCGTTTCACAGGCCTTTGTAAGAGATGTTCCCGGTAGGCTGTAAGAGCACTGTGCAGAGCGAGTTGTTTCTTAGCTTCCCAAAGAGCTGGAAGCAAGATGCTTTGGGGCCCAACTCGCCCTTTGGAAAGAAGCCTGCACGTTGTGCCTTTCAGCTCTAGGGCAATGTAGCACACCCAGAGCAGAAGTTCTAGTTCAGCCAGATCAGGCCTGCCAAGAAACTTCGTTTCACAGGCCTTTGTAAGAGATGTTCCCGGTAGGCTGTAAGAGCACTGTGCAGAGCGAGTTGTTTCATAGCTAGCCCAAAGAGCTGGAAGCAAGATGCTTTGGGGCCCAACTCGCCCTTTGGAAAGAAGCCTGCACGTTGTGCCTTTCAGCTCTAGGGCAATGTAGCACATGCAGAGCAGAAGTTCTACATCTGCCAGATCAGGCCTGCAAAGAAACTGCGTTTCACAGGCCTTTGTAAGAGATGTTCCCGGTAGGCTGTAAGAGCACTGTGCAGAGCGAGTTGTTTCTTAGCTTCCCAAAGAGCTGGAAGCAAGATGCTTTGGGGCCCAACTCGCCCTTTAGAAAGAAGCCTGCACGTTGTGCCTTTCAGCTCTAGGGCAATGTAGAGCACCCAGAGCAGAAGTTCCACTTCAGCCAGATCAGGCCTGCAAAGAAACTGCGTTTCACAGGCCTTTGTAAGAGATGTTCCCGGTAGGCTGTAAGAGCACTGTGCAAAGCGAGTTGTTTCTTAGCTTCCCAAAGAGCTGGAAGCAAGATGCTTTGGGGCCCAACTCGCCCTTTGTAAAGAAGCCTGCAGGTTGTGCCTTTCAGCTGTAGGGCCATGTAGCACACCCAGAGCAGAAGTTCTAGTTCAGCCCGATCAGGCCTGCAAAGATAGTGCGTTTCACAGGCCTTTGTAAGAGATGTTCCCGGTAGGCTGTAAGAGCACTGTGCAGAGCGAGTTGTTTCTTAGCTTCCCAAAGAGCTGGAAGCAAGATGCTTTGGGGCCCAACTCACCCTTTGGAAAGAAGCCTGCACGTTGTGCCTTTCAGCTCTAGGGCAATGTAGCACACCCAGAGCAGAAGTTCTAGTTCAGCCAGATCAGGCCTGCAAAGAAACTGCGTTTCACAGGCCTTTGTAAGAGATGTTCCCGGTAGGCTGTAAGAGCACTGTGCAGAGCGAGTTGTTTCTTAGCTTCCCAAAGAGCTGGAAGCAAGATGCTTTGGGGCCCAACTCGCCCTTTGGAAAGAATCCTGCACGTTGTGCCTTTCAGCTCTAGGCCAATGTAGCACACACAGAGCAGAAGTTCTACTTCAGCCAGATCAGGCCTGCAAAGAAACTGCGTTTGAGATGCCTTTGTAAGAGATGTTCCCGGTAGGCTGTAAAAGCACTGTGCAGAGCGAGTTGTTTCTTAGCTTCCCAAAGAGCTGGAAGCAAGATGCTTTGGGGCCCAACTCGCCCTTAGGAAAGAAGCCTGCACATTGTGCCTTTCAGCTCTAGGGAAATGTAGCACACCCAGAGCAGAAGTTCTGGTTCAGCCAGATTAGGCCTGCCAAGAAACTGCGTTTCACAGGCCTTTGGAAGAGCTGTTCCCGGTAGGCTGTAAGAGCACTGTGCAGAGCGAGTTGTTTCTTAGCTTCCCAAAGAGCTGGAAGCAAGATGCTTTGGGGCCCAACTCGCCCTTTGGAAAGAAGCCTGCACGTTGTGCCTTTCAGCTCTAGGCCAATGTAGCACACCCACAGCAGAAGTTCTACTTCAGCCAGATCCGGCCTGCAAAGAAACTGCGTTTCACAGGCCTTTGTAAGAGATGTTCCCGGTAGGCTGTAAGAGCACTGTGCAGAGCGAGTTGTTTCTTAGCTTCCCAAAGAGCTGGAAGCAAGATGCTTTGGGGCCCAACTCGCCCTTTGGAAAGAAGCCTGCACGTTGTGCCTTTCAGCTCTAGGGCCATGTAGCACACCCAGAGCAGAAGTTCTAGTTCAGCCAGATCTGGCCTGCAAAGAAACTGCGTTTCACAGGCCTTTGTAAGAGCTGTTCCCGGTAGGCTGTAAGAGCACTGTGCAGAGCGAGTTGTTTCTTAGCTTCCCAAAGAGCTGGAAGCAAGATACTTTGGGGCCCAACTCGCCCTTTGGAAACAGGCCTGCACGTTGTGCCCTTCAGCTCTAGGGCAATGTAGCACACCCAGAGCAGAAGTTCTAGTGCAGCGTGATCAGGCCTGCAAAGAAACTGCATTTCACAGGCCTTTGTAAGTGATGGTTCCGGTAGGCTGTAAGAGCACTGTGCAGAGCGAGTTGTTTCATAGCTAGCCCAAAGAGCTGGAAGCAAGATGCTTTGGGGCCCAACTCGCCTTTTGCAAAGAAGCCTGCACATTGTGCCTTTCAGCTCTAGGGCCATGTAGCACACCCAGAGCAGAAGTTCTACTTCAGCCAGATCAGGCCTGCAAAGAAACTGCGTTTCACAGGCCTTTGTAAGAGATGTTCCCGGTAGGCTGTAAGAGCACTGTGCAGAGCAAGTTGTTTCTTAGCTTCCCAAAGAGCTGGAAGCAAGATGCTTTGGGGCCCAACTCGCCCTTTGGAAAGAAGCCTGCAGGTTGTGCCTTTCAGCTCTAGGCCAAAGTAGCACACCCAGAGCAGAAGTTGTACTTCAGCCACATCAGGCCTGCAAAGAAACTGCGTTTCACAGGCCTTTGTAAGAGATGTTCCCGGTAGGCTGTAAGAGCACTGTGCAGAGCGAGTTGTTTCTTAGCTTCCCAAGGAGCTGGAAGCAAGATGCTTTGCGGCCCAACTCGCCCTTTGCAAAGAAGCCTGCACGTTGTGCCTTTCAGCTCTAGGGCAATGTAGCACACGCAGAGCAGAAGTTCTAGTTCAGCCAGATCAGGCCTGCAAAGAAACTGTGTTTAACAGGCCTTTGTAAGAGATGTTCCCACTAGGCTGTAAGAGCACTGTGCAGAGCGAATTGTTTCTTAGCTTCCCAAAGAGCTGGAAGCAAGATGGTTTGGGGCCTAACTCGCCCTTTGGAAAGAAGCCTGCACGTTGTGCCTTTCAGCTCTAGGCCAATGTAGCACACCCAGAGCAGAAGTTCTACTTCAGCCAGATCAGGCCTGCAAAGAAACTGCGTTTCACAGGCCTTTGTAAGAGATGTTCCCGGTAGGCTGTAAGAGCACTGTGCAGAGCGAGTTGTTTCTTAGCTTCCCAAAGAGCTGGAAGCAAGATGCTTTGGGGCCCAACTCGCCCTTTGGAAAGAAGCCTGCACGTTGTGCCTTTCAGCTCTAGGGCAATGTAGCACACCCAGAGCAGAAGTTCTACTTCAGCCACATCAGGCCTGCAAAGAAACTGCGTTTCACAGGCCTTTGTAAGAGATATTCCCGGTAGGCAGTAAGAGCACTGTGCAGAGCGAGTTGTTTCTTAGCTTCCCAAAGAGCTGGAAGCAAGATGCTTTGGGGCCCAACTCGCCCTTTGGAAAGAAGCCTGCACGTTGTGCCTTTCAGCTCTAGGGCAATGTAGCACACCCAGAGCAGAAGTTCTAGTTCAGCCAGATCAGGCCTGCAAAGAAACTGCGCTTCACAGGCCTTTGTAAGAGATGTTCCCGGTAGGCTGTAAGAGCACTGTGCAGAGCGAGTTGTTTCTTAGCTTTCCAAAGAGCTGGAAGCAAGAAGCTTTGGGGCCCAACTCGCCCTTTGGAAAGAAGCCTGCACGTTGTGCCTTTCAGCTCTAGGCCAATGTAGCACACCCAGAGCAGAAGTTCTACTTCAGCCAGATCAGGCCTGCAAAGAAACTTCGTTTCACAGGCCTTTGTAAGAGATCTTCCCGGTAGGCTGTAAGAGCACTGTGCAGAGCGAGTTGTTTCATAGCTAGCCCAAAGAGCTGGAAGCAAGATGCTTTGGGGCCCAACTCGCCCTTTGGAAAGAAGCCTGCACGTTGTGCCTTTCAGCTCTAGGGCCATGTAGCACACCCAGAGCAGAAATTCTACCTCATCCAGATCAGGCCTGCAAAGAAACTGCGTTTGACAGGCCTTTGTATGAGATGTTCCCGGTAGTCTGTAAGAGCACTGTGCAGAGCGAGTTGTTTCTTAGCTTCCCAAAGAGCTGGAAGCAAGATGCTTTGGGGCCCAACTCGCCCATTGGAAAGAAGCCTGCAGGTTGTGCCTTTCAGCTCTAGGCCAATGTAGCACACCCAGAGCAGAAGTTCTACTTCAGCGAGATCAGGCCTGCAAAGAAACTGCGTTTCACAGGCCTTTGTAAGAGATGTTCCCGGTAGGCTGTAAGAGCACTGTGCAGAGCGAGTTGTTTCTTAGCTTCCCAAGGAGCTGGAAGCAAGATGCTTTGCGGCCCAACTCGCCCTTTGCAAAGAAGCCTGCACGTTGTGCCTTTCAGCTCTAGGGCAATGTAGCACACCCAGAGCAGAAGTTCTACTTCAGCGAGATCAGGCCTGCAAAGAAACTGCGTTTCACAGGCCTTTGTAAGAGATGTTCCCGGTAGGCTGTAAGAGCACTGTGCAGAGCGAGTTGTTTCTTAGCTTCCCAAGGAGCTGGAAGCAAGATGCTTTGCGGCCCAACTCGCCCTTTGCAAAGAAGTCTGCACGTTGTGCCTTTCAGCTCTAGGGCAATGTAGCACACGCAGAGCAGAAGTTCTAGTTCAGCCAGATCAGGCCTGCAAAGAAACTGCGTTTCACAGGCCTTTGTAAGAGATGTTCCCGGTAGGCTGTAAGAGCACTGTGCAGAGTGAGTTGTTTCTTAGCTTCCCAAAGAGCTGGAAGCAAGATGCTTTGGGGCCCAACTCGCCCTTTGGAAAGAATCCTGCACGTTGTGCCTTTCAGCTCTAGGCCAATGTAGCACACACAGAGCAGAAGTTCTACTTCAGCCAGATCAGGCCTGCAAAGAAACTGCGTTTGAGATGCCTTTGTAAGAGATGTTCCCGGTAGGCTGTAAAAGCACTGTGCAGAGCGAGTTGTTTCTTAGCTTCCCAAAGAGCTGGAAGCAAGATGCTTTGGGGCCCAACTCGCCCTTAGGAAAGAAGCCTGCACATTGTGCCTTTCAGCTCTAGGGAAATGTAGCACACCCAGAGCAGAAGTTCTGGTTCAGCCAGATTAGGCCTGCCAAGAAACTGCGTTTCACAGGCCTTTGGAAGAGATGTTCCCGGTAGGCTGTAAGAGCACTGTGCAGAGCGAGTTGTTTCTTAGATTCCCAAAGAGCTGGAAGCAAGATGCTTTGGGGCCCAACTCGCCCTTTGGAAAGAAGCCTGCACGTTGTGCCTTTCAGCTCTAGGGCAATGTAGCACATGCAGAGCAGAAGTTCTACTTCAGCCAGATCAGGCCTGCAAAGAAACTGCGTTTCACAGGCCTTTGTAAGAGATGTTCCCGGTAGGCTGTAAGAGCACTGTGCAGAGCGAGTTGTTTCTTAGCTTCCCAAAGAGCTGGAAGCAAGATGCTTTGGGGCCCAACTCGCCCTTTGGAAAGAAGCCTGCACGTTGTGCCTTTCAGCTCTAGGGCAATGTAGCACACCCAGAGCAGAAGTTCTAGTTCAGCCAGATCAGGCCTGCCAAGAAACTTCGTTTCACAGGCCTTTGTAAGAGATGTTCCCGGTAGGCTGTAAGAGCACTGTGCAGAGCGAGTTGTTTCATAGCTAGCCCAAAGAGCTGGAAGCAAGATGCTTTGGGGCCCAACTCGCCCTTTGGAAAGAAGCCTGCACGTTGTGCCTTTCAGCTCTAGGGCAATGTAGCACATGCAGAGCAGAAGTTCTACATCTGCCAGATCAGGCCTGCAAAGAAACTGCGTTTCACAGGCCTTTGTAAGAGATGTTCCCGGTAGGCTGTAAGAGCACTGTGCAGAGCGAGTTGTTTCTTAGCTTCCCAAAGAGCTGGAAGCAAGATGCTTTGGGGCCCAACTCGCCCTTTAGAAAGAAGCCTGCACGTTGTGCCTTTCAGCTCTAGGGCAATGTAGAGCACCCAGAGCAGAAGTTCCACTTCAGCCAGATCAGGCCTGCAAAGAAACTGCGTTTCACAGGCCTTTGTAAGAGATGTTCCCGGTAGGCTGTAAGAGCACTGTGCAAAGCGAGTTGTTTCTTAGCTTCCCAAAGAGCTGGAAGCAAGATGCTTTGGGGCCCAACTCGCCCTTTGGAAAGAAGCCTGCAGGTTGTGCCTTTCAGCTGTAGGGCCATGTAGCACACCCAGAGCAGAAGTTCTAGTTCAGCCCGATCAGGCCTGCAAAGAAACTGCATTTCACAGGCCTTTGTAACTTTTGCTCCCGGTAGGCTGTAAGAGCACTGTGCAGAGCGAGTTGTTTCATAGCTAGCCCAAAGAGCTGGAAGCAAGATGCTTTGGGGCCCAACTCGCCCTTTGGAAAGAAGCCTGCACGTTGTGCCTTTCAGCTCTAGGGCCATGTAGCACACACAGAGCAGAAGTTCTACTTCAGCCACATCAGGCCTGCAAAGAAACTGCGTTTCACAGGCCTTTGTAAGAGATGTTCCCGGTAGGCTGTAAGAGCACTGTGCAGAGCGAGTTGTTTCTTAGCTTCCCAAAGAGCTGGAAGCAAGAAGCTTTGGGGCCCAACTCGCCCTGTGGAAAGAAGCCTGCACGTTGTGCCTTTCAGCTCTAGGCCAATGTAGCACACCAGAGCAGAAGTTCTACTTCAGCCAGATCAGGCCTGCAAAGAAACTGCGTTTCACATGCCTTTGTAAGAGATGTTCCCAGTAGGCTGTAAGAGCACTGTGCAGAGCGACTTGTTTCTTAGCTTCCCAAAGAGCTGGAAGCAAGATGCTTTGGGGCCCAACTCGCCCTTTGGAAACAGGCCTGCACGTTGTGCCCTTCACCTCTAGGGCAATGTAGCACACCCAGAGCAGAAGTTCTAGTGCAGCGTGATCAGGCCTGCAAAGAAACTGCATTTCACAGGCCTTTGTAAGTGATGGTTCCGGTAGGCTGTAAGAGCACTGTGCAGAGCGAGTTGTTTCATAGCTAGCACAAAGAGCTGGAAGCAAGATGCTTTGGGGCCCAACTCGCCTTTTGGAAAGAAGCCTGCACATTGTGCCTTTCAGCTCTAGGGCCATGTAGCACACCCAGAGCAGAAGTTCTACTTCAGCCAGATCAGGCCTGCAAAGAAACTGCGTTTCACAGGCCTTTGTAAGAGATGTTCCCGGTAGGCTGTAAGAGCACTGTGCAGAGCGAGTTGTTTCTTAGCTTCCCAAAGAGCTGGAAGCAAGATGCTTTGGGGCCCAACTCGCCCTTTGGAAAGAAGCCTGCAGGTTGTGCCTTTCAGCTCTAGGCCAAAGTAGCACTCCCAGAGCAGAAGTTGTACTTCAGCCACATCAGGCCTGCAAGGAAACTGCGTTTCACAGGCCTTTGTAAGAGATGTTCCCGGTAGGCTGTAAGAGCACTGTGCAGAGCGAGTTGTTTCTTAGCTTCCCAAGGAGCTGGAAGCAAGATGCTTTGCGGCCCAACTCGCCCTTTGCAAAGAAGCCTGCACGTTGTGCCTTTCAGCTCTAGGGCAATGTAGCACACGCAGAGCAGAAGTTCTAGTTCAGCCAGATCAGGCCTGCAAAGAAACTGTGTTTAACAGGCCTTTGTAAGAGATGTTCCCACTAGGCTGTAAGAGCACTGTGCAGAGCGAATTGTTTCTTAGCTTCCCAAAGAGCTGGAAGCAAGATGGTTTGGGGCCTAACTCGCCCTTTGGAAAGAAGCCTGCACGTTGTGCCTTTCAGCTCTAGGCCAATGTAGCACACCCAGAGCAGAAGTTCTACTTCAGCCAGATCAGGCCTGCAAAGAAACTGCGTTTCACAGGCCTTTGTAAGAGATGTTCCCGGTAGGCTGTAAGAGCACTGTGCAGAGCGAGTTGTTTCTTAGCTTCCCAAAGAGCTGGAAGCAAGATGCTTTGGGGCCCAACTCGCCCTTTGGAAAGAAGCCTGCACGTTGTGCCTTTCAGCTCTAGGGCAATGTAGCACACCCAGAGCAGAAGTTCTAGTTCAGCCAGATCAGGCCTGCAAAGAAACTGCGTTTCACAGGCCTTTGTAAGAGATGTTCCCGGTAGGCTGTAAGAGCACTGTGCAGAGCGAGTTGTTTCTTAGCTTCCCAAAGAGCTGGAAGCAAGATGCTTTGGGGCCCAACTCGCCCTTTGGAAAGAAGCCTGCACGTTGTGCCTTTCAGCTCTAGGCCAATGTAGCACACACAGAGCAGAAGTTCTACTTCAGCCAGATCAGGCCTGCAAAGAAACTGCGTTTGAGATGCCTTTGTAAGAGATGTTCCCGGTAGGCTGTAAAAGCACTGTGCAGAGCGAGTTGTTTCTTAGCTTCCCAAGGAGCTGGAAGCAAGATGCTTTGCGGCCCAACTCGCCCTTTGGAAAGAAGCCTGCACGTTGTGCCTTTCAGCTCTAGGGCCATGTAGCACACCCAGAGCAGAAGTTCTACCTCAGCCAGATCAGGCCTGCAAAGAAACTGCGTTTGACAGGCCTTTGTATGAGATGTTCCCGGTAGTCTGTAAGAGCACTGTGCAGAGCGAGTTGTTTCTTAGCTTCCCAAAGAGCTGGAAGCAAGATGCTTTGGGGCCCAACTCGCCCATTGGAAAGAAGCCTGCAGGTTGTGCCTTTCAGCTCTAGGCCAATGTAGCACACCCAGAGCAGAAGTTCTACTTCAGCGAGATCAGGCCTGCAAAGAAACTGCGTTTCACAGGCCTTTGTAAGACATGTTCCCAGTAGGCTGTAAGAGCACTGTGCAGAGCGAGTTGTTTCTTAGCTTCCCAAGGAGCTGGAAGCAAGATGCTTTGCGGCCCAACTCGCCCTTTGCAAAGAAGCCTGCACGTTGTGCCTTTCAGCTCTAGGGCAATGTAGCACACCCAGAGCAGAAGTTCTACTTCAGCGAGATCAGTTCTCCAAAGAAACTGCGTTTCACAGGCCTTTGTAAGAGATGTTCCCGGTAGGCTGTAAGAGCACTGTGCAGAGCGAGTTGTTTCTTAGCTTCTCAAGGAGCTGGAAGCAAGATGCTTTGGGGCCCAACTCGACCTTTGGAAAGAAGCCTGCACGCTGTGCCTTTCAGCTCTAGGGCAATGTAGCACACGCAGAGCAGAAGTTCTACCTCAGCCAGATCAGGCCTGCAAAGAAACTGCGTTTCACAGGCCTTTGTAACTGATGCTCCCGGTAGGCTGTAAGAGCACTGTGCAGAGCGAGTTGTTTCTTAGCTTCCCAAAGAGCTGGAAGCAAGATGCTTTGGGGCCCAACTCGCCCTTTGGAAAGAAGCCTGCAGGTTGTGCCTTTCAGCTCTAGGCCAATGTAGCACACCCAGAGCAGAAGTTCTACCTCAGCAAGATCAGGCCTGCAAAGAAACTGCGTTTGACAGGCCTTTGTATGAGATGTTCCCGGTAGGCTGTAAGAGCACTGTGCAGTGCGAGTTGTTTCTTAGCTTCCCAAGGAGCTGGAAGCAAGTTGCTTTGCGGCCCAACTCGCCCTTTGCAAAGAAGCCTGCACGTTGTGCCTTTCAGGTCTAGGGCAATGTAGCACACGCAGAGCAGAAGTTCTAGTTCAGCCAGATCCGGCCTGCAAAGAAACTGCGTTTCACAGGCCTTTGTAAGAGATGTTCCCGGTAGGCTGTAAGAGCACTGTGCAGAGCGCCTTGTTTCTTAGCTTCCCAAAGAGCTGGAAGCAAGATGCTTTGGGGCCCAACTCGCCCTTTGGAAAGAAGCCTGCACGTTGTGCCTTTCAGCTCTAGGCCAATGTAGCACACCCAGAGCAGAAGTTCTACTTCAGCCAGATCAGGCCTGCAAAGAAACTGCGTTTCACAGGCCTTTGTAAGAGATGTTCCCGGTAGGCTGTAAGAGCACTGTGCAGAGCGAGTTGTTTCATAGCTAGCCCAAAGAGCTGGAAGCAAGATGCTTTGGGGCCCAACTCGCCCTTTGGAAAGAAGCCTGCACGTTGTGCCTTTCAGCTCTAGGGCCATGTAGCACACCCAGAGCAGAAGTTCTACCTCAGCCAGATCAGGCCTGCAAAGAAACTGCGTTTGACAGGCCTTTGTATGAGATGTTCCCGGTAGTCTGTAAGAGCACTGTGCAGAGCGAGTTGTTTCTTAGCTTCCCAAAGAGCTGGAAGCAAGATGCTTTGGGGCCCAACTCGCCCTTTGGAAAGAAGCCTGCAGGTTGTGCCTTTCAGCTCTAGGCCAATGTAGCACACCCAGAGCAGAAGTTCTACTTCAGCGAGATCAGGCCTGCAAAGAAACTGCGTTTCACAGGCCTTTGTAAGAGATGTTCCCGGTAGGCTGTAAGAGCACTGTGCGGAGCGAGTTGTTTCTTAGCTTCCCAAGGAGCTGGAAGCAAGATGCTTTGCGGCCCAACTCGCCCTTTGCAAAGAAGCCGGCACGTTGTGCCTTTCAGCTCTACGGCAATGTAGCACACCCAGAGCAGAAGTTCTACTTCAGCGAGATCAGGCCTGCAAAGAAACTGCGTTTCACAGGCCTTTGTAAGAGATGTTCCCAGTAGGCTGTAAGAGCACTGTGCAGAGCGCCTTGTTTCTTAGCTTCCCAAAGAGCTGGAAGCAAGATGCTTTGGGGAACAACTCGCCCTTTGGAAAGAAGCCTGCACGTTGTGCCTTTCAGCTCTAGGCCAATGTAGCACACCCAGAGCAGAAGTTCTTCCTCAGCCAGATCAGGCCTGCAAAGAAACTGCATTTGACAGGCCTTTGTAAGAGATGTTCCCGGTAGGCTGTAAGAGCACTGTGCAGAGCGCCTTGTTTATTAGCTTCCCAAAGAGCTGGAAGCAAGATGCTTTGGGGCCCAACTCGCCCTTTGGAAAGAAGCCTGCACGTTGTGCCTTTCAGCTCTAGGGCAATGTAGCACACCCAGAGCAGAAGTTCTACTTCAGCCAGATCAGGCCTGCAAAGAAACTGCGTTTCACAGGCCTTTGTAAGAGATGTTCCCAGTAGGCTGTAAGAGCACTGTGCAGAGCGACTTGTTTGTTAGCTTCCCAAAGAGCTGGAAGCAAGATGCTTTGGGGCCCAACTCGCCCTTTGGAAACAGGCCTGCACGTTGTGCCCTTCAGCTCTAGGGCAATGTAGCACACCCAGAGCAGAAGTTCTAGTGCAGCGTGATCAGGCCTGCAAAGAAACTGCATTTCACAGGCCTTTGTAAGTGATGGTTCCGGTAGGCTGTAAGAGCACTGTGCAGAGCGAGTTGTTTCATAGCTAGCCCAAAGAGCTGGAAGCAAGATGCTTTGGGGCCCAACTCGCCTTTTGCAAAGAAGCCGGCACATTGTGCCTTTCAGCTCTAGGGCCATGTAGCACACCCAGAGCAGATGTTCTACTTCAGCCAGATCAGGCCTGCAAAGAAACTGCGTTTCACAGGCCTTTGTAAGAGATGTTCCCGGTAGGCTGTAAGAGCACTGTGCAGAGCGAGTTGTTTCTTAGCTTCCCAAGGAGCTGGAAGCAAGATGCTTTGCGGCCCAACTCGCCCTTTGCAAAGAAGCCTGCACGTTGTGCCTTTCAGCTCTAGGGCAATGTAGCACACCCAGAGCAGAAGTTCTACTTCAGCCAGATCAGGCCTGCAAAGAAACTGCGTTACACAGGCCTTTGTAAGAGATGTTCCCGGTAGGCTGTAAAAGCACTGTGCAGAGCGAGTTGTTTCTTAGCTTCCCAAAGAGCTGGAAGCAATTTGCTTTGGGGCCCAACTCGACCTTTGGAAAGAAGCCTGCACGTTGTGCCTTTCAGCTCTAGGGCAATGTAGAGCACCCAGAGCAGAAGTTCCACTTCAGCCAGATCAGGCCTGCAAAGAAACTGCGTTTCACAGGCCTTTGTAACTGATGTTCCCGGTAGGCTGTAAGAGCACTTTGCAGAGCGCCTTGTTTATTAGCTGCCCAAAGAGCTGGAAGCAAGATGCTTTGGGGCCCAACTCGCCCTTTGGAAAGAAGCCTGCACGTTGTGCCTTTCAGCTCTAGGCCAATGTAGCACACCCAGAGCAGAAGTTCTACTTCAGCCAGATCAGGCCTGCAAAGAAACTGCGTTTCACAGGCCTTTGTAAGAGATGTTCCCAGTAGGCTGTAAGAGCACTGTGCAGAGCGACTTGTTTCTTAGCTTCCCAAAGAGCTTGAAGCAAGATGCTTTGGGGCCCAACTCGCCCTTTGGAAACAGGCCTGCACGTTGTGCCCTTCAGCTCTAGGGCAATGTAGCACACCCAGAGCAGAAGTTCTAGTGCAGCGTGATCAGGCCTGCAAAGAAACTGCATTTCACAGGCCTTTGTAAGTGATGGTTCCGGTAGGCTGTAAGAGCACTGTGCAGAGCGAGTTGTTTCATAGCTAGCCAAAAGAGCTGGAAGCAAGATGCTTTGGGGCCCAACTCGCCTTTTGCAAAGAAGCCTGCACATTGTGCCTTTCAGCTCTAGGGCCATGTAGCACACCCAGAGCAGAAGTTCTACTTCAGCCAGATCAGGCCTGCAAAGAAACTGCGTTTCACAGGCCTTTGTAAGAGATGTTCCCGGTAGGCTGTAAGAGCACTGTGCAGAGCGAGTTGTTTCTTAGCTTCCCAAAGAGCTGGAAGCAAGATGCTTTGGGGCCCAACTCGCCCTTTGGAAAGAAGCCTGCACGTTGTGCCTTTCAGCTCTAGGCCAATGTAGCACACCCACAGCAGAAGTTCTACTTCAGCCAGATCAGGCCTGCAAAGAAACTGCGTTTCACAGGCCTTTGTAAGAGATGTTCCCGGTAGGCTGTAAGAGCACTGTGCAGAGCGAGTTGTTTCTTAGCTTCCCAAAGAGCTGGAAGCAAGAAGCTTTGGGGCCCAACTCGCCCTTTGGAAAGAAGCCTGCACGTTGTGCCTTTCAGCTCTAGGCCAATGTAGCACACCCCGAGCAGAAGTTCTACTTCAGCCAGATCAGGCCTGCAAAGAAACTTCGTTTCACAGGCCTTTGTAAGAGATGTTCCCGGTAGGCTGTAAGAGCACTGTGCAGAGCGAGTTGTTTCATAGCTAGCCCAAAGAGCTGGAAGCAAGATGCTTTGGGGCCCAACTCGCCCTTTGGAAAGAAGCCTGCACGTTGTGCCTTTCAGCTCTAGGGCCATGTAGCACACCCAGAGCAGAAGTTCTACCTCAGCCAGATCAGGCCTGCAAAGAAACTGCGTTTCACAGGCCTTTGTATGAGATGTTCCCGGTAGTCTGTAAGAGCACTGTGCAGAGCGAGTTGTTTCTTAGCTTCCCAAAGAGCTGGAAGCAAGATGCTTTGGGGCCCAACTCGCCCATTGGAAAGAAGCCTGCACGTTGTGCCTTTCAGCTCTAGGCCAATGTAGCACACCCAGAGCAGAAGTTCTACTTCAGCGAGATCAGGCCTGCAAAGAAACTGCGTTTCACAGGCCTTTGTAAGAGATGTTCCCAGTAGGCTGTAAGAGCACTGTGCAGAGCGAGTTGTTTCTTAGCTTCCCAAGGAGCTGGAAGCAAGATGCTTTGCGGCCCAACTCGCCCTTTGCAAAGAAGCCTGCACGTTGTGCCTTTCAGCTCTAGGGCAATGTAGCACACCCAGAGCAGAAGTTCTACTTCAGCGAGATCAGGCCTGCAAAGAAACTGCGTTTCACAGGCCTTTGTAAGAGATGTTCCCGGTAGGCTGTAAGAGCACTGTGCAGAGCGAGTTGTTTCTTAGCTTCTCAAGGAGCTGGAAGCAAGATGCTTTGGGGCCAAACTCGACCTTTGGAAAGAAGCCTGCACGCTGTGCCTTTCAGCTCTAGGGCAATGTAGCACACGCAGAGCAGAAGTTCTACCTCAGCCAGATCAGGCCTGCAAAGAAACTGCGTTTCACAGGCCTTTGGAAGAGATGTTCCCGGTAGGCTGTAAGAGCACTGTGCAGAGCGAGTTGTTTCTTAGCTTCCCAAAGAGCTGGAAGCAAGATGCTTTGGGGCCCAACTCGCCCTTTGGAAAGAAGCCTGCAGGTTGTGCCTTTCAGCTCTAGGCCAATGTAGCACACCCAGAGCAGAAGTTCTACTTCAGCGAGATCAGGCCTGCAAAGAAACTGCGTTTCACAGGCCTTTGTAAGAGATGTTCCCGGTAGGCTGTAAGAGCACTGTGCAGAGCGAGTTGTTTCTTAGCTTCCCAAGGAGCTGGAAGCAAGATGCTTTGCGGCCCAACTCGCCCTTTGCAAAGAAGCCGGCACGTTGTGCCTTTCAGCTCTAGGGCAATGTAGCACACACAGAGCAGAAGTTCTACTTCAGCGAGATCAGGCCTGCAAAGAAACTGCGTTTCACAGGCCTTTGTAAGAGATGTTCCCGGTAGGCTGTAAGAGCACTGTGCAGAGCACCTTGTTTATTAGCTTCCCAAAGAGCTGGAAGCAAGATGCTTTGGGGCCCAACTCGCCCTTTGGAAAGAAGCCTGCACGTTGTGCCTTTCAGCTCTAGGCCAATGTAGCACACCCAGAGCAGAAGTTCTACTTCAGCCAGATCAGGCCTGCAAAGAAACTGCGTTTCACAGGCCTTTGTAAGAGATGTTCCCAGTAGGCTGTAAGAGCACTGTGCAGAGCGACTTGTTTCTTAGCTTCCCAAAGAGCTGGAAGCAAGATGCTTTGGGGCCCAACTCGCCCTTTGGAAACAGGCCTGCACGTTGTGCCCTTCAGCTCTAGGGCAATGTAGCACACCCAGAGCAGAAGTTCTAGTGCAGCGTGATCAGGCCTGCAAAGAAACTGCATTTCACAGGCCTTTGTAAGTGATGGTTCCGGTAGGCTGTAAGAGCACTGTGCAGAGCGAGTTGTTTCATAGCTAGCCCAAAGAGCTGGAAGCAAGATGCTTTGGGGCCCAACTCGCCTTTTGCAAAGAAGCCTGCACATTGTGCCTTTCAGCTCTAGGGCCATGTAGCACACCCAGAGCAGAAGTTCTACTTCAGCCACATCAGGCCTGCAAAGGAACTGCGTTTCACAGGCCTTTGTAAGAGATCTTCCCGGTAGGCTGTAAGAGCACTGTGCAGAGCGAGTTGTTACTTAGCTTCCCAAAGAGCTGGAAGCAAGATGCTTTGGGGCCCAACTCGCCCTTTGGAAAGAAGCCTGCACGTTGTGCCTTTCAGCTCTAGGGCAATGTAGAGCACCCAGAGCAGAAGTTCCACTTCAGCCAGATCAGGCCTGCAAAGAAACTGCGTTTCACAGGCCTTTGCAAGAGATGTTCCCCGTAGGCTGTAAGAGCACTGTGCAGAGCGAGTTGTTTCTTAGCTTCCCAAAGAGCTGGAAGCAAGATGCTTTGGGGCCCAACTCGCCCTTTGGAAAGAAGCCTGCACGTTGTGCCTTTCAGCTCTAGGGCCATGTAGCACACCCAGAGCAGAAGTTCTAGTTCAGCCAGATCAGGCCTGCAAAGAAACTGCATTTCACAGGCCTTTGTAAGTGATGGTTCCGGTAGGCTGTAAGAGCACTGTGCAGAGCGAGTTGTTTCATAGCTAGCCCAAAGAGCTGGAAGCAAGATGCTTTGGGGCCCAACTCGACCTTTGGAAAGAAGCCTGCACGTTGTGCCTTTCAGCTCTAGGGCCATGTAGCACACACAGAGCAGAAGTTCTACTTCAGCCACATCAGGCCTGCAAAGAAACTGCGTTTCACAGGCCTTTGTAAAAGATGTTCCCGGTAGGCTGTAAGAGCACTGTGCAGAGCGAGTTGTTTCTTAGCTTCCCAAAGAGCTGGAAGCAAGAAGCTTTGAGGCCCAACTCGCCCTTTGGAAAGAAGCCTGCACGTTGTGCCTTTCAGCTCTAGGCCAATGTAGCACACCCAGAGCAGAAGTTCTACTTCAGCCAGATCAGGCCTGCAAAGAAACTGCGTTTCACAGGCCTTTGTAAGAGATGTTCCCGGTAGGCTGTAAGAGCACTGTGCAGAGCGAGTTGTTTCATAGCTAGCCCAAAGAGCTGGAAGCAAGATGCTTTGGGGCCCAACTCGCCCTTTGGAAAGAAGCCTGCACGTTGTGCCTTTCAGCTCTAGGGCCATGTAGCACACCCAGAGCAGAAGTTCTACCTCAGCCAGATCAGGCCTGCAAAGAAACTGCGTTTCACAGGCCTTTGTATGAGATGTTCCCAGTAGGCTGTAAGAGCACTGTGCAGTGCGAGTTGTTTCTTAGCTTCCCAAGGAGCTGGAAGCAAGTTGCTTTGCGGCCCAACTCGCCCTTTGCAAAGAAGCCTGCACGTTGTGCCTTTCAGCTCTAGGGCAATGTAGCACACCCAGAGCAGAAGTTCTACTTCAGCCAGATCAGGCCTGCAAAGAAACTGCGTTTCACAGGCCTTTGTAAGAGATGTTCCCAGTAGGCTGTAAGAGCACTGTGCAGAGCGACTTGTTTCTTAGCTTCCCAAAGAGCTGGAAGCAAGATGCTTTGGGGCCCAACTCGCCCTTTGGAAACAGGCCTGCACGTTGCGCCCTTCAGCTCTAGGGCAATGTAGCACACCCAGAGCAGAAGTTCTAGTGCAGCGTGATCAGGCCTGCAAAGAAACTGCATTTCACAGGCCTTTGTAAGTGATGGTTCCGGTAGGCTGTAAGAGCACTGTGCAGAGCGAGTTGTTTCATAGCTAGCCCAAAGAGCTGGAAGCAAGATGCTTTGGGGCCCAACTCGCCTTTTGCAAAGAAGCCTGCACATTGTGCCTTTCAGCTCTAGGGCCATGTAGCACACCCAGAGCAGAAGTTCTACTTCAGCCAGATCAGGCCTGCAAAGAAACTGCGTTTCACAGGCCTTTGTAAGAGATGTTCCCGGTAGGCTGTAAGAGCACTGTGCATAGCGAGTTGTTTCTTAGCTTCCCAAAGAGCTGGAAGCAAGATGCTTTGGGGCCCAACTCGACCTTTGGAAAGAAGCCTGCACGCTGTGCCTTTCAGCTCTAGGGCAATGTAGCACACGCAGAGCAGAAGTTCTACTTCAGCCAGATCAGGCCTGCAAAGAAACTGCGTTTCACAGGCCTTTGGAAGAGATGTTCCCGGTAGGCTGTAAGAGCACTGTGCAGAGCGAGTTGTTTCTTAGCTTCCCAAAGAGCTGGAAGCAAGATGCTTTGGGGCCCAACTCGCCCTTTGGAAAGAAGCCTGCACGTTGTGCCTTTCAGCTCTAGGCCAATGTAGAGCACCCAGAGCAGAAGTTCCACTTCAGCCAGATCAGGCCTGCAAAGAAACTGCGTTTCACAGGCCTTTGTAACTGATGCTCCCGGTAGGCTGTAAGAGCACTGTGCAGAGCGAGTTGTTTCTTAGCTTCCCAAAGAGCTGGAAGCAAGATGCTTTGGGGCCCAACTCGCCCTTTGGAAAGAAGCCTGCAGGTTGTGCCTTTCAGCTCTAGGCCAATGTAGCACACCCAGAGCAGAAGTTCTTCCTCAGGCAGATCAGGCCTGCAAAGAAACTGCGTTTGACAGGCCTTTGTATGAGATGTTCCCGGTAGGCTGTAAGAGCACTGTGCAGTGCGAGTTGTTTCTTAGCTTCCCAAGGAGCTGGAAGCAAGTTGCTTTGCGGCCCAACTCACCCTTTGCAAAGAAGCCTGCACGTTGTGCCTTTCAGCTCTAGGGCAATGTAGCACACGCAGAGCAGAAGTTCTAGTTCAGCCAGATCCGGCCTGCAAAGAAACTGCGTTTCACAGGCCTTTGTAAGAGATGTTCCCGGTAGGCTGTAAGAGCACTGTGCAGAGCGCCTTGTTTATTAGCTTCCCAAAGAGCTGGAAGCAAGATGCTTTGGGGCCCAACTCGCCCTTTGGAAAGAAGCCTGCACGTTGTGCCTTTCAGCTCTAGGGCAATGTAGCACACCCAGAGCAGAAGATCTACTTCAGCCAGATCAGGCCTGCAAAGAAACTGCGTTTCACAGGCCTTTGTAAGAGATGTTCCCAGTAGGCTGTAAGAGCACTGTGCAGAGCGACTTGTTTCTTAGCTTCCCAAAGAGCTGGAAGCAAGATGCTTTGGGGCCCAACTCGCCCTTTGGAAACAGGCCTGCACGTTGTGCCCTTCAGCTCTAGGGCAATGTAGCACACCCAGAGCAGAAGTTCTAGTGCAGCGTGATCAGGCCTGCAAAGAAACTGCATTTCACAGGCCTTTGTAAGTGATGGTTCCGGTAGGCTGTAAGAGCACTGTGCAGAGCGAGTTGTTTCATAGCTAGCCAAAAGAGCTGGAAGCAAGATGCTTTGGGGCCCAACTCGCCATTTGCAAAGAAGCCTGCACATTGTGCCTTTCAGCTCTAGGGCCATGTAGCACACCCAGAGCAGAAGTTCTACTTCAGCCAGATCAGGCCTGCAAAGAAACTGCGTTTCACAGGCCTTTGTAAGAGATGTTCCCGGTAGGCTGTAAGAGCACTGTGCAGAGCGAGTTGTTTCTTAGCTTCCCAAAGAGCTGGAAGCAAGATGCTTTGGGGCCCAACTCGCCCTTTGGAAAGAAGCCTGCACGTTGTGCCTTTCAGCTCTAGGCCAATGTAGCACACCCACAGCAGAAGTTCTACTTCAGCCAGATCAGGCCTGCAAAGAAACTGCGTTTCACAGGCCTTTGTAAGAGATGTTCCCGGTAGGCTGTAAGAGCACTGTGCAGAGCGAGTTGTTTCTTAGCTTCCCAAAGAGCTGGAAGCAAGAAGCTTTGGGGCCCAACTCGCCCTTTGGAAAGAAGCCTGCACGTTGTGCCTTTCAGCTCTAGGCCAATGTAGCACACCCCGAGCAGAAGTTCTACTTCAGCCAGATCAGGCCTGCAAAGAAACTTCGTTTCACAGGCCTTTGTAAGAGATGTTCCCGGTAGGCTGTAAGAGCACTGTGCAGAGCGAGTTGTTTCATAGCTAGCCCAAAGAGCTGGAAGCAAGATGCTTTGGGGCCCAACTCGCCCTTTGGAAAGAAGCCTGCACGTTGTGCCTTTCAGCTCTAGGGCCATGTAGCACACCCAGAGCAGAAGTTCTACCTCAGCCAGATCAGGCCTGCAAAGAAACTGCGTTTCACAGGCCTTTGTATGAGATGTTCCCGGTAGTCTGTAAGAGCACTGTGCAGAGCGAGTTGTTTCTTAGCTTCCCAAAGAGCTGGAAGCAAGATGCTTTGGGGCCCAACTCGCCCATTGGAAAGAAGCCTGCACGTTGTGCCTTTCAGCTCTAGGCCAATGTAGCACACCCAGAGCAGAAGTTCTACTTCAGCGAGATCAGGCCTGCAAAGAAACTGCGTTTCACAGGCCTTTGTAAGAGATGTTCCCAGTAGGCTGTAAGAGCACTGTGCAGAGCGAGTTGTTTCTTAGCTTCCCAAGGAGCTGGAAGCAAGATGCTTTGCGGCCCAACTCGCCCTTTGCAAAGAAGCCTGCACGTTGTGCCTTTCAGCTCTAGGGCAATGTAGCACACCCAGAGCAGAAGTTCTACTTCAGCGAGATCAGGCCTGCAAAGAAACTGCGTTTCACAGGCCTTTGTAAGAGATGTTCCCGGTAGGCTGTAAGAGCACTGTGCAGAGCGAGTTGTTTCTTAGCTTCTCAAGGAGCTGGAAGCAAGATGCTTTGGGGCCAAACTCGACCTTTGGAAAGAAGCCTGCACGCTGTGCCTTTCAGCTCTAGGGCAATGTAGCGCACGCAGAGCAGAAGTTCTACCTCAGCCAGATCAGGCCTGCAAAGAAACTGCGTTTCACAGGCCTTTGGAAGAGATGTTCCCGGTAGGCTGTAAGAGCACTGTGCAGAGCGAGTTGTTTCTTAGCTTCCCAAAGAGCTGGAAGCAAGATGCTTTGGGGCCCAACTCGCCCTTTGGAAAGAAGCCTGCAGGTTGTGCCTTTCAGCTCTAGGCCAATGTAGCACACCCAGAGCAGAAGTTCTACTTCAGCGAGATCAGGCCTGCAAAGAAACTGCGTTTCACAGGCCTTTGTAAGAGATGTTCCCGGTAGGCTGTAAGAGCACTGTGCAGAGCGAGTTGTTTCTTAGCTTCCCAAGGAGCTGGAAGCAAGATGCTTTGCGGCCCAACTCGCCCTTTGCAAAGAAGCCGGCACGTTGTGCCTTTCAGCTCTAGGGCAATGTAGCACACACAGAGCAGAAGTTCTACTTCAGCGAGATCAGGCCTGCAAAGAAACTGCGTTTCACAGGCCTTTGTAAGAGATGTTCCCGGTAGGCTGTAAGAGCACTGTGCAGAGCGCCTTGTTTATTAGCTTCCCAAAGAGCTGGAAGCAAGATGCTTTGGGGCCCAACTCGCCCTTTGGAAAGAAGCCTGCACGTTGTGCCTTTCAGCTCTAGGCCAATGTAGCACACCCAGAGCAGAAGTTCTACTTCAGCCAGATCAGGCCTGCAAAGAAACTGCGTTTCACAGGCCTTTGTAAGAGATGTTCCCAGTAGGCTGTAAGAGCACTGTGCAGAGCGACTTGTTTCTTAGCTTCCCAAAGAGCTGGAAGCAAGATGCTTTGGGGCCCAACTCGCCCTTTGGAAACAGGCCTGCACGTTGTGCCCTTCAGCTCTAGGGCAATGTAGCACACCCAGAGCAGAAGTTCTAGTGCAGCGTGATCAGGCCTGCAAAGAAACTGCATTTCACAGGCCTTTGTAAGTGATGGTTCCGGTAGGCTGTAAGAGCACTGTGCAGAGCGAGTTGTTTCATAGCTAGCCCAAAGAGCTGGAAGCAAGATGCTTTGGGGCCCAACTCGCCTTTTGCAAAGAAGCCTGCACATTGTGCCTTTCAGCTCTAGGGCCATGTAGCACACCCAGAGCAGAAGTTCTACTTCAGCCACATCAGGCCTGCAAAGGAACTGCGTTTCACAGGCCTTTGTAAGAGATCTTCCCGGTAGGCTGTAAGAGCACTGTGCAGAGCGAGTTGTTACTTAGCTTCCCAAAGAGCTGGAAGCAAGATGCTTTGGGGCCCAACTCGCCCTTTGGAAAGAAGCCTGCACGTTGTGCCTTTCAGCTCTAGGGCAATGTAGAGCACCCAGAGCAGAAGTTCCACTTCAGCCAGATCAGGCCTGCAAAGAAACTGCGTTTCACAGGCCTTTGCAAGAGATGTTCCCCGTAGGCTGTAAGAGCACTGTGCAGAGCGAGTTGTTTCTTAGCTTCCCAAAGAGCTGGAAGCAAGATGCTTTGGGGCCCAACTCGCCCTTTGGAAAGAAGCCTGCACGTTGTGCCTTTCAGCTCTAGGGCCATGTAGCACACCCAGAGCAGAAGTTCTAGTTCAGCCAGATCAGGCCTGCAAAGAAACTGCATTTCACAGGCCTTTGTAAGTGATGGTTCCGGTAGGCTGTAAGAGCACTGTGCAGAGCGAGTTGTTTCATAGCTAGCCCAAAGAGCTGGAAGCAAGATGCTTTGGGGCCCAACTCGACCTTTGGAAAGAAGCCTGCACGTTGTGCCTTTCAGCTCTAGGGCCATGTAGCACACACAGAGCAGAAGTTCTACTTCAGCCACATCAGGCCTGCAAAGAAACTGCGTTTCACAGGCCTTTGTAAAAGATGTTCCCGGTAGGCTGTAAGAGCACTGTGCAGAGCGAGTTGTTTCTTAGCTTCCCAAAGAGCTGGAAGCAAGAAGCTTTGAGGCCCAACTCGCCCTTTGGAAAGAAGCCTGCACGTTGTGCCTTTCAGCTCTAGGCCAATGTAGCACACCCAGAGCAGAAGTTCTACTTCAGCCAGATCAGGCCTGCAAAGAAACTGCGTTTCACAGGCCTTTGTAAGAGATGTTCCCGGTAGGCTGTAAGAGCACTGTGCAGAGCGAGTTGTTTCATAGCTAGCCCAAAGAGCTGGAAGCAAGATGCTTTGGGGCCCAACTCGCCCTTTGGAAAGAAGCCTGCACGTTGTGCCTTTCAGCTCTAGGGCCATGTAGCACACCCAGAGCAGAAGTTCTACCTCAGCCAGATCAGGCCTGCAAAGAAACTGCGTTTCACAGGCCTTTGTATGAGATGTTCCCAGTAGGCTGTAAGAGCACTGTGCAGTGCGAGTTGTTTCTTAGCTTCCCAAGGAGCTGGAAGCAAGTTGCTTTGCGGCCCAACTCGCCCTTTGCAAAGAAGCCTGCACGTTGTGCCTTTCAGCTCTAGGGCAATGTAGCACACCCAGAGCAGAAGTTCTACTTCAGCCAGATCAGGCCTGCAAAGAAACTGCGTTTCACAGGCCTTTGTAAGAGATGTTCCCAGTAGGCTGTAAGAGCACTGTGCAGAGCGACTTGTTTCTTAGCTTCCCAAAGAGCTGGAAGCAAGATGCTTTGGGGCCCAACTCGCCCTTTGGAAACAGGCCTGCACGTTGCGCCCTTCAGCTCTAGGGCAATGTAGCACACCCAGAGCAGAAGTTCTAGTGCAGCGTGATCAGGCCTGCAAAGAAACTGCATTTCACAGGCCTTTGTAAGTGATGGTTCCGGTAGGCTGTAAGAGCACTGTGCAGAGCGAGTTGTTTCATAGCTAGCCCAAAGAGCTGGAAGCAAGATGCTTTGGGGCCCAACTCGCCTTTTGCAAAGAAGCCTGCACATTGTGCCTTTCAGCTCTAGGGCCATGTAGCACACCCAGAGCAGAAGTTCTACTTCAGCCAGATCAGGCCTGCAAAGAAACTGCGTTTCACAGGCCTTTGTAAGAGATGTTCCCGGTAGGCTGTAAGAGCACTGTGCATAGCGAGTTGTTTCTTAGCTTCCCAAAGAGCTGGAAGCAAGATGCTTTGGGGCCCAACTCGACCTTTGGAAAGAAGCCTGCACGCTGTGCCTTTCAGCTCTAGGGCAATGTAGCACACGCAGAGCAGAAGTTCTACTTCAGCCAGATCAGGCCTGCAAAGAAACTGCGTTTCACAGGCCTTTGGAAGAGATGTTCCCGGTAGGCTGTAAGAGCACTGTGCAGAGCGAGTTGTTTCTTAGCTTCCCAAAGAGCTGGAAGCAAGATGCTTTGGGGCCCAACTCGCCCTTTGGAAAGAAGCCTGCACGTTGTGCCTTTCAGCTCTAGGCCAATGTAGAGCACCCAGAGCAGAAGTTCCACTTCAGCCAGATCAGGCCTGCAAAGAAACTGCGTTTCACAGGCCTTTGTAACTGATGCTCCCGGTAGGCTGTAAGAGCACTGTGCAGAGCGAGTTGTTTCTTAGCTTCCCAAAGAGCTGGAAGCAAGATGCTTTGGGGCCCAACTCGCCCTTTGGAAAGAAGCCTGCAGGTTGTGCCTTTCAGCTCTAGGCCAATGTAGCACACCCAGAGCAGAAGTTCTTCCTCAGGCAGATCAGGCCTGCAAAGAAACTGCGTTTGACAGGCCTTTGTATGAGATGTTCCCGGTAGGCTGTAAGAGTACTGTGCAGTGCGAGTTGTTTCTTAGCTTCCCAAGGAGCTGGAAGCAAGTTGCTTTGCGGCCCAACTCACCCTTTGCAAAGAAGCCTGCACGTTGTGCCTTTCAGCTCTAGGGCAATGTAGCACACGCAGAGCAGAAGTTCTAGTTCAGCCAGATCCGGCCTGCAAAGAAACTGCGTTTCACAGGCCTTTGTAAGAGATGTTCCCGGTAGGCTGTAAGAGCACTGTGCAGAGCGCCTTGTTTATTAGCTTCCCAAAGAGCTGGAAGCAAGATGCTTTGGGGCCCAACTCGCCCTTTGGAAAGAAGCCTGCACGTTGTGCCTTTCAGCTCTAGGGCAATGTAGCACACCCAGAGCAGAAGATCTACTTCAGCCAGATCAGGCCTGCAAAGAAACTGCGTTTCACAGGCCTTTGTAAGAGATGTTCCCAGTAGGCTGTAAGAGCACTGTGCAGAGCGACTTGTTTCTTAGCTTCCCAAAGAGCTGGAAGCAAGATGCTTTGGGGCCCAACTCGCCCTTTGGAAACAGGCCTGCACGTTGTGCCCTTCAGCTCTAGGGCAATGTAGCACACCCAGAGCAGAAGTTCTAGTGCAGCGTGATCAGGCCTGCAAAGAAACTGCATTTCACAGGCCTTTGTAAGTGATGGTTCCGGTAGGCTGTAAGAGCACTGTGCAGAGCGAGTTGTTTCATAGCTAGCCCAAAGAGCTGGAAGCAAGATGCTTTGGGGCCCAACTCGCCTTTTGCAAAGAAGCCGGCACATTGTGCCTTTCAGCTCTAGGGCCATGTAGCACACCCAGAGCAGAAGTTCTACTTGAGCCAGATCAGGCCTGCAAAGAAACTGCATTTCACAGGCCTTTGTAAGAGATGTTCCCGGTAGGCTGTAAGAGCACTGTGCAGAGCGAGTTGTTTCATAGCTAGCCCAAAGAGCTGGAAGCAAGATGCTTTGGGGCCCAACTCGCCCTTTGGAAAGAAGCCTGCACGTTGTGCCTTTCAGCTCTAGGGCAATGTAGAGCACCCAGAGCAGAAGTTCCACTTCAGCCAGATCAGGCCTGCAAAGAAACTGCGTTTCACAGGCCTTTGCAAGAGATGTTCCCCGTAGGCTGTAAGAGCACTGTGCAGAGCGAGTTGTTTCTTAGCTTCCCAAAGAGCTGGAAGCAAGATGCTTTGGGGCCCAACTCGCCCTTTGGAAAGAAGCCTGCACGTTGTGCCTTTCAGCTCTAGGGCCATGTAGCACACCCAGAGCAGAAGTTCTAGTACAGCCAGATCAGGCCTGCAAAGAAACTGCATTTCACAGGCCTTTGTAACTGATGCTCCCGGTAGGCTGTAAGAGCACTGTGCAGAGCGAGTTGTTTCATAGCTAGCCCAAAGAGCTGGAAGCAAGATGCTTTGGGGCCCAACTCGCCCTTTGGAAAGAAGCCTGCACGTTGTGCCTTTCAGCTCTAGGGCCATGTAGCACACACAGAGCAGAAGTTCTACTTCAGCCACATCAGGCCTGCAAAGAAACTGCGTTTCACAGGCCTTTGTAAAAGATGTTCCCGGTAGGCTGTAAGAGCACTGTGCAGAGCGAGTTGTTTCTTAGCTTCCCAAAGAGCTGGAAGCAAGAAGCTTTGGGGCCCAACTCGCCCTTTGGAAAGAAGCCTGCACGTTGTGCCTTTCAGCTCTAGGCCAATGTAGCACACCCAGAGCAGAAGTTCTACTTCAGCCAGATCAGGCCTGCAAAGAAACTGCGTTTCACAGGCCTTTGTAAGAGATGTTCCCGGTAGGCTGTAAGAGCACTGTGCAGAGCGAGTTGTTTCATAGCTAGCCCAAAGAGCTGGAAGCAAGATGCTTTGGGGCCCAACTCGCCCTTTGGAAAGAAGCCTGCACGTTGTGCCTTTCAGCTCTAGGGCCATGTAGCACACCCAGAGCAGAAGTTCTACCTCAGCCAGATCAGGCCTGCAAAGAAACTGCGTTTGACAGGCCTTTGTATGAGATGTTCCCAGTAGGCTGTAAGAGCACTGTGCAGTGCGAGTTGTTTCTTAGCTTCCCAAGGAGCTGGAAGCAAGTTGCTTTGCGGCCCAACTCGCCCTTTGCAAAGAAGCCTGCACGTTGTGCCTTTCGGCTCTAGGGCAATGTAGCACACCCAGAGCAGAAGTTCTACTTCAGCCAGATCAGGCCTGCAAAGAAACTGCGTTTCACAGGCCTTTGTAAGAGATGTTCCCAGTAGGCTGTAAGAGCACTGTGCAGAGCGACTTGTTTCTTAGCTTCCCAAAGAGCTGGAAGCAAGATGCTTCGGGCCCAACTCGCCCTTTGGAAACAGGCCTGCACGTTGCGCCCTTCAGCTCTAGGGCAATGTAGCACACCCAGAGCAGAAGTTCTAGTGCAGCGTGATCAGGCCTGCAAAGAAACTGCATTTCACAGGCCTTTGTAAGTGATGGTTCCGGTAGGCTGTAAGAGCACTGTGCAGAGCGAGTTGTTTCATAGCTAGCCCAAAGAGCTGGAAGCAAGATGCTTTGGGGCCCAACTCGCCTTTTGCAAATAAGCCGGCACATTGTGCCTTTCAGCTCTAGGGCCATGTAGCACACCCAGAGCAGAAGTTCTACTTGAGCCAGATCAGGCCTGCAAAGAAACTGCATTTCACAGGCCTTTGTAAGAGATGTTCCCGGTAGGCTGTAAGAGCACTGTGCAGAGCGAGTTGTTTCATAGCTAGCCCAAAGAGCTGGAAGCAAGATGCTTTGGGGCCCAACTCGCCCTTTGGAAAGAAGCCTGCACGTTGTGCCTTTCAGCTCTAGGCCAATGTAGCACACCCAGAGCAGAAGTTCTACTTCAGCCAGATCAGGCCTGCAAAGAAACTGCGTTTCACAGGCCTTTGTAAGAGATGTTCCCGGTAGGCTGTAAGAGCACTGTGCAGAGCGAGTTGTTTCTTAGCTTCCCAAAGAGCTGGAAGCAAGATGCTTTGGGGCCCAACTCGCCTTTTGCAAAGAAGCCGGCACATTGTGCCTTTCAGCTCTAGGGCCATGTAGCACACCCAGAGCAGAAGTTCTAGTTCAGCCAGATCAGGCCTGCAAAGAAACTGCATTTCACAGGCCTTTGTAACTGATGCTCCCGGTAGGCTGTAAGAGCACTGTGCAGAGCGAGTTGTTTCTTAGCTAGCCCAAAGAGCTGGAAGCAAGATGCTTTGGGGCCCAACTCGCCCTTTTGAAAGAAGCCTGCACGTTGTGCCTTTCAGCTCTAGGGCCATGTAGCACACACAGAGCAGAAGTTCTACTTCAGCCACATCAGGCCTGCAAAGAAACTGCGTTTCACAGGCCTTTGTAAAAGATGTTCCTGGTAGGCTGTAAGAGCACTGTGCAGAGCGAGTTGTTTCTTAGCTTCCCAAAGAGCTGGAAGCAAGAAGCTTTGGGGCCCAACTCGCCCTTTGGAAAGAAGCCTGCACGTTGTGCCTTTCAGCTCTAGGCCAATGTAGCACACCCAGAGCAGAAGTTCTACTTCAGCCAGATCAGGCCTGCAAAGAAACTGCGTTTCACAGGCCTTTGTAAGAGATGTTCCCGGTAGGCTGTAAGAGCACTGTGCAGAGCGAGTTGTTTCATAGCTAGCCCAAAGAGCTGGAAGCAAGATGCTTTGGGGCCCAACTCGCCCTTTGGAAAGAAGCCTGCACGTTGTGCCTTTCAGCTCTAGGGCCATGTAGCACACCCAGAGCAGAAGTTCTACCTCAGCCAGATCAGGCCTGCAAAGAAACTGCGTTTGACAGGCCTTTGTATGAGATGTTCCCAGTAGGCTGTAAGAGCACTGTGCAGTGCGAGTTGTTTCTTAGCTTCCCAAGGAGCTGGAAGCAAGTTGCTTTGCGGCCCAACTCGCCCTTTGCAAAGAAGCCTGCATGTTGTGCCTTTCAGCTCTAGGGCAATGTAGCACACCCAGAGCAGAAGTTCTACTTCAGCCAGATCAGGCCTGCAAAGAAACTGCATTTCACAGGCCTTTGTAAGAGATGTTCCCAGTAGGCTGTAAGAGCACTGTGCAGAGCGACTTGTTTCTTAGCTTCCCAAAGAGCTGGAAGCAAGATGCTTTGGGGCCCAACTCGCCCTTTGGAAACAGGCCTGCACGTTGCGCCCTTCAGCTCTAGGGCAATGTAGCACACCCAGAGCAGAAGTTCTAGTGCAGCGTGATCAGGCCTGCAAAGAAACTGCATTTCACAGGCCTTTGTAAGTGATGGTTCCGGTAGGCTGTAAGAGCACTGTGCAGAGCGAGTTGTTTCATAGCTAGCCCAAAGAGCTGGAAGCAAGATGCTTTGGGGCCCAACTCGCCTTTTGCAAAGAAGCCTGAACATTGTGCCTTTCAGCTCTAGGGCCATGTAGCACACCCAGAGCAGAAGTTCTACTTCAGCCAGATCAGGCCTGCAAAGAAACTGCGTTTCACAGGCCTTTGTAAGAGATGTTCCCGGTAGGCTGTAAGAGCACTGTGCATAGCGAGTTGTTTCTTAGCTTCCCAAAGAGCTGGAAGCAAGATGCTTTGGGGCCCAACTCGACCTTTGGAAAGAAGCCTGCACGCTGTGCCTTTCAGCTCTAGGGCAATGTAGCACACGCAGAGCAGAAGTTCTACTTCAGCCAGATCAGGCCTGCAAAGAAACTGCGTTTCACAGGCCTTTGGAAGAGATGTTCCCGGTAGGCTGTAAGAGCACTGTGCAGAGCGAGTTGTTTCTTAGCTTCCCAAAGAGCTGGAAGCAAGATGCTTTGGGGCCCAACTCGCCCTTTGGAAAGAAGCCTGCACGTTGTGCCTTTCAGCTCTAGGCCAATGTAGCACACCCAGAGCAGAAGTTCTACTTCAGCCAGATCAGGCCTGCAAAGAAACTGCGTTACACAGGCCTTTGTAAGAGATGTTCCCGGTAGGCTGTAAAAGCACTGTGCAGAGCGAGTTGTTTCTTAGCTTCCCAAAGAGCTGGAAGCAAGATGCTTTGGGGCCCAACTCGCCCTTTGGAAAGAAGCCTGCACGTTGTGCCTTTCAGCTCTAGGCCAATGTAGAGCACCCAGAGCAGAAGTTCCACTTCAGCCAGATCAGGCCTGCAAAGAAACTGCGTTTCACAGGCCTTTGTAACTGATGCTCCCGGTAGGCTGTAAGAGCACTGTGCAGAGCGAGTTGTTTCTTAGCTTCCCAAAGAGCTGGAAGCCAGATGCTTTGGGGCCCAACTCGCCCTTTGGAAAGAAGCCTGCAGGTTGTGCCTTTCAGCTCTAGGCCAATGTAGCACACCCAGAGCAGAAGTTCTTCCTCAGCCAGATCAGGCCTGCAAAGAAACTGCGTTTGACAGGCCTTTGTATGAGATGTTCCCGGTAGGCTGTAAGAGCACTGTGCAGTGCGAGTTGTTTCTTAGCTTCCCAAGAAGCTGGAAGCAAGTTGCTTTGCGGCCCAACTCGCCCTTTGCAAAGAAGCCTGCACGTTGTGCCTTTCAGCTCTAGGGCAATGTAGCACACGCAGAGCAGAAGTTCTAGTTCAGCCAGATCCGGCCTGCAAAGAAACTGCGTTTCACAGGCCTTTGTAAGAGATGTTCCCGGTAGGCTGTAAGAGCACTGTGCAGAGCGCCTTGTTTCTTAGCTTCCCAAAGAGCTGGAAGCAAGATGCTTTGGGGCCCAACTCGCCCTTTGGAAAGAAGCCTGCACGTTGTGCCTTTCAGCTCTAGGCCAATGTAGCACACCCAGAGCAGAAGTTCTACTTCAGCCAGATCAGGCCTGAAAAGAAACTGCGTTTCACAGGCCTTTGTAAGAGATGTTCCCAGTAGGCTGTAAGAGCACTGTGCAGAGCGACTTGTTTCTTAGCTTCCCAAAGAGCTGGAAGCAAGATGCTTTGGGGCCCAACTCGCCCTTTGGAAACAGGCCTGCACGTTGTGCCCTTCAGCTCTAGGGCAATGTAGCACACCCAGAGCAGAAGTTCTAGTGCAGCGTGATCAGGCCTGCAAAGAAACTGCATTTCACAGGCCTTTGTAAGTGATGGTTCCGGTAGGCTGTAAGAGCACTGTGCAGAGCGAGTTGTTTCATAGCTAGCCCAAAGAGCTGGAAGCAAGATGCTTTGGGGCCCAACTCGCCTTTTGCAAAGAAGCCTGCACATTGTGCCTTTCAGCTCTAGGGCCATGTAGCACACCCAGAGCAGAATTTCTACTTCAGCCAGATCAGGCCTGCAAAGAAACTGCGTTTCACAGGCCTTTGTAAGAGATGTTCCCGGTAGGCTGTAAGAGCACTGTGCAGAGCGAGTTGTTTCTTAGCTTCCCAAAGAGCTGGAAGCAAGATGCTTTGGGGCCCAACTCGTCCTTTGGAAAGAAGCCTGCAGGTTGTGCCTTTCAACTCTAGGCCAAAGTAGCACACCCAGAGCAGAAGTTCTACTTCAGCCACATCTGGCCTGCAAAGAAACTGCGTTTCACAGGCCTTTGTAAGAGATGTTCCCGGTAGGCTGTAAGAGCACTGTGCAGAGCGAGTTGTTTCTTAGCTTCCCAAAGAGCTGGAAGCAAGATGCTTTGGGGCCCAACTCGCCCTTTGGAAAGAAGCCTGCAGGTTGTGCCTTTCAGCTCTAGGCCAAAGTAGCACACCCAGAGCAGAAGTTCTACTTCAGCCACATCAGGCCTGCAAAGAAACTGCGTTTCACAGGCCTTTGTAAGAGATGTTCCCGGTAGGCTGTAAGAGCACTGTGCAGAGCGAGTTGTTTCTTAGCTTCCCAAGGAGCTGGAAGCAAGATGCTTTGCGGCCCAACTCGCCCTTTGGAAAGAAGCCTGCACGTTGTGCCTTTCAGCTCTAGGCCAATGTAGCACACCCAGAGCAGAAGTTCTACTTCAGCCAGATCAGGCCTGCAAAGAAACTGCGTTTCACAGGCCTTTGTAAGAGATGTTCCCAGTAGGCTGTAAGAGCACTGTGCAGAGCGACTTGTTTCTTAGCTTCCCAAAGAGCTGGAAGCAAGATGCTTTGGGGCTCAACTCGCCCTTTGGAAAGAAGCCTGCACGTTGTGCCTTTCAGCTCAGGGCCAATGTAGAACACCCAGAGCAGAAGTTCTACTTCAGCCATATCAGGCCTGCAATGAAACTCGTTTCACAGGCCTTTGTAAGAGATGTTCCCGGTAGGCTGTAAGAGCACTGTGCAGAGCGAGTTGTTTCTTAGCTTCCCAAAGAGCTGGAAGCAAGATGCTTTGGGGCCCAACTCGCCCTTTGGAAAGAAGCCTGCACGCTGTGCCTTTCAGCTCTACGGCAATGTAGCACACGCAGAGCAGAAGTTCTACTTCAGCCAGATCAGGCCTGCAAAGAAACTGCGTTTCACAGGCCTTTGGAAGAGATGTTCCCGGTAGGCTGTAAGAGCACAGTGCAGAGCGAGTTGTTTCTTAGCTTCCCAAAGAGCTGGAAGCAAGATGCTTTGCGGCCCAACTCGCCCATTGGAAAGAAGCCTGCACGTTGTGCCTTTCAGCTCTAGGCCAATGTAGCACACCCAGAGCAGAAGTTCTACTTCAGCCAGATCAGGCCTGCAAAGAAACTGCGTTTGAGATGCCTTTGTAAGAGATGTTCCCGGTAGGCTGTAAAAGCACTGTCTAGAGCGAGTTGTTTCTTAGCTTCCCAAAGAGCTGGAAGCAAGATGCTTTGGGGCCCAACTCGCCCTTTGGAAAGAAGCCTGCATGTTGTGCCTTTCAGCTCTAGGCCAATGTAGCACACCCAGAGCAGAAGTTCTACTTCAGCCAGATCAGGCCTGCAAAGAAACTGCGTTTCACAGGCCTTTGTAAGAGATGTTCCCAGTAGGCTGTAAGAGCACTGTGCAGAGCGACTTGTTTCTTAGCTTCCCAAAGAGCTGGAAGCAAGATGCTTTGGGGCCCAACTCGCCCTTTGGAAACAGGCCTGCACGTTGTGCCCTTCAGCTCTAGGGCAATGTAGCACACCCAGAGCAGAAGTTCTAGTGCAGCGTGATCAGGCCTGCAAAGAAACTGCATTTCACAGGCCTTTGTAAGTGATGGTTCCGGTAGGCTGTAAGAGCACTGTGCAGAGCGAGTTGTTTCATAGCTAGCCCAAAGAGCTGGAAGCAAGATGCTTTGCGGCCCAACTCGCCCTTTGGAAAGAAGCCTGCACGTTGTGCCTTTCAGCTCTAGGCCAATGTAGCACACCCAGAGCAGAAGTTCTACTTCAGCCAGATCAGGCCTGCAAAGAAACTGCGTTACACAGGCCTTTGTAAGAGATGTTCCCGGGACTCTGTAAAAGCACTGTGAAGAGCGAGTTGTTTCTTAGCTTCCCAAAGAGCTGGAAGCAAGATGCTTTGGGGCCCAACTCGCCCTTTGGAAAGAAGCCTGCACGTTGTGCCTTTCAGCTCTAGGCCAATGTAGCACACCCAGAGCAGAAGTTCTGCTTCAGCGAGATCAGGCCTGCAAAGAAACTGCGTTTCACAGGCCTTTGTAAGAGATGTTCCCGGTAGGCTGTAAGAGCACTGTGCAGAGCGACTTGTTTCTTAGCTTCCCAAAGAGCTGGAAGCAAGATGCTTTGGGGCCCAACTCGCCCTTTGGAAAGAAGCCTGCAGGTTGTGCCTTTCAGCTCTAGGCCAATGTAGCACACCCAGAGCAGAAGTTCTACTTCAGCCACATCAGGCCTGCAAAGAAACTGCATTTCACAGGCCTTTGTAAGAGATGTTCCCGGTAGGCTGTAAGAGCACTGTGCAGAGCGAGGTGTTTCTTAGCTTCCCAAGGAGCTGGAAGCAAGATGCTTTGCGGCCCAACTCGCCCTTTGCAAAGAAGCCTGCACGTTGTGCCTTTCAGCTCTAGGGCAATGTAGCACACGCAGAGCAGAAGTTCTAGTTCAGCCAGATCAGGCCTGCAAAGAAACTGCGTTTCACAGGCCTTTGTAAGAGATGTTCCCGGTAGGCTGTAAGAGCACTGTGCAGAGCGACTTGTTTCTTAGCTTCCCAAAGAGCTGGAAGCAAGATGCTTTGGGGCCCAACTCGCCCTTTGGAAAGAAGCCTGCACGTTGTGCCTTTCAGCTCTAGGGAAATGTAGCACACCCAGAGCAGAAGTTCTGGTTCAGCCAGATTAGGCCTGCAAAGAAACTGCATTTCACAGGCCTTTGTAACTGATGCTCCCGGTAGGCTGTAAGAGCACTGTGCAGAGCGAGTTGTTTCTTAGCTTCCCAAAGAGCTGGAAGCAAGATGCTTTGGGGCCCAACTCGCCCTTGGAAAGAAGCCTGCACGTTGTGCCTTTCAGCTCTAGGCCAATGTAGCACACCCAGAGCAGAAGTTCTACTTTAGCCAGATCAGGCCTGCAAAGAAACTGCGTTTTACAGGCCTTTGTAAGAGATGTTCCCGGTAGGCTGTAAGAGCACTGTGCAGAGCGAGTTGTTTCTTAGCTTCCCAAAGAGCTGGAAGCAAGATGCTTTGGGGCCCAAATCGCCCTTTGGAAAGAAGCCTGAACGTTGTGCCTTTCAGCTCTAGGGCAATGTAGCACACCCAGAGCAGAAGTTCCACTTCAGCCAGATCAGGCCTGCAAAGAAACTGCGTTTCACAGGCCTTTGTAAGAGATGTTCCCGGTAGGCTGTAAGAGCACTGTGCAGAGCGTGTTGTTTCTTAGCTTCCCAAGGAGCTGGAAGCAAGATGCTTTGGGGCCCAACTCGCCCTTTGGAAAGAAGCCTGCACGTTTTGCCTTTCAGCTCTAGGGCAATGTAGCACACCCAGAGCAGAAGTTCTACATCAGCCAGATCAGGCCTGCAAAGAAACTGCGTTTCACAGGCCTTTGTAAGAGATGTTCCCGGTAGGCTGTAAGAGCACTGTGCAGAGCGAGTTGTTTCTTAGCTTCCCAAAGAGCTGGAAGCAAGATGCTTTGGGGCCCAACTCGCCATTTGGAAAGAAGCCTGCACGTTGTGCCTTTCAGCTCTAGGGCAATGTAGAGCACCCAGAGCAGAAGTTCCACTTCAGCCAGATCAGGCCTGCAAAGAAACTGCGTTTCACAGGCCTTTGTAAGAGATGTTCCCGGTAGGCTGTAAGAGCACTGTGCAGAGCGAGTTGTTTCTTAGCTTCCCAAAGAGCTGGAAGCAAGATGCTTTGGGGCCCAACTCGCCCTTTGGAAAGAAGCCTGCACGTTGTGCCTTTCAGCTCTAGGGCCATGTAGCACACCCAGAGCAGAAGTTCTATTACAGCCAGATCAGGCCTGCAAAGAAACTGCATTTCACAGGCCTTTGTAACTGATGCTCCCGGTAGGCTGTAAGAGCACTGTGCAGAGCGAGTTGTTGCATAGCTAGCCCAAAGAGCTGGAAGCAAGATGCTTTGGGGCCCAACTCGCCCTTTGGAAAGAAGCCTGCACGTTGTGCCTTTCAGCTCTAGGGCCATGTAGCACACACAGAGCAGAAGTTCTACTTCAGCCACATCAGGCCTGCAAAGAAACTGCGTTTCACAGGCCTTTGTAAGAGATGTTCCCGGTAGGCTGTAAGAGCACTGTGCAGAGCGAGTTGTTTCTTAGCTTCCCAAGGAGCTGGAAGCAAGATGCTTTGCGGCCCAACTCGCCCTTTGGAAAGAAGCCTGCACGTTGTGCCTTTCAGCTCTAGGCCAATGTAGCACACCCAGAGCAGAAGTTCTACTTCAGCCAGATCAGGCCTGCAAAGAAACTGCGTTTCACAGGCCTTTGTAAGAGATGTTCCCAGTAGGCTGTAAGAGCACTGTGCAGAGCGACTTGTTTCTTAGCTTCCCAAAGAGCTGGAAGCAAGATGCTTTGGGGCTCAACTCGCCCTTTGGAAAGAAGCCTGCACGTTGTGCCTTTCAGCTCAGGGCCAATGTAGAACACCCAGAGCAGAAGTTCTACTTCAGCCATATCAGGCCTGCAAAGAAACTCGTTTCACAGGCCTTTGTAAGAGATGTTCCCGGTAGGCTGTAAGAGCACTGTGCAGAGCGAGTTGTTTCTTAGCTTCCCAAAGAGCTGGAAGCAAGATGCTTTGGGGCCCAACTCGCCCTTTGGAAAGAAGCCTGCACGCTGTGCCTTTCAGCTCTACGGCAATGTAGCACACGCAGAGCAGAAGTTCTACTTCAGCCAGATCAGGCCTGCAAAGAAACTGCGTTTCACAGGCCTTTGGAAGAGATGTTCCCGGTAGGCTGTAAGAGCACAGTGCAGAGCGAGTTGTTTCTTAGCTTCCCAAAGAGCTGGAAGCAAGATGCTTTGCGGCCCAACTCGCCCATTGGAAAGAAGCCTGCACGTTGTGCCTTTCAGCTCTAGGCCAATGTAGCACACCCAGAGCAGAAGTTCTACTTCAGCCAGATCAGGCCTGCAAAGAAACTGCGTTTGAGATGCCTTTGTAAGAGATGTTCCCGGTAGGCTGTAAAAGCACTGTCTAGAGCGAGTTGTTTCTTAGCTTCCCAAAGAGCTGGAAGCAAGATGCTTTGGGGCCCAACTCGCCCTTTGGAAAGAAGCCTGCATGTTGTGCCTTTCAGCTCTAGGCCAATGTAGCACACCCAGAGCAGAAGTTCTACTTCAGCCAGATCAGGCCTGCAAAGAAACTGCGTTTCACAGGCCTTTGTAAGAGATGTTCCCAGTAGGCTGTAAGAGCACTGTGCAGAGCGACTTGTTTCTTAGCTTCCCAAAGAGCTGGAAGCAAGATGCTTTGGGGCCCAACTCGCCCTTTGGAAACAGGCCTGCACGTTGTGCCCTTCAGCTCTAGGGCAATGTAGCACACCCAGAGCAGAAGTTCTAGTGCAGCGTGATCAGGCCTGCAAAGAAACTGCATTTCACAGGCCTTTGTAAGTGATGGTTCCGGTAGGCTGTAAGAGCACTGTGCAGAGCGAGTTGTTTCATAGCTAGCCCAAAGAGCTGGAAGCAAGATGCTTTGGGGCCCAACTCGCCTTTTGCAAAGAAGCCTGCACATTGTGCCTTTCAGCTCTAGGGCCATGTAGCACACCCAGAGCAGAAGTTCTACTTCAGCCAGATCAGGCCTGCAAAGAAACTGCGTTTCACAGGCCTTTGGAAGAGATGTTCCCGGTAGGCTGTAAGAGCACTGTGCAGAGCGAGTTGTTTCTTAGCTTCCCAAAGAGCTGGAAGCAAGATGCTTTGGGGCCCAACTCGCCCTTTAAAAAGAAGCCTGCAGGTTGTGCCTTTCAGCTGTAGGGCCATGTAGCACACCCAGAGCAGAAGTTCTAGTTCAGCCAGATCAGGCCTGCAAAGAAACTGCATTTCACAGGCCTTTGTAACTGATGCTCCCGGTAGGCTGTAAGAGCACTGTGCAGAGCGAGTTGTTTCATAGCTAGCCCAAAGAGCTGGAAGCAAGATGCTTTGGGGCCCAACTCGCCCTTTGGAAAGAAGCCTGCACGTTGTGCCTTTCAGCTCTAGGGCCATGTAGCACACACAGAGCAGAAGTTCTACTTCAGCCACATCAGGCCTGCAAAGAAACTGCGTTTCACAGGCCTTTGTAAGAGATGTTCCCGGTAGGCTGTAAGAGCACTGTGCAGAGCGAGTTGTTTCTTAGCTTCCCAAAGAGCTGGAAGCAAGAAGCTTTGGGGCCCAACTCGCCCTGTGGAAAGAAGCCTGCACGTTGTGCCTTTCAGCTCTAGGCCAATGTAGCACACCCAGAGCAGAAGTTCTACTTCAGCCAGATCAGGCATGCAAAGAAACTGCGTTTCACATGCCTTTGTAAGAGATGTTCCCAGTAGGCTGTAAGAGCACTGTGCAGAGCGACTTGTTTCTTAGCTTCCCAAAGAGCTGGAAGCAAGATGCTTTGGGGCCCAACTCGCCCTTTGGAAACAGGCCTGCACGTTGTGCCCTTCAGCTCTAGGGCAATGTAGCACACCCAGAGCAGAAGTTCTAGTGCAGCGTGATCAGGCCTGCAAAGAAACTGCATTTCACAGGCCTTTGTAAGTGATGGTTCCGGTAGGCTGTAAGAGCACTGTGCAGAGCGAGTTGTTTCATAGCTAGCCCAAAGAGCTGGAAGCAAGATGCTTTGGGGCCAAACTCGCCTTTTGCAAAGAAGCCTGCACATTGTGCCTTTCAGCTCTAGGGCCATGTAGCACAACCAGAGCAGAAGTTCTACTTCAGCCAGATCAGGCCTGCAAAGAAACTGCGTTTCACAGGCCTTTGTAAGAGATGTTCCCGGTAGGCTGTAAGAGCACTGTGCAGAGCGAGTTGTTTCTTAGCTTCCCAAAGAGCTGGAAGCAAGATGCTTTGGGGCCCAACTCGCCCTTTGGAAAGAAGCCTGCAGGTTGTGCCTTTCAGCTCTAGGCCAAAGTAGCACACCCAGAGCAGAAGTTCTACTTCAGCCACATCAGGCCTGCAAAGCAACTGCGTTTGAGATGCCTTTGTAAGAGATGTTCCCGGTAGGCTGTAAAAGCACTGTGCAGAGCGAGTTGTTTCTTAGCTTCCCAAAGAGCTGGAAGCAAGATGCTTTGGGGCCCAACTCGCCCTTTGGAAAGAAGCCTGCACATTGTGCCTTTCAGCTCTAGGGAAATGTAGCACACCCAGAGCAGAAGTTCTGGTTCAGCCAGATTAGGCCTGCAAAGAAACTGCATTTCACAGGCCTTTGTAACTGATGCTCCCGGTAGGCTGTAAGAGCACTGTGCAGAGCGAGTTGTTTCTTAGCTTCCCAAAGAGCTGGAAGCAAGATGCTTTGGGGCCCAACTCGCCCTTTGGAAAGAAGCCTGCACGTTGTGCCTTTCAGCTCTAGGGCAATGTAGAGCACCCAGACCAGAAGTTCCACTTCAGCCAGATCAGGCCTGCCAAGAAACTTCGTTTCACAGGCCTTTGTAAGAGATGTTCCCGGTAGGCTGTAAGAGCACTGTGCAGAGCGACTTGTTTCTTAGCTTCCCAAAGAGCTGGAAGCAAGATGCTTTGGGGCCCAACTCGCCCTTTGGAAAGAAGCCTGCACGTTGTGCCTTTCAGCTCTAGGCCAATGTAGCACACCCAGAGCAGAAGTTCTACTTCAGCCAGATCCGGCCTGAAAAGAAACTGCGTTTCACAGGCCTTTGTAAGAGATGTTCCCAGTAGGCTGTAAGAGCACTGTGCAGAGCGACTTGTTTCTTAGCTTCCCAAAGAGCTGGAAGCAAGATGCTTTGGGGCCCAACTCGCCCTTTGGAAAGAAGCCTGCACGTTGTGCCTTTCAGCTCAGGGCCAATGTAGCACACCTAGAGCAGAAGTTCCACTTCAGCCAGATCAGGCCTGCAAAGAAACTGTGTTTCACAGGCCTTTGTAAGAGATGTTCCCGGTAGGCTGTAAGAGCAGTGTGCAGAGCGAGTTGTTTCTTAGCTTCCCAAAGAGCTGGAAGCAAGATGCTTTGGGGCCCGACTCGACCTTTGGAAAGAAGCCTGCACGCTGTGCCTTTCAGCTCTAGGGCAATGTAGCACACGCAGAGCAGAAGTTCTACTTCAGCCAGATCAGGCCTGCAAAGAAACTGCGTTTCACAGGCCTTTGGAAGAGATGTTCCCGGTAGGCTGTAAGAGCACTGTGCAGAGCGACTTGTTTCTTAGCTTCCCAAAGAGCTGGAAGCAAGATGCTTTGGGGCCCAACTCGCCCTTTGGAAAGAAGCCTGCACGTTGTGTCTTTCAGCTCTAGGCCAATGTAGCACACCCAGAGCAGAAGTTCTACTTCAGCCAGATCAGGCCTGCAAAGAAACTGCGTTACACAGGCCTTTGTAAGAGATGTTCCCGGTAGGCTGTAAAAGCACTGTGCAGAGCGAGTTGTTTCTTAGCTTCCCAAAGAGCTGGAAGCAAGATGCTTTGGGGCCCAACTCGCCCTTTGGAAAGAAGCCTGCACGTTGTGCCTTTCAGCTCTAGGGCAATGTAGAGCACCCAGAGCAGAAGTTCCACTTCAGCCAGATCAGGCCTGCAAAGAAACTGCGTTTCACAGGCCTTTGTAACTGATGCTCCCGGTAGGCTGTAAGAGCACTGTGCAGA
Source organism: Equus caballus (assembly GCF_041296265.1). NCBI lineage: Eukaryota > Metazoa > Chordata > Mammalia > Perissodactyla > Equidae > Equus > Equus caballus. The sequence goes on along the minus strand of NC_091688.1, from coordinate 51,333,672 downwards.
GCGAGTTGTTTCATAGCTAGCCCAAAGAGCTGGAAGCAAGATGCTTTGGGGCCCAACTCGCCTTTTGCAAAGAAGCCTGCACATTGTGCCTTTCAGCTCTAGGGCCATGTAGCACACCCAGAGCAGAAGTTCTACTTCAGCCAGATCAGGCCTGCAAAGAAACTGCGTTTCACAGGCCTTTGTAAGAGATGTTCCCGGTAGGCTGTAAGAGCACTGTGCAGAGCGAGTTGTTTCTTAGCTTCCCAAAGAGCTGGAAGCAAGATGCTTTGGGGCCCAACTCGCCCTTTGGAAAGAAGCCTGCACGTTGTGCCTTTCAGCTCTAGGCCAAAGTAGCACACCCAGAGCAGAAGTTCTACTTCAGCCACATCAGGCCTGCAAAGAAACTGCGTTTCACAGGCCTTTGTAAGAGATGTTCCCGGTAGGCTGTAAGAGCACTGTGCAGAGCGAGTTGTTTCTTAGCTTCCCAAGGAGCTGGAAGCAAGATGCTTTGCGGCCCAACTCGCCCTTTGCAAAGAAGCCTGCACGTTGTGCCTTTCAGCTCTAGGGCAATGTAGCACACCCAGAGCAGAAGTTCTACTTCAGCCAGATCAGGCCTGCAAAGAAACTGCGTTACACAGGCCTTTGTAAGAGATGTTCCCGGTAGGCTGTAAAAGCACTGTGCAGAGCGAGTTGTTTCTTAGCTTCCCAAAGAGCTGGAAGCAATTTGCTTTGGGGCCCAACTCGACCTTTGGAAAGAAGCCTGCACGTTGTGCCTTTCAGCTCTAGGGCAATGTAGAGCACCCAGAGCAGAAGTTCCACTTCAGCCAGATCAGGCCTGCAAAGAAACTGCGTTTCACAGGCCTTTGTAACTGATGTTCCCGGTAGGCTGTAAGAGCACTTTGCAGAGCGCCTTGTTTATTAGCTGCCCAAAGAGCTGGAAGCAAGATGCTTTGGGGCCCAACTCGCCCTTTGGAAAGAAGCCTGCACGTTGTGCCTTTCAGCTCTAGGCCAATGTAGCACACCCAGAGCAGAAGTTCTACTTCAGCCAGATCAGGCCTGCAAAGAAACTGCGTTTCACAGGCCTTTGTAAGAGATGTTCCCAGTAGGCTGTAAGAGCACTGTGCAGAGCGACTTGTTTCTTAGCTTCCCAAAGAGCTTGAAGCAAGATGCTTTGGGGCCCAACTCGCCCTTTGGAAACAGGCCTGCACGTTGTGCCCTTCAGCTCTAGGGCAATGTAGCACACCCAGAGCAGAAGTTCTAGTGCAGCGTGATCAGGCCTGCAAAGAAACTGCATTTCACAGGCCTTTGTAAGTGATGGTTCCGGTAGGCTGTAAGAGCACTGTGCAGAGCGAGTTGTTTCATAGCTAGCCAAAAGAGCTGGAAGCAAGATGCTTTGGGGCCCAACTCGCCTTTTGCAAAGAAGCCTGCACATTGTGCCTTTCAGCTCTAGGGCCATGTAGCACACCCAGAGCAGAAGTTCTACTTCAGCCAGATCAGGCCTGCAAAGAAACTGCGTTTCACAGGCCTTTGTAAGAGATGTTCCCGGTAGGCTGTAAGAGCACTGTGCAGAGCGAGTTGTTTCTTAGCTTCCCAAAGAGCTGGAAGCAAGATGCTTTGGGGCCCAACTCGCCCTTTGGAAAGAAGCCTGCACGTTGTGCCTTTCAGCTCTAGGCCAATGTAGCACACCCACAGCAGAAGTTCTACTTCAGCCAGATCAGGCCTGCAAAGAAACTGCGTTTCACAGGCCTTTGTAAGAGATGTTCCCGGTAGGCTGTAAGAGCACTGTGCAGAGCGAGTTGTTTCTTAGCTTCCCAAAGAGCTGGAAGCAAGAAGCTTTGGGGCCCAACTCGCCCTTTGGAAAGAAGCCTGCACGTTGTGCCTTTCAGCTCTAGGCCAATGTAGCACACCCCGAGCAGAAGTTCTACTTCAGCCAGATCAGGCCTGCAAAGAAACTTCGTTTCACAGGCCTTTGTAAGAGATGTTCCCGGTAGGCTGTAAGAGCACTGTGCAGAGCGAGTTGTTTCATAGCTAGCCCAAAGAGCTGGAAGCAAGATGCTTTGGGGCCCAACTCGCCCTTTGGAAAGAAGCCTGCACGTTGTGCCTTTCAGCTCTAGGGCCATGTAGCACACCCAGAGCAGAAGTTCTACCTCAGCCAGATCAGGCCTGCAAAGAAACTGCGTTTCACAGGCCTTTGTATGAGATGTTCCCGGTAGTCTGTAAGAGCACTGTGCAGAGCGAGTTGTTTCTTAGCTTCCCAAAGAGCTGGAAGCAAGATGCTTTGGGGCCCAACTCGCCCATTGGAAAGAAGCCTGCACGTTGTGCCTTTCAGCTCTAGGCCAATGTAGCACACCCAGATCAGAAGTTCTACTTCAGCGAGATCAGGCCTGCAAAGAAACTGCGTTTCACAGGCCTTTGTAAGAGATGTTCCCAGTAGGCTGTAAGAGCACTGTGCAGAGCGAGTTGTTTCTTAGCTTCCCAAGGAGCTGGAAGCAAGATGCTTTGCGGCCCAACTCGCCCTTTGCAAAGAAGCCTGCACGTTGTGCCTTTCAGCTCTAGGGCAATGTAGCACACCCAGAGCAGAAGTTCTACTTCAGCGAGATCAGGCCTGCAAAGAAACTGCGTTTCACAGGCCTTTGTAAGAGATGTTCCCGGTAGGCTGTAAGAGCACTGTGCAGAGCGAGTTGTTTCTTAGCTTCTCAAGGAGCTGGAAGCAAGATGCTTTGGGGCCAAACTCGACCTTTGGAAAGAAGCCTGCACGCTGTGCCTTTCAGCTCTAGGGCAATGTAGCACACGCAGAGCAGAAGTTCTACCTCAGCCAGATCAGGCCTGCAAAGAAACTGCGTTTCACAGGCCTTTGGAAGAGATGTTCCCGGTAGGCTGTAAGAGCACTGTGCAGAGCGAGTTGTTTCTTAGCTTCCCAAAGAGCTGGAAGCAAGATGCTTTGGGGCCCAACTCGCCCTTTGGAAAGAAGCCTGCAGGTTGTGCCTTTCAGCTCTAGGCCAATGTAGCACACCCAGAGCAGAAGTTCTACTTCAGCGAGATCAGGCCTGCAAAGAAACTGCGTTTCACAGGCCTTTGTAAGAGATGTTCCCGGTAGGCTGTAAGAGCACTGTGCAGAGCGAGTTGTTTCTTAGCTTCCCAAGGAGCTGGAAGCAAGATGCTTTGCGGCCCAACTCGCCCATTGGAAAGAAGCCTGCACGTTGTGCCTTTCAGCTCTAGGCCAATGTAGCACACCCAGAGCAGAAGTTCTACTTCAGCCAGATCAGGCCTGCAAAGCAACTGCGTTTGAGATGCCTTTGTAAGAGATGTTCCCGGTAGGCTGTAAAAGCACTGTCTAGAGCGAGTTGTTTCTTAGCTTCCCAAAGAGCTGGAAGCAAGATGCTTTGGGGCCCAACTCGCCCTTTGGAAAGAAGCCTGCACGTTGTGCCTTTCAGCTCTAGGCCAATGTAGCACACCCAGAGCAGAAGTTCTACTTCAGCCAGATCAGGCCTGCAAAGAAACTGCGTTTCACAGGCCTTTGTAAGAGATGTTCCCAGTAGGCTGTAAGAGCACTGTGCAGAGCGACTTGTTTCTTAGCTTCCCAAAGAGCTGGAAGCAAGATGCTTTGGGGCCCAACTCGCCCTTTGGAAACAGGCCTGCACGTTGTGCCCTTCAGCTCTAGGGCAATGTAGCACACCCAGAGCAGAAGTTCTAGTGCAGCGTGATCAGGCCTGCAAAGAAACTGCATTTCACAGGCCTTTGTAAGTGATGGTTCCGGTAGGCTGTAAGAGCACTGTGCAGAGCGAGTTGTTTCATAGCTAGCCCAAAGAGCTGGAAGCAAGATGCTTTGGGGCCCAACTCGCCTTTTGCAAAGAAGCCTGCACATTGTGCCTTTCAGCTCTAGGGCCATGTAGCACACCCAGAGCAGAAGTTCTACTTCAGCCACATCAGGCCTGCAAAGGAACTGCGTTTCACAGGCCTTTGTAAGAGATCTTCCCGGTAGGCTGTAAGAGCACTGTGCAGAGCGAGTTGTTACTTAGCTTCCCAAAGAGCTGGAAGCAAGATGCTTTGGGGCCCAACTCGCCCTTTGGAAAGAAGCCTGCACGTTGTGCCTTTCAGCTCTAGGGCAATGTAGAGCACCCAGAGCAGAAGTTCCACTTCAGCCAGATCAGGCCTGCAAAGAAACTGCGTTTCACAGGCCTTTGCAAGAGATGTTCCCCGTAGGCTGTAAGAGCACTGTGCAGAGCGAGTTGTTTCTTAGCTTCCCAAAGAGCTGGAAGCAAGATGCTTTGGGGCCCAACTCGCCCTTTGGAAAGAAGCCTGCACGTTGTGCCTTTCAGCTCTAGGGCCATGTAGCACACCCAGAGCAGAAGTTCTAGTTCAGCCAGATCAGGCCTGCAAAGAAACTGCATTTCACAGGCCTTTGTAAGTGATGGTTCCGGTAGGCTGTAAGAGCACTGTGCAGAGCGAGTTGTTTCATAGCTAGCCCAAAGAGCTGGAAGCAAGATGCTTTGGGGCCCAACTCGACCTTTGGAAAGAAGCCTGCACGTTGTGCCTTTCAGCTCTAGGGCCATGTAGCACACACAGAGCAGAAGTTCTACTTCAGCCACATCAGGCCTGCAAAGAAACTGCGTTTCACAGGCCTTTGTAAAAGATGTTCCCGGTAGGCTGTAAGAGCACTGTGCAGAGCGAGTTGTTTCTTAGCTTCCCAAAGAGCTGGAAGCAAGAAGCTTTGAGGCCCAACTCGCCCTTTGGAAAGAAGCCTGCACGTTGTGCCTTTCAGCTCTAGGCCAATGTAGCACACCCAGAGCAGAAGTTCTACTTCAGCCAGATCAGGCCTGCAAAGAAACTGCGTTTCACAGGCCTTTGTAAGAGATGTTCCCGGTAGGCTGTAAGAGCACTGTGCAGAGCGAGTTGTTTCATAGCTAGCCCAAAGAGCTGGAAGCAAGATGCTTTGGGGCCCAACTCGCCCTTTGGAAAGAAGCCTGCACGTTGTGCCTTTCAGCTCTAGGGCCATGTAGCACACCCAGAGCAGAAGTTCTACCTCAGCCAGATCAGGCCTGCAAAGAAACTGCGTTTCACAGGCCTTTGTATGAGATGTTCCCAGTAGGCTGTAAGAGCACTGTGCAGTGCGAGTTGTTTCTTAGCTTCCCAAGGAGCTGGAAGCAAGTTGCTTTGCGGCCCAACTCGCCCTTTGCAAAGAAGCCTGCACGTTGTGCCTTTCAGCTCTAGGGCAATGTAGCACACCCAGAGCAGAAGTTCTACTTCAGCCAGATCAGGCCTGCAAAGAAACTGCGTTTCACAGGCCTTTGTAAGAGATGTTCCCAGTAGGCTGTAAGAGCACTGTGCAGAGCGACTTGTTTCTTAGCTTCCCAAAGAGCTGGAAGCAAGATGCTTTGGGGCCCAACTCGCCCTTTGGAAACAGGCCTGCACGTTGCGCCCTTCAGCTCTAGGGCAATGTAGCACACCCAGAGCAGAAGTTCTAGTGCAGCGTGATCAGGCCTGCAAAGAAACTGCATTTCACAGGCCTTTGTAAGTGATGGTTCCGGTAGGCTGTAAGAGCACTGTGCAGAGCGAGTTGTTTCATAGCTAGCCCAAAGAGCTGGAAGCAAGATGCTTTGGGGCCCAACTCGCCTTTTGCAAAGAAGCCTGCACATTGTGCCTTTCAGCTCTAGGGCCATGTAGCACACCCAGAGCAGAAGTTCTACTTCAGCCAGATCAGGCCTGCAAAGAAACTGCGTTTCACAGGCCTTTGTAAGAGATGTTCCCAGTAGGCTGTAAGAGCACTGTGCAGAGCGAGTTGTTTCTTAGCTTCCCAAGGAGCTGGAAGCAAGATGCTTTGCGGCCCAACTCGCCCTTTGCAAAGAAGCCTGCACGTTGTGCCTTTCAGCTCTAGGGCAATGTAGCACACCCAGAGCAGAAGTTCTACTTCAGCGAGATCAGGCCTGCAAAGAAACTGCGTTTCACAGGCCTTTGTAAGAGATGTTCCCGGTAGGCTGTAAGAGCACTGTGCAGAGCGAGTTGTTTCTTAGCTTCTCAAGGAGCTGGAAGCAAGATGCTTTGGGGCCAAACTCGACCTTTGGAAAGAAGCCTGCACGCTGTGCCTTTCAGCTCTAGGGCAATGTAGCACACGCAGAGCAGAAGTTCTACCTCAGCCAGATCAGGCCTGCAAAGAAACTGCGTTTCACAGGCCTTTGGAAGAGATGTTCCCGGTAGGCTGTAAGAGCACTGTGCAGAGCGAGTTGTTTCTTAGCTTCCCAAAGAGCTGGAAGCAAGATGCTTTGGGGCCCAACTCGCCCTTTGGAAAGAAGCCTGCAGGTTGTGCCTTTCAGCTCTAGGCCAATGTAGCACACCCAGAGCAGAAGTTCTACTTCAGCGAGATCAGGCCTGCAAAGAAACTGCGTTTCACAGGCCTTTGTAAGAGATGTTCCCGGTAGGCTGTAAGAGCACTGTGCAGAGCGAGTTGTTTCTTAGCTTCCCAAGGAGCTGGAAGCAAGATGCTTTGCGGCCCAACTCGCCCATTGGAAAGAAGCCTGCACGTTGTGCCTTTCAGCTCTAGGCCAATGTAGCACACCCAGAGCAGAAGTTCTACTTCAGCCAGATCAGGCCTGCAAAGCAACTGCGTTTGAGATGCCTTTGTAAGAGATGTTCCCGGTAGGCTGTAAAAGCACTGTCTAGAGCGAGTTGTTTCTTAGCTTCCCAAAGAGCTGGAAGCAAGATGCTTTGGGGCCCAACTCGCCCTTTGGAAAGAAGCCTGCACGTTGTGCCTTTCAGCTCTAGGCCAATGTAGCACACCCAGAGCAGAAGTTCTACTTCAGCCAGATCAGGCCTGCAAAGAAACTGCGTTTCACAGGCCTTTGTAAGAGATGTTCCCAGTAGGCTGTAAGAGCACTGTGCAGAGCGACTTGTTTCTTAGCTTCCCAAAGAGCTGGAAGCAAGATGCTTTGGGGCCCAACTCGCCCTTTGGAAACAGGCCTGCACGTTGTGCCCTTCAGCTCTAGGGCAATGTAGCACACCCAGAGCAGAAGTTCTAGTGCAGCGTGATCAGGCCTGCAAAGAAACTGCATTTCACAGGCCTTTGTAAGTGATGGTTCCGGTAGGCTGTAAGAGCACTGTGCAGAGCGAGTTGTTTCATAGCTAGCCCAAAGAGCTGGAAGCAAGATGCTTTGGGGCCCAACTCGCCTTTTGCAAAGAAGCCTGCACATTGTGCCTTTCAGCTCTAGGGCCATGTAGCACACCCAGAGCAGAAGTTCTACTTCAGCCACATCAGGCCTGCAAAGGAACTGCGTTTCACAGGCCTTTGTAAGAGATCTTCCCGGTAGGCTGTAAGAGCACTGTGCAGAGCGAGTTGTTACTTAGCTTCCCAAAGAGCTGGAAGCAAGATGCTTTGGGGCCCAACTCGCCCTTTGGAAAGAAGCCTGCACGTTGTGCCTTTCAGCTCTAGGGCAATGTAGAGCACCCAGAGCAGAAGTTCCACTTCAGCCAGATCAGGCCTGCAAAGAAACTGCGTTTCACAGGCCTTTGCAAGAGATGTTCCCCGTAGGCTGTAAGAGCACTGTGCAGAGCGAGTTGTTTCTTAGCTTCCCAAAGAGCTGGAAGCAAGATGCTTTGGGGCCCAACTCGCCCTTTGGAAAGAAGCCTGCACGTTGTGCCTTTCAGCTCTAGGGCCATGTAGCACACCCAGAGCAGAAGTTCTAGTTCAGCCAGATCAGGCCTGCAAAGAAACTGCATTTCACAGGCCTTTGTAAGTGATGGTTCCGGTAGGCTGTAAGAGCACTGTGCAGAGCGAGTTGTTTCATAGCTAGCCCAAAGAGCTGGAAGCAAGATGCTTTGGGGCCCAACTCGACCTTTGGAAAGAAGCCTGCACGTTGTGCCTTTCAGCTCTAGGGCCATGTAGCACACACAGAGCAGAAGTTCTACTTCAGCCACATCAGGCCTGCAAAGAAACTGCGTTTCACAGGCCTTTGTAAAAGATGTTCCCGGTAGGCTGTAAGAGCACTGTGCAGAGCGAGTTGTTTCTTAGCTTCCCAAAGAGCTGGAAGCAAGAAGCTTTGAGGCCCAACTCGCCCTTTGGAAAGAAGCCTGCACGTTGTGCCTTTCAGCTCTAGGCCAATGTAGCACACCCAGAGCAGAAGTTCTACTTCAGCCAGATCAGGCCTGCAAAGAAACTGCGTTTCACAGGCCTTTGTAAGAGATGTTCCCGGTAGGCTGTAAGAGCACTGTGCAGAGCGAGTTGTTTCATAGCTAGCCCAAAGAGCTGGAAGCAAGATGCTTTGGGGCCCAACTCGCCCTTTGGAAAGAAGCCTGCACGTTGTGCCTTTCAGCTCTAGGGCCATGTAGCACACCCAGAGCAGAAGTTCTACCTCAGCCAGATCAGGCCTGCAAAGAAACTGCGTTTCACAGGCCTTTGTATGAGATGTTCCCAGTAGGCTGTAAGAGCACTGTGCAGTGCGAGTTGTTTCTTAGCTTCCCAAGGAGCTGGAAGCAAGTTGCTTTGCGGCCCAACTCGCCCTTTGCAAAGAAGCCTGCACGTTGTGCCTTTCAGCTCTAGGGCAATGTAGCACACCCAGAGCAGAAGTTCTACTTCAGCCAGATCAGGCCTGCAAAGAAACTGCGTTTCACAGGCCTTTGTAAGAGATGTTCCCAGTAGGCTGTAAGAGCACTGTGCAGAGCGACTTGTTTCTTAGCTTCCCAAAGAGCTGGAAGCAAGATGCTTTGGGGCCCAACTCGCCCTTTGGAAACAGGCCTGCACGTTGCGCCCTTCAGCTCTAGGGCAATGTAGCACACCCAGAGCAGAAGTTCTAGTGCAGCGTGATCAGGCCTGCAAAGAAACTGCATTTCACAGGCCTTTGTAAGTGATGTTCCCGGTAGGCTGTAAGAGCACTGTGCAGAGCGAGTTGTTTCATAGCTAGCCCAAAGAGCTGGAAGCAAGATGCTTTGGGGCCCAACTCGCCTTTTGCAAAGAAGCCTGCACATTGTGCCTTTCAGCTCTAGGCCAATGTAGAGCACCCAGAGCAGAAGTTCCACTTCAGCCAGATCAGGCCTGCAAAGAAACTGCGTTTCACAGGCCTTTGTAACTGATGCTCCCGGTAGGCTGTAAGAGCACTGTGCAGAGCGAGTTGTTTCTTAGCTTCCCAAAGAGCTGGAAGCAAGATGCTTTGGGGCCCAACTCGCCCTTTGGAAAGAAGCCTGCAGGTTGTGCCTTTCAGCTCTAGGCCAATGTAGCACACCCAGAGCAGAAGTTCTTCCTCAGGCAGATCAGGCCTGCAAAGAAACTGCGTTTGACAGGCCTTTGTATGAGATGTTCCCGGTAGGCTGTAAGAGCACTGTGCAGTGCGAGTTGTTTCTTAGCTTCCCAAGGAGCTGGAAGCAAGTTGCTTTGCGGCCCAACTCACCCTTTGCAAAGAAGCCTGCACGTTGTGCCTTTCAGCTCTAGGGCAATGTAGCACACGCAGAGCAGAAGTTCTAGTTCAGCCAGATCCGGCCTGCAAAGAAACTGCGTTTCACAGGCCTTTGTAAGAGATGTTCCCGGTAGGCTGTAAGAGCACTGTGCAGAGCGCCTTGTTTATTAGCTTCCCAAAGAGCTGGAAGCAAGATGCTTTGGGGCCCAACTCGCCCTTTGGAAAGAAGCCTGCACGTTGTGCCTTTCAGCTCTAGGGCAATGTAGCACACCCAGAGCAGAAGATCTACTTCAGCCAGATCAGGCCTGCAAAGAAACTGCGTTTCACAGGCCTTTGTAAGAGATGTTCCCAGTAGGCTGTAAGAGCACTGTGCAGAGCGACTTGTTTCTTAGCTTCCCAAAGAGCTGGAAGCAAGATGCTTTGGGGCCCAACTCGCCCTTTGGAAACAGGCCTGCACGTTGTGCCCTTCAGCTCTAGGGCAATGTAGCACACCCAGAGCAGAAGTTCTAGTGCAGCGTGATCAGGCCTGCAAAGAAACTGCATTTCACAGGCCTTTGTAAGTGATGGTTCCGGTAGGCTGTAAGAGCACTGTGCAGAGCGAGTTGTTTCATAGCTAGCCCAAAGAGCTGGAAGCAAGATGCTTTGGGGCCCAACTCGCCTTTTGCAAAGAAGCCGGCACATTGTGCCTTTCAGCTCTAGGGCCATGTAGCACACCCAGAGCAGAAGTTCTACTTGAGCCAGATCAGGCCTGCAAAGAAACTGCATTTCACAGGCCTTTGTAAGAGATGTTCCCGGTAGGCTGTAAGAGCACTGTGCAGAGCGAGTTGTTTCATAGCTAGCCCAAAGAGCTGGAAGCAAGATGCTTTGGGGCCCAACTCGCCCTTTGGAAAGAAGCCTGCACGTTGTGCCTTTCAGCTCTAGGGCAATGTAGAGCACCCAGAGCAGAAGTTCCACTTCAGCCAGATCAGGCCTGCAAAGAAACTGCGTTTCACAGGCCTTTGCAAGAGATGTTCCCCGTAGGCTGTAAGAGCACTGTGCAGAGCGAGTTGTTTCTTAGCTTCCCAAAGAGCTGGAAGCAAGATGCTTTGGGGCCCAACTCGCCCTTTGGAAAGAAGCCTGCACGTTGTGCCTTTCAGCTCTAGGGCCATGTAGCACACCCAGAGCAGAAGTTCTAGTACAGCCAGATCAGGCCTGCAAAGAAACTGCATTTCACAGGCCTTTGTAACTGATGCTCCCGGTAGGCTGTAAGAGCACTGTGCAGAGCGAGTTGTTTCATAGCTAGCCCAAAGAGCTGGAAGCAAGATGCTTTGGGGCCCAACTCGCCCTTTGGAAAGAAGCCTGCACGTTGTGCCTTTCAGCTCTAGGGCCATGTAGCACACACAGAGCAGAAGTTCTACTTCAGCCACATCAGGCCTGCAAAGAAACTGCGTTTCACAGGCCTTTGTAAAAGATGTTCCCGGTAGGCTGTAAGAGCACTGTGCAGAGCGAGTTGTTTCTTAGCTTCCCAAAGAGCTGGAAGCAAGAAGCTTTGGGGCCCAACTCGCCCTTTGGAAAGAAGCCTGCACGTTGTGCCTTTCAGCTCTAGGCCAATGTAGCACACCCAGAGCAGAAGTTCTACTTCAGCCAGATCAGGCCTGCAAAGAAACTGCGTTTCACAGGCCTTTGTAAGAGATGTTCCCGGTAGGCTGTAAGAGCACTGTGCAGAGCGAGTTGTTTCATAGCTAGCCCAAAGAGCTGGAAGCAAGATGCTTTGGGGCCCAACTCGCCCTTTGGAAAGAAGCCTGCACGTTGTGCCTTTCAGCTCTAGGGCCATGTAGCACACCCAGAGCAGAAGTTCTACCTCAGCCAGATCAGGCCTGCAAAGAAACTGCGTTTGACAGGCCTTTGTATGAGATGTTCCCAGTAGGCTGTAAGAGCACTGTGCAGTGCGAGTTGTTTCTTAGCTTCCCAAGGAGCTGGAAGCAAGTTGCTTTGCGGCCCAACTCGCCCTTTGCAAAGAAGCCTGCACGTTGTGCCTTTCGGCTCTAGGGCAATGTAGCACACCCAGAGCAGAAGTTCTACTTCAGCCAGATCAGGCCTGCAAAGAAACTGCGTTTCACAGGCCTTTGTAAGAGATGTTCCCAGTAGGCTGTAAGAGCACTGTGCAGAGCGACTTGTTTCTTAGCTTCCCAAAGAGCTGGAAGCAAGATGCTTTGGGGCCCAACTCGCCCTTTGGAAACAGGCCTGCACGTTGCGCCCTTCAGCTCTAGGGCAATGTAGAGCACCCAGAGCAGAAGTTCCACTTCAGCCAGATCAGGCCTGCAAAGAAACTGCGTTTCACAGGCCTTTGTAACTGATGCTCCCGGTAGGCTGTAAGAGCACTGTGCAGAGCGAGTTGTTTCTTAGCTTCCCAAAGAGCTGGAAGCAAGATGCTTTGGGGCCCAACTCGCCCTTTGGAAAGAAGCCTGCAGGTTGTGCCTTTCAGCTCTAGGCCAATGTAGCACACCCAGAGCAGAAGTTCTTCCTCAGGCAGATCAGGCCTGCAAAGAAACTGCGTTTGACAGGCCTTTGTATGAGATGTTCCCGGTAGGCTGTAAGAGCACTGTGCAGTGCGAGTTGTTTCTTAGCTTCCCAAGGAGCTGGAAGCAAGTTGCTTTGCGGCCCAACTCACCCTTTGCAAAGAAGCCTGCACGTTGTGCCTTTCAGCTCTAGGGCAATGTAGCACACGCAGAGCAGAAGTTCTAGTTCAGCCAGATCCGGCCTGCAAAGAAACTGCGTTTCACAGGCCTTTGTAAGAGATGTTCCCGGTAGGCTGTAAGAGCACTGTGCAGAGCGCCTTGTTTATTAGCTTCCCAAAGAGCTGGAAGCAAGATGCTTTGGGGCCCAACTCGCCCTTTGGAAAGAAGCCTGCACGTTGTGCCTTTCAGCTCTAGGGCAATGTAGCACACCCAGAGCAGAAGATCTACTTCAGCCAGATCAGGCCTGCAAAGAAACTGCGTTTCACAGGCCTTTGTAAGAGATGTTCCCAGTAGGCTGTAAGAGCACTGTGCAGAGCGACTTGTTTCTTAGCTTCCCAAAGAGCTGGAAGCAAGATGCTTTGGGGCCCAACTCGCCCTTTGGAAACAGGCCTGCACGTTGTGCCCTTCAGCTCTAGGGCAATGTAGCACACCCAGAGCAGAAGTTCTAGTGCAGCGTGATCAGGCCTGCAAAGAAACTGCATTTCACAGGCCTTTGTAAGTGATGGTTCCGGTAGGCTGTAAGAGCACTGTGCAGAGCGAGTTGTTTCATAGCTAGCCCAAAGAGCTGGAAGCAAGATGCTTTGGGGCCCAACTCGCCTTTTGCAAAGAAGCCGGCACATTGTGCCTTTCAGCTCTAGGGCCATGTAGCACACCCAGAGCAGAAGTTCTACTTGAGCCAGATCAGGCCTGCAAAGAAACTGCATTTCACAGGCCTTTGTAAGAGATGTTCCCGGTAGGCTGTAAGAGCACTGTGCAGAGCGAGTTGTTTCATAGCTAGCCCAAAGAGCTGGAAGCAAGATGCTTTGGGGCCCAACTCGCCCTTTGGAAAGAAGCCTGCACGTTGTGCCTTTCAGCTCTAGGGCAATGTAGAGCACCCAGAGCAGAAGTTCCACTTCAGCCAGATCAGGCCTGCAAAGAAACTGCGTTTCACAGGCCTTTGCAAGAGATGTTCCCCGTAGGCTGTAAGAGCACTGTGCAGAGCGAGTTGTTTCTTAGCTTCCCAAAGAGCTGGAAGCAAGATGCTTTGGGGCCCAACTCGCCCTTTGGAAAGAAGCCTGCACGTTGTGCCTTTCAGCTCTAGGGCCATGTAGCACACCCAGAGCAGAAGTTCTAGTACAGCCAGATCAGGCCTGCAAAGAAACTGCATTTCACAGGCCTTTGTAACTGATGCTCCCGGTAGGCTGTAAGAGCACTGTGCAGAGCGAGTTGTTTCATAGCTAGCCCAAAGAGCTGGAAGCAAGATGCTTTGGGGCCCAACTCGCCCTTTGGAAAGAAGCCTGCACGTTGTGCCTTTCAGCTCTAGGGCCATGTAGCACACACAGAGCAGAAGTTCTACTTCAGCCACATCAGGCCTGCAAAGAAACTGCGTTTCACAGGCCTTTGTAAAAGATGTTCCCGGTAGGCTGTAAGAGCACTGTGCAGAGCGAGTTGTTTCTTAGCTTCCCAAAGAGCTGGAAGCAAGAAGCTTTGGGGCCCAACTCGCCCTTTGGAAAGAAGCCTGCACGTTGTGCCTTTCAGCTCTAGGCCAATGTAGCACACCCAGAGCAGAAGTTCTACTTCAGCCAGATCAGGCCTGCAAAGAAACTGCGTTTCACAGGCCTTTGTAAGAGATGTTCCCGGTAGGCTGTAAGAGCACTGTGCAGAGCGAGTTGTTTCATAGCTAGCCCAAAGAGCTGGAAGCAAGATGCTTTGGGGCCCAACTCGCCCTTTGGAAAGAAGCCTGCACGTTGTGCCTTTCAGCTCTAGGGCCATGTAGCACACCCAGAGCAGAAGTTCTACCTCAGCCAGATCAGGCCTGCAAAGAAACTGCGTTTGACAGGCCTTTGTATGAGATGTTCCCAGTAGGCTGTAAGAGCACTGTGCAGTGCGAGTTGTTTCTTAGCTTCCCAAGGAGCTGGAAGCAAGTTGCTTTGCGGCCCAACTCGCCCTTTGCAAAGAAGCCTGCACGTTGTGCCTTTCGGCTCTAGGGCAATGTAGCACACCCAGAGCAGAAGTTCTACTTCAGCCAGATCAGGCCTGCAAAGAAACTGCGTTTCACAGGCCTTTGTAAGAGATGTTCCCAGTAGGCTGTAAGAGCACTGTGCAGAGCGACTTGTTTCTTAGCTTCCCAAAGAGCAGGAAGCAAGATGCTTTGGGGCCCAACTCGCCCTTTGGAAACAGGCCTGCACGTTGCGCCCTTCAGCTCTAGGGCAATGTAGCACACCCAGAGCAGAAGTTCTAGTGCAGCGTGATCAGGCCTGCAAAGAAACTGCATTTCACAGGCCTTTGTAAGTGATGGTTCCGGTAGGCTGTAAGAGCACTGTGCAGAGCGAGTTGTTTCATAGCTAGCCCAAAGAGCTGGAAGCAAGATGCTTTGGGGCCCAACTCGCCTTTTGCAAAGAAGCCGGCACATTGTGCCTTTCAGCTCTAGGGCCATGTAGCACACCCAGAGCAGAAGTTCTACTTGAGCCAGATCAGGCCTGCAAAGAAACTGCATTTCACAGGCCTTTGTAAGAGATGTTCCCGGTAGGCTGTAAGAGCACTGTGCAGAGCGAGTTGTTTCATAGCTAGCCCAAAGAGCTGGAAGCAAGATGCTTTGGGGCCCAACTCGCCCTTTGGAAAGAAGCCTGCACGTTGTGCCTTTCAGCTCTAGGCCAATGTAGCACACCCAGAGCAGAAGTTCTACTTCAGCCAGATCAGGCCTGCAAAGAAACTGCGTTTCACAGGCCTTTGTAAGAGATGTTCCCGGTAGGCTGTAAGAGCACTGTGCAGAGCGAGTTGTTTCTTAGCTTCCCAAAGAGCTGGAAGCAAGATGCTTTGGGGCCCAACTCGCCTTTTGCAAAGAAGCCGGCACATTGTGCCTTTCAGCTCTAGGGCCATGTAGCACACCCAGAGCAGAAGTTCTAGTTCAGCCAGATCAGGCCTGCAAAGAAACTGCATTTCACAGGCCTTTGTAACTGATGCTCCCGGTAGGCTGTAAGAGCACTGTGCAGAGCGAGTTGTTTCTTAGCTAGCCCAAAGAGCTGGAAGCAAGATGCTTTGGGGCCCAACTCGCCCTTTTGAAAGAAGCCTGCACGTTGTGCCTTTCAGCTCTAGGGCCATGTAGCACACACAGAGCAGAAGTTCTACTTCAGCCACATCAGGCCTGCAAAGAAACTGCGTTTCACAGGCCTTTGTAAAAGATGTTCCTGGTAGGCTGTAAGAGCACTGTGCAGAGCGAGTTGTTTCTTAGCTTCCCAAAGAGCTGGAAGCAAGAAGCTTTGGGGCCCAACTCGCCCTTTGGAAAGAAGCCTGCACGTTGTGCCTTTCAGCTCTAGGCCAATGTAGCACACCCAGAGCAGAAGTTCTACTTCAGCCAGATCAGGCCTGCAAAGAAACTGCGTTTCACAGGCCTTTGTAAGAGATGTTCCCGGTAGGCTGTAAGAGCACTGTGCAGAGCGAGTTGTTTCATAGCTAGCCCAAAGAGCTGGAAGCAAGATGCTTTGGGGCCCAACTCGCCCTTTGGAAAGAAGCCTGCACGTTGTGCCTTTCAGCTCTAGGGCCATGTAGCACACCCAGAGCAGAAGTTCTACCTCAGCCAGATCAGGCCTGCAAAGAAACTGCGTTTGACAGGCCTTTGTATGAGATGTTCCCAGTAGGCTGTAAGAGCACTGTGCAGTGCGAGTTGTTTCTTAGCTTCCCAAGGAGCTGGAAGCAAGTTGCTTTGCGGCCCAACTCGCCCTTTGCAAAGAAGCCTGCATGTTGTGCCTTTCAGCTCTAGGGCAATGTAGCACACCCAGAGCAGAAGTTCTACTTCAGCCAGATCAGGCCTGCAAAGAAACTGCATTTCACAGGCCTTTGTAAGAGATGTTCCCAGTAGGCTGTAAGAGCACTGTGCAGAGCGACTTGTTTCTTAGCTTCCCAAAGAGCTGGAAGCAAGATGCTTTGGGGCCCAACTCGCCCTTTGGAAACAGGCCTGCACGTTGCGCCCTTCAGCTCTAGGGCAATGTAGCACACCCAGAGCAGAAGTTCTAGTGCAGCGTGATCAGGCCTGCAAAGAAACTGCATTTCACAGGCCTTTGTAAGTGATGGTTCCGGTAGGCTGTAAGAGCACTGTGCAGAGCGAGTTGTTTCATAGCTAGCCCAAAGAGCTGGAAGCAAGATGCTTTGGGGCCCAACTCGCCTTTTGCAAAGAAGCCTGAACATTGTGCCTTTCAGCTCTAGGGCCATGTAGCACACCCAGAGCAGAAGTTCTACTTCAGCCAGATCAGGCCTGCAAAGAAACTGCGTTTCACAGGCCTTTGTAAGAGATGTTCCCGGTAGGCTGTAAGAGCACTGTGCATAGCGAGTTGTTTCTTAGCTTCCCAAAGAGCTGGAAGCAAGATGCTTTGGGGCCCAACTCGACCTTTGGAAAGAAGCCTGCACGCTGTGCCTTTCAGCTCTAGGGCAATGTAGCACACGCAGAGCAGAAGTTCTACTTCAGCCAGATCAGGCCTGCAAAGAAACTGCGTTTCACAGGCCTTTGGAAGAGATGTTCCCGGTAGGCTGTAAGAGCACTGTGCAGAGCGAGTTGTTTCTTAGCTTCCCAAAGAGCTGGAAGCAAGATGCTTTGGGGCCCAACTCGCCCTTTGGAAAGAAGCCTGCACGTTGTGCCTTTCAGCTCTAGGCCAATGTAGCACACCCAGAGCAGAAGTTCTACTTCAGCCAGATCAGGCCTGCAAAGAAACTGCGTTACACAGGCCTTTGTAAGAGATGTTCCCGGTAGGCTGTAAAAGCACTGTGCAGAGCGAGTTGTTTCTTAGCTTCCCAAAGAGCTGGAAGCAAGATGCTTTGGGGCCCAACTCGCCCTTTGGAAAGAAGCCTGCACGTTGTGCCTTTCAGCTCTAGGCCAATGTAGAGCACCCAGAGCAGAAGTTCCACTTCAGCCAGATCAGGCCTGCAAAGAAACTGCGTTTCACAGGCCTTTGTAACTGATGCTCCCGGTAGGCTGTAAGAGCACTGTGCAGAGCGAGTTGTTTCTTAGCTTCCCAAAGAGCTGGAAGCCAGATGCTTTGGGGCCCAACTCGCCCTTTGGAAAGAAGCCTGCAGGTTGTGCCTTTCAGCTCTAGGCCAATGTAGCACACCCAGAGCAGAAGTTCTTCCTCAGCCAGATCAGGCCTGCAAAGAAACTGCGTTTGACAGGCCTTTGTATGAGATGTTCCCGGTAGGCTGTAAGAGCACTGTGCAGTGCGAGTTGTTTCTTAGCTTCCCAAGAAGCTGGAAGCAAGTTGCTTTGCGGCCCAACTCGCCCTTTGCAAAGAAGCCTGCACGTTGTGCCTTTCAGCTCTAGGGCAATGTAGCACACGCAGAGCAGAAGTTCTAGTTCAGCCAGATCCGGCCTGCAAAGAAACTGCGTTTCACAGGCCTTTGTAAGAGATGTTCCCGGTAGGCTGTAAGAGCACTGTGCAGAGCGCCTTGTTTCTTAGCTTCCCAAAGAGCTGGAAGCAAGATGCTTTGGGGCCCAACTCGCCCTTTGGAAAGAAGCCTGCACGTTGTGCCTTTCAGCTCTAGGCCAATGTAGCACACCCAGAGCAGAAGTTCTACTTCAGCCAGATCAGGCCTGAAAAGAAACTGCGTTTCACAGGCCTTTGTAAGAGATGTTCCCAGTAGGCTGTAAGAGCACTGTGCAGAGCGACTTGTTTCTTAGCTTCCCAAAGAGCTGGAAGCAAGATGCTTTGGGGCCCAACTCGCCCTTTGGAAACAGGCCTGCACGTTGTGCCCTTCAGCTCTAGGGCAATGTAGCACACCCAGAGCAGAAGTTCTAGTGCAGCGTGATCAGGCCTGCAAAGAAACTGCATTTCACAGGCCTTTGTAAGTGATGGTTCCGGTAGGCTGTAAGAGCACTGTGCAGAGCGAGTTGTTTCATAGCTAGCCCAAAGAGCTGGAAGCAAGATGCTTTGGGGCCCAACTCGCCTTTTGCAAAGAAGCCTGCACATTGTGCCTTTCAGCTCTAGGGCCATGTAGCACACCCAGAGCAGAATTTCTACTTCAGCCAGATCAGGCCTGCAAAGAAACTGCGTTTCACAGGCCTTTGTAAGAGATGTTCCCGGTAGGCTGTAAGAGCACTGTGCAGAGCGAGTTGTTTCTTAGCTTCCCAAAGAGCTGGAAGCAAGATGCTTTGGGGCCCAACTCGCCCTTTGGAAAGAAGCCTGCAGGTTGTGCCTTTCAACTCTAGGCCAAAGTAGCACACCCAGAGCAGAAGTTCTACTTCAGCCACATCTGGCCTGCAAAGAAACTGCGTTTCACAGGCCTTTGTAAGAGATGTTCCCGGTAGGCTGTAAGAGCACTGTGCAGAGCGAGTTGTTTCTTAGCTTCCCAAGGAGCTGGAAGCAAGATGCTTTGCGGCCCAACTCGCCCTTTGGAAAGAAGCCTGCACGTTGTGCCTTTCAGCTCTAGGCCAATGTAGCACACCCAGAGCAGAAGTTCTACTTCAGCCAGATCAGGCCTGCAAAGAAACTGCGTTTCACAGGCCTTTGTAAGAGATGTTCCCAGTAGGCTGTAAGAGCACTGTGCAGAGCGACTTGTTTCTTAGCTTCCCAAAGAGCTGGAAGCAAGATGCTTTGGGGCTCAACTCGCCCTTTGGAAAGAAGCCTGCACGTTGTGCCTTTCAGCTCAGGGCCAATGTAGAACACCCAGAGCAGAAGTTCTACTTCAGCCATATCAGGCCTGCAAAGAAACTCGTTTCACAGGCCTTTGTAAGAGATGTTCCCGGTAGGCTGTAAGAGCACTGTGCAGAGCGAGTTGATTCTTAGCTTCCCAAAGAGCTGGAAGCAAGATGCTTTGGGGCCCAACTCGCCCTTTGGAAAGAAGTCTGCACGCTGTGCCTTTCAGCTCTACGGCAATGTAGCACACGCAGAGCAGAAGTTCTACTTCAGCCAGATCAGGCCTGCAAAGAAACTGCGTTTCACAGGCCTTTGGAAGAGATGTTCCCGGTAGGCTGTAAGAGCACAGTGCAGAGCGAGTTGTTTCTTAGCTTCCCAAAGAGCTGGAAGCAAGATGCTTTGCGGCCCAACTCGCCCATTGGAAAGAAGCCTGCACGTTGTGCCTTTCAGCTCTAGGCCAATGTAGCACACCCAGAGCAGAAGTTCTACTTCAGCCAGATCAGGCCTGCAAAGAAACTGCGTTTGAGATGCCTTTGTAAGAGATGTTCCCGGTAGGCTGTAAAAGCACTGTCTAGAGCGAGTTGTTTCTTAGCTTCCCAAAGAGCTGGAAGCAAGATGCTTTGGGGCCCAACTCGCCCTTTGGAAAGAAGCCTGCATGTTGTGCCTTTCAGCTCTAGGCCAATGTAGCACACCCAGAGCAGAAGTTCTACTTCAGCCAGATCAGGCCTGCAAAGAAACTGCGTTTCACAGGCCTTTGTAAGAGATGTTCCCAGTAGGCTGTAAGAGCACTGTGCAGAGCGACTTGTTTCTTAGCTTCCCAAAGAGCTGGAAGCAAGATGCTTTGGGGCCCAACTCGCCCTTTGGAAACAGGCCTGCACGTTGTGCCCTTCAGCTCTAGGGCAATGTAGCACACCCAGAACAGAAGTTCTAGTGCAGCGTGATCAGGCCTGCAAAGAAACTGCATTTCACAGGCCTTTGTAAGTGATGGTTCCGGTAGGCTGTAAGAGCACTGTGCAGAGCGAGTTGTTTCATAGCTAGCCCAAAGAGCACTAAGCAAGATGCTTTGGGGCCCAACTCGCCTTTTGCAAAGAAGCCTGCACATTGTGCCTTTCAGCTCTAGGGCCATGTAGCACACCCAGAGCAGAAGTTCTACTTCAGCCAGATCAGGCCTGCAAAGAAACTGCGTTTCACAGGCCTTTGTAAGAGATGTTCCCGGTAGGCTGTAAGAGCACTGTGCAGAGCGAGTTGTTTCTTAGCTTCCCAAAGAGCTGGAAGCAAGATGCTTTGGGGCCCAACTCGCCCTTTGGAAAGAAGCCTGCACGTTGTGCCTTTCAGCTGTAGGGCCATGTAGCACACCCAGAGCAGAAGTTCTAGTTCAGCCAGATCAGGCCTGCAAAGAAACTGCATTTCACAGGCCTTTGTAAGAGATGCTCCCGGTAGGCTGTAAGAGCACTGTGCAGAGCGAGTTGTTTCTTAGCTTCCCAAAGAGCTGGAAGCAAGATGCTTTGGGGCCCAACTCGCCCTTTGGAAAGAAGCCTGCAGGTTGTGCCTTTCAGCTCTAGGCCAAAGTAGCACACCCAGAGCAGAAGTTCTACATCAGCCACATCAGGCCTGCAAAGAAACTGCGTTTCACAGGCCTTTGTAAGAGATGTTCCCGGTAGGCTGTAAGAGCACTGTGCAGAGCGAGTTGTTTCTTAGCTTCCCAAGGAGCTGGAAGCAAGATGCTTTGCGGCCCAACTCGCCCTTTGGAAAGAAGCCTGCACGTTGTGCCTTTCAGCTCTAGGCCAATGTAGCACACCCAGAGCAGAAGTTCTACTTCAGCCAGATCAGGCCTGCAAAGAAACTGCGTTTCACAGGCCTTTGTAAGAGATGTTCCCAGTAGGCTGTAAGAGCACTGTGCAGAGCGACTTGTTTCTTAGCTTCCCAAAGAGCTGGAAGCAAGATGCTTTGGGGCTCAACTCGCCCTTTGGAAAGAAGCCTGCACGTTGTGCCTTTCAGCTCAGGGCCAATGTAGAACACCCAGAGCAGAAGTTCTACTTCAGCCATATCAGGCCTGCAATGAAACTCGTTTCACAGGCCTTTGTAAGAGATGTTCCCGGTAGGCTGTAAGAGCACTGTGCAGAGCGAGTTGTTTCTTAGCTTCCCAAAGAGCTGGAAGCAAGATGCTTTGGGGCCCAACTCGCCCTTTGGAAAGAAGCCTGCACGCTGTGCCTTTCAGCTCTACGGCAATGTAGCACACGCAGAGCAGAAGTTCTACTTCAGCCAGATCAGGCCTGCAAAGAAACTGCGTTTCACAGGCCTTTGGAAGAGATGTTCCCGGTAGGCTGTAAGAGCACAGTGCAGAGCGAGTTGTTTCTTAGCTTCCCAAAGAGCTGGAAGCAAGATGCTTTGCGGCCCAACTCGCCCATTGGAAAGAAGCCTGCACGTTGTGCCTTTCAGCTCTAGGCCAATGTAGCACACCCAGAGCAGAAGTTCTACTTCAGCCAGATCAGGCCTGCAAAGAAACTGCGTTTGAGATGCCTTTGTAAGAGATGTTCCCGGTAGGCTGTAAAAGCACTGTCTAGAGCGAGTTGTTTCTTAGCTTCCCAAAGAGCTGGAAGCAAGATGCTTTGGGGCCCAACTCGCCCTTTGGAAAGAAGCCTGCATGTTGTGCCTTTCAGCTCTAGGCCAATGTAGCACACCCAGAGCAGAAGTTCTACTTCAGCCAGATCAGGCCTGCAAAGAAACTGCGTTTCACAGGCCTTTGTAAGAGATGTTCCCAGTAGGCTGTAAGAGCACTGTGCAGAGCGACTTGTTTCTTAGCTTCCCAAAGAGCTGGAAGCAAGATGCTTTGGGGCCCAACTCGCCCTTTGGAAACAGGCCTGCACGTTGTGCCCTTCAGCTCTAGGGCAATGTAGCACACCCAGAGCAGAAGTTCTAGTGCAGCGTGATCAGGCCTGCAAAGAAACTGCATTTCACAGGCCTTTGTAAGTGATGGTTCCGGTAGGCTGTAAGAGCACTGTGCAGAGCGAGTTGTTTCATAGGTAGCCCAAAGAGCTGGAAGCAAGATGCTTTGCGGCCCAACTCGCCCTTTGGAAAGAAGCCTGCACGTTGTGCCTTTCAGCTCTAGGCCAATGTAGCACACCCAGAGCAGAAGTTCTACTTCAGCCAGATCAGGCCTGCAAAGAAACTGCGTTACACAGGCCTTTGTAAGAGATGTTCCCGGGACTCTGTAAAAGCACTGTGAAGAGCGAGTTGTTTCTTAGCTTCCCA
Source organism: Equus caballus (assembly GCF_041296265.1). Lineage (NCBI taxonomy): Eukaryota > Metazoa > Chordata > Mammalia > Perissodactyla > Equidae > Equus > Equus caballus. The sequence goes on along the minus strand of NC_091688.1, from coordinate 51,311,745 downwards.
AAGAGCTGGAAGCAAGATGCTTTGGGGCCCAACTCGCCCTTTGGAAAGAAGCCTGCACGTTGTGCCTTTCAGCTCTAGGCCAGTGTAGCACACCCAGAGCAGAAGTTCTGCTTCAGCGAGATCAGGCCTGCAAAGAAACTGCGTTTCACAGGCCTTTGTAAGAGATGTTCCCGGTAGGCTGTAAGAGCACTGTGCAGAGCGACTTGTTTCTTAGCTTCCCAAAGAGCTGGAAGCAAGATGCTTTGGGGCCCAACTCGCCCTTTGGAAAGAAGCCTGCAGGTTGTGCCTTTCAGCTCTAGGCCAATGTAGCACACCCAGAGCAGAAGTTCTACTTCAGCCACATCAGGCCTGCAAAGAAACTGCATTTCACAGGCCTTTGTAAGAGATGTTCCCGGTAGGCTGTAAGAGCACTGTGCAGAGCGAGGTGTTTCTTAGCTTCCCAAGGAGCTGGAAGCAAGATGCTTTGCGGCCCAACTCGCCCTTTGCAAAGAAGCCTGCACGTTGTGCCTTTCAGCTCTAGGGCAATGTAGCACACGCAGAGCAGAAGTTCTAGTTCAGCCAGATCAGGCCTGCAAAGAAACTGCGTTTCACAGGCCTTTGTAAGAGATGTTCCCGGTAGGCTGTAAGAGCACTGTGCAGAGCGACTTGTTTCTTAGCTTCCCAAAGAGCTGGAAGCAAGATGCTTTGGGGCCCAACTCGCCCTTTGGAAAGAAGCCTGCACGTTGTGCCTTTCAGCTCTAGGGAAATGTAGCACACCCAGAGCAGAAGTTCTGGTTCAGCCAGATTAGGCCTGCAAAGAAACTGCATTTCACAGGCCTTTGTAACTGATGCTCCCGGTAGGCTGTAAGAGCACTGTGCAGAGCGAGTTGTTTCTTAGCTTCCCAAAGAGCTGGAAGCAAGATGCTTTGGGGCCCAACTCGCCCTTGGAAAGAAGCCTGCACGTTGTGCCTTTCAGCTCTAGGCCAATGTAGCACACCCAGAGCAGAAGTTCTACTTTAGCCAGATCAGGCCTGCAAAGAAACTGCGTTTTACAGGCCTTTGTAAGAGATGTTCCCGGTAGGCTGTAAGAGCACTGTGCAGAGCGAGTTGTTTCTTAGCTTCCCAAAGAGCTGGAAGCAAGATGCTTTGGGGCCCAAATCGCCCTTTGGAAAGAAGCCTGAACGTTGTGCCTTTCAGCTCTAGGGCAATGTAGCACACCCAGAGCAGAAGTTCCACTTCAGCCAGATCAGGCCTGCAAAGAAACTGCGTTTCACAGGCCTTTGTAAGAGATGTTCCCGGTAGGCTGTAAGAGCACTGTGCAGAGCGTGTTGTTTCTTAGCTTCCCAAGGAGCTGGAAGCAAGATGCTTTGGGGCCCAACTCGCCCTTTGGAAAGAAGCCTGCACGTTTTGCCTTTCAGCTCTAGGGCAATGTAGCACACCCAGAGCAGAAGTTCTACATCAGCCAGATCAGGCCTGCAAAGAAACTGCGTTTCACAGGCCTTTGTAAGAGATGTTCCCGGTAGGCTGTAAGAGCACTGTGCAGAGCGAGTTGTTTCTTAGCTTCCCAAAGAGCTGGAAGCAAGATGCTTTGGGGCCCAACTCGCCATTTGGAAAGAAGCCTGCACGTTGTGCCTTTCAGCTCTAGGGCAATGTAGAGCACCCAGAGCAGAAGTTCCACTTCAGCCAGATCAGGCCTGCAAAGAAACTGCGTTTCACAGGCCTTTGTAAGAGATGTTCCCGGTAGGCTGTAAGAGCACTGTGCAGAGCGAGTTGTTTCTTAGCTTCCCAAAGAGCTGGAAGCAAGATGCTTTGGGGCCCAACTCGCCCTTTGGAAAGAAGCCTGCACGTTGTGCCTTTCAGCTCTAGGGCCATGTAGCACACCCAGAGCAGAAGTTCTATTACAGCCAGATCAGGCCTGCAAAGAAACTGCATTTCACAGGCCTTTGTAACTGATGCTCCCGGTAGGCTGTAAGAGCACTGTGCAGAGCGAGTTGTTGCATAGCTAGCCCAAAGAGCTGGAAGCAAGATGCTTTGGGGCCCAACTCGCCCTTTGGAAAGAAGCCTGCACGTTGTGCCTTTCAGCTCTAGGGCCATGTAGCACACACACAGCAGAAGTTCTACTTCAGCCACATCAGGCCTGCAAAGAAACTGCGTTTCACAGGCCTTTGTAAGAGATGTTCCCGGTAGGCTGTAAGAGCACTGTGCAGAGCGAGTTGTTTCTTAGCTTCCCAAGGAGCTGGAAGCAAGATGCTTTGCGGCCCAACTCGCCCTTTGGAAAGAAGCCTGCACGTTGTGCCTTTCAGCTCTAGGCCAATGTAGCACACCCAGAGCAGAAGTTCTACTTCAGCCAGATCAGGCCTGCAAAGAAACTGCGTTTCACAGGCCTTTGTAAGAGATGTTCCCAGTAGGCTGTAAGAGCACTGTGCAGAGCGACTTGTTTCTTAGCTTCCCAAAGAGCTGGAAGCAAGATGCTTTGGGGCTCAACTCGCCCTTTGGAAAGAAGCCTGCACGTTGTGCCTTTCAGCTCAGGGCCAATGTAGAACACCCAGAGCAGAAGTTCTACTTCAGCCATATCAGGCCTGCAAAGAAACTCGTTTCACAGGCCTTTGTAAGAGATGTTCCCGGTAGGCTGTAAGAGCACTGTGCAGAGCGAGTTGTTTCTTAGCTTCCCAAAGAGCTGGAAGCAAGATGCTTTGGGGCCCAACTCGCCCTTTGGAAAGAAGCCTGCACGCTGTGCCTTTCAGCTCTACGGCAATGTAGCACACGCAGAGCAGAAGTTCTACTTCAGCCAGATCAGGCCTGCAAAGAAACTGCGTTTCACAGGCCTTTGGAAGAGATGTTCCCGGTAGGCTGTAAGAGCACAGTGCAGAGCGAGTTGTTTCTTAGCTTCCCAAAGAGCTGGAAGCAAGATGCTTTGCGGCCCAACTCGCCCATTGGAAAGAAGCCTGCACGTTGTGCCTTTCAGCTCTAGGCCAATGTAGCACACCCAGAGCAGAAGTTCTACTTCAGCCAGATCAGGCCTGCAAAGAAACTGCGTTTGAGATGCCTTTGTAAGAGATGTTCCCGGTAGGCTGTAAAAGCACTGTCTAGAGCGAGTTGTTTCTTAGCTTCCCAAAGAGCTGGAAGCAAGATGCTTTGGGGCCCAACTCGCCCTTTGGAAAGAAGCCTGCATGTTGTGCCTTTCAGCTCTAGGCCAATGTAGCACACCCAGAGCAGAAGTTCTACTTCAGCCAGATCAGGCCTGCAAAGAAACTGCGTTTCACAGGCCTTTGTAAGAGATGTTCCCAGTAGGCTGTAAGAGCACTGTGCAGAGCGACTTGTTTCTTAGCTTCCCAAAGAGCTGGAAGCAAGATGCTTTGGGGCCCAACTCGCCCTTTGGAAACAGGCCTGCACGTTGTGCCCTTCAGCTCTAGGGCAATGTAGCACACCCAGAGCAGAAGTTCTAGTGCAGCGTGATCAGGCCTGCAAAGAAACTGCATTTCACAGGCCTTTGTAAGTGATGGTTCCGGTAGGCTGTAAGAGCACTGTGCAGAGCGAGTTGTTTCATAGCTAGCCCAAAGAGCTGGAAGCAAGATGCTTTGGGGCCCAACTCGCCTTTTGCAAAGAAGCCTGCACATTGTGCCTTTCAGCTCTAGGGCCATGTAGCACACCCAGAGCAGAAGTTCTACTTCAGCCAGATCAGGCCTGCAAAGAAACTGCGTTTCACAGGCCTTTGGAAGAGATGTTCCCGGTAGGCTGTAAGAGCACTGTGCAGAGCGAGTTGTTTCTTAGCTTCCCAAAGAGCTGGAAGCAAGATGCTTTGGGGCCCAACTCGCCCTTTAAAAAGAAGCCTGCAGGTTGTGCCTTTCAGCTGTAGGGCCATGTAGCACACCCAGAGCAGAAGTTCTAGTTCAGCCAGATCAGGCCTGCAAAGAAACTGCATTTCACAGGCCTTTGTAACTGATGCTCCCGGTAGGCTGTAAGAGCACTGTGCAGAGCGAGTTGTTTCATAGCTAGCCCAAAGAGCTGGAAGCAAGATGCTTTGGGGCCCAACTCGCCCTTTGGAAAGAAGCCTGCACGTTGTGCCTTTCAGCTCTAGGGCCATGTAGCACACACAGAGCAGAAGTTCTACTTCAGCCAGATCAGGCCTGCAAAGAAACTGCGTTTCACAGGCCTTTGTAAGAGATGTTCCCGGTAGGCTGTAAGAGCACTGTGCAGAGCGAGTTGTTTCTTAGCTTCCCAAAGAGCTGGAAGCAAGATGCTTTGGGGCCCAACTCGCCCTTTGGAAAGAAGCCTGCAGGTTGTGCCTTTCAGCTCTAGGCCAAAGTAGCACACCCAGAGCAGAAGTTCTACTTCAGCCACATCAGGCCTGCAAAGCAACTGCGTTTGAGATGCCTTTGTAAGAGATGTTCCCGGTAGGCTGTAAAAGCACTGTGCAGAGCGAGTTGTTTCTTAGCTTCCCAAAGAGCTGGAAGCAAGATGCTTTGGGGCCCAACTCGCCCTTTGGAAAGAAGCCTGCACATTGTGCCTTTCAGCTCTAGGGAAATGTAGCACACCCAGAGCAGAAGTTCTGGTTCAGCCAGATTAGGCCTGCAAAGAAACTGCATTTCACAGGCCTTTGTAACTGATGCTCCCGGTAGGCTGTAAGAGCACTGTGCAGAGCGAGTTGTTTCTTAGCTTCCCAAAGAGCTGGAAGCAAGATGCTTTGGGGCCCAACTCGCCCTTTGGAAAGAAGCCTGCACGTTGTGCCTTTCAGCTCTAGGGCAATGTAGAGCACCCAGACCAGAAGTTCCACTTCAGCCAGATCAGGCCTGCCAAGAAACTTCGTTTCACAGGCCTTTGTAAGAGATGTTCCCGGTAGGCTGTAAGAGCACTGTGCAGAGCGACTTGTTTCTTAGCTTCCCAAAGAGCTGGAAGCAAGATGCTTTGGGGCCCAACTCGCCCTTTGGAAAGAAGCCTGCACGTTGTGCCTTTCAGCTCTAGGCCAATGTAGCACACCCAGAGCAGAAGTTCTACTTCAGCCAGATCCGGCCTGAAAAGAAACTGCGTTTCACAGGCCTTTGTAAGAGATGTTCCCAGTAGGCTGTAAGAGCACTGTGCAGAGCGAGTTGTTTCTTAGCTTCCCAAAGAGCTGGAAGCAAGATGCTTTGGGGCCCAACTCGCCCTTTGGAAAGAAGCCTGCACGTTGTGCCTTTCAGCTCAGGGCCAATGTAGCACACCTAGAGCAGAAGTTCCACTTCAGCCAGATCAGGCCTGCAAAGAAACTGTGTTTCACAGGCCTTTGTAAGAGATGTTCCCGGTAGGCTGTAAGAGCAGTGTGCAGAGCGAGTTGTTTCTTAGCTTCCCAAAGAGCTGGAAGCAAGATGCTTTGGGGCCCGACTCGACCTTTGGAAAGAAGCCTGCACGCTGTGCCTTTCAGCTCTAGGGCAATGTAGCACACGCAGAGCAGAAGTTCTACTTCAGCCAGATCAGGCCTGCAAAGAAACTGCGTTTCACAGGCCTTTGGAAGAGATGTTCCCGGTAGGCTGTAAGAGCACTGTGCAGAGCGACTTGTTTCTTAGCTTCCCAAAGAGCTGGAAGCAAGATGCTTTGGGGCCCAACTCGCCCTTTGGAAAGAAGCCTGCACGTTGTGTCTTTCAGCTCTAGGCCAATGTAGCACACCCAGAGCAGAAGTTCTACTTCAGCCAGATCAGGCCTGCAAAGAAACTGCGTTACACAGGCCTTTGTAAGAGATGTTCCCGGTAGGCTGTAAAAGCACTGTGCAGAGCGAGTTGTTTCTTAGCTTCCCAAAGAGCTGGAAGCAAGATGCTTTGGGGCCCAACTCGCCCTTTGGAAAGAAGCCTGCACGTTGTGCCTTTCAGCTCTAGGGCAATGTAGAGCACCCAGAGCAGAAGTTCCACTTCAGCCAGATCAGGCCTGCAAAGAAACTGCGTTTCACAGGCCTTTGTAACTGATGCTCCCGGTAGGCTGTAAGAGCACTGTGCAGAGCGAGTTGTTTCATAGCTAGCCCAAAGAGCTGGAAGCAAGATGCTTTGGGGCCCAACTCGCCTTTTGCAAAGAAGCCTGCACATTGTGCCTTTCAGCTCTAGGGCCATGTAGCACACCCAGAGCAGAAGTTCTACTTCAGCCAGATCAGGCCTGCAAAGAAACTGCGTTTCACAGGCCTTTGTAAGAGATGTTCCCGGTAGGCTGTAAGAGCACTGTGCAGAGCGAGTTGTTTCTTAGCTTCCCAAAGAGCTGGAAGCAAGATGCTTTGGGGCCCAACTCGCCCTTTGGAAAGAAGCCTGCACGTTGTGCCTTTCAGCTCTAGGCCAAAGTAGCACACCCAGAGCAGAAGTTCTACTTCAGCCACATCAGGCCTGCAAAGAAACTGCGTTTCACAGGCCTTTGTAAGAGATGTTCCCGGTAGGCTGTAAGAGCACTGTGCAGAGCGAGTTGTTTCTTAGCTTCCCAAGGAGCTGGAAGCAAGATGCTTTGCGGCCCAACTCGCCCTTTGGAAAGAAGCCTGCACGTTGTGCCTTTCAGCTCTAGGGCCATGTAGCACACCCAGAGCAGAAGTTCTACCTCAGCCAGATCAGGCCTGCAAAGAAACTGCGTTTGACAGGCCTTTGTATGAGATGTTCCCGGTAGTCTGTAAGAGCACTGTGCAGAGCGAGTTGTTTCTTAGCTTCCCAAAGAGCTGGAAGCAAGATGCTTTGGGGCCCAACTCGCCCATTGGAAAGAAGCCTGCACGTTGTGCCTTTCAGCTCTAGGCCAATGTAGCACACCCAGAGCAGAAGTTCTACTTCAGTGAGATCAGGCCTGCAAAGAAACTGCGTTTCACAGGCCTTTGTAAGAGATGTTCCCAGTAGGCTGTAGGAGCACTGTGCAGAGCGAGTTGTTTCTTAGCTTCCCAAGGAGCTGGAAGCAAGATGCTTTGCGGCCCAACTCGCCCTTTGCAAAGAAGCCTGCACGTTGTGCCTTTCAGCTCTAGGGCAATGTAGCACACCCAGAGCAGAAGTTCTACTTCAGCGAGATCAGGTCTGCAAAGAAACTGCGTTTCACAGGCCTTTGTAAGAGATGTTCCCGGTAGGCTGTAAGAGCACTGTGCAGAGCGAGTTGTTTCTTAGCTTCTCAAGGAGCTGGAAGCAAGATGATTTGGGGCCCAACTCGACCTTTGGAAAGAAGCCTGCACGCTGTGCCTTTCAGCTCTAGGGCAATGTAGCACACGCAGAGCAGAAGTTCTACCTCAGCCAGATCAGGCCTGCAAAGAAACTGCGTTTCACAGGCCTTTGGAAGAGATGTTCCCGGTAGGCTGTAAGAGCACTGTGCAGAGCGAGTTGTTTCATAGCTAGCCCAAAGAGCTGGAAGCAAGATGCTTTGGGGCCCAACTCGCCCTTTGGAAAGAAGCCTGCACGTTGTGCCTTTCAGCTCTAGGGTCATGTAGCACACCCAGAGCAGAAGTTCTACCTCAGCCAGATCAGGCCTGCAAAGAAACTGCGTTTGACAGGCCTTTGTATGAGATGTTCCCGGTAGTCTGTAAGAGCACTGTGCAGAGCGAGTTGTTTCTTAGCTTCCCAAAGAGCTGGAAGCAAGATGCTTTGGGGCCCAACTCGCCCTTTGGAAAGAAGCCTGCAGGTTGTGCCTTTCAGCTCTAGGCCAATGTAGCACACCCAGAGCAGAAGTTCTACTTCAGCGAGATCAGGCCTGCAAAGAAACTGCGTTTCACAGGCCTTTGTAAGAGATGTTCCCGGTAGGCTGTAAGAGCACTGTGCGGAGCGAGTTGTTTCTTAGCTTCCCAAGGAGCTGGAAGCAAGATGCTTTGCGGCCCAACTCGCCCTTTGCAAAGAAGCCGGCACGTTGTGCCTTTCAGCTCTACGGCAATGTAGCACACCCAGAGCAGAAGTTCTACTTCAGCGAGATCAGGCCTGCAAAGAAACTGCGTTTCACAGGCCTTTGTAAGAGATGTTCCCAGTAGGCTGTAAGAGCACTGTGCAGAGCGCCTTGTTTCTTAGCTTCCCAAAGAGCTGGAAGCAAGATGCTTTGGGGCCCAACTCGCCCTTTGGAAAGAAGCCTGCACGTTGTGCCTTTCAGCTCTAGGCCAATGTAGCACACCCAGAGCAGAAGTTCTTCCTCAGCCAGATCAGGCCTGCAAAGAAACTGCATTTGACAGGCCTTTGTAAGAGATGTTCCCGGTAGGCTGTAAGAGCACTGTGCAGAGCGCCTTGTTTATTAGCTTCCCAAAGAGCTGGAAGCAAGATGCTTTGGGGCCCAACTCGCCCTTTGGAAAGAAGCCTGCACGTTGTGCCTTTCAGCTCTAGGGCAATGTAGCACACCCAGAGCAGAAGTTCTACTTCAGCCAGATCAGGCCTGCAAAGAAACTGCGTTTCACAGGCCTTTGTAAGAGATGTTCCCAGTAGGCTGTAAGAGCACTGTGCAGAGCGACTTGTTTGTTAGCTTCCCAAAGAGCTGGAAGCAAGATGCTTTGGGGCCCAACTCGCCCTTTGGAAACAGGCCTGCACGTTGTGCCCTTCAGCTCTAGGGCAATGTAGCACACCCAGAGCAGAAGTTCTAGTGCAGCGTGATCAGGCCTGCAAAGAAACTGCATTTCACAGGCCTTTGTAAGTGATGGTTCCGGTAGGCTGTAAGAGCACTGTGCAGAGCGAGTTGTTTCATAGCTAGCCCAAAGAGCTGGAAGCAAGATGCTTTGGGGCCCAACTCGCCTTTTGCAAAGAAGCCGGCACATTGTGCCTTTCAGCTCTAGGGCCATGTAGCACACCCAGAGCAGATGTTCTACTTCAGCCAGATCAGGCCTGCAAAGAAACTGCGTTTCACAGGCCTTTGTAAGAGATGTTCCCGGTAGGCTGTAAGAGCACTGTGCAGAGCGAGTTGTTTCTTAGCTTCCCAAGGAGCTGGAAGCAAGATGCTTTGCGGCCCAACTCGCCCTTTGCAAAGAAGCCTGCACGTTGTGCCTTTCAGCTCTAGGGCAATGTAGCACACCCAGAGCAGAAGTTCTACTTCAGCCAGATCAGGCCTGCAAAGAAACTGCGTTTCACAGGCCTTTGGAAGAGATGTTCCCGGTAGGCTGTAAGAGCACTGTGCAGAGCGAGTTGTTTCTTAGCTTCCCAAAGAGCTGGAAGCAATTTGCTTTGGGGCCCAACTCGACCTTTGGAAAGAAGCCTGCACGTTGTGCCTTTCAGCTCTAGGGCAATGTAGAGCACCCAGAGCAGAAGTTCCACTTCAGCCAGATCAGGCCTGCAAAGAAACTGCGTTTCACAGGCCTTTGTAACTGATGTTCCCGGTAGGCTGTAAGAGCACTTTGCAGAGCGCCTTGTTTATTAGCTGCCCAAAGAGCTGGAAGCAAGATGCTTTGGGGCCCAACTCGCCCTTTGGAAAGAAGCCTGCACGTTGTGCCTTTCAGCTCTAGGCCAATGTAGCACACCCAGAGCAGAAGTTCTACTTCAGCCAGATCAGGCCTGCAAAGAAACTGCGTTTCACAGGCCTTTGTAAGAGATGTTCCCAGTAGGCTGTAAGAGCACTGTGCAGAGCGAGTTGTTTCTTAGCTTCCCAAAGAGCTGGAAGCAAGATGCTTTGGGGCCCAACTCGCCCTTTGGAAAGAAGCCTGCACGCTGTGCCTTTCAGCTCTACGGCAATGTAGCACACGCAGAGCAGAAGTTCTACTTCAGCCAGATCAGGCCTGCAAAGAAACTGCGTTTCACAGGCCTTTGGAAGAGATGTTCCCGGTAGGCTGTAAGAGCACAGTGCAGAGCGAGTTGTTTCTTAGCTTCCCAAAGAGCTGGAAGCAAGATGCTTTGCGGCCCAACTCGCCCATTGGAAAGAAGCCTGCACGTTGTGCCTTTCAGCTCTAGGCCAATGTAGCACACCCAGAGCAGAAGTTCTACTTCAGCCAGATCAGGCCTGCAAAGAAACTGCGTTTGAGATGCCTTTGTAAGAGATGTTCCCGGTAGGCTGTAAAAGCACTGTCTAGAGCGAGTTGTTTCTTAGCTTCCCAAAGAGCTGGAAGCAAGATGCTTTGGGGCCCAACTCGCCCTTTGGAAAGAAGCCTGCATGTTGTGCCTTTCAGCTCTAGGCCAATGTAGCACACCCAGAGCAGAAGTTCTACTTCAGCCAGATCAGGCCTGCAAAGAAACTGCGTTTCACAGGCCTTTGTAAGAGATGTTCCCAGTAGGCTGTAAGAGCACTGTGCAGAGCGACTTGTTTCTTAGCTTCCCAAAGAGCTGGAAGCAAGATGCTTTGGGGCCCAACTCGCCCTTTGGAAACAGGCCTGCACGTTGTGCCCTTCAGCTCTAGGGCAATGTAGCACACCCAGAGCAGAAGTTCTAGTGCAGCGTGATCAGGCCTGCAAAGAAACTGCATTTCACAGGCCTTTGTAAGTGATGGTTCCGGTAGGCTGTAAGAGCACTGTGCAGAGCGAGTTGTTTCATAGCTAGCCCAAAGAGCTGGAAGCAAGATGCTTTGGGGCCCAACTCGCCTTTTGCAAAGAAGCCTGCACATTGTGCCTTTCAGCTCTAGGGCCATGTAGCACACCCAGAGCAGAAGTTCTACTTCAGCCAGATCAGGCCTGCAAAGAAACTGCGTTTCACAGGCCTTTGGAAGAGATGTTCCCGGTAGGCTGTAAGAGCACTGTGCAGAGCGAGTTGTTTCTTAGCTTCCCAAAGAGCTGGAAGCAAGATGCTTTGGGGCCCAACTCGCCCTTTAAAAAGAAGCCTGCAGGTTGTGCCTTTCAGCTGTAGGGCCATGTAGCACACCCAGAGCAGAAGTTCTAGTTCAGCCAGATCAGGCCTGCAAAGAAACTGCATTTCACAGGCCTTTGTAACTGATGCTCCCGGTAGGCTGTAAGAGCACTGTGCAGAGCGAGTTGTTTCATAGCTAGCCCAAAGAGCTGGAAGCAAGATGCTTTGGGGCCCAACTCGCCCTTTGGAAAGAAGCCTGCACGTTGTGCCTTTCAGCTCTAGGGCCATGTAGCACACACAGAGCAGAAGTTCTACTTCAGCCAGATCAGGCCTGCAAAGAAACTGCGTTTCACAGGTCTTTGTAAGAGATGTTCCCGGTAGGCTGTAAGAGCACTGTGCAGAGCGAGTTGTTTCTTAGCTTCCCAAAGAGCTGGAAGCAAGATGCTTTGGGGCCCAACTCGCCCTTTGGAAAGAAGCCTGCAGGTTGTGCCTTTCAGCTCTAGGCCAAAGTAGCACACCCAGAGCAGAAGTTCTACTTCAGCCACATCAGGCCTGCAAAGCAACTGCGTTTGAGATGCCTTTGTAAGAGATGTTCCCGGTAGGCTGTAAAAGCACTGTGCAGAGCGAGTTGTTTCTTAGCTTCCCAAAGAGCTGGAAGCAAGATGCTTTGGGGCCCAACTCGCCCTTTGGAAAGAAGCCTGCACATTGTGCCTTTCAGCTCTAGGGAAATGTAGCACACCCAGAGCAGAAGTTCTGGTTCAGCCAGATTAGGCCTGCAAAGAAACTGCATTTCACAGGCCTTTGTAACTGATGCTCCCGGTAGGCTGTAAGAGCACTGTGCAGAGCGAGTTGTTTCTTAGCTTCCCAAAGAGCTGGAAGCAAGATGCTTTGGGGCCCAACTCGCCCTTTGGAAAGAAGCCTGCACGTTGTGCCTTTCAGCTCTAGGGCAATGTAGAGCACCCAGACCAGAAGTTCCACTTCAGCCAGATCAGGCCTGCCAAGAAACTTCGTTTCACAGGCCTTTGTAAGAGATGTTCCCGGTAGGCTGTAAGAGCACTGTGCAGAGCGACTTGTTTCTTAGCTTCCCAAAGAGCTGGAAGCAAGATGCTTTGGGGCCCAACTCGCCCTTTGGAAAGAAGCCTGCACGTTGTGCCTTTCAGCTCTAGGCCAATGTAGCACACCCAGAGCAGAAGTTCTACTTCAGCCAGATCCGGCCTGAAAAGAAACTGCGTTTCACAGGCCTTTGTAAGAGATGTTCCCAGTAGGCTGTAAGAGCACTGTGCAGAGCGACTTGTTTCTTAGCTTCCCAAAGAGCTGGAAGCAAGATGCTTTGGGGCCCAACTCGCCCTTTGGAAAGAAGCCTGCACGTTGTGCCTTTCAGCTCAGGGCCAATGTAGCACACCTAGAGCAGAAGTTCCACTTCAGCCAGATCAGGCCTGCAAAGAAACTGTGTTTCACAGGCCTTTGTAAGAGATGTTCCCGGTAGGCTGTAAGAGCAGTGTGCAGAGCGAGTTGTTTCTTAGCTTCCCAAAGAGCTGGAAGCAAGATGCTTTGGGGCCCGACTCGACCTTTGGAAAGAAGCCTGCACGCTGTGCCTTTCAGCTCTAGGGCAATGTAGCACACGCAGAGCAGAAGTTCTACTTCAGCCAGATCAGGCCTGCAAAGAAACTGCGTTTCACAGGCCTTTGGAAGAGATGTTCCCGGTAGGCTGTAAGAGCACTGTGCAGAGCGACTTGTTTCTTAGCTTCCCAAAGAGCTGGAAGCAAGATGCTTTGGGGCCCAACTCGCCCTTTGGAAAGAAGCCTGCACGTTGTGTCTTTCAGCTCTAGGCCAATGTAGCACACCCAGAGCAGAAGTTCTACTTCAGCCAGATCAGGCCTGCAAAGAAACTGCGTTACACAGGCCTTTGTAAGAGATGTTCCCGGTAGGCTGTAAAAGCACTGTGCAGAGCGAGTTGTTTCTTAGCTTCCCAAAGAGCTGGAAGCAAGATGCTTTGGGGCCCAACTCGCCCTTTGGAAAGAAGCCTGCACGTTGTGCCTTTCAGCTCTAGGGCAATGTAGAGCACCCAGAGCAGAAGTTCCACTTCAGCCAGATCAGGCCTGCAAAGAAACTGCGTTTCACAGGCCTTTGTAACTGATGCTCCCGGTAGGCTGTAAGAGCACTGTGCAGAGCGAGTTGTTTCATAGCTAGCCCAAAGAGCTGGAAGCAAGATGCTTTGGGGCCCAACTCGCCTTTTGCAAAGAAGCCTGCACATTGTGCCTTTCAGCTCTAGGGCCATGTAGCACACCCAGAGCAGAAGTTCTACTTCAGCCAGATCAGGCCTGCAAAGAAACTGCGTTTCACAGGCCTTTGTAAGAGATGTTCCCGGTAGGCTGTAAGAGCACTGTGCAGAGCGAGTTGTTTCTTAGCTTCCCAAAGAGCTGGAAGCAAGATGCTTTGGGGCCCAACTCGCCCTTTGGAAAGAAGCCTGCACGTTGTGCCTTTCAGCTCTAGGCCAAAGTAGCACACCCAGAGCAGAAGTTCTACTTCAGCCACATCAGGCCTGCAAAGAAACTGCGTTTCACAGGCCTTTGTAAGAGATGTTCCCGGTAGGCTGTAAGAGCACTGTGCAGAGCGAGTTGTTTCTTAGCTTCCCAAGGAGCTGGAAGCAAGATGCTTTGCGGCCCAACTCGCCCTTTGGAAAGAAGCCTGCACGTTGTGCCTTTCAGCTCTAGGGCCATGTAGCACACCCAGAGCAGAAGTTCTACCTCAGCCAGATCAGGCCTGCAAAGAAACTGCGTTTGACAGGCCTTTGTATGAGATGTTCCCGGTAGTCTGTAAGAGCACTGTGCAGAGCGAGTTGTTTCTTAGCTTCCCAAAGAGCTGGAAGCAAGATGCTTTGGGGCCCAACTCGCCCATTGGAAAGAAGCCTGCACGTTGTGCCTTTCAGCTCTAGGCCAATGTAGCACACCCAGAGCAGAAGTTCTACTTCAGTGAGATCAGGCCTGCAAAGAAACTGCGTTTCACAGGCCTTTGTAAGAGATGTTCCCAGTAGGCTGTAGGAGCACTGTGCAGAGCGAGTTGTTTCTTAGCTTCCCAAGGAGCTGGAAGCAAGATGCTTTGCGGCCCAACTCGCCCTTTGCAAAGAAGCCTGCACGTTGTGCCTTTCAGCTCTAGGGCAATGTAGCACACCCAGAGCAGAAGTTCTACTTCAGCGAGATCAGGTCTGCAAAGAAACTGCGTTTCACAGGCCTTTGTAAGAGATGTTCCCGGTAGGCTGTAAGAGCACTGTGCAGAGCGAGTTGTTTCTTAGCTTCTCAAGGAGCTGGAAGCAAGATGATTTGGGGCCCAACTCGACCTTTGGAAAGAAGCCTGCACGCTGTGCCTTTCAGCTCTAGGGCAATGTAGCACACGCAGAGCAGAAGTTCTACCTCAGCCAGATCAGGCCTGCAAAGAAACTGCGTTTCACAGGCCTTTGGAAGAGATGTTCCCGGTAGGCTGTAAGAGCACTGTGCAGAGCGAGTTGTTTCATAGCTAGCCCAAAGAGCTGGAAGCAAGATGCTTTGGGGCCCAACTCGCCCTTTGGAAAGAAGCCTGCACGTTGTGCCTTTCAGCTCTAGGGTCATGTAGCACACCCAGAGCAGAAGTTCTACCTCAGCCAGATCAGGCCTGCAAAGAAACTGCGTTTGACAGGCCTTTGTATGAGATGTTCCCGGTAGTCTGTAAGAGCACTGTGCAGAGCGAGTTGTTTCTTAGCTTCCCAAAGAGCTGGAAGCAAGATGCTTTGGGGCCCAACTCGCCCTTTGGAAAGAAGCCTGCAGGTTGTGCCTTTCAGCTCTAGGCCAATGTAGCACACCCAGAGCAGAAGTTCTACTTCAGCGAGATCAGGCCTGCAAAGAAACTGCGTTTCACAGGCCTTTGTAAGAGATGTTCCCGGTAGGCTGTAAGAGCACTGTGCGGAGCGAGTTGTTTCTTAGCTTCCCAAGGAGCTGGAAGCAAGATGCTTTGCGGCCCAACTCGCCCTTTGCAAAGAAGCCGGCACGTTGTGCCTTTCAGCTCTACGGCAATGTAGCACACCCAGAGCAGAAGTTCTACTTCAGCGAGATCAGGCCTGCAAAGAAACTGCGTTTCACAGGCCTTTGTAAGAGATGTTCCCAGTAGGCTGTAAGAGCACTGTGCAGAGCGCCTTGTTTCTTAGCTTCCCAAAGAGCTGGAAGCAAGATGCTTTGGGGCCCAACTCGCCCTTTGGAAAGAAGCCTGCACGTTGTGCCTTTCAGCTCTAGGCCAATGTAGCACACCCAGAGCAGAAGTTCTTCCTCAGCCAGATCAGGCCTGCAAAGAAACTGCATTTGACAGGCCTTTGTAAGAGATGTTCCCGGTAGGCTGTAAGAGCACTGTGCAGAGCGCCTTGTTTATTAGCTTCCCAAAGAGCTGGAAGCAAGATGCTTTGGGGCCCAACTCGCCCTTTGGAAAGAAGCCTGCACGTTGTGCCTTTCAGCTCTAGGGCAATGTAGCACACCCAGAGCAGAAGTTCTACTTCAGCCAGATCAGGCCTGCAAAGAAACTGCGTTTCACAGGCCTTTGTAAGAGATGTTCCCAGTAGGCTGTAAGAGCACTGTGCAGAGCGACTTGTTTGTTAGCTTCCCAAAGAGCTGGAAGCAAGATGCTTTGGGGCCCAACTCGCCCTTTGGAAACAGGCCTGCACGTTGTGCCCTTCAGCTCTAGGGCAATGTAGCACACCCAGAGCAGAAGTTCTAGTGCAGCGTGATCAGGCCTGCAAAGAAACTGCATTTCACAGGCCTTTGTAAGTGATGGTTCCGGTAGGCTGTAAGAGCACTGTGCAGAGCGAGTTGTTTCATAGCTAGCCCAAAGAGCTGGAAGCAAGATGCTTTGGGGCCCAACTCGCCTTTTGCAAAGAAGCCGGCACATTGTGCCTTTCAGCTCTAGGGCCATGTAGCACACCCAGAGCAGATGTTCTACTTCAGCCAGATCAGGCCTGCAAAGAAACTGCGTTTCACAGGCCTTTGTAAGAGATGTTCCCGGTAGGCTGTAAGAGCACTGTGCAGAGCGAGTTGTTTCTTAGCTTCCCAAGGAGCTGGAAGCAAGATGCTTTGCGGCCCAACTCGCCCTTTGCAAAGAAGCCTGCACGTTGTGCCTTTCAGCTCTAGGGCAATGTAGCACACCCAGAGCAGAAGTTCTACTTCAGCCAGATCAGGCCTGCAAAGAAACTGCGTTTCACAGGCCTTTGGAAGAGATGTTCCCGGTAGGCTGTAAGAGCACTGTGCAGAGCGAGTTGTTTCTTAGCTTCCCAAAGAGCTGGAAGCAATTTGCTTTGGGGCCCAACTCGACCTTTGGAAAGAAGCCTGCACGTTGTGCCTTTCAGCTCTAGGGCAATGTAGAGCACCCAGAGCAGAAGTTCCACTTCAGCCAGATCAGGCCTGCAAAGAAACTGCGTTTCACAGGCCTTTGTAACTGATGTTCCCGGTAGGCGGTAAGAGCACTTTGCAGAGCGCCTTGTTTATTAGCTGCCCAAAGAGCTGGAAGCAAGATGCTTTGGGGCCCAACTCGCCCTTTGGAAAGAAGCCTGCACGTTGTGCCTTTCAGCTCTAGGCCAATGTAGCACACCCAGAGCAGAAGTTCTACTTCAGCCAGATCAGGCCTGCAAAGAAACTGCGTTTCACAGGCCTTTGTAAGAGATGTTCCCAGTAGGCTGTAAGAGCACTGTGCAGAGCGACTTGTTTCTTAGCTTCCCAAAGAGCTTGAAGCAAGATGCTTTGGGGCCCAACTCGCCCTTTGGAAACAGGCCTGCACGTTGTGCCCTTCAGCTCTAGGGCAATGTAGCACACCCAGAGCAGAAGTTCTAGTGCAGCGTGATCAGGCCTGCAAAGAAACTGCATTTCACAGGCCTTTGTAAGTGATGGTTCCGGTAGGCTGTAAGAGCACTGTGCAGAGCGAGTTGTTTCATAGCTAGCCAAAAGAGCTGGAAGCAAGATGCTTTGGGGCCCAACTCGCCTTTTGCAAAGAAGCCTGCACATTGTGCCTTTCAGCTCTAGGGCCATGTAGCACACCCAGAGCAGAAGTTCTACTTCAGCCAGATCAGGCCTGCAAAGAAACTGCGTTTCACAGGCCTTTGTAAGAGATGTTCCCGGTAGGCTGTAAGAGCACTGTGCAGAGCGAGTTGTTTCTTAGCTTCCCAAAGAGCTGGAAGCAAGATGCTTTGGGGCCCAACTCGCCCTTTGGAAAGAAGCCTGCACGTTGTGCCTTTCAGCTCTAGGCCAATGTAGCACACCCACAGCAGAAGTTCTACTTCAGCCAGATCAGGCCTGCAAAGAAACTGCGT
Organism: Equus caballus; assembly: GCF_041296265.1. Taxonomy (NCBI): domain Eukaryota; kingdom Metazoa; phylum Chordata; class Mammalia; order Perissodactyla; family Equidae; genus Equus; species Equus caballus. The sequence goes on along the minus strand of NC_091688.1, from coordinate 51,294,795 downwards.
TTCACAGGCCTTTGTAAGAGATATTCCCGGTAGGCTGTAAGAGCACTGTGCAGAGCGAGTTGTTTCTTAGCTTCCCAAAGAGCTGGAAGCAAGAAGCTTTTGGGCCCAACTCGCCCTTTGGAAAGAAGCCTGCACGTTGTGCCTTTCAGCTCTAGGCCAATGTAGCACACCCCGAGCAGAAGTTCTACTTCAGCCAGATCAGGCCTGCAAAGAAACTTCGTTTCACAGGCCTTTGTAAGAGATGTTCCCGGTAGGCTGTAAGAGCACTGTGCAGAGCGAGTTGTTTCATAGCTAGCCCAAAGAGCTGGAAGCAAGATGCTTTGGGGCCCAACTCGCCCTTTGGAAAGAAGCCTGCACGTTGTGCCTTTCAGCTCTAGGGCCATGTAGCACACCCAGAGCAGAAGTTCTACCTCAGCCAGATCAGGCCTGCAAAGAAACTGCGTTTCACAGGCCTTTGTATGAGATGTTCCCGGTAGTCTGTAAGAGCACTGTGCAGAGCGAGTTGTTTCTTAGCTTCCCAAAGAGCTGGAAGCAAGATGCTTTGGGGCCCAACTCGCCCATTGGAAAGAAGCCTGCACGTTGTGCCTTTCAGCTCTAGGCCAATGTAGCACACCAAGAGCAGAAGTTCTACTTCAGCGAGATCAGGCCTGCAAAGAAACTGCGTTTCACAGGCCTTTGTAAGAGATGTTCCCAGTAGGCTGTAAGAGCACTGTGCAGAGCGAGTTGTTTCTTAGCTTCCCAAGGAGCTGGAAGCAAGATGCTTTGCGGCCCAACTCGCCCTTTGCAAAGAAGCCTGCACGTTGTGCCTTTCAGCTCTAGGGCAATGTAGCACACCCAGAGCAGAAGTTCTACTTCAGCGAGATCAGGCCTGCAAAGAAACTGCGTTTCACAGGCCTTTGTAAGAGATGTTCCCGGTAGGCTGTAAGAGCACTGTGCAGAGCGAGTTGTTTCTTAGCTTCTCAAGGAGCTGGAAGCAAGATGCTTTGGGGCCCAACTCGACCTTTGGAAAGAAGCCTGCACGCTGTGCCTTTCAGCTCTAGGGCAATGTAGCACACGCAGAGCAGAAGTTCTACCTCAGCCAGATCAGGCCTGCAAAGAAACTGCGTTTCACAGGCCTTTGGAAGAGATGTTCCCGGTAGGCTGTAAGAGCACTGTGCAGAGCGAGTTGTTTCTTAGCTTCCCAAAGAGCTGGAAGCAAGATGCTTTGGGGCCCAACTCGCCCTTTGGAAAGAAGCCTGCAGGTTGTGCCTTTCAGCTCTAGGGCAATGTAGCACACCCAGAGCAGAAGTTCTACTTCAGCCAGATCAGGCCTGCAAAGAAACTGCGTTTCACAGGCCTTTGTAAGAGATGTTCCCGGTAGGCTGTAAGAGCACTGTGCAGAGCGAGTTGTTTCTTAGCTTCCCAAGGAGCTGGAAGCAAGATGCTTTGCGGCCCAACTCGCCCTTTGGAAAGAAGCCTGCACGTTGTGCCTTTCAGCTCTAGGCCAATGTAGCACACCCAGAGCAGAAGTTCTACTTCAGCCAGATCAGGCCTGCAAAGAAACTGCGTTTCACAGGCCTTTGTAAGAGATGTTCCCAGTAGGCTGTAAGAGCACTGTGCAGAGCGACTTGTTTCTTAGCTTCCCAAAGAGCTGGAAGCAAGATGCTTTGGGGCTCAACTCGCCCTTTGGAAAGAAGCCTGCACGTTGTGCCTTTCAGCTCAGGGCCAATGTAGAACACCCAGAGCAGAAGTTCTACTTCAGCCATATCAGGCCTGCAAAGAAACTCGTTTCACAGGCCTTTGTAAGAGATGTTCCCGGTAGGCTGTAAGAGCACTGTGCAGAGCGAGTTGTTTCTTAGCTTCCCAAAGAGCTGGAAGCAAGATGCTTTGGGGCCCAACTCGCCCTTTGGAAAGAAGCCTGCACGCTGTGCCTTTCAGCTCTACGGCAATGTAGCACACGCAGAGCAGAAGTTCTACTTCAGCCAGATCAGGCCTGCAAAGAAACTGCGTTTCACAGGCCTTTGGAAGAGATGTTCCCGGTAGGCTGTAAGAGCACAGTGCAGAGCGAGTTGTTTCTTAGCTTCCCAAAGAGCTGGAAGCAAGATGCTTTGCGGCCCAACTCGCCCATTGGAAAGAAGCCTGCACGTTGTGCCTTTCAGCTCTAGGCCAATGTAGCACACCCAGAGCAGAAGTTCTACTTCAGCCAGATCAGGCCTGCAAAGAAACTGCGTTTGAGATGCCTTTGTAAGAGATGTTCCCGGTAGGCTGTAAAAGCACTGTCTAGAGCGAGTTGTTTCTTAGCTTCCCAAAGAGCTGGAAGCAAGATGCTTTGGGGCCCAACTCGCCCTTTGGAAAGAAGCCTGCATGTTGTGCCTTTCAGCTCTAGGCCAATGTAGCACACCCAGAGCAGAAGTTCTACTTCAGCCAGATCAGGCCTGCAAAGAAACTGCGTTTCACAGGCCTTTGTAAGAGATGTTCCCAGTAGGCTGTAAGAGCACTGTGCAGAGCGACTTGTTTCTTAGCTTCCCAAAGAGCTGGAAGCAAGATGCTTTGGGGCCCAACTCGCCCTTTGGAAACAGGCCTGCACGTTGTGCCCTTCAGCTCTAGGGCAATGTAGCACACCCAGAGCAGAAGTTCTAGTGCAGCGTGATCAGGCCTGCAAAGAAACTGCATTTCACAGGCCTTTGTAAGTGATGGTTCCGGTAGGCTGTAAGAGCACTGTGCAGAGCGAGTTGTTTCATAGCTAGCCCAAAGAGCTGGAAGCAAGATGCTTTGGGGCCCAACTCGCCTTTTGCAAAGAAGCCTGCACATTGTGCCTTTCAGCTCTAGGGCCATGTAGCACACCCAGAGCAGAAGTTCTACTTCAGCCAGATCAGGCCTGCAAAGAAACTGCGTTTCACAGGCCTTTGGAAGAGATGTTCCCGGTAGGCTGTAAGAGCACTGTGCAGAGCGAGTTGTTTCTTAGCTTCCCAAAGAGCTGGAAGCAAGATGCTTTGGGGCCCAACTCGCCCTTTAAAAAGAAGCCTGCAGGTTGTGCCTTTCAGCTGTAGGGCCATGTAGCACACCCAGAGCAGAAGTTCTAGTTCAGCCAGATCAGGCCTGCAAAGAAACTGCATTTCACAGGCCTTTGTAACTGATGCTCCCGGTAGGCTGTAAGAGCACTGTGCAGAGCGAGTTGTTTCATAGCTAGCCCAAAGAGCTGGAAGCAAGATGCTTTGGGGCCCAACTCGCCCTTTGGAAAGAAGCCTGCACGTTGTGCCTTTCAGCTCTAGGGCCATGTAGCACACACAGAGCAGAAGTTCTACTTCAGCCAGATCAGGCCTGCAAAGAAACTGCGTTTCACAGGCCTTTGTAAGAGATGTTCCCGGTAGGCTGTAAGAGCACTGTGCAGAGCGAGTTGTTTCTTAGCTTCCCAAAGAGCTGGAAGCAAGAAGCTTTGGGGCCCAACTCGCCCTGTGGAAAGAAGCCTGCACGTTGTGCCTTTCAGCTCTAGGCCAATGTAGCACACCCAGAGCAGAAGTTCTACTTCAGCCAGATCAGGCATGCAAAGAAACTGCGTTTCACATGCCTTTGTAAGAGATGTTCCCAGTAGGCTGTAAGAGCACTGTGCAGAGCGACTTGTTTCTTAGCTTCCCAAAGAGCTGGAAGCAAGATGCTTTGGGGCCCAACTCGCCCTTTGGAAACAGGCCTGCACGTTGTGCCCTTCAGCTCTAGGGCAATGTAGCACACCCAGAGCAGAAGTTCTAGTGCAGCGTGATCAGGCCTGCAAAGAAACTGCATTTCACAGGCCTTTGTAAGTGATGGTTCCGGTAGGCTGTAAGAGCACTGTGCAGAGCGAGTTGTTTCATAGCTAGCCCAAAGAGCTGGAAGCAAGATGCTTTGGGGCCAAACTCGCCTTTTGCAAAGAAGCCTGCACATTGTGCCTTTCAGCTCTAGGGCCATGTAGCACACCCAGAGCAGAAGTTCTACTTCAGCCAGATCAGGCCTGCAAAGAAACTGCGTTTCACAGGCCTTTGTAAGAGATGTTCCCGGTAGGCTGTAAGAGCACTGTGCAGAGCGAGTTGTTTCTTAGCTTCCCAAAGAGCTGGAAGCAAGATGCTTTGGGGCCCAACTCGCCCTTTGGAAAGAAGCCTGCACGTTGTGCCTTTCAGCTCTAGGCCAATGTAGCACACCCAGAGCAGAAGTTCTACTTCAGCCAGATCCGGCCTGAAAAGAAACTGCGTTTCACAGGCCTTTGTAAGAGATGTTCCCAGTAGGCTGTAAGAGCACTGTGCAGAGCGACTTGTTTCTTAGCTTCCCAAAGAGCTGGAAGCAAGATGCTTTGGGGCCCAACTCGCCCTTTGGAAAGAAGCCTGCACGTTGTGCCTTTCAGCTCAGGGCCAATGTAGCACACCTAGAGCAGAAGTTCCACTTCAGCCAGATCAGGCCTGCAAAGAAGCTGTGTTTCACAGGCCTTTGTAAGAGATGTTCCCGGTAGGCTGTAAGAGCAGTGTGCAGAGCGAGTTGTTTCTTAGCTTCCCAAAGAGCTGGAAGCAAGATGCTTTGGGGCCCGACTCGACCTTTGGAAAGAAGCCTGCACGCTGTGCCTTTCAGCTCTAGGGCAATGTAGCACACGCAGAGCAGAAGTTCTACTTCAGCCAGATCAGGCCTGCAAAGAAACTGCGTTTCACAGGCCTTTGGAAGAGATGTTCCCGGTAGGCTGTAAGAGCACTGTGCAGAGCGACTTGTTTCTTAGCTTCCCAAAGAGCTGGAAGCAAGATGCTTTGGGGCCCAACTCGCCCTTTGGAAAGAAGCCTGCACGTTGTGTCTTTCAGCTCTAGGCCAATGTAGCACACCCAGAGCAGAAGTTCTACTTCAGCCAGATCAGGCCTGCAAAGAAACTGCGTTACACAGGCCTTTGTAAGAGATGTTCCCGGTAGGCTGTAAAAGCACTGTGCAGAGCGAGTTGTTTCTTAGCTTCCCAAAGAGCTGGAAGCAAGATGCTTTGGGGCCCAACTCGCCCTTTGGAAAGAAGCCTGCACGTTGTGCCTTTCAGCTCTAGGGCAATGTAGAGCACCCAGAGCAGAAGTTCCACTTCAGCCAGATCAGGCCTGCAAAGAAACTGCGTTTCACAGGCCTTTGTAACTGATGCTCCCGGTAGGCTGTAAGAGCACTGTGCAGAGCGAGTTGTTTCATAGCTAGCCCAAAGAGCTGGAAGCAAGATGCTTTGGGGCCCAACTCGCCTTTTGCAAAGAAGCCTGCACATTGTGCCTTTCAGCTCTAGGGCCATGTAGCACACCCAGAGCAGAAGTTCTACTTCAGCCAGATCAGGCCTGCAAAGAAACTGCGTTTCACAGGCCTTTGTAAGAGATGTTCCCGGTAGGCTGTAAGAGCACTGTGCAGAGCGAGTTGTTTCTTAGCTTCCCAAAGAGCTGGAAGCAAGATGCTTTGGGGCCCAACTCGCCCTTTGGAAAGAAGCCTGCACGTTGTGCCTTTCAGCTCTAGGCCAATGCAGCACACCCAGAGCAGAAGTTCTACTTCAGCCACATCAGGCCTGCAAAGAAACTGCGTTTCACAGGCCTTTGTAAGAGATGTTCCCGGTAGGCTGTAAGAGCACTGTGCAGAGCGAGTTGTTTCTTAGCTTCCCAAGGAGCTGGAAGCAAGATGCTTTGCGGCCCAACTCGCCCTTTGGAAAGAAGCCTGCACGTTGTGCCTTTCAGCTCTAGGGCCATGTAGCACACCCAGAGCAGAAGTTCTACCTCAGCCAGATCAGGCCTGCAAAGAAACTGCGTTTGACAGGCCTTTGTATGAGATGTTCCCGGTAGTCTGTAAGAGCACTGTGCAGAGCGAGTTGTTTCTTAGCTTCCCAAAGAGCTGGAAGCAAGATGCTTTGGGGCCCAACTCGCCCATTGGAAAGAAGCCTGCACGTTGTGCCTTTCAGCTCTAGGCCAATGTAGCACACCCAGAGCAGAAGTTCTACTTCAGTGAGATCAGGCCTGCAAAGAAACTGCGTTTCACAGGCCTTTGTAAGAGATGTTCCCAGTAGGCTGTAGGAGCACTGTGCAGAGCGAGTTGTTTCTTAGCTTCCCAAGGAGCTGGAAGCAAGATGCTTTGCGGCCCAACTCGCCCTTTGCAAAGAAGCCTGCACGTTGTGCCTTTCAGCTCTAGGGCAATGTAGCACACCCAGAGCAGAAGTTCTACTTCAGCGAGATCAGGTCTGCAAAGAAACTGCGTTTCACAGGCCTTTGTAAGAGATGTTCCCGGTAGGCTGTAAGAGCACTGTGCAGAGCGAGTTGTTTCTTAGCTTCTCAAGGAGCTGGAAGCAAGATGATTTGGGGCCCAACTCGACCTTTGGAAAGAAGCCTGCACGCTGTGCCTTTCAGCTCTAGGGCAATGTAGCACACGCAGAGCAGAAGTTCTACCTCAGCCAGATCAGGCCTGCAAAGAAACTGCGTTTCACAGGCCTTTGGAAGAGATGTTCCCGGTAGGCTGTAAGAGCACTGTGCAGAGCGAGTTGTTTCATAGCTAGCCCAAAGAGCTGGAAGCAAGATGCTTTGGGGCCCAACTCGCCCTTTGGAAAGAAGCCTGCACGTTGTGCCTTTCAGCTCTAGGGTCATGTAGCACACCCAGAGCAGAAGTTCTACCTCAGCCAGATCAGGCCTGCAAAGAAACTGCGTTTGACAGGCCTTTGTATGAGATGTTCCCGGTAGTCTGTAAGAGCACTGTGCAGAGCGAGTTGTTTCTTAGCTTCCCAAAGAGCTGGAAGCAAGATGCTTTGGGGCCCAACTCGCCCTTTGGAAAGAAGCCTGCAGGTTGTGCCTTTCAGCTCTAGGCCAATGTAGCACACCCAGAGCAGAAGTTCTACTTCAGCGAGATCAGGCCTGCAAAGAAACTGCGTTTCACAGGCCTTTGTAAGAGATGTTCCCGGTAGGCTGTAAGAGCACTGTGCGGAGCGAGTTGTTTCTTAGCTTCCCAAGGAGCTGGAAGCAAGATGCTTTGCGGCCCAACTCGCCCTTTGCAAAGAAGCCGGCACGTTGTGCCTTTCAGCTCTACGGCAATGTAGCACACCCAGAGCAGAAGTTCTACTTCAGCGAGATCAGGCCTGCAAAGAAACTGCGTTTCACAGGCCTTTGTAAGAGATGTTCCCAGTAGGCTGTAAGAGCACTGTGCAGAGCGCCTTGTTTCTTAGCTTCCCAAAGAGCTGGAAGCAAGATGCTTTGGGGCCCAACTCGCCCTTTGGAAAGAAGCCTGCACGTTGTGCCTTTCAGCTCTAGGCCAATGTAGCACACCCAGAGCAGAAGTTCTTCCTCAGCCAGATCAGGCCTGCAAAGAAACTGCATTTGACAGGCCTTTGTAAGAGATGTTCCCGGTAGGCTGTAAGAGCACTGTGCAGAGCGCCTTGTTTATTAGCTTCCCAAAGAGCTGGAAGCAAGATGCTTTGGGGCCCAACTCGCCCTTTGGAAAGAAGCCTGCACGTTGTGCCTTTCAGCTCTAGGGCAATGTAGCACACCCAGAGCAGAAGTTCTACTTCAGCCAGATCAGGCCTGCAAAGAAACTGCGTTTCACAGGCCTTTGTAAGAGATGTTCCCAGTAGGCTGTAAGAGCACTGTGCAGAGCGACTTGTTTGTTAGCTTCCCAAAGAGCTGGAAGCAAGATGCTTTGGGGCCCAACTCGCCCTTTGGAAACAGGCCTGCACGTTGTGCCCTTCAGCTCTAGGGCAATGTAGCACACCCAGAGCAGAAGTTCTAGTGCAGCGTGATCAGGCCTGCAAAGAAACTGCATTTCACAGGCCTTTGTAAGTGATGGTTCCGGTAGGCTGTAAGAGCACTGTGCAGAGCGAGTTGTTTCATAGCTAGCCCAAAGAGCTGGAAGCAAGATGCTTTGGGGCCCAACTCGCCTTTTGCAAAGAAGCCGGCACATTGTGCCTTTCAGCTCTAGGGCCATGTAGCACACCCAGAGCAGAAGTTCTACTTCAGCGAGATCAGGCCTGCAAAGAAACTGCGTTTCACAGGCCTTTGTAAGAGATGTTCCCGGTAGGCTGTAAGAGCACTGTGCAGAGCGAGTTGTTTCTTAGCTTCCCAAGGAGCTGGAAGCAAGATGCTTTGCGGCCCAACTCGCCCTTTGCAAAGAAGCCTGCACGTTGTGCCTTTCAGCTCTAGGGCAATGTAGCACACCCAGAGCAGAAGTTCTACTTCAGCCAGATCAGGCCTGCAAAGAAACTGCGTTACACAGGCCTTTGTAAGAGATGTTCCCGGTAGGCTGTAAAAGCACTGTGCAGAGCGAGTTGTTTCTTAGCTTCCCAAAGAGCTGGAAGCAATTTGCTTTGGGGCCCAACTCGAACTTTGGAAAGAAGCCTGCACGTTGTGCCTTTCAGCTCTAGGGCAATGTAGAGCACCCAGAGCAGAAGTTCCACTTCAGCCAGATCAGGCCTGCAAAGAAACTGCGTTTCACAGGCCTTTGTAACTGATGTTCCCGGTAGGCTGTAAGAGCACTTTGCAGAGCGCCTTGTTTATTAGCTGCCCAAAGAGCTGGAAGCAAGATGCTTTGGGGCCCAACTCGCCCTTTGGAAAGAAGCCTGCACGTTGTGCCTTTCAGCTCTAGGCCAATGTAGCACACCCAGAGCAGAAGTTCTACTTCAGCCAGATCAGGCCTGCAAAGAAACTGCGTTTCACAGGCCTTTGTAAGAGATGTTCCCAGTAGGCTGTAAGAGCACTGTGCAGAGCGACTTGTTTCTTAGCTTCCCAAAGAGCTTGAAGCAAGATGCTTTGGGGCCCAACTCGCCCTTTGGAAACAGGCCTGCACGTTGTGCCCTTCAGCTCTAGGGCAATGTAGCACACCCAGAGCAGAAGTTCTAGTGCAGCGTGATCAGGCCTGCAAAGAAACTGCATTTCACAGGCCTTTGTAAGTGATGGTTCCGGTAGGCTGTAAGAGCACTGTGCAGAGCGAGTTGTTTCATAGCTAGCCAAAAGAGCTGGAAGCAAGATGCTTTGGGGCCCAACTCGCCTTTTGCAAAGAAGCCTGCACATTGTGCCTTTCAGCTCTAGGGCCATGTAGCACACCCAGAGCAGAAGTTCTACTTCAGCCAGATCAGGCCTGCAAAGAAACTGCGTTTCACAGGCCTTTGTAAGAGATGTTCCCGGTAGGCTGTAAGAGCACTGTGCAGAGCGAGTTGTTTCTTAGCTTCCCAAAGAGCTGGAAGCAAGATGCTTTGGGGCCCAACTCGCCCTTTGGAAAGAAGCCTGCACGTTGTGCCTTTCAGCTCTAGGCCAATGTAGCACACCCAGAGCAGAAGTTCTACTTCAGCCAGATCAGGCCTGCAAAGAAACTGCGTTTCACAGGCCTTTGTAAGAGATGTTCCCGGTAGGCTGTAAGAGCACTGTGCAGAGCGAGTTGTTTCTTAGCTTCCCAAAGAGCTGGAAGCAAGAAGCTTTGGGGCCCAACTCGCCCTTTGGAAAGAAGCCTGCACGTTGTGCCTTTCAGCTCTAGGCCAATGTAGCACACCCCGAGCAGAAGTTCTACTTCAGCCAGATCAGGCCTGCAAAGAAACTTCGTTTCACAGGCCTTTGTAAGAGATGTTCCCGGTAGGCTGTAAGAGCACTGTGCAGAGCGAGTTGTTTCATAGCTAGCCCAAAGAGCTGGAAGCAAGATGCTTTGGGGCCCAACTCGCCCTTTGGAAAGAAGCCTGCACGTTGTGCCTTTCAGCTCTAGGGCAATGTAGCACACCCAGAGCAGAAGTTCTACCTCAGCCAGATCAGGCCTGCAAAGAAACTGCGTTTCACAGGCCTTTGTATGAGATGTTCCCGGTAGTCTGTAAGAGCACTGTGCAGAGCGAGTTGTTTCTTAGCTTCCCAAAGAGCTGGAAGCAAGATGCTTTGGGGCCCAACTCGCCCATTGGAAAGAAGCCTGCACGTTGTGCCTTTCAGCTCTAGGCCAATGTAGCACACCCAGAGCAGAAGTTCTACTTCAGCGAGATCAGGCCTGCAAAGAAACTGCGTTTCACAGGCCTTTGTAAGAGATGTTCCCAGTAGGCTGTAAGAGCACTGTGCAGAGCGAGTTGTTTCTTAGCTTCCCAAGGAGCTGGAAGCAAGATGCTTTGCGGCCCAACTCGCCCTTTGCAAAGAAGCCTGCACGTTGTGCCTTTCAGCTCTAGGGCAATGTAGCACACCCAGAGCAGAAGTTCTACTTCAGCGAGATCAGGCCTGCAAAGAAACTGCGTTTCACAGGCCTTTGTAAGAGATGTTCCCGGTAGGCTGTAAGAGCACTGTGCAGAGCGAGTTGTTTCTTAGCTTCTCAAGGAGCTGGAAGCAAGATGCTTTGGGGCCCAACTCGACCTTTGGAAAGAAGCCTGCACGCTGTGCCTTTCAGCTCTAGGGCAATGTAGCACACGCAGAGCAGAAGTTCTACCTCAGCCAGATCAGGCCTGCAAAGAAACTGCGTTTCACAGGCCTTTGGAAGAGATGTTCCCGGTAGGCTGTAAGAGCACTGTGCAGAGCGAGTTGTTTCTTAGCTTCCCAAAGAGCTGGAAGCAAGATGCTTTGGGGCCCAACTCGCCCTTTGGAAAGAAGCCTGCACGTTGTGCCTTTCAGCTCTAGGCCAATGTAGCACACCCAGAGCAGAAGTTCTACTTCAGCCAGATCAGGCCTGCAAAGAAACTGCGTTACACAGGCCTTTGTAAGAGATGTTCCTGGGACTCTGTAAAAGCACAGTGCAGAGCGAGTTGTTTCTTAGCTTCTCAAGGAGCTGGAAGCAAGATGCTTTGGGGCCCAACTCGACCTTTGGAAAGAAGCCTGCACGCTGTGCCTTTCAGCTCTAGGGCAATGTAGCACACGCAGAGCAGAAGTTCTACCTCAGCCAGATCAGGCCTGCAAAGAAACTGCATTTCACAGGCCTTTGTAACTGATGCTCCCGGTAGGCTGTAAGAGCACTGTGCAGAGCGAGTTGTTTCTTAGCTTCCCAAAGAGCTGGAAGCAAGATGCTTTGGGGCCCAACTCGCCCTTTGGAAAGAAGCCTGCACGTTGTGCCTTTCAGCTCTAGGGCAATGTAGCACACCCAGAGCAGAAGTTCTAGTTCAGCCAGATCAGGCCTGCCAAGAAACTTCGTTTCACAGGCCTTTGTAAGAGATGTTCCCGGTAGGCTGTAAGAGCACTGTGCAGAGCGAGTTGTTTCATAGCTAGCCCAAAGAGCTGGAAGCAAGATGCTTTGGGGCCCAACTCGCCCTTTGGAAAGAAGCCTGCACGTTGTGCCTTTCAGCTCTAGGGTCATGTAGCACACCCAGAGCAGAAGTTCTACCTCAGCCAGATCAGGCCTGCAAAGAAACTGCGTTTGACAGGCCTTTGTATGAGATGTTCCCGGTAGTCTGTAAGAGCACTGTGCAGAGCGAGTTGTTTCTTAGCTTCCCAAAGAGCTGGAAGCAAGATGCTTTGGGGCCCAACTCGCCCTTTGGAAAGAAGCCTGCAGGTTGTGCCTTTCAGCTCTAGGCCAATGTAGCACACCCAGAGCAGAAGTTCTACTTCAGCGAGATCAGGCCTGCAAAGAAACTGCGTTTCACAGGCCTTTGTAAGAGATGTTCCCGGTAGGCTGTAAGAGCACTGTGCAGAGCGAGTTGTTTCTTAGCTTCCCAAGGAGCTGGAAGCAAGATGCTTTGCGGCCCAACTCGCCCTTTGCAAAGAAGCCGGCACGTTGTGCCTTTCAGCTCTAGGGCAATGTAGCACACACAGAGCAGAAGTTCTACTTCAGCGAGATCAGGCCTGCAAAGAAACTGCGTTTCACAGGCCTTTGTAAGAGATGTTCCCGGTAGGCTGTAAGAGCACTGTGCAGAGCGCCTTGTTTATTAGCTTCCCAAAGAGCTGGAAGCAAGATGCTTTGGGGCCCAACTCGCCCTTTGGAAAGAAGCCTGCACGTTGTGCCTTTCAGCTCTAGGCCAATGTAGCACACCCAGAGCAGAAGTTCTACTTCAGCCAGATCAGGCCTGCAAAGAAACTGCGTTTCACAGGCCTTTGTAAGAGATGTTCCCAGTAGGCTGTAAGAGCACTGTGCAGAGCGACTTGTTTCTTAGCTTCCCAAAGAGCTGGAAGCAAGATGCTTTGGGGCCCAACTCGCCCTTTGGAAACAGGCCTGCACGTTGTGCCCTTCAGCTCTAGGGCAATGTAGCACACCCAGAGCAGAAGTTCTAGTGCAGCGTGATCAGGCCTGCAAAGAAACTGCATTTCACAGGCCTTTGTAAGTGATGGTTCCGGTAGGCTGTAAGAGCACTGTGCAGAGCGAGTTGTTTCATAGCTAGCCCAAAGAGCTGGAAGCAAGATGCTTTGGGGCCCAACTCGCCTTTTGCAAAGAAGCCTGCACATTGTGCCTTTCAGCTCTAGGGCCATGTAGCACACCCAGAGCAGAAGTTCTACTTCAGCCACATCAGGCCTGCAAAGGAACTGCGTTTCACAGGCCTTTGTAAGAGATCTTCCCGGTAGGCTGTAAGAGCACTGTGCAGAGCGAGTTGTTACTTAGCTTCCCAAAGAGCTGGAAGCAAGATGCTTTGGGGCCCAACTCGCCCTTTGGAAAGAAGCCTGCACGTTGTGCCTTTCAGCTCTAGGGCAATGTAGAGCACCCAGAGCAGAAGTTCCACTTCAGCCAGATCAGGCCTGCAAAGAAACTGCGTTTCACAGGCCTTTGCAAGAGATGTTCCCCGTAGGCTGTAAGAGCACTGTGCAGAGCGAGTTGTTTCTTAGCTTCCCAAAGAGCTGGAAGCAAGATGCTTTGGGGCCCAACTCGCCCTTTGGAAAGAAGCCTGCACGTTGTGCCTTTCAGCTCTAGGGCCATGTAGCACACCCAGAGCAGAAGTTCTAGTTCAGCCACATCAGGCCTGCAAAGAAACTGCGTTTCACAGGCCTTTGTAAAAGATGTTCCCGGTAGGCTGTAAGAGCACTGTGCAGAGCGAGTTGTTTCTTAGCTTCCCAAAGAGCTGGAAGCAAGAAGCTTTGGGGCCCAACTCGCCCTTTGGAAAGAAGCCTGCACGTTGTGCCTTTCAGCTCTAGGCCAATGTAGCACACCCAGAGCAGAAGTTCTACTTCAGCCAGATCAGGCCTGCAAAGAAACTGCGTTTCACAGGCCTTTGTAAGAGATGTTCCCGGTAGGCTGTAAGAGCACTGTGCAGAGCGAGTTGTTTCATAGCTAGCCCAAAGAGCTGGAAGCAAGATGCTTTGGGGCCCAACTCGCCCTTTGGAAAGAAGCCTGCACGTTGTGCCTTTCAGCTCTAGGGCCATGTAGCACACCCAGAGCAGAAGTTCTACCTCAGCCAGATCAGGCCTGCAAAGAAACTGCGTTTGACAGGCCTTTGTATGAGATGTTCCCAGTAGGCTGTAAGAGCACTGTGCAGTGCGAGTTGTTTCTTAGCTTCCCAAGGAGCTGGAAGCAAGTTGCTTTGCGGCCCAACTCGCCCTTTGCAAAGAAGCCTGCACGTTGTGCCTTTCAGCTCTAGGGCAATGTAGCACACCCAGAGCAGAAGTTCTACTTCAGCCAGATCAGGCCTGCAAAGAAACTGCGTTTCACAGGCCTTTGTAAGAGATGTTCCCAGTAGGCTGTAAGAGCACTGTGCAGAGCGACTTGTTTCTTAGCTTCCCAAAGAGCTGGAAGCAAGATGCTTTGGGGCCCAACTCGCCCTTTGGAAACAGGCCTGCACGTTGCGCCCTTCAGCTCTAGGGCAATGTAGCACACCCAGAGCAGAAGTTCTAGTGCAGCGTGATCAGGCCTGCAAAGAAACTGCATTTCACAGGCCTTAGTAAGTGATGGTTCCGGTAGGCTGTAAGAGCACTGTGCAGAGCGAGTTGTTTCATAGCTAGCCCAAAGAGCTGGAAGCAAGATGCTTTGGGGCCCAACTCGCCTTTTGCAAAGAAGCCTGCACATTGTGCCTTTCAGCTCTAGGGCCATGTAGCACACCCAGAGCAGAAGTTCTACTTCAGCCAGATCAGGCCTGCAAAGAAACTGCGTTTCACAGGCCTTTGTAAGAGATGTTCCCGGTAGGCTGTAAGAGCACTGTGCATAGCGAGTTGTTTCTTAGCTTCCCAAAGAGCTGGAAGCAAGATGCTTTGGGGCCCAACTCGACCTTTGGAAAGAAGCCTGCACGCTGTGCCTTTCAGCTCTAGGGCAATGTAGCACACGCAGAGCAGAAGTTCTACTTCAGCCAGATCAGGCCTGCAAAGAAACTGCGTTTCACAGGCCTTTGGAAGAGATGTTCCCGGTAGGCTGTAAGAGCACTGTGCAGAGCGAGTTGTTTCTTAGCTTCCCAAAGAGCTGGAAGCAAGATGCTTTGGGGCCCAACTCGCCCTTTGGAAAGAAGCCTGCACGTTGTGCCTTTCAGCTCTAGGCCAATGTAGAGCACCCAGAGCAGAAGTTCCACTTCAGACAGATCAGGCCTGCAAAGAAACTGCGTTTCACAGGCCTTTGTAACTGATGCTCCCGGTAGGCTGTAAGAGCACTGTGCAGAGCGAGTTGTTTCTTAGCTTCCCAAAGAGCTGGAAGCAAGATGCTTTGGGGCCCAACTCGCCCTTTGGAAAGAAGCCTGCAGGTTGTGCCTTTCAGCTCTAGGCCAATGTGGCACACCCAGAGCAGAAGTTCTTCCTCAGGCAGATCAGGCCTGCAAAGAAACTGCGTTTGACAGGCCTTTGTATGAGATGTTCCCGGTAGGCTGTAAGAGCACTGTGCAGTGCGAGTTGTTTCTTAGCTTCCCAAGGAGCTGGAAGCAAGTTGCTTTGCGGCCCAACTCACCCTTTGCAAAGAAGCCTGCACGTTGTGCCTTTCAGCTCTAGGGCAATGTAGCACACGCAGAGCAGAAGTTCTAGTTCAGCCAGATCCGGCCTGCAAAGAAACTGCGTTTCACAGGCCTTTGTAAGAGATGTTCCCGGTAGGCTGTAAGAGCACTGTGCAGAGCGCCTTGTTTATTAGCTTCCCAAAGAGCTGGAAGCAAGATGCTTTGGGGCCCAACTCGCCCTTTGGAAAGAAGCCTGCACGTTGTGCCTTTCAGCTCTAGGGCAATGTAGCACACCCAGAGCAGAAGATCTACTTCAGCCAGATCAGGCCTGCAAAGAAACTGCGTTTCACAGGCCTTTGTAAGAGATGTTCCCAGTAGGCTGTAAGAGCACTGTGCAGAGCGACTTGTTTCTTAGCTTCCCAAAGAGCTGGAAGCAAGATGCTTTGGGGCCCAACTCGCCCTTTGGAAACAGGCCTGCACGTTGTGCCCTTCAGCTCTAGGGCAATGTAGCACACCCAGAGCAGAAGTTCTAGTGCAGCGTGATCAGGCCTGCAAAGAAACTGCATTTCACAGGCCTTTGTAAGTGATGGTTCCGGTAGGCTGTAAGAGCACTGTGCAGAGCGAGTTGTTTCATAGCTAGCCCAAAGAGCTGGAAGCAAGATGCTTTGGGGCCCAACTCGCCTTTTGCAAAGAAGCCGGCACATTGTGCCTTTCAGCTCTAGGGCCATGTAGCACACCCAGAGCAGAAGTTCTACTTGAGCCAGATCAGGCCTGCAAAGAAACTGCATTTCACAGGCCTTTGTAAGAGATGTTCCCGGTAGGTGTAAGAGCACTGTGCAGAGCGAGTTGTTTCATAGCTAGCCCAAAGAGCTGGAAGCAAGATGCTTTGGGGCCCAACTCGCCCTTTGGAAAGAAGCCTGCACGTTGTGCCTTTCAGCTCTAGGGCAATGTAGAGCACCCAGAGCAGAAGTTCCACTTCAGCCAGATCAGGCCTGCAAAGAAACTGCGTTTCACAGGCCTTTGCAAGAGATGTTCCCCGTAGGCTGTAAGAGCACTGTGCAGAGCGAGTTGTTTCTTAGCTTCCCAAAGAGCTGGAAGCAAGATGCTTTGGGGCCCAACTCGCCCTTTGGAAAGAAGCCTGCACGTTGTGCCTTTCAGCTCTAGGGCCATGTAGCACACCCAGAGCAGAAGTTCTAGTACAGCCAGATCAGGCCTGCAAAGAAACTGCATTTCACAGGCCTTTGTAACTGATGCTCCCGGTAGGCTGTAAGAGCACTGTGCAGAGCGAGTTGTTTCATAGCTAGCCCAAAGAGCTGGAAGCAAGATGCTTTGGGGCCCAACTCGCCCTTTGGAAAGAAGCCTGCACGTTGTGCCTTTCAGCTCTAGGGCCATGTAGCACACACAGAGCAGAAGTTCTACTTCAGCCACATCAGGCCTGCAAAGAAACTGCGTTTCACAGGCCTTTGTAAAAGATGTTCCCGGTAGGCTGTAAGAGCACTGTGCAGAGCGAGTTGTTTCTTAGCTTCCCAAAGAGCTGGAAGCAAGAAGCTTTGGGGCCCAACTCGCCCTTTGGAAAGAAGCCTGCACGTTGTGCCTTTCAGCTCTAGGCCAATGTAGCACACCCAGAGCAGAAGTTCTACTTCAGCCAGATCAGGCCTGCAAAGAAACTGCGTTTCACAGGCCTTTGTAAGAGATGTTCCCGGTAGGCTGTAAGAGCACTGTGCAGAGCGAGTTGTTTCATAGCTAGCCCAAAGAGCTGGAAGCAAGATGCTTTGGGGCCCAACTCGCCCTTTGGAAAGAAGCCTGCACGTTGTGCCTTTCAGCTCTAGGGCCACGTAGCACACCCAGAGCAGAAGTTCTACCTCAGCCAGATCAGGCCTGCAAAGAAACTGCGTTTGACAGGCCTTTGTATGAGATGTTCCCAGTAGGCTGTAAGAGCACTGTGCAGTGCGAGTTGTTTCTTAGCTTCCCAAGGAGCTGGAAGCAAGTTGCTTTGCGGCCCAACTCGCCCTTTGCAAAGAAGCCTGCACGTTGTGCCTTTCGGCTCTAGGGCAATGTAGCACACCCAGAGCAGAAGTTCTACTTCAGCCAGATCAGGCCTGCAAAGAAACTGCGTTTCACAGGCCTTTGTAAGAGATGTTCCCAGTAGGCTGTAAGAGCACTGTGCAGAGCGACTTGTTTCTTAGCTTCCCAAAGAGCTGGAAGCAAGATGCTTTGGGGCCCAACTCGCCCTTTGGAAACAGGCCTGCACGTTGCGCCCTTCAGCTCTAGGGCAATGTAGCACACCCAGAGCAGAAGTTCTAGTGCAGCGTGATCAGGCCTGCAAAGAAACTGCATTTCACAGGCCTTTGTAAGTGATGGTTCCGGTAGGCTGTAAGAGCACTGTGCAGAGCGAGTTGTTTCATAGCTAGCCCAAAGAGCTGGAAGCAAGATGCTTTGGGGCCCAACTCGCCTTTTGCAAAGAAGCCGGCACATTGTGCCTTTCAGCTCTAGGGCCATGTAGCACACCCAGAGCAGAAGTTCTACTTGAGCCAGATCAGGCCTGCAAAGAAACTGCATTTCACAGGCCTTTGTAAGAGATGTTCCCGGTAGGCTGTAAGAGCACTGTGCAGAGTGAGTTGTTTCATAGCTAGCCCAAAGAGCTGGAAGCAAGATGCTTTGGGGCCCAACTCGCCCTTTGGAAAGAAGCCTGCACGTTGTGCCTTTCAGCTCTAGGCCAATGTAGCACACCCAGAGCAGAAGTTCTACTTCAGCCAGATCAGGCCTGCAAAGAAACTGCGTTTCACAGGCCTTTGTAAGAGATGTTCCCGGTAGGCTGTAAGAGCACTGTGCAGAGCGAGTTGTTTCTTAGCTTCCCAAAGAGCTGGAAGCAAGATGCTTTGGGGCCCAACTCGCCTTTTGCAAAGAAGCCGGCACATTGTGCCTTTCAGCTCTAGGGCCATGTAGCACACCCAGAGCAGAAGTTCTAGTTCAGCCAGATCAGGCCTGCAAAGAAACTGCATTTCACAGGCCTTTGTAACTGATGCTCCCGGTAGGCTGTAAGAGCACTGTGCAGAGCGAGTTGTTTCTTAGCTAGCCCAAAGAGCTGGAAGCAAGATGCTTTGGGGCCCAACTCGCCCTTTTGAAAGAAGCCTGCACGTTGTGCCTTTCAGCTCTAGGGCCATGTAGCACACACAGAGCAGAAGTTCTACTTCAGCCACATCAGGCCTGCAAAGAAACTGCGTTTCACAGGCCTTTGTAAAAGATGTTCCCGGTAGGCTGTAAGAGCACTGTGCAGAGCGAGTTGTTTCTTAGCTTCCCAAAGAGCTGGAAGCAAGAAGCTTTGGGGCCCAACTCGCCCTTTGGAAAGAAGCCTGCACGTTGTGCCTTTCAGCTCTAGGCCAATGTAGAACACCCAGAGCAGAAGTTCTACTTCAGCCAGATCAGGCCTGCAAAGAAACTGCGTTTCACAGGCCTTTGTAAGAGATGTTCCCGGTAGGCTGTAAGAGCACTGTGCAGAGCGAGTTGTTTCATAGCTAGCCCAAAGAGCTGGAAGCAAGATGCTTTGGGGCCCAACTCGCCCTTTGGAAAGAAGCCTGCACGTTGTGCCTTTCAGCTCTAGGGCCATGTAGCACACCCAGAGCAGAAGTTCTACCTCAGCCAGATCAGGCCTGCAAAGAAACTGCGTTTGACAGGCCTTTGTATGAGATGTTCCCAGTAGGCTGTAAGAGCACTGTGCAGTGCGAGTTGTTTCTTAGCTTCCCAAGGAGCTGGAAGCAAGTTGCTTTGCGGCCCAACTCGCCCTTTGCAAAGAAGCCTGCATGTTGTGCCTTTCAGCTCTAGGGCAATGTAGCACACCCAGAGCAGAAGTTCTACTTCAGCCAGATCAGGCCTGCAAAGAAACTGCATTTCACAGGCCTTTGTAAGAGATGTTCCCAGTAGGCTGTAAGAGCACTGTGCAGAGCGACTTGTTTCTTAGCTTCCCAAAGAGCTGGAAGCAAGATGCTTTGGGGCCCAACTCGCCCTTTGGAAACAGGCCTGCACGTTGCGCCCTTCAGCTCTAGGGCAATGTAGCACACCAAGAGCAGAAGTTCTAGTGCAGCGTGATCAGGCCTGCAAAGAAACTGCATTTCACAGGCCTTTGTAAGTGATGGTTCCGGTAGGCTGTAAGAGCACTGTGCAGAGCGAGTTGTTTCATAGCTAGCCCAAAGAGCTGGAAGCAAGATGCTTTGGGGCCCAACTCGCCTTTTGCAAAGAAGCCTGCACATTGTGCCTTTCAGCTCTAGGGCCATGTAGCACACCCAGAGCAGAAGTTCTACTTCAGCCAGATCAGGCCTGCAAAGAAACTGCGTTTCACAGGCCTTTGTAAGAGATGTTCCCGGTAGGCTGTAAGAGCACTGTGCATAGCGAGTTGTTTCTTAGCTTCCCAAAGAGCTGGAAGCAAGATGCTTTGGGGCCCAACTCGACCTTTGGAAAGAAGCCTGCACGCTGTGCCTTTCAGCTCTAGGGCAATGTAGCACACGCAGAGCAGAAGTTCTACTTCAGCCAGATCAGGCCTGCAAAGAAACTGCGTTTCACAGGCCTTTGGAAGAGATGTTCCCGGTAGGCTGTAAGAGCACTGTGCAGAGCGAGTTGTTTCTTAGCTTCCCAAAGAGCTGGAAGCAAGATGCTTTGGGGCCCAACTCGCCCTTTGGAAAGAAGCCTGCACGTTGTGCCTTTCAGCTCTAGGCCAATGTAGCACACCCAGAGCAGAAGTTCTACTTCAGCCAGATCAGGCCTGCAAAGAAACTGCGTTACACAGGCCTTTGTAAGAGATGTTCCCGGTAGGCTGTAAAAGCACTGTGCAGAGCGAGTTGTTTCTTAGCTTCCCAAAGAGCTGGAAGCAAGATGCTTTGGGGCCCAACTCGCCCTTTGGAAAGAAGCCTGCACGTTGTGCCTTTCAGCTCTAGGCCAATGTAGAGCACCCAGAGCAGAAGTTCCACTTCAGCCAGATCAGGCCTGCAAAGAAACTGCGTTTCACAGGCCTTTGTAACTGATGCTCCCGGTAGGCTGTAAGAGCACTGTGCAGAGCGAGTTGTTTCTTAGCTTCCCAAAGAGCTGGAAGCCAGATGCTTTGGGGCCCAACTCGCCCTTTGGAAAGAAGCCTGCAGGTTGTGCCTTTCAGCTCTAGGCCAATGTAGCACACCCAGAGCAGAAGTTCTTCCTCAGCCAGATCAGGCCTGCAAAGAAACTGCGTTTGACAGGCCTTTGTATGAGATGTTCCCGGTAGGCTGTAAGAGCACTGTGCAGTGCGAGTTGTTTCTTAGCTTCCCAAGAAGCTGGAAGCAAGTTGCTTTGCGGCCCAACTCGCCCTTTGCAAAGAAGCCTGCACGTTGTGCCTTTCAGCTCTAGGGCAATGTAGCACACGCAGAGCAGAAGTTCTAGTTCAGCCAGATCCGGCCTGCAAAGAAACTGCGTTTCACAGGCCTTTGTAAGAGATGTTCCCGGTAGGCTGTAAGAGCACTGTGCAGAGCGCCTTGTTTCTTAGCTTCCCAAAGAGCTGGAAGCAAGATGCTTTGGGGCCCAACTCGCCCTTTGGAAAGAAGCCTGCACGTTGTGCCTTTCAGCTCTAGGCCAATGTAGCACACCCAGAGCAGAAGTTCTACTTCAGCCAGATCAGGCCTGAAAAGAAACTGCGTTTCACAGGCCTTTGTAAGAGATGTTCCCAGTAGGCTGTAAGAGCACTGTGCAGAGCGACTTGTTTCTTAGCTTCCCAAAGAGCTGGAAGCAAGATGCTTTGGGGCCCAACTCGCCCTTTGGAAACAGGCCTGCACGTTGTGCCCTTCAGCTCTAGGGCAATGTAGCACACCCAGAGCAGAAGTTCTAGTGCAGCGTGATCAGGCCTGCAAAGAAACTGCATTTCACAGGCCTTTGTAAGTGATGGTTCCGGTAGGCTGTAAGAGCACTGTGCAGAGCGAGTTGTTTCATAGCTAGCCCAAAGAGCTGGAAGCAAGATGCTTTGGGGCCCAACTCGCCTTTTGCAAAGAAGCCTGCACATTGTGCCTTTCAGCTCTAGGGCCATGTAGCACACCCAGAGCAGAATTTCTACTTCAGCCAGATCAGGCCTGCAAAGAAACTGCGTTTCACAGGCCTTTGTAAGAGATGTTCCCGGTAGGCTGTAAGAGCACTGTGCAGAGCGAGTTGTTTCTTAGCTTCCCAAAGAGCTGGAAGCAAGATGCTTTGGGGCCCAACTCGCCCTTTGGAAAGAAGCCTGCAGGTTGTGCCTTTCAACTCTAGGCCAAAGTAGCACACCCAGAGCAGAAGTTCTACTTCAGCCACATCAGGCCTGCAAAGAAACTGCGTTTCACAGGCCTTTGTAAGAGATGTTCCCGGTAGGCTGTAAGAGCACTGTGCAGAGCGAGTTGTTTCTTAGCTTCCCAAGGAGCTGGAAGCAAGATGCTTTGCGGCCCAACTCGCCCTTTGGAAAGAAGCCTGCACGTTGTGCCTTTCAGCTCTAGGCCAATGTAGCACACCCAGAGCAGAAGTTCTACTTCAGCCAGATCAGGCCTGCAAAGAAACTGCGTTTCACAGGCCTTTGTAAGAGATGTTCCCAGTAGGCTGTAAGAGCACTGTGCAGAGCGACTTGTTTCTTAGCTTCCCAAAGAGCTGGAAGCAAGATGCTTTGGGGCTCAACTCGCCCTTTGGAAAGAAGCCTGCACGTTGTGCCTTTCAGCTCAGGGCCAATGTAGAACACCCAGAGCAGAAGTTCTACTTCAGCCATATCAGGCCTGCAAAGAAACTCGTTTCACAGGCCTTTGTAAGAGATGTTCCCGGTAGGCTGTAAGAGCACTGTGCAGAGCGAGTTGATTCTTAGCTTCCCAAAGAGCTGGAAGCAAGATGCTTTGGGGCCCAACTCGCCCTTTGGAAAGAAGCCTGCACGCTGTGCCTTTCAGCTCTACGGCAATGTAGCACACGCAGAGCAGAAGTTCTACTTCAGCCAGATCAGGCCTGCAAAGAAACTGCGTTTCACAGGCCTTTGGAAGAGATGTTCCCGGTAGGCTGTAAGAGCACAGTGCAGAGCGAGTTGTTTCTTAGCTTCCCAAAGAGCTGGAAGCAAGATGCTTTGCGGCCCAACTCGCCCATTGGAAAGAAGCCTGCACGTTGTGCCTTTCAGCTCTAGGCCAATGTAGCACACCCAGAGCAGAAGTTCTACTTCAGCCAGATCAGGCCTGCAAAGAAACTGCGTTTGAGATGCCTTTGTAAGAGATGTTCCCGGTAGGCTGTAAAAGCACTGTCTAGAGCGAGTTGTTTCTTAGCTTCCCAAAGAGCTGGAAGCAAGATGCTTTGGGGCCCAACTCGCCCTTTGGAAAGAAGCCTGCATGTTGTGCCTTTCAGCTCTAGGCCAATGTAGCACACCCAGAGCAGAAGTTCTACTTCAGCCAGATCAGGCCTGCAAAGAAACTGCGTTTCACAGGCCTTTGTAAGAGATGTTCCCAGTAGGCTGTAAGAGCACTGTGCAGAGCGACTTGTTTCTTAGCTTCCCAAAGAGCTGGAAGCAAGATGCTTTGGGGCCCAACTCGCCCTTTGGAAACAGGCCTGCACGTTGTGCCCTTCAGCTCTAGTGCAATGTAGCACACCCAGAACAGAAGTTCTAGTGCAGCGTGATCAGGCCTGCAAAGAAACTGCATTTCACAGGCCTTTGTAAGTGATGGTTCCGGTAGGCTGTAAGAGCACTGTGCAGAGCGAGTTGTTTCATAGCTAGCCCAAAGAGCTGGAAGCAAGATGCTTTGGGGCCCAACTCGCCTTTTGCAAAGAAGCCTGCACATTGTGCCTTTCAGCTCTAGGGCCATGTAGCACACCCAGAGCAGAAGTTCTACTTCAGCCAGATCAGGCCTGCAAAGAAACTGCGTTTCACAGGCCTTTGTAAGAGATGTTCCCGGTAGGCTGTAAGAGCACTGTGCAGAGCGAGTTGTTTCTTAGCTTCCCAAAGAGCTGGAAGCAAGATGCTTTGGGGCCCAACTCGCCCTTTGGAAAGAAGCCTGCACGTTG
Organism: Equus caballus; assembly: GCF_041296265.1. Taxonomy (NCBI): domain Eukaryota; kingdom Metazoa; phylum Chordata; class Mammalia; order Perissodactyla; family Equidae; genus Equus; species Equus caballus. The sequence continues at coordinate 51,272,093 of NC_091688.1, read as the reverse complement.
TGCCTTTCAGCTGTAGGGCCATGTAGCACACCCAGAGCAGAAGTTCTAGTTCAGCCAGATCAGGCCTGCAAAGAAACTGCATTTCACAGGCCTTTGTAAGAGATGCTCCCGGTAGGCTGTAAGAGCACTGTGCAGAGCGAGTTGTTTCTTAGCTTCCCAAAGAGCTGGAAGCAAGATGCTTTGGGGCCCAACTCGCCCTTTGGAAAGAAGCCTGCAGGTTGTGCCTTTCAGCTCTAGGCCAAAGTAGCACACCCAGAGCAGAAGTTCTACTTCAGCCACATCAGGCCTGCAAAGAAACTGCGTTTCACAGGCCTTTGTAAGAGATGTTCCCGGTAGGCTGTAAGAGCACTGTGCAGAGCGAGTTGTTTCTTAGCTTCCCAAGGAGCTGGAAGCAAGATGCTTTGCGGCCCAACTCGCCCTTTGGAAAGAAGCCTGCACGTTGTGCCTTTCAGCTCTAGGCCAATGTAGCACACCCAGAGCAGAAGTTCTACTTCAGCCAGATCAGGCCTGCAAAGAAACTGCGTTTCACAGGCCTTTGTAAGAGATGTTCCCAGTAGGCTGTAAGAGCACTGTGCAGAGCGACTTGTTTCTTAGCTTCCCAAAGAGCTGGAAGCAAGATGCTTTGGGGCTCAACTCGCCCTTTGGAAAGAAGCCTGCACGTTGTGCCTTTCAGCTCAGGGCCAATGTAGAACACCCAGAGCAGAAGTTCTACTTCAGCCATATCAGGCCTGCAAAGAAACTCGTTTCACAGGCCTTTGTAAGAGATGTTCCCGGTAGGCTGTAAGAGCACTGTGCAGAGCGAGTTGTTTCTTAGCTTCCCAAAGAGCTGGAAGCAAGATGCTTTGGGGCCCAACTCGCCCTTTGGAAAGAAGCCTGCACGCTGTGCCTTTCAGCTCTACGGCAATGTAGCACACGCAGAGCAGAAGTTCTACTTCAGCCAGATCAGGCCTGCAAAGAAACTGCGTTTCACAGGCCTTTGGAAGAGATGTTCCCGGTAGGCTGTAAGAGCACAGTGCAGAGCGAGTTGTTTCTTAGCTTCCCAAAGAGCTGGAAGCAAGATGCTTTGCGGCCCAACTCGCCCATTGGAAAGAAGCCTGCACGTTGTGCATTTCAGCTCTAGGCCAATGTAGCACACCCAGAGCAGAAGTTCTACTTCAGCCAGATCAGGCCTGCAAAGAAACTGCGTTTGAGATGCCTTTGTAAGAGATGTTCCCGGTAGGCTGTAAAAGCACTGTCTAGAGCGAGTTGTTTCTTAGCTTCCCAAAGAGCTGGAAGCAAGATGCTTTGGGGCCCAACTCGCCCTTTGGAAAGAAGCCTGCATGTTGTGCCTTTCAGCTCTAGGCCAATGTAGCACACCCAGAGCAGAAGTTCTACTTCAGCCAGATCAGGCCTGCAAAGAAACTGCGTTTCACAGGCCTTTGTAAGAGATGTTCCCAGTAGGCTGTAAGAGCACTGTGCAGAGCGACTTGTTTCTTAGCTTCCCAAAGAGCTGGAAGCAAGATGCTTTGGGGCCCAACTCGCCCTTTGGAAACAGGCCTGCACGTTGTGCCCTTCAGCTCTAGGGCAATGTAGCACACCCAGAGCAGAAGTTCTAGTGCAGCGTGATCAGGCCTGCAAAGAAACTGCATTTCACAGGCCTTTGTAAGTGATGGTTCCGGTAGGCTGTAAGAGCACTGTGCAGAGCGAGTTGTTTCATAGCTAGCCCAAAGAGCTGGAAGCAAGATGCTTTGCGGCCCAACTCGCCCTTTGGAAAGAAGCCTGCACGTTGTGCCTTTCAGCTCTAGGCCAATGTAGCACACCCAGAGCAGAAGTTCTACTTCAGCCAGATCAGGCCTGCAAAGAAACTGCGTTACACAGGCCTTTGTAAGAGATGTTCCCGGGACTCTGTAAAAGCACTGTGAAGAGCGAGTTGTTTCTTAGCTTCCCAAAGAGCTGGAAGCAAGATGCTTTGGGGCCCAACTCGCCCTTTGGAAAGAAGCCTGCACGTTGTGCCTTTCAGCTCTAGGCCAATGTAGCACACCCAGAGCAGAAGTTCTGCTTCAGCGAGATCAGGCCTGCAAAGAAACTGCGTTTCACAGGCCTTTGTAAGAGATGTTCCCGGTAGGCTGTAAGAGCACTGTGCAGAGCGTGTTGTTTCTTAGCTTCCCAAAGAGCTGGAAGCAAGATGCTTTGGGGCCCAACTCGCCCTTTGGAAAGAAGCCTGCAGGTTGTGCCTTTCAGCTCTAGGCCAATGTAGCACACCCAGAGCAGAAGTTCTACTTCAGCCACATCAGGCCTGCAAAGAAACTGCATTTCACAGGCCTTTGTAAGAGATGTTCCCGGTAGGCTGTAAGAGCACTGTGCAGAGCGAGGTGTTTCTTAGCTTCCCAAGGAGCTGGAAGCAAGATGCTTTGCGGCCCAACTCGCCCTTTGCAAAGAAGCCTGCACGTTGTGCCTTTCAGCTCTAGGGCAATGTAGCACACGCAGAGCAGAAGTTCTAGTTCAGCCAGATCAGGCCTGCAAAGAAACTGCGTTTCACAGGCCTTTGTAAGAGATGTTCCCGGTAGGCTGTAAGAGCACTGTGCAGAGCGACTTGTTTCTTAGCTTCCCAAAGAGCTGGAAGCAAGATGCTTTGGGGCCCAACTCGCCCTTTGGAAAGAAGCCTGCACGTTGTGCCTTTCAGCTCTAGGGAAATGTAGCACACCCAGAGCAGAAGTTCTGGTTCAGCCAGATTAGGCCTGCAAAGAAACTGCATTTCACAGGCCTTTGTAACTGATGCTCCCGGTAGGCTGTAAGAGCACTGTGCAGAGCGAGTTGTTTCTTAGCTTCCCAAAGAGCTGGAAGCAAGATGCTTTGGGGCCCAACTCGCCCTTTGGAAAGAAGCCTGCACGTTGTGCCTTTCAGCTCTAGGCCAATGTAGCACACCCAGAGCAGAAGTTCTACTTTAGCCAGATCAGGCCTGCAAAGAAACTGCGTTTCACAGGCCTTTGTAAGAGATGTTCCCGGTAGGCTGTAAGAGCACTGTGCAGAGCGAGTTGTTTCTTAGCTTCCCAAAGAGCTGGAAGCAAGATGCTTTGGGGCCCAAATCGCCCTTTGGAAAGAAGCCTGAACGTTGTGCCTTTCAGCTCTAGGGCAATGTAGCACACCCAGAGCAGAAGTTCCACTTCAGCCAGATCAGGCCTGCAAAGAAACTGCGTTTCACAGGCCTTTGTAATAGATGTTCCCGGTAGGCTGTAAGAGCACTGTGCAGAGCGTGTTGTTTCTTAGCTTCCCAAGGAGCTGGAAGCAAGATGCTTTGGGGCCCAACTCGCCCTTTGGAAAGAAGCCTGCACGTTTTGCCTTTCAGCTCTAGGGCAATGTAGCACACCCAGAGCAGAAGTTCTACATCAGCCAGATCAGGCCTGCAAAGAAACTGCGTTTCACAGGCCTTTGTAAGAGATGTTCCCGGTAGGCTGTAAGAGCACTGTGCAGAGCGAGTTGTTTCTTAGCTTCCCAAAGAGCTGGAAGCAAGATGCTTTGGGGCCCAACTCGCCATTTGGAAAGAAGCCTGCACGTTGTGCCTTTCAGCTCTAGGGCAATGTAGAGCACCCAGAGCAGAAGTTCCACTTCAGCCAGATCAGGCCTGCAAAGAAACTGCGTTTCACAGGCCTTTGTAAGAGATGTTCCCGGTAGGCTGTAAGAGCACTGTGCAGAGCGAGTTGTTTCTTAGCTTCCCAAAGAGCTGGAAGCAAGATGCTTTGGGGCCCAACTCGCCCTTTGGAAAGAAGCCTGCACGTTGTGCCTTTCAGCTCTAGGGCCATGTAGCACACCCAGAGCAGAAGTTCTATTACTGCCAGATCAGGCCTGCAAAGAAACTGCATTTCACAGGCCTTTGTAACTGATGCTCCCGGTAGGCTGTAAGAGCACTGTGCAGAGCGAGTTGTTGCATAGCTAGCCCAAAGAGCTGGAAGCAAGATGCTTTGGGGCCCAACTCGCCCTTTGGAAAGAAGCCTGCACGTTGTGCCTTTCAGCTCTAGGGCCATGTAGCACACACAGAGCAGAAGTTCTACTTCAGCCACATCAGGCCTGCAAAGAAACTGCGTTTCACAGGCATTTGTAAGAGATGTTCCCGGTAGGCTGTAAGAGCACTGTGCAGAGCGAGTTGTTTCTTAGCTTCCCAAGGAGCTGGAAGCAAGATGCTTTGCGGCCCAACTCGCCCTTTGGAAAGAAGCCTGCACGTTGTGCCTTTCAGCTCTACGCCAATGTAGCACACCCAGAGCAGAAGTTCTACTTCAGCCAGATCAGGCCTGCAAAGAAACTGCGTTTCACATGCCTTTGTAAGAGATGTTCCCAGTAGGCTGTAAGAGCACTGTGCAGAGCGACTTGTTTCTTAGCTTCCCAAAGAGCTGGAAGCAAGATGCTTTGGGGCTCAACTCGCCCTTTGGAAAGAAGCCTGCACGTTGTGCCTTTCAGCTCAGGGCCAATGTAGAACACCCAGAGCAGAAGTTCTACTTCAGCCATATCAGGCCTGCAAAGAAACTCGTTTCACAGGCCTTTGTAAGAGATGTTCCCGGTAGGCTGTAAGAGCACTGTGCAGAGCGAGTTGTTTCTTAGCTTCCCAAAGAGCTGGAAGCAAGATGCTTTGGGGCCCAACTCGCCCTTTGGAAAGAAGCCTGCACGCTGTGCCTTTCAGCTCTACGGCAATGTAGCACACGCAGAGCAGAAGTTCTACTTCAGCCAGATCAGGCCTGCAAAGAAACTGCGTTTCACAGGCCTTTGGAAGAGATGTTCCCGGTAGGCTGTAAGAGCACAGTGCAGAGCGAGTTGTTTCTTAGCTTCCCAAAGAGCTGGAAGCAAGATGCTTTGCGGCCCAACTCGCCCATTGGAAAGAAGCCTGCACGTTGTGCCTTTCAGCTCTAGGCCAATGTAGCACACCCAGAGCAGAAGTTCTACTTCAGCCAGATCAGGCCTGCAAAGCAACTGCGTTTGAGATGCCTTTGTAAGAGATGTTCCCGGTAGGCTGTAAAAGCACTGTCTAGAGCGAGTTGTTTCTTAGCTTCCCAAAGAGCTGGAAGCAAGATTCTTTGGGGCCCAACTCGCCCTTTGGAAAGAAGCCTGCATGTTGTGCCTTTCAGCTCTAGGCCAATGTAGCACACCCAGAGCAGAGGTTCTACTTCAGCCAGATCAGGCCTGCAAAGAAACTGCGTTTCACAGGCCTTTGTAAGAGATGTTCCCAGTAGGCTGTAAGAGCACTGTGCAGAGCGACTTGTTTCTTAGCTTCCCAAAGAGCTGGAAGCAAGATGCTTTGGGGCCCAACTCGCCCTTTGGAAACAGGCCTGCACGTTGTGCCCTTCAGCTCTAGGCCAAAGTAGCACACCCAGAGCAGAAGTTCTAGTGCAGCGTGATCAGGCCTGCAAAGAAACTGCATTTCACAGGCCTTTGTAAGTGATTGTTCCGGTAGGCTGTAAGAGCACTGTGCAGAGCGAGTTGTTTCATAGCTAGCCCAAAGAGCTGGAAGCAAGATGCTTTGGGGCCCAACTCGCCTTTTGCAAAGAAGCCTGCACATTGTGCCTTTCAGCTCTAGGGCCATGTAGCACACCCAGAGCAGAAGTTCTACTTCAGCCAGATCAGGCCTGCAAAGAAACTGCGTTTCACAGGCCTTTGTAAGAGATGTTCCCGGTAGGCTGTAAGAGCACTGTGCAGAGCGAGTTGTTTCTTAGCTTCCCAAAGAGCTGGAAGCAAGATGCTTTGGGGCCCAACTCGCCCTTTGGAAAGAAGCCTGCACGTTGTGCCTTTCAGCTGTAGGGCCATGTAGCACACCCAGAGCAGAAGTTCTAGTTCAGCCAGATCAGGCCTGCAAAGAAACTGCATTTCACAGGCCTTTGTAAGAGATGCTCCCGGTAGGCTGTAAGAGCACTGTGCAGAGCGAGTTGTTTCTTAGCTTCCCAAAGAGCTGGAAGCAAGATGCTTTGGGGCCCAACTCGCCCTTTGGAAAGAAGCCTGCAGGTTGTGCCTTTCAGCTCTAGGCCAAAGTAGCACACCCAGAGCAGAAGTTCTACTTCAGCCACATCAGGCCTGCAAAGAAACTGCGTTTCACAGGCCTTTGTAAGAGATGTTCCCGGTAGGCTGTAAGAGCACTGTGCAGAGCGAGTTGTTTCTTAGCTTCCCAAGGAGCTGGAAGCAAGATGCTTTGCGGCCCAACTCGCCCTTTGGAAAGAAGCCTGCACGTTGTGCCTTTCAGCTCTAGGCCAATGTAGCACACCCAGAGCAGAAGTTCTACTTCAGCCAGATCAGGCCTGCAAAGAAACTGCGTTTCACAGGCCTTTGTAAGAGATGTTCCCAGTAGGCTGTAAGAGCACTGTGCAGAGCGACTTGTTTCTTAGCTTCCCAAAGAGCTGGAAGCAAGATGCTTTGGGGCTCAACTCGCCCTTTGGAAAGAAGCCTGCACGTTGTGCCTTTCAGCTCAGGGCCAATGTAGAACACCCAGAGCAGAAGTTCTACTTCAGCCATATCAGGCCTGCAAAGAAACTCGTTTCACAGGCCTTTGTAAGAGATGTTCCCGGTAGGCTGTAAGAGCACTGTGCAGAGCGAGTTGTTTCTTAGCTTCCCAAAGAGCTGGAAGCAAGATGCTTTGGGGCCCAACTCGCCCTTTGGAAAGAAGCCTGCACGCTGTGCCTTTCAGCTCTACGGCAATGTAGCACACGCAGAGCAGAAGTTCTACTTCAGCCAGATCAGGCCTGCAAAGAAACTGCGTTTCACAGGCCTTTGGAAGAGATGTTCCCGGTAGGCTGTAAGAGCACAGTGCAGAGCGAGTTGTTTCTTAGCTTCCCAAAGAGCTGGAAGCAAGATGCTTTGCGGCCCAACTCGCCCATTGGAAAGAAGCCTGCACGTTGTGCCTTTCAGCTCTAGGCCAATGTAGCACACCCAGAGCAGAAGTTCTACTTCAGCCAGATCAGGCCTGCAAAGAAACTGCGTTTGAGATGCCTTTGTAAGAGATGTTCCCGGTAGGCTGTAAAAGCACTGTCTAGAGCGAGTTGTTTCTTAGCTTCCCAAAGAGCTGGAAGCAAGATGCTTTGGGGCCCAACTCGCCCTTTGGAAAGAAGCCTGCATGTTGTGCCTTTCAGCTCTAGGCCAATGTAGCACACCCAGAGCAGAAGTTCTACTTCAGCCAGATCAGGCCTGCAAAGAAACTGCGTTTCACAGGCCTTTGTAAGAGATGTTCCCAGTAGGCTGTAAGAGCACTGTGCAGAGCGACTTGTTTCTTAGCTTCCCAAAGAGCTGGAAGAAAGATGCTTTGGGGCCCAACTCGCCCTTTGGAAACAGGCCTGCACGTTGTGCCCTTCAGCTCTAGGGCAATGTAGCACACCCAGAGCAGAAGTTCTAGTGCAGCGTGATCAGGCCTGCAAAGAAACTGCATTTCACAGGCCTTTGTAAGTGATGGTTCCGGTAGGCTGTAAGAGCACTGTGCAGAGCGAGTTGTTTCATAGCTAGCCCAAAGAGCTGGAAGCAAGATGCTTTGCGGCCCAACTCGCCCTTTGGAAAGAACCCTGCACGTTGTGCCTTTCAGCTCTAGGCCAATGTAGCACACCCAGAGCAGAAGTTCTACTTCAGCCAGATCAGGCCTGCAAAGAAACTGCGTTACACAGGCCTTTGTAAGAGATGTTCCCGGGACTCTGTAAAAGCACTGTGAAGAGCGAGTTGTTTCTTAGCTTCCCAAAGAGCTGGAAGCAAGATGCTTTGGGGCCCAACTCGCCCTTTGGAAAGAAGCCTGCACGTTGTGCCTTTCAGCTCTAGGCCAATGTAGCACACCCAGAGCAGAAGTTCTGCTTCAGCGAGATCAGGCCTGCAAAGAAACTGCGTTTCACAGGCCTTTGTAAGAGATGTTCCCGGTAGGCTGTAAGAGCACTGTGCAGAGCGAGTTGTTTCTTAGCTTCCCAAAGAGCTGGAAGCAAGATGCTTTGGGGCCCAACTCGCCCTTTGGAAAGAAGCCTGCAGGTTGTGCCTTTCAGCTCTAGGCCAATGTAGCACACCCAGAGCAGAAGTTCTACTTCAGCCACATCAGGCCTGCAAAGAAACTGCATTTCACAGGCCTTTGTAAGAGATGTTCCCGGTAGGCTGTAAGAGCACTGTGCAGAGCGAGGTGTTTCTTAGCTTCCCAAGGAGCTGGAAGCAAGATGCTTTGCGGCCCAACTCGCCCTTTGCAAAGAAGCCTGCACGTTGTGCCTTTCAGCTCTAGGGCAATGTAGCACACGCAGAGCAGAAGTTCTAGTTCAGCCAGATCAGGCCTGCAAAGAAACTGCGTTTCACAGGCCTTTGTAAGAGATGTTCCCGGTAGGCTGTAAGAGCACTGTGCAGAGCGACTTGTTTCTTAGCTTCCCAAAGAGCTGGAAGCAAGATGCTTTGGGGCCCAACTCGCCCTTTGGAAAGAAGCCTGCACGTTGTGCCTTTCAGCTCTAGGGAAATGTAGCACACCCAGAGCAGAAGTTCTGGTTCAGCCAGATTAGGCCTGCAAAGAAACTGCATTTCACAGGCCTTTGTAACTGATGCTCCCGGTAGGCTGTAAGAGCACTGTGCAGAGCGAGTTGTTTCTTAGCTTCCCAAAGAGCTGGAAGCAAGATGCTTTGGGGCCCAACTCGCCCTTTGGAAAGAAGCCTGCACGTTGTGCCTTTCAGCTCTAGGCCAATGTAGCACACCCAGAGCAGAAGTTCTACTTTAGCCAGATCAGGCCTGCAAAGAAACTGCGTTTCACAGGCCTTTGTAAGAGATGTTCCCGGTAGGCTGTAAGAGCACTGTGCAGAGCGAGTTGTTTCTTAGCTTCCCAAAGAGCTGGAAGCAAGATGCTTTGGGGCCCAAATCGCCCTTTGGAAAGAAGCCTGAACGTTGTGCCTTTCAGCTCTAGGGCAATGTAGCACACCCAGAGCAGAAGTTCCACTTCAGCCAGATCAGGCCTGCAAAGAAACTGCGTTTCACAGGCCTTTGTAATAGATGTTCCCGGTAGGCTGTAAGAGCACTGTGCAGAGCGTGTTGTTTCTTAGCTTCCCAAGGAGCTGGAAGCAAGATGCTTTGGGGCCCAACTCGCCCTTTGGAAAGAAGCCTGCACGTTTTGCCTTTCAGCTCTAGGGCAATGTAGCACACCCAGAGCAGAAGTTCTACATCAGCCAGATCAGGCCTGCAAAGAAACTGCGTTTCACAGGCCTTTGTAAGAGATGTTCCCGGTAGGCTGTAAGAGCACTGTGCAGAGCGAGTTGTTTCTTAGCTTCCCAAAGAGCTGGAAGCAAGATGCTTTGGGGCCCAACTCACCATTTGGAAAGAAGCCTGCACGTTGTGCCTTTCAGCTCTAGGGCAATGTAGAGCACCCAGAGCAGAAGTTCCACTTCAGCCAGATCAGGCCTGCAAAGAAACTGCGTTTCACAGGCCTTTGTAAGAGATGTTCCCGGTAGGCTGTAAGAGCACTGTGCAGAGCGAGTTGTTTCTTAGCTTCCCAAAGAGCTGGAAGCAAGATGCTTTGGGGCCCAACTCGCCCTTTGGAAAGAAGCCTGCACGTTGTGCCTTTCAGCTCTAGGGCCATGTAGCACACCCAGAGCAGAAGTTCTATTACAGCCAGATCAGGCCTGCAAAGAAACTGCATTTCACAGGCCTTTGTAACTGATGCTCCCGGTAGGCTGTAAGAGCACTGTGCAGAGCGAGTTGTTGCATAGCTAGCCCAAAGAGCTGGAAGCAAGATGCTTTGGGGCCCAACTCGCCCTTTGGAAAGAAGCCTGCACGTTGTGCCTTTCAGCTCTAGGGCCATGTAGCACACACAGAGCAGAAGTTCTACTTCAGCCACATCAGGCCTGCAAAGAAACTGCGTTTCACAGGCCTTTGTAAGAGATGTTCCCGGTAGGCTGTAAGAGCACTGTGCAGAGCGAGTTGTTTCTTAGCTTCCCAAGGAGCTGGAAGCAAGATGCTTTGCGGCCCAACTCGCCCTTTGGAAAGAAGCCTGCACGTTGTGCCTTTCAGCTCTACGCCAATGTAGCACACCCAGAGCAGAAGTTCTACTTCAGCCAGATCAGGCCTGCAAAGAAACTGCGTTTCACAGGCCTTTGTAAGAGATGTTCCCAGTAGGCTGTAAGAGCACTGTGCAGAGCGACTTGTTTCTTAGCTTCCCAAAGAGCTGGAAGCAAGATGCTTTGGGGCTCAACTCGCCCTTTGGAAAGAAGCCTGCACGTTGTGCCTTTCAGCTCAGGGCCAATGTAGAACACCCAGAGCAGAAGTTCTACTTCAGCCATATCAGGCCTGCAAAGAAACTCGTTTCACAGGCCTTTGTAAGAGATGTTCCCGGTAGGCTGTAAGAGCACTGTGCAGAGCGAGTTGTTTCTTAGCTTCCCAAAGAGCTGGAAGCAAGATGCTTTGGGGCCCAACTCGCCCTTTGGAAAGAAGCCTGCACGCTGTGCCTTTCAGCTCTACGGCAATGTAGCACACGCAGAGCAGAAGTTCTACTTCAGCCAGATCAGGCCTGCAAAGAAACTGCGTTTCACAGGCCTTTGGAAGAGATGTTCCCGGTAGGCTGTAAGAGCACAGTGCAGAGCGAGTTGTTTCTTAGCTTCCCAAAGAGCTGGAAGCAAGATGCTTTGCGGCCCAACTCGCCCATTGGAAAGAAGCCTGCACGTTGTGCCTTTCAGCTCTAGGCCAATGTAGCACACCCAGAGCAGAAGTTCTACTTCAGCCAGATCAGGCCTGCAAAGCAACTGCGTTTGAGATGCCTTTGTAAGAGATGTTCCCGGTAGGCTGTAAAAGCACTGTCTAGAGCGAGTTGTTTCTTAGCTTCCCAAAGAGCTGGAAGCAAGATGCTTTGGGGCCCAACTCGCCCTTTGGAAAGAAGCCTGCATGTTGTGCCTTTCAGCTCTAGGCCAATGTAGCACACCCAGAGCAGAGGTTCTACTTCAGCCAGATCAGGCCTGCAAAGAAACTGCGTTTCACAGGCCTTTGTAAGAGATGTTCCCAGTAGGCTGTAAGAGCACTGTGCAGAGCGACTTGTTTCTTAGCTTCCCAAAGAGCTGGAAGCAAGATGCTTTGGGGCCCAACTCGCCCTTTGGAAACAGGCCTGCACGTTGTGCCCTTCAGCTCTAGGCCAAAGTAGCACACCCAGAGCAGAAGTTCTAGTGCAGCGTGATCAGGCCTGCAAAGAAACTGCATTTCACAGGCCTTTGTAAGTGATGGTTCCGGTAGGCTGTAAGAGCACTGTGCAGAGCGAGTTGTTTCATAGCTAGCCCAAAGAGCTGGAAGCAAGATGCTTTGGGGCCCAACTCGCCTTTTGCAAAGAAGCCTGCACATTGTGCCTTTCAGCTCTAGGGCCATGTAGCACACCCAGAGCAGAAGTTCTACTTCAGCCAGATCAGGCCTGCAAAGAAACTGCGTTTCACAGGCCTTTGTAAGAGATGTTCCCGGTAGGCTGTAAGAGCACTGTGCAGAGCGAGTTGTTTCTTAGCTTCCCAAAGAGCTGGAAGCAAGATGCTTTGGGGACCAACTCGCCCTTTGGAAAGAAGCCTGCACGTTGTGCCTTTCAGCTGTAGGGCCATGTAGCACACCCAGAGCAGAAGTTCTAGTTCAGCCAGATCAGGCCTGCAAAGAAACTGCATTTCACAGGCCTTTGTAAGAGATGCTCCCGGTAGGCTGTAAGAGCACTGTGCAGAGCGAGTTGTTTCTTAGCTTCCCAAAGAGCTGGAAGCAAGATGCTTTGGGGCCCAACTCGCCCTTTGGAAAGAAGCCTGCAGGTTGTGCCTTTCAGCTCTAGGCCAAAGTAGCACACCCAGAGCAGAAGTTCTACTTCAGCCACATCAGGCCTGCAAAGAAACTGCGTTTCACAGGCCTTTGTAAGAGATGTTCCCGGTAGGCTGTAAGAGCACTGTGCAGAGCGAGTTGTTTCTTAGCTTCCCAAGGAGCTGGAAGCAAGATGCTTTGTGGCCCAACTCGCCCTTTGGAAAGAAGCCTGCACGTTGTGCCTTTCAGCTCTAGGCCAATGTAGCACACCCAGAGCAGAAGTTCTACTTCAGCCAGATCAGGCCTGCAAAGAAACTGCGTTTCACAGGCCTTTGTAAGAGATGTTCCCAGTAGGCTGTAAGAGCACTGTGCAGAGCGACTTGTTTCTTAGCTTCCCAAAGAGCTGGAAGCAAGATGCTTTGGGGCTCAACTCGCCCTTTGGAAAGAAGCCTGCACGTTGTGCCTTTCAGCTCAGGGCCAATGTAGAACACCCAGAGCAGAAGTTCTACTTCAGCCATATCAGGCCTGCAAAGAAACTCGTTTCACAGGCCTTTGTAAGAGATGTTCCCGGTAGGCTGTAAGAGCACTGTGCAGAGCGAGTTGTTTCTTAGCTTCCCAAAGAGCTGGAAGCAAGATGCTTTGGGGCCCAACTCGCCCTTTGGAAAGAAGCCTGCACGCTGTGCCTTTCAGCTCTACGGCAATGTAGCACACGCAGAGCAGAAGTTCTACTTCAGCCAGATCAGGCCTGCAAAGAAACTGCGTTTCACAGGCCTTTGGAAGAGATGTTCCCGGTAGGCTGTAAGAGCACAGTGCAGAGCGAGTTGTTTCTTAGCTTCCCAAAGAGCTGGAAGCAAGATGCTTTGCGGCCCAACTCGCCCATTGGAAAGAAGCCTGCACGTTGTGCATTTCAGCTCTAGGCCAATGTAGCACACCCAGAGCAGAAGTTCTACTTCAGCCAGATCAGGCCTGCAAAGAAACTGCGTTTGAGATGCCTTTGTAAGAGATGTTCCCGGTAGGCTGTAAAAGCACTGTCTAGAGCGAGTTGTTTCTTAGCTTCCCAAAGAGCTGGAAGCAAGATGCTTTGGGGCCCAACTCGCCCTTTGGAAAGAAGCCTGCATGTTGTGCCTTTCAGCTCTAGGCCAATGTAGCACACCCAGAGCAGAAGTTCTACTTCAGCCAGATCAGGCCTGCAAAGAAACTGCGTTTCACAGGCCTTTGTAAGAGATGTTCCCAGTAGGCTGTAAGAGCACTGTGCAGAGCGACTTGTTTCTTAGCTTCCCAAAGAGCTGGAAGCAAGATGCTTTGGGGCCCAACTCGCCCTTTGGAAACAGGCCTGCACGTTGTGCCCTTCAGCTCTAGGGCAATGTAGCACACCCAGAGCAGAAGTTCTAGTGCAGCGTGATCAGGCCTGCAAAGAAACTGCATTTCACAGGCCTTTGTAAGTGATGGTTCCGGTAGGCTGTAAGAGCACTGTGCAGAGCGAGTTGTTTCATAGCTAGCCCAAAGAGCTGGAAGCAAGATGCTTTGCGGCCCAACTCGCCCTTTGGAAAGAAGCCTGCACGTTGTGCCTTTCAGCTCTAGGCCAATGTAGCACACCCAGAGCAGAAGTTCTACTTCAGCCAGATCAGGCCTGCAAAGAAACTGCGTTACACAGGCCTTTGTAAGAGATGTTCCCGGGACTCTGTAAAAGCACTGTGAAGAGCGAGTTGTTTCTTAGCTTCCCAAAGAGCTGGAAGCAAGATGCTTTGGGGCCCAACTCGCCCTTTGGAAAGAAGCCTGCACGTTGTGCCTTTCAGCTCTAGGCCAATGTAGCACACCCAGAGCAGAAGTTCTGCTTCAGCGAGATCAGGCCTGCAAAGAAACTGCGTTTCACAGGCCTTTGTAAGAGATGTTCCCGGTAGGCTGTAAGAGCACTGTGCAGAGCGAGTTGTTTCTTAGCTTCCCAAAGAGCTGGAAGCAAGATGCTTTGGGGCCCAACTCGCCCTTTGGAAAGAAGCCTGCAGGTTGTGCCTTTCAGCTCTAGGCCAATGTAGCACACCCAGAGCAGAAGTTCTACTTCAGCCACATCAGGCCTGCAAAGAAACTGCGTTTCACAGGCCTTTGTAAGAGATGTTCCCGGTAGGCTGTAAGAGCACTGTGCAGAGCGAGGTGTTTCTTAGCTTCCCAAGGAGCTGGAAGCAAGATGCTTTGCGGCCCAACTCGCCCTTTGCAAAGAAGCCTGCACGTTGTGCCTTTCAGCTCTAGGGCAATGTAGCACACGCAGAGCAGAAGTTCTAGTTCAGCCAGATCAGGCCTGCAAAGAAACTGCGTTTCACAGGCCTTTGTAAGAGATGTTCCCGGTAGGCTGTAAGAGCACTGTGCAGAGCGACTTGTTTCTTAGCTTCCCAAAGAGCTGGAAGCAAGATGCTTTGGGGCCCAACTCGCCCTTTGGAAAGAAGCCTGCACGTTGTGCCTTTCAGCTCTAGGGAAATGTAGCACACCCAGAGCAGAAGTTCTGGTTCAGCCAGATTAGGCCTGCAAAGAAACTGCATTTCACAGGCCTTTGTAACTGATGCTCCCGGTAGGCTGTAAGAGCACTGTGCAGAGCGAGTTGTTTCTTAGCTTCCCAAAGAGCTGGAAGCAAGATGCTTTGGGGCCCAACTCGCCCTTTGGAAAGAAGCCTGCACGTTGTGCCTTTCAGCTCTAGGCCAATGTAGCACACCCAGAGCAGAAGTTCTACTTTAGCCAGATCAGGCCTGCAAAGAAACTGCGTTTCACAGGCCTTTGTAAGAGATGTTCCCGGTAGGCTGTAAGAGCACTGTGCAGAGCGAGTTGTTTCTTAGCTTCCCAAAGAGCTGGAAGCAAGATGCTTTGGGGCCCAAATCGCCCTTTGGAAAGAAGCCTGAACGTTGTGCCTTTCAGCTCTAGGGCAATGTAGCACACCCAGAGCAGAAGTTCCACTTCAGCCAGATCAGGCCTGCAAAGAAACTGCGTTTCACAGGCCTTTGTAATAGATGTTCCCGGTAGGCTGTAAGAGCACTGTGCAGAGCGTGTTGTTTCTTAGCTTCCCAAGGAGCTGGAAGCAAGATGCTTTGGGGCCCAACTCGCCCTTTGGAAAGAAGCCTGCACGTTTTGCCTTTCAGCTCTAGGGCAATGTAGCACACCCAGAGCAGAAGTTCTACATCAGCCAGATCAGGCCTGCAAAGAAACTGCGTTTCACAGGCCTTTGTAAGAGATGTTCCCGGTAGGCTGTAAGAGCACTGTGCAGAGCGAGTTGTTTCTTAGCTTCCCAAAGAGCTGGAAGCAAGATGCTTTGGGGCCCAACTCGCCATTTGGAAAGAAGCCTGCACGTTGTGCCTTTCAGCTCTAGGGCAATGTAGAGCACCCAGAGCAGAAGTTCCACTTCAGCCAGATCAGGCCTGCAAAGAAACTGCGTTTCACAGGCCTTTGTAAGAGATGTTCCCGGTAGGCTGTAAGAGCACTGTGCAGAGCGAGTTGTTTCTTAGCTTCCCAAAGAGCTGGAAGCAAGATGCTTTGGGGCCCAACTCGCCCTTTGGAAAGAAGCCTGCACGTTGTGCCTTTCAGCTCTAGGGCCATGTAGCACACCCAGAGCAGAAGTTCTATTACAGCCAGATCAGGCCTGCAAAGAAACTGCATTTCACAGGCCTTTGTAACTGATGCTCCCGGTAGGCTGTAAGAGCACTGTGCAGACCGAGTTGTTGCATAGCTAGCCCAAAGAGCTGGAAGCAAGATGCTTTGGGGCCCAACTCGCCCTTTGGAAAGAAGCCTGCACGTTGTGCCTTTCAGCTCTAGGGCCATGTAGCACACACAGAGCAGAAGTTCTACTTCAGCCACATCAGGCCTGCAAAGAAACTGCGTTTCACAGGCCTTTGTAAGAGATGTTCCCGGTAGGCTGTAAGAGCACTGTGCAGAGCGAGTTGTTTCTTAGCTTCCCAAGGAGCTGGAAGCAAGATGCTTTGCGGCCCAACTCGCCCTTTGGAAAGAAGCCTGCACGTTGTGCCTTTCAGCTCTACGCCAATGTAGCACACCCAGAGCAGAAGTTCTACTTCAGCCAGATCAGGCCTGCAAAGAAACTGCGTTTCACAGGCCTTTGTAAGAGATGTTCCCAGTAGGCTGTAAGAGCACTGTGCAGAGCGACTTGTTTCTTAGCTTCCCAAAGAGCTGGAAGCAAGATGCTTTGGGGCTCAATTCGCCCTTTGGAAAGAAGCCTGCACGTTGTGCCTTTCAGCTCAGGGCCAATGTAGAACACCCAGAGCAGAAGTTCTACTTCAGCCATATCAGGCCTGCAAAGAAACTCGTTTCACAGGCCTTTGTAAGAGATGTTCCCGGTAGGCTGTAAGAGCACTGTGCAGAGCGAGTTGTTTCTTAGCTTCCCAAAGAGCTGGAAGCAAGATGCTTTGGGGCCCAACTCGCCCTTTGGAAAGAAGCCTGCACGCTGTGCCTTTCAGCTCTACGGCAATGTAGCACACGCAGAGCAGAAGTTCTACTTCAGCCAGATCAGGCCTGCAAAGAAACTGCGTTTCACAGGCCTTTGGAAGAGATGTTCCCGGTAGGCTGTAAGAGCACAGTGCAGAGCGAGTTGTTTCTTAGCTTCCCAAAGAGCTGGAAGCAAGATGCTTTGCGGCCCAACTCGCCCATTGGAAAGAAGCCTGCACGTTGTGCCTTTCAGCTCTAGGCCAATGTAGCACACCCAGAGCAGAAGTTCTACTTCAGCCAGATCAGGCCTGCAAAGCAACTGCGTTTGAGATGCCTTTGTAAGAGATGTTCCCGGTAGGCTGTAAAAGCACTGTCTAGAGCGAGTTGTTTCTTAGCTTCCCAAAGAGCTGGAAGCAAGATGCTTTGGGGCCCAACTCGCCCTTTGGAAAGAAGCCTGCATGTTGTGCCTTTCAGCTCTAGGCCAATGTAGCACACCCAGAGCAGAGGTTCTACTTCAGCCAGATCAGGCCTGCAAAGAAACTGCGTTTCACAGGCCTTTGTAAGAGATGTTCCCAGTAGGCTGTAAGAGCACTGTGCAGAGCGACTTGTTTCTTAGCTTCCCAAAGAGCTGGAAGCAAGATGCTTTGGGGCCCAACTCGCCCTTTGGAAACAGGCCTGCACGTTGTGCCCTTCAGCTCTAGGCCAAAGTAGCACACCCAGAGCAGAAGTTCTAGTGCAGCGTGATCAGGCCTGCAAAGAAACTGCATTTCACAGGCCTTTGTAAGTGATGGTTCCGGTAGGCTGTAAGAGCACTGTGCAGAGCGAGTTGTTTCATAGCTAGCCCAAAGAGCTGGAAGCAAGATGCTTTGGGGCCCAACTCGCCTTTTGCAAAGAAGCCTGCACATTGTGCCTTTCAGCTCTAGGGCCATGTAGCACACCCAGAGCAGAAGTTCTACTTCAGCCAGATCAGGCCTGCAAAGAAACTGCGTTTCACAGGCCTTTGTAAGAGATGTTCCCGGTAGGCTGTAAGAGCACTGTGCAGAGCGAGTTGTTTCTTAGCTTCCCAAAGAGCTGGAAGCAAGATGCTTTGGGGCCCAACTCGCCCTTTGGAAAGAAGCCTGCACGTTGTGCCTTTCAGCTGTAGGGCCATGTAGCACACCCAGAGCAGAAGTTCTAGTTCAGCCAGATCAGGCCTGCAAAGAAACTGCATTTCACAGGCCTTTGTAAGAGATGCTCCCGGTAGGCTGTAAGAGCACTGTGCAGAGCGAGTTGTTTCTTAGCTTCCCAAAGAGCTGGAAGCAAGATGCTTTGGGGCCCAACTCGCCCTTTGGAAAGAAGCCTGCAGGTTGTGCCTTTCAGCTCTAGGCCAAAGTAGCACACCCAGAGCAGAAGTTCTACTTCAGCCACATCAGGCCTGCAAAGAAACTGCGTTTCACAGGCCTTTCTAAGAGATGTTCCCGGTAGGCTGTAAGAGCACTGTGCAGAGCGAGTTGTTTCTTAGCTTCCCAAGGAGCTGGAAGCAAGATGCTTTGCGGCCCAACTCGCCCTTTGGAAAGAAGCCTGCACGTTGTGCCTTTCAGCTCTAGGCCAATGTAGCACACCCAGAGCAGAAGTTCTACTTCAGCCAGATCAGGCCTGCAAAGAAACTGCGTTTCACAGGCCTTTGTAAGAGATGTTCCCAGTAGGCTGTAAGAGCACTGTGCAGAGCGACTTGTTTCTTAGCTTCCCAAAGAGCTGGAAGCAAGATGCTTTGGGGCTCAACTCGCCCTTTGGAAAGAAGCCTGCACGTTGTGCCTTTCAGCTCAGGGCCAATGTAGAACACCCAGAGCAGAAGTTCTACTTCAGCCATATCAGGCCTGCAAAGAAACTCGTTTCACAGGCCTTTGTAAGAGATGTTCCCGGTAGGCTGTAAGAGCACTGTGCAGAGCGAGTTGTTTCTTAGCTTCCCAAAGAGCTGGAAGCAAGATGCTTTGGGGCCCAACTCGCCCTTTGGAAAGAAGCCTGCACGCTGTGCCTTTCAGCTCTACGGCAATGTAGCACACGCAGAGCAGAAGTTCTACTTCAGCCAGATCAGGCCTGCAAAGAAACTGCGTTTCACAGGCCTTTGGAAGAGATGTTCCCGGTAGGCTGTAAGAGCACAGTGCAGAGCGAGTTGTTTCTTAGCTTCCCAAAGAGCTGGAAGCAAGATGCTTTGCGGCCCAACTCGCCCATTGGAAAGAAGCCTGCACGTTGTGCCTTTCAGCTCTAGGCCAATGTAGCACACCCAGAGCAGAAGTTCTACTTCAGCCAGATCAGGCCTGCAAAGAAACTGCGTTTGAGATGCCTTTGTAAGAGATGTTCCCGGTAGGCTGTAAAAGCACTGTCTAGAGCGAGTTGTTTCTTAGCTTCCCAAAGAGCTGGAAGCAAGATGCTTTGGGGCCCAACTCGCCCTTTGGAAAGAAGCCTGCATGTTGTGCCTTTCAGCTCTAGGCCAATGTAGCACACCCAGAGCAGAAGTTCTACTTCAGCCAGATCAGGCCTGCAAAGAAACTGCGTTTCACAGGCCTTTGTAAGAGATGTTCCCAGTAGGCTGTAAGAGCACTGTGCAGAGCGACTTGTTTCTTAGCTTCCCAAAGAGCTGGAAGCAAGATGCTTTGGGGCCCAACTCGCCCTTTGGAAACAGGCCTGCACGTTGTGCCCTTCAGCTCTAGGGCAATGTAGCACACCCAGAGCAGAAGTTCTAGTGCAGCGTGATCAGGCCTGCAAAGAAACTGCATTTCACAGGCCTTTGTAAGTGATGGTTCCGGTAGGCTGTAAGAGCACTGTGCAGAGCGAGTTGTTTCATAGCTAGCCCAAAGAGCTGGAAGCAAGATGCTTTGCGGCCCAACTCGCCCTTTGGAAAGAAGCCTGCACGTTGTGCCTTTCAGCTCTAGGCCAATGTAGCACACCCAGAGCAGAAGTTCTACTTCAGCCAGATCAGGCCTGCAAAGAAACTGCGTTACACAGGCCTTTGTAAGAGATGTTCCCGGGACTCTGTAAAAGCACTGTGAAGAGCGAGTTGTTTCTTAGCTTCCCAAAGAGCTGGAAGCAAGATGCTTTGGGGCCCAACTCGCCCTTTGGAAAGAAGCCTGCACGTTGTGCCTTTCAGCTCTAGGCCAATGTAGCACACCCAGAGCAGAAGTTCTGCTTCAGCGAGATCAGGCCTGCAAAGAAACTGCGTTTCACAGGCCTTTGTAAGAGATGTTCCCGGTAGGCTGTAAGAGCACTGTGCAGAGCGAGTTGTTTCTTAGCTTCCCAAAGAGCTGGAAGCAAGATGCTTTGGGGCCCAACTCGCCCTTTGGAAAGAAGCCTGCAGGTTGTGCCTTTCAGCTCTAGGCCAATGTAGCACACCCAGAGCAGAAGTTCTACTTCAGCCACATCAGGCCTGCAAAGAAACTGCATTTCACAGGCCTTTGTAAGAGATGTTCCCGGTAGGCTGTAAGAGCACTGTGCAGAGCGAGGTGTTTCTTAGCTTCCCAAGGAGCTGGAAGCAAGATGCTTTGCGGCCCAACTCGCCCTTTGCAAAGAAGCCTGCACGTTGTGCCTTTCAGCTCTAGGGCAATGTAGCACACGCAGAGCAGAAGTTCTAGTTCAGCCAGATCAGGCCTGCAAAGAAACTGCGTTTCACAGGCCTTTGTAAGAGATGTTCCCGGTAGGCTGTAAGAGCACTGTGCAGAGCGACTTGTTTCTTAGCTTCCCAAAGAGCTGGAAGCAAGATGCTTTGGGGCCCAACTCGCCCTTTGGAAAGAAGCCTGCACGTTGTGCCTTTCAGCTCTAGGGAAATGTAGCACACCCAGAGCAGAAGTTCTGGTTCAGCCAGATTAGGCCTGCAAAGAAACTGCATTTCACAGGCCTTTGTAACTGATGCTCCCGGTAGGCTGTAAGAGCACTGTGCAGAGCGAGTTGTTTCTTAGCTTCCCAAAGAGCTGGAAGCAAGATGCTTTGGGGCCCAACTCGCCCTTTGGAAAGAAGCCTGCACGTTGTGCCTTTCAGCTCTAGGCCAATGTAGCACACCCAGAGCAGAAGTTCTACTTTAGCCAGATCAGGCCTGCAAAGAAACTGCGTTTCACAGGCCTTTGTAAGAGATGTTCCCGGTAGGCTGTAAGAGCACTGTGCAGAGCGAGTTGTTTCTTAGCTTCCCAAAGAGCTGGAAGCAAGATGCTTTGGGGCCCAAATCGCCCTTTGGAAAGAAGCCTGAACGTTGTGCCTTTCAGCTCTAGGGCAATGTAGCACACCCAGAGCAGAAGTTCCACTTCAGCCAGATCAGGCCTGCAAAGAAACTGCGTTTCACAGGCCTTTGTAATAGATGTTCCCGGTAGGCTGTAAGAGCACTGTGCAGAGCGTGTTGTTTCTTAGCTTCCCAAGGAGCTGGAAGCAAGATGCTTTGGGGCCCAACTCGCCCTTTGGAAAGAAGCCTGCACGTTTTGCCTTTCAGCTCTAGGGCAATGTAGCACACCCAGAGCAGAAGTTCTACATCAGCCAGATCAGGCCTGCAAAGAAACTGCGTTTCACAGGCCTTTGTAAGAGATGTTCCCGGTAGGCTGTAAGAGCACTGTGCAGAGCGAGTTGTTTCTTAGCTTCCCAAAGAGCTGGAAGCAAGATGCTTTGGGGCCCAACTCGCCATTTGGAAAGAAGCCTGCACGTTGTGCCTTTCAGCTCTAGGGCAATGTAGAGCACCCAGAGCAGAAGTTCCACTTCAGCCAGATCAGGCCTGCAAAGAAACTGCGTTTCACAGGCCTTTGTAAGAGATGTTCCCGGTAGGCTGTAAGAGCACTGTGCAGAGCGAGTTGTTTCTTAGCTTCCCAAAGAGCTGGAAGCAAGATGCTTTGGGGCCCAACTCGCCCTTTGGAAAGAAGCCTGCACGTTGTGCCTTTCAGCTCTAGGGCCATGTAGCACACCCAGAGCAGAAGTTCTATTACAGCCAGATCAGGCCTGCAAAGAAACTGCATTTCACAGGCCTTTGTAACTGATGCTCCCGGTAGGCTGTAAGAGCACTGTGCAGAGCGAGTTGTTGCATAGCTAGCCCAAAGAGCTGGAAGCAAGATGCTTTGGGGCCCAACTCGCCCTTTGGAAAGAAGCCTGCACGTTGTGCCTTTCAGTTCTAGGGCCATGTAGCACACACAGAGCAGAAGTTCTACTTCAGCCACATCAGGCCTGCAAAGAAACTGCGTTTCACAGGCCTTTGTAAGAGATGTTCCCGGTAGGCTGTAAGAGCACTGTGCAGAGCGAGTTGTTTCTTAGCTTCCCAAGGAGCTGGAAGCAAGATGCTTTGCGGCCCAACTCGCCCTTTGGAAAGAAGCCTGCACGTTGTGCCTTTCAGCTCTACGCCAATGTAGCACACCCAGAGCAGAAGTTCTACTTCAGCCAGATCAGGCCTGCAAAGAAACTGCGTTTCACAGGCCTTTGTAAGAGATGTTCCCAGTAGGCTGTAAGAGCACTGTGCAGAGCGACTTGTTTCTTAGCTTCCCAAAGAGCTGGAAGCAAGATGCTTTGGGGCTCAACTCGCCCTTTGGAAAGAAGCCTGCACGTTGTGCCTTTCAGCTCAGGGCCAATGTAGAACACCCAGAGCAGAAGTTCTACTTCAGCCATATCAGGCCTGCAAAGAAACTCGTTTCACAGGCCTTTGTAAGAGATGTTCCCGGTAGGCTGTAAGAGCACTGTGCAGAGCGAGTTGTTTCTTAGCTTCCCAAAGAGCTGGAAGCAAGATGCTTTGGGGCCCAACTCGCCCTTTGGAAAGAAGCCTGCACGCTGTGCCTTTCAGCTCTACGGCAATGTAGCACACGCAGAGCAGAAGTTCTACTTCAGCCAGATCAGGCCTGCAAAGAAACTGCGTTTCACAGGCCTTTGGAAGAGATGTTCCCGGTAGGCTGTAAGAGCACAGTGCAGAGCGAGTTGTTTCTTAGCTTCCCAAAGAGCTGGAAGCAAGATGCTTTGCGGCCCAACTCGCCCATTGGAAAGAAGCCTGCACGTTGTGCCTTTCAGCTCTAGGCCAATGTAGCACACCCAGAGCAGAAGTTCTACTTCAGCCAGATCAGGCCTGCAAAGCAACTGCGTTTGAGATGCCTTTGTAAGAGATGTTCCCGGTAGGCTGTAAAAGCACTGTCTAGAGCGAGTTGTTTCTTAGCTTCCCAAAGAGCTGGAAGCAAGATGCTTTGGGGCCCAACTCGCCCTTTGGAAAGAAGCCTGCATGTTGTGCCTTTCAGCTCTAGGCCAATGTAGCACACCCAGAGCAGAGGTTCTACTTCAGCCAGATCAGGCCTGCAAAGAAACTGCGTTTCACAGGCCTTTGTAAGAGATGTTCCCAGTAGGCTGTAAGAGCACTGTGCAGAGCGACTTGTTTCTTAGCTTCCCAAAGAGCTGGAAGCAAGATGCTTTGGGGCCCAACTCGCCCTTTGGAAACAGGCCTGCACGTTGTGCCCTTCAGCTCTAGGCCAAAGTAGCACACCCAGAGCAGAAGTTCTAGTGCAGCGTGATCAGGCCTGCAAAGAAACTGCATTTCACAGGCCTTTGTAAGTGATGGTTCCGGTAGGCTGTAAGAGCACTGTGCAGAGCGAGTTGTTTCATAGCTAGCCCAAAGAGCTGGAAGCAAGATGCTTTGGGGCCCAACTCGCCTTTTGCAAAGAAGCCTGCACATTGTGCCTTTCAGCTCTAGGGCCATGTAGCACACCCAGAGCAGAAGTTCTACTTCAGCCAGATCAGGCCTGCAAAGAAACTGCGTTTCACAGGCCTTTGTAAGAGATGTTCCCGGTAGGCTGTAAGAGCACTGTGCAGAGCGAGTTGTTTCTTAGCTTCCCAAAGAGCTGGAAGCAAGATGCTTTGGGGCCCAACTCGCCCTTTGGAAAGAAGCCTGCACGTTGTGCCTTTCAGCTGTAGGGCCATGTAGCACACCCAGAGCAGAAGTTCTAGTTCAGCCAGATCAGGCCTGCAAAGAAACTGCATTTCACAGGCCTTTGTAAGAGATGCTCCCGGTAGGCTGTAAGAGCACTGTGCAGAGCGAGTTGTTTCTTAGCTTCCCAAAGAGCTGGAAGCAAGATGCTTTGGGGCCCAACTCGCCCTTTGGAAAGAAGCCTGCAGGTTGTGCCTTTCAGCTCTAGGCCAAAGTAGCACACCCAGAGCAGAAGTTCTACTTCAGCCACATCAGGCCTGCAAAGAAACTGCGTTTCACAGGCCTTTGTAAGAGATGTTCCCGGTAGGCTGTAAGAGCACTGTGCAGAGCGAGTTGTTTCTTAGCTTCCCAAGGAGCTGGAAGCAAGATGCTTTGCGGCCCAACTCGCCCTTTGGAAAGAAGCCTGCACGTTGTGCCTTTCAGCTCTAGGCCAATGTAGCACACCCAGAGCAGAAGTTCTACTTCAGCCAGATCAGGCCTGCAAAGAAACTGCGTTTCACAGGCCTTTGTAAGAGATGTTCCCAGTAGGCTGTAAGAGCACTGTGCAGAGCGACTTGTTTCTTAGCTTCCCAAAGAGCTGGAAGCAAGATGCTTTGGGGCTCAACTCGCCCTTTGGAAAGAAGCCTGCACGTTGTGCCTTTCAGCTCAGGGCCAATGTAGAACACCCAGAGCAGAAGTTCTACTTCAGCCATATCAGGCCTGCAAAGAAACTCGTTTCACAGGCCTTTGTAAGAGATGTTCCCGGTAGGCTGTAAGAGCACTGTGCAGAGCGAGTTGTTTCTTAGCTTCCCAAAGAGCTGGAAGCAAGATGCTTTGGGGCCCAACTCGCCCTTTGGAAAGAAGCCTGCACGCTGTGCCTTTCAGCTCTACGGCAATGTAGCACACGCAGAGCAGAAGTTCTACTTCAGCCAGATCAGGCCTGCAAAGAAACTGCGTTTCACAGGCCTTTGGAAGAGATGTTCCCGGTAGGCTGTAAGAGCACAGTGCAGAGCGAGTTGTTTCTTAGCTTCCCAAAGAGCTGGAAGCAAGATGCTTTGCGGCCCAACTCGCCCATTGGAAAGAAGCCTGCACGTTGTGCCTTTCAGCTCTAGGCCAATGTAGCACACCCAGAGCAGAAGTTCTACTTCAGCCAGATCAGGCCTGCAAAGAAACTGCGTTTGAGATGCCTTTGTAAGAGATGTTCCCGGTAGGCTGTAAAAGCACTGTCTAGAGCGAGTTGTTTCTTAGCTTCCCAAAGAGCTGGAAGCAAGATGCTTTGGGGCCCAACTCGCCCTTTGGAAAGAAGCCTGCATGTTGTGCCTTTCAGCTCTAGGCCAATGTAGCACACCCAGAGCAGAAGTTCTACTTCAGCCAGATCAGGCCTGCAAAGAAACTGCGTTTCACAGGCCTTTGTAAGAGATGTTCCCAGTAGGCTGTAAGAGCACTGTGCAGAGCGACTTGTTTCTTAGCTTCCCAAAGAGCTGGAAGCAAGATGCTTTGGGGCCCAACTCGCCCTTTGGAAACAGGCCTGCACGTTGTGCCCTTCAGCTCTAGGGCAATGTAGCACACCCAGAGCAGAAGTTCTAGTGCAGCGTGATCAGGCCTGCAAAGAAACTGCATTTCACAGGCCTTTGTAAGTGATGGTTCCGGTAGGCTGTAAGAGCACTGTGCAGAGCGAGTTGTTTCATAGCTAGCCCAAAGAGCTGGAAGCAAGATGCTTTGGGGCCCAACTCGCCTTTTGCAAAGAAGCCTGCACATTGTGCCTTTCAGCTCTAGGGCCATGTAGCACACCCAGAGCAGAAGTTCTACTTCAGCCAGATCAGGCCTGCAAAGAAACTGCGTTTCACAGGCCTTTGGAAGAGATGTTCCCGGTAGGCTGTAAGAGCACTGTGCAGAGCGAGTTGTTTCTTAGCTTCCCAAAGAGCTGGAAGCAAGATGCTTTGGGGCCCAACTCGCCCTTTAAAAAGAAGCCTGCAGGTTGTGCCTTTCAGCTCTAGGCCAAAGTAGCACACCCAGAGCAGAAGTTCTACTTCAGCCACATCAGGCCTGCAAAGAAACTGCGTTTCACAGGCCTTTGTAAGAGATGTTCCCGGTAGGCTGTAAGAGCACTGTGCAGAGCGAGTTGTTTCTTAGCTTCCCAAGGAGCTGGAAGCAAGATGCTTTGCGGCCCAACTCGCCCTTTGGAAAGAAGCCTGCACGTTGTGCCTTTCAGCTCTAGGGCCATGTAGCACACCCAGAGCAGAAGTTCTACCTCAGCCAGATCAGGCCTGCAAAGAAACTGCGTTTGACAGGCCTTTGTATGAGATGTTCCCGGTAGTCTGTAAGAGCACTGTGCAGAGCGAGTTGTTTCTTAGCTTCCCAAAGAGCTGGAAGCAAGATGCTTTGGGGCCCAACTCGCCCATTGGAAAGAAGCCTGCACGTTGTGCCTTTCAGCTCTAGGCCAATGTAGCACACCCAGAGCAGAAGTTCTACTTCAGTGAGATCAGGCCTGCAAAGAAACTGCGTTTCACAGGCCTTTGTAAGAGATGTTCCCAGTAGGCTGTAGGAGCACTGTGCAGAGCGAGTTGTTTCTTAGCTTCCCAAGGAGCTGGAAGCAAGACGCTTTGCGGCCCAACTCGCCCTTTGCAAAGAAGCCTGCACGTTGTGCCTTTCAGCTCTAGGGCAATGTAGCACACCCAGAGTAGAAGTTCTACTTCAGCGAGATCAGGTCTGCAAAGAAACTGCGTTTCACAGGCCTTTGTAAGAGATGTTCCCGGTAGGCTGTAAGAGCACTGTGCAGAGCGAGTTGTTTCTTAGCTTCTCAAGGAGCTGGAAGCAAGATGATTTGGGGCCCAACTCGACCTTTGGAAAGAAGCCTGCACGCTGTGCCTTTCAGCTCTAGGGCAATGTAGCACACGCAGAGCAGAAGTTCTACCTCAGCCAGATCAGGCCTGCAAAGAAACTGCGTTTCACAGGCCTTTGGAAGAGATGTTCCCGGTAGGCTGTAAGAGCACTGTGCAGAGCGAGTTGTTTCTTAGCTTCCCAAAGAGCTGGAAGCAAGATGCTTTGCGGCCCAACTCGCCCTTTGGAAAGAAGCCTGCACGTTGTGCCTTTCAGCTCTAGGCCAATGTAGCACACCCAGAGCAGAAGTTCTACTTCAGCCAGATCAGGCCTGCAAAGAAACTGCGTTACACAGGCCTTTGTAAGAGATGTTCCCGGGACTCTGTAAAAGCACTGTGCAGAGCGAGTTGTTTCTTAGCTTCCCAAAGAGCTGGAAGCAAGATGCTTTGGGGCCCAACTCGCCCTTTGGAAAGAAGCCTGCATGTTGTGCCTTTCAGCTCTAGGCCAATGTAGCACACCCAGAGCAGAAGTTCTACCTCAGCAAGATCAGGCCTGCAAAGAAACTGCGTTTGACAGGCCTTTGTATGAGATGTTCCCGGTAGGCTGTAAGAGCACTGTGCAGTGCGAGTTGTTTCACAGCTAGCCCAAAGAGCTGGAAGCAAGATGCTTTGGGGCCCAACTCGCCCTTTGGAAAGAAGCCTGCACGTTGTGCCTTTCAGCTCTAGGGCCATGTAGCACACCCAGAGCAGAAGTTCTACCTCAGCCAGATCAGGCCTGCAAAGAAACTGCATTTCACAGGCCTTTGTAAGAGATGTTCCCGGTAGGCTGTAAGAGCACTGTGCAGAGCGAGTTGTTTCTTAGTTTCCCAAAGAGCTGGAAGCAAGAAGCTTTGGGGCCCAACTCGCCCTTTGGAAAGAAGCCTGCACGTTGTGCGTTTCAGCTCTAGGCCAATGTAGCACACCCAGAGCAGAAGTTCTACTTCAGCCAGATCAGGCCTGCAAAGAAACTGCGTTTCACAGGCCTTTGTAAGAGATGTTCCCGGTAGGCTGTAAGAGCACTGTGCAGAGCGAGTTGTTTCATAGCTAGCCCAAAGAGCTGGAAGCAAGATGGTTTGGGGCCTAACTCGCCCTTTTGAAAGAAGCCTGCACGTTGTGCCTTTCAGCTCTAGGCCAATGTAGCACACCCAGAGCAGAAGTTCCACTTCAGCCAGATCAGGCCTGCAAAGAAACTGCGTTTCACAGGCCTTTGTAAGAGATGTTCCCGGTAGGCTGTAAGAGGACTGTGCAGAGCGAGTTGTTTCTTAGCTTTCCAAAGAGCTGGAAGCAAGATGCTTTGGGGCCCAACTCGCCCTTTGGAAAGAAGCCTGCAGGTTGTGCCTTTCAGCTCTAGGGCAATGTAGCACACCCAGAGCAGAAGTTCTACTTCAGCCACATCAGGCCTGCAAAGAAACTGCGTTTCGCAGGCCTTTGTAAGAGATATTCCCGGTAGGCAGTAAGAGCACTGTGCAGAGCGAGTTGTTTCTTAGCTTCCCAAAGAGCTGGAAGCAAGATGCTTTGGGGCCCAACTCGCCCTTTGGAAAGAAGCCTGCACGTTGTGCCTTTCAGCTCTAGGGCAATGTAGCACACCCAGAGCAGAAGTTCTAGTTCAGCCAGATCAGGCCTGCCAAGAAACTTCGTTTCACAGGCCTTTGTAAGAGATGTTCCCGGTAGGCTGTAAGAGCACTGTGCAGAGCGAGTTGTTTCATAGCTAGCCCAAAGAGCTGGAAGCAAGATGCTTTGGGGCCCAACTCGCCCTTTGGAAAGAAGCCTGCACGTTGTGCCTTTCAGCTCTAGGGTCATGTAGCACACCCAGAGCAGAAGTTCTACCTCAGCCAGATCAGGCCTGCAAAGAAACTGCGTTTCACAGGCCTTTGTAAGAGATG
Organism: Equus caballus; assembly: GCF_041296265.1. Lineage (NCBI taxonomy): Eukaryota > Metazoa > Chordata > Mammalia > Perissodactyla > Equidae > Equus > Equus caballus. The sequence goes on along the minus strand of NC_091688.1, from coordinate 51,244,356 downwards.
TTCCCGGTAGGCTGTAAGAGCACTGTGCAGAGCGCCTTGTTTCTTAGCTTCCCAAAGAGCTGGAAGCAAGATGCTTTGGGGCCCAACTCGCCCTTTGGAAAGAAGCCTGCACGTTGTGCCTTTCAGCTCTAGGCCAATGTAGCACACCCAGAGCAGAAGTTCTACCTCAGCCAGATCAGGCCTGCAAAGAAACTGCGTTTCACAGGCCTTTGTAAGAGATGTTCCCAGTAGGCTGTAAGAGCACTGTGCAGAGCGACTTGTTTCTTAGCTTCCCAAAGAGCTGGAAGCAAGATGCTTTGGGGCCCAACTCGCCCTTTGGAAACAGGCCTGCACGTTGTGCCCTTCAGCTCTAGGGCAATGTAGCACACCCAGAGCAGAAGTTCTAGTGCAGCGTGATCAGGCCTGCAAAGAAACTGCATTTCACAGGCCTTTGTAAGTGATGGTTCCGGTAGGCTGTAAGAGCACTGTGCAGAGCGAGTTGTTTCATAGCTAGCCCAAAGAGCTGGAAGCAAGATGCTTTGGGGCCCAACTCGCCTTTTGCACAGAAGCCTGCACATTGTGCCTTTCAGCTCTAGGGCCATGTAGCACACCCAGAGCAGAAGTTCTACTTCAGCCACATCAGGCCTGCAAAGGAACTGCGTTTCACAGGCCTTTGTAAGAGATCTTCCCGGTAGGCTGTAAGAGCACTGTGCAGAGCGAGTTGTTACTTAGCTTCCCAAAGAGCTGGAAGCAAGATGCTTTGGGGCCCAACTCGCCCTTTGGAAAGAAGCCTGCACGTTGTGCCTTTCAGCTCTAGGGCAATGTAGAGCACCCAGAGCAGAAGTTCCACTTCAGCCAGATCAGGCCTGCAAAGAAACTGCGTTTCACAGGCCTTTGCAAGAGATGTTCCCCGTAGGCTGTAAGAGCACTGTGCAGAGCGAGTTGTTTCTTAGCTTCCCAAAGAGCTGGAAGCAAGATGCTTTGGGGCCCAACTCGCCCTTTGGAAAGAAGCCTGCACGTTGTGCCTTTCAGCTCTAGGGCCATGTAGCACACCCAGAGCAGAAGTTCTAGTTCAGCCAGATCAGGCCTGCAAAGAAACTGCATTTCACAGGCCTTTGTAACTGATGCTCCCGGTAGGCTGTAAGAGCACTGTGCAGAGCGAGTTGTTTCATAGCTAGCCCAAAGAGCTGGAAGCAAGATGCTTTGGGGCCCAACTCGCCCTTTGGAAAGAAGCCTGCACGTTGTGCCTTTCAGCTCTAGGGCCATGTAGCACACACAGAGCAGAAGTTCTACTTCAGCCACATCAGGCCTGCAAAGAAACTGCGTTTCACAGGCCTTTGTAAAAGATGTTCCCGGTAGGCTGTAAGAGCACTGTGCAGAGCGAGTTGTTTCTTAGCTTCCCAAAGAGCTGGAAGCAAGAAGCTTTGGGGCCCAACTCGCCCTTTGGAAAGAAGCCTGCACGTTGTGCCTTTCAGCTCTAGGCCAATGTAGCACACCCAGAGCAGAAGTTCTACTTCAGCCAGATCAGGCCTGCAAAGAAACTGCGTTTCACAGGCCTTTGTAAGAGATGTTCCCGGTAGGCTGTAAGAGCACTGTGCAGAGCGAATTGTTTCATAGCTAGCCCAAAGAGCTGGAAGCAAGATGCTTTGGGGCCCAACTCGCCCTTTGGAAAGAAGCCTGCACGTTGTGCCTTTCAGCTCTAGGGCCATGTAGCACACCCAGAGCAGAAGTTCTACCTCAGCCAGATCAGGCCTGCAAAGAAACTGCGTTTGACAGGCCTTTGTATGAGATGTTCCCAGTAGGCTGTAAGAGCACTGTGCAGTGCGAGTTGTTTCTTAGCTTCCCAAGGAGCTGGAAGCAAGTTGCTTTGCGGCCCAACTCGCCCTTTGCAAAGAAGCCTGCACGTTGTGCCTTTCAGCTCTAGGGCAATGTAGCACACCCAGAGCAGAAGTTCTACTTCAGCCAGATCAGGCCTGCAAAGAAACTGCGTTTCACAGGCCTTTGTAAGAGATGTTCCCAGTAGGCTGTAAGAGCACTGTGCAGAGCGACTTGTTTCTTAGCTTCCCAAAGAGCTGGAAGCAAGATGCTTTGGGGCCCAACTCGCCCTTTGGAAACAGGCCTGCACGTTGCGCCCTTCAGCTCTAGGGCAATGTAGCACACCCAGAGCAGAAGTTCTAGTGCAGCGTGATCAGGCCTGCAAAGAAACTGCATTTCACAGGCCTTTGTAAGTGATGGTTCCGGTAGGCTGTAAGAGCACTGTGCAGAGCGAGTTGTTTCATAGCTAGCCCAAAGAGCTGGAAGCAAGATGCTTTGGGGCCCAACTCGCCTTTTGCAAAGAAGCCTGCACATTGTGCCTTTCAGCTCTAGGGCCATGTAGCACACCCAGAGCAGAAGTTCTACTTCAGCCAGATCAGGCCTGCAAAGAAACTGCGTTTCACAGGCCTTTGTAAGAGATGTTCCCGGTAGGCTGTAAGAGCACTGTGCAGAGCGAGTTGTTTCTTAGCTTCCCAAAGAGCTGGAAGCAAGATGCTTTGGGGCCCAACTCGCCCTTTGGAAAGAAGCCTGCACGTTGTGCCTTTCAGCTCTAGGCCAATGTAGCACACCCACAGCAGAAGTTCTACTTCAGCCAGATCAGGCCTGCAAAGAAACTGCGTTTCACAGGCCTTTGTAAGAGATGTTCCCGGTAGGCTGTAAGAGCACTGTGCAGAGCGAGTTGTTTCTTAGCTTCCCAAAGAGCTGGAAGCAAGAAGCTTTGGGGCCCAACTCGCCCTTTGGAAAGAAGCCTGCACGTTGTGCCTTTCAGCTCTAGGCCAATGTAGCACACCCCGAGCAGAAGTTCTACTTCAGCCAGATCAGGCCTGCAAAGAAACTTCGTTTCACAGGCCTTTGTAAGAGATGTTCCCGGTAGGCTGTAAGAGCACTGTGCAGAGCGAGTTGTTTCATAGCTAGCCCAAAGAGCTGGAAGCAAGATGCTTTGGGGCCCAACTCGCCCTTTGGAAAGAAGCCTGCACGTTGTGCCTTTCAGCTCTAGGGCCATGTAGCACACCCAGAGCAGAAGTTCTACCTCAGCCAGATCAGGCCTGCAAAGAAACTGCGTTTCACAGGCCTTTGTATGAGATGTTCCCGGTAGTCTGTAAGAGCACTGTGCAGAGCGAGTTGTTTCTTAGCTTCCCAAAGAGCTGGAAGCAAGATGCTTTGGGGCCCAACTCGCCCATTGGAAAGAAGCCTGCACGTTGTGCCTTTCAGCTCTAGGCCAATGTAGCACACCCAGAGCAGAAGTTCTACTTCAGCGAGATCAGGCCTGCAAAGAAACTGCGTTTCACAGGCCTTTGTAAGAGATGTTCCCAGTAGGCTGTAAGAGCACTGTGCAGAGCGAGTTGTTTCTTAGCTTCCCAAGGAGCTGGAAGCAAGATGCTTTGCGGCCCAACTCGCCCTTTGCAAAGAAGCCTGCACGTTGTGCCTTTCAGCTCTAGGGCAATGTAGCACACCCAGAGCAGAAGTTCTACTTCAGCGAGATCAGGCCTGCAAAGAAACTGCGTTTCACAGGCCTTTGTAAGAGATGTTCCCGGTAGGCTGTAAGAGCACTGTGCAGAGCGAGTTGTTTCTTAGCTTCTCAAGGAGCTGGAAGCAAGATGCTTTGGGGCCCAACTCGACCTTTGGAAAGAAGCCTGCACGCTGTGCCTTTCAGCTCTAGGGCAATGTAGCACACGCAGAGCAGAAATTCTACCTCAGCCAGATCAGGCCTGCAAAGAAACTGCGTTTCACAGGCCTTTGGAAGAGATGTTCCCGGTAGGCTGTAAGAGCACTGTGCAGAGCGAGTTGTTTCTTAGCTTCCCAAAGAGCTGGAAGCAAGATGCTTTGGGGCCCAACTCGCCCTTTGGAAAGAAGCCTGCACGTTGTGCCTTTCAGCTCTAGGCCAATGTAGCACACCCAGAGCAGAAGTTCTACTTCAGCCAGATCAGGCCTGCAAAGAAACTGCGTTACACAGGCCTTTGTAAGAGATGTTCCTGGGACTCTGTAAAAGCACAGTGCAGAGCGAGTTGTTTCTTAGCTTCTCAAGGAGCTGGAAGCAAGATGCTTTGGGGCCCAACTCGACCTTTGGAAAGAAGCCTGCACGCTGTGCCTTTCAGCTCTAGGGCAATGTAGCACACGCAGAGCAGAAGTTCTACCTCAGCCAGATCAGGCCTGCAAAGAAACTGCATTTCACAGGCCTTTGTAACTGATGCTCCCGGTAGGCTGTAAGAGCACTGTGCAGAGCGAGTTGTTTCATAGCTAGCCCAAAGAGCTGGAAGCAAGATGCTTTGGGGCCCAACTCGCCCTTTGGAAAGAAGCCTGCACGTTGTGCCTTTCAGCTCTAGGGCCATGTAGCACACACAGAGCAGAAGTTCTACTTCAGCCACATCAGGCCTGCAAAGAAACTGCGTTTCACAGGCCTTTGTAAGAGATGTTCCCGGTAGGCTGTAAGAGCACTGTGCAGAGCGAGTTGTTTCTTAGTTTCCCAAAGAGCTGGAAGCAAGAAGCTTTGGGGCCCAACTCGCCCTTTGGAAAGAAGCCTGCACGTTGTGCGTTTCAGCTCTAGGCCAATGTAGCACACCCAGAGCAGAAGTCCTACTTCAGCCAGATCAGGCCTGCAAAGAAACTGCGTTTCACAGGCCTTTGTAAGAGATGTTCCCGGTAGGCTGTAAGAGCACTGTGCAGAGCGAGTTGTTTCATAGCTAGCCCAAAGAGCTGGAAGCAAGATGCTTTGGGGCCCAACTCGCCCTTTGGAAAGAAGCCTGCACGTTGTGCCTTTCAGCTCTAGGGCCATGTAGCACACCCAGAGCAGAAGTTCTACCTCAGCCAGATCAGGCCTGCAAAGAAACTGCGTTTGACAGGCCTTTGTATGAGATGTTCCCAGTAGGCTGTAAGAGCACTGTGCAGTGCGAGTTGTTTCTTAGCTTCCCAAGGAGCTGGAAGCAAGTTGCTTTGCGGCCCAACTCGCCCTTTGCAAAGAAGCCTGCACGTTGTGCCTTTCAGCTCTAGGGCAATGTAGCACACCCAGAGCAGAAGTTCTACTTCAGCCAGATCAGGCCTGCAAAGAAACTGCGTTTCACAGGCCTTTGTAAGAGATGTTCCCAGTAGGCTGTAAGAGCACTGTGCAGAGCGACTTGTTTCTTAGCTTCCCAAAGAGCTGGAAGCAAGATGCTTTGGGGCCCAACTCGCCCTTTGGAAACAGGCCTGCACGTTGTGCCCTTCAGCTCTAGGGCAAAGTAGCACACCCAGAGCAGAAGTTCTACTTCAGCCAGATCAGGCCTGCAAAGAAACTGCGTTTCACAGGCCTTTGTAAGAGATGTTCCCGGTAGGCTGTAAGAGCACTGTGCAGAGCGAGTTGTTTCTTAGCTTCCCAAAGAGCTGGAAGCAAGATGCTTTGGGGCCCAACTCGCCTTTGGCAAAGAAGCCGGCACATTGTGCCTTTCAGCTCTAGGGCCATGTAGCACACCCAGAGCAGAAGTTCTAGTTCAGCCAGATCAGGCCTGCAAAGAAACTGCATTTCACAGGCCTTTGTAACTGATGCTCCCGGTAGGCTGTAAGAGCACTGTGCAGAGCGAGTTGTTTCTTAGCTAGCCCAAAGAGCTGGAAGCAAGATGCTTTGCGGCCCAACTCGCCCTTTGCAAAGAAGCCTGCACGTTGTGCCTTTCAGCTCTAGGGCAATGTAGCACACCCAGAGCAGAAGTTCTACTTCAGCGAGATCAGGCCTGCAAAGAAACTGCGTTTCACAGGCCTTTGTAAGAGATGTTCCCGGTAGGCTGTAAGAGCACTGTGCAGAGCGAGTTGTTTCTTAGCTTCTCAAGGAGCTGGAAGCAAGATGCTTTGGGGCCCAACTCGACCTTTGGAAAGAAGCCTGCACGCTGTGCCTTTCAGCTCTAGGGCAATGTAGCACACGCAGAGCAGAAGTTCTACCTCAGCCAGATCAGGCCTGCAAAGAAACTGCGTTTCACAGGCCTTTGGAAGAGATGTTCCCGGTAGGCTGTAAGAGCACTGTGCAGAGCGAGTTGTTTCTTAGCTTCCCAAAGAGCTGGCAGCAAGATGCTTTGGGGCCCAACTCGCCCTTTGGAAAGAAGCCTGCACGTTGTGCCTTTCAGCTCTAGGCCAATGTAGCACACCCAGAGCAGAAGTTCTACTTCAGCCAGATCAGGCCTGCAAAGAAACTGCGTTACACAGGCCTTTGTAAGAGATGTTCCTGGGACTCTGTAAAAGCACAGTGCAGAGCGAGTTGTTTCTTAGCTTCTCAAGGAGCTGGAAGCAAGATGCTTTGGGGCCCAACTCGACCTTTGGAAAGAAGCCTGCACGCTGTGCCTTTCAGCTCTAGGGCAATGTAGCACACGCAGAGCAGAAGTTCTACCTCAGCCAGATCAGGCCTGCAAAGAAACTGCATTTCACAGGCCTTTGTAACTGATGCTCCCGGTAGGCTGTAAGAGCACTGTGCAGAGCGAGTTGTTTCATAGCTAGCCCAAAGAGCTGGAAGCAAGATGCTTTGGGGCCCAACTCGCCCTTTGGAAAGAAGCCTGCACGTTGTGCCTTTCAGCTCTAGGGCCATGTAGCACACACAGAGCAGAAGTTCTACTTCAGCCACATCAGGCCTGCAAAGAAACTGCGTTTCACAGGCCTTTGTAAGAGATGTTCCCGGTAGGCTGTAAGAGCACTGTGCAGAGCGAGTTGTTTCTTAGTTTCCCAAAGAGCTGGAAGCAAGAAGCTTTGGGGCCCAACTCGCCCTTTGGAAAGAAGCCTGCACGTTGTGCGTTTCAGCTCTAGGCCAATGTAGCACACCCAGAGCAGAAGTTCTACTTCAGCCAGATCAGGCCTGCAAAGAAACTGCGTTTCACAGGCCTTTGTAAGAGATGTTCCCGGTAGGCTGTAAGAGCACTGTGCAGAGCGAGTTGTTTCATAGCTAGCCCAAAGAGCTGGAAGCAAGATGCTTTGGGGCCCAACTCGCCCTTTGGAAAGAAGCCTGCACGTTGTGCCTTTCAGCTCTAGGGCCATGTAGCACACCCAGAGCAGAAGTTCTACCTCAGCCAGATCAGGCCTGCAAAGAAACTGCGTTTGACAGGCCTTTGTATGAGATGTTCCCAGTAGGCTGTAAGAGCACTGTGCAGAGCGAGTTGTTTCTTAGCTTCCCAAGGAGCTGGAAGCAAGTTGCTTTGCGGCCCAACTCGCCCTTTGCAAAGAAGCCTGCACGTTGTGCCTTTCAGCTCTAGGGCAATGTAGCACACCCAGAGCAGAAGTTCTACTTCAGCCAGATCAGGCCTGCAAAGAAACTGCGTTTCACAGGCCTTTGTAAGAGATGTTCCCAGTAGGCTGTAAGAGCACTGTGCAGAGCGACTTGTTTCTTAGCTTCCCAAAGAGCTGGAAGCAAGATGCTTTGGGGCCCAATTCGCCCTTTGGAAACAGGCCTGCACGTTGCGCCCTTCAGCTCTAGGGCAATGTAGCACACCCAGAGCAGAAGTTCTAGTGCAGCGTGATCAGGCCTGCAAAGAAACTGCATTTCACAGGCCTTTGTAAGTGATGGTTCCGGTAGGCTGTAAGAGCACTGTGCAGCGCGTTTTGTTTCTTAGCTTCCCAAGGAGCTGGAAGCAAGATGCTTTGCGGCCCAACTCGCCCTTTGCAAAGAAGCCTGCACGTTGTGCCTTTCAGCTCTAGGGCAATGTAGCACACGCAGAGCAGAATTTCTAGTTCAGCCAGATCAGGCCTGCAAAGAAACTGTGTTTAACAGGCCTTTGTAAGAGATGTTCCCACTAGGCTGTAAGAGCACTGTGCAGAGCGAATTGTTTCATAGCTAGCCCAAACAGCTGGAAGCAAGATGGTTTGGGGCCTAACTCGCCCTTTGGAAAGAAGCCTGCACGTTGTGCCTTTCAGCTCTAGGCCAATGTAGCACACCCAGAGCAGAAGTTCCACTTCAGCCAGATCAGGCCTGCAAAGAAACTGCGTTTCACAGGCCTTTGTAAGAGATGTTCCCGGTAGGCTGTAAGAGCACTGTGCAGAGCGAGTTGTTTCTTAGCTTCCCAAAGAGCTGGAAGCAAGATGCTTTGGGGCCCAACTCGCCCTTTGGAAAGAAGCCTGCAGGTTGTGCCTTTCAGCTCTAGGGCAATGTAGCACACCCAGAGCAGAAGTTCTACTTCAGCCACATCAGGCCTGCAAAGAAACTGCGTTTCACAGGCCTTTGTAAGCGATATTCCCGGTAGGCAGTAAGAGCACTGTGCAGAGCGAGTTGTTTCTTAGCTTCCCAAAGAGCTGGAAGCAAGATGCTTTGGGGCCCAACTCGCCCTTTGGAAAGAAGCCTGCACGTTGTGCCTTTCAGCTCTAGGGCAATGTAGCACACCCAGAGCAGAAGTTCTAGTTCAGCCAGATCAGGCCTGCAAAGAAACTTCGTTTCACAGGCCTTTGTAAGAGATGTTCCCGGTAGGCTGTAAGAGCACTGTGCAGAGCGAGTTGTTTCATAGCTAGCCCAAAGAGCTGGAAGCAAGATGCTTTGGGGCCCAACTCGCCCTTTGGAAAGAAGCCTGCACGTTGTGCCTTTCAGCTCTAGGGTCATGTAGAACACCCAGAGCAGAAGTTCTACCTCAGCCACATCAGGCCTGCAAAGAAACTGCGTTTGACAGGCCTTTGTATGAGATGTTCCCGGTAGTCTGTAAGAGCACTGTGCAGAGCGAGTTGTTTCTTAGCTTCCCAAAGAGCTGGAAGCAAGATGCTTTGGGGCCCAACTCGCTTTTGGAAAGAAGCCTGCAGGTTGTGCCTTTCAGCTCTAGGCCAATGTAGCACACCCAGAGCAGAAGTTCTACTTCAGCGAGATCAGGCCTGCAAAGAAACTGCGTTTCACAGGCCTTTGGAAGAGATGTTCCCGGTAGGCTGTAAGAGCACTGTGCAGAGCGAGTTGTTTCTTAGCTTCCCAAGGAGCTGGAAGCAAGATGCTTTGCGGCCCAACTCGCCCTTTGCAAAGAAGCCGGCACGTTGTGCCTTTCAGCTCTAGGGCAATGTAGCACACACAGAGCAGAAGTTCTACTTCAGCGAGATCAGGCCTGCAAAGAAACTGCGTTTCACAGGCCTTTGTAAGAGATGTTCCCGGTAGGCTGTAAGAGCACTGTGCAGAGCGCCTTGTTTCTTAGCTTCCCAAAGAGCTGGAAGCAAGATGCTTTGGGGCCCAACTCGCCCTTTGGAAAGAAGCCTGCACGTTGTGCCTTTCAGCTCTAGGCCAATGTAGCACACCCAGAGCAGACGTTCTACTTCAGCCAGATCAGGCCTGCAAAGAAACTGCGTTTCACAGGCCTTTGTAAAAGATGTTCCCAGTAGGCTGTAAGAGCACTGTGCAGAGCGACTTGTTTCTTAGCTTCCCAAAGAGCTGGAAGCAAGATGCTTTGGGGCCCAACTCGCCCTTTGGAAACAGGCCTGCACGTTGTGCCCTTCAGCTCTAGGGCAATGTAGCACACCCAGAGCAGAAGTTCTAGTGCAGCGTGATCAGGCCTGCAAAGAAACTGCATTTCACAGGCGTTTGTAAGTGATGGTTCCGGTAGGCTGTAAGAGCACTGTGCAGAGCGAGTTGTTTCATAGCTAGCCCAAAGAGCTGGAAGCAAGATGCTTTGGGGCCCAACTCGCCTTTTGCAAAGAAGCCTGCACATTGTGCCTTTCAGCTCTAGGGCCATGTAGCACACCCAGAGCAGAAGTTCTACTTCAGCCACATCAGGCCTGCAAAGGAACTGCGTTTCACAGGCCTTTGTAAGAGATCTTCCCGGTAGGCTGTAAGAGCACTGTGCAGAGCGAGTTGTTACTTAGCTTCCCAAAGAGCTGGAAGCAAGATGCTTTGGGGCCCAACTCGCCCTTTGGAAAGAAGCCTGCACGTTGTGCCTTTCAGCTCTAGGGCAATGTAGAGCACCCAGAGCAGAAGTTCCACTTCAGCCAGATCAGGCCTGCAAAGAAACTGCGTTTCACAGGCCTTTGCAAGAGATGTTCCCCGTAGGCTGTAAGAGCACTGTGCAGAGCGAGTTGTTTCTTAGCTTCCCAAAGAGCTGGAAGCAAGATGCTTTGGGGCCCAACTCGCCCTTTGGAAAGAAGCCTGCACGTTGTGCCTTTCAGCTCTAGGGCCATGTAGCACACCCAGAGCAGAAGTTCTAGTTCAGCCAGATCAGGCCTGCAAAGAAACTGCATTTCACAGGCCTTTGTAACTGATGCTCCCGGTAGGCTGTAAGAGCACTGTGCAGAGCGAGTTGTTTCATAGCTAGACCAAAGAGCTGGAAGCAAGATGCTTTGGGGCCCAACTCGCCCTTTGGAAAGAAGCCTGCACGTTGTGCCTTTCAGCTCTAGGGCCATGTAGCACACACAGAGCAGAAGTTCTACTTCAGCCACATCAGGCCTGCAAAGAAACTGCGTTTCACAGGCCTTTGTAAAAGATGTTCCCGGTAGGCTGTAAGAGCACTGTGCATAGCGAGTTGTTTCTTAGCTTCCCAAAGAGCTGGAAGCAAGATGCTTTGGGGCCCAACTCGACCTTTGGAAAGAAGCCTGCACGCTGTGCCTTTCAGCTCTAGGGCAATGTAGCACACGCAGAGCAGAAGTTCTACTTCAGCCAGATCAGGCCGGCAAAGAAACTGCGTTTCACATGCCTTTGGAAGAGATGTTCCCGGTAGGCTGTAAGAGCACTGTGCAGAGCGAGTTGTTTCTTAGCTTCCCAAAGAGCTGGAAGCAAGATGCTTTGGGGCCCAACTCGCCCTTTGGAAAGAAGCCTGCACGTTGTGCCTTACAGCTCTAGGCCAATGTAGAGCACCCAGAGCAGAAGTTCCACTTCAGCCAGATCAGGCCTGCAAAGAAACTGCGTTTCACAGGCCTTTGTAACTGATGCTCCCGGTAGGCTGTAAGAGCACTGTGCAGAGCGAGTTGTTTCTTAGCTTCCCAAAGAGCTGGAAGCAAGATGCTTTGGGGCCCAACTCGCCCTTTGGAAAGAAGCCTGCAGGTTGTGCCTTTCAGCTCTAGGCCAATGTAGCACACCCAGAGCAGAAGTTCTTCCTCAGGCAGATCAGGCCTGCAAAGAAACTGCGTTTGACAGGCCTTTGTATGAGATGTTCCCGGTAGGCTGTAAGAGCACTGTGCAGTGCGAGTTGTTTCTTAGCTTCCCAAGGAGCTGGAGGCAAGTTGCTTTGCGGCCCAACTCGCCCTTTGCAAAGAAGCCTGCACGTTGTGCCTTTCAGCTCTAGGGCAATGTAGCACACGCAGAGCAGAAGTTCTAGTTCAGCCAGATCCGGCCTGCAAAGAAACTGCATTTCACAGGCCTTTGTAAGAGATGTTCCCGGTAGGCTGTAAGAGCACTGTGCAGAGCGCCTTGTTTATTAGCTTCCCAAAGAGCTGGAAGCAAGATGCTTTGGGGCCCAACTCGCCCTTTGGAAAGAAGCCTGCACGTTGTGCCTTTCAGCTCTAGGGCAATGTAGCACACCCAGAGCAGAAGATCTACTTCAGCCAGATCAGGCCTGCAAAGAAACTGCGTTTCACAGGCCTTTGTAAGAGATGTTCCCAGTAGGCTGTAAGAGCACTGTGCAGAGCGACTTGTTTCTTAGCTTCCCAAAGAGCTGGAAGCAAGATGCTTTGGGGCCCAACTCGCCCTTTGGAAACAGGCCTGCACGTTGTGCCCTTCAGCTCTAGGGCAATGTAGCACACCCAGAGCAGAAGTTCTAGTGCAGCGTGATCAGGCCTGCAAAGAAACTGCATTTCACAGGCCTTTGTAAGTGATGGTTCCGGTAGGCTGTAAGAGCACTGTGCAGAGCGAGTTGTTTCATAGCTAGCCCAAAGAGCTGGAAGCAAGATGCTTTGGGGCCCAACTCGCCTTTTGCAAAGAAGCCGGCACATTGTGCCTTTCAGCTCTAGGGCCATGTAGCACACCCAGAGCAGAAGTTCTACTTCAGCCAGATCAGGCCTGCAAAGAAACTGCATTTCACAGGCCTTTGTAAGAGATGTTCCCGGTAGGCTGTAAGAGCACTGTGCAGAGCGAGTTGTTTCATAGCTAGCCCAAAGAGCTGGAAGCAAGATGCTTTGGGGCCCAACTCGCCCTTTGGAAAGAAGCCTGCACGTTGTGCCTTTCAGCTCTAGGCCAATGTAGCACACCGAGAGCAGAAGTTCTACTTCAGCCAGATCAGGCCTGCAAAGAAACTGCGTTTCACAGGCCTTTGTAAGAGATGTTCCCGGTAGGCTGTAAGAGCACTGTGCAGAGCGAGTTGTTTCTTAGCTTCCCAAAGAGCTGGAAGCAAGATGCTTTGGGGCCCAACTCGCCTTTTGCAAAGAAGCCGGCACATTGTGCCTTTCAGCTCTAGGGCCATGTAGCACACCCAGAGCAGAAGTTCTACTTCAGCCAGATCAGGCCTGCAAAGAAACTGCATTTCACAGGCCTTTGTAACTGATGCTCCCGGTAGGCTGTAAGAGCACTGTGCAGAGCGAGTTGTTTCTTAGCTAGCCCAAAGAGCTGGAAGCAAGATGCTTTGGGGCCCAACTCGCCCTTTGGAAAGAAGCCTGCACGTTGTGCCTTTCAGCTCTAGGGCCATGTAGCACACACAGAGCAGAAGTTCTACTTCAGCCACATCAGGCCTGCAAAGAAACTGCGTTTCACAGGCCTTTGTAAAAGATGTTCCCGGTAGGCTGTAAGAGCACTGTGCAGAGCGAGTTGTTTCTTAGCTTCCCAAAGAGCTGGAAGCAAGACGCTTTGGGGCCCAACTCGCCCTTTGGAAAGAAGCCTGCACGTTGTGCCTTTCAGCTCTAGGCCAATGTAGCACACCCAGAGCAGAAGTTCTACTTCAGCCAGATCAGGCCTGCAAAGAAACTGCGTTTCACAGGCCTTTGTAAGAGATGTTCCCGGTAGGCTGTAAGAGCACTGTGCAGAGCGAGTTGTTTCATAGCTAGCCCAAAGAGCTGGAAGCAAGATGCTTTGGGGCCCAACTCGCCCTTTGGAAAGAAGCCTGCACGTTGTGCCTTTCAGCTCTAGGGCCATGTAGCACACCCAGAGCAGAAGTTCTACCTCAGCCAGATCAGGCCTGCAAAGAAACTGCGTTTGACAGGCCTTTGTATGAGATGTTCCCAGTAGGCTGTAAGAGCACTGTGCAGTGCGAGTTGTTTCTTAGCTTCCCAAGGAGCTGGAAGCAAGTTGCTTTGCGGCCCAACTCGCCCTTTGCAAAGAAGCCTGCACGTTGTGCCTTTCAGCTCTAGGGCAATGTAGCACACCCAGAGCAGAAGTTCTACTTCAGCCAGATCAGGCCTGCAAAGAAACTGCATTTCACAGGCCTTTGTAAGAGATGTTCCCAGTAGGCTGTAAGAGCACTGTGCAGAGCGACTTGTTTCTTAGCTTCCCAAAGAGCTGGAAGCAAGATGCTTTGGGGCCCAACTCGCCCTTTGGAAACAGGCCTGCACGTTGCGCCCTTCAGCTCTAGGGCAATGTAGCACACCCAGAGCAGAAGTTCTAGTGCAGCGTGATCAGGCCTGCAAAGAAACTGCATTTCACAGGCCTTTGTAAGTGATGGTTCCGGTAGGCTGTAAGAGCACTGTGCAGAGCGAGTTGTTTCATAGCTAGCCCAAAGAGCTGGAAGCAAGATGCTTTGGGGCCCAACTCGCCTTTTGCAAAGAAGCCTGCACATTGTGCCTTTCAGCTCTAGGGCCATGTAGCACACCCAGAGCAGAAGTTCTACTTCAGCCAGATCAGGCCTGCAAAGAAACTGCGTTTCACAGGCCTTTGGAAGAGATGTTCCCGGTAGGCTGTAAGAGCACTGTGCAGAGCGAGTTGTTTCTTAGCTTCCCAAAGAGCTGGAAGCAAGATGCTTTGGGGCCCAACTCGCCCTTTGGAAAGAAGCCTGCACGTTGTGCCTTTCAGCTCTAGGCCAATGTAGCACACCCAGAGCAGAAGTTCTACTTCAGCCAGATCAGGCCTGCAAAGAAACTGCGTTACACAGGCCTTTGTAAGAGATGTTCCCGGTAGGCTGTAAAAGCACTGTGCAGAGCGAGTTGTTTCTTAGCTTCCCAAAGAGCTGGAAGCAAGATGCTTTGGGGCCCAACTCGCCCTTTGGAAAGAAGCCTGCACGTTGTGCCTTTCAGCTCTAGGGCAATGTAGCACACCCAGAGCAGAAGTTCTAGTGCAGCGTGATCAGGCCTGCAAAGAAACTGCATTTCACAGGCCTTTGTAAGTGATGGTTCCGGTAGGCTGTAAGAGCACTGTGCAGAGCGAGTTGTTTCATAGCTAGCCCAAAGAGCTGGAAGCAAGATGCTTTGGGGCCCAACTCGCCTTTTGGAAAGAAGCCGGCACATTGTGCCTTTCAGCTCTAGGGCCATGTAGCACACCCAGAGCAGAAGTTCTACTTCAGCCAGATCAGGCCTGCAAAGAAACTGCATTTCACAGGCCTTTGTAAGAGATGTTCCCGGTAGGCTGTAAGAGCACTGTGCAGAGCGAGTTGTTTCTTAGCTTCCCAAGGAGCTGGAAGCAAGATGCTTTGGGGCCCAACTCGCCCTTTGGAAAGAAGCCTGCACGTTGTGCCTTTCAGCTCTAGGGCAATGTAGCACACCCAGAGCAGAAGTTCTACTTCAGCCAGATCAGGCCTGCAAAGAAACTGCGTTTCACAGGCCTTTGTAACTGATGTTCCCGGTAGGCTGTAAGAGCACTGTGCAGAGCGCCTTGTTTATTAGCTTCCCAAAGAGCTGGAAGCAAGATGCTTTGGGGCCCAACTCGCCCTTTGGAAAGAAGCCTGCACGTTGTGCCTTTCAGCTCTAGGCCAATGTAGCACACCCAGAGCAGAAGTTCTACTTCAGCCACATCAGGCCTGCAAAGAAAGTGCGTTTCACAGGCCTTTGTAAGAGATGTTCCCAGTAGGCTGTAAGAGCACTGTGCAGAGCGACTTGTTTCTTAGCTTCCCAAAGAGCTGGAAGCAAGATGCTTTGGGGCCCAACTCGCCCTTTGGAAACAGGCCTGCACGTTGCGCCCTTCAGCTCTAGGGCAATGTAGCACACCCAGAGCAGAAGTTCTAGTGCAGCGTGATCAGGCCTGCAAAGAAACTGCATTTCACAGGCCTTTGTAAGTGATGGTTCCGGTAGGCTGTAAGAGCACTGTGCAGAGCGAGTTGTTTCATAGCTAGCCCAAAGAGCTGGAAGCAAGATGCTTTGGGGCCCAACTCGCCTTTTGCAAAGAAGCCTGCACATTGTGCCTTTCAGCTCTAGGGCCATGTAGCACACCCAGAGCAGAAGTTCTACTTCAGCCAGATCAGGCCTGCAAAGAAACTGCGTTTCACAGGCCTTTGGAAGAGATGTTCCCGGTAGGCTGTAAGAGCACTGTGCAGAGCGAGTTGTTTCTTAGCTTCCCAAAGAGCTGGAAGCAAGATGCTTTGGGGCCCAACTCGCCCTTTGGAAAGAAGCCTGCACGTTGTGCCTTTCAGCTCTAGGCCAATGTAGCACACCCAGAGCAGAAGTTCTACTTCAGCCAGATCAGGCCTGCAAAGAAACTGCGTTACACAGGCCTTTGTAAGAGATGTTCCCGGTAGGCTGTAAAAGCACTGTGCAGAGCGAGTTGTTTCTTAGCTTCCCAAAGAGCTGGAAGCAAGATGCTTTGGGGCCCAACTCGCCCTTTGGAAAGAAGCCTGCACGTTGTGCCTTTCAGCTCTAGGGCAATGTAGCACACCCAGAGCAGAAGTTCTAGTGCAGCGTGATCAGGCCTGCAAAGAAACTGCATTTCACAGGCCTTTGTAAGTGATGGTTCCGGTAGGCTGTAAGAGCACTGTGCAGAGCGAGTTGTTTCATAGCTAGCCCAAAGAGCTGGAAGCAAGATGCTTTGGGGCCCAACTCGCCTTTTGGAAAGAAGCCGGCACATTGTGCCTTTCAGCTCTAGGGCCATGTAGCACACCCAGAGCAGAAGTTCTACTTCAGCCAGATCAGGCCTGCAAAGAAACTGCATTTCACAGGCCTTTGTAAGAGATGTTCCCGGTAGGCTGTAAGAGCACTGTGCAGAGCGAGTTGTTTCTTAGCTTCCCAAGGAGCTGGAAGCAAGATGCTTTGGGGCCCAACTCGCCCTTTGGAAAGAAGCCTGCACGTTGTGCCTTTCAGCTCTAGGGCAATGTAGCACACCCAGAGCAGAAGTTCTACTTCAGCCAGATCAGGCCTGCAAAGAAACTGCGTTTCACAGGCCTTTGTAACTGATGTTCCCGGTAGGCTGTAAGAGCACTGTGCAGAGCGCCTTGTTTATTAGCTTCCCAAAGAGCTGGAAGCAAGATGCTTTGGGGCCCAACTCGCCCTTTGGAAAGAAGCCTGCACGTTGTGCCTTTCAGCTCTAGGCCAATGTAGCACACCCAGAGCAGAAGTTCTACTTCAGCCACATCAGGCCTGCAAAGAAAGTGCGTTTCACAGGCCTTTGTAAGAGATGTTCCCAGTAGGCTGTAAGAGCACTGTGCAGAGCGACTTGTTTCTTAGCTTCCCAAAGAGCTGGAAGCAAGATGCTTTGGGGCCCAACTCGCCCTTTGGAAACAGGCCTGCACGTTGTGCCCTTCAGCTCTAGGGCAATGTAACACACCCAGAGCAGAAGTTCTAGTGCAGCGTGATCAGGCCTGCAAAGAAACTGCATTTCACAGGCGTTTGTAAGTGATGGTTCCGGTAGGCTGTAAGAGCACTGTGCAGAGCGAGTTGTTTCATAGCTAGCCCAAAGAGCTGGAAGCAAGATGCTTTGGGGCCCAACTCGCCTTTTGCAAAGAAGCCTGCACATTGTGCCTTTCAGCTCTAGGGCCATGTAGCACACCCAGAGCAGAAGTTCTACTTCAGCCAGATCAGGCCTGCAAAGAAACTGCGTTTCACAGGCCTTTGTAAGAGATGTTCCCGGTAGGCTGTAAGAGCACTGTGCAGAGCGAGTTGTTTCTTAGCTTCCCAAAGAGCTGGAAGCAAGATGCTTTGGGGCCCAACTCGCCCTTTGGAAAGAAGCCTGCACGTTGTGCCTTTCAGCTCTAGGCCAATGTAGCACACCCACAGCAGAAGTTCTACTTCAGCCACATCAGGCCTGCAAAGAAACTGCGTTTCACAGGCCTTTGTAAGAGATGTTCCCGGTAGGCTGTAAGAGCACTGTGCAGAGCGAGTTGTTTCTTAGCTTCCCAAAGAGCTGGAAGCAAGAAGCTTTGGGGCCCAACTCGCCCTTTGGAAAGAAGCCTGCACGTTGTGCCTTTCAGCTCTAGGCCAATGTAGCACACCCCGAGCAGAAGTTCTACTTCAGCCAGATCAGGCCTGCAAAGAAACTTCGTTTCACAGGCCTTTGTAAGAGATGTTCCCGGTAGGCTGTAAGAGCACTGTGCAGAGCTAGTTGTTTCTTAGCTTCCCAAGGAGCTGGAAGCAAGATGCCTTGGGGCCCAACTCGACCTTTGGAAACAAGCCTGCACGCTGTGCCTTTCAGCTCTAGGGCAATGTAGCACACGCAGAGCAGAAGTTCTACTTCAGCCAGATCAGGCCTGCAAAGAAACTGCGTTTCACAGGCCTTTGGAAGAGATGCTCCCGGTAGGCTGTAAGAGCACTGTGCAGAGCGAGTTGTTTCTTAGCTTCCCAAAGAGCTGGAAGCAAGATGCTTTGGGGCCCAACTCGCCCTTTGGAAAGAAGCCTGCACGTTGTGCCTTTCAGCTCTAGGCCAAAGTAGCACACCCAGAGCAGAAGTTCTACTTCAGCCAGATCAGGCCTGCAAAGAAACTGCGTTACACAGGCCTTTGTAAGAGATGTTCCCGGTAGGCTGTAAGAGCACTGTGCAGAGCGAGTTGTTTCTTAGCTTCCCAAAGAGCTGGAAGCAAGATGCTTTGGGGCCCAACTCGCCCTTTGGAAAGAAGCCTGCACGTTGTGCCTTTCAGCTCTAGGCCAATGTAGCACACCCAGAGCAGAAGTTCTGCTTCAGCGAGATCAGGCCTTCAAAGAAACTGCGTTTCACAGGCCTTTGTAAGAGATGTTCCCGGTAGGCTGTAAGAGCACTGTGCAGAGCGAGTTGTTTCTTAGCTTCCCAAAGAGCTGGAAGCAAGATGCTTTGGGGCCCAACTCGCCCTTTGGAAAGAAGCCTGCAGGTTGTGCCTTTCAGCTCTAGGCCAATGTAGCACACCCAGAGCAGAAGTTCTACTTCAGCCACATCAGGCCTGCAAAGAAACTGCGTTTCACAGGCCTTTGTAAGAGATGTTCCCGGTAGGCTGTAAGAGCACTGTGCAGAGCGAGGTGTTTCTTAGCTTCCCAAGGAGCTGGAAGCAAGATGCTTTGCGGCCCAACTCGCCCTTTGCAAAGAAGCCTGCACGTTGTGCCTTTCAGCTCTAGGGCAATGTAGCACACGCAGAGCAGAAGTTCTAGTTCAGCCAGATCAGGCCTGCAAAGAAACTGCGTTTCACAGGCCTTTGTAAGAGATGTTCCCGGTAGGCTGTAAGAGCACTGTGCAGAGCGACTTGTTTCTTAGCTTCCCAAAGAGCTGGAAGCAAGATGCTTTGGGGCCCAACTCGCCCTTTGGAAAGAAGCCTGCACGTTGTGCCTTTCAGCTCTAGGGAAATGTAGCACACCCAGAGCAGAAGTTCTGGTTCAGCCAGATTAGGCCTGCAAAGAAACTGCATTTCACAGGCCTTTGTAACTGATGCTCCCGGTAGGCTGTAAGAGCACTGTGCAGAGCGAGTTGTTTCTTAGCTTCCCAAAGAGCTGGAAGCAAGATGCTTTGGGGCCCAACTCGCCCTTTGGAAAGAAGCCTGCACGTTGTGCCTTTCAGCTCTAGGCCAATGTAGCACACCCAGAGCAGAAGTTCTACTTTAGCCAGATCAGGCCTGCAAAGAAACTGCGTTTCACAGGCCTTTGTAAGAGATGTTCCCGGTAGGCTGTAAGAGCACTGTGCAGAGCGAGTTGTTTCTTAGCTTCCCAAAGAGCTGGAAGCAAGATGCTTTGGGGCCCAAATCGCCCTTTTGAAAGAAGCCTGAACGTTGTGCCTTTCAGCTCTAGGGCAATGTAGCACACCCAGAGCAGAAGTTCTACTTCAGCCAGATCAGGCCTGCAAAGAAACTGCGTTTCACAGGCCTTTGTAATAGATGTTCCCGGTAGGCTGTAAGAGCACTGTGCAGAGCGTGTTGTTTCTTAGCTTCCCAAGGAGCTGGAAGCAAGATGCTTTGGGGCCCAACTCGCCCTTTGGAAAGAAGCCTGCACCTTGTGCCTTTCAGCTCTAGGGCAATGTAGCACACCCAGAGCAGAAGTTCTACATCAGCCAGATCAGGCCTGCAAAGAAACTGCGTTTCACAGGCCTTTGTAAGAGATGTTCCCGGTAGGCTGTAAGAGCACTGTGCAGAGCGAGTTGTTTCTTAGCTTCCCAAAGAGCTGGAAGCAAGATGCTTTGGGGCCCAACTCGCCATTTGGAAAGAAGCCTGCACGTTGTTCCTTTCAGCTCTAGGGCAATGTAGAGCACCCAGAGCAGAAGTTCCACTTCAGCCAGATCAGGCCTGCAAAGAAACTGCGTTTCACAGGCCTTTGTAAGAGATGTTCCCGGTAGGCTGTAAGAGCACTGTGCAGAGCGAGTTGTTTCTTAGCTTCCCAAAGAGCTGGAAGCAAGATGCTTTGGGGCCCAACTCGCCCTTTGGAAAGAAGCCTGCACGTTGTGCCTTTCAGCTCTAGGGCCATGTAGCACACCCAGAGCAGAAGTTCTATTACAGCCAGATCAGGCCTGCAAAGAAACTGCATTTCACAGGCCTTTGTAACTGATGCTCCCGGTAGGCTGTAAGAGCACTGTGCAGAGCGAGTTGTTGCATAGCTAGCCCAAAGAGCTGGAAGCAAGATGCTTTGGGGCCCAACTCGCCCTTTGGAAAGAAGCCTGCACGTTGTGCCTTTCAGCTCTAGGGCCATGTAGCACACACAGAGCAGAAGTTCTACTTCAGCCACATCAGGCCTGCAAAGAAACTGCGTTTCACAGGCCTTTGTAAGAGATGTTCCCGGTAGGCTGTAACAGCACTGTGCAGAGCGAGTTGTTTCTTAGCTTCCCAAAGAGCTGGAAGCAAGAAGCTTTGGGGCCCAACTCGCCCTTTGGAAAGAAGCCTGCCCGTTGTGCCTTTCAGCTCTAGGCCAATGTAGCACACCCAGAGCAGAAGTTCTACTTCAGCCAGATCAGGCCTGCAAAGAAACTGCGTTTCACAGGCCTTTGTAAGAGATGTTCCCGGTAGGCTGTAAGAGCACTGTGCAGAGCGAGTTGTTTCATAGCAAGCCCAAAGAGCTGGAAGCAAGATGCTTTGTGGCCCAACTCGCCCTTTGGAAAGAAGCCTGCACGTTGTGCCTTTCAGCTCTAGGGCCATGTAGCACACCCAGAGCAGAAGTTCTACCTCAGCCAGATCAGGCCTGCAAAGAAACTGCGTTTGACAGGCCTTTGTATGAGATGTTCCCGGTAGGCTGTAAGAGCACTGTGCAGTGCGAGTTGTTTCTTAGCTTCCAAAGGAGCTGGAAGCAAGTTCCTTTGCGGCCCAACTCGCCCTTTGCAAAGAAGCCTGCACGTTGTGCCTTTCAGCTCTAGGGCAATGTAGCACACGCAGAGCAGAAGTTCTACATCAGCCAGATCAGGCCTGCAAAGAAACTGCGTTTCACAGGCCTTTGTAAGAGATGTTCCCGGTAGGCTGTAAGAGCACTGTGCAGAGCGAGTTGTTTCTTAGCTTCCCAAAGAGCTGGAAGCAAGATGCTTTGGGGCCCAACTCGCCATTTGGAAAGAAGCCTGCACGTTGTTCCTTTCAGCTCTAGGGCAATGTAGAGCACCCAGAGCAGAAGTTCCACTTCAGCCAGATCAGGCCTGCAAAGAAACTGCGTTTCACAGGCCTTTGTAAGAGATGTTCCCGGTAGGCTGTAAGAGCACTGTGCAGAGCGAGTTGTTTCTTAGCTTCCCAAAGAGCTGGAAGCAAGATGCTTTGGGGCCCAACTCGCCCTTTGGAAAGAAGCCTGCACGTTGTGCCTTTCAGCTCTAGGGCCATGTAGCACACCCAGAGCAGAAGTTCTATTACAGCCAGATCAGGCCTGCAAAGAAACTGCATTTCACAGGCCTTTGTAACTGATGCTCCCGGTAGGCTGTAAGAGCACTGTGCAGAGCGAGTTGTTGCATAGCTAGCCCAAAGAGCTGGAAGCAAGATGCTTTGGGGCCCAACTCGCCCTTTGGAAAGAAGCCTGCACGTTGTGCCTTTCAGCTCTAGGGCCATGTAGCACACACAGAGCAGAAGTTCTACTTCAGCCACATCAGGCCTGCAAAGAAACTGCGTTTCACAGGCCTTTGTAAGAGATGTTCCCGGTAGGCTGTAACAGCACTGTGCAGAGCGAGTTGTTTCTTAGCTTCCCAAAGAGCTGGAAGCAAGAAGCTTTGGGGCCCAACTCGCCCTTTGGAAAGAAGCCTGCCCGTTGTGCCTTTCAGC
Organism: Equus caballus; assembly: GCF_041296265.1. Taxonomy (NCBI): domain Eukaryota; kingdom Metazoa; phylum Chordata; class Mammalia; order Perissodactyla; family Equidae; genus Equus; species Equus caballus. Next base: position 51,222,988 of record NC_091688.1, on the reverse strand, counting down.
TCTAGGCCAATGTAGCACACCCAGAGCAGAAGTTCTACTTCAGCCAGATCAGGCCTGCAAAGAAACTGCGTTTCACAGGCCTTTGTAAGAGATGTTCCCGGTAGGCTGTAAGAGCACTGTGCAGAGCGAGTTGTTTCATAGCTAGCCCAAAGAGCTGGAAGCAAGATGCTTTGTGGCCCAACTCGCCCTTTGGAAAGAAGCCTGCACGTTGTGCCTTTCAGCTCTAGGGCCATGTAGCACACCCAGAGCAGAAGTTCTACCTCAGCCAGATCAGGCCTGCAAAGAAACTGCGTTTGACAGGCCTTTGTATGAGATGTTCCCGGTAGGCTGTAAGAGCACTGTGCAGTGCGAGTTGTTTCTTAGCTTCCAAAGGAGCTGGAAGCAAGTTCCTTTGCGGCCCAACTCGCCCTTTGCAAAGAAGCCTGCACGTTGTGCCTTTCAGCTCTAGGGCAATGTAGCACACGCAGAGCAGAAGTTCTAGTTCAGCCAGATCCGGCCTGCAAAGAAACTGCGTTTCACAGGCCTTTGTAAGAGATGTTCCCGGTAGGCTGTAAGAGCACTGTGCAGAGCGCCTTGTTTCTTAGCTTCCCAAAGAGCTGGAAGCAAGATGCTTTGGGGCCCAACTCGCCCTTTGGAAAGAAGCCTGCACGTTGTGCCTTTCAGCTCTAGGCCAATGTAGCACACCCAGAGCAGAAGTTCTACTTCAGCCAGATCAGGCCTGAAAAGAAACTGCGTTTCACAGGCCTTTGTAAGAGATGTTCCCAGTAGGCTGTAAGAGCACTGTGCAGAGCGACTTGTTTCTTAGCTTCCCAAAGAGCTGGAAGCAAGATGCTTTGGGGCCCAACTCGCCCTTTGGAAACAGGCCTGCACGTTGTGCCCTTCAGCTCTAGGGCAATGTAGCACACCCAGAGCAGAAATTCTAGTGCAGCGTGATCAGGCCTGCAAAGAAACTGCATTTCACAGGCCTTTGTAAGTGATGGTTCCGGTAGGCTGTAAGAGCACTGTGCAGAGCGAGTTGTTTCATAGCTAGCCCAAAGAGCTGGAAGCAAGATGCTTTGGGGCCCAACTCGCCTTTTGCAAAGAAGCCTGCACATTGTGCCTTTCAGCTCTAGGGCCATGTAGCACACCCAGAGCAGAAGTTCTACTTCAGCCAGATCAGGCCTGCAAAGAAACTGCGTTTCACAGGCCTTTGTAAGAGATGTTCCCGGTAGGCTGTAAGAGCACTGTGCAGAGCGAGTTGTTTCTTAGCTTCCCAAAGAGCTGGAAGCAAGATGCTTTGGGGCCCAACTCGCCCTTTGGAAAGAAGCCTGCACGTTGTGCCTTTCAGCTCTAGGCCAAAGTAGCACACCCAGAGCAGAAGTTCTACTTCAGCCACATCAGGCCTGCAAAGAAACTGCGTTTCACAGGCCTTTGTAAGAGATGTTCCCGGTAGGCTGTAAGAGCACTGTGCAGAGCGAGTTGTTTCTTAGCTTCCCAAGGAGCTAGAAGCAAGATGCTTTGCGGCCCAACTCGCCCTTTGGAAAGAAGCCTGCACGTTGTGCCTTTCAGCTCTAGGCCAATGTAGCACACCCAGAGCAGAAGTTCTACTTCAGCCAGATCAGGCCTGCAAAGAAACTGCGTTTCACAGGCCTTTGTAAGAGATGTTCCCGGTAGGCTGTAAGAGCACTGTGCAGAGCGACTTGTTTCTTAGCTTCCCAAAGAGCTGGAAGCAAGATGCTTTGGGGCTCAACTCGCCCTTTGGAAAGAAGCCTGCACGTTGTGCCTTTCAGCTCAGGGCCAATGTAGAACACCCAGAGCAGAAGTTCTACTTCAGCCATATCAGGCCTGCAAAGAAACTCGTTTCACAGGCCTTTGTAAGAGATGTTCCCGGTAGGCTGTAAGAGCACTGTGCAGAGCGAGTTGTTTCTTAGCTTCCCAAAGAGCTGGAAGCAAGATGCTTTGGGGCCCAACTCGCCCTTTGGAAAGAAGCCTGCACGCTGTGCCTTTCAGCTCTACGGCAATGTAGCACACGCAGAGCAGAAGTTCTACTTCAGCCAGATCAGGCCTGCAAAGAAACTGCGTTTCACAGGCCTTTGGAAGAGATGTTCCCGGTAGGCTGTAAGAGCACAGTGCAGAGCGAGTTGTTTCTTAGCTTCCCAAAGAGCTGGAAGCAAGATGCTTTGCGGCCCAACTCGCCCATTGGAAAGAAGCCTGCACGTTGTGCCTTTCAGCTCTAGGCCAATGTAGCACACCCAGAGCAGAAGTTCTACTTCAGCCAGATCAGGCCTGCAAAGAAACTGCGTTTGAGATGCCTTTGTAAGAGATGTTCCCGGTAGGCTGTAAAAGCACTGTCTAGAGCGAGTTGTTTCTTAGCTTCCCAAAGAGCTGGAAGCAAGATGCTTTGGGGCCCAACTCGCCCTTTGGAAAGAAGCCTGCATGTTGTGCCTTTCAGCTCTAGGCCAATGTAGCACACCCAGAGCAGAAGTTCTACTTCAGCCAGATCAGGCCTGCAAAGAAACTGCGTTTCACAGGCCTTTGTAAGAGATGTTCCCAGTAGGCTGTAAGAGCACTGTGCAGAGCGACTTGTTTCTTAGCTTCCCAAAGAGCTGGAAGCAAGATGCTTTGGGGCCCAACTCGCCCTTTTGAAACAGGCCTGCACGTTGTGCCCTTCAGCTCTAGGGCAATGTAGCACACCCAGAGCAGAAGTTCTAGTGCAGCGTGATCAGGCCTGCAAAGAAACTGCATTTCACAGGCCTTTGTAAGTGATGGTTCCGGTAGGCTGTAAGAGCACTGTGCAGAGTGAGTTGTTTCATAGCTACCCCAAAGAGCTGGAAGCAAGATGCTTTGCGGCCCAACTCGCCCTTTGGAAAGAAGCCTGCACGTTGTGCCTTTCAGCTCTAGGCCAATGTAGCACACCCAGAGCAGAAGTTCTACTTCAGCCAGATCAGGCCTGCAAAGAAACTGCGTTACACAGGCCTTTGTAAGAGATGTTCCCGGGACTCTGTAAAAGCACTGTGCAGAGCGAGTTGTTTCTTAGCTTCCCAAAGAGCTGGAAGCAAGATGCTTTGGGGCCCAACTCGCCCTTTGGAAAGAAGCCTGCACGTTGTGCCTTTCAGCTCTAGGCCAATGTAGCACACCCAGAGCAGAAGTTCTGCTTCAGCGAGATCAGGCCTGCAAAGAAACTGCGTTTCACAGGCCTTTGTAAGAGATGTTCCCGGTAGGCTGTAAGAGCACTGTGCAGAGCGAGTTGTTTCTTAGCTTCCCAAAGAGCTGGAAGCAAGATGCTTTGGGGCCCAACTCGCCCTTTGGAAAGAAGCCTGCAGGTTGTGCCTTTCAGCTCTAGGCCAATGTAGCACACCCAGAGCAGAAGTTCTACTTCAGCCACATCAGGCCTGCAAAGAAACTGCGTTTCACAGGCCTTTGTAAGAGATGTTCCCGGTAGGCTGTAAGAGCACTGTGCAGAGCGAGGTGTTTCTTAGCTTCCCAAGGAGCTGGAAGCAAGATGCTTTGCGGCCCAACTCGCCCTTTGCAAAGAAGCCTGCACGTTGTGCCTTTCAGCTCTAGGGCAATGTAGCACACGCAGAGCAGAAGTTCTAGTTCAGCCAGATCAGGCCTGCAAAGAAACTGCATTTCACAGGCCTTTGTAAGAGATGTTCCCGGTAGGCTGTAAGAGCACTGTGCAGAGCGACTTGTTTCTTAGCTTCCCAAAGAGCTGGAAGCAAGATGCTTTGGGGCCCAACTCGCCCTTTGGAAAGAAGCCTGCACGTTGTGCCTTTCAGCTCTAGGGAAATGTAGCACACCCAGAGCAGAAGTTCTGGTTCAGCCAGATTAGGCCTGCAAAGAAACTGCATTTCACAGGCCTTTGTAACTGATGCTCCCGGTAGGCTGTAAGAGCACTGTGCAGAGCGAGTTGTTTCTTAGCTTCCCAAAGAGCTGGAAGCAAGATGCTTTGGGGCCCAACTCGCCCTTTGGAAAGAAGCCTGCACGTTGTGCCTTTCAGCTCTAGGCCAATGTAGCAAACCCAGAGCAGAAGTTCTACTTTAGCCAGATCAGGCCTGCAAAGAAACTGCGTTTCACAGGCCTTTGTAAGAGATGTTCCCGGTAGGCTGTAAGAGCACTGTGCAGAGCGAGTTGTTTCTTAGCTTCCCAAAGAGCTGGAAGCAAGATGCTTTGGGGCCCAAATCGCCCTTTGGAAAGAAGCCTGAACGTTGTGCCTTTCAGCTCTAGGGCAATGTAGCACACCCAGAGCAGAAGTTCCACTTCAGCCAGATCAGGCCTGCAAAGAAACTGCGTTTCACAGGCCTTTGTAATAGATGTTCCCGGTAGGCTGTAAGAGCACTGTGCAGAGCGTGTTGTTTCTTAGCTTCCCAAGGAGCTGGAAGCAAGATGCTTTGGGGCCCAACTCGCCCTTTGGAAAGAAGCCTGCACGTTGTGCCTTTCAGCTCTAGGGCAATGTAGCACACCCAGAGCAGAAGTTCTACATCAGCCAGATCAGGTCTGCAAAGAAACTGCGTTTCACAGGCCTTTGTAAGAGATGCTCCCGGTAGGCTGTAAGAGCACTGTGCAGAGCGAGTTGTTTCTTAGCTTCCCAAAGAGCTGGAAGCAAGATGCTTTGGGGCCCAACTCGCCATTTGGAAAGAAGCCTGCACGTTGTGCCTTTCAGCTCTAGGGCAATGTAGAGCACCCAGAGCAGAAGTTCCACTTCAGCCAGATCAGGCCTGCAAAGAAACTGCGTTTCACAGGCCTTTGTAAGAGATGTTCCCGGTAGGCTGTAAGAGCACTGTGCAGAGCGAGTTGTTTCTTAGCTTCCCAAAGAGCTGGAAGCAAGATGCTTTGGGGCCCAACTCGCCCTTTGGAAAGAAGCCTGCACGTTGTGCCTTTCAGCTCTAGGGCCATGTAGCACACACAGAGCAGAAGTTCTACTTCAGCCACATCAGGCCTGCAAAGAAACTGCGTTTCACAGGCCTTTGTAAGAGATGTTCCCGGTAGGCTGTAACAGCACTGTGCAGAGCGAGTTGTTTCTTAGCTTCCCAAAGAGCTGGAAGCAAGAAGCTTTGGGGCCCAACTCGCCCTTTGGAAAGAAGCCTGCCCGTTGTGCCTTTCAGCTCTAGGCCAATGTAGCACACCCAGAGCAGAAGTTCTACTTCAGCCAGATCAGGCCTGCAAAGAAACTGCGTTTCACAGGCCTTTGTAAGAGATGTTCCCGGTAGGCTGTAAGAGCACTGTGCAGAGCGAGTTGTTTCATAGCTAGCCCAAAGAGCTGGAAGCAAGATGCTTTGGGGCCCAACTCGCCCTTTGGAAAGAAGCCTGCACGTTGTGCCTTTCAGCTCTAGGGCCATGTAGCACACCCAGAGCAGAAGTTCTACCTCAGCCAGATCAGGCCTGCAAAGAAACTGCGTTTGACAGGCCTTTGTATGAGATGTTCCCGGTAGGCTGTAAGAGCACTGTGCAGTGCGAGTTGTTTCTTAGCTTCCAAAGGAGCTGGAAGCAAGTTGCTTTGCGGCCCAACTCGCCCTTTGCAAAGAAGCCTGCACGTTGTGCCTTTCAGCTCTAGGGCAATGTAGCACACGCAGAGCAGAAGTTCTAGTTCAGCCAGATCCGGCCTGCAAAGAAACTGCGTTTCACAGGCCTTTGTAAGAGATGATCCCGGTAGGCTGTAAGAGCACTGTGCAGAGCGCCTTGTTTCTTAGCTTCCCAAAGAGCTGGAAGCAAGATGCTTTGGGGCCCAACTCGCCCTTTGGAAAGAAGCCTGCACGTTGTGCCTTTCAGCTCTAGGCCAATGTAGCACACCCAGAGCAGAAGTTCTACTTCAGCCAGATCAGGCCTGAAAAGAAACTGCGTTTCACAGGCCTTTGTAAGAGATGTTCCCAGTAGGCTGTAAGAGCACTGTGCAGAGCGACTTGTTTCTTAGCTTCCCAAAGAGCTGGAAGCAAGATGCTTTGGGGCCCAACTCGCCCTTTGGAAACAGGCCTGCACGTTGTGCCCTTCAGCTCTAGGGCAATGTAGCACACCCAGAGCAGAAGTTCTAGTGCAGCGTGATCAGGCCTGCAAAGAAACTGCATTTCACAGGCCTTTGTAAGTGATGGTTCCGGTAGGCTGTAAGAGCACTGTGCAGAGCGAGTTGTTTCATAGCTAGCCCAAAGAGCTGGAAGCAAGATGCTTTGGGGCCCAACTCGCCTTTTGCAAAGAAGCCTGCACATTGTGCCTTTCAGCTCTAGGGCCATGTAGCACACCCAGAGCAGAAGTTCTACTTCAGCCAGATCAGGCCTGCAAAGAAACTGCGTTTCACAGGCCTTTGTAAGAGATGTTCCCGGTAGGCTGTAAGAGCACTGTGCAGAGCGAGTTGTTTCTTAGCTTCCCAAAGAGCTGGAAGCAAGATGCTTTGGGGCCCAACTCGCCCTTTGGAAAGAAGCCTGCAGGTTGTGCCTTTCAGCTCTAGGCCAAAGTAGCACACCCAGAGCAGAAGTTCTACTTCAGCCACATCAGGCCTGCAAAGAAACTGCGTTTCACAGGCCTTTGTAAGAGATGTTCCCGGTAGGCTGTAAGAGCACTGTGCAGAGCGAGTTGTTTCTTAGCTTCCCAAGGAGCTGGAAGCAAGATGCTTTGCGGCCCAACTCGCCCTTTGGAAAGAAGCCTGCACGTTGTGCCTTTCAGCTCTAGGCCAATGTAGCACACCCAGAGCAGAAGTTCTACTTCAGCCAGATCAGGCCTGCAAAGAAACTGCGTTTCACAGGCCTTTGTAAGAGATGTTCCCAGTAGGCTGTAAGAGCACTGTGCAGAGCGACTTGTTTCTTAGCTTCCCAAAGAGCTGGAAGCAAGATGCTTTGGGGCTCAACTCACCCTTTGGAAAGAAGCCTGCACGTTGTGCCTTTCAGCTCAGGGCCAATGTAGAACACCCAGAGCAGAAGTTCTACTTCAGCCATATCAGGCCTGCAAAGAAACTCGTTTCACAGGCCTTTGTAAGAGATGTTCCCGGTAGGCTGTAAGAGCACTGTGCAGAGCGAGTTGTTTCTTAGCTTACCAAAGAGCTGGAAGCAAGATGCTTTGGGGCCCAACTCGCCCTTTGGAAAGAAGCCTGCACGCTGTGCCTTTCAGCTCTACGGCAATGTAGCACACGCAGAGCAGAAGTTCTACTTCAGCCAGATCAGGCCTGCAAAGAAACTGCGTTTCACAGGCCTTTGGAAGAGATGTTCCCGGTAGGCTGTAAGAGCACAGTGCAGAGCGAGTTGTTTCTTAGCTTCCCAAAGAGCTGGAAGCAAGATGCTTTGCGGCCCAACTCGCCCATTGGAAAGAAGCCTGCACGTTGTGCCTTTCAGCTCTAGGCCAATGTAGCACACCCAGAGCAGAAGTTCTACTTCAGCCAGATCAGGCCTGCAAAGAAACTGCGTTTGAGATGCCTTTGTAAGAGATGTTCCCGGTAGGCTGTAAAAGCACTGTCTAGAGCGAGTTGTTTCTTAGCTTCCCAAAGAGCTGGAAGCAAGATGCTTTGGGGCCCAACTCGCCCTTTGGAAAGAAGCCTGCATGTTGTGCCTTTCAGCTCTAGGCCAATGTAGCACACCCAGAGCAGAAGTTCTACTTCAGCCAGATCAGGCCTGCAAAGAAACTGCGTTTCACAGGCCTTTGTAAGAGATGTTCCCAGTAGGCTGTAAGAGCACTGTGCAGAGCGACTTGTTTCTTAGCTTCCCAAAGAGCTGGAAGCAAGATGCTTTGGGGCCCAACTCGCCCTTTGGAAACAGGCCTGCACGTTGTGCCCTTCAGCTCTAGGCCAAAGTAGCACACCCAGAGCAGAAGTTCTAGTGCAGCGTGATCAGGCCTGCAAAGAAACTGCATTTCACAGGCCTTTGTAAGTGATGGTTCCGGTAGGCTGTAAGAGCACTGTGCAGAGCGAGTTGTTTCATAGCTAGCCCAAAGAGCTGGAAGCAAGATGCTTTGGGGCCCAACTCGCCTTTTGCAAAGAAGCCTGCACATTGTGCCTTTCAGCTCTAGGGCCATGTAGCACACCCAGAGCAGAAGTTCTACTTCAGCCAGATCAGGCCTGCAAAGAAACTGCGTTTCACAGGCCTTTGTAAGAGATGTTCCCAGTAGGCTGTAAGAGCACTGTGCAGAGCGAGTTGTTTCTTAGCTTCCCAAAGAGCTGGAAGCAAGATGCTTTGGGGCCCAACTCGCCCTTTGGAAAGAAGCCTGCACGTTGTGCCTTTCAGCTGTAGGGCCATGTAGCACACCCAGAGCAGAAGTTCTAGTTCAGCCAGATCAGGCCTGCAAAGAAACTGCGTTTCACAGGCCTTTGTAAGAGATGCTCCCGGTAGGCTGTAAGAGCACTGTGCAGAGCGAGTTGTTTCTTAGCTTCCCAAAGAGCTGGAAGCAAGATGCTTTGGGGCCCAACTCGCCCTTTGGAAAGAAGCCTGCAGGTTGTGCCTTTCAGCTCTAGGCCAAAGTAGCACACCCAGAGCAGAAGTTCTACTTCAGCCACATCAGGACTGCAAAGAAACTGCGTTTCACAGGCCTTTGTAAGAGATGTTCCCGGTAGGCTGTAAGAGCACTGTGCAGAGCGAGTTGTTTCTTAGCTTCCCAAGGAGCTGGAAGCAAGATGCTTTGCGGCCCAACTCGCCCTTTGGAAAGAAGCCTGCACGTTGTGCCTTTCAGCTCTAGGCCAATGTAGCACACCCAGAGCAGAAGTTCTACTTCAGCCAGATCAGGCCTGCAAAGAAACTGCGTTTCACAGGCCTTTGTAAGAGATGTTCCCAGTAGGCTGTAAGAGCACTGTGCAGAGCGACTTGTTTCTTAGCTTCCCAAAGAGCTGGAAGCAAGATGCTTTGGGGCTCAACTCGCCCTTTGGAAAGAAGCCTGCACGTTGTGCCTTTCAGCTCAGGGCCAATGTAGAACACCCAGAGCAGAAGTTCTACTTCAGCCATATCAGGCCTGCAAAGAAACTCGTTTCACAGGCCTTTGTAAGAGATGTTCCCGGTAGGCTGTAAGAGCACTGTGCAGAGCGAGTTGTTTCTTAGCTTCCCAAAGAGCTGGAAGCAAGATGCTTTGGGGCCCAACTCGCCCTTTGGAAAGAAGCCTGCACGCTGTGCCTTTCAGCTCTAAGGCAATGTAGCACACGCAGAGCAGAAGTTCTACTTCAGCCAGATCAGGCCTGCAAAGAAACTGCGTTTCACAGGCCTTTGGAAGAGATGTTCCCGGTAGGCTGTAAGAGCACAGTGCAGAGCGAGTTGTTTCTTAGCTTCCCAAAGAGCTGGAAGCAAGATGCTTTGCGGCCCAACTCGCCCATTGGAAAGAAGCCTGCACGTTGTGCCTTTCAGCTCTAGGCCAATGTAGCACACCCAGAGCAGAAGTTCTACTTCAGCCAGATCAGGCCTGCAAAGAAACTGCGTTTGAGATGCCTTTGTAAGAGATGTTCCCGGTAGGCTGTAAAAGCACTGTCTAGAGCGAGTTGTTTCTTAGCTTCCCAAAGAGCTGGAAGCAAGATGCTTTGGGGCCCAACTCGCCCTTTGGAAAGAAGCCTGCATGTTGTGCCTTTCAGCTCTAGGCCAATGTAGCACACCCAGAGCAGAAGTTCTACTTCAGCCAGATCAGGCCTGCAAAGAAACTGCGTTTCACAGGCCTTTGTAAGAGATGTTCCCAGTAGGCTGTAAGAGCACTGTGCAGAGCGACTTGTTTCTTAGCTTCCCAAAGAGCTGGAAGCAAGATGCTTTGGGGCCCAACTCGCCCTTTGGAAACAGGCCTGCACGTTGTGCCCTTCAGCTCTAGGGCAATGTAGCACACCCAGAGCAGAAGTTCTAGTGCAGCGTGATCAGGCCTGCAAAGAAACTGCATTTCACAGGCCTTTGTAAGTGATGGTTCCGGTAGGCTGTAAGAGCACTGTGCAGAGCGAGTTGTTTCATAGCTAGCCCAAAGAGCTGGAAGCAAGATGCTTTGGGGCCCAACTCGCCTTTTGCAAAGAAGCCTGCACATTGTGCCTTTCAGCTCTAGGGCCATGTAGCACACCCAGAGCAGAAGTTCTACTTCAGCCAGATCAGGCCTGCAAAGAAACTGCGTTTCACAGGCCTTTGTAAGAGATGTTCCCGGTAGGCTGTAAGAGCACTGTGCAGAGCGAGTTGTTTCTTAGCTTCCCAAAGAGCTGGAAGCAAGATGCTTTGGGGCCCAACTCGCCCTTTGGAAAGAAGCCTGCAGGTTGTGCCTTTCAGCTCTAGGCCAAAGTAGCACACCCAGAGCAGAAGTTCTACTTCAGCCACATCAGGCCTGCAAAGAAACTGCGTTTCACAGGCCTTTGTAAGACATGTTCCCGGTAGGCTGTAAGAGCACTGTGCAGAGCGAGTTGTTTCTTAGCTTCCCAAGGAGCTGGAAGCAAGATGCTTTGCGGCCCAACTCGCCCTTTGCAAAGAAGCCTGCACGTTGTGCCTTTCAGCTCTAGGGCAATGTAGCAGACGCAGTGCAGAAGTTCTAGTTCAGCCAGATCAGGCCTGCAAAGAAACTGTGTTTAACAGGCCTTTGTAAGAGATGTTCCCGGTAGGCTGTAAGAGCACTGTGCAGAGCGAGTTGTTTCTTAGCTTCCCAAAGAGCTGGAAGCAAGATGCTTTGGGTCGCAACTCGCCCTTTGCAAAGAAGCCTGCACGTTGTGCCTTTCAGCTCTAGGCCAATGTAGCACACCCAGAGCAGAAGTTCTACTTCAGCCACATCAGGCCTGCAAAGAAACTGCGTTTCACAGGCCTTTGTAAGAGATGTTCCCGGTAGGCAGTAAGAGCACTGTGCAGAGCGAGTTGTTTCTTAGCTTCCCAAAGAGCTGGAAGCAAGATGCTTTGGGGCCCAACTCGCCCTTTGGAAAGAAGCCTGCACGTTGTGCCTTTGAGCTCTAGGGCAATGTAGCACATGCAGAGCAGAAGTTCTACTTCAGCCAGATCAGGCCTGCAAAGAAACTGCGTTTCACAGGCCTTTGTAAGAGATGTTCCCGGTAGGCTGTAAGAGCACTGTGCAGAGCGAGTTGTTTCTTAGCTTCCCAAAGAGCTGGAATCAAGATGCTTTGGGGCCCAACTCGCCCTTTGGAAAGAAGCCTGCACGTTGTGCCTTTCAGCTCTAGGGCAATGTTGCACACCCAGAGCAGAAGTTCTAGTTCAGCCAGATCAGGCCTGCCAAGAAACTTCGTTTCACAGGCCTTTGTAAGAGATGTTCCCGGTAGGCTGTAAGAGCACTGTGCAGAGCGAGTTGTTTCATAGCTAGCCCAAAGAGCTGGAAGCAAGATGCTTTGGGGCCCATCTCGCCCTTTGGAAAGAAGCCTGCACGTTGTGCCTTTCAGCTCTAGGGCCATGTAGCACACCCAGAGCAGAAGTTCTACCTCAGCCAGATCAGGCCTGCAAAGAAACTGCGTTTGACAGGCCTTTGTATGAGATGTTCCCGGTAGTCTGTAAGAGCACTGTGCAGAGCGAGTTGTTTCTTAGCTTCCCAAAGAGCTGGAAGCAAGATGCTTTGGGGCCCAACTCGCCCTTTGGAAAGAAGCCTGCAGGTTGTGCCTTTCAGCTCTAGGCCAATGTAGCACACCCAGAGCAGAAGTTCTACTTCAGCGAGATCAGGCCTGCAAAGAAAGTGCGTTTCACAGGCCTTTGTAAGAGATGTTCCCGGTAGGCTGTAAGAGCACTGTGCAGAGCGAGTTGTTTCTTAGCTTCCCAAGGAGCTGGAAGCAAGATGCTTTGCGGCCCAACTCGCCCTTTGCAAAGAAGCCTGCACGTTGTGCCTTTCAGCTCTAGGCCAATGTAGCACACCCAGAGCAGAAGTTCTACTTCAGCCACATCAGGCCTGCAAAGCAACTGCGTTTGAGATGCCTTTGTAAGAGATGTTCCCGGTGGGCTGTAAAAGCACTGTGCAGAGCGAGTTGTTTCTTAGCTTCCCAAAGAGCTGGAAGCAAGATGCTTTGGGGCCCAACTCGCCCTTTGGAAAGAAGCCTGCACATTGTGCCTTTCAGCTCTAGGGAAGTGTAGCACACCCAGAGCAGAAGTTCTGGTTCAGCCAGATTAGGCCTGCAAAGAAACTGCATTTCACAGGCCTTTGTAAGTGATGCTCCCGGTAGGCTGTAAGAGCACTGTGCAGAGCGAGTTGTTTCTTAGCTTCCCAAAGAGCTGGAAGCAAGATGCTTTGGGGCCCAACTCGCCCTTTGGAAAGAAGCCTGCACGTTGTGCCTTTCAGCTCTAGGGCAATGTAGCACACCCAGAGCAGAAGTTCTAGTTCAGCCAGATCCGGCCTGCAAAGAAACTGCGTTTCACAGGCCTTTGTAAGAGATGTTCCGGGTAGGCTGTAAGAGCACTGTGCAGAGCGCCTTGTTTCTTAGCTTCCCAAAGAGCTGGAAGCAAGATGCTTTGGGGCCCAACTCGCCCTTTGGAAAGAAGCCTGCACGTTGTGCCTTTCAGCTCTAGGCCAATGTAGCACACCCAGAGCAGAAGTCCTACTTCAGCCAGATCAGGCCTGCAAAGAAACTGCGTTTCACAGGCCTTTGTAAGAGATGTTCCCAGTAGGCTGTAAGAGCACTGTGCAGAGCGACTTGTTTCTTAGCTTCCCAAAGAGCTGGAAGCAAGATGCTTTGGGGCCCAACTCGCCCTTTGGAAACAGGCCTGCACGTTGTGCCCTTCAGCTCTAGGGCCATGTAGCACACCCAGCGCAGAGGTTCTAGTGCAGCGTGATCAGGCCTGCAAAGAAACTGCATTTCACAGGCCTTTGTAAGTGATGGTTCCGGTAGGCTGTAAGAGCACTGTGCAGAGCGAGTTGTTTCATAGCTAGCCCAAAGAGCTGGAAGCAAGATGCTTTGGGGCCCAACTCGCCTTTTGCAAAGAAGCCTGCACATTGTGCCTTTCAGCTCTAGGGCCATGTAGCACACCCAGAGCAGAAGTTCTACTTCAGCCAGATCAGGCCTGCAAAGAAACTGCGTTTCACAGGCCTTTGTAAGAGATGTTCCCGGTAGGCTGTAAGAGCACTGTGCAGAGCGAGTTGTTTCTTAGCTTCCCAAAGAGCTGGAAGCAAGATGCTTTGGGGCCCAACTCGCCCTTTGGAAAGAAGCCTGCAGGTTGTGCCTTTCAGCTCTAGGGCAATGTAGCACACCCAGAGCAGAAGTTCTAGTTCAGCCAGATCAGGCCTGCCAAGAAACTTCCTTTCACAGGCCTTTGTAAGAGATGTTCCCGGTAGGCTGTAAGAGCACTGTGCAGAGCGAGTTGTTTCATAGCTAGCCCAAAGAGCTGGAAGCAAGATGCTTTGGGGCCCAACTCGCCCTTTGGAAAGAAGCCTGCACGTTGTGCCTTTCAGCTCTAGGGCCATGTAGCACACCCAGAGCAGAAGCTCTACCTCAGCCAGATCAGGCCTGCAAAGAAACTGCGTTTGACAGGCCTTTGTATGAGATGTTCCCGGTAGTCTGTAAGAGCACTGTGCAGAGCGAGTTGTTTCTTAGCTTCCCAAAGAGCTGGAAGCAAGATGCTTTGGGGCCCAACTCGCCCTTTGGAAAGAAGCCTGCAGGTTGTGCCTTTCAGCTCTAGGCCAATGTAGCACACCCAGAGCAGAAGTTCTACTTCAGCGAGATCAGGCCTGCAAAGAAAGTGCGTTTCACAGGCCTTTGTAAGAGATGTTCCCGGTAGGCTGTAAGAGCACTGTGCAGAGCGAGTTGTTTCTTAGCTTCCCAAGGAGCTGGAAGCAAGATGCTTTGCGGCCCAACTCGCCCTTTGGAAAGAAGCCTGCACATTGTGCCTTTCAGCTCTAGGGAAATGTAGCACACCCAGAGCAGAAGTTCTGGTTCAGCCAGATTAGGCCTGCAAAGAAACTGCATTTCACAGGCCTTTGTAACTGATGCTCCCGGTAGGCTGTAAGAGCACTGTGCAGAGCGAGTTGTTTCTTAGCTTCCCAAAGAGCTGGAAGCAAGATGCTTTGGGGCCCAACTCGCCCTTTGGAAAGAAGCCTGCACGTTGTGCCTTTCAGCTCTAGGGCAATGTAGCACACCCAGAGCAGAAGTTCTACATCAGCCAGATCAGGTCTGCAAAGAAACTGCGTTTCACAGGCCTTTGTAAGAGATGTTCCCGGTAGGCTGTAAGAGCACTGTGCAGAGCGAGTTGTTTCTTAGCTTCCCAAAGAGCTGGAAGCAAGATGCTTTGGGGCCCAACTCGCCCTTTGGAAAGAAGCCTGCACGTTGTGCCTTTCAGCTCTAGGGCAATGTAGAGCACCCAGACCAGAAGTTCCACTTCAGCCAGATCAGGCCTGCCAAGAAACTTCGTTTCACAGGCCTTTGTAAGAGATATTCCCGGTAGTCTGTAAGAGCACTGTGCAGAGCGACTTGTTTCTTAGCTTCCCAAAGAGCTGGAAGCAAGATGCTTTGGGGCCCAACTCGCCCTTTGGAAAGAAGCCTGCACGTTGTGCCTTTCAGCTCTAGGCCAATGTAGCACACCCAGAGCAGAAGTTCTACTTCAGCCAGATCAGGCCTGAAAAGAAACTGCGTTTCACAGGCCTTTGTAAGAGATGTTCCCAGTAGGCTGTAAGAGCACTGTGCAGAGCGACTTGTTTCTTAGCTTCCCAAAGAGCTGGAAGCAAGATGCTTTGGGGCCCAACTCGCCCTTTGGAAAGAAGCCTGCACGTTGTGCCTTTCAGCTCAGGGCCAATGTAGCACACCTAGAGCAGAAGTTCCACTTCAGCCAGATCAGGCCTGCAAAGAAACTGTGTTTCACAGGCCTTTGTAAGAGATGTTCCCGATAGGCTGTAAGAGCAGTGTGCAGAGCGAGTTGTTTCTTAGCTTCCCAAAGAGCTGGAAGCAAGATGCTTTGGGGCCCAACTCGACCTTTGGAAAGAAGCCTGCACGCTGTGCCTTTCAGCTCTAGGGCAATGTAGCACACGCAGAGCAGAAGTTGTACTTCAGCCAGATCAGGCCTGCAAAGAAACTCCGTTTCACAGGCCTTTGGAAGAGATGTTCCCGGTAGGCTGTAAGAGCACTGTGCAGAGCGAGTTGTTTCTTAGCTTCCCAAAGAGCTGGAAGCAAGATGCTTTGGGGCCCAACTCGCCCTTTGGAAAGAAGCCTGCACGTTGTGCCTTTCAGCTCTAGGCCAATGTAGCACACCCAGAGCAGAAGTTCTACTTCAGCCAGATCAGGCCTGCAAAGAAACTGCGTTACACAGGCCTTTGTAAGAGATGTTCCCGGTAGGCTGTAAAAGCACTGTGCAGAGCGAGTTGTTTCTTAGATTCCCAAAGAGCTGGAAGCAAGATGCTTTGGGGCCCAACTCGCCCTTTGGAAAGAAGCCTGCACGTTGTGCCTTTCAGCTCTAGGGCAATGTAGAGCACCCAGAGCAGAAGTTCCACTTCAGCCAGATCAGGCCTGCAAAGAAACTGTGTTTCACAGGCCTTTGTAACTGATGCTCCCGGTAGGCTGTAAGAGCACTGTGCAGAGCGAGTTGTTTCATAGCTAGCCCAAAGAGCTGGAAGCAAGATGCTTTGGGGCCCAACTCGCCTTTTGCAAAGAAGCCTGCACATTGTGCCTTTCAGCTCTAGGGCCATGTAGCACACCCAGAGCATAAGTTCTACTTCAGCCAGATCAGGCCTGCAAAGAAACTGCGTTTCACAGGCCTTTGTAAGAGATGTTCCCGGTAGGCTGTAAGAGCACTGTGCAGAGCGAGTTGTTTCTTAGCTTCCCAAAGAGCTGGAAGCAAGATGCTTTGGGGCCCAACTCGCCCTTTGGAAAGAAGCCTGCACGTTGTGCCTTTCAGCTCTAGGCCAAAGTAGCACACCCAGAGCAGAAGTTCTACTTCAGCCACATCAGGCCTGCAAAGAAACTGCGTTTCACAGGCCTTTGTAAGAGATGTTCCCGGTAGGCTGTAAGAGCACTGTGCAGAGCGAGATGTTTCTTAGCTTCCCAAGGAGCTGGAAGCAAGATGCTTTGCGGCCCAACTCGCCCTTTGCAAAGAAGCCTGCACGTTGTGCCTTTCAGCTCTAGGGCAATGTAGCACACGCAGAGCAGAAGTTCTAGTTCAGCCAGATCAGGCCTGCAAAGAAACTGTGTTTAACAGGCCTTTGTAAGAGATGTTCCCACTAGGCTGTAAAAGCACTGTGCAGAGCGAATTGTTTCTTAGCTTCCCAAAGAGCTGGAAGCAAGATGGTTTGGGCCCTAACTCGCCCTTTGGAAAGAAGCCTACACGTTGTGCCTTTCAGCTCTAGGGCCATGTAGCACACCCAGAGCAGAAGTTCTACCTCAGCCAGATCAGGCCTGCAAAGAAACTGCGTTTCACAGGCCTTTGTAAGAGATGTTCCCGGTAGGCTGTAAGAGCACTGCGCAGAGCGAGTTTTTTCATAGCCAGCCCAAAGAGCTGGAAGCAAGATGCTTTGGGGCCCAACTCGCCCTTTGGAAAGAAGCCTGCACGTTGTGCCTTTCAGCTCTAGGGCCATGTAGCACACCCAGAGCAGAAGTTCTACCTCAGCCAGATCAGGCCTGCAAAGAAACTGCATTTCACAGGCCTTTGTAACTGATGCTCCCGGTAGGCTGTAAGAGCACTGTGCAGAGCGAGTTGTTTCATAGCTAGCCCAAAGAGCTGGAAGCAAGATGCTTTGGGGCCCAACTCGCCCTTTGGAAAGAAGCCTGCACGTTGTGCCTTTCAGCTCTAGGGCCATGTAGCACACACAGAGCAGAAGTTCTACTTCAGCCACATCAGGCCTGCAAAGAAACTGCGTTTCACAGGCCTTTGTAAGAGATGTTCCCGGTAGGCTGTAAGAGCACTGTGCAGAGCGAGTTGTTTCTTAGCTTCCCAAAGAGCTGGAAGCAAGATGCTTTGGGGCCCAACTCGCCCTTTGGAAACAGGCCTGCACGTTGCGCCCTTCAGCTCTAGGGCAATGTAGCACACCCAGAGCAGAAGTTCTAGTGCAGCGTGATCAGGACTGCAAAGAAACTGCATTTCACAGGCCTTTGTAAGTGATGGTTCCGGTAGGCTGTAAGAGCACTGTGCAGAGCGAGTTGTTTCTTAGCTTCCCAAGGAGCTGGAAGCAAGATGCTTTGCGGCCCAACTCGCCCTTTGCAAAGAAGCCTGCACGTTGTGCCTTTCAGCTCTAGGGCAATGTAGCACACGCAGAGCAGAATTTCTAGTTCAGCCAGATCAGGCCTGCAAAGAAACTGTGTTTAACAGGCCTTTGTAAGAGATGTTCCCACTAGGCTGTAAGAGCACTGTGCAGAGCGAATTGTTTCATAGCTAGCCCAAAGAGCTGGAAGCAAGATGGTTTGGGGCCTAACTCGCCCTTTTGAAAGAAGCCTGCACGTTGTGCCTTTCAGCTCTAGGCAAATGTAGCACACCCAGAGCAGAAGTTCCACTTCAGCCAGATCAGGCCTGCAAAGAAACTGCGTTTCACAGGCCTTTGTAAGAGATGTTCCCGGTAGGCTGTAAGAGCACTGTGCAGAGCGAGTTGTTTCTTAGCTTCCCAAAGAGCTGGAAGCAAGATGCTTTGGGGCCCAACTCGCCCTTTGCAAAGAAGCCTGCAGGTTGTGCCTTTCAGCTCTGGGCAATGTAGCACACCCAGAGCAGAAGTTCTACTTCAGCCACATCAGGCCTGCAAAGAAACTGCGTTTCACAGGCCTTTGTAAGAGATATTCCCGGTAGGCAGTAAGAGCACTGTGCAGAGCGAGTTGTTTCTTAGCTTCCCAAAGAGCTGGAAGCAAGATGCTTTGGGGCCCAACTCGCCCTTTGGAAAGAAGCCTGCACGTTGTGCCTTTCAGCTCTAGGGCAATGTAGCACACCCAGAGCAGAAGTTCTAGTTCAGCCAGATCAGGCCTGCCAAGAAACTTCGTTTCACAGGCCTTTGTAAGAGATGTTCCCGGTAGGCTGTAAGAGCACTGTGCAGAGCGAGTTGTTTCATAGCTAGCCCAAAGAGCTGGAAGCAAGATGCTTTGGGGCCCAACTCGCCCTTTGGAAAGAAGCCTGCACGTTGTGCCTTTCAGCTCTAGGGTCATGTAGCACACCCAGAGCAGAAGTTCTACCTCAGCCAGATCAGGCCTGCAAAGAAACTGCGTTTGACAGGCCTTTGTATGAGATGTTCCCGGTAGTCTGTAAGAGCACTGTGCAGAGCGAGTTGTTTCTTAGCTTCCCAAAGAGCTGGAAGCAAGATGCTTTGGGGCCCAACTCGCCCTTTGGAAAGAAGCCTGCAGGTTGTGCCTTTCAGCTCTAGGCCAATGTAGCACACCCAGAGCAGAAGTTCTACTTCAGCGAGATCAGGCCTGCAAAGAAACTGCGTTTCACAGGCCTTTGGAAGAGATGTTCCCGGTAGGCTGTAAGAGCACTGTGCGGAGCGAGTTGTTTCTTAGCTTCCCAAGGAGCTGGAAGCAAGATGCTTTGCGGCCCAACTCGCCCTTTGCAAAGAAGCCGGCACGTTGTGCCTTTCAGCTCTAGGGCAATGTAGCACACCCAGAGCAGAAGTTCTACTTCAGCGAGATCAGGCCTGCAAAGAAACTGCGTTTCACAGGCCTTTGTAAGAGATGTTCCCGGTAGGCTGTAAGAGCACTGTGCAGAGCGCCTTGTTTCTTAGCTTCCCAAAGAGCTGGAAGCAAGATGCTTTGGGGCCCAACTCGCCCTTTGGAAAGAAGCCTGCACGTTGTGCCTTTCAGCTCTAGGCCAATGTAGCACACCCAGAGCAGAAGTTCTACTTCAGCCAGATCAGGCCTGCAAAGAAACTGCGTTTCACAGGCCTTTGTAAGAGATGTTCCCAGTAGGCTGTAAGAGCACTGTGCAGAGCGACTTGTTTCTTAGCTTCCCAAAGAGCTGGAAGCAAGATGCTTTGGGGCCCAACTCGCCCTTTGGAAACAGGCCTGCACGTTGTGCCCTTCAGCTCTAGGGCAATGTAGCACACCCAGAGCAGAAGTTCTACTGCAGCGTGATCAGGCCTGTAAAGAAACTGCATTTCACAGGCCTTTGTAAGTGATGGTTCCGGTAGGCTGTAAGAGCACTGTGCAGAGCGAGTTGTTTCATAGCTAGCCCAAAGAGCTGGAAGCAAGATGCTTTGGGGCCCAACTCGCCTTTTGCAAAGAAGCCTGCACATTGTGCCTTTCAGCTCTAGGGCCATGTAGCACACCCAGAGCAGAAGTTCTACTTCAGCCACATCAGGCCTGCAAGGGAACTGCGTTTCACAGGCCTTTGTAAGAGATCTTCCCGGTAGGCTGTAAGAGCACTGTGCAGAGCGAGTTGTTACTTAGCTTCCCAAAGAGCTGGAAGCAAGATGCTTTGGGGCCCAACTCGCCCTTTGGAAAGAAGCCTGCACGTTGTGCCTTTCAGCTCTAGGGCAATGTAGAGCACCCAGAGCAGAAGTTCCACTTCAGCCAGATCAGGCCTGCAAAGAAACTGCGTTTCACAGGCCTTTGCAAGAGATGTTCCCCGTAGGCTGTAAGAGCACTGTGCAGAGCGAGTTGTTTCTTAGCTTCCCAAAGAGCTGGAAGCAAGATGCTTTGGGGCCCAACTCGCCCTTTGGAAAGAATCCTGCACGTTGTGCCTTTCAGCTCTAGGGCCATGTAGCACACCCAGAGCAGAAGTTCTAGTTCAGCCAGATCAGGCCTGCAAAGAAACTGCATTTCACAGGCCTTTGTAACTGATGCTCCCGGTAGGCTGTAAGAGCACTGTGCAGAGCGAGTTGTTTCATAGCTAGCCCAAAGAGCTGGAAGCAAGATGCTTTGGGGCCCAACTCGCCCTTTGGAAAGAAGCCTGCACGTTGTGCCTTTCAGCTCTAGGGCCATGTAGCACACCCAGAGCAGAAGTTCTACTTCAGCCACATCAGGCCTGCAAAGAAACTGCGTTTCACAGGCCTTTGTAAGAGATGTTCCCGGTAGGCTGTAAGAGCACTGTGCAGAGCGAGTTGTTTCTTAGCTTCCCAAAGAGCTGGAAGCAAGATGCTTTGGGGCTCAACTCGCCCTTTGGAAAGAAGCCTGCACGTTGTGCCTTTCAGCTCTAGGCTAATGTAGCACACCCAGAGCAGAAGTTCTACTTCAGCCAGATCAGGCCTGCAAAGAAACTGCGTTTCACAGGCCTTTGTAAGAGATGTTCCCGGTAGGCTGTAAGAGCACTGTGCAGAGCGAGTTGTTTCATAGCTAGCCCAAAGAGCTGGAAGCAAGATGCTTTGGGGCCCAACTCGCCCTTTGGAAAGAAGCCTGCACGTTGTGCCTTTCAGCTCTAGGGCCATGTAGCACACCCAGAGCAGAAGTTCTACTTCAGCCAGATCAGGCCTGCAAAGAAACTGCGTTTGACAGGCCTTTGTATGAGATGTTCCCAGTAGGCTGTAAGAGCACTGTGCAGTGCGAGTTGTTTCTTAGCTTCCCAAGGAGCTGGAAGCAAGTTGCTTTGCGGCCCAACTCGCCCTTTGGAAAGAAGCCTGCACGTTGTGCCTTTCAGCTCTAGGGCAATGTAGCACACCCAGAGCAGAAGTTCTACTTCAGCCAGATCAGGCCTGCAAAGAAACTGCGTTTCACAGGCCTTTGTAAGAGATGTTCCCAGTAGGCTGTAAGAGCACTGTGCAGAGCGACTTGTTTCTTAGCTTCCCAAAGAGCTGGAAGCAAGATGCTTTGGGGCCCAACTCGCCCTTTGGAAACAGGCCTGCACGTTGCGCCCTTCAGCTCTAGGGCAATGTAGCACACCCAGAGCAGAAGTTCTAGTGCAGCGTGATCAGGCCTGCAAAGAAACTGCATTTCACAGGCCTTTGTAAGTGATGGTTCCGGTAGGCTGTAAGAGCACTGTGCAGAGCGAGTTGTTTCTTAGCTTCCGAAGGAGCTGGAAGCAAGATGCTTTGCGGCCCAACTCGCCCTTTGCAAAGAAGCCTGCACGTTGTGCCTTTCAGCTCTAGGGCAATGTAGCACACGCAGAGCAGAATTTCTAGTTCAGCCAGATCAGGCCTGCAAAGAAACTGTGTTTAACAGGCCTTTGTAAGAGATGTTCCCACTAGGCTGTAAGAGCACTGTGCAGAGCGAATTGTTTCATAGCTAGCCCAAAGAGCTGGAAGCAAGATGGTTTGGGGCCTAACTCGCCCTTTGGAAAGAAGCCTGCACGTTGTGCCTTTCAGCTCTAGGCCAATGTAGCACACCCAGAGCATAAGTTCTACTTCAGCGAGATCAGGCCTGCAAAGAAACTGCGTTTCACAGGCCTTTGTAAGAGATGTTCCCTGTAGGCTGTAAGAGCACTGTGCAGAGCGAGTTGTTTCTTAGCTTCCCAAAGAGCTGGAAGCAAGATGCTTTGGGGCCCAACTCGCCCTTTGCAAAGAAGCCTGTAGGTTGTGCCTTTCAGCTCTAGGGCAATGTAGCACACCCAGAGCAGAAGTTCTACTTCAGCCACATCAGGCCTGCAAAGAAACTGCGTTTCACAGGCCTTTGTAAGAGATATTCCCGGTAGGCAGTAAGAGCACTGTGCAGAGCGAGTTGTTTCTTAGCTTCCCAAAGAGCTGGAAGCAAGATGCTTTGGGGCCCAACTCGACCTTTGGAAAGAAGCCTGCACGTTGTGCCTTTCAGCTCTAGGGCAATGTAGCACACCCAGAGCAGAAGTTCTAGTTCGGCCAGATCAGGCCTGCCAAGAAACTTCGTTTCACAGGCCTTTGTAAGAGATGTTCCCGGTAGGCTGTAAGAGCACTGTGCTGAGCGAGTTGTTTCATAGCTAGCCCAAAGAGCTGGAAGCAAGATGCTTTGGGGCCCAACTCGCCCTTTGGAAAGAAGCCTGCACGTTGTGCCTTTCAGCTCTAGGCCAATGTAGCACACCCAGAGCAGAAGTTCTACTTCAGCCAGATCAGGCCTGCAAAGAAACTGCGTTACACAGGCCTTTGTAAGAGATGTTCCCGGGATTCTGTAAAAGCACTGTGCAGAGCGAGTTGTTTCTTAGCTTCCCAAAGAGCTGGAAGCAAGATGCTTTGGGGCCCAACTCGCCCTTTGGAAAGAAGCCTGCACGTTGTGCCTTTCAGCTCTAGGGCAATGTAGAGCACCCAGAGCAGAAGTTCCACTTCAGCCAGATCAGGCCTGCAAAGAAACTGCGTTTCACAGGCCTTTGTAACTGATGCTCCCGGTAGGCTGTAAGAGCACTGTGCAGAGCGAGTTGTTTCTTAGCTTAACAAAGAGCTGGAAGCAAGATGCTTTGGGGCCCAACTCGCCCTTTGCAAAGAAGCCTGCACGTTGTGCCTTTCACCTCTAGGGCAATGTAGCACACGCAGAGCAGATGTTCTAGTTCAGCCAGATCAGGCCTGCAAAGAAACTGTGTTTAACAGGCCTTTGTAAGAGATGTTCCCGGTAGGCTGTAAGAGCACTGTGCAGAGCGAGTTGTTTCATAGCTAGCCCAAAGAGCTGGAAGCAAGATGCTTTGGGGCCCAACTCGCCCTTTGGAAAGAAGCCTGCACGTTGTGCCTTTCAGCTCTAGGGCAATGTAGCACACCCAGAGCAGAAGTTCTAGTTCAGCCAGATCCGGCCTGCAAAGAAACTGCGTTTCACAGGCCTTTGTAAGAGATGTTCCCGGTAGGCTGTAAGAGCACTGTGCAGAGCGCCTTGTTTATTAGCTTCCCAAAGAGCTGGAAGCAAGATGCTTTGGGGCCCAACTCGCCCTTTGGAAAGAAGCCTGCACGTTGTGCCTTTCAGCTCTAGGCCAATGTAGCACACCCAGAGCAGAAGTTCTACTTCAGCCAGATCAGGCCTGCAAAGAAACTGCATTTCACAGGCCTTTGTAAGAGATGTTCCCGGTAGGCTGTAAGAGCACTGTGCAGAGCGACTTGTTTCTTAGCTTCCCAAAGAGCTGGAAGCAAGATGCTTTGGGGCCCAACTCGCCCTTTGGAAACAGGCCTGCACGTTGTGCCCTTCAGCTCTGGGGCAATGTAGCACACCCAGAGCAGAAGTTCTAGTGCAGCGTGATCAGGCCTGCAAAGAAACTGCGTTTCACAGGCCTTTGTAAGAGATGTTCCCGGTAGGCTGTAAGAGAACTGTGCAGAGCGAGTTGTTACTTAGCTTCCCAAAGAGCTGGAAGCAAGATGCTTTGGGGCCCAACTCGCCCTTTGGAAAGAAGCCTGCACGTTGTGCCTTTCAGCTCTAGGGCAATGTAGAGCACCCAGAGCAGAAGTTCCACTTCAGCCAGATCAGGCCTGCAAAGATACTGCTTTTCACAGGCCTTTGTAAGAGATGTTCCCGGTAGGCTGTAAGAGCACTGTGCAGAGCGAGTTGTTTCTTAGCTTCCCAAAGAGCTGGAAGCAAGATGCTTTGGGGCCCAACTCGCCCTTTGGAAAGAAGCCTGCACGTTGTGCCTTTCAGCTCTAGGGCAATGTAGCACACCCAGAGCAGAAGTTCTAGTTCAGCCAGATCAGGCCTGCAAAGAAACTGCATTTCACAGGCCTTTGTAACTGATGCTCCCGGTAGGCTGTAAGAGCACTGTGCAGAGCGAGTTGTGTCATAGCTAGCCCAAAGAGCTGGAAGCAAGATGCTTTGGGGCCCAACTCGCCCTTTGGAAAGAAGCCTGCACGTTGTGCCTTTCAGCTCTAGGGCCATGTAGCACACACAGAGCAGAAGTTCTACTTCAGCCACATCAGGCCTGCAAAGAAACTGCGTTTCACAGGCCTTTGTAAGAGATGTTCCCGGTAGGCTGTAAGAGCACTGTGCAGAGCGCCTTGTTTCTTAGCTTCCCAAAGAGCTGGAAACAAGAAGCTTTGGGGCCCAACTCGCCCTTTGGAAAGAAGCCTGCACGTTTTGCCTTTCAGCTCTAGGCCAATGTAGCACACCCAGAGCAGAAGTTCTAGTGCAGCGTGATCAGGCCTGCAAAGAAACTGCATTTCACAGGCCTTTGTAAGTGATGGTTCCGGTAGGCTGTAAGAGCACTGTGCAGAGCGAGTTGTTTCATAGCTAGCCCAAAGAGCTGGAAGCAAGATGCTTTGGGGCCCAACTCGCCTTTTGCAAAGAAGCCTGCACATTGTGCCTTTCAGCTCTAGGGCCATGTAGCACACCCAGAGCAGAAGTTCTACTTCAGCCAGATCAGGCCTGCAAAGAAACTGCGTTTCACAGGCCTTTGTAAGAGATGTTCCCGGTAGGCTGTAAGAGCACTGTGCAGAGCGAGTTGTTTCTTAGCTTCCCAAAGAGCTGGAAGCAAGATGCTTTGGGGCCCAACTCGCCCTTTGGAAAGAAGCCTGCAGGTTGTGCCTTTCAGCTCTAGGCCAAAGTAGCACACCCAGAGCAGAAGTTCTACTTCAGCCACATCAGGCCTGCAAAGAAACTGCGTTTCACAGGCCTTTGTAAGAGATGTTCCCGGTAGGCTGTAAGAGCACTGTGCAGAGCGAGTTGTTTCTTAGCTTCCCAAGGAGCTGGAAGCAAGATGCTTTGCGGCCCAACTCGCCCTTTGGAAAGAAGCCTGCACGTTGTGCCTTTCAGCTCTAGGGCAATGTAGCACACCCAGAGCAGAAGTTCTAGTTCAGCCAGATCAGGCCTGCAAAGAAACTGTGTTTAACAGGACTTTGTAAGAGATGTTCCCACTAGGCTGTAAGAGCACTGTGCAGAGCGAATTGTTTCTTAGCTTCCCAAAGAGCTGGAAGCAAGATGGTTTGGGGCCTAACTCGCCCTTTGGAAAGAAGCTTGCACGTTGTGCCTTTCAGCTCTAGGCCAATGTAGCACACCCAGAGCAGAAGTTCTAGTTCAGCCAGATCAGGCCTGCAAAGAAACTGCGTTTCACAGGCCTTTGTAAGAGATGTTCCCGGTAGGCTGTAAGAGCACTGTGCAGAGCGAGTTGTTTCTTAGCTTCCCAAAGAGCTGGAAGCAAGAAGCTTTGGGGCCCAACTCGCCCTTTGGAAAGAAGCCTGCACGTTGTGCCTTTCAGCTCTAGGCCAATGTAGCACACCCAGAGCAGAAGTTCTACTTCAGCCAGATCAGGCCTGCAAAGAAACTTCGTTTCACAGGCCTTTGTAAGAGATGTTCCCGGTAGGCTGTAAGAGCACTGTGCAGAGCGAGTTTTTTCATAGCTAGCCCAAAGAGCTGGAAGCAAGATGCTTTGGGGCCCAACTCGCCCTTTGGAAAGAAGCCTGCACGTTGTGCCTTTCAGCTCTAGGGCCATGTAGCACACCCAGAGCAGAAGTTCTACCTCAGCCAGATCAGGCCTGCAAAGAAACTGCGTTTTACAGGCCTTTGTAAGAGGTGTTCCCGGTAGGCTGTAAGAGCACTGTGCATAGCGAGTTGTTTCTTAGCTTCCCAAAGAGCTGGAAGCAAGATGCTTTGGGGCCCAACTCGCCCTTTGGAAAGAAGCCTGCACGTTGTGCCTTTCAGCTCTAGGCCAATGTAGCACACCCACAGCAGAAGTTCTACTTCAGCCAGATCAGGCCTGCAAAGAAACTGCGTTTCACGGGCCTTTGTAAGAGATGTTCCCGGTAGGCTGTAAGAGCACTGTGCAGAGCGAGTTGTTTCTTAGCTTCCCAAAGAGGTGGAAGCAAGATGCTTTGGGGCCCAACTCGCCCTTTGGAAACAGGCCTGCACGTTGTGCCCTTCAGCTCTAGGGCAATGTAGCACACCCAGAGCAGAAGTTCTAGTGCAGCGTGATCAGGCCTGCAAAGAAACTGCGTTTCACAGGCCTTTGTAATAGATGTTCCCGGTAGGCTGTAAGAGCACTGTGCAGAGCGTGTTGTTTCTTAGCTTCCCAAGAAGCTGGAAGCAAGATGCTTTGGGGCCCAACTCGCCCTTTGGAAAGAAGCCTGCACGTTGTGCCTTTCAGCTCTAGGGCAATGTAGAGCACCCAGAGCAGAAGTTCTACATCAGCCAGATCAGGCCTGCAAAGAAACTGCGTTTCACAGGCCTTTGTAAGAGATGTTCCCGGTAGGCTGTAAGAGCACTGTGCAGAGCGAGTTGTTTCTTAGCTTCCCAAAGAGCTGGAAGCAAGATGCTTTGGGGCCCAACTCGCCCTTTGGAAAGAAGCCTGCACGTTGTGCCTTTCAGCTCTAGGGCAATGTAGAGCACCCAGAGCAGAAGTTCCACTTCAGACAGATCAGGCCTGCAAAGAAACTGCGTTTCACAGGCCTTTGTAAGAGATGTTCCCGGTAGGCTGTAAGAGCACTGTGCAGAGCGAGTTGTTTCTTAGCTTCCCAAAGAGCTGGAAGCAAGATGCTTTGGGGCCCAACTCGCCCTTTGGAAAGAAGCCTGCACGTTGTGCCTTTCAGCTGTAGGGCCATGTAGCACACCCAGAGCAGAAGTTCTAGTTCAGCCAGATCAGGCCTGCAAAGAAACTGCATTTCACAGGCCTTTGTAACTGATGCTCCCGGTAGGCTGTAAGAGCAGTGTGCAGAGCGAGTTGTTTCATAGCTAGCCCAAAGAGCTGGAAGCAAGATGCTTTGGGGCCCAACTCGCCCTTTGGAAAGAAGCCTGCACGTTGTGCCTTTCAGCTCTAGGGCCATGTAGCACACACAGAGCAGAAGTTCTACTTCAGCCACATCAGGCCTGCAAAGAAACTGCGTTTCACAGGCCTTTGTAAGAGATGTTCCCGGTAGGCTGTAAGAGCACTGTGCAGAGCGAGTTGTTTCATAGCTAGCCCAAAGAGCTGGAAGCAAGAAGCTTTGGGGCCCAACTCGCCCTGTGGAAAGAAGCCTGCACGTTGTGCCTTTCAGCTCTAGGCCAATGTAGCACACCCAGAGCAGAAGTTCTACTTCAGCCAGATCAGGCCTGCAAAGAAACTGCGTTTCACATGCCTTTGTAAGAGATGTTCCCAGTAGGCTGTAAGAGCACTGTGCAGAGCGACTTGTTTCTTAGCTTCCCAAAGAGCTGGAAGCAAGATGCTTTGGGGCCCAACTCGCCCTTTGGAAACAGGCCTGCACGTTGTGCCCTTCAGCTCTAAGGCAATGTAGCACACCCAGAGCAGAAGTTCTAGTGCAGCGTGATCAGGCCTGCAAAGAAACTGCATTTCACAGGCCTTTGTAAGTGATGGTTCCGGTAGGCTGTAAGAGCACTGTGCAGAGCGAGTTGTTTCATAGCTAGCCCAAAGAGCTGGAAGCAAGATGCTTTGGGGCCCAACTCGCCTTTTGCAAAGAAGCCTGCACATTGTGCCTTTCAGCTCTAGGGCCATGTAGCACACCCAGAGCAGAAGTTCTACTTCAGCCAGATCAGGCCTGCAAAGAAACTGCGTTTCACAGGCCTTTGTAAGAGATGTTCCCACTAGGCTGTAAGAGCACTGTGCAGAGCGAGTTGTTTCTTAGCTTCCCAAAGAGCTGGAAGCAAGATGCTTTGGGGCCCAACTCGCCCTTTGGAAAGAAGCCTGGACGTTGTGCCTTTCAGCTCTAGGCCAAAGTAGCACACCCAGAGAAGAAGTTGTACTTCAGCCACATCATGCCTGCAAGGAAACTGCGTTTCACAGGCCTTTGTAAGAGATGTTCCCCGTAGGCTGTAAGAGCACTGTGCAGAGCGAGTTGTTTCTTAGCTTCCCAAGGAGCTGGAAGCAAGATGCTTTGCGGCCCAACTCGCCCTTTGCAAAGAAGCCTGCACGTTGTGCCTTTCAGCTCTAGGGCAATGTAGCACACGCAGAGCAGAAGTTCTAGTTCAGCCAGATCAGGCCTGCAAAGAAACTGTGTTTAACAGGCCTTTGTAAGAGATGTTCCCACTAGGCTGTAAGAGCACTGTGCAGAGCGAATTGTTTCTTAGCTTCCCAAAGAGCTGGAAGCAAGATGGTTTGGGGCCTAACTCGCCCTTTGGAAAGAAGCCTGCACGTTGTGCCTTTCAGCTCTAGGCCAATGTAGCACACCCAGAGCAGAAGTTCTACTTCAGCCAGATCAGGCCTGCAAAGAAACTGCGTTTCACAGGCCTTTGTAAGAGATGTTCCCGGTAGGCTGTAAGAGCACTGTGCAGAGCGAGTTGTTTCTTAGCTTCCCAAAGAGCTGGAAGCAAGATCCTTTGGGGCCCAACTCGCCCTTTGCAAAGAAGCCTGCACGTTGTACCTTTCAGCTCTAGGGCAATGTAGCACACCCAGAGCAGAAGTTCTACTTCAGCCACATCAGGCCTGCAAAGAAACTGCGTTTCACAGGCCTTTGTAAGAGATATTCCCGGTAGGCAGTAAGAGCACTGTGCAGAGCGAGTTGTTTCTTAGCTTCCCAAAGAGCTGGAAGCAAGATGCTTTGGGGCCCAACTCGCCCTTTGGAAAGAAGCCTGCACGTTGTGCCTTTCAGCTCTAGGGCAATGTAGCACACCCAGAGCAGAAGTTCTAGTTCAGCCAGATCAGGCCTGCAAAGAAACTGCGTTTCACAGGCCTTTGTAAGAGATGTTCCCGGTAGGCTGTAAGAGCACTGTGCAGAGCGAGTTGTTTCTTAGCTTCCCAAAGAGCTGGAAGCAAGATGCTTTGGGGCCCAACTCGCCCTTTGGAAAGAATCCTGCACGTTGTGCCTTTCAGCTCTAGGCCAATGTAGCACACACAGAGCAGAAGTTCTACTTCAGCCAGATCAGGCCTGCAAAGAAACTGCGTTTGAGATGCCTTTGTAAGAGATGTTCCCGGTAGGCTGTAAAAGCACTGTGCAGAGCGAGTTGTTTCTTAGCTTCCCAAAGAGCTGGAAGCAAGATGCTTTGGGGCCCGATTCGCCCTTAGGAAAGAAGCCTGCACATTGTGCCTTTCAGCTCTAGGGAAATGTAGCACACCCAGAGCAGAAGTTCTAGTTCAGCCAGATCTGGCCTGCAAAGAAACTGCGTTTCACAGGCCTTTGTAAGAGATGTTCCCGGTAGGCTGTAAGAGCACTGTGCAGAGTGAGTTGTTTCTTAGCTTCCCAAAGAGCTGGAAGCAAGATGCTTTGGGGCCCAACTCGCCCTTTGGAAACAGGCCTGCACGTTGTGCCCTTCAGCTCTAGGGCA
Organism: Equus caballus; assembly: GCF_041296265.1. Lineage (NCBI taxonomy): Eukaryota > Metazoa > Chordata > Mammalia > Perissodactyla > Equidae > Equus > Equus caballus. The sequence continues at coordinate 51,194,226 of NC_091688.1, read as the reverse complement.
ATGTAGCACACCCAGAGCAGAAGTTCTAGTGCAGCGTGATCAGGCCTGCAAAGAAACTGCATTTCACAGGCCTTTGTAAGTGATGGTTCCGGTAGGCTGTAAGAGCACTGTGCAGAGCGAGTTGTTTCATAGCTAGACCAAAGAGCTGGAAGCAAGATGCTTTGGGGCCCAACTCGCCTTTTGCAAAGAAGCCTGCACATTGTGCCTTTCAGCTCTAGGGCCATGTAGCACACCCAGAGCAGAAGTTCTAGTTCAGCCAGATCAGGCCTGCAAAGAAACTGCGTTTCACAGGCCTTTGTAAGAGATGTTCCCGGTAGGCTGTAAGAGCACTGTGCAGAGCGAGTTGTTTCTTAGCTTCCCAAAGAGCTGGAAGCAAGATGCTTTGGGGCCCAACTCGCCCTTTGCAAAGAAGCCTGCACGTTGTGCCTTTCAGCTCTAGGGCAATGTAGCACACCCAGGGCAGAAGTTCTAGTTCAGCCAGATCAGGCCTGCAAAGAAACTGCGTTTCACAGGCCTTTGTAAGAGATATTCCCGGTAGGCAGTAAGAGCACTGTGCAGAGCGAGTTGTTTCTTAGCTTCCCAAAGAGCTGGAAGCAAGATGCTTTGGGGCCCAACTCGCCCTTTGGAAAGAAGCCTGCACGTTGTGCCTTTCAGCTCTAGGGCAATGTAGCACACCCAGAGCAGAAGTTCTAGTTCAGCCAGATCAGGCCTGCAAAGAAACTGCGTTTCACAGGCCTTTGTAAGAGATGTTCCCGGTAGGCTGTAAGAGCACTGTGCAGAGCGAGTTGTTTCTTAGCTTCCCAAAGAGCTGGAAGCAAGAAGCTTTGGGGCCCAACTCGCCCTTTGGAAAGAAGCCTGCACGTTGTGCCTTTCAGCTCTAGGCCAATGTAGCACACCCAGAGCAGAAGTTCTACTTCAGCGAGATCAGGCCTGCAAAGAAACTGCGTTTCACAGGCCTTTGTAAGAGATGTTCCCGGTAGGCTGTAAGAGCACTGTGCAGAGCGAGTTGTTTCTTAGCTTCCCAAGGAGCTGGAAGCAAGATGCTTTGCGGCCCAACTCGCCCTTTGCAAAGAAGTCTGCACGTTGTGCCTTTCAGCTCTAGGGCAATGTAGCACACGCAGAGCAGAAGTTCTAGTTCAGCCAGATCAGGCCTGCAAAGAAACTGCGTTTCACAGGCCTTTGTAAGAGATGTTCCCGGTAGGCTGTAAGAGCACTGTGCAGAGCGAGTTGTTTCTTAGCTTCCCAAAGAGCTGGAAGCAAGATGCTTTGGGGCCCAACTCGCCCTTTGGAAAGAATCCTGCACGTTGTGCCTTTCAGCTCTAGGCCAATGTAGCACACACAGAGCAGAAGTTCTACTTCAGCCAGATCAGGCCTGCAAAGAAACTGCGTTTGAGATGCCTTTGTAAGAGATGTTCCCGGTAGGCTGTAAAAGCACTGTGCAGAGCGAGTTGTTTCTTAGCTTCCCAAAGAGCTGGAAGCAAGATGCTTTGGGGCCCAACTCGCCCTTAGGAAAGAAGCCTGCACATTGTGCCTTTCAGCTCTAGGGAAATGTAGCACACCCAGAGCAGAAGTTCTGGTTCAGCCAGATCAGGCCTGCCAAGAAACTGCGTTTCACAGGCCTTTGGAAGAGATGTTCCCGGTAGGCTGTAAGAGCACTGTGCAGAGCGAGTTGTTTCTTAGCTTCCCAAAGAGCTGGAAGCAAGATGCTTTGGGGCCCAACTCGCCCTTTGGAAAGAAGCCTGCACGTTGTGCCTTTCAGCTCTAGGCCAATGTAGCACACCCACAGCAGAAGTTCTACTTCAGCCAGATCAGGCCTGCAAAGAAACTGCGTTTCACAGGCCTTTGTAAGAGATGTTCCCGGTAGGCTGTAAGAGCACTGTGCAGAGCGAGTTGTTTCTTAGCTTCCCAAAGAGCTGGAAGCAAGATGCTTTGGGGCCCAACTCGCCCTTTGGAAAGAAGCCTGCACGTTGTGCCTTTCAGCTCTAGGGCCATGTAGCACACCCAGAGCAGAAGTTCTAGTTCAGCCAGATCTGGCCTGCAAAGAAACTGCGTTTCACAGGCCTTTGTAAGAGATGTTCCCGGTAGGCTGTAAGAGCACTGTGCAGAGTGAGTTGTTTCTTAGCTTCCCAAAGAGCTGGAAGCAAGATGCTTTGGGGCCCAACTCGCCCTTTGGAAACAGGCCTGCACGTTGTGCCCTTCAGCTCTAGGGCAATGTAGCACACCCAGAGCAGAAGTTCTAGTGCAGCGTGATCAGGCCTGCAAAGAAACTGCATTTCACAGGCCTTTGTAAGTGATGGTTCCGGTAGGCTGTAAGAGCACTGTGCAGAGCGAGTTGTTTCATAGCTAGCCCAAAGAGCTGGAAGCAAGATGCTTTGGGGCCCAACTCGCCTTTTGCAAAGAAGCCTGCACATTGTGCCTTTCAGCTCTAGGGCCATGTAGCACACCCAGAGCAGAAGTTCTAGTTCAGCCAGATCAGGCCTGCAAAGAAACTGTGTTTAACAGGCCTTTGTAAGAGATGTTCCCACTAGGCTGTAAGAGCACTGTGCAGAGCGAATTGTTTCTTAGCTTCCCAAAGAGCTGGAAGCAAGATGGTTTGGGGCCCAACTCGCCCTTTGGAAAGAAGCCTGCACGTTGTGCCTTTCAGCTCTAGGGCAATGTAGCACACCCAGAGCAGAAGTTCTACTTCAGCCAGATCAGGCCTGCAAAGAAACTGCGTTTCACAGGCCTTTGTAAGAGATGTTCCCGGTAGGCTGTAAGAGCACTGTGCAGAGCGAGTTGTTTCTTAGCTTCCCAAAGAGCTGGAAGCAAGATGCTTTGGGGCCCAACTCGCCCTTTGCAAAGGAGACTGCACATTGTAGCTTTCAGCTCTAGGGCAATGTAGCACACCCAGAGCAGAAGTTCTACTTCAGCCAGGTCAGGCCTGTAAAGAAACTGCGTTTCACAGGCCTTTGTAAGAGATGTTGCCGGTAGACTGTAAGAGCACTGTGCAGAGCGAGTTGTTTCTTAGCTTCCCAAAGAGCTGGAAGCAAGATGCTTTGGGGCCCAACTCGCCCTTTGGAAAGAAGCCTGCACGTTGTGCCTTTCAGCTCTAGGGCAATGTAGCACACCCAGAGCAGAAGTTCTACTTCAGCCAGATCAGGCCTGCAAAGAAACTGCGTTTCACAGGCCTTTGTAAGAGATGTTCCCGGTAGGCTGTAAGAGCACTGTGCAGAGCGAGTTGTTTCTTAGCTTCCCAAAGAGCTGGAAGCAAGATGCTTTGGGGCCCAACTCGCCCTTTGGAAAGAAGCCTGCACGTTGTGCCTTTCAGCTCTAGGCCAATGTAGCACACACAGAGCAGAAGTTCTACTTCAGCCAGATCAGGCCTGCAAAGAAACTGCGTTTGAGATGCCTTTGTAAGAGATGTTCCCGGTAGGCTGTAAAAGCACTGTGCAGAGCGAGTTGTTTCTTAGCTTCCCAAAGAGCTGGAAGCAAGATGCTTTGGGGCCCGATTCGCCCTTAGGAAAGAAGCCTGCACATTGTGCCTTTCAGCTCTAGGGAAATGTAGCACACCCAGAGCAGAAGTTCTACTTCAGCCAGATCTGGCCTGCAAAGAAACTGCGTTTCACAGGCCTTTGTAAGAGATGTTCCCGGTAGGCTGTAAGAGCACTGTGCAGAGTGAGTTGTTTCTTAGCTTCCCAAAGAGCTGGAAGCAAGATGCTTTGGGGCCCAACTCGCCCTTTGGAAACAGGCCTGCACGTTGTGCCCTTCAGCTCTAGGGCAATGTAGCACACCCAGAGCAGAAGTTCTAGTGCAGCGTGATCAGGCCTGCAAAGAAACTGCATTTCACAGGCCTTTGTAAGTGATGGTTCCGGTAGGCTGTAAGAGCACTGTGCAGAGCGAGTTGTTTCATAGCTAGACCAAAGAGCTGGAAGCAAGATGCTTTGGGGCCCAACTCGCCTTTTGCAAAGAAGCCTGCACATTGTGCCTTTCAGCTCTAGGGCCATGTAGCACACCCAGAGCAGAAGTTCTAGTTCAGCCAGATCAGGCCTGCAAAGAAACTGTGTTTAACAGGCCTTTGTAAGAGATGTTCCCACTAGGCTGTAAGAGCACTGTGCAGAGCGAATTGTCTCTTAGCTTCCCAAAGAGCTGGAAGCAAGATGGTTTGGGGCCTAACTCGCCCTTTGGAAAGAAGCCTGCACGTTGTGCCTTTCAGCTCTAGGCCAATGTAGCACACCCAGAGCAGAAGTTCTACTTCAGCCAGATCAGGCCTGCAAAGAAACTGCGTTTCACAGGCCTTTGTAAGAGATGTTCCCGGTAGGCTGTAAGAGCACTGTGCAGAGCGAGTTGTTTCTTAGCTTCCCAAAGAGCTGGAAGCAAGATGCTTTGGGGCCCAACTCGCCCTTTGCAAAGAAGCCTGCACGTTGTGCCTTTCAGCTCTAGGGCAATGTAGCACACCCAGGGCAGAAGTTCTAGTTCAGCCAGATCAGGCCTGCAAAGAAACTGCGTTTCACAGGCCTTTGTAAGAGATATTCCCGGTAGGCAGTAAGAGCACTGTGCAGAGCGAGTTGTTTCTTAGCTTCCCAAAGAGCTGGAAGCAAGATGCTTTGGGGCCCAACTCGCCCTTTGGAAAGAAGCCTGCACGTTGTGCCTTTCAGCTCTAGGGCAATGTAGCACACCCAGAGCAGAAGTTCTAGTTCAGCCAGATCAGGCCTGCAAAGAAACTGCGTTTCACAGGCCTTTGTAAGAGATGTTCCCGGTAGGCTGTAAGAGCACTGTGCAGAGCGAGTTGTTTCTTAGCTTCCCAAAGAGCTGGAAGCAAGAAGCTTTGGGGCCCAACTCGCCCTTTGGAAAGAAGCCTGCACGTTGTGCCTTTCAGCTCTAGGCCAATGTAGCACACCCAGAGCAGAAGTTCTACTTCAGCGAGATCAGGCCTGCAAAGAAACTGCGTTTCACAGGCCTTTGTAAGAGATGTTCCCGGTAGGCTGTAAGAGCACTGTGCAGAGCGAGTTGTTTCTTAGCTTCCCAAGGAGCTGGAAGCAAGATGCTTTGCGGCCCAACTCGCCCTTTGCAAAGAAGTCTGCACGTTGTGCCTTTCAGCTCTAGGGCAATGTAGCACACGCAGAGCAGAAGTTCTAGTTCAGCCAGATCAGGCCTGCAAAGAAACTGCGTTTCACAGGCATTTGTAAGAGATGTTCCCGGTAGGCTGTAAGAGCACTGTGCAGAGCGAGTTGTTTCTTAGCTTCCCAAAGAGCTGGAAGCAAGATGCTTTGGGGCCCAACTCGCCCTTTGGAAAGAATCCTGCACGTTGTGCCTTTCAGCTCTAGGCCAATGTAGCACACACAGAGCAGAAGTTCTACTTCAGCCAGATCAGGCCTGCAAAGAAACTGCGTTTGAGATGCCTTTGTAAGAGATGTTCCCGGTAGGCTGTAAAAGCACTGTGCAGAGCGAGTTGTTTCTTAGCTTCCCAAAGAGCTGGAAGCAAGATGCTTTGGGGCCCAACTCGCCCTTAGGAAAGAAGCCTGCACATTGTGCCTTTCAGCTCTAGGGAAATGTAGCACACCCAGAGCAGAAGTTCTGGTTCAGCCAGATCAGGCCTGCCAAGAAACTGCGTTTCACAGGCCTTTGGAAGAGATGTTCCCGGTAGGCTGTAAGAGCACTGTGCAGAGCGAGTTGTTTCTTAGCTTCCCAAAGAGCTGGAAGCAAGATGCTTTGGGGCCCAACTCGCCCTTTGGAAAGAAGCCTGCACGTTGTGCCTTTCAGCTCTAGGCCAATGTAGCACACCCACAGCAGAAGTTCTACTTCAGCCAGATCAGGCCTGCAAAGAAACTGCGTCTCACAGGCCTTTGTAAGAGATGTTCCCGGTAGGCTGTAAGAGCACTGTGCAGAGCGAGTTGTTTCTTAGCTTCCCAAAGAGCTGGAAGCAAGATGCTTTGGGGCCCAACTCGCCCTTTCGAAAGAAGCCTGCACGTTGTGCCTTTCAGCTCTAGGGCCATGTAGCACACCCAGAGCAGAAGTTCTAGTTCAGCCAGATCTGGCCTGCAAAGAAACTGCGTTTCACAGGCCTTTGTAAGAGATGTTCCCGGTAGGCTGTAAGAGCACTGTGCAGAGTGAGTTGTTTCTTAGCTTCCCAAAGAGCTGGAAGCAAGATGCTTTGGGGCCCAACTCGCCCTTTGGAAACAGGCCTGCACGTTGTGCCCTTCAGCTCTAGGGCAATGTAGCACACCCAGAGCAGAAGTTCTAGTGCAGCGTGATCAGGCCTGCAAAGAAACTGCATTTCACAGGCCTTTGTAAGTGATGGTTCCGGTAGGCTGTAAGAGCACTGTGCAGAGCGAGTTGTTTCATAGCTAGCCCAAAGAGCTGGAAGCAAGATGCTTTGGGGCCCAACTCGCCTTTTGCAAAGAAGCCTGCACATTGTGCCTTTCAGCTCTAGGGCCATGTAGCACACCCAGAGCAGAAGTTCTAGTTCAGCCAGATCAGGCCTGCAAAGAAACTGTGTTTAACAGGCCTTTGTAAGAGATGTTCCCACTAGGCTGTAAGAGCACTGTGCAGAGCGAATTGTTTCTTAGCTTCCCAAAGAGCTGGAAGCAAGATGGTTTGGGGCCTAACTCGCCCTTTGGAAAGAAGCCTGCACGTTGTGCCTTTCAGCTCTAGGCCAATGTAGCACACCCAGAGCAGAAGTTCTACTTCAGCCAGATCAGGCCTGCAAAGAAACTGCGTTTCACAGGCCTTTGTAAGAGATGTTCCCGGTAGGCTGTAAGAGCACTGTGCAGAGCGAGTTGTTTCTTAGCTTCCCAAAGAGCTGGAAGCAAGATGCTTTGGGGCCCAACTCGCCCTTTGCAAAGAAGCCTGCACGTTGTGCCTTTCAGCTCTAGGGCAATGTAGCACACCCAGAGCAGAAGTTCTACTTCAGCCACATCAGGCCTGCAAAGAAACTGCGTTTCACAGGCCTTTGTAAGAGATATTCCCGGTAGGCAGTAAGAGCACTGTGCAGAGCGAGTTGTTTCTTAGCTTCCCAAAGAGCTGGAAGCAAGATGATTTGGGGCCCAACTCGCCCTTTGGAAAGAAGCCTGCACGTTGTGCCTTTCAGCTCTAGGGCAATGTAGCACACCCAGAGCAGAAGTTCTAGTTCAGCCAGATCAGGCCTGCAAAGAAACTGCGTTTCACAGGCCTTTGTAAGAGATGTTCCCGGTAGGCTGTAAGAGCACTGTGCAGAGCGAGTTGTTTCTTAGCTTCCCAAAGAGCTGGAAGCAAGAAGCTTTGGGGCCCAACTCGCCCTTTGGAAAGAAGCCTGCACGTTGTGCCTTTCAGCTCTAGGCCAATGTAGCACACCCAGAGCAGAAGTTCTACTTCAGCCAGATCAGGCCTGCAAAGAAACTTCGTTTCACAGGCCTTTGTAAGAGATCTTCCCGGTAGGCTGTAAGAGCACTGTGCAGAGCGAGTTGTTTCATAGCTAGCCCAAAGAGCTGGAAGCAAGATGCTTTGGGGCCCAACTCGCCCTTTGGAAAGAAGCCTGCACGTTGTGCCTTTCAGCTCTAGGGCCATGTAGCACACCCAGAGCAGAAGTTCTACCTCATCCAGATCAGGCCTGCAAAGAAACTGCGTTTGACAGGCCTTTGTATGAGATGTTCCCGGTAGTCTGTAAGAGCACTGTGCAGAGCGAGTTGTTTCTTAGCTTCCCAAAGAGCTGGAAGCAAGATGCTTTGGGGCCCAACTCGCCCTTTGGAAAGAAGCCTGCAGGTTGTGCCTTTCAGCTCTAGGCCAATGTAGCACACCCAGAGCAGAAGTTCTACTTCAGCGAGATCAGGCCTGCAAAGAAACTGCGTTTCACAGGCCTTTGTAAGAGATGTTCCCGGTAGGCTGTAAGAGCACTGTGCAGAGCGAGTTGTTTCTTAGCTTCCCAAGGAGCTGGAAGCAAGATGCTTTGGGGCCCAACTCGCCCTTTGCAAAGAAGCCTGCACGTTGTGCCTTTCAGCTCTAGGGCAATGTAGCACACCCAGAGCAGAAGTTCTACTTCAGCGAGATCAGGCCTGCAAAGAAACTGCGTTTCACAGGCCTTTGTAAGAGATGTTCCCGGTAGGCTGTAAGAGCACTGTGCAGAGCGAGTTGTTTCTTAGCTTCCCAAGGAGCTGGAAGCAAGATGCTTTGCGGCCCAACTCGCCCTTTGCAAAGAAGTCTGCACGTTGTGCCTTTCAGCTCTAGGGCAATGTAGCACACGCAGAGCAGAAGTTCTAGTTCAGCCAGATCAGGCCTGCAAAGAAACTGCGTTTCACAGGCCTTTGTAAGAGATGTTCCCGGTAGGCTGTAAGAGCACTGTGCAGAGCGAGTTGTTTCTTAGCTTCCCAAAGAGCTGGAAGCAAGATGCTTTGGGGCCCAACTCGCCCTTTGGAAAGAATCCTGCACGTTGTGCCTTTCAGCTCTAGGCCAATGTAGCACACACAGAGCAGAAGTTCTACTTCAGCCAGATCAGGCCTGCAAAGAAACTGCGTTTGAGATGCCTTTGTAAGAGATGTTCCCGGTAGGCTGTAAAAGCACTGTGCAGAGCGAGTTGTTTCTTAGCTTCCCAAAGAGCTGGAAGCAAGATGCTTTGGGGCCCAACTCGCCCTTAGGAAAGAAGCCTGCACATTGTGCCTTTCAGCTCTAGGGAAATGTAGCACACCCAGAGCAGAAGTTCTGGTTCAGCCAGATTAGGCCTGCCAAGAAACTGCGTTTCACAGGCCTTTGGAAGAGATGTTCCCGGTAGGCTGTAAGAGCACTGTGCAGAGCGAGTTGTTTCTTAGCTTCCCAAAGAGCTGGAAGCAAGAAGCTTTGGGGCCCAACTCGCCCTTTGGAAAGAAGCCTGCACGTTGTGCCTTTCAGCTCTAGGCCAATGTAGCACACCCAGAGCAGAAGTTCTACTTCAGCCAGATCAGGCCTGCAAATAAACTTCGTTTCACAGGCCTTTGTAAGAGATCTTCCCGGTAGGCTGTAAGAGCACTGTGCAGAGCGAGTTGTTTCATAGCTAGCCCAAAGAGCTGGAAGCAAGATGCTTTGGGGCCCAACTCGCCCTTTGGAAAGAAGCCTGCACGTTGTGCCTTTCAGCTCTAGGGCCATGTAGCACACCCAGAGCAGAAGTTCTACCTCATCCAGATCAGGCCTGCAAAGAAACTGCGTTTGACAGGCCCTTGTATGAGATGTTCCCGGTAGTCTGTAAGAGCACTGTGCAGAGCGAGTTGTTTCTTAGCTTCCCAAAGAGCTGGAAGCAAGATGCTTTGGGGCCCAACTCGCCCTTTGGAAAGAAGCCTGCAGGTTGTGCCTTTCAGCTCTAGGCCAATGTAGCACACCCAGAGCAGAAGTTCTACTTCAGCGAGATCAGGCCTGCAAAGAAACTGCGTTTCACAGGCCTTTGTAAGAGATGTTCCCGGTAGGCTGTAAGAGCACTGTGCAGAGCGAGTTGTTTCTTAGCTTCCCAAGGAGCTGGAAGCAAGACGCTTTGCGGCCCAACTCGCCCTTTGCAAAGAAGTCTGCACGTTGTGCCTTTCAGCTCTAGGGCAATGTAGCACACGCAGAGCAGAAGTTCTAGTTCAGCCAGATCAGGCCTGCAAAGAAACTGCGTTTCACAGGCCTTTGTAAGAGATGTTCCCGGTAGGCTGTAAGAGCACTGTGCAGAGCGAGTTGTTTCTTAGCTTCCCAAAGAGCTGGAAGCAAGATGCTTTGGGGCCCAACTCGCCCTTTGGAAAGAATCCTGCACGTTGTGCCTTTCAGCTCTAGGCCAATGTAGCACACACAGAGCAGAAGTTCTACTTCAGCCAGATCAGGCCTGCAAAGAAACTGCGTTTGAGATGCCTTTGTAAGAGATGTTCCCGGTAGGCTGTAAAAGCACTGTGCAGAGCGAGTTGTTTCTTAGCTTCCCAAAGAGCTGGAAGCAAGATGCTTTGGGGCCCAACTCGCCCTTAGGAAAGAAGCCTGCACATTGTGCCTTTCAGCTCTAGGGAAATGTAGCACACCCAGAGCAGAAGTTCTGGTTCAGCCAGATTAGGCCTGCCAAGAAACTGCGTTTCACAGGCCTTTGGAAGAGATGTTCCCGGTAGGCTGTAAGAGCACTGTGCAGAGCGAGTTGTTTCTTAGCTTCCCAAAGAGCTGGAAGCAAGATGCTTTGGGGCCCAACTCGCCCTTTGGAAAGAAGCCTGCACGTTGTGCCTTTCAGCTCTAGGCCAATGTAGCACACCCACAGCAGAAGTTCTACTTCAGCCAGATCAGGCCTGCAAAGAAACTGCGTTTCACAGGCCTTTGGAAGAGATGTTCCCGGTAGGCTGTAAGAGCACTGTGCAGAGCGAGTTGTTTCTTAGCTTCCCAAAGAGCTGGAAGCAAGATGCTTTGGGGCCCAACTCGCCCTTTGGAAAGAAGCCTGCACGTTGTGCCTTTCAGCTCTAGGGCCATGTAGCACACCCAGAGCAGAAGTTCCACTTCAGCCAGATCTGGCCTTCAAAGAAACTGCATTTCACAGGCCTTTGTAACTGATGCTCCCGGTAGGCTGTAAGAGCACTGTGCAGAGCGAGTTGTTTCATAGCTAGCCCAAAGAGCTGGAAGCAAGAAGCTTTGGGGCCCAACTCGCCCTTTGGAAAGAAGCCTGCACGTTGTGCCTTTCAGCTCTAGGGCCATGTAGCACACCCAGAGCAGAAGTTCTACTTCAGCCACATCAGGCCTGCAAAGAAACTGCGTTTCACAGGCCTTTGTAAGAGATGTTCCCGGTAGGCTGAAAGAGCACTGTGCAGAGCGAGTTGTTTCTTAGCTTCCAAAGGAGCTGGAAGCAAGATGCTTTGCGGCCCAACTCGCCCTTTGCAAAGAAGCCTGCACGTTGTGCCTTTCAGCTCTAGGGCCATGTAGCACACCCAGAGCAGAAGTTCTACTTCAGCCAGATCAGGCCTGCAAAGAAACTGCGTTTCACAGGCCTTTGTAAGAGATGTTCCCGGTAGGCTGTAAGAGCACTGTGCAGAGCGAGTTGTTTCTTAGCTTCCCAAAGAGCTGGAAGCAAGATGCTTTGGGGCCCACCTCGCCCTTTGGAAAGAAGCCTGCACATTGTGCCTTTCAGCTCTAGGCCAATGTAGCACACCCAGAGCAGAAGTTCTACTTCAGCCATATCAGGACTGCAAAGAAACTGCGTTTCACAGGCCTTTGTAAGAGATCTTCCCGGTAGGCTGTAAAAGCACTGTGCACAGCGAGTTGTTTCTTAGCTTCCCAAAGAGCTGGAAGCAAGATGCTTTGGGGCCCAACTCGCCCTTTGGAAAGAAGCCTGCACGTTGTGCCTTTCAGCTCTAGGGCAATGTAGAGCACCCAGAGCAGAAGTTCCACTTCAGCCAGATCAGGCCTGCAAAGAAACTGCGTTTCACAGGCCTTTGTAACTGATGCTCCCGGTAGGCTGTAAGAGCACTGTGCAGAGCGAGTTGTTTCTTAGCTTCCCAAAGAGCTGGAAGCAAGATGCTTTGGGGCCCAACTCGCCCTTTGGAAAGAAGCCTGCAGGTTGTGCCTTTCAGCTCTAGGCCAATGTAGCACACCCAGAGCAGAAGTTCTACCTCAGCCAGATCCGGCCTGCAAAGAAACTGCGTTTGACAGGCCTTTGTATGAGATGTTCCCGGTAGGCTGTAAGAGCACTGTGCAGTGCGAGTTGTTTCTTAGCTTCCCAAGGAGCTGGAAGCAAGTTGCTTTGCGGCCCAACTCGCCCTTTGCAAAGAAGCCTGCACGTTGTGCCTTTCAGCTCTAGGGCAATGTGGCACACGCAGAGCAGAAGTTCTAGTTCAGCCAGATCCGGCCTGCAAAGAAACTGCGTTTCACAGGCCTTTGTAAGAGATGTTCCCGGTAGGCTGTAAGAGCACTGTGCAGAGCGCCTTGTTTCTTAGCTTCCCAAAGAGCTGGAAGCAAGATGCTTTGGGGCCCAACTCGCCCTTTGGAAAGAAGCCTGCACGTTGTGCCTTTCAGCTCTAGGCCAATGTAGCACACCCAGAGCAGAAGTTCTACTTCAGCGAGATCAGGCCTGCAAAGAAACTGCGTTTCACAGGCCTTTGTAAGAGATGTTCCCGGTAGGCTGTAAGAGCACTGTGCAGAGCGAGTTGTTTCTTAGCTTCCCAAGGAACTGGAAGCAAGATGCTTTGCGGCCCAACTCGCCCTTTGCAAAGAAGCCTGCACGTTGTGCCTTTCAGCTCTAGGGCAATGTAGCACACCCAGAGCAGAAGTTCTACTTCAGCGAGATCAGGCCTGCAAAGAAACTGCGTTTCACAGGCCTTTGTAAGAGATGTTCCCGGTAGGCTGTAAGAGCACTGTGCAGAGCGAGTTGTTTCTTAGCTTCCCAAGGAGCTGGAAGCAAGATGATTTGCGGCCCAACTCGCCCTTTGCAAAGAAGTCTGCACGTTGTGCCTTTCAGCTCTAGGGCAATGTAGCACACGCAGAGCAGAAGTTCTAGTTCAGCCAAATCAGGCCTGCAAAGAAACTGGGTTTCACAGGCCTTTGTAAGAGATGTTCCCGGTAGGCTGTAAGAGCACTGTGCAGAGCGAGTTGTTTCTTAGCTTCCCAAAGAGCTGGAAGCAAGATGCTTTGGGGCCCAACTCGCCCTTTGGAAAGAGGCCTGCACGTTGTGCCCTTCAGCTCTAGGGCCATGTAGCACACCCAGAGCAGAAGTTCTAGTGCAGCGTGATCAGGCCTGCAAAGAAACTGCGTTTCACAGGCCTTTGTAATAGATGTTCCCGGTAGGCTGTAAGAGCACTGTGCAGAGCGAGTTGTTTCTTAGCTTCCCAAGAAGCTGGAAGCAAGATGCTTTGGGGCCCAACTCGCCCTTTGGAAAGAAGCCTGCACGTTGTGCCTTTCAGCTCTAGGGCAATGTAGCACACCCAGAGCAGAAGTTCTACATCAGCCAGATCAGGCCTGCAAAGAAACTGCGTTTCACAGGCCTTTGTAAGAGATGTTCCCGGTAGGCTGTAAGAGCACTGTGCAGAGCGAGTTGTTTCTTAGCTTCCCAAAGAGCTGGAAGCAAGATGCTTTGGGGCCCAACTCGCCATTTGGAAAGAAGCCTGCACGTTGTGCCTTTCAGCTCTAGGGCAATGTAGAGCACCCAGAGCAGAAGTTCCACTTCAGCCAGATCAGGCCTGCAAAGAAACTGCGTTTCACAGGCCTTTGTAAGAGATGTTCCCGGTAGGCTGTAAGAGCACTGTGCAGAGCGAGTTGTTTCTTAGCTTCCCAAAGACCTGGAAGCAAGATGCTTTGGGGCCCAACTCGCCCTTTGGAAAGAAGCCTGCACGTTGTGCCTTTCAGCTGTAGGGCCATGTAGCACACCCAGAGCAGAAGTTCTAGTTCAGCCAGATCAGGCCTGCAAAGAAACTGCATTTCACAGGCCTTTGTAACTGATGCTCCCGGTAGGCTGTAAGAGCACTGTGCAGAGCGAGTTGTTTCATAGCTAGCCCAAAGAGCTGGAAGCAAGATGCTTTTGGGCCCAACTCGCCCTTTGGAAAGAAGCCTGCACGTTGTGCCTTTCAGCTCTAGGGCCATGTAGCACACACAGAGCAGAAGTTCTACTTCAGCCACATCAGGCCTGCAAAGAAACTGCGTTTCACAGGCCTTTGTAAGAGATGTTCCCGGTAGGCTGTAAGAGCACTGTGCAGAGCGCCTTGTTTCTTAGCTTCCCAAAGAGCTGGAAGCAAGATGCTTTGGGGCCCAACTCGCCCTTTGGAAAGAAGCCTGCACGTTGTGCCTTTCAGCTCTAGGCCAATGTAGCACACCCAGAGCAGAAGTTCTACTTCAGCCAGATCAGGCCTGCAAAGAAACTGCGTTTCACAGGCCTTTGTAAGAGATGTTCCCAGTAGGCTGTAAGAGCACTGTGCGGAGCGACTTGTTTCTTAGCTTCCCAAAGAGCTGGAAGCAAGATGCTTTGGGGCCCAACTCGCCCTTTGGAAACAGGCCTGCACGTTGTGCCCTTCAGCTCTAGGGCAATGTAGCACACCCAGAGCAGAAGTTCTAGTGCAGCGTGATCAGGCCTGCAAAGAAACTGCATTTCACAGGCCTTTGTAAGTGATGGTTCCGGTAGGCTGTAAGAGCACTGTGCAGAGCGAGTTGTTTCATAGCTAGCCCAAAGAGCTGGAAGCAAGATGCTTTGGGGCCCAACTCGCCTTTTGCAAAGAAGCCTGCACATTGTGCCTTTCAGCTCTAGGGCCATGTAGCACACCCAGAGCAGAAGTTCTACTTCAGCCACATCAGGCCTGTAAAGGAACTGCGTTTCACAGGCCTTTGTAAGAGATCTTCCCGGTAGGCTGTAAGAGCACTGTGCAGAGCGAGTTGTTACTTAGCTTCCCAAAGAGCTGGAAGCAAGATGCTTTGGGGCCCAACTCGCCCTTTGGAAAGAAGCCTGCACGTTGTGCCTTTCAGCTCTAGGGCAATGTAGAGCACCCAGAGCAGAAGTTCCACTTCAGCCAGATCAGGCCTGCAAAGAAACTGCGTTTCACAGGCCTTTGCAAGAGATGTTCCCCGTAGGCTGTAAGAGCACTGTGCAGAGCGAGTTGTTTCTTAGCTTCCCAAAGAGCTGGAAGCAAGATGCTTTGGGGCCCAACTCGCCCTTTGGAAAGAAGCCTGCACGTTGTGCCTTTCAGCTCTAGGGCCATGTAGCACACCCAGAGCAGAAGTTCTAGTTCAGCCAGATCAGGCCTGCAAAGAAACTGCATTTCACAGGCCTTTGTAACTGATGCTCCCGGTAGGCTGTAAGAGCACTGTGCAGAGCGAGTTGTTTCATAGCTAGCCCAAAGAGCTGGAAGCAAGATGCTTTGGGGCCCAACTCGCCCTTTGGAAAGAAGCCTGCACGTTGTGCCTTTCAGCTCTAGGTCCATGTAGCACACACAGAGCAGAAGTTCTACTTCAGCCACATCAGGCCTGCAAAGAAACTGCGTTTCACAGGCCTTTGTAAAAGATGTTCCCGGTAGGCTGTAAGAGCACTGTGCAGAGCGAGTTGTTTCTTAGCTTCCCAAAGAGCTGGAAGCAAGATGCTTTGGGGCCCAACTCGCCCTTTGGAAAGAAGCCTGCACGTTGTGCCTTTCAGCTCTAGGGCCATGTAGCACACCCAGAGCAGAAGTTCTACCTCAGCCAGATCAGGCCTGCAAAGAAACTGCGTTTGACAGGCCTTTGTATGAGATGTTCCCAGTAGGCTGTAAGAGCACTGTGCAGTGCGAGTTGTTTCTTAGCTTCCCAAGGAGCTGGAAGCAAGTTGCTTTGCGGCCCAACTCGCCCTTTGCAAAGAAGCCTGCACGTTGTGCCTTTCAGCTCTAGGGCAATGTAGCACACCCAGAGCAGAAGTTCTACTTCAGCCAGATCAGGCCTGCAAAGAAACTGCGTTTCACAGGCCTTTGTAAGAGATGTTCCCAGTAGGCTGTAAGAGCACTGTGCAGAGCGACTTGTTTCTTAGCTTCCCAAAGAGCTGGAAGCAAGATGCTTTGGGGCCCAACTCGCCCTTTGGAAACAGGCCTGCACGTTGCGCCCTTCAGCTCTAGGGCAATGTAGCACACCCAGAGCAGAAGTTCTAGTGCAGCGTGATCAGGCCTGCAAAGAAACTGCATTTCACAGGCCTTTGTAAGTGATGGTTCCGGTAGGCTGTAAGAGCACTGTGCAGAGCGAGTTGTTTCATAGCTAGCCCAAAGAGCTGGAAGCAAGATGCTTTGGGGCCCAACTCGCCTTTTGCAAAGAAGCCTGCACATTGTGCCTTTCAGCTCTAGGGCCATGTAGCACACCCAGAGCAGAAGTTCTACTTCAGCCAGATCAGGCCTGCAAAGAAACTGCGTTTCACAGGCCTTTGTAAGAGATGTTCCCAGTAGGCTGTAAGAGCACTGTGCATAGCGAGTTGTTTCTTAGCTTCCCAAAGAGCTGGAAGCAAGATGCTTTGGGGCCCAACTCGACCTTTGGAAAGAAGCCTGCACGCTGTGCCTTTCAGCTCTAGGGCAATGTAGCACACGCAGAGCAGAAGTTCTACTTCAGCCAGATCAGGCCTGCAAAGAAACTGCGTTTCACAGGCCTTTGGAAGAGATGTTCCCGGTAGGCTGTAAGAGCACTGTGCAGAGCGAGTTGTTTCTTAGCTTCCCAAAGAGCTGGAAGCAAGATGCTTTGGGGCCCAACTCGCCCTTTGGAAAGAAGCCTGCACGTTGTGCCTTTCAGCTCTAGGCCAATGTAGAGCACCCAGAGCAGAAGTTCCACTTCAGCCAGATCAGGCCTGCAAAGAAACTGCGTTTCACAGGCCTTTGTAACTGATGCTCCCGGTAGGCTGTAAGAGCACTGTGCAGAGCGAGTTGTTTCTTAGCTTCCCAAAGAGCTGGAAGCAAGATGCTTTGGGGCCCAACTCGCCCTTTGGAAAGAAGCCTGCAGGTTGTGCCTTTCAGCTCTAGGCCAATGTAGCACACCCAGAGCAGAAGTTCTTCCTCAGGCAGATCAGGCCTGCAAAGAAACTGCGTTTGACAGGCCTTTGTATGAGATGTTCCCGGTAGGCTGTAAGAGCACTGTGCAGTGCGAGTTGTTTCTTAGCTTCCCAAGGAGCTGGAAGCAAGTTGCTTTGCGGCCCAACTCGCCCTTTGCAAAGAAGCCTGCACGTTGTGCCTTTCAGCTCTAGGGCAATGTAGCACACGCAGAGCAGAAGTTCTAGTTCAGCCAGATCCGGCCTGCAAAGAAACTGCGTTTCACAGGCCTTTGTAAGAGATGTTCCCGGTAGGCTGTAAGAACACTGTGCAGAGCGCCTTGTTTATTAGCTTCCCAAAGAGCTGGAAGCAAGATGCTTTGGGGCCCAACTCGCCCTTTGGAAAGAAGCCTGCACGTTGTGCCTTTCAGCTCTAGGGCAATGTAGCACACCCAGAGCAGAAGATCTACTTCAGCCAGATCAGGCCTGCAAAGAAACTGCGTTTCACAGGCCTTTGTAAGAGATGTTCCCAGTAGGCTGTAAGAGCACTGTGCAGAGCGACTTGTTTCTTAGCTTCCCAAAGAGCTGGAAGCAAGATGCTTTGGGGCCCAACTCGCCCTTTGGAAACAGGCCTGCACGTTGTGCCCTTCAGCTCTAGGGCAATGTAGCACACCCAGAGCAGAAGTTCTAGTGCAGCGTGATCAGGCCTGCAAAGAAACTGCATTTCACAAGCCTTTGTAAGTGATGGTTCCGGTAGGCTGTAAGAGCACTGTGCAGAGCGAGTTGTTTCATAGCTAGCCCAAAGAGCAGGAAGCAAGATGCTTTGGGGCCCAACTCGCCTTTTGCAAAGAAGCCGGCACATTGTGCCTTTCAGCTCTAGGGCCATGTAGCACACCCAGAGCAGAAGTTCTAGTTCAGCCAGATCAGGCCTGCAAAGAAACTGCATTTCACAGGCCTTTGTAACAGATGTTCCCGGTAGGCTGTAAGAGCACTGTGCAGGGCGAGTTGTTTCATAGCTAGCCCAAAGAGCTGGAAGCAAGATGCTTTGGGGCCCAACTCGCCCTTTGGAAAGAAGCCTGCACGTTGTGCCTTTCAGCTCTAGGCCAATGTAGCACACCCAGAGCAGAAGTTCTACTTCAGCCAGATCAGGCCTGCAAAGAAACTGCGTTTCACAGGCCTTTGTAAGAGATGTTCCCGGTAGGCTGTAAGAGCACTGTGCAGAGCGAGTTGTTTCTTAGCTTCCCAAAGAGCTGGAAGCAAGATGCTTTGGGGCCCAACTCGCCTTTTGCAAAGATGCCGGCACATTGTGCCTTTCAGCTCTAGGGCCATGTAGCACACCCAGAGCAGAAGTTCTAGTTCAGCCAGATCAGGCCTGCAAAGAAACTGCATTTCACAGGCCTTTGTAACTGATGCTCCCGGTAGGCTGTAAGAGCACTGTGCAGAGCGACTTGTTTCTTAGCTTCCCAAAGAGCTGGAAGCAAGATGCTTTGGGGCCCAACTCGCCCTTTGGAAACAGGCCTGCACGTTGCGCCCTTCAGCTCTAGGGCAATGTAGCACACCCAGAGCAGAAGTTCTAGTGCAGCGTGATCAGGCCTGCAAAGAAACTGCATTTCACAGGCCTTTGTAAGTGATGGTTCCGGTAGGCTGTAAGAGCACTGTGCAGAGCGAGTTGTTTCATAGCTAGCCCAAAGAGCTGGAAGCAAGATGCTTTGGGGCCCAACTCGCCTTTTGCAAAGAAGCCTGCACATTGTGCCTTTCAGCTCTAGGGCCATGTAGCACACCCAGAGCAGAAGTTCTACTTCAGCCAGATCAGGCCTGCAAAGAAACTGCGTTTCACAGGCCTTTGTAAGAGATGTTCCCGGTAGGCTGTAAGAGCACTGTGCATAGCGAGTTGTTTCTTAGCTTCCCAAAGAGCTGGAAGCAAGATGCTTTGGGGCCCAACTCGACCTTTGGAAAGAAGCCTGCACGCTGTGCCTTTCAGCTCTAGGCCAATGTAGCACACGCAGAGCAGAAGTTCTACTTCAGCCAGATCAGGCCTGCAAAGAAACTGCGTTTCACAGGCCTTTGGAAGAGATGCTCCCGGTAGGCTGTAAGAGCACTGTGCAGAGCGAGTTGTTTCTTAGCTTCCCAAAGAGCTGGAAGCAAGATGCTTTGGGGCCCAACTCGCCCTTTGGAAAGAAGCCTGCACGTTGTGCCTTTCAGCTCTAGGCCAATGTAGCACACCCAGAGCAGAAGTTCTACTTCAGCCAGATCAGGCCTGCAAAGAAACTGCGTTACACAGGCCTTTGTAAGAGATGTTCCCGGTAGGCTGTAAAAGCACTGTGCAGAGCGAGTTGTTTCTTAGCTTCCCAAAGAGCTGGAAGCAAGATGCTTTGGGGCCCAACTCGCCCTTTGGAAAGAAGCCTGCACGTTGTGCCTTTCAGCTCTAGGCCAATGTAGAGCACCCAGAGCAGAAGTTCCACTTCAGCCAGATCAGGCCTGCAAAGAAACTGCGTTTCACAGGCCTTTGTAACTGATGCTCCCGGTAGGCTGTAAGAGCACTGTGCAGAGCGAGTTGTTTCTTAGCTTCCCAAAGAGCTGGAAGCAAGATGCTTTGGGGCCCAACTCGCCCTTTGGAAAGAAGCCTGCAGGTTGTGCCTTTCAGCTCTAGGCCAATGTAGCACACCCAGAGCAGAAGTTCTTCCTCAGGCAGATCAGGCCTGCAAAGAAACTGCGTTTGACAGGCCTTTGTATGAGATGTTCCCGGTAGGCTGTAAGAGCACTGTGCAGTGCGAGTTGTTTCTTAGCTTCCCAAGGAGCTGGAA
This sequence comes from Equus caballus, assembly GCF_041296265.1. Classification (NCBI taxonomy): domain Eukaryota; kingdom Metazoa; phylum Chordata; class Mammalia; order Perissodactyla; family Equidae; genus Equus; species Equus caballus. The sequence continues at coordinate 51,175,056 of NC_091688.1, read as the reverse complement.
GCAAGTTGCTTTGCGGCCCAACTCGCCCTTTGCAAAGAAGCCTGCACGTTGTGCCTTTCAGCTCTAGGGCAATGTAGCACACGCAGAGCAGAAGTTCTAGTTCAGCCAGATCCGGCCTGCAAAGAAACTGCGTTTCACAGGCCTTTGTAAGAGATGTTCCCGGTAGGCTGTAAGAACACTGTGCAGAGCGCCTTGTTTATTAGCTTCCCAAAGAGCTGGAAGCAAGATGCTTTGGGGCCCAACTCGCCCTTTGGAAAGAAGCCTGCACGTTGTGCCTTTCAGCTCTAGGGCAATGTAGCACACCCAGAGCAGAAGATCTACTTCAGCCAGATCAGGCCTGCAAAGAAACTGCGTTTCACAGGCCTTTGTAAGAGATGTTCCCAGTAGGCTGTAAGAGCACTGTGCAGAGCGACTTGTTTCTTAGCTTCCCAAAGAGCTGGAAGCAAGATGCTTTGGGGCCCAACTCGCCCTTTGGAAACAGGCCTGCACGTTGTGCCCTTCAGCTCTAGGGCAATGTAGCACACCCAGAGCAGAAGTTCTAGTGCAGCGTGATCAGGCCTGCAAAGAAACTGCATTTCACAAGCCTTTGTAAGTGATGGTTCCGGTAGGCTGTAAGAGCACTGTGCAGAGCGAGTTGTTTCATAGCTAGCCCAAAGAGCTGGAAGCAAGATGCTTTGGGGCCCAACTCGCCTTTTGCAAAGAAGCCGGCACATTGTGCCTTTCAGCTCTAGGGCCATGTAGCACACCCAGAGCACAAGTTCTAGTTCAGCCAGATCAGGCCTGCAAAGAAACTGCATTTCACAGGCCTTTGTAACAGATGTTCCCGGTAGGCTGTAAGAGCACTGTGCAGGGCGAGTTGTTTCATAGCTAGCCCAAAGAGCTGGAAGCAAGATGCTTTGGGGCCCAACTCGCCATTTGGAAAGAAGCCTGCACGTTGTGCCTTTCAGCTCTAGGCCAATGTAGCACACCCAGAGCAGAAGTTCTACTTCAGCCAGATCAGGCCTGCAAAGAAACTGCGTTTCACAGGCCTTTGTAAGAGATGTTCCCGGTAGGCTGTAAGAGCACTGTGCAGAGCGAGTTGTTTCTTAGCTTCCCAAAGAGCTGGAAGCAAGATGCTTTGGGGCCCAACTCGCCTTTTGCAAAGATGCCGGCACATTGTGCCTTTCAGCTCTAGGGCCATGTAGCACACCCAGAGCAGAAGTTCTAGTTCAGCCAGATGAGGCCTGCAAAGAAACTGCATTTCACAGGCCTTTGTAACTGATGCTCCCGGTAGGCTGTAAGAGCACTGTGCAGAGCGACTTGTTTCTTAGCTTCCCAAAGAGCTGGAAGCAAGATGCTTTGGGGCCCAACTCGCCCTTTGGAAACAGGCCTGCACGTTGCGCCCTTCAGCTCTAGGGCAATGTAGCACACCCAGAGCAGAAGTTCTAGTGCAGCGTGATCAGGCCTGCAAAGAAACTGCATTTCACAGGCCTTTGTAAGTGATGGTTCCGGTAGGCTGTAAGAGCACTGTGCAGAGCGAGTTGTTTCATAGCTAGCCCAAAGAGCTGGAAGCAAGATGCTTTGGGGCCCAACTCGCCTTTTGCAAAGAAGCCTGCACATTGTGCCTTTCAGCTCTAGGGCCATGTAGCACACGCAGAGCAGAAGTTCTACTTCAGCCAGATCAGGCCTGCAAAGAAACTGCGTTTCACAGGCCTTTGGAAGAGATGCTCCCGGTAGGCTGTAAGAGCACTGTGCAGAGCGAGTTGTTTCTTAGCTTCCCAAAGAGCTGGAAGCAAGATGCTTTGGGGCCCAACTCGCCCTTTGGAAAGAAGCCTGCACGTTGTGCCTTTCAGCTCTAGGCCAATGTAGCACACCCAGAGCAGAAGTTCTACTTCAGCCAGATCAGGCCTGCAAAGAAACTGCGTTACACAGGCCTTTGTAAGAGATGTTCCCGGTAGGCTGTAAAAGCACTGTGCAGAGCGAGTTGTTTCTTAGCTTCCCAAAGAGCTGGAAGCAAGATGCTTTGGGGCCCAACTCGCCCTTTGGAAAGAAGCCTGCACGTTGTGCCTTTCAGCTCTAGGCCAATGTAGAGCACCCAGAGCAGAAGTTCCACTTCAGCCAGATCAGGCCTGCAAAGAAACTGCGTTTCACAGGCCTTTGTAACTGATGCTCCCGGTAGGCTGTAAGAGCACTGGGCAGAGCGAGTTGTTTCTTAGCTTCCCAAAGAGCTGGAAGCCAGATGCTTTGGGGCCCAACTCGCCCTTTGGAAAGAAGCCTGCACGTTGTGCCTTTCAGCTCTAGGCCAATGTAGCACACCCAGAGCAGAAGTTCTTCCTCAGCCAGATCAGGCCTGCAAAGAAACTGCGTTTGACAGGCCTTTGTATGAGATGTTCCCGGTAGGCTGTAAGAGCACTGTGCAGTTCGAGTTGTTTCTTAGCTTCCCAAGGAGCTGGAAGCAAGTTGCTTTGCGGCCCAACTTGCCCTTTGCAAAGAAGCCTGCACGTTGTGCCTTTCAGCTCTAGGGCAATGTAGCACACGCAGAGCAGAAGTTCTAGTTCAGCCAGATCCGGCCTGCAAAGAAACTGCGTTTCACAGGCCTTTGTAAGAGATGTTCCCGGTAGGCTGTAAGAGCACTGTGCAGAGCGCCTTGTTTATTAGCTTCCCAAAGAGCTGGAAGCAAGATGCTTTGGGGCCCAACTCGCCCTTTGGAAAGAAGCCTGCACGTTGTGCCTTTCAGCTCTAGGGCAATGTAGCACACCCAGAGCAGAAGATCTACTTCAGCCAGATCAGGCCTGCAAAGAAACTGCGTTTCACAGGCCTTTGTAAGAGATGTTCCCAGTAGGCTGTAAGAGCACTGTGCAGAGCGACTTGTTTCTTAGCTTCCCAAAGAGCTGGAAGCAAGATGCTTTGGGGCCCAACTCGCCCTTTGGAAACAGGCCTGCACGTTGTGCCCTTCAGCTCTAGGGCAATGTAGCACACCCAGAGCAGAAGTTCTAGTGCAGCGTGATCAGGCCTGCAAAGAAACTGCATTTCACAGGCCTTTGTAAGTGATGGTTCCGGTAGGCTGTAAGAGCACTGTGCAGAGCGAGTTGTTTCATAGCTAGCCCAAAGAGCTGGAAGCAAGATGCTTTGGGGCCCAACTCGCCTTTTGCAAAGAAGCCGGCACATTGTGCCTTTCAGCTCTAGGGCCATGTAGCACACCCAGAGCAGAAGTTCTACTTCAGCCAGATCAGGCCTGCAAAGAAACTGCATTTCACAGGCCTTTGTAAGAGATGTTCCCGGTAGGCTGTAAGAGCACTGTGCAGAGCGAGTTGTTTCTTAGCTTCCCAAGGAGCTGGAAGCAAGATGCTTTGCGGCCCAACTCGCCCTTTGCAAAGAAGCCTGCACGTTGTGCCTTTCAGCTCTAGGGCAATGTAGCACACCCAGAGCAGAAGTTCTACTTCAGCCAGATCAGGCCTGCAAAGAAACTGCGTTTCACAGGCCTTTGTAACTGATGTTCCCGGTAGGCTGTAAGAGCACTGTGCAGAGCGCCTTGTTTATTAGCTTCCCAAAGAGCTGGAAGCAAGATGCTTTGGGGCCCAACTCGCCCTTTGGAAAGAAGCCTGCACGTTGTGCCTTTCAGCTCTAGGCCAATGTAGCACACCCAGAGCAGAAGTTCTACTTCAGCCAGATCAGGCCTGCAAAGAAAGTGCGTTTCACAGGCCTTTGTAAGAGATGTTCCCAGTAGGCTGTAAGAGCACTGTGCAGAGAGACTTGTTTCTTAGCTTCCCAAAGAGCTGGAAGCAAGATGCTTTGGGGCCCAACTCGCCCTTTGGAAACAGGCCTGCACGTTGTGCCCTTCAGCTCTAGGGCAATGTAGCACACCCAGAGCAGAAGTTCTAGTGCAGCGTGATCAGGCCTGCAAAGAAACTGCATTTCACAGGCGTTTGTAAGTGATGGTTCCGGTAGGCTGTAAGAGCACTGTGCAGAGCGAGTTGTTTCATAGCTAGCCCAAAGAGCTGGAAGCAAGATGCTTTGGGGCCCAACTCGCCTTTTGCAAAGAAGCCTGCACATTGTGCCTTTCAGCTCTAGGGCCATGTAGCACACCCAGAGCAGAAGTTCTACTTCAGCCAGATCAGGCCTGCAAAGAAACTGCGTTTCACAGGCCTTTGTAAGAGATGTTCCCGGTAGGCTGTAAGAGCACTGTGCAGAGCGAGTTGTTTCTTAGATTCCCAAAGAGCTGGAAGCAAGATGCTTTGGGGCCCAACTCGCCCTTTGGAAAGAAGCCTGCACGTTGTGCCTTTCAGCTCTAGGCCAATGTAGCACACCCACAGCAGAAGTTCTACTTCAGCCACATCAGGCCTGCAAAGAAACTGCGTTTCACAGGCCTTTGTAAGAGATGTTCCCGGTAGGCTGTAAGAGCACTGTGCAGAGCGAGTTGTTTCTTAGCTTCCCAAAGAGCTGGAAGCAAGAAGCTTTGGGGCCCAACTCGCCCTTTGGAAAGAAGCCTGCACGTTGTGCCTTTCAGCTCTAGGCCAATGTAGCACACCCCGAGCAGAAGTTCTACTTCAGCCAGATCAGGCCTGCAAAGAAACTTCGTTTCACAGGCCTTTGTAAGAGATGTTCCCGGTAGGCTGTAAGAGCACTGTGCAGAGCGAGTTGTTTCATAGCTAGCCCAAAGAGCTGGAAGCAAGATGCTTTGGGGCCCAACTCGCCCTTTGGAAAGAAGCCTGCACGTTGTGCCTTTCAGCTCTAGGGCCATGTAGCACACCCAGAGCAGAAGTTCTACCTCAGCCAGATCAGGCCTGCAAAGAAACTGCGTTTCACAGGCCTTTGTATGAGATGTTCCCGGTAGTCTGTAAGAGCACTGTGCAGAGCGAGTTGTTTCTTAGCTTCCCAAAGAGCTGGAAGCAAGATGCTTTGGGGCCCAACTCGCCCATTGGAAAGAAGCCTGCAGGTTGTGCCTTTCAGCTCTAGGCCAATGTAGCACACCCAGAGCAGAAGTTCTACTTCAGCGAGATCAGGCCTGCAAAGAAACTGCGTTTCACAGGCCTTTGTAAGAGATGTTCCCGGTAGGCTGTAAGAGCACTGTGCAGAGCGAGTTGTTTCTTAGCTTCCCAAGGAGCTGGAAGCAAGATGCTTTGCGGCCCAACTCGCCCTTTGCAAAGAAGCCTGCACGTTGTGCCTTTCAGCTCTAGGGCAATGTAGCACACCCAGAGCAGAAGTTCTACTTCAGCGAGATCAGGCCTGCAAAGAAACTGCGTTTCACAGGCCTTTGTAAGAGATGTTCCCGGTAGGCTGTAAGAGCACTGTGCAGAGCGAGTTGTTTCTTAGCTTCCCAAAGAGCTGGAAGCAAGATGCTTTGGGGCCCAACTCGCCCTTTGGAAAGAAGCCTGCAGGTTGTGCCTTTCAGCTCTAGGCCAATGTAGCACACCCAGAGCAGAAGTTCTACTTCAGCCACATCAGGCCTGCAAAGAAACTGCGTTTCACAGGCCTTTGTAAGAGATGTTCCCGGTAGGCTGTAAGAGCACTGTGCAGAGCGAGGTGTTTCTTAGCTTCCCAAGGAGCTGGAAGCAAGATGCTTTGCGGCCCAACTCGCCCTTTGCAAAGAAGCCTGCACGTTGTGCCTTTCAGCTCTAGGGCAATGTAGCACACGCAGAGCAGAAGTTCTAGTTCAGCCAGATCAGGCCTGCAAAGAAACTGCGTTTCACAGGCCTTTGTAAGAGATGTTCCCGGTAGGCTGTAAGAGCACTGTGCAGAGCGACTTGTTTCTTAGCTTCCCAAAGAGCTGGAAGCAAGATGCTTTGGGGCCCAACTCGCCCTTTGGAAAGAAGCCTGCACGTTGTGCCTTTCAGCTCTAGGGAAATGTAGCACACCCAGAGCAGAAGTTCTGGTTCAGCCAGATTAGGCCTGCAAAGAAACTGCATTTCACAGGCCTTTGTAACTGATGCTCCCGGTAGGCTGTAAGAGCACTGTGCAGAGCGAGTTGTTTCTTAGCTTCCCAAAGAGCTGGAAGCAAGATGCTTTGGGGCCCAACTCGCCCTTTGGAAAGAAGCCTGCACGTTGTGCCTTTCAGCTCTAGGCCAATGTAGCACACCCAGAGCAGAAGTTCTACTTCAGCCATATCAGGCCTGCAAAGAAACTGCGTTTCACAGGCCTTTGTAAGAGATGTTCCCGGTAGGCTGTAAGAGCACTGTGCAGAGCGAGTTGTTTCTTAGCTTCCCAAAGAGCTGGAAGCAAGATGCTTTGGGGCCCAAATCGCCCTTTGGAAAGAAGCCTGAACGTTGTGCCTTTCAGCTCTAGGGCAATGTAGCACACCCAGAGCAGAAGTTCCACTTCAGCCAGATCAGGCCTGCAAAGAAACTGCGTTTCACAGGCCTTTGTAATAGATGTTCCCGGTAGGCTGTAAGAGCACTGTGCAGAGCGTGTTGTTTCTTAGCTTCCCAAGGAGCTGGAAGCAAGATGCTTTGGGGCCCAACTCGCCCTTTGGAAAGAAGCCTGCACGTTGTGCCTTTCAGCTCTAGGGCAATGTAGCACACCCATAGCAGAAGTTCTACATCAGCCAGATCAGGCCTGCAAAGAAACTGCGTTTCACAGGCCTTTGTAAGAGATGTTCCCGGTAGGCTGTAAGAGCAGTGTGCAGAGCGAGTTGTTTCTTAGCTTCCCAAAGAGCTGGAAGCAAGATGCTTTGGGGCCCAACTCGCCATTTGGAAAGAAGCCTGCACGTTGTGCCTTTCAGCTCTAGGGCAATGTAGAGCACCCAGAGCAGAAGTTCCACTTCAGCCAGATCAGGCCTGCAAAGAAACTACGTTTCACAGGCCTTTGTAAGAGATGTTCCCGGTAGGCTGTAAGAGCACTGTGCAGAGCGAGTTGTTTCTTAGCTTCCCAAAGAGCTGGAAGCAAGATGCTTTGGGGCCCAACTCGCCCTTTGGAAAGAAGCCTGCACGTTGTGCCTTTCAGCTCTAGGGCCATGTAGCACACCCAGAGCAGAAGTTCTATTACAGCCAGATCAGGCCTGCAAAGAAACTGCATTTCACAGGCCTTTGTAACTGATGCTCCCGGTAGGCTGTAAGAGCACTGTGCAGAGCGAGTTGTTGCATAGCTAGCCCAAAGAGCTGGAAGCAAGATGCTTTGGGGCCCAACTCGCCCTTTGGAAAGAAGCCTGCACGTTGTGCCTTTCAGCTCTAGGGCCATGTAGCACACACAGAGCAGAAGTTCTACTTCAGCCACATCAGGCCTGCAAAGAAACTGCGTTTCACAGGCCTTTGTAAGAGATGTTCCCGGTAGGCTGTAACAGCACTGTGCAGAGCGAGTTGTTTCTTAGCTTCCCAAAGAGCTGGAAGCAAGAAGCTTTGGGGCCCAACTCGCCCTTTGGAAAGAAGCCTGCCCGTTGTGCCTTTCAGCTCTAGGCCAATGTAGCACACCCAGAGCAGAAGTTCTACTTCAGCCAGATCAGGCCTGCAAAGAAACTGCGTTTCACAGGCCTTTGTAAGAGATGTTCCCGGTAGGCTGTAAGAGCACTGTGCAGAGCGAGTTGTTTCATAGCTAGCCCAAAGAGCTGGAAGCAAGATGCTTTGGGGCCCAACTCGCCCTTTGGAAAGAAGCCTGCACGTTGTGCCTTTAAGCTCTAGGGCCATGTAGCACACCCAGAGCAGAAGTTCTACCTCAGCCAGATCAGGCCTGCAAAGAAACTGCGTTTGACCGGCCTTTGTATGAGATGTTCCCGGTAGGCTGTAAGAGCACTGTGCAGTGCGAGTTGTTTCTTAGCTTCCAAAGGAGCTGGAAGCAAGTTGCTTTGCGGCCCAACTCACCCTTTGCAAAGAAGCCTGCACGTTGTGCCTTTCAGCTCTAGGGCAATGTAGCACACGCAGAGCAGAAGTTCTAGTTCAGCCAGATCCGGCCTGCAAAGAAACTGCGTTTCACAGGCCTTTGTAAGAGATGTTCCCGGTAGGCTGTAAGAGCACTGTGCAGAGCGCCTTGTTTCTTAGCTTCCCAAAGAGCTGGAAGCAAGATGCTTTGGGGCCCAACTCGCCCTTTGGAAAGAAGCCTGCACGTTGTGCCTTTCAGCTCTAGGCCAATGTAGCACACCCAGAGCAGAAGTTCCACTTCAGCCAGATCAGGCCTGCAAAGAAACTGCGTTTCACAGGCCTTTGTAATAGATGTTCCCGGTAGGCTGTAAGAGCACTGTGCAGAGCGTGTTGTTTCTTAGCTTCCCAAGGAGCTGGAAGCAAGATGCTTTGGGGCCCAACTCGCCCTTTGGAAAGAAGCCTGCACGTTGTGCCTTTCAGCTCTAGGGCAATGTAGCACACCCAGAGCAGAAGTTCTACATCAGCCAGATCAGGCCTGCAAAGAAACTGCGTTTCACAGGCCTTTGTAAGAGATGTTCCCGGTAGGCTGTAAGAGCACTGTGCAGAGCGAGTTGTTTCTTAGCTTCCCAAAGAGCTGGAAGCAAGATGCTTTGGGGCCCAACTCGCCATTTGGAAAGAAGCCTGCACGTTGTGCCTTTCAGCTCTAGGGCAATGTAGAGCACCCAGAGCAGAAGTTCCACTTCAGCCAGATCAGGCCTGCAAAGAAACTACGTTTCACAGGCCTTTGTAAGAGATGTTCCCGGTAGGCTGTAAGAGCACTGTGCAGAGCGAGTTGTTTCTTAGCTTCCCAAAGAGCTGGAAGCAAGATGCTTTGGGGCCCAACTCGCCCTTTGGAAAGAAGCCTGCACGTTGTGCCTTTCAGCTCTAGGGCCATGTAGCACACCCAGAGCAGAAGTTCTATTACAGCCAGATCAGGCCTGCAAAGAAACTGCATTTCACAGGCCTTTGTAACTGATGCTCCCGGTAGGCTGTAAGAGCACTGTGCAGAGCGAGTTGTTGCATAGCTAGCCCAAAGAGCTGGAAGCAAGATGCTTTGGGGCCCAACTCGCCCTTTGGAAAGAAGCCTGCACGTTGTGCCTTTCAGCTCTAGGGCCATGTAGCACACACAGAGCAGAAGTTCTACTTCAGCCACATCAGGCCTGCAAAGAAACTGCGTTTCACAGGCCTTTGTAAGAGATGTTCCCGGTAGGCTGTAACAGCACTGTGCAGAGCGAGTTGTTTCTTAGCTTCCCAAAGAGCTGGAAGCAAGAAGCTTTGGGGCCCAACTCGCCCTTTGGAAAGAAGCCTGCCCGTTGTGCCTTTCAGCTCTAGGCCAATGTAGCACACCCAGAGCAGAAGTTCTACTTCAGCCAGATCAGGCCTGCAAAGAAACTGCGTTTCACAGGCCTTTGTAAGAGATGTTCCCGGTAGGCTGTAAGAGCACTGTGCAGAGCGAGTTGTTTCATAGCTAGCCCAAAGAGCTGGAAGCAAGATGCTTTGGGGCCCAACTCGCCCTTTGGAAAGAAGCCTGCACGTTGTGCCTTTCAGCTCTAGGGCCATGTAGCACACCCAGAGCAGAAGTTCTACCTCAGCCAGATCAGGCCTGCAAAGAAACTGCGTTTGACAGGCCTTTGTATGAGATGTTCCCGGTAGGCTGTAAGAGCACTGTGCAGTGCGAGTTGTTTCTTAGCTTCCAAAGGAGCTGGAAGCAAGTTGCTTTGCGGCCCAACTCGCCCTTTGCAAAGAAGCCTGCACGTTGTGCCTTTCAGCTCTAGGGCAATGTAGCACACGCAGAGCAGAAGTTCTAGTTCAGCCAGATCCGGCCTGCAAAGAAACTGCGTTTCACAGGCCTTTGTAAGAGATGTTCCCGGTAGGCTGTAAGAGCACTGTGCAGAGCGCCTTGTTTCTTAGCTTCCCAAAGAGCTGGAAGCAAGATGCTTTGGGGCCCAACTCGCCCTTTGGAAACAGGCCTGCACGTTGTGCCCTTCAGCTCTAGGGCAATGTAGCACACCCAGAGCAGAAGTTCTAGTGCAGCGTGATCAGGCCTGCAAAGAAACTGCATTTCACAGGCCTTTGTAAGTGATGGTTCCGGTAGGCTGTAAGAGCACTGTGCAGAGCGAGTTGTTTCATAGCTAGCCCAAAGAGCTGGAAGCAAGATGCTTTGGGGCCCAACTCGCCTTTTGCAAAGAAGCCTGCACATTGTGCCTTTCAGCTCTAGGGCCATGTAGCACACCCAGAGCAGAAGTTCTACTTCAGCCAGATCAGGCCTGCAAAGAAACTGCGTTTCACAGGCCTTTGTAAGAGATGTTCCCGGTAGGCTGTAAGAGCACTGTGCAGAGCGAGTTGTTTCTTAGCTTCCCAAAGAGCTGGAAGCAAGATGCTTTGGGGCCCAACTCGCCCTTTGGAAAGAAGCCTGCAGGTTGTGCCTTTCAGCTCTAGGCCAAAGCAGCACACCCAGAGCAGAAGTTCTACTTCAGCCACATCAGGCCTGCAAAGAAACTGCGTTTCACAGGCCTTTGTAAGAGATGTTCCCGGTAGGCTGTAAGAGCACTGTGCAGAGCGAGTTGTTTCTTAGCTTCCCAAGGTGCTGGAAGCAAGATGCTTTGCGGCCCAACTCGCCCTTTGGAAAGAAGCCTGCACGTTGTGCCTTTCAGCTCTAGGCCAATGTAGCACACCCAGAGCAGAAGTTCTACTTCAGCCAGATCAGGCCTGCAAAGAAACTGCGTTTCACAGGCCTTTGTAAGAGATGTTCCCAGTAGGCTGTAAGAGCACTGTGCAGAGCGACTTGTTTCTTAGCTTCCCAAAGAGCTGGAAGCAAGATGCTTTGGGGCTCAACTCGCCCTTTGGAAAGAAGCCTGCACGTTGTGCCTTTCAGCTCAGGGCCAATGTAGAACACCCAGAGCAGAAGTTCTACTTCAGCCATATCAGGCCTGCAAAGAAACTCGTTTCACAGGCCTTTGTAAGAGATGTTCCCGGTAGGCTGTAAGAGCACTGTGCAGAGCGAGTTGTTTCTTAGCTTCCCAAAGAGCTGGAAGCAAGATGCTTTGGGGCCCAACTCGCCCTTTGGAAAGAAGCCTGCACGCTGTGCCTTTCAGCTCTACGGCAATGTAGCACACGCAGAGCAGAAGTTCTACTTCAGCCAGATCAGGCCTGCAAAGAAACTGCGTTTCACAGGCCTTTGGAAGAGATGTTCCCGGTAGGCTGTAAGAGCACAGTGCAGAGCGAGTTGTTTCTTAGCTTCCCAAAGAGCTGGAAGCAAGATGCTTTGCGGCCCAACTCGCCCATTGGAAAGAAGCCTGCACGTTGTGCCTTTCAGCTCTAGGCCAATGTAGCACACCCAGAGCAGAAGTTCTACTTCAGCCAGATCAGGCCTGCAAAGAAACTGCGTTTGAGATGCCTTTGTAAGAGATGTTCCCGGTAGGCTGTAAAAGCACTGTCTAGAGCGAGTTGTTTCTTAGCTTCCCAAAGAGCTGGAAGCAAGATGCTTTGGGGCCCAACTCGCCCTTTGGAAAGAAGCCTGCATGTTGTGCCTTTCAGCTCTAGGCCAATGTAGCACACCCAGAGCAGAAGTTCTACTTCAGCCAGATCAGGCCTGCAAAGAAACTGCGTTTCACAGGCCTTTGTAAGAGATGTTCCCAGTAGGCTGTAAGAGCACTGTGCAGAGCGACTTGTTTCTTAGCTTCCCAAAGAGCTGGAAGCAAGATGCTTTGGGGCCCAACTCGCCCTTTGGAAACAGGCCTGCACGTTGTGCCCTTCAGCTCTAGGGCAATGTAGCACACCCAGAGCAGAAGTTCTAGTGCAGCGTGATCAGGCCTGCAAAGAAACTGCATTTCACAGGCCTTTGTAAGTGATGGTTCCGGTAGGCTGTAAGAGCACTGTGCAGAGCGAGTTGTTTCATAGCTAGCCCAAAGAGCTGGAAGCAAGATGCTTTGGGGCCCAACTCGCCTTTTGCAAAGAAGCCTGCACATTGTGCCTTTCAGCTCTAGGGCCATGTAGCACACCCAGAGCAGAAGTTCTACTTCAGCCAGATCAGGCCTGCAAAGAAACTGCGTTTCACAGGCCTTTGTAAGAGATGTTCCCGGTAGGCTGTAAGAGCACTGTGCAGAGCGAGTTGTTTCTTAGCTTCCCAAAGAGCTGGAAGCAAGATGCTTTGGGGCCCAACTCGCCCTTTGGAAAGAAGCCTGCAGGTTGTGCCTTTCAGCTGTAGGGCCATGAAGCACACCCAGAGCAGAAGTTCTAGTTCAGCCAGATCAGGCCTGCAAAGAAACTGCATTTCACAGGCCTTTGTAACTGATGCTCCCGGTAGGCTGTAAGAGCACTGTGCAGAGCGAGTTGTTTCATAGCTAGCCCAAAGAGCTGGAAGCAAGATGCTTTGGGGCCAAACTCGCCCTTTGGAAAGAAGCCTGCACGTTGTGCCTTTCAGCTCTAGGGCCATGTAGCACACACAGAGCAGAAGTTCTACTTCAGCCAGATCAGGCCTGCAAAGAAACTGCGTTTCACAGGCCTTTGTAAGAGATGTTCCCGGTAGGCTGTAAGAGCACTGTGCAGAGCGAGTTGTTTCTTAGCTTCCCAAAGAGCTGGAAGCAAGAAGCTTTGGGGCCCAACGCGCCCTGTGGAAAGAAGCCTGCACGTTGTGCCTTTCAGCTCTAGGCCAATGTAGCACACCCAGAGCAGAAGTTCTACTTCAGCCAGATCAGGCCTGCAAAGAAACTGCGTTTCACATGCCTTTGTAAGAGATGTTCCCAGTAGGCTGTAAGAGCACTGTGCAGAGCGACTTGTTTCTTAGCTTCCCAAAGAGCTGGAAGCAAGATGCTTTGGGGCCCAACTCGCCCTTTGGTAACAGGCCTGCACGTTGTGCCCTTCAGCTCTAGGGCAATGTAGCACACCCAGAGCAGAAGTTCTAGTGCAGCGTGATCAGGCCTGCAAAGAAACTGCATTTCACAGGCCTTTGTAAGTGATGGTTCCGGTAGGCTGTAAGAGCACTGTGCAGAGCGAGTTGTTTCATAGCTAGCCCAAAGAGCTGGAAGCAAGATGCTTTGGGGCCCAACTCGCCTTTTGCAAAGAAGCCTGCACATTGTGCCTTTCAGCTCTAGGGCCATGTAGCACACCCAGAGCAGAAGTTCTACTTCAGCCAGATCAGGCCTGCAAAGAAACTGCGTTTCACAGGCCTTTGTAAGAGATGTTCCCGGTAGGCTGTAAGAGCACTGTGCAGAGCGAGTTGTTTCTTAGCTTCCCAAAGAGCTGGAAGCAAGATGCTTTGGGGCCCAACTCGCCCTTTGGAAAGAAGCCTGCAGGTTGTGCCTTTCAGCTCTAGGCCAAAGTAGCACACCCAGAGCAGAAGTTGTACTTCAGCCACATCAGGCCTGCAAGGAAACTGCGTTTCACAGGCCTTTGTAAGAGATGTTCCCGGTAGGCTGTAAGAGCACTGTGCAGAGCGAGTTGTTTCTTAGCTTCCCAAGGAGCTGGAAGCAAGATGCTTTGCGGCCCAACTCGCCCTTTGCAAAGAAGCCTGCACGTTGTGCCTTTCAGCTCTAGGGCAATGTAGCACACGCAGAGCAGAAGTTCTAGTTCAGCCAGATCAGGCCTGCAAAGAAACTGCGTTTGAGATGCCTTTGTAAGAGATGTTCCCGGTAGGCTGTAAAAGCACTGTGCAGAGCGAGTTGTTTCTTAGCTTCCCAAAGAGCTGGAAGCAAGATGCTTTGGGGCCCAACTCGCCCTTAGGAAAGAAGCCTGCACATTGTGCCTTTCAGCTCTAGGGAAATGTAGCACACCCAGAGCAGAAGTTCTGGTTCAGCCAGATTAGGCCTGCCAAGAAACTGCGTTTCACAGGCCTTTGGAAGAGATGTTCCCGGTAGGCTGTAAGAGCACTGTGCAGAGCGAGTTGTTTCTTAGCTTCCCAAAGAGCTGGAAGCAAGATGCTTTGGGGCCCAACTCGCCCTTTGGAAAGAAGCCTGCACGTTGTGCCTTTCAGCTCTAGGCCAATGTAGCACACCCACAGCAGAAGTTCTACTTCAGCCAGATCAGGCCTGCAAAGAAACTGCGTTTCACAGGCCTTTGTAAGAGATGTTCCCGGTAGGCTGTAAGAGCACTGTGCAGAGCGAGTTGTTTCTTAGCTTCCCAAAGAGCTGGAAGCAAGATGCTTTGGGGCCCAACTCGCCCTTTGGAAAGAAGCCTGCACGTTGTGCCTTTCAGCTCTAGGGCCATGTAGCACACCCAGAGCAGAAGTTCTAGTTCAGCCAGATCTGGCCTGCAAAGAAACTGCGTTTCACAGGCCTTTGTAAGAGATGTTCCCGGTAGGCTGTAAGAGCACTGTGCAGAGCGAGTTGTTTCTTAGCTTCCCAAAGAGCTGGAAGCAAGATGCTTTGGGGCCCAACTCGCCCTTTGGAAACAGGCCTGCACGTTGTGCCCTTCAGCTCTAGGGCAATGTAGCACACCCAGAGCAGAAGTTCTAGTGCAGCGTGATCAGGCCTGCAAAGAAACTGCATTTCACAGGCCTTTGTAAGTGATGGTTCCGGTAGGCTGTAAGAGCACTGTGCAGAGCGAGTTGTTTCATAGCTAGCCCAAAGAGCTGGAAGCAAGATGCTTTGGGGCCCAACTCGCCTTTTGCAAAGAAGCCTGCACATTGTGCCTTTCAGCTCTAGGGCCATGTAGCACACCCAGAGCAGAAGTTCTACTTCAGCCAAATCAGGCCTGCAAAGAAACTGCGTTTCACAGGCCTTTGTAAGAGATGTTCCCGGTAGGCTGTAAGAGCACTGTGCAGAGCGAGTTGTTTCTTAGCTTCCCAAAGAGCTGGAAGCAAGATGCTTTGGGGCCCAACTCGCCCTTTGGAAAGAAGCCTGCAGGTTGTGCCTTTCAGCTCTAGGCCAAAGTAGCACACCCAGAGCAGAAGTTGTACTTCAGCCACATCAGGCCTGCAAAGAAACTGCGTTTCACAGGCCTTTGTAAGAGATGTTCCCGGTAGGCTGTAAGAGCACTGTGCAGAGCGAGTTGTTTCTTAGCTTCCCAAGGAGCTGGAAGCAAGATGCTTTGCGGCCCAACTTGCCCTTTGCAAAGAAGCCTGCACGTTGTGCCTTTCAGCTCTAGGGCAATGTAGCACACGCAGAGCAGAAGTTCTAGTTCAGCCAGATCAGGCCTGCAAAGAAACTGTGTTTAACAGGCCTTTGTAAGAGATGTTCCCACTAGGCTGTAAGAGCACTGTGCAGAGCGAATTGTTTCTTAGCTTCCCAAAGAGCTGGAAGCAAGATGGTTTGGGGCCTAACTCGCCCTTTGGAAAGAAGCCTGCACGTTGTGCCTTTCAGCTCTAGGCCAATGTAGCACACCCAGAGCAGAAGTTCTACTTCAGCCACATCAGGCCTGCAAAGAAACTGCGTTTCACAGGCCTTTGTAAGAGATGTTCCCGGTAGGCTGTAAGAGCACTGTGCAGAGCGAGTTGTTTCTTAGCTTCCCAAAGAGCTGGAAGCAAGATGCTTTGGGGCCCAACTCGCCCTTTGCAAAGAAGCCTGCAAGTTGTGCCTTTCAGCTCTAGGGCAATGTAGCACACCCAGAGCAGAAGTTCTACTTCAGCCACATCAGGCCTGCAAAGAAACTGCGTTTCACAGGCCTTTGGAAGAGATGTTCCCGGTAGGCTGTAAGAGCACTGTGCAGAGCGAGTTGTTTCTTAGCTTCCCAAAGAGCTGGAAGCAAGATGCTTTGGGGCCCAACTCGCCCTTTGGAAAGAAGCCTGCACGTTGTGCCTTTCAGCTCTAGGCCAATGTAGCACACCCACAGCAGAAGTTCTACTTCAGCCAGATCAGGCCTGCAAAGAAACTGCGTTTCACAGGCCTTTGTAAGAGATGTTCCCGGTAGGCTGTAAGAGCACTGTGCAGAGCGAGTTGTTTCTTAGCTTCCCAAAGAGCTGGAAGCAAGATGCTTTGGGGCCCAACTCGCCCTTTGGAAACAGGCCTGCACGTTGTGCCCTTCAGCTCTAGGGCAATGTAGCACACCCAGAGCAGAAGTTCTAGTGCAGCGTGATCAGGCCTGCAAAGAAACTGCATTTCACAGGCCTTTGTAAGTGATGGTTCCGGTAGGCTGTAAGAGCACTGTGCAGAGCGAGTTGTTTCATAGCTAGCCCAAAGAGCTGGAAGCAAGATGCTTTGGGGCCCAACTCGCCTTTTGCAAAGAAGCCTGCACATTGTGCCTTTCAGCTCTAGGGCCATGTAGCACACCCAGAGCAGAAGTTCTACTTCAGCCAGATCAGGCCTGCAAAGAAACTGCGTTTCACAGGCCTTTGTAAGAGATGTTCCCGGTAGGCTGTAAGAGCACTGTGCAGAGCGAGTTGTTTCTTAGCTTCCCAAAGAGCTGGAAGCAAGATGCTTTGGGGCCCAACTCGCCCTTTGGAAAGAAGCCTGCAGGTTGTGCCTTTCAGCTCTAGGCCAAAGTAGCACACCCAGAGCAGAAGTTGTACTTCAGCCACATCAGGCCTGCAAAGAAACTGCGTTTCACAGGCCTTTGTAAGAGATGTTCCCGGTAGGCTGTAAGAGCACTGTGCAGAGCGAGTTGTTTCTTAGCTTCCCAAGGAGCTGGAAGCAAGATGCTTTGCGGCCCAACTCGCCCTTTGCAAAGAAGCCTGCACGTTGTGCCTTTCAGCTCTAGGGCAATGTAGCACACGCAGAGCAGAAGTTCTAGTTCAGCCAGATCAGGCCTGCAAAGAAACTGTGTTTAACAGGCCTTTGTAAGAGATGTTCCCACTAGGCTGTAAGAGCACTGTGCAGAGCGAATTGTTTCTTAGCTTCCCAAAGAGCTGGAAGCAAGATGGTTTGGGGCCTAACTCGCCCTTTGGAAAGAAGCCTGCACGTTGTGCCTTTCAGCTCTAGGCCAATGTAGCACACCCAGAGCAGAAGTTCTACTTCAGCCAGATCAGGCCTGCAAAGAAACTGCGTTTCACAGGCCTTTGTAAGAGATGTTCCCGGTAGGCTGTAAGAGCACTGTGCAGAGCGAGTTGTTTCTTAGCTTCCCAAAGAGCTGGAAGCAAGATGCTTTGGGGCCCAACTCGCCCTTTGCAAAGAAGCCTGCAAGTTGTGCCTTTCAGCTCTAGGGCAATGTAGCACACCCAGAGCAGAAGTTCTACTTCAGCCACATCAGGCCTGCAAAGAAACTGCGTTTCACAGGCCTTTGTAAGAGATATTCCCGGTAGGCAGTAAGAGCACTGTGCAGAGCGAGTTGTTTCTTAGCTTCCCAAAGAGCTGGAAGCAAGATGCTTTGGGGCCCAACTCGCCCTTTGGAAAGAAGCCTGCACGTTGTGCCTTTCAGCTCTAGGGCAATGTAGCACACCCAGAGCAGAAGTTCTAGTTCAGCCAGATCAGGCCTGCAAAGAAACTGCGCTTCACAGGCCTTTGTAAGAGATGTTCCCGGTAGGCTGTAAGAGCACTGTGCAGAGCGAGTTGTTTCTTAGCTTCCCAAAGAGCTGGAAGCAAGAAGCTTTGGGGCCCAACTCGCCCTTTGGAAAGAAGCCTGCACGTTGTGCCTTTCAGCTCTAGGCCAATGTAGCACACCCAGAGCAGAAGTTCTACTTCAGCCAGATCAGGCCTGCAAAGAAACTTCGTTTCACAGGCCTTTGTAAGAGATCTTCCCGGTAGGCTGTAAGAGCACTGTGCAGAGCGAGTTGTTTCATAGCTAGCCCAAAGAGCTGGAAGCAAGATGCTTTGGGGCCCAACTCGCCCTTTGGAAAGAAGCCTGCACGTTGTGCCTTTCAGCTCTAGGGCCATGTAGCACACCCAGAGCAGAAGTTCTACCTCATCCAGATCAGGCCTGCAAAGAAACTGCGTTTGACAGGCCTTTGTATGAGATGTTCCCGGTAGTCTGTAAGAGCACTGTGCAGAGCGAGTTGTTTCTTAGCTTCCCAAAGAGCTGGAAGCAAGATGCTTTGGGGCCCAACTCGCCCTTTGGAAAGAAGCCTGCAGGTTGTGCCTTTCAGCTCTAGGCCAATGTAGCACACCCAGAGCAGAAGTTCTACTTCAGCGAGATCAGGCCTGCAAAGAAACTGCGTTTCACAGGCCTTTGTAAGAGATGTTCCCGGTAGGCTGTAAGAGCACTGTGCAGAGCGAGTTGTTTCTTAGCTTCCCAAGGAGCTGGAAGCAAGATGCTTTGCGGCCCAACTCGCCCTTTGGAAAGAAGCCTGCACGTTGTGCCTTTCAGCTCTAGGGCAATGTAGCACACCCAGAGCAGAAGTTCTACTTCAGCGAGATCAGGCCTGCAAAGAAACTGCGTTTCACAGGCCTTTGTAAGAGATGTTCCCGGTAGGCTGTAAGAGCACTGTGCAGAGCGAGTTGTTTCTTAGCTTCCCAAAGAGCTGGAAGCAAGATGCTTTGGGGCCCAACTCGCCCTTTGGAAAGAATCCTGCACGTTGTGCCTTTCAGCTCTAGGCCAATGTAGCACACACAGAGCAGAAGTTCTACTTCAGCCAGATCAGGCCTGCAAAGAAACTGCGTTTGAGATGCCTTTGTAAGAGATGTTCCCGGTAGGCTGTAAAAGCACTGTGCAGAGAGAGTTGTTTCTTAGCTTCCCAAAGAGCTGGAAGCAAGATGCTTTGGGGCCCAACTCGCCCTTAGGAAAGAAGCCTGCACATTGTGCCTTTCAGCTCTAGGGAAATGTAGCACACCCAGAGCAGAAGTTCTGGTTCAGCCAGATTAGGCCTGCCAAGAAACTGCGTTTCACAGGCCTTTGGAAGAGATGTTCCCGGTAGGCTGTAAGAGCACTGTGCAGAGCGAGTTGTTTCATAGCTTCCCAAAGAGCTGGAAGCAAGATGCTTTGGGGCCCAACTCGCCCTTTGGAAAGAAGCCTGCACGTTGTGCCTTTCAGCTCTAGGGCAATGTAGCACACCCAGAGCAGAAGTTCTACTTCAGCCAGATCAGGCCTGCAAAGAAACTGCGTTTCACAGGCCTTTGTAAGAGATGTTCCCGGTAGGCTGTAAGAGCACTGTGCAGAGCGAGTTGTTTCTTAGCTTCCCAAAGAGCTGGAAGCAAGATGCTTTGGGGCCCAACTTGCCCTTTTGAAAGAAGCCTGCACGTTGTGCCTTTCAGCTCTAGGCCAATGTAGCACACCCAGAGCAGAAGTTCTACTTCAGCCAGATCAGGCCTGAAAAGAAACTGCGTTTCACAGGCCTTTGTAAGAGATGTTCCCAGTAGGCTGTAAGAGCACTGTGCAGAGCGACTTGTTTCTTAGCTTCCCAAAGAGCTGGAAGCAAGATGCTTTGGGGCCCAACTCGCCCTTTGGAAAGAAGCCTGCACGTTGTGCCTTTCAGCTCAGGGCCAATGTAGCACACCTAGAGCAGAAGTTCTACTTCAGCTAGGTCAGGCCTGCAAAGAAACAGTGTTTCACAGGCCTTTGTAAGAGATGTTCCCGGTAGGCTGTA
Source organism: Equus caballus (assembly GCF_041296265.1). NCBI lineage: Eukaryota > Metazoa > Chordata > Mammalia > Perissodactyla > Equidae > Equus > Equus caballus. The sequence goes on along the minus strand of NC_091688.1, from coordinate 51,155,862 downwards.
AGAGCAGTGTGCAGAGCGAGTTGTTTCTTAGCTTCCCAAAGAGCTGGAAGCAAGATGCTTTGGGGCCCAACTCGACCTTTGGAAAGAAGCCTGCACGCTGTGCCTTTCAGCTCTAGGGCAATGTAGCACACGCAGAGCAGAAGTTCTACTTCAGCCAGATCAGGCCTGCAAAGAAACTGCGTTTCACAGGCCTTTGGAAGAGATGTTCCCGGTAGGCTGTAAGAGCACTGTGCAGAGCGAGTTGTTTCTTAGCTTCCCATAGAGCTGGAAGCAAGATGCTTTGGGGCCCAACTCGCCCTTTGGAAAGAAGCCTGCACGTTGTGCCTTTCAGCTCTAGGCCAATGTAGCACACCCAGAGCAGAAGTTCTACTTCAGCCAGATCAGGACTGCAAAGAAACTGCGTTACACAGGCCTTTGTAAGAGATGTTCCCGGTAGGCTGTAAAAGCACTGTGCACAGCGAGTTGTTTCTTAGCTTCCCAAAGAGCTGGAAGCAAGATGCTTTGGGGCCCAACTCGCCCTTTGGAAAGAAGCCTGCACGTTGTGCCTTTCAGCTCTAGGGCAATGTAGAGCACCCAGAGCAGAAGTTCCTCTTCAGCCAGATCAGGCCTGCAAAGAAACTGCGTTTCACAGGCCTTTGTAACTGATGCTCCCTGTAGGCTGTAAGAGCACTGTGCAGAGCGAGTTGTTTCTTAGCTTCCCAAAGAGCTGGAAGCAAGATGCTTTGGGGCCCAACTCGCCCTTTGGAAAGAAGCCTGCAGGTTGTGCCTTTCAGCTCTAGGCCAATGTAGCACACCCAGAGCAGAAGTTCTACCTCAGCCAGATCCGGCCTGCAAAGAAACTGCGTTTGACAGGCCTTTGTATGAGATGTTCCCGGTAGGCTGTAAGAGCACTGTGCAGTGTGCGTTGTTTCTTAGCTTCCCAAGGAGCTGGAAGCAAGTTCCTTTGCGGCCCAACTCGCCCTTTGCAAAGAAGCCTGCACGTTGTGCCTTTCAGCTCTAGGGCAATGTAGCACACGCAGAGCAGAAGTTCTAGTTCAGCCAGATCCGGCCTGCAAAGAAACTGCGTTTCACAGGCCTTTGTAAGAGATGTTCCCGGTAGGCTGTAAGAGCACTGTGCAGAGCGCCTTGTTTCTTAGCTTCCCAAAGAGCTGGAAGCAAGATGCTTTGGGGCCCAACTCGCCCTTTGGAAAGAAGCCTGCACGTTGTGCCTTTCAGCTCTAGGCCAATGTAGCACACCCAGAGCAGAAGTTCTACTTCAGCCAGATCAGGCCTGCAAAGAAACTGCGTTTCACAGGCCTTTGTAAGAGATGTTCCCAGTAGGCTGTAAGAGCACTGTGCAGAGCGAGTTGTTTCTTAGCTTCCCAAAGAGCTGGAAGCAAGATGCTTTGGGGCCCAACTCGCCCTTTTGAAACAGGCCTGCACGTTGTGCCCTTCAGCTCTAGGGCAATGTAGCACACCCAGAGCAGAAGTTCTAGTGCAGCGTGATCAGGCCTGCAAAGAAACTGTGTTTAACAGGCCTTTGTAAGAGATGTTCCCGGTAGGCTGTAAGAGCACTGTGCAGAGCGAGTTGTTTCTTAGCTTCCCAAAGAGCTGGAAGCAAGATGCTTTGGGTCGCAACTCGCCCTTTGCAAAGAAGCCTGCACGTTGTGCCTTTCAGCTCTAGGCCAATGTAGCACACCCAGAGCAGAAGTTCTACTTCAGCCACATCAGGCCTGCAAAGAAACTGCGTTTCACAGGCCTTTGTAAGAGATGTTCCCGGTAGGCAGTAAGAGCACTGTGCAGAGCGAGTTGTTTCATAGCTAGCCCAAAGAGCTGGAAGCAAGATGCTTTGGGGCCCAACTCGCCCTTTGGAAAGAAGCCTGCACGTTGTGCCTTTCAGCTCTAGGGCAATGTAGCACACCCAGAGCAGAAGTTCTACTTCAGCCAGATCAGGCCTGCAAAGAAACTGCGTTTCACAGGCCTTTGTAAGAGATGTTCCCGGTAGGCTGTAAGAGCACTGTGCAGAGCGAGTTGTTTCTTAGCTTCCCAAAGAGCTGGAAGCAAGATGCTTTGGGGCCCAACTCGCCCTTTGGAAAGAAGCCTGCACGTTGTGCCTTTCAGCTCTAGGGCAATGTAGCACACCCAGAGCAGAAGTTCTAGTTCAGCCAGATCAGGCCTGCCAAGAAACTTCGTTTCACAGGCCTTTGTAAGAGATGTTCCCGGTAGGCTGTAAGAGCACTGTGCAGAGCGAGTTGTTTCATAGCTAGCCCAAAGAGCTGGAAGCAAGATGCTTTGGGGCCCAACTCGCCCTTTGGAAAGAAGCCTGCACGTTGTGCCTTTCAGCTCTAGGGCCATGTAGCACACCCAGAGCAGAAGTTCTACCTCAGCCAGATCAGGCCTGCAAAGAAACTGCGTTTGACAGGCCTTTGTATGAGATGTTCCCGGTAGTCTGTAAGAGCACTGTGCAGAGCGAGTTGTTTCTTAGCTTCCCAAAGAGCTGGAAGCAAGATGCTTTGGGGCCCAACTCGCCCTTTGGAAAGAAGCCTGCAGGTTGTGCCTTTCAGCTCTAGGCCAATGTAGCACACCCAGAGCAGAAGTTCTACTTCAGCGAGATCAGGCCTGCAAAGAAAGTGCGTTTCACAGGCCTTTGTAAGAGATGTTCCCGGTAGGCTGTAAGAGCACTGTGCAGAGCGAGTTGTTTCTTAGCTTCCCAAGGAGCTGGAAGCAAGATGCTTTGCGGCCCAACTCGCCCTTTGCAAAGAAGCCTGCACGTTGTGCCTTTCAGCTCTAGGCCAATGTAGCACACCCAGAGCAGAAGTTCTACTTCAGCCACATCAGGCCTGCAAAGCAACTGCGTTTGAGATGCCTTTGTAAGAGATGTTCCCGGTGGGCTGTAAAAGCACTGTGCAGAGCGAGTTGTTTCTTAGCTTCCCAAAGAGCTGGAAGCAAGATGCTTTGGGGCCCAACTCGCCCTTTGGAAAGAAGCCTGCACGTTGTGCCTTTCAGCTCTAGGGCAATGTAGCACACCCAGAGCAGAAGTTCTAGTTCAGCCAGATCCGGCCTGCAAAGAAACTGCGTTTCACAGGCCTTTGTAAGAGATGTTCCGGGTAGGCTGTAAGAGCACTGTGCAGAGCGCCTTGTTTCTTAGCTTCCCAAAGAGCTGGAAGCAAGATGCTTTGGGGCCCAACTCGCCCTTTGGAAAGAAGCCTGCACGTTGTGCCTTTCAGCTCAAGGCCAATGTAGCACACCCAGAGCAGAAGTTCTACTTCAGCCAGATCAGGCCTGCAAAGAAACTGCGTTTCACAGGCCTTTGTAAGAGATGTTCCCAGTAGGCTGTAAGAGCACTGTGCAGAGCGACTTGTTTCTTAGCTTCCCAAAGAGCTGGAAGCAAGATGCTTTGGGGCCCAACTCGCCCTTTGGAAACAGGCCTGCACGTTGTGCCCTTCAGCTCTAGGGCAATGTAGCACACCCAGAGCAGAAGTTCTAGTGCAGCGTGATCAGGCCTGCAAAGAAACTGCATTTCACAGGCCTTTGTAAGTGATGGTTCCGGTAGGCTGTAAGAGCACTGTGCAGAGCGAGTTGTTTCATAGCTAGCCCAAAGAGCTGGAAGCAAGATGCTTTGGGGCCCAACTCGCCTTTTGCAAAGAAGCCTGCACATTGTGCCTTTCAGCTCTAGGGCCATGTAGCACACCCAGAGCAGAAGTTCTACTTCAGCCAGATCAGGCCTGCAAAGAAACTGCGTTTCACAGGCCTTTGTAAGAGATGTTCCCGGTAGGCTGTAAGAGCACTGTGCAGAGCGAGTTGTTTCTTAGCTTCCCAAAGAGCTGGAAGCAAGATGCTTTGGGGCCCAACTCGCCCTTTGGAAAGAAGCCTGCACGTTGTGCCTTTCAGCTCTAGGGCAATGTAGCACACCCAGAGCAGAAGTTCTAGTTCAGCCAGATCAGGCCTGCCAAGAAACTTCGTTTCACAGGCCTTTGTAAGAGATGTTCCCGGTAGGCTGTAAGAGCACTGTGCAGAGCGAGTTGTTTCATAGCTAGCCCAAAGAGCTGGAAGCAAGATGCTTTGGGGCCCAACTCGCCCTTTGGAAAGAAGCCTGCACGTTGTGCCTTTCAGCTCTAGGGCCATGTAGCACACCCAGAGCAGAAGCTCTACCTCAGCCAGATCAGGCCTGCAAAGAAACTGCGTTTGACAGGCCTTTGTATGAGATGTTCCCGGTAGTCTGTAAGAGCACTGTGCAGAGCGAGTTGTTTCTTAGCTTCCCAAAGAGCTGGAAGCAAGATGCTTTGGGGCCCAACTCGCCCTTTGGAAAGAAGCCTGCAGGTTGTGCCTTTCAGCTCTAGGCCAATGTAGCACACCCAGAGCAGAAGTTCTACTTCAGCGAGATCAGGCCTGCAAAGAAAGTGCGTTTCACAGGCCTTTGTAAGAGATGTTCCCGGTAGGCTGTAAGAGCACTGTGCAGAGCGAGTTGTTTCTTAGCTTCCCAAGGAGCTGGAAGCAAGATGCTTTGCGGCCCAACTCGCCCTTTGCAAAGAAGCCTGCACGTTGTGCCTTTCAGCTCTAGGGCAATGTAGCACACCCAGAGCAGAAGTTCTACTTCAGCCACATCAGGCCTGCAAAGCAACTGCGTTTGAGATGCCTTTGTAAGAGATGTTCCCGGTAGGCTGTAAAAGCACTGTGCAGAGCGAGTTGTTTCTTAGCTTCCCAAAGAGCTGGAAGCAAGATGCTTTGGGGCCCAACTCGCCCTTTGGAAAGAAGCCTGCACATTGTGCCTTTCAGCTCTAGGGAAATGTAGCACACCCAGAGCAGAAGTTCTGGTTCAGCCAGATTAGGCCTGCAAAGAAACTGCATTTCACAGGCCTTTGTAACTGATGCTCCCGGTAGGCTGTAAGAGCACTGTGCAGAGCGAGTTGTTTCTTAGCTTCCCAAAGAGCTGGAAGCAAGATGCTTTGGGGCCCAACTCGCCCTTTGGAAAGAAGCCTGCACGTTGTGCCTTTCAGCTCTAGGCCAATGTAGCACACCCAGAGCAGAAGTTCTACATCAGCCAGATCAGGTCTGCAAAGAAACTGCGTTTCACAGGCCTTTGTAAGAGATGTTCCCGGTAGGCTGTAAGAGCACTGTGCAGAGCGAGTTGTTTCTTAGCTTCCCAAAGAGCTGGAAGCAAGATGCTTTGGGGCCCAACTCGCCCTTTGGAAAGAAGCCTGCACGTTGTGCCTTTCAGCTCTAGGGCAATGTAGAGCACCCAGACCAGAAGTTCCACTTCAGCCAGATCAGGCCTGCCAAGAAACTTCGTTTCACAGGCCTTTGTAAGAGATGTTCCCGGTAGGCTGTAAGAGCACTGTGCAGAGCGAGTTGTTTCTTAGCTTCCCAAAGAGCTGGAAGCAAGATGCTTTGGGGCCCAACTCGCCCTTTGGAAAGAAGCCTGCACGTTGTGCCTTTCAGCTCTAGGCCAATGTAGCACACCCAGAGCAGAAGTTCTACTTCAGCCAGATCAGGCCTGAAAAGAAACTGCGTTTCACAGGCCTTTGTAAGAGATGTTCCCAGTAGGCTGTAAGAGCACTGTGCAGAGCGACTTGTTTCTTAGCTTCCCAAAGAGCTGGAAGCAAGATGCTTTGGGGCCCAACTCGCCCTTTGGAAAGAAGCCTGCACGTTGTGCCTTTCAGCTCAGGGCCAATGTAGCACACCTAGAGCAGAAGTTCCACTTCAGCCAGATCAGGCCTGCAAAGAAACTGTGTTTCACAGGCCTTTGTAAGAGATGTTCCCTGTAGGCTGTAAGAGCAGTGTGCAGAGCGAGTTGTTTCTTAGCTTCCCAAAGAGCTGGAAGCAAGATGCTTTGGGGCCCAACTCGACCTTTGGAAAGAAGCCTGCACGCTGTGCCTTTCAGCTCTAGGGCAATGTAGCACACGCAGAGCAGAAGTTGTACTTCAGCCAGATCAGGCCTGCAAAGAAACTGCGTTTCACAGGCCTTTGGAAGAGATGTTCCCGGTAGGCTGTAAGAGCACTGTGCAGAGCGAGTTGTTTCTTAGCTTCCCAAAGAGCTGGAAGCAAGATGCTTTGGGGCCCAACTCGCCCTTTGGAAAGAAGCCTGCACGTTGTGCCTTTCAGCTCTAGGCCAATGTAGGACACCCAGAGCAGAAGTTCTACTTCAGCCAGATCAGGCCTGCAAAGAAACTGCGTTACACAGGCCTTTGTAAGAGATGTTCCCGGTAGGCTGTAAAAGCACTGTGCAGAGCGAGTTGTTTCTTAGCTTCCCAAAGAGCTGGAAGCAAGATGCTTTGGGGCCCAACTCGCCCTTTGGAAAGAAGCCTGCACGTTGTGCCTTTCAGCTCTAGGGCAATGTAGAGCACCCAGAGCAGAAGTTCCACTTCAGCCAGATCAGGCCTGCAAAGAAACTGTGTTTCACAGGCCTTTGTAACTGATGCTCCCGGTAGGCTGTAAGAGCACTGTGCAGAGCGAGTTGTTTCATAGCTAGCCCAAAGAGCTGGAAGCAAGATGCTTTGGGGCCCAACTCGCCTTTTGCAAAGAAGCCTGCACATTGTGCCTTTCAGCTCTAGGGCCATGTAGCACACCCAGAGCAGAAGTTCTACTAAGCCAGATCAGGCCAGCAAAGAAACTGCGTTTCACAGGCCTTTGTAAGAGATGTTCCCGGTAGGCTGTAAGAGCACTGTGCAGAGCGAGTTGTTTCTTAGCTTCCCAAAGAGCTGGAAGAAAGATGCTTTGGGGCCCAACTCGCCCTTTGGAAAGAAGCCTGCACGTTGTGCCTTTCAGCTCTAGGCCAAAGTAGCACACCCAGAGCAGAAGTTCTACTTCAGCCACATCAGGCCTGCAAAGAAACTGCGTTTCACAGGCCTTTGTAAGAGATGTTCCCGGTAGGCTGTAAGAGCACTGTGCAGAGCGAGATGTTTCTTAGCTTCCCAAGGAGCTGGAAGCAAGATGCTTTGCGGCCCAACTCGCCCTTTGCAAAGAAGCCTGCACGTTGTGCCTTTCAGCTCTAGGGCAATGTAGCACACGCAGAGCAGAAGTTCTAGTTCAGCCAGATCAGGCCTGCAAAGAAACTGTGTTTAACAGGCCTTTGTAAGAGATGTTCCCACTAGGCTGTAAAAGCACTGTGCAGAGCGAATTGTTTCTTAGCTTCCCAAAGAGCTGGAAGCAAGATGGTTTGGGCCCTAACTCGCCCTTTGGAAAGAAGCCTACACGTTGTGCCTTTCAGCTCTAGGGCCATGTGGCACACCCAGAGCAGAAGTTCTACCTCAGCCAGATCAGGCCTGCAAAGAAACTGCGTTTCACAGGCCTTTGTAAGAGATGTTCCCGGTAGGCTGTAAGAGCACTGTGCAGAGCGAGTTGTTTCATAGCTAGCCCAAAGAGCTGGAAGCAAGATGCTTTGGGGCCCAACTCGCCCTTTGGAAAGAAGCCTGCACGTTGTGCCTTTCAGCTCTAGGGCCATGTAGCACACCCAGAGCAGAAGTTCTACCTCAGCCAGATCAGGCCTGCAAAGAAACTGCATTTCACAGGCCTTTGTAACTGATGCTCCCGGTAGGCTGTAAGAGCACTGTGCAGAGCGAGTTGTTTCATAGCTAGCCCAAAGAGCTGGAAGCAAGATGCTTTGGGGCCCAACTCGCCCTTTGGAAAGAAGCCTGCACGTTGTGCCTTTCAGCTCTAGGGCCATGTAGCACACACAGAGCAGAAGTTCTACTTCAGCCACATCAGGCCTGCAAAGAAACTGCGTTTCACAGGCCTTTGTAAGAGATGTTCCCGGTAGGCTGTAAGAGCACTGTGCAGAGCGAGTTTTTTCTTAGTTTCCCAAAGAGCTGGAAGCAAGAAGCTTTGGGGCCCAACTCGCCCTTTGGAAAGAAGCCTGCACATTGTGCGTTTCAGCTCTAGGCCAATGTAGCACACCCAGAGCAGAAGTTCTACTTCAGCCAGATCAGGCCTGCAAAGAAACTGCGTTTCACAGGCCTTTGTAAGAGATGTTCCCGGTAGGCTGTAAGAGCACTGTGCAGAGCGAGTTGTTTCATAGCTAGCCCAAAGAGCTGGAAGCAAGATGCTTTGGGGCCCAACTCGCCCTTTGGAAAGAAGCCTGCACGTTGTGCCTTTCAGCTCTAGGGCCATGTAGCACACACAGAGCAGAAGTTCTACCTCAGCCAGATCAGGCCTGCAAAGAAACTGCGTTTGACAGGCCTTTGTATGAGATGTTCCCAGTAGGCTGTAAGAGCACTGTGCAGTGCGAGTTGTTTCTTAGCTTCCCAAGGAGCTGGAAGCAAGTTGCTTTGCGGCCCAACTCCCCCTTTGCAAAGAAGCCTGCACGTTGTGCCTTTCAGCTCTAGGGCAATGTAGCACACCCAGAGCAGAAGTTCTACTTCAGCCAGATCAGGCCTGCAAAGAAACTGCGTTTCACAGGCCTTTGTAAGAGATGTTCCCAGTAGGCTGTAAGAGCACTGTGCAGAGCGAGTTGTTTCTTAGCTTCCCAAAGAGCTGGAAGCAAGATGCTTTGGGGCCCAACTCGCCCTTTGGAAACAGGCCTGCACGTTGCGCCCTTCAGCTCGAGGGCAATGTAGCACACCCAGAGCAGAAGTTCTAGTGCAGCGTGATCAGGACTGCAAAGAAACTGCATTTCACAGGCCTTTGTAAGTGATGGTTCCGGTAGGCTGTAAGAGCACTGTGCAGAGCGAGTTGTTTCTTAGCTTCCCAAGGAGCTGGAAGCAAGATGCTTTGCGGCCCAACTCGCCCTTTGCAAAGAAGCCTGCACGTTGTGCCTTTCAGCTCTAGGGCAATGTAGCACACGCAGAGCAGAATTTCTAGTTCAGCCAGATCAGGCCTGCAAAGAAACTGTGTTTAACAGGCCTTTGTAAGAGATGTTCCCACTAGGCTGTAAGAGCACTGTGCAGAGCGAATTGTTTCATAGCTAGCCCAAAGAGCTGGAAGCAAGATGGTTTGGGGCCTAACTCGCCCTTTGGAAAGAAGCCTGCACGTTGTGCCTTTCAGCTCTAGGCCAATGTAGCACACCCAGAGCAGAAGTTCCACTTCAGCCAGATCAGGCCTGCAAAGAAACTGCGTTTCACAGGCCTTTGTAAGAGATGTTCCCGGTAGGCTGTAAGAGCACTGTGCAGAGCGAGTTGTTTCTTAGCTTCCCAAAGAGCTGGAAGCAAGATGCTTTGGGGCCCAACTCGCCCTTTGGAAAGAAGCCTGCAGGTTGTGCCTTTCAGCTCTAGGGCAATGTAGCACACCCAGAGCAGAAGTTCTACTTCAGCCACATCAGGCCTGCAAAGAAACTGCGTTTCACAGGCCTTTGTAAGAGATATTCCCGGTAGGCAGTAAGAGCACTGTGCAGAGCGAGTTGTTTCTTAGCTTCCCAAAGAGCTGGAAGCAAGATGCTTTGGGGCCCAACTCGCCCTTTGGAAAGAAGCCTGCACGTTGTGCCTTTCAGCTCTAGGGCAATGTAGCACACCCAGAGCAGAAGTTCTACTTCAGCCAGATCAGGCCTGCCAAGAAACTTCGTTTCACAGGCCTTTGTAAGAGATGTTCCCGGTAGGCTGTAAGAGCACTGTGCAGAGCGAGTTGTTTCATAGCTAGCCCAAAGAGCTGGAAGCAAGATGCTTTGGGGCCCAACTCGCCCTTTGGAAAGAAGCCTGCAGGTTGTGCCTTTCAGCTCTAGGCCAATGTAGCACACCCAGAGCAGAAGTTCTACTTCAGCGAGATCAGGCCTGCAAAGAAACTGCGTTTCACAGGCCTTTGTAAGAGATGTTCCCGGTAGGCTGTAAGAGCACTGTGCGGAGCGAGTTGTTTCTTAGCTTCCCAAGGAGCTGGAAGCAAGATGTTGCGGCCCAACTCGCCCTTTGCAAAGAAGCCGGCACGTTGTGCCTTTCAGCTCTAGGGCAATGTAGCACACCCAGAGCAGAAGTTCTACTTCAGCGAGATCAGGCCTGCAAAGAAACTGCGTTTCACAGGCCTTTGTAAGAGATGTTCCCGGTAGGCTGTAAGAGCACTGTGCAGAGCGCCTTGTTTCTTAGCTTCCCAAAGAGCTGGAAGCAAGATGCTTTGGGGCCCAACTCGCCCTTTGGAAAGAAGCCTGCACGTTGTGCCTTTCAGCTCTAGGCCAATGCAGCACACCCAGAGCAGAAGTTCTACTTCAGCCAGATCAGGCCTGCAAAGAAACTGCGTTTCACAGGCCTTTGTAAGAGATGTTCCCAGTAGGCTGTAAGAGCACTGTGCAGAGCGACTTGTTTCTTAGCTTCCCAAAGAGCTGGAAGCAAGATGCTTTGGGGCCCAACTCGCCCTTTGGAAACAGGCCTGCACGTTGTGCCCTTCAGCTCTAGGGCAATGTAGCACAGCCAGAGCAGAAGTTCTAGTGCAGCGTGATCAGGCCTGCAAAGAAACTGCATTTCACAGGCCTTTGTAAGTGATGGTTCCGGTAGGCTGTAAGAGCACTGTGCAGAGCGAGTTGTTTCATAGCTAGCCCAAAGAGCTGGAAGCAAGATGCTTTGGGGCCCAACTCGCCTTTTGCAAAGAAGCCTGCACATTGTGCCTTTCAGCTCTAGGGCCATGTAGCACACCCAGAGCAGAAGTTCTACTTCAGCCACATCAGGCCTGCAAAGGAACTGCGTTTCACAGGCCTTTGTAAGAGATCTTCCCGGTAGGCTGTAAGAGCACTGTGCAGAGCGAGTTGTTACTTAGCTTCCCAAAGAGCTGGAAGCAAGATGCTTTGGGGCCCAACTCGCCCTTTGGAAAGAAGCCTGCACGTTGTGCCTTTCAGCTCTAGGGCAATGTAGAGCACCCAGAGCAGAAGTTCCACTTCAGCCAGATCCGGCCTGCAAAGAAACTGCGTTTCACAGGCCTTTGTAAGAGATGTTCCCGGTAGGCTGTAAGAGCACTGTGCAGAGCGCCTTGTTTCTTAGCTTCCCAAAGAGCTGGAAGCAAGATGCTTTGGGGCCCAACTCGCCCTTTGGAAAGAAGCCTGCACGTTGTGCCTTTCAGCTCTAGGCCAATGTAGCACACCCAGAGCAGAAGTTCTACTTCAGCCAGATCAGGCCTGCAAAGAAACTGCGTTTCACAGGCCTTTGTAAGAGATGTTCCCAGTAGGCTGTAAGAGCACTGTGCAGAGCGAGTTGTTTCTTAGCTTCCCAAAGAGCTGGAAGCAAGATGCTTTGGGGCCCAACTCGCCCTTTTGAAACAGGCCTGCACGTTGTGCCCTTCAGCTCTAGGGCAATGTAGCACACCCAGAGCAGAAGTTCTAGTGCAGCGTGATCAGGCCTGCAAAGAAACTGTGTTTAACAGGCCTTTGTAAGAGATGTTCCCGGTAGGCTGTAAGAGCACTGTGCAGAGCGAGTTGTTTCTTAGCTTCCCAAAGAGCTGGAAGCAAGATGCTTTGGGTCGCAACTCGCCCTTTGCAAAGAAGCCTGCACGTTGTGCCTTTCAGCTCTAGGCCAATGTAGCACACCCAGAGCAGAAGTTCTACTTCAGCCACATCAGGCCTGCAAAGAAACTGCGTTTCACAGGCCTTTGTAAGAGATGTTCCCGGTAGGCAGTAAGAGCACTGTGCAGAGCGAGTTGTTTCATAGCTAGCCCAAAGAGCTGGAAGCAAGATGCTTTGGGGCCCAACTCGCCCTTTGGAAAGAAGCCTGCACGTTGTGCCTTTCAGCTCTAGGGCAATGTAGCACATGCAGAGCAGAAGTTCTACTTCAGCCAGATCAGGCCTGCAAAGAAACTGCGTTTCACAGGCCTTTGTAAGAGATGTTCCCGGTAGGCTGTAAGAGCACTGTGCAGAGCGAGTTGTTTCTTAGCTTCCCAAAGAGCTGGAAGCAAGATGCTTTGGGGCCCAACTCGCCCTTTGGAAAGAAGCCTGCACGTTGTGCCTTTCAGCTCTAGGGCAATGTAGCACACCCAGAGCAGAAGTTCTAGTTCAGCCAGATCAGGCCTGCCAAGAAACTTCGTTTCACAGGCCTTTGTAAGAGATGTTCCCGGTAGGCTGTAAGAGCACTGTGCAGAGCGAGTTGTTTCATAGCTAGCCCAAAGAGCTGGAAGCAAGATGCTTTGGGGCCCAACTCGCCCTTTGGAAAGAAGCCTGCACGTTGTGCCTTTCAGCTCTAGGGCCATGTAGCACACCCAGAGCAGAAGTTCTACCTCAGCCAGATCAGGCCTGCAAAGAAACTGCGTTTGACAGGCCTTTGTATGAGATGTTCCCGGTAGTCTGTAAGAGCACTGTGCAGAGCGAGTTGTTTCTTAGCTTCCCAAAGAGCTGGAAGCAAGATGCTTTGGGGCCCAACTCGCCCTTTGGAAAGAAGCCTGCAGGTTGTGCCTTTCAGCTCTAGGCCAATCTAGCACACCCAGAGCAGAAGTTCTACTTCAGCGAGATCAGGCCTGCAAAGAAAGTGCGTTTCACAGGCCTTTGTAAGAGATGTTCCCGGTAGGCTGTAAGAGCACTGTGCAGAGCGAGTTGTTTCTTAGCTTCCCAAGGAGCTGGAAGCAAGATGCTTTGCGGCCCAACTCGCCCTTTGCAAAGAAGCCTGCACGTTGTGCCTTTCAGCTCTAGGGCAATGTAGCACACCCAGAGCAGAAGTTCTACTTCAGCCACATCAGGCCTGCAAAGCAACTGCGTTTGAGATGCCTTTGTAAGAGATGTTCCCGGTGGGCTGTAAAAGCACTGTGCAGAGCGAGTTGTTTCTTAGCTTCCCAAAGAGCTGGAAGCAAGATGCTTTGGGGCCCAACTCGCCCTTTGGAAAGAAGCCTGCACATTGTGCCTTTCAGCTCTAGGGAAGTGTAGCACACCCAGAGCAGAAGTTCTGGTTCAGCCAGATTAGGCCTGCAAAGAAACTGCATTTCACAGGCCTTTGTAAGTGATGCTCCCGGTAGGCTGTAAGAGCACTGTGCAGAGCGAGTTGTTTCTTAGCTTCCCAAAGAGCTGGAAGCAAGATGCTTTGGGGCCCAACTCGCCCTTTGGAAAGAAGCCTGCACGTTGTGCCTTTCAGCTCTAGGGCAATGTAGCACACCCAGAGCAGAAGTTCTAGTTCAGCCAGATCCGGCCTGCAAAGAAACTGCGTTTCACAGGCCTTTGTAAGAGATGTTCCGGGTAGGCTGTAAGAGCACTGTGCAGAGCGCCTTGTTTCTTAGCTTCCCAAAGAGCTGGAAGCAAGATGCTTTGGGGCCCAACTCGCCCTTTGGAAAGAAGCCTGCACGTTGTGCCTTTCAGCTCTAGGCCAATGTAGCACACCCAGAGCAGAAGTTCTACTTCAGCCAGATCAGGCCTGCAAAGAAACTGCGTTTCACAGGCCTTTGTAAGAGATGTTCCCAGTAGGCTGTAAGAGCACTGTGCAGAGCGAGTTGTTTCTTAGCTTCCCAAAGAGCTGGAAGCAAGATGCTTTGGGGCCCAACTCGCCCTTTGGAAACAGGCCTGCACGTTGTGCCCTTCAGCTCTAGGGCAATGTAGCACACCCAGAGCAGAAGTTCTAGTGCAGCGTGATCAGGCCTGCAAAGAAACTGCATTTCACAGGCCTTTGTAAGTGATGGTTCCGGTAGGCTGTAAGAGCACTGTGCAGAGCGAGTTGTTTCATAGCTAGCCCAAAGAGCTGGAAGCAAGATGCTTTGGGGCCCAACTCGCCTTTTGCAAAGAAGCCTGCACATTGTGCCTTTCAGCTCTAGGGCCATGTAGCACACCCAGAGCAGAAGTTCTACTTCAGCCAGATCAGGCCTGCAAAGAAACTGCGTTTCACAGGCCTTTGTAAGAGATGTTCCCGGTAGGCTGTAAGAGCACTGTGCAGAGCGAGTTGTTTCTTAGCTTCCCAAAGAGCTGGAAGCAAGATGCTTTGGGGCCCAACTCGCCCTTTGGAAAGAAGCCTGCACGTTGTGCCTTTCAGCTCTAGGGCAATGTAGCACACCCAGAGCAGAAGTTCTAGTTCAGCCAGATCAGGCCTGCCAAGAAACTTCGTTTCACAGGCCTTTGTAAGAGATGTTCCCGGTAGGCTGTAAGAGCACTGTGCAGAGCGAGTTGTTTCATAGCTAGCCCAAAGAGCTGGAAGCAAGATGCTTTGGGGCCCAACTCGCCCTTTGGAAAGAAGCCTGCACGTTGTGCCTTTCAGCTCTAGGGCCATGTAGCACACCCAGAGCAGAAGCTCTACCTCAGCCAGATCAGGCCTGCAAAGAAACTGCGTTTGACAGGCCTTTGTATGAGATGTTCCCGGTAGTCTGTAAGAGCACTGTGCAGAGCGAGTTGTTTCTTAGCTTCCCAAAGAGCTGGAAGCAAGATGCTTTGGGGCCCAACTCGCCCTTTGGAAAGAAGCCTGCAGGTTGTGCCTTTCAGCTCTAGGCCAATGTAGCACACCCAGAGCAGAAGTTCTACTTCAGCGAGATCAGGCCTGCAAAGAAAGTGCGTTTCACAGGCCTTTGTAAGAGATGTTCCCGGTAGGCTGTAAGAGCACTGTGCAGAGCGAGTTGTTTCTTAGCTTCCCAAGGAGCTGGAAGCAAGATGCTTTGCGGCCCAACTCGCCCTTTGCAAAGAAGCCTGCACGTTGTGCCTTTCAGCTCTAGGGCAATGTAGCACACCCAGAGCAGAAGTTCTACTTCAGCCACATCAGGCCTGCAAAGCAACTGCGTTTGAGATGCCTTTGTAAGAGATGTTCCCGGTAGGCTGTAAAAGCACTGTGCAGAGCGAGTTGTTTCTTAGCTTCCCAAAGAGCTGGAAGCAAGATGCTTTGGGGCCCAACTCGCCCTTTGGAAAGAAGCCTGCACATTGTGCCTTTCAGCTCTAGGGAAATGTAGCACACCCAGAGCAGAAGTTCTGGTTCAGCCAGATTAGGCCTGCAAAGAAACTGCATTTCACAGGCCTTTGTAACTGATGCTCCCGGTAGGCTGTAAGAGCACTGTGCAGAGCGAGTTGTTTCTTAGCTTCCCAAAGAGCTGGAAGCAAGATGCTTTGGGGCCCAACTCGCCCTTTGGAAAGAAGCCTGCACGTTGTGCCTTTCAGCTCTAGGCCAATGTAGCACACCCAGAGCAGAAGTTCTACATCAGCCAGATCAGGTCTGCAAAGAAACTGCGTTTCACAGGCCTTTGTAAGAGATGTTCCCGGTAGGCTGTAAGAGCACTGTGCAGAGCGAGTTGTTTCTTAGCTTCCCAAAGAGCTGGAAGCAAGATGCTTTGGGGCCCAACTCGCCCTTTGGAAAGAAGCCTGCACGTTGTGCCTTTCAGCTCTAGGGCAATGTAGAGCACCCAGACCAGAAGTTCCACTTCAGCCAGATCAGGCCTGCAAAGAAACTGCGTTTCACAGGCCTTTGTAAGAGATGTTCCCGGTAGGCTGTAAGAGCACTGTGCAGAGCGACTTGTTTCTTAGCTTCCCAAAGAGCTGGAAGCAAGATGCTTTGGGGCCCAACTCGCCCTTTGGAAAGAAGCCTGCACGTTGTGCCTTTCAGCTCTAGGCCAATGTAGCACACCCAGAGCAGAAGTTCTACTTCAGCCAGATCAGGCCTGAAAAGAAACTGCGTTTCACAGGCCTTTGTAAGAGATGTTCCCAGTAGGCTGTAAGAGCACTGTGCAGAGCGACTTGTTTCTTAGCTTCCCAAAGAGCTGGAAGCAAGATGCTTTGGGGCCCAACTCGCCCTTTGGAAAGAAGCCTGCACGTTGTGCCTTTCAGCTCAGGGCCAATGTAGCACACCTAGAGCAGAAGTTCCACTTCAGCCAGATCAGGCCTGCAAAGAAACTGTGTTTCACAGGCCTTTGTAAGAGATGTTCCCTGTAGGCTGTAAGAGCAGTGTGCAGAGCGAGTTGTTTCTTAGCTTCCCAAAGAGCTGGAAGCAAGATGCTTTGGGGCCCAACTCGACCTTTGGAAAGAAGCCTGCACGCTGTGCCTTTCAGCTCTAGGGCAATGTAGCACACGCAGAGCAGAAGTTGTACTTCAGCCAGATCAGGCCTGAAAGAAACTGCGTTTCACAGGCCTTTGGAAGAGATGTTCCCGGTAGGCTGTAAGAGCACTGTGCAGAGCGAGTTGTTTCTTAGCTTCCCAAAGAGCTGGAAGCAAGATGCTTTGGGGCCCAACTCGCCCTTTGGAAAGAAGCCTGCACGTTGTGCCTTTCAGCTCTAGGCCAATGTAGGACACCCAGAGCAGAAGTTCTACTTCAGCCAGATCAGGCCTGCAAAGAAACTGCGTTACACAGGCATTTGTAAGAGATGTTCCCGGTAGGCTGTAAAAGCACTGTGCAGAGCGAGTTGTTTCTTAGCTTCCCAAAGAGCTGGAAGCAAGATGCTTTGGGGCCCAACTCGCCCTTTGGAAAGAAGCCTGCACGTTGTGCCTTTCAGCTCTAGGGCAATGTAGAGCACCCAGAGCAGAAGTTCCACTTCAGCCAGATCAGGCCTGCAAAGAAACTGTGTTTCACAGGCCTTTGTAACTGATGCTCCCGGTAGGCTGTAAGAGCACTGTGCAGAGCGAGTTGTTTCATAGCTAGCCCAAAGAGCTGGAAGCAAGATGCTTTGGGGCCCAACTCGCCTTTTGCAAAGAAGCCTGCACATTGTGCCTTTCAGCTCTAGGGCCATGTAGCACACCCAGAGCAGAAGTTCTACTAAGCCAGATCAGGCCAGCAAAGAAACTGCGTTTCACAGGCCTTTGTAAGAGATGTTCCCGGTAGGCTGTAAGAGCACTGTGCAGAGCGAGTTGTTTCTTAGCTTCCCAAAGAGCTGGAAGAAAGATGCTTTGGGGCCCAACTCGCCCTTTGGAAAGAAGCCTGCACGTTGTGCCTTTCAGCTCTAGGCCA
Organism: Equus caballus; assembly: GCF_041296265.1. Taxonomy (NCBI): domain Eukaryota; kingdom Metazoa; phylum Chordata; class Mammalia; order Perissodactyla; family Equidae; genus Equus; species Equus caballus. The sequence goes on along the minus strand of NC_091688.1, from coordinate 51,139,156 downwards.
AAGTAGCACACCCAGAGCAGAAGTTCTACTTCAGCCACATCAGGCCTGCAAAGAAACTGCGTTTCACAGGCCTTTGTAAGAGATGTTCCCGGTAGGCTGTAAGAGCACTGTGCAGAGCGAGATGTTTCTTAGCTTCCCAAGGAGCTGGAAGCAAGATGCTTTGCGGCCCAACTCGCCCTTTGCAAAGAAGCCTGCACGTTGTGCCTTTCAGCTCTAGGGCAATGTAGCACACGCAGAGCAGAAGTTCTAGTTCAGCCAGATCAGGCCTGCAAAGAAACTGTGTTTAACAGGCCTTTGTAAGAGATGTTCCCACTAGGCTGTAAAAGCACTGTGCAGAGCGAATTGTTTCTTAGCTTCCCAAAGAGCTGGAAGCAAGATGGTTTGGGCCCTAACTCGCCCTTTGGAAAGAAGCCTACACGTTGTGCCTTTCAGCTCTAGGGCCATGTGGCACACCCAGAGCAGAAGTTCTACCTCAGCCAGATCAGGCCTGCAAAGAAACTGCGTTTCACAGGCCTTTGTAAGAGATGTTCCCGGTAGGCTGTAAGAGCACTGTGCAGAGCGAGTTGTTTCATAGCTAGCCCAAAGAGCTGGAAGCAAGATGCTTTGGGGCCCAACTCGCCCTTTGGAAAGAAGCCTGCACGTTGTGCCTTTCAGCTCTAGGGCCATGTAGCACACCCAGAGCAGAAGTTCTACCTCAGCCAGATCAGGCCTGCAAAGAAACTGCATTTCACAGGCCTTTGTAACTGATGCTCCCGGTAGGCTGTAAGAGCACTGTGCAGAGCGAGTTGTTTCATAGCTAGCCCAAAGAGCTGGAAGCAAGATGCTTTGGGGCCCAACTCGCCCTTTGGAAAGAAGCCTGCACGTTGTGCCTTTCAGCTCTAGGGCCATGTAGCACACACAGAGCAGAAGTTGTACTTCAGCCAGATCAGGCCTGCAAAGAAACTGCGTTTCACAGGCCTTTGTAAGAGATGTTCCCGGTAGGCTGTAAGAGCACTGTGCAGAGCGAGTTTTTTCTTAGTTTCCCAAAGAGCTGGAAGCAAGAAGCTTTGTGGCCCAACTCGCCCTTTGGAAATAAGCCTGCAAATTGTGCGTTTCAGCTCTAGGCCAATGTAGCACACCCAGAGCAGAAGTTCTACTTCAGCCAGATCAGGCCTGCAAAGAAACTGCGTTTCACAGGCCTTTGTAAGAGATGTTCCCGGTAGGCTGTAAGAGCACTGTGCAGAGCGAGTTGTTTCATAGCTAGCCCAAAGAGCTGGAAGCAAGATGCTTTGGGGCCCAACTCGCCCTTTGGAAAGAAGCCTGCACGTTGTGCCTTTCAGCTCTAGGGCCATGTAGCACACACAGAGCAGAAGTTCTACCTCAGCCAGATCAGGCCTGCAAAGAAACTGCGTTTGACAGGCCTTTGTATGAGATGTTCCCAGTAGGCTGTAAGAGCACTGTGCAGTGCGAGTTGTTTCTTAGCTTCCCAAGGAGCTGGAAGCAAGTTGCTTTGCGGCCCAACTCGCCCTTTGCAAAGAAGCCTGCACGTTGTGCCTTTCAGCTCTAGGGCAATGTAGCACACCCAGAGCAGAAGTTCTACTTCAGCCAGATCAGGCCTGCAAAGAAACTGCGTTTCACAGGCCTTTGTAAGAGATGTTCCCAGTAGGCTGTAAGAGCACTGTGCAGAGCGAGTTGTTTCTTAGCTTCCCAAAGAGCTGGAAGCAAGATGCTTTGGGGCCCAACTCGCCCTTTGGAAACAGGCCTGCACGTTGCGCCCTTCAGCTCTAGGGCAATGTAGCACACCCAGAGCAGAAGTTCTAGTGCAGCGTGATCAGGACTGCAAAGAAACTGCATTTCACAGGCCTTTGTAAGTGATGGTTCCGGTAGGCTGTAAGAGCACTGTGCAGAGCGAGTTGTTTCTTAGCTTCCCAAGGAGCTGGAAGCAAGATGCTTTGCGGCCCAACTCGCCCTTTGCAAAGAAGCCTGCACGTTGTGCCTTTCAGCTCTAGGGCAATGTAGCACACGCAGAGCAGAATTTCTAGTTCAGCCAGATCAGGCCTGCAAAGAAACTGTGTTTAACAGGCCTTTGTAAGAGATGTTCCCACTAGGCTGTAAGAGCACTGTGCAGAGCGAATTGTTTCATAGCTAGCCCAAAGAGCTGGAAGCAAGATGGTTTGGGGCCTAACTCGCCCTTTGGAAAGAAGCCTGCACGTTGTGCCTTTCAGCTCTAGGCCAATGTAGCACACCCAGAGCATAAGTTCTACTTCAGCGAGATCAGGCCTGCAAAGAAACTGCGTTTCACAGGCCTTTGTAAGAGATGTTCCCGGTAGGCTGTAAGAGCACTGTGCAGAGCGAGTTGTTTCTTAGCTTCCCAAAGAGCTGGAAGCAAGATGCTTTGGGGCCCAACTCGCCCTTTGGAAAGAAGCCTGCAGGTTGTGCCTTTCAGCTCTAGGGCAATGTAGCACACCCAGAGCAGAAGTTCTACTTCAGCCACATCAGGCCTGCAAAGAAACTGCGTTTCACAGGCCTTTGTAAGAGATATTCCCGGTAGGCAGTAAGAGCACTGTGCAGAGCGAGTTGTTTCTTAGCTTCCCAAAGAGCTGGAAGCAAGATGCTTTGGGGCCCAACTCGCCCTTTGGAAAGAAGCCTGCACGTTGTGCCTTTCAGCTCTAGGGCAATGTAGCACACCCAGAGCAGAAGTTCTACTTCAGCCAGATCAGGCCTGCCAAGAAACTTCGTTTCACAGGCCTTTGTAAGAGATGTTCCCGGTAGGCTGTAAGAGCACTGTGCAGAGCGAGTTGTTTCATAGCTAGCCCAAAGAGCTGGAAGCAAGATGCTTTGGGGCCCAACTCGCCCTTTGGAAAGAAGCCTGCAGGTTGTGCCTTTCAGCTCTAGGCCAATGTAGCACACCCAGAGCAGAAGTTCTACTTCAGCGAGATCAGGCCTGCAAAGAAACTGCGTTTCACAGGCCTTTGTAAGAGATGTTCCCGGTAGGCTGTAAGAGCACTGTGCGGAGCGAGTTGTTTCTTAGCTTCCCAAGGAGCTGGAAGCAAGATGTTGCGGCCCAACTCGCCCTTTGCAAAGAAGCCGGCACGTTGTGCCTTTCAGCTCTAGGGCAATGTAGCACACCCAGAGCAGAAGTTCTACTTCAGCGAGATCAGGCCTGCAAAGAAACTGCGTTTCACAGGCCTTTGTAAGAGATGTTCCCGGTAGGCTGTAAGAGCACTGTGCAGAGCGCCTTGTTTCTTAGCTTCCCAAAGAGCTGGAAGCAAGATGCTTTGGGGCCCAACTCGCCCTTTGGAAAGAAGCCTGCACGTTGTGCCTTTCAGCTCTAGGCCAATGTAGCACACCCAGAGCAGAAGTTCTACTTCAGCCAGATCAGGCCTGCAAAGAAACTGCGTTTCACAGGCCTTTGTAAGAGATGTTCCCAGTAGGCTGTAAGAGCACTGTGCAGAGCGACTTGTTTCTTAGCTTCCCAAAGAGCTGGAAGCAAGATGCTTTGGGGCCCAACTCGCCCTTTGGAAACAGGCCTGCACGTTGTGCCCTTCAGCTCTAGGGCAATGTAGCACACCCAGAGCAGAAGTTCTAGTGCAGCGTGATCAGGCCTGCAAAGAAACTGCATTTCACAGGCCTTTGTAAGTGATGGTTCCGGTAGGCTGTAAGAGCACTGTGCAGAGCGAGTTGTTTCATAGCTAGCCCAAAGAGCTGGAAGCAAGATGCTTTGGGGCCCAACTCGCCTTTTGCAAAGAAGCCTGCACATTGTGCCTTTCAGCTCTAGGGCCATGTAGCACACCCAGAGCAGAAGTTCTACTTCAGCCACATCAGGCCTGCAAAGGAACTGCGTTTCACAGGCCTTTGTAAGAGATCTTCCCGGTAGGCTGTAAGAGCACTGTGCAGAGCGAGTTGTTACTTAGCTTCCCAAAGAGCTGGAAGCAAGATGCTTTGGGGCCCAACTCGCCCTTTGGAAAGAAGCCTGCACGTTGTGCCTTTCAGCTCTAGGGCAATGTAGAGCACCCAGAGCAGAAGTTCCACTTCAGCCAGATAAGGCCTGCAAAGAAACTGCGTTTCACAGGCCTTTGCAAGAGATGTTCCCCGTAGGCTGTAAGAGCACTGTGCAGAGCGAGTTGTTTCTTAGCTTCCCAAAGAGCTGGAAGCAAGATGCTTTGGGGCCCAACTCGCCCTTTGGAAAGAAGCCTGCACGTTGTGCCTTTCAGCTCTAGGGCCATGTAGCACACCCAGAGCAGAAGTTCTAGTTCAGCCAGATCAGGCCTGCAAAGAAACTGCATTTCACAGACCTTTGTAACTGATGCTCCCGGTAGGCTGTAAGAGCACTGTGCAGAGCGAGTTGTTTCATAGCTAGCCCAAAGAGCTGGAAGCAAGATGCTTTGGGGCCCAACTCGCCCTTTGGAAAGAAGCCTGCACGTTGTGCCTTTCAGCTCTAGGGCCATGTAGCACACACAGAGCAGAAGTTCTACTTCAGCCACATCAGGCCTGCAAAGAAACTGCGTTTCACAGGCCTTTGTAAAAGATGTTCCCGGTAGGCTGTAAGAGCACTGTGCAGAGCGAGTTGTTTCTTAGCTTCCCAAAGAGCTGGAAGCAAGAAGCTTTGGGGCCCAACTCGCCCTTTGGAAAGAAGCCTGCACGTTGTGCCTTTCAGCTCTAGGCCAATGTAGCACACCCAGAGCAGAAGTTCTACTTCAGCCAGATCAGGCCTGCAAAGAAACTGCGTTTCACAGGCCTTTGTAAGAGATGTTCCCGGTAGGCTGTAAGAGCACTGTGCAGAGCGAGTTGTTTCATAGCTAGCCCAAAGAGCTGGAAGCAAGATGCTTTGGGGCCCAACTCGCCCTTTGGAAAGAAGCCTGCACGTTGTGCCTTTCAGCTCTAGGGCCATGTAGCACACCCAGAGCAGAAGTTCTACCTCAGCCAGATCAGGCCTGCAAAGAAACTGCGTTTGACAGGCCTTTGTATGAGATGTTCCCAGTAGGCTGTAAGAGCACTGTGCAGTGCGAGTTGTTTCTTAGCTTCCCAAGGAGCTGGAAGCAAGTTGCTTTGCGGCCCAACTCGCCCTTTGCAAAGAAGCCTGCACGTTGTGCCTTTCAGCTCTAGGGCAATGTAGCACACCCAGAGCAGAAGTTCTACTTCAGCCAGATCAGGCCTGCAAAGAAACTGCGTTTCACAGGCCTTTGTAAGAGATGTTCCCAGTAGGCTGTAAGAGCACTGTGCAGAGCGACTTGTTTCTTAGCTTCCCAAAGAGCTGGAAGCAAGATGCTTTGGGGCCCAACTCGCCCTTTGGAAACAGGCCTGCACGTTGCGCCCTTCAGCTCTAGGGCAATGTAGCACACCCAGAGCAGAAGTTCTAGTGCAGCGTGATCAGGCCTGCAAAGAAACTGCATTTCACAGGCCTTTGTAAGTGATGGTTCCGGTAGGCTGTAAGAGCACTGTGCAGAGCGAGTTGTTTCTTAGCTTCCGAAGGAGCTGGAAGCAAGATGCTTTGCGGCCCAACTCGCCCTTTGCAAAGAAGCCTGCACGTTGTGCCTTTCAGCTCTAGGGCAATGTAGCACACGCAGAGCAGAATTTCTAGTTCAGCCAGATCAGGCCTGCAAAGAAACTGTGTTTAACAGGCCTTTGTAAGAGATGTTCCCACTAGGCTGTAAGAGCACTGTGCAGAGCGAATTGTTTCATAGCTAGCCCAAAGAGCTGGAAGCAAGATGGTTTGGGGCCTAACTCGCCCTTTGGAAAGAAGCCTGCACGTTGTGCCTTTCAGCTCTAGGCCAATGTAGCACACCCAGAGCATAAGTTCTACTTCAGCGAGATCAGGCCTGCAAAGAAACTGCGTTTCACAGGCCTTTGTAAGAGATGTTCCCGGTAGGCTGTAAGAGCACTGTGCAGAGCGAGTTGTTTCTTAGCTTCCCAAAGAGCTGGAAGCAAGATGCTTTGGGGCCCAACTCGCCCTTTGCAAAGAAGCCTGTAGGTTGTGCCTTTCAGCTCTAGGGCAATGTAGCACACCCAGAGCAGAAGTTCTACTTCAGCCACATCAGGCCTGCAAAGAAACTGCGTTTCACAGGCCTTTGTAAGAGATATTCCCGGTAGGCAGTAAGAGCACTGTGCAGAGTGAGTTGTTTCTTAGCTTCCCAAAGAGCTGGAAGCAAGATGATTTGGGGCCCAACTCGACCTTTGGAAAGAAGCCTGCACGTTGTGCCTTTCAGCTCTAGGGCAATGTAGCACACCCAGAGCAGAAGTTCTAGTTCGGCCAGATCAGGCCTGCCAAGAAACTTCGTTTCACAGGCCTTTGTAAGAGATGTTCCCGGTAGGCTGTAAGAGCACTGTGCAGAGCGAGTTGTTTCATAGCTAGCCCAAAGAGCTGGAAGCAAGATGCTTTGGGGCCCAACTCGCCCTTTGGAAAGAAGCCTGCACGTTGTGCCTTTCAGCTCTAGGCCAATGTAGCACACCCAGAGCAGAAGTTCTACTTCAGCCAGATCAGGCCTGCAAAGAAACTGCGTTACACAGGCCTTTGTAAGAGATGTTCCCGGGATTCTGTAAATGCACTGTGCAGAGCGAGTTGTTTCTTAGCTTCCCAAAGAGCTGGAAGCAAGATGCTTTGGGGCCCAACTCGCCCTTTGGAAAGAAGCCTGCACGTTGTGCCTTTCAGCTCTAGGGCAATGTAGAGCACCCAGAGCAGAAGTTCCACTTCAGCCAGATCAGGCCTGCAAAGAAACTGCGTTTCACAGGCCTTTGTAACTGATGCTCCCGGTAGGCTGTAAGAGCACTGTGCAGAGCGAGTTGTTTCATAGCTAGCCCAAAGAGCTGGAAGCAAGATGCTTTGGGGCCCAACTCGCCCTTTGGAAAGAAGCCTGCACGTTGTGCCTTTCAGCTCTAGGGCCATGTAGCACACACAGAGCAGAAGTTCTACTTCAGCCACATCAGGCCTGCAAAGAAACTGCGTTTCACAGGCCTTTGTAAGAGATGTTCCCGGTAGGCTGTAAGAGCACTGTGCAGAGCGACTTGTTTCTTAGCTTCCCAAAGAGCTGGAAGCAAGAAGCTTTGGGGCCCAACTCGCCCTTTGGAAAGAAGCCTGCACGTTTTGCCTTTCAGCTCTAGGCCAATGTAGCACACCCAGAGCAGAAGTTCTAGTGCAGCGTGATCAGGCCTGCAAAGAAACTGCATTTCACAGGCCTTTGTAAGTGATGGTTCCGGTAGGCTGTAAGAGCACTGTGCAGAGCGAGTTGTTTCATAGCTAGCCCAAAGAGCTGGAAGCAAGATGCTTTGGGGCCCAACTCGCCTTTTGCAAAGAAGCCTGCACATTGTGCCTTTCAGCTCTAGGGCCATGTAGCACACCCAGAGCAGAAGTTCTACTTCAGCCAGATCAGGCCTGCAAAGAAACTGCGTTTCACAGGCCTTTGTAAGAGATGTTCCCGGTAGGCTGTAAGAGCACTGTGCAGAGCGAGTTGTTTCTTAGCTTCCCAAAGAGCTGGAAGCAAGATGCTTTGGGGCCCAACTCGCCCTTTGGAAAGAAGCCTGCAGGTTGTGCCTTTCAGCTCTAGGCCAAAGTAGCACACCCAGAGCAGAAGTTCTACTTCAGCCACATCAGGCCTGCAAAGAAACTGCGTTTCACAGGCCTTTGTAAGAGATGTTCCCGGTAGGCTGTAAGAGCACTGTGCAGAGCGAGTTGTTTCTTAGCTTCCCAAGGAGCTGGAAGCAAGATGCTTTGCGGCCCAACTCGCCCTTTGCAAAGAAGCCTGCACGTTGTGCCTTTCAGCTCTAGGGCAATGTAGCACACCCAGAGCAGAAGTTCTACTTCAGCCAGATCAGGCCTGCAAAGAAACTGTGTTTAACAGGCCTTTGTAAGAGATGTTCCCACTAGGCTGTAAGAGCACTGTGCAGAGCGAATTGTTTCTTAGCTTCCCAAAGAGCTGGAAGCAAGATGGTTTGGGGCCTAACTCGCCCTTTGGAAAGAAGCTTGCACGTTGTGCCTTTCAGCTCTAGGCCAATGTAGCACACCCAGAGCAGAAGTTCTAGTTCAGCCAGATCAGGCCTGCAAAGAAACTGCGTTTCACAGGCCTTTGTAAGAGATGTTCCCGGTAGGCTGTAAGAGCACTGTGCAGAGCGAGTTGTTTCTTAGCTTCCCAAAGAGCTGGAAGCAAGAAGCTTTGGGGCCCAACTCGCCCTTTGGAAAGAAGCCTGCACGTTGTGCCTTTCAGCTCTAGGCCAATGTAGCACACCCAGAGCAGAAGTTCTACTTCAGCCAGATCAGGCCTGCAAAGAAACTTCGTTTCACAGGCCTTTGTAAGAGATGTTCCCGGTAGGCTGTAAGAGCACTGTGAAGAGCGAGTTTTTTCATAGCTAGCCCAAAGAGCTGGAAGCAAGATGCTTTGGTGCCCAACTCGCCCTTTGGAAAGAAGCCTGCACGTTGTGCCTTTCAGCTCTAGGGCCATGTAGCACACCCAGAGCAGAAGTTCTACCTCAGCCAGATCAGGCCTGCAAAGAAACTGCGTTTCACAGGCCTTTGTAAGAGGTGTTCCCGGTAGGCTGTAAGAGCACTGTGCATAGCGAGTTGTTTCTTAGCTTCCCAAAGAGCTGGAAGCAAGATGCTTTGGGGCCCAACTCGCCCTTTGGAAAGAAGCCTGCACGTTGTGCCTTTCAGCTCTAGGCCAATGTAGCACACCCACAGCAGAAGTTCTACTTCAGCCAGATCAGGCCTGCAAAGAAACTGCGTTTCACAGGCCTTTGTAAGAGATGTTCCCGGTAGGCTGTAAGAGCACTGTGCAGAGCGAGTTGTTTCTTAGCTTCCCAAAGAGCTGGAAGCAAGATGCTTTGGGGCCCAACTCGCCCTTTGGAAACAGGCCTGCACGTTGTGCCCTTCAGCTCTAGGGCAATGTAGCACACCCAGAGCAGAAGTTCTAGTGCAGCGTGATCAGGCCTGCAAAGAAACTGCGTTTCACAGGCCTTTGTAATAGATGTTCCCGGTAGGCTGTAAGAGCACTGTGCAGAGCGTGTTGTTTCTTAGCTTCCCAAGAAGCTGGAAGCAAGATGCTTTGGGGCCCAACTCGCCCTTTGGAAAGAAGCCTGCACGTTGTGCCTTTCAGCTCTAGGGCAATGTAGAGCACCCAGAGCAGAAGTTCTACATCAGCCAGATCAGGCCTGCAAAGAAACTGCGTTTCACAGGCCTTTGTAAGAGATGTTCCCGGTAGGCTGTAAGAGCACTGTGCAGAGCGAGTTGTTTCTTAGCTTCCCAAAGAGCTGGAAGCAAGATGCTTTGGGGCCCAACTCGCCCTTTGGAAAGAAGCCTGCACGTTGTGCCTTTCAGCTCTAGGGCAATGTAGAGCACCCAGAGCAGAAGTTCCACTTCAGCCAGATCAGGCCTGCAAAGAAACTGCGTTTCACAGGCCTTTGTAAGAGATGTTCCCGGTAGGCTGTAAGAGCACTGTGCAGAGCGAGTTGTTTCTTAGCTTCCCAAAGAGCTGGAAGCAAGATGCTTTGGGGCCCAACTCGCCCTTTGGAAAGAAGCCTGCACGTTGTGCCTTTCAGCTGTAGGGCCATGTAGCACACCCAGAGCAGAAGTTCTAGTTCAGCCAGATCAGGCCTGCAAAGAAACTGCATTTCACAGGCCTTTGTAACTGATGCTCCCGGTAGGCTGTAAGAGCAGTGTGCAGAGCGAGTTGTTTCATAGCTAGCCCAAAGAGCTGGAAGCAAGATGCTTTGGGGCCCAACTCGCCCTTTGGAAAGAAGCCTGCACGTTGTGCCTTTCAGCTCTAGGGCCATGTAGCACACACAGAGCAGAAGTTCTACTTCAGCCACATCAGGCCTGCAAAGAAACTGCGTTTCACAGGCCTTTGTAAGAGATGTTCCCGGTAGGCTGTAAGAGCACTGTGCAGAGCGAGTTGTTTCTTAGCTTCCCAAAGAGCTGGAAGCAAGAAGCTTTGGGGCCCAACTCGCCCTGTGGAAAGAAGCCTGCACGTTGTGCCTTTCAGCTCTAGGCCAATGTAGCACACCCAGAGCAGAAGTTCTACTTCAGCCAGATCAGGCCTGCAAAGAAACTGCGTTTCACATGCCTTTGTAAGAGATGTTCCCAGTAGGCTGTAAGAGCACTGTGCAGAGCGACTTGTTTCTTAGCTTCCCAAAGAGCTGGAAGCAAGATGCTTTGGGGCCCAACTCGCCCTTTGGAAACAGGCCTGCACGTTGTGCCCTTCAGCTCTAAGGCAATGTAGCACACCCAGAGCAGAAGTTCTAGTGCAGCGTGATCAGGCCTGCAAAGAAACTGCATTTCACAGGCCGTTGTAAGTGATGGTTCCGGTAGGCTGTAAGAGCACTGTGCAGAGCGAGTTGTTTCATAGCTAGCCCAAAGAGCTGGAAGCAAGATGCTTTGGGGCCCAACTCGCCTTTTGCAAAGAAGCCTGCACATTGTGCCTTTCAGCTCTAGGGCCATGTAGCACACCCAGAGCAGAAGTTCTACTTCAGCCAGATCAGGCCTGCAAAGAAACTGCGTTTCACAGGCCTTTGTAAGAGATGTTCCCGGTAGGCTGTAAGAGCACTGTGCAGAGCGAGTTGTTTCTTAGCTTCCCAAAGAGCTCGAAGCAAGATGCTTTGGGGCCCAACTCGCCCTTAGGAAAGAAGCCTGCAGGTTGTGCCTTTCAGCTCTAGGCCAAAGTAGCACACCCAGAGCAGAAGTTGTACTTCAGCCACATCATGCCTGCAAGGAAACTGCGTTTCACAGGCCTTTGTAAGAGATGTTCCCGGTAGGCTGTAAGAGCACTGTGCAGAGCGAGTTGTTTCTTAGCTTCCCAAAGAGCTGGAAGCAAGATGCTTTGGGGCCCAACTCGCCCTTTGCAAAGAAGCCTGCACGTTGTGCCTTTCAGCTCTAGGGCAATGTAGCACACCCAGAGCAGAAGTTCTACTTCAGCCACATCAGGCCTGCAAAGAAACTGCGTTTCACAGGCCTTTGTAAGAGATATTCCCGGTAGGCAGTAAGAGCACTGTGCAGAGCGAGTTGTTTCTTAGCTTCCCAAAGAGCTGGAAGCAAGATGCTTTGGGGCCCAACTCGCCCTTTGGAAAGAAGCCTGCACGTTGTGCCTTTCAGCTCTAGGGCAATGTAGCACACCCAGAGCAGAAGTTCTAGTTCAGCCAGATCAGGCCTGCAAAGAAACTGCGTTTCACAGGCCTTTGTAAGAGATGTTCCCGGTAGGCTGTAAGAGCACTGTGCAGAGCGAGTTGTTTCTTAGCTTCCCAAAGAGCTGGAAGCAAGAAGCTTTGGGGCCCAACTCGCCCTTTGGAAAGAAGCCTGCACGTTGTGCCTTTCAGCTCTAGGCCAATGTAGCACACCCAGAGCAGAAGTTCTACTTCAGCCAGATCAGGCCTGCAAAGAAACTTCGTTTCACAGGCCTTTGTAAGAGATCTTCCCAGTAGGCTGTAAGAGCACTGTGCAGAGCGAGTTGTTTCATAGCTAGCCCAAAGAGCTGGAAGCAAGATGCTTTGGGGCCCAACTCGCCCTTTGGAAAGAAGCCTGCACGTTGTGCCTTTCAGCTCTAGGGCCATGTAGCACACCCAGAGCAGAAGTTCTACCTCATCCAGATCAGGCCTGCAAAGAAACTGCGTTTGACAGGCCTTTGTATGAGATGTTCCCGGTAGTCTGTAAGAGCACTGTGCAGAGCGAGTTGTTTCTTAGCTTCCCAAAGAGCTGGAAGCAAGATGCTTTGGGGCCCAACTCGCCCTTTGGAAAGAAGCCTGCAGGTTGTGCCTTTCAGCTCTAGTCCAATGTAGCACACCCAGAGCAGAAGTTCTACTTCAGCGAGATCAGGCCTGCAAAGAAACTGCGTTTCACAGGCCTTTGTAAGAGATGTTCCCGGTAGGCTGTAAGAGCACTGTGCAGAGCAAGTTGTTTCTTAGCTTCCCAAGGAGCTGGAAGCAAGATGCTTTGCGGCCCAACTCGCCCTTTGCAAAGAAGCCTGCACGTTGTGCCTTTCAGCTCTAGGGCCATGTAGCACACACAGAGCAGAAGTTCTACTTCAGCCACATCAGGCCTGCAAAGAAACTGTGTTTCACAGGCCTTTGTAAGAGAGGTTCCCGGTAGGCTGTAAGAGCACTGTGCAGAGCGAGTTGTTTCTTAGCTTCCCAAAGAGCTGGAAGCAAGAAGCTTTGGGGCCCAACTCGCCCTTTGGAAAGAAGCCTGCACGTTTTGCCTTTCAGCTCTAGGCCAATGTAGCACACCCAGAGCAGAAGTTCTAGTGCAGCGTGATCAGGCCTGCAAAGAAACTGCATTTCACAGGCCTTTGTAAGTGATGGTTCCGGTAGGCTGTAAGAGCACTGTGCAGAGCGAGTTGTTTCATAGCTAGCCCAAAGAGCTGGAAGCAAGATGCTTTGGGGCCCAACTCGCCTTTTGCAAAGAAGCCTGCACATTGTGCCTTTCAGCTCTAGGGCCATGTAGCACACCCAGAGCAGAAGTTCTACTTCAGCCAGATCAGGCCTGCAAAGAAACTGCGTTTCACAGGCCTTTGTAAGAGATGTTCCCGGTAGGCTGTAAGAGCACTGTGCAGAGCGAGTTGTTTCTTAGCTTCCCAAAGAGCTGGAAGCAAGATGCTTTGGGGCCCAACTCGCCCTTTGGAAAGAAGCCTGCAGGTTGTGCCTTTCAGCTCTAGGCCAAAGTAGCACACCCAGAGCAGAAGTTCTACTTCAGCCACATCAGGCCTGCAAAGAAACTGCGTTTCACAGGCCTTTGTAAGAGATGTTCCCGGTAGGCTGTAAGAGCACTGTGCAGAGCGAGTTGTTTCTTAGCTTCCCAAGGAGCTGGAAGCAAGATGCTTTGCGGCCCAACTCGCCCTTTGCAAAGAAGCCTGCACGTTGTGCCTTTCAGCTCTAGGGCAATGTAGCACACCCAGAGCAGAAGTTCTAGTTCAGCCAGATCAGGCCTGCAAAGAAACTGTGTTTAACAGGCCTTTGTAAGAGATGTTCCCACTAGGCTGTAAGAGCACTGTGCAGAGCGAATTGTTTCTTAGCTTCCCAAAGAGCTGGAAGCAAGATGGTTTGGGGCCTAACTCGCCCTTTGGAAACAGGCCTGCACGTTGTGCCCTTCAGCTCTAGGGCAATGTAGCACACCCAGAGCAGAAGTTCTAGTGCAGCGTGATCAGGCCTGCAAAGAAACTGCGTTTCACAGGCCTTTGTAATAGATGTTCCCGGTAGGCTGTAAGAGCACTGTGCAGAGCGTGTTGTTTCTTAGCTTCCCAAGAAGCTGGAAGCAAGATGCTTTGGGGCCCAACTCGCCCTTTGGAAAGAAGCCTGCACGTTGTGCCTTTCAGCTCTAGGGCAATGTAGAGCACGCAGAGCAGAAGTTCTACATCAGCCAGATCAGGCCTGCAAAGAAACTGCGTTTCACAGGCCTTTGTAAGAGATGTTCCCGGTAGGCTGTAAGAGCACTGTGCAGAGCGAGTTGTTTCTTAGCTTCCCAAAGAGCTGGAAGCAAGATGCTTTGGGGCCCAACTCGCCCTTTGGAAAGAAGCCTGCACATTGTGCCTTTCAGCTCTAGGGCAATGTAGAGCACCCAGAGCAGAAGTTAGACTTCAGCCAGATCAGGCCTGCAAAGAAACTGCGTTTCACAGGCCTTTGTAAGAGATGTTCCCGGTAGGCTGTAAGAGCACTGTGCAGAGCGAGTTGTTTCTTAGCTTCCCAAAGAGCTGGAAGCAAGATGCTTTGGGGCCCAACTCGCCCTTTGGAAAGAAGCCTGCACGTTGTGCCTTTCAGCTGTAGGGCCATGTAGCACACCCAGAGCAGAAGTTCTAGTTCAGCCAGATCAGGCCTGCAAAGAAACTGCATTTCACAGGCCTTTGTAAGTGATGCTCCCGGTAGGCTGTAAGAGCACTGTGCAGAGCGAGTTGTTTCATAGCTAGCCCAAAGAGCTGGAAGCAAGATGCTTTGGGGCCCAACTCGCCCTTTGGAAAGAAGCCTGCACGTTGTGCCTTTCAGCTCTAGGGCCATGTAGCACACCCAGAGCAGAAGTTCTACTTCAGCCAGATCAGGCCTGCAAAGAAACTGCGTTTCACAGGCCTTTGTAAGAGATGTTCCCGGTAGGCTGTAAGAGCACTGTGCAGAGCGAGTTGTTTCTTAGCTTCCCAAAGAGCTGGAAGCAAGATGCTTTGGGGCCCAACTCGCCCTTTGGAAAGAAGCCTGAACGTTGTGCCTTTCAGCTCTAGGCCAAAGTAGCACACCCAGAGCAGAAGTTCTACTTCAGCCACATCAGGCCTGCAAAGAAACTGCGTTTCACAGGCCTTTGTAAGAGATGTTCCCGGTAGGCTGTAAGAGCACTGTGCAGAGCGAGTTGTTTCTTAGCTTCCCAAGGAGCTGGAAGCAAGATGCTTTGCGGCCCAACTTGCCCTTTGCAAAGAAGCCTGCACGTTGTGCCTTTCAGCTCTAGGGCAATGTAGCACACCCAGAGCAGAAGTTCTACTTCAGCCAGATCAGGCCTGCAAAGAAACTGTGTTTAACAGGCCTTTGTAAGAGATGTTCCCACTAGGCTGTAAGAGCACTGTGCAGAGCGAATTGTTTCTTAGCTTCCCAAAGAGCTGGAAGCAAGATGGTTTGGGGCCTAACTCGCCCTTTGGAAAGAAGCTTGCACGTTGTGCCTTTCAGCTCTAGGCCAATGTAGCACACCCAGAGCAGAAGTTCTAGTTCAGCCAGATCAGGCCTGCAAAGAAACTGCGTTTCACAGGCCTTTGTAAGAGATGTTCCCGGTAGGCTGTAAGAGCACTGTGCAGAGCGAGTTGTTTCTTAGCTTCCCAAAGAGCTGGAAGCAAGAAGCTTTGGGGCCCAACTCGCCCTTTGGAAAGAAGCCTGCACGTTGTGCCTTTCAGCTCTAGGCCAATGTAGCACACCCAGAGCAGAAGTTCTACTTCAGCCAGATCAGGCCTGCAAAGAAACTTCGTTTCACAGGCCTTTGTAAGAGATGTTCCCGGTAGGCTGTAAGAGCACTGTGAAGAGCGAGTTTTTTCATAGCTAGCCCAAAGAGCTGGAAGCAAGATGCTTTGGTGCCCAACTCGCCCTTTGGAAAGAAGCCTGCACGTTGTGCCTTTCAGCTCTAGGGCCATGTAGCACACCCAGAGCAGAAGTTCTACCTCAGCCAGATCAGGCCTGCAAAGAAACTGCGTTTCACAGGCCTTTGTAAGAGGTGTTCCCGGTAGGCTGTAAGAGCACTGTGCACAGCGAGTTGTTTCTTAGCTTCCCAAAGAGCTGGAAGCAAGATGCTTTGGGGCCCAACTCGCCCTTTGGAAAGAAGCCTGCACGTTGTGCCTTTCAGCTCTAGGCCAATGTAGCACACCCACAGCAGAAGTTCTACTTCAGCCAGATCAGGCCTGCAAAGAAACTGCGTTTCACAGGCCTTTGTAAGAGATGTTCCCGGTAGGCTGTAAGAGCACTGTGCAGAGCGAGTTGTTTCTTAGCTTCCCAAAGAGCTGGAAGCAAGATGCTTTGGGGCCCAACTCGCCCTTTGGAAAGAAGCCTGCACGTTGTGCCTTTCAGCTCTAGGGCAATGTAGAGCACCCAGAGCAGAAGTTCCACTTCAGCCAGATCAGGCCTGCAAAGAAACTGCGTTTCACAGGCCTTTGTAAGAGATGTTCCCGGTAGGCTGTAAGAGCACTGTGCAGAGCGAGTTGTTTCTTAGCTTCCCAAAGAGCTGGAAGCAAGATGCTTTGGGGCCCAACTCGCCCTTTGGAAAGAAGCCTGCACGTTGTGCCTTTCAGCTGTAGGGCCATGTAGCACACCCAGAGCAGAAGTTCTAGTTCAGCCAGATCAGGCCTGCAAAGAAACTGCATTTCACAGGCCTTTGTAACTGATGCTCCAGGTAGGCTGTAAGAGCAGTGTGCAGAGCGAGTTGTTTCATAGCTAGCCCAAAGAGCTGGAAGCAAGATGCTTTGGGGCCCAACTCGCCCTTTGGAAAGAAGCCTGCACGTTGTGCCTTTCAGCTCTAGGGCCATGTAGCACACACAGAGCAGAAGTTCTACTTCAGCCACATCAGGCCTGCAAAGAAACTGCGTTTCACAGGCCTTTGTAAGAGATGTTCCCGGTAGGCTGTAAGAGCACTGTGCAGAGCGAGTTGTTTCTTAGCTTCCCAAAGAGCTGGAAGCAAGAAGCTTTGGGGCCCAACTCGCCCTGTGGAAAGAAGCCTGCACGTTGTGCCTTTCAGCTCTAGGCCAATGTAGCACACCCAGAGCAGAAGTTCTACTTCAGCCAGATCAGGCCTGCAAAGAAACTGCGTTTCACATGCCTTTGTAAGAGATGTTCCCAGTAGGCTGTAAGAGCACTGTGCAGAGCGACTTGTTTCTTAGCTTCCCAAAGAGCTGGAAGCAAGATGCTTTGGGGCCCAACTCGCCCTTTGGAAACAGGCCTGCACGTTGTGCCCTTCAGCTCTAGGGCAATGTAGCACACCCAGAGCAGAAGTTCTAGTGCAGCGTGATCAGGCCTGCAAAGAAACTGCATTTCACAGGCCGTTGTAAGTGATGGTTCCGGTAGGCTGTAAGAGCACTGTGCAGAGCGAGTTGTTTCATAGCTAGCCCAAAGAGCTGGAAGCAAGATGCTTTGGGGCCCAACTCGCCTTTTGCAAAGAAGCCTGCACATTGTGCCTTTCAGCTCTAGGGCCATGTAGCACACCCAGAGCAGAAGTTCTACTTCAGCCAGATCAGGCCTGCAAAGAAACTGCGTTTCACAGGCCTTTGTAAGAGATGTTCCCGGTAGGCTGTAAGAGCACTGTGCAGAGCGAGTTGTTTCTTAGCTTCCCAAAGAGCTGGAAGCAAGATGCTTTGGGGCCCAACTCGCCCTTAGGAAAGAAGCCTGCAGGTTGTGCCTTTCAGCTCTAGGCCAAAGTAGCACATCCAGAGCAGAAGTTGTACTTCAGCCACATCATGCCTGCAAGGAAACTGCGTTTCACAGGCCTTTGTAAGAGATGTTCCCGGTAGGCTGTAAGAGCACTGTGCAGAGCGAGTTGTTTCTTAGCTTCCCAAAGAGCTGGAAGCAAGATGCTTTGGGGCCCAACTCGCCCTTTGCAAAGAAGCCTGCACGTTGTGCCATTCAGCTCTAGGGCAATGTAGCACACCCAGAGCAGAAGTTCTACTTCAGCCACATCAGGCCTGCAAAGAAACTGCGTTTCACAGGCCTTTGTAAGAGATATTCCCGGTAGGCAGTAAGAGCACTGTGCAGAGCGAGTTGTTTCTTAGCTTCCCAAAGAGCTGGAAGCAAGATGCTTTGGGGCCCAACTCGCCCTTTGGAAAGAAGCCTGCACGTTGTGCCTTTCAGCTCTAGGGCAATGTAGCACACCCAGAGCAGAAGTTCTAGTTCAGCCAGATCAGGCCTGCAAAGAAACTGCGTTTCACAGGCCTTTGTAAGAGATGTTCCCGGTAGGCTGTAAGAGCACTGTGCAGAGCGAGTTGTTTCTTAGCTTCCCAAAGAGCTGGAAGCAAGAAGCTTTGGGGCCCAACTCGCCCTTTGGAAAGAAGCCTGCACGTTGTGCCTTTCAGCTCTAGGCCAATGTAGCACACCCAGAGCAGAAGTTCTACTTCAGCCAGATCAGGCCTGCAAAGAAACTGCGTTTCACAGGCCTTTGTAA
The DNA here is from genome assembly GCF_041296265.1 of Equus caballus. Classification (NCBI taxonomy): domain Eukaryota; kingdom Metazoa; phylum Chordata; class Mammalia; order Perissodactyla; family Equidae; genus Equus; species Equus caballus. Next base: position 51,121,599 of record NC_091688.1, on the reverse strand, counting down.
GAGATGTTCCCGGTAGGCTGTAAAAGCACTGTGCAGAGCGAGTTGTTTCTTAGCTTCCCAAAGAGCTGGAAGCAAGATGCTTTGCGGCCCAACTCGCCCTTTGCAAAGAAGCCTGCACGTTGTGCCTTTCAGCTCTAGGGCCATGTAGCACACACAGAGCAGAAGTTCTACTTCAGCCACATCAGGCCTGCAAAGAAACTGTGTTTCACAGGCCTTTGTAAGAGATGTTCCCGGTAGGCTGTAAGAGCACTGTGCAGAGCGAGTTGTTTCTTAGCTTCCCAAAGAGCTGGAAGCAAGAAGCTTTGGGGCCCAACTCGCCCTTTGGAAAGAAGCCTGCACGTTTTGCCTTTCAGCTCTAGGCCAATGTAGCACACCCAGAGCAGAAGTTCTAGTGCAGCGTGATCAGGCCTGCAAAGAAACTGCATTTCACAGGCCTTTGTAAGTGATGGTTCCGGTAGGCTGTAAGAGCACTGTGCAGAGCGAGTTGTTTCATAGCTAGCCCAAAGAGCTGGAAGCAAGATGCTTTGGGGCCCAACTCGCCTTTTGCAAAGAAGCCTGCACATTGTGCCTTTCAGCTCTAGGGCCATGTAGCACACCCAGAGCAGAAGTTCTACTTCAGCCAGATCAGGCCTGCAAAGAAACTGCGTTTCACAGGCCTTTGTAAGAGATGTTCCCGGTAGGCTGTAAGAGCACTGTGCAGAGCGAGTTGCTTCTTAGCTTCCCAAAGAGCTGGAAGCAAGATGCTTTGGGGCCCAACTCGCCCTTAGGAAAGAAGCCTGCACATTGTGCCTTTCAGCTCTAGGGAAATGTAGCACACCCAGAGCAGAAGTTCTGGTTCAGCCAGATCAGGCCTGCCAAGAAACTGCGTTTCACAGGCCTTTGGAAGAGATGTTCCCGGTAGGCTGTAAGAGCACTGTGCAGAGCGAGTTGTTTCTTAGCTTCCCAAAGAGCTGGAAGCAAGATGCTTTGGGGCCCAACTCGCCCTTTGGAAAGAAGCCTGCACGTTGTGCCTTTCAGCTCTAGGCCAATGTAGCACACCCACAGCAGAAGTTCTACTTCAGCCAGATCAGGCCTGCAAAGAAACTGCGTTTCACAGGCCTTTGTAAGAGATGTTCCCGGTAGGCTGTAAGAGCACTGTGCAGAGCGAGTTGTTTCTTAGCTTCCCAAAGAGCTAGAAGCAAGATGCTTTGGGGCCCAACTCGCCCTTTGGAAAGAAGCCTGCACGTTGTGCCTTTCAGCTCTAGGGCCATGTAGCACACCCAGAGCAGAAGTTCTAGTTCAGCCAGATCTGGCCTGCAAAGAAACTGCGTTTCACAGGCCTTTGTAAGAGATGTTCCCGGTAGGCTGTAAGAGCACTGTGCAGAGTGAGTTGTTTCTTAGCTTCCCAAAGAGCTGGAAGCAAGATGCTTTGGGGCCCAACTCGCCCTTTGGAAACAGGCCTGCACGTTGTGCCCTTCAGCTCTAGGGCAATGTAGCACACCCAGAGCAGAAGTTCTAGTGCAGCGTGATCAGGCCTGCAAAGAAACTGCATTTCACAGGCCTTTGTAAGTGATGGTTCCGGTAGGCTGTAAGAGCACTGTGCAGAGCGAGTTGTTTCATAGCTAGCCCAAAGAGCTGGAAGCAAGATGCTTTGGGGCCCAACTCGCCTTTTGCAAAGAAGCCTGCACATTGTGCCTTTCAGCTCTAGGGCGATGTAGCACACCCAGAGCAGAAGTTCTAGTTCAGCCAGATCAGGCCTGCAAAGAAACTGTGTTTAACAGGCCTTTGTAAGAGATGTTCCCACTAGGCTGTAAGAGCACTGTGCAGAGCGAATTGTTTCTTAGCTTCCCAAAGAGCTGGAAGCAAGATGGTTTGGGGCCTAACTCGCCCTTTGGAAAGAAGCCTGCACGTTGTGCCTTTCAGCTCTAGGCCAATGTAGCACACCCAGAGCAGAAGTTCTACTTCAGCCAGATCAGGCCTGCAAAGAAACTGCGTTTCACAGGCCTTTGTAAGAGATGTTCCCGGTAGGCTGTAAGAGCACTGTGCAGAGCGAGTTGTTTCTTAGCTTCCCAAAGAGCTGGAAGCAAGATGCTTTGGGGCCCAACTCGCCCTTTGCAAAGAAGCCTGCACGTTGTGCCTTTCAGCTCTAGGGCAATGTAGCACACCCAGAGCAGAAGTTCTACTTCAGCCACATCAGGCCTGCAAAGAAACTGCGTTTCACAGGCCTTTGTAAGAGATATTCCCGGTAGGCAGTAAGAGCACTGTGCAGAGCGAGTTGTTTCTTAGCTTCCCAAAGAGCTGGAAGCAAGATGCTTTGGGGCCCAACTCGCCCTTTGGAAAGAAGCCTGCACGTTGTGCCTTTCAGCTCTAGGGCAATGTAGCACACCCAGAGCAGAAGTTCTAGTTCAGCCAGATCAGGCCTGCAAAGAAACTGCGTTTCACAGGCCTTTGTAAGAGATGTTCCCGGTAGGCTGTAAGAGCACTGTGCAGAGCGAGTTGTTTCTTAGCTTCCCAAAGAGCTGGAAGCAAGAAGCTTTGGGGCCCAACTCGCCCTTTGGAAAGAAGCCTGCATGTTGTGCCTTTCAGCTCTAGGCCAATGTAGCACACCCAGAGCAGAAGTTCTACTTCAGCCAGATCAGGCCTGCAAAGAAACTTCGTTTCACAGGCCTTTGTAAGAGATCTTCCCAGTAGGCTGTAAGAGCACTGTGCAGAGCGAGTTGTTTCATAGCTAGCCCAAAGAGCTGGAAGCAAGATGCTTTGGGGCCCAACTCGCCCTTTGGAAAGAAGCCTGCACGTTGTGCCTTTCAGCTCTAGGGCCATGTAGCACACCCAGAGCAGAAGTTCTACCTCATCCAGATCAGGCCTGCAAAGAAACTGCGTTTGACAGGCCTTTGTATGAGATGTTCCCGGTAGTCTGTAAGAGCAGTGTGCAGAGCGAGTTGTTTCTTAGCTTCCCAAAGAGCTGGAAGCAAGATGCTTTGGGGCCCAACTCGCCCTTTGGAAAGAAGCCTGCAGGTTGTGCCTTTCAGCTCTAGGCCAATGTAGCACACCCAGAGCAGAAGTTCTACTTCAGCGAGATCAGGCCTGCAAAGAAACTGCGTTTCACAGGCCTTTGTAAGAGATGTTCCCGGTAGTCTGTAAGAGCACTGTGCAGAGCGAGTTGTTTCTTAGCTTCCCAAGGAGCTGGAAGCAAGATGCTTTGCGGCCCAACTCGCCCTTTGCAAAGAAGCCTGCACGTTGTGCCTTTCAGCTCTAGGGCAATGTAGCACACCCAGAGCAGAAGTTCTACTTCAGCGAGGTCAGGCCTGCAAAGAAACTGCGTTTCACAGGCCTTTGTAAGAGATGTTCCCGGTAGGCTGTAAGAGCACTGTGCAGAGCGAGTTGTTTCTTAGCTTCCCAAGGAGCTGGAAGCAAGATGCTTTGCGGCCCAACTCGCCCTTTGCAAAGAAGTCTGCACGTTGTGCCTTTCAGCTCTAGGGCAATGTAGCACACGCAGAGCAGAAGTTCTAGTTCAGCCAGATCAGGCCTGCAAAGAAACTGCGTTTCACAGGCCTTTGTAAGAGATGTTCCCGGTAGGCTGTAAGAGCACTGTGCAGAGCGAGTTGTTTCTTAGCTTCCCAAAGAGCTGGAAGCAAGATGCTTTGGGGCCCAACTCGCCCTTTGGAAAGAATCCTGCACGTTGTGCCTTTCAGCTCTAGGCCAATGTAGCACACACAGAGCAGAAGTTCTACTTCAGCCAGATCAGGCCTGCAAAGAAACTGCGTTTGAGATGCCTTTGTAAGAGATGTTCCCGGTAGGCTGTAAAAGCACTGTGCAGAGCGAGTTGTTTCTTAGCTTCCCAAAGAGCTGGAAGCAAGATGCTTTGGGGCCCAACTCGCCCTTAGGAAAGAAGCCTGCACATTGTGCCTTTCAGCTCTAGGGAAATGTAGCACACCCAGAGCAGAAGTTCTGGTTCAGCCAGATCAGGCCTGCCAAGAAACTGCGTTTCACAGGCCTTTGGAAGAGATGTTTCCGGTAGGCTGTAAGAGCACTGTGCAGAGCGAGTTGTTTCTTAGCTTCCCAAAGAGCTGGAAGCAAGATGCTTTGGGGCCCAACTCGCCCTTTGGAAAGAAGCCTGCACGTTGTGCCTTTCAGCTCTAGGCCAATGTAGCACACCCACAGCAGAAGTTCTACTTCAGCCAGATCAGGCCTGCAAAGAAACTGCGTTTCACAGGCCTTTGTAAGAGATGTTCCCGGTAGGCTGTAAGAGCACTGTGCAGAGCGAGTTGTTTCTTAGCTTCCCAAAGAGCTGGAAGCAAGATGCTTTGGGGCCCAACTCGCCCTTTGGAAAGAAGCCTGCACGTTGTGCCTTTCAGCTCTAGGGCCATGTAGCACACCCAGAGCAGAAGTTCTAGTTCAGCCAGATCTGGCCTGCAAAGAAACTGCGTTTCACAGGCCTTTGTAAGAGATGTTCCCGGTAGGCTGTAAGAGCACTGTGCAGAGTGAGTTGTTTCTTAGCTTCCCAAAGAGCTGGAAGCAAGATGCTTTGGGGCCCAACTCGCCCTTTGGAAACAGGCCTGCACGTTGTGCCCTTCAGCTCTAGGGCAATGTAGCACACCCAGAGCAGAAGTTCTAGTGCAGCGTGATCAGGCCTGCAAAGAAACTGCATTTCACAGGCCTTTGTAAGTGATGGTTCCGGTAGGCTGTAAGAGCACTGTGCAGAGCGAGTTGTTTCATAGCTAGCCCAAAGAGCTGGAAGCAAGATGCTTTGGGGCCCAACTCGCCTTTTGCAAAGAAGCCTGCACATTGTGCCTTTCAGCTCTAGGGCGATGTAGCACACCCAGAGCAGAAGTTCTAGTTCAGCCAGATCAGGCCTGCAAAGAAACTGTGTTTAACAGGCCTTTGTAAGAGATGTTCCCACTAGGCTGTAAGAGCACTGTGCAGAGCGAATTGTTTCTTAGCTTCCCAAAGAGCTGGAAGCAAGATGGTTTGGGGCCTAACTCGCCCTTTGGAAAGAAGCCTGCACGTTGTGCCTTTCAGCTCTAGGCCAATGTAGCACACCCAGAGCAGAAGTTCTACTTCAGCCAGATCAGGCCTGCAAAGAAACTGCGTTTCACAGGCCTTTGTAAGAGATGTTCCCGGTAGGCTGTAAGAGCACTGTGCAGAGCGAGTTGTTTCTTAGCTTCCCAAAGAGCTGGAAGCAAGATGCTTTGGGGCCCAACTCGCCCTTTGCAAAGAAGCCTGCACGTTGTGCCTTTCAGCTCTAGGGCAATGTAGCACACCCAGAGCAGAAGTTCTACTTCAGCCACATCAGGCCTGCAAAGAAACTGCGTTTCACAGGCCTTTGTAAGAGATATTCCCGGTAGGCAGTAAGAGCACTGTGCAGAGCGAGTTGTTTCTTAGCTTCCCAAAGAGCTGGAAGCAAGATGCTTTGGGGCCCAACTCGCCCTTTGGAAAGAAGCCTGCACGTTGTGCCTTTCAGCTCTAGGGCAATGTAGCACACCCAGAGCAGAAGTTCTAGTTCAGCCAGATCAGGCCTGCAAAGAAACTGCGTTTCACAGGCCTTTGTAAGAGATGTTCCCGGTAGGCTGTAAGAGCACTGTGCAGAGCGAGTTGTTTCTTAGCTTCCCAAAGAGCTGGAAGCAAGAAGCTTTGGGGCCCAACTCGCCCTTTGGAAAGAAGCCTGCACGTTGTGCCTTTCAGCTCTAGGCCAATGTAGCACACCCAGAGCAGAAGTTCTACTTCAGCCAGATCAGGCCTGCAAAGAAACTGCGTTTCACAGGCCTTTGTAAGAGATCTTCCCAGTAGGCTGTAAGAGCACTGTGCAGAGCGAGTTGTTTCATAGCTAGCCCAAAGAGCTGGAAGCAAGATGCTTTGGGGCCCAACTCGCCCTTTGGAAAGAAGCCTGCACGTTGTGCCTTTCAGCTCTAGGGCCATGTAGCACACCCAGAGCAGAAGTTCTACCTCATCCAGATCAGGCCTGCAAAGAAACTGCGTTTGACAGGCTTTTGTATGAGATGTTCCCGGTAGTCTGTAAGAGCACTGTGCAGAGCGAGTTGTTTCTTAGCTTCCCAAAGAGCTGGAAGCAAGATGCTTTGGGGCCCAACTCGCCCTTTGGAAAGAAGCCTGCAGGTTGTGCCTTTCAGCTCTAGGCCAATGTAGCACACCCAGAGCAGAAGTTCTACTTCAGCGAGATCAGGCCTGCAAAGAAACTGCGTTTCACAGGCCTTTGTAAGAGATGTTCCCGGTAGGCTGTAAGAGCACTGTGCAGAGCGAGTTGTTTCTTAGCTTCCCAAGGAGCTGGAAGCAAGATGCTTTGCGGCCCAACTCGCCCTTTGCAAAGAAGCCTGCACGTTGTGCCTTTCAGCTCTAGGGCAATGTAGCACACCCAGAGCAGAAGTTCTACTTCAGCGAGATCAGGCCTGCAAAGAAACTGCGTTTCACAGGCCTTTGTAAGAGATGTTCCCGGTAGGCTGTAAGAGCACTGTGCAGAGCGACTTGTTTCTTAGCTTCCCAAGGAGCTGGAAGCAAGATGCTTTGCGGCCCAACTCGCCCTTTGCAAAGAAGTCTGCACGTTGTGCCTTTCAGCTCTAGGGCAATGTAGCACACGCAGAGCAGAAGTTCTAGTTCAGCCAGATCAGGCCTGCAAAGAAACTGCGTTTCACAGGCCTTTGTAAGAGATGTTCCCGGTAGGCTGTAAGAGCACTGTGCAGAGCGAGTTGTTTCTTAGCTTCCCAAAGAGCTGGATGCAAGATGCTTTGGGGCCCAACTCGCCCTTTGGAAAGAATCCTGCACGTTGTGCCTTTCAGCTCTAGGCCAATGTAGCACACACAGAGCAGAAGTTCTACTTCAGCCAGATCAGGCCTGCAAAGAAACTGCGTTTGAGATGCCTTTGTAAGAGATGTTCCCGGTAGGCTGTAAAAGCACTGTGCAGAGCGAGTTGTTTCTTAGCTTCCCAAAGAGCTGGAAGCAAGATGCTTTGGGGCCCAACTCGCCCTTAGGAAAGAAGCCTGCACATTGTGCCTTTCAGCTCTAGGGAAATGTAGCACACGCAGAGCAGAAGTTCTGGTTCAGCCAGATCAGGCCTGCCAAGAAACTGCGTTTCACAGGCCTTTGGAAGAGATGTTCCCGGTAGGCTGTAAGAGCACTGTGCAGAGCGAGTTGTTTCTTAGCTTCCCAAAGAGCTGGAAGCAAGATGCTTTGGGGCCCAACTCGCCCTTTGGAAAGAAGCCTGCACGTTGTGCCTTTCAGCTCTAGGGCCATGTAGCACACCCAGAGCAGAAGTTCTAGTTCAGCCAGATCTGGCCTGCAAAGAAACTGCGTTTCACAGGCCTTTGTAAGAGATGTTCCCGGTAGGCTGTAAGAGCACTGTGCAGAGCGAGTTGTTTCTTAGCTTCCCAAAGAGCTGGAAGCAAGATGCTTTGGGGCCCAACTCGCCCTTTGGAAACAGGCCTGCACGTTGTGCCCTTCAGCTCTAGGGCAATGTAGCATACCCAGAGCAGAAGTTCTAGTGCAGCGTGATCAGGCCTGCAAAGAAACTGCATTTCACAGGCCTTTGTAAGTGATGGTTCCGGTAGGCTGTAAGAGCACTGTGCAGAGCGAGTTGTTTCATAGCTAGCCCAAAGAGCTGGAAGCAAGATGCTTTGGGGCCCAACTCGCCCTTTGGAAAGAAGCCTGCACGTTGTGCCTTTCAGCTCTAGGGCCATGTAGCACACCCAGAGCAGAAGTTCTACCTCATCCAGATCAGGCCTGCAAAGAAACTGCGTTTGACAGGCCTTTGTATGAGATGTTCCCGGTAGTCTGTAAGAGCACTGTGCAGAGCGAGTTGTTTCTTAGCTTCCCAAAGAGCTGGAAGCAAGATGCTTTGGGGCCCAACTCGCCCTTTGGAAAGAAGCCTGCAGGTTGTGCCTTTCAGCTCTAGGGAAATGTAGCACACCCAGAGCATAAGTTCTACTTCAGCGAGATCAGGCCTGCAAAGAAACTGCGTTTCACAGGCCTTTGTAAGAGATGTTCCCGGTAGGCTGTAAGAGCACTGTGCAGAGCGAGTTGTTTCTTAGCTTCCCAAGGAGCTGGAAGCAAGATGCTTTGCGGCCCAACTCGCCCTTTGCAAAGAAGCCTGCACGTTGTGCCTTTCAGCTCTAGGGCCATGTAGCACACCCAGAGCAGAAGTTCTACTTCAGCGAGATCAGGCCTGCAAAGAAACTGCGTTTCACAGGCCTTTGTAAGAGATGTTCCCGGTAGGCTGTAAGAGCACTGTGCAGAGCGAGTTGTTTCTTAGCTTCCCAAGGAGCTGGAAGCAAGATGCTTTGCGGCCCAACTCGCCCTTTGCAAAGAAGTCTGCACGTTGTGCCTTTCAGCTCTAGGGCAATGTAGCACACGCAGAGCAGAAGTTCTAGTTCAGCCAGATCAGGCCTGCAAAGAAACTGCGTTTCACAGGCCTTTGTAAGAGATGTTCCCGGTAGGCTGTAAGAGCACTGTGCAGAGCGAGTTGTTTCTTAGCTTCCCAAAGAGCTGGAAGCAAGATGCTTTGGGGCCCAACTCGCCCTTTGGAAAGAATCCTGCACGTTGTGACTTTCAGCTCTAGGCCAATGTAGCACACACAGAGCAGAAGTTCTACTTCAGCCAGATCAGGCCTGCAAAGAAACTGCGTTTGAGATGCCTTTGTAAGAGATGTTCCCGGTAGGCTGTAAAAGCACTGTGCAGAGCGAGTTGTTTCTTAGCTTCCCAAAGAGCTGGAAGCAAGATGCTTTGGGGCCCAACTCGCCCTTAGGAAAGAAGCCTGCACATTGTGCCTTTCAGCTCTAGGGAAATGTAGCACACCCAGAGCAGAAGTTCTGGTTCAGCCAGATTAGGCCTGCCAAGAAACTGCGTTTCACAGGCCTTTGGAAGAGATGTTCCCGGTAGGCTGTAAGAGCACTGTGCAGAGCGAGTTGTTTCTTAGCTTCCCAAAGAGCTGGAAGCAAGAAGCTTTGGGGCCCAACTCGCCCTTTGGAAAGAAGCCTGCACGTTGTGCCTTTCAGCTCTAGGCCAATGTAGCACACCCAGAGCAGAAGTTCTACTTCAGCCAGATCAGGCCTGCAAAGAAACTTCGTTTCACAGGCCTTTGTAAGAGATCTTCCCGGTAGGCTGTAAGAGCACTGTGCAGAGCGAGTTGTTTCATAGCTAGCCCAAAGAGCTGGAAGCAAGATGCTTTGGGGCCCAACTCGCCCTTTGGAAAGAAGCCTGCACGTTGTGCCTTTCAGCTCTAGGGCCATGTAGCACACCCAGAGCAGAAGTTCTACCTCATCCAGATCAGGCCTGCAAAGAAACTGCGTTTGACAGGCCTTTGTATGAGATGTTCCCGGTAGTCTGTAAGAGCACTGTGCAGAGCGAGTTGTTTCTTAGCTTCCCAAAGAGCTGGAAGCAAGATGCTTTGGGGCCCAACTCGCCCTTTGGAAAGAAGCCTGCAGGTTGTGCCTTTCAGCTCTAGGCCAATGTAGCACACCCAGAGCAGAAGTTCTACTTCAGCGAGATCAGGCCTGCAAAGAAACTGCGTTTCACAGGCCTTTGTAAGAGATGTTCCCGGTAGGCTGTAAGAGCACTGTGCAGAGCGAGTTGTTTCTTAGCTTCCCAAGGAGCTGGAAGCAAGATGCTTTGCGGCCCAACTCGCCCTTTGCAAAGAAGCCTGCACGTTGTGCCTTTCAGCTCTAGGGCAATGTAGCACACCCAGAGCAGAAGTTCTACTTCAGCGAGATCAGGCCTGCAAAGAAACTGCGTTTCACAGGCCTTTGTAAGAGATGTTCCCGGTAGGCTGTAAGAGCACTGTGCAGAGCGAGTTGTTTCTTAGCTTCCCAAGGAGCTGGAAGCAAGATGCTTTGCGGCCCAACTCGCCCTTTGCAAAGAAGTCTGCACGTTGTGCCTTTCAGCTCTAGGGCAATGTAGCACACGCAGAGCAGAAGTTCTAGTTCAGCCAGATCAGGCCTGCAAAGAAACTGCGTTTCACAGGCCTTTGTAAGAGATGTTCCCGGTAGGCTGTAAGAGCACTGTGCAGAGCGAGTTGTTTCTTAGCTTCCCAAAGAGCTGGAAGCAAGATGCTTTGGGGCCCAACTCGCCCTTTGGAAAGAATCCTGCACGTTGTGCCTTTCAGCTCTAGGCCAATGTAGCACACACAGAGCAGAAGTTCTACTTCAGCCAGATCAGGCCTGCAAAGAAACTGCGTTTGAGATGCCTTTGTAAGAGATGTTCCCGGTAGGCTGTAAAAGCACTGTGCAGAGCGAGTTGTTTCTTAGCTTCCCAAAGAGCTGGAAGCAAGATGCTTTTGGGGCCCAACTCGCCCTTAGGAAAGAAGCCTGCACATTGTGCCTTTCAGCTCTAGGGAAATGTAGCACACCCAGAGCAGAAGTTCTGGTTCAGCCAGATTAGGCCTGCCAAGAAACTGCGTTTCACAGGCCTTTGGAAGAGATGTTCCCGGTAGGCTGTAAGAGCACTGTGCAGAGCGAGTTGTTTCTTAGCTTCCCAAAGAGCTGGAAGCAAGATGCTTTGGGGCCCAACTCGCCCTTTGGAAAGAAGCCTGCACGTTGTGCCTTTCAGCTCTAGGCCAATGTAGCACACCCACAGCAGAAGTTCTACTTCAGCCAGATCAGGCCTGCAAAGAAACTGCGTTTCACAGGCCTTTGGAAGAGATGTTCCCGGTAGGCTGTAAGAGCACTGTGCAGAGCGAGTTGTTTCTTAGCTTCCCAAAGAGCTGGAAGCAAGATGCTTTGGGGCCCAACTCGCCCTTTGGAAAGAAGCCTGCACGTTGTGCCTTTCAGCTCTAGGGCCATGTAGCACACCCAGAGCAGAAGTTCTAGTTCAGCCAGATCTGGCCTGCAAAGAAACTGCATTTCACAGGCCTTTGTAACTGATGCTCCCGGTAGGCTGTAAGAGCACTGTGCAGAGCGAGTTGTTTCATAGCTAGCCCAAAGAGCTGGAAGCAAGAAGCTTTGGGGCCCAACTCGCCCTTTGGAAAGAAGCCTGCACGTTGTGCCTTTCAGCTCTAGGGCCATGTAGCACACCCAGAGCAGAAGTTCTACTTCAGCCACATCAGGCCTGCAAAGAAACTGCGTTTCACAGGCCTTTGTAAGAGATGTTCCCGGTAGGCTGTAAGAGCACTGTGCAGAGCGAGTTGTTTCTTAGCTTCCCAAGGAGCTGGAAGCAAGATGCTTTGCGGCCCAACTCGCCCTTTGCAAAGAAGCCTGCACGTTGTGCCTTTCAGCTCTAGGGCAATGTAGCACACCCAGAGCAGAAGTTCTACTTCAGCCAGATCAGGCCTGCAAAGAAACTGCGTTTCACAGGCCTTTGTAAGAGATGTTCCCGGTAGGCTGTAAGAGCACTGTGCAGAGCGAGTTGTTTCTTAGCTTCCCAAAGAGCTGGAAGCAAGATGCTTTGGGGCCCAACTTGCCCTTTTGAAAGAAGCCTGCACGTTGTGCCTTTCAGCTCTAGGCCAATGTAGCACACCCAGAGCAGAAGTTCTACTTCAGCCAGATCAGGCCTGAAAAGAAACTGTGTTTCACAGGCCTTTGTAAGACATGTTCCCAGTAGGCTGTAAGAGCACTGTGCAGAGCGACTTGTTTCTTAGCTTCGCAAAGAGCTGGAAGCAAGATGGTTTGGGGCCCAACTCGCCCTTTGGAAAGAAGCCTGCACGTTGTGCCTTTCAGCTCAGGGCCAATGTAGCACACCTAGAGCAGAAGTTCTACTTCAGCTAGGTCAGGCCTGCAAAGAAACAGTGTTTCACAGGCCTTTGTAAGAGATGTTCCCGGTAGGCTGTAAGAGCAGTGTGCAGAGCGAGTTGTTTCTTAGCTTCCCAAAGAGCTGGAAGCAAGATGCTTTGGGGCCCAACTCGACCTTTGGAAAGAAGCCTGCACGCTGTGCCTTTCAGCTCTAGGGCAATGTAGCACACGCAGAGCAGAAGTTCTACTTCAGCCAGATCAGGCCTGCAAAGAAACTGCGTTTCACAGGCCTTTGGAAGAGATGTTCCCGGTAGGCTGTAAGAGCACTGTGCAGAGCGAGTTGTTTCTTAGCTTCCCAAAGAGCTGGAAGCAAGATGCTTTGGGGCCCAACTCGCCCTTTGGAAAGAAGCCTGCACGTTGTGCCTTTCAGCTCTAGGCCAATGTAGCACACCCAGAGCAGAAGTTCTACTTCAGCCATATCAGGACTGCAAAGAAACTGCGTTTCACAGGCCTTTGTAAGAGATCTTCCCGGTAGGCTGTAAAAGCACTGTGCACAGCGAGTTGTTTCTTAGCTTCCCAAAGATCTGGAAGCAAGATGCTTTGGGGCCCAACTCGCCCTTTGGAAAGAAGCCTGCACGTTGTGCCTTTCAGCTCTAGGGCAATGTAGAGCACCCAGAGCAGAAGTTCCACTTCAGCCAGATCAGGCCTGCAAAGAAACTGCGTTTCACAGGCCTTTGTAACTGATGCTCCCGGTAGGCTGTAAGAGCACTGTGCAGAGCGAGTTGTTTCTTAGCTTCCCAAAGAGCTGGAAGCAAGATGCTTTGGGGCCCAACTCGCCCTTTGGAAAGAAGCCTGCAGGTTGTGCCTTTCAGCTCTAGGCCAATGTAGCACACCCAGAGCAGAAGTTCTACCTCAGCCAGATCCGGCCTGCAAATAAACTGCGTTTGACAGGCCTTTGTATGAGATGTTCCCGGTAGGCTGTAAGAGCACTGTGCAGTGCGAGTTGTTTCTTAGCTTCCCAAGGAGCTGGAAGCAAGTTGCTTTGCGTCCCAACTCGCCCTTTGCAAAGAAGCCTGCACGTTGTGCCTTTCAGTTCTAGGGCAATGTAGCACACGCAGAGCAGAAGTTCTAGTTCAGCCAGATCCGGCCTGCAAAGAAACTGCGTTTCACAGGCCTTTGTAAGAGATGTTCCCGGTAGGCTGTAAGAGCACTGTGCAGAGCGCCTTGTTTCTTAGCTTCGCAAAGAGCTGGAAGCAAGATGGTTTGGGGCCCAACTCGCCCTTTGGAAAGAAGCCTGCACGTTGTGCCTTTCAGCTCTAGGCCAATGTAGCACACCCAGAGCAGAAGTTCTACTTCAGCGAGATCAGGCCTGCAAAGAAACTGCGTTTCACAGGCCTTTGTAAGAGATGTTCCCGGTAGGCTGTAAGAGCACTGTGCAGAGCGAGTTGTTTCTTAGCTTCCCAAGGAGCTGGAAGCAAGATGCTTTGCGGCCCAACTCGCCCTTTGCAAAGAAGCCTGCACGTTGTGCCTTTCAGCTCTAGGGCAATGTAGCACACCCAGAGCAGAAGTTCTACTTCAGCGAGATCAGGCCTGCAAAGAAACTGCGTTTCACAGGCCTTTGTAAGAGATGTTCCCGGTAGGCTGTAAGAGCACTGTGCAGAGCGAGTTGTTTCTTAGCTTCCCAAAGAGCTGGAAGCAAGATGCTTTGGGGCCCAACTCGCCCTTTGGAAAGAAGCCTGCACGTTGTGCCTTTCAGCTCTAGGGCAATGTAGAGCACCCAGAGCAGAAGTTCCACTTCAGCCAGATCAGGCCTGCAAAGAAACTGCGTTTCACAGGCCTTTGTAAGAGATGTTCCCGGTAGGCTGTAAGAGCACTGTGCAGAGCGAGTTGTTTCTTAGCTTCCCAAAGAGCTGGAAGCAAGATGCTTTGGGGCCCAACTCGCCCTTTGGAAAGAAGCCTGCACGTTGTGCCTTTCAGCTCTAGGGCCATGTAGCACACACAGAGCAGAAGTTCTACTTCAGCCACATCAGGCCTGCAAAGAAACTGCGTTTCACAGGCCTTTGTAAGAGATGTTCCCGGTAGGCTGTAAGAGCACTGTGCAGAGCGAGTTGTTTCTTAGCTTCCCAAAGAGCTGGAAGCAAGAAGCTTTGGGGCCTAACTCGCCCTGTGGAAAGAAGCCTGCACGTTGTGCCTTTCAGCTCTAGGCCAATGTAGCACACCCACAGCAGAGGTTCTACTTCAGCCAGATCAGGCCTGCAAAGAAACTGCGTTTCACAGGCCTTTGTAAGAGATGTTCCCGGTAGGCTGTAAGAGCACTGTGCAGAGCGAGTTGTTTCTTAGCTTCCCAAAGAGCTGGAAGCAAGATGCTTTGGGGCCCAACTCGCCCTTTGGAAAGAATCCTGCACGTTGTGACTTTCAGCTCTAGGCCAATGTAGCACACACAGAGCAGAAGTTCTACTTCAGCCAGATCAGGCCTGCAAAGAAACTGCGTTTGAGATGCCTTTGTAAGAGATGTTCCCGGTAGGCTGTAAAAGCACTGTGCAGAGCGAGTTGTTTCTTAGCTTCCCAAAGAGCTGGAAGCAAGATGCTTTGGGGCCCAACTCGCCCTTAGGAAAGAAGCCTGCACATTGTGCCTTTCAGCTCTAGGGAAATGTAGCACACCCAGAGCAGAAGTTCTGGTTCAGCCAGATTAGGCCTGCCAAGAAACTGCGTTTCACAGGCCTTTGGAAGAGATGTTCCCGGTAGGCTGTAAGAGCACTGTGCAGAGCGAGTTGTTTCTTAGCTTCCCAAAGAGCTGGAAGCAAGATGCTTTGGGGCCCAACTCGCCCTTTGGAAAGAAGCCTGCACGTTGTGCCTTTCAGCTCTAGGCCAATGTAGCACACCCAGAGCAGAAGTTCTACTTCAGCCAGATCAGGCCTGCAAAGAAACTGCGTTTCACAGGCCTTTGTAAGAGATGTTCCCGGTAGGCTGTAAGAGCACTGTGCAGAGCGAGTTGTTTCTTAGCTTCCCAAGGAGCTGGAAGCAAGATGCTTTGCGGCCCAACTCGCCCTTTGCAAAGAAGCCTGCACGTTGTGCCTTTCAGCTCTAGGGCAATGTAGCACACCCAGAGCAGAAGTTCTACTTCAGCGAGATCAGGCCTGCAAAGAAACTGCGTTTCACAGGCCTTTGTAAGAGATGTTCCCGGTAGGCTGTAAGAGCACTGTGCAGAGCGAGTTGTTTCTTAGCTTCCCAAGGAGCTGGAAGCAAGATGCTTTGCGGCCCAACTCGCCCTTTGCAAAGAAGTCTGCACGTTGTGCCTTTCAGCTCTAGGGCAATGTAGCACACGCAGAGCAGAAGTTCTAGTTCAGCCAGATCAGGCCTGCAGAGAAACTGCGTTTCACAGGCCTTTGTAAGAGATGTTCCCGGTAGGCTGTAAGAGCACTGTGCAGAGCGAGTTGTTTCTTAGCTTCCCAAAGAGCTGGAAGCAAGATGCTTTGGGGCCCAACTCGCCCTTTGGAAAGAATCCTGCACGTTGTGCCTTTCAGCTCTAGGCCAATGTAGCACACACAGAGCAGAAGTTCTACTTCAGCCAGATCAGGCCTGCAAAGAAACTGCGTTTGAGATGCCTTTGTAAGAGATGTTCCCGGTAGGCTGTAAAAGCACTGTGCAGAGCGAGTTGTTTCTTAGCTTCCCAAAGAGCTGGAAGCAAGATGCTTTGGGGCCCAACTCGCCCTTAGGAAAGAAGCCTGCACATTGTGCCTTTCAGCTCTAGGGAAATGTAGCACACCCAGAGCAGAAGTTCTGGTTCAGCCAGATTAGGCCTGCCAAGAAACTGCGTTTCACAGGCCTTTGGAAGAGATGTTCCCGGTAGGCTGTAAGAGCACTGTGCAGAGCGAGTTGTTTCTTAGCTTCCCAAAGAGCTGGAAGCAAGATGCTTTGGGGCCCAACTCGCCCTTTGGAAAGAAGCCTGCACGTTGTGCCTTTCAGCTCTAGGCCAATGTAGCACACCCACAGCAGAAGTTCTACTTCAGCCAGATCAGGCCTGCAAAGAAACTGCGTTTCACAGGCCTTTGGAAGAGATGTTCCCGGTAGGCTGTAAGAGCACTGTGCAGAGCGAGTTGTTTCTTAGCTTCCCAAAGAGCTGGAAGCAAGATGCTTTGGGGCCCAACTCGCCCTTTGGAAAGAAGCCTGCACGTTGTGCCTTTCAGCTCTAGGGCCATGTAGCACACCCAGAGCAGAAGTTCTAGTTCAGCCAGATCTGGCCTGCAAAGAAACTGCATTTCACAGGCCTTTGTAACTGATGCTCCCGGTAGGCTGTAAGAGCACTGTGCAGAGCGAGTTGTTTCATAGCTAGCCCAAAGAGCTGGAAGCAAGAAGCTTTGGGGCCCAACTCGCCCTTTGGAAAGAAGCCTGCACGTTGTGCCTTTCAGCTCTAGGGCCATGTAGCACACCCAGAGCAGAAGTTCTACTTCAGCCACATCAGGCCTGCAAAGAAACTGCGTTTCACAGGCCTTTGTAAGAGATGTTCCCGGTAGGCTGTAAGAGCACTGTGCAGAGCGAGTTGTTTCTTAGCTTCCCAAGGAGCTGGAAGCAAGATGCTTTGCGGCCCAACTCGCCCTTTGCAAAGAAGCCTGCACGTTGTGCCTTTCAGCTCTAGGGCAATGTAGCACACCCAGAGCAGAAGTTCTACTTCAGGCAGATCAGGCCTGCAAAGAAACGGCGTTTCACAGGCCTTTGTAAGAGATGTTCCCGGTAGGCTGTAAGAGCACTGTGCAGAGCGAGTTGTTTCTTAGCTTCCCAAAGAGCTGGAAGCAAGATGCTTTGGGGCCCAACTTGCCCTTTTGAAAGAAGCCTGCACGTTGTGCCTTTCAGCTCTAGGCCAATGTAGCACACCCAGAGCAGAAGTTCTACTTCAGCCAGATCAGGCCTGAAAAGAAACTGCGTTTCACAGGCCTTTGTAAGACATGTTCCCAGTAGGCTGTAAGAGCACTGTGCAGAGCGACTTGTTTCTTAGCTTCGCAAAGAGCTGGAAGCAAGATGGTTTGGGGCCCAACTCGCCCTTTGGAAAGAAGCCTGCACGTTGTGCCTTTCAGCTCAGGGCCAATGTAGCACACCTAGAGCAGAAGTTCTACTTCAGCTAGGTCAGGCCTGCAAAGAAACAGTGTTTCACAGGCCTTTGTAAGAGATGTTCCCGGTAGGCTGTAAGAGCAGTGTGCAGAGCGAGTTGTTTCTTAGCTTCCCAAAGAGCTGGAAGCAAGATGCTTTGGGGCCCAACTCGACCTTTGGAAAGAAGCCTGCACGCTGTGCCTTTCAGCTCTAGGGCAATGTAGCACACGCAGAGCAGAAGTTCTACTTCAGCCAGATCAGGCCTGCAAAGAAACTGCGTTTCACAGGCCTTTGGAAGAGATGTTCCCGGTAGGCTGTAAGAGCACTGTGCAGAGCGAGTTGTTTCTTAGCTTCCCAAAGAGCTGGAAGCAAGATGCTTTGGGGCCCAACTCGCCCTTTGGAAAGAAGCCTGCACGTTGTGCCTTTCAGCTCTAGGCCAATGTAGCACACCCAGAGCAGAAGTTCTACTTCAGCCATATCAGGACTGCAAAGAAACTGCGTTTCACAGGCCTTTGTAAGAGATCTTCCCGGTAGGCTGTAAAAGCACTGTGCACAGCGAGTTGTTTCTTAGCTTCCCAAAGAGCTGGAAGCAAGATGCTTTGGGGCCCAACTCGCCCTTTGGAAAGAAGCCTGCACGTTGTGCCTTTCAGCTCTAGGGCAATGTAGAGCACCCAGAGCAGAAGTTCCACTTCAGCCAGATCAGGCCTGCAAAGAAACTGCGTTTCACAGGCCTTTGTAACTGATGCTCCCGGTAGGCTGTAAGAGCACTGTGCAGAGCGAGTTGTTTCTTAGCTTCCCAAAGAGCTGGAAGCAAGATGCTTTGGGGCCCAACTCGCCCTTTGGAAAGAAGCCTGCAGGTTGTGCCTTTCAGCTCTAGGCCAATGTAGCACACCCAGAGCAGAAGTTCTACCTCAGCCAGATCCGGCCTGCAAATAAACTGCGTTTGACAGGCCTTTGTATGAGATGTTCCCGGTAGGCTGTAAGAGCACTGTGCAGTGCGAGTTGTTTCTTAGCTTCCCAAGGAGCTGGAAGCAAGTTGCTTTGCGTCCCAACTCGCCCTTTGCAAAGAAGCCTGCACGTTGTGCCTTTCAGTTCTAGGGCAATGTAGCACACGCAGAGCAGAAGTTCTAGTTCAGCCAGATCCGGCCTGCAAAGAAACTGCGTTTCACAGGCCTTTGTAAGAGATGTTCCCGGTAGGCTGTAAGAGCACTGTGCAGAGCGCCTTGTTTCTTAGCTTCGCAAAGAGCTGGAAGCAAGATGGTTTGGGGCCCAACTCGCCCTTTGGAAAGAAGCCTGCACGTTGTGCCTTTCAGCTCTAGGCCAATGTAGCACACCCAGAGCAGAAGTTCTACTTCAGCGAGATCAGGCCTGCAAAGAAACTGCGTTTCACAGGCCTTTGTAAGAGATGTTCCCGGTAGGCTGTAAGAGCACTGTGCAGAGCGAGTTGTTTCTTAGCTTCCCAAGGAGCTGGAAGCAAGATGCTTTGCGGCCCAACTCGCCCTTTGCAAAGAAGCCTGCACGTTGTGCCTTTCAGCTCTAGGGCAATGTAGCACACCCAGAGCAGAAGTTCTACTTCAGCGAGATCAGGCCTGCAAAGAAACTGCGTTTCACAGGCCTTTGTAAGAGATGTTCCCGGTAGGCTGTAAGAGCACTGTGCAGAGCGAGTTGTTTCTTAGCTTCCCAAAGAGCTGGAAGCAAGATGCTTTGGGGCCCAACTCGCCCTTTGGAAAGAAGCCTGCACGTTGTGCCTTTCAGCTCTAGGGCAATGTAGAGCACCCAGAGCAGAAGTTCCACTTCAGCCAGATCAGGCCTGCAAAGAAACTGCGTTTCACAGGCCTTTGTAAGAGATGTTCCCGGTAGGCTGTAAGAGCACTGTGCAGAGCGAGTTGTTTCTTAGCTTCCCAAAGAGCTGGAAGCAAGATGCTTTGGGGCCCAACTCGCCCTTTGGAAAGAAGCCTGCACGTTGTGCCTTTCAGCTGTAGGGCCATGTAGCACACCCAGAGCAGAAGTTCTAGTTCAGCCAGATCAGGCCTGCAAAGAAACTGCATTTCACAGGCCTTTGTAACTGATGCTCCCGGTAGGCTGTAAGAGCAGTGTGCAGAGCGAGTTGTTTCATAGCTAGCCCAAAGAGCTGGAAGCAAGATGCTTTGGGGCCCAACTCGCCCTTTGGAAAGAAGCCTGCACGTTGTGCCTTTCAGCTCTAGGGCCATGTAGCACACACAGAGCAGAAGTTCTACTTCAGCCACATCAGGCCTGCAAAGAAACTGCGTTTCACAGGCCTTTGTAAGAGATGTTCCCGGTAGGCTGTAAGAGCACTGTGCAGAGCGAGTTGTTTCTTAGCTTCCCAAAGAGCTGGAAGCAAGAAGCTTTGGGGCCTAACTCGCCCTGTGGAAAGAAGCCTGCACGTTGTGCCTTTCAGCTCTAGGCCAATGTAGCACACCCAGAGCAGAAGTTCTACTTCAGCCAGATCAGGCCTGCAAAGAAACTGCGTTTCACATGCCTTTGTAAGAGATGTTCCCAGTAGGCTGTAAGAGCACTGTGCAGAGCGACTTGTTTCTTAGCTTCCCAAAGAGCTGGAAGCAAGATGCTTTGGGGCCCAACTCGCCCTTTGGAAAGAAGCCTGCACGTTGTGCCTTTCAGCTCTAGGGCAATGTAGCACACCCAGAGCAGAAGTTCTAGTTCAGCCAGATCAGGCCTGCAAAGAAACTGCGTTTCACAGGCCTTTGTAAGAGATGTTCCCGGTAGGCTGTAAGAGCACTGTGCAGAGCGAGTTGTTTCTTAGCTTCCCAAAGAGCTGGAAGCAAGATGCTTTGGGGCCCAACTCGCCCTTTGGAAAGAATCCTGCACGTTGTGCCTTTCAGCTCTAGGCCAATGTAGCACACACAGAGCAGAAGTTCTACTTCAGCCAGAACAGGCCTGCAAAGAAACTGCGTTTGAGATGCCTTTGTAAGAGATGTTCCCGGTATGCTGTAAAAGCACTGTGCAGAGCGAGTTGTTTCTTAGCTTCCCAAAGAGCTGGAAGCAAGATGCTTTGGGGCCCAACTCGCCCTTAGGAAAGAAGCCTGCACATTGTGCCTTTCAGCTCTAGGGAAATGTAGCACACCCAGAGCAGAAGTTCTGGTTCAGCCAGATCAGGCCTGCCAAGAAACTGCGTTTCACAGGCCTTTGGAAGAGATGTTCCCGGTAGGCTGTAAGAGCACTGTGCAGAGCGAGTTGTTTCTTAGCTTCCCAAAGAGCTGGAAGCAAGATGCTTTGGGGCCCAACTCGCCCTTTGGAAAGAAGCCTGCACGTTGTGCCTTTCAGCTCTAGGCCAATGTAGCACACCCACAGCAGAAGTTCTACTTCAGCCAGATCAGGCCTGCAAAGAAACTGCGTTTCACAGGCCTTTGTAAGAGATGTTCCCGGTAGGCTGTAAGAGCACTGTGCAGAGCGAGTTGTTTCTTAGCTTCCCAAAGAGCTGGAAGCAAGATGCTTTGGGGCCCAACTCGCCCTTTGGAAAGAAGCCTGCACGTTGTGCCTTTCAGCTCTAGGGCCATGTAGCACACCCAGAGCAGAAGTTCTAGTTCAGCCAGATCTGGCCTGCAAAGAAACTGCGTTTCACAGGCCTTTGTAAGAGATGTTCCCGGTAGGCTGTAAGAGCACTGTGCAGAGTGAGTTGTTTCTTAGCTTCCCAAAGAGCTGGAAGCAAGATGCTTTGGGGCCCAACTCGCCCTTTGGAAACAGGCCTGCACGTTGTGCCCTTCTGCTCTAGGGCAATGTAGCACACCCAGAGCAGAAGTTCTAGTGCAGCGTGATCAGGCCTGCAAAGAAACTGCATTTCACAGGCCTTTGTAAGTGATGGTTCCGGTAGGCTGTAAGAGCACTGTGCAGAGCGAGTTGTTTCTTAGCTTCCCAAAGAGCTGGAAGCAAGAAGCTTTGGGGCCTAACTCGCCCTGTGGAAAGAAGCCTGCACGTTGTGCCTTTCAGCTCTAGGCCAATGTAGCACACCCAGAGCAGAAGTTCTACTTCAGCCAGATCAGGCCTGCAAAGAAACTGCGTTTCACATGCCTTTGTAAGAGATGTTCCCAGTAGGCTGTAAGAGCACTGTGCAGAGCGACTTGTTTCTTAGCTTCCCAAAGAGCTGGAAGCAAGATGCTTTGGGGCCCAACTCGCCCTTTGGAAAGAAGCCTGCACGTTGTGCCTTTCAGCTCTAGGGCAATGTAGCACACCCAGAGCAGAAGTTCTACTTCAGCCAGATCAGGCCTGCAAAGAAACTGCGTTTCACAGGCCTTTGTAAGAGATGTTCCCGGTAGGCTGTAAGAGCACTGTGCAGAGCGAGTTGTTTCTTAGCTTCCCAAAGAGCTGGAAGCAAGATGCTTTGGGGCCCAACTCGCCCTTTGGAAAGAATCCTGCACGTTGTGCCTTTCAGCTCTAGGCCAATGTAGCACACACAGAGCAGAAGTTCTACTTCAGCCAGATCAGGCCTGCAAAGAAACTGCGTTTGAGATGCCTTTGTAAGAGATGTTCCCGGTAGGCTGTAAAAGCACTGTGCAGAGCGAGTTGTTTCTTAGCTTCCCAAAGAGCTGGAAGCAAGATGCTTTGGGGCCCAACTCGCCCTTAGGAAAGAAGCCTGCACATTGTGCCTTTCAGCTCTAGGGAAATGTAGCACACCCAGAGCAGAAGTTCTGGTTCAGCCAGATCAGGCCTGCCAAGAAACTGCGTTTCTCAGGCCTTTGGAAGAGATGTTCCCGGTAGGCTGTAAGAGCACTGTGCAGAGCGAGTTGTTTCTTAGCTTCCCAAAGAGCTGGAAGCAAGATGCTTTGGGGCCCAACTCGCCCTTTGGAAAGAAGCCTGCACGTTGTGCCTTTCAGCTCTAGGCCAATGTAGCACACCCACAGCAGAAGTTCTACTTCAGCCAGATCAGGCCTGCAAAGAAACTGCGTTTCACAGGCCTTTGTAAGAGATGTTCCCGGTAGGCTGTAAGAGCACTGTGCAGAGCGAGTTGTTTCTTAGCTTCCCAAAGAGCTGGAAGCAAGATGCTTTGGGGCCCAACTCGCCCTTTGGAAAGAAGCCTGCACGTTGTGCCTTTCAGCTCTAGGGCCATGTAGCACACCCAGAGCAGAAGTTCTAGTTCAGCCAGATCTGGCCTGCAAAGAAACTGCGTTTCACAGGCCTTTGTAAGAGATGTTCCCGTTAGGCTGTAAGAGCACTGTGCAGAGTGAGTTGTTTCTTAGCTTCCCAAAGAGCTGGAAGCAAGATGCTTTGGGGCCCAACTCGCCCTTTGGAAACAGGCCTGCACGTTGTGCCCTTCAGCTCTAGGGCAATGTAGCACACCCAGAGCAGAAGTTCTAGTGCAGCGTGATCAGGCCTGCAAAGAAACTGCATTTCACAGGCCTTTGTAAGTGATGGTTCCGGTAGGCTGTAAGAGCACTGTGCAGAGCGAGTTGTTTCATAGCTAGCCCAAAGAGCTGGAAGCAAGATGCTTTGGGGCCCAACTCGCCTTTTGCAAAGAAGCCTGCACATTGTGCCTTTCAGCTCTAGGGCCATGTAGCACACCCAGAGCAGAAGTTCTAGTTCAGCCAGATCAGGCCTGCAAAGAAACTGTGTTTAACAGGCCTTTGTAAGAGATGTTCCCACTAGGCTGTAAGAGCACTGTGCAGAGCGAATTGTTTCTTAGCTTCCCAAAGAGCTGGAAGCAAGATGGTTTGGGGCCTAACTCGCCCTTTGGAAAGAAGCCTGCACGTTGTGCCTTTCAGCTCTAGGCCAATGTAGCACACCCAGAGCAGAAGTTCTACTTCAGCCAGATCAGGCCTGCAAAGAAACTGCGTTTCACAGGCCTTTGTAAGAGATGTTCCCGGTAGGCTGTAAGAGCACTGTGCAGAGTGAGTTGTTTCTTAGCTTCCCAAAGAGCTGGAAGCAAGATGCTTTGGGGCCCAACTCGCCCTTTGCAAAGAAGCCTGCACGTTGTGCCTTTCAGCTCTAGGGCAATGTAGCACACCCAGAGCAGAAGTTCTACTTCAGCCACATAAGGCCTGCAAAGAAACTGCGTTTCACAGGCCTTTGTAAGAGATATTCCCGGTAGGCAGTAAGAGCACTGTGCAGAGCGAGTTGTTTCTTAGCTTCCCAAAGAGCTGGAAGCAAGATGCTTTGGGGCCCAACTCGCCCTTTGGAAAGAAGCCTGCACGTTGTGCCTTTCAGCTCTAGGGCAATGTAGCACACCCAGAGCAGAAGTTCTAGTTCAGCCAGATCAGGCCTGCAAAGAAACTGCGTTTCACAGGCCTTTGTAAGAGATGTTCCCGGTAGGCTGTAAGAGCACTGTGCAGAGCGAGTTGTTTCTTAGCTTCCCAAAGAGCTGGAAGCAAGAAGCTTTGGGGCCCAACTCGCCCTTTGGAAAGAAGCCTGCACGTTGTGCCTTTCAGCTCTAGGCCAATGTAGCACACCCAGAGCAGAAGTTCTACTTCAGCCAGATCAGGCCTGCAAAGAAACTTCGTTTCACAGGCCTTTGTAAGAGATGTTCCCGGTAGGCTGTAAGAGCACTGTGCAGAGCGAGTTGTTTCATAGCTAGCCCAAAGAGCTGGAAGCAAGATGCTTTGGGGCCCAACTCGCCCTTTGGAAAGAAGCCTGCACGTTGTGCCTTTCAGCTCTAGGGCCATGTAGCACACCCAGAGCAGAAGTTCTACCTCATCCAGATCAGGCCTGCAAAGAAACTGCGTTTGACAGGCCTTTGCATGAGATGTTCCCGGTAGTCTGTAAGAGCACTGTGCAGAGCGAGTTGTTTCTTAGCTTCCCAAAGAGCTGGAAGCAAGATGCTTTGGGGCCCAACTCGCCCTTTGGAAAGAAGCCTGCAGGTTGTGCCTTTCAGCTCTAGGCCAATGTAGCACACCCAGAGCAGAAGTTCTACTTCAGCGAGATCAGGCCTGCAAAGAAACTGCGTTTCACAGGCCTTTGTAAGAGATGTTCCCGGTAGGCTGTAAGAGCACTGTGCAGAGCGAGTTGTTTCTTAGCTTCCCAAGGAGCTGGAAGCAAGATGCTTTGCGGCCCAACTCGCCCTTTGCAAAGAAGCCTGCACGTTGTGCCTTTCAGCTCTAGGGCAATGTAGCACACCCAGAGCAGAAGTTCTACTTCAGCTAGATCAGGCCTGCAAAGAAACTGCGTTTCACAGGCCTTTGTAAGAGATGTTCCCGGTAGGCTGTAAGAGCACTGTGCAGAGCGAGTTGTTTCTTAGCTTCCCAAGGAGCTGGAAGCAAGATGCTTTGCGGCCCAACTCGCCCTTTGCAAAG
Organism: Equus caballus; assembly: GCF_041296265.1. Taxonomy (NCBI): domain Eukaryota; kingdom Metazoa; phylum Chordata; class Mammalia; order Perissodactyla; family Equidae; genus Equus; species Equus caballus. The sequence continues at coordinate 51,097,610 of NC_091688.1, read as the reverse complement.
AAGTCTGCACGTTGTGCCTTTCAGCTCTAGGGCAATGTAGCACACGCAGAGCAGAAGTTCTAGTTCAGCCAGATCAGGCCTGCAAAGAAACTGCGTTTCACAGGCCTTTGTAAGAGATGTTCCCGGTAGGCTGTAAGAGCACTGTGCAGAGCGAGTTGTTTCTTAGCTTCCCAAAGAGCTGGAAGCAAGATGCTTTGGGGCCCAACTCGCCCTTTGGAAAGAATCCTGCACGTTGTGCCTTTCAGCTCTAGGCCAATGTAGCACACACAGAGCAGATGTTCTACTTCAGCCAGATCAGGCCTGCAAAGAAACTGCGTTTGAGATGCCTTTGTAAGAGATGTTCCCGGTAGGCTGTAAAAGCACTGTGCAGAGCGAGTTGTTTCTTAGCTTCCCAAAGAGCTGGAAGCAAGATGCTTTGGGGCCCAACTCGCCCTTAGGAAAGAAGCCTGCACATTGTGCCTTTCAGCTCTAGGGAAATGTAGCACACCCAGAGCAGAAGTTCTGGTTCAGCCAGATCAGGCCTGCCAAGAAACTGCGTTTCACAGGCCTTTGGAAGAGATGTTCCCGGTAGGCTGTAAGAGCACTGTGCAGAGCGAGTTGTTTCTTAGCTTCCCAAAGAGCTGGAAGCAAGATGCTTTGGGGCCCAACTCGCCCTTTGGAAAGAAGCCTGCACGTTGTGCCTTTCAGCTCTAGGCCAATGTAGCACACCCACAGCAGAAGTTCTACTTCAGCCAGATCAGGCCTGCAAAGAAACTGCGTTTCACAGGCCTTTGTAAGAGATGTTCCCGGTAGGCTGTAAGAGCACTGTGCAGAGCGAGTTGTTTCTTACCTTCCCAAAGAGCTGGAAGCAAGATGCTTTGGGGCCCAACTCGCCCTTTGGAAAGAAGCCTGCACGTTGTGCCTTTCAGCTCTAGGGCCATGTAGCACACCCAGAGCAGAAGTTCTAGTTCAGCCAGATCCGGCCTGCAAAGAAACTGCGTTTCACAGGCCTTTGTAAGAGATGTTCCCGGTAGGCTGTAAGAGCACTGTGCAGAGCGAGTTGCTTCTTAGCTTCCCAAAGAGCTGGAAGCAAGATGCTTTGGGGCCCAACTCACCCTTTGGAAACAGGCCTGCACGTTGTGCCCTTCAGCTCTAGGGCAATGTAGCACACCCAGAGCAGAAGTTCTAGTGCAGCGTGATCAGGCCTGCAAAGAAACTGCATTTCACAGGCCTTTGTAAGTGATTGTTCCGGTAGGCTGTAAGAGCACTGTGCAGAGCGAGTTGTTTCATAGCTAGCCCAAAGAGCTGGAAGCAAGATGCTTTGGGGCCCAACTCGCCTTTTGCAAAGAAGCCTGCACATTGTGCCTTTCAGCTCTAGGGCCATGTAGCACACCCAGAGCAGAAGTTCTAGTTCAGCCAGATCAGGCCTGCAAAGAAACTGTGTTTAACAGGCCTTTGTAAGAGATGTTCCCACTAGGCTGTAAGAGCACTGTGCAGAGCGAATTGTTTCTTAGCTTCCCAAAGAGCTGGAAGCAAGATGGTTTGGGGCCTAACTCGCCCTTTGGAAAGAAGCCTGCACGTTGTGCCTTTCAGCTCTAGGCCAATGTAGCACACCCAGAGCAGAAGTTCTACTTCAGCCAGATCAGGCCTGCAAAGAAACTTCGTTTCACAGGCCTTTGTAAGAGATCTTCCCGGTAGGCTGTAAGAGCACTGTGCAGAGCGAGTTGTTTCATAGCTAGCCCAAAGAGCTGGAAGCAAGATGCTTTGGGGCCCAACTCGCCCTTTGGAAAGAAGCCTGCACGTTGTGCCTTTCAGCTCTAGGGCCATGTAGCACACCCAGAGCAGAAGTTCTACCTCATCCAGATCAGGCCTGCAAAGAAACTGCGTTTGACAGGCCTTTGTATGAGATGTTCCCGGTAGTCTGTAAGAGCACTGTGCAGAGCGAGTTGTTTCTTAGCTTCCCAAAGAGCTGGAAGCAAGATGCTTTGGGGCCCAACTCGCCCTTTGGAAAGAAGCCTGAAGGTTGTGCCTTTCAGCTCTAGGCCAATGTAGCACACCCAGAGCAGAAGTTCTACTTCAGCGAGATCAGGCCTGCAAAGAAACTGCGTTTCACAGGCCTTTGTAAGAGATGTTCCCGGTAGGCTGTAAGAGCACTGTGCAGAGCGAGTTGTTTCTTAGCTTCCCAAGGAGCTGGAAGCAAGATGCTTTGCGGCCCAACTCGCCCTTTGCAAAGAAGCCTGCACTTTGTGCCTTTCAGCTCTAGGGCAATGTAGCACACCCAGAGCAGAAGTTCTACTTCAGCGAGATCAGGCCTGCAAAGAAACTGCGTCTCACAGGCCTTTGTAAGAGATGTTCCCGGTAGGCTGTAAGAGCACTGTGCAGAGCGAGTTGTTTCTTAGCTTCCCAAGGAGCTGGAAGCAAGATGCTTTGCGGCCCAACTCGCCCTTTGCAAAGAAGTCTGCACGTTGTGCCTTTCAGCTCTAGGGCAATGTAGCACACGCAGAGCAGAAGTTCTAGTTCAGCCAGATCAGGCCTGCAAAGAAACTGCGTTTCACAGGCCTTTGTAAGAGATGTTCCCGGTAGGCTGTAAGAGCACTGTGCAGAGCGAGTTGTTTCTTAGCTTCCCAAAGAGCTGGAAGCAAGATGCTTTGGGGCCCAACTCGCCCTTTGGAAAGAATCCTGCACGTTGTGCCTTTCAGCTCTAGGCCAATGTAGCACACACAGAGCAGAAGTTCTACTTCAGCCAGATCAGGCCTGCAAAGAAACTGCGTTTGAGATGCCTTTGTAAGAGATGTTCCCGGTAGGCTGTAAAAGCACTGTGCAGAGCGAGTTGTTTCTTAGCTTCCCAAAGAGCTGGAAGCAAGATGCTTTGGGGCCCAACTCGCCCTTAGGAAAGAAGCCTGCACATTGTGCCTTTCAGCTCTAGGGAAATGTAGCACACCCAGAGCAGAAGTTCTGGTTCAGCCAGATTAGGCCTGCCAAGAAACTGCGTTTCACAGGCCTTTGGAAGAGATGTTCCCGGTAGGCTGTAAGAGCACTGTGCAGAGCGAGTTGTTTCTTAGCTTCCCAAAGAGCTGGAAGCAAGATGCTTTGGGGCCCAACTCGCCCTTTGGAAAGAAGCCTGCACGTTGTGCCTTTCAGCTCTAGGCCAATGTAGCACACCCACAGCAGAAGTTCTACTTCAGCCAGATCAGGCCTGCAAAGAAACTGCGTTTCACAGGCCTTTGGAAGAGATGTTCCCGGTAGGCTGTAAGAGCACTGTGCAGAGCGAGTTGTTTCTTAGCTTCCCAAAGAGCTGGAAGCAAGATGCTTTGGGGCCCAACTCGCCCTTTGGAAAGAAGCCTGCACGTTGTGCCTTTCAGCTCTAGGGCCATGTAGCACACCCAGAGCAGAAGTTCTAGTTCAGCCAGATCTGGCCTGCAAAGAAACTGCATTTCACAGGCCTTTGTAACTGATGCTCCCGGTAGGCTGTAAGAGCACTGTGCAGAGCGAGTTGTTTCTTAGCTAGCCCAAAGAGCTGGAAGCAAGAAGATTTGGGGCCCAACTCGCCCTTTGGAAAGAAGCCTGCACGTTGTGCCTTTCAGCTCTAGGGCCATGTAGCACACCCAGAGCAGAAGTTCTACTTCAGCCACATCAGGCCTGCAAAGAAACTGCGTTTCACAGGCCTTTGTAAGAGATGTTCCCGGTAGGCTGTAAGAGCACTGTGCAGAGCGAGTTGTTTCTTAGCTTCCCAAGGAGCTGGAAGCAAGATGCTTTGCGGCCCAACTCGCCCTTTGCAAAGAAGCCTGCACGTTGTGCCTTTCAGCTCTAGGGCAATGTAGCACACCCAGAGCATAAGTTCTACTTCAGGCAGATCAGGCCTGCAAAGAAACTGCGTTTCACAGGCCTTTGTAAGAGATGTTCCCGGTAGGCTGTAAGAGCACTGTGCAGAGCGAGTTGTTTCTTAGCTTCCCAAAGAGCTGGAAGCAAGATGCTTTGGGGCCCAACTTGCCCTTTTGAAAGAAGCCTGCACGTTGTGCCTTTCAGCTCTAGGCCAATGTAGCACACCCAGAGCAGAAGTTCTACTTCAGCCAGATCAGGCCTGAAAAGAAACTGCGTTTCACAGGCCTTTGTAAGAGATGTTCCCAGTAGGCTGTAAGAGCACTGTGCAGAGCGACTTGTTTCTTAGCTTCCCAAAGAGCTGGAAGCAAGATGGTTTGGGGCCCAACTCGCCCTTTGGAAAGAAGCCTGCACGTTGTGCCTTTCAGCTCAGGGCCAATGTAGCACACCTAGAGCAGAAGTTCTACTTCAGCTAGGTCAGGCCTGCAAAGAAACAGTGTTTCACAGGCCTTTGTAAGAGATGTTCCCGGTAGGCTGTAAGAGCAGTGTGCAGAGCGAGTTGTTTCTTAGCTTCCCAAAGAGCTGGAAGCAAGATGCTTTGGGGCCCAACTCGACCATTGGAAAGAAGCCTGCACGCTGTGCCTTTCAGCTCTAGGGCAATGTAGCACACGCAGAGCAGAAGTTCTACTTCAGCCAGATCAGGCCTGCAAAGAAACTGCGTTTCACAGGCCTTTGGAAGAGATGTTCCCGGTAGGCTGTAAGAGCACTGTGCAGAGCGAGTTGTTTCTTAGCTTCCCAAAGAGCTGGAAGCAAGATGCTTTGGGGCCCAACTCGCCCTTTGGAAAGAAGCCTGCACGTTGTGCCTTTCAGCTCTAGGCCAATGTAGCACACGCAGAGCAGAAGTTCTACTTCAGCCAGATCAGGACTGCAAAGAAACTGCGTTTCACAGGCCTTTGTAAGAGATCTTCCCGGTAGGCTGTAAAAGCACTGTGCACAGCGAGTTGTTTCTTAGCTTCCCAAAGAGCTGGAAGCAAGATGCTTTGGGGCCCAACTCGCCCTTTGGAAAGAAGCCTGCACGTTGTGCCTTTCAGCTCTAGGGCAATGTAAGCACCCAGAGCAGAAGTTCCACTTCAGCCAGATCAGGCCTGCAAAGAAACTGCGTTTCACAGGCCTTTGTAACTGATGCTCCCGGTAGGCTGTAAGAGCACTGTGCAGAGCGAGTTGTTTCTTAGCTTCCCAAAGAGCTGGAAGCAAGATGCTTTGGGGCCCAACTCGCCCTTTGGAAAGAAGCCTGCAGGTTGTGCCTTTCAGCTCTAGGCCAATGTAGCACACCCAGAGCAGAAGTTCTACCTCAGCCAGACCCGGCCTGCAAAGAAACTGCGTTTGACAGGCCTTTGTATGAGATGTTCCCGGTAGGCTGTAAGAGCACTGTGCAGTGCGAGTTGTTTCTTAGCTTCCCAAGGAGCTGGAAGCAAGTTGCTTTGCGGCCCAACTCGCCCTTTGCAAAGAAGCCTGCACGTTGTGCCTTTCAGCTCTAGGGCAATGTAGCACACGCAGAGCAGAAGTTCTAGTTCAGCCAGATCCGGCCTGCAAAGAAACTGCGTTTCACAGGCCTTTGTAAGAGATGTTCCCGGTAGGCTGTAAGAGCACTGTGCAGAGCGAGTTGTTTCTTAGCTTCCCAAGGAGCTGGAAGCAAGATGCTTTGCGGCCCAACTCGCCCTTTGCAAAGAAGTCTGCACGTTGTGCCTTTCAGCTCTAGGGCAATGTAGCACACGCAGAGCAGAAGTTCTAGTTCAGCCAGATCAGGCCTGCAAAGAAACTGCGTTTCACAGGCCTTTGTAAGAGATGTTCCCGGTAGGCTGTAAGAGCACTGTGCAGAGCGAGTTGTTTCTTAGCTTCCCAAAGAGCTGGAAGCAAGATGCTTTGGGGCCCAACTCGCCCTTTGGAAAGAATCCTGCACGTTGTGCCTTTCAGCTCTAGGCCAATGTAGCACACACAGAGCAGAAGTTCTACTTCAGCCAGATCAGGCCTGCAAAGAAACTGCGTTTGAGATGCCTTTGTAAGAGATGTTCTCGGTAGGCTGTAAAAGCACTGTGCAGAGCGAGTTGTTTCTTAGCTTCCCAAAGAGCTGGAAGCAAGATGCTTTGGGGCCCAACTCGCCCTTAGGAAAGAAGCCTGCACATTGTGCCTTTCTGCTCTAGGGAAATGTAGCACACCCAGAGCAGAAGTTCTGGTTCAGCCAGATCAGGCCTGCCAAGAAACTGCGTTTCACAGGCCTTTGGAAGAGATGTTCCCGGTAGGCTGTAAGAGCACTGTGCAGAGCGAGTTGTTTCTTAGCTTCCCAAAGAGCTGGAAGCAAGATGCTTTGGGGCCCAACTCGCCCTTTGGAAAGAAGCCTGCACGTTGTGCCTTTCAGCTCTAGGCCAATGTAGCACACCCACAGCAGAAGTTCTACTTCAGCCAGATCAGGCCTGCAAAGAAACTGCGTTTCACAGGCCTTTGTAAGAGATGTTCCCGGTAGGCTGTAAGAGCACTGTGCAGAGCGAGTTGTTTCTTAGCTTCCCAAAGAGCTGGAAGCAAGATGCTTTGGGGCCCAACTCGACCTTTGGAAAGAAGCCTGCACGTTGTGCCTTTCAGCTCTAGGGCCATGTAGCACACCCAGAGCAGAAGTTCTAGTTCAGCCAGATCTGGCCTGCAAAGAAACTGCGTTTCACAGGCCTTTGTAAGAGATGTTCCCGGTAGGCTGTAAGAGCACTGTGCAGAGCGAGTTGTTTCTTAGCTTCCCAAAGAGCTGGAAGCAAGATGCTTTGGGGCCCAACTCGCCCTTTGGAAACAGGCCTGCACGTTGTGCCCTTCAGCTCTAGGGCTATGTAGCACACCCAGAGCAGAAGTTCTAGTGCAGCGTGATCAGGCCTGCAAAGAAACTGCATTTCACAGGCCTTTGTAAGTGATGGTTCCGGTAGGCTGTAAGAGCACTGTGCAGAGCGCGTTGTTTCATAGCTAGCCCAAAGAGCTGGAAGCAAGATGCTTTGGGGCCCAACTCGCCTTTTGCAAAGAAGCCTGCAGGTTGTGCCTTTCAGCTCTAGGCCAATGTAGCACACCCAGAGCAGAAGTTCTACCTCAGCCAGATCCGGCCTGCAAAGAAACTGCGTTTGACAGGCCTTTGTATGAGATGTTCCCGGTAGGCTGTAAGAGCACTGTGCAGTGCGAGTTGTTTCTTAGCTTCCCAAGGAGCTGGAAGCAAGTTGCTTTGCGGCCCAACTCGCCCTTTGCAAAGAAGCCTGCACGTTGTGCCTTTCAGCTCTAGGGCAATGTAGCACACGCAGAGCAGAAGTTCTAGTTCAGCCAGATCCGGCCTGCAAAGAAACTGCGTTTCACAGGCCTTTGTAAGAGATGTTCCCGGTAGGCTGTAAGAGCACTGTGCAGAGCGCCTTGATTCTTAGCTTCCCAAAGAGCTGGAAGCAAGATGCTTTGGGGCCCAACTCGCCCTTTGGAAAGAAGCCTGCACGTTGTGCCTTTCAGCTCTAGGCCAATGTAGCACACCCAGAGCAGAAGTTCTACTTCAGCGAGATCAGGCCTGCAAAGAAACTGCGTTTCACAGGCCTTTGTAAGAGATGTTCCCGGTAGGCTGTAAGAGCACTGTGCAGAGCGAGTTGTTTCTTAGCTTCGCAAGGAGCTGGAAGCAAGATGCTTTGCGGCCCAACTCGCCCTTTGCAAAGAAGCCTGCATGTTGTGCCTTTCAGCCCTAGGGCAATGCAGCACACCCAGAGCAGAAGTTCTACTTCAGCGAGATCAGGCCTGCAAAGAAACTGCGTTTCACAGGCCTTTGTAAGAGATGTTCCCGGTAGGCTGTAAGAGCACTGTGCAGAGCGAGTTGTTTCTTAGCTTCCCAAGGAGCTGGAAGCAAGATGCTTTGCGGCCCAACTCGCCCTTTGCAAAGAAGTCTGCACGTTGTGCCTTTCAGCTCTAGGGCAATGTAGCACACGCAGAGCAGAAGTTCTTGTTCAGCCAGATCAGGCCTGCAAAGAAACTGCGTTTCACAGGCCTTTGTAAGAGATGTTCCCGGTAGGCTGTAAGAGCACTGTGCAGAGCGAGTTGTTTCTTAGCTTCCCAAAGAGCTGGAAGCAAGATGCTTTGGGGCCCAACTCGCCCTTTGGAAAGAATCCTGCACGTTGTGCCTTTCAGCTCTAGGCCAATGTAGCACACACAGAGCAGAAGTTCTACTTCAGCCAGATCAGGCCTGCAAAGAAACTGCGTTTGAGATGCCTTTGTAAGAGATGTTCTCGGTAGGCTGTAAAAGCACTGTGCAGAGCGAGTTGTTTCTTAGATTCCCAAAGAGCTGGAAGCAAGATGCTTTGGGGCTCAACTCGCCCTTAGGAAAGAAGCCTGCACATTGTGCCTTTCTGCTCTAGGGAAATGTAGCACACCCAGAGCAGAAGTTCTGGTTCAGCCAGATCAGGCCTGCCAAGAAACTGCGTTTCACAGGCCTTTGGAAGAGATGTTCCCGGTAGGCTGTAAGAGCACTGTGCAGAGCGAGTTGTTTCTTAGCTTCCCAAAGAGCTGGAAGCAAGATGCTTTGGGGCCCAACTCGCCCTTTGGAAAGAAGCCTGCACGTTGTGCCTTTCAGCTCTAGGCCAATGTAGCACACCCACAGCAGAAGTTCTACTTCAGCCAGATCAGGCCTGCAAAGAAACTGCGTTTCACAGGCCTTTGTAAGAGATGTTCCCGCTAGGCTGTAAGAGCACTGTGCAGAGCGAGTTGTTTCTTAGCTTCCCAAAGAGCTGGAAGCAAGATGCTTTGGGGCCCAACTCGCCCTTTGGAAAGAAGCCTGCACGTTGTGCCTTTCAGCTCTAGGGCCATGTAGCACACCCAGAGCAGAAGTTCTAGTTCAGCCAGATCTGGCCTGCAAAGAAACTGCGTTTCACTGGCCTTTGTAAGAGATGTTCCCGGTAGGCTGTAAGAGCACTGTGCAGAGCGAGTTGTTTCTTAGCTTCCCAAAGAGCTGGAAGCAAGATGCTTTGGGGCCCAACTCGCCCTTTGGAAACAGGCCTGCACGTTGTGCCCTTCAGCTCTAGGGCAATGTAGCACACCCAGAGCAGAAGTTCTAGTGCAGCGTGATCAGGCCTGCAAAGAAACTGCATTTCACAGGCCTTTGTAAGTGATGGTTCCGGTAGGCTGTAAGAGCACTGTGCAGAGCGAGTTGTTTCATAGCTAGCCCAAAGAGCTGGAAGCAAGATGCTTTGGGGCCCAACTCGCCTTTTGCAAAGAAGCCTGCACATTGTGCCTTTCAGCTCTAGGGCCATGTAGCACACCCAGAGCAGAAGTTCTAGTTCAGCCAGATCAGGCCTGCAAAGAAACTGTGTTTAACAGGCCTTTGTAAGAGATGTTCCCACTAGGCTGTAAGAGCACTGTGCAGAGCGAATTGTTTCTTAGCTTCCCAAAGAGCTGGAAGCAAGATGGTTTGGGGCCTAACTCGCCCTTTGGAAAGAAGCCTGCACGTTGTGCCTTTCAGCTCTAGGCCAATGTAGCACACCCAGAGCAGAAGTTCTACTTCAGCCAGATCAGGCCTGCAAAGAAACTGCGTTTCACAGGCCTTTGTAAGAGATGTTCCCGGTAGGCTGTAAGAGCACTGTGCAGAGCGAGTTGTTTCTTAGCTTCCCAAAGAGCTGGAAGCAAGATGCTTTGGGGCCCAACTCGCCCTTTGCAAAGAAGCCTGCACGTTGTGACTTTCAGCTCTAGGGCAATGTAGCACACCCAGAGCAGAAGTTCTACTTCAGCCACATCAGGCCTCCAAAGAAACTGCGTTTCACAGGCCTTTGTAAGAGATATTCCCGGTAGGCAGTAAGAGCACTGTGCAGAGCGAGTTGTTTCTTAGCTTCCCAAAGAGCTGGAAGCAAGATGCTTTGGGGCCCAACTCGCCCTTTGGAAAGAAGCCTGCACGTTGTGCCTTTCAGCTCTAGGGCAATGTAGCACACCCAGAGCAGAAGTTCTAGTTCAGCCAGATCAGGCCTGCAAAGAAACTGCGTTTCACAGGCCTTTGTAAGAGATGTTCCCGGTAGGCTGTAAGAGCACTGTGCAGAGCGAGTTGTTTCTTAGCTTCCCAAAGAGCTGGAAGCAAGAAGCTTTGGGGCCCAACTCGCCCTTTGGAAAGAAGCCTGCACGTTGTGCCTTTCAGCTCTAGGCCAATGTAGCACACCCAGAGCAGAAGTTCTACTTCAGCCACATCAGGCCTGCAAAGAAACTTCGTTTCACAGGCCTTTGTAAGAGATCTTCCCGGTAGGCTGTAAGAGCACTGTGCAGAGCGAGTTGTTTCATAGCTAGCCCAAAGAGCTGGAAGCAAGATGCTTTGGGGCCCAACTCGCCCTTTGGAAAGAAGCCTGCACGTTGTGCCTTTCAGCTCTAGGGCCATGTAGCACACCCAGAGCAGAAGTTCTACCTCATCCAGATCAGGCCTGCAAAGAAACTGCGTTTGACAGGCCTTTGTATGAGATGTTCCCGGTAGTCTGTAAGAGCACTGTGCAGAGCGAGTTGTTTCTTAGCTTCCCAAAGAGCTGGAAGCAAGATGCTTTGGGGCCCAACTCGCCCTTTGGAAAGAAGCCTGCAGGTTGTGCCTTTCAGCTCTAGGCCAATGTAGCACACCCAGAGCAGAAGTTCTACTTCAGCGAGATCAGGCCTGCAAAGACTGCATTTCACAGGCCTTTGTAAGAGATGTTCCCGGTAGGCTGTAAGAGCACTGTGCAGAGCGAGTTGTTTCTTAGCTTCCCAAGGAGCTGGAAGCAAGATGCTTTGCGGCCCAACTCGCCCTTTGCAAAGAAGCCTGCACGTTGTGCCTTTCAGCTCTAGGGCCAGGTAGCACACCCAGAGCAGAAGTTCTACCTCATCCAGATCAGGCCTGCAAAGAAACTGCGTTTGACAGGCCTTTGTATGAGATGTTCCCGGTAGTCTGTAAGAGCACTGTGCAGAGCGAGTTGTTTCTTAGCTTCCCAAAGAGCTGGAAGCAAGATGCTTTGGGGCCCAATTCGCCCTTTGGAAAGAAGCCTGCAGGTTGTGCCTTTCAGCTCTAGGCCAATGTAGCACACCCAGAGCAGAAGTTCTACTTCAGCGAGATCAGGCCTGCAAAGACTGCATTTCACAGGCCTTTGTAAGAGATGTTCCCGGTAGGCTGTAAGAGCACTGTGCAGAGCGAGTTGTTTGTTAGCTTCCCAAGGAGCTGGAAGCAAGATGCTTTGCGGCCCAACTCGCCCTTTGCAAAGAAGCCTGCACGTTGTGCCTTTCAGCTCTAGGGCAATGTAGCACACCCAGAGCAGAAGTTCTACTTCAGCGAGATCAGGCCTGCAAAGAAACTGCGTTTCACAGGCCTTTGTAAGAGATGTTCCCGGTAGGCTGTAAGAGCACTGTGCAGAGAGAGTTGTTTCTTAGCTTCCCAAGGAGCTGGAAGCAAGATGTTTTGCGGCCCAACTCGCCCTGTGCAAAGAAGTCTGCACGTTGTGCCTTTCAGCTCTAGGGCAATGTAGCACACGCAGAGCAGAAGTTCTAGTTCAGCCAGATCAGGCCTGCAAAGAAACTGCGTTTCACAGGCCTTTGTAAGAGATGTTCCCGGTAGGCTGTAAGAGCACTGTGCAGAGCGAGTTGTTTCTTAGCTTCCCAAAGAGCTGGAAGCAAGATGCTTTGGGGCCCAACTCGCCCTTTGGAAAGAATCCTGCACGTTGTGCCTTTCAGCTCTAGGCCAATGTAGCACACACAGAGCAGAAGTTCTACTTCAGCCAGATCAGGCCTGCAAAGAAACTGCGTTTGAGATGCCTTTGTAAGAGATGTTCCCGGTAGGCTGTAAAAGCACTGTGCAGAGCGAGTTGTTTCTTAGCTTCCCAAAGAGCTGGAAGCAAGATGCTTTGGGGCCCAACTCGCCCTTAGGAAAGAAGCCTGCACATTGTGCCTTTCAGCTCTAGGGAAATGTAGCACACCCAGAGCAGAAGTTCTGGTTCAGCCAGATTAGGCCTGCCAAGAAACTGCGTTTCACAGGCCTTTGGAAGAGATGTTCCCGGTAGGCTGTAAGAGCACTGTGCAGAGCGAGTTGTTTCTTAGCTTCCCAAAGAGCTGGAAGCAAGATGCTTTGGGGCCCAACTCGCCCTTTGGAAAGAAGCCTGCACGTTGTGCCTTTCAGCTCTAGGCCAATGTAGCACACCCACAGCAGAAGTTCTACTTCAGCCAGATCAGGCCTGCAAAGAAACTGCGTTTCACAGGCCTTTGGAAGAGATGTTCCCGGTAGGCTGTAAGAGCACTGTGCAGAGCGAGTTGTTTCTTAGCTTCCCAAAGAGCTGGAAGCAAGATGCTTTGGGGCCCAACTCGCCCTTTGGAAAGAAGCCTGCACGTTGTGCCTTTCAGCTCTAGGGCCATGTAGCACACCCAGAGCAGAAGTTCTACTTCAGCCAGACCAGGCCTGCAAAGAAACTGCGTTTCACAGGCCTTTGTAAGAGATGTTCCCGGTAGGCTGTAAGAGCACTGTGCAGAGCGAGTTGTTTCTTAGCTTCCCAAAGTGCTGGAAGCAAGATGCTTAGGGGCCCAACTCGCCCTTTGGAAAGAAGCCTGCACGTTGTGCCTTTCAGCTCTAGGCCAATGTAGCACACCCAGAGCAGAAGTTCTACTTCAGCCAGATCAGGCCTGCAAAGAAACTGCGTTTCACAGGCCTTTGTAAGAGATGTTCCCGGTAGGCTGTAAGAGCACTGTGCAGAGCGAGTTGTTTCTTAGCTTCCCAAGGAGCTATAAGCAAGATGCTTTGCGGCCCAACTCGCCCTTTGCAAAGAAGCCTGCACGTTGTGCCTTTCAGCTCTAGGGCAATGTAGCACACCCAGAGCAGAAGTTCTACTTCAGCCAGATCAGGCCTGCAAAGAAACTGCGTTTCACAGGCCTTTGTAAGAGATGTTCCCGGTAGGCTGTAAGAGCACTGTGCAGAGCGAGTTGTTTCTTAGCTTCCCAAAGAGCTGGAAGCAAGATGCTTTGGGGCCCAACTTGCCCTTTTGAAAGAAGCCTGCACGTTGTGCCTTTCAGCTCTAGGCCAATGTAGCACACCCAGAGCAGAAGTTCTACTTCAGCCAGATCAGGCCTGAAAAGAAACTGCGTTTCACAGGCCATTGTAAGAGATGTTCCCAGTAGGCTGTAAGAGCACTGTGCAGAGCGACTTGTTTCTTAGCTTCCCAAAGAGCTGGAAGCAAGATGCTTTGGGGCCCAACTCGCCCTTTGGAAAGAAGCCTGCACGTTGTGCCTTTCAGCTCAGGGCCAATGTAGCACACCTAGAGCAGAAGTTCTACTTCAGCTAGGTCAGGCCTGCAAAGAAACAGTGTTTCACAGGCCTTTGTAAGAGATGTTCCCGGTAGGCTGTAAGAGCAGTGTGCAGAGCGAGTTGTTTCTTAGCTTCCCAAAGAGCTGGAAGCAAGATGCTTTGGGGCCCAACTCGACCTTTGGAAAGAAGCCTGCACGCTGTGCCTTTCAGCTCTAGGGCAATGTAGCACACGCAGAGCAGAAGTTCTACTTCAGCCAGATCAGGCCTGCAAAGAAACTGCGTTTCACAGGCCTTTGGAAGAGATGTTCCCGGTAGGCTGTAAGAGCACTGTGCAGAGCGAGTTGTTTCTTAGCTTACCAAAGAGCTGGAAGCAAGATGCTTTGGGGCCCAACTCGCCCTTTGGAAAGAAGCCTGCACGTTGTGCCTTTCAGCTCTAGGCCAATGTAGCACACCCAGAGCAGAAGTTCTACTTCAGCCAGATCAGGACTGCAAAGAAACTGCGTTTCACAGGCCTTTGTAAGAGATCTTCCCGGTAGGCTGTAAAAGCACTGTGCACAGCGAGTTGTTTCTTAGCTTCCCAAAGAGCTGGAAGCAAGATGCTTTGGGGCCCAACTCGCCCTTTGGAAAGAAGCCTGCACGTTGTGCCTTTCAGCTCTAGGCCAATGGAGCACACCCAGAGCAGAAGTTCCACTTCAGCCAGATCAGGCCTGCAAAGAAACTGCGTTTCACAGGCCTTTGTAACTGATGCTCCCGGTAGGCTGTAAGAGCACTGTGCAGAGCGAGTTGTTTCTTAGCTTCCCAAAGAGCTGGAAGCAAGATGCTTTGGGGCCCAACTCGCCCTTTGGAAAGAAGCCTGCAGGTTGTGCCTTTCAGCTCTAGGCCAATGTAGCACACCCAGAGCAGAAGTTCTACCTCAGCCAGATCCGGCCTGCAAAGAAACTGCGTTTGACAGGCCTTTGTATGAGATGTTCCCGGTAGGCTGTAAGAGCACTGTGCAGTGCGAGTTGTTTCTTAGCTTCCCAAGGAGCTGGAAGCAAGTTGCTTTGCGGCCCAACTCGCCCTTTGCAAAGAAGCCTGCACGTTGTGCCTTTCAGCTCTAGGTCAATGTAGCACACCCAGAGCAGAAGTTCTACTTCAGCGAGATCAGGCCTGCAAAGAAACTGCGTTTCACAGGCCTTTGTAAGAGATGTTCCCGGTAGGCTGTAAGAGCACTGTGCAGAGCGAGTTGTTTCTTAGCTTCCCAAGGAGCTGGAAGCAAGATGCTTTGCGGCCCAACTCGCCCTTTGCGAAGAAGCCTGCACGTTGTGCCTTTCAGCTCTAGGGCAATGTAGCACACCCAGAGCAGAAGTTCTACTTCAGCGAGATCAGGCCTGCAAAGAAACTGCGTTTCACAGGCCTTTGTAAGAGATGTTCCCGGTAGGCTGTAAGAGCACTGTGCAGAGCGAGTTGTTTCTTAGCTTCCCAAGGAGCTGGAAGCAAGATGCTTTGCGGCCCAACTCGCCCTTTGCAAAGAAGTCTGCACGTTGTGCCTTTCAGCTCTAGGGCAATGTAGCACACGCAGAGCAGAAGTTCTAGTTCAGCCAGATCAGGCCTGCAAAGAAACTGCGTTTCACAGGCCTTTGTAAGAGATGTTCCCGGTAGGCTGTAAGAGCACTGTGCAGAGCGAGTTGTTTCTTAGCTTCCCAAAGAGCTGGAAGCAAGATGCTTTGGGGCCCAAATCGCCCTTTGGAAAGAATCCTGCACGTTGTGCCTTTCAGCTCTAGGCCAATGTAGCACACACAGAGCAGAAGTTCTACTTCAGCCAGATCAGGCCTGCAAAGAAACTGCGTTTGAGATGCCTTTGTAAGAGATGTTCTCGGTAGGCTGTAAAAGCACTGTGCAGAGCGAGTTGTTTCTTAGCTTCCCAAAGAGCTGGAAGCAAGATGCTTTGGGGCCCAACTCGCCCTTAGGAAAGAAGCCTGCACATTGTGCCTTTCTGCTCTAGGGAAATGTAGCACACCCAGAGCAGAAGTTCTGGTTCAGCCAGATCAGGCCTGCCAAGAAACTGCGTTTCACAGGCCTTTGGAAGAGATGTTCCCGGTAGGCTGTAAGAGCACTGTGCAGAGCGAGTTGTTTCTTAGCTTCCCAAAGAGCTGGAAGCAAGATGCTTTGGGGCCCAACTCGCCCTTTGGAAAGAAGCCTGCACGTTGTGCCTTTCAGCTCTAGGCCAATGTAGCACACCCACAGCAGAAGTTCTACTTCAGCCAGATCAGGCCTGCAAAGAAACTGCGTTTCACAGGCCTTTGTAAGAGATGTTCCCGGTAGGCTGTAAGAGCACTGTGCAGAGCGAGTTGTTTCTTAGCTTCCCAAAGAGCTGGAAGCAAGATGCTTTGGGGCCCAACTCGCCCTTTGGAAAGAAGCCTGCACGTTGTGCCTTTCAGCTCTAGGGCCATGTAGCACACCCAGAGCAGAAGTTCTAGTTCAGCCAGATCTGGCCTGCAAAGAAACTGCGTTTCACAGGCCTTTGTAAGAGATGTTCCCGGTAGGCTGTAAGAGCACTGTGCAGAGCGAGTTGTTTCTTAGCTTCCCAAAGAGCTGGAAGCAAGATGCTTTGGGGCCCAACTCGCCCTTTGGAAACAGGCCTGCACGTTGTGCCCTTCAGCTCTAGGGCAATGTAGCACACCCAGAGCAGAAGTTCTAGTGCAGCGTGATCAGGCCTGCAAAGAAACTGCATTTCACAGGCCTTTGTAAGTGATGGTTCCGGTAGGCTGTAAGAGCACTGTGCAGAGCGAGTTGTTTCATAGCTAGCCCAAAGAGCTGGAAGCAAGATGCTTTGGGGCCCAACTCGCCTTTTGCAAAGAAGCCAGCACATTGTGCCTTTCAGCTCTAGGGCGATGTAGCACACCCAGAGCAGAAGTTCTAGTTCAGCCAGATCAGGCCTGCAAAGAAACTGTGTTTAACAGGCCTTTGTAAGAGATGTTCCCACTAGGCTGTAAGAGCACTGTGCAGAGCGAATTGTTTCTTAGCTTCCCAAAGAGCTGGAAGCAAGATGGTTTGGGGCCTAACTCGCCCTTTGGAAAGAAGCCTGCACGTTGTGCCTTTCAGCTCTAGGCCAATGTAGCACACCCAGAGCAGAAGTTCTACTTCAGCCAGATCAGGCCTGCAAAGAAACTGCGTTTCACAGGCCTTTGTAAGAGATGTTCCCGGTAGGCTGTAAGAGCACTGTGCAGAGCGAGTTGTTTCTTAGCTTCCCAAAGAGCTGGAAGCAAGATGCTTTGGGGCCCAACTCGCCCTTTGCAAAGAAGCCTGCACGTTGTGCCTTTCAGCTCTAGGGCAATGTAGCACACCCAGAGCAGAAGTTCTACTTCAGCCACATCAGGCCTGCAAAGAAACTGCGTTTCACAGGCCTTTGTAAGAGATATTCCTGGTAGGCAGTAAGAGCACTGTGCAGAGCGAGTTGTTTCTTAGCTTCCCAAAGAGCTGGAAGCAAGATGCTTTGGGGCCCAACTCGCCCTTTGGAAAGAAGCCTGCACGTTGTGCCTTTCAGCTCTAGGGCAATGTAGCACACCCAGAGCAGAAGTTCTAGTTCAGCCAGATCAGGCCTGCAAAGAAACTGCGTTTCACAGGCCTTTGTAAGAGATGTTCCCGGTAGGCTGTAAGAGCACTGTGCAGAGCGAGTTGTTTCTTAGCTTCCCAAAGAGCTGGAAGCAAGAAGCTTTGGGGCCCAACTCGCCCTTTGGAAAGAAGCCTGCACGTTGTGCCTTTCAGCTCTAGGCCAATGTAGCACACCCACAGCAGAAGTTCTACTTCAGCCAGATCAGGCCTGCAAAGAAACTGCGTTTCACAGGCCTTTGTAAGAGATCTTCCCGGTAGGCTGTAAGAGCACTGTGCAGAGCGAGTTGTTTCATAGCTAGCCCAAAGAGCTGGAAGCAAGATGCTTTGGGGCACAACTCGCCCTTTGGAAAGAAGCCTGCACGTTGTGCCTTTCAGCTCTAGGGCCATGTAGCACACCCAGAGCAGAAGTTCTACCTCATCCAGATCAGGCCTGCAAAGAAACTGCGTTTGACAGGCCTTTGTATGAGATGTTCCCGGTAGTCTGTAAGAGCACTGTGCAGAGCGAGTTGTTTCTTAGCTTCCCAAAGAGCTGGAAGCAAGATGCTTTGGGGCCCAACTCGCCCTTTGGAAAGAAGCCTGCAGGTTGTGCCTTTCAGCTCTAGGCCAATGTAGCACACCCAGAGCAGAAGTTCTACTTCAGCGAGATCAGGCCTGCAAAGACTGCATTTCACAGGCCTTTGTAAGAGATGTTCCCGGTAGGCTGTAAGAGCACTGTGCAGAGCGAGTTGTTTCTTAGCTTCCCAAGGAGCTGGAAGCAAGATGCTTTGCGGCCCAACTCGCCCTTTGCAAAGAAGCCTGCACGTTGTGCCTTTCAGCTCTAGGGCCATGTAGCACACCCAGAGCAGAAGTTCTACCTCATCCAGATCAGGCCTGCAAAGAAACTGCGTTTGACAGGCCTTTGTATGAGATGTTCCCGGTAGTCTGTAAGAGCACTGTGCAGAGCGAGTTGTTTCTTAGCTTCCCAAAGAGCTGGAAGCAAGATGCTTTGGGGCCCAACTCGCCCTTTGGAAAGAAGCCTGCAGGTTGTGCCTTTCAGCTCTAGGCCAATGTAGCACACCCAGAGCAGAAGTTCTACTTCAGCGAGATCAGGCCTGCAAAGACTGCATTTCACAGGCCTTTGTAAGAGATGTTCCCGGTAGGCTGTAAGAGCACTGTGCAGAGCGAGTTGTTTCTTAGCTTCCCAAGGAGCTGGAAGCAAGATGCTTTGCGGCCCAACTCGCCCTTTGCAAAGAAGCCTGCACGTTGTGCCTTTCAGCTCTAGGGCAATGTAGCACACCCAGAGCAGAAGTTCTACTTCATCGAGATCAGGCCTGCAAAGAAACTGCGTTTCACAGGCCTTTGTAAGAGATGTTCCCGGTAGGCTGTAAGAGCACTGTGCAGAGCGAGTTGTTTCTTAGCTTCCCAAGGAGCTGGAAGCAAGATGCTTTGCGGCCCAACTCGCCCTTTGCAAAGAAGTCTGCACGTTGTGCCTTTCAGCTCTAGGGCAATGTAGCACACGCAGAGCAGAAGTTCTAGTTCAGCCAGATCAGGCCTGCAAAGAAACTGCGTTTCACAGGCCTTTGTAAGAGATGTTCCCGGTAGGCTGTAAGAGCACTGTGCAGAGCGAGTTGTTTCTTAGCTTCCCAAAGAGCTGGAAGCAAGATGCTTTGGGGCCCAACTCGCCCTTTGGAAAGAATCCTGCACGTTGTGCCTTTCAGCTCTAGGCCAATGTAGCACACACAGAGCAGAAGTTCTACTTCAGCCAGATCAGGCCTGCAAAGAAACTGCGTTTGAGATGCCTTTGTAAGAGATGTTCCCGGTAGGCTGTAACAGCACTGTGCAGAGCGAGTTGTTTCTTAGCTTCCCAAAGAGCTGGAAGCAAGATGCTTTCGGGCCCAACTCGCCCTTTGGAAAGAAGCCTGCACGTTGTGCCTTTCAGCTCTAGGGCAATGTAGAGCACCCAGAGCAGAAGTTCCACTTCAGCCAGATCAGGCCTGCAAAGAAACTGCGTTTCACAGGCCTTTGTAACTGATGCTCCCGGTAGGCTGTAAGAGCACTGTGCAGAGCGAGTTGTTTCTTAGCTTCCCAAAGAGCTGGAAGCAAGATGCTTTGGGGCCCAACTCGCCCTTTGGAAAGAAGCCTGCAGGTTGTGCCTTTCAGCTCTAGGCCAATGTAGCACACCCAGAGCAGAAGTTCTACCTCAGCCAGATCCGGCCTGCAAAGAAACTGCGTTTCACAGGCCTTTGTAAGAGATGTTCCCGGTAGGCTGTAAGAGCACTGTGCAGAGCGCCTTGTTTCGTAGCTTCCCAAAGAGCTGGAAGCAAGATGCTTTGGGGCCCAACTCGCCCTTTGGAAAGAAGCCTGCACGTTGTGCCTTTCAGCTCTAGGCCAATGTAGCACACGCAGAGCAGAAGTTCTAGTTCAGCCAGATGCGGCCTGCAAAGAAACTGCGTTTCACAGGCCTTTGTAAGAGATGTTCCCGGTAGGCTGTAAGAGCACTGTGCAGAGCGCCATGTTTCTTAGCTTCCCAAAGAGCTGGAAGCAAGATGCTTTGGGGCCCAACTCGCCCTTTGGAAAGAAGCCTGCACGTTGTGCCTTTCAGCTCTAGGGCAATGTAGCACACGCAGAGCAGAAGTTCTAGTTCAGCCAGATCCGGCCTGCAAAGAAACTGCGTTTCACAGGCCTTTGTAAGAGATGTTCCCGGTAGGCTGTAAGAGCACTGTGCAGAGCGCCTTGTTTCTTAGCTTCCCAAAGAGCTGGAAGCAAGATGCTTTGGGGCCCAACTCGCCCTTTGGAAAGAAGCCTGCACGTTGTGCCTTTCAGCTCTAGGCCAATGTAGCACACCCAGAGCAGAAGTTCTACTTCAGCCAGATCAGGCCTGCAAAGAAACTGCATTTCACAGGCCTTTGTAAGAGATGTTCCCAGTAGGCTGTAAGAGCACTGTGCAGAGCGACTTGTTTCTTAGCTTCCCAAAGAGCTGGAAGCAAGATGCTTTGGGGCCCAACTCGCCCTTTGGAAACAGGCCTGCACGTTGTGCCCTTCAGCTCTAGGGCAATGTAGCACACCCAGAGCAGAAGTTCTAGTGCAGCGTGATCAGGCCTGCAAAGAAACTGCATTTCACAGGCCTTTGTAAGTGATGGTTCCGGTAGGCTGTAAGAGCACTGTGCAGAGCGAGTTGTTTCATAGCTAGCCCAAAGAGCTGGAAGCAAGATGCTTTGGGGCCCAACTCGCCTTTTGCAAAGAAGCCTGCACATTGTGCCTTTCAGCTCTAGGGCCATGTAGCACACCCAGAGCAGAAGTTCTACCTCAGCCAGATCAGGCCTGCAAAGAAACTGCGTTTCACAGGCCTTTGTATGAGATGTTCCCGGTAGTCTGTAAGAGCACTGTGCAGAGCGAGTTGTTTCTTAGCTTCCCAAAGAGCTGGAAGCAAGATGCTTTGGGGCCCAACTCGCCCTTTGGAAGGAAGCCTGCAGGTTGTGCCTTTCAGCTCTAGGCCAATGAAGCACACCCAGAGCAGAAGTTCTACTTCAGCGAGATCAGGCCTGCAAAGAAAGTGCGTTTCACAGGCCTTTGTAAGAGATGTTCCCGGTAGGCTGTAAGAGCACTGTGCAGAGCGAGTTGTTTCTTAGCTTCCCAAGGAGCTGGAAGCAAAATGCTTTGCGGCCCAACTCGCCCTTTGCAAAGAAGCCTGCACGTTGTGCCTTTCAGCTCTAGGGCAATGTAGCACACCCAGAGCAGAAGTTCTAGTTCAGCCAGATCAGGCCTGCAAAGCAACTGCGTTTGAGATGCCTTTGTAAGAGATGTTCCCGGTAGGCTGTAAAAGCACTGTGCAGAGCGAGTTGTTTCTTAGCTTCCCAAAGAGCTGGAAGCAAGATGCTTTGGGGCCCAACTCGCCCTTTGGAAAGAAGCCTGCACATTGTGCCTTTCAGCTCTAGGGAAATGTAGCACACCCAGAGCAGAAGTTCTGGTTCAGCCAGATTAGGCCTGCCAAGAAACTGCATTTCACAGGCCTTTGTAACTGATGCTCCCGGTAGGCTGTAAGAGCACTGTGCAGACCGAGTTGTTTCTTAGCTTCCCAAAGAGCTTTAAGCAAGATGCTTTGGGGCCCAACTCGCCCTTTGGAAAGAAGCCTGCACGTTGTGCCTTTCAGCTCTAGGCCAATGTAGCACACCCAGAGCAGAAGTTCTACATCAGCCAGATCAGGCCTGCAAAGAAACTGCGTTTCACAGGCCTTTGTAAGAGATGTTCCCGGTAGGCTGTAAGAGCACTGTGCAGAGCGAATTGTTTCTTAGCTTCCCAAAGAGCTGGAAGCAAGATGCTTTGGGGCCCAACTCGCCCTTTGGAAAGAAGCCTGCAGGTTGTGCCTTTCAGCTCTAGGGCAATGTAGAGCACCCAGACCAGAAGTTCCACTTCGGCCAGATCAGGCCTGCCAAGAAACTTCGTTTCACAGGCCTTTGTAAGAGATGTTCCCGGTAGGCTGTAAGAGCACTGTGCAGAGCGACTTGTTTCTTAGCTTCCCAAAGAGCTGGAAGCAAGATGCTTTGGGGCCCAACTCGCCCTTAGGAAAGAAGCCTGCACGTTGTGCCTTTCAGCTCTAGGGCCATGTAGCACACCCAGAGCAGAAGTTCTACCTCATCCAGATCAGGCCTGCAAAGAAACTGCGTTTGACAGGCCTTTGTATGAGATGTTCCCGGTAGGCTGTAAGAGCACTGTGCAGAGCGAGTTGTTTCTTAGCTTCCCAAAGAGCTGGAAGCAAGATGCTTTGGGGCCCAACTCGCCCTTTGGAAAGAAGCCTGCACGTTGTGCCTTTCAGCTCTAGGGCCATGTAGCACACCCAGAGCAGAAGTTCTAGTTCAGCCAGATCTGGCCTGCAAAGAAACTGCATTTCACAGGCCTTTGTAACTGATGCTCCCGAAGGCTGTAAGAGCACTGTGCAGAGCGAGTTGTTTCTTAGCTAGCCCAAAGAGCTGGAAGCAAGAAGCTTTGGGGCCCAACTCGCCCTTTGGAAAGAAGCCTGCACGTTGTGCCTTTCAGCTCTAGGGCCATGTAGCACACCCAGAGCAGAAGTTCTACTTCAGCCACATCAGGCCTGCAAAGAAACTGCGTTTCACAGGCCTTTGTAAGAGATGTTCCCGGTAGGCTGTAAGAGCACTGTGCAGAGCGAGTTGATTCTTAGCTTCCCAAGGAGCTGGAAGCAAGATGCTTTGCGGCCCAACTCGCCCTTTGCAAAGAAGCCTGCACGTTGTGCCTTTCAGCTCTAGGGCAATGTAGCACACCCAGAGCAGAGGTTCTACTTCAGCCAGATCAGGCCTGCAAAGAAACTGCGTTTCACAGGCCTTTGTAAGAGATGTTCCCGGTAGGCAGTAAGAGCAGTGTGCAGAGCGAGTTGTTTCTTAGCTTCCCAAAGAGCTGGAAGCAAGATGCTTTGGGTCCCAACTCGCCCTTTGGAAAGAAGCCTGCACGTTGTGCCTTTCAGCTCTAGGCCAATGTAGCACACCCAGAGCAGAAGTTCTACTTCAGCCAGATCAGGACTGCAAAGAAGCTGCGTTTCACAGGCCTTTGTAAGAGATCTTCCCGGTAGGCTGTAAAAGCACTGTGCACAGCGAGTTGTTTCTTAGCTTCCCAAAGAGCTGGAAGCAAGATGCTTTGGGGCCCAACTCGCCCTTTGGAAAGAAGCCTGCACGTTGTGCCTTTCAGCTCTAGGGCAATGTAGAGCACCCAGAGCAGAAGTTCCACTTCAGCCAGATCAGGCCTGCAAAGAAAGTGCGTTTCACAGGCCTTTGTAAGAGATGTTCCCGGTAGGCTGTAAGAGCACTGTGCAGAGCGAGTTGTTTCTTAGCTTCCCAAGGAGCTGGAAGCAAGATGCTTTGCGGCCCAACTCGCCCTTTGCAAAGAAGCCTGCACGTTGTGCCTTTCAGCTCTAGGGCAATGTAGCACACCCAGAGCAGAAGTTCTAGTTCAGCCAGATCAGGCCTGCAAAGCAACTGCGTTTGAGATGCCTTTGTAAGAGATGTTCCCGGTAGGCTGTAAAAGCACTGTGCAGAGCGAGTTGTTTCTTAGCTTCCCAAAGAGCTGGAAGCAAGATGCTTTGGGGCCCAACTCGCCCTTTGGAAAGAAGCCTGCACATTGTGCCTTTCAGCTCTAGGGAAATGTAGCACACCCAGAGCAGAAGTTCTGGTTCAGCCAGATTAGGCCTGCCAAGAAACTGCATTTCACAGGCCTTTGTAACTGATGCTCCCGGTAGGCTGTAAGAGCACTGTGCAGAGCGAGTTGTTTCTTAGCTTCCCAAAGAGCTTTAAGCAAGATGCTTTGGGGCCCAACTCGCCCTTTGGAAAGAAGCCTGCACGTTGTGCCTTTCAGCTCTAGGCCAATGTAGCACACCCAGAGCAGAAGTTCTACATCAGCCAGATCAGGCCTGCAAAGAAACTGCGTTTCACAGGCCTTTGTAAGAGATGTTCCCGGTAGGCTGTAAGAGCACTGTGCAGAGCGAGTTGTTTCTTAGCTTCCCAAAGAGCTGGAAGCAAGATGCTTTGGGGCCCAACTCGCCCTTTGGAAAGAAGCCTGCACGTTGTGCCTTTCAGCTCTAGGGCAATGTAGAGCACCCAGACCAGAAGTTCCACTTCAGCCAGATCAGGCCTGCCAAGAAACTTCGTTTCACAGGCCTTTGTAAGAGATGTTCCCGGTAGGCTGTAAGAGCACTGTGCAGAGCGACTTGTTTCTTAGCTTCCCAAAGAGCTGGAAGCAAGATGCTTTGGGGCCCAACTCGCCCTTAGGAAAGAAGCCTGCACGTTGTGCCTTTCAGCTCTAGGGCCATGTAGCACACCCAGAGCAGAAGTTCTACCTCATCCAGATCAGGCCTGCAAAGAAACTGCATTTCACAGGCCTTTGTAAATGATGCTCCCGGTAGGCTGTAAGAGCACTGTGCAGAGCGAGTTGTTTCTTAGCTAGCCCAAAGAGCTGGAAGCAAGAAGCTTTGGGGCCCAACTCGCCCTTTGGAAAGAAGCCTGCACGTTGTGCCTTTCAGCTCTAGGGCCATGTAGCACACCCAGAGCAGAAGTTCTACTTCAGCCACATCAGGCCTGCAAAGAAACTGCGTTTCACAGGCCTTTGGAAGAGATGTTCCCGGTAGGCTGTAAGAGCACTGTGCAGAGCGAGTTGTTTCTTAGCTTCCCAAGGAGCTGGAAGCAAGATGCTTTGCGGCCCAACTCGCCCTTTGCAAAGAAGCCTGCACGTTGTGCCTTTCAGCTCTAGGGCAATGTAGCACACCCAGAGCAGAGGTTCTACTTCAGCCAGATCAGGCCTGCAAAGAAACTGCGTTTCACAGGCCTTTGTAAGAGATGTTCCCGGTAGGCTGTAAGAGCACTGTGCAGAGCGAGTTGTTTCTTAGCTTCCCAAAGAGCTGGAAGCAAGATGCTTTGGGGCCCAACTTGCCCTTTTGAAAGAAGCCTGCACGTTGTGCCTTTCAGCTCTAGGCCAATGTAGCACACCCAGAGCAGAAGTTCTACTTCAGCCAGATCAGGCCTCAAAAGAAACTGCGTTTCACAGGCCTTTGTAAGAGATGTTCCCAGTAGGCTGTAAGAGCACTGTGCAGAGCGACTTGTTTCTTAGCTTCCCAAAGAGCTGGAAGCAAGATGCTTTGGGGCCCAACTCGCCCTTTGGAAAGAAGCCTGCACGTTGTGCCTTTCAGCTCAGGGCCAATGTAGCACACCTAGAGCAGAAGTTCTACTTCAGCTAGGTCAGGCCTGCAAAGAAACAGTGTTTCACAGGCCTTTGTAAGAGATGTTCCCGGTAGGCTGTAAGAGCAGTGTGCAGAGCGAGTTGTTTCTTAGCTTCCCAAAGAGCTGGAAGCAAGATGCTTTGGGGCCCAACTCGACCTTTGGAAAGAAGCCTGCACGCTGTGCCTTTCAGCTCTAGGGCAATGTAGCACACGCAGAGCAGAAGTTCTACTTCAGCCAGATCAGGCCTGCAAAGAAACTGCGTTTCACAGGCCTTTGGAAGAGATGTTCCCGGTAGGCTGTAAGAGCACTGTGCAGAGCGAGTTGTTTCTTAGCTTCCCAAAGAGCTGGAAGCAAGATGCTTTGGGGCCCAACTCGCCCTTTGGAAAGAAGCCTGCACGTTGTGCCTTTCAGCTCTAGGCCAATGTAGCACACCCAGAGCAGAAGTTCTACTTCAGCCAGATCAGGACTGCAAAGAAACTGCGTTTCACAGGCCTTTGTAAGAGATCTTCCCGGTAGGCTGTAAAAGCACTGTGCACAGCGAGTTGTTTCTTAGCTTCCCAAAGAGCTGGAAGCAAGATGCTTTGGGGCCCAACTCGCCCTTTGGAAAGAAGCCTGCACGTTGTGCCTTTCAGCTCTAGGGCAATGTAGAGCACCCAGAGCAGAAGTTCCACTTCAGCCAGATCAGGCCTGCAAAGAAACTGCGTTTCACAGGCCTTTGTAACTGATGCTCCCGGTAGGCTGTAAGAGCACTGTGCAGAGCGAGTTGTTTCTTAGCTTCCCAAAGAGCTGGAAGCAAGATGCTTTGGGGCCCAACTCGCCCTTTGGAAAGAAGCCTGCAGGTTGTGCCTTTCAGCTCTAGGCCAATGTAGCACACCCAGAGCAGAAGTTCTACCTCAGCCAGATCCAGCCTGCAAAGAAACTGCGTTTGACAGGCCTTTGTATGAGATGTTCCCGGTAGGCTGTAAGAGCACTGTGCAGTGCGAGTTGTTTCTTAGCTTCCCAAGGAGCTGGAAGCAAGTTGCTTTGCGGCCCAACTCGCCCTTTGCAAAGAAGCCTGCACGTTGTGCCTTTCAGCTCTAGGGCAATGTAGCACACGCAGAGCAGAAGTTCTAGTTCAGCCAGATCCGGCCTGCAAAGAAACTGCGTTTCACAGGCCTTTGTAAGAGATGTTCCCGGTAGGCTGTAAGAGCACTGTGCAGAGCGCCTTGTTTCTTAGCTTCCCAAAGAGCTGGAAGCAAGATGCTTTGGGGCCCAACTCGCCCTTTGGAAAGAAGCCTGCACGTTGTGCCTTTCAGCTCTAGGCCAATGTAGCACACCCAGAGCAGAAGTTCTACTTCAGCCACATCAGGCCTGCAAAGAAACTGCGTTTCACAGGCCTTTGTAAGAGATGTTCCCAGTAGGCTGTAAGAGCACTGTGCAGAGCGACTTGTTTCTTAGCTTCCCAAAGAGCTGGAAGCAAGATGATTTGGGGCCCAACTCGCCCTTTGGAAACAGGCCTGCACGTTGTGCCCTTCAGCTCTAGGGCAATGTAGCACACCCAGAGCTTAAGTTCTAGTGCAGCGTGATCAGGCCTGCAAAGAAACTGCATTTCACAGGCCTTTGTAAGTGATGGTTCCGGTAGGCTGTAAGAGCACTGTGCAGAGCGAGTTGTTTCATAGCTAGCCCAAAGAGCTGGAAGCAAGATGCTTTGGGGCCCAACTCGCCTTTTGCAAAGAAGCCTGAACATTGTGCCTTTCAGCTCTAGGGCCATGTAGCACACCCAGAGCAGAAGTTCTACTTCAGCCAGATCAGGCCTGCAAAGAAACTGCGTTTCACAGGCCTTTGTAAGAGATGTTCCCGGTAGGCTGTAAGAGCACTGTGCAGAGCGAGTTGTTTCTTAGCTTCCCAAAGAGCTGGAAGCAAGATGCTTTGGGGCCCAACTCGCCCTTTGGAAAGAAGCCTGCAGGTTGTGCCTTTCAGCTCTAGGCCAAAGTAGCACACCCAGAGCAGAAGTTCTACTTCAGCCACATCAGGCCTGCAAAGAAACTGCGTTTCACAGGCCTTTGTAAGACATGTTCCCGGTAGGCTGTAAGAGCACTGTGCAGAGCGAGTTGTTTCTTAGCTTCCCAAGGAGCTGGAAGCAAGATGCTTTGCGGCCCAACTCGCCCTTTGCAAAGAAGCCTGCACGTTGTGCCTTTCAGCTCTAGGGCAATGTAGCACACGCAGAGCAGAAGTTCTAGTTCAGCCAGATCAGGCCTGCAAAGAAACTGTGTTTAACAGGCCTTTGTAAGAGATGTTCCCGGTAGGCTGTAAGAGCACTGTGCAGAGCGAGTTGTTTCTTAGCTTCCCAAAGAGCTGGAAGCAAGATGCTTTCGGTCGCAACTCGCCCTTTGCAAAGAAGCCTGCACGTTGTGCCTTTCAGCTCTAGGCCAATGTAGCACACCCAGAGCAGAAGTTCTACTTCAGCCACATCAGGCCTGCAAAGAAACTGCGTTTCACAGGCCTTTGTAAGAGATGTTCCCGGTAGGCAGTAAGAGCACTGTGCAGAGCGAGTTGTTTCTTAGCTTCCCAAAGAGCTGGAAGCAAGATGCTTTGGGGCCCAACTCGCCCTTTGGAAAGAAGCCTGCACGTTGTGCCTTTCAGCTCTAGGGCAATGTAGCACACGCAGAGCAGAAGTTCTAGTTCAGCCAGATCCGGCCTGCAAAGAAACTGCGTTTCACAGGCCTTTGTAAGAGATGTTCCCGGTAGGCTGTAAGAGCACTGTGCAGAGCGCCTTGTTTCTTAGCTTCCCAAAGAGCTGGAAGCAAGATGCTTTGGGGCCCAACTCGCCCTTTGGAAAGAAGCCTGCACGTTGTGCCTTTCAGCTCTAGGCCAATGTAGCACACGCAGAGCAGAAGTTCTAGTTCAGCCAGATCCGGCCTGCAAAGAAACTGCGTTTCACAGGCCTTTGTAAGAGATGTTCCCGGTAGGCTGTAAGAGCACTGTGCAGAGCGCCTTGGTTCTTAGTTTCCCAAAGAGCTGGAAGCAAGATGATTTGGGGCCCAACTCGCCCTTTGCAAAGAAGCCTGCACGTTGTGCCTTTCAGCTCTAGGGCAATGTAGCACACGCAGAGCAGAAGTTCTAGTTCAGCCAGATCCGGCCTGCAAAGAAACTGCGTTTCACAGGCCTTTGTAAGAAATGTTCCCGGTAGGCTGTAAGAGCACTGTGCAGAGCGCCTTGTTTCTTAGCTTCCCAAAGAGCTGGAAGCAAGATGCTTTGGGGCCCAACTCGCCCTTTGGAAAGAAGCCTGCACGTTGTGCCTTTCAGCTCTAGGCCAATGTAGCACACCCAGAGCAGAAGTTCTACTTCAGCCAGATCAGGCCTGCAAAGAAACTGCGTTTCACAGGCCTTTGTAAGAGATGTTCCCAGTAGGCTGTAAGAGCACTGTGCAGAGCGACTTGTTTCTTAGCTTCCCAAAGAGCTGGAAGCAAGATGCTTTGGGGCCCAACTCGCCCTTTGGAAACAGGCCTGCACGTTGTGCCCTTCAGCTCTAGGGCAATGTAGCACACGCAGAGCAGAAGTTCTAGTTCAGCCAGATCCGGCCTGCAAAGAAACTGCGTTTCACAGGCCTTTGTAAGAGATGTTCCCGGTAGGCTGTAAGAGCACTGTGCAGAGTGCCTTGTTTCTTAGCTTCCCAAAGAGCTGGAAGCAAGATGCTTTGGGGCCCAACTCGCCCTTTGGAAAGAAGCCTGCACGCTGTGCCTTTCAGCTCTAGGCCAATGTAGCACACCCAGAGCAGAAGTTCTACTTCAGCCAGATCAGGCCTGCAAAGAAACTGCGTTTCACAGGCCTTTGTAAGAGATGTTCCCAGTAGGCTGTAAGAGCACTGTGCAGAGCGACTTGTTTCTTAGCTTCCCAAAGAGCTGGAAGCAAGATGCTTTGGGGCCCAACTCGCCCTTTGGAAACAGGCCTGCACGTTGTGCCCTTCAGCTCTAGGGCAATGTAGCACACCCAGAGCAGAAGTTCTACTTCAGCCAGATCAGGACTGCAAAGAAACTGCGTTTCACAGGCCTTTGTAAGAGATCTTCCCGGTAGGCTGTAAAAGCACTGTGCACAGCGAGTTGTTTCTTAGCTTCCCAAAGAGCTGGAAGCAAGATGCTTTGGGGCCCAACTCGCCCTTTGGAAAGAAGCCTGCACGTTGTGCCTTTCAGCTCTAGGGCAATGTAGAGCACCCAGAGCAGAAGTTCCACTTCAGCCAGATCAGGCCTGCAAAGAAACTGCGTTTCACAGGCCTTTGTAACTGATGCTCCCGGTAGGCTGTAAGAGCACTGTGCAGAGCGAGTTGTTTCTTAGCTTCCCAAAGAGCTGGAAGCAAGATGCTTTGGGGCCCAACTCGCCCTTTGGAAAGAAGCCTGCAGGTTGTGCCTTTCAGCTCTAGGCCAATGTAGCACACCCAGAGCAGAAGTTCTACCTCAGCCAGATCCAGCCTGCAAAGAAACTGCGTTTGACAGGCCTTTGTATGAGATGTTCCCGGTAGGCTGTAAGAGCACTGTGCAGTGCGAGTTGTTTCTTAGCTTCCCAAGGAGCTGGAAGCAAGTTGCTTTGCGGCCCAACTCGCCCTTTGCAAAGAAGCCTGCACGTTGTGCCTTTCAGCTCTAGGGCAATGTAGCACACGCAGAGCAGAAGTTCTAGTTCAGCCAGATCCGGCCTGCAAAGAAACTGCGTTTCACAGGCCTTTGTAAGAGATGTTCCCGGTAGGCTGTAAGAGCACTGTGCAGAGCGCCTTGTTTCTTAGCTTCCCAAAGAGCTGGAAGCAAGATGCTTTGGGGCCCAACTCGCCCTTTGGAAAGAAGCCTGCACGTTGTGCCTTTCAGCTCTAGGCCAATGTAGCACACCCAGAGCAGAAGTTCTACTTCAGCCACATCAGGCCTGCAAAGAAACTGCGTTTCACAGGCCTTTGTAAGAGATGTTCCCAGTAGGCTGTAAGAGCACTGTGCAGAGCGACTTGTTTCTTAGCTTCCCAAAGAGCTGGAAGCAAGATGCTTTGGGGCCCAACTCGCCCTTTGGAAACAGGCCTGCACGTTGTGCCCTTCAGCTCTAGGGCAATGTAGCACACCCAGAGCTTAAGTTCTAGTGCAGCGTGATCAGGCCTGCAAAGAAACTGCATTTCACAGGCCTTTGTAAGTGATGGTTCCGGTAGGCTGTAAGAGCACTGTGCAGAGCGAGTTGTTTCATAGCTAGCCCAAAGAGCTGGAAGCAAGATGCTTTGGGGCCCAACTCGCCTTTTGCAAAGAAGCCTGAACATTGTGCCTTTCAGCTCTAGGGCCATGTAGCACACCCAGAGCAGAAGTTCTACTTCAGCCAGATCAGGCCTGCAAAGAAACTGCGTTTCACAGGCCTTTGTAAGAGATGTTCCCGGTAGGCTGTAAGAGCACTGTGCAGAGCGAGTTGTTTCTTAGCTTCCCAAAGAGCTGGAAGCAAGATGCTTTGGGGCCCAACTCGCCCTTTGGAAAGAAGCCTGCAGGTTGTGCCTTTCAGCTCTAGGCCAAAGTAGCACACCCAGAGCAGAAGTTCTACTTCAGCCACATCAGGCCTGCAAAGAAACTGCGTTTCACAGGCCTTTGTAAGACATGTTCCCGGTAGGCTGTAAGAGCACTGTGCAGAGCGAGTTGTTTCTTAGCTTCCCAAGGAGCTGGAAGCAAGATGCTTTGCGGCCCAACTCGCCCTTTGCAAAGAAGCCTGCACGTTGTGCCTTTCAGCTCTAGGGCAATGTAGCACACGCAGAGCAGAAGTTCTAGTTCAGCCAGATCAGGCCTGCAAAGAAACTGTGTTTAACAGGCCTTTGTAAGAGATGTTCCCGGTAGGCTGTAAGAGCACTGTGCAGAGCGAGTTGTTTCTTAGCTTCCCAAAGAGCTGGAAGCAAGATGCTTTCGGTCGCAACTCGCCCTTTGCAAAGAAGCCTGCACGTTGTGCCTTTCAGCTCTAGGCCAATGTAGCACACCCAGAGCAGAAGTTCTACTTCAGCCACATCAGGCCTGCAAAGAAACTGCGTTTCACAGGCCTTTGTAAGAGATGTTCCCGGTAGGCAGTAAGAGCACTGTGCAGAGCGAGTTGTTTCTTAGCTTCCCAAAGAGCTGGAAGCAAGATGCTTTGGGGCCCAACTCGCCCTTTGGAAAGAAGCCTGCACGTTGTGCCTTTCAGCTCTAGGGCAATGTAGCACACGCAGAGCAGAAGTTCTAGTTCAGCCAGATCCGGCCTGCAAAGAAACTGCGTTTCACAGGCCTTTGTAAGAGATGTTCCCGGTAGGCTGTAAGAGCACTGTGCAGAGCGCCTTGTTTCTTAGCTTCCCAAAGAGCTGGAAGCAAGATGCTTTGGGGCCCAACTCGCCCTTTGGAAAGAAGCCTGCACGTTGTGCCTTTCAGCTCTAGGCCAATGTAGCACACGCAGAGCAGAAGTTCTAGTTCAGCCAGATCCGGCCTGCAAAGAAACTGCGTTTCACAGGCCTTTGTAAGAGATGTTCCCGGTAGGCTGTAAGAGCACTGTGCAGAGCGCCTTGGTTCTTAGTTTCCCAAAGAGCTGGAAGCAAGATGATTTGGGGCCCAACTCGCCCTTTGCAAAGAAGCCTGCACGTTGTGCCTTTCAGCTCTAGGGCAATGTAGCACACGCAGAGCAGAAGTTCTAGTTCAGCCAGATCCGGCCTGCAAAGAAACTGCGTTTCACAGGCCTTTGTAAGAAATGTTCCCGGTAGGCTGTAAGAGCACTGTGCAGAGCGCCTTGTTTCTTAGCTTCCCAAAGAGCTGGAAGCAAGATGCTTTGGGGCCCAACTCGCCCTTTGGAAAGAAGCCTGCACGTTGTGCCTTTCAGCTCTAGGCCAATGTAGCACACCCAGAGCAGAAGTTCTACTTCAGCCAGATCAGGCCTGCAAAGAAACTGCGTTTCACAGGCCTTTGTAAGAGATGTTCCCAGTAGGCTGTAAGAGCACTGTGCAGAGCGACTTGTTTCTTAGCTTCCCAAAGAGCTGGAAGCAAGATGCTTTGGGGCCCAACTCGCCCTTTGGAAACAGGCCTGCACGTTGTGCCCTTCAGCTCTAGGGCAATGTAGCACACGCAGAGCAGAAGTTCTAGTTCAGCCAGATCCGGCCTGCAAAGAAACTGCGTTTCACAGGCCTTTGTAAGAGATGTTCCCGGTAGGCTGTAAGAGCACTGTGCAGAGTGCCTTGTTTCTTAGCTTCCCAAAGAGCTGGAAGCAAGATGCTTTGGGGCCCAACTCGCCCTTTGGAAAGAAGCCTGCACGCTGTGCCTTTCAGCTCTAGGCCAATGTAGCACACCCAGAGCAGAAGTTCTACTTCAGCCAGATCAGGCCTGCAAAGAAACTGCGTTTCACAGGCCTTTGTAAGAGATGTTCCCAGTAGGCTGTAAGAGCACTGTGCAGAGCGACTTGTTTCTTAGCTTCCCAAAGAGCTGGAAGCAAGATGCTTTGGGGCCCAACTCGCCCTTTGGAAACAGGCCTGCACGTTGTGCCCTTCAGCTCTAGGGCAATGTAGCACACCCAGAGCAGAAGTTCTAGTGCAGCGTGATCAGGCCTGCAAAGAAACTGCATTTCACAGGCCTTTGTAAGTGATGGTTCCGGTAGGCTGTAAGAGCACTGTGCAGAGCGAGTTGTTTCATTGCTAGCCCAAAGAGCTGGAAGCAAGATGCTTTGGGGCCCAACTCGCCTTTTGCAAAGAAGCCTGCACATTGTGCCTTTCAGCTCTAGGGCCATGTAGCACACCCAGAGCAGAAGTTCTACCTCAGCCAGATCAGGCCTGCAAAGAAACTGCGTTTCACAGGCCTTTGTATGAGATGTTCCCGGTAGTCTGTAAGAGCACTGTGCAGAGCGAGTTGTTTCTTAGCTTCCCAAAGAGCTGGAAGCAAGATGCTTTGGGGCCCAACCCGCCCTTTGGAAAGAAGCCTGCAGGTTGTGCCTTTCAGCTCTAGGCCAATGAAGCACACCCAGAGCAGAAGTTCTACTTCAGCGAGATCAGGCCTGCAAAGAAAGTGCGTTTCACAGGCCTTTGTAAGACATGTTCCCGGTAGGCTGTAAGAGCACTGTGCAGAGCGAGTTGTTTCTTAGCTTCCCAAGGAGCTGGAAGCAAGATGCTTTGCGGCCCAACTCGCCCTTTGCAAAGAAGCCTGCACGTTGTGCCTTTCAGCTCTAGGGCAATGTAGCACACCCAGAGCAGAAGTTCTACTTCAGCCACATCAGGCCTGCAAAGCAACTGCGTTTGAGATGCCTTTGTAAGAGATGTTCCCGGTAGGCTGTAAAAGCACTGTGCAGAGCGAGTTGTTTCTTAGCTTCCCAAAGAGCTGGAAGCAAGATGCTTTGGGGCCCAACTCGCCCTTTGGAAAGAAGCCTGCACATTGTGCCTTTTAGCTCTAGGGAAATGTAGCACACCCAGAGCAGAAGTTCTGGTTCAGCCAGATTAGGCCTGCAAAGAAACTGCATTTCACAGGCCTTTGTAACTGATGCTCCCGGTAGGCTGTAAGAGCACTGTGCAGAGCGAGTTGTTTCTTAGCTTCCTAAAGAGCTGGAAGCAAGATGCTTTGGGGCCCAACTCACCCTTTGGAAAGAAGCCTGCACGTTGTGCCTTTCAGCTCTAGGCCAATGTAGCACACCCAGAGCAGAAGTTCTACATCAGCCAGATCAGGCCTGCAAAGAAACTGCGTTTCACAGGCCTTTGTAAGAGATGTTCCCGGTAGGCTGTAAGAGCACTGTGCAGAGCGAGTTGTTTCTTAGCTTCCCAAAGAGCTGGAAGCAAGATGCTTTGGGGCCCAACTCGCCCTTTGGAAAGAAGCCTGCACGTTGTGCCTTTCAGCTCTAGGGCAATGTAGAGCACCCAGACCAGAAGTTCCACTTCAGCCAGATCAGGCCTGCCAAGAAACTTCGTTTCACAGGCCTTTGTAAGAGATGTTCCCGGTAGGCTGTAAGAGCACTGTGCAGACCGACTTGTTTCTTAGCTTCCCAAAGAGCTGGAAGCAAGATGCTTTGGGGCCCAACTCGCCCTTTGGAAAGAAGCCTGCACGTTGTGCCTTTCAGCTCTAGGGCCATGTAGCACACCCAGAGCAGAAGTTCTACCTCATCCAGATCAGGCCTGCAAAGAAACTGCGTTTGACAGGCCTTTGTATGAGATGTTCCCGGTAGTCTGTAAGAGCATTGTGCAGAGCGAGTTGTATCTTAGCTTCCCAAAGAGCTGGAAGCAAGATGCTTTGGGGCCCAACTCGCCCTTTGGAAAGAAGCCTGCACGTTGTGCCTTTCAGCTCTAGGCCAATGTAGCACACCCAGAGCAGAAGTTCTACTTCAGCCACATCAGGCCTGCAAAGAAACTGCATTTCACAGGCCTTTGTAAGAGATGTTCCCGGTAGGCTGTAAGAGCACTGTGCAGAGCGAGTTGTTTCTTAGCTTCCCAAGGAGCTGGAAGCAAGATGCTTTGCGGCCCAACTCGCCCTTTGCAAAGAAGCCTGCACGTTGTGCCTTTCAGCTCTAGGGCAATGTAGCACACCCAGAGCAGAAGTTCTACTTCAGCGAGATCAGGCCTGCAAAGAAACTGCGTTTCACAGGCCTTTGTAAGAGATGTTCCCGGTAGGCTGTAAGAGCACTGTGCAGAGCGAGTTGTTTCTTAGCTTCCCAAGGAGCTGGAAGCAAGATGCTTTGCGGCCCAACTCGCCCTTTGCAAAGAAGTCTGCACGTTGTGCCTTTCAGCTCTAGGGCAATGTAGCACACGCAGAGCAGAAGTTCTAGTTCAGCCAGATCAGGCCTGCAAAGAAACTGCGTTTCACAGGCCTTTGTAAGAGATGTTCCCGGTAGGCTGTAAGAGCACTGTGCAGAGCGAGTTGTTTCTTAGCTTCCCAAAGAGCTGGAAGCAAGATGCTTTGGGGCCCAACTCGCCCTTTGGAAAGAATCCTGCACGTTGTGCCTTTCAGCTCTAGGCCAATGTAGCACACACAGAGCAGAAGTTCTACTTCAGCCTGATCAGGCCTGCAAAGAAACTGCGTTTGAGATGCCTTTGTAAGAGATGTTCCCGGTAGGCTGTAAAAGCACTGTGCAGAGCGAGTTGTTTCTTAGCTTCCCAAAGAGATGGAAGCAAGATGCTTTGGGGCCCAACTCGCCCTTAGGAAAGAAGCCTGCACATTGTGCCTTTCAGCTCTAGGGAAATGTAGCACACCCAGAGCAGAAGTTCTGGTTCAGCCAGATTAGGCCTGCCAAGAAACTGCGTTTCACAGGCCTTTGGAAGAGATGTTCCCGGTAGGCTGTAAGAGCACTGTGCAGAACGAGTTGTTTCTTAGCTTCCCAAAGAGCTGGAAGCAAGATGCTTTGGGGCCCAACTCGCCCTTTGGAAAGAAGCCTGCACGTTGTGCCTTTCAGCTCTAGGCCAATGTAGCACACCCACAGCAGAAGTTCTACTTCAGCCAGATCAGGCCTGCAAAGAAACTGCGTTTCACAGGCCTTTGGAAGAGATGTTCCCGGTAGGCTGTAAGAGCACTGTGCAGAGCGAGTTGTTTCTTAGCTTCCCAAAGAGCTGGAAGCAAGATGCTTTGGGGCCCAACTCGCCCTTTGGAAAGAAGCCTGCACGTTGTGCCTTTCAGCTCTAGGGCCATGTAGCACACCCAGAGCAGAAGTTCTAGTTCAGCCAGATCTGGCCTGCAAAGAAACTGCATTTCACAGGCCTTTGTAACTGATGCTCCCGGTAGGCTGTAAGAGCACTGTGCAGAGCGAGTTGTTTCATAGCTAGCCCAAAGAGCTGGGAGCAAGAAGCTTTGGGGCCCAACTCGCCCTTTGGAAAGAAGCCTGCACGTTGTGCCTTTCAGCTCTAGGGCCATGTAGCACACCCAGAGCAGAAGTTCTACTTCAGCCACATCAGGCCTGCAAAGAAACTGCGTTTCACAGGCCTTTGTAAGAGATGTTCCCGGTAGGCTGTAAGAGCACTGTGCAGAGCGAGTTGTTTCTTAGCTTCCCAAGGAGCTGGAAGCAAGATGCTTTGCGGCCCAACTCGCCCTTTGCAAAGAAGCCTGCACGTTGTGCCTTTCAGCTCTAGGGCAATGTAGCACACCCAGAGCAGAAGTTCTACTTCAGCCAGATCAGGCCTGCAAAGAAACTGCGTTTCACAGGCCTTTGTAAGAGATGTTCCCGGTAGGCTGTAAGAGCACTGTGCAGAGCGAGTTGTTTCTTAGCTTCCCAAAGAGCTGGAAGCAAGATGCTTTGGGGCCCAACTTGCCCTTTTGAAAGAAGCCTGCACGTTGTGCCTTTCAGCTCTAGGCCAATGTAGCACACCCAGAGCAGAAGTTCTACTTCAGCCAGATCAGGCCTGAAAAGAAACTGCGTTTCACAGGCCTTTGTAAGAGATGTTCCCAGTAGGCTGTAAGAGCACTGTGCAGAGCGACTTGTTTCTTAGCTTCCCAAAGAGCTGGAAGCAAGATGCTTTGGGGCCCAACTTGCCCTTTGGAAAGAAGCCTGCACGTTGTGCCTTTCAGCTCAGGGCCAATGTAGCACACCTAGAGCAGAAGTTCTACTTCAGCTAGGTCAGGCCTGCAAAGAAACAGTGTTTCACAGGCCTTTGTAAGAGATGTTCCCGGTAGGCTGTAAGAGCAGTGTGCAGAGCGAGTTGTTTCGTAGCTTCCCAAAGAGCTGGAAGCAAGATGCTTTGGGGCCCAACTCGACCTTTGGAAAGAAGCCTGCACGCTGTGCCTTTCAGCTCTAGGGCAATGTAGCACACGCAGAGCAGAAGTTCTACTTCAGCCAGATCAGGCCTGCAAAGAAACTGCGTTTCACAGGCCTTTGGAAGAGATGTTCCCGGTAGGCTGTAAGAGCACTGAGCAGAGCGAGTTGTTTCTTAGCTTCCCAAAGAGCTGGAAGCAAGATGCTTTGGGGCCCAACTCGCCCTTTGGAAAGAAGCCTGCACGTTGTGCCTTTCAGCTCTAGGCCAATGTAGCACACCCAGAGCAGAAGTTCTACTTCAGCCAGATCCGGCCTGCAAAGAAACTGCGTTTCACAGGCCTTTGTAAGAGATCTTCCCGGTAGGCTGTAAAAGCACTGTGCACAGCGAGTTGTTTCTTAGCTTAACAAAGAGCTGGAAGCAAGATGCTTTGGGGCCCAACTCGCCCTTTGGAAAGAAGCCTGCACGTTGTGCCTTTCAGCTCTAGGGCAATGTAGAGCACCCAGAGCAGAAGTTCCACTTCAGCCAGATCAGGCCTGCAAAGAAACTGCGTTTCACAGGCCTTTGTAACTGATGCTCCCGGTAGGCTGTAAGAGCACTGTGCAGAGCGAGTTGTTTCTTAGCTTCCCAAAGAGCTGGAAGCAAGATGCTTTGGGGCCCAACTCGCCCTTTGGAAAGAAGCCTGCAGGTTGTGCCTTTCAGCTCTAGGCCAATGTAGCACACCCAGAGCAGAAGTTCTACCTCAGCCAGATCCGGCCTGCAAAGAAACTGCGTTTGACAGGCCTTTGTATGAGATGTTCCCGGTAGGCTGTAAGAGCACTGTGCAGTGCGAGTTGTTTCTTAGCTTCCCAAGGAGCTGGAAGCAAGTTGCTTTGCGGCCCAACTCGCCCTTTGCAAAGAAGCCTGCACGTTGTGCCTTTCAGCTCTAGGGCAATGTAGCACACGCAGAGCAGAAGTTCTAGTTCAGCCAGATCCGGCCTGCAAAGAAACTGCGTTTCACAGGCCTTTGTAAGAGATGTTCCCGGTAGGCTGTAAGAGCACTGTGCAGAGCGCCTTGTTTCTTAGCTTCCCAAAGAGCTGGAAGCAAGATGCTTTGGGGCCCAACTCGCCCTTTGGAAAGAAGCCTGCAGGTTGTGCCTTTCAGCTCTAGGCCAAAGTAGCACACCCAGAGCAGAAGTTCTACTTCAGCGAGATCAGGCCTGTAAAGAAACTGCGTTTCACAGGCCTTTGTAAGACATGTTCCCGGTAGGCTGTAAGAGCACTGTGCAGAGCGAGTTGTTTCTTAGCTTCCCAAGGAGCTGGAAGCAAGATGCTTTGCGGCCCAACTCGCCCTTTGCAAAGAAGCCTGCACGTTGTGCCTTTCAGCTCTAGGGCAATGTAGCACACCCAGAGCAGAAGTTCTACTTCAGCCACATCAGGCCTGCAAAGAAACTGCGTTTCACAGGCCTTTGTAAGAGATGTTCCCGGTAGGCAGTAAGAGCACTGTGCAGAGCGAGTTGTTTCTTAGCTTCCCAAAGAGCTGGAAGCAAGATGCTTTGGGGCCCAACTCGCCCTTTGGAAAGAAGCCTGCACGTTGTGCCTTTCAGCTCTAGGGCAATGTAGCACACGCAGAGCAGAAGTTCTAGTTCAGCCAGATCCGGCCTGCAAAGAAACTGCGTTTCAGAGGCCTTTGTAAGAGATGTTCCCGGTAGGCTGTAAGAGCACTGTGCAGAGCGCCTTGTTTCTTAGCTTCCCAAAGAGCTGGAAGCAAGATGCTTTGGGGCCCAACTCGCCCTTTGGAAAGAAGCCTGCACGTTGTGCCTTTCAGCTCTAGGCCAATGTAGCACACGCAGAGCAGAAGTTCTAGTTCAGCCAGATCCGGCCTGCAAAGAAACTGCGTTTCACAGGCCTTTGTAAGAGATGTTCCCGGTAGGCTGTAAGAGCACTGGGCAGAGCGCCTTGTTTCTTAGCTTCCCAAAGAGCTGGAAGCAAGATGCTTTGGGGCCCAACTCGCCCTTTGGAAAGAAGCCTGCACGTTGTGCCTTTCAGCTCTAGGGCAATGTAGCACACGCAGAGCAGAAGTTCTAGTTCAGCCAGATCCGGCCTGCAAAGAAACTGCGTTTCACAGGCCTTTGTATGAGATGTTCCCGGTAGTCTGTAAGAGCACTGTGCAGAGCGAGTTGTTTCTTAGCTTCCCAAAGAGCTGGAAGCAAGATGCTTTGGGGCCCAACTCGCCCTTTGGAAAGAAGCCTGCAGGTTGTGCCTTTAAGCTCTAGGCCAATGAAGCACACCCAGAGCAGAAGTTCTACTTCAGCGAGATCAGGCCTGCAAAGAAAGTGCGTTTCACAGGCCTTTGTAAGAGATGTTCCCGGTAGGCTGTAAGAGCACTGTGCAGAGCGAGTTGTTTCTTAGCTTCCCAAGGAGCTGGAAGCAAGATGCTTTGCGGCCCAACTCGCCCTTTGCAAAGAAGCCTGCACATTGTGCCTTTCAGCTCTAGGGCAATGTAGCACACCCAGAGCAGAAGTTCTACTTCAGCCACATCAGGCCTGCAAAGCAACTGCGTTTGAGATGCCTTTGTAAGAGATGTTCCCGGTAGGCTGTAAAAGCACTGTGCAGAGCGAGTTGTTTCTTAGCTTCCCAAAGAGCTGGAAGCAAGATGCTTTGGGGCCCAACTCGCCCTTTGGAAAGAAGCCTGCACATTGCGCCTTTCAGCTCTAGGGAAATGTAGCACACCCAGAGCAGAAGTTCTGGTTCAGCCAGATTAGGCCTGCAAAGAAACTGCATTTCACAGGCCTTTGTAAGAGATGTTCCCGGTAGGCTGTAAGAGCACTGTGCAGAGCGAGTTGTTTCTTAGCTTCCCAAAGAGCTGGAAGCAAGATGCTTTGGGGCCCAACTCGCCCTTTGGAAAGAAGCCTGCACGTTGTGCCTTTCAGCTCTAGGGCCATGTAGAGCACCCAGACCAGAAGTTCCACTTCAGCCAGATCTGGCCTGCCAAGAAACTTCGTTTCACAGGCCTTTGTAAGAGATGTTCCCGGTAGGCTGTAAGAGCACTGTGCAGAGCGACTTGTTTCTTAGCTTCCCAAAGAGCTGGAAGCAAGATGCTTTGGGGCCCAACTCGCCCTTTGGAAAGAAGCCTGCACGTTGTGCCTTTCAGCTCTAGGCCAATGTAGCACACCCAGAGCAGAAGTTCTACTTCAGCCAGATCAGGCCTGAAAAGAAACTGCGTTTCACAGGCCTTTGTAAGAGATGTTCCCAGTAGGCTGTAAGAGCACTGTGCAGAGCGACTTGTTTCTTAGCTTCCCAAAGAGCTGGAAGCAAGATGCTTTGGGGCCCAACTCGCCCTTTGGAAAGAAGCCTGCACGTTGTGCCTTTCAGCTCAGGGCCAATGTAGCACACCTAGAGCAGAAGTTCCACTTCAGCCAGATCAGGCCTGCAAAGAAACTGTGTTTCACAGGCCTTTGTAAGAGATGTTCCCGGTAGGCTGTAAGAGCAGTGTGCAGAGCGCCTTGTTTCTTAGCTTCCCAAGGAGCTGGAAGCAAGATGCTTTGGGGCCCAACTCGACCTTTGGAAAGAAGCCTGCACGCTGTGCCTTTCAGCTCTAGGGCAATGTAGCACACGCAGAGCAGAAGTTCTAGTTCAGCCAGATCAGGCCTGCAAAGAAACTGCGTTTCACAGGCCTTTGTAAGAGATGTTCCCGGTAGGCTGTAAGAGCACTGTGCAGAGCGAGTTGTTTCTTAGCTTCCCAAAGAGCTGGAAGCAAGAAGCTTTGGGGCCCAACTCGCCCTTTGGAAAGAAGCCTGCACGTTGTGCCTTTCAGCTCTAGGCCAATGTAGCACACCCCGAGCAGAAGTTCTACTTCAGCCAGATCAGGCCTGCAAAGAAACTTCGTTTCACAGGCCTTTGTAAGAGATGTTCCCGGTAGGCTGTAAGAGCACTGTGCAGAGCGAGTTGTTTCATAGCTAGCCCAAAGAGCTGGAAGCAAGATGCTTTGGGGCCCAACTCGCCCTTTGGAAAGAAGCCTGCACGTTGTGCCTTTCAGCTCTAGGGCCATGTAGCACACCCAGAGCAGAAGTTCTACCTCAGCCAGATCAGGCCTGCAAAGAAACTGCGTTTGACAGGCCTTTGTATGAGATGTTCCCGGTAGTCTGTAAGAGCACTGTGCAGAGCGAGTTGTTTCTTAGCTTCCCAAAGATCTGGAAGCAAGATGCTTTGGGGCCCAACTCGCCCATTGGAAAGAAGCCTGCAGGTTGTGCCTTTCAGCTCTAGGCCAATGTAGCACACCCAGAGCAGAAGTTCTACTTCAGCGAGATCAGGCCTGCAAAGAAACTGCGTTTCACAGGCCTTTGTAAGAGATGTTCCCAGTAGGCTGTAAGAGCACTGTGCAGAGCGAGTTGTTTCTTAGCTTCCCAAGGAGCTGGAAGCAAGATGCTTTGCGGCCCAACTCGCCCTTTGCAAAGAAGCCTGCACGTTGTGCCTTTCAGCTCTAGGGCAATGTAGCACACCCAGAGCAGAAGTTCTACTTCAGCGAGATCAGGCCTGCAAAGAAACTGCGTTTCACAGGCCTTTGTAAGAGATGTTCCCGGTAGGCTGTAAGAGCACTGTGCAGAGCGAGTTGTTTCTTAGCTTCTCAAGGAGCTGGAAGCAAGATGCTTTGGGGCCCAACTCGACCTTTGGAAAGAAGCCTGCACGCTGTGCCTTTCAGCTCTAGGGCAATGTAGCACACGCAGAGCAGAAGTTCTAGTTCAGCCAGATCAGGCCTGCAAAGAAACTGCGTTTCACAGGCCTTTGTAAGAGATGTTCCCGGTAGGCTGTAAGAGCACTGTGCAGAGCGAGTTGTTTCTTAGCTTCCCAAAGAGCTGGAAGCAAGATGCTTTGCGGCCCAACTCGCCCTTTGGAAAGAAGCCTGCACGTTGTGCCTTTCAGCTCTAGGGCAATGTAGAGCACCCAGAGCAGAAGTTCCACTTCAGCCAGATCAGGCCTGCAAAGAAACTGCGTTTCACAGGCCTTTGTAACTGATGCTCCCGGTAGGCTGTAAGAGCACTGTGCAGAGCGAGTTGTTTCTTAGCTTCCCAAAGAGCTGGAAGCAAGATGCTTTGGGGCCCAACTCGCCCTTTGGAAAGAAGACTGCAGGTTGTGCCTTTCAGCTCTAGGCCAATGTAGCACACCCAGAGCAGAAGTTCTACCTCAGCAAGATCAGGCCTGCAAAGAAACTGCGTTTGACAGGCCTTTGTATGAGATGTTCCCGGTAGGCTGTAAGAGCACTGTGCAGTGCGAGTTGTTTCTTAGCTTCCCAAGGAGCTGGAAGCAAGTTGCTTTGCGGCAAACTCGCCCTGTGCAAAGAAGCCTGCACGTTGTGCCTTTCAGCTCTAGGGCAATGTAGCACACGCAGAGCAGAAGTTCTAGTTCAGCCAGATCCGGCCTGCAAAGAAACTGCGTTTCACAGGCCTTTGTAAGAGATGTTCCCGGTAGGCTGTAAGAGCACTGTGCAGAGCGCCTTGTTTCTTAGCTTCCCAAAGAGCTGGAAGCAAGATGCTTTGGGGCCCAACTCGCCCTTTGGAAAGAAGCCTGCACGTTGTGCCTTTCAGCTCTAGGCCAATGTAGCACACCCAGAGCAGAAGTTCAACTTCAGCCAGATCAGGCCGGCAAAGAAACTGCGTTTCACAGGCCTTTGTAAGAGATGTTCCCGGTAGGCTGTAAGAGCACTGTGCAGAGCGAGTTGTTTCATAGCTAGCCCAAAGAGCTGGAAGCAAGATGCTTTGGGGCCCAACTCGCCCTTTGGAAAGAAGCCTGCACGTTGTGCCTTTCAGCTCTAGGGCCATGTAGCACACCCAGAGCAGAAGTTCTACCTCAGCCAGATCAGGCCTGCAAAGAAACTGCATTTCACAGGCCTTTGTAACTGATGCTCCCGGTAGGCTGTAAGAGCACTGTGCAGAGCGAGTTGTTTCATAGCTAGCCCAAAGAGCTGGAAGCAAGATGCTTTGGGGCCCAACTCGCCCTTTGGAAAGAAGCCTGCACGTTGTGCCTTTCAGCTCTAGGGCCATGTAGCACACACAGAGCAGAAGTTCTACTTCAGCCACATCAGGCCTGCAAAGAAACTGCGTTTCACAGGCCTTTGTAAGAGATGTTCCCGGTAGGCTGTAAGAGCACTGTGCAGAGCGAGTTGTTTCTTAGCTTCCCAAAGAGCTGGAAGCAAGAAGCTTTGGGGCCCAACTCGCCCTTTGGAAAGAAGCCTGCACGTTGTGCATTTCAGCTCTAGGCCAATGTAGCACACCCAGAGCAGAAGTTCTACTTCAGCCAGATCAGGCCTGCAAAGAAACTGCGTTCCACAGGCCTTTGTAAGAGATGTTCCCGGTAGGCTGTAAGAGCACTGTGCAGAGCGAGTTGTTTCATAGCTAGCCCAAAGAGCTGGAAGCAAGAAGCTTTGGGGCCCAACTCACCCTTTGGAAAGAAGCCTGCACGTTGTGCCTTTCAGCTCTAGGGCCATGTAGCACACCCAGAGCAGAAGTTCTACCTCAGCCAGATCAGGCCTGCAAAGAAACTGCGTTTCACAGGCCTTTGTAAGAGATGTTCCCAGTAGGCTGTAAGAGCGCTGTGCAGAGCGAGTTGTTTCTTAGCTTCCCAAAGAGCTGGAAGCAAGATGCTTTGGGGCCCAACTCGCCCTTTGGAAACAGGCCTGCACGTTGCGCCCTTCAGCTCTAGGGCAATGTAGCACACCCAGAGCAGAAGTTCTAGTGCAGCGTGATCAGGCCTGCAAAGAAACTGCATTTCACAGGCCTTTGTAAGTGATGGTTCCGGTAGGCTGTAAGAGCACTGTGCAGAGCGA
Organism: Equus caballus; assembly: GCF_041296265.1. Taxonomy (NCBI): domain Eukaryota; kingdom Metazoa; phylum Chordata; class Mammalia; order Perissodactyla; family Equidae; genus Equus; species Equus caballus. Next base: position 51,054,795 of record NC_091688.1, on the reverse strand, counting down.
GTTGTTTCTTAGCTTCCCAAGGAGCTGGAAGCAAGATGCTTTGCGGCCCAACTCGCACTTTGCAAAGAAGCCTGCACGTTGTGCCTTTCAGCTCTAGGGCAATGTAGCACACGCAGAGCAGAATTTCTAGTTCAGCCAGATCAGGCCTGCAAAGAAACTGTGTTTAACAGGCCTTTTTCAGAGATGTTCCCACTAGGCTGTAAGAGCACTGTGCAGAGCGAATTGTTTCATAGCTAGCCCAAAGAGCTGGAAGCAAGATGGTTTGGGGCCTAACTCGCCCTTTGGAAAGAAGCCTGCACGTTGTGCCTTTCAGCTCTAGGCCAATGTAGCACACACAGAGCAGAAGTTCCACTTCAGCCAGATCAGGCCTGCAAAGAAACTGCGTTTGACAGGCCTTTGTATGAGATGTTCCCGGTAGTCTGTAAGAGCACTGTGCAGAGCGAGTTGTTTCTTAGCTTCTCAAGGAGCTGGAAGCAAGATGCTTTGGGGCCCAACTCGACCTTTGGAAAGAAGCCTGCACGTTGTGCCTTTCAGCTCTAGGGCAATGTAGAGCACCCAGAGCAGAAGTTCCACTTCAGCCAGATCAGGCCTGCAAAGAAACTGCGTTTCACAGGCCTTTGTAACTGATGCTCCCGGTAGGCTGTAAGAGCACTGTGCAGAGCGAGTTGTTTCATAGCTAGCCCAAAGAGCTGGAAGCAAGATGCTTTGGGGCCCAACTCGCCCTTTGGAAAGAAGCCTGCAGGTTGTGCCTTTCAGCTCTAGGCCAATGTAGCACACCCAGAGCAGAAGTTCTACCTCAGCAAGATCAGGCCTGCAAAGAAACTGCGTTTGACAGGCCTTTGTAAGAGATGTTCCCGGTAGGCTGTAAGAGCACTGTGCAGAGCGCCTTGTTTCTTAGCTTCCCAAAGAGCTGGAAGCAAGATGCTTTGGGGCCCAACTCGACCTTTGGAAAGAAGCCTGCACGCTGTGCCTTTCAGCTCTAGGGCAATGTAGCACATGCAGAGCAGAAGTTCTACTTCAGCCAGATCAGGCCTGCAAAGAAACTGCGTTTCACAGGCATTTGGAAGAGATGTTCCCGGTAGGCTGTAAGAGCACTGTGCAGAGCGAGTTGTTTCTTAGCTTCCCAAAGAGCTGGAAGCAAGATGCTTTGGGGCCCAACTCGCCCTTTGGAAAGAAGCCTGCACGTTGTGCCTTTCAGCTCTAGGGCAATGTAGCACACCCAGAGCAGAAGTTCTAGTTCAGCCAGATCAGGCCTGCAAAGAAACTGCGTTTCACAGGCCTTTGTAAGAGATGTTCCCGGTAGGCTGTAAGAGCACTGTGCAGAGCGAGTTGTTTCTTAGCTTCCCAAAGAGCTGGAAGCAAGAAGCTTTGGGGCCCAACTCGCCCTTTGGAAAGAAGCCTGCACGTTGTGCCTTTCAGCTCTAGGGCAATGTAGAGCACCCAGAGCAGAAGTTCCACTTCAGCCAGATCAGGCCTGCAAAGAAACTGTGTTTCACAGGCCTTTGTAACTGATGCTCCCGGTAGGCTGTAAGAGCACTGTGCAGAGCGAGTTGTTTCATAGCTAGCCCAAAGAGCTGGAAGGAAGATGCTTTGGGGCCCAACTCGCCTTTTGCAAAGAAGCCTGCACATTGTGCCTTTCAGCTCTAGGGCCATGTAGCACACCCAGAGCAGAAGTTCTAGTTCAGCCAGATCAGGCCTGCCAAGAAACTTCGTTTCACAGGCCTTTGTAAGAGATGTTCCCGGTAGGCTGTAAGAGCACTGTGCAGAGCGAGTTGTTTCTTAGCTTCCCAAAGAGCTGGAAGCAAGATGCTTTGAGGCCCAACTCGCCCTTTGGAAAGAAGCCTGCACGTTGTGCCTTTCAGCTCTAGGCCAAAGTAGCACACCCAGAGCAGAAGTTCTACTTCAGCCACATCAGGCCTGCAAAGAAACTGCGTTTCACAGGCCTTTGTAAGAGATGTTCCCGGTAGGCTGTAAGAGCACTGTGCAGAGCGAGTTGTTTCTTAGCTTCCCAAGGAGCTGGAAGCAAGATGCTTTGCGGCCCAACTCGCCCTTTGCAAAGAAGCCTGCACGTTGTGCCTTTCAGCTCTAGGGCAATGTAGCACACGCAGAGCAGAAGTTCTAGTTCAGCCAGATCAGGCCTGCAAAGAAACTGCGTTTCACAGGCCTTTGTAAGAGATGTTCCCGGTAGGCTGTAAGAGCACTGTGCAGAGCGAGTTGTTTCTTAGCTTCCCAAAGAGCTGGAAGCAAGAAGCTTTGGGGCCCAACTCGCCCTTTGGAAAGAAGCCTGCACGTTGTGCCTTTCAGCTCTAGGCCAATGTAGCACACCCCGAGCAGAAGTTCTACTTCAGCCAGATCAGGCCTGCAAAGAAACTTCGTTTCACAGGCCTTTGTAAGAGATGTTCCCGGTAGGCTGTAAGAGCACTGTGCAGAGCGAGTTGTTTCATAGCTAGCCCAAAGAGCTGGAAGCAAGATGCTTTGGGGCCCAACTCGCCCTTTGGAAAGAAGCCTGCACGTTGTGCCTTTCAGCTCTAGGGCCATGTAGCACACCCAGAGCAGAAGTTCTACCTCAGCCAGATCAGGCCTGCAAAGAAACTGCGTTTGACAGGCCTTTGTATGAGATGTTCCCGGTAGTCTGTAAGAGCACTGTGCAGAGCGAGTTGTTTCTTAGCTTCCCAAAGATCTGGAAGCAAGATGCTTTGGGGCCCAACTCGCCCATTGGAAAGAAGCCTGCAGGTTGTGCCTTTCAGCTCTAGGCCAATGTAGCACACCCAGAGCAGAAGTTCTACTTCAGCGAGATCAGGCCTGCAAAGAAACTGCGTTTCACAGGCCTTTGTAAGAGATGTTCCCAGTAGGCTGTAAGAGCACTGTGCAGAGCGAGTTGTTTCTTAGCTTCCCAAGGAGCTGGAAGCAAGATGCTTTGCGGCCCAACTCGCCCTTTGCAAAGAAGCCTGCACGTTGTGCCTTTCAGCTCTAGGGCAATGTAGCACACCCAGAGCAGAAGTTCTACTTCAGCGAGATCAGGCCTGCAAAGAAACTGCGTTTCACAGGCCTTTGTAAGAGATGTTCCCGGTAGGCTGTAAGAGCACTGTGCAGAGCGAGTTGTTTCTTAGCTTCTCAAGGAGCTGGAAGCAAGATGCTTTGGGGCCCAACTCGACCTTTGGAAAGAAGCCTGCACGCTGTGCCTTTCAGCTCTAGGGCAATGTAGCACACGCAGAGCAGAAGTTCTACCTCAGCCAGATCAGGCCTGCAAAGAAACTGCGTTTCACAGGCCTTTGGAAGAGATGTTCCCGGTAGGCTGTAAGAGCACTGTGCAGAGCGAGTTGTTTCTTAGCTTCCCAAAGAGCTGGAAGCAAGATGCTTTGCGGCCCAACTCGCCCTTTGGAAAGAAGCCTGCACGTTGTGCCTTTCAGCTCTAGGGCAATGTAGAGCACCCAGAGCAGAAGTTCCACTTCAGCCAGATCAGGCCTGCAAAGAAACTGCGTTTCACAGGCCTTTGTAACTGATGCTCCCGGTAGGCTGTAAGAGCACTGTGCAGAGCGAGTTGTTTCTTAGCTTCCCAAAGAGCTGGAAGCAAGATGCTTTGGGGCCCAACTCGCCCTTTGGAAAGAAGACTGCAGGTTGTGCCTTTCAGCTCTAGGCCAATGTAGCACACCCAGAGCAGAAGTTCTACCTCAGCAAGATCAGGCCTGCAAAGAAACTGCGTTTGACAGGCCTTTGTATGAGATGTTCCCGGTAGGCTGTAAGAGCACTGTGCAGTGCGAGTTGTTTCTTAGCTTCCCAAGGAGCTGGAAGCAAGTTGCTTTGCGGCCCAACTCGCCCTGTGCAAAGAAGCCTGCACGTTGTGCCTTTCAGCTCTAGGGCAATGTAGCACACGCAGAGCAGAAGTTCTAGTTCAGCCAGATCCGGCCTGCAAAGAAACTGCGTTTCACAGGCCTTTGTAAGAGATGTTCCCGGTAGGCTGTAAGAGCACTGTGCAGAGCGCCTTGTTTCTTAGCTTCCCAAAGAGCTGGAAGCAAGATGCTTTGGGGCCCAACTCGCCCTTTGGAAAGAAGCCTGCACGTTGTGCCTTTCAGCTCTAGGCCAATGTAGCACACCCAGAGCAGAAGTTCAACTTCAGCCAGATCAGGCCGGCAAAGAAACTGCGTTTCACAGGCCTTTGTAAGAGATGTTCCCGGTAGGCTGTAAGAGCACTGTGCAGAGCGAGTTGTTTCATAGCTAGCCCAAAGAGCTGGAAGCAAGATGCTTTGGGGCCCAACTCGCCCTTTGGAAAGAAGCCTGCACGTTGTGCCTTTCAGCTCTAGGGCCATGTAGCACACCCAGAGCAGAAGTTCTACCTCAGCCAGATCAGGCCTGCAAAGAAACTGCATTTCACAGGCCTTTGTAACTGATGCTCCCGGTAGGCTGTAAGAGCACTGTGCAGAGCGAGTTGTTTCATAGCTAGCCCAAAGAGCTGGAAGCAAGATGCTTTGGGGCCCAACTCGCCCTTTGGAAAGAAGCCTGCACGTTGTGCCTTTCAGCTCTAGGGCCATGTAGCACACACAGAGCAGAAGTTCTACTTCAGCCACATCAGGCCTGCAAAGAAACTGCGTTTCACAGGCCTTTGTAAGAGATGTTCCCGGTAGGCTGTAAGAGCACTGTGCAGAGCGAGTTGTTTCTTAGCTTCCCAAAGAGCTGGAAGCAAGAAGCTTTGGGGCCCAACTCGCCCTTTGGAAAGAAGCCTGCACGTTGTGCATTTCAGCTCTAGGCCAATGTAGCACACCCAGAGCAGAAGTTCTACTTCAGCCAGATCAGGCCTGCAAAGAAACTGCGTTCCACAGGCCTTTGTAAGAGATGTTCCCGGTAGGCTGTAAGAGCACTGTGCAGAGCGAGTTGTTTCATAGCTAGCCCAAAGAGCTGGAAGCAAGAAGCTTTGGGGCCCAACTCACCCTTTGGAAAGAAGCCTGCACGTTGTGCCTTTCAGCTCTAGGGCCATGTAGCACACCCAGAGCAGAAGTTCTACCTCAGCCAGATCAGGCCTGCAAAGAAACTGCGTTTCACAGGCCTTTGTAAGAGATGTTCCCAGTAGGCTGTAAGAGCACTGTGCAGAGCGAGTTGTTTGTTAGCTTCCCAAAGAGCTGGAAGCAAGATGCTTTGGGGCCCAACTCGCCCTTTGGAAACAGGCCTGCACGTTGCGCCCTTCAGCTCTAGGGCAATGTAGCACACCCAGAGCAGAAGTTCTAGTGCAGCGTGATCAGGCCTGCAAAGAAACTGCATTTCACAGGCCTTTGTAAGTGATGGTTCCGGTAGGCTGTAAGAGCACTGTGCAGAGCGAGTTGTTTCTTAGCTTCCCAAGGAGCTGGAAGCAAGATGCTTTGCGGCCCAACTCGCCCTTTGCAAAGAAGCCTGCACGTTGTGCCTTTCAGCTCTAGGGCAATGTAGCACACGCAGAGCAGAATTTCTAGTTCAGCCAGATCAGGCCTGCAAAGAAACTGTGTTTAACAGGCCTTTTTAAGAGATGTTCCCACTAGGCTGTAAGAGCACTGTGCAGAGCGAATTGTTTCATAGCTAGCCCAAAGAGCTGGAAGCAAGATGGTTTGGGGCCTAACTCGCCCTTTGGAAAGAAGCCTGCACGTTGTGCCTTTCAGCTCTAGGCCAATGTAGCACACACAGAGCAGAAGTTCCACTTCAGCCAGATCAGGCCTGCAAAGAAACTGCGTTTGACAGGCCTTTGTATGAGATGTTCCCGGTAGTCTGTAAGAGCACTGTGCAGAGCGAGTTGTTTCTTAGCTTCTCAAGGAGCTGGAAGCAAGATGCTTTGGGGCCCAACTCGACCTTTGGAAAGAAGCCTGCACGTTGTGCCTTTCAGCTCTAGGGCAATGTAGAGCACCCAGAGCAGAAGTTCCACTTCAGCCAGATCAGGCCTGCAAAGAAACTGCGTTTCACAGGCCTTTGTAACTGATGCTCCCGGTAGGCTGTAAGAGCACTGTGCAGAGCGAGTTGTTTCATAGCTAGCCCAAAGAGCTGGAAGCAAGATGCTTTGGGGCCCAACTCGCCCTTTGGAAAGAAGCCTGCAGGTTGTGCCTTTCAGCTCTAGGCCAATGTAGCACACCCAGAGCAGAAGTTCTACCTCAGCAAGATCAGGCCTGCAAAGAAACTGCGTTTGACAGGCCTTTGTAAGAGATGTTCCCGGTAGGCTGTAAGAGCACTGTGCAGAGCGCCTTGTTTCTTAGCTTCCCAAAGAGCTGGAAGCAAGATGCTTTGGGGCCCAACTCGCCCTTTGGAAAGAAGCCTGCACGTTGTGACTTTCAGCTCTAGGCCAATGTAGCACACGCAGAGCAGAAGTTCTAGTTCAGCCAGATCCGGCCTGCAAAGAAACTGCGTTTCACAGGCCTTTGTAAGAGATGTTCCCGGTAGGCTGTAAGAGCACTGTGCAGAGCGCCTTGTTTCTTAGCTTCCCAAAGAGCTGGAAGCAAGATGCTTTGGGGCCCAACTCGCCCTTTGGAAAGAAGCCTGCACGTTGTGCCTTTCAGCTCTAGGGCAATGTAGCACACGCAGAGCAGAAGTTCTAGTTCAGCCAGATCCGGCCTGCAAAGAAACTGCGTTTCACAGGCCTTTGTAAGAGATGTTCCCGGTAGGTTGTAAGAGCACTGTGCAGAGCGCCTTGTTTCTTAGCTTCCCAAAGAGCTGGAAGCAAGATGCTTTGGGGCCCAACTCGCCCTTTGGAAAGAAGCCTGCACGTTGTGCCTTTCAGCTCTAGGCCAATGTAGCACACCCACAGCAGAAGTTCTACTTCAGCCAGATCAGGCCTGCAAAGAAACTGCGTTTCACAGGCCTTTGTAAGAGATGTTCCCAGTAGGCTGTTAGAGCACTGTGCAGAGCGACTTGTTTCTTAGCTTCCCAAAGAGCTGGAAGCAAGATGCTTTGGGGCCCAACTCGCCCTTTGGAAACAGGCCTGCACGTTGTGCCCTTCAGCTCTAGGGCAATGTAGCACACCCAGAGCAGAAGTTCTAGTGCAGCGTGATCAGGCCTGCAAAGAAACTGCATTTCACAGGCCTTTGTAAGTGATGGTTCCGGTAGGCTGTAAGAGCACTGTGCAGAGCGAGTTGTTTCATAGCTAGCCCAAAGAGCTGGAAGCAAGATGCTTTGGGGCCCAACTCGCCTTTTGCAAAGAAGCCTGCACATTGTGCCTTTCAGCTCTAGGGCCATGTAGCACACCCAGAGCAGAAGTTCTACCTCAGCCAGATCAGGCCTGCAAAGAAACTGCGTTTCACAGGCCTTTGTATGAGATGTTCCCGGTAGACTGTAAGAGCACTGTGCAGAGCGAGTTGTTTCTTAGCTTCCCAAAGAGCTGGAAGCAAGATGCTTTGGGGCCCAACTCGCCCTTTGGAAAGAAGCCTGCAGGTTGTGCCTTTCAGCTCTAGGCCAATGAAGCACACCCAGAGCAGAAGTTCTACTTCAGCGAGATCAGGCCTGCAAAGAAAGTGCGTTTCACAGGCCTTTGTAAGAGATGTTCCCGGTAGGCTGTAAGAGCACTGTGCAGAGCGAGTTGTTTCTTAGCTTCCCAAGGAGCTGGAAGCAAGATGCTTTGCGGCCCAACTCCCCCTTTGCAAAGAAGCCTGCACGTTGTGCCTTTCAGCTCTAGGGCAATGTAGCACACCCAGAGCAGAAGTTCTACTTCAGCCACATCAGGCCTGCAAAGCAACTGCGTTTGAGATGCCTTTGTAAGAGATGTTCCCGGTAGGCTGTAAAAGCACTGTGCAGAGCGAGTTGTTTCTTAGCTTCCCAAAGAGCTGGAAGCAAGATGCTTTGGGGCCCAACTCGCCCTTTGGAAAGAAGCCTGCACATTGTGCCTTTCAGCTCTAGGGAAATGTAGCACACCCAGAGCAGAAGTTCTGGTTCAGCCAGATTAGGCCTGCAAAGAAACTGCATTTCACAGGCCTTTGTAACTGATGCTCCCGGTAGGCTGTAAGAGCACTGTGCAGAGCGAGTTGTTTCTTAGCTTCCCAAAGAGCTGGAAGCAAGATGCTTTGGGGCCCAACTCGCCCTTTGGAAAGAAGCCTGCACGTTGTGCCTTTCAGCTCTAGGCCAATGTAGCACACCCAGAGCAGAAGTTCTACATCAGCCAGATCAGGCCTGCAAAGAAACTGCGTTTCACAGGCCTTTGTAAGAGATGTTCCCGGTAGGCTGTAAGAGCACTGTGCAGAGCGAGTTGTTTCTTAGCTTCCCAAAGAGCTGGAAGCAAGATGCATTGGGGCCCAAATCGCCCTTTGGAAAGAAGCCTGCACGTTGTGCCTTTCAGCTCTAGGGCAATGTAGAGCACCCAGACCAGAAGTTCCACTTCAGCCAGATCAGGCCTGGCAAGAAACATCGTTTCACAGGCCTTTGTAAGAGATGTTCCCGGTAGGCTGTAAGAGCACTGTGCAGAGCGACTTGTTTCTTAGCTTCCCAAAGAGCTGGAAGCAAGATGCTTTGGGGCCCAACTCGCCCTTTGGAAAGAAGCCTGCACGTTGTGCCTTTCAGCTCTAGGCCAATGTAGCACACCCAGAGCAGAAGTTCTACTTCAGCCAGATCAGGCCTGAAAAGAAACTGCGTTTCACAGGCCTTTGTAAGAGATGTTCCCAGTAGGCTGTAAGAGCACTGTGCAGAGCGACTTGTTTCTTAGCTTCCCAAAGAGCTGGAAGCAAGATGCTTTGGGGCCCAACTCGCCCTTTGGAAAGAAGCCTGCACGTTGTGCCTTTCAGCTCAGGGCCAATATAGCACATGCAGAGCAGAAGTTCTACTTCAGCCAGATCAGGCCTGCAAAGAAACTGTGTTTCACAGGCCTTTGTAAGAGATGTTCCCGGTAGGCTGTAAGAGCAGTGTGCAGAGCGAGTTGTTTCTTAGCTTCCCAAAGAGCTGGAAGCAAGATGCTTTGGGGCCCAACTCGACCTTTGGAAAGAAGCCTGCACGCTGTGCCTTTCAGCTCTAGGGCAATGTAGCACATGCAGAGCAGAAGTTCTACTTCAGCCAGATCAGGCCTGCAAAGAAACTGCGTTTCACAGGCCTTTGGAAGAGATGTTCCCGGTAGGCTGTAAGAGCACTGTGCAGAGCGAGTTGTTTCTTAGCTTCCCAAAGAGCTGGAAGCAAGATGCTTTGGGGCCCAACTCGCCCTTTGGAAAGAAGCCTGCACGTTGTGCCTTTCAGCTCTAGGCCAATGTAGCACACCCAGAGCAGAAGTTCTACTTCAGCCAGATCAGGCCTGCAAAGAAACTGCGTTACACAGGCCTTTGTAAGAGATGTTCCCGGTAGGCTGTAAAAGCACTGTGCAGAGCGAGTTGTTTCTTAGCTTCCCAAAGAGCTGGAAGCAAGATGCTTTGGGGCCCAACTCGCCCTTTGGAAAGAAGCCTGCACGTTGTGCCTTTCAGCTCTAGGGCAATGTAGAGCACCCAGAGCAGAAGTTCCACTTCAGCCAGATCAGGCCTGCAAAGAAACTGTGTTTAACAGGCCTTTGTAAGAGATGTTCCCACTAGGCTGTAAAAGCACTGTGCAGAGCGAATTGTTTCTTAGCTTCCCAAAGAGCTGGAAGCAAGATGGTTTGGGCCCTAACTCGCCCTTTGGAAAGAAGCCTGCACGTTGTGCCTTTCAGCTCTAGGGCCATGTAGCACACCCAGAGCAGAAGTTCTACTTCAGCCAGATCAGGCCTGCAAAGAAACTGCGTTTCACAGGCCTTTGTAAGAGATGTTCCCGGTAGGCTGTAAGAGCAATGTGCAGAGCGAGTTGTTTCTTAGCTTCCCAAAGAGCTGGAAGCAAGATGCTTTGGGGCCCAACTCGCCCTTTGGAAAGAAGCCTGCACGTTGTGCCTTTCAGCTCTAGGCCAATGTAGCACACCCACAGCAGAAGTTCAACTTCAGCCAGATCAGGCCTGCAAAGAAACTGCGTTTCACAGGCCTTTGTAAGAGATGTTCCCGGTAGGCTGTAAGAGCACTGTGCAGAGCGAGTTGTTTCTTAGCTTCCCAAAGAGCTGGAAGCAAGAAGCTTTGGGGCCCAACTCGCCCTTTGGAAAGAAGCCTGCACGTTGTGCCTTTCAGCTCTAGGCCAATGTAGCACACCCCGAGCAGAAGTTCTACTTCAGCCAGATCAGGCCTGCAAAGAAACTTCGTTTCACAGGCCTTTGTAAGAGATGTTCCCGGTAGGCTGTAAGAGCACTGTGCAGAGCGAGTTGTTTCATAGCTAGCCCAAAGAGCTGGAAGCAAGATGCTTTGGGGCCCAACTCGCCCTTTGGAAAGAAGCCTGCACGTTGTGCCTTTCAGCTCTAGGGCCATGTAGCACACCCAGAGCAGAAGTTCTACCTCAGCCAGATAAGGCCTGCAAAGAAACTGCGTTTGACAGGCCTTTGTATGAGATGTTCCCGGTAGTCTGTAAGAGCACTGTGCAGAGCGAGTTGTTTCTTAGCTTCCCAAAGAGCTGGAAGCAAGATGCTTTGGGGCCCAACTCGCCCATTGGAAAGAAGCCTGCAGGTTGTGCCTTTCAGCTCTAGGCCAATGTAGCACACCCAGAGCAGAAGTTCTACTTCAGCGAGATCAGGCCTGCAAAGAAACTGCGTTTCACAGGCCTTTGTAAGAGATGTTCCCAGTAGGCTGTAAGAGCACTGTGCAGAGCGAGTTGTTTCTTAGCTTCCCAAGGAGCTGGAAGCAAGATGCTTTGCGGCCCAACTCGCCCTTTGCAAAGAAGCCTGCACGTTGTGCCTTTCAGCTCTAGGGCAATGTAGCACACCCAGAGCAGAAGTTCTACTTCAGCGAGATCAGGCCTGCAAAGAAACTGCGTTTCACAGGCCTTTGTAAGAGATGTTCCCGGTAGGCTGTAAGAGCACTGTGCAGAGCGAGTTGTTTCTTAGCTTCTCAAGGAGCTGGAAGCAAGATGCTTTGGGGCCCAACTCGACCTTTGGAAAGAAGCCTGCACGCTGTGCCTTTCAGCTCTAGGGCAATGTAGCACACGCAGAGCAGAAGTTCTACCTCAGCCAGATCAGGCCTGCAAAGAAACTGCGTTTCACAGGCCTTTGGAAGAGATGTTCCCGGTAGGCTGTAAGAGCACTGTGCAGAGCGAGTTGTTTCTTAGCTTCCCAAAGAGCTGGAAGCAAGATGCTTTGCGGCCCAACTCGCCCTTTGGAAAGAAGCCTGCACGTTGTGCCTTTCAGCTCTAGGCCAATGTAGCACACCCAGAACAGAAGTTCTACTTCAGCCAGATCAGGCCTGCAAAGAAACTGCGTTACACAGGCCTTTGTAAGAGATGTTCCCGGGACTCTGTAAAAGCACTGTGCAGAGCGAGTTGTTTCTTAGCTTCCCAAAGAGCTGGAAGCAAGATGCTTTGGGGCCCAACTCGCCCTTTGGAAAGAAGCCTGCACGTTGTGCCTTTCAGCTCTAGGGCAATGTAGAGCACCCAGAGCAGAAGTTCCACTTCAGCCAGATCAGGCCTGCAAAGAAACTGCGTTTCACAGGCCTTTGTAACTGATGCTCCCGGTAGGCTGTAAGAGCACTGTGCAGAGCGAGTTGTTTCTTAGCTTCCCAAAGAGCTGGAAGCAAGATGCTTTGGGGCCCAACTCGCCCTTTGGAAAGAAGCCTGCAGGTTGTGCCTTTCAGCTCTAGGCCAATGTAGCACACCCAGAGCAGAAGTTCTACCTCAGCAAGATCAGGCCTGCAAAGAAACTGCGTTTGACAGGCCTTTGTATGAGATGTTCCCGGTAGGCTGTAAGAGCACTGTGCAGTGCGAGTTGTTTCTTAGCTTCCCAAGGAGCTGGAAGCAAGTTGCTTTGCGGCCCAACTCGCCCTTTGCAAAGAAGCCTGCACGTTGTGCCTTTCAGCTCTACGGCAATGTAGCACACGCATAGCAGAAGTTCTAGTTCAGCCAGATCCGGCCTGCAAAGAAACTGCGTTTCACAGGCCTTTGTAAGAGATGTTCCCGGTAGGCTGTAAGAGCACTGTGCAGAGCGCCTTGTTTCTTAGCTTCCCAAAGAGCTGGAAGCAAGATGCTTTGGGGCCCAACTCGCCCTTTGGAAAGAAGCCTGCACGTTGTGCCTTTCAGCTCTAGGCCAATGTAGCACACCCAGAGCAGAAGTTCTACTTCAGCCAGATCAGGCCTGCAAAGAAACTGCGTTTCACAGGCCTTTGTAAGAGATGTTCCCGGTAGGCTGTAAGAGCACTGTGCAGAGCGAGTTGCTTCATAGCTAGCCCAAAGAGCTGGAAGCAAGATGCTTTGGGGCCCAACTCGCCCTTTGGAAAGAAGCCTGCACGTTGTGCCTTTCAGCTCTAGGGCCATGTAGCACACCCAGAGCAGAAGTTCTACCTCAGCCAGATCAGGCCTGCAAAGAAACTGCATTTCACAGGCCTTTGTAACTGATGCTCCCGGTAGGCTGTAAGAGCACTGTGCAGAGCGAGTTGTTTCATAGCTAGCCCAAAGAGCTGGAAGCAAGATGCTTTGGGGCCCAACTCGCCCTTTTGAAAGAAGCCTGCACGTTGTGCCTTTCAGCTCTAGGGCCATGTAGCACACACAGAGCAGAAGTTCTACTTCAGCCACATCAGGCTTGCAAAGAAACTGCGTTTCACAGGCCTTTGTAAGAGATGTTCCCGGTAGGCTGTAAGAGCACTGTGCAGAGCGAGTTGTTTCTTAGCTTCCCAAAGAGCTGGAAGCAAGAAGCTTTGGGGCCCAACTCGCCATTTGGAAAGAAGCCTGCACGTTGTGCATTTCAGCTCTAGGCCAATGTAGCACACCCAGAGCAGAAGTTCTACTTCAGCCAGATCAGGCCTGCAAAGAAACTGCGTTTCACAGGCCTTTGTAAGAGATGTTCCCGGTAGGCTGTAAGAGCACTGTGCAGAGCGAGTTGTTTCATAGCTAGCCCAAAGAGCTGGAAGCAAGATGCTTTGGGGCCCAACTCGCCCTTTGGAAAGAAGCCTGCACGTTGTGCCTTTCAGCTCTAGGGCCATGTAGCACACCCAGAGCAGAAGTTCTACCTCAGCCAGATCAGGCCTGCAAAGAAACTGCGTTTGACAGGCCTTTGTATGAGATGTTCCCAGTAGGCTGTAAGAGCACTGTGCAGTGCGAGTTGTTTCTTAGCTTCCCAAGGAGCTGGAAGCAAGTTGCTTTGCGGCCCAACTCGCCCTTTGCAAAGAAGCCTGCACGTTGTGCCTTTCAGCTCTAGGGCAATGTAGCACACCCAGAGCAGAAGTTCTACTTCAGCCAGATCAGGCCTGCAAAGAAACTGCGTTTCACAGGCCTTTGTAAGAGATGTTCCCAGTAGGGTGTAAGAGCACTGTGCAGAGCGAGTTGTTTCTTAGCTTCCCAAAGAGCTGGAAGCAAGATGCTTTGGGGCCCAACTCGCCCTTTGGAAACAGGCCTGCACGTTGCGCCCTTCAGCTCTAGGGCAATGTAGCACACCCAGAGCAGAAGTTCTAGTGCAGCGTGATCAGGCCTGCAAAGAAACTGCATTTCACAGGCCTTTGTAAGTGATGGTTCCGGTAGGCTGTAAGAGCACTGTGCAGAGCGAGTTGTTTCTTAGCTTCCCAAGGAGCTGGAAGCAAGATGCTTTGCGGCCCAACTCGCCCTTTGCAAAGAAGCCTGCACGTTGTGCCTTTCAGCTCTAGGGCAATGTAGCACACGCAGAGCAGAATTTCTAGTTCAGCCAGATCAGGCCTGCAAAGAAACTGTGTTTAACAGGCCTTTGTAAGAGATGTTCCCACTAGGCTGTAAGAGCACTGTGCAGAGCGAATTGTTTCATAGCTAGCCCAAAGAGCTGGAAGCAAGATGGTTTGGGGCCTAACTCGCACTTTGGAAAGAAGCCTGCACGTTGTGCCTTTCAGCTCTAGGCCAATGTAGCACACCCAGAGCAGAAGTTCCACTTCAGCCAGATCAGGCCTGCAAAGAAACTGCGTTTCACAGGCCTTTGTAAGAGATGTTCCCGGTAGGCTGTAAGAGCACTGTGCAGAGCGAGTTGTTTCTTAGCTTCCCAAAGAGCTTGAAGCAAGATGCTTTGGGGCCCAACTCGCCCTTTGGAAAGAAGCCTGCAGGTTGTGCCTTTCAGCTCTAGGGCAATGTAGCACACCCAGAGCAGAAGTTCTACTTCAGCCACATCAGGCCTGCAAAGAAACTGCGTTTCACAGGCCTTTGTAAGAGATATTCCCGGTAGGCAGTAAGAGCACTGTGCAGAGCGAGTTGTTTCTTAGCTTCCCAAAGAGCTGGAAGCAAGATGCTTTGGGGCCCAACTCGCCCTTTGGAAAGAAGCCTGCACGTTGTGCCTTTCAGCTCTAGGGCAATGTAGCACACCCAGAGCAGAAGTTCTAGTTCAGCCAGATCAGGCCTGCCAAGAAACTTCGTTTCACAGGCCTTTGTAAGAGATGTTCCCGGTAGGCTGTAAGAGCACTGTGCAGAGCGAGTTGTTTCATAGCTAGCCCAAAGAGCTGGAAGCAAGATGCTTTGGGGCCCAACTCGCCCTTTGGAAGGAAGCCTGCACGTTGTGCCTTTCAGCTCTAGGGTCATGTAGCACACCCAGAGCAGAAGTTCTACCTCAGCCAGATCAGGCCTGCAAAGAAACTGCGTTTGACAGGCCTTTGTATGAGATGTTCCCGGTAGTCTGTAAGAGCACTGTGCAGAGCGAGTTGTTTCTTAGCTTCCCAAAGAGCTGGAAGCAAGATGCTTTGGGGCCCAACTCGCCCTTTGGAAAGAAGCCTGCAGGTTGTGCCTTTCAGCTCTAGGCCAATGTAGCACACCCAGAGCAGAAGTTCTACTTCAGCCAGATCAGGCCTGCAAAGAAACTCGTTTCACAGGCCTTTGTAAGAGATGTTCCCGGTAGGCTGTAAGAGCACTGTGCAGAGCGCCTTGTTTCTTAGCTTCCCAAAGAGCTGGAAGCAAGATGCTTTGGGGCCCAACTCGCCCTTTGGAAAGAAGCCTGCACGTTGTGCCTTTCAGCTCTAGGCCAATGTAGCACACCCAGAGCAGAAGTTCTACTTCAGCCAGATCAGGCCTGCAAAGAAACTGCGTTTCACAGGCCTTTGTAAGAGATGTTCCCAGTAGGCTGTAAGAGCACTGTGCAGAGCGACTTGTTTCTTAGCTTCCCAAAGAGCTGGAAGCAAGATGCTTTGGGGCCCAACTCGCCCTTTGGAAACAGGCCTGCACGTTGTGCCCTTCAGCTCTAGGGCAATGTAGCACACCCAGAGCAGAAGTCTAGTGCAGCGTGATCAGGCCTGAAAAGAAACTGCATTTCACAGGCCTTTGTAAGTGATGGTTCCGGTAGGCTGTAAGAGCACTGTGCAGAGCGAGTTGTTTCATAGCTAGCCCAAAGAGCTGGAAGCAAGATGCTTTGGGGCCCAACTCGCCTTTTGCAAAGAAGCCTGCACATTGTGCCTTTCAGCTCTAGGGCCATGTAGCACACCCAGAGCAGAAGTTCTACTTCAGCCACATCAGGCCTGCAAAGGAACTGCGTTTCACAGGCCTTTGTAAGAGATCTTCCCGGTAGGCTGTAAGAGCACTGTGCAGAGCGAGTTGTTACTTAGCTTCCCAAAGAGCTGGAAGCAAGATGCTTTGGGGCCCAACTCGCCCTTTGGAAAGAAGCCTGCACGTTGTGCCTTTCAGCTCTAGGGCAATGTAGAGCACCCAGAGCAGAAGTTCCACTTCAGCCAGATCAGGCCTGCAAAGAAACTGCGTTTCACAGGCCTTTGCAAGAGATGTTCCCCGTAGGCTGTAAGAGCACTGTGCAGAGCGAGTTGTTTCTTAGCTTCCCAAAGAGCTGGAAGCAAGATGCTTTGGGGCCCAACTCGCCCTTTGGAAAGAAGCCTGCACGTTGTGCCTTTCAGCTCTAGGGCCATGTAGCACACCCAGAGCAGAAGTTCTAGTTCAGCCAGATCAGGCCTGCAAAGAAACTGCATTTCACAGGCCTTTGTAACTGATGCTCCCGGTAGGCTGTAAGAGCACTGTGCAGAGCGAGTTGTTTCTTAGCTTCCCAAGGAGCTGGAAGCAAGATGCTTTGCGGCCCAACTCGCCCTTTGCAAAGAAGCCTGCACGTTGTGCCTTTCAGCTCTAGGGCAATGTAGCACACGCAGAGCAGAATTTCTAGTTCAGCCAGATCAGGCCTGCAAAGAAACTGTGTTTAACAGGCCTTTGTAAGAGATGTTCCCACTAGGCTGTAAGAGCACTGTGCAGAGCGAATTGTTTCATAGCTAGCGCAAAGAGCTGGAAGCAAGATGGTTTGGGACCTAACTTGCCCTTTGGAAAGAAGCCTGCACGTTGTGCCTTTCAGCTCTAGGCCAATGTAGCACACCCAGAGCAGAAGTTCTACTTCAGCGAGATCAGGCCTGCAAAGAAACTGCGTTTCACAGGCCTTTGTAAGAGATGTTCCCGGTAGGCTGTAAGAGCACTGTGCAGAGCGAGTTGTTTCTTAGCTTCCCAAAGAGCTGGAAGCAAGAAGCTTTGGGGCCCAACTCGCCCTTTGCAAAGAAGCCTGTAGGTTGTGCCTTTCAGCTCTAGGGCAATGTAGCACACCCAGAGCAGAAGTTCTACTTCAGCCACATCAGGCCTGCAAAGAAACTGCGTTTCACAGGCCTTTGTAAGAGATATTCCCGGTAGGCAGTAAGAGCACTGTGCAGAGCGAGTTGTTTCTTAGCTTCCCAAAGAGCTGGAAGCAAGATGCTTTGGGGCCCAACTCGACCTTTGGAAAGAAGCCTGCACGTTGTGCCTTTCAGCTCTAGGGCAATGTAGCACACCCAGAGCAGAATTTCTAGTTCAGCCAGATCAGGCCTGCCAAGAAACTTCGTTTCACAGGCCTTTGTAAGAGATGTTCCCGGTAGGCTGTAAGAGCACTGTGCAGAGCGAGTTGTTTCATAGCTAGCCCAAAGAGCTGGAAGCAAGATGCTTTGGGGCCCAACTCGCCCTTTGGAAAGAAGCCTGCACGTTGTGCCTTTCAGCTCTAGGCCAATGTAGCACACCCAGAGCAGAAGTTCTACTTCAGCCAGATCAGGCCTGCAAAGAAACTGCGTTACACAGGCCTTTGTAATAGATGTTCCCGGGACTCTGTAAAAGCACTGTGCAGAGCGAGTTGTTTCTTAGCTTCCCAAAGAGCTGGAAGCAAGATGCTTTGGGGCCCAACTCGCCCTTTGGAAAGAAGCCTGCACGTTGTGCCTTTCAGCTCTAGGGCAATGTAGAGCACCCAGAGCAGAAGTTCCACTTCAGCCAGATCAGGCCTGCAAAGAAACTGCGTTTCACAGACCTTTGTAACTGATGCTCCCGGTAGGCTGTAAGAGCACTGTGCAGAGCGAGTTGTTTCTTAGCTTAACAAAGAGCTGGAAGCAAGATGCTTTGGGGCCCAACTCGCCCTTTGCAAAGAAGCCTGCACGTTGTGCCTTTCAGCTCTAGGGCAATGTAGCACACGCAGAGCAGAAGTTCTAGTACAGCCAGATCAGGCCTGCAAAGAAACTGTGTTTCACAGGCCTTTGTAAGAGATGTTCCCGGTAGGCTGTAAGAGCACTGTGCAGAGCGAGTTGTTTCATAGCTAGCCCAAAGAGCTGGAAGCAAGATGCTTTGGGGCCCAACTCGCCCTTTGGAAAGAAGCCTGCACGTTGTGCCTTTCAGCTCTAGGGCAATGTAGCACACGCAGAGCAGAAGTTCTAGTTCAGCCAGATCCGGCCTGCAAAGAAACTGCGTTTCACAGGCCTTTGTAAGAGATGTTCCCGGTAGGCTGTAAGAGCACTGTGCAGAGCGCCTTGTTTATTAGCTTCCCAAAGAGCTGGAAGCAAGATGCTTTGGGGTCCAACTCGCCCTTTGGAAAGAAGCCTGCACGTTGTGCCTTTCAGCTCTAGGCCAATGTAGCACACCCAGTTCAGAAGTTCTACTTCAGCCAGATCAGGCCTGCAAAGAAACTGCATTTCACAGGCCTTTGTAAGAGATGTTCCCGGTAGGCTGTAAGAGCACTGTGCAGAGCGACTTGTTTCTTAGCTTCCCAAAGAGCTGGAAGCAAGATGCTTTGGGGCCCAACTCGACCTTTGGAAAGAAGCCTGCACGCTGTGCCTTTCAGCTCTAGGGCAATGTAGCACATGCAGAGCAGAAGTTCTACTTCAGCCAGATCAGGCCTGCAAAGAAACTGCGTTTCACAGGCCTTTGGAAGAGATGTTCCCGGTAGGCTGTAAGAGCACTGTGCAGAGCGAGTTGTTTCTTAGCTTCCCAAAGAGCTGGAAGAAAGATGCTTTGGGGCCCAACTCGCCCTTTGGAAAGAAGCCTGCACGTTGTGCCTTTCAGCTCTAGGGCAATGTAGAGCACCCAGAGCAGAAGTTCCACTTCAGCCAGATCAGGCCTGCAAAGAAACTGTGTTTCACAGGCCTTTGTAACTGATGCTCCCGGTAGGCTGTAAGAGCACTGTGCAGAGCGAGTTGTTTCATAGCTAGCCCAAAGAGCTGGAAGCAAGATGCTTTGGGGCCCAACTCGCCTTTTGCAAAGAAGCCTGCACATTGTGCCTTTCAGCTCTAGGGCCATGTAGCACACCCAGAGCAGAAGTTCTACTTCAGCCAGATCAGGCCTGCAAAGAAACTGCGTTTCACAGGCCTTTGTAAGAGATGTTCCCGGTAGGCTGTAAGAGCACTGTGCAGAGCGAGTTGTTTCTTAGCTTCCCAAAGAGCTGGAAGCAAGATGCTTTGGGGCCCAACTCGCCCTTTGGAAAGAAGCCTGCACGTTGTGCCTTTCAGCTCTAGGCCAAAGTAGCACACCCAGAGCAGAAGTTCTACTTCAGCCACATCAGGCCTGCAAAGAAACTGCGTTTCACAGGCCTTTGTAAGAGATGTTCCCGGTAGGCTGTAAGAGCACTGTGCAGAGCGAGTTGTTTCTTAGCTTCCCAAGGAGCTGGAAGCAAGATGCTTTGCGGCCCAACTCGCCCTTTGCAAAGAAGCCTGCACGTTGTGCCTTTCAGCTCTAGGGCAATGTAGCACACGCAGAGCAGAAGTTCTAGTTCAGCCAGATCAGGCCTGCAAAGAAACTGTGTTTAACAGGCCTTTGTAAGAGATGTTCCCACTAGGCTGTAAAAGCACTGTGCAGAGCGAATTGTTTCTTAGCTTCCCAAAGAGCTGGAAGCAAGATGGTTTGGGCCCTAACTCGCCCTTTGGAAAGAAGCCTGCACGTTGTGCCTTTCAGCTCTAGGGCCATGTAGCACACCCAGAGCAGAAGTTCTACCTCAGCCAGATCAGGCCTGCAAAGAAACTGCGTTTCACAGGCCTTTGTAAGAGATGTTCCCGGTAGGCTGTAAGAGCACTGTGCAGAGCGAGTTGTTTCTTAGCTTCCCAAAGAGCTGGAAGCAAGATGCTTTGGGGCCCAACTCGCCCTTTGGAAAGAAGCCTGCACGTTGTGCCTTTCAGCTCTAGGCCAATGTAGCACACCCACAGCAGAAGTTCTACTTCAGCCAGATCAGGCCTGCAAAGAAACTGCGTTTCACAGGCCTTTGTAAGAGATGTTCCCGGTAGGCTGTAACAGCACTGTGCAGAGCGAGTTGTTTCTTAGCTTCCCAAAGAGCTGGAAGCAAGAAGCTTTGGGGCCCAACTCGCCCTTTGGAAAGAAGCCTGCAAGTTGTGCCTTTCAGCTCTAGGCCAATGTAGCACACCCCGAGCAGAAGTTCTACTTCAGCCAGATCAGGCCTGCAAAGAAACTTCGTTTCACAGGCCTTTGTAAGAGATGTTCCCGGTAGGCTGTAAGAGCACTGTGCAGAGCGAGTTGTTTCATAGCTAGCCCAAAGAGCTGGAAGCAAGATGCTTTGGGGCCCAACTCGCCCTTTGGAAAGAAGCCTGCACGTTGTGCCTTTCAGCTCTAGGGCCATGTAGCACACCCAGAGCAGAAGTTCTACCTCAGCCAGATCAGGCCTGCAAAGAAACTGCGTTTGACAGGCCTTTGTATGAGATGTTCCCGGTAGTCTGTAAGAGCACTGTGCAGACCGAGTTGTTTCTTAGCTTCCCAAAGAGCTGGAAGCAAGATGCTTTGGGGCCCAACTCGCCCATTGGAAAGAAGCCTGCAGGTTGTGCCTTTCAGCTCTAGGCCAATGTAGCACACCCAGAGCAGAAGTTCTACTTCAGCGAGATCAGGCCTGCAAAGAAACTGCGTTTCACAGGCCTTTGTAAGTGATGTTCCCAGTAGGCTGTAAGAGCACTGTGCAGAGCGAGTTGTTTCTTAGCTTCCCAAGGAGCTGGAAGCAAGATGCTTTGCGGCCCAACTCGCCCTTTGCAAAGAAGCCTGCACGTTGTGCCTTTCAGCTCTAGGGCAATGTAGCACACCCAGAGCAGAAGTTCTACTTCAGCGAGATCAGGCCTGCAAAGAAACTGCGTTTCACAGGCCTTTGTAAGAGATGTTCCCGGTAGGCTGTAAGAGCACTGTGCAGAGCGAGTTGTTTCTTAGCTTCTCAAGGAGCTGGAAGCAAGATGCTTTGGGGCACAACTCGACCTTTGGAAAGAAGCCTGCACGCTGTGCCTTTCAGCACTAGGGCAATGTAGCACACGCAGAGCAGAAGTTCTACCTCAGCCAGATCAGGCCTGCAAAGAAACTGCGTTTCACAGGCCTTTGGAAGAGATGTTCCCGGTAGGCTGTAAGAGCACTGTGCAGAGCGAGTTGTTTCTTAGCTTCCCAAAGAGCTGGAAGCAAGATGCTTTGCGGCCCAACTCGCCCTTTGGAAAGAAGCCTGCACGTTGTGCCTTTCAGCTCTAGGCCAATGTAGCACACCCAGAGCAGAAGTTGTACTTCAGCCAGATCAGGCCTGCAAAGAAACTGCGTTACACAGGCCTTTGTAAGAGATGTTCCCGGGACTCTGTAAAAGCACTGTGCAGAGCGAGTTGTTTCTTAGCTTCCCAAAGAGCTGGAAGCAAGATGCTTTGGGGCCCAACTCGCCCTTTGGAAAGAAGCCTGCACGTTGTGCCTTTCAGCTCTAGGGCAATGTAGAGCACCCAGAGCAGAAGTTCCACTTCAGCCAGATCAGGCCTGCAAAGAAACTGCGTTTCACAGGCCTTTGTAACTGATGCTCCCGGTAGGCTGTAAGAGCACTGTGCAGAGCGAGTTGTTTCTTAGCTTCCCAAAGAGCTGGAAGCAAGATGCTTTGGGGCCCAACTCGCCCTTTGGAAAGAAGCCTGCAGGTTGTGCCTTTCAGCTCTAGGCCAATGTAGCACACCCAGAGCAGAAGTTCTACCTCAGCAAGATCAGGCCTGCAAAGAAACTGCGTTTGACAGGCCTTTGTATGAGATGTTCCCGGTAGTCTGTAAGAGCACTGTGCAGAGCGAGTTGTTTCTTAGCTTCCCAAAGAGCTGGAAGCAAGATGCTTTGGGGCCCAACTCGCCCATTGGAAAGAAGCCTGCAGGTTGTGCCTTTCAGCTCTAGGCCAATGTAGCACACCCAGAGCAGAAGTTCTACTTCAGCGAGATCAGGCCTGCAAAGAAACTGCGTTTCACAGGCCTTTGTAAGAGATGTTCCCGGTAGGCTGTAAGAGCACTGTGCAGAGCGAGTTGTTTCTTAGCTTCTCAAGGAGCTGGAAGCAAGATGCTTTGGGGCACAACTCGACCTTTGGAAAGAAGCCTGCACGCTGTGCCTTTCAGCACTAGGGCAATGTAGCACACGCAGAGCAGAAGTTCTACCTCAGCCAGATCAGGCCTGCAAAGAAACTGCGTTTCACAGGCCTTTGGAAGAGATGTTCCCGGTAGGCTGTAAGAGCACTGTGCAGAGCGAGTTGTTTCTTAGCTTCCCAAAGAGCTGGAAGCAAGATGCTTTGCGGCCCAACTCGCCCTTTGGAAAGAAGCCTGCACGTTGTGCCTTTCAGCTCTAGGCCAATGTAGCACACCCAGAGCAGAAGTTGTACTTCAGCCAGATCAGGCCTGCAAAGAAACTGCGTTACACAGGCCTTTGTAAGAGATGTTCCCGGGACTCTGTAAAAGCACTGTGCAGAGCGAGTTGTTTCTTAGCTTCCCAAAGAGCTGGAAGCAAGATGCTTTGGGGCCCAACTCGCCCTTTGGAAAGAAGCCTGCACGTTGTGCCTTTCAGCTCTAGGGCAATGTAGAGCACCCAGAGCAGAAGTTCCACTTCAGCCAGATCAGGCCTGCAAAGAAACTGCGTTTCACAGGCCTTTGTAACTGATGCTCCCGGTAGGCTGTAGGAGCACTGTGCAGAGCGAGTTGTTTCTTAGCTTCCCAAAGAGCTGGAAGCAAGATGCTTTGGGGCCCAACTCGCCCTTTGGAAAGAAGCCTGCAGGTTGTGCCTTTCAGCTCTAGGCCAATGTAGCACACCCAGAGCAGAAGTTCTACCTCAGCAAGATCAGGCCTGCAAAGAAACTGCGTTTGACAGGCCTTTGTATGAGATGTTCCCGGTAGGCTGTAAGAGCACTGTGCAGTGCGAGTTGTTTCTTAGCTTCCCAAGGAGCTGGAAGCAAGTTGCTTTGCGGCCCAACTCGCCCTTTGCAAAGAAGCCTGCACGTTGTGCCTTTCAGCTCTAGGGCAATGTAGCACACGCAGAGCAGAAGTTCTAGTTCAGCCAGATGCGGCCTGCAAAGAAACTGCCTTTCACAGGCCTTTGTAAGAGATGTTCCCGGTAGGCTGTAAGAGCACTGTGCAGAGCGAGTTGTTTCATAGCTAGCCCAAAGAGCTGGAAGCAAGATGCTTTGGGGCCCAACTCGCCCTTTGGAAAGAAGCCTGCACGTTGTGCCTTTCAGCTCTAGGCCAATGTAGCACACCCAGAGCAGAAGTTCTACTTCAGCCAGATCAGGCCTGCAAAGAAACTGCGTTTCACAGGCCTTTGTAAGAGATGTTCCCAGTAGGCTGTAAGAGCACTGTGCAGAGCGACTTGTTTCTTAGCTTCCCAAAGAGCTGGAAGCAAGATGCTTTGGGGCCCAACTCGCCCTTTGGAAACAGGCCTGCACGTTGTGCCCTTCAGCTCTAGGGCAATGTAGCACACCCAGAGCAGAAGTTCTAGTGCAGCGTGATCAGGCCTGCAAAGAAACTGCATTTCACAGGCCTTTGTAAGTGATGGTTCCGGTAGGCTGTAAGAGCCCTGTGCAGAGCGAGTTGTTTCATAGCTAGCCCAAAGAGCTGGAAGCAAGATGCTTTGGGGCCCAACTCGCCTTTTGCAAAGAAGCCTTCACATTGTGCCTTTCAGCTCTAGGGCCATGTAGCACACCCAGAGCAGAAGTTCTACTTCAGCCAGATCAGGCCTGCAAAGAAACTGCGTTTCACAGGCCTTTGTAAGAGATATTCCCGGTAGGCAGTAAGAGCACTGTGCAGAGCGAGTTGTTTCTTAGCTTAACAAAGAGCTGGAAGCAAGATGCTTTGGGGCCCAACTCGCCCTTTGGAAAGAAGCCTGCACGTTGTGCCTTTCAGCTCTAGGGCAATGTAGCACACCCAGAGCAGAAGTTCTAGTTCAGCCAGATCAGGCCTGCCAAGAAACTTCGTTTCACAGGCCTTTGTAAGAGATGTTCCCGGTAGGCTGTAAGAGCACTGTGCAGAGCGAGTTGTTTCATAGCTAGCCCAAAGAGCTGGAAGCAAGATGCTTTGGGGCCCAACTCGCCCTTTGGAAAGAAGCCTGCACGTTGTGCCTTTCAGCTCTAGGGTCATGTAGCACACCCAGAGCAGAAGTTCTACCTCAGCCAGATCAGGCCTGCAAAGAAACTGCGTTTGACAGGCCTTTGTATGAGATGTTCCCGGTAGTCTGTAAGAGCACTGTGCAGAGCGAGTTGTTTCTTAGCTTCCCAAAGAGCTGGAAGCAAGATGCTTTGGGGCCCAACTCGCCCTTTGGAAAGAAGCCTGCAGGTTGTGCCTTTCAGCTCTAGGCCAATGTAGCACACCCAGAGCAGAAGTTCTACTTCAGCGAGATCAGGCCTGCAAAGAAACTGCGTTTCACAGGCCTTTGTAAGAGATGTTCCCGGTAGGCTGTAAGAGCACTGTGCAGAGCGAGTTGTTTCTTAGCTTCCCAAGGAGCTGGAAGCAAGATGCTTTGCGGCCCAACTCGCCCTTTGCAAAGAAGCCGGCACGTTGTGCCTTTCAGCTCTAGGGCAATGTAGCACACCCAGAGCAGAAGTTCTACTTCAGCGAGATCAGGCCTGCAAAGAAACTCGTTTCACAGGCCTTTGTAAGAGATGTTCCCGGTAGGCTGTAAGAGCACTGTGCAGAGCGCCTTGTTTCTTAGCTTCCCAAAGAGCTGGAAGCAAGATGCTTTGGGGCCCAACTCGCCCTTTGGAAAGAAGCCTGCACGTTGTGCCTTTCAGCTCTAGGCCAATGTAGCACACCCAGAGCAGAAGTTCTACTTCAGCCAGATCAGGCCTGCAAAGAAACTGCGTTTCACAGGCCTTTGTAAGAGATGTTCCCAGTAGGCTGTAAGAGCACTGTGCAGAGCGACTTGTTTCTTAGCTTCCCAAAGTGCTGGAAGCAAGATGCTTTGGGGCCCAACTCGCCCTTTGGAAACAGGCCTGCACGTTGCGCCCTTCAGCTCTAGGGCAATGTAGCACACCCAGAGCAGAAGTTCTAGTGCAGCGTGATCAGGCCTGCAAAGAAACTGCATTTCACAGGCCTTTGTAAGTGATGGTTCCGGTAGGCTGTAAGAGCACTGTGCAGAGCGAGTTGTTTCTTAGCTTCCCAAGGAGCTGGAAGCAAGATGCTTTGCGGCCCAACTCGCCCTTTGCAAAGAAGCCTGCACGTTGTGCCTTTCAGCTCCAGGGCAATGTAGCACACGCAGAGCAGAATTTCTACTTCAGCCAGATCAGGCCTGCAAAGAAACTGTGTTTAACAGGCCTTTGTAAGAGATGTTCCCACTAGGCTGTAAGAGCACTGTGCAGAGCGAATTGTTTCATAGCTAGCCCAAAGAGCTGGAAGCAAGATGGTTTGGGGCCTAACTTGCCCTTTGGAAAGAAGCCTGCACGTTGTGCCTTTCAGCTCTAGGCCAATGTAGCACACCCAGAGCAGAAGTTCTACTTCAGCGAGATCAGGCCTGCAAAGAAACTGCGTTTGACAGGCCTTTGTAAGAGATGTTCCCGGTAGGCTGTAAGAGCACTGTGCAGAGCGAGTTGTTTCTTAGCTTCCCAAAGAGCTGGAAGCAAGAAGCTTTGGGGCCCAACTCGCCCTTTGCAAAGAAGCCTGTAGGTTGTGCCTTTCAGCTCTAGGGCAATGTAGCACACCCAGAGCAGAAGTTCTACTTCAGCCACATCAGGCCTGCAAAGAAACTGCGTTTCACAGGCCTTTGTAAGAGATATTCCCGGTAGGCAGTAAGAGCACTGTGCAGAGCGAGTTGTTTCTTAGCTTCCCAAAGAGCTGGAAGCAAGATGCTTTGGGGCCCAACTCGACCTTTGGAAAGAAGCCTGCACGTTGTGCCTTTCAGCTCTAGGGCAATGTAGCACACCCAGAGCAGAAGTTCTAGTTCAGCCAGATCAGGCCTGCCAAGAAACTTCGTTTCACAGGCCTTTGTAAGAGATGTTCCCGGTAGGCTGTAAGAGCACTGTGCAGAGCGAGTTGTTTCATAGCTAGCCCAAAGAGCTGGAAGCAAGATGCTTTGGGGCCCAACTCGCCCTTTGGAAAGAAGCCTGCACGTTGTGCCTTTCAGCTCTAGGCCAATGTAGCACACCCAGAGCAGAAGTTCTACTTCAGCCAGATCAGGCCTGCAAAGAAACTGCGTTACACAGGCCTTTGTAATAGATGTTCCCGGGACTCTGTAAAAGCACTGTGCAGAGCGAGTTGTTTCTTAGCTTCCCAAAGAGCTGGAAGCAAGATGCTTTGGGGCCCAACTCGCCCTTTGGAAAGAAGCCTGCACGTTGTGCCTTTCAGCTCTAGGGCAATGTAGAGCACCCAGAGCAGAAGTTCCACTTCAGCCAGATCAGGCCTGCAAAGAAACTGCGTTTCACAGGCCTTTGTAACTGATGCTCCCGGTAGGCTGTAAGAGCACTGTGCAGAGCGAGTTGTTTCTTAGCTTAACAAAGAGCTGGAAGCAAGATGCTTTGGGGCCCAACTCGCCCTTTGCAAAGAAGCCTGCACGTTGTGCCTTTCAGCTCTAGGGCAATGTAGCACACGCAGAGCAGAAGTTCTAGTACAGCCAGATCAGGCCTGCAAAGAATCTGTGTTTCACAGGCCTTTGTAAGAGATGTTCCCGGTAGGCTGTAAGAGCACTGTGCAGAGCGAGTTGTTTCATAGCTAGCCCAAAGAGCTGGAAGCAAGATGCTTTGGGGCCCAACTCGCCCTTTGGAAAGAAGCCTGCACGTTGTGCCTTTCAGCTCTAGGGCAATGTAGCACACCCAGAGCAGAAGTTCTAGTTCAGCCAGATCCGGCCTGCAAAGAAACGGCGTTTCACAGGCCTTTGTAAGAGATGTTCCCGGTAGGCTGTAAGAGCACTGTGCAGAGCGCCTTGTTTATTAGCTTCCCAAAGAGCTGGAAGCAAGATGCTTTGGGGCCCAACTCGCCCTTTGGAAAGAAGCCTGCACGTTGTGCCTTTCAGCTCTAGGGCAATGTAGAGCACCCAGAGCAGAAGTTCCACTTCAGCCAGATCAGGCCTGCAAAGAAACTGCGTTTCACAGGCCTTTGTAAGAGATGTTCCCGGTAGGCTGTAAGAGCACTGTGCAGAGCGAGTTGTTTCTTAGCTTCCCAAAGAGCTGGAAGCAAGATGCTTTGGGGCCCAACTCGCCCTTTGGAAAGAAGCCTGCACGTTGTGCCTTTCAGCTCTAGGGCCATGTAGCACACCCAGAGCAGAAGTTCTAGTTCAGCCAGATCAGGCCTGCAAAGAAACTGCATTTCACAGGCCTTTGTAACTGATGCTCCCGGTAGGCTGTAAGAGCACTGTGCAGAGCGAGTTGTTTCATAGCTAGCCCAAAGAGCTGGAAGCAAGATGCTTTGGGGCCCAACTCGCCCTTTGGAAAGAAGCCTGCACGTTGTGCCTTTCAGCTCTAGGGCAATGTAGCACACCCAGAGCAGAAGTTCTAGTTCAGCCAGATCAGGCCTGCCAAGAAACTTCGTTTCACAGGCCTTTGTAAGAGATGTTCCCGGTAGGCTGTAAGAGCACTGTGCAGAGCGAGTTGTTTCATAGCTAGCCCAAAGAGCTGGAAGCAAGATGCTTTGGGGCCCAAATCGCCCTTTGGAAAGAAGCCTGCACGTTGTGCCTTTCAGCTCTAGGCCAATGTAGCACACCCAGAGCAGAAGTTCTACTTCAGCCAGATCAGGCCTGCAAAGAAACTGCGTTACACAGGCCTTTGTAATAGATGTTCCCGGGACTCTGTAAAAGCACTGTGCAGAGCGAGTTGTTTCTTAGCTTCCCAAAGAGCTGGAAGCAAGATGCTTTGGGGCCCAACTTACCCTTTGCAAAGAAGCCTGCACGTTGTGCCTTTCAGCTCTAGGGCAATGTAGAGCACCCAGAGCAGAAGTTCCACTTCAGCCAGATCAGGCCTGCAAAGAAACTGCGTTTCACAGGCCTTTGTAACTGATGCTCCCGGTAGGCTGTAAGAGCACTGTGCAGAGCGAGTTGTTTCTTAGCTTAACAAAGAGCTGGAAGCAAGATGCTTTGGGGCCCAACTCGCCCTTTGCAAAGAAGCCTGCACGTTGTGCCTTTCAGCTCTAGGGCAATGTAGCACACGCAGAGCAGAAGTTCTAGTACAGCCAGCTCAGGCCTGCAAAGAAACTGTGTTTCACAGGCCTTTGTAAGAGATGTTCCCGGTAGGCTGTAAGAGCACTGTGCAGAGCGAGTTGTTTCATAGCTAGCCCAAAGAGCTGGAAGCAAGATGCTTTGGGGCCCAACTCGCCCTTTGGAAAGAAGCCTGCACGTTGTGCCTTTCAGCTCTAGGGCAATGTAGCACACCCAGAGCAGAAGTTCTAGTTCAGCCAGATCCGGCCTGCAAAGAAACTGCGTTTCAAAGGCCTTTGTAAGAGATGTTCCCGGTAGGCTGTAAGAGCACTGTGCAGAGCGCCTTGTTTATTAGCTTCCCAAAGAGCTGGAAGCAAGATGCTTTGGGGCCCAACTCGCCCTTTGGAAAGAAGCCTGCACGTTGTGCCTTTCAGCTCTAGGGCAATGTAGAGCACCCAGAGCAGAAGTTCCACTTCAGCCAGATCAGGCCTGCAAAGAAACTGCGTTTCACAGGCCTTTGTAAGAGATGTTCCCGGTAGGCTGTAAGAGCACTGTGCAGAGCGAGTTGTTTCTTAGCTTCCCAAAGAGCTGGAAGCAAGATGCTTTGGGGCCCAACTCGCCCTTTGGAAAGAAGCCTGCACGTTGTGCCTTTCAGCTCTAGGGCCATGTAGCACACCCAGAGCAGAAGTTCTAGTTCAGCCAGATCAGGCCTGCAAAGAAACTGCATTTCACAGGCCTTTGTAACTGATGCTCCCGGTAGGCTGTAAGAGCACTGTGCAGAGCGAGTTCTTTCATAGCTAGCCCAAAGAGCTGGAAGCAAGATGCTTTGGGGCCCAACTCGCCCTTTGGAAAGAAGCCTGCACGTTGTGCCTTTCAGCTCTAGGGCCATGTAGCACACACAGAGCAGAAGTTCTACTTCAGCCACATCAGGCCTGCAAAGAAACTGCGTTTCACAGGCCTTTGTAAGAGATGTTCCCGGTAGGCTGTAAGAGCACTGTGCAGAGCGAGTTGTTTCTTAGCTTCCCAAAGAGCTGGAAGCAAGAAGCTTTGGGGCCCAACTCGCCCTTTGGAAAGAAGCCTGCACGTTGTGCGTTTCAGCTGTAGGCCAATGTAGCACACCCAGAGCAGAAGTTCTACTTCAGCCAGATCAGGCCTGCAAAGAAACTGCGTTTCACAGGCCTTTGTAAGAGATGTTCCCGGTAGGCTGTAAGAGCACTGTGCAGAGCGAGTTGTTTCATAGCTAGCCCAAAGAGCTGGAAGCAAGATGCTTTGGGGCCCAACTCGCCCTTTGGAAAGAAGCCTGCAAGTTGTGCCTTTCAGCTCTAGGGCCATGTAGCACACCCAGAGCAGAAGTTCTACCTCAGCCAGATCAGGCCTGCAAAGAAACTGCGTTTGACAGGCCTTTGTATGAGATGTTCCCAGTAGGCTGTAAGAGCACTGTGCAGTGCGAGTTGTTTCTTAGCTTCCCAAGGAGCTGGAAGCAAGTTGCTTTGCGGCCCAACTCGCCCTTTGCAAAGAAGCCTGCACGTTGTGACTTTCAGCTCTAGGGCAATGTAGCACACCCAGAGCAGAAGTTCTACTTCAGCCAGATCAGGCCTGCAAAGAAACTGCGTTTCACAGGCCTTTGTAAGAGATGTTCCCAGTAGGCTGTAAGAGCACTGTGCAGAGCGACTTGTTTCTTAGCTTCCCAAAGAGCTGGAAGCAAGATGCTTTGGGGCCCAACTCGCCCTTTGGAAACAGGCCTGCACGTTGCGCCCTTCAGCTCTAGGGCAATGTAGCACACCCAGAGCAGAAGTTCTAGTGCAGCGTGATCAGGCCTGCAAAGAAACTGCATTTCACAGGCCTTTGTAAGTGATGGTTCCGGTAGGCTGTAAGAGCACTGTGCAGAGCGAGTTGTTTCATAGCTAGCCCAAAGAGCTGGAAGCAAGATGCTTTGGGGCCCAACTCGCCTTTTGCAAAGAAGCCTGAACATTGTGCCTTTCAGCTCTAGGGCCATGTAGCACACCCAGAGCAGAAGTTCTACTTCAGCCAGATCAGGCCTGCAAAGAAACTGCGTTTCACAGGCCTTTGTAAGAGATGTTCCCGGTAGGCTGTAAGAGCACTGTGCAGAGCGAGTTGTTTCTTAGCTTCCCAAGGAGCTGGAAGCAAGATGCTTTGCGGCCCAACTCGCCCTTTGCAAAGAAGCCTGCACGTTGTGCCTTTCAGCTCTAGGCCAATGTAGCACACGCAGAGCAGAATTTCTAGTTCAGCCAGATCAGGCCTGCAAAGAAACTGTGTTTAACAGGCCTTTGTAAGAGATGTTCCCACTAGGCTGTAAGAGCACTGTGCAGAGCGAGTTGTTTCTTAGCTTCCCAAAGAGCTGGAAGCAAGATGCTTTGGGGCCCAACTCGCCCTTTGGAAAGAAGCCTGCACGTTGTGCCTTTCAGCTCTAGGGCAATGTAGCACACCCAGAGCAGAAGTTCTAGTTCAGCCAGATCAGGCCTGCCAAGAAACTTCGTTTCACAGGCCTTTGTAAGAGATGTTCCCGGTAGGCTGTAAGAGCACTGTGCAGAGCGAGTTGTTTCATAGCTAGCCCAAAGAGCTGGAAGCAAGATGCTTTGGGGCCCAACTCGCCCTTTGGAAAGAAGCCTGCACGTTGTGCCTTTCAGCTCTAGGGCCATGTAGCACACCCAGAGCAGAAGTTCTACCTCAGCCAGATCAGGCCTGCAAAGAAACTGCGTTTGACAGGCCTTTGTATGAGATGTTCCCGGTAGTCTGTAAGAGCACTGTGCAGAGCGAGTTGTTTCTTAGCTTCCCAAAGAGCTGGAAGCAAGATGCTTTGGGGCCCAACTCGCCCTTTGGAAAGAAGCCTGCAGGTTGTGCCTTTCAGCTCTAGGCCAATGGAGCACACCCAGAGCAGAAGTTCTACTTCAGCGAGATCAGGCCTGCAAAGAAACTGCGTTTCACAGGCCTTTGTAAGAGATGTTCCCGGTAGGCTGTAAGAGCACTGTGCAGAGCGAGTTGTTTCTTAGCTTCCCAAGGAGCTGGAAGCAAGATGCTTTGCGGCCCAACTCGCCCTTTGCAAAGAAGCCTGCACTTTGTGCCTTTCAGCTCTAGGCCAATGAAGCACACCCAGAGCAGAAGTTCTACTTCAGCCAGATCAGGCCTGCAAAGCAACTGCGTTTGAGATGCCTTTGTAAGAGATGTTCCCGGTAGGCTGTAAAAGCACTGTGCAGAGCGAGTTGTTTCTTAGCTTCCCAAAGAGCTGGAAGCAAGATGCTTTGGGGCCCAACTCGCCCTTTGGAAAGAAGCCTGCACATTGTGCCTTTCAGCTCTAGGGAAATGTAGCACACCCAGAGCAGAAGTTCTGGTTCAGCCAGATTAGGCCTGAAAAGAAACTGCATTTCACAGGCCTTTGTAACTGATGCTCCCGGTAGGCTGTAAGAGCACTGTGCAGAGCGAGTTGTTTCTTAGCTTCCCAAAGAGCTGGAAGCAAGATGCTTTGGGGCCCAACTCGCCCTTTGGAAAGAAGCCTGCACGTTGTGCTTTTCAGCTCTAGGGCAATGTAGCACACCCAGAGCAGAAGTTCCACTTCAGCCAGATCAGGCCTGCGAAGAAACTGCGTTTCACAGGCCTTTGTAAGAGATGTTCCCGGTAGGCTGTAAGAGCACTGTGCATAGCGAGTTGTTTCTTAGCTTCCCAAAGAGCTGGAAGCAAGATGCTTTGGGGCCCAACTCGCCCTTTGGAAAGGAGCCTGCACGTTGTGCCTTTCAGCTCTAGGGCAATGTAGCACACCCACAGCAGAAGTTCTACTTTAGCCAGATCAGGCCTGCAAAGAAACTGCATTTCACAGGCCTTTGTAAGAGATGTTCCCGGTAGGCTGTAAGAGCACTGTGCAGAGCGAGTTGTTTCTTAGCTTCCCAAAGAGCTGGAAGCAAGATGCTTTGGGGCCCAACTCGCCCTTTGGAAAGAAGCCTGCACGTTGTGCCTTTCAGCTCTAGGGCAATGTAGCACACCCAGAGCAGAAGTTCTACATCAGCCAGATCAGGCCTGCAAAGAAACTGCGTTTCACAGGCCTTTGCAAGAGATGTTCCCGGTAGGCTGTAAGAGCACTGTGCAGAGCGAGTTGTTTTTAGGTTCCCAAAGAGCTGGAAGCAAGATGCTTTGGGGCCCAACTCGCCCTTTGGAAAGAAGCCTGCACGTTGTGCCTTTCAGCTCTAGGGCCATGTAGCACACCCAGTGCAGAAGTTCCACTTCAGCCAGATCAGGCCTGCAAAGAAACTGCGTTTCACAGGCCTTTGTAAGAGATGTTCCCGGTAGGCTGTAAGAGCACTGTGCAGAGCGAGTTGTTTCTTAGCTTCCCAAAGAGCTGGAAGCAAGATGCTTTGGGGCCCAACTCGCCCTTTGGAAAGAAGCCTGCACGTTGTGCCTTTCAGCTCTAGGGCAATGTAGCACACCCAGAGCAGAAGTTCTAGTTCAGCCAGATCAGGCCTGCAAAGAAACTGCATTTCACAGGCCTTTGTAAGTGATGCTCCCGGTAGGCTGTAAGAGCACTGTGCAGAGCGAGTTGTTTCATAGCTAGCCCAAAGAGCTGGAAGCAAGATGCTTTGGGGCCCAACTCGCCCTTTGGAAAGAAGCCTGCACGTTGTGCCTTTCAGCTCTAGGGCCATGTAGCACACACAGAGCAGAAGTTCTACTTCAGCCACATCAGGCCTGCAAAGAAACTGCGTTTCACAGGCCTTTGTAAGAGATGTTCCCGGTAGGCTGTAAGAGCACTGTGCAGAGCGAGTTGTTTCTTAGCTTCCCAAAGAGCTGGAAGCAAGAAGCTTTGGGGCCCAACTCGCCCTTTGGAAAGAAGCCTGCACGTTGTGCCTTTCAGCTCTAGGCCAAAGTAGCACACCCAGAGCAGAAGTTCTACTTCAGCCACATCAGGCCTGCAAAGAAACTGCGTTTCACAGGCCTTTGTAAGAGATGTTCCCGGTAGGCTGTAAGAGCACTGTGCAGAGCGAGTTGTTTCTTAGCTTCCCAAGGAGCTGGAAGCAAGATGCTTTGCGGCCCAACTCGCCCTTTGCAAAGAAGCCTGCACGTTGTGCCTTTCAGCTCTAGGGCAATGTAGTACACGCAGAGCAGAATTTCTAGTTCAGCCAGATCAGGCCTGCAAAGAAACTGTGTTTAACAGGCCTTTGTAAGAGATGTTCCCACTAGGCTGTAAGAGCACTGTGCAGAGCGAATTGTTTCTTAGCTTCCCAAAGAGCTGGAAGCAAGATGGTTTGGGGCCTAACTCGCCCTTTGGAAAGAAGCCTGCACGTTGTGCCTTTCAGCTCTAGGCCAATGTAGCACACCCAGAGCAGAAGTTCTACTTCAGCCAGATCAGGCCTGCAAAGAAACTGCGTTTCACAGGCCTTTGTAAGAGATGTTCAAGGTAGGCTGTAAGAGCACTGTGCAGAGCGAGTTGTTTCTTAGCTTCCCAAAGAGCTGGAAGCAAGATGCTTTGGGGCCCAACTCGCCCTTTGCAAAGAAGCCTGTAGGTTGTGCCTTTCAGCTCTAGGGCAATGTAGCACACCCAGAGCAGAAGTTCTACTTCAGCCACATCAGGCCTGCAAAGAAACTGCGTTTCACAGGCCTTTGTAAGAGATATTCCCGGTAGGCAGTAAGAGCACTGTGCAGAGCGAGTTGTTTCTTAGCTTCCCAAAGAGCTGGAAGCAAGATGCTTTGGGGCCCAACTCGCCCTTTGGAAAGAAGCCTGCACGTTGTGCCTTTCAGCTCTAGGGCAATGTAGCACACCCAGAGCAGAAGTTCTAGTTCAGCCAGATCAGGCCTGCGAAGAAACTTCGTTTCACAGGCCTTTGTAAGAGATGTTCCCGGTAGGCTGTAAGAGCACTGTGCAGAGCGAGTTGTTTCATAGCTAGCCCAAAGAGCTGGAAGCAAGATGCTTTGGGGCCCAACTCGCCCTTTGGAAAGAAGCCTGCACGTTGTGCCTTTCAGCTCTAGGGCCATGTAGCACACACAGAGCAGAAGTTCTACCTCAGCCAGATCAGGCCTGCAAAGCAACTGCGTTTGAGATGCCTTTGTAAGAGATGTTCCCGGTAGGCTGTAAAAGCACTGTGCAGAGCGAGTTGTTTCTTAGCTTCCCAAAGAGCTGGAAGCAAGATGCTTTGGGGCCCAACTCGCCCTTTGGAAAGAAGCCTGCACATTGTGCCTTTCAGCTCTAGGGAAATGTAGCACACCCAGAGCAGAAGTTCTGGTTCAGCCAGATTAGGCCTGAAAAGAAACTGCATTTCACAGGCCTTTGTAACTGATGCTCCCGGTAGGCTGTAAGAGCACTGTGCAGAGCGAGTTGTTTCTTAGCTTCCCAAAGAGCTGGAAGCAAGATGCTTTGGGGCCCAACTCGCCCTTTGGAAAGAAGCCTGCACGTTGTGCTTTTCAGCTCTAGGGCAATGTAGCACACCCAGAGCAGAAGTTCCACTTCAGCCAGATCAGGCCTGCGAAGAAACTGCGTTTCACAGGCCTTTGTAAGAGATGTTCCCGGTAGGCTGTAAGAGCACTGTGCTTAGCGAGTTGTTTCTTATCTTCCCAAAGAGCTGGAAGCAAGATGCTTTGGGGCCCAACTCGCCCTTTGGAAAGGAGCCTGCACGTTGTGCCTTTCAGCTCTAGGCCAATGTAGCACACCCACAGCAGAAGTTCTACTTTAGCCAGATCAGGCCTGCAAAGAAACTGCGTTTCACAGGCCTTTGTAAGAGATGTTCCCGGTAGGCTGTAAGAGCACTGTGCAGAGCGAGTTGTTTCTTAGCTTCCCAAAGAGCTGGAAGCAAGATGCTTTGGGGCCCAACTCGCCCTTTGGAAAGAAGCCTGCACGTTGTGCCTTTCAGCTCTAGGGCAATGTAGCACACCCAGAGCAGAAGTTCTACATCAGCCAGATCAGGCCTGCAAAGAAACTGCGTTTCACAGGCCTTTGCAAGAGATGTTCCCGGTAGGCTGTAAGAGCACTGTGCAGAGCGAGTTGTTTTTAGGTTCCCAAAGAGCTGGAAGCAAGATGCTTTGGGGCCCAACTCGCCCTTTGGAAAGAAGCCTGCACGTTGTGCCTTTCAGCTCTAGGGCCATGTAGCACACCCAGAGCAGAAGTTCTAGTTCAGCCAGATCAGGCCTGCAAAGAAACTGCATTTCACAGGCCTTTGTAACTGATGCTCCCGGTAGGCTGTAAGAGCACTGTGCAGAGCGAGTTGTTTCATAGCTAGCCCAAAGAGCTGGAAGCAAGATGCTTTGGGGCCCAACTCGCCCTTTGGAAAGAAGCCTGCACGTTGTGCCTTTCAGCTCTAGGGCCATGTAGCACACACAGAGCAGAAGTTCTACTTCAGCCACATCAGGCCTGCTCAGAAACTGCGTTTCACAGGCCTTTGTAAGAGATGTTCCCGGTAGGCTGTAAGAGCACTGTGCAGAGCGAGTTGTTTCTTAGCTTCCCAAAGAGCTGGAAGCAAGAAGCTTTGGGGCCCAACTCGCCCTTTGGAAAGAAGCCTGCACGTTGTGCCTTTCAGCTCTAGGCCAATGTAGCACACCCAGAGCAGAAGTTCTACTTCAGCCAGATCAGGCCTGCAAAGAAACTGCGTTTCACAGGCCTTTGGAAGAGATGTTCCCGGTAGGCTGTAAGAGCACTGTGCAGAGCGAGTTGTTTCATAGCTAGCCCAAAGAGCTGGAAGCAAGATGCTTTGGGGCCCAACTCGCCCTTTGGAAAGAAGCCTGCACGTTGTGCCTTTCAGCTCTAGGCCAAAGTAGCACACCCAGAGCAGAAGTTCTACTTCAGCCACATCAGGCCTGCAAAGAAACTGCGTTTCACAGGCCTTTGTAAGAGATGTTCCCGGTAGGCTGTAAGAGCACTGTGCAGAGCGAGTTGTTTCTTAGCTTCCCAAGGAGCTGGAAGCAAGATGCTTTGCGGCCCAACTCGCCCTTTGCAAAGAAGCCTGCACGTTGTGCCTTTCAGCTCTAGGGCAATGTAGCACACGCAGAGCAGAATTTCTAGTTCAGCCAGATCAGGCCTGCAAAGAAACTGTGTTTAACAGGCCTTTGTAAGAGATGTTCCCACTAGGCTGTAAGAGCACTGTGCAGAGCGAATTGTTTCTTAGCTTCCCAAAGAGCTGGAAGCAAGATGGTTTGGGGCCTAACTCGCCCTTTGGAAAGAAGCCTGCACGTTGTGCCTTTCAGCTCTAGGCCAATGTAGCACACCCAGAGCAGAAGTTCTACTTCAGCCAGATCAGGCCTGCAAAGAAACTGCGTTTCACAGGCCTTTGTAAGAGATGTTCCCGGTAGGCTGTAAGAGCACTGTGCAGAGCGAGTTGTTTCTTAGCTTCCCAAAGAGCTGGAAGCAAGATGCTTTGGGGCCCAACTCGCCCTTTGCAAAGAAGCCTGTAGGTTGTGCCTTTCAGCTCTAGGGCAATGTAGCACACCCAGAGCAGAAGTTCTACTTCAGCCACATCAGGCCTGCAAAGAAACTGCGTTTCACAGGCCTTTGTAAGAGATATTCCCGGTAGGCAGTAAGAGCACTGTGCAGAGCGAGTTGTTTCTTAGCTTCCCAAAGAGCTAGAAGCAAGATGCTTTGGGGCCCAACTCGCCCTTTGGAAAGAAGCCTGCACGTTGTGCCTTTCAGCTCTAGGGCAATGTAGCACACCCAGAGCAGAAGTTCTAGTTCAGCCAGATCAGGCCTGCCAAGAAACTTCGTTTCACAGGCCTTTGTAAGAGATGTTCCCGGTAGGCTGTAAGAGCACTGTGCAGAGCGAGTTGTTTCATAGCTAGCCCAAAGAGCTGGAAGCAAGATGCTTTGGGGCCCAACTCGCCCTTTGGAAAGAAGCCTGCACGTTGTGCCTTTCAGCTCTAGGGCAATGTAGCACACCCAGAGCAGAAGTTCTACCTCAGCCAGATCAGGCCTGCAAAGAAACTGCGTTTGACAGGCCTTTGTATGAGATGTTCCCGGTAGTCTGTAAGAGCACTGTGCAGAGCGAGTTGTTTCTTAGCTTCCCAAAGAGCTGGAAGCAAGATGCTTTGGGGCCCAACTCGCCCTTTGGAAAGAAGCCTGCAGGTTGTGCCTTTCAGCTCTAGGCCAATGGAGCACAACCAGAGCAGAAGTTCTACTTCAGCGAGATCAGGCCTGCAAAGAAACTGCGTTTCACAGGCCTTTGTAAGAGATGTTCCCGGTAGGCTGTAAGAGCACTGTGCAGAGCGAGTTGTTTCTTAGCTTCCCAAGGAGCTGGAAGCAAGATGCTTTGCGGCCCAACTCGTCCTTTGCAAAGAAGCCTGCACTTTGTGCCTTTCAGCTCTAGGCCAATGTAGCACACCCAGAGCAGAAGTTCTACTTCAGCCAGATCAGGCCTGCAAAGCAACTGCGTTTGAGATGCCTTTGTAAGAGATGTTCCCGGTAGGCTGTAAAAGCACTGTGCAGAGCGAGTTGTTTCTTAGCTTCCCAAAGAGCTGGAAGCAAGATGCTTTGGGGCCCAACTCGCCCTTTGGAAAGAAGCCTGCACATTGTGCCTTTCAGCTCTAGGGAAATGTAGCACACCCAGAGCAGAAGTTCTGGTTCAGCCAGATTAGGCCTGCAAAGAAACTGCATTTCACAGGCCTTTGAAACTGATGCTCCCGGTAGGCTGTAAGAGCACTGTGCAGAGCGAGTTGTTTCTTAGCTTCCCAAAGAGCTGGAAGCAAGATGCTTTGGGGCCCAACTCGCCCTTTGGAAAGAAGCCTGCACGTTGTGCTTTTCAGCTCTAGGGCAATGTAGCACACCCAGAGCAGAAGTTCCACTTCAGCCAGATCAGGCCTGCGAAGAAACTGCGTTTCACAGGCCTTTGTAAGAGATGTTCCCGGTAGGCTGTAAGAGCACTGTGCATAGCGAGTTGTTTCTTAGCTTCCCAAAGAGCTGGAAGCAAGATGCTTTGGGGCCCAACTCGCCCTTTGGAAAGGAGCCTGCACGTTGTGCCTTTCAGCTCTAGGCCAATGTAGCACACCCACAGCAGAAGTTCTACTTTAGCCAGATCAGGCCTGCAAAGAAACTGCGTTTCACAGGCCTTTGTAAGAGATGTTCCCGGTAGGCTGTAAGAGCACTGTGCAGAGCGAGTTGTTTCTTAGCTTCCCAAAGAGCTGGAAGCAAGATGCTTTGGGGCCCAACTCGCCCTTTGGAAAGAAGCCTGCACGTTGTGCCTTTCAGCTCTAGGGCAATGTAGCACACCCAGAGCAGAAGTTCTACATCAGCCAGATCAGGCCTGCAAAGAAACTGCGTTTCACAGGCCTTTGCAAGAGATGTTCCCGGTAGGCTGTAAGAGCACTGTGCAGAGCGAGTTGTTTTTAGGTTCCCAAAGAGCTGGAAGCAAGATGCTTTGGGGCCCAACTCGCCCTTTGGAAAGAAGCCTGCACGTTGTGCCTTTCAGCTCTAGGGCAATGTAGAGCACCCAGAGCAGAAGTTCCACTTCAGCCAGATCAGGCCTGCAAAGATACTGCGTTTCACAGGCCTTTGTAAGAGATGTTCCCGGTAGGCTGTAAGAGCACTGTGCAGAGTGAGTTGTTTCATAGCTAGCCCAAAGAGCTGGAAGCAAGATGCTTTGGGGCCCAACTCGCCCTTTGGAAAGAAGCCTGCACGTTGTGCCTTTCAGCTCTAGGGCCATGTAGCACACCCAGAGCAGAAGTTCTACCTCAGCCAGATCAGGCCTGCAAAGAAACTGCGTTTGACAGGCCTTTGTATGAGATGTTCCCAGTAGGCTGTAAGAGCACTGTGCAGTGCGAGATGTTTCTTAGCTTCCCAAGGAGCTGGAAGCAAGTTGCTTTGCGGCCCAACTCGCCCTTTGCAAAGAAGCCTGCACGTTGTGCCTTTCAGCTCTAGGGCAATGTAGCACACGCAGAGCAGAAGTTCTAGTTCAGCCAGATCCGGCCTGCAAAGAAACTGCGTTTCACAGGCCTTTGTAATAGATGTTCCCGGTAGGCTGTAAGAGCACTGTGCAGAGCGAGTTGTTTCTTAGCTTCCCAAGGAGCTGGAAGCAAGATGCTTTGCGGCCCAA
The DNA here is from genome assembly GCF_041296265.1 of Equus caballus. Taxonomy (NCBI): domain Eukaryota; kingdom Metazoa; phylum Chordata; class Mammalia; order Perissodactyla; family Equidae; genus Equus; species Equus caballus. The sequence goes on along the minus strand of NC_091688.1, from coordinate 51,016,255 downwards.
CTCGCCCTTTGCAAAGAAGCCTGCACGTTGTGCCTTTCAGCTCTAGGGCAATGTAGCACACCCAGAGCAGAAGTTCTACTTCAGCCAGATCAGGCCTGCAAAGAAACTGCGTTTCACAGGCCTTTGTAAGAGATGTTCCCAGTAGGCTGTAAGAGCACTGTGCAGAGCGACTTGTTTCTTAGCTTCCCAAAGAGCTGGAAGCAAGATGCTTTGGGGCCCAACTCGCCCTTTGGAAACAGGCCTGCACGTTGCGCCCTTCAGCTCTAGGGCAATGTAGCACACCCAGAGCAGAAGTTCTAGTGCAGCGTGATCAGGCCTGCAAAGAAACTGCATTTCACAGGCCTTTGTAAGTGATGGTTCCGGTAGGCTGTAAGAGCACTGTGCAGAGAGAGTTGTTTCTTAGCTTCCCAAGGAGCTGGAAGCAAGTTGCTTTGCGGCCCAACTCGCCCTTTGCAAAGAAGCCTGCACGTTGTGCCTTTCAGCTCTAGGGCAATGTAGCACACCCAGAGCAGAAGTTCTACTTCAGCCAGATCAGGCCTGCAAAGAAACTGCGTTTCACAGGCCTTTGTAAGAGATGTTCCCAGTAGGCTGTAAGAGCACTGTGCAGAGCGACTTGTTTCTTAGCTTCCCAAAGAGCTGGAAGCAAGATGCTTTGGGGCCCAACTCGCCCTTTGGAAACAGGCCTGCACGTTGCGCCCTTCAGCTCTAGGGCAATGTAGCACACCCAGAGCAGAAGTTCTAGTGCAGCGTGATCAGGCCTGCAAAAAAACTGCATTTCACAGGCCTTTGTAAGTGATGGTTCCGGTAGGCTGTAAGAGCACTGTGCAGAGCGAGTTGTTTCTTAGCTTCCCAAGGAGCTGGAAGCAAGATGCTTTGCGGCCCAACTCGCCCTTTGCAAAGAAGCCTGCACGTTGTGCCTTTCAGCTCTAGGGCAATGTAGCACACGCAGAGCAGAATTTCTAGTTCAGCCAGATCAGGCCTGCAAAGAAACTGTGTTTAACAGGCCTTTGTAAGAGATGTTCCCACTAGGCTGTAAGAGCACTGTGCAGAGCGAATTGTTTCATAGCTAGCCCAAAGAGCTGGAAGCAAGATGGTTTGGGGCCTAACTTGCCCTTTGGAAAGAAGCCTGCACGTTGTGCCTTTCAGCTCTAGGCCAATGTAGCACACCCAGAGCAGAAGTTCTACTTCAGCGAGATCAGGCCTGCAAAGAAACTGCGTTTCACAGGCCTTTGTAAGAGATGTTCCCGGTAGGCTGTAAGAGCACTGTGCAGAGCGAGTTGTTTCTTAGCTTCCCAAAGAGCTGGAAGCAAGAAGCTTTGGGGCCCAACTCGCCCTTTGCAAAGAAGCCTGTAGGTTGTGCCTTTCAGCTCTAGGGCAATGTAGCACACCCAGAGCAGAAGTTCTACTTCAGCCACATCAGGCCTGCAAAGAAACTGCGTTTCACAGGCCTTTGTAAGAGATATTCCCGGTAGGCAGTAAGAGCACTGTGCAGAGCGAGTTGTTTCTTAGCTTCCCAAAGAGCTGGAAGCAAGATGCTTTGGGGCCCAACTCGACCTTTGGAAAGAAGCCTGCACGTTGTGCCTTTCAGCTCTAGGGCAATGTAGCACACCCAGAGCAGAAGTTCTAGTTCAGCCAGATCAGGCCTGCAAAGAAACTGCGTTTCACAGGCCTTTGTAAGAGATGTTCCCGGTAGGCTGTAAGAGCACTGTGCAGAGCGAGTTGTTTCATAGCTAGCCCAAAGAGCTGGAAGCAAGATGCTTTGGGGCCCAACTCGCCCTTTGGAAAGAAGCCTGCACGTTGTGCCTTTCAGCTCTAGGCCAATGTAGCACACCCAGAGCAGAAGTTCTACTTCAGCCAGATCAGGCCTGCAAAGAAACTGCGTTACACAGGCCTTTGTAATAGATGTTCCCGGGACTCTGTAAAAGCACTGTGCAGAGCGAGTTGTTTCTTAGCTTCCCAAAGAGCTGGAAGCAAGATGCTTTGGGGCCCAACTCGCCCTTTGGAAAGAAGCCTGCACGTTGTGCCTTTCAGCTCTAGGGCAATGTAGAGCACCCAGAGCAGAAGTTCCACTTCAGCCAGATCAGGCCTGCAAAGAAACTGCGTTTCACAGGCCTTTGTAACTGATGCTCCCGGTAGGCTGTAAGAGCACTGTGCAGAGCGAGTTGTTTCTTAGCTTAACAAAGAGCTGGAAGCAAGATGCTTTGGGGCCCAACTCGCCCTTTGCAAAGAAGCCTGCACGTTGTGTCTTTCAGCTCTAGGGCAATGTAGCACACGCAGAGCAGAAGTTCTAGTACAGCCAGATCAGGCCTGCAAAGAAACTGTGTTTCACAGGCCTTTGTAAGAGATGTTCCCGGTAGGCTGTAAGAGCACTGTGCAGAGCGAGTTGTTTCATAGCTAGCCCAAAGAGCTGGAAGCAAGATGCTTTGGGGCCCAACTCGCCCTTTGGAAAGAAGCCTGCACGTTGTGCCTTTCAGCTCTAGGGCAATGTAGCACACCCAGAGCAGAAGTTCTAGTTCAGCCAGATCCGGCCTGCAAAGAAACTGCGTTTCACAGGCCTTTGTAAGAGATGTTCCCGGTAGGCTGTAAGAGCACTGTGCAGAGCGCCTTGTTTATTAGCTTCCCAAAAAGCTGGAAGCAAGATGCTTTGGGGCCCAACTCGCCCTTTGGAAAGAAGCCTGCACGTTGTGCCTTTCAGCTCTAGGGCAATGTAGCACACCCAGAGCAGAAGTTCTACTTCAGCCAGATCAGGCCTGCAAAGAAACTGCATTTCACAGGCCTTTGTAAGAGATGTTCCCGGTAGGCTGTAAGAGCACTGTGCAGAGCGACTTGTTTCTTAGCTTCCCAAAGAGCTGGAAGCAAGATGCTTTGGGGCCCAACTCGCCCTTTGGAAACAGGCCTGCACGTAGTGCCCTTCAGCTCTAGGGCAATGTAGCACACCCAGAGCAGAAGTTCTAGTGCAGCGTGATGAGGCCTGCAAAGAAACTGCATTTCACAGGCCTTTGTAAGTGATGGTTCCGGTAGGCTGTAAGAGCACTGTGCAGAGCGAGTTGTTTCATAGCTAGCCCAAAGAGCTGGAAGCAAGATGCTTTGGGGCCCAACTCGCCTTTTGCAAAGAAGCCTGCACATTGTGCCTTTCAGCTCTAGGGCCATGTAGCACACCCAGAGCAGAAGTTCTACTTCAGCCAGATCAGGCCTGCAAAGAAACTGCGTTTCACAGGCCTTTGTAAGAGATGTTCCCGGTAGGCTGTAAGAGAACTGTGCAGAGCGAGTTGTTACTTAGCTTCCCAAAGAGCTGGAAGCAAGATGCTTTGGGGCCCAACTCGCCCTTTGGAAAGAAGCCTGCACGTTGTGCCTTTCAGCTCTAGGGCAATGTAGAGCACCCAGAGCAGAAGTTCCACTTCAGCCAGATCAGGCCTGCAAAGATACTGCGTTTCACAGGCCTTTGTAAGAGATGTTCCCGGTAGGCTGTAAGAGCACTGTGCAGAGCGAGTTGTTTCTTAGCTTCCCAAAGAGCTGGAAGCAAGATGCTTTGGGGCCCAACTCGCCCTTTGGAAAGAAGCCTGCACGTTGTGCCTTTCAGCTCTAGGGCAATGTAGCACACCCAGAGCAGAAGTTCTAGTTCAGCCAGATCAGGCCTGCAAAGAAACTGCATTTCACAGGCCTTTGTAACTGATGCTCCCGGTAGGCTGTAAGAGCACTGTGCAGAGCGAGTTGTTTCATAGCTAGCCCAAAGAGCTGGAAGCAAGATGCTTTGGGGCCCAACTCGCCCTTTGGAAAGAAGCCTGCACGTTGTGCCTTTCAGCTCTAGGGCCATGTAGCACAAACAGAGCAGAAGTTCTACTTCAGCCACATCAGGCCTGCAAAGAAACTGCGTTTCACAGGCCTTTGTAAGAGATGTTCCCGGTAGGCTGTAAGAGCACTGTGCAGAGCGAGTTGTTTCTTAGCTTCCCAAAGAGCTGGAAGCAAGAAGCTTTGGGGCCCAACTCGCCCTTTGGAAAGAAGCCTGCACGTTGTGCGTTTCAGCTCTAGGCCAATGTAGCACACCCAGAGCAGAAGTTCTACTTCAGCCAGATCAGGCCTGCAAAGAAACTGCGTTTCACAGGCCTTTGTAAGAGATGTTCCCGGTAGGCTGTAAGAGCACTGTGCAGAGCGAGTTGTTTCATAGCTAGCCCAAAGAGCTGGAAGCAAGATGCTTTGGGGCCCAACTCGCCCTTTGGAAAGAAGCCTGCACGTTGTGCCTTTCAGCTCTAGGGCCATGTAGCACACCCAGAGCAGAAGTTCTACCTCAGCCAGATCAGGCCTGCAAAGAAACTGCGTTTGACAGGCCTTTGTATGAGATGTTCCCGGTAGGCTGTAAGAGCACTGTGCAGTGCGAGTTGTTTCTTAGCTTCCCAAGGAGCTGGAAGCAAGTTGCTTTGCGGCCCAACTCGCCCTTTGCAAAGAAGCCTGCACATTGTGCCTTTCAGCTCTAGGGCAATGTAGCACACGCAGAGCAGAAGTTCTAGTTCAGCCAGATCCGGCCTGCAAAGCAACTGCATTTCACAGGCCTTTGTAAGAGATGTTCCCAGTAGGCTGTAAGAGCACTGTGCAGAGCGAGTTGTTTCTTAGCTTCCCAAAGAGCTGGAAGCAAGATGCTTTGGGGCCCAACTCGCCCTTTGGAAACAGGCCTGCACGTTGTGCCCTTCAGCTCTAGGGCAATGTAGCACACCCAGAGCAGAAGTTCTAGTGCAGCGTGATCAGGCCTGCAAAGAAACTGCATTTCACAGGCCTTTGTAAGTGATGGTTCCGGTAGGCTGTAAGAGCACTGTGCAGAGCGAGTTGTTTCATAGCTAGCCCAAAGAGCTGGAAGCAAGATGCTTTGGGGCCCAACTCGCCTTTTGCAAAGAAGCCTTCACATTGTGCCTTTCAGCTCTAGGGCCATGTGGCACACCCAGAGCAGAAGTTCTACTTCAGCCAGATCAGGCCTGCAAAGAAACTGCGTTTCACAGGCCTTTGTAAGAGATCTTCCCGGTAGGCTGTAAGAGCACTGTGCAGAGCGAGTTGTTACTTAGCTTCCCAAAGAGCTGGAAGCAAGATGCTTTGGGGCCCAACTCGCCCTTTGGAAAGAAGCCTGCACGTTGTGCCTTTCAGCTCTAGGGCAATGTAGAGCACCCAGAGCAGAAGTTCCACTTCAGCCAGTTCAGGCCTGCAAAGAAACTGCGTTTCACAGGCCTTTGTAAGAGATGTTCCCGGTAGGCTGTAAGAGCACTGTGCAGAGCGAGTTGTTTCTTAGCTTCCCAAAGAGCTGGAAGCAAGATGCTTTGGGGCCCAACTCGCCCTTTGGAAAGACGCCTGCACGTTGTGCCTTTCAGCTCTAGGGCCATGTAGCACACCCAGAGCAGAAGTTCTAGTTCAGCCAGATCAGGCCTGCAAAGAAACTGCATTTCACAGGCCTTTGTAAGAGATGTTCCCGGTAGGCTGTAAGAGCACTGTGCAGAGCGAGTTGTTTCATAGCTAGCCCAAAGAGCTGGAAGCAAGATGCTTTGGGGCCCAACTCACCCTTTGGAAAGAAGCCTGCACGTTGTGCCTTTCAGCTGTAGGGCCATGTAGCACACACAGAGCAGAAGTTCTACTTCAGCCACATCAGGCCTGCAAAGAAGCTGCGTTTCACAGGCCTTTGTAAGAGATGTTCCCGGTAGGCTGTAAGAGCACTGTGCAGAGCGAGTTGTTTCTTAGCTTCCCAAAGAGCTGGAAGCAAGAAGCTTTGGGGCCCAACTCGCCCTTTGGAAAGAAGCCTGCACGTTGTGCCTTTCAGCTCTAGGCCAATGTAGCACACCCAGAGCAGAAGTTCTACTTCAGCCAGATCAGGCCTGCAAAGAAACTGCGTTTCACAGGCCTTTGTAAGAGATGTTCCCGGTAGGCTGTAAGAGCACTGTGCAGAGCGAGTTGTTTCATAGCTAGCCCAAAGAGCTGGAAGCAAGATGCTTTGGGGCCCAACTCGCCCTTTGGAAAGAAGCCTGCACGTTGTGCCTTTCAGCTCTAGGGCCATGTAGCACACCCAGAGCAGAAGTTCTACCTCAGCCAGATCAGGCCTGCAAAGAAACTGCGTTTGACAGGCCTTTGTATGAGATGTTCCCAGTAGGCTGTAAGAGCACTGTGCAGTGCGAGTTGTTTCTTAGCTTCCCAAAGAGCTGGAAGCAAGTTGCTTTGCTGCCCAACTCGCCCTTTGCAAAGAAGCCTGCACGTTGTGCCTTTCAGCTCTAGGGCAATGTAGCACACCCAGAGCAGAAGTTCTACTTCAGCCAGATCAGGCCTGCAAAGAAACTGCATTTCACAGGCCTTTGTAAGAGATGTTCCCAGTAGGCTGTAAGAGCACTGTGCAGAGCGACTTGTTTCTTAGCTTCCCAAAGAGCTGGAAGCAAGATGCTTTGGGGCCCAACTCGCCCTTTGGAAACAGGCCTGCACGTTGCGCCCTTCAGCTCTAGGGCAATGTAGCACACCCAGAGCAGAAGTTCTAGTGCAGCGTGATCAGGCCTGCAAAGAAACTGCATTTCACAGGCCTTTGTAAGTGATGGTTCCGGTAGGCTGTAAGAGCACTGTGCAGAGCGAGTTGTTTCATAGCTAGCCCAAAGAGCTGGAAGCAAGATGCTTTGGGGCCCAACTCGCCTTTTGCAAAGAAGCCTGAACATTGTGCCTTTCAGCTCTAGGGCCATGTAGCACACCCAGAGCAGAAGTTCTACTTGAGCCACATCAGGCCTGCAAAGAAACTGCGTTTCACAGGCCTTTGTAAGAGATGTTCCCGGTAGGCTGTAAGAGCACTGTGCAGAGCGAGTTGTTTCTTAGCTTCCCAAAGAGCTGGAAGCAAGATGCTTTGGGGCCCAACTCGCCCTTTGGAAAGAAGCCTGCACGTTGTGCCTTTCAGCTCTAGGCCAAAGTAGCACACCCAGAGCAGAAGTTCTACTTCAGCCACATCAGGCCTGCAAAGAAACTGCGTTTCACAGGCCTTTGTAAGAGATGTTCCCGGTAGGCTGTAAGAGCACTGTGCAGAGCGAGTTGTTTCTTAGCTTCCCAAGGAGCTGGAAGCAAGATGCTTTGCGGCCCAACTCGCCCTTTGCAAAGAAGCCTGCACGTTGTGCCTTTCAGCTCTAGGGCAATGTAGCACACGCAGAGCAGAATTTCTAGTTCAGCCAGATCAGGCCTGCAAAGAAACTGTGTTTAACAGGCCTTTGTAAGAGATGTTCCCACTAGGCTGTAAGAGCACTGTGCAGAGCGAGTTGTTTCTTAGCTTCCCAAAGAGCTGGAAGCAAGATGCTTTGGGGCCCAACTCGCCCTTTGGAAAGAAGCCTGCACGTTGTGCCTTTCAGCTCTAGGGCAATGTAGCACACCCAGAGCAGAAGTTCTAGTTCAGCCAGATCAGGCCTGCCAAGAAACTTCGTTTCACAGGCCTTTGTAAGAGATGTTCCCGGTAGGCTGTAAGAGCACTGTGCAGAGCGAGTTGTTTCATAGCTAGCCCAAAGAGCTGGAAGCAAGATGCTTTGGGGCCCAACTCGCCCTTTGGAAAGAAGCCTGCACGTTGTGCCTTTCAGCTCTAGGGCCATGTAGCACACCCAGAGCAGAAGTTCTACCTCAGCCAGATCAGGCCTGCAAAGAAACTGCGTTTGACAGGCCTTTGTATGAGATGTTCCCGGTAGTCTGTAAGAGCACTGTGCAGAGCGAGTTGTTTCTTAGCTTCCCAAAGAGCTGGAAGCAAGATGCTTTGGGGCCCAACTCGCCCTTTGGAAAGAAGCCTGCAGGTTGTGCCTTTCAGCTCTAGGCCAATGGAGCACACCCAGAGCAGAAGTTCTACTTCAGCGAGATCAGGCCTGCAAAGAAACTGCGTTTCACAGGCCTTTGTAAGAGATGTTCCCGGTAGGCTGTAAGAGCACTGTGCAGAGCGAGTTGTTTCTTAGCTTCCCAAGGAGCTGGAAGCAAGATGCTTTGCGGCCCAACTCGCCCTTTGCAAAGAAGCCTGCACTTTGTGCCTTTCAGCTCTAGGCCAATGTAGCACACCCAGAGCAGAAGTTCTACTTCAGCCAGATCAGGCCTGCAAAGCAACTGCGTTTGAGATGCCTTTGTAAGAGATGTTCCCGGTAGGCTGTAAAAGCACTGTGCAGAGCGAGTTGTTTCTTAGCTTCCCAAAGAGCTGGAAGCAAGATGCTTTGGGGCCCAACTCGCCCTTTGGAAAGAAGCCTGCACATTGTGCCTTTCAGCTCTAGGGAAATGTAGCACACCCAGAGCAGAAGTTCTGGTTCAGCCAGATTAGGCCTGAAAAGAAACTGCATTTCACAGGCCTTTGTAACTGATGCTCCCGGTAGTCTGTAAGAGCACTGTGCAGAGCGAGTTGTTTCTTAGCTTCCCAAAGAGCTGGAAGCAAGATGCTTTGGGGCCCAACTCGCCCTTTGGAAAGAAGCCTGCACGTTGTGCTTTTCAGCTCTAGGGCAATGTAGCACACCCAGAGCAGAAGTTCCACTTCAGCCAGATCAGGCCTGCGAAGAAACTGTGTTTCACAGGCCTTTGTAAGAGATGTTCCCGGTAGGCTGTAAGAGCACTGTGCATAGCGAGTTGTTTCTTAGCTTCCCAAAGAGCTGGAAGCAAGATGCTTTGGGGCCCAACTCGCCCTTTGGAAAGGAGCCTGCACGTTGTGCCTTTCAGCTCTAGGCCAATGTAGCACACCCAGAGCAGAAGTTCTACTTTAGCCAGATCAGGCCTGCAAAGAAACTGCGTTTCACAGGCCTTTGTAAGAGATGTTCCCGGTAGGCTGTAAGAGCACTGTGCAGAGCGAGTTGTTTCTTAGCTTCCCAAAGAGCTGGAAGCAAGATGCTTTGGGGCCCAACTCGCCCTTTGGAAAGAAGCCTGCACGTTGTGCCTTTCAGCTCTAGGGCAATGTAGCACACCCAGAGCAGAAGTTCTACTTCAGCCAGATCAGGCCTGCAAAGAAACTGCGTTTCACAGGCCTTTGCAAGAGATGTTCCCGGTAGGCTGTAAGAGCACTGTGCAGAGCGAGTTGTTTTTAGGTTCCCAAAGAGCTGGAAGCAAGATGCTTTGGGGCCCAACTCGCCCTTTGGAAAGAAGCCTGCACGTTGTGCCTTTCAGCTCTAGGGCAATGTAGAGCACCCAGAGCAGAAGTTCCACTTCAGCCAGATCAGGCCTGCAAAGATACTGCGTTTCACAGGCCTTTGTAAGAGATGTTCCCGGTAGGCTGTAAGAGCACTGTGCAGAGCGAGTTGTTTCTTAGCTTCCCAAAGAGCTGGAAGCAAGATGCTTTGGGGCCCAACTCGCCCTTTGGAAAGAAGCCTGCACGTTGTGCCTTTCAGCTCTAGGCCAATGTAGCACACCCAGAGCAGAAGTTCTAGTTCAGCCAGATCAGGCCTGCAAAGAAACTGCATTTCACAGGCCTTTGTAAGTGATGCTCCCGGTAGGCTGTAAGAGCACTGTGCAGAGCGAGTTGTTTCATAGCTAGCCCAAAGAGTTGGAAGCAAGATGCTTTGGGGCCCAACTCGCCCTTTGGAAAGAAGCCTGCACGTTGTGCCTTTCAGCTCTAGGGCCATGTAGCACACACAGAGCAGAAGTTCTACTTCAGCCACATCAGGCCTGCAAAGAAACTGCGTTTCACAGGCCTTTGTAAGAGATGTTCCCGGTAGGCTGTAAGAGCACTGTGCAGAGCGAGTTGTTTCTTAGCTTCCCAAAGAGCTGGAAGCAAGAAGCTTTGGGGCCCAACTCGCCCTTTGGAAAGAAGCCTGCACGTTGTGCCTTTCAGCTCTAGGCCAAAGTAGCACACCCAGAGCAGAAGTTCTACTTCAGCCACATCAGGCCTGCAAAAAAACTGCGTTTCACAGGCCTTTGTAAGAGATGTTCCCGGTAGGCTGTAAGAGCACTGTGCAGAGCGAGTTGTTTCTTAGCTTCCCAAGGAGCTGGAAGCAAGATGCTTTGCGGCCCAACTCGCCCTTTGCAAAGAAGCCTGCACGTTGTGCCTTTCAGCTCTAGGGCAATGTAGCAAACGCAGAGCAGAATTTCTAGTTCAGCCAGATCAGGCCTGCAAAGAAACTGTGTTTAACAGGCCTTAGTAAGAGATGTTCCCACTAGGCTGTAAGAGCACTGTGCAGAGCGAATTGTTTCTTAGCTTCCCAAAGAGCTGGAAGCAAGATGGTTTGGGGCCTAACTCGCCCTTTGGAAAGAAGCCTGCACGTTGTGCCTTTCAGCTCTAGGCCAATGTAGCACACCCAGAGCAGAAGTTCTACTTCAGCCAGATCAGGCCTGCCAAGAAACTTCGTTTCACAGGCCTTTGTAAGAGATGTTCCCGGTAGGCTGTAAGAGCACTGTGCAGAGCGAGTTGTTTCATAGCTAGCCCAAAGAGCTGGAAGCAAGATGCTTTGGGGCCCAACTCGCCCTTTGGAAAGAAGCCTGCACGTTGTGCCTTTCAGCTCTAGGGCCATGTAGCACACCCAGAGCAGAAGTTCTACCTCAGCCAGATCAGGCCTGCAAAGAAACTGCATTTGACAGGCCTTTGTATGAGATGTTCCCGGTAGTCTGTAAGAGCACTGTGCAGAGCGAGTTGTTTCTTAGCTTCCCAAAGAGCTGGAAGCAAGATGCTTTGGGGCCCAACTCGCCCTTTGGAAAGAAGCCTGCAGGTTGTGCCTTTCAGCTCTAGGCCAATGGAGCACACCCAGAGCAGAAGTTCTACTTCAGCGAGATCAGGCCTGCAAAGAAACTGCGTTTCACAGGCCTTTGTAAGAGATGTTCCCGGTAGGCTGTAAGAGCACTGTGCAGAGCGAGTTGTTTCTTAGCTTCCCAAGGAGCTGGAAGCAAGATGCTTTGCGGCCCAACTCGCCCTTTGCAAAGAAGCCTGCACTTTGTGCCTTTCAGCTCTAGGCCAATGTAGCACACCCAGAGCAGAAGTTCTACTTCAGCCAGATCAGGCCTGCAAAGCAACTGCGTTTGAGATGCCTTTGTAAGAGATGTTCCCGGTAGGCTGTAAAAGCACTGTGCAGAGCGAGTTGTTTCTTAGCTTCCCAAAGAGCTGGAAGCAAGATGCTTTGGGGCCCAACTCGCCCTTTGGAAAGAAGCCTGCACATTGTGCCTTTCAGCTCTAGGGAAATGTAGCACACCCAGAGCAGAAGTTCTGGTTCAGCCAGATTAGGCCTGAAAAGAAACTGCATTTCACAGGCCTTTGTAACTGATGCTCCCGGTAGGCTGTAAGAGCACTGTGCAGAGCGAGTTGTTTCTTAGCTTCCCAAAGAGCTGGAAGCAAGATGCTTTGGGGCCCAACTCGCCCTTTGGAAAGAAGCCTGCACGTTGTGCTTTTCAGCTCTAGGGCAATGTAGCACACCCAGAGCAGAAGTTCCACTTCAGCCAGATCAGGCCTGCGAAGAAACTGCGTTTCACAGGCCTTTGTAAGAGATGTTCCCGGTAGGCTGTAAGAGCACTGTGCATAGCGAGTTGTTTCTTAGCTTCCCAAAGAGCTGGAAGCAAGATGCTTTGGGGCCCAACTCGCCCTTTGGAAAGGAGCCTGCACGTTGTGCCTTTCAGCTCTAGGCCAATGTAGCACACCCACAGCAGAAGTTCTACTTTAGCCAGATCAGGCCTGCAAAGAAACTGCGTTTCACAGGCCTTTGTAAGAGATGTTCCCGGTAGGCTGTAAGAGCACTGTGCAGAGCGAGTTGTTTCTTAGCTTCCCAAAGAGCTGGAAGCAAGAAGCTTTGGGGCCCAACTCGCCCTTTGGAAAGAAGCCTGCACGTTGTGCCTTTCAGCTCTAGGCCAAAGTAGCACACCCAGAGCAGAAGTTCTACTTCAGCCACATCAGGCCTGCAAAAAAACTGCGTTTCACAGGCCTTTGTAAGAGATGTTCCCGGTAGGCTGTAAGAGCACTGTGCAGAGCGAGTTGTTTCTTAGCTTCCCAAGGAGCTGGAAGCAAGATGCTTTGCGGCCCAACTCGCCCTTTGCAAAGAAGCCTGCACGTTGTGCCTTTCAGCTCTAGGGCAATGTAGCACACGCAGAGCAGAATTTCTAGTTCAGCCAGATCAGGCCTGCAAAGAAACTGTGTTTAACAGGCCTTAGTAAGAGATGTTCCCACTAGGCTGTAAGAGCACTGTGCAGAGCGAATTGTTTCTTAGCTTCCCAAAGAGCTGGAAGCAAGATGGTTTGGGGCCTAACTCGCCCTTTGGAAAGAAGCCTGCACGTTGTGCCTTTCAGCTCTAGGCCAATGTAGCACACCCAGAGCAGAAGTTCTAGTTCAGCCAGATCAGGCCTGCCAAGAAACTTCGTTTCACAGGCCTTTGTAAGAGATGTTCCCGGTAGGCTGTAAGAGCACTGTGCAGAGCGAGTTGTTTCATAGCTAGCCCAAAGAGCTGGAAGCAAGATGCTTTGGGGCCCAACTCGCCCTTTGGAAAGAAACCTGCACGTTGTGCCTTTCAGCTCTAGGGCCATGTAGCACACCCAGAGCAGAAGTTCTACCTCAGCCAGATCAGGCCTGCAAAGAAACTGCATTTGACAGGCCTTTGTATGAGATGTTCCCGGTAGTCTGTAAGAGCACTGTGCAGAGCGAGTTGTTTCTTAGCTTCCCAAAGAGCTGGAAGCAAGATGCTTTGGGGCCCAACTCGCCCTTTGGAAAGAAGCCTGCAGGTTGTGCCTTTCAGCTCTAGGCCAATGGAGCACACCCAGAGCAGAAGTTCTACTTCAGCGAGATCAGGCCTGCAAAGAAACTGCGTTTCACAGGCCTTTGTAAGAGATGTTCCCGGTAGGCTGTAAGAGCACTGTGCAGAGCGAGTTGTTTCTTAGCTTCCCAAGGAGCTGGAAGCAAGATGCTTTGCGGCCCAACTCGCCCTTTGCAAAGAAGCCTGCACTTTGTGCCTTTCAGCTCTAGGCCAATGTAGCACACCCAGAGCAGAAGTTCTACTTCAGCCAGATCAGGCCTGCAAAGCAACTGCGTTTGAGATGCCTTTGTAAGAGATGTTCCCGGTAGGCTGTAAAAGCACTGTGCAGAGCGAGTTGTTTCTTAGCTTCCCAAAGAGCTGGAAGCAAGATGCTGTGGGGCCCAACTCGCCCTTTGGAAAGAAGCCTGCACATTGTGCCTTTCAGCTCTAGGGAAATGTAGCACACCCAGAGCAGAAGTTCTGGTTCAGCCAGATTAGGCCTGAAAAGAAACTGCATTTCACAGGCCTTTGTAACTGATGCTCCCGGTAGGCTGTAAGAGCACTGTGCAGAGCGAGTTCTTTCTTAGCTTCCCAAAGAGCTGGAAGCAAGATGCTTTGGGGCCCAACTCGCCCTTTGGAAAGAAGCCTGCACGTTGTGCTTTTCAGCTCTAGGGCAATGTAGCACACCCAGAGCAGAAGTTCCACTTCAGCCAGATCAGGCCTGCAAAGAAACTGCGTTTCACAGGCCTTTGTAAGAGATGTTCCCGGTAGGCTGTAAGAGCACTGTGCATAGCGAGTTGTTTCTTAGCTTCCCAAAGAGCTGGAAGCAAGATGCTTTGGGGCCCAACTCGCCCTTTGGAAAGGAGCCTGCACGTTGTGCCTTTCAGCTCTAGGCCAATGTAGCACACCCACAGCAGAAGTTCTACTTTAGCCAGATCAGGCCTGCAAAGAAACTGCGTTTCACAGGCCTTTGTAAGAGATGTTCCCGGTAGGCTGTAAGAGCACTGTGCAGAGCGAGTTCTTTCTTAGCTTCCCAAAGAGCTGGAAGCAAGATGCTTTGGGGCCCAACTCGCCCTTTGGAAAGAAGCCTGCACGTTGTGCCTTTCAGCTCTAGGGCAATGTAGCACACCCAGAGCAGAAGTTCTACATCAGCCAGATCAGGCCTGCAAAGAAACTGCGTTTCACAGGCCTTTGCAAGAGATGTTCCCGGTAGGCTGTAAGAGCACTGTGCAGAGCGAGTTGTTTTTAGGTTCCCAAAGAGCTGGAAGCAAGATGCTTTGGGGCCCAACTCGCCCTTTGGAAAGAAGCCTGCACGTTGTGCCTTTCAGCTCTAGGGCAATGTAGAGCACCCAGAGCAGAAGTTCCACTTCAGCCAGATCAGGCCTGCAAAGATACTGCGTTTCACAGGCCTTTGTAAGAGATGTTCCCGGTAGGCTGTAGGAGCACTGTGCAGAGCGAGTTGTTTCTTAGCTTCCCAAAGAGCTGGAAGCAAGATGCTTTGGGGCCCAACTCGCCCTTTGGAAAGAAGCCTGCACGTTGTGCCTTTCAGCTCTAGGGCAATGTAGCACACCCAGAGCAGAAGTTCTAGTTCAGCCAGATCAGGCCTGCAAAGAAACTGCATTTCACAGGCCTTTGTAACTGATGCTCCCGGTAGGCTGTAAGAGCACTGTGCAGAGCGAGCTGTTTCATAGCTAGCCCAAAGAGCTGGAAGGAAGATGCTTTGGGGCCCAACTCGCCCTTTGGAAAGAAGCCTGCACGTTGTGCCTTTCAGCTCTAGGGCCATGTAGCACACACAGAGCAGAAGTTCTACTTCAGCCACATCAGGCCTGCAAAGAAACTGCGTTTCACAGGCCTTTGTAAGAGATGTTCCCGGTAGGCTGTAAGAGCACTGTGCAGAGCGAGTTGTTTCTTAGCTTCCCAAAGAGCTGGAAGCAAGAAGCTTTGGGGCCCAACTCGCCCTTTGGAAAGAAGCCTGCACGTTGTGCCTTTCAGCTCTAGGCCAAAGTAGCACACCCAGAGCAGAAGTTCTACTTCAGCCACATCAGGCCTGCAAAGAAACTGCGTTTCACAGGCCTTGGTAAGAGATGTTCCCGGTAGGCTGTAAGAGCACTGTGCAGAGCGAGTTGTTTCTTAGCTTCCCAAGGAGCTGGAAGCAAGATGCTTTGCGGCCCAACTCGCCCTTTGCAAAGAAGCCTGCACGTTGTGCCTTTCAGCTCTAGGGCAATGTAGCACACGCAGAGCAGAATTTCTAGTTCAGCCAGATCAGGCCTGCAAAGAAACTGTGTTTAACAGGCCTTTGTAAGAGATGTTCCCACTAGGCTGTAAGAGCACTGTGCAGAGCGAATTGTTTCTTAGCTTCCCAAAGAGCTGGAAGCAAGATGGTTTGGGGCCTAACTCGCCCTTTGGAAAGAAGCCTGCACGTTGTGCCTTTCAGCTCTAGGCCAATGTAGCACACCCAGAGCAGAAGTTCTAGTTCAGCCAGATCAGGCCTGCCAAGAAACTGCGTTTCACAGGCCTTTGTAAGAGATGTTCCCGGTAGGCTGTAAGAGCACTGTGCAGAGCGAGTTGTTTCATAGCTAGCCCAAAGAGCTGGAAGCAAGATGCTTTGGGGCCCAACTCGCCCTTTGCAAAGAAGCCTGCACGTTGTGCCTTTCAGCTCTAGGGCCATGTAGCACACCCAGAGCAGAAGTTCTACCTCAGCCAGATCAGGCCTGCAAAGAAACTGCGTTTGACAGGCCTTTGTATGAGATGTTCCCGGTAGTCTGTAAGAGCACTGTGCAGAGCGAGTTGTTTCTTAGCTTCCCAAGGAGCTGGAAGCAAGATGCTTTGCGGCCCAACTCGCCCTTTGGAAAGAAGCCTGCACTTTGTGCCTTTCAGCTCTAGGCCAATGTAGCACACCCAGAGCAGAAGTTCTACTTCAGCCAGATCAGGCCTGCAAAGCAACTGCGTTTGAGATGCCTTTGTAAGAGATGTTCCCGGTAGGCTGTAAAAGCACTGTGCAGAGCGAGTTGTTTCTTAGCTTCCCAAAGAGCTGGAAGCAAGATGCTTTGGGGCCCAACTCGCCCTTTGGAAAGAAGCCTGCACATTGTGCCTTTCAGCTCTAGGGAAATGTAGCACACCCAGAGCAGAAGTTCTGGTTCAGCCAGATTAGGCCTGAAAAGAAACTGCATTTCACAGGCCTTTGTAACTGATGCTCCCGGTAGGCTGTAAGAGCACTGTGCAGAGCGAGTTGTTTCTTAGCTTCCCAAAGAGCTGGAAGCAAGATGCTTTGGGGCCCAACTCGCCCTTTGGACAGAAGCCTGCACGTTGTGCTTTTCAGCTCTAGGGCAATGTAGCACACCCAGAGCAGAAGTTCCACTTCAGCCAGATCAGGCCTGCGAAGAAACTGCGTTTCACAGGCCTTTGTAAGAGATGTTCCCGGTAGGCTGTAAGAGCACTGTGCATAGCGAGTTGTTTCTTAGCTTCCCAAAGGGCTGGAAGCAAGATGCTTTGGGGCCCAACTCGC
Source organism: Equus caballus (assembly GCF_041296265.1). Lineage (NCBI taxonomy): Eukaryota > Metazoa > Chordata > Mammalia > Perissodactyla > Equidae > Equus > Equus caballus. The sequence continues at coordinate 51,000,103 of NC_091688.1, read as the reverse complement.
CCTTTGGAAAGGAGCCTGCACGTTGTGCCTTTCAGCTCTAGGCCAATGTAGCACACCCACAGCAGAAGTTCTACTTTAGCCAGATCAGGCCTGCAAAGAAACTGCGTTTCACAGGCCTTTGTAAGAGATGTTCCCGGTAGGCTGTAAGAGCACTGTGCAGAGCGAGTTGTTTCTTAGCTTCCCAAAGAGCTGGAAGCAAGATGCTTTGGGGCCCAACTCGCCCTTTGGAAAGAAGCCTGCACGTTGTGCCTTTCAGCTCTAGGGCAATGTAGCACACCCAGAGCAGAAGTTCTACATCAGCCAGATCAGGCCTGCAAAGAAACTGCGTTTCACAGGCCTTTGCAAGAGATGTTCCCGGTAGGCTGTAAGAGCACTGTGCAGAGCGAGTTGTTTTTAGGTTCCCAAAGAGCTGGAAGCAAGATGCTTTGGGGCCCAACTCGCCCTTTGGAAAGAAGCCTGCACGTTGTGCCTTTCAGCTCTAGGGCAATGTAGAGCACCCAGAGCATAAGTTCCACTTCAGCCAGATCAGGCCTGCAAAGATACTGCGTTTCACAGGCCTTTGTAAGAGATGTTCCCGGTAGGCTGTAAGAGCACTGTGCAGAGCGAGTTGTTTCTTAGCTTCCCAAAGAGCTGGAAGCAAGATGCTTTGGGGCCCAACTCGCCCTTTGGAAAGAAGCCTGCACGTTGTGCCTTTCAGCTCTAGGGCAATGTAGCACACCCAGAGCAGAAGTTCTAGTTCAGCCAGATCAGGCCTGCAAAGAAACTGCATTTCACAGGCCTTTGTAACTGATGCTCCCGGTAGGCTGTAAGAGCACTGTGCAGAGCGAGTTGTTTCATAGCTAGCCCAAAGAGCTGGAAGCAAGATGCTTTGGGGCCCAACTCGCCCTTTGGAAAGAAGCCTGCACGTTGTGCCTTTCAGCTCTAGGGCCATGTAGCACACACAGAGCAGAAGTTCTACTTCAGCCACATCAGGCCTGCAAAGAAACTGCGTTTCACAGGCCTTTTTAAGAGATGTTCCCGGTAGGCTGTAAGAGCACTGTGCAGAGCGAGTTGTTTCTTAGCTTCCCAAAGAGCTGGAAGCAAGAAGCTTTGGGGCCCAACTCGCCCTTTGGAAAGAAGCCTGCACGTTGTGCCTTACAGCTCTAGGCCAAAGTAGCACACCCAGAGCAGAAGTTCTACTTCAGCCACATCAGGCCTGCAAAGAAACTGCGTTTCACAGGCCTTTGTAAGAGATGTTCCCGGTAGGCTGTAAGAGCACTGTGCAGAGCGAGTTGTTTCTTAGCTTCCCAAGGAGCTGGAAGCAAGATGCTTTGCGGCCCAACTCGCCCTTTGCAAAGAAGCCTGCACGTTGTGCCTTTCAGCTCTAGGGCAATGTAGCACACGCAGAGCAGAATTTCTAGTTCAGCCAGATCAGGCCTGCAAAGAAACTGTGTTTAACAGGCCTTTGTAAGAGATGTTCCCACTAGGCTGTAAGAGCACTGTGCAGAGCGAATTGTTTCTTAGCTTCCCAAAGAGCTGGAAGCAAGATGGTTTGGGGCCTAACTCGCCCTTTGGAAAGAAGCCTGCACATTGTGCCTTTCAGCTCTAGGCCAATGTAGCACACCCAGAGCAGAAGTTCTACTTCAGCCAGATCAGGCCTGCAAAGAAACTGCGTTTCACAGGCCTTTGTAAGAGATGTTCCCGGTAGGCTGTAAGAGCACTGTGCAGAGCGAGTTGTTTCTTAGCTTCCCAAAGAGCTGGAAGCAAGATGCTTTGGGGCCCAACTCGCCCTTTGCAAAGAAGCCTGTAGGTTGTGCCTTTCAGCTCTAGGGCAATGTAGCACACCCAGAGCAGAAGTTCTACTTCAGCCACATCAGGCCTGCAAAGAAACTGCGTTTCACAGGCCTTTGTAAGAGATATTCCCGGTAGGCAGTAAGAGCACTGTGCAGAGCGAGTTGTTTCTTAGCTTCCCAAAGAGCGGGAAGCAAGATGCTTTGGGGCCCAACTCGCCCTTTGGAAAGAAGCCTGAACGTTGTGCCTTTCAGCTCTAGGGCAATGTAGCACACCCAGAGCAGAAGTTCTAGTTCAGCCAGATCAGGCCTGCCAAGAAACTTCGTTTCACAGGCCTTTGTAAGAGATGTTCCCGGTAGGCTGTAAGAGCACTGTGCAGAGCGAGTTGTTTCATAGCTAGCCCAAAGAGCTGGAAGCAAGATGCTTTGGGGCCCAACTCGCCCTTTGGAAAGAAGCCTGCACGTTGTGCCTTTCAGCTCTAGGGCCATGTAGCACACCCAGAGCAGAAGTTCTACCTCAGCCAGATCAGGCCTGCAAAGAAACTGCGTTTGACAGGCCTTTGTATGAGATGTTCCCGGTAGTCTGTAAGAGCACTGTGCAGAGCGAGTTGTTTCTTAGCTTCCCAAAGAGCTGGAAGCAAGATGCTTTGCGGCCCAACTCGCCCTTTGCAAGGAAGCCTGCACTTTGTGCCTTTCAGCTCTAGGCCAATGTAGCACACCCAGAGCAGAAGTTCTACTTCAGCCAGATCAGGCCTGCAAAGCAACTGCCTTTGAGATGCCTTTGTAAGAGATGTTCCCGGTAGGCTGTAAAAGCACTGTGCAGAGCGAGTTGTTTCTTAGCTTCCCAAAGAGCTGGAAGCAAGATGCTTTGGGGCCCAACTCGCCCTTTGGAAAGAAGCCTGCACATTGTGCCTTTCAGCTCTAGGGAAATGTAGCACACCCAGAGCAGAAGTTCTGGTTCAGCCAGATTAGGCCTGAAAAGAAACTGCATTTCACAGGCCTTTGTAACTGATGCTCCCGGTAGGCTGTAAGAGCACTGTGCAGAGCGAGTTCTTTCTTAGCTTCCCAAAGAGCTGGAAGCAAGATGCTTTGGGGCCCAACTCGCCCTTTGGAAAGAAGCCTGCACGTTGTGCTTTTCAGCTCTAGGGCAATGTAGCACACCCAGAGCAGAAGTTCCACTTCAGCCAGATCAGGCCTGCGAAGAAACTGCGTTTCACAGGCCTTTGTAAGAGATGTTCCCGGTAGGCTGTAAGAGCACTGTGCATAGCGAGTTGTTTCTTAGCTTCCCAAAGAGCTGGAAGCAAGATGCTTTGGGGCCCAACTCGCCCTTTGGAAAGGAGCCTGCACGTTGTGCCTTTCAGCTCTAGGCCAATGTAGCACACCCACAGCAGAAGTTCTACTTTAGCCAGATCAGGCCTGCAAAGAAACTGCGTTTCACAGGCCTTTGTAAGAGATGTTCCCGGTAGGCTGTAAGAGCACTGTGCAGAGCGAGTTGTTTCTTAGCTTCCCAAAGAGCTGGAAGCAAGATGCTTTGGGGCCCAACTCGCCCTTTGGAAAGAAGCCTGCACGTTGTGCCTTTCAGCTCTAGGGCAATGTAGCACACCCAGAGCAGAAGTTCTACATCAGCCAGATCAGGCCTGCAAAGAAACTGCGTTTCACAGGCCTTTGCAAGAGATGTTCCCGGTAGGCTGTAAGAGCACTGTGCAGAGCGAGTGGTTTTTAGGTTCCCAAAGAGCTGGAAGCAAGATGCTTTGGGGCCCAACTCGCCCTTTGGAAAGAAGCCTGCACGTTGTGCCTTTCAGCTCTAGGGCAATGTAGAGCACCCAGAGCAGAAGTTCCACTTCAGCCAGATCAGGCCTGCAAAGATACTGCGTTTCACAGGCCTTTGTAAGAGATGTTCCCTCTAGGCTGTAAGAGCACTGTGCAGAGCGAGTTGTTTCTTAGCTTCCCAAAGAGCTGGAAGCAAGATGCTTTGGGGCCCAACTCGCCCTTTGGAAAGAAGCCTGCACGTTGTGCCTTTCAGCTCTAGGGCAATGTAGCACACCCAGAGCAGAAGTTCTAGTTCAGCCACATCAGGCCTGCAAAGAAACTGCATTTCACAGGCCTTTGTAAGTGATGCTCCCGGTAGGCTGTAAGAGCACTGTGCAGAGCGAGTTGTTTCATAGCTAGCCCAAAGAGCTGGAAGCAAGATGCTTTGGGGCCCAACTCGCCCTTTGGAAAGAAGCCTGCACGTTGTGCCTTTCAGCTCTAGGGCCATGTAGCACACACAGAGCAGAAGTTCTACTTCAGCCACATCAGGCCTGCAAAGAAACTGCGTTTCACAGGCCTTTGTAAGAGATGTTCCCGGTAGGCTGTAAGAGCACTGTGCAGAGCGAGTTGTTTCTTAGCTTCCCAAAGAGCTGGAAGCAAGAAGCTTTGGGGCCAACTCGCCCTTTGGAAAGAAGCCTGCACGTTGTGCCTTTCAGCTCTAGGCCAATGTAGCACACCCAGAGCAGAAGTTCTACTTCAGCCAGATCAGGCCTGCAAAGAAACTGCGTTTCACAGGCCTTTGTAAGAGATGTTCCCGGTAGGCTGTAAGAGCACTGTGCAGAGCGAGTTGTTTCATAGCTAGCCCAAAGAGCTGGAAGCAAGATGCTTTGGGGCCCAACTCGCCCTTTGGAAAGAAGCCTGCACGTTGTGCCTTTCAGCTCTAGGGCCATGTAGCACACCCAGAGCAGAAGTTCTACCTCAGCCAGATCAGGCCTGCAAAGAAACTGCGTTTGACAGGCCTTTGTATGAGATGTTCCCGGTAGGCTGTAAGAGCACTGTGCAGTGCGAGTTCTTTCTTAGCTTCCCAAGGAGCTGGAAGCAAGTTGCTTTGCGGCCCAACTCGCCCTTTGCAAAGAAGCCTGCACGTTGTGCCTTTCAGCTCTAGGGCAATGTAGCACACGCAGAGCAGAAGTTCTAGTTCAGCCAGATCCGGCCTGCAAAGCAACTGCATTTCACAGGCCTTTGTAAGAGATGTTCCCAGTAGGCTGTAAGAGCACTGTGCAGAGCGAGTTGTTTCTTAGCTTCCCAAAGAGCTGGAAGCAAGATGCTTTGGGGCCCAACTCGCCCTTTGGAAACAGGCCTGCACGTTGTGCCCTTCAGCTCTAGGGCAATGAAGCACACCCAGAGCAGAAGTTCTAGTGCAGCGTGATCAGGCCTGCAAAGAAACTGCATTTCACAGGCCTTTGTAAGTGATGGTTCCGGTAGGCTGTAAGAGCACTGTGCAGAGCGAGTTGTTACTTAGCTTCCCAAAGAGCTGGAAGCAAGATGCTTTGGGGCCCAACTCGCCCTTTGGAAAGAAGCCTGCACGTTGTGCCTTTCAGCTCTAGGGCAATGTAGAGCACCCAGAGCAGAAGTTCCACTTCAGCCAGATCAGGCCTGCAAAGAAACTGCGTTTCACAGGCCTTTGTAAGAGATGTTCCCGGTAGGCTGTAAGAGCACTGTGCAGAGCGAGTTGTTTCTTAGCTTCCCAAAGAGCTGGAAGCAAGATGCTTTGGGGCCCAACTCGCCATTTGGAAAGAAGCCTGCACGTTGTGCCTTTCAGCTCTAGGGCCATGTAGCACACCCAGAGCAGAAGTTCTAGTTCAGCCAGATCAGGCCTGCAAAGAAACTGCATTTCACAGGCCTTTGTAACTGATGCTCCCGGTAGGCTGTAAGAGCACTGTGCAGAGCGAGTTGTTTCATAGCTAGCCCAAAGAGGTGGAAGCAAGATGCTTTGGGGCCCAACTCGCCCTTTGGAAAGAAGCCTGCACGTTGTGCCTTTCAGCTCTAGGGCCATGTAGCACACACAGAGCAGAAGTTCTACTTCAGCCAGATCAGGCCTGCAAAGAAACTGCGTTTCACAGGCCTTTGTAAGAGATGTTCCCGGTAGGCTGTAAGAGCACTGTGCAGAGCGAGTTGTTTCTTAGCTTCCCAAAGAGCTGGAAGCAAGAAGCTTTGGGGCTAACTCGCCCTTTGGAAAGAAGCCTGCACGTTGTGCCTTTCAGCTCTAGGCCAATGTAGCACACCCAGAGCAGAAGTTCTACTTCAGCCAGATCAGGCCTGCAAAGAAACTGCGTTTCACAGGCCTTTGTAAGAGATGTTCCCGGTAGGCTGTAAGAGCACTGTGCAGAGCGAGTTGTTTCATAGCTAGCCCAAAGAGCTGGAAGCAAGATGCTTTGGGGCCCAACTCGCCCTTTGGAAAGAAGCCTGCACGTTGTGCCTTTCAGCTCTAGGGCCATGTAGCACACCCAGAGCAGAAGTTCTACCTCAGCCAGATCAGGCCTGCAAAAAAACTGCGTTTGACAGGCCTTTGTATGAGATGTTCCCGGTAGGCTGTAAGAGCACTGTGCAGTGCGAGTTGTTTCTTAGCTTCCCAAGGAGCTGGAAGCAAGTTGCTTTGCGGCCCAACTCGCCCTTTGCAAAGAAGCCTGCACGTTGTGCCTTTCAGCTCTAGGGCAATGTAGCACACGCAGAGCAGAAGTTCTAGTTCAGCCAGATCCGGCCTGCAAAGCAACTGCATTTCACAGGCCTTTGTAAGAGATGTTCCCAGTAGGCTGTAAGAGCACTGTGCAGAGCGAGTTGTTTCTTAGCTTCCCAAAGAGCTGGAAGCAAGATGCTTTGGGGCCCAACTCGCCCTTTGGAAACAGGCCTGCACGTTGTGCCCTTCAGCTCTAGGGCAATGTAGCACACCCAGAGCAGAAGTTCTAGTGCAGCGTGATCAGGCCTGCAAAGAAACTGCATTTCACAGGCCTTTGTAAGTGATGGTTCCGGTAGGCTGTAAGAGCACTGTGCAGAGCGAGTTGTTACTTAGCTTCCCAAAGAGCTGGAAGCAAGATGCTTTGGGGCCCAACTCGCCCTTTGGAAAGAAGCCTGCACGTTGTGCCTTTCAGCTCTAGGGCAATGTAGAGCACCCAGAGCAGAAGTTCCACTTCAGCCAGATCAGGCCTGCAAAGAAACTGCGTTTCACAGGCCTTTGTAAGAGATGTTCCCGGTAGGCTGTAAGAGCACTGTGCAGAGCGAGTTGTTTCTTAGCTTCCCAAAGAGCTGGAAGCAAGATGCTTTGGGGCCCAACTCGCCATTTGGAAAGAAGCCTGCACGTTGTGCCTTTCAGCTCTAGGGCCATGTAGCACACCCAGAGCAGAAGTTCTAGTTCAGCCAGATCAGGCCTGCAAAGAAACTGCATTTCACAGGCCTTTGTAACTGATGCTCCCGGTAGGCTGTAAGAGCACTGTGCAGAGCGAGTTGTTTCATAGCTAGCCCAAAGAGCTGGAAGCAAGATGCTTTGGGGCCCAACTCGCCCTTTGGAAAGAAGCCTGCACGTTGTGCCTTTCAGCTCTAGGGCCATGTAGCACACACAGAGCAGAAGTTCTACTTCAGCCACATCAGGCCTGCAAAGAAACTGCGTTTCACAGGCCTTTGTAAGAGATGTTCCCGGTAGGCTGTAAGAGCACTGTGCAGAGCGAGTTGTTTCTTAGCTTCCCAAAGAGCTGGAAGCAAGAAGCTTTGGGGCCCAACTCGCCCTTTGCAAAGAAGCCTGCACGTTGTGCCTTTCAGCTCTAGGCCAATGTAGCACACCCAGAGCAGAAGTTCTACTTCAGCCAGATCAGGCCTGCAAAGAAACTGCGTTTCACAGGCCTTTGTAAGAGATGTTCCCGGTAGGCTGTAAGAGCACTGTGCAGAGCGAGTTGTTTCATAGCTAGCCCAAAGAGCTGGAAGCAAGATGATTTGGGGCCCAACTCGCCCTTTGGAAAGAAGCCTGCACGTTGTGCCTTTCAGCTCTAGGGCCATGTAGCACACCCAGAGCAGAAGTTCTACCTCAGCCAGATCAGGCCTGCAAAAAAACTGCGTTTGACAGGCCTTTGTATGAGATGTTCCCAGTAGGCTGTAAGAGCACTGTGCAGTGCGAGTTGTTTCTTAGCTTCCCAAGGAGCTGGAAGCAAGTTGCTTTGCGGCCCAACTCGCCCTTTGCAAAGAAGCCTGCACGTTGTGACTTTCAGATCTAGGGCAATGTAGCACACCCAGAGCAGAAGTTCTACTTCAGCCAGATCAGGCCTGCAAAGAAACTGCGTTTCACAGGCCTTTGTAAGAGATGTTCCCAGTAGGCTGTAAGAGCACTGTGCAGAGCGACTTGTTTCTTAGCTTCCCAAAGAGCTGGAAGCAAGATGCTTTGGGGCCCAACTCGCCCTTTGGAAACAGGCCTGCACGTTGCGCCCTTCAGCTCTAGGGCAATGTAGCACACCCAGAGCAGAAGTTCTAGTGCAGCGTGATCAGGCCTGCAAAGAAACTGCATTTCACAGGCCTTTGTAAGTGATGGTTCCGGTAGGCTGTAAGAGCACTGTGCAGAGCGAGTTGTTTCATAGCTAGCCCAAAGAGCTGGAAGCAAGATGCTTTGGGGCCCAACTCGCCTTTTGCAAAGAAGCCTGAACATTGTGCCTTTCAGCTCTAGGGCCATGTAGCACACCCAGAGCATAAGTTCTACTTCAGCCACATCAGGCCTGCAAAGAAACTGCGTTTCACAGGCCTTTGTAAGAGATGTTCCCACTAGGCTGTAAGAGCACTGTGCAGAGCGAATTGTTTCTTAGCTTCCCAAAGAGCTGGAAGCAAGATGGTTTGGGGCCTAACTCGCCCTTTGGAAAGAAGCCTGCACTTTGTGCCTTTCAGCTCTAGGCCAATGTAGCCCACCCAGAGCAGAAGTTCTACTTCAGCCAGATCAGGCCTGCAAAGAAACTGCGTTTCACAGGCCTTTGTAAGAGATGTTCCCGGTAGGCTGTAAGAGCACTGTGCAGAGCGAGTTGTTTCTTAGCTTCCCAAAGAGCTGGAAGCAAGATGCTTTGGGGCCCAACTCGCCCTTTGCAAAGAAGCCTGTAGGTTGTGCCTTTCAGCTCTAGGGCAATGTAGCACACCCAGAGCAGAAGTTCTACTTCAGCCACATCAGGCCTGCAAAGAAACTGCGTTTCACAGGCCTTTGTAAGAGATATTCCCGGTAGGCAGTAAGAGCACTGTGCAGAGCGAGTTGTTTCTTAGCTTCCCAAAGAGCTGGAAGCAAGATGCTTTGGGGCCCAACTCGCCCTTTGGAAAGAAGCCTGCAGGTTGTGCCTTTCAGCTCTAGGCCAATGGAGCACACCCAGAGCAGAAGTTCTACTTCAGCGAGATCAGGCCTGCAAAGCAACTGCGTTTGAGATGCCTTTGTAAGAGATGTTCCCGGTAGGCTGTAAAAGCACTGTGCAGAGCGAGTTGTTTCTTAGCTTCCCAAAGAGCTGGAAGCAAGATGCTTTGGGGCCCAACTCGCCCTTTGGAAAGAAGCCTGCACATTGTGCCTTTCAGCTCTAGGGAAATGTAGCACACCCAGAGCAGAAGTTCTACTTCAGCCAGATCAGGCCTGCAAAGCAACTGCGTTTGAGATGCCTTTGTAAGAGATGTTCCCGGTAGGCTGTAAAAGCACTGTGCAGAGCGAGTTGTTTCTTAGCTTCCCAAAGAGCTGGAAGCAAGATGCTTTGGGGCCCAACTCGCCCTTTGGAAAGAAGCCTGCACATTGTGCCTTTCAGCTCTAGGGAAATGTAGCACACCCAGAGCAGAAGTTCTGGTTCAGCCAGATTAGGCCTGCAAAGAAACTGCATTTCACAGGCCTTTGTAACTGATGCTCCCGGTAGGCTGTAAGAGCACTGTGCAGAGCGAGTTGTTTCTTAGCTTCCCAAAGAGCTGGAAGCAAGATGCTTTGGGGCCCAACTCGCCCTTTGGAAAGAAGCCTGCACGTTGTGCTTTTCAGCTCTAGGGCAATGTAGCACACCCAGAGCAGAAGTTCCACTTCAGCCAGATCAGGCCTGCGAAGAAACTGCGTTTCACAGGCCTTTGTAAGAGATGTTCCCGGTAGGCTGTAAGAGCACTGTGCATAGCGAGTTGTTTCTTAGCTTCCCAAAGAGCTGGAAGCAAGATGCTTTGGGGCCCAACTCGCCCTTTGGAAAGGAGCCTGCACGTTGTGCCTTTCAGCTCTAGGCCAATGTAGCACACCCACAGCAGAAGTTCTACTTTAGCCAGATCAGGCCTGCAAAGAAACTGCATTTCACAGGCCTTTGTAAGAGATGTTCCCGGTAGGCTGTAAGAGCACTGTGCAGAGCGAGTTGTTTCTTAGCTTCCCAAAGAGCTGGAAGCAAGATGCTTTGGGGCCCAACTCGCCCTTTGGAAAGAAGCCTGCACGTTGTGCCTTTCAGCTCTAGGGCAATGTAGCACACCCAGAGCAGAAGTTCTACATCAGCCAGATCAGGCCTGCAAAGAAACTGCGTTTCACAGGCCTTTGCAAGAGATGTTCCCGGTAGGCTGTAAGAGCACTGTGCAGAGCGAGTTGTTTTTAGGTTCCCAAAGAGCTGGAAGCAAGATGCTTTGGGGCCCAACTCGCCCTTTGGAAAGAAGCCTGCACGTTGTGCCTTTCAGCTCTAGGGCAATGTAGAGCACCCAGAGCAGAAGTTCCACTTCAGCCAGATCAGGCCTGCAAAGATACTGCGTTTCACAGGCCTTTGTAAGAGATGTTCCCGGTAGGCTGTAAGAGCACTGTGCAGAGCGAGTTGTTTCTTAGCTTCCCAAAGAGCTGGAAGCAAGATGCTTTGGGGCCCAACTCGCCCTTTGGAAAGAAGCCTGCACGTTGTGCCTTTCAGCTCTAGGGCCATGTAGCACACCCAGAGCAGAAGTTCTAGTTCAGCCAGATCAGGCCTGCAAAGAAACTGCATTTCACAGGCCTCTGTAACTGATGCTCCCGGTAGGCTGTAAGAGCACTGTGCAGAGCGAGTTGTTTCATAGCTAGCCCAAAGAGCTGGAAGCAAGATGCTTTGGGGCCCAACTCGCCCTTTGGAAAGAAGCCTGCACGTTGTGCCTTTCAGCTCTAGGGCCATGTAGCACACACAGAGCAGAAGTTCTACTTCAGCCACATCAGGCCTGCAAAGAAACTGCGTTTCACAGGCCTTTGTAAGAGATGTTCCCGGTAGGCTGTAAGAGCACTGTGCAGAGCGAGTTGTTTCATAGCTAGCCCAAAGAGCTGGAAGCAAGATGATTTGGGGCCCAACTCGCCCTTTGGAAAGAAGCCTGCACGTTGTGCCTTTCAGCTCTAGGGCCATGTAGCACACCCAGAGCAGAAGTTCTACCTCAGCCAGATCAGGCCTGCAAAAAAACTGCGTTTGACAGGCCTTTGTATGAGATGTTCCCAGTAGGCTGTAAGAGCACTGTGCAGTGCGAGTTGTTTCTTAGCTTCCCAAGGAGCTGGAAGCAAGTTGCTTTGCGGCCCAACTCGCCCTTTGCAAAGAAGCCTGCACGTTGTGACTTTCAGATCTAGGGCAATGTAGCACACCCAGAGCAGAAGTTCTACTTCAGCCAGATCAGGCCTGCAAAGAAACTGCGTTTCACAGGCCTTTGTAAGAGATGTTCCCAGTAGGCTGTAAGAGCACTGTGCAGAGCGACTTGTTTCTTAGCTTCCCAAAGAGCTGGAAGCAAGATGCTTTGGGGCCCAACTCGCCCTTTGGAAACAGGCCTGCACGTTGCGCCCTTCAGCTCTAGGGCAATGTAGCACACCCAGAGCAGAAGTTCTAGTGCAGCGTGATCAGGCCTGCAAAGAAACTGCATTTCACAGGCCTTTGTAAGTGATGGTTCCGGTAGGCTGTAAGAGCACTGTGCAGAGCGAGTTGTTTCATAGCTAGCCCAAAGAGCTGGAAGCAAGATGCTTTGGGGCCCAACTCGCCTTTTGCAAAGAAGCCTGAACATTGTGCCTTTCAGCTCTAGGGCCATGTAGCACACCCAGAGCATAAGTTCTACTTCAGCCACATCAGGCCTGCAAAGAAACTGCGTTTCACAGGCCTTTGTAAGAGATGTTCCCACTAGGCTGTAAGAGCACTGTGCAGAGCGAATTGTTTCTTAGCTTCCCAAAGAGCTGGAAGCAAGATGGTTTGGGGCCTAACTCGCCCTTTGGAAAGAAGCCTGCACGTTGTGCCTTTCAGCTCTAGGCCAATGTAGCCCACCCAGAGCAGAAGTTCTACTTCAGCCAGATCAGGCCTGCAAAGAAACTGCGTTTCACAGGCCTTTGTAAGAGATGTTCCCGGTAGGCTGTAAGAGCACTGTGCAGAGCGAGTTGTTTCTTAGCTTCCCAAAGAGCTGGAAGCAAGATGCTTTGGGGCCCAACTCGCCCTTTGCAAAGAAGCCTGTAGGTTGTGCCTTTCAGCTCTAGGGCAATGTAGCACACCCAGAGCAGAAGTTCTACTTCAGCCACATCAGGCCTGCAAAGAAACTGCGTTTCACAGGCCTTTGTAAGAGATATTCCCGGTAGGCAGTAAGAGCACTGTGCAGAGCGAGTTGTTTCTTAGCTTCCCAAAGAGCTGGAAGCAAGATGCTTTGGGGCCCAACTCGCCCTTTGGAAAGAAGCCTGCACGTTGTGCCTTTCAGCTCTAGGGCAATGTAGCACACCCAGAGCAGAAGTTCTAGTTCAGCCAGATCAGGCCTGCCAAGAAACTTCGTTTCACAGGCCTTTGTAAGAGATGTTCCCGGTAGGCTGTAAGAGCACTGTGCAGAGCGAGTTGTTTCATAGCTAGCCCAAAGAGCTGGAAGCAAGATGCTTTGGGGCCCAACTCGCCCTTTGGAAAGAAGCCTGCACGTTGTGCCTTTCAGCTCTAGGGCCATGTAGCACACCCAGAGCAGAAGTTCTACCTCAGCCAGATCAGGCCTGCAAAGAAACTGCGTTTGACAGGCCTTTGTATGAGATGTTCCCGGTAGTCTGTAAGAGCACTGTGCAGAGCGAGTTGTTTCTTAGCTTCCCAAAGAGCTGGAAGCAAGATGCTTTGGGGCCCAACTCGCCCTTTGGAAAGAAGCCTGCAGGTTGTGCCTTTCAGCTCTAGGCCAATGGAGCACACCCAGAGCAGAAGTTCTACTTCAGCGAGATCAGGCCTGCAAAGCAACTGCGTTTGAGATGCCTTTGTAAGAGATGTTCCCGGTAGGCTGTAAAAGCACTGTGCAGAGCGAGTTGTTTCTTAGCTTCCCAAAGAGCTGGAAGCAAGATGCTTTGGGGCCCAACTCGCCCTTTGGAAAGAAGCCTGCACATTGTGCCTTTCAGCTCTAGGGAAATGTAGCACACCCAGAGCAGAAGTTCTACTTCAGCCAGATCAGGCCTGCAAAGCAACTGCGTTTGAGATGCCTTTGTAAGAGATGTTCCCGGTAGGCTGTAAAAGCACTGTGCAGAGCGAGTTGTTTCTTAGCTTCCCAAAGAGCTGGAAGCAAGATGCTTTGGGGCCCAACTCGCCCTTTGGAAAGAAGCCTGCACATTGTGCCTTTCAGCTCTAGGGAAATGTAGCACACCCAGAGCAGAAGTTCTGGTTCAGCCAGATTAGGCCTGCAAAGAAACTGCATTTCACAGGCCTTTGTAACTGATGCTCCCGGTAGGCTGTAAGAGCACTGTGCAGAGCGAGTTGTTTCTTAGCTTCCCAAAGAGCTGGAAGCAAGATGCTTTGGGGCCCAACTCGCCCTTTGGAAAGAAGCCTGCACGTTGTGCTTTTCAGCTCTAGGGCAATGTAGCACACCCAGAGCAGAAGTTCCACTTCAGCCAGATCAGGCCTGCGAAGAAACTGCGTTTCACAGGCCTTTGTAAGAGATGTTCCCGGTAGGCTGTAAGAGCACTGTGCATAGCGAGTTGTTTCTTAGCTTCCCAAAGAGCTGGAAGCAAGATGCTTTGGGGCCCAACTCGCCCTTTGGAAAGGAGCCTGCACGTTGTGCCTTTCAGCTCTAGGCCAATGTAGCACACCCACAGCAGAAGTTCTACTTTAGCCAGATCAGGCCTGCAAAGAAACTGCATTTCACAGGCCTTTGTAAGAGATGTTCCCGGTAGGCTGTAAGAGCACTGTGCAGAGCGAGTTGTTTCTTAGCTTCCCAAAGAGCTGGAAGCAAGATGCTTTGGGGCCCAACTCGCCCTTTGGAAAGAAGCCTGCACGTTGTGCCTTTCAGCTCTAGGGCAATGTAGCACACCCAGAGCAGAAGTTCTACATCAGCCAGATCAGGCCTGCAAAGAAACTGCGTTTCACAGGCCTTTGCAAGAGATGTTCCCGGTAGGCTGTAAGAGCACTGTGCAGAGCGAGTTGTTTTTAGGTTCCCAAAGAGCTGGAAGCAAGATGCTTTGGGGCCCAACTCGCCCTTTGGAAAGAAGCCTGCACGTTGTGCCTTTCAGCTCTAGGGCAATGTAGAGCACCCAGAGCAGAAGTTCCACTTCAGCCAGATCAGGCCTGCAAAGATACTGCGTTTCACAGGCCTTTGTAAGAGATGTTCCCGGTAGGCTGTAAGAGCACTGTGCAGAGCGAGTTGTTTCTTAGCTTCCCAAAGAGCTGGAAGCAAGATGCTTTGGGGCCCAACTCGCCCTTTGGAAAGAAGCCTGCACGTTGTGCCTTTCAGCTCTAGGGCCATGTAGCACACCCAGAGCAGAAGTTCTAGTTCAGCCAGATCAGGCCTGCAAAGAAACTGCGTTTCACAGGCCTTTGTAACTGATGCTCCCGGTAGGCTGTAAGAGCACTGTGCAGAGCGGGTTGTTTCATAGCTAGCCCAAAGAGCTGGAAGCAAGATGCTTTGGGGCCCAACTCGCCCTTTGGAAAGAAGCCTGCACGTTGTGCCTTTCAGCTCTAGGGCCATGTAGCACACACAGAGCAGAAGTTCTACTTCAGCCACATCAGGCCTGCAAAGAAACTGCGTTTCACAGGCCTTTGTAAGAGATGTTCCCGGTAGGCTGTAAGAGCACTGTGCAGAGCGAGTTGTTTCTTAGCTTCCCAAAGAGCTGGAAGCAAGAAGCTTTGGGGCCCAACTCGCCCTTTGGAAAGAAGCCTGCACGTTGTGCCTTTCAGCTCTAGGCCAATGTAGCACACCCAGAGCAGAAGTTCTACTTCAGCCAGATCAGGCCTGCGAAGAAACTTCGTTTCACAGGCCTTTGTAAGAGATGTTCCCGGTAGGCTGTAAGAGCACTGTGCAGAGCGAGTTGTTTCATAGCTAGCCCAAAGAGCTGGAAGCAAGATGCTTTGGGGCCCAACTCGCCCTTTGGAAAGAAGCCTGCACGTTGTGCCTTTCAGCTCTAGGCCAATGTAGCACACCCAGAGCAGAAGTTCTAGTTCAGCCAGATCAGGCCTGCGAAGAAACTTCGTTTCACAGGCCTTTGTAAGAGATGTTCCCGGTAGGCTGTAAGAGCACTGTGCAGAGCGAGTTGTTTCATAGCTAGCCCAAAGAGCTGGAAGCAAGATGCTTTGGGGCCCAACTCGCCCTTTGGAAAGAAGCCTGCACGTTGTGCCTTTCAGCTCTAGGGCCATGTAGCACACCCAGAGCAGAAGTTCTACCTCAGCCAGATCAGGCCTGCAAAGAAACTGCGTTTGACAGGCCTTTGTATGAGATGTTCCCGGTAGTCTGTAAGAGCACTGTGCAGAGCGAGTTGTTTCTTAGCTTCCCAAAGAGCTGGAAGCAAGATGCTTTGGGGCCCAACTCGCCCTTTGGAAAGAAGCCTGCAGGTTGTGCCTTTCAGCTCTAGGCCAATGGAGCACACCCAGAGCAGAAGTTCTACTTCAGCGAGATCAGGCCTGCAAAGAAACTGCGTTTCACAGGCCTTTGTAAGAGATGTTCCCGGTAGGCTGTAAGAGCACTGTGCATAGCGAGTTGTTTCTTAGCTTCCCAAGGAGCTGGAAGCAAGATGCTTTGCGGCCCAACTCGCCCTTTGCAAAGAAGCCTGCTCTTTGTGCCTTTCAGCTCTAGGCCAATGTAGCACACCCAGAGCAGAAGTTCTACTTCAGCCAGATCAGGCCTGCAAAGAAACTGCGTTTCACAGGCCTTTGTAAGAGATGTTCCCAGTAGGCTGTAAGAGCACTGTGCAGAGCGACTTGTTTCTTAGCTTCCCAAAGAGCTGGAAGCAAGATGCATTGGGGCCCAACTCGCTCTTTGGAAACAGGCCTGCACGTTGCGCCCTTCAGCTCTAGGGCAATGTAGCACACCCAGAGCAGAAGTTCTAGTGCAGCGTGATCAGGCCTGCAAAGAAACTGCATTTCACAGGCCTTTGTAAGTGATGGTTCCGGTAGGCTGTAAGAGCACTGTGCAGAGCGAGTTGTTTCTTAGCTTCCCAAGGAGCTGGAAGCCAGATGCTTTGCGGCCCAACTCGCCCTTTGGAAAGAAGCCTGCACGTTGTGCCTTTCAGCTCTAGGGCAATGTAGAGCACCCAGAGCAGAAGTTCCACTTCAGCCAGATCAGGCCTGCAAAGAAACTGCGTTTCACAGGCCTTTGTAACTGATGCTCCCGGTAGGCTGTAAGAGCACTGTGCAGAGCGAGTTGTTTCTTAGCTTAACAAAGAGCTGGAAGCAAGATGCTTTGGGGCCCAACTCGCCCTTTGCAAAGAAGCCTGCACGTTGTGCCTTTCAGCTCTAGGGCAATGTAGCACACGCAGAGCAGAAGTTCTAGTTCAGCCAGATCAGGCCTGCAAAGAAACTGTGTTTAACAGGCCTTTGTAAGAGATGTTCCCGGTAGGCTGTAAGAGCACTGTGCAGAGCGAGTTGTTTCATAGCTAGCCCAAAGAGCTGGAAGCAAGATGCTTTGGGGCCCAACTAGCCCTTTGGAAAGAAGCCTGCACGTTGTGCCTTTCAGCTCTAGGGCAATGTAGCACACCCAGAGCAGAAGTTCTAGTTCAGCCAGATCCGGCCTGCAAAGAAACTGCGTTTCACAGGCCTTTGTAAGAGATGTTCCCGGTAGGCTGTAAGAGCACTGTGCAGATCGCCTTGTTTATTAGCTTCCCAAAGAGCTGGAAGCAAGATGCTTTGGGGCCCAACTCGCCCTTTGGAAAGAAGCCTGCACGTTGTGCCTTTCAGCTCTAGGCCAATGTAGCACACCCAGAGCAGAAGTTCTACTTCAGCCAGATCAGGCCTGCAAAGAAACTGCATTTCACAGGCCTTTGTAAGAGATGTTCCCGGTAGGCTGTAAGAGCACTGTGCAGAGCGACTTGTTTCTTAGCTTCCCAAAGAGCTGGAAGCAAGATGCTTTGGGGCCCAACTCGCCCTTTGGAAACAGGCCTGCACGTTGTGCCCTTCAGCTCTAGGGCAATGTAGCACACCCAGAGCAGAAGTTCTAGTGCAGCGTGATCAGGCCTGCAAAGAAACTGCGTTTCACAGGCCTTTGTAAGTGATGGTTCCGGTAGGCTGTAAGAGCACTGTGCAGAGCGAGTTGTTTCATAGCTAGCCCAAAGAGCTGGAAGCAAGATGCTTTGGGGCCCAACTCGCCTTTTGCAAAGAAGCCTGCACATTGTGCCTTTCAGCTCTAGGGCCATGTAGCACACCCAGAGCAGAAGTTCTACTTCAGCCAGATCAGGCCTGCAAAGAAACTGCGTTTCACAGGCCTTTGTAAGAGATGTTCCCGGTAGGCTGTAAGAGAACTGTGCAGAGCGAGTTGTTACTTAGCTTCCCAAAGAGCTGGAAGCAAGATGCTTTGGGGCCCAACTCGCCCTTTGGAAAGAAGCCTGCACGTTGTGCCTTTCAGCTCTAGGGCAATGTAGAGCACCCAGAGCAGAAGTTCCACTTCAGCCAGATCAGGCCTGCAAAGATACTGCGTTTCACAGGCCTTTGTAAGAGATGTTCCCGGTAGGCTGTAAGAGCACTGTGCAGAGCGAGTTGTTTCATAGCTAGCCCAAAGAGCTGGAAGCAAGATGCTTTGGGGCCCAACTCCCCCTTTGGAAAGAAGCCTGCACGTTGTGCCTTTCAGCTCTAGGGCCATGTAGCACACCCAGAGCAGAAGTTCTACTTCAGCCAGATCAGGCCTGCAAAGAAACTGCGTTTCACAGGCCTTTGTAAGAGATGTTCCCGGTAGGCTGTAAGAGCACTGTGCAGAGCGAGTTGTTTCTTAGCTTCCCAAAGAGCTGGAAGCAAGATGCTTTGGGGCCCAACTCGCCCTTTGGAAAGAAGCCTGCACGTTGTGCCTTTCAGCTCTAGGGCCATGTAGCACACCCAGAGCAGAAGTTCTAGTTCAGCCAGATCAGGCCTGCAAAGAAACTGCATTTCACAGGCCTTTGTAAGTGATGCTCCCGGTAGGCTGTAAGAGCACTGTGCAGAGCGAGTTGTTTCATAGCTAGCCCAAAGAGCTGGAAGCAAGATGCTTTGGGGCCCAACTCGCCCTTTGGAAAGAAGCCTGCACGTTGTGCCTTTCAGCTCTAGGGCCATGTAGCACACACAGAACAGAAGTTCTACTTCAGCCACATCAGGCCTGCAAAGAAACTGCGTTTCACAGGCCTTTGTAAGAGATGTTCCCGGTAGGCTGTAAGAGCACTGTGCAGAGCGAGTTGTTTCTTAGCTTCCCAAAGAGCTGGAAGCAAGAAGCTTTGGGGCCCAACTCGCCCATTGCAAAGAAGCCTGCACGTTGTGCCTTTCAGCTCTAGGGCAATGTAGCACACCCAGAGCAGAAGTTCTACTTCAGCGAGATCAGGCCTGCAAAGAAACTGCGTTTCACAGCCCTTTGTAAGAGATGTTCCCGGTAGGCTGTAAGAGCACTGTGCAGAGCGAGTTGTTTCATAGCTAGCCCAAAGAGCTGGAAGCAAGATGCTTTGGGGCCCAACTCGCCCTTTGGAAAGAAGCCTGCACGTTGTGCCTTTCAGCTCTAGGGCCATGTAGCACACCCAGAGCAGAAGTTCTACCTCAGCCAGATCAGGCCTGCAAAGAAACTGCGTTTGACAGGCCTTTGTATGAGATGTTCCCAGTAGGCTGTAAGAGCACTGTGCAGAGCGAGTTGTTTCTTAGCTTCCCAAGGAGCTGGAAGCAAGTTGCTTTGCGGCCCAACTCGCCCTTTGCAAAGAAGCCTGCACGTTGTGCCTTTCAGCTCTAGGGCAATGTAGCACACCCAGAGCAGAAGTTCTACTTCAGCCAGATCAGGCCTGCAAAGAAACTGCGTTTCACAGGCCTTTGTAAGAGATGTTCCCAGTAGGCTGTAAGAGCACTGTGCAGAGCGACTTGTTTCTTAGCTTCCCAAAGAGCTGGAAGCAAGATGCTTTGGGGCCCAACTCGCCCTTTGGAAACAGGCCTGCACGTTGCGCCCTTCAGCTCTAGGGCAATGTAGCACACCCAGAGCAGAAGTTCTAGTGCAGCGTGATCAGGCCTGCAAAGAAACTGCATTTCACAGGCCTTTGTAAGTGATGGTTCCGGTAGGCTGTAAGAGCACTGTGCAGAGCGAGTTGTTTCATAGCTAGCCCAAAGAGCTGGAAGCAAGATGCTTTGGGGCCCAACTCGCCTTTTGCAAAGAAGCCTGAACATTGTGCCTTTCAGCTCTAGGGCCATGTAGCACACCCAGAGCAGAAGTTCTACTTCAGCCAGATCAGGCCTGCAAAGAAACTGCGTTTCACAGGCCTTTGTAAGAGATGTTCCCGGTAGGCTGTAAGAGCACTGTGCAGAGCGAGTTGTTTCTTAGCTTCCCAAAGAGCTGGAAGCAAGATGCTTTGGGGCCCAACTCGCCCTTTGGAAAGAAGCCTGCACGTTGTGCCTTTCAGCTCTAGGGCAATGTAGCACACCCAGAGCAGAAGTTCTAGTTCAGCCAGATCAGGCCTGCCAAGAAACTTCGTTTCACAGGCCTTTGTAAGAGATGTTCCCGGTAGGCTGTAAGAGCACTGTGCAGAGCGAGTTGTTTCATAGCTAGCCCAAAGAGCTGGAAGCAAGATGCTTTGGGGCCCAACTCGCCCTTTGGAAAGAAGCCTGCACGTTGTGCCTTTCAGCTCTAGGGCCATGTAGCACACCCAGAGCAGAAGTTCTACCTCAGCCAGATCAGGCCTGCAAAGAAACTGCGTTTGACAGGCCTTTGTATGAGATGTTCCCGGTAGTCTGTAAGAGCACTGTGCAGAGCGAGTTGTTTCTTAGCTTCCCAAAGAGCTGGAAGCAAGATGCTTTGGGGCCCAACTCGCCCTTTGGAAAGAAGCCTGCAGGTTGTGCCTTTCAGCTCTAGGCCAATGGAGCACACCCAGAGCAGAAGTTCTACTTCAGCGAGATCAGGCCTGCAAAGAAACTGCGTTTCACAGGCCTTTGTAAGAGATGTTCCCGGTAGGCTGTAAGAGCACTGTGCAGAGCGAGTTGTTTCTTAGCTTCCCAAGGAGCTGGAAGCAAGATGCTTTGCGGCCCAACTCGCCCTTTGCAAAGAAGCCTGCACTTTGTGCCTTTCAGCTCTCGGCCAATGTAGCACACCCAGAGCAGAAGTTCTACTTCAGCCAGATCAGGCCTGCAAAGCAACTGCGTTTGAGATGCCTTTGTAAGAGATGTTCCCGGTAGGCTGTAAAAGCACTGTGCAGAGCGAGTTGTTTCTTAGCTTCCCAAAGAGCTGGAAGCAAGATGCTTTGGGGCCCAACTCGCCCTTTGGAAAGAAGCCTGCACATTGTGCCTTTCAGCTCTAGGGAAATGTAGCACACCCAGAGCAGAAGTTCTGGTTCAGCCAGATTAGGCCTGCAAAGAAACTGCATTTCACAGGCCTTTGTAACTGATGCTCCCGGTAGGCTGTAAGAGCACTGTGCAGAGCGAGTTGTTTCTTAGCTTCCCAAAGAGCTGGAAGCAAGATGCTTTGGGGCCCAACTCGCCCTTTGGAAAGAAGCCTGCACGTTGTGCCTTTCAGCTCTAGGGCAATGTAGCACACCCAGAGCAGAAGTTCCACTTCAGCCAGATCAGGCCTGCGAAGAAACTGCGTTTCACAGGCCTTTGTAAGAGATGTTCCCGGTAGGCTGTAAGAGCACTGTGCATAGCGAGTTGTTTCTTAGCTTCCCAAAGAGCTGGAAGCAAGATGCTTTGGGGCCCAACTCGCCCTTTGGAAAGGAGCCTGCACGTTGTGCCTTTCAGCTCTAGGCCAATGTAGCACACCCACAGCAGAAGTTCTACTTTAGCCAGATCAGGCCTGCAAAGAAACTGCGTTTCACAGGCCTTTGTAAGAGATGTTCCCGGTAGGCTGTAAGAGCACTGTGCAGAGCGAGTTGTTTCTTAGCTTCCCAAAGAGCTGGAAGCAAGATGCTTTGGGGCCCAACTCGCCCTTTGGAAAGAAGCCTGCACGTTGTGCCTTTCAGCTCTAGGGCAATGTAGAGCACCCAGAGCAGAAGTTCCACTTCAGCCAGATCAGGCCTGCAAAGAAACTGCGTTTCACAGGCCTTTGTAAGAGATGTTCCCGGTAGGCTGTAAGAGCACTGTGCAGAGCGAGTTGTTTCTTAGCTTCCCAAAGAGCTGGAAGCAAGATGCTTTGGGGCCCAACTCGCCCTTTGGAAAGAAGCCTGCACGTTGTGCCTTTCAGCTCTAGGGCCATGTAGCACACCCAGAGCAGAAGTTCTAGTTCAGCCAGATCAGGCCTGCAAAGAAACTGCATTTCACAGGCCTTTGTAACTGATGCTCCCGGTAGGCTGTAAGAGCACTGTGCAGAGCGAGTTGTTTCATAGCTAGCCCAAAGAGCTGGAAGCAAGATGCTTTGGGGCCCAACTCGCCCTTTGGAAAGAAGCCGGCACGTTGTGCCTTTCAGCTCTAGGGCCATGTAGCACACACAGAGCAGAAGTTCTACTTCAGCCACATCAGGCCTGCAAAGACACTGCGTTTCACAGGCCTTTGTAAGAGATGTTCCCGGTAGGCTGTAAGAGCACTGTGCAGAGCGAGTTGTTTCTTAGCTTCCCAAAGAGCTGGAAGCAAGATGCTTTGGGGCCCAACTCGCCCTTTGGAAACAGGCCTGCACGTTGCGCCCTTCAGCTCTAGGGCAATGTAGCACACCCAGAGCAGAAGTTCTAGTGCAGCGTGATCAGGCCTGCAAAGAAACTGCATTTCACAGGCCTTTGTAAGTGATGGTTCCGGTAGGCTGTAAGAGCACTGTGCAGAGCGAGTTGTTTCATAGCTAGCCCAAAGAGCTGGAAGCAAGATGCTTTGGGGCCCAACTCGCCTTTTGCAAAGAAGCCTGAACATTGTGCCTTTCAGCTCTAGGGCCATGTAGCACACCCAGAGCAGAAGTTCTACTTCAGCCAGATCAGGCCTGCAAAGAAACTGCGTTTCACAGGCCTTTGTAAGAGATGTTCCCGGTAGGCTGTAAGAGCACTGTGCAGAGCGAGTTGTTTCTTAGCTTCCCAAAGAGCTGGAAGCAAGATGCTTTGGGGCCCAACTCGCCATTTGGAAACAGGCCTGCACGTTGCGCCCTTCAGCTCTAGGGCAATGTAGCACACCCAGAGCAGAAGTTCTACTTCAGCCACATCAGGCCTGCAAAGCAACTGCGTTTGAGATGCCTTTGTAAGAGATGTTCCCGGTAGGCTGTAAAAGCACTGTGCAGAGCGAGTTGTTTCTTAGCTTCCCAAAGAGCTGGAAGCAAGATGCTTTGGGGCCCAACTCGCCCTTTGGAAAGAAGCCTGCACATTGTGCCTTTCAGCTCTAGGGAAATGTAGCACACCCAGAGCAGAAGTTCTAGTTCAGCCAGATTAGGCCTGCAAAGAAACTGCATTTCACAGGCCTTTGTAACTGATGCTCCCGGTAGGCTGTAAGAGCACTGTGCAGAGCGAGTTCTTTCTTAGCTTCCCAAAGAGCTGGAAGCAAGATGCTTTGGGGCCCAACTCGCCCTTTGGAAAGAAGCCTGCACGTTGTGCTTTTCAGCTCTAGGGCAATGTAGCACACCCAGAGCAGAAGTTCCACTTCAGCCAGATCAGGCCTGCGAAGAAACTGCGTTTCACAGGCCTTTGTAAGAGATGTTCCCGGTAGGCTGTAAGAGCACTGTGCATAGCGAGTTGTTTCTTAGCTTCCCAAAGAGCTGGAAGCAAGATGCTTTGGGGCCCAACTCGCCCTTTGGAAAGGAGCCTGCACGTTGTGCCTTTCAGCTCTAGGCCAATGTAGCACACCCACAGCAGAAGTTCTACTTTAGCCAGATCAGGCCTGCCAAGAAACTTCGTTTCACAGGCCTTTGTAAGAGATGTTCCCGGTAGGCTGTAAGAGCACTGTGCAGAGCGAGTTGTTTCATAGCTAGCCCAAAGAGCTGGAAGCAAGATGCTTTGGGGCCCAACTCGCCCTTTGGAAAGAAGCCTGCACGTTGTGCCTTTCAGCTCTAGGGCCATGTAGCACACCCAGAGCAGAAGTTCTACCTCAGCCAGATCAGGCCTGCAAAGAAACTGCGTTTGACAGGCCTTTGTATGAGATGTTCCCGGTAGTCTGTAAGAGCACTGTGCAGAGCGAGTTGTTTCTTAGCTTCCCAAAGAGCTGGAAGCAAGATGCTTTGGGGCCCAACTCGCCCTTTGGAAAGAAGCCTGCACTTTGTGCCTTTCAGCTCTCGGCCAATGTAGCACACCCAGAGCAGAAGTTCTACTTCAGCCAGATCAGGCCTGCAAAGCAACTGCGTTTGAGATGCCTTTGTAAGAGATGTTCCCGGTAGGCTGTAAAAGCACTGTGCAGAGCGAGTTGTTTCTTAGCTTCCCAAAGAGCTGGAAGCAAGATGCTTTGGGGCCCAACTCGCCCTTTGGAAAGAAGCCTGCACATTGTGCCTTTCAGCTCTAGGGAAATGTAGCACACCCAGAGCAGAAGTTCTGGTTCAGCCAGATTAGGCCTGCAAAGAAACTGCATTTCACAGGCCTTTGTAACTGATGCTCCCGGTAGGCTGTAAGAGCACTGTGCAGAGCGAGTTGTTTCTTAGCTTCCCAAAGAGCTGGAAGCAAGATGCTTTGGGGCCCAACTCGCCCTTTGGAAAGAAGCCTGCACGTTGTGCTTTTCAGCTCTAGGGCAATGTAGCACACCCAGAGCAGAAGTTCCACTTCAGCCAGATCAGGCCTGCGAAGAAACTGCGTTTCACAGGCCTTTGTAAGAGATGTTCCCGGTAGGCTGTAAGAGCACTGTGCATAGCGAGTTGTTTCTTAGCTTCCCAAAGAGCTGGAAGCAAGATGCTTTGGGGCCCAACTCGCCCTTTGGAAAGGAGCCTGCACGTTGTGCCTTTCAGCTCTAGGCCAATGTAGCACACCCACAGCAGAAGTTCTACTTTAGCCAGATCAGGCCTGCAAAGAAACTGCGTTTCACAGGCCTTTGTAAGAGATGTTCCCGGTAGGCTGTAAGAGCACTGTGCAGAGCGAGTTGTTTCTTAGCTTCCCAAAGAGCTGGAAGCAAGATGCTTTGGGGCCCAACTCGCCCTTTGGAAAGAAGCCTGCACGTTGTGCCTTTCAGCTCTAGGGCAATGTAGCACACCCAGAGCAGAAGTTCCACTTCAGCCAGATCAGGCCTGCAAAGAAACTGCGTTTCACAGGCCTTTGTAAGAGATGTTCCCGGTAGGCTGTAAGAGCACTGTGCAGAGCGAGTTGTTTCTTAGCTTCCCAAAGAGCTGGAAGCAAGATGCTTTGGGGCCCAACTCGCCCTTTGGAAAGAAGCCTGCACGTTGTGCCTTTCAGCTCTAGGGCCATGTAGCACACCCAGAGCAGAAGTTCTAGTTCAGCCAGATCAGGCCTGCAAAGAAACTGCATTTCACAGGCCTTTGTAAGTGATGCTCCCGGTAGGCTGTAAGAGCACTGTGCAGAGCGAGTTGTTTCATAGCTAGCCCAAAGAGCTGGAAGCAAGATGCTTTGGGGCCCAACTCGCCCTTTGGAAAGAAGCCGGCACGTTGTGCCTTTCAGCTCTAGGGCCATGTAGCACACCCAGAGCAGAAGTTCTACTTCAGCCCCATCAGGCCTGCAAAGAAACTGTGTTTCACAGGCCTTTGTAAGAGATGTTCCCGGTAGGCTGTAAGAGCACTGTGCAGAGCGAGTTGTTTCTTAGCTTCCCAAAGAGCTGGAAGCAAGATGCTTTGGGGCCCAACTCGCCCTTTGGAAACAGGCCTGCACGTTGCGCCCTTCAGCTCTAGGGCAATGTAGCACACCCAGAGCAGAAGTTCTAGTGCAGCGTGATCAGGCCTGCAAAGAAACTGCATTTCACAGGCCTTTGTAAGTGATGGTTCCGGTAGGCTGTAAGAGCACTGTGCAGAGCGAGTTGTTTCATAGCTAGCCCAAAGAGCTGGAAGCAAGATGCTTTGGGGCCCAACTCGCCTTTTGCAAAGAAGCCTGAACATTGTGCCTTTCAGCTCTAGGGCCATGTAGCACACCCAGAGCAGAAGTTCTACTTCAGCCAGATCAGGCCTGCAAAGAAACTGCGTTTCACAGGCCTTTGTAAGAGATGTTCCCGGTAGGCTGTAAGAGCACTGTGCAGAGCGAGTTGTTTCTTAGCTTCCCAAAGAGCTGGAAGCAAGATGCTTTGGGGCCCAACTCGCCCTTTGGAAACAGGCCTGCACGTTGCGCCCTTCAGCTCTAGGGCAATGTAGCACACCCAGAGCAGAAGTTCTACTTCAGCCACATCAGGCCTGCAAAGCAACTGCGTTTGAGATGCCTTTGTAAGAGATGTTCCCGGTAGGCTGTAAAAGCACTGTGCAGAGCGAGTTGTTTCTTAGCTTCCCAAAGAGCTGGAAGCAAGATGCTTTGGGGCCCAACTCGCCCTTTGGAAAGAAGCCTGCACATTGTGCCTTTCAGCTCTAGGGAAATGTAGCACACCCAGAGCAGAAGTTCTAGTTCAGCCAGATTAGGCCTGCAAAGAAACTGCATTTCACAGGCCTTTGTAACTGATGCTCCCGGTAGGCTGTAAGAGCACTGTGCAGAGCGAGTTGTTTCTTAGCTTCCCAAAGAGCTGGAAGCAAGATGCTTTGGGGCCCAACTCGCCCTTTGGAAAGAAGCCTGCACGTTGTGCTTTTCAGCTCTAGGGCAATGTAGCACACCCAGAGCAGAAGTTCCACTTCAGCCAGATCAGGCCTGCGAAGAAACTGCGTTTCACAGGCCTTTGTAAGAGATGTTCCCGGTAGGCTGTAAGAGCACTGTGCATAGCGAGTTGTTTCTTAGCTTCCCAAAGAGCTGGAAGCAAGATGCTTTGGGGCCCAACTCGCCCTTTGGAAAGGAGCCTGCACGTTGTGCCTTTCAGCTCTAGGCCAATGTAGCACACCCAGAGCAGAAGTTCTACTTTAGCCAGATCAGGCCTGCAAAGAAACTGCGTTTCACAGGCCTTTGTAAGAGATGTTCCCGGTAGGCTGTAAGAGCACTGTGCAGAGCGAGTTGTTTCTTAGCTTCCCAAAGAGCTGGAAGCAAGATGCTTTGGGGCCCAACTCGCCCTTTGGAAAGAAGCCTGCACGTTGTGCCTTTCAGCTCTAGGGCAATGTAGCACACCCAGAGCAGAAGTTCTACATCAGCCAGATCAGGCCTGCAAAGAAACTGCGTTTCACAGGCCTTTGCAAGAGATGTTCCCGGTAGGCTGTAAGAGCACTGTGCAGAGCGAGTTGTTTTTAGGTTCCCAAAGAGCTGGAAGCAAGATGCTTTGGGGCCCAACTCGCCCTTTGGAAAGAAGCCTGCACGTTGTGCCTTTCAGCTCTAGGGCAATGTAGAGCACCCAGAGCAGAAGTTCCACTTCAGCCAGATCAGGCCTGCAAAGAAACTGCGTTTCACAGGCCTTTGTAAGAGATGTTCCCGGTAGGCTGTAAGAGCACTGTGCAGAGCGAGTTGTTTCTTAGCTTCCCAAAGAGCTGGAAGCAAGATGCTTTGGGGCCCAACTCGCCCTTTGGAAAGAAGCCTGCACGTTGTGCCTTTCAGCTCTAGGGCCATGTAGCACACCCAGAGCAGAAGTTCTAGTTCAGCCAGATCAGGCCTGCAAAGAAACTGCATTTCACAGGCCTTTGTAACTGATGCTCCCGGTAGGCTCTAAGAGCACTGTGCAGAGCGAGTTGTTTCATAGCTAGCCCAAAGAGCTGGAAGCAAGATGCTTTGGGGCCCAACTCGCCCTTTGGAAAGAAGCCTGCACGTTGTGCCTTTCAGCTCTAGGGCCATGTAGCACACCCAGAGCAGAAGTTCTACCTCAGCCAGATCAGGCCTGCAAAGAAACTGCGTTTGACAGGCCTTTGTATGAGATGTTCCCAGTAGGCTGTAAGAGCACTGTGCAGTGCGAGTTGTTTCTTAGCTTCCCAAGGAGCTGGAAGCAAGTTGCTTTGCGGCCCAACTCGCCCTTTGGAAAGAAGCCTGCACGTTGTGCCTTTCAGCTCTAGGGCAATGTAGCACACCCAGAGCAGAAGTTCTACTTCAGCCAGATCAGGCCTGCAAAGAAACTGCGTTTCACAGGCCTTTGTAAGAGATGTTCCCAGTAGGCTGTAAGAGCACTGTGCAGAGCGACTTGTTTCTTAGCTTCCCAAAGAGCTGGAAGCAAGATGCTTTGGGGCCCAACTCGCCCTTTGGAAACAGGCCTGCACGTTGCGCCCTTCAGCTCTAGGGCAATGTAGCACACCCAGAGCAGAAGTTCTAGTGCAGCGTGATCAGGCCTGCAAAGAAACTGCATTTCACAGGCCTTTGTAAGTGATGGTTCCGGTAGGCTGTAGGAGCACTGTGCAGAGCGAGTTGTTTCATAGCTAGCCCAAAGAGCTGGAAGCAAGATGCTTTGGGGCCCAACTCGCCTTTTGCAAAGAAGCCTGAACATTGTGCCTTTCAGCTCTAGGGCCATGTAGCACACCCAGAGCAGAAGTTCTACTTCAGCCAGATCAGGCCTGCAAAGAAACTGCGTTTCACAGGCCTTTGTAAGAGATGTTCCCGGTAGGCTGTAAGAGCACTGTGCAGAGCGAGTTGTTTCTTAGCTTCCCAAAGAGCTGGAAGCAAGATGCTTTGGGGCCCAACTCGCCCTTTGGAAAGAAGCCTGCACGTTGTGCCTTTCAGCTCTAGGCCAAAGTAGCACACCCAGAGCAGAAGTTCTACTTCAGCCACATCAGGCCTGCAAAGAAACTGCGTTTCACAGGCCTTTGTAAGAGATGTTCCCGGTAGGCTGTAAGAGCACTGTGCAGAGCGAGTTGTTTCTTAGCTTCCCAAGGAGCTGGAAGCAAGATGCTTTGCGGCCCAACTCGCCCTTTGCAAAGAAGCCTGCACGTTGTGCCTTTCAGCTCTAGGGCAATGTAGCACACGCAGAGCAGAATTTCTAGTTCAGCCAGATCAGGCCTGCAAAGAAACTGTGTTTAACAGGCCTTTGTAAGAGATGTTCCCACTAGGCTGTAAGAGCACTGTGCAGAGCGAATTGTTTCTTAGCTTCCCAAAGAGCTGGAAGCAAGATGGTTTGGGGCCTAACTCGCCCTTTGGAAAGAAGCCTGCACGTTGTGCCTTTCAGCTCTAGGCCAATGTAGCACACCCAGAGCAGAAGTTCTACTTCAGCCAGATCAGGCCTGCCAAGAAACTGCGTTTCACAGGCCTTTGTAAGAGATGTTCCCGGTAGGCTGTAAGAGCACTGTGCAGAGCGAGTTGTTTCTTAGCTTCCCAAAGAGCTGGAAGCAAGATGCTTTGGGGCCCAACTCGCCCTTTGCAAAGAAGCCTGTAGGTTGTGCCTTTCAGCTCTAGGGCAATGTAGCACACCCAGAGCAGAAGTTCTACTTCAGCCAAATCAGGCCTGCAAAGAAACTGCGTTTCACAGGCCTTTGTAAGAGATATTCCCGGTAGGCAGTAAGAGCACTGTGCAGAGCGAGTTGTTTCTTAGCTTCCCAAAGAGCTGGAAGCAAGATGCTTTGGGGCCCAACTCGCCCTTTGGAAAGAAGCCTGCACGTTGTGCCTTTCAGCTCTAGGGCAATGTAGCACACCCAGAGCAGAAGTTCTAGTTCAGCCAGATCAGGCCTGCCAAGAAACTTCGTTTCACAGGCCTTTGTAAGAGATGTTCCCGGTAGGCTGTAAGAGCACTGTGCAGAGCGAGTTGTTTCATAGCTAGCCCAAAGAGCTGGAAGCAAGATGCTTTGGGGCCCAACTCGCCCTTTGGAAAGAAGCCTGCACGTTGTGCCTTTCAGCTCTAGGGCCATGTAGCACACCCAGAGCAGAAGTTCTACCTCAGCCAGATCAGGCCTGCAAAGAAACTGCGTTTGACAGGCCTTTGTATGAGATGTTCCCGGTAGTCTGTAAGAGCACTGTGCAGAGCGAGTTGTTTCTTAGCTTCCCAAAGAGCTGGAAGCAAGATGCTTTGGGGCCCAACTCGCCCTTTGGAAAGAAGCCTGCAGGTTGTGTCTTTCAGCTCTAGGCCAATGGAGCACACCCAGAGCAGAAGTTCTACTTCAGCGAGATCAGGCCTGCAAGGAACTGCGTTTCACAGGCCTTTGTAAGAGATGTTCCCGGTAGGCTGTAAGAGCACTGTGCAGAGCGAGTTGTTTCTTAGCTTCCCAAGGAGCTGGAAGCAAGATGCTTTGCGGCCCAACTCGCCCTTTGCAAAGAAGCCTGCACTTTGTGCCTTTCAGCTCTAGGCCAATGTAGCACACCCAGAGCAGAAGTTCTATTTCAGCCAGATCAGGCCTGCAAAGCAACTGCGTTTGAGATGCCTTTGTAAGAGATGTTCCCGGTAGGCTGTAAAAGCACTGTGCAGAGCGAGTTGTTTCTTAGCTTCCCAAAGAGCTGGAAGCAAGATGCTTTGGGGCCCAACTCGCCCTTTGGAAAGAAGCCTGCACATTGTGCCTTTCAGCTCTAGGGAAATGTAGCACACCCAGAGCAGAAGTTCTGGTTCAGCCAGATTAGGCCTGAAAAGAAACTGCATTTCACAGGCCTTTGTAACTGATGCTCCCGGTAGGCTGTAAGAGCACTGTGCAGAGCGAGTTCTTTCTTAGCTTCCCAAAGAGCTGGAAGCAAGATGCTTTGGGGCCCAACTCGCCCTTTGGAAAGAAGCCTGCACGTTGTGCTTTTCAGCTCTAGGGCAATGTAGCACACCCAGAGCAGAAGTTCCAATTCAGCCAGATCAGGCCTGCGAAGAAACTGCGTTTCACAGGCCTTTGTAAGAGATGTTCCCGGTAGGCTGTAAGAGCACTGTGCATAGCGAGTTGTTTCTTAGCTTCCCAAAGAGCTGGAAGCAAGATGCTTTGGGGCCAAACTCGCCCTTTGGAAAGGAGCCTGCACGTTGTGCCTTTCAGCTCTAGGCCAATGTAGCACACCCACAGCAGAAGTTCTACTTTAGCCAGATCAGGCCTGGAAAGAAACTGCGTTTCACAGGCCTTTGTAAGAGATGTTCCCGGTAGGCTGTAAGAGCACTGTGCAGAGCGAGTTGTTTCTTAGCTTCCCAAAGAGCTGGAAGCAAGATGCTTTGGGGCCCAACTCGCCCTTTGGAAAGAAGCCTGCACGTTGTGCCTTTCAGCTCTAGGGCAATGTAGCACACCCAGAGCAGAAGTTCTACATCAGCCAGATCAGGCCTGCAAAGAAACTGCGTTTCACAGGCCTTTGCAAGAGATGTTCCCGGTAGGCTGTAAGAGCACTGTGCAGAGCGAGTTGTTTTTAGGTTCCCAAAGAGCTGGAAGCAAGATGCTTTGGGGCCCAACTCGCCCTTTGGAAAGAAGCCTGCACGTTGTGCCTTTCAGCTCTAGGGCAATGTAGAGCACCCAGAGCAGAAGTTCCACTTCAGCCAGATCAGGCCTGCAAAGATACTGCGTTTCACAGGCCTTTGTAAGAGATGTTCCCGGTAGGCTGTAGGAGCACTGTGCAGAGCGAGTTGTTTCTTAGCTTCCCAAAGAGCTGGAAGCAAGATGCTTTGGGGCCCAACTCGCCCTTTGGAAAGAAGCCTGCACGTTGTGCCTTTCAGCTCTAGGGCAATGTAGCACACCCAGAGCAGAAGTTCTAGTTCAGCCAGATCAGGCCTGCAAAGAAACTGCATTTCACAGGCCTTTGTAAGTGATGCTCCCGGTAGGCTGTAAGAGCACTGTGCAGAGCGAGCTGTTTCATAGCTAGCCCAAAGAGCTGGAAGCAAGATGCTTTGGGGCCCAACTCGCCCTTTGGAAAGAAGCCTGCACGTTGTGCCTTTCAGCTCTAGGGCCATGTAGCACACACAGAGCAGAAGTTCTACTTCAGCCACATCAGGCCTGCAAAGAAACTGCGTTTCACAGGCCTTTGTAAGAGATGTTCCCGGTAGGCTGTAAGAGCACTGTGCAGAGCGAGTTGTTTCTTAGCTTCCCAAAGAGCTGGAAGCAAGATGCTTTGGGGCCCAACTCGCCCTTTGGAAAGAAGCCTGCACGTTGTGCCTTTCAGCTCTAGGGCAATGTAGCACACCCAGAGCAGAAGTTCTAGTTCAGCCAGATCAGGCCTGCCAAGAAACTTCGTTTCACAGGCCTTTGTAAGAGATGTTCCCGGTAGGCTGTAAGAGCACTGTGCAGAGCGAGTTGTTTCATAGCTAGCCCAAAGAGCTGGAAGCAAGATGCTTTGGGGCCCAACTCGCCCTTTGGAAAGAAGCCTGCACGTTGTGCCTTTCAGCTCTAGGGCCATGTAGCACACCCAGAGCAGAAGTTCTACCTCAGCCAGATCAGGCCTGCAAAGAAACTGCGTTTGACAGGCCTTTGTATGAGATGTTCCCGGTAGTCTGTAAGAGCACTGTGCAGAGCGAGTTGTTTCTTAGCTTCCCAAAGAGCTGGAAGCAAGATGCTTTGGGGCCCAACTCGCCCTTTGGAAAGAAGCCTGCAGGTTGTGCCTTTCAGCTCTAGGCCAATGGAGCACACCCAGAGCAGAAGTTCTACTTCAGCGAGATCAGGCCTGCAAAGAAACTGCGTTTCACAGGCCTTTGTAAGAGATGTTCCCGGTAGGCTGTAAGAGCACTGTGCAGAGCGAGTTGTTTCTTAGCTTCCCAAGGAGCTGGAAGCAAGATGCTTTGCGGCCCAACTCGCCCTTTGCAAAGAAGCCTGCACTTTGTGCCTTTCAGCTCTCGGCCAATGTAGCACACCCAGAGCAGAAGTTCTACTTCAGCCAGATCAGGCCTGCAAAGCAACTGCGTTTGAGATGCCTTTGTAAGAGATGTTCCCGGTAGGCTGTAAAAGCACTGTGCAGAGCGAGTTGTTTCTTAGCTTCCCAAAGAGCTGGAAGCAAGATGCTTTGGGGCCCAACTCGCCCTTTGGAAAGAAGCCTGCACATTGTGCCTTTCAGCTCTAGGGAAATGTAGCACACCCAGAGCAGAAGTTCTGGTTCAGCCAGATTAGGCCTGAAAAGAAACTGCATTTCACAGGCCTTTGTAACTGATGCTCCCGGTAGGCTGTAAGAGCACTGTGCAGAGCGAGTTGTTTCTTAGCTTCCCAAAGAGCTGGAAGCAAGATGCTTTGGGGCCCAACTCGCCCTTTGGAAAGAAGCCTGCACGTTGTGCTTTTCAGCTCTAGGGCAATGTAGCACACCCAGAGCAGAAGTTCCACTTCAGCCAGATCAGGCCTGCGAAGAAACTGCGTTTCACAGGCCTTTGTAAGAGATGTTCCCGGTAGGCTGTAAGAGCACTGTGCATAGCGAGTTGTTTCTTAGCTTCCCAAAGAGCTGGAAGCAAGATGCTTTGGGGCCCAACTCGCCCTTTGGAAAGAAGCCTGCACGTTGTGCCTTTCAGCTCTAGGGCCATGTAGCACACCCAGAGCAGAAGTTCTAGTTCAGCCAGATCAGGCCTGCAAAGAAACTGCATTTCACAGGCCTTTGTAACTGATGCTCCCGGTAGGCTGTAAGAGCACTGTGCAGAGCGAGTTGTTTCATAGCTAGCCCAAAGAGCTGGAAGCAAGATGCTTTGGGGCCCAACTCGCCCTTTGGAAAGAAGCCGGCACGTTGTGCCTTTCAGCTCTAGGGCCATGTAGCACACACAGAGCAGAAGTTCTACTTCAGCCACATCAGGCCTGCAAAGAAACTGCGTTTCACAGGCCTTTGTAAGAGATGTTCCCGGTAGGCTGTAAGAGCACTGTGCAGAGCGAGTTGTTTCTTAGCTTCCCAAAGAGCTGGAAGCAAGATGCTTTGGGGCCCAACTCGCCCTTTGGAAACAGGCCTGCACGTTGCGCCCTTCAGCTCTAGGGCAATGTAGCACACCCAGAGCAGAAGTTCTAGTGCAGCGTGATCAGGCCTGCAAAGAAACTGCATTTCACAGGCCTTTGTAAGTGATGGTTCCGGTAGGCTGTAAGAGCACTGTGCAGAGCGAGTTGTTTCATAGCTAGCCCAAAGAGCTGGAAGCAAGATGCTTTGGGGCCCAACTCGCCTTTTGCAAAGAAGCCTGAACATTGTGCCTTTCAGCTCTAGGGCCATGTAGCACACCCAGAGCAGAAGTTCTACTTCAGCCAGATCAGGCCTGCAAAGAAACTGCGTTTCACAGGCCTTTGTAAGAGATGTTCCCGGTAGGCTGTAAGAGCACTGTGCAGAGCGAGTTGTTTCTTAGCTTCCCAAAGAGCTGGAAGCAAGATGCTTTGGGGCCCAACTCGCCCTTTGGAAACAGGCCTGCACGTTGCGCCCTTCAGCTCTAGGGCAATGTAGCACACCCAGAGCAGAAGTTCTACTTCAGCCACATCAGGCCTGCAAAGCAACTGCGTTTGAGATGCCTTTGTAAGAGATGTTCCCGGTAGGCTGTAAAAGCACTGTGCAGAGCGAGTTGTTTCTTAGCTTCCCAAAGAGCTGGAAGCAAGATGCTTTGGGGCCCAACTCGCCCTTTGGAAAGAAGCCTGCACATTGTGCCTTTCAGCTCTAGGGAAATGTAGCACACCCAGAGCAGAAGTTCTAGTTCAGCCAGATTAGGCCTGCAAAGAAACTGCATTTCACAGGCCTTTGTAACTGATGCTCCCGGTAGGCTGTAAGAGCACTGTGCAGAGCGAGTTGTTTCTTAGCTTCCCAAAGAGCTGGAAGCAAGATGCTTTGGGGCCCAACTCGCCCTTTGGAAAGAAGCCTGCACGTTGTGCTTTTCAGCTCTAGGGCAATGTAGCACACCCAGAGCAGAAGTTCCACTTCAGCCAGATCAGGCCTGCGAAGAAACTGCGTTTCACAGGCCTTTGTAAGAGATGTTCCCGGTAGGCTGTAAGAGCACTGTGCATAGCGAGTTGTTTCTTAGCTTCCCAAAGAGCTGGAAGCAAGATGCTTTGGGGCCCAACTCGCCCTTTGGAAAGGAGCCTGCACGTTGTGCCTTTCAGCTCTAGGCCAATGTAGCACACCCACAGCAGAAGTTCTACTTTAGCCAGATCAGGCCTGCAAAGAAACTGCGTTTCACAGGCCTTTGTAAGAGATGTTCCCGGTAGGCTGTAAGAGCACTGTGCAGAGCGAGTTGTTTCTTAGCTTCCCAAAGAGCTGGAAGCAAGATGCTTTGGGGCCCAACTCGCCCTTTGGAAAGAAGCCTGCACGTTGTGCCTTTCAGCTCTAGGGCAATGTAGCACACCCAGAGCAGAAGTTCTACATCAGCCAGATCAGGCCTGCAAAGAAACTGCGTTTCACAGGCCTTTGCAAGAGATGTTCCCGGTAGGCTGTAAGAGCACTGTGCAGAGCGAGTTGTTTTTAGGTTCCCAAAGAGCTGGAAGCAAGATGCTTTGGGGCCCAACTCGCCCTTTGGAAAGAAGCCTGCACGTTGTGCCTTTCAGCTCTAGGGCAATGTAGAGCACCCAGAGCAGAAGTTCCACTTCAGCCAGATCAGGCCTGCAAAGAAACTGCGTTTCACAGGCCTTTGTAAGAGATGTTCCCGGTAGGCTGTAAGAGCACTGTGCAGAGCGAGTTGTTTCTTAGCTTCCCAAAGAGCTGGAAGCAAGATGCTTTGGGGCCCAACTCGCCCTTTGGAAAGAAGCCTGCACGTTGTGCCTTTCAGCTCTAGGGCCATGTAGCACACCCAGAGCAGAAGTTCTAGTTCAGCCAGATCAGGCCTGCAAAGAAACTGCATTTCACAGGCCTTTGTAACTGATGCTCCCGGTAGGCTCTAAGAGCACTGTGCAGAGCGAGTTGTTTCATAGCTAGCCCAAAGAGCTGGAAGCAAGATGCTTTGGGGCCCAACTCGCCCTTTGGAAAGAAGCCTGCACGTTGTGCCTTTCAGCTCTAGGGCCATGTAGCACACCCAGAGCAGAAGTTCTACCTCAGCCAGATCAGGCCTGCAAAGAAACTGCGTTTGACAGGCCTTTGTATGAGATGTTCCCAGTAGGCTGTAAGAGCACTGTGCAGTGCGAGTTGTTTCTTAGCTTCCCAAGGAGCTGGAAGCAAGTTGCTTTGCGGCCCAACTCGCCCTTTGGAAAGAAGCCTGCACGTTGTGCCTTTCAGCTCTAGGGCAATGTAGCACACCCAGAGCAGAAGTTCTACTTCAGCCAGATCAGGCCTGCAAAGAAACTGCGTTTCACAGGCCTTTGTAAGAGATGTTCCCAGTAGGCTGTAAGAGCACTGTGCAGAGCGACTTGTTTCTTAGCTTCCCAAAGAGCTGGAAGCAAGATGCTTTGGGGCCCAACTCGCCCTTTGGAAACAGGCCTGCACGTTGCGCCCTTCAGCTCTAGGGCAATGTAGCACACCCAGAGCAGAAGTTCTAGTGCAGCGTGATCAGGCCTGCAAAGAAACTGCATTTCACAGGCCTTTGTAAGTGATGGTTCCGGTAGGCTGTAGGAGCACTGTGCAGAGCGAGTTGTTTCATAGCTAGCCCAAAGAGCTGGAAGCAAGATGCTTTGGGGCCCAACTCGCCTTTTGCAAAGAAGCCTGAACATTGTGCCTTTCAGCTCTAGGGCCATGTAGCACACCCAGAGCAGAAGTTCTACTTCAGCCAGATCAGGCCTGCAAAGAAACTGCGTTTCACAGGCCTTTGTAAGAGATGTTCCCGGTAGGCTGTAAGAGCACTGTGCAGAGCGAGTTGTTTCTTAGCTTCCCAAAGAGCTGGAAGCAAGATGCTTTGGGGCCCAACTCGCCCTTTGGAAAGAAGCCTGCACGTTGTGCCTTTCAGCTCTAGGCCAAAGTAGCACACCCAGAGCAGAAGTTCTACTTCAGCCACATCAGGCCTGCAAAGAAACTGCGTTTCACAGGTCTTTGTAAGAGATGTTCCCGGTAGGCTGTAAGAGCACTGTGCAGAGCGAGTTGTTTCTTAGCTTCCCAAGGAGCTGGAAGCAAGATGCTTTGCGGCCCAACTCGCCCTTTGCAAAGAAGCCTGCACGTTGTGCCTTTCAGCTCTAGGGCAATGTAGCACACGCAGAGCAGAATTTCTAGTTCAGCCAGATCAGGCCTGCAAAGAAACTGTGTTTAACAGGCCTTTGTAAGAGATGTTCCCACTAGGCTGTAAGAGCACTGTGCAGAGCGAATTGTTTCTTAGCTTCCCAAAGAGCTGGAAGCAAGATGGTTTGGGGCCTAACTCGCCCTTTGGAAAGAAGCCTGCACGTTGTGCCTTTCAGCTCTAGGCCAATGTAGCACACCCAGAGCAGAAGTTCTACTTCAGCCAGATCAGGCCTGCCAAGAAACTGCGTTTCACAGGCCTTTGTAAGAGATGTTCCCGGTAGGCTGTAAGAGCACTGTGCAGAGCGAGTTGTTTCTTAGCTTCCCAAAGAGCTGGAAGCAAGATGCTTTGGGGCCCAACTCGCCCTTTGCAAAGAAGCCTGTAGGTTGTGCCTTTCAGCTCTAGGGCAATGTAGCACACCCAGAGCAGAAGTTCTACTTCAGCCAAATCAGGCCTGCAAAGAAACTGCGTTTCACAGGCCTTTGTAAGAGATATTCCCGGTAGGCAGTAAGAGCACTGTGCAGAGCGAGTTGTTTCTTAGCTTCCCAAAGAGCTGGAAGCAAGATGCTTTGGGGCCCAACTCGCCCTTTGGAAAGAAGCCTGCACGTTGTGCCTTTCAGCTCTAGGGCAATGTAGCACACCCAGAGCAGAAGTTCTAGTTCAGCCAGATCAGGCCTGCCAAGAAACTTCGTTTCACAGGCCTTTGTAAGAGATGTTCCCGGTAGGCTGTAAGAGCACTGTGCAGAGCGAGTTGTTTCATAGCTAGCCCAAAGAGCTGGAAGCAAGATGCTTTGGGGCCCAACTCGCCCTTTGGAAAGAAGCCTGCACGTTGTGCCTTTCAGCTCTAGGGCCATGTAGCACACCCAGAGCAGAAGTTCTACCTCAGCCAGATCAGGCCTGCAAAGAAACTGCGTTTGACAGGCCTTTGTATGAGATGTTCCCGGTAGTCTGT
This sequence comes from Equus caballus, assembly GCF_041296265.1. Taxonomy (NCBI): domain Eukaryota; kingdom Metazoa; phylum Chordata; class Mammalia; order Perissodactyla; family Equidae; genus Equus; species Equus caballus. Next base: position 50,963,465 of record NC_091688.1, on the reverse strand, counting down.
AAGAGCACTGTGCAGAGCGAGTTGTTTCTTAGCTTCCCAAAGAGCTGGAAGCAAGATGCTTTGGGGCCCAACTCGCCCTTTGGAAAGAAGCCTGCAGGTTGTGTCTTTCAGCTCTAGGCCAATGGAGCACACCCAGAGCAGAAGTTCTACTTCAGCGAGATCAGGCCTGCAAGGAACTGCGTTTCACAGGCCTTTGTAAGAGATGTTCCCGGTAGGCTGTAAGAGCACTGTGCAGAGCGAGTTGTTTCTTAGCTTCCCAAGGAGCTGGAAGCAAGATGCTTTGCGGCCCAACTCGCCCTTTGCAAAGAATCCTGCACTTTGTGCCTTTCAGCTCTAGGCCAATGTAGCACACCCAGAGCAGAAGTTCTATTTCAGCCAGATCAGGCCTGCAAAGCAACTGCGTTTGAGATGCCTTTGTAAGAGATGTTCCCGGTAGGCTGTAAAAGCACTGTGCAGAGCGAGTTGTTTCTTAGCTTCCCAAAGAGCTGGAAGCAAGATGCTTTGGGGCCCAACTCGCCCTTTGGAAAGAAGCCTGCACATTGTGCCTTTCAGCTCTAGGGAAATGTAGCACACCCAGAGCAGAAGTTCTGGTTCAGCCAGATTAGGCCTGAAAAGAAACTGCATTTCACAGGCCTTTGTAACTGATGCTCCCGGTAGGCTGTAAGAGCACTGTGCAGAGCGAGTTCTTTCTTAGCTTCCCAAAGAGCTGGAAGCAAGATGCTTTGGGGCCCAACTCGCCCTTTGGAAAGAAGCCTGCACGTTGTGCTTTTCAGCTCTAGGGCAATGTAGCACACCCAGAGCAGAAGTTCCAATTCAGCCAGATCAGGCCTGCGAAGAAACTGCGTTTCACAGGCCTTTGTAAGAGATGTTCCCGGTAGGCTGTAAGAGCACTGTGCATAGCGAGTTGTTTCTTAGCTTCCCAAAGAGCTGGAAGCAAGATGCTTTGGGGCCCAACTCGCCCTTTGGAAAGGAGCCTGCACGTTGTGCCTTTCAGCTCTAGGCCAATGTAGCACACCCACAGCAGAAGTTCTACTTTAGCCAGATCAGGCCTGCAAAGAAACTGCGTTTCACAGGCCTTTGTAAGAGATGTTCCCGGTAGGCTGTAAGAGCACTGTGCAGAGCGAGTTGTTTCTTAGCTTCCCAAAGAGCTGGAAGCAAGATGCTTTGGGGCCCAACTCGCCCTTTGGAAAGAAGCCTGCACGTTGTGCCTTTCAGCTCTAGGGCAATGTAGCACACCCAGAGCAGAAGTTCTACATCAGCCAGATCAGGCCTGCAAAGAAACTGCGTTTCACAGGCCTTTGCAAGAGATGTTCCCGGTAGGCTGTAAGAGCACTGTGCAGAGCGAGTTGTTTTTAGGTTCCCAAAGAGCTGGAAGCAAGATGCTTTGGGGCCCAACTCGCCCTTTGGAAAGAAGCCTGCACGTTGTGCCTTTCAGCTCTAGGGCAATGTAGAGCACCCAGAGCAGAAGTTCCACTTCAGCCAGATCAGGCCTGCAAAGATACTGCGTTTCACAGGCCTTTGTAAGAGATGTTCCCGGTAGGCTGTAGGAGCACTGTGCAGAGCGAGTTGTTTCTTAGCTTCCCAAAGAGCTGGAAGCAAGATGCTTTGGGGCCCAACTCGCCCTTTGGAAAGAAGCCTGCACGTTGTGCCTTTCAGCTCTAGGGCAATGTAGCACACCCAGAGCAGAAGTTCTAGTTCAGCCAGATCAGGCCTGCAAAGAAACTGCATTTCACAGGCCTTTGTAACTGATGCTCCCGGTAGGCTGTAAGAGCACTGTGCAGAGCGAGCTGTTTCATAGCTAGCCCAAAGAGCTGGAAGCAAGATGCTTTGGGGCCCAACTCGCCCTTTGGAAAGAAGCCTGCACGTTGTGCCTTTCAGCTCTAGGCCCAAGTAGCACACCCAGAGCAGAAGTTCTACTTCAGCCACATCAGGCCTGCAAAGAAACTGCGTTTCACAGGCCTTGGTAAGAGATGTTCCCGGTAGGCTGTAAGAGCACTGTGCAGAGCGAGTTGTTTCTTAGCTTCCCAAGGAGCTGGAAGCAAGATGCTTTGCGGCCCAACTCGCCCTTTGCAAAGAAGCCTGCACGTTGTGCCTTTCAGCTCTAGGGCAATGTAGCACACGCAGAGCAGAATTTCTAGTTCAGCCAGATCAGGCCTGCAAAGAAACTGTGTTTAACAGGCCTTTGTAAGTGATGTTCCCACTAGGCTGTAAGAGCACTGTGCAGAGCGAATTGTTTCTTAGCTTCCCAAAGAGCTGGAAGCAAGATGGTTTGGGGCCTAACTCGCCCTTTGGAAAGAAGCCTGCACGTTGTGCCTTTCAGCTCTAGGCCAAGGTCGCACACCCAGAGCAGAAGTTCTAGTTCAGCCAGATCAGGCCTGCCAAGAAACTGCGTTTCACAGGCCTTTGTAAGAGATGTTCCCGGTAGGCTGTAAGAGCACTGTGCAGAGCGAGTTGTTTCATAGCTAGCCCAAAGAGCTGGAAGCAAGATGCTTTGGGGCCCAACTCGCCCTTTGCAAAGAAGCCTGCACGTTGTGCCTTTCAGCTCTAGGGCCATGTAGCACACCCAGAGCAGAAGTTCTACCTCAGCCAGATCAGGCCTGCAAAGAAACTGCGTTTGACAGGCCTTTGTATGAGATGTTCCCGGTAGTCTGTAAGAGCACTGTGCAGAGCGAGTTGTTTCTTAGCTTCCCAAAGAGCTGGAAGCAAGATGCTTTGGGGCCCAACTCGCCCTTTGGAAAGAAGCCTGCAGGTTGTGCCTTTCAGCTCAAGGCCAATGGAGCACACCCAGAGCAGAAGTTCTACTTCAGCGAGATCAGGCCTGCAAAGAAACTGCGTTTCACAGGCCTTTGTAAGAGATGTTCCCGGTAGGCTGTAAGAGCACTGTGCAGAGCGAGTTGTTTCTTAGCTTCCCAAGGAGCTGGAAGCAAGATGCTTTGCGGCCCAACTCGCCCTTTGCAAAGAAGCCTGCACTTTGTGCCTTTCAGCTCTAGGCCAATGTAGCACACCCAGAGCAGAAGTTCTACTTCAGCCAGATCAGGCCTGCAAAGCAACTGCGTTTGAGATGCCTTTGTAAGAGATGTTCCCGGTAGGCTGTAAAAGCACTGTGCAGAGCGAGTTGTTTCTTAGCTTCCCAAAGAGCTGGAAGCAAGATGCTTTGGGGCCCAACTCGCCCTTTGGAAAGAAGCCTGCACGTTGTGCCTTTCAGCTCTAGGGCCATGTAGCACACCCAGAGCAGAAGTTCTAGTTCAGCCAGATCAGGCCTGCAAAGAAACTGCATTTCAGAGGCCTTTGTAACTGATGCTCCCGGTAGGCTGTAAGAGCACTGTGCAGAGCGAGTTGTTTCATAGCTAGCCCAAAGAGCTGGAAGCAAGATGCTTTGGGGCCCAACTCGCCCTTTGGAAAGAAGCCGGCACGTTGTGCCTTTCAGCTCTAGGGCCATGTAGCACACACAGAGCAGAAGTTCTACTTCAGCCACATCAGGCCTGCAAAGCAACTGCGTTTGAGATGCCTTTGTAAGAGATGTTCCCGGTAGGCTGTAAAAGCACTGTGCAGAGCGAGTTGTTTCTTAGCTTCCCAAAGAGCTGGAAGCAAGATGCTTTGGGGCCCAACTCGCCCTTTGGAAAGAAGCCTGCACATTGTGCCTTTCAGCTCTAGGGAAATGTAGCACACCCAGAGCAGAAGTTCTAGTTCAGCCAGATTAGGCCTGCAAAGAAACTGCATTTCACAGGCCTTTGTAACTGATGCTCCCGGTAGGCTGTAAGAGCACTGTGCAGAGCGAGTTGTTTCTTAGCTTCCCAAAGAGCTGGAAGCAAGATGCTTTGGGGCCCAACTCGCCCTTTGGAAAGAAGCCTGCACGTTGTGCTTTTCAGCTCTAGGGCAATGTAGCACACCCAGAGCAGAAGTTCCACTTCAGCCAGATCAGGCCTGCGAAGAAACTGCGTTTCACAGGCCTTTGTAAGAGATGTTCCCGGTAGGCTGTAAGAGCACTGTGCATAGCGAGTTGTTTCTTAGCTTCCCAAAGAGCTGGAAGCAAGATGCTTTGGGGCCCAACTCGCCCTTTGGAAAGGAGCCTGCACGTTGTGCCTTTCAGCTCTAGGCCAATGTAGCACACCCACAGCAGAAGTTCTACTTTAGCCAGATCAGGCCTGCAAAGAAACTGCGTTTCACAGGCCTTTGTAAGAGATGTTCCCGGTAGGCTGTAAGAGCACTGTGCAGAGCGAGTTGTTTCTTAGCTTCCCAAAGAGCTGGAAGCAAGATGCTTTGGGGCCCAACTCGCCCTTTGGAAAGAAGCCTGCACGTTGTGCCTTTCAGCTCTAGGGCAATGTAGCACACCCAGAGCAGAAGTTCTACATCAGCCAGATCAGGCCTGCAAAGAAACTGCGTTTCACAGGCCTTTGCAAGAGATGTTCCCGGTAGGCTGTAAGAGCACTGTGCAGAGCGAGTTGTTTTTAGGTTCCCAAAGAGCTGGAAGCAAGATGCTTTGGGGCCCAACTCGCCCTTTGGAAAGAAGCCTGCACGTTGTGCCTTTCAGCTCTAGGGCAATGTAGAGCACCCAGAGCAGAAGTTCCACTTCAGCCAGATCAGGCCTGCAAAGAAACTGCGTTTCACAGGCCTTTGTAAGAGATGTTCCCGGTAGGCTGTAAGAGCACTGTGCAGAGCGAGTTGTTTCTTAGCTTCCCAAAGAGCTGGAAGCAAGATGCTTTGGGGCCCAACTCGCCCTTTGGAAAGAAGCCTGCACGTTGTGCCTTTCAGCTCTAGGGCCATGTAGCACACCCAGAGCAGAAGTTCTAGTTCAGCCAGATCAGGCCTGCAAAGAAACTGCATTTCACAGGCCTTTGTAACTGATGCTCCCGGTAGGCTCTAAGAGCACTGTGCAGAGCGAGTTGTTTCATAGCTAGCCCAAAGAGCTGGAAGCAAGATGCTTTGGGGCCCAACTCGCCCTTTGGAAAGAAGCCTGCACGTTGTGCCTTTCAGCTCTAGGGCCATGTAGCACACCCAGAGCAGAAGTTCTACCTCAGCCAGATCAGGCCTGCAAAGAAACTGCGTTTGACAGGCCTTTGTATGAGATGTTCCCAGTAGGCTGTAAGAGCACTGTGCAGTGCGAGTTGTTTCTTAGCTTCCCAAGGAGCTGGAAGCAAGTTGCTTTGCGGCCCAACTCGCCCTTTGGAAAGAAGCCTGCACGTTGTGCCTTTCAGCTCTAGGCCAATGTAGCACACCCAGAGCAGAAGTTCTACTTCAGCCAGATCAGGCCTGCAAAGAAACTGCGTTTCACAGGCCTTTGTAAGAGATGTTCCCAGTAGGCTGTAAGAGCACTGTGCAGAGCGACTTGTTTCTTAGCTTCCCAAAGAGCTGGAAGCAAGATGCTTTGGGGCCCAACTCGCCCTTTGGAAACAGGCCTGCACGTTGCGCCCTTCAGCTCTAGGGCAATGTAGCACACCCAGAGCAGAAGTTCTAGTGCAGCGTGATCAGGCCTGCAAAGAAACTGCATTTCACAGGCCTTTGTAAGTGATGGTTCCGGTAGGCTGTAGGAGCACTGTGCAGAGCGAGTTGTTTCATAGCTAGCCCAAAGAGCTGGAAGCAAGATGCTTTGGGGCCCAACTCGCCTTTTGCAAAGAAGCCTGAACATTGTGCCTTTCAGCTCTAGGGCCATGTAGCACACCCAGAGCAGAAGTTCTACTTCAGCCAGATCAGGCCTGCAAAGAAACTGCGTTTCACAGGCCTTTGTAAGAGATGTTCCCGGTAGGCTGTAAGAGCACTGTGCAGAGCGAGTTGTTTCTTAGCTTCCCAAAGAGCTGGAAGCAAGATGCTTTGGGGCCCAACTCGCCCTTTGGAAAGAAGCCTGCACGTTGTGCCTTTCAGCTCTAGGCCAAAGTAGCACACCCAGAGCAGAAGTTCTACTTCAGCCACATCAGGCCTGCAAAGAAACTGCGTTTCACAGGTCTTTGTAAGAGATGTTCCCGGTAGGCTGTAAGAGCACTGTGCAGAGCGAGTTGTTTCTTAGCTTCCCAAGGAGCTGGAAGCAAGATGCTTTGCGGCCCAACTCGCCCTTTGCAAAGAAGCCTGCACGTTGTGCCTTTCAGCTCTAGGGCAATGTAGCACACGCAGAGCAGAATTTCTAGTTCAGCCAGATCAGGCCTGCAAAGAAACTGTGTTTAACAGGCCTTTGTAAGAGATGTTCCCACTAGGCTGTAAGAGCACTGTGCAGAGCGAATTGTTTCTTAGCTTCCCAAAGAGCTGGAAGCAAGATGGTTTGGGGCCTAACTCGCCCTTTGGAAAGAAGCCTGCACGTTGTGCCTTTCAGCTCTAGGCCAATGTAGCACACCCAGAGCAGAAGTTCTACTTCAGCCAGATCAGGCCTGCCAAGAAACTGCGTTTCACAGGCCTTTGTAAGAGATGTTCCCGGTAGGCTGTAAGAGCACTGTGCAGAGCGAGTTGTTTCTTAGCTTCCCAAAGAGCTGGAAGCAAGATGCTTTGGGGCCCAACTCGCCCTTTGCAAAGAAGCCTGTAGGTTGTGCCTTTCAGCTCTAGGGCAATGTAGCACACCCAGAGCAGAAGTTCTACTTCAGCCAAATCAGGCCTGCAAAGAAACTGCGTTTCACAGGCCTTTGTAAGAGATATTCCCGGTAGGCAGTAAGAGCACTGTGCAGAGCGAGTTGTTTCTTAGCTTCCCAAAGAGCTGGAAGCAAGATGCTTTGGGGCCCAACTCGCCCTTTGGAAAGAAGCCTGCACGTTGTGCCTTTCAGCTCTAGGGCAATGTAGCACACCCAGAGCAGAAGTTCTAGTTCAGCCAGATCAGGCCTGCCAAGAAACTTCGTTTCACAGGCCTTTGTAAGAGATGTTCCCGGTAGGCTGTAAGAGCACTGTGCAGAGCGAGTTGTTTCATAGCTAGCCCAAAGAGCTGGAAGCAAGATGCTTTGGGGCCCAACTCGCCCTTTGGAAAGAAGCCTGCACGTTGTGCCTTTCAGCTCTAGGGCCATGTAGCACACCCAGAGCAGAAGTTCTACCTCAGCCAGATCAGGCCTGCAAAGAAACTGCGTTTGACAGGCCTTTGTATGAGATGTTCCCGGTAGTCTGTAAGAGCACTGTGCAGAGCGAGTTGTTTCTTAGCTTCCCAAAGAGCTGGAAGCAAGATGCTTTGGGGCCCAACTCGCCCTTTGGAAAGAAGCCTGCAGGTTGTGTCTTTCAGCTCTAGGCCAATGGAGCACACCCAGAGCAGAAGTTCTACTTCAGCGAGATCAGGCCTGCAAGGAACTGCGTTTCACAGGCCTTTGTAAGAGATGTTCCCGGTAGGCTGTAAGAGCACTGTGCAGAGCGAGTTGTTTCTTAGCTTCCCAAGGAGCTGGAAGCAAGATGCTTTGCGGCCCAACTCGCCCTTTGCAAAGAATCCTGCACTTTGTGCCTTTCAGCTCTAGGCCAATGTAGCACACCCAGAGCAGAAGTTCTATTTCAGCCAGATCAGGCCTGCAAAGCAACTGCGTTTGAGATGCCTTTGTAAGAGATGTTCCCGGTAGGCTGTAAAAGCACTGTGCAGAGCGAGTTGTTTCTTAGCTTCCCAAAGAGCTGGAAGCAAGATGCTTTGGGGCCCAACTCGCCCTTTGGAAAGAAGCCTGCACATTGTGCCTTTCAGCTCTAGGGAAATGTAGCACACCCAGAGCAGAAGTTCTGGTTCAGCCAGATTAGGCCTGAAAAGAAACTGCATTTCACAGGCCTTTGTAACTGATGCTCCCGGTAGGCTGTAAGAGCACTGTGCAGAGCGAGTTCTTTCTTAGCTTCCCAAAGAGCTGGAAGCAAGATGCTTTGGGGCCCAACTCGCCCTTTGGAAAGAAGCCTGCACGTTGTGCTTTTCAGCTCTAGGGCAATGTAGCACACCCAGAGCAGAAGTTCCAATTCAGCCAGATCAGGCCTGCGAAGAAACTGCGTTTCACAGGCCTTTGTAAGAGATGTTCCCGGTAGGCTGTAAGAGCACTGTGCATAGCGAGTTGTTTCTTAGCTTCCCAAAGAGCTGGAAGCAAGATGCTTTGGGGCCCAACTCGCCCTTTGGAAAGGAGCCTGCACGTTGTGCCTTTCAGCTCTAGGCCAATGTAGCACACCCACAGCAGAAGTTCTACTTTAGCCAGATCAGGCCTGCAAAGAAACTGCGTTTCACAGGCCTTTGTAAGAGATGTTCCCGGTAGGCTGTAAGAGCACTGTGCAGAGCGAGTTGTTTCTTAGCTTCCCAAAGAGCTGGAAGCAAGATGCTTTGGGGCCCAACTCGCCCTTTGGAAAGAAGCCTGCACGTTGTGCCTTTCAGCTCTAGGGCAATGTAGCACACCCAGAGCAGAAGTTCTACATCAGCCAGATCAGGCCTGCAAAGAAACTGCGTTTCACAGGCCTTTGCAAGAGATGTTCCCGGTAGGCTGTAAGAGCACTGTGCAGAGCGAGTTGTTTTTAGGTTCCCAAAGAGCTGGAAGCAAGATGCTTTGGGGCCCAACTCGCCCTTTGGAAAGAAGCCTGCACGTTGTGCCTTTCAGCTCTAGGGCAATGTAGAGCACCCAGAGCAGAAGTTCCACTTCAGCCAGATCAGGCCTGCAAAGATACTGCGTTTCACAGGCCTTTGTAAGAGATGTTCCCGGTAGCCTGTAGGAGCACTGTGCAGAGCGAGTTGTTTCTTAGCTTCCCAAAGAGCTGGAAGCAAGATGCTTTGGGGCCCAACTCGCCCTTTGGAAAGAAGCCTGCACGTTGTGCCTTTCAGCTCTAGGGCAATGTAGCACACCCAGAGCAGAAGTTCTAGTTCAGCCAGATCAGGCCTGCAAAGAAACTGCATTTCACAGGCCTTTGTAACTGATGCTCCCGGTAGGCTGTAAGAGCACTGTGCAGAGCGAGCTGTTTCATAGCTAGCCCAAAGAGCTGGAAGCAAGATGCTTTGGGGCCCAACTCGCCCTTTGGAAAGAAGCCTGCACGTTGTGCCTTTCAGCTCTAGGCCCAAGTAGCACACCCAGAGCAGAAGTTCTACTTCAGCCACATCAGGCCTGCAAAGAAACTGCGTTTCACAGGCCTTGGTAAGAGATGTTCCCGGTAGGCTGTAAGAGCACTGTGCAGAGCGAGTTGTTTCTTAGCTTCCCAAGGAGCTGGAAGCAAGATGCTTTGCGGCCCAACTCGCCCTTTGCAAAGAAGCCTGCACGTTGTGCCTTTCAGCTCTAGGGCAATGTAGCACACGCAGAGCAGAATTTCTAGTTCAGCCAGATCAGGCCTGCAAAGAAACTGTGTTTAACAGGCCTTTGTAAGTGATGTTCCCACTAGGCTGTAATAGCACTGTGCAGAGCGAATTGTTTCTTAGCTTCCCAAAGAGCTGGAAGCAAGATGGTTTGGGGCCTAACTCGCCCTTTGGAAAGAAGCCTGCACGTTGTGCCTTTCAGCTCTAGGCCAAGGTCGCACACCCAGAGCAGAAGTTCTAGTTCAGCCAGATCAGGCCTGCCAAGAAACTGCGTTTCACAGGCCTTTGTAAGAGATGTTCCCGGTAGGCTGTAAGAGCACTGTGCAGAGCGAGTTGTTTCATAGCTAGCCCAAAGAGCTGGAAGCAAGATGCTTTGGGGCCCAACTCGCCCTTTGCAAAGAAGCCTGCACGTTGTGCCTTTCAGCTCTAGGGCCATGTAGCACACCCAGAGCAGAAGTTCTACCTCAGCCAGATCAGGCCTGCAAAGAAACTGCGTTTGACAGGCCTTTGTATGAGATGTTCCCGGTAGTCTGTAAGAGCACTGTGCAGAGCGAGTTGTTTCTTAGCTTCCCAAAGAGCTGGAAGCAAGATGCTTTGGGGCCCAACTCGCCCTTTGGAAAGAAGCCTGCAGGTTGTGCCTTTCAGCTCAAGGCCAATGGAGCACACCCAGAGCAGAAGTTCTACTTCAGCGAGATCAGGCCTGCAAAGAAACTGCGTTTCACAGGCCTTTGTAAGAGATGTTCCCGGTAGGCTGTAAGAGCACTGTGCAGAGCGAGTTGTTTCTTAGCTTCCCAAGGAGCTGGAAGCAAGATGCTTTGCGGCCCAACTCGCCCTTTGCAAAGAAGCCTGCACTTTGTGCCTTTCAGCTCTAGGCCAATGTAGCACACCCAGAGCAGAAGTTCTACTTCAGCCAGATCAGGCCTGCAAAGCAACTGCGTTTGAGATGCCTTTGTAAGAGATGTTCCCGGTAGGCTGTAAAAGCACTGTGCAGAGCGAGTTGTTTCTTAGCTTCCCAAAGAGCTGGAAGCAAGATGCTTTGGGGCCCAACTCGCCCTTTGGAAAGAAGCCTGCACATTGTGCCTTTCAGCTCTAGGGAAATGTAGCACACCCAGAGCAGAAGTTCTGGTTCAGCCAGATTAGGCCTGCAAAGAAACTGCATTTCAGAGGCCTTTGTAACTGATGCTCCCGGTAGGCTGTAAGAGCACTGTGCAGAGCGAGTTGTTTCTTAGCTTCCCAAAGAGCTGGAAGCAAGATGCTTTGGGGCCCAACTCGCCCTTTGGAAAGAAGCCTGCACGTTGTGCTTTTCAGCTCTAGGGCAATGTAGCACACCCAGAGCAGAAGTTCCACTTCAGCCAGATCAGGCCTGCGAAGAAACTGCGTTTCACAGGCCTTTGTAAGAGATGTTCCCGGTAGGCTGTAAGAGCACTGTGCATAGCGAGTTGTTTCTTAGCTTCCCAAAGAGCTGGAAGCAAGATGCTTTGGGGCCCAACTCGCCCTTTGGAAAGGAGCCTGCACGTTGTGCCTTTCAGCTCTAGGCCAATGTAGCACACCCACAGCAGAAGTTCTACTTTAGCCAGATCAGGCCTGCAAAGAAACTGCGTTTCACAGGCCTTTGTAAGAGATGTTCCCGGTAGGCTGTAAGAGCACTGTGCAGAGCGAGTTGTTTCTTAGCTTCCCAAAGAGCTGGAAGCAAGATGCTTTGGGGCCCAACTCGCCCTTTGGAAAGAAGCCTGCACGTTGTGCCTTTCAGCTCTAGGGCAATGTAGCACACCCAGAGCAGAAGTTCTACATCAGCCAGATCAGGCCTGCAAAGAAACTGCGTTTCACAGGCCTTTGCAAGAGATGTTCCCGGTAGGCTGTAAGAGCACTGTGCAGAGCGAGTTGTTTTTAGGTTCCCAAAGAGCTGGAAGCAAGATGCTTTGGGGCCCAACTCGCCCTTTGGAAAGAAGCCTGCACGTTGTGCCTTTCAGCTCTAGGGCAATGTAGAGCACCCAGAGCAGAAGTTCCACTTCAGCCAGATCAGGCCTGCAAAGATACTGCGTTTCACAGGCCTTTGTAAGAGATGTTCCCGGTAGGCTGTAAGAGCACTGTGCAGAGCGAGTTGTTTCTTAGCTTCCCAAAGAGCTGGAAGCAAGATGCTTTGGGGCCCAACTCGCCCTTTGGAAAGAAGCCTGCACGTTGTGCCTTTCAGCTCTAGGGCAATGTAGCACACCCAGAGCAGAAGTTCTAGTTCAGCCAGATCAGGCCTGCAAAGAAACTGCATTTCACAGGCCTTTGTAACTGATGCTCCCGGTAGGCTGTAAGAGCAGTGTGCAGAGCGAGTTGTTTCATAGCTAGCCCAAAGAGCTGGAAGCAAGATGCTTTGGGGCCCAACTCGCCGTTTGGAAAGAAGCCTGCACGTTGTGCCTTTCAGCTCTAGGGCCATGTAGCACACACAGAGCAGAAGTTCTACTTCAGCCACATCAGGCCTGCAAAGAAACTGCGTTTCACAGGCCTTTGTAAGAGATGTTCCCGGTAGGCTGTAAGAGCACTGTGCAGAGCGAGTTGTTTCTTAGCTTCCCAAAGAGCTGGAAGCAAGAAGCTTTGGGGCCCAACTCGCCCTTTGGAAAGAAGCCTGCACGTTGTGCCTTTCAGCTCTAAGCCAAAGTAGCACACCCAGAGCAGAAGTTCTACTTCAGCCACATCAGGCCTGCAAAGAAACTGCGTTTCACAGGCCTTTGTAAGAGATGTTCCCGGTAGGCTGTAAGAGCACTGTGCAGAGCGAGTTGTTTCTTAGCTTCCCAAGGAGCTGGAAGCAAGATGCTTTGCGGTCCAACTCGCCCTTTGCAAAGAAGCCTGCACGTTGTGCCTTTCAGCTCTAGGGCAATGTAGCACACGCAGAGCAGAATTTCTAGTTCAGCCATATCAGGCCTGCAAAGAAACTGTGTTTAACAGGCCTTTGTAAGAGATGTTCCCACTAGGCTGTAAGAGCACTGTGCAGAGCGAATTGTTTCTTAGCTTCCCAAAGAGCTGGAAGCAAGATGGTTTGGGGCCTAACTCGCCCTTTGGAAAGAAGCCTGCACGTTGTGCCTTTCAGCTCTAGGCCAATGTAGCACACCCAGAGCAGAAGTTCTACTTAAGCCAGATCAGGCCTGCAAAGAAACTGCGTTTCACAGGCCTTTGTAAGAGATGTTAGCGGTAGGCTGTAAGAGCACTGTGCAGAGCGAGTTGTTTCTTAGCTTCCCAAAGAGCTGGAAGCAAGATGCTTTGGGGCCCAACTCGCCCTTTGCAAAGAAGCCTGTAGGTTGTGCCTTTCAGCTCTAGGGCAATGTAGCACACCCAGAGCAGAAGTTCTACTTCAGCCACATCAGGCCTGCAAAGAAACTTCGTTTCACAGGCCTTTGTAAGTGATATCCCCGGTAGGCAGTAAGAGCACTGTGCAGAGCGAGTTGTTTCTTAGCTTCCCAAAGAGCTGGAAGCAAGATGCTTTGGGGCCCAACTCGCCCTTTGGAAAGAAGCCTGCACGTTGTGCCTTTCAGCTCTAGGGCAATGTAGCACACCCAGAGCAGAAGTTCTAGTTCAGCCAGATCAGGCCTGCCAAGAAACTTCGTTTCACAGGCCTTTGTAAGAGATGTTCCCGGTAGGCTGTAAGAGCACTGTGCAGAGCGAGTTGTTTCATAGCTAGCCCAAAGAGCTGGAAGCAAGATGCTTTGGGGCCCAACTCGCCCTTTGGAAAGAAGCCTGCACGTTGTGCCTTTCAGCTCTAGGGCCATGTAGCACACCCAGAGCAGAAGTTCTACCTCAGCCAGATCAGGCCTGCAAAGAAACTGCGTTTGACAGGCCTTTGTATGAGATGTTCCCGGTAGTCTGTAAGAGCACTGTGCAGAGCGAGTTGTTTCTTAGCTTCCCAAAGAGCTGGAAGCAAGATGCTTTGGGGCCCAACTCGCCCTTTGGAAAGAAGCCTGCAGGTTGTGCCTTTCAGCTCTAGGCCAATGGAGCACACCCAGAGCAGAAGTTCTACTTCAGCGAGATCAGGCCTGCAAAGAAACTGCGTTTCACAGGCCTTTGTAAGAGATGTTCCCGGTAGGCTGTAAGAGCACTGTGCAGAGCGAGTTGTTTCTTAGCTTCCCAAGGAGCTGGAAGCAAGATGCTTTGCGGCCCAACTCGCCCTTTGCAAAGAAGCCTGCACTTTGTGCCTTTCAGCTCTAGGCCAATGTAGCACACCCAGAGCAGAAGTTCTACTTCAGCCAGATCAGGCCTGCAAAGCAACTGCGTTTGAGATGCCTTTGTAAGAGATGTTCCCGGTAGGCTGTAAAAGCACTGTGCAGAGCGAGTTGTTTCTTAGCTTCCCAAAGAGCTGGAAGCAAGATGCTTTGGGGCCCAACTCGCCCTTTGGAAAGAAGCCTGCACATTGTGCCTTTCAGCTCTAGGGAAATGTAGCACACCCAGAGCAGAAGTTCTGGTTCAGCCAGATTAGGCCTGAAAAGAAACTGCATTTCACAGGCCTTTGTAACTGATGCTCCCGGTAGGCTGTAAGAGCACTGTGCAGAGCGAGTTGTTTCTTAGCTTCCCAAAGAGCTGGAAGCAAGATGCTTTGGGGCCCAACTCGCCCTTTGGAAAGAAGCCTGCACGTTGTGCTTTTCAGCTCTAGGGCAATGTAGCACACCCAGAGCAGAAGTTCCACTTCAGCCAGATCAGGCCTGCGAAGAAACTGCGTTTCACAGGCCTTTGTAAGAGATGTTCCCGGTAGGCTGTAAGAGCACTGTGCATAGCGAGTTGTTTCTTAGCTTCCCAAAGGGCTGGAAGCAAGATGCTTTGGGGCCCAACTCGCCCTTTGGAAAGGAGCCTGCACGTTGTGCCTTTCAGCTCTAGGCCAATGTAGCACACCCACAGCAGAAGTTCTACTTTAGCCAGATCAGGCCTGCAAAGAAACTGCGTTTCACAGGCCTTTGTAAGAGATGTTCCCGGTAGGCTGTAAGAGCACTGTGCAGAGCGAGTTGTTTCTTAGCTTCCCAAAGAGCTGGAAGCAAGATGCTTTGGGGCCCAACTCGCCCTTTGGAAAGAAGCCTGCACGTTGTGCCTTTCAGCTCTAGGGCAATGTAGCACACCCAGAGCAGAAGTTCTACATCAGCCAGATCAGGCCTGCAAAGAAACTGCGTTTCACAGGCCTTTGCAAGAGATGTTCCCGGTAGGCTGTAAGAGCACTGTGCAGAGCGAGTTGTTTTTAGGTTCCCAAAGAGCTGGAAGCAAGATGCTTTGGGGCCCAACTCGCCCTTTGGAAAGAAGCCTGCACGTTGTGCCTTTCAGCTCTAGGGCAATGTAGAGCACCCAGAGCAGAAGTTCCACTTCAGCCAGATCAGGCCTGCAAAGATACTGCGTTTCACAGGCCTTTGTAAGAGATGTTCCCGGTAGGCTGTAAGAGCACTGTGCAGAGCGAGTTGTTTCTTAGCTTCCCAAAGAGCTGGAAGCAAGATGCTTTGGGGCCCAACTCGCCCTTTGGAAAGAAGCCTGCACGTTGTGCCTTTCAGCTCTAGGGCAATGTAGCACACCCAGAGCAGAAGTTCTAGTTCAGCCAGATCAGGCCTGCAAAGAAACTGTGTTTAACAGGCCTTTGTAAGAGATGTTCCCACTAGGCTGTAAGAGCACTGTGCAGAGCGAATTGTTTCTTAGCTTCCCAAAGAGCTGGAAGCAAGATGGTTTGGGGCCTAACTCGCCCTTTGGAAAGAAGCCTGCACATTGTGCCTTTCAGCTCTAGGCCAATGTAGCACACCCAGAGCAGAAGTTCTACTTCAGCCAGATCAGGCCTGCAAAGAAACTGCGTTTCACAGGCCTTTGAAAGAGATGTTCCCGGTAGGCTGTAAGAGCACTGTGCAGAGCGAGTTGTTTCTTAGCTTCCCAAAGAGCTGGAAGCAAGATGCTTTGGGGCCCAACTCGCCCTTTGCAAAGAAGCCTGTAGGTTGTGCCTTTCAGCTCTAGGGCAATGTAGCACACCCAGAGCAGAAGTTCTACTTCAGCCACATCAGGCCTGCAAAGAAACTGCGTTTCACAGGCCTTTGTAAGAGATATTCCCGGTAGGCAGTAAGAGCACTGTGCAGAGCGAGTTGTTTCTTAGCTTCCCAAAGAGCTGGAAGCAAGATGCTTTGGGGCCCAACTCGCCCTTTGGAAAGAAGCGTGCACGTTGTGCCTTTCAGCTCTAGGGCAATGTAGCACACCCAGAGCAGAAGTTCTAGTTCAGCCAGATCAGGCCTGCCAAGAAACTTCGTTTCACAGGCCTTTGTAAGAGATGTTCCCGGTAGGCTGTAAGAGCACTGTGCAGAGCGAGTTGTTTCATAGCTAGCCCAAAGAGCTGGAAGCAAGATGCTTGGGGGCCCAACTCGCCCTTTGGAAAGAAGCCTGCACGTTGTGCCTTTCAGCTCTAGGGCCATGTAGCACACCCAGAGCAGAAGTTCTACCTCAGCCAGATCAGGCCTGCAAAGAAACTGCGTTTGACAGGCCTTTGTATGAGATGTTCCCGGTAGTCTGTAAGAGCACTGTGCAGAGCGAGTTGTTTCTTAGCTTCCCAAAGAGCTGGAAGCAAGATGCTTTGGGGCCCAACTCGCCCTTTGGAAAGAAGCCTGCAGGTTGTGCCTTTCAGCTCTAGGCCAATGGAGCACACCCAGAGCAGAAGTTCTACTTCAGCGAGATCAGGCCTGCAAAGAAACTGCGTTTCACAGGCCTTTGTAAGAGATGTTCCCGGTAGGCTGTAAGAGCACTGTGCAGAGCGAGTTGTTTCTTAGCTTCCCAAGGAGCTGGAAGCAAGATGCTTTGCGGCCCAACTCGCCCTTTGCAAGGAAGCCTGCACTTTGTGCCTTTCAGCTCTAGGCCAATGTAGCACACCCAGAGCAGAAGTTCTACTTCAGCCAGATCAGGCCTGCAAAGCAACTGCGTTTGAGATGCCTTTGTAAGAGATGTTCCCGGTAGGCTGTAAAAGCACTGTGCAGAGCGAGTTGTTTCTTAGCTTCCCAAAGAGCTGGAAGCAAGATGCTTTGGGGCCCAACTCGCCCTTTGGAAAGAAGCCTGCACATTGTGCCTTTCAGCTCTAGGGAAATGTAGCACACCCAGAGCAGAAGTTCTGGTTCAGCCAGATTAGGCCTGCAAAGAAACTGCATTTCACAGGCCTTTGTAACTGATGCTCCCGGTAGGCTGTAAGAGCACTGTGCAGAGCGAGTTGTTTCTTAGCTTCCCAAAGAGCTGGAAGCAAGATGCTTTGGGGCCCAACTCGCCCTTTGGAAAGAAGCCTGCACGTTGTGCTTTTCAGCTCTAGGGCAATGTAGCACACCCAGAGCAGAAGTTCCACTTCAGCCAGATCAGGCCTGCGAAGAAACTGCGTTTCACAGGCCTTTGTAAGAGATGTTCCCGGTAGGCTGTAAGAGCACTGTGCAGAGCGAGTTGTTTCTTAGCTTCCCAAAGAGCTGGAAGCAAGATGCTTTGGGGCCCAACTCGCCCTTTGGAAAGGAGCCTGCACGTTGTGCCTTTCAGCTCTAGGCCAATGTAGCACACCCACAGGAGAAGTTCTACTTCAGCCAGATCAGGCCTGCAAAGAAACTGCGTTTCACAGGCCTTTGCAAGAGATGTTCCCGGTAGGCTGTAAGAGCACTGTGCAGAGCGAGTTGTTTCATAGCTAGCCCAAAGAGCTGGAAGCAAGATGCTTTGGGGCCCAACTCGCCCTTTGGAAAGAAGCCTGCACGTTGTGCCTTTCAGCTCTAGGGCAATGTAGAGCACCCAGAGCAGAAGTTCCACTTCAGCCAGATCAGGCCTGCAAAGATACTGCGTTTCACAGGCCTTTGTAAGAGATGTTCCCGGTAGGCTGTAAGAGCACTGTGCAGAGCGAGTTGTTTCTTAGCTTCCCAAAGAGCTGGAAGCAAGATGCTTTGGGGCCCAACTCGCCCTTTGGAAAGAAGCCTGCACGTTGTGCCTTTCAGCTCTAGGGCAATGTAGCACACCCAGAGCAGAAGTTCTAGTTCAGCCAGATCAGGCCTGCAAAGAAACTGCATTTCACAGGCCTTTGTAACTGATGCTCCCGGTAGGCTGTAAGAGCACTGTGCAGAGCGAGTTGTTTCATAGCTAGCCCAAAGAGCTGGAAGCAAGATGCTTTGGGGCCCAACTCGCCCTTTGGAAAGAAGCCTGCACGTTGTGCCTTTCAGCTCTAGGGCCATGTAGCACACACAAAGCAGAAGTTCTACTTCAGCCACATCAGGCCTGCAAAGAAACTGCGTTTCACAGGCCTTTGTAAGAGATGTTCCCGGTAGGCTGTAAGAGCACTGTGCAGAGCGAGTTGTTTCTTAGCTTCCCAAAGAGCTGGAAGCAAGAAGCTTTGGGGCCCAACTCGCCCTTTGGAAAGAAGCCTGCACGTTGTGCCTTTCAGCTCTAGGCCAAAGTAGCACACCCAGAGCAGAATTTCTAGTTCAGCCAGATCAGGCCTGCAAAGAAACTGCGTTTCACAGGCCTTTGTAAGAGATGTTCCCGGTAGGCTGTAAGAGCACTGTGCAGAGCGAGTTGTTTCATAGCTAGCCCAAAGAGCTGGAAGCAAGATGCTTTGGGGCCCAACTCGCCCTTTGGAAAGAAGCCTGCACGTTGTGCCTTTCAGCTCTAGGGCCATGTAGCACACCCAGAGCAGAAGTTCTACCTCAGCCAGATCAGGCCTGCAAAGAAACTGCGTTTGACAGGCCTTTGTATGAGATGTTCCCGGTAGGCTGTAAGAGCACTGTGCAGTGCGAGTTGTTTCTTAGCTTCCCAAGGAGCTGGAAGCAAGTTGCTTTGCGGCCCAACTCGCCCTTTGCAAAGAAGCCTGCACGTTGTGCCTTTCAGCTCTAGGGCAATGTAGCACACGCAGAGCAGAAGTTCTAGTTCAGCCAGATCCGGCCTGCAAAGCAACTGCATTTCACAGGCCTTTGTAAGAGATGTTCCCAGTAGGCTGTAAGAGCACTATGCAGAGCGAGTTGTTTCTTAGCTTCCCAAAGAGCTGGAAGCAAGATGCTTTGGGGCCCAACTCGCCCTTTGGAAAGAAGCCTGCACGTTGTGCCTTTCAGCTCTAGGGCAATGTAGCACACGCAGAGCAGAAGTTCTAGTTCAGCCAGATCCGGCCTGCAAAGCAACTGCATTTCACAGGTCTTTGTAAGAGATGTTCCCAGTAGGCTGTAAGAGCACTGTGCAGAGCGTGTTGTTTCTTAGCTTCCCAAAGAGCTGGAAGCAAGATGCTTTGGGGCCCAACTCGCCCTTTGGAAACAGGCCTGCACGTTGTGCCCTTCAGCTCTAGGGCAATGTAGCACACCCAGAGCAGAAGTTCTAGTGCAGCGTGATCAGGCCTGCAAAGAAACTGCATTTCACAGGCCTTTGTAAGTGATGGTTCCGGTAGGCTGTAAGAGCACTGTGCAGAGCGAGTTGTTACTTAGCTTCCCAAAGAGCTGGAAGCAAGATGCTTTGGGGCCCAACTCGCCCTTTGGAAAGAAGCCTGCACGTTGTGCCTTTCAGCTCTAGGGCAATGTAGAGCACCCAGAGCAGAAGTTCCACTTCAGCCAGATCAGGCCTGCAAAGAAACTGCGTTTCACAGGCCTTTGTAAGAGATGTTCCCGGTAGGCTGTAAGAGCACTGTGCAGAGCGAGTTGTTTCTTAGCTTCCCAAAGAGCTGGAAGCAAGATGCTTTGGGGCCCAACTCGCCCTTTGGGAAGAAGCCTGCACGTTGTGCCTTTCAGCTCTAGGGCCATGTAGCACACCCAGAGCAGAAGTTCTACATCAGCCAGATCAGGCCTGCAAAGAAACTGCATTTCACAGGCCTTTGTAACTGATGCTCCCGGTAGGCTGTAAGAGCACTGTGCAGAGCGAGTTGTTTCATAGCTAGCCCAAAGAGCTGGAAGCAAGATGCTTTGGGGCCCAACTCGCCCTTTGGAGAGAAGCCTGCACGTTGTGCCTTTCAGCTCTAGGGCCATGTAGCACACACAGAGCAGAAGTTCTACTTCAGCCACATCAGGCCTGCAAAGAAACTGCGTTTCACAGGCCTTTGTAAGAGATGTTCCCGGTAGGCTGTAAGAGCACTGTGCAGAGCGAGTTGTTTCTTAGCTTCCCAAAGAGCTGGAAGCAAGAAGCTTTGGGGCCCAACTCGCCCTTTGCAAAGAAGCCTGCACGTTGTGCCTTTCAGCTCTAGGCCAATGTAGCACACCCAGAGCAGAAGTTCTACTTCAGCCAGATCAGGCCTGCAAAGAAACTGCGTTTCACAGGCCTTTGTAAGAGATGCTCCCGGTAGGCTGTAAGAGCACTGTGCAGAGCGAGTTGTTTCATAGCTAGCCCAAAGAGCTGGAAGCAAGATGCTTTGGGGCCCAACTCGCCCTTTGGAAAGAAGCCTGCACGTTGTGCCTTTCAGCTCTAGGGCCATGTAGCACACCCAGAGCAGAAGTTCTACCTCAGCCAGATCAGGCCTGCAAAGAAACTGCGTTTGACAGGCCTTTGTATGAGATGTTCCCAGTAGGCTGTAAGAGCACTGTGCAGTGCGAGTTGTTTCTTAGCTTCCCAAGGAGCTGGAAGCAAGTTGCTTTGCGGCACAACTCGCCCTTTGCAAAGAAGCCTGCACGTTGTGCCTTTCAGCTCTAGGGCAATGTAGCACACCCAGAGCAGAAGTTCTACTTCAGCCAGATCAGGCCTGCAAAGAAACTGCGTTTCACAGGCCTTTGTAAGAGATGTTCCCAGTAGGCTGTAAGAGCACTGTGCAGAGCGACTTGTTTCTTAGCTTCCCAAAGAGCTGGAAGCAAGATGCTTTGGGGCCCAACTCGCCCTTTGGAAACAGGCCTGCACGTTGCGCCCTTCAGCTCTAGGGCAATGTAGCACACCCAGAGCAGAAGTTCTAGTGCAGCGTGATCAGGCCTGCAAAGAAACTGCATTTCACAGGCCTTTGTAAGTGATGGTTCCGGTAGGCTGTAAGAGCACTGTGCAGAGCGAGTTGTTTCATAGCTAGCCCAAAGAGCTGGAAGCAAGATGCTTTGGGGCCCAACTCGCCTTTTGCAAAGAAGCCTGAACATTGTGCCTTTCAGCTCTAGGGCCATGTAGCACACCCAGAGCAGAAGTTCTACTTCAGCCACATCAGGCCTGCAAAGAAACTGCGTTTCACAGGCCTTTGTAAGAGATGTTCCCACTAGGCTGTAAGAGCACTGTGCAGAGCGAATTGTTTCTTAGCTTCCCAAAGAGCTGGAAGCAAGATGGTTTGGGGCCTAACTCGCCCTTTGGAAAGAAGCCTGCACGTTGTGCCTTTCAGCTCTAGGCCAATGTAGCACACCCAGAGCAGAAGTTCTACTTCAGCCAGATCAGGCCTGCAAAGAAACTGCGTTTCACAGGCCTTTGTAAGAGATGTTCCCGGTAGGCTGTAAGAGCACTGTGCAGAGCGAGTTGTTTCTTAGCTTCCCAAAGAGCTGGAAGCAAGATGCTTTGGGGCCCAACTCGCCCTTTGCAAAGAAGCCTGCACGTTGTGCCTTTCAGCTCTAGGGCAATGTAGCACACCCAGAGCAGAAGTTCTACTTCAGCCACATCAGGCCTGCAAAGAAACTGCGTTTCACAGGCCTTTGTAAGAGATATTCCCGGTAGGCAGTAAGAGCACTGTGCAGAGCGAGTTGTTTCTTAGCTTCCCAAAGAGCTGGAAGCAAGATGCTTTGGGGCCCAACTCGCCCTTTGGAAAGAAGCCTGCACGTTGTGCCTTTCAGCTCGAGGGCAATGTAGCACACCCAGAGCAGAAGTTCTAGTTCAGCCAGATCAGGCCTGCCAAGAAACTTCGTTTCACAGGCCTTTGTAAGAGATGTTCCCGGTAGGCTGTAAGAGCACTGTGCAGAGCGAGTTGTTTCATAGCTAGCCCAAAGAGCTGGAAGCAAGATGCTTTGGGGCCCAACTCGCCCTTTGGAAAGAAGCCTGCACGTTGTGCCTTTCAGCTCTAGGGCCATGTAGCACACCCAGAGCAGAAGTTCTACCTCAGCCAGATCAGGCCTGCAAAGAAACTGCGTTTGACAGGCCTTTGTATGAGATGTTCCCGGTAGTCTGTAAGAGCACTGTGCAGAGCGAGTTGTTTCTTAGCTTCCCAAAGAGCTGGAAGCAAGATGCTTTGGGGCCCAACTCGCCCTTTGGAAAGAAGCCTGCAGGTTGTGCCTTTCAGCTCTAGGCCAATGGAGCACACCCAGAGCAGAAGTTCTACTTCAGCGAGATCAGGCCTGCAAAGCAACTGCGTTTGAGATGCCTTTGTAAGAGATGTTCCCGGTAGGCTGTAAAAGCACTGTGCAGAGCGAGTTGTTTCTTAGCTTCCCAAAGAGCTGGAAGCAAGATGCTTTGGGGCCCAACTCGCCCTTTGGAAAGAAGCCTGCACATTGTGCCTTTCAGCTCTAGGGAAATGTAGCACAACCAGAGCAGAAGTTCTACTTCAGCCAGATCAGGCCTGCAAAGCAACTGCGTTTGAGATGCCTTTGTAAGAGATGTTCCCGGTAGGCTGTAAAAGCACTGTGCAGAGCGAGTTGTTTCTTAGCTTCCCAAAGAGCTGGAAGCAAGATGCTTTGGGGCCCAACTCGCCCTTTGGAAAGAAGCCTGCACATTGTGCCTTTCAGCTCTAGGGAAATGTAGCACACCCAGAGCAGAAGTTCTGGTTCAGCCAGATTAGGCCTGCAAAGAAACTGCATTTCACAGGCCTTTGTAACAGATGCTCCCGGTAGGCTGTAAGAGCACTGTGCAGAGCGAGTTGTTTCTTAGCTTCCCAAACAGCTGGAAGCAAGATGCTTTGGGGCCCAACTCGCCCTTTGGAAAGAAGCCTGCACGTTGTGCTTTTCAGCTCTAGGGCAATGTAGCACACCCAGAGCAGAAGTTCCACTTCAGCCAGATCAGGCCTGCGAAGAAACTGCGTTTGACAGGCCTTTGTAAGAGATGTTCCCGGTAGGCTGTAAGAGCACTGTGCATAGCGAGTTGTTTCTTAGCTTCCCAAAGAGCTGGAAGCAAGATGCTTTGGGGCCCAACTCGCCCTTTGGAAAGGAGCCTGCACGTTGTGACTTTCAGCTCTAGGCCAATGTAGCACACCCACAGCAGAAGTTCTACTTTAGCCAGATCAGGCCTGCAAAGAAACTGCGTTTCACAGGCCTTTGTAAGAGATGTTCCCGGTAGGCTGTAAGAGCACTGTGCAGAGCGAGTTGTTTCTTAGCTTCCCAAAGAGCTGGAAGCAAGATGCTTTGGGGCCCAACTCGCCCTTTGGAAAGAAGCCTGCACGTTGTGCCTTTCAGCTCTAGGGCAATGTAGCACACCCAGAGCAGAAGTTCTACATCAGCCAGATCAGGCCTGCAAAGAAACTGCGTTTCACAGGCCTTTGCAAGAGATGTTCCCGGTAGGCTGTAAGAGCACTGTGCAGAGCGAGTTGTTTTTAGGTTCCCAAAGAGCTGGAAGCAAGATGCTTTGGGGCCCAACTCGCCCTTTGGAAAGAAGCCTGCACGTTGTGCCTTTCAGCTCTAGGGCAATGTAGAGCACCCAGAGCAGAAGTTCCACTTCAGCCAGATCAGGCCTGCAAAGATACTGCGTTTCACAGGCCTTTGTAAGAGATGTTCCCGGTAGGCTGTAAGAGCACTGTGCAGAGCGAGTTGTTTCTTAGCTTCCCAAAGAGCTGGAAGCAAGATGCTTTGGGGCCCAACTCGCCCTTTGGAAAGAAGCCTGCACGTTGTGCCTTTCAGCTCTAGGGCCATGTAGCACACCCAGAGCAGAAGTTCTAGTTCAGCCAGATCAGGCCTGCAAAGAAACTGCATTTCACAGGCCTTTGTAACTGATGCTCCCGGTAGGCTGTAAGAGCACTGTGCAGAGCGAGTTGTTTCATAGCTAGCCCAAAGAGCTGGAAGCAAGATGCTTTGGGGCCCAACTCGCCCTTTGGAAAGAAGCCTGCACGTTGTGCCTTTCAGCTCTAGGGCCATGTAGCACACACAGAGCAGAAGTTCTACTTCAGCCACATCAGGCCTGCAAAGAAACTGCGTTTCACAGGCCTTTGTAAGAGATGTTCCCGGTAGGCTGTAAGAGCACTGTGCAGAGCGAGTTGTTTCTTAGCTTCCCAAAGAGCTGGAAGCAAGAAGCTTTGGGGCCCAACTCGCCCTTTGGAAAGAAGCCTGCACGTTGTGCCTTTCAGCTCTAGGCCAATGTAGCACACCCAGAGCAGAAGTTCTACTTCAGCCAGATCAGGCCTGCAAAGAAACTGCGTTTCACAGGCCTTTGTAAGAGATGTTCCCGGTAGGCTGTAAGAGCACTGTGCAGAGCGAGTTGTTTCATAGCTAGCCCAAAGAGCTGGAAGCAAGATGCTTTGGGGCCCAACTCGCCCTTTGGAAAGAAGCCTGCACGTTGTGCCTTTCAGCTCTAGGGCCATGTAGCACACCCAGAGTAGAAGTTCTACCTCAGCCAGATCAGGCCTGCAAAGAAACTGCGTTTGACAGGCCTTTGTATGAGATGTTCCCGGTAGGCTGCAAGAGCACTGTGCAGTGCGAGTTGTTTCTTAGCTTCCCAAGGAGCTGGAAGCAAGTTGCTTTGCGGCCCAACTCGCCCTTTGCAAAGAAGCCTGCACGTTGTGCCTTTCAGCTCTAGGGCAATGTAGCACACGCAGAGCAGAAGTTCTAGTTCAGCCAGATCCGGCCTGCAAAGCAACTGCATTTCACAGGCCTTTGTAAGAGATGTTCCCAGTAGGCTGTAAGAGCAGTGTGCAGAGCGAGTTGTTTCTTAGCTTCCCAAAGAGCTGGAAGCAAGATGCTTTGGGGCCCAACTCGCCCTTTGGAAACAGGCCTGCACGTTGTGCCCTTCAGCTCTAGGGCAATGTAGCACACCCAGAGCAGAAGTTCTAGTGCAGCGTGATCAGGCCTGCAAAGAAACTGCATTTCACAGGCCTTTGTAAGTGATGGTTCCGGTAGGCTGTAAGAGCACTGTGCAGAGCGAGTTGTTTCATAGCTAGCCCAAAGAGCTGGAAGCAAGATGCTTTGGGGCCCAACTCGCCTTTTGCAAAGAAGCCTTCACATTGTGCCTTTCAGCTCTAGGGCCATGTAGCACACCCAGAGCAGAAGTTCTACTTCAGCCCGATCAGGCCTGCAAAGAAACTGCGTTTCACAGGCCTTTGTAAGAGATCTTCCCGGTAGGCTGTAAGAGCACTGTGCAGAGCGAGTTGTTACTTAGCTTCCCAAAGAGCTGGAAGCAAGGTGCTTTGGGGCCCAACTCGCCCTTTGGAAAGAAGCCTGCACGTTGTGCCTTTCAGCTCTAGGGCAATGTAGAGCACCCAGAGCAGAAGTTCCACTTCAGCCAGATCAGGCCTGCAAAGAAACTGCGTTTCACAGGCCTTTGTAAGAGATGTTCCCGGTAGGCTGTAAGAGCACTGTGCAGAGCGAGTTGTTTCTTAGCTTCCCAAAGAGCTGGAAGCAAGATGCTTTGGGGCCCAACTCGCCCTTTGGAAAGAAGCCTGCACGTTGTGCCTTTCAGCTCTAGGGCCATGTAGCACACCCAGAGCAGAAGTTCTAGTTCAGCCAGATCAGGCCTGCAAAGAAACTGCATTTCACAGGCCTTTGTAACTGATGCTCCCGGTAGGCTGTAAGAGCACTGTGCAGAGCGAGTTGTTTCATAGCTAGCCCAAAGAGCTGGAAGCAAGATGCTTTGGGGCCCAACTCGCCCTTTGGAAAGAAGCCTGCACGTTGTGCCTTTCAGCTCTAGGGCCATGTAGCACACACAGAGCAGAAGTTCTACTTCAGCCACATCAGGCCTGCAAAGAAACTGCATTTCACAGGCCTTTGTAAGAGATGTTCCCGGTAGGCTGTAAGAGCACTGTGCAGAGCGAGTTGTTTCTTAGCTTCCCAAAGAGCTGGAAGCAAGAAGCTTTGGGGCCCAACTCGCCCTTTGGAAAGAAGCCTGCACGTTGTGCCTTTCAGCTCTAGGCCAATGTAGCACACCCAGAGCAGAAGTTCTACTTCAGCCAGATCAGGCCT
The DNA here is from genome assembly GCF_041296265.1 of Equus caballus. Lineage (NCBI taxonomy): Eukaryota > Metazoa > Chordata > Mammalia > Perissodactyla > Equidae > Equus > Equus caballus. The sequence goes on along the minus strand of NC_091688.1, from coordinate 50,938,310 downwards.
GCAAAGAAACTGCGTTTCACAGGCCTTTGTAAGAGATGTTCCCGGTAGGCTGTAAGAGCACTGTGCAGAGCGAGTTGTTTCATAGCTAGCCCAAAGAGCTGGAAGCAAGATGCTTTGGGGCCCAACTCGCCCTTTGGAAAGAAGCCTGCACGTTGTGCCTTTCAGCTCTAGGCCAAAGTAGCACACCCAGAGCAGAAGTTCTACTTCAGCCACATCAGGCCTGCAAAGAAACTGCGTTTCACAGGCCTTTGTAAGAGATGTTCCCGGTAGGCTGTAAGAGCACTGTGCAGAGCGAGTTGTTTCTTAGCTTCCCAAGGAGCTGGAAGCAAGAAGCTTTGGGGCCCAACTCGCCCTTTGCAAAGAAGCCTGCACGTTGTGCCTTTCAGCTCTAGGGCAATGTAGCACACGCAGAGCAGAATTTCTAGTTCAGCCAGATCAGGCCTGCAAAGAAACTGTGTTTAACAGGCCTTTGTAAGAGATGTTCCCACTAGGCTGTAAGAGCACTGTGCAGAGCGAATTGTTTCTTAGCTTCCCAAAGAGCTGGAAGCAAGATGGTTTGGGGCCTAACTCGCCCTTTGGAAAGAAGCCTGCACGTTGTGCCTTTCAGCTCTAGGCCAATGTAGCACACCCAGAGCAGAAGTTCTACTTCAGCCAGATCAGGCCTGCAAAGAAACTGCGTTTCACAGGCCTTTGTAAGAGATGTTCCCGGTAGGCTGTCAGAGCACTGTGCAGAGCGAGTTGTTTCTTAGCTTCCCAAAGAGCTGGAAGCAAGATGCTTTGGGGCCCAACTCGCCCTTTGGAAAGAAGCCTGCACGTTGTGCCTTTCAGCTCTAGGGCAATGTAGCACACCCAGAGCAGAAGTTCTAGTTCAGCCAGATCAGGCCTGCGAAGAAACTTCGTTTCACAGGCCTTTGTAAGAGATGTTCCCGGTAGGCTGTAAGAGCACTGTGCAGAGCGAGTTGTTTCATAGCTAGCCCAAAAAGCTGGAAGCAAGATGCTTTGGGGCCCAACTCGCCCTTTGGAAAGAAGCCTGCACGTTGTGCCTTTCAGCTCTAGGGCAATGTAGCACACCCAGAGCAGAAGTTCTAGTTCAGCCAGATCAGGCCTGCGAAGAAACTTCGTTTCACAGGCCTTTGTAAGAGATGTTCCCGGTAGGCTGTAAGAGCACTGTGCAGAGCGAGTTGTTTCATAGCTAGCCCAAAGAGCTGGAAGCAAGATGCTTTGGGGCCCAACTCGCCCTTTGGAAAGAAGCCTGCACGTTGTGCCTTTCAGCTCTAGGGCCATGTAGCACACCCAGAGCAGAAGTTCTACCTCAGCCAGATCAGGCCTGCAAAGAAACTGCGTTTGACAGGCCTTTGTATGAGATGTTCCCGGTAGTCTGTAAGAGCACTGTGCAGAGCGAGTTGTTTCTTAGCTTCCCAAAGAGCTGGAAGCAAGATGCTTTGGGGCCCAACTCGCCCTTTGGAAAGAAGCCTGCAGGTTGTGCCTTTCAGCTCTAGGCCAATGGAGCACACCCAGAGCAGAAGTTCTACTTCAGCGAGATCAGGCCTGCAAAGAAACTGCGTTTCACAGGCCTTTGTAAGAGATGTTCCCGGTAGGCTGTAAGAGCACTGTGCAGAGCGAGTTGTTTCTTAGCTTCCCAAGGAGCTGGAAGCAAGATGCTTTGCGGCCCAACTCGCCCTTTGGAAAGAAGCCTGCTCTTTGTGCCTTTCAGCTCTAGGCCAATGTAGCACACCCAGAGCAGAAGTTCTACTTCAGCCAGATCAGGCCTGCAAAGAAACTGCGTTTCACAGGCCTTTGTAAGAGATGTTCCCAGTAGGCTGTAAGAGCACTGTGCAGAGCGAGTTGTTTCTTAGCTTCCCAAAGAGCTGGAAGCAAGATGCATTGGGGCCCAACTCGCTCTTTGGAAACAGGCCTGCACGTTGCGCCCTTCAGCTCTAGGGCAATGTAGCACACCCAGAGCAGAAGTTCTAGTGCAGCGTGATCAGGCCTGCAAAGAAACTGCGTTTCACAGGCCTTTGTAAGAGATGTTCCCGGTAGGCTGTAAGAGCACTGTGCATAGCGAGTTGTTTCTTAGCTTCCCAAAGAGCTGGAAGCAAGATGCTTTGGGGCCCAACTCGCCCTTTGGAAAGGAGCCTGCACGTTGTGCCTTTCAGCTCTAGGCCAATGTAGCACACCCACAGCAGAAGTTCTACTTTAGCCAGATCAGGCCTGCAAAGAAACTGCGTTTCACAGGCCTTTGTAAGAGATGTTCCCGGTAGGCTGTAAGAGCACTGTGCAGAGCGAGTTGTTTCTTAGCTTCCCAAAGAGCTGGAAGCAAGATGCTTTGGGGCCCAACTAGCCCTTTGGAAAGAAGCCTGCACGTTGTGCCTTTCAGCTCTAGGGCAATGTAGCACACCCAGAGCAGAAGTTCTACATCAGCCAGATCAGGCCTGCAAAGAAACTGCGTTTCACAGGCCTTTGCAAGAGATGTTCCCGGTAGGCTGTAAGAGCACTGTGCAGAGCGAGTTGTTTTTAGGTTCCCAAAGAGCTGGAAGCAAGATGCTTTGGGGCCCAACTCGCCCTTTGGAAAGAAGCCTGCACGTTGTGCCTTTCAGCTCTAGGGCAATGTAGAGCACCCAGAGCAGAAGTTCCACTTCAGCCAGATCAGGCCTGCAAAGATACTGCGTTTCACAGGCCTTTGTAAGAGATGTTCCCGGTAGGCTGTAAGAGCACTGTGCAGAGCGAGTTGTTTCTTAGCTTCCCAAAGAGCTGGAAGCAAGATGCTTTGGGGCCCAACTCGCCCTTCGGAAAGAAGCCAGCACGTTGTGCCTTTCAGCTCTAGGGCAATGTAGCACACCCAGAGCAGAAGTTCTAGTTCAGCCAGATCAGGCCTGCAAAGAAACTGCATTTCACAGGCCTTTGTAACTGATGCTCCCGGTAGGCTGTAAGAGCACTGTGCAGAGCGAGTTGTTTCATAGCTAGCCCAAAGAGCTGGAAGCAAGATGCTTTGGGGCCCAACTCGCCCTTTGGAAAGAAGCCTGCACGTTGTGCCTTTCAGCTCTAGGGCCATGTAGCACACACAGAGCAGAAGTTCTACTTCAGCCACATCAGGCCTGCAAAGAAACTGCGTTTCACAGGCCTTTGTAAGAGATGTTCCCGGTAGGCTGTAAGAGCACTGTGCAGAGCGAGTTGTTTCTTAGCTTCCCAAAGAGCTGGAAGCAAGAAGCTTTGGGGCCCAACTCGCCCTTTGGAAAGAAGCCTGCACGTTGTGCCTTTCAGCTCTAGGCCAAAGTAGCACACCCAGAGCAGAAGTTCTACTTCAGCCAGATCAGGCCTGCAAAGAAACTGCGTTTCACAGGCCTTTGTAAGAGATGTTCCCGGTAGGCTGTAAGAGCACTGTGCAGAGCGAGTTGTTTCATAGCTAGCCCAAAGAGCTGGAAGCAAGATGCTTTGGGGCCCAACTCGCCCTTTGGAAAGAAGCCTGCACGTTGTGCCTTTCAGCTCTAGGGCCATGTAGCACACCCAGAGTAGAAGTTCTACCTCACCCAGATCAGGCCTGCAAAGAAACTGCGTTTGACAGGCCTTTGTATGAGATGTTCCCGGTAGGCTGTAAGAGCACTGTGCAGTGCGAGTTGTTTCTTAGCTTCCCAAGGAGCTGGAAGCAAGTTGCTTTGCGGCCCAACTCGCCCTTTGCAAAGAAGCCTGCACGTTGTGCCTTTCAGCTCTAGGGCAATGTAGCACACGCAGAGCAGAAGTTCTAGTTCAGCCAGATCCGGCCTGCAAAGCAACTGCATTTCACAGGCCTTTGTAAGAGATGTTCCCAGTAGGCTTTAAGAGCAGTGTGCAGAGCGAGTTGTTTCTTAGCTTCCCAAAGAGCTGGAAGCAAGATGCTTTGGGGCCCAACTCGCCCTTTGGAAACAGGCCTGCACGTTGTGCCCTTCAGCTCTAGGGCAATGTAGCACACCCAGAGCAGAAGTTCTAGTGCAGCGTGATCAGGCCTGCAAAGAAACTGCATTTCACAGGCCTTTGTAAGTGATGGTTCCGGTAGGCTGTAAGAGCACTGTGCAGAGCGAGTTGTTTCATAGCTAGCCCAAAGAGCTGGAAGCAAGATGCTTTGGGGCCCAACTCGCCTTTTGCAAAGAAGCCTTCACATTGTGCCTTTCAGCTCTAGGGCCATGTAGCACACCCAGAGCAGAAGTTCTACTTCAGCCAGATCAGGCCTGCAAAGAAACTGCGTTTCACAGGCCTTTGTAAGAGATCTTCCCGGTAGGCTGTAAGAGCACTGTGCAGAGCGAGTTGTTACTTAGCTTCCCAAAGAGCTGGAAGCAAGATGCTTTGGGGCCCAACTCGCCCTTTGGAAAGAAGCCTGCACGTTGTGCCTTTCAGCTCTAGGGCAATGTAGAGCACCCAGAGCAGAAGATCCACTTCAGCCAGATCAGGCCTGCAAAGAAACTGCGTTTCACAGGCCTTTGTAAGAGATGTTCCCGGTAGGCTGTAAGAGCACTGTGCAGAGCGAGTTGTTTCTTAGCTTCCCAAGGAGCTGGAAGCAAGAAGCTTTGGGGCCCAACTCGCCCTTTGCAAAGAAGCCTGCACGTTGTGCCTTTCAGCTCTAGGGCTATGTAGCACACGCAGAGCAGAATTTCTAGTTCAGCCAGATCAGGCCTGCAAAGAAACTGTGTTTAACAGGCCTTTGTAAGAGATGTTCCCACTAGGCTGTAAGAGCACTGTGCAGAGCGAATTGTTTCTTAGCTTCCCAAAGAGCTGGAAGCAAGATGGTTTGGGGCCTAACTCGCCCTTTGGAAAGAAGCCTGCACGTTGTGCCTTTCAGCTCTAGGCCAATGTAGCACACCCAGAGCAGAAGTTCTACTTCAGCCAGATCAGGCCTGCAAAGAAACTGCGTTTCACAGGCCTTTGTAAGAGATGTTCCCGGTAGGCTGTCAGAGCACTGTGCAGAGCGAGTTGTTTCTTAGCTTCCCAAAGAGCTGGAAGCAAGATGCTTTGGGGCCCAACTCGCCCTTTGGAAAGAAGCCTGCACGTTGTGCCTTTCAGCTCTAGGGCAATGTAGCACACCCAGAGCAGAAGTTCTAGTTCAGCCAGATCAGGCCTGCGAAGAAACTTCGTTTCACAGGCCTTTGTAAGAGATGTTCCCGGTAGGCTGTAAGAGCACTGTGCAGAGCGAGTTGTTTCATAGCTAGCCCAAAGAGCTGGAAGCAAGATGCTTTGGGGCCCAACTCGCCCTTTGGAAAGAAGCCTGCACGTTGTGCCTTTCAGCTCTAGGGCAATGTAGCACACCCAGAGCAGAAGTTCTAGTTCAGCCAGATCAGGCCTGCAAAGAAACTTCGTTTCACAGGCCTTTGTAAGAGATGTTCCCGGTAGGCTGTAAGAGCACTGTGCAGAGCGAGTTGTTTCATAGCTAGCCCAAAGAGCTGGAAGCAAGATGCTTTGGGGCCCAACTCGCCCTTTGGAAAGAAGCCTGCACGTTGTGCCTTTCAGCTCTAGGGCCATGTAGCACACCCAGAGCAGAAGTTCTACCTCAGCCAGATCAGGCCTGCAAAGAAACTGCGTTTGACAGGCCTTTGTATGAGATGTTCCCGGTAGTCTGTAAGAGCACTGTGCAGAGCGAGTTGTTTCTTAGCTTCCCAAAGAGCTGGAAGCAAGATGCTTTGGGGCCCAACTCGCCCTTTGGAAAGAAGCCTGCAGGTTGTGCCTTTCAGCTCTAGGCCAATGGAGCACACCCAGAGCAGAAGTTCTACTTCAGCGAGATCAGGCCTGCAAAGAAACTGCGTTTCACAGGCCTTTGTAAGAGATGTTCCCGGTAGGCTGTAAGAGCACTGTGCAGAGCGACTTGTTTCTTAGCTTCCCAAAGAGCTGGAAGAAAGATGCATTGGGGCCCAACTCGCTCTTTGGAAACAGGCCTGCACGTTGCGCCCTTCAGCTTTAGGGCAATGTAGCACACCCAGAGCAGAAGTTCTGGTGCAGCGTGATCAGGCCTGCAAAGAAACTGCGTTTCACAGGCCTTTGTAAGAGATGTTCCCGGTAGGCTGTAAGAGCACTGTGCATAGCGAGTTGTTTCTTAGCTTCCCAAAGAGCTGGAAGCAAGATGCTTTGGGGCCCAACTCGCCCTTTGGAAAGGAGCCTGCACGTTGTGCCTTTCAGCTCTAGGCCAATGTAGCACACCCACAGCAGAAGTTCTACTTTAGACAGATCAGGCCTGCAAAGAAACTGCGTTTCACAGGCCTTTGTAAGAGATGTTCCCGGTAGGCTGTAAGAGCACTGTGCAGAGCGAGTTGTTTCTTTGCTTCCCCAAGAGCTGGAAGCAAGATGCTTTGGGGCCCAACTCGCCCTTTGGAAAGAAGCCTGCACGTTGTGCCTTTCAGCTCTAGGGCAATGTAGCACACCCAGAGCAGAAGTTCTACATCAGCCAGATCAGGCCTGCAAAGAAACTGCGTTTCACAGGCCTTTGCAAGAGATGTTCCCGGTAGGCTGTAAGAGCACTGTGCAGAGCGAGTTGTTTTTAGGTTCCCAAAGAGCTGGAAGCAAGATGCTTTGGGGCCCAACTCGCCCTTTGGAAAGAAGCCTGCACGTTGTGCCTTTCAGCTCTAGGGCAATGTAGAGCACCCAGAGCAGAAGTTCCACTTCAGCCAGATCAGGCCTGCAAAGATACTGCGTTTCACAGGCCTTTGTAAGAGATGTTCCCGGTAGGCTGTAAGAGCACTGTGCAGAGCGAGTTGTTTCTTAGCTTCCCAAAGAGCTGGAAGCAAGATGCTTTGGGGCCCAACTCGCCCTTTGGAAAGAAGCCTGCACGTTGTGCCTTTCAGCTCTAGGGCCATGTAGCACACCCAGAGCAGAAGTTCTAGTTCAGCCAGATCAGGCCTGCAAAGAAACTGCATTTCACAGGCCTTTGTAAGTGATGCTCCCGGTAGGCTGTAAGAGCACTGTGCAGAGCGAGTTGTTTCATAGCTAGCCCAAAGAGCTGGAAGCAAGATGCTTTGGGGCCCAACTCGCCCTTTGGAAAGAAGCCTGCACGTTGTGCCTTTCAGCTCTAGGGCCATGTAGCACACACAGAGCAGAAGTTCTACTTCAGCCACATCAGGCCTGCAAAGAAACTGCGTTTCACAGGCCTTTGTAAGAGATGTTCCCGGTAGGCTGTAAGAGCACTGTGCAGAGCGAGTTGTTTCTTAGCTTCCCAAAGAGCTGGAAGCAAGAAGCTTTGGGGCCCAACTCGCCTTTTGGAAAGAAGCCTGCACGTTGTGCCTTTCAGCTCTAGGCCAATGTAGCACACCCAGAGCAGAAGTTCTACTTCAGCCAGATCAGGCCTGCAAAGAAACTGCGTTTCACAGGCCTTTGTAAGAGATGTTCCCGGTAGGCTGTAAGAGCACTGTGCAGAGCGAGTTGTTTCATAGCTAGCCCAAAGAGCTGGAAGCAAGATGCTTTGGGGCCCAACTCGCCCTTTGGAAAGAAGCCTGCACGTTGTGCCTTTCAGCTCTAGGGCCATGTAGCACACCCAGAGTAGAAGTTCTACCTCTCCCAGATCAGGCCTGCAAAGAAACTGCGTTTGACAGGCCTTTGTATGAGATGTTCCCGGTAGGCTGTAAGAGCACTGTGCAGTGCGAGTTGTTTCTTAGCTTCCCAAGGAGCTGGAAGCAAGTTGCTTTGCGGCCCAACTCGCCCTTTGGAAACAGGCCTGCACGTTGTGCCCTTCAGCTCTAGGGCAATGTAGCACACCCAGAGCAGAAGTTGTAGTGCAGCGTGATCAGGCCTGCAAAGAAACTGCATTTCACAGGCCTTTGTAAGTGATGGTTCCGGTAGGCTGTAAGAGCACTGTGCAGAGCGAGTTGTTTCATAGCTAGCCCAAAGAGCTGGAAGCAAGATGCTTTGGGGCCCAACTCGCCTTTTGCAAAGAAGCCTTCACATTGTGCCTTTCAGCTCTAGGGCCATGTAGCACACCCAGAGCAGAAGTTCTACTTCAGCCAGATCAGGCCTGCAAAGAAACTGCGTTTCACAGGCCTTTGTAAGAGATCTTCCCGGTAGGCTGTAAGAGCACTGTGCAGAGCGAGTTGTTACTTAGCTTCCCAAAGAGCTGGAAGCAAGATGCTTTGGGGCACAACTCGCCCTTTGGAAAGAAGCCTGCACGTTGTGCCTTTCAGCTCTAGGGCAATGTAGAGCACCCAGAGCAGAAGTTCCACTTCAGCCAGATCAGGCCTGCAAAGAAACTGCGTTTCACAGGCCTTTGTAAGAGATGTTCCCGGTAGGCTGTAAGAGCACTGTGCAGAGCGAGTTGTTTCTTAGCTTCCCAAAGAGCTGGAAGCAAGATGCTTTGGGGCCCAACTCGCCCTTTGGAAAGAAGCCTGCACGTTGTGCCTTTCAGCTCTAGGGCCATGTAGCACACCCAGAGCAGAAGTTCTAGTTCAGCCAGATCAGGCCTGCAAAGAAACTGCATTTCACAGGCCTTTGTAACTGATGCTCCCGGTAGGCTGTAAGAGCACTGTGCAGAGCGAGTTGTTTCATAGCTAGCCCAAAGAGCTGGAAGCAAGATGCTTTGGGGCCCAACTCGCCCTTTGGAAAGAAGCCTGCACGTTGTGCCTTTCAGCTCTAGGGCCATGTAGCACACACAGAGCAGAAGTTCTACTTCAGCCACATCAGGCCTGCAAAGAAACTGCGTTTCACAGGCCTTTGTAAGAGATGTTCCCGGTAGGCTGTAAGAGCACTGTGCAGAGCGAGTTGTTTCTTAGCTTCCCAAAGAGCTGGAAGCAAGAAGCTTTGGGGCCCAACTCGCCCTTTGGAAAGAAGCCTGCACGTTGTGCCTTTCAGCTCTAGGCCAATGTAGCACACCCAGAGCAGAAGTTCTACTTCAGCCAGATCAGGCCTGCAAAGAAACTGCGTTTCACAGGCCTTTGTAAGAGATGTTCCCGGTAGGCTGTAAGAGCACTGTGCAGAGCGAGTTGTTTCATAGCTAGCCCAAAGAGCTGGAAGCAAGATGCTTTGGGGCCCAACTCGCCCTTTGGAAACAGGCCTGCACGTTGCGCCCTTCAGCTCTAGGGCAATGTAGCACACCCAGAGCAGAAGTTCTAGTGCAGCGTGATCAGGCCTGCAAAGAAACTGCATTTCACAGGCCTTTGTAAGTGATGGTTCCGGTAGGCTGTAAGAGCACTGTGCAGAGCGAGTTGTTTCATAGCTAGCCCAAAGAGCTGGAAGCAAGATGCTTTGGGGCCCAACTCGCCTTTTGCAAAGAAGCCTGAACATTGTGCCTTTCAGCTCTAGGGCCATGTAGCACACCCAGAGCAGAAGTTCTACTTCAGCCAGATCAGGCCTGCAAAGAAGCTGCGTTTCACAGGCCTTTGTAAGAGATGTTCCCGGTAGGCTGTAAGAGCACTGTGCAGAGCGAGTTGTTTCTTAGCTTCCCAAAGAGCTGGAAGCAAGATGCTTTGGGGCCCAACTCGCCCTTTGGAAAGAAGCCTGCACGTTGTGCCTTTCAGCTCTAGGGCAATGTAGCACACCCAGAGCAGAAGTTCTAGTTCAGCCAGATCAGGCCTGCCAAGAAACTTCGTTTCACAGGCCTTTGTAAGAGATGTTCCCGGTAGGCTGTAAGAGCACTGTGCAGAGCGAGTTGTTTCATAGCTAGCCCAAAGAGCTGGAAGCAAGATGCTTTGGGGCCCAACTCGCCCTTTGGAAAGAAGCCTGCACGTTGTGCCTTTCAGCTCTAGGGCCATGTAGCACACCCAGAGCAGAAGTTCTACCTCAGCCAGATCAGGCCTGCAAAGAAACTGCGTTTGACAGGCCTTTGTATGAGATGTTCCCAGTAGGCTGTAAGAGCACTGTGCAGAGCGAGTTGTTTCTTAGCTTCCCAAGGAGCTGGAAGCAAGTTGCTTTGCGGCCCAACTCGCCCTTTGCAAAGAAGCCTGCACGTTGTGCCTTTCAGCTCTAGGGCAATGTAGCACACCCAGAGCAGAAGTTCTACTTCAGCCAGATCAGGCCTGCAAAGAAACTGCGTTTCACAGGCCTTTGTAAGAGATGTTCCCAGTAGGCTGTAAGAGCACTGTGCAGAGCGACTTGTTTCTTAGCTTCCCAAAGAGGTGGAAGCAAGATGCTTTGGGGCCCAACTCGCCCTTTGGAAACAGGCCTGCACGTTGCGCCCTTCAGCTCTAGGGCAATGTAGCACACCCAGAGCAGAAGTTCTAGTGCAGCGTGATCAGGCCTGCAAAGAAACTGCATTTCACAGGCCTTTGTAAGTGATGGTTCCGGTAGGCTGTAAGAGCACTGTGCAGAGCGAGTTGTTTCATAGCTAGCCCAAAGAGCTGGAAGCAAGATGCTTTGGGGCCCAACTCGCCTTTTGCAAAGAAGCCTGAACATTGTGCCTTTCAGCTCTAGGGCCATGTAGCACACCCAGAGCAGAAGTTCTACTTCAGCCACATCAGGCCTGCAAAGAAACTGCGTTTCACAGGCCTTTGTAAGAGATGTTCCCGGTAGGCTGTAAGAGCACTGTGCAGAGCGAGTTGTTTCTTAGCTTCCCAAAGAGCTGGAAGCAAGATGCTTTGGGGCCCAACTCGCCCTTTGGAAAGAAGCCTGCACGTTGTGCCTTTCAGCTCTAGGCCAAAGTAGCACACCCAGAGCAGAAGTTCTACTTCAGCCACATCAGGCCTGCAAAGAAACTGCGTTTCACAGGCCTTTGTAAGAGATGTTCCCGGTAGGCTGTAAGAGCACTGTGCAGAGCGAGTTGTTTCTTAGCTTCCCAAGGAGCTGGAAGCAAGATGCTTTGCGGCCCAACTCGCCCTTTGCAAAGAAGCCTGCACGTTGTGCCTTTCAGCTCTAGGGCAATGTAGCACACGCAGAGCAGAATTTCTAGTTCAGCCAGATCAGGCCTGCAAAGAAACTGTGTTTAACAGGCCTTTGTAAGAGATGTTCCCACTAGGCTGTAAGAGCACTGTGCAGAGCGAATTGTTTCTTAGCTTCCCAAAGAGCTGGAAGCAAGATGGTTTGGGGCCTAACTCGCCCTTTGGAAAGAAGCCTGCACGTTGTGCCTTTCAGCTCTAGGCCAATGTAGCACACCCAGAGCAGAAGTTCTACTTCAGCCAGATCAGGCCTGCAAAGAAACTGCGTTTCACAGGCCTTTGTAAGAGATGTTCCCGGTAGGCTGTAAGAGCACTGTGCAGAGCGAGTTGTTTCTTAGCTTCCCAAAGAGCTGGAAGCAAGATGCTTTGGGGCCCAACTCGCCCTTTGCAAAGAAGCCTGCACGTTGTGCCTTTCAGCTCTAGGGCAATGTAGCACACCCAGAGCAGAAGTTCTACTTCAGCCACATCAGGCCTGCAAAGAAACTGCGTTTCACAGGCCTTTGTAAGAGATATTCCCGGTAGGCTGTAAGAGCACTGTGCAGAGCGAGTTGTTTCTTAGCTTCCCAAAGAGCTGGAAGCAAGATGCTTTGGGGCCCAACTCGCCCTTTGGAAAGAAGCCTGCACGTTGTGCTTTTCAGCTCTAGGGCAATGTAGCACACCCAGAGCAGAAGTTCTAGTTCAGCCAGATCAGGCCTGCCAAGAAACTTCGTTTCACAGGCCTTTGTAAGAGATGTTCCCGGTAGGCTGTAAGAGCACTGTGCAGAGCGAGTTGTTTCATAGCTAGCCCAAAGAGCTGGAAGCAAGATGCTTTGGGGCCCAACTCGCCCTTTGGAAAGAAGCCTGCACGTTGTGCCTTTCAGCTCTAGGGCCATGTAGCACACCCAGAGCAGAAGTTCTACCTCAGCCAGATCAGGCCTGCAAAGAAACTGCGTTTGACAGGCCTTTGTATGAGATGTTCCCGGTAGTCTGTAAGAGCACTGTGCAGAGCGAGTTGTTTCTTAGCTTCCCAAAGAGCTGGAAGCAAGATGCTTTGGGGCCCAACTCGCCCTTTGGAAAGAAGCCTGCAGGTTGTGCCTTTCAGCTCTAGGCCAATGGAGCACACCCAGAGCAGAAGTTCTACTTCAGCGAGATCAGGCCTGCAAAGAAACTGCGTTTCACAGGCCTTTGTAAGAGATGTTCCCGGTAGGCTGTAAGAGCACTGTGCAGAGCGAGTTGTTTCTTAGGTTCCCAAGGAGCTGGAAGCAAGATGCTTTGCGGCCCAACTCGCCCTTTGCAAAGAAGCCTGCACTTTGTGCCTTTCAGCTCTAGGCCAATGTAGCACACCCAGAGCAGAAGTTCTACTTCAGCCAGATCAGGCCTGCAAAGCAACTGCGTTTGAGATGCCTTTGTAAGAGATGTTCCCGGTAGGCTGTAAAAGCACTGTGCAGAGCGAGTTGTTTCTTAGCTTCCCAAAGAGCTGGAAGCAAGATGCTTTGGGGCCCAACTCGCCCTTTGGAAAGAAGCCTGCACATTGTGCCTTTCAGCTCTAGGGAAATGTAGCACACCCAGAGCAGAAGTTCTGGTTCAGCCAGATTAGGCCTGCAAAGAAACTGCATTTCACAGGCCTTTGTAACTGATGCTCCCGGTAGGCTGTAAGAGCACTGTGCAGTGCGAGTTGTTTCTTAGCTTCCCAAAGAGCTGGAAGCAAGATGCTTTGGGGCCCAACTCGCCCTTTGGAAAGAAGACTGCACGTTGTGCTTTTCAGCTCTAGGGCAATGTAGCACACCCAGAGCAGAAGTTCCACTTCAGCCAGATCAGGCCTGCGAAGAAACTGCGTTTCACAGGCCTTTGTAAGAGATGTTCCCGGTAGGCTGTAAGAGCACTGTGCATAGCGAGTTGTTTCTTAGCTTCCCAAAGAGCTGGAAGCAAGATGCTTTGGGGCCCAACTCGCCCTTTGGAAAGGAGCCTGCACGTTGTGCCTTTCAGCTCTAGGCCAATGTAGCACACCCACAGCAGAAGTTCTACTTAAGCCAGATCAGGCCTGCAAAGAAACTGCGTTTCACAGGCCTTTGTAAGAGATGTTCCCGGTAGGCTGTAAGAGCACTGTGCAGAGCGAGTTGTTTCTTAGCTTCCCAAAGAGCTGGAAGCAAGATGCTTTGGGGCCCAACTCGCCCTTTGGAAAGAAGCCTGCACGTTGTGCCTTTCAGCTCTAGGGCAATGTAGCACACCCAGAGCAGAAGTTCTACATCAGCCAGATCAGGCCTGAAAAAAAACTGCGTTTCACAGGCCTTTGCAAGAGATGTTCCCGGTAGGCTGTAAGAGCACTGTGCAGAGCGAGTTGTTTTTAGGTTCCCAAAGAGCTGGAAGCAAGATGCTTTGGGGCCCAACTCGCCCTTTGGAAAGAAGCCTGCACGTTGTGCCTTTCAGCTCTAGGGCAATGTAGAGCACCCAGAGCAGAAGTTCCACTTCAGCCAGATCAGGCCTGCAAAGATACTGCGTTTCACAGGCCTTTGTAAGAGATGTTCCCGGTAGGCTGTAAGAGCACTGTGCAGAGCGAGTTGTTTCTTAGCTTCCCAAAGAGCTGGAAGCAAGATGCTTTGGGGCCCAACTCGCCCTTTGGAAAGAAGCCTGCACGTTGTGCCTTTCAGCTCTAGGGCAATGTAGCACACCCAGAGCAGAAGTTCTAGTTCAGCCAGATCAGGCCTGCAAAGAAACTGCATTTCACAGGCCTTTGTAACTGATGCTCCCGGTAGGCTGTAAGAGCACTGTGCAGAGCGAGTTGTTTCATAGCTAGCCCAAAGAGCTGGAAGCAAGATGCTTTGGTGCCCAACTCGCCCTTTGGAAAGAAGCCTGCACGTTGTGCCTTTCAGCTCTAGGGCCATGTAGCACACACAGAGCAGAAGTTCTACCTCAGCCAGATCAGGCCTGCAAAGAAACTGCGTTTGACAGGCCTTTGTATGAGATGTTCCCGGTAGGCTGTAAGAGCACTGTGCAGTGCGAGTTGTTTCTTAGCTTCCCAAGGAGCTGGAAGCAAGTTGCTTTGCGGCCCAACTCGCCCTTTGCAAAGAAGCCTGCACGTTGTGCCTTTCAGCTCTAGGGCAATGTAGCACACGCAGAGCAGAAGTTCTAGTTCAGCCAGATCCGGCCTGCAAAGCAACTGCATTTCACAGGCCTTTGTAAGAGATGTTCCCAGTAGGCTGTAAGAGCAGTGTGCAGAGCGGGTTGTTTCTTAGCTTCCCAAAGAGCTGGAAGCAAGATGCTTTGGGGCCCAACTCGCCCTTTGCAAACAGGCCTGCACGTTGTGCCCTTCAGCTCTAGGGCAATGTAGCACACCCAGAGCAGAAGTTCTAGTGCAGCGTGATCAGGCCTGCAAAGAAACTGCATTTCACAGGCCTTTGTAAGTGATGGTTCCGGTAGGCTGTAAGAGCACTGTGCAGAGCGAGTTGTTTCATAGCTAGCCCAAAGAGCTGGAAGCAAGATGCTTTGGGGCCCAACTCGCCTTTTGCAAAGAAGCCTTCACATTGTGCCTTTCAGCTCTAGGGCCATGTAGCACACCCAGAGCAGAAGTTCTACTTCAGCCAGATCAGGCCTGCAAAGAAACTGCGTTTCACAGGCCTTTGTAAGAGATCTTCCCGGTAGGCTGTAAGAGCACTGTGCAGAGCGAGTTGTTACTTAGCTTCCCAAAGAGCTGGAAGCAAGATGCTTTGGGGCCCAACTCGCCCTTTGGAAAGAAGCCTGCACGTTGTGCCTTTCAGCTCTAGGGCAATGTAGAGCACCCAGAGCAGAAGTTCCACTTCAGCCAGATCAGGCCTGCAAAGAAACTGTGTTTAACAGGCCTTTGTAAGAGATGTTCCCACTAGGCTGTAAGAGCACTGTGCAGAGCGAATTGTTTCTTAGCTTCCCAAAGAGCTGGAAGCAAGATGGTTTGGGGCCTAACTCGCCCTTTGGAAAGAAGCCTGCACGTTGTGCCTTTCAGCTCTAGGCCAATGTAGCACACCCAGAGCAGAAGTTCTACTTCAGCCAGATCAGGCCTGCAAAGAAACTGCGTTTCACAGGCCTTTGTAATAGATGTTCCCGGTAGGCTGTAAGAGCACTGTGCAGAGCGAGTTGTTTCTTAGCTTCCCAAAGAGCTGGAAGCAAGATGCTTTGTGGCCCAACTCGCCCTTTGCAAAGAAGCCTGCACGTTGTGCCTTTCAGCTCTAGGGCAATGTAGCACACCCAGAGCAGAAGTTCTACTTCAGCCACATCAGGCCTGCAAAGAAACTGCATTTCACAGGCCTTTGTAAGAGATATTCCCGGTAGGCAGTAAGAGCACTGTGCAGAGCGAGTTGTTTCTTAGCTTCCCAAAGAGCTGGAAGCAAGATGCTTTGGGGCCCAACTCGCCCTTTGGAAAGAAGCCTGCACGTTGTGCCTTTCAGCTCTAGGGCAATGTAGCACACCCAGAGCAGAAGTTCTAGTTCAGCCAGATCAGGCCTGCCAAGAAACTTCGTTTCACAGGCCTTTGTAAGAGATGTTCCCGGTAGGCTGTAAGAGCACTGTGCAGAGCGAGTTGTTTCATAGCTAGCCCAAAGAGCTGGAAGCAAGATGCTTTGGGGCCCAACTCGCCCTTTGGAAAGAAGCCTGCACGTTGTGCCTTTCAGCTCTAGGGCCATGTAGCACACCCAGAGCAGAAGTTCTACCTCAGCCAGATCAGGCCTGCAAAGAAACTGCGTTTGACAGGCCTTTGTATGAGATGTTCCCGGTAGTCTGTAAGAGCACTGTGCAGAGCGAGTTGTTTCTTAGCTTCCCAAAGAGCTGGAAGCAAGATGCTTTGGGGCCCAACTCGCCCTTTGGAAAGAAGCCTGCAGGTTGTGCCTTTCAGCTCTAGGCCAATGGAGCACACAGGGAGCAGAAGTTCTACTTCAGCGAGATCAGGCCTGCAAAGAAACTGCGTTTCACAGGCCTTTGTAAGAGATGTTCCCGGTAGGCTGTAAGAGCACTGTGCAGAGCGAGTTGTTTCTTAGCTTCCCAAGGAGCTGGAAGCAAGATGCTTTGCGGCCCAACTCGCCCTTTGCAAAGAAGCCTGCACTTTGTGCCTTTCAGCTCTAGGCCAATGTAGCACACCCAGAGCAGAAGTTCTACTTCAGCCAGATCAGGCCTGCAAAGCAACTGCGTTTGAGATGCCTTTGTAAGAGATGTTCCCGGTAGGCTGTAAAAGCACTGTGCAGAGCGAGTTGTTTCTTAGCTTCCCAAAGAGCTGGAAGCAAGATGCTTTGGGGCCCAACTCGCCCTTTGGAAAGAAGCCTGCACATTGTGCCTTTCAGCTCTAGGGAAATGTAGCACACCCAGAGCAGAAGTTCTGGTTCAGCCAGATTAGGCCTGCAAAGAAACTGCATTTCACAGGCCTTTGTAACTGATGCTCCCGGTAGGCTGTAAGAGCACTGTGCAGAGCGAGTTGTTTCTTAGCTTCCCAAAGAGCTGGAAGCAAGATGCTTTGGGGCCCAACTCGCCCTTTGGAAAGAAGCCTGCACGTTGTGCTTTTCAGCTCTAGGGCAATGTAGCACACCCAGAGCAGAAGTTCCACTTCAGCCAGATCAGGCCTGCGAAGAAACTGCGTTTCACAGGCCTTTGTAAGAGATGTTCCCGGTAGGCTGTAAGAGCACTGTGCATAGCGAGTTGTTTCTTAGCTTCCCAAAGAGCTGGAAGCAAGATGCTTTGGGGCCCAACTCGCCCTTTGGAAAGGAGCCTGCACGTTGTGCCTTTCAGCTCTAGGCCAATGTAGCACACCCACAGCAGAAGTTCTACTTTAGCCAGATCAGGCCTGCAAAGAAACTGCGTTTCACAGGCCTTTGTAAGAGATGTTCCCGGTAGGCTGTAAGAGCACTGTGCAGAGCGAGTTGTTTCTTAGCTTCCCAAAGAGCTGGAAGCAAGATGCTTTGGGGCCCAACTCGCCCTTTGGAAAGAAGCCTGCACGTTGTGCCTTTCAGCTCTAGGGCAATGTAGCACACCCAGAGCAGAAGTTCTACATCAGCCAGATCAGGCCTGCAAAGAAACTGCGTTTCACAGGCCTTTGCAAGAGATGTTCCCGGTAGGCTGTAAGAGCACTGTGCAGAGCGAGTTGTTTTTAGGTTCCCAAAGAGCTGGAAGCAAGATGCTTTGGGGCCCAACTCGCCCTTTGGAAAGAAGCCTGCACGTTGTGCCTTTCAGCTCTAGGGCAATGTAGAGCACCCAGAGCAGAAGTTCCACTTCAGCCAGATCAGGCCTGCAAAGAAACTGCGTTTCACAGGCCTTTGTAAGAGATGTTCCCGGTAGGCTGTAAGAGCACTGTGCAGAGCGACTTGTTTCTTAGCTTCCCAAAGAGCTGGAAGCAAGATGCTTTGAGGCCCAACTCGCCCTTTGGAAAGAAGCCTGCACGTTGTGCCCTTCAGCTCTAGGGCAATGTAGCACACCCAGAGCAGAAGTTCTAGTGCAGCGTGATCAGGCCTGCAAAGAAACTACATTTCACAGGCCTTTGTAAGTGATGGTTCCGGTAGGCTGTAAGAGCACTGTGCAGAGCGAGTTGTTTCATAGCTAGCCCAAAGAGCTGGAAGCAAGATGCTTTGGGGCCCAACTCGCCTTTTGCAAAGAAGCCTGCACATTGTGCCTTTCAGCTCTAGGGCCATGTAGCACACTCAGAGCAGAAGTTCTACTTCAGCCACATCAGGCCTGCAAAGAAACTGCGTTTCACAGGACTTTGTAAGAGATGTTCCCGGTAGGCTGTAAGAGAACTGTGCAGAGCGAGTTGTTTCTTAGCTTCCCAAAGAGCTGGAAGCATGATGCTTTGGGGCCCAACTCGCCCTTTGGAAAGAAGCCTGCAGGTTGTGCCTTTCAGCTCTAGGCCAAAGTAGCACACCCAGAGCAGAAGTTCTACTTCAGCCACATCAGGCCTGCAAAGAAACTGCGTTTCACAGGCCTTTGTAAGAGATGTTCCCGGTAGGCTGTAAGAGCACTGTGCAGAGCGAGTTGTTTCATAGCTAGCCCAAAGAGCTGGAAGCAAGATGCTTTGGGGCCCAACTCGCCCTTTGGAAAGAAGCCTGCACGTTGTGCCTTTCAGCTCTAGGGCCATGTAGCACACCCAGAGCAGAAGTTCTACCTCAGCCAGATCAGGCCTGCAAAGAAACTGCGTTTGACAGGCCTTTGTATGAGATGTTCCCAGTAGGCTGTAAGAGCACTGTGCAGTGCGAGTTGTTTCTTAGCTTCCCAAGGAGCTGGAAGCAAGTTGCTTTGCGGCCCAACTCGCCCTTTGCAAAGAAGCCTGCACGTTGTGCCTTTCAGCTCTAGGGCAATGTAGCACACCCAGAGCAGAAGTTCTACTTCAGCCAGATCAGGCCTGCAAAGAAACTGCGTTTCACAGGCCTTTGTAAGAGATGTTCCCAGTAGGCTGTAAGAGCACTGTGCAGAGCGACTTGTTTCTTAGCTTCCCAAAGAGGTGGAAGCAAGATGCTTTGGGGCCCAACTCGCCCTTTGGAAACAGGCCTGCACGTTGCGCCCTTCAGCTCTAGGGCAATGTAGCACACCCAGAGCAGAAGTTCTAGTGCAGCGTGATCAGGCCTGCAAAGAAACTGCATTTCACAGGCCTTTGTAAGTGATGGTTCCGGTAGGCTGTAAGAGCACTGTGCAGAGCGAGTTGTTTCATAGCTAGCCCAAAGAGCTGGAAGCAAGATGCTTTGGGGCCCAACTCGCCTTTTGCAAAGAAGCCTGAACATTGTGCCTTTCAGCTCTAGGGCCATGTAGCACACCCAGAGCAGAAGTTCTACTTCAGCCAGATCAGGCCTGCAAAGAAACTGCGTTTCACAGGCCTTTGTAAGAGATGTTCCCGGTAGGCTGTAAGAGCACTGTGCAGAGCGAGTTGTTTCTTAGCTTCCCAAAGAGCTGGAAGCAAGATGCTTTGGGGCCCAACTCGCCCTTTGGAAAGAAGCCTGCACGTTGTGCCTTTCAGCTCTAGGCCAAAGTAGCACACCCAGAGCAGAAGTTCTACTTCAGCCACATCAGGCCTGCAAAGAAACTGCGTTTCACAGGCCTTTGTAAGAGATGTTCCCGGTAGGCTGTAAGAGCACTGTGCAGAGCGAGTTGTTTCTTAGCTTCCCAAGGAGCTGGAAGCAAGATGCTTTGCGGCCCAACTCGCCCTTTGCAAAGAAGCCTGCACGTTGTGCCTTTCAGCTCTAGGGCAATGTAGCACACGCAGAGCAGAATTTCTAGTTCAGCCAGATCAGGCCTGCAAAGAAACTGTGTTTAACAGGCCTTTGAAAGAGATGTTCCCACTAGGCTGTAAGAGCACTGTGCAGAGCGAATTGTTTCTTAGCTTCCCAAAGAGCTGGAAGCAAGATGGTTTGGGGCCTAACTCGCCCTTTGGAAAGAAGCCTGCACGTTGCGCCTTTCAGCTCTAGGCCAATGTAGCACACCCAGAGCAGAAGTTCTACTTCAGCCAGATCAGGCCTGCAAAGAAACTGCGTTTCACAGGCCTTTGTAAGAGATGTTCCCGGTAGGCTGTAAGAGCACTGTGCAGAGCGAGTTGTTTCTTAGCTTCCCAAAGAGCTGGAAGCAAGATGCTTTGGGGCCCAACTCGCCCTTTGCAAAGAAGCCTGCACGTTGTGCCTTTCAGCTCTAGGGCAATGTAGCACACCCAGAGCAGAAGTTCTACTTCAGCCACATCAGGCCTGCAAAGAAACTGCGTTTCACAGGCCTTTGTAAGAGATATTCCTGGTAGGCAGTAAGAGCACTGTGCAGAGCGAGTTGTTTCTTAGCTTCCCAAAGAGCTGGAAGCAAGATGCTTTGGGGCCCAACTCGCCCTTTGGAAAGAAGCCTGCACGTTGTGCTTTTCAGCTCTAGGGCAATGTAGCACACCCAGAGCAGAAGTTCTAGTTCAGCCAGATCAGGCCTGCCAAGAAACTTCGTTTCACAGGCCTTTGTAAGAGATGTTCCCGGTAGGCTGTAAGAGCACTGTGCAGAGCGAGTTGTTTCATAGCTAGCCCAAAGAGCTGGAAGCAAGATGCTTTGGGGCCCAACTCGCCCTTTGGAAAGAAGCCTGCACGTTGTGCCTTTCAGCTCTAGGGCCATGTAGCACACCCAGAGCAGAAGTTCTACCTCAGCCAGATCAGGCCTGCAAAGAAACTGCGTTTGACAGGCCTTTGTATGAGATGTTCCCGGTAGTCTGTAAGAGCACTGTGCAGAGCGAGTTGTTTCTTAGCTTCCCAAAGAGCTGGAAGCAAGATGCTTTGGGGCCCAACTCGCCCTTTGGAAAGAAGCCTGCAGGTTGTGCCTTTCAGCTCTAGGCCAATGGAGCACACCCAGAGCAGAAGTTCTACTTCAGCGAGATCAGGCCTGCAAAGAAACTGCGTTTCACAGGCCTTTGTAAGAGATGTTCCCGGTAGGCTGTAAGAGCACTGTGCAGAGCGAGTTGTTTCTTAGGTTCCCAAGGAGCTGGAAGCAAGATGCTTTGCGGCCCAACTCGCCCTTTGCAAAGAAGCCTGCACTTTGTGCCTTTCAGCTCTAGGCCAATGTAGCACACCCAGAGCAGAAGTTCTACTTCAGCCAGATCAGGCCTGCAAAGCAACTGCGTTTGAGATGCCTTTGTAAGAGATGTTCCCGGTAGGCTGTAAAAGCACTGTGCAGAGCGAGTTGTTTCTTAGCTTCCCAAAGAGCTGGAAGCAAGATGCTTTGGGGCCCAACTCGCCCTTTGGAAAGAAGCCTGCACATTGTGCCTTTCAGCTCTAGGGAAATGTAGCACACCCAGAGCAGAAGTTCTGGTTCAGCCAGATTAGGCCTGCAAAGAAACTGCATTTCACAGGCCTTTGTAACTGATGCTCCCGGTAGGCTGTAAGAGCACTGTGCAGTGCGAGTTGTTTCTTAGCTTCCCAAAGAGCTGGAAGCAAGATGCTTTGGGGCCCAACTCGCCCTTTGGAAAGAAGACTGCACGTTGTGCTTTTCAGCTCTAGGGCAATGTAGCACACCCAGAGCAGAAGTTCCACTTCAGCCAGATCAGGCCTGCGAAGAAACTGCGTTTCACAGGCCTTTGTAAGAGATGTTCCCGGTAGGCTGTAAGAGCACTGTGCATAGCGAGTTGTTTCTTAGCTTCCCAAAGAGCTGGAAGCAAGATGCTTTGGGGCCCAACTCGCCCTTTGGAAAGGAGCCTGCACGTTGTGCCTTTCAGCTCTAGGCCAATGTAGCACACCCACAGCAGAAGTTCTACTTTAGCCAGATCAGGCCTGCAAAGAAACTGCGTTTCACAGGCCTTTGTAAGAGATGTTCCCGGTAGGCTGTAAGAGCACTGTGCAGAGCGAGTTGTTTCTTAGCTTCCCAAAGAGCTGGAAGCAAGATGCTTTGGGGCCCAACTCGCCCTTTGGAAAGAAGCCTGCACGTTGTGCCTTTCAGCTCTAGGGCAATGTAGCACACCCAGAGCAGAAGTTCTACATCAGCCAGATCAGGCCTGCAAAGAAACTGCGTTTCACAGGCCTTTGCAAGAGATGTTCCCGGTAGGCTGTAAGAGCACTGTGCAGAGCGAGTTGTTTTTAGGTTCCCAAAGAGCTGGAAGCAAGATGCTTTGGGGCCCAACTCGCCCTTTGGAAAGAAGCCTGCACGTTGTGCCTTTCAGCTCTAGGGCAATGTAGAGCACCCAGAGCAGAAGTTCCACTTCAGCCAGATCAGGCCTGCAAAGAAACTGCGTTTCACAGGCCTTTGTAAGAGATGTTCCCGGTAGGCTGTAAGAGCACTGTGCAGAGCGACTTGTTTCTTAGCTTCCCAAAGAGCTGGAAGCAAGATGCTTTGGGGCCCAACTCGCCCTTTGGAAAGAAGCCTGCACGTTGTGCCCTTCAGCTCTAGGGCAATGTAGCACACCCAGAGCAGAAGTTCTAGTGCAGCGTGATCAGGCCTGCAAAGAAACTACATTTCACAGGCCTTTGTAAGTGATGGTTCCGGTAGGCTGTAAGAGCACTGTGCAGAGCGAGTTGTTTCATAGCTAGCCCAAAGAGCTGGAAGCAAGATGCTTTGGGGCCCAACTCGCCTTTTGCAAAGAAGCCTGCACATTGTGCCTTTCAGCTCTAGGGCCATGTAGCACACTCAGAGCAGAAGTTCTACTTCAGCCAGATCAGGCCTGCAAAGAAACTGCGTTTCACAGGACTTTGTAAGAGATGTTCCCGGTAGGCTGTAAGAGCACTGTGCAGAGCGAGTTGTTTCTTAGCTTCCCAAAGAGCTGGAAGCATGATGCTTTGGGGCCCAACTCGCCCTTTGGAAAGAAGCCTGCAGGTTGTGCCTTTCAGCTCTAGGCCAAAGTAGCACACCCAGAGCAGAAGTTCTACTTCAGCCACATCAGGCCTGCAAAGAAACTGCGTTTCACAGGCCTTTGTAAGAGATGTTCCCGGTAGGCTGTAAGAGCACTGTGCAGAGCGAGTTGTTTCTTAGCTTCCCAAGGAACTGGAAGCAAGTTGCTTTGCGGCCCAACTCGCCCTTTGCAAAGAAGCCTGCACGTTGTGCCTTTCAGCTCTAGGGCAATGTAGCACACCCAGAGCAGAAGTTCTACTTCAGCCAGATCAGGCCTGCAAAGAAACTGCGTTTCACAGGCCTTTGTAAGAGATGTTCCCAGTAGGCTGTAAGAGCACTGTGAAGAGCAACTTGTTTCTTAGCTTCCCAAAGAGCTGGAAGCAAGATGCTTTGGGGCCCAACTCGCCCTTTGGAAACAGGCCTGCACGTTGCGCCCTTCAGCTCTAGGGCAATGTAGCACACCCAGAGCAGAAGTTCTAGTGCAGCGTGATCAGGCCTGCAAAGAAACTGTGTTTAACAGGCCTTTGTAAGAGATGTTCCCTCTAGGCTGTAAGAGCACTGTGCAGAGCGAATTGTTTCTTAGCTTCCCAAAGAGCTGGAAGCAAGATGCTTTGGGGCCTAACTCGCCCTTTGGAAAGAAGCCTGCACGTTGTGCCTTTCAGCTCTAGGCCAATGTAGCACACCCAGAGCAGAAGTTCTACTTCAGCCAGATCAGGCCTGCAAAGAAACTGCGTTTCACAGGCCTTTGTAAGAGATGTTCCCGGAAGGCTGTAAGAGCACTGTGCAGAGCGAGTTATATCTTAGCTTCCCAAAGAGCTGGAAGCAAGAGGCTTTGGGGCCCAACTCGCCCTTTGCTAAGAAGCCTGCACGTTGTGGCTTTCAGCTCTAGGGCAATGTAGCACACCCAGAGCAGAAGTTCTACTTCAGCCAAATCAGGCCTGCAAAGAAACTGCATTTCACAGGCCTTTGTAAGAGATATTCCCGGTAGGCAGTAAGAGCACTGTGCAGAGCGAGTTGTTTCTTAGCTTCCCAAAGAGCTGGAAGCAAGATGCTTTGGGGCCCAACTCGCCCTTTGGAAAGAAGCCTGCACGTTGTGCCTTTCAGCTCTAGGGCAATGTAGCACACCCAGAGCAGAAGTTCTAGTTCAGCCAGATCAGGCCTGCCAAGAAACTTCGTTTCACAGGCCTTTGTAAGAGATATTCCCGGTAGGCTGTAAGAGCACTGTGCAGAGCGAGTTGTTTCATAGCTAGCCCAAAGAGCTGGAAGCAAGATGCTTTGGGGCCCAACTCGCCCTTTGGAAAGAAGCCTGCACGTTGTGCCTTTCAGCTCTAGGGCCATGTAGCACACCCAGAGCAGAAGTTCTACCTCAGCCAGATCAGGCCTGCAAAGAAACTGCGTTTGACAGGCCTTTGTATGAGATGTTCCCGGTAGGCTGTAAGAGCACTGTGCAGAGCGAGTTGTTTCATAGCTAGCCCAAAGAGCTGGAAGCAAGATGCTTTGGGGCCCAACTCGCCTTTTGCAAAGACGCCTTCACATTGTGCCTTTCAGCTCTAGGGCCATGTAGCACACCCAGAGCAGAAGTTCTACTTCAGCCAGATCAGGCCTGCAAAGAAACTGCGTTTCACAGGCCTTTGTAAGAGATCTTCCCGGTAGGCTGTAAGAGCACTGTGCAGAGCGAGTTGTTACTTAGCTTCCCAAAGAGCTGGAAGCAAGATGCTTTGGGGCCCAACTCGCCCTTTGGAAAGAAGCCTGCACGTTGTGCCTTTCAGCTCTAGGGCAATGTAGAGCACCCAGAGCAGAAGTTCCACTTCAGCCAGATCAGGCCTGCAAAGAAACTGCGTTTCACAGGCCTTTGTAAGAGATGTTCCCGGTAGGCTGTAAGAGCACTGTGCAGAGCGAGTTGTTTCTTAGCTTCCCAAAGAGCTGGAAGCAAGATGCTTTGGGGCCCAACTCGCCCTTTGGAAAGAAGCCTGCACGTTGTGCCTTTCAGCTCTAGGGCCATGTAGCACACCCAGAGCAGAAGTTCTAGTTCAGCCAGATCAGCCCTGCAAAGAAACTGCATTTCACAGGCCTTTGTAAGTGATGCTCCCGGTAGGCTGTAAGAGCACTGTGCAGAGCGAGTTGTTTCATAGCTAGCCCAAAGAGCTGGAAGCAAGATGCTTTGGGGCCCAACTCGCCCTTTGGAAAGAAGCCTGCACGTTGTGCCTTTCAGCTCTAGGGCCATGTAGCACACACAGAGCAGAAGTTCTACTTCAGCCACATCAGGCCTGCAAAGAAACTGCGTTTCACAGGCCTTTGTAAGAGATGTTCCCGGTAGGCTGTAAGAGCACTGTGCAGAGCGAGTTGTTTCTTAGCTTCCCAAAGAGCTGGAAGCAAGAAGCTTTGGGGCCCAACTCGCCCTTTGGAAAGAAGCCTGCACGTTGTGCCTTTCAGCTCTAGGCCAATGTAGCACACCCAGAGCAGAAGTTCTACTTCAGCCACATCAGGCCTGCAAAGAAACTGCGTTTCACAGGCCTTTGTAAGAGATGTTCCCGGTAGGCTGTAAGAGCACTGTGCAGAGCGAGTTGTTTCATAGCTAGCCCAAAGAGCTGGAAGCAAGATGCTTTGGGGCCCAACTCGCCCTTTGGAAAGAAGCCTGCACGTTGTGCCTTTCAGCTCTAGGGCCATGTAGCACACCCAGAGCAGAAGTTCTACCTCAGCCAGATCAGGCCTGCAAAGAAACTGCGTTTGACAGGCCTTTGTATGAGATGTTCCCAGTAGGCTGTAAGAGCACTGTGCAGTGCGAGTTGTTTCTTAGCTTCCCAAGGAGCTGGAAGCAAGTTGCTTTGCGGCCCAACTCGCCCTTTGCAAAGAAGCCTGCACGTTGTGCCTTTCAGCTCTAGGGCAATGTAGCACACCCAGAGCAGAAGTTCTACTTCAGCCAGATCAGGCCTGCAAAGAAACTGCGTTTCACAGGCCTTTGTAAGAGATGTTCCCAGTAGGCTGTAAGAGCACTGTGCAGAGCGACTTGTTTCTTAGCTTCCCAAAGAGGTGGAAGCAAGATGCTTTGCGGCCCAACTCGCCCTTTGGAAACAGGCCTGCACGTTGCGCCCTTCAGCTCTAGGGCAATGTAGCACACCCAGAGCAGAAGTTCTAGTGCAGCGTGATCAGGCCTGCAAAGAAACTGCATTTCACAGGCCTTTGTAAGTGATGGTTCCGGTAGGCTGTAAGAGCACTGTGCAGAGCGAGTTGTTTCATAGCTAGCCCAAAGAGCTGGAAGCAAGATGCTTTGGGGCCCAACTCGCCTTTTGCAAAGAAGCCTGAACATTGTGCCTTTCAGCTCTAGGGCCATGTAGCACACCCAGAGCAGAAGTTCTACTTCAGCCAGATCAGGCCTGCAAAGAAACTGCGTTTCACAGGCCTTTGTAAGAGATGTTCCCGGTAGGCTGTAAGAGCACTGTGCAGAGCGAGTTGTTTCTTAGCTTCCCAAAGAGCTGGAAGCAAGATGCTTTGGGGCCCAACTCGCCCTTTGGAAAGAAGCCTGCACGTTGTGCCTTTCAGCTCTAGGCCAAAGTAGCACACCCAGAGCAGAAGTTCTACTTCAGCCACATCAGGCCTGCAAAGAAACTGCGTTTCACAGGCCTTTGTAAGAGATGTTCCCGGTAGGCTGTAAGAGCACTGTGCAGAGCGAGTTGTTTCTTAGCTTCCCAAGGAGCTGGAAGCAAGATGCTTTGCGGCCCAACTCGCCCTTTGCAAAGAAGCCTGCACGTTGTGCCTTTCAGCTCTAGGGCAATGTAGCACACGCAGAGCAGAATTTCTAGTTCAGCCAGATCAGGCCTGCAAAGAAACTGTGTTTAACAGGCCTTTGAAAGAGATGTTCCCACTAGGCTGTAAGAGCACTGTGCAGAGCGAATTGTTTCTTAGCTTCCCAAAGAGCTGGAAGCAAGATGGTTTGGGGCCTAACTCGCCCTTTGGAAAGAAGCCTGCACGTTGCGCCTTTCAGCTCTAGGCCAATGTAGCACACCCAGAGCAGAAGTTCTACTTCAGCCAGATCAGGCCTGCAAAGAAACTGCGTTTCACAGGCCTTTGTAAGAGATGTTCCCGGTAGGCTGTAAGAGCACTGTGCAGAGCGAGTTGTTTCTTAGCTTCCCAAAGAGCTGGAAGCAAGATGCTTTGGGGCCCAACTCGCCCTTTGCAAAGAAGCCTGCACGTTGTGCCTTTCAGCTCTAGGGCAATGTAGCACACCCAGAGCAGAAGTTCTACTTCAGCCACATCAGGCCTGCAAAGAAACTGCGTTTCACAGACCTTTGTAAGAGATATTCCCGGTAGGCAGTAAGAGCACTGTGCAGAGCGAGTTGTTTCTTAGCTTCCCAAAGAGCTGGAAGCAAGATGCTTTGGGGCCCAACTCGCCCTTTGGAAAGAAGCCTGCACGTTGTGCTTTTCAGCTCTAGGGCAATGTAGCACACCCAGAGCAGAAGTTCTAGTTCAGCCAGATCAGGCCTGCCAAGAAACTTCGTTTCACAGGCCTTTGTAAGAGATGTTCCCGGTAGGCTGTAAGAGCACTGTGCAGAGCGAGTTGTTTCATAGCTAGCCCAAAGAGCTGGAAGCAAGATGCTTTGGGGCCCAACTCGCCCTTTGGAAAGAAGCCTGCACGTTGTGCCTTTCAGCTCTAGGGCCATGTAGCACACCCAGAGCAGAAGTTCTACCTCAGCCAGATCAGGCCTGCAAAGAAACTGCGTTTCACAGGCCTTTGTAAGAGATGTTCCCGGTAGTCTGTAAGAGCACTGTGCAGAGCGAGTTGTTTCTTAGCTTCCCAAAGAGCTGGAAGCAAGATGCTTTGGGGCCCAACTCGCCCTTTGGAAAGAAGCCTGCAGGTTGTGCCTTTCAGCTCTAGGCCAATGGAGCACACCCAGAGCAGAAGTTCTACTTCAGCGAGATCAGGCCTGCAAAGAAACTGCGTTTCACAGGCCTTTGTAAGAGATGTTCCCGGTAGGCTGTAAGAGCACTGTGCAGAGCGAGTTGTTTCTTAGGTTCCCAAGGAGCTGGAAGCAAGATGCTTTGCGGCCCAACTCGCCCTTTGCAAAGAAGCCTGCACTTTGTGCCTTTCAGCTCTAGGCCAATGTAGCACACCCAGAGCAGAAGTTCTACTTCAGCCAGATCAGGCCTGCAAAGCAACTGCGTTTGAGATGCCTTTGTAAGAGATGTTCCCGGTAGGCTGTAAAAGCACTGTGCAGAGCGAGTTGTTTCTTAGCTTCCCAAAGAGCTGGAAGCAAGATGCTTTGGGGCCCAACTCGCCCTTTGGAAAGAAGCCTGCACATTGTGCCTTTCAGCTCTAGGGAAATGTAGCACACCCAGAGCAGAAGTTCTGGTTCAGCCAGATTAGGCCTGCAAAGAAACTGCATTTCACAGGCCTTTGTAACTGATGCTCCCGGTAGGCTGTAAGAGCACTGTGCAGTGCGAGTTGTTTCTTAGCTTCCCAAAGAGCTGGAAGCAAGATGCTTTGGGGCCCAACTCGCCCTTTGGAAAGAAGACTGCACGTTGTGCTTTTCAGCTCTAGGGCAATGTAGCACACCCAGAGCAGAAGTTCCACTTCAGCCAGATCAGGCCTGCGAAGAAACTGCGTTTCACAGGCCTTTGTAAGAGATGTTCCCGGTAGGCTGTAAGAGCACTGTGCATAGCGAGTTGTTTCTTAGCTTCCCAAAGAGCTGGAAGCAAGATGCTTTGGGGCCCAACTCGCCCTTTGGAAAGGAGCCTGCACGTTGTGCCTTTCAGCTCTAGGCCAATGTAGCACACCCACAGCAGAAGTTCTACTTTAGCCAGATCAGGCCTGCAAAGAAACTGCGTTTCACAGGCCTTTGTAAGAGATGTTCCCGGTAGGCTGTAAGAGCACTGTGCAGAGCGAGTTGTTTCTTAGCTTCCCAAAGAGCTGGAAGCAGGATGCTTTGGGGCCCAACTCGCCCTTTGGAAAGAAGCCTGCACGTTGTGCCTTTCAGCTCTAGGGCAATGTAGCACACACAGAGCAGAAGTTCTACATCAGCCAGATCAGGCCTGCAAAGAAACTGCGTTTCACAGGCCTTTGCAAGAGATGTTCCCGGTAGGCTGTAAGAGCACTGTGCAGAGCGAGTTGTTTTTAGGTTCCCAAAGAGCTGGAAGCAAGATGCTTTGGGGCCCAACTCGCCCTTTGGAAAGGAGCCTGCACGTTGTGCCTTTCAGCTCTAGGGCAATGTAGAGCACCCAGAGCAGAAGTTCCACTTCAGCCAGATCAGGCCTGCAAAGAAACTGCGTTTCACAGGCCTTTGTAAGAGATGTTCCCGGTAGGCTGTAAGAGCACTGTGCAGAGCGACTTGTTTCTTAGCTTCCCAAAGAGCTGGAAGCAAGATGCTTTGGGGCCCAACTCGCCCTTTGGAAAGAAGCCTGCACGTTGTGCCCTTCAGCTCTAGGGCAATGTAGCACACCCAGAGCAGAAGTTCTAGTGCAGCGTGATCAGGCCTGCAAAGAAACTACATTTCACAGGCCTTTGTAAGTGATGGTTCCGGTAGGCTGTAAGAGCACTGTGCAGAGCGAGTTGTTTCATAGCTAGCCCAAAGAGCTGGAAGCAAGATGCTTTGGGGCCCAACTCGCCTTTTGCAAAGAAGCCTGCACATTGTGCCTTTCAGCTCTAGGGCCATGTAGCACACTCAGAGCAGAAGTTCTACTTCAGCCAGATCAGGCCTGCAAAGAAACTGCGTTTCACAGGACTTTGTAAGAGATGTTCCCGGTAGGCTGTAAGAGCACTGTGCAGAGCGAGTTGTTTCTTAGCTTCCCAAAGAGCTGGAAGCAAGATGCTTTGGGGCCCAACTCGCCCTTTGCAAAGAAGCCTGCACGTTGTGCCTTTCAGCTCTAGGGCAATGTAGCACACCCAGAGCAGAAGTTCTACTTCAGCCACATCAGGCCTGCAAAGAAACTGCGTTTCACAGGCCTTTGTAAGAGATATTCCCACTAGGCTGTAAGAGCACTGTGCAGAGCGAGTTGTTTCTTAGCTTCCCAAAGAGCTGGAAGCAAGATGCTTTGGGGCCCAACTCGCCCTTTGGAAAGAAGCCTGCACGTTGTGCTTTTCAGCTCTAGGGCAATGTAGCACACCCAGAGCAGAAGTTCTAGTTCAGCCAGATCAGGCCTGCCAAGAAACTTCGTTTCACAGGCCTTTGTAAGAGATGTTCCCGGTAGGCTGTAAGAGCACTGTGCAGAGCGAGTTGTTTCATAGCTAGCCCAAAGAGCTGGAAGCAAGATGCTTTGGGGCCCAACTCGCCCTTTGGAAAGAAGCCTGCACGTTGTGCCTTTCAGCTCTAGGGCCATGTAGCACACCCAGAGCAGAAGTTCTACCTCAGCCAGATCAGGCCTGCAAAGAAACTGCGTTTGACAGGCCTTTGTATGAGATGTTCCCGGTAGTCTGTAAGAGCACTGTGCAGAGCGAGTTGTTTCTTAGCTTCCCAAAGAGCTGGAAGCAAGATGCTTTGGGGCCCAACTCGCCCTTTGGAAAGAAGCCTGCAGGTTGTGCCTTTCAGCTCTAGGCCAATGGAGCACACCCAGAGCAGAAGTTCTACTTCAGCGAGATCAGGCCTGCAAAGAAACTGCGTTTCACAGGCCTTTGTAAGAGATGTTCCCGGTAGGCTGTAAGAGCACTGTGCAGAGCGAGTTGTTTCTTAGGTTCCCAAGGAGCTGGAAGCAAGATGCTTTGCGGCCCAACTCGCCCTTTGCAAAGAAGCCTGCACTTTGTGCCTTTCAGCTCTAGGCCAATGTAGCACACCCAGAGCAGAAGTTCTACTTCAGCCAGATCAGGCCTGCAAAGCAACTGCGTTTGAGATGCCTTTGTAAGAGATGTTCCCGGTAGGCTGTAAAAGCACTGTGCAGAGCGAGTTGTTTCTTAGCTTCCCAAAGAGCTGGAAGCAAGATGCTTTGGGGCCCAACTCGCCCTTTGGAAAGAAGCCTGCACATTGTGCCTTTCAGCTCTAGGGAAATGTAGCACACCCAGAGCAGAAGTTCTGGTTCAGCCAGATTAGGCCTGCAAAGAAACTGCATTTCACAGGCCTTTGTAACTGATGCTCCCGGTAGGCTGTAAGAGCACTGTGCATTGCGAGTTGTTTCTTAGCTTCCCAAAGAGCTGGAAGCAAGATGCTTTGGGGCCCAACTCGCCCTTTGGAAAGAAGACTGCACGTTGTGCTTTTCAGCTCTAGGGCAATGTAGCACACCCAGAGCAGAAGTTCCACTTCAGCCAGATCAGGCCTGCAAAGAAACTGCGTTTCACAGGCCTTTGTAAGAGATGTTCCCGGTAGGCTGTAAGAGCACTGTGCATAGCGAGTTGTTTCTTAGCTTCCCAAAGAGCTGGAAGCAAGATGCTTTGGGGCCCAACTCGCCCTTTGGAAAGGAGCCTGCACGTTGTGCCTTTCAGCTCTAGGCCAATGTAGCACACCCACAGCAGAAGTTCTACTTTAGCCAGATCAGGCCTGCAAAGAAACTGCGTTTCACAGGCCTTTGTAAGAGATGTTCCCGGTAGGCTGTAAGAGCACTGTGCAGAGCGAGTTGTTTCTTAGCTTCCCAAAGAGCTGGAAGCAAGATGCTTTGGGGCCCAACTCGCCCTTTGGAAAGAAGCCTGCACGTTGTGCCTTTCAGCTCTAGGGCAATGTAGCACACCCAGAGCAGAAGTTCTACATCAGCCAGATCAGGCCTGCAAAGAAACTGCGTTTCACAGGCCTTTGCAAGAGATGTTCCCGGTAGGCTGTAAGAGCACTGTGCAGAGCGAGTTGTTTTTAGGTTCCCAAAGAGCTGGAAGCAAGATGCTTTGGGGCCCAACTCGCCCTTTGGAAAGAAGCCTGCACGTTGTGCCTTTCAGCTCAAGGGCAATGTAGAGCACCCAGAGCAGAAGTTCCACTTCAGCCAGATCAGGCCTGCAAAGAAACTGCGTTTCACAGGCCTTTGTAAGAGATGTTCCCGGTAGGCTGTAAGAGCACTGTGCAGAGCGACTTGTTTCTTAGCTTCCCAAAGAGCTGGAAGCAAGATGCTTTGGGGCCCAACTCGCCCTTTGGAAAGAAGCCTGCACGTTGTGCCCTTCAGCTCTAGGGCAATGTAGCACACCCAGAGCAGAAGTTCTAGTGCAGCGTGATCAGGCCTGCAAAGAAACTACATTTCACAGGCCTTTGTAAGTGATGGTTCCGGTAGGCTGTAAGAGCACTGTGCAGAGCGAGTTGTTTCATAGCTAGCCCAAAGAGCTGGAAGCAAGATGCTTTGGGGCCCAACTCGCCTTTTGCAAAGAAGCCTGCACATTGTGCCTTTCAGCTCTAGGGCCATGTAGCACACTCAGAGCAGAAGTTCTACTTCAGCCAGATCAGGCCTGCAAAGAAACTGCGTTTCACAGGACTTTGTAAGAGATGTTCCCGGTAGGCTGTAAGAGCACTGTGCAGAGCGAGTTGTTTCTTAGCTTCCCAAAGAGCTGGAAGCATGATGCTTTGGGGCCCAACTCGCCCTTTGGAAAGAAGCCTGCAGGTTGTGCCTTTCAGCTCTAGGCCAAAGTAGCACACCCAGAGCAGAAGTTCTACTTCAGCCACATCAGGCCTGCAAAGAAACTGCGTTTCACAGGCCTTTGTAAGAGATGTTCCCGGTAGGCTGTAAGAGCACTGTGCAGAGCGAGTTGTTTCTTAGCTTCCCAAGGAACTGGAAGCAAGTTGCTTTGCGGCCCAACTCGCCCTTTGCAAAGAAGCCTGCACGTTGTGCCTTTCAGCTCTAGGGCAATGTAGCACACCCAGAGCAGAAGTTCTACTTCAGCCAGATCAGGCCTGCAAAGAAACTGCGTTTCACAGGCCTTTGTAAGAGATGTTCCCAGTAGGCTGTAAGAGCACTGTGAAGAGCAACTTGTTTCTTAGCTTCCCAAAGAGCTGGAAGCAAGATGCTTTGGGGCCCAACTCGCCCTTTGGAAACAGGCCTGCACGTTGCGCCCTTCAGCTCTAGGGCAATGTAGCACACCCAGAGCAGAAGTTCTAGTGCAGCGTGATCAGGCCTGCAAAGAAACTGTGTTTAACAGGCCTTTGTAAGAGATGTTCCCTCTAGGCTGTAAGAGCACTGTGCAGAGCGAATTGTTTCTTAGCTTCCCAAAGAGCTGGAAGCAAGATGCTTTGGGGCCTAACTCGCCCTTTGGAAAGAAGCCTGCACGTTGTGCCTTTCAGCTCTAGGCCAATGTAGCACACCCAGAGCAGAAGTTCTACTTCAGCCAGATCAGGCCTGCAAAGAAACTGCGTTTCACAGGCCTTTGTAAGAGATGTTCCCGGTAGGCTGTAAGAGCACTGTGCAGAGCGAGTTGTATCTTAGCTTCCCAAAGAGCTGGAAGCAAGATGCTTTGGGGCCCAACTCGCCCTTTGCAAAGAAGCCTGCACGTTGTGCCTTTCAGCTCTAGGGCAATGTAGCACACCCAGAGCAGAAGTTCTACTTCAGCCAAATCAGGCCTGCAAAGAAACTGCATTTCACAGGCCTTTGTAAGAGATATTCCCGGTAGGCAGTAAGAGCACTGTGCAGAGCGAGTTGTTTCTTAGCTTCCCAAAGAGCTGGAAGCAAGATGCTTTGGGGCCCAACTCGCCCTTTGGAAAGAAGCCTGCACGTTGTGCCTTTCAGCTCTAGGGCAATGTAGCACACCCAGAGCAGAAGTTCTAGTTCAGCCAGATCAGGCCTGCCAAGAAACTTCGTTTCACAGGCCTTTGTAAGAGATATTCCCGGTAGGCTGTAAGAGCACTGTGCAGAGCGAGTTGTTTCATAGCTAGCCCAAAGAGCTGGAAGCAAGATGCTTTGGGGCCCAACTCGCCCTTTGGAAAGAAGCCTGCACGTTGTGCCTTTCAGCTCTAGGGCCATGTAGCACACCCAGAGCAGAAGTTCTACCTCAGCCAGATCAGGCCTGCAAAGAAACTGCGTTTGACAGGCCTTTGTATGAGATGTTCCCGGTAGGCTGTAAGAGCACTGTGCAGAGCGAGTTGTTTCATAGCTAGCCCAAAGAGCTGGAAGCAAGATGCTTTGGGGCCCAACTCGCCTTTTGCAAAGAAGCCTGAACATTGTGCCTTTCAGCTCTAGGGCCATGTAGCACACCCAGAGCAGAAGTTCTACTTCAGCCAGATCAGGCCTGCAAAGAAACTGCGTTTCACAGGCCTTTGTAAGAGATGTTCCCGGTAGGCTGTAAGAGCACTGTGCAGAGCGAGTTGTTTCTTAGCTTCCCAAAGAGCTGGAAGCAAGATGCTTTGGGGCCCAACTCGCCCTTTGGAAAGAAGCCTGCACGTTGTGCCTTTCAGCTCTAGGCCAAAGTAGCACACCCAGAGCAGAAGTTCTACTTCAGCCACATCAGGCCTGCAAAGAAACTGCGTTTCACAGGCCTTTGTAAGAGATGTTCCCGGTAGGCTGTAAGAGCACTGTGCAGAGCGAGTTGTTTCTTAGCTTCCCAAGGAGCTGGAAGCAAGATGCTTTGCGGCCCAACTCGCCCTTTGCAAAGAAGCCTGCACGTTGTGCCTTTCAGCTCTAGGGCAATGTAGCACACGCAGAGCAGAATTTCTAGTTCAGCCAGATCAGGCCTGCAAAGAAACTGTGTTTAACAGGCCTTTGAAAGAGATGTTCCCACTAGGCTGTAAGAGCACTGTGCAGAGCGAATTGTTTCTTAGCTTCCCAAAGAGCTGGAAGCAAGATGGTTTGGGGCCTAACTCGCCCTTTGGAAAGAAGCCTGCACGTTGCGCCTTTCAGCTCTAGGCCAATGTAGCACACCCAGAGCAGAAGTTCTACTTCAGCCAGATCAGGCCTGCAAAGAAACTGCGTTTCACAGGCCTTTGTAAGAGATGTTCCCGGTAGGCTGTAAGAGCACTGTGCAGAGCGAGTTGTTTCTTAGCTTCCCAAAGAGCTGGAAGCAAGATGCTTTGGGGCCCAACTCGCCCTTTGCAAAGAAGCCTGCACGTTGTGCCTTTCAGCTCTAGGGCAATGTAGCACACCCAGAGCAGAAGTTCTACTTCAGCCACATCAGGCCTGCAAAGAAACTGCGTTTCACAGGCCTTTGTAAGAGATATTCCCGGTAGGCAGTAAGAGCACTGTGCAGAGCGAGTTGTTTCTTAGCTTCCCAAAGAGCTGGAAGCAAGATGCTTTGGGGCCCAACTCGCCCTTTGGAAAGAAGCCTGCACGTTGTGCTTTTCAGCTCTAGGGCAATGTAGCACACCCAGAGCAGAAGTTCTAGTTCAGCCAGATCAGGCCTGCCAAGAAACTTCGTTTCACAGGCCTTTGTAAGAGATGTTCCCGGTAGGCTGTAAGAGCACTGTGCAGAGCGAGTTGTTTCATAGCTAGCCCAAAGAGCTGGAAGCAAGATGCTTTGGGGCCCAACTCGCCCTTTGGAAAGAAGCCTGCACGTTGTGCCTTTCAGCTCTAGGGCCATGTAGCACACCCAGAGCAGAAGTTCTACCTCAGCCAGATCAGGCCTGCAAAGAAACTGCGTTTGACAGGCCTTTGTATGAGATGTTCCCGGTAGTCTGTAAGAGCACTGTGCAGAGCGAGTTGTTTCTTAGCTTCCCAAAGAGCTGGAAGCAAGATGCTTTGGGGCCCAACTCGCCCTTTGGAAAGAAGCCTGCAGGTTGTGCCTTTCAGCTCTAGGCCAATGGAGCACACCCAGAGCAGAAGTTCTACTTCAGCGAGATCAGGCCTGCAAAGAAACTGCGTTTCACAGGCCTTTGTAAGAGATGTTCCCGGTAGGCTGTAAGAGCACTGTGCAGAGCGAGTTGTTTCTTAGGTTCCCAAGGAGCTGGAAGCAAGATGCTTTGCGGCCCAACTCGCCCTTTGCAAAGAAGCCTGCACTTTGTGCCTTTCAGCTCTAGGCCAATGTAGCACACCCAGAGCAGAAGTTCTAGTTCAGCCAGATCAGGCCTGCAAAGCAACTGCGTTTGAGATGCCTTTGTAAGAGATGTTCCCGGTAGGCTGTAAAAGCACTGTGCAGAGCGAGTTGTTTCTTAGCTTCCCAAAGAGCTGGAAGCAAGATGCTTTGGGGCCCAACTCGCCCTTTGGAAAGAAGCCTGCACATTGTGCCTTTCAGCTCTAGGGAAATGTAGCACACCCAGAGCAGAAGTTCTGGTTCAGCCAGATTAGGCCTGCAAAGAAACTGCATTTCACAGGCCTTTGTAACTGATGCTCCCGGTAGGCTGTAAGAGCACTGTGCATAGCGAGTTGTTTCTTAGCTTCCCAAAGAGCTGGAAGCAAGATGCTTTGGGGCCCAACTCGCCCTTTGGAAAGAAGCCTGCAGGTTGTGCCTTTCAGCTCTAGGCCAAAGTAGCACACCCAGAGCAGAAGTTCTACTTCAGCCACATCAGGCCTGCAAAGAAACTGCGTTTCACAGGCCTTTGTAAGAGATGTTCCCGGTAGGCTGTAAGAGCACTGTGCAGAGCGAGTTGTTTCTTAGCTTCCCAAGGAGCTGGAAGCAAGTTGCTTTGCGGCCCAACTCGCCCTTTGCAAAGAAGCCTGCACGTTGTGCCTTTCAGCTCTAGGGCAATGTAGCACACCCAGAGCAGAAGTTCTACTTCAGCCAGATCAGGCCTGCAAAGAAACTGCGTTTCACAGGCCTTTGTAAGAGATGTTCCCAGTAGGCTGTAAGAGCACTGTGCAGAGCGAGTTGTTTCTTAGCTTCCCAAAGAGCTGGAAGCAAGATGCTTTGGGGCCCAACTCGCCCTTTGGAAACAGGCCTGCACGTTGCGCCCTTCAGCTCTAGGGCAATGTAGCACACCCAGAGCAGAAGTTCTAGTGCAGCGTGATCAGGCCTGCAAAGAAACTGTGTTTAACAGGCCTTTGTAAGAGATGTTCCCACTAGGCTGTAAGAGCACTGTGCAGAGCGAATTGTTTCTTAGCTTCCCAAAGAGCTGGAAGCAAGATGGTTTGGGGCCTAACTCGCCCTTTGGAAAGAAGCCTGCACGTTGCGCCTTTCAGCTCTAGGCCAATGTAGCACACCCAGAGCAGAAGTTCTACTTCAGCCAGATCAGGCCTGCAAAGAAACTGCGTTTCACAGGCCTTTGTAAGAGATGTTCCCGGTAGGCTGTAAGAGCACTGTGCAGAGCGAGTTGTTTCTTAGCTTCCCAAAGAGCTGGAAGCAAGATGCTTTGGGGCCCAACTCGCCCTTTGCAAAGAAGCCTGCACGTTGTGCCTTTCAGCTCTAGGGCAATGTAGCACACCCAGAGCAGAAGTTCTACTTCAGCCAAATCAGGCCTGCAAAGAAACTGCATTTCACAGTCCTTTGTAAAAGATATTCCCGGTAGGCAGTAAGAGCACTGTGCAGAGCGAGTTGTTTCTTAGCTTCCCAAAGAGCTGGAAGCAAGATGCTTTGGGGCCCAACTCGCCCTTTGGAAAGAAGCCTGCACGTTGTGCCTTTCAGCTCTAGGGCAATGTAGCACACCCAGAGCAGAAGTTCTAGTTCAGCCAGATCAGGCCTGCCAAGAAACTTCGTTTCACAGGCCTTTGTAAGAGATATTCCCGGTAGGCTGTAAGAGCACTGTGCAGAGCGAGTTGTTTCATAGCTAGCCCAAAGAGCTGGAAGCAAGATGCTTTGGGGCCCAACTCGCCCTTTGGAAAGAAGCCTGCACGTTGTGCCTTTCAGCTCTAGGGCCATGTAGCACACCCAGAGCAGAAGTTCTACCTCAGCCAGATCAGGCCTGCAAAGAAACTGCGTTTGACAGGCCTTTGTATGAGATGTTCCCGGTAGTCTGTAAGAGCACTGTGCAGAGCGAGTTGTTTCTTAGCTTCCCAAAGAGCTGGAAGCAAGATGCTTTGGGGCCCAACTCGCCCTTTGGAAAGAAGCCTGCAGGTTGTGCCTTTCAGCTCTAGGCCAATGTAGCACACGCAGAGCAGAAGTTCTAGTTCAGCCAGATCAGGCCTGCAAAGAAACTGCGTTTCACAGGCCTTTGTAAGAGATGTTCCCGGTAGGCTGTAAGAGCACTGTGCAGAGCGAGTTGTTTCTTAGCTTCCCAAAGATCTGGAAGCAAGATGCTTTGGGGCCCAACTCGCCCTTTGGAAAGAAGCCTGCACGTTGTGCCTTTCAGCTCTAGGCC
Source organism: Equus caballus (assembly GCF_041296265.1). Classification (NCBI taxonomy): domain Eukaryota; kingdom Metazoa; phylum Chordata; class Mammalia; order Perissodactyla; family Equidae; genus Equus; species Equus caballus. Next base: position 50,901,199 of record NC_091688.1, on the reverse strand, counting down.
AATGTAGCACACCCAGAGCAGAAGTTCTACTTCAGCCAGATCATGCCTGCAAAGAAATTGCGTTTGAGATGCCTTTGTAAGAGATGTTCCCGGTAGGCTGTAAAAGCACTGTGCACAGCGAGTTGTTTCTTAGCTTCCCAAAGAGCTGGAAGCAAGATGCTTTGGGGCCCAACTCGCCCTTTGGAAAGAAGCCTGCACGTTGTGCTTTTCAGCTCTAGGGCAATGTAGCACACCCAGAGCAGAAGTTCCACTTCAGCCAGATCAGGCCTGCAAAGAAACTGCGTTTCACAGGCCTTTGGAAGAGATGTTCCCGGTAGGCTGTAAGAGCACTGTGCATAGCGAGTTGTTTCTTAGCTTCCCAAAGAGCTGGAAGCAAGATGCTTTGGGGCCCAACTCGCCCTTTGGAAAGAAGCCTGCACGTTGTGCCCTTCAGCTCTAGGGCAATGTAGCACACCCAGAGCAGAAGTTCTAGTGCAGCGTGATCAGGCCTGCAAAGAAACTGCATTTCACAGGCCTTTGTAAGAGATGTTCCCGGTAGGCTGTAAGAGCACTGTGCAGAGCGAGTTGTTTCATAGCTAGCCCAAAGAGCTGGAAGCAAGATGCTTTGGGGCCCAACTCGCCTTTTGCAAAGAAGCCTGCACATTGTGCCTTTCAGCTCTAGGGCCATGTAGCACACCCAGAGCAGAAGTTCTACTTCAGCCAGATCAGGCCTGCAAAGAAACTGCGTTTCACAGGCCTTTGTAAGAGATGTTCCCGGTAGGCTGTAAGAGCACTGTGCAGAGCGAGTTGTTTCTTAGCTTCCCAAAGAGCTGGAAGCAGGATGCTTTGGGGCCCAACTCGCCCTTTGGAAAGAAGCCTGCAGGTTGTGCCTTTCAGCTCTAGGCCAATGTAGCGCACCCAGAGCAGAAGTTCTACTTCAGCGAGATCAGGCCTGCAAAGAAACTGCGTTTCACAGGCCTTTGTAAGAGATGTTCCCGGTAGGCTGTAAGAGCACTGTGCAGAGCGAGTTGTTTCTTAGCTTCCCAAGGAGCTGGAAGCAAGATGCTTTGCGGCCCAACTCGCCCTTTGCAAAGAAGCCTGCACGTTGTGCCTTTCAGCTCTAGGGCAATGTAGCACACGCAGAGCAGTTGTTCTAGTTCAGCCAGATCAGGCCTGCAAAGAAACTGCGTTTCACAGGCCTTTGTAAGAGATGTTCCCGGTAGGCTGTAAGAGCACTGTGCAGAGCGAGTTGTTTCTTAGCTTCCCAAAGAGCTGGAAGCAAGATGCTTTGGGGCCCAACTCGCCCTTTGGAAAGAAGCCTGCACGTTGTGCCTTTCAGCTCTAGGCCAATGTAGCACACCCAGAGCAGAAGTTCTACTTCAGCCAGATCAGGCCTGCAAAGAAATTGCGTTTGAGATGCCTTTGTAAGAGATGTTCCCGGTAGGCTGTAAAAGCACTGTGCAGAGCGAGTTGTTTCTTAGCTTCCCAAAGAGCTGGAAGCAAGATGCTTTGGGGCCCAACTCTCCCTTTGGAAAGAAGCCTGCACATTGTGCCTTTCAGCTCTAGGGAAATGTATCACATCCAGAGCAGAAGTTCTGGTTCAGCCAGATAAGGCCTGCAAAGAAACTGCGTTTCACAGGCCTTTGTAAGAGATGTTCCCAGTAGGCTGTAAGAGCACTGTGCATAGCGACTTGTTTCTTAGCTTCCCAAAGAGCTGGAAGCAAGATGCTTTGGGGCCCAACTCGCCCTTTGGAAACAGGCCTGCACGTTGCGCCCTTCAGCTCTAGGGCAATGTAGCACACCCAGAGCAGAAGTTCTAGTGCAGCGTGATCAGGCCTGCAAAGAAACTGCATTTCACAGGCCTTTGTAAGTGATGGTTCCGGTAGGCTGTAAGAGCACTGTGCAGAGCGAGTTGTTTCTTAGCTTCCCAAGGAGCTGGAAGCAAGATGCTTTGCGGCCCAAATCGCCCTTTGCAAAGAAGCCTGCACGTTGTGCCTTTCAGCTCTAGGGCAATGTAGCACACGCAGAGCAGAATTTCTAGTTCAGCCAGATCAGGCCTGCAAAGAAACTGTGTTTAACAGGCCTTTGTAAGAGATGTTCCCACTAGGCTGTAAGAGCACTGTGCAGAGCGAATTGTTTCATAGCTAGCCCAAAGAGCTGGAAGCAAGATGGTTTGGGGCCTAACTCGCCCTTTGGAAAGAAGCCTGCACGTTGTGCCTTTCAGCTCTAGGCCAATGTAGCACACCCAGAGCAGAAGTTCTACTTCAGCGAGATCAGGCCTGCAAAGAAACTGCGTTTCACAGGCCTTTGTAAGAGATGTTCCCGGTAGGCTGTAAGAGCACTGTGCAGAGCGAGTTGTTTCTTAGCTTCCCAAAGAGCTGGAAGCAAGATGCTTTGGGGCCCAACTCGCCCTTTGCAAAGAAGCCTGTAGGTTGTGCCTTTCAGCTCTAGGGCAATGTAGCACACCCAGACCAGAAGTTCTACTTCAGCCACATCAGGCCTGCAAAGAAACTGCGTTTCACAGGCCTTTGTAAGAGATATTCCCGGTAGGCAGTAAGAGCACTGTGCAGAGCGAGTTGTTTCTTAGCTTCCCAAAGAGCTGGAAGCAAGATGCTTTGGGGCCCAACTCGACCTTTGGAAAGAAGCCTGCACGTTGTGCCTTTCAGCTCTAGGGCAATGTAGCACACCCAGAGCAGAAGTTCTAGTTCAGCCAGATCAGGCCTGCCAAGAAACTTCGTTTCACAGGCCTTTGTATGAGATGTTCCCGGTAGGCTGTAAGAGCACTGTGCAGAGCGAGTTGTTTCATAGCTAGCCCAAAGAGCTGGAAGCAAGATGCTTTGGGGCCCAACTCGCCCTTTGGAAAGAAGCCTGCACGTTGTGCCTTTCAGCTCTAGGCCAATGTAGCACACCCAGAGCAGAAGTTCTAGTTCAGCCAGATCCGGCCTGCAAAGAAACTGCGTTTCACAGGCCTTTGTAAGAGATGTTCCCGGTAGGCTGTAAGAGCACTGTGCAGAGCGCCTTGTTTATTAGCTTCCCAAAGAGCTGGAAGCAAGATGCTTTGGGGCCCAACTCGCCCTTTGGAAAGAAACCTGCACGTTGTGCCTTTCAGCTCTAGGGCAATGTAGCACACGCAGAGCAGAAGTTCTAGTTCAGCCAGATCAGGCCTGCAAAGAAACTGCGTTTCACAGGCCTTTGTAAGAGATGTTCCCGGTAGGCTGTAAGAGCACTGTGCAGAGCGAGTTGTTTCTTAGCTTCCCAAAGAGCTGGAAGCAAGAAGCTTTGGGGCCCAACTCGCCCTTTGGAAAGAAGCCTGCACGTTGTGCCTTTCAGCTCTAGGCCAATGTAGCACACCCAGAGCAGAAGTTCTACTTCAGCCAGATCATGCCTGCAAAGAAATTGCGTTTGAGATGCCTTTGTAAGAGATGTTCCCGGTAGGCTGTAAAAGCACTGTGCAGAGCGAGTTGTTTCTTAGCTTCCCAAAGAGCTGGAAGCAAGATGCTTTGGGGCCCAACTCGCCCTTTGGAAAGAAGCCTGCACATTGTGCCTTTCAGCTCTAGGGAAATGTAGCACACCCAGAGCAGAAGTTCTGGTTCAGCCAGATTAGGCCTGCAAAGAAACTGCATTTCACAGGCCTTTGTAACTGATGCTCCCGGTAGGCTGTAAGAGCACTGTGCAGAGCGAGTTGTTTCTTAGCTTCCCAAAGAGCTGGAAGCAAGATGCTTTGGGGCCCAACTCGCCCTTTGGAAAGAAGCCTGCACGTTGTGCTTTTCAGCTCTAGGGCAATGTAGCACACCCAGAGCAGAAGTTCCACTTCAGCCAGATCAGGCCTGCAAAGAAACTGCGTTTCACAGGCCTTTGGAAGAGATGTTCCCGGTAGGCTGTAAGAGCACTGTGCATAGCGAGTTGTTTCTTAGCTTCCCAAAGAGCTGGAAGCAAGATGCTTTGGGGCCCAACTCGCCCTTTGGAAAGAAGCCTGCACGTTGTGCCTTTCAGCTCTAGGCCAATGTAGCACACCCAGAGCAGAAGTTCTACTTCAGCCAGATCAGGCCTGCAAAGAAATTGCGTTTGAGATGCCTTTGTAAGAGATGTTCCCGGTAGGCTGTATTAGCACTGTGCAGAGCGAGTTGTTTCTTAGCTTCCCAAAGAGCTGGAAGCAAGATGCTTTGGGGCCCAACTCGCCCTTTGGAAAGAAGCCTGCACATTGTGCCTTTCAGCTCTAGGGAAATGTATCACACCCACAGCAGAAGTTCCACTTCAGCCAGATCAGGCCTGCAAAGAAACTGCGTTTCACAGGCCTTTGTAAGAGATGTTCCCAGTAGGCTGTAAGAGCACTGTGCATAGCGACTTGTTTCTTAGCTTCCCAAAGAGCTGGAAGCAAGATGCTTTGGGGCCCAACTCGCCCTTTGGAAACAGGCCTCCACGTTGCGCCCTTCAGCTCTAGGGCAATGTAGCACACCCAGAGCAGAAGTTCTAGTGCAGCGTGATCAGGCCTGCAAAGAAACTGCATTTCACAGGCCTTTGTAAGTGATGGTTCCGGTAGGCTGTAAGAGCACTGTGCAGAGCGAGTTGTTTCTTAGCTTCCCAAGGAGCTGGAAGCAAGATGCTTTGCGGCCCAACTCGCCCTTTGCAAAGAAGCCTGCACGTTGTGCCTTTCAGCTCTAGGGCAATGTAGCACACGCAGAGCAGAATTTCTAGTTCAGCCAGATCAGGCCTGCAAAGAAACTGTGTTTAACAGGCCTTTGTAAGAGATGTTCCCACTAGGCTGTAAGAGCACTGTGCAGAGCGAATTGTTTCATAGCTAGCCCAAAGAGCTGGAAGCAAGATGGTTTGGGGCCTAACTCGCCCTTTGGAAAGAAGCCTGCACGTTGTGCCTTTCAGCTCTAGGCCAATGTAGCACACCCAGAGCAGAAGTTCTACTTCAGCCACATCAGGCCTGCAAAGAAACTGCGTTTCACAGGCCTTTGTAAGAGATGTTCCCGGTAGGCTGTAAGAGCACTGTGCAGAGCGAGTTGTTTCTTAGCTTCCCAAAGAGCTGGAAGCAAGATGCTTTGGGGCCCAACTCGCCCTTTGCAAAGAAGCCTGTAGGTTGTGCCTTTCAGCTCTAGGGCAATGTAGCACACCCAGACCAGAAGTTCTACTTCAGCCACATCAGGCCTGCAAAGAAACTGCGTTTCACTGGCCTTTGTAAGAGATATTCCCGGTAGGCAGTAAGAGCACTGTGCAGAGCGAGTTGTTTCTTAGCTTCCCAAAGAGCTGGAAGCAAGATGCTTTGGGGCCCAACTCGACCTTTGGAAAGAAGCCTGCACGTTGTGCCTTTCAGCTCTAGGGCAATGTAGCACACCCAGAGCAGAAGTTCTAGTTCAGCCAGATCAGGCCGGCCAAGAAACTTCGTTTCACAGGCCTTTGTATGAGATGTTCCCGGTAGGCTGTAAGAGCACTGTGCAGAGCGAGTTGTTTCATAGCTAGCCCAAAGAGCTGGAAGCAAGATGCTTTGGGGCCCAACTCGCCCTTTGGAAAGAAGCCTGCACGTTGTGCCTTTCAGCTCTAGGCCAATGTAGCACACCCAGAGCAGAAGTTCTAGTTCAGCCAGATCCGGCCTGCAAAGAAACTGCGTTTCACAGGCCTTTGTAAGAGATGTTCCCGGTAGGCTGTAAGAGCACTGTGCAGAGCGCCTTGTTTATTAGCTTCCCAAAGAGCTGGAAGCAAGATGCTTTGGGGCCCAACTCGCCCTTTGGAAAGAAACCTGCACGTTGTGCCTTTCAGCTCTAGGGCAATGTAGCACACGCAGAGCAGAATTTCTAGTTCAGCCAGATCAGGCCTGCAAAGAAACTGTGTTTAACAGGCCTTTGTAAGAGATGTTCCCACTAGGCTGTAAGAGGACTGTGCAGAGCGAATTGTTTCTTAGCTTCCCAAAGAGCTGGAAGCAAGATGGTTTGGGGCCTAACTCGCCCTTTGGAAAGAAGCCTGCACGTTGTGCCTTTCAGCTCTAGGCCAATGTAGCACACCCAGAGCAGAAGTTCTACTTCAGCCAGATCAGGCCTGCAAAGAAACTGCGTTTCACAGGCCTTTGTAAGAGATGTTCCCGGTAGGCTGTAAGAGCACTGTGCAGAGCGAGTTGTTTCTTAGCTTCCCAAAGAGCTGGAAGCAAGATGCTTTGGGGCCCAACTCGCCCTTTGCAAAGAAGCCTGCACGTTGTGCCTTTCAGCTCTAGGCCAATGTAGCACACCCAGAGCAGAAGTTCTACTTCAGCCACATCAGGCCTGCAAAGAAACTGCGTTTCACAGGCCTTTGTAAGAGATATTCCCGGTAGGCAGTAAGAGCACTGTGCAGAGCGAGTTGTTTCTTAGCTTCCCAAAGAGCTGGAAGCAAGATGCTTTGGGGCCCAACTCGCCCTTTGGAAAGAAGCCTGCACGTTGTGCCTTTCAGCTCTAGGGCAATGTAGCACACCCAGAGCAGAAGTTCTAGTTCAGCCAGATCAGGCCTGCCAAGAAACTTCGTTTCACAGGCCTTTGTAAGAGATGTTCCCGGTAGGCTGTAAGAGCACTGTGCAGAGCGAGTTGTTTCATAGCTAGCCCAAAGAGCTGGAAGCAAGATGCTTTGGGGCCCAACTCGCCCTTTGGAAAGAAGCCTGCACGTTGTGCCTTTCAGCTCTAGGGCAATGTAGCACACCCAGAGCAGAAGTTCTACTTCAGCCAGATCATGCCTGCAAAGAAATTGCGTTTGAGATGCCTTTGTAAGAGATGTTCCCGGTAGGCTGTAAAAGCACTGTGCAGAGCGAGTTGTTTCTTAGCTTCCCAAAGAGCTGGAAGCAAGATGCTTTGGGGCCCAACTCGCCCTTTGGAAAGAAGCCTGCACATTGTGCCTTTCAGCTCTAGGGAAATGTAGCACACCCAGAGCAGAAGTTCTGGTTCAGCCAGATTAGGCCTGCAAAGAAACTGCATTTCACAGGCCTTTGTAACTGATGCTCCCGGTAGGCTGTAAGAGCACTGTGCAGAGCGAGTTGTTTCTTAGCTTCCCAAAGAGCTGGAAGCAAGATGCTTTGGGGCCCAACTCGCCCTTTGGAAAGAAGCCTGCACGTTGTGCTTTTCAGCTCTAGGGCAATGTAGCACACCCAGAGCAGAAGTTCCACTTCAGCCAGATCAGGCCTGCAAAGAAACTGCGTTTCACAGGCCTTTGGTAGAGATGTTCCCGGTAGGCTGTAAGAGCACTGTGCATAGCGAGTTGTTTCTTAGCTTCCCAAAGAGCTGGAAGCAAGATGCTTTGGGGCCCAACTCGCCCTTTGGAAAGAAGCCTGCACGTTGTGCCCTTCAGCTCTAGGGCAATGTAGCACACCCAGAGCAGAAGTTCTAGTGCAGCGTGATCAGGCCTGCAAAGAAACTGCATTTCACAGGCCTTTGTAAGAGATGTTCCCGGTAGGCTGTAAGAGCACTGTGCAGAGCGAGTTGTTTCATAGCTAGCCCAAAGAGCTGGAAGCAAGATGCTTTGGGGCCCAACTCGCCTTTTGCAAAGAAGCCTGCACATTGTGCCTTTCAGCTCTAGGGCCATGTAGCACACCCAGAGCAGAAGTTCTACTTCAGCCACATCAGGCCTGCAAAGAAACTGCGTTTCACAGGCCTTTGTAAGAGATGTTCCCGGTAGGCTGTAAGAGCACTGTGCAGAGCGAGTTGTTTCTTAGCTTCCCAAAGAGCTGGAAGCAAGATGCTTTGGGGCCCAACTCGCCCTTTGGAAAGAAGCCTGCAGGTTGTGCCTTTCAGCTCTAGGCCAATGTAGCGCACCCAGAGCAGAAGTTCTACTTCAGCGAGATCAGGCCTGCAAAGAAACTGCGTTTCACAGGCCTTTGTAAGAGATGTTCCCGGTAGGCTGTAACAGCACTGTGCAGAGCGAGTTGTTTCTTAGCTTCCCAAGGAGCTGGAAGCAAGATGCTTTGCGGCCCAACTCGCCCTTTGCAAAGAAGCCTGCACGTTGTGCCTTTCAGCTCTAGGGCAATGTAGCACACGCAGAGCAGAAGTTCTAGTTCAGCCAGATCAGGCCTGCAAAGAAACTGCGTTTCACAGGCCTTTGTAAGAGATGTTCCCGGTAGGCTGTAAGAGCACTGTGCAGAGCGAGTTGTTTCTTAGCTTCCCAAAGAGCTGGAAGCAAGATGCTTTGGGGCCCAACTCGCCCTTTGGAAAGAAGCCTGCACGTTGTGCCTTTCAGCTCTAGGCCAATGTAGCACACCCAGAGCAGAAGTTCTACTTCAGCCAGATCAGGCCTGCAAAGAAATTGCGTTTGAGATGCCTTTGTAAGAGATGTTCCCGGTAGGCTGTAAAAGCACTGTGCAGAGCGAGTTGTTTCTTAGCTTCCCAAAGAGCTGGAAGCAAGATGCTTTAGGGCCCAACTCGCCCTTTGGAAAGAAGCCGGCACATTGTGCCTTTCAGCTCTAGGGAAATGTATCACACCCAGAGCAGAAGTTCTGGTTCAGCCAGATCAGGCCTGCAAAGAAACTGCGTTTCACAGGCCTTTGTAAGAGATGTTCCCAGTAGGCTGTAAGAGCACTGTGCAGAGCGACTTGTTTCTTAGCTTCCCAAAGAGCTGGAAGCAAGATGCTTTGGGGCCCAACTCGCCCTTTGGAAACAGGCCTGCACGTTGCGCCCTTCAGCTCTAGGGCAATGTAGCACACCCAGAGCAGAAGTTCTAGTGCAGCGTGATCAGGCCTGCAAAGAAACTGCATTTCACAGGCCTTTGTAAGTGATGGTTCCGGTAGGCTGTAAGAGCACTGTGCAGAGCGAGTTGTTTCTTAGCTTCCCAAGGAGCTGGAAGCAAGATGCTTTGCGTCCCAACTCGCCCTTTGCAAAGAAGCCTGCACGTTGTGCCTTTCAGCTCTAGGGCAATGTAGCACACGCAGAGCAGAATTTCTAGTTCAGCCAGATCAGGCCTGCAAACAAACTGTGTTTAACAGGCCTTTGTAAGAGATGTTCCCACTAGGCTGTAAGAGCACTGTGCAGAGCGAATTGTTTCATAGCTAGCCCAAAGAGCTGGAAGCAAGATGGTTTGGGGCCTAACTCGCCCTTTGGAAAGAAGCCTGCACGTTGTGCCTTTCAGCTCTAGGCCAATGTAGCACACCCAGAGCAGAAGTTCTACTTCAGCGAGATCAGGCCTGCAAAGAAACTGCGTTTCACAGGCCTTTGTAAGAGATGTTCCCGGTAGGCTGTAAGAGCACTGTGCAGAGCGAGTTGTTTCTTAGCTTCCCAAAGAGCTGGAAGCAAGATGCTTTGGGGCCCAACTCGCCCTTTGCAAAGAAGCCTGTAGGTTGTGCCTTTCAGCTCTAGGGCAATGTAGCACACCCAGAGCAGAAGTTCTACTTCAGCCACATCAGGCCTGCAAAGAAACTGCGTTTCACAGGCCTTTGTAAGAGATATTCCCGGTAGGCAGTAAGAGCACTGTGCAGAGCGAGTTGTTTCTTAGCGTCCCAAAGAGCTGGAATCAAGATGCTTTGGGGCCCAACTCGACCTTTGGAAAGAAGCCTGCACGTTGTGCCTTTCAGCTCTAGGGCAATGTAGCACACCCAGAGCAGAAGTTCTAGTTCAGCCAGATCAGGACTGCCAAGAAACTTCGTTTCACAGGCCTTTGTAAGAGATGTTCCCGGTAGGCTGTAAGAGCACTGTGCAGAGCGAGTTGTTTCATAGCTAGCCCAAAGAGCTGGAAGCAAGATGCTTTGGGGCCCAACTCGCCCTTTGGAAAGAAGCCTGCACGTTGTGCCTTTCAGCTCTAGGGCAATGTAGCACACCCAGAGCAGAAGTTCTAGTTCAGCCAGATCCGGCCTGCAAAGAAACTGCGTTTCACAGGCCTTTGTAAGAGATGTTCCCGGTAGGCTGTAAGAGCACTGTGCAGAGCGCCTTGTTTATTAGCTTCCCAAAGAGCTGGAAGCAAGATGCTTTGGGGCCCAACTCGCCCTTTGGAAAGAAGCCTGCACGTTGTGCCTTTCAGCTCTAGGCCAATGTAGCACACCCAGAGCAGAAGTTCTACTTCAGCCAGATCAGGCCTGCAAAGAAACTGCATTTCACAGGCCTTTGTAAGAGATGTTCCCGGTAGGCTGTAAGAGCACTGTGCAGAGCGACTTGTTTCTTAGCTTCCCAAAGAGCTGGAAGCAAGATGCTTTGGGGCCCAACTCGCCCTTTGGAAACAGGCCTGCACGTTGTGCCCTTCAGCTCTAGGGCAATGTAGCACACCCAGAGCAGAAGTTCTAGTGCAGCGTGATCAGGCCTGCAAAGAAACTGCATTTCACAGGCCTTTGTAAGTGATGGTTCCGGTAGGCTGTAAGAGCACTGTGCAGAGCGAGTTGTTTCATAGCTAGCCCAAAGAGCTGGAAGCAAGATGCTTTGGGGCCCAACTCGCCTTTTGCAAAGAAGCCTGCACATTGTGCCTTTCAGCTCTAGGGCCATGTAGCACACCCAGAGCAGAAGTTCTACTTCAGCCACATCAGGCCTGAAAAGAAACTGCGTTTCACAGGCCTTTGTAAGAGATGTTCCCGGTAGGCTGTAAGAGCACTGTGCAGAGCGAGTTGTTTCTTAGCTTCCCAAAGAGCTGGAAGCAAGAAGCTTTGGGGCCCAACTCGCCCTTTGGAAAGAAGCCTGCACGTTGTGCCTTTCAGCTCTAGGCCAATGTAGCACACCCAGAGCAGAAGTTCTACTTCAGCCAGATCAGGCCTGCAAAGAAACTGCGTTTCACAGGCCTTTGTAAGAGATGTTCCCGGTAGGCTGTAAGAGCACTGTGCAGAGCGAGTTGTTTCATAGCTAGCCCAAAGAGCTGGAAGCAAGATGCTTTGGGGCCCAACTCGCCCTTTGGAAAGAAGCCTGCACGTTGTGCCTTTCAGCTCTAGGGCCATGTAGCACACCCAGAGCAGAAGTTCTACCTCAGCCAGATCAGGCCTGCAAAGAAACTGCGTTTGACAGGCCTTTGTATGAGATGTTCCCAGTAGGCTGTAAGAGCACTGTGCAGTGCGAGTTGTTTCTTAGCTTCCCAAGGAGCTGGAAGCAAGTTGCTTTGCGGCCCAACTCGCCCTTTGCAAAGAAGCCTGCACGTTGTGCCTTTCAGCTCTAGGGCAATGTAGCACACGCAGAGCAGAAGTTCTAGTTCAGCCAGATCCGGCCTGCAAAGCAACTGCATTTCACAGGTCTTTGTAAGAGATGTTCCCAGTAGGCTGTAAGAGCACTGTGCAGAGCGTGTTGTTTCTTAGCTTCCCAAAGAGCTGGAAGCAAGATGCTTTGGGGCCCAACTCGCCCTTTGGAAACAGGCCTGCACGTTGTGCCCTTCAGCTCTAGGGCAATGTAGCACACCCAGAGCAGAAGTTCTAGTGCAGCGTGATCAGGCCTGCAAAGAAACTGCATTTCACAGGCCTTTGTAAGTGATGGTTCCGGTAGGCTGTAAGAGCACTGTGCAGAGCGAGTTGTTTCATAGCTAGCCCAAAGAGCTGGAAGCAAGATGCTTTGGGGCCCAACTCGCCTTTTGCAAAGAAGCCTTCACATTGTGCCTTTCAGCTCTAGGGCCATGTAGCACACACAGAGCAGAAGTTCTACTTCAGCCAGATCAGGCCTACAAAGAAACTGCGTTTCACAGGCCTTTGTAAGAGATCTTCCCGGTAGGCTGTAAGAGCACTGTGCAGAGCGAGTTGTTACTTAGCTTCCCAAAGAGCTGGAAGCAAGATGCTTTGGGGCCCAACTCGCCCTTTGGAAAGAAGCCTGCACGTTGTGCCTTTCAGCTCTAGGGCAATGTAGAGCACCCAGAGCAGAAGTTCCACTTCAGCCAGATCAGGCCTGCAAAGAAACTGCGTTTCACAGGCCTTTGTAAGAGATGTTCCCGGTAGGCTGTAAGAGCACTGTGCAGAGCGAGTTGTTTCTTAGCTTCCCAAAGAGCTGGAAGCAAGATGCTTTGGGGCCCAACTCGCCCTTTGGAAAGAAGCCTGCACGTTGTGCCTTTCAGCTCTAGGGCCATGTAGCACACCCAGAGCAGAAGTTCTAGTTCAGCCAGATCAGGCCTGCAAAGAAACTGCATTTCACAGGCCTTTGTAACTGATGCTCCCGGTAGGCTGTAAGAGCACTGTGCAGAGCGAGTTGTTTCATAGCTAGCCCAAAGAGCTGGAAGCAAGATGCTTTGGGGCCCAACTCGCCCTTTGGAAAGAAGCCTGCACGTTGTGCCTTTCAGCTCTAGGGCCATGTAGCACACACAGAGCAGAAGTTCTACTTCAGCCACATCAGGCCTGCAAAGAAACTGCGTTTCACAGGCCTTTGTAAGAGATGTTCCCGGTAGGCTGTAAGAGCACTGTGCAGAGCGAGTTGTTTCTTAGCTTCCCAAAGAGCTGGAAGCAAGAAGCTTTGGGGCCCAACTCGCCCTTTGGAAAGAAGCCTGCACGTTGTGCCTTTCAGCTCTAGGCCAATGTAGCACACCCAGAGCAGAAGTTCTACTTCAGCCAGATCAGGCCTGCAAAGAAACTGCGTTTCACAGGCCTTTGTAAGAGATGTTCCCGGTAGGCTGTAAGAGCACTGTGCAGAGCGAGTTGTTTCATAGCTAGCCCAAAGAGCTGGAAGCAAGATGCTTTGGGGCCCAACTCGCCCTTTGGAAAGAAGCCTGCACGTTGTGCCTTTCAGCTCTAGGGCCATGTAGCACACTCAGAGCAGAAGTTCTACCTCAGCCAGATCAGGCCTGCAAAGAAAATGCGTTTGACAGGCCTTTGTATGAGATGTTCCCAGTAGGCTGTAAGAGCACTGTGCAGTGCGAGTTGTTTCTTAGCTTCCCAAGGAGCTGGAAGCAAGTTGCTTTGCGGCCCAACTCGCCCTTTGCAAAGAAGCCTGCACGTTGTGCCTTTCAGCTCTAGGGCAATGTAGCACACGCAGAGCAGAAGTTCTAGTTCAGCCAGATCCGGCCTGCAAAGCAACTGCATTTCACAGGTCTTTGTAAGAGATGTTCCCAGTAGGCTGTAAGAGCACTGTGCAGAGCGTGTTGTTTCTTAGCTTCCCAAAGAGCTGGAAGCAAGATGCTTTGGGGCCCAACTCGCCCTTTGGAAACAGGCCTGCACGTTGTGCCCTTCAGCTCTAGGGCAATGTAGCACACCCAGAGCAGAAGTTCTAGTGCAGCGTGATCAGGCCTGCAAAGAAACTGCATTTCACAGGCCTTTGTAAGTGATGGTTCCGGTAGGCTGTAAGAGCACTGTGCAGAGCGAGTTGTTTCATACCTAGCCCAAAGAGCTGGAAGCAAGATGCTTTGGGGCCCAACTCGCCCTTTGGAAAGAAGCCTTCACATTGTGCCTTTCAGCTCTAGGGCCATGTAGCACACCCAGAGCAGAAGTTCTACTTCAGCCAGATCAGGCCTGCAAAGAAACTGCGTTTCACAGGCCTTTGTAAGAGATCTTCCCGGTAGGCTGTAAGAGCACTGTGCAGAGCGAGTTGTTACTTAGCTTCCCAAAGAGCTGGAAGCAAGATGCTTTGGGGCCCAACTCGCCCTTTGGAAAGAAGCCTGCACGTTGTGCCTTTCAGCTCTAGGGCAATGTAGCACACGCAGAGCAGAAGTTCTAGTTCAGCCAGATCAGGCCTGCAAAGAAACTGCGTTTCACAGGCCTTTGTAAGAGATGTTCCCGGTAGGCTGTAAGAGCACTGTGCAGAGCGAGTTGTTTCTTAGCTTCCCAAAGAGCTGGAAGCAAGATGCTTTGGGGCCCAACTCGCCCTTTGGAAAGAAGCCTGCACGTTGTGCCTTTCAGCTCTAGGCCAATGTAGCACACCCAGAGCAGAAGTTCTACTTCAGCCAGATCAGGCCTGCAAAGAAATTGCGTTTGAGATGCCTTTGTAAGAGATGTTCCCGGTAGGCTGTAAAAGCACTGTGCAGAGCGAGTTGTTTCTTAGCTTCCCAAAGAGCTGGAAGCAAGATGCTTTGGGGCCCAACTCGCCCTTTGGAAAGAAGCCGGCACATTGTGCCTTTCAGCTCTAGGGAAATGTATCACACCCAGAGCAGAAGTTCTGGTTCAGCCAGATCAGGCCTGCAAAGAAACTGCGTTTCACAGGCCTTTGTAAGAGATGTTCCCAGTAGGCTGTAAGAGCACTGTGCAGAGCGACTTGTTTCTTAGCTTCCCAAAGAGCTGGAAGCAAGATGCTTTGGGGCCCAACTCGCCCTTTGGAAACAGGCCTGCACGTTGCGCCCTTCAGCTCTAGGGCAATGTAGCACACCCAGAGCAGAAGTTCTAGTGCAGCGTGATCAGGCCTGCAAAGAAACTGCATTTCACAGGCCTTTGTAAGTGATGGTTCCGGTAGGCTGTAAGAGCACTGTGCAGAGCGAGTTGTTTCTTAGCCTCCCAAGGAGCTGGAAGCAAGATGCTTTGCGTCCCAACTCGCCCTTTGCAAAGAAGCCTGCACGTTGTGCCTTTCAGCTCTAGGGCAATGTAGCACACGCAGAGCAGAATTTCTAGTTCAGCCAGATCAGGCCTGCAAACAAACTGTGTTTAACAGGCCTTTGTAAGAGATGTTCCCACTAGGCTGTAAGAGCACTGTGCAGAGCGAATTGTTTCATAGCTAGCCCAAAGAGCTGGAAGCAAGATGGTTTGGGGCCTAACTCGCCCTTTGGAAAGAAGCCTGCACGTTGTGCCTTTCAGCTCTAGGCCAATGTAGCACACCCAGAGCAGAAGTTCTACTTCAGCGAGATCAGGCCTGCAAAGAAACTGCGTTTCAGAGGCCTTTGTAAGAGATGTTCCCGGTAGGCTGTAAGAGCACTGTGCAGAGCGAGTTGTTTCTTAGCTTCCCAAAGAGCTGGAAGCAAGATGCTTTGGGGCCCAACTCGCCCTTTGCAAAGAAGCCTGTAGGTTGTGCCTTTCAGCTCTAGGGCAATGTAGCACACCCAGAGCAGAAGTTCTACTTCAGCCACATCAGGCCTGCAAAGAAACTGCGTTTCACAGGCCTTTGTAAGAGATATTCCCGGTAGGCAGTAAGAGCACTGTGCAGAGCGAGTTGTTTCTTAGCGTCCCAAAGAGCTGGAATCAAGATGCTTTGGGGCCCAACTCGACCTTTGGAAAGAAGCCTGCACGTTGTGCCTTTCAGCTCTAGGGCAATGTAGCACACCCAGAGCAGAAGTTCTACTTCAGCCACATCAGGCCTGCAAAGAAACTGCGTTTCACAGGCCTTTGTAAGAGATGTTCCCGGTAGGCTGTAAGAGCACTGTGCAGAGCGAGTTGTTTCTTAGCTTCCCAAAGAGCTGGAAGCAAGAAGCTTTGGGGCCCAACTCGCCCTTTGGAAAGAAGCCTGCACGTTGTGCCTTTCAGCTCTAGGCCAATGTAGCACACCCAGAGCAGAAGTTCTACTTCAGCCAGATCAGGCCTGCAAAGAAACTGCGTTTCACAGGCCTTTGTAAGAGATGTTCCCGGTAGGCTGTAAGAGCACTGTGCAGAGCGAGTTGTTTCATAGCTAGCCCAAAGAGCTGGAAGCAAGATGCTTTGGGGCCCAACTCGCCCTTTGGAAAGAAGCCTGCACGTTGTGCCTTTCAGCTCTAGGGCCATGTAGCACACTCAGAGCAGAAGTTCTACCTCAGCCAGATCAGGCCTGCAAAGAAAATGCGTTTGACAGGCCTTTGTATGAGATGTTCCCAGTAGGCTGTAAGAGCACTGTGCAGTGCGAGTTGTTTCTTAGCTTCCCAAGGAGCTGGAAGCAAGTTGCTTTGCGGCCCAACTCGCCCTTTGCAAAGAAGCCTGCACGTTGTGCCTTTCAGCTCTAGGGCAATGTAGCACACGCAGAGCAGAAGTTCTAGTTCAGCCAGATCCGGCCTGCAAAGCAACTGCATTTCACAGGTCTTTGTAAGAGATGTTCCCAGTAGGCTGTAAGAGCACTGTGCAGAGCGTGTTGTTTCTTAGCTTCCCAAAGAGCTGGAAGCAAGATGCTTTGGGGCCCAACTCGCCCTTTGGAAACAGGCCTGCACGTTGTGCCCTTCAGCTCTAGGGCAATGTAGCACACCCAGAGCAGAAGTTCTAGTGCAGCGTGATCAGGCCTGCAAAGAAACTGCATTTCACAGGCCTTTGTAAGTGATGGTTCCGGTAGGCTGTAAGAGCACTGTGCAGAGCGAGTTGTTTCATACCTAGCCCAAAGAGCTGGAAGCAAGATGCTTTGGGGCCCAACTCGCCCTTTGGAAAGAAGCCTTCACATTGTGCCTTTCAGCTCTAGGGCCATGTAGCACACCCAGAGCAGAAGTTCTACTTCAGCCAGATCAGGCCTGCAAAGAAACTGCGTTTCACAGGCCTTTGTAAGAGATCTTCCCGGTAGGCTGTAAGAGCACTGTGCAGAGCGAGTTGTTACTTAGCTTCCCAAAGAGCTGGAAGCAAGATGCTTTGGGGCCCAACTCGCCCTTTGGAAAGAAGCCTGCACGTTGTGCCTTTCAGCTCTAGGGCAATGTAGCACACGCAGAGCAGAAGTTCTAGTTCAGCCAGATCAGGCCTGCAAAGAAACTGCGTTTCACAGGCCTTTGTAAGAGATGTTCCCGGTAGGCTGTAAGAGCACTGTGCATAGCGAGTTGTTTCTTAGCTTCCCAAAGAGCTGGAAGCAAGATGCTTTGGGGCCCAACTCGCCCTTTGGAAAGAAGCCTGCACGTTGTGCCTTTCAGCTCTAGGCCAATGTAGCACACCCAGAGCAGAAGTTCTACTTCAGCCAGATCAGGCCTGCAAAGAAATTGCGTTTGAGATGCCTTTGTAAGAGATGTTCCCGGTAGGCTGTAAAAGCACTGTGCAGAGCGAGTTGTTTCTTAGCTTCCCAAAGAGCTGGAAGCAAGATGCTTTGGGGCCCAACTCGCCCTTTGGAAAGAAGCCGGCACATTGTGCCTTTCAGCTCTAGGGAAATGTATCACACCCAGAGCAGAAGTTCTGGTTCAGCCAGATCAGGCCTGCAAAGAAACTGCGTTTCACAGGCCTTTGTAAGAGATGTTCCCAGTAGGCTGTAAGAGCACTGTGCAGAGCGACTTGTTTCTTAGCTTCCCAAAGAGCTGGAAGCAAGATGCTTTGGGGCCCAACTCGCCCTTTGGAAACAGGCCTGCACGTTGCGCCCTTCAGCTCTAGGGCAATGTAGCACACCCAGAGCAGAAGTTCTAGTGCAGCGTGATCAGGCCTGCAAAGAAACTGCATTTCACAGGCCTTTGTAAGTGATGGTTCCGGTAGGCTGTAAGAGCACTGTGCAGAGCGAGTTGTTTCTTAGCCTCCCAAGGAGCTGGAAGCAAGATGCTTTGCGTCCCAACTCGCCCTTTGCAAAGAAGCCTGCACGTTGTGCCTTTCAGCTCTAGGGCAATGTAGCACACGCAGAGCAGAATTTCTAGTTCAGCCAGATCAGGCCTGCAAACAAACTGTGTTTAACAGGCCTTTGTAAGAGATGTTCCCACTAGGCTGTAAGAGCACTGTGCAGAGCGAATTGTTTCATAGCTAGCCCAAAGAGCTGGAAGCAAGATGGTTTGGGGCCTAACTCGCCCTTTGGAAAGAAGCCTGCACGTTGTGCCTTTCAGCTCTAGGCCAATGTAGCACACCCAGAGCAGAAGTTCTACTTCAGCGAGATCAGGCCTGCAAAGAAACTGCGTTTCACAGGCCTTTGTAAGAGATGTTCCCGGTAGGCTGTAAGAGCACTGTGCAGAGCGAGTTGTTTCTTAGCTTCCCAAAGAGCTGGAAGCAAGATGCTTTGGGGCCCAACTCGCCCTTTGCAAAGAAGCCTGTAGGTTGTGCCTTTCAGCTCTAGGGCAATGTAGCACACCCAGAGCAGAAGTTCTACTTCAGCCACATCAGGCCTGCAAAGAAACTGCGTTTCACAGGCCTTTGTAAGAGATATTCCCGGTAGGCAGTAAGAGCACTGTGCAGAGCGAGTTGTTTCTTAGCATCCCAAAGAGCTGGAATCAAGATGCTTTGGGGCCCATCTCGACCTTTGGAAAGAAGCCTGCACGTTGTGCCTTTCAGCTCTAGGGCAATGTAGCACACCCAGAGCAGAAGTTCTAGTTCAGCCAGATCAGGACTGCCAAGAAACTTCGTTTCACAGGCCTTTGTAAGAGATGTTCCCGGTAGGCTGTAAGAGCACTGTGCAGAGCGAGTTGTTTCATAGCTAGCCCAAAGAGCTGGAAGCAAGATGCTTTGGGGCCCAACTCGCCCTTTGGAAAGAAGCCTGCACGTTGTGCCTTTCAGCTCTAGGCCAATGTAGCACACCCAGAGCAGAAGTTCTACTTCAGCCAAATCAGGCCTGCAAAGAAAGTGCGTTACACAGGCCTTTGTAAGAGATGTTCCCGGGACTCTGTAAAAGCACTGTGCAGAGCGAGTTGTTTCTTAGCTTCCCAAAGAGCTGAAAGCAAGATGCTTTGGGGCCCAACTCGGCCTTTGGAAAGAAGCCTGCACGTTGTGCCTTTCAGCTCTAGGGCAATGTAGAGCACCCAGAGCAGAAGTTCCACTTCAGCCAGATCAGGCCTGCAAAGAAACTGCGTTTCACAGGCCTTTGTAACTGATGCTCCCGGTAGGCTGTAAGAGCACTGTGCAGAGCGAGTTGTTTCTTAGCTTAACAAAGAGCTGGAAGCAAGATGCTTTGGGGCCCAACTCGCCCTTTGCAAAGAAGCCTGCACGTTGTGCCTTTCAGCTCTAGGGCAATGTAGCACACGCAGAGCAGAAGTTCTAGTTCAGCCAGTTCAGGCCTGCAAAGAAACTGTGTTTAACAGGCCTTTGTAAGAGATGTTCCCGGTAGGCTGTAAGAGCACTGTGCAGAGCGAGTTGTTTCATAGCTAGCCCAAAGAGCTGGAAGCAAGATGCTTTGGGGCCCAACTCGCCCTTTGGAAAGAAGCCTGCACGTTGTGCCTTTCAGCTCTAGGGCAATGTAGCACACACAGAGCAGAAGTTCTAGTTCAGCCAGATCCGGCCTGCAAAGAAACTGCGTTTCACAGGCCTTTGTAAGAGATGTTCCCGGTAGGCTGTAAGAGCACTGTGCAGAGCGCCTTGTTTATTAGCTTCCCAAAGAGCTGGAAGCAAGATGCTTTGGGGCCCAACTCGCCCTTTGGAAAGAAGCCTGCACGTTGTGCCTTTCAGCTCTAGGCCAATGTAGCACACCCAGAGCAGAAGTTCTACTTCAGCCAGATCAGGCCTGCAAAGAAACTGCATTTCACAGGCCTTTGTAAGAGATGTTCCCGGTGGGCTGTAAGAGCACTGTGCAGAGCGACTTGTTTCTTAGCTTCCCAAAGAGCTGGAAGCAAGATGCTTTGGGGCCCAACTCGCCCTTTGGAAACAGGCCTGCACGTTGTGCCCTTCAGCTCTAGGGCAATGTAGCACACCCAGAGCAGAAGTTCTAGTGCAGCGTGATCAGGCCTGCAAAGAAACTGCATTTCACAGGCCTTTGTAAGTGATGGTTCCGGTAGGCTGTAAGAGCAGTGTGCAGAGCGAGTTGTTTCATAGCTAGCCCAAAGAGCTGGAAGCAAGATGCTTTGGGGCCCAACTCGCCTTTTGCAAAGAAGCCTGCACATTGTGCCTTTCAGCTCTAGGGCCATGTAGCACACCCAGAGCAGAAGTTCTACTTCAGCCAGATCAGGCCTGCAAAGAAACTGCGTTTCACAGGCCTTTGTAAGAGATGTTCCCGGTAGGCTGTAAGAGAACTGTGCAGAGCGAGTTGTTACTTAGCTTCCCAAAGAGCTGGAAGCAAGATGCTTTGGGGCCCAACTCGCCCTTTGGAAAGAAGCCTGCACGTTGTGCCTTTCAGCTCTAGGGCAATGTAGAGCACCCAGAGCAGAAGTTCCACTTCAGCCAGATCAGGCCTGCAAAGATACTGCGTTTCACAGGCCTTTGTAAGAGATGTTCCCGGTAGGCTGTAAGAGCACTGTGCAGAGCGAGTTGTTTCTTAGCTTCCCAAAGAGCTGGAAGCAAGATGCTTTGGGGCCCAACTCGCCCTTTGGAAAGAAGCCTGCACGTTGTGCCTTTCAGCTCTAGGGCAATGTAGCACACCCAGAGCAGAAGTTCTAGTTCAGCCAGATCAGGCCTGCAAAGAAACTGCATTTCACAGGCCTTTGTAACTGATGCTCCCGGTAGGCTGTAAGAGCACTGTGCAGAGCGAGTTGTTTCATAGCTAGCCCAAAGAGCTGGAAGCAAGATGCTTTGGGGCCCAACTCGCCCTTTGGAAAGAAGCCTGCACGTTGTGCCTTTCAGCTCTAGGGCCATGTAGCACACACAGAGCAGAAGTTCTACTTCAGCCACATCAGGCCTGCAAAGAAACTGCGTTTCACAGGCCTTTGTAAGAGATGTTCCCGGTAGGCTGTAAGAGCACTGTGCAGAGCGAGTTGTTTCTTAGCTTCCCAAAGAGCTGGAAGCAAGAAGCTTTGGGGCCCAACTCGCCCTTTGGAAAGAAGCCTGCACGTTGTGCCTTTCAGCTCTAGGCCAATGTAGCACACCCAGAGCAGAAGTTCTACTTCAGCCAGATCAGGCCTGCAAAGAAACTGCGTTTCACAGGCCTTTGTAAGAGATGTTCCCGGTAGGCTGTAAGAGCACTGTGCAGAGCGAGTTGTTTCATAGCTAGCCCAAAGAGCTGGAAGCAAGATGCTTTGGGGCCCAACTCGCCCTTTGGAAAGAAGCCTGCACGTTGTGCCTTTCAGCTCTAGGGCCATGTAGCACACCCAGAGCAGAAGTTCTACCTCAGCCAGATCAGGCCTGCAAAGAAACTGCGTTTGACAGGCCTTTGTATGAGATGTTCCCAGTAGGCTGTAAGAGCACTGTGCAGTGCGAGTTGTTTCTTAGCTTCCCAAGGAGCTGGAAGCAAGTTGCTTTGCGGCCCAACTCGCCCTTTGCAAAGAAGCCTGCACGTTGTGCCTTTCAGCTCTAGGGCAATGTAGCACACGCAGAGCAGAAGTTCTAGTTCAGCCAGATCCGGCCTGCAAAGCAACTGCATTTCACAGGTCTTTGTAAGAGATGTTCCCAGTAGGCTGTAAGAGCACTGTGCAGAGCGTGTTGTTTCTTAGCTTCCCAAAGAGCTGGAAGCAAGATGCTTTGGGGCCCAACTCGCCCTTTGGAAACAGGCCTGCACGTTGTGCCCTTCAGCTCTAGGGCAATGTAGCACACCCAGAGCAGAAGTTCTAGTGCAGCGTGATCAGGCCTGCAAAGAAACTGCATTTCACAGGCCTTTGTAAGTGATGGTTCCGGTAGGCTGTAAGAGCACTGTGCAGAGCGAGTTGTTTCATAGCTAGCCCAAAGAGCTGGAAGCAAGATGCTTTGGGGCCCAACTCGCCTTTTGCAAAGAAGACTTCACATTGTGCCTTTCAGCTCTAGGGCCATGTAGCACACCCAGAGCAGAAGTTCTACTTCAGCCAGATCAGGCCTGCAAAGAAACTGCGTTTCACAGGCCTTTGTAAGAGATCTTCCCGGTAGGCTGTAAGAGCACTGTGCAGAGCGAGTTGTTACTTAGCTTCCCAAAGAGCTGGAAGCAAGATGCTTTGGGGCCCAACTCGCCCTTTGGAAAGAAGCCTGCACGTTGTGCCTTTCAGCTCTAGGGCAATGTAGAGCACCCAGAGCAGAAGTTCCACTTCAGCCAGATCAGGCCTGCAAAGAAACTGCGTTTCACAGGCCTTTGTAAGAGATGTTCCCGGTAGGCTGTAAGAGCACTGTGCAGAGCGAGTTGTTTCTTAGCTTCCCAAAGAGCTGGAAGCAAGATGCTTTGGGGCCCAACTCGCCCTTTGGAAAGAAGCCTGCACGTTGTGCCTTTCAGCTCTAGGGCCATGTAGCACACCCAGAGCAGAAGTTCTAGTTCAGCCAGATCAGGCCTGCAAAGAAACTGCATTTCACAGGCCTTTGTAACTGATGCTCCCGGTAGGCTGTAAGAGCACTGTGCAGAGCGAGTTGTTTCATAGCTAGCCCAAAGAGCTGGAAGCAAGATGCTTTGGGGCCCAACTCGCCCTTTGGAAAGAAGCCTGCACGTTGTGCCTTTCAGCTCTAGGGCCATGTAGCACACACAGAGCAGAAGTTCTACTTCAGCCACATCAGGCCTGCAAAGAAACTGCGTTTCACAGGCCTTTGTAAGAGATGTTCCCGGTAGGCTGTAAGAGCACTGTGCAGAGCGAGTTGTTTCTTAGCTTCCCAAAGAGCTGGAAGCAAGAAGCTTTGGGGCCCAACTCGCCCTTTGGAAAGAAGCCTGCACGTTGTGCCTTTCAGCTCTAGGCCAATGTAGCACACCCAGAGCAGAAGTTCTACTTCAGCCAGATCAGGCCTGCAAAGAAACTGCGTTTCACAGGCCTTTGTAAGAGATGTTCCCGGTAGGCTGTAAGAGCACTGTGCAGAGCGAGTTGTTTCATAGCTAGCCCAAAGAGCTGGAAGCAAGATGCTTTGGGGCCCAACTCGCCCTTTGGAAAGAAGCCTGCACGTTGTGCCTTTCAGCTCTAGGGCCATGTAGCACACCCAGAGCAGAAGTTCTACCTCAGCCAGATCAGGCCTGCAAAGAAACTGCGTTTGACAGGCCTTTGTATGAGATGTTCCCAGTAGGCTGTAAGAGCACTGTGCAGTGCGAGTTGTTTCTTAGCTTCCCAAGGAGCTGGAAGCAAGTTGCTTTGCGGCCCAACTCGCCCTTTGCAAAGAATCCTGCACGTTGTGCCTTTCAGCTCTAGGGCAATGTAGCACACGCAGAGCAGAAGTTCTAGTTCAGCCAGATCCGGCCTGCAAAGCAACTGCATTTCACAGGTCTTTGTAAGAGATGTTCCCAGTAGGCTGTAAGAGCACTGTGCAGAGCGTGTTGTTTCTTAGCTTCCCAAAGAGCTGGAAGCAAGATGCTTGGGGCCCAACTCGCCCTTTGGAAACAGGCCTGCAC
This sequence comes from Equus caballus, assembly GCF_041296265.1. NCBI lineage: Eukaryota > Metazoa > Chordata > Mammalia > Perissodactyla > Equidae > Equus > Equus caballus. The sequence goes on along the minus strand of NC_091688.1, from coordinate 50,878,433 downwards.
GTTGTGCCCTTCAGCTCTAGGGCAATGTAGCACACCCAGAGCAGAAGTTCTAGTGCAGCGTGATCAGGCCTGCAAAGAAACTGCATTTCACAGGCCTTTGTAAGTGATGGTTCCGGTAGGCTGTAAGAGCACTGTGCAGAGCGAGTTGTTTCATACCTAGCCCAAAGAGCTGGAAGCAAGATGCTTTGGGGCCCAACTCGCCTTTTGCAAAGAAGCCTTCACATTGTGCCTTTCAGCTCTAGGGCCATGTAGCACACCCAGAGCAGAAGTTCTACTTCAGCCAGATCAGGCCTGCAAAGAAACTGCGTTTCACAGGCCTTTGTAAGAGATCTTCCCGGTAGGCTGTAAGAGCACTGTGCAGAGCGAGTTGTTACTTAGCTTCCCAAAGAGCTGGAAGCAAGATGCTTTGGGGCCCAACTCGCCCTTTGGAAAGAAGCCTGCACGTTGCGCCTTTCAGCTCTAGGGCAATGTAGAGCACCCAGAGCAGAAGTTCCACTTCAGCCAGATCAGGCCTGCAAAGAAACTGCGTTTCACAGGCCTTTGTAAGAGATGTTCCCGGTAGGCTGTAAGAGCACTGTGCAGAGCGAGTTGTTTCTTAGCTTCCCAAAGAGCTGGAAGCAAGAAGCTTTGGGGCCCAACTCGCCCTTTGGAAAGAAGCCTGCACGTTGTGCCTTTCAGCTCTAGGGCCATGTAGCACACCCAGAGCAGAAGTTCTACCTCAGCCAGATCAGGCCTGCAAAGAAACTGCGTTTGACAGGCCTTTGTATGAGATGTTCCCAGTAGGCTGTAAGAGCACTGTGCAGTGCGAGTTGTTTCTTAGCTTCCCAAGGAGCTGGAAGCAAGTTGCTTTGCGGCCCAACTCGCCCTTTGCAAAGAAGCCTGCACGTTGTGCCTTTCAGCTCTAGGGCAATGTAGCACACCCAGAGCAGAAGTTCTACTTCAGCCAGATCAGGCCTGCAAAGAAACTGCGTTTCACAGGCCTTTGTAAGAGATGTTCCCGGTAGGCTGTAAGAGCACTGTGCAGAGCGACTTGTTTCTTAGCTTCCCAAAGAGCTGGAAGCAAGATGCTTTGGGGCCCAACTCGCCCTTTGGAAACAGGCCTGCACGTTGCGCCCTTCAGCTCTAGGGCAATGTAGCACACCCAGAGCAGAAGTTCTAGTGCAGCGTGATCAGGCCTGCAAAGAAACTGCATTTCACAGGCCTTTGTAAGTGATGGTTCCGGTAGGCTGTAAGAGCACTGTGCAGAGCGAGTTGTTTCATAGCTAGCCCAAAGAGCTGGAAGCAAGATGCTTTGGGGCCCAACTCGCCTTTTGCAAAGAAGCCTGAACATTGTGCCTTTCAGCTCTAGGGCCATGTAGCACACCCAGAGCAGAAGTTCTACTTCAGCCAGATCAGGCCTGCAAAGAAACTGCGTTTCACAGGCCTTTGTAAGAGATGTTCCCAGTAGGCTGTAAGAGCACTGTGCAGAGCGAGTTGTTTCTTAGCTTCCCAAGGAGCTGGAAGCAAGATGCTTTGCGGCCCAACTCGCCCTTTGCAAAGAAGCCTGCACGTTGTGCCTTTCAGCTCTAGGGCAATGTAGCACACGCAGAGCAGAAGTTCTAGTTCAGCCAGATCAGGCCTGCAAAGAAACTGTGTTTAACAGGCCTTTGTAAGAGATGTTCCCACTAGGCTGTAAGAGCACTGTGCAGAGCGAATTGTTTCTTAGCTTCCCAAAGAGCTGGAAGCAATATGGTTTGGGGCCTAACTCGCCCTTTGGAAAGAAGCCTGCACGTTGTGCCTTTCAGCTCTAGGCCAATGTAGCACACCCAGAGCAGAAGTTCTACTTCAGCGAGAGCAGGCCTGCAAAGAAACTGCGTTTCACAGGCCTTTGTAAGAGATGTTCCCGGTAGGCTGTAAGAGCACTGTGCAGAGCGAGTTGTTTCTTAGCTTCCCAAAGAGCTGGAAGCAAGATGCTTTGGGGCCCAACTCGCCCTTTGCAAAGAAGCCTGCACGTTGTGCCTTTCAGCTCTAGGGCAATGTAGCACACCCAGAGCAGAAGTTCTACTTCAGCCAGATCAGGCCTGCAAAGAAACTGCGTTTCACAGGCCTTTGTAAGAGATGTTCCCGGTAGGCTGTAAGAGCACTGTGCAGAGCGACTTGTTTCTTAGCTTCCCAAAGAGCTGGAAGCAAGATGCTTTGGGGCCCAACTCGCCCTTTGGAAACAGGCCTGCACGTTGCGCCCTTCAGCTCTAGGGCAATGTAGCACACCCAGAGCAGAAGTTCTAGTGCAGCGTGATCAGGCCTGCAAAGAAACTGCATTTCACAGGCCTTTGTAAGTGATGGTTCCGGTAGGCTGTAAGAGCACTGTGCAGAGCGAGTTGTTTCATAGCTAGCCCAAAGAGCTGGAAGCAAGATGCTTTGGGGCCCAACTCGCCTTTTGCAAAGAAGCCTGAACATTGTGCCTTTCAGCTCTAGGGCCATGTAGCACACCCAGAGCAGAAGTTCTACTTCAGCCAGATCAGGCCTGCAAAGAAACTGCGTTTCACAGGCCTTTGTAAGAGATGTTCCCAGTAGGCTGTAAGAGCACTGTGCAGAGCGAGTTGTTTCTTAGCTTCCCAAGGAGCTGGAAGCAAGATGCTTTGCGGCCCAACTCGCCCTTTGCAAAGAAGCCTGCACGTTGTGCCTTTCAGCTCTAGGGCAATGTAGCACACGCAGAGCAGAAGTTCTAGTTCAGCCAGATCAGGCCTGCAAAGAAACTGTGTTTAACAGGCCTTTGTAAGAGATGTTCCCACTAGGCTGTAAGAGCACTGTGCAGAGCGAATTGTTTCTTAGCTTCCCAAAGAGCTGGAAGCAATATGGTTTGGGGCCTAACTCGCCCTTTGGAAAGAAGCCTGCACGTTGTGCCTTTCAGCTCTAGGCCAATGTAGCACACCCAGAGCAGAAGTTCTACTTCAGCGAGAGCAGGCCTGCAAAGAAACTGCGTTTCACAGGCCTTTGTAAGAGATGTTCCCGGTAGGCTGTAAGAGCACTGTGCAGAGCGAGTTGTTTCTTAGCTTCCCAAAGAGCTGGAAGCAAGATGCTTTGGGGCCCAACTCGCCCTTTGCAAAGAAGCCTGCACGTTGTGCCTTTCAGCTCTAGGGCAATGTAGCACACCCAGAGCAGAAGTTCTACTTCAGCCACATCAGGCCTGCAAAGAAACTGCGTTTCACAGGCCTTTGTAAGAGATATTCCCGGTAGGCAGTAAGAGCACTGTGCAGAGCGAGTTGTTTCTTAGCTTCCCAAAGAGCTGGAAGCAAGATGCTTTGGGGCCCAACTCGCCCTTTGGAAAGAAGCCTGCACGTTGTGCCTTTCAGCTCTAGGCCAATGTAGCACACCCAGAGCAGAAGTTCTAGTTCAGCCAGATCAGGCCTGCCAAGAAACTTCGTTTCACAGGCCTTTGTAAGAGATGTTCCCGGTAGGCTGTAAGAGCACTGTGCAGAGCGAGTTGTTTCATAGCTAGCCCAAAGAGCTGGAAGCAAGATGCTTTGGGGCCCAACTCGCCCTTTGGAAAGAAGCCTGCACGTTGTGCCTTTCAGCTCTAGGGCCATGTAGCACACCCAGAGCAGAAGTTCTACCTCAGCCAGATCAGGCCTGCAAAGAAACTGCGTTTGACAGGCCTTTGTATGAGATGTTCCCGGTAGTCTGTAAGAGCACTGTGCAGAGCGAGTTGTTTCTTAGCTTCCCAAAGAGCTGGAAGCAAGATGCTTTGGGGCCCAACTCGCCCTTTGGAAAGAAGCCTGCAGGTTGTGCCTTTCAGCTCTAGGCCAATGGAGCACACCCAGAGCAGAAGTTCTACTTCAGCGAGATCAGGCCTGCAAAGAAACTGCGTTTCACAGGCCTTTGTAAGAGATGTTCCCGGTAGGCTGTAAGAGCACTGTGCAGAGCGAGTTGTTTCTTAGCTTCCCAAGGAGCTGGAAGCAAGATGCTTTGCGGCCCAACTCGCCCTTTGCAAAGAAGCCTGCACTTTGTGCCTTTCAGCTCTAGGCCAATGTAGCACACCCAGAGCAGAAGTTCTACTCCAGCCAGATCAGGCCTGCAAAGCAACTGCGTTTGAGATGCCTTTGTAAGAGATGTTCCCGGTAGGCTGTAAAAGCACTGTGCAGAGCGAGTTGTTTCTTAGCTTCCCAAAGAGCTGGAAGCAAGATGCTTTGGGGCCCAACTCGCCCTTTGGAAAGAAGCCTGCACATTGTGCCTTTCAGCTCCAGGGAAATGTAGCACACCCAGAGCAGAAGTTCTGGTTCAGCCAGATTAGGCCTGCAAAGAAACTGCATTTCACAGGCCTTTGTAACTGATGCTCCCGGTAGGCTGTAAGAGCACTGTGCAGAGCGAGTTGTTTCTTAGCTTCCCAAAGAGCTGGAAGCAAGATGCTTTGGGGCCCAACTCGCCCTTTGGAAAGAAGCCTGCACGTTGTGCTTTTCAGCTCTAGGGCAATGTAGCACACCCAGAGCAGAAGTTCCACTTCAGCCAGATCAGGCCTGCGAAGAAACTGCGTTTCACAGGCCTTTGTAAGAGATGTTCCCGTAGGCTGTAAGAGCACTGTGCATAGCGAGTTGTTTCTTAGCTTCCCAAAGAGCTGGAAGCAAGATGCTTTGGGGCCCAACTCGCCCTTTGGAAAGGAGCCTGCACGTTGTGCCTTTCAGCTCTAGGCCAATGTAGCACACCCACAGCAGAAGTTCTACTTTAGCCAGATCAGGCCTGCAAAGAAACTGCGTTTCACAGGCCTTTGTAAGAGATGTTCCCGGTAGGCTGTAAGAGCACTGTGCAGAGCGAGTTGTTTCTTAGCTTCCCAAAGAGCTGGAAGCAAGATGCTTTGGGGCCCAACTCGCCCTTTGGAAAGAAGCCTGCACGTTGTGCCTTTCAGCTCTAGGGCAATGTAGCACACCCAGAGCAGAAGTTCTACATCAGCCAGATCAGGCCTGCAAAGAAACTGCGTTTCACAGGCCTTTGCAAGAGATGTTCCCGGTAGGCTGTAAGGGCACTGTGCAGAGCGAGTTGTTTTTAGGTTCCCAAAGAGCTGGAAGCAAGATGCTTTGGGGCCCAACTCGCCCTTTGGAAAGAAGCCTGCACGTTGTGCCTTTCAGCTCTATGGCATTGTAGAGCACCCAGAGCAGAAGTTCCACTTCAGCCAGATCAGGCCTGCAAAGATACTGCGTTTCACAGGCCTTTGTAAGAGATGTTCCCGGTAGGCTGTAAGAGCACTGTGCAGAGCGAGTTGTTTCTTAGCTTCCCAAAGAGCTGGAAGCAAGATGCTTTGGGGCCCAACTCGCCCTTTGGAAAGAAGCCTGCACGCTGTGCCTTTCAGCTCTAGGGCAATGTAGCACACCCAGAGCAGAAGTTCTAGTTCAGCCAGATCAGGCCTGCAAAGAAACTGCATTTCACAGGCCTTTGTAACTGATGCTCCCGGTAGGCTGTAAGAGCACTGTGCAGAGCGAGTTGTTTCATAGCTAGCCCAAAGAGCTGGAAGCAAGATGCTTTGGGGCCCAACTCGCCCTTTGGAAAGAAGCCTGCACGTTGTGCATTTCAGCTCTAGGGCCATGTAGCACACACAGAGCAGAAGTTCTACTTCAGCCACATCAGGCCTGCAAAGAAACTGCGTTTCACAGGCCTTTGTAAGAGATGTTCCCGGTAGGCTGTAAGAGCACTGTGCAGTGCGAGTTGTTTCTTAGCTTCCCAAAGAGCTGGAAGCAAGAAGCTTTGGGGCCCAACTCGCCCTTTGGAAAGAAGCCTGCACGTTGTGCCTTTCAGCTCTAGGGCAATGTAGCACACGCAGAGCAGAAGTTCTAGTTCAGCCAGATCCGGCCTTCAAAGCAACTGCATTTCACAGGCCTTTGTAAGAGATGTTCCCAGTAGGCTGTAAGAGCACTGTGCAGAGCGAGTTGTTTCTTAGCTTCCCAAAGAGCTGGAAGCAAGATGCTTTGGGGCCCAACTCGCCCTTTGGAAACAGGCCTGCATGTTGTGCCCTTCAGCTCTAGGGCAATGTAGCACACCCAGAGCAGAAGTTCTAGTGCAGCGTGATCAGGCCTGCAAAGAAACTGCATTTCACAGGCCTTTGTAAGTGATGGTTCCAGTAGGCTGTAAGAGCACTGTGCAGAGCGAGTTGTTTCATAGGTAGCCCAAAGAGCTGGAAGCAAGATGCTTTGGGGCCCAACTCGCCTTTTGCAAAGAAGCCTGCACATTGTGCCTTTCAGCTCTAGGGCCATGTAGCACACCCAGAGCAGAAGTTCTACTTCAGCCACATCAGGCCTGCAAAGAAACTGCGTTTCACAGGCCTTTGTAAGAGATGTTCCCGGTAGGCTGTAAGAGCACTGTGCAGAGCGAGTTGTTTCTTAGCTTCCCAAAGAGCTGGAAGCAAGATGCTTTGGGGCCCAACTCGCCCTTTGGAAAGAAGCCTGCAGGTTGTGCCTTTCAGCTCTAGGCCAATGTAGCGCACCCAGAGCAGAAGTTCTACTTCAGCGAGATCAGGCCTGCAAAGAAACTGCGTTTCACAGGCCTTTGTAAGAGATGTTCCCCGTAGGCTGTAAGAGCACTGTGCAGAGCGAGTTGTTTCTTAGCTTCCCAAGGAGCTGGAAGCAAGATGCTTTGCGGCCCAACTCGCCCTTTGCAAAGAAGCCTGCACGTTGTGCCTTTCAGCTCTAGGGCAATGTAGCACACGCAGAGCAGTTGTTCTAGTTCAGCCAGATCAGGCCTGCAAAGAAACTGCGTTTCACAGGCCTTTGTAAGAGATGTTCCCGGTAGGCTGTAAGAGCACTGTGCAGAGCGAGTTGTTTCTTAGCTTCCCAAAGAGCTGGAAGCAAGATGCTTTGGGGCCCAACTCGCCCTTTGGAAAGAAGCCTGCACGTTGTGCCTTTCAGCTCTAGGCCAATGTAGCACACCCAGAGCAGAAGTTCTACTTCAGCCAGATCAGGCCTGCAAAGAAATTGCGTTTGAGATGCCTTTGTAAGAGATGTTCCCGGTAGGCTGTAAAAGCACTGTGCAGAGCGAGTTGTTTCTTAGATTCCCAAAGAGCTGGAAGCAAGATGCTTTGGGGCCCAACTCGCCCTTTGGAAAGAAGCCTGCACATTGTGCCTTTCAGCTCTAGGGAAATGTATCACACCCAGAGCAGAAGTTCTGGTTCAGCCAGATCAGGCCTGCAAAGAACCTGCGTTTCACAGGCCTTTGTAAGAGATGTTCCCAGTAGGCTGTAAGAGCACTGTGCAGAGCGACTTGTTTCTTAGCTTCCCAAAGAGCTGGAAGCAAGATGCTTTGGGGCCCAACTCGCCCTTTGGAAACAGGCCTGCACGTTGCGCCCTTCAGCTCTAGGGCAATGTAGCACACCCAGAGCAGAAGTTCTAGTGCAGCGTGATCAGGCCTGCAAAGAAACTGCATTTCACAGGCCTTTGTAAGTGATGGTTCCGGTAGGCTGTAAGAGCACTGTGCAGAGCGAGTTGTTTCTTAGCTTCCCAAGGAGCTGGAAGCAAGATGCTTTGCGGCCCAACTCGCCCTTTGGAAAGAAGCCTGCACGTTGTGCCTTTCAGCTCTAGGGCAATGTAGCACACGCAGAGCAGAATTTCTAGTTCAGCCAGATCAGGCCTGCAAAGAAACTGTGTTTAACAGGCCTTTGTAAGAGATGTTCCCACTAGGCTGTAAGAGCACTGTGCAGAGCGAATTGTTTCATAGCTAGCCCAAAGAGCTGGAAGCAAGATGGTTTGGGGCCTAACTCGCCCTTTGGAAAGAAGCCTGCACGTTGTGCCTTTCAGCTCTAGGCCAATGTAGCACACCCAGAGCAGAAGTTCTACTTCAGCGAGATCAGGCCTGCAAAGAAACTGCGTTTCACAGGCCTTTGTAAGAGATGTTCCCGGTAGGCTGTAAGAGCACTGTGCAGAGCGAGTTGTTTCTTAGCTTCCCAAAGAGCTGGAAGCAAGATGCTTTGGGGCCCAACTCGCCCTTTGCAAAGAAGCCTGTAGGTTGTGCCTTTCAGCTCTAGGGCAATGTAGCACACCCAGACCAGAAGTTCTACTTCAGCCACATCAGGCCTGCAAAGAAACTGCGTTTCACAGGCCTTTGTAAGAGATATTCCCGGTAGGCAGTAAGAGCACTGTGCAGAGCGAGTTGTTTCTTAGCTTCCCAAAGAGCTGGAAGCAAGATGCTTTGGGGCCCAACTCGACCTTTGGAAAGAAGCCTGCACGTTGTGCCTTTCAGCTCTAGGGCAATGTAGCACACCCAGATCAGAAGTTCTAGTTCAGCCAGATCAGGCCTGCCAAGAAACTTCGTTTCACAGGCCTTTGTATGAGATGTTCCCGGTAGGCTGTAAGAGCACTGTGCAGAGCGAGTTGTTTCATAGCTAGCCCAAAGAGCTGGAAGCAAGATGCTTTGGGGCCCAACTCGCCCTTTGGAAAGAAGCCTGCACGTTGTGCCTTTCAGCTCTAGGGCAATGTAGCACACCCAGAGCAGAAGTTCTAGTTCAGCCAGATCAGGCCTGCCAAGAAACTTCGTTTCACAGGCCTTTGTAAGAGATGTTCCCGGTAGGCTGTAAGAGCACTGTGCAGAGCGAGTTGTTTCATAGCTAGCCCAAAGAGCTGGAAGCAAGATGCTTTGGGGCCCAACTCGCCCTTTGGAAAGAAGCCTGCACGTTGTGCCTTTCAGCTCTAGGGCCATGTAGCACACCCAGAGCAGAAGTTCTACCTCAGCCAGATCAGGCCTGCAAAGAAACTGCGTTTGACAGGCCTTTGTATGAGATGTTCCCGGTAGTCTGTAAGAGCACTGTGCAGAGCGAGTTGTTTCTTAGCTTCCCAAAGAGCTGGAAGCAAGATGCTTTGGGGCCCAACTCGCCCTTTGGAAAGAAGCCTGCAGGTTGTGCCTTTCAGCTCTAGGCCAATGGAGCACACCCAGAGCAGAAGTTCTACTTCAGCGAGATCAGGCCTGCAAAGAAACTGCGTTTCACAGGCCTTTGTATGAGATGTTCCCGGTAGGCTGTAAGAGCACTGTGCAGAGCGAGTTGTTTCTTAGCTTCCCAAGGAGCTGGAAGCAAGATGCTTTGCGGCCCAACTCGCCCTTTGCAAGGAAGCCTGCACTTTGTGCCTTTCAGCTCTAGGCCAATGTAGCACACCCAGAGCAGAAGTTCTACTTCAGCCAGATCAGGCCTGCAAAGCAACTGCGTTTGAGATGCCTTTGTAAGAGATGTTCCCGGTAGGCTGTAAAAGCACTGTGCAGAGCGAGTTGTTTCTTAGCTTCCCAAAGAGCTGGAAGCAAGATGCTTTGGGGCCCAACTCGCCCTTTGGAAAGAAGCCTGCACATTTTGCCTTTCAGCTCTAGGGAAATGTAGCACACCCAGAGCAGAAGTTCTGGTTCAGCCAGATTAGGCCTGCAAAGAAACTGCATTTCACAGGCCTTTGTAACTGATGCTCCCGGTAGGCTGTAAGAGCACTGTGCAGAGCGAGTTCTTTCTTAGCTTCCCAAAGAGCTGGAAGCAAGATGCTTTGGGGGCCCAACTCGCCCTTTGGAAAGAAGCCTGCACGTTGTGCTTTTCAGCTCTAGGGCAATGTAGCACACCCAGAGCAGAAGTTCCACTTCAGCCAGATCAGGCCTGCGAAGAAACTGCGTTTCACAGGCCTTTGTAAGAGATGTTCCCGGTAGGCTGTAAGAGCACTGTGCATAGCGAGTTGTTTCTTAGCTTCCCAAAGAGCTGGAAGCAAGATGCTTTGGGGCCCAACTCGCCCTTTGGAAAGGAGCCTGCACGTTGTGCCTTTCAGCTCTAGGCCAATGTAGCACACCCACAGCAGAAGTTCTACTTTAGCCAGATCACGCCTGCAAAGAAACTGCGTTTCACAGGCCTTTGTAAGAGATGTTCCCGGTAGGCTGTAAGAGCACTGTGCAGAGCGAGTTGTTTCTTAGCTTCCCAAAGAGCTGGAAGCAAGATGCTTTGGGGCCCAACTCGCCCTTTGGAAAGAAGCCTGCACGTTGTGCCTTTCAGCTCTAGGGCAATGTAGCACACCCAGAGCAGAAGTTCTACATCAGCCAGATCAGGCCTGCAAAGAAACTGCGTTTCACAGGCCTTTGCAAGTGATGTTCCCGGTAGGCTGTAAGAGCACTGTGCAGAGCGAGTTGTTTTTAGGTTCCCAAAGAGCTGGAAGCAAGATGCTTTGGGGCCCAACTCGCCCTTTGGAAAGAAGCCTGCACGTTGTGCCTTTCAGCTCTAGGGCAATGTAGAGCACCCAGAGCAGAAGTTCCACTTCAGCCAGATCAGGCCTGCAAAGATACTGCGTTTCACAGGCCTTTGTAAGAGATGTTCCCGGTAGGCTGTAAGAGCACTGTGCAGAGCGAGTTGTTTCTTAGCTTCCCAAAGAGCTGGAAGCAAGATGCTTTGGGGCCCAACTCGCCCTTTGGAAAGAAGCCTGCACGTTGTGCCTTTCAGCTCTAGGGCAATGTAGCACACCCAGAGCAGAAGTTCTAGTTCAGCCAGATCAGGCCTGCAAAGAAACTGCATTTCACAGGCCTTTGTAACTGATGCTCCCGGTAGGCTGTAAGAGCACTGTGCAGAGCGAGTTGTTTCATAGCTAGCCCAAAGAGCTGGAAGCAAGATGCTTTGGGGCCCAACTCGCCCTTTGGAAAGAAGCCTGCACGTTGTGCCTTTCAGCTCTAGGGCCATGTAGCACACACAGAGCAGAAGTTCTACTTCAGCCACATCAGGCCTGCAAAGAAACTGCGTTTCACAGGCCTTTGTAAGAGATGTTCCCGGTAGGCTGTAAGAGCACTGTGCAGAGCGAGTTGTTTCTTAGCTTCCCAAAGAGCTGGAAGCAAGAAGCTTTGGGGCCCAACTCGCCCTTTGGAAAGAAGCCTGCACGTTGTGCCTTTCAGCTCTAGGCCAATGTAGCAGACCCAGAGCAGAAGTTCTACTTCAGCCAGATCAGGCCTGCAAAGAAACTGCGTTTCACAGGCCTTTGTAAGAGATGTTCCCGGTAGGCTGTAAGAGCACTGTGCAGAGCGAGTTGTTTCATAGCTAGCCCAAAGAGCTGGAAGCAAGATGCTTTGGGGCCCAACTCGCCCTTTGGAAAGAAGCCTGCACGTTGTGCCTTTCAGCTCTAGGGCCATGTAGCACACCCAGAGCAGAAGTTCTACCTCAGCCAGATCAGGCCTGCAAAGAAACTGCGTTTGACAGGCCTTTGTATGAGATGTTCCCGGTAGGCTGTAAGAGCACTGTGCAGTGCGAGTTGTTTCTTAGCTTCCCAAGGAGCTGGAAGCAAGTTGCTTTGCGGCCCAACTCGCCCTTTGCAAAGAAGCCTGCACGTTGTGCCTTTCAGCTCTAGGGCAATGTAGCTCACGCAGAGCAGAAGTTCTAGTTCAGCCAGATCCGGCCTGCAAAGCAACTGCATTTCACAGGCCTTTGTAAGAGATGTTCCCAGTAGGCTGTAAGAGCACTGTGCAGAGCGAGTTGTTTCTTAGCTTCCCAAAGAGCTGGAAGCAAGATGCTTTGGGGCCCAACTCGCCCTTTGGAAACAGGCCTGCACGTTGTGCCCTTCAGCTCTAGGGCAATGTAGCACACCCAGAGCAGAAGTTCTAGTGCAGCGTGTTCAGGCCTGCAAAGAAACTGCATTTCACAGGCCTTTGTAAGTGATGGTTCCGGTAGGCTGTAAGAGCACTGTGCAGAGCGAGTTCTTTCATAGCTAGCCCAAAGAGCTGGAAGCAAGATGCTTTGGGGCCCAACTCGCCTTTTGCAAAGAAGCCTTCACATTGTGCCTTTCAGCTCTAGGGCCATGTAGCACACCCAGAGCAGAAGTTCTACTTCAGCCAGATCAGGCCTGCAAAGAAACTGCGTTTCACAGGCCTTTGTAAGAGATGTTCCCGGTAGGCTGTAAGAGCACTGTGCAGAGCGAGTTGTTTCTTAGCTTCCCAAAGAGCTGGAAGCAAGATGCTTTGGGGCCCAACTCGCCCTTTGGAAAGAAGCCTGCACGTTGTGCCTTTCAGCTCTAGGGCCATGTAGCACACCCAGAGCAGAAGTTCTAGTTCAGCCAGATCAGGCCTGCAAAGAAACTGCATTTCACAGGCCTTTGTAACTGATGCTCCCGGTAGGCTGTAAGAGCACTGTGCAGAGCGAGTTGTTTCATAGCTAGCCCAAAGAGCTGGAAGCAAGATGCTTTGGGGCCCAACTCGCCCTTTGGAAAGAAGCCTGCACGTTGTGCCTTTCAGCTCTAGGCCAATGTAGCACACCCAGAGCAGAAGTTCTACTTCAGCCAGATCAGGCCTGCAAAGAAACTGCGTTTCACAGGCCTTTGTAAGAGATGTTCCCGGTAGGCTGTAAGAGCACTGTGCAGAGCGAGTTGTTTCATAGCTAGCCCAAAGAGCTGGAAGCAAGATGCTTTGGGGCCCAACTCGCCCTTTGGAAAGAAGCCTGCACGTTGTGCCTTTCAGCTCTAGGGCCATGTAGCACACCCAGAGCAGAAGTTCTACCTCAGCCAGATCAGGCCTGCAAAGAAACTGCGTTTGACAGGCCTTTGTATGAGATGTTCCCAGTAGGCTGTAAGAGCACTGTGCAGTGCGAGTTGTTTCTTAGCTTCCCAAGGAGCTGGAAGCAAGTTGCTTTGCGGCCCAACTCGCCCTTTGCAAAGAAGCCTGCACGTTGTGCCTTTCAGCTCTAGGGCAATGTAGCACACCCAGAGCAGAAGTTCTACTTCAGCCAGATCAGGCCTGCAAAGAAACTGCGTTTCACAGGCCTTTGTAAGAGATGTTCCCAGTAGGCTGTAAGAGCACTGTGCAGAGCGACTTGTTTCTTAGCTTCCCAAAGAGCTGGAAGCAAGATGCTTTGGGGCCCAACTCGCCCTTTGGAAACAGGCCTGCACGTTGCGCCCTTCAGCTCTAGGGCAATGTAGCACACCCAGAGCAGAAGTTCTAGTGCAGCGTGATCAGGCCTGCAAAGAAACTGCATTTCACAGGCCTTTGTAAGTGATGGTTCCGGTAGGCTGTAAGAGCACTGTGCAGAGCGAGTTGTTTCATAGCTAGCCCAAAGAGCTGGAAGCAAGATGCTTTGGGGCCCAACTCGCCTTTTGCAAAGAAGCCTTCACATTGTGCCTTTCAGCTCTAGGGCCATGTAGCACACCCAGAGCAGAAGTTCTACTTCAGCCACATCAGGCCTGCAAAGAAACTGCGTTTCACAGGCCTTTGTAAGAGATGTTCCCGGTAGGCTGTAAGAGCACTGTGCAGAGCGAGTTGTTTCTTAGCTTCCCAAAGAGCTGGAAGCAAGATGCTTTGGGGCCCAACTCGCCCTTTGGAAAGAAGCCTGCACGTTGTGCCTTTCAGCTCTAGGCCAAAGTAGCACACCCAGAGCAGAAGTTCTACTTCAGCCACATCAGGCCTGCAAAGAAACTGCGTTTCACAGGCCTTTGTAAGAGATGTTCCCGGTAGGCTGTAAGAGCACTGTGCAGAGCGAGTTGTTTCTTAGCTTCCCAAGGAGCTGGAAGCAAGATGCTTTGCGGCCCAACTCGCCCTTTGCAAAGAAGCCTGCACGTTGTGCCTTTCAGCTCTAGGGCAATGTAGCACACGCAGAGCAGAATTTCTAGTTCAGTCAGATCAGGCCTGCAAAGAAACTGTGTTTAACAGGCCTTTGTAAGAGATGTTCCCACTAGGCTGTAAGAGCACTGTGCAGAGCGAATTGTTTCTTAGCTTCCCAAAGAGCTGGAAGCAAGATGGTTTGGGGCCTAACTCGCCCTTTGGAAAGAAGCCTGCACGTTGTGCCTTTCAGCTCTAGGCCAATGTAGCACACCCAGAGCAGAAGTTCTACTTCAGCCAGATCCGGCCTGCAAAGAAACTGCGTTTCACAGGCCTTTGTAAGAGATGTTCCCGGTAGGCTGTAAGAGCACTGTGCAGAGCGAGTTGTTTCTTAGCTTCCCAAAGAGCTGGAAGCAAGATGCTTTGGGGCCCAACTCGCCCTTTGCAAAGAAGCCTGCACGTTGTGCCTTTCAGCTCTAGGGCAATGTAGCACACCCAGAGCAGAAGTTCTACTTCAGCCACATCAGGCCTGCAAAGAAACTGCGTTTCACAGGCCTTTGTAAGAGATATTCCCGGTAGGCAGTAAGAGCACTGTGCAGAGCGAGTTGTTTCTTAGCTTCCCAAAGAGCTGGAAGCAAGATGCTCTGGGGCCCAACTCGCCCTTTGGAAAGAAGCCTGCACGTTGTGCCTTTCAGCTCTAGGGCAATGTAGCACACCCAGAGCAGAAGTTCTAGTTCAGCCAGATCAGGCCTGCCAAGAAACTTAGTTTCACAGGCCTTTGTAAGAGATGTTCCCGGTAGGCTGTAAGAGCACTGTGCAGAGCGAGTTGTTTCATAGCTAGCCCAAAGAGCTGGAAGCAAGATGCTTTGGGGCCCAACTCGCCCTTTGGAAAGAAGCCTGCACGTTGTGCCTTTCAGCTCTAGGGCCATGTAGCACACCCAGAGCAGAAGTTCTACCTCAGCCAGATCAGGCCTGCAAAGAAACTGCGTTTGACAGGCCTTTGTATGAGATGTTCCCGGTAGTCTGTAAGAGCACTGTGCAGAGCGAGTTGTTTCTTAGCTTCCCAAAGAGCTGGAAGCAAGATGCTTTGGGGCCCAACTCGCCCTTTGGAAAGAAGCCTGCAGGTTGTGCCTTTCAGCTCTAGGCCAATGGAGCACACCCAGAGCAGAAGTTCTACTTCAGCGAGATCAGGCCTGCAAAGAAACTGCGTTTCACAGGCCTTTGTAAGAGATGTTCCCGGTAGGCTGTAAGAGCACTGTGCAGAGCGAGTTGTTTCTTAGCTTCCCAAGGAGCTGGAAGCAAGATGCTTTGCGGCCCACCTCGCCCTTTGCAAAGAAGCCTGCACGTTGTGCCTTTCAGCTCTAGGCCAATGTAGCACACCCAGAGCAGAAGTTCTACTTCAGCCACATCAGGCCTGCAAAGCAACTGCGTTTGAGATGCCTTTGTAAGAGATGTTCCCAGTAGGCTGTAAAAGCACTGTGCAGAGCGAGTTGTTTCTTAGCTTCCCAAAGAGCTGGAAGCAAGATGCTTTGGGGCCCAACTCGCCCTTTGGAAAGAAGCCTGCACATTGTGCCTTTCAGCTCTAGGGAAATGTAGCACACCCAGAGCAGAAGTTCTGGTTCAGCCAGATTAGGCCTGCAAAGAAACTGCATTTCACAGGCCTTTGTAACTGATGCTCCCGGTAGGCTGTAAGAGCACTGTGCAGAGCGAGTTGTTTCTTAGCTTCCCAAAGAGCTGGAAGCAAGATGCTTTGGGGCCCAACTCGCCCTTTGGAGAGAAGCCTGCACGTTGTGCTTTTCAGCTCTAGGGCAATGTAGCACACCCAGAGCAGAAGTTCCACTTCAGCCAGATCAGGCCTGCGAAGAAACTGCGTTTCACAGGCCTTTGTAAGAGATGTTCCCGGTAGGCTGTAAGAGCACTGTGCAGAGCGAGTTGTTTCTTAGCTTCCCAAAGAGCTGGAAGCAAGATGCTTTGGGGCCCAACTCGCCCTTTGGAAAGGAGCCTGCACGTTGTGCCTTTCAGCTCTAGGCCAATGTAGCACACCCACAGCAGAAGTTCTACTTTAGCCAGATCAGGCCTGCAAAGAAACTGCGTTTCACAGGCCTTTGTAAGAGATGTTCCCGGTAGGCTGTAAGAGCACTGTGCAGAGCGAGTTGTTTCTTAGCTTCCCAAAGAGCTGGAAGCAAGATGCTTTGGGGCCCAACTCGCCCTTTGGAAAGAAGCCTGCACGTTGTGCCTTTCAGCTCTAGGGCAATGCAGAGCACCCAGAGCAGAAGTTCCACTTCAGCCAGATCAGGCCTGCAAAGAAACTGCGTTTCACAGGCCTTTGTAAGAGATGTTCCCGGTAGGCTGTAAGAGCACTGTGCAGAGCGAGTTGTTTCTTAGCTTCCCAAAGAGCTGGAAGCAAGATGCTTTGGGGCCCAACTCGCCCTTTGGAAAGAAGCCTGCACGTTGTGCCTTTCAGCTCTAGGGCCATGTAGCACACCCAGAGCAGAAGTTCTAGTTCAGCCAGATCAGGCCTGCAAAGAAACTGCATTTCACAGGCCTTTGTAACTGATGCTCCCGGTAGGCTGTAAGAGCACTGTGCAGAGCGAGTTGTTTCATAGCTAGCCCAAAGAGCTGGAAGCAAGATGCTTTGGGGCCCAACTCGCCCTTTGGAAAGAAGCCTGCACGTTGTGCCTTTCAGCTCTAGGGCCATGTAGCACACACAGAGCAGAAGTTCTACTTCAGCCACATCAGGCCTGCAAAGAAACTGCGTTTCACAGGCCTTTGTAAGAGATGTTCCCGGTAGGCTGTAAGAGCACTGTGCAGAGCGAGTTGTTTCTTAGCTTCCCAAGGAGCTGGAAGCAAGATGCTTTGCGGCCCAACTCGCCCTTTGCAAAGAAGCCTGCACGTTGTGCCTTTCAGCTCTAGGGCAATGTAGCACACGCAGAGCAGAATTTCTAGTTCAGCCAGATCAGGCCTGCAAAGAAACTGTGTTTCACAGGCCTTTGTAAGAGATGTTCCCACTAGGCTGTAAGAGCACTGTGCAGAGCGAATTGTTTCTTAGCTTCCCAAAGAGCTGGAAGCAAGATGGTTTGGGGCCTAACTCGCCCTTTGGAAAGAAGCCTGCACGTTGTGCCTTTCAGCTCTAGGCCAATGTAGCACACCCAGAGCAGAAGTTCTACTTCAGCCAGATCAGGCCTGCAAAGAAACTGCGTTTCACAGGCCTTTGTAAGAGATGTTCCCGGTAGGCTGTAAGAGCACTGTGCAGAGCGAGTTGTTTCTTAGCTTCCCAAAGAGCTGGAAGCAAGATGCTTTGGGGCCCAACTCGCCCTTTGCAAAGAAGCCTGCACGTTGTGCCTTTCAGCTCTAGGGCAATGTAGCACACCCAGAGCAGAAGTTCTACTTCAGCCACATCAGGCCTGCAAAGCAACTGCGTTTGAGATGCCTTTGTAAGAGATGTTCCCGGTAGGCTGTAAAAGCACTGTGCAGAGCGAGTTGTTTCTTAGCTTCCCAAAGAGCTGGAAGCAAGATGCTTTGGGGCCCAACTCGCCCTTTGGAAAGAAGCCTGCACATTGTGCCTTTCAGCTCTAGGGAAATGTAGCACACCCAGAGCAGAAGTTCTGGTTCAGCCAGATTAGGCCTGCAAAGAAACTGCATTTCACAGGCCTTTGTAACAGATGCTCCCGGTAGGCTGTAAGAGCACTGTGCAGAGCGAGTTGTTTCTTAGCTTCCCAAAGAGCTGGAAGCAAGATGCTTTGGGGCCCAACTCGCCCTTTGGAAAGAAGCCTGCAGGTTGTGCTTTTCAGCTCTAGGGCAATGTAGCACACCCAGAGCAGAAGTTCCACTTCAGCCAGATCAGGCCTGCGAAGAAACTGCGTTTCACAGGCCTTTGTAAGAGATGTTCCCGGTAGGCTGTAAGAGCACTGTGCAGAGCGAGTTGTTTCTTAGCTTCCCAAAGAGCTGGAAGCAAGATGCTTTGGGGCCCAACTCGCCCTTTGGAAAGAAGCCTGCACGTTGTGCTTTTCAGCTCTAGGGCAATGTAGCACACCCAGAGCAGAAGTTCCACTTCAGCCAGATCAGGCCTGCGAAGAAACTGCGTTTCACAGGCCTTTGTAAGAGATGTTCCCGGTAGGCTGTAAGAGCACTGTGCATAGCGAGTTGTTTCTTAGCTTCCCAAAGAGCTGGAAGCAAGATGCTTTGGGGCCCAACTCGCCCTTTGGAAAGGAGCCTGCACGTTGTGCCTTTCAGCTCTAGGCCAATGTAGCACACCCACAGCAGAAGTTCTACTTTAGCCAGATCAGGCCTGCAAAGAAACTGCGTTTCACAGGCCTTTGTAAGAGATGTTCCCGGTAGGCTGTAAGAGCACTGTACAGAGCGAGTTGTTTCTTAGCTTCCCAAAGAGCTGGAAGCAAGATGCTTTGGGGCCCAACTCGCCCTTTGGAAAGAAGCCTGCACGTTGTGCCTTTCAGCTCTAGGGCAATGTAGCACACCCAGAGCAGAAGTTCTACATCAGCCAGATCAGGCCTGCACAGAAACTGCGTTTCACAGGCCTTTGCAAGAGATGTTCCCGGTAGGCTGTAAGAGCACTGTGCAGAGCGAGTTGTTTTTAGGTTCCCAAAGAGCTGGAAGCAAGATGCTTTGGGGCCCAACTCGCCCTTTGGAAATAAGCCTGCACGTTGTGCCTTTCAGCTCTAGGGCAATGTAGAGCACCCAGAGCAGAAGTTCCACTTCAGCCAGATCAGGCCTGCAAAGATACTGCGTTTCACAGGCCTTTGTAAGAGATGTTCCCGGTAGGCTGTAAGAGCACTGTGCAGAGCGAGTTGTTTCTTAGCTTCCCAAAGAGCTGGAAGCAAGATGCTTTGGGGCCCAACTCGCCCTTTGGAAAGAAGCCTGCACGTTGTGCCTTTCAGCTCTAGGGCAATGTAGCACACCCAGAGCAGAAGTTCTAGTTCAGCCAGATCAGGCCTGCAAAGAAACTGCATTTCACAGGCCTTTGTAACTGATGCTCCCGGTAGGCTGTAAGAGCACTGTGCAGAGCGAGTTGTTTCATAGCTAGCCCAAAGAGCTGGAAGCAAGATGCTTTGGGGCCCAACTCGCCCTTTGGAAAGAAGCCTGCACGTTGTGCCTTTCAGCTCTAGGGCCATGTAGCACACACAGAGCAGAAGTTCTACTTCAGCCACATCAGGCCTGCAAAGAAACTGCGTTTCACAGGCCTTTGTAAGAGATGTTCCCGGTAGGCTGTAAGAGCACTGTGCAGAGCGAGTTGTTTCATAGCTAGCCCAAAGAGCTGGAAGCAAGATGCTTTGGGGCCCAACTCGCCCTTTGGAAAGAAGCCTGCACGTTGTGCCTTTCAGCTCTAGGGCCATGTAGCACACCCAGAGCAGAAGTTCTACCTCAGCCAGATCAGGCCTGCAAAGAAACTGCGTTTGACAGGCCTTTGTATGAGATGTTCCCGGTAGGCTGTAAGAGCACTGTGCAGTGCGAGTTGTTTCTTAGCTTCCCAAGGAGCTGGAAGCAAGTTGCTTTGCGGCCCAACTCGCCCTTTGCAAAGAAGCCTGCACGTTGTGCCTTTCAGCTCTAGGGCAATGTAGCACACGCAGAGCAGAAGTTCTAGTTCAGCCAGATCCGGCCTGCAAAGCAACTGCATTTCACAGGCCTTTGTAAGAGATGTTCCCAGTAGGCTGTAAGAGCACTGTGCAGAGCGAGTTGTTTCTTAGCTTCCCAAAGAGCTGGAAGCAAGATGCTTTGGGGCCCAACTCGCCCTTTGGAAACAGGCCTGCACGTTGTGCCCTTCAGCTCTAGGGCAATGTAGCACACCCAGAGCAGAAGTTCTAGTGCAGCGTGATCAGGCCTGCAAAGAAACTGCATTTCACAGGCCTTTGTAAGTGATGGTTCCGGTAGGCTGTAAGAGCACTGTGCAGAGCGAGTTGTTTCATAGCTAGCCCAAAGAGCTGGAAGCAAGATGCTTTGGGGCCCAACTCGCCTTTTGCAAAGAAGCCTTCACATTGTGCCTTTCAGCTCTAGGGCCATGTAGCACACCCAGAGCAGAAGTTCTACTTCAGCCAGATCAGGCCTGCAAAGAAACTGCGTTTCACAGGCCTTTGTAAGAGATCTTCCCGGTAGGCTGTAAGAGCACTGTGCAGAGCGAGTTGTTACTTAGCTTCCCAAAGAGCTGGAAGCAAGATGCTTTGGGGCCCAACTCGCCCTTTGGAAAGAAGCCTGCACGTTGTGCCTTTCAGCTCTAGGGCAATGTAGAGCACCCAGAGCAGAAGTTCCACTTCAGCCAGATCAGACCTGCAAAGAAACTGCGTTTCACAGGCCTTTGTAAGAGATGTTCCCGGTAGGCTGTAAGAGCACTGTGCAGAGCGAGTTGTTTCTTAGCTTCCCAAAGAGCTTGAAGCAAGATGCTTTGGGGCCCAACTCGCCCTTTGGAAAGAAGCCTGCACGTTGTGCCTTTCAGCTCTAGGGCCATGTAGCACACCCAGAGCAGAAGTTCTAGTTCAGCCAGATCAGGCCTGCAAAGAAACTGCATTTCACAGGCCTTTGTAACTGATGCTCCCGGTAGGCTGTAAGAGCACTGTGCAGAGCGAGTTGTTTCATAGCTAGCCCAAAGAGCTGGAAGCAAGATGCTTTGGGGCCCAACTCGCCCTTTGGAAAGAAGCCTGCACGTTGTGCCTTTCAGCTCTGGGGCCATGTAGCACACACAGAGCAGAAGTTCTACTTCAGCCACATCAGGCCTGCAAAGAAACTGCGTTTCACAGGCCTTTGTAAGAGATGTTCCCGGTAGGCTGTAAGAGCACTGTGCAGAGCGAGTTGTTTCTTAGCTTCCCAAAGAGCTGGAAGCAAGAAGCTTTGGGGCCCAACTCGCCCTTTGGAAAGAAGCCTGCACGTTGTGCCTTTCAGCTCTAGGCCAATGTAGCACACCCAGAGCAGAAGTTCTACTTCAGCCAGATCAGGCCTGCAAAGAAACTGCGTTTCACAGGCCTTTGTAAGAGATGTTCCCGGTAGGCTGTAAGAGCACTGTGCAGAGCGAGTTGTTTCATAGCTAGCCCAAAGAGCTGGAAGCAAGATGCTTTGGGGCCCAACTCGCCCTTTGCAAAGAAGCCTGCACGTTGTGCCTTTCAGCTCTAGGGCAATGTAGCACACCCAGAGCAGAAGTTCTACTTCAGCCACATCAGGCCTGCAAAGAAACTGCGTTTCACAGGCCTTTGTAAGAGATATTCCCGGTAGGCAGTAAGAGCACTGTGCAGAGCGAGTTGTTTCTTAGCTTCCCAAAGAGCTGGAAGCAAGATGCTTTGGGGCCCAACTCGCCCTTTGGAAAGAAGCCTGCACGTTGTGCCTTTCAGCTCTAGGGCAATGTAGCACACCCAGAGCAGAAGTTCTAGTTCAGCCAGATCAGGCCTGCCAAGAAACTTAGTTTCACAGGCCTTTGTAAGAGATGTTCCCGGTAGGCTGTAAGAGCACTGTGCAGAGCGAGTTGTTTCATAGCTAGCCCAAAGAGCTGGAAGCAAGATGCTTTGGGGCCCAACTCGCCCTTTGGAAAGAAGCCTGCACGTTGTGCCTTTCAGCTCTAGGGCCATGTAGCACACCCAGAGCAGAAGTTCTACCTCAGCCAGATCAGGCCTGCAAAGAAACTGCGTTTGACAGGCCTTTGTATGAGATGTTCCCGGTAGTCTGTAAGAGCACTGTGCAGAGCGAGTTGTTTCTTAGCTTCCCAAAGAGCTGGAAGCAAGATGCTTTGGGGCCCAACTCGCCCTTTGGAAAGAAGCCTGCAGGTTGTGCCTTTCAGCTCTAGGCCAATGGAGCACACCCAGAGCAGAAGTTCTACTTCAGCGAGATCAGGCCTGCAAAGAAACTGCGTTTCACAGGCCTTTGTAAGAGATGTTCCCGGTAGGCTGTAAGAGCACTGTGCAGAGCGAGTTGTTTCTTAGCTTCCCAAGGAGCTGGAAGCAAGATGCTTTGCGGCCCACCTCGCCCTTTGCAAAGAAGCCTGCACGTTGTGCCTTTCAGCTCTAGGCCAATGTAGCACACCCAGAGCAGAAGTTCTACTTCAGCCACATCAGGCCTGCAAAGCAACTGCGTTTGAGATGCCTTTGTAAGAGATGTTCCCGGTAGGCTGTAAAAGCACTGTGCAGAGCGAGTTGTTTCTTAGCTTCCCAAAGAGCTGGAAGCAAGATGCTTTGGGGCCCAACTCGCCCTTTGGAAAGAAGCCTGCACATTGTGCCTTTCAGCTCTAGGGAAATGTAGCACACCCAGAGCAGAAGTTCTGGTTCAGCCAGATTAGGCCTGCAAAGAAACTGCATTTCACAGGCCTTTGTAACTGATGCTCCCGGTAGGCTGTAAGAGCACTGTGCAGAGCGAGTTGTTTCTTAGCTTCCCAAAGAGCTGGAAGCAAGATGCTTTGGGGCCCAACTCGCCCTTTGGAAAGAAGCCTGCACGTTGTGCTTTTCAGCTCTAGGGCAATGTAGCACACCCAGAGCAGAAGTTCCACTTCAGCCAGATCAGGCCTGCGAAGAAACTGCGTTTCACAGGCCTTTGTAAGAGATGTTCCCGGTAGGCTGTAAGAGCACTGTGCATAGCGAGTTGTTTCTTAGCTTCCCAAAGAGCTGGAAGCAAGATGCTTTGGGGCCCAACTCGCCCTTTGGAAAGGAGCCTGCACGTTGTGCCTTTCAGCTCTAGGCCAATGTAGCACACCCACAGCAGAAGTTCTACTTTAGCCAGATCAGGCCTGCAAAGAAACTGCGTTTCACAGGCCTTTGTAAGAGATGTTCCCGGTAGGCTGTAAGAGCACTGTGCAGAGCGAGTTGTTTCTTAGCTTCCCAAAGAGCTGGAAGCAAGATGCTTTGGGGCCCAACTCGCCCTTTGGAAAGAAGCCTGCACGTTGTGCCTTTCAGCTCTAGGGCAATGCAGAGCACCCAGAGCAGAAGTTCCACTTCAGCCAGATCAGGCCTGCAAAGAAACTGCGTTTCACAGGCCTTTGTAAGAGATGTTCCCGGTAGGCTGTAAGAGCACTGTGCAGAGCGAGTTGTTTCTTAGCTTCCCAAAGAGCTGGAAGCAAGATGCTTTGGGGCCCAACTCGCCCTTTGGAAAGAAGCCTGCACGTTGTGCCTTTCAGCTCTAGGGCCATGTAGCACACCCAGAGCAGAAGTTCTAGTTCAGCCAGATCAGGCCTGCAAAGAAACTGCATTTCACAGGCCTTTGTAACTGATGCTCCCGGTAGGCTGTAAGAGCACTGTGCAGAGCGAGTTGTTTCATAGCTAGCCCAAAGAGCTGGAAGCAAGATGCTTTGGGGCCCAACTCGCCCTTTGGAAAGAAGCCTGCACGTTGTGCCTTTCAGCTCTAGGGCCATGTAGCACACACAGAGCAGAAGTTCTACTTCAGCCACATCAGGCCTGCAAAGAAACTGCGTTTCACAGGCCTTTGTAAGAGATGTTCCCGGTAGGCTGTAAGAGCACTGTGCAGAGCGAGTTGTTTCTTAGCTTCCCAAAGAGCTGGAAGCAAGATGCTTTGGGGCCCAACTCGCCCTTTGGAAACAGGCCTGCACGTTGCGCCCTTCAGCTCTAGGGCAATGTAGCACACCCAGAGCAGAAGTTCTAGTGCAGCGTGATCAGGCCTGCAAAGAAACTGCATTTCACAGGCCTTTGTAAGTGATGGTTCCGGTAGGCTGTAAGAGCACTGTGCAGAGCGAGTTGTTTCATAGCTAGCCCAAAGAGCTGGAAGCAAGATGCTTTGGGGCCCAACTCGCCTTTTGCAAAGAAGCCTGAACATTGTGCCTTTCAGCTCTAGGGCCATGTAGCACACCCAGAGCAGAAGTTCTACTTCAGCCAGATCAGGCCTGCAAAGAAACTGCGTTTCACAGGCCTTTGTAAGAGATGTTCCCGGTAGGCTGTAAGAGCACTGTGCAGAGCGAGTTGTTTCTTAGCTTCCCAAAGAGCTGGAAGCAAGATGCTTTGGGGCCCAACTCGCCCTTTGGAAAGAAGCCTGCACGTTGTGCCTTTCAGCTCTAGGCCAAAGTAGCACACCCAGAGCAGAAGTTCTACTTCAGCCACATCAGGCCTGCAAAGAAACTGCGTTTCACAGGCCTTTGTAAGAGATGTTCCCGGTAGGCTGTAAGAGCACTGTGCAGAGCGAGTTGTTTCTTAGCTTCCCAAGGAGCTGGAAGCAAGATGCTTTGCGGCCCAACTCGCCCTTTGCAAAGAAGCCTGCACGTTGTGCCTTTCAGCTCTAGGGCAATGTAGCACACGCAGAGCAGAATTTCTAGTTCAGCCAGATCAGGCCTGCAAAGAAACTGTGTTTAACAGGCCTTTGTAAGAGATGTTCCCACTAGGCTGTAAGAGCACTGTGCAGAGCGAATTGTTTCTTAGCTTCCCAAAGAGCTGGAAGCAAGATGCTTTGGGGCCCAACTCGCCCTTTGGAAAGAAGCCTGCACGTTGTGCCTTTCAGCTCTAGGCTAATGTAGCAAACCCAGAGCAGAAGTTCTACTTCAGCCAGATCAGGCCTGCAAAGAAACTGCGTTTCACAGGCCTTTGTAAGAGATGTTCCCGGTAGGCTGTAAGAGCACTGTGCAGAGCGAGTTGTTTCTTAGCTTCCCAAAGAGCTGGAAGCAAGATGCTTTGGGGCCCAACTCGCCCTTTGGAAAGAAGCCTGCACGTTGTGCCTTTCAGCTCTAGGGCAATGTAGCACACCCAGAGCAGAAGTTCTACTTCAGCCACATCAGGCCTGCAAAGCAACTGCGTTTGAGATGCCTTTGTAAGAGATGTTCCCGGTAGGCTGTAAAAGCACTGTGCAGAGCGAGTTGTTTCTTAGCTTCCCAAAGAGCTGGAAGCAAGATGCTTTGGGGCCCAACTCGCCCTTTGGAAAGAAGCCTGCACATTGTGCCTTTCAGCTCTAGGGAAATGTAGCACACCCAGAGCAGAAGTTCTGGTTCAGCCAGATTAGGCCTGCAAAGAAACTGCATTTCACAGGCCTTTGTAACAGATGCTCCCGGTAGGTTGTAAGAGCACTGTGCAGAGCGAGTTGTTTCTTAGCTTCCCAAAGAGCTGGAAGAAAGATGCTTTGGGGCCCAACTCGCCCTTTGGAAAGAAGCCTGCAGGTTGTGCTTTTCAGCTCTAGGGCAATGTAGCACACCCAGAGCAGAAGTTCCACTTCAGCCAGATCAGGCCTGCGAAGAAACTGCGTTTCACAGGCCTTTGTAAGAGATGTTCCCGGTAGGCTGTAAGAGCACTGTGCAGAGCGAGTTGTTTCTTAGCTTCCCAAAGAGCTGGAAGCAAGATGCTTTGGGGCCCAACTCGCCCTTTGGAAAGAAGCCTGCACGTTGTGCTTTTCAGCTCTAGGGCAATGTAGCACACCCAGAGCAGAAGTTCCACTTCAGCCAGATCAGGCCTGCGAAGAAACTGCGTTTCACAGGCCTTTGTAAGAGATGTTCCCGGTAGGCTGTAAGAGCACTGTGCATAGCGAGTTGTTTCTTAGCTTCCCAAAGAGCTGGAAGCAAGATGCTTTGGGGCCCAACTCGCCCTTTGGAAAGGAGCCTGCACGTTGTGCCTTTCAGCTCTAGGCCAATGTAGCACACCCACAGCAGAAGTTCTACTTTAGCCAGATCAGGCCTGCAAAGAAACTGCGTTTCACAGGCCTTTGTAAGAGATGTTCCCGGTAGGCTGTAAGAGCACTGTGCAGAGCGAGTTGTTTCTTAGCTTCCCAAAGAGCTGGAAGCAAGATGCTTTGGGGCCCAACTCGCCCTTTGGAAAGAAGCCTGCACGTTGTGCCTTTCAGCTCTAGGGCAATGTAGCACACCCAGAGCAGAAGTTCTACATCAGCCAGATCAGGCCTGCACAGAAACTGCGTTTCACAGGCCTTTGCAAGAGATGTTCCCGGTAGGCTGTAAGAGCACTGTGCAGAGCGAGTTGTTTTTAGGTTCCCAAAGAGCTGGAAGCAAGATGCTTTGGGGCCCAACTCGCCCTTTGGAAAGAAGCCTGCACGTTGTGCCTTTCAGCTCTAGGGCAATGTAGAGCACCCAGAGCAGAAGTTCCACTTCAGCCAGATCAGGCCTGCAAAGATACTGCGTTTCACAGGCCTTTGTAAGAGATGTTCCCGGTAGGCTGTAAGAGCACTGTGCAGAGCGAGTTGTTTCTTAGCTTCCCAAAGAGCTGGAAGCAAGATGCTTTGGGGCCCAACTCGCCCTTTGGAAAGAAGCCTGCACGTTGTGCCTTTCAGCTCTAGGGCAATGTAGCACACCCAGAGCAGAAGTTCTAGTTCAGCCAGATCAGGCCTGCAAAGAAACTGCATTTCACAGGCCTTTGTAATAGATGTTCCCGGTAGGCTGTAAGAGCACTGTGCAGAGCGAGTTGTTTCATAGCTAGCCCAAAGAGCTGGAAGCAAGATGCTTTGGGGCCCAACTCGCCCTTTGGAAAGAAGCCTGCACGTTGTGCCTTTCAGCTCTAGGGCCATGTAGCACACACAGAGCAGAAGTTCTACTTCAGCCACATCAGGCCTGCAAAGAAACTGCGTTTCACAGGCCTTTGTAAGAGATGTTCCCGGTAGGCTGTAAGAGCACTGTGCAGAGCGAGTTGTTTCTTAGCTTCCCAAAGAGCTGGAAGCAAGATGCTTTGGGGCCCAACTCGCCCTTTGGAAACAGGCCTGCACGTTGTGCCCTTCAGCTCTAGGGCAATGTAGCACACCCAGAGCAGAAGTTCTAGTGCAGCGTGATCAGGCCTGCAAAGAAACTGCATTTCACAGGCCTTTGTAAGTGATGGTTCCGGTAGGCTGTAAGAGCACTGTGCAGAGCGAGTTGTTTCATAGCTAGCCCAAAGAGCTGGAAGCAAGATGCTTTGGGGCCCAACTCGCCTTTTGCAAAGAAGCCTTCACATTGTGCCTTTCAGCTCTAGGGCCATGTAGCACACCCAGAGAAGAAGTTCTACTTCAGCCAGATCAGGCCTGCAAAGAAACTGCGTTTCACAGGCCTTTGTAAGAGATCTTCCCGGTAGGCTGTAAGAGCACTGTGCAGAGCGAGTTGTTACTTAGCTTCCCAAAGAGCTGGAAGCAAGATGCTTTGGGGCCCAACTCGCCCTTTGGAAAGAAGCCTGCACGTTGTGCCTTTCAGCTCTAGGGCAATGTAGAGCACCCAGAGCAGAAGTTCCACTTCAGCCAGATCAGACCTGCAAAGAAACTGCGGTTCACAGGCCTTTGTAAGAGATGTTCCCGGTAGGCTGTAAGAGCACTGTGCAGAGCGAGTTGTTTCTTAGCTTCCCAAAGAGCTTGAAGCAAGATGCTTTGGGGCCCAACTCGCCCTTTGGAAAGAAGCCTGCACGTTGTGCCTTTCAGCTCTAGGGCCATGTAGCACACCCAGAGCAGAAGTTCTAGTTCAGCCAGATCAGGCCTGCAAAGAAACTGCATTTCACAGGCCTTTGTAACTGATGCTCCCGGTAGGCTGTAAGAGCACTGTGCAGAGCGAGTTGTTTCATAGCTAGCCCAAAGAGCTGGAAGCAAGATGCTTTGGGGCCCAACTCGCCCTTTGGAAAGAAGCCTGCACGTTGTGCCTTTCAGCTCTGGGGCCATGTAGCACACACAGAGCAGAAGTTCTACTTCAGCCACATCAGGCCTGCAAAGAAACTGCGTTTCACAGGCCTTTGTAAGAGATGTTCCCGGTAGGCTGTAAGAGCACTGTGCAGAGCGAGTTGTTTCTTAGCTTCCCAAAGAGCTGGAAGCAAGAAGCTTTGGGGCCCAACTCGCCCTTTGGAAAGAAGCCTGCACGTTGTGCCTTTCAGCTCTAGGCCAATGTAGCACACCCAGAGCAGAAGTTCTACTTCAGCCAGATCAGGCCTGCAAAGAAACTGCGTTTCACAGGCCTTTGTAAGAGATGTTCCCGGTAGGCTGTAAGAGCACTGTGCAGAGCGAGTTGTTTCATAGCTAGCCCAAAGAGCTGGAAGCAAGATGCTTTGGGGCCCAACTCGCCCTTTGGAAAGAAGCCTGCACGTTGTGCCTTTCAGCTCTAGGGCCATGTAGCACACCCAGAGCAGAAGTTCTACCTCAGCCAGATCAGGCCTGCAAAGAAACTGCGTTTGACAGGCCTTTGTATGAGATGTTCCCAGTAGGCTGTAAGAGCACTGTGCAGTGCGAGTTGTTTCTTAGCTTCCCAAGGAGCTGGAAGCAAGTTGCTTTGCGGCCCAACTCGCCCTTTGCAAAGAAGCCTGCACGTTGTGCCTTTCAGCTCTAGGGCAATGTAGCACACCCAGAGCAGAAGTTCTACTTCAGCCAGATCAGGCCTGCAAAGAAACTGCGTTTCACAGGCCTTTGTAAGAGATGTTCCCAGTAGGCTGTAAGAGCACTGTGCAGAGCGACTTGTTTCTTAGCTTCCCAAAGAGCTGGAAGCAAGATGCTTTGGGGCCCAACTCGCCCTTTGGAAACAGGCCTGCACGTTGCGCCCTTCAGCTCTAGGGCAATGTAGCACACCCAGAGCAGAAGTTCTAGTGCAGCGTGATCAGGCCTGCAAAGAAACTGCATTTCACAGGCCTTTGTAAGTTATGGTTCCGGTAGGCTGTAAGAGCACTGTGCAGAGCGAGTTGTTTCATAGCTAGCCCAAAGAGCTGGAAGCAAGATGCTTTGGGGCCCAACTCACCTTTTGCAAAGAAGCCTGAACATTGTGCCTTTCAGCTCTAGGGCCATGTAGCACACCCAGAGCAGAAGTTCTACTTCAGCCACATCAGGCCTGCAAAGAAACTGCGTTTCACAGGCCTTTGTAAGAGATGTTCCCGGTAGGCTGTAAGAGCACTGTGCAGAGCGAGTTGTTTCTTAGCTTCCCAAGGAGCTGGAAGCAAGATGCTTTGCGGCCCAACTCGCCCTTTGGAAAGAAGCCTGCACGTTGTGCCTTTCAGCTCTAGGGCAATGTAGCACACGCAGAGCAGAATTTCTAGTTCAGCCAGATCAGGCCTGCAAAGAAACTGTGTTTAACAGGCCTTTGTAAGAGATGTTCCCACTAGGCTGTAAGAGCACTGTGCAGAGCGAATTGTTTCTTAGCTTCCCAAAGAGCTGGAAGCAAGATGGTTTGGGGCCTAACTCGCCCTTTGGAAAGAAGCCTGCACGTTGTGCCTTTCAGCTCTAGGCCAATGTAGCACACCCAGAGCAGAAGTTCTACTTCAGCCAGATCAGGCCTGCAAAGAAACTGCGTTTCACAGGCCTTTGTAAGAGATGTTCCCGGTAGGCTGTAAGAGCACTGTGCAGAGCGAGTTGTTTCTTAGCTTCCCAAAGAGCTGGAAGCAAGATGCTTTGGGGCCCAACTCGCCCTTTGGAAAGAAGCCTGCACGTTGTGCCTTTCAGCTCTAGGGCAATGTAGCACACCCAGAGCAGAAGTTCTACTTCAGCCACATCAGGCCTGCAAAGAAACTGCGTTTCACAGGCCTTTGTAAGAGATATTCCCGGTAGGCAGTAAGAGCACTGTGCAGAGCGAGTTGTTTCTTAGCTTCCCAAAGAGCTGGAAGCAAGATGCTTTGGGGCCCAACTCGCCCTTTGGAAAGAAGCCTGCACGTTGTGCCTTTCAGCTCTAGGGCCATGTAGCACACCCAGAGCAGAAGTTCTAGTTCAGCCAGATCAGGCCTGCCAAGAAACTTCGTTTCACAGGCCTTTGTAAGAGATGTTCCCGGTAGGCTGTAAGAGCACTGTGCAGAGCGAGTTGTTTCATAGCTAGCCCAAAGAGCTGGAAGCAAGATGCTTTGGGGCCCAACTCGCCCTTTGGAAAGAAGCCTGCACGTTGTGCCTTTCAGCTCTAGGGCCATGTAGCACACCCAGAGCAGAAGTTCTACCTCAGCCAGATCAGGCCTGCAAAGAAACTGCGTTTGACAGGCCTTTGTATGAGATGTTCCCGGTAGTCTGTAAGAGCACTGTGCAGAGCGAGTTGTTTCTTAGCTTCCCAAAGAGCTGGAAGCAAGATGCTTTGGGGCCCAACTCGCCCTTTGGAAAGAAGCCTGCAGGTTGTGCCTTTCAGCTCTAGGCCAATGGAGCACACCCAGAGCAGAAGTTCTACTTCAGCGAGATCAGGCCTGCAAAGAAACTGCGTTTCACAGGCCTTTGTAAGAGATGTTCCCGGTAGGCTGTAAGAGCACTGTGCAGAGCGAGTTGTTTCTTAGCTTCCCAAGGAGCTGGAAGCAAGATGCTTTGCGGCCCAACTCGCCCTTTGCAAAGAAGCCTGCACTTTGTGCCTTTCAGCTCTAGGCCAATGTAGCACACCCAGAGCAGAAGTTCTACTTCAGCCAGATCAGGCCTGCAAAGCAACTGCGTTTGAGATGCCTTTGTAAGAGATGTTCCCGGTAGGCTGTAAAAGCACTGTGCAGAGCGAGTTGTTTCTTAGCTTCCCAAAGAGCTGGAAGCAAGATGCTTTGGGGCCCAACTCGCCCTTTGGAAAGAAGCCTGCACATTGTGCCTTTCAGCTCTAGGGAAATGTAGCACACCCAGAGCAGAAGTTCTGGTTCAGCCAGATTAGGCCTGCAAAGAAACTGCATTTCACAGGCCTTTGTAACAGATGCTCCCGGTAGGCTGTAAGAGCACTGTGCAGAGCGAGTTGTTTCTTAGCTTCCCAAAGAGCTGGAAGCAAGATGCTTTGGGGCCCAACTCGCCCTTTGGAAAGAAGCCTGCACGTTGTGCTTTTCAGCTCTAGGGCAATGTAGCACACCCAGAGCAGAAGTTCCACTTCAGCCAGATCAGGCCTGCGAAGAAACTGCGTTTCACAGGCCTTTGTAAGAGATGTTCCCGGTAGGCTGTAAGAGCACTGTGCATAGCGAGTTGTTTCTTAGCTTCCCAAAGAGCTGGAAGCAAGATGCTTTGGGGCCCAACTCGCCCTTTGGAAAGGAGCCTGCACGTTGTGCCTTTCAGCTCTAGGCCAATGTAGCACACCCACAGCAGAAGTTCTACTTTAGCCAGATCAGGCCTGCAAAGAAACTGCGTTTCACAGGCCTTTGTAAGAGATGTTCCCGGTAGGCTGTAAGAGCACTGTGCAGAGCGAGTTGTTTCTTAGCTTCCCAAAGAGCTGGAAGCAAGATGCTTTGGGGCCCAACTCGCCCTTTGGAAAGAAGCCTGCACGTTGTGCCTTTCAGCTCTAGGCCAATGTAGCACACCCAGAGCAGAAGTTCTACATCAGCCAGATCAGGCCTGCAAAGAAACTGCGTTTCACAGGCCTTTGCAAGAGATGTTCCCGGTAGGCTGTAAGAGCACTGTGCAGAGCGAGTTGTTTTTAGGTTCCCAAAGAGCTGGAAGCAAGATGCTTTGGGGCCCAACTCGCCCTTTGGAAAGAAGCCTGCACGTTGTGCCTTTCAGCTCTAGGGCAATGTAGAGCACCCAGAGCAGAAGTTCCACTTCAGCCAGATCAGGCCTGCAAAGATACTGCGTTTCACAGGCCTTTGTAAGAGATGTTCCCGGTAGGCTGTAAGAGCACTGTGCAGAGCGAGTTGTTTCTTAGCTTCCCAAAGAGCTGGAAGCAAGATGCTTTGGGGCCCAACTCGCCCTTTGGAAAGAAGCCTGCACGTTGTGCCTTTCAGCTCTAGGGCAATGTAGCACACCCAGAGCAGAAGTTCTAGTTCAGCCAGATCAGGCCTGCAAAGAAACTGCATTTCACAGGCCTTTGTAACTGATGCTCCCGGTAGGCTGTAAGAGCACTGTGCAGAGCGAGTTGTTTCATAGCTAGCCCAAAGAGCTGGAAGCAAGATGCTTTGGGGCCCAACTCGCCCTTTGGAAAGAAGCCTGCACGTTGTGCCTTTCAGCTCTAGGGCCATGTAGCACACACAGAGCAGAAGTTTTACCTCAGCCAGATCAGGCCTGCAAAGAAACTGCGTTTGACAGGCCTTTGTATGAGATGTTCCCGGTAGGCTGTAAGAGCACTGTGCAGTGCGAGTTGTTTCTTAGCTTCCCAAGGAGCTGGAAGCAAGTTGCTTTGCGGCCCAACTCGCCCTTTGCAAAGAAGCCTGCACGTTGTGCCTTTCAGCTCTAGGGCAATGTAGCACACGCAGAGCAGAAGTTCTAGTTCAGCCAGATCCGGCCTGCAAAGCAACTGCATTTCACAGGCCTTTGTAAGAGATGTTCCCAGTAGGCTGTAAGAGCAGTGTGCAGAGCGAGTTGTTTCTTAGCTTCCCAAAGAGCTGGAAGCAAGATGCTTTGGGGCCCAACTCGCCCTTTGGAAACAGGCCTGCACGTTGTGCCCTTCAGCTCTAGGGCAATGTAGCACACCCAGAGCAGAAGTTCTAGTGCAGCGTGATCAGGCCTGCAAAGAAACTGCATTTCACAGGCCTTTGTAAGTGATGGTTCCGGTAAGCTGTAAGAGCACTGTGCATAGCGAGTTGTTTCATAGCTAGCCCAAAGAGCTGGAAGCAAGATGCTTTGGGGCCCAACTCGCCTTTTGCAAAGAAGCCTTCACATTGTGCCTTTCAGCTCTAGGGCCATGTAGCACACCCAGAGCAGAAGTTCTACTTCAGCCAGATCAGGCCTGCAAAGAAACTGCGTTTCACAGGCCTTTGTAAGAGATCTTCCCGGTAGGCTGTAAGAGCACTGTGCAGAGCGAGTTGTTACTTAGCTTCCCAAAGAGCTGGAAGCAAGATGCTTTGGGGCCCAACTCGCCCTTTGGAAAGAAGCCTGCACGTTGTGCCTTTCAGCTCTAGGGCAATGTAGAGCACCCAGAGCAGAAGTTCCACTTCAGCCAGATCAGGCCTGCAAAGAAACTGCGTTTCACAGGCCTTTGTAAGAGATGTTCCCGGTAGGCTGTAAGAGCACTGTGCAGAGCGAGTTGTTTCTTAGCTTCCCAAAGAGCTGGAAGCAAGAAGCTTTGGGGCCCAACTCGCCCTTTGGAAAGAAGCCTGCACGTTGTGCCTTTCAGCTCTAGGGCCATGTAGCACACCCAGAGCAGAAGTTCTAGTTCAGCCAGATCAGGCCTGCAAAGAAACTGCATTTCACAGGCCTTTGTAACTGATGCTCCCGGTAGGCTGTAAGAGCACTGTGCAGAGCGAGTTGTTTCATAGCTAGCCCAAAGAGCTGGAAGCAAGATGCTTTGGGGCCCAACTCGCCCTTTGGAAAGAAGCCTGCACGTTGTGCCTTTCAGCTCTAGGGCCATGTAGCACACACAGAGCAGAAGTTCTACTTCAGCCACATCAGGCCTGCAAAGAAACTGCGTTTCACAGGCCTTTGTAAGAGATGTTCCCGGTAGGCTGTAAGAGCACTGTGCAGAGCGAGTTGTTTCTTAGCTTCCCAAAGAGCTGGAAGAAAGAAGCTTTGGGGCCCAACTCGCCCTTTGGAAAGAAGCCTGCACGTTGTGCCTTTCAGCTCTAGGCCAATGTAGCACACCCAGAGCAGAAGTTCTACTTCAGCCAGATCAGGCCTGCAAAGAAACTGCGTTTCACAGGCCTTTGTAAGAGATGTTCCCGGTAGGCTGTAAGAGCACTGTGCAGAGCGAGTTGTTTCATAGCTAGCCCAAAGAGCTGGAAGCAAGATGCTTTGCGGCCCAACTCGCCCTTTGGAAAGAAGCCTGCACGTTGTGCCTTTCAGCTCTAGGGCCATGTAGCACACCCAGAGCAGAAGTTCTACCTCAGCCAGATCAGGCCTGCAAAGAAACTGCGTTTGACAGGCCTTTGTATGAGATGTTCCCAGTAGGCTGTAAGAGCATGGTGCAGTGCGAGTTGTTTCTTAGCTTCCCAAGGAGCTGGAAGCAAGTTGCTTTGCGGCCCAACTCGCCCTTTGGAAAGAAGCCTGCACGTTGTGCCTTTCAGCTCTTGGGCCATGTAGCACACCCAGAGCAGAAGTTCTACCTCAGCCAGATCAGGCCTGCAAAGAAACTGCGTTTGACAGGCCTTTGTATGAGATGTTCCCAGTAGGCTGTAAGAGCACTGTGCAGTGCGAGTTGTTTCTTAGCTTCCCAAGGAGCTGGAAGCAAGTTGCTTTGCGGCCCAACTCGCCCTTTGCAAAGAAGCCTGCACGTTGTGCCTTTCAGCTCTAGGGCAATGTAGCACACCCAGAGCAGAAGTTCTACTTCAGCCAGATCAGGCCTGCAAAGAAACTGCGTTTCACAGGCCTTTGTAAGAGATGTTCCCAGTAGGCTGTAAGAGCACTGTGCAGAGCGACTTGTTTCTTAGCTTCCCAAAGAGGTGGAAGCAAGATGCTTTGGGGCCCAACTCGCCCTTTGGAAACAGGCCTGCACGTTGCGCCCTTCAGCTCTAGGGCAATGTAGCACACCCAGAGCAGAAGTTCTAGTGCAGCGTGATCAGGCCTGCAAAGAAACTGCATTTCACAGGCCTTTGTAAGTGATTGTTCCGGTAGGCTGTAAGAGCACTGTGCAGAGCGAGTTGTTTCATAGCTAGCCCAAAGAGCTGGAAGCAAGATGCTTTGGGGCCCAACTCGCCTTTTGCAAAGAAGCCTGAACATTGTGCCTTTCAGCTCTAGGGCCATGTAGCACACCCAGAGCAGAAGTTCTACTTCAGCCAGATCAGGCCTGCAAAGAAACTGCGTTTCACAGGCCTTTGTAAGAGATGTTCCCGGTAGGCTGTAAGAGCACTGTGCAGAGCGAGTTGTTTCTTAGCTTCCCAAAGAGCTGGAAGCAAGATGCTTTGGGGCCCAACTCGCCCTTTGGAAAGAAGCCTGCACGTTGTGCCTTTCAGCTCTAGGCCAAAGTAGCACACCCAGAGCAGAAGTTCTACTTCAGCCACATCAGGCCTGCAAAGAAACTGCGTTTCACAGGCCTTTGTAAGAGATGTTCCCGGTAGGCTGTAAGAGCACTGTGCAGAGCGAGTTGTTTCTTAGCTTCCCAAGGAGCTGGAAGCAAGATGCTTTGCGGCCCAACTCGCCCTTTGCAAAGAAGCCTGCACGTTGTGCCTTTCAGCTCTAGGCCAATGTAGCACACGCAGAGCAGAATTTCTAGTTCAGCCAGATCAGGCCTGCAAAGAAACTGTGTTTAACAGGCCTTTGTAAGAGATGTTCCCACTAGGCTGTAAGAGCACTGTGCAGAGCGAATTGTTTCTTAGCTTCCCAAAGAGCTGGAAGCAAGATGGTTTGGGGCCTAACTCGCCCTTTGGAAAGAAGCCTGCACGTTGTGCCTTTCAGCTCTAGGCCAATGTAGCACACCCAGAGCAGAAGTTCTACTTCAGCCAGATCAGGCCTGCAAAGAAACTGCGTTTCACAGGCCTTTGTAAGAGATGTTCCCGGTAGGCTGTAAGAGCACTGTGCAGAGCGAGTTGTTTCTTAGCTTCCCAAAGAGCTGGAAGCAAGATGCTTTGGGGCCCAACTCGCCCTTTGCAAAGAAGCCTGCACGTTGTGCCTTTCAGCTCTAGGGCAATGTAGCACACCCAGAGCAGAAGTTCTACTTCAGCCAGATCAGGCCTGCAAAGAAACTGCGTTTCACAGGCCTTTGTAAGAGATATTCCCGGTAGGCAGTAAGAGCACTGTGCAGAGCGAGTTGTTTCTTAGCTTCCCAAAGAGCTGGAAGCAAGATGCTTTGGGGCCCAACTCGCCCTTTGGAAAGAAGCCTGCACGTTGTGCCTTTCAGCTCTAGGGCAATGTAGCACACCCAGAGCAGAAGTTCCAGTTCAGCCAGATCAGGCCTGCCAAGAAACTTCGTTTCACAGGCCTTTGTAAGAGATGTTCCCGGTAGGCTGTAAGAGCACTGTGCAGAGCGAGTTGTTTCATAGCTAGCCCAAAGAGCTGGAAGCAAGATGCTTTGGGGCCCAACTCGCCCTTTGGAAAGAAGCCTGCACGTTGTGCCTTTCAGCTCTAGGGCCATGTAGCACACACAGAGCAGAAGTTCTACTTCAGCCACATCAGGCCTGCAAAGAAACTGCGTTTCACAGGCCTTTGTAAGAGATGTTCCCGGTAGGCTGTAAGAGCACTGTGCAGAGCGAGTTGTTTCTTAGCTTCCCAAAGAGCTGGAAGAAAGAAGCTTTGGGGCCCAACTCGCCCTTTGGAAAGAAGCCTGCACGTTGTGCCTTTCAGCTCTAGGCCAATGTAGCACACCCAGAGCAGAAGTTCTACTTCAGCCAGATCAGGCCTGCAAAGAAACTGCGTTTCACAGGCCTTTGTAAGAGATGTTCCCGGTAGGCTGTAAGAGCACTGTGCAGAGCGAGTTGTTTCATAGCTAGCCCAAAGAGCTGGAAGCAAGATGCTTTGCGGCCCAACTCGCCCTTTGGAAAGAAGCCTGCACGTTGTGCCTTTCAGCTCTAGGGCCATGTAGCACACCCAGAGCAGAAGTTCTACCTCAGCCAGATCAGGCCTGCAAAGAAACTGCGTTTGACAGGCCTTTGTATGAGATGTTCCCAGTAGGCTGTAAGAGCATGGTGCAGTGCGAGTTGTTTCTTAGCT
Organism: Equus caballus; assembly: GCF_041296265.1. Classification (NCBI taxonomy): domain Eukaryota; kingdom Metazoa; phylum Chordata; class Mammalia; order Perissodactyla; family Equidae; genus Equus; species Equus caballus. The sequence continues at coordinate 50,842,661 of NC_091688.1, read as the reverse complement.
TCCCAAGGAGCTGGAAGCAAGTTGCTTTGCGGCCCAACTCGCCCTTTGGAAAGAAGCCTGCACGTTGTGCCTTTCAGCTCTTGGGCCATGTAGCACACCCAGAGCAGAAGTTCTACCTCAGCCAGATCAGGCCTGCAAAGAAACTGCGTTTGACAGGCCTTTGTATGAGATGTTCCCAGTAGGCTGTAAGAGCACTGTGCAGTGCGAGTTGTTTCTTAGCTTCCCAAGGAGCTGGAAGCAAGTTGCTTTGCGGCCCAACTCGCCCTTTGCAAAGAAGCCTGCACGTTGTGCCTTTCAGCTCTAGGGCAATGTAGCACACCCAGAGCAGAAGTTCTACTTCAGCCAGATCAGGCCTGCAAAGAAACTGCGTTTCACAGGCCTTTGTAAGAGATGTTCCCAGTAGGCTGTAAGAGCACTGTGCAGAGCGACTTGTTTCTTAGCTTCCCAAAGAGGTGGAAGCAAGATGCTTTGGGGCCCAACTCGCCCTTTGGAAACAGGCCTGCACGTTGCGCCCTTCAGCTCTAGGGCAATGTAGCACACCCAGAGCAGAAGTTCTAGTGCAGCGTGATCAGGCCTGCAAAGAAACTGCATTTCACAGGCCTTTGTAAGTGATGGTTCCGGTAGGCTGTAAGAGCACTGTGCAGAGCGAGTTGTTTCATAGCTAGCCCAAAGAGCTGGAAGCAAGATGCTTTGGGGCCCAACTCGCCTTTTGCAAAGAAGCCTGAACATTGTGCCTTTCAGCTCTAGGGCCATGTAGCACACCCAGAGCAGAAGTTCTACTTCAGCCAGATCAGGCCTGCAAAGAAACTGCGTTTCACAGGCCTTTGTAAGAGATGTTCCCGGTAGGCTGTAAGAGCACTGTGCAGAGCGAGTTGTTTCTTAGCTTCCCAAAGAGCTGGAAGCAAGATGCTTTGGGGCCCAACTCGCCCTTTGGAAAGAAGCCTGCACGTTGTGCCTTTCAGCTCTAGGCCAAAGTAGCACACCCAGAGCAGAAGTTCTACTTCAGCCACATCAGGCCTGCAAAGAAACTGCGTTTCACAGGCCTTTGTAAGAGATGTTCCCGGTAGGCTGTAAGAGCACTGTGCAGAGCGAGTTGTTTCTTAGCTTCCCAAGGAGCTGGAAGCAAGATGCTTTGCGGCCCAACTCGCCCTTTGCAAAGAAGCCTGCACGTTGTGCCTTTCAGCTCTAGGCCAATGTAGCACACGCAGAGCAGAATTTCTAGTTCAGCCAGATCAGGCCTGCAAAGAAACTGTGTTTAACAGGCCTTTGTAAGAGATGTTCCCACTAGGCTGTAAGAGCACTGTGCAGAGCGAATTGTTTCTTAGCTTCCCAAAGAGCTGGAAGCAAGATGGTTTGGGGCCTAACTCGCCCTTTGGAAAGAAGCCTGCACGTTGTGCCTTTCAGCTCTAGGCCAATGTAGCACACCCAGAGCAGAAGTTCTACTTCAGCCAGATCAGGCCTGCAAAGAAACTGCGTTTCACAGGCCTTTGTAAGAGATGTTCCCGGTAGGCTGTAAGAGCACTGTGCAGAGCGAGTTGTTTCTTAGCTTCCCAAAGAGCTGGAAGCAAGATGCTTTGGGGCCCAACTCGCCCTTTGCAAAGAAGCCTGCACGTTGTGCCTTTCAGCTCTAGGGCAATGTAGCACACCCAGAGCAGAAGTTCTACTTCAGCCACATCAGGCCTGCAAAGAAACTGCGTTTCACAGGCCTTTGTAAGAGATATTCCCGGTAGGCAGTAAGAGCACTGTGCAGAGCGAGTTGTTTCTTAGCTTCCCAAAGAGCTGGAAGCAAGATGCTTTGGGGCCCAACTCGCCCTTTGGAAAGAAGCCTGCACGTTGTGCCTTTCAGCTCTAGGGCAATGTAGCACACCCAGAGCAGAAGTTCCAGTTCAGCCAGATCAGGCCTGCCAAGAAACTTCGTTTCACAGGCCTTTGTAAGAGATGTTCCCGGTAGGCTGTAAGAGCACTGTGCAGAGCGAGTTGTTTCATAGCTAGCCCAAAGAGCTGGAAGCAAGATGCTTTGGGGCCCAACTCGCCCTTTGGAAAGAAGCCTGCACGTTGTGCCTTTCAGCTCTAGGGCCATGTAGCACACCCAGAGCAGAAGTTCTACCTCAGCCAGATCAGGCCTGCAAAGAAACTGCGTTTGACAGGCCTTTGTATGAGATGTTCCCGGTAGTCTGTAAGAGCACTGTGCAGAGCGAGTTGTTTCTTAGCTTCCCAAAGAGCTGGAAGCAAGATGCTTTGGGGCCCAACTCGCCCTTTGGAAAGAAGCCTGCAGGTTGTGCCTTTCAGCTCTAGGCCAATGGAGCACACCCAGAGCAGAAGTTCTACTTCAGCCAGATCAGGCCTGCAAAGAAACTGCGTTTCACAGGCCTTTGTAAGAGATGTTCCCGGTAGGCTGTAAGAGCACTGTGCAGAGCGAGTTGTTTCTTAGCTTCCCAAGGAGCTGGAAGCAAGATGCTTTGCGGCCCAACTCGCCCTTTGCAAAGAAGCCTGCACTTTGTGCCTTTCAGCTCTAGGCCAATGTAGCACACCCAGAGCAGAAGTTCTACTTCAGCCAGATCAGGCCTGCAAAGCAACTGCGTTTGAGATGCCTTTGTAAGAGATGTTCCCGGTAGGCTGTAAAAGCACTGTGCAGAGCGAGTTGTTTCTTAGCTTCCCAAAGAGCTGGAAGCAAGATGCTTTGGGGCCCAACTCGCCCTTTGGAAAGAAGCCTGCACATTGTGCCTTTCAGCTCTAGGGAAATGTAGCACACCCAGAGCAGAAGTTCTGGTTCAGCCAGATTAGGCCTGCAAAGAAACTGCATTTCACAGGCCTTTGTAACTGATGCTCCCGGTAGGCTGTAAGAGCACTGTGCAGAGCGAGTTGTTTCTTAGCTTCCCAAAGAGCTGGAAGCAAGATGCTTTGGGGCCCAACTCGCCCTTTGGAAAGAAGCCTGCACGTTGTGCTTTTCAGCTCTAGGGCAATGTAGCACACCCAGAGCAGAAGTTCCACTTCAGCCAGATCAGGCCTGCGAAGAAACTGCGTTTCACAGGCCTTTGTAAGAGATGTTCCCGGTAGGCTGTAAGAGCACTGTGCATAGCGAGTTGTTTCTTAGCTTCCCAAAGAGCTGGAAGCAAGATGCTTTGGGGCCCAACTCGCCCTTTGGAAAGGAGCCTGCACGTTGTGCCTTTCAGCTCTAGGCAAATGTAGCACACCCACAGCAGAAGTTCTACTTTAGCCAGATCAGGCCTGCAAAGAAACTGCGTTTCACAGGCCTTTGTAAGAGATGTTCCCGGTAGGCTGTAAGAGCAGTGTGCAGAGCGAGTTGTTTCTTAGCTTCCCAAAGAGCTGGAAGCAAGATGCTTTGGGGCCCAACTCGCCCTTTGGAAAGAAGCCTGCACGTTGTGCCTTTCAGCTCTAGGGCAATGTAGCACACCCAGAGCAGAAGTTCTACATCAGCCAGATCAGGCCTGCAAAGAAACTGCGTTTCACAGGCCTTTGCAAGAGATGTTCCCGGTAGGCTGTAAGAGCACTGTGCAGAGCGAGTTGTTTCTTAGCTTCCCAAAGAGCTGGAAGCAAGTTGCTTTGCGGCCCAACTCGCCCTTTGCAAAGAAGCCTGCACGTTGTGCCTTTCAGCTCTAGGGCAATGTAGCACACCCAGAGCAGAAGTTCTAGTGCAGCGTGATCAGGCCTGCAAAGAAACTGCATTTCACAGGCCTTTGTAAGTGGTGGTTCCGGTAGGCTGTAAGAGCACTGTGCAGAGCGAGTTGTTTCATAGCTAGCCCAAAGAGCTGGAAGCAAGATGCTTTGGGGCCCAACTCGCCCTTTGCAAAGAAGCCTGCACATTGTGCCTTTCAGCTCTAGGGCCATGTAGCACACCCAGAGCAGAAGTTCTACTTCAGCCAGATCAGGCCTGCAAAGAAACTGCGTTTCACAGGCCTTTGTAAGAGATGTTCCCGGTAGGCTGTAAGAGCACTGTGCAGAGCGAGTTGTTTCTTAGCTTCCCAAAGAGCTGGAAGCAAGATGCTTTGGGGCCCAACTCACCCTTTGGAAAGAAGCCTGCAGGTTGTGCCTTTCAGCTCTAGGGCAATGTAGCACACGCAGAGCAGAATTTCTAGTTCAGCCAGATCAGGCCTGCAAAGAAACTGTGTTTAACAGGCCTTTGTAAGAGATGTTCCCACTAGGCTGTAAGAGCACTGTGCAGAGCGAATTGTTTCTTAGCTTCCCAAAGAGCTGGAAGCAAGATGGTTTGGGGCCTAACTCGCCCTTTGGAAAGAAGCCTGCACGTTGTGCCTTTCAGCTCTAGGCCAATGTAGCACACCCAGAGCAGAAGTTCTAGTTCAGCCAGATCCGGCCTGCAAAGAAACTGCGTTTCACAGGCCTTTGTAAGAGATGTTCCCGGTAGGCTGTAAGAGCACTGTGCAGAGCGAGTTGTTTCTTAGCTTCCCAAAGAGCTGGAAGCAAGATGCTTTGGGGCCCAACTCGCCCTTTGCAAAGAAGCCTGCACGTTGTGCCTTTCAGCTCAGGTGCAATGTAGCACACCCAGAGCAGAAGTTCTACTTCAGCCACATCAGGCCTGCAAAGAAACTGCGTTTCACAGGCCTTTGTAAGAGATATTCCCGGTAGGCAGTAAGAGCACTGTGCAGAGCGAGTTGTTTCTTAGCTTCCCAAAGAGCTGGAAGCAAGATGCTTTGGGGCCCAACTCGCCCTTTGGAAAGAAGCCTGCACGTTGTGCCTTTCAGCTCTAGGGCAATGTAGCACACCCAGAGCAGAAGTTCTAGTTCAGCCAGATCAGGCCTGCCAAGAAACTTCGTTTCACAGGCCTTTGTAAGAGATGTTCCCGGTAGGCTGTAAGAGCACTGTGCAGAGCGAGTTGTTTCATAGCTAGCCCAAAGAGCTGGAAGCAAGATGCTTTGGGGCCCAACTCGCCCTTTGGAAAGAAGCCTGCACGTTGTGCCTTTCAGCTCTAGGGCCATGTAGCACACCCAGAGCAGAAGTTCTACCTCAGCCAGATCAGGCCTGCAAAGAAACTGCGTTTGACAGGCCTTTGTATGAGATGTTCCCGGTAGTCTGTAAGAGCACTGTGCAGAGCGAGTTGTTTCTTAGCTTCCCAAAGAGCTGGAAGCAAGATGCTTTGGGGCCCAACTCGCCCTTTGGAAAGAAGCCTGCAGGTTGTGCCTTTCAGCTCTAGGCCAATGGAGCACACCCAGAGCAGAAGTTCTACTTCAGCGAGATCAGGCCTGCAAAGAAACTGCGTTTCACAGGCCTTTGTAAGAGATGTTCCCGGTAGGCTGTAAGAGCACTGTGCAGAGCGAGTTGTTTCTTAGCTTCCCAAGGAGCTGGAAGCAAGATGCTTTGCGGCCCAACTCGCCCTTTGCAAAGAAGCCTGCACTTTGTGCCTTTCAGCTCTAGGCCAATGTAGCACACCCAGAGCAGAAGTTCTACTTCAGCCAGATCAGGCCTGCAAAGCAACTGCGTTTGAGATGCCTTTGTAAGAGATGTTCCCGGTAGGCTGTAAAAGCACTGTGCAGAGCGAGTTGTTTCTTAGCTTCCCAAAGAGCTGGAAGCAAGATGCTTTGGGGCCCAACTCGCCCTTTGGAAAGAAGCCTGCACATTGTGCCTTTCAGCTCTAGGGAAATGTAGCACACCCAGAGCAGAAGTTCTGGTTCAGCCAGATTAGGCCTGCAAAGAAACTGCATTTCACAGGCCTTTGTAACTGATGCTCCCGGTAGGCTGTAAGAGCACTGTGCAGAGCGAGTTGTTTCTTAGCTTCCCAAAGAGCTGGAAGCAAGATGCTTTGGGGCCCAACTCGCCCTTTGGAAAGAAGCCTGCACGTTGTGCTTTTCAGCTCTAGGGCAATGTAGCACACCCACAGCAGAAGTTCCACTTCAGCCAGATCAGGCCTGCGAAGAAACTGCGTTTCACAGGCCTTTGTAAGAGATGTTCCCGGTAGGCTGTAAGAGCACTGTGCATAGCGAGTTGTTTCTTAGCTTCCCAAAGAGCTGGAAGCAAGATGCTTTGGGGCCCAACTCGCCCTTTGGAAAGGAGCCTGCACGTTGTGCCTTTCAGCTCTAGGCCAATGTAGCACACCCACAGCAGAAGTTCTACTTTAGCCAGATCAGGCCTGCAAAGAAACTGCGTTTCACAGGCCTTTGTAAGAGATGTTCCCGGTAGGCTGTAAGAGCACTGTGCAGAGCGAGTTGTTTCTTAGCTTCCCAAAGAGCTGGAAGCAAGATGCTTTGGGGCCCAACTCGCCCTTTGGAAAGAAGCCTGCACGTTGTGCCTTTCAGCTCTAGGGCAATGTAGCACACCCAGAGCAGAAGTTCTACATCAGCCAGATCAGGCCTGGAAAGAAACTGCGTTTCACAGGCCTTTGCAAGAGATGTTCCCGGTAGGCTGTAAGAGCACTGTGCAGAGCGAGTTGTTTCTTAGCTTCCCAAAGAGCTGGAAGCAAGTTGCTTTGCGGCCCAACTCGCCCTTTGCAAAGAAGCCTGCACGTTGTGCCTTTCAGCTCTAGGGCAATGTAGCACACCCAGAGCAGAAGTTCTAGTGCAGCGTGATCAGGCCTGCAAAGAAACTGCATTTCACAGGCCTTTGTAAGTGGTGGTTCCGGTAGGCTGTAAGAGCACTGTGCAGAGCGAGTTGTTTCATAGCTAGCCCAAAGAGCTGGAAGCAAGATGCTTTGGGGCCCAACTCGCCCTTTGCAAAGAAGCCTGCACATTGTGCCTTTCAGCTCTAGGGCCATGTAGCACACTCAAAGCAGAAGTTCTACTTCAGCCAGATCAGGCCTGCAAAGAAACTGCGTTTCACAGGCCTTTGTAAGAGATGTTCCCGGTAGGCTGTAAGAGCACTGTGCAGAGCGAGTTGTTTCTCAGCTTCCCAAAGAGCTGGAAGCAAGATGCTTTGGGGCCCAACTCACCCTTTGGAAAGAAGCCTGCAGGTTGTGCCTTTCAGCTCTAGGCCAATGTAGCACACGCAGAGCAGAATTTCTAGTTCAGCCAGATCAGGCCTGCAAAGAAACTGTGTTTAACAGGCCTTTGTAAGAGATGTTCCCACTAGGCTGTAAGAGCACTGTGCAGAGCGAATTGTTTCTTAGCTTCCCAAAGAGCTGGAAGCAAGATGGTTTGGGGCCTAACTCGCCCTTTGGAAAGAAGCCTGCACGTTGTGCCTTTCAGCTCTAGGCCAATGTAGCACACCCAGAGCAGAAGTTCTAGTTCAGCCAGATCCGGCCTGCAAAGAAACTGCGTTTCACAGGCCTTTGTAAGAGATGTTCCCGGTAGGCTGTAAGAGCACTGTGCAGAGCGAGTTGTTTCTTAGCTTCCCAAAGAGCTGGAAGCAAGATGCTTTGGGGCCCAACTCGCCCTTTGCTAAGAAGCCTGCACGTTGTGCCTTTCAGGTCAGGTGCAATGTAGCACACCCAGAGCAGAAGTTCTACTTCAGCCACATCAGGCCTGCAAAGAAACTGCGTTTCACAGGCCTTTGTAAGAGATATTCCCGGTAGGCAGTAAGAGCACTGTGCAGAGCGAGTTGTTTCTTAGCTTCCCAAAGAGCTGGAAGCAAGATGCTTTGGGGCCCAACTCGCCCTTTGGAAAGAAGCCTGCACGTTGTGCCTTTCAGCTCTAGGGCAATGTAGCACACCCAGAGCAGAAGTTCTAGTTCAGCCAGATCAGGCCTGCCAAGAAACTTCGTTTCACAGGCCTTTGTAAGAGATGTTCCCGGTAGGCTGTAAGAGCACTGTGCAGAGCGAGTTGTTTCATAGCTAGCCCAAAGAGCTGGAAGCAAGATGCTTTGGGGCCCAACTCGCCCTTTGGAAAGAAGCCTGCACGTTGTGCCTTTCAGCTCTAGGGCCATGTAGCACACCCAGAGCAGAAGTTCTACCTCAGCCAGATCAGGCCTGCAAAGAAACTGCGTTTGACAGGCCTTTGTATGAGATGTTCCCGGTAGTCTGTAAGAGCACTGTGCAGAGCGAGTTGTTTCTTAGCTTCCCAAAGAGCTGGAAGCAAGATGCTTTGGGGCCCAACTCGCCCTTTGGAAAGAAGCCTGCAGGTTGTGCCTTTCAGCTCTAGGCCAATGGAGCACACCCAGAGCAGAAGTTCTACTTCAGCGAGATCAGGCCTGCAAAGAAACTGCGTTTCACAGGCCTTTGTAAGAGATGTTCCCGGTAGGCTGTAAGAGCACTGTGCAGAGCGAGTTGTTTCTTAGCTTCCCAAGGAGCTGGAAGCAAGATGCTTTGCGGCCCAACTCGCCCTTTGCAAAGAAGCCTGCACTTTGTGCCTTTCAGCTCTAGGCCAATGTAGCACACCCAGAGCAGAAGTTCTACTTCAGCCAGATCAGGCCTGCAAAGCAACTGCGTTTGAGATGCCTTTGTAAGAGATGTTCCCGGTAGGCTGTAAAAGCACTGTGCAGAGCGAGTTGTTTCTTAGCTTCCCAAAGAGCTGGAAGCAAGATGCTTTGGGGCCCAACTCGCCCTTTGGAAAGAAGCCTGCACATTGTGCCTTTCAGCTCTAGGGAAATGTAGCACACCCAGAGCAGAAGTTCTGGTTCAGCCAGATTAGGCCTGCAAAGAAACTGCATTTCACAGGCCTTTGTAACTGATGCTCCCGGTAGGCTGTAAGAGCACTGTGCAGAGCGAGTTGTTTCTTAGCTTCCCAAAGAGCTGGAAGCAAGATGCTTTGGGGCCCAACTCGCCCTTTGGAAAGAAGCCTGCACGTTGTGCTTTTCAGCTCTAGGGCAATGTAGCACACCCAGAGCAGAAGTTCCACTTCAGCCAGATCAGGCCTGCGAAGAAACTGCGTTTCACAGGCCTTTGTAAGATATGTTCCCGGTAGGCTGTAAGAGCACTGTGCATAGCGAGTTGTTTCTTAGCTTCCCAAAGAGCTGGAAGCAAGATGCTTTGGGGCCAAACTCGCCCTTTGGAAAGGAGCCTGCACGTTGTGCCTTTCAGCTCTAGGCCAATGTAGCACACCCACAGCAGAAGTTCTACTTTAGCCAGATCAGGCCTGCAAAGAAACTGCGTTTCACAGGCCTTTGTAAGAGATGTTCCCGGTAGGCTGTAAGAACACTGTGCAGAGCGAGTTGTTTCTTAGCTTCCCAAAGAGCTGGAAGCAAGATGCTTTGGGGCCCAACTCGCCCTTTGGAAAGAAGCCTGCACGTTGTGCCTTTCAGCTCTAGGGCAATGTAGCACACCCAGAGCAGAAGTTCTACATCAGCCAGATCAGGCCTGCAAAGAAACTGCGTTTCACAGGCCTTTGCAAGAGATGTTCCCGGTAGGCTGTTAGAGCTCTGTGCAGAGCGAGTTGTTTCTTAGCTTCCCAAAGAGCTGGAAGCAAGTTGCTTTGCGGCCCAACTCGCCCTTTGCAAAGAAGCCTGCACGTTGTGCCTTTCAGCTCTAGGGCAATGTAGCACACGCAGAGCAGAAGTTCTAGTGCAGCGTGATCAGGCCTGCAAAGAAACTGCATTTCACAGGCCTTTGTAAGTGGTGGTTCCGGTAGGCTGTAAGAGCACTGTGCAGAGCGAGTTGTTTCATAGCTAGCCCAAAGAGCTGGAAGCAAGATGCTTTGGGGCCCAACTCGCCCTTTGCAAAGAAGCCTGCACATTGTGCCTTTCAGCTCTAGGGCCATGTAGCACACTCAGAGCAGAAGTTCTACTTCAGCCAGATCAGGCCTGCAAAGAAACTGCGTTTCACAGGCCTTTGTAAGAGATGTTCCCGGTAGGCTGTAAGAGCACTGTGCAGAGCGAGTTGTTTCTTAGCTTCCCAAAGAGCTGGAAGCAAGATGCTTTGCGGCCCAACTCGCCCTTTGCAAAGAAGCCTGCACATTGTGCCTTTCAGCTCTAGGGAAATGTAGCACACCCAGAGCAGAAGTTCTGTTTCAGCCAGATTAGGCCTGCAAAGAAACTGCATTTCACAGGCCTTTGTAACTGATGCTCCCGGTAGGCTGTAAGAGCACTGTGCAGAGCGAGTTGTTTCTTAGCTTCCCAAAGAGCTGGAAGCAAGATGCTTTGGGGCCCAACTCGCCCTTTGGAAAGAAGCCTGCACGTTGTGCTTTTCAGCTCTAGGGCAATGTAGCACACCCAGAGCAGAAGTTCCACTTCAGCCAGATCAGGCCTGCAAAGAAACTGCGTTTCACAGGCCTTTGGAAGAGATGTTCCCGGTAGGCTGTAAGAGCACTGTGCATAGCGAGTTGTTTCTTAGCTTCCCAAAGAGCTGGAAGCAAGATGCTTTGGGGCCCAACTCGCCCTTTGGAAAGAAGCCTGCACGTTGTGCCCTTCAGCTCTAGGGCAATGTAGCACACCCAGAGCAGAAGTTCTAGTGCAGCGTGATCAGGCCTGCAAAGAAACTGCATTTCACAGGCCTTTGTAAGAGATGTTCCCGGTAGGCTGTAAGAGCACTGTGCAGAGCGAGTTGTTTCATAGCTAGCCCAAAGAGCTGGAAGCAAGATGCTTTGGGGCCCAACTCGCCTTTTGCAAAGAAGCCTGCACATTGTGCCTTTCAGCTCTAGGGCCATGTAGCACACCCAGAGCAGAAGTTCTACTTCAGCCAGATCAGGCCTGCAAAGAAACTGCGTTTCACAGGCCTTTGTATGAGATGTTCCCGGTAGGCTGTAAGAGCACTGTGCAGAGTGAGTTGTTTCTTAGCTTCCCAAAGAGCTGGAAGCAAGATGCTTTGGGGCCCAACTCGCCCTTTGGAAAGAAGCCTGCAGGTTGTGCCTTTCAGCTCTAGGCCAATGTAGCGCACCCAGAGCAGAAGTTCTACTTCAGCGAGATCAGGCCTGCAAAGAAACTGCGTTTCACAGGCCTTTGTAAGAGATGTTCCCGGTAGGCTGTAAGAGCACTGTGCAGAGCGAGTTGTTTCTTAGCTTCCCAAGGAGCTGGAAGCAAGATGCTTTGCGGCCCAACTCGCCCTTTGCAAAGAAGCCTGCACGTTGTGCCTTTCAGCTCTAGGGCAATGTAGCACATGCAGAGCAGAAGTTCTAGTTCAGCCAGATCAGGCCTGCAAAGAAACTGCGTTTCACAGGCCTTTGTAAGAGATGTTCCCGGTAGGCTGTAAGAGCACTGTGCAGAGCGAGTTGTTTCTTAGCTTCCCAAAGAGCTGGAAGCAAGATGCTTTGGGGCCCAACTCGCCCTTTGGAAAGAAGCCTGCACGTTGTGCCTTTCAGCTCTAGGAGAATGTAGCACACCCAGAGCAGAAGTTCTACTTCAGCCAGATCAGGCCTGCAAAGAAATTGCGTTTGAGATGCCTTTGTAAGAGATGTTCCCGGTAGGCTGTAAAAGCACTGTGCAGAGCGAGTTGTTTCTTAGCTTCCCAAAGAGCTGGAAGCAAGATGCTTTGGGGCCCAACTCGCCCTTTGGAAAGAAGCCTGCACGTTGTGCCTTTCAGCTCTAGGGCAATGTAGCACACCCAGAGCAGAAGTTCTACTTCAGCCACATCAGGCCTGCAAAGAAACTGCATTTCACAGGCCTTTGTAAGAGATATTCCCGGTAGGCAGTAAGAGCACTGTGCAGAGCGAGTTGTTTCTTAGCTTCCCAAAGAGCTGGAAGCAAGATGCTTTGGGGCCCAACTCGCCCTTTGGAAAGAAGCCTGCACGTTGTGCCTTTCAGCTCTAGGGCAATGTAGCACACCCAGAGCAGAAGTTCTAGTTCAGCCAGATCAGGCCTGCCAAGAAACTTAGTTTCACAGGCCTTTGTAAGAGATATTCCCGGTAGGCTGTAAGAGCACTGTGCAGAGCGAGTTGTTTCATAGCTAGCCCAAAGAGCTGGAAGCAAGATGCTTTGGGGCCCAACTCGCCCTTTGGAAAGAAGCCTGCACGTTGTGCCTTTCAGCTCTAGGGCCATGTAGCACACCCAGAGCAGAAGTTCTACCTCAGCCAGATCAGGCCTGCAAAGAAACTGCGTTTGACAGGCCTTTGTATGAGATGTTCCCGGTAGTCTGTAAGAGCACTGTGCAGAGCAAGTTGTTTCTTAGGTTCCCAAAGAGCTGGAAGCAAGATGCTTTGGGGCCCAACTCGCCCTTTGGAAAGAAGCCTGCAGGTTGTGCCTTTCAGCTCTAGGCCAATGGAGCACACCCAGAGCAGAAGTTCTACTTCAGCGAGATCAGGCCTGCAAAGAAACTGCGTTTCACAGGCCTTTGTAAGAGATGTTCCCGGTAGGCTGTAAGAGCACTGTGCAGAGCGAGTTGTTTCTTAGCTTCCCAAGGAGCTGGAAGCAAGATGCTTTGCGGCCCAACTCGCCCTTTGCAAAGAAGCCTGCAAGTTGTGCCTTTCAGCTCTAGGGCAATGTAGCACACGCAGAGCAGAAGTTCTAGTTCAGCCAAATCAGGCCTGCAAAGAAACTGCGTTTCACAGGCCTTTGTAAGAGATGTTCCCGGTAGGCTGTAAGAGCACTGTGCAGAGCGAGTTGTTTCTTAGCTTCCCAAAGAGCTGGAAGCAAGATGCTTTGGGGCCCAACTCGCCCTTTGGAAAGAAGCCTGCACGTTGTGCCTTTCAGCTCTAGGCCAATGTAGCACACCCAGAGCAGAAGTTCTACTTCAGCCAGATCATGCCTGCAAAGAAATTGCGTTTGAGATGCCTTTGTAAGAGATGTTCCCGGTAGGCTGTAAAAGCACTGTGCAGAGCGAGTTGTTTCTTAGCTTCCCAAAGAGCTGGAAGCAAGATGCTTTGGGGCCCAACTCGCCCTTTGGAAAGAAGCCTGCACATTGTGCCTTTCAGCTCTAGGGAAATGTAGCACACCCAGAGCAGAAGTTCTGGTTCAGCCAGATTAGGCCTGCAAAGAAACTGCATTTCACAGGCCTTTGTAACTGATGCTCCCGGTAGGCTGTAAGAGCACTGTGCAGAGCGAGTTGTTTCTTAGCTTCCCAAAGAGCTGGAAGCAAGATGCTTTGGGGCCCAACTCGCCCTTTGGAAAGAAGCCTGCACGTTGTGCTTTTCAGCTCTAGGGCAATGTAGCACACCCAGAGCAGAAGTTCCACTTCAGCCAGATCAGGCCTGCAAAGAAACTGCGTTTCACAGGCATTTGGAAGAGATGTTCCCGGTAGGCTGTAAGAGCACTGTGCATAGCGAGTTGTTTCTTAGCTTCCCAAAGAGCTGGAAGCAAGATGCTTTGGGGCCCAACTCGCCCTTTGGAAAGAAGCCTGCACGTTGTGCCCTTCAGCTCTAGGGCAATGTAGCACACCCAGAGCAGAAGTTCTAGCGCAGCGTGATCAGGCCTGCAAAGAAACTGCATTTCACAGGCCTTTGTAAGAGATGTTCCCGGTAGGCTGTAAGAGCACTGTGCAGAGCGAGTTGTTTCATAGCTAGCCCAAAGAGCTGGAAGCAAGATGCTTTGGGGCCCAACTCGCCTTTTGCAAAGAAGCCTGCACATTGTGCCTTTCAGCTCTAGGGCCATGTAGCACACCCAGAGCAGAAGTTCTACTTCAGCCAGATCAGGCCTGCAAAGAAACTGCGTTTCACAGGCCTTTGTAAGAGATGTTCCCGGTAGGCTGTAAGAGCACTGTGCAGAGCGAGTTGTTTCTTAGCTTCCCAAAGAGCTGGAAGCAAGATGCTTTGGGGCCCAACTCGCCCTTTGGAAAGAAGCCTGCAGGTTGTGCCTTTCAGCTCTAGGCCAATGTAGCGCACCCAGAGCAGAAGTTCTACTTCAGCGAGATCAGGCCTGCAAAGAAACTGCGTTTCACAGGCCTTTGTAAGAGATGTTCCCGGTAGGCTGTAAGAGCACTGTGCAGAGCGAGTTGTTTCTTAGCTTCCCAAGGAGCTGGAAGCAAGATGCTTTGCGGCCCAACTCGCCCTTTGCAAAGAAGCCTGCACGTTGTGCCTTTCAGCTCTAGGGCAATGTAGCACACGCAGAGCAGTTGTTCTAGTTCAGCCAGATCAGGCCTGCAAAGAAACTGCGTTTCACAGGCCTTTGTAAGAGATGTTCCCGGTAGGCTGTAAGAGCACTGTGCAGAGCGAGTTGTTTCTTAGCTTCCCAAGGAGCTGGAAGCAAGATGCTTTGGGGCCCAACTCGCCCTTTGGAAAGAAGCCTGCACGTTGTGCCTTTCAGCTCTAGGCCAATGTAGCACACCCAGAGCAGAAGTTCTACTTCAGCCAGATCAGGCCTGCAAAGAAATTGCGTTTGAGATGCCTTTGTAAGAGATGTTCCCGGTAGGCTGTAAAAGCACTGTGCAGAGCGAGTTGTTTCTTAGCTTCCCAAAGAGCTGGAAGCAAGATGCTTTGGGGCCCAACTCGCCCTTTGGAAAGAAGCCTGCACATTGTGCCTTTCAGCTCTAGGGAAATGTATCACACCCAGAGCAGAAGTTCTGGTTCAGCCAGATCAGGCCTGCAAAGAAACTGCGTTTCACAGGCCTTTGTAAGAGATGTTCCCAGTAGGCTGTAAGAGCACTGTGCAGAGCGACTTGTTTCTTAGCTTCCCAAAGAGCTGGAAGCAAGATGCTTTGGGGCCCAACTCGCCCTTTGGAAACAGGCCTGCACGTTGCGCCCTTCAGCTCTAGGGCAATGTAGCACACCCAGAGCAGAAGTTCTAGTGCAGCGTGATCAGGCCTGCAAAGAAACTGCATTTCACAGGCCTTTGTAAGTGATGGTTCCGGTAGGCTGTAAGAGCACTGTGCAGAGCGAGTTGTTTCTTAGCTTCCCAAGGAGCTGGAAGCAAGATGCTTTGCGGCCCAACTCGCCCTTTGCAAAGAAGCCTGCACGTTGTGCCTTTCAGCTCTAGGGCAATGTAGCACACGCAGAGCAGAATTTCTAGTTCAGCCAGATCAGGCCTGCAAAGAAACTGTGTTTAACAGGCCTTTGTAAGAGATGTTCCCACTAGGCTCTAAGAGCACTGTGCAGAGCGAATTGTTTCATAGCTAGCCCAAAGAGCTGGAAGCAAGATGGTTTGGGGCCTAACTCGCCCTTTGGAAAGAAGCCTGCACGTTGTGCCTTTCAGCTCTAGGCCAATGTAGCACACCCAGAGCAGAAGTTCTACTTCAGCGAGATCAGGCCTGCAAAGAAACTGCGTTTCACAGGCCTTTGTAAGAGATGTTCCCGGTAGGCTGTAAGAGCACTGTGCAGACCGAGTTGTTTCTTAGCTTCCCAAAGAGCTGGAAGCAAGATGCTTTGGGGCCCAACTCGCCCTTTGCAAAGAAGCCTGTAGGTTGTGCCTTTCAGCTCTAGGGCAATGTAGCACACCCAGAGCAGAAGTTCTACTTCAGCCACATCAGGCCTGCAAAGAAACTGCGTTTCACAGGCCTTTGTAAGAGATATTCCCGGTAGGCAGTAAGAGCACTGTGCAGAGCGAGTTGTTTCTTAGCTTCCCAAAGAGCTGGAAGCAAGATGCTTTGGGGCCCAACTCGACCTTTGGAAAGAAGCCTGCAAGTTGTGCCTTTCAGCTCTAGGGCAATGTAGCACACCCAGAGCAGAAGTTCTAGTTCAGCCAGATCAGGCCTGCCAAGAAACTTCGTTTCACAGGCCTTTGTATGAGATGTTCCCGGTAGGCTGTAAGAGCACTGTGCAGAGCGAGTTGTTTCATAGCTAGCCCAAAGAGCTGGAAGCAAGATGCTTTGGGGCCCAACTCGCCCTTTGTAAAGAAGCCTGCACGTTGTGCCTTTCAGCTCTAGGCCAATGTAGCACACCCAGAGCAGAAGTTCTACTTCAGCCAGATCAGGCCTGCAAAGAAACTGCGTTACACAGGCCTTTGTAAGAGATGTTCCCGGGACTCTGTAAAAGCACTGTGCAGAGCGAGTTGTTTCTTAGCTTCCCAAAGAGCTGGAAGCAAGATGCTTTGGGGCCCAACTCGCCCTTTGGAAAGAAGCCTGCACGTTGTGCCTTTCAGCTCTAGGGCAATGTAGAGCACCCAGAGCAGAAGTTCCACTTCAGCCAGATCAGGCCTGCAAAGAAACTGCGTTTCACAGGCCTTTGTAAGAGATGCTCCCGGTAGGCTGTAAGAGCACTGTGCAGAGCGAGTTGTTTCTTAGCTTAACAAAGAGCTGGAAGCAAGATGCTTTGGGGCCCAACTCGCCCTTTGCAAAGAAGCCTGCACGTTGTGCCTTTCAGCTCTAGGGCAATGTAGCACACGCAGAGCAGAAGTTCTAGTTCAGCCAGATCAGGCCTGCAAAGAAACTGTGTTTAACAGGCCTTTGTAAGAGATGTTCCCGGTAGGCTGTAAGAGCACTGTGCAGAGCGAGTTGTTTTATAGCTAGCCCAAAGAGCTGGAAGCAAGATGCTTTGGGGCCCAACTCGCCCTTTGGAAAGAAGCCTGCACCTTGTGCCTTTCAGCTCTAGGGCAATGTAGCACACCCAGAGCAGAAGTTCTAGTTCAGCCAGATCCGGCCTGCAAAGAAACTGCGTTTCACAGGCCTTTGTAAGAGATGTTCCCGGTAGGCTGTCAGAGCACTGTGCAGAGCGCCTTGTTTATTAGCTTCCCAAAGAGCTGGAAGCAAGATGCTTTGGGGCCCAACTCGCCCTTTGGAAAGAAACCTGCACGTTGTGCCTTTCAGCTCTAGGGCAATGTAGCACACGCAGAGCAGAATTTCTAGTTCAGCCAGATCAGGCCTGCAAAGAAACTGTGTTTAACAGGCCTTTGTAAGAGATGTTCCCACTAGGCTGTAAGAGCACTGTGCAGAGCGAATTGTTTCTTAGCTTCCCAAAGAGCTGGAAGCAAGATGGTTTGGGGCCTAACTCGCCCTTTGGAAAGAAGCCTGCACGTTGTGCCTTTCAGCTCTAGGCCAATGTAGCACACCCAGAGCAGAAGTTCTACTTCAGCCAGATCAGGCCTGCAAAGAAACTGCGTTTCACAGGCCTTTGTAAGAGATGTTCCCGGTAGGCTGTAAGAGCACTGTGCAGAGCGAGTTGTTTCTCAGCTTCCCAAAGAGCTGGAAGCAAGATGCTTTGGGGCCCAACTCGCCCTTTGCAAAGAAGCCTGCACGTTGTGCCTTTCAGCTCTAGGGCAATGTAGCACACCCAGAGCAGAAGTTCTACTTCAGCCACATCAGGCCTGCAAAGAAACTGCGTTTCACAGGCCTTTGTAAGAGATATTCCCGGTAGGCAGTAAGAGCACTGTGCAGAGCGAGTTGTTTCTTAGCTTCCCAAAGAGCTGGAAGCAAGATGCTTTGGGGCCCAACTCGCCCTTTGGAAAGAAGCCTGCACGTTGTGCCTTTCAGCTCTAGGGCAATGTAGCACACCCAGAGCAGAAGTTCTAGTTCAGCCAGATCAGGCCGGCCAAGAAACTTCGTTTCACAGGCCTTTGTAAGAGATGTTCCCGGTAGGCTGTAAGAGCACTGTGCAGAGCGAGTTGTTTCATAGCTAGCCCAAAGAGCTGGAAGCAAGATGCTTTGGGGCCCAACTCGCCCTTTGGAAAGAAGCCTGCACGTTGTGCCTTTCAGCTCTAGGGCAATGTAGCACACCCAGAGCAGAAGTTCTACTTCAGCCAGATCATGCCTGCAAAGAAATTGCGTTTGAGATGCCTTTGTAAGAGATGTTCCCGGTAGGCTGTAAAAGCACTGTGCAGAGCGAGTTGTTTCTTAGCTTCCCAAAGAGCTGGAAGCAAGATGCTTTGGGGCCCAACTCGCCCTTTGGAAAGAAGCCTGCACATTGTGCCTTTCAGCTCTAGGGAAATGTAGCACACCCAGAGCAGAAGTTCTGGTTCAGCCAGATTAGGCCTGCCAAGAAACTGCATTTCACAGGCCTTTGTAACTGATGCTCCCGGTAGGCTGTAAGAGCACTGTGCAGAGCGAGTTGTTTCTTAGCTTCCCAAAGAGCTGGAAGCAAGATGCTTTGGGGCCCAACTCGCCCTTTGGAAAGAAGCCTGCACGTTGTGCTTTTCAGCTCTAGGGCAATGTAGCACACCCAGAGCAGAAGTTCCACTTCAGCCAGATCAGGCCTGCAAAGAAACTGCGTTTCACAGGCCTTTGGAAGAGATGTTCCCGGTAGGCTGTAAGAGCACTGTGCATAGCGAGTTGTTTCTTAGCTTCCCAAAGAGCTGGAAGCAAGATGCTTTGGGGCCCAACTCGCCCTTTGGAAAGAAGCCTGCACGTTGTGCCCTTCAGCTCTAGGGCAATGTAGCACACCCAGAGCAGAAGTTCTAGTGCAGCGTGATCAGGCCTGCAAAGAAACTGCATTTCACAGGCCTTTGTAAGAGATGTTCCCGGTAGGCTGTAAGAGCACTGTGCAGAGCGAGTTGTTTCATATCTAGCCCAAAGAGCTGGAAGCAAGATGCTTTGGGGCCCAACTCGCCTTTTGCAAAGAAGCCTGCACATTGTGCCTTTCAGCTCTAGGGCCATGTAGCACACCCAGAGCAGAAGTTCTACTTCAGCCAGATCAGGCCTGCAAAGAAACTGCGTTTCACAGGCCTTTGTAAGAGATGTTCCCGGTAGGCTGTAAGAGCACTGTGCAGAGCGAGTTGTTTCTTAGCTTCCCAAAGAGCTGGAAGCAAGATGCTTTGGGGCCCAACTCGCCCTTTGGAAAGAAGCCTGCAGGTTGTGCCTTTCAGCTCTAGGCCAATGTAGCGCACCCAGAGCAGAAGTTCTACTTCAGCGAGATCAGGCCTGCAAAGAAACTGCGTTTCACAGGCCTTTGTAAGAGATGTTCCCGGTAGGCTGTAAGAGCACTGTGCAGAGCGAGTTGTTTCTTAGCTTCCCAAGGAGCTGGAAGCAAGATGCTTTGCGGCCCAACTCGCCCTTTGCAAAGAAGCCTGCACGTTGTGCCTTTCAGCTCTAGGGCAATGTAGCACACGCAGAGCAGAAGTTCTAGTTCAGGCAGATCAGGCCTGCAAAGAAACTGCGTTTCACAGGCCTTTGTAAGAGATGTTCCCGGTAGGCTGTAAGAGCACTGTGCAGAGCGAGTTGTTTCTTAGCTTCCCAAAGAGCTGGAAGCAAGATGCTTTGGGGCCCAACTCGCCCTTTGGAAAGAAGCCTGCACGTTGTGCCTTTCAGCTCTAGGCCAATGTAGCACACCCAGAGCAGAAGTTCTACTTCAGCCAGATCAGGCCTGCAAAGAAATTGCGTTTGAGATGCCTTTGTAAGAGATGTTCCCGGTAGGCTGTAAAAGCACTGTGCAGAGCGAGTTGTTTCTTAGCTTCCCAAAGAGCTGGAAGCAAGATGCTTTGGGGCCCAACTCGCCCTTTGGAAAGAAGCCGGCACATTGTGCCTTTCAGCTCTAGGGAAATGTATCACACCCAGAGCAGAAGTTCTGGTTCAGCCAGATCAGGCCTGCAAAGAAACTGCGTTTCACAGGCCTTTGTAAGAGATGTTCCCAGTAGGCTGTAAGAGCACTGTGCAGAGCGACTTGTTTCTTAGCTTCCCAAAGAGCTGGAAGCAAGATGCTTTGGGGCCCAACTCGCCCTTTGGAAACAGGCCTGCACGTTGCGCCCTTCAGCTCTAGGGCAATGTAGCACACCCAGAGCAGAAGTTCTAGTGCAGCGTGATCAGGCCTGCAAAGAAACTGCATTTCACAGGCCTTTGTAAGTGATGGTTCCGGTAGGCTGTAAGAGCACTGTGCAGAGCGAGTTGTTTCTTAGCTTCCCAAGGAGCTGGAAGCAAGATGCTTTGCGGCCCAACTCGCCCTTTGCAAAGAAGCCTGCACGTTGTGCCTTTCAGCTCTAGGGCAATGTAGCACACGCAGAGCAGAATTTCTAGTTCAGCCAGATCAGGCCTGCAAAGAAACTGTGTTTAACAGGCCTTTGTAAGAGATGTTCCCACTAGGCTGTAAGAGCACTGTGCAGAGCGAATTGTTTCATAGCTAGCCCAAAGAGCTGGAAGCAAGATGGTTTGGGGCCTAACTCGCCCTTTGGAAAGAAGCCTGCACGTTGTGCCTTTCAGCTCTAGGCAAATGTAGCACACCCAGAGCAGAAGTTCTACTTCAGCCAGATCAGGCCTGCAAAGAAACTGCGTTTCACAGGCCTTTGTAAGAGATGTTCCCAGTAGGCTGTAAGAGCACTGTGCAGAGCGAGTTGTTTCTTAGCTTCCCAAAGAGCTGGAAGCAAGATGCTTTGGGGCCCAACTCGCCCTTTGCAAAGAAGCCTGTAGGTTGTGCCTTTCAGCTCTAGGGCAATGTAGCACACCCAGAGCAGAAGTTCTACTTCAGCCACATCAGGCCTGCAAAGAAACTGCGTTTCACAGGCCTTTGTAAGAGATATTCCCGGTAGGCAGTAAGAGCACTGTGCAGAGCGAGTTGTTTCTTAGCTTCCCAAAGAGCTGGAAGCAAGATGCTTTGGGGCCCAACTCGACCTTTGGAAAGAAGCCTGCACGTTGTGCCTTTCAGCTCTAGGGCAATGTAGCACACCCAGAGCAGAAGTTCTAGTTCAGCCAGATCAGGCCTGCCAAGAAACTTCGTTTCACAGGCCTTTGTAAGAGATGTTCCCGGTAGGCTGTAAGAGCACTGTGCAGAGCGAGTTGTTTCATAGCTAGCCCAAAGAGCTGGAAGCAAGATGCTTTGGGGCCCAACTCGCCCTTTGGAAAGAAGCCTGCACGTTGTGCCTTTCAGCTCTAGGCCAATGTAGCACACCCAGAGCAGAAGTTCTACTTCAGCCAAATCAGGCCTGCAAAGAAAGTGCGTTACACAGGCCTTTGTAAGAGATGTTCCCGGGACTCTGTAAAAGCACTGTGCAGAGCGAGTTGTTTCTTAGCTTCCCAAAGAGCTGGAAGCAAGATGCTTTGGGGCCCAACTCGCCCTTTGGAAAGAAGCCTGCACGTTGTGCCTTTCAGCTCTAGGGCAATGTAGAGCAACCAGAGCAGAAGTTCCACTTCAGCCAGATCAGGCCTGCAAAGAAACTGCGTTTCACAGGCCTTTGTAACTGACGCTCCCGGTAGGCTGTAAGAGCACTGTGCAGAGCGAGTTGTTTCTTAGCTTAACAAAGAGCTGGAAGCAAGACGCTTTGGGGCCCAACTCGCCCTTTGCAAAGAAGCCTGCACGTTGTGCCTTTCAGCTCTAGGGCAATGTAGCACACGCAGAGCAGCAGTTCTAGTTCAGCCAGATCAGGCCTGCAAAGAAACTGTGTTTAACAGGCCTTTGTAAGAGATGTTCCCGGTAGGCTGTAAGAGCACTGTGCAGAGCGAGTTGTTTCATAGCTAGCCCAAAGAGCTGGAAGCAAGATGCTTTGGGGCCCAACTCGCCCTTTGGAAAGAAGCCTGCACGTTGTGCCTTTCAGCTCTAGGGCAATGTAGCACACCCAGAGCAGAAGTTCTAGTTCAGCCAGATCCGGCCTGCAAAGAAACTGCGTTTCACAGGCCTTTGTAAGAGATGTTCCCGGTAGGCTGTAAGAGCACTGTGCAGAGCGCCTTGTTTATTAGCTTCCCAATGAGCTGGAAGCAAGATGCTTTGGGGCCCAACTCGCCCTTTGGAAAGAAGCCTGCACGTTGTGCCTTTCAGCTCTAGGCCAATGTAGCACACCCAGAGCAGAAGTTCTACTTCAGCCAGATCAGGCCTGCAAAGAAACTGCATTTCACAGGCCTTTGTAAGAGATGTTCCCGGTAGGCTGTAAGAGCACTGTGCAGAGCGAGTTGTTTCTTAGCTTCCCAAAGAGCTGGAAGCAAGATGCTTTGGGGCCCAACTCGCCCTTTGGAAACAGGCCTGCACGTTGTGCCCTTCAGCTCTAGGGCAATGTAGCACACCCAGAGCAGAAGTTCTAGTGCAGCGTGATCAGGCCTGCAAAGAAACTGCATTTCACAGGCCTTTGTAAGTGATGGTTCCGGTAGGCTGTAAGAGCACTGTGCAGAGCGAGTTGTTTCATAGCTAGCCCAAAGAGCTGGAAGCAAGATGCTTTGGGGCCCAACTCGCCTTTTGCAAAGAAGCCTGAACATTGTGCCTTTCAGCTCTAGGGCCATGTAGAACACCCAGAGCAGAAGTTCTACTTCAGCCAGATCAGGCCTGCAAAGAAACTGCGTTTCACAGGCCTTTGTAAGAGATGTTCCCGGTAGGCTGTAAGAGAACTGTGCAGAGCGAGTTGTTACTTAGCTTCCCAAAGAGCTGGAAGCAAGATGCTTTGGGGCCCAACTCGCCCTTTGGAAAGAAGCCTGCACGTTGTGCCTTTCAGCTCTAGGGCAATGTGGAGCACCCAGAGCAGAAGTTCCACTTCAGCCAGATCAGGCCTGCAAAGATAGTGCGTTTCACAGGCCTTTGTAAGAGATGTTCCCGGTAGGCTGTAAGAGCACTGTGCAGAGCGAGTTGTTTCTTAGCTTCCCAAAGAGCTGGAAGCAAGATGCTTTGGGGCCCAACTCGCCCTTTGGAAAGAAGCCTGCACGTTGTGCCTTTCAGCTCTAGGGCAATGTAGCACACCCAGAGCAGAAGTTCTAGTTCAGCCAGATCAGGCCTGCAAAGAAACTGCATTTCACAGGCCTTTGTAAGTGATGCTCCCGGTAGGCTGTAAGAGCACTGTGCAGAGCGAGTTGTTTCTTAGCTTCCCAAAGAGCTGGAAGCAAGATGCTTTGGGGCCCAACTCGCCCTTTGGAAAGAAGCCTGCACGTTGTGCCTTTCAGCTCTAGGGCAATGTAGCACACCCAGAGCAGAAGTTCCACTTCAGCCAGATCAGGCCTGCAAAGAAACTGCGTTTCACAGGCCTTTGGAAGAGATGTTCCCGGTAGGCTGTAAGAGCACTGTGCATAGCGAGTTGTTTCTTAGCTTCCCAAAGAGCTGGAAGCAAGATGCTTTGGGGCCCAACTCGCCCTTTGGAAAGAAGCCTGCACGTTGTGCCCTTCAGCTCTAGGGCAATGTAGCACACCCAGAGCAGAAGTTCTAGTGCAGCGTGATCAGGCCTGCAAAGAAACTGCATTTCACAGGCCTTTGTAAGAGATGTTCCCGGTAGGCTGTAAGAGCACTGTGCAGAGCGAGTTGTTTCATATCTAGCCCAAAGAGCTGGAAGCAAGATGCTTTGGGGCCCAACTCGCCTTTTGCAAAGAAGCCTGCACATTGTGCCTTTCAGCTCTAGGGCCATGTAGCACACCCAGAGCAGAAGTTCTACTTCAGCCAGATCAGGCCTGCAAAGAAACTGCGTTTCACAGGCCTTTGTAAGAGATGTTCCCGGTAGGCTGTAAGAGCACTGTGCAGAGCGAGTTGTTTCTTAGCTTCCCAAAGAGCTGGAAGCAAGATGCTTTGGGGCCCAACTCGCCCTTTGGAAAGAAGCCTGCAGGTTGTGCCTTTCAGCTCTAGGCCAATGTAGCGCACCCAGAGCAGAAGTTCTACTTCAGCGAGATCAGGCCTGCAAAGAAACTGCGTTTCACAGGCCTTTGTAAGAGATGTTCCCGGTAGGCTGTAAGAGCACTGTGCAGAGCGAGTTGTTTCTTAGCTTCCCAAGGAGCTGGAAGCAAGATGCTTTGCGGCCCAACTCGCCCTTTGCAAAGAAGCCTGCACGTTGTGCCTTTCAGCTCTAGGGCAATGTAGCACACGCAGAGCAGAAGTTCTAGTTCAGGCAGATCAGGCCTGCAAAGAAACTGCGTTTCACAGGCCTTTGTAAGAGATGTTCCCGGTAGGCTGTAAGAGCACTGTGCAGAGCGAGTTGTTTCTTAGCTTCCCAAAGAGCTGGAAGCAAGATGCTTTGGGGCCCAACTCGCCCTTTGGAAAGAAGCCTGCACGTTGTGCCTTTCAGCTCTAGGCCAATGTAGCACACCCAGAGCAGAAGTTCTACTTCAGCCAGATCAGGCCTGCAAAGAAATTGCGTTTGAGATGCCTTTGTAAGAGATGTTCCCGGTAGGCTGTAAAAGCACTGTGCAGAGCGAGTTGTTTCTTAGCTTCCCAAAGAGCTGGAAGCAAGATGCTTTGGGGCCCAACTCGCCCTTTGGAAAGAAGCCGGCACATTGTGCCTTTCAGCTCTAGGGAAATGTATCACACCCAGAGCAGAAGTTCTGGTTCAGCCAGATCAGGCCTGCAAAGAAACTGCGTTTCACAGGCCTTTGTAAGAGATGTTCCCAGTAGGCTGTAAGAGCACTGTGCAGAGCGACTTGTTTCTTAGCTTCCCAAAGAGCTGGAAGCAAGATGCTTTGGGGCCCAACTCGCCCTTTGGAAACAGGCCTGCACGTTGCGCCCTTCAGCTCTAGGGCAATGTAGCACACCCAGAGCAGAAGTTCTAGTGCAGCGTGATCAGGCCTGCAAAGAAACTGCATTTCACAGGCCTTTGTAAGTGATGGTTCCGGTAGGCTGTAAGAGCACTGTGCAGAGCGAGTTGTTTCTTAGCTTCCCAAGGAGCTGGAAGCAAGATGCTTTGCGGCCCAACTCGCCCTTTGCAAAGAAGCCTGCACGTTGTGCCTTTCAGCTCTAGGGCAATGTAGCACACGCAGAGCAGAATTTCTAGTTCAGCCAGATCAGGCCTGCAAAGAAACTGTGTTTAACAGGCCTTTGTAAGAGATGTTCCCACTAGGCTGTAAGAGCACTGTGCAGAGCGAATTGTTTCATAGCTAGCCCAAAGAGCTGGAAGCAAGATGGTTTGGGGCCTAACTCGCCCTTTGGAAAGAAGCCTGCACGTTGTGCCTTTCAGCTCTAGGCAAATGTAGCACACCCAGAGCAGAAGTTCTACTTCAGCCAGATCAGGCCTGCAAAGAAACTGCGTTTCACAGGCCTTTGTAAGAGATGTTCCCAGTAGGCTGTAAGAGCACTGTGCAGAGCGAGTTGTTTCTTAGCTTCCCAAAGAGCTGGAAGCAAGATGCTTTGGGGCCCAACTCGCCCTTTGCAAAGAAGCCTGTAGGTTGTGCCTTTCAGCTCTAGGGCAATGTAGCACACCCAGAGCAGAAGTTCTACTTCAGCCACATCAGGCCTGCAAAGAAACTGCGTTTCACAGGCCTTTGTAAGAGATATTCCCGGTAGGCAGTAAGAGCACTGTGCAGAGCGAGTTGTTTCTTAGCTTCCCAAAGAGCTGGAAGCAAGATGCTTTGGGGCCCAACTCGACCTTTGGAAAGAAGCCTGCACGTTGTGCCTTTCAGCTCTAGGGCAATGTAGCACACCCAGAGCAGAAGTTCTAGTTCAGCCAGATCAGGCCTGCCAAGAAACTTCGTTTCACAGGCCTTTGTAAGAGATGTTCCCGGTAGGCTGTAAGAGCACTGTGCAGAGCGAGTTGTTTCATAGCTAGCCCAAAGAGCTGGAAGCAAGATGCTTTGGGGCCCAACTCGCCCTTTGGAAAGAAGCCTGCACGTTGTGCCTTTCAGCTCTAGGCCAATGTAGCACACCCAGAGCAGAAGTTCTACTTCAGCCAAATCAGGCCTGCAAAGAAAGTGCGTTACACAGGCCTTTGTAAGAGATGTTCCCGGGACTCTGTAAAAGCACTGTGCAGAGCGAGTTGTTTCTTAGCTTCCCAAAGAGCTGGAAGCAAGATGCTTTGGGGCCCAACTCGCCCTTTGGAAAGAAGCCTGCACGTTGTGCCTTTCAGCTCTAGGGCAATGTAGAGCAACCAGAGCAGAAGTTCCACTTCAGCCAGATCAGGCCTGCAAAGAAACTGCGTTTCACAGGCCTTTGTAACTGACGCTCCCGGTAGGCTGTAAGAGCACTGTGCAGAGCGAGTTGTTTCTTAGCTTAACAAAGAGCTGGAAGCAAGACGCTTTGGGGCCCAACTCGCCCTTTGCAAAGAAGCCTGCACGTTGTGCCTTTCAGCTCTAGGGCAATGTAGCACACGCAGAGCAGAAGTTCTAGTTCAGCCAGATCAGGCCTGCAAAGAAACTGTGTTTAACAGGCCTTTGTAAGAGATGTTCCCGGTAGGCTGTAAGAGCACTGTGCAGAGCGAGTTGTTTCATAGCTAGCCCAAAGAGCTGGAAGCAAGATGCTTTGGGGCCCAACTCGCCCTTTGGAAAGAAGCCTGCACGTTGTGCCTTTCAGCTCTAGGGCAATGTAGCACACCCAGAGCAGAAGTTCTAGTTCAGCCAGATCCGGCCTGCAAAGAAACTGCGTTTCACAGGCCTTTGTAAGAGATGTTCCCGGTAGGCTGTAAGAGCACTGTGCAGAGCGCCTTGTTTATTAGCTTCCCAATGAGCTGGAAGCAAGATGCTTTGGGGCCCAACTCGCCCTTTGGAAAGAAGCCTGCACGTTGTGCCTTTCAGCTCTAGGCCAATGTAGCACACCCAGAGCAGAAGTTCTACTTCAGCCAGATCAGGCCTGCAAAGAAACTGCATTTCACAGGCCTTTGTAAGAGATGTTCCCGGTAGGCTGTAAGAGCACTGTGCAGAGCGAGTTGTTTCTTAGCTTCCCAAAGAGCTGGAAGCAAGATGCTTTGGGGCCCAACTCGCCCTTTGGAAACAGGCCTGCACGTTGTGCCCTTCAGCTCTAGGGCAATGTAGCACACCCAGAGCAGAAGTTCTAGTGCAGCGTGATCAGGCCTGCAAAGAAACTGCATTTCACAGGCC
This sequence comes from Equus caballus, assembly GCF_041296265.1. Lineage (NCBI taxonomy): Eukaryota > Metazoa > Chordata > Mammalia > Perissodactyla > Equidae > Equus > Equus caballus. The sequence continues at coordinate 50,816,401 of NC_091688.1, read as the reverse complement.
TTTGTAAGTGATGGTTCCGGTAGGCTGTAAGAGCACTGTGCAGAGCGAGTTGTTTCATAGCTAGCCCAAAGAGCTGGAAGCAAGATGCTTTGGGGCCCAACTCGCCTTTTGCAAAGAAGCCTGAACATTGTGCCTTTCAGCTCTAGGGCCATGTAGAACACCCAGAGCAGAAGTTCTGGTTCAGCCAGATCAGGCCTGCAAAGAAACTGCGTTTGAGATGCCTTTGTAAGAGATGTTCCCGGTAGGCTGTAAGAGCACTGTGCAGAGCGAGTTGTTTCTTAGCTTCCCAAAGAGCTGGAAGCAAGATGCTTTGGGGCCCAACTCGCCCTTTGGAAAGAAGCCTGCACGTTGTGCCTTTCAGCTCTAGGCCAATGTAGCACACCCAGAGCAGAAGTTCTACTTCAGCCAGATCAGGCCTGCAAAGAAATTGCGTTTGAGATGCCTTTGTAAGAGATGTTCCCGGTAGGCTGTAAAAGCACTGTGCAGAGCGAGTTGTTTCTTAGCTTCCCAAAGAGCTGGAAGCAAGATGCTTTGGGGCCCAACTCGCCCTTTGGAAAGAAGCCGGCACATTGTGCCTTTCAGCTCTAGGGAAATGTATCACACCCAGAGCAGAAGTTCTGGTTCAGCCAGATCAGGCCTGCAAAGAAACTGCGTTTCACAGGCCTTTGTAAGAGATGTTCCCAGTAGGCTGTAAGAGCACTGTGCAGAGCGACTTGTTTCTTAGCTTCCCAAAGAGCTGGAAGCAAGATGCTTTGGGGCCCAACTCGCCCTTTGGAAACAGGCCTGCACGTTGCGCCCTTCAGCTCTAGGGCAATGTAGCACACCCAGAGCAGAAGTTCTAGTGCAGCGTGATCAGGCCTGCAAAGAAACTGCATTTCACAGGCCTTTGTAAGTGATGGTTCCGGTAGGCTGTAAGAGCACTGTGCAGAGCGAGTTGTCTCTTAGCTTCCCAAGGAGCTGGAAGCAAGATGCTTTGCGGCCCAACTCGCCCTTTGCAAAGAAGCCTGCACGTTGTGCCTTTCAGCTCTAGGGCAATGTAGCACACGCAGAGCAGAATTTCTAGTTCAGCCAGATCAGGCCTGCAAAGAAACTGTGTTTAACAGGCCTTTGTAAGAGATGTTCCCACTAGGCTGTAAGAGCACTGTGCAGAGCGAATTGTTTCATAGCTAGCCCAAAGAGCTGGAAGCAAGATGGTTTGGGGCCTAACTCGCCCTTTGGAAAGAAGCCTGCACGTTGTGCCTTTCAGCTCTAGGCAAATGTAGCACACCCAGAGCAGAAGTTCTACTTCAGCCAGATCAGGCCTGCAAAGAAACTGCGTTTCACAGGCCTTTGTAAGAGATGTTCCCAGTAGGCTGTAAGAGCACTGTGCAGAGCGAGTTGTTTCTTAGCTTCCCAAAGAGCTGGAAGCAAGATGCTTTGGGGCCCAACTCGCCCTTTGCAAAGAAGCCTGTAGGTTGTGCCTTTCAGCTCTAGGGCAATGTAGCACACCCAGAGCAGAAGTTCTACTTCAGCCACATCAGGCCTGCAAAGAAACTGCGTTTCACAGGCCTTTGTAAGAGATATTCCCGGTAGGCAGTAAGAGCACTGTGCAGAGCGAGTTGTTTCTTAGCTTCCCAAAGAGCTGGAAGCAAGATGCTTTGGGGCCCAACTCGACCTTTGGAAAGAAGCCTGCACGTTGTGCCTTTCAGCTCTAGGGCAATGTAGCACACCCAGAGCAGAAGTTCTAGTTCAGCCAGATCAGGCCTGCCAAGAAACTTCGTTTCACAGGCCTTTGTAAGAGATGTTCCCGGTAGGCTGTAAGAGCACTGTGCAGAGCGAGTTGTTTCATAGCTAGCCCAAAGAGCTGGAAGCAAGATGCTTTGGGGCCCAACTCGCCCTTTGGAAAGAAGCCTGCACGTTGTGCCTTTCAGCTCTAGGCCAATGTAGCACACCCAGAGCAGAAGTTCTACTTCAGCCAAATCAGGCCTGCAAAGAAAGTGCGTTACACAGGCCTTTGTAAGAGATGTTCCCGGGACTCTGTAAAAGCACTGTGCAGAGCGAGTTGTTTCTTAGCTTCCCAAAGAGCTGGAAGCAAGATGCTTTGGGGCCCAACTCGCCCTTTGGAAAGAAGCCTGCACGTTGTGCCTTTCAGCTCTAGGGCAATGTAGAGCAACCAGAGCAGAAGTTCCACTTCAGCCAGATCAGGCCTGCAAAGAAACTGCGTTTCACAGGCCTTTGTAACTGACGCTCCCGGTAGGCTGTAAGAGCACTGTGCAGAGCGAGTTGTTTCTTAGCTTAACAAAGAGCTGGAAGCAAGATGCTTTGGGGCCCAACTCGCCCTTTGGAAAGAAGCCTGCACGTTGTGCCTTTCAGCTCTAGGGCAATGTAGCACACGCAGAGCAGAAGTTCTAGTTCAGCCAGATCCGGCCTGCAAAGAAACTGCGTTTCACAGGCCTTTGTAAGAGATGTTCCCGGTAGGCTGTAAGAGCACTGTGCAGAGCGCCTTGTTTATTAGCTTCCCAATGAGCTGGAAGCAAGATGCTTTGGGGCCCAACTCGCCCTTTGGAAAGAAGCCTGCACGTTGTGCCTTTCAGCTCTAGGCCAATGTAGCACACCCAGAGCAGAAGTTCTACTTCAGCCAGATCAGGCCTGCAAAGAAACTGCATTTCACAGGCCTTTGTAAGAGATGTTCCCGGTAGGCTGTAAGAGCACTGTGCAGAGCGAGTTGTTTCTTAGCTTCCCAAAGAGCTGGAAGCAAGATGCTTTGGGGCCCAACTCGCCCTTTGGAAACAGGCCTGCACGTTGTGCCCTTCAGCTCTAGGGCAATGTAGCACACCCAGAGCAGAAGTTCTAGTGCAGCGTGATCAGGCCTGCAAAGAAACTGCATTTCACAGGCCTTTGTAAGTGATGGTTCCGGTAGGCTGTAAGAGCACTGTGCAGAGCGAGTTGTTTCATAGCTAGCCCAAAGAGCTGGAAGCAAGATGCTTTGGGGCCCAACTCGCCTTTTGCAAAGAAGCCTGAACATTGTGCCTTTCAGCTCTAGGGCCATGTAGAACACCCAGAGCACAAGTTCTACTTCAGCCAGATCAGGCCTGCAAAGAAACTGCGTTTCACACGCCTTTTAAGAGATGTTCCTGGTAGGGTGTAAGAGAACTGTGCAGAGCGAGTTATTACTTAGCTTCCCAAAGAGCTGGAAGCAAGATGTTGGGGCCCAACTCGCCCTTTGGAAAGAAGCCTGCACGTTGTGCCTTTCAGCTCTAGGGCAATGTGGAGCACCCAGAGCAGAAGTTCCACTTCAGCCAGATCAGGCCTGCAAAGATACTGCGTTTCACAGGCCTTTGTAAGAGATGTTCCCGGTAGGCTGTAAGAGCACTGTGCAGAGCGAGTTGTTTCTTAGCTTCCCAAAGAGCTGGAAGCAAGATGCTTTGGGGCCCAACTCGCCCTTTGGAAAGAAGCCTGCACGTTGTGCCTTTCAGCTCTAGGGCAATGTAGCACACCCAGAGCAGAAGTTCTAGTTCAGCCAGATCAGGCCTGCAAAGAAACTGCATTTCACAGGCCTTTGTAACTGATGCTCCCGGTAGGCTGTAAGAGCACTGTGCAGAGCGAGTTGTTTCATAGCTAGCCCAAAGAGCTGGAAGCAAGATGCTTTGGGGCCCAACTCGCCCTTTGGAAAGAAGCCTGCACGTTGTGCCTTTCAGCTCTCGGGCCATGTAGCACACACAGAGCAGAAGTTCTACTTCAGCCACATCAGGCCTGCAAAGAAACTGCGTTTCACAGGCCTTTGTAAGAGATGTTCCCGGTAGGCTGTAAGAGCACTGTGCAGAGCGAGTTGTTTCTTAGCTTCCCAAAGAGCTGGAAGCAAGAAGCTTTGGGGCCCAACTCGCCCTTTGGAAAGAAGCCTGCACGTTGTGCCTTTCAGCTCTAGGCCAATGTAGCACACCCAGAGCAGAAGTTCTACTTCAGCCAGATCAGGCCTGCAAAGAAACTGCGTTTCACAGGCCTTTGTAAGAGATGTTCCCGGTAGGCTGTAAGAGCACTGTGCAGAGCGAGTTGTTTCATAGCTAGCCCAAAGAGCTGGAAGCAAGATGCTTTGGGGCCCAACTCGCCCTTTGGAAAGAAGCCTGCACGTTGTGCCTTTCAGCTCTAGGGCCATGTAGCACACCCAGAGCAGAAGTTCTACCTCAGCCAGATCAGGCCTGCAAAGAAACTGCGTTTGACAGGCCTTTGTATGAGATGTTCCCAGTAGGCTGTAAGAGCACTGTGCAGTGCGAGTTGTTTCTTAGCTTCCCAAGGAGCTGGAAGCAAGTTGCTTTGTGGCCCAACTCGCCCTTTGCAAAGAAGCCTGCACGTTGTGCCTTTCAGCTCTAGGGCAATGTAGCACACGCAGAGCAGAAGTTCTAGTTCAGCCAGATCCGGCCTGCAAAGCGACTGCATTTCACAGGCCTTTGTAAGAGATGTTCCCAGTAGGCTGTAAGAGCACTGTGCAGAGCGAGTTGTTTCTTAGCTTCCCAAAGAGCTGGAAGCAAGATGCTTTGGGGCCCAACTCGCCCTTTGGAAACAGGCCTGCACGTTGTGCCCTTCAGCTCTAGGGCAATGTAGCACACCCAGAGCAGAAGTTCTAGTGCAGCGTGATCAGGCCTGCAAAGAAACTGCATTTCACAGGCCTTTGTAAGTGATGGTTCCTGTAGGCTGTAAGAGCACTGTGCAGAGCGAGTTGTTTCATAGCTAGCCCAAAGAGCTGGAAGCAAGATGCTTTGGGGCCCAACTCGCCCTTTGGAAAGAAGCCTGTAGGTTGTGCCTTTCAGCTCTAGGGCAATGTAGCACACCCAGAGCAGAAGTTCTACTTCAGCCACATCAGGCCTGCAAAGAAACTGCGTTTCACAGGCCTTTGTAAGAGATATTCCCGGTAGGCAGTAAGAGCACTGTGCAGAGCGAGTTGTTTCTTAGCTTCCCAAAGAGCTGGACTCAAGATGCTTTGGGGCCCAACTCGACCTTTGGAAAGAAGCCTGCACGTTGTGCCTTTCAGCTCTAGGGCAATGTAGCACACCCAGAGCAGAAGTTCTAGTTCAGCCAGATCAGGCCTGCCAAGAAACTTCGTTTCACAGGCCTTTGTATGAGATGTTCCCGGTAGGCTGTAAGAGCACTGTGCAGAGCGAGTTGTTTCATAGCTAGCCCAAAGAGCTGGAAGCAAGATGCTTTGGGGCCCAACTCGCCCTTTGGAAAGAAGCCTGCACGTTGTGCCTTTCAGCTCTAGGGCAATGTAGAGCACCCAGAGCAGAAGTTCCACTTCAGCCAGATCAGGCCTGCAAAGAAACTGCGTTTCACAGGCCTTTGTAAGAGATGCTCCCGGTAGGCTGTAAGAGCACTGTGCAGAGCGAGTTGTTTCTTAGCTTAACAAAGAGCTGGAAGCAAGATGCTTTGGGGCCCAACTCGCCCTTTGCAAAGAAGCCTGCACGTTGTGCCTTTCAGCTCTAGGGCAATGTAGCACACGCAGAGCAGAAGTTCTAGTTCAGCCAGATCAGGCCTGCAAAGAAACTGTGTTTAACAGGCCTTTGTAAGAGATGTTCCCGGTAGGCTGTAAGAGCACTGTGCAGAGCGAGTTGTTTCATAGCTAGCCCAAAGAGCTGGAAGCAAGATGCTTTGGGGCCCAACTCGCCCTTTGGAAAGAAGCCTGCACGTTGTGCCTTTCAGCTCTAGGGCAATGTAGCACACCCAGAGCAGAAGTTCTAGTTCAGCCAGATCCGGCCTGCAAAGAAACTGCGTTTCACAGGCCTTTGTAAGAGATGTTCCCGGTAGGCTGTAAGAGCACTGTGCAGAGCGCCTTGTTTATTAGCTTCCCAAAGAGCTGGAAGCAAGATGCTTTGGGGCCCAACTCGCCCTTTGGAAAGAAACCTGCACGTTGTGCCTTTCAGCTCTAGGGCAATGTAGCACACGCAGAGCAGAATTTCTAGTTCAGCCAGATCAGGCCTGCAAAGAAACTGTGTTTAACAGGCCTTTGTAAGAGATGTTCCCACTAGGCTGTAAGAGCACTGTGCAGAGCGAATTGTTTCTTAGCTTCCCAAAGAGCTGGAAGCAAGATGGTTTGGGGCCTAACTCGCCCTTTGGAAAGAAGCCTGCACGTTGTGCCTTTCAGCTCTAGGCCAATGTAGCACACCCAGAGCAGAAGTTCTGCTTCAGCCAGATCAGGCCTGCAAAGAAACTGCGTTTCACAGGCCTTTGTAAGAGATGTTCCCGGTAGGCTGTAAGAGCACTGTGCAGAGCGAGTTGTTTCTTAGCTTCCCAAAGAGCTGGAAGCAAGATGCTTTGGGGCCCAACTCGCCCTTTGCAAAGAAGCCTGCACGTTGTGCCTTTCAGCTCTAGGGCAATGTAGCACACCCAGAGCAGAAGTTCTACTTCAGCCACATCAGGCCTGCAAAGAAACTGCGTTTCACAGGCCTTTGTAAGAGATATTCCCGGTAGGCAGTAAGAGCACTGTGCAGAGCGAGTTGTTTCTTAGCTTCCCAAAGAGCTGGAAGCAAGATGCTTTGGGGCCCAACTCGCCCTTTGGAAAGAAGCCTGCACGTTGTGCCTTTCAGCTCTAGGGCAATGTAGCACACCCAGAGCAGAAGTTCTAGTTCAGCCAGATCAGGCCTGCCAAGAAACTTCGTTTCACAGGCCTTTGTAAGAGATGTTCCCGGTAGGCTGTAAGAGCACTGTGCAGAGCGAGTTGTTTCATAGCTAGCCCAAAGAGCTGGAAGCAAGATGCTTTGGGGCCCAACTCTCCCTTTGGAAAGAAGCCTGCACGTTGTGCCTTTCAGCTCTAGGCCAATGTAGCACACCCAGAGCAGAAGTTCTACTTCAGCCAAATCAGGCCTGCAAAGAAAGTGCGTTACACAGGCCTTTGTAAGAGATGTTCCCGGGACTCTGTAAAAGCACTGTGCAGAGCGAGTTGTTTCTTAGCTTCCCAAAGAGCTGGAAGCAAGATGCTTTGGGGCCCAACTCGCCCTTTGGAAAGAAGCCTGCACGTTGTGCCTTTCAGCTCTAGGGCAATGTAGAGCACCCAGAGCAGAAGTTCCACTTCAGCCAGATCAGGCCTGCAAAGAAACTGCGTTTCACAGGCCTTTGTAACTGATGCTCCCGGTAGGCTGTAAGAGCACTGTGCAGAGCGAGTTGTTTCTTAGCTTAACAAAGAGCTGGAAGCAAGATGCTTTGGGGCCCAACTCGCCCTTTGCAAAGAAGCCTGCACGTTGTGCCTTTCAGCTCTAGGGCAATGTAGCACACGCAGAGCAGAAGTTCTAGTTCAGCCAGATCAGGCCTGCAAAGAAACTGTGTTTAACAGGCCTTTGTAAGAGATGTTCCCGGTAGGCTGTAAGAGCACTGTGCAGAGCGAGTTGTTTCATAGCTAGCCCAAAGAGCTGGAAGCAAGATGCTTTGGGGCCCAACTCGCCCTTTGGAAAGAAGCCTGCACGTTGTGCCTTTCAGCTCTAGGGCAATGTAGCACACCCAGAGCAGAAGTTCTAGTTCAGCCAGATCCGGCCTGCAAAGAAAGTGCGTTTCACAGGCCTTTGTAAGAGATGTTCCCGGTAGGCTGTAAGAGCACTGTGCAGAGCGCCTTGTTTATTAGCTTCCCAAAGAGCTGGAAGCAAGATGCTTTGGGGCCCAACTCGCCCTTTGGAAAGAAGCCTGCACGTTGTGCGTTTCAGCTCTAGGCCAATGTAGCACACCCAGAGCAGAAGTTCTACTTCAGCCAGATCAGGCCTGCAAAGAAACTGCATTTCACAGGCCTTTGTAAGAGATGTTCCCGGTAGGCTGTAAGAGCACTGTGCAGAGCGACTTGTTTCTTAGCTTCCCAAAGAGCTGGAAGCAAGATGCTTTGGGGCCCAACTCGCCCTTTGGAAACAGGCCTGCACGTTGTGCCCTTCAGCTCTAGGGCAATGTAGCACACCCAGAGCAGAAGTTCTAGTGCAGCGTGATCAGGCCTGCAAAGAAACTGCATTTCACAGGCCTTTGTCAGTGATGGTTCCGGTAGGCTGTAAGAGCACTGTGCAGAGCGAGTTGTTTCATAGCTAGCCCAAAGAGCTGGAAGCAAGATGCTTTGGGGCCCAACTCGCCTTTTGCAAAGAAGCCTTCACATTGTGCCTTTCAGCTCTAGGGCCATGTAGCACACCCAGAGCAGAAGTTCTACTTCAGCCAGATCAGGCCTGCAAAGAAACTGCGTTTCACAGGCCTTTGTAAGAGATGTTCCCGGTAGGCTGTAAGAGAACTGTGCAGAGCGAGTTTTTACTTAGCTTCCCAAAGAGCTGGAAGCAAGATGCTTTGGGGCCCAACTCGCCCTTTGGAAAGAAGCCTGCACGTTGTGCCTTTCAGCTCTAGGGCAATGTAGAGCACCCAGAGCAGAAGTTCCACTTCAGCCAGATCAGGCCTGCAAAGATACTGCGTTTCACAGGCCTTTGTAAGAGATGTTCCCGGTAGGCTGTAAGAGCACTGTGCAGAGCGAGTTGTTTCTTAGCTTCCCAAAGAGCTGGAAGCAAGATGCTTTGGGGCCCAACTCGCCCTTTGGAAAGAAGCCTGCACGTTGTGCCTTTCAGCTCTAGGGCAATGTAGCACACCCAGAGCAGAAGTTCTAGTTCAGCCAGATCAGGCCTGCAAAGAAACTGCATTTCACAGGCCTTTGTAACTGATGCTCCCGGTAGGCTGTAAGAGCACTGTGCAGAGCGAGTTGTTTCATAGCTAGCCCAAAGAGCTGGAAGCAAGATGCTTTGGGGCCCAACTCGCCCTTTGGAAAGAAGCCTGCACGTTGTGCCTTTCAGCTCTAGGGCAATGTAGCACACACAGAGCAGAAGTTCTACTTCAGCCACATCAGGCCTGCAAAGAAACTGCGTTTCACAGGCCTTTGTAAGAGATGTTCCCGGTAGGCTGTAAGAGCACTGTGCAGAGCGAGTTGTTTCTTAGCTTCCCAAAGAGCTGGAAGCAAGAAGCTTTGGGGCCCAACTCGCCCTTTGGAAAGAAGCCTGCACGTTGTGCCTTTCAGCTCTAGACCAATGTAGCACACCCAGAGCAGAAGTTCTACTTCAGCCAGATCAGACCAGCAAAGAAACTGCGTTTCACAGGCCTTTGTAAGAGATGTTCCCGGTAGGCTGTAAGAGCACTGTGCAGAGCGAGTTGTTTCATAGCTAGCCCAAAGAGCTGGAAGCAAGATGCTTTGGGGCCCAACTCGCCCTTTGGAAAGAAGCCTGCACGTTGTGCCTTTCAGCTCTAGGGCCATGTAGCACACCCAGAGCAGAAGTTCTACCTCAGCCAGATCAGGCCTGCAAAGAAACTGCGTTTGACAGGCCTTTGTATGAGATGTTCCCAGTAGGCTGTAAGAGCACTGTGCAGTGCGAGTTGTTTCTTAGCTTCCCAAGGAGCTGGAAGCAAGTTGCTTTGCGGCCCAACTCGCCCTTTGCAAAGAAGCCTGCACGTTGTGCCTTTCAGCTCTAGGGCAATGTAGCACACGCAGAGCAGAAGTTCTAGTTCAGCCAGATCCGGCCTGCAAAGCAACTGCATTTCACAGGCCTTTGTAAGAGATGTTCCCAGTAGGCTGTAAGAGCACTGTGCAGAGCGAGTTGTTTCTTAGCTTCCCAAAGAGCTGGAAGCAAGATGCTTTGGGGCCCAACTCGCCCTTTGGAAACAGGCCTGCACGTTGTGCCCTTCAGCTCTAGGGCAATGTAGCACACCCAGAGCAGAAGTTCTAGTGCAGCGTGATCAGGCCTGCAAAGAAACTGCATTACACAGGCCTTTGTAAGTGATGGTTCCGGTAGGCTGTAAGAGCACTGTGCAGAGCGAGTTGTTTCATAGCTAGCCCAAAGAGCTGGAAGCAAGATGCTTTGGGGCCCAACTCGCCTTTTGCAAAGAAGCCTTCACATTGTGCCTTTCAGCTCTAGGTCCATGTAGCACACCCAGAGCAGAAGTTCTACTTCAGCCAGATCAGGCCTGCAAAGAAACTGCGTTTCACAGGCCTTTGTAAGAGATCTTCCCGGTAGGCTGTAAGAGCACTGTGCAGAGCGAGTTGTTACTTAGCTTCCCAAAGAGCTGGAAGCAAGATGCATTGGGGCCCAACTCGCCCTTTGGAAAGAAGCCTGCACGTTGTGCCTTTCAGCTCTAGGGCAATGTAGAGCACCCAGAGCAGAAGTTCCACTTCAGCCAGATCAGGCCTGCAAAGAAACTGCGTTTCACAGGCCTTTGTAAGAGATGTTCCCGGTAGGCTGTAAGAGCACTGTGCAGAGCGAGTTGTTTCTTAGCTTCCCAAAGAGCTGGAAGCAAGATGCTTTGGGGCCCAACTCGCCCTTTGGAAAGAAGCCTGCACGTTGTGCCTTTCAGCTCTAGGGCCATGTAGCACACCCAGAGCAGAAGTTCTAGTTCAGCCAGATCAGGCCTGCAAAGAAACTGCATTTCACAGGCCTTTGTAACTGATGCTCCCGGTAGGCTGTAAGAGCACTGTGCAGAGCGAGTTGTTTCATAGCTAGCCCAAAGAGCTGGAAGCAAGATGCTTTGGGGCCCAACTCGCCCTTTGGAAAGAAGCCTGCACGTTGTGCCTTTCAGCTCTAGGGCCATGTAGCACACACAGAGCAGAAGTTCTACTTCAGCCACATCAGGCCTGCAAAGAAACTGCGTTTCACAGGCCTTTGTAAGAGATGTTCCCGGTAGGCTGTAAGAGCACTGTGCAGAGCGAGTTGTTTCTTAGCTTCCCAAAGAGCTGGAAGCAAGAAGCTTTGGGGCCCAACTCGCCCTTTGGAAAGAAGCCTGCACGTTGTGCCTTTCAGCTCTAGGCCAATGTAGCACACCCAGAGCAGAAGTTCTACTTCAGCCAGATCAGGCCAGCAAAGAAACTGCGTTTCACAGGCCTTTGTAAGAGATGTTCCCGGTAGGCTGTAAGAGCACTGTGCAGAGCGAGTTGTTTCATAGCTAGCCCAAAGAGCTGGAAGCAAGATGCTTTGGGGCCCAACTCGCCCTTTGGAAAGAAGCCTGCACGTTGTGCCTTTCAGCTCTAGGGCCATGTAGCACACCCAGAGCAGAAGTTCTACCTCAGCCAGATCAGGCCTGCAAAGAAACTGCGTTTGACAGGCCTTTGTATGAGATGTTCCCAGTAGGCTGTAAGAGCACTGTGCAGTGCGAGTTGTTTCTTAGCTTCCCAAGGAGCTGGAAGCAAGTTGCTTTGCGGCCCAACTCGCCCTTTGCAAAGAAGCCTGCACTTTGTGCCTTTCAGCTCTAGGGCAATGTAGCACACCCAGAGCAGAAGTTCTACTTCAGCCAGATCAGGCCTGCAAAGAAACTGCGTTTCACAGGCCTTTGTAAGAGATGTTCCCAGTAGGCTGTAAGAGCACTGTGCAGAGCGACTTGTTTCTTAGCTTCCCAAAGAGCTGGAAGCAAGATGCTTTGGGGCCCAACTCGCCCTTTGGAAACAGGCCTGCACGTTGCGCCCTTCAGCTCTAGGGCAATGTAGCACACCCAGAGCAGAAGTTCTAGTGCAGCGTGATCAGGCCTGCAAAGAAACTGCATTTCACAGGCCTTTGTAAGTGATGGTTCCGGTAGGCTGTAAGAGCACTGTGCAGAGCGAGTTGTTTCATAGCTAGCCCAAAGAGCTGGAAGCAAGATGCTTTGGGGCCCAACTCGCCTTTTGCAAAGAAGCCTGAACATTGTGCCTTTCAGCTCTAGGGCCATGTAGCACACCCAGAGCAGAAGTTCTACTTCAGCCAGATCAGGCCTGCAAAGAAACTGCATTTCACAGGCCTTTGTAAGAGATGTTCCCGGTAGGCTGTAAGAGCACTGTGCAGAGCGAGTTGTTTCTTAGCTTCCCAAGGAGCTGGAAGCAAGATGCTTTGCGGCCCAACTCGCCCTTTGCAAAGAAGCCTGCACGTTGTGCCTTTCAGCTCTAGGGCAATGTAGCACACGCAGAGCAGAATTTCTAGTTCAGCCAGATCAGGCCTGCAAAGAAACTGTGTTTAACAGGCCTTTGTAAGAGATGTTCCCACTAGGCTGTAAGAGCACTGTGCAGAGCGAATTGTTTCTTAGCTTCCCAAAGAGCTGGAAGCAAGATGGTTTGGGGCCTAACTCGCCCTTTGGAAAGAAGCCTGCACGTTGTGCCTTTCAGCTCTAGGCCAATGTAGCACACCCAGAGCAGAAGTTCTACTTCAGCGAGATCAGGCCTGCAAAGAAACTGCGTTTCACAGGCCTTTGTAAGAGATGTTCCCGGTAGGCTGTAAGAGCACTGTGCAGAGCGAGTTGTTTCTTAGCTTCCCAAAGAGCTGGAAGCAAGATGCTTTGGGGCCCAACTCGCCCTTTGCAAAGAAGCCTGCACGTTGTGCCTTTCAGCTCTAGGGCAATGTAGCACACCCAGAGCAGAAGTTCTACTTCAGCCACATCAGGCCTGCAAAGAAACTGCGTTTCACAGGCCTTTGTAAGAGATATTCCCGGTAGGCAGTAAGAGCACTGTGCAGAGCGAGTTGTTTCTTAGCTTCCCAAAGAGCTGGAAGCAAGATGCTTTGGGGCCCAACTCGCCCTTTGGAAAGAAGCCTGCACGTTGTGCCTTTCAGCTCTAGGGCAATGTAGCACACCCAGAGCAGAAGTTCTAGTTCAGCCAGATCAGGCCTGCCAAGAAACTTCGTTTCACAGGCCTTTGTAAGAGATGTTCCCGGTAGGCTGTAAGAGCACTGTGCAGAGCGAGTTGTTTCATAGCTAGCCCAAAGAGCTGGAAGCAAGATGCTTTGGGGCCCAACTCGCCCTTTGGAAAGAAGCCTGCACGTTGTGCCTTTCAGCTCTAGGGCCATGTAGCACACCCAGAGCAGAAGTTCTACCTCAGCCAGATCAGTCCTGCAAAGAAACTGCGTTTGACAGGCCTTTGTATGAGATGTTCCCGGTAGTCTGTAAGAGCACTGTGCAGAGCGAGTTGTTTCTTAGCTTCCCAAAGAGCTGGAAGCAAGATGCTTTGGGGCCCAACTCGCCCTTTGGAAAGAAGCCTGCACGTTGTGCCTTTCAGCTCTAGGCCAATGGAGCACACCCAGAGCAGAAGTTCTACTTCAGCGAGATCAGGCCTGCAAAGAAACTGCGTTTCACAGGCCTTTGTAAGAGATGTTCCCGGTAGGCTGTAAGAGCACTGTGCAGAGCGAGTTGTTTCTTAGCTTCCCAAGGAGCTGGAAGCAAGATGCTTTGCGGCCCAACTCGCCCTTTGCAAAGAAGCCTGCACTTTGTGCCTTTCAGCTCTAGGCCAATGTAGCACACCCAGAGCAGAAGTTCTACTTCAGCCAGATCAGGCCTGCAAAGCAACTGCGTTTGAGATGCCTTTGTAAGAGATGTTCCCACTAGGCTGTAAAAGCACTGTGCAGAGCGAGTTGTTTCTTAGCTTCCCAAAGAGCTGGAAGCAAGATGCTTTGGGGCCCAACTCGCCCTTTGGAAAGAAGCCTGCGCATTGTGCCTTTCAGCTCTAGGGAAATGTAGCACACCCAGAGCAGAAGTTCTGGTTCAGCCAGATTAGGCCTGCAAAGAAACTGCATTTCACAGGCCTTTGTAACTGATGCTCCCGGTAGGCTGTAAGAGCACTGTGCAGAGCGAGTTGGTTCTTAGCTTCCCAAAGAGCTGGAAGCAAGATGCTTTGGGGCCCAACTCGCCCTTTGGAAAGAAGCCTGCACGTTGTGCTTTTCAGCTCTAGGGCAATGTAGCACACCCAGAGCAGAAGTTCCACTTCAGCCAGATCAGGCCTGCGAAGAAACTGCGTTTCACAGGCCTTTGTAAGAGATGTTCCCGGTAGGCTGTAAGAGCACTGTGCATAGCGAGTTGTTTCTTAGCTTCCCAAAGAGCTGGAAGCAAGATGCTTTGGGGCCCAACTCGCCCTTTGGAAAGGAGCCTGCACGTTGTGCCTTTCAGCTCTAGGCCAATGTAGCACACCCACAGCAGAAGTTCTACTTTAGCCAGATCAGGCCTGCAAAGAAACTGCGTTTCACAGGCCTTTGTAAGAGATGTTCCCGGTAGGCTGTAAGAGCACTGTGCAGAGCGAGTTGTTTCTTAGCTTCCCAAGGAGCTGGAAGCAAGATGCTTTGGGGCCCAACTCGCCCTTTGGAAAGAAGCCTGCACGTTGTGCCTTTCAGCTCTAGGGCAATGTAGCACACCCAGAGCAGAAGTTCTACATCAGCCAGATCAGGCCTGCAAAGAAACTGCGTTTCACAGGCCTTTGCAAGAGATGTTCCCGGTAGGCTGTAAGAGCACTGTGCAGAGCGAGTTGTTTTTAGGTTCCCAAAGAGCTGGAAGCAAGATGCTTTGGGGCCCAACTCGCCCTTTGGAAAGAAGCCTGCACGTTGTGCCTTTCAGCTCTAGGGCAATGTAGAGCACCCATAGCAGAAGTTCCACTTCAGCCAGATCAGGCCTGCAAAGATACTGCGTTTCACAGGCCTTTGTAAGAGATGTTCCCGGTAGGCTGTAAGATCACTGTGCAGAGCGAGTTGTTTCTTAGCTTCCCAAAGAGCTGGAAGCAAGATGCTTTGGGGCCCAACTCGCCCTTTGGAAAGAAGCCTGCACGTTGTGCCTTTCAGCTCTAGGGCAATGTAGCACACCCAGAGCAGAAGTTCTAGTTCAGCCAGATCAGGCCTGCAAAGAAACTGCATTTCACAGGCCTTTGTAACTGATGCTCCCGGTAGGCTGTAAGAGCACTGTGCAGAGCGAGTTGTTTCATAGCTAGCCCAAAGAGCTGGAAGCAAGATGCTTTGGGGCCCAACTCGCCCTTTGGAAAGAAGCCTGCACGTTGTGCCTTTCAGCTCTAGGGCCATGTAGCACACACAGAGCAGAAGTTCTACTTCAGCCACATCAGGCCTGCAAAGAAACTGCGTTTCACAGGCCTTTGTAAGAGATGTTCCCGGTAGGCTGTAAGAGCACTGTGCAGAGCGAGTTGTTTCTTAGCTTCCCAAAGAGCTGGAAGCAAGAAGCTTTGGGGTCCAACTCGCCCTTTGGAAAGAAGCCTGCACGTTGTGCCTTTCAGCTCTAGGGCAATGTAGCACACGCAGAGCAGAAGTTCTAGTTCAGCCAGATCCGGCCTGCAAAGCAACTGCATTTCACAGGCCTTTGTAAGAGATGTTCCCGGTAGGCTTTAAGAGCACTGTGCAGAGCGAGTTGTTTCTTAGCTTCCCAAAGAGCTGGAAGCAAGATGCTTTGGGGCCCAACTCGCCCTTTGGAAACAGGCCTGCACGTTGTGCCCTTCAGCTCTAGGGCAATGTAGCACACCCAGAGCAGAAGTTCTAGTGCAGCGTGATCAGGCCTGCAAAGAAACTGCATTTCACAGGCCTTTGTAAGTGATGGTTCCGGTAGGCTGTAAGAGCACTGTGCAGAGCGAGTTGTTTCATAGCTAGCCCAAAGAGCTGGAAGCAAGATGCTTTGGGGCCCAACTCGCCTTTTGCAAAGAAGCCTTCACATTGTGCCTTTCAGCTCTAGGGCCATGTAGCACACCCAGAGCAGAAGTTCTACTTCAGCCAGATCAGGCCTGCAAAGAAACTGCGTTTCACAGGCCTTTGTAAGAGATCTTCCCGGTAGGCTGTAAGAGCACTGTGCAGAGCGAGTTGTTTCTTAGCTTCCCAAAGAGCTGGAAGCAAGATGCTTTGGGGCCCAACTCGCCCTTTGGAAAGAAGCCTGCACGTTGTGCCTTTCAGCTCTAGGGCAATGTAGAGCACCCAGAGCAGAAGTTCCACTTCAGCCAGATCAGGCCTGCAAAGAAACTGCGTTTCACAGGCCTTTGTAAGAGATGTTCCCGGTAGGCTGTAAGAGCACTGTGCAGAGCGAGTTGTTTCTTAGCTTCCCAAAGAGCTGGAAGCAAGATGCTTTGGGGCCCAACTCGCCCTTTGGAAAGAAGCCTGCACGTTGTGCCTTTCAGCTCTAGGGCCATGTAGCACTCCCAGAGCAGAAGTTCTAGTTCAGCCAGATCAGGCCTGCAAAGAAACTGCATTTCACAGGCCTTTGTAACTGATGCTCCCGGTAGGCTGTAAGAGCACTGTGCAGAGCGAGTTGTTTCATAGCTAGCCCAAAGAGCTGGAAGCAAGATGCTTTGGGGCCCAACTCTCCCTTTGGAAAGAAGCCTGCACGTTGTGCCTTTCAGCTCTAGGGCCATGTAGCACACACAGAGCAGAAGTTCTACTTCAGCCACATCAGGCCTGCAAAGAAACTGCGTTTCACAGGCCTTTGTAAGAGATGTTCCCGGTAGGCTGTAAGAGCACTGTGCAGAGCGAGTTGTTTCTTAGCTTCCCAAAGAGCTGGAAGCAAGAAGCTTTGGGGCCCAACTCGCCCTTTGGAAAGAAGCCTGCACGTTGTGCCTTTCAGCTCTAGGCCAATGTAGCACACCCAGAGCAGAAGTTCTACTTCAGCCAGATCAGGCCTGCAAAGAAACTGCATTTCACAGGCCTTTGTAAGAGATGTTCCCGGTAGGCTGTAAGAGCACTGTGCAGAGCGAGTTGTTTCTTAGCTTCCCAAAGAGCTGGAAGCAAGATGCTTTGGGGCCCAACTCGCCCTTTGGAAAGAAGCCTGCACGTTGTGCCTTTCAGCTCTAGGCCAAAGTAGCACACCCAGAGCAGAAGTTCTACTTCAGCCACATCAGGCCTGCAAAGAAAATGCGTTTCACAGGCCTTTGTAAGAGATGTTCCCGGTAGGCTGTAAGAGCACTGTGCAGAGCGAGTTGTTTCTTAGCTTCCCAAGGAGCTGGAAGCAAGATGCTTTGCGGCCCAACTCGCCCTTTGCAAAGAAGCCTGCACGTTGTGCCTTTCAGCTCTAGGGCAATGTAGCACACGCAGAGCAGAAGTTCTAGTTCAGCCAGATCAGGCCTGCAAAGAAACTGTGTTTAACAGGCCTTTGTAAGAGATGTTCCCACTAGGCTGTAAGAGCACTGTGCAGAGCGAATTGTTTCTTAACTTCCCAAAGAGCTGGAAGCAAGATGGTTTGGGGCCTAACTCGCCCTTTGGAAAGAAGCCTGCACGTTGTGCCTTTCAGCTCTAGGCCAATGTAGCACACCCAGAGCAGAAGTTCTACTTCAGCCAGATCAGGCCTGCAAAGAAACTGCGTTTCACAGGCCTTTGTAAGAGATGTTCCCGGTAGGCTGTAAGAGCACTGTGCAGAGCGAGTTGTTTCTTAGCTTCCCAAAGAGCTGGAAGCAAGATGCTTTGGGGCCCAACTCGCCCTTTGGAAAGAAGCCTGTACGTTGTGCCTTTCAGATCTAGGGCAATGTAGCACACCCAGAGCAGAAGTTCTAGTTCAGCCAGATCAGGCCTGCAAAGAAACTGCATTTCACAGGCCTTTGTAACTGATGCTCCCGGTAGGCTGTAAGAGCACTGTGCAGAGCGAGTTGTTTCATAGCTAGCCCAAAGAGCTGGAAGCAAGATGCTTTGGGGCCCAACTCGCCCTTTGGAAAGAAGCCTGCACGTTGTGCCTTTCAGCTCTAGGGCCATGTAGCACACACAGAGCAGAAGTTCTACCTCAGCCAGATCAGGCCTGCAAAGAAACTGCGTTTGACAGGCCTTTGTATGAGATGTTCCCGGTAGGCTGTAAGAGCACTGTGCAGTGCGAGTTGTTTCTTAGCTTCCCAAGGAGCTGGAAGCAAGTTGCTTTGCGGCCCAACTCGCCCTTTGCAAAGAAGCCTGCACGTTGTGCCTTTCAGCTCTAGGGCAATGTAGCACACGCAGAGCAGAAGTTCTAGTTCAGCCAGATCCGGCCTGCAAAGCAACTGCATTTCACAGGCCTTTGTAAGAGATGTTCCCAGTTGGCTGTAAGAGCAGTGTGCAGAGCGAGTTGTTTCTTAGCTTCCCAAAGAGCTGGAAGCAAGATGCTTTGGGGCCCAACTCGCCCTTTGGAAACAGGCCTGCACGTTGTGCCCTTCAGCTCTAGGGCAATGTAGCACACCCAGAGCAGAAGTTCTAGTGCAGCGTGATCAGGCCTGCAAAGAAACTGCATTTCACAGGCCTTTGTAAGTGATGGTTCCGGTAGGCTGTAAGAGCACTGTGCAGAGCGAGTTGTTTCATAGCTAGCCCAAAGAGCTGGAAGCAAGATGCTTTGGGGCCCAACTCGCCTTTTGCAAAGAAGCCTTCACATTGTGCCTTTCAGCTCTAGGTCCATGTAGCACACCCAGAGCAGAAGTTCTACTTCAGCCAGATCAGGCCTGCAAAGAAACTGCGTTTCACAGGCCTTTGTAAGAGATCTTCCCGGTAGGCTGTAAGAGCACTGTGCAGAGCGAGTTGTTACTTAGCTTCCCAAAGAGCTGGAAGCAAGATGCTTTGGGGCCCAACTCGCCCTTTGGAAAGAAGCCTGCACGTTGTGCCTTTCAGCTCTAGGGCAATGTAGAGCACCCAGAGCAGAAGTTCCACTTCAGCCAGATCAGGCCTGCAAAGAAACTGCGTTTCACAGGCCTTTGTAAGAGATGTTCCCGGTAGGCTGTAAGAGCACTGTGCAGAGCGACTTGTTTCTTAGCTTCCCAAAGAGCTGGAAGCAAGATGCTTTGGGGCCCAACTCGCCCTTTGGAAAGAAGCCTGCACGTTGTGCCTTTCAGCTCTAGGGCAATGTAGCACACCCAGAGCAGAAGTTCTACATCAGCCAGATCAGGCCTGCAAAGAAACTGCGTTTCACAGGCCTTTGCAAGAGATGTTCCCGGTAGGCTGTAAGAGCACTGTGCAGAGCGAGTTGTTTTTAGGTTCCCAAAGAGCTGGAAGCAAGATGCTTTGGGGCCCAACTCGCCCTTTGGAAAGAAGCCTGCACGTTGTGCCTTTCAGCTCTAGGGCAATGTACAGCACCCAGAGCAGAAGTTCCACTTCAGCCAGATCAGGCCTGCAAAGAAACTGCGTTTCACAGGCCTTTGTAAGAGATGTTCCCGGTAGGCTGTAAGAGCACTGTGCAGAGCGACTTGTTTCTTAGCTTCCCAAAGAGCTGGAAGCAAGATGCTTTGGGGCCCAACTCGCCCTTTGGAAAGAAGCCTGCACGTTGTGCCCTTCAGCTCTAGGGCAATGTAGCACACCCAGAGCAGAAGTTCTAGTGCAGCGTGATCAGGCCTGCAAAGAAACTGCATTTCACAGGCCTTTGTAAGTGATGGTTCCGGTAGGCTGTAAGAGCACTGTGCAGAGCGAGTTGTTTCATAGCTAGCCCAAAGAGCTGGAAGCAAGATGCTTTGGGGCCCAACTCGCCTTTTGCAAAGAAGCCTGCACATTGTGCCTTTCAGCTCTAGGGCCATGTAGCACACCCAGAGCAGAAGTTCTACTTCAGCCAGATCAGGCCTGCAAAGAAACTGCATTTCACAGGCCTTTGTAAGAGATGTTCCCGGTAGGCTGTAAGAGCACTGTGCAGAGCGAGTTGTTTCTTAGCTTCCCAAAGAGCTGGAAGCAAGATGCTTTGGGGCCCAACTCGCCCTTTGGAAAGAAGCCTGCACGTTGTGCCTTTCAGCTCTAGGCCAAAGTAGCACACCCAGAGCAGAAGTTCTACTTCAGCCACATCAGGCCTGCAAAGAAAATGCGTTTCACAGGCCTTTGTAAGAGATGTTCCCGGTAGGCTGTAAGAGCACTGTGCAGAGCGAGTTGTTTCTTAGCTTCCCAAGGAGCTGGAAGCAAGATGCTTTGCGGCCCAACTCGCCCTTTGCAAAGAAGCCTGCACGTTGTGCCTTTCAGCTCTAGGGCAATGTAGCACACGCAGAGCAGAAGTTCTAGTTCAGCCAGATCAGGCCTGCAAAGAAACTGTGTTTAACAGGCCTTTGTAAGAGATGTTCCCACTAGGCTGTAAGAGCACTGTGCAGAGCGAATTGTTTCTTAACTTCCCAAAGAGCTGGAAGCAAGATGGTTTGGGGCCTAACTCGCCCTTTGGAAAGAAGCCTGCACGTTGTGCCTTTCAGCTCTAGGCCAATGTAGCACACCCAGAGCAGAAGTTCTACTTCAGCCAGATCAGGCCTGCAAAGAAACTGCGTTTCACAGGCCTTTGTAAGAGATGTTCCCGGTAGGCTGTAAGAGCACTGTGCAGAGCGAGTTGTT
This sequence comes from Equus caballus, assembly GCF_041296265.1. Classification (NCBI taxonomy): domain Eukaryota; kingdom Metazoa; phylum Chordata; class Mammalia; order Perissodactyla; family Equidae; genus Equus; species Equus caballus. Next base: position 50,796,437 of record NC_091688.1, on the reverse strand, counting down.
TCTTAGCTTCCCAAAGAGCTGGAAGCAAGATGCTTTGGGGCCCAACTCGCCCTTTGGAAAGAAGCCTGTACGTTGTGCCTTTCAGATCTAGGGCAATGTAGCACACCCAGAGCAGAAGTTCTAGTTCAGCCAGATCAGGCCTGCAAAGAAACTGCATTTCACAGGCCTTTGTAACTGATGGTCCCGGTAGGCTGTAAGAGCACTGTGCAGAGCGAGTTGTTTCATAGCTAGCCCAAAGAGCTGGAAGCAAGATGCTTTGGGGCCCAACTCGCCCTTTGGAAAGAAGCCTGCACGTTGTGCCTTTCAGCTCTAGGGCCATGTAGCACACACAGAGCAGAAGTTCTACCTCAGCCAGATCAGGCCTGCAAAGAAACTGCGTTTGACAGGCCTTTGTATGAGATGTTCCCGGTAGGCTGTAAGAGCACTGTGCAGTGCGAGTTGTTTCTTAGCTTCCCAAGGAGCTGGAAGCAAGTTGCTTTGCGGCCCAACTCGCCCTTTGCAAAGAAGCCTGCACGTTGTGCCTTTCAGCTCTAGGGCAATGTAGCACACGCAGAGCAGAAGTTCTAGTTCAGCCAGATCCGGCCTGCAAAGCAACTGCATTTCACAGGCCTTTGTAAGAGATGTTCCCAGTAGGCTGTAAGAGCAGTGTGCAGAGCGAGTTGTTTCTTAGCTTCCCAAAGAGCTGGAAGCAAGATGCTTTGGGGCCCAACTCGCCCTTTGGAAACAGGCCTGCACGTTGTGCCCTTCAGCTCTAGGGCAATGTAGCACACCCAGAGCAGAAGTTCTAGTGCAGCGTGATCAGGCCTGCAAAGAAACTGCATTTCACAGGCCTTTGTAAGTGATGGTTCCGGTAGGCTGTAAGAGCACTGTGCAGAGCGAGTTGTTTCATAGCTAGCCCAAAGAGCTGGAAGCAAGATGCTTTGGGGCCCAACTCGCCTTTTGCAAAGAAGCCTTCACATTGTGCCTTTCAGCTCTAGGTCCATGTAGCACACCCAGAGCAGAAGTTCTACTTCAGCCAGATCAGGCCTGCAAAGAAACTGCGTTTCACAGGCCTTTGTAAGAGATCTTCCCGGTAGGCTGTAAGAGCACTGTGCAGAGCGAGTTGTTTCTTAGCTTCCCAAAGAGCTGGAAGCAAGATGCTTTGGGGCCCAACTCGCCCTTTGGAAAGAAGCCTGCACGTTGTGCCTTTCAGCTCTAGGGCAATGTAGAGCACCCAGAGCAGAAGTTCCACTTCAGCCAGATCAGGCCTGCAAAGAAACTGCGTTTCACAGGCCTTTGTAAGAGATGTTCCCGGTAGGCTGTAAGAGCACTGTGCAGAGCGAGTTGTTTCTTAGCTTCCCAAAGAGCTGGAAGCAAGATGCTTTGGGGCCCAACTCGCCCTTTGGAAAGAAGCCTGCACGTTGTGCCTTTCAGCTCTAGGGCAATGTAGCACACCCAGAGCAGAAGTTCTACATCAGCCAGATCAGGCCTGCAAAGAAACTGCGTTTCACAGGCCTTTGCAAGAGATGTTCCCGGTAGGCTGTAAGAGCACTGTGCAGAGCGAGTTGTTTTTAGGTTCCCAAAGAGCTGGAAGCAAGATGCTTTGGGGCCCAACTCGCCCTTTGGAAAGAAGCCTGCACGTTGTGCCTTTCAGCTCTAGGGCAATGTACAGCACCCAGAGCAGAAGTTCCACTTCAGCCAGATCAGGCCTGCAAAGAAACTGCGTTTCACAGGCCTTTGTAAGAGATGTTCCCGGTAGGCTGTAAGAGCACTGTGCAGAGCGACTTGTTTCTTAGCTTCCCAAAGAGCTGGAAGCAAGATGCTTTGGGGCCCAACTCGCCCTTTGGAAAGAAGCCTGCACGTTGTGCCCTTCAGCTCTAGGGCAATGTAGCACACCCAGAGCAGAAGTTCTAGTGCAGCGTGATCAGGCCTGCAAAGAAACTGCATTTCACAGGCCTTTGTAAGTGATGGTTCCGGTAGGCTGTAAGAGCACTGTGCAGAGCGAGTTGTTTCATAGCTAGCCCAAAGAGCTGGAAGCAAGATGCTTTGGGGCCCAACTCGCCTTTTGCAAAGAAGCCTGCACATTGTGCCTTTCAGCTCTAGGGCCATGTAGCACACTCAGAGCAGAAGTTCTACTTCAGCCAGATCAGGCCTGCAAAGAAACTGCGTTTCACAGGACTTTGTAAGAGATGTTCCCGGTAGGCTGTAAGAGCACTGTGCAGAGCGAGTTGTTTCTTAGCTTCCCAAAGAGCTGGAAGCAAGATGCTTTGGGGCCCAACTCGCCCTTTGGAAAGAAGCCTGCAGTTTGTGCCTTTCAGCTCTAGGCCAAAGTAGCACACCCAGAGCAGAAGTTCTACTTCAGCCACATCAGGCCTGCAAAGAAACTGCGTTTCACAGGCCTTTGTAAGAGATGTTCCCGGTAGGCTGTAAGAGCACTGTGCAGAGCGAGTTGTTTCTTAGCTTCCCAAGGAGCTGGAAGCAAGTTGCTTTGCGGCCCAACTCGCCCTTTGCAAAGAAGCCTGCACGTTGTGCCTTTCAGCTCTAGGGCAATGTAGCACACCCAGAGCAGAAGTTCTACTTCAGCCAGATCAGGCCTGCAAAGAAACTGCGTTTCACAGGCCTTTGTAAGAGATGTTCCCAGTAGGCTGTAAGAGCACTGTGCAGAGCGACTTGTTTCTTAGCTTCCCAAAGAGCTGGAAGCAAGATGCTTTGGGGCCCAACTCGCCCTTTGGAAACAGGCCTGAACGTTGCGCCCTTCAGCTCTAGGGCAATGTAGCACACCCAGAGCAGAAGTTCTAGTGCAGCGTGATCAGGCCTGCAAAGAAACTGTGTTTAACAGGCCTTTGTAAGAGATGTTCCCACTAGGCTGTAAGAGCACTGTGCAGAGCGAATTGTTTCTTAGCTTCCCAAAGAGCTGGAAGCAAGATGGTTTGGGGCCTAACTCGCCCTTTGGAAAGAAGCCTGCACGTTGTGCCTTTCAGCTCTAGGCCAATGTAGCACACCCAGAGCAGAAGTTCTACTTCAGCCAGATCAGGCCTGCAAAGAAACTGCGTTTCACAGGCCTTTGTAAGAGATGTTCCCGGTAGGCTGTAAGAGCACTGTGCAGAGCGAGTTGTTTCTTAGCTTCCCAAAGAGCTGGAAGCAAGATGCTTTGGGGCCCAACTCGCCCTTTGCAAAGAAGCCTGCACGTTGTGCCTTTCAGCTCTAGGGCAATGTAGCACACCCAGAGCAGAAGTTCTACTTCAGCCACATCAGGCCTGCAAAGAAACTGCATTTCACAGGCCTTTGTAAGAGATATTCCCGGTAGGCAGTAAGAGCACTGTGCCGACCGAGTTGTTTCTTTGCTTCCCAAAGAGCTGGAAGCAAGATGCTTTGGGGCCCAACTCGCCCTTTGGAAAGAAGCCTGCACGTTGTGCCTTTCAGCTCTAGGGCAATGTAGCACACCCAGAGCAGAAGTTCTAGTTCAGCCAGATCAGGCCTGCGAAGAAACTTAGTTTCACAGGCCTTTGTAAGAGATGTTCCCGGTAGGCAGTAAGAGCACTGTGCAGAGCGAGTTGTTTCTTAGCTTCCCAAGGAGCTGGAAGCAAGATGCTTTGCGGCCCAACTCGCCCTTTGCAAAGAAGCCTGCACGTTGTGCCTTTCAGCTCTAGGGCAATGTAGCACACGCAGAGCAGAAGTTCTAGTTCAGCCAGATCAGGCCTGCAAAGAAACTGTGTTTAACAGGCCTTTGTAAGAGATGTTCCCACTAGGCTGTAAGAGCACTGTGCAGAGCGACTTGTTTCTTAGCTTCCCAAAGAGCTGGAAGCAAGATGCTTTGGGGCCCAACTCGCCCTTTGGAAAGAAGCCTGCACGTTGTGCCCTTCAGCTCTAGGGCAATGTAGCACACCCAGAGCAGAAGTTCTAGTGCAGCGTGATCAGGCCTGCAAAGAAACTGCATTTCACAGGCCTTTGTAAGTGATGGTTCCGGTAGGCTGTAAGAGCACTGTGCAGAGCGAGTTGTTTCATAGCTAGCCCAAAGAGCTGGAAGCAAGATGCTTTGGGGCCCAACTCGCCTTTTGCAAAGAAGCCTGCACATTGTGCCTTTCAGCTCTAGGGCCATGTAGCACACTCAGAGCAGAAGTTCTACTTCAGCCAGATCAGGCCTGCAAAGAAACTGCGTTTCACAGGCCTTTGTAAGAGATGTTCCCGGTAGGCTGTAAGAGCACTGTGCAGAGCGAGTTGTTTCTTAGCTTCCCAAAGAGCTGGAAGCAAGATGCTTTGGGGCCCAACTCGCCCTTTGGAAAGAAGCCTGCAGGTTGTGCCTTTCAGCTCTAGGCCAAAGTAGCACACCCAGAGCAGAAGTTCTACTTCAGCCACATCAGGCCTGCAAAGAAACTGCGTTTCACAGGCCTTTGTAAGAGATGTTCCCGGTAGGCTGTAAGAGCACTGTGCAGAGCGAGTTGTTTCTTAGCTTCCCAAGGAGCTGGAAGCAAGTTGCTTTGCGGCCCAACTCGCCCTTTGCAAAGAAGCCTGCACGTTGTGCCTTTCAGCTCTAGGGCAATGTAGCACACCCAGAGCAGAAGTTCTACTTCAGCCAGATCAGGCCTGCAAAGAAACTGCGTTTCACAGGCCTTTGTAAGAGATGTTCCCAGTAGGCTGTAAGAGCACTGTGCAGAGCGACTTGTTTCTTAGCTTCCCAAAGAGCTGGAAGCAAGATGCTTTGGGGCCCAACTCGCCCTTTGGAAACAGGCCTGAACGTTGCGCCCTTCAGCTCTAGGGCAATGTAGCACACCCAGAGCAGAAGTTCTAGTGCAGCGTGATCAGGCCTGCAAAGAAACTGTGTTTAACAGGCCTTTGTAAGAGATGTTCCCACTAGGCTGTAAGAGCACTGTGCAGAGCGAATTGTTTCTTAGCTTCCCAAAGAGCTGGAAGCAAGATGGTTTGGGGCCTAACTCGCCCTTTGGAAAGAAGCCTGCACGTTGTGCCTTTCAGCTCTAGGCCAATGTAGCACACCCAGAGCAGAAGTTCTACTTCAGCCAGATCAGGCCTGCAAAGAAACTGCGTTTCACAGGCCTTTGTAAGAGATGTTCCCGGTAGGCTGTAAGAGCACTGTGCAGAGCGAGTTGTTTCTTAGCTTCCCAAAGAGCTGGAAGCAAGATGCTTTGGGGCCCAACTCGCCCTTTGCAAAGAAGCCTGCACGTTGTGCCTTTCAGCTCTAGGGCAATGTAGCACACCCAGAGCAGAAGTTCTACTTCAGCCACATCAGGCCTGCAAAGAAACTGCATTTCACAGGCCTTTGTAAGAGATATTCCCGGTAGGCAGTAAGAGCACTGTGCAGAGCGAGTTGTTTCTTAGCTTCCCAAAGAGCTGGAAGCAAGATGCTTTGGGGCCCAACTCGCCCTTTGGAAAGAAGCCTGCACGTTGTGCCTTTCAGCTCTAGGGCAATGTAGCACACCCAGAGCAGAAGTTCTAGTTCAGCCAGATCAGGCCTGCGAAGAAACTTAGTTTCACAGGCCTTTGTAAGAGATGTTCCCGGTAGGCAGTAAGAGCACTGTGCAGAGCGAGTTGTTTCTTAGCTTCCCAAGGAGCTGGAAGCAAGATGCTTTGCGGCCCAACTCGCCCTTTGCAAAGAAGCCTGCACGTTGTGCCTTTCAGCTCTAGGGCAATGTAGCACACGCAGAGCAGAAGTTCTAGTTCAGCCAGATCAGGCCTGCAAAGAAACTGTGTTTAACAGGCCTTTGTAAGAGATGTTCCCACTAGGCTGTAAGAGCACTGTGCAGAGCGAATTGTTTATTAGCTTCCCAAAGAGTTGGAAGCAAGATGCTTTGGGGCCTAACTCGCCCTTTGGAAAGAAGCCTGCACGTTGTGCCTTTCAGCTCTAGGCCAATGAAGCACACCCAGAGCAGAAGTTCTACTTCAGCCAGATCAGGCCTGCAAAGAAACTGCGTTTCACAGGCCTTTGTAAGAGATGTTCCCGGTAGGCTGTAAGAGCACTGTGCAGAGCGAGTTGTTTCTTAGCTTCCCAAAGAGCTGGAAGCAAGAAGCTTTGGGGCCCAACTTGCCCTTTGGAAAGAAGCCTGCACGTTGTGCCTTTCAGCTCTAGGCCAATGTAGCACACCCAGAGCAGAAGTTCTACTTCAGCCAGATCAGGCCTGCAAAGAAACTTCGTTTCACAGGCCTTTGTAAGAGATGTTCCCGGTAGGCTGTAAGAGCACTGTGCAGAGCGAGTTGTTTCATAGCTAGCCCAAAGAGCTGCAAGCAAGATGCTTTGGGGCCCAACTCGCCCTTTGGAAAGAAGCCTGCACGTTGTGCCTTTCAGCTCTAGGCCAATGTAGCCCACCCAGAGCAGAAGTTCTACTTCAGCCAAATCAGGCCTGCAAAGAAACTGCGTTTCACAGGCCTTTGTAAGAGATGTTCCCGGTAGGCTGTAAGAGCACTGTGCAGAGCGAGTTGTTTCTTAGCTTCCCAAGGAGCTGGAAGCAAGATGCTTTGCGGCCCAACTCGCCCTTTGCAAAGAAGCCTGCACGTTGTGCCTTTCAGCTCTAGGGCAATGTAGCACATGCAGAGCAGAAGTTCTAGTTCAGCCAGATCAGGCCTGCAAAGAAACTGCGTTTGACAGGCCTTTGTAAGAGATGTTCCCGGTAGGCTGTAAGAGCACTGTGCAGAGCGAGTTGTTTCTTAGCTTCCCAAAGAGCTGGAAGCAAGATGCTTTGGGGCCCAACTCGCCCTTTGGAAAGAAGCCTGCATGTTGTGCCTTTCAGCTCTAGGCCAATGTACCACACCCAGAGCAGAAGTTCTACTTCAGCCAGATCAGGCCTGCAAAGAAACTGCGTTTGAGATGCCTTTTTAAGAGATGTTCCCGGTAGGCTGTAAGAGCACTGTGCAGAGCGAGTTGTTTCTTAGCTTCCCAAAGAGCTGGAAGCAAGATGCTTTTGGGCCCAACTCGCCCTTTGGAAAGAAGCCTGCACGTTGTGCCTTTCAGCTCTAGGGCAATGCAGCACACCCAGATCAGAAGTTCTACTTCCGCCAGATCAGGCCTGCAAAGAAACTGCGTTTCACAGGCCTTTGTAAGAGATGTTCCCGGTAGGCTGTAAGAGCACTGTGCAGAGCGACTTGTTTCTTAGCTTCCCAAAGAGCTGGAAGCAAGATGCTTTGGGGCCCAACTCGCCCTTTGGAAAGAAGCCTGCACGTTGTGCCTTTCAGCTCTAGGGCAATGTAGCACACCCAGAGCAGAAGTTCTACTTCAGCCATATCAGGCCTGCAAAGAAACTGCGTTTCACAGGCCTTTGTAAGAGATGTTCCCGGTAAGCTGTAAGAGCACTGTGCAGAGCGAGTTGTTTCTTAGCTTCCCAAAGAGCTGGAAGCAAGATGCTTTGGGGCCCAACTCGCCCTTTGGAAAGAAGCCTGCACGTTGTGCCTTTCAGCTCTAGGCCAATGTAGCAGACCCAGAGCAGAAGTTCGACTTCAGCCAGATCAGGCCTGCAAAGAAACTGCGTTTCATAGGCCTTTGTAAGAGATGTTCCCCGTAGGCTGTAAGAGCACTGTGCAGAGCGAGTTGTTTCTTAGCTTCCCAAGGAGCTGGAAGCAAGATGCTTTGCGGCCCAACTCGCCCTTTGCAAAGAAGCCTGCAAGCTGTGCATTTCAGCTCTAGGGCAATGTAGCACACGCAGAGCAGAAGTTCTAGTTCAGCCAGATCAGGCCTGCAAAGAAACTGCGTTTCACAGGCCTGTGTAAGAGATGTTCCCGGTAGGCTGTAAGAACACTGTGCAGAGCGAGTTGTTTCTTAGCCTCCCAAAGAGCTGGAAGCAAGATGCTTTGGGGCCCAACTCGCCCTTTGGAAAGAAGCCTGCACGTTGTGCCTTTCAGCTCTAGGGCAATGTAGCACACCCAGAGCAGAAGTTCTAGTTCAGCCAGATCAGGCCTGCAAAGAAACTGCATTTCACAGGCCTTTGTAAGAGATGTTCCCGGTAGGCTGTAAGAGCACTGTGCAGAGCGAGTTGTTTCTTAGCTTTCCAAAGAGCTGGAAGCAAGATACTTTGGGGCCCTACTCGCCCTTTGGAAAGAAGCCTGCACGTTGTGCCTTTCAGCTCTAGGGCAATGTGGCACACCCAGAGCAGAAGTTCTATTTCAGCCAGCTCAGGCCTGCAAAGAAACTGCGTTTCACAGGCCTTTGAAAGAGATGCTCACGGTAGGCTGTAAGAGCACTGCGCACAGCGAGTTGTTTCTTAGCTTCCCAAAGAGCTGGAAGCAAGATGCTTTGGGGCCCAACTCGCCCTTTGGAAAGAAGCCTGCTCGTTGTGCCTTTCAGCTCTAGGCCAATGTAGCACACCCAGAGCAGAAGTTCTACTTCAGCCAGATCAGGCCTGCAAAGAAACTGCGTTTCACAGGCCTTTGTAAGAGATGTTCCCGGTAGGCTGTAAGAGCACTGTGCAGAGCGAGTTGTTTCTTAGCTTCCCAAAGAGCTGGAAGCAAGACGCTTTGGGGCCCAACTCGCCCTTTGGAAAGAAGCCTGCACGTTGTGCCTTTCAGCTCTAGGCCAATGTAGCACACGCAGAGCAGAAGTTCTACTTCAGCCAAATCAGGCCTGCAAAGAAACTGCGTTTCACAGGCCTTTGCAAGAGATGTTCCCGGTAGGCTCTAAGAGCACTGTGCAGAGCGAGTTGTTTCTTAGCTTCCCAAAGAGCTGGAAGCAAGATGCTTTGGGGCCCATCTCGCCCTTTGGAAAGAAGCCTGCACGTTGTGCCTTTCAGCTCTAGGGCAATGTAGAGCACCCAGAGCAGAAGTTCCACTTCAGCCAGATCAGGCCTGCAAAGAAACTGCGTTTCACAGGCCTTTGTAAGAGACGTTCCCGGTAGGCTGTAAGTGCACTGTGCAGAGCGAGTTGTTTCTTAGCTTCCCAAAGAGCTGAAAGCAAGATGCTTTGGGGCCCAACTCGCCCTTTGGAAAGAAGCCTGCACGTTGTGCCTTTCACCTCTAGGGCCATGTAGCACACCCAGAGCAGAAGTTCTAGTTCAGCCAGATCAGGCCTGCAAAGAAACTGCATTTCACAGGCCTTTGTAACTGATGCTCCCGTTAGGCTGTAAGAGCACTGTGCAGAGCGAGTTGTTTCATAGCTAGCCCAAAGAGCTGGAAGCAAGATGCTTTGGGGCCAAACTCGCCCTTTGCAAAGAAGCCTGCACGTTGTGCCTTTCAGCTCTAGGGCCATGTAGCACACCCAGAGCAGAAGTTCTACTTCAGCCAGATCAGGCCTGCAAAGAAACTGCGTTTCACAGGCCTTTGTAAGAGATGTTCCCGGTAGGCTGTAAGAGCACTGTGCAGAGCGAGTTGTTTCATAGCTAGCCCAAAGAGCTGGAAGCAAGATGCTTTGGGCCCAACTCGCCCTTTGGAAAGAAGCCTGCACGTTGTGCCTTTCAGCTCTAGGCCAATGTAGCACACCCAGAGCAGAAGTTCTACTTCAGCCAGATGAGGCCTGCAAAGAAACTGCGTTTCACAGGCCTTTGCAAGAGATGTTCCCGGTAGGCTGTAAGAGCACTGTGCAGAGCGAGTTGTTTATTAGCTTCCCAAGGAGCTGGAAGCAAGATGCTTTGCGGCCCAACTCGCCCTTTGCAAAGAAGCCTGCACGCTGTGCCTTTCAGCTCTAGGGCAATGTAGCACACGAAGAGCAGAAGTTCTAGTTCAGCCAGATCAGGCCTGCAAAGAAACTGCGTTTCACAGGCCTTTGTAAGAGATGTTCCCGGTAGGCTGTAAGAGCATTGTGCAGAGCGAGTTGTTTCTTAGATTCCCAAAGAGCTGGAAGCAAGATGCTTTGGGGCCCAACTCGCCCTTTGGAAAGAAGCCAGCACGTTGTGCCTTTCAGCTCTAGGCCAATGTAGCACACACAGAGCAGAAGTTCTACTTCAGCCAGATCAGGCCTGCAAAGAAACTGCGTTTCACAGGCCTTTGTAAGAGATGTTCCCGGTAGGCTGTAAGAGCACTGTGCAGAGCGACTTGTTTCTTAGCTTCCAAAAGAGCTGGAAGCAAGATGCTTTGGGGCCCAACTCGCCCTATGGAAAGAAGCCTGCACGTTGTGCCTTTCAGCTCAGGGCCAATGTAGAACACCCAGAGCAGAAGTTCTACTTCAGCCACATCAGGCCTGCAAAGAAACTGCGTTTCACAGGCCTTTGTAAGAGATGTTCCCGGTAGGCTGTAAGAGCACTGTGCAGAGCGACTTGTTTCTTATCTTCCCAAAGAGATGGAAGCAAGATGCTTTGGGGCCCAACCCGCCCTTTGGAAACAGGCCTGCACGTTGTGCCCTTCATCTCTAGGGCAATGTAGCACACCAAGAGCAGAAGTTCTAGTTCAGCGTGATCAGGCCTGCAAAGAAACTGCATTTCACAGGCCTTTGTAAGTGATGGTTCCGGTAGGCTGTAAGAGCACTGTGCAGAGCGAGTTGTTTCATAGCTAGCCCAAAGAGCTGGAAGCAAGATGCTTTGGGGCCCAACTCGCCTTTTGCAAAGAAGCCTGCACATTGTGCCTTTCAGCTCTAGGGCCATGTAGCACACCCAGAGCAGAAGTTCTACTTCAGCCAGATCAGGCCTGCAAAGAAACTGCGTTTCACAGGCCTTTGTAAGAGATGTTCCCGGTAGGCTGTAAGAGCACTGTGCAGAGCGAGTTGTTTATTAGCTTCCCAAGGAGCTGGAAGCAAGTTGCTTTGCGGCCCAACTCGCCCTTTGCAAAGAAGCCTGCACGTTGTGCCTTTCAGGTCTAGGGCAATGTAGCACACCCAGAGCAGAAGTTCTACTTCAGCCAGATCAGGCCTGCAAAGAAACTGCGTTTCACAGGCCTTTGTAAGAGATGTTCCCAGTAGGCTGTAAGAGCACTGTGCAGAGCGACTTGTTTCTTAGCTTCCCAAAGAGCTGGAAGCAAGATGCTTTGGGGCCCAACTCGCCCTTTGGAAACAGGCCTGAACGTTGCGCCCTTCAGCTCTAGGGCAATGTAGCACACCCAGAGCAGAAGTTCTAGTGCAGCGTGATCAGGCCTGCAAAGAAACTGTGTTTAACAGGCCTTTGTAAGAGATGTTCACACTAGGCTGTAAGAGCACTGTGCAGAGCGAATTGTTTCTTAGCTTCCCAAAGAGCTGGAAGCAAGATGGTTTGGGGCCTAACTCGCCCTTTGGAAAGAAGCCTGCACGTTGTGCCTTTCAGCTCTAGGCCAATGTAGCACACCCAGAGCAGAAGTTCTACTTCAGCCAGATCAGGCCTGCAAAGAAACTGCGTTTCACAGGCCTTTGTAAGAGATGTTCCCGGTAGGCTGTAAGAGCACTGTGCAGAGCGAGTTGTTTCTTAGCTTCCCAAAGAGCTGGAAGCAAGATGCTTTGGGGCCCAACTCGCCCTTTGCAAAGAAGCCTGCACGTTGTGCCTTTCAGCTCTAGGGCAATGTAGCACACCCAGAGCAGAAGTTCTACTTCAGCCACATCAGGCCTGCAAAGAAACTGCATTTCACAGGCCTTTGTAAGAGATATTCCCGGTAGGCAGTAAGAGCACTGTGCCGAGCGAGTTGTTTCTTTGCTTCCCAAAGAGCTGGAAGCAAGATGCTTTGGGGCCCAACTCGCCCTTTGGAAAGAAGCCTGCACGTTGTGCCTTTCAGCTCTAGGGCAATGTAGCACACCCAGAGCAGAAGTTCTAGTTCAGCCAGATCAGGCCTGCGAAGAAACTTACTTTCACAGGCCTTTGTAAGAGATGTTCCCGGTAGGCAGTAAGAGCACTGTGCAGAGCGAGTTGTTTCTTAGCTTCCCAAGGAGCTGGAAGCAAGATGCTTTGCGGCCCAACTCGCCCTTTGCAAAGAAGCCTGCACGTTGTGCCTTTCAGCTCTAGGGCAATGTAGCACACGCAGAGCAGAAGTTCTAGTTCAGCCAGATCAGGCCTGCAAAGAAACTGTGTTTAACAGGCCTTTGTAAGAGATGTTCCCACTAGGCTGTAAGAGCACTGTGCAGAGCGACTTGTTTCTTAGCTTCCCAAAGAGCTGGAAGCAAGATGCTTTGGGGCCCAACTCGCCCTTTGGAAAGAAGCCTGCACGTTGTGCCCTTCAGCTCTAGGGCAATGTAGCACACCCAGAGCAGAAGTTCTAGTGCAGCGTGATCAGGCCTGCAAAGAAACTGCATTTCACAGGCCTTTGTAAGTGATGGTTCCGGTAGGCTGTAAGAGCACTGTGCAGAGCGAGTTGTTTCATAGCTAGCCCAAAGAGCTGGAAGCAAGATGCTTTGGGGCCCAACTCGCCTTTTGCAAAGAAGCCTGCACATTGTGCCTTTCAGCTCTAGGGCCATGTAGCACACTCAGAGCAGAAGTTCTACTTCAGCCAGATCAGGCCTGCAAAGAAACTGCGTTTCACAGGCCTTTGTAAGAGATGTTCCCGGTAGGCTGTAAGAGCACTGTGCAGAGCGAGTTGTTTCTTAGCTTCCCAAAGAGCTGGAAGCAAGATGCTTTGGGGCCCAACTCGCCCTTTGGAAAGAAGCCTGCAGGTTGTGCCTTTCAGCTCTAGGCCAAAGTAGCACACCCAGAGCAGAAGTTCTACTTCAGCCACATCAGGCCTGCAAAGAAACTGCGTTTCACAGGCCTTTGTAAGAGATGTTCCCGGTAGGCTGTAAGAGCACTGTGCAGAGCGAGTTGTTTCTTAGCTTCCCAAGGAGTTGGAAGCAAGTTGCTTTGCGGCCCAACTCGCCCTTTGCAAAGAAGCCTGCACGTTGTGCCTTTCAGCTCTAGGGCAATGTAGCACACCCAGAGCAGAAGTTCTACTTCAGCCAGATCAGGCCTGCAAAGAAACTGCGTTTCACAGGCCTTTGTAAGAGATGTTCCCAGTAGGCTGTAAGAGCACTGTGCAGAGCGACTTGTTTCTTAGCTTCCCAAAGAGCTGGAAGCAAGATGCTTTGGGGCCCAACTCGCCCTTTGGAAACAGGCCTGAACGTTGCGCCCTTCAGCTCTAGGGCAATGTAGCACACCCAGAGCAGAAGTTCTAGTGCAGCGTGATCAGGCCTGCAAAGAAACTGTGTTTAACAGGCCTTTGTAAGAGATGTTCCCACTAGGCTGTAAGAGCACTGTGCAGAGCGAATTGTTTCTTAGCTTCCCAAAGAGCTGGAAGCAAGATGGTTTGGGGCCTAACTCGCCCTTTGGAAAGAAGCCTGCACGTTGTGCCTTTCAGCTCTAGGCCAATGTAGCACACCCAGAGCAGAAGTTCTACTTCAGCCAGATCAGGCCTGCAAAGAAACTGCGTTTCACAGGCCTTTGTAAGAGATGTTCCCGGTAGGCTGTAAGAGCACTGTGCAGAGCGAGTTGTTTCTTAGCTTCCCAAAGAGCTGGAAGCAAGATGCTTTGGGGCCCAACTCGCCCTTTGCAAAGAAGCCTGCACGTTGTGCCTTTCAGCTCTAGGGCAATGTAGCACACCCAGAGCAGAAGTTCTACTTCAGCCACATCAGGCCTGCAAAGAAACTGCATTTCACAGGCCTTTGTAAGAGATATTCCCGGTAGGCAGTAAGAGCACTGTGCAGAGCGAGTTGTTTCTTAGCTTCCCAAAGAGCTGGAAGCAAGATGCTTTGGGGCCCAACTCGCCCTTTGGAAAGAAGCCTGCACGTTGTGCCTTTCAGCTCTAGGGCAATGTAGCACACCCAGAGCAGAAGTTCTAGTTCAGCCAGATCAGGCCTGCGAAGAAACTTAGTTTCACAGGCCTTTGTAAGAGATGTTCCCGGTAGGCAGTAAGAGCACTGTGCAGAGCGAGTTGTTTCTTAGCTTCCCAAGGAGCTGGAAGCAAGATGCTTTGCGGCCCAACTCGCCCTTTGCAAAGAAGCCTGCACGTTGTGCCTTTCAGCTCTAGGGCAATGTAGCACACGCAGAGCAGAAGTTCTAGTTCAGCCAGATCAGGCCTGCAAAGAAACTGTGTTTAACAGGCCTTTGTAAGAGATGTTCCCACTAGGCTGTAAGAGCACTGTGCAGAGCGAATTGTTTATTAGCTTCCCAAAGAGTTGGAAGCAAGATGCTTTGGGGCCTAACTCGCCCTTTGGAAAGAAGCCTGCACGTTGTGCCTTTCAGCTCTAGGCCAATGAAGCACACCCAGAGCAGAAGTTCTACTTCAGCCAGATCAGGCCTGCAAAGAAACTGCGTTTCACAGGCCTTTGTAAGAGATGTTCCCGGTAGGCTGTAAGAGCACTGTGCAGAGCGAGTTGTTTCTTAGCTTCCCAAAGAGCTGGAAGCAAGAAGCTTTGGGGCCCAACTTGCCCTTTGGAAAGAAGCCTGCACGTTGTGCCTTTCAGCTCTAGGCCAATGTAGCACACCCAGAGCAGAAGTTCTACTTCAGCCAGATCAGGCCTGCAAAGAAACTTCGTTTCACAGGCCTTTGTAAGAGATGTTCCCGGTAGGCTGTAAGAGCACTGTGCAGAGCGAGTTGTTTCATAGCTAGCCCAAAGAGCTGCAAGCAAGATGCTTTGGGGCCCAACTCGCCCTTTGGAAAGAAGCCTGCACGTTGTGCCTTTCAGCTCTAGGCCAATGTAGCCCACCCAGAGCAGAAGTTCTACTTCAGCCAAATCAGGCCTGCAAAGAAACTGCGTTTCACAGGCCTTTGTAAGAGATGTTCCCGGTAGGCTGTAAGAGCACTGTGCAGAGCGAGTTGTTTCTTAGCTTCCCAAGGAGCTGGAAGCAAGATGCTTTGCGGCCCAACTCGCCCTTTGCAAAGAAGCCTGCACGTTGTGCCTTTCAGCTCTAGGGCAATGTAGCACATGCAGAGCAGAAGTTCTAGTTCAGCCAGATCAGGCCTGCAAAGAAACTGCGTTTGACAGGCCTTTGTAAGAGATGTTCCCGGTAGGCTGTAAGAGCACTGTGCAGAGCGAGTTGTTTCTTAGCTTCCCAAAGAGCTGGAAGCAAGATGCTTTGGGGCCCAACTCGCCCTTTGGAAAGAAGCCTGCATGTTGTGCCTTTCAGCTCTAGGCCAATGTACCACACCCAGAGCAGAAGTTCTACTTCAGCCAGATCAGGCCTGCAAAGAAACTGCGTTTGAGATGCCTTTTTAAGAGATGTTCCCGGTAGGCTGTAAGAGCACTGTGCAGAGCGAGTTGTTTCTTAGCTTCCCAAAGAGCTGGAAGCAAGATGCTTTTGGGCCCAACTCGCCCTTTGGAAAGAAGCCTGCACGTTGTGCCTTTCAGCTCTAGGGCAATGCAGCACACCCAGATCAGAAGTTCTACTTCCGCCAGATCAGGCCTGCAAAGAAACTGCGTTTCACAGGCCTTTGTAAGAGATGTTCCCGGTAGGCTGTAAGAGCACTGTGCAGAGCGACTTGTTTCTTAGCTTCCCAAAGAGCTGGAAGCAAGATGCTTTGGGGCCCAACTCGCCCTTTGGAAAGAAGCCTGCACGTTGTGCCTTTCAGCTCTAGGGCAATGTAGCACACCCAGAGCAGAAGTTCTACTTCAGCCATATCAGGCCTGCAAAGAAACTGCGTTTCACAGGCCTTTGTAAGAGATGTTCCCGGTAAGCTGTAAGAGCACTGTGCAGAGCGAGTTGTTTCTTAGCTTCCCAAAGAGCTGGAAGCAAGATGCTTTGGGGCCCAACTCGCCCTTTGGAAAGAAGCCTGCACGTTGTGCCTTTCAGCTCTAGGCCAATGTAGCAGACCCAGAGCAGAAGTTCGACTTCAGCCAGATCAGGCCTGCAAAGAAACTGCGTTTCATAGGCCTTTGTAAGAGATGTTCCCCGTAGGCTGTAAGAGCACTGTGCAGAGCGAGTTGTTTCTTAGCTTCCCAAGGAGCTGGAAGCAAGATGCTTTGCGGCCCAACTCGCCCTTTGCAAAGAAGCCTGCAAGCTGTGCATTTCAGCTCTAGGGCAATGTAGCACACGCAGAGCAGAAGTTCTAGTTCAGCCAGATCAGGCCTGCAAAGAAACTGCGTTTCACAGGCCTGTGTAAGAGATGTTCCCGGTAGGCTGTAAGAACACTGTGCAGAGCGAGTTGTTTCTTAGCCTCCCAAAGAGCTGGAAGCAAGATGCTTTGGGGCCCAACTCGCCCTTTGGAAAGAAGCCTGCACGTTGTGCCTTTCAGCTCTAGGGCAATGTAGCACACCCAGAGCAGAAGTTCTAGTTCAGCCAGATCAGGCCTGCAAAGAAACTGCATTTCACAGGCCTTTGTAAGAGATGTTCCCGGTAGGCTGTAAGAGCACTGTGCAGAGCGAGTTGTTTCTTAGCTTTCCAAAGAGCTGGAAGCAAGATACTTTGGGGCCCTACTCGCCCTTTGGAAAGAAGCCTGCACGTTGTGCCTTTCAGCTCTAGGGCAATGTGGCACACCCAGAGCAGAAGTTCTATTTCAGCCAGCTCAGGCCTGCAAAGAAACTGCGTTTCACAGGCCTTTGAAAGAGATGCTCACGGTAGGCTGTAAGAGCACTGCGCACAGCGAGTTGTTTCTTAGCTTCCCAAAGAGCTGGAAGCAAGATGCTTTGGGGCCCAACTCGCCCTTTGGAAAGAAGCCTGCTCGTTGTGCCTTTCAGCTCTAGGCCAATGTAGCACACCCAGAGCAGAAGTTCTACTTCAGCCAGATCAGGCCTGCAAAGAAACTGCGTTTCACAGGCCTTTGTAAGAGATGTTCCCGGTAGGCTGTAAGAGCACTGTGCAGAGCGAGTTGTTTCTTAGCTTCCCAAAGAGCTGGAAGCAAGACGCTTTGGGGCCCAACTCGCCCTTTGGAAAGAAGCCTGCACGTTGTGCCTTTCAGCTCTAGGCCAATGTAGCACACGCAGAGCAGAAGTTCTACTTCAGCCAAATCAGGCCTGCAAAGAAACTGCGTTTCACAGGCCTTTGCAAGAGATGTTCCCGGTAGGCTCTAAGAGCACTGTGCAGAGCGAGTTGTTTCTTAGCTTCCCAAAGAGCTGGAAGCAAGATGCTTTGGGGCCCATCTCGCCCTTTGGAAAGAAGCCTGCACGTTGTGCCTTTCAGCTCTAGGGCAATGTAGAGCACCCAGAGCAGAAGTTCCACTTCAGCCAGATCAGGCCTGCAAAGAAACTGCGTTTCACAGGCCTTTGTAAGAGATGTTCCCGGTAGGCTGTAAGTGCACTGTGCAGAGCGAGTTGTTTCTTAGCTTCCCAAAGAGCTGAAAGCAAGATGCTTTGGGGCCCAACTCGCCCTTTGGAAAGAAGCCTGCACGTTGTGCCTTTCACCTCTAGGGCCATGTAGCACACCCAGAGCAGAAGTTCTAGTTCAGCCAGATCAGGCCTGCAAAGAAACTGCATTTCACAGGCCTTTGTAACTGATGCTCCCGTTAGGCTGTAAGAGCACTGTGCAGAGCGAGTTGTTTCATAGCTAGCCCAAAGAGCTGGAAGCAAGATGCTTTGGGGCCAAACTCGCCCTTTGCAAAGAAGCCTGCACGTTGTGCCTTTCAGCTCTAGGGCCATGTAGCACACCCAGAGCAGAAGTTCTACTTCAGCCAGATCAGGCCTGCAAAGAAACTGCGTTTCACAGGCCTTTGTAAGAGATGTTCCCGGTAGGCTGTAAGAGCACTGTGCAGAGCGAGTTGTTTCATAGCTAGCCCAAAGAGCTGGAAGCAAGATGCTTTGGGCCCAACTCGCCCTTTGGAAAGAAGCCTGCACGTTGTGCCTTTCAGCTCTAGGCCAATGTAGCACACCCAGAGCAGAAGTTCTACTTCAGCCAGATGAGGCCTGCAAAGAAACTGCGTTTCACAGGCCTTTGCAAGAGATGTTCCCGGTAGGCTGTAAGAGCACTGTGCAGAGCGAGTTGTTTATTAGCTTCCCAAGGAGCTGGAAGCAAGATGCTTTGCGGCCCAACTCGCCCTTTGCAAAGAAGCCTGCACGCTGTGCCTTTCAGCTCTAGGGCAATGTAGCACACGAAGAGCAGAAGTTCTAGTTCAGCCAGATCAGGCCTGCAAAGAAACTGCGTTTCACAGGCCTTTGTAAGAGATGTTCCCGGTAGGCTGTAAGAGCATTGTGCAGAGCGAGTTGTTTCTTAGATTCCCAAAGAGCTGGAAGCAAGATGCTTTGGGGCCCAACTCGCCCTTTGGAAAGAAGCCAGCACGTTGTGCCTTTCAGCTCTAGGCCAATGTAGCACACACAGAGCAGAAGTTCTACTTCAGCCAGATCAGGCCTGCAAAGAAACTGCGTTTCACAGGCCTTTGTAAGAGATGTTCCCGGTAGGCTGTAAGAGCACTGTGCAGAGCGACTTGTTTCTTAGCTTCCCAAAGAGCTGGAAGCAAGATGCTTTGGGGCCCAACTCGCCCTATGGAAAGAAGCCTGCACGTTGTGCCTTTCAGCTCAGGGCCAATGTAGAACACCCAGAGCAGAAGTTCTACTTCAGCCATGTCAGGCCTGCAAAGAAACTGCGTTTCACAGGCCTTTGTAAGAGATGTTCCCGGTAGGCTGTAAGAGCACTGTGCAGAGCGACTTGTTTCTTATCTTCCCAAAGAGATGGAAGCAAGATGCTTTGGGGCCCAACCCGCCCTTTGGAAACAGGCCTGCACGTTGTGCCCTTCATCTCTAGGGCAATGTAGCACACCAAGAGCAGAAGTTCTAGTTCAGCGTGATCAGGCCTGCAAAGAAACTGCATTTCACAGGCCTTTGTAAGTGATGGTTCCGGTAGGCTGTAAGAGCACTGTGCAGAGCGAGTTGTTTCATAGCTAGCCCAAAGAGCTGGAAGCAAGATGCTTTGGGGCCCAACTCGCCTTTTGCAAAGAAGCCTGCACATTGTGCCTTTCAGCTCTAGGGCCATGTAGCACACCCAGAGCAGAAGTTCTACTTCAGCCAGATCAGGCCTGCAAAGAAACTGCGTTTCACAGGCCTTTGTAAGAGATGTTCCCGGTAGGCTGTAAGAGCACTGTGCAGAGCGAGTTGTTTCTTAGCTTCCCAAAGAGCTGGAAGCAAGATGCTTTGGGGCCCAACTCGCCCTTTGGAAAGAAGCCTGCACGTTGTGCCTTTCAGCTCTAGGCCAATGTAGCCCACCCAGAGCAGAAGTTCTACTTCAGCCAGATCAGGCCTGCAAAGAAACTGCGTTTTACAGGCCTTTGTAAGAGATGTTCCCCGTAGGCTGTAAGAGCACTGTGCAGAGCGACATGTTTCTTAGCTTCCCAAGGAGCTGGAATCAAGATGCTTTGCGGCCCAACTCGGCCTTTGCAAAGAAGCCTGCACGTTGTGCCTTTCAGCTCTAGGGCAATGTAGCACACGCAGAGCAGAAGTTCTAGTTCAGCCAGATCAGGCCTGGAAAGAAACTGCATTTCACAGGCCTTTGTAAGAGATGTTCCCGGTAGGCTGTAAGAGCACTGTGCAGAGCGAGTTGTTCTTAGCTTCCCAAAGAGCTGGAAGCAAGATGCTTTGGGGCCCAACGCACCCTTTGGAAAGAAGCCTGCACGTTGTGTCTTTCAGCTCTAGGCCAATGTAGCACACCCAGAGCAGAAGTTCTACTTCAGCCAGACCAGGCCTGCAAAGAAACTGCGTTTTACAGGCCTTTGTAAGAGATGTTCCCGGTAGGCTGTAAGAGCACTGTGCAGAGCGAGTTGTTTCTTAGCTTCCCAAAGAGCTGGAAGCAAGATGCTTTGGGGCCCAACTCGCCCTTTGGAAAGAAGCCTGCTCGTTGTGCCTTTCAGCTCTAGGCCAATGTAGCACACCCAGAGCAGAAGTTCTACTTCAGCCAGATCAGGCCTGCAAAGAAACTGCGTTTCACAGGCCTTTGTAAGAGATGTTCCCGGTAGGCTGTAAGAGCACTGTGCAGAGCGAGTTGTTTCTTAGCTTCCCAAAGAGCTGGAAGCAAGACGCTTTGGGGCCCAACTCGCCCTTTGGAAAGAAGCCTGCACGTTGTGCCTTTCAGCTCTAGGCCAATGTAGCACACGCAGAGCAGAAGTTCTACTTCAGCCAGATGAGGCCTGCAAAGAAACTGCGTTTCACAGGCCTTTGCAAGAGATGTTCCCGGTAGGCTGTAAGAGCACTGTGCAGAGCGAGTTGTTTCTTAGCTTCCCAAAGAGCTGGAAGCAAGATGCTTTGGGGCCCATCTCGCCCTTTGGAAAGAAGCCTGCACGTTGTGCCTTTCAGCTCTAGGGCAATGTAGAGCACCCAGAGCAGAAGTTCCACTTCAGCCAGATCAGGCCTGCAAAGAAACTGCGTTTCACAGGCCTTTGTAAGAGATGTTCCCGGTAGGCTGTAAGAGCACTGTGCAGAGTGAGTTGTTTCTTAGCTTCCCAAAGAGCTGAAAGCAAGATGCTTTGGGGCCCAACTCGCCCTTTGGAAAGAAGCCTGAACGTTGTGCCTTTCACCTCTAGGGCCATGTAGCACACCCAGAGCAGAAGTTCTAGTTCAGCCAGATCAGGCCTGCAAAGAAACTGCATTTCACAGGCCTTTGTAACTGATGCTCCCGTTAGGCTGTAAGAGCACTGTGCAGAGCGAGTTGTTTCATAGCTAGCCCAAAGAGCTGGAAGCAAGATGCTTTGGGGCCCAACTCGCCCTTTGCAAAGAAGCCTGCACGTTGTGCCTTTCAGCTCTAGGGCCATGTAGCACACCCAGAGCAGAAGTTCTACTTCAGCCAGATCAGGCCTGCAAAGAAACTGCGTTTCACAGGCCTTTGTAAGAGATGTTCCCGGTAGGTTGTAAGAGCACTGTGCAGAGCGAGTTGTTTCATAGCTAGCCCAAAAGCTGGAAGCAAGATGCTTTGGGCCCAACTTGCCCTTTGGAAAGAAGCCTGCACGTTGTGCCTTTCAGCTCTAGGCCAAAATAGCACACCCAGAGCAGAAGTTCTACTTCAGCCAGATGAGGCCTGCAAAGAAACTGCGTTTCACAGGCCTTTGCAAGAGATGTTCGCGGTAGGCTGTAAGAGCACTGTGCAGAGCGAGTTGTTTCTTAGCTTCCCAAGGAGCTGGAAGCAAGATGCTTTGCGGCCCAACTCGCCCTTTGCAAAGAAGCCTGCACGCTGTGCCTTTCAGCTCTAGGGCAATGTAGCACACGAAGAGCAGAAGTTCTAGTTCAGCCAGATCAGGCCTGCAAAGAAACTGCGTTTCACAGGCCTTTGTAAGAGATGTTCCCGGTAGGCTGTAAGAGCACTGTGCAGAGCGAGTTGTTTCTTAGCTTCCCAAAGAGCTGGAAGCAAGATGCTTTGGGGCCCAACTCGCCCTTTGGAAAGAAGCCTGCACGTTGAGCCTTTCAGCTCTAGGTCCATGTAGCACACCCAGAGCAGAGGTTCTACTTCCGCCAGATCAGGCCTGCAAAGAAACTGCGTTTCACAGGCCTTTGTAAGAGATGTTCCCGGTAGGCTGTAAGAGCACTGTGCAGAGCGAGTTGTTTCTTAGCTTCCCAAAGAGCTGGAAGCAAGATACTTTGGGGCCCTACTCGCCCTTTGGAAAGAAGCCTGCACGTTGTGCCTTTCAGCTCTAGGGCAATGTGGCACACCCAGAGCAGAAGTTCTATTTCAGCCAGCTCAGGCCTGCAAAGAAACTGCGTTTCACAGGCCTTTGAAAGAGATGCTCACGGTAGGCTGTAAGAGCACTGCGCACAGCGAGTTGTTTCTTAGCTTCCCAAAGAGCTGGAAGCAAGATGCTTTGGGGCCCAACTCGCCCTTAGGAAAGAAGCCTGCACGTTGAGCCTTTCAGCTCTAGGTCCATGTAGCACACCCAGAGCAGAAGTTCTACTTCAGCCAGATCAGGCCTGCAAAGAAACTGCATTTCACAGGCCTTTGTAAGAGATGTTCCCG
Organism: Equus caballus; assembly: GCF_041296265.1. Taxonomy (NCBI): domain Eukaryota; kingdom Metazoa; phylum Chordata; class Mammalia; order Perissodactyla; family Equidae; genus Equus; species Equus caballus. The sequence goes on along the minus strand of NC_091688.1, from coordinate 50,774,805 downwards.
GTAGGCTGTAAGAGCACTGTGCAGAGCGAGTTGTTCTTAGCTTCCCAAAGAGCTGGAAGCAAGATGCTTTGGGGCCCAACTCACCCTTTGGAAAGAAGCCTGCACGTTGTGCCTTTCAGCTCTAGGCCAATGTAGCACACCCAGAGCAGAAGTTCTACTTCAGCCAGACCAGGCCTGCAAAGAAACTGCGTTTCACAGGCCTTTGTAAGAGATGTTCCCGGTAGGCTGTAAGAGCACTGTGCAGAGCGAGTTGTTTCTTAGCTTCCCAAAGAGCTGGAAGCAAGATGCTTTGGGGCCCAACTCGCCCTTTGGAAAGAAGCCTGCTCGTTGTGCCTTTCAGCTCTAGGCCAATGTAGCACACCCAGAGCAGAAGTTCTACTTCAGCCAGATCAGGCCTGCAAAGAAACTGCGTTTCACAGGCCTTTGTAAGAGATGTTCCCGGTAGGCTGTAAGAGCACTGTGCAGAGCGAGTTGTTTCTTAGCTTCCCAAAGAGCTGGAAGCAAGACGCTTTGGGGCCCAACTCGCCCTTTGGAAAGAAGCCTGCACGTTGTGCCTTTCAGCTCTAGGCCAATGTAGCACACGCAGAGCAGAAGTTCTACTTCAGCCAGATCAGGCCTGCAAAGAAACTGCGTTTCACAGGCCTTTGCAAGAGATGTTCCCGGTAGGCTGTAAGAGCACTGTGCAGAGCGAGTTGTTTCTTAGCTTCCCAAAGAGCTGGAAGCAAGATGCTTTGGGGCCCATCTCGCCCTTTGGAAAGAAGCCTGCACGTTGTGCCTTTCAGCTCTAGGGCAATGTAGAGCACCCAGAGCAGAAGTTCCACTTCAGCCAGATCAGGCCTGCAAAGAAACTGCGTTTCACAGGCATTTGTAAGAGATGTTCCCGGTAGGCTGTAAGTGCACTGTGCAGAGCGAGTTGTTTCTTAGCTTCCCAAAGAGCTGAAAGCAAGATGCTTTGGGGCCCAACTCGCCCTTTGGAAAGAAGCCTGCACGTTGTGCCTTTCACCTCTAGGGCCATGTAGCACACCCAGAGCAGAAGTTCTAGTTCAGCCAGATCAGGCCTGCAAAGAAACTGCATTTCACAGGCCTTTGTAACTGATGCTCCCGTTAGGCTGTAAGAGCACTGTGCAGAGCGAGTTGTTTCATAGCTAGCCCAAAGAGCTGGAAGCAAGATGCTTTGGGGCCCAACTCGCCCTTTGCAAAGAAGCCTGCACGTTGTGCCTTTCAGCTCTAGGGCCATGTAGCACACCCAGAGCAGAAGTTCTACTTCAGCCAGATCAGGCCTGCAAAGAAACTGCGTTTCACAGGCCTTTGTAAGAGATGTTCCCGGTAGGCTGTAAGAGCACTGTGCAGAGCGAGTTGTTTCTTAGCTTCCCAAAGAGCTGGAAGCAAGATGATTTGGGCCCAACTCGCCCTTTGGAAAGAAGCCTGCACGTTGTGCCTTTCAGCTCTAGGCCAATGTAGCACACCCAGAGCAGAAGTTCTACTTCAGCCAGATGAGGCCTGCAAAGAAACTGCGTTTCACAGGCCTTTGCAAGAGATGTTCCCGGTAGGCTGTAAGAGCACTGTGCAGAGCGAGTTGTTTCTTAGCTTCCCAAGGAGCTGGAAGCAAGATGCTTTGCGGCCCAACTCGCCCTTTGCAAAGAAGCCTGCACGCTGTGCCTTTCAGCTCTAGGGCAATGTAGCACACGAAGAGCAGAAGTTCTAGTTCAGCCAGATCAGGCCTGCAAAGAAACTGCGTTTGACAGGCCTTTGTAAGAGATGTTCCCGGTAGGCTGTAAGAGCACTGTGCAGAGCGAGTTGTTTCTTAGCTTCCCAAAGACCTGGAAGCAAGATGCTTTGGGGCCCAACTCGCCCTTTGGAAAGAAGCCAGCACGTTGTGCCTTTCAGCTCTAGGCCAATGTAGCACACACAGAGCAGAAGTTCTACTTCAGCCAGATCAGGCCTGCAAAGAAACTGCGTTTCACAGGCCTTTGTAAGAGATGTTCCCGGTAGGCTGTAAGAGCACTGTGCAGAGCGACTTGTTTCTTAGCTTCCCAAAGAGCTGGAAGCAAGATGCTTTGGGGCCCAACTCGCCCTATGGAAAGAAGCCTGCACGTTGTGCCTTTCAGCTCAGGGCCAATGTAGAACACCCAGAGCAGAAGTTCTACTTCAGCCATGTCAGGCCTGCAAAGAAACTGCGTTTCACAGGCCTTTGTAAGAGATGTTCCCGGTAGGCTGTAAGAGCACTGTGCAGAGCGACTTGTTTCTTATCTTCCCAAAGAGATGGAAGCAAGATGCTTTGGGGCCCAACCCGCCCTTTGGAAACAGGCCTGCACGTTGTGCCCTTCATCTCTAGGGCAATGTAGCACACCAAGAGCAGAAGTTCTAGTTCAGCGTGATCAGGCCTGCAAAGAAACTGCATTTCACAGGCCTTTGTAAGTGATGGATCCGGTAGGCTGTAAGAGCACTGTGCAGAGTGAGTTGTTTCTTAGCTTCCCAAAGAGCTGAAAGCAAGATGCTTTGGGGCCCAACTCGCCCTTTGGAAAGAAGCCTGAACGTTGTGCCTTTCACCTCTAGGGCCATGTAGCACACCCAGAGCAGAAGTTCTAGTTCAGCCAGATCAGGCCTGCAAAGAAACTGCATTTCACAGGCCTTTGTAACTGATGCTCCCGTTAGGCTGTAAGAGCACTGTGCAGAGCGAGTTGTTTCATAGCTAGCCCAAAGAGCTGGAAGCAAGATGCTTTGGGGCCCAACTCGCCCTTTGCAAAGAAGCCTGCACGTTGTGCCTTTCAGCTCTAGGGCCATGTAGCACACCCAGAGCAGAAGTTCTACTTCAGCCAGATCAGGCCTGCAAAGAAACTGCGTTTCACAGGCCTTTGTAAGAGATGTTCCCGGTAGGTTGTAAGAGCACTGTGCAGAGCGAGTTGTTTCATAGCTAGCCCAAAAGCTGGAAGCAAGATGCTTTGGGCCCAACTTGCCCTTTGGAAAGAAGCCTGCACGTTGTGCCTTTCAGCTCTAGGCCAAAATAGCACACCCAGAGCAGAAGTTCTACTTCAGCCAGATGAGGCCTGCAAAGAAACTGCGTTTCACAGGCCTTTGCAAGAGATGTTCGCGGTAGGCTGTAAGAGCACTGTGCAGAGCGAGTTGTTTCTTAGCTTCCCAAGGAGCTGGAAGCAAGATGCTTTGCGGCCCAACTCGCCCTTTGCAAAGAAGCCTGCACGCTGTGCCTTTCAGCTCTAGGGCAATGTAGCACACGAAGAGCAGAAGTTCTAGTTCAGCCAGATCAGGCCTGCAAAGAAACTGCGTTTCACAGGCCTTTGTAAGAGATGTTCCCGGTAGGCTGTAAGAGCACTGTGCAGAGCGAGTTGTTTCTTAGCTTCCCAAAGAGCTGGAAGCAAGATGCTTTGGGGCCCAACTCGCCCTTTGGAAAGAAGCCTGCACGTTGAGCCTTTCAGCTCTAGGTCCATGTAGCACACCCAGAGCAGAAGTTCTACTTCCGCCAGATCAGGCCTGCAAAGAAACTGCGTTTCACAGGCCTTTGTAAGAGATGTTCCCGGTAGGCTGTAAGAGCACTGTGCAGAGCGACTTGTTTCTTAGCTTCCCAAAGAGCTGGAAGCAAGATGCTTTGGGGCCCAACTCGCCCTTTGGAAAGAAGCCTGCACGTTGTGCCTTTCAGCTCTAGGGCAATGTAGCACACCCAGAGCAGAAGTTCTACTTCAGCCATATCAGGCCTGCAAAGAAACTGCGTTTCACAGGCCTTTGTAAGAGATGTTCCCGGTAAGCTGTAAGAGCACTGTGCAGAGCGAGTTGTTTCTTAGCTTCCCAAAGAGCTGGAAGCAAGATGCTTTGGGGCCCAACTCGCCCTTTGGAAAGAAGCCTGCACGTTGTGCCTTTCAGCTCTAGGCCAATGTAGCAGACCCAGAGCAGAAGTTCTACTTCAGCCAGATCAGGCCTGCAAAGAAACTGCGTTTCATAGGCCTTTGTAAGAGATGTTCCCCGTAGGCTGTAAGAGCACTGTGCAGAGCGAGTTGTTTCTTAGCTTCCCAAGGAGCTGGAAGCAAGATGCTTTGCGGCCCAACTCGCCCTTTGCAAAGAAGCCTGCACGCTGTGCCTTTCAGCTCTAGGGCAATGTAGCACACGCAGAGCAGAAGTTCTAGTTCAGCCAGATCAGGCCTGCAAAGAAACTGTGTTTCACAGGCCTTTGTAAGAGATGTTCCCGGTAGGCTGTAAGAACACTGTGCAGAGCGAGTTGTTTCTTAGCTTCCCAAAGAGCTGGAAGCAAGATGCTTTGGGGCCCAACTCGCCCTTTGGAAAGAAGCCTGCTCGTTGTGCCTTTCAGCTCTAGGCCAATGTAGCACACCCAGAGCAGAAGTTCTACTTCAGCCAGATCAGGCCTGCAAAGAAACTGCGTTTCACAGGCCTTTGTAAGAGATGTTCCCGGTAGGCTGTAAGAGCACTGTGCAGAGCGAGTTGTTTCTTAGCTTCCCAAAGAGCTGGAAGCAAGATGCTTTGGGGCCCAACTCGCCCTTTGGAAAGAAGCCTGCACGTTGTGCCTTTCAGCTCTAGGCCAATGTAGCACACGCAGAGCAGAAGTTCTACTTCAGCCAGATCAGGCCTGCAAAGAAACTGCGTTTCACAGGCCTTTGCAAGAGATGTTCCCGGTAGGCTGTAAGAGCACTGTGCAGAGCGAGTTGTTTCTTAGCTTCCCAAAGAGCTGGAAGCAAGATGCTTTGGGGCCCATCTCGCCCTTTGGAAAGAAGCCTGCACGTTGTGCCTTTCAGCTCTAGGGCAATGTAGAGCACCCAGAGCAGAAGTTCCACTTCAGCCAGATCAGGCCTGCAAAGAAACTGCGTTTCACAGGCGTTTGTAAGAGATGTTCCCGGTAGGCTGTAAGAGCACTGTGCAGAGTGAGTTGTTTCTTAGCTTCCCAAAGAGCTGGAAGCAAGATGCTTTGGGGCCCAACTCGCCCTTTGCAAAGAAGCCTGCACGTTGTGCCTTTCAGCTCTAGGGCCATGTAGCACACCCAGAGCAGAAGTTCTACTTCAGCCAGATCAGGCCTGCAAAGAAACTGCGTTTCACAGGCCTTTGTAAGAGATGTTGCCGGTAGGTTGTAAGAGCACTGTGCAGAGCGAGTTGTTTCATAGCTAGCCCAAAAGCTGGAAGCAAGATGCTTTGGGCCCAACTTGCCCTTTGGAAAGAAGCCTGCACGTTGTGCCTTTCAGCTCTAGGCCAAAATAGCACACCCAGAGCAGAAGTTCTACTTCAGCCAGATGAGGCCTGCAAAGAAACTGCGTTTCACAGGCCTTTGCAAGAGATGTTCGCGGTAGGCTGTAAGAGCACTGTGCAGAGCGAGTTGTTTCTTAGCTTCCCAAGGAGCTGGAAGCAAGATGCTTTGCGGCCCAACTCGCCCTTTGCAAAGAAGCCTGCACGCTGTGCCTTTCAGCTCTAGGGCAATGTAGCACACGAAGAGCAGAAGTTCTAGTTCAGCCAGATCAGGCCTGCAAAGAAACTGCGTTTCACAGGCCTTTGTAAGAGATGTTCCCGGTAGGCTGTAAGAGCACTGTGCAGAGCGAGTTGTTTCTTAGCTTCCCAAAGAGCTGGAAGCAAGATGCTTTGGGGCCCAACTCGCCCTTTGGAAAGAAGCCTGCACGTTGAGCCTTTCAGCTCTAGGTCCATGTAGCACACCCAGAGCAGAAGTTCTACTTCTGCCAGATCAGGCCTGCAAAGAAACTGCGTTTCACAGGCCTTTGTAAGAGATGTTCCCGGTAGGCTGTAAGAGCACTGTGCAGAGCGAGTTGTTTCTTAGCTTCCCAAAGAGCTGGAAGCAAGATACTTTGGGGCCCTACTCGCCCTTTGGAAAGAAGCCTGCACGTTGTGCCTTTCAGCTCTAGGGCAATGTGGCACACCCAGAGCAGAAGTTCTATTTCAGCCAGCTCAGGCCTGCAAAGAAACTGCGTTTCACAGGCCTTTGAAAGAGATGCTCACGGTAGGCTGTAAGAGCACTGCGCACAGCGAGTTGTTTCTTAGCTTCCCAAAGAGCTGGAAGCAAGATGCTTTGGGGCCCAACTCGCCCTTAGGAAAGAAGCCTGCACGTTGAGCCTTTCAGCTCTAGGTCCATGTAGCACACCCAGAGCAGAAGTTCTACTTCAGCCAGATCAGGCCTGCAAAGAAACTGCATTTCACAGGCCTTTGTAAGAGATGTTCCCGGTAGGCTGTAAGAGCACTGTGCAGAGCGAGTTTTTCTTAGCTTCCCAAAGAGCTGGAAGCAAGATGCTTTGGGGCCCAACTCACCCTTTGGAAAGAAGCCTGCACGTTGTGCCTTTCAGCTCTAGGCCAATGTAGCACACCCAGAGCAGAAGTTCTACTTCAGCCAGACCAGGCCTGCAAAGAAACTGCGTTTCACAGGCCTTTGTAAGAGATGTTCCCGGTAGGCTGTAAGAGCACTGTGCAGAGCGAGTTGTTTCTTATCTTCCCAAAGAGATGGAAGCAAGATGCTTTGGGGCCCAACCCGCCCTTTGGAAACAGGCCTGCACGTTGTGCCCTTCATCTCTAGGGCAATGTAGCACACCAAGAGCAGAAGTTCTAGTTCAGCGTGATCAGGCCTGCAAAGAAACTGCATTTCACAGGCCTTTGTAAGTGATGGATCCGGTAGGCTGTAAGAGCACTGTGCAGAGTGAGTTGTTTCTTAGCTTCCCAAAGAGCTGAAAGCAAGATGCTTTGGGGCCCAACTCGCCCTTTGGAAAGAAGCCTGAACGTTGTGCCTTTCACCTCTAGGGCCATGTAGCACACCCAGAGCAGAAGTTCTAGTTCAGCCAGATCAGGCCTGCAAAGAAACTGCATTTCACAGGCCTTTGTAACTGATGCTCCCGTTAGGCTGTAAGAGCACTGTGCAGAGCGAGTTGTTTCATAGCTAGCCCAAAGAGCTGGAAGCAAGATGCTTTGGGGCCCAACTCGCCCTTTGCAAAGAAGCCTGCACGTTGTGCCTTTCAGCTCTAGGGCCATGTAGCACACCCAGAGCAGAAGTTCTACTTCAGCCAGATCAGGCCTGCAAAGAAACTGCGTTTCACAGGCCTTTGTAAGAGATGTTCCCGGTAGGTTGTAAGAGCACTGTGCAGAGCGAGTTGTTTCATAGCTAGCCCAAAAGCTGGAAGCAAGATGCTTTGGGCCCAACTTGCCCTTTGGAAAGAAGCCTGCACGTTGTGCCTTTCAGCTCTAGGCCAAAATAGCACACCCAGAGCAGAAGTTCTACTTCAGCCAGATGAGGCCTGCAAAGAAACTGCGTTTCACAGGCCTTTGCAAGAGATGTTCGCGGTAGGCTGTAAGAGCACTGTGCAGAGCGAGTTGTTTCTTAGCTTCCCAAGGAGCTGGAAGCAAGATGCTTTGCGGCCCAACTCGCCCTTTGCAAAGAAGCCTGCACGCTGTGCCTTTCAGCTCTAGGGCAATGTAGCACACGAAGAGCAGAAGTTCTAGTTCAGCCAGATCAGGCCTGCAAAGAAACTGCGTTTCACAGGCCTTTGTAAGAGATGTTCCCGGTAGGCTGTAAGAGCACTGTGCAGAGCGAGTTGTTTCTTAGCTTCCCAAAGAGCTGGAAGCAAGATGCTTTGGGGCCCAACTCGCCCTTTGGAAAGAAGCCTGCACGTTGAGCCTTTCAGCTCTAGGTCCATGTAGCACACCCAGAGCAGAAGTTCTACTTCCGCCAGATCAGGCCTGCAAAGAAACTGCGTTTCACAGGCCTTTGTAAGAGATGTTCCCGGTAGGCTGTAAGAGCACTGTGCAGAGCGACTTGTTTCTTAGCTTCCCAAAGAGCTGGAAGCAAGATGCTTTGGGGCCCAACTCGCCCTTTGGAAAGAAGCCTGCACGTTGTGCCTTTCAGCTCTAGGGCAATGTAGCACACCCAGAGCAGAAGTTCTACTTCAGCCATATCAGGCCTGCAAAGAAACTGCGTTTCACAGGCCTTTGTAAGAGATGTTCCCGGTAAGCTGTAAGAGCACTGTGCAGAGCGAGTTGTTTCTTATCTTCCCAAAGAGATGGAAGCAAGATGCTTTGGGGCCCAACTCGCCCTTTGGAAAGAAGCCTGCACGTTGTGCCTTTCAGCTCTAGGCCAATGTAGCAGACCCAGAGCAGAAGTTCTACTTCAGCCAGATCAGGCCTGCAAAGAAACTGCGTTTCATAGGCCTTTGTAAGAGATGTTCCCCGTAGGCTGTAAGAGCACTGTGCAGAGCGAGTTGTTTCTTAGCTTCCCAAGGAGCTGGAAGCAAGATGCTTTGCGGCCCAACTCGCCCTTTGCAAAGAAGCCTGCACGCTGTGCCTTTCAGCTCTAGGGCAATGTAGCACACGCAGAGCAGAAGTTCTAGTTCAGCCAGATCAGGCCTGCAAAGAAACTGTGTTTCACAGGCCTTTGTAAGAGATGTTCCCGGTAGGCTGTAAGAACACTGTGCAGAGCGAGTTGTTTCTTAGCTTCCCAAAGAGCTGGAAGCAAGATGCTTTGGGGCCCAACTCGCCCTTTGGAAAGAAGCCTGCTCGTTGTGCCTTTCAGCTCTAGGCCAATGTAGCACACCCAGAGCAGAAGTTCTACTTCAGCCAGATCAGGCCTGCAAAGAAACTGCGTTTCACAGGCCTTTGTAAGAGATGTTCCCGGTAGGCTGTAAGAGCACTGTGCAGAGCGAGTTGTTTCTTAGCTTCCCAATGAGCTGGAAGCAAGACGCTTTGGGGCCCAACTCGCCCTTTGGAAAGAAGCCTGCACGTTGTGCCTTTCAGCTCTAGGCCAATGTAGCACACGCAGAGCAGAAGTTCTACTTCAGCCAGATCAGGCCTGCAAAGAAACTGCGTTTCACAGGCCTTTGCAAGAGATGTTCCCGGTAGGCTGTAAGAGCACTGTGCAGAGCGAGTTGTTTCTTAGCTTCCCAAAGAGCTGGAAGCAAGATGCTTTGGGGCCCATCTCGCCCTTTGGAAAGAAGCCTGCACGTTGTGCCTTTCAGCTCTAGGGCAATGTAGAGCACCCAGAGCAGAAGTTCCACTTCAGCCAGATCAGGCCTGCAAAGAAACTGCGTTTCACAGGCCTTTGTAAGAGATGTTCCCGGTAGGCTGTAAGAGCACTGTGCAGAGTGAGTTGTTTCTTAGCTTCCCAAAGAGCTGAAAGCAAGATGCTTTGGGGCCCAACTCGCCCTTTGGAAAGAAGCCTGAACGTTGTGCCTTTCACCTCTAGGGCCATGTAGCACACCCAGAGCAGAAGTTCTAGTTCAGCCAGATCAGGCCTGCAAAGAAACTGCATTTCACAGGCCTTTGTAACTGATGCTCCCGTTAGGCTGTAAGAGCACTGTGCAGAGCGAGTTGTTTCATAGCTAGCCCAAAGAGCTGGAAGCAAGATGCTTTGGGGCCCAACTCGCCCTTTGCAAAGAAGCCTGCACGTTGTGCCTTTCAGCTCTAGGGCCATGTAGCACACCCAGAGCAGAAGTTCTACTTCAGCCAGATCAGGCCTGCAAAGAAACTGCGTTTCACAGGCCTTTGTAAGAGATGTTCCCGGTAGGTTGTAAGAGCACTGTGCAGAGCGAGTTGTTTCATAGCTAGCCCAAAAGCTGGAAGCAAGATGCTTTGGGCCCAACTTGCCCTTTGGAAAGAAGCCTGCACGTTGTGCCTTTCAGCTCTAGGCCAAAATAGCACACCCAGAGCAGAAGTTCTACTTCAGCCAGATGAGGCCTGCAAAGAAACTGCGTTTCACAGGCCTTTGCAAGAGATGTTCGCGGTAGGCTGTAAGAGCACTGTGCAGAGCGAGTTGTTTCTTAGCTTCCCAAGGAGCTGGAAGCAAGATGCTTTGCGGCCCAACTCGCCCTTTGCAAAGAAGCCTGCACGCTGTGCCTTTCAGCTCTAGGGCAATGTAGCACACGAAGAGCAGAAGTTCTAGTTCAGCCAGATCAGGCCTGCAAAGAAACTGCGTTTCACAGGCCTTTGTAAGAGATGTTCCCGGTAGGCTGTAAGAGCACTGTGCAGAGCGAGTTGTTTCTTAGCTTCCCAAAGAGCTGGAAGCAAGATGCTTTGGGGCCCAACTCGCCCTTTGGAAAGAAGCCAGCACGTTGAGCCTTTCAGCTCTAGGTCCATGTAGCACACCCAGAGCAGAAGTTCTACTTCCGCCAGATCAGGCCTGCAAAGAAACTGCGTTTCACAGGCCTTTGTAAGAGATGTTCCCGGTAGGCTGTAAGAGCACTGTGCAGAGCGAGTTGTTTCTTAGCTTCCCAAAGAGCTGGAAGCAAGATACTTTGGGGCCCTACTCGCCCTTTGGAAAGAAGCCTGCACGTTGTGCCTTTCAGCTCTAGGGCAATGTGGCACACCCAGAGCAGAAGTTCTATTTCAGCCAGCTCAGGCCTGCAAAGAAACTGCGTTTCACAGGCCTTTGAAAGAGATGCTCACGGTAGGCTGTAAGAGCACTGCGCACAGCGAGTTGTTTCTTAGCTTCCCAAAGAGCTGGAAGCAAGATGCTTTGGGGCCCAACTCGCCCTTAGGAAAGAAGCCTGCACGTTGAGCCTTTCAGCTCTAGGTCCATGTAGCACACCCAGAGCAGAAGTTCTACTTCAGCCAGATCAGGCCTGCAAAGAAACTGCATTTCACAGGCCTTTGTAAGAGATGTTCCCGGTAGGCTGTAAGAGCACTGTGCAGAGCGAGTTGTTCTTAGCTTCCCAAAGAGCTGGAAGCAAGATGCTTTGGGGCCCAACTCACCCTTTGGAAAGAAGCCTGCACGTTGTGCCTTTCAGCTCTAGGCCAATGTAGCACACCCAGAGCAGAAGTTCTACTTCAGCCAGACCAGGCCTGCAAAGAAACTGCGTTTCACAGGCCTTTGTAAGAGATGTTCCCGGTAGGCTGTAAGAGCACTGTGCAGAGCGAGTTGTTTCTTAGCTTCCCAAAGAGCTGGAAGCAAGATGCTTTGGGGCCCAACTCGCCCTTTGGAAAGAAGCCTGCTCGTTGTGCCTTTCAGCTCTAGGCCAATGTAGCACACCCAGAGCAGAAGTTCTACTTCAGCCAGATCAGGCCTGCAAAGAAACTGCGTTTCACAGGCCTTTGTAAGAGATGTTCCCGGTAGGCTGTAAGAGCACTGTGCAGAGCGAGTTGTTTCTTAGCTTCCCAAAGAGCTGGAAGCAAGACGCTTTGGGGCCCAACTCGCCCTTTGGAAAGAAGCCTGCACGTTGTGCCTTTCAGCTCTAGGCCAATGTAGCACACGCAGAGCAGAAGTTCTACTTCAGCCAGATCAGGCCTGCAAAGAAACTGCGTTTCACAGGCCTTTGCAAGAGATGTTCCCGGTAGGCTGTAAGAGCACTGTGCAGAGCGAGTTGTTTCTTAGCTTCCCAAAGAGCTGGAAGCAAGATGCTTTGGGGCCCATCTCGCCCTTTGGAAAGAAGCCTGCACGTTGTGCCTTTCAGCTCTAGGGCAATGTAGAGCACCCAGAGCAGAAGTTCCACTTCAGCCAGATCAGGCCTGCAAAGAAACTGCGTTTCACAGGCATTTGTAAGAGATGTTCCCGGTAGGCTGTAAGTGCACTGTGCAGAGCGAGTTGTTTCTTAGCTTCCCAAAGAGCTGAAAGCAAGATGCTTTGGGGCCCAACTCGCCCTTTGGAAAGAAGCCTGCACGTTGTGCCTTTCACCTCTAGGGCCATGTAGCACACCCAGAGCAGAAGTTCTAGTTCAGCCAGATCAGGCCTGCAAAGAAACTGCATTTCACAGGCCTTTGTAACTGATGCTCCCGTTAGGCTGTAAGAGCACTGTGCAGAGCGAGTTGTTTCATAGCTAGCCCAAAGAGCTGGAAGCAAGATGCTTTGGGGCCCAACTCGCCCTTTGCAAAGAAGCCTGCACGTTGTGCCTTTCAGCTCTAGGGCCATGTAGCACACCCAGAGCAGAAGTTCTACTTCAGCCAGATCAGGCCTGCAAAGAAACTGCGTTTCACAGGCCTTTGTAAGAGATGTTCCCGGTAGGCTGTAAGAGCACTGTGCAGAGCGAGTTGTTTCTTAGCTTCCCAAAGAGCTGGAAGCAAGATGATTTGGGCCCAACTCGCCCTTTGGAAAGAAGCCTGCACGTTGTGCCTTTCAGCTCTAGGCCAATGTAGCACACCCAGAGCAGAAGTTCTACTTCAGCCAGATGAGGCCTGCAAAGAAACTGCGTTTCACAGGCCTTTGCAAGAGATGTTCCCGGTAGGCTGTAAGAGCACTGTGCAGAGCGAGTTGTTTCTTAGCTTCCCAAGGAGCTGGAAGCAAGATGATTTGCGGCCCAACTCGCCCTTTGCAAAGAAGCCTGCACGCTGTGCCTTTCAGCTCTAGGGCAATGTAGCACACGAAGAGCAGAAGTTCTAGTTCAGCCAGATCAGGCCTGCAAAGAAACTGCGTTTGACAGGCCTTTGTAAGAGATGTTCCCGGTAGGCTGTAAGAGCACTGTGCAGAGCGAGTTGTTTCTTAGCTTCCCAAAGACCTGGAAGCAAGATGCTTTGGGGCCCAACTCGCCCTTTGGAAAGAAGCCAGCACGTTGTGCCTTTCAGCTCTAGGCCAATGTAGCACACACAGAGCAGAAGTTCTACTTCAGCCAGATCAGGCCTGCAAAGAAACTGCGTTTCACAGGCCTTTGTAAGAGATGTTCCCGGTAGGCTGTAAGAGCACTGTGCAGAGCGACTTGTTTCTTAGCTTCCCAAAGAGCTGGAAGCAAGATGCTTTGGGGCCCAACTCGCCCTATGGAAAGAAGCCTGCACGTTGTGCCTTTCAGCTCAGGGCCAATGTAGAACACCCAGAGCAGAAGTTCTACTTCAGCCATGTCAGGCCTGCAAAGAAACTGCGTTTCACAGGCCTTTGTAAGAGATGTTCCCGGTAGGCTGTAAGAGCACTGTGCAGAGCGAGTTGTTTCTTATCTTCCCAAAGAGATGGAAGCAAGATGCTTTGGGGCCCAACCCGCCCTTTGGAAACAGGCCTGCACGTTGTGCCCTTCATCTCTAGGGCAATGTAGCACACCAAGAGCAGAAGTTCTAGTTCAGCGTGATCAGGCCTGCAAAGAAACTGCATTTCACAGGCCTTTGTAAGTGATGGATCCGGTAGGCTGTAAGAGCACTGTGCAGAGTGAGTTGTTTCTTAGCTTCCCAAAGAGCTGAAAGCAAGATGCTTTGGGGCCCAACTCGCCCTTTGGAAAGAAGCCTGAACGTTGTGCCTTTCACCTCTAGGGCCATGTAGCACACCCAGAGCAGAAGTTCTAGTTCAGCCAGATCAGGCCTGCAAAGAAACTGCATTTCACAGGCCTTTGTAACTGATGCTCCCGTTAGGCTGTAAGAGCACTGTCCAGAGCGAGTTGTTTCATAGCTAGCCCAAAGAGCTGGAAGCAAGATGCTTTGGGGCCCAACTCGCCCTTTGCAAAGAAGCCTGCACGTTGTGCCTTTCAGCTCTAGGGCCATGTAGCACACCCAGAGCAGAAGTTCTACTTCAGCCAGATCAGGCCTGCAAAGAAACTGCGTTTCACAGGCCTTTGTAAGAGATGTTCCCGGTAGGTTGTAAGAGCACTGTGCAGAGCGAGTTGTTTCATAGCTAGCCCAAAAGCTGGAAGCAAGATGCTTTGGGCCCAACTTGCCCTTTGGAAAGAAGCCTGCACGTTGTGCCTTTCAGCTCTAGGCCAAAATAGCACACCCAGAGCAGAAGTTCTACTTCAGCCAGATGAGGCCTGCAAAGAAACTGCGTTTCACAGGCCTTTGCAAGAGATGTTCGCGGTAGGCTGTAAGAGCACTGTGCAGAGCGAGTTGTTTCTTAGCTTCCCAAGGAGCTGGAAGCAAGATGCTTTGCGGCCCAACTCGCCCTTTGCAAAGAAGCCTGCACGCTGTGCCTTTCAGCTCTAGGGCAATGTAGCACACGAAGAGCAGAAGTTCTAGTTCAGCCAGATCAGGCCTGCAAAGAAACTGCGTTTCACAGGCCTTTGTAAGAGATGTTCCCGGTAGGCTGTAAGAGCACTGTGCAGAGCGAGTTGTTTCTTAGCTTCCCAAAGAGCTGGAAGCAAGATGCTTTGGGGCCCAACTCGCCCTTTGGAAAGAAGCCTGCACGTTGAGCCTTTCAGCTCTAGGTCCATGTAGCACACCCAGAGCAGAAGTTCTACTTCCGCCAGATCAGGCCTGCAAAGAAACTGCGTTTCACAGGCCTTTGTAAGAGATGTTCCCGGTAGGCTGTAAGAGCACTGTGCAGAGCGACTTGTTTCTTAGCTTCCCAAAGAGCTGGAAGCAAGATGCTTTGGGGCCCAACTCGCCCTTTGGAAAGAAGCCTGCACGTTGTGCCTTTCAGCTCTAGGGCAATGTAGCACACCCAGAGCAGAAGTTCTACTTCAGCCATATCAGGCCTGCAAAGAAACTGCGTTTCACAGGCCTTTGTAAGAGATGTTCCCGGTAAGCTGTAAGAGCACTGTGCAGAGCGAGTTGTTTCTTAGCTTCCCAAAGAGCTGGAAGCAAGATGCTTTGGGGCCCAACTCGCCCTTTGGAAAGAAGCCTGCACGTTGTGCCTTTCAGCTCTAGGCCAATGTAGCAGACCCAGAGCAGAAGTTCTACTTCAGCCAGATCAGGCCTGCAAAGAAACTGCGTTTCATAGGCCTTTGTAAGAGATGTTCCCCGTAGGCTGTAAGAGCACTGTGCAGAGCGAGTTGTTTCTTAGCTTCCCAAGGAGCTGGAAGCAAGATGCTTTGCGGCCCAACTCGCCCTTTGCAAAGAAGCCTGCACGCTGTGCCTTTCAGCTCTAGGGCAATGTAGCACACGCAGAGCAGAAGTTCTAGTTCAGCCAGATCAGGCCTGCAAAGAAACTGTGTTTCACAGGCCTTTGTAAGAGATGTTCCCGGTAGGCTGTAAGAACACTGTGCAGAGCGAGTTGTTTCTTAGCTTCCCAAAGAGCTGGAAGCAAGATGCTTTGGGGCCCAACTCGCCCTTTGGAAAGAAGCCTGCACGTTGTGCCTTTCAGCTCTAGGGCAATGTAGCTCACCCAGAGCAGAAGTTCTAGTTCAGCCAGATCAGGCCTGCAAAGAAACTGCATTTCACAGGCCTTTGTAAGAGATGTTCCCGGTAGGCTGTAAGAGCACTGTGCAGAGCGAGTTGTTTCTTAGCTTCCCAAAGAGCTGGAAGCAAGATACTTTGGGGCCCTACTCGCCCTTTGGAAAGAAGCCTGCACGTTGTGCCTTTCAGCTCTAGGGCAATGTGGCACACCCAGAGCAGAAGTTCTATTTCAGCCAGCTCAGGCCTGCAAAGAAACTGCGTTTCACAGGCCTTTGAAAGAGATGCTCACGGTAGGCTGTAAGAGCACTGCGCACAGCGAGTTGTTTCTTAGCTTCCCAAAGAGCTGGAAGCAAGATGCTTTGGGGCCCAACTCGCCCTTAGGAAAGAAGCCTGCACGTTGAGCCTTTCAGCTCTAGGTCCATGTAGCACACCCAGAGCAGAAGTTCTACTTCAGCCAGATCAGGCCTGCAAAGAAACTGCATTTCACAGGCCTTTGTAAGAGATGTTCCCGGTAGGCTGTAAGAGCACTGTGCAGAGCGAGTTGTTCTTAGCTTCCCAAAGAGCTGGAAGCAAGATGCTTTGGGGCCCAACTCACCCTTTGGAAAGAAGCCTGCACGTTGTGCCTTTCAGCTCTAGGCCAATGTAGCACACCCAGAGCAGAAGTTCTACTTCAGCCAGACCAGGCCTGCAAAGAAACTGCGTTTCACAGGCCTTTGTAAGAGATGTTCCCGGTAGGCTGTAAGAGCACTGTGCAGAGCGAGTTGTTTCTTAGCTTCCCAAAGAGCTGGAAGCAAGATGCTTTGGGGCCCAACTCGCCCTTTGGAAAGAAGCCTGCTCGTTGTGCCTTTCAGCTCTAGGCCAATGTAGCACACCCAGAGCAGAAGTTCTACTTCAGCCAGATCAGGCCTGCAAAGAAACTGCGTTTCACAGGCCTTTGTAAGAGATGTTCCCGGTAGGCTGTAAGAGCACTGTGCAGAGCGAGTTGTTTCTTAGCTTCCCAAAGAGCTGGAAGCAAGACGCTTTGGGGCCCAACTCGCCCTTTGGAAAGAAGCCTGCACGTTGTGCCTTTCAGCTCTAGGCCAATGTAGCACACGCAGAGCAGAAGTTCTACTTCAGCCAGATCAGGCCTGCAAAGAAACTGCGTTTCACAGGCCTTTGCAAGAGATGTTCCCGGTAGGCTGTAAGAGCACTGTGCAGAGCGAGTTGTTTCTTAGCTTCCCAAAGAGCTGGAAGCAAGATGCTTTGGGGCCCATCTCGCCCTTTGGAAAGAAGCCTGCACGTTGTGCCTTTCAGCTCTAGGGCAATGTAGAGCACCCAGAGCAGAAGTTCCACTTCAGCCAGATCAGGCCTGCAAAGAAACTGCGTTTCACAGGCATTTGTAAGAGATGTTCCCGGTAGGCTGTAAGTGCACTGTGCAGAGCGAGTTGTTTCTTAGCTTCCCAAAGAGCTGAAAGCAAGATGCTTTGGGGCCCAACTCGCCCTTTGGAAAGAAGCCTGCACGTTGTGCCTTTCACCTCTAGGGCCATGTAGCACACCCAGAGCAGAAGTTCTAGTTCAGCCAGATCAGGCCTGCAAAGAAACTGCATTTCACAGGCCTTTGTAACTGATGCTCCCGTTAGGCTGTAAGAGCACTGTGCAGAGCGAGTTGTTTCATAGCTAGCCCAAAGAGCTGGAAGCAAGATGCTTTGGGGCCCAACTCGCCCTTTGCAAAGAAGCCTGCACGTTGTGCCTTTCAGCTCTAGGGCCATGTAGCACACCCAGAGCAGAAGTTCTACTTCAGCCAGATCAGGCCTGCAAAGAAACTGCGTTTCACAGGCCTTTGTAAGAGATGTTCCCGGTAGGCTGTAAGAGCACTGTGCAGAGCGAGTTGTTTCTTAGCTTCCCAAAGAGCTGGAAGCAAGATGCTTTGGGCCCAACTCGCCCTTTGGAAAGAAGCCTGCACGTTGTGCCTTTCAGCTCTAGGCCAATGTAGCACACCCAGAGCAGAAGTTCTACTTCAGCCAGATGAGGCCTGCAAAGAAACTGCGTTTCACAGGCCTTTGCAAGAGATGTTCCCGGTAGGCTGTAAGAGCACTGTGCAGAGCGAGTTGTTTCTTAGCTTCCCAAGGAGCTGGAAGCAAGATGCTTTGCGGCCCAACTCGCCCTTTGCAAAGAAGCCTGCACGCTGTGCCTTTCAGCTCTAGGGCAATGTAGCACACGAAGAGCAGAAGTTCTAGTTCAGCCAGATCAGGCCTGCAAAGAAACTGCGTTTGACAGGCCTTTGTAAGAGATGTTCCCGGTAGGCTGTAAGAGCACTGTGCAGAGCGAGTTGTTTCTTAGCTTCCCAAAGACCTGGAAGCAAGATGCTTTGGGGCCCAACTCACCCTTTGGAAAGAAGCCAGCACGTTGTGCCTTTCAGCTCTAGGCCAATGTAGCACACACAGAGCAGAAGTTCTACTTCAGCCAGATCAGGCCTGCAAAGAAACTGCGTTTCACAGGCCTTTGTAAGAGATGTTCCCGGTAGGCTGTAAGAGCACTGTGCAGAGCGACTTGTTTCTTAGCTTCCCAAAGAGCTGGAAGCAAGATGCTTTGGGGCCCAACTCGCCCTATGGAAAGAAGCCTGCACGTTGTGCCTTTCAGCTCAGGGCCAATGTAGAACACCCAGAGCAGAAGTTCTACTTCAGCCATGTCAGGCCTGCAAAGAAACTGCGTTTCACAGGCCTTTGTAAGAGATGTTCCCGGTAGGCTGTAAGAGCACTGTGCAGAGCGAGTTGTTTCTTATCTTCCCAAAGAGATGGAAGCAAGATGCTTTGGGGCCCAACCCGCCCTTTGGAAACAGGCCTGCACGTTGTGCCCTTCATCTCTAGGGCAATGTAGCACACCAAGAGCAGAAGTTCTAGTTCAGCGTGATCAGGCCTGCAAAGAAACTGCATTTCACAGGCCTTTGTAAGTGATGGATCCGGTAGGCTGTAAGAGCACTGTGCAGAGCGAGTTGTTTGATAGCTAGCCCAAAGAGCTGGAAGCAAGATGCTTTGGGGCCCAACTCGCCTTTTGCAAAGAAGCCTGCACATTGTGCCTTTCAGCTCTAGGGCCATGTAGCACACCCAGAGCAGAAGTTCTACTTCAGCCAGATCAGGCCTGCAAAGAAACTGCGTTTCACAGGCATTTGTAAGAGATGTTCCCCGTAGGCTGTAAGAGCACTGTGCAGAGCGAGTTGTTTCTTAGCTTCCCAAAGAGCTGGAAGCAAGATGCTTTGGGGCCCAACTCGCCCTTTGGAAAGAAGCCTGCACGTTGTGCCTTTCAGCTCTAGGCCAATGTAGCCCACCCAGAGCAGAAGTTCTACTTCAGCCAGATCAGGCCTGCAAAGAAACTGCGTTTTACAGGCCTTTGTAAGAGATGTTCCCCGTAGGCTGTAAGAGCACTGTGCAGAGCGACATGTTTCTTAGCTTCCCAAAGAGCTGGAAGCAAGATGCTTTGGGGCCCAACTCGCCCTTTGGAAAGAAGCCTGCACGTTGTGCCTTTCAGCTCAGGGCCAATGTAGAACACCCAGAGCAGAAGTTCTACTTCAGCCATATCAGGCCTGCAAAGAAACTCGTTTCACAGGCCTTTGTAAGAGATGTTCCCGGTAGGCTGTAAGAGCACTGTGCAGAGCGAGTTGTTTCTTAGCTTCCCAAAGAGCTGGAAGCAAGATGCTTTGGGGCCCAACTTGCCCTTTGGAAAGAAGCCTGCACGCTGTGCCTTTCAGCTCTAGGGCAATGTAGCACACGCAGAGCAGAAGTTCTACTTCAGCCAGATCAGGCCTGCAAAGAAACTGCGTTTCACAGGCCTTTGGAAGAGATGTTCCCGGTAGGCTGTAAGAGCACTGTGCAGAGCGAGTTGTTTCTTAGCTTCCCAAAGAGCTGGAAGCAAGATGCTTTGCGGCCCAACTCGTCCTTTGGAAAGAAGCCTGCACGTTGTGCCTTCAGCTCTAGGCCAATGTAGCACACCCAGAGCAGAAGTTCTACTTCAGCCAGATCAGGCCTGCAAAGAAATTGCGTTTGAGATGCCTTTGTAAGAGATGTTCCCGGTAGGCTGTAAAAGCACTGTGCAGAGCGAGTTGTTTCTTAGCTTCCCAAAGAGCTGGAAGCAAGATGCTTTGGGGCCCAACTCGCCCTTTGGAAAGAAGCCTGCACGTTGTGCCTTTCAGCTCTAGGCCAATGTAGCCCACCCAGAGCAGAAATTCTACTTCAGCCAAATCAGGCCTGCAAAGAAACTGCGTTTCACAGGCCTTTGTAAGAGATGTTCCCGGTAGGCTGTAAGAGCACTGTGCAGAGCGAGTTGTTTCTTAGCTTCCCAAGGAGCTGGAAGCAAGATGCTTTGCGGCCCAACTCGCCCTTTGCAAAGAAGCCTGCACGTTGTGCCTTTCAGCTCTAGGGCAATGTAGCACATGCAGAGCAGAAGTTCTAGTTCAGACAGATCAGGCCTGCAAAGAAACTGCGTTTGACAGGCCTTTGTAAGAGATGTTCCCGGTAGGCTGTAAGAGCACTGTGCAGAGCGAGTTGTTTCTTAGCTTCCCAAAGAGCTGGAAGCAAGATGCTTTGGGGCCCAACTCGCCCTTTGGAAAGAAGCCTGCATGTTGTGCCTTTCAGCTATAGGCCAATGTACCACACCCAGAGCAGAAGTTCTACTTCACCCAGATCAGGCCTGCAAAGAAACTGCGTTTGAGATGCCTTTTTAAGAGATATTCCCGGTAGGCTGTAAGAGCACTGTGCAGAGCGAGTTGTTTCTTAGCTTCCCAAAGAGCTGGAAGCAAGATGCTTTTGGGCCCAACTCGCCCTTTGGAAAGAAGCCTGCACGTTGTGCCTTTCAGCTCTAGGGCAATGCAGCACACCCAGATCAGAAGTTCTACTTCCGCCAGATCAGGCCTGCAAAGAAACTGCGTTTCACAGGCCTTTGTAAGAGATGTTCCCGGTAGGCTGTAAGAGCACTGGGCAGAGCGACTTGTTTCTTAGCTTCCCAAAGAGCTGGAAGCAAGATGCTTTGGGGCCCAACTCGCCCTTTGGAAAGAAGCCTGCACGTTGTGCCTTTCAGCTCTAGGGCAATGTAGCACACCCAGAGCAGAAGTTCTACTTCAGCCAGATCAGGCCTGCAAAGAAACTGCGTTTCACAGGCCTTTGTAAGAGATGTTCCCGGTAAGCTGTAAGAGCACTGTGCAGAGCGAGTTGTTTCTTAGCTTCCCAAAGAGCTGGAAGCAAGATGCTTTGGGGCCCAACTCTCCCTTTGGAAAGAAGCCTGCACGTTGTGCCTTTCAGCTCTAGGCCAATGTAGCAGACCCAGAGCAGAAGTTCTACTTCAGCCAGATCAGGCCTGCAAAGAAACTGCGTTTCATAGGCCTTTGTAAGAGATGTTCCCCGTAGGCTGTAAGAGCACTGTGCAGAGCGAGTTGTTTCTTAGCTTCCCAAAGAGCTGGAAGCAAGATGCTTTGCGGCCCAACTCGTCCTTTGGAAAGAAGCCTGCACGTTGTGCCTTCAGCTCTAGGCCAATGTAGCACACCCAGAGCAGAAGTTCTACTTCAGCCAGATCAGGCCTGCAAAGAAATTGCGTTTGAGATGCCTTTGTAAGAGATGTTCCCGGTAGGCTGTAAAAGCACTGTGCAGAGCGAGTTGTTTCTTAGCTTCCCAAAGAGCTGGAAGCAAGATGCTTTGGGGCCCAACTCGCCCTTTGGAAAGAAGCCTGCACGTTGTGCCTTTCAGCTCTAGGCCAATGTAGCCCACCCAGAGCAGAAATTCTACTTCAGCCAAATCAGGCCTGCAAAGAAACTGCGTTTCACAGGCCTTTGTAAGAGATGTTCCCGGTAGGCTGTAAGAGCACTGTGCAGAGCGAGTTGTTTCTTAGCTTCCCAAGGAGCTGGAAGCAAGATGCTTTGCGGCCCAACTCGCCCTTTGCAAAGAAGCCTGCACGTTGTGCCTTTCAGCTCTAGGGCAATGTAGCACATGCAGAGCAGAAGTTCTAGTTCAGCCAGATCAGGCCTGCAAAGAAACTGCGTTTGACAGGCCTTTGTAAGAGATGTTCCCGGTAGGCTGTAAGAGCACTGTGCAGAGCGAGTTGTTTCTTAGCTTCCCAAAGAGCTGGAAGCAAGATGCTTTGGGGCCCAACTCGCCCTTTGGAAAGAAGCCTGCATGTTGTGCCTTTCAGCTATAGGCCAATGTACCACACCCAGAGCAGAAGTTCTACTTCAGCCAGATCAGGCCTGCAAAGAAACTGCGTTTGAGATGCCTTTTTAAGAGATATTCCCGGTAGGCTGTAAGAGCACTGTGCAGAGCGAGTTGTTTCTTAGCTTCCCAAAGAGCTGGAAGCAAGATGCTTTTGGGCCCAACTCGCCCTTTGGAAAGAAGCCTGCACGTTGTGCCTTTCAGCTCTAGGGCAATGCAGCACACCCAGATCAGAAGTTCTACTTCCGCCAGATCAGGCCTGCAAAGAAACTGCGTTTCACAGGCCTTTGTAAGAGATGTTCCCGGTAGGCTGTAAGAGCACTGTGCAGAGCGACTTGTTTCTTAGCTTCCCAAAGAGCTGGAAGCAAGATGCTTTGGGGCCCAACTCGCCCTTTGGAAAGAATCCTGCACGTTGTGCCTTTCAGCTCTAGGGCAATGTAGCACACCCAGAGCAGAAGTTCTACTTCAGCCAGATCAGGCCTGCAAAGAAACTGCGTTTCACAGGCCTTTGTAAGAGATGTTCCCGGTAAGCTGTAAGAGCACTGTGCAGAGCGAGTTGTTTCTTAGCTTCCCAAAGAGCTGGAAGCAAGATGCTTTGGGGCCCAACTCTCCCTTTGGAAAGAAGCCTGCACGTTGTGCCTTTCAGCTCTAGGCCAATGTAGCAGACCCAGAGCAGAAGTTCTACTTCAGCCAGATCAGGCCTGCAAAGAAACTGCGTTTCATAGGCCTTTGTAAGAGATGTTCCCCGTAGGCTGTAAGAGCACTGTGCAGAGCGAGTTGTTTCTTAGCTTCCCAAGGAGCTGGAAGCAAGATGCTTTGCGGCCCAACTCGCCCTTTGCAAAGAAGCCTGCACGCTGTGCCTTTCAGCTCTAGGGCAATGTAGCACACCCAGAGCAGAAGTTCTACTTCAGCCAGATCAGGCCTGCAAAGAAACTGCATTTCACAGGCCTTTGTAAGAGATGTTCCCGGTAGGCTGTAAGAGCACTGTGCAGAGCGAGTTGTTCTTAGCTTCCCAAAGAGCTGGAAGCAAGATGCTTTGGGGCCCAACTCACCCTTTGGAAAGAAGCCTGCACGTTGTGCCTTTCAGCTCTAGGCCAATGTAGCACACCCAGAGCAGAAGTTCTACTTCAGCCAGACCAGGCCTGCAAAGAAACTGCGTTTCACAGGCCTTTGTAAGAGATGTTCCCGGTAGGCTGTAAGAGCACTGTGCAGAGCGAGTTGTTTCTTAGCTTCCCAAAGAGCTGGAAGCAAGATGCTTTGGGGCCCAACTCGCCCTTTGGAAAGAAGCCTGCTCGTTGTGCCTTTCAGCTCTAGGCCAATGTAGCACACCCAGAGCAGAAGTTCTACTTCAGCCAGATCAGGCCTGCAAAGAAACTGCGTTTCACAGGCCTTTGTAAGAGATGTTCCCAGTAGGCTGTTAGAGCACTGTGCAGAGCGAGTTGTTTCTTAGCTTCCCAAAGAGCTG
Organism: Equus caballus; assembly: GCF_041296265.1. NCBI lineage: Eukaryota > Metazoa > Chordata > Mammalia > Perissodactyla > Equidae > Equus > Equus caballus. The sequence goes on along the minus strand of NC_091688.1, from coordinate 50,752,215 downwards.
GAAGCAAGACGCTTTGGGGCCCAACTCGCCCTTTGGAAAGAAGCCTGCACGTTGTGCCTTTCAGCTCTAGGCCAATGTAGCACACGCAGAGCAGAAGTTCTACTTCAGCCAGATCAGGCCTGCAAAGAAACTGCGTTTCACAGGCCTTTGTAAGAGATGTTCCCGGTAGGCTGTAAGAGCACTGTGCAGAGCGAGTTGTTTCTTAGCTTCCCAAGGAGCTGGAAGCAAGATGCTTTGCGGCCCAACTCGCCCTTTGCAAAGAAGCCTGCACGTTGTGCCTTTCAGCTCTAGGGCAATGTAGCACATGCAGAGCAGAAGTTCTAGTTCAGCCAGATCAGGCCTGCAAAGAAACTGCGTTTGACAGGCCTTTGTAAGAGATGTTCCCGGTAGGCTGTAAGAGCACTGTGCAGAGCGAGTTGTTTCTTAGCTTCCCAAAGAGCTGGAAGCAAGATGCTTTGGGGCCCAACTCGCCCTTTGGAAAGAAGCCTGCATGTTGTGCCTTTCAGCTATAGGCCAATGTACCACACCCAGAGCAGAAGTTCTACTTCAGCCAGATCAGGCCTGCAAAGAAACTGCGTTTCACAGGCCTTTGTAAGAGATGTTCCCGGTAAGCTGTAAGAGCACTGTGCAGAGCGAGTTGTTTCTTAGCTTCCCAAAGAGCTGGAAGCAAGATGCTTTGGGGCCCAACTCTCCCTTTGGAAAGAAGCCTGCACGTTGTGCCTTTCAGCTCTAGGCCAATGTAGCAGACCCAGAGCAGAAGTTCTACTTCAGCCAGATCAGGCCTGCAAAGAAACTGCGTTTCATAGGCCTTTGTAAGAGATGTTCCCCGTAGGCTGTAAGAGCACTGTGCAGAGCGAGTTGTTTCTTAGCTTCCCAAGGAGCTGGAAGCAAGATGCTTTGCGGCCCAACTCGCCCTTTGCAAAGAAGCCTGCACGCTGTGCCTTTCAGCTCTAGGGCAATGTAGCACACCCAGAGCAGAAGTTCTACTTCAGCCAGATCAGGCCTGCAAAGAAACTGCATTTCACAGGCCTTTGTAAGAGATGTTCCCGGTAGGCTGTAAGAGCACTGTGCAGAGCGAGTTGTTCTTAGCTTCCCAAAGAGCTGGAAGCAAGATGCTTTGGGGCCCAACTCACCCTTTGGAAAGAAGCCTGCACGTTGTGCCTTTCAGCTCTAGGCCAATGTAGCACACCCAGAGCAGAAGTTCTACTTCAGCCAGACCAGGCCTGCAAAGAAACTGCGTTTCACAGGCCTTTGTAAGAGATGTTCCCGGTAGGCTGTAAGAGCACTGTGCAGAGCGAGTTGTTTCTTAGCTTCCCAAAGAGCTGGAAGCAAGATGCTTTGGGGCCCAACTCGCCCTTTGGAAAGAAGCCTGCTCGTTGTGCCTTTCAGCTCTAGGCCAATGTAGCACACCCAGAGCAGAAGTTCTACTTCAGCCAGATCAGGCCTGCAAAGAAACTGCGTTTCACAGGCCTTTGTAAGAGATGTTCCCGGTAGGCTGTAAGAGCACTGTGCAGAGCGAGTTGTTTCTTAGCTTCCCAAAGAGCTGGAAGCAAGACGCTTTGGGGCCCAACTCGCCCTTTGGAAAGAAGCCTGCACGTTGTGCCTTTCAGCTCTAGGCCAATGTAGCACACGCAGAGCAGAAGTTCTACTTCAGCCAGATCAGGCCTGCAAAGAAACTGCGTTTCACAGGCCTTTGCAAGAGATGTTCCCGGTAGGCTGTAAGAGCACTGTGCAGAGCGAGTTGTTTCTTAGCTTCCCAAAGAGCTGGAAGCAAGATGCTTTGGGGCCCATCTCGCCCTTTGGAAAGAAGCCTGCACGTTGTGCCTTTCAGCTCTAGGGCAATGTAGAGCACCCAGAGCAGAAGTTCCACTTCAGCCAGATCAGGCCTGCAAAGAAACTGCGTTTCACAGGCATTTGTAAGAGATGTTCCCGGTAGGCTGTAAGTGCACTGTGCAGAGCGAGTTGTTTCTTAGCTTCCCAAAGAGCTGAAAGCAAGATGCTTTGGGGCCCAACTCGCCCTTTGGAAAGAAGCCTGCACGTTGTGCCTTTCACCTCTAGGGCCATGTAGCACACCCAGAGCAGAAGTTCTACTTCAGCCAGATCAGGCCTGCAAAGAAACTGCATTTCACAGGCCTTTGTAACTGATGCTCCCGTTAGGCTGTAAGAGCACTGTGCAGAGCGAGTTGTTTCATAGCTAGCCCAAAGAGCTGGAAGCAAGATGCTTTGGGCCCAACTCGCCCTTTGCAAAGAAGCCTGCACGCTGTGCCTTTCAGCTCTAGGGCAATGTAGCACACGAAGAGCAGAAGTTCTAGTTCAGCCAGATCAGGCCTGCAAAGAAACTGCGTTTCACAGGCCTTTGTAAGAGATGTTCCCGGTAGGATGTAAGAGCACTGTGCAGAGCGACTTGTTTCTTAGCTTCCCAAAGAGCTGGAAGCAAGATGCTTTGGGGCCCAACTCGCCCTATGGAAAGAAGCCTGCACGTTGTGCCTTTCAGCTCAGGGCCAATGTAGAACACCCAGAGCAGAAGTTCTACTTCAGCCATGTCAGGCCTGCAAAGAAACTGCGTTTCACAGGCCTTTGTAAGAGATGTTCCCGGTAGGCTGTAAGAGCACTGTGCTGAGCGAGTTGTTTCTTATCTTCCCAAAGAGATGGAAGCAAGATGCTTTGGGGCCCAACCCGCCCTTTGGAAACAGGCCTGCACGTTGTGCCCTTCATCTCTAGGGCAATGTAGCACACCAAGAGCAGAAGTTCTAGTTCAGCGTGATCAGGCCTGCAAAGAAACTGCATTTCACAGGCCTTTGTAAGTGATGGTTCCGGTAGGCTGTAAGAGCACTGTGCAGAGCGAGTTGTTTCATAGCTAGCCCAAAGAGCTGGAAGCAAGATGCTTTGGGGCCCAACTCGCCTTTTGCAAAGAAGCCTGCACATTGTGCCTTTCAGCTCTAGGGCCATGTAGCACACCCAGAGCAGAAGTTCTACTTCAGCCAGATCAGGCCTGCAAAGAAACTGCGTTTCACAGGCCTTTGTAAGAGATGTTCCCGGTAGGCTGTAAGAGCACTGTGCAGAGCGAGTTGTTTCTTAGCTTCCCAAAGAGCTGGAAGCAAGATGCTTTGGGGCCCAACTCGCCCTTTGGAAAGAAGCCTGCAGGTTGTGCCTTTCAGCTCTAGGCCAATGTAGCCCACCCAGAGCAGAAGTTCTACTTCAGCCAGATCAGGCCTGCAAAGAAACTGCGTTTTACAGGCCTTTGTAAGAGATGTTCCCCGTAGGCTGTAAGAGCACTGTGCAGAGCGACATGTTTCTTAGCTTCCCAAGGAGCTGGAAGCAAGATGCTTTGCGGCCCAACTCGGCCTTTGCAAAGAAGCCTGCACGTTGTGCCTTTCAGCTCTAGGGCAATGTAGCACACGCAGAGCAGAAGTTCTAGTTCAGCCAGATCAGGCCTGCAAAGAAACTGCGTTTCACAGGCCTTTGTAAGAGATGTTCCCTGTAGGCTGTAAGAGCACTGTGCAGAGCGAGTTGTTTCTTAGCTTCCCAAAGAGCTGGAAGCAAGATGCTTTGGGGCCCAACTCGCCCTTTGGAAAGAAGCCTGCACGTTGTGCCTTTCAGCTCTAGGCCAATGTAGCACACCCAGAGCAGAAGTTCTACTTCAGCCAGATCAGGCCTGCAAAGAAACTGCGTTTCACAGGCCTTTGTAAGAGATGTTCCCAGTAGGCTGTAAGAGCACTGTGCAGAGCGAGTTGTTTCTTAGCTTCCCAAAGAGCTGGAAGCAAGATGCTTTGGGGCCCAACTCGCCCTTTGCAAAGAAGCCTGCACGTTGTGCCTTTCAGCTCTAGGGCAATGTAGCACAGGCAGAGCAGAAGTTCTAGTTCAGCCAGATCAGGCCTGCAAAGAAACTGCGTTTCACAGGCCTTTGTAAGAGATGTTCCCGGTAGGCTGTAAGAGCACTGTGCAGAGCGAGTTGTTTCTTAGCTTCCCAAAGAGCTGGAAGCAAGATGCTTTGGGGCCCAACTCGCCCTTTGGAAAGAAGCCTGCACGTTGTGCCTTTCAGCTCTAGGCCAATGTAGCACACACAGAGCAGAAGTTCTACTTCAGCCAGATCAGGCCTGCAAAGAAACTGCGTTTGAGATGCCTTGTAAGCGATGTTCCCGGTAGGCTGTAACAGCACTGTGCAGAGCGAGTTGTTTCTTAGCTTCCCAAAGAGCTGGAAGCAAGATGCTTTGGGGCCCAACTCGCCCTTTGGAAAGAAGCCTGCATGTTGTGCCTTTCAGCTATAGGCCAATGTACCACACCCAGAGCAGAAGTTCTACTTCAGCCAGATCAGGCCTGCAAAGAAACTGCGTTTCACAGGCCTTTGTAAGAGATGTTCCCGGTAAGCTGTAAGAGCACTGTGCAGAGCGAGTTGTTTCTTAGCTTCCCAAAGAGCTGGAAGCAAGATGCTTTGGGGCCCAACTCTCCCTTTGGAAAGAAGCCTGCACGTTGTGCCTTTCAGCTCTAGGCCAATGTAGCAGACCCAGAGCAGAAGTTCTACTTCAGCCAGATCAGGCCTGCAAAGAAACTGCGTTTCATAGGCCTTTGTAAGAGATGTTCCCCGTAGGCTGTAAGAGCACTGTGCAGAGCGAGTTGTTTCTTAGCTTCCCAAGGAGCTGGAAGCAAGATGCTTTGCGGCCCAACTCGCCCTTTGCAAAGAAGCCTGCACGCTGTGCCTTTCAGCTCTAGGGCAATGTAGCACACCCAGAGCAGAAGTTCTACTTCAGCCAGATCAGGCCTGCAAAGAAACTGCATTTCACAGGCCTTTGTAAGAGATGTTCCCGGTAGGCTGTAAGAGCACTGTGCAGAGCGAGTTGTTCTTAGCTTCCCAAAGAGCTGGAAGCAAGATGCTTTGGGGCCCAACTCACCCTTTGGAAAGAAGCCTGCACGTTGTGCCTTTCAGCTCTAGGCCAATGTAGCACACCCAGAGCAGAAGTTCTACTTCAGCCAGACCAGGCCTGCAAAGAAACTGCGTTTCACAGGCCTTTGTAAGAGATGTTCCCGGTAGGCTGTAAGAGCACTGTGCAGAGCGAGTTGTTTCTTAGCTTCCCAAAGAGCTGGAAGCAAGATGCTTTGGGGCCCAACTCGCCCTTTGGAAAGAAGCCTGCTCGTTGTGCCTTTCAGCTCTAGGCCAATGTAGCACACCCAGAGCAGAAGTTCTACTTCAGCCAGATCAGGCCTGCAAAGAAACTGCGTTTCACAGGCCTTTGTAAGAGATGTTCCCGGTAGGCTGTAAGAGCACTGTGCAGAGCGAGTTGTTTCTTAGCTTCCCAAAGAGCTGGAAGCAAGACGCTTTGGGGCCCAACTCGCCCTTTGGAAAGAAGCCTGCACGTTGTGCCTTTCAGCTCTAGGCCAATGTAGCACACGCAGAGCAGAAGTTCTACTTCAGCCAGATCAGGCCTGCAAAGAAACTGCGTTTCACAGGCCTTTGCAAGAGATGTTCCCGGTAGGCTGTAAGAGCACTGTGCAGAGCGAGTTGTTTCTTAGCTTCCCAAAGAGCTGGAAGCAAGATGCTTTGGGGCCCATCTCGCCCTTTGGAAAGAAGCCTGCACGTTGTGCCTTTCAGCTCTAGGGCAATGTAGAGCACCCAGAGCAGAAGTTCCACTTCAGCCAGATCAGGCCTGCAAAGAAACTGCGTTTCACAGGCATTTGTAAGAGATGTTCCCGGTAGGCTGTAAGTGCACTGTGCAGAGCGAGTTGTTTCTTAGCTTCCCAAAGAGCTGAAAGCAAGATGCTTTGGGGCCCAACTCGCCCTTTGGAAAGAAGCCTGCACGTTGTGCCTTTCACCTCTAGGGCCATGTAGCACACCCAGAGCAGAAGTTCTACTTCAGCCAGATCAGGCCTGCAAAGAAACTGCATTTCACAGGCCTTTGTAACTGATGCTCCCGTTAGGCTGTAAGAGCACTGTGCAGAGCGAGTTGTTTCATAGCTAGCCCAAAGAGCTGGAAGCAAGATGCTTTGGGCCCAACTCGCCCTTTGCAAAGAAGCCTGCACGCTGTGCCTTTCAGCTCTAGGGCAATGTAGCACACGAAGAGCAGAAGTTCTAGTTCAGCCAGATCAGGCCTGCAAAGAAACTGCGTTTCACAGGCCTTTGTAAGAGATGTTCCCGGTAGGATGTAAGAGCACTGTGCAGAGCGACTTGTTTCTTAGCTTCCCAAAGAGCTGGAAGCAAGATGCTTTGGGGCCCAACTCGCCCTATGGAAAGAAGCCTGCACGTTGTGCCTTTCAGCTCAGGGCCAATGTAGAACACCCAGAGCAGAAGTTCTACTTCAGCCATGTCAGGCCTGCAAAGAAACTGCGTTTCACAGGCCTTTGTAAGAGATGTTCCCGGTAGGCTGTAAGAGCACTGTGCTGAGCGAGTTGTTTCTTATCTTCCCAAAGAGATGGAAGCAAGATGCTTTGGGGCCCAACCCGCCCTTTGGAAACAGGCCTGCACGTTGTGCCCTTCATCTCTAGGGCAATGTAGCACACCAAGAGCAGAAGTTCTAGTTCAGCGTGATCAGGCCTGCAAAGAAACTGCATTTCACAGGCCTTTGTAAGTGATGGTTCCGGTAGGCTGTAAGAGCACTGTGCAGAGCGAGTTGTTTCATAGCTAGCCCAAAGAGCTGGAAGCAAGATGCTTTGGGGCCCAACTCGCCTTTTGCAAAGAAGCCTGCACATTGTGCCTTTCAGCTCTAGGGCCATGTAGCACACCCAGAGCAGAAGTTCTACTTCAGCCAGATCAGGCCTGCAAAGAAACTGCGTTTCACAGGCCTTTGTAAGAGATGTTCCCGGTAGGCTGTAAGAGCACTGTGCAGAGCGAGTTGTTTCTTAGCTTCCCAAAGAGCTGGAAGCAAGATGCTTTGGGGCCCAACTCGCCCTTTGGAAAGAAGCCTGCAGGTTGTGCCTTTCAGCTCTAGGCCAATGTAGCCCACCCAGAGCAGAAGTTCTACTTCAGCCAGATCAGGCCTGCAAAGAAACTGCGTTTTACAGGCCTTTGTAAGAGATGTTCCCCGTAGGCTGTAAGAGCACTGTGCAGAGCGACATGTTTCTTAGCTTCCCAAGGAGCTGGAAGCAAGATGCTTTGCGGCCCAACTCGGCCTTTGCAAAGAAGCCTGCACGTTGTGCCTTTCAGCTCTAGGGCAATGTAGCACACGCAGAGCAGAAGTTCTAGTTCAGCCAGATCAGGCCTGCAAAGAAACTGCGTTTCACAGGCCTTTGTAAGAGATGTTCCCTGTAGGCTGTAAGAGCACTGTGCAGAGCGAGTTGTTTCTTAGCTTCCCAAAGAGCTGGAAGCAAGATGCTTTGGGGCCCAACTCGCCCTTTGGAAAGAAGCCTGCACGTTGTGCCTTTCAGCTCTAGGCCAATGTAGCACACCCAGAGCAGAAGTTCTACTTCAGCCAGATCAGGCCTGCAAAGAAACTGCGTTTCACAGGCCTTTGTAAGAGATGTTCCCAGTAGGCTGTAAGAGCACTGTGCAGAGCGAGTTGTTTCTTAGCTTCCCAAAGAGCTGGAAGCAAGATGCTTTGGGGCCCAACTCGCCCTTTGCAAAGAAGCCTGCACGTTGTGCCTTTCAGCTCTAGGGCAATGTAGCACAGGCAGAGCAGAAGTTCTAGTTCAGCCAGATCAGGCCTGCAAAGAAACTGCGTTTCACAGGCCTTTGTAAGAGATGTTCCCGGTAGGCTGTAAGAGCACTGTGCAGAGCGAGTTGTTTCTTAGCTTCCCAAAGAGCTGGAAGCAAGATGCTTTGGGGCCCAACTCGCCCTTTGGAAAGAAGCCTGCACGTTGTGCCTTTCAGCTCTAGGCCAATGTAGCACACACAGAGCAGAAGTTCTACTTCAGCCAGATCAGGCCTGCAAAGAAACTGCGTTTGAGATGCCTTGTAAGCGATGTTCCCGGTAGGCTGTAACAGCACTGTGCAGAGCGAGTTGTTTCTTAGCTTCCCAAAGAGCTGGAAGCAAGATGCTTTTGGGCCCAACTCGCCCTTTGGAAAGAAGCCTGCACGTTGTGCCTTTCAGCTCTAGGGCAATGTAGCACACCCAGATCAGAAGTTCTACTTCAGCCAGATCAGGCCTGCAAAGAAACTGCGTTTCACAGGCCTTTGTAAGAGATGTTCCCGGTAGGCTGTAAGAGCACTGTGGAGAGCGAGTTGTTTCTTAGCTTCTCAAAGAGCTAGAAGCAAGATGCTTTGGGGCCCAACTCGCCCTTTGGAAAGAAGCCTGCACGTTGTGCCTTTCAGCTCTAGGGCAATGTAGCACACCCAGAGCAGAAGTTCTACTTCAGCCGTATCAGGCCTGCAAAGAAACTGCGTTTCACAGGCCTTTGCAAGAGATGTTCGTGGTAGGCTGTAAGAGCACTGTGCAGAGCGAGTTGTTTCTTAGCTTCCCAAGGAGCTGGAAGCAAGATGCTTTGCGGCCCAACTCGCCCTTTGCAAAGAAGCCTGCACGCTGTGCCTTTCAGCTCTAGGGCAATGTAGCACACGAAGAGCAGAAGTTCTAGTTCAGCCAGATCAGGCCTGCAAAGAAACTGCGTTTCACAGGCCTTTGTAAGAGATGTTCCCGGTAGGCTGTAAGAGCACTGTGCAGAGCGAGTTGTTTCTTAGCTTCCCAAAGAGCTGGAAGCAAGATGCTTTGGGGCCCAACTCGCCCTTTGGAAAGAAGCCTGCACGTTGAGCCTTTCAGCTCTAGGTCCATGTAGCACACCCAGAGCAGAAGTTCTACTTCAGCCAGATCAGGCCTGCAAAGAAACTGCATTTCACAGGCCTTTGTAAGAGATGTTCCCGGTAGGCTGTAAGAGCACTGTGCAGAGCGAGTTGTTCTTAGCTTCCCAAAGAGCTGGAAGCAAGATGCTTTGGGGCCCAACTCGCCCTTTGGAAAGAAGCCTGCTCGTTGTGCCCTTCAGCTCTAGGCCAATGTAGCACACCCAGAGCAGAAGTTCTACTTCAGCCAGATCAGGCCTGCAAAGAAATTGCGTTTGAGATGCCTTTGTAAGAGATGTTCCCGGTAGGCTGTAAGAGCACTGTGCAGAGCGAGTTGTTTCTTAGCTTCCCAAGGAGCTGGAAGCAAGATGCTTTGCGGCCCAACTCGCCCTTTGCAAAGAAGCCTGCACGTTGTGCCTTTCAGCTCTAGGGCAATGTAGCACACGCAGAGCAGAAGTTCTAGTTCAGCCAGATCAGGCCTGCAAAGAAACTGCGTTTCACAGGACTTTGTAAGAGATGTTCCCGGTAGGCTGTAAGAGCACTGTGCAGAGCGAGTTGTTTCTTAGCTTCCCAAAGAGCTGGAAGCAAGATGCTTTGGGGCCCAACTCGCCCTTTTGAAAGAAGCCTGCACGTTGTGCCTTTTCAGCTCTAGGCCAATGTAGCACACCCAGAGCAGAAGTTCTACTTCAGCCAGATCAGGCCTGCAAAGCAACTGCGTTTCACAGGCCTTTGTAAGAGAGGTTCCCAGTAGGCTGTAAGAGCACTGTGCAGAGCGACTTGTTTCTTAGCTTCCCAAAGAGCTGGAAGCAAGATGCTTTGGGGCCCAACTCGCCCTTTGGAAAGAAGCCTGCACGTTGTGCCTTTCAGCTCAGGGCCAATGTAGAACACCCAGAGCAGAAGTTCTACTTCAGCCATATCAGGCCTGCAAAGAAACTCGTTTCACAGGCCTTTGTAAGAGATGTTCCCGGTAGGCTGTAAGAGCACTGTGCAGAGCGAGTTGTTTCTTAGCTTCCCAAAGAGCTGGAAGCAAGATGCTTTGGGGCCCAACTTGCCCTTTGGAAAGAAGCCTGCACGCTGTGCCTTTCAGCTCTAGGGCAATGTAGCACACGCAGAGCAGAAGTTCTACTTCAGCCAGATCAGGCCTGCAAAGAAACTGCGTTTCACAGGCCTTTGGAAGAGATGTTCCCGGTAGGCTGTAAGAGCACTGTGCAGAGCGAGTTGTTTCTTAGCTTCCCAAAGAGCTGGAAGCAAGATGCTTTGCGGCCCAACTCGTCCTTTGGAAAGAAGCCTGCACGTTGTGCCTTCAGCTCTAGGCCAATGTAGCACACCCAGAGCAGAAGTTCTACTTCAGCCAGATCAGGCCTGCAAAGAAATTGCGTTTGAGATGCCTTTGTAAGAGATGTTCCCGGTAGGCTGTAAAAGCACTGTGCAGAGCGAGTTGTTTCTTAGCTTCCCAAAGAGCTGGAAGCAAGATGCTTTGGGGCCCAACTCGCCCTTTGGAAAGAAGCCTGCACGTTGTGCCTTTCAGCTCTAGGCCAATGTAGCCCACCCAGAGCAGAAATTCTACTTCAGCCAAATCAGGCCTGCAAAGAAACTGCGTTTCACAGGCCTTTGTAAGAGATGTTCCCGGTAGGCTGTAAGAGCACTGTGCAGAGCGAGTTGTTTCTTAGCTTCCCAAGGAGCTGGAAGCAAGATGCTTTGCGGCCCAACTCGCCCTTTGCAAAGAAGCCTGCACGTTGTGCCTTTCAGCTCTAGGGCAATGTAGCACATGCAGAGCAGAAGTTCTAGTTCAGCCAGATCAGGCCTGCAAAGAAACTGCGTTTGACAGGCCTTTGTAAGAGATGTTCCCGGTAGGCTGTAAGAGCACTGTGCAGAGCGAGTTGTTTCTTAGCTTCCCAAAGAGCTGGAAGCAAGATGCTTTGGGGCCCAACTCGCCCTTTGGAAAGAAGCCTGCATGTTGTGCCTTTCAGCTATAGGCCAATGTACCACACCCAGAGCAGAAGTTCTACTTCAGCCAGATCAGGCCTGCAAAGAAACTGCGTTTGAGATGCCTTTTTAAGAGATATTCCCGGTAGGCTGTAAGAGCACTGTGCAGAGCGAGTTGTTTCTTAGCTTCCCAAAGAGCTGGAAGCAAGATGCTTTTGGGCCCAACTCGCCCTTTGGAAAGAAGCCTGCACGTTGTGCCTTTCAGCTCTAGGGCAATGCAGCACACCCAGATCAGAAGTTCTACTTCCGCCAGATCAGGCCTGCAAAGAAACTGCGTTTCACAGGCCTTTGTAAGAGATGTTCCCGGTAGGCTGTAAGAGCACTGTGCAGAGCGACTTGTTTCTTAGCTTCCCAAAGAGCTGGAAGCAAGATGCTTTGGGGCCCAACTCGCCCTTTGGAAAGAAGCCTGCACGTTGTGCCTTTCAGCTCTAGGGCAATGTAGCACACCCAGAGCAGAAGTTCTACTTCAGCCAGATCAGGCCTGCAAAGAAACTGCGTTTCACAGGCCTTTGTAAGAGATGTTCCCGGTAAGCTGTAAGAGCACTGTGCAGAGCGAGTTGTTTCTTAGCTTCCCAAAGAGCTGGAAGCAAGATGCTTTGGGGCCCAACTCTCCCTTTGGAAAGAAGCCTGCACGTTGTGCCTTTCAGCTCTAGGCCAATGTAGCAGACCCAGAGCAGAAGTTCTACTTCAGCCAGATCAGGCCTGCAAAGAAACTGCGTTTCATAGGCCTTTGTAAGAGATGTTCCCCGTAGGCTGTAAGAGCACTGTGCAGAGCGAGTTGTTTCTTAGCTTCCCAAGGAGCTGGAAGCAAGATGCTTTGCGGCCCAACTCGCCCTTTGCAAAGAAGCCTGCACGCTGTGCCTTTCAGCTCTAGGGCAATGTAGCACACCCAGAGCAGAAGTTCTACTTCAGCCAGATCAGGCCTGCAAAGAAACTGCATTTCACAGGCCTTTGTAAGAGATGTTCCCGGTAGGCTGTAAGAGCACTGTGCAGAGCGAGTTGTTCTTAGCTTCCCAAAGAGCTGGAAGCAAGATGCTTTGGGGCCCAACTCACCCTTTGGAAAGAAGCCTGCACGCTGTGCCTTTCAGCTCTAGGGCAATGTAGCACACGCAGAGCAGAAGTTCTACTTCAGCCAGATCAGGCCTGCAAAGAAACTGCGTTTCACAGGCCTTTGGAAGAGATGTTCCCGGTAGGCTGTAAGAGCACTGTGCAGAGCGAGTTGTTTCTTAGCTTCCCAAAGAGCTGGAAGCAAGATGCTTTGCGGCCCAACTCGTCCTTTGGAAAGAAGCCTGCACGTTGTGCCTTCAGCTCTAGGCCAATGTAGCACACCCAGAGCAGAAGTTCTACTTCAGCCAGATCAGGCCTGCAAAGAAATTGCGTTTGAGATGCCTTTGTAAGAGATGTTCCCGGTAGGCTGTAAAAGCACTGTGCAGAGCGAGTTGTTTCTTAGCTTCCCAAAGAGCTGGAAGCAAGATGCTTTGGGGCCCAACTCGCCCTTTGGAAAGAAGCCTGCACGTTGTGCCTTTCAGCTCTAGGCCAATGTAGCCCACCCAGAGCAGAAATTCTACTTCAGCCAAATCAGGCCTGCAAAGAAACTGCGTTTCACAGGCCTTTGTAAGAGATGTTCCCGGTAGGCTGTAAGAGCACTGTGCAGAGCGAGTTGTTTCTTAGCTTCCCAAGGAGCTGGAAGCAAGATGCTTTGCGGCCCAACTCGCCCTTTGCAAAGAAGCCTGCACGTTGTGCCTTTCAGCTCTAGGGCAATGTAGCACATGCAGAGCAGAAGTTCTAGTTCAGCCAGATCAGGCCTGCAAAGAAACTGCGTTTGACAGGCCTTTGTAAGAGATGTTCCCGGTAGGCTGTAAGAGCACTGTGCAGAGCGAGTTGTTTCTTAGCTTCCCAAAGAGCTGGAAGCAAGATGCTTTGGGGCCCAACTCGCCCTTTGGAAAGAAGCCTGCATGTTGTGCCTTTCAGCTATAGGCCAATGTACCACACCCAGAGCAGAAGTTCTACTTCAGCCAGATCAGGCCTGCAAAGAAACTGCGTTTGAGATGCCTTTTTAAGAGATATTCCCGGTAGGCTGTAAGAGCACTGTGCAGAGCGAGTTGTTTCTTAGCTTCCCAAAGAGCTGGAAGCAAGATGCTTTTGGGCCCAACTCGCCCTTTGGAAAGAAGCCTGCACGTTGTGCCTTTCAGCTCTAGGGCAATGCAGCACACCCAGATCAGAAGTTCTACTTCCGCCAGATCAGGCCTGCAAAGAAACTGCGTTTCACAGGCCTTTGTAAGAGATGTTCCCGGTAGGCTGTAAGAGCACTGTGCAGAGCGACTTGTTTCTTAGCTTCCCAAAGAGCTGGAAGCAAGATGCTTTGGGGCCCAACTCGCCCTTTGGAAAGAAGCCTGCACGTTGTGCCTTTCAGCTCTAGGGCAATGTAGCACACCCAGAGCAGAAGTTCTACTTCAGCCAGATCAGGCCTGCAAAGAAACTGCGTTTCACAGGCCTTTGTAAGAGATGTTCCCGGTAAGCTGTAAGAGCACTGTGCAGAGCGAGTTGTTTCTTAGCTTCCCAAAGAGCTGGAAGCAAGATGCTTTGGGGCCCAACTCTCCCTTTGGAAAGAAGCCTGCACGTTGTGCCTTTCAGCTCTAGGCCAATGTAGCAGACCCAGAGCAGAAGTTCTACTTCAGCCAGATCAGGCCTGCAAAGAAACTGCGTTTCATAGGCCTTTGTAAGAGATGTTCCCCGTAGGCTGTAAGAGCACTGTGCAGAGCGAGTTGTTTCTTAGCTTCCCAAGGAGCTGGAAGCAAGATGCTTTGCGGCCCAACTCGCCCTTTGCAAAGAAGCCTGCACGCTGTGCCTTTCAGCTCTAGGGCAATGTAGCACACCCAGAGCAGAAGTTCTACTTCAGCCAGATCAGGCCTGCAAAGAAACTGCATTTCACAGGCCTTTGTAAGAGATGTTCCCGGTAGGCTGTAAGAGCACTGTGCAGAGCGAGTTGTTCTTAGCTTCCCAAAGAGCTGGAAGCAAGATGCTTTGGGGCCCAACTCACCCTTTGGAAAGAAGCCTGCACGTTGTGCCTTTCAGCTCTAGGCCAATGTAGCACACCCAGAGCAGAAGTTCTACTTCAGCCAGACCAGGCCTGCAAAGAAACTGCGTTTCACAGGCCTTTGTAAGAGATGTTCCCGGTAGGCTGTAAGAGCACTGTGCAGAGCGAGTTGTTTCTTAGCTTCCCAAAGAGCTGGAAGCAAGATGCTTTGGGGCCCAACTCGCCCTTTGGAAAGAAGCCTGCTCGTTGTGCCTTTCAGCTCTAGGCCAATGTAGCACACCCAGAGCAGAAGTTCTACTTCAGCCAGATCAGGCCTGCAAAGAAACTGCGTTTCACAGGCCTTTGTAAGAGATGTTCCCAGTAGGCTGTAAGAGCACTGTGCAGAGCGAGTTGTTTCTTAGCTTCCCAAAGAGCTGGAAGCAAGACGCTTTGGGGCCCAACTCGCCCTTTGGAAAGAAGCCTGCACGTTGTGCCTTTCAGCTCTAGGCCAATGTAGCACACGCAGAGCAGAAGTTCTACTTCAGCCAGATCAGGCCTGCAAAGAAACTGCGTTTCACAGGCCTTTGCAAGAGATGTTCCCGGTAGGCTGTAAGAGCACTGTGCAGAGCGAGTTGTTTCTTAGCTTCCCAAAGAGCTGGAAGCAAGATGCTTTGGGGCCCATCTCGCCCTTTGGAAAGAAGCCTGCACGTTGTGCCTTTCAGCTCTAGGGCAATGTAGAGCACCCAGAGCAGAAGTTCCACTTCAGCCAGATCAGGCCTGCAAAGAAACTGCGTTTCACAGGCATTTGTAAGAGATGTTCCCGGTAGGCTGTAAGTGCACTGTGCAGAGCGAGTTGTTTCTTAGCTTCCCAAAGAGCTGAAAGCAAGATGCTTTGGGGCCCAACTCGCCCTTTGGAAAGAAGCCTGCACGTTGTGCCTTTCACCTCTAGGGCCATGTAGCACACCCAGAGCAGAAGTTCTAGTTCAGCCAGATCAGGCCTGCAAAGAAACTGCATTTCACAGGCCTTTGTAACTGATGCTCCCGTTAGGCTGTAAGAGCACTGTGCAGAGCGAGTTGTTTCATAGCTAGCCCAAAGAGCTGGAAGCAAGATGCTTTGGGCCCAACTCGCCCTTTGCAAAGAAGCCTGCACGCTGTGCCTTTCAGCTCTAGGGCAATGTAGCACACGAAGAGCAGAAGTTCTAGTTCAGCCAGATCAGGCCTGCAAAGAAACTGCGTTTCACAGGCCTTTGTAAGAGATGTTCCCGGTAGGCTGTAAGAGCACTGTGCAGAGCGACTTGTTTCTTAGCTTCCCAAAGAGCTGGAAGCAAGATGCTTTGGGGCCCAACTCGCCCTATGGAAAGAAGCCTGCACGTTGTGCCTTTCAGCTCAGGGCCAATGTAGAACACCCAGAGCAGAAGTTCTACTTCAGCCATGTCAGGCCTGCAAAGAAACTGCGTTTCACAGGCCTTTGTAAGAGATGTTCCCGGTAGGCTGTAAGAGCACTGTGCAGAGCGAGTTGTTTCTTAGCTTCCCAAAGAGCTGGAAGCAAGATGCTTTGGGGCCCAACTCGCCCTTTGGAAAGAAGCCTGCACGTTGTGCCTTTCAGCTCTAGGCCAATGTAGCCCACCCAGAGCAGAAGTTCTACTTCAGCCAGATCAGGCCTGCAAAGAAACTGCGTTTTACAGGCCTTTGTAAGAGATGTTCCCCGTAGGCTGTAAGAGCACTGTGCAGAGCGACATGTTTCTTAGCTTCCCAAGGAGCTGGAAGCAAGATGCTTTGCGGCCCAACTCGGCCTTTGCAAAGAAGCCTGCACGTTGTGCCTTTCAGCTCTAGGGCAATGTAGCACACGCAGAGCAGAAGTTCTAGTTCAGCCAGATCAGGCCTGCAAAGAAACTGCGTTTCACAGGCCTTTGTAAGAGATGTTCCCGGTAGGCTGTAAGAGCACTGTGCAGAGCGAGTTGTTTCTTAGCTTCCCAAAGAGCTGGAAGCAAGATGCTTTGGGGCCCAACTCGCCCTTTGCAAAGAAGCCTGCACGTTGTGCCTTTCAGCTCTAGGGCAATGTAGCACATGCAGAGCAGAAGTTCTAGTTCAGCCAGATCAGGCCTGCAAAGAAACTGCGTTTCACAGGCCTTTGTAAGAGATGTTCCCGGTAGGCTGTAAGAGCACTGTGCAGAGCGAGTTGTTTCTTAGCTTCCCAAAGAGCTGGAAGCAAGATGCTTTGGGGCCCAACTCGCCCTTTGGAAAGAAGCCTGCACGTTGTGCCTTTCAGCTCTAGGCCAATGTAGCACACACAGAGCAGAAGTTCTACTTCAGCCAAATCAGGCCTGCAAAGAAACTGCGTTTCACAGGCCTTTGTAAGAGATGTTCCCGGTAGGCTGTAAGAGCACTGTGCAGAGCGAGTTGTTTCTTAGCTTCCCAAGGAGCTGGAAGCAAGATGCTTTGCGGCCCAACTCGCCCTTTGCAAAGAAGCCTGCACGTTGTGCCTTTCAGCTCTAGGGCCATGTAGCACACCCAGAGCAGAAGTTCTACTTCAGCCAGATCAGGCCTGCAAAGAAACTGCGTTTCACAGGCCTTTGTAAGAGATGTTCCCGGTAGGCTGTAAGAGCACTGTGCAGAGCGACTTGTTTCTTAGCTTCCCAAAGAGCTGGAAGCAAGATGCTTTGGGGCCCAACTCGCCCTTTGGAAAGAAGCCTGCATGTTGTGCCTTTCAGCTATAGGCCAATGTACCACACCCAGAGCAGAAGTTCTACTTCAGCCAGATCAGGCCTGCAAAGAAACTGCGTTTGAGATGCCTTTTTAAGAGATATTCCCGGTAGGCTGTAAGAGCACTGTGCAGAGCGAGTTGTTTCTTAGCTTCCCAAAGAGCTGGAAGCAAGATGCTTTTGGGCCCAACTCGCCCTTTGGAAAGAAGCCTGCACGTTGTGCCTTTCAGCTCTAGGGCAATGCAGCACACCCAGATCAGAAGTTCTACTTCCGCCAGATCAGGCCTGCAAAGAAACTGCGTTTCACAGGCCTTTGTAAGAGATGTTCCCGGTAGGCTGTAAGAGCACTGTGCAGAGCGACTTGTTTCTTAGCTTCCCAAAGAGCTGGAAGCAAGATGCTTTGGGGCCCAACTCGCCCTTTGGAAAGAAGCCTGCACGTTGTGCCTTTCAGCTCTAGGGCAATGTAGCACACCCAGAGCAGAAGTTCTACTTCAGCCATATCAGGCCTGCAAAGAAACTGCGTTTCACAGGCCTTTGTAAGAGATGTTCCCGGTAAGCTGTAAGAGCACTGTGCAGAGCGAGTTGTTTCTTAGCTTCCCAAAGAGCTGGAAGCAAGATGCTTTCGGGCCCAACTCGCCCTTTGGAAAGAAGCCTGCACATTGTGCCTTTCAGCTCTAGGCCAATGTAGCAGACCCAGAGCAGAAGTTCTACTTCAGCCAGATCAGGCCTGCAAAGAAACTGCGTTTCATAGGCCTTTGTAAGAGATGTTCCCCGTAGGCTGTAAGAGCACTGTGCAGAGCGAGTTGTTTCTTAGCTTCCCAAGGAGCTGGAAGCAAGATGCTTTGCGGCCCAACTCGCCCTTTGCAAAGAAGCCTGCACGCTGTGCCTTTCAGCTCTAGGGCAATGTAGCACACCCAGAGCAGAAGTTCTACTTCAGCCAGATCAGGCCTGCAAAGAAACTGCATTTCACAGGCCTTTGTAAGAGATGTTCCCGGTAGGCTGTAAGAGCACTGTGCAGAGCGAGTTGTTCTTAGCTTCCCAAAGAGCTGGAAGCAAGATGCTTTGGGGCCCAACTCACCCTTTGGAAAGAAGCCTGCACGTTGGCCTTTCAGCTCTAGGCCAATGTAGCACACCCAGAGCAGAAGTTCTACTTCAGCCAGACCAGGCCTGCAAAGAAACTGCGTTTCACAGGCCTTTGTAAGAGATGTTCCCGGTAGGCTGTAAGAGCACTGTGCAGAGCGAGTTGTTTCTTAGCTTCCCAAAGAGCTGGAAGCAAGATGCTTTGGGGCCCAACTCGCCCTTTGGAAAGAAGCCTGCTCGTTGTGCCTTTCAGCTCTAAGCCAATGTAGCACACCCAGAGCAGAAGTTCTACTTCAGCCAGATCAGGCCTGCAAAGAAACTGCGTTTCACAGGCCTTTGTAAGAGATGTTCCCAGTAGGCTGTAAGAGCACTGTGCAGAGCGAGTTGTTTCTTAGCTTCCCAAAGAGCTGGAAGCAAGACGCTTTGGGGCCCAACTCGCCCTTTGGAAAGAAGCCTGCACGTTGTGCCTTTCAGCTCTAGGCCAATGTAGCACACGCAGAGCAGAAGTTCTACTTCAGCCAGATCAGGCCTGCAAAGAAACTGCGTTTCACAGGCCTTTGCAAGAGATGTTCCCGGTAGGCTGTAAGAGCACTGTGCAGAGCGAGTTGTTTCTTAGCTTCCCAAAGAGCTGGAAGCAAGATGCTTTGGGGCCCATCTCGCCCTTTGGAAAGAAGCCTGCACGTTGTGCCTTTCAGCTCTAGGGCAATGTAGAGCACCCAGAGCAGAAGTTCCACTTCAGCCAGATCAGGCCTGCAAAGAAACTGCGTTTCACAGGCATTTGTAAGAGATGTTCCCGGTAGGCTGTAAGTGCACTGTGCAGAGCGAGTTGTTTCTTAGCTTCCCAAAGAGCTGAAAGCAAGATGCTTTGGGGCCCAACTCGCCCTTTGGAAAGAAGCCTGCACGTTGTGCCTTTCACCTCTAGGGCCATGTAGCACACCCAGAGCAGAAGTTCTAGTTCAGCCAGATCAGGCCTGCAAAGAAACTGCATTTCACAGGCCTTTGTAACTGATGCTCCCGTTAGGCTGTAAGAGCACTGTGCAGAGCGAGTTGTTTCATAGCTAGCCCAAAGAGCTGGAAGCAAGATGCTTTGGGCCCAACTCGCCCTTTGCAAAGAAGCCTGCACGCTGTGCCTTTCAGCTCTAGGGCAATGTAGCACACGAAGAGCAGAAGTTCTAGTTCAGCCAGATCAGGCCTGCAAAGAAACTGCGTTTCACAGGCCTTTGTAAGAGATGTTCCCGGTAGGCTGTAAGAGCACTGTGCAGAGCGAGTTGTTTCTTAGCTTCCCAAAGAGCTGGAAGCAAGATGCTTTGGGGCCCAACTCGCCCTATGGAAAGAAGCCTGCACGTTGTGCCTTTCAGCTCAGGGCCAATGTAGAACACCCAGAGCAGAAGTTCTACTTCAGCCATGTCAGGCCTGCAAAGAAACTGCGTTTCACAGGCCTTTGTAAGAGATGTTCCCGGTAGGCTGTAAGAGCACTGTGCTGAGCGAGTTGTTTCTTATCTTCCCAAAGAGATGGAAGCAAGATGCTTTGGGGCCCAACCCGCCCTTTGGAAACAGGCCTGCACGTTGTGCCCTTCATCTCTAGGGCAATGTAGCACACCAAGAGCAGAAGTTCTAGTTCAGCGTGATCAGGCCTGCAAAGAAACTGCATTTCACAGGCCTTTGTAAGTGATGGTTCCGGTAGGCTGTAAGAGCACTGTGCAGAGCGAGTTGTTTCATAGCTAGCCCAAAGAGCTGGAAGCAAGATGCTTTGGGGCCCAACTCGCCTTTTGCAAAGAAGCCTGCACATTGTGCCTTTCAGCTCTAGGGCCATGTAGCACACCCAGAGCAGAAGTTCTACTTCAGCCAGATCAGGCCTGCAAAGAAACTGCGTTTCACAGGCCTTTGTAAGAGATGTTCCCGGTAGGCTGTAAGAGCACTGTGCAGAGCGAGTTGTTTCTTAGCTTCCCAAAGAGCTGGAAGCAAGATGCTTTGGGGCCCAACTCGCCCTTTGGAAAGAAGCCTGCACGTTGTGCCTTTCAGCTCTAGGCCAATGTAGCCCACCCATAGCAGAAGTTCTACTTCAGCCAGATCAGGCCTGCAAAGAAACTGCGTTTTACAGGCCTTTGTAAGAGATGTTCCCCGTAGGCTGTAAGAGCACTGTGCAGAGCGACATGTTTCTTAGCTTCCCAAGGAGCTGGAAGCAAGATGCTTTGCGGCCCAACTCGGCCTTTGCAAAGAAGCCTGCACGTTGTGCCTTTCAGCTCTAGGGCAATGTAGCACACGCAGAGCAGAAGTTCTAGTTCAGCCAGATCAGGCCTGCAAAGAAACTGCGTTTCACAGGCCTTTGTAAGAGATGTTCCCGGTAGGCTGTAAGAGCACTGTGCAGAGCGAGTTGTTTCTTAGCTTCCCAAAGAGCTGGAAGCAAGATGCTTTGGGGCCCAACTCGCCCTTTGGAAAGAAGCCTGCACGTTGTGCCTTTCAGCTCTAGGCCAATGTAGCACACCCAGAGCAGAAGTTCTACTTCAGCCAGATCAGGCCTGCAAAGAAACTGCGTTTCACAGGCCTTTGTAAGAGATGTTCCCAGTAGGCTGTAAGAGCACTGTGCAGAGCGAGTTGTTTCTTAGCTTCCCAAAGAGCTGGAAGCAAGATGCTTTGGGGCCCAACTCGCCCTTTGCAAAGAAGCCTGCACGTTGTGCCTTTCAGCTCTAGGGCAATGTAGCACATGCAGAGCAGAAGTTCTAGTTCAGCCAGATCAGGCCTGCAAAGAAACTGCGTTTCACAGGCCTTTGTAAGAGATGTTCCCGGTAGGCTGTAAGAGCACTGTGCAGAGCGAGTTGTTTCTTAGCTTCCCAAAGAGCTGGAAGCAAGATGCTTTGGGGCCCAACTCGCCCTTTGGAAAGAAGCCTGCACGTTGTGCCTTTCAGCTCTAGGCCAATGTAGCACACACAGAGCAGAAGTTCTACTTCAGCCAGATCAGGCCTGCAAAGAAACTGCGTTTGAGATGCCTTGTAAGCGATGTTCCCGGTAGGCTGTAACAGCACTGTGCAGAGCGAGTTGTTTCTTAGCTTCCCAAAGAGCTGGAAGCAAGATGCTTTTGGGCCCAACTCGCCCTTTGGAAAGAAGCCTGCACGTTGTGCCTTTCAGCTCTAGGGCAATGTAGCACACCCAGATCAGAAGTTCTACTTCAGCCAGATCAGGCCTGCAAAGAAACTGCGTTTCACAGGCCTTTGTAAGAGATGTTCCCGGTAGGCTGTAAGAGCACTGTGGAGAGCGAGTTGTTTCTTAGCTTCTCAAAGAGCTAGAAGCAAGATGCTTTGGGGCCCAACTCGCCCTTTGGAAAGAAGCCTGCACGTTGTGCCTTTCAGCTCTAGGGCAATGTAGCACACCCAGAGCAGAAGTTCTACTTCAGCCGTATCAGGCCTGCAAAGAAACTGCGTTTCACAGGCCTTTGTAAGAGATGTTCCCGGTAAGCTGTAAGAGCACTGCGCACAGCGAGTTGTTTCTTAGCTTCCCAAAGAGCTGGAAGCAAGATGCTTTGGGGCCCAACTCGCCCTTTGGAAAGAAGCCTGCACGTTGAGCCTTTCAGCTCTAGGTCCATGTAGCACACCCAGAGCAGAAGTTCTACTTCAGCCAGATCAGGCCTGCAAAGAAACTGCGTTTCACAGGCCTTTGGAAGAGATGTTCCCGGTAGGCTGTAAGAGCACTGTGCAGAGCGAGTTGTTTCTTAGCTTCCCAAAGAGCTGGAAGCAAGATGCTTTGGGGCCCAACTCGCCCTTTGGAAAGAAGCCTGCACGTTGTGCCTTTCAACTCTAGGCCAATGTAGCACACGCAGAGCAGAAGTTCTACTTCAGCCAGATCAGGCCTGCAAAGAAACTGTGTTTAACAGGCCTTTGTAAGAGATGTTCCCACTAGGCTGTAAGAGCACTGTGCAGAGCGAGTTGTTTCTTAGCTTCCCAAAGAGCTGGAAGCAAGATGCTTTGGGGCCCATCTCGCCCTTTGGAAAGAAGCCTGCACGTTGTGCCTTTCAGCTCTAGGGCAATGTAGAGCACCCAGAGCAGAAGTTCCACTTCAGCCAGATCAGGCCTGCAAAGAAACTGCGTTTCACAGGCCTTTGTAAGAGATGTTCCCGGTAGGCTGTAAGAGCACTGTGCAGAGTGAGTTGTTTCTTAGCTTCCCAAAGAGCTGAAAGCAAGATGCTTTGGGGCCCAATTCGCCCTTTGGAAAGAAGCCTGCACGTTGTGCCTTTCACCTCTAGGGCCATGTAGCACACCCAGAGCAGAAGTTCTAGTTCAGCCAGATCAGGCCTGCAAAGAAACTGCATTTCACAGGCCTTTGTAACTGATGCTCCCGTTAGGCTGTAAGAGCACTGTGCAGAGCGAGTTGTTTCATAGCTAGCCCAAAGAGCTGGAAGCAAGATGCTTTGGGGCCCAACTCGCCCTTTGCAAAGAAGCCTGCACGTTGTGCCTTTCAGCTCTAGGGCCATGTAGCACACCCAGAGCAGAAGTTCTACTTCAGCCAGATCAGGCCTGCAAAGAAACTGCGTTTCACAGGCCTTTGTAAGAGATGTTCCCTGTAGGCTGTAAGAGCACTGTGCAGAGCGAGTTGTTTCATAGCTAGCCCAAAGAGCTGGAAGCAAGATGCTTTGGGCCCAACTCGCCCTTTGGAAAGAAGCCTGCACGTTGTGCCTTTCAGGTCTAGGCCAATGTAGCACACCCAGAGCAGAAGTTCTACTTCAGCCAGATGAGGCCTGCAAAGAAACTGCGTTTCACAGGCCTTTGCAAGAGATGTTCCCGGTAGGCTGTAAGAGCACTGTGCAGAGCGAGTTGTTTCTTAGCTTCCCAAGGAGCTGGAAGCAAGATGCTTTGCGGCCCAACTCGCCCTTTGCAAAGAAGCCTGCACGCTGTGCCTTTCAGCTCTAGGGCAATGTAGCACACGAAGAGCAGAAGTTCTAGTTCAGCCAGATCAGGCCTGCAAAGAAACTGCGTTTCACAGGCCTTTGTAAGAGATGTTCCCGGTAGGCTGTAAGAGCACTGTGCAGGGCGAGTTGTTTCTTAGCTTCCCAAAGAGCTGGAAGCAAGATGCTTTGGGGCCCAACTCGCCCTTTGGAAAGAAGCCTGCACGTTGAGCCTTTCAGCTCTAGGTCCATGTAGCACACCCAGAGCAGAAGTTCTACTTCAGCCAGATCAGGCCTGCAAAGAAACTGCATTTCACAGGCCTTTGTAAGAGATGTTCCCGGTAGGCTGTAAGAGCACTGTGCAGAGCGAGTTGTTCTTAGCTTCCCAAAGAGCTGGAAGCAAGATGCTTTGGGGCCCAACTCACCCTTTGGAAAGAAGCCTGCACGTTGTGCCTTTCAGCTCTAGGCCAATGTAGCACACCCAGAGCAGAAGTTCTACTTCAGCCAGACCAGGCCTGCAAAGAAACTGCGTTTCACAGGCCTTTGTAAGAGATGTTCCCGGTAGGCTGTAAGAGCACTGTGCAGAGCGAGTTGTTTCTTAGCTTCCCAAAGAGCTGGAAGCAAGATGCTTTCGGGCCCAACTCGCCCTTTGGAAAGAAGCCTGCACGTTGTGCCTTTCAGCTCTAGGCCAATGTAGCAGACCCAGAGCAGAAGTTCTACTTCAGCCAGATCAGGCCTGCAAAGAAACTGCGTTTCATAGGCCTTTGTAAGAGATGTTCCCCGTAGGCTGTAAGAGCACTGTGCAGAGCGAGTTGTTTCTTAGCTTCCCAAGGAGCTGGAAGCAAGATGCTTTGCGGCCCAACTCGCCCTTTGCAAAGAAGCCTGCACGCTGTGCCTTTCAGCTCTAGGGCAATGTAGCACACCCAGAGCAGAAGTTCTACTTCAGCCAGATCAGGCCTGCAAAGAAACTGCATTTCACAGGCCTTTGTAAGAGATGTTCCCGGTAGGCTGTAAGAGCACTGTGCAGAGCGAGTTGTTCTTAGCTTCCCAAAGAGCTGGAAGCAAGATGCTTTGGGGCCCAACTCACCCTTTGGAAAGAAGCCTGCACGTTGGCCTTTCAGCTCTAGGCCAATGTAGCACACCCAGAGCAGAAGTTCTACTTCAGCCAGACCAGGCCTGCAAAGAAACTGCGTTTCACAGGCCTTTGTAAGAGATGTTCCCGGTAGGCTGTAAGAGCACTGTGCAGAGCGAGTTGTTTCTTAGCTTCCCAAAGAGCTGGAAGCAAGATGCTTTGGGGCCCAACTCGCCCTTTGGAAAGAAGCCTGCTCGTTGTGCCTTTCAGCTCTAGGCCAATGTAGCACACCCAGAGCAGAAGTTCTACTTCAGCCAGATCAGGCCTGCAAAGAAACTGCGTTTCACAGGCCTTTGTAAGAGATGTTCCCAGTAGGCTGTAAGAGCACTGTGCAGAGCGAGTTGTTTCTTAGCTTCCCAAAGAGCTGGAAGCAAGACGCTTTGGGGCCCAACTCGCCCTTTGGAAAGAAGCCTGCACGTTGTGCCTTTCAGCTCTAGGCCAATGTAGCACACGCAGAGCAGAAGTTCTACTTCAGCCAGATCAGGCCTGCAAAGAAACTGCGTTTCACAGGCCTTTGCAAGAGATTTTCCCGGTAGGCTGTAAGAGCACTGTGCAGAGCGAGTTGTTTCTTAGCTTCCCAAAGAGCTGGAAGCAAGATGCTTTGGGGCCCATCTCGCCCTTTGGAAAGAAGCCTGCACGTTGTGCCTTTCAGCTCTAGGGCAATGTAGAGCACCCAGAGCAGAAGTTCCACTTCAGCCAGATCAGGCCTGCAAAGAAACTGCGTTTCACAGGCATTTGTAAGAGATGTTCCCGGTAGGCTGTAAGTGCACTGTGCAGAGCGAGTTGTTTCTTAGCTTCCCAAAGAGCTGAAAGCAAGATGCTTTGGGGCCCAACTCGCCCTTTGGAAAGAAGCCTGCACGTTGTGCCTTTCACCTCTAGGGCCATGTAGCACTCCCAGAGCAGAAGTTCTAGTTCAGCCAGATCAGGCCTGCAAAGAAACTGCATTTCACAGGCCTTTGTAACTGATGCTCCCGTTAGGCTGTAAGAGCACTGTGCAGAGCGAGTTGTTTCATAGCTAGCCCAAAGAGCTGGAAGCAAGATGCTTTGGGCTCAACTCGCCCTTTGCAAAGAAGCCTGCACGCTGTGCCTTTCAGCTCTAGGGCAATGTAGCACACGAAGAGCAGAAGTTCTAGTTCAGCCAGATCAGGCCTGCAAAGAAACTGCGTTTCACAGGCCTTTGTAAGAGATGTTCCCGGTAGGCTGTAAGAGCACTGTGCAGAGCGACTTGTTTCTTAGCTTCCCAAAGAGCTGGAAGCAAGATGCTTTGGGGCCCAACTCGCCCTATGGAAAGAAGCCTGCACGTTGTGCCTTTCAGCTCAGGGCCAATGTAGAACACCCAGAGCAGAAGTTCTACTTCAGCCATGTCAGGCCTGCAAAGAAACTGCGTTTCACAGGCCTTTGTAAGAGATGTTCCCGGTAGGCTGTAAGAGCACTGTGCTGAGCGAGTTGTTTCTTATCTTCCCAAAGAGATGGAAGCAAGATGCTTTGGGGCCCAACCCGCCCTTTGGAAACAGGCCTGCACGTTGTGCCCTTCATCTCTAGGGCAATGTAGCACACCAAGAGCAGAAGTTCTAGTTCAGCGTGATCAGGCCTGCAAAGAAACTGCATTTCACAGGCCTTTGTAAGTGATGGTTCCGGTAGGCTGTAAGAGCACTGTGCAGAGCGAGTTGTTTCATAGCTAGCCCAAAGAGCTGGAAGCAAGATGCTTTGGGGCCCAACTCGCCTTTTGCAAAGAAGCCTGCACATTGTGCCTTTCAGCTCTAGGGCCATGTAGCACACCCAGAGCAGAAGTTCTACTTCAGCCAGATCAGGCCTGCAAAGAAACTGCGTTTCACAGGCCTTTGTAAGAGATGTTCCCGGTAGGCTGTAAGAGCACTGTGCAGAGCGAGTTGTTTCTTAGCTTCCCAAAGAGCTGGAAGCAAGATGCTTTGGGGCCCAACTCGCCCTTTGGAAAGAAGCCTGCACGTTGTGCCTTTCAGCTCTAGGCCAATGTAGCCCACCCATAGCAGAAGTTCTACTTCAGCCAGATCAGGCCTGCAAAGAAACTGCGTTTTACAGGCCTTTGTAAGAGATGTTCCCCGTAGGCTGTAAGAGCACTGTGCAGAGCGACATGTTTCTTAGCTTCCCAAGGAGCTGGAAGCAAGATGCTTTGCGGCCCAACTCGGCCTTTGCAAAGAAGCCTGCACGTTGTGCCTTTCAGCTCTAGGGCAATGTAGCGCACGCAGAGCAGAAGTTCTAGTTCAGCCAGATCAGGCCTGCAAAGAAACTGCGTTTCACAGGCCTTTGTAAGAGATGTTCCCGGTAGGCTGTAAGAGCACTGTGCAGAGCGAGTTGTTTCTTAGCTTCCCAAAGAGCTGGAAGCAAGATGCTTTGGGGCCCAACTCGCCCTTTGGAAAGAAGCCTGCACGTTGTGCCTTTCAGCTCTAGGCCAATGTAGCACACCCAGAGCAGAAGTTCTACTTCAGCCAGATCAGGCCTGCAAAGAAACTGCGTTTCACAGGCCTTTGTAAGAGATGTTCCCAGTAGGCTGTAAGAGCACTGTGCAGAGCGAGTTGTTTCTTAGCTTCCCAAAGAGCTGGAAGCAAGATGCTTTGGGGCCCAACTCGCCCTTTGCAAAGAAGCCTGCACGTTGTGCCTTTCAGCTCTAGGGCAATGTAGCACATGCAGAGCAGAAGTTCTAGTTCAGCCAGATCAGGCCTGCAAAGAAACTGCGTTTCACAGGCCTTTGTAAGAGATGTTCCCGGTAGGCTGTAAGAGCACTGTGCAGAGCGAGTTGTTTCTTAGCTTCCCAAAGAGCTGGAAGCAAGATGCTTTGGGGCCCAACTCGCCCTTTGGAAAGAAGCCTGCACGTTGTGCCTTTCAGCTCTAGGCCAATGTAGCACACACAGAGCAGAAGTTCTACTTCAGCCAGATCAGGCCTGCAAAGAAACTGCGTTTGAGATGCCTTGTAAGCGATGTTCCCGGTAGGCTGTAACAGCACTGTGCAGAGCGAGTTGTTTCTTAGCTTCCCAAAGAGCTGGAAGCAAGATGCTTTTGGGCCCAACTCGCCCTTTGGAAAGAAGCCTGCACGTTGTGCCTTTCAGCTCTAGGGCAATGTAGCACACCCAGATCAGAAGTTCTACTTCAGCCAGATCAGGCCTGCAAAGAAACTGCGTTTCACAGGCCTTTGTAAGAGATGTTCCCGGTAGGCTGTAAGAGCACTGTGGAGAGCGAGTTGTTTCTTAGCTTCTCAAAGAGCTAGAAGCAAGATGCTTTGGGGCCCAACTCGCCCTTTGGAAAGAAGCCTGCACGTTGTGCCTTTCCGCTCTAGGGCAATGTAGCACACCCAGAGCAGAAGTTCTACTTCAGCCGTATCAGGCCTGCAAAGAAACTGCGTTTCACAGGCCTTTGTAAGAGATGTTCCCGGTAAGCTGTAAGAGCACTGCGCACAGCGAGTTGTTTCTTAGCTTCCCAAAGAGCTGGAAGCAAGATGCTTTGGGGCCCAACTCGCCCTTTGGAAAGAAGCCTGCACGTTGAGCCTTTCAGCTCTAGGTCCATGTAGCACACCCAGAGCAGAAGTTCTACTTCAGCCAGATCAGGCCTGCAAAGAAACTGCGTTTCACAGGCCTTTGGAAGAGATGTTCCCGGTAGGCTGTAAGAGCACTGTGCACAGCGAGTTGTTTCTTAGCTTCCCAAAGAGCTGGAAGCAAGATGCTTTGGGGCCCAACTCGCCCTTTGGAAAGAAGCCTGCACGTTGTGCCTTTCAACTCTAGGCCAATGTAGCACACGCAGAGCAGAAGTTCTACTTCAGCCAGATCAGGCCTGCAAAGAAACTGTGTTTAACAGGCCTTTGTAAGAGATGTTCCCACTAGGCTGTAAGAGCACTGTGCAGAGCGAGTTGTTTCTTAGCTTCCCAAAGAGCTGGAAGCAAGATGCTTTGGGGCCCATCTCGCCCTTTGGAAAGAAGCCTGCACGTTGTGCCTTTCAGCTCTAGGGCAATGTAGAGCACCCAGAGCAGAATTTCCACTTCAGCCAGATCAGGCCTGCAAAGAAACTGCGTTTCACAGGCCTTTGTAAGAGATGTTCCCGGTAGGCTGTAAGAGCACTGTGCAGAGTGAGTTGTTTCTTAGCTTCCCAAAGAGCTGAAAGCAAGATGCTTTGGGGCCCAATTCGCCCTTTGGAAAGAAGCCTGCACGTTGTGCCTTTCACCTCTAGGGCCATGTAGCACACCCAGAGCAGAAGTTCTAGTTCAGCCAGATCAGGCCTGCAAAGAAACTGCATTTCACAGGCCTTTGTAACTGATGCTCCCGTTAGGCTGTAAGAGCACTGTGCAGAGCGAGTTGTTTCATAGCTAGCCCAAAGAGCTGGAAGCAAGATGCTTTGGGGCCCAACTCGCCCTTTGCAAAGAAGCCTGCACGTTGTGCCTTTCAGCTCTAGGGCCATGTAGCACACCCAGAGCAGAAGTTCTACTTCAGCCAGATCAGGCCTGCAAAGAAACTGCGTTTCACAGGCCTTTGTAAGAGATGTTCCCGGTAGGCTGTAAGAGCACTGTGCAGAGCGAGTTGTTTCATACCTAGCCCAAAGAGCTGGAAGCAAGATGCTTTGGGCCCAACTCGCCCTTTGGAAAGAAGCCTGCACGTTGTGCCTTTCAGCTCTAGGCCAATGTAGCACACCCAGAGCAGAAGTTCTACTTCAGCCAGATGAGGCCTGCAAAGAAACTGCGTTTCACAGGCCTTTGCAAGAGATGTTCCCGGTAGGCTGTAAGAGCACTGTGCAGAGCGAGTTGTTTCTTAGCTTCCCAAGGAGCTGGAAGCAAGATGCTTTGCGGCCCAACTCGCCCTTTGCAAAGAAGCCTGCACGTTGTGCCTTTCAGCTCTAGGGCAATGTAGCACACGAAGAGCAGAAGTTCTAGTTCAGCCAGATCAGGCCTGCAAAGAAACTGCGTTTCACAGGCCTTTGTAAGAGATGTTCCCGGTAGGCTGTAAGAGCACTGTGCAGAGCGAGTTGTTTCTTAGCTTCCCAAAGAGCTGGAAGCAAGATGCTTTGGGGCCCAACTCGCCCTTTGGAAAGAAGCCTGCACGTTGAGCCTTTCAGCTCTAGGTCCATGTAGCACACCCAGAGCAGAAGTTCTACTTCAGCCAGATCAGGCCTGCAAAGAAACTGCATTTCACAGGCCTTTGTAAGAGATGTTCCCGGTAGGCTGTAAGAGCACTGTGCAGAGCGAGTTGTTCTTAGCTTCCCAAAGAGCTGGAAGCAAGATGCTTTGGGGCCCAACTCACCCTTTGGAAAGAAGCCTGCACGTTGTGCCTTTCAGCTCTAGGCCAATGTAGCACACCCAGAGCAGAAGTTCTACTTCAGCCAGACCAGGCCTGCAAAGAAACTGCGTTTCACAGGCCTTTGTAAGAGATGTTCCCGGTAGGCTGTAAGAGCACTGTGCAGAGCGAGTTGTTTCTTAGCTTCCCAAAGAGCTGGAAGCAAGATGCTTTGGGGCCCAACTCGCCCTTTGGAAAGAAGCCTGCTCGTTGTGCCTTTCAGCTCTAGGCCAATGTAGCACACCCAGAGCAGAAGTTCTACTTCAGCCAGATGAGGCCTGCAAAGAAACTGCGTTTCACAGGCCTTTGTAAGAGATGTTCCCAGTAGGCTGTAAGAGCACTGTGCAGAGCGACTTGTTTCTTAGCTTCCCAAAGAGCTGGAAGCAAGATGCTTTGGGGCCCAACTCGCCCTTTGGAAAGAAGCCTGCACGTTGTGCCTTTCAGCTCAGGGCCAATGTAGAACACCCAGAGCAGAAGTTCTACTTCAGCCATATCAGGCCTGCAAAGAAACTCGTTTCACAGGCCTTTGTAAGAGATGTTCCCGGTAGGCTGTAAGAGCACTGTGCAGAGCGAGTTGTTTCTTAGCTTCCCAAAGAGCTGGAAGCAAGATGCTTTGGGGCCCAACTCGCCCTTTGGAAAGAAGCCTGCACGCTGTGCCTTTCAGCTCTAGGGCAATGTAGCACACGCAGAGCAGAAGTTCTACTTCAGCCAGATCAGGCCTGCAAAGAAACTGCGTTTCACAGGCCTTTGGAAGAGATGTTCCCGGTAGGCTGTAAGAGCACTGTGCAGAGCGAGTTGTTTCTTAGCTTCCCAAAGAGCTGGAAGCAAGATGCTTTGCGGCCCAACTCGTCCTTTGGAAAGAAGCCTGCACGTTGTGCCTTCAGCTCTAGGCCAATGTAGCACACCCAGAGCAGAAGTTCTACTTCAGCCAGATCAGGCCTGCAAAGAAATTGCGTTTGAGATGCCTTTGTAAGAGATGTTCCCGGTAGGCTGTAAAAGCACTGTGCAGAGCGAGTTGTTTCTTAGCTTCCCAAAGAGCTGGAAGCAAGATGCTTTGGGGCCCAACTCGCCCTTTGGAAAGAAGCCTGCACGTTGTGCCTTTCAGCTCTAGGCCAATGTAGCCCACCCAGAGCAGAAGTTCTACTTCAGCCAAATCAGGCCTGCAAAGAAACTGCGTTTCACAGGCCTTTGTAAGAGATGTTCCCCGTAGGCTGTAAGAGCACTGTGCAGAGCGAGTTGTTTCTTAGCTTCCCAAGGAGCTGGAAGCAAGATGCTTTGCGGCCCAACTCGCCCTTTGCAAAGAAGCCTGCACGCTGTGCCTTTCAGCTCTAGGGCAATGTAGCACACGCAGAGCAGAAGTTCTACTTCAGCCAGATCAGGCCTGAAAAGAAACTGTGTTTCACAGGCCTGTGTAAGAGATGTTCCCGGTAGGCTGTAAGAACACTGTGCAGAGCGAGTTGTTTCTTAGCTTCCCAAAGAGCTGGAAGCAAGATGCTTTGGGGCCCAACTCGCCCTTTGGAAAGAAGCCTGCACGTTGTGCCTTTCAGCTCTAGGGCAATGTAGCACACCCAGAGCAGAAGTTCTAGTTCAGCCAGATCAGGCCTGCAAAGAAACTGCATTTCACAGGCCTTTGTAAGAGATGTTCCCGGTAGGCTGTAAGAGCACTGTGCAGAGCGAGTTGTTTCTTAGCTTTCCAAAGAGCTGGAAGCAAGATACTTTGGGGCCCTACTCGCCCTTTGGAAAGAAGCCTGCACGTTGTGCCTTTCAGCTCTAGGGCAATGTGGCACACCCAGAGCAGAAGTTCTATTTCAGCCAGCTCAGGCCTGCAAAGAAACTGCGTTTCACAGGCCTTTGAAAGAGATGCTCACGGTAGGCTGTAAGAGCACTGCGCACAGCGAGTTGTTTCTTAGCTTCCCAAAGAGCTGGAAGCAAGATGCTTTGGGGCCCAACTCGCCCTTTGGAAAGAAGCCTGCACGTTGAGCCTTTCAGCTCTAGGTCCATGTAGCACACCCAGAGCAGAAGTTCTACTTCAGCCAGATCAGGCCTGCAAAGAAACTGCATTTCACAGGCCTTTGTAAGAGATGTTCCCGGTAGGCTGTAAGAGCACTGTGCAGAGCGAGTTGTTCTTAGCTTCCCAAAGAGCTGGAAGCAAGATGCTTTGGGGCCCAACTCACCCTTTGGAAAGAAGCCTGCACGTTGTGCCTTTCAGCTCTAGGCCAATGTAGCACACCCAGAGCAGAAGTTCTACTTCAGCCAGACCAGGCCTGCAAAGAAACTGCGTTACACAGGCCTTTGTAAGAGATGTTCCCGGTAGGCTGTAAGAGCACTGTGCAGAGCGAGTTGTTTCTTAGCTTCCCAAAGAGCTGGAAGCAAGATGCTTTGGGGCCCAACTCGCCCTTTGGAAAGAAGCCTGCTCGTTGTGCCTTTCAGCTCTAGGCCAATGTAGCACACCCAGAGCAGAAGTTCTACTTCAGCCAGATCAGGCCTGCAAAGAAACTGCGTTTCACAGGCCTTTGTAAGAGATGTTCCCAGTAGGCTGTAAGAGCACTGTGCAGAGCGAGTTGTTTC
The DNA here is from genome assembly GCF_041296265.1 of Equus caballus. Lineage (NCBI taxonomy): Eukaryota > Metazoa > Chordata > Mammalia > Perissodactyla > Equidae > Equus > Equus caballus. Next base: position 50,720,866 of record NC_091688.1, on the reverse strand, counting down.
TTAGCTTCCCAAAGAGCTGGAAGCAAGACGCTTTGGGGCCCAACTCGCCCTTTGGAAAGAAGCCTGCACGTTGTGCCTTTCAGCTCTAGGCCAATGTAGCACACGCAGAGCAGAAGTTCTACTTCAGCCAGATCATGCCTGCAAAGAAACTGCGTTTCACAGGCCTTTGCAAGAGATGTTCCCGGTAGGCTGTAAGAGCACTGTGCAGAGCGAGTTGTTTCTTAGCTTCCCAAAGAGCTGGAAGCAAGATGCTTTGGGGCCCATCTCGCCCTTTGGAAAGAAGCCTGCACGTTGTGCCTTTCAGCTCTAGGGCAATGTAGAGCACCCAGAGCAGAAGTTCCACTTCAGCCAGATCAGGCCTGCAAAGAAACTGCGTTTCACAGGCATTTGTAAGAGATGTTCCCGGTAGGCTGTAAGTGCACTGTGCAGAGCGAGTTGTTTCTTAGCTTCCCAAAGAGCTGAAAGCAAGATGCTTTGGGGCCCAACTCGCCCTTTGGAAAGAAGCCTGCACGTTGTGCCTTTCACCTCTAGGGCCATGTAGCACACCCAGAGCAGAAGTTCTAGTTCAGCCAGATCAGGCCTGCAAAGAAATTGCATTTCACAGGCCTTTGTAACTGATGCTCCCGTTAGGCTGTAAGAGCACTGTGCAGAGCGAGTTGTTTCATAGCTAGCCCAAAGAGCTGGAAGCAAGATGCTTTGGGTCCCAACTCGCCCTTTGCAAAGAAGCCTGCACGTTGTGCCTTTCAGCTCTAGGGCCATGTAGCACACCCAGAGCAGAAGTTCTACTTCAGCCAGATCAGGCCTGCAAAGAAACTGCGTTTCACAGGCCTTTGTAAGAGATGTTCCCGGTAGGCTGTAAGAGCACTGTGCAGAGCGAGTTGTTTCATAGCTAGCCCAAAGAGCTGGAAGCAAGATGCTTTGGGCCCAACTCGCCCTTTGGAAAGAAGCCTGCACGTTGTGCCTTTCAGCTCTAGGCCAATGTAGCACACCCAGAGCAGAAGTTCTACTTCAGCCAGATGAGGCCTGCAAAGAAACTGCGTTTCACAGGCCTTTGCAAGAGATGTTCCCGGTAGGCTGTAAGAGCACTGTGCAGAGCGAGTTGTTTATTAGCTTCCCAAGGAGCTGGAAGCAAGATGCTTTGCGGCCCAACTCGCCCTTTACAAAGAAGCCTGCACGCTGTGCCTTTCAGCTCTAGGGCAATGTAGCACACGAAGAGCAGAAGTTCTAGTTCAGCCAGATCAGGCCTGCAAAGAAACTGCGTTTCACAGGCCTTTGTAAGAGATGTTCCCGGTAGGCTGTAAGAGCACTGTGCAGAGCGACTTGTTTCTTAGCTTCCCAAAGAGCTGGAAGCAAGATGCTTTGGGGCCCAACTCGCCCTATGGAAAGAAGCCTGCACGTTGTGCCTTTCAGCTCAGGGCCAATGTAGAACACCCAGAGCAGAAGTTCTACTTCAGCCATGTCAGGCCTGCAAAGAAACTGCGTTTCACAGGCCTTTGCAAGAGATGTTCCCGGTAGGCTGTAAGAGCACTGTGCAGAGCGAGTTGTTTCTTATCTTCCCAAAGAGATGGAAGCAAGATGCTTTGGGGCCCAACCCGCCCTTTGGAAACAGGCCTGCACGTTGTGCCCTTCATCTCCAGGGCAATGTAGCACACCAAGAGCAGAAGTTCTAGTTCAGCGTGATCAGGCCTGCAAAGAAACTGCATTTCACAGGCCTTTGTAAGTGATGGTTCCGGTAGGCTGTAAGAGCACTGTGCAGAGCGAGTTGTTTCATAGCTAGCCCAAAGAGCTGGAAGCAAGATGCTTTGGGGCCCAACTCGCCTTTTGCAAAGAAGCCTGCACATTGTGCCTTTCAGCTCTAGGGCCATGTAGCACACCCAGAGCAGAAGTTCTACTTCAGCCAGATCAGGCCTGCAAAGAAACTGCGTTTCACAGGCCATTGTAAGAGATGTTCCCGGTAGGCTGTGAGAGCACTGTGCAGAGCGAGTTGTTTCTTAGCTTCCCAAAGAGCTGGAAGCAAGATGCTTTGGGGCCCAACTCGCCCTTTGGAAAGAAGCCTGCACGTTGTGCCTTTCAGCTCTAGGCCAATGTAGCCCACCCAGAGCAGAAGTTCTACTTCAGCCAGATCAGGCCTGCAAAGAAACTGCGTTTTACAGGCCTTTGTAAGAGATGTTCCCCGTAGGCTGTAAGAGCACTGTGCAGAGCGACATGTTTCTTAGCTTCCCAAGGAGCTGGAAGCAAGATGCTTTGCGGCCCAACTCGGCCTTTGCAAAGAAGCCTGCACGTTGTGCCTTTCAGCTCTAGGGCAATGTAGCACACGCAGAGCAGAAGTTCTAGTTCAGCCAGATCAGGCCTGCAAAGAAACTGCGTTTCACAGGCCTTTGTAAGAGATGTTCCCGGTAGGCTGTAAGAGCACTGTGCAGAGCGAGTTGTTTCTTAGCTTCCCAAAGAGCTGGAAGCAAGATGCTTTGGGGCCCAACTCGCCCTTTGGAAAGAAGCCTGCACGTTGTGCCTTTCAGCTCTAGGCCAATGTAGCACACCCAGAGCAGAAGTTCTACTTCAGCCAGATCAGGCCTGCCAAGAAACTGCGTTTCACAGGCCTTTGTAAGAGATGTTCCCAGTAGGCTGTAAGAGCACTGTGCAGAGCGAGTTGTTTCTTAGCTTCCCAAAGAGCTGGAAGCAAGATTCTTTGGGGCCCAACTCGCCCTTTGCAAAGAAGCCTGCACGTTGTGCCTTTCAGCTCTAGGGCAATGTAGCACATGCAGAGCAGAAGTTCTAGTTCAGCCAGATCAGGCCTGCAAAGAAACTGCGTTTCACAGGCCTTTGTAAGAGATGTTCCCGGTAGGCTGTAAGAGCACTGTGCAGAGCGAGTTGTTTCTTAGCTTCCCAAAGAGCTGGAAGCAAGATGCTTTGGGGCCCAACTCGCCCTTTGGAAAGAAGCCTGCACGTTGTGCCTTTCATCTCTAGGCCAATGTAGCACACACAGAGCAGAAGTTCTACTTCAGCCAGATCAGGCCTGCAAAGAAACTGCGTTTCACAGGCCTTTGTAAGAGATGTTCCCAGTAGGCTGTAAGAGCACTGTGCAGAGCGAGTTGTTTCTTAGCTTCCCAAAGAGCTGGAAGCAAGATGCTTTTGGGCCCAACTCGCCCTTTGGAAAGAAGCCTGCACGTTGTGCCTTTCAGCTCTAGGGCAATGTAGCACACCCAGATCAGAAGTTCTACTTCAGCCAGATCAGGCCTGCAAAGAAACTGCGTTTCACAGGCCTTTGTAAGAGATGTTCCCGGTAGGCTGTAAGAGCACTGTGGAGAGCGAGTTGTTTCTTAGCTTCTCAAAGAGCTAGAAGCAAGATGCTTTGGGGCCCAACTCGCCCTTTGGAAAGAAGCCTGCACGTTGTGCCTTTCAGCTCTAGGGCAATGTAGCACACCCAGAGCAGAAGTTCTACTTCAGCCGTATCAGGCCTGCAAAGAAACTGCGTTTCACAGGCCTTTGTAAGAGATGTTCCCGGTAAGCTGTAAGAGCACTGTGCAGAGCGAGTTGTTTCTTAGCTTCCCAAAGAGCTGGAAGCAAGATGCTTTGGGGCCCAACTCGCCCTTTGGAAAGAAGCCTGCACGTTGTGCCTTTCCGCTCTAGGCCAATGTAGGAGACCCAGAGCAGAAGTTCTACTTCAGCCAGATCAGGCCTGCAAAGAAACTGCGTTTCACAGGCCTTTGTAAGAGATGTTCCCCGTAGGCTGTAAGAGCACTGTGCAGAGCGAGTTGTTTCTTAGCTTCCCAAGGAGCTGAAAGCAAGATGCTTTGCGGCCCAACTCGCCCTTTGCAAAGAAGCCTGCACGTTGTGCCTTTAAGCTCTAGGGCAATGTAGCACACGCAGAGCAGAAGTTCTAGTTCAGCCAGATCAGGCCTGCAAAGAAACTGCGTTTCACAGGCCTTTGTAAGAGATGTTCCCGGTAGGCTGTAAGAGCACTGTGCAGAGCGAGTTGTTTCTTAGCTTCCCAAAGAGCTGGAAGCAAGATGCTTTGGGGCCCAACTCGCCCTTTGGAAAGAAGCCTGCACGTTGTGCCTTTCAGCTCTAGGCCAATGTAGCACACCCAGAGCAGAAGTTCTAGTTCAGCCAGATCAGGCCTGCAAAGAAACTGCATTTCACAGGCCTTTGTAAGAGATGTGCCCGGTAGGCTGTAAGAGCACTGTGCAGAGCGAGTTGTTTCTTAGCTTTCCAAAGAGCTGGAAGCAAGATCCTTTGGGGCCCTACTCGCCCTTTGGAAAGAAGCCTGCACGTTGTGCCTTTCAGCTCTAGGGCAATGTGGCACACCCAGAGCAGAAGTTCTATTTCAGCCAGCTCAGGCCTGCAAAGAAACTGCGTTTCACAGGCCTTTGAAAGAGATGCTCACGGTAGGCTGTAAGAGCACTGCGCACAGCGAGTTGTTTCTTAGCTTCCCAAAGAGCTGGAAGCAAGATGCTTTGGGGCCCAACTCGCCCTTTGGAAAGAAGACTGCACGTTGAGCCTTTCAGCACTAGGTCCATGTAGCACACCCAGAGCAGAAGTTCTACTTCAGCCAGATCAGGCCTGCAAAGAAACTGCATTTCACAGGCCTTTGTAAGAGATGTTCCCGGTAGGCTGTAAGAGCACTGTGCAGAGCGAGTTGTTCTTAGCTTCCCAAAGAGCTGGAAGCAAGATGCTTTGGGGCCCAACGCACCCTTTGGAAAGAAGCCTGCACGTTGTGCCTTTCAGCTCTAGGCCAATGTAGCACACCCAGAGCAGAAGTTCTACTTCAGCCAGACCAGGCCTGCAAAGAAACTGCGTTTCACAGGCCTTTGTAAGAGATGTTCCCGGTAGGCTGTAAGAGCACTGTGCAGAGCGAGTTGTTTCTTAGCTTCCCAAAGAGCTGGAAGCAAGACGCTTTGGGGCCCAACTCGCCCTTTGGAAAGAAGCCTGCACGTTGTGCCTTTCAGCTCTAGGCCAATGTAGCACACGCAGAGCAGAAGTTCTACTTCAGCCAGATCAGGCCTGCAAAGAAACTGCGTTTCACAGGCCTTTGCAAGAGATGTTCCCGGTAGGCTGTAAGAGCACTGTGCAGAGCGAGTTGTTTCTTAGCTTCCCAAGGAGCTGAAAGCAAGATGCTTTGCGGCCCAACTCGCCCTTTGCAAAGAAGCCTGCACGTTGTGCCTTTCAGCTCTAGGGCAATGTAGAGCACCCAGAGCAGAAGTTCCACTTCAGCCAGATCAGGCCTGCAAAGAAACTGCGTTTCACAGGCCTTTGTAAGAGATGTTCCCGGTAGGCTGTAAGAGCACTGTGCAGAGTGAGTTGTTTCTTAGCTTCCCAAAGAGCTGAAAGCAAGATGCTTTGGGGCCCAACTCGCCCTTTGGAAAGAAGCCTGCACGTTGTGCCTTTCACCTCTAGGGCCATGTAGCACACCCAGAGCAGAAGTTCTAGTTCAGCCAGATCAGGCCTGCAAAGAAACTGCATTTCACAGGCCTTTGTAACTGATGCTCCCGTTAGGCTGTAAGAGCACTGTGCAGAGCGAGTTGTTTCATAGCTAGCCCAAAGAGCTGGAAGCAAGATGCTTTGGGGCCCAACTCGCCCTTTGCAAAGAAGCCTGCACGTTGTGCCTTTCAGCTCTAGGGCCATGTAGCACACCCAGAGCAGAAGTTCTACTTCAGCCAGATCAGGCCTGCAAAGAAACTGCGTTTCACAGGCCTTTGTAAGAGATGTTCCCGGTAGGCTGTAAGAGCACTGTGCAGAGCGAGTTGTTTCATAGCTAGCCCAAAGAGCTGGAAGCAAGATGCTTTGGGCCCAACTCGCCCTTTGGAAAGAAGCCTGCACGTTGTGCCTTTCAGCTCTAGGCCAATGTAGCACACCCAGAGCAGAAGTTCTACTTCAGCCAGATGAGGCCTGCAAAGAAACTGCGTTTCACAGGCCTTTGCAAGAGATGTTCCCGGTAGGCTGTAAGAGCACTGTGCAGAGCGAGTTGTTTCTTAGCTTCCCAAGGAGCTGGAAGCAAGATGCTTTGCGGCCCAACTCGCCCTTTGCAAAGAAGCCTGCACGCTGTGCCTTTCAGCTCTAGGGCAATGTAGCACACGAAGAGCAGAAGTTCTAGTTCAGCCAGATCAGGCCTGCAAAGAAACTTCGTTTCACAGGCCTTTGTAAGAGATGTTCCCGGTAGGCTGTAAGAGCACTGTGCAGAGCGAGTTGTTTCTTAGCTTCCCAAAGAGCTGGAAGCAAGACGCTTTGGGGCCCAACTCGCCCTTTGGAAAGAAGCCAGCACGTTGTGCCTTTCAGCTCTAGGCCAATGTAGCACACACAGAGCAGAAGTTCCACTTCAGCCAGATCAGGCCTGCAAAGAAACTGCGTTTCACAGGCCTTTGTAAGAGATGTTCCCCGTAGGCTGTAAGAGCACTGTGCAGAGCGAGTTGTTTCTTAGCTTCCCAAGGAGCTGAAAGCAAGATGCTTTGCGGCCCAACTCGCCCTTTGCAAAGAAGCCTGCACGTTGTGCCTTTAAGCTCTAGGGCAATGTAGCACACGCAGAGCAGAAGTTCTAGTTCAGCCAGATCAGGCCTGCAAAGAAACTGCGTTTCACAGGCCTTTGTAAGAGATGTTCCCGGTAGGCTGTAAGAGCACTGTGCAGAGCGAGTTGTTTCTTAGCTTCCCAAAGAGCTGGAAGCAAGATGCTTTGGGGCCCAACTCGCCCTTTGGAAAGAAGCCTGCACGTTGTGCCTTTCAGCTCTAGGCCAATATAGCACACCCAGAGCAGAAGTTCTAGTTCAGCCAGATCAGGCCTGCAAAGAAACTGCATTTCACAGGCCTTTGTAAGAGATGTTCCCGGTAGGCTGTAAGAGCACTGTGCAGAGCGAGTTGTTTCTTAGCTTTCCAAAGAGCTGGAAGCAAGATACTTTGGGGCCCTACTCGCCCTTTGGAAAGAAGCCTGCACGTTGTGCCTTTCAGCTCTAGGGCAATGTGGCACACCCAGAGCAGAAGTTCTATTTCAGCCAGCTCAGGCCTGCAAAGAAACTGCGTTTCACAGGCCTTTGAAAGAGATGCTCACGGTAGGCTGTAAGAGCACTGCGCACAGCGAGTTGTTTCTTAGCTTCCCAAAGAGCTGGAAGCAAGATGCTTTGGGGCCCAACTCGCCCTTTGGAAAGAAGCCTGCACGTTGAGCCTTTCAGCTCTAGGTCCATGTAGCACACCCAGAGCAGAAGTTCTACTTCAGCCAGATCAGGCCTTCAAAGAAACTGCATTTCACAGGCCTTTGTAAGAGATGTTCCCCGTAGGCTGTAAGAGCACTGTGCAGAGCGAGTTGTTCTTAGCTTCCCAAAGAGCTGGAAGCAAGATGCTTTGGGGCCCAACGCACCCTTTGGAAAGAAGCCTGCACGTTGTGCCTTTCAGCTCTAGGCCAATGTAGCACACCCAGAGCAGAAGTTCTACTTCAGCCAGACCAGGCCTGCAAAGAAACTGCGTTTCACAGGCCTTTGTAAGAGATGTTCCCGGTAGGCTGTAAGAGCACTGTGCAGAGCGAGTTGTTTCTTAGCTTCCCAAAGAGCTGGAAGCAAGACGCTTTGGGGCCCAACTCGCCCTTTGGAAAGAAGCCTGCACGTTGTGCCTTTCAGCTCTAGGCCAATGTAGCACACGCAGAGCAGAAGTTCTACTTCAGCCAGATCAGACCTGCAAAGAAACTGCGTTTCACAGGCCTTTGCAAGAGATGTTCCCGGTAGGCTGTAAGAGCATTGTGCAGAGCGAGTTGTTTCTTAGCTTCCCAAAGAGCTGGAAGCAAGATGCTTTGGGGCCCATCTCGCCCTTTGGAAAGAAGCCTGCACGTTGTGCCTTTCAGCTCTAGGGCAATGTAGAGCACCCAGAGCAGAAGTTCCACTTCAGCCAGATCAGGCCTGCAAAGAAACTGCGTTTCACAGGCCTTTGTAAGAGATGTTCCCGGTAGGCTGTAAGAGCACTGTGCAGAGTGAGTTGTTTCTTAGCTTCCCAAAGAGCTGAAAGCAAGATGCTTTGGGGCCCAACTCGCCCTTTGGAAAGAAGCCTGCACGTTGTGCCTTTCACCTCTAGGGCCATGTAGCACACCCAGAGCAGAAGTTCTAGTTCAGCCAGATCAGGCCTGCACAGAAACTGCATTTCACAGGCCTTTGTAACTGATGCTCCCGTTAGGCTGTAAGAGCACTGTGCAGAGCGAGTTGTTTCATAGCTAGCCCAAAGAGCTGGAAGCAAGATGCTTTGGGGCCCAACTCGCCCTTTGCAAAGAAGCCTGCACGTTGTGCCTTTCAGCTCTAGGGCCATGTAGCACACCCAGAGCAGAAGTTCTACTTCAGCCAGATCAGGCCTGCAAAGAAACTTCGTTTCACAGGCCTTTGTAAGAGATGTTCCCGGTAGGCTGTAAGAGCACTGTGCAGAGCGAGTTGTTTCATAGCTAGCCCAAAGAGCTGGAAGCAAGATGCTTTGGGCCCAACTCGCCCTTTGGAAAGAAGCCTGCACGTTGTGCCTTTCAGCTCTAGGCCAATGTAGCACACCCAGAGCAGAAGTTCTACTTCAGCCAGATGAGGCCTGCAAAGAAACTGCGTTTCACAGGCCTTTGCAAGAGATGTTCGCGGTAGGCTGTAAGAGCACTGTGCAGAGCGCGTTGTTTCTTAGCTTCCCAAGGAGCTGGAAGCAAGATGCTTTGCGGCCCAACTCGCCCTTTGCAAAGAAGCCTGCACGCTGTGCCTTTCAGCTCTAGGCCAATGTAGCACACGAAGAGCAGAAGTTCTAGTTCAGCCAGATCAGGCCTGCAAAGAAACTGCGTTTCACAGGCCTTTGTAAGAGATGTTCCCGGTAGGCTGTAAGAGCACTGTGCAGAGCGAGTTGTTTCTTAGCTTCCAAAAGAGCTGGAAGCAAGATGCTTTGCGGCCCCACTCGCCCTTTGGAAAGGAGCCTGCACGCTGTGCCTTTCAGCTCTAGGGCAATGTAGCACACGAAGAGCAGAAGTTCTAGTTCAGCCAGATCAGGCCTGCAAAGAAACTGCGTTTCACAGGCCTTTGTAAGAGATGTTCCCGGTAGGCTGTAAGAGCACTGCGCAGAGCGAGTTGTTTCTTAGCTTCCCAAAGAGCTGGAAGCAAGATGCTTTGGGGCCCAACTCGCCCTTTGGAAAGAAGCCAGCACGTTGTGCCTTTCAGCTCTAGGCCAATGTAGCACACACAGAGCAGAAGTTCTACTTCAGCCAGATCAGGCCTGCAAAGAAACTGCCTTTCACAGGCCTTTGTAAGAGATGTTCCCGGTAGGCTGTAAGAGCACTGTGCAGAGCGACTTGTTTCTTAGCTTCCCAAAGAGCTGGAAGCAAGATGCTTTGGGGCCCAACTCGCCCTATGGAAAGAAGCCTGCACGTTGTGCCTTTCAGCTCAGGGCCAATGTAGAACACCCAGAGCAGAAGTTCTACTTCAGCCATGTCAGGCCTGCAAAGAAACTGCGTTTCACAGGCCTTTGTAAGAGATGTTCCCGGTAGGCTGTAAGAGCACTGTGCAGAGCGAGTTGTTTCTTATCTTCCCAAAGAGATGGAAGCAAGATGCTTTGGGGCCCAACCCGCCCTTTGGAAACAGGCCTGCACGTTGTGCCCTTCATCTCTAGGGCAATGTAGCACACCAAGAGCAGAAGTTCTAGTTCAGCGTGATCAGGCCTGCAAAGAAACTGCATTTCACAGGCCTTTGTAAGTGATGGTTCCGGTAGGCTGTAAGAGCACTGTGCAGAGCGAGTTGTTTCATAGCTAGCCCAAAGAGCTGGAAGCAAGATGCTTTGGGGCCCAACTCGCCTTTTGCAAAGAAGCCTGCACATTGTGCCTTTCAGCTCTAGGGCCATGTAGCACACCCAGAGCAGAAGTTCTACTTCAGCCAGATCAGGCCTGCAAAGAAACTGCGTTTCACAGGCCTTTGTAAGAGATGTTCCCGGTAGGCTGTAAGAGCACTGTGCAGAGCGAGTTGTTTCTTAGCTTCCCAAAGAGCTGGAAGCAAGATGCTTTGGGGCCCAACTCGCCCTTTGGAAAGAAGCCTGCACGTTGTGCCTTTCAGCTCTAGGCCAATGTAGCCCACCCAGAGCAGAAGTTCTACTTCAGCCAGATCAGGCCTGCAAAGAAACTGCGTTTTACAGGCCTTTGTAAGAGATGTTCCCCGTAGGCTGTAAGAGCACTGTGCAGAGCGACATGTTTCTTAGCTTCCCAAGGAGCTGGAAGCAAGATGCTTTGCGGCCCAACTCGGCCTTTGCAAAGAAGCCTGCACGTTGTGCCTTTCAGCTCTAGGGCAATGTAGCACACGCAGAGCAGAAGTTCTAGTTCAGCCAGATCAGGCCTGCAAAGAAACTGCGTTTCACAGGCCTTTGTAAGAGATGTTCCCAGTAGGCTGTAAGAGCACTGTGCAGAGCGAGTTGTTTCATAGCTAGCCCAAAGAGCTGGAAGCAAGATGCTTTGGGCCCAACTCGCCCTTTGGAAAGAAGCCTGCACGTTGTGCCTTTCAGCTCTAGGCCAATGTAGCACACCCAGAGCAGAAGTTCTACTTCAGCCAGATGAGGCCTGCAAAGAAACTGCGTTTCACAGGCCTTTGCAAGAGATGTTCCCAGTAGGCTGTAAGAGCACTGTGCAGAGCGCGTTGTTTCTTAGCTTCCCAAGGAGCTGGAAGCAAGATGCTTTGCGGCCGAACTCGCCCTTTGCAAAGAAGCCTGCACGCTGTGCCTTTCAGCTCTAGGGCAATGTAGCACACGAAGAGCAGAAGTTCTAGTTCAGCCAGATCAGGCCTGCAAAGAAACTGCGTTTCACAGGCCTTTGTAAGAGATGTTCCCGGTAGGCTGTAAGAGCACTGTGCAGAGCGAGTTGTTTCTTAGCTTCCCAAAGAGCTGGAAGCAAGATGCTTTGGGGCCCAACTCGCCCTTTGGAAAGAAGCCAGCACGTTGTGCCTTTCAGCTCTAGGCCAATGTAGCACACACAGAGCAGAAGTTCTACTTCAGCCAGATCAGGCCTGCAAAGAAACTGCGTTTCACAGGCCTTTGTAAGAGATGTTCCCGGTAGGCTGTAAGAGCACTGTGCAGAGCGACTTGTTTCTTAGCTTCCCAAAGAGCTGGAAGCAAGATGCTTTGGGGCCCAACTCGCCCTATGGAAAGAAGCCTGCACGTTGTGCCTTTCAGCTCAGGGCCAATGTAGAACACCCAGAGCAGAAGTTCTACTTCAGCCATGTCAGGCCTGCAAAGAAACTGCGTTTCACAGGCCTTTGTAAGAGATGTTCCCGGTAGGCTGTAAGAGCACTGTGCAGAGCGAGTTGTTTCTTATCTTCCCAAAGAGATGGAAGCAAGATGCTTTGGGGCCCAACCCGCCCTTTGGAAACAGGCCTGCACGTTGTGCCCTTCATCTCTAGGGCAATGTAGCACACCAAGAGCAGAAGTTCTAGTTCAGCGTGATCAGGCCTGCAAAGAAACTGCATTTCACAGGCCTTTGTAAGTGATGGTTCCGGTAGGCTGTAAGAGCACTGTGCAGAGCGAGTTGTTTCATAGCTAGCCCAAAGAGCTGGAAGCAAGATGCTTTGGGGCCCAACTCGCCTTTTGCAAAGAAGCCTGCACATTGTGCCTTTCAGCTCTAGGGCCATGTAGCACACCCAGAGCAGAAGTTCTACTTCAGCCAGATCAGGCCTGCAAAGAAACTGCGTTTCACAGGCCTTTGTAAGAGATGTTCCCGGTAGGCTGTAAGAGCACTGTGCAGAGCGAGTTGTTTCTTAGCTTCCCAAAGAGCTGGAAGCAAGATGCTTTGGGGCCCAACTCGCCCTTTGGAAAGAAGCCTGCAAGTTGTGCCTTTCAGCTCTAGGCCAATGTAGCCCACCCAGAGCAGAAGTTCTACTTCAGCCAGATCAGGCCTGCAAAGAAACTGCGTTTTACAGGCCTTTGTAAGAGATGTTCCCCGTAATCTGTAAGAGCACTGTGCAGAGCGACATGTTTCTTAGCTTCCCAAGGAGCTGGAAGCAAGATGCTTTGCGGCCCAACTCGGCCTTTGCAAAGAAGCCTGCACGTTGTGCCTTTCAGCTCTAGGGCAATGTAGCACACGCAGAGCAGAAGTTCTAGTTCAGCCAGATCAGGCCTGCAAAGAAACTGCGTTTCACAGGCCTTTGTAAGAGATGTTCCCGGTAGGCTGTAAGAGCACTGTGCAAAGCGAGTTGTTTCTTAGCTTCCCAAAGAGCTGAAAGCAAGATGCTTTGGGGCCCAACTCGCCCTTTGGAAAGAAGCCTGCACGTTGTGCCTTTCAGCTCTAGGCCAATGTAGCACACCCAGAGCAGACGTTCTACTTCAGCCAGATCAGGCCTGCAAAGAAACTGCGTTTCACAGGCCTTTGTAAGAGATGTTCCCAGTAGGCTGTAAGAGCACTGTGCAGAGCGAGTTGTTTCTCAGCTTCCCAAAGAGCTGGAAGCAAGATGCTTTGGGGCCCAACTCACCCTTTGCAAAGAAGCCTGCACGTTGTGCCTTTCAGCTCTAGGGCAATGTAGCACATGCAGAGCAGAAGTTCTAGTTCAGCCAGATCAGGCCTGCAAAGAAACTGCGTTTCACAGGCCTTTGTAAGAGATGTTCCCGGTAGGCTGTAAGAGCACTGTGCAGAGCGAGTTGTTTCTTAGCTTCCCAAAGAGCTGGAAGCAAGATGCTTTGATGCCCAACTCGCCCTTTGCAAAGAAGCCTGCACGTTGTGCCTTTCAGCTCTAGGCCAATGTAGCACACACAGAGCAGAAGTTCTACTTCAGCCAGATCAGGCCTGCAAAGAAACTGCGTTTGAGATGCCTTGTAAGAGATGTTCCCGGTAGGCTGTAACAGCACTGTGCAGAGCGAGTTGTTTCTTAGCTTCCCAAAGAGCTGGAAGCAAGATGCTTTTGGGCCCAACTCACCCTTTGGAAAGAAGCCTGCACGTTGTGCCTTTCAGCTCTAGGGCAATGTAGCACACCCAGATCAGAAGTTCTACTTCAGCCAGATCAGGCCTGCAAAGAAACTGCGTTTCACAGGCCTTTGTAAGAGATGTTCCCGGTAGGCTGTAAGAGCACTGTGGAGAGCGAGTTGTTTCTTAGCTTCTCAAAGAGCTAGAAGCAAGATGCTTTGGGGCCCAACTCGCCCTTTGGAAAGAAGCCTGCACGTTGTGCCTTTCAGCTCTAGGGCAATGTAGCACACCCAGAGCAGAAGTTCTACTTCAGCCGTATCAGGCCTGCAAAGAAACTGCGTTTCACAGGCCTTTGTAAGAGATGTTCCCGGTAAGCTGTAAGAGCACTGTGCAGAGCGAGTTGTTTCTTAGCTTCCCAAAGAGCTGGAAGCAAGATGCTTTGGGGCCCAACTCGCCCTTTGGAAAGAAGCCTGCACGTTGTGCCTTTCCGCTCTAGGCCAATGTAGCCCACCCAGAGCAGAAGTTCTACTTCAGCCAGATCAGGCCTGCAAAGAAACTGCGTTTCACAGGCCTTTGTAAGAGATGTTCCCCGTAGGCTGTAAGAGCACTGTGCAGAGCGAGTTGTTTCTTAGCTTCCCAAGGAGCTGAAAGCAAGATGCTTTGCGGCCCAACTCGCCCTTTGCAAAGAAGCCTGCACGTTGTGCCTTTAAGCTCTAGGGCAATGTAGCACACGCAGAGCAGAAGTTCTAGTTCAGCCAGATCAGGCCTGCAAAGAAACTGCGTTTCACAGGCCTTTGTAAGAGATGTTCCCGGTAGGCTGTAAGAGCACTGTGCAGAGCGAGTTGTTTCTTAGCTTCCCAAAGAGCTGGAAGCAAGATGCTTTGGGGCCCAACTCGCCCTTTGGAAAGAAGCCTGCACGTTGTGCCTTTCAGCTCTAGGCCAATGTAGCACACCCAGAGCAGAAGTTCTACTTCAGCCAGATCAGGCCTGCAAAGAAACTGCGTTTGAGATGCCTTTGTAAGAGTTGTTCCCGGTAGGCTGTAAAAGCACTGTGCAGAGCGAGTTGTTTCTTAGCTTCCCAAAGAGCTGGAAGCAAGATGCTTTGGAGCCCAACTCGCCCTTTGGAGAGAAGCCTGCACGTTGTGCCTTTCAGCTCTAGGGCCACGTAGCACACCCAGAGCAGAAGGTCTACTTCAGCCAGATCAGGCCTGCAAAGAAACTGCGTTTCACAGGCCTTTGTAAGAGATGTTCCCGGTAGGCTGTAAGAGCACTGTGCAGAGCGAGTTGTTTCTTAGCTTTCCAAAGAGCTGGAAGAAAGATACTTTGGGGCCCTACTCGCCCTTTGGAAAGAAGCCTGCACATTGTGCCTTTCAGCTCTAGGGCAATGTGGCACACGCAGAGCAGAAGTTCTACTTCAGCCAGCTCAGGCCTGCAAAGAAACTGCGTTTCACAGGCCTTTGTAAGAGATGCTCACGGTAGGCTGTAAGAGCACTGTGCAGAGCGAGTTGTTTCTTAGCTTCCCAAAGAGCTGGAAGCAAGATGCTTTGGGGCCCAACTCGCCCTTTGGAAAGAAGCCTGCACGTTGAGCCTTTCAGCTCTAGGTCCATGTAGCACACCCAGAGCAGAAGTTCTACTTCAGCCAGATCAGGCCTGCAAAGAAACTGCGTTTCACAGGCCTTTGCAAGAGATGTTCCCGGTAGGCTGTAAGAGCACTGTGCAGAGCGAGTTGTTTCTTAGCTTCCCAAAGAGCTGGATGCAAGATGCTTTGCGGCCCAACTCGCCCTTTGCAAAGAAGACTGCAAGCTGTGCCTTTCAGCTCTAGGGCAATGTAGCACACCCAGAGCAGAAGTTCTAGTTCAGCCAGATCAGGCCTACAAAGAAACTGCGTTTCACAGGCCTTTGTAAGAGATGTTCCCGTTAGGCTGTAAGAACACTGTGCAGAGTGAGTTGTTTCTTAGCTTCCCAAAGAGCTGGAAGCAAGATGCTTTGGGGCCCAACTCGCCCTTTGGAAAGAAGCCTGCACGTTGAGCCTTTCAGCTCTAGGCCAATGTAGCACACACAGAGCAGAAGTTCTACTTCAGCCAGATCAGGCCGGCAAAGAAACTGCGTTTGAGAGGCCTTTGTAAGAGATGTTCCCGGTAGGCTGTAACAGCACTGTGCAGAGCGAGTTGTTTCTTAGCTTCCCAAAGAGCTGGAAGCAAGATGCTTTGGGGCCCAACTCGCCCTTTGGAAAGAAGCCTGCACGTTGTGCCTTTCAGCTCTAGGGCAATGTAGCACACCCAGAGCAGAAGTTCTAGTTCAGCCAGATCAGGCCTGCAAAGAAACTGCGTTTCACAGGCCTTTGTAAGAGATGTTCCCGGTAGGCTGTAAGAGCACTGTGCAGAGCGAGTTGTTTCTTAGCTTTCCAAAGAGCTGGAAGCAAGATACTTTGGGGCCCTACTCGCCCTTTGGAAAGAAGCCTGCACGTTGTGCCTTTGAGCTCTAGGGCAATGTGGCACACCCAGAGCAGAAGTTCTAGTTCAGCCAGATCAGGCCTGCAAAGAAACTGCGTTTCACAGGCCTTTGTAAGAGATGCTCACGGTAGGCTGTAAGAGCACTGCGCACAGCGAGTTGTTTCTTAGCTTCCCAAAGAGCTGGAAGCAAGATGCTTTGGGGCCCAACTCGCCCTTTGGAAAGAAGCCTGCACGTTGAGCCTTTCAGATCTAGGTCCATGTAGCACACCCAGAGCAGAAGTTCTACTTCAGCCAGATCAGGCCTGCAAAGAAACTGCGTTTCACAGGCCTTTGTAAGAGATGTTCCCGGTAGGCTGTAAGAGCACTGTGCAGAGCGACTTGTTCTTAGCTTCCCAAAGAGCTGGAAGCAAGATGCTTTGGGGCCCAACTCACCCTTTGGAAAGAAGCCTGCACGTTGTGCCTTTCAGCTCTAGGCCAATGTAGCACACCCAGAGCAGAAGTTCTACTTCAGCCAGACCAGGCCTGCAAAGAAACTGCGTTTCACAGGCCTTTGTAAGAGATGTTCCCGGTAGGCTGTAAGTGCACTGTGCAGAGCGAGTTGTTTCTTAGCTTCCCAAAGAGCTGGAAGCAAGATGCTTTGGGGCCCAACTCGCCCTTTGGAAAGAAGCCTGCACGTTGTGCCTTTCAGCTCTAGGCCAATGTAGCACACCCAGAGCAGAAGTTCTAGTTCAGCCAGATCAGGCCTGCAAAGAAACTGCATTTGAGATGCCTTTGTAAGAGTTGTTCCCGGTAGGCTGTAAAAGCACTGTGCAGAGCGAGTTGTTTCTTAGCTTCCCAAAGAGCTGGAAGCAAGATGCTTTGGAGCCCAACTCGCTCTTTGGAAACAGGCCTGCACGTTGTGCCCTTCAGCTCTAGGGCAATGTAGCACACCCAGAGCAGAAGTTCTAGTTCAGCCAGATCAGGCCTGCAAAGAAACTGCATTTCACAGGCCTTTGTAAGTGATGGTCCCGGTAGGCTGTAAGAGCACTGTGCAGAGCGAGTTCCTTCATAGCTAGCCCAAAGAGCTGGAAGCAAGATGCTTTGGGGCCCAACTCGTTCTTTGGAAAGAAGCCTGCACGTTGTGCCTTTCAGCTCTAGGGCCATGTAGCACACCCAGAGCAGAAGTTCTACTTCAGCCAGATCAGGCCTGCAAAGAAACTGCGTTTCACAGGCCTTTGTAAGAGATGTTCCCGGTAGGCTGTAAGAGCACTGTGCAGAGCGAGTTGTTTCTTAGCTTCCCAAAGAGCTGGAAGCAAGATGCTTTGGGGCCCAACTCGCCCTTTGGAAAGAAGCCTGCAGGTTGTGCCTTTCAGCTCTAGGCCAATGTAGCTCACCCAGAGCAGAAGTTCAACTTCAGCGAGATCAGGCCTGCAAAGAAACTGCGTTTCACAGGCCTTTGTAAGAGATGTTCCCGGTAGGCTGTAAGAGCACTGTGCAGAGCGAGTTGTTTCTTAGCTTCCCAAGGAGCTGGAAGCAAGATGCTTTGGGGCCCAACTCGCCCTTTGCAAAGAAGCCTGCACGTTGTGCCTTTCAGCTCTAGGGCAATGTAGCACACCCAGAGCAGAAGTTCTAGTTCAGCCAGATCAGGCCTGCAAAGAAACTGCGTTTCACAGGCCTTTGTAAGAGATGTTCCCGGTAGGCTGTAAGAGCACTGTGCAGAGCGAGTTGTTTCTTAGCTTCCCAAAGAGCTGGAAGCAAGATGCTTTGGGGCCCAACTCGCCCTTTGGAAAGAAGCCTGCACGTTGTGCCATTCAGCTCTAGGCCAATGTAGCACACCCAGAGCAGAAGTTCTACTTCAGCCAGATCAGGCCTGCAAAGAAATTGCGTTTGAGATGCCGTTGTAAGAGATGTTCCCGGTAGGCTGTAAAAGCACTGTGCAGAGCGAGTTGTTTCTTAGCTTCCCAAAGAGCTGGAAGCAAGATGCTTTGGGGCCCAACTCGCCCTTTGGAAAGAAGCCTGCACATTGTGCCTTTCAGCTCTAGGGAAATGTATCACACCCAGAGCAGAAGTTCTGGTTCAGCCAGATCAGGCCTGCAAAGAAACTGCGTTTCACAGGCCTTTGTAAGAGATGTTCCCGGTAGGCTGTAAGAGCACTGTGCAGAGCGAGTTGTTTCTTAGCTTCCCAAAGAGCTGGAAGCAAGATGCTTTGGGGCCCAACTCGCCCTTTGGAAAGAAGCCTGCACGTTGAGCCTTTCAGCTCTAGGTCCATGTAGCACACCCAGAGCAGAAGTTCTACTTCAGCCAGATCAGGCCTGCAAAGAAACTGCATTTCACAGGCCTTTGTAAGAGATGTTCCCGGTAGGCTGTAAGAGCACTGTGCAGAGCGAGTTGTTCTTAGCTTCCCAAAGAGCTGGAAGCAAGATGCTTTGGGGCCCAACTCACCCTTTGGAAAGAAGCCTGCACGTTGTGCCTTTCAGCTCTAGGCCAATGTAACACACACAGAGCAGAAGTTCTACTTCAGCCAGACCAGGCCTGCAAAGAAACTGCGTTTCACAGGCCTTTGTAAGAGATGTTCCCGGTAGGCTGTAAGAGCACTGTGCAGAGCGAGTTGTTTCTTAGCTTCCCAAAGAGCTGGAAGCAAGATGCTTTGGGGCCCAACTCGCCCTTTGGAAAGAAGCCTGCTCGTTGTGCCTTTCAGCTCTAGGCCAATGTAGCACACCCAGAGCAGAAGTTCTACTTCAGCCAGATCAGGCCTGCAAAGAAACTGCGTTTCACAGGCCTTTGTAAGAGATGTTCCCGGTAGGCTGTAAGAGCACTGTGCAGAGCGAGTTGTTTCTTAGCTTCCCAAAGAGCTGGAAGCAAGATGCTTTGGGGCCCAACTCGCCCTTTGGAAAGAAGCCAGCACGTTGTGCCTTTCAGCTCTAGGCCAATGTAGCACACACAGAGCAGAAGTTCTACTTCAGCCAGATCAGGCCTGCAAAGAAACTGCGTTTCACAGGCCTTTGTAAGAGATGTTCCCGGTAGGCTGTAAGAGCACTGTGCAGAGCGACTTGTTTCTTAGCTTCCCAAAGAGCTGGAAGCAAGATGCTTTGGGGCCCAACTCGCCCTATGGAAAGAAGCCTGCACGTTGTGCCTTTCAGCTCAGGGCCAATGTAGAACACCCAGAGCAGAAGTTCTACTTCAGCCATGTCAGGCCTGCAAAGAAACTGCGTTTCACAGGCCTTTGTAAGAGATGTTCCCGGTAGGCTGTAAGAGCACTGTGCAGAGCGAGTTGTTTCTTATCTTCCCAAAGAGATGGAAGCAAGATGCTTTGGGGCCCAACCCGCCCTTTGGAAACAGGCCTGCACGTTGTGCCCTTCATCTCTAGGGCAATGTAGCACACCAAGAGCAGAAGTTCTAGTTCAGCGTGATCAGGCCTGCAAAGAAACTGCATTTCACAGGCCTTTGTAAGTGATGGTTCCGGTAGGCTGTAAGAGCACTGTGCAGAGCGAGTTGTTTCATAGCTAGCCCAAAGAGCTGGAAGCAAGATGCTTTGGGGCCAACTCGCCTTTTGCAAAGAAGCCTGCACATTGTGCCTTTCAGCTCTAGGGACATGTAGCACACCCAGAGCAGAAGTTCTACTTCAGCCAGATCAGGCCTGCAAAGAAACTGCGTTTCACAGGCCTTTGTAAGAGATGTTCCCGGTAGGCTGTAAGAGCACTGTGCAGAGCGAGTTGTTTCTTAGCTTCCCAAAGAGCTGGAAGCAAGATGCTTTGGGGCCCAACTCGCCCTTTGGAAAGAAGCCTGCACGTTGTGCCTTTCAGCTCTAGGCCAATGTAGCCCACCCAGAGCAGAAGTTCTACTTCAGCCAGATCAGGCCTGCAAAGAAACTGCGTTTTACAGGCCTTTGTAAGAGATGTTCCCCGTAGGCTGTAAGAGCACTGTGCAGAGCGACATGTTTCTTAGCTTCCCAAGGAGCTGGAAGCAAGATGCTTTGCGGCCCAACTCGGCCTTTGCAAAGAAGCCTGCACGTTGTGCCTTTCAGCTCTAGGGCAATGTAGCACACGCAGAGCAGAAGTTCTAGTTCAGCCAGATCAGGCCTGCAAAGAAACTGCGTTTCACAGGCCTTTGTAAGAGATGTTCCCGGTAGGCTGTAAGAGCACTGTGCAGAGCGAGTTGTTTCTTAGCTTCCCAAAGAGCTGGAAGCAAGATGCTTTGGGGCCCAACTCGCCCTTTGGAAAGAAGCCTGCACGTTGTGCCTTTCAGCTCTAGGCCAATGTAGCACACCCAGAGCAGAAGTTCTACTTCAGCCAGATCAGGCCTGCAAAGAAACTGCGTTTCACAGGCCTTTGTAAGAGATGTTCCCAGTAGGCTGTAAGAGCACTGTGCAGAGCGAGTTGTTTCTTAGCTTCCCAAAGAGCTGGAAGCAAGATGCTTTGGGGCCCAACTCGCCCTTTGCAAAGAAGCCTGCACGTTGTGCCTTTCAGCTCTAGGGCAATGTAGCACATGCAGAGCAGAAGTTCTAGTTCAGCCAGATCAGGCCTGCAAAGAAACTGCGTTTCACAGGCCTTTGTAAGAGATGTTCCCGGTAGGCTGTAAGAGCACTGTGCAGAGCGAGTTGTTTCTTAGCTTCCCAAAGAGCTGGAAGCAAGATGCTTTGGGGCCCAACTCGCCCTTTGGAAAGAAGCCTGCACGTTGTGCCTTTCAGCTCTAGGCCAATGTAGCACACACAGAGCAGAAGTTCTACTTCAGCCAGATCAGGCCTGCAAAGAAACTGCGTTTGAGATGCCTTGTAAGAGATGTTCCCGGTAGGCTGTAACAGCACTGTGCAGAGCGAGTTGTTTCTTAGCTTCCCAAAGAGCTGGAAGCAAGATGCTTTTGGGCCCAACTCGCCCTTTGGAAAGAAGCCTGCACGTTGTGCCTTTCAGCTCTAGGGCAATGTAGCACACGCAGATCAGAAGTTCTACTTCAGCCAGATCAGGCCTGCAAAGAAACTGCGTTTCACAGGCCTTTGTAAGAGATGTTCCCGGTAGGCTGTAAGAGCACTGTGGAGAGCGAGTTGTTTCTTAGCTTCTCAAAGAGCTAGAAGCAAGATGCTTTGGGGCCCAACTCGCCCTTTGGAAAGAAGCCTGCACGTTGTGCCTTTCAGCTCTAGGGCAATGTAGCACACCCAGAGCAGAAGTTCTACTTCAGCCGTATCAGGCCTGCAAAGAAACTGCGTTTCACAGGCCTTTGTAAGAGATGTTCCCGGTAAGCTGTAAGAGCACTGTGCAGAGCGAGTTGTTTCTTAGCTTCCCAAAGAGCTGGAAGCAAGATGCTTTGGGGCCCAACTCGCCCTTTGGAAAGAAGCCTGCACGTTGTGCCTTTCCGCTCTAGGCCAATGTAGGAGACCCAGAGCAGAAGTTCTACTTCAGCCAGATCAGGCCTGCAAAGAAACTGCGTTTCACAGGCCTTTGTAAGAGATGTTCCCCGTAGGCTGTAAGAGCACTGTGCAGAGCGAGTTGTTTCTTAGCTTCCCAAGGAGCTGAAAGCAAGATGCTTTGCGGCCCAACTCGCCCTTTGCAAAGAAGCCTGCACGTTGTGCCTTTAAGCTCTAGGGCAATGTAGCACACGCAGAGCAGAAGTTCTAGTTCAGCCAGATCAGGCCTGCAAAGAAACTGCGTTTCACAGGCCTTTGTAAGAGATGTTCCCGGTAGGCTGTAAGAGCACTGTGCAGAGCGAGTTGTTTCTTAGCTTCCCAAAGAGCTGGAAGCAAGATGCTTTGGGGCCCAACTCGCCCTTTGGAAAGAAGCCTGCACGTTGTGCCTTTCAGCTCTAGGCCAATGTAGCACACCCAGAGCAGAAGTTCTACTTCAGCCAGATCAGGCCTGCAAAGAAACTGCGTTTGAGACGCCTTTGTAAGAGTTGTTCCCGGTAGGCTGTAAGAGCACTGTGCAGAGCGAGTTGTTTCTTATCTTCCCAAAGAGATGGAAGCAAGATGCTTTGGGGCCCAACCCGCCCTTTGGAAACAGGCCTGCACGTTGTGCCCTTCATCTCTAGGGCAATGTAGCACACCAAGAGCAGAAGTTCTAGTTCAGCGTGATCAGGCCTGCAAAGAAACTGCATTTCACAGGCCTTTGTAAGTGATGGTTCCGGTAGGCTGTAAGAGCACTGTGCAGAGCGAGTTGTTTCATAGCTAGCCCAAAGAGCTGGAAGCAAGATGCTTTGGGGCCAACTCGCCTTTTGCAAAGAAGCCTGCACATTGTGCCTTTCAGCTCTAGGGACATGTAGCACACCCAGAGCAGAAGTTCTACTTCAGCCAGATCAGGCCTGCAAAGAAACTGCGTTTCACAGGCCTTTGTAAGAGATGTTCCCGGTAGGCTGTAAGAGCACTGTGCAGAGCGAGTTGTTTCTTAGCTTCCCAAAGAGCTGGAAGCAAGATGCTTTGGGGCCCAACTCGCCCTTTGGAAAGAAGCCTGCACGTTGTGCCTTTCAGCTCTAGGCCAATGTAGCCCACCCAGAGCAGAAGTTCTACTTCAGCCAGATCAGGCCTGCAAAGAAACTGCGTTTTACAGGCCTTTGTAAGAGATGTTCCCCGTAGGCTGTAAGAGCACTGTGCAGAGCGACATGTTTCTTAGCTTCCCAAGGAGCTGGAAGCAAGATGCTTTGCGGCCCAACTCGGCCTTTGCAAAGAAGCCTGCACGTTGTGCCTTTCAGCTCTAGGGCAATGTAGCACACGCAGAGCAGAAGTTCTAGTTCAGCCAGATCAGGCCTGCAAAGAAACTGCGTTTCACAGGCCTTTGTAAGAGATGTTCCCGGTAGGCTGTAAGAGCACTGTGCAGAGCGAGTTGTTTCTTAGCTTCCCAAAGAGCTGGAAGCAAGATGCTTTGGGGCCCAACTCGCCCTTTGGAAAGAAGCCTGCACGTTGTGCCTTTCAGCTCTAGGCCAATGTAGCACACCCAGAGCAGAAGTTCTACTTCAGCCAGATCAGGCCTGCAAAGAAACTGCGTTTCACAGGCCTTTGTAAGAGATGTTCCCAGTAGGCTGTAAGAGCACTGTGCAGAGCGAGTTGTTTCTTAGCTTCCCAAAGAGCTGGAAGCAAGATGCTTTGGGGCCCAACTCGCCCTTTGCAAAGAAGCCTGCACGTTGTGCCTTTCAGCTCTAGGGCAATGTAGCACATGCAGAGCAGAAGTTCTAGTTCAGCCAGATCAGGCCTGCAAAGAAACTGCATTTCACAGGCCTTTGTAAGAGATGTTCCCGGTAGGCTGTAAGAGCACTGTGCAGAGCGAGTTGTTTCTTAGCTTCCCATAGAGCTGGAAGCAAGATGCTTTGGGGCCCAACTCGCCCTTTGGAAAGAAGCCTGCACGTTGTGCCTTTCAGCTCTAGGCCAATGTAGCACACACAGAGCAGAAGTTCTACTTCAGCCAGATCAGGCCTGCAAAGAAACTGCGTTTGAGATGCCTTGTAAGAGATGTTCCCGGTAGGCTGTAACAGCACTGTGCAGAGCGAGTTGTTTCTTAGCTTCCCAAAGAGCTGGAAGCAAGATGCTTTTGGGCCCAACTCGCCCTTTGGAAAGAAGCCTGCACGTTGTGCCTTTCAGCTCTAGGGCAATGTAGCACACGCAGATCAGAAGTTCTACTTCAGCCAGATCAGGCCTGCAAAGAAACTGCGTTTCACAGGCCTTTGTAAGAGATGTTCCCGGTAGGCTGTAAGAGCACTGTGGAGAGCGAGTTGTTTCTTAGCTTCTCAAAGAGCTAGAAGCAAGATGCTTTGGGGCCCAACTCGCCCTTTGGAAAGAAGCCTGCACGTTGTGCCTTTCAGCTCTAGGGCAATGTAGCACACCCAGAGCAGAAGTTCTACTTCAGCCGTATCAGGCCTGCAAAGAAACTGCGTTTCACAGGCCTTTGTAAGAGATGTTCCCGGTAAGCTGTAAGAGCACTGTGCAGAGCGAGTTGTTTCTTAGCTTCCCAAAGAGCTGGAAGCAAGATGCTTTGGGGCCCAACTCGCCCTTTGGAAAGAAGCCTGCACGTTGTGCCTTTCCGCTCTAGGCCAATGTAGGAGACCCAGAGCAGAAGTTCTACTTCAGCCAGATCAGGCCTGCAAAGAAACTGCGTTTCACAGGCCTTTGTAAGAGATGGTCCCCGTAGGCTGTAAGAGCACTGTGCAGAGCGAGTTGTTTCTTAGCTTCCCAAGGAGCTGAAAGCAAGATGCTTTGCGGCCCAACTCGCCCTTTGCAAAGAAGCCTGCACGTTGTGCCTTTAAGCTCTAGGGCAATGTAGCACACGCAGAGCAGAAGTTCTAGTTCAGCCAGATCAGGCCTGCAAAGAAACTGCGTTTCACAGGCCTTTGTAAGAGATGTTCCCGGTAGGCTGTAAGAGCACTGTGCAGAGCGAGTTGTTTCTTAGCTTCCCAAAGAGCTGGAAGCAAGATGCTTTGGGGCCCAACTCGCCCTTTGGAAAGAAGCCTGCACGTTGTGCCTTTCAGCTCTAGGCCAATGTAGCACACCCAGAGCAGAAGTTCTACTTCAGCCAGATCAGGCCTGCAAAGAAACTGCGTTTGAGACGCCTTTGTAAGAGTTGTTCCCGGTAGGCTGTAAAAGCACTGTGCAGAGCGAGTTGTTTCTTAGCTTCCCAAAGAGCTGGAAGCAAGATGCTTTGGAGCCCAACTCGCCCTTTGGAGAGAAGCCTGCACGTTGTGCCTTTCAGCTCTAGGGCCACGTAGCACACCCAGAGCAGAAGTTCTACTTCAGCCAGATCAGGCCTGCAAAGAAACTGCGTTTCACAGGCCTTTGCAAGAGATGTTCCCGGTAGGCTGTAAGAGCACTGTGCAGAGCGAGTTGTTTATTAGCTTCGCAAAGAGCTGGATGCAAGATGCTTTGCGGCCCAACTCGCCCTTTGCAAAGAAGCCTGCAAGCTGTGCCTTTCAGCTCTAGGGCAATGTAGCACACCCAGAGCAGAAGTTCTAGTTCAGCCAGATCAGGCCTACAAAGAAACTGCGTTTCACAGGCCTTTGTAAGAGATGTTCCCGGTAGGCTGTAAGAACACTGTGCAGAGTGAGTTGTTTCTTAGCTTCCCAAAGAGCTGGAAGCAAGATGCTTTGGGGCCCAACTCGCCCTTTGGAAAGAAGCCTGCACGTTGAGCCTTTCAGCTCTAGGCCAATGTAGCACACACAGAGCAGAAGTTCTACTTCAGCCAGATCAGGCCGGCAAAGAAACTGCGTTTGAGAGGCCTTTGTAAGAGATGTTCCCGGTAGGCTGTAACAGCACTGTGCAGAGCGAGTTGTTTCTTAGCTTCCCAAAGAGCTGGAAGCAAGATGCTTTGGGGCCCAACTCGCCCTTTGGAAAGAAGCCTGCACGTTGTGCCTTTCAGCTCTAGGGCAATGTAGCACACCCAGAGCAGAAGTTCTAGTTCAGCCAGATCAGGCCTGCAAAGAAACTGCGTTTCACAGGCCTTTGTAACAGATGGTCCCGGTAGGCTGTAAGAGCACTGTGCAGAGCGAGTTGTTTCTTAGCTTTCCAAAGAGCTGGAAGCAAGATACTTTGGGGCCCTACTCGCCCTTTGGAAAGAAGCCTGCACGTTGTGCCTTTGAGCTCTAGGGCAATGTGGCACACCCAGAGCAGAAGTTCTAGTTCAGCCAGATCAGGCCTGCAAAGAAACTGCGTTTCACAGGCCTTTGTAAGAGATGCTCACGGTAGGCTGTAAGAGCACTGCGCACAGCGAGTTGTTTCTTAGCTTCCCAAAGAGCTGGAAGCAAGATGCTTTGGGGCCCAACTCGCCCTTTGGAAAGAAGCCTGCACGTTGAGCCTTTCAGCTCTAGGTCCATGTAGCACACCCAGAGCAGAAGTTCTACTTCAGCCAGATCAGGCCTGCAAAGAAACTGCGTTTCACAGGCCTTTGTAAGAGATGTTCCCGGTAGGCTGTAAGAGCACTGTGCAGAGCGACTTGTTCTTAGCTTCCCAAAGAGCTGGAAGCAAGATGCTTTGGGGCCCAACTCACCCTTTGGAAAGAAGCCTGCACGTTGTGCCTTTCAGCTCTAGGCCAATGTAGCACACCCAGAGCAGAAGTTCTACTTCAGCCAGATCAGGCCTGCAAAGAAACTGCATTTGAGATGCCTTTGTAAGAGTTGTTCCCGGTAGGCTGTAAAAGCACTGTGCAGAGCGAGTTGTTTCTTAGCTTCCCAAAGAGCTGGAAGCAAGATGCTTTGGAGCCCAACTCGCTCTTTGGAAACAGGCCTGCACGTTGTGCCCTTCAGCTCTAGGGCAATGTAGCACACCCAGAGCAGAAGTTCTAGTTCAGCATGATCAGGCCTGCAAAGAAACTGCATTTCACAGGCCTTTGTAAGTGATGGTCCCGGTAGGCTTTAAGAGCACTGTGCAGAGCGAGTTTTTCATAGCTATCCCAAAGAGCTGGAAGCAAGATGCTTTGGGGCCCAACTCGTTCTTTGGAAAGAAGCCTGCACGTTGTGCCTTTCAGCTCTAGGGCCATGTAGCACACCCAGAGCAGAAGTTCTACTTCAGCCAGATCAGGCCTGCAAAGAAACTGCGTTTCACAGGCCTTTGTAAGAGATGTTCCCGGTAGGCTGTAAGAGCACTGTGCAGAGCGAGTTGTTTCTTAGCTTCCCAAAGAGCTGGAAGCAAGATGCTTTGGGGCCCAACTCGCCCTTTGGAAAGAAGCCTGCAGGTTGTGCCTTTCAGCTCTAGGCCAATGTAGCGCACCCAGAGCAGAAGTTCTACTTCAGCGAGATCAGGCCTGCAAAGAAACTGCGTTTCACAGGCCTTTGTAAGAGATGTTCCCGGTAGGCTGTAAGAGCACTGTGCAGAGCGAGTTGTTTCTTAGCTTCCCAAGGAGCTGGAAGCAAGATGCTTTCAGGCCCAACTCGCCCTTTGCAAAGAAGCCTGCACGTTGTGCCTTTCAGCTCTAGGGCAATGTAGCACACGCAGAGCAGAAGTTCTAGTTCAGCCAGATCAGGCCTGCAAAGAAACTGCGTTTCACAGGCCTCTGTAAGAGATGTTCCTGGTAGGCTGTAAGAGCACTGTGCAGAGCGAGTTGTTTCTTAGCTTCCCAAAGAGCTGGAAGCAAGATGCTTTGGGGCCCAACTCGCCCTTTGGAAAGAAGCCTGCACGTTGTGCCTTTCAGCTCTAGGCCAATGTAGCACACCCAGAGCAGAAGTTCTACTTCAGCCAGATCAGGCCTGCAAAGAAATTGCGTTTGAGATGCCTTTGTAAGAGATGTTCCCGGTAGGCTGTAAAAGCACTGTGCAGAGCGAGTTGTTTCTTAGCTTCCCAAAGAGCTGGAAGCAAGATGCTTTGGGGCCCAACTCGCCCTTTGGAAAGAAGCCTGCACATTGTGCCTTTCAGCTCTAGGGAAATGTATCACACCCAGAGCAGAAGTTCTGGTTCAGCCAGATCAGGCCTGCAAAGAAACTGCGTTTCACAGGCCTTTGTAAGAGATGTTCCCGGTAGGCTGTAAGAGCACTGTGCAGAGCGAGTTGTTTCTTAGCTTCCCAAAGAGCTGGAAGCAAGATGCTTTGGGGCCCAACTCGCCCTTTGGAAAGAAGCCTGCACGTTGAGCCTTTCAGCTCTAGGTCCATGTAGCACACCCAGAGCAGAAGTTCTACTTCAGCCAGGTCAGGCCTGCAAAGAAACTGCATTTCACAGGCCTTTGTAAGAGATGTTCCCGGTAGGCTGTAAGAGCACTGTGCAGAGCGAGTTGTTCTTAGCTTCCCAAAGAGCTGGAAGCAAGATGCTTTGGGGCCCAACTCACCCTTTGGAAAGAAGCCTGCACGTTGTGCCTTTAAGCTCTAGGCCAATGTAGCACACCCAGAGCAGAAGTTCTACTTCAGCCAGACCAGGCCTGCAAAGAAACTGCGTTTCACAGGCCTTTGTAAGAGATGTTCCCGGTAGGCTGTAAGAGCACTGTGCAGAGCGAGTTGTTTCTTAGCTTCCCAAAGAGCTGGAAGCAAGATGCTTTGGGGCCCAACTCGCCCTATGGAAAGAAGCCTGCTCGTTGTGCCTTTCAGCTCTAGGCCAATGTAGCACACCCAGAGCAGAAGTTCTACTTCAGCCAGATCAGGCCTGCAAAGAAACTGCGTTTCACAGGCCTTTGTAAGAGATGTTCCCGGTAGGCTGTAAGAGCACTGTGCAGAGCGAGTTGTTTCTTAGCTTCCCAAAGAGCTGGAAGCAAGACGCTTTGGGGCCCAACTCGCCCTTTGGAAAGAAGCCTGCACGTTGTGCCTTTCAGCTCTAGGCCAATGTAGCACACGCAGAGCAGAAGTTCTACTTCAGCCAGATCAGGCCTGCAAAGAAACTGCGTTTCACAGGCCTTTGCAAGAGATGTTCCCGGTAGGCTGTAAGAGCACTGTGCAGAGCGAGTTGTTTCTTAGCTTCCCAAAGAGCTGGAAGCAAGATGCTTTGGGGCCCATCTCGCCCTTTGGAAAGAAGCCTGCACGTTGTGCCTTTCAGCTCTAGGGCAATGTAGAGCACCCAGAGCAGAAGTTCCACTTCAGCCAGATCAGGCCTGCAAAGAAACTGCGTTTCACAGGCCTTTGTAAGAGATGTTCCCGGTAGGCTGTAAGAGCACTGTGCAGAGTGAGTTGTTTCTTAGCTTCCCAAAGAGCTGAAAGCAAGATGCTTTGGGGCCCAACTCGCCCTTTGGAAAGAAGCCTGCACGTTGTGCCTTTCACCTCTAGGGCCATGTAGCACACCCAGAGCAGAAGTTCTAGTTCAGCCAGATCAGGCCTGCAAAGAAACTGCATTTCACAGGCCTTTGTAACTGATGCTCCCGTTAGGCTGTAAGAGCACTGTGCAGAGCGAGTTGTTTCATAGCTAGCCCAAAGAGCTGGAAGCAAGATGCTTTGGGGCCCAACTCGCCCTTTGCAACGAAGCCTGCACGTTGTGCCTTTCAGCTCTAGGGCCATGTAGCACACCCAGAGCAGAAGTTCTACTTCAGCCAGATCAGGCCTGCAAAGAAACTGCGTTTCACAGGCCTTTGTAAGAGATGTTCCCGGTAGGCTGTAAGAGCACTGTGCAGAGCGAGTTGTTTCTTAGCTAGCCCAAAGAGCTGGAAGCAAGATGCTTTGGGCCCAACTCGCCCTTTGGAAAGAAGCCTGCACGTTGTGCCTTTCAGCTCTAGGCCAATGTAGCACACCCAGAGCAGAAGTTCTACTTCAGCCAGATGAGGCCTGCAAAGAAACTGCGTTTCACAGGCCTTTGCAAGAGATGTTCCCGGTAGGCTGTAAGAGCACTGTGCAGAGCGAGTTGTTTCTTAGCTTCCCAAGGAGCTGGAAGCAAGATGCTTTGCGGCCCAACTCGCCCTTTGCAAAGAAGCCTGCACGCTGTGCCTTTCAGCTCTAGGGCAATGTAGCACACGAAGAGCAGAAGTTCTAGTTCAGCCAGATCAGGCCTGCAAAGAAACTGCGTTTCACAGGCCTTTGTAAGAGATGTTCCCGGTAGGCTGTAAGAGCACTGTGCAGAGCGAGTTGGTTCTTAGCTTCCCAAAGAGCTGGAAGCAAGATGCTTTGGGGCCCAACTCGCCCTTTGGAAAGAAGCCAGCACGTTGTGCCTTTCAGCTCTAGGCCAATGTAGCACACACAGAGCAGAAGTTCTACTTCAGCCAGATCAGGCCTGCAAAGAAACTGCGTTTCACAGGCCTTTGTAAGAGATGTTCCCGGTAGGCTGTAAGAGCACTGTGCAGAGCGACTTGTTTCTTAGCTTCCCAAAGAGCTGGAAGCAAGATGCTTTGGGGCCCAACTCGCCCTATGGAAAGAAGCCTGCACGTTGTGCCTTTCAGCTCAGGGCCAATGTAGAACACCCAGAGCAGAAGTTCTACTTCAGCCATGTCAGGCCTGCAAAGAAACTGCGTTTCACAGGCCTTTGTAAGAGATGTTCCCGGTAGGCTGTAAGAGCACTGTGCAGAGCGAGTTGTTTCTTATCTTCCCAAAGAGATGGAAGCAAGATGCTTTGGGGCCCAACCCGCCCTTTGGAAACAGGCCTGCACGTTGTGCCCTTCATCTCTAGGGCAATGTAGCACACCAAGAGCAGAAGTTCTAGTTCAGCGTGATCAGGCCTGCAAAGAAACTGCATTTCACAGGCCTTTGTAAGTGATGGTTCCGGTAGGCTGTAAGAGCACTGTGCAGAGCGAGTTGTTTCATAGCTAGCCCAAAGAGCTGGAAGCAAGATGCTTTGGGGCCCAACTCGCCCTTTGGAAAGAAGCCTGCAGGTTGTGCCTTTCAGCTCTAGGCCAATGTAGCGCACCCAGAGCAGAAGTTCTACTTCAGCGAGATCAGGCCTGCAAAGAAACTGCGTTTCACAGGCCTTTGTAAGAGATGTTCCCGGTAGGCTGTAAGAGCACTGTGCAGAGCGAGTTGTTTCTTAGCTTCCCAAGGAGCTGGAAGCAAGATGCTTTCAGGCCCAACTCGCCCTTTGCAAAGAAGCCTGCACGTTGTGCCTTTCAGCTCTAGGGCAATGTAGCACACGCAGAGCAGAAGTTCTAGTTCAGCCAGATCAGGCCTGCAAAGAAACTGCGTTTCACAGGCCTCTGTAAGAGATGTTCCTGGTAGGCTGTAAGAGCACTGTGCAGAGCGAGTTGTTTCTTAGCTTCCCAAAGAGCTGGAAGCAAGATGCTTTGGGGCCCAACTCGCCCTTTGGAAAGAAGCCTGCACGTTGTGCCTTTCAGCTCTAGGCCAATGTAGCACACCCAGAGCAGAAGTTCTACTTCAGCCAGATCAGGCCTGCAAAGAAATTGCGTTTGAGATGCCTTTGTAAGAGATGTTCCCGGTAGGCTGTAAAAGCACTGTGCAGAGCGAGTTGTTTCTTAGCTTCCCAAAGAGCTGGAAGCAAGATGCTTTGGGGCCCAACTCGCCCTTTGGAAAGAAGCCTGCACATTGTGCCTTTCAGCTCTAGGGAAATGTATCACACCCAGAGCAGAAGTTCTGGTTCAGCCAGATCAGGCCTGCAAAGAAACTGCGTTTCACAGGCCTTTGTAAGAGATGTTCCCGGTAGGCTGTAAGAGCACTGTGCAGAGCGAGTTGTTTCTTAGCTTCCCAAAGAGCTGGAAGCAAGATGCTTTGGGGCCCAACTCGCCCTTTGGAAAGAAGCCTGCACGTTGAGCCTTTCAGCTCTAGGTCCATGTAGCACACCCAGAGCAGAAGTTCTACTTCAGCCAGGTCAGGCCTGCAAAGAAACTGCATTTCACAGGCCTTTGTAAGAGATGTTCCCGGTAGGCTGTAAGAGCACTGTGCAGAGCGAGTTGTTCTTAGCTTCCCAAAGAGCTGGAAGCAAGATGCTTTGGGGCCCAACTCACCCTTTGGAAAGAAGCCTGCACGTTGTGCCTTTAAGCTCTAGGCCAATGTAGCACACCCAGAGCAGAAGTTCTACTTCAGCCAGACCAGGCCTGCAAAGAAACTGCGTTTCACAGGCCTTTGTAAGAGATGTTCCCGGTAGGCTGTAAGAGCACTGTGCAGAGCGAGTTGTTTCTTAGCTTCCCAAAGAGCTGGAAGCAAGATGCTTTGGGGCCCAACTCGCCCTATGGAAAGAAGCCTGCTCGTTGTGCCTTTCAGCTCTAGGCCAATGTAGCACACCCAGAGCAGAAGTTCTACTTCAGCCAGATCAGGCCTGCAAAGAAACTGCGTTTCACAGGCCTTTGTAAGAGATGTTCCCGGTAGGCTGTAAGAGCACTGTGCAGAGCGAGTTGTTTCTTAGCTTCCCAAAGAGCTGGAAGCAAGACGCTTTGGGGCCCAACTCGCCCTTTGGAAAGAAGCCTGCACGTTGTGCCTTTCAGCTCTAGGCCAATGTAGCACACGCAGAGCAGAAGTTCTACTTCAGCCAGATCAGGCCTGCAAAGAAACTGCGTTTCACAGGCCTTTGCAAGAGATGTTCCCGGTAGGCTGTAAGAGCACTGTGCAGAGCGAGTTGTTTCTTAGCTTCCCAAAGAGCTGGAAGCAAGATGCTTTGGGGCCCATCTCGCCCTTTGGAAAGAAGCCTGCACGTTGTGCCTTTCAGCTCTAGGGCAATGTAGAGCACCCAGAGCAGAAGTTCCACTTCAGCCAGATCAGGCCTGCAAAGAAACTGCGTTTCACAGGCCTTTGTAAGAGATGTTCCCGGTAGGCTGTAAGAGCACTGTGCAGAGTGAGTTGTTTCTTAGCTTCCCAAAGAGCTGAAAGCAAGATGCTTTGGGGCCCAACTCGCCCTTTGGAAAGAAGCCTGCACGTTGTGCCTTTCACCTCTAGGGCCATGTAGCACACCCAGAGCAGAAGTTCTAGTTCAGCCAGATCAGGCCTGCAAAGAAACTGCATTTCACAGGCCTTTGTAACTGATGCTCCCGTTAGGCTGTAAGAGCACTGTGCAGAGCGAGTTGTTTCATAGCTAGCCCAAAGAGCTGGAAGCAAGATGCTTTGGGGCCCAACTCGCCCTTTGCAACGAAGCCTGCACGTTGTGCCTTTCAGCTCTAGGGCCATGTAGCACACCCAGAGCAGAAGTTCTACTTCAGCCAGATCAGGCCTGCAAAGAAACTGCGTTTCACAGGCCTTTGTAAGAGATGTTCCCGGTAGGCTGTAAGAGCACTGTGCAGAGCGAGTTGTTTCTTAGCTAGCCCAAAGAGCTGGAAGCAAGATGCTTTGGGCCCAACTCGCCCTTTGGAAAGAAGCCTGCACGTTGTGCCTTTCAGCTCTAGGCCAATGTAGCACACCCAGAGCAGAAGTTCTACTTCAGCCAGATGAGGCCTGCAAAGAAACTGCGTTTCACAGGCCTTTGCAAGAGATGTTCCCGGTAGGCTGTAAGAGCACTGTGCAGAGCGAGTTGTTTCTTAGCTTCCCAAGGAGCTGGAAGCAAGATGCTTTGCGGCCCAACTCGCCCTTTGCAAAGAAGCCTGCACGCTGTGCCTTTCAGCTCTAGGGCAATGTAGCACACGAAGAGCAGAAGTTCTAGTTCAGCCAGATCAGGCCTGCAAAGAAACTGCGTTTCACAGGCCTTTGTAAGAGATGTTCCCGGTAGGCTGTAAGAGCACTGTGCAGAGCGAGTTGGTTCTTAGCTTCCCAAAGAGCTGGAAGCAAGATGCTTTGGGGCCCAACTCGCCCTTTGGAAAGAAGCCAGCACGTTGTGCCTTTCAGCTCTAGGCCAATGTAGCACACACAGAGCAGAAGTTCTACTTCAGCCAGATCAGGCCTGCAAAGAAACTGCGTTTCACAGGCCTTTGTAAGAGATGTTCCCGGTAGGCTGTAAGAGCACTGTGCAGAGCGACTTGTTTCTTAGCTTCCCAAAGAGCTGGAAGCAAGATGCTTTGGGGCCCAACTCGCCCTATGGAAAGAAGCCTGCACGTTGTGCCTTTCAGCTCAGGGCCAATGTAGAACACCCAGAGCAGAAGTTCTACTTCAGCCATGTCAGGCCTGCAAAGAAACTGCGTTTCACAGGCCTTTGTAAGAGATGTTCCCGGTAGGCTGTAAGAGCACTGTGCAGAGCGAGTTGTTTCTTATCTTCCCAAAGAGATGGAAGCAAGATGCTTTGGGGCCCAACCCGCCCTTTGGAAACAGGCCTGCACGTTGTGCCCTTCATCTCTAGGGCAATGTAGCACACCAAGAGCAGAAGTTCTAGTTCAGCGTGATCAGGCCTGCAAAGAAACTGCATTTCACAGGCCTTTGTAAGTGATGGTTCCGGTAGGCTGTAAGAGCACTGTGCAGAGCGAGTTGTTTCATAGCTAGCCCAAAGAGCTGGAAGCAAGATGCTTTGGGGCCCATCTCGCCTTTTGCAAAGAAGCCTGCACATTGTGCCTTTCAGCTCTAGGGCCATGTAGCACACCCAGAGCAGAAGTTCTACTTCAGCCAGATCAGGCCTGCAAAGAAACTGCGTTTCACAGGCCTTTGTAAGAGATGTTCCCGGTAGGCTGTAAGAGCACTGTGCAGAACGAGTTGTTTCTTAGCTTCCCAAAGAGCTGGAAGCAAGATGCTTTGGGGCCCAACTCGCCCTTTGGAAAGAAGCCTGCACGTTGTGCCTTTCAGCTCTAGGCCAATGTAGCCCACCCAGAGCAGAAGTTCTACTTCAGCCAGATCAGGCCTGCAAAGAAACTGCGTTTTACAGGCCTTTGTAAGAGATGTTCCCCGTAGGCTGTAAGAGAACTGTGCAGAGCGACATGTTTCTTAGCTTCCCAAGGAGCTGAAAGCAAGATGCTTTGCGGCCCAACTCGGCCTTTGCAAAGAAGCCTGCACGTTGTGCCTTTCAGCTCTAGGGCAATGTAGCACACGCAGAGCAGAAGTTCTAGTTCAGCCAGATCAGGCCTGCAAAGAAACTGCGTTTCACAGGCCTTTGTAAGAGATGTTCCCGGTAGGCTGTAATAGCACTGTGCAGAGCGAGTTGTTTCTTAGCTTCCCAAAGAGCTGGAAGCAAGATGCTTTGGGGCCCAACTCGCCCTTTGCAAAGAAGCCTGCACGTTGTGCCTTTCAGCTCTAGGGCAATGTAGCACATGCAGAGCAGAAGTTCTAGTTCAGCCAGATCAGGCCTGCAAAGAAACTGCGTTTCACAGGCCTTTGTAAGAGATGTTCCCGGTAGGCTGTAAGAGCACTGTGCAGAGCGAGTTGTTTCTTAGCTTCCCAAAGAGCTGGAAGCAAGATGCTTTGGGGCCCAACTCGCCCTTTGCAAAGAAGCCTGCACGTTGTGCCTTTCAGCTCTAGGCCAATGTAGCACACACAGAGCAGAAGTTCTACTTCAGCCAGATCAGGCCTGCAAAGAAACTGCGTTTGAGATGCCTTGTAAGAGATGTTCCCGGTAGGCTGTAAGAGCACTGTGCAGAGCGAGTTGTTTCTTAGCTTCCCAAAGACCTGGAAGCAAGATGCTTTTGGGCCCAACTCGCCCTTTGGAAAGAAGCCTGCACGTTGTGCCTTTCAGCTCTAGGGCCATGTAGCACACACAGAGCAGAAGTTCTACTTCAGCCAGATCAGGCCTGCAAAGAAACTGCGTTTCACAGGCCTTTGTAAGAGATGTTCCCGGTAGGCTGTAAGAGCACTGTGCAGAGCGAGTTGTTTCTTAGCTTCTCAAAGAGCTAGAAGCAAGATGCTTTGGGGCCCAACTCGCCCTTTGGAAAGAAGCCTGCACGTTGTGCCTTTCAGCTCTAGGGCAATGTAGCACACCCAGAGCAGAAGTTCTACTTCAGCCGTATCAGGCCTGCAAAGAAACTGCGTTTCACAGGCCTTTGTAAGAGATGTTCCCGGTAAGCTGTAAGAGCACTGTGCAGAGCGAGTTGTTTCTTAGCTTCCCAAAGAGCTGGAAGCAAGATGCTTTGGGGCCCAACTCGCCCTTTGGAAAGAAGCCTGCACGTTGTGCCTTTCCGCTCTAGGCCAATGTAGGAGACCCAGAGCAGAAGTTCTACTTCAGCCAGATCAGGCCTGCAAAGAAACTGCGTTTCACAGGCCTTTGTAAGAGATGTTCCCCGTAGGCTGTAAGAGCACTGTGCAGAGCGAGTTGTTTCTTAGCTTCCCAAGGAGCTGAAAGCAAGATGCTTTGCGCCCCAACTCGCCCTTTGCAAAGAAGCCTGCACGTTGTCCCTTTAAGCTCTAGGGCAATGTAGCACACGCAGAGCAGAAGTTCTAGTTCAGCCAGATCAGGCCTGCAAAGAAACTGCGTTTCACAGGCCTTTGTAAGAGATGTTCCCGGTAGGCTGTAAGAGCACTGTGCAGAGCGAGTTGTTTCTTAGCTTCCCAAAGAGCTGGAAGCAAGATGCTTTGGGGCCCAACTCGCCCTTTGGAAAGAAGCCTGCACGTTGTGCCTTTCAGCTCTAGGG
The DNA here is from genome assembly GCF_041296265.1 of Equus caballus. Classification (NCBI taxonomy): domain Eukaryota; kingdom Metazoa; phylum Chordata; class Mammalia; order Perissodactyla; family Equidae; genus Equus; species Equus caballus. The sequence goes on along the minus strand of NC_091688.1, from coordinate 50,685,857 downwards.
CAATGTAGCACACCCAGAGCAGAAGTTCTACTTCAGCCAGATCAGGCCTGCAAAGAAACTGCGTTTCACAGGCCTTTGTAAGAGATGTTCCCGGTAGGCTGTAAGAGCACTGTGCAGAGCGAGTTGTTTCTTAGCTTTCCAAACAGCTGGAAGCAAGATACTTTGGGGCCCTACTCGCCCTTTGGAAAGAAGCCTGCACGTTGTGCCTTTGAGCTCTAGGGCAATGTGGCACACCCAGAGCAGAAGTTCTAGTTCAGCCACATCAGGCCTGCAAAGAAACTGCGTTTCACAGGCCTTTGTAAGAGATGCTCACGGTAGGCTGTAAGAGCACTGCGCACAGCGAGTTGTTTCTTAGCTTCCCAAAGAGCTGGAAGCAAGATGCTTTGGGGCCCAACTCGCCCTTTGGAAAGAAGCCTGCACGTTGAGCCTTTCAGCTCTAGGTCCATGTAGCACACCCAGAGCAGAAGTTCTACTTCAGCCAGATCAGGCCTGCAAAGAAACTGCGTTTCACAGGCCTTTGTAAGAGATGTTCCCGGTAGGCTGTAAGAGCACTGTGCAGAGCGACTTGTTCTTAGCTTCCCAAAGAGCTGGAAGCAAGATGCTTTGGGGCCCAACTCACCCTTTGGAAAGAAGCCTGCACGTTGTGCCTTTCAGCTCTAGGCCAATGTAGCACACCCAGAGCAGAAGTTCTACTTCAGCCAGACCAGGCCTGCAAAGAAACTGCGTTTCACAGGCCTTTGTAAGAGATGTTCCCGGTAGGCTGTAAGAGCACTGTGCAGAGCGAGTTGTTTCTTAGCTTCCCAAAGAGCTGGAAGCAAGATGCTTTGGGGCCCAACTCGCCCTTTGGAAAGAAGCCTGCACGTTGTGCCTTTCAGCTCTAGGCCAATGTAGCACACCCAGAGCAGAAGTTCTACTTCAGCCAGATCAGGCCTGCAAAGAAACTGCATTTGAGATGCCTTTGTAAGAGTTGTTCCCGGTAGGCTGTAAAAGCACTGTGCAGAGCGAGTTGTTTCTTAGCTTCCCAAAGAGCTGGAAGCAGGATGCTTTGGAGCCCAACTCGCTCTTTGGAAACAGGCCTGCACGTTGTGCCCTTCAGCTCTAGGGCAATGTAGCACACCCAGAGCAGAAGTTCTAGTTCAGCATGATCAGGCCTGCAAAGAAACTGCATTTCACAGGCCTTTGTAAGTGATGGTCCCGGTAGGCTGTAAGAGCACTGTGCAGAGCGTGTTCCTTCATAGCTAGCCCAAAGAGCTGGAAGCAAGATGCTTTGGCGCCCAACTCGTGCTTTGGAAAGAAGCCTGCACGTTGTGCCTTTCAGCTCTAGGGCCATGTAGCACACCCAGAGCAGAAGTTCTACTTCAGCCAGATCAGGCCTGCAAAGAAACTGCGTTTCACAGGCCTTTGTAAGAGATGTTCCCGGTAGGCTGTAAGAGCACTGTGCAGAGCGAGTTGTTTCTTAGCTTCCCAAAGAGCTGGAAGCAAGATGCTTTGGGGCCCAACTCGCCCTTTGGAAAGAAGCCTGCACGTTGTGCCTTTCAGCTCTAGGCCAATGTAGCGCACCCAGAGCAGAAGTTCAACTTCAGCGAGATCAGGCCTGCAAAGAAACTGCGTTTCACAGGCCTTTGTAAGAGATGTTCCCGGTAGGCTGTAAGAGCACTGTGCAGAGCGAGTTGTTTCTTAGCTTCCCAAGGAGCTGGAAGCAAGATGCTTTGCGGCCCAACTCGCCCTTTGCAAAGAAGCCTGCACGTTGTGCCTTTCAGCTCTAGGGCAATGTAGCACACGTAGAGCAGAAGTTCTAGTTCAGCCAGAACAGGCCTGCAAAGAAACTGCGTTTCACAGGCCTTTGTAAGAGATGTTCCCGGTAGGCTGTAAGAGCACTGTGCAGAGCGAGTTGTTTCTTAGCTTCCCAAAGAGCTGGAAGCAAGATGCTTTGGGGCCCAACTCGCCCTTTGGAAAGAAGCCTGCACGTTGTGCCTTTCAGCTCTAGGCCAATGTAGCACACCCAGAGCAGAAGTTCTACTTCAGCCAGATAAGGCCTGCAAAGAAATTGCGTTTGAGATGCCTTTGTAAGAGATGTTCCCGGTAGGCTGTAAAAGCACTGTGCAGAGCGAGTTGTTTCTTAGCTTCCCAAAGAGCTGGAAGCAAGATGCTTTGGGGCCCAACTCGCCCTTTGGAAAGAAGCCTGCACATTGTGCCTTTCAGCTCTAGGGAAATGTATCACACCCAGAGCAGAAGTTCTGGTTCAGCCAGATCAGGCCTGCAAAGAAACTGCGTTTCACAGGCCTTTGTAAGAGATGTTCCCGGTAGGCTGTAAGAGCACTGTGCAGAGCGAGTTGTTTCTTAGCTTCCCAAAGAGCTGGAAGCAAGATGCTTTGGGGCCCAACTCGCCCTTTGGAAAGAAGCCTGCACGTTGAGCCTTTCAGCTCTAGGTCCATGTAGCACACCCAGAGCAGAAGTTCTACTTCAGCCAGATCAGGCCTGCAAAGAAACTGCATTTCACAGGCCTTTGTAAGAGATGTTCCCGGTAGGCTGTAAGAGCACTGTGCAGAGCGAGTTGTTCTTAGCTTCCCAAAGAGCTGGAAGCAAGATGCTTTGGGGCCCAACTCACCCTTTGGAAAGAAGCCTGCACGTTGTGCCTTTCAGCTCTAGGCCAATGTAGCACACCCAGAGCAGAAGTTCTACTTCAGCCAGACCAGGCCTGCAAAGAAACTGCGTTTCACAGGCCTTTGTAAGAGATGTTCCCGGTAGGCTGTAAGAGCACTGTGCAGAGCGAGTTGTTTCTTAGCTTCCCAAAGAGCTGGAAGCAAGATGCTTTGGGGCCCAACTCGCCCTTTGGAAAGAAGCCTGCTCGTTGTGCCTTTCAGCTCTAGGCCAATGTAGCACACACAGAGCAGAAGTTCTACTTCAGCCAGATCAGGCCTGCAAAGAAACTGCGTTTCACAGGCCTTTGTAAGAGATGTTCCCGGTAGGCTGTAAGAGCACTGTGCAGAGCGAGTTGTTTCTTAGCTTCCCAAAGAGCTGGAAGCAAGACGCTTTGGGGCCCAACTCGCCCTTTGGAAAGAAGCCTGCACGTTGTGCCTTTCAGCTCTAGGCCAATGTAGCACACGCAGAGCAGAAGTTCTACTTCAGCCAGATCAGGCCTGCAAAGAAACTGCGTTTCACAGGCCTTTGCAAGAGATGTTCCCGGTAGGCTGTAAGAGCACTGTGCAGAGCGAGTTGTTTCTTAGCTTCCCAAAGAGCTGGAAGCAAGATGCTTTGGGGCCCATCTCGCCCTTTGGAAAGAAGCCTGCACGTTGTGCCTTTCAGCTCTAGGGCAATGTAGAGCACCCAGAGCAGAAGTTCCACTTCAGCCAGATCAGGCCTGCAAAGAAACTGCGTTTCACAGGCCTTTGTAAGAGATGTTCCCGGTAGGCTGTAAGAGCACTGTGCAGAGTGAGTTGTTTCTTAGCTTCCCAAAGAGCTGAAAGCAAGATGCTTTGGGGCCCAACTCGCCCTTTGGAAAGAAGCCTGCACGTTGTGCCTTTCACCTCTAGGGCCATGTAGCACACCCAGAGCAGAAGTTCTAGTTCAGCCAGATCAGGCCTGCAAAGAAACTGCATTTCACAGGCCTTTGTAACTGATGCTCCCGTTAGGCTGTAAGAGCACTGTGCAGAGCGAGTTGTTTCATAGCTAGCCCAAAGAGCTGGAAGCAAGATGCTTTGGGGCCCAACTCGCCCTTTGCAAAGAAGCCTGCACGTTGTGCCTTTCAGCTCCAGGGCCATGTAGCACACCCAGAGCAGAAGTTCTACTTCAGCCAGATCAGGCCTGCAAAGAAACTGCGTTTCACAGGCCTTTGTAAGAGATGTTCCCGGTAGGCTGTAAGAGCACTGTGCAGAGCGAGTTGTTTCATAGCTAGCCCAAAGAGCTGGAAGCAAGATGCTTTGGGCCCAACTCGCCCTTTGGAAAGAAGCCTGCACGTTGTGCCTTTCAGCTCTAGGCCAATGTAGCACACCCAGAGCAGAAGTTCTACTTCAGCCAGATGAGGCCTGCAAAGAAACTGCGTTTCACAGGCCTTTGCAAGAGATGTTCCCGGTAGGCTGTAAGAGCACTGTGCAGAGCGAGTTGTTTCTTAGCTTCCCAAGGAGCTGGAAGCAAGATGCTTTGCGGCCCAACTCGCCCTTTGCAAAGAAGCCTGCACGTTGTGCCTTTCAGCTCTAGGGCAATGTAGCACACGAAGAGCAGAAGTTCTAGTTCAGCCAGATCAGGCCTGCAAAGAAACTGCGTTTCACAGGCCTTTGTAAGACATGTTCCCGGTAGGCTGTAAGAGCACTGTGCAGAGCGAGTTGTTTCTTAGCTTCCCAAAGAGCTGGAAGCAAGATGCTTTGGGGCCCAACTCGCCCTTTGGAAAGAAGCCAGCACGTTGTGCCTTTCAGCTCTAGGCCAATGTAGCACACACAGAGCAGAAGTTCTACTTCAGCCAGATCAGGCCTGCAAAGAAACTGCGTTTCACAGGCCTTTGTAAGAGATGTTCCCGGTAGGCTGTAAGAGCACTGTGCAGAGCGACTTGTTTCTTAGCTTCCCAAAGAGCTGGAAGCAAGATGCTTTGGGGCCCAACTCGCCCTATGGAAAGAAGCCTGCACGTTGTGCCTTTCAGCTCAGGGCCAATGTAGAACACCCAGAGCAGAAGTTCTACTTCAGCCATGTCAGGCCTGCAAAGAAACTGCGTTTCACAGGCCTTTGTAAGAGATTTCCCGGTAGGCTGTAAGAGCACTGTGCAGAGCGAGTTGTTTCTTATCTTCCCAAAGAGATGGAAGCAAGATGCTTTGGGGCCCAACCCGCCCTTTGGAAACAGGCCTGCACGTTGTGCCCTTCATCTCTAGGGCAATGTAGCACACCAAGAGCAGAAGTTCTAGTTCAGCGTGATCAGGCCTGCAAAGAAACTGCATTTCACAGGCCTTTGTAAGTGATGGTTCCGGTAGGCTGTAAGAGCACTGTGCAGAGCGAGTTGTTTCTTAGCTAGCCCAAAGAGCTGGAAGCAAGATGCTTTGGGGCCCAACTCGCCCTTTGGAAAGAAGCCTGCACGTTGTGCCTTTCAGCTCTAGGGCAATGTAGCACACCCAGAGCAGAAGTTCTACTTCAGCCAGATCAGGCCTGCAAAGAAACTGCGTTTCACAGGCCTTTGTAAGAGATGTTCCCGGTAGGCTGTAAGAGCACTGTGCAGAGCGAGTTGTTTCTTAGCTTTCCAAAGAGCTGGAAGCAAGATACTTTGGGGCCCTACTCGCCCTTTGGAAAGAAGCCTGCACGTTGTGCCTTTGAGCTCTAGGGCAATGTGGCACACCCAGAGCAGAAGTTCTAGTTCAGCCAGATCAGGCCTGCAAAGAAACTGCGTTTCACAGGCCTTTGTAAGAGATGCTCACGGTAGGCTGTAAGAGCACTGCGCACAGCGAGTTGTTTCTTAGCTTCCCAAAGAGCTGGAAGCAAGATGCTTTGGGGCCCAACTCGCCCTTTGGAAAGAAGCCTGCACGTTGTGCCTTTCAGCTCTAGGCCAATGTAGCACACACAGAGCAGAAGTTCTACTTCAGCCAGATCAGGCCTGCAAAGAAACTGCGTTTCACAGGCCTTTGTAAGAGATGTTCCCGGTAGGCTGTAAGAGCACTGTGCAGAGCGAGTTGTTCTTAGCTTCCCAAAGAGCTGGAAGCAAGATGCTTTGGGGCCCAACTCACCCTTTGGAAAGAAGCCTGCACGTTGTGCCTTTCAGCTCTAGGGCAATGTAGCACATGCAGAGCAGAAGTTCTAGTTCAGCCAGATCAGGCCTGCAAAGAAACTGCGTTTCACAGGCCTTTGTAAGAGATGTTCCCGGTAGGCTGTAAGAGCACTGTGCAGAGCGAGTTGTTTCTTAGCTTCCCAAAGAGCTGGAAGCAAGATGCTTTGGGGCCCAACTCGCCCTTTGGAAAGAAGCCTGCACGTTGTGCCTTTCAGCTCTAGGCCAATGTAGCACACCCAGAGCAGAAGTTCTACTTCAGCCAGATCAGGCCTGCAAAGAAACTGCATTTGAGATGCCTTTGTAAGAGTTGTTCCCGGTAGGCTGTAAAAGCACTGTGCAGAGCGAGTTGTTTCTTAGCTTCCCAAAGAGCTGGAAGCAAGATGCTTTGGAGCCCAACTCGCTCTTTGGAAACACGCCTGCACGTTGTGCCCTTCAGCTCTAGGGCAATGTAGCACACCCAGAGCAGAAGTTCTAGTTCAGCATGATCAGGCCTGCAAAGAAACTGCATTTCACAGGCCTTTGTAAGTGATGGTCCCGGTAGGCTGTAAGAGCACTGTGCAGAGCGAGTTCCTTCATAGCTAGCCCAAAGAGCTGGAAGCAAGATGCTTTGGCGCCCAACTCGTGCTTTGGAAAGAAGCCTGCACGTTGTGCCTTTCAGCTCTAGGGCCATGTAGCACACCCAGAGCAGAAGTTCTACTTCAGCCAGATCAGGCCTGCAAAGAAACTGCGTTTCACAGGCCTTTGTAAGAGATGTTCCCGGTAGGCTGTAAGAGCACTGTGCAGAGCGAGTTGTTTCTTAGCTTCCCAAAGAGCTGGAAGCAAGATGCTTTGGGGCCCAACTCGCCCTTTGGAAAGAAGCCTGCACGTTGTGCCTTTCAGCTCTAGGCCAATGTAGCGCACCCAGAGCAGAAGTTCAACTTCAGCGAGACCAGGCCTGCAAAGAAACTGCGTTTCACAGGCCTTTGTAAGAGATGTTCCCCGTAGGCTGTAAGAGCACTGTGCAGAGCGAGTTGTTTCTTAGCTTCCCAAGGAGCTGGAAGCAAGATGCTTTGGGGCCCAACTCGCCCTTTGCAAAGAAGCCTGCACGTTGTGCCTTTCAGCTCTAGGGCAATGTAGCACACGTAGAGCAGAAGTTCTAGTTCAGCCAGATCAGGCCTGCAAAGAAACTGCGTTTCACAGGCCTTTGTAAGAGATGTTCCCGGTAGGCTGTAAGAGCACTGTGCAGAGCGAGTTGTTTCTTAGCTTCCCAAAGAGCTGGAAGCAAGATGCTTTGGGGCCCAACTCGCCCTTTGGAAAGAAGCCTGCACGTTGTGCCTTTCAGCTCTAGGCCAATGTAGCACACCCAGAGCAGAAATTCTACTTCAGCCAGATCAGGCCTGCAAAGAAATTGCGTTTGAGATGCCTTTGTAAGAGATGTTCCCGGTAGGCTGTAAAAGCACTGTGCAGAGCGAGTTGTTTCTTAGCTTCCCAAAGAGCTGGAAGCAAGATGCTTTGGGGCCCAACTCGCCCTTTGGAAAGAAGCCTGCACATTGTGCCTTTCAGCTCTAGGGAAATGTATCACACCCAGAGCAGAAGTTCTGGTTCAGCCAGATCAGGCCTGCAAAGAAACTGCGTTTCACAGGCCTTTGTAAGAGATGTTCCCGGTAGGCTGTAAGAGCACTGTGCAGAGCGAGTTGTTTCTTAGCTTCCCAAAGAGCTGGAAGCAAGATGCTTTGGGGCCCAACTCGCCCTTTGGAAAGAAGCCTGCACGTTGAGCCTTTCAGCTCTAGGTCCATGTAGCACACCCAGAGCAGAAGTTCTACTTCAGCCAGATCAGGCCTGCAAAGAAACTGCATTTCACAGGCCTTTGTAAGAGATGTTCCCGGTAGGCTGTAAGAGCACTGTGCAGAGCGAGTTGTTCTTAGCTTCCCAAAGAGCTGGAAGCAAGATGCTTTGGGGCCCAACTCACCCTTTGGAAAGAAGCCTGCACGTTGTGCCTTTCAGCTCTAGGCCAATGTAGCACACCCAGAGCAGAAGTTCTACTTCAGCCAGACCAGGCCTGCAAAGAAACTGCGTTTCACAGGCCTTTGTAAGAGATGTTCCCGGTAGGCTGTAAGAGCACTGTGCAGAGCGAGTTGTTTCTTAGCTTCCCAAAGAGCTGGAAGCAAGATGCTTTGGGGCCCAACTCGCCCTTTGGAAAGAAGCCTGCTCGTTGTGCCTTTCAGCTCTAGGCCAATGTAGCACACCCAGAGCAGAAGTTCTACTTCAGCCAGATCAGGCCTGCAAAGAAACTGCGTTTCACAGGCCTTTGTAAGAGATGTTCCCGGTAGGCTGTAAGAGCACTGTGCAGAGCGAGTTGTTTCTTAGCTTCCCAAAGAGCTGGAAGCAATACGCTTTGGGGCCCAACTCGCCCTTTGGAAAGAAGCCTGCACGTTGTGCCTTTCAGCTCTAGGCCAATGTAGCACACGCAGAGCAGAAGTTCTACTTCAGCCAGATCAGGCCTGCAAAGAAACTGCGTTTCACAGGCCTTTGCAAGAGATGTTCCCGGTAGGCTGTAAGAGCACTGTGCAGAGTGAGTTGTTTCTTAGCTTCCCAAAGAGCTGAAAGCAAGATGCTTTGGGGCCCAACTCGCCCTTTGGAAAGAAGCCTGCACGTTGTGCCTTTCACCTCTAGGGCCATGTAGCACACCCAGAGCAGAAGTTATAGTTCAGCCAGATCAGGCCTGCAAAGAAACTGCATTTCACAGGCCTTTGTAACTGATGCTCCCGTTAGGCTGTAAGAGCACTGTGCAGAGCGAGTTGTTTCATAGCTAGCCCAAAGAGCTGGAAGCAAGATGCTTTGGGGCCCAACTCGCCCTTTGCAAAGAAGCCTGCACGTTGTGCCTTTCAGCTCCAGGGCCATGTAGCACACCCAGAGCAGAAGTTCTACTTCAGCCAGATCAGGCCTGCAAAGAAACTGCGTTTCACAGGCCTTTGTAAGAGATGTTCCCGGTAGGCTGTAAGAGCACTGTGCAGAGCGAGTTGTTTCTTAGCTTCCCAAGGAGCTGGAAGCAAGATGCTTTGCGGCCCAACTCGCCCTTTGCAAAGAAGCCTGCACGTTGTGCCTTTCAGCTCTAGGGCAATGTAGCACACGAAGAGCAGAAGTTCTAGTTCAGCCAGATCAGGCCTGCAAAGAAACTGCGTTTCACAGGCCTTTGTAACTGATGCTCCCGGTAGGCTGTAAGAGCACTGTGCAGAGCGAGTTGTTTCTTAGCTTCCCAAAGAGCTGGAAGCAAGATGCTTTGGGGCCCAACTCGCCCTTTGGAAAGAAGCCAGCACGTTGTGCCTTTCAGCTCTAGGCCAATGTAGCACACACAGAGCAGAAGTTCTACTTCAGCCAGATCAGGCCTGCAAAGAAACTGCGTTTCACAGGCCTTTGTAAGAGATGTTCCCGGTAGGCTGTAAGAGCACTGTGCAGAGCGACTTGTTTCTTAGCTTCCCAAAGAGCTGGAAGCAAGATGCTTTGGGGCCCAACTCGCCCTATGGAAAGAAGCCTGCACGTTGTGCCTTTCAGCTCAGGGCCAATGTAGAACACCCAGAGCAGAAGTTCTACTTCAGCCATGTCAGGCCTGCAAAGAAACTGCGTTTCACAGGCCTTTGTAAGAGATGTTCCCGGTAGGCTGTAAGAGCACTGTGCAGAGCGAGTTGTTTCTTATCTTCCCAAAGAGATGGAAGCAAGATGCTTTGGGGCCCAACCCGCCCTTTGGAAACAGGCCTGCACGTTGTGCCCTTCATCTCTAGGGCAATGTAGCACACCAAGAGCAGAAGTTCTAGTTCAGCGTGATCAGGCCTGCAAAGAAACTGCATTTCACAGGCCTTTGTAAGTGATGGTTCCGGTAGGCAGTAAGAGCACTGTGCAGAGCGAGTTGTTTCATAGCTAGCCCAAAGAGCTGGAAGCAAGATGCTTTGGGGCCCAACTCGCCTTTTGCAAAGAAGCCTGCACATTGTGCCTTTCAGCTCTAGGGCCATGTAGCCCACCCAGAGCAGAAGTTCTACTTCAGCCAGATCAGGCCTGCAAAGAAACTGCGTTTTACAGGCCTTTGTAAGAGATGTTCCCCGTAGGCTGTAAGAGCACTGTGCAGAGCGACATGTTTCTTAGCTTCCCAAGGAGCTGGAAGCAAGATGCTTTGCGGCCCAACTCGGCCTTTGCAAAGAAGCCTGCACGTTGTGCCTTTCAGCTCTAGGGCAATGTAGCACACGCAGAGCAGAAGTTCTAGTTCAGCCAGATCAGGCCTGCAAAGAAACTGCGTTTCACAGGCCTTTGTAAGAGATGTTCCCGGTAGGCTGTAAGAGCACTGTGCAGAGCGAGTTGTTTCTTAGCTTCCCAAAGAGCTGGAAGCAAGATGCTTTGGGGCCCAACTCGCCCTTTGGAAAGAAGCCTGCACGTTGTGCCTTTCAGCTCTAGGCCAATGTAGCACACCCAGAGCAGAAGTTCTACTTCAGCCAGATCAGGCCTGCAAAGAAACTGCGTTTCACAGGCCTTTGTAAGAGATGTTCCCAGTAGGCTGTAAGAGCACTGTGCAGAGCGAGTTGTTTCTTAGCTTCCCAAAGAGCTGGAAGCAAGATGCTTTGGGGCCCAACTCGCCCTTTGCAAAGAAGCCTGCACGTTGTGCCTTTCAGCTCTAGGGCAATGTAGCACATGCAGAGCAGAAGTTCTAGTTCAGCCAGATCAGGCCTGCAAAGAAACTGCGTTTCACAGGCCTTTGTAAGAGATGTTCCCGGTAGGCTGTAAGAGCACTGTGCAGAGCGAGTTGTTTCTTAGCTTCCCAAAGAGCTGGAAGCAAGATGCTTTGGGGCCCAACTCGCCCTTTGCAAAGAAGCCTGCACGTTGTGCCTTTCAGCTCTAGGCCAATGTAGCACACACAGAGCAGAAGTTCTACTTCAGCCAGATCAGGCCTGCAAAGAAACTGCGTTTGAGATGCCTTGTAAGAGATGTTCCCGGTAGGCTGTAACAGCACTGTGCAGAGCGAGTTGTTTCTTAGCTTCCCAAAGAGCTGGAAGCAAGATGCTTTTGGGCCCAACTCGCCCTTTGGAAAGAAGCCTGCACGTTGTGCCTTTCAGCTCTAGGGCAATGTAGCACACCCAGATCAGAAGTTCTACTTCAGCCAGATCAGGCCTGCAAAGAAACTGCGTTTCACAGGCCTTTGTAAGAGATGTTCCCGGTAGGCTGTAAGAGCACTGTGGAGAGCGAGTTGTTTCTTAGCTTCTCAAAGAGCTAGAAGCAAGATGCTTTGGGGCCCAACTCGCCCTTTGGAAAGAAGCCTGCACGTTGTGCCTTTCAGCTCTAGGGCAATGTAGCACACCCAGAGCAGAAGTTCTACTTCAGCCGTATCAGGCCTGCAAAGAAACTGCGTTTCACAGGCCTTTGTAAGAGATGTTCCCGGTAAGCTGTAAGAGCACTGTGCAGAGCGAGTTGTTTCTTAGCTTCCCAAAGAGCTGGAAGCAAGATGCTTTGGGGCCCAACTCGCCCTTTGGAAAGAAGCCTGCACGTTGTGCCTTTCCGCTCTAGGCCAATGTTTGAGACCCAGAGCAGAAGTTCTACTTCAGCCAGATCAGGCCTGCAAAGAAACTGCGTTTCACAGGCCTTTGTAAGAGATGTTCCCCGTAGGCTGTAAGAGCACTGTTCAGAGCGAGTTGTTTCTTAGCTTCCCAAGGAGCTGAAAGCAAGATGCTTTGCGGCACAACTCGCCCTTTGCAAAGAAGCCTGCACGTTGTGCCTTTAAGCTCTAGGGCAATGTAGCACACGCAGAGCAGAAGTTCTAGTTCAGCCAGATAAGGCCTGCAAAGAAACTGCGTTTCACAGGCCTTTGTAAGAGATGTTCCCGGTAGGCTGTAAGAGCACTGTGCAGAGCGAGTTGTTTCTTAGCTTCCCAAAGAGCTGGAAGCAAGATGCTTTGGGGCCCAACTCGCCCTTTGGAAAGAAGCCTGCACGTTGTGCCTTTCAGCTCTAGGCCAATGTAGCACACCCAGAGCAGAAGTTCTACTTCAGCCAGATCAGGCCTGCAAAGAAACTGCGTTTGAGATGCCTTTGTAAGAGTTGTTCCCGGTAGGCTGTAAAAGCACTGTGCAGAGCGAGTTGTTTCTTAGCTTCCCAAAGAGCTGGAAGCAAGATGCTTTGGAGCCCAACTCGCCCTTTGGAGAGAAGCCTGCACGTTGTGCATTTCAGCTCTAGGGCCACGTAGCACACCCAGAGCAGAAGGTCTACTTCAGCCAGATCAGGCCTGCAAAGAAACTGCGTTTCACAGGCCTTTGTAAGAGATGTTCCCGGTAGGCTGTAAGAGCACTGTGCAGAGCGAGTTGTTTCTTAGCTTTCCAAAGAGCTGGAAGAAAGATACTTTGGGGCCCTACTCGCCCTTTGGAAAGAAGCCTGCACGTTGTGCCTTTCAGCTCTAGGGCAATGTGGCACACGCAGAGCAGAAGTTCTACTTCAGCCAGCTCAGGCCTGCAAAGAAACTGCGTTTCACAGGCCTTTGTAAGAGATGCTCACGGTAGGCTGTAAGAGCACTGTGCAGAGCGAGTTGTTTCTTAGCTTCCCAAAGAGCTGGAAGCAAGATGCTTTGGGGCCCAACTCGCCCTTTGGAAAGAAGCCTGCACGTTGAGCCTTTCAGCTCTAGGTCCATGTAGCACACCCAGAGCAGAAGTTCTACTTCAGCCAGATCAGGCCTGCAAAGAAACTGCGTTTCACAGGCCTTTGCAAGAGATGTTCCCGGTAGGCTGTAAGAGCACTGTGCAGAGCGAGGTGTTTCTTAGCTTCCCAAAGAGCTGGATGCAAGATGCTTTGCGGCCCAACTCGCCCTTTGCAAAGAAGCCTGCAAGCTGTGCCTTTCAGCTCTAGGGCAATGTAGCACACCCAGAGCAGAAGTTCTAGTTCAGCCAGATCAGGCCTGCAAAGAAACTGCGTTTCACAGGCCTTTGTAAGAGATGTTCCCGGTAGGCTGTAAGAACACTGTGCATAGTGAGTTGTTTCTTAGCTTCCCAAAGAGCTGGAAGCAAGATGCTTTGGGGCCCAACTCGCCCTTTGGAAAGAAGCCTGCACGTTGAGCCTTTCAGCTCTAGGGCAATGTAGCACACACAGAGCAGAAGTTCTACTTCAGCCAGATCAGGCCGGCAAAGAAACTGCGTTTGAGAGGCCTTTGTAAGAGATGTTCCCGGTAGGCTGTAACAGCACTGTGCAGAGCGAGTTGTTTCTTAGCTTCCCAAAGAGCTGGAAGCAAGATGCTTTGGGGCCCTACTCGCCCTTTGGAAAGAAGCCTGCACGTTGTGCCTTTCAGCTCTAGGGCAATGTAGCACACCCAGAGCAGAAGTTCTAGTTCAGCCAGATCAGGCCTGCAAAGAAACTGCGTTTCACAGGCCTTTGTAAGAGATGTTCCCGGTAGGCTGTAAGAGCACTGTGCAGAGCGAGTTGTTTCTTAGCTTTACAAAGAGCTGGAAGCCAGATACTTTGGGGCCCTACTCGCCCTTTGGAAAGAAGCCTGCACGTTGTGCCTTTGAGCTCTAGGGCAATGTGGCACACCCAGAGCAGAAGTTCTAGTTCAGCCAGATCAGGCCTGCAAAGAAACTGCGTTTCACAGGCCTTTGTAAGAGATGCTCACGGTAGGCTGTAAGAGCACTGCGCACAGCGAGTTGTTTCTTAGCTTCCCAAAGAGCTGGAAGCAAGATGCTTTGGGGCCCAACTCGCCCTTTGGAAAGAAGCCTGCACGTTGAGCCTTTCAGCTCTAGGTCCATGTAGCACACCCAGAGCAGAAGTTCTACTTCAGCCAGATCAGGCCTGCAAAGAAACTGCGTTTCACAGGCCTTTGTAAGAGATGTTCCCGGTAGGCTGTAAGAGCACTGTGCAGAGCGACTTGTTCTTAGCTTCCCAAAGAGCTGGAAGCAAGATGCTTTGGGGCCCAACTCACCCTTTGGAAAGAAGCCTGCACGTTGTGCCTTTCAGCTCTAGGCCAATGTAGCACACCCAGAGCAGAAGTTCTACTTCAGCCAGACCAGGCCTGCAAAGAAACTGCGTTTCACAGGCCTTTGCAAGAGATGTTCCCGGTAGGCTGTAAGAGCACTGTGCAGAGCGAGTTGTTTCTTAGCTTCCCAAAGAGCTGGAAGCAAGATGCTTTGGGGCCCAACTCGCCCTTTGGAAAGAAGCCTGCACGTTGTGCCTTTCAGCTCTAGGCCAATGTAGCACACCCAGAGCAGAAGTTCTACTTCAGCCAGATCAGGCCTGCAAAGAAACTGCATTTGAGATGCCTTTGTAAGAGTTGTTCCCGGTAGGCTGTAAAAGCACTGTGCAGAGCGAGTTGTTTCTTAGCTTCCCAAAGAGCTGGAAGCAAGATGCTTTGGAGCCCAACTCGCTCTTTGGAAACAGGCCTGCACGTTGTGCCCTTCAGCTCTAGGGCAATGTAGCACACCCAGAGCAGAAGTTCTAGTTCAGCATGATCAGGCCTGCAAAGAAACTGCATTTCACAGGCCTTTGTAAGTGATGGTCCCGGTAGGCTGTAAGAGCACTGTGCAGAGCGAGTTCCTTCATAGCTAGCCCAAAGAGCTGGAAGCAAGATGCTTTGGGGCCCAACTCGTTCTTTGGAAAGAAGCCTGCACGTTGTGCCTTTCAGCTCTAGGGCCATGTAGCACACCCAGAGCAGAAGTTCTACTTCAGCCAGATCAGGCCTGCAAAGAAACTGCGTTTCACAGGCCTTTGTAAGAGATGTTCCCGGTAGGCTGTAAGAGCACTGTGCAGAGCGAGTTGTTTCTTAGCTTCCCAAAGAGATGGAAGCAAGATGCTTTGGGGCCCAACTCGCCCTTTGGAAAGAAGCCTGCAGGTTGTGCCTTTCAGCTCTAGGCCAATGTAGCGCACCCAGAGCAGAAGTTCTACTTCAGCGAGATCAGGCCTGCAAAGAAACTGCGTTTCACAGGCCTTTGTAAGAGATGTTCCCGGTAGGCTGTAAGAGCACTGTGCAGAGCGAGTTGTTTCTTAGCTTCCCAAGGAGCTGGAAGCAAGATGCTTTGGGGCCCAACTCGCCCTTTGCAAAGAAGCCTGCACGTTGTGCCTTTCAGCTCTAGGGCAATGTAGCACACGCAGAGCAGAAGTTCTAGTTCAGCCAGATCAGGCCTGCAAAGAAACTGCGTTTCACAGGCCTTTGTAAGAGATGTTCCCGGTAGGCTGTAAGAGCACTGTGCAGAGCGAGTTGTTTCTTAGCTTCCCAAAGAGCTGGAAGCAAGATGCTTTGGGGCCCAACTCGCCCTTTGGAAAGAAGCCTGCACGTTGTGCCTTTCAGCTCTAGGCCAATGTAGCACACCCAGAGCAGAAGTTCTACTTCAGCCAGATCAGGCCTGCAAAGAAATTGCGTTTGAGATGCCTTTGTAAGAGATGTTCCCGGTAGGCTGTAAAAGCACTGTGCAGAGCGAGTTGTTTCTTAGCTTCCCAAAGAGCTGGAAGCAAGATGCTTTGGGGCCCAACTCGCCCTTTGGAAAGAAGCCTGCACATTGTGCCTTTCAGCTCTAGGGAAATGTATCACACCCAGAGCAGAAGTTCTGGTTCAGCCAGATCAGGCCTGCAAAGAAACTGCGTTTCACAGGCCTTTGTAAGAGATGTTCCCGGTAGGCTGTAAGAGCACTGTGCAGAGCGAGTTGTTTCTTAGCTTCCCAAAGAGCTGGAAGCAAGATGCTTTGGGGCCCAACTCGCCCTTTGGAAAGAAGCCTGCACGTTGAGCCTTTCAGCTCTAGGTCCATGTAGCACACCCAGAGCAGAAGTTCTACTTCAGCCAGATCAGGCCTGCAAAGAAACTGCATTTCACAGGCCTTTGTAAGAGATGTTCCCGGTAGGCTGTAAGAGCACTGTGCAGAGCGAGTTGTTCTTAGCTTCCCAAAGAGCTGGAAGCAAGATGCTTTGGGGCCCAACTCACCCTTTGGAAAGAAGCCTGCACGTTGTGCCTTTCAGCTCTAGGCCAATGTAGCACACCCAGAGCAGAAGTTCTACTTCAGCCAGACCAGGCCTGCAAAGAAACTGCGTTTCACAGGCCTTTGTAAGAGATGTTCCCGGTAGGCTGTAAGAGCACTGTGCAGAGCGAGTTGTTTCTTAGCTTCCCAAAGAGCTGGAAGCAAGATGCTTTGGGGCCCAACTCGCCCTTTGGAAAGAAGCCTGCTCGTTGTGCCTTTCAGCTCTAGGCCAATGTAGCACACCCAGAGCAGAAGTTCTACTTCAGCCAGATCAGGCCTGCAAAGAAACTGCGTTTCACAGGCCTTTGTAAGAGATGTTCCCGGTAGGCTGTAAGAGCACTGTGCAGAGCGAGTTGTTTCTTAGCTTCCCAAAGAGCTGGAAGCAAGACGCTTTGGGGCCCAACTCGCCCTTTGGAAAGAAGCCTGCACGTTGTGCCTTTCAGCTCTAGGCCAATGTAGCACACGCAGAGCAGAAGTTCTACTTCAGCCAGATCAGGCCTGCAAAGAAACTGCGTTTCACAGGCCTTTGCAAGAGATGTTCCCGGTAGGCTGTAAGAGCACTGTGCAGAGCGAGTTGTTTCTTAGCTTCCCAAAGAGCTGGAAGCAAGATGCTTTGGGGCCCATCTCGCCCTTTGGAAAGAAGCCTGCACGTTGTGCCTTTCAGCTCTAGGGCAATGTAGAGCACCCAGAGCAGAAGTTCCACTTCAGCCAGATCAGGCCTGCAAAGAAACTGCGTTTCACAGGCCTTTGTAAGAGATGTTCCCGGTAGGCTGTAAGAGCACTGTGCAGAGTGAGTTGTTTCTTAGCTTCCCAAAGAGCTGAAAGCAAGATGCCTTGGGGCCCAACTCGCCCTTTGGAAAGAAGCCTGCACGTTGTGCCTTTCACCTCTAGGGCCATGTAGCACACCCAGAGCAGAAGTTCTAGTTCAGCCAGATCAGGCCTGCAAAGAAACTGCATTTCACAGGCCTTTGTAACTGATGCTCCCGTTAGGCTGTAAGAGCACTGTGCAGAGCGAGTTGTTTCATAGCTAGCCCAAAGAGCTGGAAGCAAGATGCTTTGGGGCCCAACTCGCCCTTTGCAAAGAAGCCTGCACATTGTGCCTTTCAGCTCTAGGGCCATGTAGCACACCCAGAGCAGAAGTTCTACTTCAGCCAGATCAGGCCTGCAAAGAAACTGCGTTTCACAGGCCTTTGTAAGAGATGTTCCCGGTAGGCTGTAAGAGCACTGTGCAGAGCGAGTTGTTTCATAGCTAGCCCAAAGAGCTGGAAGCAAGATGCTTTGGGCCCAACTCGCCCTTTGGAAAGAAGCCTGCACGTTGTGCCTTTCAGCTCTAGGCCAATGTAGCACACCCAGAGCAGAAGTTCTACTTCAGCCAGATGAGGCCTGCAAAGAAACTGCGTTTCACAGGCCTTTGCAAGAGATGTTCCCGGTAGGCTGTAAGAGCACTGTGCAGAGCGAGTTGTTTCTTAGCTTCCCAAGGAGCTGGAAGCAAGATGCTTTGCGGCCCAACTCGCCCTTTGCAAAGAAGCCTGCACGCTGTGCCTTTCAGCTCTAGGGCAATGTAGCACACGAAGAGCAGAAGTTCTAGTTCAGCCAGATCAGGCCTGCAAAGAAACTGCGTTTCACAGGCCTTTGTAAGAGATGTTCCCGGTAGGCTGTAAGAGCACTGTGCAGAGCGAGTTGTTTCTTAGCTTCCCAAAGAGCTGGAAGCAAGATGCTTTGGGGCCCAACTCGCCCTTTGGAAAGAAGCCTGCACGTTGTGCCTTTCAGCTCTAGGCCAATGTAGCACACACAGAGCAGAAGTTCTACTTCAGCCAGATCAGGCCTGCAAAGAAACTGCGTTTCACAGGCCTTTGTAAGAGATGTTCACGGTAGGCTGTAAGAGCACTGTGCAGAGCGACTTGTTTCTTAGCTTCCCAAAGAGCTGGAAGCAAGATGCTTTGGGGCCCAACTCGCCCTATGGAAAGAAGCCTGCACGTTGTGCCTTTCAGCTCAGGGCCAATGTAGAACACCCAGAGCAGAAGTTCTACTTCAGCCATGTCAGGCCTGCAAAGAAACTGCGTTTCACAGGCCTTTGTAAGAGATGTTCCCGGTAGGCTGTAAGAGCACTGTGCAGAGCGAGTTGTTTCTTATCTTCCCAAAGAGATGGAAGCAAGATGCTTTGGGGCCCAACCCGCCCTTTGGAAACAGGCCTGCACGTTGTGCCCTTCATCTCTAGGGCAATGTAGCACACCAAGAGCAGAAGTTCTAGTTCAGCGTGATCAGGCCTGCAAAGAAACTGCATTTCACAGGCCTTTGTAAGTGATGGTTCCGGTAGGCTGTAAGAGCACTGTGCAGAGCGAGTTGTTTCATAGCTAGCCCAAAGAGCTGGAAGCAAGATGCTTTGGGGCCCAACTCGCCTTTTGCAAAGAAGCCTGCACATTGTGCCTTTCAGCTCTAGGGCCATGTAGCACACCCAGAGCAGAAGTTCTACTTCAGCCAGATCAGGCCTGCAAAGAAACTGCGTTTCACAGGCCTTTGTAAGAGATGTTCCCGGTAGGCTGTAAGAGCACTGTGCAGAGCGAGTTGTTTCTTAGCTTCCCAAAGAGCTGGAAGCAAGATGCTTTGGGGCCCAACTCGCCCTTTGGAAAGAAGCCTGCACGTTGTGCCTTTCAGCTCTAGGCCAATGTAGCCCACCCAGAGCAGAAGTTCTACTTCAGCCAGATCAGGCCTGCAAAGAAACTGCGTTTTACAGACCTTTGTAAGTGATGTTCCCCGTAGGCTGTAAGAGAACTGTGCAGAGCGACATGTTTCTTAGCTTCCCAAGGAGCTGGAAGCAAGATGCTTTGTGGCCCAACTCGGCCTTTGCAAAGAAGCCTGCACGTTGTGCCTTTCAGCTCTAGGGCAATGTAGCACACGCAGAGCAGAAGTCTAGTTCAGCCAGATCAGGCCTGCAAAGAAACTGCGTTTCACAGGCCTTTGTAAGAGATGTTCCCGGTAGGCTGTAAGAGCACTGTGCAGAGCGAGTTGTTTCTTAGCTTCCCAAAGAGCTGGAAGCAAGATGCTTTGGGGCCCAACTCGCCCTTTGGAAAGAAGCCTGCACGTTGTGCCTTTCAGCTCTAGGCCAATGTAGCACACCCAGAGCAGAAGTTCTACTTCAGCCAGATCAGGCCTGCAAAGAAACTGCGTTTCACAGGCCTTTGTAAGAGATGTTCCCAGTAGGCTGTAAGAGCACTGTGCAGAGCGAGTTGTTTCTTAGCTTCCCAAAGAGCTGGAAGCAAGATGCTTTGGGGCCCAACTCGCCCTTTGGAAAGAAGCCTGCACGTTGTGCCTTTCAGCTCTAGGGCAATGTAGCACATGCAGAGCAGAAGTTCTAGTTCAGCCAGATCAGGCCTGCAAAGAAACTGCGTTTCACAGGCCTTTGTAAGAGATGTTCCCGGTAGGCTGTAAAAGCACTGTGCAGAGCGAGTTGTTTCTTAGCTTCCCAAAGAGCTGGCAGCAAGATGCTTTGGGGCCCAACTCGCCCTTTGCAAAGAAGCCTGCACGTTGTGCCTTTCAGCTCTAGGCCCATGTAGCACACACAGAGCAGAAGTTCTACTTCAGCCAGATCAGGCCTGCAAAGAAACTGCGTTTGAGATGCCTTGTAAGAGATGTTCCCGGTAGGCTGTAACAGCACTGTGCAGAGCGAGTTGTTTCTTAGCTTCCCAAAGAGCTGGAAGCAAGATGCTTTTGGGCCCAACTCGCCCTTTGCAAAGAAGCCTGCACGTTGTGCCTTTCAGCTCTAGGGCCATGTAGCACACCCAGAGCAGAAGTTCTAGTTCAGCCAGATCAGGCCTGCAAAGAAACTGCATTTCACAGGCCTTTGTAACTGATGCTCCCGTTAGGCTGTAAGAGCACTGTGCAGAGCGAGTTGTTTCATAGCTAGCCCAAAGAGCTGGAAGCCAGATGCTTTGGGGCCCAACTCGCCCTTTGCAAAGAAGCCTGCACGTTGTGCCTTTCAGCTCTAGGGCCATGTAGCACACCCAGAGCAGAAGTTCTACTTCAGCCAGATCAGGCCTGCAAAGAAACTGCGTTTCACAGGCCTTTGTAAGAGATGTTCCCGGTAGGCTGTAAGAGCACTGTGCAGAGCGAGTTGTTTCATAGCTAGCCCAAAGAGCTGGAAGCAAGATGCTTTGGGCCCAACTCGCCCTTTGGAAAGAAGCCTGCACGTTGTGCCTTTCAGCTCTAGGCCAATGTAGCACACCCAGAGCAGAAGTTCTACTTCAGCCAGATGAGGCCTGCAAAGAAACTGCGTTTCACAGGCCTTTGCAAGAGATGTTCCCGGTAGGCTGTAAGAGCACTGTGCAGAGCGAGTTGTTTCTTAGCTTCCCAAGGAGCTGGAAGCAAGATGCTTTGCGGCCCAACACGCCCTTTGCAAAGAAGCCTGCACGCTGTGCCTTTCAGCTCTAGGGCAATGTAGCACACGAAGAGCAGAAGTTCTAGTTCAGCCAGATCAGGCCTGCAAAGAAACTGCGTTTCACAGGCCTTTGTAAGAGATGTTCCCGGTAGGCTGTAAGAGCACTGTGCAGAGCGAGTTGTTTCTTAGCTTCCCAAAGAGCTGGAAGCAAGATGCTTTGGGGCCCAACTCGCCCTTTGGAAAGAAGCCAGCACGTTGTGCCTTTCAGCTCTAGGCCAATGTAGCACACACAGAGCAGAAGTTCTACTTCAGCCAGATCAGGCCTGCAAAGAAACTGCGTTTCACAGGCCTTTGTAAGAGATGTTCACGGTAGGCTGTAAGAGCACTGTGCAGAGCGACTTGTTTCTTAGCTTCCCAAAGAGCTGGAAGCAAGATGCTTTGGGGCCCAACTCGCCCTATGGAAAGAAGCCTGCACGTTGTGCCTTTCAGCTCAGGGCCAATGTAGAACACCCAGAGCAGAAGTTCTACTTCAGCCATGTCAGGCCTGCAAAGAAACTGCGTTTCACAGGCCTTTGTAAGAGATGTTCCCGGTAGGCTGTAAGAGCACTGTGCAGAGCGAGTTGTTTCTTATCTTCCCAAAGAGATGGAAGCAAGATGCTTTGGGGCCCAACCCGCCCTTTGGAAACAGGCCTGCACGTTGTGCCCTTCAGCTCTAGGGCAATGTAGCACACCAAGAGCAGAAGTTCTAGTTCAGCGTGATCAGGCCTGCAAAGAAACTGCATTTCACAGGCCTTTGTAAGTGATGGTTCCGGTAGGCTGTAAGAGCACTGTGCAGATCGAGTTGTTTCATAGCTAGCCCAAAGAGCTGGAAGCAAGATGCTTTGGGGCCCAACTCGCCTTTTGCAAAGAAGCCTGTACATTGTGCCTTTCAGCTCTAGGGCCATGTAGCACACCCAGAGCAGAAGTTCTACTTCAGCCAGATCAGGCCTGCAAAGAAACTGCGTTTCACAGGCCTTTGTAAGAGATGTTCCCGGTAGGCTGTAAGAGCACTGTGCAGAGCGAGTTGTTTCTTAGCTTCCCAAAGAGCTGGAAGCAAGATGCTTTGGGGCCCAACTCGCCCTTTGGAAAGAAGCCTGCACGTTGTGCCTTTCAGCTCTAGGCCAATGTAGCCCACCCAGAGCAGAAGTTCTACTTCAGCCAGATCAGGCCTGCAAAGAAACTGCGTTTTACAGACCTTTGTAAGAGATGTTCCCCGTAGGCTGTAAGAGAACTGTGCAGAGCGACATGTTTCTTAGCTTCCCAAGGAGCTGGAAGCAAGATGCTCTGCGGCCCAACTCGGCCTTTGCAAAGAAGCCTGCACGTTGTGCCTTTCAGCTCTAGGGCAATGTAGCACACGCAGAGCAGAAGTTCTAGTTCAGCCAGATCAGGCCTGCAAAGAAACTGCGTTTCACAGGCCTTTGTAAGAGATGTTCCCGGTAGGCTGTAAGAGCACTGTGCAGAGCGAGTTGTTTCTTAGCTTCCCAAAGAGCTGGAAGCAAGATGCTTTGGGGCCCAACTCGCCTTTGGAAAGAAGCCTGCACGTTGTGCCTTTCAGCTCTAGGCCAATGTAGCACACCCAGAGCAGAAGTTCTACTTCAGCCAGATCAGGCCTGCAAAGAAACTGCGTTTCACAGGCCTTTGTAAGAGATGTTCCCAGTAGGCTGTAAGAGCACTGTGCAGAGCGAGTTGTTTCTTAGCTTCCCAAAGAGCTGGAAGCAAGATGCTTTGGGGCCCAACTCGCCCTTTGCAAAGAAGCCTGCACGTTGTGCCTTTCAGCTCTAGGGCAATGTAGCACATGCAGAGCAGAAGTTCTAGTTCAGCCAGATCAGGCCTGCAAAGAAACTGCGTTTCACAGGCCTTTGTAAGAGATGTTCCCGGTAGGCTGTAAGAGCACTGTGCAGAGCGAGTTGTTTCTTAGCTTCCCAAAGAGCTGGAAGCAAGATGCTTTGGGGCCAAACTCGCCCTTTGCAAAGAAGCCTTCACGTTGTGCCTTTCAGCTCTAGGCCAATGTAGCACACACAGAGCAGAAGTTCTACTTCAGCCAGATCAGGCCTGCAAAGAAACTGCGTTTGAGATGCCTTGTAAGAGATGTTCCCGGTAGGCTGTAACAGCACTGTGCAGAGCGAGTTGTTTCTTAGCTTCCCAAAGAGCTGGAAGCAAGATGCTTTTGGGCCCAACTCGCCCTTTGGAAAGAAGCCTGCACGTTGTGCCTTTCAGCTCTAGGGCAATGTAGCACACCCAGATCAGAAGTTCTACTTCAGCCAGATCAGGCCTGCAAAGAAACTGCGTTTCACAGGCCTTTGTAAGAGATGTTCCCCGTAGGCTGTAAGAGCACTGTGCAGAGCGAGTTGTTTCTTAGCTTCCCAAGGAGCTGAAAGCAAGATGCTTTGCGGCCCAACTCGCCCTTTGCAAAGAAGCCTGCACGTTGTGCCTTTAAGCTCTAGGGCAATGTAGCACACGCAGAGCAGAAGTTCTAGTTCAGCCAGATCAGGCCTGCAAAGAAACTGCGTTTCACAGGCCTTTGTAAGAGATGTTCCCGGTAGGCTGTAAGAGCACTGTGCAGAGCGAGTTGTTTCTTAGCTTCCCAAAGAGCTGGAAGCAAGATGCTTTGGGGCCCAACTCGCCCTTTGGAAAGAAGCCTGCACGTTGTGCCTTTCAGCTCTAGGCCAATGTAGCACACCCAGAGCAGAAGTTCTACTTCAGCCAGATCAGGCCTGCAAAGAAACGGCGTTTGAGATGCCTTTGTAAGAGTTGTTCCCGGTAGGCTGTAAAAGCACTGTGCAGAGCGAGTTGTTTCTTAGCTTCCCAAAGAGCTGGAAGCAAGATGCTTTGGAGCCCAACTCGCCCTTTGGAGAGAAGCCTGCACGTTGTGCCTTTCAGCTCTAGGCCAATGTAGCACACACAGAGCAGAAGTTCTACTTCAGCCAGATCAGGCCTGCAAAGAAACTGCGTTTCACAGGCCTTTGTAAGAGATGTTCACGGTAGGCTGTAAGAGCACTGTGCAGAGCGACTTGTTTCTTAGCTTCCCAAAGAGCTGGAAGCAAGATGCTTTGGGGCCCAACTCGCCCTATGGAAAGAAGCCTGCACGTTGTGCCTTTCAGCTCAGGGCCAATGTAGAACACCCAGAGCAGAAGTTCTACTTCAGCCATGTCAGGCCTGCAAAGAAACTGCGTTTCACAGGCCTTTGTAAGAGATGTTCCCGGTAGGCTGTAAGAGCACTGTGCAGAGCGAGTTGTTTCTTATCTTCCCAAAGAGATGGAAGCAAGATGCTTTGGGGACCAACCCGCCCTTTGGAAACAGGCCTGCACGTTGTGCCCTTCATCTCTAGGGCAATGTAGCACACCAAGAGCAGAAGTTCTAGTTCAGCGTGATCAGGCCTGCAAAGAAACTGCATTTCACAGGCCTTTGTAAGTGATGGTTCCGGTAGGCTGTAAGAGCACTGTGCAGAGCGAGTTGTTTCATAGCTAGCCCAAAGAGCTGGAAGCAAGATGCTTTGGGGCCCAACTCGCCTTTTGCAAAGAAGCCTGCACATTGTGCCTTTCAGCTCTAGGGCCATGTAGCACACCCAGAGCAGAAGTTCTACTTCAGCCAGATCAGGCCTGCAAAGAAACTGCGTTTCACAGGCCTTTGTAAGAGATGTTCCCGGTAGGCTCTAAGAGCACTGTGCAGAGCGAGTTGTTTCTTAGCTTCCCAAAGAGCTGGAAGCAAGATGCTTTGGGGCCCAACTCGCCCTTTGGAAAGAAGCCTGCACGTTGTGCCTTTCAGCTCTAGGCCAATGTAGCCCACCCAGAGCAGAAGTTCTACTTCAGCCAGATCAGGCCTGCAAAGAAACTGCGTTTTACAGACCTTTGTAAGTGATGTTCCCCGTAGGCTGTAAGAGAACTGTGCAGAGCGACATGTTTCTTAGCTTCCCAAGGAGCTGGAAGCAAGATGCTTTGTGGCCCAACTCGGCCTTTGCAAAGAAGCCTGCACGTTGTGCCTTTCAGCTCTAGGGCAATGTAGCACACGCAGAGCAGAAGTCTAGTTCAGCCAGATCAGGCCTGCAAAGAAACTGCGTTTCACAGGCCTTTGTAAGAGATGTTCCCGGTAGGCTGTAAGAGCACTGTGCAGAGCGAGTTGTTTCTTAGCTTCCCAAAGAGCTGGAAGCAAGATGCTTTGGGGCCCAACTCGCCCTTTGGAAAGAAGCCTGCACGTTGTGCCTTTCAGCTCTAGGCCAATGTAGCACACCCAGAGCAGAAGTTCTACTTCAGCCAGATCAGGCCTGCAAAGAAACTGCGTTTCACAGGCCTTTGTAAGAGATGTTCCCAGTAGGCTGTAAGAGCACTGTGCAGAGCGAGTTGTTTCTTAGCTTCCCAAAGAGCTGGAAGCAAGATGCTTTGGGGCCCAACTCGCCCTTTGGAAAGAAGCCTGCACGTTGTGCCTTTCAGCTCTAGGGCAATGTAGCACATGCAGAGCAGAAGTTCTAGTTCAGCCAGATCAGGCCTGCAAAGAAACTGCGTTTCACAGGCCTTTGTAAGAGATGTTCCCGGTAGGCTGTAAAAGCACTGTGCAGAGCGAGTTGTTTCTTAGCTTCCCAAAGAGCTGGCAGCAAGATGCTTTGGGGCCCAACTCGCCCTTTGCAAAGAAGCCTGCACGTTGTGCCTTTCAGCTCTAGGCCAATGTAGCACACACAGAGCAGAAGTTCTACTTCAGCCAGATCAGGCCTGCAAAGAAACTGCGTTTGAGATGCCTTGTAAGAGATGTTCCCGGTAGGCTGTAACAGCACTGTGCAGAGCGAGTTGTTTCTTAGCTTCCCAAAGAGCTGGAAGCAAGATGCTTTTGGGCCCAACTCGCCCTTTGCAAAGAAGCCTGCACGTTGTGCCTTTCAGCTCTAGGGCCATGTAGCACACCCAGAGCAGAAGTTCTAGTTCAGCCAGATCAGGCCTGCAAAGAAACTGCATTTCACAGGCCTTTGTAACTGATGCTCCCGTTAGGCTGTAAGAGCACTGTGCAGAGCGAGTTGTTTCATAGCTAGCCCAAAGAGCTGGAAGCCAGATGCTTTGGGGCCCAACTCGCCCTTTGCAAAGAAGCCTGCACGTTGTGCCTTTCAGCTCTAGGGCCATGTAGCACACCCAGAGCAGAAGTTCTACTTCAGCCAGATCAGGCCTGCAAAGAAACTGCGTTTCACAGGCCTTTGTAAGAGATGTTCCCGGTAGGCTGTAAGAGCACTGTGCAGAGCGAGTTGTTTCATAGCTAGCCCAAAGAGCTGGAAGCAAGATGCTTTGGGCCCAACTCGCCCTTTGGAAAGAAGCCTGCACGTTGTGCCTTTCAGCTCTAGGCCAATGTAGCACACCCAGAGCAGAAGTTCTACTTCAGCCAGATGAGGCCTGCAAAGAAACTGCGTTTCACAGGCCTTTGCAAGAGATGTTCCCGGTAGGCTGTAAGAGCACTGTGCAGAGCGAGTTGTTTCTTAGCTTCCCAAGGAGCTGGAAGCAAGATGCTTTGCGGCCCAACACGCCCTTTGCAAAGAAGCCTGCACGCTGTGCCTTTCAGCTCTAGGGCAATGTAGCACACGAAGAGCAGAAGTTCTAGTTCAGCCAGATCAGGCCTGCAAAGAAACTGCGTTTCACAGGCCTTTGTAAGAGATGTTCCCGGTAGGCTGTAAGAGCACTGTGCAGAGCGAGTTGTTTCTTAGCTTCCCAAAGAGCTGGAAGCAAGATGCTTTGGGGCCCAACTCGCCCTTTGGAAAGAAGCCAGCACGTTGTGCCTTTCAGCTCTAGGCCAATGTAGCACACACAGAGCAGAAGTTCTAGTTCAGCCAGATCAGGCCTGCAAAGAAACTGCGTTTCACAGGCCTTTGTAAGAGATGTTCACGGTAGGCTGTAAGAGCACTGTGCAGAGCGACTTGTTTCTTAGCTTCCCAAAGAGCTGGAAGCAAGATGCTTTGGGGCCCAACTCGCCCTATGGAAAGAAGCCTGCACGTTGTGCCTTTCAGCTCAGGGCCAATGTAGAACACCCAGAGCAGAAGTTCTACTTCAGCCATGTCAGGCCTGCAAAGAAACTGCGTTTCACAGGCCTTTGTAAGAGATGTTCCCGGTAGGCTGTAAGAGCACTGTGCAGAGCGAGTTGTTTCTTATCTTCCCAAAGAGATGGAAGCAAGATGCTTTGGGGCCCAACCCGCCCTTTGGAAACAGGCCTGCACGTTGTGCCCTTCAGCTCTAGGGCAATGTAGCACACCAAGAGCAGAAGTTCTAGTTCAGCGTGATCAGGCCTGCAAAGAAACTGCATTTCACAGGCCTTTGTAAGTGATGGTTCCGGTAGGCTGTAAGAGCACTGTGCAGAGCGAGTTGTTTCATAGCTAGCCCAAAGAGCTGGAAGCAAGATGCTTTGGGGCCCAACTCGCCTTTTGCAAAGAAGCCTGTACATTGTGCCTTTCAGCTCTAGGGCCATGTAGCACACCCAGAGCAGAAGTTCTACTTCAGCCAGATCAGGCCTGCAAAGAAACTGCGTTTCACAGGCCTTTGTAAGAGATGTTCCCGGTAGGCTGTAAGAGCACTGTGCAGAGCGAGTTGTTTCTTAGCTTCCCAAAGAGCTGGAAGCAAGATGCTTTGGGGCCCAACTCGCCCTTTGGAAAGAAGCCTGCACGTTGTGCCTTTCAGCTCTAGGCCAATGTAGCCCACCCAGAGCAGAAGTTCTACTTCAGCCAGATCAGGCCTGCAAAGAAACTGCGTTTTACAGACCTTTGTAAGAGATGTTCCCCGTAGGCTGTAAGAGAACTGTGCAGAGCGACATGTTTCTTAGCTTCCCAAGGAGCTGGAAGCAAGATGCTTTGCGGCCCAACTCGGCCTTTGCAAAGAAGCCTGCACGTTGTGCCTTTCAGCTCTAGGGCAATGTAGCACACGCAGAGCAGAAGTTCTAGTTCAGCCAGATCAGGCCTGCAAAGAAACTGCGTTTCACAGGCCTTTGTAAGAGATGTTCCCGGTAGGCTGTAAGAGCACTGTGCAGAGCGAGTTGTTTCTTAGCTTCCCAAAGAGCTGGAAGCAAGATGCTTTGGGGCCCAACTCGCCTTTGGAAAGAAGCCTGCACGTTGTGCCTTTCAGCTCTAGGCCAATGTAGCACACCCAGAGCAGAAGTTCTACTTCAGCCAGATCAGGCCTGCAAAGAAACTGCGTTTCACAGGCCTTTGTAAGAGATGTTCCCAGTAGGCTGTAAGAGCACTGTGCAGAGCGAGTTGTTTCTTAGCTTCCCAAAGAGCTGGAAGCAAGATGCTTTGGGGCCCAACTCGCCCTTTGCAAAGAAGCCTGCACGTTGTGCCTTTCAGCTCTAGGGCAATGTAGCACATGCAGAGCAGAAGTTCTAGTTCAGCCAGATCAGGCCTGCAAAGAAACTGCGTTTCACAGGCCTTTGTAAGAGATGTTCCCGGTAGGCTGTAAGAGCACTGTGCAGAGCGAGTTGTTTCTTAGCTTCCCAAAGAGCTGGAAGCAAGATGCTTTGGGGCCAAACTCGCCCTTTGCAAAGAAGCCTTCACGTTGTGCCTTTCAGCTCTAGGCCAATGTAGCACACACAGAGCAGAAGTTCTACTTCAGCCAGATCAGGCCTGCAAAGAAACTGCGTTTGAGATGCCTTGTAAGAGATGTTCCCGGTAGGCTGTAACAGCACTGTGCAGAGCGAGTTGTTTCTTAGCTTCCCAAAGAGCTGGAAGCAAGATGCTTTTGGGCCCAACTCGCCCTTTGGAAAGAAGCCTGCACGTTGTGCCTTTCAGCTCTAGGGCAATGTAGCACACCCAGATCAGAAGTTCTACTTCAGCCAGATCAGGCCTGCAAAGAAACTGCGTTTCACAGGCCTTTGTAAGAGATGTTCCCCGTAGGCTGTAAGAGCACTGTGCAGAGCGAGTTGTTTCTTAGCTTCCCAAGGAGCTGAAAGCAAGATGCTTTGCGGCCCAACTCGCCCTTTGCAAAGAAGCCTGCACGTTGTGCCTTTAAGCTCTAGGGCAATGTAGCACACGCAGAGCAGAAGTTCTAGTTCAGCCAGATCAGGCCTGCAAAGAAACTGCGTTTCACAGGCCTTTGTAAGAGATGTTCCCGGTAGGCTGTAAGAGCACTGTGCAGAGCGAGTTGTTTCTTAGCTTCCCAAAGAGCTGGAAGCAAGATGCTTTGGGGCCCAACTCGCCCTTTGGAAAGAAGCCTGCACGTTGTGCCTTTCAGCTCTAGGCCAATGTAGCACACCCAGAGCAGAAGTTCTACTTCAGCCAGATCAGGCCTGCAAAGAAACTGCGTTTGAGATGCCTTTGTAAGAGTTGTTCCCGGTAGGCTGTAAAAGCACTGTGCAGAGCGAGTTGTTTCTTAGCTTCCCAAAGAGCTGGAAGCAAGATGCTTTGGAGCCCAACTCGCCCTTTGGAGAGAAGCCTGCACGTTGTGCCTTTCAGCTCTAGGGCCACGTAGCACACCCAGAGCAGAAGGTCTACTTCAGCCAGATCAGGCCTGCAAAGAAACTGCGTTTCACAGGCCTTTGTAAGAGATGTTCCCGGTAGGCTGTAAGAGCACTGTGCAGAGCGAGTTGTTTCTTAGCTTTCCAAAGAGCTGGAAGAAAGATACTTTGGGGCCCTACTCGCCCTTTGGAAAGAAGCCTGCACGTTGTGCCTTTGAGCTCTAGGGCAATGTGGCACACTCAGAGCAGAAGTTCTAGTTCAGCCAGATCAGGCCTGCAAAGAAACTGCGTTTCACAGGCCTTT
Source organism: Equus caballus (assembly GCF_041296265.1). Taxonomy (NCBI): domain Eukaryota; kingdom Metazoa; phylum Chordata; class Mammalia; order Perissodactyla; family Equidae; genus Equus; species Equus caballus. The sequence continues at coordinate 50,657,052 of NC_091688.1, read as the reverse complement.
GTAAGAGATGCTCACGGTAGGCTGTAAGAGCACTGCGCACAGCGAGTTGTTTCTTAGCTTACCAAAGAGCTGGAAGCAAGATGCTTTGGGGCCCAACTCGCCCTTTGGAAAGAAGCCTGCACGTTGAGCCTTTCAGCTCTAGGTCCATGTAGCACACCCAGAGCAGAAGTTCTACTTCAGCCAGATCAGGCCTGCAAAGAAACTGCGTTTCACAGGCCTTTGTAAGAGATGTTCCCGGTAGGCTGTAAGAGCACTGTGCAGAGCGACTTGTTCTTAGCTTCCCAAAGAGCTGGAAGCAAGATGCTTTGGGGCCAACTCACCCTTTGGAAAGAAGCCTGCACGTTGTGCCTTTCAGCTCTAGGCCAATGTAGCACACCCAGAGCAGAAGTTCTACTTCAGCCAGACCAGGCCTGCAAAGAAACTGCGTTTCACAGGCCTTTGTAAGAGATGTTCCCGGTAGGCTGTAAGAGCACTGTGCAGAGCGAGTTGTTTCTTAGCTTCCCAAAGAGCTGGAAGCAAGATGCTTTGGGGCCCAACTCGCCCTTTGGAAAGAAGCCTGCACGTTGTGCCTTTCAGCTCTAGGCCAATGTAGCACACCCAGAGCAGAAGTTCTACTTCAGCCAGATCAGGCCTGCAAAGAAACTGCATTTGAGATGCCTTTGTAAGAGTTGTTCCCGGTAGGCTGTAAAAGCACTGTGCAGAGCGAGTTGTTTCTTAGCTTCCCAAAGAGCTGGAAGCAAGATGCTTTGGAGCCCAACTCGCTCTTTGGAAACAGGCCTGCACGTTGTGCCCTTCAGCTCTAGGGCAATGTAGCACACCCAGAGCAGAAGTTCTAGTTCAGCATGATCAGGCCTGCAAAGAAACTGCATTTCACAGGCCTTTGTAAGTGATGGTCCCGGTAGGCTGTAAGAGCACTGTGCAGAGCGAGTTCCTTCATAGCTAGCCCAAAGAGCTGGAAGCAAGATGCTTTGGGGCCCAACTCGCCCTTTGGAAAGAAGCCTGCACGTTGTGCCTTTCAGCTCAGGGCCAATGTAGAACACCCAGAGCAGAAGTTCTACTTCAGCCAGATCAGGCCTGCAAAGAAACTGCGTTTGAGATGCCTTTGTAAGAGATGTTCCCGGTAGGCTGTAAAAGCACTGTGCAGAGCGAGTTGTTTCTTAGCTTCCCAAAGAGCTGGAAGCAAGATTCTTTGGGGCCCAACTCGCCCTTTGGAAAGAAGCCTGCACGTTGTGCCTTTCAGCTCTAGGCCAATGTAGCCCACCCAGAGCAGAAGTTCTACTTCAGCCAGATCAGGCCTGCAAAGAAACTGCGTTTCACAGGCCTTTGTAAGAGATGTTCCCGGTAGGCTGTAAGAGCACTGTGCAGAGCGAGTTGTTTCTTAGCTTCCCAAGGAGCTGGAAGCAAGATGCTTTGCGGCCCAACTCGCCCTTTTGAAAGAAGCCTGCACGTTGTGCCTTTCAGCTCTAGGGCAATGTAGCACATGCAGAGCAGAAGTTCTAGTTCAGCCAGATCAGGCCTGCAAAGAAACTGCGTTTGACAGGCCTTTGTAAGAGATGTTCCCGGTAGGCTGTAAGAGCACTGTGCAGAGCGAGTTGTTTCTTAGCTTCCCAAAGAGCTGGAAGCAAGATGCTTTGGGCACCAACTCGCCCTTTGGAAAGAAGCCTGCATGTTGTGCCTTTCAGCTCTAGGCCAATGTACCACACCCAGAGCAGAAGTTCTACTTCAGCCAGATCAGGCCTGCAAAGAAACTGCGTTTGAGATGCCTTTTTAAGAGATGTTCCCGGTAGGCTGTAAGAGCACTGTGCAGAGCGAGTTGTTTCTTAGCTTCCCAAAGAGCTGGAAGCAAGATGCTTTGGGGCCCAACTCGCCCTTGGAAAGAAGCCTGCACGTTGTGCCTTTCAGCTCTAGGCCAATGTAGCACACACAGAGCAGAAGTTCTACTTCAGCCAGATCAGGCCTGCAAAGAAACTGCGTTTGAGATGCCTTGTAAGAGATGTTCCCGGTAGGCTGTAAAAGCACTGTGCAGAGCGAGTTGTTTCTTAGCTTCCCAAAGAGCTGGAAGCAAGATGCTTAGGGGCCCAACTCGCCCTTTGGAAAGAAGCCTGCACGTTGTGCCTTTCAGCTCTAGGCCAATGTAGCAGACCCAGAGCAGAATTTCTACTTCAGCCAGATCAGGCCTGCAAAGAAACTGCGTTTCATAGGCCTTTGTAAGAGATGTTCCCCGTAGGCTGTAAGAGCACTGTGCAGAGCGAGTTGTTTCTTAGCTTCCCAAGGAGCTGGAAGCAAGATGCTTTGCGGCCCAACTCGCCCTTTGCAAAGAAGCCTGCACGCTGTGCCTCTCAGCTCTAGGGCAATGTAGCACACGCAGAGCAGAAGTTCTAGTTCAGCCAGATCAGGCCTGCAAAGAAACTGTGTTTCACAGGCCTGTGTAAGAGATGTTCCCGGTAGGCTGTAAGAACACTGTGCAGAGCGAGTTGTTTCTTAGCTTCCCAAAGAGCTGGAAGCAAGATGCTTTGGGGCCCAACTCGCCCTTTGGAAAGAAGCCTACACGTTGTGCCTTTCAGCTCTAGGGCAATGTAGCACACCCAGAGCAGAAGTTCTAGTTCAGCCAGATCAGGCCTGCAAGGAAACTGCATTTCACAGGCCTTTGTAAGAGATGTTCCCCGTAGGCTGTAAGAGCACTGTGCAGAGCGAGTTGTTTCTTAGCTTTCCAAAGAGCTGGAAGCAAGATACTTTGGGGCCCTACTCGCCCTTTGGAAAGAAGCCTGCACGTTGTGCCTTTCAGCTCTAGGGCAATGTGGCACACCCAGAGCAGAAGTTCTATTTCAGCCAGCTCAGGCCTGCAAAGAAACTGCGTTTCACAGGCCTTTGAAAGAGATGCTCACGGTAGGCTGTAAGAGCACTGCGCACAGCGAGTTGTTTCTTAGCTTCCCAAAGAGCTGGAAGCAAGATGCTTTGGGGCCCAACTCGCCCTTTGGAAAGAAGCCTGCACGTTGAGCCTTTCAGCTCTAGGTCCATGTTCCACACCCAGAGCAGAAGATCTACTTCAGCCAGATCAGTCCTGCAAAGAAACTGCATTTCACAGGCCTTTGTAAGAGATGTTCCCGGTAGGCTGTAAGAGCACTGTGCAGAGCGAGTTGTTCTTAGCTTCCCAAAGAGCTGGAAGCAAGATGCTTTGGGGCCCAACTCACCCTTTGGAAAGAAGCCTGCACGTTGTGCCTTTCAGCTCTAGGCCAATGTAGCACACCCAGAGCAGAAGTTCTACTTCAGCCAGACCAGGCCTGCAAAGAAACTGCGTTTCACAGGCCTTTGTAAGAGATGTTCCCGGTAGGCTGTAAGAGCACTGTGCAGAGCGAGTTGTTTCTTAGCTTCCCAAAGAGCTGGAAGCAAGATGCTTTGGGGCCCAACTCGCCCTTTGGAAAGAAGCCTGCACGTTGTGCCTTTCAGCTCTAGGCCAATGTAGCACACACAGAGCAGAAGTTCTACTTCAGCCAGATCAGGCCTGCAAAGAAACTGCGTTTCACAGGCCTTTGTAAGAGATGTTCCCGGTAGGCTGTAAGAGCACTGTGCAGAGCGACTTGTTTCTTATCTTCCCAAAGAGCTGGAAGCAAGATGCTTTGGGGCCCAACTCGCCCTATGGAAAGAAGCCTGCACGTTGTGCCTTTCAGCTCAGGGCCAATGTAGAACACCCAGAGCAGAAGTTCTACTTCAGCCATGTCAGGCCTGCAAAGAAACTGCGTTTCACAGGCCTTTGTAAGAGATGTTCCCGGTAGGCTGTAAGAGCACTGTGCAGAGCGAGTTGTTTCTTATCTTCCCAAAGAGATGGAAGCAAGATGCTTTGGGGCCCAACCCGCCCTTTGGAAACAGGCCTGCACGTTGTGCCCTTCAGCTCTAGGGAAATGTAGCACACCAAGAGCAGAAGTTCTAGTTCAGCGTGATCAGGCCTGCAAAGAAACTGCATTTCACAGGCCTTTGTAAGTGATGGTTCCGGTAGGCTGTAAGAGCACTGTGCAGAGCGAGTTGTTTCATAGCTAGCCCAAAGAGCTGGAAGCAAGATGCTTTGGGGCACAACTCGCCTTTTGCAAAGAAGCCTGCACATTGTGCCTCTCAGCTCTAGGGCCATGTAGCACACCCAGAGCAGAAGTTCTACTTCAGCCAGATCAGGCCTGCAAAGAAACTGCGTTTCACAGGCCTTTGTAAGAGATGTTCCCGGTAGGCTGTAAGAGCACTGTGCAGAGCGAGTTGTTTCTTAGCTTCCCAAAGAGCTGGAAGCAAGATGCTTTGGGGCCCAACTCGCCCTTTGGAAAGAAGCCTGCACGTTGTGCCTTTCAGCTCTAGGCCAATGTAGCCCACCCAGAGCAGAAGTTCTACTTCAGCCAGATCAGGCCTGCAAAGAAACTGCGTTTTACAGACCTTTGTAAGAGATGTTCCCCGTAGGCTGTAAGAGAACTGTGCAGAGCGACATGTTTCTTAGCTTCCCAAGGAGCTGGAAGCAAGATGCTTTGCGGCCCAACTCGGCCTTTGCAAAAAAGCCTGCACGTTGTGCCTTTCAGCTCTAGGGCAATGTAGCACACGCAGAGCAGAAGTTCTAGTTCAGCCAGATCAGGCCTGCAAAGAAACTGCGTTTCACAGGCCTTTGTAAGAGATGTTCCCGGTAGGCTGTAAGAGCACTGTGCAGAGCGAGTTGTTTCTTAGCTTCCCAAAGAGCTGGAAGCAAGATGCTTTGGGGCCCAACTCGCCCTTTGGTAAGAAGCCTGCACGTTGTGCCTTTCAGCTCTAGGCCAATGTAGCACACCCAGAGCAGAAGTTCTACTTCAGCCAGATCAGGCCTGCAAAGAAACTGCGTTTCACAGGCCTTTGTAAGAGATGTTCCCAGTAGGCTGTAAGAGCACTGTGCAGAGCGAGTTGTTTCTTAGCTTCCCAAAGAGCTGGAAGCAAGATGCTTTGGGGCCCAACTCGCCCTTTGCAAAGAAGCCTGCACGTTGTGCCTTTCAGCTCTAGGGCAATGTAGCCCACCCAGAGCAGAAGTTCTACTTCAGCCAGATCAGGCCTGCAAAGAAACTGCGTTTTACAGACCTTTGTAAGAGATGTTCCCCGTAGGCTGTAAGAGAACTGTGCAGAGCGACATGTTTCTTAGCTTCCCAAGGAGCTGGAAGCAAGATGCTTTGCGGCCCAACTCGGCCTTTGCAAAAAAGCCTGCACGTTGTGCCTTTCAGCTCTAGGGCAATGTAGCACACGCAGAGCAGAAGTTCTAGTTCAGCCAGATCAGGCCTGCAAAGAAACTGCGTTTCACAGGCCTTTGTAAGAGATGTTCCCGGTAGGCTGTAAGAGCACTGTGCAGAGCGAGTTGTTTCTTAGCTTCCCAAAGAGCTGGAAGCAAGATGCTTTGGGGCCCAACTCGCCCTTTGGTAAGAAGCCTGCACGTTGTGCCTTTCAGCTCTAGGCCAATGTAGCACACCCAGAGCAGAAGTTCTACTTCAGCCAGATCAGGCCTGCAAAGAAACTGCGTTTCACAGGCCTTTGTAAGAGATGTTCCCAGTAGGCTGTAAGAGCACTGTGCAGAGCGAGTTGTTTCTTAGCTTCCCAAAGAGCTGGAAGCAAGATGCTTTGGGGCCCAACTCGCCCTTTGCAAAGAAGCCTGCACGTTGTGCCTTTCAGCTCTAGGGCAATGTAGCACATGCAGAGCAGAAGTTCTAGTTCAGCCAGATCAGGCCTGCAAAGAAACTGCGTTTCACAGGCCTTTGTAAGAGATGTTCCCGGTAGGCTGTAAGAGCACTGTGCAGAGCGAGTTGTTTCTTAGCTTCCCAAAGAGCTGGAAGCAAGATGCTTTGGGGCCCAACTCGCCCTTTGCAAAGAAGCCTGCACGTTGTGCCTTTCAGCTCTAGGCCAATGTAGCACACGCAGAGCAGAAGTTCTACTTCAGCCAGATCAGGCCTGCAAAGAAACTGCGTTTGAGATGCCTTGTAAGAGATGTTCCCGGTAGGCTGTAACAGCACTGTGCAGAGCGAGTTGTTTCTTAGCTTCCCAAAGAGCTGGAAGCAAGATGCTTTTGGGCCCAACTCGCCCTTTGGAAAGAAGCCTGCACGTTGTGCCTTTCAGCTCTAGGGCAATGTAGCACACCCAGATCAGAAGTTCTACTTCAGCCAGATCAGGCCTGCAAAGAAACTGCGTTTCACAGGCCTTTGTAAGAGATGTTCCCCGTAGGCTGTAAGAGCACTGTGCAGAGCGAGTTGTTTCTTAGCTTCCCAAGGAGCGGAAAGCAAGATGCTTTGCGGCCCAACTCGCCCTTTGCAAAGAAGCCTGCACGTTGTGCCTTTAAGCTCTAGGGCAATGTAGCACACGCAGAGCAGAAGTTCTAGTTCAGCCAGATCAGGCCTGCAAAGAAACTGCGTTTCACAGGCCTTTGTAAGAGATGTTCCCGGTAGGCTGTAAGAGCACTGTGCAGAGCGAGTTGTTTCTTAGCTTCCCAAAGAGCTGGAAGCAAGATGCTTTGGGGCCCAACTCGCCCTTTAGAAAGAAGCCTGCACGTTGTGCCTTTCAGCTCTAGGCCAATGTAGCACACCCAGAGCAGAAGTCTACTTCAGCCAGATCAGGCCTGCAAAGAAACTGCGTTTGAGATGCCTTTGTAAGAGTTGTTCCCGGTAGGCTGTAAAAGCACTGTGCAGAGCGAGTTGTTTCTTAGCTTCCCAAAGAGCTGGAAGCAAGATGCTTTGGAGCCCAACTCGCCCTTTGGAGAGAAGCCTGCACGTTGTGCCTTTCAGCTCTAGGGCCACGTAGCACACCCAGAGCAGAAGGTCTACTTCAGCCAGATCAGGCCTGCAAAGAAACTGCGTTTCACAGGCCTTTGTAAGAGATGTTCCCTGTAGGCTGTAAGAGCACTGTGCAGAGCGAGTTGTTTCTTAGCTTTCCAAAGAGCTGGAAGAAAGATACTTTGGGGCCCTACTCGCTCTTTGGAAAGAAGCCTGCACGTTGTGCCTTTCAGCTCTAGGGCAATGTGGCACACGCAGAGCAGAAGTTCTACTTCAGCCAGCTCAGGCCTGCAAAGAAACTGCGTTTCACAGGCCTTTGTAAGAGATGCTCACGGTAGGCTGTAAGAGCACTGTGCAGAGCGAGTTGTTTCTTAGCTTCCCAAAGAGCTGGAAGCAAGATGCTTTGGGGCCCAACTCGCCCTTTGGAAAGAAGCCTGCACGTTGAGCCTTTCAGCTCTAGGTCCATGTAGCACACCCAGAGCAGAAGTTCTACTTCAGCCAGATCAGGCCTGCAAAGAAACTGCGTTTCACAGGCCTTTGCAAGAGATGTTCCCGGTAGGCTGTAAGAGCACTGTGCAGAGCGAGTTGTTTCTTAGCTTCCCAAAGAGCTGGATGCAAGATGCTTTGCGGCCCAACTCGCCCTTTGCAAAGAAGCCTGCAAGCTGTGCCTTTCAGCTCTAGGGCAATGTAGCACACCCAGAGCAGAAGTTCTAGTTCAGCCAGATCAGGCCTACAAAGAAACTGCGTTTCACAGGCCTTTGTAAGAGATGTTCCCGGTAGGCTGTAAGAACACTGTGCAGAGTGAGTTGTTTCTTAGCTTCCCAAAGAGCTGGAAGCAAGATGCTTTGGGGCCCAACTCGCCCTTTGGAAAGAAGCCTGCACGTTGAGCCTTTCAGCTCTAGGCCAATGTAGCACACACAGAGCAGAAGTTCTACTTCAGCCAGATCAGGCCGGCAAAGAAACTGCGTTTGAGAGGCCTTTGTAAGAGATGTTCCCGGTAGGCTGTAACAGCACTGTGCAGAGCGAGTTGTTTCTTAGCTTCCCAAAGAGCTGGAAGCAAGATGCTTTGGGGCCCAACTCGCCCTTTGGAAAGAAGCCTGCACGTTGTGCCTTTCAGCTCTAGGGCAATGTAGCACACCCAGAGCAGAAGTTCTAGTTCAGCCAGATCAGGCCTGCAAAGAAACTGCGTTTCACAGGCCTTTGTAAGAGATGTTCCCGGTAGGCTGTAAGAGCACTGTGCAGAGCGAGTTGTTTCTTAGCTTTCCAAAGAGCTGGAAGCAAGATAGTTTGGGGCCCTACTCGCCCTTTGGAAATTAGCCTGCACGTTGTGCCTTTGAGCTCTAGGGCAATGTGGCACACCCAGAGCAGAAGTTCTAGTTCAGCCAGATCAGGCCTGCAAAGAAACTGCGTTTCACAGGCCTTTGTAAGAGATGCTCACGGTAGGCTGTAAGAGCACTGCGCACAGCGAGTTGTTTCTTAGCTTCCCAAAGAGCTGGAAGCAAGATGCTTTGGGGCCCAACTCGCCCTTTGGAAAGAAGCCTGCACGTTGAGCCTTTCAGCTCTAGGTCCATGTAGCACACCCAGAGCAGAAGTTCTACTTCAGCCAGATCAGGCCTGCAAAGAAACTGCGTTTCACAGGCCTTTGTAAGAGATGTTCCCGGTAGGCTGTAAGAGCACTGTGCAGAGCGACTTGTTCTTAGCTTCCCAAAGAGCTGGAAGCAAGATGCTTTGGGGCCCAACTCACCCTTTGGAAAGAAGCCTGCACGTTGTGCCTTTCAGCTCTAGGCCAATGTAGCACACCCAGAGCAGAAGTTCTACTTCAGCCAGACCAGGCCTGCAAAGAAACTGCGTTTCACAGGCCTTTGTAAGAGATGTTCCCGGTAGGCTGTAAGAGCACTGTGCAGAGCGAGTTGTTTCTTAGCTTCCCAAAGAGCTGGAAGCAAGATGCTTTGGAGCCCAACTCGCTCTTTGGAAACAGGCCTGCACGTTGTGCCCTTCAGCTCTAGGGCAATGTAGCACACCCAGAGCAGAAGTTCTAGTTCAGCATGATCAGGCCTGCAAAGAAACTGCATTTCACAGGCCTTTGTAAGTGATGGTCCCGGTAGGCTGTAAGAGCGCTGTGCAGAGCGAGTTCCTTCATAGCTAGCCCAAAGAGCTGGAAGCAAGATGCTTTGGGGCCCAACTCGTTCTTTGGAAAGAAGCCTGCAGGTTGTGCCTTTCAGCTCTAGGGCCATGTAGCACACCCAGAGCAGAAGTTCTACTTCAGCCAGATCAGGCCTGCAAAGAAACTGCGTTTCACAGGCCTTTGTAAGAGATGTTCCCGGTAGGCTGTAAGAGCACTGTGCAGAGCGAGTTGTTTCTTAGCTTCCCAAAGAGCTGGAAGCAAGATGCTTTGGGGCCCAACTCGCCCTTTGGAAAGAAGCCTGCAGGTTGTGCCTTTCAGCTCTAGGCCAATGTAGCGCACCCAGAGCAGAAGTTCTACTTCAGCGAGATCAGGCCTGCAAAGAAACTGCGTTTGCAGGCCTTTGTAAGAGATGTTCCCGGTAGGCTGTAAGAGCACTGTGCAGAGCGAGTTGTTTCTTAGCTTCCCAAGGAGCTGGAAGCAAGATGCTTTGGGGCCCAACTCGCCCTTTGCAAAGAAGCCTGCACGTTGTGCCTTTCAGCTCTAGGGCAATGTAGCACACGCAGAGCAGAAGTTCTAGTTCAGCCAGACCAGGCCTGCAAAGAAACTGCGTTTCACAGGCCTTTGTAAGAGATGTTCCCGGTAGGCTGTAAGAGCACTGTGCAGAGCGAGTTGTTTCTTAGCTTCCCAAAGAGCTGGAAGCAAGATGCTTTGGGGCCCAACTCGCCCTTTGGAAAGAAGCCTGCACGTTGTGCCTTTCAGCTCTAGGCCAATGTAGCACACCCAGAGCAGAAGTTCTACTTCAGCCAGATCAGGCCTGCAAAGAAATTGCGTTTGAGATGCCTTTGTAAGAGATGTTCCCGGTAGGCTGTAAAAGCACTGTGCAGAGCGAGTTGTTTCTTAGCTTCCCAAAGAGCTGGAAGCAAGATGCTTTGGGGCCCAACTCGCCCTTTGGAAAGAAGCCTGCACATTGTGCCTTTCAGCTCTAGGGAAATGTATCACACCCAGAGCAGAAGTTCTGGTTCAGCCAGATTAGGCCTGCAAAGAAACTGCATTTCACAGGCCTTTGTAAGTGATGCTCCCGGTAGGCTGTAAGAGCACTGTGCAGAGCGAGTTGTTTCTTAGCTTCACAAAGAGCTGGAAGCAAGATGCTTTGGGGCCCAACTCGCCCTTTGGAAAGAAGCCTGCACGTTGTGCCTTTCAGCTCTAGGGCCATGTAGCACACCCAGAGCAGAAGTTCTACTTCAGCCAGATCAGGCCTGCAAAGAAACTGCGTTTCACAGGCCTTTTTAAGAGATGTTCCCGGTAGGCTGTAAGAGCACTGTGCAGAGCGAGTTGTTTCTTAGCTTCCCAAAGAGCTGGAAGCAAGATGCTTTGGGGACCAACTCGCCCTTTGGAAAGAAGCCTGCAGGTTGTGCCTTTCAGCTCTAGGCCAATGTAGCACACCCAGAGCAGAAGTTCTACTTCAGCCACAACAGGCCTGCAAAGAAACTGCGTTTCACAGGCCTTTGTAAGAGATGTTCCCGGTAGGCTGTAAGAGCACTGTGCAGAGTGAGTTGTTTCTTAGCATCCCAAGGAGGTGGAAGCAAGATGCTTTGCGGCCCAACTCGCCCTTTGCAAAGAAGCCTGCACGTTGTGCCTTTCAGCTCTAGGGCCATGTAGCACACGCAGAGCAGAAGTTCTAGTTCAGCCAGATCAGGCCTGCAAAGAAAGTGCGTTTCACAGGCCTTTGTAAGAGATGTTCACGGAAGGCTGTAAGAGCACTGTGCAGAGCGAGTTGTTTCTTAGCTTCCCAAAGAGCTGGAAGCAAGATGTTTTGGGGCCCAACTCGCCCTTTTGAAAGAAGCCTGCACGTTGTGCCTTTTCAGCTCTAGGCCAATGTAGCACACCCAGAGCAGAAGTTCTACTTCAGCCAGATCAGGCCTGCAAAGAAACTGCGTTTCACAGGCCTTTGTAAGCGATGTTCCCAGTAGGCTGTAAGAGCACTGTGCAGAGCGACTTGTTTCTTAGCTTCCCAAAGAGCTGGAAGCAAGATGCTTTGGGGCCCAACTCGCCCTTTGGAAAGAAGCCTGCACGTTGTGCCTTTCAGCTCAGGGCCAATGTAGAACACCCAGAGCAGAAGTTCTACTTCAGCCAGATCAGGCCTGCAAAGAAACTGCGTTTGAGATGCCTTTGTAAGAGATGTTCCCGGTACGCTGTAAAAGCACTGTGCAGAGCGAGTTGTTTCTTAGCTTCCCAAAGAGCTGGAAGCAAGATTCTTTGGGGCCCAACTCGCCCTTTGGAAAGAAGCCTGCACGTTGTGCCTTTCAGCTCTAGGCCAATGTAGCCCACCCAGAGCAGAAGTTCTACTTCAGCCAGATCAGGCCTGCAAAGAAACTGCGTTTCACAGGCCTTTGTAAGAGATGTTCCCGGTAGGCTGTAAGAGCACTGTGCAGAGCGAGTTGTTTCTTAGCTTCCCAAGGAGCTGGAAGCAAGATGCTTTGCGGCCCAACTCGCCCTTTTGAAAGAAGCCTGCACGTTGTGTCTTTCAGCTCTAGGGCAATGTAGCACAAGCAGAGCAGAAGTTCTAGTTCAGCCAGATCAGGCCTGCAAAGAAACTGCGTTTGACAGGCCTTTGTAAGAGATGTTCCCGGTAGGCTGTAAGAGCACTGTGCAGAGCGAGTTGTTTCTTAGCTTCCCAAAGAGCTGGAAGCAAGATGCTTTGGGCCCCAACTCGCCCTTTGGAAAGAAGCCTGCATGTTGTGCCTTTCAGCTCTAGGCCAATGTACCACACCCAGAGCAGAAGTTCTACTTCAGCCAGATCAGGCCTGCAAAGAAACTGCGTTTGAGATACCTTTTTAAGAGATGTTCCCGGTAGGCTGTAAGAGCACTGTGCAGAGCGAGTTGTTTCTTAGCTTCCCAAAGAGCTGGAAGCAAGATCCTTTGGGGCCCAACTCGCCCTTGGAAAGAAGCCTGCACGTTGTGCCTTTCAGCTCTAGGCCAATGTAGCACACACAGAGCAGAAGTTCTACTTCAGCCAGATCAGGCCTGCAAAGAAACTGCGTTTGAGATGCCTTGTAAGAGATGTTCCCGGTAGGCTGTAAAAGCACTGTGCAGAGCGAGTTGTTTCTTAGCTTTCCAAAGAGCTGGAAGCAAGATGCTTTGCGGCCCAACTCGCCCTTTGCAAAGAAGCCTGCACGCTGTGCCTCTCAGCTCTAGGGCAATGTAGCACACGCAGAGCAGAAGTTCTAGTTCAGCCAGATCAGGCCTGCAAAGAAACTGTGTTTCACAGGCCTGTGTAAGAGATGTTCCCGGTAGGCTGTAAGAACACTGTGCAGAGCGAGTTGTTTCTTAGCTTCCCAAAGAGCTGGAAGCAAGATGCTTTGGGGCCCAACTCGCCCTTTGGAAAGAAGCCTACACGTTGTGCCTTTCAGCTCTAGGGCAATGTAGCACACCCAGAGCAGAAGTTCTAGTTCAGCCAGATCAGGCCTGCAAGGAAACTGCATTTCACAGGCCTTTGTAAGAGATGTTCCCCGTAGGCTGTAAGAGCACTGTGCAGAGCGAGTTGTTTCTTAGCTTTCCAAAGAGCTGGAAGCAAGATACTTTGGGGCCCTACTCGCCCTTTGGAAAGAAGCCTGCACGTTGTGCCTTTCAGCTCTAGGGCAATGTGGCACACCCAGAGCAGAAGTTCTATTTCAGCCAGCTCAGGCCTGCAAAGAAACTGCGTTTCACAGGCCTTTGAAAGAGATGCTCACGGTAGGCTGTAAGAGCACTGCGCACAGCGAGTTGTTTCTTAGCTTCCCAAAGAGCTGGAAGCAAGATGCTTTGGGGCCCAACTCGCCCTTTGGAAAGAAGCCTGCACGTTGAGCCTTTCACCTCTAGGTCCATGTTCCACACCCAGAGCAGAAGATCTACTTCAGCCAGATCAGGCCTGCAAAGAAACTGCATTTCACAGGCCTTTGTAAGAGATGTTCCCGGTAGGCTGTAAGAGCACTGTGCAGAGCGAGTTGTTCTTAGCTTCCCAAAGAGCTGGAAGCAAGATGCTTTGGGGCCCAACTCACCCTTTGGAAAGAAGCCTGCACGTTGTGCCTTTCAGCTCTAGGCCAATGTAGCACACCCAGAGCAGAAGTTCTACTTCAGCCAGACCAGGCCTGCAAAGAAACTGCGTTTCACAGGCCTTTGTAAGAGATGTTCCCGGTAGGCTGTAAGAGCACTGTGCAGAGCGAGTTGTTTCTTAGCTTCCCAAAGAGCTGGAAGCAAGATGCTTTGGGGCCCAACTCGCCCTTTGGAAAGAAGCCTGCACGTTGTGCCTTTCAGCTCTAGGCCAATGTAGCACACACAGAGCAGAAGTTCTACTTCAGCCAGATCAGGCCTGCAAAGAAACTGCGTTTCACAGGCCTTTGTAAGAGATGTTCCCGGTAGGCTGTAAGAGCACTGTGCAGAGCGACTTGTTTCTTAGCTTCCCAAAGAGCTGGAAGCAAGATGCTTTGGGGCCCAACTCGCCCTATGGAAAGAAGCCTGCACGTTGTGCCTTTCAGCTCAGGGCCAATGTAGAACACCCAGAGCAGAAGTTCTACTTCAGCCATGTCAGGCCTGCAAAGAAACTGCGTTTCACAGGCCTTTGTAAGAGATGTTCCCGGTAGGCTGTAAGAGCACTGTGCAGAGCGAGTTGTTTCTTATCTTCCCAAAGAGATGGAAGCAAGATGCTTTGGGGCCCAACCCGCCCTTTGGAAACAGGCCTGCACGTTGTGCCCTTCAGCTCTAGGGCAATGTAGCACACCAAGAGCAGAAGTTCTAGTTCAGCGTGATCAGGTCTGCAAAGAAACTTCATTTCACAGGCCTTTGTAAGTGATGGTTCCGGTAGGCTGTAAGAGCACTGTGCAGAGCGAGTTGTTTCATAGCTAGCCCAAAGAGCTGGAAGCAAGATGCTTTGGGGCCCAACTCGCCTTTTGCAAAGAAGCCTGCACTTTGTGCCTTTCAGCTCTAGGGCCATGTAGCACACCCAGAGCAGAAGTTCTACTTCAGCCAGATCAGGCCTGCAAAGAAACTGCGTTTCACAGGCCTTTGTAAGAGATGTTCCCGGTAGGCTGTAAGAGCACTGTGCAGAGCGAGTTGTTTCTTAGCTTCCCAAAGAGCTGGAAGCAAGATGCTTTGGGGCCCAACTCGCCCTTTGGAAAGAAGCCTGCACGTTGTGCCTTTCAGCTCTAGGCCAATGTAGCCCACCCTGAGCAGAAGTTCTACTTCAGCCAGATCAGGCCTGCAAAGAAACTGCGTTTTACAGGCCTTTGTAAGAGATGTTCCCCATAGGCTGTAAGAGCACTGTGCAGAGCGACATGTTACTTAGCTTCCCAAGGAGCTGTAAGCAAGATGCTTTGCGGCCCAACTCGCCCTTTGCAAAGAAGCCTGCACGTTGTGCCTTTCAGCTCTAGGGCAATGTAGCACACGCAGAGCAGAAGTTCTAGTTCAGCCAGATCAGGCCTGCAAAGAAACTGCGTTTCACAGGCCTTTGTAAGAGATGTTCCCGGTAGGCTGTAAGAGCACTGTGCAGAGCGAGTTGTTTCTTAGCTTCCCAAAGAGCTGGAAGCAAGATGCTTTGGGGCCCAACTCGCCCTTTGGAAAGAAGCCTGCACGTTGTGCCTTTCAGCTCTAGGCCAATGTAGCACACCCAGAGCAGAAGTTCTACTTCAGCCAGATCAGGCCTGCAAAGAAACTGCGTTTCACAGGCCTTTGTAAGAGATGTTCCCAGTAGGCTGTAAGAGCACTGTGCAGAGCGAGTTGTTTCTTTGCTTCCCAAGGAGCTGGAAGCAAGATGCTTTGGGGCCCAACTCGCCCTTTGCAAAGAAGCCTGCACGTTGTGCCTTTCAGCTCTAGGGCAATGTAGCACATGCAGAGCAGAAGTTCTAGTTCAGCCAGATCAGGCCTGCAAAGAAACTGCGTTTCACAGGCCTTTGTAAGATATGTTCCCGGTAGGCTGTAAGAGCACTGTGCAGAGCGAGTTGTTTCTTAGCTTCCCAACGAGCTGGAAGCAAGATGCTTTGGGGCCCAACTCGCCCTTTGGAAAGAAGCCTGCACGTTGTGCCTTTCAGCTCTAGGCCAATGTAGCACACACAGAGCAGAAGTTCTACTTCAGCCAGATCAGGCCTGCAAAGAAACTGCGTTTGAGATGCCTTGTAAGAGATGTTCCCGGTAGGCTGTAACAGCACTGTGCAGAGCGAGTTGATTCTTAGCTTCCCAAAGAGCTGGAAGCAAGATGCTTTTGGGCCCAACTCGCCCTTTGGAAAGAAGCCTGCACGTTGTGCCTTTCAGCTCTAGGGCAATGTAGCACACCCAGATCAGAAGTTCTACTTCAGCCAGATCAGGCCTGCAAAGAAACTGCGTTTCACAGGCCTTTGTAAGAGATGTTCCCGGTAGGCTGTAAGAGCACTGTGGAGAGCGAGTTGTTTCTTAGCTTCTCAAAGAGCTAGAAGAAAGATGCTTTGGGGCCCAACTCGCCCTTTGGAAAGAAGCCTGCACGTTGTGCCTTTCAGCTCTAGGGCAATGTAGCACACCCAGAGCAGAAGTTCTACTTCAGCCGTATCAGGCCTGCAAAGAAACTGCGTTTCACAGGCCTTTGTAAGAGATGTTCCCGGTAGGCTGTAAGAGCACTGTGCAGAGCGAGTTGTTTCTTAGCTTCCCAAAGAGCTGGAAGCAAGATGCTTTGGGGCCCAACTCGCCCTTTGGAAAGAAGCCTGCACGTTGTGCCTTTCCGCTCTAGGCCAATGTAGGAGACCCAGAGCAGAAGTTCTACTTCAGCCAGATCAGGCCTGCAAAGAAACTGCGTTTCACAGGCCTTTGTAAGAGATGTTCCCCGTAGGCTGTAAGAGCACTGTGCAGAGCGAGTTGTTTCTTAGCTTCCCAAGGAGCTGAAAGCAAGATGCTTTGCGGCCCAACTCGCCCTTTGCAAAGAAGCCTGCACGTTGTGCCTTTAAGCTCTAGGGCAATGTAGCACACCCAGAGCAGAAGCTCTACTTCAGCCAGATCAGGCCTACAAAGAAACTGCGTTTCACAGGCCTTTGTAAGAGATGTTCGCGGTAGGCTGTAAGAGCACTGTGCAGAGCGAGTTGTTTCTTAGCTTCCCAAAGAGCTGGAAGCAAGATGCTTTGCGGCCCAACTCGCCCTTTGCAAAGAAGCCTGCAAGCTGTGCCTTTCAGCTCTAGGGCAATGTAGCACACCCAGAGCAGAAGTTCTAGTTCAGCCAGATCAGGCCTACAAAGAAACTGCGTTTCACAGGCCTGTGTAAGAGATGTTCCCGGTAGGCTGTAAGAGCACTGTGCAGAGCGACTTGTTTCTTAGCTTCCCAAAGAGCTGGAAGCAAGATGCTTTGGGGCCCAACTCGCCCTTTGGAAAGAAGCCTGCACGTTGAGCCTTTCAGCTCTAGGCCAATGTAGCACACACAGAGCAGAAGTTCTACTTCAGCCAGATCAGGCCGGCAAAGAAACTGCGTTTGAGAGGCCTTTGTAGGAGATGTTCCCGGTAGGCTGTAACAGCACTGTGCAGAGCGAGTTGTTTCTTAGCTTCCCAAAGAGCTGGAAGCAAGATGCTTTGGGGCCCAACTCGCCCTTTGGAAAGAAGCCTGCACGTTGTGCCTTTCAGCTCTAGGGCAATGTAGCACACCCAGAGCAGAAGTTCTAGTTCAGCCAGATCAGGCCTGCAAAGAAACTGCGTTTCACAGGCCTTTGTAAGAGATGTTCCCGGTAGGCTGTAAGAGCCCTGTGCAGAGCGAGTTGTTTCTTAGCTTTCCAAAGAGCTGGAAGCAAGATACTTTGGGGCCCTACTCGCCCTTTGGAAAGAAGCCTGCATGTTGTGCCTTTCAGCTCTAGGGCAATGTGGCACACCCAGAGCAGAAGTTCTAGTTCAGCCAGATCAGGCCTGCAAAGAAACTGCGTTTCACAGGCCTTTGTAAGAGATGCTCACGGTAGGCTGTAAGAGCACTGCGCACAGCGAGTTGTTTCTTAGCTTCCCAAAGTGCTGGAAGCAAGATGCTTTGGGGCCCAACTCGCCCTTTGGAAAGAAGCCTGCACGTTGAGCCTTTCAGCTCTAGGTCCATGTAGCACACCCAGAGCAGAAGTTCTACTTCAGCCAGATCAGGCCTGCAAAGAAACTGCGTTTCACAGGCCTTTGGAAGAGATGTTCCCGGTAGGCTGTAAGAGCACTGTGCAGAGCGAGTTGTTCTTAGCTTCCCAAAGAGCTGGAAGCAAGATGCTTTGGGGCCCAACTCACCCTTTGGAAAGAAGCCTGCACGTTGTGCCTTTCAGCTCTAGGCCAATGTAGCACACCCAGAGCAGAAGTTCTACTTGAGCCAGATCAGGCCTGCAAAGAAACTGCGTTTGAGATGCCTTTGTAAGAGTTGTTCCCGGTAGGCTGTAAAAGCACTGTGCAGAGCGAGTTGTTTCTTAGCTTCCCAAAGAGCTGGAAGCAAGATGCTTTGGAGCCCAACTCGCTCTTTGGAAACAGGCCTGCACGTTGTGCCCTTCAGCTCTAGGGCAATGTAGCACACCCAGAGCAGAAGTTCTAGTTCAGCATGATCAGGCCTGCAAAGAAACTGCATTTCACAGGCCTTTGTAAGTGATGGTCCCGGTAGGCTGTAAGAGCACTGTGCAGAGCGAGTTGCTTCATAGCTAGCCCAAAGAGCTGGAAGCAAGATGCTTTGGGGCCCAACTCGCCTTTTGGAAAGAATCCTGCACATTGTGCCTTTCAGCTCTAGGGCCATGTAGCACACCCAGAGCAGAAGTTCTACTTCAGCCAGATCAGGCCTGCAAAGAAACTGCGTTTCACAGGCCTTTGGAAGAGATGTTCCCGGTTCGCTGTAAGAGCACTGTGCAGAGCGAGTTGTTTCTTAGCTTCCCAAAGAGCTGGAAGCAAGATGCTTTGGGGCCCAACTTGCCCTTTGGAAAGAAGCCTGCACGTTGTGCCTTTCAGTTCTAGGCCAATGTAGCACACCCAGAGCAGAAGTTCTACTTCAGCAAGATCAGGCCTGCAAAGAAACTGCGTTTCACAGGCCTTTGTAAGAGATGTTCCCCGTAGGCTGTAAGAGCACTGTGCAGAGCGAGTTGTTTCTTAGCTTCCCAAGGAGCTGGAAGCAAGATGCTTTGCGGCCCAACTCGCCCTGTGCAAAGAAGCCTGCACGTTGTGCCTTTCAGCTCTAGGCCAATGTAGCACACCCAGAGCAGAAGTTCTAGTTTAGCCAGATCAGGCCTGCAAAGAAACAGCGTTTCACAGGCCTTTGTAAGAGATGTTCCCACTAGGCTGTAAGAGCACTGTGCAGAGCGAATTGTTTCTTAGCTTCCCAAAGAGCTGGAAGCAAGATGCTTTGGGGCCCAACTCGCCCTTTGGAAAGAAGCCTGCACGTTGTGCCTTTCAGCTCTAGGCCAATGTAGCACACCCAGAGCAGAAGTTCTACTTCAGCCAGATCAGGCCTGCAAAGAAACTGCGTTTCACAGGCCTTTGTAAGAGATTTTCCCGGTAGTGTGTAAGAGCACTGTGCAGAGCGAGTTGTTTCTTAGCTTCCCAAAGAGCTGGAAGCAAGATGCTTTGGGGCCCAACTCGCCCTTTGCAAAGAAGCCTGCACGTTGTGCCTTTCAGCTCTAGGGCAATGTAGCACACCCAGAGCAGAAGTTCCACTTCAGCCAGATCAGGCCTGCAAAGAAACTGCGTTTCACAGGCCTTTGTAATAGATGTTCCCGGTAGGCTCTAAGAGCACTGTGCAGAGCGTGTTGTTTCTTAGCTTCCCAAGGAGCTGGAAGCAAGATGCTTTGGGGCCCAACTCGCCCTTTGGAAAGAAGCCTGCACGTTGTGCCTTTCAGCTCTAGGCCAATGTAGCACACCCAGAGCAGAAGTTCCACTTCAGCCAGATCAGGCCTGCAAACAAACTGCGTTTCACAGGCCTTTGTAAGAGATGTTCCCGGTAGGCTGTAAGAGCACTGTGCAGAGCGAGTTGTTTCTTAGCTTCCCAAAGAGCTGGAAGCAAGAAGCTTTGGGGCCCAACTCGCCCTTTGGAAAGAAGCCTGCACGTTGTGCCTTTCAGCTCTAGGCCAATGTAGCACACCCAGAGCAGAAGTTCTACTTCAGCCAGATCAGGCCTGCAAAGAAACTTCGTTTCACAGGCCTTTGTAAGAGATGTTCCCGGTAGGCTGTAAGAGCACTGTGCAGAGCGAGTTGTTACATAGCTAGCCCAAAGAGCTGGATGCAAGATGCTTTGGGGCCCAACTCGCCCTTTGGAAAGAAGCCTGCACGTTGTGCCTTTCAGCTCTAGGCCAATGTAGCACACCCAGAGCAGAAGTTCTACATCAGCCAGATCAGGCCTGCCAAGAAACTGCGTTTCACAGGCCTTTGTAAGAGATGTTCCCGGTAGGCTGTAAGAGCACTGTGCAGAGCGAGTTTTTTCTTAGCTTCCCAAAGAGCTGGAAGCAAGATGCTTTCCGGCCCAACTCGCCCTTTGGAAAGAAGCCTGCACGTTGTTCCTTTCAGCTCTAGGGCAACGTAGCACACCCAGAGCAGAAGTTCTACTTCAGCCAGATCAGGCCTGCAAAGAAACTGCATTTCACAGGCCTTTGTAGTGATGCTCCCGGTAGGCTGTAAGAGCACTGTGCAGAGCGAGTTGTTTCATAGCTAGCCCAAAGAGCTGGAAGCAAGATGCTTTGGGGCCCAACTCGCCCTTTGGAAAGAAGCCTGCACGTTGTGCCCTTCAGCTCTAGGGAAATGTAGCACACCCAGAGCAGAAGTTCTACATCAGCCAGATCAGGCCTGCAAAAAAAATGCGTTTCACAGGCCTTTGTAAGAGATGTTCCCGGTAGGCTGTAAGAGCACTGTGCAGAGCGAGTTGTTTCTTAGCTTCCCAAAGAGCTGGAAGCAAGATGCTTTGGGGCCCAACTCGCCCTTTGGAAAGAAGACTGCACGTTGTGCCTTTCAGCTCTAGGGCAATGTAGAGCACCCAGAGCAGAAGTTCCACTGCAGCCAGATCAGGCCTGCAAAGAAACTGCGTTTCACAGGCCTTTGTAAGAGATGCTCACGGTAGGCTGTAAGAGCACTGCGCACAGCGAGTTGTTTCTTAGCTTCCCAAAGAGCTGGAAGCAAGATGCTTTGGGGCCCAACTCGCCCTTTGGAAAGAAGCCTGCACGTTGAGCCTTTCAGCTCTAGGTCCATGTAGCACACCCAGAGCAGAAGTTCTACTTCAGCCAGATCAGGCCTGCAAAGAAACTGCGTTTCACAGGCCTTTGTAAGAGATGTTCCCGGTAGGCTGTAAGAGCACTGTGCAGAGCGAGTTGTTCTTAGCTTCCCAAAGAGCTGGAAGCAAGATGCTTTGGGGCCCAACTCACCCTTTGGAAAGAAGCCTGCACGTTGTGCCTTTCAGCTCTAGCCAATGTAGCACACCCAGAGCAGAAGTTCTACTTGAGCCAGATCAGGCCTGCAAAGAAACTGCGTTTGATATGCCTTTGTAAGAGTTGTTCCCGGTAGGCTGTAAAAGCACTGTGCAGAGCGAGTTGTTTCTTAGCTTCCCAAAGAGCTGGAAGCAAGATGCTTTGGAGCCCAACTCGCTCTTTGGAAACAGGCCTGCACGTTGTGCCCTTCAGCTCTAGGGCAATGTAGCACACCCAGAGCAGAAGTTCTAGTTCAGCATGATCAGGCCTGCAAAGAAACTGCATTTCACAGGCCTTTGTAAGTGATGGTCCCGGTAGGCTGTAAGAGCACTGTGCAGAGCGAGTTGCTTCATAGCTAGCCCAAAGAGCTGGAAGCAAGATGCTTTGGGGCCCAACTCGCCTTTTGGAAAGAATCCTGCACATTGTGCCTTTCAGCTCTAGGGCCATGTAGCACACCCAGAGCAGAAGTTCTACTTCAGCCAGATCAGGCCTGCAAAGAAACTGCGTTTCACAGGCCTTTGGAAGAGATGTTCCCGGTTCGCTGTAAGAGCACTGTGCAGAGCGAGTTGTTTCTTAGCTTCCCAAAGAGCTGGAAGCAAGATGCTTTGGGGCCCAACTTGCCCTTTGGAAAGAAGCCTGCACGTTGTGCCTTTCAGTTCTAGGCCAATGTAGCACACCCAGAGCAGAAGTTCTACTTCAGCAAGATCAGGCCTGCAAAGAAACTGCGTTTCACAGGCCTTTGTAAGAGATGTTTCCCGTAGGCTGTAAGAGCACTGTGCAGAGCGAGTTGTTTCTTAGCTTCCCAAGGAGCTGGAAGCAAGATGCTTTGCGGCCCAACTCGCCCTGTGCAAAGAAGCCTGCACGTTTTGCCTTTCAGCTCTAGGCCAATGTAGCACACCCAGAGCAGAAGTTCTAGTTTAGCCAGATCAGGCCTGCAAAGAAACAGCGTTTCACAGGCCTTTGTAAGAGATGTTCCCACTAGGCTGTAAGAGCACTGTGCAGAGCGAATTGTTTCTTAGCTTCCCAAAGAGCTGGAAGCAAGATGCTTTGGGGCCCAACTCGCCCTTTGGAAAGAAGCCTGCACGTTGTGCCTTTCAGCTCTAGGCCAATGTAGCACACCCAGAGCAGAAGTTCTACTTCAGCCAGATCAGGCCTGCAAAGAAACTGCGTTTCACAGGCCTTTGTAAGAGATTTTCCCGGTAGGCTGTAAGAGCACTGTGCAGAGCGAGTTGTTTCTTAGCTTCCCAAAGAGCTGGAAGCAAGATGCTTTGGGGCCCAACTCGCCCTTTGCAAAGAAGCCTGCACGTTGTGCCTTTCAGCTCTAGGGCAATGTAGCACACCCAGAGCAGAAGTTCCACTTCAGCCAGATCAGGCCTGCAAAGAAACTGCGTTTCACAGGCCTTTGTAATAGATGTTCCCGGTAGGCTCTAAGAGCACTGTGCAGAGCGTGTTGTTTCTTAGCTTCCCAAGGAGCTGGAAGCAAGATGCTTTGGGGCCCAACTCGCCCTTTGGAAAGAAGCCTGCACGTTGTGCCTTTCAGCTCTAGGCCAATGTAGCACACCCAGATCAGAAGTTCCACTTCAGCCAGATCAGGCCTGCAAACAAACTGCGTTTCACAGGCCTTTGTAAGAGATGTTCCCGGTAGGCTGTAAGAGCACTGTGCAGAGCGAGTTGTTTCTTAGCTTCCCAAAGAGCTGGAAGCAAGAAGCTTTGGGGCCCAACTCGCCCTTTGGAAAGAAGCCTGCACGTTGTGCCTTTCAGCTCTAGGCCAATGTAGCACACCCAGAGCAGAAGTTCTACTTCAGCCAGATCAGGCCTGCAAAGAAACTTCGTTTCACAGGCCTTTGTAAGAGATGTTCCCGGTAGGCTGTAAGAGCACTGTGCAGAGCGAGTTGTTACATAGCTAGCCCAAAGAGCTGGAAGCAAGATGCTTTGGGGCCCAACTCGCCCTTTGGAAAGAAGCCTGCACGTTGTGCCCTTCAGCTCTAGGGAAATGTAGCACACCCAGAGCAGAAGTTCTACATCAGCCAGATCAGGCCTGCAAAAAAAATGCGTTTCACAGGCCTTTGTAAGAGATGTTCCCGGTAGGCTGTAAGAGCACTGTGCAGAGCGAGTTGTTTCTTAGCTTCCCAAAGAGCTGGAAGCAAGATGCTTTGGGGCCCAACTCGCCCTTTGGAAAGAAGCCTGCACGTTGTGCCTTTCAGCTCTAGGGCAATGTAGAGCACCCAGAGCAGAAGTTCCACTGCAGCCAGATCAGGCCTGCAAAGAAACTGCGTTTCACAGGCCTTTGTAAGAGATGTTCCCGGTAGGCTGTAAGAGCACTGTGCAGAGCGAGTTGTTTCTTAGCTTCTCAAAGAGCTGGAAGCAAGATGCTTTGGGCCCAAATCGCCCTTTGGAACGAAGCCTGCACGTTGTGCCTTTCAGCTCTAGCGCCATGTAGCACACCCAGAGCAGAAGTTCTAGTTCAGCCAGATCAGGCCTGCAAAGAAACTGCATTTCACAGGCCTTTGTAACTGATGCTCCCGGTAGGCTGTAAGAGCACTGTGCAGAGCGAGTTGTTTCATAGCTAGCCCAAAGAGCTGGAAGCAAGATGCTTTGGGCCCAACTCGCCCTTTGGAAACAGGCCTGCACGTTGTGCCCTTCAGCTCTAGGGCAATGTAGCACACCCAGAGCAGAAGTTCTAGTTCAGCCAGATCAGGCCTGCAAAGAAACTGCATTTCACAGGCCTTTGTTAGTGATGGTTCCGGTAGGCTGTAAGAGCACTGTGCAGAGCGAGTTGTTTCATAGCTAGCCCAAAGAGCTGGAAGCAAGATGCTTTGGGGCCCAACTCGCCTTTTGCAAAGAAGCCTGCACATTGTGCCTTTCAGCTCTAGGGCCATGAAGCACACCCAGAGCAGAAGTTCTACTTCAGCCAGATGAGGCCTGCAAAGAAACTGCGTTTCACAGGCCTTTGTAAGAGATGTTCCCGGTAGGCTGTAAGAGCACTGTGCAGAGCGAGTTGTTTCTTAGCTTCCCAAAGAGCTGGAAGCAAGATGCTTTGGGGCCCAACTCGCCCTTTGGAAAGAAGCCTGCACGTTGTGCCTTTCAGCTCTAGGCCAATGTAGCACACCCAGAGCAGAAGTTCTACTTCAGCCACATCAGGCCTGCAAAGAAACTGCGTTTCACAGGCCTTTGTAAGAGATGTTCCCGGTAGGCTGTAAGAGCACTGTGCAGAGCGACTTGTTTCTTAGCTTCCCAAGGGGCTGGAAGCAAGATGCTTTGCGGCCCAACTCGCCCTTTGCAAAGAAGCCTGCACGTTGTGCCTTTCAGCTCTAGGGCAATGTAGCACACCCAGAGCAGAAGTTCTAGTTCAGCCAGATCAGGCCTGCAAAGAAACTGCGTTTCACAGGCCTTTGTAAGAGATGTTCCCGGTAGGCTGTAAGAGCACTGTGCAGAGCGACTTGTTTCTTAGCTTCCCAAAGAGCTGGAAGCAAGATGCTTTGCGGCCCAACTCGCCCTTTTGAAAGAAGCCTGTACGTTGTGCCTTTCAGCTCTAGGCCAATGTAGCACACCCAGAGCAGAAGTTCTACTTCAGCCAGATCAGGCCTGCAAAGAAACTGCGTTTCACAGGCCTTTGTAAGAGATGTTCCCCGTAGGCTGTAAGAGCACTGTGCAGAGCGAGTTGTTTCTTAGCTTCCCAAAGAGCTGGAAGCAAGATGCTTTGGGGCCCAACTCGCCCTTTGCAAAGAAGCCTGCACGTTGTGCCTTTCAGCTCTAGGCCAATGTAGCACACCCACAGCAGAAGTTCTACTTCAGCCCAATCAGGCCTGCAAAGAAACTGCGTTTCACAGGCCTTTGTAAGAGATATTCCCGGTAGGCAGTAAGAGCACTGTGCAGAGCGAGTTGTTTCTTAGCTTCCCAAAGAGCTGGAAGCAAGACGCTTTGGGGCCCAACTCGCCCTTTGGAAAGAAGCCTGCACGTTGTGCCTTTCAGCTCTAGGGCAATGTAGCACACCCAGAGCAGAAGTTCCACTTCATCCAGATCAGGCCTGCAAAGAAACTGCGTTTCACAGGCCTTTGTAAGAGATGTTCCCGGTAGGCTGTAAGAGCACTGTGCAGAGCGACTTGTTTCTTAGCTTCCCAAAGATCTGGAAGCAAGAAGCTTTGGGGCCCAACTCGCCCTTTGGAAAGAAGCCTGCACGTTGTGCCTTTCAGCTCTAGGCCAATGTAGCATACCCAGAGCAGAAGTTCTACTTCAGCCAGATCAGGCCTGCAAAGAAACTGAGTTTCACAGGCCTTTGTAAGAGATGTTCCCTGTAGGCTGTAAGAGCACTGTGCAGAGCGAGTTGTTTCATAGCTAGCCCAAAGAGCTGGAAGCAAGATGCTTTGGGGCCCAACTCGCCCTTTCTAAAGAAGCCTGCACGTTGTGCCTTTCAGCTCTAGGCCAATGTAGCACACCCAGAGCAGAAGTTCTACTTCAGCGAGATCAGGCCTGCAAAGAAACTGCGTTTCACAGGCCTTTGTAAGAGATGTTCCCGGTAGGCTGTAAGAGCACTGTGCAGAGCGAGTTGTTTCTTAGCTTCCCAAAGAGCTGGAAGCAAGATGCTTTGCCTCCCAACTCGCCCTTTGCAAAGAAGTCTGCACGTTGTGCCTTTCAGCTCTATGGCAATGTAGCACACGCAGAGCAGAAGTTCTAGTTCAGCCAGATCAGGCCTGCAAAGAAAGTGCGTTTCACAGGCCTTTGTAAGAGATGTTCCCGGTAGGCTGTAAGAGCACTGTGCAGAGCGAGTTGTTTCTTAGCTTCCCAAAGAGCTGGAAGCAAGATGCTTTGGGGCCCAACTCGCCCTTTGGAAAGAAGCCTGCACGTTGTGCCTTTCAGCTCTAGGCCAATGTAGCACACACAAAGCAGAAGTTCTACTTCAGCCAGATCAGGCCTGCAAAGAAACTGCGTTTGAGATGCCTTTGTAAGAGATGTTCCCGGTAGGCTGTAAAAGCACTGTGCAGAGCGAGTTGTTTCTTAGCTTCCCAAAGAGCTGGAAGCAAGATGCTTTGGGGCCCAACTCGCCCTTTGGAAAGAAGCCTGCACGTTGTGCCTTTCAGCTCTAGGGAAATGTAGCACAGCCAGAGCAGAAGTTCTGGTTCAGCCAGATTAGGCCTGCAAAGAAACTGAGTTTCACAGGCCTTTGTAAGAGATGTTCCCTGTAGGCTGTAAGAGCACTGTGCAGAGCGAGTTGTTTCATAGCTAGCCCAAAGAGCTGGAAGCAAGATGCTTTGGGGCCCAACTCGCCCTTTCTAAAGAAGCCTGCACGTTGTGCCTTTCAGCTCTAGGCCAATGTAGCACACCCAGAGCAGAAGTTCTACTTCAGCGAGATCAGGCCTGCAAAGAAACTGCGTTTCACAGGCCTTTGTAAGAGATGTTCCCGGTAGGCTGTAAGAGCACTGTGCAGAGCGAGTTGTTTCTTAGCTTCCCAAAGAGCTGGAAGCAAGATGCTTTGCCTCCCAACTCGCCCTTTGCAAAGAAGTCTGCACGTTGTGCCTTTCAGCTCTATGGCAATGTAGCACACGCAGAGCAGAAGTTCTAGTTCAGCCAGATCAGGCCTGCAAAGAAAGTGCGTTTCACAGGCCTTTGTAAGAGATGTTCCCGGTAGGCTGTAAGAGCACTGTGCAGAGCGAGTTGTTTCTTAGCTTCCCAAAGAGCTGGAAGCAAGATGCTTTGGGGCCCAACTCGCCCTTTGCAAAGAAGCCTGCACGTTGTGCCTTTCAGCTCTAGGCCAATGTAGCACACCCACAGCAGAAGTTCTACTTCAGCCCAATCAGGCCTGCAAAGAAACTGCGTTTCACAGGCCTTTGTAAGAGATATTCCCGGTAGGCAGTAAGAGCACTGTGCAGAGCGAGTTGTTTCTTAGCTTCCCAAAGAGCTGGAAGCAAGACGCTTTGGGGCCCAACTCGCCCTTTGGAAAGAAGCCTGCACGTTGTGCCTTTCAGCTCTAGGGCAATGTAGCACACCCAGAGCAGAAGTTCCACTTCATCCAGATCAGGCCTGCAAAGAAACTGCGTTTCACAGGCCTTTGTAAGAGATGTTCCCGGTAGGCTGTAAGAGCACTGTGCAGAGCGACTTGTTTCTTAGCTTCCCAAAGATCTGGAAGCAAGAAGCTTTGGGGCCCAACTCGCCCTTTGGAAAGAAGCCTGCACGTTGTGCCTTTCAGCTCTAGGCCAATGTAGCATACCCAGAGCAGAAGTTCTACTTCAGCCAGATCAGGCCTGCAAAGAAACTGAGTTTCACAGGCCTTTGTAAGAGATGTTCCCTGTAGGCTGTAAGAGCACTGTGCAGAGCGAGTTGTTTCATAGCTAGCCCAAAGAGCTGGAAGCAAGATGCTTTGGGGCCCAACTCGCCCTTTCTAAAGAAGCCTGCACGTTGTGCCTTTCAGCTCTAGGCCAATGTAGCACACCCAGAGCAGAAGTTCTACTTCAGCGAGATCAGGCCTGCAAAGAAACTGCGTTTCACAGGCCTTTGTAAGAGATGTTCCCGGTAGGCTGTAAGAGCACTGTGCAGAGCGAGTTGTTTCTTAGCTTCCCAAAGAGCTGGAAGCAAGATGCTTTGCCTCCCAACTCGCCCTTTGCAAAGAAGTCTGCACGTTGTGCCTTTCAGCTCTATGGCAATGTAGAACACGCAGAGCAGAAGTTCTAGTTCAGCCAGATCAGGCCTGCAAAGAAAGTGCGTTTCACAGGCCTTTGTAAGAGATGTTCCCGGTAGGCTGTAAGAGCACTGTGCAGAGCGAGTTGTTTCTTAGCTTCCCAAAGAGCTGGAAGCAAGATGCTTTGGGGCCCAACTCGCCCTTTGGAAAGAAGCCTGCACGTTGTGCCTTTCAGCTCTAGGCCAATGTAGCACACACAAAGCAGAAGTTCTACTTCAGCCAGATCAGGCCTGCAAAGAAACTGCGTTTGAGATGCCTTTGTAAGAGATGTTCCCGGTAGGCTGTAAAAGCACTGTGCAGAGCGAGTTGTTTCTTAGCTTCCCAAAGAGCTGGAAGCAAGATGCTTTGGGGCCCAACTCGCCCTTTGGAAAGAAGCCTGCACGTTGTGCCTTTCAGCTCTAGGGAAATGTAGCACAGCCAGAGCAGAAGTTCTGGTTCAGCCAGATTAGGCCTGCAAAGAAACTGAGTTTCACAGGCCTTTGTAAGAGATGTTCCCTGTAGGCTGTAAGAGCACTGTGCAGAGCGAGTTGTTTCATAGCTAGCCCAAAGAGCTGGAAGCAAGATGCTTTGGGGCCCAACTCGCCCTTTCTAAAGAAGCCTGCACGTTGTGCCTTTCAGCTCTAGGCCAATGTAGCACACCCAGAGCAGAAGTTCTACTTCAGCGAGATCAGGCCTGCAAAGAAACTGCGTTTCACAGGCCTTTGTAAGAGATGTTCCCGGTAGGCTGTAAGAGCACTGTGCAGAGCGAGTTGTTTCTTAGCTTCCCAAAGAGCTGGAAGCAAGATGCTTTGCCTCCCAACTCGCCCTTTGCAAAGAAGTCTGCACGTTGTGCCTTTCAGCTCTATGGCAATGTAGCACACGCAGAGCAGAAGTTCTAGTTCAGCCAGATCAGGCCTGCAAAGAAAGTGCGTTTCACAGGCCTTTGTAAGAGATGTTCCCGGTAGGCTGTAAGAGCACTGTGCAGAGCGAGTTGTTTCTTAGCTTCCCAAAGAGCTGGAAGCAAGATGCTTTGGGGCCCAACTCGCCCTTTGGAAAGAAGCCTGCACGTTGTGCCTTTCAGCTCTAGGCCAATGTAGCACACACAAAGCAGAAGTTCTACTTCAGCCAGATCAGGCCTGCAAAGAAACTGCGTTTGAGATGCCTTTGTAAGAGATGTTCCCGGTAGGCTGTAAAAGCACTGTGCAGAGCGAGTTGTTTCTTAGCTTCCCAAAGAGCCGGAAGCAAGATGCTTTGGGGCCCAACTCGCCCTTTGGAAAGAAGCCTGCACGTTGTGCCTTTCAGCTCTAGGGAAATGTAGCACAGCCAGAGCAGAAGTTCTGGTTCAGCCAGATTAGGCCTGCAAAGAAACTGCATTTCACAGGCCTTTGTAACTGATGCTCCCGGTAGGCTCTAAGAGCACTGTGCAGAGCGAGTTGTTTCTTAGCTTCCCAAAGAGCTGGAAGCAAGATGCTTTGGGGCCCAACTCGCCCTTTGGAAAGAAGCCTGCACGTTGTGCCTTTCAGCTCTAGGGCAATGTAGCACACCCAGAGCAGAAGTTCCACTTCAGCCAGATCAGGCCTGCAAAGAAACTGCGTTTCACAGGCCTTTGTAAGAGATGTTCCCGGTAGGCTGTAAGAGCACTGTGCAGAGCGAGTTGTTTCTTAGCTTCCCAAAGAGCTGGAAGCAAGATGCTTTGGGGCCCAACTCGCCCTTTGCAAAGAAGCCTGCACGTTGTGCCTTTCAGCTCTAGGCCAATGTAGCACACCCAGAGCAGAAGTTCTACTTCAGCCATATCAGGCCTGCAAAGAAACTGCGTTTCACAGGCCTTTGTAAGAGATGTTCCCGGTAGGCAGTAACAGCACTGTGCAGAGCGAGTGGTTTCTTAGCTGCCCAAAGAGCTGGAAGCAAGATGCTTTGGGGCCCAACTCGCCTTTTGCAAAGAAGCCTGCACGTTGTGCCTTTCAGCTCTAGGGCAATGTAGCACACCCAGAGCAGAAGTTCCACTTCAGCCAGATCAGGCCTGCAAACAAACTGCGTTTCACAGGCCTTTGTAAGAGATGTTCCCGGTAGGCTGTGAGAGCACTGTGCAGAGCGAGTTGTTTCTCAGCTTCCCAAAGAGCTGGAAGCAAGATGCTTTGCGGCCCAACTCGCCCTTTGGAAAGAAGCCTGCACGTTGTTCCTTTCAGCTCTAGGGCAATGTAGCACACCCAGAGCAGCAGTTCTACTTCAGCCAGATCAGGCCTGCAAAGAAACTGCGTTTCACAGGCCTTTGTAGTGATGCTCCCGGTAGGCTGTAAGAGCACTCTGCAGAGCGAGTTGTTTCATGGCTAGCCCAAAGAGCTGGAAGCAAGATGCTTTGGGGCCCAACTCGCCCTTTGGAAAGAAGCCTGCACGTTGTGCCTTTCAGCTCTAGGCCAATGTAGCACACCCAGAGCAGAAGTTCTACATCAGCCAGATCAGGCCTGCAAAGAAACTGCGTTTCACAGGCCTTTGTAAGCGATGTTCCCGTTAGGGTGTAAGAGCACTGTGCAGAGCGAGTTGTTTCTTAGCTTCCCAAAGAGCTGGAAGCAAGATTCTTTGGGGCCCAACTCGCCCTTTGGAAAGAAGCCTGCACGTTGTGCCTTTCAGCTCTAGGCCAATGTAGCACACCCAGAGCAGAAGTTCTACTTCAGCCAGATCAGGCCTGCAAAGAAACTGCGTTTCACAGGCCTTTGTAGCTGATGCTCCCGGTAGGCAGTAAGAGCACTGTGCAGAGCGAGTTGTTTCTTAGCTTCCCAAAGAGCTGGAAGCAAGATGCTTTGGGGCCCAACTCGCCCTTTGGAAAGAAGCCTGCACGTTGTGACTTTCAGCTCTAGGGCAATGTAGAGCACGCAGAGCAGAAGTTCCACTTCAGCCAGATCAGGCCTGCAAAGAAACTGCATTTCACAGGCCTTTGTAACTGATGCTCCCGGTAGGCTGTAAGAGCACTGTGCAGAGCGAGTTGTTTCATAGCTAGCTCAAAGAGCTGGAAGCAAGATGCTTTGGGGCCCAACTCGCCCTTTGGAAACAGGCCTGCACGTTGTGCCCTTCAGCTCTAGGGCAATGTAGCACACCCAGAGCAGAAGTTCCACTTCAGCCAGATCAGGCCTGCAAAGAAACTGCATTTCACAGGCCTTTGTTAGTGATGGTTCCGGTAGGCTGCAAGAGCACTGTGCAGAGCGAGTTGTTTCATAGCTAGCCCAAAGAGCTGGAAGCAAGATGCTTCGGGGCAAAACTCGCCTTTTGCAAAGAAGCCTGCACATTGTGCCTTTCAGCTCTAGGGCCATGAAGCACACCCAGAGCAGAAGTTCTACTTCAGCCAGATCAGGCCTGCAAAGAAACTGCGTTTCACAGGCCTTTGTAAGAGATGTTCCCGGTAGGCTGTAAGAGCACTGTGCAGAGCGAGTTGTTTCTTAGCTTCCCAAAGAGCTGGAAGCAAGATGCTTTGGGGCCCAACTCGCCCTTTGGAAAGAAGCCTCCAGGTTGTGCCTTTCAGCTCTAGGCCAATGTAGCACACCCAGAGCAGAAGTTCTACTTCAGCCACATCAGGCCTGCAAAGAAACTGCGTTTCACAGGCCTTTGTAAGAGATGTTCCCGGTAGGCTGTAAGAGCACTGTGCAGAGCGAGTAGTTTCTTAGCTTCCCAAGGAGCTGGAAGCAAGATGCTTTGCGGCCCAACTCGCCTTTTGCAAAGAAGCCTGCACGTTGTGCCTTTCAGCTCTAGGGCAATGTAGCACACGCAGAGCAGAAGTTCTAGTTCAGCCAGATCAGGCCTGCAAAGAAACTGCGTTTCACAGGCCTTTGTAAGAGAAGTTCCCGGTAGGCTGTAAGAGCACTGTGCAGAGCGACTTGTTTCTTAGCTTCCCAAAGAGCTGGAAGCAAGATGCTTTGCGGCCCAACTCGCCCTTTTGAAAGAAGCCTGCACGTTGTGCCTTTCAGCTCTAGGCCAATGTAGCACACCCAGAGCAGAAGTTCTACTTCAGCCAGATCAGGCCTGCAAAGAAACTGCGTTTCACAGGCCTTTGTAAGAGATGTTCCCCGTAGGCTGTAAGAGCACTGTGCAGAGCGAGTTGTTTCTTAGCTTCCCAAAGAGCTGGAAGCAAGATGCTTTGGGGTCCAACTCGCCCTTTGCAAAGAAGCCTGCACGTTGTGCCTTTCAGCTCTAGGGCAATGTAGCACACCCAGAGCAGAAGTTCTACTTCAGCCCAATCAGGCCTGCAAAGAAACTGCGTTTCACAGGCCTTTGTAAGAGATATTCCCGGTAGGCAGTAAGAGCACTGTGCAGAGCGAGTTGTTTCTTAGCTTCCCAAAGAGCTGGAAGCAAGATGCTTTGGGGCCCAACTCGCCCTTTGGAAAGAAGACTGCACGTTGTGCCTTTCAGCTCTAGGGCAATGTAGCACACCCAGAGCAGAAGTTCCACTTCATCCAGATCAGGCCTGCAAAGAAACTGCGTTTCACAGGCCTTTGTAAGAGATGTTCCCGGTAGGCTGTAAGAGCACTGTGCTGAGCGAGTTGTTTCTTAGCTTCCCAAAGAGCTGGAAGCAAGAAGCTTTGGGGCCCAACTCGCCCTTTGGAAAGAAGCCTGCACGTTGTGCCTTTCAGCTGTAGGCCAATGTAGCACACCCAGAGCAGAAGTTCTACTTCAGCCAGATCAGGCCTGCAAAGAAACTTCGTTTCACAGGCCTTTGTAAGAGATGTTCCCTGTAGGTTGTAAGAGCACTGTGCAGAGCGAGTTGTTTCATAGCTAGCCCAAAGAGCTGGAAGCAAGATGCTTTGGGGCCCAACTCGCCCTTTGTAAAGAAGCCTGCACGTTGTGCCTTTCAGCTCTAGGCCAATGTAGCACACCCAGAGCAGAAGTTCTACTTCAGCGAGATCAGGCCTGCAAAGAAACTGCGTTTCACAGGCCTTTGTAAGAGATGTTCCCGGTAGGCTGTAAGAGCACTGTGCAGAGCGAGTTGTTTCTTAGCTTCCCAAGGAGCTGGAAGCAAGATGCTTTGGGGCCCAACTCGCCCTATGGAAAGAAGCCTGCACGTTGTGCCTTTCAGCTCAGGGCCAATGTAGAACACCCAGAGCAGAAGTGCTACTTCAGCCATGTCAGGCCTGCAAAGAAACTGGGTTTCACAGGCCTTTGTAAGAGATGTTCCCGGTAGGCTGTAAGAGCACTGTGCAGAGCGAGTTGTTTCTTATCTTCCCAAAGAGATGGAAGCAAGATGCTTTGGGGCCCAACCCGCCCTTTGGAAACAGGCCTGCACGTTGTGCCCTTCAGCTCTAGGGCAATGTAGCACACCAAGAGCAGAAGTTCTATTTCAGCGTTATCAGGCCTGCAAAGAAACTGCATTTCACAGGCCTTTGTAAGTGATGGTTCCGGTAGGCTGTAAGAGCACTGTGCAGAGCGAGTTGTTTCATAGCTAGCCCAAAGAGCTGGAAGCAAGATGCTTTGGGGCCCAACTCGCCTTTTGCAAAGAAGCCTGCACATTGTGCCTTTCAGCTCTAGGGCCATGTAGCACACCCAGAGCAGAAGTTCTACTTCAGCCAGATCAGGCCTGCAAAGAAACTGCGTTTCACAGGCCTTTGGAAGAGATGTTCCCGGTAGGCTGTAAGAGCACTGTGCAGAGCGAGTTGTTTCTTAGCTTCCCAAAGAGCTGGAAGCAAGATGCTTTGGGGCCCAACTCGCCCTTTGGAAAGAAGCCTGCACGTTGTGCCTTTCAGCTCTAGGCCAATGTAGCACACACAGAGCAGAAGTTCTAGTTCAGCCAGATCAGGCCTGCAAAGAAACTGCGTTTGAGATGCCTTGTAAGAGATGTTCCCGGTAGGCTGTAACAGCACTGTGCAGAGCGAGTTGATTCTTAGCTTCCCAAAGAGCTGGAAGCAAGATGCTTTGGGGCCCAACTCGCCCTTTGCAAAGAAGCCTGCACGTTGTGCCTTTCAGCTCTAGGCCAATGTAGCACACCCAGAGCAGAAGTTCTACTTCAGCCAGATCAGGCCTGCAAAGAAACTGCGTTTCACAGGCCTTTGTAAGAGATGTTCCCGGTAGGCTGTAAGAGCACTGTGCAGAGCGAGTTGTTTCTTAGCTTCCCAAAGAGCTGGAAGCAAGATGCTTTGGGGCCCAACTCGCCCTTTGCAAAGAAGCCTGCACGTTGTGACTTTCAGCTCTAGGGCAATGTAGCACACCCAGATCAGAAGTTCTACTTCAGCCAGATCAAGCCTGCAAAGAAAATGCGTTTCACAGGCCTTTGTAAGAGATATTCCCGGTAGGCAGGAAGAGCACTGTGCAGAGCGAGTTGTTTCTTAGCTTCCCAAAGAGCTGGAAGCAAGATGCTTTGGGGCCCAACTCGCCCTTTGGAAAGAAGCCTGCACGTTGTGCCTTTCAGCTCTAGGCCAATGTAGCACACCCAGAGCAGAAGTTCTAGTTCAGCCAGATCAGGCCTGCAAAGAAACTGCGTTTCACAGGCCTTTGTAAGAGATGTTCCCGGTAGGCTGTAAGAGCACTGTGCAGAGCGAGTTGTTTCTTAGCTTCCCAAAGAGCTGGAAGCAAGAAGCTTTGGGGCCCAACTCGCCCTTTGGAAAGAAGCCTGCACGTTGTGCCTTTCAGCTCTAGGCCAATGTAGCACACCCAGAGCAGAAGTTCTACTTCAGCCAGATCAGGCCTACAAAGAAACTTCGTTTCACAGGCCTTTGTAAGAGATGTTCCCGGTAGGCTGTAAGAGCACTGTGCAGAGCGAGTAGTTTCATAGCTAGCCCAAAGAGCTGGAAGCAAGATGCTTTGGGGCCCAACTCGCCCTTTGGAAAGAAGCCTGCACGTTGTGCCTTTCAGCTCTAGGGCCATGTAGCACACCCAGAGCAGAAGTTCTACCTCAGCCAGATCAGGCCTGCAAAGAAACTGCGTTTTACAGGCCTTTGTATGAGATGTTCCCGGTAGGCTTTAAGAGCACTGTGCAGAGCGTGTTGTTTCTTAGCTTCCCAAAGAGCTGGAAGCAAGATGCTTTGGGGCCCAACTCGCCCTTTGGAAAGAAGCCTGCAGCTTGTGCCTTTCAGCTCTAGGCCAATGTAGCACACCCAGAGCAGAAGTTCTACTTCAGCGAGATCAGGCCTGCAAAGAAACTGCGTTTCACAGGCCTTTGTAAGGGATGTTCCCGGTAGGCTGTAAGAGCACTGTGCAGAGCGAGTTGTTTGTTACCTTCGCAAGGAGCTGGAAGCAAGATGCTTTGCGGCCCAACTCGCCCTTTGCAAAGAAGCCTGCACGTTGTGCCTTTCAGCTCTAGGGCAATGTAGCACACCCAGAGCAGAAGTTCTAGTTCAGCCAGATCAGGCCTGCAAAGAAACTGCATTTGACAGGCCTTTGTAAGAGATGTTCCCGGTAGGCTGTAAGAGCACTGTGCAGAGCGAGTTGTTTCTTAGCTTCCCAAAGAGCTGGAAGCAAGATGCTTTGGGGCCCAACTCGCCCTTTGCAAAGAAGCCTGCACGTTGTGCCTTTCAGCTCTAGGCCAATGTAGCACACCCAGAGCAGAAGTTCTACTTCAGCCAGATCAGGCCTGCAAAGAAACTGCGTTTGAGATGCCTTTGTAAGATATGTTCCCGGTAGGCTGTAAAAGCACTGTGCAGAGCGAGTTGTTTCTTAGCTTCCCAAAGAGCTGGAAGCAAGATGCTTTGGGGCCCAACTCGCCCTTTGGAAAGAAGACTGAACGTTGTGCCTTTCAGCTCTAGGGAAATGTAGCACACCCAGAGCAGAAGTTCTGGTTCAGCCAGATTAGGCCTGCAAAGAAACTGCATTTCACAGGCCTTTGTAACTGATGCTCCCGGTAGGCTGTAAGAGCACTGTGCAGAGCGAGTTGTTTCTTAGCTTCCCAAAGAGCTGGAAGCAAGATGCTTTGGGGCCCAACTCGCCCTTTGGAAAGAAGCCTGCACGTTGTGCCTTTCAGCTCTAGGCCAATGTAGCACACCCACAGCAGAAGTTCTACTTCAGCCAGATCAGGCCTGCAAAGAAACTGCGTTTGAGAGGCCTTTGTAAGAGATGTTCCCGGTAGGCTGTAAGAGCACTGTGCAGAGCGAATTGTTTCTTAGCTTCCCAAGGAGCTGGAAGCAAGATGCTTTGGGGCCCAACTCGCCCTTTGGAAAGAAGCCTGCACGTTGTGCCTTTCAGCTCTGGGGCAATGTAGCACACCCAGAGCAGAAGTTCCACTTCAGCCAGATCAGGCCTGCAAAGAAACTGCGTTTCACAGGCCTTTGTAATAGATGTTCCCGGTAGGCTGTAAGAGCACTGTGCAGAGCGTGTTGTTTCTTAGCTTCCCAAGGAGCTGGAAGCAAGATGCTTTGGGGCCCAACTCGCCCTTTGGAAAGAAGCCTGCACGTTGTGCCTTTCAGCTCTAGGGCAATGTAGCATACCCAGAGCAGAAGTTCCACTTCAGCCAGATCAGGCCTGCAAACAAACTGCGTTTCACAGGCCTTTGTAAGAGATGTTCCCGGTAGGCTGTGAGAGCACTGTGCAGAGCGAGTTGTTTCTCAGCTTCCCAAAGAGCTGGAAGCAAGATGCTTTGCGGCCCAACTCGCCCTTTGGAAAGAAGCCTGCACGTTGTTCCTTTCAGCTCTAGGGCAATGTAGCACACCCAGAGCAGAAGTTCTACTTCAGCCAGATCAGGCCTGCAAAGAAACTGCATTTCACAGGCCTTTGTAGTGATGCTCCCGGTAGGCTGTAAGAGCACTCTGCAGAGCGAGTTGTTTCATGGCTAGCCCAAAGAGCTGGAAGCAAGATGCTTTGGGGCCCAACTCGCCCTTTGGAAAGAAGCCTGCACGTTGTGCCTTTCAGCTCTAGGCCAATGTAGCACACCCAGAGCAGAAGTTCTACATCAGCCAGATCAGGCCTGCAAAGAAACTGCGTTTCACAGGCCCTTTGGCTGATGCTCCCGGTAGGCAGTAAGAGCACTGTGCAGAGCGAGTTGTTTCTTAGCTTCCCAAAGAGCTGGAAGCAAGATGCTTTGGGGCCCAACTCGCCCTTTGGAAAGAAGCCTGCACGTTGTGCCTTTCAGCTCTAGGGCAATGTAGAGCACGCAGAGCAGAAGTTCCACTTCAGCCAGATCAGGCCTGCAAAGAAACTGCATTTCACAGGCCTTTGTAACTGATGCTCCCGGTAGGCTGTAAGAGCACTGTGCAGAGCGAGTTGTTTCATAGCTAGCCCAAAGAGCTGGAAGCAAGATGCTTTGGGGCCCAACTCGCCCTTTGGAAACAGGCCTGCACGTTGTGCCCTTCAGCTCTAGGGCAATGTAGCACACCCAGAGCAGAAGTTCCACTTCAGCCAGATCAGGCCTGCAAAGAAACTGCATTTCACAGGCCTTTGTAAGAGATGTTCCCGGTAGGCTGTAAGAGCACTGTGCAGAGCGAGTTGTTTCTTAGCTTCCCAAAGAGCTGGAAGCAAGATGCTTTGGGGCCCAACTCGCCCTTTGGAAAGAAGCCTGCAGGTTGTGCCTTTCAGCTCTAGGCCAATGTAGCACACCCAGAGCAGAAGTTCTACTTCAGCCACATCAGGCCTGCAAAGAAACTGCGTTTCACAGGCCTTTGTAAGAGATGTTCCCGGTAGGCTGTAAGAGCACTGTGCAGAGCGAGTAGTTTCTTAGCTTCCCAAGGAGCTGGAAGCAAGATGCTTTGCGGCCCAACTCGCCCTTTGCAAAGAAGCCTGCACGTTGTGCCTTTCAGCTCTAGGGCAATGTAGCACACGCAGAGCAGAAGTTCTAGTTCAGCCAGATCAGGCCTGCAAAGAAACTGCGTTTCACAGGCCTTTGTAAGAGATGTTCCCGGTAGGCTGTAAGAGCACTGTGCAGAGCGACTTGTTTCTTAGCTTCCCAAAGAGCTGGAAGCAAGATGCTTTGGGGCCCAACTCGCCCTTTGGAAAGAAGCCTGCACGTTGTGCCTTTCAGCTCTAGGCCAATGTAGCACACCCAGAGCAGAAGTTCTAGTTCAGCCAGATCAGGCCTGCAAAGAAACTGCGTTTCACAGGCCTTTGTAAGAGATGTTCCCCGTAGGCTGTAAGAGCACTGTGCAGAGCGAGTCGTTTCTTAGCTTCCCAAAGAGCTGGAAGCAAGATGCTTTGGGGTCCAACTCGCCCTTTGCAAAGAAGCCTGCACGTTGTGCCTTTCAGCTCTAGGGCAATGTAGCACACCCAGAGCAGAAGTTCTACTTCAGCCCAATCAGGCCTGCAAAGAAACTGCGTTTCACAGGCCTTTGTAAGAGATATTCCCGGTAGGCAGTAAGAGCACTGTGCAGAGCGAGTTGTTTCTTAGCTTCCCAAAGAGCTGGAAGCAAGATGCTTTGGGGCCCAACTCGCCCTTTGGAAAGAAGCCTGCACGTTGTGCCTTTCAGCTCTAGGGCAATGTAGCACACCCAGAGCAGAAGTTCCACTTCATCCAGATCAGGCCTGCAAAGAAACTGCGTTTTACAGGCCTTTGTAAGAGATGTTCCCGGTAGGCTGTAAGAGCACTGTGCTGAGCGAGTTGTTTCTTAGCTTCCCAAAGAGCTGGAAGCAAGAAGCTTTGGGGCCCAACTCGCCCTTTGGAAAGAAGCCTGCACGTTGTGCCTTTCAGCTGTAGGCCAATGTAGCACACCCAGAGCAGAAGTTCTACTTCAGCCAGATCAGGCCTGCAAAGAAACTTCGTTTCACAGGCCTTTGTAAGAGATATTCCCTGTAGGTTGTAAGAGCACTGTGCAGAGCGAGTTGTTTCATAGCTAGCCCAAAGAGCTGGAAGCAAGATGCTTTGGGGCCCAACTCGCCCTTTGTAAAGAAGCCTGCACGTTGTGCCTTTCAGCTCTAGGCCAATGTAGCACACCCAGAGCAGAAGTTCTACTTCAGCGAGATCAGGCCTGCAAAGAAACTGCGTTTCACAGGCCTTTGTAAGAGATGTTCCCGGTAGGCTGTAAGAGCACTGTGCAGAGCGAGTTGTTTCTTATCTTCCCAAAGAGATGGAAGCAAGATGCTTTGGGGCCCAACCCGCCCTTTGGAAACAGGCCTGCACGTTGTGCCCTTCAGCTCTAGGGCAATGAAGCACACCAAGAGCAGAAGTTCTAGTTCAGCGTGATCAGGCCTGCAAGGAAACTGCATTTCACAGGCCTTTGTAAGTGATGGTTCCGGTAGGCTGTAAGAGCACTGTGCAGAGCGAGTTGTTTCATAGCTAGCCCAAAGAGCTGGAAGCAAGATGCTTTGGGGCCCAACTCGCCTTTTGAAAAGAAGCCTGCACATTGTGCCTTTCAGCTCTAGGGCCATGTAGCACACCCAGAGCAGAAGTTCTACTTCAGCCAGATCAGGCCTGCAAAGAAACTGCGTTTCACAGGCCTTTGTAAGAGATGTTCCCGGTAGGCTGTAAGAGCACTGTGCAGAGCGAGTTGTTTCTTAGCTTCCCAAAGAGCTGGAAGCAAGATGCTTTGGGGCCCAACTCGCCCTTTGGAAAGAAGCCTGCACGTTGTGCCTTTCAGCTCTAGGGCAATGTAGCACACCCAGATCAGAAGTTCTACTTCAGCCAGATCAGGCCTGCAAAGAGACTGCGTTTCACAGGCCTTTGTAAGAGATGTTCCCGGTAGGCTGTAAGAGCACTGTGGAGAGCGAGTTGTTTCTTAGCTTCTCAAAGAGCTAGAAGCAAGATGCTTTGGGGCCCAACTCGCCCTTTGGAAAGAAGCCTGCACGTTGTTCCTTTCAGCTCTAGGGCAATGTAGCACACCCAGAGCAGAAGTTCTACTTCAGCCGTATCAGGCCTGCAAAGAAACTGCGTTTCTCAGGCCTTTGTAAGAGATGTTCCCGGTAAGCTGTAAGAGCACTGTGCAGAGCGAGTTGTTTCTTAGCTTCCCAAAGAGCTGGAAGCAAGATGCTTTGGGGCCCAACTCGCCCTTTGGAAAGAAGCCTGCACGTTGTGCCTTTCCGCTCTAGGCCAATGTAGGAGACCCAGAGCAGAAGTTCTACTTCAGCCAGATCAGGCCTGCAAAGAAACTGCGTTTCACAGGCCTTTGTAAGAGATGTTCCCCGTAGGCTGTAAGAGCACTGTGCAGAGCGAGTTGTTTCTTAGCTTCCCAAGGAGCTGAAAGCAAGATGCTTTGCGGCCCAACTCGCCCTTTGCAAAGAAGCCTGCACGTTGTGCCTTTAAGCTCTAGGGCAATGTAGCACACCCAGAGCAGAAGCTCTACTTCAGCCAGATCAGGCCTACAAAGAAACTGCGTTTCACAGGCCTTTGTAAGAGATGTTCCCGGTAGGCTGTAAGAGCACTGTGCAGAGCGAGTTGTTTCTTAGCTTCCCAAAGAGCTGGAAGCAAGATGCTTTGCGGCCCAACTCGCCCTTTGCAAAGAAGCCTGCAAGCTGTGCCTTTCAGCTCTAGGGCAATGTAGCACACCCAGAGCAGAAGTTCTAGTTCAGCCAGATCAGGCCTACAAAGAAACTGCGTTTCACAGGCCTTTGTAAGAGATGTTCCCGGTAGGCTGTAAGAACACTGTGCAGAGTGAGTTGTTTCTTAGCTTCCCAAAGAGCTGGAAGCAAGATGCTTTGGGGCCCAACTCGCCCTTTGGAAAGAAGCCTGCACGTTGAGCCTTTCAGCTCTAGGCCAATGTAGCACACACAGAGCAGAAGTTCTACTTCAGCCAGATCAGGCCGGCAAAGAAACTGCGTTTGAGAGGCCTTTGTAGGAGATGTTCCCGGTAGGCTGTAACAGCACTGTGCAGAGCGAGTTGTTTCTTAGCTTCCCAAAGAGCTAGAAGCAAGATGCTTTGGGGCCCAACTCGCCCTTTGGAAAGAAGCCTGCACGTTGTGCCTTTCAGCTCTAGGGCAATGTAGCACACCCAGAGCAGAAGTTCTAGTTCAGCCAGATCAGGCCTGCAAAGAAACTGCGTTTCACAGGCCTTTGTAAGAGATGTTCCCGGTAGGCTGTAAGAGCACTGTGCAGAGCGAGTTGTTTCTTAGCTTTCCAAAGAGCTGGAAGCAAGATACTTTGGGGCCCTACTCGCCCTTTGGAAAGAAGCCTGCATGTTGTGCCTTTCAGCTCTAGGGCAATGTGGCACACCCAGAGCAGAAGTTCTAGTTCAGCCAGATCAGGCCTGCAAAGAAACTGCGTTTCACAGGCCTTTGTAAGAGATGCTCACGGTAGGCTGTAAGAGCACTGCGCACAGCGAGTTGTTTCTTAGCTTCCCAAAGAGCTGGAAGCAAGATGCTTTGGGGCCCAACTCGCCCTTTGGAAAGAAGCCTGCACGTTGAGCCTTTCAGCTCTAGGTCCATGTAGCACACCCAGAGCAGAAGTTCTACTTCAGCCAGATCAGGCCTGCAAAGAAACTGCGTTTCACAGGCCTTTGTAAGAGATGTTCCCGGTAGGCTGTAAGAGCACTGTGCAGAGCGAGTTGTTTCTTAGCTTCCCAAAGAGCTGGAAGCAAGATGCTTTGGGGCCCAACTCGCCCTTTGGAAAGAAGCCTGCACGTTGTGCCTTTCAGCTCTAGGCCAATGTAGCCCACCCAGAGCAGAAGTTCTACTTCAGCCAGATCAGGCCTGCAAAGAAACTGCGTTTTACAGGCCTTTGTAAGAGATGTTCCCCGTAGGCTGTAAGAGCACTGTGCAGAGCGACATGTTACATAGCTTCCCAAGGAGCTGTAAGCAAGATGCTTTGCGGCCCAACTCGCCCTTTGCAAAGAAGCCTGCACGTTGTGCCTTTCAGCTCTAGGCCAATGTAGCACACCCACAGCAGAAGTTCTACTTCAGCCAGATCAGGCCTGCAAAGAAACTGCGTTTCACAGGCCTTTGTAAGAGATGTTCCCGGTAGGCTGTAAGAGCACTGTGCAGAGCGAGTTGTTTCTTAGCTTCCCAAAGAGCTGGAAGCAAGATGCTTTGGGGCCCAACTCGCCCTTTGGAAAGAAGCCTGCAGGTTGTGCCTTTCAGCTCTAGGCCAATGTAGCACACCGAGAGCAGAAGTTCTACTTCAGCCAGATCAGGCCTGCAAAGAAACTGCGTTTCACAGGCCTTTGTAAGAGATGTTCCCAGTAGGCTGTAAGAGCACTGTGCAGAGCGAGTTGTTTCTTAGCTTCCCA
The DNA here is from genome assembly GCF_041296265.1 of Equus caballus. Taxonomy (NCBI): domain Eukaryota; kingdom Metazoa; phylum Chordata; class Mammalia; order Perissodactyla; family Equidae; genus Equus; species Equus caballus. Next base: position 50,616,100 of record NC_091688.1, on the reverse strand, counting down.
AGGAGCTGGAAGCAAGATGCTTTGGGGCCCAACTCGCCCTTTGCAAAGAAGCCTGCACGTTGTGCCTTTCAGCTCTAGGGCAATGTAGCACATGCAGAGCAGAAGTTCTAGTTCAGCCAGATCAGGCCTGCAAAGAAACTGCGTTTCACAGGCCTTTGTAAGAGATGTTCCCGGTAGGCTGTAAGAGCACTGTGCAGAGCGAGTTGTTTCTTAGCTTCCCAAAGAGCTGGAAGCAAGATGCTTTGGGGCCCAACTCGCCCTTTGGAAAGAAGCCTGCACGTTGTGCCTTTCAGCTCTAGGCCAATGTAGCACACACAGAGCAGAAGTTCTACTTCAGCCAGATCAGGCCTGCAAAGAAACTGCGTTTGAGATGCCTTGTAAGAGATGTTCCCGGTAGGCTGTAACAGCACTGTGCAGAGCGAGTTGATTCTTAGCTTCCCAAAGAGCTGGAAGCAAGATGCTTTTGGGCCCAACTCGCCCTTTGGAAAGAAGCCTGCACGTTGTGCCTTTCAGCTCTAGGGCAATGTAGCACACCCAGATCAGAAGTTCTACTTCAGCCAGATCAGGCCTGCAAAGAAACTGCGTTTCACAGGCCTTTGTAAGAGATGTTCCCGGTAGGCTGTAAGAGCACTGTGGAGAGCGAGTTGTTTCTTAGCTTCTCAAAGAGCTAGAAGCAAGATGCTTTGGGGCCCAACTCGCCCTTTGGAAAGAAGCCTGCACGTTGTGCCTTTCAGCTCTAGGGCAATGTAGCACACCCAGAGCAGAAGTTCTACTTCAGCCGTATCAGGCCTGCAAAGAAACTGCGTTTCACAGGCCTTTGTAAGAGATGTTCCCGGTAAGCTGTAAGAGCACTGTGCAGAGCGAGTTGTTTCTTAGCTTCCCAAAGAGCTGGAAGCAAGATGCTTTGGGGCCCAACTCGCCCTTTGGAAAGAAGCCTGCACGTTGTGCCTTTCCGCTCTAGGCCAATGTAGGAGACCCAGAGCAGAAGTTCTACTTCAGCCAGATCAGGCCTGCAAAGAAACTGCGTTTCACAGGCCTTTGTAAGAGATGTTCCCCGTAGGCTGTAAGAGCACTGTGCAGAGCGAGTTGTTTCTTAGCTTCCCAAGGAGCTGAAAGCAAGATGCTTTGCGGCCCAACTCGCCCTTTGCAAAGAAGCCTGCACGTTGTGCCTTTAAGCTCTAGGGCAATGTAGCACACCCAGAGCAGAAGCTCTACTTCAGCCAGATCAGGCCTACAAAGAAACTGCGTTTCACAGGCCTTTGTAAGAGATGTTCCCGGTAGGCTGTAAGAGCACTGTGCAGAGCGAGTTGTTTCTTAGCTTCCCAAAGAGCTGGAAGCAAGATGCTTTGCGGCCCAACTCGCCCTTTGCAAAGAAGCCTGCAAGCTGTGCCTTTCAGCTCTAGGGCAATGTAGCACACCCAGAGCAGAAGTTCTAGTTCAGCCAGATCAGGCCTACAAAGAAACTGCGTTTCACAGGCCTTTGTAAGAGATGTTCCCGGTAGGCTGTAAGAACACTGTGCAGAGTGAGTTGTTTCTTAGCTTCCCAAAGAGCTGGAAGCAAGATGCTTTGGGGCCCAACTCGCCCTTTGGAAAGAAGCCTGCACGTTGAGCCTTTCAGCTCTAGGCCAATGTAGCACACACAGAGCAGAAGTTCTACTTCAGCCAGATCAGGCCGGCAAAGAAACTGCGTTTGAGAGGCCTTTGTAGGAGATGTTCCCGGTAGGCTGTAACAGCACTGTGCAGAGCGAGTTGTTTCTTAGCTTCCCAAAGAGCTAGAAGCAAGATGCTTTGGGGCCCAACTCGCCCTTTGGAAAGAAGCCTGCACGTTGTGCCTTTCAGCTCTAGGGCAATGTAGCACACCCAGAGCAGAAGTTCTAGTTCAGCCAGATCAGGCCTGCAAAGAAACTGCGTTTCACAGGCCTTTGTAAGAGATGTTCCCGGTAGGCTGTAAGAGCACTGTGCAGAGCGAGTTGTTTCTTAGCTTTCCAAAGAGCTGGAAGCAAGATACTTTGGGGCCCTACTCGCCCTTTGGAAAGAAGCCTGCATGTTGTGCCTTTCAGCTCTAGGGCAATGTGGCACACCCAGAGCAGAAGTTCTAGTTCAGCCAGATCAGGCCTGCAAAGAAACTGCGTTTCACAGGCCTTTGTAAGAGATGCTCACGGTAGGCTGTAAGAGCACTGCGCACAGCGAGTTGTTTCTTAGCTTCCCAAAGAGCTGGAAGCAAGATGCTTTGGGGCCCAACTCGCCCTTTGGAAAGAAGCCTGCACGTTGAGCCTTTCAGCTCTAGGTCCATGTAGCACACCCAGAGCAGAAGTTCTACTTCAGCCAGATCAGGCCTGCAAAGAAACTGCGTTTCACAGGCCTTTGTAAGAGATGTTCCCGGTAGGCTGTAAGAGCACTGTGCAGAGCGAGTTGTTTCTTAGCTTCCCAAAGAGCTGGAAGCAAGATGCTTTGGGGCCCAACTCGCCCTTTGGAAAGAAGCCTGCACGTTGTGCCTTTCAGCTCTAGGCCAATGTAGCCCACCCAGAGCAGAAGTTCTACTTCAGCCAGATCAGGCCTGCAAAGAAACTGCGTTTTACAGGCCTTTGTAAGAGATGTTCCCCGTAGGCTGTAAGAGCACTGTGCAGAGCGACATGTTACATAGCTTCCCAAGGAGCTGTAAGCAAGATGCTTTGCGGCCCAACTCGCCCTTTGCAAAGAAGCCTGCACGTTGTGCCTTTCAGCTCTAGGCCAATGTAGCACACCCACAGCAGAAGTTCTACTTCAGCCAGATCAGGCCTGCAAAGAAACTGCGTTTCACAGGCCTTTGTAAGAGATGTTCCCGGTAGGCTGTAAGAGCACTGTGCAGAGCGAGTTGTTTCTTAGCTTCCCAAAGAGCTGGAAGCAAGATGCTTTGGGGCCCAACTCGCCCTTTGGAAAGAAGCCTGCAGGTTGTGCCTTTCAGCTCTAGGCCAATGTAGCACACCGAGAGCAGAAGTTCTACTTCAGCCAGATCAGGCCTGCAAAGAAACTGCGTTTCACAGGCCTTTGTAAGAGATGTTCCCAGTAGGCTGTAAGAGCACTGTGCAGAGCGAGTTGTTTCTTAGCTTCCCAAGGAGCTGGAAGCAAGATGCTTTGGGGCCCAACTCGCCCTTTGCAAAGAAGCCTGCACGTTGTGCCTTTCAGCTCTAGGGCAATGTAGCACATGCAGAGCAGAAGTTCTAGTTCAGCCAGATCAGGCCTGCAAAGAAACTGCGTTTCACAGGCCTTTGTAAGAGATGTTCCCGGTAGGCTGTAAGAGCACTGTGCAGAGCGAGTTGTTTCTTAGCTTCCCAAAGAGCTGGAAGCAAGATGCTTTGGGGCCCAACTCGCCCTTTGGAAAGAAGCCTGCACGTTGTGCCTTTCAGCTCTAGGCCAATGTAGCACACACAGAGCAGAAGTTCTACTTCAGCCAGATCAGGCCTGCAAAGAAACTGCGTTTGAGATGCCTTGTAAGAGATGTTCCCGGTAGGCTGTAACAGCACTGTGCAGAGCGAGTTGATTCTTAGCTTCCCAAAGAGCTGGAAGCAAGATGCTTTTGGGCCCAACTCGCCCTTTGGAAAGAAGCCTGCACGTTGTGCCTTTCAGCTCTAGGGCAATGTAGCACACCCAGATCAGAAGTTCTACTTCAGCCAGATCAGGCCTGCAAAGAAACTGCGTTTCACAGGCCTTTGTAAGAGATGTTCCCGGTAGGCTGTAAGAGCACTGTGGAGAGCGAGTTGTTTCTTAGCTTCTCAAAGAGCTAGAAGCAAGATGCTTTGGGGCCCAACTCGCCCTTTGGAAAGAAGCCTGCACGTTGTGCCTTTCAGCTCTAGGGCAATGTAGCACACCCAGAGCAGAAGTTCTACTTCAGCCGTATCAGGCCTGCAAAGAAACTGCGTTTCACAGGCCTTTGTAAGAGATGTTCCCGGTAAGCTGTAAGAGCACTGTGCAGAGCGAGTTGTTTCTTAGCTTCCCAAAGAGCTGGAAGCAAGATGCTTTGGGGCCCAACTCGCCCTTTGGAAAGAAGCCTGCACGTTGTGCCTTTCCGCTCTAGGCCAATGTAGGAGACCCAGAGCAGAAGTTCTACTTCAGCCAGATCAGGCCTGCAAAGAAACTGCGTTTCACAGGCCTTTGTAAGAGATGTTCCCCGTAGGCTGTAAGAGCACTGTGCAGAGCGAGTTGTTTCTTAGCTTCCCAAGGAGCTGAAAGCAAGATGCTTTGCGGCCCAACTCGCCCTTTGCAAAGAAGCCTGCACGTTGTGCCTTTAAGCTCTAGGGCAATGTAGCACACCCAGAGCAGAAGCTCTACTTCAGCCAGATCAGGCCTACAAAGAAACTGCGTTTCACAGGCCTTTGTAAGAGATGTTCCCGGTAGGCTGTAAGAGCACTGTGCAGAGCGAGTTGTTTCTTAGCTTCCCAAAGAGCTGGAAGCAAGATGCTTTGCGGCCCAACTCGCCCTTTGCAAAGAAGCCTGCAAGCTGTGCCTTTCAGCTCTAGGGCAATGTAGCACACCCAGAGCAGAAGTTCTAGTTCAGCCAGATCAGGCCTACAAAGAAACTGCGTTTCACAGGCCTTTGTAAGAGATGTTCCCGGTAGGCTGTAAGAACACTGTGCAGAGTGAGTTGTTTCTTAGCTTCCCAAAGAGCTGGAAAAAGATGCTTTGGGGCCCAACTCGCCCTTTGGAAAGAAGCCTGCACGTTGAGCCTTTCAGCTCTAGGCCAATGTAGCACACACAGAGCAGAAGTTCTACTTCAGCCAGATCAGGCCGGCAAAGAAACTGCGTTTGAGAGGCCTTTGTAGGAGATGTTCCCGGTAGGCTGTAACAGCACTGTGCAGAGCGAGTTGTTTCTTAGCTTCCCAAAGAGCTGGAAGCAAGATGCTTTGGGGCCCAACTCGCCCTTTGGAAAGAAGCCTGCACGTTGTGCCTTTCAGCTCTAGGGCAATGTAGCACACCCAGAGCAGAAGTTCTAGTTCAGCCAGATCAGGCCTGCAAAGAAACTGCGTTTCACAGGCCTTTGTAAGAGATGTTCCCGGTAGGCTGTAAGAGCACTGTGCAGAGCGAGTTGTTTCTTAGCTTTCCAAAGAGCTGGAAGCAAGATACTTTGGGGCCCTACTCGCCCTTTGGAAAGAAGCCTGCATGTTGTGCCTTTCAGCTCTAGGGCAATGTGGCACACCCAGAGCAGAAGTTCTAGTTCAGCCAGATCAGGCCTGCAAAGAAACTGCGTTTCACAGGCCTTTGTAAGAGATGCTCACGGTAGGCTGTAAGACCACTGCGCACAGCGAGTTGTTTCTTAGCTTCCCAAAGAGCTGGAAGCAAGATGCTTTGGGGCCCAACTCGCCCTTTGGAAAGAAGCCTGCACGTTGAGCCTTTCAGCTCTAGGTCCATGTAGCACACCCAGAGCAGAAGTTCTACTTCAGCCAGATCAGGCCTGCAAAGAAACTGCGTTTCACAGGCCTTTGTAAGAGATGTTCCCGGTAGGCTGTAAGAGCACTGTGCAGAGCGAGTTGTTCTTAGCTTCCCAAAGAGCTGGAAGCAAGATGCTTTGGGGCCCAACTCACCCTTTGGAAACAAGCCTGCACGTTGTGCCTTTCAGCTCTAGGCCAATGTAGCACACCCAGAGCAGAAGTTCTACTTGAGCCAGATCAGGCCTGCAAAGAAACTGCGTTTGAGATGCCTTTGTAAGAGTTGTTCCCGGTAGGCTGTAGAAGCACTGTGCAGAGCGAGTTGTTTCTTAGCTTCCCAAAGAGCTGGAAGCAAGATGCTTTGGAGCCCAACTCGCTCTTTGGAAACAGGCCTGCACGTTGTGCCCTTCAGCTCTAGGGCAATGTAGCACACCCAGAGCAGAAGTTCTAGTTCAGCATGATCAGGCCTGCAAAGAAACTGCATTTCACAGGCCTTTGTAAGTGATGGTCCCGGTAGGCTGTAAGAGCACTGTGCAGAGCGAGTTGCTTCATAGCTAGCCCAAAGAGCTGGAAGCAAGATGCTTTGGGGCCCAACTCGCCTTTTGGAAAGAATCCTGCACATTGTGCCTTTCAGCTCTAGGGCCATGTAGCACACCCAGAGCAGAAGTTCTACTTCAGCCAGATCAGGCCTGCAAAGAAACTGCGTTTCACAGGCCTTTGGAAGAGATGTTCCCGGTTCGCTGTAAGAGCACTGTGCAGTGCGAGTTGTTTCTTAGCTTCCCAAAGAGCTGGAAGCAAGATGCTTTGGGCCCCAACTTGCCCTTTGGAAAGAAGCCTGCACGTTGTGCCTTTCAGTTCTAGGCCAATGTAGCACACCCAGAGCAGAAGTTCTACTTCAGCAAGATCAGGCCTGCAAAGAAACTGCGTTTCACAGGCCTTTGTAAGAGATGCTCACGGTAGGCTGTAAGAGCACTGTGCAGAGCGAGTTGTTTCATAGCTAGCCCAAAGAGCTGGAAGCAAGATGCTTTGGGGCCCAACTCGCCCTTTCTAAAGAAGCCTGCACGTTGTGCCTTTCAGCTCTAGGCCAATGTAGCACACCCAGAGCAGAAGTTCTACTTCAGCCAGATCAGGCCTGCAAAGAAACTGCGTTTGAGATGCCTTTGTAAGAGATGTTCCCGGTAGGCTGTAAAAGCACTGTGCAGAGCGAGTTGTTTCTTAGCTTCCCAAAGAGCTGGAAGCAAGATGCTTTGGGGCCCAACTCGCCCTTTGGAAAGAAGCCTGCACGTTGTGCCTTTCAGCTCTAGGGAAATGTAGCACAGCCAGAGCAGAAGTTCTGGTTCAGCCAGATTAGGCCTGCAAAGAAACTGAGTTTCACAGGCCTTTGTAAGAGATGTTCCCTGTAGGCTGTAAGAGCACTGTGCAGAGCGAGTTGTTTCATAGCTAGCCCAAAGAGCTGGAAGCAAGATGCTTTGGGGCCCAACTCGCCCTTTCTAAAGAAGCCTGCACGTTGTGCCTTTCAGCTCTAGGCCAATGTAGCACACACAGAGCAGAAGTTCTACTTCAGCCAGATCAGGCCTGCAAAGAAACTGCGTTTGAGATGCCTTGTAAGAGATGTTCCCGGTAGGCTGTAACAGCACTGTGCAGAGCGAGTTGATTCTTAGCTTCCCAAAGAGCTGGAAGCAAGATGCTTTGGGGCCCAACTCGCCCTTTGCAAAGAAGCCTGCACGTTGTGCCTTTCAGCTCTAGGCCAATGTAGCACACCCAGAGCAGAAGTTCTACTTCAGCCAGATCAGGCCTGCAAAGAAACTGCGTTTCACAGGCCTTTGTAAGAGATGTTCCCGGTAGGCTGTAAGAGCACTGTGCAGAGCGAGTTGTTTCTTAGCTTCCCAAAGAGCTGGAAGCAAGATGCTTTGGGGCCCAACTCGCCCTTTGCAAAGAAGCCTGCACGTTGTGACTTTCAGCTCTAGGGCAATTTAGCACACCCAGATCAGAAGTTCTACTTCAGCCAGATCAAGCCTGCAAAGAAAATGGGTTTCACAGGCCTTTGTAAGAGATATTCCCGGTAGGCAGTAAGAGCACTGTGCAGAGCGAGTTGTTTCTTAGCTTCCCAAAGAGCTGGAAGCAAGATGCTTTGGGGCCCAACTCGCCCTTTGGAAAGAAGCCTGCACGTTGTGCCTTTCAGCTCTAGGCCAATGTAGCACACCCAGAGCAGAAGTTCTAGTTCAGCCAGATCAGGCCTGCAAAGAAACTGCGTTTCACAGGCCTTTGTAAGAGATGTTCCCGGTAGGCTGTAAGAGCACTGTGCAGAGCGAGTTGTTTCTTAGCTTCCCAAAGAGCTGGAAGCAAGAAGCTTTGGGGCCCAACTCGCCCTTTGGAAAGAAGCCTGCACGTTGTGCCTTTCAGCTCTAGGCCAATGTAGCACACCCAGAGCAGAAGTTCTACTTCAGCCAGATCAGGCCTACAAAGAAACTTCGTTTCACAGGCCTTTGTAAGAGATGTTCCCGGTAGGCTGTAAGAGCACTGTGCAGAGCGAGTAGTTTCATAGCTAGCCCAAAGAGCTGGAAGCAAGATGCTTTGGGGCCCAACTCGCCCTTTGCAAAGAAGCCTGCACGTTGTGCCTTTCAGCTCTAGGGCCATGTAGCACACCCAGAGCAGAAGTTCTACCTCAGCCAGATCAGGCCTGCAAAGAAACTGCGTTTTACAGGCCTTTGTATGAGATGTTCCCGGTAGGCTTTAAGAGCACTGTGCAGAGCGTGTTGTTTCTTAGCTTCCCAAAGAGCTGGAAGCAAGATGCTTTGGGGCCCAACTCGCCCTTTGGAAAGAAGCCTGCAGCTTGTGCCTTTCAGCTCTAGGCCAATGTAGCACACCCAGAGCAGAAGTTCTACTTCAGCGAGATCAGGCCTGCAAGAAACTGCGTTTCACAGGCCTTTGTAAGGGATGTTCCCGGTAGACTGTAAGAGCACTGTGCAGAGCGAGTTGTTTGTTACCTTCGCAAGGAGCTGGAAGCAAGATGCTTTGCGGCCCAACTCGCCTTTGCAAAGAAGCCTGCACGTTGTGCCTTTCAGCTCTAGGGCAATGTAGCACACCCAGAGCAGAAGTTCTAGTTCAGCCAGATCAGGCCTGCAAAGAAACTGCATTTGACAGGCCTTTGTAAGAGATGTTCCCGGTAGGCTGTAAGAGCACTGTGCAGAGCGAGTTGTTTCTTAGCTTCCCAAAGAGCTGGAAGCAAGATGCTTTGGGGCCCAACTCGCCCTTTGCAAAGAAGCCTGCACGTTGTGCCTTTCAGCTCTAGGCCAATGTAGCACACCCAGAGCAGAAGTTCTACTTCAGCCAGATCAGGCCTGCAAAGAAACTGCGTTTGAGATGCCTTTGTAAGATATGTTCCCGGTAGGCTGTAAAAGCACTGTGCAGAGCGAGTTGTTTCTTAGCTTCCCAAAGAGCTGGAAGCAAGATGCTTTGGGGCCCAACTCGCCCTTTGGAAAGAAGACTGAACGTTCTGCCTTTCAGCTCTAGGGAAATGTAGCACACCCAGAGCAGAAGTTCTGGTTCAGCCAGATTAGGCCTGCAAAGAAACTGCATTTCACAGGCCTTTGTAACTGATGCTCCCGGTAGGCTGTAAGAGCACTGTGCAGAGCGAGTTGTTTCTTAGCTTCCCAAAGAGCTGGAAGCAAGATGCTTTGGGGCCCAACTCGCCCTTTGGAAAGAAGCCTGCACGTTGTGCCTTTCAGCTCTAGGCCAATGTAGCACACCCACAGCAGAAGTTCTACTTCAGCCAGATCAGGCCTGCAAAGAAACTGCGTTTGAGAGGCCTTTGTAAGAGATGTTCCCGGTAGGCTGTAAGAGCACTGTGCAGAGCGAGTTGTTTCTTAGCTTCCCAAGGAGCTGGAAGCAAGATGCTTTGGGGCCCAACTCGCCCTTTGGAAAGAAGCCTGCACGTTGTGCCTTTCAGCTCTGCGGCAATGTAGCACACCCAGAGCAGAAGTTCCACTTCAGCCAGATCAGGCCTGCAAAGAAACTGCGTTTCACAGGCCTTTGTAATAGATGTTCCCGGTAGGCTGTAAGAGCACTGTGCAGAGCGTGTTGTTTCTTAGCTTCCCAAGGAGCTGGAAGCAAGATGCTTTGGGGCCCAACTCGCCCTTTGGAAAGAAGCCTGCACGTTGTGCCTTTCAGCTCTAGGGCAATGTAGCACACCCAGAGCAGAAGTTCCACTTCAGCCAGATCAGGCCTGCAAACAAACTGCGTTTCACAGGCCTTTGTAAGAGATGTTCCCGGTAGGCTGTGAGAGCACTGTGCAGAGCGAGTTGTTTCTCAGCTTCCCAAAGAGCTGGAAGCAAGATGCTTTGGGGCCCAACTCGCCCTTTGGAAAGAAGCCTGCACGTTGTTCCTTTCAGCTCTAGGGCAATGTAGCACACCCAGAGCAGAAGTTCTACTTCAGCCAGATCAGGCCTGCAACGAAACTGCATTTCACAGGCCTTTGTAGTGATGCTCCCGGTAGGCTGTAAGAGCACTCTGCAGAGCGAGTTGTTTCATGGCTAGCCCAAAGAGCTGGAAGCAAGATGCTTTGGGGCCCAACTCGCCCTTTGGAAAGAAGCCTGCACGTTGTGCCTTTCAGCTCTAGGCCAATGTAGCACACCCAGAGCAGAAGTTCTACATCAGCCAGATCAGGCCTGCAAAGAAACTGCGTTTCACAGGCCTTTGTAGCTGATGCTCCCGGTAGGCAGTAAGAGCACTGTGCAGAGCGAGTTGTTTCTTAGCTTCCCAAAGAGCTGGAAGCAAGATGCTTTGGGGCCCAACTCGCCCTTTGGAAAGAAGCCTGCACGTTGTGCCTTTCAGCTCTAGGGCAATGTAGAGCACGCAGAGCAGAAGTTCCACTTCAGCCAGATCAGGCCTGCAAAGAAACTGCATTTCACAGGCCTTTGTAACTGATGCTCCCGGTAGGCTGTAAGAGCACTGTGCAGAGTGAGTTGTTTCATAGCTAGCCCAAAGAGCTGGAAGCAAGATGCTTTGGGGCCCAACTCGCCCTTTGGAAACAGGCCTGCACGTTGTGCCCTTCAGCTCTAGGGCAATGTAGCACACCCAGAGCAGAAGTTCCACTTCAGCCAGATCAGGCCTGCAAAGAAACTGCATTTCACAGGCCTTTGTAAGAGATGTTCCCGGTAGGCTGTAAGAGCACTGTGCAGAGCGAGTTGTTTCTTAGCTTCCCAAAGAGCTGGAAGCAAGATGCTTTGGGGCCCAACTCGCCCTTTGGAAAGAAGCCTGCAGGTTGTGCCTTTCAGCTCTAGGCCAATGTAGCACACCCAGAGCAGAAGTTCTACTTCAGCCACATCAGGCCTGCAAAGAAACTGCGTTTCACAGGCCTTTGTAAGAGATGTTCCCGGTAGGCTGTAAGAGCACTGTGCAGAGCGAGTAGTTTCTTAGCTTCCCAAGGAGCTGGAAGCAATATGCTTTGCGGCCCAACTCGCCCTTTGCAAAGAAGCCTGCACGTTGTGCCTTTCAGCTCTAGGGCAATGTAGCACACGCAGAGCAGAAGTTCTAGTTCAGCCAGATCAGGCCTGCAAAGAAACTGCGTTTCACAGGCCTTTGTAAGAGATGTTCCCGGTAGGCTGTAAGAGCACTGTGCAGAGCGACTTGTTTCTTAGCTTCCCAAAGAGCTGGAAGCAAGATGCTTTGGGGCCCAACTCGCCCTTTGGAAAGAAGCCTGCACGTTGTGCCTTTCAGCTCTAGGCCAATGTAGCACACCCAGAGCAGAAGTTCTAGTTCAGCCAGATCAGGCCTGCAAAGAAACTGCGTTTCACAGGCCTTTGTAAGAGATGTTCCCCGTAGGCTGTAAGAGCACTGTGCAGAGCGAGTTGTTTCTTAGCTTCCCAAAGAGCTGGAAGCAAGATGCTTTGGGGTCCAACTCGCCCTTTGCAAAGAAGCCTGCACGTTGTGCCTTTCAGCTCTAGGGCAATGTAGCACACCCAGAGCAGAAGTTCTACTTCAGCCCAATCAGGCCTGCAAAGAAACTGCGTTTCACAGGCCTTTGTAAGAGATATTCCCGGTAGGCAGTAAGAGCACTGTGCAGAGCGAGTTGTTTCTTAGCTTCCCAAAGAGCTGGAAGCAAGATGCTTTGGGGCCCAACTCGCCCTTTGGAAAGAAGCCTGCACGTTGTGCCTTTCAGCTCTAGGGCAATGTAGCACACCCAGAGCAGAAGTTCCACTTCATCCAGATCAGGCCTGCAAAGAAACTGCGTTTTACAGGCCTTTGTAAGAGATGTTCCCGGTAGGCTGTAAGAGCACTGTGCTGAGCGAGTTGTTTCTTAGCTTCCCAAAGAGCTGGAAGCAAGAAGCTTTGGGGCCCAACTCGCCCTTTGGAAAGAAGCCTGCACGTTGTGCCTTTCAGCTGTAGGCCAATGTAGCACACCCAGAGCAGAAGTTCTACTTCAGCCAGATCAGGCCTGCAAAGAAACTTCGTTTCACAGGCCTTTGTAAGAGATGTTCCCTGTAGGTTGTAAGAGCACTGTGCAGAGCGAGTTGTTTCATAGCTAGCCCAAAGAGCTGGAAGCAAGATGCTTTGGGGCCCAACTCGCCCTTTGTAAAGAAGCCTGCACGTTGTGCCTTTCAGCTCTAGGCCAATGTAGCACACCCAGAGCAGAAGTTCTACTTCAGCGAGATCAGGCCTGCAAAGAAACTGCGTTTCACAGGCCTTTGTAAGAGATGTTCCCGGTAGGCTGTAAGAGCACTGTGCAGAGCGAGTTGTTTCTTATCTTCCCAAAGAGCTGGAAGCAAGATGCTTTGGGGCCCAACTCGCCCTTTGCAAAGAAGCCTGCACGTTGTGCCTTTCAGCTCTAGGGCCATGTAGCACACCCAGAGCAGAAGTTCTACCTCAGCCAGATCAGGCCTGCAAAGAAACTGCGTTTTACAGGCCTTTGTATGAGATGTTCCCGGTAGGCTTTAAGAGCACTGTGCAGAGCGTGTTGTTTCTTAGCTTCCCAAAGAGCTGGAAGCAAGATGCTTTGGGGCCCAACTCGCCCTTTGGAAAGAAGCCTGCAGCTTGTGCCTTTCAGCTCTAGGCCAATGTAGCACACCCAGAGCAGAAGTTCTACTTCAGCGAGATCAGGCCTGCAAAGAAACTGCGTTTCACAGGCCTTTGTAAGGGATGTTCCCGGTAGGCTGTAAGAGCACTGTGCAGAGCGAGTTGTTTGTTACCTTCGCAAGGAGCTGGAAGCAAGATGCTTTGCGGCCCAACTCGCCTTTGCAAAGAAGCCTGCACGTTGTGCCTTTCAGCTCTAGGGCAATGTAGCACACCCAGAGCAGAAGTTCTAGTTCAGCCAGATCAGGCCTGCAAAGAAACTGCATTTGACAGGCCTTTGTAAGAGATGTTCCCGGTAGGCTGTAAGAGCACTGTGCAGAGCGAGTTGTTTCTTAGCTTCCCAAAGAGCTGGAAGCAAGATGCTTTGGGGCCCAACTCGCCCTTTGCAAAGAAGCCTGCACGTTGTGCCTTTCAGCTCTAGGCCAATGTAGCACACCCAGAGCAGAAGTTCTACTTCAGCCAGATCAGGCCTGCAAAGAAACTGCGTTTGAGATGCCTTTGTAAGATATGTTCCCGGTAGGCTGTAAAAGCACTGTGCAGAGCGAGTTGTTTCTTAGCTTCCCAAAGAGCTGGAAGCAAGATGCTTTGGGGCCCAACTCGCCCTTTGGAAAGAAGACTGAACGTTCTGCCTTTCAGCTCTAGGGAAATGTAGCACACCCAGAGCAGAAGTTCTGGTTCAGCCAGATTAGGCCTGCAAAGAAACTGCATTTCACAGGCCTTTGTAACTGATGCTCCCGGTAGGCTGTAAGAGCACTGTGCAGAGCGAGTTGTTTCTTAGCTTCCCAAAGAGCTGGAAGCAAGATGCTTTGGGGCCCAACTCGCCCTTTGGAAAGAAGCCTGCACGTTGTGCCTTTCAGCTCTAGGCCAATGTAGCACACCCACAGCAGAAGTTCTACTTCAGCCAGATCAGGCCTGCAAAGAAACTGCGTTTGAGAGGCCTTTGTAAGAGATGTTCCCGGTAGGCTGTAAGAGCACTGTGCAGAGCGAGTTGTTTCTTAGCTTCCCAAGGAGCTGGAAGCAAGATGCTTTGGGGCCCAACTCGCCCTTTGGAAAGAAGCCTGCACGTTGTGCCTTTCAGCTCTGCGGCAATGTAGCACACCCAGAGCAGAAGTTCCACTTCAGCCAGATCAGGCCTGCAAAGAAACTGCGTTTCACAGGCCTTTGTAATAGATGTTCCCGGTAGGCTGTAAGAGCACTGTGCAGAGCGTGTTGTTTCTTAGCTTCCCAAGGAGCTGGAAGCAAGATGCTTTGGGGCCCAACTCGCCCTTTGGAAAGAAGCCTGCACGTTGTGCCTTTCAGCTCTAGGGCAATGTAGCACACCCAGAGCAGAAGTTCCACTTCAGCCAGATCAGGCCTGCAAACAAACTGCGTTTCACAGGCCTTTGTAAGAGATGTTCCCGGTAGGCTGTGAGAGCACTGTGCAGAGCGAGTTGTTTCTCAGCTTCCCAAAGAGCTGGAAGCAAGATGCTTTGGGGCCCAACTCGCCCTTTGGAAAGAAGCCTGCACGTTGTTCCTTTCAGCTCTAGGGCAATGTAGCACACCCAGAGCAGAAGTTCTACTTCAGCCAGATCAGGCCTGCAACGAAACTGCATTTCACAGGCCTTTGTAGTGATGCTCCCGGTAGGCTGTAAGAGCACTCTGCAGAGCGAGTTGTTTCATGGCTAGCCCAAAGAGCTGGAAGCAAGATGCTTTGGGGCCCAACTCGCCCTTTGGAAAGAAGCCTGCACGTTGTGCCTTTCAGCTCTAGGCCAATGTAGCACACCCAGAGCAGAAGTTCTACATCAGCCAGATCAGGCCTGCAAAGAAACTGCGTTTCACAGGCCTTTGTAGCTGATGCTCCCGGTAGGCAGTAAGAGCACTGTGCAGAGCGAGTTGTTTCTTAGCTTCCCAAAGAGCTGGAAGCAAGATGCTTTGGGGCCCAACTCGCCCTTTGGAAAGAAGCCTGCACGTTGTGCCTTTCAGCTCTAGGGCAATGTAGAGCACGCAGAGCAGAAGTTCCACTTCAGCCAGATCAGGCCTGCAAAGAAACTGCATTTCACAGGCCTTTGTAACTGATGCTCCCGGTAGGCTGTAAGAGCACTGTGCAGAGTGAGTTGTTTCATAGCTAGCCCAAAGAGCTGGAAGCAAGATGCTTTGGGGCCCAACTCGCCCTTTGGAAACAGGCCTGCACGTTGTGCCCTTCAGCTCTAGGGCAATGTAGCACACCCAGAGCAGAAGTTCCACTTCAGCCAGATCAGGCCTGCAAAGAAACTGCATTTCACAGGCCTTTGTAAGAGATGTTCCCGGTAGGCTGTAAGAGCACTGTGCAGAGCGAGTTGTTTCTTAGCTTCCCAAAGAGCTGGAAGCAAGATGCTTTGGGGCCCAACTCGCCCTTTGGAAAGAAGCCTGCAGGTTGTGCCTTTCAGCTCTAGGCCAATGTAGCACACCCAGAGCAGAAGTTCTACTTCAGCCACATCAGGCCTGCAAAGAAACTGCGTTTCACAGGCCTTTGTAAGAGATGTTCCCGGTAGGCTGTAAGAGCACTGTGCAGAGCGAGTAGTTTCTTAGCTTCCCAAGGAGCTGGAAGCAATATGCTTTGCGGCCCAACTCGCCCTTTGCAAAGAAGCCTGCACGTTGTGCCTTTCAGCTCTAGGGCAATGTAGCACACGCAGAGCAGAAGTTCTAGTTCAGCCAGATCAGGCCTGCAAAGAAACTGCGTTTCACAGGCCTTTGTAAGAGATGTTCCCGGTAGGCTGTAAGAGCACTGTGCAGAGCGACTTGTTTCTTAGCTTCCCAAAGAGCTGGAAGCAAGATGCTTTGGGGCCCAACTCGCCCTTTGGAAAGAAGCCTGCACGTTGTGCCTTTCAGCTCTAGGCCAATGTAGCACACCCAGAGCAGAAGTTCTAGTTCAGCCAGATCAGGCCTGCAAAGAAACTGCGTTTCACAGGCCTTTGTAAGAGATGTTCCCCGTAGGCTGTAAGAGCACTGTGCAGAGCGAGTTGTTTCTTAGCTTCCCAAAGAGCTGGAAGCAAGATGCTTTGGGGTCCAACTCGCCCTTTGCAAAGAAGCCTGCACGTTGTGCCTTTCAGCTCTAGGGCAATGTAGCACACCCAGAGCAGAAGTTCTACTTCAGCCCAATCAGGCCTGCAAAGAAACTGCGTTTCACAGGCCTTTGTAAGAGATATTCCCGGTAGGCAGTAAGAGCACTGTGCAGAGCGAGTTGTTTCTTAGCTTCCCAAAGAGCTGGAAGCAAGATGCTTTGGGGCCCAACTCGCCCTTTGGAAAGAAGCCTGCACGTTGTGCCTTTCAGCTCTAGGGCAATGTAGCACACCCAGAGCAGAAGTTCCACTTCATCCAGATCAGGCCTGCAAAGAAACTGCGTTTTACAGGCCTTTGTAAGAGATGTTCCCGGTAGGCTGTAAGAGCACTGTGCTGAGCGAGTTGTTTCTTAGCTTCCCAAAGAGCTGGAAGCAAGAAGCTTTGGGGCCCAACTCGCCCTTTGGAAAGAAGCCTGCACGTTGTGCCTTTCAGCTGTAGGCCAATGTAGCACACCCAGAGCAGAAGTTCTACTTCAGCCAGATCAGGCCTGCAAAGAAACTTCGTTTCACAGGCCTTTGTAAGAGATGTTCCCTGTAGGTTGTAAGAGCACTGTGCAGAGCGAGTTGTTTCATAGCTAGCCCAAAGAGCTGGAAGCAAGATGCTTTGGGGCCCAACTCGCCCTTTGTAAAGAAGCCTGCACGTTGTGCCTTTCAGCTCTAGGCCAATGTAGCACACCCAGAGCAGAAGTTCTACTTCAGCGAGATCAGGCCTGCAAAGAAACTGCGTTTCACAGGCCTTTGTAAGAGATGTTCCCGGTAGGCTGTAAGAGCACTGTGCAGAGCGAGTTGTTTCTTATCTTCCCAAAGAGATGGAAGCAAGATGCTTTGGGGCCCAACCCGCCCTTTGGAAACAGGCCTGCACGTTGTGCCCTTCAGCTCTAGGGCAATGAAGCACACCAAGAGCAGAAGTTCTAGTTCAGCGTGATCAGGCCTGCAAAGAAACTGCATTTCACAGGCCTTTGTAAGTGATGGTTCCGGTAGGCTGTAAGAGCACTGTGCAGAGCGAGTTGTTTCATAGCTAGCCCAAAGAGCTGGAAGCAAGATGCTTTGGGGCCCAACTCGCCTTTTGCAAAGAAGCCTGCACATTGTGCCTTTCAGCTCTAGGGCCATGTAGCACACCCAGAGCAGAAGTTCTACTTCAGCCACATCAGGCCTGCAAAGAAACTGCGTTTCACAGGCCTTTGTAAGAGATGTTCCCGGTAGGCTGTAAGAGCACTGTGCAGAGCGAGTTGTTTCTTAGCTTCCCAAAGAGCTGGAAGCAAGATGCTTTGGGGCCCAACTCGCCCTTTGGAAAGAAGCCTGCACGTTGTGCCTTTCAGCTCTAGGGCAATGTAGCACACCCAGATCAGAAGTTCTACTTCAGCCAGATCAGGCCTGCAAAGAGACTGCGTTTCACAGGCCTTTGTAAGAGATGTTCCCGGTAGGCTGTAAGAGCACTGTGGAGAGCGAGTTGTTTCTTAGCTTCTCAAAGAGCTAGAAGCAAGATGCTTTGGGGCCCAACTCGCCCTTTGGAAAGAAGCCTGCACGTTGTGCCTTTCAGCTCTAGGGCAATGTAGCACACCCAGAGCAGAAGTTCTACTTCAGCCAGATCAGGCCTGCAAAGAAACTGCGTTTCACAGGCCTTTGTAAGAGATGTTCCCCGTAGGCTGTAAGAGCACTGTGCAGAGCGAGTTGTTTCTTAGCTTCCCAAGGAGCTGAAAGCAAGATGCTTTGCGGCCCAACTCGCCCTTTGCAAAGAAGCCTGCACGTTGTGCCTTTAAGCTCTAGGGCAATGTAGCACACCCAGAGCAGAAGCTCTACTTCAGCCAGATCAGGCCTACAAAGAAACTGCGTTTCACAGGCCTTTGTAAGAGATGTTCCCGGTAGGCTGTAAGAGCACTGTGCAGAGCGAGTTGTTTCTTAGCTTCCCAAAGAGCTGGAAGCAAGATGCTTTGCGGCCCAACTCGCCCTTTGCAAAGAAGCCTGCAAGCTGTGCCTTTCAGCTCTAGGGCAATGTAGCACACCCAGAGCAGAAGTTCTAGTTCAGCCAGATCAGGCCTACAAAGAAACTGCGTTTCACAGGCCTTTGTAAGAGATGTTCCCGGTAGGCTGTAAGAACACTGTGCAGAGTGAGTTGTTTCTTAGCTTCCCAAAGAGCTGGAAGCAAGATGCTTTGGGGCCCAACTCGCCCTTTGGAAAGAAGCCTGCACGTTGAGCCTTTCAGCTCTAGGCCAATGTAGCACACACAGAGCAGAAGTTCTACTTCAGCCAGATCAGGCCGGCAAAGAAACTGCGTTTGAGAGGCCTTTGTAGGAGATGTTCCCGGTAGGCTGTAACAGCACTGTGCAGAGCGAGTTGTTTCTTAGCTTCCCAAAGAGCTGGAAGCAAGATGCTTTGGGGCCCAACTCGCCCTTTGGAAAGAAGCCTGCACGTTGTGCCTTTCAGCTCTAGGGCAATGTAGCACACCCAGAGCAGAAGTTCTAGTTCAGCCAGATCAGGCCTGCAAAGAAACTGCGTTTCACAGGCCTTTGTAAGAGATGTTCCCGGTAGGCTGTAAGAGCACTGTGCAGAGCGAGTTGTTTCTTAGCTTTCCAAAGAGCTGGAAGCAAGATACTTTGGGGCCCTACTCGCCCTTTGGAAAGAAGCCTGCATGTTGTGCCTTTCAGCTCTAGGGCAATGTGGCACACCCAGAGCAGAAGTTCTAGTTCAGCCAGATCAGGCCTGCAAAGAAACTGCGTTTCACAGGCCTTTGTAAGAGATGCTCACGGTAGGCTGTAAGAGCACTGCGCACAGCGAGTTGTTTCTTAGCTTCCCAAAGAGCTGGAAGCAAGATGCTTTGGGGCCCAACTCGCCCTTTGGAAAGAAGCCTGCAGGTTGTGCCTTTCAGCTCTAGGCCAATGTAGCACACCCAGAGCAGAAGTTCTACTTCAGCCACATCAGGCCTGCAAAGAAACTGCGTTTCACAGGCCTTTGTAAGAGATGTTCCCGGTAGGCTGTAAGAGCACTGTGCAGAGC
Organism: Equus caballus; assembly: GCF_041296265.1. NCBI lineage: Eukaryota > Metazoa > Chordata > Mammalia > Perissodactyla > Equidae > Equus > Equus caballus. Next base: position 50,597,556 of record NC_091688.1, on the reverse strand, counting down.
GAGTAGTTTCTTAGCTTCCCAAGGAGCTGGAAGCAATATGCTTTGCGGCCCAACTCGCCCTTTGCAAAGAAGCCTGCACGTTGTGCCTTTCAGCTCTAGGGCAATGTAGCACACGCAGAGCAGAAGTTCTAGTTCAGCCAGATCAGGCCTGCAAAGAAACTGCGTTTCACAGGCCTTTGTAAGAGATGTTCCCGGTAGGCTGTAAGAGCACTGTGCAGAGCGACTTGTTTCTTAGCTTCCCAAAGAGCTGGAAGCAAGATGCTTTGGGGCCCAACTCGCCCTTTGGAAAGAAGCCTGCACGTTGTGCCTTTCAGCTCTAGGCCAATGTAGCACACCCAGAGCAGAAGTTCTAGTTCAGCCAGATCAGGCCTGCAAAGAAACTGCGTTTCACAGGCCTTTGTAAGAGATGTTCCCCGTAGGCTGTAAGAGCACTGTGCAGAGCGAGTTGTTTCTTAGCTTCCCAAAGAGCTGGAAGCAAGATGCTTTGGGGTCCAACTCGCCCTTTGCAAAGAAGCCTGCACGTTGTGCCTTTCAGCTCTAGGGCAATGTAGCACACCCAGAGCAGAAGTTCTACTTCAGCCCAATCAGGCCTGCAAAGAAACTGCGTTTCACAGGCCTTTGTAAGAGATATTCCCGGTAGGCAGTAAGAGCACTGTGCAGAGCGAGTTGTTTCTTAGCTTCCCAAAGAGCTGGAAGCAAGATGCTTTGGGGCCCAACTCGCCCTTTGGAAAGAAGCCTGCACGTTGTGCCTTTCAGCTCTAGGGCAATGTAGCACACCCAGAGCAGAAGTTCCACTTCATCCAGATCAGGCCTGCAAAGAAACTGCGTTTTACAGGCCTTTGTAAGAGATGTTCCCGGTAGGCTGTAAGAGCACTGTGCTGAGCGAGTTGTTTCTTAGCTTCCCAAAGAGCTGGAAGCAAGAAGCTTTGGGGCCCAACTCGCCCTTTGGAAAGAAGCCTGCACGTTGTGCCTTTCAGCTGTAGGCCAATGTAGCACACCCAGAGCAGAAGTTCTACTTCAGCCAGATCAGGCCTGCAAAGAAACTTCGTTTCACAGGCCTTTGTAAGAGATGTTCCCTGTAGGTTGTAAGAGCACTGTGCAGAGCGAGTTGTTTCATAGCTAGCCCAAAGAGCTGGAAGCAAGATGCTTTGGGGCCCAACTCGCCCTTTGTAAAGAAGCCTGCACGTTGTGCCTTTCAGCTCTAGGCCAATGTAGCACACCCAGAGCAGAAGTTCTACTTCAGCGAGATCAGGCCTGCAAAGAAACTGCGTTTCACAGGCCTTTGTAAGAGATGTTCCCGGTAGGCTGTAAGAGCACTGTGCAGAGCGAGTTGTTTCTTATCTTCCCAAAGAGATGGAAGCAAGATGCTTTGGGGCCCAACCCGCCCTTTGGAAACAGGCCTGCACGTTGTGCCCTTCAGCTCTAGGGCAATGAAGCACACCAAGAGCAGAAGTTCTAGTTCAGCGTGATCAGGCCTGCAAGGAAACTGCATTTCACAGGCCTTTGTAAGTGATGGTTCCGGTAGGCTGTAAGAGCACTGTGCAGAGCGAGTTGTTTCATAGCTAGCCCAAAGAGCTGGAAGCAAGATGCTTTGGGGCCCAACTCGCCTTTTGCAAAGAAGCCTGCACATTGTGCCTTTCAGCTCTAGGGCCATGTAGCACACCCAGAGCAGAAGTTCTACTTCAGCCAGATCAGGCCTGCAAAGAAACTGCGTTTCACAGGCCTTTGTAAGAGATGTTCCCGGTAGGCTGTAAGAGCACTGTGCAGAGCGAGTTGTTTCTTAGCTTCCCAAAGAGCTGGAAGCAAGATGCTTTGGGGCCCAACTCGCCCTTTGGAAAGAAGCCTGCACGTTGTGCCTTTCAGCTCTAGGGCAATGTAGCACACCCAGATCAGAAGTTCTACTTCAGCCAGATCAGGCCTGCAAAGAGACTGCGTTTCACAGGCCTTTGTAAGAGATGTTCCCGGTAGGCTGTAAGAGCACTGTGGAGAGCGAGTTGTTTCTTAGCTTCTCAAAGAGCTAGAAGCAAGATGCTTTGGGGCCCAACTCGCCCTTTGGAAAGAAGCCTGCACGTTGTGCCTTTCAGCTCTAGGGCAATGTAGCACACCCAGAGCAGAAGTTCTACTTCAGCCAGATCAGGCCTGCAAAGAAACTGCGTTTCACAGGCCTTTGTAAGAGATGTTCCCCGTAGGCTGTAAGAGCACTGTGCAGAGCGAGTTGTTTCTTAGCTTCCCAAGGAGCTGAAAGCAAGATGCTTTGCGGCCCAACTCGCCCTTTGCAAAGAAGCCTGCACGTTGTGCCTTTAAGCTCTAGGGCAATGTAGCACACCCAGAGCAGAAGCTCTACTTCAGCCAGATCAGGCCTACAAAGAAACTGCGTTTCACAGGCCTTTGTAAGAGATGTTCCCGGTAGGCTGTAAGAGCACTGTGCAGAGCGAGTTGTTTCTTAGCTTCCCAAAGAGCTGGAAGCAAGATGCTTTGCGGCCCAACTCGCCCTTTGCAAAGAAGCCTGCAAGCTGTGCCTTTCAGCTCTAGGGCAATGTAGCACACCCAGAGCAGAAGTTCTAGTTCAGCCAGATCAGGCCTACAAAGAAACTGCGTTTCACAGGCCTTTGTAAGAGATGTTCCCGGTAGGCTGTAAGAACACTGTGCAGAGTGAGTTGTTTCTTAGCTTCCCAAAGAGCTGGAAGCAAGATGCTTTGGGGCCCAACTCGCCCTTTGGAAAGAAGCCTGCACGTTGAGCCTTTCAGCTCTAGGCCAATGTAGCACACACAGAGCAGAAGTTCTACTTCAGCCAGATCAGGCCGGCAAAGAAACTGCGTTTGAGAGGCCTTTGTAGGAGATGTTCCCGGTAGGCTGTAACAGCACTGTGCAGAGCGAGTTGTTTCTTAGCTTCCCAAAGAGCTGGAAGCAAGATGCTTTGGGGCCCAACTCGCCCTTTGGAAAGAAGCCTGCACGTTGTGCCTTTCAGCTCTAGGGCAATGTAGCACACCCAGAGCAGAAGTTCTAGTTCAGCCAGATCAGGCCTGCAAAGAAACTGCGTTTCACAGGCCTTTGTAAGAGATGTTCCCGGTAGGCTGTAAGAGCACTGTGCAGAGCGAGTTGTTTCTTAGCTTTCCAAAGAGCTGGAAGCAAGATACTTTGGGGCCCTACTCGCCCTTTGGAAAGAAGCCTGCATGTTGTGCCTTTCAGCTCTAGGGCAATGTGGCACACCCAGAGCAGAAGTTCTAGTTCAGCCAGATCAGGCCTGCAAAGAAACTGCGTTTCACAGGCCTTTGTAAGAGATGCTCACGGTAGGCTGTAAGAGCACTGCGCACAGCGAGTTGTTTCTTAGCTTCCCAAAGAGCTGGAAGCAAGATGCTTTGGGGCCCAACTCGCCCTTTGGAAAGAAGCCTGCACGTTGAGCCTTTCAGCTCTAGGTCCATGTAGCACACCCAGAGCAGAAGTTCTACTTCAGCCAGATCAGGCCTGCAAAGAAACTGCGTTTCACAGGCCTTTGTAAGAGATGTTCCCGGTAGGCTGTAAGAGCACTGTGCAGAGCGAGTTGTTTCTTAGCTTCCCAAAGAGCTGGAAGCAAGATGCTTTGGGGCCCAACTCGCCCTTTGGAAAGAAGCCTGCACGTTGTGCCTTTCAGCTCTAGGCCAATGTAGCCCACCCAGAGCAGAAGTTCTACTTCAGCCAGATCAGGCCTGCAAAGAAACTGCGTTTTACAGGCCTTTGTAAGAGATGTTCCCCGTAGGCTGTAAGAGCACTGTGCAGAGCGACATGTTACTTAGCTTCCCAAGGAGCTGTAAGCAAGATGCTTTGCGGCCCAACTCTCCCTTTGCAAAGAAGCCTGCACGTTGTGCCTTTCAGCTCTAGGGCAATGTAGCACACGCAGAGCAGAAGTTCTAGTTCAGCCAGATCAGGCCTGCAAAGAAACTGCGTTTCACAGGCCTTTGTAAGAGATGTTCCCGGTAGGCTGTAAGAGCACTGTGCAGAGCGAGTTGTTTCTTAGCTTCCCAAAGAGCTGGAAGCAAGATGCTTTGGGGCCCAACTCGCCCTTTGGAAAGAAGCCTGCAGGTTGTGCCTTTCAGCTCTAGGCCAATGTAGCACACCCAGAGCAGAAGTTCTACTTCAGCCAGATCAGGCCTGCAAAGAAACTGCGTTTCACAGGCCTTTGTAAGAGATGTTCCCAGTAGGCTGTAAGAGCACTGTGCAGAGCGAGTTGTTTCTTAGCTTCCCAAGGAGCTGGAAGCAAGATGCTTTGGGGCCCAACTCGCCCTTTGCAAAGAAGCCTGCACGTTGTGCCTTTCAGCTCTAGGGCAATGTAGCACATGCAGAGCAGAAGTTCTAGTTCAGCCAGATCAGGCCTGCAAAGAAACTGCGTTTCACAGGCCTTTGTAAGAGATGTTCCCGGTAGGCTGTAAGAGCACTGTGCAGAGCGAGTTGTTTCTTAGCTTCCCAAAGAGCTGGAAGCAAGATGCTTTGGGGCCCAACTCGCCCTTTGGAAAGAAGCCTGCACGTTGTGCCTTTCAGCTCTAGGCCAATGTAGCACACACAGAGCAGAAGTTCTACTTCAGCCAGATCAGGCCTGCAAAGAAACTGCGTTTGAGATGCCTTGTAAGAGATGTTCCCGGAAGGCTGTAACAGCACTGTGCAGAGCGAGTTGATTCTTAGCTTCCCAAAGAGCTGGAAGCAAGATGCTTTTGGGCCCAACTCGCCCTTTGGAAAGAAGCCTGCACGTTGTGCCTTTCAGCTCTAGGGCAATGTAGCACACCCAGATCAGAAGTTCTACTTCAGCCAGATCAGGCCTGCAAAGAAACTGCGTTTCACAGGCCTTTGTAAGAGATGTTCCCGGTAGGCTGTAAGAGCACTGTGGAGAGCGAGTTGTTTCTTAGCTTCTCAAAGAGCTAGAAGCAAGATGCTTTGGGGCCCAACTCGCCCTTTGGAAAGAAGCCTGCACGTTGTGCCTTTCAGCTCTAGGGCAATGTAGCACACCCAGAGCAGAAGTTCTACTTCAGCCGTATCAGGCCTGCAAAGAAACTGCGTTTCACAGGCCTTTGTAAGAGATGTTCCCGGTAAGCTGTAAGAGCACTGTGCAGAGCGAGTTGTTTCTTAGCTTCCCAAAGAGCTGGAAGCAAGATGCTTTGGGGCCCAACTCGCCCTTTGGAAAGAAGCCTGCACGTTGTGCCTTTCCGCTCTAGGCCAATGTAGGAGACCCAGAGCAGAAGTTCTACTTCAGCCAGATCAGGCCTGCAAAGAAACTGCGTTTCACAGGCCTTTGTAAGAGATGTTCCCCGTAGGCAGTAAGAGCACTGTGCAGAGCGAGTTGTTTCTTAGCTTCCCAAGGAGCTGAAAGCAAGATGCTTTGCGGCCCAACTCGCCCTTTGGAAAGAAGCCTGCACGTTGTGCCTTTAAGCTCTAGGGCAATGTAGCACACCCAGAGCAGAAGCTCTACTTCAGCCAGATCAGGCCTACAAAGAAACTGCGTTTCACAGGCCTTTGTAAGAGATGTTCCCGGTAGGCTGTAAGAGCACTGTGCAGAGCGAGTTGTTTCTTAGCTTCCCAAAGAGCTGGAAGCAAGATGCTTTGCGGCCCAACTCGCCCTTTGCAAAGAAGCCTGCAAGCTGTGCCTTTCAGCTCTAGGGCAATGTAGCACACCCAGAGCAGAAGTTCTAGTTCAGCCAGATCAGGCCTACAAAGAAACTGCGTTTCACAGGCCTTTGTAAGAGATGTTCCCGGTAGGCTGTAAGAACACTGTGCAGAGTGAGTTGTTTCTTAGCTTCCCAAAGAGCTGGAAAAAGATGCTTTGGGGCCCAACTCGCCCTTTGGAAAGAAGCCTGCACGTTGAGCCTTTCAGCTCTAGGCCAATGTAGCACACACAGAGCAGAAGTTCTACTTCAGCCAGATCAGGCCGGCAAAGAAACTGCGTTTGAGAGGCCTTTGTAGGAGATGTTCCCGGTAGGCTGTAACAGCACTGTGCAGAGCGAGTTGTTTCTTAGCTTCCCAAAGAGCTGGAAGCAAGATGCTTTGGGGCCCAACTCGCCCTTTGGAAAGAAGCCTGCACGTTGTGCCTTTCAGCTCTAGGGCAATGTAGCACACCCAGAGCAGAAGTTCTAGTTCAGCCAGATCAGGCCTGCAAAGAAACTGCGTTTCACAGGCCTTTGTAAGAGATGTTCCCGGTAGGCTGTAAGAGCACTGTGCAGAGCGAGTTGTTTCTTAGCTTTCCAAAGAGCTGGAAGCAAGATACTTTGGGGCCCTACTCGCCCTTTGGAAAGAAGCCTGCATGTTGTGCCTTTCAGCTCTAGGGCAATGTGGCACACCCAGAGCAGAAGTTCTAGTTCAGCCAGATCAGGCCTGCAAAGAAACTGCGTTTCACAGGCCTTTGTAAGAGATGCTCACGGTAGGCTGTAAGAGCACTGCGCACAGCGAGTTGTTTCTTAGCTTCCCAAAGAGCTGGAAGCAAGATGCTTTGGGGCCCAACTCGCCCTTTGGAAAGAAGCCTGCACGTTGAGCCTTTCAGCTCTAGGTCCATGTAGCACACCCAGAGCAGAAGTTCTACTTCAGCCAGATCAGGCCTGCAAAGAAACTGCGTTTCACAGGCCTTTGTAAGAGATGTTCCCGGTAGGCTGTAAGAGCACTGTGCAGAGCGAGTTGTTCTTAGCTTCCCAAAGAGCTGGAAGCAAGATGCTTTGGGGCCCAACTCACCCTTTGGAAAGAAGCCTGCACGTTGTGCCTTTCAGCTCTAGGCCAATGTAGCACACCCAGAGCAGAAGTTCTACTTGAGCCAGATCAGGCCTGCAAAGAAACTGCGTTTGAGATGCCTTTGTAAGAGTTGTTCCCGGTAGGCTGTAAAAGCACTGTGCAGAGCGAGTTGTTTCTTAGCTTCCCAAAGAGCTGGAAGCAAGATGCTTTGGAGCCCAACTCGCTCTTTGGAAACAGGCCTGCACGTTGTGCCCTTCAGCTCTAGGGCAATGTAGCACACCCAGAGCAGAAGTTCTACATCAGCCAGATCAGGCCTGCAAAGAAACTGCGTTTCACAGACCTTTGTAAGAGATGTTCCCGGTAGGCTGTAAGAGCACTGTGCAGAGCGAGTTGTTTCTTAGCTTCCCAAAGAGCTGGAAGCAAGATGCTTTGGGCCCAAATCGCCCTTTGGAACGAAGCCTGCACGTTGTGCCTTTCAGCTCTAGCGCCATGTAGCACACCCAGAGCAGAAGTTCTAGTTCAGCCAGATCAGGCCTGCAAAGAAACTGCATTTCACAGGCCTTTGTAACTGATGCTCCCGGTAGGCTGTAAGAGCACTGTGCAGAGCGAGTTGTTTCATAGCTAGCCCAAAGAGCTGGAAGCAAGATGCTTTGGGGCCCAACTCGCCCTTTGGAAACAGGCCTGCACGTTGTGCCCTTCAGCTCTAGGGCAATGTAGCACACCCAGAGCAGAAGTTCTAGTTCAGCCAGATGAGGCCTGCAAAGAAACTGCGTTTCACAGGCCTTTGTAAGAGATGTTCCCGGTAGGCTGTAAGAGCACTGCGCACATCGAGTTGTTTCTTAGCTTCCCAAAGAGCTGGAAGCAAGATGCTTTGGGGCCCAACTCGCCTTTTGCAAAGAAGCCTGCACATTGTGCCTTTCAGCTCTAGGTCCATGAAGCACACCCAGAGCAGAAGTTCTACTTCAGCCAGATGAGGCCTGCAAAGAAACTGCGTTTCACAGGCCTTTGTAAGAGATGTTCCCGGTAGGCTGTAAGAGCACTGTGCAGAGCGAGTTGTTTCTTAGCTTCCCAAAGAGCTGGAAGCAAGATGCTTTGGGGCCCAACTCGCCCTTTGGAAAGAAGCCTGCAGGTTGTGCCTTTCAGCTCTAGGCCAATGTAGCACACCCAGAGCAGAAGTTCTACTTCAGCCACATCAGGCCTGCAAAGAAACTGCGTTTCACAGGCCTTTGTAAGAGATGTTCCCGGTAGGCTGTAAGAGCACTGTGCAGAGCGAGTAGTTTCTTAGCTTCCCAAGGAGCTGGAAGCAAGATGCTTTGCGGCCCAACTCGCCCTTTGCAAAGAAGCCTGCACGTTGTGCCTTTCAGCTCTAGGGCAATGTAGCACACCCAGAGCAGAAGTTCTAGTTCAGCCAGATCAGGCCTGCAAAGAAACTGCGTTTCACAGGCCTTTGTAAGAGATGTTCCCGGTAGGCTGTAAGAGCACTGTGCAGAGCGACTTGTTTCTTAGCTTCCCAAAGAGCTGGAAGCAAGATGCTTTGCGGCCCAACTCGCCCTTTTGAAAGAAGCCTGCACATTGTGCCTTTCAGCTCTAGGCCAATGTAGCACACCCAGAGCAGAAGTTCTACTTCAGCCAGATCAGGCCTGCAAAGAAACTGCGTTTCACAGGCCTTTGTAAGAGATGTTCCCGGTAGGCTGTAAGAGCACTGTGCAGAGCGAGTTGTTTCTTAGCTTCCCAAAGAGCTGGAAGCAAGATGCTTTGGGGCCCAACTCGCCCTTTGCAAAGAAGCCTGCACGTTGTGCCTTTCAGCTCTAGGGCAATGTAGCACACCCAGAGCAGAAGTTCTACTTCAGCCCAATCAGGCCTGCAAAGAAACTGCGTTTCACAGGCCTTTGTAAGAGATATTCCCGGTAGGCAGTAAGAGCACTGTGCAGAGCGAGTTGTTTCTTAGCTTCCCAAAGAGCTGGAAGCAAGACGCTTTGGGGCCCAACTCGCCCTTTGGAAAGAAGCCTGCACGTTGTGCCTTTCAGCTCTAGGGCAATGTAGCACACCCAGAGCAGAAGTTCTAGTTCAGCCAGATCAGGCCTGCAAAGAAACTGCGTTTCAAAGGCCTTTGTAAGAGATGTTCCCGGTAGGCTGTAAGAGCACTGTGCAGAGCGAGTTGTTTCTTAGCTTCCCAAAGATCTGGAAGCAAGAAGCTTTGGGGCCCAAATCGCCCTTTGGAAAGAAGCCTGCACGTTGTGCCTTTCAGCTCTAGGCCAATGTAGCACACCCAGAGCAGAAGTTCTACTTCAGCCAGATCAGGCCTGCAAAGAAACTTCGTTTCACAGGCCTTTGTAAGAGATGTTCCCTGTAGGCTGTAAGAGCACTGTGCAGAGCGAGTTGTTTCATAGCTAGCCCAAAGAGCTGGAAGCAAGATGCTTTGGGGCCCAACTCGCCCTTTGTAAAGAAGCCTGCACGTTGTGCCTTTCAGCTCTAGGCCAATGTAGCACACCCAGAGCAGAAGTTCTACTTCAGCGAGATCAGGCCTGCAAAGAAACTGCGTTTGAGATGCCTTTGTAAGAGATGTTCCCGGTAGGCTGTAAAAGCACTGTGCAGAGCGAGTTGTTTCTTAGCTTCCCAAAGAGCTGGAAGCAAGATGCTTTGGGGCCCAACTCGCCCTTTGGAAAGAAGACTGAACGTTGTGCCTTTCAGCTCTAGGGAAATGTAGCACAGCCAGAGCAGAAGTCTGGTTCAGCCAGATTAGGCCTGCAAAGAAACTGCATTTCACAGGCCTTTGTAACTGATGCTCCCGGTAGGCTGTAAGAGCACTGTGCAGAGCGAGTTGTTTCTTAGCTTCCCAAAGAGCTGGAAGCAAGATGCTTTGCGGCCCAACTCGCCCTTTGGAAAGAAGCCTGCACGTTGTGCCTTTCAGCTCTAGGGCAATGTAGCACACCCAGAGCAGAAGTTCCACTTCAGCCAGATCAGGCCTGCAAAGAAACTGCGTTTCACAGGCCTTTGTAAGAGATGTTCCCGGTAGGCTGTAAGAGCACTGTGCAGAGCGAGTTATTTCTTAGCTTCCCAAAGAGCTGGAAGCAAGATGCTTTGGGGCCCAACTCGCCCTTTGCAAAGAAGCCTGCACGTTGTGCCTTTGAGCTCTAGGCCAATGTAGCACACCCAGAGCAGAAGTTCTACTTCAGCGAGATCAGGCCTGCAAAGAAACTGCGTTTCACAGGCCTTTGTAAGAGATGTTCCCGGTAGGCAGTAAGAGCACTGTGCAGAGCGAGTTGTTTCTTAGCTGCCCAAAGAGCTGGAAGCAAGATGCTTTGGGGCCCAACTCGCCCTTTGGAAAGAAGCCTGCACGTTGTGCCTTTCAGCTCTAGGGCAATGTAGCACACCCAGAGCAGAAGTTCCACTTCAGCCAGATCAGGCCTGCAAAGAAACTGCGTTTCACAGGCCTTTGTAAGAGATGTTCCCGGTAGGCTGTAAGAGCACTGTGCAGAGCGAGTTGTTTCTCAGCTTCCCAATGAGCTGGAAGCAAGATGCTTTGCGGCCCAACTCGCCCTTTGGAAAGAAGCCTGCACGTTGTTCCTTTCAGCTCTAGGGCAATGTAGCACACCCAGAGCAGAAGTTCTACTTCAGCCAGATCAGGCCTGCAAAGAAACTGCATTTCACAGGCCTTTGTAGTGATGCTCCCGGTAGGCTGTAAGAGCACTCTGCAGAGCGAGTTGTTTCATGGCTAGCCCAAAGAGCTGGAAGCAAGATGCTTTGGGGCCCAACTCGCCCTTTGGAAAGAAGCCTGCACGTTGTGCCTTTCAGCTCTAGGCCAATGTAGCACACCCAGAGCAGAAGTTCTACATCAGCCAGATCAGGCCTGCAAAGAAACTGCGTTTCACAGGCCTTTGTAAGCGATGTTCCCGGTAGGCTGTAAGAGAACTGTGCAGAGCGAGTTGTTTCTTAGCTTCCCAAAGAGCTGGAAGCAAGATGCTTTGGGGCCCAACTCGCCCTTTGCAAAGAAGCCTGCACGTTGTGCCTTTCAGCTCTAGGCCAATGTAGCACACCCAGAGCAGAAGTTCTACTTCAGCCAGATCAGGCCTGCAAAGAAACTGCGTTTCACAGGCCTTTGTAAGAGATGTTCCCGGTAGGCTGTAAGAGCACTGTGCAGAGCGAGTTGTTTCTTAGCTTCCCAAAGAGCTGGAAGCAAGATGCTTTGGGGCCCAACTCGCCCTTTGCAAAGAAGCCTGCACGTTGTGACTTTCAGCTCTAGGGCAATGTAGCACACCCAGATCAGAAGTTCTACTTCAGCCAGATCAGGCCTGCAAAGAAAGTGCGTTTCACAGGCCTTTGTAAGAGATATTCCCGGTAGGCAGTAAGAGCACTGTGCAGAGCGAGTTGTTTCTTAGCTTCCCAAAGAGCTGGAAGCAAGATGCTTTGGGGCCCAACTCGCCCTTTGGAAAGAAGCCTGCACGTTGTGCCTTTCAGCTCTAGGCCAATGTAGCACACCCAGAGCAGAAGTTCTAGTTCAGCCAGATCAGGCCTGCAAAGAAACTGCGTTTCACAGGCCTTTGTAAGAGATGTTCCCGGTAGGCTGTAAGAGCACTGTGCAGAGCGAGTTGTTTCTTAGCTTCCGAAAGAGCTGGAAGCAAGAAGCTTTGGGGCCCAACTCGCCCTTTGGAAAGAAGCCTGCACGTTGTGCCTTTCAGCTCTAGGCCAATGTAGCACACCCAGAGCAGAAGTTCTACTTCAGCCAGATCAGGCCTGCAAAGAAACTTCGTTTCACAGGCCTTTGTAAGAGATGTTCCCGGTAGGCTGTAAGAGCACTGTGCAGAGCGAGTTGTTTCATAGCTAGCCCAAAGAGCTGGAAGCAAGATGCTTTGGGGCCCAACTCGCCCTTTGGAAAGAAGCCTGCACGTTGTGCCTTTCAGCTCTAGGGCCATGTAGCACACCCAGAGCAGAAGTTCTACCTCAGCCAGATCAGGCCTGCAAAGAAACTGCGTTTGACAGGCCTTTGTATGAGATGTTCCCGGTAGGCTTTAAGAGCACTGTGCAGAGCGTGTTGTTTCTTAGCTTCCCAAAGAGCTGGAAGCAAGATGCTTTGGGGCCCAACTCGCCCTTTGGAAAGAAGCCTGCAGCTTGTGCCTTTCAGCTCTAGGCCAATGTAGCACACCCAGAGCAGAAGTTCTACTTCAGCCAGATCAGGCCTGCAAAGAAACTGCGTTTCACAGGCCTTTGTAAGGGATGTTCCCGGTAGGCTGTAAGAGCACTGTGCAGAGCGAGTTGTTTGTTACCTTCGCAAGGAGCTGGAAGCAAGATGCTTTGCGGCCCAACTCGCCCTTTGCAAAGAAGCCTGCACGTTGTGCCTTTCAGCTCTAGGGCAATGTAGCACACCCAGAGCAGAAGTTCTAGTTCAGCCAGATCAGGCCTGCAAAGAAACTGCATTTGACAGGCCTTTGTAAGAGATGTTCCCGGTAGGCTGTAAGAGCACTGTGCAGAGCGAGTTGTTTCTTAGCTTCCCAAAGAGCTGGAAGCAAGATGCTTTGGGGCCCAACTCGCCCTTTGGAAAGAAGCCTGCACGTTGTGCCTTTCAGCTCTAGGCCAATGTAGCACACCCAGAGCAGAAGTTCTACTTCAGCCAGATCAGGCCTGCAAAGAAACTGCGTTTGAGATGCCTTTGTAAGATATGTTCCCGGTAGGCTGTAAAAGCACTGTGCAGAGCGAGTTGTTTCTTAGCTTCCCAAAGAGCTGGAAGCAAGATGCTTTGGGGCCCAACTCGCCCTTTGGAAAGAAGACTGAACGTTGTGCCTTTCAGCTCTAGGGAAATGTAGCACACCCAGAGCAGAAGTTCTGGTTCAGCCAGATTAGGCCTGCAAAGAAACTGCATTTCACAGGCCTTTGTAACTGATGCTCCCGGTAGGCTGTAAGAGCACTGTGCAGAGCGAGTTGTTTCTTAGCTTCCCAAAGAGCTGGAAGCAAGATGCTTTGGGGCCCAACTCGCCCTTTGGAAAGAAGCCTGCACGTTGTGCCTTTCATCTCTAGGCCAATGTAGCACACCCACAGCAGAAGTTCTACTTCAGCCAGATCAGGCCTGCAAAGAAACTGCGTTTGAGAGGCCTTTGTAAGAGATGTTCCCGGTAGGCTGTAAGAGCACTGTGCAGAGCGAGTTGTTTCTTAGCTTCCCAAAGAGCTGGAAGCAAGATGCTTTGGGGCCCAACTCGCCCTTTGGAAAGAAGCCTGCACGTTGTGCCTTTGAGCTCTAGGGCAATGTAGCACACCCAGGTCAGAAGTTCCACTTCAGCCAGATCAGGCCTGCAAAGAAACTCGTTTCACAGGCCTTTGTAAGAGATGTTCCCAGTAGGCTGTAAGAGCACTGTGCAGAGCGAGTTGTTTCTTAGCTTCCCAAAGAGCTGGAAGCAAGATGCTTTGGGGCCCAACTCGCCCTTTGGAAAGAAGCCTGCACGTTGTGCCTTTAAGCTCTGGGGCAATGTAGCACACCCAGAGCAGAAGTTCCACTTCAGCCAGATCAGGCCTGCAAAGAAACTGCGTTTCACAGGCCTTTGTAGTGATGCTCCCGGTAGGCTGTAAGAGCACTGTGCAGAGCGTGTTGTTTCTTAGCTTCCCAAGGAGCTGGAAGCAAGATGCTTTGGGGCCCAACTCGCCCTTTGGAAAGAAGCCTGCACGTTGTGCCTTTCAGCTCTAGGGCAATGTAGCACACCCAGAGCAGAAGTTCTACATCAGCCAGATCAGGCCTGCAAAGAAACTGCGTTTCACAGGCCTTTGTAAGAGATGTTCCAGGTAGGCTGTAAGAGCACTGTGCAGAGCGAGTTGTTTCTTAGCTTCCCAAAGAGCTGGAAGCAAGATGCTTTGGGGCCCAACTCGCCCTTTGGAAAGAAGCCTGCACGTTGTGCCTTTCAGCTCTAGGGCAATGTAGAGCACCCAGAGCAGAAGTTCCACTTCAGCCAGATCAGGCCTGCAAAGAAACTGCGTTTCACAGGCCTTAGTAAGAGATGTTCCCCGTAGGCTGTAAGAGCACTGTGCAGAGCGAGTTGTTTCTTAGCTTCCCAAAGAGCTGGAAGCAAGATGCTTTGGGGCCCAACTCGCCCTTTGCAAAGAAGCCTGCACGTTGAGCCTTTCAGCTCTAGGTCCATGTAGCACACCCAGAGCAGATGTTCTACTTCAGCCAGATCAGGCCTGCAAAGAAACTGCGTTTGAGATGCCTTTGTAAGAGTTGTTCCCGGTAGGCTGTAAAAGCACTGTGCAGAGCGAGTTGTTTCTTAGCTTCCCAAAGAGCTGGAAGCAAGATGCTTTGGAGCCCAACTCGCTCTTTGGAAACAGGCCTGCACGTTGTGCCCTTCAGCTCTAGGGCAATGTAGCACACCCAGAGCAGAAGTTCTAGTTCAGCATGATCAGGCCTGCAAAGAAACTGCATTTCACAGGCCTTTGTAAGTGATGGTCCCGGTAGGCTGTAAGAGCACTGTGCAGAGCGAGTTGCTTCATAGCTAGCCCAAAGAGCTGGAAGCAAGATGCTTTGGGGCCCAACTCGCCTTTTGGAAAGAATCCTGCACATTGTGCCTTTCAGCTCTAGGGCCATGTAGCACACCCAGAGCAGAAGTTCTACTTCAGCCAGATCAGGCCTGCAAAGAAACTGCGTTTCACAGGCCTTTGGAAGAGATGCTCCCGGTAGGCTGTAAGAGCACTGTGCAGAGCGAGTTGTTTCTTAGCTTCCCAAAGAGCTGGAAGCAAGATGCTTTGCGTCCCAACTCGCCCTTTGCAAAGAAGCCTGCACGTTGTGCCTTTCAGCTCTATGGCAATGTAGCACACGCAGAGCAGAAGTTCTAGTTCAGCCAGATCAGGCCTGCAAAGAAAGTGCGTTTCACAGGCCTTTGTAAGAGATGTTCCCGGTAGGCTGTAAGAGCACTGTGCAGAGCGAGTTGTTTCTTAGCTTCCCAAAGAGCTGGAAGCAAGATGCTTTGGGGCCCAACTCGCCCTTTGGAAAGAAGCCTGCACGTTGTGCCTTTCAGCTCTAGGCCAATGTAGCACACACAGAGCAGAAGTTCTACTTCAGCCAGATCAGGCCTGCAAAGAAACTGCGTTTGAGATGCCTTTGTAAGAGATGTTCCCGGTAGGCTGTAAAAGCACTGTGCAGAGCGAGTTGTTTCTTAGCTTCCCAAAGAGCTGGAAGCAAGATGCTTTGGGGCCCAACTCGCCCTTTGGAAAGAAGCCTGCACGTTGTGCCTTTCAGCTCTAGGGAAATGTAGCACAGCCAGAGCAGAAGTTCTGGTTCAGCCAGATTAGGCCTGCAAAGAAACTGCATTTCACAGGCCTTTGTAACTGATGCTCCCGGTAGGCTGTAAGAGCACTGTGCAGAGCGAGTTGTTTCTTAGCTTCCCAAAGAGCTGGAAGCAAGATGCTTTGGGGCCCAACTCGCCCTTTGGAAAGAAGCCTGCACGTTGTGCCTTTCAGCTCTAGGGCAATGTAGCACACACAGAGCAGAAGTTCCACTTCAACCAGATCAGGCCTGCAAAGAAACTGCGTTTCACAGGCCTTTGTAAGAGATGTTCCCGGTAGGCTCTAAGAGCACTGTGCAGAGCGAGTTGTTTCTTAGCTTCCCAAAGAGCTGGAAGCAAGATGCTTTGGGGCCCAACTCGCCCTTTGCAAAGAAGCCTGCACGTTGTGCCTTTGAGCTCTAGGCCAATGTAGCACACCCAGAGCAGAAGTTCTACTTCAGCGAGATCAGGCCTGCAAAGAAACTGCGTTTCACAGGCCTTTGTAAGAGATGTTCCCGGTAGGCAGTAAGAGCACTGTGCAGAGCGAGTTGTTTCTCAGCTTCCCAATGAGCTGGAAGCAAGATGCTTTGCGGCCCAACTCGCCCTTTGGAAAGAAGCCTGCACGTTGTTCCTTTCAGCTCTAGGGCAATGTAGCACACCCAGAGCAGAAGTTCTACTTCAGCCAGATCAGGCCTGCAAAGAAACTGCATTTCACAGGCCTTTGTAGTGATGCTCCCGGTAGGCTGTAAGAGCACTCTGCAGAGCGAGTTGTTTCATGGCTAGCCCAAAGAGCTGGAAGCAAGATGCTTTGGGGCCCAACTCGCCCTTTGGAAAGAAGCCTGCACGTTGTGCCTTTCAGCTCTAGGCCAATGTAGCACACCCAGAGCAGAAGTTCTACATCAGCCAGATCAGGCCTGCAAAGAAACTGCGTTTCACAGGCCTTTGTAAGCGATGTTCCCGGTAGGGTGTAAGAGAACTGTGCAGAGCGAGTTGTTTCTTAGCTTCCCAAAGAGCTGGAAGCAAGATGCTTTGGGGCCCAACTCGCCCTTTGCAAAGAAGCCTGCACGTTGTGCCTTTCAGCTCTAGGCCAATGTAGCACACCCAGAGCAGAAGTTCTACTTCAGCCAGATCAGGCCTGCAAAGAAACTGCGTTTCACAGGCCTTTGTACGAGATGTTCCCGGTAGGCTGTAAGAGCACTGTGCAGAGCGAGTTGTTTCTTAGCTTCCCAAAGAGCTGGAAGCAAGATGCTTTGGGGCCCAACTCGCCCTTTGCAAAGAAGCCTGCACGTTGTGCCTTTCAGCTCTAGGCCAATGTAGCACACCCAGAGCAGAAGTTCTACTTCAGCCAGATCAGGCCTGCAAAGAAACTGCGTTTCACAGGCCTTTGTACGAGATGTTCCCGGTAGGCTGTAAGAGCACTGTGCAGAGCGAGTTGTTTCTTAGCTTCCCAAAGAGCTGGAAGCAAGATGCTTTGGGGCCCAACTCGCCCTTTGGAAAGAAGCCTGCACGTTGTGTCTTTCAGCTCTAGGCCAATGTAGCACACCCACAGCAGAAGTTCTACTTCAGCCAGATCAGGCCTGCAAAGAAACTGCGTTTGAGATGCCTTTGTAAGATATGTTCCCGGTAGGCTGTAAAAGCACTGTGCAGAGCGAGTTGTTTCTTAGCTTCCCAAAGAGCTGGAAGCAAGATGCTTTGGGGCCCAAATCGCCCTTTGGAAAGAAGACTGAACGTTGTGCCTTTCAGCTCTAGGCCAATGTAGCACACCCACAGCAGAAGTTCTACTTCAGCCAGATCAGGCCTGCAAAGAAACTGCGTTTGAGAGGCCTTTGTAAGAGATGTTCCCGGTAGGCTGTAAGAGCACTGTGCAGAGCGAGTTGTTTCTTAGCTTCCCAAAGAGCTGGAAGCAAGATGCTTTGGGGCCCAACTCGCCCTTTGGAAAGAAGCCTGCACGTTGTGCCTTTGAGCTCTAGGGCAATGTAGCACACCCAGGTCAGAAGTTCCACTTCAGCCAGATCAGGCCTGCAAAGAAACTCGTTTCACAGGCCTTTGTAAGAGATGTTCCCGGTAGGCTGTAAGAGCACTGTGCAGAGCGAGTTGTTTCTTAGCTTCCCAAAGAGCTGGAAGCAAGATGCTTTGGGGCCCAACTCGCCCTTTGGAAAGAAGCCTGCACGTTGTGCCTTTCAGCTCTGGGGCAATGTAGCACACCCAGAGCAGAAGTTCCACTTCAGCCAGATCAGGCCTGCAAAGAAACTGCGTTTCACAGGCCTTTGTAATAGATGTTCCCGGTAGGCTGTAAGAGCACTGTGCAGAGCGTGTTGTTTCCTAGCTTCCCAAGGAGCTGGAAGCAAGATGCTTTGGGGCCCAACTCGCCCTTTGGAAAGAAGCCTGCACGTTGTGCCTTTCAGCTCTAGGGCAATGTAGCACACACAGAGCAGAAGTTCTACATCAGCCAGATCAGGCCTGCAAAGAAACTGCGTTTCACAGGCCTTTGTAAGAGATGTTCCAGGTACGCTGTAAGAGCACTGTGCAGAGCGAGTTGTTTCTTAGCTTCCCAAAGAGCTGGAAGCAAGATGCTTTGGGGCCCAACTCGCCCTTTGGAAAGAAGCCTGCACGTTGTGCCTTTCAGCTCTAGGGCAATGTAGAGCACCCAGAGCAGAAGTTCCACTTCAGCCAGATCAGGCCTGCAAAGAAACTGCGTTTCACAGGCCTTAGTAAGAGATGTTCCCCGTAGGCTGTAAGAGCACTGTGCAGAGCGAGTTGTTTCTCAGCTTCCCAAAGAGCTGGAAGCAAGATGCTTTGGGGCCCAACTCTCCCTTTGGAAAGAAGCCTGCACGTTGTGCCTTTCAGCTCTAGGGCCATGTAGCACACCCAGAGCAGAAGTTCTAGTTCAGCCAGATCAGGCCTGCAAAGAAACTGCATTTCACAGGCCTTTGTAACTGATGCTCCCGGTAGGCTGTAAGAGCACTGTGCAGAGCGAGTTGTTTCATAGCTAGCCCAAAGAGCTGGAAGCAAGATGCCTTGGGGCCCAAATCACCCTTTGGAAAGAAGCCTGCACGTTGTGCCTTTCAGCTCTAGGGCCATGTCGCACACCCAGAGCAGAAGTTCTACTTCAGCCAGATCAGGCCTGCAAAGAAACTGCGTTTCACAGGCCTTTGTAAGAGATTTTCCCGGTAGGCTGTAAGAGCACTGTGCAGAGCGAGTTGATTCTTAGCTTCCCAAAGAGCTGGAAGCAAGATGCTTTGGGGCCCAACTCGCCCTTTGCAAAGAAGCCTGCACGTTGTGCCTTTCAGCTCTAGGGCAATGTAGCACACCCAGAGCAGAAGTTCCTCTTCAGCCAGATCAGGCCTGCAAAGAAACTGCGTTTCACAGGCCTTTGTAATAGATGTTCCCGGTAGGCTCTAAGAGCACTGTGCAGAGCGTGTTGTTTCTTAGCTTCCCAAGGAGCTGGAAGCAAGATGCTTTGGGGCCCAACTCGCCCTTTGGAAAGAAGCCTGCACGTTGTGCCTTTCAGCTCTAGGGCAATGTAGCACAGCCAGAGCAGAAGTTCCACTTCAGCCAGATCAGGCCTGCAAACAAACTGCGTTTCACAGGCCTTTGTAAGAGATGTTCCCGGTAGGCTGTAAGAGCACTGTGCAGAGCGAGTTGTTTCTTAGCTTCCCAAAGAGCTGGAAGCAAGAAGCTTTGGGGCCCAACTCGCCCTTTGGAAAGAAGCCTGCACGTTGTGCCTTTCAGCTCTAGGCCAATGTAGCACACCCAGAGCAGAAGTTCTACTTCAGCCAGATCAGGCCTGCAAAGAAACTTCGTTTCACAGGCCTTTGTAAGAGATGTTCCCGGTAGGCTGTAAGAGCACTGTGCAGAGCGAGTTGTTACATAGCTAGCCCAAAGAGCTGGAAGCAAGATGCTTTGGGGCCCAACTCGCCCTTTGGAAAGAAGCCTGCACGTTGTGCCTTTCAGCTGTAGGGCAATGTAGCACACCCAGAGCAGAAGTTCTACCTCAGCCAGATCAGGCCTGCAAAGAAACTGCGTTTTACAGCCTTTGTATGAGATGTTCCCGGTAGGCTGTAAGAGCACTGTGCAGAGCGAGTTGTTTCTTAGCTTCCCAAAGAGCTGGAAGCAAGATGCTTTGGGGCCCAACTCGCCCTTTGGAAAGAAGACTGCAGGTTGTGCCTTTCAGCTCTAGGCCAATGTAGCACACCCAGAGCAGAAGTTCTACTTAAGCGAGATCAGGCCTGCAAAGAAACTGCGTTTCACAGGCGTTTGTAAGAGATGTTCCCGGTAGGCTGTAAGAGCACTGTGCAGAGCGAGTTGTTTCTTAGCTTCCCAACGCGCTGGAAGCAAGATGCTTTGCGGCCCAACTCGCCCTTTGCAAAGAAGCCTGCAGGTTGTGCCTTTCAGCTCTAGGGCAATGTAGCACACCCAGAGCAGAAGTTCTAGTTCAGCCAGATCAGGCCTGCAAAGAAACTGCGTTTCACAGGCCTTTGTAAGAGATGTTCCTGGTAGGCTGTAAGAGCACTGTGCAGAGCGAGTTGTTTCTTAGCTTCCCAAAGAGCTGGAAGCAAGATGCTTTGGAGCCCAACTCGCCCTTTGGAAAGAAGCCTGCACGTTGTGCCTTTCAGCTCTAGGGCCATGTAGCACACCCAGAGCAGAAGTTCTACTTCAGCCAGATCAGGCCTGCAAAGAAACTGCATTTCACAGGCCTTTGTAACTGATGCTCCCGGTAGGCTGTAAGAGCACTGTGCAGAGCGAGTTGTTTCATAGATAGCCCAAAGAGCTGGAAGCAAGATGCTTTGGGGCCCAAATCGCCCTTTGGAAAGAAGCCTGCATGTTGTGCCTTTCAGCTCTAGGCCAATGTAGCACACCCAGAGCAGAAGTTCCACTTCAGCCAGATCAGGCCTGCAAAGAAACTGCGTTTCACAAGCCTTTGTAATAGATGTTCCCGGTAGGCTGTAAGAGAACTGTGCAGAGCGTGTTGTTTCTTAGCTTCCCAAGGAGCTGGAAGCAAGATGCTTTGGGGCCCAACTCGCCCCTTGGAAAGAAGCCTGCACGTTGTGCCTTTCAGCTCTAGGGCAATGTAGCACACCCAGAGCAGAAGTTCCACTTGAGCCAGATCAGGCCTGCAAAGAAAGTGCGTTTCACAGGCCTTTGTAAGAGATGTTCCCGGTAGGCTGTAAGAGCACTGTGCAGAGCGAGCTGTTTCTTAGCTTCCCAAAGAGCTGGAAGCAAGATGCTTTGGTGCCCAAATCGCCCTTTGGAAAGAAGCCTGCACGTTGTGCCTTTCAGCTCTAGGGCAATGTAGCACACCCAGAGCAGAAGTTCCACTTCAGCCAGATCAGGCCTGCAAAGAAACTGCGTTTCACAGGCCTTTGTAAGAGATGTTCCCGGTAGGCTGTAAGAGCACTGTGCAGAGCGTGTTCTTTCTTAGCTTCCCAAGGAGCTGGAAGCAAGATGCTTTGGGGCCCAACTCGCCCTTTGTAAAGAAGCCTGCACGTTGTGCCTTTCAGCTCTAGGGCAATGTAGCACACCCAGAGCAGAAGTTCTACATCAGCCAGATCAGGCCTGCCAAGAAACTGAGTTTCACAGGCCTTTGTAAGAGATGTTCCCGGTAGGCTGTAAGAGCAGTGTGCAGAGCGAGTTGTTTCTTAGCTTCCCAAAGAGCTGGAAGCAAGATGCTTTCCGGCCCAACTCGCCCTTTGGAAAGAAGCCTGCACGTTGTTCCTTTCAGCTCTAGGGCAATGTAGCACACCCAGAGCAGAAGTTCTA
Organism: Equus caballus; assembly: GCF_041296265.1. NCBI lineage: Eukaryota > Metazoa > Chordata > Mammalia > Perissodactyla > Equidae > Equus > Equus caballus. Next base: position 50,576,872 of record NC_091688.1, on the reverse strand, counting down.
CTTCAGCCAGATCAGGCCTGCAAAGAAACTGCATTTCACAGGCCTTTGTAGTGATGCTCCCGGTAGGCTGTAAGAGCACTGTGCAGAGCGAGTTGTTTCATAGCTAGCCCAAAGAGCTGGAAGCAAGATGCTTTGGGGCCCAACTCGCCCTTTGGAAAGAAGCCTGCACGTTGTGCCTTTCAGCTATAGGGAAATGTAGCACACCCAGAGCAGAAGTTCTACATCAGCCAGATCAGGCCTGCAAAGAAACTGCGTTTCACAGGCCTTTGTAAGAGATGTTCCCGGTAGGCTGTGAGAGCACTGTGCAGAGCGAGTTGTTTCTCAGCTTCCCAAAGAGCTGGAAGCAAGATGCTTTGCGGCCCAACTCGCCCTTTGGAAAGAAGCCTGCACGTTGTTCCTTTCAGCTCTAGGGCAATGTAGCACACCCAGTGCAGAAGTTCTACTTCAGCCAGATCAGGCCTGCAAAGAAACTGCATTTCACAGGCCTTTGTAGTGATGCTCCCGGTAGGCTGTAAGAGCACTCTGCAGAGCGAGTTGTTTCATGGCTAGCCCAAAGAGCTTGAAGCAAGATGCTTTGGGGCCCAACTCGCCCTTTGGAAAGAAGCCTGCACGTTGTGCCTTTCAGCTCTAGGCCAATGTAGCACACCCAGAGCAGAAGTTCTACATCAGCCAGATCAGGCCTGCAAAGAAACTGCGTTTCACAGGCCTTTGTAAGCGATGTTCCCGTTAGGGTGTAAGAGCACTGTGCAGAGCGAGTTGTTTCTTAGCTTCCCAAAGAGCTGGAAGCAAGATGCTTTGGGGCCCAACTCGCCCTTTGCAAAGAAGCCTGCACGTTGTGCCTTTCAGCTCTAGGCCAATGTAGCACACCCAGAGCAGAAGTTCTACTTCAGCCAGATCAGGCCTGCAAAGAAACTGCGTTTCACAGGCCTTTGTAGCTGATGCTCCCGGTAGGCTGTAAGAGCACTGTGCAGAGCGAGTTGTTTCTTAGCTTCCCAAAGAGCTGGAAGCAAGATGCTTTGGGGCCCAACTCGCCCTTTGGAAAGAAGCCTGCACGTTGTGCCTTTCAGCTCTAGGGCAATGTAGAGCACGCAGAGCAGAAGTTCCACTTCAGCCAGATCAGGCCTGCAAAGAAACTGCATTTCACAGGCCTTTGTAACTGATGCTCCCGGTAGGCTGTAAGAGCACTGTGCAGAGCGAGTTGTTTCATAGCTAGCCCAAAGAGCTGGAAGCAAGATGCTTTGGGGCCCAACTCGCCCTTTGGAAACAGGCCTGCACGTTGTGCCCTTCAGCTCTAGGGCAATGTAGCACACCCAGAGCAGAAGTTCCACTTCAGCCAGATCAGGCCTGCAAAGAAACTGCATTTCACAGGCCTTTGTTAGTGATGGTTCCGGTAGGCTGTAAGAGCACTGTGCAGAGCGAGTTGTTTCATAGCTAGCCCAAAGAGCTGGAAGCAAGATGCTTCGGGGCCCAAATCGCCTTTTGCAAAGAAGCCTGCACATTGTGCCTTTCAGCTCTAGGGCCATGAAGCACACCCAGAGCAGAATTTCTAGTTCAGCCAGATCAGGCCTGCAAAGAAACTGCGTTTCACAGGCCTTTGTAAGAGATGTTCCCGGTAGGCTGTAAGAGCACTGTGCAGAGCGACTTGTTTCTTAGCTTCCCAAAGAGCTGGAAGCAAGATGCTTTGCGGCCCAACTCGCCCTTTTGAAAGAAGCCTGCACGTTGCGCCTTTCAGCTCTAGGCCAATGTAGCACACCCAGAGCAGAAGTTCTACTTCAGCCAGATCAGGCCTGCAAAGAAACTGCGTTTCACAGGCCTTTGTAAGAGATGTTCCCCGTAGGCTGTAAGAGCACTGTGCAGAGCGAGTTCTTTCTTAGCTTCCCAAAGAGCTGGAAGCAAGATGCTTTGGGGCCCAACTCGCCCTTTGCAAAGAAGCCTGCACGTTGTGCCTTTCAGCTCTAGGGCAATGTAGCACACCCAGAGCAGAAGTTCTACTTCAGCCAGATCAAGCCTGCAAAGAAAATGCGTTTCACAGGCCTTTGTAAGAGATATTCCCGGTAGGCAGTAAGAGCACTGTGCAGAGCGAGTTGTTTCTTAGCTTCCCAAAGAGCTGGAAGCAAGATGCTTTGGGGCCCAACTCGCCCTTTGGAAAGAAGCCTGCACGTTGTGCCTTTCAGCTCTAGGGCAATGTAGCACACCCAGAGCAGAAGTTCCACTTCATCCAGATCAGGCCTGCAAAGAAACTGCGTTTCACAGGCCTTTGTAAGAGATGTTCCCGGTAGGCTGTAAGAGCACTGTGCTGAGCGAGTTGTTTCTTAGCTTCCCAAAGAGCTGGAAGGAAGAAGCTTTGGGGCCCAACTCGCCCTTTGGAAAGAAGCCTGCACGTTGTGCCTTTCAGCTCTAGGCCAATGTAGCACACCCAGAGCAGAAGTTCTACTTCAGCCAGATCAGGCCTGCAAAGAAACTTCGTTTCACAGGCCTTTGTAAGAGATGTTCCCTGTAGGTTGTAAGAGCACTGTGCAGAGCGAGTTGTTTCATAGCTAGATCAAAGAGCTGGAAGCAAGATGCTTTGGGGCCCAACTCGCCCTTTGTAAAGAAGCCTGCACGTTGTGCCTTTCAGCTCTAGGCCAATGTAGCACACCCAGAGCAGAAGTTCTACTTCAGCGAGATCAGGCCTGCAAAGAAACTGCGTTTGACAGGACTTTGTAAGAGATGTTCCCGGTAGGCTGTAAGAGCACTGTGCAGAGCGAGTTGTTTCTTAGCTTCCCAAGGAGCTGGAAGCAAGATGCTTTGCGGCCCAACTCGCCCTTTGCAAAGAAGCCTGCACGTTGTGCCTTTCAGCTCTAGGGCAATGTAGCACACGCAGAGCAGAAGTTCTAGTTCAGCCAGATCAGGCCTGCAAAGAAAGTGCGTTTCACAGGCCTTTGTAAGAGATGTTCCCGGTAGGCTGTAAGAGCACTGTGCAGAGCGAGTTGTTTCTTAGCTTCCCAAAGAGCTGGAAGCAAGATGCTTTGGGGCCCAACTCGCCCTTTGGAAAGAAGCCTGCACGTTGTGCCTTTCAGCTCTAGGCCAATGTAGCACACACAGAGCAGAAGTTCTACTTCAGCCAGATCAGGCCTGCAAAGAAACTGCGTTTGAGATGCCTTTGTAAGAGATGTTCCCTGTAGGCTGTAAAAGCACTGTGCAGAGCGAGTTGTTTCTTAGCTTCCCAAAGAGCTGGAAGCAAGATGCTTTGGGGCCCAACTCGCCCTTTGGAAAGAAGCCTGCACGTTGTGCCTTTCAGCTCTAGGGAAATGTAGCACAGCCAGAGCAGAAGTTCTGGTTCAGCCAGATTAGGCCTGCAAAGAAACTGCATTTCACAGGCCTTTGTAACTGATGCTCCCGGTAGGCTGTAAGAGCACTGTGCAGAGCGAGTTGTTTCTTAGCTTCCCAAAGAGCTGGAAGCAAGATGCTTTGGGGCCCAACTCGCCCTTTGGAAAGAAGCCTGCACGTTGTGCCTTTCAGCTCTAGGCCAATGTAGCACACCCAGAGCAGAAGTTCTACATCAGCCAGATCAGGCCTGCAAAGAAACTGCGTTTCACAGGCCTTTGTAAGAGATGTTCCCGGTAGGCTGTAAGAGCACTGTGCAGAGCGAGTTGTTTCTTAGCTTCCCAAAGAGCTGGAAGCAAGATGCTTTGGGGCCCAACTCGCCCTTTGCAAAGAAGCCTGCACGTTGTGCCTTTCAGCTCTAGGGCCATGTAGCACACCCAGAGCAGAAGTTCTACTTCAGCCAGATCAGGCCTGCAAAGAAACTGCATTTCACAGGCCTTTGTAACTGATGCTCCCGGTAGGCTGTAAGAGCACTGTGCAGAGCGAGTTGTTTCATAGATAGCCCAAAGAGCTGGAAGCAAGATGCTTTGGGGCCCAACTCGCCCTTTGGAAAGAAGCCTGCACGTTGTGCCTTTCAGCTCTAGGGCAATGTAGAGCACGCAGAGCAGAAGTTCCACTTCAGCCAGATCAGGCCTGCAAAGAAACTGCATTTCACAGGCCTTTGTAACTGATGCTCCCGGTAGGTTGTAAGAGCACTGTGCAGAGCGAGTTGTTTCATAGCTAGCCCAAAGAGCTGGAAGCAAGATGCTTTGGGGCCCAACACGCCCTTTGGAAACAGGCCTGCACGTTGTGCCCTTCAGCTCTAGGGCAATGTAGCACACCCAGAGCAGAAGTTCCACTTCAGCCAGATCAGGCCTGCAAAGAAACTGCATTTCACAGGCCTTTGTTAGTGATGGTTCCGGTAGGCTGTAAGAGCACTGTGCAGAGCGAGTTGTTTCATAGCTAGCCCAAAGAGCTGGAAGCAAGATGCTTCGGGGCCCAACTCGCCTTTTGCAAAGAAGCCTGCACATTGTGCCTTTCAGCTCTAGGGCCATGAAGCACACCCAGAGCAGAAGTTCTACTTCAGCCACATCAGGCCTGCAAAGAAACTGCGTTTCACAGGCCTTTGTAAGAGATGTTCCCGGTAGGCTGTAAGAGCACTGTGCAGAGCGAGTAGTTTCCTAGCTTCCCAAGGAGCTGGAAGCGAGATGCTTTGCGGCCCAACCCGCCCTTTGCAAAGAAGCCTGCACGTTGTGCCTTTCAGCTCTAGGGCATGTAGCACAGGCAGAGCAGAATTTCTAATTCAGCCAGATCAGGCCTGCAAAGAAACTGCGTTTCACAGGCCTTTGTAAGAGATGTTCCCGGTAGGCTGTAAGAGCACTGTGCTGAGCGAGTTGTTTCTTAGCTTCCCAAAGAGCTGGAAGGAAGAAGCTTTGGGGCCCAACTCGCCCTTTGGAAAGAAGCCTGCACGTTGTGCCTTTCAGCTCTAGGCCAATGTAGCACACCCAGAGCAGAAGTTCTACTTCAGCCAGATCAGGCCTGCAAAGAAACTTCGTTTCACAGGCCTTTATAAGAGATGTTCCCTGTAGGTTGTAAGAGCACTGTGCAGAGCGAGTTGTTTCATAGCTAGATCAAAGAGCTGGAAGCAAGATGCTTTGGGGCCCAACTCGCCCTTTGTAAAGAAGCCTGCACGTTGTGCCTTTCAGCTCTAGGCCAATGTAGCACACCCAGAGCAGAAGTTCTACTTCAGCGAGATCAGGCCTGCAAAGAAACTGCGTTTGACAGGACTTTGTAAGAGATGTTCCCGGTAGGCTGTAAGAGCACTGTGCAGAGCGAGTTGTTTCTTAGCTTCCCAAGGAGCTGGAAGCAAGATGCTTTGCGGCCCAACTCGCCATTTGCAAATAAGCCTGCACGTTGTGCCTTTCAGCTCTAGGGCAATGTAGCACACGCAGAGCAGAAGTTCTAGTTCAGCCAGATCAGGCCTGCAAAGAAAGTGCGTTTCACAGGCCTTTGTAAGAGATGTTCCCGGTAGGCTGTAAGAGCACTGTGCAGAGCGAGTTGTTTCTTAGCTTCCCAAAGAGCTGGAAGCAAGATGCTTTGGGGCCCAACTCGCCCTTTGGAAAGAAGCCTGCACGTTGTGCCTTTCAGCTCTAGGCCAATGTAGCACACACAGAGCAGAAGTTCTACTTCAGCCAGATCAGGCCTGCAAAGAAACTGCGTTTGAGATGCCTTTGTAAGAGATGTTCCCTGTAGGCTGTAAAAGCACTGTGCAGAGCGAGTTGTTTCTTAGCTTCCCAAAGAGCTGGAAGCAAGATGCTTTGGGGCCCAACTCGCCCTTTGGAAAGAAGCCTGCACGTTGTGCCTTTCAGCTCTAGGGAAATGTAGCACAGCCAGAGCAGAAGTTCTGGTTCAGCCAGATTAGGCCTGCAAAGAAACTGCATTTCACAGGCCTTTGTAACTGATGCTCCCGGTAGGCTGTAAGAGCACTGTGCAGAGCGAGTTGTTTCTTAGCTTCCCAAAGAGCTGGAAGCAAGATGCTTTGGGGCCCAACTCGCCCTTTGGAAAGAAGCCTGCACGTTGTGCCTTTCAGCTCTAGGCCAATGTAGCACACCCAGAGCAGAAGTTCTACATCAGCCAGATCAGGCCTGCAAAGAAACTGCGTTTCACAGGCCTTTGTAAGAGATGTTCCCGGTAGGCTGTAAGAGCACTGTGCAGAGCGAGTTGTTTCTTAGCTTCCCAAAGAGCTGGAAGCAAGATGCTTTGGGGCCCAACTCGCCCTTTGGAAAGAAGCCTGCACGTTGTGCCTTTCAGCTCTAGGGCCATGTAGCACACCCAGAGCAGAAGTTCTACTTCAGCCAGATCAGGCCTGCAAAGAAACTGCATTTCACAGGCCTTTGTAACTGATGCTCCCGGTAGGCTGTAAGAGCACTGTGCAGAGCGAGTTGTTTCATAGATAGCCCAAAGAGCTGGAAGCAAGATGCTTTGGGGCCCAACTCACCCTTTAGAAAGAAGCCTGCACGTTGTGCCTTTCAGCTCTAGGGCCATGTCGCACACCCAGAGCAGAAGTTCTACTTCAGCCAGATCAGGCCTGCAAAGAAACTGCGTTTCACAGGCCTTTGTAAGAGATGTTCCCGGTAGGCTGTAAGAGCACTGTGCAGAGCGAGTTGTTTCTTAGCTTCCCAAAGAGCTGGAAGCAAGATGCTTTGGGGCCCAAATCGCCCTTTGGAAAGAAGCCTGCACGTTGTGCCTTTCAGCTCTAGGCCAATGTAGCACACCCAGAGCAGAAGTTCCACTTCAGCCAGATCAGGCCTGCAAAGAAACTGGTTTTCACAGGCCTTTGTAATAGATGTTCCCGGTAGGCTGTAAGAGAACTGTGCAGAGCGTGTTGTTTCTTAGCTTCCCAAGGAGCTGGAAGCAAGATGCTTTGGGGCCCAACTCGCCCTTTGGAAAGAAGCCTGCACGTTGTGCCTTTCAGCTCTAGGGCAATGTAGCACACCCAGAGCAGAAGTTCCACTTCAGCCAGATCAGGCCTGCAAAGAAACTGCGTTTCACAGGCCTTTGTAAGAGATGTTCCCGGTAGGCTGTAAGAGCACTGTGCAGAGCGAGTTGTTTCTTAGCTTCCCAAAGAGCTGGAAGCAAGATGCTTTGGGGCCCAACTCGCCTTTTGGAAAGAAGCCTGCACGTTGTGCCTTTCAGCTCTAGGCCAATGTAGCACACCCAGAGCAGAAGTTCTACTTCAGCCAGATCAGGCCTGCAAAGAAACTTCGTTTCACAGGCCTTTGTAAGAGATGTTCCCGGTAGGCTGTAAGAGCACTGTGCAGAGCGAGCTGTTTCTTAGCTTCCCAAAGAGCTGGAAGCAAGATGCTTTGGGGCCCAAATCGCCCTTTGGAAAGAAGCCTGCACGTTGTGCCTTTCAGCTCTAGGGCAATGTAGAGCACCCAGAGCAGAAGTTCCACTGCAGCCAGATCAGGCCTGCAAAGAAACTGCGTTTCACAGGCCTTTGTAAGAGATGTTCCCGGTAGGCTGTAAGAGCACTGTGCAGAGCGAGTTGTTTCTTAGCTTCCCAAAGAGCTGGAAGCAAGATGCTTTGGGCCCAACTCGCCCTTTGGAACGAAGCCTGCACGTTGTGCCTTTCAGCTCTAGCGCCATGTAGCACACCCAGAGCAGAAGTTCTAGTTCAGCCAGATCAGGCCTGCAAAGAAACTGCATTTCACAGGCCTTTGTAACTGAAGCTCCCGGTAGGCTGTAAGAGCACTGTGCAGAGCGAGTTGTTTCATGGCTAGCCCAAAGAGCTGGAAGCAAGATGCTTTGGGGCCCAACTCGCCCTTTGGAAACAGGCCTGCACGTTGTGCCCTTCAGCTCTAGGGCAATGTAGCACACCCAGAGCAGAAGTTCTAGTTCAGCGTGATCAGGCCTGCAAAGAAACTGCATTTCACAGGCCTTTGTTAGTGATGGTTCCGGTAGGCTGTAAGAGCACTGTGCAGAGCGAGTTGTTTCATAGCTAGCCCAAAGAGCTGGAAGCAAGATGCTTTGGGGCCCAACTCGCCTTTTGCAAAGAAGCCTGCACATTGTGCCTTTCAGCTCTAGGGCCATGAAGCACACCCAGAGCAGAAGTTCTACTTCAGCCAGATGAGGCCTGCAAAGAAACTGCGTTTCACAGGCCTTTGTAAGAGATGTTCCCGGTAGGCTGTAAGAGCACTGTGCAGAGCGAGTTGTTTCTTAGCTTCCCAAAGAGCTGGAAGCAAGATGCTTTGGGGCCCAACTCGCCCTTTGGAAAGAAGCCTGCAGATTGTGCCTTTCAGCTCTAGGCCAATGTAGCACACCCAGAGCAGAAGTTCTACTTCAGCCACATCAGGCCTGCAAAGAAACTGCGTTTCACAGGCCTTTGTAAGAGATGTTCCCGGTAGGCTGTAAGAGCACTGTGCAGAGCGAGTAGTTTCTTAGCTTCCCAAGGAGCTGGAAGCAAAATGCTTTGCGGCCCAACTCGCCCTTTGCAAAGAAGCCTGCACGTTGTGCCTTTCAGCTCTAGGGCAATGTAGCACACGCAGAGCAGAACTTCTACTTCAGCCAGATCAGGCCTGCAAAGAAACTGCGTTTCACAGGCCTTTGTAAGAGATGTTCCCGGTAGGCTGTAAGAGCACTGTGCAGAGCGACTTGTTTCTTAGCTTCCCAAAGAGCTGGAAGCAAGATGCTTTGCGGCCCAAGTCGCCCTTTTGAAAGAAGCCTGCACGTTGTGCCTTTCAGCTCTAGGCCAATGTAGCACACCCAGAGCAGAAGTTCTACTTCAGCCAGATCAGGCCTGCAAAGAAACTGCGTTTCACAGGCCTTTGTAAGAGATGTTCCCCGTAGGCTGTAAGAGCACTGTGCAGAGCGAGTTGTTTCTTAGCTTCCCAAAGAGCTGGAAGCAAGATGCTTTGGGGCCCAACTCGCCCTTTGCAAAGAAGCCTGCACGTTGTGCCTTTCAGCTCTAGGGCAATGTAGCACACCCAGAGCAGAAGTTCTACTTCAGCCCAATCAGGCCTGCAAAGAAACTGCGTTTCACAGGCCTTTGTAAGAGATATTCCCGGTAGGCAGTAAGAGCACTGTGCAGAGCGAGTTGTTTCTTAGCTTCCCAAAGAGCTGGAAGCAAGACGCTTTGGGGCCCAACTCGCCCTTTGGAAAGAAGCCTGCACGTTGTGCCTTTCAGCTCTAGGGCAATGTAGCACACCCAGAGCAGAAGTTCCACTTCATCCAGATCAGGCCTGCAAAGAAACTGCGTTTCACAGGCCTTTGTAAGAGATGTTCCCGGTAGGCTGTAAGAGCACTGTGCAGAGCGAGTTGTTTCTTACCTTCCCAAACATCTGGAAGCAAGAAGCTTTGGGGCCCAACTCGCCCTTTGGAAAGAAGCCTGCACGTTGTGCCTTTCAGCTCTAGGCCAATGTAGCACACCCAGAGCAGAAGTTCTACTTCAGCCAGATCAGGCCTGCAAAGAAACTGCGTTTCACAGGCCTTTGTAAGAGATGTTCCCTGTAGGCTGTAAGAGCACTGTGCAGAGCGAGTTGTTTCATAGCTAGCCCAAAGAGCTGGAAGCAAGATGCTTTGGGGCCCAACTCGCCCTTTCTAAAGAAGCCTGCACGTTGTGCCTTTCAGCTCTAGGCCAATGTAGCACACCCAGAGCAGAAGTTCTACTTCAGCGAGATCAGGCCTGCAAAGAAACTGCGTTTCACAGGCCGTTGTAAGAGATGTTCCCGGTAGGCTGTAAGAGCACTGTGCAGAGCGAGTTGTTTCTTAGCTTCCCAATGAGCTGGAAGCAAGATGCTTTGCGGCCCAACTCGCCCTTTGCAAAGAAGCCTGCACGTTGTGCCTTTCAGCTCTAGGGCAATGTAGCACACCCAGAGCAGAAGTTCCACTTCAGCCAGATCAGGCCTGCAAAGAAAGTGCGTTTGAGAGGCCTTTGTAAGAGATGTTCCCGGTAGGCTGTAAGAGCACTGTGCAGAGCGAGTTGTTTCTTAGCTTCCCAAAGAGCTGGAAGCAAGATGCTTTGGGGCCCAACTCGCCCTTTGGAAAGAAGCCTGCACGTTGTGCCTTTCAGCTCTAGGCCAATGTAGCACACACAGAGCAGAAGTTCTACTTCAGCCAGATCAGGCCTGCAAAGAAACTGCGTTTGAGATGCCTTTGTAAGAGATGTTCCCGGTAGGCTGTAAAAGCACTGTGCAGAGCGAGTTGTTTCTTAGCTTCCCAAAGAGCTGGAAGCAAGATGCTTTGGGGCCCAACTCGCCCTTTGGAAAGAAGCCTGCACGTTGTGCCTTTCAGCTCTAGGGAAATGTAGCACAGCCAGAGCAGAAGTTCTGGTTCAGCCAGATTAGGCCTGCAAAGAAACTGCATTTCACAGGCCTTTGTAACTGATGCTCCCGGTAGGCTGTAAGAGCACTGTGCAGAGCGAGTTGTTTCTTAGCTTCCCAAAGAGCTGGAAGCAAGATGCTTTGGGGCCCAACTCGCCCTTTGGAAAGAAGCCTGCACGTTGTGCCTTTCAGCTCTAGGGCAATGTAGCACACCCAGAGCAGAAGTTCCACTTCAGCCAGATCAGGCCTGCAAAGAAACTGCGTTTCACAGGCCTTTGTAAGAGATGTTCCCGGTAGGCTGTAAGAGCACTGTGCAGAGCGAGTTGTTTCTTAGCTTCCCAAAGAGCTGGAAGCAAGATGCTTTGGGGCCCAACTCGCCCTTTGCAAAGAAGCCTGCACGTTGTGCCTTTCAGCTCTAGGCCAATGTAGCACACCCAGAGCAGAAGTTCCACTTCAGCCAGATCAGGCCTGCAAAGAAACTGCCTTTCACAGGCCTTTGTAAGAGATGTTCCCGGTAGGCTGTGAGAGCACTGTGCAGAGCGAGTTGTTTCTCAGCTTCCCAAAGAGCTGGAAGCAAGATGCTTTGCGGCCCAACTCGCCCTTTGGAAAGAAGCCTGCACGTTGTTCCTTTCAGCTCTAGGGCAATGTAGAACACCCAGAGCAGAAGTTCTACTTCAGCCAGATCAGGCCTGCAAAGAAACTGCATTTCACAGGCCTTTGTAGTGATGCTCCCGGTAGGCTGTAAGAGCACTCTGCAGAGCGAGTTGTTTCATGGCTAGCCCAAGGAGCTGGAAGCAAGATGCTTTGGGGCCCAACTCGCCTTTTGCAAAGAAGCCTGCACATTGTGCCTTTCAGCTCTAGGGCCATGAAGCACACCCAGAGCAGAAGTTCTACTTCAGCCAGATCAGGCCTGCAAAGAAACTGCGTTTCACAGGCCTTTGTAAGAGATGTTCCCGGTAGGCTGTAAGAGCACTGTGCAGAGCGAGTTGTTTCTTAGCTTCCCAAAGAGCTGGAAGCAAGACGCTCTGGGGCCCAACTCGCCCTTTGGAAAGAAGCCTGCAGGTTGTGCCTTTCAGCTCTAGGCCAATGTAGCACACCCAGAGCAGAAGTTCTACTTCAGCCACATCAGGCCTGCAAAGAAACTGCGTTTCACAGGCCTTTGTAAGAGATGTTCCCGGTAGGCTGTAAGAGCACTGTGCAGAGCGAGTAGTTTCTTAGCTTCCCAAGGAGCTGGAAGCAAGATGCTTTGCGGCCCAACTCGCCCTTTGCAAAGAAGCCTGCACGTTGTGCCTTTCAGCTCTAGGGCAATGTAGCACACGCAGAGCAGAAGTTCTAGTTCAGCCAGATCAGGCCTGCAAAGAAACTGCGTTTCACAGGCCTTTGTAAGAGATGTTCCCGGTAGGCTGTAAGAGCACTGTGCAGAGCGACTTGTTTCTTAGCTTCCCAAAGAGCTGGAAGCAAGATGCTTTGGGGCCCAACTCGCCCTTTGGAAAGAAGCCTGCACGTTGTGCCTTTCAGCTCTAGGCCAATGTAGCACACCCAGAGCAGAAGTTCTACTTCAGCCAGATCAGGCCTGCAAAGAAACTGCGTTTCACAGGCCTTTGTAAGAGATGTTCCCCGTAGGCTGTAAGAGCACTGTGCAGAGCGAGTTGTTTCTTAGCTTCCCAAAGAGCTGGAAGCAAGATGCTTTGGGGCCCAACTCGCCCTTTGGAAAGAAGCCTGCACGTTGTGCCTTTCAGCTCTAGGGCAATGTAGCACACCCAGAGCAGAAGTTCTACTTCATCGAGATCAGGCCTGCAAAGAAACTGCGTTTCACAGGCCTTTGTAAGAGATATTCCCGGTAGGCAGTAAGAGCACTGTGCAGAGCGAGTTGTTTCTTAGCTTCCCAAAGAGCTGGAAGCAAGATGCTTTGGGGCCCAACTCGCCCTTTGGAAAGAAGCCTGCACGTTGTGCCTTTCAGCTCTAGGGCAATGTAACACACCCAGAGCAGAAGTTCCACTTCATCCAGATCAGGCCTGCAAAGAAACTGCGTTTCACAGGCCTTTGTAAGAGATGTTCCCGGTAGGCTGTAAGAGCACTGTGCTGAGCGAGTTGTTTCTTAGCTTCCCAAAGAGCTGGAAGCAAGAAGCTTTGGGGCCCAACTCGCCCTTTGGAAAGAAGCCTGCACGTTGTGCCTTTCAGCTCTAGGCCAATGTAGCACACCCAGAGCAGAAGTTCTACTTCAGCCAGATCAGGCCTGCAAAGAAACTTCGTTTCACAGGCCTTTGTAAGAGATGTTCCCTGTAGGTTGTAAGAGCACTGTGCAGAGCGAGTTGTTTCATAGCTAGCCCAAAGAGCTGGAAGCAAGATGCTTTGGGGCCCAACTCGCCCTTTGGAAAGAAGCCTGCACGTTGTGCCTTTCAGCTCTAGGCCAATGTAGCACACCCAGAGCAGAAGTTCTACTTCAGCGAGATCAGGCCTGCAAAGAAACTGCGTTTGACAGGCCTTTGTAAGAGATGTTCCCGGTAGGCTGTAAGAGCACTGTGCAGAGCGAGTTGTTTCTTAGCTTCCCAAGGAGCTGGAAGCAAGATGCTTTGTGGCCCAACTCGCCCTTTGCAAAGAAGCCTGCACGTTGTGCCTTTCAGCTCTAGGGCAATGTAGCACACGCAGAGCAGAAGTTCTAGTTCAGCCAGATCAGGCCTGCAAAGAAAGTGCGTTTCACAGGCCTTTGTAAGAGATGTTCCCGGTAGGCTGTAAGAGCACTGTGCAGAGCGAGTTGTTTCTTAGCTTCCCAAAGAGCTGGAAGCAAGATGCTTTGGGGCCCAACTCGCCCTTTGGAAAGAAGCCTGCACGTTGTGCCTTTCAGCTCTAGGGCAATGTAGCACACACAGAGCAGAAGTTCTACTTCAGCCAGATCAGGCCTGCAAAGAAACTGCGTTTGAGATGCCTTTGTAAGAGATGTTCCCGGTAGGCTGTAAAAGCACTGTGCAGAGCGAGTTGTTTCTTAGCTTCCCAAAGAGCTGGAAGCAAGATGCTTTGGGGCCCAACTCGCCCTTTGGAAAGAAGCCTGCACGTTGTGCCTTTCAGCTCTAGGGAAATGTAGCACAGCCAGAGCAGAAGTTCTGGTTCAGCCAGATTAGGCCTGCAAAGAAACTGCATTTCACAGGCCTTTGTAACTGATGCTCCCGGTAGGCTGTAAGAGCACTGTGCAGAGCGAGTTGTTTCTTAGCTTCCCAAAGAGCTGGAAGCAAGATGCTTTGGGGCCCAACTCGCCCTTTGGAAAGAAGCCTGCACGTTGTGCCTTTCAGCTCTAGGGCAATGTAGCACACCCAGAGCAGAAGTTCCACTTCAGCCAGATCAGGCCTGCAAAGAAACTGCGTTTCACAGGCCTTTGTAAGAGATGTTCCCGGTAGGCTGTAAGAGCACTGTGCAGAGCGAGTTGTTTCTTAGCTTCCCAAAGAGCTGGAAGCAAGATGCTTTGGGGCCCAACTCGCCCTTTGCAAAGAAGCCTGCACGTTGTGCCTTTGAGCTCTAGGCCAATGTAGCACACCCAGAGCAGAAGTTCTACTTCAGCCAGATCAGGCCTGCAAAGAAACTGCGTTTCACAGGCCTTTGTAAGAGATGTTCCCGGTAGGCAGTAAGAGCACTGTGCAGAGCGAGTTGTTTCTCAGCTGCCCAAAGAGCTGGAAGCAAGATGCTTTGGGGCCCAACTCGCCCTTTGGAAAGAAGCCTGCACGTTGTGCCTTTCAGCTCTAGGGCAATGTAGCACACCCAGAGCAGAAGTTCCACTTCAGCCAGATCAGGCCTGCAAAGAAACTGCGTTTCACAGGCCTTTGTAAGAGATGTTCCCGGTAGGCTGTAAGAGCACTGTGCAGAGCGAGTTGTTTCTCAGCTTCCCAAAGAGCTGGAAGCAAGATGCTTTGCTACCCAACTCGCCCTTTGGAAAGAAGCCTGCATGTTGTTCCTTTCAGCTCTAGGGCAATGTAGCAAACCCAGAGCAGAAGTTCTACTTCAGCCAGATCAGGCCTGCAAAGAAACTGCATTTCACAGGCCTTTGTAGTGATGCTCCCGGTAGGCTGTAAGAGCACTCTGCAGAGCGAGTTGTTTCATGGCTAGCCCAAAGAGCTGGAAGCAAGATGCTTTGGGGCCCAACTCGCCCTTTGGAAAGAAGCCTGCACGTTGTGCCTTTCAGCTCTAGGCCAATGTAGCACACCCAGAGCAGAAGTTCTACATCAGCCAGATCAGGCCTGCAAAGAAACTGCGTTTCACAGGCCTTTGTAAGCGATGTTCCCGGTAGGGTGTAAGAGAACTGTGCAGAGCGAGTTGTTTCTTAGCTTCCCAAAGAGCTGGAAGCAAGATGCTTTGGGGCCCAACTCGCCCTTTGGAAAGAAGCCTGCACGTTGTGCCTTTCAGCTCTAGGCCAATGTAGCACACCCAGAGCAGAAGTTCTACTTCAGCCAGATGAGGCCTGCAAAGAAACTGCGTTTCACAGGCCTTTGTAAGAGATGTTCCCGGTAGGCTGTAAGAGCACTGTGCAGAGCGAGTTGTTTCTTAGCTTCCCAAAGAGCTGGAAGCAAGATGCTTTGGGGCCCAATTCGCCCTTTGCAAAGAAGCCTGCACGTTGTGACTTTCAGCTCTAGGGCAATGTAGCACACCCAGAGCAGAAGTTCTACTTCAGCCCAATCAGGCTTGCAAAGAAACTGCGTTTCACAGGCCTTTGTAAGAGATATTCCCGGTAGGCAGTAAGAGCACTGTGCAGAGCGAGTTGGTTCTTAGCTTCCCAAAGAGCTGGAAGCAAGATGCTTTGGGGCCCAACTCGCCCTTTGGAAAGAAGCCTGCACGTTGTGCCTTTCAGCTCTAGGCCAATGTAGCACACCCAGAGCAGAAGTTCTAGTTCAGCCAGGTCAGGCCTGCAAAGAAACTGCGTTTCACAGGCCTTTGTAAGAGATGTTCCCGGTAGGCTGTAAGAGCACTGTGCAGAGCGAGTTGTTTCTTAGCTTCCGAAAGAGCTGGAAGCAAGAAGCTTTGGGGCCCAACTCGCCCTTTGGAAAAAATCCTGCACGTTGTGCCTTTCAGCTCTAGGCCAATGTAGCACACCCAGAGCAGAAGTTCTACTTCAGCCAGATCAGGCCTGCAAAGAAACTTCGTTTCACAGGCCTTTGTAAGAGATGTTCCCGGTAGGCTGTAAGAGCACTGTGCAGAGCGAGTTGTTTCATAGCTAGCCCAAAGAGCTGGAAGCAAGATGCTTTGGGGCCCAACTCGCCCTTTGGAAAGAAGCCTGCACGTTGTGCCTTTCAGCTCTAGGGCCATGTAGCACACCCAGAGCAGAAGTTCTACCTCAGCCAGATCAGGCCTGCAAAGAAACTGCGTTTGACAGGCCTTTGTATGAGATGTTCCCGGTAGGCTTTAAGAGCACTGTGCAGAGCGTGTTGTTTCTTAGCTTCCCAAAGAGCTGGAAGCAAGATGCTTTGGGGCCCAACTCGCCCTTTGGAAAGAAGCCTGCAGCTTGTGCCTTTCAGCTCTAGGCCAATGTAGCACACCCAGAGCAGAAGTTCTACTTCAGCGAGATCAGGCCTGCAAAGAAACTGCGTTTCACAGGCCTTTGTAAGGGATGTTCCCGGTAGGCTGTAAGAGCACTGTGCAGAGCGAGTTGTTTGTTACCTTCCCAAGGAGCTGGAAGCAAGATGCTTTGCGGCCCAACTCGCCCTTTGCAAAGAAGCCTGCACGTTGTGCCTTTCAGCTCTAGGGCAATGTAGCACACGCAGAGCAGAAGTTCTAGTTCAGCCAGATCAGGCCTGCAAAGAAACTGCATTTGACAGGCCTTTGTAAGAGATGTTCCCGGTAGGCTGTAAGAGCACTGTGCAGAGCGAGTTGTTTCTTAGCTTCCCAAAGAGCTGGAAGCAAGATGCTTTGGGGCCCAACTCGCCCTTTGGAAAGAAGCCTGAACGTTGTGCCTTTCAGCTCTAGGGAAATGTAGCACACCCAGAGCAGAAGTTCTGGTTCAGCCAGATTAGGCCTGCAAAGAAACTGCATTTCACAGGCCTTTGTAACTGATGCTCCCGGTAGGCTGCAAGAGCACTGTGCAGAGCGAGTTGTGTCTTAGCTTCCCAAAGAGCTGGAAGCAAGATGCTTTGGGGCCCAACTCGCCCTTTGGAAAGAAGCCTGCACGTTGTGCCTTTCAGCTCTAGGCCAATGTAGCACACCCACAGCAGAAGTTCTACTTCAGCCAGATCAGGCCTGCAAAGAAACTGCGTTTGAGAGGCCTTTGTAAGAGATGTTCCCGGTAGGCTGTAAGAGCACTGTGCAGAGCGAGTTGTTTCTTAGCTTCCCAAAGAGCTGGAAGCAAGATGCTTTGGGGCCCAACTCGCCCTTTGGAAAGAAGCCTGCACGTTGTGCCTTTGAGCTCTAGGGCAATGTAGCACACCCAGGTCAGAAGTTCCACTTCAGCCAGATCAGGCCTGCAAAGAAACTCATTTCACAGGCCTTTGTAAGAGATGTTCCCGGTAGGCTGTAAGAGCACTGTGCAGAGCGAGTTGTTTCTTAGCTTCCCAAGGAGCTGGAAGCAAGATGCTTTGGGGCCCAACTCGCCCTTTGGAAAGAAGCCTGCACGTTGTGCCTTTCAGCTCTAGGGCAATGTAGCACACCCAGAGCAGAAGTTCTACATCAGCCAGATCAGGCCTGCAAAGAAACTGCGTTTCACAGGCCTTTGTAAGAGATGTTCCCAGTAGGCTGTAAGAGCACTGTGCAGAGCGAGTTGTTTCTTAGCTTCCCAAAGAGCTGGAAGCAAGATGCTTTGGGGCCCAACTCGCCCTTTGCAAAGAAGCCTGCACGTTGTGCCTTTCAGCTCTAGGGCAATGTAGAGCACCCAGAGCAGAAGTTCCACTTCAGCCAGATCAGGCCTGCAAAGAAACTGCGTTTCACAGGCTTTAGTAAGAGATGTTCCCCGTAGGCTGTAAGAGCACTGTGCAGAGCGAGTTGTTTCTTAGCTTCCCAAAGAGCTGGAAGCAAGATGCTTTGGGGCCCAACTCGCCCTTTGGAAAGAAGCCTGCACGTTGTGCCTTTCAGCTCTAGGGCCATGTAGCACACCCAGAGCAGAAGTTCTAGTTCAGCCAGATCAGGCCTGCAAGGAAACTGCATTTCACAGGCCTTTGTAACTGATGCTCCCGGTAGGCTGTAAGAGCACTGTGCAGAGCGAGTTGTTTCATAGCTAGCCCAAAGAGCTGGAAGCAAGATGCTTTGGGGCCCAAATCACCCTTTGGAAAGAAGCCTGCACGTTGTGCCTTTCAGCTCTAGGGCCATGTCGCACACCCAGAGCAGAAGTTCTACTTCAGCCAGATCAGGCCTGCAAAGAAACTGCGTTTCACAGGCCTTTGTAAGAGATGTTCCCGGTAGGCTGTAAGAGCACTGTGCAGAGCGAGTTGTTTCTTAGCTTCCCAAAGAGCTGGAAGCAAGATGCTTTGGGGCCCAACTCGCCCTTTGGAAAGAAGCCTGCACGTTGTGCCTTTCAGCTCTAGGCCAATGTAGCACACCCAGAGCAGAAGTTCTATTTCAGCCACATCAGGCCTGCAACGAAACTGCGTTTCACAGGCCTTTGTAATAGATGTTCCCGGTAGGCTGTAAGAGCACTGTGCAGAGCGTGTTGTTTCTTAGCTTCCCAAGGAGCTGGAAGCAAGATGCTTTGGAGCCCAACTCGCCCTTTGGAAAGAAGCCTGCACGTTGTGCCTTTCAGCTCAGGGCCAATGTAGAACACCCAGAGCAGAAGTTCTACTTCAGCCAGATCAGGCCTGCAAAGAAACTCGTTTCGCAGGCCTTTGTAAGAGATGTTCCCGGTAGGCTGTAAGAGCTCTGTGCAGAGCGAGTTGTTTCTTAGCTTCCCAAAGAGCTGGAAGCAAGATGCTTTGGGGCCCAACTCGCCCTTTGGAAAGAAGCCCGCACGCTGTGCCTTTCAGCTCTAGGCCAATGTAGCACACCCAGAGCAGAAGTTCTACTTCAGCCAGATGAGGCCTGCAAAGAAACTGCGTTTCACAGGCCTGTGTAAGAGATGTTCCCGGTAGGCTGTAAGAGCACTGTGCAGAGCGAGTTGTTTCTTAGCTTCCCAAGGAGCTGGATGCAAGATGCTTTGCGGCCCAACTCGCCCTTTGGAAAGAAGCCTGCACGTTGTGCCTTTCAGCTCTAGGGCAATGTAGCACACGCAGAGCAGAAGTTCTAGTTCAGCCAGATCAGGCCTGCAAAGAAACTGCGTTTCACAGGCCTTTGTAAGAGATGTTCCCTGTAGGCTGTAAGAGCACTGTGCAGAGCGAGTTGTTTCTTAGCTTCCCAAAGAGCTGGAAGCAAGATGCTTTGGGGCCCAACTCGCCCTTTGGAAAGAAGCCTGCACGTTGTGCCTTTCAGCTCTAGGCCAATGTAGCACACCCAGAGCAGAAGTTCTACTTCAGCCAGATGAGGCCTGCAAAGAAACTGCGTTTCACAGGCCTTTGTAAGAGATGTTCCCGGTAGGCTGTAAGAGCACTGTGCAGAGCGACTTGTTTCTTAGCTTCCCAAGGAGCTGGAAGCAAGATGCTTTGGGGCCCAACTCGCCCTTTGGAAAGAAGCCTGCACGTTGTGCCTTTCAGCTCAGGGCCAATGTAGAACACCCAGAGCAGAAGTTCTGCTTCAGCCATGTCAGGCCTGCAAAGAAACTCGTTTCACAGGCCTTTGTAAGAGATGTTCCCGGTAGGCTGTAAGAGCACTGTGCAGAGCGAGTTGTTTCTTAGCTTCCCAAAGAGCTGGAAGCAAGATGCTTTGGGGCCCAACTCGCCCTTTGCAAAGAAGCCTGCACGTTGTGCCTTTCAGCTCTAGGCCAATGTTGCACACCCAGAGCAGAAGTTCTACCTCAGCCAGATCAGGCCTGCAAAGAAACTGCGTTTCACAGGCCTTTGTAAGAGATGTTCCCGGTAGGCTGTAAGAGCACTGTGCAGAGCGTGTTGCTTCTTAGCTTCCCAAGGAGCTGGAAGCGAGATGCTTTGGGGCCCAACTCGCCCTTTGGAAAGAAGCCTGCACGTTGTCCCTTTCAGCTCTAGGGCAATGTAGCACACCCAGAGCAGAAGTTCCACTTGAGCCAGATCAGGCCTACAAAGAAAGTGCGTTTCACAGGCCTTTGTAAGAGATGTTCCCGGTAGGCTGTAAGAGCACTGTGCAGAGCGAGTTGTTTCTTAGCTTCCCAAAGAGCTGGAAGCAAGATGCTTTCCGGCCCAACTCGCCCTTTGGAAAGAAGCCTGCACGTTGTTCCTTTCAGCTCTAGGGCAATGTAGCACACCCAGAGCAGAAGTTCCACTTGAGCCAGATCAGGCCTACAAAGAAAGTGCGTTTCACAGGCCTTTGTAAGAGATGTTCCCGGTAGGCTGTAAGAGCACTGTGCAGAGCGAGTTGTTTCTTAGCTTCCCAAAGAGCTGGAAGCGAGATGCTTTGGGGCCCAACTCGCCCTTTGGAAAGAAGCCTGCACGTTGTCCCTTTCAGCTCTAGGGCAATGTAGCACACCCAGAGCAGAAGTTCCACTTGAGCCAGATCAGGCCTACAAAGAAAGTGCGTTTCACAGGCCTTTGTAAGAGATGTTCCCGGTAGGCTGTAAGAGCACTGTGCAGAGCGAGTTGTTTCTTAGCTTCCCAAAGAGCTGGAAGCAAGATGCTTTCCGGCCCAACTCGCCCTTTGGAAAGAAGCCTGCACGTTGTTCCTTTCAGCTCTAGGGCAATGTAGCACACCCAGAGCAGAAGTTCTACTTCAGCCAGATCAGGCCTGCAAAGAAACTGCATTTCACAGGCCTTTGTAGTGATGCTCCCGGTAGGCTGTAAGAGCACTGTGCAGAGCGAGTTGTTTCATAGCTAGCCCAAAGAGCTGGAAGCAAGATGCTTTGGGGCCCAACTCGCCCTTTGGAAAGAAGCCTGCACGTTGTGCCTTTCAGCTCTAGGGCAATGTAGAGCACCCAGAGCAGAAGTTCCACTGCAGCCAGATCAGGCCTGCAAAGAAACTGCGTTTCACAGGCCTTTGTAAGAGATGTTCCCGGTAGGCTGTAAGAGCACTGTGCAGAGCGAGTTGTTTCTTAGCTTCCCAAAGAGCTGGAAGCAAGATGCTTTGGGCCCAACTCGCCCTTTGGAACGAAGCCTGCACGTTGTGCCTTTCAGCTCTAGCGCCATGTAGCACACCCAGAGCAGAAGTTCTAGTTCAGCCAGATCAGGCCTGCAAAGAAACTGCATTTCACAGGCCTTTGTAACTGATGCTCCCGGTAGGCTGTAAGAGCACTGTGCAGAGCGAGTTGTTTCATGGCTAGCCCAAAGAGCTGGAAGCAAGATGCTTTGGGGCCCAACTCGCCCTTTGGAAACAGGCCTGCACGTTGTGCCCTTCAGCTCTAGGGCAATGTAGCACACCCAGAGCAGAAGTTCTAGTTCAGCGTGATCAGGCCTGCAAAGAAACTGCATTTCACAGGCCTTTGTTAGTGATGGTTCCGGTAGGCTGTAAGAGCACTGTGCAGAGCGAGTTGTTTCATAGCTAGCCCAAAGAGCTGGAAGCAAGATGCTTTGGGGCCCAACTCGCCTTTTGCAAAGAAGCCTGCACATTGTGCCTTTCAGCTCTAGGGCCATGAAGCACACCCAGAGCAGAAGTTCTACTTCAGCCAGATGAGGCCTGCAAAGAAACTGCGTTTCACAGGCCTTTGTAAGAGATGTTCCCGGTAGGCTGTAAGAGCACTGTGCAGAGCGAGTTGTTTCTTAGCTTCCCAAAGAGCTGGAAGCAAGATGCTTTGGGGCCCAACTCGCCCTTTGGAAAGAAGCCTGCAGGTTGTGCCTTTCAGCTCTAGGCCATGTAGCACACCCAGAGCAGAAGTTCTACTTCAGCCACATCAGGCCTGCAAAGAAACTGCGTTTCACAGGCCTTTGTAAGAGATGTTCCCGGTAGGCTGTAAGAGCACTGTGCAGAGCGAGTAGTTTCTTAGCTTCCCAAGGAGCTGGAAGCAAAATGCTTTGCGGCCCAACTCGCCCTTTGCAAAGAAGCCTGCACGTTGTGCCTTTCAGCTCTAGGGCAATGTAGCACACGCAGAGCAGAAGTTCTAGTTCAGCCAGATCAGGCCTGCAAAGAAACTGCGTTTCACAGGCCTTTGTAAGAGATGTTCCCGGTAGGCTGTAAGAGCACTGTGCAGAGCGACTTGTTTCTTAGCTTCCCAAAGAGCTGGAAGCAAGATGCTTTGCGGCCCAAGTCGCCCTTTTGAAAGAAGCCTGCACGTTGTGCCTTTCAGCTCTAGGCCAATGTAGCACACCCAGAGCAGAAGTTCTACTTCAGCCAGCTCAGGCCTGCAAAGAAACTGCGTTTCACAGGCCTTTGTAAGAGATGTTCCCCGTAGGCTGTAAGAGCACTGTGCAGAGCGAGTTGTTTCTTAGCTTCCCAAAGAGCTGGAAGCAAGATGCTTTGGGGCCCAACTCGCCCTTTGCAAAGAAGCCTGCACGTTGTGCCTTTCAGCTCTAGGGCAATGTAGCACACCCAGAGCAGAAGTTCTACTTCAGCCCAATCAGGCCTGCAAAGAAACTGCGTTTCACAGGCCTTTGTAAGAGATATTCCCGGTAGGCAGTAAGAGCACTGTGCAGAGCGAGTTGTTTCTTAGCTTCCCAAAGAGCTGGAAGCAAGACGCTTTGGGGCCCAACTCGCCCTTTGGAAAGAAGCCTGCACGTTGTGCCTTTCAGCTCTAGGGCAATGTAGCACACCCAGAGCAGAAGTTCCACTTCATCCAGATCAGGCCTGCAAAGAAACTGCGTTTCACAGGCCTTTGTAAGAGATGTTCCCGGTAGGCTGTAAGAGCACTGTGCAGAGCGAGTTGTTTCTTACCTTCCCAAAGATCTGGAAGCAAGAAGCTTTGGGGCCCAACTCGCCCTTTGGAAAGAAGCCTGCACGTTGTGCCTTTCAGCTCTAGGCCAATGTAGCACACCCAGAGCAGAAGTTCTACTTCAGCCAGATCAGGCCTGCAAAGAAACTGCGTTTCACAGGCCTTTGTAAGAGATGTTCCCTGTAGGCTGTAAGAGCACTGTGCAGAGCGAGTTGTTTCATAGCTAGCCCAAAGAGCTGGAAGCAAGATGCTTTGGGGCCCAACTCGCCCTTTCTAAAGAAGCCTGCACGTTGTGCCTTTCAGCTCTAGGCCAATGTAGCACACCCAGAGCAGAAGTTCTACTTCAGCGAGATCAGGCCTGCAAAGAAACTGCGTTTCACAGGCCTTTGTAAGAGATGTTCCCGGTAGGCTGTAAGAGCACTGTGCAGAGCGAGTTGTTTCTTAGCTTCCCAAAGAGCTGGAAGCAAGATGCTTTGCAGCCCAACTCGCCCTTTGCAAAGAAGCCTGCACGTTGTGCCTTTCAGCTCTAGGGCAATGTAGCACACCCAGAGCAGAAGTTCTACTTCAGCCAGATCAGGCCTGCAAAGAAACTGCGTTTCACAGGCCTTTGTAAGAGATGTTCCCGGTAGGCTGTAAGAGCACTGTGCAGAGCGAGTTGTTTCTTAGCTTCCCAAAGAGCTGGAAGCAAGATGCTTTGGGGCCCAACTCGCCCTTTGCAAAGAAGCCTGCACGTTGTGCCTTTCAGCTCTAGGCCAATGTAGCACACCCAGAGCAGAAGTTCCACTTCAGCCAGATCAGGCCTGCAAAGAAACTGCCTTTCACAGGCCTTTGTAAGAGATGTTCCCGGTAGGCTGTGAGAGCACTGTGCAGAGCGAGTTGTTTCTCAGCTTCCCAAAGAGCTGGAAGCAAGATGCTTTGCGGCCCAACTCGCCCTTTGGAAAGAAGCCTGCACGTTGTTCCTTTCAGCTCTAGGGCAATGTAGAACACCCAGAGCAGAAGTTCTACTTCAGCCAGATCAGGCCTGCAAAGAAACTGCATTTCACAGGCCTTTGTAGTGATGCTCCCGGTAGGCTGTAAGAGCACTCTGCAGAGCGAGTTGTTTCATGGCTAGCCCAAAGAGCTGGAAGCAAGATGCTTTGGGGCCCAACTCGCCCTTTGGAAAGAAGCCTGCACGTTGTGCCTTTCAGCTCTAGGCCAATGTAGCACACCCAGAGCAGAAGTTCTACATCAGCCAGATCAGGCCTGCAAAGAAACTGCGTTTCACAGGCCTTTGTAAGCGATGTTCCCGTTAGGGTGTAAGAGCACTGTGCAGAGCGAGTTGTTTATTAGCTTCCCAAAGAGCTGGAAGCAAGATGCTTTGGGGCCCAACTCGCCCTTTGCAAAGAAGCCTGCACGTTGTGCCTTTCAGCTCTAGGGCAATGTAGCACACCCAGAGCAGAAGTTCTACTTCAGCCAGATCAGGCCTGCAAAGAAACTGCGTTTCACAGGCCTTTGTAGCTGATGCTCCCGGTAGGCTGTAAGACCACTGTGCAGAGCGAGTTGTTTCTTAGCTTCCCAAAGAGCTGGAAGCAAGATGCTTTGGGGCCCAACTCGCCCTTTGGAAAGAAGCGTGCACGTTGTGCCTTTCAGCTCTAGGGCAATGTAGAGCACGCAGAGCAGAAGTTCCACTTCAGCCAGATCAGGCCTGCAAAGAAACTGCATTTCACAGGCTTTGTAACTGATGCTCCCGGTAGGCTGTAAGAGCACTGTGCAGAGCGAGTTGTTTCATAGCTAGCCCAAAGAGCTGGAAGCAAGATGCTTTGGGGCCCAACTCGCCCTTTGGAAACAGGCCTGCACGTTGTGCCCTTCAGCTCTAGGGCAATGTAGCACACCCAGAGCAGAAGTTCCACTTCAGCCAGATCAGGCCTGCAAAGAAACTGCATTTCACAGGCCTTTGTTAGTGATGGTTCCGGTAGGCTGTAAGAGCACTGTGCAGAGCGAGTTGTTTCATAGCTAGCCCAAAGAGCTGGAAGCAAGATGCTTCGGGGCCCAACTCGCCTTTTGCAAAGAAGCCTGCACATTGTGCCTTTCAGCTCTAGGGCCATGAAGCACACCCAGAGCAGAAGTTCTACTTCAGCCAGATCAGGCCTGCAAAGAAACTGCGTTTCACAGGCCTTTGTAAGAGATGTTCCCGGTAGGCTGTAAGAGCACTGTGCAGAGCGAGTTGTTTCTTAGCTTCCCAAAGAGCTGGAAGCAAGACGCTCTGGGGCCCAACTCGCCCTTTGGAAAGAAGCCTGCACGTTGTGCCTTTCAGCTCTAGGGCAATGTAGCACACCCAGAGCAGAAGTTCTACTTCATCGAGATCAGGCCTGCAAAGAAACTGCGTTTCACAGGCCTTTGTAAGAGATATTCCCGGTAGGCAGTAAGAGCACTGTGCAGAGCGAGTTGTTTCTTAGCTTCCCAAAGAGCTGGAAGCAAGATGCTTTGGGGCCCAACTCGCCCTTTGGAAAGAAGCCTGCACGTTGTGCCTTTCAGCTCTAGGGCAATGTAGCACACCCAGAGCAGAAGTTCCACTTCATCCAGATCATGCCTGCAAAGAAACTGCGTTTCACAGGCCTTTGTAAGAGATGTTCCCGGTAGGCTGTAAGAGCACTGTGCTGAGCGAGTTGTTTCTTAGCTTCCCAAAGAGCTGGAAGCAAGAAGCTTTGGGGCCCAACTCGCCCTTTGGAAAGAAGCCTGCACGTTGTGCCTTTCAGCTCTAGGCCAATGTAGCACACCCAGAGCAGAAGTTCTACTTCAGCCAGATCAGGCCTGCAAAGAAACTTCGTTTCACAGGCCTTTGTAAGAGATGTTCCCTGTAGGTTGTAAGAGCACTGTGCAGAGCGAGTTGTTTCATAGCTAGCCCAAAGAGCTGGAAGCAAGATGCTTTGGGGCCCAACTCGCCCTTTGGAAAGAAGCCTGCACGTTGTGCCTTTCAGCTCTAGGCCAATGTAGCACACCCAGAGCAGAAGTTCTACTTCAGCGAGATCAGGCCTGCAAAGAAACTGCGTTTGACAGGCCTTTGTAAGAGATGTTCCCGGTAGGCTGTAAGAGCACTGTGCAGAGCGAGTTGTTTCTTAGCTTCCCAAGGAGCTGGAAGCAAGATGCTTTGTGGCCCAACTCGCCCTTTGCAAAGAAGCCTGCACGTTGTGCCTTTCAGCTCTAGGCCAATGTAGCACACCCAGAGCAGAAGTTCTACTTCAGCCAGATCAGGCCTGCAAAGAAAGTGCGTTTCACAGGCCTTTGTAAGAGATGTTCCCGGTAGGCTGTAAGAGCACTGTGCAGAGCGAGTTGTTTCTTAGCTTCCCAAAGAGCTGGAAGCAAGATGCTTTGGGGCCCAACTCGCCCTTTGGAAAGAAGCCTGCACGTTGTGCCTTTCAGCTCTAGGGCAATGTAGCACACACAGAGCAGAAGTTCTACTTCAGCCAGATCAGGCCTGCAAAGAAACTGCGTTTGAGATGCCTTTGTAAGAGATGTTCCCGGTAGGCTGTAAAAGCACTGTGCAGAGCGAGTTGTTTCTTAGCTTCCCAAAGAGCTGGAAGCAAGAAGCTTTGGGGCCCAACTCGCCCTTTGGAAAGAAGCCTGCACGTTGTGCCTTTCAGCTCTAGGCCAATGTAGCACACCCAGAGCAGAAGTTCTACTTCAGCCAGATCAGGCCTGCAAAGAAACTGCGTTTCACAGGCCTTTGTAAGAGATGTTCCCTGTAGGCTGTAAGAGCACTGTGCAGAGCGAGTTGTTTCATAGCTAGCCCAAAGAGCTGGAAGCAAGATGCTTTGGGGCCCAACTCGCCCTTTCTAAAGAAGCCTGCACGTTGTGCCTTTCAGCTCTAGGCCAATGTAGCACACCCAGAGCAGAAGTTCTACTTCAGCGAGATCAGGCCTGCAAAGAAACTGCGTTTCACAGGCCTTTGTAAGAGATGTTCCCGGTAGGCTGTAAGAGCACTGTGCAGAGCGAGTTGTTTCTTAGCTTCCCAAAGAGCTGGAAGCAAGATGCTTTGCAGCCCAACTCGCCCTTTGCAAAGAAGCCTGCACGTTGTGCCTTTCAGCTCTAGGGCAATGTAGCACACCCAGAGCAGAAGTTCCACTTCAGCCAGATCAGGCCTGCAAAGAAACTGCGTTTCACAGGCCTTTGTAAGAGATGTTCCCGGTAGGCTGTAAGAGCACTGTGCAGAGCGAGTTGTTTCTTAGCTTCCCAAAGAGCTGGAAGCAAGATGCTTTGGTGCCCAACTCGCCCTTTGGAAAGAAGCCTGCACGTTGTGCCTTTCAGCTCTAGGCCAATGTAGCACACACAGAGCAGAAGTTCTACTTCAGCCAGATCAGGCCTGCAAAGAAACTGCGTTTGAGATGCCTTTGTAAGAGATGTTCCCAGTAGGCTGTAAAAGCACTGTGCAGAGCGAGTTGTTTCTTAGCTTCCCAAAGAGCTGGAAGCAAGATGCTTTGGGGCCCAACTCGCCCTTTGGAAAGAAGCCTGCACGTTGTGCCTTTCAGCTCTAGGGAAATGTAGCACAGCCAGAGCAGAAGTTCTGGTTCAGCCAGATTAGGCCTGCAAAGAAACTGCATTTCACAGGCCTTTGTAACTGATGCTCCCGGTAGGCTGTAAGAGCACTGTGCAGAGCGAGTTGTTTCTTAGCTTCCCAAAGAGCTGGAAGCAAGATGCTTTGGGGCCCAACTCGCCCTTTGGAAAGAAGCCTGCACGTTGTGCCTTTCAGCTCTAGGGCAATGTAGCACACCCAGAGCAGAAGTTCTACTTCAGCCAGATCAGGCCTGCAAAGAAACTGCGTTTCACAGGCCTTTGTAAGAGATGTTCCCGGTAGGCTGTAAGAGCACTGTGCAGAGCGAGTTGTTTCTTAGCTTCCCAAAGAGCTGGAAGCAAGATGCTTTGGGGCCCAACTCGCCCTTTGCAAAGAAGCCTGCACGTTGTGCCTTTCAGCTCTAGGCCAATGTAGCACACCCAGAGCAGAAGTTCCACTTCAGCCAGATCAGGCCTGCAAAGAAACTGCCTTTCACAGGCCTTTGTAAGAGATGTTCCCGGTAGGCTGTGAGAGCACTGTGCAGAGCGAGTTGTTTCTCAGCTTCCCAAAGAGCTGGAAGCAAGATGCTTTGCGGCCCAACTCGCCCTTTGGAAAGAAGCCTGCACGTTGTTCCTTTCAGCTCTAGGGCAATGTAGAACACCCAGAGCAGAAGTTCTACTTCAGCCAGATCAGGCCTGCAAAGAAACTGCATTTCACAGGCCTTTGTAGTGATGCTCCCGGTAGGCTGTAAGAGCACTCTGCAGAGCGAGTTGTTTCATGGCTAGCCCAAAGAGCTGGAAGCAAGATGCTTTGGGGCCCAACTCGCCCTTTGGAAAGAAGCCTGCACGTTGTGCCTTTCAGCTCTAGGCCAATGTAGCACACCCAGAGCAGAAGTTCTACATCAGCCAGATCAGGCCTGCAAAGAAACTGCGTTTCACAGGCCTTTGTAAGCGATGTTCCCGTTAGGGTGTAAGAGCACTGTGCAGAGCGAGTTGTTTATTAGCTTCCCAAAGAGCTGGAAGCAAGATGCTTTGGGGCCCAACTCGCCCTTTGCAAAGAAGCCTGCACGTTGTGCCTTTCAGCTCTAGGGCAATGTAGCACACCCAGAGCAGAAGTTCTACTTCAGCCAGATCAGGCCTGCAAAGAAACTGCGTTTCACAGGCCTTTGTAGCTGATGCTCCCGGTAGGCTGTAAGAGCACTGTGCAGAGCGAGTTGTTTCTTAGCTTCCCAAAGAGCTGGAAGCAAGATGCTTTGGGGCCCAACTCGCCCTTTGGAAAGAAGCGTGCACGTTGTGCCTTTCAGCTCTAGGGCAATGTAGAGCACGCAGAGCAGAAGTTCCACTTCAGCCAGATCAGGCCTGCAAAGAAACTGCATTTCACAGGCTTTGTAACTGATGCTCCCGGTAGGCTGTAAGAGCACTGTGCAGAGCGAGTTGTTTCATAGCTAGCCCAAAGAGCTGGAAGCAAGATGCTTTGGGGCCCAACTCGCCCTTTGGAAACAGGCCTGCACGTTGTGCCCTTCAGCTCTAGGGCAATGTAGCACACCCAGAGCAGAAGTTCCACTTCAGCCAGATCAGGCCTGCAAAGAAACTGCATTTCACAGGCCTTTGTTAGTGATGGTTCCGGTAGGCTGTAAGAGCACTGTGCAGAGCGAGTTGTTTCATAGCTAGCCCAAAGAGCTGGAAGCAAGATGCTTCGGGGCCCAACTCGCCTTTTGCAAAGAAGCCTGCACATTGTGCCTTTCAGCTCTAGGGCCATGAAGCACACCCAGAGCAGAAGTTCTACTTCAGCCAGATCAGGCCTGCAAAGAAACTGCGTTTCACAGGCCTTTGTAAGAGATGTTCCCGGTAGGCTGTAAGAGCACTGTGCAGAGCGAGTTGTTTCTTAGCTTCCCAAAGAGCTGGAAGCAAGACGCTCTGGGGCCCAACTCGCCCTTTGGAAAGAAGCCTGCACGTTGTGCCTTTCAGCTCTAGGGCAATGTAGCACACCCAGAGCAGAAGTTCTACTTCATCGAGATCAGGCCTGCAAAGAAACTGCGTTTCACAGGCCTTTGTAAGAGATATTCCCGGTAGGCAGTAAGAGCACTGTGCAGAGCGAGTTGTTTCTTAGCTTCCCAAAGAGCTGGAAGCAAGATGCTTTGGGGCCCAACTCGCCCTTTGGAAAGAAGCCTGCACGTTGTGCCTTTCAGCTCTAGGGCAATGTAGCACACCCAGAGCAGAAGTTCCACTTCATCCAGATCATGCCTGCAAAGAAACTGCGTTTCACAGGCCTTTGTAAGAGATGTTCCCGGTAGGCTGTAAGAGCACTGTGCTGAGCGAGTTGTTTCTTAGCTTCCCAAAGAGCTGGAAGCAAGAAGCTTTGGGGCCCAACTCGCCCTTTGGAAAGAAGCCTGCACGTTGTGCCTTTCAGCTCTAGGCCAATGTAGCACACCCAGAGCAGAAGTTCTACTTCAGCCAGATCAGGCCTGCAAAGAAACTTCGTTTCACAGGCCTTTGTAAGAGATGTTCCCTGTAGGTTGTAAGAGCACTGTGCAGAGCGAGTTGTTTCATAGCTAGCCCAAAGAGCTGGAAGCAAGATGCTTTGGGGCCCAACTCGCCCTTTGGAAAGAAGCCTGCACGTTGTGCCTTTCAGCTCTAGGCCAATGTAGCACACCCAGAGCAGAAGTTCTACTTCAGCGAGATCAGGCCTGCAAAGAAACTGCGTTTGACAGGCCTTTGTAAGAGATGTTCCCGGTAGGCTGTAAGAGCACTGTGCAGAGCGAGTTGTTTCTTAGCTTCCCAAGGAGCTGGAAGCAAGATGCTTTGTGGCCCAACTCGCCCTTTGCAAAGAAGCCTGCACGTTGTGCCTTTCAGCTCTAGGCCAATGTAGCACACCCAGAGCAGAAGTTCTACTTCAGCCAGATCAGGCCTGCAAAGAAAGTGCGTTTCACAGGCCTTTGTAAGAGATGTTCCCGGTAGGCTGTAAGAGCACTGTGCAGAGCGAGTTGTTTCTTAGCTTCCCAAAGAGCTGGAAGCAAGATGCTTTGGGGCCCAACTCGCCCTTTGGAAAGAAGCCTGCACGTTGTGCCTTTCAGCTCTAGGGCAATGTAGCACACACAGAGCAGAAGTTCTACTTCAGCCAGATCAGGCCTGCAAAGAAACTGCGTTTGAGATGCCTTTGTAAGAGATGTTCCCGGTAGGCTGTAAAAGCACTGTGCAGAGCGAGTTGTTTCTTAGCTTCCCAAAGAGCTGGAAGCAAGATGCTTTGGGGCCCAACTCGCCCTTTGGAAAGAAGCCTGCACGTTGTGCCTTTCAGCTCTAGGGAAATGTAGCACAGCCAGAGCAGAAGTTCTGGTTCAGCCAGATTAGGCCTGCAAAGAAACTGCATTTCACAGGCCTTTGTAACTGATGCTCCCGGTAGGCTGTAAGAGCACTGTGCAGAGCGAGTTGTTTCTTAGCTTCCCAAAGAGCTGGAAGCAAGATGCTTTGGGGCCCAACTCGCCCTTTGGAAAGAAGCCTGCACGTTGTGCCTTTCAGCTCTAGGGCAATGTAGCACACCCAGAGCAGAAGTTCCACTTCAGCCAGATCAGGCCTGCAAAGAAACTGCGTTTCACAGGCCTTTGTAAGAGATGTTCCCGGTAGGCTGTAAGAGCACTGTGCAGAGCGAGTTGTTTCTTAGCTTCCCAAAGAGCTGGAAGCAAGATGCTTTGGGGCCCAACTCGCCCTTTGCAAAGAAGCCTGCACGTTGTGCCTTTGAGCTCTAGGCCAATGTAGCACACCCAGAGCAGAAGTTCTACTACAGCCAGATCAGGCCTGCAAAGAAACTGCGTTTCACAGGCCTTTGTAAGAGATGTTCCCGGTAGGCAGTAAGAGCACTGTGCAGAGCGAGTTGTTTCTTAGCTGCCCAAAGAGCTGGAAGCAAGATGCTTTGGGGCCCAACTCGCCCTTTGGAAAGAAGCCTGCACGTTGTGCCTTTCAGCTCTAGGGCAATGTAGCACACCCAGAGCAGAAGTTCCACTTCAGCCAGATCAGGCCTGCAAAGAAACTGCGTTTCACAGGCCTTTGTAAGAGATGTTCCCGGTAGGCTGTAAGAGCACTGTGCAGAGCGAGTTGTTTCTCAGCTTCCCAAAGAGCTGGAAGCAAGATGCTTTGCTACCCAACTCGCCCTTTGGAAAGAAGCCTGCATGTTGTTCCTTTCAGCTCTAGGGCAATGTAGCACACCCAGAGCAGAAGTTCTACTTCAGCCAGATCAGGCCTGCAAAGAAACTGCATTTCACAGGCCTTTGTAGTGATGCTCCCGGTAGGCTGTAAGAGCACTCTGCAGAGCGAGTTGTTTCATGGCTAGCCCAAAGAGCTGGAAGCAAGATGCTTTGGGGCCCAAATCGCCCTTTGGAAAGAAGCCTGCACGTTGTGCCTTTCAGCTCTAGGCCAATGTAGCACACCCAGAGCAGAAGTTCTACATCAGCCAGATCAGGCCTGCAAAGAAACTGCGTTTCACAGGCCTTTGTAAGCGATGTTCCCGGTAGGGTGTAAGAGAACTGTGCAGAGCGAGTTGTTTCTTAGCTTCCCAAAGAGCTGGAAGCAAGATGCTTTGGGGCCCAACTCGCCCTTTGGAAAGAAGCCTGCACGTTGTGCCTTTCAGCTCTAGGCCAATGTAGCACACCCAGAGCAGAAGTTCTACTTCAGCCAGATGAGGCCTGCAAAGAAACTGCGTTTCACAGGCCTTTGTAAGAGATGTTCCCGGTAGGCTGTAAGAGCACTGTGCAGAGCGAGTTGTTTCTTAGCTTCCCAAAGAGCTGGAAGCAAGATGCTTTGGGGCCCAATTCGCCCTTTGCAAAGAAGCCTGCACGTTGTGACTTTCAGCTCTAGGGCAATGTAGCACACCCAGAGCAGAAGTTCTACTTCAGCCCAATCAGGCTTGCAAAGAAACTGCGTTTCACAGGCCTTTGTAAGAGATATTCCCGGTAGGCAGTAAGAGCACTGTGCAGAGCGAGTTGTTTCTTAGCTTCCCAAAGAGCTGGAAGATGCTTTGGGGCCCAACTCGCCCTTTGGAAAGAAGCCTGCACGTTGTGCCTTTCAGCTCTAGGCCAATGTAGCACACCCAGAGCAGAAGTTCTAGTTCAGCCAGGTCAGGCCTGCAAAGAAACTGCGTTTCACAGGCCTTTGTAAGAGATGTTCCCGGTAGGCTGTAAGAGCACTGTGCAGAGCGAGTTGTTTCTTAGCTTCCGAAAGAGCTGGAAGCAAGAAGCTTTGGGGCCCAACTCGCCCTTTGGAAAAAATCCTGCACGTTGTGCCTTTCAGCTCTAGGCCAATGTAGCACACCCAGAGCAGAAGTTCTACTTCAGCCAGATCAGGCCTGCAAAGAAACTTCGTTTCACAGGCCTTTGTAAGAGATGTTCCCGGTAGGCTGTAAGAGCACTGTGCAGAGCGAGTTGTTTCATAGCTAGCCCAAAGAGCTGGAAGCAAGATGCTTTGGGGCCCAACTCGCCCTTTGGAAAGAAGCCTGCACGTTGTGCCTTTCAGCTCTAGGGCCATGTAGCACACCCAGAGCAGAAGTTCTACCTCAGCCAGATCAGGCCTGCAAAGAAACTGCGTTTGACAGGCCTTTGTATGAGATGTTCCCGGTAGGCTTTAAGAGCACTGTGCAGAGCGTGTTGTTTCTTAGCTTCCCAAAGAGCTGGAAGCAAGATGCTTTGGGGCCCAACTCGCCCTTTGGAAAGAAGCCTGCAGCTTGTGCCTTTCAGCTCTAGGCCAATGTAGCACACCCAGAGCAGAAGTTCTACTTCAGCGAGATCAGGCCTGCAAAGAAACTGCGTTTCACAGGCCTTTGTAAGGGATGTTCCCGGTAGGCTGTAAGAGCACTGTGCAGAGCGAGTTGTTTGTTACCTTCCCAAGGCGCTGGAAGCAAGATGCTTTGCGGCCCAACTCGCCCTTTGCAAAGAAGCCTGCACGTTGTGCCTTTCAGCTCTAGGGCAATGTAGCACACGCAGAGCAGAAGTTCTAGTTCAGCCAGATCAGGCCTGCAAAGAAACTGCATTTGACAGGCCTTTGTAAGAGATGTTCCCGGTAGGCTGTAAGAGCACTGTGCAGAGCGAGTTGTTTCTTAGCTTCCCAAAGAGCTGGAAGCAAGATGCTTTGGGGCCCAACTCGCCCTTTGGAAAGAAGCCTGCACGTTGTGCCTTTGAGCTCTAGGGCAATGTAGCACACCCAGGTCAGAAGTTCCACTTCAGCCAGATCAGGCCTGCAAAGAAACTCGTTTCACAGGCCTTTGTAAGAGATGTTCCCGGTAGGCTGTAAGAGCACTGTGCAGAGCGAGTTGTTTCTTAGCTTCCCAAGGAGCTGGAAGCAAGATGCTTTGGGGCCCAACTCGCCCTTTGGAAAGAAGCCTGCACGTTGTGCCTTTCAGCTCTAGGGCCATGTAGCACACCCAGAGCAGAAGTTCTAGTTCAGCCAGATCAGGCCTGCAAAGAAACTGCATTTCACAGGCCTTTGTAACTGATGCTCCCGGTAGGCTGTAAGAGCACTGTGCAGAGCGAGTTGTTTCATAGCTAGCCCAAAGAGCTGGAAGCAAGATGCTTTGGGGCCCAAATCACCCTTTGGAAAGAAGCCTGCACGTTGTGCCTTTCAGCTCTAGGGCAATGTAGCACACCCAGAGCAGAAGTTCTACTTCAGCCAGATCAGGCCTGCAAAGAAACTGCGTTTCACAGGCCTTTGTAAGAGATGTTCCCGGTAGGCTGTAAGAGCACTGTGCAGAGCGAGTTGTTTCTTAGCTTCCCAAAGAGCTGGAAGCAAGATGCTTTGGGGCCCAACTCGCCCTTTGGAAAGAAGCCTGCACGTTGTGCCTTTCAGCTCTAGGCCAATGTAGCACACCCAGAGCAGAAGTTCTATTTCAGCCACATCAGGCCTGCAACGAAACTGCGTTTCACAGGCCTTTGTAATAGATGTTCCCGGTAGGCTGTAAGAGCACTGTGCAGAGCGTGTTGTTTCTTAGCTTCCCAAGGAGCTGGAAGCAAGATGCTTTGGAGCCCAACTCGCCCTTTGGAAAGAAGCCTGCACGTTGTGCCTTTCAGCTCAGGGCCAATGTAGAACACCCAGAGCAGAAGTTCTACTTCAGCCAGATCAGGCCTGCAAAGAAACTCGTTTCACAGGCCTTTGTAAGAGATGTTCCCGGTAGGCTGTAAGAGCTCTGTGCAGAGCGAGTTGTTTCTTAGCTTCCCAAAGAGCTGGAAGCAAGATGCTTTGGGGCCCAACTCGCCCTTTGGAAAGAAGCCCGCACGCTGTGCCTTTCAGCTCTAGGCCAATGTAGCACACCCAGAGCAGAAGTTCTACTTCAGCCAGATGAGGCCTGCAAAGAAACTGCGTTTCACAGGCCTTTGTAAGAGATGTTCCCGGTAGGCTGTAAGAGCACTGTGCAGAGCGAGTTGTTTCTTAGCTTCCCAAGGAGCTGGAAGCAAGATGCTTTGCGGCCCAACTCGCCCTTTGGAAAGAAGCCTGCACGTTGTGCCTTTCAGCTCTAGGGCAATGTAGCACACGCAGAGCAGAAGTTCTAGTTCAGCCAGATCAGGCCTGCAAAGAAACTGCGTTTCACAGGCCTTTGTAAGAGATGTTCCCCGTAGGCTGTAAGAGCACTGTGCAGAGCGAGTTGTTTCTTAGCTTCCCAAAGAGCTGGAAGCAAGATGCTTTGGGGCCCAACTCGCCCTTTGGAAAGAAGCCTGCACGTTGTGCCTTTCAGCTCTAGGCCAATGTAGCACACCCAGAGCAGAAGTTCTACTTCAGCCAGATGAGGCCTGCAAAGAAACTGCGTTTCACAGGCCTTTGTAAGAGATGTTCCCGGTAGGCTGTAAGAGCACTGTGCAGAGCGACTTGTTTCTTAGCTTCCCAAGGAGCTGGAAGCAAGATGCTTTGGGGCCCAACTCGCCCTTTGGAAAGAAGCCTGCACGTTGTGCCTTTCAGCTCAGGGCCAATGTAGAACACCCAGAGCAGAAGTTCTGCTTCAGCCATGTCAGGCCTGCAAAGAAACTCGTTTCACAGGCCTTTGTAAGAGATGTTCCCGGTAGGCTGTAAGAGCACTGTGCAGAGCGAGTTGTTTCTTAGCTTCCCAAAGAGCTGGAAGCAAGATGCTTTGGGGCCCAACTCGCCCTTTGGAAAGAAGCCTGCACGTTGTGCCTTTCAGCTCTAGGCCAATGTTGCACACCCAGAGCAGAAGTTCTACCTCAGCCAGATCAGGCCTGCAAAGAAACTGCGTTTCCCAGGCCTTTGTAAGAGATGTTCCCGGTAGGCTGTAAGAGCACTGTGCAGAGCGTGTTGCTTCTTAGCTTCCCAAGGAGCTGGAAGCGAGATGCTTTGGGGCCCAACTCGCCCTTTGGAAAGAAGCCTGCACGTTGTCCCTTTCAGCTCTAGGGCAATGTAGCACACCCAGAGCAGAAGTTCCACTTGAGCCAGATCAGGCCTACAAAGAAAGTGCGTTTCACAGGCCTTTGTAAGAGATGTTCCCGGTAGGCTGTAAGAGCACTGTGCAGAGCGAGTTGTTTCTTAGCTTCCCAAAGAGCTGGAAGCAAGATGCTTTCCGGCCCAACTCGCCCTTTGGAAAGAAGCCTGCACGTTGTTCCTTTCAGCTCTAGGGCAATGTAGCACACCCAGAGCAGAAGTTCTACTTCAGCCAGATCAGGCCTGCAAAGAAACTGCATTTCACAGGCCTTTGTAGTGATGCTCCCGGTAGGCTGTAAGAGCACTGTGCAGAGCGAGTTGTTTCATAGCTAGCCCAAAGAGCTGGAAGCAAGATGCTTTGGGGCCCAACTCGCCCTTTGGAAAGAAGCCTGCACGTCGTGCCTTTCAGCTCTAGGGCAATGTAGCACACCCAGAGCAGAAGTTCCACTTCAGCCAGATCAGGCCTGCAAAGAAACTGCGTTTCACAGGCCTTTGTAATAGATGTTCCCGGTAGGCTGTAAGAGCACTGTGCAGAGCGTGTTCTTTCTTAGCTTCCCAAGGAGCTGGAAGCAAGATGCTTTGGGGCCCAACTCGCCCTTTGGAAAGAAGCCTGCACGTTGTGCCTTTCAGCTCTAGGCCAATGTAGCACACCCAGAGCAGAAGTTCTACATCGGCCAGTTCAGGCCTGCCAAGAAACTGAGTTTCACAGGCCTTTGTAAGAGATGTTCCCGGTAGGCTGTAAGAGCACTGTGCAGAGCGAGTTGTTTCTTAGCTTCCCAAAGAGCTGGAAGCAAGATGCTTTCCGGCCCAACTCGCCCTTTGGAAAGAAGCCTGCACGTTGTGCCTTTCAGCTCTAGGCCAATGTAGCACACCCAGAGCAGAAGTTCTACTTCAGCCAGATCAGGCCTGCAAAGAAACTGCATTTCACAGGCCTTTGTAAGTGATGCTCCCGGTAGGCTGTAAGAGCACTGTGCAGAGCGAGTTGTTTCATAGCTAGCCCAAAGAGCTGGAAGCAAGATGCTTTGGGGCCCAACTCGCCCTTTGGAAAGAAGCCTGCACGTTGTGCCTTTCATCTCTAGGGAAATGTAGCACACCCAGAGCAGAAGTTCTACATCAGCCAGATCAGGCCTGCAAAGAAACTGCGTTTCACAGGCCTTTGTAAGAGATGTTCCCGGTAGGCTGTAAGAGCACTGTGCAGAGCGAGTTGTTTCTTAGCTTCCCAAAGAGCTGGAAGCAAGATGCTTTGGGGCCCAACTCGCCCTTTGGAAAGAAGCCTGCACGTTGTGCCTTTCAGCTCTAGGGCAATGTAGAGCACCCAGAGCAGAAGTTCCACTGCAGCCAGATCAGGCCTGCAAAGAAACTGCGTTTCACAGGCCTTTGTAAGAGATGTTCCCGGTAGGCTGTAAGAGCACTGTGCAGAGCGAGTTGTTTCTTAGCTTCCCAAAGAGCTGGAAGCAAGATGCTTTGGGCCCAACTCGCCCTTTGGAACGAAGCCTGCACATTGTGCCTTTCAGCTCTAGCGCCATGTAGCACACCCAGAGCAGAAGTTCTAGTTCAGCCAGATCAGGCCTGCAAAGAAACTGCATTTCACAGGCCTTTGTAACTGATGCTCCCGGTAGGCTGTAAGAGCACTGTGCAGAGCGAGTTGTTCCATAGCTAGCCCAAAGAGCTGGAAGCAAGATGCTTTGGGGCCCAACTCGCCTTTTGCAAAGAAGCCTGCACATTGTGCCTTTCAGCTCTAGGGCCATGAAGCACACCCAGAGCAGAAGTTCTACTTCAGCCAGATGAGGCCTGCAAAGAAACTGCGTTTCACAGGCCTTTGTAAGAGATGTTCCCGGTAGGCTGTAAGAGCACTGTGCAGAGCGAGTTGTTTCTTAGCTTCCCAAAGAGCTGGAAGCAAGATGCTTTGGGGCCCAACTCGCCCTTTGGAAAGAAGCCTGCAGGTTGTGCCTTTCAGCTCTAGGCCAATGTAGCACACCCAGAGCAGAAGTTCTACTTCAGCCACATCAGGCCTGCAAAGAAACTGCGTTTCACAGGCCTTTGTAAGAGATGTTCCCGGTAGGCTGTAAGAGCACTGTGCAGAGCGAGTAGTTTCTTAGCTTCCCAAGGAGCTGGAAGCAAGATGCTTTGCGGCCCAACTCGCCCTTTGCAAAGAAGCCTGCACGTTGTGCCTTTCAGCTCTAGTTCAATGTAGCACACGCAGAGCAGAAGTTCTAGTTCAGCCAGATCAGGCCTGCAAAGAAACTGCGTTTCACAGGCCTTTGTAAGAGATGTTCCCGGTAGGCTGTAAGAGCACTGTGCAGAGCGAGTTGTTTCTTAGCTTCCCAAAGAGCTGGAAGCAAGATGCTTTGGGGCCCAACTCGCCCTTTGCAAAGAAGCCTGCACGTTGTGCCTTTCAGCTCTAGGGCAATGTAGCACACCCAGAGCAGAAGTTCTACTTCAGCCAGATCAGGCCTGCAAAGAAACTGCGTTTCACAGGCCTTTGTAGCTGATGCTCCCGGTAGGCTGTAAGAGCACTGTGCAGAGCGAGTTGTTTCTTAGCTTCCCAAAGAGCTGGAAGCAAGATGCTTTGGGGCCCAACTCGCCCTTTGGAAAGAAGCCTGCACGTTGTGCCTTTCAGCTCTAGGGCAATGTAGAGCACGCAGAGCAGAAGTTCCACTTCAGCCAGATCAGGCCTGCAAAGAAACTGCATTTCACAGGCCTTTGTAACTGATGCTCCCGGTAGGCTGTAAGAGCACTGTGCAGAGCGAGTTGTTTCATAGCTAGCCCAAAGAGCTGGAAGCAAGATGCTTTGGGGCCCAACTCGCCCATTGGAAACAGGCCTGCACGTTGTGCCCTTCAGCTCTAGGGCAATGTAGCACACCCAGAGCAGAAGTTCCACTTCAGCCAGATCAGGCCTGCAAAGAAACTGCATTTCACAGGCCTTTGTTAGTGATGGTTCCGGTAGGCTGTAAGAGCACTGTGCAGAGCGAGTTGTTTCATAGCTAGCCCAAAGAGCTGGAAGCAAGATGCTTCGGGGCCCAACTCGCCTTTTGCAAAGAAGCCTGCACATTGTGCCTTTCAGCTCT
Organism: Equus caballus; assembly: GCF_041296265.1. Taxonomy (NCBI): domain Eukaryota; kingdom Metazoa; phylum Chordata; class Mammalia; order Perissodactyla; family Equidae; genus Equus; species Equus caballus. Next base: position 50,538,881 of record NC_091688.1, on the reverse strand, counting down.
AGGGCCATGAAGCACACCCAGAGCAGAAGTTCTACTTCAGCCAGATCAGGCCTGCAAAGAAACTGCGTTTCACAGGCCTTTGTAAGAGATGTTCCCGGTAGGCTGTAAGAGCACTGTGCAGAGCGAGTTGTTTCTTAGCTTCCCAAAGAGCTGGAAGCAAGATGCTTTGGGGCCCAACTCGCCCTTTGGAAAGAAGCCTGCACGTTGTGCCTTTCAGCTCTAGGCCAATGTAGCACACCCAGAGCAGAAGTTCTACTTCAGCCACATCAGGCCTGCAAAGAAACTGCGTTTCACAGGCCTTTGTAAGAGATGTTCCCGGTAGGCTGTAAGAGCACTGTGCAGAGCGAGTAGTTTCTTAGCTTCCCAAGGAGCTGGAAGCAAGATGCTTTGCGGCCCAACTCGCCCTTTGCAAAGAAGCCTGCACGTTGTGCCTTTCAGCTCTAGGCCAATGTAGCACACCCAGAGCAGAAGTTCTACTTCAGCCAGATCAGGCCTGCAAAGAAACTTCGTTTCACAGGCCTTTGTAAGAGATGTTCCCGCTAGGCTGTAAGAGCACTGTGCAGAGCGAGTTGTTTCATAGCTAGCCCAAAGAGCTGGAAGCAAGATGCTTTGGGGCCCAACTCGCCCTTTGGAAAGAAGCCTGCACGTTGTGCCTTTCAGCTCTAGGGCCATGTAGCACACCCAGAGCAGAAGTTCTACCTCAGCCAGATCAGGCCTGCAAAGAAACTGCGTTTGACAGGCCTTTGTATGAGATGTTCCCGGTAGGCTTTAAGAGCACTGTGCAGAGCGTGTTGTTTCTTAGCTTCCCAAAGAGCTGGAAGCAAGATGCTTTGGGGCCCAACTCGCCCTTTGGAAAGAAGCCTGCAGCTTGTGCCTTTCAGCTCTAGGCCAATGTAGCACACCCAGAGCAGAAGTTCTACTTCAGCGAGATCAGGCCTGCAAAGAAACTGCGTTTCACAGGCCTTTGTAAGGGATGTTCGCGGTAGGCTGTAAGAGCACTGTGCAGAGCGAGTTGTTTGTTACCTTCCCAAGGAGCTGGAAGCAAGATGCTTTGCGGCCCAACTCGCCCTTTGCAAAGAAGCCTGCACGTTGTGCCTTTCAGCTCTAGGGCAATGTAGCACACGCAGAGCAGAAGTTCTAGTTCAGCCAGATCAGGCCTGCAAAGAAACTGCATTTCACAGGCCTTTGTAGTGATGCTCCCGGTAGGCTGTAAGAGCACTGTGCAGAGCGAGTTGTTTCATAGCTAGCCCAAAGAGCTGGAAGCAAGATGCTTTGGGGCCCAACTCGCCCTTTGGAAAGAAGCCTGCACGTCGTGCCTTTCAGCTCTAGGGCAATGTAGCACACCCAGAGCAGAAGTTCCACTTCAGCCAGATCAGGCCTGCAAAGAAACTGCGTTTCACAGGCCTTTGTAATAGATGTTCCCGGTAGGCTGTAAGAGCACTGTGCAGAGCGTGTTCTTTCTTAGCTTCCCAAGGAGCTGGAAGCAAGATGCTTTGGGGCCCAACTCGCCCTTTGGAAAGAAGCCTGCACGTTGTGCCTTTCAGCTCTAGGCCAATGTAGCACACCCAGAGCAGAAGTTCTACATCGGCCAGTTCAGGCCTGCCAAGAAACTGAGTTTCACAGGCCTTTGTAAGAGATGTTCCCGGTAGGCTGTAAGAGCACTGTGCAGAGCGAGTTGTTTCTTAGCTTCCCAAAGAGCTGGAAGCAAGATGCTTTCCGGCCCAACTCGCCCTTTGGAAAGAAGCCTGCACGTTGTTCCTTTCAGCTCTAGGCCAATGTAGCACACCCAGAGCAGAAGTTCTACTTCAGCCAGATCAGGCCTGCAAAGAAACTGCATTTCACAGGCCTTTGTAGTGATGCTCCCGGTAGGCTGTAAGAGCACTGTGCAGAGCGAGTTGTTTCATAGCTAGCCCAAAGAGCTGGAAGCAAGATGCTTTGGGGCCCAACTCGCCCTTTGGAAAGAAGCCTGCACGTTGTGCCTTTCATCTCTAGGGAAATGTAGCACACCCAGAGCAGAAGTTCTACATCAGCCAGATCAGGCCTGCAAAGAAACTGCGTTTCACAGGCCTTTGTAAGAGATGTTCCCGGTAGGCTGTAAGAGCACTGTGCAGAGCGAGTTGTTTCTTAGCTTCCCAAAGAGCTGGAAGCAAGATGCTTTGGGGCCCAACTCGCCCTTTGGAAAGAAGCCTGCACGTTGTGCCTTTCAGCTCTAGGGCAATGTAGAGCACCCAGAGCAGAAGTTCCACTGCAGCCAGATCAGGCCTGCAAAGAAACTGCGTTTCACAGGCCTTTGTAAGAGATGTTCCCGGTAGGCTGTAAGAGCACTGTGCAGAGCGAGTTGTTTCTTAGCTTCCCAAAGAGCTGGAAGCAAGATGCTTTGGGCCCAACTCGCCCTTTGGAACGAAGCCTGCACATTGTGCCTTTCAGCTCTAGCGCCATGTAGCACACCCAGAGCAGAAGTTCTAGTTCAGCCAGATCAGGCCTGCAAAGAAACTGCATTTCACAGGCCTTTGTAACTGATGCTCCCGGTAGGCTGTAAGAGCACTGTGCAGAGCGAGTTGTTCCATAGCTAGCCCAAAGAGCTGGAAGCAAGATGCTTTGGGGCCCAACTCGCCTTTTGCAAAGAAGCCTGCACATTGTGCCTTTCAGCTCTAGGGCCATGAAGCACACCCAGAGCAGAAGTTCTACTTCAGCCAGATGAGGCCTGCAAAGAAACTGCGTTTCACAGGCCTTTGTAAGAGATGTTCCCGGTAGGCTGTAAGAGCACTGTGCAGAGCGAGTTGTTTCTTAGCTTCCCAAAGAGCTGGAAGCAAGATGCTTTGGGGCCCAACTCGCCCTTTGGAAAGAAGCCTGCAGGTTGTGCCTTTCAGCTCTAGGCCAATGTAGCACACCCAGAGCAGAAGTTCTACTTCAGCCACATCAGGCCTGCAAAGAAACTGCGTTTCACAGGCCTTTGTAAGAGATGTTCCCGGTAGGCTGTAAGAGCACTGTGCAGAGCGAGTAGTTTCTTAGCTTCCCAAGGAGCTGGAAGCAAGATGCTTTGCGGCCCAACTCGCCCTTTGCAAAGAAGCCTGCACGTTGTGCCTTTCAGCTCTAGTTCAATGTAGCACACGCAGAGCAGAAGTTCTAGTTCAGCCAGATCAGGCCTGCAAAGAAACTGCGTTTCACAGGCCTTTGTAAGAGATGTTCCCGGTAGGCTGTAAGAGCACTGTGCAGAGCGAGTTGTTTCTTAGCTTCCCAAAGAGCTGGAAGCAAGATGCTTTGGGGCCCAACTCGCCCTTTGCAAAGAAGCCTGCACGTTGTGCCTTTCAGCTCTAGGGCAATGTAGCACACCCAGAGCAGAAGTTCTACTTCAGCCAGATCAGGCCTGCAAAGAAACTGCGTTTCACAGGCCTTTGTAGCTGATGCTCCCGGTAGGCTGTAAGAGCACTGTGCAGAGCGAGTTGTTTCTTAGCTTCCCAAAGAGCTGGAAGCAAGATGCTTTGGGGCCCAACTCGCCCTTTGGAAAGAAGCCTGCACGTTGTGCCTTTCAGCTCTAGGGCAATGTAGAGCACGCAGAGCAGAAGTTCCACTTCAGCCAGATCAGGCCTGCAAAGAAACTGCATTTCACAGGCCTTTGTAACTGATGCTCCCGGTAGGCTGTAAGAGCACTGTGCAGAGCGAGTTGTTTCATAGCTAGCCCAAAGAGCTGGAAGCAAGATGCTTTGGGGCCCAACTCGCCCATTGGAAACAGGCCTGCACGTTGTGCCCTTCAGCTCTAGGGCAATGTAGCACACCCAGAGCAGAAGTTCCACTTCAGCCAGATCAGGCCTGCAAAGAAACTGCATTTCACAGGCCTTTGTTAGTGATGGTTCCGGTAGGCTGTAAGAGCACTGTGCAGAGCGAGTTGTTTCATAGCTAGCCCAAAGAGCTGGAAGCAAGATGCTTCGGGGCCCAACTCGCCTTTTGCAAAGAAGCCTGCACATTGTGCCTTTCAGCTCTAGGGCCATGAAGCACACCCAGAGCAGAAGTTCTACTTCAGCCAGATCAGGCCTGCAAAGAAACTGCGTTTCACAGGCCTTTGTAAGAGATGTTCCCGGTAGGCTGTAAGAGCACTGTGCAGAGCGAGTTGTTTCTTAGCTTCCCAAAGAGCTGGAAGCAAGATGCTTTGGGGCCCAACTCGCCCTTTGGAAAGAAGCCTGCACGTTGTGCCTTTCAGCTCTAGGCCAATGTAGCACACCCAGAGCAGAAGTTCTACTTCAGCCACATCAGGCCTGCAAAGAAACTGCGTTTCACAGGCCTTTGTAAGAGATGTTCCCGGTAGGCTGTAAGAGCACTGTGCAGAGCGAGTAGTTTCTTAGCTTCCCAAGGAGCTGGAAGCAAGATGCTTTGCGGCCCAACTCGCCCTTTGCAAAGAAGCCTGCACGTTGTGCCTTTCAGCTCTAGGCCAATGTAGCACACCCAGAGCAGAAGTTCTACTTCAGCCAGATCAGGCCTGCAAAGAAACTTCGTTTCACAGGCCTTTGTAAGAGATGTTCCCGCTAGGCTGTAAGAGCACTGTGCAGAGCGAGTTGTTTCATAGCTAGCCCAAAGAGCTGGAAGCAAGATGCTTTGGGGCCCAACTCGCCCTTTGGAAAGAAGCCTGCACGTTGTGCCTTTCAGCTCTAGGGCCATGTAGCACACCCAGAGCAGAAGTTCTACCTCAGCCAGATCAGGCCTGCAAAGAAACTGCGTTTGACAGGCCTTTGTATGAGATGTTCCCGGTAGGCTTTAAGAGCACTGTGCAGAGCGTGTTGTTTCTTAGCTTCCCAAAGAGCTGGAAGCAAGATGCTTTGGGGCCCAACTCGCCCTTTGGAAAGAAGCCTGCAGCTTGTGCCTTTCAGCTCTAGGCCAATGTAGCACACCCAGAGCAGAAGTTCTACTTCAGCGAGATCAGGCCTGCAAAGAAACTGCGTTTCACAGGCCTTTGTAAGGGATGTTCGCGGTAGGCTGTAAGAGCACTGTGCAGAGCGAGTTGTTTGTTACCTTCCCAAGGAGCTGGAAGCAAGATGCTTTGCGGCCCAACTCGCCCTTTGCAAAGAAGCCTGCACGTTGTGCCTTTCAGCTCTAGGGCAATGTAGCACACGCAGAGCAGAAGTTCTAGTTCAGCCAGATCAGGCCTGCAAAGAAACTGCATTTGACAGGCCTTTGTAAGAGATGTTCCCGGTAGGCTGTAAGAGCACTGTGCAGAGCGAGTTGTTTCTTAGCTTCCCAAAGAGCTGGAAGCAAGATGCTTTGGGGCCCAACTCACCCTTTGGAAAGAAGCCTGAACGTTGTGCCTTTCAGCTCTAGGGAAATGTAGCACACCCAGAGCAGAAGTTCTGGTTCAGCCAGATTAGGCCTGCAAAGAAACTGCATTTCACAGGCCTTTGTAACTGATGCTCCCGGTAGGCTGCAAGAGCACTGTGCAGAGCGAGTTGTGTCTTAGCTTCCCAAAGAGCTGGAAGCAAGATGCTTTGGGGCCCAACTCGCCCTTTGGAAAGAAGCCTGCACGTTGTGCCTTTCAGCTCTAGGCCAATGTAGCACACCCACAGCAGAAGTTCTACTTCAGCCAGATCAGGCCTGCAAAGAAACTGCGTTTGAGAGGCCTTTGTAAGAGATGTTCCCGGTAGGCTGTAAGAGCACTGTGCAGAGCGAGTTGTTTCTTAGCTTCCCAAAGAGCTGGAAGCAAGATGCTTTGGGGCCAAACTCGCCCTTTGGAAAGAAGCCTGCACGTTGCGCCTTTGAGCTCTAGGGCAATGTAGCACACCCAGGTCAGAAGTTCCACTTCAGCCAGATCAGGCCTGCAAAGAAATTCGTTTCACAGGCCTTTGTAAGAGATGTTCCCGGTAGGCTGTAAGAGCACTGTGCAGAGCGAGTTGTTTCTTAGCTTCCCAAGGAGCTGGAAGCAAGATGCTTTGGGGCCCAACTCGCCCTTTGGAAAGAAGCCTGCACGTTGTGCCTTTCAGCTCTAGGGCAATGTAGCACACCCAGAGCAGAAGTTCTACATCAGCCAGATCAGGCCTGCAAAGAAACTGCGTTTCACAGGCCTTTGTAAGAGATGTTCCCATTAGGCTGTAAGAGCACTGTGCAGAGCGAGTTGTTTCTTAGCTTCCCAAAGAGCTGGAAGCAAGATGCTTTGGGGCCCAACTCGCCCTTTGGAAAGAAGCCTGCACGTTGTGCCTTTCAGCTCTAGGGCAATGTAGAGCACCCAGAGCAGAAGTTCCACTTCAGCCAGATCAGGCCTGCAAAGAAACTGCGTTTCACAGGCTTTAGTAAGAGATGTTCCCCGTAGGCTGTAAGAGCACTGTGCAGAGCGAGTTGTTTCTTAGCTTCCCAAAGAGCTGGAAGCAAGATGCTTTGGGGCCCAACTCGCCCTTTGGAAAGAAGCCTGCACGTTGTGCCTTTCAGCTCTAGGGCCATGTAGCACACCCAGAGCAGAAGTTCTAGTTCAGCCAGATCAGGCCTGCAAAGAAACTGCATTTCACATGCCTTTGTAACTGATGCTCCCGGTAGGCTGTAAGAGCACTGTGCAGAGCGAGTTGTTTCATAGCTAGCCCAAAGAGCTGGAAGCAAGATGCTTTGGGGCCCAAATCACCCTTTGGAAAGAAGCCTGCACGTTGTGCCTTTCAGCTCTAGGGCCATGTCGCACACCCAGAGCAGAAGTTCTACTTCTGCCAGATCAGGCCTGCAAAGAAACTGCGTTTCACAGGCCTTTGTAAGAGATGTTCCCGGTAGGCTGTAAGAGCACTGTGCAGAGCGAGTTGTTTCTTAGCTTCCCAAAGAGCTGGAAGCAAGATGCTTTGGGGCCCAACTCGCCCTTTGGAAAGAAGCCTGCACGTTGTGCCTTTCAGCTCTAGGCCAATGTAGCACACCCAGAGCAGAAGTTCTATTTCAGCCACATCAGGCCTGCAACGAAACTGCGTTTCACAGGCCTTTGTAATAGATGTTCCCGGTAGGCTGTAAGAGCACTGTGCAGAGCGTGTTGTTTCTTAGCTTCCCAAGGAGCTGGAAGCAAGATGCTTTGGAGCCCAACTCGCCCTTTGGAAAGAAGCCTGCACGTTGTGCCTTTCAGCTCAGGGCCAATGTAGAACACCCAGAGCAGAAGTTCTACTTCAGCCAGATCAGGCCTGCAAAGAAACTCGTTTCACAGGCCTTTGTAAGAGATGTTCCCGGTAGGCTGTAAGAGCTCTGTGCAGAGCGAGTTGTTTCTTAGCTTCCCAAAGAGCTGGAAGCAAGATGCTTTGGGGCCCAACTCGCCCTTTGGAAAGAAGCCCGCACGCTGTGCCTTTCAGCTCTAGGCCAATGTAGCACACCCAGAGCAGAAGTTCTACTTCAGCCAGATGAGGCCTGCAAAGAAACTGCGTTTCACAGGCCTTTGTAAGAGATGTTCCCGGTAGGCTGTAAGAGCACTGTGCAGAGCGAGTTGTTTCTTAGCTTCCCAAGGAGCTGGAAGCAAGATGCTTTGCGGCCCAACTCGCCCTTTGGAAAGAAGCCTGCACGTTGTGCCTTTCAGCTCTAGGGCAATGTAGCACACGCAGAGCAGAAGTTCTAGTTCAGCCAGATCAGGCCTGCAAAGAAACTGCGTTTCACAGGCCTTTGTAAGAGATGTTCCCTGTAGGCTGTAAGAGCACTGTGCAGAGCGAGTTGTTTCTTAGCTTCCCAAAGAGCTGGAAGCAAGATGCTTTGGGGCCCAACTCGCCCTTTGGAAAGAAGCCTGCACGTTGTGCCTTTCAGCTCTAGGCCAATGTTGCACACCCAGAGCAGAAGTTCTACCTCAGCCAGATCAGGCCTGCAAAGAAACTGCGTTTCACAGGCCTTTGTAAGAGATGTTCCCGGTAGGCTGTAAGAGCACTGTGCAGAGCGTGTTGCTTCTTAGCTTCCCAAGGAGCTGGAAGCGAGATGCTTTGGGGCCCAACTCGCCCTTTGGAAAGAAGCCTGCACGTTGTCCCTTTCAGCTCTAGGGCAATGTAGCACACCCAGAGCAGAAGTTCCACTTGAGCCAGATCAGGCCTACAAAGAAAGTGCGTTTCACAGGCCTTTGTAAGAGATGTTCCCGGTAGGCTGTAAGAGCACTGTGCAGAGCGAGTTGTTTCTTAGCTTCCCAAAGAGCTGGAAGCAAGATGCTTTCCGGCCCAACTCGCCCTTTGGAAAGAAGCCTGCACGTTGTTCCTTTCAGCTCTAGGGCAATGTAGCACACCCAGAGCAGAAGTTCTACTTCAGCCAGATCAGGCCTGCAAAGAAACTGCATTTCACAGGCCTTTGTAAGTGATGCTCCCGGTAGGCTGTAAGAGCACTGTGCAGAGCGAGTTGTTTCATAGCTAGCCCAAAGAGCTGGAAGCAAGATGCTTTGGGGCCCAACTCGCCCTTTGGAAAGAAGCCTGCACGTTGTGCCTTTCAGCTCTAGGGCAATGTAGCACACCCAGAGCAGAAGTTCCACTTCAGCCAGATCAGGCCTGCAAAGAAACTGCGTTTCACAGGCCTTTGTAAGAGATGTTCCCGGTAGGCTGTAAGAGCACTGTGCAGAGCGAGTTGTTTCTTAGCTTCCCAAAGAGCTGGAAGCAAGATGCTTTGGGCCCAACTCGCCCTTTGGAACGAAGACTGCACGTTGTGCCTTTCAGCTCTAGCGCCATGTAGCACACCCAGAGCAGAAGTTCTAGTTCAGCCAGATCAGGCCTGCAAAGAAACTGCATTTCACAGGCCTTTGTAACTGATGCTCCCGGTAGGCTGTAAGAGCACTGTGCAGAGCGAGTTGTTCCATAGCTAGCCCAAAGAGCTGGAAGCAAGATGCTTTGGGGCCCAACTCGCCTTTTGCAAAGAAGCCTGCACATTGTGCCTTTCAGCTCTAGGGCCATGAAGCACACCCAGAGCAGAAGTTCTACTTCAGCCAGATGAGGCCTGCAAAGAAACTGCGTTTCACAGGCCTTTGTAAGAGATGTTCCCGGTAGGCTGTAAGAGCACTGTGCAGAGCGAGTTGTTTCTTAGCTTCCCAAAGAGCTGGAAGCAAGATGCTTTGGGGCCCAACTCGCCCTTTGGAAAGAAGCCTGCAGGTTGTGCCTTTCAGCTCTAGGCCAATGTAGCACACCCAGAGCAGAAGTTCTACTTCAGCCACATCAGGCCTGCAAAGAAACTGCGTTTCACAGGCCTTTGTAAGAGATGTTCCCGGTAGGCTGTAAGAGCACTGTGCAGAGCGAGTAGTTTCTTAGCTTCCCAAGGAGCTGGAAGCAAGATGCTTTGCGGCCCAACTCGCCCTTTGCAAAGAAGCCTGCACGTTGTGCCTTTCAGCTCTAGTTCAATGTAGCACACGCAGAGCAGAAGTTCTAGTTCAGCCAGATCAGGCCTGCAAAGAAACTGCGTTTCACAGGCCTTTGTAAGAGATGTTCCCGGTAGGCTGTAAGAGCACTGTGCAGAGCGAGTTGTTTCTTAGCTTCCCAAAGAGCTGGAAGCAAGATGCTTTGGGGCCCAACTCGCCCTTTGCAAAGAAGCCTGCACGTTGTGCCTTTCAGCTCTAGGGCAATGTAGCACACCCAGAGCAGAAGTTCTACTTCAGCCAGATCAGGCCTGCAAAGAAACTGCGTTTCACAGGCCTTTGTAGCTGATGCTCCCGGTAGGCTGTAAGAGCACTGTGCAGAGCGAGTTGTTTCTTAGCTTCCCAAAGAGCTGGAAGCAAGATGCTTTGGGGCCCAACTCGCCCTTTGGAAAGAAGCCTGCACGTTGTGCCTTTCAGCTCTAGGGCAATGTAGAGCACGCAGAGCAGAAGTTCCACTTCAGCCAGATCAGGCCTGCAAAGAAACTGCATTTCACAGGCCTTTGTAACTGATGCTCCCGGTAGGCTGTAAGAGCACTGTGCAGAGCGAGTTGTTTCATAGCTAGCCCAAAGAGCTGGAAGCAAGATGCTTTGGGGCCCAACTCGCCCTTTGGAAACAGGCCTGCACGTTGTGCCCTTCAGCTCTAGGGCAATGTAGCACACCCAGAGCAGAAGTTCCACTTCAGCCAGATCAGGCCTGCAAAGAAACTGCATTACACAGGCCTTTGTTAGTGATGGTTCCGGTAGGCTGTAAGAGCACTGTGCAGAGCGAGTTGTTTCATAGCTAGCCCAAAGAGCTGGAAGCAAGATGCTTCGGGGCCCAACTCGCCTTTTGCAAAGAAGCCTGCACATTGTGCCTTTCAGCTCTAGGGCCATGAAGCACACCCAGAGCAGAAGTTCTACTTCAGCCAGATGAGGCCTGCAAAGAAACTGCGTTTCACAGGCCTTTGTAAGAGATGTTCCCGGTAGGCTGTAAGAGCACTGTGCAGAGCGAGTTGTTTCTTAGCTTCCCAAAGAGCTGGAAGCAAGATGCTTTGGGGCCCAACTCGCCCTTTGGAAAGAAGCCTGCAGGTTGTGCCTTTCAGCTCTAGGCCAATGTAGCACACCCAGAGCAGAAGTTCTAGTTCAGCCAGATCAGGCCTGCAAAGAAACTGCGTTTCACAGGCCTTTGTAAGAGATGTTCCCGGTAGGCTGTAAGAGCACTGTGCAGAGCGAGTAGTTTCTTAGCTTCCCAAGGAGCTGGAAGCAAGATGCTTTGCGGCCCAACTCGCCCTTTGGAAAGAAGCCTGCACGTTGTGCCTTTCAGCTCTAGGGCAATGTAGCACACGCAGAGCAGAAGTTCTAGTTCAGCCAGATCAGGCCTGCAAAGAAACTGCGTTTCACAGGCCTTTGTAAGAGATGTTCCCGGTAGGCTGTAAAAGCACTGTGCAGAGCGACTTGTTTCTTAGCTTCCCAAAGAGCTGGAAGCAAGATGCTTTGCGGCCCAACTCGCCCTTTTGAAAGAAGCCTGCACGTTGTGCCTTTCAGCTCTAGGCCAATGTAGCACACCCAGAGCAGAAGTTCTACTTCAGCCAGATCAGGCCTGCAAAGAAACTGCGTTTCACAGGCCTTTGTAAGAGATGTTCCCCGTAGGCTGTAAGAGCACTGTGCAGAGCGAGTTGTTTCTTAGCCTCCCAAAGAGCTGGAAGCAAGATGCTTTAGGGCCCAACTCGCCCTTTGCAAAGTAGCCTGCACGTTGTGCCTTTCAGCTCTAGGGCAATGTAGCACACCCAGAGCAGAAGTTCGACTTCAGCCCAATCAGGCCTGCAAAGAAACTGCGTTTCACAGGCCTTTGTAAGAGATATTCCCGGTAGGCAGTAAGAGCACTGTGCAGAGCGAGTTGTTTCTTAGCTTCCCAAAGAGCTGGAAGCAAGATGCTTTGGGGCCCAACTCGCCCTTTGGAAAGAAGCCTGCACGTTGTGCCTTTCAGCTCTAGGCCAATGTAGCACACCCAGAGCTGAAGTTCCACTTCATCCAGATCAGGCCTGCAAAGAAACTGCGTTTCACAGGCCTTTGTAAGAGATGTTCCCGGTAGGCTGTAAGAGCACTGTGCTGAGCGAGTTGTTTCTTAGCTTCCCAAAGAGCTGGAAGCAAGAAGCTTTGGGGCCCAACTCGCCCTTTGGAAAGAAGCCTGCACGTTGTGCCTTTCAGCTCTAGGCCAATGTAGCACACCCAGAGCAGAAGTTCTACTTCAGCGAGATCAGGCCTGCAAAGAAACTGCGTTTCACAGGCCTTTGTAAGAGATGTTCCCTGTAGGTTGTAAGAGCACTGTGCAGAGCGAGTTGTTTCATAGCTAGCCCAAAGAGCTGGAAGCAAGATGCTTTGGGGCCCAACTCGCCCTTTGTAAAGAAGCCTGCACGTTGTGCCTTTCAGCTCTAGGCCAATGTAGCACACCCAGAGCAGACGTTCTACTTCAGCGAGATCAGGCCTGCAAAGTAACTGCGTTTCACAGGCCTTTGTAAGAGATGTTCCCGGTAGGCTGTAAGAGCACTGTGCAGAGCGAGTTGTTTCTTAGCTTCCCAAGGAGCTGGAAGCAAGATGCTTTGCGGCCCAACTCGCCCTTTGCAAAGAAGCCTGCACGTTGTGCCTTTCAGCTCTAGGCCAATGTAGCACACGCAGAGCAGAAGTTCTAGTTCAGCCAGATCAGGCCTGCAAAGAAAGTGCGTTTCACAGGCCTTTGTAAGAGATGTTCCCGGTAGGCTGTAAAAGCACTGTGCAGAGCGAGTTGTTTCTTAGCTTCCCAAAGAGCTGGAAGCAAGATGCTTTGGGGCCCAACTCGCCCTTTGGAAAGAAGCCTGAACGTTGTGCCTTTCAGCTCTAGGGAAATGTAGCACACCCAGAGCAGAAGTTCTGGTTCAGCCAGATTAGGCCTGCAAAGAAACTGCATTTCACAGGCCTTTGTAACTGATGCTCCCGGTAGGCTGTAAGAGCACTGTGCAGAGTGAGTTGTTTCTTAGCTTCCCAAAGAGCTGGAAGCAAGATGCTTTGGGGCCCAACTCGCCCTTTGGAAAGAAGCCTGCACGTTGTGCCTTTCAGCTCTAGGCCAATGTAGCACACCCACAGCAGAAGTTCTACTTCAGCCAGATCAGGCCTGCAAAGAAACTGCGTTTGAGAGGCCTTTGTAAGAGATGTTCCCGGTAGGCTGTAAGAGCACTGTGCAGAGCGAGTTGTTTCTTAGCTTCCCAAAGAGCTGGAAGCAAGATGCTTTGGGGCCCAACTAGCCCTTTGGAAAGAATCCTGCACGTTGTGCCTTTGAGCTCTAGGGCAATGTAGCACACCCAGGTCAGAAGTTCCACTTCAGCCAGATCAGGCCTGCAAAGAAACTCGTTTCACAGGCCTTTGTAAGAGATGTTCCCGGTAGGCTGTAAGAGCACTGTGCAGAGCGAGTTGTTTCTTAGCTTCCCAAAGAGCTGGAAGCAAGATGCTTTGGGGCCCAACTCGCCCTTTGGAAAGAAGCCTGCACGTTGTGCCTTTCAGCTCTGGGGCAATGTAGCACACCCAGAGCAGAAGTTCCACTTCAGCCAGATCAGGCCTGCAAAGAAACTGCGTTTCACAGGCCTTTGTAATAGATGTTCCCGGTAGGCTGTAAGAGCACTGTGCAGAGCGTGTTGTTTCTTAGCTTCCCAAGGAGCTGGAAGCAAGATGCTTTGGGGCCCAACTCGCCCTTTGGAAAGAAGCCTGCACGTTGTGCCTTTCAGCTCTAGGGCAGTGTAGCACACCCAGAGCAGAAGTTCTACATCAGCCAGATCAGGCCTGCAAAGAAACTGCGTTTCACAGGCCTTTGTAAGAGATGTTCCCGGTAGGCTGTAAGAGCACTGTGCAGAGCGAGTTGTTTCTTAGCTTCCCAAAGAGCTGGAAGCAAGATGCTTTGGGGCCCAACTCGCCCTTTGGAAAGAAGCCTGCACGTTGTGCCTTTCAGCTCTAGGGCAATGTAGGGCACCCAGAGCAGAAGTTCCACTTCAGCCAGATCAGGCCTGCAAAGAAACTGCGTTTCACAGGCCTTAGTAAGAGATGTTCCCCGTAGGCTGTAAGAGCACTGTGCAGAGCGAGTTGTTTCTTAGCTTCCCAAAGAGCTGGAAGCAAGATGCTTTGGGGCCCAACTCGCCCTTTGGAAAGAAGCCTGCACGTTGTGCCTTTCAGCTCTAGGGCCATGTAGCACACCCAGAGCAGAAGTTCTAGTTCAGCCAGATCAGGCCTGCAAAGAAACTGCATTTCACAGGCCTTTGTAACTGATGCTCCCGGTAGGCTGTAAGAGCACTGTGCAGAGCGAGTTGTTTCATAGCTAGCCCAAAGAGCTGGAAGCAAGATGCTTTGGGGCCCAAATCACCCTTTGGAAAGAAGCCTGCACGTTGTGCCTTTCAGCTCTAGGGCCATGTCGCACACCCAGAGCAGAAGTTCTACTTCAGCCAGATCAGGCCTGCAAAGAAACTGCGTTTCACAGGCCTTTGTAAGAGATGTTCCCGGTAGGCTGTAAGAGCACTGTGCAGAGCGAGTTGTTTCTTAGCTTCCCAAAGAGCTGGAAGCAAGATGCTTTGGGGCCCAACTCGCCCTTTGGAAAGAAGCCTGCACGTTGTGCCTTTCAGCTCTAGGCCAATGTAGCACACCCAGAGCAGAAGTTCTATTTCAGCCACATCAGGCCTGCAACGAAACTGCGTTTCACAGGCCTTTGTAATAGATGTTCCCGGTAGGCTGTAAGAGCACTGTGCAGAGCGTGTTGTTTCTTAGCTTCCCAAGGAGCTGCAAGCAAGATGCTTTGGAGCCCAACTCGCCCTTTGGAAAGAAGCCTGCACGTTGTGCCTTTCAGCTCAGGGCCAATGTAGAACACCCAGAGCAGAAGTTCTACTTCAGCCAGATCAGGCCTGCAAAGAAACTCGTTTCACAGGCCTTTGTAAGAGATGTTCCCGGTAGGCTGTAAGAGCTCTGTGCAGAGCGAGTTGTTTCTTAGCTTCCCAAAGAGCTGGAAGCAAGATGCTTTGGGGCCCAACTCGCCCTTTGGAAAGAAGCCTGCACGTTGTGCCTTTCAGCTCTAGGCCAATGTAGCACACCCAGAGCAGAAGTTCTACTTCAGCCAGATGAGGCCTGCAAAGAAAGTGCGTTTCACAGGCCTTTGTAAGAGATGTTCCCGGTAGGCTGTAAGAGCACTGTGCAGAGCGACTTGTTTCTTAGCTTCCCAAGGAGCTGGAAGCAAGATGCTTTGGGGCCCAACTCGCCCTTTGGAAAGAAGCCTGCACGTTGTGCCTTTCAGCTCAGGGCCAATGTAGAACACCCAGAGCAGAAGTTCTGCTTCAGCCATGTCAGGCCTGCAAAGAAACTCGTTTCACAGGCCTTTGTAAGAGATGTTCCCGGTAGGCTGTAAGAGCACTGTGCAGAGCGAGTTGTTTCTTAGCTTCCCAAAGAGCTGGAAGCAAGATGCTTTGGGGCCCAACTCGCCCTTTGGAAAGAAGCCTGCACGTTGTGCCTTTCAGCTCTAGGGCAATGTAGAGCACCCAGAGCAGAAGTTCCACTTCAGCCAGATCAGGCCTGCAAAGAAACTGCGTTTCACAGGCCTTTGTAAGAGATGTTCCCGGTAGGCTGTAAGAGCACTGTGCAGAGCGAATTGTTTCTTAGCTTCCCAAAGAGCTGGAAGCAAGATGCTTTGGGGCCCAACTCGCCCTTTGGAAAGAAGCCTGCACGTTGTGCCTTTCAGCTCTAGGGCAATGTAGCACACCCAGAGCAGAAGTTCTACCTCAGCCAGATCAGGCCTGCAAAGAATCTGCGTTTGACAGGCCTTTGTATGAGATGTTCCCGGTAGGCTGTAAGAGCACTGTGCAGAGCAAGTTGTTTCTTAGCTTCCCAAAGAGCTGGAAGCAAGATGCTTTGGCGCCCAACTCTGCCTTTGGAAAGAAGCCCGGACGTTGTGCCTTTCAGCTCTAGGGCAATGTAGCACACCCAGAGCAGAAGTTCTAGTTCAGCCAGATCAGGCCAGCAAAGAAACTGCGTTTCACAGGCCTTTGTAAGAGATGTCCCGGTAGGCTGTAAGAGCACTGTGCAGAGCGTGTTGCTTCTTAGCTTCCCAAGGAGCTGGAAGCGAGATGCTTTGGGGCCCAACTCGCCCTTTGGAAAGAAGCCTGCACGTTGTCCCTTTCAGCTCTAGGGCAATGTAGCACACCCAGAGCAGAAGTTCCACTTGAGCCAGATCAGGCCTGCAAAGAAAGTGCGTTTCACAGGCCTGTGTAAGAGATGTTCCCGGTAGGCTGTAAGAGCACTGTGCAGAGCGAGTTGTTTCTTAGCTTCCCAAAGAGCTGGAAGCAAGATGCTTTGGTGCCCAAATCGCCCTTTGGAAAGAAGCCTGCACGTTGTGCCTTTCAGCTCTAGGGCAATGTAGCACACCCAGAGCAAAAGTTCCACTTCAGCCAGATCAGGCCTGCAAAGAAACTGCGTTTCACAGGCCTTTGTAATAGATGTTCCCGGTAGGCTGTAAGAGCACTGTGCAGAGCGTGTTGTTTCTTAGCTTCCCAAGGAGCTGGAAGCAAGATGCTTTTGGGCCCAACTCGCCCTTTGGAAAGAAGCCTGCACGTTGTGCCTTTCAGCTCTAGGGCAATGTAGCACACCCAGAGTAGAAGTTCTACATCAGCCAGATCAGGCCTGCCAAGAAACTGAGTTTCACAGGCCTTTGTAAGAGATGTTCCCGGTAGGCTGTAAGAGCACTGTGCAGAGCGAGTTGTTTCTTAGCTTCCCAAAGAGCTGGAAGCAAGATGCTGTGGGGCCCAACTCGCCCTTTGGAAAGAAGCCTGCACGTTGTTCCTTTCAGCTCTAGGGCAATGTAGCACACCCAGAGCAGAAGTTCTACTTCAGCCAGATCAGGCCTGCAAAGAAACTGCATTTCACAGGCCTTTGTAGTGATGCTCACGGTAGGCTGTAAGAGCACTGTGCAGAGCGAGTTGTTTCATAGCTAGCCCAAAGAGCTGGAAGCAAGATGCTTTGGTGCCCAACTCGCCCTTTGGAAAGAAGCCTGCACGTTGTGCCTTTCAGCTCTAGGCCAATGTAGCACACCCAGAGCAGAAGTTCTACATCAGCCAGATCAGGCCTGCAAAGAAACTGCGTTTCACAGGCCTTTGTAAGAGATGTTCCCGGTAGGCTGTAAGAGCACTGTGCAGAGCGAGTTGTTTCTTAGCTTCCCAAAGAGCTGGAAGCAAGAATATTTGGGGCCCAACTCGCCCTTTGGAAAGAAGCCTGCACGTTGTGCCTTTCAGCTCTAGGGCAATGTAGAGCACCCAGAGCAGAAGTTCCACTTCAGCCAGATCAGGCCTGCAAAGAAACTGCGTTTCACAGGCCTTTGTAAGAGATGTTCCCGGTAGGCTGTAAGAGCACTGTGCAGAGCGAGTTGTTTCTTAGCTTCCCAAAGAGCTGGAAGCAAGAATATTTGGGGCCCAACTCGCCCTTTGGAACGAAGCCTGCACGTTGTGCCTTTCAGCTCTAGGGCAATGTAGAGCACCCAGAGCAGAAGTTCCACTGCAGCCAGATCAGGCCTGCAAAGAAACTGCGTTTCACAGGCATTTGTAACTGATGCTCCCGGTAGGCTGTAAGAGCACTGTGCAGAGCGAGTTGTTTCATAGCTAGCCCAAAGAGCTGGAAGCAAGACGCTTTGGGGCCCAACTCGCCCTTTGGAAACAGGCCTGCACGTTGTGCCTTTCAGCTCTAGGGCAATGTAGCACACGCAGAACAGAAGTTCTAGTTCAGCCAGATCAGGCCTGCAAAGAAACTGCGTTTCACAGGCCTTTGTAAGAGATGTTCCCGGTAGGCAGTAAGAGCACTGTGCAGAGCGAGTTGTTTCTTAGCTGCCCAAAGAGCTGGAAGCAAGATGCTTTGGGGCCCAACTCGCCCTTTGGAAAGAAGCCTGCACGTTGTGCCTTTCAGCTCTAGGGCAATGTAGCACACCCAGAGCAGAAGTTCCACTTCAGCCAGATCAGGCCTGCAAAGAAACTGCGTTTCACAGGCCTTTGTAAGAGATGTTCCCGGTAGGCTGTAAGAGCACTGTGCAGAGCGAGTTGTTTCTCAGCTTCCCAAAGAGCTGGAAGCAAGATGCTTTGCGGCCCAACT
The DNA here is from genome assembly GCF_041296265.1 of Equus caballus. Lineage (NCBI taxonomy): Eukaryota > Metazoa > Chordata > Mammalia > Perissodactyla > Equidae > Equus > Equus caballus. Next base: position 50,521,459 of record NC_091688.1, on the reverse strand, counting down.
CGCCCTTTGGAAAGAAGCCTGCACGTTGTTCCTTTCAGCTCTAGGGCAATGTAGCACACCCAGAGCAGAAGTTCTACTTCAGCCAGATCAGGCCTGCAAAGAAACTGCATTTCACAGGCCTTTGTAGTGATGCTCCCGGTAGGCTGTAAGAGCACTCTGCAGAGCGAGTTGTTTCATGGCTAGCCCAAAGAGCTGGAAGCAAGATGCTTTGGGGCCCAACTCGCCCTTTGGAAAGAAGCCTGCACGTTGTGCCTTTCAGCTCTAGGCCAATGTAGCACACCCAGAGCAGAAGTTCTACATCAGCCAGATCAGGCCTGCAAAGAAACTGCGTTTCACAGGCCTTTGTAAGCGATGTTCCCGGTAGGGTGTAAGAGAACTGTGCAGAGCGAGTTGTTTCTTAGCTTCCCAAAGAGCTGGAAGCAAGATGCTTTGGGGCCCAACTCGCCCTTTGCAAAGAAGCCTGCACGTTGTGCCTTTCAGCTCTAGGCCAATGTAGCACACCCAGAGCAGAAGTTCTACTTCAGCCAGATCAGGCCTGCAAAGAAACTGCGTTTCACAGGCCTTTGTAAGAGATGTTCCCGGTAGGCTGTAAGAGCACTGTGCAGAGCGAGTTGTTTCTTAGCTTCCCAAAGAGCTGGAAGCAAGATGCTTTGGGGCCCAACTCGCCCTTTGCAAAGAAGCCTGCACGTTGTGACTTTCAGCTCTAGGGCAATGTAGCACACCCAGAGCAGAAGTTCTACTTCAGCCCAATCAGGCCTGCAAAGAAACTGCGTTTCACAGGCCTTTGTAAGAGATATTCCCGGTAGGCAGTAAGAGCACTGTGCAGAGCGAGTTGTTTCTTAGCTTCCCAAAGAGCTGGAAGCAAGATGCTTTGGGGCCCAACTCGCCCTTTGGAAAGAAGCCTGCAGCTTGTGCCTTTCAGCTCTAGGCCAATGTAGCACACGCAGAGCAGAAGTTCTAGTTCAGCCAGATCAGGCCTGCAAAGAAACTGCGTTTCACAGGCCTTTGTAAGAGATGTTCCCGGTAGGCTGTAAGAGCACTGTGCAGAGCGAGTTGTTTCATAGCTAGCCCAAAGAGCTGGAAGCAAGATGCTTTGGGGCCCAACTCGCCCTTTGGAAAGAAGCCTGCACGTTGTGCCTTTCAGCTCTAGGGCCATGTAGCACACCCAGAGCAGAAGTTCTACCTCAGCCAGATCAGGCCTGCAAAGAAACTGCGTTTGAGATGCCTTTGTATGAGATGTTCCCGGTAGGCTTTAAGAGCACTGTGGAGAGCGTGTTGTTTCTTAGCTTCCCAAAGAGCTGGAAGCAAGATGCTTTGGGGCCCAACTCGCCCTTTGGAAAGAAGCCTGCAGCTTGTGCCTTTCAGCTCTAGGGAAATGTAGCACACCCAGAGCAGAAGTTCTACTTCAGCGAGATCAGGCCTGCAAAGAAACTGCGTTTCACAGGCCTTTGTAAGGGATGTTCCCGGTAGGCTGTAAGAGCACTGTGCAGAGCGAGTTGTTTCTTAGCTTCCCAAAGAGCTGGAAGCAAGATGCTTTGGGGCCCAACTCGCCCTTTGGAAAGAAGCCTGCACGTTGTGCCTTTCAGCTCTAGGCCAATGTAGCACACCCATAGCAGAAGTTCTACTTCAGCCAGATGAGGCCTGCAAAGAAAGTGCGTTTCACAGGCCTTTGTAAGAGATGTTCCCGGTAGGCTGTAAGAGCACTGTGCAGAGCGACTTGTTTCTTAGCTTCCCAAGGAGCTGGAAGCAAGATGCTTTGGGGCCCAACTCGCCCTTTGGAAAGAAGCCTGCACGTTGTGCCTTTCAGCTCAGGGCCAATGTAGAACACCCAGAGCAGAAGTTCTGCTTCAGCCATGTCAGGCCTGCAAAGAAACTCGTTTCACAGGCCTTTGTAAGAGATGTTCCCGGTAGGCTGTAAGAGCACTGTGCAGAGCGAGTTGTTTCTTAGCTTCCCAAAGAGCTGGAAGCAAGATGCTTTGGGGCCCAACTCGCCCTTTGGAAAGAAGCCTGCACGTTGTGCCTTTCAGCTCTAGGGCAATGTAGAGCACCCAGAGCAGAAGTTCCACTTCAGCCAGATCAGGCCTGCAAAGAAACTGCGTTTCACAGGCCTTTGTAAGAGATGTTCCCGGTAGGCTGTAAGAGCACTGTGCAGAGCGAATTGTTTCTTAGCTTCCCAAAGAGCTGGAAGCAAGATGCTTTGGGGCCCAACTCGCCCTTTGGAAAGAAGCCTGCACGTTGTGCCTTTCAGCTCTAGGGCAATGTAGCACACCCAGAGCAGAAGTTCTACCTCAGCCAGATCAGGCCTGCAAAGAATCTGCGTTTGACAGGCCTTTGTATGAGATGTTCCCGGTAGGCTGTAAGAACACTGTGCAGAGCAAGTTGTTTCTTAGCTTCCCAAAGAGCTGGAAGCAAGATCCTTTGGCGCCCAACTCTGCCTTTGGAAAGAAGCCCGGACGTTGTGCCTTTCAGCTCTAGGGCAATGTAGCACACCCAGAGCAGAAGTTCTAGTTCAGCCAGATCAGGCCAGCAAAAAAACTGCGTTTCACAGGCCTTTGTAAGAGATGTCCCGGTAGGCTGTAAGAGCACTGTGCAGAGCGTGTTGCTTCTTAGCTTCCCAAGGAGCTGGAAGCGAGATGCTTTGGGGCCCAACTCGCCCTTTGGAAAGAAGCCTGCACGTTGTCCCTTTCAGCTCTAGGGCAATGTAGCACACCCAGAGCAGAAGTTCCACTTGAGCCAGATCAGGCCTGCAAAGAAAGTGCGTTTCACAGGCCTGTGTAAGAGATGTTCCCGGTAGGCTGTAAGAGCACTGTGCAGAGCGAGTTGTTTCTTAGCTTCCCAAAGAGCTGGAAGCAAGATGCTTTGGTGCCCAAATCGCCCTTTGGAAAGAAGCCTGCACGTTGTGCCTTTCAGCTCTAGGGCAATGTAGCACACCCAGAGCAGAAGTTCCACTTCAGCCAGATCAGGCCTGCAAAGAAACTGCGTTTCACAGGCCTTTGTAAGAGATGTTCCCGGTAGGCTGTAAGAGCACTGTGCAGAGCGAGTTGTTTCTTAGCTTCCCAAAGAGCTGGAAGCAAGAATATTTGGGGCCCAACTCGCCCTTTGGAAAGAAGCCTGCACGTTGTGCCTTTCAGCTCTAGGGCAATGTAGAGCACCCAGAGCAGAAGTTCCACTTCAGCCAGATCAGGCCTGCAAAGAAACTGCGTTTCACAGGCCTTTGTAAGAGATGTTCCCGGTAGGCTGTAAGAGCACTGTGCAGAGCGAGTTGTTTCTTAGCTTCCCAAAGAGCTGGAAGCAAGAATATTTGGGGCCCAACTCGCCCTTTGGAACGAAGCCTGCACGTTGTGCCTTTCAGCTCTAGGGCAATGTAGAGCACCCAGAGCAGAAGTTCCACTGCAGCCAGATCAGGCCTGCAAAGAAACTGCGTTTCACAGGCATTTGTAACTGATGCTCCCGGTAGGCTGTAAGAGCACTGTGCAGAGCGAGTTGTTTCATAGCTAGCCCAAAGAGCTGGAAGCAAGATGCTTTGGGGCCCAACTCGCCCTTTGGAAACAGGCCTGCACGTTGTGCCTTTCAGCTCTAGGGCAATGTAGCACACGCAGAACAGAAGTTCTAGTTCAGCCAGATCAGGCCTGCAAAGAAACTGCGTTTCACAGGCCTTTGTAAGAGATGTTCCCGGTATGCAGTAAGAGCACTGTGCAGAGCGAGTTGTTTCTTAGCTGCCCAAAGAGCTGGAAGCAAGATGCTTTGGGGCCCAACTCGCCCTTTGGAAAGAAGCCTGCACGTTGTGCCTTTCAGCTCTAGGGCAATGTAGCACACCCAGAGCAGAAGTTCCACTTCAGCCAGATCAGGCCTGCAAAGAAACTGCGTTTCACAGGCCTTTGTAAGAGATGTTCCCGGTAGGCTGTAAGAGCACTGTGCAGAGCGAGTTGTTTCTCAGCTTCCCAAAGAGCTGGAAGCAAGATGCTTTGCGGCCCAACTCGCCCTTTGGAAAGAAGCCTGCACGTTGTTCCTTTCAGCTCTAGGGCAATGTAGCACACCCAGAGCAGGAGTTCTACTTCAGCCAGATCAGGCCTGCAAAGAAACTGCATTTCACAGGCCTTTGTAGTGATGCTCCCGGTAGGCTGTAAGAGCACTCTGCAGAGCGAGTTGTTTCATGGCTAGCCCAAAGAGCTGGAAGCAAGATGCTTTGGGGCCCAACTCGCCCTTTGGAAAGAAGCCTGCACGTTGTGCCTTTCAGCTCTAGGCCAATGTAGCACACCCAGAGCAGAAGTTCTACATCAGCCAGATCAGGCCTGCAAAGAAACTGCGTTTCACAGGCCTTTGTAAGCGATGTTCCCGGTAGGGTGTAAGAGAACAGTGCAGAGCGAGTTGTTTCTTAGCTTCCCAAAGAGCTGGAAGCAAGATGCTTTGGGGCCCAACTCGCCCTTTGCAAAGAAGCCTGCACGTTGTGCCTTTCAGCTCTAGGCCAATGTAGCACACCCAGAGCAGAAGTTCTACTTCAGCCAGATCAGGCCTGCAAAGAAACTGCGTTTCACAGGCCTTTGTAAGAGATGTTCCCGGTAGGCTGTAAGAGCACTGTGCAGAGCGAGTTGTTTCTTAGCTTCCCAAAGAGCTGGAAGCAAGATGCTTTGGGGCCCAACTCGCCCTTTGCAAAGAAGCCTGCACGTTGTGACTTTCAGCTCTAGGGCAATGTAGCACACCCAGAGCAGAAGTTCTACTTCAGCCCAATCAGGCCTGCAAAGAAACTGCGTTTCACAGGCCTTTGTAAGAGATATTCCCGGTAGGCAGTAAGAGCACTGTGCAGAGCGAGTTGTTTCTTAGCTTCCCAAAGAGCTGGAAGCAAGATGCTTTGGGGCCCAACTCGCCCTTTGGAAAGAAGCCTGCAGCTTGTGCCTTTCAGCTCTAGGCCAATGTAGCACACCCAGAGCAGAAGTTCTAGTTCAGCCAGATCAGGCCTGCAAAGAAACTGCGTTTCACAGGCCTTTGTAAGAGATGTTCCCGGTAGGCTGTAAGAGCACTGTGCAGAGCGAGTTGTTTCATAGCTAGCCCAAAGAGCTGGAAGCAAGATGCTTTGGGGCCCAACTCGCCCTTTGGAAAGAAGCCTGCACGTTGTGCCTTTCAGCTCTAGGGCCATGTAGCACACCCAGAGCAGAAGTTCTACCTCAGCCAGATCAGGCCTGCAAAGAAACTGCGTTTGAGATGCCTTTGTATGAGATGTTCCCGGTAGGCTTTAAGAGCACTGTGGAGAGCGTGTTGTTTCTTAGCTTCCCAAAGAGCTGGAAGCAAGATGCTTTGGGGCCCAACTCGCCCTTTGGAAAGAAGCCTGCAGCTTGTGCCTTTCAGCTCTAGGGAAATGTAGCACACCCAGAGCAGAAGTTCTACTTCAGCGAGATCAGGCCTGCAAAGAAACTGCGTTTCACAGGCCTTTGTAAGGGATGTTCCCGGTAGGCTGTAAGAGCACTGTGCAGAGCGAGTTGTTTCTTAGCTTCCCAAAGAGCTGGAAGCAAGATGCTTTGGGGCCCAACTCGCCCTTTGGAAAGAAGCCTGCACGTTGTTCCTTTCAGCTCTAGGCCAATGTAGCACACCCACAGCAGAAGTTCTACTTCAGCCAGATCAGGCCTGCAAAGAAACTGCGTTTGAGAGGCCTTTGTAAGAGATGTTCCCGGTAGGCTGTAAGAGCACTGTGCACAGCGAGTTGTTTCTTAGCTTCCCAAAGAGCTGGAAGCAAGATGCTTTGGGGCCCAACTCGCCCTTTGGAAAGAAGCCTGCACGTTGTGCCTTTGAGCTCTAGGGCAATGTAGCACACCCATGTCAGAAGTTCCACTTCAGCCAGATCAGGCCTGCAAAGAAACTCGTTTCACAGGCCTTTGTAAGAGATGTTCCCGGTAGGCTGTAAGAGCACTGTGCAGAGCGAGTTGTTTCTTAGCTTCCCAAAGAGCTGGAAGCAAGATGCTTTGGGGCCCAACTCGCCCTTTGGAAAGAAGCCTGCACGTTGTGCCTTTCAGCTCTGGGGCAATGTAGCACACCCAGAGCAGAAGGTCCACTTCAGCCAGATCAGGCCTGCAAAGAAACTGCGTTTCACAGGCCTTTGTAACAGAGGTTCCCGGTAGGCTGAAAGAGCACTGTGCAGAGCGTGTTGTTTCTTAGCTTCCCAAGGAGCTGGAAGCAAGATGCTTTGGGGCCCAACTCGCCCTTTGGAAAGAAGCCTGCACGTTGTGCCTTTCAGCTCTAGGGCAATGTAGCACACCCAGAGCAGAAGTTCAACATCAGCCAGATCAGGCCTGCAAAGAAACTGCGTTTCACAGGCCTTTGTAAGAGATGTTCCCGGTAGGCTGTAAGAGCACTGTGCAGAGCGAGTTGTTTCTTAGCTTCCCAAAGAGCTGGAAGCAAGATGCTTTGGGGCCCAACTCGCCCTTTGGAAAGAAGCCTGCACGTTGTGCCTTTCAGCTCTAGGGCAATGTAGAGCACCCAGAGCAGAAGTTCCACTTCAGCCAGATCAGGCCTGCAAAGAAACTGCGTTTCACAGGCCTTAGTAAGAGATGTTCCCCGAAGGCTGTAAGAGCACTGTGCAGAGCGAGTTGTTTCTTAGCTTCCCAAAGAGCTGGAAGCAAGATGCTTTGGGGCCCAACTCGCCCTTTGGAAAGAAGACTGCACGTTGTGCCTTTCAGCTCTAGGGCCATGTCGCACACCCAGAGCAGAAGTTCTACTTCAGCCAGATCAGGCCTGCAAAGAAACTGCGTTTCACAGGCCTTTGTAAGAGATGTTCCCGGTAGGCTGTAAGAGCACTGTGCAGAGCGAGTTGTTTCTTAGCTTCCCAAAGAGCTGGAAGCAAGATGCTTTGGGGCCCAACTCGCCCTTTGGAAAGAAGCCTGCACGTTGTGCCTTTCAGCTCTAGGCCAATGTAGCACACCCAGAGCAGAAGTTCTATTTCAGCCACATCAGGCCTGCAACGAAACTGCGTTTCACAGGCCTTTGTAATAGATGTTCCCGGTAGGCTGTAAGAGCACTGTGCAGAGCGTGTTGTTTCTTAGCTTCCCAAGGAGCTGGAAGCAAAATGCTTTGGAGCCCAACTCGCCCTTTGGAAAGAAGCCTGCACGTTGTGCCTTTCAGCTCTAGGGCAATGTAGCACACCCAGAGCAGAAGTTCCAGTTCAGCCAGATCAGGCCTGCAAAGAAACTGCGTTTCACAGGCCTCAGTAAGAGATGTTCCCGGTAGGCTGTAAGAGCACTGTGCAGAGCGAGTTGTTTCTTAGCTTCCCAAAGAGCTGGAAGCAAGATGCTTTGGGGCCCAACTCGCCCTTTGCAAAGAAGCCTGCACGTTGTGCCTTTCAGCTCTAGGGCAATGTAGCACACCCAGAGCAGAAGTTCCACTTCAGCCAGATCAGGCCTGCAAAGAAACTGCGTTTCACAGGCCTTTGTAAGAGATGTTCCCGGTAGGCTGTAAGAGCACTGTGCAGAGCGAGTTGTTTCTCAGCTTCCCAAAGAGCTGGAAGCAAGATGCTTTGCGGCCCAACTCACCCTTTGGAAAGAAGCCTGCACGTTGTTCCTTTCAGCTCTAGGGCAATGTAGCACACCCAGAGCAGAAGTTCTACTTCAGCCGGATCAGGCCTGCAAAGAAACTGCATTTCACAGGCCTTTGTAGTGATGCTCCCGGTAGGCTGTAAGAGCACTCTGCAGAGCGAGTTGTTTCATGGCTAGCCCAAAGAGCTGGAAGCAATATGCTTTAGGGCCCAACTCGCCCTTTGGAAAGAAGCCTGCACGTTGTGCCTTTCAGCTCTAGGCCAATGTAGCACACCCAGAGCAGAAGTTCTACATCAGCCAGATCAGGCCTGCAAAGAAACTGCGTTTCACAGGCCTTTGTAAGCGATGTTCCCGGTAGGGTGTAAGAGAACTGTGCAGAGCGAGTTGTTTCTTAGCTTCCCAAAGAGCTGGAAGCAAGATGCTTTGGGGCCCAACTCGCCCTTTGCAAAGAAGCCTGCACGTTGTGCCTTTCAGCTCTAGGCCAATGTAGCACACCCAGAGCAGAAGTTCTACTTCAGCCAGATCAGGCCTGCAAAGAAACTGCGTTTCACAGGCCTTTGTAAGAGATGTTCCCGGTAGGCTGTAAGAGCACTGTGCAGAGCGAGTTGTTTCTCAGCTTCCCAAAGAGCTGGAAGCAAGATGCTTTGGGGCCCAACTCGCCCTTTGCAAAGAAGCCTGCACGTTGTGACTTTCAGCTCTAGGGCAATGTAGCACACCCAGAGCAGAAGTTCTACCTCAGCCCAATCAGGCCTGCAAAGAAACTGCGTTTCACAGGCCTTTGTAAGAGATGTTCCCCGTAGGCTGTAAGAGCACTGTGCAGAGCGAGTTGTTTCTTAGCTTCCCAAAGAGCTGGAAGCAAGATGCTTTGGGGCCCAACTCGCCCTTTGCAAAGAAGCCTGCACGTTGTGCCTTTCAGCTCTAGGGCAATGTAGCACACCCAGAGCAGAAGTTCTACTTCAGCCCAATCAGGCCTGCAAAGAAACTGCGTTTCACAAGCCTTTGTAAGAGATATTCCCGGTAGGCAGTAAGAGCACTGTGCAGAGCGAGTTGTTTCTTAGCTTCCCAAAAAGCTGGAAGCAAGACGCTTTGCGGCCCAACTCGCCCTTTGGAAAGAAGCCTGCACGTTGTGCCTTTCAGCTCTAGGGCAATGTAGCACACGCAGAACAGAAGTTCTAGTTCAGCCAGATCAGGCCTGCAAAGAAAGTGCGTTTCACAGGCCTTTGTAAGAGATGTTCCCGGTAGGCTGTAAGAGCACTGTGCAGAGCGAGTTGTTTCTTAGCTTCCCAAAGAGCTGGAAGCAAGATGCTTTGGGGCCCAACTCGCCCTTTGCAAAGAAGCCTGCACGTTGTGCCTTTCAGCTCTAGGCCAATGTAGCACACCCAGAGCAGAAGTTCTACTTCAGCGAGATCAGGCCTGCAAAGAAACTGCGTTTCACATGCCTTTGTAAGAGATGTTCCCGGTAGGCTGTAAGAGCACTGTGCAGAGCGAGTTGTTTCTCAGCTTCCCAAAGAGAAGGAAGCAAGATGCTTTGGGGCCCAACTCGCCCTTTGGAAAGAAGCCTGCACGTTGTTCCTTTCAGCTCTAGGGCAATGTAGCACACCCAGAGCAGAAGTTCTACTTCAGCCAGATCAGGCCTGCAAAGAAACTGCATTTCACAGGCCTTTGTAGTGATGCTCCCGGTAGGCTGTAAGAGCACTCTGCAGAGCGAGTTGTTTCATGGCTAGCCCAAAGAGCTGGAAGCAAGATGCTTTGGGGCCCAACTCGCCCTTTGGAAAGAAGCCTGCACGTTGTGCCTTTCAGCTCTAGGCCAATGTAGCACACCCAGAGCAGAAGTTCTACATCAGCCAGATCAGGCCTGCAAAGAAACTGCGTTTCACAGGCCTTTGTAAGCGATGTTCCCGGTAGGGTGTAAGAGAACTGTGCAGAGCGAGTTGTTTCTTAGCTTCCCAAAGAGCTGGAAGCAAGATGCTTTGGGGCCCAACTCGCCCTTTGCAAAGAAGCCTGCACGTTGTGCCTTTCAGCTCTAGGCCAATGTAGCACACCCAGAGCAGAAGTTCTACTTCAGCCAGATCAGGCCTGCAAAGAAACTGCGTTTCACAGGCCTTTGTAAGAGATGTTCCCGGTAGGCTGTAAGAGCACTGTGCAGAGCGAGTTGTTTCTTAGCTTCCCAAAGAGCTGGAAGCAAGATGCTTTGGGGCCCAACTCGCCCTTTGCAAAGAAGCCTGCACGTTGTGACTTTCAGCTCTAGGGCAATGTAGCACACCCAGAGCAGAAGTTCTACTTCAGCCCAATCAGGCCTGCAAAGAAACTGCGTTTCACAGGCCTTTGTAAGAGATGTTCCCGGTAGGCAGTAAGAGCACTGTGCAGAGCGAGTTGTTTCTTAGCTTCCCAAAGAGCTGGAAGCAAGATGCTTTGGGGCCCAACTCGCCCTTTGGAAAGAAGCCTGCAGCTTGTGCCTTTCAGCTCTAGGCCAATGTAGCACACCCAGAGCAGAAGTTCTAGTTCAGCCAGATCAGGCCTGCAAAGAAACTGCGTTTCACAGGCCTTTGTAAGAGATGTTCCCGGTAGGCTGTAAGAGCACTGTGCAGAGCGAGTTGTTTCTTAGCTTCCGAAAGAGCTGGAAGCAAGAAGCTTTGGGGCCCAACTCGCCCTTTGGAAAGAAGCCTGCACGTTGTGCCTTTCAGCTCTAGGCCAATGTAGCACACCCAGAGCAGAAGTTCTACTTCAGCCAGATCAGGCCTGCAAAGAAACTTCGTTTCACAGGCCTTTGTAAGAGATGTTCCCGGTAGGCTGTAAGAGCACTGTGCAGAGCGAGTTGTTTCATAGCTAGCCCAAAGAGCTGGAAGCAAGATGCTTTGGGGCCCAACTCGCCCTTTTGAAAGAAGCCTGCACGTTGTGCCTTTCAGCTCTAGGGCCATGTAGCACACCCAGAGCAGAAGTTCTACCTCAGCCAGATCAGGCCTGCAAAGAAACTGCGTTTGAGATGCCTTTGTATGAGATGTTCCCGGTAGGCTTTAAGAGCACTGTGGAGAGCGTGTTGTTTCTTAGCTTCCCAAAGAGCTGGAAGCAAGATGCTTTGGGGCCCAACTCGCCCTTTGGAAAGAAGCCTGCAGCTTGTGCCTTTCAGCTCTAGGGAAATGTAGCACACCCAGAGCAGAAGTTCTACTTCAGCGAGATCAGGCCTGCAAAGAAACTGCGTTTCACAGGCCTTTGTAAGGGATGTTCCCGGTAGGCTGTAAGAGCACTGTGCAGAGCGAGTTGTTTCTTAGCTTCCCAAAGAGCTGGAAGCAAGATGCTTTGGGGCCCAACTCGCCCTTTGGAAAGAAGCCTGCACGTTGTGCCTTTCAGCTCTAGGCCAATGTAGCACACCCACAGCAGAAGTCCTACTTCAGCCAGATCAGGCCTGCAAAGAAACTGCGTTTGAGAGGCCTTTGTAAGAGATGTTCCCGGTAGGCTGTAAGAGCACTGTGCAGAGCGAGTTGTTTCTTAGCTTCCCAAAGAGCTGGAAGCAAGATGCTTTGGGGCCCAACTCGCCCTTTGGAAAGAAGCCTGCACGTTGTGCCTTTGAGCTCTAGGGCAATGTAGCACACCCATGTCAGAAGTTCCACTTCAGCCAGATCAGGCCTGCAAAGAAACTCGTTTCACAGGCCTTTGTAAGAGATGTTCCCGGTAGGCTGTAAGAGCACTGTGCAGAGCGAGTTGTTTCTTAGCTTCCCAAAGAGCTGGAAGCAAGATGCTTTGGGGCCCAACTCGCCCTTTGGAAAGAAGCCTGCACGTTGTGCCTTTCAGCTCTGGGGCAATGTAGCACACCCAGAGCAGAAGGTCCACTTCAGCGAGATCAGGCCTGCAAAGAAACTGCGTTTCACAGGCCTTTGTAACAGAGGTTCCCGGTAGGCTGTAAGAGCACTGTGCAGAGCGTGTTGTTTCTTAGCTTCCCAAGGAGCTGGAAGCAAGATGCTTTGGGGCCCAACTCGCCCTTTGCAAAGAAGCCTGCACGTTGTGCCTTTCAGCTCTAGGCCAATGTAGCACACCCACAGCAGAAGTTCTACTTCAGCCAGATCAGGCCTGCAAAGAAACTGCGTTTGAGAGGCCTTTGTAAGAGATGTTCCCGGTAGGCTGTAAGAGCACTGTGCAGAGCGAGTTGTTTCTTAGCTTCCCAAAGAGCTGGAAGCAAGATGCTTTGGGGCCCAACTCGCCCTTTGGAAAGAAGCCTGCACGTTGTGCCTTTGAGCTCTAGGGCAATGTAGCACACCCAGGTCAGAAGTTCCACTTCAGCCAGATCAGGCCTGCAAAGAAACTCGTTTCACAGGCCTTTGTAAGAGATGTTCCCGGTAGGCTGTAAGAGCACTGTGCAGAGCGTGTTGTTTCTTAGCTTCCCAAGGAGCTGGAAGCAAGATGCTTTGGAGCCCAACTCGCCCTTTGGAAAGAAGCCTGCACGTTTTGCCTTTCAGCTCTAGGGCAATGTAGCACACGCAGAGCAGAAGTTCTAGTTCAGCCAGATCAGGCCTGCAAAGAAACTGCGTTTCACAGGCCTTTGTAAGAGATGTTCCCGGTAGGCTGTAAGAGCACTGTGCAGAGCGAGTTGTTTCTTAGCTTCCGAAAGAGCTGGAAGCAAGAAGCTTTGGGGCCCAACTCGCCCTTTGGAAAGAAGCCTGCACGTTGCGCCCTTCAGCTCTAGGGCAATGTAGCACACCCAGAGCAGAAGTTCTACTTCAGCCAGATCAGGCCTGCAAAGAAACTTCGTTTCACAGGCCTTTGTAAGAGATGTTCCCTGTAGGCTGTAAGAGCACTGTGCAGAGCGAGTTGTTTCATAGCTAGCCCAAAGAGCTGGAAGCAAGATGCTTTGGGGCCCAACTCGCACTTTGGAAAGAAGCCTGCACGTTGTGCCTTTCAGCTCTAGGGCCATGTAGCACACCCAGAGCAGAAGTTCTACCTCAGCCAGATCAGGCCTGCAAAGAAACTGCGTTTGACAGGCCTTTGTATGAGATGTTCCCGGTAGGCTTTAAGAGCACTGTGGAGAGCGTGTTGTTTCTTAGCTTCCCAAAGAGCTGGAAGCAAGATGCTTTGGGGCCCAACTCGCCCTTTGGAAAGAAGCCTGCAGCTTGTGCCTTTCAGCTCTAGGCCAATGTAGCACACCCAGAGCAGAAGTTCTACTTCAGCGAGATCAGGCCTGCAAAGAAACTGCGTTTCACAGGCCTTTGTAAGGGATGTTCCCGGTAGGCTGTAAGAGCACTGTGCAGAGCGAGTTGTTTGTTACCTTCCCAAGGAGCTGGAAGCAAGATGCTTTGCGGCCCAACTCGCCCTTTGCAAAGAAGCCTGCACGTTGTGCCTTTCAGCTCTAGGCCAATGTAGCACACGCAGAGCAGAAGTTCTAGTTCAGCCAGATCAGGCCTGCAAAGAAACTGCATTTGACAGGCCTTTGTAAGAGATGTTCCCGGTAGGCTGTAAGAGCACTGTGCAGAGCGAGTTGTTTCTTAGCTTCCCAAAGAGCTGGAAGCAAGATGCTTTGGGGCCCAACTCGCCCTTTGGAAAGAAGCCTGCACGTTGTGCCTTTCAGCTCTAGGCCAATGTAGCACACCCAGAGCAGAAGTTCTACTTCAGCCAGATCAGGCCTGCAAAGAAACTGCGTTTGAGATGCCTTTGTAAGATATGTTCCCGGTAGGCTGTAAAAGCACTGTGCAGAGCGAGTTGTTTCTTAGCTTCCCAAAGAGCTGGAAGCAAGATGCTTTGGGGCCCAACTCGCCCTTTGGAAAGAAGCCTGAACGTTGTGCCTTTCAGCTCTAGGGAAATGTAGCACACCCAGAGCAGAAGTTCTGGTTCAGCCAGATTAGGCCTGCAAAGAAACTGCATTTCACAGGCCTTTGTAACTGATGCTCCCGGTAGGCTGTAAGAGCACTGTGCAGAGCGAGTTGTTTCTTAGCTTCCCAAAGAGCTGGAAGCAAGATGCTTTGGGGCCCAACTCGCCCTTTGGAAAGAAGCCTGCACGTTGTGCCTTTCAGCTCTAGGCCAATGTAGCACACCCACAGCAGAAGTCCTACTTCAGCCAGATCAGGCCTGCAAAGAAACTGCGTTTGAGAGGCCTTTGTAAGAGATGTTCCCGGTAGGCTGTAAGAGCACTGTGCAGAGCGAGTTGTTTCTTAGCTTCCCAAAGAGCTGGAAGCAAGATGCTTTGGGGCCCAACTCGCCCTTTGGAAAGAAGCCTGCACGTTGTGCCTTTGAGCTCTAGGGCAATGTAGCACACCCAGGTCAGAAGTTCCACTTCAGCCAGATCAGGCCTGCAAAGAAACTCGTTTCACAGGCCTTTGTAAGAGATGTTCCCGGTAGGCTGTAAGAGCACTGTGCAGAGCGAGTTGTTTCTTAGCTTCCCAAAGAGCTGGAAGCAAGATGCTTTGGGGCCCAACTCGCCCTTTGGAAAGAAGCCTGCACGTTGTGCCTTTCAGCTCTGGGGCAATGTAGCACACCCAGAGCAGAAGTTCCACCTCAGCGAGATCAGGCCTGCAAAGAAACTGCGTTTCACAGGCCTTTGTAATAGATGTTCCCGGTAGGCTGTAAGAGCACTGTGCAGAGCGTGTTGTTTCTTAGCTTCCCAAGGAGCCTGAAGCAAGATGCTTTGGGGCACAACTCGCCCTTTGGAAAGAAGCCTGCACGTTGTGCCTTTCAGCTCTAGGGCAATGTAACACACCCAGAGCAGAAGTTCAACATCAGCCAGATCAGGCCTGCAAAGAAACTGCGTTTCACAGGCCTTTGTAAGAGATGTTCCCGGTAGGCTGTAAGAGCACTGTGCAGAGCGAGTTGTTTCTTAGCTTCCCAAAGAGCTGGAAGCAAGATGCTTTGGGGCCCAACTCGCCCTTTGGAAAGAAGCCTGCACGTTGTGCCTTTCAGCTCTAGGGCAATGTAGAGCACCCAGAGCAGAAGTTCCACTTCAGCCAGATCAGGCCTGCAAAGAAACTTCGTTTCACAGGCCTTAGTAAGAGATGTTCCCCGTAGGCTGTAAGAGCACTGTGCAGAGCGAGTTGTTTCTTAGCTTCCCAAAGAGCTGGAAGCAAGATGCTTTGGGGCCCAACTCGCCCTTTGGAAAGAAGACTGCACGTTGTGCCTTTCAGCTCTAGGGCCATGTCGCACACCCAGAGCAGAAGTTCTACTTCAGCCAGATCAGGCCTGAAAAGAAACTGCGTTTCACAGGCCTTTGTAAGAGATGTTCCCGGTAGGCTGTAAGAGCACTGTGCAGAGCGAGTTGTTTCTTACCTTCCCAAAGAGCTGGAAGCAAGATGCTTTGGGGCCCAACTCGCCCTTTGGAAAGAAGCCTGCACGTTGTGCCTTTCAGCTCTAGGCCAATGTAGCACACCCAGAGCAGAAGTTCTATTTCAGCCACATCAGGCCTGCAACGAAACTGCGTTTCACAGGCCTTAGTAGTGATGCTCCCGGTAGGCTGTAAGAGCACTCTGCAGAGCGAGTTGTTTCATGGCTAGCCCAAAGAGCTGGAAGCAAGATGCTTTGGGGCCCAACTCGCCCTTTGGAAAGAAGCCTGCACGTTGTGCCTTTCAGCTCTAGGCCAATGTAGCACACCCAGAGCAGAAGTTCTACATCAGCCAGATCAGGCCTGCAAAGAAACTGCGTTTCACAGGCCTTTGTAAGGGATGTTCCCGTTAGGGTGTAAGAGCACTGTGCAGAGCGAGTTGTTTCTTAGCTTCCCAAAGAGCTGGAAGCAAGATGCTTTGGGGCCCAACTCGCCCTTTGGAAAGAAGCCTGCACGTTGTGCCTTTCAGCTCTAGGCCAATGTAGCACACCCAGAGCAGAAGTTACTTCAGCCAGATCAGGCCTGCAAAGAAACTGCGTTTCACAGGCCTTTGTAGCTGATGCTCCCGGTAGGCTGTAAGAGCACTGTGCAGAGCGAGTTGTTTCTTAGCTTCCCAAAGAGCTGGAAGCAAGATGCTTTGGGGCCCAACTCGCCCTTTGGAAAGAAGCCTGCACGTTGTGCCTTTCAGCTCTAGGGCAATGTAGAGCACGCAGAGCAGAAGTTCCACTTCAGCCAGATCAGGCCTGCAAAGAAACTGCATTTCACAGGCCTTTGTAACTGATTCTCCCGGTAGGCTGTAAGAGCACTGTGCAGAGCGAGTTGTTTCATAGCTAGCCCAAAGAGCTGGAAGCAAGATGCTTTGGGGCCCAACTCGCCCTTTGGAAACAGGCCTGCACGTTGTGCCCTTCATCTCTAGGGCAATGTAGCACACCCAGAGCAGAAGTTCCACTTCAGCCAGATCAGGCCTGCAAAGAAACTGCGTTTCACAGGCCTTTGTAAGAGATGTTCCCGGTAGGCTGTAAGAGCACTGTGCAGAGCGACTTGTTTCTTAGCTTCCCAAAGAGCTGGAAGCAAGATGCTTTGCGGCCCAACTCGCCCTTTTGAAAGAAGCCTGCACGTTGTGCCTTTCAGCTCTAGGGCAATGTAGCACACCCAGAGCAGAAGTTCTACTTCAGCCAGATCAGGCCTGCAAAGAAACTGCGTTTCACAGGCCTTTGTAAGCGATGTTCCCGTTAGGGTGTAAGAGCACTGTGCAGAGCGAGTTGTTTCTTAGCTTCCCAAAGAGCTGGAAGCAAGATGCTTTGGGGCCCAACTCGCCCTTTGGAAAGAAGCCTGCACGTTGTGCCTTTCAGCTCTAGGCCAATGTAGCACACCCAGAGCAGAAGTTACTTCAGCCAGATCAGGCCTGCAAAGAAACTGCGTTTCACAGGCCTTTGTAGCTGATGCTCCCGGTAGGCTGTAAGAGCACTGTGCAGAGCGAGTTGTTTCTTAGCTTCCCAAAGAGCTGGAAGCAAGATGCTTTGGGGCCCAACTCGCCCTTTGGAAAGAAGCCTGCACGTTGTGCCTTTGAGCTCTAGGGCAATGTAGCACACCCAGGTCAGAAGTTCCACTTCAGCCAGATCAGGCCTGCAAAGAAACTCGTTTCACAGGCCTTTGTAAGAGATGTTCCCGGTAGGCTGTAAGAGCACTGTGCAGAGCGAGTTGTTTCTTAGCTTCCCAAAGAGCTGGAAGCAAGATGCTTTGGGGCCCAACTCGCCCTTTGGAAAGAAGCCTGCACGTTGTGCCTTTCAGCTCTGGGGCAATGTAGCACACCCAGAGCAGAAGTTCCACCTCAGCGAGATCAGGCCTGCAAAGAAACTGCGTTTCACAGGCCTTTGTAATAGATGTTCCCGGTAGGCTGTAAGAGCACTGTGCAGAGCGTGTTGTTTCTTAGCTTCCCAAGGAGCTGGAAGCAAGATGCTTTGGGGCACAACTCGCCCTTTGGAAAGAAGCCTGCACGTTGTGCCTTTCAGCTCTAGGGCAATGTAACACACCCAGAGCAGAAGTTCAACATCAGCCAGATCAGGCCTGCAAAGAAACTGCGTTTCACAGGCCTTTGTAAGAGATGTTCCCGGTAGGCTGTAAGAGCACTGTGCAGAGCGAGTTGTTTCTTAGCTTCCCAAAGAGCTGGAAGCAAGATGCTTTGGGGCCCAACTCGCCCTTTGGAAAGAAGCCTGCACGTTGTGCCTTTCAGCTCTAGGGCAATGTAGAGCACCCAGAGCAGAAGTTCCACTTCAGCCAGATCAGGCCTGCAAAGAAACTTCGTTTCACAGGCCTTAGTAAGAGATGTTCCCCGTAGGCTGTAAGAGCACTGTGCAGAGCGAGTTGTTTCTTAGCTTCCCAAAGAGCTGGAAGCAAGATGCTTTGGGGCCCAACTCGCCCTTTGGAAAGAAGACTGCACGTTGTGCCTTTCAGCTCTAGGGCCATGTCGCACACCCAGAGCAGAAGTTCTACTTCAGCCAGATCAGGCCTGAAAAGAAACTGCGTTTCACAGGCCTTTGTAAGAGATGTTCCCGGTAGGCTGTAAGAGCACTGTGCAGAGCGAGTTGTTTCTTACCTTCCCAAAGAGCTGGAAGCAAGATGCTTTGGGGCCCAACTCGCCCTTTGGAAAGAAGCCTGCACGTTGTGCCTTTCAGCTCTAGGCCAATGTAGCACACCCAGAGCAGAAGTTCTATTTCAGCCACATCAGGCCTGCAACGAAACTGCGTTTCACAGGCCTTTGTAGTGATGCTCCCGGTAGGCTGTAAGAGCACTCTGCAGAGCGAGTTGTTTCATGGCTAGCCCAAAGAGCTGGAAGCAAGATGCTTTGGGGCCCAACTCGCCCTTTGGAAAGAAGCCTGCACGTTGTGCCTTTCAGCTCTAGGCCAATGTAGCACACCCAGAGCAGAAGTTCTACATCAGCCAGATCAGGCCTGCAAAGAAACTGCGTTTCACAGGCCTTTGTAAGGGATGTTCCCGTTAGGGTGTAAGAGCACTGTGCAGAGCGAGTTGTTTCTTAGCTTCCCAAAGAGCTGGAAGCAAGATGCTTTGGGGCCCAACTCGCCCTTTGGAAAGAAGCCTGCACGTTGTGCCTTTCAGCTCTAGGCCAATGTAGCACACCCAGAGCAGAAGTTACTTCAGCCAGATCAGGCCTGCAAAGAAACTGCGTTTCACAGGCCTTTGTAGCTGATGCTCCCGGTAGGCTGTAAGAGCACTGTGCAGAGCGAGTTGTTTCTTAGCTTCCCAAAGAGCTGGAAGCAAGATGCTTTGGGGCCCAACTCGCCCTTTGGAAAGAAGCCTGCACGTTGTGCCTTTCAGCTCTAGGGCAATGTAGAGCACGCAGAGCAGAAGTTCCACTTCAGCCAGATCAGGCCTGCAAAGAAACTGCATTTCACAGGCCTTTGTAACTGATTCTCCCGGTAGGCTGTAAGAGCACTGTGCAGAGCGAGTTGTTTCATAGCTAGCCCAAAGAGCTGGAAGCAAGATGCTTTGGGGCCCAACTCGCCCTTTGGAAACAGGCCTGCACATTGTGCCCTTCAGCTCTAGGGCAATGTAGCACACCCAGAGCAGAAGTTCCACTTCAGCCAGATCAGGCCTGCAAAGAAACTGCGTTTCACAGGCCTTTGTAAGAGATGTTCCCGGTAGGCTGTAAGAGCACTGTGCAGAGCGACTTGTTACTTAGCTTCCCAAAGAGCTGGAAGCAAGATGCTTTGCGGCCCAACTCGCCCTTTTGAAAGAAGCCTGCACGTTGTGCCTTTCAGCTCTAGGGCAATGTAGCACACCCAGAGCAGAAGTTCTACTTCAGCCAGATCAGGCCTGCAAAGAAACTGCGTTTCACAGGCCTTTGTAAGCGATGTTCCCGTTAGGGTGTAAGAGCACTGTGCAGAGCGAGTTGTTTCTTAGCTTCCCAAAGAGCTGGAAGCAAGATGCTTTGGGGCCCAACTCGCCCTTTGGAAAGAAGCCTGCACGTTGTGCCTTTCAGCTCTAGGCCAATGTAGCACACCCAGAGCAGAAGTTACTTCAGCCAGATCAGGCCTGCAAAGAAACTGCGTTTCACAGGCCTTTGTAGCTGATGCTCCCGGTAGGCTGTAAGAGCACTGTGCAGAGCGAGTTGTTTCTTAGCTTCCCAAAGAGCTGGAAGTAAGATGCTTTGGGGCCCAACTCGCCCTTTGGAAAGAAGCCTGCACGTTGTGCCTTTCAGCTCTAGGGCAATGTAGAGCACGCAGAGCAGAAGTTCCACTTCAGCCAGATCAGGCCTGCAAAGAAACTGCATTTCACAGGCCTTTGTAACTGATTCTCCCGGTAGGCTGTAAGAGCACTGTGCAGAGCGAGTTGTTTCATAGCTAGCCCAAAGAGCTGGAAGCAAGATGCTTTGGGGCCCAACTCGCCCTTTGGAAACAGGCCTGCACGTTGTGCCCTTCAGTTCTAGGGCAATGTAGCACACCCAGAGCAGAAGTTCCACTTCAGCCAGATCAGGCCTGCAAAGAAACTGCATTTCACAGGCCTTTGTTAGTGATGGTTCCGGTAGGCTGTAAGAGCACTGTGCAGAGCGAGTTGTTTCATAGCTAGCCCAAAGAGCTGGAAGCAAGATGCTTTGGGGCCCAACTCGCCTTTTGCAAAGAAGCCTGCACATTGTGCCTTTCAGCTCTAGGGCCATGAAGCACACCCAGAGCAGAAGTTCTACTTCAGCCAGATAAGGCCTGCAAAGAAACTGCGTTTCACAGGCCTTTGTAAGAGATGCTCCCGGTAGGCTGTAAGAGCACTGTGCAGAGCGAGTTGTTTCTTAGCTTCCCAAAGAGCTGGAAGCAAGATGCTTTGGGGCCCAACTCGCCCTTTGCAAAGAAGCCTGCACGTTGTGCCTTTCAGCTCTAGGCCAATGTAGCACACCCAGAGCAGAAGTTCTAGTTCAGCCACATCAGGCCTGCAAAGAAACTGCGTTTCACAGGCCTTTGTAAGAGATGTTCCCGGTAGGCTGTAAGAGCACTGTGCAGAGCGAGTAGTTTCTTAGCTTCCCAAGGAGCTGGAAGCAAGATGCTTTGCGGCCCAACTCGCCCTTTGCAAAGAAGCCTGCACGTTGTGCCCTTCATCTCTAGGGCAATGTAGCACACGCAGAGCAGAAGTTCTAGTTCAGCCAGATCAGGCCTGCAAAGAAACTGCGTTTCACAGGCCTTTGTAAGAGATGTTCCCGGTAGGCTGTAAGAGCACTGTGCAGAGCGACTTGTTTCTTAGCTTCCCAAAGAGCTGGAAGCAAGATGCTTTGCGGCCCAACTCGCCCTTTTGAAAGAAGCCTGCACGTTGTGCCTTTCAGCTCTAGGCCAATGTAGCACACCCAGAGCAGAACTTCTACTTCAGCCAGATCAGGCCTGCAAAGAAACTGCGTTTCACAGGCCTTTGTAAGAGATGTTCCCCGTAGGCTGTTAGAGCACTGTGCAGAGCGAGTTGTTTCTTAGCTTCCCAAAGAGCTGGAAGCAAGATGCTTTGGGGCCCAACTCGCCCTTTGCAAAGAAGCCTGCACGTTGTGCCTTTCAGCTCTAGGGCAATGTAGCACTCCCAGAGCAGAAGTTCTACTTCAGCCCAATCAGGCCTGCAAAGAAACTGCGTTTCACAGGCCTTTGTAAGAGATATTCCCGGTAGGCAGTAAGAGCACTGTGCAGAGCGAGTTGTTTCTTAGCTTCCCAAAGAGCTGGAAGCAAGATGCTTTGGGGCCCAACTCGCCCTTTGGAAAGAAGCCTGCACGTTGTGCCTTTCAGCTCTAGGGCAATGTAGCACACCCAGAGCAGAAGTTCCACTTCATCCAGATCAGGCCTGCAAAGAAACTGCGTTTCACAGGCCTTTGTAAGAGATGTTCCCGGTAGGCTGTAAGAGCACTGTGCTGAGCGAGTTGTTTCTTAGCTTCCCAAAGAGCTGGAAGCAAGAAGCTTTGGGGCCCAACTCGCCCTTTGGAAAGAAGCCTGCACGTTGTGCCTTTCAGCTCTAGGCCAATGTAGCACACCCAGAGCAGAAGTTCTACTTCAGCCAGATCAGGCCTGCAAAGAAACTTCGTTTCACAGGCCTTTGTAAGAGATGTTCCCTGTAGGTTGTAAGAGCACTGTGCAGAGCGAGTTGTTTCATAGCTAGCCCAAAGAGCTGGAAGCAAGATGCTTTGGGGCCCAACTCGCCCTTTGGAAAGAAGCCTGCACGTTGTGCCTTTCAGCTCTAGGGCAATGTAGCACACCCAGAGCAGAAGTTCTACTTCAGCGAGATCAGGCCTGCAAAGAAACTGCGTTTCACAGGCCTTTGTAAGAGATGTTCCCGGTAGGCTGTAAGAGCACTGTGCAGAGCGAGTTGTTTCTTAGCTTCCCAAGGAGCTGGAAGCAAGATGCTTTGCGGCCCAACTCGCCCTTTGCAAAGAAGCCTGCACGTTGTGCCTTTCAGCTCTAGGGCAATGTAGCACACGCAGACAGAAGTTCTAGTTCAGCCAGATCAGGCCTGCAAAGAAAGTGCGTTTCACAGGCCTTTGTAAGAGATGTTCCCGGTAGGCTGTAAGAGCACTGTGCAGAGCGAGTTGTTTCTTAGCTTCCCAAAGAGCTGGAAGCAAGATGCTTTGGGGCCCAACTCGCCCTTTGGAAAGAAGCCTGCACGTTGTGCCTTTCAGCTCTAGGCCAATGTAGCACACACAGAGCAGAAGTTCTACTTCAGCCAGATCAGGCCTGCAAAGAAACTGCGTTTGAGATGCCTTTGTAAGAGATGTTCCCGGTAGGCTGTAAAAGCACTGTGCAGAGCGAGTTGTTTCTTAGCTTCCCAAAGAGCTGGAAGCAAGATGCTTTGGGGCCCAACTCGCCTTTGGAAAGAAGCCTGCACGTTGTGCCTTTCAGCTCTAGGGAAATGTAGCACAGCCAGAGCAGAAGTTCTGGTTCAGCCAGATTAGGCCTGCAAAGAAACTGCATTTCACAGGCCTTTGTAACTGATGCTCCCGGTAGGCTGTAAGAGCACTGTGCAGAGCGAGTTGTTTCTTAGCTTCCCAAAGAGCTGGAAGCAAGATGCTTTGGGGCCCAACTCGCCCTTTGGAAAGAAGCCTGCACGTTGTGCCTTTCAGCTCTAGGCCAATGTAGCACACCCAGAGCAGAAGTTCCACTTCAGCCAGATCAGGCCTGCAAAGAAACTGCGTTTCACAGGCCTTTGTAAGAGATGTTCCCGGTAGGCTGTAAGAGCACTGTGCAGAGCGAGTTGTTTCTTAGCTTCCCAAAGAGCTGGAAGCAAGATGCTTTGGGGCCCAACTCGCCCTTTGGAAAGAAGCCTGCACGTTGTGCCTTTCATCTCTAGGCCAATGTAGCACACACAGAGCAGAAGTTCTACTTCAGCCAGATCAGGCCTGCAAAGAAACTGCGTTTGAGATGCCTTTGTAAGAGATGTTCCCGGTAGGCTGTAAAAGCACTGTGCAGAGCGAGTTGTTTCTTAGCTTCCCAAAGAGCTGGAAGCAAGATGCTTTGGGGCCCAACTCGCCTTTGGAAAGAAGCCTGCACGTTGTGCCTTTCAGCTCTAGGGAAATGTAGCACAGCCAGAGCAGAAGTTCTGGTTCAGCCAGATTAGGCCTGCAAAGAAACTGCATTTCACAGGCCTTTGTAACTGATGCTCCCGGTAGGCTGTAAGAGCACTGTGCAGAGCGAGTTGTTTCTTAGCTTCCCAAAGAGCTGGAAGCAAGATGCTTTGGGGCCCAACTCGCCCTTTGGAAAGAAGCCTGCACGTTGTGCCTTTCAGCTCTAGGGCAATGTAGCACACCCAGAGCAGAAGTTCCACTTCAGCCAGATCAGGCCTGCAAAGAAACTGCGTTTCACAGGCCTTTGTAAGAGATGTTCCCGGTAGGCTGTAAGAGCACTGTGCAGAGCGAGTTGTTTCTTAGCTTCCCAAAGAGCTGGAAGCAAGATGCTTTGGGGCCCAACTCGCCCTTTGCAAAGAAGCCTGCACGTTGTGCCTTTCAGCTCTAGGCCAATGTAGCACACCCAGAGCAGAAGTTCTACTTCAGCCAGATCAGGCCTGCAAAGAAACTGCTTTTCACAGGCCTTTGTAAGAGATGTTCCCGGTAGGCAGTAAGAGCACTGTGCAGAGCGAGTTGTTTCTTAGCTGCCCAAATAGCTTTAAGCAAGATGCTTTGGGGCCCAACTCGCCCTTTGGAAAGAAGCCTGCCCGTTGTGCCTTTCAGCTCTAGGGCAATGTAGCACACCCAGAGCAGAAGTTCCACTTCAGCCAGATCAGGCCTGCAAAGAAACTGCGTTTCACAGGCCTTTGTAAGAGATGTTCCCGGTATGCTGTAAGAGCACTGTGCAGAGCGAGTTGTTTCTCAGCTTCCCAAAGAGCTGGAAGCAAGATGCTTTGCGGCCCAACTCGCCCTTTGGAAAGAAGCCTGCACGTTGTTCCTTTCAGCTCTAGGGCAATGTAGCACACCCAGAGCAGAAGTTCTACTTCAGCCAGATCAGGCCTGCAAAGAAACTGCATTTCACAGGCCTTTGTAGTGATGCTCCCGGTAGGCTGTAAGAGCACTCTGCAGAGCGAGTTGTTTCATGGCTAGCCCAAAGAGCTGGAAGCAAGATGCTTTGGGGCCCAACTCGCCCTTTGGAAAGAAGCCTGCACGTTGTGCCTTTCAGCTCTAGGCCAATGTAGCACACCCAGAGCAGAAGTTCTACATCAGCCAGATCAGGCCTGCAAAGAAACTGCGTTTCACAGGCCTTTGTAAGCGATGTTCCCGGTAGGGTGTAAGAGAACTGTGCAGAGCGAGTTGTTTCTTAGCTTCCCAAAGAGCTGGAAGCAAGATGCTTTGGGGCCCAACTCGCCCTTTGCAAAGAAGCCTGCACGTTGTGCCTTTCAGCTCTAGGCCAATGTAGCACACCCAGAGCAGAAGTTCTACTTCAGCCAGATCAGGCCTGCAAAGAAACTGCGTTTCACAGGCCTTTGTAAGAGATGTTCCCGGTAGGCTGTAAGAGCACTGTGCAGAGCGAGTTGTTTCTTAGCTTCCCAAAGAGCTGGAAGCAAGATGCTTTGGGGCCCAACTCGCCCTTTGCAAAGAAGCCTGCACGTTGTGACTTTCAGCTCTAGGGCAATGTAGCACACCCAGAGCAGAAGTTCTACTTCAGCCCAATCAGGCCTGCAAAGAAACTGCGTTTCACAGGCCTTTGTAAGAGATATTCCCGGTAGGCAGTAAGAGCACTGTGCAGAGAGAGTTGTTTCTTAGCTTCCCAAAGAGCTGGAAGAAAGATGCTTTGGGGCCCAACTCGCCCTTTGGAAAGAAGCCTGCACGTTGTGCCTTTCAGCTCTAGGCCAATGTAGCACACCCAGAGCAGAAGTTCTAGTTCAGCCAGATCAGGCCTGCAAAGAAACTGCGTATCACAGGCTTTTGTAAGAGATGTTCCCGGTAGGCTGTAAGAGCACTGTGCAGAGCGAGTTGTTTCTTAGCTTCCGAAAGAGCTGGAACCAAGAAGCTTTGGGGCCCAAGTCGCCCTTTGGAAAGAAGCCTGCACGTTGTGCCTTTCAGCTCTAGGCCAATGTAGCACACCCAGAGCAGAAGTTCTACTTCAGCCAGATCAGGCCTGCAAAGAAACTTCGTTTCACAGGCCTTTGTAAGAGATGTTCCCGGTAGGCTGTAAGAGCACTGTGCAGAGCGAGTTGTTTCATAGCTAGCCCAAAGAGCTGGAAGCAAGATGCTTTGGGGCCCAACTCGCCCTTTGGAAAGAAGCCTGCACGTTGTGCCTTTCAGCTCTAGGGCCATGTAGCACACCCAGAGCAGAAGTTCTACCTCAGCCAGATCAGGCCTGCAAAGAAACTGCGTTTGACAGGCCTTTGTATGAGATGTTCCCGGTAGGCTTTAAGAGCACTGTGGAGAGCGTGTTGTTTCTTAGCTTCCCAAAGAGCTGGAAGCAAGATGCTTTGGGGCCCAACTCGCCCTTTGGAAAGAAGCCTGCAGCTTGTGCCTTTCAGCTCTAGGCCAATGTAGCACACCCAGAGCAGAAGTTCTACTTCAGCGAGATCAGGCCTGCAAAGAAACTGCGTTTCACAGGCCTTTGTAAGGGATGTTCCCGGTAGGCTGTAAGAGCACTGTGCAGAGCGAGTTGTTTGTTACCTTCCCAAGGAGCTGGAAGCAAGATGCTTTGCGGCCCAACTCGCCCTTTGCAAAGAAGCCTGCACGTTGTGCCTTTCAGCTCTAGGGCAATGTAGCACACGCAGAGCAGAAGTTCTAGTTCAGCCAGATCAGGCCTGCAAAGAAACTGCATTTGACAGGCCTTTGTAAGAGATGTTCCCGGTAGGCTGTAAGAGCACTGTGCAGAGCGAGTTGTTTCTTAGCTTCCCAAAGAGCTGGAAGCAAGATGCTTTGGGGCCCAACTCGCCCTTTGCAAAGAAGCCTGCACGTTGTGCCTTTCAGCTCTAGGCCAATGTAGCACACCCAGAGCAGAAGTTCTACTTCAGCCAGATCAGGCCTGCAAAGAAACTGCGTTTCACATGCCTTTGTAGCTGATGCTCCCGGTAGGCTGTAAGAGCACTGTGCAGAGCGAGTTGTTTCTTAGCTTCCCAAAGAGCTGGAAGCAAGATGCTTTGGGGCCCAACTCGCCCTTTGCAAAGAAGCCTGCACGTTGTGCCTTTCAGCTCTAGGGCAATGTAGCACACCCAGAGCAGAAGTTCCACTTCAGCCAGATCAGGCCTGCAAACAAACTGCGTTTCACAGGCCTTTGTAAGAGATGTTCCCGGTACGCTGTGAGAGCACTGTGCAGAGCGAGTTGTTTCTCAGCTTCCCAAAGAGCTGGAAGCAAGATGCTTTGCGGCCCAACTCGCCCTTTGGAAAGAAGCCTGCACGTTGTTCCTTTCAGCTCTAGGGCAATGTAGCACACCCAGAGCAGAAGTTCTACTTCAGCCAGATCAGGCCTGCAAAGAAACTGCATTTCACAGGCCTTTGTAGTGATGCTCCCGGTAGGCTGTAAGAGCACTGTGCAGAGCGAGTTGTTTCATGGCTAGCCCAAAGAGCTGGAAGCAAGATGCTTTGGGGCCCAACTCGCCCTTTGGAAAGAAGCCTGCACGTTGTGCCTTTCAGCTCTAGGGCAATGTAGCACACCCAGAGCAGAAGTTCTACTTCAGCGAGATCAGGCCTGCAAAGAAACTGCGTTTCACAGGCCTTTGTAAGAGATGTTCCCGGTAGGCTGTAAGAGCACTGTGCAGAGCGAGTTGTTTCTTAGCTTCCCAAGGAGCTGGAAGCAAGATGCTTTGCGGCCCAACTCGCCCTTTGCAAAGAAGCCTGCACGTTGTGCCTTTCAGCTCTAGGGCAATGTAGCACACGCAGAGCAGAAGTTCTACTTCAGCGAGATCAGGCCTGCAAAGAAACTGCGTTTCACAGGCCTTTGTAAGAGATGTTCCCGGTAGGCAGTAAGAGCACTGTGCAGAGCGAGTTGTTTCTTAGCTGCCCACAGAGCTGGAAGCAAGATGCTTTGGGGCCCAACTCGCCCTTTGGAAAGAAGCCTGCCCGTTGTGCCTTTCAGCTCTAGGGCAATGTAGCACACCCAGAGCAGAAGTTCCACTTCAGCCAGATCAGGCCTGCAAACAAACTGCGTTTCACAGGCCTTTGTAAGAGATGTTCCCGGTATGCTGTAAGAGCACTGTGCAGAGCGAGTTGTTTCTCAGCTTCCCAAAGAGCTGGAAGCAAGATGCTTTGCGGCCCAACTCGCCCTTTGGAAAGAAGCCTGCACGTTGTTCCTTTCAGCTCTAGGGCAATGTAGCACACCCAGAGCAGAAGTTCTACTTCAGCCAGATCAGGCCTGCAAAGAAACTGCATTTCACAGGCCTTTGTAGTGATGCTCCCGGTAGGCTGTAAGAGCACTCTGCAGAGCGAGTTGTTTCATGGCTAGCCCAAAGAGCTGGAAGCAAGATGCTTTGGGGCCCAACTCGCCCTTTGGAAAGAAGCCTGCACGTTGTGCCTTTCAGCTCTAGGCCAATGTAGCACACCCAGAGCAGAAGTTCTACATCAGCCAGATCAGGCCTGCAAAGAAACTGCGTTTCACAGGCCTTTGTAAGCGATGTTCCCGGTAGGGTGTAAGAGAACTGTGCAGAGCGAGTTGTTTCTTAGCTTCCCAAAGAGCTGGAAGCAAGATGCTTTGGGGCCCAACTCGCCCTTTGCAAAGAAGCCTGCACGTTGTGCCTTTCAGCTCTAGGCCAATGTAGCACACCCAGAGCAGAAGTTCTACTTCAGCCAGATCAGGCCTGCAAAGAAACTGCGTTTCACAGGCCTTTGTAAGAGATGTTCCCGGTAGGCTGTAAGAGCACTGTGCAGAGCGAGTTGTTTCTTAGCTTCCCAAAGAGCTGGAAGCAAGATGCTTTGGGGCCCAACTCGCCCTTTGCAAAGTAGCCTGCACGTTGTGACTTTCAGCTCTAGGGCAATGTAGCACACCCAGAGCAGAAGTTCTACTTCAGCCCAATCAGGCCTGCAAAGAAACTGCGTTTCACAGGCCTTTGTAAGAGATATTCCCGGTAGGCAGTAAGAGCACTGTGCAGAGCGAGTTGTTTCTTAGCTTCCCAAAGAGCTGGAAGCAAGATGCTTTGGGGCCCAACTCGCCCTTTGGAAAGAAGCCTGCACGTTGTGCCTTTCAGCTCTAGGCCAATGTAGCACACCCAGAGCAGAAGTTCTAGTTCAGCCAGATCAGGCCTGCAAAGAAACTGCGTATCACAGGCTTTTGTAAGAGATGTTCCCGGTAGGCTGTAAGAGCACTGTGCAGAGCGAGTTGTTTCTTAGCTTCCGAAAGAGCTGGAACCAAGAAGCTTTGGGGCCCAACTCGCCCTTTGGAAAGAAGCCTGCACGTTGTGCCTTTCAGCTCTAGGCCAATGTAGCACACCCAGAGCAGAAGTTCTACTTCAGCCAGATCAGGCCTGCAAAGAAACTTCGTTTCACAGGCCTTTGTAAGAGATGTTCCCGGTAGGCTGTAAGAGCACTGTGCAGAGCGAGTTGTTTCATAGCTAGCCCAAAGAGCTGGAAGCAAGATGCTTTGGGGCCCAACTCGCCCTTTGGAAAGAAGCCTGCACGTTGTGCCTTTCAGCTCTAGGGCCATGTAGCACACCCAGAGCAGAAGTTCTACCTCAGCCAGATCAGGCCTGCAAAGAAACTGCGTTTGACAGGCCTTTGTATGAGATGTTCCCGGTAGGCTTTAAGAGCACTGTGGAGAGCGTGTTGTTTCTTAGCTTCCCAAAGAGCTGGAAGCAAGATGCTTTGGGGCCCAACTCGCCCTTTGGAAAGAAGCCTGCAGCTTGTGCCTTTCAGCTCTAGGCCAATGTAGCACACCCAGAGCAGAAGTTCTACTTCAGCGAGATCAGGCCTGCAAAGAAACTGCGTTTCACAGGCCTTTGTAACTGATGCTCCCGGTAGGCTGTAAGAGCACTGTGCAGAGCGAGTTGTTTCTTAGCTTCCCAAAGAGCTGGAAGCAAGATGCTTTGGGGCCCAACTCGCCCTTTGGAAAGAAGCCTGCACGTTGTGCCTTTCAGCTCTAGGGCAATGTAGAGCACGCAGAGCAGAAGTTCCACTTCAGCCAGATCAGGCCTGCAAAGAAACTGCATTTCACAGGCCTTTGTAACTGATGCTCCCGGTAGGCTGTAAGAGCACTGTGCAGAGCGAGTTGTTTCATAGCTAGCCCAAAGAGCTCGAAGCAAGATGCTTTGGGGCCCAACTCGCCCTTTGGAAACAGGCCTGCACGTTGTGGCCTTCAGCTCTAGGGCAATGTAGCACACCCAGAGCAGAAGTTCCACTTCAGCCAGATCAGGCCTGCAAAGAAACTGCATTTCACAGGCCTTTGTTAGTGATGGTTCCGGTAGGCTGTAAGAGCACTGTGCAGAGCGAGTTGTTTCATAGCTAGCCCAAAGAGCTGGAAGCAAGATGCTTTGGGGCCCAACTCGCCTTTTGCAAAGAAGCCTGCACATTGTGCCTTTCAGCTCTAGGGCCATGAAGCACACCCAGAGCAGAAGTTCTACTTCAGCCAGATAAGGCCTGCAAAGAAACTGCGTTTCACAGGCCTTTGTAAGAGATGCTCCCGGTAGGCTGTAAGAGCACTGTGCAGAGCGAGTTGTTTCTTAGCTTCCCAAAGAGCTGGAAGCAAGATGCTTTGGGGCCCAACTCGCCCTTTGCAAAGAAGCCTGCACGTTGTGCCTTTCAGCTCTAGGCCAATGTAGCACACCCAGAGCAGAAGTTCTAGTTCAGCCACATCAGGCCTGCAAAGAAACTGCGTTTCACAGGCCTTTGTAAGAGATGTTCCCGGTAGGCTGTAAGAGCACTGTGCAGAGCGAGTAGTTTCTTAGCTTCCCAAGGAGCTGGAAGCAAGATGCTTTGCGGCCCAACTCGCCCTTTGCAAAGAAGCCTGCACGTTGTGCCCTTCATCTCTAGGGCAATGTAGCACACGCAGAGCAGAAGTTCTAGTTCAGCCAGATCAGGCCTGCAAAGAAACTGCGTTTCACAGGCCTTTGTAAGAGATGTTCCCGGTAGGCTGTAAGAGCACTGTGCAGAGCGACTTGTTTCTTAGCTTCCCAAAGAGCTGGAAGCAAGATGCTTTGCGGCCCAACTCGCCCTTTTGAAAGAAGCCTGCACGTTGTGCCTTTCAGCTCTAGGCCAATGTAGCACACCCAGAGCAGAAGTTCTACTTCAGCCAGATCAGGCCTGCAAAGAAACTGCGTTTCACAGGCCTTTGTAAGAGATGTTCCCCGTAGGCTGTTAGAGCACTGTGCAGAGCGAGTTGTTTCTTAGGTTCCCAAAGAGCTGGAAGCAAGATGCTTTGGGGCCCAACTCGCCCTTTGCAAAGAAGCCTGCACGTTGTGCCTTTCAGCTCTAGGGCAATGTAGCACTCCCAGAGCAGAAGTTCTACTTCAGCCCAATCAGGCCTGCAAAGAAACTGCGTTTCACAGGCCTTTGTAAGAGATATTCCCGGTAGGCAGTAAGAGCACTGTGCAGAGCGAGTTGTTTCTTAGCTTCCCAAAGAGCTGGAAGCAAGATGCTTTGGGGCCCAACTCGCCCTTTGGAAAGAAGCCTGCACGTTGTGCCTTTCAGCTCTAGGGCAATGTAGCACACCCAGAGCAGAAGTTCCACTTCATCCAGATCAGGCCTGCAAAGAAACTGCGTTTCACAGGCCTTTGTAAGAGATGTTCCCGGTAGGCTGTAAGAGCACTGTGCTGAGCGAGTTGTTTCTTAGCTTCCCAAGGAGCTGGAAGCAAGATGCTTTGCGGCCCAACTCGCCCTTTGCAAAGAAGCCTGCACGTTGTGCCTTTCAGCTCTAGGGCAATGTAGCACACCCAGAGCAGAAGTTCTACTTCAGCGAGATCAGGCCTGCAAAGAAACTGCGTTTCACAGGCCTTTGTAAGAGATGTTCCCGGTAGGCTTTAAGAGCGCTGTGCAGAGCGAGTTGTTTCTTAGCTTCCCAAGGAGCTGGAAGCAAGATGCTTTGCGGCCCAACTCGCCCTTTGCAAAGAAGCCTGCACGTTGTGCCTTTCAGCTCTAGGGCAATGTAGCACACGCAGAGCAGAAGTTCTACTTCAGCCAGATCAGGCCTGCAAAGAAACTGCGTTTCACAGGCCTTTGTAAGAGATGTTCCCGGTAGGCTGTAAGAGCACTGTGCAGAGCGAGTTGTTTCTTAGCTTCCCAAAGAGCTGGAAGCAAGATGCTTTGGGGCCCAACTCGCCCTTTGGAAAGAAGCCTGCACGTTGTTCCTTTCAGCTCTAGGGCAATGTAGCACACCCAGAGCAGAAGTTCTACTTCAGCCAGATCAGGCCTGCAAAGAAACTGCATTTCACAGGCCTTTGTAGTGATGCTCCCGGTAGGCTGTAAGAGCACTCTGCAGAGCGAGTTGTTTCATGGCTAGCCCAAAGAGCTGGAAGCAAGATGCTTTGGGGCCCAACTCGCCCTTTGGAAAGAAGCCTGCACGTTGTGCCTTTCAGCTCTAGGCCAATGTAGCACACCCAGAGCAGAAGTTCTACATCAGCCAGATCAGGCCTGCAAAGAAACTGCGTTTCACAGGCCTTTGTAAGCGATGTTCCCGGTAGGGTGTAAGAGAACTGTGCAGAGCGAGTTGTTTCTTAGCTTCCCAAAGAGCTGGAAGCAAGATGCTTTGGGGCCCAACTCGCCCTTTGCAAAGAAGCCTGCACGTTGTGCCTTTCAGCTCTAGGCCAATGTAGCACACCCAGAGCAGAAGTTCTACTTCAGCCAGATCAGGCCTGCAAAGAAACTGCGTTTCACAGGCCTTTGTAAGAGATGTTCCCGGTAGGCTGTAAGAGCACTGTGCAGAGCGAGTTGTTTCTTAGCTTCCCAAAGAGCTGGAAGCAAGATGCTTTGGGGCCCAACTCGCCCTTTGCAAAGTAGCCTGCACGTTGTGACTTTCAGCTCTAGGGCAATGTAGCACACCCAGAGCAGAAGTTCTACTTCAGCCCAATCAGGCCTGCAAAGAAACTGCGTTTCACAGGCCTTTGTAAGAGATATTCCCGGTAGGCAGTAAGAGCACTGTGCAGAGCGAGTTGTTTCTTAGCTTCCCAAAGAGCTGGAAGCAAGATGCTTTGGGGCCCAACTCGCCCTTTGGAAAGAAGCCTGCACGTTGTGCCTTTCAGCTCTAGGCCAATGTAGCACACCCAGAGCAGAAGTTCTAGTTCAGCCAGATCAGGCCTGCAAAGAAACTGCGTATCACAGGCTTTTGTAAGAGATGTTCCCGGTAGGCTGTAAGAGCACTGTGCAGAGCGAGTTGTTTCTTAGCTTCCGAAAGAGCTGGAACCAAGAAGCTTTGGGGCCCAACTCGCCCTTTGGAAAGAAGCCTGCACGTTGTGCCTTTCAGCTCTAGGCCAATGTAGCACACCCAGAGCAGAAGTTCTACTTCAGCCAGATCAGGCCTGCAAAGAAACTTCGTTTCACAGGCCTTTGTAAGAGATGTTCCCGGTAGGCTGTAAGAGCACTGTGCAGAGCGAGTTGTTTCATAGCTAGCACAAAGAGCTGGAAGCAAGATGCTTTGGGGCCCAACTCGCCCTTTGGAAAGAAGCCTGCACGTTGTGCCTTTCAGCTCTAGGGCCATGTAGCACACCCAGAGCAGAAGTTCTACCTCAGCCAGATCAGGCCTGCAAAGAAACTGCGTTTGACAGGCCTTTGTATGAGATGTTCCCGGTAGGCTTTAAGAGCACTGTGGAGAGCGTGTTGTTTCTTAGCTTCCCAAAGAGCTGGAAGCAAGATGCTTTGGGGCCCAACTCGCCCTTTGGAAAGAAGCCTGCAGCTTGTGCCTTTCAGCTCTAGGCCAATGTAGCACACCCAGAGCAGAAGTTCTACTTCAGCGAGATCAGGCCTGCAAAGAAACTGCGTTTCACAGGCCTTTGTAAGGGATGTTCCCGGTAGGCTGTAAGAGCACTGTGCAGAGCGAGTTGTTTGTTACCTTCCCAAGGAGCTGGAAGCAAGATGCTTTGCGGCCCAACTCGCCCTTTGCAAAGAAGCCTGCACGTTGTGCCTTTCAGCTCTAGGGCAATGTAGCACACGCAGAGCAGAAGTTCTAGTTCAGCCAGATCAGGCCTGCAAAGAAACTGCATTTGACAGGCCTTTGTAAGAGATGTTCCCGGTAGGCTGTAAGAGCACTGTGCAGAGCGAGTTGTTTCTTAGCTTCCCAAAGAGCTGGAAGCAAGATGCTTTGGGGCCCAACTCGCCCTTTGCAAAGAAGCCTGCACGTTGTGCCTTTCAGCTCTAGGCCAATGTAGCACACCCAGAGCAGAAGTTCTACTTCAGCCAGATCAGGCCTGCAAAGAAACTGCGTTTCACAGGCCTTTGTAGCTGATGCTCCCGGTAGGCTGTAAGAGCACTGTGCAGAGCGAGTTGTTTCTTAGCTTCCCAAAGAGCTGGAAGCAAGATGCTTTGGGGCCCAACTCGCCCTTTGGAAAGAAGCCTGCACGTTGTGCCTTTCAGCTCTAGGGCAATGTAGAGCACGCAGAGCAGAAGTTCCACTTCAGCCAGATCAGGCCTGCAAAGAAACTGCATTTCACAGGCCTTTGTAACTGATGCTCCCGGTAGGCTGTAAGAGCACTGTGCAGAGCGAGTTGTTTCTTAGCTTCCCAAAGAGCTGGAAGCAAGATGCTTTGGGGCCCAACTCGCCCTTTGGAAAGAAGCCTGCACGTTGTGCCTTTCAGCTCTAGGGCAATGTAGAGCACGCAGAGCAGAAGTTCCACTTCAGCCAGATCAGGCCTGCAAAGAAACTGCATTTCACAGGCCTTTGTAACTGATGCTCCCGGTAGGCTGTAAGAGCACTGTGCAGAGCGAGTTGTTTCATAGCTAGCCCAAAGAGCTGGAAGCAAGATGCTTTGGGGCCCAACTCGCCCTTTGGAAACAGGCCTGCACGTTGTGGCCTTCAGCTCTAGGGCAATGTAGCACACCCAGAGCAGAAGTTCCACTTCAGCCAGATCAGGCCTGCAAAGAAACTGCATTTCACAGGCCTTTGTTAGTGATGGTTCCGGTAGGCTGTAAGAGCACTGTGCAGAGCGAGTTGTTTCATAGCTAGCCCAAAGAGCTGGAAGCAAGATGCTTTGGGGCCCAACTCGCCTTTTGCAAAGAAGCCTGCACATTGTGCCTTTCAGCTCTAGGGCCATGAAGCACACCCAGAGCAGAAGTTCTACTTCAGCCAGATAAGGCCTGCAAAGAAACTGCGTTTCACAGGCCTTTGTAAGAGATGCTCCCGGTAGGCTGTAAGAGCACTGTGCAGAGCGAGTTGTTTCTTAGCTTCCCAAAGAGCTGGAAGCAAGATGCTTTGGGGCCCAACTCGCCCTTTGCAAAGAAGCCTGCACGTTGTGCCTTTCAGCTCTAGGCCAATGTAGCACACCCAGAGCAGAAGTTCTAGTTCAGCCACATCAGGCCTGCAAAGAAACTGCGTTTCACAGGCCTTTGTAAGAGATGTTCCCGGTAGGCTGTAAGAGCACTGTGCAGAGCGAGTAGTTTCTTAGCTTCCCAAGGAGCTGGAAGCAAGATGCTTTGCGGCCCAACTCGCCCTTTGCAAAGAAGCCTGCACGTTGTGCCCTTCATCTCTAGGGCAATGTAGCACACGCAGAGCAGAAGTTCTAGTTCAGCCAGATCAGGCCTGCAAAGAAACTGCGTTTCACAGGCCTTTGTAAGAGATGTTCCCGGTAGGCTGTAAGAGCACTGTGCAGAGCGACTTGTTTCTTAGCTTCCCAAAGAGCTGGAAGCAAGATGCTTTGCGGCCCAACTCGCCCTTTTGAAAGAAGCCTGCACGTTGTGCCTTTCAGCTCTAGGCCAATGTAGCACACCCAGAGCAGAAGTTCTACTTCAGCCAGATCAGGCCTGCAAAGAAACTGCGTTTCACAGGCCTTTGTAAGAGATGTTCCCCGTAGGCTGTTAGAGCACTGTGCAGAGCGAGTTGTTTCTTAGCTTCCCAAAGAGCTGGAAGCAAGATGCTTTGGGGCCCAACTCGCCCTTTGCAAAGAAGCCTGCACGTTGTGCCTTTCAGCTCTAGGGCAATGTAGCACTCCCAGAGCAGAAGTTCTACTTCAGCCCAATCAGGCCTGCAAAGAAACTGCGTTTCACAGGCCTTTGTAAGAGATATTCCCGGTAGGCAGTAAGAGCACTGTGCAGAGCGAGTTGTTTCTTAGCTTCCCAAAGAGCTGGAAGCAAGATGCTTTGGGGCCCAACTCGCCCTTTGGAAAGAAGCCTGCACGTTGTGCCTTTCAGCTCTAGGGCAATGTAGCACACCCAGAGCAGAAGTTCCACTTCATCCAGATCAGGCCTGCAAAGAAACTGCGTTTCACAGGCCTTTGTAAGAGATGTTCCCGGTAGGCTGTAAGAGCACTGTGCTGAGCGAGTTGTTTCTTAGCTTCCCAAAGAGCTGGAAGCAAGAAGCTTTGGGGCCCAACTCGCCCTTTGGAAAGAAGCCTGCATGTTGTGCCTTTCAGCTCTAGGCCAATGTAGCACACCCAGAGCAGAAGTTCTACTTCAGCCAGATCAGGCCTGCAAAGAAACTTCGTTTCACAGGCCTTTGTAAGAGATGTTCCCTGTAGGTTGTAACAGCACTGTGCAGAGCGAGTTGTTTCATAGCTAGCCCAAAGAGCTGGAAGCAAGATGCTTTGGGGCCCAACTCGCCCTTTGGAAAGAAGCCTGCACGTTGTGCCTTTCAGCTCTAGGGCAATGTAGCACACCCAGAGCAGAAGTTCTACTTCAGCGAGATCAGGCCTGCAAAGAAACTGCGTTTCACAGGCCTTTGTAAGAGATGTTCCCGGTAGGCTTTAAGAGCGCTGTGCAGAGCGAGTTGTTTCTTAGCTTCCCAAGGAGCTGGAAGCAAGATGCTTTGCGGCCCAACTCGCCCTTTGCAAAGAAGCCTGCACGTTGTGCCTTTCAGCTCTAGGGCAATGTAGCACACGCAGAGCAGAAGTTCTACTTCAGCCAGATCAGGCCTGCAAAGAAACTGCGTTTCACAGGCCTTTGTAAGAGATGTTCCCGGTAGGCTGTAAGAGCACTGTGCAGAGCGAGTTGTTTCTTAGCTTCCCAAAGAGCTGGAAGCAAGATGCTTTGGGGCCCAACTCGCCCTTTGGAAAGAAGCCTGCACGTTGTGCCTTTCAGCTCTAGGGCAATGTAGAGCACCCAGAGCAGAAGTTCCACTTCAGCCAGATCAGGCCTGCAAAGAAACTGCGTTTCACAGGCCTTAGTAAGAGATGTTCCCCGTAGGCTGTAAGAGCACTGTGCAGAGCGAGTTGTTTCTTAGCTTCCCAAAGAGCTGGAAGCAAGATGCTTTGGGGCCCAACTCGCCCTTTGGAAAGAAGACTGCACGTTGTGCCTTTCAGCTCTAGGGCCATGTCGCACACCCAGAGCAGAAGTTCTACTTCAGCCAGATCAGGCCTGCAAAGAAACTGCGTTTCACAGGCCTTTGTAAGAGATGTTCCCGGTAGGCAGTAAGAGCACTGTGCAGAGCGAGTTGTTTCTTAGCTTCCCAAAGAGCTGGAAGCAAGATGCTTTGGGGCCCAACTCGCCCTTTGGAAAGAAGCCTGCACGTTGTGCCTTTCAGCTCTAGGCCAATGTAGCACACCCAGAGCAGAAGTTCTATTTCAGCCACATCAGGCCTGCAACGAAACTGCGTTTCTCAGGCCTTTGTAATAGATGTTCCCGGTAGGCTGTAAGAGCACTGTGCAGAGCGTGTTGTTTCTTAGCTTCCCAAGGAGCTGGAAGCAAGATGCTTTGGAGCCCAACTCGCCCTTTGGAAAGAAGCCTGCACGTTGTGCCTTTCAGCTCTAGGGCAATGTAGCACACCCAGAGCAGAAGTTCCAGTTCAGCCAGATGAGGCCTGCAAAGAAAGTGCGTTTCACAGGCCTTTGTAAGAGATGTTCCCGGTAGGCTGTAAGAGCACTGTGCAGAGCGAGTTGTTTCTTAGCTTCCCAAAGAGCTGGAAGCAAGATGCTTTGGGGCCCAACTCGCCCTTTGGAAAGAAGCCTGCACGTTGTGCCTTTCAGCTCTAGGCCAATGTAGCACACCCAGAGCAGAAGTTCTACTTCAGCGAGATCAGGCCTGCAAAGAAACTGCGTTTCACAGGCCTTTGTAAGAGATGTTCCCGGTAGGCAGTAAGAGCACTGTGCAGAGCGAGTTGTTTCTTAGCTTCCCAAAGAGCTGGAAGCAAGATGCTTTGGGGCCCAACTCGCCCTTTGGAAAGAAGCCTGCACGTTGTGCCTTTCAGCTCTAGGGCAATGTAGCACACCCAGAGCAGAAGTTCCACTTCAGCCAGATCAGGCCTGCAAAGAAACTGCGTTTCACAGGCCTTTGTAAGAGATGTTCCCGGTAGGCTGTAAGAGCACTGTGCAGAGCGAGTTGTTTCTCAGCTTCCCAAAGAGCTGGAAGCAAGATGCTTTGCGGCCCAACTCGCCCTTTGGAAAGAAGCCTGCACGTTGTTCCTTTCAGCTCTAGGGCAATGTAGCACACCCAGAGCAGAAGTTCTACTTCAGCCAGATCAGGCCTGCAAAGAAACTGCATTTCACAGGCCTTTGTAGTGATGCTCCCGGTAGGCTGTAAGAGCACTCTGCAGAGCGAGTTGTTTCATGGCTAGCCCAAAGAGCTGGAAGCAAGATGCTTTGGGGCCCAACTCGCCCTTTGGAAAGAAGCCTGCACGTTGTGCCTTTCAGCTCTAGGCCAATGTAGCACACCCAGAGCAGAAGTTCTACTTCAGCCAGATCAGGCCTGCAAAGAAACTGCGTTTGAGATGCCTTTGTAAGATATGTTCCCGGTAGGCTGTAAGAGCACTGTGCAGAGCGAGTTGTTTCTTAGCTTCCCAAAGAGCTGGAAGCAAGATGCTTTGGGGCCCAACTCGCCCTTTGGAAAGAAGCCTGAACGTTGTGCCTTTCAGCTCTAGGGAAATGTAGCACACCCAGAGCAGAAGTTCTGGTTCAGCCAGATTAGGCCTGCAAAGAAACTGCGTTTCACAGGCCTTTGTAACTGATGCTCCCGGTAGGCTGTAAGAGCACTGTGCAGAGCGAGTTGTTTCTTAGCTTCCCAAAGAGCTGGAAGCAAGATGCTTTGGGGCCCAACTCGCCCTTTGCAAAGAAGCCTGCACGTTGTGCCTTTCAGCTCTAGGCCAATGTAGCACACCCACAGCAGAAGTTCTACTTCAGCCAGATCAGGCCTGCAAAGAAACTGCGTTTGAGAGGCCTTTGTAAGAGATGTTCCCGGTAGGCTGTAAGAGCACTGTGCAGAGCGAGTTGTTTCTTAGCTTCCCAAAGAGCTGGAAGCAAGATGCTTTGGGGCCCAACTCGCCCTTTGGAAAGAAGCCTGCACGTTGTGCCTTTGAGCTCTAGGGCAATGTAGCACACCCAGGTCAGAAGTTCCACTTCAGCCAGATCAGGCCTGCAAAGAAACTCGTTTCACAGGCCTTTGTAAGAGATGTTCCCGGTAGGCTGTAAGAGCACTGTGCAGAGCGTGTTGTTTCTTAGCTTCCCAAGGAGCTGGAAGCAAGATGCTTTGGAGCCCAACTCGCCCTTTGGAAAGAAGCCTGCACGTTTTGCCTTTCAGCTCTAGGGCAATGTAGCACACGCAGAGCAGAAGTTCTAGTTCAGCCAGATCAGGCCTGCAAAGAAACTGCGTTTCACAGGCCTTTGTAAGAGATGTTCCCGGTAGGCTGTAAGAGCACTGTGCAGAGCGAGTTGTTTCTTAGCTTCCGAAAGAGCTGGAAGCAAGAAGCTTTGGGGCCCAACTCGCCCTTTGGAAAGAAGCCTGCACGTTGCGCCCTTCAGCTCTAGGGCAATGTAGCACACCCAGAGCAGAAGTTCTACTTCAGCCAGATCAGGCCTGCAAAGAAACTTCGTTTCACAGGCCTTTGTAAGAGATGTTCCCCGTAGGCTGTAAGAGCACTGTGCAGAGCGAGTTGTTTCATAGCTAGCCCAAAGAGCTGGAAGCAAGATGCTTTGGGGCCCAACTCGCACTTTGGAAAGAAGCCTGCACGTTGTGCCTTTCAGCTCTAGGGCCATGTAGCACACCCAGAGCAGAAGTTCTACCTCAGCCAGATCAGGCCTGCAAAGAAACTGCGTTTGACAGGCCTTTGTATGAGATGTTCCCGGTAGGCTTTAAGAGCACTGTGGAGAGCGTGTTGTTTCTTAGCTTCCCAAAGAGCTGGAAGCAAGATGCTTTGGGGCCCAACTCGCCCTCTGGAAAGAAGCCTGCAGCTTGTGCCTTTCAGCTCTAGGCCAATGTAGCACACCCAGAGCAGAAGTTCTACTTCAGCGAGATCAGGCCTGCAAAGAAACTGCGTTTCACAGGCCTTTGTAAGGGATGTTCCCGGTAGGCTGTAAGAGCACTGTGCAGAGCGAGTTGTTTGTTACCATCCCAAGGAGCTGGAAGCAAGATGCTTTGCGGCCCAACTCGCCCTTTGCAAAGAAGCCTGCACGTTGTGCCTTTCAGCTCTAGGGCAATGTAGCACACGCAGAGCAGAAGTTCTAGTTCAGCCAGATCAGGCCTGCAAAGAAACTGCATTTGACAGGCCTTTGTAAGAGATGTTCCCGGTAGGCTGTAAGAGCACTGTGCAGAGCGAGTTGTTTCTTAGCTTCCCAAAGAGCTGGAAGCAAGATGCTTTGGGGCCCAACTCGCCCTTTGCAAAGAAGCCTGCACGTTGTGCCTTTCAGCTCTAGGCCAATGTAGCACACCCAGAGCAGAAGTTCTACTTCAGCCAGATCAGGCCTGCAAAGAAACTGCGTTTGAGATGCCTTTGTAAGATATGTTCCCGGTAGGCTGTAAAAGCACTGTGCAGAGCGAGTTGTTTCTTAGCTTCCCAAAGAGCTGGAAGCAAGATGCTTTGGGGCCCAACTCGCCCTTTGGAAAGAAGCCTGAACGTTGTGCCTTTCAGCTCTAGGGAAATGTAGCACACCCAGAGCAGAAGTTCTGGTTCAGCCAGATTAGGCCTGCAAAGAAACTGCATTTCACAGGCCTTTGTAACTGATGCTCCCG
Source organism: Equus caballus (assembly GCF_041296265.1). Lineage (NCBI taxonomy): Eukaryota > Metazoa > Chordata > Mammalia > Perissodactyla > Equidae > Equus > Equus caballus. Next base: position 50,482,203 of record NC_091688.1, on the reverse strand, counting down.
GTAGGCTGTAAGATCACTGTGCAGAGCGAGTTGTTTCTTAGCTTCCCAAAGAGCTGGAAGCAAGATGCTTTGGGGCCCAACTCGCCCTTTGGAAAGAAGCCTGCACGTTGTGCCTTTCAGCTCTAGGCCAATGTAGCACACCCACAGCAGAAGTCCTACTTCAGCCAGATCAGGCCTGCAAAGAAACTGCGTTTGAGAGGCCTTTGTAAGAGATGTTCCCGGTAGGCTGTAAGAGCACTGTGCAGAGCGAGTTGTTTCTTAGCTTCCCAAAGAGCTGGAAGCAAGATGCTTTGGGGCCCAACTCGCCCTTTGGAAAGAAGCCTGCACGTTGTGCCTTTGAGCTCTAGGGCAATGTAGCACACCCAGGTCAGAAGTTCCACTTCAGCCAGATCAGGCCTGCAAAGAAACTCGTTTCACAGGCCTTTGTAAGAGATGTTCCCGGTAGGCTGTAAGAGCACTGTGCAGAGCGAGTTGTTTCTTAGCTTCCCAAAGAGCTGGAAGCAAGATGCTTTGGGGCCCAACTCGCCCTTTGGAAAGAAGCCTGCACGTTGTGCCTTTCAGCTCTGGGGCAATGTAGCACACCCAGAGCAGAAGTTCCACCTCAGCGAGATCTGGCCTGCAAAGAAACTGCGTTTCACAGGCCTTTGTAATAGATGTTCCCGGTAGGCTGTAAGAGCACTGTGCAGAGCGTGTTGTTTCTTAGCTTCCCAAGGAGCTGGAAGCAAGATGCTTTGGGGCACAACTCGCCCTTTGGAAAGAAGCCTGCACGTTGTGCCTTTCAGCTCTAGGGCAATGTAACACACCCAGAGCAGAAGTTCAACATCAGCCAGATCAGGCCTGCAAAGAAACTGCGTTTCACAGGCCTTTGTAAGAGATGTTCCCGGTAGGCTGTAAGAGCACTGTGCAGAGCGAGTTGTTTCTTAGCTTCCCAAAGAGCTGGAAGCAAGATGCTTTGGGGCCCAACTCGCCCTTTGGAAAGAAGCCTGCACGTTGTGCCTTTCAGCTCTAGGGCAATGTAGAGCACCCAGAGCAGAAGTTCCACTTCAGCCAGATCAGGCCTGCAAAGAAACTTCGTTTCACAGGCCTTAGTAAGAGATGTTCCCCGTAGGCTGTAAGAGCACTGTGCAGAGCGAGTTGTTTCTTAGCTTCCCAAAGAGCTGGAAGCAAGATGCTTTGGGGCCCAACTCGCCCTTTGGAAAGAAGACTGCACGTTGTGCCTTTCAGCTCTAGGGCCATGTCGCACACCCAGAGCAGAAGTTCTACTTCAGCCAGATCAGGCCTGAAAAGAAACTGCGTTTCACAGGCCTTTGTAAGAGATGTTCCCGGTAGGCTGTAAGAGCACTGTGCAGAGCGAGTTGTTTCTTACCTTCCCAAAGAGCTGGAAGCAAGATGTTTTGGGGCCCAACTCGCCCTTTGGAAAGAAGCCTGCACGTTGTGCCTTTCAGCTCTAGGCCAATGTAGCACACCCAGAGCAGAAGTTCTATTTCAGCCACATCAGGCCTGCAACGAAACTGCGTTTCACAGGCCTTTGTAGTGATGCTCCCGGTAGGCTGTAAGAGCACTCTGCAGAGCGAGTTGTTTCATGGCTAGCCCAAAGAGCTGGAAGCAAGATGCTTTGGGGCCCAACTCGCCCTTTGGAAAGAAGCCTGCACGTTGTGCCTTTCAGCTCTAGGCCAATGTAGCACACCCAGAGCAGAAGTTCTACATCAGCCAGATCAGGCCTGCAAAGAAACTGCGTTTCACAGGCCTTTGTAAGGGATGTTCCCGTTAGGGTGTAAGAGCACTGTGCAGAGCGAGTTGTTTCTTAGCTTCCCAAAGAGCTGGAAGCAAGATGCTTTGGGGCCCAACTCGCCCTTTGGAAAGAAGCCTGCACGTTGTGCCTTTCAGCTCTAGGCCAATGTAGCACACCCAGAGCAGAAGTTACTTCAGCCAGATCAGGCCTGCAAAGAAACTGCGTTTCACAGGCCTTTGTAGCTGATGCTCCCGGTAGGCTGTAAGAGCACTGTGCAGAGCGAGTTGTTTCTTAGCTTCCCAAAGAGCTGGAAGCAAGATGCTTTGGGGCCCAACTCGCCCTTTGGAAAGAAGCCTGCACGTTGTGCCTTTCAGCTCTAGGGCAATGTAGAGCACGCAGAGCAGAAGTTCCACTTCAGCCAGATCAGGCCTGCAAAGAAACTGCATTTCACAGGCCTTTGTAACTGATTCTCCCGGTAGGCTGTAAGAGCACTGTGCAGAGCGAGTTGTTTCATAGCTAGCCCAAAGAGCTGGAAGCAAGATGCTTTGGGGCCCAACTCGCCCTTTGGAAACAGGCCTGCACGTTGTGCCCTTCAGCTCTAGGGCAATGTAGCACACCCAGAGCAGAAGTTCCACTTCAGCCAGATCAGGCCTGCAAAGAAACTGCGTTTCACAGGCCTTTGTAAGAGATGTTCCCGGTAGGCTGTAAGAGCACTGTGCAGAGCGACTTGTTTCTTAGCTTCCCAAAGAGCTGGAAGCAAGATGCTTTGCGGCCCAACTCGCCCTTTTGAAAGAAGCCTGCACGTTGTGCCTTTCAGCTCTAGGGCAATGTAGCACACCCAGAGCAGAAGTTCTACTTCAGCCAGATCAGGCCTGCAAAGAAACTGCGTTTCACAGGCCTTTGTAAGCGATGTTCCCGTTAGGGTGTAAGAGCACTGTGCAGAGCGAGTTGTTTCTTAGCTTCCCAAAGAGCTGGAAGCAAGATGCTTTGGGGCCCAACTCGCCCTTTGGAAAGAAGCCTGCACGTTGTGCCTTTCAGCTCTAGGCCAATGTAGCACACCCAGAGCAGAAGTTACTTCAGCCAGATCAGGCCTGCAAAGAAACTGCGTTTCACAGGCCTTTGTAGCTGATGCTCCCGGTAGGCTGTAAGAGCACTGTGCAGAGCGAGTTGTTTCTTAGCTTCCCAAAGAGCTGGAAGCAAGATGCTTTGGGGCCCAACTCGCCCTTTGGAAAGAAGACTGCACGTTGTGCCTTTCAGCTCTAGGGCAATGTAGAGCACGCAGAGCAGAAGTTCCACTTCAGCCAGATCAGGCCTGCAAAGAAACTGCATTTCACAGGCCTTTGTAACTGATTCTCCCGGTAGGCTGTAAGAGCACTGTGCAGAGCGAGTTGTTTCATAGCTAGCCCAAAGAGCTGGAAGCAAGATGCTTTGGGGCCCAACTCGCCCTTTGGAAACAGGCCTGCACGTTGTGCCCTTCAGCTCTAGGGCAATGTAGCACACCCAGAGCAGAAGTTCCACTTCAGCCAGATCAGGCCTGCAAAGAAACTGCATTTCACAGGCCTTTGTTAGTGATGGTTCCGGTAGGCTGTAAGAGCACTGTGCAGAGCGAGTTGTTTCATAGCTAGCCCAAAGAGCTGGAAGCAAGATGCTTTGGGGCCCAACTCGCCTTTTGCAAAGAAGCCTGCACATTGTGCCTTTCAGCTCTAGGGCCATGAAGCACACCCAGAGCAGAAGTTCTACTTCAGCCAGATAAGGCCTGCAAAGAAACTGCGTTTCACAGGCCTTTGTAAGAGATGCTCCCGGTAGGCTGTAAGAGCACTGTGCAGAGCGAGTTGTTTCTTAGCTTCCCAAAGAGCTGGAAGCAAGATGCTTTGGGGCCCAACTCGCCCTTTGCAAAGAAGCCTGCACGTTGTGCCTTTCAGCTCTAGGCCAATGTAGCACACCCAGAGCAGAAGTTCTAGTTCAGCCACATCAGGCCTGCAAAGAAACTGCGTTTCACAGGCCTTTGTAAGAGATGTTCCCGGTAGGCTGTAAGAGCACTGTGCAGAGCGAGTAGTTTCTTAGCTTCCCAAGGAGCTGGAAGCAAGATGCTTTGCGGCCCAACTCGCCCTTTGCAAAGAAGCCTGCACGTTGTGCCCTTCATCTCTAGGGCAATGTAGCACACGCAGAGCAGAAGTTCTAGTTCAGCCAGATCAGGCCTGCAAAGAAACTGCGTTTCACAGGCCTTTGTAAGAGATGTTCCCGGTAGGCTGTAAGAGCACTGTGCAGAGCGACTTGTTTCTTAGCTTCCCAAAGAGCTGGAAGCAAGATGCTTTGCGGCCCAACTCGCCCTTTTGAAAGAAGCCTGCACGTTGTGCCTTTCAGCTCTAGGCCAATGTAGCACACCCAGAGCAGAACTTCTACTTCAGCCAGATCAGGCCTGCAAAGAAACTGCGTTTCACAGGCCTTTGTAAGAGATGTTCCCCGTAGGCTGTTAGAGCACTGTGCAGAGCGAGTTGTTTCTTAGCTTCCCAAAGAGCTGGAAGCAAGATGCTTTGGGGCCCAACTCGCCCTTTGCAAAGAAGCCTGCACGTTGTGCCTTTCAGCTCTAGGGCAATGTAGCACTCCCAGAGCAGAAGTTCTACTTCAGCCCAATCAGGCCTGCAAAGAAACTGCGTTTCACAGGCCTTTGTAAGAGATATTCCCGGTAGGCAGTAAGAGCACTGTGCAGAGCGAGTTGTTTCTTAGCTTCCCAAAGAGCTGGAAGCAAGATGCTTTGGGGCCCAACTCGCCCTTTGGAAAGAAGCCTGCACGTTGTGCCTTTCAGCTCTAGGGCAATGTAGCACACCCAGAGCAGAAGTTCCACTTCATCCAGATCAGGCCTGCAAAGAAACTGCGTTTCACAGGCCTTTGTAAGAGATGTTCCCGGTAGGCTGTAAGAGCACTGTGCTGAGCGAGTTGTTTCTTAGCTTCCCAAAGAGCTGGAAGCAAGAAGCTTTGGGGCCCAACTCGCCCTTTGGAAAGAAGCCTGCACGTTGTGCCTTTCAGCTCTAGGCCAATGTAGCACACCCAGAGCAGAAGTTCTACTTCAGCCAGATCAGGCCTGCAAAGAAACTTCGTTTCACAGGCCTTTGTAAGAGATGTTCCCTGTAGGTTGTAAGAGCACTGTGCAGAGCGAGTTGTTTCATAGCTAGCCCAAAGAGCTGGAAGCAAGATGCTTTGGGGCCCAACTCGCCCTTTGGAAAGAAGCCTGCACGTTGTGCCTTTCAGCTCTAGGGCAATGTAGCACACCCAGAGCAGAAGTTCTACTTCAGCGAGATCAGGCCTGCAAAGAAACTGCGTTTCACAGGCCTTTGTAAGAGATGTTCCCGGTAGGCTGTAAGAGCACTGTGCAGAGCGTGTTGTTTCTTAGCTTCCCAAAGAGCTGGAAGCAAGATGCTTTGGGGCCCAACTCGCCCTTTGGAAAGAAGCCTGCAGCTTGTGCCTTTCAGCTCTAGGCCAATGTAGCACACCCAGAGCAGAAGTTCTACTTCAGCGAGATCAGGCCTGCAAAGAAACTGCGTTTCACAGGCCTTTGTAAGGGATGTTCCCGGTAGGCTGTAAGAGCACTGTGCAGAGCGAGTTGTTTGTTACCTTCCCAAGGAGCTGGAAGCAAGATGCTTTGCGGCCCAACTCGCCCTTTGGAAAGAAGCCTGCACGTTGTGCCTTTCAGCTCTAGAGCAATGTAGCACACGCAGAGCAGAAGTTCTAGTTCAGCCAGATCAGGCCTGCAAAGAAACTGCATTTGACAGGCCTTTGTAAGAGATGTTCCCGGTAGGCTGTAAGAGCACTGTGCAGAGCGAGTTGTTTCTTAGCTTCCCAAAGAGCTGGAAGCAAGATGCTTTGGGGCCCAACTCGCCCTTTGGAAAGAAGCCTGCACGTTGTGCCTTTCAGCTCTAGGCCAATGTAGCACACCCAGAGCAGAAGTTCTACTTCAGCCAGATCAGGCCTGCAAAGAAACTGCGTTTGAGATGCCTTTGTAAGATATGTTCCCGGTAGGCTGTAAAAGCACTGTGCAGAGCGAGTTGTTTCTTAGCTTCCCAAAGAGCTGGAAGCAAGAATATTTGGGGCCCAACTCGCCCTTTGGAAAGAAGCCTGCACGTTGTGCCTTTCAGCTCTAGGCCAATGTAGCACACCCAGAGCAGAAGTTACTTCAGCCAGATCAGGCCTGCAAAGAAACTGCGTTTCACAGGCCTTTGTAGCTGATGCTCCCGGTAGGCTGTAAGAGCACTGTGCAGAGCGAGTTGTTTCTTAGCTTCCCAAAGAGCTGGAAGCAAGATGCTTTGGGGCCCAACTCGCCCTTTGGAAAGAAGCCTGCACGTTGTGCCTTTGAGCTCTAGGGCAATGTAGCACACCCAGGTCAGAAGTTCCACTTCAGCCAGATCAGGCCTGCAAAGAAACTCGTTTCACAGGCCTTTGTAAGAGATGTTCCCGGTAGGCTGTAAGAGCACTGTGCAGAGCGAGTTGTTTCTTAGCTTCCCAAAGAGCTGGAAGCAAGATGCTTTGGGGCCCAACTCGCCCTTTGGAAAGAAGCCTGCACGTTGTGCCTTTCAGCTCTGGGGCAATGTAGCACACCCAGAGCAGAAGTTCCACCTCAGCGAGATCAGGCCTGCAAAGAAACTGCGTTTCACAGGCCTTTGTAATAGATGTTCCCGGTAGGCTGTAAGAGCACTGTGCAGAGCGTGTTGTTTCTTAGCTTCCCAAGGAGCTGGAAGCAAGATGCTTTGGGGCACAACTCGCCCTTTGGAAAGAAGCCTGCACGTTGTGCCTTTCAGCTCTAGGGCAATGTAACACACCCAGAGCAGAAGTTCAACATCAGCCAGATCAGGCCTGCAAAGAAACTGCGTTTCACAGGCCTTTGTAAGAGATGTTCCCGGTAGGCTGTAAGAGCACTGTGCAGAGCGAGTTGTTTCTTAGCTTCCCAAAGAGCTGGAAGCAAGATGCTTTGGGGCCCAACTCGCCCTTTGGAAAGAAGCCTGCACGTTGTGCCTTTCAGCTCTAGGGCAATGTAGAGCACCCAGAGCAGAAGTTCCACTTCAGCCAGATCAGGCCTGCAAAGAAACTTCGTTTCACAGGCCTTAGTAAGAGATGTTCCCCGTAGGCTGTAAGAGCACTGTGCAGAGCGAGTTGTTTCTTAGCTTCCCAAAGAGCTGGAAGCAAGATGCTTTGGGGCCCAACTCGCCCTTTGGAAAGAAGACTGCACGTTGTGCCTTTCAGCTCTAGGGCCATGTCGCACACCCAGAGCAGAAGTTCTACTTCAGCCAGATCAGGCCTGAAAAGAAACTGCGTTTCACAGGCCTTTGTAAGAGATGTTCCCGGTAGGCTGTAAGAGAACTGTGCAGAGCGAGTTGTTTCTTACCTTCCCAAAGAGCTGGAAGCAAGATGCTTTGGGGCCCAACTCGCCCTTTGGAAAGAAGCCTGCACGTTGTGCCTTTCAGCTCTAGGCCAATGTAGCACACCCAGAGCAGAAGTTCTATTTCAGCCACATCAGGCCTGCAACGAAACTGCGTTTCACAGGCCTTTGTAGTGATGCTCCCGGTAGGCTGTAAGAGCACTCTGCAGAGCGAGTTGTTTCATGGCTAGCCCAAAGAGCTGGAAGCAAGATGCTTTGGGGCCCAACTCGCCCTTTGGAAAGAAGCCTGCACGTTGTGCCTTTCAGCTCTAGGCCAATGTAGCACACCCAGAGCAGAAGTTCTACATCAGCCAGATCAGGCCTGCAAAGAAACTGCGTTTCACAGGCCTTTGTAAGGGATGTTCCCGTTAGGGTGTAAGAGCACTGTGCAGAGCGAGTTGTTTCTTAGCTTCCCAAAGAGCTGGAAGCAAGATGCTTTGGGGCCCAACTCGCCCTTTGGAAAGAAGCCTGCACGTTGTGCCTTTCAGCTCTAGGCCAATGTAGCACACCCAGAGCAGAAGTTACTTCAGCCAGATCAGGCCTGCAAAGAAACTGCGTTTCACAGGCCTTTGTAGCTGATGCTCCCGGTAGGCTGTAAGAGCACTGTGCAGAGCGAGTTGTTTCTTAGCTTCCCAAAGAGCTGGAAGCAAGATGCTTTGGGGCCCAACTCGCCCTTTGGAAAGAAGCCTGCACGTTGTGCCTTTCAGCTCTAGGGCAATGTAGAGCACGCAGAGCAGAAGTTCCACTTCAGCCAGATCAGGCCTGCAAAGAAACTGCATTTCACAGGCCTTTGTAACTGATTCTCCCGGTAGGCTGTAAGAGCACTGTGCAGAGCGAGTTGTTTCATAGCTAGCCCAAAGAGCTGGAAGCAAGATGCTTTGGGGCCCAACTCGCCCTTTGGAAACAGGCCTGCACGTTGTGCCCTTCAGCTCTAGGGCAATGTAGCACACCCAGAGCAGAAGTTCCACTTCAGCCAGATCAGGCCTGCAAAGAAACTGCGTTTCACAGGCCTTTGTAAGAGATGTTCCCGGTAGGCTGTAAGAGCACTGTGCAGAGCGACTTGTTTCTTAGCTTCCCAAAGAGCTGGAAGCAAGATGCTTTGCGGCCCAACTCGCCCTTTTGAAAGAAGCCTGCACGTTGTGCCTTTCAGCTCTAGGGCAATGTAGCACACCCAGAGCAGAAGTTCTACTTCAGCCAGATCAGGCCTGCAAAGAAACTGCGTTTCACAGGCCTTTGTAAGGGATGTTCCCGTTAGGGTGTAAGAGCACTGTGCAGAGCGAGTTGTTTCTTAGCTTCCCAAAGAGCTGGAAGCAAGATGCTTTGGGGCCCAACTCGCCCTTTGGAAAGAAGCCTGCACGTTGTGCCTTTCAGCTCTAGGCCAATGTAGCACACCCAGAGCAGAAGTTACTTCAGCCAGATCAGGCCTGCAAAGAAACTGCGTTTCACAGGCCTTTGTAGCTGATGCTCCCGGTAGGCTGTAAGAGCACTGTGCAGAGCGAGTTGTTTCTTAGCTTCCCAAAGAGCTGGAAGCAAGATGCTTTGGGGCCCAACTCGCCCTTTGGAAAGAAGCCTGCACGTTGTGCCTTTCAGCTCTAGGGCAATGTAGAGCACGCAGAGCAGAAGTTCCACTTCAGCCAGATCAGGCCTGCAAAGAAACTGCATTTCACAGGCCTTTGTAACTGATTCTCCCGGTAGGCTGTAAGAGCACTGTGCAGAGCGAGTTGTTTCATAGCTAGCCCAAAGAGCTGGAAGCAAGATGCTTTGGGGCCCAACTCGCCCTTTGGAAACAGGCCTGCACGTTGTGCGCTTCAGCTCTAGGGCAATGTAGCACACCCAGAGCAGAAGTTCCACTTCAGCCAGATCAGGCCTGCAAAGAAACTGCATTTCACAGGCCTTTGTTAGTGATGGTTCCGGTAGGCTGTAAGAGCACTGTGCAGAGCGAGTTGTTTCATAGCTAGCCCAAAGAGCTGGAAGCAAGATGCTTTGGGGCCCAACTCGCCTTTTGCAAAGAAGCCTGCACATTGTGCCTTTCAGCTCTAGGGCCATGAAGCACACCCAGAGCAGAAGTTCTACTTCAGCCAGATAAGGCCTGCAAAGAAACTGCGTTTCACAGGCCTTTGTAAGAGATGCTCCCGGTAGGCTGTAAGAGCACTGTGCAGAGCGAGTTGTTTCTTAGCTTCCCAAAGAGCTGGAAGCAAGATGCTTTGGGGCCCAACTCGCCCTTTGCAAAGAAGCCTGCACGTTGTGCCTTTCAGCTCTAGGCCAATGTAGCACACCCAGAGCAGAAGTTCTAGTTCAGCCACATCAGGCCTGCAAAGAAACTGCGTTTCACAGGCCTTTGTAAGAGATGTTCCCGGTAGGCTGTAAGAGCACTGTGCAGAGCGAGTAGTTTCTTAGCTTCCCAAGGAGCTGGAAGCAAGATGCTTTGCGGCCCAACTCGCCCTTTGCAAAGAAGCCTGCACGTTGTGCCCTTCATCTCTAGGGCAATGTAGCACACGCAGAGCAGAAGTTCTAGTTCAGCCAGATCAGGCCTGCAAAGAAACTGCGTTTCACAGGCCTTTGTAAGAGATGTTCCCGGTAGGCTGTAAGAGCACTGTGCAGAGCGACTTGTTTCTTAGCTTCCCAAAGAGCTGGAAGCAAGATGCTTTGCGGCCCAACTCGCCCTTTTGAAAGAAGCCTGCACGTTGTGCCTTTCAGCTCTAGGCCAATGTAGCACACCCAGAGCAGAACTTCTACTTCAGCCAGATCAGGCCTGCAAAGAAACTGCGTTTCACAGGCCTTTGTAAGAGATGTTCCCCGTAGGCTGTTAGAGCACTGTGCAGAGCGAGTTGTTTCTTAGCTTCCCAAAGAGCTGGAAGCAAGATGCTTTGGGGCCCAACTCGCCCTTTGCAAAGAAGCCTGCACGTTGTGCCTTTCAGCTCTAGGGCAATGTAGCACTCCCAGAGCAGAAGTTCTACTTCAGCCCAATCAGGCCTGCAAAGAAACTGCGTTTCACAGGCCTTTGTAAGAGATATTCCCGGTAGGCAGTAAGAGCACTGTGCAGAGCGAGTTGTTTCTTAGCTTCCCAAAGAGCTGGAAGCAAGATGCTTTGGGGCCCAACTCGCCCTTTGGAAAGAAGCCTGCACGTTGTGCCTTTCAGCTCTAGGGCAATGTAGCACACCCAGAGCAGAAGTTCCACTTCATCCAGATCAGGCCTGCAAAGAAACTGCGTTTCACAGGCCTTTGTAAGAGATGTTCCCGGTAGGCTGTAAGAGCACTGTGCTGAGCGAGTTGTTTCTTAGCTTCCCAAAGAGCTGGAAGCAAGAAGCTTTGGGGCCCAACTCGCCCTTTGGAAAGAAGCCTGCACGTTGTGCCTTTCAGCTCTAGGCCAATGTAGCACACCCAGAGCAGAAGTTCTACTTCAGCCAGATCAGGCCTGCAAAGAAACTTCGTTTCACAGGCCTTTGTAAGAGATGTTCCCTGTAGGTTGTAAGAGCACTGTGCAGAGCGAGTTGTTTCATAGCTAGCCCAAAGAGCTGGAAGCAAGATGCTTTGGGGCCCAACTCGCCCTTTGGAAAGAAGCCTGCACGTTGTGCCTTTCAGCTCTAGGGCAATGTAGCACACCCAGAGCAGAAGTTCTACTTCAGCGAGATCAGGCCTGCAAAGAAACTGCGTTTCACAGGCCTTTGTAAGAGATGTTCCCGGTAGGCTGTAAGAGCACTGTGCAGAGCGAGTTGTTTCTTAGCTTCCCAAGGAGCTGGAAGCAAGATGCTTTGCGGCCCAACTCGCCCTTTGCAAAGAAGCCTGCACGTTGTGCCTTTCAGCTCTAGGGCAATGTAGCACACGCAGACAGAAGTTCTAGTTCAGCCAGATCAGGCCTGCAAAGAAAGTGCGTTTCACAGGCCTTTGTAAGAGATGTTCCCGGTAGGCTGTAAGAGCACTGTGCAGAGCGAGTTGTTTCTTAGCTTCCCAAAGAGCTGGAAGCAAGATGCTTTGGGGCCCAACTCGCCCTTTGGAAAGAAGCCTGCACGTTGTGCCTTTCAGCTCTAGGCCAATGTAGCACACACAGAGCAGAAGTTCTACTTCAGCCAGATCAGGCCTGCAAAGAAACTGCGTTTGAGATGCCTTTGTAAGAGATGTTCCCGGTAGGCTGTAAAAGCACTGTGCAGAGCGAGTTGTTTCTTAGCTTCCCAAAGAGCTGGAAGCAAGATGCTTTGGGGCCCAACTCGCCTTTGGAAAGAAGCCTGCACGTTGTGCCTTTCAGCTCTAGGGAAATGTAGCACAGCCAGAGCAGAAGTTCTGGTTCAGCCAGATTAGGCCTGCAAAGAAACTGCATTTCACAGGCCTTTGTAACTGATGCTCCCGGTAGGCTGTAAGAGCACTGTGCAGAGCGAGTTGTTTCTTAGCTTCCCAAAGAGCTGGGTGCAAGATGCTTTGGGGCCCAACTCGCCCTTTGGAAAGAAGCCTGCACGTTGTGCCTTTCAGCTCTAGGCCAATGTAGCACACCCAGAGCAGAAGTTCCACTTCAGCCAGATCAGGCCTGCAAAGAAACTGCGTTTCACAGGCCTTTGTAAGAGATGCTCCCGGTAGGCTGTAAGAGCACTGTGCAGAGCGAGTTGTTTCTTAGCTTCCCAAAGAGCTGGAAGCAAGATGCTTTGGGGCCCAACTCGCCCTTTGGAAAGAAGCCTGCACGTTGTGCCTTTGAGCTCTAGGGCAATGTAGCACACCCAGGTCAGAAGTTCCACTTCAGCCAGATCAGGCCTGCAAAGAAACTCGTTTCACAGGCCTTTGTAAGAGATGTTCCCGGTAGGCTGTAAGAGCACTGTGCAGAGCGAGTTGTTTCTTAGCTTCCCAAAGAGCTGGAAGCAAGATGCTTTGGGGCCCAACTCGCCCTTTGGAAAGAAGCCTGCACGTTGTGCCTTTCAGCTCTGGGGCAATGTAGCACACCCAGAGCAGAAGTTCCACCTCAGCGAGATCAGGCCTGCAAAGAAACTGCGTTTCACAGGCCTTTGTAATAGATGTTCCCGGTAGGCTGTAAGAGCACTGTGCAGAGCGTGTTGTTTCTTAGCTTCCCAAGGAGCTGGAAGCAAGATGCTTTGGGGCACAACTCGCCCTTTGGAAAGAAGCCTGCACGTTGTGCCTTTCAGCTCTAGGGCAATGTAACACACCCAGAGCAGAAGTTCAACATCAGCCAGATCAGGCCTGCAAAGAAACTGCGTTTCACAGGCCTTTGTAAGAGATGTTCCCGGTAGGCTGTAAGAGCACTGTGCAGAGCGAGTAGTTTCTTAGCTTCCCAAGGAGCTGGAAGCAAGATGCTTTGCGGCCCAACTCGCCCTTTGCAAAGAAGCCTGCACGTTGTGCCCTTCATCTCTAGGGCAATGTAGCACACGCAGAGCAGAAGTTCTAGTTCAGCCAGATCAGGCCTGCAAAGAAACTGCGTTTCACAGGCCTTTGTAAGAGATGTTCCCGGTAGGCTGTAAGAGCACTGTGCAGAGCGACTTGTTTCTTAGCTTCCCAAAGAGCTGGAAGCAAGATGCTTTGCGGCCCAACTCGCCCTTTTGAAAGAAGCCTGCACGTTGTGCCTTTCAGCTCTAGGCCAATGTAGCACACCCAGAGCAGAACTTCTACTTCAGCCAGATCAGGCCTGCAAAGAAACTGCGTTTCACAGGCCTTTGTAAGAGATGTTCCCCGTAGGCTGTTAGAGCACTGTGCAGAGCGAGTTGTTTCTTAGCTTCCCAAAGAGCTGGAAGCAAGATGCTTTGGGGCCCAACTCGCCCTTTGCAAAGAAGCCTGCACGTTGTGCCTTTCAGCTCTAGGGCAATGTAGCACTCCCAGAGCAGAAGTTCTACTTCAGCCCAATCAGGCCTGCAAAGAAACTGCGTTTCACAGGCCTTTGTAAGAGATATTCCCGGTAGGCAGTAAGAGCACTGTGCAGAGCGAGTTGTTTCTTAGCTTCCCAAAGAGCTGGAAGCAAGATGCTTTGGGGCCCAACTCGCCCTTTGGAAAGAAGCCTGCACGTTGTGCCTTTCAGCTCTAGGGCAATGTAGCACACCCAGAGCAGAAGTTCCACTTCATCCAGATCAGGCCTGCAAAGAAACTGCGTTTCACAGGCCTTTGTAAGAGATGTTCCCGGTAGGCTGTAAGAGCACTGTGCTGAGCGAGTTGTTTCTTAGCTTCCCAAAGAGCTGGAAGCAAGAAGCTTTGGGGCCCAACTCGCCCTTTGGAAAGAAGCCTGCACGTTGTGCCTTTCAGCTCTAGGCCAATGTAGCACACCCAGAGCAGAAGTTCTACTTCAGCCAGATCAGGCCTGCAAAGAAACTTCGTTTCACAGGCCTTTGTAAGAGATGTTCCCTGTAGGTTGTAAGAGCACTGTGCAGAGCGAGTTGTTTCATAGCTAGCCCAAAGAGCTGGAAGCAAGATGCTTTGGGGCCCAACTCGCCCTTTGGAAAGAAGCCTGCACGTTGTGCCTTTCAGCTCTAGGGCAATGTAGCACACCCAGAGCAGAAGTTCTACTTCAGCGAGATCAGGCCTGCAAAGAAACTGCGTTTCACAGGCCTTTGTAAGAGATGTTCCCGGTAGGCTGTAAGAGCACTGTGCAGAGCGAGTTGTTTCTTAGCTTCCCAAGGAGCTGGAAGCAAGATGCTTTGCGGCCCAACTCGCCCTTTGCAAAGAAGCCTGCACGTTGTGCCTTTCAGCTCTAGGGCAATGTAGCACACGCAGACAGAAGTTCTAGTTCAGTCAGATCAGGCCTGCAAAGAAAGTGCGTTTCACAGGCCTTTGTAAGAGATGTTCCCGGTAGGCTGTAAGAGCACTGTGCAGAGCGAGTTGTTTCTTAGCTTCCCAAAGAGCTGGAAGCAAGATGCTTTGGGGCCCAACTCGCCCTTTGGAAAGAAGCCTGCACGTTGTGCCTTTCAGCTCTAGGCCAATGTAGCACACACAGAGCAGAAGTTCTACTTCAGCCAGATCAGGCCTGCAAAGAAACTGCGTTTGAGATGCCTTTGTAAGAGATGTTCCCGGTAGGCTGTAAAAGCACTGTGCAGAGCGAGTTGTTTCTTAGCTTCCCAAAGAGCTGGAAGCAAGATGCTTTGGGGCCCAACTCGCCTTTGGAAAGAAGCCTGCACGTTGTGCCTTTCAGCTCTAGGGAAATGTAGCACAGCCAGAGCAGAAGTTCTGGTTCAGCCAGATTAGGCCTGCAAAGAAACTGCATTTCACAGGCCTTTGTAACTGATGCTCCCGGTAGGCTGTAAGAGCACTGTGCAGAGCGAGTTGTTTCTTAGCTTCCCAAAGAGCTGGAAGCAAGATGCTTTGGGGCCCAACTCGCCCTTTGGAAAGAAGCCTGCACGTTGTGCCTTTCAGCTCTAGGCCAATGTAGCACACCCAGAGCAGAAGTTCCACTTCAGCCAGATCAGGCCTGCAAAGAAACTGCGTTTCACAGGCCTTTGTAAGAGATGCTCCCGGTAGGCTGTAAGAGCACTGTGCAGAGCGAGTTGTTTCTTAGCTTCCCAAAGAGCTGGAAGCAAGATGCTTTGGGGCCCAACTCGCCCTTTGGAAAGAAGCCTGCACGTTGTGCCTTTGAGCTCTAGGGCAATGTAGCACACCCAGGTCAGAAGTTCCACTTCAGCCAGATCAGGCCTGCAAAGAAACTCGTTTCACAGGCCTTTGTAAGAGATGTTCCCGGTAGGCTGTAAGAGCACTGTGCAGAGCGAGTTGTTTCTTAGCTTCCCAAAGAGCTGGAAGCAAGATGCTTTGGGGCCCAACTCGCCCTTTGGAAAGAAGCCTGCACGTTGTGCCTTTCAGCTCTGGGGCAATGTAGCACACCCAGAGCAGAAGTTCCACCTCAGCGAGATCAGGCCTGCAAAGAAACTGCGTTTCACAGGCCTTTGTAATAGATGTTCCCGGTAGGCTGTAAGAGCACTGTGCAGAGCGTGTTGTTTCTTAGCTTCCCAAGGAGCTGGAAGCAAGATGCTTTGGGGCACAACTCGCCCTTTGGAAAGAAGCCTGCACGTTGTGCCTTTCAGCTCTAGGGCAATGTAACACACCCAGAGCAGAAGTTCAACATCAGCCAGATCAGGCCTGCAAAGAAACTGCGTTTCACAGGCCTTTGTAAGAGATGTTCCCGGTAGGCTGTAAGAGCACTGTGCAGAGCGAGTTGTTTCTTAGCTTCCCAAAGAGCTGGAAGCAAGATGCTTTGGGGCCCAACTCGCCCTTTGGAAAGAAGCCTGCACGTTGTGCCTTTCAGCTCTAGGGCAATGTAGAGCACCCAGAGCAGAAGTTCCACTTCAGCCAGATCAGGCCTGCAAAGAAACTTCGTTTCACAGGCCTTAGTAAGAGATGTTCCCCGTAGGCTGTAAGAGCACTGTGCAGAGCGAGTTGTTTCTTAGCTTCCCAAAGAGCTGGAAGCAAGATGCTTTGGGGCCCAACTCGCCCTTTGGAAAGAAGACTGCACGTTGTGCCTTTCAGCTCTAGGGCCATGTCGCACACCCAGAGCAGAAGTTCTACTTCAGCCAGATCAGGCCTGAAAAGAAACTGCGTTTCACAGGCCTTTGTAAGAGATGTTCCCGGTAGGCTGTAAGAGCACTGTGCAGAGCGAGTTGTTTCTTACCTTCCCAAAGAGCTGGAAGCAAGATGCTTTGGGGCCCAACTCGCCCTTTGGAAAGAAGCCTGCACGTTGTGCCTTTCAGCTCTAGGCCAATGTAGCACACCCAGAGCAGAAGTTCTATTTCAGCCACATCAGGCCTGCAACGAAACTGCGTTTCACAGGCCTTTGTAGTGATGCTCCCGGTAGGCTGTAAGAGCACTCTGCAGAGCGAGTTGTTTCATGGCTAGCCCAAAGAGCTGGAAGCAAGATGCTTTGGGGCCCAACTCGCCCTTTGGAAAGAAGCCTGCACGTTGTGCCTTTCAGCTCTAGGCCAATGTAGCACACCCAGAGCAGAAGTTCTACATCAGCCAGATCAGGCCTGCAAAGAAACTGCGTTTCACAGGCCTTTGTAAGGGATGTTCCCGTTAGGGTGTAAGAGCACTGTGCAGAGCGAGTTGTTTCTTAGCTTCCCAAAGAGCTGGAAGCAAGATGCTTTGGGGCCCAACTCGCCCTTTGGAAAGAAGCCTGCACGTTGTGCCTTTCAGCTCTAGGCCAATGTAGCACACCCAGAGCAGAAGTTACTTCAGCCAGATCAGGCCTGCAAAGAAACTGCGTTTCACAGGCCTTTGTAGCTGATGCTCCCGGTAGGCTGTAAGAGCACTGTGCAGAGCGAGTTGTTTCTTAGCTTCCCAAAGAGCTGGAAGCAAGATGCTTTGGGGCCCAACTCGCCCTTTGGAAAGAAGCCTGCACGTTGTGCCTTTCAGCTCTAGGGCAATGTAGAGCACGCAGAGCAGAAGTTCCACTTCAGCCAGATCAGGCCTGCAAAGAAACTGCATTTCACAGGCCTTTGTAACTGATTCTCCCGGTAGGCTGTAAGAGCACTGTGCAGAGCGAGTTGTTTCATAGCTAGCCCAAAGAGCTGGAAGCAAGATGCTTTGGGGCCCAACTCGCCCTTTGGAAACAGGCCTGCACGTTGTGCCCTTCAGCTCTAGGGCAATGTAGCACACCCAGAGCAGAAGTTCCACTTCAGCCAGATCAGGCCTGCAAAGAAACTGCGTTTCACAGGCCTTTGTAAGAGATGTTCCCGGTAGGCTGTAAGAGCACTGTGCAGAGCGACTTGTTTCTTAGCTTCCCAAAGAGCTGGAAGCAAGATGCTTTGCGGCCCAACTCGCCCTTTTGAAAGAAGCCTGCACGTTGTGCCTTTCAGCTCTAGGGCAATGTAGCACACCCAGAGCAGAAGTTCTACTTCAGCCAGATCAGGCCTGCAAAGAAACTGCGTTTCACAGGCCTTTGTAAGGGATGTTCCCGTTAGGGTGTAAGAGCACTGTGCAGAGCGAGTTGTTTCTTAGCTTCCCAAAGAGCTGGAAGCAAGATGCTTTGGGGCCCAACTCGCCCTTTGGAAAGAAGCCTGCACGTTGTGCCTTTCAGCTCTAGGCCAATGTAGCACACCCAGAGCAGAAGTTACTTCAGCCAGATCAGGCCTGCAAAGAAACTGCGTTTCACAGGCCTTTGTAGCTGATGCTCCCGGTAGGCTGTAAGAGCACTGTGCAGAGCGAGTTGTTTCTTAGCTTCCCAAAGAGCTGGAAGCAAGATGCTTTGGGGCCCAACTCGCCCTTTGGAAAGAAGCCTGCACGTTGTGCCTTTCAGCTCTAGGGCAATGTAGAGCACGCAGAGCAGAAGTTCCACTTCAGCCAGATCAGGCCTGCAAAGAAACTGCATTTCACAGGCCTTTGTAACTGATTCTCCCGGTAGGCTGTAAGAGCACTGTGCAGAGCGAGTTGTTTCATAGCTAGCCCAAAGAGCTGGAAGCAAGATGCTTTGGGGCCCAACTCGCCCTTTGGAAACAGGCCTGCACGTTGTGCCCTTCAGCTCTAGGGCAATGTAGCACACCCAGAGCAGAAGTTCCACTTCAGCCAGATCAGGCCTGCAAAGAAACTGCATTTCACAGGCCTTTGTTAGTGATGGTTCCGGTAGGCTGTAAGAGCACTGTGCAGAGCGAGTTGTTTCATAGCTAGCCCAAAGAGCTGGAAGCAAGATGCTTTGGGGCCCAACTCGCCTTTTGCAAAGAAGCCTGCACATTGTGCCTTTCAGCTCTAGGGCCATGAAGCACACCCAGAGCAGAAGTTCTACTTCAGCCAGATAAGGCCTGCAAAGAAACTGCGTTTCACAGGCCTTTGTAAGAGATGCTCCCGGTAGGCTGTAAGAGCACTGTGCAGAGCGAGTTGTTTCTTAGCTTCCCAAAGAGCTGGAAGCAAGATGCTTTGGGGCCCAACTCGCCCTTTGCAAAGAAGCCTGCACGTTGTGCCTTTCAGCTCTAGGCCAATGTAGCACACCCAGAGCAGAAGTTCTAGTTCAGCCACATCAGGCCTGCAAAGAAACTGCGTTTCACAGGCCTTTGTAAGAGATGTTCCCGGTAGGCTGTAAGAGCACTGTGCAGAGCGAGTAGTTTCTTAGCTTCCCAAGGAGCTGGAAGCAAGATGCTTTGCGGCCCAACTCGCCCTTTGCAAAGAAGCCTGCACGTTGTGCCCTTCATCTCTAGGGCAATGTAGCACACGCAGAGCAGAAGTTCTAGTTCAGCCAGATCAGGCCTGCAAAGAAACTGCGTTTCACAGGCCTTTGTAAGAGATGTTCCCGGTAGGCTGTAAGAGCACTGTGCAGAGCGACTTGTTTCTTAGCTTCCCAAAGAGCTGGAAGCAAGATGCTTTGCGGCCCAACTCGCCCTTTTGAAAGAAGCCTGCACGTTGTGCCTTTCAGCTCTAGGCCAATGTAGCACACCCAGAGCAGAACTTCTACTTCAGCCAGATCAGGCCTGCAAAGAAACTGCGTTTCACAGGCCTTTGTAAGAGATGTTCCCCGTAGGCTGTTAGAGCACTGTGCAGAGCGAGTTGTTTCTTAGCTTCCCAAAGAGCTGGAAGCAAGATGCTTTGGGGCCCAACTCGCCCTTTGCAAAGAAGCCTGCACGTTGTGCCTTTCAGCTCTAGGGCAATGTAGCACTCCCAGAGCAGAAGTTCTACTTCAGCCCAATCAGGCCTGCAAAGAAACTGCGTTTCACAGGCCTTTGTAAGAGATATTCCCGGTAGGCAGTAAGAGCACTGTGCAGAGCGAGTTGTTTCTTAGCTTCCCAAAGAGCTGGAAGCAAGATGCTTTGGGGCCCAACTCGCCCTTTGGAAAGAAGCCTGCACGTTGTGCCTTTCAGCTCTAGGGCAATGTAGCACACCCAGAGCAGAAGTTCCACTTCATCCAGATCAGGCCTGCAAAGAAACTGCGTTTCACAGGCCTTTGTAAGAGATGTTCCCGGTAGGCTGTAAGAGCACTGTGCTGAGCGAGTTGTTTCTTAGCTTCCCAAAGAGCTGGAAGCAAGAAGCTTTGGGGCCCAACTCGCCCTTTGGAAAGAAGCCTGCACGTTGTGCCTTTCAGCTCTAGGCCAATGTAGCACACCCAGAGCAGAAGTTCTACTTCAGCCAGATCAGGCCTGCAAAGAAACTTCGTTTCACAGGCCTTTGTAAGAGATGTTCCCTGTAGGTTGTAAGAGCACTGTGCAGAGCGAGTTGTTTCATAGCTAGCCCAAAGAGCTGGAAGCAAGATGCTTTGGGGCCCAACTCGCCCTTTGGAAAGAAGCCTGCACGTTGTGCCTTTCAGCTCTAGGGCAATGTAGCACACCCAGAGCAGAAGTTCTACTTCAGCGAGATCAGGCCTGCAAAGAAACTGCGTTTCACAGGCCTTTGTAAGAGATGTTCCCGGTAGGCTGTAAGAGCACTGTGCAGAGCGAGTTGTTTCTTAGCTTCCCAAGGAGCTGGAAGCAAGATGCTTTGCGGCCCAACTCGCCCTTTGCAAAGAAGCCTGCACGTTGTGCCTTTCAGCTCTAGGGCAATGTAGCACACGCAGACAGAAGTTCTAGTTCAGCCAGATCAGGCCTGCAAAGAAAGTGCGTTTCACAGGCCTTTGTAAGAGATGTTCCCGGTAGGCTGTAAGAGCACTGTGCAGAGCGAGTTGTTTCTTAGCTTCCCAAAGAGCTGGAAGCAAGATGCTTTGGGGCCCAACTCGCCCTTTGGAAAGAAGCCTGCACGTTGTGCCTTTCAGCTCTAGGCCAATGTAGCACACACAGAGCAGAAGTTCTACTTCAGCCAGATCAGGCCTGCAAAGAAACTGCGTTTGAGATGCCTTTGTAAGAGATGTTCCCGGTAGGCTGTAAAAGCACTGTGCAGAGCGAGTTGTTTCTTAGCTTCCCAAAGAGCTGGAAGCAAGATGCTTTGGGGCCCAACTCGCCTTTGGAAAGAAGCCTGCACGTTGTGCCTTTCAGCTCTAGGGAAATGTAGCACAGCCAGAGCAGAAGTTCTGGTTCAGCCAGATTAGGCCTGCAAAGAAACTGCATTTCACAGGCCTTTGTAACTGATGCTCCCGGTAGGCTGTAAGAGCACTGTGCAGAGCGAGTTGTTTCTTAGCTTCCCAAAGAGCTGGAAGCAAGATGCTTTGGGGCCCAACTCGCCCTTTGGAAAGAAGCCTGCACGTTGTGCCTTTCAGCTCTAGGCCAATGTAGCACACCCAGAGCAGAAGTTCCACTTCAGCCAGATCAGGCCTGCAAAGAAACTGCGTTTCACAGGCCTTTGTAAGAGATGTTCCCGGTAGGCTGTAAGAGCACTGTGCAGAGCGAGTTGTTTCTTAGCTTCCCAAAGAGCTGGAAGCAAGATGCTTTGGGGCCCAACTCGCCCTTTGGAAAGAAGCCTGCACGTTGTGCCTTTCAGCTCTAGGCCAATGTAGCACACACAGAGCAGAAGTTCTACTTCAGCCAGATCAGGCCTGCAAAGAAACTGCGTTTGAGATGCCTTTGTAAGAGATGTTCCCGGTAGGCTGTAAAAGCACTGTGCAGAGCGAGTTGTTTCTTAGCTTCCCAAAGAGCTGGAAGCAAGATGCTTTGGGGCCCAACTCGCCTTTGGAAAGAAGCCTGCACGTTGTGCCTTTCAGCTCTAGGGAAATGTAGCACAGCCAGAGCAGAAGTTCTGGTTCAGCCAGATTAGGCCTGCAAAGAAACTGCATTTCACAGGCCTTTGTAACTGATGCTCCCGGTAGGCTGTAAGAGCACTGTGCAGAGCGAGTTGTTTCTTAGCTTCCCAAAGAGCTGGAAGCAAGATGCTTTGGGGCCCAACTCGCCCTTTGGAAAGAAGCCTGCACGTTGTGCCTTTCAGCTCTAGGGCAATGTAGCACACCCAGAGCAGAAGTTCCACTTCAGCCAGATCAGGCCTGCAAAGAAACTGCGTTTCACAGGCCTTTGTAAGAGATGTTCCCGGTAGGCTGTAAGAGCACTGTGCAGAGCGAGTTGTTTCTTAGCTTCCCAAAGAGCTGGAAGCAAGATGCTTTGGGGCCCAACTCGCCCTTTGCAAAGAAGCCTGCACGTTGTGCCTTTCAGCTCTAGGCCAATGTAGCACACCCAGAGCAGAAGTTCTACTTCAGCCAGATCAGGCCTGCAAAGAAACTGCTTTTCACAGGCCTTTGTAAGAGATGTTCCCGGTAGGCAGTAAGAGCACTGTGCAGAGCGAGTTGTTTCTTAGCTGCCCAAAGAGCTGGAAGCAAGATGCTTTGGGGCCCAACTCGCCCTTTGGAAAGAAGCCTGCCCGTTGTGCCTTTCAGCTCTAGGGCAATGTAGCACACCCAGAGCAGAAGTTCCACTTCAGCCAGATCAGGCCTGCAAAGAAACTGCGTTTCACAGGCCTTTGTAAGAGATGTTCCCGGTATGCTGTAAGAGCACTGTGCAGAGCGAGTTGTTTCTCAGCTTCCCAAAGAGCTGGAAGCAAGATGCTTTGCGGCCCAACTCGCCCTTTGGAAAGAAGCCTGCACGTTGTTCCTTTCAGCTCTAGGGCAATGTAGCACACCCAGAGCAGAAGTTCTACTTCAGCCAGATCAGGCCTGCAAAGAAACTGCATTTCACAGGCCTTTGTAGTGATGCTCCCGGTAGGCTGGAAGAGCACTCTGCAGAGCGAGTTGTTTCATGGCTAGCCCAAAGAGCTGGAAGCAAGATGCTTTGGGGCCCAACTCGCCCTTTGGAAAGAAGCCTGCACGTTGTGCCTTTCAGCTCTAGGCCAATGTAGCACACCCAGAGCAGAAGTTCTACATCAGCCAGATCAGGCCTGCAAAGAAACTGCGTTTCACAGGCCTTTGTAAGCGATGTTCCCGGTAGGGTGTAAGAGAACTGTGCAGAGCGAGTTGTTTCTTAGCTTCCCAAAGAGCTGGAAGCAAGATGCTTTGGGGCCCAACTCGCCCTTTGCAAAGAAGCCTGCACGTTGTGCCTTTCAGCTCTAGGCCAATGTAGCACACCCAGAGCAGAAGTTCTACTTCAGCCAGATCAGGCCTGCAAAGAAACTGCGTTTCACAGGCCTTTGTAAGAGATGTTCCCAGTAGGCTGTAAGAGCACTGTGCAGAGCGAGTTGTTTCTTAGCTTCCCAAAGAGCTGGAAGCAAGATGCTTTGGGGCCCAACTCGCCCTTTGCAAAGAAGCCTGCACGTTGTGACTTTCAGCTCTAGGGCAATGTAGCACACCCAGAGCAGAAGTTCTAATTCAGCCCAATCAGGCCTGCAAAGAAACTGCGTTTCACAGGCCTTTGTAAGAGATATTCCCGGTAGGCAGTAAGAGCACTGTGCAGAGCGAGTTGTTTCTTAGCTTCCCAAAGAGCTGGAAGAAAGATGCTTTGGGGCCCAACTCGCCCTTTGGAAAGAAGCCTGCACGTTGTGCCTTTCAGCTCTAGGCCAATGTAGCACACCCAGAGCAGAAGTTCTAGTTCAGCCAGATCAGGCCTGCAAAGAAACTGCGTATCACAGGCTTTTGTAAGAGATGTTCCCGGTAGGCTGTAAGAGCACTGTGCAGAGCGAGTTGTTTCTTAGCTTCCGAAAGAGCTGGAACCAAGAAGCTTTGGGGCCCAAGTCGCCCTTTGGAAAGAAGCCTGCACGTTGTGCCTTTCAGCTCTAGGCCAATGTAGCACACCCAGAGCAGAAGTTCTACTTCAGCCAGATCAGGCCTGCAAAGAAACTTCGTTTCACAGGCCTTTGTAAGAGATGTTCCCGGTAGGCTGTAAGAGCACTGTGCAGAGCGAGTTGTTTCATAGCTAGCCCAAAGAGCTGGAAGCAAGATGCTTTGGGGCCCAACTCGCCCTTTGGAAAGAAGCCTGCACGTTGTGCCTTTCAGCTCTAGGGCCATGTAGCACACCCAGAGCAGAAGTTCTACCTCAGCCAGATCAGGCCTGCAAAGAAACTGCGTTTGACAGGCCTTTGTATGAGATGTTCCCGGTAGGCTTTAAGAGCACTGTGGAGAGCGTGTTGTTTCTTAGCTTCCCAAAGAGCTGGAAGCAAGATGCTTTGGGGCCCAACTCGCCCTTTGGAAAGAAGCCTGCAGCTTGTGCCTTTCAGCTCTAGGCCAATGTAGCACACCCAGAGCAGAAGTTCTACTTCAGCGAGATCAGGCCTGCAAAGAAACTGCGTTTCACAGGCCTTTGTAAGGGATGTTCCCGGTAGGCTGTAAGAGCACTGTGCAGAGCGAGTTGTTTGTTACCTTCCCAAGGAGCTGGAAGCAAGATGCTTTGCGGCCCAACTCGCCCTTTGCAAAGAAGCCTGCACGTTGTGCCTTTCAGCTCTAGGGCAATGTAGCACACGCAGAGCAGAAGTTCTAGTTCAGCCAGATCAGGCCTGCAAAGAAACTGCATTTGACAGGCCTTTGTAAGAGATGTTCCCGGTAGGCTGTAAGAGCACTGTGCAGAGCGAGTTGTTTCTTAGCTTCCCAAAGAGCTGGAAGCAAGATGCTTTGGGGCCCAACTCGCCCTTTGCAAAGAAGCCTGCACGTTGTGCCTTTCAGCTCTAGGGCAATGTAGCACACGCAGAGCAGAAGTTCTACTTCAGCGAGATCAGGCCTGCAAAGAAACTGCGTTTCACAGGCCTTTGTAAGAGATGTTCCCGGTAGGCAGTAAGAGCACTGTGCAGAGCGAGTTGTTTCTTAGCTGCCCAAAGAGCTGGAAGCAAGATGCTTTGGGGCCCAACTCGCCCTTTGGAAAGAAGCCTGCCCGTTGTGCCTTTCAGCTCTAGGGCAATGTAGCACACCCAGAGCAGAAGTTCCACTTCAGCCAGATCAGGCCTGCAAACAAACTGCGTTTCACAGGCCTTTGTAAGAGATGTTCCCGGTATGCTGTAAGAGCACTGTGCAGAGCGAGTTGTTTCTCAGCTTCCCAAAGAGCTGGAAGCAAGATGCTTTGCGGCCCAACTCGCCCTTTGGAAAGAAGCCTGCACGTTGTTCCTTTCAGCTCTAGGGCAATGTAGCACACCCAGAGCAGAAGTTCTACTTCAGCCAGATCAGGCCTGCAAAGAAACTGCATTTCACAGGCCTTTGTAGTGATGCTCCCGGTAGGCTGTAAGAGCACTCTGCAGAGCGAGTTGTTTCATGGCTAGCCCAAAGAGCTGGAAGCAAGATGCTTTGGGGCCCAACTCGCCCTTTGGAAAGAAGCCTGCACGTTGTGCCTTTCAGCTCTAGGCCAATGTAGCACACCCAGAGCAGAAGTTCTACATCAGCCAGATCAGGCCTGCAAAGAAACTGCGTTTCACAGGCCTTTGTAAGCGATGTTCCCGGTAGGGTGTAAGAGAACTGTGCAGAGCGAGTTGTTTCTTAGCTTCCCAAAGAGCTGGAAGCAAGATGCTTTGGGGCCCAACTCGCCCTTTGCAAAGAAGCCTGCACGTTGTGCCTTTCAGCTCTAGGCCAATGTAGCACACCCAGAGCAGAAGTTCTACTTCAGCCAGATCAGGCCTGCAAAGAAACTGCGTTTCACAGGCCTTTGTAAGAGATGTTCCCGGTAGGCTGTAAGAGCACTGTGCAGAGCGAGTTGTTTCTTAGCTTCCCAAAGAGCTGGAAGCAAGATGCTTTGGGGCCCAACTCGCCCTTTGCAAAGTAGCCTGCACGTTGTGACTTTCAGCTCTAGGGCAATGTAGCACACCCAGAGCAGAAGTTCTACTTCAGCCCAATCAGGCCTGCAAAGAAACTGCGTTTCACAGGCCTTTGTAAGAGATATTCCCGGTAGGCAGTAAGAGCACTGTGCAGAGCGAGTTGTTTCTTAGCTTCCCAAAGAGCTGGAAGCAAGATGCTTTGGGGCCCAACTCGCCCTTTGGAAAGAAGCCTGCACGTTGTGCCTTTCAGCTCTAGGCCAATGTAGCACACCCAGAGCAGAAGTTCTAGTTCAGCCAGATCAGGCCTGCAAAGAAACTGCGTATCACAGGCTTTTGTAAGAGATGTTCCCGGTAGGCTGTAAGAGCACTGTGCAGAGCGAGTTGTTTCTTAGCTTCCGAAAGAGCTGGAACCAAGAAGCTTTGGGGCCCAACTCGCCCTTTGGAAAGAAGCCTGCACGTTGTGCCTTTCAGCTCTAGGCCAATGTAGCACACCCAGAGCAGAAGTTCTACTTCAGCCAGATCAGGCCTGCAAAGAAACTTCGTTTCACAGGCCTTTGTAAGAGATGTTCCCGGTAGGCTGTAAGAGCACTGTGCAGAGCGAGTTGTTTCATAGCTAGCCCAAAGAGCTGGAAGCAAGATGCTTTGGGGCCCAACTCGCCCTTTGGAAAGAAGCCTGCACGTTGTGCCTTTCAGCTCTAGGGCCATGTAGCACACCCAGAGCAGAAGTTCTACCTCAGCCAGATCAGGCCTGCAAAGAAACTGCGTTTGACAGGCCTTTGTATGAGATGTTCCCGGTAGGCTTTAAGAGCACTGTGGAGAGCGTGTTGTTTCTTAGCTTCCCAAAGAGCTGGAAGCAAGATGCTTTGGGGCCCAACTCGCCCTTTGGAAAGAAGCCTGCAGCTTGTGCCTTTCAGCTCTAGGCCAATGTAGCACACCCAGAGCAGAAGTTCTACTTCAGCGAGATCAGGCCTGCAAAGAAACTGCGTTTCACAGGCCTTTGTAAGGGATGTTCCCGGTAGGCTGTAAGAGCACTGTGCAGAGCGAGTTGTTTGTTACCTTCCCAAGGAGCTGGAAGCAAGATGCTTTGCGGCCCAACTCGCCCTTTGCAAAGAAGCCTGCACGTTGTGCCTTTCAGCTCTAGGCCAATGTAGCACACCCAGAGCAGAAGTTCTACTTCAGCCAGATCAGGCCTGCAAAGAAACTGCATTTGACAGGCCTTTGTAAGAGATGTTCCCGGTAGGCTGTAAGAGCACTGTGCAGAGCGAGTTGTTTCTTAGCTTCCCAAAGAGCTGGAAGCAAGATGCTTTGGGGCCCAACTCGCCCTTTGCAAAGAAGCCTGCACGTTGTGCCTTTCAGCTCTAGGCCAATGTAGCACACCCAGAGCAGAAGTTCTACTTCAGCCAGATCAGGCCTGCAAAGAAACTGCGTTTCACAGGCCTTTGTAGCTGATGCTCCCGGTAGGCTGTAAGAGCACTGTGCAGAGCGAGTTGTTTCTTAGCTTCCCAAAGAGCTGGAAGCAAGATGCTTTGGGGCCCAACTCGCCCTTTGGAAAGAAGCCTGCACGTTGTGCCTTTCAGCTCTAGGGCAATGTAGAGCACGCAGAGCAGAAGTTCCACTTCAGCCAGATCAGGCCTGCAAAGAAACTGCATTTCACAGGCCTTTGTAACTGATGCTCCCGGTAGGCTGTAAGAGCACTGTGCAGAGCGAGTTGTTTCATAGCTAGCCCAAAGAGCTGGAAGCAAGATGCTTTGGGGCCCAACTCGCCCTTTGGAAACAGGCCTGCACGTTGTGGCCTTCAGCTCTAGGGCAATGTAGCACACCCAGAGCAGAAGTTCCACTTCAGCCAGATCAGGCCTGCAAAGAAACTGCATTTCACAGGCCTTTGTTAGTGATGGTTCCGGTAGGCTGTAAGAGCACTGTGCAGAGCGAGTTGTTTCATAGCTAGCCCAAAGAGCTGGAAGCAAGATGCTTTGGGGCCCAACTCGCCTTTTGCAAAGAAGCCTGCACATTGTGCCTTTCAGCTCTAGGGCCATGAAGCACACCCAGAGCAGAAGTTCTACTTCAGCCAGATAAGGCCTGCAAAGAAACTGCGTTTCACAGGCCTTTGTAAGAGATGCTCCCGGTAGGCTGTAAGAGCACTGTGCAGAGCGAGTTGTTTCTTAGCTTCCCAAAGAGCTGGAAGCAAGATGCTTTGGGGCCCAACTCGCCCTTTGCAAAGAAGCCTGCACGTTGTGCCTTTCAGCTCTAGGCCAATGTAGCACACCCAGAGCAGAAGTTCTAGTTCAGCCACATCAGGCCTGCAAAGAAACTGCGTTTCACAGGCCTTTGTAAGAGATGTTCCCGGTAGGCTGTAAGAGCACTGTGCAGAGCGAGTAGTTTCTTAGCTTCCCAAGGAGCTGGAAGCAAGATGCTTTGCGGCCCAACTCGCCCTTTGCAAAGAAGCCTGCACGTTGTGCCCTTCATCTCTAGGGCAATGTAGCACACGCAGAGCAGAAGTTCTAGTTCAGCCAGATCAGGCCTGCAAAGAAACTGCGTTTCACAGGCCTTTGTAAGAGATGTTCCCGGTAGGCTGTAAGAGCACTGTGCAGAGCAACTTGTTTCTTAGCTTCCCAAAGAGCTGGAAGCAAGATGCTTTGCGGCCCAACTCGCCCTTTTGAAAGAAGCCTGCACGTTGTGCCTTTCAGCTCTAGGCCAATGTAGCACACCCAGAGCAGAAGTTCTACTTCAGCCAGATCAGGCCTGCAAAGAAACTGCGTTTCACAGGCCTTTGTAAGAGATGTTCCCCGTAGGCTGTTAGAGCACTGTGCAGAGCGAGTTGTTTCTTAGCTTCCCAAAGAGCTGGAAGCAAGATGCTTTGGGGCCCAACTCGCCCTTTGCAAAGAAGCCTGCACGTTGTGCCTTTCAGCTCTAGGGCAATGTAGCACTCCCAGAGCAGAAGTTCTACTTCAGCCCAATCAGGCCTGCAAAGAAACTGCGTTTCACAGGCCTTTGTAAGAGATATTCCCGGTAGGCAGTAAGAGCACTGTGCAGAGCGAGTTGTTTCTTAGCTTCCCAAAGAGCTGGAAGCAAGATGCTTTGGGGCCCAACTCGCCCTTTGGAAAGAAGCCTGCACGTTGTGCCTTTCAGCTCTAGGGCAATGTAGCACACCCAGAGCAGAAGTTCCACTTCATCCAGATCAGGCCTGCAAAGAAACTGCGTTTCACAGGCCTTTGTAAGAGATGTTCCCGGTAGGCTGTAAGAGCACTGTGCTGAGCGAGTTGTTTCTTAGCTTCCCAAAGAGCTGGAAGCAAGAAGCTTTGGGGCCCAACTCGCCCTTTGGAAAGAAGCCTGCATGTTGTGCCTTTCAGCTCTAGGCCAATGTAGCACACCCAGAGCAGAAGTTCTACTTCAGCCAGATCAGGCCTGCAAAGAAACTGCGTTTCACAGGCCTTTGTAAGAGATGTTCCCTGTAGGTTGTAACAGCACTGTGCAGAGCGAGTTGTTTCATAGCTAGCCCAAAGAGCTGGAAGCAAGATGCTTTGGGGCCCAACTCGCCCTTTGGAAAGAAGCCTGCACGTTGTGCCTTTCAGCTCTAGGGCAATGTAGCACACCCAGAGCAGAAGTTCTACTTCAGCGAGATCAGGCCTGCAAAGAAACTGCGTTTCACAGGCCTTTGTAAGAGATGTTCCCGGTAGGCTGTAAGAGCGCTGTGCAGAGCGAGTTGTTTCTTAGCTTCCCAAGGAGCTGGAAGCAAGATGCTTTGCGGCCCAACTCGCCCTTTGCAAAGAAGCCTGCACGTTGTGCCTTTCAGCTCTAGGGCAATGTAGCACACGCAGAGCAGAAGTTCTACTTCAGCCAGATCAGGCCTGCAAAGAAAGTGCGTTTCACAGGCCTTTGTAAGAGATGTTCCCGGTAGGCTGTAAGAGCACTGTGCAGAGCGAGTTGTTTCTTAGCTTCCCAAAGAGCTGGAAGCAAGATGCTTTGGGGCCCAACTCGCCCTTTGGAAAGAAGCCTGCACGTTGTGCCTTTCAGCTCTAGGCCAATGTAGCACACACAGAGCAGAAGTTCTACTTCAGCCAGATCAGGCCTGCAAAGAAACTGCGTTTGAGATGCCTTTGTAAGAGATGTTCCCGGTAGGCTGTAAAAGCACTGTGCAGAGCGAGTTGTTTCTTAGCTTCCCAAAGAGCTGGAAGCAAGATGCTTTGGGGCCCAACTCGCCCTTTGGAAAGAAGCCTGCACGTTGTGCCTTTCAGCTCTAGGGAAATGTAGCACAGCCAGAGCAGAAGTTCTGGTTCAGCCAGATTAGGCCTGCAAAGAAACTGCATTTCACAGGCCTTTGTAACTGATGCTCCCGGTAGGCTGTAAGAGCACTGTGCAGAGCGAGTTGTTTCTTAGCTTCCCAAAGAGCTGGAAGCAAGATGCTTTGGGGCCCAACTCGCCCTTTGCAAAGAAGCCTGCACGTTGTGCCTTTCAGCTCTAGGCCAATGTAGCACACCCAGAGCAGAAGTTCTACTTCAGCCAGATCAGGCCTGCAAAGAAACTTCGTTTCACAGGCCTTTGTAAGAGATGTTCCCTGTAGGTTGTAAGAGCACTGTGCAGAGCGAGTTGTTTCATAGCTAGCCCAAAGAGCTGGAAGCAAGATGCTTTGGGGCCCAACTCGCCCTTTGGAAAGAAGCCTGCACGTTGTGCCTTTCAGCTCTAGGGCAATGTAGCACACCCAGAGCAGAAGTTCTACTTCAGCGAGATCAGGCCTGCAAAGAAACTGCGTTTCACAGGCCTTTGTAAGAGATGTTCCCGGTAGGCTGTAAGAGCGCTGTGCAGAGCGAGTTGTTTCTTAGCTTCCCAAGGAGCTGGAAGCAAGATGCTTTGCGGCCCAACTCGCCCTTTGCAAAGAAGCCTGCACGTTGTGCCTTTCAGCTCTAGGGCAATGTAGCACACGCAGAGCAGAAGTTCTAGTTCAGCCAGATCAGGCCTGCAAAGAAAGTGCGTTTCACAGGCCTTTGTAAGAGATGTTCCCGGTAGGCTGTAAGAGCACTGTGCAGAGCGAGTTGTTTCTTAGCTTCCCAAAGAGCAGGAAGCAAGATGCTTTGGGGCCCAACTCGCCCTTTGGAAAGAAGCCTGCACGTTGTGCCTTTCAGCTCTAGGCCAATGTAGCACACACAGAGCAGAAGTTCTACTTCAGCCAGATCAGGCCTGCAAAGAAACTGCGTTTGAGATGCCTTTGTAAGAGATGTTCCCGGTAGGCTGTAAAAGCACTGTGCAGAGCGAGTTGTTTCTTAGCTTCCCAAAGAGCTGGAAGCAAGATGCTTTGGGGCCCAACTCGCCCTTTGGAAAGAAGCCTGCACGTTGTGCCTTTCAGCTCTAGGGAAATGTAGCACAGCCAGAGCAGAAGTTCTGGTTCAGCCAGATTAGGCCTGCAAAGAAACTGCATTTCACAGGCCTTTGTAACTGATGCTCCCGGTAGGCTGTAAGAGCACTGTGCAGAGCGAGTTGTTTCTTAGCTTCCCAAAGAGCTGGAAGCAAGATGCTTTGGGGCCCAACTCGCCCTTTGGAAAGAAGCCTGCACGTTGTGCCTTTCAGCTCTAGGGCAATGTAGCACACCCAGAGCAGAAGTTCCACTTCAGCCAGATCAGGCCTGCAAAGAAACTGCGTTTCACAGGCCTTTGTAAGAGATGTTCCCGGTAGGCTGTAAGAGCACTGTGCAGAGCGAGTTGTTTCTTAGCTTCCCAAAGAGCTGGAAGCAAGATGCTTTGGGGCCCAACTCGCCCTTTGCAAAGAAGCCTGCACGTTGTGCCTTTCAGCTCTAGGCCAATGTAGCACACCCAGAGCAGAAGTTCTACTTCAGCGAGATCAGGCCTGCAAAGAAACTGCGTTTCACAGGCCTTTGTAAGAGATGTTCCCGGTAGGCAGTAAGAGCACTGTGCAGAGCGAGTTGTTTCTTAGCTGCCCAAAGAGCTGGAAGCAAGATGCTTTGGGGCCCAACTCGCCCTTTGGAAAGAAGCCTGCCCGTTGTGCCTTTCAGCTCTAGGGCAATGTAGCACACCCAGAGCAGAAGTTCCACTTCAGCCAGATCAGGCCTGCAAAGAAACTGCGTTTCACAGGCCTTTGTAAGAGATGTTCCCAGTATGCTGTAAGAGCACTGTGCAGAGCGAGTTGTTTCTCAGCTTCCCAAAGAGCTGGAAGCAAGATGCTTTGCGGCCCAACTCGCCCTTTGGAAAGAAGCCTGCACGTTGTTCCTTTCAGCTCTAGGGCAATGTAGCACACCCAGAGCAGAAGTTCTACTTCAGCCAGATCAGGCCTGCAAAGAAACTGCATTTCACAGGCCTTTGTAGTGATGCTCCCGGTAGGCTGTAAGAGCACTCTGCAGAGCGAGTTGTTTCATGGCTAGCCCAAAGAGCTGGAAGCAAGATGCTTTGCGGCCCAACTCGCCCTTTGGAAAGAAGCCTGCACGTTGTGCCTTTCAGCTCTAGGCCAATGTAGCACACCCAGAGCAGAAGTTCTACATCAGCCAGATCAGGCCTGCAAAGAAACTGCGTTTCACAGGCCTTTGTAAGCGATGTTCCCGGTAGGGTGTAAGAGAACTGTGCAGAGCGAGTTGTTTCTTAGCTTCCCAAAGAGCTGGAAGCAAGATGCTTTGGGGCCCAACTCGCCCTTTGCAAAGAAGCCTGCACGTTGTGCCTTTCAGCTCTAGGCCAATGTAGCACACCCAGAGCAGAAGTTCTACTTCAGCCAGATCAGGCCTGCAAAGAAACTGCGTTTCACAGGCCTTTGTAAGAGATGTTCCCGGTAGGCTGTAAGAGCACTGTGCAGAGCGAGTTGTTTCTTAGCTTCCCAAAGAGCTGGAAGCAAGATGCTTTGGGGCCCAACTCGCCCTTTGCAAAGAAGCCTGCACGTTGTGACTTTCAGCTCTAGGGCAATGTAGCACACCCAGAGCAGAAGTTCTACTTCAGCCCAATCAGGCCTGCAAAGAAACTGCGTTTCACAGGCCTTTGTAAGAGATATTCCCGGTAGGCAGTAAGAGCACTGTGCAGAGCGAGTTGTTTCTTAGCTTCCCAAAGAGCTGGAAGCAAGATGCTTTGGGGCCCAACTCGCCCTTTGGAAAGAAGCCTGCACGTTGTGCCTTTCAGCTCTAGGCCAATGTAGCACACCCAGAGCAGAAGTTCTAGTTCAGCCAGATCAGGCCTGCAAAGAAACTGCGTATCACAGGCTTTTGTAAGAGATGTTCCCGGTAGGCTGTAAGAGCACTGTGCAGAGCGAGTTGTTTCTTAGCTTCCGAAAGAGCTGGAACCAAGAAGCTTTGGGGCCCAACTCGCCCTTTGGAAAGAAGCCTGCACGTTGTGCCTTTCAGCTCTAGGCCAATGTAGCACACCCAGAGCAGAAGTTCTACTTCAGCCAGATCAGGCCTGCAAAGAAACTTCGTTTCACAGGCCTTTGTAAGAGATGTTCCCGGTAGGCTGTAAGAGCACTGTGCAGAGCGAGTTGTTTCATAGCTAGCCCAAAGAGCTGGAAGCAAGATGCTTTGGGGCCCAACTCGCCCTTTGGAAAGAAGCCTGCACGTTGTGCCTTTCAGCTCTAGGGCCATGTAGCACACCCAGAGCAGAAGTTCTACCTCAGCCAGATCAGGCCTGCAA
Source organism: Equus caballus (assembly GCF_041296265.1). NCBI lineage: Eukaryota > Metazoa > Chordata > Mammalia > Perissodactyla > Equidae > Equus > Equus caballus. The sequence goes on along the minus strand of NC_091688.1, from coordinate 50,449,982 downwards.
AGAAACTGCGTTTGACAGGCCTTTGTATGAGATGTTCCCGGTAGGCTTTAAGAGCACTGTGGAGAGCGTGTTGTTTCTTAGCTTCCCAAAGAGCTGGAAGCAAGATGCTTTGGGGCCCAACTCGCCCTTTGGAAAGAAGCCTGCAGCTTGTGCCTTTCAGCTCTAGGCCAATGTAGCACACCCAGAGCAGAAGTTCTACTTCAGCGAGATCAGGCCTGCAAAGAAACTGCGTTTCACAGGCCTTTGTAAGGGATGTTCCCGGTAGGCTGTAAGAGCACTGTGCAGAGCGAGTTGTTTGTTACCTTCCCAAGGAGCTGGAAGCAAGATGCTTTGCGGCCCAACTCGCCCTTTGCAAAGAAGCCTGCACGTTGTGCCTTTCAGCTCTAGGGCAATGTAGCACACGCAGAGCAGAAGTTCTAGTTCAGCCAGATCAGGCCTGCAAAGAAACTGCATTTGACAGGCCTTTGTAAGAGATGTTCCCGGTAGGCTGTAAGAGCACTGTGCAGAGCGAGATGTTTCTTAGCTTCCCAAAGAGCTGGAAGCAAGATGCTTTGGGGCCCAACTCGCCCTTTGGAAAGAAGCCTGAACGTTGTGCCTTTCAGCTCTAGGCCAATGTAGCACACCCAGAGCAGAAGTTCTACTTCAGCCAGATCAGGCCTGCAAAGAAACTGCGTTTGAGATGCCTTTGTAAGATATGTTCCCGGTAGGCTGTAAAAGCACTGTGCAGAGCGAGTTGTTTCTTAGCTTCCCAAAGAGCTGGAAGCAAGATGCTTTGGGGCCCAACTCGCCCTTTGGAAAGAAGCCTGAACGTTGTGCCTTTCAGCTCTAGGCCAATGTAGCACACCCACAGCAGAAGTTCTACTTCAGCCAGATCAGGCCTGCAAAGAAACTGCGTTTGAGAGGCCTTTGTAAGAGATGTTCCCGGTAGGCTGTAAGAGCACTGTGCAGAGCGAGTTGTTTCTTAGCTTCCCAAAGAGCTGGAAGCAAGATGCTTTATGGCCCAACTCGCCCTTTGGAAAGAAGCCTGCACGTTGTGCCTTTGAGCTCTAGGGCAATGTAGCACACCCAGGTCAGAAGTTCCACTTCAGCCAGATCAGGCCTGCAAAGAAACTCGTTTCACAGGCCTTTGTAAGAGATGTTCCCGGTAGGCTGTAAGAGCACTGTGCAGAGCGAGTTGTTTCTTAGCTTCCCAAAGAGCTGGAAGCAAGATGCTTTGGGGCCCAACTCGCCCTTTGGAAAGAAGCCTGCACGTTGTGCCTTTCAGCTCTAGGGCCATGTAGCACACCCAGAGCTGAAGTTCTACCTCAGCCAGATCAGGCCTGCAAAGAAACTGCATTTCACAGGCCTTTGTAAGAGATGTTCCCGGTAGGCTGTAAGAGCACTGTGCAGAGCGAGTTGTTTCTTAGCTTCCCAAGGAGCTGGAAGCAAGATGCTTTGCGGCCCAACTCGCCCTTTGGAAAGAAGCCTGCACGTTGTGCCTTTCAGCTCTAGGGCAATGTAGCACACGCAGAGCAGAAGTTCTAGTTCAGCCAGATCAGGCCTGCAAAGAAACTGCGTTTCAGAGGCCTTTGTAAGAGATGTTCCCTGTAGGCTGTAAGAGCACTGTGCAGAGCGAGTTGTTTCTTAGCTTCCCAAAGAGCTGGAAGCAAGATGCTTTGGGGCCCAACTCGCCCTTTGGAAAGAAGCCTGCACGTTGTGCCTTTCAGCTCTAGGCCAATGTAGCACACCCAGAGCAGAAGTTCTACTTCAGCCAGATGAGGCCTGCAAAGAAACTGCGTTTCACAGGCCTTTGTAAGAGATGTTCCCGGTAGGCTGTAAGAGCACTGTGCAGAGCGACTTGTTTCTTAGCTTCCCAAGGAGCTGGAAGCAAGATGCTTTGGGGCCCAACTCGCCCTTTGGAAAGAAGCCTGCACGTTGTGCCTTTCAGCTCAGGGCCAATGTAGAACACCCAGAGCAGAAGTTCTGCTTCAGCCATGTCAGGCCTGCAAAGAAACTCGTTTCACAGGCCTTTGTAAGAGATGTTCCCGGTAGGCTGTAAGAGCACTGTGCAGAGCGAGTTGTTTCTTAGCTTCCCAAAGAGCTGGAAGCAAGATGCTTTGGGGCCCAACTCGCCCTTTGGAAAGAAGCCTGCACGTTGTGCCTTTCAGCTCTAGGGCAATGTAGAGCACCCAGAGCAGAAGTTCCACTTGAGCCAGATCAGGCCTGCAAAGAAAGTGCGTTTCACAGGCCTGTGTAAGAGATGTTCCCGGTAGGCTGTAAGAGCACTGTGCAGAGCGAGTTGTTTCTTAGCTTCCCAAAGAGCTGGAAGCAAGATGCTTTGGGGCCCAAATCGCCCTTTGGAAAGAAGCCTGCACGTTGTGCCTTTCAGCTCTAGGGCAATGTAGCACACCCAGAGCAGAAGTTCCACTTCAGCCAGATCAGGCCTGCAAAGAAACTGCGTTTCACAGGCCTTTGTAAGAGATGTTCCCGGTAGGCTGTAAGAGCACTGTGCAGAGCGTGTTGTTTCTTAGCTTCCCAAGGAGCTGGAAGCAAGATGCTTTTGGGCCCAACTCGCCCTTTGGAAAGAAGCCTGCACGTTGTGCCTTTCAGCTCAGGGCCAATGTAGCACACCCAGAGCAAAAGTCCTACTTCAGCCAGATCAGGCCTGCAAAGAAACTGCGTTTCACAGGCCTTTGTAAGAGATGTTCCCTGTAGGTTGTAAGAGCACTGTGCAGAGCGAGTTGTTTCATAGCTAGCCCAAAGAGCTGGAAGCAAGATGCTTTGGGGCCCAACTCGCCCTTTGGAAACAGGCCTGCACGTTGTCCCCTTCAGCTCTAGGGCAATGTAGCACACCCAGAGCAGAAGTTCTAGTTCAGCGTGATCAGGCCTGCAGAGAAACTGCATTTCACAGGCCTTTGTTAGTGATGGTTCCGGTAGGCTGTAAGAGCACGGTGCAGAGCGAGTTGTTTCATAGCTAGCCCAAAGAGCTGGAAGCAAGATGCTTTGGGGCCCAACTCGCCTTTTGCAAAGAAGCCTGCACATTGTGCCTTTCAGCTCTAGGGCCATGAAGCACACCCAGAGCAGAAGTTCTACTTCAGCCAGATCAGGCCTGCAAAGAAACTGCGTTTCACAGGCCTTTGTAAGAGATGTTCCCGGTAGGCTGTAAGAGCACTGTGCAGAGCGAGTTGTTTCTTAGCTTCCCAAAGAGCTGGAAGCAAGATGCTTTGGGGCCCAACTCGCCCTTTGGAAAGAAGCCTGCAGGTTGTGCCTTTCAGCTCTAGGCCAATGTAGCACACCCAGAGCAGAAGTTCTACTTCAGCCACATCAGGCCTGCAAAGAAACTGCGTTTCACAGGCCTTTGTAAGAGATGTTCCCGGTAGGCTGTAAGAGCACTGTGCAGAGCGAGTAGTTTCTTAGCTTCCCAAGGAGCTGGAAGCAAGATGCTTTGCGGCCCAACTCGCCGTTTGCAAAGAAGCCTGCACGTTGCGCCTTTCAGCTCTAGGGCAATGTAGCACACGCAGAGCAGAAGTTCTAGTTCAGCCAGATCAGGCCTGCAAAGAAACTGCGTTTCACAGGCCTTTGTAAGAGATGTTCCCGTTAGGCTGTTAGAGCACTGTGCAGAGCGACTTGTTTCTTAGCTTCCCAAAGAGCTGGAAGCAAGATGCTTTGCGGCCCAACTCGCCCTTTTGAAAGAAGCCTGCACGTTGTGCCTTTCAGCTCTAGGCCAATGTAGCACACCCAGAGCAGAAGTTCTACTTCAGCCAGATCAGGCCTGCAAAGAAACTGCGTTTCACAGGCCTTTGTAAGAGATGTTCCCCGTAGGCTGTAAGAGCACTGTGCAGAGCGAGTTGTTTCTTAGCTTCCCAAAGAGCTGGAAGCAAGATGCTTTGGGGCCCAACTCGCCCTTTGCAAAGAAGCCTGCACGTTGTGCCTTTCAGCTCTAGGGCAATGTAGCACACCCAGAGCAGAAGTTCTACTTCAGCCAGATCAGGCCTGCAAAGAAACTGCGTTTCACAGGCCTTTGTAAGAGATATTCCCGGTAGGCAGTAAGAGCACTGTGCAGAGCGAGTTGTTTCTTAGCTTCCCAAAGAGCTGGAAGCAAGATGCTTTGGGGCCCAACTCGCCCTTTGGAAAGAAGCCTGCACGTTGTGCCTTTCAGCTCTAGGGCAATGTAGCACACCCAGAGCAGAAGTTCCACTTCATCCAGATCAGGCCTGCAAAGAAACTTCGTTTCACAGGCCTTTGTACGAGATGTTCCCGGTAGGCTGTAAGAGCACTGTGCAGAGCGAGTTGTTTCTTAGCTTCCCAAAGAGCTGGAAGCAAGAAGCTTTGGGGCCCAACTCGCCCTTTGGAAAGAAGCCTGCACGTTGTGCCTTTCAGCTCTAGGCCTATGTAGCACACCCAGAGCAGAAGTTCTACTTCAGCCAGATCAGGCCTGCAAAGAAACTTCGTTTCACAGGCCTTTGTAAGAGATGTTCCCTGTAGGCTGTAAGAGCACTGTGCAGAGCGAGTTGTTTCATCGCTAGCCCAAAGAGCTGGAAGCAAGATGCTTTGGAGCCCAACTCGCCCTTTGTAAAGAAGCCTGCACGTTGTGCCTTTCAGCTCTAGGCCAATGTAGCACACCCAGAGCAGAAGTTCTACTTCAGCGAGATGAGGCCTGCAAAGAAACTGCGTTTCACAGGCCTTTGTAAGAGATGTTCCCGGTAGGCTGTAGGAGCACTGTGCAGAGCGAGTTGTTTCTTAGCTTCCCAAGGAGCTGGAAGCAAGATGCTTTGCGGCCCAACTCGCCCTTTGCAAAGAAGCCTGCACGTTGTGCCTTTCAGCTCTTGGGCAATGTAGCACACGCAGAGCAGATGTTCTAGTTCAGCCAGATCAGGCCTGCAAAGAAAGTGCGTTTCACAGGCCTTTGTAAGAGATGTTCCCGGTAGGCTGTAAGAGCACTGTGCAGAGCGAGTTGTTTCTTAGCTTCCCAAAGAGCTGGAAGCAAGATGCTTTGGGGCCCAACTCGCCCTTTGGAAAGAAGCCTGCACGTTGTGCCTTTCAGCTCTAGGGCAATGTAGAGCACCCAGAGCAGAAGTTCCACTTCAGCCAGATCTGGCCTGCAAAGAAACTGCGTTTCACAGGCCTTTGTAAGAGATGTTCCCGGTAGGCTGTAAGAGCACTGTGCAGAGCGAGTTGTTTCTTAGCTTCCCAAAGAGCTGGAAGCAAGATGCTTTGGGGCCCAACTCGCCCTTTGGAAAGAAGCCTGCACGTTGTGCCTTTCAGCTCTAGCGCCATGTAGCACACCCAGAGCAGAAGTTCTAGTTCAGCCACATCAGGCCTGCAAAGACTGCATTTCACAGGCCTTTGTAACTGATGCTCCCGGTAGGCTGTAAGAGCACTGTGCAGAGCGAGTTGTTTCATAGCTAGCCCAAAGAGCTGGAAGCAAGATGCTTTGGGGCCCAACTCGCCCTTTGGAAAGAAGCTTGCAGGTTGTGCCTTTCAGCTCTAGGGCAAAGTAGCACACCCAGAGCAGAAGTCCTACTTCAGCCAGATCGGGCCTGCAAAGAAACTGCGTTTCACGGGCCTTTGTAAGAGATGTTCCCGGTAGGCTGTAAGAGCACTGTGCAGAGCGAGTAGTTTCTTAGCTTCCTAAGGAGCTGGAAGCAAGATGCTTTGCGGCCCAACTCGCCCTTTGCAAAGAAGACTGCACGTTGCGCCTTTCAGCTCTAGGGCAATGTAGCAACGCAGAGCAGAAGTTCTAGTTCAGCCAGATCAGGCCTGCAAAGAAACTGCGTTTCACAGGCCTTTGTAAGAGATGTTCCCGGTAGGCTGTTAGAGCACTGTGCAGAGCGAGTTGTTTCTTAGCTTCCCAAAGAGCTGGAAGCAAGATGCTTTGCGGCCCAACTCGCCCTTTTGAAAGAAGCCTGCACGTTGTGCCTTTCAGCTCTAGGCCAATGTAGCACACCCAGAGCAGAAGTTCTACTTCAGCCAGATCAGGCCTGCAAAGAAACTGCGTTTGACAGGCCTTTGTAAGAGATGTTCCCCGTAGGCTGTAAGAGCACTGTGCAGAGCGAGTTGTTTCTTAGCTTCCCAAAGAGCTGGAAGCAAGATGCTTTGGGGCCCAACTCGCCCTTTCCAAAGAAGCCTGCACGTTGTGCCTTTCAGCTCTAGGGCAATGTAGCACACCCACAGCAGAAGTTCTACTTCAGCCCAATCAGGCCTGCAAAGAAACTGCGTTTCACAGGCCTTTGTAAGAGATATTCCCGGTAGGCAGTAAGAGCACTGTGCAGAGCGAGTTGTTTCTTAGCTTCCCAAAGAGCTGGAAGCAAGATGCTTTGGGGCCCAACTCGCCCTTTGGAAACAGGCCTGCACGTTGTGCCCTTCAGCTCTAGGGCAATGTAGCACACCCAGAGCAGAAGTTCTAGTTCAGCGTGATCAGGCCTGCAAAGAAACTGCATTTCACAGGCCTTTGTTAGTGATGGTTCCGGTAGGCTGTAAGAGCACTGTGCAGAGCGAGTTGTTTCATAGCTAGCCCAAAGAGCTGGAAGCAAGATTCTTTGGGGCCCAACTCGCCTTTTGCAAAGAAGCCTGCACATTGTGCCTTTCAGCTCTAGGGCCATGTAGCACACCCAGAGCAGAAGTTCTACTTCAGCCAGATCAGGCCTGCAAAGAAACTGCGTTTCACAGGCCTTTGTAAGAGATGTTCCCGGTAGGCTGTAAGAGCACTGTGCAGAGCGAGTTGTTTCTTAGCTTCCCAAAGAGCTGGAAGCAAGATGATTTGGGGCCCAACTCGCCCTTTGGAAAGAAGCCTGCACGTTGTGCCTTTCAGCTCTAGGCCAATGAAGCACACCCACAGCAGAAGTTCTACTTCAGCCACATCAGGCCTGCAAAGAAACTGCATTTCACAGGCCTTTGTAACAGATGTTCCCGGTAGGCTGTAAGAGCAGTGTGCAGAGCGAGTAGTTTCTTAGCTTCCCAAGGAGCTGGAAGCAAGATGCTTTGCGGCCCAACTCGCCCTTTGCAAAGAAGCCTGCACGTTTTGCCTTTCAGCTCTGGGGCAATGTAGCACACGCAGAGCAGAAGTTCTAGTTCAGCCAGATCAGGCCTGCAAAGAAACTGCGTTTCACAGGCCTTTGTAAGAGATGTTCCCGGTAGGCTGTTAGAGCACTGTGCAGAGCGAGTTGTTTCTTAGCTTCCCAAAGAGCTGGAAGCAAGATGCTTTTTGGCCCAACTCGCCCTTTGGAAAGAAGCCTTCACGTTGTGCCTTTCAGCTCTAGGGCCGTGTAGCACACCCAGATCAGAAGTTCTACTTCAGCCAGATCAGGCCTGCAAAGAAACTGCGTTTCACAGGCCTTTGTAAGAGATGTTCCCCGTAGGCTGTAAGAGCACTGTGCAGAGCGAGTTGTTTCTTAGCTTCCCAAAGAGCTGGAAGCAAGATGCTTTGGGGCCCAACTCGCCCTTTGCAAAGAAGCCTGCACGTTGTGCCTTTCAGCTCTAGGGCAATGTAGCACACCCAGAGCAGAAGTTCTACTTCAGCCCAATCAGGCCTGCAAAGAAACTGCGTTTCACAGGCCTTTGTAAGAGATATTCCCGGTAGGCAGTTAGAGCACTGTGCAGAGCGAGTTGTTTCTTAGCTTCCCAAAGAGCTGGAAGCAAGATGCTTTGGGGCCCAACTCGCCCTTTGGAAAGAAGCCTGCACGTTGTGCCTTTCAGCTCTAGGGCAATGTAGCACACCCAGAGCAGAAGTTCCACTTCATCCAGATCAGGCCTGCAAAGAAACTGCGTTTCACAGGCCTTTGTAAGAGATGTTCCCGGTAGGCTGTAAGAGCACTGTGCAGAGCGAGTTGTTTCTTAGCTTCCCAAAGAGCTGGAAGCAAGAAGCTTTGGGGCCCAACTCGCCCTTTGGAAAGAAGCCTGCACGTTGTGCCTTTCAGCTCTAGGCCAATGTAGCACACCAGAGCAGAAGTTCTACTTCAGCCAGATCAGGCCTGCAAAGAAACTTCGTTTCACAGGCCTTTGTAAGAGATGTTCCCTGTAGGCTGTAAGAGCACTGTGCAGAGCGAGTTGTTTCATAGCTAGCCCAAAGAGCTGGAAGCAAGATGCTTTGGGGCCCAACTCGCCCTTTGTAAAGAAGCCTGCACGTTGTGCCTTTCAGCTCTAGGCCAATGTAGCACACCCAGAGCAGAAGTTCTACTTCAGCGAGATCAGGCCTGCAAAGAAACTGCGTTTCACAGGCCTTTGTAAGAGATGTTCCCGGTAGGCTGTAAGAGCACTGTGCAGAGCGAGTTGTTTCTTAGCTTCCCAAGGAGCCAGAAGCAAGATGCTTTGCGGCCCAACTCGCCCTTTGCAAAGAAGCCTGCACGTTGTGCCTTTCAGCTCTAGGGCAATGTAGCACACGCAGAGCAGAAGTTCTAGTTCAGCCAGATCAGGCCTGCAAAGAAAGTGCGTTTCACAGGCCTTTGTAAGAGATGTTCCCGGTAGGCTGTAAGAGCACTGTGCAGAGCGAGTTGTTTCTTAGCTTCCCAAAGAGCTGGAAGCAAGATGCTTTGGGGCCCAACTCGCCTTTGGAAAGAAGCCTGCACGTTGTGCCTTTCAGCTCTAGGCCAATGTAGCACACACAGAGCAGAAGTTCTACTTCAGCCAGATCAGGCCTGCAAAGAAACTGCGTTTGAGATGCCTTTGTAAGAGATGTTCCCGGTAGGCTGTAAAAGCACTGTGCAGAGCGAGTTGTTTCTTCGCTTCCCAAAGAGCTGGAAGCAAGATGCTTTGGGGCCCAACTCGCCCTTTGGAAAGAAGCCTGCACGTTGTGCCTTTCAGCTCTAGGGAAATGTAGCACAGCCAGAGCAGAAGTTCTGGTTCAGCCAGATTAGGCCTGCAAAGAAACTGCATTTCACAGGCCTTTGTAACTGATGCTCCCGGTAGGCTGTAAGAGCACTGTGCAGAGCGAGTTGTTTCTTAGCTTCCCAAAGAGCTGGAAGCAAGATGCTTTGGGGCCCAACTCGCCCTTTGGAAAGAAGCCTGCACGTTGTGCCTTTCAGCTCTAGGGCAATGTAGCACACCCAGAGCAGAAGTTCCACTTCAGCCAGATCAGGCCTGCAAAGAAACTGCGTTTCACAGGCCTTTGTAAGAGATGTTCCCGGTAGGCTGTAAGAGCACTGTGCAGAGCGAGTTGTTTCTTAGCTTCCCAAAGAGCTGGAAGCAAGATGCTTTGGGGCCCAACTCGCCCTTTGCAAAGAAGCCTGCACGTTGTGCCTTTCAGCTCTAGGCCAATGTAGCACACCCAGAGCAGAAGTTCTACTTCAGCCATATCAGGCCTGCAAAGAAACTGCGTTTCACAGGCCTTTGTAATAGATGTTCCCGGTAGGCTGTAAGAGCACTGTGCAGAGCGCGTTGTTTCTTAGCTTCCCAAAGAGCTGGAAGCAAGATGCTTTGGGGCCCAACTTGCCCTTTGGAAAGAAGCCTGCACGTTGTGCCTTTCAGCTCTAGGGCAATGTAGAGCACCCAGAGCAGAAGTTCTAGTTCAGCCAGATCCGGCCTGCAAAGAAACTGCGTTTCACAGGCCTTTGTAAGAGATGTTCCCGGTAGGCTGTAAGAGCACTGTGCAGAGCGCCTTGTTTCTTAGCTTCCCAAAGAGCTGGAAGCAAGATGCTTTGGGGCCCAACTCGCCCTTTGCAAAGAAGCCTGCACGTTCTGCCTTTCAGCTCTAGGGCAATGTAGCACACGCAGAGCAGAAGTTCTAGTTCAGCCAGATCAGGCCTGCAAAGAAACTGCGTTTCACAGGCCTTTGTAAGAGATATTCCCGGTAGGCTGTAAGAGCACTGTGCAGAGCGACTTGTTTCTTAGCTTCCCAAAGAGCTGGAAGCAAGATGCTTTGGGGCCCAACTCGCCCTTTGGAAAGAAGCCTGCACGTTGTGCCTTTCAGCTCTAGGGAAATGTAGCACACCCAGAGCAGAAGTTCTGGTTCAGCCAGATTAGGCCTGCAAAGAAACTGCATTTCACAGGCCTTTGTAACTGATGCTCCCGGTAGGCTGTAAGAGCACTGTGCAGAGCGAGTTGTTTCTTAGCTTCCCAAAGAGCTGGAAGCAAGATGCTTTGGGGCCCAACTCGCCCTTTGGAAAGAAGCCTGCAGGTTGTGCCTTTCAGCTCTAGGCCAATGTAGCACACCCAGAGCAGAAGTTCTACTTTAGCCAGATCAGGCCTGCAAAGAAACTGCGTTTGAGAGGCCTTTGTAAGAGATGTTCCCGGTAGGCTGTAAGAGCACTGTGCAGAGCGAGTTGTTTCTTAGCTTCCCAAAGAGCTAGAAGCAAGATGCTTTGGGGCCCAAATCGCCCTTTGGAAAGAAGCCTGAACGTTGTGCCTTTCAGCTCTAGGGCAATGTAGCACACCCAGAGCAGAAGTTCCACTTCAGCCAGATCAGGCCTGCAAAGAAACTGCGTTTCACAGGCCTTTGTAATAGATGTTCCCGGTAGGCTGTAAGAGCACTGTGCAGAGCGTGTTGTTTCTTAGCTTCCCAAGGAGCTGGAAGCAAGATGCTTTGGGGCCCAACTCGCCCTTTGCAAAGAAGCCTGCACGTTGTGCCTTTCAGCTCTAGGGCAATGTAGCACACCCAGAGCAGAAGTTCTACATCAGCCAGATCAGGCCTGCAAAGAAACTGCGTTTCACAGGCCTTTGTAAGAGATGTTCCCGGTAGGCTGTAAGAGCACTGTGCAGAGCGAGTTGTTTCTTAGCTTCCCAAAGAGCTGGAAGCAAGATGCTTTGGGGCCCAACTCGCCCTTTGGAAAGAAGCCTGCACGTTGTGCCTTTCAGCTCTAGGGCCATGTAGCACACCCAGAGCAGAAGTTCTACTTCAGCCACATCAGGCCTGCAAAGAAACTGCGTTTCACAGGCCTTTGTAAGAGATGTTCCCGGTAGGCTGTAAGAGCACTGTGCAGAGCGAGTTGTTTCTTAGCTTCCCAAAGAGCTGGAAGCAAGAAGCTTTGGGGCCCAACTCGCCCTTTGGAAAGAAGCCTGCCCGTTGTGCCTTTCAGCTCTAGGTCAATGTAGCACACCCAGAGCAGAAGTTCTACTTCAGCCAGATCAGGCCTGCAAAGAAACTGCGTTTCACAGGCCTTTGTAAGAGATGTTCCCGCTAGGCTGTAAGAGCACTGTGTAGAGCGAGTTGTTTCATAGCTAGCCCAAAGAGCTGGAAGCAAGATGCTTTGGGGCCCAACTCGCCCTTTGGAAAGAAGCCTGCACGTTGTGCCTTTCAGCTCTAGGGCCATGTAGCACACCCAGAGCAGAAGTTCTACCTCAGCCAGATCAGGCCTGCAAAGAAACTGCGTTTGACAGGCCTTTGTATGAGATGTTCCCGGTAGGCTGTAAGAGCACTGTGCAGTGCGAGTTGTTTCTTAGCTTCCAAAGGAGCTGGAAGTAAGTTGCTTTGCGCCCCAACTCGCCCTTTGCAAAGAAGCCTGCACGTTGTGCCTTTCAGCTCTAGGGCAATGTAGCACACGCAGAGCAGAAGTTCTAGTTCAGCCAGATCAGGCCTGCAAAGAAACTGCGTTTCACAGGCCTTTGTAAGAGATGTTCCCGGTAGGCTGTAAGAGCACTGTGCAGAGCGAGTTGTTTCTTAGCTTCCCAAAGAGCTGGAAGCAAGATGCTTTGGGGCCCAACTCGCCCTTTGGAAAGAAGCCTGCCCGTTGTGCCTTTCAGCTCTAGGTCAATGTAGCACACCCAGAGCAGAAGTTCTACTTCAGCCAGATCAGGCCTGCAAAGAAACTGCGTTTCACAGGCCTTTGTAAGAGATGTTCCCGCTAGGCTGTAAGAGCACTGTGTAGAGCGAGTTGTTTCATAGCTAGCCCAAAGAGCTGGAAGCAAGATGCTTTGGGGCCCAACTCGCCCTTTGGAAAGAAGCCTGCACGTTGTGCCTTTCAGCTCTAGGGCCATGTAGCACACCCAGAGCAGAAGTTCTACCTCAGCCAGATCAGGCCTGCAAAGAAACTGCGTTTGACAGGCCTTTGTATGAGATGTTCCCGGTAGGCTGTAAGAGCACTGTGCAGTGCGAGTTGTTTCTTAGCTTCCAAAGGAGCTGGAAGTAAGTTGCTTTGCGCCCCAACTCGCCCTTTGCAAAGAAGCCTGCACGTTGTGCCTTTCAGCTCTAGGGCAATGTAGCACACGCAGAGCAGAAGTTCTAGTTCAGCCAGATCAGGCCTGCAAAGAAACTGCGTTTCACAGGCCTTTGTAAGAGATGTTCCCGGTAGGCTGTAAGAGCACTGTGCAGAGCGAGTTGTTTCTTAGCTTCCCAAAGAGCTGGAAGCAAGATGCTTTGGGGCCCAACTCGCCTTTGGAAAGAAGCCTGCACGTTGTGCCTTTCAGCTCTAGGCCAATGTAGCACACCCAGAGCAGAAGTTCTACTTCAGCCAGATCAGGCCTGCAAAGAAAGTGCGTTTGAGATGCCTTTGTAAGAGATGTTCCCGGTAGGCTGTAAAAGCACTGTGCAGAGCGAGTTGTTTCTTCGCTTCCCAAAGAGCTGGAAGCAAGATGCTTTGGGGCCCAACTCGCCCTTTGGAAAGAAGCCTGCACGTTGTGCCTTTCAGCTCTAGGGAAATGTAGCACAGCCAGAGCAGAAGTTCTGGTTCAGCCAGATTAGGCCTGCAAAGAAACTGCATTTCACAGGCCTTTGTAACTGATGCTCCCGGTAGGCTGTAAGAGCACTGTGCAGAGCGAGTTGTTTCTTAGCTTCCCAAAGAGCTGGAAGCAAGATGCTTTGGGGCCCAACTCGCCCTTTGGAAAGAAGCCTGCACGTTGTGCCTTTCAGCTCTAGGGCAATGTAGCACACCCAGAGCAGAAGTTCCACTTCAGCCAGATCAGGCCTGCAAAGAAACTGCGTTTCACAGGCCTTTGTAAGAGATGTTCCCGGTAGGCTGTAAGAGCACTGTGCAGAGCGAGTTGTTTCTTAGCTTCCCAAAGAGCTGGAAGCAAGATGCTTTGGGGCCCAACTCGCCCTTTGCAAAGAAGCCTGCACGTTGTGCCTTTCAGCTCTAGGCCAATGTAGCACACCCAGAACAGAAGTTCTACTTCAGCCATATCAGGCCTGCAAAGAAACTGCGTTTCACAGGCCTTTGTAAGAGATGTTCCCAGTAGGCTGTAAGAGCACTGTGCAGAGCGAGTTGTTTCTTAGCTTCCCAAAGAGCTGGAAGCAAGATGCTTTGGGGCCCAACTCGCCCTTTGGAAAGAAGCCTGCACGTTGTGCCTTTCAGCTCTAGGGCAATGTAGAGCACCCAGAGCAGAAGTTCTAGTTCAGCCAGATCCGGCCTGCAAAGAAACTGCGTTTCACAGGCCTTTGTAAGAGATGTTCCCGGTAGGCTGTAAGAGCACTGTGCAGAGCGAGTTGTTTCTTAGCTTCCCAAAGAGCTGGAAGCAAGATGCTTTGGGGCCCAACTCGCCCTTTGGAAAGAAGCCTGCACGTTGTGCCTTTCAGCTCTAGGGCCATGTAGCACACCCAGAGCAGAAGTTCTAGTTCAGCCAGATCAGGCCTGCAAAGAAACTGCATTTCACAGGCCTTTGTAACTGATGCTCCCGGTAGGCTGTAAGAGCACTGTGCAGAGCGAGTTGTTTCATAGCTAGCCCAAAGAGCTGGAAGCAAGATGCTTTGGGGCCCAACTCGCCCTTTGGAAAGAAGCCTGCACGTTGTGCCTTTCAGCTCTAGGGCCATGTAGCACACCCAGAGCAGAAGTTCTACTTCAGCCACATCAGGCCTGCAAAGAAACTGCGTTTCACAGGCCTTTGTAAGAGATGTTCCCGGTAGGCTGTAAGAGCACTGTGCAGAGCGAGTTGTTTCTTAGCTTCCCAAAGAGCTGGAAGCAAGAAGCTTTGGGGCCCAACTCGCCCTTTGGAAAGAAGCCTGCACGTTGTCCCTTTCAGCTCTAGGCCAATGTAGCACACCCAGAGCAGAAGTTCTACTTCAGCCAGATCAGGCCTGCAAAGAAACTGCGTTTCACAGGCCTTTGTAAGAGATGTTCCCGGTAGGCTGTAAGAGCACTGTGCAGAGCGAGTTGTTTCATAGCTAGCCCAAAGAGCTGGAAGCAAGATGCTTTGTGGCCCAACTCGCCCTTTGGAAAGAAGCCTGCACGTTGTGCCTTTCAGCTCTAGGGCCATGTAGCACACCCAGAGCAGAAGTTCTACCTCAGCCAGATCAGGCCTGCAAAGAAACTGCGTTTGACAGGCCTTTGTATGAGATGTTCCCGGTAGGCTGTAAGAGCACTGTGCAGTGCGAGTTGTTTCTTAGCTTCCCAAGGAGCTGGAAGCAAGTTGCTTTGCGGCCCAACTCGCCCTTTGCAAAGAAGCCTGCACGTTGTGCCTTTCAGCTCTAGGGCAATGTAGCACACGCAGAGCAGAAGTTCTAGTTCAGTCAGATCCGGCCTGCAAAGCAACTGCATTTCACAGGTCTTTGTAAGAGATGTTCCCAGTAGGCTGTAAGAGGACTGTGCAGAGCGAGTTGTTTCTTAGCTTCCCAAAGAGCTGGAAGCAAGATGCTTTGGGGCCCAACTCGCCCTTTGGAAAGAAGCCTGAACGTTGTGCCTTTCAGCTCTAGGCCAATGTAGCACACCCAGAGCAGAAGTTCTACTTCAGCCAGATCAGGCCTGCAAAGAAACTGCGTTTCACAGGCCTTTGTAAGAGATGTTCCCGGTAGGCTGTAAGAGCACTGTGCAGAGCGAGTTGTTTCTTGGCTTCCCAAGGAGCTGGAAGCAAGATCCTTGCGGCCCAACTCGCCCTTTGCAAAGAAGCCTGCACGTTGTGCCTTTCAGCTCTAGGGCAATGTAGCACACCCAGAGCAGAAGTTCTACTTCAGCGAGATCAGGCCTGCAAAGAAACTGCGTTTCACAGGCCTTTGTAAGAGATGTTCCCGGTAGGCTGTAAGAGCACTGTGCAGAGCGAGTTGTTTCTTAGCTTCCCAAGGAGCTGGAAGCAAGATGCTTTGGGGCCCAACTCGCCCTTTGGAAAGAAGCCTGCACGCTGTGCCTTTCAGCTCTAGGGCAATGTAGCACACGCAGAGCAGAAGTTCTACTTCAGCCAGATCAGGCCTGCAAAGAAACTGCGTTTCACAGGCCTTTGTAAGAGATGTTCCCGGTAGGCTGTAGGAGCACTGTGCAGAGCGAGTTGTTTCTTAGCTTCCCAAAGAGCTGGAAGCAAGATGCTTTGCGGCCCAACTCGCCCTTTGGAAAGAAGCCTGCACGTTGTGCCTTTCAGCTCTAGGGCAATGTAGAGCACCCAGAGCAGAAGTTCTACTTCAGCCAGATCAGGCCTGCAAAGAAACTGCGTTACACAGGCCTTTGTAAGAGATGTTCCCGGGACTCTGTAAAAGCACTGTGCAGAGCGAGTTGTTTCTTAGCTTCCCAAAGAGCTGGAAGCAAGATGCTTTGGGGCCCAACTCGCCCTTTGGAAAGAAGCCTGCACGTTGTGCCTTTCAGCTCTAGGGCAATGTAGAGCACCCAGAGCAGAAGTTCCACTTCAGCCAGATCAGGCCTGCAAAGATACTGCGTTTCACAGGCCTTTGTAAGAGATGTTCCCGGTAGGCTGTAAGAGCACTGTGCAGAGCGAGTTGTTTCTTAGCTTCCCAAAGAGCTGGAAGCAAGATGCTTTGGGGCCCAACTCGCCCTTTGGAAAGAAGCCTGCACGTTGTGCCTTTCAGCTCTAGGGCCATGTAGCACACCCAGAGCAGAAGTTCTAGTTCAGCCAGATCAGGCCTGCAAAGAAACTGCATTTCACAGGCCTTTGTAACTGATGCTCCCGGTAGGCTGTAAGAGCACTCTGCAGAGCGAGTTCTTTCATAGCTAGCCCAAAGAGCTGGAAGCAAGATGCTTTGGGGCCCAACTCGCCCTTTGGAAAGAAGCCTGCACGTTGTGCCTTTCAGCTCTAGGGCCATGTAGCACACCCAGAGCAGAAGTTCTACTTCAGCCACATCAGGCCTGCAAAGAAACTGCGTTTCACAGGCCTTTGTAAGATGTGTTCCCGGTAGGCTGTAAGAGCACTGTGCAGAGCGAGTTGTTTCTTAGCTTCCCAAAGAGCTGGAAGCAAGAAGCTTTGGGGCCCAACTCGCCCTTTGGAAAGAAGCCTGCACGTTGTCCCTTTCAGCTCTAGGCCAATGTAGCACACCCAGAGCAGAAGTTCTACTTCAGCCAGATCAGGCCTGCAAAGAAACTGCGTTTCACAGGCCTTTGTAAGAGATGTTCCCGGTAGGCTGTAAGAGCACTGTGCAGAGCGAGTTGTTTCATAGCTAGCCCAAAGAGCTGGAAGCAAGATGCTTTGGGGCCCAACTCGCCCTTTGGAAAGAAGCCTGCACGTTGTGCCTTTCAGCTCTAGGGCCATGTAGCACACCCAGAGCAGAAGTTCTACCTCAGCCAGATCAGGCCTGCAAAGAAACTGCGTTTGACAGGCCTTTGTATGAGATGTTCCCGGTAGGCTGTAAGAGCACTGTGCAGTGCGAGTTGTTTCTTAGCTTCCCAAGGAGCTGGAAGCAAGTTGCTTTGCGGCCCAACTCGCCCTTTGCAAAGAAGCCTGCACGTTGTGCCTTTCAGCTCTAGGGCAATGTAGCACACGCAGAGCAGAAGTTCTAGTTCAGTCAGATCCGGCCTGCAAAGCAACTGCATTTCACAGGCCTTTGTAAGAGATGTTCCCAGTAGGCTGTAAGAGCACTGTGCAGAGCGAGTTGTTTCTTAGCTTCCCAAAGAGCTGGAAGCAAGATGCTTTGGGGCCCAACTCGCCCTTTGGAAACAGGCCTGCACGTTGTGCCCTTCAGCTCTAGGGCAATGTAGCACACCCAGAGCAGAAGTTCTAGTGCAGCGTGATCAGGCCTGCAAAGAAACTGCATTTCACAGGCCTTTGTAAGTGATGGTTCCGGTAGGCTGTAAGAGCACTGTGCAGAGCGAGTTGTTTCATAGCTAGCCCAAAGAGCTGGAAGCAAGATGCTTTGGGGCCCAACTCGCCTTTTGCAAAGAAGCCTGCACATTGTGCCTTTCAGCTTTAGGGCCATGTAGCACACCCAGAGCAGAAGTTCTACTTCAGCCAGATCAGGCCTGCAAAGAAACTGCGTTTCACAGGCCTTTGTAAGAGATCTTCCCGGTAGGCTGTAAGAGCACTGTGCAGAGCGAGTTGTTACTTAGCTTCCCAAAGAGCTGGAAGCAAGATGCTTTGGGGCCCAACTCGCCCTTTGGAAAGAAGCCTGCACGTTGTGCCTTTCAGCTCTAGGGCAAGGTAGAGCACCCAGAGCAGAAGTTCCACTTCAGCCAGATCAGGCCTGCAAAGAAACTGCGTTTCACAGGCCTTTGTAAGAGATGTTCCCGGTAGGCTGTAAGAGCACTGTGCAGAGCGAGTTGTTTCTTAGCTTCCCAAAGAGCTGGAAGCAAGATGCTTTGGGGCCCAACTCGCCCTTTGGAAAGAAGCCTGCACGTTGTGCCTTTCAGCTCTAGGGCCATGTAGCACACCCAGAGCAGAAGTTCTAGTTCAGCCAGATCAGGCCTGCAAAGAAACTGCATTTCACAGGCCTTTGTAACTGATGCTCCCGGTAGGCTGTAAGAGCACTGTGCAGAGCGAGTTGTTTCATAGCTAGCCCAAAGAGCTGGAAGCAAGATGCTTTGGGGCCCAACTCGCCCTTTGGAAAGAAGCCTGCACGTTGTGCCTTTCAGCTCTAGGGCCATGTAGCACACACAGAGCAGAAGTTCTACTTCAGCCACATCAGGCCTGCAAAGAAACTGCGTTTCACAGGCCTTTGTAAGAGATGTTCCCGGTAGGCTGTAAGAGCACTGTGCAGAGCGAGTTGTTTCTTAGCTTCCCAAAGAGCTGGAAGCAAGAAGCTTTGGGGCCCAACTCGCCCTTTGGAAAGAAGCCTGCACGTTGTGCCTTTCAGCTCTAGGCCAATGTAGCACACCCAGAGCAGAAGTTCTACTTCAGCCAGATCAGGCCTGCAAAGAAACTGCGTTTCACAGGCCTTTGTAAGAGATGTTCCCGGTAGGCTGTAAGAGCACTGTGCAGAGCGAGTTGTTTCATAGCTAGCCCAAAGAGCTGGAAGCAAGATGCTTTGGGGCCCAACTCGCCCTTTGGAAAGAAGCCTGCACGTTGTGCCTTTCAGCTCTAGGGCCATGTAGCACACCCAGAGCAGAAGTTCTACCTCAGCCAGATCAGGCCTGCAAAGAAACTGCGTTTGACAGGCCTTTGGATGAGATGTTCCCGGTAGGCTGTAAGAGCACTGTGCAGTGCGAGTTGTTTCTTAGCTTCCCAAGGAGCTGGAAGCAATTTGCTTTGCGGCCCAACTCGCCCTTTGCAAAGAAGCCTGCACGTTGTGCCTTTCAGCTCTAGGGCAATGTAGCACACCCAGAGCAGAAGTTCTACTTCAGCCAGATCAGGCCTGCAAAGAAACTGCGTTTCACAGGCCTTTGTAAGAGATGTTCCCAGTAGGCTGTAAGAGCACTGTGCAGAGCGACTTGTTTCTTAGCTTCCCAAAGAGCTGGAAGCAAGATGCTTTGGGGCCCAACTCGCCCTTTGGAAACAGGCCTGCACGTTGCGCCCTTCAGCTCTAGGGCAATGTAGCACACCCAGAGCAGAAGTTCTAGTGCAGCGTGATCAGGCCTGCAAAGAAACTGCATTTCACAGGCCTTTGTAAGTGATGGTTCCGGTAGGCTGTAAGAGCACTGTGCAGAGCGAGTTGTTTCATAGCTAGCCCAAAGAGCTGGAAGCAAGATGCTTTGGGGCCCAACTCGCCCTTTGGAAAGAAGCCTGCACGTTGTGCCTTTCAGCTCTAGGGCCATTTAGCACACCCAGAGCAGAAGTTCTAGTTCAGCCAGATCAGGCCTGCAAAGAAACTGCATTTCACAGGCCTTTGTAACTGATGCTCCCGGTAGGCTGTAAGAGCACTCTGCAGAGCGAGTTGTTTCATAGCTAGCCCAAAGAGCTGGAAGCAAGATGCTTTGGGGCCCAACTCGCCCTTTGGAAAGAAGCCTGCACGTTGTGCCTTTCAGCTCTAGGGCCATGTAGCACACCCAGAGCAGAAGTTCTACTTCAGCCACATCAGGCCTGCAAAGAAACTGCGTTTCACAGGCCTTTGTAAGAGATGTTCCCGGTAGGCTGTAAGAGCACTGTGCAGAGCGAGTTGTTTCTTAGCTTCCCAAAGAGCTGGAAGCAAGAAGCTTTGGGGCCCAACTCGCCCTTTGGAAAGAAGCCTGCACGTTGTCCCTTTCAGCTCTAGGCCAATGTAGCACACCCAGAGCAGAAGTTCTACTTCAGCCAGATCAGGCCTGCAAAGAAACTGCGTTTCACAGGCCTTTGTAAGAGATGTTCCCGGTAGGCTGTAAGAGCACTGTGCAGAGCGAGTTGTTTCATAGCTAGCCCAAAGAGCTGGAAGCAAGATGCTTTGGGGCCCAACTCGCCCTTTGGAAAGAAGCCTGCACGTTGTGCCTTTCAGCTCTAGGGCCATGTAGCACACCCAGAGCAGAAGTTCTACCTCAGCCAGATCAGGCCTGCAAAGAAACTGCGTTTGACAGGCCTTTGTATGAGATGTTCCCGGTAGGCTGTAAGAGCACTGTGCAGTGCGAGTTGTTTCTTAGCTTCCCAAGGAGCTGGAAGCAAGTTGCTTTGCGGCCCAACTCGCCCTTTGCAAAGAAGCCTGCACGTTGTGCCTTTCAGCTCTAGGGCAATGTAGCACACGCAGAGCAGAAGTTCTAGTTCAGTCAGATCCGGCCTGCAAAGCAACTGCATTTCACAGGCCTTTGTAAGAGATGTTCCCAGTAGGCTGTAAGAGCACTGTGCAGAGCGAGTTGTTTCTTAGCTTCCCAAAGAGCTGGAAGCAAGATGCTTTGGGGCCCAACTCGCCCTTTGGAAACAGGCCTGCACGTTGTGCCCTTCAGCTCTAGGGCAATGTAGCACACCCAGAGCAGAAGTTCTAGTGCAGCGTGATCAGGCCTGCAAAGAAACTGCATTTCACAGGCCTTTGTAAGTGATGGTTCCGGTAGGCTGTAAGAGCACTGTGCAGAGCGAGTTGTTTCATAGCTAGCCCAAAGAGCTGGAAGCAAGATGCTTTGGGGCCCAACTCCCCTTTTGCAAAGAAGCCTGCACATTGTGCCTTTCAGCTTTAGGCCAATGTAGCACACCCAGAGCAGAAGTTCTACTTCAGCCAGATCAGGCCTGCAAAGAAACTGCGTTTCACAGGCCTTTGTAAGAGATCTTCCCGGTAGGCTGTAAGAGCACTGTGCAGAGCGAGTTGTTACTTAGCTTCCCAAAGAGCTGGAAGCAAGATGCTTTGGGGCCCAACTCGCCCTTTGGAAAGAAGCCTGCACGTTGTGCCTTTCAGCTCTAGGGCAAGGTAGAGCACCCAGAGCAGAAGTTCCACTTCAGCCAGATCAGGCCTGCAAAGAAACTGCGTTTCACAGGCCTTTGTAAGAGATGTTCCCGGTAGGCTGTAAGAGCACTGTGCAGAGCGAGTTGTTTCTTAGCTTCCCAAAGAGCTGGAAGCAAGATGCTTTGGGGCCCAACTCGCCCTTTGGAAAGAAGCCTGCACGTTGTGCCTTTCAGCTCTAGGGCCATGTAGCACACCCAGAGCAGAAGTTCTACCTCAGCCAGATCAGGCCTGCAAAGAAACTGCGTTTGACAGGCCTTTGTATGAGATGTTCCCGGTAGGCTGTAAGAGCACTGTGCAGTGCGAGTTGTTTCTTAGCTTCCCAAGGAGCTGGAAGCAATTTGCTTTGCGGCCCAACTCGCCCTTTGCAAAGAAGCCTGCACGTTGTGCCTTTCAGCTCTAGGGCAATGTAGCACACCCAGAGCAGAAGTTCTACTTCAGCCAGATCAGGCCTGCAAAGAAACTGCGTTTCACAGGCCTTTGTAAGAGATGTTCCCAGTAGGCTGTAAGAGCACTGTGCAGAGCGACTTGTTTCTTAGCTTCCCAAAGAGCTGGAAGCAAGATGCTTTGGGGCCCAACTCGCCCTTTGGAAACAGGCCTGCACGTTGCGCCCTTCAGCTCTAGGGCAATGTAGCACACCCAGAGCAGAAGTTCTAGTGCAGCGTGATCAGGCCTGCAAAGAAACTGCATTTCACAGGCCTTTGTAAGTGATGGTTCCGGTAGGCTGTAAGAGCACTGTGCAGAGCGAGTTGTTTCATAGCTAGCCCAAAGAGCTGGAAGCAAGATGCTTTGGGGCCCAACTCGCCTTTTGCAAAGAAGCCTGAACATTGTGCCTTTCAGCTCTAGTGCCATGTAGCACACCCAGAGCAGAAGTTCTACTTCAGCCAGATCAGGCCTGCAAAGAAACTGCGTTTCACAGGCCTTTGTAAGAGATGTTCCCGGTAGGCTGTAAGAGCACGGTGCAGAGCGAGTTGTTTCTTAGCTTCCCAAAGAGCTGGAAGCAAGATGCTTTGGGGCCCAACTCGCCCTTTGGAAAGAAGCCTGCACGTTGTGCCTTTCAGCTCTAGGCCAAAGCAGCACACCCAGAGCAGAAGTTCTACTTCAGCCACATCAGGCCTGCAAAGAAACTGCGTTTCACAGGCCTTTGTAAGAGATGTTCCCGGTAGGCTGTAAGAGCACTGTGCAGAGCGATTTGTTTCTTAGCTTCCCAAGGAGCTGGAAGCAAGATGCTTTGCGGCCCAACTCGCCCTTTGCAAAGAAGCCTGCACGTTGTGCCCTTCAGCTCTAGGGCAATGTAGCACACGCAGAGCAGAATTTCTAGTTCAGCCAGATCAGGCCTGCAAAGAAACTGTGTTTAACAGGCCTTTGTAAGAGATGTTCCCACTAGGCTGTAAGAGCACTGTGCAGAGCGAATTGTTTCTTAGCTTCCCAAAGAGCTGGAAGCAAGATGGTTTGGGGCCTAACTCGCCCTTTGGAAAGAAGCCTGCACGTTGTGCCTTTCAGCTCTAGGCCAATGTAGCACACCCAGAGCAGAAGTTCTACTTCAGCCAGATCAGGCCTGCAAAGAAACTGCGTTTCACAGGCCTTTGTAAGAGATGTTCCCGGTAGGCTGTAAGAGCACTGTGCAGAGCGAGTTGTTTCTTAGCTTCCCAAAGAGCTGGAAGCAAGATGCTTTGGGGCCCAACTCGCCCTTTGCAAAGAAGCCTGCACGTTGTGCCTTTAGCTCTAGGGCAATGTAGCACACCCAGAGCAGAAGTTCTACTTCAGCCACATCAGGCCTGCAAAGAAACTGCGTTTCACAGGCCTTTGTAAGAGATATTCCCGGTAGGCAGTAAGAGCACTGTGCAGAGCGAGTTGTTTCTTAGCTTCCCAAAGAGCTGGAAGCAAGATGCTTTGGGGCCCAACTCGCCCTTTGGAAAGAAGCCTGCACGTTGTGCCTTTCAGCTCTAGGGCAATGTAGCACACCCAGAGCAGAAGTTCTAGTTCAGCCAGATCAGGCCTGCCAAGAAACTTCGTTTCACAGGCCTTTGTAAGAGATGTTCCCGGTAGGCTGTAAGAGCACTGTGCAGAGCGAGTTGTTTCATAGCTAGCCCAAAGAGCTGGAAGCAAGATGCTTTGGGGCCCAACTCGCCCTTTGGAAAGAAGCCTGCACGTTGTGCCTTTCAGCTCTAGGGCCATGTAGCACACCCAGAGCAGAAGTTCTACCTCAGCCAGATCAGGCCTGCAAAGAAACTGCGTTTGACAGGCCTTTGTATGAGATGTTCCCAGTAGTCTGTAAGAGCACTGTGCAGAACGAGTTGTTTCTTAGCTTCCCAAAGAGCTGGAAGCAAGATGCTTTTGGGCCCAACTCGCCCTTTGGAAAGAAGCCTGCAGGTTGTGCCTTTCAGCTCTAGGCCAATGTAGCACACCCAGAGCAGAAGTTCTACTTCACCGAGATCAGGCCTGCAAAGAAACTGCGTTTCACAGGCATTTGTAAGAGATGTTCCCGGTAGGCTGTAAGAGCACTGTGCAGAGCGAGTTGTTTCTTAGCTTCCCAAGGAGCTGGAAGCACGATGCTTTGCGGCCCAACTCGCCCTTTGCCAAGAAGCCTGCACTTTGTGCCTTTCAGCTCTAGGCCAATGTAGCACACCCAGAGCAGAAGTTCTACTTCAGCCAGATCAGGCCTGCAAAGCAACTGCGTTTGAGATGCCTTTGTAAGAGATGTTCCCGGTAGGCTGTAAAAGCACTGTGCAGAGCGAGTGGTTTCTTAGCTTCCCAAAGAGCTGGAAGCAAGATGCTTTGGGGCCCAACTCGCCCTTTGGAAAGAAGCCTGCACGTTGTGCCTTTCAGCTCTAGGGCCATGTAGCACACCCAGAGCAGAAGTTCTAGTTCAGCCAGATCAGGCCTGCAAAGAAACTGCATTTCACAGGCCTTTGTAACTGATGCTCCCGGTAGGCTGTAAGAGCACTGTGCAGAGCGAGTTGTTTCATAGCTAGCCCAAAGAGCTGGAAGCAAGATGCTTTGGGGCCCAACTCGCCCTTTGGAAAGAAGCCTGCACGTTGTGCCTTTCAGCTCTATGGCCATGTAGCACACCCAGAGCAGAAGTTCTACTTCAGCCACATCAGGCCTGCAAAGAAACTGCGTTTCACAGGCCTTTGTAAGAGATGTTCCCGGTAGGCTGTAAGAGCACTGTGCAGAGCGAGTTGTTTCTTAGCTTCCCAAAGAGCTGGAAGCAAGAAGCTTTGGGGCCCAACTCGCCCTTTGGAAAGAAGCCTGCACGTTGTCCCTTTCAGCTCTAGGCCAATGTAGCACACCCAGAGCAGAAGTTCTACTTCAGCCAGATCAGGCCTGCAAAGAAACTGCGTTTCACAGGCCTTTGTAAGAGATGTTCCCGGTAGGCTGTAAGAGCACTGTGCAGAGCGAGTTGTTTCATAGCTAGCCCAAAGAGCTGGAAGCAAGATGCTTTGGGGCCCAACTCGCCCTTTGGAAAGAAGCCTGCACGTTGTGCCTTTCAGCTCTAGGGCCATGTAGCACACCCAGAGCAGAAGTTCTACCTCAGCCAGATCAGGCCTGCAAAGAAACTGCGTTTGACAGGCCTTTGTATGAGATGTTCCCGGTAGGCTGTAAGAGCACTGTGCAGTGCGAGTTGTTTCTTAGCTTCCCAAGGAGCTGGAAGCAAGTTGCTTTGCGGCCCAACTCGCCCTTTGCAAAGAAGCCTGCACGTTGTGCCTTTCAGCTCTAGGGCAATGTAGCACACGCAGAGCAGAAGTTCTAGTTCAGTCAGATCCGGCCTGCAAAGCAACTGCATTTCACAGGCCTTTGTAAGAGATGTTCCCAGTAGGCTGTAAGAGCACTGTGCAGAGCGAGTTGTTTCTTAGCTTCCCAAAGAGCTGGAAGCAAGATGCTTTGGGGCCCAACTCGCCCTTTGGAAACAGGCCTGCACGTTGTGCCCTTCAGCTCTAGGGCAATGTAGCACACCCAGAGCAGAAGTTCTAGTGCAGCGTGATCAGGCCTGCAAAGAAACTGCATTTCACAGGCCTTTGTAAGTGATGGTTCCGGTAGGCTGTAAGAGCACTGTGCAGAGCGAGTTGTTTCATAGCTAGCCCAAAGAGCTGGAAGCAAGATGCTTTGGGGCCCAACTCGCCTTTTGCAAAGAAGCCTGCACATTGTGCCTTTCAGCTTTAGGGCCATGTAGCACACCCAGAGCAGAAGTTCTACTTCAGCCAGATCAGGCCTGCAAAGAAACTGCGTTTCACAGGCCTTTGTAAGAGATCTTCCCGGTAGGCTGTAAGAGCACTGTGCAGAGCGAGTTGTTACTTAGCTTCCCAAAGAGCTGGAAGCAAGATGCTTTGGGGCCCAACTCGCCCTTTGGAAAGAAGCCTGCACGTTGTGCCTTTCAGCTCTAGGGCAAGGTAGAGCACCCAGAGCAGAAGTTCCACTTCAGCCAGATCAGGCCTGCAAAGAAACTGCGTTTCACAGGCCTTTGTAAGAGATGTTCCCGGTAGGCTGTAAGAGCACTGTGCAGAGCGAGTTGTTTCTTAGCTTCCCAAAGAGCTGGAAGCAAGATGCTTTGGGGCCCAACTCGCCCTTTGGAAAGAAGCCTGCACGTTGTGCCTTTCAGCTCTAGGGCCATGTAGCACACCCAGAGCAGAAGTTCTAGTTCAGCCAGATCAGGCCTGCAAAGAAACTGCATTTCACAGGCCTTTGTAACTGATGCTCCCGGTAGGCTGTAAGAGCACTGTGCAGAGCGAGTTGTTTCATAGCTAGCCCAAAGAGCTGGAAGCAAGATGCTTTGGGGCCCAACTCGCCCTTTGGAAAGAAGCCTGCACGTTGTGCCTTTCAGCTCTAGGGCCATGTAGCACACACAGAGCAGAAGTTCTACTTCAGCCACATCAGGCCTGCAAAGAAACTGCGTTTCACAGGCCTTTGTAAGAGATGTTCCCGGTAGGCTGTAAGAGCACTGTGCAGAGCGAGTTGTTTCTTAGCTTCCCAAAGAGCTGGAAGCAAGAAGCTTTGGGGCCCAACTCGCCCTTTGGAAAGAAGCCTGCACGTTGTGCCTTTCAGCTCTAGGCCAATGTAGCACACCCAGAGCAGAAGTTCTACTTCAGCCAGATCAGGCCTGCAAAGAAACTGCGTTTCACAGGCCTTTGTAAGAGATGTTCCCGGTAGGCTGTAAGAGCACTGTGCAGAGCGAGTTGTTTCATAGCTAGCCCAAAGAGCTGGAAGCAAGATGCTTTGGGGCCCAACTCGCCCTTTGGAAAGAAGCCTGCACGTTGTGCCTTTCAGCTCTAGGGCCATGTAGCACACCCAGAGCAGAAGTTCTACCTCAGCCAGATCAGGCCTGCAAAGAAACTGCGTTTGTCAGGCCTTTGTATGAGATGTTCCCGGTAGGCTGTAAGAGCACTGTGCAGTGCGAGTTGTTTCTTAGCTTCCCAAGGAGCTGGAAGCAAGTTGCTTTGCGGCCCAACTCGCCCTTTGCAAAGAAGCCTGCACGTTGTGCCTTTCAGCTCTAGGGCAATGTAGCACACGCAGAGCAGAAGTTCTAGTTCAGTCAGATCCGGCCTGCAAAGCAACTGCATTTCACAGGCCTTTGTAAGAGATGTTCCCAGTAGGCTGTAAGAGCACTGTGCAGAGCGAGTTGTTTCTTAGCTTCCCAAAGAGCTGGAAGCAAGATGCTTTGGGGCCCAACTCGCCCTTTGGAAACAGGCCTGCACGTTGTGCCCTTCAGCTCTAGGGCAATGTAGCACACCCAGAGCAGAAGTTCTAGTGCAGCGTGATCAGGCCTGCAAAGAAACTGCATTTCACAGGCCTTTGTAAGTGATGGTTCCGGTAGGCTGTAAGAGCACTGTGCAGAGCGAGTTGTTTCATAGCTAGCCCAAAGAGCTGGAAGCAAGATGCTTTCTGGCCCAACTCGCCTTTTGCAAAGAAGCCTGCACATTGTGCCTTTCAGCTTTAGGGCCATGTAGCACACCCAGAGCAGAAGTTCTACTTCAGCCAGATCAGGCCTGCAAAGAAACTGCGTTTCACAGGCCTTTGTAAGAGATCTTCCCGGTAGGCTGTAAGAGCACTGTGCAGAGCGAGTTGTTACTTAGCTTCCCAAAGAGCTGGAAGCAAGATGCTTTGGGGCCCAACTCGCCCTTTGGAAAGAAGCCTGCACGTTGTGCCTTTCAGCTCTAGGGCAAGGTAGAGCACCCAGAGCAGAAGTTCCACTTCAGCCAGATCAGGCCTGCAAAGAAACTGCGTTTCACAGGCCTTTGTAAGAGATGTTCCCGGTAGGCTGTAAGAGCACTGTGCAGAGCGAGTTGTTTCTTAGCTTCCCAAAGAGCTGGAAGCAAGATGCTTTGGGGCCCAACTCGCCCTTTGGAAAGAAGCCTGCACGTTGTGCCTTTCAGCTCTAGGGCCATGTAGCACACCCAGAGCAGAAGTTCTAGTTCAGCCAGATCAGGCCTGCAAAGAAACTGCATTTCACAGGCCTTTGTAACTGATGCTCCCGGTAGGCTGTAAGAGCACTGTGCAGAGCGAGTTGTTTCATAGCTAGCCCAAAGAGCTGGAAGCAAGATGCTTTGGGGCCCAACTCGCCCTTTGGAAAGAAGCCTGCACGTTGTGCCTTTCAGCTCTAGGGCCATGTAGCACACACAGAGCAGAAGTTCTACTTCAGCCAGATCAGGCCTGCAAAGAAACTGCGTTTCACAGGCCTTTGTAAGAGATGTTCCCGGTAGGCAGTAAGAGCACTGTGCAGAGCGAGTTGTTTCTTAGCTTCCCAAAGAGCTGGAAGCAAGAAGCTTTGGGGCCCAACTCGCCCTTTGGAAAGAAGCCTGCACGTCGTGCCTTTCAGCTCTAGGCCAATGTAGCACACCCAGAGCAGAAGTTCTACTTCAGCCAGATCAGGCCTGCAAAGAAACTGCGTTTCACAGGCCTTTGTAAGAGATGTTCCCGGTAGGCTGTAAGAGCACTGTGCAGAGCGAGTTGTTTCATAGCTAGCCCAAAGAGCTGGAAGCAAGATGCTTTGGGGCCCAACTCGCCCTTAGGAAAGAAGCCTGCACGTTGTGCCTTTCAGCTCTAGGGCCATGTAGCACACCCAGAGCAGAAGTTCTACCTCAGCCAGATCAGGCCTGCAAAGAAACTGCGTTTGACAATCCTTTGTATGAGATGTTCCCGGTAGGCTGTAAGAGCACTGTGCAGTGCGAGTTGTTTCTTAGCTTCCCAAGGAGCTGGAAGCAAGTTGCTTTGCGGCCCAACTCGCCCTTTGCAAAGAAGCCTGCACGTTGTGCCTTTCAGCTCTAGGGCAATGTAGCACACCCAGAGCAGAAGTTCTACTTCAGCCAGATCAGGTCTGCAAAGAAACTGCGTTTCACAGGCCTTTGTAAGAGATGTTCCCAGTAGGCTGTAAGAGCACTGTGCAGAGCGACTTGTTTCTTAGCTTCCCAAAGAGCTGGAAGCAAGATGCTTTGGGGCCCAACTCGCCCTTTGGAAACAGGCCTGCACGTTGCGCCCTTCAGCTCTAGGGCAATGTAGCACACCCAGAGCAGAAGTTCTAGTGCAGCGTGATCAGGCCTGCAAAGAAACTGCATTTCACAGGCCTTTGTAAGTGATGGTTCCGGTAGGCTGTAAGAGCACTGTGCAGAGCGAGTTGTTTCATAGCTAGCCCAAAGAGCTGGAAGCAAGATGCTTTGGGGCCCAACTCGCCTTTTGCAAAGAAGCCTGAACATTGTGCCTTTCAGCTCTAGGGCCATGTAGCACACCCAGAGCAGAAGTTCTACTTCAGCCAGATCAGGCCTGCAAAGAAACTGCGTTTCACAGGCCTTTGTAAGAGATGTTCCCGGTAGGCTGTAAGAGCACTGTGCAGAGCGAGTTGTTTCTTAGCTTCCCAAAGAGCTGGAAGCAAGATGCTTTGGGGCCCAACTCGCCCTTTGGAAAGAAGCCTGCACGTTGTGCCTTTCAGCTCTAGGGCCATGTAGCACACCCAGAGCAGAAGTTCTAGTTCAGCCAGATCAGGCCTGCAAAGAAACTGCATTTCACAGGCCTTTGTAACTGATGCTCCCGGTAGGCTGTAAGAGCACTGTGCAGAGCGAGTTGTTTCATAGCTAGCCCAAAGAGCTGGAAGCAAGATGCTTTGGGGCCCAACTCGCCCTTTGGAAAGAAGCCTGCACGTTGTGCCTTTCAGCTCTAGGGCCATGTAGCACACACAGAGCAGAAGTTCTACTTCAGCCACATCAGGCCTGCAAAGAAACTGCGTTTCACAGGCCTTTGTAAGAGATGTTCCCGGTAGGCTGTAAGAGCACTGTGCAGAGCGAGTTGTTTCTTAGCTTCCCAAAGAGCTGGAAGCAAGAAGCTTTGGGGCCCAACTCGCCCTTTGGAAAGAAGCCTGCACGTTGTGCCTTTCAGCTCTAGGCCAATGTAGCACACCCAGAGCAGAAGTTCTACTTCAGCCAGATCAGGCCTGCAAAGAAACTGCGTTTCACAGGCCTTTGTAAGAGATGTTCCCGGTAGGCTGTAAGAGCACTGTGCAGAGCGAGTTGTTTCATAGCTAGCCCAAAGAGCTGGAAGCAAGATGCTTTGGGGCCCAACTCGCCCTTTGGAAAGAAGCCTGCACGTTGTGCCTTTCAGCTCTAGGGCCATGTAGCACACCCAGAGCAGAAGTTCTACCTCAGCCAGATCAGGCCTGCAAAGAAACTGCGTTTGTCAGGCCTTTGTATGAGATGTTCCCGGTAGGCTGTAAGAGCACTGTGCAGTGCGAGTTGTTTCTTAGCTTCCCAAGGAGCTGGAAGCAAGTTGCTTTGCGGCCCAACTCGCCCTTTGCAAAGAAGCCTGCACGTTGTGCCTTTCAGCTCTAGGGCAATGTAGCACACGCAGAGCAGAAGTTCTAGTTCAGTCAGATCCGGCCTGCAAAGCAACTGCATTTCACAGGCCTTTGTAAGAGATGTTCCCAGTAGGCTGTAAGAGCACTGTGCAGAGCGAGTTGTTTCTTAGCTTCCCAAAGAGCTGGAAGCAAGATGCTTTGGGGCCCAACTCGCCCTTTGGAAACAGGCCTGCACGTTGTGCCCTTCAGCTCTAGGGCAATGTAGCACACCCAGAGCAGAAGTTCTAGTGCAGCGTGATCAGGCCTGCAAAGAAACTGCATTTCACAGGCCTTTGTAAGTGATGGTTCCGGTAGGCTGTAAGAGCACTGTGCAGAGCGAGTTGTTTCATAGCTAGCCCAAAGAGCTGGAAGCAAGATGCTTTCTGGCCCAACTCGCCTTTTGCAAAGAAGCCTGCACATTGTGCCTTTCAGCTTTAGGGCCATGTAGCACACCCAGAGCAGAAGTTCTACTTCAGCCAGATCAGGCCTGCAAAGAAACTGCGTTTCACAGGCCTTTGTAAGAGATCTTCCCGGTAGGCTGTAAGAGCACTGTGCAGAGCGAGTTGTTACTTAGCTTCCCAAAGAGCTGGAAGCAAGATGCTTTGGGGCCCAACTCGCCCTTTGGAAAGAAGCCTGCACGTTGTGCCTTTCAGCTCTAGGGCAAGGTAGAGCACCCAGAGCAGAAGTTCCACTTCAGCCAGATCAGGCCTGCAAAGAAACTGCGTTTCACAGGCCTTTGTAAGAGATGTTCCCGGTAGGCTGTAAGAGCACTGTGCAGAGCGAGTTGTTTCTTAGCTTCCCAAAGAGCTGGAAGCAAGATGCTTTGGGGCCCAACTCGCCCTTTGGAAAGAAGCCTGCACGTTGTGCCTTTCAGCTCTAGGGCCATGTAGCACACCCAGAGCAGAAGTTCTAGTTCAGCCAGATCAGGCCTGCAAAGAAACTGCATTTCACAGGCCTTTGTAACTGATGCTCCCGGTAGGCTGTAAGAGCACTGTGCAGAGCGAGTTGTTTCATAGCTAGCCCAAAGAGCTGGAAGCAAGATGCTTTGGGGCCCAACTCGCCCTTTGGAAAGAAGCCTGCACGTTGTGCCTTTCAGCTCTAGGGCCATGTAGCACACACAGAGCAGAAGTTCTACTTCAGCCAGATCAGGCCTGCAAAGAAACTGCGTTTCACAGGCCTTTGTAAGAGATGTTCCCGGTAGGCAGTAAGAGCACTGTGCAGAGCGAGTTGTTTCTTAGCTTCCCAAAGAGCTGGAAGCAAGAAGCTTTGGGGCCCAACTCGCCCTTTGGAAAGAAGCCTGCACGTCGTGCCTTTCAGCTCTAGGCCAATGTAGCACACCCAGAGCAGAAGTTCTACTTCAGCCAGATCAGGCCTGCAAAGAAACTGCGTTTCACAGGCCTTTGTAAGAGATGTTCCCGGTAGGCTGTAAGAGCACTGTGCAGAGCGAGTTGTTTCATAGCTAGCCCAAAGAGCTGGAAGCAAGATGCTTTGGGGCCCAACTCGCCCTTAGGAAAGAAGCCTGCACGTTGTGCCTTTCAGCTCTAGGGCCATGTAGCACACCCAGAGCAGAAGTTCTACCTCAGCCAGATCAGGCCTGCAAAGAAACTGCGTTTGACAATCCTTTGTATGAGATGTTCCCGGTAGGCTGTAAGAGCACTGTGCAGTGCGAGTTGTTTCTTAGCTTCCCAAGGAGCTGGAAGCAAGTTGCTTTGCGGCCCAACTCGCCCTTTGCAAAGAAGCCTGCACGTTGTGCCTTTCAGCTCTAGGGCAATGTAGCACACCCAGAGCAGAAGTTCTACTTCAGCCAGATCAGGTCTGCAAAGAAACTGCGTTTCACAGGCCTTTGTAAGAGATGTTCCCAGTAGGCTGTAAGAGCACTGTGCAGAGCGACTTGTTTCTTAGCTTCCCAAAGAGCTGGAAGCAAGATGCTTTGGGGCCCAACTCGCCCTTTGGAAACAGGCCTGCACGTTGCGCCCTTCAGCTCTAGGGCAATGTAGCACACCCAGAGCAGAAGTTCTAGTGCAGCGTGATCAGGCCTGCAAAGAAACTGCATTTCACAGGCCTTTGTAAGTGATGGTTCCGGTAGGCTGTAAGAGCACTGTGCAGAGCGAGTTGTTTCATAGCTAGCCCAAAGAGCTGGAAGCAAGATGCTTTGGGGCCCAACTCGCCTTTTGCAAAGAAGCCTGAACATTGTGCCTTTCAGCTCTAGGGCCATGTAGCACACCCAGAGCAGAAGTTCTACTTCAGCCAGATCAGGCCTGCAAAGAAACTGCGTTTCACAGGCCTTTGTAAGAGATGTTCCCGGTAGGCTGTAAGAGCACTGTGCAGAGCGAGTTGTTTCTTAGCTTCCCAAAGAGCTGGAAGCAAGATGCTTTGGGGCCCAACTCGCCCTTTGGAAAGAAGCCTGCACGTTGTGCCTTTCAGCTCTAGGCCAAAGCAGCACACCCAGAGCAGAAGTTCTACTTCAGCCACATCAGGCCTGCAAAGAAACTGCGTTTCACAGGCCTTTGTAAGAGATGTTCCCGGTAGGCTTTAAGAGCACTGTGCAGAGCGAGTTGTTTCTTAGCTTCCCAAGGAGCTGGAAGCAAGATGCTTTGGGGCCCAACTCGCCCTTTGGAAAGAAGCCTGCACGTTGTGCCTTTCAGCTCTAGGCCAATGTAGCACACCCACAGCAGAAGTTCTACTTCAGCCAGATCAGGCCTGCAAAGAAACTGCGTTTGAGAGGCCTTTGTAAGAGATGTTCCCGGTAGGCTGTAAGAGCACTGTGCAGAGCGAGTTGTTTCTTAGCTTCCCAAAGAGCTGGAAGCAAGATGCTTTGGGGCCCAACTCGCCCTTTGGAAAGAAGCCTGCACGTTGTGCCTTTGAGCTCTAGGGCAATGTAGCACACCCAGGTCAGAAGTTCCACTTCAGCCAGATCAGGCCTGCAAAGAAACTCGTTTCACAGGCCTTTGTAAGAGATGTTCCCGGTAGGCTGTAAGAGCACTGTGCAGAGCGAGTTGTTTCTTAGCTTCCCAAAGAGCTGGAAGCAAGATGCTTTGGGGCCCAACTCGCCCTTTGGAAAGAAGCCTGCACGTTGTGCCTTTCAGCTCTGGGGCAATGTAGCACACCCAGAGCAGAAGTTCCACTTCAGCGAGATCAGGCCTGCAAAGAAACTGCGTTTCACAGGCCTTTGTAATAGATGTTCCCGGTAGGCTGTAAGAGCACTGTGCAGAGCGTGTTGTTTCTTAGCTTCCCAAGGAGCTGGAAGCAAGATGCTTTGGGGCCCAACTCGCCCTTTGGAAAGAAGCCTGCACGTTGTGCCTTTCAGCTCTAGGGCAATGTAGCACACCCAGAGCAGAAGTTCAACATCAGCCAGATCAGGCCGGCAAAGAAACTGCGTTTCACAGGCCTTTGTAAGAGATGTTCCCGGTAGGCTGTAAGAGCACTGTGCAGAGCGAGTTGTTTCTTAGCTTCCCAAAGAGCTGGAAGCAAGATGCTTTGGGGCCCAACTCGCCCTTTGGAAAGAAGCCTGCACGTTGTGCCTTTCAGCTCTAGGGCAATGTAGAGCACCCAGAGCAGAAGTTCCACTTCAGCCAGATCAGGCCTGCAAAGAAACTGCGTTTCACAGGCCTTAGTAAGAGATGTTCCCCGTAGGCTGTAAGAGCACTGTGCAGAGCGAGTTGTTTCTTAGCTTCCCAAAGAGCTGGAAGCAAGATGCTTTGGGGCCCAACTCGCCCTTTGGAAAGAAGACTGCACGTTGTGCCTTTCAGCTCTAGGGCCATGTCGCACACCCAGAGCAGAAGTTCTACTTCAGCCAGATCAGGCCTGCAAAGAAACTGCGTTTCACAGGCCTTTGTAAGAGATGTTCCCGGTAGGCTGTAAGAGCACTGTGCAGAGCGAGTTGTTTCTTAGCTTCCCAAAGAGCTGGAAGCAAGATGCTTTGGGGCCCAACTCGCCCTTTGGAAAGAAGCCTGCACGTTGTGCCTTTCAGCTCTAGGCCAATGTAGCACACCCAGAGCAGAAGTTCTATTTCAGCCACATCAGGCCTGCAACGAAACTGCGTTTCACAGGCCTTTGTAATAGATGTTCCCGGAAGGCTGTAAGAGCACTGTGCAGAGCGTGTTGTTTCTTAGCTTCCCAAGGAGCTGGAAGCAAGATGCTTTGGAGCCCAACTCGCCCTTTGGAAAGAAGCCTGCACGTTGTGCCTTTCAGCTCTAGGGCAATGTAGCACACGCAGAGCAGAAGTTCTAGTTCAGCCAGATCAGGCCTGCAAAGAAACTGCATTTCACAGGCCTTTGTAGTGATGCTCCCGGTAGGCTGTAAGAGCACTCTGCAGAGCGAGTTGTTTCATGGCTAGCCCAAAGAGCTGGAAGCAAGATGCTTTGGGGCCCAACTCGCCCTTTGGAAAGAAGCCTGCACGTTGTGCCTTTCAGCTCTAGGCCAATGTAGCACACCCAGAGCAGAAGTTCTACATCAGCCAGATCAGGCCTGCAAAGAAACTGCGTTTCACAGGCCTTTGTAAGCGATGTTCCCGGTAGGGTGTAAGAGCACTGTGCAGAGCGAGTTGTTTCTTAGCTTCCCAAAGAGCTGGAAGCAAGATGCTTTGGGGCCCAACTCGCCCTTTGCAAAGAAGCCTGCACGTTGTGCCTTTCAGCTCTAGGCCAATGTAGCACACCCAGAGCAGAAGTTCTAGTTCAGCCAGATCAGGCCTGCAAAGAAACTGCGTTTCACAGGCCTTTGTAAGAGATGTTCCCGGTAGGCTGTAAGAGCACTGTGCAGAGCGAGTTGTTTCTTAGCTTCCGAAAGAGCTGGAAGCAAGAAGATTTGGGGCCCAACTCGCCCTTTGGAAAGAAGCCTGCACGTTGTGCCTTTCAGCTCTAGGCCAATGTAGCACACCCAGAGCAGAAGTTCTACTTCAGCCAGATCAGGCCTGCAAAGAAACTTCGTTTCACAGGCCTTTGTAAGAGATGTTCCCGGTAGGCTGTAAGAGCACTGTGCAGAGCGAGTTGTTTCATAGCTAGCCCAAAGAGCTGGAAGCAAGATGCTTTGTGGCCCAACTCGCCCTTTGGAAAGAAGCCTGCACGTTGTGCCTTTCAGCTCTAGGGCCATGTAGCACACCCAGAGCAGAAGTTCTACCTCAGCCAGATCAGGCCTGCAAAGAAACTGCGTTTGACAGGCCTTTGTATGAGATGTTCCCGGTAGGCTTTAAGAGCACTGTGGAGAGCGTGTTGTTTCTTAGCTTCCCAAAGAGCTGGAAGCAAGATGCTTTGGGGCCCAACTCGCCCTTTGGAAAGAAGCCTGCAGCTTGTGCCTTTCAGCTCTAGGCCAATGTAGCACACCCAGAGCAGAAGTTCTACTTCAGCGAGATCAGGCCTGCAAAGAAACTGCGTTTCACAGGCCTTTGTAAGGGATGTTCCCGGTAGGCTGTAAGAGCACTGTGCAGAGCGAGTTGTTTGTTACCTTCCCAAGGAGCTGGAAGCAAGATGCTTTGCGGCCCAACTCGCCCTTTGCAAAGAAGCCTGCACGTTGTGCCTTTCAGCTCTAGGGCAATGTAGCACACGCAGAGCAGAAGTTCTACTTCGGCCAGATCAGGCCTGCTAAGAAACTGCATTTGACAGGCCTTTGTAAGAGATGTTCCCGGTAGGCTGTAAGAGCACTGTGCAGAGCGAGTTGTTTCTTAGCTTCCCAAAGAGCTGGAAGCAAGATGCTTTGGGGCCCAACTCGCCCTTTGGTAAGAAGCCTGCACGTTGTGCCTTTCAGCTCTAGGCCAATGTAGCACACCCAGAGCAGAAGTTCTACTTCAGCCAGATCAGGCCTGCAAAGAAACTGCGTTTGAGATGCCTTTGTAAGATATGTTCCCGGTAGGCTGTAAAAGCACTGTGCAGAGCGAGTTGTTTCTTAGCTTCCCAAAGAGCTGGAAGCAAGATGCTTTGGGGCCCAACTCGCCCTTTGGAAAGAAGCCTGAACGTTGTGCCTTTCAGCTCTAGGGAAATGTAGCACACCCAGAGCAGAAGTTCTGGTTCAGCCAGATTAGGCCTGCAAAGAAACTGCATTTCACAGGCCTTTGTTAGTGATCGTTCCGGTAGGCTGTAAGAGCACTGTGCAGAGCGAGTTGTTTCATAGCTAGCCCAAAGAGCTGGAAGCAAGATGCTCTGGGGCCCAACTCGCCTTTTGCAAAGAAGCCTGCACATTGTGCCTTTCAGCTCTAGGGCCATGAAGCACACCCAGAGCAGAAGTTCTACTTCAGCCAGATAAGGCCTGCAAAGAAACTGCGTTTCACAGGCCTTTGTAAGAGATGTTCCCGGTAGGCTGTAAGAGCACTGTGCAGAGCGAGTTGTTTCTTAGCTTCCCAAAGAGCTGGAAGCAAGATGCTTTGGGGCCCAACTCGCCCTTTGCAAAGAAGCCTGCACGTTGTGCCTTTCAGCTCTAGGCCAATGTAGCACACCCAGAGCAGAAGTTCTACTTCAGCCACATCAGGCCTGCAAAGAAACTGCGTTTCACAGGCCTTTGTAAGAGATGTTCCCGGTAGGCTGTAAGAGCACTGTGCAGAGCGAGTAGTTTCTTAGCTTCCCAAGGAGCTGGAAGCAAGATGCTTTGCGGCCCAACTCGACCTTTGCAAAGAAGCCTGCACGTTGTGCCCTTCATCTCTAGGGCAATGTAGCACACGCAGAGCAGAAGTTCTAGTTCAGCCAGATCAGGCCTGCAAAGAAACTGCGTTTCACAGGCCTTTGTAAGAGATGTTCCCGGTAGGCTGTAAGAGCACTGTGCAGAGCGAGTTGTTTCATAGCTAGCCCAAAGAGCTGGAAGCAAGATGCTTTGCGGCCCAACTCGCCCTTTTGAAAGAAGCCTGCACGTTGTGCCTTTCAGCTCTAGGCCAATGTAGCACACCCAGAGCAGAAGTTCTACTTCAGCCAGATCAGGCCTGCAAAGAAACTGCGTTTCACAGGCCTTTGTAAGAGATGTTCCCCGTAGGCTGTAAGAGCACTGTGCAGAGCGAGTTGTTTCTTAGCTTCCCAAAGAGCTGGAAGCAAGATGCTTTGGGGCCCAACTCGCCCTTTGCAAAGAAGCCTGCACGTTGTGACTTTCAGCTCTAGGGCAATGTAGCACACCCAGAGCAGAAGTTCTACTTCAGCCCAATCAGGCCTGCAAAGAAACTGCGTTTCACAGGCCTTTGTAAGAGATATTCCCGGTAGGCAGTAAGAGCACTGTGCAGAGCGAGTTGTTTCTTAGCTTCCCAAAGAGCTGGAAGCAAGATGCTTTGGGGCCCAACTCGCCCTTTGGAAAGAAGCCTGCACGTTGTGCCTTTCAGCTCTAGGCCAATGTAGCACACCCAGAGCAGAAGTTCTAGTTCAGCCAGATCAGGCCTGCAAAGAAACTGCGTATCACAGGCTTTTGTAAGAGATGTTCCCGGTAGGCTGTAAGAGCACTGTGCAGAGCGAGTTGTTTCTCAGCTTCCCAAAGAGCTGGAAGCAAGATGCTTTGCGGCCCAACTCGCCCTTTGGAAAGAAGCCTGCACGTTGTTCCTTTCAGCTCTAGGGCAATGTAGCACACCCAGAGCAGAAGTTCTACTTCAGCCAGATCAGGCCTGCAAAGAAACTGCATTTCACAGGCCTTTGTAGTGATGCTCCCGGTAGGCTGTAAGAGCACTCTGCAGAGCGAGTTATTTCATGGCTAGCCCAAAGAGCTGGAAGCAAGATGCTTTGGGGCCCAACTCGCCCTTTGGAAAGAAGCCTGCACGTTGTGCCTTTCAGCTCTAGGCCAATGTAGCACACCCAGAGCAGAAGTTCTACATCAGCCAGATCAGGCCTGCAAAGAAACTGCGTTTCACAGGCCTTTGTAAGCGATGTTCCCGGTAGGGTGTAAGAGAACTGTGCAGAGCGAGTTGTTTCTTAGCTTCCCAAAGAGCTGGAAGCAAGATGCTTTGGGGCCCAACTCGCCCTTTGCAAAGAAGCCTGCACGTTGTGCCTTTCAGCTCTAGGCCAAAGTAGCACACCCAGAGCAGAAGTTCTACTTCAGCCAGATCAGGCCTGCAAAGAAACTGCGTTTCACAGGCCTTTGTAAGAGATGTTCCCGGTAGGCTGTAAGAGCACTGTGCAGAGCGAGTTGTTTCTTAGCTTCCCAAAGAGCTGGAAGCAAGATGCTTTGGGGCCCAACTCGCCCTTTGCAAAGAAGCCTGCACGTTGTGACTTTCAGCTCTAGGGCAATGTAGCACACCCAGAGCAGAAGTTCTACTTCAGCCCAATCAGGCCTGCAAAGAAACTGCGTTTCACAGGCCTTTGTAAGAGATATTCCCGGTAGGCAGTAAGAGCACTGTGCAGAGCGAGTTGTTTCTTAGCTTCCCAAAGAGCTGGAAGCAAGATGCTTTGGGGCCCAACTCGCCCTTTGGAAAGAAGCCTGCACGTTGTGCCTTTCAGCTCTAGGCCAATGTAGCACACCCAGAGCAGAAGTTCTAGTTCAGCCAGATCAGGCCTGCAAAGAAACTGCGTATCACAGGCTTTTGTAAGAGATGTTCCCGGTAGGCTGTAAGAGCACTGTGCAGAGCGAGTTGTTTCTTAGCTTCCGAAAGAGCTGGAAGCAAGAAGCTTTGGGGCCCAACTCGCCCTTTGGAAAGAAGCCTGCACGTTGTGCCTTTCAGCTCTAGGGCAATGTAGCACACCCAGAGCAGAAGTTCCACTTCAGCCAGATCAGGCCTGCAAAGAAACTGCGTTTCACAGGCCTTTGTAAGAGATGTTCCCGGTAGGCTGTAAGAGCACTGTGCAGAGCGAGTTGTTTCTTAGCTTCCCAAAGAGCTGGAAGCAAGATGCTTTGGGGCCCAACTCGCCCTTTGCAAAGAAGCCTGCACGTTGTGCCTTTCAGCTCTAGGCCAATGTAGCACACCCAGAGCAGAAGTTCTACTTCAGCGAGATCAGGCCTGCAAAGAAACTGCGTTTCACAGGCCTTTGTAAGAGATGTTCCCGGTAGGCAGTAAGAGCACTGTGCAGAGCGAGTGGTTTCTTAGCTTCCCAAAGAGCTGGAAGCAAGATGCTTTGGGGCCCAACTCGCCCTTTGCAAAGAAGCCTGCACGTTGTGCCTTTCAGCTCTAGGCCAATGTAGCACACCCAGAGCAGAAGTTCTACATCAGCCAGATCAGGCCTGCAAAGAAACTGCGTTTCACAGGCCTTTGTAAGCGATGTTCCCGGTAGGGTGTAAGAGAACTGTGCAGAGCGAGTTGTTTCTTAGCTTCCCAAAGAGCTGGAAGCAAGATGCTTTGGGGCCCAACTCGCCCTTTGCAAAGAAGCCTGCACGTTGTGCCTTTCAGCTCTAGGCCAATGTAGCACACCCAGAGCAGAAGTTCTACTTCAGCCACATCAGGCCTGCAAAGAAACTGCGTTTCACAGGCCTTTGTAAGAGATGTTCCCGGTAGGCTGTAAGAGCACTGTGCAGAGCGAGTTGTTTCTTAGCTTCCCAAAGAGCTGGAAGCAAGATGCTTTGGGGCCCAACTCGCCCTTTGCAAAGAAGCCTGCACGTTGTGACTTTCAGCTCTAGGGCAATGTAGCACACCCAGAGCAGAAGTTCTACTTCAGCCCAATCAGGCCTGCAAAGAAACTGCGTTTCACAGGCCTTTGTAAGAGATATTCCCGGTAGGCAGTAAGAGCACTGTGCAGAGCGAGTTGTTTCTTAGCTTCCCAAAGAGCTGGAAGCAAGATGCTTTGGGGCCCAACTCGCCCTTTGGAAAGAAGCCTGCACGTTGTGCCTTTCAGCTCTAGGCCAATGTAGCACACCCAGAGCAGAAGTTCTAGTTCAGCCAGATCAGGCCTGCAAAGAAACTGCGTATCACAGGCTTTTGTAAGAGATGTTCCCGGTAGGCTGTAAGAGCACTGTGCAGAGCGAGTTGTTTCTTAGCTTCCGAAAGAGCTGGAAGCAAGAAGCTTTGGGGCCCAACTCGCCCTTTGGAAAGAAGCCTGCACGTTGTGCCTTTCAGCTCTAGGCCAATGTAGCACACCCAGAGCAGAAGTTCTACTTCAGCCAGATCAGGCCTGCAAAGAAACTTCGTTTCACAGGCCTTTGTAAGAGATGTTCCCGGTAGGCTGTAAGAGCACTGTGCAGAGCGAGTTGTTTCATAGCTAGCCCAAAGAGCTGGAAGCAAGATGCTTTGGGGCCCAACTCGCCCTTTGGAAAGAAGCCTGCACGTTGTGCCTTTCAGCTCTAGGGCCATGTAGCACACCCAGAGCAGAAGTTCTACCTCAGCCAGATCAGGCCTGCAAAGAAACTGCGTTTGACAGGCCTTTGTATGAGATGTTCCCGGTAGGCTTTAAGAGCACTGTGGAGAGCGTGTTGTTTCTTAGCTTCCCAAAGAGCTGGAAGCAAGATGCTTTGGGGCCCAACTCGCCCTTTGGAAAGAAGCCTGCAGCTTGTGCCTTTCAGCTCTAGGCCAATGTAGCACACCCAGAGCAGAAGTTCTACTTCAGCGAGATCAGGCCTGCAAAGAAACTGCGTTTCACAGGCCTTTGTAAGGGATGTTCCCGGTAGGCTGTAAGAGCACTGTGCAGAGCGAGTTGTTTGTTACCTTCCCAAGGAGCTGGAAGCAAGATGCTTTGCGGCCCAACTCGCCCTTTGCAAAGAAGCCTGCACGTTGTGCCTTTCAGCTCTAGGGCAATGTAGCACACGCAGAGCAGAAGTTCTAGTTCAGCCAGATCAGGCCTGCAAAGAAACTGCATTTGACAGGCCTTTGTAAGAGATGTTCCCGGTAGGCTGTAAGAGCACTGTGCAGAGCGAGTTGTTTCTTAGCTTCCCAAAGAGCTGGAAGCAAGATGCTTTGGGGCCCAACTCGCCCTTTGGAAAGAAGCCTGAACGTTGTGCCTTTCAGCTCTAGGGAAATGTAGCACACCCAGAGCAGAAGTTCTGGTTCAGCCAGATTAGGACTGCAAAGAAACTGCATTTCACAGGCCTTTGTAACTGATGCTCCCGGTAGGCTGTAAGAGCACTGTGCAGAGCGAGTTGCTTCTTAGCTTCCCAAAGAGCTGGAAGCAAGATGCTTTGGGGCCCAACTCGCCCTTTGGAAAGAAGCCTGCACGTTGTGCCTTTCAGCTCTAGGCCAATGTAGCACACCCAGAGCAGAAGTTCTACTTCAGCCAGATCAGGCCTGCAAAGAAACTGCGTTTGAGAGGCCTTTGTAAGAGATGTTCCCGGTAGGCTGTAAGAGCACTGTGCAGAGCGAGTTGTTTCTTAGCTTCCCAAAGAGCTGGAAGCAAGATGCTTTGGGGCCCAACTCGCCCTTTGGAAAGAAGCCTGCACGTTGTGCCTTTGAGCTCTAGGGCAATGTAGCACACCCAGGTCAGAAGTTCCACTTCAGCCAGATCAGGCCTGCAAAGAAACTCGTTTCACAGGCCTTTGTAAGAGATGTTCCCGGTAGGCTGTAAGAGCACTGTGCAGAGCGAGTTGTTTCTTAGCTTCCCAAAGAGCTGGAAGCAAGATGCTTTGGGGCCCAACTCGCCCTTTGGAAAGAAGCCTGCACGTTGTGCCTTTCAGCTCTAGGGCCATGTAGCACACCCAGAGCTGAAGTTCTACCTCAGCCAGATCAGGCCTGCAAAGAAACTGCATTTCACAGGCCTTTGTAAGAGATGTTCCCGGTAGGCTGTAAGAGCACTGTGCAGAGCGAGTTGTTTCTTAGCTTCCCAAGGAGCTGGAAGCAAGATGATTTGCGGCCCAACTCGCCCTTGGGAAAGAAGCCTGCACGTTGTGCCTTTCAGCTCTAGGGCAATGTAGCACACGCAGAGCAGAAGTTCTAGTTCAGCCAGATCAGGCCTGCAAAGAAACTGCGTTTCACAGGCCTTTGTAAGAGATGTTCCCTGTAGGCTGTAAGAGCACTGTGCAGAGCGAGTTGTTTCTTAGCTTCCCAAAGAGCTGGAAGCAAGATGCTTTGGGGCCCAACTCGCCCTTTGGAAAGAAGCCTGCACGTTGTGCCTTTCAGCTCTAGGCCAATGTAGCACACCCAGAGCAGAAGTTCTACTTCAGCCAGATGAGGCCTGCAAAGAAACTGCGTTTCACAGGCCTTTGTAAGAGATGTTCCCGGTAGGCTGTAAGAGCACTGTGCAGAGCGACTTGTTTCTTAGCTTCCCAAGGAGCTGGAAGCAAGATGCTTTGGGGCCCAACTCGCCCTTTGGAAAGAAGCCTGCACGTTGTGCCTTTCAGCTCAGGGCCAATGTAGAACACCCAGAGCAGAAGTTCTGCTTCAGCCATGTCAGGCCTGCAAAGAAATTCGTTTCACAGGCCTTTGTAAGAGATGTTCCCGGTTAGCCGTAAGAGCACTGTGCAGAGCAAGTTGTTTCTTAGCTTCCCAAAGAGCTGGAAGCAAGATGCTTTGGGGCCCAACTCGCCCTTTGGAAAGAAGCCTGCACGTTGTGCCTTTCAGCTCTAGGGCAATGTAGAGCACCCAGAGCAGAAGTTCCACTTGAGCCAGATCAGGCCTGCAAAGAAAGTGCGTTTCACAGGCCTGTGTAAGAGATGTTCCCGGTAGGCTGTAAGAGCACTGTGCAGAGCGAGTTGTTTCTTAGCTTCCCAAAGAGCTGGAAGCAAGATGCTGTGGGGCCCAACTCGCCCTTTGGAAAGAAGCCTGCACGTTGTTCCTTTCAGCTCTAGGGCAATGTAGCACACCCAGAGCAGAAGATCTACTTCAGCCAGATCAGGCCTGCAAAGAAACTGCATTTCACAGGCCTCTGTAGTGATGCTCACGGTAGGCTGTAAGAGCACTGTGCAGAGCGAGTTGTTTCATAGCTAGCCCAAAGAGCTGGAAGCAAGATGCTTTGGGGCCCAACTCGCCCTTTGGAAAGAAGCCTGCACGTTGTGCCTTTCAGCTCTAGGCCAATGTAGCACACCCAGAGCAGAAGTTCTACATCAGCCAGATCAGGCCTGCAAAGAAACTGCGTTCCACAGGCCTTTGTAAGAGATGTTCCCGGTAGGCTGTAAGAGCACTGTGCAGAGCGAGTTGTTTCTTAGCTTCCCAAAGAGCTGGAAGCAAGAATATTTGGGGCCCAACTCGCCCTTTGGAAAGAAGCCTGCACGTTGTGCCTTTCAGCTCTAGGGCAATGTAGAGCACCCAGAGCAGAAGTTCCACTTCAGCCAGATCAGGCCTGCAAAGAAACTGCGTTTCACAGGCCTTTGTAAGAGATGTTCCCGGTAGGCTGTAAGAGCACTGTGCAGAGCGAGTTGTTTCTTAGCTTCCCAATGAGCTGGAAGCAAGAATATTTGGGGCCCAACTCGCCCTTTGGAACGAAGCCTGCACGTTGTGCCTTTCAGCTCTAGGGCAATGTAGAGCACCCAGAGCAGAGGTTCCACTTCAGCCAGATCAGGCCTGCAAAGAAACTGCGTTTCACAGGCATTTGTAACTGATGCTCCCGGTAGGCTGTAAGAGCACTGTGCAGAGCGAGTTGTTTCATAGCTAGCCCAAAGAGCTGGAAGCAAGATGCTTTGGGGCCCAACTCGGCCTTTGGAAACAGGCCTGCACGTTGTCCCCTTCAGCTCTAGGGCAATGTAGCACACCCAGAGCAGAAGTTCTAGTTCAGCGTGATCAGGCCTGCAGAGAAACTGCATTTCACAGGCCTTTGTTAGTGATGGTTCCGGTAGGCTGTAAGAGCACTGTGCAGAGCGAGTAGTTTCTTAGCTTCCCAAGCAGCTGGAAGCAAGATGCTTTGCGGCCCAACTCGCCCTTTGCAAAGAAGCCTGCACGTTGCGCCTTTCAGCTCTAGGGCAATGTAGCACACGCAGAGCAGAAGTTCTAGTTCAGCCAGATCAGGCCTGCAAAGAAACTGCGTTTCACAGGCCTTTGTAAGAGATGTTCCCGTTAGGCTGTTAGAGCACTGTGCAGAGCGACTTGTTTCTTAGCTTCCCAAAGTGCTGGAAGCAAGATGCTTTGCGGCCCAACTCGCCCTTTTGAAAGAAGCCTGCACGTTGTGCCTTTCAGCTCTAGGCCAATGTAGCACACCCAGAGCAGAAGTTCTACTTCAGCCAGATCAGGCCTGCAAAGAAACTGCGTTTCACAGGCCTTTGTAAGAGATGTTCCCGGTAGGCTGTAAGAGCACTGTGCAGAGCTAGTTGTTTCTTAGCTTTCCAAAGAGCTGGAAGCAAGATGCTTTGGGGCCCAACTCGCCCTTTGCAAAGAAGCCTGCACGTTGTGCCATTCAGCTCTAGGGCAATGTAGCACACCCAGAG
The DNA here is from genome assembly GCF_041296265.1 of Equus caballus. Lineage (NCBI taxonomy): Eukaryota > Metazoa > Chordata > Mammalia > Perissodactyla > Equidae > Equus > Equus caballus. Next base: position 50,406,672 of record NC_091688.1, on the reverse strand, counting down.
CAGAAGTTCTACTTCAGCCCAAACAGGCCTGCAAAGAAACTGCGTTTCACAGGCCTTTGTAAGAGATATTCCCGGTAGGCAGTAAGAGCACTGTGCAGAGCGAGTTGTTTCTTAGCTTCCCAAAGAGCTGGAAGCAAGATGCTTTGGGGCCCAACTCGCCCTTTGGAAAGAAGCCTGCACGTTGTGCCTTTCAGCTCTAGGGCAATGTAGCACACCCAGAGCAGAAGTTCCACTTCATCCAGATCAGGCCTGCAAAGAAACTGCGTTTCACAGGCCTTTGTACGAGATGTTCCCGGTAGGCTGTAAGAGCACTGTGCAGAGCGAGTTGTTTCTTAGCTTCCCAAAGAGCTGGAAGCAAGAAGCTTTGGGGCCCAACTCGCCCTTTGGAAAGAAGCCTGCACGTTGTGCCTTTCAGCTCTAGGCCAATGTAGCACACCCAGAGCAGAAGTTCTACTTCAGCCAGATCAGGCCTGCAAAGAAACTTCGTTTCACAGGCCTTTGTAAGAGATGTTCCCTGCAGGCTGTAAGAGCACTGTGCAGAGCGAGTTGTTTCATCGCTAGCCCAAAGAGCTGGAAGCAAGATGCTTTGGAGCCCAACTCGCCCTTTGTAAAGAAGCCTGCACGTTGTGCCTTTCAGCTCTAGGCCAATGTAGCACACCCAGAGCAGAAGTTCTACTTCAGCGAGATCAGGCCTGCAAAGAAACTGCGTTTCACAGGCCTTTGTAAGTGATGTTCCCGGTAGGCTGTAAGAGCACTGTGCAGAGCGAGTTGTTTCTTAGCTTCCCAAGGAGCTGGAAGCAAGATGCTTTGCGGCCCAACTCGCCCTTTGCAAAGAAGCCTGCACGTTGTGCCTTTCAGCTCTTGGGCAATGTAGCACACGCAGAGCAGATGTTCTAGTTCAGCCAGATCAGGCCTGCAAAGAAAGTGCGTTTCACAGGCCTTTGTAAGAGATGTTCCCGGTAGGCTGTAAGAGCACTGTGCAGAGCGAGTTGTTTCTTAGCTTCCCAAAGAGCTGGAAGCAAGATGCTTTGGGGCCCAACTCGCCCTTTGGAAAGAAGCCTGCACGTTGTGCCTTTCAGCTCTAGGGCAATGTAGAGCACCCAGAGCAGAAGTTCCACTTCAGCCAGATCTGGCCTGCAAAGAAACTGCGTTTCACAGGCCTTTGTAAGAGATGTTCCCGGTAGGCTGTAAGAGCACTGTGCAGAGCGAGTTGTTTCTTAGCTTCCCAAGGAGCTGGAAGCAAGATGATTTGCGGCCCAACTCGCCCTTGGGAAAGAAGCCTGCACGTTGTGCCTTTCAGCTCTAGGGCAATGTAGCACACGCAGAGCAGAAGTTCTAGTTCAGCCAGATCAGGCCTGCAAAGAAACTGCGTTTCACAGGCCTTTGTAAGAGATGTTCCCTGTAGGCTGTAAGAGCACTGTGCAGAGCGAGTTGTTTCTTAGCTTCCCAAAGAGCTGGAAGCAAGATGCTTTGGGGCCCAACTCGCCCTTTGGAAAGAAGCCTGCACGTTGTGCCTTTCAGCTCTAGGCCAATGTAGCACACCCAGAGCAGAAGTTCTACTTCAGCCAGATGAGGCCTGCAAAGAAACTGCGTTTCACAGGCCTTTGTAAGAGATGTTCCCGGTAGGCTGTAAGAGCACTGTGCAGAGCGACTTGTTTCTTAGCTTCCCAAGGAGCTGGAAGCAAGATGCTTTGGGGCCCAACTCGCCCTTTGGAAAGAAGCCTGCACGTTGTGCCTTTCAGCTCAGGGCCAATGTAGAACACCCAGAGCAGAAGTTCTGCTTCAGCCATGTCAGGCCTGCAAAGAAATTCGTTTCACAGGCCTTTGTAAGAGATGTTCCCGGTAAGCCGTAAGAGCACTGTGCAGAGCAAGTTGTTTCTTAGCTTCCCAAAGAGCTGGAAGCAAGATGCTTTGGGGCCCAACTCGCCCTTTGGAAAGAAGCCTGCACGTTGTGCCTTTCAGCTCTAGGGCAATGTAGAGCACCCAGAGCAGAAGTTCCACTTGAGCCAGATCAGGCCTGCAAAGAAAGTGCGTTTCACAGGCCTGTGTAAGAGATGTTCCCGGTAGGCTGTAAGAGCACTGTGCAGAGCGAGTTGTTTCTTAGCTTCCCAAAGAGCTGGAAGCAAGATGCTGTGGGGCCCAACTCGCCCTTTGGAAAGAAGCCTGCACGTTGTTCCTTTCAGCTCTAGGGCAATGTAGCACACCCAGAGCAGAAGATCTACTTCAGCCAGATCAGGCCTGCAAAGAAACTGCATTTCACAGGCCTCTGTAGTGATGCTCACGGTAGGCTGTAAGAGCACTGTGCAGAGCGAGTTGTTTCATAGCTAGCCCAAAGAGCTGGAAGCAAGATGCTTTGGGGCCCAACTCGCCCTTTGGAAAGAAGCCTGCACGTTGTGCCTTTCAGCTCTAGGCCAATGTAGCACACCCAGAGCAGAAGTTCTACATCAGCCAGATCAGGCCTGCAAAGAAACTGCGTTCCACAGGCCTTTGTAAGAGATGTTCCCGGTAGGCTGTAAGAGCACTGTGCAGAGCGAGTTGTTTCTTAGCTTCCCAAAGAGCTGGAAGCAAGAATATTTGGGGCCCAACTCGCCCTTTGGAAAGAAGCCTGCACGTTGTGCCTTTCAGCTCTAGGGCAATGTAGAGCACCCAGAGCAGAAGTTCCACTTCAGCCAGATCAGGCCTGCAAAGAAACTGCGTTTCACAGGCCTTTGTAAGAGATGTTCCCGGTAGGCTGTAAGAGCACTGTGCAGAGCGAGTTGTTTCTTAGCTTCCCAATGAGCTGGAAGCAAGAATATTTGGGGCCCAACTCGCCCTTTGGAACGAAGCCTGCACGTTGTGCCTTTCAGCTCTAGGGCAATGTAGAGCACCCAGAGCAGAGGTTCCACTTCAGCCAGATCAGGCCTGCAAAGAAACTGCGTTTCACAGGCATTTGTAACTGATGCTCCCGGTAGGCTGTAAGAGCACTGTGCAGAGCGAGTTGTTTCATAGCTAGCCCAAAGAGCTGGAAGCAAGATGCTTTGGGGCCCAACTCGGCCTTTGGAAACAGGCCTGCACGTTGTCCCCTTCAGCTCTAGGGCAATGTAGCACACCCAGAGCAGAAGTTCTAGTTCAGCGTGATCAGGCCTGCAGAGAAACTGCATTTCACAGGCCTTTGTTAGTGATGGTTCCGGTAGGCTGTAAGAGCACTGTGCAGAGCGAGTAGTTTCTTAGCTTCCCAAGGAGCTGGAAGCAAGATGCTTTGCGGCCCAACTCGCCCTTTGCAAAGAAGCCTGCACGTTGCGCCTTTCAGCTCTAGGGCAATGTAGCACACGCAGAGCAGAAGTTCTAGTTCAGCCAGATCAGGCCTGCAAAGAAACTGCGTTTCACAGGCCTTTGTAAGAGATGTTCCCGTTAGGCTGTTAGAGCACTGTGCAGAGCGACTTGTTTCTTAGCTTCCCAAAGTGCTGGAAGCAAGATGCTTTGCGGCCCAACTCGCCCTTTTGAAAGAAGCCTGCACGTTGTGCCTTTCAGCTCTAGGCCAATGTAGCACACCCAGAGCAGAAGTTCTACTTCAGCCAGATCAGGCCTGCAAAGAAACTGCGTTTCACAGGCCTTTGTAAGAGATGTTCCCGGTAGGCTGTAAGAGCACTGTGCAGAGCTAGTTGTTTCTTAGCTTTCCAAAGAGCTGGAAGCAAGATGCTTTGGGGCCCAACTCGCCCTTTGCAAAGAAGCCTGCACGTTGTGCCATTCAGCTCTAGGGCAATGTAGCACACCCAGAGCAGAAGTTCTACTTCAGCCCAATCAGGCCTGCAAAGAAACTGCGTTTCACAGGCCTTTGTAAGAGATATTCCCGGTAGGCAGTAAGAGCACTGTGCAGAGCGAGTTGTTTCTTAGCTTCCCAAAGAGCTGGAAGCAAGATGCTTTGGGGCCCAACTCGCCCTTTGGAAAGAAGCCTGCACGTTGTGCCTTTCAGCTCTAGGGCAATGTAGCACACCCAGAGCAGAAGTTCCACTTCATCCAGATCAGGCCTGCAAAGAAACTGCGTTTCACAGGCCTTTGTACGAGATGTTCCCGGTAGGCTGTAAGAGCACTGTGCAGAGCGAGTTGTTTCTTAGCTTCCCAAAGAGCTGGAAGCAAGAAGCTTTGGGGCCCAACTCGCCCTTTGGAAAGAAGCCTGCACGTTGTGCCTTTCAGCTCTAGGCCAATGTAGCACACCCAGAGCAGAAGTTCTACTTCAGCCAGATCAGGCCTGCAAAGAAACTTCGTTTCACAGGCCTTTGTAAGAGATGTTCCCTGCAGGCTGTAAGAGCACTGTGCAGAGCGAGTTGTTTCATCGCTAGCCCAAAGAGCTGGAAGCAAGATGCTTTGGAGCCCAACTCGCCCTTTGTAAAGAAGCCTGCACGTTGTGCCTTTCAGCTCTAGGCCAATGTAGCACACCCAGAGCAGAAGTTCTACTTCAGCGAGATCAGGCCTGCAAAGAAACTGCGTTTCACAGGCCTTTGTAAGTGATGTTCCCGGTAGGCTGTAAGAGCACTGTGCAGAGCGAGTTGTTTCTTAGCTTCCCAAGGAGCTGGAAGCAAGATGCTTTGCGGCCCAACTCGCCCTTTGCAAAGAAGCCTGCACGTTGTGCCTTTCAGCTCTTGGGCAATGTAGCACACGCAGAGCAGATGTTCTAGTTCAGCCAGATCAGGCCTGCAAAGAAAGTGCGTTTCACAGGCCTTTGTAAGAGATGTTCCCGGTAGGCTGTAAGAGCACTGTGCAGAGCGAGTTGTTTCTTAGCTTCCCAAAGAGCTGGAAGCAAGATGCTTTGGGGCCCAACTCGCCCTTTGGAAAGAAGCCTGCACGTTGTGCCTTTCAGCTCTAGGGCAATGTAGAGCACCCAGAGCAGAAGTTCCACTTCAGCCAGATCTGGCCTGCAAAGAAACTGCGTTTCACAGGCCTTTGTAAGAGATGTTCCCGGTAGGCTGTAAGAGCACTGTGCAGAGCGAGTTGTTTCTTAGCTTCCCAAAGAGCTGGAAGCAAGATGCTTTGGGGCCCAACTCGCCCTTTGGAACGAAGCCTGCACGTTGTGCCTTTCAGCTCTAGGGCAATGTAGCACACCCAGAGCAGAAGTTCCACTTCATCCAGATCAGGCCTGCAAAGAAACTGCGTTTCACAGGCCTTTGTAAGAGATGTTCCCGGTAGGCTGTAAGAGCACTGTGCAGAGCTAGTTGTTTCTTAGCTTCCCAAAGAGCTGGAAGCAAGAAGCTTTGGGGCCCAACTCGCCCTTTGGAAAGAAGCCTGCACGTTGTGCCTTTCAGCTCTAGGCCAATGTAGCACACCAGAGCAGAAGTTCTACTTCAGCCAGATCAGGCCTGCAAAGAAACTTCGTTTCACAGGTCTTTGTAAGAGATGTTCCCTGTAGGCTGTAAGAGCACTGTGCAGAGCGAGTTGTTTCATAGCTAGCCCAAAGAGCTGGAAGCAAGATGTTTTGGGGCCCAACTCGCCCTTTGTAAAGAAGCCTGCACGTTGTGCCTTTCAGCTCTAGGCCAATGTAGCACACCCAGAGCAGAAGTTCTACTTCAGCGAGATCAGGCCTGCAAAGAAACTGCGTTTCACAGGCCTTTGTAAGAGATGTTCCCGGTAGGCTGTAAGAGCACTGTGCAGAGCGAGTTGTTTCTTAGCTTCCCAAGGAGCTGGAAGCAAGATGCTTTGCGGCCCAACTCGCCCTTTGCAAAGAAGCCTGCACGTTGTGCCTTTCAGCTCTAGGGCAATGTAGCACACGCAGAGCAGAAGTTCTAGTTCAGCCAGATCAGGCCTGCAAAGAAAGTGCGTTTCACAGGCCTTTGTAAGAGATGTTCCCGGTAGGCTGTAAGAGCACTGTGCAGAGCGAGTTGTTTCTTAGCTTCCCAAAGAGCTGGAAGCAAGATGCTTTGGGGCCCAACTCGCCTTTGGAAAGAAGCCTGCACGTTGTGCCTTTCAGCTCTAGGCCAATGTAGCACACACAGAGCAGAAGTTCTACTTCAGCCAGATCAGGCCTGCAAAGAAACTGCGTTTGAGATGCCTTTGTAAGAGATGTTCCCTGTAGGCTGTAAAAGCACTGTGCAGAGCGAGTTGTTTCTTCGCTTCCCAAAGAGCTGGAAGCAAGAAGCTTTGGGGCCCAACTCGCCCTTTGGAAAGAAGCCTGCACGTTGTGCCTTTCAGCTCTAGGGCAATGTAGCACACCCAGAGCAGAAGTTCCACTTCAGCCAGATCTGGCCTGCAAAGAAACTGCGTTTCACAGGCCTTTGTAAGAGATGTTCCCGGTAGGCTGTAAGAGCACTGTGCAGAGCGAGTTGTTTCTTAGCTTCCCAAAGAGCTGGAAGCAAGATGCTTTGGGGCCCAAATCGCCCTTTGGAAAGAAGCCTGCAGGTTGTGCCTTTCAGCTCTAGGCCAATGTAGCACACCCAGAGCAGAAGTTCTACTTTAGCCAGATCAGGCCTGCAAAGAAACTGCGTTTCACAGGCCTTTGTAAGAGATGTTCCCGGTAGGCTGTAAGAGCACTGTGCAGAGCGAGTTGTTTCTTAGCTTCCCAAAGAGCTGGAAGCAAGATGCTTTGGGGCCCAAATCGCCCTTTGGAAAGAAGCCTGAACGTTGTGCCTTTCAGCTCTAGGGCAATGTAGCACACCCAGAGCAGAAGTTCCACTTCAGCCAGATCAGGCCTGCAAAGAAACTGCGTTTCACAGGCCTTTGTAATAGATGTTCCCGGTAGGCTGTAAGAGCACTGTGCAGAGCGTGTTGTTTCTTAGCTTCCCAAGGAGCTGGAAGCAAGATGCTTTGGGGCCCAACTCGCCCTTTGGAAAGAAGCCTGCACGTTGTGCCTTTCAGCTCTAGGGCAATGTAGCACACCCAGAGCAGAAGTTCTACATCAGCCAGATCAGGCCTGCAAAGAAACTTCGTTTCACAGGCCTTTGTAAGAGATGTTCCCGGTAGGCTGTAAGAGCACTGTGCAGAGCGAGTTGTTTCTTAGCTTCCCAAAGAGCTGGAAGCAAGATGCTTTGGGGCCCAACTCGCCCTTTGGAAAGAAGCCTGCACGTTGTGCCTTTAAGCTCTAGGGCAATGTAGAGCACCCAGAGCAGAAGTTCCACTTCAGCCAGATCAGGCCTGCAAAGAAACTGCGTTTCACAGGCCTTTGTAAGAGATGTTCCCGGTAGGCTGTAAGAGCACTGTGCAGAGCGAGTTGTTTCTTAGCTTCCCAAAGAGCTGGAAGCAAGATGCTTTGGGGCCCAACTCGCCCTTTGGAAAGAAGCCTGCACGTTGTGCCTTTCAGCTGTAGGGCCATGTAGCACACCCAGAGCAGAAGTTCTAGTTCAGCCAGATCAGGCCTGCAAAGAAACTGCATTTCACAGGCCTTTGTAACTGATGCTCCCGGTAGGCTGTAAGAGCACTGTGCAGAGCGAGTTGTTGCATAGCTAGCCCAAAGAGCTGGAAGCAAGATGCTTTGGGGCCCAACTCGCCCTTTGGAAAGAAGCCTGCACGTTGTGCCTTTCAGCTCTAGGGCCATGTAGCACACACAGAGCAGAAGTTCTACTTCAGCCAGATCAGGCCTGCAAAGAAACTGCGTTTCACAGGCCTTTGTAAGAGATGTTCCCGGTAGGCTGTAAGAGCACTGTGCAGAGCTAGTTGTTTCTTAGCTTTCCAAAGAGCTGGAAGCAAGATGCTTTGGGGCCCAACTCGCCCTTTGGAAAGAAGCCTGCACGTTGTGCCTTTCAGCTCTAGGGCCATGTAGCACACGCAGAGCAGAAGTTCTAGTTCAGCCAGATCAGGCCTGCAAAGAAACTGCGTTTCACAGGCCTTTGTAAGAGATGTTCCCGTTAGGCTGTTAGAGCACTGTGCAGAGCGACTTGTTTCTTAGCTTCCCAAAGAGCTGGAAGCAAGATGCTTTGCGGCCCAACTCGCCCTTTTGAAAGAAGCCTGCACGTTGTGCCTTTCAGCTCTAGGCCAATGTAGCACACCCAGAGCAGAAGTTCTACTTCAGCCAGATCAGGCCTGCAAAGAAACTGCGTTTCACAGGCCTTTGTAAGAGATGTTCCCGGTAGGCTGTAAGAGCACTGTGCAGAGCTAGTTGTTTCTTAGCTTTCCAAAGAGCTGGAAGCAAGATGCTTTGGGGCCCAACTCGCCCTTTGCAAAGAAGCCTGCACGTTGTGCCTTTCAGCTCTAGGGCAATGTAGCACACCCAGAGCAGAAGTTCTACTTCAGCCCAATCAGGCCTGCAAAGAAACTGCGTTTCACAGGCCTTTGTAAGAGATATTCCCGGTAGGCAGTAAGAGCACTGTGCAGAGCGAGTTGTTTCTTAGCTTCCCAAAGAGCTGGAAGCAAGATGCTTTGGGGCCCAACTCGCCCTTTGGAAAGAAGCCTGCACGTTGTGCCTTTCAGCTCTAGGGCAATGTAGCACACCCAGAGCAGAAGTTCCACTTCATCCAGATCAGGCCTGCAAAGAAACTGCGTTTCACAGGCCTTTGTACGAGATGTTCCCGGTAGGCTGTAAGAGCACTGTGCAGAGCGAGTTGTTTCTTAGCTTCCCAAAGAGCTGGAAGCAAGAAGCTTTGGGGCCCAACTCGCCCTTTGGAAAGAAGCCTGCACGTTGTGCCTTTCAGCTCTAGGCCAATGTAGCACACCCAGAGCAGAAGTTCTACTTCAGCCAGATCAGGCCTGCAAAGAAACTTCGTTTCACAGGCCTTTGTAAGAGATGTTCCCTGTAGGCTGTAAGAGCAATGTGCAGAGCGAGTTGTTTCATCGCTAGCCCAAAGAGCTGGAAGCAAGATGCTTTGGAGCCCAACTCGCCCTTTGTAAAGAAGCCTGCACGTTGTGCCTTTCAGCTCTAGGCCAATGTAGCACACCCAGAGCAGAAGTTCTACTTCAGCGAGATCAGGCCTGCAAAGAAACTGCGTTTCACAGGCCTTTGTAAGTGATGTTCCCGGTAGGCTGTAAGAGCACTGTGCAGAGCGAGTTGTTTCTTAGCTTCCCAAGGAGCTGGAAGCAAGATGCTTTGCGGCCCAACTCGCCCTTTGGAAAGAAGCCTGCACGTTGTGCCTTTCAGCTCTAGGGCAATGTAGAGCACCCAGAGCAGAAGTTCCACTTCAGCCAGATCTGGCCTGCAAAGAAACTGCGTTTCACAGGCCTTTGTAAGAGATGTTCCCGGTAGGCTGTAAGAGCACTGTGCAGAGCGAGTTGTTTCTTAGCTTCCCAAAGAGCTGGAAGCAAGATGCTTTGGGGCCCAACTCGCCCTTTGGAACGAAGCCTGCACGTTGTGCCTTTCAGCTCTAGGGCAATGTAGCACACCCAGAGCAGAAGTTCCACTTCAGCCAGATCAGGCCTGCAAAGAAACTGCGTTTCACAGGCCTTTGTAAGAGATGTTCCCGGTAGGCTGTAAGAGCACTGTGCAGAGCGAGTTGTTTCTTAGCTTCCCAAAGAGCTGGAAGCAAGATGCTTTGGGGCCCAACTCGCCCTTTGCAAAGAAGCCTGCACGTTGTGCCTTTCAGCTCTAGGCCAATGTAGCACACCCAGAGCAGAAGTTCTACTTCAGCCATATCAGGCCTGCAAAGAAACTGCGTTTCACAGGCCTTTGTAAGAGATGTTCCCGGTAGGCTGTAAGAGCACTGTGCAGAGCGAGTTGTTTCTTAGCTTCCCAAAGAGCTGGAAGCAAGATGCTTTGGGGCCCAACTCGCCCTTTGGAAAGAAGCCTGCACGTTGTGCCTTTCAGCTCTAGGGCAATGTAGAGCATCCAGAGCAGAAGTTCTAGTTCAGCCAGATCCGGCCTGCAAAGAAACTGCGTTTCACAGGCCTTTGTAAGAGATGTTCCCGGTAGGCTGTAAGAGCACTGTGCAGAGCGCCTTGTTTCTTAGCTTCCCAAAGAGCTGGAAGCAAGATGCTTTGGGGCCCAACTCGCCCTTTGCAAAGAAGCCTGCACGCTCTGCCTTTCAGCTCTAGGGCAATGTAGCACACGCAGAGCAGAAGTTCTAGTTCAGCCAGATCAGGCCTGCAAAGAAACTGCGTTTCACAGGCCTTTGTAAGAGATATTCCCGGTAGGCTGTAAGAGCACTGTGCAGAGCGACTTGTTTCTTAGCTTCCCAAAGAGCTGGAAGCAAGATGCTTTGGGGCCCAACTCGCCCTTTGGAAAGAAGCCTGCACGTTGTGCCTTTCAGCTCTAGGGAAATGTAGCACACCCAGAGCAGAAGTTCTGGTTCAGCCAGATTAGGCCTGCAAAGAAACTGCATTTCACAGGCCTTTGTAACTGATGCTCCCGGTAGGCTGTAAGAGCACAGTGCAGAGCGAGTTGTTTCTTACCTTCCCAAAGAGCTGGAAGCAAGATGCTTTGGGGCCCAACTCGCCCTTTGGAAAGAAGCCTGCAGGTTGTGCCTTTCAGCTCTAGGCCAATGTAGCACACCCAGAGCAGAAGTTCTACTTTAGCCAGATCAGGCCTGCAAAGAAACTGCGTTTCACAGGCCTTTGTAAGAGATGTTCCCGGTAGGCTGTAAGAGCACTGTGCAGAGCGAGTTGTTTCTTAGCTTCCCAAAGAGCTGGAAGCAAGATGCTTTGGGGCCCAAATCGCCCTTTGGAAAGAAGCCTGCACGTTGTGCCTTTCAGCTCTAGGGCAATGTAGAGCACCCAGAGCAGAAGTTCCACTTCAGCCAGATGAGGCCTGCAAAGAAACTTCGTTTCACAGGCCTTTGTAAGAGATGTTCCCGGTAGGCTGTAAGAGCACTGTGCAGAGCGAGTTGTTTCTTAGCTTCCCAAACAGCTGGAAGCAAGATGCTTTGGGGCCCAACTCGCCCTTTGGAAAGAAGCCTGCACGTTGTGCCTTTCAGCTGTCGGGCCATGTAGCACACCCAGAGCAGAAGTTCTAGTCCAGCCAGATCAGGCCTGCAAAGAAACTGCATTTCACAGGCCTTTGTAACTGATGCTCCCGGTAGGCTGTAAGAGCACTGTGCAGAGCGAGTTGTTGCATAGCTAGCCCAAAGAGCTGGAAGCAAGATGCTTTGGGGCCCAACTCGCCCTTTGGAAAGAAGCCTGCACGTTGTGCCTTTCAGCTCTAGGGCCATGTAGCACACACAGAGCAGAAGTTCTACTTCAGACACATCAGGCCTGCAAAGAAACTGCGTTTCACAGGCCTTTGTAAGAGATGTTCCCGGTAGGCTGTAAGAGCACTGTGCAGAGCGAGTTGTTTCTTAGCTTCCCAAAGAGCTGGAAGCAAGAAGCTTTGGGGCCCAACTCGCCCTTTGGAAAGAAGCCTGCCCGTTGTGCCTTTCAGCTCTAGGCCAATGTAGCACACCCAGAGCAGAAGTTCTACTTCAGCCAGATCAGGCCTGCAAAGAAACTGCGTTTCACAGGCCTTTGTAAGAGATGTTCCCGGTAGGCTGTAAGAGCACTGTGTAGAGCGAGTTGTTTCATAGCTAGCCCAAAGAGCTGGAAGCAAGATGCTTTGGGGCCCAACTCGCCCTTTGGAAACAGGCCTGCACGTTGTGCCCTTCAGCTCTAGGGCAATGTAGCACACCCAGAGCAGAAGTTCTAGTGCAGCGTGATCAGGCCTGCAAAGAAACTGCATTTCACAGGCCTTTGTAAGTGATGGTTCCGGTAGGCTGTAAGAGCACTGTGCAGAGCGAGTTGTTTCATAGCTAGCCCAAGGAGCTGGAAGCAAGATGCTTTGCGGCCCAACTCGCCCTTTGCAAAGAAGCCTGCACGTTGCGCCTTTCAGCTCTAGGGCAATGTAGCACACGCAGAGCAGAAGTTCTAGTTCAGCCAGATCAGGCCTGCAAAGAAACTGCGTTTCACAGGCCTTTGTAAGAGATGTTCCCGTTAGGCTGTTAGAGCACTGTGCAGAGCGACTTGTTTCTTAGCTTCCCAAAGTGCTGGAAGCAAGATGCTTTGCGGCCCAACTCGCCCTTTTGAAAGAAGCCTGCACGTTGTGCCTTTCAGCTCTAGGCCAATGTAGCACACCCAGAGCAGAAGTTCTACTTCAGCCAGATCAGGCCTGCAAAGAAACTGCGTTTCACAGGCCTTTGTAAGAGATGTTCCCGGTAGGCTGTAAGAGCACTGTGCAGAGCTAGTTGTTTCTTAGCTTTCCAAAGAGCTGGAAGCAAGATGCTTTGGGGCCCAACTCGCCCTTTGCAAAGAAGCCTGCACGTTGTGCCATTCAGCTCTAGGGCAATGTAGCACACCCAGAGCAGAAGTTCTACTTCAGCCCAATCAGGCCTGCAAAGAAACTGCGTTTCACAGGCCTTTGTAAGAGATATTCCCGGTAGGCAGTAAGAGCACTGTGCAGAGCGAGTTGTTTCTTAGCTTCCCAAAGAGCTGGAAGCAAGATGCTTTGGGGCCCAACTCGCCCTTTGGAAAGAAGCCTGCACGTTGTGCCTTTCAGCTCTAGGGCAATGTAGCACACCCAGAGCAGAAGTTCCACTTCATCCAGATCAGGCCTGCAAAGAAACTGCGTTTCACAGGCCTTTGTACGAGATGTTCCCGGTAGGCTGTAAGAGCACTGTGCAGAGCGAGTTGTTTCTTAGCTTCCCAAAGAGCTGGAAGCAAGAAGCTTTGGGGCCCAACTCGCCCTTTGGAAAGAAGCCTGCACATTGTGCCTTTCAGCTCTAGGCCAATGTAGCACACCCAGAGCAGAAGTTCTACTTCAGCCAGATCAGGCCTGCAAAGAAACTTCGTTTCACAGGCCTTTGTAAGAGATGTTCCCTGCAGGCTGTAAGAGCACTGTGCAGAGCGAGTTGTTTCATCGCTAGCCCAAAGAGCTGGAAGCAAGATGCTTTGGAGCCCAACTCGCCCTTTGTAAAGAAGCCTGCACGTTGTGCCTTTCAGCTCTAGGCCAATGTAGCACACCCAGAGCAGAAGTTCTACTTCAGCGAGATCAGGCCTGCAAAGAAACTGCGTTTCACAGGCCTTTGTAAGTGATGTTCCCGGTAGGCTGTAAGAGCACTGTGCAGAGCGAGTTGTTTCTTAGCTTCCCAAGGAGCTGGAAGCAAGATGCTTTGCGGCCCAACTCGCCCTTTGCAAAGAAGCCTGCACGTTGTGCCTTTCAGCTCTTGGGCAATGTAGCACACGCAGAGCAGATGTTCTAGTTCAGCCAGATCAGGCCTGCAAAGAAAGTGCGTTTCACAGGCCTTTGTAAGAGATGTTCCCGGTAGGCTGTAAGAGCACTGTGCAGAGCGAGTTGTTTCTTAGCTTCCCAAAGAGCTGGAAGCAAGATGCTTTGGGGCCCAACTCGCCCTTTGGAAAGAAGCCTGCACGTTGTGCCTTTCAGCTCTAGGGCAATGTAGAGCACCCAGAGCAGAAGTTCCACTTCAGCCAGATCTGGCCTGCAAAGAAACTGCGTTTCACAGGCCTTTGTAAGAGATGTTCCCGGTAGGCTGTAAGAGCACTGTGCAGAGCGAGTTGTTTCTTAGCTTCCCAAAGAGCTGGAAGCAAGATGCTTTGGGGCCCAACTCGCCCTTTGGAACGAAGCCTGCACGTTGTGCCTTTCAGCTCTAGGGCAATGTAGCACACCCAGAGCAGAAGTTCCACTTCATCCAGATCAGGCCTGCAAAGAAACTGCGTTTCACAGGCCTTTGTAAGAGATGTTCCCGGTAGGCTGTAAGAGCACTGTGCAGAGCTAGTTGTTTCTTAGCTTCCCAAAGAGCTGGAAGCAAGAAGCTTTGGGGCCCAACTCGCCCTTTGGAAAGAAGCCTGCACGTTGTGCCTTTCAGCTCTAGGCCAATGTAGCACACCAGAGCAGAAGTTCTACTTCAGCCAGATCAGGCCTGCAAAGAAACTTCGTTTCACAGGTCTTTGTAAGAGATGTTCCCTGTAGGCTGTAAGAGCACTGTGCAGAGCGAGTTGTTTCATAGCTAGCCCAAAGAGCTGGAAGCAAGATGTTTTGGGGCCCAACTCGCCCTTTGTAAAGAAGCCTGCACGTTGTGCCTTTCAGCTCTAGGCCAATGTAGCACACCCAGAGCAGAAGTTCTACTTCAGCGAGATCAGGCCTGCAAAGAAACTGCGTTTCACAGGCCTTTGTAAGAGATGTTCCCGGTAGGCTGTAAGAGCACTGTGCAGAGCGAGTTGTTTCTTAGCTTCCCAAGGAGCTGGAAGCAAGATGCTTTGCGGCCCAACTCGCCCTTTGCAAAGAAGCCTGCACGTTGTGCCTTTCAGCTCTAGGGCAATGTAGCACACGCAGAGCAGAAGTTCTAGTTCAGCCAGATCAGGCCTGCAAAGAAAGTGCGTTTCACAGGCCTTTGTAAGAGATGTTCCCGGTAGGCTGTAAGAGCACTGTGCAGAGCGAGTTGTTTCTTAGCTTCCCAAAGAGCTGGAAGCAAGATGCTTTGGGGCCCAACTCGCCTTTGGAAAGAAGCCTGCACGTTGTGCCTTTCAGCTCTAGGCCAATGTAGCACACACAGAGCAGAAGTTCTACTTCAGCCAGATCAGGCCTGCAAAGAAACTGCGTTTGAGATGCCTTTGTAAGAGATGTTCCCTGTAGGCTGTAAAAGCACTGTGCAGAGCGAGTTGTTTCTTCGCTTCCCAAAGAGCTGGAAGCAAGAAGCTTTGGGGCCCAACTCGCCCTTTGGAAAGAAGCCTGCACGTTGTGCCTTTCAGCTCTAGGGCAATGTAGCACACCCAGAGCAGAAGTTCCACTTCAGCCAGATCTGGCCTGCAAAGAAACTGCGTTTCACAGGCCTTTGTAAGAGATGTTCCCGGTAGGCTGTAAGAGCACTGTGCAGAGCGAGTTGTTTCTTAGCTTCCCAAAGAGCTGGAAGCAAGATGCTTTGGGGCCCAACTCGCCCTTTGCAAAGAAGCCTGCACGTTGTGCCTTTGAGCTCTAGGCCAATGTAGCACACCCAGAGCAGAAGTTCTACTTCAGCCATATCAGGCCTGCAAAGAAACTGCGTTTCACAGGCCTTTGTAAGAGATGTTCCCGGTAGGCTGTAAGAGCACTGTGCAGAGCGAGTTGTTTCTTAGCTTCCCAAAGAGCTGGAAGCAAGATGCTTTGGGGCCCAACTCGCCCTTTGGAAAGAAGCCTGCACGTTGTGCCTTTCAGCTCTAGGGCAATGTAGAGCACCCAGAGCAGAAGTTCTAGTTCAGCCAGATCCGGCCTGCAAAGAAACTGCGTTTCACAGGCCTTTGTAAGAGATGTTCCCGGTAGGCTGTAAGAGCACTGTGCAGAGCGCCTTGTTTCTTAGCTTCCCAAAGAGCTGGAAGCAAGATGCTTTGGGGCCCAACTCGCCCTTTGCAAAGAAGCCTGCACGTTCTGCCTTTCAGCTCTAGGGCAATGTAGCACACGCAGAGCAGAAGTTCTAGTTCAGCCAGATCAGGCCTGCAAAGAAACTGCGTTTCACAGGCCTTTGTAAGAGATGTTCCCGGTAGGCTGTAAGAGCGCTGTGCAGAGCGACTTGTTTCTTAGCTTCCCAAAGAGCTGGAAGCAAGATGCTTTGGGGCCCAACTCGCCCTTTGGAAAGAAGCCTGCACGTTGTGCCTTTCAGCTCTAGGGAAATGTAGCACACCCAGAGCAGAAGTTCTGGTTCAGCCAGATTAGGCCTGCAAAGAAACTGCATTTCACAGGCCTTTGTAACTGATGCTCCCGGTAGGCTGTAAGAGCACTGTGCAGAGCGAGTTGTTTCTTAGCTTCCCAAAGAGCTGGAAGCAAGATGCTTTGGGGCCCAACTCGCCCTTTGGAAAGAAGCCTGCAGGTTGTGCCTTTCAGCTCTAGGCCAATGTAGCACACCCAGAGCAGAAGTTCTACTTTAGCCAGATCAGGCCTGCAAAGAAACTGCGTTTCACAGGCCTTTGTAAGAGATGTTCCCGGTAGGCTGTAAGAGCACTGTGCAGAGCGAGTTGTTTCTTAGCTTCCCAAAGAGCTGGAAGCAAGATGCTTTGGGGCCCAAATCGCCCTTTGGAAAGAAGCCTGAACGTTGTGCCTTTCAGCTCTAGGGCAATGTAGCACACCCAGAGCAGAAGTTCCACTTCAGCCAGATCAGGCCTGCAAAGAAACTGCGTTTCACAGGCCTTTGTAATAGATGTTCCCGGTAGGCTGTAAGAGCACTGTGCAGAGCGTGTTGTTTCTTAGCTTCCCAAGGAGCTGGAAGCAAGATGCTTTGGGGCCCAACTCGCCCTTTGGAAAGAAGCCTGCACGTTGTGCCTTTCAGCTCTAGGGCAATGTAGCACACCCAGAGCAGAAGTTCTACATCAGCCAGATCAGGCCTGCAAAGAAACTTCGTTTCACAGGCCTTTGTAAGAGATGTTCCCGGTAGGCTGTAAGAGCACTGTGCAGAGCGAGTTGTTTCTTAGCTTCCCAAAGAGCTGGAAGCAAGATGCTTTGGGGCCCAACTCGCCCTTTGGAAAGAAGCCTGCACGTTGTGCCTTTCAGCTCTAGGGCAATGTAGAGCACCCAGAGCAGAAGTTCCACTTCAGCCAGATCAGGCCTGCAAAGAAACTGCGTTTCACAGGCCTTTGTAAGAGATGTTCCCGGTAGGCTGTAAGAGCACTGTGCAGAGCGAGTTGTTTCTTAGCTTCCCAAAGAGCTGGAAGCAAGATGCTTTGGGGCCCAACTCGCCCTTTGGAAAGAAGCCTGCACGTTGTGCCTTTCAGCTGTAGGGCCATGTAGCACACCCAGAGCAGAAGTTCTAGTTCAGCCAGATCAGGCCTGCAAAGAAACTGCATTTCACAGGCCTTTGTAACTGATGCTCCCGGTAGGCTGTAAGAGCACTGTGCAGAGCGAGTTGTTGCATAGCTAGCCCAAAGAGCTGGAAGCAAGATGCTTTGGGGCCCAACTCGCCCTTTGGAAAGAAGCCTGCACGTTGTGCCTTTCAGCTCTAGGGCCATGTAGCACACACAGAGCAGAAGTTCTACTTCAGCCAGATCAGGCCTGCAAAGAAACTGCGTTTCACAGGCCTTTGTAAGAGATGTTCCCGGTAGGCTGTAAGAGCACTGTGCAGAGCTAGTTGTTTCTTAGCTTTCCAAAGAGCTGGAAGCAAGATGCTTTGGGGCCCAACTCGCCCTTTGGAAAGAAGCCTGCACGTTGTGCCTTTCAGCTCTAGGGCCATGTAGCACACGCAGAGCAGAAGTTCTAGTTCAGCCAGATCAGGCCTGCAAAGAAACTGCGTTTCACAGGCCTTTGTAAGAGATGTTCCCGTTAGGCTGTTAGAGCACTGTGCAGAGCGACTTGTTTCTTAGCTTCCCAAAGAGCTGGAAGCAAGATGCTTTGCGGCCCAACTCGCCCTTTTGAAAGAAGCCTGCACGTTGTGCCTTTCAGCTCTAGGCCAATGTAGCACACCCAGAGCAGAAGTTCTACTTCAGCCAGATCAGGCCTGCAAAGAAACTGCGTTTCACAGGCCTTTGTAAGAGATGTTCCCGGTAGGCTGTAAGAGCACTGTGCAGAGCTAGTTGTTTCTTAGCTTTCCAAAGAGCTGGAAGCAAGATGCTTTGGGGCCCAACTCGCCCTTTGCAAAGAAGCCTGCACGTTGTGCCTTTCAGCTCTAGGGCAATGTAGCACACCCAGAGCAGAAGTTCTAGTGCAGCGTGATCAGGCCTGCAAAGAAACTGCATTTCACAGGCCTTTGTAAGTGATGGTTCCGGTAGGCTGTAAGAGCACTGTGCAGAGCGAGTTGTTTCATAGCTAGCCCAAAGAGCTGGAAGCAAGATGCTTTGGGGCCCAACTCGCCTTTTGCAAAGAAGCCTGAACATTGTGCCTTTCAGCTCTAGGGCCATGTAGCACACCCAGAGCAGAAGTTCTACTTCAGCCACATCAGGCCTGCAAAGAAACTGCGTTTCACAGGCCTTTGTAAGAGATGTTCCCGGTAGGCTGTAAGAGCACTGTGCAGAGCGAGTTGTTTCTTAGCTTCCCAAAGAGCTGGAAGCAAGATGCTTTGGGGCCCAACTCGCCCTTTGGAAAGAAGCCTGCACGTTGTGCCTTTCAGCTCTAGGCCAAAGCAGCACACCCAGAGCAGAAGTTCTACTTCAGCCACATCAGGCCTGCAAAGAAACTGCGTTTCACAGGCCTTTGTAAGAGATGTTCCCGGTAGGCTGTAAGAGCACTGTGCAGAGCGAGTTGTTTCTTAGCTTCCCAAGGAGCTGGAAGCAAGATGCTTTGCGGCCCAACTCGCCCTTTGCAAAGAAGCCTGCACGTTGTGCCTTTCAGCTCTAGGGCAATGTAGCACACGCAGAGCAGAATTTCTAGTTCAGCCAGATCAGGCCTGCAAAGAAACTGTGTTTAACAGGCCTTTGTAAGAGATGTTCCCACTAGGCTGTAAGAGCACTGTGCAGAGCGAATTGTTTCTTAGCTTCCCAAAGAGCTGGAAGCAAGATGGTTTGGGGCCTAACTCGCCCTTTGGAAAGAAGCCTGCACGTTGTGCCTTTCAGCTCTAGGCCAATGTAGCACACCCAGAGCAGAAGTTCTACTTCAGCCAGATCAGGCCTGCAAAGAAACTGCGTTTCACAGGCCTTTGTAAGAGATGTTCCCGGTAGGCTGTAAGAGCACTGTGCAGAGCGAGTTGTTTCTTAGCTTCCCAAAGAGCTGGAAGCAAGATGCTTTGGGGCCCAACTCGCCCTTTGCAAAGAAGCCTGCACGTTGTGCCTTTCAGCTCTAGGGCAATGTAGCACACCCAGAGCAGAAGTTCTACTTCAGCCACATCAGGCCTGCAAAGAAACTGCGTTTCACAGGCCTTTGTAAGAGATATTCCCGGTAGGCAGTAAGAGCACTGTGCAGAGCGAGTTGTTTCTTAGCTTCCCAAGGAGCTGGAAGCAAGATGCTTTGCGGCCCAACTCGCCCTTTGCAAGAAGCCTGCACTTTGTGCCTTTCAGCTCTAGGCCAATGTAGCACACCCAGAGCAGAAGTTCTACTTCAGCCAGATCAGGCCTGCAAAGCAACTGCGTTTGAGATGCCTTTGTAAGAGATGTTCCCGGTAGGCTGTAAAAGCACTGCGCACAGCGAGTTGTTTCTTAGCTTTCCAAAGAGCTGGAAGCAAGATGCTTTGGGGCCCAACTCGCCCTTTGGAAAGAAGCCTGCACGTTGTGCCTTTCAGCTCTAGGGCCATGTAGCACACCCAGAGCAGAAGTTCTAGTTCAGCCAGATCAGGCCTGCAAAGAAACTGCATTTCACAGGCCTTTGTAACTGATGCTCCCGGTAGGCTGTAAGAGCACTGTGCAGAGCGAGTTGTTTCATAGCTAGCCCAAAGAGCTGGAAGCAAGATGCTTTGGGGCCCAACTCGCCCTTTGGAAAGAAGCCTGCACGTTGTGCCTTTCAGCTCTATGGCCATGTAGCACACCCAGAGCAGAAGTTCTACTTCAGCCACATCAGGCCTGCAAAGAAACTGCGTTTCACAGGCCTTTGTAAGAGATGTTCCCGGTAGGCTGTAAGAGCACTGTGCAGAGCGAGTTGTTTCTTAGCTTCCCAAAGAGCTGGAAGCAAGAAGCTTTGGGGCCCAACTCGCCCTTTGGAAAGAAGCCTGCACGTTGTCCCTTTCAGCTCTAGGCCAATGTAGCACACCCAGAGCAGAAGTTCTACTTCAGCCAGATCAGGCCTGCAAAGAAACTGCGTTTCACAGGCCTTTGTAAGAGATGTTCCCGGTAGGCTGTAAGAGCACTGTGCAGAGCGAGTTGTTTCATAGCTAGCCCAAAGAGCTGGAAGCAAGATGCTTTGGGGCCCAACTCGCCCTTTGGAAAGAAGCCTGCACGTTGTGCCTTTCAGCTCTAGGGCCATGTAGCACACCCAGAGCAGAAGTTCTACCTCAGCCAGATCAGGCCTGCAAAGAAACTGCGTTTGACAGGCCTTTGTATGAGATGTTCCCGGTAGGCTGTAAGAGCACTGTGCAGTGCGAGTTGTTTCTTAGCTTCCCAAGGAGCTGGAAGCAAGTTGCTTTGCGGCCCAACTCGCCCTTTGCAAAGAAGCCTGCACGTTGTGCCTTTCAGCTCTAGGGCAATGTAGCACACGCAGAGCAGAAGTTCTAGTTCAGTCAGATCCGGCCTGCAAAGCAACTGCATTTCACAGGCCTTTGTAAGAGATGTTCCCAGTAGGCTGTAAGAGCACTGTGCAGAGCGAGTTGTTTCTTAGCTTCCCAAAGAGCTGGAAGCAAGATGCTTTGGGGCCCAACTCGCCCTTTGGAAACAGGCCTGCACGTTGTGCCCTTCAGCTCTAGGGCAATGTAGCACACCCAGAGCAGAAGTTCTAGTGCAGCGTGATCAGGCCTGCAAAGAAACTGCATTTCACAGGCCTCTGTAAGTGATGGTTCCGGTAGGCTGTAAGAGCACTGTGCAGTGCGAGTTGTTTCATAGCTAGCCCAAAGAGCTGGAAGCAAGATGCTTTGGGGCCCAACTCGCCTTTTGCAAAGAAGCCTGCACATTGTGCCTTTCAGCTTTAGGGCCATGTAGCACACCCAGAGCAGAAGTTCTACTTCAGCCAGATCAGGCCTGCAAAGAAACTGCGTTTCACAGGCCTTTGTAAGAGATCTTCCCGGTAGGCTGTAAGAGCACTGTGCAGAGCGAGTTGTTACTTAGCTTCCCAAAGAGCTGGAAGCAAGATGCTTTGGGGCCCAACTCGCCCTTTGGAAAGAAGCCTGCACGTTGTGCCTTTCAGCTCTAGGGCAAGGTAGAGCACCCAGAGCAGAAGTTCCACTTCAGCCAGATCAGGCCTGCAAAGAACCTGCGTTTCACAGGCCTTTGTAAGAGATGTTCCCGGTAGGCTGTAAGAGCACTGTGCAGAGCGAGTTGTTTCTTAGCTTCCCAAAGAGCTGGAAGCAAGATGCTTTGGGGCCCAACTCGCCCTTTGGAAAGAAGCCTGCACGTTGTGCCTTTCAGCTCTAGGGCCATGTAGCACACCCAGAGCAGAAGTTCTAGTTCAGCCAGATCAGGCCTGCAAAGAAACTGCATTTCACAGGCCTTTGTAACTGATGCTCCCGGTAGGCTGTAAGAGCACTGTGCAGAGCGAGTTGTTTCATAGCTAGCCCAAAGAGCTGGAAGCAAGATGCTTTGGGGCCCAACTCGCCCTTTGGAAAGAAGCCTGCACGTTGTGCCTTTCAGCTCTAGGGCCATGTAGCACACACAGAGCAGAAGTTCTACTTCAGCCACATCAGGCCTGCAAAGAAACTGCGTTTCACAGGCCTTTGTAAGAGATGTTCCCGGTAGGCTGTAAGAGCACTGTGCAGAGCGAGTTGTTTCTTAGCTTCCCAAAGAGCTGGAAGCAAGAAGCTTTGGGGCCCAACTCGCCCTTTGGAAAGAAGCCTGCACGTTGTGCCTTTCAGCTCTAGGCCAATGTAGCACACCCACAGCAGAAGTTCTACTTCAGCCAGATCAGGCCTGTAAAGAAACTGCGTTTCACAGGCCTTTGTAAGAGATGTTCCGGGTAGGCTGTAAGAGCACTGTGCAGAGCGAGTTGTTTCATAGCTAGCCCAAAGAGCTGGAAGCAAGATGCTTTGGGGCCCAACTCGCCCTTTGGAAAGAAGCCTGCACGTTGTGCCTTTCAGCTCTAGGGCCATGTAGCACACCCAGAGCAGAAGTTCTACCTCAGCCAGATCAGGCCTGCAAAGAAACTGCGTTTGACAGGCCTTTGTATGAGATGTTCCCGGTAGGCTGTAAGAGCACTGTGCAGTGCGAGTTGTTTCTTAGCTTCCCAAGGAGCTGGAAGCAAGTTGCTTTGCGGCCCAACTCGCCATTTGCAAAGAAGACTGCACGTTGTGCCTTTCAGCTCTAGGGCAATGTAGCACACCCAGAGCAGAAGTTCTACTTCAGCCAGATCAGGTCTGCAAAGAAACTGCGTTTCACAGGCCTTTGTAAGAGATGTTCCCAGTAGGCTGTAAGAGCACTGTGCAGAGCGACTTGTTTCTTAGCTTCCCAAAGTGCTGGAAGCAAGATTCTTTGGGGCCCAACTCGCACTTTGGAAACAGGCCTGCACGTTGCGCCCTTCAGCTCTAGGGCAATGTAGCACACCCAGAGCAGAAGTTCTAGTGCAGCGTGATCAGGCCTGCAAAGAAACTGCATTTCACAGGCCTTTGTAAGCGATGGTTCCGGTAGGCTGTAAGAGCACTGTGCAGAGCGAGTTGTTTCATAGCTAGCCCAAAGAGCTGGAAGCAAGATGCTTTGGGGTCCAACTCGCCTTTTGCAAAGAAGCCTGAACATTGTGCCTTTCAGCTCTAGGGCCATGTAGCACACCCAGAGCAGAAGTTCTACTTCAGCCAGATCAGGCCTGCAAAGAAACTGCGTTTCACAGGCCTTTGTAAGAGATGTTCCCGGTAGGCTGTAAGAGCACTGTGCAGAGCGACTTGTTTCTTAGCTTCCCAAAGAGCTGGAAGCAAGATGCTTTGGGGCCCAACTCGCCCTTTGGAAAGAAGCCTGCACGTTGTGCCTTTCAGCTCTAGGCCAAAGCAGCACACCCAGAGCAGAAGTTCTACTTCAGCCACATCAGGCCTGCAAAGAAACTGCGTTTCACAGGCCTTTGTAAGAGATGTTCCCGGTAGGCTGTAAGAGCACTGTGCAGAGCGAGTTGTTTCTTAGCTTCCCAAGGAGCTGGAAGCAAGATGCTTTGCGGCCCAACTCGCCCTTTGCAAAGAAGCCTGCACGTTGTGCCTTTCAGCTCTAGGGCAAGGTAGAGCACCCAGAGCAGAAGTTCCACTTCAGCCAGATCAGGCCTGCAAAGAAACTGCGTTTCTCAGGCCTTTGTAAGAGATGTTCCCGGTAGGCTGTAAGAGCACTGTGCAGAGCGAGTTGTTTCTTAGCTTCCCAAAGAGCTGGAAGCAAGATGCTTTGGGGCCCAACTCGCCCTTTGCAAAGAAGCCTGCACGTTGTGCCTTTCAGCTCTAGGGCAATGTAGCACACCCAGAGCAGAAGTTCTACTTCAGCCACATCAGGCCTGCAAAGAAACTGCGTTTCACAGGCCTTTGTAAGAGATATTCCCGGTAGGCAGTAAGAGCACTGTGCAGAGCGAGTTGTTTCTTAGCTTCCCAAAGAGCTGGAAGCAAGATGCTTTGGGGCCCAACTCGCCCTTTGGAAAGAAGCCTGCACGTTGTGCCTTTCAGCTCTAGGGCAATGTAGCACACCCAGAGCAGAAGTTCTAGTTCAGCCAGATCAGGCCTGCCAAGAAACTTCGTTTCACAGGCCTTTGTAAGAGATGTTCCCGGTAGGCTGTAAGAGCACTGTGCAGAGCGAGTTGTTTCATAGCTAGCCCAAAGAGCTGGAAGCAAGATGCTTTGGGGCCCAACTCGCCCTTTGGAAAGAAGCCTGCACGTTGTGCCTTTCAGCTCTAGGGCCATGTAGCACACCCAGAGCAGAAGTTCTACCTCAGCCAGATCAGGCCTGCAAAGAAACTGCGT
Source organism: Equus caballus (assembly GCF_041296265.1). Taxonomy (NCBI): domain Eukaryota; kingdom Metazoa; phylum Chordata; class Mammalia; order Perissodactyla; family Equidae; genus Equus; species Equus caballus. The sequence goes on along the minus strand of NC_091688.1, from coordinate 50,383,408 downwards.
TTGACAGGCCTTTGTATGAGATGTTCCCGGTAGTCTGTAAGAGCACTGTGCAGAGCGAGTTGTTTCTTAGCTTCCCAAAGAGCTGGAAGCAAGATGCTTTGGGGCCCAACTCGCCCTTTGGAAAGAAGCCTGCAGGTTGTGCCTTTCAGCTCTAGGCCAATGTAGCACACCCAGAGCAGAAGTTCTACTTCAGCGAGATCAGGCCTGCAAAGAAACTGCGTTTCACAGGCCTTTGTAAGAGATGTTCCCGGTAGGCTGTAAGAGCACTGTGCAGAGCGAGTTGTTTCTTAGCTTCCCAAGGAGCTGGAAGCAAGATGCTTTGCGGCCCAACTCGCCCTTTGCAAAGAAGCCTGCACGTTGTGCCTTTCAGCTCTAGTCCAATGTAGCACACCCACAGCAGAAGTTCTACTTCAGCCAGATCAGGCCTGCAAAGAAACTGCGTTTCACAGGCCTTTGTAAGAGATGTTCCCGGTAGCCTGTAAGAGCACTGTGCAGAGCGAGTTGTTTCTTAGCTTCCCAAGGAGCTGGAAGCAAGATGCTTTGGGGCCCAACTCGACCTTTGGAAAGAAGCCTGCACGCTGTGCCTTTCAGCTCTAGGGCAATGTAGCACACGCAGAGCAGAAGTTCTACTTCAGCCAGATCAGGCCTGCAAAGAAACTGCGTTTCACAGGCCTTTGTAAGAGATGTTCCCGGTAGGCTGTAAGAGCACTGTGCAGAGCGAGTTGTTTCTTAGCTTCCCAAAGAGCTGGAAGCAAGATGCTTTGCGGCCCAACTCGCCCTTTGGAAAGAAGCCTGCACGTTGTGCCTTTCAGCTCTAGGACAATGTAGCACACCCAGAGCAGAAGTTCTACTTCAGCCAGATCAGGCCTGCAAAGAAACTGCGTTACACAGGCCTTTGTAAGAGATGTTCCCGGGACTCTGTAAAAGCACTGTGCAGAGCGAGTTGTTTCTTAGCTTCCCAAAGAGCTGGAAGCAAGATGCTTTGGGGCCCAACTCGCCCTTTGGAAAGAAGCCTGCACGTTGTGCCTTTCAGCTCTAGGGCAATGTAGCACACGCAGAGCAGAAGTTCTAGTTCAGCCAGATCCGGCCTGCAAAGAAACTGCGTTTCACAGGCCTTTGTAAGAGATGTTCCCACTAGGCTGTAAGAGCACTGTGCAGAGCGCCTTGTTTATTAGCTTCCCAAAGAGCTGGAAGCAAGATGCTTTGGGGCCCAACTCGCCCTTTGGAAAGAAGCCTGCACATTGTGCCTTTCAGCTCTAGGCCAATGTAGCACACCCAGAGCAGAAGTTCTAGTTCAGCCAGATCAGGCCTGCAAAGAAACTGCATTTCACAGGCCTTTGTAAGAGATGTTCCCAGTAGGCTGTAAGAGCACTGTGCAGAGCGACTTGTTTCTTAGCTTCCCAAAGAGCTGGAAGCAAGATGCTTTGGGGCCCAACTCGCCCTTTGGAAACAGGCCTGCACGTTGTGCCCTTCAGCTCTAGGGCAATGTAGCACACCCAGAGCAGAAGTTCTAGTGCAGCGTGATCAGGCCTGCAAAGAAACTGCATTTAACAGGCCTTTGCAAGTGATGGTTCCGGTAGGCTGTAAGAGCACTGTGCAGAGCGAGTTGTTTCATAGCTAGCCCAAAGAGCTGGAAGCAAGATGCTTTGGGGCCCAACTCGCCTTTTGCAAAGAAGCCTGCACATTGTGCCTTTCAGCTCTAGGGCCATGTAGCACACCCAGAGCAGAAGTTCTACTTCAGCCAGATCAGGCCTGCAAAGAAACTGCGTTTCACAGGCCTTTGTAAGAGATGTTCCCGGTAGGCTGTAAGAGCACTGTGCAGAGCGAGTTGTTACTTAGCTTCCCAAAGAGCTGGAAGCAAGATGCTTTGGGGCCCAACTCGCCCTTTGGAAAGAAGCCTGCACGTTGTGCCTTTCAGCTCTAGGGCAATGTAGAGCACCCAGAGCAGAAGTTCCACTTCAGCCAGATCAGGCCTGCAAAGATACTGCGTTTCACAGGCCTTTGTAAGAGATGTTCCCGGTAGGCTGTAAGAGCACTGTGCAGAGCGAGTTGTTTCTTAGCTTCCCAAAGAGCTGGAAGCAAGATGCTTTGGGGCCCAACTCGCCCTTTGGAAAGAAGCCTGCACGTTGTGCCTTTCAGCTCTAGGGCAATGTAGCACACCCAGAGCAGAAGTTCTAGTTCAGCCAGATCAGGCCTGCAAAGAAACTGCATTTCACAGGCCTTTGTAAGTGATGCTCCTGGTAGGCTGTAAGAGCACTGTGCAGAGCGAGTTGTTTCATAGCTAGCCCAAAGAGCTGGAAGCAAGATGCTTTGGGGCCCAACTCGCCCTTTGGAAAGAAGCCTGCACGTTGTGCCTTTCAGCTCTAGGGCCATGTAGCACACCCAGAGCAGAAGTTCTACTTCAGCCACATCAGGCCTGCAAAGAAACTGCGTTTCACAGGCCTTTGTAAGAGATGTTCCCGGTAGGCTGTAAGAGCACTGTGCAGAGCGAGTTGTTTCTTAGCTTCCCAAAGAGCTGGAAGCAAGAAGCTTTGGGGCCCAACTCGCCCTTTGGAAAGAAGCCTGCACGTTGTCCCTTTCAGCTCTAGGGCAATGTAGCACACCCAGAGCAGAAGTTCTACTTCAGCCAGATCAGGCCTGCAAAGAAACTGCGTTTCACAGGCCTTTGTAAGAGATGTTCCCGGTAGGCTGTAAGAGCACTGTGCAGAGCGAGTTGTTTCATAGCTAGCCCAAAGAGCTGGAAGCAAGATGCTTTGGGGCCCAACTCGCCCTTTGGAAAGAAGCCTGCACGTTGTGCCTTTCAGCTCTAGGGCCATGTAGCACACCCAGAGCAGAAGTTCTACCTCAGCCAGATCAGGCCTGCAAAGAAACTGCGTTTGACAGGCCTTTGTATGAGATGTTCCCGGTAGGCTGTAAGAGCACTGTGCAGTGCGAGTTGTTTCTTAGCTTCCCAAGGAGCTGGAAGCAAGTTGCTTTGCGGCCCAACTCGCCCTTTGCAAAGAAGCCTGCACGTTGTGCCTTTCAGCTCTAGGGCAATGTAGCACACGCAGAGCAGAAGTTCTAGTTCAGTCAGATCCGGCCTGCAAAGCAACTGCATTTCACAGGCCTTTGTAAGAGATGTTCCCAGTAGGCTGTAAGAGCACTGTGCAGAGCGAGTTGTTTCTTAGCTTCCCAAAGAGCTGGAAGCAAGATGCTTTGGGGCCCAACTCGCCCTTTGGAAACAGGCCTGCACGTTGTGCCCTTCAGCTCTAGGGCAATGTAGCACACCCAGAGCAGAAGTTCTAGTGCAGCGTGATCAGGCCTGCAAAGAAACTGCATTTCACAGGCCTTTGTAAGTGATGGTTCCGGTAGGCTGTAAGAGCAGTGTGCAGAGCGAGTTGTTTCATAGCTAGCCCAAAGAGCTGGAAGCAAGATGCTTTGGGGCCCAACTCGCCTTTTGCAAAGAAGCCTGCACATTGTGCCTTTCAGCTTTAGGGCCATGTAGCACACCCAGAGCAGAAGTTCTACTTCAGCCAGATCAGGCCTGCAAAGAAACTGCGTTTCACAGGCCTTTGTAAGAGATGTTCCCGGTAGGCTGTAAGAGCACTGTGCAGAGCGAGTTGTTACTTAGCTTCCCAAAGAGCTGGAAGCAAGATGCTTTGGGGCCCAACTCGCCCTTTGGAAAGAAGCCTGCACGTTGTGCCTTTCAGCTCTAGGGCAAGGTAGAGCACCCAGAGCAGAAGTTCCACTTCAGCCAGATCAGGCCTGCAAAGAAACTGCGTTTCACAGGCCTTTGTAAGAGATGTTCCCGGTAGGCTGTAAGAGCACTGTGCAGAGCGAGTTGTTTCTTAGCTTCCCAAAGAGCTGGAAGCAAGATGCTTTGGGGCCCAACTCGCCCTTTGGAAAGAAGCCTGCACGTTGTGCCTTTCAGCTCTAGGGCCATGTAGCACACCCAGAGCAGAAGTTCTAGTTCAGCCAGATCAGGCCTGCAAAGAAACTGCATTTCACAGGCCTTTGTAACTGATGCTCCCGGTAGGCTGTAAGAGCACTGTGCAGAGCGAGTTGTTTCATAGCTAGCCCAAAGAGCTGGAAGCAAGATGCTTTGGGGCCCAACTCGCCCTTTGGAAAGAAGCCTGCACGTTGTGCCTTTCAGCTCTAGGGCCATGTAGCACACACAGAGCAGAAGTTCTACTTCAGCCACATCAGGCCTGCAAAGAAACTGCGTTTCACAGGCCTTTGTAAAGATGTTCCCGGTAGGCTGTAAGAGCACTGTGCAGAGCGAGTTGTTTCTTAGCTTCCCAAAGAGCTGGAAGCAAGAAGCTTTGGGGCCCAACTCGCCCTTTGGAAAGAAGCCTGCACGTTGTGCCTTTCAGCTCTAGGCCAATGTAGCACACCCAGAGCAGAAGTTCTACTTCAGCCAGATCAGGCCTGCAAAGAAACTGCGTTTCACAGGCCTTTGTAAGAGATGTTCCCGGTAGGCTGTAAGAGCACTGTGCAGAGCGAGTTGTTTCATAGCTAGCCCAAAGAGCTGGAAGCAAGATGCTTTGGGGCCCAACTCGCCCTTTGGAAAGAAGCCTGCACGTTGTGCCTTTCAGCTCTAGGGCCATGTAGCACACCTAGAGCAGAAGTTCTACCTCAGCCAGATCAGGCCTGCAAAGAAACTGCGTTTGACAGACCTTTGTATGAGATGTTCCCGGTAGGCTGTAAGAGCACTGTGCAGTGCGAGTTGTTTCTTAGCTTCCCAAGGAGCTGGAAGCAATTTGCTTTGCGGCCCAACTCGCCCTTTGCAAAGAAGCCTGCACGTTGTGCCTTTCAGCTCTAGGGAAATGTAGCACACCCAGAGCAGAAGTTCTACTTCAGCCAGATCAGGCCTGCAAAGAAACTGCGTTTCACAGGCCTTTGTAAGAGATGTTCCCGGTAGGCTGTAAGAGCACTGTGCAGAGCGAGTTGTTACTTAGCTTCCCAAAGAGCTGGAAGCAAGATGCTTTGGGGCCCAACTCGCCCTTTGGAAAGAAGCCTGCACGTTGTGCCTTTCAGCTCTAGGGCAAGGTAGAGCACCCAGAGCAGAAGTTCCACTTCAGCCAGATCAGGCCTGCAAAGAAACTGCGTTTCACAGGCCTTTGTAAGAGATGTTCCCGGTAGGCTGTAAGAGCACTGTGCAGAGCGAGTTGTTTCTTAGCTTCCCAAAGAGCTGGAAGCAAGATGCTTTGGGGCCCAACTCGCCCTTTGGAAAGAAGCCTGCACGTTGTGCCTTTCAGCTCTAGGGCCATGTAGCACACCCAGAGCAGAAGTTCTAGTTCAGCCAGATCAGGCCTGCAAAGAAACTGCATTTCACAGGCCTTTGTAACTGATGCTCCCGGTAGGCTGTAAGAGCACTGTGCAGAGCGAGTTGTTTCATAGCTAGCCCAAAGAGCTGGAAGCAAGATGCTTTGGGGCCCAACTCGCCCTTTGGAAAGAAGCCTGCACGTTGTGCCTTTCAGCTCTAGGGCCATGTAGCACACACAGAGCAGAAGTTCTACTTCAGCCACATCAGGCCTGCAAAGAAACTGCGTTTCACAGGCCTTTGTAAGAGATGTTCCCGGTAGGCTGTAAGAGCACTGTGCAGAGCGAGTTGTTTCTTAGCTTCCCAAAGAGCTGGAAGCAAGAAGCTTTGGAGCCCAACTCGCCCTTTGGAAAGAAGCCTGCACGTTGTGCCTTTCAGCTCTAGGCCAATGTAGCACACCCAGAGCAGAAGTTCTACTTCAGCCAGATCAGGCCTGCAAAGAAACTGCGTTTCACAGGCCTTTGTAAGAGATGTTCCCGGTAGGCTGTAAGAGCACTGTGCAGAGCGAGTTGTTTCATAGCTAGCCCAAAGAGCTGGAAGCAAGATGCTTTGGGGCCCAACTCGCCCTTTGGAAAGAAGCCTGCACGTTGTGCCTTTCAGCTCTAGGGCCATGTAGCACACCCAGAGCAGAAGTTCTACCTCAGCCAGATCAGGCCTGCAAAGAAACTGCGTTTGACAGGCCTTTGTATGAGATGTTCCCGGTAGGCTGTAAGAGCACTGTGCAGTGCGAGTTGTTTCTTAGCTTCCCAAGGAGCTGGAAGCAAGTTGCTTTGCGGCCCAACTCGCCCTTTGCAAAGAAGCCTGCACGTTGTGCCTTTCAGCTCTAGGGCAATGTAGCACACCCAGAGCAGAAGTTCTACTTCAGCCAGATCAGGCCTGCAAAGAAACTGCGTTTCACAGGCCTTTGTAAGAGATGTTCCCAGTAGGCTGTAAGAGCACTGTGCAGAGCGACTTGTTTCTTAGCTTCCCAAAGAGCTGGAAGCAAGATGCTTTGGGGCCCAACTCGCCCTTTGGAAACAGGCCTGGACGTTGCGCCCTTCAGCTCTAGGGCAATGTAGCACACCCAGAGCAGAAGTTCTAGTGCAGCGTGATCAGGCCTGCAAAGAAACTGCATTTCACAGGCCTTTGTAAGTGATGGTTCCGGTAGGCTGTAAGAGCACTGTGCAGAGCGAGTTGTTTCATAGCTAGCCCAAAGAGCTGGAAGCAAGATGCTTTGGGGCCCAACTCGCCTTTTGCAAAGAAGCCTGAACATTGTGCCTTTCAGCTCTAGGGCCATGTAGCACACCCAGAGCAGAAGTTCTACTTCAGCCACATCAGGCCTGCAAAGAAACTGCGTTTCACAGGCCTTTGTAAGAGATGTTCCCGGTAGGCTGTAAGAGCACTGTGCAGAGCGAGTTGTTTCTTAGCTTCCCAAAGAGCTGGAAGCAAGATGCTTTGGGGCCCAACTCGCCCTTTGCAAAGAAGCCTGCACGTTGTGCCTTTCAGCTCTAGGCCAAAGCAGCACACCCAGAGCAGAAGTTCTACTTCAGCCACATCAGGCCTGCAAAGAAACTGCGTTTCACAGGCCTTTGTAAGAGATGTTCCCGGTAGGCTTTAAGAGCACTGTGCAGAGCGAGTTGTTTCTTAGCTTCCCAAGGAACTGGAAGCAAGATGCTTTGCGGCCCAACTCGCCCTTTGCAAAGAAGCCTGCACGTTGTGCCTTTCAGCTCTAGGGCAATGTAGCACACGCAGAGCAGAATTTCTAGTTCAGCAAGATCAGGCCTGCAAAGAAACTGTGTTTAACAGGCCTTTGTAAGAGATGTTCCCACTAGGCTGTAAGAGCACTGTGCAGAGCGAATTGTTTCTTAGCTTCCCTAAGAGCTGGAAGCAAGATGGTTTGGGGCCTAACTCGCCCTTTGGAAAGAAGCCTGCACGTTGTGCCTTTCAGCTCTAGGCCAATGTAGCACACCCAGAGCAGAAGTTCTACTTCAGCCAGATCAGGCCTGCAAAGAAACTGCGTTTCACAGGCCTTTGTAAGAGATGTTCCCGGTAGGCTGTAAGAGCACTGTGCAGAGCGAGTTGTTTCTTAGCTTCCCAAAGAGCTGGAAGCAAGATGCTTTGGGGCCCAACTCGCCCTTTGCAAAGAAGCCTGCACGTTGTGCCTTTCAGCTCTAGGGCAATGTAGCACACCCAGAGCAGAAGTTCTACTTCAGCCACATCAGGCCTGCAAAGAAACTGCGTTTCACAGGCCTTTGTAAGAGATATTCCCGGTAGGCAGTAAGAGCACTGTGCAGAGCGAGTTGTTTCTTAGCTTCCCAAAGAGCTGGAAGCAAGATGCTTTGGGGCCCAACTCGCCCTTTGGAACGAAGCCTGCACGTTGTGCCTTTCAGCTCTAGGGCAATGTAGCACACCCAGAGCAGAAGTTCTAGTTCAGCCAGATCAGGCCTGCCAAGAAACTTCGTTTCACAGGCCTTTGTAAGAGATGTTCCCGGTAGGCTGTAAGAGCACTGTGCAGAGCGAGTTGTTTCATAGCTAGCCCAAAGAGCTGGAAGCAAGATGCTTTGGGGCCCAACTCGCCCTTTGGAAAGAAGCCTGCACGTTGTGCCTTTCAGCTCTAGGGCCATGTAGCACACCCAGAGCAGAAGTTCTACCTCAGCCAGATCAGGCCTGCAAAGAAACTGCGTTTGATAGGCCTTTGTATGAGATGTTCCCGGTAGTCTGTAAGAGCACTGTGCAGAGCGAGTTGTTTCTTAGCTTCCCAAAGAGCTGGAAGCAAGATGCTTTGGGGCCCAACTCGCCCTTTGGAAAGAAGCCTGCACGTTGTGCCTTTCAGCTCTAGGCCAATGTAGCACACCCAGAGCAGAAGTTCTACTTCAGCCAGATCAGGCCTGCAAAGAAACTGCGTTTCACAGGCATTTGTAAGAGATGTTCCCGGTAGGCTGTAAGAGCACTGTGCAGAGCGAGTTGTTTCTTAGCTTCCCAAGGAGCTGGAAGCAAGATGCTTTGCGGCCCAACTCGCCCTTTGCAAAGAAGCCTGCACATTGTGCCTTTCAGCTCTAGGGAAATGTAGCACACCCAGAGCAGAAGTTCTGGTTCAGCCAGATTAGGCCTGCAAAGAAACTGCATTTCACAGGCCTTTGTAACTGATGCTCCCGGTAGGCTGTAAGAGCACTGTGCAGAGTGAGTTGTTTCTTAGCTTTCCAAAGAGCTGGAAGCAAGATGCTTTGGGGCCCAACTCGCCCTTTGGAAAGAAGCCTGCACGTTGTGCTTTTCAGCTCTAGGGCAATGTAGCACACCCAGAGCAGAAGTTCCACTTCAGCCAGATCAGGCCTGCAAAGAAACTGCGTTTCACAGGCCTTTGTAAGAGATGTTCCCGGTAGGCTGTAAGAGCACTGTGCATAGCGAGTTGTTTCTTAGCTTCCCAAAGAGCTGGAAGCAAGATGCTTTGGGGCCCAACTCGCCCTTTGGAAAGGAGCCTGCACGTTGTTCCTTTCAGCTCTAGGCCAATGTAGCACACCCACAGCAGAAGTTCTACTTTAGCCAGATCAGGCCTGCAAAGAAACTGCGTTTCACAGGCCTTTGTAAGAGATGTTCCCGGTAGGCTGTAAGAGCACTGTGCAGAGCGAGTTGTTTTTAGGTTCCCAAAGAGCTGGAAGCAAGATGCTTTGGGGCCCAACTCGCCCTTTGGAAAGAAGCCTGCACGTTGTGCCTTTCAGCTCTAGGGCAATGTAGAGCACCCAGAGCAGAAGTTCCACTTCAGCCAGATCAGGCCTGCAAAGAAACTGCGTTTCACAGGCCTTTGTAAGAGATGTTCCCGGTAGGCTGTAAGAGCACTGTGCAGAGCGACTTGTTTCTTAGCTTCCCAAAGAGCTGGAAGCAAGATGCTTTGGGGCCCAACTCGCCCTTTGGAAAGAAGCCTGCACGTTGTGCCCTTCAGCTCTAGGGCAATGTAGCACACCCAGAGCAGAAGTTCTAGTGCAGCGTGATCAGGCCTGCAAAGAAACTGCATTTCACAGGCCTTTGTAAGTGATGGTTCCGGTAGGCTGTAAGAGCACTGTGCAGAGCGAGTTGTTTCATAGCTAGCCCAAAGAGCTGGAACCAAGATGCTTTGGGGCCCAACTCGCCTTTTGCAAAGAAGCCTGCACATTGTGCCTTTCAGCTCTAGGGCCATGTAGCACACTCAGAGCAGAAGTTCTTCTTCAGCCAGATCAGGCCTGCAAAGAAACTGCGTTTCACAGGCCTTTGTAAGAGATGTTCCCGGTAGGCTGTAAGAGCACTGTGCAGAGCGAGTTGTTTCTTAGCTTCCCAAAGAGCTGGAAGCAAGATGCTTTGGGGCCCAACTCGCCCTTTGGAAAGAAGCCTGCAGGTTGTGCCTTTCAGCTCTAGGCCAAAGTAGCACACCCAGAGCAGAAGTTCTACTTCAGCCACATCAGGCCTGCAAAGAAACTGCGTTTCACAGGCCTTTGTAAGAGATGTTCCCGGTAGGCTGTAAGAGCACTGTGCAGAGCGAGTTGTTTCTTAGCTTCCCAAGGAGCTGGAAGCAAGTTGCTTTGCGGCCCAACTCGCCCTTTGCAAAGAAGCCTGCACGTTGTGCCTTTCAGCTCTAGGCCAATGTAGCACACCCAGAGCAGAAGTTCTACTTCAGCCAGATCAGGCCTGCAAAGAAACTGCGTTTGAGATGCCTTTGTAAGAGATGTTCCCTGTAGGCTGTAAGAGCACTGTGCAGAGCGAGTTGTTTCATAGCTAGCCCAAAGAGCTGGAAGCAAGATGCTTTGGGGCCCAACTCGCCCTTTGTAAAGAAGCCTGCACGTTGTGCCTTTCAGCTCTAGGGCCATGAAGCACACCCAGAGCAGAAGTTCTACTTCAGCCAGATCAGGCCTGCAAAGAAACTGCGTTTCGCAGGCCTTTGTAAGAGATGTTCCCGGTAGGCTGTAAGAGCACTGTGCAGAGCGAGTTGTTTCTTAGCTTCCCAAAGAGCTGGAAGCAAGATGCTTTGGGGCCCAACTTGCCCTTTGGAAAGAAGCCTGCAGGTTGTGCCTTTCAGCTCTAGGCCAATGTAGCACACCCAGAGCAGAAGTTCTACTTCAGCCACATCAGGCCTGCAAAGAAACTGCGTTTCACAGGCCTTTGTAAGAGATATTCCCGGTAGGCAGTAAGAGCACTGTGCAGAGCGAGTTGTTTCTTAGCTTCCCAAAGAGCTGGAAGCAAGATGCTTTGGGGCCCAACTCGCCCTTTGGAAAGAAGCCTGCACGTTGTGCCTTTCAGCTCTAGGCCAATGTAGGACACCCAGAGCAGAAGTTCTAGTTCAGCCAGATCAGGCCTGCAAAGAAACTGCGTTTCACAGGCCTTTGTAAGAGATGTTCCCGGTAGGCTGTAAGAGCACTTTGCAGAGCGACTTGTTTCTTAGCTTCCGAAAGAGCTGGAAGCAAAAATCTTTGGGGCCCAACTCGCCCTTTGGAAAGAAGCCTGCACGTTGTGCCTTTCAGCTCTAGGCCAATGTAGCACACCCAGAGCAGAAGTTCTACTTCAGCCAGATCAGGCCTGCAAAGAAACTTCGTTTCACAGGCCTTTGTAAGAGATGTTCCCGGTAGGCTGTAAGAGCACTGTGCAGAGCGAGTTGTTTCATAGCTAGCCCAAAGAGCTGGAAGCAAGATGCTTTGGGGCCCAACTCGCCCTTTGGAAAGAAGCCTGCACGTTGTGCCTTTCAGCTCTAGGGCCATGTAGCACACCCAGAGCAGAAGTTCTACCTCAGCCAGATCAGGCCTGCAAAGAAACTGCGTTTGACAGGCCTTTGTATGAGATGTTCCCGGTAGGCTTTAAGAGCACTGTGCAGAGCGTGTTGTTTCTTAGCTTCCCAAAGAGCTGGAAGCAAGATGCTTTGGGGCCCAACTCGCCCTTTGGAAAGAAGCCTGCAGCTTGTGCCTTTCAGCTCTAGGCCAATGTAGCACACCCAGAGCAGAAGTTCTACTTCAGCGAGATCAGGCCGGCAAAGAAACTGCGTTTCACAGGCCTTTGTAAGGGATGTTCCCGGTAGGCTGTAAGAGCACTGTGCAGAGCGAGTTGTTTGTTACCTTCCCAAGGAGCTGGAAGCAAGATGCTTTGCGGCCCAACTCGCCCTTTGCAAAGAAGCCTGCACGTTGTGCCTTTCAGCTCTAGGGCAATGTAGCACACGCAGAGCAGAAGTTCTAGTTCAGCCAGATCAGGCCTGCAAAGAAACTGCATTTCACAGGCCTTTGTAAGAGATGTTCCCGGTAGGCTGTAAGAGCACTGTGCAGAGCGAGTTGTTTCTTAGCTTCCCAAAGAGCTGGAAGCAAGATGCTTTGGGGCCCAACTCGCCCTTTGGAAAGAAGCCTGCTCGTTGTGCCTTTCAGCTCTAGGCCAATGTAGCACACCCAGAGCAGAAGTTCTACTTCAGCCAGATCAGGCCTGCAAAGAAACTGCATTTGAGATGCCTTTGTAAGAGATGTTCCCGGTAGGCTGTAAAAGCACTGTGCAGAGCGAGTTGTTTCTTAGCTTCCCAAAGAGCTGGAAGCAAGATGCTTTGGGGCCCAACTCGCCCTTTGGAAAGAAGCCTGAACGTTGTGCCATTCAGCTCTAGGGAAATGTAGCACACCCAGAGCAGAAGTTCTGGTTCAGCCAGATTAGGCCAGCAAAGAAACTGCATTTCACAGGCCTTTGTAACTGATGCTCCCGGTAGGCTGTAAGAGCACTGTGCAGAGCGAGTTGTTTCTTAGCTTCCCAAAGAGCTGGAAGCAAGATGCTTTGGGGCCCAACTCGCCCTTTGGAAAGAAGCCTGCACGTTGTGCCTTTCAGCTCTAGGCCAATGTAGCACACCCAGAGCAGAAGTTCTACTTCAGCCAGATCAGGCCTGCAAAGAAACTGCGTTTGAGAGGCCTTTGTAAGAGATGTTCCCGGTAGGCTGTAAGAGCACTGTGCAGAGCGAGTTGTTTCTTAGCTTCCCAAAGAGCTGGAAGCAAGATGCTTTGGGGCCCAACTCGCCCTTTGGAAAGAAGCCTGCACGTTGTGCCTTTGAGCTCTAGGGCAATGTAGCACACCCAGGTCAGAAGTTCCACTTCAGTCAGATCAGGCCTGCAAAGAAACTCGTTTCACAGGCCTTTGTAAGAGCTGTTCCCGGTAGGCTGTAAGAGCACTGTGCAGAGCGAGTTGTTTCTTAGCTTCCCAAAGAGCTGGAAGCAAGATGCTTTGGGGCCCAACTCGCCCTTTGGAAAGAAGCCTGCACGTTGTGCCTTTCAGCTCTGGGGCAATGTAGCACACCCAGAGCAGAAGTTCCACTTCAGCCAGATCAGGCCTGCAAAGAAACTGCGTTTCACAGGCCTTTGTAATAGATGTTCCCGGTAGGCTGTAAGAGCACTGTGCAGAGCGTGTTGTTTCTTAGCTTCCCAAGGAGCTGGAAGCAAGATGCTTTGGGGCCCAACTCGCCCTTTGGAAAGAAGCCTGCACGTTGTGCCTTTCAGCTCTAGGCCAATGTAGCACACCCAGAGCAGAAGTTCTACATCAGCCAGATCAGGCCTGCAAAGAAACTGCGTTTCACAGGCCTTTGTAAGAGATGTTCCCGGTAGGCTGTAAGAGCACTGTGCAGAGCGCGTTGTTTCTTAGCTTCCCAAAGAGCTGGAAGCAAGATGCTTTGGGGCCCAACTCGCGCTTTGGAAAGAAGCCTGCACGTTGTGCCTTTCAGCTCTAGGGCAATGTAGAGCACCCAGAGCAGAAGTTCCACTTCAGCCAGATCAGGCCTGCAAAGAAACTGCGTTTCACAGGCCTTAGTAAGAGATGTTCCCCGTAGGCTGTAAGAGCACTGTGCAGAGCGAGTTGTTTCTTAGCTTCCCAAAGAGCTGGAATCTAGATGCTTTGGGGCCCAACTCGCCCTTTGGAAAGAAGCCTGCACGTTGTGCCTTTCAGCTCTAGGGCCATGTAGCACACCCAGAGCAGAAGTTCTAGTTCAGCCAGATCAGGCCTGCAAAGAAACTGCATTACACAGGCCTTTGTAACTGATGCTCCCGGTAGGCTGTAAGAGCACTGTGCAGAGCGAGTAGTTTCATAGCTAGCCCAAAGAGCTGGAAGCAAGATGCTTTGGGGCCCAACTCACCCTTTGGAAAGAAGCCTGCACCTTGTGCCTTTCAGCTCTAGGGCCATGTCGCACACCCAGAGCAGAAGTTCTACTTCAGCCAGATCAGGCCTGCAAAGAAACTGCGTTTCACAGGCCTTTGTAAGAGATGTTCCCGGTAGGCTGTAAGAGCACTGTGCAGAGCGAGTTGTTTCTTAGCTTCCCAAAGAGCTGGAAGCAAGATGTTTTGGGGCCCAACTCGCCCTTTGGAAAGAAGCCTGCACGTTGTGTCTTTCAGCTCTAGGCCAATGTAGCACACCCAGAGCAGAAGTTCTATTTCAGCCACATCAGGCCTGCAACGAAACTGCGTTTCACAGGCCTTTGTAATAGATGTTCCCGGTAGGCTGTAAGAGCACTGTGCAGAGCGTGTTGTTTCTTAGCTTCCCAAGGAGCTGGAAGCAAGATGCTTTGGGGCCCAACTCGCCCTTTGGAAAGACGCCTGCACGTTGTGCCTTTCAGCTCAGGGCCAATGTAGAACACCCAGAGCAGAAGTTCTACTTCAGCCATATCAGGCCTGCAAAGAAACTCGTTTCACAGGCCTTTGTAAGAGATGTTCCCGGTAGGCTGTAAAAGCACTGTGCAGAGCGAGTTGTTTCTTAGCTTCCCAAAGAGCTGGAAGCAAGATGCTTTGGGGCCCAACTCGCCATTTGGAAAGAAGCCTGCACGTTGTGCCTTTCAGCTCTAGGGCAATGTAGAGCACCCAGAGCAGAAGTTCCACTTCAGCCAGATCAGGCCTGCAAAGAAACTGCGTTTCACAGGCCTTTGTAAGAGATGTTCCCGGTAGGCTGTAAGAGCACTGTGCAGAGCGAATTGTTTCTTAGCTTCCCAAAGAGCTGGAAGCAAGATGCTTTGGGGCCCAACTCGCCCTTTGGAAAGAAGCCTGCACGTTGTGCCTTTCAGCTCTAGGGCAATGTAGCACACCCAGAGCAGAAGTTCTACCTCAGCCAGATCAGGCCTGCAAAGAAACTGCGTTTTACAGGCCTTTGTATGAGATGTTCCCGGTAGGCTGTAAGAGCACTGTGCAGAGCGACTTGTTTCTTAGCTTCCCAAAGAGCTGGAAGCAAGATGCTTTGGGGCCCAACTCGCCCTTTGGAAAGAAGCCTGCACGTTGTGCCTTTCAGCTCTAGGCCAATGTAGCACACCCAGAGCAGAAGTTCTACTTCAGCCACATCAGGCCTGCAAAGAAACTGCGTTTCAAAGGCCTTTGTAAGAGATGTTCCCCGTAGGCTGTAAGAGCACTGTGCAGAGCGAGTTGTTTCTTAGCTTCCCAAGGAGCTGGAAGCAAGATGCTTTGCGGCCCATCTCGCCCTTTGGAAAGAAGCCTGCACGTTGTGCCTTTCAGCTCAGGGCCAATGTAGAACACCCAGAGCAGAAGTTCTACTTCAGCCATATCAGGCCTGCAAAGAAACTCGTTTCACAGGCCTTTGTAAGAGATGTTCCCGGTAGCCTGTAAGAGCACTGTGCAGAGCGAGTTGTTTCTTAGCTTCCCAAAGAGCTGGAAGCAAGATGCTTTGGGGCCCAACTCGCCCTTTGGAAAGAAGCCTGCACGCTGTGCCTTTCAGCTCTAGGGCAATGTAGCACATGCAGAGCAGAAGTTCTACTTCCGCCAGATCAGGCCTGCAAAGAAACTGCGTTTCACAGGCCTCTGTAAGAGATGTTCCCGGTAGGCTGTAAGAGCACTGTGCAGAGCGAGTTGTTTCATAGCTAGCCCAAAGAGCTGGAAGCAAGATGCTTTGGGGCCCAACTCGCCCTTTGGAAAGAAGCCTGCACGTTGTGCCTTTCAGCTCTAGGGCAATGTAGCACACCCAGAGCAGAAGTTCCACTTCAGCCAGATCAGGCCAGCAAAGAAACTGCGTTTCACAGGCCTTTGTAAGAGATGTCCCGGTAGGCTGTAAGAGCTCTGTGCAGAGCGTGTTCGCTCTTAGCTTCCCAAGGAGCTGGAAGCGAGATGCTTTGGGGCCCAACTCGCCCTTTGGAAAGAAGCCTGCACGTTGTCCCTTTCAGCTCTAGGGCAATGTAGCACACACAGAGCAGAAGTTCCACTTGAGCCAGATCAGGCCTGCAAAGAAAGTGCGTTTCACAGGCCTTTGTAAGAGATGTTCCCGGTAGGCTGTAAGAGCACTGTGCAGAGCGAGTTGTTTCTTAGCTTCCCAAAGAGCTGGAAGCAAGATGCTTTGCGGCCCAACTCGCCCTTTGGAAAGAAGCCTGCACGTTGTTCCTTTCAGCTCTAGGGCAATGTAGCACACCCAGAGCATAAGTTCTACTTCAGCCAGATCAGGCCTGCAAAGAAACTGCATTTCACAGGCCTTTGTAGTGATGCTCCCGGTAGGCTGTAAGAGCACTGTGCAGAGCGAGTTGTTTCATAGCTAGCCCAAAGAGCTGGAAGCAAGATGCTTTGGGGCCCAACTCGCCCTTTGGAAAGAAGCCTGCAGGTTGTGCCTTTCAGCTCTAGGCCAATGTAGCACACCCAGAGCAGAAGTTCTGCATCAGCCAGATCAGGCCTGCAAAGAAACTGCGTTTCACAGGCCTTTGTAAGAGATGTTCCCGGTAGGCTGTAAGAGCACTGTGCAGAGCGAGTTGTTTCTTAGCTTCCCAAAGAGCTGGAAGCAAGATGCTGTGGGGCCCAACTCGCCCTTTGGAAAGAAGCCTGCACGTTGTGCCTTTCAGCTCTAGGGCAATGTAGAGCACCCAGAGCAGAAGTTCCACTTCAGCCAGATCAGGCCTGCAAAGAAACTGCGTTTCACAGGCCTTTGTAAGAGATGTTCCCGGTAGGCTGTAAGAGCACTGTGCAGAGCGAGTTGTTTCTTAGCTTCCCAAAGAGCTGGAAGCAAGATGCTTTGGGGCCCAACTCGCCCTTTGGAACGAAGCCTGCACGTTGTGCCTTTCAGCTCTAGCGCCATGTAGCACACCCAGAGCAGAAGTTCTAGTTCAGCCAGATCAGGCCTGCAAAGAAACTGCATTTCACAGGCCTTTGTAACTGATGCTCCCGGTAGGCTGTAAGAGCACTGTGCAGAGCGAGTTGTTTCATAGCTAGCCCAAAGAGCTGGAAGCAAGATGCTTTGGGGCCCAACTCGCCCTTTGGAAACAGGCCTGCACGTTGTGCCCTTCAGCTCTAGGGCAATGTAGCACACCCAGAGCAGAAGTTCTAGTTCAGCGTGATCAGGCCTGCAAAGAAACTGCATTTCACAGGCCTTTGTTAGTGATGGTTCCGGTAGGCTGTAAGAGCACTGTGCAGAGCGAGTTGTTTCATAGCTAGCCCAAAGAGCTCTAAGCAAGATGCTTTGGGGCCCAACTCGCCATTTGCAAAGAAGCCTGCACATTGTGCCTTTCAGCTCTAGGGCCATGAAGCACACCCAGAGCAGAAGTTCTACTTCAGCCAGATCAGGCCTGCAAAGAAACTGCGTTTCACAGGCCTTTGTAAGAGATGTTCCCGGTAGGCTGTAAGAGCACTGTGCAGAGCGAGTTGTTTCTTAGCTTCCCAAAGAGCTGGAAGCAAGATGCTTTGGGGCCCAACTCGCCCTTTGGAAAGAAGCCTGCAGGTTGTGCCTTTCAGCTCTAGGCCAATGTAGCACACCCAGAGCAGAAGTTCTACTTCAGCCACATCAGGCCTGCAAAGAAAATGCGTTTCACAGGCCTTTGTAAGAGATGTTCCCGGTAGGCTGTAAGAGCACTGTGCAGAGCGAGTAGTTTCTTAGCTTCCCAAGGAGCTGGAAGCAAGATGCTTTGCGGCCCAACTCGCCCTTTGCAAAGAAGCCTGCACGTTCCGCCTTTGAGCTCTAGGGCAATGTAGCACACGCAGAGCAGAAGTTCTAGTTCAGCCAGATCAGGCCTGCAAAGAAACTGCGTTTCACAGGCCTTTGTAAGAGATGTTCCCGGTAGGCTGTTAGAGCACTGTGCAGAGCGACTTGTTTCTTAGCTTCCCAAAGAGCTGGAAGCAAGATGCTTTGCGGCCCAACTCGCCATTTTGAAAGAAGCCTGCACGTTGTGCCTTTCAGCTCTAGGCCAATGTAGCACACCCAGAGCAGAAGTTCTACTTCAGCCAGATCAGGCCTGCAAAGAAACTGCGTTTCACAGGCCTTTGTAAGAGATGTTCCCCGTAGGCTGTAAGAGCACTGTGCAGAGCGAGTTGTTTCTTAGCTTCCCAAAGAGCTGGAAGCAAGATGCTTTGGGGCCCAACTCGCCTTTTGCAAAGAATCCTGCACGTTGTGCCTTTCAGCTCTAGGGCAATGTAGCACACCCAGAGCAGAAGTTCTACTTCAGCCCAATCAGGCATGCAAAGAAACTGCGTTTCACAGGCCTTTGTAAGAGATATTCCCGGTAGGCAGTAAGAGCACTGTGCAGAGCGAGTTGTTTCTTAGCTTCCCAAAGAGCTGGAAGCAAGATGCTTTGCGGCCCAACTCGCCCTTTGGAAAGAAGCCTGAGCGTTGTGCCATTCAGCTCTAGGGAAATGTAGCACACCCAGAGCAGAAGTTCTGGTTCAGCCAGATTAGGCCAGCAAAGAAACTGCATTTCACAGGCCTTTGTAACTGATGCTCCCGGTAGGCTGTAAGAGCACTGTGCAGAGCGAGTTGTTTCTTAGCTTCCCAAAGAGCTGGAAGCAAGATGCTTTGGGGCCCAACTCGCCCTTTTGAAAGAAGCCTGCACGTTGTGCCTTTCAGCTCTAGGCCAATGTAGCACACCCAGAGCAGAAGTTCTACTTCAGCCAGATCAGGCCTGCAAAGAAACTGCGTTTGAGAGGCCTTTGTAAGAGATGTTCCCGGTAGGCTGTAAGAGCACTGTGCAGAGCGAGTTGTTTCTTAGCTTCCCAAAGAGCTGGAAGCAAGATGCTTTGGGGCCCAACTCGCCCTTTGGAAAGAAGCCTGCACGTTGTGCCTTTGAGCTCTAGGGCAATGTAGCACACCCAGGTCAGAAGTTCCACTTCAGCCAGATCAGGCCTGCAGAGAAACTCGTTTCACAGGCCTTTGTAAGAGCTGTTCCCGGTAGGCTGTAAGAGCACTGTGCAGAGCGAGTTGTTTCTTAGCTTCCCAAAGAGCTGGAAGCAAGATGCTTTGGGGCCCAACTCGCCCTTTGGAAAGTAGCCTGCACGTTGTGCCTTTCAGCTCTGGGGCAATGTAGCACACCCAGAGCAGAAGTTCCACTTCAGCCAGATCAGGCCTGCAAAGAAACTGCGTTTCACAGGCCTTTGTAAGAGATGTTCCCGGTAGGCTGTAAGAGCACTGTGCAGAGCGTGTTGTTTCTTAGCTTCCCAAGGAGCTGGAAGCAAGATGCTTTGGGGCCCAACTCGCCCTTTGGAAAGAAGCCTGCACGTTGTGCCTTTCAGCTCTAGGGCAATGTAGCACACCCAGAGCAGAAGTTCTACATCAGCCAGATCAGGCCTGCAAAGAAACTGCGTTTCACAGGCCTTTGTAAGAGATGTTCCCGGTAGGCTGTAAGAGCACTGTGCAGAGCGAGTTGTTTCTTAGCTTCACAAAGAGCTGGAAGCAAGATGCTTTGGGGCCCAACTCGCCCTTTGGAAAGAAGCCTGCACGTTGTGCCTTTCAGCTCTAGGGCAATGTAGAGCACCCAGAGCAGAAGTTCCACTTCAGCCAGATAAGGCCTGCAAAGAAACTGCGTTTCACAGGCCTTAGTAAGAGATGTTCCCCGTAGGCTGTAAGAGCACTGTGCAGAGCGAGTTGTTTCTTAGCTTCCCAAAGAGTTGGAAGCAAGATGCTTTGGGGCCCAACTCGCCCTTTGGAAAGAAGCCTGCACGTTGTGCCTTTCAGCTCTAGGGCCATGTAGCACACCCAGAGCAGAAGTTCTACTTCAGCCAGATCAGGCCTGCAAAGAAACTGCATTTCACAGGCCTTTGTAACTGATGCTCCCGGTAGGCTGTAAGAGCACTGTGCAGAGCGAGTAGTTTCATAGCTAGCCCGAAGAGCTGGAAGCAAGATGCTTTGGGGCCCAACTCACCCTTTGGTAAGAAGCCTGCACGTTGTGCCTTTCAGCTCTAGGGCCA
The DNA here is from genome assembly GCF_041296265.1 of Equus caballus. Lineage (NCBI taxonomy): Eukaryota > Metazoa > Chordata > Mammalia > Perissodactyla > Equidae > Equus > Equus caballus. Next base: position 50,364,010 of record NC_091688.1, on the reverse strand, counting down.
TGTCGCACACCCAGAGCAGAAGTTCTACTTCAGCCAGATCAGGCCTGCAAAGAAACTGCGTTTCACAGGTCTTTGTAAGAGATGTTCCCGGTAGGCTGTAAGAGCACTGTGCAGAGCGAGTTGTTTCTTAGCTTCCCAAAGAGCTGGAAGCAAGATGCTTTGGGGCCCAACTCGCCCTTTGGAAAGAAGCCTGCACGTTGTGCCTTTCAGCTCTAGGCCAATGTAGCACACCCAGAGCAGAAGTTCTATTTCAGCCACATCAGGCCTGCAACGAAACTGCGTTTCACAGGCCTTTGTAATAGATGTTCCCGGTAGGCTGTAAGAGCACTGTGCAGAGCGTGTTGTTTCTTAGCTTCCCAAGGAGCTGGAAGCAAGATGCTTTGGGGCCCAACTCGCCCTTTGGAAAGAAGCCTGCACGTTGTGCCTTTCAGCTCAGGGCCAATGTAGAACACCCAGAGCAGAAGTTCTACTTCAGCCATATCAGGCCTGCAAAGAAACTCGTTTCACAGGCCTTTGTAAGAGATGTTCCCGGTAGGCTGTAAAAGCACTGTGCAGAGCGAGTTGTTTCTTAGCTTCCCAAAGAGCTGGAAGCAAGATGCTTTGGGGCCCAACTCGCCCTTTGGAAAGAAGCCTGCACGTTGTGCCTTTCAGCTCTAGGGCAATGTAGAGCACCCAGAGCAGAAGTTCCACTTCAGCCAGATCAGGCCTGCAAAGTAACTGCGTTTCACAGGCCTTTGTAAGAGATGTTCCCGGTAGGCTGTAAGAGCACTGTGCAGAGCGAATTGTTTCTTAGCTTCCCAAAGAGCTGGAAGCAAGATGCTTTGGGGCCCAACTCGCCCTTTGGAAAGAAGCCTGCACGTTGTGCCTTTCAGCTCTAGGGCAATGTAGCACACCCAGAGCAGAAGTTCTACCTCAGCCAGATCAGGCCTGCAAAGAAACTGCGTTTCACAGGCCTTTGTAAGAGACGTTCCCCGTAGGCTGTAAGAGCACTGTGCAGAGCGAGTTGTTTCTTAGCTTCCCAAAGAGCTGGCAGCAAGATGCTTTGCGGCCCAACTCGCCCTTTGCAAAGAAGCCTGCACGTTGTGCCTTTCAGCTCTAGGGCAATGTAGCACACCCAGAGCAGAAGTTCTACTTCAGCCCAATCAGGCATGCAAAGAAACTGCGTTTCACAGGCCTTTGTAAGAGATGTTCCCGGTAGGCTGTAAGAGCAGTGTGCAGAGCGAGTTGTTTCTTAGCTTCCCAAAGAGCTGGAAGCAAGATGCTTTGGGGCCCAACTCGCCCTTTGGAAAGAAGCCTGCACGTTGTGCCTTTCAGCTCTAGGGCAATGTAGAGCACCCAGAGCAGAAGTTCCACTTCAGCCAGATCTGGCCTGCAAAGAAACTGCGTTTCACAGGCCTTTGTAAGAGATGTTCCCGGTAGGCTGTAAGAGCACTGTGCAGAGCGAGTTGTTTCTTAGCTTCCCAAAGAGCTGGAAGCAAGATGCTTTGGGGCCCAACTCGCCCTTTGGAACGAAGCCTGCACGTTGTGCCTTTCAGCTCTAGCGCCATGTAGCACACCCAGAGCAGAAGTTCTAGTTCAGCCAGATCAGGCCTGCAAAGAAACTGCATTTCACAGGCCTTTGTGACTGATGCTCCCGGTAGGCTGTAAGAGCACTGTGCAGAGCGAGTTGTTTCATAGCTAGCCCAAAGAGCTGGAAGCAAGATGCTTTGGGGCCCAACTCGCCCTTTGGAAACAGGCCTGCACGTTGTGCCCTTCAGATCTAGGACAATGTAGCACACCCAGAGCAGAAGTTCTAGTTCAGCGTGATCAGGCCTGCAAAGAAACTGCATTTCACAGGCCTTTGTTAGTGATGGTTCCGGTAGGCTGTAAGAGCACTGTGCAGAGCGAGTTGTTTCATAGCTAGCCCAAAGAGCTGGAAGCAAGATGCTTTGGGGCCCAACTCGCCTTTTGCAAAGAAGCCTGCACATTGTGCCTTTCAGCTCTAGGGCCATGAAGCACACCCAGAGCAGAAGTTCTACTTCAGCCAGATCAGGCCTGCAAAGAAACTGCGTTTCACAGGCCTTTGTAAGAGATGTTCCCGGTAGGCTGTAAGAGCACTGTGCAGAGCGAGTTGTTTCTTAGCTTCCCAAAGAGCTGGAAGCAAGATGCTTTGGGGCCCAACTCGCCCTTTGGAAAGAAGCCTGCAGGTTGTGCCTTTCAGCTCTAGGGCAATGTAGCACACGCAGAGCAGAAGTTCTAGTTCAGCCAGATCAGGCCTGCAAAGAAACTGCGTTTCACAGGCCTTTGTAAGAGATGTTCCCGGTAGGCTGTTAGAGCACTGTGCAGAGCGACTTGTTTCTTAGCTTCCCAAAGAGCTGGAAGCAAGATGCTTTGAGGCCCAACTCGCCCTTTTGAAAGAAGCCTGCACGTTGTGCCTTTCAGCTCTAGGCCAATGTAGCACACCCAGAGCAGAAGTTCTACTTCAGCCAGATCAGGCCTGCAAAGAAACTGCGTTTCACAGGCCTTTGTAAGAGATGTTCCCCGTAGGCTGTAAGAGCACTGTGCAGAGCGAGTTGTTTCTTAGCTTCCCAAAGAGCTGGAAGCAAGATGCTTTGGGGCCCAACTCGCCCTTTGCAAAGAAGCCTGCACGTTGTGCCTTTCAGCTCTAGGGCAATGTAGCACACCCAGAGCAGAAGTTCCACTTCATCCAGATCAGGCCTGCAAAGAAACTGCGTTTCACAGGCCTTTGTAAGAGATGTTCCCGGTAGGCTGTAAGAGCACTGTGCAGAGCGAGTTGTTTCTTAGCTTCCCAAAGAGCTGGAAGCAAGAAGCTTTGGGGCCCAACTCGCCCTTTGGAAAGAAGCCTGCACGTTGTGCCTTTCAGCTCTAGGCCAATGTAGCACACCCAGAGCAGAAGTTCTACTTCAGCCAGATCAGGCCTGCAAAGAAACTTCGTTTCACAGGCCTTTGTAAGAGATGTTCCCTGTAGGCTGTAAGAGCACTGTGCAGAGCGAGTTGTTTCATAGCTAGCCCAAAGAGCTGGAAGCAAGATGCTTTGGGGCCCAACTCGCCCTTTGTAAAGAAGCCTGCACGTTGTGCCTTTCAGCTCTAGGCCAATGTAGCACACCCAGAGCAGAAGTTCTACTTCAGCGAGATCAGGCCTGCAAAGAAACTGCGTTTCACAGGCCTTTGTAAGAGATGTTCCCGGTAGGCTGTAAGAGCACTGTGCAGAGCGAGTTGTTTCTTAGCTTCCCAAAGAGCTGGAAGCAAGATGCTTTGGTGCCCAACTCGCCCTTTGGAAAGAAGCCTGCACGTTGTGCCTTTCAGCTCTAGGGCAATGTAGCACACCCAGAGCAGAAGTTCTAGTTCAGCCAGATCAGGCCTGCAAAGAAACTGCGTTTCACAGGCCTTTGTAACAGATGTTCCCGGTAGGCTGTAAGAGCACTGTGCAGAGCGACTTGTTTCTTAGCTTCCCAAAGAGCTGGAAGCAAGATGCTTTGGGGCCCAACTCGCCCTTTGGAAAGAAGCCTGCACGTTGTGCCTTTCAGCTCTAGGCCAATGTAGCACACCCAGAGCAGAAGTTCTACTTCAGCCAGATCAGGCCTGCAAAGAAACTGCATTTCACAGGCCTTTGTAACTGATGCTCCCGGTAGGCTATAAGAGCACTGTGCAGAGCGAGTTGTTTCATAGCTAGCCCAAAGTGCTGGAAGCAAGATGCTTTGGGGCCCAACTCACCCTTTGGAAAGAAGCCTGCACGTTGTGCCTTTCAGCTCTAGGGCCATGTGGCACACCCAGAGCAGAAGTTCTAGTTCAGCCAGATCAGGCCTGCAAAGAAACTGCGTTTCACAGGCCTTTGTAAGAGATGTTCGCCGTAGTCTGTAAGAGCACTGTGCAGAGCGAGTTGTTTCTTAGCTTCCCAAAGAGCTGGAAGCAAGATGCTTTGGGGCCCAACTCGCCCTTTGGAAAGAAGCCTGCACGTTGTGCCTTTCAGCTCTAGGCCAATGTAGCACACCCAGAGCAGAAGTTCTACTTCAGCCAGATCAGGCCTGCAAAGAAACTGCGTTTCACAGGCCTTTGTAAGAGATGTTCCCCGTAGGCTGTAAGAGCACTGTGCAGAGCGAGTTGTTTCTTAGCTTCCCAAGGAGCTGGAAGAAAGATGCTTTGCGGCCCAACTCGCCCTTTGCAAAGAAGCCTGCACGTTGTGCCTTTCAGCTCTAGGGCAATGTAGCACACGCAGAGCAGAAGTTCTAGTTCAGCCAGATCAGGCCTGCAAAGAAACTGCGTTTCACAGGCCTTTGTAAGAGATGTTCCCTGTAGGCTGTAAGAGCACTGTGCAGAGCGACTTGTTTCTTAGCTTCCCAAAGAGCTGGAAGCAAGATGCTTTGGGGCCCAACTCGCCCTTTGGAAAGAAGCCTGCACGTTGCGCCTTTCAGCTCTAGGGCAATGTAGCACACCCAGAGCAGAAGTTCTAGTTCAGCCAGATCAGGCCTGCAAAGAAACTGCGTTTCACAGGCCTTTGTAACAGATGTTCCCGGTAGGCTGTAAGAGCACTGTGCAGAGCGACTTGTTTCTTAGCTTCCCAAAGAGCTGGAAGCAAGATGCTTTGGGGCCCAACTCGCCCTTTGGAAAGAAGCCTGCACGTTGTGCCTTTCAGCTCTAGGCCAATGTAGCACACCCAGAGCAGAAGTTCTACTTCAGCCAGATGAGGCCTGCAAAGAAACTGCGTTTCACAGGCCTTTGTAAGAGATGTTCCCAGTAGGCTGTAAGAGCACTGTGCAGAGCGACTTGTTTCTTAGCTTCCCAAGGAGCTGGAAGCAAGATGCTTTGGGGCCCAACTCGCCCTTTGGAAAGAAGCCTGCACGTTGTGCCTTTCAGCTCAGGGCCAATGTAGAACACCCAGAGCAGAAGTTCTACTTCAGCCATATCAGGCCTGCAAAGAAACTCGTTTCACAGGCCTTTGTAGGAGATGTTCCCGGTAGGCTGTAAGAGCACTCTGCAGAGCGAATTGTTTCATGGCTAGCCCAAAGAGCTGGAAGAAAGATGCTTTGGGGCCCAACTCGCCCTTTGGAAAGAAGCCTGCACGTTGTGCCTTTCAGCTCTAGACCAATGTAGCACACCCAGAGCAGAAGTTCTACATCAGCCAGATCAGGCCTGCAAAGAAACTGCGTTTCACAGGCCTTTGTAAGCGATGTTCCCGGTAGGGTGTAAGAGCACTGTGCAGAGCGAGTTGATTCTTAGCTTCCCAAAGAGCTGGAAGCAAGATGCTTTGGGGCCCAACTCGCCGTTTGCAAAGAAGCCTGCACGTTGTGCCTTTCAGCTCTAGGCCAATGTAGCACACCCAGAGCAGAAGTTCTACTTCAGCCAGATCAGGCCTGCAAAGAAACTGCGTTTCACAGGCCTTTGTAAGAGATGTTCCCGGTACGCTGTAAGAGCACTGTGCAGAGCGAGTTGTTTCTTAGCTTCCCAAAGAGCTGGAAGCAAGATGCTTTGCGGCCCAACTCGCCCTTTGCAAAGAAGCCTGCACGTTGTGCCTTTCAGCTCTAGGGCAATGTAGCTCACCCAGTGCAGAAGTTCTACTTCAGCCCAATCAGGCCTGCAAAGAAACTGCGTTTCACAGGCCTTTGTAAGAGATATTACCGGTAGGCAGTAAGAGCACTGTGCAGAGCGAGTTGTTTCTTAGCTTCCCAAAGAGCTGGAAGAAAGATGCTTTGGGGCCCAAATCGCCCTTTGGAAAGAAGCCTGCACGTTGTGCCTTTCAGCTCTAGGCCAATGTAGCACACCCAGAGCAGAAGTTCTAGTTCAGCCAGATCAGGCCTGCAAAGAAACTGCGTTTCACAGGCCTTTGTAAGAGATGTTCCCGGTAGGCTGTAAGAACACTGTGCAGAGCGAGTTGTTTCATAGCTAGCCCAAAGATCTGGAAGCAAGATGCTTTGGGGCCCAACTCGCCCTTTGGAAAGAAGCCTGCATGTTGTGCCTTTCAGCTCTAGGGCCATGTAGCACACCCAGAGCAGAAGTTCTACCTCAGCCAGATCAGGCCTGCAAAGAAACGGCGTTTGAAAGGCCTTTGTATGAGATGTTCCCGGTAGGCTGTAAGAGCACTGTGCAGAGCGAGTTGTTTCTTAGCTTCCCAAGGAGCTGGAAGCAAGATGCTTTGCGGCCCAACTCGCCCTTTGGAAAGAAGCCTGCACGTTGTGCCTTTCAGCTCTAGGGCAATGTAGCACACGCAGAGCAGAAGTTCTAGTTCAGCCAGATCAGGCCGGCAAAGAAACTGCGTTTCACAGGCCTTTGTAAGAGATGTTCCCTGTAGGCTGTAAGAGCACTGTGCAGAGCGAGTTGTTTCTTAGCTTCCCAAAGAGCTGGAAGCAAGATGCTTTGGGGCCCAACTCGCCCTTTGGAAAGAAGCCTGCACGTTGCGCCTTTCAGCTCTAGGGCAATGTAGCACACCCAGAGCAGAAGTTCTAGTTCAGCCATATCAGGCCTGCAAAGAAACTGCGTTTCACAGGCCTTTGTAACAGATGTTCCCGGTAGGCTGTAAGAGCACTGTGCAGAGCGACTTGTTTCTTAGCTTCCCAAAGAGCTGGAAGCAAGATGCTTTGGGGCCCAACTCGCCCTTTGGAAAGAAGCCTGCACGTTGTGCCTTTCAGCTCTAGGCCAATGTAGCACACCCAGAGCAGAAGTTCTACTTCAGCCAGATCAGGCCTGCAAAGAAACTGCGTTTCACAGGCCTTTGTAAGAGATGTTCCCAGTAGGCTGTAAGAGCACTGTGCAGAGCGAGTTGTTTCTTAGCTTCCCAAGGAGCTGGAAGCAAGATGCTTTTGGGCCCAACTCGCCCTTTGGAAAGAAGCCTGCACGTTGTGCCTTTCAGCTCAGGGCCAATGTAGAACACCCAGAGCAGAAGTTCTACCTCAGCCAGATCAGGCCTGCAAAGAAAGTGCGTTTGACAGGCCTTTGTATGAGATGTTCCCGGTAGGCTGTAAGAGCACTGTGCAGAGCGACTTGTTTCTTAGCTTCCCAAAGAGCTGGAAGCAAGATGCTTTGGGGCCCAACTCGACCTTTGGAAAAAAGCCTGCACGTTGTGCCTTTCAGCTCTAGGCCAATGTAGCACACCCAGAGCAGAAGTTCTACTTCAGCCACTTCAGGCCTGCAAAGACTGCGTTTCACAGGCCTTTGTAAGAGATGTTCCCCGTAGGCTGTAAGAGCACTGTGCAGAGCGAGTTGTTTCTTAGCTTCCCAAGGAGCTGGAAGCAAGATGCTTTGCGGCCCATCTCGCCCTTTGGAAAGAAGCCTGCACGTTGTGCCTTTCAGCTCAGGGCCAATGTAGAACACCCAGAGCAGAAGTTCTACTTCAGCCATATCAGGCCTGCAAAGAAACTCGTTTCACAGGCCTTTGTAAGAGATGTTCCCGGTAGGCTGTAAGAGCACTGTGCAGAGCGAGTTGTTTCTTAGCTTCCCAAAGAGCTGGAAGCAAGATGCTTTGCGGCCCAACTCGCCCTTTGGAAAGAAGCCTGCACGCTGTGCCTTTAAGCTCTAGGGCAATGTAGCACATGCAGAGCAGAAGTTCTACTTCAGCCAGATCAGGCCTGCAAAGAAACTGCGTTCCACAGGCCTTTGTAAGAGATGTTCCCGGGAGTCTGTAAGAGCACTGTGCAGAGCGAGTTTATTCATAGCTAGCCCAAAGAGCTGGAAGCAAGATGCTTTGGGGCCCAACTCGCCCTTTGGAAAGAAGCCTGCACGTTGTGCCTTTCAGCTCTAGGCCAATGTAGCACACCCAGAGCAGAAGTTCTACTTCAGCCAGATCAGGCCTGCAAAGAAACTGCGTTTCACAGGCCTTTGTAAGAGATGTTCCCGGTAGGCTGTAAGAGCACTGTGCAGAGCGAGTTGTTTCATAGCTAGCCCAAAGAGCTGGAAGCAAGATGCTTTGGGGCCCAACTCGCCCTTTGGAAAGAAGCCTGCACGTTGTGCCTTTCAGCTCTAGGGCAATGTAGCACACCCAGAGCAGAAGTTCTACTTCAGCCAGATCAGGCCTGCAAAGAAACTGCGTTTCACAGGCCTTTGTAAGAGATGTTCCCCGTAGGCTGTAAGAGCACTGTGCAGAGCGAGTTGTTTCATAGCTAGCCCAAAGAGCTGGAAGCAAGATGCTTTGGGGCCCAACTCGCCCTTTGGAAAGAAGCCTGCACGTTGTGCCTTTCAGCTCTAGGGCCATGTAGCACACCCAGAGCAGAAGTTCTACCTCAGCCAGATCAGGCCTGCAAAGAAACGGCGTTTGAAAGGCCTTTGTATGAGATGTTCCCGGTAGGCTGTAAGAGCACTGTGCAGAGCGAGTTGTTTCTTAGCTTCCCAAGGAGCTGGAAGCAAGATGCTTTGCGGCCCAACTCGCCCTTTGGAAAGAAGCCTGCACGTTGTGCCTTTCAGCTCTAGGGCAATGTAGCACACGCAGAGCAGAAGTTCTAGTTCAGCCAGATCAGGCCTGCAAAGAAACTGCGTTTCACAGGCCTTTGTAAGAGATGTTCCCTGTAGGCTGTAAGAGCACTGTGCAGAGCGAGTTGTTTCTTAGCTTCCCAAAGAGCTGGAAGCAAGATGCTTTGGGGCCCAACTCGCCCTTTGGAAAGAAGCCTGCACGTTGCGCCTTTCAGCTCTAGGGCAATGTAGCACACCCAGAGCAGAAGTTCTAGTTCAGCCAGATCAGGCCTGCAAAGAAACTGCGTTTCACAGGCCTTTGTAACAGATGTTCCCGGTAGGCTGTAAGAGCACTGTGCAGAGCGACTTGTTTCTTAGCTTCCCAAAGAGCTGGAAGCAAGATGCTTTGGGGCCCAACTCGCCCTTTGGAAAGAAGCCTGCACGTTGTGCCTTTCAGCTCTAGGCCAATGTAGCACACCCAGAGCAGAAGTTCTACTTCAGCCAGATCAGGCCTGCAAAGAAACTGCGTGTCACAGTCCTTTGTAAGAGATGTTCCCAGTAGGCTGTAAGAGCACTGTGCAGAGCGACTTGTTTCTTAGCTTCCCAAGGAGCTGGAAGCAAGATGCTTTGGGGCCCAACTCGCCCTTTGGAAAGAAGCCTGCACGTTGTGCCTTTCAGCTCAGGGCCAATGTAGAACACCCAGAGCAGAAGTTCTACCTCAGCCAGATCAGGCCTGCAAAGAAACTGCGTTTGACAGGCCTTTGTATGAGATGTTCCCGGTAGGCTGTAAGAGCACTGTGCAGAGCGACTTGTTTCTTAGCTTCCCAAAGAGCTGGAAGCAAGATGCTTTGGGGCCCAACTCGACCTTTGGAAAAAAGCCTGCACGTTGTGCCTTTCAGCTCTAGGCCAATGTAGCACACCCAGAGCAGAAGTTCTACTTCAGCCACATCAGGTCTGCAAAGAAACTGCGTTTCACAGGCCTTTGTAAGAGATGTTCCCCGTAGGCTGTAAGAGCACTGTGCAGAGCGAGTTGTTTCTTAGCTTCCCAAGGAGCTGGAAGCAAGATGCTTTGGGGCCCAACTCGCCCTTTGGAAAGAAGCCTGCACGTTGTGCCTTTCAGCTCAGGGCCAATGTAGAACACCCAGAGCAGAAGTTCTACTTCAGCCATATCAGGCCTGCAAAGAAACTCGTTTCACAGGCCTTTGTAAGAGATGTTCCCGGTAGGCTGTAAGAGCACTGTGCAGAGCGAGTTGTTTCTTAGCTTCCCAAAGAGCTGGAAGCAAGATGCTTTGGGGCCCAACTCGCCCTTTGGAAAGAAGCCTGCACGCTGTGCCTTTCAGCTCTAGGGCAATGTAGCACATGCAGAGCAGAAGTTCTACTTCAGCCAGATCAGGCCTGCAAAGAAACTGCGTTTCACAGGCCTTTGTAAGAGATGTTCCCGGGAGGCTGTAAGAGCACTGTGCAGAGCGAGTTGTTTCATAGCTAGCCCAAAGAGCTGGAAGCAAGATGCTTTGGGGCCCAACTCGCCCTTTGGAAAGAAGCCTGCACGTTGTGCCTTTCAGCTCTAGGGCCATGTAGCACACCCAGAGCAGAAGTTCTACCTCAGCCAGATCAGGCCTGCAAAGAAACTGCGTTTGACAGGCCTTTGTATGAGATGTTCCCGGTAGGCTGTAAGAGCACTGTGCAGAGCGAGTTGTTTCTTTGCTTCCCAAAGAGCTGGAAGCAAGATGCTTCGGGGCCCAACTCGCCCTTTGGAAAGAAGCCTGCAGGTTGTGCCTTTCAGCTCTAGGGCCATGTAGCACACCCAGAGCAGAAGTTCTACTTCAGCCAGATCAGGCCTGCAAAGAAACTGCGTTTCACAGGACTTTGTAAGAGATGTTCCCGGTAGGCTGTAAGAGCACTGTGCAGAGCAAGTTGATTCTTAGCTTCCCAAAGAGCTGGAAGCAAGATGCTTTGGCGCCCAACTCTCCCTTTGGAAAGAAGCCTGGACGTTGTGCCTTTCAGCTCTAGGGCAATGTAGCACACCAAGAGCAGAAGTTCTACATCAGCCAGATCAGGCCTGCCAAGAAACTGAGTTTCACAGGCATTTGTAAGAGATGTTCCCGGTAGGCTGTAAGAGCACTGTGCAGAGCGAGTTGTTTCTTAGCTTCCCAAAGAGCTGGAAGCAAGATGCTTTGCGGCCCAACTCGCCCTTTGGAAAGAAGCCTGCACGTTGTTCCTTTCAGCTCTAGGGCAATGTAGCACACCCAGAGCAGAAGTTCTAGTTCAGCCAGATCAGGCCTGCAAAGAAACTGCGTTTCACAGGCCTTTTTAACAGATGTTCCCGGTAGGCTGTAAGAGCACTGTGCAGAGCGAGTTGTTTCTTAGCTTCCCAAAGAGCTGGAAGCAAGATGCTTTGGGGCCCAACTCGCCCTTTGGAAAGAAGCCTGCACGTTGTGCCTTTCAGCTCTAGGCCAATGTAGCACACCCACAGCAGAAGTTCTACTTCAGCCAGATCAGGCCTGCAAAGAAACTGCGTTTGAGAGGCCTTTGTAAGAAATGTTCCCTGTAGGCTGTAAGAGCACTGTGCAGAGCGAGTTGTTTCTTAGCTTCCCAAAGAGCTGGAAGCAAGATGCTTTGGGGCCCAACTCGCCCTTTGGAAAGAAGCCTGCACGTTGTGCCTTTCAGCTCTAGGGCAATGTAGCACACCCAGGTCAGAAGTTCAACTTCAGCCAGATCAGGCCTGCAAAGAAACTGCGTTTCACAGGCCTTAGTAAGACATGTTCCCCGTAGGCTGTAAGAGCACTGTGCAGAGCGAGTTGTTTCTTAGCTTCCCAAAGAGCTGGAAGCAAGATGCTTTGGGGCCCAACTCGCCCTTTGGAAAGAAGCCTGCACGTTGTGCCTTTCAGCTCTAGGGCCATGTAGCACACCCAGAGCAGAAGTTCTACCTCAGCCAGATCAGGCCTGCAAAGAAACTGCATTTCACAGGCCTTTGTAACTGATGCTCCCTTTAGGCTGTAAGAGCACTGTGCAGAGCGAGTTGTTTCATAGCTAGCCCAAAGAGCTGGAAGCAAGAGGCTTTGGGGCCCAACTCACCCTTTGGAAAGAAGCCTGCACGTTGTGCCTTTCAGCTCTAGGGCCATGTCGCACACCCAGAGCAGAAGTTCTACTTAAGCCAGATCAGGCCTGCAAAGAAACTGCGTTTCACAGGCCTTTGTAAGAGATGTTCCCCGTAGGCTGTAAGAGCACTGTGCAGAGCGAGTTGTTTCTTAGCTTCCCAAAGAGCTGGAAGCAAGATGCTTTGGGGCCCAACTCGCCCTTTGGAAAGAAGCCTGCACGTTGTGCCTTTCAGCTCTAGGCCAATGTAGCACACCCAGAGTTGAAGTTCTACTTCAGCCAGATCAGGCCTGCAAAGAAACTGCGTTTCACAGGCCTTTGTAAGAGATGTTCCCGGTAGGCTGTAAGAGCACTGGGCAGAGCGAGTTGTTTCTTAGCTTCCCAAGGAGCTGGAAGCAAGATGCTTTGCGGCCCAACTCGCCCTTTGCAAAGAAGCCTGCACGTTGTGCCTTTCAGCTCTAGGGCAATGTAGCACACGCAGAGCAGAAGTTCTAGTTCAGCCAGATCAGGCCTGCAAAGAAACTGCGATTCACAGGCCTTTGTAAGAGATGTTCCCTGTAGGCTGTAAGAGCACTGTGCAGAGCGAGTTGTTTCTTAGCTTCCCAAAGAGCTGGAAGCAAGATGCTTTGGGGCCCAACTCGCCCTTTGGAAAGAAGCCTGCACGTTGCGCCTTTCAGCTCTAGGGCAATGTAGCACACCCAGAGCAGAAGTTCTAGTTCAGCCAGATCAGGCCTGCAAAGAAACTGCGTTTCACAGGCCTTTGTAACAGATGTTCCCGGTAGGCTGTAAGAGCACTGTGCAGAGCGACTTGTTTCTTAGCTTCCCAAAGAGCTGGAAGCAAGATGCTTTGGGGCCCAACTCGCCCTTTGGAAAGAAGCCTGCACGTTGTGCCTTTCAGCTCAGGGCCAATGTAGAACACCCAGAGCAGAAGTTCTACATCAGCCAGATCAGGCCTGCCAAGAAACTGAGTTTCACAGGCATTTGTAAGAGATGTTCCCGGTAGGCTGTAAGAGCACTGTGCAGAGCGAGTTGTTTCTTAGCTTCCCAAAGAGCTGGAAGCAAGATGCTTTGCGGCCCAACTCGCCCTTTGGAAAGAAGCCTGCACGTTGTTCCTTTCAGCTCTAGGGCAATGTAGCACACCCAGAGCAGAAGTTCTAGTTCAGCCAGATCAGGCCTGCAAAGAAACTGCGTTTCACAGGCCTTTTTAACAGATGTTCCCGGTAGGCTGTAAGAGCACTGTGCAGAGCGAGTTGTTTCTTAGCTTCCCAAAGAGCTGGAAGCAAGATGCTTTGGGGCCCAACTCGCCCTTTGGAAAGAAGCCTGCACGTTGTGCCTTTCAGCTCTAGGCCAATGTAGCACACCCACAGCAGAAGTTCTACTTCAGCCAGATCAGGCCTGCAAAGAAACTGCGTTTGAGAGGCCTTTGTAAGAAATGTTCCCGGTAGGCTGTAAGAGCACTGTGCAGAGCGAGTTGTTTCTTAGCTTCCCAAAGAGCTGGAAGCAAGATGCTTTGGGGCCCAACTCGCCCTTTGGAAAGAAGCCTGCACGTTGTGCCTTTCAGCTCTAGGGCAATGTAGCACACCCAGGTCAGAAGTTCAACTTCAGCCAGATCAGGCCTGCAAAGAAACTGCGTTTCACAGGCCTTAGTAAGACATGTTCCCCGTAGGCTGTAAGAGCACTGTGCAGAGCGAGTTGTTTCTTAGCTTCCCAAAGAGCTGGAAGCAAGATGCTTTGGGGCCCAACTCGCCCTTTGGAAAGAAGCCTGCACGTTGTGCCTTTCAGCTCTAGGGCCATGTAGCACACCCAGAGCAGAAGTTCTAGTTCAGCCAGATCAGGCCTGCAAAGAAACTGCATTTCACAGGCCTTTGTATCTGATGCTCCCGGTAGGCTGTAAGAGCACTGTGCAGAGCGAGTTGTTTCATAGCTAGCCCAAAGAGCTGGAAGCAAGAGGCTTTGGGGCCCAACTCACCCTTTGGAAAGAAGCCTGCACGTTGTGCCTTTCAGCTCTAGGGCCATGTCGCACACCCAGAGCAGAAGTTCTACTTAAGCCAGATCAGGCCTGCAAAGAAACTGCGTTTCACAGGCCTTTGTAAGAGATGTTCCCCGTAGGCTGTAAGAGCACTGGGCAGAGCGAGTTGTTTCTTAGCTTCCCAAGGAGCTGGAAGCAAGATGCTTTGGGGCCCAACTCGCCCTTTGCAAAGAAGCCTGCACGTTGTGCCTTTCAGCTCTAGGGCAATGTAGCACACGCAGAGCAGAAGTTCTAGTTCAGCCAGATCAGGCCTGCAAAGAAACTGCGATTCACAGGCCTTTGTAAGAGATGTTCCCTGTAGGCTGTAAGAGCACTGTGCAGAGCGAGTTGTTTCTTAGCTTCCCAAAGAGCTGGAAGCAAGATGCTTTGGGGCCCAACTCGCCCTTTGGAAAGAAGCCTGCACGTTGCGCCTTTCAGCTCTAGGGCAATGTAGCACACCCAGAGCAGAAGTTCTAGTTCAGCCAGATCAGGCCTGCAAAGAAACTGCGTTTCACAGGCCTTTGTAACAGATGTTCCCGGTAGGCTGTAAGAGCACTGTGCAGAGCGACTTGTTTCTTAGCTTCCCAAAGAGCTGGAAGCAAGATGCTTTGGGGCCCAACTCGCCCTTTGGAAAGAAGCCTGCACGTTGTGCCTTTCAGCTCAGGGCCAATGTAGAACACCCAGAGCAGAAGTTCTACTTCAGCCATTTCAGGCCTGCAAAGAAACTCGTTTCACAGGCCTTTGTAGGAGATGTTCCCGGTAGGCTGTAAGAGCACTCTGCAGAGCGAATTGTTTCATGGCTAGCCCAAAGAGCTGGAAGAAAGATGCTTTGGGGCCCAACTCGCCCTTTGGAAAGAAGCCTGCACGTTGTGCCTTTCAGCTCTAGACCAATGTAGCACACCCAGAGCAGAAGTTCTACATCAGCCAGATCAGGCCTGCAAAGAAACTGCGTTTCACAGGCCTTTGTAAGCGATGTTCCCGGTAGGGTGTAAGAGCACTGTGCAGAGCGAGTTGATTCTTAGCTTCCCAAAGAGCTGGAAGCAAGATGCTTTGGGGCCCAACTCGCCGTTTGCAAAGAAGCCTGCACGTTGTGCCTTTCAGCTCTAGGCCAATGTAGCACACCCAGAGCAGAAGTTCTACTTCAGCCAGATCAGGCCTGCAAAGAAACTGCGTTTCACAGGCCTTTGTAAGAGATGTTCCCGGTACGCTGTAAGAGCACTGTGCAGAGCGAGTTGTTTCTTAGCTTCCCAAAGAGCTGGAAGCAAGATGCTTTGCGGCCCAACTCGCCCTTTGCAAAGAAGCCTGCACGTTGTGCCTTTCAGCTCTAGGGCAATGTAGCTCACCCAGTGCAGAAGTTCTACTTCAGCCCAATCAGGCCTGCAAAGAAACTGCGTTTCACAGGCCTTTGTAAGAGATATTACCGGTAGGCAGTAAGAGCACTGTGCAGAGCGAGTTGTTTCTTAGCTTCCCAAAGAGCTGGAAGAAAGATGCTTTGGGGCCCAAATCGCCCTTTGGAAAGAAGCCTGCACGTTGTGCCTTTCAGCTCTAGGCCAATGTAGCACACCCAGAGCAGAAGTTCTAGTTCAGCCAGATCAGGCCTGCAAAGAAACTGCGTTTCACAGGCCTTTGTAAGAGATGTTCCCGGTAGGCTGTAAGAACACTGTGCAGAGCGAGTTGTTTCATAGCTAGCCCAAAGATCTGGAAGCAAGATGCTTTGGGGCCCAACTCGCCCTTTGGAAAGAAGCCTGCATGTTGTGCCTTTCAGCTCTAGGGCCATGTAGCACACCCAGAGCAGAAGTTCTACCTCAGCCAGATCAGGCCTGCAAAGAAACGGCGTTTGAAAGGCCTTTGTATGAGATGTTCCCGGTAGGCTGTAAGAGCACTGTGCAGAGCGAGTTGTTTCTTAGCTTCCCAAGGAGCTGGAAGCAAGATGCTTTGCGGCCCAACTCGCCCTTTGGAAAGAAGCCTGCACGTTGTGCCTTTCAGCTCTAGGGCAATGTAGCACACGCAGAGCAGAAGTTCTAGTTCAGCCAGATCAGGCCTGCAAAGAAACTGCGTTTCACAGGCCTTTGTAAGAGATGTTCCCTGTAGGCTGTAAGAGCACTGTGCAGAGCGAGTTGTTTCTTAGCTTCCCAAAGAGCTGGAAGCAAGATGCTTTGGGGCCCAACTCGCCCTTTGGAAAGAAGCCTGCACGTTGCGCCTTTCAGCTCTAGGGCAATGTAGCACACCCAGAGCAGAAGTTCTAGTTCAGCCATATCAGGCCTGCAAAGAAACTGCGTTTCACAGGCCTTTGTAACAGATGTTCCCGGTAGGCTGTAAGAGCACTGTGCAGAGCGACTTGTTTCTTAGCTTCCCAAAGAGCTGGAAGCAAGATGCTTTGGGGCCCAACTCGCCCTTTGGAAAGAAGCCTGCACGTTGTGCCTTTCAGCTCTAGGCCAATGTAGCACACCCAGAGCAGAAGTTCTACTTCAGCCAGATCAGGCCTGCAAAGAAACTGCGTTTCACAGGCCTTTGTAAGAGATGTTCCCAGTAGGCTGTAAGAGCACTGTGCAGAGCGAGTTGTTTCTTAGCTTCCCAAGGAGCTGGAAGCAAGATGCTTTTGGGCCCAACTCGCCCTTTGGAAAGAAGCCTGCACGTTGTGCCTTTCAGCTCAGGGCCAATGTAGAACACCCAGAGCAGAAGTTCTACCTCAGCCAGATCAGGCCTGCAAAGAAAGTGCGTTTGACAGGCCTTTGTATGAGATGTTCCCGGTAGGCTGTAAGAGCACTGTGCAGAGCGACTTGTTTCTTAGCTTCCCAAAGAGCTGGAAGCAAGATGCTTTGGGGCCCAACTCGACCTTTGGAAAAAAGCCTGCACGTTGTGCCTTTCAGCTCTAGGCCAATGTAGCACACCCAGAGCAGAAGTTCTACTTCAGCCACATCAGGCCTGCAAAGACTGCGTTTCACAGGCCTTTGTAAGAGATGTTCCCCGTAGGCTGTAAGAGCACTGTGCAGAGCGAGTTGTTTCTTAGCTTCCCAAGGAGCTGGAAGCAAGATGCTTTGCGGCCCATCTCGCCCTTTGGAAAGAAGCCTGCACGTTGTGCCTTTCAGCTCAGGGCCAATGTAGAACACCCAGAGCAGAAGTTCTACTTCAGCCATATCAGGCCTGCAAAGAAACTCGTTTCACAGGCCTTTGTAAGAGATGTTCCCGGTAGGCTGTAAGAGCACTGTGCAGAGCGAGTTGTTTCATAGCTAGCCCAATGAGCTGGAAGCAAGATGCTTTGGGGCCCAACTCGCCCTTTGGAAAGAAGCCTGCACGTTGTGCCTTTCAGCTCTAGGGCCATGTAGCACACCCAGAGCAGAAGTTCTACCTCAGCCAGATCAGGCCTGCAAAGAAACGGCGTTTGAAAGGCCTTTGTATGAGATGTTCCCGGTAGGCTGTAAGAGCACTGTGCAGAGCGAGTTGTTTCTTAGCTTCCCAAGGAGCTGGAAGCAAGATGCTTTGCGGCCCAACTCGCCCTTTGGAAAGAAGCCTGCACGTTGTGCCTTTCAGCTCTAGGGCAATGTAGCACACGCAGAGCAGAAGTTCTAGTTCAGCCAGATCAGGCCTGCAAAGAAACTGCGTTTCACAGGCCTTTGTAAGAGATGTTCCCTGTAGGCTGTAAGAGCACTGTGCAGAGCGAGTTGTTTCTTAGCTTCCCAAAGAGCTGGAAGCAAGATGCTTTGGGGCCCAACTCGCCCTTTGGAAAGAAGCCTGCACGTTGCGCCTTTCAGCTCTAGGGCAATGTAGCACACCCAGAGCAGAAGTTCTAGTTCAGCCAGATCAGGCCTGCAAAGAAACTGCGTTTCACAGGCCTTTGTAACAGATGTTCCCGGTAGGCTGTAAGAGCACTGTGCAGAGCGACTTGTTTCTTAGCTTCCCAAAGAGCTGGAAGCAAGATGCTTTGGGGCCCAACTCGCCCTTTGGAAAGAAGCCTGCACGTTGTGCCTTTCAGCTCTAGGCCAATGTAGCACACCCAGAGCAGAAGTTCTACTTCAGCCAGATCAGGCCTGCAAAGAAACTGCGTTTCACAGTCCTTTGTAAGAGATGTTCCCAGTAGGCTGTAAGAGCACTGTGCAGAGCGACTTGTTTCTTAGCTTCCCAAGGAGCTGGAAGCAAGATGCTTTGGGGCCCAACTCGCCCTTTGGAAAGAAGCCTGCACGTTGTGCCTTTCAGCTCAGGGCCAATGTAGAACACCCAGAGCAGAAGTTCTACCTCAGCCAGATCAGGCCTGCAAAGAAAGTGCGTTTGACAGGCCTTTGTATGAGATGTTCCCGGTAGGCTGTAAGAGCACTGTGCAGAGCGACTTGTTTCTTAGCTTCCCAAAGAGCTGGAAGCAAGATGCTTTGGGGCCCAACTCGACCTTTGGAAAAAAGCCTGCACGTTGTGCCTTTCAGCTCTAGGCCAATGTAGCACACCCAGAGCAGAAGTTCTACTTCAGCCACATCAGGCCTGCAAAGACTGCGTTTCACAGGCCTTTGTAAGAGATGTTCCCCGTAGGCTGTAAGAGCACTGTGCAGAGCGAGTTGTTTCTTAGCTTCCCAAGGAGCTGGAAGCAAGATGCTTTGCGGCCCATCTCGCCCTTTGGAAAGAAGCCTGCACGTTGTGCCTTTCAGCTCAGGGCCAATGTAGAACACCCAGAGCAGAAGTTCTACTTCAGCCATATCAGGCCTGCAAAGAAACTCGTTTCACAGGCCTTTGTAAGAGATGTTCCCGGTAGGCTGTAAGAGCACTGTGCAGAGCGAGTTGTTTCATAGCTAGCCCAATGAGCTGGAAGCAAGATGCTTTGGGGCCCAACTCGCCCTTTGGAAAGAAGCCTGCACGTTGTGCCTTTCAGCTCTAGGGCCATGTAGCACACCCAGAGCAGAAGTTCTACCTCAGCCAGATCAGGCCTGCAAAGAAACGGCGTTTGAAAGGCCTTTGTATGAGATGTTCCCGGTAGGCTGTAAGAGCACTGTGCAGAGCGAGTTGTTTCTTAGCTTCCCAAGGAGCTGGAAGCAAGATGCTTTGCGGCCCAACTCGCCCTTTGGAAAGAAGCCTGCACGTTGTGCCTTTCAGCTCTAGGGCAATGTAGCACACGCAGAGCAGAAGTTCTAGTTCAGCCAGATCAGGCCTGCAAAGAAACTGCGTTTCACAGGCCTTTGTAAGAGATGTTCCCTGTAGGCTGTAAGAGCACTGTGCAGAGCGAGTTGTTTCTTAGCTTCCCAAAGAGCTGGAAGCAAGATGCTTTGGGGCCCAACTCGCCCTTTGGAAAGAAGCCTGCACGTTGCGCCTTTCAGCTCTAGGGCAATGTAGCACACCCAGAGCAGAAGTTCTAGTTCAGCCAGATCAGGCCTGCAAAGAAACTGCGTTTCACAGGCCTTTGTAACAGATGTTCCCGGTAGGCTGTAAGAGCACTGTGCAGAGCGACTTGTTTCTTAGCTTCCCAAAGAGCTGGAAGCAAGATGCTTTGGGGCCCAACTCGCCCTTTGGAAAGAAGCCTGCACGTTGTGCCTTTCAGCTCTAGGCCAATGTAGCACACCCAGAGCAGAAGTTCTACTTCAGCCAGATCAGGCCTGCAAAGAAACTGCGTTTCACAGTCCTTTGTAAGAGATGTTCCCAGTAGGCTGTAAGAGCACTGTGCAGAGCGACTTGTTTCTTAGCTTCCCAAGGAGCTGGAAGCAAGATGCTTTGGGGCCCAACTCGCCCTTTGGAAAGAAGCCTGCACGTTGTGCCTTTCAGCTCAGGGCCAATGTAGAACACCCAGAGCAGAAGTTCTACCTCAGCCAGATCAGGCCTGCAAAGAAACTGCGTTTGACAGGCCTTTGTATGAGATGTTCCCGGTAGGCTGTAAGAGCACTGTGCAGAGCGACTTGTTTCTTAGCTTCCCAAAGAGCTGGAAGCAAGATGCTTTGGGGCCCAACTCGCCCTTTGGAAAGAAGCCTGCACGTTGTGCCTTTCAGCTCTAGGCCAATGTAGCACACCCAGAGCAGAAGTTCTACTTCAGCCACATCAGGTCTGCAAAGAAACTGCGTTTCACAGGCCTTTGTAAGAGATGTTCCCCGTAGGCTGTAAGAGCACTGTGCAGAGCGAGTTGTTTCTTAGCTTCCCAAGGAGCTGGAAGCAAGATGCTTTGCGGCCCATCTCGCCCTTTGGAAAGAAGCCTGCACGTTGTGCCTTTCAGCTCAGGGCCAATGTAGAACACCCAGAGCAGAAGTTCTACTTCAGCCATATCAGGCCTGCAAAGAAACTCGTTTCACAGGCCTTTGTAAGAGATGTTCCCGGTAGGCTGTAAGAGCACTGTGCAGAGCGAGTTGTTTCTTAGCTTCCCAAAGAGCTGGAAGCAAGATGCTTTGGGGCCCAACTCGCCCTTTGGAAAGAAGCCTGCACGCTGTGCCTTTCAGCTCTAGGGCAATGTAGCACATGCAGAGCAGAAGTTCTACTTCAGCCAGATCAGGCCTGCAAAGAAACTGCGTTTCACAGGCCTTTGTAAGAGATGTTCCCGGGAGGCTGTAAGAGCACTGTGCAGAGCGAGTTGTTTCATAGCTAGCCCAAAGAGCTGGAAGCAAGATGCTTTGGGGCCCAACTCGCCCTTTGGAAAGAAGCCTGCACGTTGTGCCTTTCAGCTCTAGGGCCATGTAGCACACCCAGAGCAGAAGTTCTACCTCAGCCAGATCAGGCCTGCAAAGAAACTGCGTTTGACAGGCCTTTGTATGAGATGTTCCCGGTAGGCTGTAAGAGCACTGTGCAGAGCGAGTTGTTTCTTTGCTTCCCAAAGAGCTGGAAGCAAGATGCTTCGGGGCCCAACTCGCCCTTTGGAAAGAAGCCTGCAGGTTGTGCCTTTCAGCTCTAGGGCCATGTAGCACACCCAGAGCAGAAGTTCTACTTCAGCCAGATCAGGCCTGCAAAGAAACTGCGTTTCACAGGACTTTGTAAGAGATGTTCCCGGTAGGCTGTAAGAGCACTGTGCAGAGCAAGTTGATTCTTAGCTTCCCAAAGAGCTGGAAGCAAGATGCTTTGGCGCCCAACTCTCCCTTTGGAAAGAAGCCTGGACGTTGTGCCTTTCAGCTCTAGGGCAATGTAGCACACCAAGAGCAGAAGTTCTACATCAGCCAGATCAGGCCTGCCAAGAAACTGAGTTTCACAGGCATTTGTAAGAGATGTTCCCGGTAGGCTGTAAGAGCACTGTGCAGAGCGAGTTGTTTCTTAGCTTCCCAAAGAGCTGGAAGCAAGATGCTTTGGGGCCCAACTCGCCCTTTGGAAAGAAGCCTGCACGTTGTTCCTTTCAGCTCTAGGGCAATGTAGCACACCCAGAGCAGAAGTTCTAGTTCAGCCAGATCAGGCCTGCAAAGAAACTGCGTTTCACAGGCCTTTTTAACAGATGTTCCCGGTAGGCTGTAAGAGCACTGTGCAGAGCGAGTTGTTTCTTAGCTTCCCAAAGAGCTGGAAGCAAGATGCTTTGGGGCCCAACTCGCCCTTTGGAAAGAAGCCTGCACGTTGTGCCTTTCAGCTCTAGGCCAATGTAGCACACCCACAGCAGAAGTTCTACTTCAGCCAGATCAGGCCTGCAAAGAAACTGCGTTTGAGAGGCCTTTGTAAGAAATGTTCCCGGTAGGCTGTAAGAGCACTGTGCAGAGCGAGTTGTTTCTTAGCTTCCCAAAGAGCTGGAAGCAAGATGCTTTGGGGCCCAACTCGCCCTTTGGAAAGAAGCCTGCACGTTGTGCCTTTCAGCTCTAGGGCAATGTAGCACACCCAGGTCAGAAGTTCAACTTCAGCCAGATCAGGCCTGCAAAGAAACTGCGTTTCACAGGCCTTAGTAAGACATGTTCCCCGTAGGCTGTAAGAGCACTGTGCAGAGCGAGTTGTTTCTTAGCTTCCCAAAGAGCTGGAAGCAAGATGCTTTGGGGCCCAACTCGCCCTTTGGAAAGAAGCCTGCACGTTGTGCCTTTCAGCTCTAGGGCCATGTAGCACACCCAGAGCAGAAGTTCTAGTTCAGCCAGATCAGGCCTGCAAAGAAACTGCATTTCACAGGCCTTTGTAACTGATGCTCCCGGTAGGCTGTAAGAGCACTGTGCAGAGCGAGTTGTTTCATAGCTAGCCCAAAGAGCTGGAAGCAAGAGGCTTTGGGGCCCAACTCACCCTTTGGAAAGAAGCCTGCACGTTGTGCCTTTCAGCTCTAGGGCCATGTCGCACACCCAGAGCAGAAGTTCTACTTAAGCCAAATCAGGCCTGCAAAGAAACTGCGTTTCACAGGCCTTTGTAAGAGATGTTCCCCGTAGGCTGTAAGAGCACTGTGCAGAGCGAGTTGTTTCTTAGCTTCCCAAAGAGCTGGAAGCAAGATGCTTTGGGGCCCAACTCGCCCTTTGGAAAGAAGCCTGCACGTTGTTCCTTTCAGCTCTAGGGCAATGTAGCACACCCAGAGCAGAAGTTCTAGTTCAGCCAGATCAGGCCTGCAAAGAAACTGCGTTTCACAGGCCTTTGTAAGAGATGTTCCCGGTAGGCTGTAAGAGCACTGGGCAGAGCGAGTTGTTTCTTAGCTTCCCAAGGAGCTGGAAGCAAGATGCTTTGCGGCCCAACTCGCCCTTTGCAAAGAAGCCTGCACGTTGTGCCTTTCAGCTCTAGGGCAATGTAGCACACGCAGAGCAGAAGTTCTAGTTCAGCCAGATCAGGCCTGCAAAGAAACTGCGATTCACAGGCCTTTGTAAGAGATGTTCCCTGTAGGCTGTAAGAGCACTGTGCAGAGCGAGTTGTTTCTTAGCTTCCCAAAGAGCTGGAAGCAAGATGCTTTGGGGCCCAGCTCGGCCTTTGGAAAGAAGCCTGCACGTTGCGCCTTTCAGCTCTAGGGCAATGTAGCACACCCAGAGCAGAAGTTCTAGTTCAGCCAGATCAGGCCTGCAAAGAAACTGCGTTTCACAGGCCTTTGTAACAGATGTTCCCGGTAGGCTGTAAGAGCACTGTGCAGAGCGACTTGTTTCTTAGCTTCCCAAAGAGCTGGAAGCAAGATGCTTTGGGGCCCAACTCGCCCTTTGGAAAGAAGCCTGCACGTTGTGCCTTTCAGCTCTAGGCCAATGTAGCACACCCAGAGCAGAAGTTCTACTTCAGCCAGATCAGGCCTGCAAAGAAACTGCGTTTCACAGGCCTTTGTAAGAGATGTTCCCAGTAGGCTGTAAGAGCACTGTGCAGAGCGACTTGTTTCTTAGCTCCCCAAGGAGCTGGAAGCAAGATGCTTTGGGGCCCAACTCGCCCTTTGGAAAGAAGCCTGCACGTTGTGCCTTTCAGCTCAGGGCCAATGTAGAACACCCAGAGCAGAAGTTCTACTTCAGCCATATCAGGCCTGCAAAGAAACTCGTTTCACAGGCCTTTGTAAGAGATGTTCCCGGTAGGCTGTAAGAGCACTCTGCAGAGCGAGTTGTTTCATGGGTAGCCCAAAGAGCTGGAAGAAAGATGCTTTGGGGCACAACTCGCCCTTTGGAAAGAAGCCTGCACGTTGTGCCTTTCAGCTCTAGGGCTATGTAGCACACCCAGAGCAGAAGTTCTACATCAGCCAGATCAGGCCTGCAAAGAAACTGCGTTTCACAGGCCTTTGTAAGCGATGTTCCCGGTAGGGTGTAAGAGCACTGTGCAGAGCGAGTTGATTCTTAGCTTCCCAAAGAGCTGGAAGCAAGATGCTTTGGGGCCCAACTCGCCCTTTGCAAAGAAGCCTGCACGTTGTGCCTTTCAGCTCTAGGCCAATGTAGCACACCCAGAGCAGAAGTTCTACTTCAGCCAGATCAGGCATGCAAAGAAACTGCGTTTCACAGGCCTTTGTAAGAGATGTTCCCGGTAGGCTGTAAGAGCACTGTGCAGAGCGAGTTGTTTCTTAGCTTCCCAAAGAGCTGGAAGCAAGATGCTTTGGGGCCCAACTCGCCCTTTGCAAAGAAGCCTGCACGTTGTGCCTTTCAGCTCATGGGCAATGTAGCACACCCAGAGCAGAATTTCTACTTCAGCCCAATCAGGCCTGCAAAGAAACTGCGTTTCACAGGCCTTTGTAAGAGATATTCCCGGTAGGCAGTAAGAGCACTGTGCAGAGCGAGTTGTTTCTTAGCTTCCCAAAGAGCTGGAAGCAAGATGCTTTGGGGCCCAAATCGCCCATTGGAAAGAAGCCTGCACGTTGTGCCTTTCAGCTCTAGGCCAATGTAGCACACCCAGAGCAGAAGTTCTAGTTCAGCCAGATCAGGCCTGCAAAGAAACTGCGTTTCACAGGCCTTTGTAAGAGATGTTCCCGGTAGGCTGTAAGAGCACTGTGCAGAGCGAGTTGTTTCTTAGCTTCCCAAAGAGCTGGAAGCAAGATGCTTTGGGGCCCAACTCGCCCTTTGGAAAGAAGCCTGCACGTTGTGCCTTTCAGCTCTAGGGCAATGTAGCACAGCCAGAGCAGAAGTTCTACTTCAGCCAGATCAGGCCTGCAAAGAAACTGCGTTTCACAGGCCTTTGTAAGAGATGTTCCCGGTAGGCTGTAAGAGCACTGTGCAGAGCGAGTTGTTTCATAGCTAGCCCAAAGAGCTGGAAGCAAGTTGCTTTGGGGCCCAACTCGCCCTTTGGAAAGAAGCCTGCACGTTGTGCCTTTCAGCTCTAGGGCCATGTAGCACACCCAGAGCAGAAGTTCTACCTCAGCCAGATCAGGCCTGCAAAAAAACTGCGTTTGAAAGGGCTTTGTATGAGATGTTCCCGGTAGGCTGTAAGAGCACTGTGCAGAGCGAGATGTTTCTTAACTTCCCAAAGAGCTGGAAGCAAGATGCTTTGGGGCCCAACTCGCCCTTTGGAAAGAAGCCTGCACGTTGTGCCTTTCAGCTCTAGGCCAATGTAGCACACCCAGAGCAGAAGTTCTACTTCAGCCAGATCAGGCCTGCAAAGAAACTGCGTTTCACAGGCCTTTGTAAGAGATGTTCCCGGTAGGCTGTAAGAGCACTGTGCAGAGCGAATTGTTTCTTAGCTTCCCAAAGAGCTGGAAGCAAGATGCTTTGGGGCCCAACTCGCCCTTTGGAAAGAAGCCTGCACGTTGTGCCTTTCAGCTCTAGGGCAATGTAGCACACCCAGAGCAGAAGTTCTACCTCAGCCAGATCAGGCCTGCAAAGAAACTGCGTTTGACAGGCCTTTGTAAGAGATGTTCCCGGTAGGCTGTAAGAGCACTGTGCAGAGCGACTTGTTTCTTAGCTTCCCAAAGAGCTGGAAGCAAGATGCTTTGGGGCCCAACTCGACCTTTGGAAAAAAGCCTGCACGTTGTCCCTTTCAGCTCTAGGCCAATGTAACACACCCAGAGCAGAAGTTCTACTTCAGCCACATCAGGCCTGCAAAGAAACTGCGTTTCACAGGCCTTTGTAAGAGATGTTCCCCGTAGGCTGTAAGAGCACTGTGCAGAGCGAGTTGTTCCTTAGCTCTCCAAGGAGCTGGAAGCAAGATGCTTTGCGGCCCATCTCGCCCTTTGGAAAGAAGCCTGCACGTTGTGCCTTTCAGCTCAGGGCCAATGTAGAACACCCAGAGCAGAAGTTCTACATCAGCCATATCAGGCCTGCAAAGAAACTCGTTTCACAGGCCTTTGTAAGAGATGTTCCCGGTAGGCTGTAAGAGCACTGTGCAGAGCGAGTTGTTACTTAGCTTCCCAAAGAGCTGGAAGCAAGATGCATTGGGGCCCAACTCGCCCTTTGGAAAGAAGCCTGCACGTTGTGCCTTTCAGCTCTAGGGCAATGTAGCACACCCAGAACAGAAGTTCTACTTCAGCCAGATCAGGCCTGCAAAGAAACTGCGTTTCACAGGCCTTTGTAAGAGATGTTCCCGGGAGGCTGTAAGAGCACTGTGCAGAGCTAGTTGTTTCATAGCTAGCCCAAAGAGCTGGAAGCAAGATGCTTTGGGGCCCAACTCTCCCTTTGGAAAGAAGCCTGCACGTTGTGCCTTCCAGCTCTAGGGCCATGTAGCACACCCAGAGCAGAAGTTCTACCTCAGCCAGATCAGGCCTGCAAAGAAACTGCGTTTGACAGGCCTTTGTATGAGATGTTCCCGGTAGGCTGTAAGAGCACTGTGCAGAGCGAGTTGTTTCTTTGCTTCCCAAAGAGCTGGAAGCAAGATGCTTCGGGGCCCAACTCGCCCTTTGGAAAGAAGCCTGCAGGTTGTGCCTTTCAGCTCTAGGGCCATGTAGCACACCCAGAGCAGAAATTCTACTTCAGCCAGATCAGGCCTGCAAAGAAACTGCGTTTCACAGGCCTTTGTAAGAGATGTTCCCGGTAGGCTGTAAGAGCACTGTGCAGAGCAAGTTGTTTCTTAGCTTCCCAAAGAGCTGGAAGCAAGATGCTTTGGCGCCCAACTCTCCCTTTGGAAAGAAGCCTGGACGTTGTGCCTTTCAGCTCTAGGGCAATGTAGCACACCCAGAGCAGAAGTTCTACATCAGCCAGATCAGGCCTGCCAAGAAACTGAGTTTCACCGGCCTTTGTAAGAGATGTTCCCGGTAGGCTGTAAGAGCACTGTGCAGAGCGAGTTGTTTCTTAGCTTCCCAAAGAGCTGCAAGCAAGATGCTTTGCGGCCCAACTCGCCCTTTGGAAAGAAGCCTGCACGTTGCGCCTTTCAGCTCTAGGGCAATGTAGCACACCCAGAGCAGAAGTTCTAGTTCAGTCAGATCAGGCCTGCAAAGAAACTGCGTTTCACAGGCCTTTGTAACAGATGTTCCCGGTAGGCTGTAAGAGCACTGTGCAGAGCGACTTGTTTCTTAGCTTCCCAAAGAGCTGGAAGCAAGATGCTTTGGGGCCCAACTCGCCCTTTAGAAAGAAGTCTGCACGTTGTGCCTTTCAGCTCTAGGCCAATGTAGCACACCCAGAGCAGAAGTTCTACTTCAGCCAGATCAGGCCTGCAAAGAAACTGCGTTTCACAGGCCTTTGTAAGAGATGTTCCCAGTAGGCTGTAAGAGCACTGTGCAGAGCGACTTGTTTCTTAGCTTCCCAAGGAGCTGGAAGCAAGATGCTTTGGGGCCCAACTCGCCCTTTGGAAAGAAGCCTGCACGTTGTGCCTTTCAGCTCATGGCCAATGTAGAACACCCAGAGCAGAAGTTCTACTTCAGCCATATCAGGCCTGCAAAGAAACTCGTTTCACAGGCCTTTGTAAGAGATGTTCCCCGTAGGCTGTAAGAGCACTCTGCAGAGCGAGTTGTTTCATGGGTAGCCCAAAGAGCTGGAAGAAAGATGCTTTGGGGCCCAACTCGCCCTTTGGAAAGAAGCCTGCACGTTGTGCCTTTCAGCTCTAGACCAATGTAGCACACCCAGAGCAGAAGTTCTACATCAGCCAGATCAGGCCTGCAAAGAAACTGCGTTTCACAGGCCTTTGTAAGCGATGTTCCCGGTAGGGTGTAAGAGCACTGTGCAGAGCGAGTTGATTCTTAGCTTCCCAAAGAGCTGGAAGCAAGATGCTTTGGGGCCCAACTCGCCCTTTGCAAAGAAGCCTGCACGTTGTGCCTTTCAGCTCTAGGCCAATGTAGCACACCCAGAGCAGAAGTTCTACTTCAGCCAGATCAGGCATGCAAAGAAACGGCGTTTCACAGGCCTTTGTAAGAGATGTTCCCGGTAGGCTGTAAGAGCACTGTGCAGAGCGAGTTGTTTCTTAGCTTCCCAAAGAGCTGGAAGCAAGATGCTTTGGGGCCCAACTCGCCCTTTGCAAAGAAGCCTGCACGTTGTGCCTTTCAGCTCATGGGCAATGTAGCACACCCAGAGCAGAAGTTCTACTTCAGCCCAATCAGGCCTGCAAAGAAACTGCGTTTCACAGGCCTTTGTAAGAGATATTCCCGGTAGGCAGTAAGAGCACTGTGCAGAGCGAGTTGTTTCTTAGCTTCCCAAAGAGCTGGAAGCAAGATGCTTTGGGGCCCAAATCGCCCATTGGAAAGAAGCCTGCACGTTGTGCCTTTCAGCTCTAGGGCAATGTTTCACACGCAGAGCAGAAGTTCTAGTTCATCCAGATCAGGCCTGCAAAGAAACTGCGTTTCACAGGCCTTTGTAAGAGATGTTCCCGGTAGGCTGTTAGAGAACTGTGCAGAGCGACTTGTTTCTTAGCTTCCCAAAGAGCTGGAAGCAAGATGCTTTGCGGCCCAACTCGCCATTTTGAAAGAAGCCTGCACGTTCTGCCTTTCAGCTCTAGGCCAAAGTAGCACACCCAGAGCAGAAGTTCTACTTCAGCCAGATCAGGCCTGCAAAGAAACTGCGTTTCACAGGCCTTTGTAAGAGATGTTCCCGGTAGGCTGTAAGAGCACTGTGCAGAGCGAGTTGTTTCTTAGCTTCCCAAAGAGCTGGAAGCAAGATGCTTTGGGGCCCAACTCGCCCTTTGCAAAGAAGCCTGCACGTTGTGCCTTTCAGCTCTAGGGCAATGTAGCACACCCAGAGCAGAAGTTCTACTTCAGCCCAATCAGGCATGCAAAGAAACTGCGTTTCACAGGCCTTTGTAAGAGATATTCCCGGTAGGCAGTAAGAGCACTGTGCAGAGCGAGTTGTTTCTTAGCTTCCCAAAGAGCTGGAAGCAAGATGCTTTGGGTCCCAACTCGCCATTTGGAAAGAAGCCTGCACGTTGTGCCTTTCAGCTCTAGGGCAATGTAGCACACCCAGAGCAGAGGTTCCACTTCATCCAGATCAGGCCTGCAAAGAAACTGCGTTTCACAGGCCTTTGTAAGAGATGTTCCCGGTAGGCTGTAAGAGCACTGTGCAGAGCGAGTTGTTTCTTAGCTTCCCAAAGAGCTGGAAGCAAGAAGCTTTGGGGCCCAACTCGCCCTTTGGAAAGAAGCCTGCACGTTGTGCCTTTCAGCTCTAGGCCAATGTAGCACACCCAGAGCAGAAGTTCTACTTCAGCCAGATCAGGCCTGCAAAGAAACTTCGTTTCACAGGCCTTTGTAAGAGATGTTTCCTGTAGGCTGTAAGAGCACTGTGCAGAGCGAGTTGTTTCATAGCTAGCCCAAAGAGCTGGAAGCAAGATGCTTTGGGGCCCAACTCGCCCTTTGTAAAGAAGCCTGCACGTTGTGCCTTTCAGCTCTAGGCCAATGTAGCACACCCAGAGCAGAAGTTCTACTTCAGCGAGATCAGGCCTGCAAAGAAACTGCGTTTCACAGGCCTTTGTAAGAGATGTTCCCGGTAGGCTGTAAGAGCACTGTGCAGAGCGAGTTGTTTCTTAGCTTCCCAAGGAGCTGGAAGCAAGATGCTTTGCGGACCAACTCGCCCTTTGCAAAGAAGCCTGCACGTTGTGCCTTTCAGCTCTTGGGCAATGTAGCACACGCAGAGCAGAAGTTCTAGTTCAGCCAGATCAGGCCTGCAAAGAAAGTGCGTTTCACAGGCCTTTGTAAGAGATGTTCCCGGTAGGCTGTAAGAGCAGTGTGCAGAGCGAGTTGTTTCTTAGCTTCCCAAAGAGCTGGAAGCAAGATGCTTTGGGGCCCAACTCGCCCTTTGGAAAGAAGCCTGCACGTTGTGCCTTTCAGCTCTAGGGCAATGTAGAGCACCCAGAGCAGAAGTTCCACTTCAGCCAGATCTGGCCTGCAAAGAAACTGCGTTTCACAGGCCTTTGTAAGAGATGTTCCCGGTAGGCTGTAAGAGCACTGTGCAGAGCGAGTTGTTTCTTAGCTTCCCAAAGAGCTGGAAGCAAGATGCTTTGGGGCCCAACTCGCCCTTTGGAACGAAGCCTGCACGTTGTGCCTTTCAGCTCTAGCGCCATGTAGCACACCCAGAGCAGAAGTTCTAGTTCAGCCAGATCAGGCCTGCAAAGAAACTGCGTTTCACAGGCCTTTGTAAGAGATGTTCCCGGTAGGCTGTAAGAGCACTGTGCAGAGCGACTTGTTTCTTAGCTTCCCAAAGAGCTGGAAGCAAGATGCTTTGCGGCCCAACTCGCCCTTTTGAAAGAAGCCTGCACGTTGTGCCTTTCAGCTCTAGGCCAATGTAGCACACCCAGAGCAGAAGTTCTACTTCAGCCAGATCAGGCCTGCAAAGAAACTGCGTTTCACAGGCCTTTGTAAGAGATGTTCCCCGTAGGCTGTAAGAGCACTGTGCAGAGCGAGTTGTTTCTTAGCTTCCCAAAGAGCTGGAAGCAAGATGCTTTGGGGCCCAACTCCCCCTTTGCAAAGAAGCCTGCACGTTGTGCCTTTCAGCTCTAGGGCAATGTAGCACACCCAGAGCAGAAGTTCTACTTCAGCCCGATCAGGCCTGCAAAGAAACTGCGTTTCACAGGCCTTTGTAAGAGATATTCCCGGTAGGCAGTAAGAGCACTGTGCAGAGCGAGTTGTTTCTTAGCTTCCCAAAGAGCTGGAAGCAAGATGCTTTGGGGCCCAACTCGCCCTTTGGAAAGAAGCCTGCACGTTGTGCCTTTCAGCTCTAGGGCAATGTAGCACACCCAGAGCAGAAGTTCCACTTCAGCCAGATCAGGCCAGCAAAGAAACTGCGTTTCACAGGCCTTGGTAAGAGATGTCCCGGTAGGCTGTAAGAGCACTGTGCAGAGCGTGTAGCTTCTTAGCTTCCCAAGGAGCTGGAAGCGAGATGCTTTGGGGCCCAACTCGCCCTTTGGAAAGAAGCCTGCACGTTGTCCCTTTCAGCTCTAGGGCAATGTAGCACACCCAGAGCAGAAGTTCCACTTGAGCCAGATCAGGCCTGCAAAGAAAGTGCGTTTCACAGGCCTTTGTAAGAGATGTTCCCAGTAGGCTGTAAGAGCACTGTGCAGAGCGAGTTGTTTCTTAGCTTCCCAAAGAGCTGGAAGCAAGATGCTTTGGTGCCCAAATCGCCCTTTGGAAAGAAGCCTGCACGTTGTGCCTTTCAGCTCTAGGGCAATGTAGCACACCCAGAGCAGAAGTTCCACTTCAGCCAGTTCAGGCCTGCAAAGAAACTGCGTTTCACAGGCCTTTGTAATAGATGTTCCCGGTAGGCTGTAAGAGCACTGTGCAGAGCGTGTTGTTTCTTAGCTTCCCAAGGAGCTGGAAGCAAGATGCTTTTGGGCCCAACTCGCCCTTTGGAAAGAAGCCTGCACGTTGTGCCTTTCAGCTCTAGGGCAATGTAGCACACCCAGAGCAGAAGTTCTAGTTCAGCCAGATCAGGCCTGCAAAGAAACTGCATTTCACAGGCCTTTGTAACTGATGCTCCCGGTAGGCTGTAAGAGCACTGTGCAGAGCGAGTTGTTTCATAGCTAGCCCAAGGAGCTGGAAGCAAGATGCTTTGGGGCCCAACTCGCCCTTTGGAAACAGGCCTGCACGTTGTGCCTTTCAGCTCTAGGGCAATGTAGCACACCCAGAGCAGAAGTTCTAGTTCAGCGTGATCAGGCCTGCAAAGAAACTGCATTTCACAGGCCTTTGTTAGTGATGGTTCCGGTAGGCTGTAAGAGCACTGTGCAGAGCGAGTTGTTTCATAGCTAGCCCAAAGAGCTGGAAGCAAGATGCTTTGGGGCCCAACTCGCCTTTTGCAAAGAAGCCTGCACATTGTGCCTTTCAGCTCTAGGGCCATGAAGCACACCCAGAGCAGAAGTTCTACTTCAGCCAGATCAGGCCTGCAAAGAAACTGCGTTTCACAGGCCTTTGTAATAGATGTTCCCGTTAGGCTGTAAGAGCACTGTGCAGAGCGAGTTGTTTCTTAGCTTCCCAAAGAGCTGGAAGCAAGATGCTTTGGGGCCCAAGTCGCCCTTTGGGAAGAAGCCTGCAGGTTGTGCCTTTCAGCTCTAGGCCAATGTAGCACACCCAGAGCAGAAGTTCTACTTCAGCGAGATCAGGCCTGCAAAGAAACTGCGTTTCACAGGCCTTTGTAAGAGATGTTCCCGGTAGGCTGTAAGAGCACTGTGCAGAGCGAGTAGTTTCTTAGCTTCCCAAGGAGCTGGAAGCAAGATGCTTTGCAGCCCAACTCGCCCTTTGCTAAGAAGCCTGCACGTTGTGCCTTTCAGCTCTTGGGCAATGTAGCACACGCAGAGCAGAAGTTCTAGTTCAGCCAGATCAGGCCTGCAAAGAAAGTGCGTTTCACAGGCCTTTGTAAGAGATGTTCCCGGTAGGCTGTAAGAGCAGTGTGCAGAGCGAGTTGTTACTTAGCTTCCCAAAGAGCTGGAAGCAAGATGCTTTGGGACCCAACTCGCCCTTTGGAAAGAAGCCTGCACGTTGTGCCTTTCAGCTCTAGGGCAATGTAGAGCACCCAGAGCAGAAGTTCCACTTCAGCCAGATCTGGCCTGCAAAGAAACTGCGTTTCACAGGCCTTTGTAAGAGATGTTCCCGGTAGGCTGTAAGAGCACTGTGCAGAGCGAGTTGTTTCTTAGCTTCCCAAAGAGCTGGAAGCAAGATGCTTTGGGGCCCAACTCGCCCTTTGGAACGAAGCCTGCACGTTGTGCCTTTCAGCTCTACCGCCATGTAGCACACCCAGAGCAGAAGTTCTAGTTCAGCCAGATCAGGCCTGCAAAGAAACTGCATTTCACAGGCCTTTGTAACTGATGCTCCCGGTAGGCTGTAAGAGCAATGTTCTGAGCGAGTTGTTTCATAGCTAGCCCAAAGAGCTGGAAGCAAGATGCTTTGGGGCCCAACTCACACTTTGGAAACAGGCCTGCACGTTGTGCCCTTCAGATCTAGGGCAATGTAGCACACCCAGAGCAGAAGTTCTAGTTCAGCGTGATCAGGCCTGCAAAGAAACTGCATTTCACAGGCCTTTGTTAGTGATGGTTCCGGTAGGCTGTAAGAGCACTGTGCAGAGCGAGTTGTTTCAAAGCTAGCCCAAAGAGCTGGAAGCAAGATGCTTTGGGGCCCAACTCGCCCTTTGGAAAGAAGCCTGCACGTTGTGCCTTTCAGCTCTAGGCCAATGTAGCACACCCAGAGCAGAAGTTCTACTTCAGCCAGATCAGGCCTGCAAAGAAACTGCGTTTCACAGGCCTTTGTAAGAGATGTTCCCGGTAGGCTGTAAGAGCACTGTGCAGAGCGAGTTGTTTCTTAGCTTCCCAAGGAGCTGGAAGCAAGATGCTTTGCGGCCCAACTCGCCCTTTGCAAAGAAGCCTGCACGTTGTGCCTTTCAGCTCTAGGGCAATTTAGCACACGCAGAGCAGAAGTTCTAGTTCAGCCAGATCAGGCCTGCAAAGAAACTGCGTTTCACAGGCCTTTGTAAGAGATGTTCCCTGTAGGCTGTAAGAGCACTGTGCAGAGCGAGTTGTTTCTTAGCTTCCCAAAGAGCTGGAAGCAAGATGCTTTGGGGCCCAACTCGCCCTTTGGAAAGAAGCCTGCACGTTGCGCCTTTCAGCTCTAGGGCAATGTAGCACACCCAGAGCAGAAGTTCTAGTTCAGCCAGATCAGGCCTGCAAAGAAACTGCGTTTCACAGGCCTTTGTAACAGATGTTCCCGGTAGGCTGTAAGAGCACTGTGCAGAGCGACTTGTTTCTTAGCTTCCCAAAGAGCTGGAAGCAAGATGCTTTGGGGCCCAACTCGCCCTTTGGAAAGAAGCCTGCACGTTGTGCCTTTCAGCTCTAGGCCAATGTAGCACACCCAGAGCAGAAGTTCTACTTCAGCCAGATCAGGCCTGCAAAGAAACTGCATTTCACAGGCCTTTGTAACTGATGCTCCCGGTAGGCTGTAAGAGCACTGTGCAGAGCGAGTTGTTTCATAGCTAGCCCAAAGAGCTGGAAGCAAGATGCTCTGGGGCCCAACTCACCCTTTGCAAAGAAGCCTGCACGTTGTGCCTTTCAGCTCTAGGGCCATGTGGCACACCCAGAGCAGAAGTTCTACTTCAGCCAGATCAGGCCTGCAAAGAAACTGCGTTTCACAGGCCTTTGTAAGAGATGTTCCCCGAAGTCTGTAAGAGCACTGTGCACAGCGAGTTGTTTCTTAGCTTCCCAAAGAGCTGGAAGCAAGATGCTTTGGGGCCCAACTCGCCCTTTGGAAAGAAGCCTGCACGTTGTGCCTTTCAGCTCTAGGCCAATGTAGCACACCCAGAGCAGAAGTTCTACTTCAGCCAGATCAGGCCTGCAAAGAAACTGCGTTTCACAGGCCTTTGTAAGAGATGTTCCCGGTAGGCTGTAAGAGCACTGTGCAGAGCGACTTGTTTCTTAGCTTCCCAAGGAGCTGGAAGCAAGATGCTTTGCGGCCCAACTCGCCCTTTGCAAAGAAGCCTGCACGTTGTGCCTTTCAGCTCTAGGGCAATGTAGCACACGCAGAGCAGAAGTTCTAGTTCAGGCAGATCAGGCCTGCAAAGAAACTGCGTTTCACAGGCCTTTGTAAGAGATGTTCCCTGTAGGCTGTAAGAGCACTGTGCAGAGCGAGTTGTTTCTTAGCTTCCCAAAGAGCTGGAAGCAAGATGCTTTGGGGCCCAACTCGCCCTTTGGAAAGAAGCCTGCACGTTGCGCCTTTCAGCTCTAGGGCAATGTAGCACACCCAGAGCAGAAGTTCTAGTTCAGCCAGATCAGGCCTGCAAAGAAACTGCGTTTCACAGGCCTTTGTAAGAGATGTTCCTGGTAGCCTGTAAGAGCACTGTGCAGAGCGACTTGTTTCTTAGCTTCCCAAAGAGCTGGAAGCAAGATGCTTTCGGGCCCAACTCGCCCTTTGGAAAGAAGCCTGGACGTTGTGCCTTTCAGCTCTAGGGCAATGTAGCACACCCAGAGCAGAAGTTCTACATCAGCCAGATCAGGCCTGCCAAGAAACTGAGTTTCACAGGCATTTGTAAGATATGTTCCCGGTAGGCTGTAAGAGCACTGTGCAGAGCGAGTTGTTTCTTAGCTTCCCAAAGAGCTGGAAGCAAGATGCTTTGCGGCCCAACTCGCCCTTTGGAAAGAAGCCTGCACGTTGTTCCTTTCAGCTCTAGGGCAATGTAGCACACCCAGAGCAGAAGTTCTTCTTCAGCCAGATCAGGCTTGCAAAGAAACTGCATTTCACAGGCCTTTGTAGTGATGCTCCCGGTAGGCTGTAAGAGCACTGTGCAGAGCGAGTTGTTTCATAGCTAGCCCAAAGAGCTGGAAGCAAGATGCTTTGGGGCCCAACTCGCCCTTTGGAAAGAAGCCTGCACGTTGCGCCTTTCAGCTCTAGGGCAATGTAGCACACCCAGAGCAGAAGTTCTAGTTCAGCCAGATCAGGCCTGCAAAGAAACTGCGTTTCACAGGCCTTTGTAAGAGATGTTCCCGGTAGGCTGTAAGAGCACTGTGCAGAGCGACTTGTTTCTTAGCTTCCCAAAGAGCTGGAAGCAAGATGCTTTGGGGCCCAACTCGCCCTTTGGAAAGAAGCCTGCACGTTGTGCCTTTCAGCTCTAGGCCAATGTAGCACACCCAGAGCAGAAGTTCTACTTCAGCCAGATCAGGCCTGCAAAGAAACTCCGTTTGAGATGCCTTTGTAAGAGATGTTCCCGGTAGGCTGTAAAAGCACTGTGCAGAGCGAGTTGTTTCTTAGCTTCCCAAAGAGCTGGAAGCAAGATGCTTTGGGGCCCAACTCGCCCTTTGGAAAGAAGACTGAACGTTGTGCCTTTCAGCTCTAGGGAAATGTAGCACACCCAGAGCAGAAGTTCTGGTTCAGCCAGATTAGGCCTGCAAAGAAACTGCGTTTCACAGGTCCTTGTAACTGATGCTCCCGGTAGGCTGTAAGAGCACTGTGCAGAGCGAGTTGTTTCTTAGCTTCCCAAAGAGCTGGAAGCAAGATGCTTTGGGGCCCAACTCGCCCTTTGGAAAGAAGCCTGCACGTTGTGCCTTTCAGCTCTAGGCCAATGTAGCACACCCACAGCAGAAGTTCTACTTCAGCCACATCAGGCCTGCAAAGAAACTGCGTTTGAGAGGCCTTTGTAAGAGATGTTCCCGGTAGGCTGTAAGAGCACTGTGCAGAGCGAGTTGTTTCTTAGCTTCCCAAAGAGCTGGAAGCAAGATGCTTTGGGGCCCAACTCGCCCTTTGGAAAGAAGCCTGCACGTTGTGCCTTTCAGCTCTAGGGCAATGTAGCACACCCAGGTCAGAAGTTCAACTTCAGCCAGATCAGGCCTTCAAAGAAACTGCGTTTCACAGGCCTTAGTAAGACATGTTCCCCGTAGGCTGTAAGAGCACTGTGCAGAGCGAGTTGTTTCTTAGCTTCCCAAAGAGCTGGAAGCAAGATGCTTTGGGGCCCAACTCGCCCTTTGGAAAGAAGCCTGCACGTTGTGCCTTTCAGCTCTAGGGCCATGTAGCACACCCAGAGCAGAAGTTCTAGTTCAGCCAGATCAGGCCTGCAAAGAAACTGCATTTCACAGGCCTTTGTAACTGATGCTCCCGGTAGGCTGTAAGAGCACTGTGCAGAGCGAGTTGTTTCATAGCTAGCCCAAAGAGCTGGAAGCAAGATGCTTTGGGGCCCAACTCACCCTTTGGAAAGAAGCCTGCACGTTGTGCCTTTCAGCTCTAGGGCAATGTAGCACACCCAGAGCAGAAGTTCTACCTCAGCCAGATCAGGCCTGCAAAGAAACTGCGTTTCACAGGCGTTTGTAAGAGATGTTCCCTGTAGGCTGTAAGAGCACTGTGCAGAGCGAGTTGTTTCTTAGCTTCCCAAAGAGCTGGAAGCAAGATGCTTTGGGGCCCAACTCGCCCTTTGGAAAGAAGCCTGCACGTTGTGCCTTTCAGCTCTAGGGCAATGTAGCACACCCAGAGCAGAAGTTCTAGTTCAGCCAGATCAGGCCTGCAAAGAAACTGCGTTTCACAGGCCTTTGTAACAGATGTTCCCGGTAGGCTGTAAGAGCACTGTGCAGAGCGACTTGTTTCTTAGCTTCCCAAAGAGCTGGAAGCAAGATGCTTTGGGGCCCAACTCGCCCTTTGGAAAGAAGCCTGCACGTTGTGCCTTTCAGCTCTAGGGCAATGTAGCACACCCAGAGCAGAAGTTCTACTTCAGCCAGATCAGGCCTGCAAAGAAACTGCGTTTCACAGGCCTTTGTAAGAGATGTTCCCGGTAGGCTGTAAGAGCACTGTGCAGAGCGAGTTGTTTCTTAGCTTCCCAAGGAGCTGGAAGCAAGATGCTTTGGGGCCCAACTCGCCCTTTGGAAAGAAGCCTGCACGTTGTGCCTTTCAGCTCAGGGCCAATGTAGAACACCCAGAGCAGAAGTTCTACTTCAGCCATATCAGGCCTGCAAAGAAACTCGTTTCACAGGCCTTTGTAAGAGATGTTCCCGGTAGGCTGTAAGAGCACTCTGCAGAGCGAGTTGTTTCATGGCTAGCCCAAAGAGCTGGAAGAAAGATGCTTTGGGGCCCAACTCGCCCTTTGGAAAGAAGCCTGCACGTTGTGCCTTTCAGCTCTAGACCAATGTAGCACACCCAGAGCAGAAGTTCTACATCAGCCAGATCAGGCCTGCAAAGAAACTGCGTTTCACAGGCCTTTGTAAGCGATGTTCCCGGTAGGGTGTAAGAGCACTGTGCAGAGCGAGTTGATTCTTAGCTTCCCAAAGAGCTGGAAGCAAGATGCTTTGGGGCCCAACTCGCCCTTTGCAAAGAAGCCTGCACGTTGTGCCTTTCAGCTCTAGGCCAATGTAGCACACCCAGAGCAGAAGTTCTACTTCAGCCAGATCAGGCCTGCAAAGAAACTGCGTTTCACAGGCCTTTGTAAGAGATGTTCCCGGTAGGCTGTAAGAGCACTGTGCAGAGCGAGTTGTTTCTTAGCTTCCCAAAGAGCTGGAAGCAAGATGCTTTGGGGCCCAACTCGCCCTTTGCAAAGAAGCCTGCACGTTGTGCCTTTCAGCTCTAGGGCAATGTAGCACACCCAGAGCAGAAGTTCTACTTCAGCCCAATCAGGCCTGCAAAGAAACTGCGTTTCACAGGCCTTTGTAAGAGATATTCCCGGTAGGCAGTAAGAGCACTGTGCAGAGCGAGTTGTTTCTTAGCTTCCCAAAGAGCTGGAAGCAAGATGCTTTGGGGCCCAAATCGCCCTTTGGAAAGAAGCCTGCACGTTGTGCCTTTCAGCTCTAGGCCAATGTAGCACACCCAGAGCAGAAGTTCTAGTTCAGCCAGATCAGGCCTGCAAAGAAACTGCGTTTCACAGGCCTTTGTAAGAGATGTTCCCGGTAGGCTGTAAGAGCACTGTGCAGAGCGAGTTGTTTCTTAGCTTCCCAAAGAGCTGGAAGCAAGATGCTTTGGGGCCCAACTCGCCCTTTGGAAAGAAGCCTGCACGTTGTGCCTTTCAGCTCTAGGGCAATGTAGCACACCCAGAGCAGAAGTTCTACTTCAGCCAGATCAGGCCTGCAAAGAAACTGCGTTTCACAGGCCTTTGTAAGAGAAGTTCCCGGTAGGATGTAAGAGCACTGTGCAGAGCGAGTTGTTTCATAGCTAGCCCAAAGAGCTGGAAGCAAGATGCTTTGGGGCCCAACTCGCCCTTTGGAAAGAAGCCTGCACGTTGTGCCTTTCAGCTCTAGGGCCATGTAGCACACCCAGAGCAGAAGTTCTACCTCAGCCAGATCAGGCCTGCAAAGAAACTGCGTTTGAAAGGCCTTTGTATGAGATGTTCCCGGTAGGCTGTAAGAGCACTGTGCAGAGCGAGTTGTTTCTTAGCTTCCCAAAGAGCTGGAAGCAAGATGCTTTGGGGCCCAACTCGCCCTTTGGAAAGAAGCCTGCACGTTGTGCCTTTCAGCTCTAGGCCAATGTAGCACACCCAGAGCAGAAGTTCTACTTCAGCCAGATCAGGCCTGCAAAGAAACTGCGTTTCACAGGGGTTTGTAAGAGATGTTCGCGGTAGGCTGTAAGAGCACTGTGCAGAGCGAGTTGTTTCTTAGCTTCCCAAGGAGCTGGAAGCAAGATGCTTTGCGGCCCAACTCGCCCTTTGGAAAGAAGCCTGCACGTTGTGCCTTTCAGCTCTAGGGCAATGTAGCACACGCAGAGCAGAACTTCTAGTTCAGCCAGATCAGGCCTGCAAAGAAACTGCGTTTCACAGGCCTTTGTAAGAGATGTTCCCTGTAGGCTGTAAGAGCACTGTGCAGAGCGAGTTGTTTCTTAGCTTCCCAAAGAGCTGGAAGCAAGATGCTTTGGGGCCCAACTCGCCCTTTGGAAAGAAGCCTGCACGTTGCGCCTTTCAGCTCTAGGGCAATGTAGCACACCCAGAGCAGAAGTTCTAGTTCAGCCAGATCAGGCCTGCAAAGAAACTGCGTTTCACAGGCCTTTGTAAGAGATGTTCCCGGTAGGCTGTAAGAGCACTGTGCAGAGCGACTTGTTTCTTAGCTTCCCAAAGAGCTGGAAGCAAGATGCTTTGGGGCCCAACTCGCCCTTTGGAAAGAAGCCTGCACGTTGCGCCTTTCAGCTCTAGGGCAATGTAGCACACCCAGAGCAGAAGTTCTAGTTCAGCCAGATCAGGCCTGCAAAGAAACTGCGTTTCACAGGCCTTTGTAACAGATGTTCCCGGTAGGCTGTAAGAGCACTGTGCAGAGCGACTTGTTTCTTAGCTTCCCAAAGAGCTGGAAGCAAGATGCTTTGGGGCCCAACTCGCCCTTTGGAAAGAAGCCTGCACGTTGTGCCTTTCAGCTCTAGGCCAATGTAGCACACCCAGAGCAGAAGTTCTACTTCAGCCAGATCAGGCCTGCAAAGAAACTGCGTTTCACAGGCCTTTGTAAGAGATGTTCCCAGTAGGCTGTAAGAGCACTGTGCAGAGCGACTTGTTTCTTAGCTTCCCAAGGAGCTGGAAGCAAGATGCTTTGGGGCCCAACTCGCCCTTTGGAAAGAAGCCTGCACATTGTGCCTTTCAGCTCAGGGCCAATGTAGAACACCCAGAGCAGAAGTTCTACTTCAGCCATATCAGGCCTGCAAAGAAACTCGTTTCACAGGCCTTTGTAAGAGATGTTCCCGGTAGGCTGTAAGAGCACTCTGCAGAGCGAGTTGTTTCATGGCTAGCCCAAAGAGCTGGAAGAAAGATGCTTTGGGGCCCAACTCGCCCTTTGGAAAGAAGCCTGCACGTTGTGCCTTTCAGCTCTAGACCAATGTAGCACACCCAGAGCAGAAGTTCTACATCAGCCAGATCAGGCCTGCAAAGAAACTGCGTTTCACAGGCCTTTGTAAGCGATGTTCCCGGTAGGGTGTAAGAGCACTGTGCAGAGCGAGTTGATTCTTAGCTTCCCAAAGAGCTGGAAGCAAGATGCTTTGGGGCCCAACTCGCCCTTTGCAAAGAAGCCTGCACGTTGTGCCTTTCAGCTCTAGGCCAATGTAGCACACCCAGAGCAGAAGTTCTAGTTCAGCCAGATCAGGCCTGCAAAGAAACTGCGTTTCACAGGCCTTTGTAAGAGATGTTCCCGGTAGGCTGTAAGAGCACTGTGCAGAGCGAGTTGTTTCTTAGCTTCCCAAAGAGCTGGAAGCAAGATGCTTTGGGGCCCAACTCGCCCTTTGCAAAGAAGCCTGCACGTTGTGCCTTTCAGCTCTAGGGCAATGTAGCACACCCAGAGCAGAAGTTCTACTTCAGCCCAATCAGGCCTGCAAAGAAACTGCGTTTCACAGGCCTTTGTAAGAAATATTCCCGGTAGGCAGTAAGAGCACTGTGCAGAGCGAGTTGTTTCTTAGCTTCCCAAAGAGCTGGAAGCAAGATGCTTTGGGGCCCAAATCGCCCTTTGGAAAGAAGCCTGCACGTTGTGCCTTTCAGCTCTAGGCCAATGTAGCACACCCAGAGCAGAAGTTCTAGTTCAGCCAGATCAGGCCTGCAAAGAAACTGCGTTTCACAGGCCTTTGTAAGAGATGTTCCCGGTAGGCTGTAAGAGCACTGTGCAGAGCGAGTTGTTTCTTAGCTTCCCAAAGAGCTGGAAGCAAGATGCTTTGGGGCCCAACTCGCCCTTTGGAAAGAAGCCTGCACGTTGTGCCTTTCAGCTCTAGGGCAATGTAGCACACCCAGAGCAGAAGTTCTACTTCAGCCAGATCAGGCCTGCAAAGAAACTGCGTTTCACAGGCCTTTGTATAAGATGTTCCCGGTAGGCTGTAAGAGCACTGTGCAGAGCGAGTTGTTTCATAGCTAGCCCAAAGAGCTGGAAGCAAGATGCTTTGGGGCCCAACTCGCCCTTTGGAAAGAAGCCTGCACGTTGTGCCTTTCAGCTCTAGGGCCATGTAGCACACCCAGAGCAGAAGTTCTACCTCAGCCAGATCAGGCCTGCAAAGAAACTGCGTTTGAAAGGCCTTTGTATGAGATGTTCCCGGTAGGCTGTAAGAGCACTGTGCAGAGCGAGTTGTTTCTTAGCTTCCCAAAGAGCTGGAAGCAAGATGCTTTGGGGCCCAACTCGCCCTTTGGAAAGAAGCCTGCACGTTGTGCCTTTCAGCTCTAGGCCAATGTAGCACACCCAGAGCAGAAGTTCTACTTCAGCCAGATCAGGCCTGCAAAGAAACTGCGTTTCACAGGCCTTTGTAA
Organism: Equus caballus; assembly: GCF_041296265.1. Classification (NCBI taxonomy): domain Eukaryota; kingdom Metazoa; phylum Chordata; class Mammalia; order Perissodactyla; family Equidae; genus Equus; species Equus caballus. The sequence goes on along the minus strand of NC_091688.1, from coordinate 50,323,255 downwards.
GAGATGTTCCCGGTAGGCTGTAAGAGCACTGTGCAGAGCGAGTTGTTTCTTAGCTTCCCAAGGAGCTGGAAGCAAGATGCTTTGCGGCCCAACTCGCCCTTTGGAAAGAAGCCTGCACGTTGTGCCTTTCAGCTCTAGGGCAATGTAGCACACGCAGAGCAGAAGTTCTAGTTCAGCCAGATCAGGCCTGCAAAGAAACTGCGTTTCACAGGCCTTTGTAAGAGATGTTCCCTGTAGGCTGTAAGAGCACTGTGCAGAGCGAGTTGTTTCTTAGCTTCCCAAAGAGCTGGAAGCAAGATGCTTTGGGGCCCAACTCGCCCTTTGGAAAGAAGCCTGCACGTTGCGCCTTTCAGCTCTAGGGCAATGTAGCACACCCAGAGCAGAAGTTCTAGTTCAGCCAGATCAGGCCTGCAAAGAAACTGCGTTTCACAGGCCTTTGTAACAGATGTTCCCGGTAGGCTGTAAGAGCACTGTGCAGAGCGACTTGTTTCTTAGCTTCCCAAAGAGCTGGAAGCAAGATGCTTTGGGGCCCAACTCGCCCTTTGGAAAGAAGCCTGCACGTTGCGCCTTTCAGCTCTAGGGCAATGTAGCACACCCAGAGCAGAAGTTCTAGTTCAGCCAGATCAGGCCTGCAAAGAAACTGCGTTTCACAGGCCTTTGTAACAGATGTTCCCGGTAGGCTGTAAGAGCACTGTGCAGAGCGACTTGTTTCTTAGCTTCCCAAAGAGCTGGAAGCAAGATGCTTTGGGGCCCAACTCGCCCTTTGGAAAGAAGCCTGCACGTTGTGCCTTTCAGCTCTAGGCCAATGTAGCACACCCAGAGCAGAAGTTCTACTTCAGCCAGATCAGGCCTGCAAAGAAACTGCGTTTCACAGGCCTTTGTAAGAGATGTTCCCAGTAGGCTGTAAGAGCACTGTGCAGAGCGACTTGTTTCTTAGCTTCCCAAGGAGCTGGAAGCAAGATGCTTTGGGGCCCAACTCGCCCTTTGGAAAGAAGCCTGCACGTTGTGCCTTTCAGCTCAGGGCCAATGTAGAACACCCAGAGCAGAAGTTCTACTTCAGCCATATCAGGCCTGCAAAGAAACTCGTTTCACAGGCCTTTGTAAGAGATGTTCCCGGTAGGCTGTAAGAGCACTCTGCAGAGCGAGTTGTTTCATGGCTAGCCCAAAGAGCTGGAAGAAAGATGCTTTGGGGCCCAACTCGCCCTTTGGAAAGAAGCCTGCACGTTGTGCCTTTCAGCTCTAGACCAATGTAGCACACCCAGAGCAGAAGTTCTACATCAGCCAGATCAGGCCTGCAAAGAAACTGCGTTTCACAGGCCTTTGTAAGCGATGTTCCCGGTAGGGTGTAAGAGCACGGTGCAGAGCGAGTTGATTCTTAGCTTCCCAAAGAGCTGGAAGCAAGATGCTTTGGGGCCCAACTCGCTCTTTGCAAAGAAGCCTGCACGTTGTGCCTTTCAGCTCTAGGCCAATGTAGCACACCCAGAGCAGAAGTTCTACTTCAGCCAGATCAGGCATGCAAAGAAACTGCGTTTCACAGGCCTTTGTAAGAGATGTTCCCGGTAGGCTGTAAGAGCACTGTGCAGAGCGAGTTGTTTCTTAGCTTCCCAAAGAGCTGGAAGCAAGATGCTTTGGGGCCCAACTCGCCCTTTGCAAAGAAGCCTGCACGTTGTGCCTTTCAGCTCTAGGGCAATGTAGCACACCCAGAGCAGAAGTTCTACTTCAGCCCAATCAGGCCTGCAAAGAAACTGCGTTTCACAGGCCTTTGTAAGAGATATTCCCGGTAGGCAGTAAGAGCACTGTGCAGAGCGAGTTGTTTCTTAGCTTCCCAAAGAGCTGGAAGCAAGATGCTTTGGGGCCCAAATCGCCCTTTGGAAAGAAGCCTGCACGTTGTGCCTTTCAGCTCTAGGCCAATGTAGCACACCCAGAGCAGAAGTTCTAGTTCAGCCAGATCAGGCCTGCAAAGAAACTGCGTTTCACAGGCCTTTGTAAGAGATGTTCCCGGTAGGCTGTAAGAGCACTCTGCAGAGCGAGTTGTTTCTTAGCTTCCCAAAGAGCTGGAAGCAAGATGCTTTGGGGCCCAACTCGCCCTTTGCAAAGAAGCCTGCACGTTGTGCCTTTCAGCTCTAGGGCAATGTAGCACACCCAGAGCAGAAGTTCTACTTCAGCCCAATCAGGCCTGCAAAGAAACTGCGTTTCACAGGCCTTTGTAAGAAATATTCCCGGTAGGCAGTAAGAGCACTGTGCAGAGCGAGTTGTTTCTTAGCTAGCCCAAAGAGCTGGAAGCAAGATGCTTTGGGGCCCAACTCGCCCTTTGGAAAGAAGCCTGCACGTTGTGCCTTTCAGCTCTAGGGCCATGTAGCACACCCAGAGCAGAAGTTCTACCTCAGCCAGATCAGGCCTGCAAAGAAACTGCGTTTGAAAGGCCTTTGTATGAGATGTTCCCGGTAGGCTGTAAGAGCACTGTGCAGAGCGAGTTGTTTCTTAGCTTCCCAAAGAGCTGGAAGCAAGATGCTTTGGGGCCCAACTCGCCCTTTGGAAAGAAGCCTGCACGTTGTGCCTTTCAGCTCTAGGCCAATGTAGCACACCCAGAGCAGAAGTTCTACTTCAGCCAGATCAGGCCTGCAAAGAAACTGCGTTTCACAGGCCTTTGTAAGAGATGTTCCCGGTAGGCTGTAAGAGCACTGTGCAGAGCGAGTTGTTTCTTAGCTTCCCAAGGAGCTGGAAGCAAGATGCTTTGCGGCCCAACTCTCCCTTTGGAAAGAAGCCTGCACGTTGTGCCTTTCAGCTCTAGGGCAATGTAGCACACGCAGAGCAGAAGATCTAGTTCAGCCAGATCAGGCCTGCAAAGAAACTGCGTTTCACAGGCCTTTGTAAGAGATGTTCCCTGTAGGCTGTAAGAGCACTGTGCAGAGCGAGTTGTTTCTTAGCTTCCCAAAGAGCTGGAAGCAAGATGCTTTGGGGCCCAACTCGCCCTTTGGAAAGAAGCCTGCACGTTGCGCCTTTCAGCTCTAGGGCAATGTAGCACACCCAGAGCAGAAGTTCTAGTTCAGCCAGATCAGGCCTGCAAAGAAACTGCGTTTCACAGGCCTTTGTAACAGATGTTCCCGGTGGGCTGTAAGAGCACTGTGCAGAGCGACTTGTTTCTTAGCTTCCCAAAGAGCTGGAAGCAAGATGCTTTGGGGCCCAACTCGCCCTTTGGAAAGAAGCCTGCACGTTGCGCCTTTCAGCTCTAGGGCAATGTAGCACACCCAGAGCAGAAGTTCTAGTTCAGCCAGATCAGGCCTGCAAAGAAACTGCGTTTCACAGGCCTTTGTAACAGATGTTCCCGGTAGGCTGTAAGAGCACTGTGCAGAGCGACTTGTTTCTTAGCTTCCCAAAGAGCTGGAAGCAAGATGCTTTGGGGCCCAACTCGCCCTTTGGAAAGAAGCCTGCACGTTGTGCCTTTCAGCTCTAGGCCAATGTAGCACACCCAGAGCAGAAGTTCTACTTCAGCCAGATCAGGCCTGCAAAGAAACTGCGTTTCACAGGCCTTTGTAAGAGATGCTCCCAGTAGGCTGTAAGAGCACTGTGCAGAGCGACTTGTTTCTTAGCTTCCCAAGGAGCTGGAAGCAAGATGCTTTGGGGCCCAACTCGCCCTTTGGAAAGAAGCCTGCACGTTGTGCCTTTCAGCTCAGGGCCAATGTAGAACACCCAGAGCAGAAGTTCTACTTCAGCCATATCAGGCCTGCAAAGAAACTCGTTTCACAGGCCTTTGTAAGAGATGTTCCCGGTAGGCTGTAAGAGCACTCTGCAGAGCGAGTTGTTTCATGGCTAGCCCAAAGAGCTGGAAGAAAGATGCTTTGGGGCCCAACTCGCCCTTTGGAAAGAAGCCTGCACGTTGTGCCTTTCAGCTCTAGACCAATGTAGCACACCCAGAGCAGAAGTTCTACATCAGCCAGATCAGGCCTGCAAAGAAACTGCGTTTCACAGGCCTTTGTAAGCGATGTTCCCGGTAGGGTGTAAGAGCACGGTGCAGAGCGAGTTGATTCTTAGCTTCCCAAAGAGCTGGAAGCAAGATGCTTTGGGGCCCAACTCGCTCTTTGCAAAGAAGCCTGCACGTTGTGCCTTTCAGCTCTAGGCCAATGTAGCACACCCAGAGCAGAAGTTCTACTTCAGCCAGATCAGGCATGCAAAGAAACTGCGTTTCACAGGCCTTTGTAAGAGATGTTCCCGGTAGGCTGTAAGAGCACTGTGCAGAGCGAGTTGTTTCTTAGCTTCCCAAAGAGCTGGAAGCAAGATGCTTTGGGGCCCAACTCGCCCTTTGCAAAGAAGCCTGCACGTTGTGCCTTTCAGCTCTAGGGCAATGTAGCACACCCAGAGCAGAAGTTCTACTTCAGCCCAATCAGGCCTGCAAAGAAACTGCGTTTCACAGGCCTTTGTAAGAGATATTCCCGGTAGGCAGTAAGAGCACTGTGCAGAGCGAGTTGTTTCTTAGCTTCCCAAAGAGCTGGAAGCAAGATGCTTTGGGGCCCAAATCGCCCTTTGGAAAGAAGCCTGCACGTTGTGCCTTTCAGCTCTAGGCCAATGTAGCACACCCAGAGCAGAAGTTCTAGTTCAGCCAGATCAGGCCTGCAAAGAAACTGCGTTTCACAGGCCTTTGTAAGAGATGTTCCCGGTAGGCTGTAAGAGCACTCTGCAGAGCGAGTTGTTTCTTAGCTTCCCAAAGAGCTGGAAGCAAGATGCTTTGGGGCCCAACTCGCCCTTTGGAAAGAAGCCTGCACGTTGTGCCTTTCAGCTCTAGGGCAATGTAGCACACCCAGAGCAGAAGTTCTACTTCAGCCAGATCAGGCCTGCAAAGAAACTGCGTTTCACAGGCCTTTGTAAGAGATGTTCCCGGTAGGCTGTAAGAGCACTGTGCAGAGCGAGTTGTTTCATAGCTAGCCCAAAGAGCTGTGAGCAAGATGCTTTGGGGCCCAACTCGCCCTTTGGAAAGAAGCCTGCACGTTGTGCCTTTCAGCTCTAGGGCCATGTAGCACACCCAGAGCAGAAGTTCTACCTCAGCCAGATCAGGCCTGCAAAGAAACTGCGTTTGAAAGGCCTTTGTATGAGATGTTCCCGGTAGGCTGTAAGAGCACTGTGCAGAGCGAGTTGTTTCTTAGCTTCCCAAAGAGCTGGAAGCAAGATGCTTTGGGGCCCAACTCGCCCTTTGCAAAGAAGCCTGCACGTTGTGCCTTTCAGCTCTAGGCCAATGTAGCACACCCAGAGCAGAAGTTCTACATCAGCCAGATCAGGCCTGCAAAGAAACTGCGTTTCACAGGCCTTTGTAAGAGATGTTCCCGGTAGGCTGTAAGAGCACTGTGCAGAGCGAGTTGTTTCTTAGCTTCCCAAGGAGCTGGAAGCAAGATGCTTTGCGGCCCAACTCTCCCTTTGGAAAGAAGCCTGCACGTTGTGCCTTTCAGCTCTAGGGCAATGTAGCACACGCAGAGCAGAAGTTCCACTTCAGCCAGATCAGGCCTGCAAAGAAACTGCGTTTCACAGGCCTTTGTAAGAGATGTTCCCTGTAGGCTGTAAGAGCACTGTGCAGAGCGAGTTGTTTCTTAGCTTCCCAAAGAGCTGGAAGCAAGATGCTTTGGGGCCCAACTCGCCCTTTGGAAAGAAGCCTGCACGTTGCGCCTTTCAGCTCTAGGGCAATGTAGCACACCCAGAGCAGAAGTTCTAGTTCAGCCAGATCAGGCCTGCAAAGAAACTGCGTTTCACAGGCCTTTGTAACAGATGTTACCGGTAGGCTGTAAGAGCACTGTGCAGAGCTAATTGTTTCTTAGCTTCCCAAAGAGCTGGAAGCAAGATGCTTTGGGGCCCAACTCGCCCTTTGGAAAGAAGCCTGCACGTTCTGCCTTCCAGCTCTAGGCCAATGTAGCACACCCAGAGCAGAAGTTCTACTTCAGCCAGATCAGGCCTGCAAAGAAACTGCGTTTCACAGGCCTTTGTAAGAGATGTTCCCAGTAGGCTGTAAGAGCACTGTGCAGAGCGACTTGTTTCTTAGCTTCCCAAGGAGCTGGAAGCAAGATGCTTTGGGGCCCAACTCGCCCTTTGGAAAGAAGCCTGCACGTTGTGCCTTTCAGCTCAGGGCCAATGTAGAACACCCAGAGCAGAAGTTCTACTTCAGCCATATCAGGCCTGCAAAGAAACTCGTTTAACAGGCCTTTGTAAGAGATGTTCCCGGTAGGCTGTAAGAGCACTGTGCAGAGCGAGTTGTTTCTTAGCTTCCCAAAGAGCTGGAAGCAAGATGCTTTGGGGCCCAACTCGCCCTTTGGAAAGAAGCCTGCACGTTGTGCCTTTCAGCTCTAGGGCAATGTAGAGCACCCAGAGCAGAAGTTCCACTTCAGCCAGATCAGGCCTGCAAAGAAACTGCGTTTCACAGGCCTTTGTAAGAGATGTTCCCGGTAGGCTGTAAGAGCACTGTGCAGAGCGAATTGTTTCTTAGCTTCCCAAAGAGCTGGAAGCAAGATGCTTTGGGGCCCAACTCGCCCTTTGGAAAGAAGCCTGCACGTTCTGCCTTTCAGCTCTAGGGCAATGTAGCACACCCAGAGCAGAAGTTCTACCTCAGCCAGATCAGGCCTGCAAAGAAACTGCGTTTGACAGGCCTTTGTATGAGATGTTCCCGGTAGGCTGTAAGAGCACTGTGCAGAGCGACTTGTTTCTTAGCTTCCCAAAGAGCTGGAAGCAAGATGCTTTGGGGCCCAACTCAACCTTTGGAAAAAAGCCTGCACGTTGTCCCTTTCAGCTCTAGGCCAATGTAGCACACCCAGAGCAGAAGTTCTACTTCAGCCACATCAGGCCTGCAAAGAAACTGCGTTTCACAGGCCTTTGTAAGAGATGTTCCCGGTAGGCTGTAAGAGCACTGTGCAGAGCGAGTTGTTTCTTAGCTTCCCAAAGAGCTGGAAGCAAGATGCTTTGGGGCCCAACTCGCCCTTTGCAAAGAAGCCTGCACGTTGTGCCTTTCAGCTCTAGGGCAATGTAGCACACCCAGAGCAGAAGTTCTACTTCAGCCCAATCAGGCCTGCAAAGACACTGCGTTTCACAGGCCTTTGTAAGAGATATTCCTGGTAGGCAGTAAGAGCACTGTGCAGAGCGAGTTGTTTCTTAGCTTCCCAAAGAGCTGGAAGCAAGATGCTTTGGGGCCCAACTCGCCCTTTGCAAAGAAGCCTGCACGTTGTGCCTTTCAGCTCTAGGGCAATGTAGCACACCCAGAGCAGAAGTTCCACTTCATCCAGATCAGGCCTGCAAAGAAACTGCGTTTCACAGGCCTTTGTAAGAGATGTTCCCGGTAGGCTGTAAGAGCACTGTGCAGAGCGAGTTGTTTCTTAGCTTCCCAAAGAGCTGGAAGCAAGAAGCTTTGGGGCCCAACTCGCCCTTTGGAAAGAAGCCTGCACGTTGTGCCTTTCAGCTCTAGGCCAATGTAGCACACCCAGAGCAGAAGTTCTACTTCAGCCAGATCAGGCCTGCAAAGAAACTTCGTTTCACAGGCCTTTGTAAGAGATGTTCCCTGTAGGCTGTAAGAGCACTGTGCAGAGCGAGTTGTTTCATAGCTAGCCCAAAGAGCAGGAAGCAAGATGCTTTGGGGCCCAACTCGCCCTTTGTAAAGAAGCCTGCACGTTGTGCCTTTCAGCTCTAGGCCAATGTAGCACACCCAGAGCAGAAGTTCTACTTCAGCGAGATCAGGCCTGCAAAGAAACTGCATTTCACAGGCCTTTGTAAGAGATGTTCCCGGTAGGCTGTAAGAGCACTGTGCAGAGCGAGTTGTTTCCTAGCTTCCCAAGGAGCTGGAAGCAAGATGCTTTGCGGCCCAACTCGCCCTTTGCAAAGAAGCCTGCACGTTGTGCCTTTCAGCTCTTGGGCAAAGTAGCACACGCAGAGCAGAAGTTCTAGTTCAGCCAGATCAGGCCTGCAAAGAAAGTGCGTTTCACAGGCCTTTGTAAGAGATGTTCCCGGTAGGCTGTAAGAGCAGTGTGCAGAGCGAGTTGTTTCTTAGCTTCCCAAAGAGCTGGAAGCAAGATGCTTTGGGGCCCAAGTCGCCCTTTGGAAAGAAGCCTGCACGTTGTGCCTTTCAGCTCTAGGGCAATGTAGAGCACCCAGAGCAGAAGTTCCACTTCAGCCAGATCTGGCCTGCAAAGAAACTGCGTTTCACAGGCCTTTGTAAGAGATGTTCCTGGTAGGCTGTTAGAGCACTGTGCAGAGCGTGTTGCTTCTTAGCTTCCCAAAGAGCTGGAAGCAAGATGCTTTGCGGCCCAACTTGCCCTTTTGAAAGAAGCCTGCACGTTGTGCCTTTCAGCTCTAGGCCAATGTAGCACACCCAGAGCAGAAGTTCTACTTCAGCCAGATCAGGCCTGCAAAGAAACTGCGTTTCACAGGCCTTTGTAAGAGATGTTCCCCGTAGGCTGTAAGAGCACTGTGCAGAGCGAGTTGTTTCTTAGCTTCCCAAAGAGCTGGAAGCAAGATGCTTTGGGGCCCAACTCGCCCTTTGCAAAGAAGCCTGCACGTTGTGCCTTTCAGCTCTAGGGCAATGTAGCACACCCAGAGCAGAAGTTCTACTTCAGCCCAATCAGGCCTGCAAAGAAACTGCGTTTCACAGGCCTTTGTAAGAGATGTTCCCGGTAGGCTGTAAGAGCAGTGTGCAGAGCGAGTTGTTTCTTAGCTTCCCAAAGAGCTGGAAGCAAGATGCTTTGGGGCCCAACTCGCCCTTTGGAAAGAAGCCTGCACGTTGTGCCTTTCAGCTCTAGGGCAATGTAGAGCACCCAGAGCAGAAGTTCCACTTCAGCCAGATCTGGCCTGCAAAGAAACTGCGTTTCACAGGCCTTTGTAAGAGATGTTCCCGGTAGGCTGTAAGAGCACTGTGCAGAGCGAGTTGTTTCTTAGCTTCCCAAAGAGCTGGAAGCAAGATGCTTTGGGGCCCAACTCGCCCTTTGGAACGAAGCCTGCACGTTGTGCCTTTCAGCTCTAGCGCCATGTAGCACACCCAGAGCAGAAGTTCTAGTTCAGCCAGATCAGGCCTGCAAAGAAACTGCATTTCACAGGCCTTTGTAACTGATGCTCCCGGTAGGCTGTAAGAGCACTGTGCAGAGCGAGTTGTTTCATAGCTAGCCCAAAGAGCTGGAAGCAAGATGCTTTGGGGCCCAACTCGCCCTTTGGAAACAGGCCTGCAGGTTGTGCCCTTCAGATCTAGGGCAATGTAGCACACCCAGAGCAGAAGTTCTAGTTCAGCGTGATCAGGCCTGCAAAGAAACTGCATTTCACAGGCCTTTGTTAGTGATGGTTCCGGTAGGCTGTAAGAGCACTGTGCAGAGCGAGTTGTTTCATAGCTAGCCCAAAGAGCTGGAAGCAAGATGATTTGGGGCCCAACTCGCCTTTTGCAAAGAAGCCTGCACATTGTGCCTTTCAGCTCTAGGGCCATGAAGCACAACCAGAGAAGAAGTTCTACTTCAGCCAGATCAGGCCTGCAAAGAAACTGCGTTTCACAGGCCTTTGTAAGAGATGTTCCCGGTAGGCTGTAAGAGCACTGTGCAGAGCGAGTAGTTTCTTAGCTTCCCAAGGAGCTGGAAGCAAGATGCTTTGCGGCCCAACTCGCCATTTTCAAAGAAGCCTGCACGTTCCGCCTTTCAGCTCTAGGGCAATGTAGCACACGCAGAGCAGAAGTTCTAGTTCAGCCAGATCAGGCCTGCAAAGAAACTGCGTTTCACAGGCCTTTGTAAGAGATGTTCCCGGTAGGCTGTTAGAGCACTGCGCAGAGCGACTTGTTTCTTAGCTTCCCAAAGAGCTGGAAGCAAGATGCTTTGCGGCCCAACTCGCCCTTTTGAAAGAAGCCTGCACGTTGTGCCTTTCAGCTCTAGGCCAATGTAGCACACCCAGAGCAGATGTTCTACTTCAGCCAGATCAGGCCTGCAAAGAAACTGCGTTTCACAGGCCTTTGTAAGAGATGTTCCCCGTAGGCTGTAAGAGCACTGTGCAGAGCGAGTTGTTTCTTAGCTTCCCAAAGAGCTGGAAGCAAGATGCTTTGGGGCCCAACTCGCCCTTTGCAAAGAAGCCTGCACGTTGTGCCTTTCAGCTCTAGGGCAATGTAGCACACCCAGAGCAGAAGTTCTACTTCAGCCCAATCAGGCCTGCAAAGAAACTGCGTTTCACAGGCCTTTGTAAGAGATATTCCCGGTAGGCAGTAAGAGCACTGTGCAGAGCGAGTTGTTTCTTAGCTTCCCAAAGAGCTGGAAGCAAGATGCTTTGGGGCCCAACTCGCCCTTTGGAAAGAAGCCTGCACGTTGTGCCTTTCAGCTCTAGGGCAATGTAGCACACCCAGAGCAGAAGTTCCACTTCATCCAGATCAGGCCTGCAAAGAAACTGCGTTTCACAGGCCTTTGTAAGAGATGTTCCCGGTAGGCTGTAAGAGCACTGTGCAGAGCGAGTTGTTTCTTAGCTTCCCAAAGAGCTGGAAGCAAGAAGCTTTGGGGCCCAACTCGCCCTTTGGAAAGAAGCCTGCACGTTGTGCCTTTCAGCTCTAGGCCAATGTAGCACACCCAGAGCAGAAGTTCTACTTCAGCCAGATCAGGCCTGCAAAGAAACTGCGTTTCACACGCCTTTGTAAGAGATGTTCCCCGTAGGCTGTAAGAGCACTGTGCAGAGCGAGTTGTTTCTTAGCTTCCCAAAGAGCTGGAAGCAAGATGTTTTGGGGCCCAACTCGCCCTTTGGAAAGAAGCCTGCACGTTGTGCCTTTCAGCTCTAGGGAAATGTAGCACAGCCAGAGCAGAAGTTCTGGTTCAGCCAGAATAGGCCTGCAAAGAAACTGCATTTCACAGGCCTTTGTAACTGATGCTCCCGCTAGGCTGTAAGAGCACTGTGCAGAGCGAGTTGTTTCTTAGCTTCCCAAAGAGCTGGAAGCAAGATGCTTTGGGGCCCAACTCGCCCTTTGGAAAGAAGCCTGCACGTTGTGCCTTTCAGCTCTAGGGCAATGTAGCACACCCAGAGCAGAAGTTCCACTTCATCCAGATCAGGCCTGCAAAGAAACTGCGTTTCACAGGCCTTTGTAAGAGATGTTCCCGGTAGGCTGTAAGAGCACTGTGCAGAGCGAGTTGTTTCTTAGCTTCCCAAAGAGCTGGAAGCAAGAAGCTTTGGGGCCCAACTCGCCCTTTGGAAAGAAGCCTGCACGTTGTGCCTTTCAGCTCTAGGCCAATGTAGAGCACAAAGAGCAGAAGTTCCACTTCAGCCAGATCTGGCCTGCAAAGAAACTGCGTTTCACAGGCCTTTGTAAGAGATGTTCCCGGTAGGCTGTAAGAGCACTGTGCAGAGCGAGTTGTTTCTTAGCTTCCCAAAGAGCTGGAAGCAAGATGCTTTGGGGCCCAACTCGCCCTTTGGAACGAAGCCTGCACGTTGTGCCTTTCAGCTCTAGCGCCATGTAGCACACCCAGAGCAGAAGTTCTAGTTCAGCCAGATCAGGCCTGCAAAGAAACTGCATTTCACAGGCCTTTGTAACTGATGCTCCTGGTAGGCTGTAAGAGCACTGTGCAGAGCGAGTTGTTTCATAGCTAGCCCAAAGAGCTGGAAGCAAGATGCTTTGGGGCCCAACTCGCCCTTTGGAAACAGGCCTGCACGTTGTGCCCTTCAGATCTAGGGCAATGTAGCACACCCAGAGCAGAAGTTCTAGTTCAGCGTGATCAGGCCTGCAAAGAAACTGCATTTCACAGGCCTTTGTTAGTGATGGTTCCGGTAGGCTGTAAGAGCACTGTGCAGAGCGAGTTGTTTCAGAGCTAGCCCAAAGAGCTGGAAGCAAGATGCTTTGGGGCCCAACTCGCCTTTTGCAAAGAAGCCTGCACATTGTGCCTTTCAGCTCTAGGGCCATGAAGCACACCCAGAGCAGAAGTTCTACTTCAGCCACATCAGGCCTGCAAAGAAACTGCGTTTCACAGGCCTTTGTAAGAGATGTTCCCCGTAGGCTGTAAGAGCACTGTGCAGAGCGAGTTGTTTCTTAGCTTCCCAAAGAGCTGGAAGCAAGATGCTTTGGGGCCCAACTCGCCCTTTGGAAAGAAGCCTGCAGGTTGTGCCTTTCAGCTCTAGGCCAATGTAGCACACCCAGAGCAGAAGTTCTACTTCAGCCACATCAGGCCTGCAAAGAAACTGCGTTTCACAGGCCTTTGTAAGAGATGTTCCCGGTAGGCTGTAAGAGCACTGTGCAGAGCGAGTAGTTTCTTAGCTTCCCAAGGAGCTGGAAGCAAGATGCTTTGCGGCCCAACTCGCCCTTTGCAAAGAAGCCTGCACGTTCCGCCTTTCAGCTCTAGGGCAATGTAGCACACGCAGAGCAGAAGTTCTAGTTCAGCCAGATCAGGCCTGCAAAAAAACTGCGTTTCACAGGCCTTTGTAAGAGATGTTCCCGGTAGGCTGTTAGAGCACTGTGCAGAGCGACTTGTTTCTTAGCTTCCCAAAGAGCTGGAAGCAAGATGCTTTGGGGCCCAACTCGCCCTTTTGAAAGAAGCCTGCACGTTGTGCCTTTCAGCTCTAGGCCAATGTAGCACACCCAGAGCAGATGTTCTACTTCAGCCAGATCAGGCCTGCAAAGAAACTGCGTTTCACAGGCCTTTGTAAGAGATGTTCCCCGTAGGCTGTTAGAGCACTGTGCAGAGCGACTTGTTTCTTAGCTTCCCAAAGAGCTGGAAGCAAGATGCTTTGGGGCCCAACTCGCCCTTTGACAAGAAGCCTGCACGTTGTGCCTTTCAGCTCTAGGCCAATGTAGCACACCCAGAGCAGAAGTTCTACTTCAGCCAGATCAGGCCTGCAAAGAAACTTCGTTTCACAGGCCTTTGTAAGAGATGTTCCCTGTAGGCTGTAAGAGCACTGTGCAGAGCGAGTTGTTTCATAGCTAGCCCAAAGAGCTGGAAGCAAGATGCTTTGGGGCACAACTCGCCCTTTGTAAAGAAGCCTGCACGTTGTGCCTTTCAGCTCTAGGCCAATGTAGCACACCCAGAGCAGAAGTTCTACTTCAGCGAGATCAGGCCTGCAAAGAAACTGCGTTTCACAGGCCTTTGTAAGAGATGTTCCCGGTAGGCTGTAAGAGCACTGTGCAGAGCGAGTTGTTTCTTAGCTTCCCAAGGAGCTGGAAGCAAGATGCTTTGCGGCCCAACTCGCCCTTTGGAAAGAAGCCTGCACGTTGTGCCTTTCAGCTCTAAGGCAATGTAGAGCACCCAGAGCAGAAGTTACACTTCAGCCAGATCTGGCCTGCAAGGAATCTGCGTTTCACAGGCCTTTGTAAGAGATGTTCCCGGTAGGCTGTAAGAGCACTGTGCAGAGCGAGTTGTTTCTTAGCTTCCCAAAGAGCTGGAAGCAAGATGCTTTGGGGCCCAACTCGCCCTTTGGAACGAAGCCTGCACGTTGTGCCTTTCAGCTCTAGCGCCATGTAGCACACCCAGAGCAGAAGTTCTAGTTCAGCCAGATCAGGCCTGCAAAGAAACTGCATTTCACAGGCCTTTGTAACTGATGCTCCCGGTAGGCTGTAAGAGCACTGTGCAGAGCGAGTTGTTTCATAGCTAGCCCAAAGAGCTGGAAGCAAGATGCTTTGGGGCCCAACTCGCCCTTTGGAAACAGGCCTGCACGTTGTGCCCTTCAGCTCTAGGGCAGTGTAGCACACCCAGAGCAGAAGTTCTAGTTCAGCGTGATCAGGCCTGCAAAGAAACTGCATTTCACAGGCCTTTGTTAGTGATGGTTCCGGTAGGCTGTAAGAGCACTGTGCAGAGCGAGTTGTTTCATAGCTAGCCCAAAGAGCTGGAAGCAAGATGCTTTGGGGCCCAACTCGCCTTTTGCAAAGAAGCCTGCACATTGTGTCTTTCAGCTCTAGGGCCATGAAGCACACCCAGAGCAGAAGTTCTACTTCAGCCAGATCAGGCCTGCAAAGAAACTTCGTTTCACAGGCCTTTGTAAGAGATGTTCCCGGTAGGCTGTAAGAGCACTGTGCAGAGCGAGTTGTTTCATAGCTAGCCCATAGAGCTGGAAGCAAGATGCTTTGGGGCCCAACTCGCCCTTTGGAAAGAAGCCTGCACGTTGTGCCTTCCAGCTCTAGGGCCATGTAGCACACCCAGAGCAGAAGTTCTACCTCAGCCAGATCAGGCCTGCAAAGAATTGCGTTTGACAGGCCTTTGTATGAGATGTTCCCGGTAGGCTTTAAGAGCACTGTGCAGAGCGTGTTGTTTCTTAGCTTCCCAAAGAGCTGGAAGCAAGATGCTTTGGGGCCCAACTCGCCCTTTGGAAAGAAGCCTGCAGCTTGTGCCTTTCAGCTCTAGGCCAATGTAGCACACCCAGAGCAGAAGTTCTACTTCAGCGAGATCAGGCCTGCAAAGAAACTGCGTTTCACAGGCCTTTGTAAGGGATGTTCCCGGTAGGCTGTAAGAGCACTGTGCAGAGCGAGTTGTTTCTTACCTTCCCAAGGAGCTGGAAGCAAGATGCTTTGCGGCCCAACTCGCCCTTTGCAAAGAAGCCTGCACGTTGTGCCTTTCAGCTCTAGGGCAATGTAGCACACGCAGAGCAGAAGTTCTAGTTCAGCCAGATCAGGCCTGCAAAGAAACTGCGTTTCACAGGCCTTTGTAAGAGATGTTCCCGGTAGGCTGTAAGAGCACTGTGCAGAGCGAGTTGTTTCTTAGCTTCCCAAAGAGCTGGAAGCAAGATGCTTTGGGGCCCAACTCGCCCTTTGGAAAGAAGCCTGCACGTTGTGCCTTTCAGCTCTAGGCCAATGTAGCACACCCAGAGCAGAAGTTCTACTTCAGCCAGATGAGGCCTGCAAAGAAACTGCGTTTGAGATGCCTTTGTAAGAGATGTTCCCGGTAGGCTGTAAAAGCACTGTGCAGAGCGAGTTGTTTCTTAGCTTCCCAAAGAGCTGGAAGCAAGATGCTTTGGGGCCCAACTCGCCCTTTGGAAAGAAGCCTGAACGTTGTGCCTTTCAGCTCTAGGGAAATGTAGCACACCCAGAGCAGAAGTTCTGGTTCAGCCAGATTAGGCCTGCAAAGAAACTGCGTTTCACAGGCCTTTGTAACTGATGCTCCCGGTAGGCTGTAAGAGCACTGTGCAGAGCGAGTTGTTTCTTAGCTTCCCAAAGAGCTGGAAGCAAGATGCTTTTGGGCCCAACTCGCCCTTTGGAAAGAAGCCTGCACGTTGTGCCTTTCAGCTCTAGGCCAATGTAGCACACCCACAGCAGAAGTTCTACTTCAGCCAGATCAGGCCTGCAAAGAAACTGCATTTGAGAGGCCTTTGTAAGAGATGTTCCCGGTAGGCTGTAAGAGCACTGTGCAGAGCGAGTTGTTTCTTAGCTTCCCAAAGAGCTGGAAGCAAGATGCTTTGGGGCCCAACTCGCCCTTTGGAAAGAAGCCTGCACGTTGTGCCTTTCAGCTCTAGGGCAATGTAGCACACCCAGGTCAGAAGTTCCACTTCAGATACATCAGGCCTGCAAAGAAACTCGTTTCACAGGCCTTTGTAAGAGATGTTCCCGGTAGGCTGTGAGAGCATTGTGCAGAGCGAGTTGTTTCTTAGCTTCCCAAAGAGCTGGAAGCAAGATGCTTTGGGGCCCATCTCGCCCTTTGGAAAGAAGCTGCACGTTGTGCCTTTCAGCTCTGGGGCAATGTAGCACACCCAGAGCAGAAGTTCCACTTCAGCCAGATCAGGCCTGCAAAGAAACTGCGTTTCACAGGCCTTTGTAATAGATGTTCCCGGTAGGCTCTAAGAGCACTGTGCAGAGCGTGTTGTTTCTTAGCTTCCCAAGGAGCTGGAAGCAAGATGCTTTGGGGCCCAACTCGCCCTTTGGAAAGAAGCCTGCACGTTGTGCCTTTCAGCTCTAGGGCAATGTAGCACACCCAGAGAAGAAGTTCTACATCACCCAGATCAGGCCTGCAAAGAAACTGCGTTTCACAGGCCTTTGTAAGAGATGGTCCCGGTAGGCTGTAAGAGCACTGTGCAGAGCGAGTTGTTTCTTAGCTTCCCAAAGAGCTGGAAGCAAGATGCTTTGGGGCCCAACTCGCCCTTTGGAAAGAAGACTGCACGTTGTGCCTTTCAGCTCTAGGGCAATGTAGAGCACCCAGAGCAGAAGTTCCACTTCAGCCAGATCAGGCCTGCAAAGAAACTGCGTTTCACAGGCCTTAGTAAGAGATGTTCCCCGTAGGCTGTAAGAGCACTGTGCAGAGCGAGTTGTTTCTTAGCTTCCCAAAGAGCTGGAAGCAAGATGCTTTGGGGCCCAACTCGCCCTTTGGAAAGAAGCCTGCACGTTGTGCCTTTCAGCTCTAGGGAAATGTAGCACAGCCAGAGCTGAAGTTCTGGTTCAGCCAGATTAGGCCTGCAAAGAAACTGCATTTCACAGGCCTTTGTAACTGATGCTCCCGGTAGGCTGTAAGAGCACTGTGCAGAGCGAGTTGTTTCTTAGCTTCCCAAAGAGCTGGAAGCAAGATGCTTTGGGGCCCAACTCGCCCTTTGGAAAGAAGCCTGCAGGTTGTGCCTTTCAGCTCTAGGGCAATGTAGCACACCCAGAGCAGAAGTTCCACTTCAGCCAGATCAGGCCTGCAAAGAAACTGCATTTCACAGGCCTTTGTAAGAGATGTTCCCGGTAGGCTGTAAGAGCACTGTGCAGAGCGAGTTGTTTCTTAGCTTCCCAAAGAGCTGGAAGCAAGAAGCTTTGGGGCCCAACTCGCCCTTTGACAAGAAGCCTGCACGTTGTGCCTTTCAGCTCTAGGCCAATGTAGCACACCCAGAGCAGAGGTTCTACTTCAGCCATATCAGGCCTGCAAAGAAACTGCGTTTCACAGGCCTTTGTAAGAGATGTTCCCGGTAGGCAGTAAGAGCACTGTGCAGAGCGAGTTGTTTCTTAGCTGCCCAAAGAGCTGGAAGCAAGATGCTTTGTGGCCCAACTCGCCCTTTGGAAAGAAGCCTGCACGTTGTGCCTTTCAGCTCTAGGGCAATGTAGCACACCCAGAGCAGAAGTTCTAGTTCAGCCAGATCAGGCCTGCAAAGAAACTGCGTTTCACAGGCCTTTGTAAGAGATGTTCCCGGTAGGCTGTAAGAGCACTGTGCAGAGCGAGTTGTTTCTTAGCTTCCCAAAGAGCTGGAAGCAAGAAGCTTTGGGGCCCAACTCGCCCTTTGGAAAGAAGCCTGCACGTTGTGCCTTTCAGCTCTAGGCCAATGTAGCACACCCAGAGCAGAAGTTCTACTTCAGCCAGATCAGGCCTGCAAAGAAACTTCGTTTCACAGGCCTTTGTAAGAGATGTTCCCGGTAGGCTGTAAGAGCACTGTGCAGAGCGAGTTGTTTCATAGCTAGCCCAAAGAGCTGGAAGCAAGATGCTTTGGGGCACAACTCGCCCTTTGGAAAGAAGCCTGCACGTTGTGCCTTCCAGCTCTAGGGCCATGTAGCACACCCAGAGCAGAAGTTCTACCTCAGCCAGATCAGGCCTGCAAAGAAACTGCGTTTGACAGGCCTTTGTATGAGATGTTCCCGGTAGGCTTTAAGAGCACTGTGCAGAGCGTGTTGTTTCTTAGCTTCCCAAAGAGCTGGAAGCAAGATGCTTTGGGGCCCAACTCGCCCTTTGGAAAGAAGCCTGCAGCTTGTGCCTTTCAGCTCTAGGCCAATGTAGCACACCCAGAGCAGAAGTTCTACTTCAGCGAGATCAGGCCTGCAAAGAAACTGCGTTTCACAGGCCTTTGTAAGGGATGTTCCCGGTAGGCTGTAAGAGCACTGTGCAGAGCGAGTTGTTTCTTACCTTCCCAAGGAGCTGGAAGCAAGATGCTTTGCGGCCCAACTCGCCCTTTGCAAAGAAGCCTGCACGTTGTGCCTTTCAGCTCTAGGGCAATGTAGCACACGCAGAGCAGAAGTTCTAGTTCAGCCAGATCAGGCCTGCAAAGAAACTGCGTTTCACAGGCCTTTGTAAGAGATGTTCGCGGTAGGCTGTAAGAGCACTTTGCAGAGCGAGTTGTTTCTTAGCTTCCCAAAGAGCTGGAAGCAAGATGCTTTGGGGCCCAACTCGCCCTTTGGAAAGAAGCCTGCACGTTGTGCCTTTCAGCTCTAGGCCAATGTAGCACACCCAGAGCAGAAGTTCTACTTCAGCCAGATCAGGCCTGCAAAGAAACTGCGTTTGAGATGCCTTTGTAAGAGATGTTCCCGGTAGGCTGTAAAAGCACTGTGCAGAGCGAGTTGTTTCTTAGCTTCCCAAAGAGCTGGAAGCAAGATGCTTTGGGGCCCAACTCGCCCTTTGGAAAGAAGCCTGAACGTTGTGCCTTTCAGCTCTAGGGAAATGTAGCACACCCAGAGCAGAAGTTGTGGTTCAGCCAGATTAGGCCTGCAAAGAAACTCGTTTCACAGGCCTTTGTAAGAGATGTTCCCGGTAGGCTGTAAGAGAACTGTGCAGAGCGACTTGTTTCTTAGCTTCCCAAAGAGCTGGAAGCAAGATGCTTTGGGGCCCAACTCGCCCTTTGGAAAGAAGCCTGCACGTTGTGCCTTTCAGCTCTAGGCCAATGTAGCACACCCACAGCAGAAGTTCTACTTCAGCCAGATCAGGCCTGCAAAGAAACTGCGTTTCACAGGCCTTTGTAAGAGATGTTCCCGGTAGGCTGTAAGAGCACTGTGCAGAGCGAGTTGTTTCTTAGCTTCCCAAAGAGCTGGAAGCAAGATGCTTTGGGGCCCAACTCGCCCTTTGGAAAGAAGCCTGCACGTTGTGCCTTTCAGCTCTAGGGCAATGTAGAGCACCCAGAGCAGAAGTTCCACTTCAGCCAGATCAGGCCTGCAAAGAAACTGCGTTTCACAGGCCTTTGTAAGAGATGTTCCCGGTAGGCTGTAAGAGCACTGTGCAGAGCGAGTTGTTTCTTAGCTTCCCAAAGAGCTGGAAGCAAGATGCTTTGGGGCCCAACTCGCCCTTTGGAAAGAAGCCTGCACGTTGTGCCTTTCAGCTCTAGGGCAATGTAGCACACCCAGAGCAGAAGTTCTACCTGAGCCAGATCAGGCCTGCAAAGAAACTGCGTTTGACAGGCCTTTGTATGAGATGTTCCCGGTAGGCTGTAAGAGCACTGTGCAGAGCGACTTGTTTCTTAGCTTCCCAAAGAGCTGGAAGTAAGATGCTTTGGGGCCCAACTCGCCCTTTGGAAAGAAGCCTGCATGTTGTGCCTTTCAGCTCTAGGCCAATGTAGCACACCCAGAGCAGAAGTTCTACTTCAGCCAGATCAGGCCTGCAAAGAAACCGCGTTTCACAGGCCTTTGAAAGAGATGTTCCCAGTAGGCTTTAAGAGCACTGTGCAGAGCGACTTGTTTCTTAGCTTCCCAAAGAGCTGGAAGCAAGATTCATTGGGGCCCAACTCGCTCTTTGGAAAGAAGCCTGCACGTTGTCCTTTCAGCTCAGGGCCAATGTAGAACACCCAGAGCAGAAGTTCTACTTCAGCCATATCAGGCCTGAAAGAAACTCGTTTCACAGGCCTTTGTAAGAGATGTTCCCGGTAGGCTGTAAGAGCACTGTGCAGAGCGAGTTGTTTCTTAGCTTCCCAAAGAGCTGGAAGCAAGATGCTTTGGGGCCCAACTCGCCCTTTGGAAAGAAGCCCGCACGCTGTGCCTTTCAGCTCTAGGGCAATGTAGCACACGCAGAGCAGAAGTTCTACTTCAGCCAGATCAGGCCTGCAAAGAAACTGCGTTTCACAGGCCTTTGTAAGAGATGTTCCCGGTAGGCTGTAAGAGCACTGTGCAGAGCGACTTGTTTCTTAGCTTCCCAAAGAGCTGGAAGCAAGATGCTTTGGGGCCCAACTCGCCCTTTGGAAAGAAGCCTGCACGTTGTGCCTTTCAGCTCTAGGGCAATGTAGCACACCCAGAGCAGAAGTTCTACTTCAGCCAGATCAGGCCTGCAAAGAAACTGCGTTTCACAGGCCTTTGTAAGAGATGTTCCCGGTAGGCTGTAAGAGCACTGTGCAGAGCGAGTTGTTTCATAGCTAGCCCAAAGAGCTGGAAGCAAGATGCTTTGGGGCCCAACTCGCCCTTTGGAAAGAAGCCTGCACGTTGTGCCTTTCAGCTCTAGGGCCATGTAGCACACCCAGAGCAGAAGTTCTACCTCAGCCAGATCAGGCCTGCAAAGAAACTGCGTTTGACAGGCCTTTGTATGAGATGTTCCAGGTAGGCAGTAAGAGCACTGTGCAGAGCGAGTTGTTTCTTAGCTTCCCAAAGAGCTGGAAGCAAGATGCTTTGGGGCACAACTCGCCCTTTGGAAAGAAGCCTGCACGTTGTGCCTTTCAGCTCTAGGCCAATGTAGCACACCCAGAGCAGAAGTTCTACTTCAACCAGATCAGGCCTGCAAAGAAACTGCGTTTCACAGGCCTTTGTAAGAGATGTTCCCGGTAGGCTGTAAGAGCACTGTGCAGAGCGAGTTGTTTCTTAGCTTCCCAAGGAGCTGGAAGCAAGATGCTTTGTGGCCCAACTCGCCCTTTGCAAAGAAGCCTGCACGTTGTGCCTTTCAGCTCTAGGCCAATGTAGCACACGCAGAGCAGAAGTTCTAGTTCAGCCAGATCAGGCCTGCAAAGAAACTGCGTTTCACAGGCCTTTGTCAGAAATGTTCCCGGTAGGCTGTAAGAGCACTGTGCAGAGCGAGTTGTTTCTTAGCTTCCCAAAGAGCTGGAAGCAAGATGCTTTGGGGCCCAACTCGCCCTTTGGAAAGAAGCCTGCACGTTGTGCCTTTCAGCTCTAGGGCAATGTAGAGCACCCAGAGCAGAAGTTCCACTTCAGCCAGATCAGGCCTGCAAAGAAACTGCGTTTCACAGGCCTTTGGAAGAGATGTTCCCGGTAGGCTGTAAGAGCACTGTGCAGAGCGAGTTGTTTCTTAGCTTCCCAAAGAGCTGGAAGCAAGATGCTTTGGGGCCCAACTCGCCCTTTGGAAAGAAGCCTGCACGTTGTGCCTTTCAGCTCTAGGGCAATGTAGCACACCCAGAGCAGAAGTTCTACCTGAGCCAGATCAGGCCTGCAAAGAAACTGCGTTTGACAGGCCTTTGTATGAGATGTTCCCGGTAGGCTGTAAGAGCACTGTGCAGAGCGACTTGTTTCTTAGCTTCCCAAAGAGCTGGAAGCAAGATGCTTTGGGGCCCAACTCGCCCTTTGGAAAGAAGCCTTCAGGTTGTGCCTTTCAGCTCTAGGCCAATGTAGCACACCCAGAGCAGAAGTTCTACTTCAGCCACATCAGGCCTGCAAAGAAACTGCGTTTCACAGGCCTTTGTAAGAGATGTTCCCGGTAGGCTGTAAGAGCACTGTGCAGAGCGAGTTGTTTCTTAGCTTCCCAAGGAGCTGGAAGCAAGACGCTTTGCGGCCCAACTCGCCCTTTGGAAAGAAGCCTGCACGTTGTGCCTTTCAGCTCTAGGGCAATGTAGCACACGCAGAGCAGAAGTTCTAGTTCAGCCAGATCAGGCCTGCAAAGAAAGTGCGTTTCACAGGCCTTTGTAAGAGATGTTCCCGGTAGGCTGTAAGAGCACTGTGCAGAGCGACTTGTTTCTTAGCTTCCCAAAGAGCTGGAAGTAAGATGCTTTGGGGCCCAACTCACCCTTTGGAAAGAAGCCTGCATGTTGTGCCTTTCAGCTCTAGGCCAATGTAGCACACCCAGAGCAGAAGTTCTACTTCAGCCAGATCAGGCCTGCAAAGAAACTGCGTTTCACAGGCCTTTGAAAGAGATGTTCCCAGTAGGCTTTAAGAGCACTGTGCAGAGCGACTTGTTTCTTAGCTTCCCAAAGAGCTGGAAGCAAGATGCTTTGGGGCCCAACTCGCCCTTTGGAAAGAAGCCTGCACGTTGTCCTTTCAGCTCAGGGCCAATGTAGAACACCCAGAGCAGAAGTTCTACTTCAGCCATATCAGGCCTGAAAGAAACTCGTTTCACAGGCCTTTGTAAGAGATGTTCCCGGTAGGCTGTAAGAGCACTGTGAAGAGCGAGTTGTTTCTTAGCTTCCCAAAGAGCTGGAAGCAAGATGCTTTGGGGCCCAACTCGCCCTTTGGAAAGAAGCCCGCACGCTGTGCCTTTCAGCTCTAGGGCAATGTAGCACACGCAGAGCAGAAGTTCTACTTCAGCCAGATCAGGCCTGCAAAGAAACTGCGTTTCACAGGCCTTTGTAAGAGATGTTCCCGGTAGGCTGTAAGAGCACTGTGCAGAGCGAGTTGTTTCTTAGCTTCCCAAAGAGCTGGAAGCAAGATGCTTTGGGGCCCAACTCGCCCTTTGGAAAGAAGCCTGCACGTTGTGCCTTTCAGCTCTAGGGCAATGTAGCACACCCAGAGCAGAAGTTCTACTTCAGCCAGATCAGGCCTGCAAAGAAACTGCGTTTCACAGGCCTTTGTAAGAGATGTTCCCGGTAGGCTGTAAGAGCACTGTGCAGAGCGAGTTGTTTCATAGCTAGCCCAAAGAGCTGGAAGCAAGATGCTTTGGGGCCCAAATCGCCCTTTGGAAAGAAACCTGCACGTTGTGCCTTTCAGCTCTAGGGCCATGTAGCACACCCAGAGCAGAAGTTCTACCTCAGCCAGATCAGGCCTGCAAAGAAACTGCGTTTGACAGGCCTTTGTATGAGATGTTCCCGGTAGGCAGTAAGAGCACTGTGCAGAGCGAGTTGTTTCTTAGCTTCCCAAAGAGCTGGAAGCAAGATGCTTTGGGGCACAACTCGCCCTTTGGAAAGAAGCCTGCACGTTGTGCCTTTCAGCTCTAGGCCAATGTAGCACACCCAGAGCAGAAGTTCTACTTCAGCCAGATCAGGCCTGCAAAGAAACTGCGTTTCACAGGCCTTTGTAAGAGATGGTCCCGGTAGGCTGTAAGAGCACTGTGCAGAGCGAGTTGTTTCTTAGATTCCCAAGGAGCTGGAAGCAAGATGCTTTGTGGCCCAACTCGCCCTTTGCAAAGAAGCCTGCACGTTGTGCCTTTCAGCTCTAGGGCAATGTAGCACACGCAGAGCAGAAGTTCTAGTTCAGCCAGATCAGGCCTGCAAAGAAACTGCGTTTCACAGGCCTTTGTAAGAGATGTTCCCAGTAGGCTGTAAGAGCACTGTGCAGAGCGACTTGTTTCTTAGCTTCCCAAAGAGCTGGAAGCAAGATGCTTTGGGGCCCAACTCGCCCTTTGGAAAGAAGCCTGCACGTTGTGCCTTTCAGCTCAGGGCCAATGTAGCACACCCAGAGCAGAAGTTCTACTTCAGCCAGATCAGGCCTGCAAAGAAACTGCGTTTCACAGGCCTTTGTATGAGATGTTCCCGGTAGGCTGTAAGAGCACTGTGCAGAGCGAGTTGTTTCTTAGCTTCCCAAAGAGCTGGAAGCAATATGCTTTGTGGCCCAACTCGCCCTTTGGAAAGAAGCCTGCAGGTTGTGCCTTTCAGCTCTAGGCCAATGTAGCACATCCAGAGCAGAAGTTCTACTTCAGCCACATCAGGAGTGAAAAGAAACTGCGTTTCACAGGCCTTTGTAAGAGATGTTCCCCGTAGGCTGTAAGAGCACTGTGCAGAGCGAGTTGTTTCTTAGCTTCCCAAGGAGCTGGAAGCAAGATGCTTTGCGGCCCAACTCGCCCTTTGGAAATAAGCCTCCACGTTGTGCCTTTCAGCTCTAGGGCAATGTAGCACACGCAGAGCAGAAGTTCTAGTTCAACCAGATCAGGCCTGCAAAGAAAGTGCGTTTCACAGGCCTTTGTAAGAGATGTTCCCGGTAGGCTGTAAGAGCACTGTGCAGAGCGACTTGTTTCTTAGCTTCCCAAAGAGCTGGAAGTAAGATGCTTTGGGGCCCAACTCGCCCTTTGGAAAGAAGCCTGCACGTTGTGCCTTTCAGCTCTAGGCCAATGTAGCACACCCAGAGCAGAAGTTCTACTTCAGCCAGACCAGGCCTGCAAAGAAACTGCGTTTCACAGGCCTTTGTAAGAGATGTTCCCGGTAGGCTGTAAGAGCACTGTGCAGAGCGAGTTGTTTCTTAGCTTCCCAAAGAGCTGGAAGCAAGATGCTTTGGGGCCCAACTCGCCCTTTGGAAAGAAGCCTGCACGTTGTGCCTTTCAGCTCTAGGCCAATGTAGCACACCCAGAGCAGAAGTTCTACTTCAGCCAGATCAGGCCTGCAAAGAAACTGCGTTTCACAGGCCTTTGGAAGAGATGTTCACGGTAGGCTGTAAGAGCACTGTGCAGAGCGAGTTGTTTCTTAGCTTCCCAAGGAGCTGGAAGCAAGATGCTTTGCGGCCCAACTCGCCCTTTGCAAAGAAGCCTGCACGCTGTGCCTTTCAGCTCTAGGGCAATGTAGCACACGCAGAGCAGAAGTTCTAGTTCAGCCAGATCAGGCCTGCAAATAAACTGCGTTTCACAGGCCTTTGTAAGAGATGTTCCCGGTAGGCTGTAAGAGATGTTCCCGGTAGGCTGTAAGAGCACTGTGCAGAGCGAGTTGTTCCTTAGCTTCCCAAAGAGCTGGAAGCAAGATGCTTTGGGGCCCAACTCGCCCTTTGGAAAGAAGCCTGCACGTTGTGCCTTTCAGCTCTAGGGCAATGTAGCACACCCAGAGCAGAAGTTCTACTTCAGCCAGATCAGGCCTGCAAAGAAACTGCGTTTCACAGGCCTTTGTAACAGATGTTCCCGGTAGGCTGTAAGAGCACTGTGCAGAGCGACTTGTTTCTTAGATTCCCAAAGAGCTGGAAGAAAGATGCTTTGGGGCCCAACTCGCCCTTTGCAAAGAAGCCTGCACGTTGTGCCTTTCAGCTCTAGGGCAATGTAGCACACCCAGAGCAGAAGTTCTACTTCAGCCAGATGAGGCCTGCAAAGAAACTGTGTTTCACAGGCCTTTGTAAGAGATGTTCCCAGTAGGCTGTAAGAGCACTGTGCAGAGAAGGTTGTTTCTTAGCTTCCCAAAGAGCTGGAAGCAAGATGCTTTGCGGCCCAACTCGCCCTTTGGAAAGAAGCCTGCACGTTGTGCCTTTCAGCTCTAGGCCAATGTAGAACACCCAGAGCAGAAGTTCTACTTCAGCCATATCAGGCCTGCAAAGAAACTCGTTTCACAGGCCTTTGTAAGAGATGTTCCCGGTAGGCTGTAAGAGCACTGTGCAGAGCGAGTTGTTTCTTAGCTTCCCAAAGAGCTGGAAGCAAGATGCTTTGGGGCCCAACTCGCCCTTTGGAAAGAAGCCTGCACGTTGTGCCTTTCAGCTCTAGGCCAATGTAGAGCACCCAGAGCAGAAGTTCCACTTCAGCCAGATCAGGCCTGCAAAGAAACTGCGTTTCACAGGCCTTTGTAAGAGATGTTCCCGGTAGGCTGTAAGAGCACTGTGCAGAGCGAGTTGTTTCTTAGCTTCCCAAAGAGCTGGAAGCAAGATGCTTTGGGGCCCAACTCGCCCTTTGGAAAGAAGCCTGCACGTTGTGCCTTTCAGCTCTAGGGCAATGTAGCACACCCAGAGCAGAAGTTCTACTTCAGCCAGATCAGGCCTGCAAAGAAACTGCGTTTCACAGGCCTTTGTATGAGATGTTCCCGGTAGGCTGTAAGAGCACTGTGCAGAGCGAGTTGTTTCTTAGCTTCACAAAGAGCTGGAAGCAAGATGCTTTGGGGCCCAACTCGCCCTTTGGAAAGAAGCCTGCAGGTTGTGCCTTTCAGCTCTAGGCCAATGTAGCACACCCAGAGCAGGAGTTCTACTTCAGCCACATCAGGCCTGCAAAGAAACTGCGTTTCACAGGCCTTTGTAAGAGATGTTCCCCGTAGGCTGTAAGAGCACTGTGCAGAGCGAGTTGTTTCTTAGCTTCCCAAGGAGCTGGAAGCAAGATGCTTTGCGGCCCAACTCGCCCTTTGCAAAGAAGCCTGCACGTTGTGCCTTTCAGCTCTCGGGCAATGTAGCACACGCAGAGCAGAAGTTCTAGTTCAGCCAGATCAGGCCTGCAAAGAAAGTGCGTTTCACAGGCCTTTGTAAGAGATGTTCCCGGTAGGCTGTAAGAGCACTGTGCAGAGCGAGTTGTTTCTTAGCTTCCCAAAGAGCTGGAAGCAAGATGCTTTGGGGCCCAACTCGCCCTTTGGAAAAAAGCCTGCACGTTGTGCCTTTCAGCTCTTGGGAAATGTAGCACACCCAGAGCAGAAGTTCTGGTTCAGCCAGATTAGGCCTGCAAAGAAACTGCATTTCACAGGCCTTTGTAACTGATGCTCCCGGTAGGCTGTAAGAGCACTGTGCAGAGCGACTTGTTTCTTAGCTTCCCAAAGAGCTGGAAGCAAGATGCTTTGGGGCCCAACTCGCCCTTAGGAAAGAAGCCTGCACGTTGTGCCTTTCAGCTCTAGGCCAATGTAGCACACCCACAGCAGAAGTTCTACTTCAGCCAGATCAGGCCTGCAAAGAAACTGCATTTGAGAGGCCTTTGTAAGAGATGTTCCCGGTAGGCTGTAAGAGCACTGTGCAGAGCGAGTTGTTTCTTAGCTTCCCAAAGAGCTGGAAGCAAGATGCTTTGGGGCCCAACTCGCCCTTTGGAAAGAAGCCTGCAGGTTGTGCCTTTCAGCTCTAGGCCAATGTAGCACACCCAGAGCAGAAGTTCTACTTCAGCCATATCAGGCCTGCAAAGAAACTGCGTTTCACAGGCCTTTGTAAGAGATGTTCCCGGTAGGCTGTAAGAGCACTGTGCAGAGCGAGTTGTTTCTTAGCTTCCCAAAGAGCTGGAAGCAAGATGCTTTGGGGCCCAAATCGCCCTTTGGAAAGAAGCCTGCACGTTGCGCCTTTCAGCTCTAGGGCAATGTAGCACACCCAGAGCAGAAGTTCCACTTCAGCCAGATCAGGCCTGCAAAGAAACTGCGTTTCACAGGCCTTTGTAATAGATGTTCCCGGTAGGCTGTAAGAGCACTGTGCAGAGCGTGTTGTTTCTTAGCTTCCCAAGGAGCTGGAAGCAAGATGCTTTGGGGCCCAACTCGCCCTTTGGAAAGAAGCCTGCACGTTGTGCCTTTCATCTCTAGGGCAATGTAGCACACCCAGAGCTGAAGTTCTACATCAGCCAGATCAGGCCTGCAAAGAAACTGCGTTTCACAGGCCTTTGTAAGAGATGTTCCCGGTAGGCTGTAAGAGCACTGTGCAGAGCGAGTTGTTTCTTAGCTTCCCAAAGAGCTGGAAGCAAGATGCTTTGGAGCCCAACTCGCCCTTTGGAAAGAAGCCTGCACGTTGTGCCTTTCAGCTCTAGGGCAATGTAGAGCACCCAGAGCAGAAGTTCCACTTCAGCCAGATCAGGCCTGCAAAGAAACTGCGTTTCACAGGCCTTAGTAAGAGATGTTCCCGGTAGGCTGTAAGAGCACTGTGCAGAGAGAGTTGTTTCTTAGCTTCCCAAAGAGCTGGAAGCAAGATGCTTTGGGGCCCAACTCGCCCTTTGGAAAGAAGCCTGCACGTTGTGCCTTTCAGCTCTAGGGCCATGTAGCACACCCAGAGCAGAAGTTCTAGTTCAGCCAGATCAGGCCTGCAAAGAAACTGCATTTCACAGGCCTTTGTAACTGATGCTCCCGGTAGGCTTTAAGAGCACTGTGCAGAGCGAGTTGTTTCATAGCTAGCCCAAAGAGCTGGAAGCAAGATGCTTTGGGGCCCAACTCGCCCTTTGGAAAGAAGCCTGCACGTTGTGCCTTTCAGCTCTAGGGCCATGTCGCACACCCAGAGCAGAAGTTCTACTTCAGCCACATCAGGCCTGCAAAGAAACTGCGTTTCACAGGCCTTTGTAAGAGATGTTCCCGGTAGGCTGTAAGAGCACTGTGCAGAGCGAGTTGTTTCTTAGCTTCCCAAAGAGCTGGAAGCAAGATGCTTTGGGGCCCAACTCGCCCTTTGGAAAGAAGCCTGCACGTTGTGCCTTTCAGCTCTAGGCCAATGTAGCACACCCAGAGCAGAAGTTCTACTTCAGCCAGATCAGGCCTGCAAAGAAACTGCGTTTCACAGGCCTTTGCAAGAGATGTTCCCGGTAGGCTGTAAGAGCACTGTGCAGAGCGAGTTGTTTCTTAGCTTCCCAAAGAGCTGGAAGCAAGATGCTTTGGGGCCCAACTCGCCCTTTGCAAAGAAGCCTGCACGTTGTGCCTTTCAGCTCTAGGCCAATGTAGCACACCCAGAGCAGAAGTTCTACTTCAGCCACATCAGGCCTGCAAAGAAACTGCGTTTCACAGGCCTTTGTAAGAGATGTTCCCCGTAGGCTGTAAGAGCACTGTGCAGAGCGAGTTGTTTCTTAGCTTCCCAAGGAGCTGGAAGCAAGACGTTTTGCGGCCCAACTCGCCCTTTGGAAAGAAGCCTGCACGTTGTGCCTTTCAGCTCTAGGGCAATGTAGCACACCCAGAGCAGAAGTTCTACTTCAGCCAGAACAGGCCTGCAAAGAAACCGCGTTTCACAGGCCTTTGAAAGAGATGTTCCCAGTAGGCTTTAAGAGCACTGTGCAGAGCGACTTGTTTCTTAGCTTCCCAAAGAGCTGGAAGCAAGATGCTTTGGGGCCCAACTCGCCCTTTGGAAAGAAGCCTGCACGTTGTCCTTTCAGCTCAGGGCCAATGTAGAACACCCAGAGCAGAAGTTCTACTTCAGCCATATCAGGCCTGAAAGAAACTCGTTTCACAGGCCTTTGTAAGAGATGTTCCCGGTAGGCTGTAAGAGCACTGTGCAGAGCGAGTTGTTTCTTAGCTTCCCAAAGAGCTGGAAGCAAGATGCTTTGGGGCCCAACTCGCCCTTTGGAAAGAAGCCCGCACGCTGTGCCTTTCAGCTCTAGGGCAATGTAGCACACGCAGAGCACAAGTTCTACTTCAGCCAGATCAGGCCTGCAAAGAAACTGCGTTTCACAGGCCTTTGTAAGAGATGTTCCCGGTAGGCTGTAAGAGCACTGTGCAGAGCGAGTTGTTTCTTAGCTTCCCAAAGAGCTGGAAGCAAGATGCTTTGGGGCCCAACTCACCCTTTGGAAAGAAGCCTGCACGTTGTGCCTTTCAGCTCTAGGGCAATGTAGCACACCCAGAGCAGAAGTTCTACTTCAGCCATATCAGGCCTGCAAAGAAACTCGTTTCACAGGCCTTTGTAAGAGATGTTCCCGGTAGGCTGTAAGAGCACTGTGCAGAGCGAGTTGTTTCTTAGCTTCCCAAAGAGCTGGAAGCAAGATGCTTTGGGGCCCAACTCGCCCTTTGGAAAGAAGCCTGCACGTTGTGCCTTTCAGCTCTAGGGCAATGTAGCACACCCAGAGCAGAAGTTCTACTTCAGCCAGATCAGGCCTGCAAAGAAACTGCGTTTCACAGGCCTTTGTATGAGATGTTCCCGGTAGGCTGTAAGAGCACTTTGCAGAGCGAGTTGTTTCTTAGCTTCCCAAAGAGCTGGAAGCAATATGCTTTGTGGCCCAACTCGCCCTTTGGAAAGAAGCCTGCAGGTTGTGCCTTTCAGCTCTAGGCCAATGTAGCACACCCAGAGCAGAAGTTCTACTTCAGCTACATCAGGAGTGAAAAGAAACTGCGTTTCACAGGCCTTTGTAAGAGATGTTCCCCGTAGGCTGTAAGAGCACTGTGCAGAGCGAGTTGTTTCTTAGCTTCCCAAGGAGCTGGAAGCAAGATGCTTTGGGGCCCAACTCGCCCTTTGGAAATAAGCCTCCACGTTGTGCCTTTCAGCTCTAGGGCAATGTAGCACACGCAGAGCAGAAGTTCTAGTTCAGCCAGATCAGGCCTGCAAAGAAAGTGCGTTTCACAGGCCTTTGTAAGAGATGTTCCCGGTAGGCTGTAAGAGCACTGTGCAGAGCGACTTGTTTCTTAGCTTCCCAAAGAGCTGGAAGTAAGATGCTTTGGGGCCCAACTCGCCCTTTGGAAAGAAGCCTGCACGTTGTGCCTTCAGCTCTAGGCCAATGTAGCACACCCAGAGCAGAAGTTCTACTTCAGCCAGACCAGGCCTGCAAAGAAACTGCATTTCACAGGCCTTTGTAAGAGATGTTCCCGGTAGGCTGTAAGAGCACTGTGCAGAGCGAGTTGTTTCTTAGCTTCCCAAAGAGCAGGAAGCAAGATGCTTTGGGGCCCAACTCGCCCTTTGCAAAGAAGCCTGCACGTTGTGCCTTTCAGCTCTAGGCCAATGTAGCACACCCAGAGCAGAAGTTCTACTTCAGCCAGATCAGGCCTGCAAAGAAACTGCGTTTCACAGGCCTTTGGAAGAGATGTTCACGGTAGGCTGTAAGAGCACTGTGCAGAGCGAGTTGTTTCTTAGCTTCCCAAGGAGCTGGAAGCAAGATGCTTTGCGGCCCAACTCGCCCTTTGCAAAGAAGCCTGCACGCTGTGCCTTTCAGCTCTAGGGCAATGTAGCACACGCAGAGCAGAAGTTCTAGTTCAGCCAGATCAGGCCTGCAAAGACACTGCGTTTCACAGGCCTTTGTAAGAGATGTTCCCGGTAGGCTGTAAGAGCACTGTGCAGAGCGAGTTGTTTCTTAGCTTCCCAAAGAGCTGGAAGCAGGATGCTTTGGGGCCCAACTCGCCCTTTGGAAAGAAGCCTGCACGTTGTGCCTTTCAGCTCAGGGCCAATGTAGAACACCCAGAGCTGAAGTTCTACTTCAGCCATATCAGGCCTGCAAAGAAACTGCGTTTCACAGGCCTTTGTAAGAGATGTTCCCGGTAGGCTGTAAGAGCACTGTGCAGAGCGAGTTGTTTCTTAGCTTCCCAAAGAGCTGGAAGCAAGATGCTTTGGGGCCCAACTCGCCCTTTGGAAAAAAGCCTGCACGTTGTGCCTTTCAGCTCTAGGGAAATGTAGCACACCCAGAGCAGAAGTTCTGGTTCAGCCAGATTAGGCCTGCAAAGAAACTGCATTTCACAGGCCTTTGTAACTGATGCTCCCGGTAGGCTGTAAGAGCACTGTGCAGAGCGAGTTGTTTCTTAGCTTCCCAAAGGGCTGGAAGCAAGATGCTTTGGGGCCCAACTCGCCCTTTGGAAAGAAGCCTGCACGTTGTGCCTTTCAGCTCTAGGCCAATGTAGCACACCCACAGCAGAAGTTCTACTTCAGCCATATCAGGCCTGCAAAGAAACTCGTTTCACAGGCCTTTGTAAGAGATGTTCCCGGTAGGCTGTAAGAGCACTGTGCAGAGCGAGTTGTTTCTTAGCTTCCCAAAGAGCTGGAAGCAAGATGCTTTGGGGCCCAACTCGCCCTTTGGAAAGAAGCCCGCACGCTGTGCCTTTCTGCTCTAGGGCAATGTAGCACACGCAGAGCAGAAGTTCTACTTCAGCCAGATCAGGCCTGCAAAGAAACTGCGTTTCACAGGCCTTTGTAAGAGATGTTCCCGGTAGGCTGTAAGAGCACTGTGCAGAGCGAGTTGTTTCTTAGCTTCCCAAAGAGCTGGAAGCAAGATGCTTTGGGGCCCAACTCGCCCTTTGGAAAGAAGCCCGCACGTTGTGCCTTTCAGCTCTAGGGCAATGTAGCACACCCAGAGCAGAAGTTCTACTTCAGCCAGATCAGGCCTGCAAAGAAACTGCGTTTCACAGGCCTTTGTAAGAGATGTTCCCGGTAGGCTGTAAGAGCACTGTGCAGAGCGAGTTGTTTCATAGCTAGCCCAAAGAGCTGAAAGCATGATGCTTTGGGGCCCAACTCGCCCTTTGGAAAGAAGCCTGCACGTTGTGCCTTTCAGCTCTAGGGCCATGTAGCACACCCAGAGCAGAAGTTCTACCTCAGACAGATCAGGCCTGCAAAGAAACTGCGTTTGTCAGGCCTTTGTATGAGATGTTCCCGGTAGGCTGTAAGAGCACTGTGCAGAGCGAGTTGTTTCTTAGCTTCCCAAGGAGCTGGAAGCAAGATGCTTTGCGGCCCAACTCGCCCTTTGCAAAGAAGCCTGCACGTTGTGCCTTTCAGCTCTAGGGCAATGTAGCACACGCAGAGCAGAACTTCTAGTTCAGCCAGATCAGGCCTGCAAATAAACTGCGTTTCACAGGCCTTTGTAAGAGATGTTCCCGGTAGGCTGTAAGAGATGTTCCCGGTAGGCTGTAAGAGCACTGTGCAGAGCGAGCTGTTCCTTAGCTTCCCAAAGAGCTGGAAGCAAGATGCTTTGGGGCCCAACTCGCCCTTTGGAAAGAAGCCTGCACGTTGTGCCTTTCAGCTCTAGGCCAATGTAGCACACCCAGAGCAGAAGTTCTACTTCAGCCAGATCAGGCCTGCAAAGAAACTGCGTTTCACAGGCCTTTGTAAGAGATGTTCCCAGTAGGCTGTAAGAGCACTGTGCAGAGAGACTTGTTTCTTAGCTTCCCAAAGAGCTGGAAGCAAGATGCTTTGGGGCCCAACTCGCCCTTTGGAAAGAAGCCTGCACGTTGTGCCTTTCAGCTCAGGGCCAATGTAGAACACCCAGAGCAGAAGTTCTACTTCAGCCATATCAGGCCTGCAAAGAAACTCGTTTCACAGGCCTTTGGAAGAGATGTTCCCGGTAGGCTGTAAGAGCACTGTGCAGAGCGAGTTGTTTCTTAGCTTCCCAAAGAGCTGGAAGCAAGATGCTTTGGGGCCCAACTCGCCCTTTGGAAAGAAGCCTGCACGTTGTGCCTTTCAGCTCTAGGCCAATGTAGAGCACCCAGAGCAGAAGTTCCACTTCAGCCAGATCAGGCCTGCAAAGAAACTGCGTTTCACAGGCCTTTGTAAGAGATGTTCCCGGTAGGCTGTAAGAGCACTGTGCAGAGCGAGTTGTTTCTTAGCTTCCCAAAGAGCTGGAAGCAAGATGCTTTGGGGCCCAACTCGCCCTTTGGAAAGAAGCCTGCACGTTGTGCCTTTCAGCTCTAGGGCAATGTAGCACACCCAGAGCAGAAGTTCTACCTCAGCCAGATCAGGCCTGCAAAGAAACTGCGTTTCACAGGCCTTTGTATGAGATGTTCCCGGTAGGCTGTAAGAGCACTGTGCAGAGCGACTTGTTTCTTAGCTTCCCAAAGAGCTGGAAGCAAGATGCTTTGGGGCCCAACTCGCCCTTTGGAAAGAAGCCTGCAGGTTGTGCCTTTCAGCTCTAGGCCAATGTAGCACACCCAGAGCAGAAGTTCTACTTCAGCCACATCAGGCCTGCAAAGAAACTGCGTTTCACAGGCCTTTGTAAGAGATGTTCCCCGTAGGCTGTAAGAGCACTGTGCAGAGCGAGTTGTTTCTTAGCTTCCCAAGGAGCTGGAAGCAAGATGCTTTGCGGCACAACTCGCCCTTTGGAAAGAAGCCTGCACGTTGTGCCTTTCAGCTCTCGGGCAATGTAGCACACGCAGAGCAGAAGTTCTAGTTCAGCCAGATCAGGCCTGCAAAGAAAGTGCGTTTCACAGGCCTTTGTAAGAGATGTTCCCGGTAGGCTGTAAGAGCACTGTGCAGAGCGACTTGTTTATTAGCTTCCCAAAGAACTGGAAGCAAGATGCTTTGGGGCCCAACTCGCCCTTTGGAAAGAAGCCTGCACGTTGTGCCTTTCAGCTCAGGGCCAATGTAGAACACCCAGAGCTGAAGTTATACTTCAGCCATATCAGGCCTGCAAAGAAACTGCGTTTCACAGGCCTTTGTAAGAGATGTTCCCGGTAGGCTGTAAGAGCACTGTGCAGAGCGAGTTGTTTCTTAGCTTCCCAAAGAGCTGGAAGCAAGATGCTTTGGGGCCCAACTCGCCCTTTGGAAAAAAGCCTGCACGTTGTGCCTTTCAGCTCTAGGGAAATGTAGCACACCCAGAGCAGAAGTTCTACTTCAGCCAGATAAGGCCTGCAAAGAAACTGCGTTTCACAGGCCTTTGTAAGAGATGTTCCCAGTAGGCTGTAAGAGCACTGTGCAGAGAGACTTGTTTCTTAGCTTCCCAAAGAGCTGGAAGAAAGATGCTTTGGGGCCCAACTCGCCCTTTGGAAAGAAGCCTGCACGTTGTGCCTTTCAGCTCAGGGCCAATGTAGAACACCCAGAGCAGAAGTTCTACTTCAGCCATATCAGGCCTGCAAAGAAACTGCATTTGAGAGGCCTTTGTAAGAGATGTTCCCGGTAGGCTGTAAGAGCACTGTGCAGAGCGAGTTGTTTCTTAGCTTCCCAAAGAGCTGGAAGCAAGATGCTTTGGGGCCCAACTCGCCCTTTGGAAAGAAGCCTGCACGTTGTGCCTTTCAGCTCTAGGCCAATGTAGCACACCCAGAGCAGAAGTTCTACTTCAGCCAGATCAGGCCTGCAAAGAAACTGCGTTTCACAGGCCTTTGTAAGAGATGTTCCCGGTAGGCTGTAAGAGCACTGTGCAGAGCGAGTTGTTTCTTAGCTTCCCAAAGAGCTGGAAGCGAGATGCTTTGGGGCCCAACTCGCCCTTTGGAAAGAAGCCTGCACGTTGTGCCTTTCAGCTCTAGGGCAATGTAGCACACCCAGAGCAGAAGTTCCACTTCAGCCAGATCAGGCCTGCAAAGAAACTGCGTTTCACAGGCCTTTGTAATAGATGCTCCCGGTAGGCTGTAAGAGCACTGTGCAGAGCGTGTTGTTTCTTAGCTTCACAAGGAGCTGGAAGCAAGATGCTTTGGGGCCCAACTCGCCCTTTGGAAAGAAGCCTGCACGTTGTGCCTTTCATCTCTAGGGCAATGTAGCACACCCAGAGCAGAAGTTCTACATCAGCCAGATCAGGCCTGCAAAGAAACTGCGTTTCACAGGCCTTTGTAAGAGATGTTCCCGGTAGGCTGTAAGAGCACTGTGCAGAGCGAGTTGTTTCTTAGCTTCCCAAAGAGCTGGAAGCAAGATGCTTTGGAGCCCAACTCGCCCTTTGGAAAGAAGCCTGCACGTTGTGCCTTTCAGCTCTAGGGCAATGTAGACCACCCAGAGCAGAAGTTCAACTTCAGCCAGATCAGGCCTGCAAAGAAACTGCGTTTCACAGGCCTTAGTAAGAGATGTTCCCGGTAGGCTGTAAGAGCACTGTGCAGAGCGAGTTGTTTCTTAGCTTCCCAAAGAGCTGGAAGCAAGATGCTTTGGGGCCCAACTCGCCCTTTGGAAAGAAGCCTGCACGTTGTGCCTTTCAGCTCTAGGGCCATGTAGCACACCCAGAGCAGAAGTTCTAGTTCAGCCAGATCAGGCCTGCAAAGAAACTGCATTTCACAGGCCTTTGTAACTGATGCTCCCGGTAGGCTGTAAGAGCACTGTGCAGAGCGAGTTGTTTCATAGCTAGCCCAAAGAGCTGGAAGCAAGATGCTTTGGGGCCCAACTCGCCCTTTGGAAAGAAGCCTGCACGTTGTGCCTTTCAGCTCTAGGGCCATGTCGCACACCCAGAGCAGAAGTTCTACTTCAGCCACATCAGGCCTGCAAAGAAACTGCGTTTCACAGGCCTTTGTAAGAGATGTTCCCGGTAGGCTGTAAGAGCACTGTGCAGAGCGAGTTGTTTCTTAGCTTCCCAAAGAGCTGGAAGCAAGATGCTTTGGGGCCCAACTCGCCCTTTGGAAAGAAGCCTGCACGTTGTGCCTTTCAGCTCTAGGGCAATGTAGCACACCCAGAGCAGAAGTTCTACTTCAGCCAGATCAGGCCTGCAAAGAAACTGCGTTTCACAGGCCTTTGCAAGAGATGTTCCCGGTAGGCTGTAAGAGCACTGTGCAGAGCGAGTTGTTTCTTAGCTTCCCAAAGAGCTGGAAGCAAGATGCTTTGGGGCCCAACTCGCCCTTTGCAAAGAAGCCTGCACGTTGTGCCTTTCAGCTCTAGGCCAATGTAGCACACCCAGAGCAGAAGTTCTACTTCAGCCAGATCAGGCCTGCAAAGAAACTGCGTTTCACAGGCCTTTGTAAGAGATGTTCCCGGTAGCCTGTAAGAGCACTGTGCAGAGCGACTTGTTTCTTAGCTTCCCAAAGAGCTGGAAGCAAGATGCTTTGGGGCCCAACTCGCCCTTTTAAAGAAGCCTGCACGTTGTGCCTTTCAGCTCAGGGCCAATGTAGAACACCCAGAGCAGAAGTTCTACTTCAGCCATATCAGGCCTGCAAAGAAACTCGTTTCACAGGCCTTTGTAAGAGATGTTCCCGGTAGGCTGTAAGAGCACTGTGCAGAACGAGTTGTTTCTTAGCTTCCCAAAGAGCTGGAAGCAAGATGCTTTGGGGCCCAACTCGCCCTTTGGAAAGAA
Source organism: Equus caballus (assembly GCF_041296265.1). NCBI lineage: Eukaryota > Metazoa > Chordata > Mammalia > Perissodactyla > Equidae > Equus > Equus caballus. The sequence continues at coordinate 50,287,301 of NC_091688.1, read as the reverse complement.
GCCTGCACGTTGTGCCTTTCAGCTCTAGGGCAATGTAGCACACCCAGAGCAGAAGTTCCGCTTCAGCCAGATCAGGCCTGCAAAGAAACTGCGTTTCACAGGCCTTTGTAAGAGATGTTCCCGGTAGGCTCTAAGAGCACTGTGCTGAGCGTGTTGTTTCTTAGCTTCCCAAGGAGCTGGAAGCAAGATGCTTTGGGGCCCAACTCGCCCTTTGGAAAGAAGCCTGCACGTTGTGCCTTTCAGATCTAGGGCCATGTAGCACACACAGAGCAGAAGTTCTACCTCAGCCAGATCAGGCCTGCAAAGAAACTGCGTTTGACAGGCCTTTGTATGAGATGTTCCCGGTAGGCTTTAAGAGCACTGTGCAGAGCGAGTTGTTTCTTAGCTTCCCAAAGAGCTGGAAGCAAGATGCTTTGGGGCCCAACTCGCCCTTTGGAAAGAAGCCTGCACGTTGTGCCTTTCAGCTCAGGGCCAATGTAGAACACCCAGAGCAGAAGTTCTACTTCAGCCATATCAGGCCTGCAAAGAAACTCGTTTCACAGGCCTTTGTAAGAGATGTTCCCGGTAGGCTGTAAGAGCACTGTGCAGAGCGAGTTGTTTCTTAGCTTCCCAAAGAGCTGGAAGCAAGATGCTTTGGGGCCCAACTCGCCCTTTGGAAAGAAGCCTGCACGTTGTGCCTTTCAGCTCTAGGGCAATGTAGCACACCCAGAGCAGAAGTTCTACTTCAGCCAGATCAGGCCTGCAAAGAAACTGCGTTTCACAGGCCTTTGTATGAGATGTTCCCGGTAGGCTGTAAGAGCACTGTGCAGAGCGAGTTGTTTCTTAGCTTCCCAAAGAGCTGGAAGCAATATGCTTTGTGGCCCAACTCGCCCTTTGGAAAGAAGCCTGCAGGTTGTGCCTTTCAGCTCTAGGCCAATGTAGCACACCCAGAGCAGAAGTTCTACTTCAGCCACATCAGGAGTGAAAAGAAACTGCGTTTCACAGGCCTTTGTAAGAGATGTTCCCCGTAGGCTGTAAGAGCACTGTGCAGAGCGAGTTGTTTCTTAGCTTCCCAAGGAGCTGGAAGCAAGATGCTTTGCGGCCCAACTCGCCCTTTGGAAATAAGCCTCCACGTTGTGCCTTTCAGCTCTAGGGCAATGTAGCACACGCAGAGCAGAAGTTCTAGTTCAGCCAGATCAGGCCTGCCAAGAAACTGAGTTTCACAGGCATTTGTAAGAGATGTTCCCGGTAGGCTGTAAGAGCACTGTGCAGAGCGAGTTGTTTCTTAGCTTCCCAAAGAGCTGGAAGCAAGATGCTTTGCGGCCCAACTCGCCCTTTGGAAAGAAGCCTGCACGTTGTTCCTTTCAGCTCTAGGGCAATGTAGCACACCCAGAGCAGAAGTTCTAGTTCAGCCAGATCAGGCCTGCAAAGAAACTGCGTTTCACAGGCCTTTTTAACAGATGTTCCCGGTAGGCTGTAAGAGCACTGTGCAGAGCGAGTTGTTTCTTAGCTTCCCAAAGAGCTGGAAGCAAGATGCTTTGGGGCCCAACTCGCCCTTTGGAAAGAAGCCTGCACGTTGTGCCTTTCAGCTCTAGGCCAATGTAGCACACCCACAGCAGAAGTTCTACTTCAGCCAGATCAGGCCTGCAAAGAAACTGCGTTTGAGAGGCCTTTGTAAGAAATGTTCCCGGTAGGCTGTAAGAGCACTGTGCAGAGCGAGTTGTTTCTTAGCTTCCCAAAGAGCTGGAAGCAAGATGCTTTGGGGCCCAACTCGCCCTTTGGAAAGAAGCCTGCACGTTGTGCCTTTCAGCTCTAGGGCAATGTAGCACACCCAGGTCAGAAGTTCAACTTCAGCCAGATCAGGCCTGCAAAGAAACTGCGTTTCACAGGCCTTAGTAAGACATGTTCCCCGTAGGCTGTAAGAGCACTGTGCAGAGCGAGTTGTTTCTTAGCTTCCCAAAGAGCTGGAAGCAAGATGCTTTGGGGCCCAACTCGCCCTTTGGAAAGAAGCCTGCACGTTGTGCCTTTCAGCTCTAGGGCCATGTAGCACACCCAGAGCAGAAGTTCTAGTTCAGCCAGATCAGGCCTGCAAAGAAACTGCATTTCACAGGCCTTTGTATCTGATGCTCCCGGTAGGCTGTAAGAGCACTGTGCAGAGCGAGTTGTTTCATAGCTAGCCCAAAGAGCTGGAAGCAAGAGGCTTTGGGGCCCAACTCACCCTTTGGAAAGAAGCCTGCACGTTGTGCCTTTCAGCTCTAGGGCCATGTCGCACACCCAGAGCAGAAGTTCTACTTAAGCCAGATCAGGCCTGCAAAGAAACTGCGTTTCACAGGCCTTTGTAAGAGATGTTCCCCGTAGGCTGTAAGAGCACTGGGCAGAGCGAGTTGTTTCTTAGCTTCCCAAGGAGCTGGAAGCAAGATGCTTTGGGGCCCAACTCGCCCTTTGCAAAGAAGCCTGCACGTTGTGCCTTTCAGCTCTAGGGCAATGTAGCACACGCAGAGCAGAAGTTCTAGTTCAGCCAGATCAGGCCTGCAAAGAAACTGCGATTCACAGGCCTTTGTAAGAGATGTTCCCTGTAGGCTGTAAGAGCACTGTGCAGAGCGAGTTGTTTCTTAGCTTCCCAAAGAGCTGGAAGCAAGATGCTTTGGGGCCCAACTCGCCCTTTGGAAAGAAGCCTGCACGTTGCGCCTTTCAGCTCTAGGGCAATGTAGCACACCCAGAGCAGAAGTTCTAGTTCAGCCAGATCAGGCCTGCAAAGAAACTGCGTTTCACAGGCCTTTGTAACAGATGTTCCCGGTAGGCTGTAAGAGCACTGTGCAGAGCGACTTGTTTCTTAGCTTCCCAAAGAGCTGGAAGCAAGATGCTTTGGGGCCCAACTCGCCCTTTGGAAAGAAGCCTGCACGTTGTGCCTTTCAGCTCAGGGCCAATGTAGAACACCCAGAGCAGAAGTTCTACTTCAGCCATTTCAGGCCTGCAAAGAAACTCGTTTCACAGGCCTTTGTAGGAGATGTTCCCGGTAGGCTGTAAGAGCACTCTGCAGAGCGAATTGTTTCATGGCTAGCCCAAAGAGCTGGAAGAAAGATGCTTTGGGGCCCAACTCGCCCTTTGGAAAGAAGCCTGCACGTTGTGCCTTTCAGCTCTAGACCAATGTAGCACACCCAGAGCAGAAGTTCTACATCAGCCAGATCAGGCCTGCAAAGAAACTGCGTTTCACAGGCCTTTGTAAGCGATGTTCCCGGTAGGGTGTAAGAGCACTGTGCAGAGCGAGTTGATTCTTAGCTTCCCAAAGAGCTGGAAGCAAGATGCTTTGGGGCCCAACTCGCCGTTTGCAAAGAAGCCTGCACGTTGTGCCTTTCAGCTCTAGGCCAATGTAGCACACCCAGAGCAGAAGTTCTACTTCAGCCAGATCAGGCCTGCAAAGAAACTGCGTTTCACAGGCCTTTGTAAGAGATGTTCCCGGTACGCTGTAAGAGCACTGTGCAGAGCGAGTTGTTTCTTAGCTTCCCAAAGAGCTGGAAGCAAGATGCTTTGCGGCCCAACTCGCCCTTTGCAAAGAAGCCTGCACGTTGTGCCTTTCAGCTCTAGGGCAATGTAGCTCACCCAGTGCAGAAGTTCTACTTCAGCCCAATCAGGCCTGCAAAGAAACTGCGTTTCACAGGCCTTTGTAAGAGATATTACCGGTAGGCAGTAAGAGCACTGTGCAGAGCGAGTTGTTTCTTAGCTTCCCAAAGAGCTGGAAGAAAGATGCTTTGGGGCCCAAATCGCCCTTTGGAAAGAAGCCTGCACGTTGTGCCTTTCAGCTCTAGGCCAATGTAGCACACCCAGAGCAGAAGTTCTAGTTCAGCCAGATCAGGCCTGCAAAGAAACTGCGTTTCACAGGCCTTTGTAAGAGATGTTCCCGGTAGGCTGTAAGAACACTGTGCAGAGCGAGTTGTTTCATAGCTAGCCCAAAGATCTGGAAGCAAGATGCTTTGGGGCCCAACTCGCCCTTTGGAAAGAAGCCTGCATGTTGTGCCTTTCAGCTCTAGGGCCATGTAGCACACCCAGAGCAGAAGTTCTACCTCAGCCAGATCAGGCCTGCAAAGAAACGGCGTTTGAAAGGCCTTTGTATGAGATGTTCCCGGTAGGCTGTAAGAGCACTGTGCAGAGCGAGTTGTTTCTTAGCTTCCCAAGGAGCTGGAAGCAAGATGCTTTGCGGCCCAACTCGCCCTTTGGAAAGAAGCCTGCACGTTGTGCCTTTCAGCTCTAGGGCAATGTAGCACACGCAGAGCAGAAGTTCTAGTTCAGCCAGATCAGGCCTGCAAAGAAACTGCGTTTCACAGGCCTTTGTAAGAGATGTTCCCTGTAGGCTGTAAGAGCACTGTGCAGAGCGAGTTGTTTCTTAGCTTCCCAAAGAGCTGGAAGCAAGATGCTTTGGGGCCCAACTCGCCCTTTGGAAAGAAGCCTGCACGTTGCGCCTTTCAGCTCTAGGGCAATGTAGCACACCCAGAGCAGAAGTTCTAGTTCAGCCATATCAGGCCTGCAAAGAAACTGCGTTTCACAGGCCTTTGTAACAGATGTTCCCGGTAGGCTGTAAGAGCACTGTGCAGAGCGACTTGTTTCTTAGCTTCCCAAAGAGCTGGAAGCAAGATGCTTTGGGGCCCAACTCGCCCTTTGGAAAGAAGCCTGCACGTTGTGCCTTTCAGCTCTAGGCCAATGTAGCACACCCAGAGCAGAAGTTCTACTTCAGCCAGATCAGGCCTGCAAAGAAACTGCGTTTCACAGGCCTTTGTAAGAGATGTTCCCAGTAGGCTGTAAGAGCACTGTGCAGAGCGAGTTGTTTCTTAGCTTCCCAAGGAGCTGGAAGCAAGATGCTTTTGGGCCCAACTCGCCCTTTGGAAAGAAGCCTGCACGTTGTGCCTTTCAGCTCAGGGCCAATGTAGAACACCCAGAGCAGAAGTTCTACCTCAGCCAGATCAGGCCTGCAAAGAAAGTGCGTTTGACAGGCCTTTGTATGAGATGTTCCCGGTAGGCTGTAAGAGCACTGTGCAGAGCGACTTGTTTCTTAGCTTCCCAAAGAGCTGGAAGCAAGATGCTTTGGGGCCCAACTCGACCTTTGGAAAAAAGCCTGCACGTTGTGCCTTTCAGCTCTAGGCCAATGTAGCACACCCAGAGCAGAAGTTCTACTTCAGCCACATCAGGCCTGCAAAGACTGCGTTTCACAGGCCTTTGTAAGAGATGTTCCCCGTAGGCTGTAAGAGCACTGTGCAGAGCGAGTTGTTTCTTAGCTTCCCAAGGAGCTGGAAGCAAGATGCTTTGCGGCCCATCTCGCCCTTTGGAAAGAAGCCTGCACGTTGTGCCTTTCAGCTCAGGGCCAATGTAGAACACCCAGAGCAGAAGTTCTACTTCAGCCATATCAGGCCTGCAAAGAAACTCGTTTCACAGGCCTTTGTAAGAGATGTTCCCGGTAGGCTGTAAGAGCACTGTGCAGAGCGAGTTGTTTCATAGCTAGCCCAATGAGCTGGAAGCAAGATGCTTTGGGGCCCAACTCGCCCTTTGGAAAGAAGCCTGCACGTTGTGCCTTTCAGCTCTAGGGCCATGTAGCACACCCAGAGCAGAAGTTCTACCTCAGCCAGATCAGGCCTGCAAAGAAACGGCGTTTGAAAGGCCTTTGTATGAGATGTTCCCGGTAGGCTGTAAGAGCACTGTGCAGAGCGAGTTGTTTCTTAGCTTCCCAAGGAGCTGGAAGCAAGATGCTTTGCGGCCCAACTCGCCCTTTGGAAAGAAGCCTGCACGTTGTGCCTTTCAGCTCTAGGGCAATGTAGCACACGCAGAGCAGAAGTTCTAGTTCAGCCAGATCAGGCCTGCAAAGAAACTGCGTTTCACAGGCCTTTGTAAGAGATGTTCCCTGTAGGCTGTAAGAGCACTGTGCAGAGCGAGTTGTTTCTTAGCTTCCCAAAGAGCTGGAAGCAAGATGCTTTGGGGCCCAACTCGCCCTTTGGAAAGAAGCCTGCACGTTGCGCCTTTCAGCTCTAGGGCAATGTAGCACACCCAGAGCAGAAGTTCTAGTTCAGCCAGATCAGGCCTGCAAAGAAACTGCGTTTCACAGGCCTTTGTAACAGATGTTCCCGGTAGGCTGTAAGAGCACTGTGCAGAGCGACTTGTTTCTTAGCTTCCCAAAGAGCTGGAAGCAAGATGCTTTGGGGCCCAACTCGCCCTTTGGAAAGAAGCCTGCACGTTGTGCCTTTCAGCTCTAGGCCAATGTAGCACACCCAGAGCAGAAGTTCTACTTCAGCCAGATCAGGCCTGCAAAGAAACTGCGTTTCACAGTCCTTTGTAAGAGATGTTCCCAGTAGGCTGTAAGAGCACTGTGCAGAGCGACTTGTTTCTTAGCTTCCCAAGGAGCTGGAAGCAAGATGCTTTGGGGCCCAACTCGCCCTTTGGAAAGAAGCCTGCACGTTGTGCCTTTCAGCTCAGGGCCAATGTAGAACACCCAGAGCAGAAGTTCTACCTCAGCCAGATCAGGCCTGCAAAGAAACTGCGTTTGACAGGCCTTTGTATGAGATGTTCCCGGTAGGCTGTAAGAGCACTGTGCAGAGCGACTTGTTTCTTAGCTTCCCAAAGAGCTGGAAGCAAGATGCTTTGGGGCCCAACTCGCCCTTTGGAAAGAAGCCTGCACGTTGTGCCTTTCAGCTCTAGGCCAATGTAGCACACCCAGAGCAGAAGTTCTACTTCAGCCACATCAGGTCTGCAAAGAAACTGCGTTTCACAGGCCTTTGTAAGAGATGTTCCCCGTAGGCTGTAAGAGCACTGTGCAGAGCGAGTTGTTTCTTAGCTTCCCAAGGAGCTGGAAGCAAGATGCTTTGCGGCCCATCTCGCCCTTTGGAAAGAAGCCTGCACGTTGTGCCTTTCAGCTCAGGGCCAATGTAGAACACCCAGAGCAGAAGTTCTACTTCAGCCATATCAGGCCTGCAAAGAAACTCGTTTCACAGGCCTTTGTAAGAGATGTTCCCGGTAGGCTGTAAGAGCACTGTGCAGAGCGAGTTGTTTCTTAGCTTCCCAAAGAGCTGGAAGCAAGATGCTTTGGGGCCCAACTCGCCCTTTGGAAAGAAGCCTGCACGCTGTGCCTTTCAGCTCTAGGGCAATGTAGCACATGCAGAGCAGAAGTTCTACTTCAGCCAGATCAGGCCTGCAAAGAAACTGCGTTTCACAGGCCTTTGTAAGAGATGTTCCCGGGAGGCTGTAAGAGCACTGTGCAGAGCGAGTTGTTTCATAGCTAGCCCAAAGAGCTGGAAGCAAGATGCTTTGGGGCCCAACTCGCCCTTTGGAAAGAAGCCTGCACGTTGTGCCTTTCAGCTCTAGGGCCATGTAGCACACCCAGAGCAGAAGTTCTACCTCAGCCAGATCAGGCCTGCAAAGAAACTGCGTTTGACAGGCCTTTGTATGAGATGTTCCCGGTAGGCTGTAAGAGCACTGTGCAGAGCGAGTTGTTTCTTTGCTTCCCAAAGAGCTGGAAGCAAGATGCTTCGGGGCCCAACTCGCCCTTTGGAAAGAAGCCTGCAGGTTGTGCCTTTCAGCTCTAGGGCCATGTAGCACACCCAGAGCAGAAGTTCTACTTCAGCCAGATCAGGCCTGCAAAGAAACTGCGTTTCACAGGACTTTGTAAGAGATGTTCCCGGTAGGCTGTAAGAGCACTGTGCAGAGCAAGTTGATTCTTAGCTTCCCAAAGAGCTGGAAGCAAGATGCTTTGGCGCCCAACTCTCCCTTTGGAAAGAAGCCTGGACGTTGTGCCTTTCAGCTCTAGGGCAATGTAGCACACCAAGAGCAGAAGTTCTACATCAGCCAGATCAGGCCTGCCAAGAAACTGAGTTTCACAGGCATTTGTAAGAGATGTTCCCGGTAGGCTGTAAGAGCACTGTGCAGAGCGAGTTGTTTCTTAGCTTCCCAAAGAGCTGGAAGCAAGATGCTTTGGGGCCCAACTCGCCCTTTGGAAAGAAGCCTGCACGTTGTTCCTTTCAGCTCTAGGGCAATGTAGCACACCCAGAGCAGAAGTTCTAGTTCAGCCAGATCAGGCCTGCAAAGAAACTGCGTTTCACAGGCCTTTTTAACAGATGTTCCCGGTAGGCTGTAAGAGCACTGTGCAGAGCGAGTTGTTTCTTAGCTTCCCAAAGAGCTGGAAGCAAGATGCTTTGGGGCCCAACTCGCCCTTTGGAAAGAAGCCTGCACGTTGTGCCTTTCAGCTCTAGGCCAATGTAGCACACCCACAGCAGAAGTTCTACTTCAGCCAGATCAGGCCTGCAAAGAAACTGCGTTTGAGAGGCCTTTGTAAGAAATGTTCCCGGTAGGCTGTAAGAGCACTGTGCAGAGCGAGTTGTTTCTTAGCTTCCCAAAGAGCTGGAAGCAAGATGCTTTGGGGCCCAACTCGCCCTTTGGAAAGAAGCCTGCACGTTGTGCCTTTCAGCTCTAGGGCAATGTAGCACACCCAGGTCAGAAGTTCAACTTCAGCCAGATCAGGCCTGCAAAGAAACTGCGTTTCACAGGCCTTAGTAAGACATGTTCCCCGTAGGCTGTAAGAGCACTGTGCAGAGCGAGTTGTTTCTTAGCTTCCCAAAGAGCTGGAAGCAAGATGCTTTGGGGCCCAACTCGCCCTTTGGAAAGAAGCCTGCACGTTGTGCCTTTCAGCTCTAGGGCCATGTAGCACACCCAGAGCAGAAGTTCTAGTTCAGCCAGATCAGGCCTGCAAAGAAACTGCATTTCACAGGCCTTTGTAACTGATGCTCCCGGTAGGCTGTAAGAGCACTGTGCAGAGCGAGTTGTTTCATAGCTAGCCCAAAGAGCTGGAAGCAAGAGGCTTTGGGGCCCAACTCACCCTTTGGAAAGAAGCCTGCACGTTGTGCCTTTCAGCTCTAGGGCCATGTCGCACACCCAGAGCAGAAGTTCTACTTAAGCCAAATCAGGCCTGCAAAGAAACTGCGTTTCACAGGCCTTTGTAAGAGATGTTCCCCGTAGGCTGTAAGAGCACTGTGCAGAGCGAGTTGTTTCTTAGCTTCCCAAAGAGCTGGAAGCAAGATGCTTTGGGGCCCAACTCGCCCTTTGGAAAGAAGCCTGCACGTTGTTCCTTTCAGCTCTAGGGCAATGTAGCACACCCAGAGCAGAAGTTCTAGTTCAGCCAGATCAGGCCTGCAAAGAAACTGCGTTTCACAGGCCTTTGTAAGAGATGTTCCCGGTAGGCTGTAAGAGCACTGGGCAGAGCGAGTTGTTTCTTAGCTTCCCAAGGAGCTGGAAGCAAGATGCTTTGCGGCCCAACTCGCCCTTTGCAAAGAAGCCTGCACGTTGTGCCTTTCAGCTCTAGGGCAATGTAGCACACGCAGAGCAGAAGTTCTAGTTCAGCCAGATCAGGCCTGCAAAGAAACTGCGATTCACAGGCCTTTGTAAGAGATGTTCCCTGTAGGCTGTAAGAGCACTGTGCAGAGCGAGTTGTTTCTTAGCTTCCCAAAGAGCTGGAAGCAAGATGCTTTGGGGCCCAGCTCGGCCTTTGGAAAGAAGCCTGCACGTTGCGCCTTTCAGCTCTAGGGCAATGTAGCACACCCAGAGCAGAAGTTCTAGTTCAGCCAGATCAGGCCTGCAAAGAAACTGCGTTTCACAGGCCTTTGTAACAGATGTTCCCGGTAGGCTGTAAGAGCACTGTGCAGAGCGACTTGTTTCTTAGCTTCCCAAAGAGCTGGAAGCAAGATGCTTTGGGGCCCAACTCGCCCTTTGGAAAGAAGCCTGCACGTTGTGCCTTTCAGCTCTAGGCCAATGTAGCACACCCAGAGCAGAAGTTCTACTTCAGCCAGATCAGGCCTGCAAAGAAACTGCGTTTCACAGGCCTTTGCAAGAGATGTTCCCAGTAGGCTGTAAGAGCACTGTGCAGAGCGACTTGTTTCTTAGCTCCCCAAGGAGCTGGAAGCAAGATGCTTTGGGGCCCAACTCGCCCTTTGGAAAGAAGCCTGCACGTTGTGCCTTTCAGCTCAGGGCCAATGTAGAACACCCAGAGCAGAAGTTCTACTTCAGCCATATCAGGCCTGCAAAGAAACTCGTTTCACAGGCCTTTGTAAGAGATGTTCCCGGTAGGCTGTAAGAGCACTCTGCAGAGCGAGTTGTTTCATGGGTAGCCCAAAGAGCTGGAAGAAAGATGCTTTGGGGCACAACTCGCCCTTTGGAAAGAAGCCTGCACGTTGTGCCTTTCAGCTCTAGGGCTATGTAGCACACCCAGAGCAGAAGTTCTACATCAGCCAGATCAGGCCTGCAAAGAAACTGCGTTTCACAGGCCTTTGTAAGCGATGTTCCCGGTAGGGTGTAAGAGCACTGTGCAGAGCGAGTTGATTCTTAGCTTCCCAAAGAGCTGGAAGCAAGATGCTTTGGGGCCCAACTCGCCCTTTGCAAAGAAGCCTGCACGTTGTGCCTTTCAGCTCTAGGCCAATGTAGCACACCCAGAGCAGAAGTTCTACTTCAGCCAGATCAGGCATGCAAAGAAACTGCGTTTCACAGGCCTTTGTAAGAGATGTTCCCGGTAGGCTGTAAGAGCACTGTGCAGAGCGAGTTGTTTCTTAGCTTCCCAAAGAGCTGGAAGCAAGATGCTTTGGGGCCCAACTCGCCCTTTGCAAAGAAGCCTGCACGTTGTGCCTTTCAGCTCATGGGCAATGTAGCACACCCAGAGCAGAATTTCTACTTCAGCCCAATCAGGCCTGCAAAGAAACTGCGTTTCACAGGCCTTTGTAAGAGATATTCCCGGTAGGCAGTAAGAGCACTGTGCAGAGCGAGTTGTTTCTTAGCTTCCCAAAGAGCTGGAAGCAAGATGCTTTGGGGCCCAAATCGCCCATTGGAAAGAAGCCTGCACGTTGTGCCTTTCAGCTCTAGGCCAATGTAGCACACCCAGAGCAGAAGTTCTAGTTCAGCCAGATCAGGCCTGCAAAGAAACTGCGTTTCACAGGCCTTTGTAAGAGATGTTCCCGGTAGGCTGTAAGAGCACTGTGCAGAGCGAGTTGTTTCTTAGCTTCCCAAAGAGCTGGAAGCAAGATGCTTTGGGGCCCAACTCGCCCTTTGGAAAGAAGCCTGCACGTTGTGCCTTTCAGCTCTAGGGCAATGTAGCACAGCCAGAGCAGAAGTTCTACTTCAGCCAGATCAGGCCTGCAAAGAAACTGCGTTTCACAGGCCTTTGTAAGAGATGTTCCCGGTAGGCTGTAAGAGCACTGTGCAGAGCGAGTTGTTTCATAGCTAGCCCAAAGAGCTGGAAGCAAGTTGCTTTGGGGCCCAACTCGCCCTTTGGAAAGAAGCCTGCACGTTGTGCCTTTCAGCTCTAGGGCCATGTAGCACACCCAGAGCAGAAGTTCTACCTCAGCCAGATCAGGCCTGCAAAGAAACTGCGTTTGAAAGGGCTTTGTATGAGATGTTCCCGGTAGGCTGTAAGAGCACTGTGCAGAGCGAGATGTTTCTTAACTTCCCAAAGAGCTGGAAGCAAGATGCTTTGGGGCCCAACTCGCCCTTTGGAAAGAAGCCTGCACGTTGTGCCTTTCAGCTCTAGGCCAATGTAGCACACCCAGAGCAGAAGTTCTACTTCAGCCAGATCAGGCCTGCAAAGAAACTGCGTTTCACAGGCCTTTGTAAGAGATGTTCCCGGTAGGCTGTAAGAGCACTGTGCAGAGCGAATTGTTTCTTAGCTTCCCAAAGAGCTGGAAGCAAGATGCTTTGGGGCCCAACTCGCCCTTTGGAAAGAAGCCTGCACGTTGTGCCTTTCAGCTCTAGGGCAATGTAGCACACCCAGAGCAGAAGTTCTACCTCAGCCAGATCAGGCCTGCAAAGAAACTGCGTTTGACAGGCCTTTGTAAGAGATGTTCCCGGTAGGCTGTAAGAGCACTGTGCAGAGCGACTTGTTTCTTAGCTTCCCAAAGAGCTGGAAGCAAGATGCTTTGGGGCCCAACTCGACCTTTGGAAAAAAGCCTGCACGTTGTCCCTTTCAGCTCTAGGCCAATGTAACACACCCAGAGCAGAAGTTCTACTTCAGCCACATCAGGCCTGCAAAGAAACTGCGTTTCACAGGCCTTTGTAAGAGATGTTCCCCGTAGGCTGTAAGAGCACTGTGCAGAGCGAGTTGTTCCTTAGCTCTCCAAGGAGCTGGAAGCAAGATGCTTTGCGGCCCATCTCGCCCTTTGGAAAGAAGCCTGCACGTTGTGCCTTTCAGCTCAGGGCCAATGTAGAACACCCAGAGCAGAAGTTCTACATCAGCCATATCAGGCCTGCAAAGAAACTCGTTTCACAGGCCTTTGTAAGAGATGTTCCCGGTAGGCTGTAAGAGCACTGTGCAGAGCGAGTTGTTTCTTAGCTTCCCAAAGAGCTGGAAGCAAGATGCATTGGGGCCCAACTCGCCCTTTGGAAAGAAGCCTGCACGTTGTGCCTTTCAGCTCTAGGGCAATGTAGCACACCCAGAACAGAAGTTCTACTTCAGCCAGATCAGGCCTGCAAAGAAACTGCGTTTCACAGGCCTTTGTAAGAGATGTTCCCGGGAGGCTGTAAGAGCACTGTGCAGAGCTAGTTGTTTCATAGCTAGCCCAAAGAGCTGGAAGCAAGATGCTTTGGGGCCCAACTCTCCCTTTGGAAAGAAGCCTGCACGTTGTGCCTTCCAGCTCTAGGGCCATGTAGCACACCCAGAGCAGAAGTTCTACCTCAGCCAGATCAGGCCTGCAAAGAAACTGCGTTTGACAGGCCTTTGTATGAGATGTTCCCGGTAGGCTGTAAGAGCACTGTGCAGAGCGAGTTGTTTCTTTGCTTCCCAAAGAGCTGGAAGCAAGATGCTTCGGGGCCCAACTCGCCCTTTGGAAAGAAGCCTGCAGGTTGTGCCTTTCAGCTCTAGGGCCATGTAGCACACCCAGAGCAGAAATTCTACTTCAGCCAGATCAGGCCTGCAAAGAAACTGCGTTTCACAGGCCTTTGTAAGAGATGTTCCCGGTAGGCTGTAAGAGCACTGTGCAGAGCAAGTTGTTTCTTAGCTTCCCAAAGAGCTGGAAGCAAGATGCTTTGGCGCCCAACTCTCCCTTTGGAAAGAAGCCTGGACGTTGTGCCTTTCAGCTCTAGGGCAATGTAGCACACCCAGAGCAGAAGTTCTACATCAGCCAGATCAGGCCTGCCAAGAAACTGAGTTTCACCGGCCTTTGTAAGAGATGTTCCCGGTAGGCTGTAAGAGCACTGTGCAGAGCGAGTTGTTTCTTAGCTTCCCAAAGAGCTGCAAGCAAGATGCTTTGCGGCCCAACTCGCCCTTTGGAAAGAAGCCTGCACGTTGCGCCTTTCAGCTCTAGGGCAATGTAGCACACCCAGAGCAGAAGTTCTAGTTCAGTCAGATCAGGCCTGCAAAGAAACTGCGTTTCACAGGCCTTTGTAACAGATGTTCCCGGTAGGCTGTAAGAGCACTGTGCAGAGCGACTTGTTTCTTAGCTTCCCAAAGAGCTGGAAGCAAGATGCTTTGGGGCCCAACTCGCCCTTTAGAAAGAAGTCTGCACGTTGTGCCTTTCAGCTCTAGGCCAATGTAGCACACCCAGAGCAGAAGTTCTACTTCAGCCAGATCAGGCCTGCAAAGAAACTGCGTTTCACAGGCCTTTGTAAGAGATGTTCCCAGTAGGCTGTAAGAGCACTGTGCAGAGCGACTTGTTTCTTAGCTTCCCAAGGAGCTGGAAGCAAGATGCTTTGGGGCCCAACTCGCCCTTTGGAAAGAAGCCTGCACGTTGTGCCTTTCAGCTCATGGCCAATGTAGAACACCCAGAGCAGAAGTTCTACTTCAGCCATATCAGGCCTGCAAAGAAACTCGTTTCACAGGCCTTTGTAAGAGATGTTCCCCGTAGGCTGTAAGAGCACTCTGCAGAGCGAGTTGTTTCATGGGTAGCCCAAAGAGCTGGAAGAAAGATGCTTTGGGGCCCAACTCGCCCTTTGGAAAGAAGCCTGCACGTTGTGCCTTTCAGCTCTAGACCAATGTAGCACACCCAGAGCAGAAGTTCTACATCAGCCAGATCAGGCCTGCAAAGAAACTGCGTTTCACAGGCCTTTGTAAGCGATGTTCCCGGTAGGGTGTAAGAGCACTGTGCAGAGCGAGTTGATTCTTAGCTTCCCAAAGAGCTGGAAGCAAGATGCTTTGGGGCCCAACTCGCCCTTTGCAAAGAAGCCTGCACGTTGTGCCTTTCAGCTCTAGGCCAATGTAGCACACCCAGAGCAGAAGTTCTACTTCAGCCAGATCAGGCATGCAAAGAAACGGCGTTTCACAGGCCTTTGTAAGAGATGTTCCCGGTAGGCTGTAAGAGCACTGTGCAGAGCGAGTTGTTTCTTAGCTTCCCAAAGAGCTGGAAGCAAGATGCTTTGGGGCCCAACTCGCCCTTTGCAAAGAAGCCTGCACGTTGTGCCTTTCAGCTCATGGGCAATGTAGCACACCCAGAGCAGAAGTTCTACTTCAGCCCAATCAGGCCTGCAAAGAAACTGCGTTTCACAGGCCTTTGTAAGAGATATTCCCGGTAGGCAGTAAGAGCACTGTGCAGAGCGAGTTGTTTCTTAGCTTCCCAAAGAGCTGGAAGCAAGATGCTTTGGGGCCCAAATCGCCCATTGGAAAGAAGCCTGCACGTTGTGCCTTTCAGCTCTAGGGCAATGTTTCACACGCAGAGCAGAAGTTCTAGTTCATCCAGATCAGGCCTGCAAAGAAACTGCGTTTCACAGGCCTTTGTAAGAGATGTTCCCGGTAGGCTGTTAGAGAACTGTGCAGAGCGACTTGTTTCTTAGCTTCCCAAAGAGCTGGAAGCAAGATGCTTTGCGGCCCAACTCGCCATTTTGAAAGAAGCCTGCACGTTCTGCCTTTCAGCTCTAGGCCAAAGTAGCACACCCAGAGCAGAAGTTCTACTTCAGCCAGATCAGGCCTGCAAAGAAACTGCGTTTCACAGGCCTTTGTAAGAGATGTTCCCGGTAGGCTGTAAGAGCACTGTGCAGAGCGAGTTGTTTCTTAGCTTCCCAAAGAGCTGGAAGCAAGATGCTTTGGGGCCCAACTCGCCCTTTGCAAAGAAGCCTGCACGTTGTGCCTTTCAGCTCTAGGGCAATGTAGCACACCCAGAGCAGAAGTTCTACTTCAGCCCAATCAGGCATGCAAAGAAACTGCGTTTCACAGGCCTTTGTAAGAGATATTCCCGGTAGGCAGTAAGAGCACTGTGCAGAGCGAGTTGTTTCTTAGCTTCCCAAAGAGCTGGAAGCAAGATGCTTTGGGTCCCAACTCGCCATTTGGAAAGAAGCCTGCACGTTGTGCCTTTCAGCTCTAGGGCAATGTAGCACACCCAGAGCAGAGGTTCCACTTCATCCAGATCAGGCCTGCAAAGAAACTGCGTTTCACAGGCCTTTGTAAGAGATGTTCCCGGTAGGCTGTAAGAGCACTGTGCAGAGCGAGTTGTTTCTTAGCTTCCCAAAGAGCTGGAAGCAAGAAGCTTTGGGGCCCAACTCGCCCTTTGGAAAGAAGCCTGCACGTTGTGCCTTTCAGCTCTAGGCCAATGTAGCACACCCAGAGCAGAAGTTCTACTTCAGCCAGATCAGGCCTGCAAAGAAACTTCGTTTCACAGGCCTTTGTAAGAGATGTTTCCTGTAGGCTGTAAGAGCACTGTGCAGAGCGAGTTGTTTCATAGCTAGCCCAAAGAGCTGGAAGCAAGATGCTTTGGGGCCCAACTCGCCCTTTGTAAAGAAGCCTGCACGTTGTGCCTTTCAGCTCTAGGCCAATGTAGCACACCCAGAGCAGAAGTTCTACTTCAGCGAGATCAGGCCTGCAAAGAAACTGCGTTTCACAGGCCTTTGTAAGAGATGTTCCCGGTAGGCTGTAAGAGCACTGTGCAGAGCGAGTTGTTTCTTAGCTTCCCAAGGAGCTGGAAGCAAGATGCTTTGCGGACCAACTCGCCCTTTGCAAAGAAGCCTGCACGTTGTGCCTTTCAGCTCTTGGGCAATGTAGCACACGCAGAGCAGAAGTTCTAGTTCAGCCAGATCAGGCCTGCAAAGAAAGTGCGTTTCACAGGCCTTTGTAAGAGATGTTCCCGGTAGGCTGTAAGAGCAGTGTGCAGAGCGAGTTGTTTCTTAGCTTCCCAAAGAGCTGGAAGCAAGATGCTTTGGGGCCCAACTCGCCCTTTGGAAAGAAGCCTGCACGTTGTGCCTTTCAGCTCTAGGGCAATGTAGAGCACCCAGAGCAGAAGTTCCACTTCAGCCAGATCTGGCCTGCAAAGAAACTGCGTTTCACAGGCCTTTGTAAGAGATGTTCCCGGTAGGCTGTAAGAGCACTGTGCAGAGCGAGTTGTTTCTTAGCTTCCCAAAGAGCTGGAAGCAAGATGCTTTGGGGCCCAACTCGCCCTTTGGAACGAAGCCTGCACGTTGTGCCTTTCAGCTCTAGCGCCATGTAGCACACCCAGAGCAGAAGTTCTAGTTCAGCCAGATCAGGCCTGCAAAGAAACTGCGTTTCACAGGCCTTTGTAAGAGATGTTCCCGGTAGGCTGTAAGAGCACTGTGCAGAGCGACTTGTTTCTTAGCTTCCCAAAGAGCTGGAAGCAAGATGCTTTGCGGCCCAACTCGCCCTTTTGAAAGAAGCCTGCACGTTGTGCCTTTCAGCTCTAGGCCAATGTAGCACACCCAGAGCAGAAGTTCTACTTCAGCCAGATCAGGCCTGCAAAGAAACTGCGTTTCACAGGCCTTTGTAAGAGATGTTCCCCGTAGGCTGTAAGAGCACTGTGCAGAGCGAGTTGTTTCTTAGCTTCCCAAAGAGCTGGAAGCAAGATGCTTTGGGGCCCAACTCCCCCTTTGCAAAGAAGCCTGCACGTTGTGCCTTTCAGCTCTAGGGCAATGTAGCACACCCAGAGCAGAAGTTCTACTTCAGCCCGATCAGGCCTGCAAAGAAACTGCGTTTCACAGGCCTTTGTAAGAGATATTCCCGGTAGGCAGTAAGAGCACTGTGCAGAGCGAGTTGTTTCTTAGCTTCCCAAAGAGCTGGAAGCAAGATGCTTTGGGGCCCAACTCGCCCTTTGGAAAGAAGCCTGCACGTTGTGCCTTTCAGCTCTAGGGCAATGTAGCACACCCAGAGCAGAAGTTCCACTTCAGCCAGATCAGGCCAGCAAAGAAACTGCGTTTCACAGGCCTTGGTAAGAGATGTCCCGGTAGGCTGTAAGAGCACTGTGCAGAGCGTGTAGCTTCTTAGCTTCCCAAGGAGCTGGAAGCGAGATGCTTTGGGGCCCAACTCGCCCTTTGGAAAGAAGCCTGCACGTTGTCCCTTTCAGCTCTAGGGCAATGTAGCACACCCAGAGCAGAAGTTCCACTTGAGCCAGATCAGGCCTGCAAAGAAAGTGCGTTTCACAGGCCTTTGTAAGAGATGTTCCCAGTAGGCTGTAAGAGCACTGTGCAGAGCGAGTTGTTTCTTAGCTTCCCAAAGAGCTGGAAGCAAGATGCTTTGGTGCCCAAATCGCCCTTTGGAAAGAAGCCTGCACGTTGTGCCTTTCAGCTCTAGGGCAATGTAGCACACCCAGAGCAGAAGTTCCACTTCAGCCAGTTCAGGCCTGCAAAGAAACTGCGTTTCACAGGCCTTTGTAATAGATGTTCCCGGTAGGCTGTAAGAGCACTGTGCAGAGCGTGTTGTTTCTTAGCTTCCCAAGGAGCTGGAAGCAAGATGCTTTTGGGCCCAACTCGCCCTTTGGAAAGAAGCCTGCACGTTGTGCCTTTCAGCTCTAGGGCAATGTAGCACACCCAGAGCAGAAGTTCTAGTTCAGCCAGATCAGGCCTGCAAAGAAACTGCATTTCACAGGCCTTTGTAACTGATGCTCCCGGTAGGCTGTAAGAGCACTGTGCAGAGCGAGTTGTTTCATAGCTAGCCCAAGGAGCTGGAAGCAAGATGCTTTGGGGCCCAACTCGCCCTTTGGAAACAGGCCTGCACGTTGTGCCTTTCAGCTCTAGGGCAATGTAGCACACCCAGAGCAGAAGTTCTAGTTCAGCGTGATCAGGCCTGCAAAGAAACTGCATTTCACAGGCCTTTGTTAGTGATGGTTCCGGTAGGCTGTAAGAGCACTGTGCAGAGCGAGTTGTTTCATAGCTAGCCCAAAGAGCTGGAAGCAAGATGCTTTGGGGCCCAACTCGCCTTTTGCAAAGAAGCCTGCACATTGTGCCTTTCAGCTCTAGGGCCATGAAGCACACCCAGAGCAGAAGTTCTACTTCAGCCAGATCAGGCCTGCAAAGAAACTGCGTTTCACAGGCCTTTGTAATAGATGTTCCCGTTAGGCTGTAAGAGCACTGTGCAGAGCGAGTTGTTTCTTAGCTTCCCAAAGAGCTGGAAGCAAGATGCTTTGGGGCCCAAGTCGCCCTTTGGGAAGAAGCCTGCAGGTTGTGCCTTTCAGCTCTAGGCCAATGTAGCACACCCAGAGCAGAAGTTCTACTTCAGCGAGATCAGGCCTGCAAAGAAACTGCGTTTCACAGGCCTTTGTAAGAGATGTTCCCGGTAGGCTGTAAGAGCACTGTGCAGAGCGAGTAGTTTCTTAGCTTCCCAAGGAGCTGGAAGCAAGATGCTTTGCAGCCCAACTCGCCCTTTGCTAAGAAGCCTGCACGTTGTGCCTTTCAGCTCTTGGGCAATGTAGCACACGCAGAGCAGAAGTTCTAGTTCAGCCAGATCAGGCCTGCAAAGAAAGTGCGTTTCACAGGCCTTTGTAAGAGATGTTCCCGGTAGGCTGTAAGAGCAGTGTGCAGAGCGAGTTGTTACTTAGCTTCCCAAAGAGCTGGAAGCAAGATGCTTTGGGACCCAACTCGCCCTTTGGAAAGAAGCCTGCACGTTGTGCCTTTCAGCTCTAGGGCAATGTAGAGCACCCAGAGCAGAAGTTCCACTTCAGCCAGATCTGGCCTGCAAAGAAACTGCGTTTCACAGGCCTTTGTAAGAGATGTTCCCGGTAGGCTGTAAGAGCACTGTGCAGAGCGAGTTGTTTCTTAGCTTCCCAAAGAGCTGGAAGCAAGATGCTTTGGGGCCCAACTCGCCCTTTGGAACGAAGCCTGCACGTTGTGCCTTTCAGCTCTACCGCCATGTAGCACACCCAGAGCAGAAGTTCTAGTTCAGCCAGATCAGGCCTGCAAAGAAACTGCATTTCACAGGCCTTTGTAACTGATGCTCCCGGTAGGCTGTAAGAGCAATGTTCTGAGCGAGTTGTTTCATAGCTAGCCCAAAGAGCTGGAAGCAAGATGCTTTGGGGCCCAACTCACACTTTGGAAACAGGCCTGCACGTTGTGCCCTTCAGATCTAGGGCAATGTAGCACACCCAGAGCAGAAGTTCTAGTTCAGCGTGATCAGGCCTGCAAAGAAACTGCATTTCACAGGCCTTTGTTAGTGATGGTTCCGGTAGGCTGTAAGAGCACTGTGCAGAGCGAGTTGTTTCAAAGCTAGCCCAAAGAGCTGGAAGCAAGATGCTTTGGGGCCCAACTCGCCCTTTGGAAAGAAGCCTGCACGTTGTGCCTTTCAGCTCTAGGCCAATGTAGCACACCCAGAGCAGAAGTTCTACTTCAGCCAGATCAGGCCTGCAAAGAAACTGCGTTTCACAGGCCTTTGTAAGAGATGTTCCCGGTAGGCTGTAAGAGCACTGTGCAGAGCGAGTTGTTTCTTAGCTTCCCAAGGAGCTGGAAGCAAGATGCTTTGCGGCCCAACTCGCCCTTTGCAAAGAAGCCTGCACGTTGTGCCTTTCAGCTCTAGGGCAATTTAGCACACGCAGAGCAGAAGTTCTAGTTCAGCCAGATCAGGCCTGCAAAGAAACTGCGTTTCACAGGCCTTTGTAAGAGATGTTCCCGGTAGGCTGTAAGAGCACTGTGCAGAGCGAGTTGTTTCTTAGCTTCCCAAAGAGCTGGAAGCAAGATGCTTTGGGGCCCAACTCGCCCTTTGGAAAGAAGCCTGCACGTTGCGCCTTTCAGCTCTAGGGCAATGTAGCACACCCAGAGCAGAAGTTCTAGTTCAGCCAGATCAGGCCTGCAAAGAAACTGCGTTTCACAGGCCTTTGTAACAGATGTTCCCGGTAGGCTGTAAGAGCACTGTGCAGAGCGACTTGTTTCTTAGCTTCCCAAAGAGCTGGAAGCAAGATGCTTTGGGGCCCAACTCGCCCTTTGGAAAGAAGCCTGCACGTTGTGCCTTTCAGCTCTAGGCCAATGTAGCACACCCAGAGCAGAAGTTCTACTTCAGCCAGATCAGGCCTGCAAAGAAACTGCATTTCACAGGCCTTTGTAAGTGATGCTCCCGGTAGGCTGTAAGAGCACTGTGCAGAGCGAGTTGTTTCATAGCTAGCCCAAAGAGCTGGAAGCAAGATGCTCTGGGGCCCAACTCACCCTTTGCAAAGAAGCCTGCACGTTGTGCCTTTCAGCTCTAGGGCCATGTGGCACACCCAGAGCAGAAGTTCTACTTCAGCCAGATCAGGCCTGCAAAGAAACTGCGTTTCACAGGCCTTTGTAAGAGATGTTCCCCGTAGTCTGTAAGAGCACTGTGCACAGCGAGTTGTTTCTTAGCTTCCCAAAGAGCTGGAAGCAAGATGCTTTGGGGCCCAACTCGCCCTTTGGAAAGAAGCCTGCACGTTGTGCCTTTCAGCTCTAGGCCAATGTAGCACACCCAGAGCAGAAGTTCTACTTCAGCCAGATCAGGCCTGCAAAGAAACTGCGTTTCACAGGCCTTTGTAAGAGATGTTCCCGGTAGGCTGTAAGAGCACTGTGCAGAGCGACTTGTTTCTTAGCTTCCCAAGGAGCTGGAAGCAAGATGCTTTGCGGCCCAACTCGCCCTTTGCAAAGAAGCCTGCACGTTGTGCCTTTCAGCTCTAGGGCAATGTAGCACACGCAGAGCAGAAGTTCTAGTTCAGGCAGATCAGGCCTGCAAAGAAACTGCGTTTCACAGGCCTTTGTAAGAGATGTTCCCTGTAGGCTGTGAGAGCACTGTGCAGAGCGAGTTGTTTCTTAGCTTCCCAAAGAGCTGGAAGCAAGATGCTTTGGGGCCCAACTCGCCCTTTGGAAAGAAGCCTGCACGTTGCGCCTTTCAGCTCTAGGGCAATGTAGCACACCCAGAGCAGAAGTTCTAGTTCAGCCAGATCAGGCCTGCAAAGAAACTGCGTTTCACAGGCCTTTGTAAGAGATGTTCCTGGTAGCCTGTAAGAGCACTGTGCAGAGCGACTTGTTTCTTAGCTTCCCAAAGAGCTGGAAGCAAGATGCTTTCGGGCCCAACTCGCCCTTTGGAAAGAAGCCTGGACGTTGTGCCTTTCAGCTCTAGGGCAATGTAGCACACCCAGAGCAGAAGTTCTACATCAGCCAGATCAGGCCTGCCAAGAAACTGAGTTTCACAGGCATTTGTAAGATATGTTCCCGGTAGGCTGTAAGAGCACTGTGCAGAGCGAGTTGTTTCTTAGCTTCCCAAAGAGCTGGAAGCAAGATGCTTTGCGGCCCAACTCGCCCTTTGGAAAGAAGCCTGCACGTTGTTCCTTTCTGCTCTAGGGCAATGTAGCACACCCAGAGCAGAAGTTCTTCTTCAGCCAGATCAGGCTTGCAAAGAAACTGCATTTCACAGGCCTTTGTAGTGATGCTCCCGGTAGGCTGTAAGAGCACTGTGCAGAGCGAGTTGTTTCATAGCTAGCCCAAAGAGCTGGAAGCAAGATGCTTTGGGGCCCAACTCGCCCTTTGGAAAGAAGCCTGCACGTTGCGCCTTTCAGCTCTAGGGCAATGTAGCACACCCAGAGCAGAAGTTCTAGTTCAGCCAGATCAGGCCTGCAAAGAAACTGCGTTTCACAGGCCTTTGTAAGAGATGTTCCCGGTAGGCTGTAAGAGCACTGTGCAGAGCGACTTGTTTCTTAGCTTCCCAAAGAGCTGGAAGCAAGATGCTTTGGGGCCCAACTCGCCCTTTGGAAAGAAGCCTGCACGTTGTGCCTTTCAGCTCTAGGCCAATGTAGCACACCCAGAGCAGAAGTTCTACTTCAGCCAGATCAGGCCTGCAAAGAAACTCCGTTTGAGATGCCTTTGTAAGAGATGTTCCCGGTAGGCTGTAAAAGCACTGTGCAGAGCGAGTTGTTTCTTAGCTTCCCAAAGAGCTGGAAGCAAGATGCTTTGGGGCCCAACTCGCCCTTTGGAAAGAAGACTGAACGTTGTGCCTTTCAGCTCTAGGGAAATGTAGCACACCCAGAGCAGAAGTTCTGGTTCAGCCAGATTAGGCCTGCAAAGAAACTGCGTTTCACAGGTCCTTGTAACTGATGCTCCCGGTAGGCTGTAAGAGCACTGTGCAGAGCGAGTTGTTTCTTAGCTTCCCAAAGAGCTGGAAGCAAGATGCTTTGGGGCCCAACTCGCCCTTTGGAAAGAAGCCTGCACGTTGTGCCTTTCAGCTCTAGGCCAATGTAGCACACCCACAGCAGAAGTTCTACTTCAGCCACATCAGGCCTGCAAAGAAACTGCGTTTGAGAGGCCTTTGTAAGAGATGTTCCCGGTAGGCTGTAAGAGCACTGTGCAGAGCGAGTTGTTTCTTAGCTTCCCAAAGAGCTGGAAGCAAGATGCTTTGGGGCCCAACTCGCCCTTTGGAAAGAAGCCTGCACGTTGTGCCTTTCAGCTCTAGGGCAATGTAGCACACCCAGGTCAGAAGTTCAACTTCAGCCAGATCAGGCCTTCAAAGAAACTGCGTTTCACAGGCCTTAGTAAGACATGTTCCCCGTAGGCTGTAAGAGCACTGTGCAGAGCGAGTTGTTTCTTAGCTTCCCAAAGAGCTGGAAGCAAGATGCTTTGGGGCCCAACTCGCCCTTTGGAAAGAAGCCTGCACGTTGTGCCTTTCAGCTCTAGGGCCATGTAGCACACCCAGAGCAGAAGTTCTAGTTCAGCCAGATCAGGCCTGCAAAGAAACTGCATTTCACAGGCCTTTGTAACTGATGCTCCCGGTAGGCTGTAAGAGCACTGTGCAGAGCGAGTTGTTTCATAGCTAGCCCAAAGAGCTGGAAGCAAGATGCTTTGGGGCCCAACTCACCCTTTGGAAAGAAGCCTGCACGTTGTGCCTTTCAGCTCTAGGCCAATGTTGCACACCCAGAGCAGAAGTTCTACCTCAGCCAGATCAGGCCTGCAAAGAAACTGCGTTTCACAGGCCTTTGTAAGAGATGTTCCCTGTAGGCTGTAAGAGCACTGTGCAGAGCGAGTTGTTTCTTAGCTTCCCAAAGAGCTGGAAGCAAGATGCTTTGGGGCCCAACTCGCCCTTTGGAAAGAAGCCTGCACGTTGCGCCTTTCAGCTCTAGGGCAATGTAGCACACCCAGAGCAGAAGTTCTAGTTCAGCCAGATCAGGCCTGCAAAGAAACTGCGTTTCACAGGCCTTTGTAACAGATGTTCCCGGTAGGCTGTAAGAGCACTGTGCAGAGCGACTTGTTTCTTAGCTTCCCAAAGAGCTGGAAGCAAGATGCTTTGGGGCCCAACTCGCCCTTTGGAAAGAAGCCTGCACGTTGTGCCTTTCAGCTCTAGGCCAATGTAGCACACCCAGAGCAGAAGTTCTACTTCAGCCAGATCAGGCCTGCAAAGAAACTGCGTTTCACAGGCCTTTGTAAGAGATGTTCCCAGTAGGCTGTAAGAGCACTGTGCAGAGCGAGTTGTTTCTTAGCTTCCCAAGGAGCTGGAAGCAAGATGCTTTGGGGCCCAACTCGCCCTTTGGAAAGAAGCCTGCACGTTGTGCCTTTCAGCTCAGGGCCAATGTAGAACACCCAGAGCAGAAGTTCTACTTCAGCCATATCAGGCCTGCAAAGAAACTCGTTTCACAGGCCTTTGTAAGAGATGTTCCCGGTAGGCTGTAAGAGCACTCTGCAGAGCGAGTTGTTTCATGGCTAGCCCAAAGAGCTGGAAGAAAGATGCTTTGGGGCCCAACTCGCCCTTTGGAAAGAAGCCTGCACGTTGTGCCTTTCAGCTCTAGACCAATGTAGCACACCCAGAGCAGAAGTTCTACATCAGCCAGATCAGGCCTGCAAAGAAACTGCGTTTCACAGGCCTTTGTAAGCGATGTTCCCGGTAGGGTGTAAGAGCACTGTGCAGAGCGAGTTGATTCTTAGCTTCCCAAAGAGCTGGAAGCAAGATGCTTTGGGGCCCAACTCGCCCTTTGCAAAGAAGCCTGCACGTTGTGCCTTTCAGCTCTAGGCCAATGTAGCACACCCAGAGCAGAAGTTCTACTTCAGCCAGATCAGGCCTGCAAAGAAACTGCGTTTCACAGGCCTTTGTAAGAGATGTTCCCGGTAGGCTGTAAGAGCACTGTGCAGAGCGAGTTGTTTCTTAGCTTCCCAAAGAGCTGGAAGCAAGATGCTTTGGGGCCCAACTCGCCCTTTGCAAAGAAGCCTGCACGTTGTGCCTTTCAGCTCTAGGGCAATGTAGCACACCCAGAGCAGAAGTTCTACTTCAGCCCAATCAGGCCTGCAAAGAAACTGCGTTTCACAGGCCTTTGTAAGAGATATTCCCGGTAGGCAGTAAGAGCACTGTGCAGAGCGAGTTGTTTCTTAGCTTCCCAAAGAGCTGGAAGCAAGATGCTTTGGGGCCCAAATCGCCCTTTGGAAAGAAGCCTGCACGTTGTGCCTTTCAGCTCTAGGCCAATGTAGCACACCCAGAGCAGAAGTTCTAGTTCAGCCAGATCAGGCCTGCAAAGAAACTGCGTTTCACAGGCCTTTGTAAGAGATGTTCCCGGTAGGCTGTAAGAGCACTGTGCAGAGCGAGTTGTTTCTTAGCTTCCCAAAGAGCTGGAAGCAAGATGCTTTGGGGCCCAACTCGCCCTTTGGAAAGAAGCCTGCACGTTGTGCCTTTCAGCTCTAGGGCAATGTAGCACACCCAGAGCAGAAGTTCTACTTCAGCCAGATCAGGCCTGCAAAGAAACTGCGTTTCACAGGCCTTTGTAAGAGAAGTTCCCGGTAGGATGTAAGAGCACTGTGCAGAGCGAGTTGTTTCATAGCTAGCCCAAAGAGCTGGAAGCAAGATGCTTTGGGGCCCAACTCGCCCTTTGGAAAGAAGCCTGCACGTTGTGCCTTTCAGCTCTAGGGCCATGTAGCACACCCAGAGCAGAAGTTCTACCTCAGCCAGATCAGGCCTGCAAAGAAACTGCGTTTGAAAGGCCTTTGTATGAGATGTTCCCGGTAGGCTGTAAGAGCACTGTGCAGAGCGAGTTGTTTCTTAGCTTCCCAAAGAGCTGGAAGCAAGATGCTTTGGGGCCCAACTCGCCCTTTGGAAAGAAGCCTGCACGTTGTGCCTTTCAGCTCTAGGCCAATGTAGCACACCCAGAGCAGAAGTTCTACTTCAGCCAGATCAGGCCTGCAAAGAAACTGCGTTTCACAGGGGTTTGTAAGAGATGTTCGCGGTAGGCTGTAAGAGCACTGTGCAGAGCGAGTTGTTTCTTAGCTTCCCAAGGAGCTGGAAGCAAGATGCTTTGCGGCCCAACTCGCCCTTTGGAAAGAAGCCTGCACGTTGTGCCTTTCAGCTCTAGGGCAATGTAGCACACGCAGAGCAGAACTTCTAGTTCAGCCAGATCAGGCCTGCAAAGAAACTGCGTTTCACAGGCCTTTGTAAGAGATGTTCCCTGTAGGCTGTAAGAGCACTGTGCAGAGCGAGTTGTTTCTTAGCTTCCCAAAGAGCTGGAAGCAAGATGCTTTGGGGCCCAACTCGCCCTTTGGAAAGAAGCCTGCACGTTGCGCCTTTCAGCTCTAGGGCAATGTAGCACACCCAGAGCAGAAGTTCTAGTTCAGCCAGATCAGGCCTGCAAAGAAACTGCGTTTCACAGGCCTTTGTAAGAGATGTTCCCGGTAGGCTGTAAGAGCACTGTGCAGAGCGACTTGTTTCTTAGCTTCCCAAAGAGCTGGAAGCAAGATGCTTTGGGGCCCAACTCGCCCTTTGGAAAGAAGCCTGCACGTTGCGCCTTTCAGCTCTAGGGCAATGTAGCACACCCAGAGCAGAAGTTCTAGTTCAGCCAGATCAGGCCTGCAAAGAAACTGCGTTTCACAGGCCTTTGTAACAGATGTTCCCGGTAGGCTGTAAGAGCACTGTGCAGAGCGACTTGTTTCTTAGCTTCCCAAAGAGCTGGAAGCAAGATGCTTTGGGGCCCAACTCGCCCTTTGGAAAGAAGCCTGCACGTTGTGCCTTTCAGCTCTAGGCCAATGTAGCACACCCAGAGCAGAAGTTCTACTTCAGCCAGATCAGGCCTGCAAAGAAACTGCGTTTCACAGGCCTTTGTAAGAGATGTTCCCAGTAGGCTGTAAGAGCACTGTGCAGAGCGACTTGTTTCTTAGCTTCCCAAGGAGCTGGAAGCAAGATGCTTTGGGGCCCAACTCGCCCTTTGGAAAGAAGCCTGCACATTGTGCCTTTCAGCTCAGGGCCAATGTAGAACACCCAGAGCAGAAGTTCTACTTCAGCCATATCAGGCCTGCAAAGAAACTCGTTTCACAGGCCTTTGTAAGAGATGTTCCCGGTAGGCTGTAAGAGCACTCTGCAGAGCGAGTTGTTTCATGGCTAGCCCAAAGAGCTGGAAGAAAGATGCTTTGGGGCCCAACTCGCCCTTTGGAAAGAAGCCTGCACGTTGTGCCTTTCAGCTCTAGACCAATGTAGCACACCCAGAGCAGAAGTTCTACATCAGCCAGATCAGGCCTGCAAAGAAACTGCGTTTCACAGGCCTTTGTAAGCGATGTTCCCGGTAGGGTGTAAGAGCACTGTGCAGAGCGAGTTGATTCTTAGCTTCCCAAAGAGCTGGAAGCAAGATGCTTTGGGGCCCAACTCGCCCTTTGCAAAGAAGCCTGCACGTTGTGCCTTTCAGCTCTAGGCCAATGTAGCACACCCAGAGCAGAAGTTCTAGTTCAGCCAGATCAGGCCTGCAAAGAAACTGCGTTTCACAGGCCTTTGTAAGAGATGTTCCCGGTAGGCTGTAAGAGCACTGTGCAGAGCGAGTTGTTTCTTAGCTTCCCAAAGAGCTGGAAGCAAGATGCTTTGGGGCCCAACTCGCCCTTTGCAAAGAAGCCTGCACGTTGTGCCTTTCAGCTCTAGGGCAATGTAGCACACCCAGAGCAGAAGTTCTACTTCAGCCCAATCAGGCCTGCAAAGAAACTGCGTTTCACAGGCCTTTGTAAGAAATATTCCCGGTAGGCAGTAAGAGCACTGTGCAGAGCGAGTTGTTTCTTAGCTTCCCAAAGAGCTGGAAGCAAGATGCTTTGGGGCCCAAATCGCCCTTTGGAAAGAAGCCTGCACGTTGTGCCTTTCAGCTCTAGGCCAATGTAGCACACCCAGAGCAGAAGTTCTAGTTCAGCCAGATCAGGCCTGCAAAGAAACTGCGTTTCACAGGCCTTTGTAAGAGATGTTCCCGGTAGGCTGTAAGAGCACTGTGCAGAGCGAGTTGTTTCTTAGCTTCCCAAAGAGCTGGAAGCAAGATGCTTTGGGGCCCAACTCGCCCTTTGGAAAGAAGCCTGCACGTTGTGCCTTTCAGCTCTAGGGCAATGTAGCACACCCAGAGCAGAAGTTCTACTTCAGCCAGATCAGGCCTGCAAAGAAACTGCGTTTCACAGGCCTTTGTATAAGATGTTCCCGGTAGGCTGTAAGAGCACTGTGCAGAGCGAGTTGTTTCATAGCTAGCCCAAAGAGCTGGAAGCAAGATGCTTTGGGGCCCAACTCGCCCTTTGGAAAGAAGCCTGCACGTTGTGCCTTTCAGCTCTAGGGCCATGTAGCACACCCAGAGCAGAAGTTCTACCTCAGCCAGATCAGGCCTGCAAAGAAACTGCGTTTGAAAGGCCTTTGTATGAGATGTTCCCGGTAGGCTGTAAGAGCACTGTGCAGAGCGAGTTGTTTCTTAGCTTCCCAAAGAGCTGGAAGCAAGATGCTTTGGGGCCCAACTCGCCCTTTGGAAAGAAGCCTGCACGTTGTGCCTTTCAGCTCTAGGCCAATGTAGCACACCCAGAGCAGAAGTTCTACTTCAGCCAGATCAGGCCTGCAAAGAAACTGCGTTTCACAGGCCTTTGTAAGAGATGTTCCCGGTAGGCTGTAAGAGCACTGTGCAGAGCGAGTTGTTTCTTAGCTTCCCAAGGAGCTGGAAGCAAGATGCTTTGCGGCCCAACTCGCCCTTTGGAAAGAAGCCTGCACGTTGTGCCTTTCAGCTCTAGGGCAATGTAGCACACGCAGAGCAGAAGTTCTAGTTCAGCCAGATCAGGCCTGCAAAGAAACTGCGTTTCACAGGCCTTTGTAAGAGATGTTCCCTGTAGGCTGTAAGAGCACTGTGCAGAGCGAGTTGTTTCTTAGCTTCCCAAAGAGCTGGAAGCAAGATGCTTTGGGGCCCAACTCGCCCTTTGGAAAGAAGCCTGCACGTTGCGCCTTTCAGCTCTAGGGCAATGTAGCACACCCAGAGCAGAAGTTCTAGTTCAGCCAGATCAGGCCTGCAAAGAAACTGCGTTTCACAGGCCTTTGTAACAGATGTTCCCGGTAGGCTGTAAGAGCACTGTGCAGAGCGACTTGTTTCTTAGCTTCCCAAAGAGCTGGAAGCAAGATGCTTTGGGGCCCAACTCGCCCTTTGGAAAGAAGCCTGCACGTTGCGCCTTTCAGCTCTAGGGCAATGTAGCACACCCAGAGCAGAAGTTCTAGTTCAGCCAGATCAGGCCTGCAAAGAAACTGCGTTTCACAGGCCTTTGTAACAGATGTTCCCGGTAGGCTGTAAGAGCACTGTGCAGAGCGACTTGTTTCTTAGCTTCCCAAAGAGCTGGAAGCAAGATGCTTTGGGGCCCAACTCGCCCTTTGGAAAGAAGCCTGCACGTTGTGCCTTTCAGCTCTAGGCCAATGTAGCACACCCAGAGCAGAAGTTCTACTTCAGCCAGATCAGGCCTGCAAAGAAACTGCGTTTCACAGGCCTTTGTAAGAGATGTTCCCAGTAGGCTGTAAGAGCACTGTGCAGAGCGACTTGTTTCTTAGCTTCCCAAGGAGCTGGAAGCAAGATGCTTTGGGGCCCAACTCGCCCTTTGGAAAGAAGCCTGCACGTTGTGCCTTTCAGCTCAGGGCCAATGTAGAACACCCAGAGCAGAAGTTCTACTTCAGCCATATCAGGCCTGCAAAGAAACTCGTTTCACAGGCCTTTGTAAGAGATGTTCCCGGTAGGCTGTAAGAGCACTCTGCAGAGCGAGTTGTTTCATGGCTAGCCCAAAGAGCTGGAAGAAAGATGCTTTGGGGCCCAACTCGCCCTTTGGAAAGAAGCCTGCACGTTGTGCCTTTCAGCTCTAGACCAATGTAGCACACCCAGAGCAGAAGTTCTACATCAGCCAGATCAGGCCTGCAAAGAAACTGCGTTTCACAGGCCTTTGTAAGCGATGTTCCCGGTAGGGTGTAAGAGCACGGTGCAGAGCGAGTTGATTCTTAGCTTCCCAAAGAGCTGGAAGCAAGATGCTTTGGGGCCCAACTCGCTCTTTGCAAAGAAGCCTGCACGTTGTGCCTTTCAGCTCTAGGCCAATGTAGCACACCCAGAGCAGAAGTTCTACTTCAGCCAGATCAGGCATGCAAAGAAACTGCGTTTCACAGGCCTTTGTAAGAGATGTTCCCGGTAGGCTGTAAGAGCACTGTGCAGAGCGAGTTGTTTCTTAGCTTCCCAAAGAGCTGGAAGCAAGATGCTTTGGGGCCCAACTCGCCCTTTGCAAAGAAGCCTGCACGTTGTGCCTTTCAGCTCTAGGGCAATGTAGCACACCCAGAGCAGAAGTTCTACTTCAGCCCAATCAGGCCTGCAAAGAAACTGCGTTTCACAGGCCTTTGTAAGAGATATTCCCGGTAGGCAGTAAGAGCACTGTGCAGAGCGAGTTGTTTCTTAGCTTCCCAAAGAGCTGGAAGCAAGATGCTTTGGGGCCCAAATCGCCCTTTGGAAAGAAGCCTGCACGTTGTGCCTTTCAGCTCTAGGCCAATGTAGCACACCCAGAGCAGAAGTTCTAGTTCAGCCAGATCAGGCCTGCAAAGAAACTGCGTTTCACAGGCCTTTGTAAGAGATGTTCCCGGTAGGCTGTAAGAGCACTCTGCAGAGCGAGTTGTTTCTTAGCTTCCCAAAGAGCTGGAAGCAAGATGCT
Organism: Equus caballus; assembly: GCF_041296265.1. NCBI lineage: Eukaryota > Metazoa > Chordata > Mammalia > Perissodactyla > Equidae > Equus > Equus caballus. The sequence continues at coordinate 50,257,265 of NC_091688.1, read as the reverse complement.
TTGGGGCCCAACTCGCCCTTTGCAAAGAAGCCTGCACGTTGTGCCTTTCAGCTCTAGGGCAATGTAGCACACCCAGAGCAGAAGTTCTACTTCAGCCCAATCAGGCCTGCAAAGAAACTGCGTTTCACAGGCCTTTGTAAGAAATATTCCCGGTAGGCAGTAAGAGCACTGTGCAGAGCGAGTTGTTTCTTAGCTAGCCCAAAGAGCTGGAAGCAAGATGCTTTGGGGCCCAACTCGCCCTTTGGAAAGAAGCCTGCACGTTGTGCCTTTCAGCTCTAGGGCCATGTAGCACACCCAGAGCAGAAGTTCTACCTCAGCCAGATCAGGCCTGCAAAGAAACTGCGTTTGAAAGGCCTTTGTATGAGATGTTCCCGGTAGGCTGTAAGAGCACTGTGCAGAGCGAGTTGTTTCTTAGCTTCCCAAAGAGCTGGAAGCAAGATGCTTTGGGGCCCAACTCGCCCTTTGGAAAGAAGCCTGCACGTTGTGCCTTTCAGCTCTAGGCCAATGTAGCACACCCAGAGCAGAAGTTCTACTTCAGCCAGATCAGGCCTGCAAAGAAACTGCGTTTCACAGGCCTTTGTAAGAGATGTTCCCGGTAGGCTGTAAGAGCACTGTGCAGAGCGAGTTGTTTCTTAGCTTCCCAAGGAGCTGGAAGCAAGATGCTTTGCGGCCCAACTCTCCCTTTGGAAAGAAGCCTGCACGTTGTGCCTTTCAGCTCTAGGGCAATGTAGCACACGCAGAGCAGAAGTTCTAGTTCAGCCAGATCAGGCCTGCAAAGAAACTGCGTTTCACAGGCCTTTGTAAGAGATGTTCCCTGTAGGCTGTAAGAGCACTGTGCAGAGCGAGTTGTTTCTTAGCTTCCCAAAGAGCTGGAAGCAAGATGCTTTGGGGCCCAACTCGCCCTTTGGAAAGAAGCCTGCACGTTGCGCCTTTCAGCTCTAGGGCAATGTAGCACACCCAGAGCAGAAGTTCTAGTTCAGCCAGATCAGGCCTGCAAAGAAACTGCGTTTCACAGGCCTTTGTAACAGATGTTCCCGGTGGGCTGTAAGAGCACTGTGCAGAGCGACTTGTTTCTTAGCTTCCCAAAGAGCTGGAAGCAAGATGCTTTGGGGCCCAACTCGCCCTTTGGAAAGAAGCCTGCACGTTGCGCCTTTCAGCTCTAGGGCAATGTAGCACACCCAGAGCAGAAGTTCTAGTGCAGCCAGATCAGGCCTGCAAAGAAACTGCGTTTCACAGGCCTTTGTAACAGATGTTCCCGGTAGGCTGTAAGAGCACTGTGCAGAGCGACTTGTTTCTTAGCTTCCCAAAGAGCTGGAAGCAAGATGCTTTGGGGCCCAACTCGCCCTTTGGAAAGAAGCCTGCACGTTGTGCCTTTCAGCTCTAGGCCAATGTAGCACACCCAGAGCAGAAGTTCTACTTCAGCCAGATCAGGCCTGCAAAGAAACTGCGTTTCACAGGCCTTTGTAAGAGATGCTCCCAGTAGGCTGTAAGAGCACTGTGCAGAGCGACTTGTTTCTTAGCTTCCCAAGGAGCTGGAAGCAAGATGCTTTGGGGCCCAACTCGCCCTTTGGAAAGAAGCCTGCACGTTGTGCCTTTCAGCTCAGGGCCAATGTAGAACACCCAGAGCAGAAGTTCTACTTCAGCCATATCAGGCCTGCAAAGAAACTCGTTTCACAGGCCTTTGTAAGAGATGTTCCCGGTAGGCTGTAAGAGCACTCTGCAGAGCGAGTTGTTTCATGGCTAGCCCAAAGAGCTGGAAGAAAGATGCTTTGGGGCCCAACTCGCCCTTTGGAAAGAAGCCTGCACGTTGTGCCTTTCAGCTCTAGACCAATGTAGCACACCCAGAGCAGAAGTTCTACATCAGCCAGATCAGGCCTGCAAAGAAACTGCGTTTCACAGGCCTTTGTAAGCGATGTTCCCGGTAGGGTGTAAGAGCACGGTGCAGAGCGAGTTGATTCTTAGCTTCCCAAAGAGCTGGAAGCAAGATGCTTTGGGGCCCAACTCGCTCTTTGCAAAGAAGCCTGCACGTTGTGCCTTTCAGCTCTAGGCCAATGTAGCACACCCAGAGCAGAAGTTCTACTTCAGCCAGATCAGGCATGCAAAGAAACTGCGTTTCACAGGCCTTTGTAAGAGATGTTCCCGGTAGGCTGTAAGAGCACTGTGCAGAGCGAGTTGTTTCTTAGCTTCCCAAAGAGCTGGAAGCAAGATGCTTTGGGGCCCAACTCGCCCTTTGCAAAGAAGCCTGCACGTTGTGCCTTTCAGCTCTAGGGCAATGTAGCACACCCAGAGCAGAAGTTCTACTTCAGCCCAATCAGGCCTGCAAAGAAACTGCGTTTCACAGGCCTTTGTAAGAGATATTCCCGGTAGGCAGTAAGAGCACTGTGCAGAGCGAGTTGTTTCTTAGCTTCCCAAAGAGCTGGAAGCAAGATGCTTTGGGGCCCAAATCGCCCTTTGGAAAGAAGCCTGCACGTTGTGCCTTTCAGCTCTAGGCCAATGTAGCACACCCAGAGCAGAAGTTCTAGTTCAGCCAGATCAGGCCTGCAAAGAAACTGCGTTTCACAGGCCTTTGTAAGAGATGTTCCCGGTAGGCTGTAAGAGCACTCTGCAGAGCGAGTTGTTTCTTAGCTTCCCAAAGAGCTGGAAGCAAGAAGCTTTGGGGCCCAACTCGCCCTTTGGAAAGAAGCCTGCACGTTGTGCCTTTCAGCTCTAGGGCAATGTAGCACACCCAGAGCAGAAGTTCTACTTCAGCCAGATCAGGCCTGCAAAGAAACTGCGTTTCACAGGCCTTTGTAAGAGATGTTCCCGGTAGGCTGTAAGAGCACTGTGCAGAGCGAGTTGTTTCATAGCTAGCCCAAAGAGCTGTGAGCAAGATGCTTTGGGGCCCAACTCGCCCTTTGGAAAGAAGCCTGCACGTTGTGCCTTTCAGCTCTAGGGCCATGTAGCACACCCAGAGCAGAAGTTCTACCTCAGCCAGATCAGGCCTGCAAAGAAACTGCGTTTGAAAGGCCTTTGTATGAGATGTTCCCGGTAGGCTGTAAGAGCACTGTGCAGAGCGAGTTGTTTCTTAGCTTCCCAAAGAGCTGGAAGCAAGATGCTTTGGGGCCCAACTCGCCCTTTGGAAAGAAGCCTGCACGTTGTGCCTTTCAGCTCTAGGCCAATGTAGCACACCCAGAGCAGAAGTTCTACATCAGCCAGATCAGGCCTGCAAAGAAACTGCGTTTCACAGGCCTTTGTAAGAGATGTTCCCGGTAGGCTGTAAGAGCACTGTGCAGAGCGAGTTGTTTCTTAGCTTCCCAAGGAGCTGGAAGCAAGATGCTTTGCGGCCCAACTCTCCCTTTGGAAAGAAGCCTGCACGTTGTGCCTTTCAGCTCTAGGGCAATGTAGCACACGCAGAGCAGAAGTTCCACTTCAGCCAGATCAGGCCTGCAAAGAAACTGCGTTTCACAGGCCTTTGTAAGAGATGTTCCCTGTAGGCTGTAAGAGCACTGTGCAGAGCGAGTTGTTTCTTAGCTTCCCAAAGAGCTGGAAGCAAGATGCTTTGGGGCCCAACTCGCCCTTTGGAAAGAAGCCTGCACGTTGCGCCTTTCAGCTCTAGGGCAATGTAGCACACCCAGAGCAGAAGTTCTAGTTCAGCCAGATCAGGCCTGCAAAGAAACTGCGTTTCACAGGCCTTTGTAACAGATGTTACCGGTAGGCTGTAAGAGCACTGTGCAGAGCTAATTGTTTCTTAGCTTCCCAAAGAGCTGGAAGCAAGATGCTTTGGGGCCCAACTCGCCCTTTGGAAAGAAGCCTGCACGTTCTGCCTTCCAGCTCTAGGCCAATGTAGCACACCCAGAGCAGAAGTTCTACTTCAGCCAGATCAGGCCTGCAAAGAAACTGCGTTTCACAGGCCTTTGTAAGAGATGTTCCCAGTAGGCTGTAAGAGCACTGTGCAGAGCGACTTGTTTCTTAGCTTCCCAAGGAGCTGGAAGCAAGATGCTTTGGGGCCCAACTCGCCCTTTGGAAAGAAGCCTGCACGTTGTGCCTTTCAGCTCAGGGCCAATGTAGAACACCCAGAGCAGAAGTTCTACTTCAGCCATATCAGGCCTGCAAAGAAACTCGTTTAACAGGCCTTTGTAAGAGATGTTCCCGGTAGGCTGTAAGAGCACTGTGCAGAGCGAGTTGTTTCTTAGCTTCCCAAAGAGCTGGAAGCAAGATGCTTTGGGGCCCAACTCGCCCTTTGGAAAGAAGCCTGCACGTTGTGCCTTTCAGCTCTAGGGCAATGTAGAGCACCCAGAGCAGAAGTTCCACTTCAGCCAGATCAGGCCTGCAAAGAAACTGCGTTTCACAGGCCTTTGTAAGAGATGTTCCCGGTAGGCTGTAAGAGCACTGTGCAGAGCGAATTGTTTCTTAGCTTCCCAAAGAGCTGGAAGCAAGATGCTTTGGGGCCCAACTCGCCCTTTGGAAAGAAGCCTGCACGTTCTGCCTTTCAGCTCTAGGGCAATGTAGCACACCCAGAGCAGAAGTTCTACCTCAGCCAGATCAGGCCTGCAAAGAAACTGCGTTTGACAGGCCTTTGTATGAGATGTTCCCGGTAGGCTGTAAGAGCACTGTGCAGAGCGACTTGTTTCTTAGCTTCCCAAAGAGCTGGAAGCAAGATGCTTTGGGGCCCAACTCAACCTTTGGAAAAAAGCCTGCACGTTGTCCCTTTCAGCTCTAGGCCAATGTAGCACACCCAGAGCAGAAGTTCTACTTCAGCCACATCAGGCCTGCAAAGAAACTGCGTTTCACAGGCCTTTGTAAGAGATGTTCCCCGTAGGCTGTAAGAGCACTGTGCAGAGCGAGTTGTTTCTTAGCTTCCCAAGGAGCTGGAAGCAAGATGCTTTGCGGCCCATCTCGCCCTTTGGAAAGAAGCCTGCACGTTGTGCCTTTCAGCTCTAGGGCCATGAAGCACACCCAGAGCAGAACTTCTACTTCAGCCAGATCAGGCCTGCAAAGAAACTGCGTTTCACAGGCCTTTGTAAGAGATGTTCCCGGTAGTCTGTAAGAGCACTGTGCAGAGCGAGTTGTTTCTTAGCTTCCCAAAGAGCTGGAAGCAAGATGCTTTGGGGCCCAACTCGCCCTTTGGAAAGAAGCCTGCAGGTTGTGCCTTTCAGCTCTAGGCCAATGTAGCACACCCAGAGCAGAAGTTCTACTTCAGCCAGATCAGGCCTGCAAAGAAACTGCGTTTCACAGGCCTTTGTAAGAGATGTTCCCGGTAGGCTGTAAGAGCACTGTGCAGAGCGAGTTGTTTCTTAGCTTCCAAAGGAGCTGGAAGCAAGATGCTTTGCGGCCCAACTCGCCCTTTGCAAAGAAGCCTGCACGTTGCGCCTTTCAGCTCTAGGGCAATGTAGCACACGCAGAGCAGAAGTTCTAGTTCAGCCAGATCAGGCCTGCAAAGAAACTGCGTTTCAGAAGCCTTTGTAAGAGATGTTCCTGGTAGGCTGTTAGAGCACTGTGCAGAGCGTGTTGCTTCTTAGCTTCCCAAAGAGCTGGAAGCAAGATGCTTTGCGGCCCAACTCGCCCTTTTGAAAGAAGCCTGCACGTTGTGCCTTTCAGCTCTAGGCCAATGTAGCACACCCAGAGCAGAAGTTCTAGTTCAGCCAGATCAGGCCTGCAAAGAAACTGCGTTTCACAGGCCTTTGTAAGAGATGTTCCCGGTAGGCTGTAAGAGCACTGTGCAGAGCGAGTTGTTTCTTAGCTTCCCAAAGAGCTGGAAGCAAGATGCTTTGGGGCCCAACTCGCCCTTTGCAAAGAAGCCTGCACGTTGTGCCTTTCAGCTCTAGGGCAATGTAGCACACCCAGAGCAGAAGTTCTACTTCAGCCCAATCAGGCCTGCAAAGACACTGCGTTTCACAGGCCTTTGTAAGAGATATTCCTGGTAGGCAGTAAGAGCACTGTGCAGAGCGAGTTGTTTCTTAGCTTCCCAAAGAGCTGGAAGCAAGATGCTTTGGGGCCCAACTCGCCCTTTGCAAAGAAGCCTGCACGTTGTGCCTTTCAGCTCTAGGGCAATGTAGCACACCCAGAGCAGAAGTTCCACTTCATCCAGATCAGGCCTGCAAAGAAACTGCGTTTCACAGGCCTTTGTAAGAGATGTTCCCGGTAGGCTGTAAGAGCACTGTGCAGAGCGAGTTGTTTCTTAGCTTCCCAAAGAGCTGGAAGCAAGAAGCTTTGGGGCCCAACTCGCCCTTTGGAAAGAAGCCTGCACGTTGTGCCTTTCAGCTCTAGGCCAATGTAGCACACCCAGAGCAGAAGTTCTACTTCAGCCAGATCAGGCCTGCAAAGAAACTTCGTTTCACAGGCCTTTGTAAGAGATGTTCCCTGTAGGCTGTAAGAGCACTGTGCAGAGCGAGTTGTTTCATAGCTAGCCCAAAGAGCAGGAAGCAAGATGCTTTGGGGCCCAACTCGCCCTTTGTAAAGAAGCCTGCACGTTGTGCCTTTCAGCTCTAGGCCAATGTAGCACACCCAGAGCAGAAGTTCTACTTCAGCGAGATCAGGCCTGCAAAGAAACTGCATTTCACAGGCCTTTGTAAGAGATGTTCCCGGTAGGCTGTAAGAGCACTGTGCAGAGCGAGTTGTTTCCTAGCTTCCCAAGGAGCTGGAAGCAAGATGCTTTGCGGCCCAACTCGCCCTTTGCAAAGAAGCCTGCACGTTGTGCCTTTCAGCTCTTGGGCAAAGTAGCACACGCAGAGCAGAAGTTCTAGTTCAGCCAGATCAGGCCTGCAAAGAAAGTGCGTTTCACAGGCCTTTGTAAGAGATGTTCCCGGTAGGCTGTAAGAGCAGTGTGCAGAGCGAGTTGTTTCTTAGCTTCCCAAAGAGCTGGAAGCAAGATGCTTTGGGGCCCAAGTCGCCCTTTGGAAAGAAGCCTGCACGTTGTGCCTTTCAGCTCTAGGGCAATGTAGAGCACCCAGAGCAGAAGTTCCACTTCAGCCAGATCTGGCCTGCAAAGAAACTGCGTTTCACAGGCCTTTGTAAGAGATGTTCCTGGTAGGCTGTTAGAGCACTGTGCAGAGCGTGTTGCTTCTTAGCTTCCCAAAGAGCTGGAAGCAAGATGCTTTGCGGCCCAACTTGCCCTTTTGAAAGAAGCCTGCACGTTGTGCCTTTCAGCTCTAGGCCAATGTAGCACACCCAGAGCAGAAGTTCTACTTCAGCCAGATCAGGCCTGCAAAGAAACTGCGTTTCACAGGCCTTTGTAAGAGATGTTCCCCGTAGGCTGTAAGAGCACTGTGCAGAGCGAGTTGTTTCTTAGCTTCCCAAAGAGCTGGAAGCAAGATGCTTTGGGGCCCAACTCGCCCTTTGCAAAGAAGCCTGCACGTTGTGCCTTTCAGCTCTAGGGCAATGTAGCACACCCAGAGCAGAAGTTCTACTTCAGCCCAATCAGGCCTGCAAAGAAACTGCGTTTCACAGGCCTTTGTAAGAGATGTTCCCGGTAGGCTGTAAGAGCAGTGTGCAGAGCGAGTTGTTTCTTAGCTTCCCAAAGAGCTGGAAGCAAGATGCTTTGGGGCCCAACTCGCCCTTTGGAAAGAAGCCTGCACGTTGTGCCTTTCAGCTCTAGGGCAATGTAGAGCACCCAGAGCAGAAGTTCCACTTCAGCCAGATCTGGCCTGCAAAGAAACTGCGTTTCACAGGCCTTTGTAAGAGATGTTCCCGGTAGGCTGTAAGAGCACTGTGCAGAGCGAGTTGTTTCTTAGCTTCCCAAAGAGCTGGAAGCAAGATGCTTTGGGGCCCAACTCGCCCTTTGGAACGAAGCCTGCACGTTGTGCCTTTCAGCTCTAGCGCCATGTAGCACACCCAGAGCAGAAGTTCTAGTTCAGCCAGATCAGGCCTGCAAAGAAACTGCATTTCACAGGCCTTTGTAACTGATGCTCCCGGTAGGCTGTAAGAGCACTGTGCAGAGCGAGTTGTTTCATAGCTAGCCCAAAGAGCTGGAAGCAAGATGCTTTGGGGCCCAACTCGCCCTTTGGAAACAGGCCTGCAGGTTGTGCCCTTCAGATCTAGGGCAATGTAGCACACCCAGAGCAGAAGTTCTAGTTCAGCGTGATCAGGCCTGCAAAGAAACTGCATTTCACAGGCCTTTGTTAGTGATGGTTCCGGTAGGCTGTAAGAGCACTGTGCAGAGCGAGTTGTTTCATAGCTAGCCCAAAGAGCTGGAAGCAAGATGATTTGGGGCCCAACTCGCCTTTTGCAAAGAAGCCTGCACATTGTGCCTTTCAGCTCTAGGGCCATGAAGCACAACCAGAGAAGAAGTTCTACTTCAGCCAGATCAGGCCTGCAAAGAAACTGCGTTTCACAGGCCTTTGTAAGAGATGTTCCCGGTAGGCTGTAAGAGCACTGTGCAGAGCGAGTAGTTTCTTAGCTTCCCAAGGAGCTGGAAGCAAGATGCTTTGCGGCCCAACTCGCCATTTTCAAAGAAGCCTGCACGTTCCGCCTTTCAGCTCTAGGGCAATGTAGCACACGCAGAGCAGAAGTTCTAGTTCAGCCAGATCAGGCCTGCAAAGAAACTGCGTTTCACAGGCCTTTGTAAGAGATGTTCCCGGTAGGCTGTTAGAGCACTGCGCAGAGCGACTTGTTTCTTAGCTTCCCAAAGAGCTGGAAGCAAGATGCTTTGCGGCCCAACTCGCCCTTTTGAAAGAAGCCTGCACGTTGTGCCTTTCAGCTCTAGGCCAATGTAGCACACCCAGAGCAGATGTTCTACTTCAGCCAGATCAGGCCTGCAAAGAAACTGCGTTTCACAGGCCTTTGTAAGAGATGTTCCCCGTAGGCTGTAAGAGCACTGTGCAGAGCGAGTTGTTTCTTAGCTTCCCAAAGAGCTGGAAGCAAGATGCTTTGGGGCCCAACTCGCCCTTTGCAAAGAAGCCTGCACGTTGTGCCTTTCAGCTCTAGGGCAATGTAGCACACCCAGAGCAGAAGTTCTACTTCAGCCCAATCAGGCCTGCAAAGAAACTGCGTTTCACAGGCCTTTGTAAGAGATATTCCCGGTAGGCAGTAAGAGCACTGTGCAGAGCGAGTTGTTTCTTAGCTTCCCAAAGAGCTGGAAGCAAGATGCTTTGGGGCCCAACTCGCCCTTTGGAAAGAAGCCTGCACGTTGTGCCTTTCAGCTCTAGGGCAATGTAGCACACCCAGAGCAGAAGTTCCACTTCATCCAGATCAGGCCTGCAAAGAAACTGCGTTTCACAGGCCTTTGTAAGAGATGTTCCCGGTAGGCTGTAAGAGCACTGTGCAGAGCGAGTTGTTTCTTAGCTTCCCAAAGAGCTGGAAGCAAGAAGCTTTGGGGCCCAACTCGCCCTTTGGAAAGAAGCCTGCACGTTGTGCCTTTCAGCTCTAGGCCAATGTAGCACACCCAGAGCAGAAGTTCTACTTCAGCCAGATCAGGCCTGCAAAGAAACTGCGTTTCACACGCCTTTGTAAGAGATGTTCCCCGTAGGCTGTAAGAGCACTGTGCAGAGCGAGTTGTTTCTTAGCTTCCCAAAGAGCTGGAAGCAAGATGTTTTGGGGCCCAACTCGCCCTTTGGAAAGAAGCCTGCACGTTGTGCCTTTCAGCTCTAGGGAAATGTAGCACAGCCAGAGCAGAAGTTCTGGTTCAGCCAGAATAGGCCTGCAAAGAAACTGCATTTCACAGGCCTTTGTAACTGATGCTCCCGCTAGGCTGTAAGAGCACTGTGCAGAGCGAGTTGTTTCTTAGCTTCCCAAAGAGCTGGAAGCAAGATGCTTTGGGGCCCAACTCGCCCTTTGGAAAGAAGCCTGCACGTTGTGCCTTTCAGCTCTAGGGCAATGTAGCACACCCAGAGCAGAAGTTCCACTTCATCCAGATCAGGCCTGCAAAGAAACTGCGTTTCACAGGCCTTTGTAAGAGATGTTCCCGGTAGGCTGTAAGAGCACTGTGCAGAGCGAGTTGTTTCTTAGCTTCCCAAAGAGCTGGAAGCAAGAAGCTTTGGGGCCCAACTCGCCCTTTGGAAAGAAGCCTGCACGTTGTGCCTTTCAGCTCTAGGCCAATGTAGAGCACAAAGAGCAGAAGTTCCACTTCAGCCAGATCTGGCCTGCAAAGAAACTGCGTTTCACAGGCCTTTGTAAGAGATGTTCCCGGTAGGCTGTAAGAGCACTGTGCAGAGCGAGTTTTTTCTTAGCTTCCCAAAGAGCTGGAAGCAAGATGCTTTGGGGCCCAACTCGCCCTTTGGAACGAAGCCTGCACGTTGTGCCTTTCAGCTCTAGCGCCATGTAGCACACCCAGAGCAGAAGTTCTAGTTCAGCCAGATCAGGCCTGCAAAGAAACTGCATTTCACAGGCCTTTGTAACTGATGCTCCTGGTAGGCTGTAAGAGCACTGTGCAGAGCGAGTTGTTTCATAGCTAGCCCAAAGAGCTGGAAGCAAGATGCTTTGGGGCCCAACTCGCCCTTTGGAAACAGGCCTGCACGTTGTGCCCTTCAGATCTAGGGCAATGTAGCACACCCAGAGCAGAAGTTCTAGTTCAGCGTGATCAGGCCTGCAAAGAAACTGCATTTCACAGGCCTTTGTTAGTGATGGTTCCGGTAGGCTGTAAGAGCACTGTGCAGAGCGAGTTGTTTCAGAGCTAGCCCAAAGAGCTGGAAGCAAGATGCTTTGGGGCCCAACTCGCCTTTTGCAAAGAAGCCTGCACATTGTGCCTTTCAGCTCTAGGGCCATGAAGCACACCCAGAGCAGAAGTTCTACTTCAGCCACATCAGGCCTGCAAAGAAACTGCGTTTCACAGGCCTTTGTAAGAGATGTTCCCCGTAGGCTGTAAGAGCACTGTGCAGAGCGAGTTGTTTCTTAGCTTCCCAAAGAGCTGGAAGCAAGATGCTTTGGGGCCCAACTCGCCCTTTGGAAAGAAGCCTGCAGGTTGTGCCTTTCAGCTCTAGGCCAATGTAGCACACCCAGAGCAGAAGTTCTACTTCAGCCACATCAGGCCTGCAAAGAAACTGCGTTTCACAGGCCTTTGTAAGAGATGTTCCCGGTAGGCTGTAAGAGCACTGTGCAGAGCGAGTAGTTTCTTAGCTTCCCAAGGAGCTGGAAGCAAGATGCTTTGCGGCCCAACTCGCCCTTTGCAAAGAAGCCTGCACGTTCCGCCTTTCAGCTCTAGGGCAATGTAGCACACGCAGAGCAGAAGTTCTAGTTCAGCCAGATCAGGCCTGCAAAAAAACTGCGTTTCACAGGCCTTTGTAAGAGATGTTCCCGGTAGGCTGTTAGAGCACTGTGCAGAGCGACTTGTTTCTTAGCTTCCCAAAGAGCTGGAAGCAAGATGCTTTGGGGCCCAACTCGCCCTTTTGAAAGAAGCCTGCACGTTGTGCCTTTCAGCTCTAGGCCAATGTAGCACACCCAGAGCAGATGTTCTACTTCAGCCAGATCAGGCCTGCAAAGAAACTGCGTTTCACAGGCCTTTGTAAGAGATGTTCCCCGTAGGCTGTTAGAGCACTGTGCAGAGCGACTTGTTTCTTAGCTTCCCAAAGAGCTGGAAGCAAGATGCTTTGGGGCCCAACTCGCCCTTTGGAAAGAAGCCTGCACGTTGTGCCTTTCAGCTCTAGGGCAATGTAGCACACCCAGAGCAGAAGTTCCACTTCATCCAGATAAGGCCTGCAAAGAAACTGCGTTTCACAGGCCTTTGTAAGAGATGTTCCCGGTAGGCTGTAAGAGCACTGTGCAGAGCGAGTTGTTTCTTAGCTTCCCAAAGAGCTGGAAGCAAGAAGCTTTGGGGCCCAACTCGCCCTTTGACAAGAAGCCTGCACGTTGTGCCTTTCAGCTCTAGGCCAATGTAGCACACCCAGAGCAGAAGTTCTACTTCAGCCAGATCAGGCCTGCAAAGAAACTTCGTTTCACAGGCCTTTGTAAGAGATGTTCCCTGTAGGCTGTAAGAGCACTGTGCAGAGCGAGTTGTTTCATAGCTAGCCCAAAGAGCTGGAAGCAAGATGCTTTGGGGCACAACTCGCCCTTTGTAAAGAAGCCTGCACGTTGTGCCTTTCAGCTCTAGGCCAATGTAGCACACCCAGAGCAGAAGTTCTACTTCAGCGAGATCAGGCCTGCAAAGAAACTGCGTTTCACAGGCCTTTGTAAGAGATGTTCCCGGTAGGCTGTAAGAGCACTGTGCAGAGCGAGTTGTTTCTTAGCTTCCCAAGGAGCTGGAAGCAAGATGCTTTGCGGCCCAACTCGCCCTTTGGAAAGAAGCCTGCACGTTGTGCCTTTCAGCTCTAAGGCAATGTAGAGCACCCAGAGCAGAAGTTACACTTCAGCCAGATCTGGCCTGCAAGGAATCTGCGTTTCACAGGCCTTTGTAAGAGATGTTCCCGGTAGGCTGTAAGAGCACTGTGCAGAGCGAGTTGTTTCTTAGCTTCCCAAAGAGCTGGAAGCAAGATGCTTTGGGGCCCAACTCGCCCTTTGGAACGAAGCCTGCACGTTGTGCCTTTCAGCTCTAGCGCCATGTAGCACACCCAGAGCAGAAGTTCTAGTTCAGCCAGATCAGGCCTGCAAAGAAACTGCATTTCACAGGCCTTTGTAACTGATGCTCCCGGTAGGCTGTAAGAGCACTGTGCAGAGCGAGTTGTTTCTTAGCTTCCCAAAGAGCTGGAAGCAAGATGCTTTGGGGCCCAACTCGCCCTTTGGAAAGAAGACTGCACGTTGTGCCTTTCAGCTCTAGGGCAATGTAGAGCACCCAGAGCAGAAGTTCCACTTCAGCCAGATCAGGCCTGCAAAGAAACTGCGTTTCACAGGCCTTAGTAAGAGATGTTCCCCGTAGGCTGTAAGAGCACTGTGCAGAGCGAGTTGTTTCTTAGCTTCCCAAAGAGCTGGAAGCAAGATGCTTTGGGGCCCAACTCGCCCTTTGGAAAGAAGCCTGCACGTTGTGCCTTTCAGCTCTAGGGAAATGTAGCACAGCCAGAGCTGAAGTTCTGGTTCAGCCAGATTAGGCCTGCAAAGAAACTGCATTTCACAGGCCTTTGTAACTGATGCTCCCGGTAGGCTGTAAGAGCACTGTGCAGAGCGAGTTGTTTCTTAGCTTCCCAAAGAGCTGGAAGCAAGATGCTTTGGGGCCCAACTCGCCCTTTGGAAAGAAGCCTGCAGGTTGTGCCTTTCAGCTCTAGGGCAATGTAGCACACCCAGAGCAGAAGTTCCACTTCAGCCAGATCAGGCCTGCAAAGAAACTGCATTTCACAGGCCTTTGTAAGAGATGTTCCCGGTAGGCTGTAAGAGCACTGTGCAGAGCGAGTTGTTTCTTAGCTTCCCAAAGAGCTGGAAGCAAGAAGCTTTGGGGCCCAACTCGCCCTTTGACAAGAAGCCTGCACGTTGTGCCTTTCAGCTCTAGGCCAATGTAGCACACCCAGAGCAGAGGTTCTACTTCAGCCATATCAGGCCTGCAAAGAAACTGCGTTTCACAGGCCTTTGTAAGAGATGTTCCCGGTAGGCAGTAAGAGCACTGTGCAGAGCGAGTTGTTTCTTAGCTGCCCAAAGAGCTGGAAGCAAGATGCTTTGTGGCCCAACTCGCCCTTTGGAAAGAAGCCTGCACGTTGTGCCTTTCAGCTCTAGGGCAATGTAGCACACCCAGAGCAGAAGTTCTAGTTCAGCCAGATCAGGCCTGCAAAGAAACTGCGTTTCACAGGCCTTTGTAAGAGATGTTCCCGGTAGGCTGTAAGAGCACTGTGCAGAGCGAGTTGTTTCTTAGCTTCCCAAAGAGCTGGAAGCAAGAAGCTTTGGGGCCCAACTCGCCCTTTGGAAAGAAGCCTGCACGTTGTGCCTTTCAGCTCTAGGCCAATGTAGCACACCCAGAGCAGAAGTTCTACTTCAGCCAGATCAGGCCTGCAAAGAAACTTCGTTTCACAGGCCTTTGTAAGAGATGTTCCCGGTAGGCTGTAAGAGCACTGTGCAGAGCGAGTTGTTTCATAGCTAGCCCAAAGAGCTGGAAGCAAGATGCTTTGGGGCACAACTCGCCCTTTGGAAAGAAGCCTGCACGTTGTGCCTTCCAGCTATAGGGCCATGTAGCACACCCAGAGCAGAAGTTCTACCTCAGCCAGATCAGGCCTGCAAAGAAACTGCGTTTGACAGGCCTTTGTATGAGATGTTCCCGGTAGGCTTTAAGAGCACTGTGCAGAGCGTGTTGTTTCTTAGCTTCCCAAAGAGCTGGAAGCAAGATGCTTTGGGGCCCAACTCGCCCTTTGGAAAGAAGCCTGCAGCTTGTGCCTTTCAGCTCTAGGCCAATGTAGCACACCCAGAGCAGAAGTTCTACTTCAGCGAGATCAGGCCTGCAAAGAAACTGCGTTTCACAGGCCTTTGTAAGGGATGTTCCCGGTAGGCTGTAAGAGCACTGTGCAGAGCGAGTTGTTTCTTACCTTCCCAAGGAGCTGGAAGCAAGATGCTTTGCGGCCCAACTCGCCCTTTGCAAAGAAGCCTGCACGTTGTGCCTTTCAGCTCTAGGGCAATGTAGCACACGCAGAGCAGAAGTTCTAGTTCAGCCAGATCAGGCCTGCAAAGAAACTGCGTTTCACAGGCCTTTGTAAGAGATGTTCGCGGTAGGCTGTAAGAGCACTTTGCAGAGCGAGTTGTTTCTTAGCTTCCCAAAGAGCTGGAAGCAAGATGCTTTGGGGCCCAACTCGCCCTTTGGAAAGAAGCCTGCACGTTGTGCCTTTCAGCTCTAGGCCAATGTAGCACACCCAGAGCAGAAGTTCTACTTCAGCCAGATCAGGCCTGCAAAGAAACTGCGTTTGAGATGCCTTTGTAAGAGATGTTCCCGGTAGGCTGTAAAAGCACTGTGCAGAGCGAGTTGTTTCTTAGCTTCCCAAAGAGCTGGAAGCAAGATGCTTTGGGGCCCAACTCGCCCTTTGGAAAGAAGCCTGAACGTTGTGCCTTTCAGCTCTAGGGAAATGTAGCACACCCAGAGCAGAAGTTGTGGTTCAGCCAGATTAGGCCTGCAAAGAAACTCGTTTCACAGGCCTTTGTAAGAGATGTTCCCGGTAGGCTGTAAGAGAACTGTGCAGAGCGACTTGTTTCTTAGCTTCCCAAAGAGCTGGAAGCAAGATGCTTTGGGGCCCAACTCGCCCTTTGATAAGAAGCCTGCACGTTGTGCCTTTCAGCTCAGGGCCAAAGTAGAACACCCAGAGCAGAAGTTCTACTTCAGCCATATCAGGCCTGCAAAGAAACTCGTTTCACACGCCTTTGTAAGTGATGTTCCCGGTAGGCTGTAAGAGCACTGTGCAGAGCGAGTTGTTTCTTAGCTTCCCAAAGAGCTGGAAGCAAGATGCTTTGGGGCCCAACTCGCCCTTTGGAAAGAAGCCTGCACGTTGTGCCTTTCAGCTCTAGGGCAATGTAGAGCACCCAGAGCAGAAGTTCCACTTCAGCCAGATCAGGCCTGCAAAGAAACTGCGTTTCACAGGCCTTTGTAAGAGATGTTCCCGGTAGGCTGTAAGAGCACTGTGCAGAGCGAGTTGTTTCTTAGCTTCCCAAAGAGCTGGAAGCAAGATGCTTTGGGGCCCAACTCGCCCTTTGGAAAGAAGCCTGCACGTTGTGCCTTTCAGCTCTAGGGCAATGTAGCACACCCAGAGCAGAAGTTCTACCTGAGCCAGATCAGGCCTGCAAAGAAACTGCGTTTGACAGGCCTTTGTATGAGATGTTCCCGGTAGGCTGTAAGAGCACTGTGCAGAGCGACTTGTTTCTTAGCTTCCCAAAGAGCTGGAAGGAAGATGCTTTGGGGCCCAACTCGCCCTTTGGAAAGAAGCCTGCATGTTGTGCCTTTCAGCTCTAGGCCAATGTAGCACACCCAGAGCAGAAGTTCTACTTCAGCCAGATCAGGCCTGCAAAGAAACCGCGTTTCACAGGCCTTTGAAAGAGATGTTCCCAGTAGGCTTTAAGAGCACTGTGCAGAGCGAGTTGTTTCTTAGCTTCCCAAAGAGCTGGAAGCAAGATTCATTGGGGCCCAACTCGCTCTTTGGAAAGAAGCCTGCACGTTGTCCTTTCAGCTCAGGGCCAATGTAGAACACCCAGAGCAGAAGTTCTACTTCAGCCATATCAGGCCTGAAAGAAACTCGTTTCACAGGCCTTTGTAAGAGATGTTCCCGGTAGGCTGTAAGAGCACTGTGCAGAGCGAGTTGTTTCTTAGCTTCCCAAAGAGCTGGAAGCAAGATGCTTTGGGGCCCAACTCGCCCTTTGGAAAGAAGCCCGCACGCTGTGCCTTTCAGCTCTAGGGCAATGTAGCACACGCAGAGCAGAAGTTCTACTTCAGCCAGATCAGGCCTGCAAAGAAACTGCGTTTCACAGGCCTTTGTAAGAGATGTTCCCGGTAGGCTGTAAGAGCACTGTGCAGAGCGACTTGTTTCTTAGCTTCCCAAAGAGCTGGAAGCAAGATGCTTTGGGGCCCAACTCGCCCTTTGGAAAGAAGCCTGCACGTTGTGCCTTTCAGCTCTAGGGCAATGTAGCACACCCAGAGCAGAAGTTCTACTTCAGCCAGATCAGGCCTGCAAAGAAACTGCGTTTCACAGGCCTTTGTAAGAGATGTTCCCGGTAGGCTGTAAGAGCACTGTGCAGAGCGAGTTGTTTCATAGCTAGCCCAAAGAGCTGGAAGCAAGATGCTTTGGGGCCCAACTCGCCCTTTGGAAAGAAGCCTGCACGTTGTGCCTTTCAGCTCTAGGGCCATGTAGCACACCCAGAGCAGAAGTTCTACCTCAGCCAGATCAGGCCTGCAAAGAAACTGCGTTTGACAGGCCTTTGTATGAGATGTTCCAGGTAGGCAGTAAGAGCACTGTGCAGAGCGAGTTGTTTCTTAGCTTCCCAAAGAGCTGGAAGCAAGATGCTTTGGGGCACAACTCGCCCTTTGGAAAGAAGCCTGCACGTTGTGCCTTTCAGCTCTAGGCCAATGTAGCACACCCAGAGCAGAAGTTCTACTTCAACCAGATCAGGCCTGCAAAGAAACTGCGTTTCACAGGCCTTTGTAAGAGATGTTCCCGGTAGGCTGTAAGAGCACTGTGCAGAGCGAGTTGTTTCTTAGCTTCCCAAGGAGCTGGAAGCAAGATGCTTTGTGGCCCAACTCGCCCTTTGCAAAGAAGCCTGCACGTTGTGCCTTTCAGCTCTAGGCCAATGTAGCACACGCAGAGCAGAAGTTCTAGTTCAGCCAGATCAGGCCTGCAAAGAAACTGCGTTTCACAGGCCTTTGTCAGAAATGTTCCCGGTAGGCTGTAAGAGCACTGTGCAGAGCGAGTTGTTTCTTAGCTTCCCAAAGAGCTGGAAGCAAGATGCTTTGGGGCCCAACTCGCCCTTTGGAAAGAAGCCTGCACGTTGTGCCTTTCAGCTCTAGGGCAATGTAGAGCACCCAGAGCAGAAGTTCCACTTCAGCCAGATCAGGCCTGCAAAGAAACTGCGTTTCACAGGCCTTTGGAAGAGATGTTCCCGGTAGGCTGTAAGAGCACTGTGCAGAGCGAGTTGTTTCTTAGCTTCCCAAAGAGCTGGAAGCAAGATGCTTTGGGGCCCAACTCGCCCTTTGGAAAGAAGCCTGCACGTTGTGCCTTTCAGCTCTAGGGCAATGTAGCACACCCAGAGCAGAAGTTCTACCTGAGCCAGATCAGGCCTGCAAAGAAACTGCGTTTGACAGGCCTTTGTATGAGATGTTCCCGGTAGGCTGTAAGAGCACTGTGCAGAGCGACTTGTTTCTTAGCTTCCCAAAGAGCTGGAAGCAAGATGCTTTGGGGCCCAACTCGCCCTTTGGAAAGAAGCCTTCAGGTTGTGCCTTTCAGCTCTAGGCCAATGTAGCACACCCAGAGCAGAAGTTCTACTTCAGCCACATCAGGCCTGCAAAGAAACTGCGTTTCACAGGCCTTTGTAAGAGATGTTCCCGGTAGGCTGTAAGAGCACTGTGCAGAGCGAGTTGTTTCTTAGCTTCCCAAGGAGCTGGAAGCAAGACGCTTTGCGGCCCAACTCGCCCTTTGGAAAGAAGCCTGCACGTTGTGCCTTTCAGCTCTAGGGCAATGTAGCACACGCAGAGCAGAAGTTCTAGTTCAGCCAGATCAGGCCTGCAAAGAAAGTGCGTTTCACAGGCCTTTGTAAGAGATGTTCCCGGTAGGCTGTAAGAGCACTGTGCAGAGCGACTTGTTTCTTAGCTTCCCAAAGAGCTGGAAGTAAGATGCTTTGGGGCCCAACTCACCCTTTGGAAAGAAGCCTGCATGTTGTGCCTTTCAGCTCTAGGCCAATGTAGCACACCCAGAGCAGAAGTTCTACTTCAGCCAGATCAGGCCTGCAAAGAAACTGCGTTTCACAGGCCTTTGAAAGAGATGTTCCCAGTAGGCTTTAAGAGCACTGTGCAGAGCGACTTGTTTCTTAGCTTCCCAAAGAGCTGGAAGCAAGATGCTTTGGGGCCCAACTCGCCCTTTGGAAAGAAGCCTGCACGTTGTCCTTTCAGCTCAGGGCCAATGTAGAACACCCAGAGCAGAAGTTCTACTTCAGCCATATCAGGCCTGAAAGAAACTCGTTTCACAGGCCTTTGTAAGAGATGTTCCCGGTAGGCTGTAAGAGCACTGTGAAGAGCGAGTTGTTTCTTAGCTTCCCAAAGAGCTGGAAGCAAGATGCTTTGGGGCCCAACTCGCCCTTTGGAAAGAAGCCCGCACGCTGTGCCTTTCAGCTCTAGGGCAATGTAGCACACGCAGAGCAGAAGTTCTACTTCAGCCAGATCAGGCCTGCAAAGAAACTGCGTTTCACAGGCCTTTGTAAGAGATGTTCCCGGTAGGCTGTAAGAGCACTGTGCAGAGCGAGTTGTTTCTTAGCTTCCCAAAGAGCTGGAAGCAAGATGCTTTGGGGCCCAACTCGCCCTTTGGAAAGAAGCCTGCACGTTGTGCCTTTCAGCTCTAGGGCAATGTAGCACACCCAGAGCAGAAGTTCTACTTCAGCCAGATCAGGCCTGCAAAGAAACTGCGTTTCACAGGCCTTTGTAAGAGATGTTCCCGGTAGGCTGTAAGAGCACTGTGCAGAGCGAGTTGTTTCATAGCTAGCCCAAAGAGCTGGAAGCAAGATGCTTTGGGGCCCAAATCGCCCTTTGGAAAGAAACCTGCACGTTGTGCCTTTCAGCTCTAGGGCCATGTAGCACACCCAGAGCAGAAGTTCTACCTCAGCCAGATCAGGCCTGCAAAGAAACTGCGTTTCACAGGCCTTTGTATGAGATGTTCCCGGTAGGCAGTAAGAGCACTGTGCAGAGCGAGTTGTTTCTTAGCTTCCCAAAGAGCTGGAAGCAAGATGCTTTGGGGCACAACTCGCCCTTTGGAAAGAAGCCTGCACGTTGTGCCTTTCAGCTCTAGGCCAATGTAGCACACCCAGAGCAGAAGTTCTACTTCAGCCAGATCAGGCCTGCAAAGAAACTGCGTTTCACAGGCCTTTGTAAGAGATGGTCCCGGTAGGCTGTAAGAGCACTGTGCAGAGCGAGTTGTTTCTTAGATTCCCAAGGAGCTGGAAGCAAGATGCTTTGTGGCCCAACTCGCCCTTTGCAAAGAAGCCTGCACGTTGTGCCTTTCAGCTCTAGGGCAATGTAGCACACGCAGAGCAGAAGTTCTAGTTCAGCCAGATCAGGCCTGCAAAGAAACTGCGTTTCACAGGCCTTTGTAAGAGATGTTCCCAGTAGGCTGTAAGAGCACTGTGCAGAGCGACTTGTTTCTTAGCTTCCCAAAGAGCTGGAAGCAAGATGCTTTGGGGCCCAACTCGCCCTTTGGAAAGAAGCCTGCACGTTGTGCCTTTCAGCTCAGGGCCAATGTAGCACACCCAGAGCAGAAGTTCTACTTCAGCCAGATCAGGCCTGCAAAGAAACTGCGTTTCACAGGCCTTTGTATGAGATGTTCCCGGTAGGCTGTAAGAGCACTGTGCAGAGCGAGTTGTTTCTTAGCTTCCCAAAGAGCTGGAAGCAATATGCTTTGTGGCCCAACTCGCCCTTTGGAAAGAAGCCTGCAGGTTGTGCCTTTCAGCTCTAGGCCAATGTAGCACATCCAGAGCAGAAGTTCTACTTCAGCCACATCAGGAGTGAAAAGAAACTGCGTTTCACAGGCCTTTGTAAGAGATGTTCCCCGTAGGCTGTAAGAGCACTGTGCAGAGCGAGTTGTTTCTTAGCTTCCCAAGGAGCTGGAAGCAAGATGCTTTGCGCCCCAACTCGCCCTTTGGAAATAAGCCTCCACGTTGTGCTTTTCAGCTCTAGGGCAATGTAGCACACGCAGAGCAGAAGTTCTAGTTCAACCAGATCAGGCCTGCAAAGAAAGTGCGTTTCACAGGCCTTTGTAAGAGATGTTCCCGGTAGGCTGTAAGAGCACTGTGCAGAGCGACTTGTTTCTTAGCTTCCCAAAGAGCTGGAAGTAAGATGCTTTGGGGCCCAACTCGCCCTTTGGAAAGAAGCCTGCACGTTGTGCCTTTCAGCTCTAGGCCAATGTAGCACACCCAGAGCAGAAGTTCTACTTCAGCCAGACCAGGCCTGCAAAGAAACTGCGTTTCACAGGCCTTTGTAAGAGATGTTCCCGGTAGGCTGTAAGAGCACTGTGCAGAGCGAGTTGTTTCTTAGCTTCCCAAAGAGCTGGAAGCAAGATGCTTTGGGGCCCAACTCGCCCTTTGGAAAGAAGCCTGCACGTTGTGCCTTTCAGCTCTAGGCCAATGTAGCACACCCAGAGCAGAAGTTCTACTTCAGCCAGATCAGGCCTGCAAAGAAACTGCGTTTCACAGGCCTTTGGAAGAGATGTTCACGGTAGGCTGTAAGAGCACTGTGCAGAGCGAGTTGTTTCTTAGCTTCCCAAGGAGCTGGAAGCAAGATGCTTTGCGGCCCAACTCGCCCTTTGCAAAGAAGCCTGCACGCTGTGCCTTTCAGCTCTAGGGCAATGTAGCACACGCAGAGCAGAAGTTCTAGTTCAGCCAGATCAGGCCCGCAAAGAAACTGCGTTTCACAGGCCTTTGTAAGAGATGTTCCCGGTAGGCTGTAACAGCACTGTGCAGAGCGAGTTGTTTCTTAGCTTCCCAAAGAGCTGGAAGCAAGATGCTTTGGGGCCCAACTCGCCCTTTGGAAAGAAGCCTGCACGTTGTGCCTTTCAGCTCAGGGCCAATGTAGAACACGCAGAGCTAAAGTTCTACTTCAGCCATATCAGGCCTGCAAAGAAACTGCGTTTCACAGGCCTTTGTAAGAGATGTTCCCGGTAGGCTGTAAGAGCACTGTGCAGAGCGAGTTGTTTCTTAGCTTCCCAAAGAGCTGGAAGCAAGATGCTTTGGGGCCCAACTCGCCCTTTGGAAAAAAGCCTGCACGTTGTGCCTTTCAGCTCTAGGGAAATGTAGCACACCCAGAGCAGAAGTTCTGGTTCAGCCAGATTAGGCCTGCAAAGAAACTGCATTTCACAGGCCTTTGTAACTGATGCTCCCGGTAGGCTGTAAGAGCACTGTGCAGAGCGAGTTGTTTCTTAGCTTCCCAAAGGGCTGGAAGCAAGATGCTTTGGGGCCCAACTCGCCCTTTGGAAAGAAGCCTGCACGTTGTGCCTTTCAGCTCTAGGCCAATGTAGCACACCCACAGCAGAAGTTCTACTTCAGCCATATCAGGCCTGCAAAGAAACTCGTTTCACAGGCCTTTGTAAGAGATGTTCCTGGTAGGCTGTAAGAGCACTGTGCAGAGCGAGTTGTTCCTTAGCTTCCCAAAGAGCTGGAAGCAAGATGCTTTGGGGCCCAACTCGCCCTTTGGAAAGAAGCCCGCACGCTGTGCCTTTCAGCTCTAGGGCAATGTAGCACACGCAGAGCAGAAGTTCTACTTCAGCCAGATCAGGCCTGCAAAGAAACTGCGTTTCACAGGCCTTTGTAAGAGATGTTCCCGGTAGGCTGTAAGAGCACTGTGCAGAGCGAGTTGTTTCTTAGCTTCCCAAAGAGCTGGAAGCAAGATGCTTTGGGGCCCAACTCGCCCTTTGGAAAGAAGCCCGCACGTTGTGCCTTTCAGCTCTAGGGCAATGTAGCACACCCAGAGCAGAAGTTCTACTTCAGCCAGATCAGGCCTGCAAAGAAACTGCGTTTCACAGGCCTTTGTAAGAGATGTTCCCGGTAGGCTGTAAGAGCACTGTGCAGAGCGAGTTGTTTCATAGCTAGCCCAAAGAGCTGGAAGCATGATGCTTTGGGGCCCAACTCGCCCTTTGGAAAGAAGCCTGCACGTTGTGCCTTTCAGCTCTAGGGCCATGTAGCACACCCAGAGCAGAAGTTCTACCTCAGCCAGATCAGGCCTGCAAAGAAACTGCGTTTGTCAGGCCTTTGTATGAGATGTTCCCGGTAGGCTGTAAGAGCACTGTGCAGAGCGAGTTGTTTCTTAGCTTCCCAAGGAGCTGGAAGCAAGATGCTTTGCGGCCCAACTCGCCCTTTGCAAAGAAGCCTGCACGTTGTGCCTTTCAGCTCTAGGGCAATGTAGCACACGCAGAGCAGAAGTTCTAGTTCAGCCAGATCAGGCCTGCAAATAAACTGCGTTTCACAGGCCTTTGTAAGAGATGTTCCCGGTAGGCTGTAAGAGATGTTCCCGGTAGGCTGTAAGAGCACTGTGCAGAGCGAGTTGTTCCTTAGCTTCCCAAAGAGCTGGAAGCAAGATGCTTTGGGGCCCAACTCGCCCTTTGGAAAGAAGCCTGCACGTTGTGCCTTTCAGCTCTAGGGCAATGTAGCACACCCAGAGCAGAAGTTCTACTTCAGCCAGATCAGGCCTGCAAAGAAACTGCGTTTCACAGGCCTTTGTAACAGATGTTCCCGGTAGGCTGTAAGAGCACTGTGCAGAGCGACTTGTTTCTTAGATTCCCAAAGAGCTGGAAGAAAGATGCTTTGGGGCCCAACTCGCCCTTTGCAAAGAAGCCTGCACGTTGTGCCTTTCAGCTCTAGGGCAATGTAGCACACCCAGAGCAGAAGTTCTACTTCAGCCAGATCAGGCCTGCAAAGAAACTGTGTTTCACAGGCCTTTGTAAGAGATGTTCCCAGTAGGCTGTAAGAGCACTGTGCAGAGAAGGTTGTTTCTTAGCTTCCCAAAGAGCTGGAAGCAAGATGCTTTGCGGCCCAACTCGCCCTTTGGAAAGAAGCCTGCACGTTGTGCCTTTCAGCTCTAGGCCAATGTAGAACACCCAGAGCAGAAGTTCTACTTCAGCCATATCAGGCCTGCAAAGAAACTCGTTTCACAGGCCTTTGTAAGAGATGTTCCCGGTAGGCTGTAAGAGCACTGTGCAGAGCGAGTTGTTTCTTAGCTTCCCAAAGAGCTGGAAGCAAGATGCTTTGGGGCCCAACTCGCCCTTTGGAAAGAAGCCTGCACGTTGTGCCTTTCAGCTCTAGGCCAATGTAGAGCACCCAGAGCAGAAGTTCCACTTCAGCCAGATCAGGCCTGCAAAGAAACTGCGTTTCACAGGCCTTTGTAAGAGATGTTCCCGGTAGGCTGTAAGAGCACTGTGCAGAGCGAGTTGTTTCTTAGCTTCCCAAAGAGCTGGAAGCAAGATGCTTTGGGGCCCAACTCGCCCTTTGGAAAGAAGCCTGCACGTTGTGCCTTTCAGCTCTAGGGCAATGTAGCACACCCAGAGCAGAAGTTCTACTTCAGCCAGATCAGGCCTGCAAAGAAACTGCGTTTCACAGGCCTTTGTATGAGATGTTCCCGGTAGGCTGTAAGAGCACTGTGCAGAGCGAGTTGTTTCTTAGCTTCACAAAGAGCTGGAAGCAAGATGCTTTGGGGCCCAACTCGCCCTTTGGAAAGAAGCCTGCAGGTTGTGCCTTTCAGCTCTAGGCCAATGTAGCACACCCAGAGCAGGAGTTCTACTTCAGCCACATCAGGCCTGCAAAGAAACTGCGTTTCACAGGCCTTTGTAAGAGATGTTCCCCGTAGGCTGTAAGAGCACTGTGCAGAGCGAGTTGTTTCTTAGCTTCCCAAGGAGCTGGAAGCAAGATGCTTTGCGGCCCAACTCGCCCTTTGCAAAGAAGCCTGCACGTTGTGCCTTTCAGCTCTCGGGCAATGTAGCACACGCAGAGCAGAAGTTCTAGTTCAGCCAGATCAGGCCTGCAAAGAAAGTGCGTTTCACAGGCCTTTGTAAGAGATGTTCCCGGTAGGCTGTAAGAGCACTGTGCAGAGCGAGTTGTTTCTTAGCTTCCCAAAGAGCTGGAAGCAAGATGCTTTGGGGCCCAACTCGCCCTTTGGAAAAAAGCCTGCACGTTGTGCCTTTCAGCTCTTGGGAAATGTAGCACACCCAGAGCAGAAGTTCTGGTTCAGCCAGATTAGGCCTGCAAAGAAACTGCATTTCACAGGCCTTTGTAACTGATGCTCCCGGTAGGCTGTAAGAGCACTGTGCAGAGCGACTTGTTTCTTAGCTTCCCAAAGAGCTGGAAGCAAGATGCTTTGGGGCCCAACTCGCCCTTAGGAAAGAAGCCTGCACGTTGTGCCTTTCAGCTCTAGGCCAATGTAGCACACCCACAGCAGAAGTTCTACTTCAGCCAGATCAGGCCTGCAAAGAAACTGCATTTGAGAGGCCTTTGTAAGAGATGTTCCCGGTAGGCTGTAAGAGCACTGTGCAGAGCGAGTTGTTTCTTAGCTTCCCAAAGAGCTGGAAGCAAGATGCTTTGGGGCCCAACTCGCCCTTTGGAAAGAAGCCTGCAGGTTGTGCCTTTCAGCTCTAGGCCAATGTAGCACACCCAGAGCAGAAGTTCTACTTCAGCCATATCAGGCCTGCAAAGAAACTGCGTTTCACAGGCCTTTGTAAGAGATGTTCCCGGTAGGCTGTAAGAGCACTGTGCAGAGCGAGTTGTTTCTTAGCTTCCCAAAGAGCTGGAAGCAAGATGCTTTGGGGCCCAAATCGCCCTTTGGAAAGAAGCCTGCACGTTGCGCCTTTCAGCTCTAGGGCAATGTAGCACACCCAGAGCAGAAGTTCCACTTCAGCCAGATCAGGCCTGCAAAGAAACTGCGTTTCACAGGCCTTTGTAATAGATGTTCCCGGTAGGCTGTAAGAGCACTGTGCAGAGCGTGTTGTTTCTTAGCTTCCCAAGGAGCTGGAAGCAAGATGCTTTGGGGCCCAACTCGCCCTTTGGAAAGAAGCCTGCACGTTGTGCCTTTCATCTCTAGGGCAATGTAGCACACCCAGAGCTGAAGTTCTACATCAGCCAGATCAGGCCTGCAAAGAAACTGCGTTTCACAGGCCTTTGTAAGAGATGTTCCCGGTAGGCTGTAAGAGCACTGTGCAGAGCGAGTTGTTTCTTAGCTTCCCAAAGAGCTGGAAGCAAGATGCTTTGGAGCCCAACTCGCCCTTTGGAAAGAAGCCTGCACGTTGTGCCTTTCAGCTCTAGGGCAATGTAGAGCACCCAGAGCAGAAGTTCCACTTCAGCCAGATCAGGCCTGCAAAGAAACTGCGTTTCACAGGCCTTAGTAAGAGATGTTCCCGGTAGGCTGTAAGAGCACTGTGCAGAGAGAGTTGTTTCTTAGCTTCCCAAAGAGCTGGAAGCAAGATGCTTTGGGGCCCAACTCGCCCTTTGGAAAGAAGCCTGCACGTTGTGCCTTTCAGCTCTAGGGCCATGTAGCACACCCAGAGCAGAAGTTCTAGTTCAGCCAGATCAGGCCTGCAAAGAAACTGCATTTCACAGGCCTTTGTAACTGATGCTCCCGGTAGGCTTTAAGAGCACTGTGCAGAGCGAGTTGTTTCATAGCTAGCCCAAAGAGCTGGAAGCAAGATGCTTTGGGGCCCAACTCGCCCTTTGGAAAGAAGCCTGCACGTTGTGCCTTTCAGCTCTAGGGCCATGTAGCACACCCAGAGCAGAAGTTCTACTTCAGCCACATCAGGCCTGCAAAGAAACTGCGTTTCACAGGCCTTTGTAAGAGATGTTCCCGGTAGGCTGTAAGAGCACTGTGCAGAGCGAGTTGTTTCTTAGCTTCCCAAAGAGCTGGAAGCAAGATGCTTTGGGGCCCAACTCGCCCTTTGGAAAGAAGCCTGCACGTTGTGCCTTTCAGCTCTAGGCCAATGTAGCACACCCAGAGCAGAAGTTCTACTTCAGCCAGATCAGGCCTGCAAAGAAACTGCGTTTCACAGGCCTTTGCAAGAGATGTTCCCGGTAGGCTGTAAGAGCACTGTGCAGAGCGAGTTGTTTCTTAGCTTCCCAAAGAGCTGGAAGCAAGATGCTTTGGGGCCCAACTCGCCCTTTGCAAAGAAGCCTGCACGTTGTGCCTTTCAGCTCTAGGCCAATGTAGCACACCCAGAGCAGAAGTTCTACTTCAGCCACATCAGGCCTGCAAAGAAACTGCGTTTCACAGGCCTTTGTAAGAGATGTTCCCCGTAGGCTGTAAGAGCACTGTGCAGAGCGAGTTGTTTCTTAGCTTCCCAAGGAGCTGGAAGCAAGACGTTTTGCGGCCCAACTCGCCCTTTGGAAAGAAGCCTGCACGTTGTGCCTTTCAGCTCTAGGGCAATGTAGCACACCCAGAGCAGAAGTTCTACTTCAGCCAGAACAGGCCTGCAAAGAAACCGCGTTTCACAGGCCTTTGAAAGAGATGTTCCCAGTAGGCTTTAAGAGCACTGTGCAGAGCGACTTGTTTCTTAGCTTCCCAAAGAGCTGGAAGCAAGATGCTTTGGGGCCCAACTCGCCCTTTGGAAAGAAGCCTGCACGTTGTCCTTTCAGCTCAGGGCCAATGTAGAACACCCAGAGCAGAAGTTCTACTTCAGCCATATCAGGCCTGAAAGAAACTCGTTTCACAGGCCTTTGTAAGAGATGTTCCCGGTAGGCTGTAAGAGCACTGTGCAGAGCGAGTTGTTTCTTAGCTTCCCAAAGAGCTGGAAGCAAGATGCTTTGGGGCCCAACTCGCCCTTTGGAAAGAAGCCCGCACGCTGTGCCTTTCAGCTCTAGGGCAATGTAGCACACGCAGAGCACAAGTTCTACTTCAGCCAGATCAGGCCTGCAAAGAAACTGCGTTTCACAGGCCTTTGTAAGAGATGTTCCCGGTAGGCTGTAAGAGCACTGTGCAGAGCGAGTTGTTTCTTAGCTTCCCAAAGAGCTGGAAGCAAGATGCTTTGGGGCCCAACTCACCCTTTGGAAAGAAGCCTGCACGTTGTGCCTTTCAGCTCTAGGGCAATGTAGCACACCCAGAGCAGAAGTTCTACTTCAGCCATATCAGGCCTGCAAAGAAACTCGTTTCACAGGCCTTTGTAAGAGATGTTCCCGGTAGGCTGTAAGAGCACTGTGCAGAGCGAGTTGTTTCTTAGCTTCCCAAAGAGCTGGAAGCAAGATGCTTTGGGGCCCAACTCGCCCTTTGGAAAGAAGCCTGCACGTTGTGCCTTTCAGCTCTAGGGCAATGTAGCACACCCAGAGCAGAAGTTCTACTTCAGCCAGATCAGGCCTGCAAAGAAACTGCGTTTCACAGGCCTTTGTATGAGATGTTCCCGGTAGGCTGTAAGAGCACTTTGCAGAGCGAGTTGTTTCTTAGCTTCCCAAAGAGCTGGAAGCAATATGCTTTGTGGCCCAACTCGCCCTTTGGAAAGAAGCCTGCAGGTTGTGCCTTTCAGCTCTAGGCCAATGTAGCACACCCAGAGCAGAAGTTCTACTTCAGCCACATCAGGAGTGAAAAGAAACTGCGTTTCACAGGCCTTTGTAAGAGATGTTCCCCGTAGGCTGTAAGAGCACTGTGCAGAGCGAGTTGTTTCTTAGCTTCCCAAGGAGCTGGAAGCAAGATGCTTTGGGGCCCAACTCGCCCTTTGGAAATAAGCCTCCACGTTGTGCCTTTCAGCTCTAGGGCAATGTAGCACACGCAGAGCAGAAGTTCTAGTTCAGCCAGATCAGGCCTGCAAAGAAAGTGCGTTTCACAGGCCTTTGTAAGAGATGTTCCCGGTAGGCTGTAAGAGCACTGTGCAGAGCGACTTGTTTCTTAGCTTCCCAAAGAGCTGGAAGTAAGATGCTTTGGGGCCCAACTCGCCCTTTGGAAAGAAGCCTGCACGTTGTGCCTTCAGCTCTAGGCCAATGTAGCACACCCAGAGCAGAAGTTCTACTTCAGCCAGACCAGGCCTGCAAAGAAACTGCATTTCACAGGCCTTTGTAAGAGATGTTCCCGGTAGGCTGTAAGAGCACTGTGCAGAGCGAGTTGTTTCTTAGCTTCCCAAAGAGCAGGAAGCAAGATGCTTTGGGGCCCAACTCGCCCTTTGCAAAGAAGCCTGCACGTTGTGCCTTTCAGCTCTAGGCCAATGTAGCACACCCAGAGCAGAAGTTCTACTTCAGCCAGATCAGGCCTGCAAAGAAACTGCGTTTCACAGGCCTTTGGAAGAGATGTTCACGGTAGGCTGTAAGAGCACTGTGCAGAGCGAGTTGTTTCTTAGCTTCCCAAGGAGCTGGAAGCAAGATGCTTTGCGGCCCAACTCGCCCTTTGCAAAGAAGCCTGCACGCTGTGCCTTTCAGCTCTAGGGCAATGTAGCACACGCAGAGCAGAAGTTCTAGTTCAGCCAGATCAGGCCTGCAAAGACACTGCGTTTCACAGGCCTTTGTAAGAGATGTTCCCGGTAGGCTGTAAGAGCACTGTGCAGAGCGAGTTGTTTCTTAGCTTCCCAAAGAGCTGGAAGCAGGATGCTTTGGGGCCCAACTCGCCCTTTGGAAAGAAGCCTGCACGTTGTGCCTTTCAGCTCAGGGCCAATGTAGAACACCCAGAGCTGAAGTTCTACTTCAGCCATATCAGGCCTGCAAAGAAACTGCGTTTCACAGGCCTTTGTAAGAGATGTTCCCGGTAGGCTGTAAGAGCACTGTGCAGAGCGAGTTGTTTCTTAGCTTCCCAAAGAGCTGGAAGCAAGATGCTTTGGGGCCCAACTCGCCCTTTGGAAAAAAGCCTGCACGTTGTGCCTTTCAGCTCTAGGGAAATGTAGCACACCCAGAGCAGAAGTTCTGGTTCAGCCAGATTAGGCCTGCAAAGAAACTGCATTTCACAGGCCTTTGTAACTGATGCTCCCGGTAGGCTGTAAGAGCACTGTGCAGAGCGAGTTGTTTCTTAGCTTCCCAAAGGGCTGGAAGCAAGATGCTTTGGGGCCCAACTCGCCCTTTGGAAAGAAGCCTGCACGTTGTGCCTTTCAGCTCTAGGCCAATGTAGCACACCCACAGCAGAAGTTCTACTTCAGCCATATCAGGCCTGCAAAGAAACTCGTTTCACAGGCCTTTGTAAGAGATGTTCCCGGTAGGCTGTAAGAGCACTGTGCAGAGCGAGTTGTTTCTTAGCTTCCCAAAGAGCTGGAAGCAAGATGCTTTGGGGCCCAACTCGCCCTTTGGAAAGAAGCCCGCACGCTGTGCCTTTCTGCTCTAGGGCAATGTAGCACACGCAGAGCAGAAGTTCTACTTCAGCCAGATCAGGCCTGCAAAGAAACTGCGTTTCACAGGCCTTTGTAAGAGATGTTCCCGGTAGGCTGTAAGAGCACTGTGCAGAGCGAGTTGTTTCTTAGCTTCCCAAAGAGCTGGAAGCAAGATGCTTTGGGGCCCAACTCGCCCTTTGGAAAGAAGCCCGCACGTTGTGCCTTTCAGCTCTAGGGCAATGTAGCACACCCAGAGCAGAAGTTCTACTTCAGCCAGATCAGGCCTGCAAAGAAACTGCGTTTCACAGGCCTTTGTAAGAGATGTTCCCGGTAGGCTGTAAGAGCACTGTGCAGAGCGAGTTGTTTCATAGCTAGCCCAATGAGCTGAAAGCATGATGCTTTGGGGCCCAACTCGCCCTTTGGAAAGAAGCCTGCACGTTGTGCCTTTCAGCTCTAGGGCCATGTAGCACACCCAGAGCAGAAGTTCTACCTCAGACAGATCAGGCCTGCAAAGAAACTGCGTTTGTCAGGCCTTTGTATGAGATGTTCCCGGTAGGCTGTAAGAGCACTGTGCAGAGCGAGTTGTTTCTTAGCTTCCCAAGGAGCTGGAAGCAAGATGCTTTGCGGCCCAACTCGCCCTTTGCAAAGAAGCCTGCACGTTGTGCCTTTCAGCTCTAGGGCAATGTAGCACACGCAGAGCAGAACTTCTAGTTCAGCCAGATCAGGCCTGCAAATAAACTGCGTTTCACAGGCCTTTGTAATAGATGTTCCCGGTAGGCTGTAAGAGCACTGTGCAGAGCGTGTTGTTTCTTAGCTTCCCAAGGAGCTGGAAGCAAGATGCTTTGGGGCCCAACTCGCCCTTTGGAAAGAAGCCTGCACGTTGTGCCTTTCATCTCTAGGGCAATGTAGCACACCCAGAGCTGAAGTTCTACATCAGCCAGATCAGGCCTGCAAAGAAACTGCGTTTCACAGGCCTTTGTAAGAGATGTTCCCGGTAGGCTGTAAGAGCACTGTGCAGAGCGAGTTGTTTCTTAGCTTCCCAAAGAGCTGGAAGCAAGATGCTTTGGAGCCCAACTCGCCCTTTGGAAAGAAGCCTGCACGTTGTGCCTTTCAGCTCTAGGGCAATGTAGAGCACCCAGAGCAGAAGTTCCACTTCAGCCAGATCAGGCCTGCAAAGAAACTGCGTTTCACAGGCCTTAGTAAGAGATGTTCCCGGTAGGCTGTAAGAGCACTGTGCAGAGAGAGTTGTTTCTTAGCTTCCCAAAGAGCTGGAAGCAAGATGCTTTGGGGCCCAACTCGCCCTTTGGAAAGAAGCCTGCACGTTGTGCCTTTCAGCTCTAGGGCCATGTAGCACACCCAGAGCAGAAGTTCTAGTTCAGCCAGATCAGGCCTGCAAAGAAACTGCATTTCACAGGCCTTTGTAACTGATGCTCCCGGTAGGCTTTAAGAGCACTGTGCAGAGCGAGTTGTTTCATAGCTAGCCCAAAGAGCTGGAAGCAAGATGCTTTGGGGCCCAACTCGCCCTTTGGAAAGAAGCCTGCACGTTGTGCCTTTCAGCTCTAGGGCCATGTCGCACACCCAGAGCAGAAGTTCTACTTCAGCCACATCAGGCCTGCAAAGAAACTGCGTTTCACAGGCCTTTGTAAGAGATGTTCCCGGTAGGCTGTAAGAGCACTGTGCAGAGCGAGTTGTTTCTTAGCTTCCCAAAGAGCTGGAAGCAAGATGCTTTGGGGCCCAACTCGCCCTTTGGAAAGAAGCCTGCACGTTGTGCCTTTCAGCTCTAGGCCAATGTAGCACACCCAGAGCAGAAGTTCTACTTCAGCCAGATCAGGCCTGCAAAGAAACTGCGTTTCACAGGCCTTTGCAAGAGATGTTCCCGGTAGGCTGTAAGAGCACTGTGCAGAGCGAGTTGTTTCTTAGCTTCCCAAAGAGCTGGAAGCAAGATGCTTTGGGGCCCAACTCGCCCTTTGCAAAGAAGCCTGCACGTTGTGCCTTTCAGCTCTAGGCCAATGTAGCACACCCAGAGCAGAAGTTCTACTTCAGCCACATCAGGCCTGCAAAGAAACTGCGTTTCACAGGCCTTTGTAAGAGATGTTCCCCGTAGGCTGTAAGAGCACTGTGCAGAGCGAGTTGTTTCTTAGCTTCCCAAGGAGCTGGAAGCAAGACGTTTTGCGGCCCAACTCGCCCTTTGGAAAGAAGCCTGCACGTTGTGCCTTTCAGCTCTAGGGCAATGTAGCACACCCAGAGCAGAAGTTCTACTTCAGCCAGAACAGGCCTGCAAAGAAACCGCGTTTCACAGGCCTTTGAAAGAGATGTTCCCAGTAGGCTTTAAGAGCACTGTGCAGAGCGACTTGTTTCTTAGCTTCCCAAAGAGCTGGAAGCAAGATGCTTTGGGGCCCAACTCGCCCTTTGGAAAGAAGCCTGCACGTTGTCCTTTCAGCTCAGGGCCAATGTAGAACACCCAGAGCAGAAGTTCTACTTCAGCCATATCAGGCCTGAAAGAAACTCGTTTCACAGGCCTTTGTAAGAGATGTTCCCGGTAGGCTGTAAGAGCACTGTGCAGAGCGAGTTGTTTCTTAGCTTCCCAAAGAGCTGGAAGCAAGATGCTTTGGGGCCCAACTCGCCCTTTGGAAAGAAGCCCGCACGCTGTGCCTTTCAGCTCTAGGGCAATGTAGCACACGCAGAGCACAAGTTCTACTTCAGCCAGATCAGGCCTGCAAAGAAACTGCGTTTCACAGGCCTTTGTAAGAGATGTTCCCGGTAGGCTGTAAGAGCACTGTGCAGAGCGAGTTGTTTCTTAGCTTCCCAAAGAGCTGGAAGCAAGATGCTTTGGGGCCCAACTCACCCTTTGGAAAGAAGCCTGCACGTTGTGCCTTTCAGCTCTAGGGCAATGTAGCACACCCAGAGCAGAAGTTCTACTTCAGCCATATCAGGCCTGCAAAGAAACTCGTTTCACAGGCCTTTGTAAGAGATGTTCCCGGTAGGCTGTAAGAGCACTGTGCAGAGCGAGTTGTTTCTTAGCTTCCCAAAGAGCTGGAAGC
The DNA here is from genome assembly GCF_041296265.1 of Equus caballus. Taxonomy (NCBI): domain Eukaryota; kingdom Metazoa; phylum Chordata; class Mammalia; order Perissodactyla; family Equidae; genus Equus; species Equus caballus. The sequence continues at coordinate 50,224,990 of NC_091688.1, read as the reverse complement.
AAGATGCTTTGGGGCCCAACTCGCCCTTTGGAAAGAAGCCTGCACGTTGTGCCTTTCAGCTCTAGGGCAATGTAGCACACCCAGAGCAGAAGTTCTACTTCAGCCAGATCAGGCCTGCAAAGAAACTGCGTTTCACAGGCCTTTGTATGAGATGTTCCCGGTAGGCTGTAAGAGCACTTTGCAGAGCGAGTTGTTTCTTAGCTTCCCAAAGAGCTGGAAGCAATATGCTTTGTGGCCCAACTCGCCCTTTGGAAAGAAGCCTGCAGGTTGTGCCTTTCAGCTCTAGGCCAATGTAGCACACCCAGAGCAGAAGTTCTACTTCAGCCACATCAGGAGTGAAAAGAAACTGCGTTTCACAGGCCTTTGTAAGAGATGTTCCCCGTAGGCTGTAAGAGCACTGTGCAGAGCGAGTTGTTTCTTAGCTTCCCAAGGAGCTGGAAGCAAGATGCTTTGGGGCCCAACTCGCCCTTTGGAAATAAGCCTCCACGTTGTGCCTTTCAGCTCTAGGGCAATGTAGCACACGCAGAGCAGAAGTTCTAGTTCAGCCAGATCAGGCCTGCAAAGAAAGTGCGTTTCACAGGCCTTTGTAAGAGATGTTCCCGGTAGGCTGTAAGAGCACTGTGCAGAGCGACTTGTTTCTTAGCTTCCCAAAGAGCTGGAAGTAAGATGCTTTGGGGCCCAACTCGCCCTTTGGAAAGAAGCCTGCACGTTGTGCCTTCAGCTCTAGGCCAATGTAGCACACCCAGAGCAGAAGTTCTACTTCAGCCAGACCAGGCCTGCAAAGAAACTGCATTTCACAGGCCTTTGTAAGAGATGTTCCCGGTAGGCTGTAAGAGCACTGTGCAGAGCGAGTTGTTTCTTAGCTTCCCAAAGAGCAGGAAGCAAGATGCTTTGGGGCCCAACTCGCCCTTTGCAAAGAAGCCTGCACGTTGTGCCTTTCAGCTCTAGGCCAATGTAGCACACCCAGAGCAGAAGTTCTACTTCAGCCAGATCAGGCCTGCAAAGAAACTGCGTTTCACAGGCCTTTGGAAGAGATGTTCACGGTAGGCTGTAAGAGCACTGTGCAGAGCGAGTTGTTTCTTAGCTTCCCAAGGAGCTGGAAGCAAGATGCTTTGCGGCCCAACTCGCCCTTTGCAAAGAAGCCTGCACGCTGTGCCTTTCAGCTCTAGGGCAATGTAGCACACGCAGAGCAGAAGTTCTAGTTCAGCCAGATCAGGCCTGCAAAGACACTGCGTTTCACAGGCCTTTGTAAGAGATGTTCCCGGTAGGCTGTAAGAGCACTGTGCAGAGCGAGTTGTTTCTTAGCTTCCCAAAGAGCTGGAAGCAGGATGCTTTGGGGCCCAACTCGCCCTTTGGAAAGAAGCCTGCACGTTGTGCCTTTCAGCTCAGGGCCAATGTAGAACACCCAGAGCTGAAGTTCTACTTCAGCCATATCAGGCCTGCAAAGAAACTGCGTTTCACAGGCCTTTGTAAGAGATGTTCCCGGTAGGCTGTAAGAGCACTGTGCAGAGCGAGTTGTTTCTTAGCTTCCCAAAGAGCTGGAAGCAAGATGCTTTGGGGCCCAACTCGCCCTTTGGAAAAAAGCCTGCACGTTGTGCCTTTCAGCTCTAGGGAAATGTAGCACACCCAGAGCAGAAGTTCTGGTTCAGCCAGATTAGGCCTGCAAAGAAACTGCATTTCACAGGCCTTTGTAACTGATGCTCCCGGTAGGCTGTAAGAGCACTGTGCAGAGCGAGTTGTTTCTTAGCTTCCCAAAGGGCTGGAAGCAAGATGCTTTGGGGCCCAACTCGCCCTTTGGAAAGAAGCCTGCACGTTGTGCCTTTCAGCTCTAGGCCAATGTAGCACACCCACAGCAGAAGTTCTACTTCAGCCATATCAGGCCTGCAAAGAAACTCGTTTCACAGGCCTTTGTAAGAGATGTTCCCGGTAGGCTGTAAGAGCACTGTGCAGAGCGAGTTGTTTCTTAGCTTCCCAAAGAGCTGGAAGCAAGATGCTTTGGGGCCCAACTCGCCCTTTGGAAAGAAGCCCGCACGCTGTGCCTTTCTGCTCTAGGGCAATGTAGCACACGCAGAGCAGAAGTTCTACTTCAGCCAGATCAGGCCTGCAAAGAAACTGCGTTTCACAGGCCTTTGTAAGAGATGTTCCCGGTAGGCTGTAAGAGCACTGTGCAGAGCGAGTTGTTTCTTAGCTTCCCAAAGAGCTGGAAGCAAGATGCTTTGGGGCCCAACTCGCCCTTTGGAAAGAAGCCCGCACGTTGTGCCTTTCAGCTCTAGGGCAATGTAGCACACCCAGAGCAGAAGTTCTACTTCAGCCAGATCAGGCCTGCAAAGAAACTGCGTTTCACAGGCCTTTGTAAGAGATGTTCCCGGTAGGCTGTAAGAGCACTGTGCAGAGCGAGTTGTTTCATAGCTAGCCCAATGAGCTGAAAGCATGATGCTTTGGGGCCCAACTCGCCCTTTGGAAAGAAGCCTGCACGTTGTGCCTTTCAGCTCTAGGGCCATGTAGCACACCCAGAGCAGAAGTTCTACCTCAGACAGATCAGGCCTGCAAAGAAACTGCGTTTGTCAGGCCTTTGTATGAGATGTTCCCGGTAGGCTGTAAGAGCACTGTGCAGAGCGAGTTGTTTCTTAGCTTCCCAAGGAGCTGGAAGCAAGATGCTTTGCGGCCCAACTCGCCCTTTGCAAAGAAGCCTGCACGTTGTGCCTTTCAGCTCTAGGGCAATGTAGCACACGCAGAGCAGAACTTCTAGTTCAGCCAGATCAGGCCTGCAAATAAACTGCGTTTCACAGGCCTTTGTAAGAGATGTTCCCGGTAGGCTGTAAGAGATGTTCCCGGTAGGCTGTAAGAGCACTGTGCAGAGCGAGCTGTTCCTTAGCTTCCCAAAGAGCTGGAAGCAAGATGCTTTGGGGCCCAACTCGCCCTTTGGAAAGAAGCCTGCACGTTGTGCCTTTCAGCTCTAGGCCAATGTAGCACACCCAGAGCAGAAGTTCTACTTCAGCCAGATCAGGCCTGCAAAGAAACTGCGTTTCACAGGCCTTTGTAAGAGATGTTCCCAGTAGGCTGTAAGAGCACTGTGCAGAGAGACTTGTTTCTTAGCTTCCCAAAGAGCTGGAAGCAAGATGCTTTGGGGCCCAACTCGCCCTTTGGAAAGAAGCCTGCACGTTGTGCCTTTCAGCTCAGGGCCAATGTAGAACACCCAGAGCAGAAGTTCTACTTCAGCCATATCAGGCCTGCAAAGAAACTCGTTTCACAGGCCTTTGGAAGAGATGTTCCCGGTAGGCTGTAAGAGCACTGTGCAGAGCGAGTTGTTTCTTAGCTTCCCAAAGAGCTGGAAGCAAGATGCTTTGGGGCCCAACTCGCCCTTTGGAAAGAAGCCTGCACGTTGTGCCTTTCAGCTCTAGGCCAATGTAGAGCACCCAGAGCAGAAGTTCCACTTCAGCCAGATCAGGCCTGCAAAGAAACTGCGTTTCACAGGCCTTTGTAAGAGATGTTCCCGGTAGGCTGTAAGAGCACTGTGCAGAGCGAGTTGTTTCTTAGCTTCCCAAAGAGCTGGAAGCAAGATGCTTTGGGGCCCAACTCGCCCTTTGGAAAGAAGCCTGCACGTTGTGCCTTTCAGCTCTAGGGCAATGTAGCACACCCAGAGCAGAAGTTCTACCTCAGCCAGATCAGGCCTGCAAAGAAACTGCGTTTCACAGGCCTTTGTATGAGATGTTCCCGGTAGGCTGTAAGAGCACTGTGCAGAGCGAGTTGTTTCTTAGCTTCCCAAAGAGCTGGAAGCAAGATGCTTTGGGGCCCAACTCGCCCTTTGGAAAGAAGCCTGCAGGTTGTGCCTTTCAGCTCTAGGCCAATGTAGCACACCCAGAGCAGAAGTTCTACTTCAGCCACATCAGGCCTGCAAAGAAACTGCGTTTCACAGGCCTTTGTAAGAGATGTTCCCCGTAGGCTGTAAGAGCACTGTGCAGAGCGAGTTGTTTCTTAGCTTCCCAAGGAGCTGGAAGCAAGATGCTTTGCGGCACAACTCGCCCTTTGGAAAGAAGCCTGCACGTTGTGCCTTTCAGCTCTCGGGCAATGTAGCACACGCAGAGCAGAAGTTCTAGTTCAGCCAGATCAGGCCTGCAAAGAAAGTGCGTTTCACAGGCCTTTGTAAGTGATGTTCCCGGTAGGCTGTAAGAGCACTGTGCAGAGCGACTTGTTTATTAGCTTCCCAAAGAACTGGAAGCAAGATGCTTTGGGGCCCAACTCGCCCTTTGGAAAGAAGCCTGCACGTTGTGCCTTTCAGCTCAGGGCCAATGTAGAACACCCAGAGCTGAAGTTATACTTCAGCCATATCAGGCCTGCAAAGAAACTGCGTTTCACAGGCCTTTGTAAGAGATGTTCCCGGTAGGCTGTAAGAGCACTGTGCAGAGCGAGTTGTTTCTTAGCTTCCCAAAGAGCTGGAAGCAAGATGCTTTGGGGCCCAACTCGCCCTTTGGAAAAAAGCCTGCACGTTGTGCCTTTCAGCTCTAGGGAAATGTAGCACACCCAGAGCAGAAGTTCTACTTCAGCCAGATAAGGCCTGCAAAGAAACTGCGTTTCACAGGCCTTTGTAAGAGATGTTCCCAGTAGGCTGTAAGAGCACTGTGCAGAGAGACTTGTTTCTTAGCTTCCCAAAGAGCTGGAAGAAAGATGCTTTGGGGCCCAACTCGCCCTTTGGAAAGAAGCCTGCACGTTGTGCCTTTCAGCTCAGGGCCAATGTAGAACACCCAGAGCAGAAGTTCTACTTCAGCCATATCAGGCCTGCAAAGAAACTGCATTTGAGAGGCCTTTGTAAGAGATGTTCCCGGTAGGCTGTAAGAGCACTGTGCAGAGCGAGTTGTTTCTTAGCTTCCCAAAGAGCTGGAAGCAAGATGCTTTGGGGCCCAACTCGCCCTTTGGAAAGAAGCCTGCACGTTGTGCCTTTCAGCTCTAGGCCAATGTAGCACACCCAGAGCAGAAGTTCTACTTCAGCCAGATCAGGCCTGCAAAGAAACTGCGTTTCACAGGCCTTTGTAAGAGATGTTCCCGGTAGGCTGTAAGAGCACTGTGCAGAGCGAGTTGTTTCTTAGCTTCCCAAAGAGCTGGAAGCGAGATGCTTTGGGGCCCAACTCGCCCTTTGGAAAGAAGCCTGCACGTTGTGCCTTTCAGCTCTAGGGCAATGTAGCACACCCAGAGCAGAAGTTCCACTTCAGCCAGATCAGGCCTGCAAAGAAACTGCGTTTCACAGGCCTTTGTAATAGATGCTCCCGGTAGGCTGTAAGAGCACTGTGCAGAGCGTGTTGTTTCTTAGCTTCACAAGGAGCTGGAAGCAAGATGCTTTGGGGCCCAACTCGCCCTTTGGAAAGAAGCCTGCACGTTGTGCCTTTCATCTCTAGGGCAATGTAGCACACCCAGAGCAGAAGTTCTACATCAGCCAGATCAGGCCTGCAAAGAAACTGCGTTTCACAGGCCTTTGTAAGAGATGTTCCCGGTAGGCTGTAAGAGCACTGTGCAGAGCGAGTTGTTTCTTAGCTTCCCAAAGAGCTGGAAGCAAGATGCTTTGGAGCCCAACTCGCCCTTTGGAAAGAAGCCTGCACGTTGTGCCTTTCAGCTCTAGGGCAATGTAGACCACCCAGAGCAGAAGTTCAACTTCAGCCAGATCAGGCCTGCAAAGAAACTGCGTTTCACAGGCCTTAGTAAGAGATGTTCCCGGTAGGCTGTAAGAGCACTGTGCAGAGCGAGTTGTTTCTTAGCTTCCCAAAGAGCTGGAAGCAAGATGCTTTGGGGCCCAACTCGCCCTTTGGAAAGAAGCCTGCACGTTGTGCCTTTCAGCTCTAGGGCCATGTAGCACACCCAGAGCAGAAGTTCTAGTTCAGCCAGATCAGGCCTGCAAAGAAACTGCATTTCACAGGCCTTTGTAAGTGATGCTCCCGGTAGGCTGTAAGAGCACTGTGCAGAGCGAGTTGTTTCATAGCTAGCCCAAAGAGCTGGAAGCAAGATGCTTTGGGGCCCAACTCGCCCTTTGGAAAGAAGCCTGCACGTTGTGCCTTTCAGCTCTAGGGCCATGTCGCACACCCAGAGCAGAAGTTCTACTTCAGCCACATCAGGCCTGCAAAGAAACTGCGTTTCACAGGCCTTTGTAAGAGATGTTCCCGGTAGGCTGTAAGAGCACTGTGCAGAGCGAGTTGTTTCTTAGCTTCCCAAAGAGCTGGAAGCAAGATGCTTTGGGGCCCAACTCGCCCTTTGGAAAGAAGCCTGCACGTTGTGCCTTTCAGCTCTAGGGCAATGTAGCACACCCAGAGCAGAAGTTCTACTTCAGCCAGATCAGGCCTGCAAAGAAACTGCGTTTCACAGGCCTTTGCAAGAGATGTTCCCGGTAGGCTGTAAGAGCACTGTGCAGAGCGAGTTGTTTCTTAGCTTCCCAAAGAGCTGGAAGCAAGATGCTTTGGGGCCCAACTCGCCCTTTGCAAAGAAGCCTGCACGTTGTGCCTTTCAGCTCTAGGCCAATGTAGCACACCCAGAGCAGAAGTTCTACTTCAGCCAGATCAGGCCTGCAAAGAAACTGCGTTTCACAGGCCTTTGTAAGAGATGTTCCCGGTAGCCTGTAAGAGCACTGTGCAGAGCGACTTGTTTCTTAGCTTCCCAAAGAGCTGGAAGCAAGATGCTTTGGGGCCCAACTCGCCCTTTTAAAGAAGCCTGCACGTTGTGCCTTTCAGCTCAGGGCCAATGTAGAACACCCAGAGCAGAAGTTCTACTTCAGCCATATCAGGCCTGCAAAGAAACTCGTTTCACAGGCCTTTGTAAGAGATGTTCCCGGTAGGCTGTAAGAGCACTGTGCAGAACGAGTTGTTTCTTAGCTTCCCAAAGAGCTGGAAGCAAGATGCTTTGGGGCCCAACTCGCCCTTTGGAAAGAAGCCTGCACGTTGTGCCTTTCAGCTCTAGGGCAATGTAGCACACCCAGAGCAGAAGTTCCGCTTCAGCCAGATCAGGCCTGCAAAGAAACTGCGTTTCACAGGCCTTTGTAAGAGATGTTCCCGGTAGGCTCTAAGAGCACTGTGCTGAGCGTGTTGTTTCTTAGCTTCCCAAGGAGCTGGAAGCAAGATGCTTTGGGGCCCAACTCGCCCTTTGGAAAGAAGCCTGCACGTTGTGCCTTTCAGATCTAGGGCCATGTAGCACACACAGAACAGAAGTTCTACCTCAGCCAGATCAGGCCTGCAAAGAAACTGCGTTTGACAGGCCTTTGTATGAGATGTTCCCGGTAGGCTTTAAGAGCACTGTGCAGAGCGAGTTGTTTCTTAGCTTCCCAAAGAGCTGGAAGCAAGATGCTTTGGGGCCCAACTCGCCCTTTGGAAAGAAGCCTGCACGTTGTGCCTTTCAGCTCAGGGCCAATGTAGAACACCCAGAGCAGAAGTTCTACTTCAGCCATATCAGGCCTGCAAAGAAACTCGTTTCACAGGCCTTTGTAAGAGATGTTCCCGGTAGGCTGTAAGAGCACTGTGCAGAGCGAGTTGTTTCTTAGCTTCCCAAAGAGCTGGAAGCAAGATGCTTTGGGGCCCAACTCGCCCTTTGGAAAGAAGCCTGCACGTTGTGCCTTTCAGCTCTAGGGCAATGTAGCACACCCAGAGCAGAAGTTCTACTTCAGCCAGATCAGGCCTGCAAAGAAACTGCGTTTCACAGGCCTTTGTATGAGATGTTCCCGGTAGGCTGTAAGAGCACTGTGCAGAGCGAGTTGTTTCTTAGCTTCCCAAAGAGCTGGAAGCAATATGCTTTGTGGCCCAACTCGCCCTTTGGAAAGAAGCCTGCAGGTTGTGCCTTTCAGCTCTAGGCCAATGTAGCACACCCAGAGCAGAAGTTCTACTTCAGCCACATCAGGAGTGAAAAGAAACTGCGTTTCACAGGCCTTTGTAAGAGATGTTCCCCGTAGGCTGTAAGAGCACTGTGCAGAGCGAGTTGTTTCTTAGCTTCCCAAGGAGCTGGAAGCAAGATGCTTTGCGGCCCAACTCGCCCTTTGGAAATAAGCCTCCACGTTGTGCCTTTCAGCTCTAGGGCAATGTAGCACACGCAGAGCAGAAGTTCTAGTTCAGCCAGATCAGGCCTGCAAAGAAAGTGCGTTTCACAGGCCTTTGTAAGAGATGTTCCCGGTAGGCTGTAAGAGCACTGTGCAGAGCGACTTGTTTCTTAGCTTCCCAAAGAGCTGGAAGTAAGATGCTTTGGGGCCCAACTCGCCCTTTGGAAAGAAGCCTGCACGTTGTGCCTTTCAGCTCTAGGCCAATGTAGCACACCCAGAGCAGAAGTTCTACTTCAGCCAGACCAGGCCTGCAAAGAAACTGCGTTTCACAGGCCTTTGTAAGAGATGTTCCCGGTAGGCTGTAAGAGCACTGTGCAGAGCGAGTTGTTTCTTAGCTTCCCAAAGAGCTGGAAGCAAGATGCTTTGGGGCCCAACTCGCCCTTTGGAAAGAAGCCTGCACGTTGTGCCTTTCAGCTCTAGGCCAATGTAGCACACCCAGAGCAGAAGTTCAACTTCAGCCAGATCAGGCCTGCAAAGAAACTGCGTTTCACAGGCCTTTGGAAGAGATGTTCACGGTAGGCTGTAAGAGCACTGTGCAGAGCGAGTTGTTTCTTAGCTTCCCAAGGAGCTGGAAGCAAGATGCTTTGCGGCCCAACTCGCCCTTTGCAAAGAAGCCTGCACGCTGTGCCTTTCAGCTCTAGGGCAATGTAGCACACGCAGAGCAGAAGTTCTAGTTCAGCCAGATCAGGCCTGCAAAGAAACTGCGTTTCACAGGCCTTTGTAAGAGATGTTCCCGGTAGGCTGTAAGAGCACTGTGCAGAGCGAGTTGTTTCTTAGCTTCCCAAAGAGCTGGAAGCAAGATGCTTTGGGGCCCAACTCGCCCTTTGGAAAGAAGCCTGCACGTTGTGCCTTTCAGCTCAGGGCCAATGTAGAACACCCAGAGCTGAAGTTCTACTTCAGCCATATCAGGCCTGCAAAGAAACTGCGTTTCACAGGCCTTTGTAAGAGATGTTCCCGGTAGGCTGTAAGAGCACTGTGCAGAGCGAGTTGTTTCTTAGCTTCCCAAAGAGCTGGAAGCAAGATGCTTTGGGGCCCAACTCGCCCTTTGGAAAAAAGCCTGCACGTTGTGCCTTTCAGCTCTAGGGAAATGTAGCACAACCAGAGCAGAAGTTCTGGTTCAGCCAGATTAGGCCTGCAAAGAAACTGCATTTCACAGGCCTTTGTAACTGATGCTCCCGGTAGGCTGTAAGAGCACTGTGCAGAGCGAGTTGTTTCTTAGCTTCCCAAAGGGCTGGAAGCAAGATGCTTTGGGGCCCAACTCGCCCTTTGGAAAGAAGCCTGCACGTTGTGCCTTTCAGCTCTAGGCCAATGTAGCACACCCACAGCAGAAGTTCTACTTCAGCCATATCAGGCCTGCAAAGAAACTCGTTTCACAGGCCTTTGTAAGAGATGTTCCCGGTAGGCTGTAAGAGCACTGTGCAGAGCGAGTTGTTTCTTAGCTTCCCAAAGAGCTGGAAGCAAGATGCTTTGGGGCCCAACTCGCCCTTTGGAAAGAAGCCCGCACGCTGTGCCTTTCAGCTCTAGGGCAATGTAGCACACGCAGAGCAGAAGTTCTACTTCAGCCAGATCAGGCCTGCAAAGAAACTGCGTTTCACAGGCCTTTGTAAGAGATGTTCCCGGTAGGCTGTAAAAGCACTGTGCAGAGCGAGTTGTTTCTTAGCTTCCCAAAGAGCTGGAAGCAAGATGCTTTGGGGCCCAACTCGCCCTTTAGAAAGAAGCCCGCACGTTGTGACTTTCAGCTCTAGGGCAATGTAGCACACCCAGAGCAGAAGTTCTACTTCAGCCAGATCAGGCCTGCTCAGAAACTGCGTTTCACAGGCCTTTGTAAGAGATGTTCCCGGTAGGCTGTAAGAGCACTGTGCAGAGCGAGTTGTTTCATAGCTAGCCCAAAGAGCTGGAAGCATGATGCTTTGGGGCCCAACTCGCCCTTTGGAAAGAAGCCTGCACGTTGTGCCTTTCAGCTCTAGGGCCATGTAGCACACCCAGAGCAGAAGTTCTACCTCAGCCAGATCAGGCCTGCAAAGAATCTGCGTTTGTCAGGCCTTTGTATGAGATGTTCCCGGTAGGCTGTAAGAGCACTGTGCAGAGCGAGTTGTTTCTTAGCTTCCCAAGGAGCTGGAAGCAAGATGCTTTGCGGCCCAACTCGCCCTTTGCAAAGAAGCCTGCACGTTGTGCCTTTCAGCTCTAGGGCAATGTAGCACACGCAGAGCAGAAGTTCTAGTTCAGCCAGATCAGGCCTGCAAATAAACTGCGTTTCACAGGCCTTTGTAAGAGATGTTCCCGGTAGGCTGTAAGAGATGTTCCCGGTAGGCTGTAAGAGCACTGTGCAGAGCGAGTTGTTCCTTAGCTTCCCAAAGAGATGGAAGCAAGATGCTTTGGGGCCCAACTCGCCCTTTGGAAAGAAGCCTGCACGTTGTGCCTTTCAGCTCTAGGCCAATGTAGCACACCCAGAGCAGAAGTTCTACTTCAGCCAGATCAGGCCTGCAAAGAAACTGCGTTTCACAGGCCTTTGTAACTGATGTTCCCGGTAGGCTGTAAGAGCACTGTGCAGAGCGACTTGTTTCTTAGCTTCCCAAAGAGCTGGAAGAAAGATGCTTTGGGGCCCAACTCGCCCTTTGGAAAGAAGCCTGCAGGTTGTGCCTTTCAGCTCTAGGGCAATGTAGCACACCCAAAGCAGAAGTTCTACTTCAGCCAGATCAGGCCTGCAAAGAAACTGCGTTTCACAGGCCTTTGTAAGAGATGTTCCCAGTAGGCTGTAAGAGCACTGTGCAGAGAGACTTGTTTCTTAGCTTCCCAAAGAGCTGGAAGCAAGATGCTTTGGGGCCCAACTCGCCCTTTGGAAAGAAGCCTGCACGTTGTGCCTTTCAGCTCAGGGCCAATGTAGAACACCCAGAGCAGAAGTTCTACTTCAGCCATATCAGGCCTGCAAAGAAACTCGTTTCACAGGCCTTTGGAAGAGATGTTCCCGGTAGGCTGTAAGAGCACTGTGCAGAGCGAGTTGTTTCTTAGCTTCCCAAAGAGCTGGAAGCAAGATGCTTTGGGGCCCAACTCGCCCTTTGGAAAGAAGCCTGCACGTTGTGCCTTTCAGCTCTAGGCCAATGTAGAGCACCCAGAGCAGAAGTTCCACTTCAGCCAGATCAGGCCTGCAAAGAAACTGCGTTTCACAGGCCTTTGTAAGAGATGTTCCCGGTAGGCTGTAAGAGCACTGTGCAGAGCGAGTTGTTTCTTAGCTTCCCAAAGAGCTGGAAGCAAGATGCTTTGGAGCCCAACTCGCCCTTTGGAAAGAAGCCTGCACGTTGTGCCTTTCAGCTCTAGGGCAATGTAGACCACCCAGAGCAGAAGTTCAACTTCAGCCAGATCAGGCCTGCAAAGAAACTGCGTTTCACAGGCCTTAGTAAGAGATGTTCCCGGTAGGCTGTAAGAGCACTGTGCAGAGCGAGTTGTTTCTTAGCTTCCCAAAGAGCTGGAAGCAAGATGCTTTGGGGCCCAACTCGCCCTTTGGAAAGAAGCCTGCACGTTGTGCCTTTCAGCTCTAGGGCCATGTAGCACACCCAGAGCAGAAGTTCTAGTTCAGCCAGATCAGGCCTGCAAAGAAACTGCATTTCACAGGCCTTTGTAACTGATGCTCCCGGTAGGCTGTAAGAGCACTGTGCAGAGCGAGTTGTTTCATAGCTAGCCCAAAGAGCTGGAAGCAAGATGCTTTGGGGCCCAACTCGCCCTTTGGAAAGAAGCCTGCACGTTGTGCCTTTCAGCTCTAGGGCCATGTCGCACACCCAGAGCAGAAGTTCTACTTCAGCCACATCAGGCCTGCAAAGAAACTGCGTTTCACAGGCCTTTGTAAGAGATGTTCCCGGTAGGCTGTAAGAGCACTGTGCAGAGCGAGTTGTTTCTTAGCTTCCCAAAGAGCTGGAAGCAAGATGCTTTGGGGCCCAACTCGCCCTTTGGAAAGAAGCCTGCACGTTGTGCCTTTCAGCTCTAGGGCAATGTAGCACACCCAGAGCAGAAGTTCTACTTCAGCCAGATCAGGCCTGCAAAGAAACTGCGTTTCACAGGCCTTTGCAAGAGATGTTCCCGGTAGGCTGTAAGAGCACTGTGCAGAGCGAGTTGTTTCTTAGCTTCCCAAAGAGCTGGAAGCAAGATGCTTTGGGGCCCAACTCGCCCTTTGCAAAGAAGCCTGCACGTTGTGCCTTTCAGCTCTAGGCCAATGTAGCACACCCAGAGCAGAAGTTCTACTTCAGCCAGATCAGGCCTGCAAAGAAACTGCGTTTCACAGGCCTTTGTAAGAGATGTTCCCGGTAGCCTGTAAGAGCACTGTGCAGAGCGACTTGTTTCTTAGCTTCCCAAAGAGCTGGAAGCAAGATGCTTTGGGGCCCAACTCGCCCTTTTAAAGAAGCCTGCACGTTGTGCCTTTCAGCTCAGGGCCAATGTAGAACACCCAGAGCAGAAGTTCTACTTCAGCCATATCAGGCCTGCAAAGAAACTCGTTTCACAGGCCTTTGTAAGAGATGTTCCCGGTAGGCTGTAAGAGCACTGTGCAGAACGAGTTGTTTCTTAGCTTCCCAAAGAGCTGGAAGCAAGATGCTTTGGGGCCCAACTCGCCCTTTGGAAAGAAGCCTGCACGTTGTGCCTTTCAGCTCTAGGGCAATGTAGCACACCCAGAGCAGAAGTTCCGCTTCAGCCAGATCAGGCCTGCAAAGAAACTGCGTTTCACAGGCCTTTGTAAGAGATGTTCCCGGTAGGCTCTAAGAGCACTGTGCTGAGCGTGTTGTTTCTTAGCTTCCCAAGGAGCTGGAAGCAAGATGCTTTGGGGCCCAACTCGCCCTTTGGAAAGAAGCCTGCACGTTGTGCCTTTCAGATCTAGGGCCATGTAGCACACACAGAGCAGAAGTTCTACCTCAGCCAGATCAGGCCTGCAAAGAAACTGCGTTTGACAGGCCTTTGTATGAGATGTTCCCGGTAGGCTTTAAGAGCACTGTGCAGAGCGAGTTGTTTCTTAGCTTCCCAAAGAGCTGGAAGCAAGATGCTTTGGGGCCCAACTCGCCCTTTGGAAAGAAGCCTGCACGTTGTGCCTTTCAGCTCAGGGCCAATGTAGAACACCCAGAGCAGAAGTTCTACTTCAGCCATATCAGGCCTGCAAAGAAACTCGTTTCACAGGCCTTTGTAAGAGATGTTCCCGGTAGGCTGTAAGAGCACTGTGCAGAGCGAGTTGTTTCTTAGCTTCCCAAAGAGCTGGAAGCAAGATGCTTTGGGGCCCAACTCGCCCTTTGGAAAGAAGCCTGCACGTTGTGCCTTTCAGCTCTAGGGCAATGTAGCACACCCAGAGCAGAAGTTCTACTTCAGCCAGATCAGGCCTGCAAAGAAACTGCGTTTCACAGGCCTTTGTATGAGATGTTCCCGGTAGGCTGTAAGAGCACTGTGCAGAGCGAGTTGTTTCTTAGCTTCCCAAAGAGCTGGAAGCAATATGCTTTGTGGCCCAACTCGCCCTTTGGAAAGAAGCCTGCAGGTTGTGCCTTTCAGCTCTAGGCCAATGTAGCACACCCAGAGCAGAAGTTCTACTTCAGCCACATCAGGAGTGAAAAGAAACTGCGTTTCACAGGCCTTTGTAAGAGATGTTCCCCGTAGGCTGTAAGAGCACTGTGCAGAGCGAGTTGTTTCTTAGCTTCCCAAGGAGCTGGAAGCAAGATGCTTTGCGGCCCAACTCGCCCTTTGGAAATAAGCCTCCACGTTGTGCCTTTCAGCTCTAGGGCAATGTAGCACACGCAGAGCAGAAGTTCTAGTTCAGCCAGATCAGGCCTGCAAAGAAAGTGCGTTTCACAGGCCTTTGTAAGAGATGTTCCCGGTAGGCTGTAAGAGCACTGTGCAGAGCGACTTGTTTCTTAGCTTCCCAAAGAGCTGGAAGTAAGATGCTTTGGGGCCCAACTCGCCCTTTGGAAAGAAGCCTGCACGTTGTGCCTTTCAGCTCTAGGCCAATGTAGCACACCCAGAGCAGAAGTTCTACTTCAGCCAGACCAGGCCTGCAAAGAAACTGCGTTTCACAGGCCTTTGTAAGAGATGTTCCCGGTAGGCTGTAAGAGCACTGTGCAGAGCGAGTTGTTTCTTAGCTTCCCAAGGAGCTGGAAGCAAGATGCTTTGCGGCCCAACTCGCCCTTTGCAAAGAAGCCTGCACGCTGTGCCTTTCAGCTCTAGGGCAAAGTAGCACACGCAGAGCAGAAGTTCTAGTTCAGCCAGATCAGGCCTGCAAAGAAACTGCGTTTCACAGGCCTTTGTAAGAGATGTTCCCGGTAGGCTGTAAAAGCACTGTGCAGAGCGAGTTGTTTCTTAGCTTCCCAAAGAGCTGGAAGCAAGATGCTTTGGGGCCCAACTCGCCCTTTAGAAAGAAGCCCGCACGTTGTGACTTTCAGCTCTAGGGCAATGTAGCACACCCAGAGCAGAAGTTCTACTTCAGCCAGATCAGGCCTGCTCAGAAACTGCGTTTCACAGGCCTTTGTAAGAGATGTTCCCGGTAGGCTGTAAGAGCACTGTGCAGAGCGAGTTGTTTCATAGATAGCCCAAAGAGCTGGAAGCATGATGCTTTGGGGCCCAACTCGCCCTTTGGAAAGAAGCCTGCACGTTGTGCCTTTCAGCTCTAGGGCCATGTAGCACACCCAGAGCAGAAGTTCTACCTCAGCCAGATCAGGCCTGCAAAGAAACTGCGTTTGTCAGGCCTTTGTATGAGATGTTCCCGGTAGGCTGTAAGAGCACTGTGCAGAGCGAGTTGTTTCTTAGCTTCCCAAGGAGCTGGAAGCAAGATGCTTTGCGGCCCAACTCGCCCTTTGCAAAGAAGCCTGCACGTTGTGCCTTTCAGCTCTAGGGCAATGTAGCACACGCAGAGCAGAAGTTCTAGTTCAGCCAGATCAGGCCTGCAAATAAACTGCGTTTCACAGGCCTTTGTAAGAGATGTTCCCGGTAGGCTGTAAGAGATGTTCCCGGTAGGCTGTAAGAGCACTGTGCAGAGCGAGTTGTTCCTTAGCTTCCCAAAGAGATGGAAGCAAGATGCTTTGGGGCCCAACTCGCCCTTTGGAAAGAAGCCTGCACGTTGTGCCTTTCAGCTCTAGGCCAATGTAGCACACCCAGAGCAGAAGTTCTACTTCAACCAGATCAGGCCTGCAAAGAAACTGCGTTTCACAGGCCTTTGTAACAGATGTTCCCGGTAGGCTGTAAGAGCACTGTGCAGAGCGACTTGTTTCTTAGCTTCCCAAAGAGCTGGAAGAAAGATGCTTTGGGGCCCAACTCGCCCTTTGGAAAGAAGCCTGCAGGTTGTGCCTTTCAGCTCTAGGCCAATGTAGCACACCCAGAGCAGAAGTTCTACTTCAGCCAGATCAGGCCTGCAAAGAAACTGCGTTTCACAGGCCTTTGTAAGAGATGTTCCCAGTAGGCTGTAAGAGCACTGTGCAGAGAGACTTGTTTCTTAGCTTCCCAAAGAGCTGGAAGCAAGATGCTTTGGGGCCCAACTCGCCCTTTGGAAAGAAGCCTGCACGTTGTGCCTTTCAGCTCAGGGCCAATGTAGAACACCCAGAGCAGAAGTTCTACTTCAGCCATATCAGGCCTGCAAAGAAACTCGTTTCACAGGCCTTTGGAAGAGATGTTCCCGGTAGGCTGTAAGAGCACTGTGCAGAGCGAGTTGTTTCTTAGCTTCCCAAAGAGCTGGAAGCAAGATGCTTTGGGGCCCAACTCGCCCTTTGGAAAGAAGCCTGCACGTTGTGCCTTTCAGCTCTAGGCCAATGTAGAGCACCCAGAGCAGAAGTTCCACTTCAGCCAGATCAGGCCTGCAAAGAAACTGCGTTTCACAGGCCTTTGTAAGAGATGTTCCCGGTAGGCTGTAAGAGCACTGTGCAGAGCGAGTTGTTTCTTAGCTTCCCAAAGAGCTGGAAGCAAGATGCTTTGGGGCCCAACTCGCCCTTTGGAAAGAAGCCTGCACGTTGTGCCTTTCAGCTCTAGGGCAATGTAGCACACCCAGAGCAGAAGTTCTACCTCAGCCAGATCAGGCCTGCAAAGAAACTGCGTTTCACAGGCCTTTGTATGAGATGTTCCCGGTAGGCTGTAAGAGCACTGTGCAGAGCGAGTTGTTTCTTAGCTTCCCAAAGAGCTGGAAGCAAGATGCTTTGGGGCCCAACTCGCCCTTTGGAAAGAAGCCTGCAGGTTGTGCCTTTCAGCTCTAGGCCAATGTAGCACACCCAGAGCAGAAGTTCTACTTCAGCCACATCAGGCCTGCAAAGAAACTGCGTTTCACAGGCCTTTGTAAGAGATGTTCCCCGTAGGCTGTAAGAGCACTGTGCAGAGCGAGTTGTTTCTTAGCTTCCCAAGGAGCTGGAAGCAAGATGCTTTGCGGCCCAACTCGCCCTTTGGAAAGAAGCCTGCACGTTGTGCCTTTCAGCTCTCGGGCAATGTAGCACACGCAGAGCAGAAGTTCTAGTTCAGCCAGATCAGGCCTGCAAAGAAAGTGCGTTTCACAGGCCTTTGTAAGAGATGTTCCCGGTAGGCTGTAAGAGCACTGTGCAGAGCGAGTTGTTTCTTAGCTTCCCAAAGAGCTGGAAGCAAGATGCTTTGGAGCCCAACTCGCCCTTTGGAAAGAAGCCTGCACGTTGTGCCTTTCAGCTCTAGGGCAATGTAGAGCACCCAGAGCAGAAGTTCCACTTCAGCCAGATCAGGCCTGCAAAGAAACTGCGTTTCACAGGCCTTAGTAAGAGATGTTCCCGGTAGGGTGTAAGAGCACTGTGCAGAGCGAGTTGTTTCTTAGCTTCCCAAAGAGCTGGAAGCAAGATGCTTTGGGGCCCAACTCGCCCTTTGGAAAGAAGCCTGCACGTTGTGCCTTTCAGCTCTAGGGCCATGTAGCACACCCAGAGCAGAAGTTCTAGTTCAGCCAGATCAGGCCTGCAAAGAAACTGCATTTCACAGGCCTTTGTAACTGATGCTCCCGGTAGGCTGTAAGAGCACTGTGCAGAGCGAGTTGTTTCATAGCTAGCCCAAAGAGCTGGAAGCAAGATGCTTTGGGGCCCAACTCGCCCTTTGGAAAGAAGCCTGCACGTTGTGCCTTTCAGCTCTAGGGCCATGTCGCACACCCAGAGCAGAAGTTCTACTTCAGCCACATCAGGCCTGCAAAGAAACTGCGTTTCACAGGCCTTTGTAAGAGATGTTCCCGGTAGGCTGTAAGAGCACTGTGCAGAGCGAGTTGTTTCTTAGCTTCCCAAAGAGCTGGAAGCAAGATGCTTTGGGGCCCAACTCGCCCTTTGGAAAGAAGCCTGCACGTTGTGCCTTTCAGCTCTAGGGCAATGTAGCACACCCAGAGCAGAAGTTCTACTTCAGCCAGATCAGGCCTGCAAAGAAACTGCGTTTCACAGGCCTTTGCAAGAGATGTTCCCGGTAGGCTGTAAGAGCACTGTGCAGAGCGAGTTGTTTCTTAGCTTCCCAAGGAGCTGGAAGCAAGACGTTTTGCGGCCCAACTCGCCCTTTGGAAAGAAGCCTGCACGTTGTGCCTTTCAGCTCTAGGGCAATGTAGCACACGCAGAGCAGAAGTTCTAGTTCAGCCAGATCAGGCCTGCAAAGAAAGTGCGTTTCACAGGCCTTTGTAAGAGATGTTCCCTGTAGGCTGTAAGAGCACTGTGCAGAGCGACTTGTTTCTTAGCTTCCCAAAGAGCTGGAAGTAAGATGCTTTGGGGCCCAACTCGCCATTTGGAAAGAAGCCTGCGTGTTGTGCCTTTCAGCTCTAGGCCAATGTAGCACACCCAGAGCAGAAGTTCTACTTCAGCCAGAACAGGCCTGCAAAGAAACCGCGTTTCACAGGCCTTTGAAAGAGATGTTCCCAGTAGGCTTTAAGAGCACTGTGCAGAGCGACTTGTTTCTTAGCTTCCCAAAGAGCTGGAAGCAAGATGCTTTGGGGCCCAACTCGCCCTTTGGAAAGATGCCTGCACGTTGTCCTTTCAGCTCAGGGCCAATGTAGAACACCCAGAGCAGAAGTTCTACTTCAGCCATATCAGGCCTGAAAGAAACTCGTTTCACAGGCCTTTGTAAGAGATGTTCCCGGTAGGCTGTAAGAGCACTGTGCAGAGCGAGTTGTTTCTTAGCTTCCCAAAGAGCTGGAAGCAAGATGCTTTGGGGCCCAACTCGCCCTTTGGAAAGAAGCCCGCACGCTGTGCCTTTCAGCTCTAGGGCAATGTAGCACACGCAGAGCAGAAGTTCTACTTCAGCCAGATCAGGCCTGCAAAGAAACTGCGTTTCACAGGCCTTTGTAAGAGATGTTCCCGGTAGGCTGTAAGAGCACTGTGCAGAGCGAGTTGTTTCTTAGCTTCCCAAAGAGCTGGAAGCAAGATGCTTTGGGGCCCAACTCGCCCTTTGGAAAGAAGCCTGCACGTTGTGCCTTTCAGCTCTAGGGCAATGTAGCACACCCAGAGCAGAAGTTCTACTTCAGCCAGATCAGGCCTGCAAAGAAACTGCGTTTGAGATGCCTTTGTAAGAGATGTTCCCGGTAGGCTGTAAGAGCACTGTGCAGAGCGAGTTGTTTCATAGCTAGCCCAAAGAGCTGGAAGCAAGATGCTTTGGGGCCCAACTCGCCCTTTGGAAAGAAGCCTGCACGTTGTGCCTTTCAGCTCTAGGGCCATGTAGCACACCCAGAGCAGAAGTTCTACCTCAGCCAGATCAGGCCTGCAAAGAAACTGCGTTTGACAGGCCGTTGTATGAGATGTTCCCGGTAGGCAGTAAGAGCACTGTGCAGAGCGAGTTGTTTCTTAGCTTCCCAAAGAGCTGGAAGCAAGATGCTTTGGGGCCCAACTCGCCCTTTGGAAAGAAGCCTGCACGTTGTGCCTTTCAGCTCAGGGCCAATGTAGAACACCCAGAGCAGAAGTTCTACTTCAGCCATATCAGGCCTGCAAAGAAACTCGTTTCACAGGCCTTTGTAAGAGATGTTCCCGGTAGGCTGTAAGAGCACTGTGCAGAGCGAGTTGTTTCTTAGCTTTCCAAAGAGCTGGAAGCAAGATGCTTTGGGGCCCAACTCGCCCTTTGGAAAGAAGCCTGCACGTTGTGCCTTTCAGCTCTAGGGCAATGTAGCACACCCAGAGCAGAAGTTCTACTTCAGCCAGATCAGGCCTGCAAAGAAACTGCGTTTCACAGGCCTTTGTATGAGATGTTCCCGGTGGGCTGTAAGAGCACTGTGCAGAGCGAGTTGTTTCTTAGCTTCCCAAAGAGCTGGAAGCAATATGCTTTGTGGCCCAACTCGCCCTTTGGAAAGAAGCCTGCAGGTTGTGCCTTTCAGCTCTAGGCCAATGTAGCACACCCAGAGCAGAAGTTCTACTTCAGCCACATCAGGAGTGAAAAGAAACTGCGTTTCACAGGCCTTTGTAAGAGATGTTCCCCGTAGGCTGTAAGAGCACTGTGCAGAGCGAGTTGTTTCTTAGCTTCCCAAGGAGCTGGAAGCAAGATGCTTTGCGGCCCAACTCGCCCTTTGGAAATAAGCCTCCACGTTGTGCCTTTCACCTCTAGGGCAATGTAGCACACGCAGAGCAGAAGTTCTAGTTCAGCCAGATCAGGCCTGCAAAGAAAGTGCGTTTCACAGGCCTTTGTAAGAGATGTTCCCGGTAGGCTGTAAGAGCACTGTGCAGAGCGAGTTGTTTCTTAGCTTCCCAAAGAGCTGGAAGTAAGATGCTTTGGGGCCCAACTCGCCCTTTGGAAAGAAGCCTGCACGTTGTGCCTTTCAGCTCTAGGCCAATGTAGCACACCCAGAGCAGAAGTTCTACTTCAGCCAGACCAGGCCTGCAAAGAAACTGCGTTTCACAGGCCTTTGTAAGAGATGTTCCCGGTAGGCTGTAAGAGCACTGTGCAGAGCGAGTTGTTTCTTAGCTTCCCAAAGAGCTGGAAGCAAGATGCTTTGGGGCCCAACTCGCCCTTTGGAAAGAAGCCTGCACGTTGTGCCTTTCAGCTCTAGGCCAATGTAGCACACCCAGAGCAGAAGTTCTACTTCAGCCAGATCAGGCCTGCAAAGAAACTGCGTTTCACAGGCCTTTGTAAGAGATGTTCCCCGTAGGCTGTAAGAGCACTGTGCAGAGCGAGTTGTTTCTTAGCTTCCCAAGGAGCTGGAAGCAAGATGCTTTGCGGCCCAACTCGCCCTTTGCAAAGAAGCCTGCACGCTGTGCCTTTCAGCTCTAGGGCAATGTAGCACACGCAGAGCAGAAGTTCTAGTTCAGCCAGATCAGGCCTGCAAAGAAACTGCGTTTCACAGGCCTTTGTAAGAGATGTTCCCGGTAGGCTGTAAGAGCACTGTGCAGAGCGAGTTGTTTCTTAGCTTCCCAAAGAGCTGGAAGCAAGATGCTTTGGGGCCCAACTCGCCCTTTGGAAAGAAGCCTGCACGTTGTGCCTTTCAGCTCAGGGCCAATGTAGAACACCCAGAGCTGAAGTTCTACTTCAGCCATATCAGGCCTGCAAAGAAACTGCGTTTCACAGGCCTTTGTAAGAGATGTTCCCGGTAGGCTGTAAGAGCACTGTGCAGAGCGAGTTGTATCTTAGCTTCCCAAAGAGCTGGAAGCAAGATGCTTTGGGGCCCAACTCGCCCTTTGGAAAAAAGCCTGCACGTTGTGCCTTTCAGCTCTAGGGAAATGTAGCACACCCAGAGCAGAAGTTCTGGTTCAGCCAGATTAGGCCTGCAAAGAAACTGCATTTCACAGGCCTTTGTAACTGATGCTCCCGGTAGGCTGTAAGAGCACTGTGCAGAGCGAGTTGTTTCTTAGCTTCCCAAAGGGCTGGAAGCAAGATGCTTTGGGGCCCAACTCGCCCTTTGGAAAGAAGCCTGCACGTTGTGCCTTTCAGCTCTAGGCCAATGTAGCACACCCACAGCAGAAGTTCTACTTCAGCCAGATCAGGCCTGCAAAGAAACTCGTTTCACAGGCCTTTGTAAGAGATGTTCCCGGTAGGCTGTAAGAGCACTGTGCAGAGCGAGTTGTTTCTTAGCTTCCCAAAGAGCTGGAAGCAAGATGCTTTGGGGCCCAACTCGCCCTTTGGAAAGAAGCCCGCACGCTGTGCCTTTCAGCTCTAGGGCAATGTAGCACACACAGAGCAGAAGTTCTACTTCAGCCAGATCAGGCCTGCAAAGAAACTGCGTTTCACAGGCCTTTGTAAGAGATGTTCCCGGTAGGCTGTAAGAGCACTGTGCAGAGCGAGTTGTTTCTTAGCTTCCCAAAGAGCTGGAAGTAAGATGCTTTGGGGCCCAACTCGCCCTTTGGAAAGAAGCCTGCACGTTGTGCCTTTCAGCTCTAGGCCAATGTAGCACACCCAGAGCAGAAGTTCAACTTCAGCCAGATCAGGCCTGCAAAGAAACTGCATTTCACAGGCCTTTGTAAGAGATGTTCCCGGTAGGCTGTAAGAGCACTGTGCAGAGCGAGTTGTTTCATAGCTAGCCCAAAGAGCTGGAAGCATGATGCTTTGGGGCCCAACTCGCCCTTTGGAAAGAAGCCTGCACGTTGTGCCTTTCAGCTCTAGGGCCATGTAGCACACCCAGAGCAGAAGTTCTACCTCAGCCAGATCAGGCCTGCAAAGAAACTGCGTTTGTCAGGCCTTTGTATGAGATGTTCCCGGTAGGCTGTAAGAGCACTGTGCAGAGCGAGTTGTTTCTTAGCTTCCCAAGGAGCTGGAAGCAAGATGCTTTGCGGCCCAACTCGCCCTTTGCAAAGAAGCCTGCACGTTGTGCCTTTCAGCTCTAGGGCAATGTAGCACACGCAGAGCAGAAGTTCTAGTTCAGCCAGATCAGGCCTGCAAATAAACTGCGTTTCACAGGCCTTTGTAAGAGATGTTCCCGGTAGGCTGTAAGAGATGTTCCCGGTAGGCTGTAAGAGCACTGTGCAGAGCGAGTTGTTTCTTAGCTTCCCAAAGAGCTGGAAGCAAGATGCTTTGGGGCCCAACTCGCCCTTTGGGAAGAAGCCTGCACGTTGTGCCTTTCAGCTCTAGGCCAATGTAGCACACCCAGAGCAGAAGTTCTACTTCAGCCAGATCAGGCCTGCAAAGAAACTGCGTTTCACAGGCCTTTGTAACAGATGTTCCCGGTAGGCTGTAAGAGCACTGTGCAGAGCGACTTGTTTCTTAGCTTCCCAAAGACCTGGAAGAAAGATGCTTTGGGGCCCAACTCGCCCTTTGGAAAGAAGCCTGCAGGTTGTGCCTTTCAGCTCTAGGCCAATGTAGCACACCCAGAGCAGAAGTTCTACTTCAGCCAGATCAGGCCTGCAAAGAAACTGCGTTTCACAGGCCTTTGTAAGAGATGTTCCCGGTAGGCTGTAAGAGCACTGTGCAGAGAGACTTGTTTCTTAGCTTCCCAAAGAGCTGGAAGCAAGATGCTTTGGGGCCCAACTCGCCCTTTGGAAAGAAGCCTGCACGTTGTGCCTTTCAGCTCAGGGCCAATGTAGAACACCCAGAGCAGAAGTTCTACTTCAGCCATATCAGGCCTGCAAAGAAACTCGTTTCACAGGCCTTTGGAAGAGATGTTCCCGGTAGGCTGTAAGAGCACTGTGCAGAGCGAGTTGTTTCTTAGCTTCCCAAAGAGCTGGAAGCAAGATGCTTTGGGGCCCAACTCGCCCTTTGGAAAGAAGCCTGCACGTTGTGCCTTTCAGCTCTAGGCCAATGTAGAGCACACAGAGCAGAAGTTCCACTTCAGCCAGATCTGGCCTGCAAAGAAACTGCGTTTCACAGGCCTTTGTAAGAGATGTTCCCGGTAGGCTGTAAGAGCACTGTGCAGAGCGAGTTGTTTCTTAGCTTCCCAAAGAGCTGGAAGCAAGATGCTTAGGGGCCCAACTCGCCCTTTGGAAAGAAGCCTGCACGTTGTGCCTTTCAGCTCTAGGGCAATGTAGCACACCCAGAGCAGAAGTTCTACCTCAGCCAGATCAGGCCTGCAAAGAAACTGCGTTTCACAGGCCTTTGTATGAGATGTTCCCGGTAGGCTGTAAGAGCACTGTGCAGAGCGAGTTGTTTCCTAGCTTACCAAAGAGCTGGAAGCAAGATGCTTTGGGGCCCAACTCGCCCTTTGGAAAGAAGCCTGCAGGTTGTGCCTTTCAGCTCTAGGCCAATGTAGCACACCCAGAGCAGAAGTTCTACTTCAGCCACATCAGGCCTGCAAAGAAACTGCGTTTCACAGGCCTTTGTAAGAGATGTTCCCAGTAGGCTGTAAGAGCACTGTGCAGAGCGAGTTGTTTCTTAGCTTCCCAAGGAGCTGGAAGCAAGATGCTTTGCGGCCCAACTCGCCCTTTGGAAAGAAGCCTGCACGTTGTGCCTTTCAGCTCTCGGGCAATGTAGCACACGCAGAGCAGAAGTTCTAGTTCAGCCAGATCAGGCCTGCAAAGAAAGTGCGTTTCACAGGCCTTTGTAAGAGATGTTCCCGGTAGGCTGTAAGAGCACTTTGCAGATCGACTTGTTTATTAGCTTCCCAAAGAACTGGAAGCAAGATGCTTTGGGGCCCAACTCGCCCTTTGGAAAGAAGCCTGCACGTTGTGCCTTTCAGCTCAGGGCCAATGTAGAACACCCAGAGCTGAAGTTCTACTTCAGCCATATCAGGCCTGCAAAGAAACTGCGTTTCACAGGCCTTTGTAAGAGATGTTCCCGGTAGGCTGTAAGAGCACTGTGCAGAGCGAGTTGTTTCTTAGCTTCCCAAAGAGCTGGAAGCAAGATGCTTTGGGGCCCAACTCGCCCTTTGGAAAAAAGCCTGCACGTTGTGCCTTTCAGCTCTAGGGAAATGTAGCACACCCAGAGCAGAAGTTCTGGTTCAGCCAGATTAGGCCTGCAAAGAAACTGCATTTCACAGGCCTTTGTAACTGATGCTCCCGGTAGGCTGTAAGAGCACTGTGCAGAGCGACTTGTTTCTTAGCTTCCCAAAGAGCTGGAAGCAAGATGCTTTGGGGCCCAACTCGCCCTTAGGAAAGAAGCCTGAACGTTGTGCCTTTCAGCTCTAGGCCAATGTAGCACACCCACAGCAGAAGTTCTACTTCAGCCATATCAGGCCTGCAAAGAAACTGCATTTGAGAGGCCTTTGTAAGAGATGTTCCCGGTAGGCTGTAACAGCACTGTGCAGAGCGAGTTGTTTCTTAGCTTCCCAAAGAGCTGGAAGCAAGATGCTTTGGGGCCCAACTCGCCCTTTGGAAAGAAGCCTGCACGTTGTGCCTTTCAGCTCTAGGCCAATGTAGCACACCCAGAGCAGAAGTTCTACTTCAGCCAGATCAGGCCTCCAAAGAAACTGCGTTTCACAGGCCTTTGTAAGAGATGTTCCCGGTAGGCTGTAAGAGCACTGTGCAGAGCGAGTTGTTTCTTAGCTTCCCAAAGAGCTGGAAGCGAGATGCTTTGGGGCCCAAATCGCCCTTTGGAAAGAAGCCTGCACGTTGTGCCTTTCAGCTCTAGGGCAATGTAGCACACCCAGAGCAGAAGTTCCACTTCAGCCAGATCAGGCCTGCAAAGAAACTGCGTTTCACAGGCCTTTGTAATAGATGCTCCCGGTAGGCTGTAAGAGCACTGTGCAGAGCGTGTTGTTTCTTAGCTTCCCAAGGAGCTGGAAGCAAGATGCTTTGGGGCCCAACTCGCCCTTTGGAAAGAAGCCTGCACGTTGTGCCTTTCATCTCTAGGGCAATGTAGCACACCCAGAGCAGAAGTTCTACATCAGCCAGATCAGGCCTGCAAAGAAACTGCGTTTCACAGGCCTTTGTAAGAGATGTTCCCGGTAGGCTGTAAGAGCACTGTGCAGAGCGACTTGTTTCTTAGCTTCCCAAAGAGCTGGAAGCAAGATGCTTTGGGGCCCAACTCGCCCTTTGAAAGAAGCCTGCACGTTGTGCCTTTCAGCTCTAGGCCAATGTAGCACACCCAGAGCAGAAGTTCCACTTCAGCCAGATCAGGCCTGCAAGGAAACTGCGTTTCACAGGCCTTTGTAAGAGATGTTCCCAGTAGGCTGTAAGAGCACTGTGCAGAGCGACTTGTTTCTTAGCTTCCCAAAGAGCTGGAAGCAAGATGCTTTGGGGCCCAACTCGCCCTTTTAAAGAAGCCTGCACGTTGTGCCTTTCAGCTCAGGGCCAATGTAGAACACCCAGAGCAGAAGTTCTACTTCAGCCATATCAGGCCTGCAAAGAAACTCGTTTCACAGGCCTTTGTAAGAGATGTTCCCGGTAGGCTGTAAGAGCACTGTGCAGAACGAGTTGTTTCTTAGCTTCCCAAAGAGCTGGAAGCAAGATGCTTTGGGGCCCAACTCGCCCTTTGGAAAGAAGCCTGCACGTTGTGCCTTTCAGCTCCAGGGCAATGTAGCACACCCAGAGCAGAAGTTCCGCTTCAGCCAGATCAGGCCTGCAAAGAAACTGCGTTTCACAGGCCTTTGTAATAGATGTTCCCGGTAGGCTCTAAGAGAACTGTGCAGAGCGTGTTGTTTCTTAGCTTCCCAAGGAGCTGGAAGCAAGATGCTTTGGGGCCCAACTCGCCCTTTGGAAAGAAGCCTGCACGTTGTGCCTTTCAGATCTAGGGCCATGTAGCACACACAGAGCAGAAGTTCTACCTCAGCCAGATCAGGCCTGCAAAGAAACTGCGTTTGACAGGCCTTTGTATGAGATGTTCCCGGTAGGCTTTAAGAGCACTGTGCAGAGCGAGTTGTTTCTTAGCTTCCCAAAGAGCTGGAAGCAAGATGCTTTGGGGCCCAACTCGCCCTTTGGAAAGAAGCCTGCACGTTGCGCCTTTCAGCTCTAGGGCAATGTAGCACACCCAGAGCAGAAGTTCTACTTCAGCCAGATCAGGCCTGCAAAGAAACTGCGTTTCACAGGCCTTTGTAACAGATGTTCCCGGTAGGCTGTAAGAGCACTGTGCAGAGCGACTTGTTTCTTAGCTTCCCAAAGAGCTGGAAGCAAGATGCTTTGGGGCCCAACTCGCCCTTTGGAAAGAAGCCTACACGTTGTGCCTTTCAGCTAAGGGCCAATGTAGAACACCCAGAGCAGAAGTTCTACTTCAGCCATATCAGGCCTGCAAAGAAACTCGTTTCACAGGCCTTTGTAAGAGATGTTCCCGGTAGGCTGTAAGAGCACTGTGCAGAGCGAGTTGTTTCTTAGCTTCCCAAAGAGCTGGAAGCAAGATGCTTTGGGGCCCAACTCGCCCTTTGGAAAGAAGCCTGCACGTTGTGCCTTTCAGCTCTAGGGCAATGTAGAGCACCCAGAGCAGAAGTTCCACTTCAGCCAGATCAGGCCTGCAAATAAACTGCGTTTCACAGGCCTTTGTAAGAGATGTTCCCGGTAGGCTGTAAGAGATGTTCCCGGTAGGCTGTAAGAGCACTGTGCAGAGCGAGTTGTTCCTTAGCTTCCCAAAGAGCTGGAAGCAAGATGCTTTGGGGCCCAACTCGCCCTTTGGAAAGAAGCCTGCACGTTGTGCCTTTCAGCTCTAGGCCAATGTAGCACACCCAGAGCAGAAGTTCTACTTCAGCCAGATCAGGCCTGCAAAGAAACTGCGTTTCACAGGCCTTTGTAACAGATGTTCCCGGTAGGCTGTAAGAGCACTGTGCAGAGCGACTTGTTTCTTAGCTTCCCAAAGAGCTGGAAGAAAGATGCTTTGGGGCCCAACTCGCCCTTTGGAAAGAAGCCTGCAGGTTGTGCCTTTCAGCTCTAGGCCAATGAAGCACACCCACAGCAGAAGTTCTACTTCAGCCAGATCAGGCCTGCAAAGAAACTGCGTTTCACAGGCCTTTGTAAGAGATGTTCCCCGTAGGCTGTAAGAGCACTGTGCAGAGAGACTTGTTTCTTAGCTTCCCAAAGAGCTGGAAGCAAGATGCTTTGGGGCCCAACTCGCCCTTTGGAAAGAAGCCTGCACGTTGTGCCTTTCAGCTCAGGGCCAATGTAGAACACCCAGAGCAGAAGTTCTACTTCAGCCATATCAGGCCTGCAAAGAAACTCGTTTCACAGGCCTTTGGAAGAGATGTTCCCGGTAGGCTGTAAGAGCACTGTGCAGAGCGAGTTGTTTCTTAGCTTCCCAAAGAGCTGGAAGCAAGATGCTTTGGGGCCCAACTCGCCCTTTGGAAAGAAGCCTGCACGTTGTGCCTTTCAGCTCTAGGCCAATGTAGAGCACCCAGAGCAGAAGTTCCACTTCAGCCAGATCAGGCCTGCAAAGAAACTGCGTTTCACAGGCCTTTGTAAGAGATGTTCCCGGTAGGCTGTAAGAGCACTGTGCAGAGCGAGTTGTTTCTTAGCTTCCCAAAGAGCTGGAAGCAAGATGCTTTGGGGCCCAACTCGCCCTTTGGAAAGAAGCCTGCACGTTGTGCCTTTCAGCTCTAGGGCAATGTAGCACACCCAGAGCAGAAGTTCTACCTCAGCCAGATCAGGCCTGCAAAGAAACTGCGTTTCACAGGCCTTTGTATGAGATGTTCCCGGTAGGCTGTAAGAGCACTGTGCAGAGCGAGTTGTTTCTTAGCTTCCCAAAGAGCTGGAAGCAAGATGCTTTGGGGCCCAACTCGCCCTTTGGAAAGAAGCCTGCAGGTTGTGCCTTTCAGCTCTAGGCCAAGGTAGCACACCCAGAGCAGAAGTTCTACTTCAGCCACATCAGGCCTGCAAAGAAACTGCGTTTCACAGGCCTTTGTAAGAGATGTTCCCCGTAGGCTGTAAGAGCACTGTGCAGAGCGAGTTGTTTCTTAGCTTCCCAAGGAGCTGGAAGCGAGATGCTTTGCGGCCCAACTCGCCCTTTGGAAAGAAGCCTGCACGTTGTACCTTTCAGCTCTCGGGCAATGTAGCACACGCAGAGCAGAAGTTCTAGTTCAGCCAGATCAGGCCTGCAAAGAAAGTGCGTTTCACAGGCCTTTGTAAGAGATGTTCCCGGTAGGCTGTAAGAGCACTGTGCAGAGCGAGTTGTTTCTTAGCTTCCCAAAGAGCTGGAAGCAAGATGCTTTGGAGCCCAACTCGCCCTTTGGAAAGAAGCCTGCACGTTGTGCCTTTCAGCTCTAGGGCAATGTAGAGCACCCAGAGCAGAAGTTCCACTTCAGCCAGATCAGGCCTGCAAAGAAACTGCGTTTCACAGGCCTTAGTAAGAGATGTTCCCGGTAGGCTGTAAGAGCACTGTGCAGAGCGAGTTGTTTCTTAGCTTCCCAAAGGGCTGGAAGCAAGATGCTTTGGGGCCCAACTCGCCCTTTGGAAAGAAGCCTGCACGTTGTGCCTTTCAGCTCTAGGGCCATGTAGCACACCCAGAGCAGAAGTTCTAGTTCAGCCAGATCAGGCCTGCAAAGAAACTGCATTTCACAGGCCTTTGTAACTGATGCTCCCGGTAGGCTGTAAGAGCACTGTGCAGAGCGAGTTGTTTCATAGCTAGCCCAAAGAGCTGGAAGCAAGATGCTTTGGGGCCCAACTCGCCCTTTGGAAAGAAGCCTGC
Source organism: Equus caballus (assembly GCF_041296265.1). Lineage (NCBI taxonomy): Eukaryota > Metazoa > Chordata > Mammalia > Perissodactyla > Equidae > Equus > Equus caballus. The sequence continues at coordinate 50,196,558 of NC_091688.1, read as the reverse complement.
ACGTTGTGCCTTTCAGCTCTAGGGCCATGTCGCACACCCAGAGCAGAAGTTCTACTTCAGCCACATCAGGCCTGCAAAGAAACTGCGTTTCACAGGCCTTTGTAAGAGATGTTCCCGGTAGGCTGTAAGAGCACTGTGCAGAGCGAGTTGTTTCTTAGCTTCCCAAAGAGCTGGAAGCGAGATGCTTTGGGGCCCAACTCGCCCTTTGGAAAGAAGCCTGCACGTTGTGCCTTTCAGCTCTAGGGCAATGTAGCACACCCAGAGCAGAAGTTCTACTTCAGCCAGATCAGGCCTGCAAAGAAACTGCGTTTCACAGGCCTTTGCAAGAGATGTTCCCGGTAGGCTGTAAGAGCACTGTGCAGAGCGAGTTGTTTCTTAGCTTCCCAAAGAGCTGGAAGCAAGATGATTTGGGGCCCAACTCGCCCTTTGCAAAGAAGCCTGCACGTTGTGCCTTTCAGCTGTAGGCCAATGTAGCACACCCAGAGCAGAAGTTCTACTTCAGCCACATCAGGCCTGCAAAGAAACTGCGTTTCACAGGCCTTTGTAAGAGATGTTCCCGGTAGGCTGTAAGAGCACTGTGCAGAGCGAGTTGTTTCTTAGCTTCCCAAAGAGCTGGAAGCAAGATGCTTTGGGGCCCAACTCGCCCTTTGGAAAGAAGCCTGCACGTTGTGCCTTTCAGCTCTAGGGCAATGTAGCTCACACAGAGCAGAAGTTCTAGTTCAGCCAGATCAGGCCTGCAAAGAAAGTGCGTATCACAGGCCTTTGTAAGAGATGTTCCCGGTAGGCTGTAAGAGCACTGTGCAGAGCGACTTGTTTCTTAGCTTCCCAAAGAGCTGGAAGCAAGATGCTTTGGGGCCCAACTCGCCCTTTGGAAAGAAGCCTGCATGTTGTGCCTTTCAGCTCTAGGCCAATGTAGCACACCCAGTACAGAAGTTCTACTTCAGCCAGATCAGGCGTGCAAAGAAACTGCGTTTCACAGGCATTTGTGAGAGATGTTCCCAGTAGGCTTTAAGAGCACTGTGCAGAGCGAGTTGTTTCTTAGCTTCCCAAAGAGCTGGAAGCAAGATGCTTTGGGGCCCAACTCGCCCTTTGGAAAGAAGCCTGCACGTTGTCCTTTCAGCTCAGGGCCAATGTAGAACACCCAGAGCAGAAGTTCTACATCAGCCATATCAGGCCTGCAAAGAAACTCGTTTCACAGGCCTTTGTAAGAGATGATCCCGGTAGGCTGTAAGAGCACTGTGCAGGGCGAGTTGTTTCTTAGCTTCCCAAAGAGCTGGAAGCAAGATGCTTTGGGGCACAACTCGCCCTTTGGAAAGAAGCCTGCACGCTGCGCCTTTCAGCTCTAGGGCAATGTAGCACACGCAGAGCAGAAGTTCTACTTCAGCCAGATCAGGCCTGCAAAGAAACTGCGTTTCACAGGCCTTTGCAAGAGATGTTCCCGGTAGGCTGTAAGAGCACTGTGCAGAGCGAGTTGTTTCTTAGCTTCCCAAGGAGCTGGATGCAAGATGCTTTGCGGCCCAACTCTCCCTTTGCAAAGAAGCCTGCACGCTGTGCCTTTCAGCTCTAGGGCAATTTAGCACACGCAGAGCAGAAGTTCTAGTTCAGCCAGATCAGGCCTGCAAAGAAACTGCGTTTCACAGGCCTTTGCAAGAGATGTTCCCGGTAGGCTGTAAGAGCACTGTGCAGAGCGAGTTGTTTCTTAGCTTCCCAAAGAGCTGGAAGCAAGATGCTTTGGGGCCCAACTCGCCCTTTGGAAAGAAGCCTGCACGTTGTGCCTTTCAGCTGTAGGCTAATGTAGCACACCCAGAGCAGAAGTTCTACTTCAGCCAGATCAGGCCTGCAAAGAAACTGCGTTTCACAGGCCTTTGTAAGAGATGTTCCCGGTAGGCTGTAAGAGCACTGTGCAGAGCGAGTTGTTTCTTAGCTTCCCAAAGAGCTGGAAGCAAGATGCTTTGGGGCCCAACTCGCCCTTTGGAAAGAAGCCTGCACGTTGTGCCTTTCAGCTCTAGGGCCATGTAGCACACCCAGAGCAGAAGTTCTACTTCAGCCAGATCAGGCCTGCAAAGAAACTGCGTTTCACAGGCCTTTGTAAGAGATGTTCCCGGTAGGCTGTAAGAGCACTGTGCAGAGCGACTTGTTTCTTAGCTTCCCAAAGAGCTGGAAGCAAGATGCTTTGGGGCCCAACTCGCCCTTTGAAAGAAGCCTGCACGTTGTGACTTTCAGCTCTAGGCCAATGTAGCACACCCAGAGCAGAAGTTCTACTTCAGCCAGATCAGGCCTGCAAGGAAACTGCGTTTCACAGGCCTTTGTAAGAGATGTTCCCAGTAGGCTGTAAGAGCACTGTGCAGAGCGACTTGTTTCTTAGCTTCCCAAAGAGCTGGAAGCAAGATGCTTTGGGGCCCAACTCGCCCTTTTAAAGAAGCCTGCACGTTGTGCCTTTCAGCTCAGGGCCAATGTAGAACACCCAGAGCAGAAGTTCTACTTCAGCCATATCAGGCCTGCAAAGAAACTCGTTTCACAGGCCTTTGTAAGAGATGTTCCCGGTAGGCTGTAAGAGCACTGTGCAGAACGAGTTGTTTCTTAGCTTCCCAAAGAGCTGGAAGCAAGATGCTTTGGGGCCCAACTCGCCCTTTGGAAAGAAGCCTGCACGTTGCGCCTTTCAGCTCTAGGGCAATGTAGCACACCCAGAGCAGAAGTTCTACTTCAGCCAGATCAGGCCTGCAAAGAAACTGCGTTTCACAGGCCTTTGTAACAGATGTTCCCGGTAGGCTGTAAGAGCACTGTGCAGAGCGACTTGCTTCTTAGCTTCCCAAAGAGCTGGAAGCAAGATGCTTTGGGGCCCAACTCGCCCTTTGGAAAGAAGCCTACACGTTGTGCCTTTCAGCTAAGGGCCAATGTAGAACACCCAGAGCAGAAGTTCTACTTCAGCCATATCAGGCCTGCAAAGAAACTCGTTTCACAGGCCTTTGTAAGAGATGTTCCCGGTAGGCTGTAAGAGCACTGTGCAGAGCGAGTTGTTTCTTAGCTTCCCAAAGAGCTGGAAGCAAGATGCTTTGGGGCCCAACTCGCCCTTTGGAAAGAAGCCTGCACGTTGTGCCTTTCAGCTCTAGGGCAATGTAGAGCACCCAGAGCAGAAGTTCCACTTCAGCCAGATCAGGCCTGCAAATAAACTGCGTTTCACAGGCCTTTGTAAGAGATGTTCCCGGTAGGCTGTAAGAGATGTTCCCGGTAGGCTGTAAGAGCACTGTGCAGAGCGAGTTGTTCCTTAGCTTCCCAAAGAGCTGGAAGCAAGATGCTTTGGGGCCCAACTCGCCCTTTGGAAAGAAGCCTGCACGTTGTGCCTTTCAGCTCTAGGGCAATGTAGCACACCCAGATCAGAAGTTCTACTTCAGCCAGATCAGGCCTGCAAAGAAACTGCGTTTCACAGGCCTTTGTAACAGATGTTCCCGGTAGGCTGTAAGAGCACTGTGCAGAGCGACTTGTTTCTTAGCTTCCCAAAGAGCTGGAAGAAAGATGCTTTGGGGCCCAACTCGCCCTTTGGAAAGAAGCCTGCAGGTTGTGCCTTTCAGCTCTAGGCCAATGAAGCACACCCACAGCAGAAGTTCTACTTCAGCCAGATCAGGCCTGCAAAGAAACTGCGTTTCACAGGCCTTTGTAAGAGATGTTCCCCGTAGGCTGTAAGAGCACTGTGCAGAGAGACTTGTTTCTTAGCTTCCCAAAGAGCTGGAAGCAAGATGCTTTGGGGCCCAACTCGCCCTTTGGAAAGAAGCCTGCACGTTGTGCCTTTCAGCTCAGGGCCAATGTAGAACACCCAGAGCAGAAGTTCTACTTCAGCCATATCAGGCCTGCAAAGAAACTCGTTTCACAGGCCTTTGGAAGAGATGTTCCCGGTAGGCTGTAAGAGCACTGTGCAGAGCGAGTTGTTTCTTAGCTTCCCAAAGAGCTGGAAGCAAGATGCTTTGGGGCCCAACTCGCCCTTTGGAAAGAAGCCTGCACGTTGTGCCTTTCAGCTCTAGGCCAATGTAGAGCACCCAGAGCAGAAGTTCCACTTCAGCCAGATCAGGCCTGCAAAGAAACTGCGTTTCACAGGCCTTTGTAAGAGATGTTCCCGGTAGGCTGTAAGAGCACTGTGCAGAGCGAGTTGTTTCTTAGCTTCCCAAAGAGCTGGAAGCAAGATGCTTTGGGGCCCAACTCGCCCTTTGGAAAGAAGCCTGCACGTTGTGCCTTTCAGCTCTAGGGCAATGTAGCACACCCAGAGCAGAAGTTCTACCTCAGCCAGATCAGGCCTGCAAAGAAACTGCGTTTCACAGGCCTTTGTATGAGATGTTCCCGGTAGGCTGTAAGAGCACTGTGCAGAGCGAGTTGTTTCTTAGCTTCCCAAAGAGCTGGAAGCAAGATGCTTTGGGGCCCAACTCGCCCTTTGGAAAGAAGCCTGCAGGTTGTGCCTTTCAGCTCTAGGCCAAGGTAGCACACCCAGAGCAGAAGTTCTACTTCAGCCACATCAGGCCTGCAAAGAAACTGCGTTTCACAGGCCTTTGTAAGAGATGTTCCCCGTAGGCTGTAAGAGCACTGTGCAGAGCGAGTTGTTTCTTAGCTTCCCAAGGAGCTGGAAGCGAGATGCTTTGCGGCCCAACTCGCCCTTTGGAAAGAAGCCTGCACGTTGTACCTTTCAGCTCTCGGGCAATGTAGCACACGCAGAGCAGAAGTTCTAGTTCAGCCAGATCAGGCCTGCAAAGAAAGTGCGTTTCACAGGCCTTTGTAAGAGATGTTCCCGGTAGGCTGTAAGAGCACTGTGCAGAGCGAGTTGTTTCTTAGCTTCCCAAAGAGCTGGAAGCAAGATGCTTTGGAGCCCAACTCGCCCTTTGGAAAGAAGCCTGCACGTTGTGCCTTTCAGCTCTAGGGCAATGTAGAGCACCCAGAGCAGAAGTTCCACTTCAGCCAGATCAGGCCTGCAAAGAAACTGCGTTTCACAGGCCTTAGTAAGAGATGTTCCCGGTAGGCTGTAAGAGCACTGTGCAGAGCGAGTTGTTTCTTAGCTTCCCAAAGGGCTGGAAGCAAGATGCTTTGGGGCCCAACTCGCCCTTTGGAAAGAAGCCTGCACGTTGTGCCTTTCAGCTCTAGGGCCATGTAGCACACCCAGAGCAGAAGTTCTAGTTCAGCCAGATCAGGCCTGCAAAGAAACTGCATTTCACAGGCCTTTGTAACTGATGCTCCCGGTAGGCTGTAAGAGCACTGTGCAGAGCGAGTTGTTTCATAGCTAGCCCAAAGAGCTGGAAGCAAGATGCTTTGGGGCCCAACTCGCCATTTGGAAAGAAGCCTGCACGTTGTGCCTTTCAGCTCTAGGGCCATGTCGCACACCCAGAGCAGAAGTTCTACTTCAGCCACATCAGGCCTGCAAAGAAACTGCGTTTCACAGGCCTTTGTAAGAGATGTTCCCGGTAGGCTGTAAGAGCACTGTGCAGAGCGAGTTGTTTCTTAGCTTCCCAAAGAGCTGGAAGCGAGATGCTTTGGGGCCCAACTCGCCCTTTGGAAAGAAGCCTGCACGTTGTGCCTTTCAGCTCTAGGGCAATGTAGCACACCCAGAGCAGAAGTTCTACTTCAGCCAGATCAGGCCTGCAAAGAAACTGCGTTTCACAGGCCTTTGCAAGAGATGTTCCCGGTAGGCTGTAAGAGCACTGTGCAGAGCGAGTTGTTTCTTAGCTTCCCAAAGAGCTGGAAGCAAGATGCTTTGGGGCCCAACTCGCCCTTTGCAAAGAAGCCTGCACGTTGTGCCTTTCAGCTGTAGGCCAATGTAGCACACCCAGAGCAGAAGTTCTACTTCAGCCAGATCAGGCCTGCAAAGAAACTGCGTTTCACAGGCCTTTGTAAGAGATGTTCCCGGTAGGCTGTAAGAGCACTGTGCAGAGCGAGTTGTTTCTTAGCTTCCCAAAGAGCTGGAAGCAAGATGCTTTGGGGCCCAACTCGCCCTTTGGAAAGAAGCCTGCACGTTGTGCCTTTCAGCTCTAGGGCAATGTAGCTCACACAGAGCAGAAGTTCTAGTTCAGCCAGATCAGGCCTGCAAAGAAAGTGCGTATCACAGGCCTTTGTAAGAGATGTTCCCGGTAGGCTGTAAGAGCACTGTGCAGAGCGACTTGTTTCTTAGCTTCCCAAAGAGCTGGAAGCAAGATGCTTTGGGGCCCAACTCGCCCTTTGGAAAGAAGCCTGCATGTTGTGCCTTTCAGCTCTAGGCCAATGTAGCACACCCAGTACAGAAGTTCTACTTCAGCCAGATCAGGCCTGCAAAGAAACTGCGTTTCACAGGCATTTGTGAGAGATGTTCCCAGTAGGCTTTAAGAGCACTGTGCAGAGCGAGTTGTTTCTTAGCTTCCCAAAGAGCTGGAAGCAAGATGCTTTGGGGCCCAACTCGCCCTTTGGAAAGAAGCCTGCACGTTGTCCTTTCAGCTCAGGGCCAATGTAGAACACCCAGAGCAGAAGTTCTACATCAGCCATATCAGGCCTGCAAAGAAACTCGTTTCACAGGCCTTTGTAAGAGATGATCCCGGTAGGCTGTAAGAGCACTGTGCAGGGCGAGTTGTTTCTTAGCTTCCCAAAGAGCTGGAAGCAAGATGCTTTGGGGCACAACTCGCCCTTTGGAAAGAAGCCTGCACGCTGCGCCTTTCAGCTCTAGGGCAATGTAGCACACGCAGAGCAGAAGTTCTACTTCAGCCAGATCAGGCCTGCAAAGAAACTGCGTTTCACAGGCCTTTGCAAGAGATGTTCCCGGTAGGCTGTAAGAGCACTGTGCAGAGCGAGTTGTTTCTTAGCTTCCCAAGGAGCTGGATGCAAGATGCTTTGCGGCCCAACTCTCCCTTTGCAAAGAAGCCTGCACGCTGTGCCTTTCAGCTCTAGGGCAATTTAGCACACGCAGAGCAGAAGTTCTAGTTCAGCCAGATCAGGCCTGCAAAGAAACTGCGTTTCACAGGCCTTTGCAAGAGATGTTCCCGGTAGGCTGTAAGAGCACTGTGCAGAGCGAGTTGTTTCTTAGCTTCCCAAAGAGCTGGAAGCAAGATGCTTTGGGGCCCAACTCGCCCTTTGCAAAGAAGCCTGCACGTTGTGCCTTTCAGCTGTAGGCCAATGTAGCACACCCAGAGCAGAAGTTCTACTTCAGCCAGATCAGGCCTGCAAAGAAACTGCGTTTCACAGGCCTTTGTAAGAGATGTTCCCGGTAGGCTGTAAGAGCACTGTGCAGAGCGAGTTGTTTCTTAGCTTCCCAAAGAGCTGGAAGCAAGATGCTTTGGGGCCCAACTCGCCCTTTGGAAAGAAGCCTGCACGTTGTGCCTTTCAGCTCTAGGGCCATGTAGCACACCCAGAGCAGAAGTTCTACTTCAGCCAGATCAGGCCTGCAAAGAAACTGCGTTTCACAGGCCTTTGTAAGAGATGTTCCCGGTAGGCTGTAAGAGCACTGTGCAGAGCGACTTGTTTCTTAGCTTCCCAAAGAGCTGGAAGCAAGATGCTTTGGGGCCCAACTCGCCCTTTGAAAGAAGCCTGCACGTTGTGACTTTCAGCTCTAGGCCAATGTAGCACACCCAGAGCAGAAGTTCTACTTCAGCCAGATCAGGCCTGCAAGGAAACTGCGTTTCACAGGCCTTTGTAAGAGATGTTCCCAGTAGGCTGTAAGAGCACTGTGCAGAGCGACTTGTTTCTTAGCTTCCCAAAGAGCTGGAAGCAAGATGCTTTGGGGCCCAACTCGCCCTTTTAAAGAAGCCTGCACGTTGTGCCTTTCAGCTCAGGGCCAATGTAGAACACCCAGAGCAGAAGTTCTACTTCAGCCATATCAGGCCTGCAAAGAAACTCGTTTCACAGGCCTTTGTAAGAGATGTTCCCGGTAGGCTGTAAGAGCACTGTGCAGAACGAGTTGTTTCTTAGCTTCCCAAAGAGCTGGAAGCAAGATGCTTTGGGGCCCAACTCGCCCTTTGGAAAGAAGCCTGCACGTTGTGCCTTTCAGCTCTAGGGCAATGTAGCACACCCAGAGCAGAAGTTCTAGTTCAGCCAGATCAGGCCTGCAAAGAAACTGCGTTTCACAGGCCTTTGTATGAGATGTTCCCGGTAGGCTGTAAGAGCACTGTGCAGAGCGAGTTGTTTCTTAGCTTCCCAAAGAGCTGGAAGCAAGATGCTTTGGGGCCCAACTCGCCCTTTGGAAAGAAGCCTGCAGGTTGTGCCTTTCAGCTCTAGGCCAATGTAGCACACCCAGAGCAGAAGTTCTACTTCAGCCACATCAGGCCTGCAAAGAAACTGCGTTTCACAGGCCTTTGTAAGAGATGTTCCCCGTAGGCTGTAAGAGCACTGTGCAGAGCGAGTTGTTTCTTAGCTTCCCAAGGATCTGGAAGCAAGATGCTTTGCGGCCCAACTCGCCCTTTGCAAAGAAGGCTGCACGTTGTGCCTTTCAGCTCTAGGGCAATGTAGATCACACAGAGCAGAAGTTCTAGTTCAGCCAGATCAGGCCTGCAAAGAAACTGCGTTTCACAGGCCTTTGTAAGAGATGTTCCCGGTAGGCTGTAAGAGCACTGTGCAGAGCGACTTGTTTCTTAGCTTCCCAAAGAGCTGGAAGCAAGATGCTTTGGGGCCCAACTCGCCCTTTGGAAAGAAGCCTGCACGTTGTCCTTTCAGCTCAGGGCCAATGTAGAACACCCAGAGCAGAAGTTCTACATCAGCCATATCAGGCCTGCAAAGAAACTCGTTTCACAGGCCTTTGTAAGAGATGATCCCGGTAGGCTGTAAGAGCACTGTGCAGGGCGAGTTGTTTCTTAGCTTCCCAAAGAGCTGGAAGCAAGATGCTTTGGGGCACAACTCGCCCTTTGGAAAGAAGCCTGCACGCTGTGCCTTTCAGCTCTAGGGCAATGTAGCACACGCAGAGCAGAAGTTCTACTTCAGCCAGATCAGGCCTGCAAAGAAACTGCGTTTCACAGGCCTTTGCAAGAGATGTTCCCGGTAGGCTGTAAGAGCACTGTGCAGAGCGAGTTGTTTCTTAGCTTCCCAAGGAGCTGGATGCAAGATGCTTTGCGGCACAACTCTCCCTTTGCAAAGAAGCCTACACGCTGTGCCTTTCAGCTCTAGGGCAATTTAGCACACGCAGAGCAGAAGTTCTAGTTCAGCCAGATCAGGCCTGCAAAGAAACTGCGTTTCACAGGCCTTTGTAAGAGATGTTCCCGGTAGGCTGTAAGAACACTGTGCAGAGCGAGTTGTTTCGTAGCTTCCCAAAGAGCTGGAAGCCTGATGCTTTGGGGCCCAACTCGCCCTTTGGAAAGAAGCCTGCACGTTGTGCCTTTCAGCTCTAGGCCAATGTAGCACACCCAGAGCAGAAGTTCCACTTCAGCCAGATCAGGCCTGCAAAGAAACTGCGTTTCACAGGCCTTTGTAATAGATGTTCCCGGTAGGCTGTAAGAGCAGTGTGCAGAGCGTGTTGTTTCTTAGCTTCCCAAGGAGCTGGAAGCAAGATGCTTTGGGGCCCAACTCGCCCTTTGGAAAGAAGCCTGCACGTTGTGCCTTTCAGCTCTAGGGCAATGTAGCACACCCAGAGCAGAAGTTCTACATCAGCCAGATCAGGCCTTCAAAGAAACTGAGTTTCACAGGCCTTTGTAAGAGATGTTCCCGGTAGGCTGTAAGAGCACTGTGCAGAGCGAGTTGTTTCTTAGCTTCCCAAAGAGCTGGAAGAAAGATGCTTTGCGGCCCAACTCGCCCTTTGGAAAGAAGCCTGCACGTTGTTCCTTTCAGCTCTAGGGCAATGTAGCACACCCAGAGCAGAAGTTCTACTTCAGCCAGATCAGGCCTGCAAAGAAACTGCATTTCACAGGCCTTTGTAGTGATGCTCCCGGTAGGCTGTAAGAGCACTGTGCAGAGCGAGTTGTTTCATAGCTAGCCCAAAGAGCTGGAAGCAAGATGCTTTGTGGCCCAACTCGCCCTTTGGAAAGAAGCCTGCACGTTGTGCCTTTCAGCTCTAGGCCAATGTAGCACACCCAGAGCAGAAGTTCTACATCAGCCAGATCAGGCCTGCAAAGAAACTGCGTTTCACAGGCCTTTGTAAGAGATGTTCCTTGTAGGGTGTAAGAGCACTGTGCAGAGCGAGTTGTTTCTTAGCTTCCCAAAGAGCTGGAAGCAAGATGCTTTGGGGCCCAACTCGCCCTTTGGAAAGAAGCCTGCACGTTGTGCCTTTCAGCTCTAGGCCAATGTAGCACACGCAGAGCAGAAGTTCTACTTCAGCCAGATCAGGCCTGCAAAGAAACTGCGTTTCACAGGCCTTTGGAAGAGATGTTCCCGGTAGGCTGTAAGAGCACTGTGCAGAGCGAGTTGTTTCTTAGCTTCCCAAGGAGCTGGAAGCAAGATGCTTTGCGGCCCAACTCGCCCTTTGCAAAGAAGCCTGCACGCTGTGCCTTTCAGCTCTAGGGCAATGTAGCACACGCAGAGCAGAAGTTCTAGTTCAGCCAGATCAGGCCTGTAAAGAAACTGCGTTTCACAGGCCTTTGTAAGAGATGTTCCCGGTAGGCTGTAAAAGCACTGTGCAGAGCGAGTTGTTTCTTAGCTTCCCAAAGAAATGGAAGCAAGATGCTTTGGGGCCCAACTCGCCCTTTGGAAAGAAGCCTGCACGTTGCGCCTTTCAGCTCTAGGGCAATGTAGCACACCCAGAGCAGAAGTTCTACTTCAGCCAGATCAGGCCTGCAAAGAAACTGCGTTTCACAGGCCTTTGTAAGAGATGTTCCCGGTAGGCTGTAAGAGCACTGTGCAGAGCGAGTTGTTTCTTAGATTCCCAAAGAGCTGGAAGCAAGATGCTTTGGGGCCCAACTCGCCATTTGGAAAGAAGCCTGCACGTTGTGCCTTTCAGCTCAGGGCCAATGTAGAACACCCAGAGCAGAAGTTCTACTTCAGCCATATCAGGCCTGCAAAGAAACTGCGTTTCACAGGCCTTTGTAAGAGATGTTCCCGGTAGGCTGTAAGAGCACTGTGCAGAGCGAGTTGTTTCTTAGCTTCCCAAAGAGCTGGAAGCAAGATGCTTTGGGGCCCAACTCGCCCTTTGGAAAGAAGCCTGCACGTTGTGCCTTTCAGGTCTAGGGCAATGTAGCACACCCAGAGCAGAAGTTCTACTTCAGCCAGATCAGGCCTGCAAAGAAACTGCGTTTGAGATGCCTTTGTAAGAGATGTTCCCGGTAGGCTGTAAAAGCACTGTGCAGAGCGAGTTGTTTCTTAGCTTCCCAAAGAGATGGAAGCAAGATGCTTTGGGGCCCAACTCGCCCTTTGGAAAGAAGCCTGCACGTTGCGCCTTTCAGCTCTAGGGCAATGTAGCACACCCAGATCAGAAGTTCTACTTCAGCCAGATCAGGCCTGCAAAGAAACTGCGTTTCACAGGCCTTTGTAAGAGATGTTCCCGGTAGGCTGTAAGAGCACTGTGCAGAGCGAGTTGTTTCTTAGCTTCCCAAAGAGCTGGAAGCAAGATGCTTTGGGGCCCAACTCGCCCTTTGGAAAGAAGCCTGCACGTTGTGCCTTTCAGCTCAGGGCCAATGTAGAACACCCAGAGCAGAAGTTCTACTTCAGCCATATCAGGCCTGCAAAGAAACTGCGTTTCACAGGCCTTTGTAAGAGATGTTCCCGGTAGGCTGTAAGAGCACTGTGCAGAGCGAGTTGTTTCTTAGCTTTCCAAAGAGCTGGAAGCAAGATGCTTTGGGGCCCAACTCGCCCTTTGGAAAGAAGCCTGCACGTTGTGCCTTTCAGCTCTAGGGCAATGTAGCACACCCAGAGAAGAAGTTCTACTTCAGCCAGCTCAGACCTGCAAAGAAACTGCGTTTCACAGGCCTTTGTAAGAGATGCTCCCGGTAGGCTATAAGAGCACTGCGCACAGCGAGTTGTTTCTTAGCTTGCCAAAGAGCTGGAAGCAAGATGCTTTGGGGCCCAACTCGCCCTTTGGAAAGAAGCCTGCACGTTGTGCCTTTCAGCTCTAGGGCCATGTAGCACACCCAGAGCAGAAGTTCTACTTCAGCCAGATCAGGCCTGCAAAGAAACTGTGTTTCACAGGCCTTTGTAAGAGATGTTCCCGGTAGGCTGTAAGAGCACTGTGCAGAGCGAGTTGTTCTTAGCTTCCCAAAGAGCTGGAAGCAAGATGCTTTGGGGCCCAACTCACCCTTTGGAAAGAAGCCTGCACGTTGTGCCTTTCAGCTCTAGGCCAATGTAGCACACCCAGAGCAGAAGTTCTACTTCAGCCAGACCAGTCCTGCAAAGAAACTGCGTTTCACAGGCCTTTGTAAGAGATGTTCCCGGTAGGCTGTAAGAGCACTGTGCAGAGCGAGTTGTTTCTTAGCTTCCCAAAGAGCTGGAAGCAAGATGCTTTGGGGCCCAACTCGCCCTTTGGAAAGAAGCCTGCACGTTGTGCCTTTCAGCTCTAGGCCAATGTAGGACACCCAGAGCAGAAGTTCTACTTCAGCCAGATCAGGCCTGCAAAGAAACTGCGTTTCACAGGCCTTTGTAAGAGATGTTCCCCGTAGGCTGTAAGAGCACTGTGCAGAGCGAGTTGTTTCTTAGCTTCCCAAGGAGCTGGAAGCAAGATGCTTTGCGGCCCAACTCGCCCTTTGGAAAGAAGCCTGCACGTTGTTCCTTTCAGCTCTCGGGCAATGTAGCACACCCAGAGCAGAAGTTCTACTTCAGCCAGATCAGGCCTGCAAAGAAACTGCATTTCACAGGCCTTTGTAGTGATGCTCCCGGTAGGCTGTATGAGCACTGTGCAGAGCGAGTTGCTTCATAGCTAGCCCAAAGAGCTGGAAGCAAGATGCTTTGGGGCCCAACTCGCCCTTTGGAAAGAAGCCTGCACGTTGTGCCTTTCAGCTCTAGGCCAATGTAGCACACCCAGAGCAGAAGTTCTACATCAGCCAGATCAGGCCTGCAAAGAAACTGCGTTTCACAGGCCTTTGTAAGAGATGTTCCCGGTAGGGTGTAAGAGCACTGTGCAGAGCGAGTTGTTTCTTAGCTTCCCAAAGAGCTGGAAGCAAGATGCTTTGCGGCCCAACTCGCCCTTTGGAAAGAAGCCTGCACGTTGAGCGTTTCAGCTCTAGGGCAATGTAGAGCACCCAGAGCAGAAGTTCCACTTCAGCCAGATCAGGCCTGCAAAGAAACTGCGTTTCACAGGCCTTTGTAAGAGATGTTCCCGGTAGGCTGTAAGAGCACTGTGCAGAGCGAGTTGTTTCTTAGCTTCCCAAAGAGCTGGAAGCAAGATACTTTGGGGCCCTACTCGCCCTTTGGAAAGAAGCCTGCACGTTGTGCCTTTCAGCTCTAGGGCAATGTGGCACACCCAGAGCAGAAGTTCTACTTCAGCCAGCTCAGGCCTGCAAAGAAACTGCGTTTCACAGGCCTTTGTAAGAGATGCTCACGGTAGGCTGTAAGAGCACTGCGCACATCGAGTTGTTTCTTAGCTTCCCAAAGAGCTGGAAGCAAGATGCTTTGGGGCCCAACTCGCCCTTTGGAAAGAAGCCTGCACGTTGAGCCTTTCAGCTCTAGGTCCATGTAGCACACCCAGAGCAGAAGTTCTACTTCAGCCAGATCAGGCCTGCAAAGAAACTGCGTTTCACAGGCCTTTGTAAGAGATGTTCCCGGTAGGCTGTAAGAGCACTGTGCAGAGCGAGTTGTTCTTAGCTTCCCAAAGAGCTGGAAGCAAGATGCTTTGGTGCCCAAATCGCCCTTTGGAAAGAAGCCTGCACGTTGTGCCTTTCAGCTCTAGGGCAATGTAGCACACGCAGAGCAGAAGTTCTACTTCAGCCAGATCAGGCCTGCAAAGAAACAGCGTTTCACAGGCCTTTGTAAGAGATGTTCCCGGTAGGCTGTAAGAGCACTGTGCAGAGCGAGTTGTTTCTTAGCTTCCCAAAGAGCTGGAAGCAAGATGCTTTGGGGCCCAACTCGCCCTTTGGAAAGAAGCCTGCACGTTGTGCCTTTCAGCTCTAGGGCAATGTAGCACACGCAGAGCAGAAGTTCTAGTTCAGCCAGATCAGGCCTGCAAAGAAACTGCGTTTGAGATGCCTTTGTAAGAGATGTTCCCGGTAGGCTGTAAAAGCACTGTGCAGAGCGAGTTGTTTCTTAGCTTCCCAAAGAGCTGGAAGCAAGATGCTTTGGGGCCCAACTCGCCCTTTGGAAAGAAGCCTGCACGTTGCGCCTTTCAGCTCTAGGGCAATGTAGCACACCCAGATCAGAAGTTCTACTTCAGCCAGATCAGGTCTGCAAAGAAACTGCGTTTCACAGGCCTTTGTAAGAGATGTTCCCAGTAGGCTGTAAGAGCACTGTGCAGAGCGAGTTGTTTCTTAGCTTCCCAAGGAGCTGGAAGCAAGATGCTTTGGGGCCCAACTCGCCCTTGGAAAGAAGCCTGCACGTTGTGCCTTTCAGCTCAGGGCCAATGTAGAACACCCAGAGCAGAAGTTCTACTTCAGCCGTATCAGGCCTGCAAAGAAACTCGTTTCACAGGCCTTTGTAAGAGATGTTCCCGGTAGGCTGTAAGAGCACTGTGCAGAGCGAGTTGTTTCTTAGCTTCCCAAAGAGCTGGAAGCAAGATGCTTTGGTGCCCAACTCGACCTTTGGAAAGAAGTCTGCACGCTGTGCCTTTCAGCTCTAGGGCAATGTAGCACATGCAGAGCAGAAGTTCTACTTCAGCCAGATCAGGCCTGCAAAGAAACTGCGTTTCACAGGCCTTTGTAAGAGATGTTCCCGGTAGGCTGTAAGAGCACTGTGCAGAGCGAGTTGTTTCATAGCTAGCCCAAAGAGCTGGAAGCAAGATGCTTTGGGGCCCAACTCGCCCTTTGGAAAGAAGCCTGCACGTTGTGCCTTTCAGCTCAGGGCCAATGTAGAACACCCAGAGCAGAAGTTCTAGTTCAGCGAGATCAGGCCTGCAAAGAAACTCGTTTCACAGGCCTTTGTAAGAGATGTTCCCGGTAGGCTGTAAGAGCACTGTGCAGAGCGAGTTGTTTCTTAGCTTCCCAAAGAGCTGGAAGCAAGATGCTTTGGGGCCCAACTCGCCCCTAGGAAAGAAGCCTGCACGCTGTGCCTTTCAGCTCTAGGGCAATGTAGCACACGCAAAGCAGAAGTTCTACTTCAGCCAGATCAGGCCTGCAAAGAAACTGCGTTTCACAGGCCTTTGGAAGAGATGTTCCCGGTAGGCTGTAAGAGCACTGTGCAGAGCGAGTTGTTTCTTAGCTTCCCAAAGAGCTGGAAGCAAGATGCTTTGGGGCCCAAATCGCCCTTTGGAAAGAAGCCTGCACGTTGTGCCTTTCAGCTCTAGGGCAATGTAGCACACCCAGAGCAGAAGTTCCACTTCAGCCAGATCAGGCCTGCAAAGAAACTGCGTTTCACAGGCCTTTGTAATAGATGTTCCCGGTAGGCTGTAAGAGCACTGTGCAGAGCGTGTTTTTTCTTAGCTTCCCAAAGAGCTGGAAGCAAGATGCTTTGCGGCCCAACTCGCCCTTTGGAAAGAAGCCTGCACGTTGTTCCTTTCAGCTCTAGGGCAATGTAGCACACCCAGAGCAGAAGTTCTACTTCAGCCAGATCCGGCCTGCAAAGAAACTGCATTTCACAGGCCTTTGTAGTGATGCTCCCAGTGGGCTGTAAGAGCACTGTGCAGAGCGAGTTGTTTCATAGCTAGCCCAAAGAGCTGGAAGCAAGATGCTTTGGGGCCCAACTCGCCCTTTGGAAAGAAGCCTGCACGTTGTCCTTTCAGCTCAGGGCCAATGTAGAACACCCAGAGCAGAAGTTCTACTTCAGCCATATCAGGCCTGCAAAGAAACTCGTTTCACAGGCCTTTGTAAAAGATGTTCCCGGTAGGCTGTAAGAGCACTGTGCAGAGCGACTTGTTTCTTAGCTTCCCAAAGAGCTGGAAGCAAGATGCTTTGGGGCACAACTCGCCCTTTGGAAAGAAGCCTGCACGCTGTGCCTTTCAGCTCTAGGGCAATGTAGCACACGCAGAGCAGAAGTTCTACTTCAGCCAGATCAGGCCTGCAAAGAAACTGCGTTTCACAGGCCTTTGGAAGAGATGTTCCCGGTAGGCTGTAAGAGCACTGTGCAGAGCGAGTTGTTGCTTAGCTTCCCAAGGAGCTGGATGCAAGATGCTTTGCGGCCCAACTCTCCCTTTGCAAAGAAGCCTGCACGCTGTGCCTTTCAGCTCTAGGGCAATGTAGCACACGCAGAGCAGAAGATCTAGTTCAGCCAGATCAGGCCTGCAAAGAAACTGCGTTTCACAGGCCTTTGTAAGAGATGTTCCCGGTAGGCTGTAAGAGCACTGTGCAGAGCGAGTTGTTTCTTAGCTTCCCAAAGAGCTGGAAGCAAGATGCTTTGGGGCCCAACTCGCCTTTTGGAAATAAGCCTGCACATTGTGCCTTTCAGCTCTAGGGCCATGTAGCACACCCAGAGCAGAAGTTCTACTTCAGCCAGATCAGGCCTGCAAAGAAACTCGTTTCACAGGCCTTTGTAAGAGATGTTCCCGGTAGGCTGTAAGAGCACTGTGCAGAGCGAGTTGTTTCTTAGCTTCCCAAAGAGCTGGAAGCAAGATGCTTTGGGGCCCAACTCGCCCTTTGGAAAGAAGCCTGCACGTTGTGCCTTTCAGCTCTAGGGCAATGTAGCACACCCAGAGCAGAAGTTCTACTTCAGCCAGATCAGGCCTGTAAAGAAACTGCGTTTGAGATGCCTTTGTAAGTGATGTTCCCGGAAGGCTGTAAAAGCACTGTGCAGAGCGAGTTGTTTCTTAGCTTCCCAAAGAGCTGGAAGCAAGATGCATTGGGGCCCAACTCGCCCTTTGGAAAGAAGCCTGCACGTTGTGCCTTTCAGCTCTAGGGCAATGTAGCACACCCAGATCAGAAGTTCTACTTCAGCCAGATCAGGCCTGCAAAGAAACTGCGTTTCACAGGCCTTTGTAAGAGATGTTCCCGGTAGGCTGTAAGAGCACTGTGCAGAGCGAGTTGTTTCTTAGCTTCCCAAAGAGCTGGAAGCAAGATGCTTTGGGGCCCAACTCGCCCTTTTGAAAGAAGCCTGCACGTTGTGCCTTTCAGCTCTAGGCCAATGTAGCACACCCAGAGCAGAAGTTCTACTTCAGCCAGATCAGGCCTGCAAAGAAACTGCGTTTCACAGGCCTTTGTAAGAGATGTTCCCCGTAGGCTTTAAGAGCACTGTGCTGAGCGAGTTGTTTCTTAGCTTCCCAAGGAGCTGGAAGCAAGATGCTTTGCGGCCCAACTCGCCCTTTGCAAAGAAGCCTGCACGTTGTGCCTTTCAGCTCTGGGGCAATGTAGCACACGCAGAGCAGAAGTTCTACTTCAGCCAGATCAGGCCTGCAAAGAAACAGCGTTTCACAGGCCTTTGTAAGAGATGTTCCCGGTAGGCTGTAAGAGCACTGTGCAGAGCGAGTTGTTTCTTAGCTTCCCAAAGAGCTGGAAGCAAGATGCTTTGGGGCCCAACTCGCCCTTTGGAAAGAAGCCTGCACGTTGTGCCTTTCAGCTCTAGGGCAATGTAGCACACGCAGAGCAGAAGTTCTAGTTCAGCCAGATCAGGCCTGCAAAGAAACTGCGTTTGAGATGCCTTTGTAAGAGATGTTCCCGGTAGGCTGTAAAAGCACTGTGCAGAGCGAGTTGTTTCTTAGCTTCCCAAAGAGCTGGAAGCAAGATGCTTTGGGGCCCAACTCGCCCTTTGGAAAGAAGTCTGCACGCTGTGCCTTTCAGCTCTAGGGCAATGTAGCACATGCAGAGCAGAAGTTCTACTTCAGCCAGATCAGGCCTGCAAAGAAACTGCGTTTCACAGGCCTTTGTAAGAGATGTTCCCGGTAGGCTGTAAGAGCACTGTGCAGAGCGAGTTGTTTCATAGCTAGCCCAAAGAGCTGGAAGCAAGATGCTTTGGGGCCCAACTCGCCCTTTGGAAAGAAGCCTGCACGTTGTGCCTTTCAGCTCTAGGGCCATGTAGCACACCCAGAGCAGAAGTTCTACTTCAGCCAGATCAGGCCTGCAAAGAAACTGCGTTTCACAGGCCTTTGTAAGAGATGTTCCCGTTAGGCTGTAAGAGCACTGTGCAGAGCGACTTGTTTCTTAGCTTCCCAAAGAGCTGGAAGCAAGATGCTTTGGGGCCCAACTCGCCCTTTGGAAAGAAGCCTGCACGTTGTGCCTTTCAGCTCAGGGCCAATGTAGAACACCCAGAGCAGAAGTTCTAGTTCAGCCAGATCAGGCCTGCAAAGAAACTCGTTTCACAGGCCTTTGTAAGAGATGTTCCCGGTAGGCTGTAAGAGCACTGTGCAGAGCGAGTTGTTTCTTAGCTTCCCAAAGAGCTGGAAGCAAGATGCTTTGGGGCCCAACTCGCCCCTTGGAAAGAAGCCTGCACGCTGTGCCTTTCAGCTCTAGGGCAATGTAGCACACGCAAAGCAGAAGTTCTACTTCAGCCAGATCAGGCCTGCAAAGAAACTGCGTTTCACAGGCCTTTGGAAGAGATGTTCCCAGTAGGCTGTAAGAGCACTGTGCAGAGCGAGTTGTTTCTTAGCTTCCCAAAGAGCTGGAAGCAAGATGCTTTGGGGCCCAAATCGCCCTTTGGAAAGAAGCCTGCACGTTGTGCCTTTCAGCTCTAGGGCAATGTAGCACACCCAGAGCAGAAGTTCCACTTCAGCCAGATCAGGCCTGCAAAGAAACTGCGTTTCACAGGCCTTTGTAATAGATGTTCCCGGTAGGCTGTAAGAGCACTGTGCAGAGCGTGTTTTTTCTTAGCTTCCCAAAGAGCTGGAAGCAAGATGCTTTGCGGCCCAACTCGCCCTTTGGAAAGGAGCCTGCATGTTGTTCCTTTCAGCTCTAGGGCAATGTAGCACACCCAGAGCAGAAGTTCTACTTCAGCCAGATCCGGCCTGCAAAGAAACTGCATTTCACAGGCCTTTGTAGTGATGCTCCCAGTGGGCTGTAAGAGCACTGTGCAGAGCGAGTTGTTTCATAGCTAGCCCAAAGAGCTGGAAGCAAGATGCTTTGGGGCCCAACTCGCCCTTTGGAAAGAAGCCTGCACGTTGTCCTTTCAGCTCAGGGCCAATGTAGAACACCCAGAGCAGAAGTTCTACTTCAGCCATATCAGGCCTGCAAAGAAACTCGTTTCACAGGCCTTTGTAAGAGATGTTCCCGGTAGGCTGTAAGAGCACTGTGCAGAGCGACTTGTTTCTTAGCTTCCCAAAGAGCTGGAAGCAAGATGCTTTGGGGCACAACTCGCCCTTTGGAAAGAAGCCTGCACGCTGTGCCTTTCAGCTCTAGGGCAATGTAGCACACGCAGAGCAGAAGTTCTACTTCAGCCAGATCAGGCCTGCAAAGAAACTGCGTTTCACAGGCCTTTGGAAGAGATGTTCCCGGTAGGCTGTAAGAGCACTGTGCAGAGCGAGTTGTTGCTTAGCTTCCCAAGGAGCTGGGTGCAAGATGCTTTGCGGCCCAACTCTCCCTTTGCAAAGAAGCCTGCACGCTGTGCCTTTCAGCTCTAGGGCAATGTAGCACACGCAGAGCAGAAGTTCTAGTTCAGCCAGATCAGGCCTGCAAAGAAACTGCGTTTCACAGGCCTTTGTAAGAGATGTTCCCGGTAGGCTGTAAGAGCACTGTGCAGAGCGAGTTGTTTCTTAGCTTCCCAAAGAGCTGGAAGCAAGATGCTTTGGGGCCCAACTCGCCTTTTGGAAATAAGCCTGCACATTGTGCCTTTCAGCTCTAGGGCCATGTAGCACACCCAGAGCAGAAGTTCTACTTCAGCCAGATCAGGCCTGCAAAGAAACTCGTTTCACAGGCCTTTGTAAGAGATGTTCCCGGTAGGCTGTAAGAGCACTGTGCAGAGCGAGTTGTTTCTTAGCTTCCCAAAGAGCTGGAAGCAAGATGCTTTGGGGCCCAACTCGCCCTTTGGAAAGAAGCCTGCACGTTGTGCCTTTCAGCTCTAGGGCAATGTAGCACACCCAGAGCAGAAGTTCTACTTCAGCCAGATCAGGCCTGTAAAGAAACTGCTTTTGAGATGCCTTTGTAAGTGATGTTCCCGGTAGGCTGTAAAAGCACTGTGCAGAGCGAGTTGTTTCTTAGCTTCCCAAAGAGCTGGAAGCAAGATGCATTGGGGCCCAACTCGCCCTTTGGAAAGAAGCCTGCACGTTGTGCCTTTCAGCTCTAGGGCAATGTAGCACACCCAGATCAGAAGTTCTACTTCAGCCAGATCAGGCCTGCAAAGAAACTGCGTTTCACAGGCCTTTGTAAGAGATGTTCCCGGTAGGCTGTAAGAGCACTGTGCAGAGCGAGTTGTTTCTTAGCTTCTAAAGAGCTGGAAGCAAGATGCTTTGGGGCCCAACTCGCCCTTTGGAAAGAAGCCTGCACGTTGTGCCTTTCAGCTCTAGGCCAATGTAGCACACCCAGAGCAGAAGTTCTACTTCAGCCAGATCAGGCCTGCAAAGAAACTGCGTTTGAGATGCCTTTGTAAGAGTTGTTCCCGGTAGGCTGTAAAAGCACTGTGCAGAGCGAGTTGTTTCATAGCTAGCCCAAAGAGATGGAAGCAAGATGCTTTGGGGCCCAACTCGCCTTTTGGAAAGAAGCCTGCACATTGTGCCTTTCAGCTCTAGGGCCATGTAGCACACCCAGAGCAGAAGTTCTACTTCAGCCAGATCAGGCCTGCAAAGAAACTGCGTTTCACAGGCCTTTGTAAGAGATGTTCCCGGTAGGCTGTAAGAGCACTGTGCAGAGCGAGTTGTTTCTTAGCTTCCCAAAGAGCTGGAAGCAAGATGCTTTGGGGCCCAACTCGCCCTTTGGAAAGAAGCCTGCACGTTGTGCCTTTAAGCTCTAGGCCAATGTAGCACACCCAGAGCAGAAGTTCTACTTCAGCCAGATCAGGCCTGCAAAGAAACTGCGTTTCACAGGCCTTTGTAAGAGATGTTCCCCGTAGGCTTTAAGAGCACTGTGCAGAGCGACTTGTTTCTTAGCTTCCCAAAGAGCTGGAAGCAAGATGCTTTGGGGCCCAACTCGCCCTTTGGAAAGAAGCCTGCACGTTGTGCCTTTCAGCTCAGGGCCAATGTAGAACACCCAGAGCAGAAGTTCTAGTTCAGCCAGATCAGGCCTGCAAAGAAACTCGTTTCACAGGCCTTTGTAAGAGATGTTCCCGGTAGGCTGTAAGAGCACTGTGCAGAGCGAGTTGTTTCTTAGCTTCCCAAAGAGCTGGAAGCAAGATGCTTTGGGGCCCAACTCGCCCCTTGGAAAGAAGCCTGCACGCTGTGCCTTTCAGCTCTAGGGCAATGTAGCACACGCAAAGCAGAAGTTCTACTTCAGCCAGATCAGGCCTGCAAAGAAACTGCGTTTCACAGGCCTTTGGAAGAGATGTTCCCGGTAGGCTGTAAGAGCACTGTGCAGAGCGAGTTGTTTCTTAGCTTCCCAAAGAGCTGGAAGCAAGATGCTTTGGGGCCCAAATCGCCCTTTGGAAAGAAGCCTGCACGTTGTGCCTTTCAGCTCTAGGGCAATGTAGCACACCCAGAGCAGAAGTTCCACTTCAGCCAGATCAGGCCTGCAAACAAACTGCGTTTCACAGGCCTTTGTAATAGATGTTCCCGGTAGGCTGTAAGAGCACTGTGCAGAGCGTGTTTTTTCTTAGCTTCCCAAAGAGCTGGAAGCAAGATGCTTTGCGGCCCAACTCGCCCTTTGGAAAGAAGCCTGCACGTTGTTCCTTTCAGCTCTAGGGCAATGTAGCACACCCAGAGCAGAAGTTCTACTTCAGCCAGATCCGGCCTGCAAAGAAACTGCATTTCACAGGCCTTTGTAGTGATGCTCCCAGTGGGCTGTAAGAGCACTGTGCAGAGCGAGTTGTTTCATAGCTAGCCCAAAGAGCTGGAAGCAAGATGCTTTGGGGCCCAACTCGCCCTTTGGAAAGAAGCCTGCACGTTGTCCTTTCAGCTCAGGGCCAATGTAGAACACCCAGAGCAGAAGTTCTACTTCAGCCATATCAGGCCTGCAAAGAAACTCGTTTCACAGGCCTTTGTAAGAGATGTTCCCGGTAGGCTGTAAGAGCACTGTGCAGAGCGAGTTGTTTCTTAGCTTCCCAAAGAGCTGGAAGCAAGATGCTTTGGGGCACAACTCGCCCTTTGGAAAGAAGCCTGCACGCTGTGCCTTTCAGCTCTAGGCCAATGTAGCACACGCAGAGCAGAAGTTCTACTTCAGCCAGATCAGGCCTGCAAAGAAACTGCGTTTCACAGGCCTTTGGAAGAGATGTTCCCGGTAGGCTGTAAGAGCACTGTGCAGAGCGAGTTGTTTCTTAGCTTCCCAAGGGGCTGGATGCAAGATGCTTTGCGGCCCAACTCTCCCTTTGCAAAGAAGCCTGCACGCTGTGCCTTTCAGCTCTAGGGCAATGTAGCACACGCAGAGCAGAAGTTCTAGTTCAGCCAGATCAGGCCTGCAAAGAAACTGCGTTTCACAGGCCTTTGTAAGAGATGTTCCCGGTAGGCTGTAAGAACACTGTGCAGAGCGAGTTGTTTCTTAGCTTCCCAAAGAGCTGGAAGCAAGATGCTTTGGGGCCCAACTTGCCCTTTGGAAAGAAGCCTGCACGTTGTGCCTTTCAGCTCTAGGCCAATGTAGCACACCCAGAGCAGAAGTTCTACTTCAGCCAGACCAGGCCTGCAAAGAAACTGCGTTTCACAGGCCTTTGTAAGAGATGTTCCCGGTAGGCTGTAAGAGCACTGTGCAGAGCGAGTTGTTTCTTAGCTTCCCAAAGAGCTGGAAGCAAGATGCTCTGGGGCCCAACTCGCCTTTTGGAAAGAAGCCTGCACATTGTGCCTTTCAGCTCTAGGGCCATGTAGCACACCCAGAGCAGAAGTTCTACTTCAGCCAGATCAGGCCTGCAAAGAAACTCGTTTCACAGGCCTTTGTAAGAGATGTTCCCGGTAGGCTGTAAGAGCACTGTGCAGAGCGAGTTGTTTCTTAGCTTCCCAAAGAGCTGGAAGCAAGATGCTTTGGGGCCCAACTCGCCCTTTGGAAAGAAGTCTGCACGCTGTGCCTTTCAGCTCTAGGGCAATGTAGCACATGCAGAGCAGAAGTTCTACTTCAGCCAGATCAGGCCTGCATAGAAACTGCATTTCACAGGCCTTTGTAGTGATGCTCCCGGTGGGCTGTAAGAGCACTGTGCAGAGCGAGTTGTTTCATAGCTAGCCCAAAGAGCTGGAAGCAAGATGCTTTGGGGCCCAACTCGCCCTTTGGAAAGAAGCCTGCACGTTGTCCTTTCAGCTCAGGGCCAATGTAGAACACCCAGAGCAGAAGTTCTACTTCAGCCATATCAGGCCTGCAAAGAAACTCGTTTCACAGGCCTTTGTAAGAGATGTTCCCGGTAGGCTGTAAGAGCACTGTGCAGAGCGAGTTGTTTCTTAGCTTCCCAAAGAGCTGGAAGCAAGATGCTTTATGGCACAACTCGCCCTTTGGAAAGAAGCCTGCACGCTGTGCCTTTCAGCTCTAGGGCAATGTAGCACACGCAGAGCAGAAGTTCTACTTCAGCCAGATCAGGCCTGCAAAGAAACTGCGTTTCACAGGCCTTTGCAAGAGATGTTCCCGGTAGGCTGTAAGAGCACTGTGCAGAGCGAGTTGTGTCTTAGCTTCCCAAGGAGCTGGATGCAAGATGCTTTGCGGCCCAACTCTCCCTTTGCAAAGAAGCCTGCACGCTGTGCCTTTCAGCTCTAGGGCAATGTAGCACACGCAGAGCAGAAGTTCTAGTTCAGCCAGATCAGGCCTGCAAAGAAACTGCGTTTCACAGGCCTTTGTAAGAGATGTTCCCGGTAGGCTGTAAGAACACTGTGCAGAGCGAGTTGTTTCTTAGCTTCCCAAAGAGCTGGAAGCAAGATGCTTTGGGGCCCAACTCGCCCTTTGGAAAGAAGACTGCACGTTGTGCCTTTCAGCTCTAGGCCAATGTAGCACACCCAGAGCAGAAGTTCTACTTCAGCCAGACCAGGCCTGCAAAGAAACTGCGTTTCACAGGCCTTTGTAAGAGATGTTCTGGTAGGCTGTAAAAGCACTGTGCAGAGCGAGTTGTTTCTTAGCTTCCCAAAGAGTTGGAAGCAAGATGCTTTGGGGCCCAACTCGCCTTTTGGAAAGAAGCCTGCACATTGTGCCTTTCAGCTCTAGGGCCATGTAGCACACCCAGAGCAGAAGTTCTACTTCAGCCAGATCAGGCCTGCAAAGAAACTGCGTTTCACAGGCCTTTGGAAGAGATGTTCCCGGTAGGCTGTAAGAGCACTGTGCAGAGCGAGTTGTTTCTTAGCTTCCCAAAGAGCTGGAAGCAAGATGCTTTGGGGCCCAACTCGCCCTTTGGAAAGAAGCCTGCACGTTGTGCCTTTCAGCTCTAGGGCAATGTAGCACACCCAGAGCAGAAGTTCTACATCAGCCATATCAGGCCTGCAAAGAAACTCGTTTCACAGGCCTTTGTAAGAGATGTTCCCGGTAGGCTGTAAGAGCACTGTGCAGAGCGAGTTGTTTCTTAGCTTCCCAAAGAGCTGGAAGAAAGATGCTTTGCGGCCCAACTCGCCCTTTGGAAAGAAGCCCGCACGTTGAGCCTTTCAGCTCTAGGGCAATGTAGCACACCCAGAGCAGAAGTTCTACTTCAGCCAGATCAGGCCTGCAAAGAAACTGCATTTCACAGGCCTTTGTAAGAGATGTTCCCGGTAGGGTGTAAGAGCACTGTGCAGAGCGAGTTGTTTCTTAGCTTCCCAAAGAGCTGGAAGCAAGATGCTTTGGGGCCCAACTCGCCCTTTGGAAAGAAGCCTGCACGTTGTGCCTTTCAGCTCTAGGGCAATGTAGCACACCCAGAGCAGAAGTTCTACTTCAGCCAGATCAGGCCTGCAAAGAAACTGCGTTTCACAGGCCTTTGTAAGAGATGTTCCCGGTAGGCTGTAAGAGCACTGTGCAGAGCGAGTTGTTTCATAGCTAGCCCAAAGAGCTGGAAGCAAGATGCTTTGGGGCCCAACTCGCCATTTGGAAAGAAGCCTGCACGTTGTGCCTTTCAGCTCTAGGGCCATGTAGCACACCCAGAGCAGAAGTTCTACTTCAGCCAGATCAGGCCTGCAAAGAAACTGCGTTTCACAGGCCTTTGTAAGAGATGTTCCCGTTAGGCTGTAAGAGCACTGTGCAGAGCGACTTGTTTCTTAGCTTCCCAAAGAGCTGGAAGCAAGATGCTTTGGGGCCCAACTCGCCCTTTGGAAAGAAGCCTGCACGTTGTGCCTTTCAGCTCAGGGCCAATGTAGAACACCCAGAGCAGAAGTTCTACTTCAGCCAGATCAGGCCTGCAAAGAAACTCGTTTCACAGGCCTTTGTAAGAGATGTTCCCGGTAGGCTGTAAGAGCACTCTGCAGAGCGAGTTGTTTCTTAGCTTCCCAAAGAGCTGGAAGCAAGATGCTTTGGGGCCCAACTCGCCCCTTGGAAAGAAGCCTGCACGCTGTGCCTTTCAGCTCTAGGGCAATGTAGCACACGCAAAGCAGAAGTTCTACTTCAGCCAGATCAGGCCTGCAAAGAAACTGCGTTTCACAGGCCTTTGGAAGAGATGTTCCCGGTAGGCTGTAAGAGCACTGTGCAGAGCGAGTTGTTTCTTAGCTTCCCAAAGAGCTGGAAGCAAGATGCTTTGGGGCCCAACTCGCCCTTTGGAAAGAAGCCTGCACGTTGTGCCTTTCAGCTCTAGGGCAATGTAGCACACCCAGAGCAGAGCTTCCACTTCAGCCAGATCAGGCCTGCAAAGAAACTGCGTTTCACAGGCCTTTGTAATAGATGTTCCCGGTAGGCTGTAAGAGCACTGTGCAGAGCGTGTTTTTTCTTAGCTTCCCAAAGAGCTGGAAGCAAGATGCTTTGCGGCCCAACTCGCCCTTTGGAAAGAAGCCTGCACGTTGTTCCTTTCAGCTATAGGGCAATGTAGCACACCCAGAGCAGAAGTTCTACTTCAGCCAGATCCGGCCTGCAAAGAAACTGCATTTCACAGGCCTTTGTAGTGATGCTCCCAGTGGGCTGTAAGAGCACTGTGCAGAGCGAGTTGTTTCATAGCTAGCCCAAAGAGCTGGAAGCAAGATGCTTTGGGGCCGAACTCGCCCTTTGGAAAGAAGCCTGCACGTTGTCCTTTCAGCTCAGGGCCAATGTAGAACACCCAGAGCAGAAGTTCTACTTCAGCCATATCAGGCCTGCAAAGAAACTCGTTTCACAGGCCTTTGTAAGACATGTTCCCGGTAGGCTGTAAGAGCACTGTGCAGAGCGACTTGTTTCTTAGCTTCCCAAAGAGCTGGAAGCAAGATGCTTTGGGGCACAACTCGCCCTTTGGAAAGAAGCCTGCACGCTGTGCCTTTCAGCTCTAGGGCAATGTAGCACACGCAGAGCAGAAGTTCTACTTCAGCCAGATCAGGCCTGCAAAGAAACTGCGTTTCACAGGCCTTTGGAAGAGATGTTCCCGGTAGGCTGTAAGAGCACTGTGCAGAGCGAGTTGTTTCTTAGCTTCCCAAGGAGCTGGATGCAAGATGCTTTGCGGCCCAACTCTCCCTTTGCAAAGAAGCCTGCACGCTGTGCCTTTCAGCTCTAGGGCAATGTAGCACACGCAGAGCAGAAGTTCTAGTTCAGCCAGATCAGGCCTGCAAAGAAACTGCGTTTCACAGGCCTTTGTAAGAGATGTTCCCGGTAGGCTGTAAGAACACTGTGCAGAGCGAGTTGTTTCTTAGCTTCCCAAAGAGCTGGAAGCAAGATGCTTTGGGGCCCAACTTGCCCTTTGGAAAGAAGCCTGCACGTTGTGCCTTTCAGCTCTAGGCCAATGTAGCACACCCAGAGCAGAAGTTCTACTTCAGCCAGACCAGGCCTGCAAAGAAACTGCGTTTCACAGGCCTTTGTAAGAGATGTTCCCGGTAGGCTGTAAGAGCACTGTGCAGAGCGAGTTGTTTCTTAGCTTCCCAAAGAGCTGGAAGCAAGATGCTTTGGGGCCCAACTCGCCTTTTGGAAAGAAGCCTGCACATTGTGCCTTTCAGCTCTAGGGCCATGTAGCACACCCAGAGCAGAAGTTCTACTTCAGCCAGATCAGGCCTGCAAAGAAACTCGTTTCACAGGCCTTTGTAAGAGATGTTCCCGGTAGGCTGTAAGAGCACTGTGCAGAGCGAGTTGTTTCTTAGCTTCCCAAAGAGCTGGAAGCAAGATGCTTTGGGGCCCAACTCGCCCTTTGGAAAGAAGTCTGCACGCTGTGCCTTTCAGCTCTAGGGCAATGTAGCACATGCAGAGCAGAAGTTCTACTTCAGCCAGATCAGGCCTGCAAAGAAACTGCGTTTCACAGGCCTTTGTAAGAGATGTTCCGGGTAGGCTGTAAGAGCACTGTGCATAGCGAGTTGTTTTATAGCTAGCCCAAAGAGCTGGAAGCAAGATGCTTTGGGGCCCAACTCGCCCTTTGGAAAGAAGCCTGCACGTTGTGCCTTTCAGCTCTAGGGCCATGTAGCACACCCAGAGCAGAAGTTCTACTTCAGCCAGATCAGGCCTGCAAAGAAACTGCGTTTCACAGGCCTTTGTAAGAGATGTTCCCGTTAGGCTGTAAGAGCACTGTGCAGAGCGACTTGTTTCTTAGCTTCCCAAAGAGCTGGAAGCAAGATGCTTTGGGGCCCAACTCGCCCTTTGGAAAGAAGCCTGCACGTTGTGCCTTTCAGCTCAGGGCCAATGTAGAACACCCAGAGCAGAAGTTCTACTTCAGCCAGATCAGGCCTGCAAAGAAACTCGTTTCACAGGCCTTTGTAAGAGATGTTCCCGGTAGGCTGTAAGAGCACTGTGCAGAGCGAGTTGTTTCTTAGCTTCCCAAAGAGCTGGAAGCAAGATGCTTTGGGGCCAAACTCGCCCCTTGGAAAGAAGCCTGCACGCTGTGCCTTTCAGCTCTAGGGCAATGTAGCACACGCAAAGCAGAAGTTCTACTTCAGCCAGATCAGGCCTGCAAAGAAACTGCGTTTCACAGGCCTTTGGAAGAGATGTTCCCGGTAGGCTGTAAGAGCACTGTGCGGAGCGAGTTGTTTCTTAGCTTCCCAAAGAGCTGGAAGCAAGATGCTTTGGGGCCCAACTCGCCCCTTGGAAAGAAGCCTGCACGCTGTGCCTTTCAGCTCTAGGGCAATGTAGCACACGCAAAGCAGAAGTTCTACTTCAGCCAGATCAGGCCTGCAAAGAAACTGCGTTTCACAGGCCTTTGGAAGAGATGTTCCCGGTAGGCTGTAAGAGCACTGTGCAGAGCGAGTTGTTTCTTAGCTTCCCAAAGAGCTGGAAGCAAGATGCTTTGGGGCCCAACTCGCCCTTTGGAAAGAAGCCTGCACGTTGTGCCTTTCAGCTCTAGGGCAATGTAGCACACCCAGAGCAGAGCTTCCACTTCAGCCAGATCAGGCCTGCAAAGAAACTGCGTTTCACAGGCCTTTGTAATAGATGTTCCCGGTAGGCTGTAAGAGCACTGTGCAGAGCGTGTTTTTTCTTAGCTTCCCAAAGAGCTGGAAGCAAGATGCTTTGCGGCCCAACTCGCCCTTTGGAAAGAAGCCTGCACGTTGTTCCTTTCAGCTATAGGGCAATGTAGCACACCCAGAGCAGAAGTTCTACTTCAGCCAGATCCGGCCTGCAAAGAAACTGCATTTCACAGGCCTTTGTAGTGATGCTCCCAGTGGGCTGTAAGAGCACTGTGCAGAGCGAGTTGTTTCATAGGTAGCCCAAAGAGCTGGAAGCAAGATGCTTTGGGGCCGAACTCGCCCTTTGGAAAGAAGCCTGCACGTTGTCCTTTCAGCTCAGGGCCAATGTAGAACACCCAGAGCAGAAGTTCTACTTCAGCCATATCAGGCCTGCAAAGAAACTCGTTTCACAGGCCTTTGTAAGACATGTTCCCGGTAGGCTGTAAGAGCACTGTGCAGAGCGACTTGTTTCTTAGCTTCCCAAAGAGCTGGAAGCAAGATGCTTTGGGGCACAACTCGCCCTTTGGAAAGAAGCCTGCACGCTGTGCCTTTCAGCTCTAGGGCAATGTAGCACACGCAGAGCAGAAGTTCTACTTCAGCCAGATCAGGCCTGCAAAGAAACTGCGTTTCACAGGCCTTTGTAAGAGATGTTCCCGGTAGGCTGTAAGAGCACTGTGCAGAGCGAGTTGTTTCTTAGCTTCCCAAAGAGCTGGAAGCAAGATGCTTTGGGGCCCAACTCGCCCTTTGGAAAGAAGCCTGCACGTTGTGCCTTTCAGCTCAGGGCCAATGTAGAACACCCAGAGCAGAAGTTCTACTTCAGCCATATCAGGCCTGCAAAGAAACTGCGTTTCACAGGCCTTTGGAAGAGATGTTCCCGGTAGGCTGTAAGAGCACTGTGCAGAGCGAGTTGTTTCTTAGCTTCCCAAAGAGCTGGAAGCAAGATGCTTTGGGGCCCAACTCGCCCTTTGGAAAGAAGCCTGCACGTTGTGCCTTTCAGCTCTAGGGCAATGTAGAGCACCCAGAGCAGAAGTTCCACTTCAGCCAGATCAGGCCTGCAAAGAAACTGCGTTTCACAGGCCTTTGTAAGAGATGTTCCCGGTAGGCTGTAAAAGCACTGTGCAGAGCGAGTTGTTTCTTAGCTTCCCAAAGAGCTGGAAGCAAGATGCTTTGGGGCCCAACTCGCCCTTTGGAAAGAAGCCTGCACGTTGCGCCTTTCAGCTCTAGGGCAATGTAGCACACCCAGATCAGAAGTTCTACTTCAGCCAGATCAGGCCTGCAAAGAAACTGCGTTTCACAGGCCTTTGGAAGAGATGTTCCCAGTAGGCTGTAAGAGCACTGTGCAGAGCGAGTTGTTTCTTAGCTTCCCAAGGAGCTGGAAGCAAGATGCTTTGGGGCCCAACTCGCCCTTTGGAAAGAAGCCTGCAGCTTGTGCCTTTCAGCTCAGGGCCAATGTAGAACACCCAGAGCAGAAGTTCTACTTCAGCGAGATCAGGCCTGCAAAGAAACTCGTTTCACAGGCCTTTGTAAGAGATGTTCCCGGTAGGCTGTAAGAGCACTGTGCAGAGCGAGTTGTTTCTTAGCTTCCCAAAGAGCTGGAAGCAAGATGCTTTGGGGCCCAACTCGCCCTTTGGAAAGAAGTCTGCACGCTGTGCCTTTCAGCTCTAGGGCAATGTAGCACATGCAGAGCAGAAGTTCTACTTCAGCCAGATCAGGCCTGCAAAGAAACTGCGTTTCACAGGCCTTTGTAAGAGATGTTCCCGGTAGGCTGTAAGAGCACTGTGCAGAGCGAGTTGTTTCATAGCTAGCCCAAAGAGCTGGAAGCAAGATGCTTTGGGGCCCAACTCGCCCTTTGGAAAGAAGCCTGCACGTTGTGCCTTTCAGCTCTAGGGCCATGTAGCACACCCAGAGCAGAAGTTCTACTTCAGCCAGATCAGGCCTGCAAAGAAACTGCGTTTCACAGGCCTTTGTAAGAGATGTTCCCGTTAGGCTGTAAGAGCACTGTGCAGAGCGACTTGTTTCTTAGCTTCCCAAAGAGCTGGAAGCAAGATGCTTTGGGGCCCAACTCGCCCTTTGGAAAGAAGCCTGCACGTTGTGCCTTTCAGGTCAGGGCCAATGTAGAACACCCAGAGCAGAAGTTCTACTTCAGCCAGATCAGGCCTGCAAAGAAACTCGTTTCACAGGCCTTTGTAAGAGATGTTCCCGGTAGGCTGTAAGAGCACTGTGCAGAGCGAGTTGTTTCTTAGCTTCCCAAAGAGCTGGAAGCAAGATGCTTTGGGGCCCAACTCGCCCCTTGGAAAGAAGCCTGCGCGCTGTGCCTTTCAGCTCTAGGGCAATGTAGCACACGCAAAGCAGAAGTTCTACTTCAGCCAGATCAGGCCTGCAAAGAAACTGCGTTTCACAGGCCTTTGGAAGAGATGTTCCCGGTAGGCTGTAAGAGCACTTTGCAGAGCGAGTTGTTTCTTAGCTTCCCAAAGAGCTGGAAGCAAGATGCTTTGGGGCCCAACTCGCCCTTTGGAAAGAAGCCTGCACGTTGTGCCTTTCAGCTCTAGGGCAATGTAGCACACCCAGAGCAGAAGTTCCACTTCAGCCAGATCAGGCCTGCAAAGAAACTGCGTTTCACAGGCCTTTGTAATAGATGTTCCCGGTAGGCTGTAAGAGCACTGTGCAGAGCGTGTTGTTTCTTAGCTTCCCAAAGAGCTGGAAGCAAGATGCTTTGGGGCCCAACTCGCCCTTTGGAAAGAAGCCTGCACGTTGTCCTTTCAGCTCAGGGCCAATGTAGAACACCCAGAGCAGAAGTTCTACTTCAGCCATATCAGGCCTGCAAAGAAACTCGTTTCACAGGCCTTTGTAAGAGATGTTCCCGGTAGGCTGTAAGAGCACTGTGCAGAGCGAGTTGTTTCTTAGCTTCCCAAAGAGCTGGAAGCAAGATGCTTTGGGGCACAACTCGCCCTTTGGAAAGAAGCCTGCACGCTGTGCCTTTCAGCTCTAGGGCAATGTAGCACACGCAGAGCAGAAGTTCTACTTCAGCCAGATCAGGCCTGCAAAGAAACTGCGTTTCACAGGCCTTTGCAAGAGATGTTCCCGGTAGGCTGTAAGAGCACTGTGCAGAGCGAGTTGTTTCTTAGCTTCCCAAGGAACTGGATGCAAGATGCTTTGCGGCCCAACTCTCCCTTTGCAAAGAAGCCTGCACGCTGTGTCTTTCAGCTCTAGGGCAATGTAGCACACGCAGAGCAGAAGTTCTAGTTCAGCCAGATCAGGCCTGCAAAGAAACTGCGTTTCACAGGCCTTTGGCAGAGATGTTCCCGGTAGGCTGTAAGAACACTGTGCAGAGCGACTTGTTTCTTAGCTTCCCAAAGAGCTGGAAGCAAGATGCTTTGGGGCCCAACTCGCCCTTTGGAAAGAAGCCTGCACATTGTGCCTTTCAGCTCTAGGCCAATGTAGCACACCCAGAGCAGAAGTTCTACTTCAGCCAGAACAGGCCTGCAAAGAAACTGCGTTTCACAGGCCTTTGTAAGAGATGTTCCTGGTAGGCTGTAAGAGCACTGTGCAGAGCGAGTTGTTTCTTAGCTTCCCAAAGAGCTGGAAGCAAGATGCTTTGGGGCCCAACTCGCCTTTTGGAAAGAAGCCTGCACATTGTGCCTTTCAGCTCTAGGGCCATGTAGCACACCCAGAGCAGAAGTTCTACTTCAGCCAGATCAGACCTGCAAAGAAACTGCGTTTCACAGGCCTTTGGAAGAGATGTTCCCGGTAGGCTGTAAGAGCACTGTGCAGAGCGAGTTGTTTCTTAGCTTCCCAAAGAGCTGGAAGCAAGATGCTTTGGGGCCCAACTCGCCCTTTGGAAAGAAGCCTGCACGTTGTGCCTTTCAGCTCAGGGCCAATGTAGAACACCCAGAGCAGAAGTTCTACTTCAGCCATATCAGGCCTGCAAAGAAACTCGTTTCACAGGCCTTTGTAAGAGATGTTCCCGGTAGGCTGTAAGAGCACTGTGCAGAACGAGTTGATTCTTAGCTTCCCAAAGAGCTGGAAGCAAGATGCTTTGGGGCCCAAATCGCCCTTTGGAAAGAAGCCTGCACGTTGTGCCTTTCAGCTCTAGGTCAATGTAGCACACCCAGAGCAGAAGTTCCACTTCAGCCAGATCAGGCCTGCAAAGAAACTGCGTTTCACAGGCCTTTGTAATAGATGTTCCCGGTAGGCTGTAAGAGCACTGTGCAGAGCGTGTTGTTTCTTAGCTTCCCAAGGAGCTGGAAGCAAGATGCTTTGGGGCCCAACTCGCCCTTTTGAAAGAAGCCTGCACGTTGTGCCTTTCAGCTGTAGGGCAATGTAGCACACCCAGAGCAGAAGTTCTACATCAGATAGATCAGGCCTGCAAAGAAACTGCGTATCACAGGCCTTTGTAAGAGATGTTCCCGGTAGGGTGTAAGAGCACTGTGCAGAGCGAGTTGTTTCTTAGCTTCCCAAAGAGCTGGAAGCAAGATGCTTTGGGGCCCAACTCGCCCTTTGGAAAGAAGCCTGCACGTTGTGCCTTTCAGCTCTAGGCCAATGTAGCACACCCAGAGCAGAAGTTCTACTTCAGCCAGACAAGGCCTGCAAAGAAACTGAGTTTCACAGGCCTTTGTAAGAGATGTTCCCAGTAGGCTGTAAGAGCACTGTGCAGAGCGAGTTGTTTCTTAGTTTCCCAAAGAGCTGGAAGCAAGATGCTTTGGGGCCCAACTCGCCCTTTGGAAAGAAGCCTGCACGTTGTGCCTTTCAGCTCTAGGCCAATGTAGCACACCCAGAGCAGAAGTTCTACTTCAGCCAGATCAGGCCTGCAATGAAACTGCGTTTCACAGGCCTTTGGAAGAGATGTTCCCGGTAGGCTGTAAGAGCACTGTGCAGAGCGAGTTGTTTCTTAGCTTCCCAAGGAGCTGGAAGCAAGATGCTTTGCGGCCCAACTCGCCCTTTGCAAAGAAGCCTGCACGCTGTGCCTTTCAGCTCTAGGGCAATGTAGCACATGCAGAGCAGAAGTTCTAGTTCAGCCAGATCAGGCCTGCAAAGAAAGTGCGTTTCACAGGCCTTTGTAAGAGATGTTCCCGGTAGGCTGTAAGAGCACTGTGCAGAGCGAGTTGTTTCTTAGCTTCCCAAAGAGCTGGAAGCAAGATGCTTTGGGGCCAAACTCGCCCTTTGGAAAGAAGCCTGCACGTTGTGCCTTTCAGCTCTAGGGCAATGTAGCACACCAAGAGCAGAAGTTCTACTTCAGCCAGATCAGGCCTGCAAAGAAACTGCGTTTGAGATGCCTTTGTAAGAGATGTTCCCGGTAGGCTGTAAAAGCACTGTGCAGAGCGAGTTGTTTCTTAGCTTCCCAAAGAGCTGGAAGCAAGATGCTTTGGGGCCCAACTCGCCCTTTGGAAAGAAGCCTGCACGTTGCGCCTTTCAGCTCTAGGGCAATGTAGCACACCCAGATCAGAAGTTCTACTTCAGACAGATCAGGCCTGCAAAGAAACTGCGTTTCACAGGCCTTTGTAAGAGATGTTCCCAGTAGGCTGTAAGAGCACTGTGCAGAGCGAGTTGTTTCTTAGCTTCCCAAAGAGCTGGAAGCAAGATGCTTTGGGGCCCAACTCGCCCTTTGGAAAGAAGCCTGCACGTTGTGCCTTTCAGCTCAGGGCCAATGTAGAACAACCAGAGCAGAAGTTCTACTTCAGCCATATCAGGCCTGCAAAGAAACTGCGTTTCACAGGCCTTTGTAAGAGATGTTCCCGGTAGGCTGTAAGAGCACTGTGCAGAGCGAGTTGTTTCTTAGCTTCCCAATGAGCTGGAAGCAAGATGCTTTGGGGCCCAACTCGCCCTTTGGAAAGAAGCCTGCACGTTGTGCCTTTCAGCTCTAGGCCAATGTAGCACACCCAGAGCAGAAGTTCTACTTCAGCCAGATCAGGCCTGCAAAGAAACTGCGTTTGAGATGCCTTTGTAAGAGTTGTTCCCGGTAGGCTGTAAAAGCACTGTGCAGAGCGAGTTGTTTCTTAGCTTCCCAAAGAGCTGGAAGCAAGATGCTTTGGAGCCCAACTCGCCCTTTGGAAACAGGCCTGCACGTTGTGCCCTTCAGCTCTAGGGCAATGTAGCACACCCAGAGCAGAAGTTCTAGTTCAGCGTGATCAGGCCTGCAAAGAAACTGCATTTCACAGCCCTTTGTAAGTGATGGTCCCGGTAGGCTGTAAGAGCACTGTGCAGAGCGAGTTGTTTCATAGCTAGCCCAAAGAGCTGGAAGCAAGATGCTTTGGGGCCCAACTCGCCTTTTGGAAAGAAGCCTGCACATTGTGCCTTTCAGCTCTAGGGCCATGTAGCACACCCAGAGCAGAAGTTCTACTTCAGCCAGATCAGGCCTGCAAAGAAACTGCGTTTCACAGGCCTTTGGAAGAGATGTTCCCGGTAGGCTGTAAGAGCACTGTGCAGAGCGAGTTGTTTCTTAGCTTCCCAAAGAGCTGGAAGCAAGATGCTTTGGGGCCCAACTCGCCCTTTGGAAAGAAGCCTGCACGTTGTGCCTTTCAGCTCTAGGCCAATGTAGCACACCCAGAGCAGAAGTTCTACTTCAGCCAGATCAGGCCTGCAAAGAAACTGCGTTTCACAGGCCTTTGGAAGAGATGTTCGCTGTAGGCTGTAAGAGCACTGTGCAGAGCGAGTTGTTTCTTAGCTTCCCAAGGAGCTGGAAGCAAGATGCTTTGCGGCCCAACTCGCCCTTTGCAAAGAAGCCTGCACGCTGGGCATTTCAGCTCTAGGGCAATGTAGCACACGCAGAGCAGAAATTCTAGTTCAGCCAGATCAGGCCTGCAAAGAAACTGCGTTTCACAGGCCTTTGTAAGAGATGTTCCCGGTAGGCTGTAAGAGCACTGTGCAGAGCGAGTTGTTTCTTAGCTTCCCAAAGAGCTGGAAGCAAGATGCTTTGGGGCCCAACTCGCCCTTTGGAAAGAAGCCTGCACGTTGTGTCTTTCAGCTATAGGCCAATGTAGAACACCCAGAGCAGAAGTTCTACTTCAGCCATATCAGGCCTGCAAAGAAACTGCGTTTCACAGGCCTTTGTAAGAGATGTTCCCGGTAGGCTGTAAGAGCACTGTGCAGAGCGAGTTGTTTCTTAGCTTCCCAAAGAGCTGGAAGCAAGATGCTTTGGGGCCCAACTCGCCCTTTGGAAAGAAGCCTGCACGTTGTGCCTTTCAGCTCTAGGGCAATGTAGCACACCCAGAGCAGAAGTTCTACTTCAGCCAGATCAGGCCTGTAAAGAAACTGCGTTTGAGATGCCTTTGTAAGTGATGTTCCCGGTAGGCTGTAAAAGCACTGTGCAGAGCGAGTTGTTTCTTAGCTTCCCAAAGAGCTGGAAGCAAGATGCTTTGGGGCCCAACTCACCCTTTGGAAAGAAGCCTGCACGTTGTGCCTTTCAGCTCTAGGGCAATGTAGCACACCCAGATCAGAAGTTCTACTTCAGCCAGATCAGGCCTGCAAAGAAACTGCGTTTCACAGGCCTTTGTAAGAGATGTTCCCAGTAGGCTGTAAGAGCGCTGTGCAGAGCGAGTTGTTTCTTAGCTTCCCAAAGAGCTGGAAGCAAGATGCTTTGGGGCCCAACTCGCCCTTTGGAAAGAAGCCTGCACGTTGTGCCTTTCAGCTCAGGGCCAATGTAGAACACCCAGAGCAGAAGTTCTACTTCAGCCATATCAGGCCTGCAAAGAAACTCGTTTCACAGGCCTTTGTAAGAGATGTTCCCGGTAGGCTGTAAGAGCACTGTGCAGAGCGAGTTGTTTCTTAGCTTCCCAAAGAGCTGGAAGCAAGATGCTTTGGGGCCCAACTCGCCCTTTGGAAAGAAGTCTTCACGCTGTGCCTTTCAGCTCTAGGGCTATGTAGCACATGCAGAGCAGAAGTTCTACTTCAGCCAGATCAGGCCTGCAAAGAAACTGCGTTTCACAGGCCTTTGTAAGAGATGTTCCCGGTAGGCTGTAAGAGCACTGTGCAGAGCGAGTTGTTTCATAGCTAGCCCAAAGAGCTGGAAGCAAGATGCTTTGGGGCCCAACTCGCCCTTTGGAAAGAAGCCTGCACGTTGTGCCTTTCAGCTCTAGGGCCATGTAGCACACCCAGAGCAGAAGTTCTACTTCAGCCAGATCAGGCCTGCAAAGAAACTGCGTTTCACAGGCCTTTGTAAGAGATGTTCCCGGTAGGCTGTAAGAGCACTGTGCAGAGCGACTTGTTTCTTAGCTTCCCAAAGAGCTGGAAGCAAGATGCTTTGGGGCCCAACTCGCCCTTTGGAAAGAAGCCTGCACGTTGTGCCTTTCAGCTCTAGGCCAATGTAGCACACACAGAGCAGAAGTTCTACTTCAGCCAGATCAGGCCGGCAAAGAAACTGCGTTTGAGAGGCCTTTGTAAGAGATGTTCCCGGTAGGCTGTAACAGCACTGTGCAGAGCGAGTTGTTTCTTAGCTTCCCAAAGAGCTGGAAGCAAGATGCTTTGGGGCCCAACTCGCCCTTTGGAAAGAAGCCTGCACGTTGTGCCTTTCAGCTCTAGGGCAATGTAGCACACCCAGAGCAGAAGTTCTAGTTCAGCCAGATCAGGCCTGCAAAGAAACTGCGTTTCACAGGCCTTTGTAAGAGATGTTCCCGGTAGGCTGTAAGAGCACTGTGCAGAGCGAGTTGTTTCTTAGCTTTCCAAAGAGCTGGAAGCAAGATACTTTGGGGAACTACTCGCCCTTTAGAAAGAAGCCTGCACGTTGTGCCTTTCAGCTCTAGGGCAATGTGGCACACCCAGAGCAGAAGTTCTACTTCAGCCAGCTCAGGCCTGCAAAGAAACTGCGTTTCACAGGCCTTTGTAAGAGATGCTCACGGTAGGCTGTAAGAGCACTGTGCACAGCGAGTTGTTTCTTAGCTTCCCAAAGAGCTGGAAGCAAGATGCTTTGGGGCCCAACTCGCCCTTTGGAAAGAAGCCCGCACGTTGAGCCTTTCAGCTCTAGGTCCATGTAGCACACCCAGAGCAGAAGTTCTACTTCAGCCAGATCAGGCCTGCAAAGAAACTGCGTTTCACAGGCCTTTGTAAGAGATGTTCCCGGTAGGCTGTAAGAGCACTGTGCAGAGCGAGTTGTTCTTAGCTTCCCAAAGAGCTGGAAGCAAGATGCTTTGGGGCCCAACTCACCCTTTGGAAAGAAGCCTGCACGTTGTGCCTTTCAGCTCTATGCCAATGTAGCACACCCAGAGCAGAAGTTCTACTTCAGCCAGACCAGTCCTGCAAAGAAACTGCATTTCACAGGCCTTTGTAAGAGATGTTCCCGGTAGGCTGTCAGAGCACTGTGCAGAGCGAGTTGTTTCTTCGCTTCCCAAAGAGCTGGAAGCAAGATGCTTTGGGGCCCAACTCGCCCTTTGCAAAGAAGCCTGCACGCTGGGCCTTTCAGCTCTAGGGCAATGTAGCACACGCAGAGCAGAAGTTCTAGTTCAGCCAGATCAGGCCTGCAAAGAAACTGCGTTTCACAGGCCTTTGTAAGAGTTGTTCCCGGTAGGATGTAAGAGCACTGTGCAGAGCGAGTTGTTTCTTAGCTTCCCAAAGAGCTGGAAGCAAGATGCTTTGGGGCCCAACTCGCCCTTTGGAAAGAAGCCTGCACGTTGTGCCTTTCAGCTCAGGGCCAATGTAGAACACCCAGAGCAGAAGTTCTACTTCAGCCATATCAGGCCTGCAAAGAAACTGCGTTTCACAGGCCTTTGTAAGAGATGTTCCCGGTAGGCTGTAAGAGCACTGTGCAGAGCGAGTTGTTTCTTAGCTTCCCAAAGAGCTGGAAGCAAGATGCTTTGTGGCCCAACTCGCCCTTTGGAAAGAAGCCTGCACGTTGTGCCTTTCAGCTCTAGGCCAATGTAGCACACCCAGAGCAGAAGTTCTACTTCAGCCAGTTCAGGCCT
This sequence comes from Equus caballus, assembly GCF_041296265.1. Lineage (NCBI taxonomy): Eukaryota > Metazoa > Chordata > Mammalia > Perissodactyla > Equidae > Equus > Equus caballus. Next base: position 50,158,269 of record NC_091688.1, on the reverse strand, counting down.
GCAGAGAAACTGCGTTTGAGATGCCTTTGTAAGAGTTGTTCCCGGTAGGCTGTAAAAGCACTGTGCAGAGCGAGTTGTTTCTTAGCTTCCCAAAGAGCTGGAAGCAAGATGCTTTGGGGCCCAACTCGCCCTTTGGAAAGAAGCCTGCACGTTGTGCCTTTCAGCTCTAGGCCAATGTAGCAGACCCAGAGCAGAAGTTCTACTTCAGCCAGATCAGGCCTGCAAAGAAACTGCGTTTCACAGGCCTTTGGAAGAGATGTTCCCCGTAGGCTGTAAGAGCACTGTGCAGAGCGAGTTGTTTCTTAGCTTCCCAAGGAGCTGGAAGCAAGATGCTTTGCGGCCCAACTCGCCCTTTGCAAAGAAGCCTGCACGCTGGGCCTTTCAGCTCTAGGGCAATGTAGCACACGCAGAGCAGAAGTTCTAGTTCAGCCAGATCAGGCCTGCAAAGAAACTGCGTTTCACAGGCCTTTGTAAGAGTTGTTCCCGGTAGGATGTAAGAGCACTGTGCAGAGCGAATTGTTTCTTAGCTTCCCAAAGAGCTGGAAGCAAGATGCTTTGGGGCCCAACTCGCCCTTTGGAAAGAAGCCTGCACGTTGTGCCTTTCAGCTCAGGGCCAATGTAGAACACCCAGAGCAGAAGTTCTACTTCAGCCATATCAGGCCTGCAAAGAAACTGCGTTTCACAGGCCTTTGTAAGAGATGTTCCCGGTAGGCTGTAAGAGCACTGTGCAGAGCGAGTTGTTTCTTAGCTTCCCAAAGAGCTGGAAGCAAGATGCTTTGGGGCCCAACTCGCCCTTTGGAAAGAAGCCTGCACGTTGTGCCTTTCAGCTCTAGGCCAATGTAGCACACCCAGAGCAGAAGTTCTACTTCAGCCAGTTCAGGCCTGCAAAGAAACTGCGTTTGAGATGCCTTTGTAAGAGTTGTTCCCGGTAGGCTGTAAAAGCACTGTGCAGAGCGAGTTGTTTCTTAGCTTCCCAAAGAGCTGGAAGCAAGATGCTTTGGGGCCCAACTCGCCCTTTGGAAAGAAGCCTGCACGTTGTGCCTTTCAGCTCTAGGCCAATGTAGCACACCCAGAGCAGAAGTTCTACTTCAGCCAGATCAGGCCTGCAAAGAAACTGCGTTTCACAGGCCTTTGGAAGAGATGGTCCCCGTAGGCTGTAAGAGCACTGTGCAGAGCGAGTTGTTTCGTAGCTTCCCAAAGAGCTGGAAGCAAGATGCTTTGGGGCCCAACTCACCCTTTGGAAAGAAGCCTGAACGTTGTGCCTTTCAGCTCAGGGCCAATGTAGAACACCCAAAGCAGAAGTTCTACTTCAGCCATATCAGGCCTGCAAAGAAACTCGTTTCACAGGCCTTTGTAAGAGATGTTCCCGGTAGGCTGTAAGAGCACTGTGCAGAACGAGTTGTTTCTTAGCTTCCCAAAGAGCTGGAAGCAAGATGCTTTGGGGCCCAAATCGCCCTTTGGAAAGAAGCCTGCACGTTGTGCCTTTCAGCTCTAGGCCAATGTAGCACACCCAGAGCAGAAGTTCCACTTCAGCCAGATCAGGCCTGCAAAGAAACTGCGTTTCACAGGCCTTTGTAATAGATGTTCCCGGTAGGCTGTAAGAGCACTGTGCAGAGCGTGTTGTTTCTTAGCTTCCCAAGGAGCTGGAAGCAAGATGCTTTGGGGCCCAACTCGCCCTTTGGAAAGAAGCCTGCACGTTGTGCCTTTCAGCTCTAGGGCAATGTAGCACACCCAGAGCAGAAGTTCTACATCAGCCAGATGAGGACTGCAAAGAAACTGAGTTTCACAGGCCATTGTAAGAGATGTTCCCGGTAGGCTGTAAGAGCACTGTGCAGAGCGAGTTGTTTCTTAGCTTCCCAAAGAGCTGGAAGCAAGATGCTTTGGGGCCCAACTCGCCCTTTGGAAAGAAGCCTGCACGTTGTGCCTTTCAGCTCTAGGGCAATGTAGAGCACCCAGAGCAGAAGTTCCACTTCAGCCAGATCAGGCCTGCAAAGAAACTGCGTTTCATAGGCCTTTGTAAGAGATGTTCCCGGTAGGGTGTAAAAGCACTGTGCAGAGCGAGTTGTTTCTTAGCTTCCCAAAGAGCTGGAAGCAAGATGCTTTGCGGCCCAACTCGCCCTTTGGAACGAAGCCTGCACGTTGTGCCTTTCAGCTCTAGCGCCATGTAGCACACCCAGAGCAGAAGTTCTAGTTCAGCCAGATCAGGCCTGCAAAGAAACTGCATTTCACAGGCCTTTGTAACTGATGCTCCCAGTAGGCTGTAAGAGCACTGTGCAGAGCGAGTTGTTTCTTAGCTTCCCAAAGAGCTGGAAGCAAGATGCTTTGGGGCCCAACTCGCCCTTTGGAAAGAAGCCTGCACGTTGTGCCTTTCAGCTCTAGGCCAATGTAGCACACACAGAGCAGAAGTTCTACTTCAGCCAGATCAGGCCGGCAAAGAAACTGCGTTTGAGAGGCCTTTGTAAGAGATGTTCCCAGTAGGCTGTAAGAGCACTGTGCAGAGCGAGTTGTTTCTTAGCTTCCCAAAGAGCTGGAAGCAAGATGCTTTGGGGCCCAACTCGCCCTTTGGAAAGAAGCCTGCACGTTGTGCCTTTCAGCTCTAGGGCAATGTAGCACACCCAGAGCAGAAGTTCTAGTTCAGCCAGATCAGGCCTGCAAAGAAACTGCGTTTGAGATGCCTTTGTAAGAGATGTTCCCGGTAGGCTGTAAGAGCACTGTGCAGAGCGAGTTGTTTCTTAGCTTTCCAAAGAGCTGGAAGCAAGATACTTTGGGGCCCTACTCGCCCTTTGGAAAGAAGCCTGCACGTTGCGCCTTTCAGCTCTAGGGCAATGTGGCACACCCAGAGCAGAAGTTCTACTTCAGCCAGCTCAGGCCTGCAAACAAACTGCGTTTCACAGGCCTTTGTAAGAGATGCTCACGGTAGGCTGTAAGAGCACTGCGCACAGCGAGTTGTTTCTTAGCTTCCCAAAGAGCTGGAAGAAAGATGCTTTGGGGCCCAACTCGCCCTTTGGAAAGAAGCCTGCACGTTGAGCCTTTCAGCTCTAGGTCCATGTAGCACACCCAGAGCAGAAGTTCTACTTCAGCCAGATAAGGCCTGCAAAGAAACTGCGTTTGAGATGCCTTGTAAGAGATGTTCCCGGTAGGCTGTAAGAGCACTGTGCAGAGCGAGTTGTTCTTAGCTTCCCAAAGAGCTGGAAGCAAGATGCTTTGGGGCCCAACTCACCCTTTGGAAAGAAGCCTGCACGTTGTGCCTTTCACCTCTAGGCCAATGTAGCACACCCAGAGCAGAAGTTCTACTTCAGCCAGACCAGGCCTGCAAAGAAACTGCGTTTCACAGGCCTTTGTATGAGATGTTCCCGGTAGGCTGTAAGAGCACTGTGCAGAGCGAGTTGTTTCTTAGCTTCCCAAAGAGCTGGAAGCAAGATGCTTTGGGGCCCAACTCGCCCTTTGGAAAGAAGCCTGCACGTTGTGCCTTTCAGCTCTAGGCCAATGTAGCACACCCAGAGCAGAAGTTCTACTTCAGCCAGATCAGGCCTGAAAAGAAACTGCGTTTCACAGGCCTTTGGAAGAGATGTTCCCGGTAGGCTGTAAGAGCACTGTGCAGAGCGAGTTGTTTCTTAGCTTCCCAAGGAGCTGGAAGCAAGATGCTTTGCGGCCCAACTCACCCTTTGCAAAGAAGCCTGCACGCTGTGCCTTTCAGCTCTAGGGCGATGTAGCACACGCAGAGCAGAAGTTCTAGTTCAGCCAGATCAGGCCTGCAAAGAAACTGCGTTTCACAGGCCTTTGTAAGAGATGTTCCCGGTAGGCTGTAAGAGCACTGTGCAGAGCGAGTTGTTTCTTAGCTTCCCAAAGAGCTGGAAGCAAGATGCTTTGGGGCCCAACTCGCCCTTTGGAAAGAAGCCTGCACGTTGTGCCTTTCAGCTCTAGGGCAATGTAGCACACCCAGAGCAGAAGTTCTACTTCAGCCAGATCAGGCCTGCAAAGAAACTGCGTTTGAGATGCCTTTGTAAGAGATGTTCCCGGTAGGCTGTAAAAGCACTGTGCAGAGCGAGTTGTTTCTTAGCTTCCCAAAGAGCTGGAAGCAAGATGCTTTGGGGCCCAACTCGCCCTTTGGAAAGAAGCCTGCACGTTGCGCCTTTCAGCTCTAGGGCAATGTAGCACACCCAGATCAGAAGTTCTACTTCAGCCAGATCAGGCCTGCAAAGAAACTGCGTTTCACAGGCCTTTGTAAGAGATGTACCCAGTAGGCTGTAAGAGCACTGTGCAGAGCGAGTTGTTTCTTAGCTTCCCAAAGAGCTGGAAGCAAGATGCTTTGGGGCCCAACTCGCCCTTTGGAAAGAAGCCTGCACGTTGTGCCTTTCAGCTCAGGGCCAATGTAGAACACCCAGAGCAGAAGTTCTACTTCAGCCATATCAGGCCTGCAAAGAAACTCGTTTCACAGGCCTTTGTAAGAGATGTTCCCGGTAGGCTGTAAGAGCACTGTGCAGAGCGAGTTGTTTCTTAGCTTCCCAAAGAGCTGGAAGCAAGATGCTTTGGGGCCCAACTCGCCCTTTGGAAAGAAGCCTGCACGCTGTGCCTTTCAGCTCTAGGGCAATGTAGCACATGCAGAGCAGAAGTTCTACTTCAGCCAGATCAGGCCTGCAAAGAAACTGCGTTTCACAGGCCTTTGTAAGAGATGTTCCCGGTAGGCTGTAAGAGCACTGTGCAGAGCGAGTTGTTTCATAGCTAGCCCAAAGAGCTGGAAGCAAGATGCTTTGGGGCCCAACTCGCCCTTTGGAAAGAAGCCTGCACATTGTGCCTTTCAGCTCTAGGGCCATGTAGCACACCCAGAGCAGAAGTTCTACTTCAGCCAGATCAGGCCTGCAAAGAAACTGCGTTTCACAGGCCTTTGTAAGAGATGTTGCCGGTAGGCTGTAAGAGCACTGTGCAGAGCGACTTGTTTCTTAGCTTCCCAAAGAGCTGGAAGCAAGATGCTTTGGGGCCCAACTCGCCCTTTGGAAAGAAGCCTGCACGCTGTGCCTTTCAGCTCTAGGGCAATGTAGCACACCCAGAGCAGAAGTTCCACTTCAGCCAGATCAGGCCTGCAAAGAAACTGCGTTTCACAGGCCTTTGTAATAGATGTTCCCGGTAGGCTGTAAGAGCACTGTGCAGAGCGTGTTGTTTCTTAGCTTCCCAAGGAGCTGGAAGCAAGATGCTTTGGGGCCCAACTCGCCCTTTGGAAAGAAGCCTGCACGTTGAGCCTTTCAGCTCTAGGTCCATGTAGCACACCCAGAGCAGAAGTTCTACATCAGCCAGATCAGGCCTGCAAAGAAACTGCGTTTCACAGGCCTTTGTAAGAGATGTTCCCGGTAGGCTGTAAGAGCACTGTGCAGAGCGAGTTGTTCTTAGCTTCCCAAAGAGCTGGAAGCAAGATGCTTTGGGGCCCAACTCACCCTTTGGAAAGAAGCCTGCACGTTGTGCCTTTCAGCTCTAGGCCAATGTAGCACACCCAGAGCAGAAGTTCTACTTCAGCCAGACCAGGCCTGCAAAGAAACTGCGTTTCACAGGCCTTTGTAAGAGATGTTCCCGGTAGGCTGTAAGAGCACTGTGGAGAGCGACTTGTTTCTTAGCTTCCCAAAGAGCTGGAAGCAAGATGCTTTGGGGCCCAACTCGCCCTTTGGAAAGAAGCCTGCACGTTGTGCCTTTCAGCTCAGGGCCAATGTAGAACACCCAGAGCAGAAGTTCTACTTCAGCCATATCAGGCCTGCAAAGAAACTGCATTTCACAGGCCTTTGTAAGAGATGTTCCCGGTAGGCTGTAAGAGCACTGTGCAGAGCGAGTTGTTTCTTAGCTTCCCAAAGAGCTGGAAGCAAGATGCTTTGTGGCCCAACTCGCCCTTTGGAAAGAAGCCTGCACGTTGTGCCTTTCAGCTCTAGGCCAATGTAGCACACCCAGAGCAGAAGTTCTACTTCAGCCAGTTCAGGCCTGCAGAGAAACTGCGTTTGAGATGCCTTTGTAAGAGTTGTTCCCGGTAGGCTGTAAAAGCACTGTGCAGAGCGAGTTGTTTCTTAGCTTCCCAAAGAGCTGGAAGCAAGATGCTTTGGGGACCAACTCGCCCTTTGGAAAGAAGCCTGCACGTTGTGCCTTTCAGCTCTAGGCCAATGTAGCAGACCCAGAGCAGAAGTTCTACATCAGCCAGATGAGGACTGCAAAGAAACTGAGTTTCACAGGCCATTGTAAGAGATGTTCCCGGTAGGCTGTAAGAGCACTGTGCAGAGCGAGTTGTTTCTTAGCTTCCCAAAGAGCTGGAAGCAAGATGCTTTGGGGCCCAACTCGCCCTTTGGAAAGAAGCCTGCACGTTGTGCCTTTCAGCTCTAGGGCAATGTAGAGCACCCAGAGCAGAAGTTCCACTTCAGCCAGATCAGGCCTGCAAAGAAACTGCGTTTCATAGGCCTTTGTAAGAGATGTTCCCGGTAGGGTGTAAAAGCACTGTGCAGAGCGAGTTGTTTCTTAGCTTCCCAAAGAGCTGGAAGCAAGATGCTTTGCGGCCCAACTCGCCCTTTGGAACGAAGCCTGCACGTTGTGCCTTTCAGCTCTAGCGCCATGTAGCACACCCAGAGCAGAAGTTCTAGTTCAGCCAGATCAGGCCTGCAAAGAAACTGCATTTCACAGGCCTTTGTAACTGATGCTCCCAGTAGGCTGTAAGAGCACTGTGCAGAGCGAGTTGTTTCTTAGCTTCCCAAAGAGCTGGAAGCAAGATGCTTTGGGGCCCAACTCGCCCTTTGGAAAGAAGCCTGCACGTTGTGCCTTTCAGCTCTAGGCCAATGTAGCACACACAGAGCAGAAGTTCTACTTCAGCCAGATCAGGCCGGCAAAGAAACTGCGTTTGAGAGGCCTTTGTAAGAGATGTTCCCAGTAGGCTGTAAGAGCACTGTGCAGAGCGAGTTGTTTCTTAGCTTCCCAAAGAGCTGGAAGCAAGATGCTTTGGGGCCCAACTCGCCCTTTGGAAAGAAGCCTGCACGTTGTGCCTTTCAGCTCTAGGGCAATGTAGCACACCCAGAGCAGAAGTTCTAGTTCAGCCAGATCAGGCCTGCAAAGAAACTGCGTTTGAGATGCCTTTGTAAGAGATGTTCCCGCTAGGCTGTAAGAGCACTGTGCAGAGCGAGTTGTTTCTTAGCTTTCCAAAGAGCTGGAAGCAAGATACTTTGGGGCCCTACTCGCCCTTTGGAAAGAAGCCTGCACGTTGCGCCTTTCAGCTCTAGGGCAATGTGGCACACCCAGAGCAGAAGTTCTACTTCAGCCAGCTCAGGCCTGCAAACAAACTGCGTTTCACAGGCCTTTGTAAGAGATGCTCACGGTAGGCTGTAAGAGCACTGCGCACAGCGAGTTGTTTCTTAGCTTCCCAAAGAGCTGGAAGAAAGATGCTTTGGGGCCCAACTCGCCCTTTGGAAAGAAGCCTGCACGTTGAGCCTTTCAGCTCTAGGTCCATGTAGCACACCCAGAGCAGAAGTTCTACTTCAGCCAGATAAGGCCTGCAAAGAAACTGCGTTTCACAGGCCTTTGTAAGAGATGTTCCCGGTAGGCTGTAAGAGCACTGTGCAGAGCGAGTTGTTCTTAGCTTCCCAAAGAGCTGGAAGCAAGATGCTTTGGGGCCCAACTCACCCTTTGGAAAGTAGCCTGCACGTTGTGCCTTTCACCTCTAGGCCAATGTAGCACACCCAGAGCAGAAGTTCTACTTCAGCCAGACCAGGCCTGCAAAGAAACTGCGTTTCACAGGCCTTTGTATGAGATGTTCCCGGTAGGCTGTAAGAGCACTGTGCAGAGCGAGTTGTTTCTTAGCTTCCCAAAGAGCTGGAAGCAAGATGCTTTGGGGCCCAACTCGCCCTTTGGAAAGAAGCCTGCACGTTGTGCCTTTCAGCTCTAGGCCAATGTAGCACACCCAGAGCAGAAGTTCTACTTCAGCCAGATCAGGCCTGAAAAGAAACTGCGTTTCACAGGCCTTTGGAAGAGATGTTCCCGGTAGGCTGTAAGAGCACTGTGCAGAGCGAGTTGTTTCTTAGCTTCCCAAGGAGCTGGAAGCAAGATGCTTTGCGGCCCAACTCACCCTTTGCAAAGAAGCCTGCACGCTGTGCCTTTCAGCTCTAGGGCGATGTAGCACACGCAGAGCAGAAGTTCTAGTTCAGCCAGATCAGGCCTGCAAAGAAACTGCGTTTCACAGGCCTTTGTAAGAGATGTTCCCGGTAGGCTGTAAGAGCACTGTGCAGAGCGAGTTGTTTCTTAGCTTCCCAAAGAGCTGGAAGCAAGATGCTTTGGGGCCCAACTCGCCCTTTGGAAAGAAGCCTGCACGTTGTGCCTTTCAGCTCTAGGGCAATGTAGCACACCCAGAGCAGAAGTTCTACTTCAGCCAGATCAGGCCTGCAAAGAAACTGCGTTTGAGATGCCTTTGTAAGAGATGTTCCCGGTAGGCTGTAAAAGCACTGTGCAGAGCGAGTTGTTTCTTAGCTTCCCAAAGAGCTGGAAGCAAGATGCTTTGGGGCCCAACTCGCCCTTTGGAAAGAAGCCTGCACGTTGCGCCTTTCAGCTCTAGGGCAATGTAGCACACCCAGATCAGAAGTTCTACTTCAGCCAGATCAGGCCTGCAAAGAAACTGCGTTTCACAGGCCTTTGTAAGAGATGTACCCAGTAGGCTGTAAGAGCACTGTGCAGAGCGAGTTGTTTCTTAGCTTCCCAAAGAGCTGGAAGCAAGATGCTTTGGGGCCCAACTCGCCCTTTGGAAAGAAGCCTGCACGTTGTGCCTTTCAGCTCAGGGCCAATGTAGAACACCCAGAGCAGAAGTTCTACTTCAGCCATATCAGGCCTGCAAAGAAACTCGTTTCACAGGCCTTTGTAAGAGATGTTCCCGGTAGGCTGTAAGAGCACTGTGCAGAGCGAGTTGTTTCTTAGCTTCCCAAAGAGCTGGAAGCAAGATGCTTTGGGGCCCAACTCGCCCTTTGGAAAGAAGCCTGCACGCTGTGCCTTTCAGCTCTAGGGCAATGTAGCACATGCAGAGCAGAAGTTCTACTTCAGCCAGATCAGGCCTGCAAAGAAACTGCGTTTCACAGGCCTTTGTAAGAGATGTTCCCGGTAGGCTGTAAGAGCACTGTGCAGAGCGAGTTGTTTCATAGCTAGCCCAAAGAGCTGGAAGCAAGATGCTTTGGGGCCCAACTCGCCCTTTGGAAAGAAGCCTGCACATTGTGCCTTTCAGCTCTAGGGCCATGTAGCACACCCAGAGCAGAAGTTCTACTTCAGCCAGATCAGGCCTGCAAAGAAACTGCGTTTCACAGGCCTTTGTAAGAGATGTTGCCGGTAGGCTGTAAGAGCACTGTGCAGAGCGACTTGTTTCTTAGCTTCCCAAAGAGCTGGAAGCAAGATGCTTTGGGGCCCAACTCGCCCTTTGGAAAGAAGCCTGCACGCTGTGCCTTTCAGCTCTAGGGCAATGTAGCACACCCAGAGCAGAAGTTCCACTTCAGCCAGATCAGGCCTGCAAAGAAACTGCGTTTCACAGGCCTTTGTAATAGATGTTCCCGGTAGGCTGTAAGAGCACTGTGCAGAGCGTGTTGTTTCTTAGCTTCCCAAGGAGCTGGAAGCAAGATGCTTTGGGGCCCAACTCGCCCTTTGGAAAGAAGCCTGCACGTTGAGCCTTTCAGCTCTAGGTCCATGTAGCACACCCAGAGCAGAAGTTCTACATCAGCCAGATCAGGCCTGCAAAGAAACTGCGTTTCACAGGCCTTTGTAAGAGATGTTCCCGGTAGGCTGTAAGAGCACTGTGCAGAGCGAGTTGTTCTTAGCTTCCCAAAGAGCTGGAAGCAAGATGCTTTGGGGCCCAACTCACCCTTTGGAAAGAAGCCTGCACGTTGTGCCTTTCAGCTCTAGGCCAATGTAGCACACCCAGAGCAGAAGTTCTACTTCAGCCAGACCAGGCCTGCAAAGAAACTGCGTTTCACAGGCCTTTGTAAGAGATGTTCCCGGTAGGCTGTAAGAGCACTGTGGAGAGCGACTTGTTTCTTAGCTTCCCAAAGAGCTGGAAGCAAGATGCTTTGGGGCCCAACTCGCCCTTTGGAAAGAAGCCTGCACGTTGTGCCTTTCAGCTCAGGGCCAATGTAGAACACCCAGAGCAGAAGTTCTACTTCAGCCATATCAGGCCTGCAAAGAAACTGCATTTCACAGGCCTTTGTAAGAGATGTTCCCGGTAGGCTGTAAGAGCACTGTGCAGAGCGAGTTGTTTCTTAGCTTCCCAAAGAGCTGGAAGCAAGATGCTTTGTGGCCCAACTCGCCCTTTGGAAAGAAGCCTGCACGTTGTGCCTTTCAGCTCTAGGCCAATGTAGCACACCCAGAGCAGAAGTTCTACTTCAGCCAGTTCAGGCCTGCAGAGAAACTGCGTTTGAGATGCCTTTGTAAGAGTTGTTCCCGGTAGGCTGTAAAAGCACTGTGCAGAGCGAGTTGTTTCTTAGCTTCCCAAAGAGCTGGAAGCAAGATGCTTTGGGGACCAACTCGCCCTTTGGAAAGAAGCCTGCACGTTGTGCCTTTCAGCTCTAGGCCAATGTAGCAGACCCAGAGCAGAAGTTCTACATCAGCCAGATGAGGACTGCAAAGAAACTGAGTTTCACAGGCCATTGTAAGAGATGTTCCCGGTAGGCTGTAAGAGCACTGTGCAGAGCGAGTTGTTTCTTAGCTTCCCAAAGAGCTGGAAGCAAGATGCTTTGGGGCCCAACTCGCCCTTTGGAAAGAAGCCTGCACGTTGTGCCTTTCAGCTCTAGGGCAATGTAGAGCACCCAGAGCAGAAGTTCCACTTCAGCCAGATCAGGCCTGCAAAGAAACTGCGTTTCATAGGCCTTTGTAAGAGATGTTCCCGGTAGGGTGTAAAAGCACTGTGCAGAGCGAGTTGTTTCTTAGCTTCCCAAAGAGCTGGAAGCAAGATGCTTTGCGGCCCAACTCGCCCTTTGGAACGAAGCCTGCACGTTGTGCCTTTCAGCTCTAGCGCCATGTAGCACACCCAGAGCAGAAGTTCTAGTTCAGCCAGATCAGGCCTGCAAAGAAACTGCATTTCACAGGCCTTTGTAACTGATGCTCCCAGTAGGCTGTAAGAGCACTGTGCAGAGCGAGTTGTTTCTTAGCTTCCCAAAGAGCTGGAAGCAAGATGCTTTGGGGCCCAACTCGCCCTTTGGAAAGAAGCCTGCACGTTGTGCCTTTCAGCTCTAGGCCAATGTAGCACACACAGAGCAGAAGTTCTACTTCAGCCAGATCAGGCCGGCAAAGAAACTGCGTTTGAGAGGCCTTTGTAAGAGATGTTCCCAGTAGGCTGTAAGAGCACTGTGCAGAGCGAGTTGTTTCTTAGCTTCCCAAAGAGCTGGAAGCAAGATGCTTTGGGGCCCAACTCGCCCTTTGGAAAGAAGCCTGCACGTTGTGCCTTTCAGCTCTAGGGCAATGTAGCACACCCAGAGCAGAAGTTCTAGTTCAGCCAGATCAGGCCTGCAAAGAAACTGCGTTTGAGATGCCTTTGTAAGAGATGTTCCCGCTAGGCTGTAAGAGCACTGTGCAGAGCGAGTTGTTTCTTAGCTTTCCAAAGAGCTGGAAGCAAGATACTTTGGGGCCCTACTCGCCCTTTGGAAAGAAGCCTGCACGTTGCGCCTTTCAGCTCTAGGGCAATGTGGCACACCCAGAGCAGAAGTTCTACTTCAGCCAGCTCAGGCCTGCAAACAAACTGCGTTTCACAGGCCTTTGTAAGAGATGCTCACGGTAGGCTGTAAGAGCACTGCGCACAGCGAGTTGTTTCTTAGCTTCCCAAAGAGCTGGAAGAAAGATGCTTTGGGGCCCAACTCGCCCTTTGGAAAGAAGCCTGCACGTTGAGCCTTTCAGCTCTAGGTCCATGTAGCACACCCAGAGCAGAAGTTCTACTTCAGCCAGATAAGGCCTGCAAAGAAACTGCGTTTCACAGGCCTTTGTAAGAGATGTTCCCGGTAGGCTGTAAGAGCACTGTGCAGAGCGAGTTGTTCTTAGCTTCCCAAAGAGCTGGAAGCAAGATGCTTTGGGGCCCAACTCACCCTTTGGAAAGTAGCCTGCACGTTGTGCCTTTCACCTCTAGGCCAATGTAGCACACCCAGAGCAGAAGTTCTACTTCAGCCAGACCAGGCCTGCAAAGAAACTGCGTTTCACAGGCCTTTGTATGAGATGTTCCCGGTAGGCTGTAAGAGCACTGTGCAGAGCGAGTTGTTTCTTAGCTTCCCAAAGAGCTGGAAGCAAGATGCTTTGGGGCCCAACTCGCCCTTTGGAAAGAAGCCTGCACGTTGTGCCTTTCAGCTCTAGGCCAATGTAGCACACCCAGAGCAGAAGTTCTACTTCAGCCAGATCAGGCCTGAAAAGAAACTGCGTTTCACAGGCCTTTGGAAGAGATGTTCCCGGTAGGCTGTAAGAGCACTGTGCAGAGCGAGTTGTTTCTTAGCTTCCCAAGGAGCTGGAAGCAAGATGCTTTGCGGCCCAACTCACCCTTTGCAAAGAAGCCTGCACGCTGTGCCTTTCAGCTCTAGGGCGATGTAGCACACGCAGAGCAGAAGTTCTAGTTCAGCCAGATCAGGCCTGCAAAGAAACTGCGTTTCACAGGCCTTTGTAAGAGATGTTCCCGGTAGGCTGTAAGAGCACTGTGCAGAGCGAGTTGTTTCTTAGCTTCCCAAAGAGCTGGAAGCAAGATGCTTTGGGGCCCAACTCGCCCTTTGGAAAGAAGCCTGCACGTTGTGCCTTTCAGCTCTAGGGCAATGTAGCACACCCAGAGCAGAAGTTCTACTTCAGCCAGATCAGGCCTGCAAAGAAACTGCGTTTGAGATGCCTTTGTAAGAGATGTTCCCGGTAGGCTGTAAAAGCACTGTGCAGAGCGAGTTGTTTCTTAGCTTCCCAAAGAGCTGGAAGCAAGATGCTTTGGGGCCCAACTCGCCCTTTGGAAAGAAGCCTGCACGTTGCGCCTTTCAGCTCTAGGGCAATGTAGCACACCCAGATCAGAAGTTCTACTTCAGCCAGATCAGGCCTGCAAAGAAACTGCGTTTCACAGGCCTTTGTAAGAGATGTACCCAGTAGGCTGTAAGAGCACTGTGCAGAGCGAGTTGTTTCTTAGCTTCCCAAAGAGCTGGAAGCAAGATGCTTTGGGGCCCAACTCGCCCTTTGGAAAGAAGCCTGCACGTTGTGCCTTTCAGCTCAGGGCCAATGTAGAACACCCAGAGCAGAAGTTCTACTTCAGCCATATCAGGCCTGCAAAGAAACTCGTTTCACAGGCCTTTGTAAGAGATGTTCCCGGTAGGCTGTAAGAGCACTGTGCAGAGCGAGTTGTTTCTTAGCTTCCCAAAGAGCTGGAAGCAAGATGCTTTGGGGCCCAACTCGCCCTTTGGAAAGAAGCCTGCACGCTGTGCCTTTCAGCTCTAGGGCAATGTAGCACATGCAGAGCAGAAGTTCTACTTCAGCCAGATCAGGCCTGCAAAGAAACTGCGTTTCACAGGCCTTTGTAAGAGATGTTCCCGGTAGGCTGTAAGAGCACTGTGCAGAGCGAGTTGTTTCATAGCTAGCCCAAAGAGCTGGAAGCAAGATGCTTTGGGGCCCAACTCGCCCTTTGGAAAGAAGCCTGCACATTGTGCCTTTCAGCTCTAGGGCCATGTAGCACACCCAGAGCAGAAGTTCTACTTCAGCCAGATCAGGCCTGCAAAGAAACTGCGTTTCACAGGCCTTTGTAAGAGATGTTGCCGGTAGGCTGTAAGAGCACTGTGCAGAGCGACTTGTTTCTTAGCTTCCCAAAGAGCTGGAAGCAAGATGCTTTGGGGCCCAACTCGCCCTTTGGAAAGAAGCCTGCACGCTGTGCCTTTCAGCTCTAGGGCAATGTAGCACACCCAGAGCAGAAGTTCCACTTCAGCCAGATCAGGCCTGCAAAGAAACTGCGTTTCACAGGCCTTTGTAATAGATGTTCCCGGTAGGCTGTAAGAGCACTGTGCAGAGCGTGTTGTTTCTTAGCTTCCCAAGGAGCTGGAAGCAAGATGCTTTGGGGCCCAACTCGCCCTTTGGAAAGAAGCCTGCACGTTGAGCCTTTCAGCTCTAGGTCCATGTAGCACACCCAGAGCAGAAGTTCTACATCAGCCAGATCAGGCCTGCAAAGAAACTGCGTTTCACAGGCCTTTGTAAGAGATGTTCCCGGTAGGCTGTAAGAGCACTGTGCAGAGCGAGTTGTTCTTAGCTTCCCAAAGAGCTGGAAGCAAGATGCTTTGGGGCCCAACTCACCCTTTGGAAAGAAGCCTGCACGTTGTGCCTTTCAGCTCTAGGCCAATGTAGCACACCCAGAGCAGAAGTTCTACTTCAGCCAGACCAGGCCTGCAAAGAAACTGCGTTTCACAGGCCTTTGTAAGAGATGTTCCCGGTAGGCTGTAAGAGCACTGTGGAGAGCGACTTGTTTCTTAGCTTCCCAAAGAGCTGGAAGCAAGATGCTTTGGGGCCCAACTCGCCCTTTGGAAAGAAGCCTGCACGTTGTGCCTTTCAGCTCAGGGCCAATGTAGAACACCCAGAGCAGAAGTTCTACTTCAGCCATATCAGGCCTGCAAAGAAACTGCATTTCACAGGCCTTTGTAAGAGATGTTCCCGGTAGGCTGTAAGAGCACTGTGCAGAGCGAGTTGTTTCTTAGCTTCCCAAAGAGCTGGAAGCAAGATGCTTTGTGGCCCAACTCGCCCTTTGGAAAGAAGCCTGCACGTTGTGCCTTTCAGCTCTAGGCCAATGTAGCACAACCAGAGCAGAAGTTCTACTTCAGCCAGTTCAGGCCTGCAGAGAAACTGCGTTTGAGATGCCTTTGTAAGAGTTGTTCCCGGTAGGCTGTAAAAGCACTGTGCAGAGCGAGTTGTTTCTTAGCTTCCCAAAGAGCTGGAAGCAAGATGCTTTGGGGACCAACTCGCCCTTTGGAAAGAAGCCTGCACGTTGTGCCTTTCAGCTCTAGGCCAATGTAGCAGACCCAGAGCAGAAGTTCTACTTCAGCCAGATCAGGCCTGCAAAGAAACTGCGTTTCACAGGCCTTTGGAAGAGATGTTCCCCGTAGGCTGTAAGAGCACTGTGCAGAGCGAGTTGTTTCTTAGCTTCCCAAGGAGCTGGAAGCAAGATGCTTTGCGGCCCAACTCGCCCTTTGCAAAGAAGCCTGCACGCTGGGCCTTTCAGCTCTAGGGCAATGTAGCACACGCAGAGCAGAAGTTCTAGTTCAGCCAGATCAGGCCTGCAAGGAAACTGCGTTTCACAGGCCTTTGTAAGAGTTGTTCCCGGTAGGATGTAAGAGCACTGTGCAGAGCGAATTGTTTCTTAGCTTCCCAAAGAGCTGGAAGCAAGATGCTTTGGGGCCCAACTCGCCCTTTGGAAAGAAGCCTGCACGTTGTGCCTTTCAGCTCAGGGCCAATGTAGAACACCCAGAGCAGAAGTTCTACTTCAGCCATATCAGGCCTGCAAAGAAACTGCGTTTCACAGGCCTTTGTAAGAGATGTTCCCGGTAGGCTGTAAGAGCACTGTGCAGAGCGAGTTGTTTCTTAGCTTCCCAAAGAGCTGGAAGCAAGATGCTTTGGGGCCCAACTCGCCCTTTGGAAAGAAGCCTGCACGTTGTGCCTTTCAGCTCTAGGCCAATGTAGCACACCCAGAGCAGAAGTTCTACTTCAGCCAGTTCAGGCCTGCAAAGAAACTGCGTTTGAGATGCCTTTGTAAGAGTTGTTCCCGGTAGGCTGTAAAAGCACTGTGCAGAGCGAGTTGTTTCTTAGCTTCCCAAAGAGCTGGAAGCAAGATGCTTTGGGGCCCAACTCGCCCTTTGGAAAGAAGCCTGCACGTTGTGCCTTTCAGCTCTAGGCCAATGTAGCACACCCAGAGCAGAAGTTCTACTTCAGCCAGATCAGGCCTGCAAAGAAACTGCGTTTCACAGGCCTTTGGAAGAGATGGTCCCCGTAGGCTGTAAGAGCACTGTGCAGAGCGAGTTGTTTCTTAGCTTCCCAAAGAGCTGGAAGCAAGATGCTTTGGGGCCCAACTCACCCTTTGGAAAGAAGCCTGAACGTTGTGCCTTTCAGCTCAGGGCCAATGTAGAACACCCAAAGCAGAAGTTCTACTTCAGCCATATCAGGCCTGCAAAGAAACTCGTTTCACAGGCCTTTGTAAGAGATGTTCCCGGTAGGCTGTAAGAGCACTGTGCAGAACGAGTTGTTTCTTAGCTTCCCAAAGAGCTGGAAGCAAGATGCTTTGGGGCCCAAATCGCCCTTTGGAAAGAAGCCTGCACGTTGTGCCTTTCAGCTCTAGGCCAATGTAGCACACCCAGAGCAGAAGTTCCACTTCAGCCAGATCAGGCCTGCAAAGAAACTGCGTTTCACAGGCCTTTGTAATAGATGTTCCCGGTAGGCTGTAAGAGCACTGTGCAGAGCGTGTTGTTTCTTAGCTTCCCAAGGAGCTGGAAGCAAGATGCTTTGGGGCCCAACTCGCCCTTTGGAAAGAAGCCTGCACGTTGTGCCTTTCAGCTCTAGGGCAATGTAGCACACCCAGAGCAGAAGTTCTACATCAGCCAGATCAGGACTGCAAAGAAACTGAGTTTCACAGGCCATTGTAAGAGATGTTCCCGGTAGGCTGTAAGAGCACTGTGCAGAGCGAGTTGTTTCTTAGCTTCCCAAAGAGCTGGAAGCAAGATGCTTTGGGGCCCAACTCGCCCTTTGGAAAGAAGCCTGCACGTTGTGCCTTTCAGCTCTAGGGCAATGTAGAGCACCCAGAGCAGAAGTTCCACTTCAGCCAGATCAGGCCTGCAAAGAAACTGCGTTTCATAGGCCTTTGTAAGAGATGTTCCCGGTAGGGTGTAAAAGCACTGTGCAGAGCGAGTTGTTTCTTAGCTTCCCAAAGAGCTGGAAGCAAGATGCTTTGCGGCCCAACTCGCCCTTTGGAACGAAGCCTGCACGTTGTGCCTTTCAGCTCTAGCGCCATGTAGCACACCCAGAGCAGAAGTTCTAGTTCAGCCAGATCAGGCCTGCAAAGAAACTGCATTTCACAGGCCTTTGTAACTGATGCTCCCAGTAGGCTGTAAGAGCACTGTGCAGAGCGAGTTGTTTCTTAGCTTCCCAAAGAGCTGGAAGCAAGATGCTTTGGGGCCCAACTCGCCCTTTGGAAAGAAGCCTGCACGTTGTGCCTTTCAGCTCTAGGCCAATGTAGCACACACAGAGCAGAAGTTCTACTTCAGCCAGATCAGGCCGGCAAAGAAACTGCGTTTGAGAGGCCTTTGTAAGAGATGTTCCCAGTAGGCTGTAAGAGCACTGTGCAGAGCGAGTTGTTTCTTAGCTTCCCAAAGAGCTGGAAGCAAGATGCTTTGGGGCCCAACTCGCCCTTTGGAAAGAAGCCTGCACGTTGTGCCTTTCAGCTCTAGGGCAATGTAGCACACCCAGAGCAGAAGTTCTAGTTCAGCCAGATCAGGCCTGCAAAGAAACTGCGTTTGAGATGCCTTTGTAAGAGATGTTCCCGGTAGGCTGTAAGAGCACTGTGCAGAGCGAGTTGTTTCTTAGCTTTCCAAAGAGCTGGAAGCAAGATACTTTGGGGCCCTACTCGCCCTTTGGAAAGAAGCCTGCACGTTGCGCCTTTCAGCTCTAGGGCAATGTGGCACACCCAGAGCAGAAGTTCTACTTCAGCCAGCTCAGGCCTGCAAACAAACTGCGTTTCACAGGCCTTTGTAAGAGATGCTCACGGTAGGCTGTAAGAGCACTGCGCACAGCGAGTTGTTTCTTAGCTTCCCAAAGAGCTGGAAGCAAGATGCTTTGGGGCCCAACTCGCCCTTTGGAAAGAAGCCTGCACGTTGAGCCTTTCAGCTCTAGGTCCATGTAGCACACCCAGAGCAGAAGTTCTACTTCAGCCAGATAAGGCCTGCAAAGAAACTGCGTTTCACAGGCCTTTGTAAGAGATGTTCCCGGTAGGCTGTAAGAGCACTGTGCAGAGCGAGTTGTTCTTAGCTTCCCAAAGAGCTGGAAGCAAGATGCTTTGGGGCCCAACTCACCCTTTGGAAAGAAGCCTGCACGTTGTGCCTTTCACCTCTAGGCCAATGTAGCACACCCAGAGCAGAAGTTCTACTTCAGCCAGACCAGGCCTGCAAAGAAACTGCGTTTCACAGGCCTTTGTATGAGATGTTCCCGGTAGGCTGTAAGAGCACTGTGCAGAGCGAGTTGTTTCTTAGCTTCCCAAAGAGCTGGAAGCAAGATGCTTTGGGGCCCAACTCGCCCTTTGGAAAGAAGCCTGCACGTTGTGCCTTTCAGCTCTAGGCCAATGTAGCACACCCAGAGCAGAAGTTCTACTTCAGCCAGATCAGGCCTGAAAAGAAACTGCGTTTCACAGGCCTTTGGAAGAGATGTTCCCGGTAGGCTGTAAGAGCACTGTGCAGAGCGAGTTGTTTCTTAGCTTCCCAAGGAGCTGGAAGCAAGATGCTTTGCGGCCCAACTCACCCTTTGCAAAGAAGCCTGCACGCTGTGCCTTTCAGCTCTAGGGCGATGTAGCACACGCAGAGCAGAAGTTCTAGTTCAGCCAGATCAGGCCTGCAAAGAAACTGCGTTTCACAGGCCTTTGTAAGAGATGTTCCCGGTAGGCTGTAAGAGCACTGTGCAGAGCGAGTTGTTTCTTAGCTTCCCAAAGAGCTGGAAGCAAGATGCTTTGGGGCCCAACTCGCCCTTTGGAAAGAAGCCTGCACGTTGTGCCTTTCAGCTCAGGGCCAATGTAGAACACCCAGAGCAGAAGTTCTACTTCAGCCATATCAGGCCTGCAAAGAAACTCGTTTCACAGGCCTTTGTAAGAGATGTTCCCGGTAGGCTGTAAGAGCACTGTGCAGAGCGAGTTGTTTCTTAGCTTCCCAAAGAGCTGGAAGCAAGATGCTTTGGGGCCCAACTCGCCCTTTGGAAAGAAGCCTGCACGCTGTGCCTTTCAGCTCTAGGGCAATGTAGCACATGCAGAGCAGAAGTTCTACTTCAGCCAGATCAGGCCTGCAAAGAAACTGCGTTTCACAGGCCTTTGTAAGAGATGTTCCCGGTAGGCTGTAAGAGCACTGTGCAGAGCGAGTTGTTTCATAGCTAGCCCAAAGAGCTGGAAGCAAGATGCTTTGGGGCCCAACTCGCCCTTTGGAAAGAAGCCTGCACATTGTGCCTTTCAGCTCTAGGGCCATGTAGCACACCCAGAGCAGAAGTTCTACTTCAGCCAGATCAGGCCTGCAAAGAAACTGCGTTTCACAGGCCTTTGTAAGAGATGTTGCCGGTAGGCTGTAAGAGCACTGTGCAGAGCGACTTGTTTCTTAGCTTCCCAAAGAGCTGGAAGCAAGATGCTTTGGGGCCCAACTCGCCCTTTGGAAAGAAGCCTGCACGCTGTGCCTTTCAGCTCTAGGGCAATGTAGCACACCCAGAGCAGAAGTTCCACTTCAGCCAGATCAGGCCTGCAAAGAAACTGCGTTTCACAGGCCTTTGTAATAGATGTTCCCGGTAGGCTGTAAGAGCACTGTGCAGAGCGTGTTGTTTCTTAGCTTCCCAAGGAGCTGGAAGCAAGATGCTTTGGGGCCCAACTCGCCCTTTGGAAAGAAGCCTGCACGTTGAGCCTTTCAGCTCTAGGTCCATGTAGCACACCCAGAGCAGAAGTTCTACATCAGCCAGATCAGGCCTGCAAAGAAACTGCGTTTCACAGGCCTTTGTAAGAGATGTTCCCGGTAGGCTGTAAGAGCACTGTGCAGAGCGAGTTGTTCTTAGCTTCCCAAAGAGCTGGAAGCAAGATGCTTTGGGGCCCAACTCACCCTTTGGAAAGAAGCCTGCACGTTGTGCCTTTCAGCTCTAGGCCAATGTAGCACACCCAGAGCAGAAGTTCTACTTCAGCCAGACCAGGCCTGCAAAGAAACTGCGTTTCACAGGCCTTTGTAAGAGATGTTCCCGGTAGGCTGTAAGAGCACTGTGGAGAGCGACTTGTTTCTTAGCTTCCCAAAGAGCTGGAAGCAAGATGCTTTGGGGCCCAACCCGCCCTTTGGAAAGAAGCCTGCACGTTGTGCCTTTCAGCTCAGGGCCAATGTAGAACACCCAGAGCAGAAGTTCTACTTCAGCCAGATCAGGCCTGCAAAGAAACTGCGTTTGAGATGCCTTTGTAAGAGATGTTCCCGGTAGGCTGTAAGAGCACTGTGCAGAGCGAATTGTTTCTTAGCTTCCCAAAGAGCTGGAAGCAAGATGCTTTGGGGCCCAACTCGCCCTTTGGAAAGAAGCCTGCACGTTGTGCCTTTCAGCTCAGGGCCAATGTAGAACACCCAGAGCAGAAGTTCTACTTCAGCCATATCCGGCCTGCAAAGAAACTGCGTTTCACAGGCCTTTGTAAGAGATGTTCCCGGTAGGCTGTAAGAGCACTGTGCAGAGCGAGTTGTTTCTTAGCTTCCCAAAGAGCTGGAAGCAAGATGCTTTGGGGCCCAACTCGCCCTTTGGAAAGAAGCCTGCACGTTGTGCCTTTCAGCTCTAGGCCAATGTAGCACACCCAGAGCAGAAGTTCTACTTCAGCCAGATCAGGCCTGCAAAGAAACTGCGTTTGAGATGCCTTTGTAAGAGATGTTCCAGGTAGGCTGTAAAAGCACTGTGCAGAGCGAGTTGTTTCTTAGCTTCCCAAAGAGCTGGAAGCAAGATGCTTTGGGGCCCAACTCGCCCTTTGGAAAGAAGCCTGCACGTTGCGCCCTTCAGCTCTAGGGCAATGTAGCACACCCAGATCAGAAGTTCTACTTCAGCCAGATCTGGCCTGCAAAGAAACTGCGTTTCACAGGCCTTTGTAAGAGATGTTCCCAGTAGGCTTTAAGAGCACTGTGCAGAGCGAGTTGTTTCTTAGCTTCCCAAAGAGCTGGAAGCAAGATGCTTTGGGGCCCAACTCGCCCTTTGGAAAGAAGCCTGCACGTTGTGCCTTTCAGCTCAGGGCCAATGTAGAACACCCAGAGCAGAAGTTCTACTTCAGCCATATCAGGCCTGCAAAGAAACTCGTTTCACAGGCCTTTGTAAGAGATGTTCCCGGTAGGCTGTAAGAGCACTGTGCAGAGCGAGTTGTTTCTTAGCTTCCCAAAGAGCTGGAAGCAAGATGCTTTGGGGCCCAACTCGCCCTTTGGAAAGAAGCCTGCACGCTGTGCCTTTCAGCTCTAGGGCAATGTAGCACATGCAGAGCAGAAGTTCTACTTCAGCCAGATCAGGCCTGCAAAGAAACTGCGTTTCACAGGCCTTTGTAAGAGATGTTCCCGGTAGGCTGTAAGAGCACTGTGCAGAGCGAGTTGTTTCTTAGCTTCCCAAAGAGCTGGAAGCAAGATGCTTTGGGGCCCAAATCGCCCTTTGGAAAGAAGCCTGCACGTTGTGCCTTTCAGCTCTAGGGCAATGTAGCACACCCAGAGCAGAAGTTCCACTTCAGCCAGATCAGGCCTGCAAAGAAACTGCGTTTCACAGGCCTTTGTAATAGATGTTCCCGGTAGGCTGTAAGAGCACTGTGCAGAGCGTGTTGTTTCTTAGCTTCCCAAGGAGCTGGAAGCAAGATGCTTTGGGGCCCAACTCGCCCTTTGGAAAGAAGCCTGCACGTTGTGCCTTTCAGCTCTAGGGCAGTGTAGCACACCCAGAGCAGAAGTTCTACATCAGCCAGATCAGGCCTGCAAAGAAACTGAGTTTCACAGGCCTTTGTAAGAGATGTTCCCGGTAGGCTGTAAGAGCACTGTGCAGAGCGAGTTGTTTCTTAGCTTCCCAAAGAGCTGGAAGCAAGATGCTTTGCGGCCCAACTCGCCCTTTGGAAAGATGCCTGCACGTTGTTCCTTTCAGCTCTAGGGCAATGTAGCACACCCAGAGCAGAAGTTCTACTTCAGCCAGATCAGGCCTGCAAAGAAACTGCATTTCACAGGCCTTTGTAGTGATGCTCCCGGTGGGCTGTAAGAGCACTGTGCAGAGCGAGTTGTTTCATAGCTAGCCCAATGAGCTGGAAGCAAGATGCTTTGGGGCCCAACTCACCCTTTGGAAAGAAGCCTGCACGTTGTGCCTTTCAGCTCTAGGCCAATGTAGCACACACAGAGCAGAAGTTCTACTTCAGGCAGCTCAGGCCGGCAAAGAAACTGCGTTTGAGAGGCCTTTGAAAGAGATGTTCCCGGTAGGCTGTAACAGCACTGTGCAGAGCGAGTTCTTTCTTAGCTTCCCAAAGAGCTGGAAGCAAGATGCTTCGGGGCCCAACTCGCCCTTTGGAAAGAAGCCTGCACGTTGTGCCTTTCAGCTCTAGGGCAATGTAGCACACCCAGAGCAGAAGTTCTAGTTCAGCCAGATCAGGCCTGCAAAGAAACTGCGTTTCACAGGCCTTTGTAAGAGATGTTCCCGGTAGGCTGTAAGAGCACTGTGCAGAGCGAGTTGTTTCTTAGCTTCCCAAGGAGCTGGAAGCAAGATGCTTTGCGGCCCAACTCGCCCTTTGCAAAGAAGCCTGCACGCTGTGCCTTTCAGCTCTAGGGCAATGTAGCACACGCAGAGCAGAAGTTCTAGTTCAGCCAGATCAGGCCTGCAAAGAAACTGCGTTTCACAGGCCTTTGTAAGAGATGTTCCCGGTAGGCTGTAAGAGCACTGTGCAGAGCGAATTGTTTCTTAGCTTCCCAAAGAGCTGGAAGCAAGATGCTTTGGGGCCCAACTCGCCCTTTGGAAAGAAGCCTGCACGTTGTGCCTTTCAGCTCAGGGCCAATGTAGAACACCCAGAGCAGAAGTTCTACTTCAGCCATATCCGGCCTGCAAAGAAACTGCGTTTCACAGGCCTTTGTAAGAGATGTTCCCGGTAGGCTGTAAGAGCACTGTGCAGAGCGAGTTGTTTCTTAGCTTCCCAAAGAGCTGGAAGCAAGATGCTTTGGGGCCCAACTCGCCCTTTGGAAAGAAGCCTGCACGTTGTGCCTTTCAGCTCTAGGGCAATGTAGCACACCCAGAGCAGAAGTTCTACTTCAGCCAGATCAGGCCTGCAAAGAAACTGCGTTTGAGATGCCTTTGTAAGAGATGTTCCAGGTAGGCTGTAAAAGCACTGTGCAGAGCGAGTTGTTTCTTAGCTTCCCAAAGAGCTGGAAGCAAGATGCTTTGGGGCCCAACTCGCCCTTTGGAAAGAAGCCTGCACGTTGCGCCTTTCAGCTCTAGGGCAATGTAGCACACCCAGATCAGAAGTTCTACTTCAGCCAGATCTGGCCTGCAAAGAAACTTCGTTTCACAGGCCTTTGTAAGAGATGTTCCCAGTAGGCTTTAAGAGCACTGTGCAGAGCGAGTTGTTTCTTAGCTTCCCAAAGAGCTGGAAGCAAGATGCTTTGGGGCCCAACTCGCCCTTTGGAAAGAAGCCTGCACGTTGTGCCTTTCAGCTCAGGGCCAATGTAGAACACCCAGAGCAGAAGTTCTACTTCAGCCATATCAGGCCTGCAAAGAAACTCGTTTCACAGGCCTTTGTAAGAGATGTTCCCGGTAGGCTGTAAGAGCACTGTGCAGAGCGAGTTGTTTCTTAGCTTCCCAAAGAGCTGGAAGCAAGATGCTTTGGGGCCCAACTCGCCCTTTGGAAAGAAGCCTGCACGCTGTGCCTTTCAGCTCTAGGGCAATGTAGCACATGCAGAGCAGAAGTTCTACTTCAGCCAGATCAAGCCTGCAAAGAAACTGCGTTTCACAGGCCTTTGTAAGAGATGTTCCCGGTAGGCTGTAAGAGCACTGTGCAGAGCGAGTTGTTTCTTAGCTTCCCAAAGAGCTGGAAGCAAGATGCTTTGGGGCCCAAATCGCCCTTTGGAAAGAAGCCTGCACGTTGTGCGTTTCAGCTCTAGGGCAATGTAGCACACCCAGAGCAGAAGTTCCACTTCAGCCAGATCAGGCCTGCAAAGAAACTGCGTTTCACAGGCCTTTGTGATAGATGTTCCCGGTAGGCTGTAAGAGCACTGTGCAGAGCGAGTTGTTTCTTAGCTTCCCAAAGAGCTGGAAGCAAGATGCTTTGGGGCCCAACTCGCCCTTTGGAAAGAAGCCTGCACGCTGTGCCTTTCAGCTCTAGGGCAATGTAGCACATGCAGAGCAGAAGTTCTACTTCAGCCAGATCAGGCCTGCAAAGAAACTGCGTTTCACAGGCCTTTGTAAGAGATGTTCCCGGTAGGCTGTAAGAGCACTGTGCAGAGCGAGTTGTTTCATAGCTAGCCCAAAGAGCTGGAAGCAAGATGCTTTGGGGCCCAACTCGCCCTTTGGAAAGAAGCCTGCACATTGTGCCTTTCAGCTCTAGGGCCATGTAGCACACCCAGAGCAGAAGTTCTACTTCAGCCAGATCAGGCCTGCAAAGAAACTGCGTTTCACAGGCCTTTGTAAGAGATGTTGCCGGTAGGCTGTAAGAGCACTGTGCAGAGCGACTTGTTTCTTAGCTTCCCAAAGAGCTGGAAGCAAGATGCTTTGGGGCCCAACTCGCCCTTTGGAAAGAAGCCTGCACGCTGTGCCTTTCAGCTCTAGGGCAATGTAGCACACCCAGAGCAGAAGTTCCACTTCAGCCAGATCAGGCCTGCAAAGAAACTGCGTTTCACAGGCCTTTGTAATAGATGTTCCCGGTAGGCTGTAAGAGCACTGTGCAGAGCGTGTTGTTTCTTAGCTTCCCAAGGAGCTGGAAGCAAGATGCTTTGGGGCCCAACTCGCCCTTTGGAAAGAAGCCTGCACGTTGAGCCTTTCAGCTCTAGGTCCATGTAGCACACCCAGAGCAGAAGTTCTACATCAGCCAGATCAGGCCTGCAAAGAAACTGCGTTTCACAGGCCTTTGTAAGAGATGTTCCCGGTAGGCTGTAAGAGCACTGTGCAGAGCGAGTTGTTCTTAGCTTCCCAAAGAGCTGGAAGCAAGATGCTTTGGGGCCCAACTCACCCTTTGGAAAGAAGCCTGCACGTTGTGCCTTTCAGCTCTAGGCCAATGTAGCACACCCAGAGCAGAAGTTCTACTTCAGCCAGACCAGGCCTGCAAAGAAACTGCGTTTCACAGGCCTTTGTAAGAGATGTTCCCGGTAGGCTGTAAGAGCACTGTGGAGAGCGACTTGTTTCTTAGCTTCCCAAAGAGCTGGAAGCAAGATGCTTTGGGGCCCAACCCGCCCTTTGGAAAGAAGCCTGCACGTTGTGCCTTTCAGCTCAGGGCCAATGTAGAACACCCAGAGCAGAAGTTCTACTTCAGCCAGATCAGGCCTGCAAAGAAACTGCGTTTGAGATGCCTTTGTAAGAGATGTTCCCGGTAGGCTGTAAGAGCACTGTGCAGAGCGAATTGTTTCTTAGCTTCCCAAAGAGCTGGAAGCAAGATGCTTTGGGGCCCAACTCGCCCTTTGGAAAGAAGCCTGCACGTTGTGCCTTTCAGCTCAGGGCCAATGTAGAACACCCAGAGCAGAAGTTCTACTTCAGCCATATCCGGCCTGCAAAGAAACTGCGTTTCACAGGCCTTTGTAAGAGATGTTCCCGGTAGGCTGTAAGAGCACTGTGCAGAGCGAGTTGTTTCTTAGCTTCCCAAAGAGCTGGAAGCAAGATGCTTTGGGGCCCAACTCGCCCTTTGGAAAGAAGCCTGCACGTTGTGCCTTTCAGCTCTAGGCCAATGTAGCACACCCAGAGCAGAAGTTCTACTTCAGCCAGATCAGGCCTGCAAAGAAACTGCGTTTGAGATGCCTTTGTAAGAGATGTTCCAGGTAGGCTGTAAAAGCACTGTGCAGAGCGAGTTGTTTCTTAGCTTCCCAAAGAGCTGGAAGCAAGATGCTTTGGGGCCCAACTCGCCCTTTGGAAAGAAGCCTGCACGTTGCGCCCTTCAGCTCTAGGGCAATGTAGCACACCCAGATCAGAAGTTCTACTTCAGCCAGATCTGGCCTGCAAAGAAACTGCGTTTCACAGGCCTTTGTAAGAGATGTTCCCAGTAGGCTTTAAGAGCACTGTGCAGAGCGAGTTGTTTCTTAGCTTCCCAAAGAGCTGGAAGCAAGATGCTTTGGGGCCCAACTCGCCCTTTGGAAAGAAGCCTGCACGTTGTGCCTTTCAGCTCAGGGCCAATGTAGAACACCCAGAGCAGAAGTTCTACTTCAGCCATATCAGGCCTGCAAAGAAACTCGTTTCACAGGCCTTTGTAAGAGATGTTCCCGGTAGGCTGTAAGAGCACTGTGCAGAGCGAGTTGTTTCTTAGCTTCCCAAAGAGCTGGAAGCAAGATGCTTTGGGGCCCAACTCGCCCTTTGGAAAGAAGCCTGCACGCTGTGCCTTTCAGCTCTAGGGCAATGTAGCACATGCAGAGCAGAAGTTCTACTTCAGCCAGATCAGGCCTGCAAAGAAACTGCGTTTCACAGGCCTTTGTAAGAGATGTTCCCGGTAGGCTGTAAGAGCACTGTGCAGAGCGAGTTGTTTCTTAGCTTCCCAAAGAGCTGGAAGCAAGATGCTTTGGGGCCCAAATCGCCCTTTGGAAAGAAGCCTGCACGTTGTGCCTTTCAGCTCTAGGGCAATGTAGCACACCCAGAGCAGAAGTTCCACTTCAGCCAGATCAGGCCTGCAAAGAAACTGCGTTTCACAGGCCTTTGTAATAGATGTTCCCGGTAGGCTGTAAGAGCACTGTGCAGAGCGTGTTGTTTCTTAGCTTCCCAAGGAGCTGGAAGCAAGATGCTTTGGGGCCCAACTCGCCCTTTGGAAAGAAGCCTGCACGTTGTGCCTTTCAGCTCTAGGGCAGTGTAGCACACCCAGAGCAGAAGTTCTACATCAGCCAGATCAGGCCTGCAAAGAAACTGAGTTTCACAGGCCTTTGTAAGAGATGTTCCCGGTAGGCTGTAAGAGCACTGTGCAGAGCGAGTTGTTTCTTAGCTTCCCAAAGAGCTGGAAGCAAGATGCTTTGCGGCCCAACTCGCCCTTTGGAAAGATGCCTGCACGTTGTTCCTTTCAGCTCTAGGGCAATGTAGCACACCCAGAGCAGAAGTTCTACTTCAGCCAGATCAGGCCTGCAAAGAAACTGCATTTCACAGGCCTTTGTAGTGATGCTCCCGGTGGGCTGTAAGAGCACTGTGCAGAGCGAGTTGTTTCATAGCTAGCCCAATGAGCTGGAAGCAAGATGCTTTGGGGCCCAACTCACCCTTTGGAAAGAAGCCTGCACGTTGTGCCTTTCAGCTCTAGGCCAATGTAGCACACACAGAGCAGAAGTTCTACTTCAGGCAGCTCAGGCCGGCAAAGAAACTGCGTTTGAGAGGCCTTTGAAAGAGATGTTCCCGGTAGGCTGTAACAGCACTGTGCAGAGCGAGTTCTTTCTTAGCTTCCCAAAGAGCTGGAAGCAAGATGCTTCGGGGCCCAACTCGCCCTTTGGAAAGAAGCCTGCACGTTGTGCCTTTCAGCTCTAGGGCAATGTAGCACACCCAGAGCAGAAGTTCTAGTTCAGCCAGATCAGGCCTGCAAAGAAACTGCGTTTCACAGGCCTTTGTAAGAGATGTTCCCGGTAGGCTGTAAGAGCACTGTGCAGAGCGAGTTGTTTCTTAGCTTCCCAAGGAGCTGGAAGCAAGATGCTTTGCGGCCCAACTCGCCCTTTGCAAAGAAGCCTGCACGCTGTGCCTTTCAGCTCTAGGGCAATGTAGCACACGCAGAGCAGAAGTTCTAGTTCAGCCAGATCAGGCCTGCAAAGAAACTGCGTTTCACAGGCCTTTGTAAGAGATGTTCCCGGTAGGCTGTAAGAGCACTGTGCAGAGCGAATTGTTTCTTAGCTTCCCAAAGAGCTGGAAGCAAGATGCTTTGGGGCCCAACTCGCCCTTTGGAAAGAAGCCTGCACGTTGTGCCTTTCAGCTCAGGGCCAATGTAGAACACCCAGAGCAGAAGTTCTACTTCAGCCATATCCGGCCTGCAAAGAAACTGCGTTTCACAGGCCTTTGTAAGAGATGTTCCCGGTAGGCTGTAAGAGCACTGTGCAGAGCGAGTTGTTTCTTAGCTTCCCAAAGAGCTGGAAGCAAGATGCTTTGGGGCCCAACTCGCCCTTTGGAAAGAAGCCTGCACGTTGTGCCTTTCAGCTCTAGGGCAATGTAGCACACCCAGAGCAGAAGTTCTACTTCAGCCAGATCAGGCCTGCAAAGAAACTGCGTTTGAGATGCCTTTGTAAGAGATGTTCCAGGTAGGCTGTAAAAGCACTGTGCAGAGCGAGTTGTTTCTTAGCTTCCCAAAGAGCTGGAAGCAAGATGCTTTGGGGCCCAACTCGCCCTTTGGAAAGAAGCCTGCACGTTGCGCCTTTCAGCTCTAGGGCAATGTAGCACACCCAGATCAGAAGTTCTACTTCAGCCAGATCTGGCCTGCAAAGAAACTTCGTTTCACAGGCCTTTGTAAGAGATGTTCCCAGTAGGCTTTAAGAGCACTGTGCAGAGCGAGTTGTTTCTTAGCTTCCCAAAGAGCTGGAAGCAAGATGCTTTGGGGCCCAACTCGCCCTTTGGAAAGAAGCCTGCACGTTGTGCCTTTCAGCTCAGGGCCAATGTAGAACACCCAGAGCAGAAGTTCTACTTCAGCCATATCAGGCCTGCAAAGAAACTCGTTTCACAGGCCTTTGTAAGAGATGTTCCCGGTAGGCTGTAAGAGCACTGTGCAGAGCGAGTTGTTTCTTAGCTTCCCAAAGAGCTGGAAGCAAGATGCTTTGGGGCCCAACTCGCCCTTTGGAAAGAAGCCTGCACGCTGTGCCTTTCAGCTCTAGGGCAATGTAGCACATGCAGAGCAGAAGTTCTACTTCAGCCAGATCAAGCCTGCAAAGAAACTGCGTTTCACAGGCCTTTGTAAGAGATGTTCCCGGTAGGCTGTAAGAGCACTGTGCAGAGCGAGTTGTTTCTTAGCTTCCCAAAGAGCTGGAAGCAAGATGCTTTGGGGCCCAAATCGCCCTTTGGAAAGAAGCCTGCACGTTGTGCGTTTCAGCTCTAGGGCAATGTAGCACACCCAGAGCAGAAGTTCCACTTCAGCCAGATCAGGCCTGCAAAGAAACTGCGTTTCACAGGCCTTTGTGATAGATGTTCCCGGTAGGCTGTAAGAGCACTGTGCAGAGCGTGTTGTTTCTTAGCTTCCCAAGGAGCTGGAAGCAAGATGCTTTGGGGCCCAACTCGCCCTTTGGAAATAAGCCTGCACGTTGTGCCTTCAGCTCTAGGGCAATGTAGCACACCCAGAGCAGAAGTTCTACATCAGCCAGATCAGGCCTGCAAAGAAACTGAGTTTCACAGGCCTTTGTAAGAGATGTTCCCGGTAGGCTGTAAGAGCACTGTGCAGAGCGAGTTGTTTCTTAGCTTCCCAAAGAGCTGGAAGCAAGATGCTTTGCGGCCCAACTCGCCCTCTGGAAAGAAGCCTGCACGTTGTGCCTTTCAGCTCTAGGCCAATGTAGCACACCCAGAGCAGAAGTTCTACTTCAGCCAGATCAGGCCTGCAAAGAAACTGCGTTTCACAGGCCTTTGTAAGAGATGTTCCCCGTAGGCTGTAAGAGCACTGTGCAGAGCGAGTTGTTTCTTAGCTTCCCAAGGAGCTGGAAGCAAGATGCTTTGCGGCCCAACTCGCCCTTTGCAAAGAAGCCTGCACGTTGTGCCTTTCAGCTCTAGGGCAATGTAGCACACGCAGAGCAGAAGTTCTAGTTCAGCCAGATCAGGCCTGCAAAGAAACTGCGTTTCACAGGCCTTGGTAAGAGATGTTCCCGGTAGGCTGTAAGAGCACTGTGCAGAGCGAGTTGTTTCTTAGCTTCCCAAAGAGCTGGAAGCAAGATGCTTTGGGGCCCAACTCGCCCTTTGGAAAGAAGCCTGCACGTTGTGCCTTTCAGCTCTAAGGCAATGTAGAACACCCAGAGCAGAAGTTCTAGTTCAGCCAGATCAGGCCTGCAAAGAAACTGCGTTTCACAGGCCTTTGTAAGAGATGTTCCCGGTAGGCTGTAAAAGCACTGTGCAGAGCGAGTTGTTTCTTAGCTTCCCAAAGAGCTGGAAGCAAGATGCTCTGGGGCCAACTCGCCCTTTGGAAAGAAGCCTGCACGTTGCGCCTTTCAGCTCTAGGGCAATGTAGCACACCCAGATCAGAAGTTCTACTTCAGCCAGATCAGGCCTGCAAAGAAACTGCGTTTCACAGGCCTTTGTAAGAGATGTTCCCAGTAGGCTGTAAGAGCACTGTGCAGAGCGAGTTGTTTCTTAGCTTCCCAAAGAGCTGGAAGCAAGATGCTTTGGGGCCCAACTCGCCCTTTGGAAAGAAGCCTGCACGTTGTGCCTTTCAGCTCAGGGCCAATGTAGAACACCCAGAGCAGAAGTTCTACTTCAGCCAGATCAGGCCTGCAAAGAAACTCGTTTCACAGGCCTTTGTAAGAGATGTTCCCGGTAGGCTGTAAGAGCACTGTGCAGAGCGAGTTGTTTCTTAGCTTCCCAAAGAGCTGGAAGCAAGGTGCTTTGGGGCCCAACTCGCCCTTTGGAAAGAAGCCTGCACGCTGTGCCTTTCAGCTCTAGGGCAATATAGCACATGCAGAGCAGAAGTTCTACTTCAGCCAGATCAGGCCTGCAAAGAAACTGCGTTTCACAGGCCTTTGTAAGAGATGTTCCTGGTAGGCTGTAAGAGCAATGTGCAGAGCGAGTTGTTTCATAGCTAGCCCAAAGAGCTGGAAGCAAGATGCTTTGGGGCCCAACTCGCCCTTTGGAAAGAAGCCTGCACGTTGTGCCTTTCAGCTCTAGGGCCATGTAGCACACCCAGAGCAGAAGTTCTAGTTCAGCCAGATCAGGCCTGCAAAGAAACTGCGTTTCACAGGCCTTTGTTAGAGATGTTCCCGGTAAGCTGTAAGAGCACTGTGAGGAGCGAGTTGTTTCTTAGCTTCCCAAAGAGCTGGAAGCAAGATGCTTTGGGGCCCAACCCGCCCTTTGGAAAGAAGCCTGCACGTTGTGCCTTTCAGCTCAGGGCCAATGTAGCACACCCAGAGCAGAAGTTCTACTTCAGCCAGATCAGGCCTGCAAAGAAACTCGTTTCACAGGCCTTTGTAAGAGATGTTCCCGGTAGGCTGTAAGAGCACTGTGCAGAGCGAGTTGTTTCTTAGCTTCCCAAAGAGCTGGAAGCAAGATGCTTTGTGGCCCAACTCGCCCTTTGGAAAGAATCTGCACGATGTGCCTTTCAGCTCTAGGGCAATGTAGCACACGCAGAGCAGAAGTTCTACTTCAGCCAGATCAGGCCTGCAAAGAAACTGCGTTGCACAGGCCTTTGGAAGAGATGTTCCCGGTAGGCTGTAAGAGCACTGTGCAGAGCGAGTTCTTTCTTAGCTTCCCAAAGAGCTGGAAGCAAGATGCTTTGGGGCCCAACTCGCCCTTTGGAAAGAAGCCTGCACATTGTGCCTTACAGCTCTAGGCCAATGTAGCACACCCAGAGCAGAAGTTCAACTTCAGCCAGATCAGGCCTGCAAATAAACTGCGTTTCACAGGCCTTTGGAAGAGATGTTCCCGGTAGGCTGTAAGAGCACTGTGCAGAGCGAGTTGTTTCTTAGCTTCCCAAAGAGCTGGAAGCAAGATGCTTTGGGGCCCAACTCGCCCTTTGGAAAGAAGACTGCACGTTGTGCCTTTCAGCTCTAGGCCAATGTAGCACACCCAGAGCAGAAGTTCTACTTTAGCCAGATCAGGCCTGCAAAGAAACTGCGTTTCACAGGCCTTTGTAAGAGATGCTCACGGTAGGCTGTAAGAGCACTGCGCACAGCGAGTTGTTTCTTAGCTTCCCAAAGAGCTGGAAGCAAGATGCTTGGGGGCCCAACTCGCCCTTTGGAAAGAAGCCTGCACGTTGAGCCTTTCAGCTCTAGGTCCATGTAGCACACCCAGAGCAGAAGTTCTACTTCAGCCAGATCAGGCCTGCAAAGAAACTGCGTTTCACAGGCCTTTGTAAGAGATGTTCCCGGTAGGCTGTAAGAGCACTGTGCAGAGCGAGTTGTTCTTAGCTTCCCAAAGAGCTGGAAGCAAGATGCTTTGGGGCCAAACTCACCCTTTGGAAAGAAGCCTGCACGTTGTGCCTTTCAGCTCTAGGCCAATGTAGCACACCCAGAGCAGAAGTTCTACTTCAGCCAGACCAGGCCTGCAAAGAAACTGCGTTTCACAGGCCTTTGGAAGAGATGTTCCCGGTAGGCTGTAAGAGCACTGTGCAGAGCGAGCTGTTTCTTAGCTTCCCAAGGAGCTGGAAGCAAGATGCTTTGCGGCCCAACTCGCCCTTTGCAAAGAAGCCTGCACGCTGTGCCTTTCAGCTCTAGGGCAATGTAGCACACGCAGAGCAGAAGTTCTAGTTCAGCCAGATCAGGCCTGCAAAGAAACTGCGTTTCACAGGCCTTTGTAAGAGATGTTCCCGGTAGGCTGTAAGAGCACTGTGCAGAGCGAATTGTTTCTTAGCTTCCCAAAGAGCTGGGAGCAAGATGCTTTGGGGCCCAACTCGCCCTTTGGAAAGAAGCCTGCACGTTGTGCCTTTCAGCTCAGGGCCAATGTAGAACACCCAGAGCAGAAGTTCTACTTCAGCCATATCCGGCCTGCAAAGAATCTGCGTTTCACAGGCCTTTGTAAGAGATGTTCCCGGTAGGCTGTAAGAGCACTGTGCAGAGCGAGTTGTTTCTTAGCTTCCCAAAGAGCTGGAAGCAAGATGCTTTGGGGCCCAACTCGCCCTTTGGAAAGAAGCCTGCACGTTGTGCCTTTCAGCTCTAGGCCAATGTAGCACACCCAGAGCAGAAGTTCTACTTCAGCCAGATCAGGCCTGCAAAGAAACTGCGTTTGAGATGCCTTTGTAAGAGATGTTCCAGGTAGGCTGTAAAAGCACTGTGCAGAGCGAGTTGTTTCTTAGCTTCCCAAAGAGCTGGAAGCAAGATGCTTTGGGGCCCAACTCGCCCTTTGGAAAGAAGCCTGCACGTTGCGCCTTTCAGCTCTAGGGCAATGTAGCACACCCAGATCAGAAGTTCTACTTCAGCCAGATCTGGCCTGCAAAGAAACTGCGTTTCACAGGCCTTTGTAAGAGATGTTCCCAGTAGGCTTTAAGAGCACTGTGCAGAGCGAGTTGTTTCTTAGCTTCCCAAAGAGCTGGAAGCAAGATGCTTTGGGGCCCAACTCGCCCTTTGGAAAGAAGCCTGCACGTTGTGCCTTTCAGCTCAGGGCCAATGTAGAACACCCAGAGCAGAAGTTCTACTTCAGCCATATCAGGCCTGCAAAGAAACTCGTTTCACAGGCCTTTGTAAGAGATGTTCCCGGTAGGCTGTAAGAGCACTGTGCAGAGCGAGTTGTTTCTTAGCTTCCCAAAGAGCTGGAAGCAAGATGCTTTGGGGCCCAACTCGCCCTTTGGAAAGAAGCCTGCACGCTGTGCCTTTCAGCTCTAGGGCAATGTAGCACATGCAGAGCAGAAGTTCTACTTCAGCCAGATCAGGCCTGCAAAGAAACTGCGTTTCACAGGCCTTTGTAAGAGATGTTCCCGGTAGGCTGTAAGAGCACTGTGCAGAGCGAGTTGTTTCTTAGCTTCCCAAAGAGCTGGAAGCAAGAAGCTTTGGGGCCCAAATCGCCCTTTGGAAAGAAGCCTGCACGTTGTGCGTTTCAGCTCTAGGGCAATGTAGCACACCCAGAGCAGAAGTTCCACTTCAGCCAGATCAGGCCTGCAAAGAAACTGCGTTTCACAGGCCTTTGTGATAGATGTTCCCGGTAGGCTGTAAGAGCACTGTGCAGAGCGTGTTGTTTCTTAGCTTCCCAAGGAGCTGGAAGCAAGATGCTTTGGGGCCCAACTCGCCCTTTGGAAATAAGCCTGCACGTTGTGCCTTCAGCTCTAGGGCAATGTAGCACACCCAGAGCAGAAGTTCTACATCAGCCAGATCAGGCCTGCAAAGAAACTGAGTTTCACAGGCCTTTGTAAGAGATGTTCCCGGTAGGCTGTAAGAGCACTGTGCAGAGCGAGTTGTTTCTTAGCTTCCCAAAGAGCTGGAAGCAAGATGCTTTGCGGCCCAACTCGCCCTCTGGAAAGAAGCCTGCACGTTGTGCCTTTCAGCTCTAGGCCAATGTAGCACACCCAGAGCAGAAGTTCTACTTCAGCCAGATCAGGCCTGCAAAGAAACTGCGTTTCACAGGCCTTTGTAAGAGATGTTCCCCGTAGGCTGTAAGAGCACTGTGCAGAGCGAGTTGTTTCTTAGCTTCCCAAGGAGCTGGAAGCAAGATGCTTTGCGGCCCAACTCGCCCTTTGCAAAGAAGCCTGCACGTTGTGCCTTTCAGCTCTAGGGCAATGTAGCACACGCAGAGCAGAAGTTCTAGTTCAGCCAGATCAGGCCTGCAAAGAAACTGCGTTTCACAGGCCTTGGTAAGAGATGTTCCCGGTAGGCTGTAAGAGCACTGTGCAGAGCGAGTTGTTTCTTAGCTTCCCAAAGAGCTGGAAGCAAGATGCTTTGGGGCCCAACTCGCCCTTTGGAAAGAAGCCTGCACGTTGTGCCTTTCAGCTCTAAGGCAATGTAGAACACCCAGAGCAGAAGTTCTAGTTCAGCCAGATCAGGCCTGCAAAGGAACTGCGTTTCACAGGCCTTTGTAAGAGATGTTCCCGGTAGGCTGTAAAAGCACTGTGCAGAGCGAGTTGTTTCTTAGCTTCCCAAAGAGCTGGAAGCAAGATGCTCTGGGGCCAACTCGCCCTTTGGAAAGAAGCCTGCACGTTGCGCCTTTCAGCTCTAGGGCAATGTAGCACACCCAGATCAGAAGTTCTACTTCAGCCAGATCAGGCCTGCAAAGAAACTGCGTTTCACAGGCCTTTGTAAGAGATGTTCCCAGTAGGCTGTAAGAGCACTGTGCAGAGCGAGTTGTTTCTTAGCTTCCCAAAGAGCTGGAAGCAAGATGCTTTGGGGCCCAACTCGCCCTTTGGAAAGAAGCCTGCACGTTGTGCCTTTCAGCTCTAGGCCAATGTAGAACACCCAGAGCAGAAGTTCTACTTCAGCCAGATCAGGCCTGCAAAGAAACTCGTTTCACAGGCCTTTGTAAGAGATGTTCCCGGTAGGCTGTAAGAGCACTGTGCAGAGCGAGTTGTTTCTTAGCTTCCCAAAGAGCTGGAAGCAAGATGCTTTGGGGCCCAACTCGCCCTTTGGAAAGAAGCCTGCACGCTGTGCCTTTCAGCTCTAGGGCAATATAGCACATGCAGAGCAGAAGTTCTACTTCAGCCAGATCAGGCCTGCAAAGAAACTGCGTTTCACAGGCCTTTGTAAGAGATGTTCCTGGTAGGCTGTAAGAGCAATGTGCAGAGCGAGTTGTTTCATAGCTAGCCCAAAGAGCTGGAAGCAAGATGCTTTGGGGCCCAACTCGCCCTTTGGAAAGAAGCCTGCACGTTGTGCCTTTCAGCTCTAGGGCCATGTAGCACACCCAGAGCAGAAGTTCTAGTTCAGCCAGATCAGGAATGCAAAGAAACTGCGTTCCACAGGCCTTTGTTAGAGATGTTCCCGGTAAGCTGTAAGAGCACTGTGCAGAGCGAGTTGTTTCTTAGCTTCCCAAAGAGCTGGAAGCAAGATGCTTTGGGGGCCCAACCCGCCCTTTGGAAAGAAGCCTGCACGTTGTGCCTTTCAGCTCAGGGCCAATGTAGAACACCCAGAGCAGAAGTTCTACTTCAGCCAGATCAGGCCTGCAAAGAAACTCGTTTCACAGGCCTTTGTAAGAGTTGTTCCCGGTAGGCTGTAAGAGCACTGTGCAGAGCGAGTTGTTTCTTAGCTTCCCAAAGAGCTGGAAGCAAGATGCTTTGGGGCCCAACTCGCCCTTTGGAAAGAAGCCTGCACGATGTGCCTTTCAGCTCTAGGGCAATGTAGCACACGCAGAGCAGAAGTTCTACTTCAGCCAGATCAGGCCTGCAAAGAAACTGCGTTGCACAGGCCTTTGGAAGAGATGTTCCCGGTAGGCTGTAAGAGCACTGTGCAGAGCGAGTTGTTTCTTAGCTTCCCAAAGAGCTGGAAGCAAGATGCTTTGGGGCCCAACTCGCCCTTTGGAAAGAAGCCTGCACGTTGTGCCTTACAGCTCTAGGCCAATGTAGCACACCCAGAGCAGAAGTTCAACTTCAGCCAGATCAGGCCTGCAAATAAACTGCGTTTCACAGGCCTTTGGAAGAGATGTTCCCGGTAGGCTGTAAGAGCACTGTGCAGAGCGAGTTGTTTCTTAGCTTCCCAAAGAGCTGGAAGCAAGATGCTTTGGGGCCCAACTCGCCCTTTGGAAAGAAGACTGCACGTTGTGCCTTTCAGCTCTAGGCCAATGTAGCACACCCAGAGCAGAAGTTCTACTTTAGCCAGATCAGGCCTGCAAAGAAACTGCATTTCACAGGCCTTTGTAAGAGATGTTCCCGGTAGGCTGTAAGAGCACTGTGCAGAGCGAGTTGTTTCTTAGCTTCCCAAAGAGCTGGAAGCAAGATGCTTTGGGGCCCAACTCGCCCTTTAGAAAGAAGCCTGCACGTTGTGCCTTTCAGCTCTAGGGCAATGTAGAGCACCCAGAGCAGTAGTTCCACTTCAGCCAGATCAGGCCTGCAAAGAAACTGCGTTTCACAGGCCTCTGTAAGAGATGTTCCCGGTAGGCTGTAAAAGCACTGTGCAGAGCGAGTTGTTTCTTAGCTTCCCAAAGAGCTGGAAGCAAGATGCTTTGCGGCCCAACTCGCCCTTTGGAAAGAAGCCTGCACGTTGAGCCTTTCAGCTCTAGGTCCATGTAGCACACCCAGAGCAGAAGTTCTACTTCAGCCAGATCAGGCCTGCAAAGAAACTGCGTTTCACAGGTCTTTGTAGTGATGCTCCCGGTGGGCTGTAAGAGCACTGTGCAGAGCGAGTTGTTTCATAGCTAGCCCAAAGAGCTGAAAGCAAGATGCTTTGGGGCCCAACTCACCCTTTGGAAAGAAGCCTGCACGTTGTGCCTTTCATCTGTAGGCCAATGTAGCACACCCAGAGCAGAAGTTCTACTTCAGCCAGCTCAGGCCGGCAAAGAAACTGCGTTTGAGAGGCCTTTGTAAGAGATGTTCCCGGTAGGCTGTAACAGCACTGTGCAGAGCGAGTTCTTTCTTAGCTTCCCAAAGAGCTGGAAGCAAGATGCTTTGGGGCCCAACTCGCCCTTTGGAAAGAAGCCTGCACGTTGTGCCTTTCAGCTCTAGGGCAATGTAGCACACCCAGAGCAGAAGTTCTAGTTCAGCCAGATCAGGCCTGCAAAGAAACTGCGTTTCACAGGCCTTTGTAAGCGATGTTCCCGGTAGGCTGTAAGAGCACTGTGCAGAGCGAGTTGTTTCTTAGCTTTCCAAAGAGCTGGAAGCAAGATACTTTGGGGCCCTACTCGCCCTTTGGAAAGAAGCCTGCACGTTGTGCCTTTCAGCTCTAGGGCAATGTGGCACACCCAGAGCAGAAGTTCTACTTCAGCCAGCTCAGGCCTGCAAAGAAACTGCGTTTCACAGGCTTTTGTAAGAGATGCTCACGGTAGGCTGTAAGAGCACTGCGCACTGCGAGTTGTTTCTTAGCTTCCCAAAGAGCTGGAAGCAAGATGCTTTGGGGCCCAACTCGCCCTTTGGAAAGAAGCCTGCACGTTGAGCCTTTCAGCTCTAGGTCCATGTAGCACACCCAGAGCAGAAGTTCTACTTCAGCCAGATCAGGCCTGCAAAGAAACTGCGTTTCACAGGCCTTTGTAAGAGATGTTCCCGGTAGGCTGTAGGAGCACTGTGCAGAGCGAGATGTTCTTAGCTTCCCAAAGAGCTGGAAGCAAGATGCTTTGGGGCACAACTCGCCCTTTGGAAAGAAGCCTGCACGCTGTGCCTTTCAGCTCTAGGGCAATGTAGCACACGCAGAGCAGAAGTTCTACTTCAGCCAGATCAGGCCTGCAAAGAAACTGCGTTTCACAGGCCTTTGCAAGAGATGTTCCGGGTAGGCTGTAAGAGCACTGTGCAGAGCGAGTTGTTTCTTAGCTTCCCAAGGAGCTGGATGCAAGATGCTTTGCGGCCCAACTCGCCCTTTGCAAAGAAGCCTGCACGCTGTGCCTTTCAGCTCTAGGGCAATGTAGCACATGCAGAGCAGAAGTTCTAGTTCAGCCAGATCAGGCCTGCAAAGAAACTGCGTTTCACAGGCCTTTGTAAGAGATGTTCCCGGTAGGCTGTAAGAACACTGTGCACAGCGAGTTGTTTCTTAGCTTCCCAAAGAGCTGGAAGCAAGATGCTTTGGGGCCCAACTCGCCCTTTGGAAAGAAGCCTGCACGTTGTGCCTTTCAGCTCTAGGCCAATGTAGCACACACAGATCAGAAGTTCTACTTCAGCCCGATCAGGCCGGCAAAGAAACTGCGTTTGAGAGGCCTTTGTAAGAGATGTTCCCGGTAGGCTGTAACAGCACTGTGCAGAGCGAGTTGTTTCTTAGCTTCCCAAAGAGCTGGAAGCAAGATGCTTTGGGGCCCAACTCGCCCTTTGGAAAGAAGCCTGCACGTTGTGCCTTTCAGCTCTAGGGCCATGTAGCACACCCAGAGCAGAAGTTCTAGTTCAGCCAGATGAGGCCTGCAAAGAAACTGCGTTTCACAGGCCTTTGTAAGAGATGTTCCCGGTAGGCTGTAAGAGCACTGTGCAGAGCGAGTTGTTTCTTAGCTTTCCAAAGAGCTGGAAGCAAGATACTTTGGGGAACTACTCGCCCTTTGGAAAGAAGCCTGCACGTTGTGCCTTTCAGCTCTAGGGCAATGTGGCACACCCAGAGCAGAAGTTCTACTTCAGCCAGCTCAGGCCTGCAAAGAAACTGCGTTTCACAGGCCTTTGTAAGAGATGCTCACTGTAGGCTGTAAGAGCACTGCGCACAGCGAGTTGTTTCTTAGCTTCCCAAAGAGCTGGAAGCAAGATGCTTTGGGGCCCAACTCGCCCTTTGGAAAGAAGCCTGCACGTTGAGCCTTTCAGCTCTAGGTCCATGTAGCACACCCAGAGCAGAAGTTCTACTTCAGCCAGATCAGGCCTGCAAAGAAACTGCGTTTCACAGGCCTTTGTAAGAGATGTTCCCGGTAGGCTGTAAGAGCACTGTGCAGAGCGAGTTGTTCTTAGCTTCCCAAAGAGCTGGAAGCAAGATGCTTTGGGGCCCAACTCACCCTTTGGAAAGAAGCCTGCACGTTGTGCCTTTCAGCTCTAGGCCAATGTAGCACACCCAGAGCAGAAGTTCTACTTCAGCCAGACCAGTCCTGCAAAGAAACTGCGTTTCACAGGCCTTTGTAAGAGATGTTCCCGGTAGGCTGTAAGAGCACTGTGCAGAGCGAGTTGTATCTTAGCTTCCCAAAGAGCTGGAAGCAAGATGCTTTGGGGCCCAACTCGCCCTTTGGAAAGAAGCCTGCACGTTGTGCCTTTCAGCTCAGGGCCAATGTAGAACACCCAGAGCAGAAGTTCTACTTCAGCCATATCAGGCCTGCAAAGAAACTGCGTTTCACAGGCCTTTGTAAGAGATGTTCCCGGTAGGCTGTAAGAGCACTGTGCAGAGCGAGTTGTTTCTTAGCTTCCCAAAGAGCCGGAAGCAAGATGCTTTGGGGCCCAACTCGCCCTTTGGAAAGAAGCCTGCACGTTGTGCCTTTCAGCTCTAGGCCAATGTAGCACACCCAGAGCAGAAGTTCAACTTCAGCCAGATCAGGCCTGCAAAGAAACTGCGTTTGAGATGCCTTTGTAAGAGTTGATCCCGGTAGGCTGTAAAAGCACTGTGCAGAGCGAGTTGTTTCTTAGCTTCCCAAGGAGCTGGAAGCAAGATGCTTTGCGGCCCAACTCGCCCTTTGCAAAGAAGCCTGCACGTTGTGCCTATCAGCTCGAGGCAATGTAGCACACGCAGAGCAGAAGTTCTAGTTCAGCCAGATCAGGCCTGCAAAGAAACAGCGTTTCACAGGCCTTTGTAAGAGATGTTCCCGGTAGGCTGTAAGAGCACTGTGCTGAGCGAGTTGTTTCTTAGCTTCCCAAAGAGCTGGAAGCAAGATGCTTTGGGGCCCAACTCGCCCTTTGGAAAGAAGCCTGCACGTTGTGCCTTTCAGCTCTAGGGCAATGTAGCACACCCAGAGCAGAAGTTCTACTTCAGCCAGATCAGGCCTGCAAAGAAACTGCGTTTGAGATGCCTTTGTAAGAGATGTTCCCGGTAGGCTGTAAAAGCACTGTGCAGAGCGAGTTGTTTCTTAGCTTCCCAAAGAGCTGGAAGCAAGATGCTTTGGGGCCCAACTCGCCCTTTAGAAAGAAGCCTGCACGTTGCGCCTTTCAGCTCTAGGGCAATGTAGCACACCCAGATCAGAAGTTCTACTTCAGCCAGATCAGGCCTGCAAAGAAACTGCGTTTCACAGGCCTTTGTAAGAGATGTTCCCAGTAGGCTGTAAGAGCACTGTGCAGAGCGAGTTGTTTCTTAGCTTCCCAAAGAGCTGGAAGCAAGATGCTTTGGGGCCCAACTCGCCCTGTGGAAAGAAGCCTGCACGTTGTGCCTTTCAGCTCAGGGCCAATGTAGAACACCCAGAGCAGAAGTTCTACTTCAGCCATATCAGGCCTGCAAAGAAACTCGTTTCACAGGCCTTTGTAAGAGATGTTCCCGGTAGGCTGTAAGAGCACTGTGCAGAACGAGTTGTTTCTTAGCTTCCCAAAGAGCTGGAAGCAAGATGCTTTGGGGCCCAAATCGCCCTTTGGAAAGAAGCCTGCACGTTGTGCCTTTCAGCTCTAGGGCAATGTAGCACACCCAGAGCAGAAGTTCCACTTCAGCCAGATCAGGCCTGCAAAGAAACTGCGTTTCACAGGCATTTGTAATAGATGTTCCCGGTAGGCTGTAAGAGCACTGTGCAGAGCGTGTTGTTTCTTAGCTTCCCAAGGAGCTGGAAGCAAGATGCTTTGGGGCCCATCTCGCCCTTTGGAAAGAAGCCTGCACGTTGTGCCTTTCAGCTCTAGGGCAATGTAGCACACCCAGAGCAGAAGTTCTACATCAGCCAGATCAGGACTGCAAAGAAACTGAGTTTCACAGGCCTTTGTAAGAGATGTTCCCGGTAGGCTGTAAGAGCACTGTGCAGAGCGAGTTGTTTCTTAGCTTCCCAAAGAGCTGGAATCAAGATGCTTTGGGGCCCAACTCGCCCTTTGGAAAGAAGCCTGCACGTTGTGCCTTTCAGCTCAGGGCCAATGTAGAACACCCAGAGCAGAAGTTCTACTTCAGCCATATCAGGCCTGCAAAGAAACTGCGTTTCACAGGCCTTTGTAAGAGATGTTCCCGGTAGGCTGTAAGAGCACTGTGCAGAGCGAGTTGTTTCCTAGCTTCCCAAAGAGCCGGAAGCAAGATGCTTTGGGGCCCAACTCACCCTTTGGAAAGAAGCCTGCACGTTGTGCCTTTCAGCTCTAGGCCAATGTAGCACACCCAGAGCAGAAGTTCTACTTCAGCCAGACCAGTCCTGCAAAGAAACTGCGTTTCACAGGCCTTTGTAAGAGATGTTCCCGGTAGGCTGTAAGAGCACTGTGCAGAGCGAGTTGTTTCTTAGCTTCCCATGGAGCTGGAAGCAAGATGCTTTGCGGCCCAACTCGCCCTTTGCAAAGAAGCCTGCACGCTGGGCCTTTCAGCTCTAGGGCAATGTAGCACACGCAGAGCAGAAGTTCTAGTTCAGCCAGATCAGGCCTGCAAAGAAACTGCGTTTCACAGGCCTTTGTAAGAGATGTTCCCGGTAGGCTGTAAGAGCACTGTGCAGAGCGAGTTGTTTCTTAGCTTCCCAAAGAGCTGGAAGCAAGATGCTTTGGGGCCCAACTCGCCCTTTGGAAAGAAGCCTGCACGTTGTGCCTTTCAGCTCAGGGCCAATGTAGAACACCCAGAGCAGAAGTTCTACTTCAGCCATATCAGGCCTGCAAAGAAACTGCGTTTCAC
Organism: Equus caballus; assembly: GCF_041296265.1. Classification (NCBI taxonomy): domain Eukaryota; kingdom Metazoa; phylum Chordata; class Mammalia; order Perissodactyla; family Equidae; genus Equus; species Equus caballus. The sequence goes on along the minus strand of NC_091688.1, from coordinate 50,116,507 downwards.
AGGCCTTTGTAAGAGATGTTCCCGGTAGGCTGTAAGAGCACTGTGCAGAGCGAGTTGTTTCTTAGCTTCCCAAAGAGCCGGAAGCAAGATGCTTTGGGGCCCAACTCGCCCTTTGGAAAGAAGCCTGCACGTTGTGCCTTTCAGCTCTAGGCCAATGTAGCACACCCAGAGCAGAAGTTCTACTTCAGCCAGATCAGGCCTGCAAAGAAACTGCGTTTCACAGGCCTTTGTAAGAGATGTTCCCAGTAGGCTGTAAGAGCACTGTGCAGAGCGAGTTGTTTCTTAGCTTCCCAAAGAGCTGGAAGCAAGATGCTTTGGGGCCCAACTCGCCCTGTGGAAAGAAGCCTGCACGTTGTGCCTTTCAGCTCAGGGCCAATGTAGAACACCCAGAGCAGAAGTTCTACTTCAGCCATATCAGGCCTGCAAAGAAACTCGTTTCACAGGCCTTTGTAAAAGATGTTCCCGGTAGGCTGTAAGAGCACTATGCAGAACGAGTTCTTTCTTAGCTTCCCAAAGAGCTGGAAGCAAGATGCTTTGGGGCCCAAATCGCCCTTTGGAAAGAAGCCTGCACGTTGTGCCTTTCAGCTCTAGGGCAATGTAGCACACCCAGAGCAGAAATTCCACTTCAGCCAGATCAGGCCTGCAAAGAAACTGCATTTCACAGGCCTTTGTAATAGATGTTCCCGGTAGGCTGTAAGAGCACTGTGCAGAGCGTGTTGTTTCTTAGCTTCCCAAGGAGCTGGAAGCAAGATGCTTTGGGGCCCCACTCGCCCTTTGGAAAGAAGCCTGCACGTTGTGCCTTTCAGCTCTAGGGCAATGTAGCACACCCAGAGCAGAAGTTCTACATCAGCCAGATCAGGACTGCAAAGAAACTGAGTTTCACAGGCCTTTGTAAGAGATGTTCCCGGTAGGCTGTAAGAGCACTGTGCAGAGCGAGTTGTTTCTTAGCTTCCCAAAGAGCTGGAAGCAAGATGCTTTGGGGCCCAACTCGCCCTTTGGAAAGAAGCCTGCACGTTGTGCCTTTCAGCTCTAGGGCAATGTAGAGCACCCAGAGCAGAAGTTCCACTTCAGCCAGATCAGGCCTGCAAAGAAACTGCGTTTCACAGGCCTTTGTAACAGATGTTCCCGGTAGGCTGTAAAAGCACTGTGCAGAGCGAGTTGTTTCTTAGCTTCCCAAATAGCTGGAAGCAAGATGCTTTGCGGACCAACTCGCCCTTTGGAACGAAGCCTGCACGTTGTGCCTTTCAGCTCTAGCGCCATGTAGCACACCCAGAGCAGAAGTTCTAGTTCAGCCAGATCAGGCCTGCAAAGAAACTGCATTTCACAGGCCTTTGTAACTGATGCTCCCGGTAGGCTGTAAGAGCACTGTGCAGAGCGAGTTGTTTCTTAGCTTCCCAAAGAGCTGGAAGCAAGATGCTTTGGGGCCCAACTCGCCCTTTGGAAAGAAGCCTGCACGTTGTGCCTTTCAGCTCTGGGCCAATGTAGCACACACTGAGCAGAAGTTCTACTTCAGCCAGATCAGGCCGGCAAAGAAACTGCGTTTGAGAGGCCTTTGTAAGAGATGTTCCCGGTAGGCTGTAAGAGCACTGTGCAGAGCGAGTTGTTTCTTAGCTTCCCAAAGAGCTGGAAGCAAGATGCTTTGGGGCCCAACTCGCCCTTTGGAAAGAAGCCTGCACGTTGTGCCTTTCAGCTCTAGGGCAATGTAGCACACCCAGAGCAGAAGTTCTAGTTCAGCCAGATCAGGCCTGCAAAGAAACTGCGTTTCACAGGCCTTTGTAAGAGTTGTTCCCGGTAGGCTGTAAGAGCACTGTGCAGAGCGAGTTGTTTCTTAGCTTTCCAAAGAGCTGGAAGCAAGATACTTTGGGGCCCTACTCGCCCTTTGGAAAGAAGCCTGCACGTTGTGCCTTTCAGCTATAGGGCAATGTGGCACACCCAGAGCAGAAGTTCTACTTCAGCCAGCTCAGGCCTGCAAACAAACTGCGTTTCACAGGCCTTTGTAAGAGATGCTCACGGTAAGCTGTAAGAGCACTGCGCACAGCGAGTTGTTTCTTAGCTTCCCAAAGAGCTGGAAGCAAGATGCTTTGGGGCCCAACTCGCCCTTTGGAAAGAAGCCTGCACGTTGAGCCTTTCAGCTCTAGGTCCATGTAGCACACCCAGAGCAGAAGTTCTACTTCAGCCAGATCAGGCCTGCAAAGAAACTGCGTTTCACAGGCCTTTGTAAGAGATGTTCCCGGTAGGCTGTAAGAGCACTGTGCAGAGCGAGTTGTTTCTTAGCTTCCCAAAGAGCTGGAAGCAAGATGCTTTGGGGCCCAACTCACCCTTTGGAAAGAAACCTGCACGTTGTGCCTTTCAGCTCTAGGCCAATGTAGCACACCCAGAGCAGAAGTTCTAGTTCAGCCAGATCAGGCCTGCAAAGAAACTGCGTTTCACAGGCCTTTGTAAGAGATGTTCCCGGTAGGCTGTAAGAGCACTGTGCAGAGCGAGTTGTTTCTTAGCTTCCCAAAGAGCTGGAAGCAAGATGCTTTGGGGCCCAACTCGCCCTTTTGAAAGAAGCCTGCACGTTGTGCCTTTCAGCTCTAGGCCAATGTAGCACACCCAGAGCAGAAGTTCTACTTCAGCCAGATCAGGCCTGCAAAGAAACTGCGTTTCACAGGCCTTTGGAAGAGATGTTCCCGGTAGGCTGTAAGAGCACTGTGCAGAGCGAGTTGTTTCTTAGCTTCCCAAGGAGCTGGAAGCAAGATGCTTTGCGGCCCAACTCGCCCTTTGCAAAGAAGCCTGCACGCTGTGCCTTTCAGCTCTAGGGCGATGTAGCACACGCAGAGCAGAAGTTCTAGTTCAGCCAGATCAGGCCTGCAAAGAAACTGCGTTTCACAGGCCTTTGTAAGAGATGTTCCCGGTAGGCTGTAAGAGCACTGTGCAGAGCGAGTTGTTTCTTAGCTTCCCAAAGAGCTGGAAGCAAGATGCTTTGGGGCCCCACTCGCCCTTTGGAAAGAAGCCTGCACGTTGTGCCTTTCAGCTCTAGGGCAATGTAGCACACCCAGAGCAGAAGTTCTACTTCAGCCAGATCAGGCCTGCAAAGAAACTGCGTTTGAGATGCCTTTGTAAGAGTTGTTCCCGGTAGGCTCTAAAAGCACTGTGCAGAGCGAGTTGTTTCTTAGCTTCCCAAAGAGCTGGAAGCAAGATGCTTTGGGGCCCAACTCGCCCTTTAGAAAGAAGCCTGCACGTTGCGCCTTTCAGCTCTAGGGCAATGTAGGACACCCAGATCAGAAGTTCTAGTTCAGCCAGATCAGGCCTGCAAAGAAACTGCGTTTCACAGGCCTTTGTAAGAGATGTTCCCAGTAGGCTGTAAGAGCACTGTGCAGAGCGAGTTGTTTCTTAGCTTCCCAAAGAGCTGGAAGCAAGATGCTTTGGGGCCCAACTCGCCCTTTGGAAAGAAGCCTGCACGTTGTGCCTTTCAGCTCAGGGCCAATGTAGAACACCCAGAGCAGAAGTTCTACTTCAGCCATATCAGGCCTGCAAAGAAACTCGTTTCACAGGCCTTTGTAAGAGATGTTCCCGGTAGGCTGTAAGAGCACTGTGCAGAGCGAGTTGTTTCTTAGCTTCCCAAAGAGCTGGAAGCAAGATGCTTTGGGGCCCAACTCGCTCTTTGGAAAGAAGCCTGCACGCTGTGCCTTTCAGCTCTAGGGCAATGTAGCACATGCAGAGCAGAAGTTCTACTTCAGCCAGATCAGGCCTGCAAAGAAACTGCGTTTCACAGGCCTTTGGAAGAGATGTTCCCGGTAGGCTGTAAGAGCACTGTGCAGAGCGAGTTGTTTCATAGCTAGCCCAAAGAGCTGGAAGCAAGATGCTTTGGGGCCCAACTCGCCCTTTGGAAAGAAGCCTGCACGTTGTGCCTTTCAGCTCTAGGCCAATGTAGCACACCCAGAGCAGAAGTTCTACTTCAGCCAGATCAGGCCTGCAAAGAAACTGCGTTTCACAGGCCTTTGGAAGAGATGTTCCCGGTAGGCTGTAAGAGCACTGTGCAGAGCGAGTTGTTTCTTAGCTTCCCAAGGAGCTGGAAGCAAGATACTTTGCGGCCCAACTCGCCCTTTGCAAAGAAGCCTGCACACTGTGCCTTTCAGCTCTAGGGCAATGTAGCACACGCAGAGCAGAAGTTCTAGTTCAGCCAGATCAGGCCTGCAAAGAAACTGCATTTCACAGGCCTTTGTAAGTGATGGTCCCGGTAGGCTGTAAGAGCACTGTGCAGAGCGAGTTGTTTCATAGCTAGCCCAAAGAGCTGGAAGCAAGATGCTTCGGGGACCAACTCGCCTTTTGGAAAGAAGCCTGCACATTGTGCCTTTCAGCTCTAGGGCCATGTAGCACACCCAGAGCAGAAGTTCTACTTCAGCCAGATCAGGCCTGCAAAGAAACTGCGTTTCACAGGCCTTTGGAAGAGATGTTCCCGGTAGGCTGTAAGAGCACTGTGCAGAGCGAGTTGTTTCTTAGCTTCCCAAAGAGCTGGAAGCAAGATGCTTTGGGGCCCAACTCGCCCTTTGGAAAGAAGCTTGCACGTTGTGCCTTTCAGCTCTAGGCCAATGTAGCACACCCAGAGCAGAAGTTCTACTTCAGCCAGATCAGGCCTGCAAAGAAACTGCGTTTCACAGGCCTTTGTAAGAGATGTTCCCCGTAGGCTGTAAGAGCACTGTGCAGAGCGAGTTGTTTCTTAGCTTCCCAAGGAGCTGGAAGCAAGATGCTTTGCGGCCCAACTCGCCCTTTGCAAAGAAGCCTGCACGTTGTGCCTTTCAGCTCTAGGGCAATGTAGCACACGCAGAGCAGAAGTTCTAGTTCAGCCAGATCAGGCCTGCAAAGAAACTGCGTTTCACAGGCCTTTGTAAGAGATGTTCCCGGTAGGCTGTAAGAGCACTGTTCAGAGCGAGTTGTTTCTTAGCTTCCCAAAGAGCTGGAAGCAAGATGATTTGGGGCCCAACTCGCCCTTTGGAAAGAAGCCTGCACGTTGTGCCTTTCAGCTCTAGGCCAATGTAGCACACCCAGAGCAGAAGTTCTACTTCAGCCAGATCAGGCCTGCAAAGAAACTGCGTTTGAGATGCCTTTGTAAGAGATGTTCCCGGTAGGCTGTAAAAGCACTGTGCAGAGCGAGTTGTTTCTTAGCTTCCCAAAGAGCTGGAAGCAAGATGCTTTGGGGCCAACTCGCCCTTTGGAAAGAAGCCTGCACGTTGTGCCTTTCAGCTCTAGGGCAATGTAGCACACCCAGATCAGAAGTTCTACTTCAGCCAGATCAGGCCTGCAAAGAAACTGCGTTTCACAGGCCTTTGTAAGAGATGTTCCCAGTAGGCTGTAAGAGCACTGTGCAGAGCGAGTTGTTTCTTAGCTTCCCAAAGAGCTGGAAGCAAGATGCTTTGGGGCCCAACTCGCCCTTTGGAAAGAAGCCTGCACGTTGTTCCTTTCAGCTTAGGGCCAATGTAGAACACCCAGAGCAGAAGTTCTACTTCAGCCATATCAGGCCTGCAAAGAAACTCGTTTCACAGGCCTTTGTAAGAGATGTTCCCGGTAGGCTGCAAGAGCACTGTGCAGAGCGAGTTGTTTCTTAGCTTCCCAAAGAGCTGGAAGCAAGATGCTTTGGGGCCCAACTCGCCCTTTGGAAAGAAGCCTGCACGCTGTGCCTTTCAGCTCTAGGGCAATGTACCACATGCAGAGCAGAAGTTCTACTTCAGCCAGATCAGGCCTGCAAAGAAACTGCGTTTCACAGGCCTTTGGAAGAGATGTTCCCGGTAGGCTGTAAGAGCACTGTGGAGAGCGACTTGTTTCTTAGCTTCCCAAAGAGCTGGAAGCAAGATGCTTTGGGGCCCAACCCGCCCTTTGGAAAGAAGCCTGCACGTTGTGCCTTTCAGCTCAGGGCCAATGTAGAACACCCAGAGCAGAAGTTCTACTTCAGCCAGATCAGGCCTGCAAAGAAACTCGTTTCACAGGCCTTTGTAAGAGATGTTCCCGGTAGGCTGTAAGAGCACTGTGCAGAGCGAGTTGTTTCTTAGCTTCCCAAAGAGCTGGAAGCAAGATGCTTTGGGGCCCAACTCGCCCTTTGGAAAGAAGCCTGCACGCTGTGCCTTTCAGCTCTAGGGCAATGTAGCACACGCAGAGCAGAAGTTCTACTTCAGCCAGATCAGGCCTGCAAAGAAACTGTGTTGCACAGGCCTTTGGAAGAGATGTTCCCGGTAGGCTGTAAGAGCACTGTGCAGAGCGAGTTGTTTCTTAGCTTCCCAAAGAGCTGGAAGCAAGATGCTTTGGGGCCCAACTCGCCCTTTGGAAAGAAGCCTGCACGTTGTGCCTTACAGCTCTAGGCCAATGTAGCACACCCAGAGCAGTTCAACTTCAGCCAGATCAGGCCTGCAAAGAAACTGCGTTTCACAGGCCTTTGGAAGAGATGTTCCCGGTAGGCTGTAAGAGCACTGTGCAGAGCGAGTTGTTTCTTAGCTTCCCAAAGAGCTGGAAGCAAGATGCTTTGGGGCCCAACTCGCCCTTTGGAAAGAAGCCTGCACGTTGTGCCTTTCAGCTCTAGGGCAATGTAGCACACCCAGAGCAGAAGTTCCACTTCAGCCAGATCAGGCCTGCAAAGAAACTGCGTTTCACAGGCCTTTGTAAGAGATGTTCCCGGTAGGCTGTAAGAGCACTGTGCAGAGCGAGTTGTTTCTTAGCTTCCCAAAGAGCTGGAAGCAAGATGCTTTGGGGCCCAACTCGCCCTTTGGAAAGAAGCCTGCACGTTGTGCCTTTCAGCTCTAGGCCAATGTAGCACACCCAGAGCAGAAGTTCTACTTCAGCCAGATCAGGCCTGCAAAGAAACTGCGTTTCACAGGCCTTTGTAAGAGATGTTCCCGGTAGGCTGTAAGAGCACTGTGCAGAGCGAGTTGTTTCTTAGCTTTCCAAAGAGCTGGAAGCAAGATGCTTTGGGGCCCAACTCGCCCTTTGGAAAGAAGCCTGCACGTTGTGCCTTTCAGCTCTAGGGCAATGTAGCACACCCAGAGAAGAAGTTCTACTTCAGCCAGCTCAGACCTGCAAAGAAACTGCGTTTCACAGGCCTTTGTAAGAGATGCTCCCGGTAGGCTATAAGAGCACTGCGCACAGCGAGTTGTTTCTTAGCTTGCCAAAGAGCTGGAAGCAAGATGCTTTGGGGCCCAACTCGCCCTTTGGAAAGAAGCCTGCACGTTGAGCCTTTCAGCTCTAGGTCCATGTAGCACACCCAGAGCAGAAGTTCTACTTCAGCCAGATCAGGCCTGCAAAGAAACTGCGTTTGAGATGCCTTTGTAAGAGATGTTCCCGGTAGGCTGTAAAAGCACTGTGCAGAGCGAGTTGTTTCTTAGCTTCCCAAAGAGCTGGAAGCAAGATGCTTTGGGGCCAACTCGCCCTTTGGAAAGAAGCCTGCACGTTGTGCCTTTCAGCTCTAAGGCAATGTAGCACACCCAGATCAGAAGTTCTACTTCAGCCAGATCAGGCCTGCAAAGAAACTGCGTTTCACAGGCCTTTGTAAGAGATGTTCCCAGTAGGCTGTAAGAGCACTGTGCAGAGCGAGTTGTTTCTTAGCTTCCCAAAGAGCTGGAAGCAAGAAGCTTTGGGGCCCAACTCGCCCTTTGGAAAGAAGCCTGCACGTTGTTCCTTTCAGGTTAGGGCCAATGTAGAACACCCAGAGCAGAAGTTCTACTTCAGCCATATCAGGCGTGCAAAGAAACTCGTTTCACAGGCCTTTGTAAGAGATGTTCCCGGTAGGCTGCAAGAGCACTGTGCAGAGCGAGTTGTTTCTTAGCTTCCCAAAGAGCTGGAAGCAAGATGCTTTGGGGCCCAACTCGCCCTTTGGAAAGAAGCCTGCACGCTGTGCCTTTCAGCTCTAGGGCAATGTAGCACACCCAGAGCAGAAGTTCTACTTCAGCCAGATCAGGCCTGCAAAGAAACTGCGTTTCACAGGCCTTTGTAAGAGATGTTCCCGGTAGGCTGTAAGAGCACTGTGCAGACCGAGTTGTTTCATAGCTAGCCCAAAGAGCTGGAAGCAAGATGCTTTGGGGCCCAACTCGCCCTTTGGAAAGAAGCCTGCACGTTGTGCCTTTCAGCTCTAGGGCCATGTAGCACACCCAGAGCAGAAGTTCTACTTCAGCCAGATCAGGCCTGCAAAGAAACTGCGTTTCACAGGCCTTTGGAAGAGATGTTCCCGGTAGGCTGTAAGAGCACTGTGGAGAGCGACTTGTTTCTTAGCTTCCCAAAGAGCTGGAAGCAAGATGCTTTGGGGCCCAACCCGCCCTTTGGAAAGAAGCCTGCACGTTGTGCCTTTCAGCTCAGGGCCAATGTAGAACACCCAGAGCAGAAGTTCTACTTCAGCCAGATCAGGCCTGCAAAGAAACTCGTTTCACAGGCCTTTGTAAGAGATGTTCCCGGTAGGCTGTAAGAGCACTGTGCAGAGCGAGTTGTTTCTTAGCTTCCCAAAGAGCTGGAAGCAAGATGCTTTGGGGCCCAACTCGCCCTTTGGAAAGAAGCCTGCACGCTGTGCCTTTCAGCTCTAGGGCAATGTAGCACACGCAGAGCAGAAGTTCTACTTCAGCCAGATCAGGCCTGCAAAGAAACTGCGTTGCACAGGCCTTTGGAAGAGATGTTCCCGGTAGGCTGTAAGAGCACTGTGCAGAGCGAGTTGTTTCTTAGCTTCCCAAAGAGCTGGAAGCAAGATGCTTTGGGGCCCAACTCGCCCTTTGGAAAGAAGCCTGCACGTTGTGCCTTACAGCTCTAGGCCAATGTAGCACACACAGAGCAGTTCAACTTCAGCCAGATCAGGCCTGCAAAGAAACTGCGTTTCACAGGCCTTTGGAAGAGATGTTCCCGGTAGGCTGTAAGAGCACTGTGCAGAGCGAGTTGTTTCTTAGCTTCCCAAAGAGCTGGAAGCAAGATGCTTTGGGGCACAACCCGCCCTTTGGAAAGAAGCCTGCACGTTGTGCCTTTCAGCTCAGGGCCAATGTAGAACACCCAGAGCAGAAGTTCTACTTCAGCCAGATCAGGCCTGCAAAGAAACTCGTTTCACAGGCCTTTGTAAGAGATGTTCCCGGTAGGCTGTAAGAGCACTGTGCAGAGCGAGTTGTTTCTTAGCTTCCCAAAGAGCTGGAAGCAAGATGCTTTGGGGCCCAACTCGCCCTTTCGAAAGAAGCCTGCACGTTGTGCCTTACAGCTCTAGGCCAATGTAGCACACCCAGAGCAGGTCAACTTCAGCCAGATCAGGCCTGCAAAGAAACTGCGTTTCACAGGCCTTTGGAAGAGATGTTCCCGGTAGGCTGTAAGAGCACTGTGCAGAGCGAGTTGTTTCTTAGCTTCCCAAAGAGCTGGAAGCAAGGTGCTTTGGGGCCCAACTCGCCCTTTGGAAAGAAGACTGCACGTTGTGCCTTTCAGCTCTAGGCCAATGTAGCACACCCAGAGCAGAAGTTCTACTTTAGCCAGATCAGGCCTGCAAAGAAACTGCGTTTCACAGGCCTTTGTAAGAGATGTTCCCGGTAGGCTGTAAGAGCACTGTGCAGAGCGAGTTGTTTCTTAGCTTCCCAAAGAGCTGGAAGCAAGATGCTTTGGGGTCCAAATCGCCCTTTGGAAAGAAGCCTGCACGTTGTGCCTTTCAGCTCTAGGGCAATGTAGCACACCCAGAGCAGAAGTTCTACTTCAGCCAGATCAGGCCTGCAAAGAAACTGCGTTTGAGATGCCTTTGTAAGAGATGTTCCCGGTAGGCTGTAAAAGCACTGTGCAGAGCGAGTTGTTTCTTAGCTTCCCAAAGAGCTGGAAGCAAGATGCTTTGGGGCCAACTCGCCCTTTGGAAAGAAGCCTGCACGTTGTGCCTTTCAGCTCTAGGGCAATGTAGCACACCCAGATCAGAAGTTCTACTTCAGCCAGATCAGGCCTGCAAAGAAACTGCGTTTCACAGGCCTTTGTAAGAGATGTTCCCAGTAGGCTGTAAGAGCACTGTGCAGAGCGAGTTGTTTCTTAGCTTCCCAAAGAGCTGGAAGCAAGATGCTTTGGGGCCCAACTCGCCCTTTGGAAAGAAGCCTGCACGTTGTTCCTTTCAGCTTAGGGCCAATGTAGAACACCCAGAGCAGAAGTTCTACTTCAGCCATATCAGGCCTGCAAAGAAACTCGTTTCACAGGCCTTTGTAAGAGATGTTCCCGGTAGGCTGCAAGAGCACTGTGCAGAGCGAGTTGTTTCTTAGCTTCCCAAAGAGCTGGAAGCAAGATGCTTTGGGGCCCAACTCGCCCTTTGGAAAGAAGCCTGCACGCTGTGCCTTTCAGCTCTTGGGCAATGTACCACATGCAGAGCAGAAGTTCTACTTCAGCCAGATCAGGCCTGCAAAGAAACTGCGTTTCACAGGCCTTTGGAAGAGATGTTCCCGGTAGGCTGTAAGAGCACTGTGGAGAGCGACTTGTTTCTTAGCTTCCCAAAGAGCTGGAAGCAAGATGCTTTGGGGCCCAACCCGCCCTTTGGAAAGAAGCCTGCACGTTGTGCCTTTCAGCTCAGGGCCAATGTAGAACACCCAGAGCAGAAGTTCTACTTCAGCCAGATCAGGCCTGCAAAGAAACTCGTTTCACAGGCCTTTGTAAGAGATGTTCCCGGTAGGCTGTAAGAGCACTGTGCAGAGCGAGTTGTTTCTTAGCTTCCCAAAGAGCTGGAAGCAAGATGCTTTGGGGCCCAACTCGCCCTTTGGAAAGAAGCCTGCACGCTGTGCCTTTCAGCTCTAGGGCAATGTAGCACACGCAGAGCAGAAGTTCTACTTCAGCCAGATCAGGCCTGCAAAGAAACTGCGTTGCACAGGCCTTTGGAAGAGATGTTCCCGGTAGGCTGTAAGAGCACTGTGCAGAGCGAGTTGTTTCTTAGCTTCCCAAAGAGCTGGAAGCAAGATGCTTTGGGGCCCAACTCGCCCTTTGGAAAGAAGCCTGCACGTTGTGCCTTACAGCTCTAGGCCAATGTAGCACACCCAGAGCAGTTCAACTTCAGCCAGATCAGGCCTGCAAAGAAACTGCGTTTCACAGGCCTTTGGAAGAGATGTTCCTGGTAGGCTGTAAGAGCACTGTGCAGAGCGAGTTGTTTCTTAGCTTCCCAAAGAGCTGGAAGCAAGGTGCTTTGGGGCCCAACTCGCCCTTTGGAAAGAAGACTGCACGTTGTGCCTTTCAGCTCTAGGCCAATGTAGCACACCCAGAGCAGAAGTTCCACTTCATCCAGATCAGGCCTGCAAAGAAACTGCGTTTCACAGGCCTTTGTAAGAGATGTTCCCGGTAGGCTGTAAGAGCACTGTGCAGAGCGAGTTGTTTCTTAGCTTCCCAAAGAGCTGGAAGCAAGATGCTTTGGGGCCCAAATCGCCCTTTGGAAAGAAGCCTGCACGTTGTGCCTTTCAGCTCTAGGGCAATGTAGCACACCCAGAGCAGAAATTCCACTTCAGCCAGATCAGGCCGGCAAAAAAACTGCGTTTGAGAGGCCTTTGTAAGAGATGTTCCCGGTAGGCTGTAACAGCACTGTGCAGAGCGAGTTGTTTCTTAGCTTCCCAAAGAGCTGGAAGCAAGATGCTTTGGGGCCCAACTCGCCCTTTGGAAAGAAGCCTGCACGTTGTGCCTTTCAGCTCTAGGCCAATGTAGCACACCCAGAGCAGAAGTTCAACTTCAGCCAGATCAGGCCTGCAAAGAAACTGCGTTTCACAGGCCTTTGTAAGAGATGTTCCCGGTAGGCTGTAAGAGCACTGTGCAGAGCGAGTTGTTTCTTAGCTTTCCAAAGAGCTGGAAGCAAGATACTTTGGGGCCCTACTCGCCCTTTGGAAAGAAGCCTGCACGTTGTGCCTTTCAGCTCTAGGGCAATGTGGCACACCCAGAGCAGAAGTTCTACTTCAGCCAGCTCAGGCCTGCAAAGAAACTGCGTTTCACAGGCCTTTGTAAGAGATGCTCACGGTAGGCTGTAAGAGCACTGCGCACAGCGAGTTGTTTCTTAGCTTCCCAAAGAGCTGGAAGCAAGATGCTTTGGGGCCCAACTCGCCCTTTGGAAAGAAGCCTGCACGTTGAGCCTTTCAGCTCTAGGTCCATGTAGCACACCCAGAGCAGAAGTTCTACTTCAGCCAGATCAGGCCTGCAAAGAAACTGCGTTTGAGATGCCTTTGTAAGAGATGTTCCCGGTAGGCTGTAAAAGCACTGTGCAGAGCGAGTTGTTTCTTAGCTTCCCAAAGAGCTGGAAGCAAGATGCTTTGGGGCCAACTCGCCCTTTGGAAAGAAGCCTGCACGTTGTGCCTTTCAGCTCTAAGGCAATGTAGCACACCCAGATCAGAAGTTCTACTTCAGCCAGATCAGGCCTGCAAAGAAACTGCGTTTCACAGGCCTTTGTAAGAGATGTTCCCAGTAGGCTGTAAGAGCACTGTGCAGAGCGAGTTGTTTCTTAGCTTCCCAAAGAGCTGGAAGCAAGATGCTTTGGGGCCCAACTCGCCCTTTGGAAAGAAGCCTGCACGTTGTTCCTTTCAGGTTAGGGCCAATGTAGAACACCCAGAGCAGAAGTTCTACTTCAGCCATATCAGGCGTGCAAAGAAACTCGTTTCACAGGCCTTTGTAAGAGATGTTCCCGGTAGGCTGCAAGAGCACTGTGCAGAGCGAGTTGTTTCTTAGCTTCCCAAAGAGCTGGAAGCAAGATGCTTTGGGGCCCAACTCGCCCTTTGGAAAGAAGCCTGCACGCTGTGCCTTTCAGCTCTAGGGCAATGTACCACATGCAGAGCAGAAGTTCTACTTCAGCCAGATCAGGCCTGCAAAGAAACTGCGTTTCACAGGCCTTTGTAAGAGATGTTCCCGGTAGGCTGTAAGAGCACTGTGCAGACCGAGTTGTTTCATAGCTAGCCCAAAGAGCTGGAAGCAAGATGCTTTGGGGCCCAACTCGCCCTTTGGAAAGAAGCCTGCACGTTGTGCCTTTCAGCTCTAGGGCCATGTAGCACACCCAGAGCAGAAGTTCTACTTCAGCCAGATCAGGCCTGCAAAGAAACTGCGTTTCACAGGCCTTTGGAAGAGATGTTCCCGGTAGGCTGTAAGAGCACTGTGGAGAGCGACTTGTTTCTTAGCTTCCCAAAGAGCTGGAAGCAAGATGCTTTGGGGCCCAACCCGCCCTTTGGAAAGAAGCCTGCACGTTGTGCCTTTCAGCTCAGGGCCAATGTAGAACACCCAGAGCAGAAGTTCTACTTCAGCCAGATCAGGCCTGCAAAGAAACTCGTTTCACAGGCCTTTGGAAGAGATGTTCCCGGTAGGCTGTAAGAGCACTGTGCAGAGCGAGTTGTTTCTTAGCTTCCCAAAGAGCTGGAAGCAAGATGCTTTGGGGCCCAACTCGCCCTTTGGTAAGAAGCCTGCACGCTGTGCCTTTCAGCTCTAGGGCAATGTAGCACACGCAGAGCAGAAGTTCTACTTCAGCCAGATCAGGCCTGCAAAGAAACTGCGTTGCACAGGCCTTTGGAAGAGATGTTCCCGGTAGGCTGTAAGAGCACTGTGCAGAGCGAGTTGTTTCTTAGCTTCCCAAAGAGCTGGAAGCAAGATGCTTTGGGGCCCAACTCGCCCTTTGGAAAGAAGCCTGCACGTTGTGCCTTTCAGCTCAGGGCCAATGTAGAACACCCAGAGCAGAAGTTCTACTTCAGCCAGATCAGGCCTGCAAAGAAACTCGTTTCACAGGCCTTTGTAAGAGATGTTCCCGGTAGGCTGTAAGAGCACTGTGCAGAGCGAGTTGTTTCTTAGCTTCCCAAAGAGCTGGAAGCAAGATGATTTGGGGCCCAACTCGCCCTTTGGAAAGAAGCCTGCACGTTGTGCCTTACAGCTCTAGGCCAATGTAGCACACCCAGAGCAGGTCAACTTCAGCCAGATCAGGCCTGCAAAGAAACTGCGTTTCACAGGCCTTTGGAAGAGATGTTCCCGGTAGGCTGTAAGAGCACTGTGCAGAGCGAGTTGTTTCTTAGCTTCCCAAAGAGCTGGAAGCAAGGTGCTTTGGGGCCCAACTCGCCCTTTGGAAAGAAGACTGCACGTTGTGCCTTTCAGCTCTAGGCCAATGTAGCACACCCAGAGCAGAAGTTCTACTTTAGCCAGATAAGGCCTGCAAAGAAACTGCGTTTCACAGGCCTTTGTAAGAGATGTTCCCGGTAGGCTGTAAGAGCACTGTGCAGAGCGAGTTGTTTCTTAGCTTCCCAAAGAGCTGGAAGCAAGATGCTTTGGGGTCCAAATCGCCCTTTGGAAAGAAGCCTGCACGTTGTGCCTTTCAGCTCTAGGGCAATGTAGCACACCCAGAGCAGAAGTTCTACTTCAGCCAGATCAGGCCTGCAAAGAAACTGCGTTTGAGATGCCTTTGTAAGAGATGTTCCCGGTAGGCTGTAAGAGCACTGTGCAGAGCGAGTTGTTTCTTAGCTTCCCAAAGAGCTGGAAGCAAGATGCTTTGGGGCCCAAATCGCCCTTTGGAAAGAAGCCTGCACGTTGTGCCTTTCAGCTCTAGGGCAATGTAGCACACCCAGAGCAGAAGTTCCACTTCAGCCAGATCAGGGCGGCAAAAAAACTGCGTTTGCGAGGCCTTTGTAAGAGATGTTCCCGGTAGGCTGTAAGAGCACTGTGCAGAGCGAGTTGTTTCTTAGCTTCCCAAAGAGCTGGAAGCAAGATGCTTTGGGGCCCAACTCGCCCTTTGGAAAGAAGCCTGCACGTTGTGCCTTTCAGCTCTAGGCCAATGTAGCACACCCAGAGAAGAAGTTCTACTTCAGCCAGATCAGGCCTGCAAAGAAACTGCGTTTCACAGGCCTTTGTAAGAGATGTTCCCGGTAGGCTGTAAGAGCACTGTGCAGAGCGAGTTGTTTCTTAGCTTTCCAAAGAGCTGGAAGCAAGATACTTTGCGGCCCTACTCGCCCTTTGGAAAGAAGCCTGCACGTTGTGCCTTTCAGCTCTAGGGCAATGTGGCACACCCTGAGCAGAAGTTCTACTTCAGCCAGCTCAGGCCTGCAAAGAAACTGCGTTTCACAGGCCTTTGTAAGAGATGCTCACGGTAGGCTGTAAGAGCACTGCGCACAGCGAGTTGTTTCTTAGCTTACCAAAGAGCTGGAAGCAAGATGCTTTGGGGCCCAACTCGCCCTTTGGAAAGAAGCCTGCACGTTGAGCCTTTCAGCTCTAGGTCCATGTAGCACACCCAGAGCAGAAGTTCTACTTCAGCCAGATCAGGCCTGCAAAGAAACTGCGTTTCACAGGCCTTTGTAAGAGATGTTCCCGGTAGGCTGTAAGAGCACTGTGCAGAGCGAGTTGTTCTTAGCTTCCCAAAGAGCTGGAAGCAAGATGCTTTGGGGACCAACTCACCCTTTGGAAAGAAGCCTGCACGTTGTGCCTTTCAGCTCTAGGCCAATGTAGCACACCCAGAGCAGAAGTTCTACTTCAGCCAGACCAGGCCCGCAAAGAAACTGCGTTTCACAGGCCTTTGTAAGAGATGTTCCCGGTAGGCTGTAAGAGCACTGTGCAGAGCGAGTTGTTTCTTAGCTTCCCAAAGAGCTGGAAGCAAGATGCTTAGGGGCCCAACTCGCCCTTTGGAAAGAAGCCTGCACGTTGTGCCTTTCAGCTCTAGGCCAATGTAGCACACCCAGAGCAGAAGTTCTACTTCAGCCAGATCAGGCCTGCAAAGAAACTGCGTTTCACAGGCCTTTGGAAGAGATGTTCCCGGTAGGCTGTAAGAGCACTGTGCAGAGCGAGTTGTTTCTTAGCTTCCCAAGGAGCTGGAAGCAAGATGCTTTGCGGCCCAACTCGCCCTTAGCAAGGAAGCCTGCACGCTGTGCCTTTCAGCTCTAGGGCAATGTAGCACACGCAGAGCAGAAGTTCTAGTTCAGCCAGATCAGGCCTGCAAAGAAACTGCGTTTCACAGGCCTTTGTAAGAGATGTTCCCGGTAGGCTGTAAGAGCACTGTGCAGAGCGAGTTGTTTCTTAGCTTCCCAAAGAGCTGGAAGCAAGATGCTTTGGGGCACAACTCGCCCTTTGGAAAGAAGCCTGCACGTTGTGCCTTTCAGCTCAGGGCCAATGTAGAACACAAAGAGCAGAAGTTCTACTTCAGCCATATCAGGCCTGCAAAGAAACTCGTTTCACAGGCCTTTGTAAGAGATGTTCCCGGTAGGCTGCAAGAGCACTGTGCAGAGCGAGTTGTTTCTTAGCTTCCCAAAGAGCTGGAAGCAAGATGCTTTGGGGCCCAACTCGCCCTTTGGAAAGAAGCCTGCACGCTGTGCCTTTCAGCTCTAGGGCAATGTACCACATGCAGAGCAGAAGTTCTACTTCAGCCAGATCAGGCCTGCAAAGAAACTGCGTTTCACAGGCCTTTGTAAGAGATGTTCCCGGTAGGCTGTAAGAGCACTGTGCAGAGCGAGTTGTTTCATAGCTAGCCCAAAGAGCTGGAAGCAAGATGCTTTGGGCCCCAACTCGCCCTTTGGAAAGAAGCCTGCACGTTGTGCCTTTCAGCTCTAGGGCCATGTAGCACACCCAGAGCAGAAGTTCTACTTCAGCCAGATCAGGCCTGCAAAGAAACTGCGTTTCACAGGCCTTTGGAAGAGATGTTCCCGGTAGGCTGTAAGAGCACTGTGGAGAGCGACTTGTTTCTTAGCTTCCCAAAGAGCTGGAAGCAAGATGATTTGGGGCCCAACCCGCCCTTTGGAAAGAAGCCTGCACGTTGTGCCTTTCAGCTCAGGGCCAATGTAGAACACCCAGAGCAGAAGTTCTACTTCAGCCAGATCAGGCCTGCAAAGAAACTCGTTTCACAGGCCTTTGTAAGAGATGTTCCCGGTAGGCTGTAAGAGCACTGTGCAGAGCGAGTTGTTTCTTAGCTTCCCAAAGAGCTGGAAGCAAGATGCTTTGGGGCCCAACTCGCCCTTTGGAAAGAAGCCTGCACATTGTGCCTTACAGCTCTAGGCCAAAGTAGCACACCCAGAGCAGTTCAACTTCAGCCAGATCAGGCCTGCAAAGAAACTGCGTTTCACAGGCCTTTGGAAGAGATGTTCCCGGTAGGCTGTAAGAGCACTGTGCAGAGCGAGTTGTTTCTTAGCTTCCCAAAGAGCTGGAAGCAAGGTGCTTTGGGGCCCAACTCGCCCTTTGGAAAGAAGACTGCACGTTGTGCCTTTCAGCTCTAGGGAAATGTAGCACACCCAGAGCAGAAGTTCTAGTTCAGCGTGATCAGGCCTGCAAAGAAACTGCATTTCACAGGCCTTTGTTAGTGATGGTCCCGGTGGGCTGTAAGAGCACTGTGCAGAGCGAGTTGTTTCATAGCTAGCCCAAAGAGCTGGAAGCAAGATGCTTTGGGGCCCAACTCGCCTTTTGGAAAGAAGCCTGCACATTGTGCCTTTCAGCTCTAGGGCCATGTAGCACACCCAGAGAAGAAGATCTACTTCAGCCAGATCAGGCCTGCAAAGAAACTGCGTTTCACAGGCCTTTGGAAGAGATGTTCCCGGTAGGCTGTAAGAGCACTGTGCAGAGCGAGTTGTTTCTTAGCTTCCCAAAGAGCTGGAAGCAAGATGCTTTGCGGCCCAACTCGCCCTCTGGAAAGAAGCCTGCACGTTGTGCCTTTCAGCTCTAGGCCAATGTAGCACACCCAGAGCAGAAGTTCTACTTCAGCCAGATCAGGCCTGCAAAGAAACTGCGGTTCACAGGCCTTTGTAAGAGATGTTCCCCGTAGGCTGTAAGAGCACTGTGCAGAGCGAGTTGTTTCTTAGCTTCCCAAGGAGCTGGAAGCAAGATGCTTTGGGGCCCAACTCGCCCTTTGCAAAGAAGCCTGCACGTTGTGCCTTTCAGCTCTAGGGCAATGTAGCACACGCAGAGCAGAAGTTCTAGTTCAGCCAGATCAGGCCTGCAAAGAAACTGCGTTTCACAGGCCTTGGTAAGAGATGTTCCCGGTAGGCTGTAAGAGCACTGTGCAGAGCGAGTTGTTTCTTAGCTTCCCAAAGAGCTGGAAGCAAGATGCTTTGGGGCCCAACTCGCCCTTTGGAAAGAAGCCTGCACGTTGTGCCTTTCAGCTCTAAGGCAATGTAGAACACCCAGAGCAGAAGTTCTACTTCAGCCAGATCAGGCCTGCAAAGAAACTGCGTTTGAGATGCCTTTGTAAGAGATGTTCCCGGTAGGCTGTAAAAGCACTGTGCAGAGCGAGTTGTTTCTTAGCTTCCCAAAGAGCTGGAAGCAAGATGCTCTGGGGCCAACTCGCCCTTTGGAAAGAAGCCTGCACGTTGCGCCTTTCAGCTCTAGGGCAATGTAGCACACCCAGATCAGAAGTTCTACTTCAGCCAGATCAGGCCTGCAAAGAAACTGCGTTTCACAGGCCTTTGTAAGAGATGTTCCCAGTAGGCTGTAAGAGCACTGTGCAGAGCGAGTTGTTTCTTAGCTTCCCAAAGAGCTGGAAGCAAGATGCTTTGGGGCCCAACTCGCCCTTTGGAAAGAAGCCTGCACGTTGTGCCTTTCAGCTCAGGGCCAATGTAGAACACCCAGAGCAGAAGTTCTACTTCAGCCAGATCAGGCCTGCAAAGAAACTCGTTTCACAGGCCTTTGTAAGAGATGTTCCCGGTAGGCTGTAAGAGCACTGTGCAGAGCGAGTTGTTTCTTAGCTTCCCAAAGAGCTGGAAGCAAGATGCTTTGGGGCCCCACTCGCCCTTTGGAAAGAAGCCTGCACGCTGTGCCTTTCAGCTCTAGGGCAATATAGCACATGCAGAGCAGAAGTTCTACTTAGCCAGATCAGGCCTGCAAAGAAACTGCGTTTCACAGGCCTTTGTAAGAGATGTTCCCGGTAGGCTGTAAGAGCACTGTGCAGAGCGAGTTGTTTCTTAGCTTCCCAAAGAGCTGGAAGCAAGATGCTTTGGGTCCCAACTCGCCCTTTGGAAAGAAGCCTGCACGTTGTGCCTTACAGATCTAGGCCAATGTAGCACACCCAGAGCAGGTCAACTTCAGCCAGATCAGGCCTGCAAAGAAACTGCGTTTCACAGGCCTTTGGAAGAGATGTTCCCGGTAGGCTGTAAGAGCACTGTGCAGAGCGAGTTGTTTCTTAGCTTCCCAAAGAGCTGGAAGCAAGGTGCTTTGGGGCCCAACTCGCCCTTTGGAAAGAAGACTGCACGTTGTGCCTTTCAGCTCTAGGCCAATGTAGCACACCCAGAGCAGAAGTTCTACTTCAGCCAGATCCGGCCTGCAAAGAAACTGCGTTTCACAGGCCTTTGTAAGAGATGTTCCCGGTAGGCTGTAAGAGCACTGTGCAGAGCGAGTTGTTTCTTAGCTTCCCAAAGAGCTGGAAGCAAGATGCTTTGGGGTCCAAATCGCCCTTTGGAAAGAAGCCTGCACGTTGTGCCTTTCAGCTCTAGGGCAATGTAGCACACCCAGAGCAGAAGTTCTACTTCAGCCAGATCAGGCCTGCAAAGAAACTGCGTTTGAGATGCCTTTGTAAGAGATGTTCCCGGTAGACTGTAAAAGCACTGTGCAGAGCGAGTTGTTTCTTAGCTTCCCAAAGAGCTGGAAGCAAGATGCTTTGGGGCCAACTCGCCCTTTGGAAAGAAGCCTGCACGTTGTGCCTTTCAGCTCTAGGGCAATGTAGCACACCCAGATCAGAAGTTCTACTTCAGCCAGATCAGGCCTGCAAAGAAACTGCGTTTCACAGGCCTTTGTAAGAGATGTTCCCGGTAGGCTGTAAGAGCACTGTGCAGAGCGAGTTGTTTCTTAGCTTCCCAAAGAGCTGGAAGCAAGATGCTTTGGGGCACAACTCGCCCTTTGGAAAGAAGCCTGCACGTTGTGCCTTTCAGCTCAGGGCCAATGTAGAACACAAAGAGCAGAAGTTCTACTTCAGCCATATCAAGCCTGCAAAGAAACTCGTTTCACAGGCCTTTGTAAGAGATGTTCCCGGTAGGCTGCAAGAGCACTGTGCAGAGCGAGTTGTTTCTTAGCTTCCCAAAGAGCTGGAAGCAAGATGCTTTGGGGCCCAACTCGCCCTTTGGAAAGAAGCCTGCACGCTGTGCCTTTCAGCTCTAGGGCAATGTACCACATGCAGAGCAGAAGTTCTACTTCAGCCAGATCAGGCCTGCAAAGAAACTGCGTTTCACAGGCCTTTGTAAGAGATGTTCCCGGTAGGCTGTAAGAGCACTGTGCAGAGCGAGTTGTTTCATAGCTAGCCCAAAGAGCTGGAAGCAAGATGCTTTGGGCCCCAACTCGCCCTTTGGAAAGAAGCCTGCACGTTGTGCCTTTCAGCTCTAGGGCCATGTAGCACACCCAGAGCAGAAGTTCTACTTCAGCCAGATCAGGCCTGCAAAGAAACTGCGTTTCACAGGCCTTTGGAAGAGATGTTCCCGGTAGGCTGTAAGAGCACTGTGGAGAGCGACTTGTTTCTTAGCTTCCCAAAGAGCTGGAAGCAAGATGATTTGGGGCCCAACCCGCCCTTTGGAAAGAAGCCTGCACGTTGTGCCTTTCAGCTCAGGGCCAATGTAGAACACCCAGAGCAGAAGTTCTACTTCAGCCAGATCAGGCCTGCAAAGAAACTCGTTTCACAGGCCTTTGTAAGAGATGTTCCCGGTAGGCTGTAAGAGCACTGTGCAGAGCGAGTTGTTTCTTAGCTTCCCAAAGAGCTGGAAGCAAGATGCTTTGGGGCCCAACTCGCCCTTTGGAAAGAAGCCTGCACATTGTGCCTTACAGCTCTAGGCCAAAGTAGCACACCCAGAGCAGTTCAACTTCAGCCAGATCAGGCCTGCAAAGAAACTGCGTTTCACAGGCCTTTGGAAGAGATGTTCCCGGTAGGCTGTAAGAGCACTGTGCAGAGCGAGTTGTTTCTTAGCTTCCCAAAGAGCTGGAAGCAAGGTGCTTTGGGGCCCAACTCGCCCTTTGGAAAGAAGACTGCACGTTGTGCCTTTCAGCTCTAGGGAAATGTAGCACACCCAGAGCAGAAGTTCTAGTTCAGCGTGATCAGGCCTGCAAAGAAACTGCATTTCACAGGCCTTTGTTAGTGATGGTCCCGGTGGGCTGTAAGAGCACTGTGCAGAGCGAGTTGTTTCATAGCTAGCCCAAAGAGCTGGAAGCAAGATGCTTTGGGGCCCAACTCGCCTTTTGGAAAGAAGCCTGCACATTGTGCCTTTCAGCTCTAGGGCCATGTAGCACACCCAGAGAAGAAGATCTACTTCAGCCAGATCAGGCCTGCAAAGAAACTGCGTTTCACAGGCCTTTGGAAGAGATGTTCCCGGTAGGCTGTAAGAGCACTGTGCAGAGCGAGTTGTTTCTTAGCTTCCCAAAGAGCTGGAAGCAAGATGCTTTGCGGCCCAACTCGCCCTCTGGAAAGAAGCCTGCACGTTGTGCCTTTCAGCTCTAGGCCAATGTAGCACACCCAGAGCAGAAGTTCTACTTCAGCCAGATCAGGCCTGCAAAGAAACTGCGGTTCACAGGCCTTTGTAAGAGATGTTCCCCGTAGGCTGTAAGAGCACTGTGCAGAGCGAGTTGTTTCTTAGCTTCCCAAGGAGCTGGAAGCAAGATGCTTTGGGGCCCAACTCGCCCTTTGCAAAGAAGCCTGCACGTTGTGCCTTTCAGCTCTAGGGCAATGTAGCACACGCAGAGCAGAAGTTCTAGTTCAGCCAGATCAGGCCTGCAAAGAAACTGCGTTTCACAGGCCTTGGTAAGAGATGTTCCCGGTAGGCTGTAAGAGCACTGTGCAGAGCGAGTTGTTTCTTAGCTTCCCAAAGAGCTGGAAGCAAGATGCTTTGGGGCCCAACTCGCCCTTTGGAAAGAAGCCTGCACGTTGTGCCTTTCAGCTCTAAGGCAATGTAGAACACCCAGAGCAGAAGTTCTACTTCAGCCAGATCAGGCCTGCAAAGAAACTGCGTTTGAGATGCCTTTGTAAGAGATGTTCCCGGTAGGCTGTAAAAGCACTGTGCAGAGCGAGTTGTTTCTTAGCTTCCCAAAGAGCTGGAAGCAAGATGCTCTGGGGCCAACTCGCCCTTTGGAAAGAAGCCTGCACGTTGCGCCTTTCAGCTCTAGGGCAATGTAGCACACCCAGAGCAGAAGTTCTACTTCAGCCAGATCAGGCCTGCAAAGAAACTGCGTTTCACAGGCCTTTGTAAGAGATGTTCCCAGTAGGCTGTAAGAGCACTGTGCAGAGCGAGTTGTTTCTTAGCTTCCCAAAGAGCTGGAAGCAAGATGCTTTGGGGCCCAACTCGCCCTTTGGAAAGAAGCCTGCACGTTGTGCCTTTCAGCTCAGGGCCAATGTAGAACACCCAGAGCAGAAGTTCTACTTCAGCCATATCAGGCCTGCAAAGAAACTCGTTTCACAGGCCTTTGTAAGAGATGTTCCCGGTAGGCTGTAAGAGCACTGTGCAGAGCGAGTTGTTTCTTAGCTTCCCAAAGAGCTGGAAGCAAGATGCTTTGGGTCCCAACTCGCCCTTTGGAAAGAAGCCTGCACGTTGTGCCTTACAGATCTAGGCCAATGTAGCACACCCAGAGCAGGTCAACTTCAGCCAGATCAGGCCTGCAAAGAAACTGCGTTTCACAGGCCTTTGGAAGAGATGTTCCCGGTAGGCTGTAAGAGCACTGTGCAGAGCGAGTTGTTTCTTAGCTTCCCAAAGAGCTGGAAGCAAGGTGCTTTGGGGCCCAACTCGCCCTTTGGAAAGAAGACTGCACGTTGTGCCTTTCAGCTCTAGGCCAATGTAGCACACCCAGAGCAGAAGTTCTACTTCAGCCAGATCCGGCCTGCAAAGAAACTGCGTTTCACAGGCCTTTGTAAGAGATGTTCCCGGTAGGCTGTAAGAGCACTGTGCAGAGCGAGTTGTTTCTTAGCTTCCCAAAGAGCTGGAAGCAAGATGCTTTGGGGTCCAAATCGCCCTTTGGAAAGAAGCCTGCACGTTGTGCCTTTCAGCTCTAGGGCAATGTAGCACACCCAGAGCAGAAGTTCTACTTCAGCCAGATCAGGCCTGCAAAGAAACTGCGTTTGAGATGCCTTTGTAAGAGATGTTCCCGGTAGACTGTAAAAGCACTGTGCAGAGCGAGTTGTTTCTTAGCTTCCCAAAGAGCTGGAAGCAAGATGCTTTGGGGCCAACTCGCCCTTTGGAAAGAAGCCTGCACGTTGTGCCTTTCAGCTCTAGGGCAATGTAGCACACCCAGATCAGAAGTTCTACTTCAGCCAGATCAGGCCTGCAAAGAAACTGCGTTTCACAGGCCTTTGTAAGAGATGTTCCCAGTAGGCTGTAAGAGCACTGTGCAGAGCGAGTTGTTTCTTAGCTTCCCAAAGAGCTGGAAGCAAGATGCTTTGGGGCCCAACTCGCCCTTTGGAAAGAAGCCTGCACGTTGTTCCTTTCAGCTTAGGGCCAATGTAGAACACCCAGAGCAGAAGTTCTACTTCAGCCATATCAGGCCTGCAAAGAAACTCGTTTCACAGGCCTTTGTAAGAGATGTTCCTGGTAGGCTGCAAGAGCACTGTGCAGAGCGAGTTGTTTCTTAGCTTCCCAAAGAGCTGGAAGCAAGATGCTTTGGGGCCCAACTCGCCCTTTGGAAAGAAGCCTGCACGCTGTGCCTTTCAGCTCTAGGGCAATGTACCACATGCAGAGCAGAAGTTCTACTTCAGCCAGATCAGGCCTGCAAAGAAACTGCGTTTCACAGGCCTTTGGAAGAGATGTTCCCGGTAGGCTGTAAGAGCACTGTGGAGAGCGACTTGTTTCTTAGCTTCCCAAAGAGCTGGAAGCAAGATGCTTTGGGGCCCAACCCGCCCTTTGGAAAGAAGACTGCACGTTGTGCCTTTCAGCTCTAGGGCAATGTAGCACACCCAGAGCAGAAGTTCCACTTCAGCCAGATCAGGCCGGCAAAAAAACTGCGTTTGAGAGGCCTTTGTAAGAGATGTTCCCGGTAGGCTGTAACAGCACTGTGCAGAGCGAGTTGTTTCTTAGCTTCCCAAAGAGCTGGAAGCAAGATGCTTTGGGGCCCAACTCGCCCTTTGGAAAGAAGCCTGCACGTTGTGCCTTTCAGCTCTAGGCCAATGTAGCACACCCAGAGCAGAAGTTCTACTTCAGCCAGATCAGGCCTGCAAAGAAACTGCGTTTCACAGGCCTTTGTAAGAGATGTTCCCGGTAGGCTGTAAGAGCACTGTGCAGAGCGAGTTGTTTCTTAGCTTTCCAAAGAGCTGGAAGCAAGATACTTTGGGGCCCTACTCGCCCTTTGGAAAGAAGCCTGCACGTTGTGCCTTTCAGCTCTAGGGCAATGTGGCACACCCAGAGCAGAAGTTCTACTTCAGCCAGCTCAGGCCTGCAAAGAAACTGCGTTTCACAGGCCTTTGTAAGAGATGCTCACGGTAGGCTGTAAGAGCACTGCGCACAGCGAGTTGTTTCTTAGCTTCCCAAAGAGCTGGAAGCAAGATGCTTTGGGGCCCAACTCGCCCTTTGGAAAGAAGCCTGCACGTTGAGCCTTTCAGCTCTAGGTCCATGTAGCACACCCAGAGCAGAAGTTCTACTTCAGCCAGATCAGGCCTGCAAAGAAACTGCGTTTGAGATGCCTTTGTAAGAGATGTTCCCGGTAGGCTGTAAAAGCACTGTGCAGAGCGAGTTGTTTCTTAGCTTCCCAAAGAGCTGGAAGCAAGATGCTTTGGGGCCAACTCGCCCTTTGGAAAGAAGCCTGCACGTTGTGCCTTTCAGCTCTAAGGCAATGTAGCACACCCAGATCAGAAGTTCTACTTCAGCCAGATCAGGCCTGCAAAGAAACTGCGTTTCACAGGCCTTTGTAAGAGATGTTCCCAGTATGCTGTAAGAGCACTGTGCAGAGCGAGTTGTTTCTTAGCTTCCCAAAGAGCTGGAAGCAAGATGCTTTGGGGCCCAACTCGCCCTTTGGAAAGAAGCCTGCACGTTGTTCCTTTCAGCTTAGGGCCAATGTAGAACACCCAGAGCAGAAGTTCTACTTCAGCCATATCAGGCCTGCAAAGAAACTCGTTTCACAGGCCTTTGTAAGAGATGTTCCCGGTAGGCTGCAAGAGCACTGTGCAGAGCGAGTTGTTTCTTAGCTTCCCAAAGAGCTGGAAGCAAGATGCTTTGGGGCCCAACTCGCCCTTTGGAAAGAAGCCTGCACGCTGTGCCTTTCAGCTCTAGGGCAATGTACCACATGCAGAGCAGAAGTTCTACTTCAGCCAGATCAGGCCTGCAAAGAAACTGCGTTTCACAGGCCTTTGTAAGAGATGTTCCCGGTAGGCTGTAAGAGCACTGTGCAGAGCGAGTTGTTTCATAGCTAGCCCAAAGAGCTGGAAGCAAGATGCTTTGGGGCCCAACTCGCCCTTTGGAAAGAAGCCTGCACGTTGTGCCTTTCAGCTCTAGGGCCATGTAGCACACCCAGAGCAGAAGTTCTACTTCAGCCAGATCAGGCCTGCAAAGAAACTGCGTTTCACAGGCCTTTGGAAGAGATGTTCCCGGTAGGCTGTAAGAGCACTGTGGAGAGCGACTTGTTTCTTGGCTTCCCAAAGAGCTGGAAGCAAGATGCTTTGGGGCCCAACCCGCCCTTTGGAAAGAAGCCTGCACGTTGTGCCTTTCAGCTCAGGGCCAATGTAGAACACCCAGAGCAGAAGTTCTACTTCAGCCAGATCAGGCCTGCAAAGAAACTCGTTTCACAGGCCTTTGTAAGAGATGTTCCCGGTAGGCTGTAAGAGCACTGTGCAGAGCGAGTTGTTTCTTAGCTTCCCAAAGAGCTGGAAGCAAGATGCTTTGGGGCCCAACTCGCCCTTTGGAAAGAAGCCTGCACGCTGTGCCTTTCAGCTCTAGGGCAATGTAGCACACGCAGAGCAGAAGTTCTACTTCAGCCAGATCAGGCCTGCAAAGAAACTGCGTTTCACAGGCCTTTGGAAGAGATGTTCCCGGTAGGCTGTAAGAGCACTGTGCAGAGCGAGTTGTTTCTTAGCTTCCCAAAGAGCTGGAAGCAAGATGCTTTGGGGCCCAACTCGCCCTTTGGAAAGAAGCCTGCACGTTGTGCCTTACAGCTCTAGGCCAATGTAGCACACCCAGAGCAGTTCAACTTCAGCCAGATCAGGCCTGCAAAGAAACTGCGTTTCACAGGCCTTTGGAAGAGATGTTCCCGGTAGGCTGTAAGAGCACTGTGCAGAGCGAGTTGTTTCTTAGCTTCCCAAAGAGCTGGAAGCAAGATGCTTTGGGGCCCAACTCGCCCTTTGGAAAGAAGCCTGCACGTTGTGCCTTACAGCTCTAGGCCAATGTAGCACACCCAGAGCAGGTCAACTTCAGCCAGATCAGGCCTGCAAAGAAACTGCGTTTCACAGGCCTTTGGAAGAGATGTTCCCGGTAGGCTGTAAGAGCACTGTGCAGAGCGAGTTGTTTCTTAGCTTCCCAAAGAGCTGGAAGCAAGGTGCTTTGGGGCCCAACTCGCCCTTTGGAAAGAAGACTGCACGTTGTGCCTTTCAGCTCTAGGCCAATGTAGCACACCCAGAGCAGAAGTTCTACTTTAGCCAGATAAGGCCTGCAAAGAAACTGCGTTTCACAGGCCTTTGTAAGAGATGTTCCCGGTAGGCTGTAAGAGCACTGTGCAGAGCGAGTTTTTCTTAGCTTCCCAAAGAGCTGGAAGCAAGATGCTTTGGGGTCCAAATCGCCCTTTGGAAAGAAGCCTGCACGTTGTGCCTTTCAGCTCTAGGGCAATGTAGCACACCCAGAGCAGAAGTTCTACTTCAGCCAGATCAGGCCTGCAAAGAAACTGCGTTTGAGATGCCTTTGTAAGAGATGTTCCCGGTAGGCTGTAAGAGCACTGTGCAGAGCGAGTTGTTTCTTAGCTTCCCAAAGAGCTGGAAGCAAGATGCTTTGGGGCCCAAATCGCCCTTTGGAAAGAAGCCTGCACGTTGTGCCTTTCAGCTCTAGGGCAATGTAGCACACCCAGAGCAGAAGTTCCACTTCAGCCAGATCAGGCCGGCAAAAAAACTGCGTTTGAGAGGCCTTTGTAAGAGATGTTCCCGGTAGGCTGTAACAGCACTGTGCAGAGCGAGTTGTTTCTTAGCTTCCCAAAGAGCTGGAAGCAAGATGCTTTGGGTCCCAACTCGCCCTTTGGAAAGAAGCCTGCACGTTGTGCCTTTCAGCTCTAGGCCAATGTAGCACACCCAGAGAAGAAGTTCTACTTCAGCCAGATCAGGCCTGCAAAGAAACTGCGTTTCACAGGCCTTTGTAAGAGATATTCCCGGTAGGCTGTAAGAGCACTGTGCAGAGCGAGTTGTTTCTTAGCTTTCCAAAGAGCTGGAAGCAAGATACTTTGCGGCCCTACTCGCCCTTTGGAAAGAAGCCTGCACGTTGTGCCTTTCAGCTCTAGGGCAATGTGGCACACCCAGAGCAGAAGTTCTACTTCAGCCAGCTCAGGCCTGCAAAGAAACTGCGTTTCACAGGCCTTTGTAAGAGATGCTCACGGTAGGCTGTAAGAGCACTGCGCACAGCGAGTTGTTTCTTAGCTTACCAAAGAGCTGGAAGCAAGATGCTTTGGGGCCCAACTCGCCCTTTGGAAAGAAGCCTGCACGTTGAGCCTTTCAGCTCTAGGTCCATGTAGCACACCCAGAGCAGAAGTTCTACTTCAGCCAGATCAGGCCTGCAAAGAAACTGCGTTTCACAGGCCTTTGTAAGAGATGTTCCCGGTAGGCTGTAAGAGCACTGTGCAGAGCGAGTTGTTCTTAGCTTCCCAAAGAGCTGGAAGCAAGATGCTTTGGGGCCCAACTCACCCTTTGGAAAGAAGCCTGCACGTTGTGCCTTTCAGCTCTAGGCCAATGTAGCACACCCAGAGCAGAAGTTCTACTTCAGCCAGACCAGGCCCGCAAAGAAACTGCGTTTCACAGGCCTTTGTAAGAGATGTTCCCGGTAGGCTGTAAGAGCACTGTGCAGAGCGAGTTGTTTCTTAGCTTCCCAAAGAGCTGGAAGCAAGATGCTTAGGGGCCCAACTCGCCCTTTGGAAAGAAGCCTGCACGTTGTGCCTTTCAGCTCTAGGCCAATGTAGCACACCCAGAGCAGAAGTTCTACTTCAGCCTGATCAGGCCTGCAAAGAAACTGCGTTTCACAGGCCTTTGGAAGAGATGTTCCCGGTAGGCTGTAAGAGCACTGTGCAGAGCGAGTTGTTTCTTAGCTTCCCAAGGAGCTGGAAGCAAGATGCTTTGCGGCCCAACTCGCCTTTAGCATAGAAGCCTGCACGCTGTGCCTTTCAGCTCTAGGGCAATGTAGCACACGCAGAGCAGAAGTTCTAGTTCAGCCAGATCAGGCCTGCAAAGAAACTGCGTTTCACAGGCCTTTGTAAGAGATGTTCCCGGTAGGCTGTAAGAGCACTGTGCAGAGCGAGTTGTTTCTTAGCTTCCCAAAGAGCTGGAAGCAAGATGCTTTGGGGCACAACTCGCCCTTTGGAAAGAAGCCTGCACGTTGTGCCTTTCAGCTCAGGGCCAATGTAGAACACCCAGAGCAGAAGTTCTACTTCAGCCATATCAGGCCTGCAAAGAAACTCGTTTCACAGGCCTTTGTAAGAGATGTTCCCGGTAGGCTGCAAGAGCACTGTGCAGAGCGAGTTGTTTCTTAGCTTCCCAAAGAGCTGGAAGCAAGATGCTTTGGGGCCCAACTCGCCCTTTGGAAAGAAGCCTGCACGCTGTGCCTTTCAGCTCTAGGGCAATGTACCACATGCAGAGCAGAAGTTCTACTTCAGCCAGATCAGGCCTGCAAAGAAACTGCGTTTCACAGGCCTTTGTAAGAGATGTTCCCGGTAGGCTGTAAGAGCACTGTGCAGAGCGAGTTGTTTCATAGCTAGCCCAAAGAGCTGGAAGCAAGATGCTTTGGGGCCCAACTCGCCCTTTGGAAAGAAGCCTGCACGTTGTGCCTTTCAGCTCTAGGGCCATGTAGCACACCCAGAGCAGAAGTTCTACTTCAGCCAGATCAGGCCTGCAAAGAAACTGCGTTTCACAGGCCTTTGGAAGAGATGTTCCCGGTAGGCTTTAAGAGCACTGTGGAGAGCGACTTGTTTCTTAGCTTCCCAAAGAGCTGGAAGCAAGATGCTTTGGGGCCCAACCCGCCCTTTGGAAAGAAGCCTGCACGTTGTGCCTTTCAGCTCAGGGCCAATGTAGAACACCCAGAGCAGAAGTTCTACTTCAGCCAGATCAGGCCTGCAAAGAAACTCCTTTCACAGGCCTTTGTAAGAGATGTTCCCGGTAGGCTGTAAGAGCACTGTGCAGAGCGAGTTGTTTCTTAGCTTCCCAAAGAGCTGGAAGCAAGATGCTTTGGGGCCCAACTCGCCCTTTGGAAAGAAGCCTGCACGTTGTGCCTTACAGCTCTAGGCCAAAGTAGCACACCCAGAGCAGTTCAACTTCAGCCAGATCAGGCCTGCAAAGAAACTGCGTTTCACAGGCCTTTGGAAGAGATGTTCCCGGTAGGCTGTAAGAGCACTGTGCAGAGCGAGTTGTTTCTTAGCTTCCCAAAGAGCTGGAAGCAAGGTGCTTTGGGGCCCAACTCGCCCTTTGGAAAGAAGACTGCACGTTGAGCCTTTCAGCTCTAGGCCAATGTAGCACACCCAGAGCAGAAGTTCCACTTCATCCAATCAGGCCTGCAAAGAAACTGCGTTTCACAGGCCTTTGTAAGAGATGTTCCCGGTAGGCTGTAAGAGCACTGTGCAGAGCGAGTTGTTTCTTAGCTTCCCAAAGAGCTGGAAGCAAGATGCTTTGGGGCCCAAATCGCCCTTTGGAAAGAAGCCTGCACGTTGTGCCTTTCAGCTCTAGGGCAATGTAGCACACCCAGAGCAGAAGTTCCACTTCAGCCAGATCAGGCCGGCAAAAAAACTGCGTTTGAGAGGCCTTTGTAAGAGATGTTCCCGGTAGGCTGTAACAGCACTGTGCAGAGCGAGTTGTTTCTTAGCTTCCCAAAGAGCTGGAAGCAAGATGCTTTGGGGCCCAACTCGCCCTTTGGAAAGAAGCCTGCACGTTGTGCCTTTCAGCTCTAGGCCAATGTAGCACACCCAGAGAAGAAGTTCTACTTCAGCCAGATCAGGCCTGCAAAGAAACTGCGTTTCACAGGCCTTTGTAAGAGATGTTCCCGGTAGGCTGTAAGAGCACTGTGCAGAGCGAGTTGTTTCTTAGCTTTCCAAAGAGCTGGAAGCAAGATACTTTGCGGCCCTACTCGCCCTTTGGAAAGAAGCCTGCACGTTGTGCCTTTCAGCTCTAGGGCAATGTGGCACACCCAGAGCAGAAGTTCTACTTCAGCCAGCTCAGGCCTGCAAAGAAACTGCGTTTCACAGGCCTTTGTAAGAGATGCTCACGGTAGGCTGTAAGAGCACTGCGCACAGCGAGTTGTTTCTTAGCTTACCAAAGAGCTGGAAGCAAGATGCTTTGGGGCCCAACTCGCCCTTTGGAAAGAAGCCTGCACGTTGAGCCTTTCAGCTCTAGGTCCATGTAGCACACCCAGAGCAGAAGTTCTACTTCAGCCAGATCAGGCCTGCAAAGAAACTGCGTTTCACAGGCCTTTGTAAGAGATGTTCCCGGTAGGCTGTAAGAGCACTGTGCAGAGCGAGTTGTTCTTAGCTTCCCAAAGAGCTGGAAGCAAGATGCTTTGGGGCCCAACTCACCCTTTGGAAAGAAGCCTGCACGTTGTGCCTTTCAGCTCTAGGCCAATGTAGCACACCCAGAGCAGAAGTTCTACTTCAGCCAGATCAGGCCCGCAAAGAAACTGCGTTTCACAGGCCTTTGTAAGAGATGTTCCCGGTAGGCTGTAAGAGCACTGTGCAGAGCGAGTTGTTTCTTAGCTTCCCAAAGAGCTGGAAGCAAGGTGCTTTGGGGCCCAACTCGCCCTTTGGAAAGAAGCCTGCACGTTGTGCCTTACAGCTCTAGGCCAATGTAGCACACCCAGAGCAGTTCAACTTCAGCCAGATCAGGCCTGCAAAGAAACTGCGTTTCACAGGCCTTTGGAAGAGATGTTCCCGGTAGGCTGTAAGAGCACTGTGCAGAGCGAGTTGTTTCTTAGCTTCCCAAAGAGCTGGAAGCAAGATGCTTTGGGGCACAACCCGCCCTTTGGAAAGAAGCCTGCACGTTGTGCCTTTCAGCTCAGGGCCAATGTAGAACACCCAGAGCAGAAGTTCTACTTCAGCCAGATCAGGCCTGCAAAGAAACTCGTTTCACAGGCCTTTGTAAGAGATGTTCCCGGTAGGCTGTAAGAGCACTGTGCAGAGCGAGTTGTTTCTTAGCTTCCCAAAGAGCTGGAAGCAAGATGCTTTGGGGCCCAACTCGCCCTTTGGAAAGAAGCCTGCACGTTGTGCCTTACAGCTCTAGGCCAATGTAGCACACCCAGAGCAGGTCAACTTCAGCCAGATCAGGCCTGCAAAGAAACTGCGTTTCACAGGCCTTTGGAAGAGATGTTCCCGGTAGGCTGTAAGAGCACTGTGCAGAGCGAGTTGTTTCTTAGCTTCCCAAAGAGCTGGAAGCAAGGTGCTTTGGGGCCCAACTCGCCCTTTGGAAAGAAGACTGCACGTTGTGCCTTTCAGCTCTAGGCCAATGTAGCACACCCAGAGCAGAAGTTCTACTTTAGCCAGATAAGGCCTGCAAAGAAACTGCGTTTCACAGGCCTTTGTAAGAGATGTTCCCGGTAGGCTGTAACAGCACTTTGCAGAGCGAGTTGTTTCTTAGCTTCCCAAAGAGCTGGAAGCAAGATGCTTTGGGGTCCAAATCGCCCTTTGGAAAGAAGCCTGCACGTTGTGCCTTTCAGCTCTAGGGCAATGTAGCACACCCAGAGCAGAAGTTCTACTTCAGCCAGATCAGGCCTGCAAAGAAACTGCGTTTGAGATGCCTTTGTAAGAGATGTTCCCGGTAGGCTGTAACAGCACTGTGCAGAGCGAGTTGTTTCTTAGCTTCCCAAAGAGCTGGAAGCAAGATGCTTTGGGTCCCAACTCGCCCTTTGGAAAGAAGCCTGCACGTTGTGCCTTTCAGCTCTAGGCCAATGTAGCACACCCAGAGAAGAAGTTCTACTTCAGCCAGATCAGGCCTGCAAAGAAACTGCGTTTCACAGGCCTTTGTAAGAGATGTTCCCGGTAGGCTGTAAGAGCACTGTGCAGAGCGAGTTGTTTCTTAGCTTTCCAAAGAGCTGGAAGCAAGATACTTTGCGGCCCTACTCGCCCTTTGGAAAGAAGCCTGCACGTTGTGCCTTTCAGCTCTAGGGCAATGTGGCACACCCAGAGCAGAAGTTCTACTTCAGCCAGCTCAGGCCTGCAAAGAAACTGCGTTTCACAGGCCTTTGTAAGAGATGCTCACGGTAGGCTGTAAGAGCACTGCGCACAGCGAGTTGTTTCTTAGCTTACCAAAGAGCTGGAAGCAAGATGCTTTGGGGCCCAACTCGCCCTTTGGAAAGAAGCCTGCACGTTGAGCCTTTCAGCTCTAGGTCCATGTAGCACACCCAGAGCAGAAGTTCTACTTCAGCCAGATCAGGCCTGCAAAGAAACTGCGTTTCACAGGCCTTTGTAAGAGATGTTCCCGGTAGGCTGTAAGAGCACTGTGCAGAGCGAGTTGTTCTTAGCTTCCCAAAGAGCTGGAAGCAAGATGCTTTGGGGCCCAACTCACCCTTTGGAAAGAAGCCTGCACGTTGTGCCTTTCAGCTCTAGGCCAATGTAGCACACCCAGAGCAGAAGTTCTACTTCAGCCAGACCAGGCCCGCAAAGAAACTGCGTTTCACAGGCCTTTGTAAGAGATGTTCCCGGTAGGCTGTAAGAGCACTGTGCAGAGCGAGTTGTTTCTTAGCTTCCCAAAGAGCTGGAAGCAAGATGCTTAGGGGCCCAACTCGCCCTTTGGAAAGAAGCCTGCACGTTGAGCCTTTCAGCTCTAGGTCCATGTAGCACACCCAGAGCAGAAGTTCTACTTCAGCCAGATCAGGCCTGCAAAGAAACTGCGTTGCACAGGCCTTTGTAAGAGATGTTCCCGGTAGGCTGTAAGAGCACTGTGCAGAGCGAGTTGTTCTTAGCTTCCCAAAGAGCTGGAAGCAAGATGCTTTGGGGCCCAACTCACCCTTTGGAAAGAAGCCTGCACGTTGTGCCTTTCAGCTCTAGGCCAATGTAGCACACCCAGAGCAGAAGTTCTACTTCAGCCAGATCAGGCCCGCAAAGAAACTGCGTTTCACAGGCCTTTGTAAGAGATGTTCCCGGTAGGCTGTAAGAGCACTGTGCAGAGCGAGTTGTTTCTTAGCTTCCCAAAGAGCTGGAAGCAAGGTGCTTTGGGGCCCAACTCGCCCTTTGGAAAGAAGCCTGCACGTTGTGCCTTACAGCTCTAGGCCAATGTAGCACACCCAGAGCAGTTCAACTTCAGCCAGATCAGGCCTGCAAAGAAACTGCGTTTCACAGGCCTTTGGAAGAGATGTTCCCGGTAGGCTGTAAGAGCACTGTGCAGAGCGAGTTGTTTCTTAGCTTCCCAAAGAGCTGGAAGCAAGATGCTTTGGGGCACAACCCGCCCTTTGGAAAGAAGCCTGCACGTTGTGCCTTTCAGCTCAGGGCCAATGTAGAACACCCAGAGCAGAAGTTCTACTTCAGCCAGATCAGGCCTGCAAAGAAACTCGTTTCACAGGCCTTTGTAAGAGATGTTCCCGGTAGGCTGTAAGAGCACTGTGCAGAGCGAGTTGTTTCTTAGCTTCCCAAAGAGCTGGAAGCAAGATGCTTTGGGGCCCAACTCGCCCTTTGGAAAGAAGCCTGCACGTTGTGCCTTACAGCTCTAGGCCAATGTAGCACACCCAGAGCAGGTCAACTTCAGCCAGATCAGGCCTGCAAAGAAACTGCGTTTCACAGGCCTTTGGAAGAGATGTTCCCGGTAGGCTGTAAGAGCACTGTGCAGAGCGAGTTGTTTCTTAGCTTCCCAAAGAGCTGGAAGCAAGGTGCTTTGGGGCCCAACTCGCCCTTTGGAAAGAAGACTGCACGTTGTGCCTTTCAGCTCTAGGCCAATGTAGCACACCCAGAGCAGAAGTTCTACTTTAGCCAGATAAGGCCTGCAAAGAAACTGCGTTTCACAGGCCTTTGTAAGAGATGTTCCCGGTAGGCTGTAAGAGCACTGTGCAGAGCGAGTTGTTTCTTAGCTTCCCAAAGAGCTGGAAGCAAGATGCTTTGGGGTCCAAATCGCCCTTTGGAAAGAAGCCTGCACGTTGTGCCTTTCAGCTCTAGGGCAATGTAGCACACCCAGAGCAGAAGTTCTACTTCAGCCAGATCAGGCCTGCAAAGAAACTGCGTTTGAGATGCCTTTGTAAGAGATGTTCCCGGTTGGCTGTAAGAGCACTGTGCAGAGCGAGTTGTTTCTTAGCTTCCCAAAGAGCTGGAAGCAAGATGCTTTGGGGCCCAAATCGCCCTTTGGAAAGAAGCCTGCACGTTGTGCCTTTCAGCTCTAGGGCAATGTAGCACACCCAGAGCAGAAGTTCCACTTCAGCCAGATCAGGCCGGCAAAAAAACTGCGTTTGAGAGGCCTTTGTAAGAGATGTTCCCGGTAGGCTGTAACAGCACTGTGCAGAGCGAGTTGTTTCTTAGCTTCCCAAAGAGCTGGAAGCAAGATGCTTTGGGTCCCAACTCGCCCTTTGGAAAGAAGCCTGCACGTTGTGCCTTTCAGCTCTAGGCCAATGTAGCACACCCAGAGAAGAAGTTCTACTTCAGCCAGATCAGGCCTGCAAAGAAACTGCGTTTCACAGGCCTTTGTAAGAGATGTTCCCGGTAGGCTGTAAGAGCACTGTGCAGAGCGAGTTGTTTCTTAGCTTTCCAAAGAGCTGGAAGCAAGATACTTTGCGGCCCTACTCGCCCTTTGGAAAGAAGCCTGCACGTTGTGCCTTTCAGCTCTAGGGCAATGTGGCACACCCAGAGCAGAAGTTCTACTTCAGCCAGCTCAGGCCTGCAAAGAAACTGCGTTTCACAGGCCTTTGTAAGAGATGCTCACGGTAGGCTGTAAGAGCACTGCGCACAGCGAGTTGTTTCTTAGCTTACCAAAGAGCTGGAAGCAAGATGCTTTGGGGCCCAACTCGCCCTTTGGAAAGAAGCCTGCACGTTGAGCCTTTCAGCTCTAGGTCCATGTAGCACACCCAGAGCAGAAGTTCTACTTCAGCCAGATCAGGCCTGCAAAGAAACTGCGTTTCACAGGCCTTTGTAAGAGATGTTCCCGGTAGGCTGTAAGAGCACTGTGCAGAGCGAGTTGTTCTTAGCTTCCCAAAGAGCTGGAAGCAAGATGCTTTGGGGCCCAACTCACCCTTTGGAAAGAAGCCTGCACGTTGTGCCTTTCAGCTCTAGGCCAATGTAGCACACCCAGAGCAGAAGTTCTACTTCAGCCAGACCAGGCCCGCAAAGAAACTGCGTTTCACAGGCCTTTGTAAGAGATGTTCCCGGTAGGCTGTAAGAGCACTGTGCAGAGCGAGTTGTTTCTTAGCTTCCCAAAGAGCTGGAAGCAAGATGCTTAGGGGCCCAACTCGCCCTTTGGAAAGAAGCCTGCACGTTGTGCCTTTCAGCTCTAGGCCAATGTAGCACACCCAGAGCAGAAGTTCTACTTCAGCCTGATCAGGCCTGCAAAGAAACTGCGTTTCACAGGCCTTTGGAAGAGATGTTCCCGGTAGGCTGTAAGAGCACTGTGCAGAGCGAGTTGTTTCTTAGCTTCCCAAGGAGCTGGAAGCAAGATGCTTTGCGGCCCAACTCGCCTTTAGCATAGAAGCCTGCACGCTGTGCCTTTCAGCTCTAGGGCAATGTAGCACACGCAGAGCAGAAGTTCTAGTTCAGCCAGATCAGGCCTGCAAAGAAACTGCGTTTCACAGGCCTTTGTAAGAGATGTTCCCGGTAGGCTGTAAGAGCACTGTGCAGAGCGAGTTGTTTCTTAGCTTCCCAAAGAGCTGGAAGCAAGATGCTTTGGTGCACAACTCGCCCTTTGGAAAGAAGCCTGCACGTTGTGCCTTTCAGCTCAGGGCCAATGTAGAACACCCAGAGCAGAAGTTCTACTTCAGCCATATCAGGCCTGCAAAGAAACTCGTTTCACAGGCCTTTGTAAGAGATGTTCCCGGTAGGCTGCAAGAGCACTGTGCAGAGCGAGTTGTTTCTTAGCTTCCCAAAGAGCTGGAAGCAAGATGCTTTGGGGCCCAACTCGCCCTTTGGAAAGAAGCCTGCACGCTGTGCCTTTCAGCTCTAGGGCAATGTACCACATGCAGAGCAGAAGTTCTACTTCAGCCAGATCAGGCCTGCAAAGAAACTGCGTTTCACAGGCCTTTGTAAGAGATGTTCCCGGTAGGCTGTAAGAGCACTGTGCAGAGCGAGTTGTTTCATAGCTAGCCCAAAGAGCTGGAAGCAAGATGCTTTGGGGCCCAACTCGCCCTTTGGAAAGAAGCCTGCACGTTGTGCCTTTCAGCTCTAGGGCCATGTAGCACACCCAGAGCAGAAGTTCTACTTCAGCCAGATCAGGCCTGCAAAGAAACTGCGTTTCACAGGCCTTTGGAAGAGATGTTCCCGGTAGGCTGTAAGAGCACTGTGGAGAGCGACTTGTTTCTTAGCTTCCCAAAGAGCTGGAAGCAAGATGCTTTGGGGCCCAACCCGCCCTTTGGAAAGAAGCCTGCACGTTGTGCCTTTCAGCTCAGGGCCAATGTAGAACACCCAGAGCAGAAGTTCTACTTCAGCCAGATCAGGCCTGCAAAGAAACTCCTTTCACAGGCCTTTGTAAGAGATGTTCCCGGTAGGCTGTAAGAGCACTGTGCAGAGCGAGTTGTTTCTTAGCTTCCCAAAGAGCTGGAAGCAAGATGCTTTGGGGCCCAACTCGCCCTTTGGAAAGAAGCCTGCACGTTGTGCCTTACAGCTCTAGGCCAAAGTAGCACACCCAGAGCAGTTCAACTTCAGCCAGATCAGGCCTGCAAAGAAACTGCGTTTCACAGGCCTTTGGAAGAGATGTTCCCGGTAGGCTGTAAGAGCACTGTGCAGAGCGAGTTGTTTCTCAGCTTCCCAAAGAGCTGGAAGCAAGGTGCTTTGGGGCCCAACTCGCCCTTTGGAAAGAAGACTGCACGTTGTGCCTTTCAGCTCTAGGCCAATGTAGCACACCCAGAGCAGAAGTTCCACTTCATCCAATCAGGCCTGCAAAGAAACTGCGTTTCACAGGCCTTTGTAAGAGATGTTCCCGGTAGGCTGTAAGAGCACTGTGCAGAGCGAGTTGTTTCTTAGCTTCCCAAAGAGCTGGAAGCAAGATGCTTTGGGGCCCAAATCGCCCTTTGGAAAGAAGCCTGCACGTTGTGCCTTTCAGCTCTAGGGCAATGTAGCACACCCAGAGCAGAAGTTCCACTTCAGCCAGATCAGGCCGGCAAAAAAACTGCGTTTGAGAGGCCTTTGTAAGAGATGTTCCCGGTAGGCTGTAACAGCACTGTGCAGAGCGAGTTGTTTCTTAGCTTCCCAAAGAGCTGGAAGCAAGATGCTTTGGGGCCCATCTCGCCCTTTGGAAAGAAGCCTGCACGTTGTGCCTTTCAGCTCTAGGCCAATGTAGCACACCCAGAGAAGAAGTTCTACTTCAGCCAGATCAGGCCTGCAAAGAAACTGCGTTTCACAGGCCTTTGTAAGAGATGTTCCCGGTAGGCTGTAAGAGCACTGTGCAGAGCGAGTTGTTTCTTAGCTTTCCAAAGAGCTGGAAGCAAGATACTTTGCAGCCCTACTCGCCCTTTGGAAAGAAGCCTGCACGTTGTGCCTTTCAGCTCTAGGGCAATGTGGCACACCCAGAGCAGAAGTTCTACTTCAGCCAGCTCAGGCCTGCAAAGAAACTGCGTTTCACAGGCCTTTGTAAGAGATGCTCACGGTAGGCTGTAAGAGCACTGCGCACAGCGAGTTGTTTCTTAGCTTACCAAAGAGCTGGAAGCAAGATGCTTTGGGGCCCAACTCGCCCTTTGGAAAGAAGCCTGCACGTTGAGCCTTTCAGCTCTAGGTCCATGTAGCACACCCAGAGCAGAAGTTCTACTTCAGCCAGATCAGGCCTGCAAAGAAACTGCGTTTCACAGGCCTTTGTAAGAGATGTTCCCGGTAGGCTGTAAGAGCACTGTGCAGAGCGAGTTGTTCTTAGCTTCCCAAAGAGCTGGAAGCAAGATGCTTTGGGGCCCAACTCACCCTTTGGAAAGAAGCCTGCACGTTGTGCCTTTCAGCTCTAGGCCAATGTAGCACACCCAGAGCAGAAGTTCTACTTCAGCCAGATCAGGCCCGCAAAGAAACTGCGTTTCACAGGCCTTTGTAAGAGATGTTCCCGGTAGGCTGTAAGAGCACTGTGCAGAGCGAGTTGTTTCTTAGCTTCCCAAAGAGCTGGAAGCAAGATGCTTAGGGGCCCAACTCGCCCTTTGGAAAGAAGCCTGCACGTTGTGCCTTTCAGCTCTAGGCCAATGTAGCACACCCAGAGCAGAAGTTCTACTTCAGCCAGATCAGGCCTGCAAAGAAACTGCGGTTCACAGGCCTTTGTAAGAGATGTTCCCCGTAGGCTGTAAGAGCACTGTGCAGAGCGAGTTGTTTCTTAGCTTCCCAAGGAGCTGGAAGCAAGATGCTTTGGGGCCCAACTCGCCCTTTGCAAAGAAGCCTGCACGTTGTGCCTTTCAGCTCTAGGGCAATGTAGCACACGCAGAGCAGAAGTTCTAGTTCAGCCAGATCAGGCCTGCAAAGAAACTGCGTTTCACAGTCCTTGGTAAGAGATGTTCCCGGTAGGCTGTAAGAGCACTGTGCAGAGCGAGTTGTTTCTTAGCTTCCCAAAGAGCTGGAAGCAAGATGCTTTGGGGCCCAACTCGCCCTTTGGAAAGAAGCCTGCACGTTGTGCCTTTCAGCTCTAAGGCAATGTAGAACACCCAGAGCAGAAGTTCTACTTCAGCCAGATCAGGCCTGCAAAGAAACTGCGTTTGAGATGCCTTTGTAAGAGATGTTCCCGGTAGGCTGTAAAAGCACTGTGCAGAGCGAGTTGTTTCTTAGCTTCCCAAAGAGCTGGAAGCAAGATGCCCTGGGGCCAACTCGCCCTTTGGAAAGAAGCCTGCACGTTGCGCCTTTCAGCTCTAGGGCAATGTAGCACACCCAGATCAGAAGTTCTACTTCAGCCAGATCAGGCCTGCAAAGAAACTGCGTTTCACAGGCCTTTGTAAGAGATGTTCCCAGTAGGCTGTAAGAGCACTGTGCAGAGCGAGTTGTTTCTTAGCTTCCCAAAGAGCTGGAAGCAAGATGCTTTGGGGCCCAACTCGCCCTTTGGAAAGAAGCCTGCACGTTGTGCCTTTCAGCTCAGGGCCAATGTAGAACACCCAGAGCAGAAGTTCTACTTCAGCCAGATCAGGCCTGCAAAGAAACTCGTTTCACAGGCCTTTGTAAGAGATGTTCCCGGTAGGCTGTAAGAGCACTGTGCAGAGCGAGTTGTTTCTTAGCTTCCCAAAGAGCTGGAAGCAAGATGCTTTGGGGCCCCACTCGCCCTTTGGAAAGAAGCCTGCACGCTGTGCCTTTCAGCTCGAGGGCAATATAGCACATGCAGAGCAGAAGTTCTACTTAGCCAGATCAGGCCTGCAAAGAAACTGCGTTTCACAGGCGTTTGTAAGAGATGTTCCCGGTAGGCTGTAAGAGCAATGTGCAGAGCGAGTTGTTTCATAGCTAGCCCAAAGAGCTGGAAGCAAGATGCTTTGGGGCCCAACTCGCCCTTTGGAAAGAAGCCTGCACGTTGTGCCTTTCAGCTCTAGGGCCATGTAGCACACCCAGAGCAGAAGTTCTAGTTCAGCCAGATCAGGCCTGCAAAGAAACTGCGTTTCACAGGCCTTTGTAAGAGATGTTCCCGGTAGGCTGTAAGAGCACTGTGCAGAGCGACTTGTTTCTTAGCTTCCCAAAGAGCTGGAAGCAAGATGCTTTGGGGCCCAACCCGCCCTTTGGAAAGAAGCCTGCACGTTGTGCCTTTCAGCTCAGGGCCAATGTAGAACACCCAGAGCAGAAGTTCTACTTCAGCCAGATCAGGCCTGCAAAGAAACTCGTTTCACAGGCCTTTGTAAGAGATGTTCCCGGTAGGCTGTAAGAGCACTGTGCAGAGCGAGTTGTTTCTTAGCTTCCCAAAGAGCTGGAAGCAAGATGCTTTGGGGCCCAACTCGCCCTTTGGAAAGAAGCCTGCACGATGTGCCTTTCAGCTCTAGGGCAATGTAGCACACGCAGAGCAGAAGTTCTACTTCAGCCAGATCAGGCCTGCAAAGAAACTGCGTTGCACAGGCCTTTGTAAGAGATGTTCCCGGTAGGCTGTAAGAGCACTGTGCAGAGCGAGTTGTTTCTTAGCTTCCCAAAGAGCTGGAAGCAAGATACTTTGGGGAACTACTCGCCCTTTGGAAAGAAGCCTGCACGTTGTGCCTTTCAGCTCTAGGGCAATGTGGCACACCCAGAGCAGAAGTTCTACTTCAGCCAGCTCAGGCCTGCAAAGAAACTGCGTTTCACAGGCCTTTGTAAGAGATGCTCACAGTAGGCTGTAAGAGCACTGCGCACAGCGAGTTGTTTCTTAGCTTCCCAAAGAGCTGGAAGCAAGATGCTTTGGGGCCCAACTCGCCCTTTGGAAAGAAGCCTGCACGTTGAGCCTTTCAGCTCCAGGTCCATGTAGCACACCCAGAGCAGAAGTTCTACTTCAGCCAGACCAGTCCTGCAAAGAAACTGCGTTTCACAGGCCTGCGTAAGATATGTTCCCGGTAGGCTGTAAGAGCACTGTGCAGAGCGAGTTGTTTCTTAGCTTCCGAAGGAGCTGGAAGCAAGATGCTTTGCGGCCCAACTCGCCCTTTGCAAAGAAGCCTGCACGCTGGGCCTTTCAGCTCTAGGGCAATGTAGCACACGCAGAGCAGAAGTTCTAGTTCAGCCAGATCAGGCCTGCAAAGAAACTGCGTTTCACAGGCCTTTGTAAGAGATTTTCCCGGTAGGCTGTAAGAGCACTGTGCAGAGCGAGTTGTTTCTTAGCTTCCCAAAGAGCTGGAAGCAAGATGCTTTGGGGCCCAACTCGCCCTTTGGAAAGAAGCCTGCACGTTGTGCCTTTCAGCTCAGGGCCAATGTAGAACACCCAGAGCAGAAGTTCTACTTCAGCCATATCAGGCCTGCAAAGAAACTGCGTTTCACAGGCCTTTGTAAGAGATGTTCCCGGTAGGCTGTAAGAGCACTGTGCAGAGCGAGTTGTTTCTTAGCTTCCCAAAGAGCCGGAAGCAAGATGCTTTGGGGCCCAACTCGCCCTTTGGAAAGAAGCCTGCACATTGTGCCTTTCAGCTCTAGGCCAATGTAGCACACCCAGAGCAGAAGTTCTACTTCAGCCAGATCAGGCCTGCAAAGAAACTGCATTTGAGATGCCTTTGTAAGAGTTGTTCCCGGTAGGCTGTAAAAGCACTGTGCAGAGCGAGTTGTTTCTTAGCTTCCCAAGGAGCTGGAAGCAAGATGCTTTGCGGCCCAACTCGCCCTTTGCAAAGAAGCCTGCACGTTGTGCCTTTCAGCTCTAGGCAATGTAGCACACGCAGAGCAGAAGTTCTAGTTCAGCCAGATCAGGCCTGCAAAGAAACAGCGTTTCACAGGCCTTTGTAAGAGATGTTCCCGGTAGGCTGTAAGAGCACTGTGCAGAGCGAGTTGTTTCTTAGCTTCCCAAAGAGCTGGAAGCAAGATGCTTTGGGGCCCAACTCGCCCTTTGGAAAGAAGCCTGCACGTTGTGCCTTTCAGCTCTAGGGCAATGTAGCACACCCAGAGCAGAAGTTCTAGTTCAGCCAGATCAGGCCTGCAAAGAAACTGCGTTTGAGATGCCTTTGTAAGAGATGTTCCCGGTAGGCTGTAAAAGCACTGTGCAGAGCGAGTTGTTTCTTAGCTTCCCAAAGAGCTGGAAGCAAGATGCTTTGGGGCCCAACTCGCCCTTTAGAAAGAAGCCTGCACGTTGCGCCTTTCAGCTCTAGGGCAATGTAGCACACCCAGATCAGAAGTTCTACTTCAGCCAGATCAGGCCTGCAAAGAAACTGCGTTTCACAGGCCTTTGTAAGAGATGTTCCCAGTAGGCTGTAAGAGCACTGTGCAGAGCGAGTTGTTTCTTAGCTTCCCAAAGTTCTGGAAGCAAGATGCTTTGGGGCCCAACTCGCCCTGTGGAAAGAAGCCTGCACGTTGTGCCTTTCAGCTCAGGGCCAATGTAGAACACCCAGAGCAGAAGTTCTACTTCAGCCATATCAGGCCTGCAAAGAAACTCGTTTCACAGGCCTTTGTAAGAGATGTTCCCGGTAGGCTGTAAGAGCACTGTGCAGAACGAGTTGTTTCTTAGCTTCCCAAAGAGCTGGAAGCAAGATGCTTTGGGGCCCAAATCGCCCTTTGGAAAGAAGCCTGCACGTTGTGCCTTTCAGCTCTAGGCAATGTAGCACACGCAGAGCAGAAGTTCTAGTTCAGCCAGATCAGGCCTGCAAAGAA
The DNA here is from genome assembly GCF_041296265.1 of Equus caballus. Lineage (NCBI taxonomy): Eukaryota > Metazoa > Chordata > Mammalia > Perissodactyla > Equidae > Equus > Equus caballus. The sequence continues at coordinate 50,074,180 of NC_091688.1, read as the reverse complement.
ACAGCGTTTCACAGGCCTTTGTAAGAGATGTTCCCGGTAGGCTGTAAGAGCACTGTGCAGAGCGAGTTGTTTCTTAGCTTCCCAAAGAGCTGGAAGCAAGATGCTTTGGGGCCCAACTCGCCCTTTGGAAAGAAGCCTGCACGTTGTGCCTTTCAGCTCTAGGGCAATGTAGCACACCCAAAGCAGAAGTTCTACTTCAGCCAGATCAGGCCTGCAAAGAAACTGCGTTTGAGATGCCTTTGTAAGAGATGCTCCCGGTAGGCTGTAAAAGCACTGTGCAGAGCGAGTTGTTTCTTAGCTTCCCAAAGAGCTGGAAGCAAGATGCTTTGGGGCCCAGCTCGCCCTTTAGAAAGAAGCCTGCACGTTGCGCCTTTCAGCTCTAGGGCAATGTAGCACACCCAGATCAGAAGTTCTACTTCAGCCAGATCAGGCCTGCAAAGAAACTGCGTTTCACAGGACTTTGTAAGAGATGTTCCCAGTAGGCTGTAAGAGCACTGTGCAGAGCGAGTTGTTTCTTAGCTTCCCAAAGAGCTGGAAGCAAGATGCTTTGGGGCCCAACTCGCCCTGTGGAAAGAAGCCTGCACGTTGTGCCTTTCAGCTCAGGGCCAATGTAGAACACCCAGAGCAGAAGTTCTACTCCAGCCATATCAGGCCTGCAAAGAAACTCGTTTCACAGGCCTTTGTAAGAGATGTTCCCGGTAGGCTGTAAGAGCACTGTGCAGAACGAGTTGTTTCTTAGCTTCCCAAAGAGCTGGAAGCAAGATGCTTTGGGGCCCAAATCGCCCTTTGGAAAGAAGCCTGCACGTTGTGCCTTTCAGCTCTAGGGCAATGTAGCACACCCAGAGCAGAAATTCCACTTCAGCCAGATCAGGCCTGCAAAGAAACTGCGTTTCACAGGCCTTTGTAGTAGATGTTCCCGGTAGGCTGTAAGAGCACTGTGCAGAGCGTGTTGTTTCTTAGCTTCCCAAGGAGCTGGAAGCAAGATGCTTTGGGGCCCCACTCGCCCTTTGGAAAGAAGCCTGCACGTTGTGCCTTTCAGCTCTAGGGCAATGTAGCACACCCAGAGCAGAAGTTCTACATCAGCCAGATCAGGCCTGCAAAGAAACTGCGTTTCACAGGCCTTTGGAAGAGATGTTCCCGGTAGGCTGTAAGAGCACTGTGCAGAGCGAGTTGTTTCTTAGCTTCCCAAAGAGCTGGAAGCAAGATGCTTTGCGGACCAACTCGCCCTTTGGAACGAAGCCTGCACGTTGTGCCTTTCAGCTCTAGCGCCATGTAGCACACCCAGAGCAGAAGTTCTAGTTCAGCCAGATCAGGCCTGCAAAGAAACTGCATTTCACAGGCCTTTGTAACTGATCCTCCCGGTAGGCTGTAAGAGCACTGTGCAGAGCGAGTTGTTTCTTAGCTTCCCAAAGAGCTGGAAGCAAGATGCTTTGGGGCCCAACTCGCCCTTTGGAAAGAAGCCTGCACGTTGTGCCTTTCAGCTCTAGGCCAATGTAGCACACACAGAGCAGAAGTTCTACTTCAGCCAGATCAGGCCCCAAAGAAACTGCGTTTGAGATGCCTTTGTAAGAGTTGTTCCCGGTAGGCTGTAAGAGCACTGTGCAGAGCGAGTTGTTTCTTAGCTTCCCAAAGAGCTGGAAGCAAGATGCTTTGGGGCCCAACTCGCCCTTTGGAAAGAAGCCTGCACGTTGTGCCTTTCAGCTCTAGGGCAATGTAGCACACCCAGAGCAGAAGTTCTAGTTCAGCCAGATCAGGCCTGCAAAGAAACTGCGTTTCACAGGCCTTTGTAAGAGATGTTCCCGGTAGGCTGTAAGAGCACTGTGCAGAGCGAGTTGTTTCTTAGCTTTCCAAAGAGCTGGAAGCAAGATACTTTGGGGCCCTACTCGCCCTTTGGAAAGAAGCCTGCACGTTGTGCCTTTCAGCTATAGGGCAATGTGGCACACCCAGAGCAGAAGTTCTACTTTAGCCAGCTCAGGCCTGCAAACAAACTGCGTTTCACAGGCCTTTGTAAGAGATGCTCACGGTAGGCTGTAAGAGCACTGCGCACAGCGAGTTGTTTCTTAGCTTCCCAAAGAGCTGGAAGCAAGATGCTTTGGGGCCAAACTCGCCCTTTGGAAAGAAGCCTGCACGTTGAGCCTTTCAGCTCTAGGTCCATGTAGCACACCCAGAGCAGAAGTTCTACTTCAGCCAGATCAGGCCTGCAAAGAAACTGCGTTTCACAGGCCTTTGTAAGAGATGTTCCCGGTAGGCTGTAAGAGCACTGTGCAGAGCGAGTTGTTCTTAGCTTCCCAAAGAGCTGGAAGCAAGATGCTTTGGGGCCCAACTCACCCTTTGGAAAGAAGCCTGCACGTTGTGCCTTTCAGCTCTAGGCCAATGTAGCACACCCAGAGCAGAAGTTCTACTTCAGCCAGATCAGGCCTGCAAAGAAACTGCGTTTCACAGGCCTTTGTAAGAGATGTTCCCGGTAGGCTGTAAGAGCACTGTGCAGAGCGAGTTGTTTCTTAGCTTCCCAAAGAGCTGGAAGCAAGATGCTTTGGGGCCCAACTCGCCCTTTGGAAAGAAGCCTGCACGTTGTGCCTTTCAGCTCTAGGGCAATGTAGCACACCCAGAGCAGAAGTTCTACTTCAGCCAGATCAGGCCTGCAAAGAAACTGCGTTTCACAGGCCTTTGGAAGAGATGTTCCCGGTAGGCTGTAAGAGCACTGTGCAGAGCGAGTTGTTTCTTAGCTTCCCAAGGAGCTGGAAGCAAGATGCTTTGCGGCCCAACTCGCCCTTTGCAAAGAAGCCTGCACGCTGTGCCTTTCAGCTCTAGGGCGATGTAGCACACGCAGAGCAGAAGTTCTAGTTCAGCCAGATCAGGCCTGCAAAGAAACTGCGTTTCACAGGCCTTTGTAAGAGATGTTCCCGGTAGGCTGTAAGAGCACTGTGCAGAGCGAGTTGTTTCTTAGCTTCCCAAAGAGCTGGAAGCAAGATGCTTTGGGGCCCCACTCGCCCTTTGGAAAGAAGCCTGCACGTTGTGCCTTTCAGCTCTAGGGCAATGTAGCACACCCAGAGCAGAAGTTCTACTTCAGCCAGATCAGGCCTGCAAAGAAACTGCGTTTGAGATGCCTTTGTAAGAGATGTTCCCGGTAGGCTGTAAAAGCACTGTGCAGAGCGAGTTGTTTCTTAGCTTCCCAAAGAGCTGGAAGCAAGATGCTTTGGGGCCCAACTCGCCCTTTAGAAAGAAGCCTGCACGTTGCGCCTTTCAGCTCTAGGGCAATGTAGGACACCCAGATCAGAAGTTCTACTTCAGCCAGATCAGGCCTGCAAAGAAACTGCGTTTCACAGGCCTTTGTAAGAGATGTTCCCAGTAGGCTGTAAGAGCACTGTGCAGAGCGAGTTGTTTCTTAGCTTCCCAAAGAGCTGGAAGCAAGTTGCTTTGGGGCCCAACTCGCCCTTTGGAAAGAAGCCTGCACGTTGTGCCTTTCAGCTCAGGGCCAATGTAGAACACCCAGAGCAGAAGTTCTACTTCAGCCATATCAGGCCTGCAAAGAAACTCGTTTCACAGGCCTTTGTAAGAGATGTTCCCGGTAGGCTGTAAGAGCACTGTGCAGAGCGAGTTGTTTCTTAGCTTCCCAAAGAGCTGGAAGCAAGATGCTTTGGGGCCCAACTCGCTCTTTGGAAAGAAGCCTGCACGCTGTGCCTTTCAGCTCTAGGGCAATGTAGCACATGCAGAGCAGAAGTTCTACTTCAGCCAGATCAGGCCTGCAAAGAAACTGCGTTTCACAGGCCTTTGTAAGAGATGTTCCCGGTAGGCTGTAAGAGCACTGTGCAGAGCGAGTTGTTTCATAGCTAGCCCAAAGAGCTGGAAGCAAGATGCTTTGGGGCCCAACTCGCCCTTTGGAAAGAAGCCTGCACGTTGTGCCTTTCAGCTCTAGGGCCATGTAGCACACCCAGAGCAGAAGTTCTACTTCAGCCAGATCAGGCCTGCAAAGAAACTGCGTTTCACAGGCCTTTGTAAGAGATGTTGCCGGTAGAATGTAAGAGCACTGTGCAGAGCGAGTTGTTTCTTAGCTTCCCAAAGAGCTGGAAGCAAGATGCTTTGGGGCCCAACTCACCCTTTGGAAAGAAGCCTGCACGTTGTGCCTTTCAGCTCTAGGCAATGTAGCACACGCAGAGCAGAAGTTCTAGTTCAGCCAGATCAGGCCTGCAAAGAAACAGCGTTTCACAGGCCTTTGTAAGAGATGTTCCCGGTAGGCTGTAAGAGCACTGTGCAGAGCGAGTTGTTTCTTAGCTTCCCAAAGAGCTGGAAGCAAGATGCTTTGGGGCCCAACTCGCCCTTTGGAAAGAAGCCTGCACGTTGTGCCTTTCAGCTCTAGGGCAATGTAGCACACCCAGAGCAGAAGTTCTACTTCAGCCAGATCAGGCCTGCAAAGAAACTGCGTTTGAGATGCCTTTTTAAGAGATGTTCCCGGTAGGCTGTAAAAGCACTGTGCAGAGCGAGTTGTTTCTTAGCTTCCCAAAGAGCTGGAAGCAAGATGCTTTGGGGCCCAGCTCGCCCTTTAGAAAGAAGCCTGAACGTTGCGCCTTTCAGCTCTAGGGCAATGTAGCACACCCAGATCAGAAGTTCTACTTCAGCCAGATCCGGCCTGCAAAGAAACTGCGTTTCACAGGACTTTGTAAGAGATGTTCCCAGTAGGCTGTAAGAGCACTGTGCAGAGCGAGTTGTTTCTTAGCTTCCCAAAGAGCTGGAAGCAAGATGCTTTGGGGCCCAACTCACCCTTTGGAAAGAAGCCTGCACGTTGTGCCTTTCAGCTCTAGGCAATGTAGCACACGCAGAGCAGAAGTTCTACTCCAGCCATATCAGGCCTGCAAAGAAACTCGTTTCACAGGCCTTTGTAAGAGATGTTCCCGGTAGGCTGTAAGAGCACTGTGCAGAACGAGTTGTTTCTTAGCTTCCCAAAGAGCTGGAAGCAAGATGCTTTGGGGCCCAAATCGCCCTTTGGAAAGAAGCCTGCACGTTGTGCCTTTCAGCTCTAGGGCAATGTAGCACACCCAGAGCAGAAATTCCACTTCAGCCAGATCAGGCCTGCAAAGAAACTGCGTTTCACAGGCCTTTGTAGTAGATGTTCCCGGTAGGCTGTAAGAGCACTATGCAGAGCGTGTTGTTTCTTAGCTTCCCAAGGAGCTGGAAGCAAGATGCTTTGGGGCCCCACTCGCCCTTTGGAAAGAAGCCTGCACGTTGTCCCTTTCAGCTCTAGGGCAATGTAGCACACCCAGAGCAGAAGTTCTACATCAGCCAGATCAGGACTGCAAAGAAACTGAGTTTCACAGGCCTTTGTAAGAGATGTTCCCGGTAGGCTGTAAGAGCACTGTGCAGAGCGAGTTGTTTCTTAGCTTCCCAAAGAGCTGGAAGCAAGATGCTTTGGGGCCCAACTCGCCCTTTGGAAAGAAGCCTGCACGTTGTGCCTTTCAGCTCTAGGGCAATGTAGAGCACCCAGAGCAGAAGTTCCACTTCAGCCAGATCAGGCCTGCAAAGAAACTGCGTTTCACAGGCCTTTGTAAGAGATGTTCCCGGTAGGCTGTAAAAGCACTGTGCAGAGCGAGTTGTTTCTTAGCTTCCCAAAGAGCTGGAAGCAAGATGCTTTGCGGACCAACTCGCCCTTTGGAACGAAGCCTGCACGTTGTGCCTTTCATCTCTAGCGCCATGTAGCACACCCAGAGCAGAAGTTCTAGTTCAGCCAGATCAGGCCTGGAAACAAACTGCATTTCACAGGCCTTTGTAACTGATCCTCCCGGTAGGCTGTAAGAGCACTGTGCAGAGCGAGTTGTTTCTTAGCTTCCCAAAGAGCTGGAAGCAAGATGCTTTGGGGCCCAACTCGCCCTTTGGAAAGAAGCCTGCACGTTGTGCCTTTCAGCTCTAGGCCAATGTAGCACACACAGAGCAGAAGTTCTACTTCAGCCAGATCAGGCCCCAAAGAAACTGCGTTTGAGATGCCTTTGTAAGAGTTGTTCCCGGTAGGCTGTAAGAGCACTGTGCAGAGCGAGTTGTTTCTTAGCTTCCCAAAGAGCTGGAAGCAAGATGCTTTGGGGCACAACTCGCCCTTTGGAAAGAAGCCTGCACGTTGTGCCTTTCAGCTCTAGGGCAATGTAGCACACCCAGAGCAGAAGTTCTAGTTCAGCCAGATCAGGCCTGCAAAGAAACTGCGTTTCACAGGCCTTTGTAAGAGATGTTCCCGGTAGGCTGTAAGAGCACTGTGCAGAGCGAGTTGTTTCTTAGCTTTCCAAAGAGCTGGAAGCAAGATACTTTGGGGCCCTACTCGCCCTTTGGAAAGAAGCCTGCACGTTGTGCCTTTCAGCTATAGGGCAATGTGGCACACCCAGAGCAGAAGTTCTACTTTAGCCAGCTCAGGCCTGCAAACAAACTGCGTTTCACAGGCCTTTGTAAGAGATGCTCACGGTAGGCTGTAAGAGCACTGCGCACAGCGAGTTGTTTCTTAGCTTCCCAAAGAGCTGGAAGCAAGATGCTTTGGGGCCCAACTCGCCCTTTGGAAAGAAGCCTGCACGTTGAGCCTTTCAGCTCTAGGTCCATGTAGCACACCCAGAGCAGAAGTTCTACTTCAGCCAGATCAGGCCTGCAAAGAAACTGCGTTTCACAGGCCTTTGTAAGAGATGTTCCCGGTAGGCTGTAAGAGCACTGTGCAGAGCGAGTTGTTCTTAGCTTCCCAAAGAGCTGGAAGCAAGATGCTTTGGGGCCCAACTCACCCTTTGGAAAGAAGCCTGCACGTTGTGCCTTTCAGCTCTAGGCCAATGTAGCAACCCAGAGCAGAAGTTCTACTTCAGCCAGATCAGGCCTGCAAAGAAACTGCGTTTCACAGGCCTTTGTAAGAGATGTTCCCGGTAGGCTGTAAGAGCACTGTGCAGAGCGAGTTGTTTCTTAGCTTCCCAAAGAGCTGGAAGCAAGATGCTTTGGGGCCCAACTCGCCCTTTGGAAAGAAGCCTGCACGTTGTGCCTTTCAGCTCTAGGGCAATGTAGCACACCCAGAGCAGAAGTTCTACTTCAGCCAGATCAGGCCTGCAAAGAAACTGCGTTTCACAGGCCTTTGGAAGAGATGTTCCCGGTAGGCTGTAAGAGCACTGTGCAGAGCGAGTTGTTTCTTAGCTTCCCAAGGAGCTGGAAGCAAGATGCTTTGCGGCCCAACTCGCCCTTTGCAAAGAAGCCTGCACGCTGTGCCTTTCAGCTCTAGGGCGATGTAGCACACGCAGAGCAGAAGTTCTAGTTCAGCCAGATCAGGCCTGCAAAGAAACTGCGTTTCACAGGCCTTTGTAAGAGATGTTCCCGGTAGGCTGTAAGAGCACTGTGCAGAGCGAGTTGTTTCTTAGCTTCCCAAAGAGCTGGAAGCAAGATGCTTTGGGGCCCCACTCGCCCTTTGGAAAGAAGCCTGCACGTTGTGCCTTTCAGCTCTAGGGCAATGTAGCACACCCAGAGCAGAAGTTCTACTTCAGCCAGATCAGGCCTGCAAAGAAACTGCGTTTGAGATGCCTTTGTAAGAGATGTTCCTGGTAGGCTGTAAAAGCACTGTGCAGAGCGAGTTGTTTCTTAGCTTCCCAAAGAGCTGGAAGCAAGATGCTTTGGGGCCCAACTCGCCCTTTAGAAAGAAGCCTGCACGTTGCGCCTTTCAGCTCTAGGGCAATGTAGGACACCCAGATCAGAAGTTCTACTTCAGCCAGATCAGGCCTGCAAAGAAACTGCGTTTCACAGGCCTTTGTAAGAGATGTTCCCAGTAGGCTGTAAGAGCACTGTGCAGAGCGAGTTGTTTCTTAGCTTCCCAAAGAGCTGGAAGCAAGATGCTTTGGGGCCCAACTTGCCCTTTGGAAAGAAGCCTGCACGTTGTGCCTTTCAGCTCAGGGCCAATGTAGAACACCCAGAGCAGAAGTTCTACTTCAGCCATATCAGGTTGCAAAGAAACTCGTTTCACAGGCCTTTGTAAGAGATGTTCCCGGTAGGCTGTAAGAGCACTGTGCACAGCGAGTTGTTTCTTAGCTTCCCAAAGAGCTGGAAGCAAGATGCTTTGGGGCCCAACTCGCTCTTTGGAAAGAAGCCTGCACGCTGTGCCTTTCAGCTCTAGGGCAATGTAGCACATGCAGAGCAGAAGTTCTACTTCAGCCAGCTCAGGCCTGCAAACAAACTGCGTTTCACAGGCCTTTGTAAGAGATGTTCCCGGTAGGCTGTAAGAGCACTGTGCAGAGCGAGTTGTTTCATAGCTAGCCCAAAGAGCTGGAAGCAAGATGCTTTGGGGCCCAACTCGCCCTTTGGAAAGAAGCCTGCATGTTGTGCCTTTCAGCTCTAGGGCCATGTAGCACACCCAGAGCAGAAGTTCTACTTCAGCCAGATCAGGCCTGCAAAGAAACTGCGTTTCACAGGCCTTTGTAAGAGATGTTGCCGGTAGAATGTAAGAGCACTGTGCAGAGCGACTTGTTTCTTAGCTTCCCAAAGAGCTGGAAGCAAGATGCTTTGGGGCCCAACTCGCCCTTTGGAAAGAAGCCTGCACGTTGTGCCTTTCAGCTCAGGGCCAATGTAGAACACCCAGAGCAGAAGTTCTACTTCAGCCATATCAGGCCTGCAAAGAAACTCGTTTCACAGGCCTTTGTAAGAGATGTTCCCGGTAGGCTGTAAGAGCACTGTGCAGAGCGAGTTGTTTCTTAGCTTCCCAAAGAGCTGGAAGCAAGATGCTTTGGGGCCCAACTCGCCCTTTGGAAAGAAGCCTGCACGTTGTTCCTTTCAGCTTAGGGCCAATGTAGAACACCCAGAGCAGAAGTTCTACTTCAGCCATATCAGGCCTGCAAAGAAACTCGTTTCACAGGCCTTTGTAAGAGATGTTCCCGGTAGGCTGCAAGAGCACTGTGCAGAGCGAGTTGTTTCTTAGCTTCCCAAAGAGCTGGAAGCAAGATGCTTTGGGGCCCAACTCGCCCTTTGGAAAGAAGCCTGCACGCTGTGCCTTTCAGCTCTAGGGCAATGTACCACATGCAGAGCAGAAGTTCTACTTCAGCCAGATCAGGCCTGCAAAGAAACTGCGTTTCACAGGCCTTTGGAAGAGATGTTCCCGGTAGGCTGTAAGAGCACTGTGCAGAGCGAGTTGTTTCTTAGCTTCCCAAAGAGCTGGAAGCAAGGTGCTTTGGGGCCCAACTCGCCCTTTGGAAAGAAGACTGCACGTTGTGCCTTTCAGCTCTAGGCCAATGTAGCACACCCAGAGCAGAAGTTCCACTTCATCCAGATCAGGCCTGCAAAGAAACTGCGTTTCACAGGCCTTTGTAAGAGATGTTCCCGGTAGGCTGTAAGAGCACTGTGCAGAGCGAGTTGTTTCTTAGCTTCCCAAAGAGCTGGAAGCAAGATGCTTTGGGGCCCAAATCGCCCTTTGGAAAGAAGCCTGCACGTTGTGCCTTTCAGCTCTAGGGCAATGTAGCACACCCAGAGCAGAAGTTCCACTTCAGCCAGATCAGGCCTGCAAAGAAACTGCGTTTCACAGGCCTTTGTAAGAGATGTTCCCAGTAGGCTGTAAGAGCACTGTGCAGAGCGAGTTGTTTCTTAGCTTCCCAAAGTTCTGGAAGCAAGATGCTTTGGGGCCCAACTCGCCCTGTGGAAAGAAGCCTGCACGTTGTGCCTTTCAGCTCAGGGCCAATGTAGAACACCCAGAGCAGAAGTTCTACTTCAGCCATATCAGGCCTGCAAAGAAACTCGTTTCACAGGCCTTTGTAAGAGATGTTCCCGGTAGGCTGTAAGAGCACTGTGCAGAGCGAGTTGTTTCTTAGCTTCCCAAAGAGCTGGAAGCAAGATGCTTTGGGGCCCAACTCGCCCTTTGGAAAGAAGCCTGCACGTTGTGCCTTTCAGCTCTAGGCCAATGTAGCACACACAGAGCAGAAGTTCTACTTCAGCCAGATCAGGCCGGCAAAGAAACTGCGTTTGAGAGGCCTTTGTAAGAGATGTTCCCGGTAGGCTGTAAGAGCACTGTGCAGAGCGAGTTGTTTCTTAGCTTCCCAAAGAGCTGGAAGCAAGATGCTTTGGGGCCCAACTCGCCCTTTGGAAAGAAGCCTGCACGTTGTGCCTTTCAGCTCTAGGGCAATGTAGCACACCCAGAGCAGAAGGTCTAGTTCAGCCAGATCAGGCCTGCAAAGAAACTGCGTTTCACAGGCCTTTGTAAGAGATGTTCCCGGTAGGCTGTAAGAGCACTGTGCAGAGCGAGTTGTTTCTTAGCTTTCCAAAGAGCTGGAAGCAAGATACTTTGGGGCCCTACTCGCCATTGGAAAGAAGCCTGCACGTTGTGCCTTTCAGCTATTGGGCAATGTGGCACACCCAGAGCAGAAGTTCTACTTTAGCCAGCTCAGGCCTGCAAACAAACTGCGTTTCACAGGCCTTTGTAAGAGATGCTCACGGTAGGCTGTAAGAGCACTGCGCACAGCGAGTTGTTTCTTAGCTTCCCAAAGAGCTGGAAGCAAGATGCTTTGGGGCCCAACTCGCCCTTTGGAAAGAAGCCTGCACGTTGAGCCTTTCAGCTCTAGGGCAATGTAGCACACCCAGAGCAGAAGTTCTACTTCAGCCAGATCAGGCCTGCAAAGAAACTGCGTTTCACAGGCCTTTGTAAGAGATGTTCCCGGTAGGCTGTAAGAGCACTGTGCAGAGCGAGTTGATTCTTAGCTTTCCAAAGAGCTGGAAGCAAGATACTTTGGGGCCCTACTCGCAATTGGAATGAAGCCTGCACGTTGTGCCTTTCAGCTATTGGGCAATGTGGCACACCCAGAGCAGAAGTTCTACTTTAGCCAGCTCAGGCCTGCAAACAAACTGCGTTTCACAGGCCTTTGTAAGAGATGCTCACGGTAGGCTGTAAGAGCACTGCGCACAGCGAGTTGTTTCTTAGCTTCCCAAAGAGCTGGAAGCAAGATGCTTTGGGGCCCAACTCGCCCTTTGGAAAGAAGCCTGCACGTTGAGCCTTTCAGCTCTAGGTCCATGTAGCACACCCAGAGCAGAAGTTCTACTTCAGCCAGATCAGGCCTGCAAAGAAACTGCGTTTCACAGGCCTTTGTAAGAGATGTTCCCGGTAGGCTGTAAGAGCACTGTGCAGAGCGAGTTGTTCTTAGCTTCCCAAAGAGCTGGAAGCAAGATGCTTTGGGGCCCAACTCACCCTTTGGAAAGAAGCCTGCACGTTGTGCCTTTCAACTCTAGGCCAATGTAGCACACCCAGAGCAGAAGTTCTAGTTCAGCCAGATCAGGCCTGCAAAGAAACTGCGTTTCACAGGCCTTTGTAAGAGATGTTCCCGGTAGGCTGTAAGAGCACTGTGCAGAGCGAGTTGTTTCTTAGCTTCCCAAAGAGCTGGAAGCAAGATGCTTTGGGGCCCAACTCGCCCTTTGGAAAGAAGCCTGCACGTTGTGCCTTTCAGCTCTAGGCCAATGTAGCACACCCAGAGCAGAAGTTCTACTTCAGCCAGATCAGGCCTGCAAAGAAACTGCGTTTCACAGGCCTTTGGAAGAGATGTTCCCGGTAGGCTGTAAGAGCACTGTGCAGAGCGAGTTGTTTCTTAGCTTCCCAAGGAGCTGGAAGCAAGATGCTTTGCGGCCCAACTCGCCCTTTGCAAAGAAGCCTGCACGCTGTGCCTTTCAGCTCTAGGGCGATGTAGCACACGCAGAGCAGAAGTTCTAGTTCAGCCAGATCAGGCCTGCAAAGAAACTGCGTTTCACAGGCCTTTGTAAGAGATGTTCCCGGTAGGCTGTAAGAGCACTGTGCAGAGCGAGTTGTTTCTTAGCTTCCCAAAGAGCTGGAAGCAAGATGCTTTGGGGCCCCACTCGCCCTTTGGAAAGAAGCCTGCACGTTGTGCCTTTCAGCTCTAGGGCAATGTAGCACACCCAGAGCAGAAGTTCTACTTCAGCCAGATCAGGCCTGCAAAGAAACTGCGTTTGAGATGCCTTTGTAACAGATGTTCCCGGTAGGCTGTAAAAGCACTGTGCAGAGCGAGTTGTTTCTTAGCTTCCCAAAGAGCTGGAAGCAAGATGCTTTGGGGCCCAACTTGCCCTTTAGAAAGAAGCCTGCACGTTGCGCCTTTCAGCTCTAGGGCAATGTAGGACACCCAGATCAGAAGTTCTACTTCAGCCAGATCAGGCCTGCAAAGAAACTGCGTTTCACAGGCCTTTGTAAGAGATGTTCCCAGTAGGCTGTAAGAGCACTGTGCAGAGCGAGTTGTTTCTTAGCTTCCCAAAGAGCTGGAAGCAAGATGCTTTGGGGCCCAACTCGCCCTTTGGAAAGAAGCCTGCACGTTGTGCCTTTCAGCTCAGGGCCAATGTAGAACACCCAGAGCAGAAGTTCTACTTCAGCCATATCAGGCCTGCAAAGAAACTCGTTTCACAGGCCTTTGTAAGAGATGTTCCCGGTAGGCTGTAAGAGCACTGTGCAGAGCGAGTTGTTTCTTAGCTTCCCAAAGAGCTGGAAGCAAGATGCTTTGGGGCCCAACTCGCTCTTTGGAAAGAAGCCTGCACGCTGTGCCTTTCAGCTCTAGGGCAATGTAGCACATGCAGAGCAGAAGTTCTACTTCAGCCAGATCAGGCCTGCAAAGAAACTGTGTTTCACAGGCCTTTGTAAGAGATGTTCCCGGTAGGCTGTAAGAGCACTGTGCAGAGCGAGTTGTTTCATAGCTAGCCCAAAGAGCTGGAAGCAAGATGCTTTGGGGCCCAACTCGCCCTTTGGAAAGAAGCCTGCACGTTGTGCCTTTCAGCTCTAGGGCCATGTAGCACACCCAGAGCAGAAGTTCTACTTCAGCCAGATAAGGCCTGCAAAGAAACTGCGTTTCACAGGCCTTTGTAAGAGATGTTGCCGGTAGAATGTAAGAGCACTGTGCAGAGCGACTTGTTTCTTAGCTTCCCAAAGAGCTGGAAGCAAGATGCTTTGGGGCCCAACTCGCCCTTTGGAAAGAAGCCTGCACGTTGTGCCTTTCAGCTCAGGGCCAATGTAGAACACCCAGAGCAGAAGTTCTACTTCAGCCATATCAGGCCTGCAAAGAAACTCGTTTCACAGGCCTTTGTAAGAGATGTTCCCGGTAGGCTGTAAGAGCACTGTGCAGAGCGAGTTGTTTCTTAGCTTCCCAAAGAGCTGGAAGCAAGATGCTTTGGGGCCCAACTCGCCCTTTGGAAAGAAGCCTGCACGCTGTGCCTTTCAGCTCTAGGCCAATGTAGCACACGCAAAGCCGAAGTTCTACTTCAGCCAGATCAGGCCTGCAAAGAAACTGCGTTTCACAGGCCTTTGGAAGAGATGTTCCCGGTAGGCTGTAAGAGCACTGTGCAGAGCGAGTTGTTTCTTAGCTTCCCAAAGAGCTGGAAGCAAGATGCTTTGGGGCCCAAATCGCCCTTTGGAAAGAAGCCTGCACGTTGTGCCTTTCAGCTCTAGGGCAATGTAGCACACCCAGAGCAGAAGTTCCACTTCAGCCAGATCAGGCCTGCAAAGAAACTGCGTTTCACAGGCCTTTGTAATAGATGTTCCCGGTAGGCTGTAAGAGCACTGTGCAGAGCGTGTTGTTTCTTAGCTTCCCAAGGAGCTGGCAGCAAGATGCTTTGGGGCCCAACTCGCCCTTTGGAAAGAAGCCTGCACGTTGTGCCTTTCAGCTCTAGGGCAATGTAGCACACCCAGAGCAGAAGTTCCACTTCAGCCAGATCAGGCCTGCAAAGAAATTGCGTTTCACAGGCCTTTGGAAGAGATGTTCCCGGTAGGCTGTAAGAGCACTGTGCAGAGCGAGTTGTTTCTTAGCTTCCCAAGGAGCTGGAAGCAAGATGCTTTGCGGCCCAACTCGCCCTTTGCAAAGAAGCCTGCACGCTGTGCCTTTCAGCTCTAGGGCGATGTAGCACACGCAGAGCAGAAGTTCTAGTTCAGCCAGATCAGGCCTGCAAAGAAACTGCGTTTCACAGGCCTTTGTAAGAGATGTTCCCGGTAGGCTGTAAGAGCACTGTGCAGAGCGAGTTGTTTCTTAGCTTCCCAAAGAGCTGGAAGCAAGATGCTTTGGGGCCCCACTCGCCCTTTGGAAAGAAGCCTGCACGTTGTGCCTTTCAGCTCTAGGGCAATGTAGCACACCCAGAGCAGAAGTTCTACTTCAGCCAGATCAGGCCTGCAAAGAAACTGCGTTTGAGATGCCTTTGTAACAGATGTTCCCGGTAGGCTGTAAAAGCACTGTGCAGAGCGAGTTGTTTCTTAGCTTCCCAAAGAGCTGGAAGCAAGATGCTTTGGGGCCCAACTCGCCCTTTAGAAAGAAGCCTGCACGTTGCGCCTTTCAGCTCTAGGGCAATGTAGGACACCCAGATCAGAAGTTCTACTTCAGCCAGATCAGGCCTGCAAAGAAACTGCGTTTCACAGGCCTTTGTAAGAGATGTTCCCAGTAGGCTGTAAGAGCACTGTGCAGAGCGAGTTGTTTCTTAGCTTCCCAAAGAGCTGGAAGCAAGATGCTTTGGGGCCCAACTCGCCCTTTGGAAAGAAGCCTGCACGTTGTGCCTTTCAGCTCAGGGCCAATGTAGAACACCCAGAGCAGAAGTTCTACTTCAGCCATATCAGGCCTGCAAAGAAACTCGTTTCACAGGCCTTTGTAAGAGATGTTCCCGGTAGGCTGTAAGAGCACTGTGCAGAGCGAGTTGTTTCTTAGCTTCCCAAAGAGCTGGAAGCAAGATGCTTTGGGGCCCAACTCGCTCTTTGGAAAGAAGCCTGCACGCTGTGCCTTTCAGCTCTAGGGCAATGTAGCACATGCAGAGCAGAAGTTCTACTTCAGCCAGATCAGGCCTGCAAAGAAACTGTGTTTCACAGGCCTTTGTAAGAGATGTTCCCGGTAGGCTGTAAGAGCACTGTGCAGAGCGAGTTGTTTCATAGCTAGCCGAAAGAGCTGGAAGCAAGATGCTGTGGGGCCCAACTCGCCCTTTGGAAAGAAGCCTGCACGTTGTGCCTTTCAGCTCTAGGGCCATGTAGCACACCCAGAGCAGAAGTTCTACTTCAGCCAGATCAGGCCTGCAAAGAAACTGCGTTTCACAGGCCTTTGTAAGAGATGTTGCCGGTAGAATGTAAGAGCACTGTGCAGAGCGACTTGTTTCTTAGCTTCCCAAAGAGCTGGAAGCAAGATGCTTTGGGGCCCAACTCGCCCTTTGGAAAGAAGCCTGCACGTTGTGCCTTTCAGCTCAGGGCCAATGTAGAACACCCAGAGCAGAAGTTCTACTTCAGCCATATCAGGCCTGCAAAGAAACTCGTTTCACAGGCCTTTGTAAGAGATGTTCCCGGTAGGCTGTAAGAGCACTGTGCAGAGCGAGTTGTTTCTTAGCTTCCCAAAGAGCTGGAAGCAAGATGCTTTGGGGCCCAACTCGCCCTTTGGAAAGAAGCCTGCACGCTGTGCCTTTCAGCTCTAGGCCAATGTAGCACACGCAAAGCCGAAGTTCTACTTCAGCCAGATCAGGCCTGCAAAGAAACTGCGTTTCACAGGCCTTTGGAAGAGATGTTCCCGGTAGGCTGTAAGAGCACTGTGCAGAGCGAGTTGTTTCTTAGCTTCCCAAAGAGCTGGAAGCAAGATGCTTTGGGGCCCAAATCGCCCTTTGGAAAGAAGCCTGCACGTTGTGCCTTTCAGCTCTAGGGCAATGTAGCACACCCAGAGCAGAAGTTCCACTTCAGCCAGATCAGGCCTGCAAAGAAACTGCGTTTCACAGGCCTTTGTAAGAGATGTTCCCGGTAGGCTGTAAGAGCACTGTGCAGAGCGTGTTGTTTCTTAGCTTCCCAAGGAGCTGGAAGCAAGATGCTTTGGGGCCCAACTCGCCCTTTGGAAAGAAGCCTGCACGTTGTGCCTTTCAGCTCTAGGGCAATGTAGCACACCCAGAGCAGAAGTTCTACATCAGCCAGATCAGGCCTGCAAAGAAACTGAGTTTCACAGGCCTTTGTAA
Source organism: Equus caballus (assembly GCF_041296265.1). NCBI lineage: Eukaryota > Metazoa > Chordata > Mammalia > Perissodactyla > Equidae > Equus > Equus caballus. The sequence goes on along the minus strand of NC_091688.1, from coordinate 50,058,262 downwards.
GAGATGTTCCCCGTAGGCTGTAAGAGCACTGTGCAGAGCGAGTTGTTTCTTAGCTTCCCAAAGAGCTGGAAGCAAGATGCTTTGCGGCCCAACTCGCCCTTTGGAAAGATGCCTGCACGTTGTTCCTTTCAGCTCTAGGGCAATGTAGCACACCCAGAGCAGAAGTTCTACTTCAGCCAGATCAGGCCTGCAAAGAAACTGCATTTCACAGGCCTTTGTAGTGATGCTCCCGGTGGGCTGTAAGAGCACTGTGCAGAGCGAGTTGTTTCATAGCTAGCCCAATGAGCTGGAAGCAAGATGCTTTGGGGCCCAACTCACCCTTTGGAAAGAAGCCTGCACGTTGTGCCTTTCAGCTCTAGGCCAATGTAGCACACCCAGAGCAGAAGTTCTACTTCAGCCAGCTCAGGCCGGCAAAGAAACTGCGTTTGAGAGGCCTTTGAAAGAGATGTTCCCGGTAGGCTGTAACAGCACTGTGCAGAGCGAGTTCTTTCTTAGCTTCCCAAAGAGCTGGAAGCAAGATGCTTCGGGGCCCAACTCGCCCTTTGGAAAGAAGCCTGCACGTTGTGCCTTTCAACTCTAGGCCAAGGTAGCACACCCAGAGCAGAAGTTCTAGTTCAGCCAGATCAGGCCTGCAAAGAAACTGCGTTTCACAGGCCTTTGTAAGAGATGTTCCCGGTAGGCTGTAAGAGCACTGTGCAGAGCGAGTTGTTTCTTAGCTTTCCACAGAGCTGGAAGCAAGATACTTTGGGGCCCTACTCGCCCTTTGGAAAGAAGCCTGCACGTTGTGCCTTTCAGCTCTAGGGCAATGTGGCACACCCAGAGCAGAAGTTCTACTTCAGCCAGCTCAGGCCTGCAAAGAAACTGCGTTTCACAGGCCTTTGTAAGAGATGATCACGGTAGGCTGTAAGAGCACTGCGCACAGCGAGTTGTTTCTTAGCTTCCCAAAGAGCTGGAAGCAAGATGCATTGGGGCCCAACTCGCCCTTTGGAAAGAAGCCTGCACGTTGAGCCTTTCAGCTCTAGGTCCATGTAGCACACCCAGAGCAGAAGTTCCACTTCAGCCAGATCAGGCCTGCAAAGAAACTGCGTTGCACAGGCCTTTGTAAGAGATGTTCCCGGTAGGCTGTAAGAGCACTGTGCAGAGCGAGTTGTTCTTAGCTTCCCAAAGAGCTGGAAGCAAGATGCTTTGGGGCCCAACTCACCCTTTGGAAAGAAGCCTGCACGTTGTGCCTTTCAGCTCTAGGCCAATGTAGCACACCCAGAGCAGAAGTTCTACTTCAGCCAGACCAGGCCTGCAAAGAAACTGCGTTTCACAGGCCTTTGTAAGAGATGTTCCCGGTAGGCTGTAAGAGCACTGTGCAGAGCGAGTTGTTTCTTAGCTTCCCAAAGAGCTGGAAGCAAGATGCTTTGGGGCCCAACTCGCCCTTTGGAAAGAAGCCTGCACGCTGTGCCTTTCAGCTCTAGGGCAATGTACCACATGCAGAGCAGAAGTTCTACTTCAGCCAGATCAGGCCTGCAAAGAAACTGCGTTTCACAGGCCTTTGTAAGAGATGTTCCCGGTAGGCTGTAAGAGCACTGTGCAGAGCGAGTTGTTTCATAGCTAGCCCAAAGAGCTGGAAGCAAGATGCTTTGGGGCCCAACTCGCCCTTTGGAAAGAAGCCTGCACGTTGTGCCTTTCAGCTCTAGGGTCATGTAGCACACCCAGAGCAGAAGTTCTACTTCAGCCAGATCAGGCCTGCAAAGAAACTGCGTTTCACAGGCCTTTGGAAGAGATGTTCCCGGTAGGCTGTAAGAGCACTGTGGAGAGCGACTTGTTTCTTAGCTTCCCAAAGAGCTGGAAGCAAGATGCTTTGGGGCCCAACCCGCCCTTTGGAAAGAAGCCTGCACGTTGTGCCTTTCAGCTCAGGGTCAATGTAGAACACCCAGAGCAGAAGTTCTACTTCAGCCAGATCAGGCCTGCAAAGAAACTCGTTTCACAGGCCTTTGTAAGAGATGTTCCCGGTAGGCTGTAAGAGCACTGTGCAGAGCGAGTTGTTTCTTAGCTTCCCAAAGAGCTGGAAGCAAGATGCTTTGGGGCCCAACTCGCCCTTTGGAAAGAAGCCTGCACGCTGTGCCTTTCAGCTCTAGGGCAATGTAGCACACGCAGAGCAGAAGTTCTACTTCAGCCAGATCAGGCCTGCAAAGAAACTGCGTTGCACAGGCCTTTGGAAGAGATGTTCCCGGTAGGCTGTAAGAGCACTGTGCAGAGCGAGTTGTTTCTTAGCTTCCCAAAGAGCTGGAAGCAAGATGCTTTGGGGCCCAACTCACCCTTTGGAAAGAAGCCTGCACGTTGTGCCTTACAGCTCTAGGCCAATGTAGCACACCCAGAGCAGTTCAACTTCAGCCAGATCAGGCCTGCAAAGAAACTGCGTTTCACAGGCCTTTGGAAGAGATGTTCCCGGTAGGCTGTAAGAGCACTGTGCAGAGCGAGTTGTTTCTTAGCTTCCCAAAGAGCTGGAAGCAAGGTGCTTTGGGGCCCAACTCGCCCTTTGGAAAGAAGACTGCACGTTGTGCCTTTCAGCTCTAGGCCAATGTAGCACACCCAGAGCAGAAGTTCCACTTCATCCAGATCAGGCCTGCAAACAAACTGCGTTTCACAGGCCTTTGGAAGAGATGTTCCCGGTAGGCTGTAAGAGCACTGTGCAGAGCGAGTTGTTTCTTAGCTTCCCAAAGAGCTGGAAGCAAGATGCTTTGGGGCCCAACTCGCCCTGTGGAAAGAAGCCTGCACGTTGTGCCTTTCAGCTCAGGGCCAATGTAGAACACCCAGAGCAGAAGTTCTACTTCAGCCATATCAGGCCTGCAAAGAAACTCGTTTCACAGGCCTTTGTAAGAGATGTTCCCGGTAGGCTGTAAGAGCACTGTGCAGAGCGAGTTGTTTCTTAGCTTCCCAAAGATCTGGAAGCAAGATGCTTTGGGGCCCAAATCGCCCTTTTGAAAGAAGCCTGCACGTTGTGCCTTTCAGCTGTAGGGCAATGTAGCACACCCTGAGCAGAAGTTCCACTTCAGCCAGATCAGGCCTGCAAAGAAACTGCGTTTCACAGGCATTTGTAATAGATGTTCCCGGTAGGCTGTAAGAGCACTGTGCAGAGCGTGTTGTTTCTTAGCTTCCCAAGGAGCTGGAAGCAAGATGCTTTGGGGCCCATCTCGCCCTTTGGAAAGAAGCCTGCACGTTGTGCCTTTCAGCTCTAGGGCAATGTAGCACACCCAGAGCAGAAGTTCTACATCAGCCAGATCAGGACTGCAAAGAAACTGAGTTTCACAGGCCTTTGTAAGAGATGTTCCCGGTAGGCTGTAAGAGCACTGTGCAGAGCGAGTTGTTTCTTAGCTTCCCAAAGAGCCGGAATCAAGATGCTTTGGGGCCCAACTCGCCCTTTGGAAAGAAGCCTGCACGTTGTGCCTTTCAGCTCAGGGCCAATGTAGAACACCCAGAGCAGAAGTTCTACTTCAGCCATATCAGGCCTGCAAAGAAACTGCGTTTCACAGGCCTTTGTAAGAGATGTTCCCGGTAGGCTGTAAGAGCACTGTGCAGAGCGAGTTGTTTCTTAGCTTCCCAAAGAGCCGGAAGCAAGATGCTTTGGGGCCCAACTCGCCCTTTGGAAAGAAGCCTGCACGTTGTGCCTTTCAGCTCTAGGCCAATGTAGCACACCCAGAGCAGAAGTTCTACTTCAGCCAGATCAGGCCTGCAAAGAAACTGCGTTTGAGATGCCTTTGTAAGTGTTGTTCCCGGTAGGCTGTAAAAGCACTGTGCAGAGCGAGTTGTTTCTTAGCTTCCCAAGGAGCTGGAAGCAAGATGCTTTGCGGCCCAACTCGCCCTTTGCAAAGAAGCCTGCACGTTGTGCCTTTCAGCTCTAGGCAATGTAGCACACGCAGAGCAGAAGTTCTAGTTCAGCCAGATCAGGCCTGCAAGGAAACAGCGTTTCACAGGCCTTTGTAAGAGATGTTCCCGGTAGGCTGTAAGAGCACTGTGCAGAGCGAGTTGTTTCTTAGCTTCCCAAAGAGCTGGAAGCAAGATGCTTTGGGGCCCAACTCGCCCTGTGGAAAGAAGCCTGCACGTTGTGCCTTTCAGCTCAGGGCCAATGTAGAACACCCAGAGCAGAAGTTCTACTCCAGCCATATCAGGCCTGCAAAGAAACTCGTTTCACAGGCCTTTGTAAGAGATGTTCCCGGTAGGCTGTAAGAGCACTGTGCAGAACGAGTTGTTTCTTAGCTTCCCAAAGAGCTGGAAGCAAGATGCTTTGGGGCCCAAATCGCCCTTTGGAAAGAAGCCTGCACGTTGTGCCTTTCAGCTCTAGGGCAATGTAGCACACCCAGAGCAGAAATTCCACTTCAGCCAGATCAGGCCTGCAAAGAAACTGCGTTTCACAGGCCTTTGTAATAGATGTTCCCGGTAGGCTGTAAGAGCACTGTGCAGAGCGTGTTGTTTCTTAGCTTCCCAAGGAGCTGGAAGCAAGATGCTTTGGGGCCCAACTCGCCCTTTGGAAAGAAGCCTGCACGTTGTGCCTTTCAGCTCTAGGGCAATGTAGCACACCCAGAGCAGAAGTTCTACATCAGCCAGATCAGGACTGCAAAGAAACTGAGTTTCACAGGCCTTTGTAAGAGATGTTCCCGGTAGGCTGTAAGAGCACTGTGCAGAGCGAGTTGTTTCTTAGCTTCCCAAAGAGCTGGAAGCAAGATGCTTTGGGGCCCAACTCGCCCTTTGGAAAGAAGCCTGCACGTTGTGCCTTTCAGCTCTAGGGCAATGTAGAGCACCCAGAGCAGAAGTTCCACTTCAGCCAGATCAGGCCTGCAAAGAAACTGCGTTTCACAGGCCTTTGTAAGAGATGTTCCCGGTAGGCTGTAAAAGCACTGTGCAGAGCGAGTTGTTTCTTAGCTTCCCAAAGAGCTGGAAGCAAGATGCTTTGCGGACCAACTCGCCCTTTGGAACGAAGCCTGCACGTTGTGCCTTTCAGCTCTAGCGCCATGTAGCACACCCAGAGCAGAAGTTCTAGTTCAGCCAGATCAGGCCTGCAAAGAAACTGCATTTCACAGGCCTTTGTAACTGATCCTCACGGTAGGCTGTAAGAGCACTGTGCAGAGCGAGTTGTTTCTTAGCTTCCCAAAGAGCTGGAAGCAAGATGCTTTGGGGCCCAACTCGCCCTTTGGAAAGAAGCCTGCACGTTGTGCCTTTCAGCTCTAGGCCAATGTAGCACACACAGAGCAGAAGTTCTACTTCAGCCAGATCAGGCCGGCAAAGAAACTGCGTTTGAGAGGCCTTTGTAAGAGATGTTCCCGGTAGGCTGTAAGAGCACTGTGCAGAGCGAGTTGTTTCTTAGCTTCCCAAAGAGCTGGAAGCAAGATGCTTTGGGGCCCAACTCGCCCTTTGGAAAGAAGCCTGCACGTTGTGCCTTTCAGCTCTAGGGCAATGTAGCACACCCAGAGCAGAAGTTCTAGTTCAGCCAGATCAGGCCTGCAAAGAAACTGCGTTTCACAGGCCTTTGTAAGAGATGTTCCCGGTAGGCTGTAAGAGCACTGTGCAGAGCGAGTTGTTTCTTAGCTTTCCAAAGAGCTGGAAGCAAGATACTTTGGGGCCCTACTCGCCCTTTGGAAAGAAGCCTGCACGTTGTGCCTTTCAGCTATAGGGCAATGTGGCACACCCAGAGCAGAAGTTCTACTTTAGCCAGCTCAGGCCTGCAAACAAACTGCGTTTCACAGGCCTTTGTAAGATATGTTCCCGGTAGGCTGTAAGAGCACTGTGCAGAGCGAGTTGTTTCTTAGCTTCCCAAAGAGCTGGAAGCAAGATGCTTTGGGGCCCAACTCGCCCTTTGGAAAGAAGCCTGCACGTTGTGCCTTTCAGCTCTAGGCCAATGTAGCACACCCAGAGCAGAAGTTCTACTTCAGCCAGATCAGGCCTGCAAAGAAACTGCGTTTCACAGGCCTTTGGAAGAGATGTTCCCGGTAGGCTGTAAGAGCACTGTGCAGAGCGAGTTGTTTCTTAGCTTCCCAAGGAGCTGGAAGCAAGATGCTTTGCGGCCCAACTCGCCCTTTGCAAAGAAGCCTGCACACTGTGCCTTTCAGCTCTAGGGCAATGTAGCACACGCAGAGCAGAAGTTCTAGTTCAGCCAGATCAGGCCTGCAAAGAAACTGCATTTCACAGGCCTTTGTAAGTGATGGTCCCGGTAGGCTGTAAGAGCACTGTGCAGAGCGAGTTGTTTCATAGCTAGCCCAAAGAGCTGGAAGCAAGATGCTTTGGGGACCAACTCGCCTTTTGGAAAGAAGCCTGCACATTGTGCCTTTCAGCTCTAGGGCCATGTAGCACACCCAGAGCAGAAGTTCTACTTCAGCCAGATCAGGCCTGCAAAGACACTGCGTTTCACAGGCCTTTGTAAGAGATGTTCCCCGTAGGCTGTAAGAGCACTGTGCAGAGCGAGTTGTTTCTTAGCTTCCCAAGGAGCTGGAAGCAAGATGCTTTGGGGCCCAACTCGCCCTTTGCAAAGAAGCCTGCACGTTGTGCCTTTCAGCTCTAGGGCAATGTAGCACACCCAGAGCAGAAGTTCTAGTTCAGCCAGATCAGGCCTGCAAAGAAACTGCGTTTCACAGGCCTTTGTAAGAGATGTTCCCGGTAGGCTGTAAGAGCACTGTTCAGAGCGAGTTGTTTCCTATCTTCCCAAAGAGCTGGAAGCAAGATGATTTGGGGCCCAACTCGCCCTTTGGAAAGAAGCCTGCACGTTGTGCCTTTCAGCTCTAGGGCCATGTAGCACACCCAGAGCAGAAGTTCTACTTCAGACAGATCAGGCCTGCAAAGAAACTGCGTTTCAGAGGCCTTTGGAAGAGATGTTCCCGGTAGGCTTTAAGAGCACTGTGCAGAGCGAGTTGTTTCTTAGCTTCCCAAAGAGCTGGAAGCAAGATGCTTTGGGGCCCAACCCGCCCTTTGGAAAGAAGCCTGCACGTTGTGCCTTTCAGCTCAGGGCCAATGTAGAACACCCAGAGCAGAAGTTCTACTTCAGCCAGATCAGGCCTGCAAAGAAACTCGTTTCACAGGCCTTTGTAAGAGATGTTCCCGGTAGGCTGTAAGAGCACTGTGCAGAGCGAGTTGTTTCTTAGCTTCCCAAAGAGCTGGAAGCAAGGTGCTTTGGGGCCCAACTCGCCCTTTGGAAAGAAGACTGCACGTTGTGCCTTTCAGCTCTAGGCCAATGTAGCACACCCAGAGCAGAAGTTCTAGTTCAGCCAGATCAGGCCTGCAAAGAAACTGCGTTTCACAGGCCTTTGGAAGAGATGTTCCCGGTAGGCTGTAAGAGCACTGTGCAGAGCGAGTTGTTTCTTAGCTTCCCAAAGAGCTGGAAGCAAGATGCTTTGGGGCCCAAATCGCCCTTTGGAAAGAAGCCTGCACGTTGTGCCTTTCAGCTCTAGGGCAATGTAGCACACCCAGAGCAGAAGTTCCACTTCAGCCAGATCAGGCCTGCAAAGAAACTGCGTTTCACAGGCCTTTGTAATAGATGTTCCCGGTAGGCTGTAAGAGCACTGTGCAGAGCGTGTTGTTTCTTAGCTTCCCAAGGAGCTGGAAGCAAGATGCTTTGGGGCCCAACTCGCCCTTTGGAAAGAAGCCTGCACGTTGTGCCTTTCAGCTCTAGGGCCATGTAGCACACCCAGAGCAGAAGTTCTACATCAGCCAGATCAGGCCTGCAAAGAAACTGAGTTTCACAGGCCTTTGTAAGAGATGTTCCCCGTAGGCTGTAAGAGCACTGTGCAGAGCGAGTTGTTTCTTAGCTTCCCAAAGAGCTGGAAGCAAGATGCTTTGGGGCCCAACTCGCCCTTTGGAAAGAAGCCTGCACGCTGTGCCTTTCAGCTCTAGGCCAATGTAGCACACGCAAAGCCGAAGTTCTACTTCAGCCAGATCAGGCCTGCAAAGAAACTGCGTTTCACAGGCCTTTGGAAGAGATGTTCCCGGTAGGCTGTAAGAGCACTGTGCAGAGCGAGTTGTTTCTTAGCTTCCCAAAGAGCTGGAAGCAAGATGCTTTGGGGCCCAAATCGCCCTTTGGAAAGAAGCCTGCACGTTGTGCCTTTCAGCTCTAGGGCAATGTAGCACACCCAGAGCAGAAGTTCCACTTCAGCCAGATCAGGCCTGCAAAGAAACTGCGTTTCACAGGCCTTTGTAATAGATGTTCCCGGTAGGCTGTAAGAGCACTGTGCAGAGCGTGTTGTTTCTTAGCTTCCCAAGGAGCTGGAAGCAAGATGCTTTGGGGCCCAACTCGCCCTTTGGAAAGAAGCCTGCACGTTGTGCCTTTCAGCTCTAGGGCCATGTAGCACACCCAGAGCAGAAGTTCTACATCAGGCAGATCAGGCCTGCAAAGAAACTGAGTTTCACAGGCCTTTGTAAGAGATGTTCCCCGTAGGCTGTAAGAGCACTGTGCAGAGCGAGTTGTTTCTTAGCTTCCCAAAGAGCTGGAAGCAAGATGCTTTGCGGCCCAACTCGCCCTTTGGAAAGATGCCTGCACGTTGTTCCTTTCAGGTCTAGGGCAATGTAGCACACCCAGAGCAGAAGTTCTACTTCAGCCAGATCAGGCCTGCAAAGAAACTGCATTTCACAGGCCTTTGTAGTGATGCTCCCGGTGGGCTGTAAGAGCACTGTGCAGAGCGAGTTGTTTCATAGCTAGCCCAATGAGCTGGAAGCAAGATGCTTTGGGGCCCAACTCACCCTTTGGAAAGAAGCCTGCACGTTGTGCCTTTCAGCTCTAGGCCAATGTACCACACCCAGAGCAGAAGTTCTACTTTAGCCAGATCAGGCCTGCAAAGAAACTGCGTTTCACAGGCCTTTGTAAGAGATGTTCCCGGTAGGCTGTAAGAGCACTGTGCAGAGCGAGTTGTTTCTTAGCTTCCCAAAGAGCTGGAAGCAAGATGCTTTGGGGTCCAAATCGGCCTTTGGAAAGAAGCCTGCACGTTGTGCCTTTCAGCTCTAGGGCAATGTATCACACCCAGAGCAGAAGTTCTACTTCAGCCAGATCAGGCCTGCAAAGAAACTGCGTTTGAGATGCCTTTGTAAGAGATGTTCCCGGTAGGCTGTAAAAGCACTGTGCAGAGCGAGTTGTTTCTTAGCTTCCCAAAGAGCTGGAAGCAAGATGCTTTGGGGCCAACTCGCCCTTTGGAAAGAAGCCTGCACGTTGTGCCTTTCAGCTCTAGGGCAATGTAGCACACCCAGATCAGAAGTTCTACTTCAGCCAGATCAGGCCTGCAAAGAAACTGCGTTTCACAGGCCTTTGTAAGAGATGTTCCCAGTAGGCTGTAAGAGCACTGTGCAGAGCGAGTTGTTTCTTATCTTCCCAAAGAGCTGGAAGCAAGATGCTTTGGGGCCCAACTCGCCCTTTGGAAAGAAGCCTGCACGTTGTTCCTTTCAGCTTAGGGCCAATGTAGAACACCCAGAGCAGAAGTTCTACTTCAGCCATATCAGGCCTGCAAAGAAACTCTTTTCACAGGCCTTTGTAAGAGATGTTCCCGGTAGGCTGCAAGAGCACTGTGCAGAGCGAGTTGTTTCTTAGCTTCCCAAAGAGCTGGAAGCAAGATGCTTTGGGGCCCAACTCGCCCTTTGGAAAGAAGCCTGCACGCTGTGCCTTTCAGCTCTAGGGCAATGTACCACATGCAGAGCAGAAGTTCTACTTCAGCCAGATCAGGCCTGCAAAGAAACTGCGTTTCACAGGCCTTTGTAAGAGATGTTCCCGGCAGGCTGTAAGAGCACTGTGCAGAGCGAGTTGTTTCATAGCCAGACCAAAGAGCTGGAAGCAAGATGCTTTGGGGCCCAACTCGCCCTTTGGAAAGAAGCCTGCACGTTGTGCCTTTCAGCTCTAGGGCCATGTAGCACACCCAGATCAGAAGTTCTACTTCAGCCAGATCAGGCCTGCAAAGAAACTGCGTTTCACAGGCCTTTGGAAGAGATGTTCCCGGTAGGCTGTAAGAGCACTGTGGAGAGCGACTTGTTTCTTAGCTTCCCAAAGAGCTGGAAGCAAGATGCTTTGGGGCCCAACCCGCCCTTTGGAAAGAAGCCTGCACGTTGTGCCTTTCAGCTCAGGGCCAATGTAGAACACCCAGAGCAGAAGTTCTACTTCAGCCAGATCAGGCCTGCAAAGAAACTCGTTTCACAGGCCTTTGTAAGAGATGTTCCCGGTAGGCTGTAAGAGCACTGTGCAGAGCGAGTTGTTTCTTAGCTTCCCAAAGAGCTGGAAGCAAGATGCTTTGGGGCCCAACTCGCCCTTTGGAAAGAAGCCTGCACGCTGTGCCTTTCAGCTCTAGGGCAATGTAGCACACGCAGAGCAGAAGTTCTACTTCAGCCAGATCAGGCCTGCAAAGAAACTGCGTTGCACAGGCCTTTGGAAGAGATGTTCCCGGTAGGCTGTAAGAGCACTGTGCAGAGCGAGTTGTTTCTTAGCTTCCCAAAGAGCTGGAAGCAAGATGCTTTGGGGCCCAACCCGCCATTTGGAAAGAAGCCTGCACGTTGTGCCTTTCAGCTCAGGGCCAATGTAGAACACCCAGAGCAGAAGTTCTACTTCAGCCAGATCAGGCCTGCAAAGAAACTCGTTTCACAGGCCTTTGTAAGAGATGTTCCCGGTAGGCTGTAAGAGCACTGTGCAGAGCGAGTTGTTTCTTAGCTTCCCAAAGAGCTGGAAGCAAGATGCTTTGGGGCCCAACTCGCCCTTTGGAAAGAAGCCTGCACGCTGTGCCTTTCAGCTCTAGGGCAATGTAGGACACGCAGAGAGAAGTTCTACTTCAGCCAGATCAGGCCTGCAAAGAAACTGCGTTGCACAGGCCTTTGGAAGAGATGTTCCCGGTAGGCTGTAAGAGCACTGTGCAGAGCGAGTTGTTTCTTAGCTTCCCAAAGAGCTGGAAGCAAGATGCTTTGGGGCCCAACTCGCCCTTTGGAAAGAAGCCTGCACGTTGTGCCTTTCAGCTCTAGGCCAATGTAGCACACCCAGAGCAGGTCAACTTCAGCCAGATCAGGCCTGCAAAGAAACTGCGTTTCACAGGCCTTTGGAAGAGATGTTCCCGGTAGGCTGTAAGAGCACTGTGCAGAGCGAGTTGTTTCTTAGCTTCCCAAAGAGCTGGAAGCAAGGTGCTTTGGGGCCCAACTCGCCCTTTGGAAAGAAGACTGCACGTTGTGCCTTTCAGCTCTAGGCCAATGTAGCACACCCAGAGCAGAAGTTCTACTTTAGCCAGATCAGGCCTGCAAAGAAACTGCGTTTCACAGGCCTTTGTAAGAGATGTTCCCGGTAGGCTGTAAGAGCACTGTGCAGAGCGAGTTGTTTCTTAGCTTCCCAAAGAGCTGGAAGCAAGTTGCTTTGGGGTCCAAATCGGCCTTTGGAAAGAAGCCTGCACGTTGTGCCTTTCAGCTCTAGGGCAATGTAGCACACCCAGAGCAGAAGTTCTACTTCAGCCAGATCAGGCCTGCAAAGAAACTGCGTTTGAGATGCCTTTGTAAGAGATGTTCCCGGTAGGCTGTAAAAGCACTGTGCAGAGCGAGTTTTTTCTTAGCTTCCCAAAGAGCTGGAAGCAAGATGCTTTGGGGCCAACTCGCCCTTTGGAAAGAAGCCTGCACGTTGTGCCTTTCAGCTCTAGGGCAATGTAGCACACCCAGATCAGAAGTTCTACTTCAGCCAGATCAGGCCTGCAAAGAAACTGCGTTTCACAGGCCTTTGTAAGAGATGTTCCCAGTAGGCTGTAAGAGCACTGTGCAGAGCGAGTTGTTTCTTAGCTTCCCAAAGAGCTGGAAGCAAGATGCTTTGGGGCCCAACTCGCCCTTTGGAAAGAAGCCTGCACGTTGTTCCTTTCAGCTTAGGGCCAATGTAGAACACCCAGAGCAGAAGTTCTACTTCAGCCATATCAGGCCTGCAAAGAAACTCTTTTCACAGGCCTTTGTAAGAGATGTTCCCGGTAGGCTGCAAGAGCACTGTGCAGAGCGAGTTGTTTCTTAGCTTCCCAAAGAGCTGGAAGCAAGATGCTTTGGGGCCCAACTCGCCCTTTGGAAAGAAGCCTGCACGCTGTGCCTTTCAGCTCTAGGGCAATGTACCACATGCAGAGCAGAAGTTCTACTTCAGCCAGATCAGGCCTGCAAAGAAACTGCGTTTCACAGGCCTTTGTAAGAGATGTTCCCGGTAGGCTGTAAGAGCACTGTGCAGAGCGAGTTGTTTCATAGCCAGACCAAAGAGCTGGAAGCAAGATGCTTTGGGGCCCAACTCGCCCTTTGGAAAGAAGCCTGCACGTTGTGCCTTTCAGCTCTAGGGCCATGTAGCACACCCAGAGCAGAAGTTCCACTTCAGCCAGATCAGGCCTGCAAAGAAACTGCGTTTCACAGGCCTTTGGAAGAGATGTTCCCGGTAGGCTGTAAGAGCACTGTGGAGAGCGACTTGTTTCTTAGCTTCCCAAAGAGCTGGAAGCAAGATGCTTTGGGGCCCAACCCGCCCTTTGGAAAGAAGCCTGCACGTTGTGCCTTTCAGCTCAGGGCCAATGTAGAACACCCAGAGCAGAAGTTCTACTTCAGCCAGATCAGGCCTGCAAAGAAACTCGTTTCACAGGCCTTTGTAAGAGATGTTCCCGGTAGGCTGTAAGAGCACTGTGCAGAGCGAGTTGTTTCTTAGCTTCCCAAAGAGCTGGAAGCAAGATGCTTTGGGGCCCAACTCGCCCTTTGGAAAGAAGCCTGCACGCTGTGCCTTTCAGCTCTAGGGCAATGTAGCACACGCAGAGCAGAAGTTCTACTTCAGCCAGATCAGGCCTGCAAAGAAACTGCGTTGCACAGGCCTTTGGAAGAGATGTTCCCGGTAGGCTGTAAGAGCACTGTGCAGAGCGACTTGTTTCTTAGCTTCCCAAAGAGCTGGAAGCAAGATGCTTTGGGGCCCAACTCGCCCTTTGGAAAGAAGCCTGCACGTTGTGCCTTACAGCTCTAGGCCAATGTAGCACACCCAGAGCAGTTCAACTTCAGCCAGATCAGGCCTGCAAAGAAACTGCGTTTCACAGGCCTTTGGAAGAGATGTTCCCGGTAGGCTGTATGAGCACTGTGCAGAGCGAGTTGTTTCTTAGCTTCCCAAAGAGCTGGAAGCAAGATGCTTTGGGGCCCAACCCGCCCTTTGGAAAGAAGCCTGCACGTTGTGCCTTTCAGCTCAGGGCCAATGTAGAACACCCAGAGCAGAAGTTCTACTTCAGCCAGATCAGGCCTGCAAAGAAACTCGTTTCACAGGCCTTTGTAAGAGATGTTCCCGGTAGGCTGTAAGAGCACTGTGCAGAGCGAGTTGTTTCTTAGCTTCCCAAAGAGCTGGAAGCAAGATGCTTTGGGGCCCAACTCGCCCTTTGGAAAGAAGCCTGCACGCTGTGCCTTTCAGCTCTAGGGCAATGTAGCACACGCAGAGAGAAGTTCTACTTCAGCCAGATCAGGCCTGCAAAGAAACTGCGTTGCACAGGCCTTTGGAAGAGATGTTCCCGGTAGGCTGTAAGAGCACTGTGCAGAGCGAGTTGTTTCTTAGCTTCCCAAAGAGCTGGAAGCAAGATGCTTTGGGGCCCAACTCGCCCTTTGGAAAGAAGCCTGCACGTTGTGCCTTACAGCTCTAGGCCAATGTAGCACACCCAGAGCAGGTCAACTTCAGCCAGATCAGGCCTGCAAAGAAACTGCGTTTCACAGGCCTTTGGAAGAGATGTTCCCGGTAGGCTGTAAGAGCACTGTGCAGAGCGAGTTGTTTCTTAGCTTCCCAAAGAGCTGGAAGCAAGGTGCTTTGGGGCCCAACTCGCCCTTTGGAAAGAAGACTGCACGTTGTGCCTTTCAGCTCTAGGCCAATGTAGCACACCCAGAGCAGAAGTTCTACTTTAGCCAGATCAGGCCTGCAAAGAAACTGCGTTTCACAGGCCTTTGTAAGAGATGTTCCCGGTAGGCTGTAAGAGCACTGTGCAGAGCGAGTTGTTTCTTAGCTTCCCAAAGAGCTGGAAGCAAGATGCTTTGGGGTCCAAATCGGCCTTTGGAAAGAAGCCTGCACGTTGTGCCTTTCAGCTCTAGGGCAATGTAGCACACCCAGAGCAGAAGTTCTACTTCAGCCAGATCAGGCCTGCAAAGAAACTGCGTTTGAGATGCCTTTGTAAGAGATGTTCCCGGTAGGCTGTAAAAGCACTGTGCAGAGCGAGTTGTTTCTTAGCTTTCCACAGAGCTGGAAGCAAGATGCTTTGGGGCCAACTCGCCCTTTGGAAAGAAGCCTGCACGTTGTGCCTTTCAGCTCTAGGGCAATGTAGCACACCCAGATCAGAAGTTCTACTTCAGCCAGATCAGGCCTGCAAAGAAACTGCGTTTCACAGGCCTTTGTAAGAGATGTTCCCAGTAGGCTGTAAGAGCACTGTGCAGAGCGAGTTGTTTCTTAGCTTCCCAAAGAGCTGGAAGCAAGATGCTTTGGGGCCCAACTCGCCCTTTGGAAAGAAGCCTGCACGTTGTTCCTTTCAGCTTAGGGCCAATGTAGAACACCCAGAGCAGAAGTTCTACTTCAGCCATTTCAGGCCTGCAAAGAAACGCGTTTCACAGGCCTTTGTAAGAGATGTTCCCGGTAGGCTGCAAGAGCTCTGTGCAGAGCGAGTTGTTTCTTAGCTTCCCAAAGAGCTGGAAGCAAGATGCTTTGGGGCCCAACTCGCCCTTTGGAAAGAAGCCTGCACGCTGTGCCTTTCAGCTCTAGGGCAATGTACCACATGCAGAGCAGAAGTTCTACTTCAGCCAGATCAGGCCTGCAAAGAAACTGCGTTTCACAGGCCTTTGTAAGAGATGTTCCCGGTAGGCTGTAAGAGCACTGTGCAGAGCGAGTTGTTTCATAGCTAGCCCAAAGAGCTGGAAGCAAGATGCTTTGGGGCCCAACTCGCCCTTTGGAAAGAAGCCTGCACGTTGTGCCTTTCAGCTCTAGGGCCATGTAGCACACCCAGAGCAGAAGTTCTACTTCAGCCAGATCAGGCCTGCAAAGAAACTGCGTTTCACAGGCCTTTGGAAGAGATGTTCCCGGTAGGCTGTAAGAGCACTGTGGAGAGCGACTTGTTTCTTAGCTTCCCAAAGAGCTGGAAGCAAGATGCTTTGGGGCCCAACCCGCCCTTTGGAAAGAAGCCTGCACGTTGTGCCTTTCAGCTCAGGGCCAATGTAGAACACCCAGAGCAGAAGTTCTACTTCAGCCAGATCAGGCCTGCAAAGAAACTCGTTTCACAGGCCTTTGTAAGAGATGTTCCCGGTAGGCTGTAAGAGCACTGTGCAGAGCGAGTTGTTTCTTAGCTTCCCAAAGAGCTGGAAGCAAGATGCTTTGGGGCCCAACTCGCCCTTTGGAAAGAAGCCTGCACGCTGTGCCTTTCAGCTCTAGGGCAATGTAGCACACGCAGAGCAGAAGTTCTACTTCAGCCAGATCAGGCCTGCAAAGAAACTGCGTTGCACAGGCCTTTGGAAGAGATGTTCCCGGTAGGCTGTAAGAGCACTGTGCAGAGCGAGTTGTTTCTTAGCTTCCCAAAGAGCTGGAAGCAAGATGCTTTGGGGCCCAACTCGCCCTTTGGAAAGAAGCCTGCACGTTGTGCCTTACAGCTCTAGGCCAATGTAGCACACCCAGAGCAGTTCAACTTCAGCCAGATCAGGCCTGCAAAGAAACTGCGTTTCACAGGCCTTTGGAAGAGATGTTCCCGGTAGGCTGTAAGAGCACTGTGCAGAGCGAATTGTTTCTTAGCTTCCCAAAGAGCTGGAAGCAAGGTGCTTTGGGGCCCAACTCGCCCTTTGGAAAGAAGACTGCACGTTGTGCCTTTCAGCTCTAGGCCAATGTAGCACACCCAGAGCAGAAGTTCCACTTCATCCAGATCAGGCCTGCAAAGAAACTGCGTTTCACAGGCCTTTGTAAGAGATGTTCCCGGTAGGCTGTAAGAGCACTGTGCAGAGCGAGTTGTTTCTTAGCTTCCCAAAGAGCTGGAAGCAAGATGCTTTGGGGCCCAAATCGCCCTTTGGAAAGAAGCCTGCACGTTGTGCCTTTCAGCTCTAGGGCAATGTAGCACACCCAGAGCAGAAGTTCCACTTCAGCCAGATCAGGCCGGCAAAAAAACTGCGTTTGAGAGGCCTTTGTAAGAGAAGTTCCCGGTAGGCTGTAACAGCACTGTGCAGAGCGAGTTGTTTCTTAGCTTCCCAAAGAGCTGGAAGCAAGATGCTTTGGGGCCCAACTCGCCCTTTGGAAAGAAGCCTGCACGTTGTGCCTTTCAGCTCTAGGCCAATGTAGCACACCCAGAGCAGAAGTTCTACTTCAGCCAGATCAGGCCTGCAAAGAAACTGCGTTTCACAGGCCTTTGTAAGAGATGTTCCCGGTAGGCTGTAAGAGCACTGTGCAGAGCGAGTTGTTTCTTCGCTTTCCAAAGAGCTGGAAGCAAGATACTTTGGGGCCCTACTCGCCCTTTGGAAAGAAGCCTGCACGTTGTGCCTTTCAGCTCTAGGGCAATGTGGCACACCCAGAGCAGAAGTTCTACTTCAGCCAGCTCAGGCCTGCAAAGAAACTGCGTTTCACAGGCCTTTGTAAGAGATGCTCACGGTAGGCTGTAAGAGCACTGCGCACAGCGAGTTGTTTCTTAGCTTCCCAAAGAGCTGGAAGCAAGATGCTTTGGGGCCCAACTCGCCCTTTGGAAAGAAGCCTGCACGTTGAGCCTTTCAGCTCTAGGTCCATGTAGCACACCCAGAGCAGAAGTTCTACTTCAGCCAGATCAGGCCTGCAAAGAAACTGCGTTTCACAGGCCTTTGTAAGAGATGTTCCCGGTAGGCTGTAAGAGCACTGTGCAGAGCGAGTTGTTCTTAGCTTCCCAAAGAGCTGGAAGCAAGATGCTTTGGGGCCCAACTCGCCCTTTGGAAAGAAGTCTGCACGTTGTGCCTTACAGCTCTAGGCCAATGTAGCACACCCAGAGCAGTTCAACTTCAGCCAGATCAGGCCTGCAAAGAAACTGCGTTTCACAGGCCTTTGGAAGAGATGTTCCCGGTAGGCTGTAAGAGCACTGTGCAGAGCGAGTTGTTTCTTAGCTTCCCAAAGAGCTGGAAGCAAGGTGCTTTCGGGCCCAACTCGCCCTTTGGAAAGAAGACTGCACGTTGTGCCTTTCAGCTCTAGGCCAATGTAGCACACCCAGAGCAGAAGTTCCACTTCATCCAGATCAGGCCTGCAAAGAAACTGCGTTTCACAGGCCTTTGTAAGAGATGTTCCCGGTAGGCTGTAAGAGCACTGTGCAGAGCGAGTTGTTTCTTAGCTTCCCAAAGAGCTGGAAGCAAGATGCTTTGGGGCCCAAATCGCCCTTTGGAAAGAAGCCTGCACGTTGTGCCTTTCAGCTCTAGGGCAATGTAGCACACCCAGAGCAGAAGTTCCACTTCAGCCAGATCAGGCCGGCAAAAAAACTGCGTTTGAGAGGCCTTTGTAAGAGATGTTCCCGGTAGGCTGTAACAGCACTGTGCAGAGCGAGTTGTTTCTTAGCTTCCCAAAGAGCTGGAAGCAAGATGCTTTGGGGCCCAACTCGCCCTTTGGAAAGAAGCCTGCACGTTGTGCCTTTCAGCTCTAGGCCAATGTAGCACACCCAGAGCAGAAGTTCTACTTCAGCCAGATCAGGCCTGCAAAGAAACTGCGTTTCACAGGCCTTTGTAAGAGATGTTCCCGGTAGGCTGTAAGAGCACTGTGCAGAGCGACTTGTTTCTTAGCTTTCCAAAGAGCTGGAAGCAAGATACTTTGGGGCCCTACTCGCCCTTTGGAAAGAAGCCTGCACGTTGTGCCTTTCAGCTCTAGGGCAATGTGGCACACCCAGAGCAGAAGTTCTACTTCAGCCAGCTCAGGCCTGCAAAGAAACTGCGTTTCACAGGCCTTTGTAAGAGATGCTCACGGTAGGCTGTAAGAGCACTGCGCACAGCGAGTTGTTTCTTAGCTTCCCAAAGAGCTGGAAGCAAGATGCTTTGGGGCCCAACTCGCCCTTTGGAAAGAAGCCTGCACGTTGAGCCTTTCAGCTCTAGGTCCATGTAGCACACCCAGAGCAGAAGTTCTACTTCAGCCAGATCAGGCCTGCAAAGAAACTGCGTTTCACAGGCCTTTGTAAGAGATGTTCCCGGTAGGCTGTAAGAGCACTGTGCAGAGCGAGTTGTTCTTAGCTTCCCAAAGAGCTGGAAGCAAGATGCTTTGGGGCCCAACTCACCCTTTGGAAAGAAGCCTGCACGTTGTGCCTTTCAGCTCTAGGCCAATGTAGCACACCCAGAGCAGAAGTTCTACTTCAGCCAGACCAGGCCTGCAAAGAAACTGCGTTTCACAGGCCTTTGTAAGAGATGTTCCCGGTAGGCTGTAAGAGCACTGTGCAGAGCGAGTTGTTTCTTAGCTTCCCAAAGAGCTGGAAGCAAGATGCTTAGGGGCCCAACTCGCCCTTTGGAAAGAAGCCTGCACGTTGTGCCTTTCAGCTCTAGGCCAATGTAGCACACCCAGAGCAGAAGTTCTACTTCAGCCAGATCAGGCCTGCAAAGAAACTGCGTTTCACAGGCCTTTGGAAGAGATGTTCCCGGTAGGCTGTAAGAGCACTGTGCAGAGCGAGTTGTTTCTTAGCTTCCCAAGGAGCTGGAAGCAAGATGCTTTGCGGCCCAACTCGCCCTTAGCAAAGAAGCCTGCACGCTGTGCCTTTCAGCTCTACGGCAATGTAGCACACGCAGAGCAGAAGTTCTAGTTCAGCCAGATCAGGCCTGCAGAGAAACTGCGTTTCACAGGCCTTTGTAAGAGATGTTCCCGGTAGGCTGTAAGAGCACTGTGCAGAGCGAGTTGTTTCTTAGCTTCCCAAAGAGCTGGAAGCATGATGCTTTGGGGCGCAACTCGCCCTTTGGAAAGAAGCCTGCACGTTGTGCCTTTCAGCTCAGGGCCAATGTAGAACACCCAGAGCAGAAGTTCTACTTCAGCCATATCAGGCCTGCAAAGAAACTGCGTTTCACAGGCCTTTGTAAGAGATGTTCCCGGTAGGCTGTAAGAGCACTGTGCAGAGCGAGTTGTTTCTTAGCTTCCCAAAGAGCTGGAAGCAAGATGCTTTGGGGCCCAACTCGCCCTTTGGAAAGAAGCCTGCACGTTGTGCCTTTCAGCTCTAGGCCAATGTAGCACACCCAGAGCAGAAGTTCTACTTCAGCCAGATCAGGCCTGCAAAGAAACTGCGTTTGAGATGCCTTTGTAAGCGTTGTTCCCGGTAGGCTGTAAAAGCACTGTGCAGAGCGAGTTGTTTCTTAGCTTCCCAAAGAGCTGGAAGCAAGATGCTTTGGAGCCCAACTCGCCCTTTGGAAACAGGCCTGCACGTTGTGCCCTTCAGCTCTAGGGCAATGTAGCACACCCAGAGCAGAAGTTCTAGTTCAGCGTGATCAGGCCTGCAAAGAAACTGCATTTCACAGGCCTTTGTAAGTGATGGTCCCGGTGGGCTGTAAGAGCACTGTGCAGAGCGAGTTTTTTCATAGCTAGCCCAAAGAGCTGGAAGCAAGATGCTTTGGGGCCCAACTCGCCTTTTGGAAAGAAGCCTGCACATTTTGCCTTTCAGCTCTAGGGCCATGTAGCACACCCAGAGCAGAAGATCTACTTCAGCCAGATCAGGCCTGCAAAGAAACTGCGTTTCACAGGCCTTTGGAAGAGATGTTCCCGGTAGGCTGTAAGAGCACTGTGCAGAGCGAGTTGTTTCTTAGCTTTCCAAAGAGCTGGAAGCAAGATGCTTTGGGGCCCAACTCGCCCTTTGGAAAGAAGCCTGCACGTTGTGCCTTTCAGCTCTAGGGCAATGTAGCACACCCAGAGCAGAAGTTCTAGTTCAGCCAGATCAGGCCTGCAAAGAAACTGCGTTTCACAGGCCTTTGTAAGAGATGTTCCCGGTAGGCTGTAAGAGCACTGTGCAGAGCGAGTTGTTTCTTAGCTTCCCAAAGAGCTGGAAGCAAGATACTTTGGGGCCCTACTCGCCCTTTGGAAAGAAGCCTACACGTTGTGCCTTTCAGCTCTAGGGCAATGTGGCACACCCAGAGCAGAAGTTCTACTTCAGCCAGCTCAGGCCTGCAAAGAAACTGCGTTTCACAGGCCTTTGTAAGAGATGCTCACGGTAGGCTGTAAGAGCACTGCGCACAGCGAGTTGTTTCTTAGCTTCCCAAAGAGCTGGAAGCAAGATGCTTTGGGGCCCAACTCGCCCTTTGGAAAGAAGCCTGCACGTTGAGCCTTTCAGCTCTAGGTCCATGTAGCACACCCAGAGCAGAAGTTCTACTTCAGCCAGATCAGGCCTGCAAAGAAACTGCGTTTCACAGGCCTTTGTAAGAGATGTTCCCGGTAGGCTGTAAGAGCACTGTGCAGAGCGAGTTGTTCTTAGCTTCCCAAAGAGCTGGAAGCAAGATGCTTTGGGGCCCAACTCACCCTTTGGAAAGAAGCCTGCACGTTGTGCCTTTCAGCTCTAGGCCAATGTAGCACACCCAGAGCAGAAGTTCTACTTCAGCCAGACCAGGCCTGCAAAGAAACTGCGTTTCACAGGCCTTTGTAAGAGATGTTCCCGGTAGGCTGTAAGAGCACTGTGCAGAGCGAGTTGTTTCTTAGCTTCCCAAAGTGCTGGAAGCAAGATGCTTAGGGGCCCAACTCGCCCTTTGGAAAGAAGCCTGCACGTTGTGCCTTTCAGCTCTAGGCCAATGTAGCACACCCAGAGCAGAAGTTCTACTTCAGCCAGATCAGGCCTGCAAAGAAACTGCGTTTCACAGGCCTTTGGAAGAGATGTTCCCGGTAGGCTGTAAGAGCACTGTGCAGAGCGAGTTGTTTCTTAGCTTCCCAAGGAGCTGCAAGCAAGATGCTTTGCGGCCCAACTCGCCCTTTGCAAAGAAGCCTGCACGTTGTGCCTTTCAGCTCTAGGCCAATGTAGCACACCCAGAGCAGAAGTTCTACTTCAGCCAGATCAGGCCTGCAAAGAAACTGCGTTTGAGATGCCTTTGTAAGAGTTGCTCCCGGTAGGCTGTAAAAGCACTGTGCAGAGCGAGTTGTTTCTTAGCTTCCCAAAGAGCTGGAAGCAAGATGCTTTGGAGCCCAACTCGCCCTTTGGAAACAGGCCTGCACGTTGTGCCCTTCAGCTCTAGGGCAATGTAGCACACCCAGAGCAGAAGTTCTAGTTCAGCGTGATCAGGCCTGCAAAGAAACTGCATTTCACAGGCCTTTGTAAGTGATGGTCCCGGTGGGCTGTAAGAGCACTGTGCAGAGCGAGTTGATTCATAGCTAGCCCAAAGAGCTGGAAGCAAGATGCTTTGGGGCCCAACTCGCCTTTTGGAAAGAAGCCTGCACATTGTGCCTTTCAGCTCTAGGGCCATGTAGCACACCCAGAGCAGAAGTTCTACTTCAGCCAGATCAGGCCTGCAAAGAAACTGCGTTTCACAGGCCTTTGTAAGAGATGTTCCCGGTAGGCTGTAAGAGCACTGTGCAGAGCGAGTTGTTTCTTAGCTTTCCAAAGACTTGGAAGCAAGATGCTTTGGGGCCCAACTCGCCCTTTGGAAAGAAGCCTGCACGTTGTGCCTTTCAGCTCTAGGGCAATGTAGCACACCCAGAGCAGAAGTTCTAGTTCAGCCAGATCAGGCCTGCAAAGAAACTGCGTTTCACAGGCCTTTGTAAGTGATGTTCCCGGTAGGCTGTAAGAGCACTGTGCAGAGCGAGTTGTTTCTTAGCTTTCCAAAGAGCTGGAAGCAAGATACTTTGGGGCCCTACTCACCCTTTGGAAAGAAGCCTGCACGTTCTGCCTTTCAGCTCTAGGGCAATGTGGCACACCCAGAGCAGAAGTTCTACTTCAACCAGATCAGGCCTGCAAAGAAACTGCGTTTCACAGGCCTTTGTAAGAGATGCTCACGGTAGGCTCTAAGAGCACTGCGCACAGCGAGTTGTTTCTTAGCTTCCCAAAGAGCTGGAAGCAAGATGCTTTGGGGCGCAACTCGCCCTTTGGAAAGAAGCCTGCACGTTGAGCCTTTCAGCTCTAGGTCCATGTAGCACACCAAGAGCAGAAGTTCTACTTCAGCCAGATCAGGCCTGCAAAGAAACTGCGTTTCACAGGCCTTTGTAAGAGATGTTCCCGGTAGGCTGTAAGAGCACTGTGCACAGCGAGTTGTTTCATAGCTAGCCCAAAGAGCTGGAAGCAAGATGCTTTGGGGCCCAACTTGCCTTTTGGAAAGAAGCCAGCACATTGTGCCTTTCAGCTCTAGGGCCATGTAGCACACCCAGAGCAGAAGTTCTACTTCAGCCAGATCAGGCCTGCAAAGAAACTGCGTTTCACAGGCCTTTGTAAGAGATGTTCCCGATAGGCTGTAAGAGCACTGTGCAGAGCGAGTTGTTTCTTAGCTTCCCAAAGAGCTGGAAGCAAGATGTTTTGGGGCCCAACTCGCCCTTTGGAAACAAGCCTGCACGTTGTGCCTTTCAGCTCTAGGCCAATGTAGCACACCCAGAGCAGAAGTTCTACTTCAGCCAGATCAGGCCTGCAAAGAAACTGCGTTTCACAGGCCTTTGTAAGAGATGTTCCCCGTAGGCTGTAAGAGCACTGTGCAGAGCGAGTTGTTTCTTAGCTTCCCAAGGAGCTGGAAGCAAGATACTTTGCGGCCCAACTCGCCCTTTTCAAAGAAGCCTGCACGTTGTGCCTTTCAGCTCTAGGGCAATGTAGCACACGCAGAGCAGAAGTTCTAGTTCAGCCAGATCAGGCCTGCAAAGAAACAGCGTTTCACAGGCCTTTGTAAGAGATGTTCCCGGTAGGCTGTAAGAGCACTGTGCAGAGCGAGTTGTTTCTTAGCTTCCCAAAGAGCTGGAAGCAAGATGCTTTGGGGCCCAACTCGCCCTTTGGAAAGAAGCCTGCACGTTGTGCCTTTCAGCTCTAGGCCAATGTAGCACACCCAGAGCAGAAGTTCTACTTCAGCCAGATCAGGCCTGCAAAGAAACTGCGTTTGAGATGCCTTTGTAAGAGATGTTCCCGGTAGGCTGTAAGAGCACTGTGCAGAGCGAGTTGTTTCTTAGCTTCCCAAAGAGCTGGAAGCAAGATGCTTTGGGGCCCAACTCGCCCTTTGGAAAGAAGCCTGCACGCTGTGCCTTTCAGCTCTAGGGCAATGTAGCACATGCAGAGCAGAAGTTCTACTTCAGCCAGATCAGGCCTGCAAAGAAACTGCGTTTCACAGGCCTTTGTAAGAGATGTTCCAGTTAGGCTGTAAGAGCACTGTGCAGAGCGAGTTGTTTCATAGCTAGCCCAAAGAGCTGGAAGCAAGATGCTTTGGGGCCCAACTCGCCCTTTGGAAAGAAGCCTGCACGTTGTGCCTTTCAGCTCTAGGGCCATGTAGCACACCCAGAGCAGAAGTTCTACTTCAGCCAGATCAGGCCTGCAAAGAAACTGCGTTTCACAGGCCTTTGTAAGAGATGTTCCCGGTAGGCTGTAAGAGCACTGTGCAGAGCGACTTGTTTCTTAGCTTCCCAAAGAGCTGGAAGCAAGATGCTTTGGGGCCCAACTCGCCCTTTGGAAAGAAGCCTGCACGTTGTGCCTTTCAGCTCAGGGCCAATGTAGAACACCCAGAGCAGAAGTTCTACTTCAGCCAGATCAGGCCTGCAAAGAAACTCGTTTCACAGGCCTTTGTAAGAGATGTTCCCGGTAGGCTGTAAGAGCACTGTGCAGAGCGAGTGGTTCTTAGCTTCCCAAAGAGCTGGAAGCAAGATGCTTTGGGGCCCAACTCACCCTTTGGAAAGAAGCCTGCACGCTGTGCCTTTCAGCTCTAGGGCAATGTAGCACACGCAAAGCAGAAGTTCTACTTCAGCCAGATCAGGCCTGCAAAGAAACTGCGTTTCACAGGCCTTTGGAAGAGATGTTCCCGGTAGGCTGTAAGAGCACTGTGCAGAGCGAGTTGTTTCTTAGCTTCCCAAAGAGCTGGAAGCACGATGCTTTGGGGCCCAAATCGCCCTTTGGAAAGAAGCCTGCACGTTGTGCCTTTCAGCTCTAGGGCAATGTAGCACACCCAGAGCAGAAGTTCCACTTCAGCCAGATCAGGCCTGCAAAGAAACTGCGTTTCACAGGCCTTTGTAATAGATGTTCCCGGTAGGCTGTAAGAGCACTGTGCAGAGCGTGTTGTTTCTTAGCTTCCCAAGGAGCTGGAAGCAAGATGCTTTGGGGCCCAACTCGCCCTTTGGAAAGAAGCCTGCACGTTGTGCCTTTCAGCTCTAGGGCAATGTAGCACACCCAGAGCAGAAGTTCTACATCAGCCAGATCAGGCCTGCAAAGAAACTGAGTTTCACAGGCCTTTGTAAGAGATGTTCCCGGTAGGCTGTAAGAGCACTGTGCAGAGCGAGTTGTTTCTTAGCTTCCCAAAGAGCTGGAAGCAAGATGCTTTGGGGCCCAAATCGCCCTTTGGAAAGAAGCCTGCACGTTGTGCCTTTCAGCTCTAGGGCAATGTAGCACACCCAGAGCAGAAGTTCCACTTCAGCCAGATCAGGCCGGCAAAAAAACTGCGTTTGAGAGGCCTTTGTAAGAGATGTTCCCGGTAGGCTGTAACAGCACTGTGCAGAGCGAGTTGTTTCTTAGCTTCCCAAAGAGCTGGAAGCAAGATGCTTTGGGGCCCAACTCGCCCTTTGGAAAGAAGCCTGCACGTTGTGCCTTTCAGCTCTAGGCCAATGTAGCACACCCAGAGCAGAAGTTCTACTTCAGCCAGATCAGGCCTGCAAAGAAACTGCGTTTCACAGGCCTTTGTAAGAGATGTTCCCGGTAGGCTGTAAGAGCACTGTGCAGAGCGAGTTGTTTCTTAGCTTTCCAAAGAGCTGGAAGCAAGATACTTTGGGGCCCTACTCGCCCTTTGGAAAGAAGCCTGCACGTTGTGCCTTTCAGCTCTAGGGCAATGTGGCACACCCAGAGCAGAAGTTCTACTTCAGCCAGCTCAGGCCTGCAAAGAAACTGCGTTTCACAGGCCTTTGTAAGAGATGCTCACGGTAGGCTGTAAGAGCACTGCGCACAGCGAGTTGTTTCTTAGCTTCCCAAAGAGCTGGAAGCAAGATGCTTTGGGGCCCAACTCGCCCTTTGGAAAGAAGCCTGCACGTTGAGCCTTTCAGCTCTAGGTCCATGTAGCACACCCAGAGCAGAAGTTCTACTTCAGCCAGATCAGGCCTGCAAAGAAACTGCGTTTCACAGGCCTTTGTAAGAGATGTTCCCGGTAGGCTGTAAGAGCACTGTGCAGAGCGAGTTGTTCTTACCTTCCCAAAGAGCTGGAAGCAAGATGCTTTGGGGCCCAACTCGCCCTTTGGAAAGAAGTCTGCACGTTGTGCCTTACAGCTCTAGGCCAATGTAGCACACCCAGAGCAGTTCAACTTCAGCCAGATCAGGCCTGCAAAGAAACTGCGTTTCACAGGCCTTTGGAAGAGATGTTCCCGGTAGGCTGTAAGAGCACTGTGCAGAGCGAGTTGTTTCTTAGCTTCCCAAAGAGCTGGAAGCAAGGTGCTTTCGGGCCCAACTCGCCCTTTGGAAAGAAGACTGCACGTTGTGCCTTTCAGCTCTAGGCCAATGTAGCACACCCAGAGCAGAAGTTCCACTTCATCCAGATCAGGCCTGCAAAGAAACTGCGTTTCACAGGCCTTTGTAAGAGATGTTCCCTGTAGGCTGTAAGAGCACTGTGCAGAGCGAGTTGTTTCTTAGCTTCCCAAAGAGCTGGAAGCAAGATGCTTTGGGGCCCAAATCGCCCTTTGGAAAGAAGCCTGCACGTTGTGCCTTTCAGCTCTAGGGCAATGTAGCACACCCAGAGCAGAAGTTCCACTTCAGCCAGATCAGGCCGGCAAAAAAACTGCGTTTGAGAGGCCTTTGTAAGAGATGTTCCCGGTAGGCTGTAACAGCACTGTGCAGAGCGAGTTGTTTCTTAGCTTCCCAAAGAGCTGGAAGCAAGATGCTTTGGGGCCCAACTCGCCCTTTGGAAAGAAGCCTGCACGTTGTGCCTTTCAGCTCTAGGCCAATGTAGCACACCCAGAGCAGAAGTTCTACTTCAGCCAGATCAGGCCTGCAAAGAAACTGCGTTTCACAGGCCTTTGTAAGAGATGTTCCCGGTAGGCTGTAAGAGCACTGTGCAGAGCGAGTTGTTTCTTAGCTTTCCAAAGAGCTGGAAGCAAGATACTTTGGGGCCCTACTCGCCCTTTGGAAAGAAGCCTGCACGTTGTGCCTTTCAGCTCTAGGGCAATGTGGCACACCCAGAGCAGAAGTTCTACTTCAGCCAGCTCAGGCCTGCAAAGAAACTGCGTTTCACAGGCCTTTGTAAGAGATGCTCACGGTAGGCTGTAAGAGCACTGCGCACAGCGAGTTGTTTCTTAGCTTCCCAAAGAGCTGGAAGCAAGATGCTTTGGGGCCCAACTCGCCCTTTGGAAAGAAGCCTGCACGTTGAGCCTTTCAGCTCTAGGTCCATGTAGCACACCCAGAGCAGAAGTTCTACTTCAGCCAGATCAGGCCTGCAAAGAAACTGCGTTTCACAGGCCTTTGTAAGAGATGTTCCCGGTAGGCTGTAAGAGCACTGTGCAGAGCGAGTTGTTTCTTAGCTTCCCAAAGAGCTGGAAGCAAGATGCTTTGGGGCCCAACTCGCCCTTTGGAAAGAAGCCTGCACGTTGTGCCTTTCAGCTCTAGGGCAATGTAGCACACCCAGAGCAGAAGTTCTACCTCAGCCAGACCAGGCCTGCAAAGAAACTGCGTTTCACAGGCGTTTGTAAGAGATGTTCCCGGTAGGCTGTAAGAGCACTGTGCAGAGCGAGTTGTTTCTTAGCTTCCCAAAGAGCTGGAAGCAAGATGCTTTGGGGCCCAACTCGCCCTTTGGAAAGAAGCCTGCACGTTGTGCCTTTCAGCTCTAGGCCAATGTAGCACACCCAGAGCAGAAGTTCTACTTCAGCCAGATCAGGCCTGCAAAGAAACTGCGTTTCACAGGCCTTTGGAAGAGATGTTCCCGGTAGGCTGTAAGAGCACTGTGCAGAGCGAGTTGTTTCTTAGCTTCCCAAGGAGCTGGAAGCAAGATGCTTTGCGGCCCAACTCGCCCTTAGCAAAGAAGCCTGCACGCTGTGCCTTTCAGCTCTACGGCAATGTAGCACACGCAGAGCAGAAGTTCTAGTTCAGCCAGATCAGGCCTGCAAAGAAACTGCGTTTCACAGGCCTTTGTAAGAGATGTTCCCGGTAGGCTGTAAGAGCACTGTGCAGAGCGAGTTGTTTCTTAGCTTCCC
This sequence comes from Equus caballus, assembly GCF_041296265.1. NCBI lineage: Eukaryota > Metazoa > Chordata > Mammalia > Perissodactyla > Equidae > Equus > Equus caballus. Next base: position 50,031,057 of record NC_091688.1, on the reverse strand, counting down.
AAAGAGCTGGAAGCAAGATGCTTTGGGGCGCAACTCGCCCTTTGGAAAGAAGCCTGCACGTTGTGCCTTTCAGCTCAGGGCCAATGTAGAACACCCAGAGCAGAAGTTCTACTTCAGCCATATCAGGCCTGCAAAGAAACTGCGTTTCACAGGCCTTTGTAAGAGATGTTCCTTCTAGGCTGTAAGAGCACTGTGCAGAGCGAGTTGTTTCTTAGCTTCCCAAAGAGCTGGAAGCAAGATGCTTTGGGGCCCAACTCGCCCTTTGGAAAGAAGCCTGCACGTTGTGCCTTTCAGCTCTAGGCCAATGTAGCACACCCAGAGCAGAAGTTCTACTTCAGCCAGATCAGGCCTGCAAAGAAACTGCGTTTGAGATGCCTTTGTAAGCGTTGTTCCCGGTAGGCTGTAAAAGCACTGTGCAGAGCGAGTTGTTTCTTAGCTTCCCAAAGAGCTGGAAGCAAGATGCTTTGGAGCCCAACTCGCCCTTTGGAAACAGGCCTGCACGTTGTGCCCTTCAGCTCTAGGGCAATGTAGCACACCCAGAGCAGAAGTTCTAGTTCAGCGTGATCAGGCCTGCAAAGAAACTGCATTTCACAGGCCTTTGTAAGTGATGGTCCCGGTGGGCTGTAAGAGCACTGTGCAGAGCGAGTTTTTTCATAGCTAGCCCAAAGAGCTGGAAGCAAGATGCTTTGGGGCCCAACTCGCCTTTTGGAAAGAAGCCTGCACATTGTGCCTTTCAGCTCTAGGGCCATGTAGCACACCCAGAGCAGAAGATCTACTTCAGCCAGATCAGGCCTGCAAAGAAACTGCGTTTCACAGGCCTTTGGAAGAGATGTTCCCGGTAGGCTGTAAGAGCACTGTGCAGAGCGAGTTGTTTCTTAGCTTTCCAAAGAGCTGGAAGCAAGATGCTTTGGGGCCCAACTCGCCCTTTGGAAAGAAGCCTGCACGTTGTGCCTTTCAGCTCTAGGGCAATGTAGCACACCCAGAGCAGAAGTTCTAGTTCAGCCAGATCAGGCCTGCAAAGAAACTGCGTTTCACAGGCCTTTGTAAGAGATGTTCCCGGTAGGCTGTAAGAGCACTGTGCAGAGCGAGTTGTTTCTTAGCTTTCCAAAGAGCTGGAAGCAAGATACTTTGGGGCCCTACTCGCCCTTTGGAAAGAAGCCTACACGTTGTGCCTTTCAGCTCTAGGGCAATGTGGCACACCCAGAGCAGAAGTTCTACTTCAGCCAGCTCAGGCCTGCAAAGAAACTGCGTTTCACAGGCCTTTGTAAGAGATGCTCACGGTAGGCTGTAAGAGCACTGCGCACAGCGAGTTGTTTCTTAGCTTCCCAAAGAGCTGGAAGCAAGATGCTTTGGGGCCCAACTCGCCCTTTGGAAAGAAGCCTGCACGTTGAGCCTTTCAGCTCTAGGTCCATGTAGCACACCCAGAGCAGAAGTTCTACTTCAGCCAGATCAGGCCTGCAAAGAAACTGCGTTTCACAGGCCTTTGTAAGAGATGTTCCCGGTAGGCTGTAAGAGCACTGTGCAGAGCGAGTTGTTCTTAGCTTCCCAAAGAGCTGGAAGCAAGATGCTTTGGGGCCCAACTCACCCTTTGGAAAGAAGCCTGCACGTTGTGCCTTTCAGCTCTAGGCCAATGTAGCACACCCAGAGCAGAAGTTCTACTTCAGCCAGACCAGGCCTGCAAAGAAACTGCGTTTCACAGGCCTTTGTAAGAGATGTTCCCGGTAGGCTGTAAGAGCACTGTGCAGAGCGAGTTGTTTCTTAGCTTCCCAAAGTGCTGGAAGCAAGATGCTTAGGGGCCCAACTCGCCCTTTGGAAAGAAGCCTGCACGTTGTGCCTTTCAGCTCTAGGCCAATGTAGCACACCCAGAGCAGAAGTTCTACTTCAGCCAGATCAGGCCTGCAAAGAAACTGCGTTTCACAGGCCTTTGGAAGAGATGTTCCCGGTAGGCTGTAAGAGCACTGTGCAGAGCGAGTTGTTTCTTAGCTTCCCAAGGAGCTGCAAGCAAGATGCTTTGCGGCCCAACTCGCCCTTTGCAAAGAAGCCTGCACGTTGTGCCTTTCAGCTCTAGGCCAATGTAGCACACCCAGAGCAGAAGTTCTACTTCAGCCAGATCAGGCCTGCAAAGAAACTGCGTTTGAGATGCCTTTGTAAGAGTTGTTCCCGGTAGGCTGTAAAAGCACTGTGCAGAGCGAGTTGTTTCTTAGCTTCCCAAAGAGCTGGAAGCAAGATGCTTTGGAGCCCAACTCGCCCTTTGGAAACAGGCCTGCACGTTGTGCCCTTCAGCTCTAGGGCAATGTAGCACACCCAGAGCAGAAGTTCTAGTTCAGCGTGATCAGGCCTGCAAAGAAACTGCATTTCACAGGCCTTTGTAAGTGATGGTCCCGGTGGGCTGTAAGAGCACTGTGCAGAGCGAGTTGATTCATAGCTAGCCCAAAGAGCTGGAAGCAAGATGCTTTGGGGCCCAACTCGCCTTTTGGAAAGAAGCCTGCACATTGTGCCTTTCAGCTCTAGGGCCATGTAGCACACCCAGAGCAGAAGTTCTACTTCAGCCAGATCAGGCCTGCAAAGAAACTGCGTTTCACAGGCCTTTGGAAGAGATGTTCCCGGTAGGCTGTAAGAGCACTGTGCAGAGCGAGTTGTTTCTTAGCTTTCCAAAGACTTGGAAGCAAGATGCTTTGGGGCCCAACTCGCCCTTTGGAAAGAAGCCTGCACGTTGTGCCTTTCAGCTCTAGGGCAATGTAGCACACCCAGAGCAGAAGTTCTAGTTCAGCCAGATCAGGCCTGCAAAGAAACTGCGTTTCACAGGCCTTTGTAAGTGATGTTCCCGGTAGGCTGTAAGAGCACTGTGCAGAGCGAGTTGTTTCTTAGCTTTCCAAAGAGCTGGAAGCAAGATACTTTGGGGCCCTACTCACCCTTTGGAAAGAAGCCTGCACGTTCTGCCTTTCAGCTCTAGGGCAATGTGGCACACCCAGAGCAGAAGTTCTACTTCAACCAGATCAGGCCTGCAAAGAAACTGCGTTTCACAGGCCTTTGTAAGAGATGCTCACGGTAGGCTCTAAGAGCACTGCGCACAGCGAGTTGTTTCTTAGCTTCCCAAAGAGCTGGAAGCAAGATGCTTTGGGGCGCAACTCGCCCTTTGGAAAGAAGCCTGCACGTTGAGCCTTTCAGCTCTAGGTCCATGTAGCACACCAAGAGCAGAAGTTCTACTTCAGCCAGATCAGGCCTGCAAAGAAACTGCGTTTCACAGGCCTTTGTAAGAGATGTTCCCGGTAGGCTGTAAGAGCACTGTGCACAGCGAGTTGTTTCATAGCTAGCCCAAAGAGCTGGAAGCAAGATGCTTTGGGGCCCAACTTGCCTTTTGGAAAGAAGCCAGCACATTGTGCCTTTCAGCTCTAGGGCCATGTAGCACACCCAGAGCAGAAGTTCTACTTCAGCCAGATCAGGCCTGCAAAGAAACTGCGTTTCACAGGCCTTTGTAAGAGATGTTCCCGATAGGCTGTAAGAGCACTGTGCAGAGCGAGTTGTTTCTTAGCTTCCCAAAGAACTGGAAGCAAGATGTTTTGGGGCCCAACTCGCCCTTTGGAAACAAGCCTGCACGTTGTGCCTTTCAGCTCTAGGCCAATGTAGCACACCCAGAGCAGAAGTTCTACTTCAGCCAGATCAGGCCTGCAAAGAAACTGCGTTTCACAGGCCTTTGTAAGAGATGTTCCCCGTAGGCTGTAAGAGCACTGTGCAGAGCGAGTTGTTTCTTAGCTTCCCAAGGAGCTGGAAGCAAGATACTTTGCGGCCCAACTCGCCCTTTTCAAAGAAGCCTGCACGTTGTGCCTTTCAGCTCTAGGGCAATGTAGCACACGCAGAGCAGAAGTTCTAGTTCAGCCAGATCAGGCCTGCAAAGAAACAGCGTTTCACAGGCCTTTGTAAGAGATGTTCCCGGTAGGCTGTAAGAGCACTGTGCAGAGCGAGTTGTTTCTTAGCTTCCCAAAGAGCTGGAAGCAAGATGCTTTGGGGCCCAACTCGCCCTTTGGAAAGAAGCCTGCACGTTGTGCCTTTCAGCTCTAGGCCAATGTAGCACACCCAGAGCAGAAGTTCTACTTCAGCCAGATCAGGCCTGCAAAGAAACTGCGTTTGAGATGCCTTTGTAAGAGATGTTCCCGGTAGGCTGTAAGAGCACTGTGCAGAGCGAGTTGTTTCTTAGCTTCCCAAAGAGCTGGAAGCAAGATGCTTTGGGGCCCAACTCGCCCTTTGCAAAGAAGCCTGCACGCTGTGCCTTTCAGCTCTAGGGCAATGTAGCACATGCAGAGCAGAAGTTCTACTTCAGCCAGATCAGGCCTGCAAAGAAACTGCGTTTCACAGGCCTTTGTAAGAGATGTTCCAGTTAGGCTGTAAGAGCACTGTGCAGAGCGAGTTGTTTCATAGCTAGCCCAAAGAGCTGGAAGCAAGATGCTTTGGGGCCCAACTCGCCCTTTGGAAAGAAGCCTGCACGTTGTGCCTTTCAGCTCTAGGGCCATGTAGCACACCCAGAGCAGAAGTTCTACTTCAGCCAGATCAGGCCTGCAAAGAAACTGCGTTTCACAGGCCTTTGTAAGAGATGTTCCCGGTAGGCTGTAAGAGCACTGTGCAGAGCGACTTGTTTCTTAGCTTCCCAAAGAGCTGGAAGCAAGATGCTTTGGGGCCCAACTCGCCCTTTGGAAAGAAGCCTGCACGTTGTGCCTTTCAGCTCAGGGCCAATGTAGAACACCCAGAGCAGAAGTTCTACTTCAGCCAGATCAGGCCTGCAAAGAAACTCGTTTCACAGGCCTTTGTAAGAGATGTTCCCGGTAGGCTGTAAGAGCACTGTGCAGAGCGAGTGGTTCTTAGCTTCCCAAAGAGCTGGAAGCAAGATGCTTTGGGGCCCAACTCACCCTTTGGAAAGAACCCTGCACGCTGTGCCTTTCAGCTCTAGGGCAATGTAGCACACGCAAAGCAGAAGTTCTACTTCAGCCAGATCAGGCCTGCAAAGAAACTGCGTTTCACAGGCCTTTGGAAGAGATGTTCCCGGTAGGCTGTAAGAGCACTGTGCAGAGCGAGTTGTTTCTTAGCTTCCCAAAGAGCTGGAAGCACGATGCTTTGGGGCCCAAATCGCCCTTTGGAAAGAAGCCTGCACGTTGTGCCTTTCAGCTCTAGGGCAATGTAGCACACCCAGAGCAGAAGTTCCACTTCAGCCAGATCAGGCCTGCAAAGAAACTGCGTTTCACAGGCCTTTGTAATAGATGTTCCCGGTAGGCTGTAAGAGCACTGTGCAGAGCGTGTTGTTTCTTAGCTTCCCAAGGAGCTGGAAGCAAGATGCTTTGGGGCCCAACTCGCCCTTTGGAAAGAAGCCTGCACGTTGTGCCTTTCAGCTCTAGGGCAATGTAGCACACCCAGAGCAGAAGTTCTACATCAGCCAGATCAGGCCTGCAAAGAAACTGAGTTTCACAGGCCTTTGTAAGAGATGTTCCCGGTAGGCTGTAAGAGCACTGTGCAGAGCGAGTTGTTTCTTAGCTTCCCAAAGAGCTGGAAGCAAGATGCTTTGCGGCCCAACTCGCGCTTTGGAAAGAAGCCTGCACGTTGTGCCTTTCAGCTCTAGGCCAATGTAGCACACCCAGAGCAGAAGTTCTACTTCAGCCAGATCAGGCCTGCAAAGAAACTGCGTTTCACAGGCCTTTGTAAGAGATGTTCCCCGTAGGCTGTAAGAGCACTGTGCAGAGCGAGTTGTTTCTTAGCTTCCCAAGGAGCTGGAAGCAAGATGCTTTGCGGCCCAACTCGCCCTTTGCAAAGAAGCCTGCACGTTGTGCCTTTCAGCTCTAGGGCAATGTAGCACACGCAGAGCAGAAGTTCTAGTTCAGCCAGATCAGGCCTGCAAAGAAACTGCGTTTCACAGGCCTTTGTAAGAGATGTTCCCGGTAGGCTGTAAGAGCACTGTGCAGAGCGAGTTGTTTCTTAGCTTCCCAAAGAGCTGGAAGCAAGATGCTTTGGGGCCCAACTCGCCCTTTGGAAAGAAGCCTGCACGTTGTGCCTTTCAGCTCTAGGGCAATGTAGCACACCCAGAGCAGAAGTTCTACTTCAGCCAGATCAGGCCTGCAAAGAAACTGCGTTTGAGATGCCTTTGTAAGAGATGTTCCCGGTAGGCTGTAAAAGCACTGTGCAGAGCGAGTTGTTTCTTAGCTTCCCAAAGAGCTGGAAGCAAGATGCTTTGGGGCCAACTCGCCCTTTGGAAAGAAGCCTGCACGTTGCGCCTTTCAGCTCTAGGGCAATGTAGCACACCCAGATCAGAAGTTCTACTTCAGCCAGATCAGGCCTGCAAAGAAACTGCGTTTCACAGGCCTTTGTAAGAGATGTTCCCAGTAGGCTGTAAGAGCACTGTGCAGAGCGAGTTGTTTCTTAGCTTTCCAAAAAGCTAGAAGCAAGATGCTTTGGGGCCCAACTCGCCCTTTGGAAAGAAGCCTGCACGTTGTGCCTTTCAGCTCAGGGCCAATGTAGAACACCCAGAGCAGAAGTTCTACTTCAGCCATATCAGGCCTGCAAAGAAACTCGTTTCACAGGCCTTTGTAAGAGATGTTCCCGGTAGGCTGTAAGAGCACTGTGCAGAGCGAGTTGTTTCTTAGCTTCCCAAAGAGCTGGAAGCAAGATGCTTTGGGGCCCAACTCGCCCTTTGGAAAGAAGCCTGCACGCAGTGCCTTTCAGCTCTAGGGCAATATAGCACATGCAGAGCAGAAGTTCTACTTCAGCCAGATCAGGCCTGCAAAGAAACTGCGTTTCACAGGCCTTTGTAAGAGATGTTCCCGGTAGGCTGTAAGAGCACTGTGCAGAGCGAGTTGTTTCATAGCTAGCCCAAAGAGCTGGAAGCAAGATGCTTTGGGGCCCAACTCGCCCTTTGGAAAGAAGCCTGCACGTTGTGCCTTTCAGCTCTAGGGCCATGTAGCACACCCAGAGCAGAAGTTCTACTTCAGCCAGATCAGGCCTGCAAAGAAACTGCGTTTCACAGGCCTTTGTAAGAGATGTTCCCGGTAGGCTGTAAGAGCACTGTGCAGAGCGACTTGTTTCTTAGCTTCCCAAAGAGCTGGAAGCAAGATGCTTTGGGGCCCAACTCGCCCTTTGGAAAGAAGCCTGCACGTTGTGCCTTTCAGCTCAGGGCCAATGTAGAACACCCAGAGCAGAAGTTCTACTTCAGCCAGATCAGGCCTGCAAAGAAACTCGTTTCACAGGCCTTTGTAAGAGATGTTCCCGGTAGGCTGTAAGAGCACTGTGCAGAGCGAGTGGTTCTTAGCTTCCCAAAGAGCTGGAAGCAAGATGCTTTGGGGCCCAACTCACCCTTTGGAAAGAACCCTGCACGCTGTGCCTTTCAGCTCTAGGGCAATGTAGCACACGCAAAGCAGAAGTTCTACTTCAGCCAGATCAGGCCTGCAAAGAAACTGCGTTTCACAGGCCTTTGGAAGAGATGTTCCCGGTAGGCTGTAAGAGCACTGTGCAGAGCGAGTTGTTTCTTAGCTTCCCAAAGAGCTGGAAGCACGATGCTTTGGGGCCCAAATCGCCCTTTGGAAAGAAGCCTGCACGTTGTGCCTTTCAGCTCTAGGGCAATGTAGCACACCCAGAGCAGAAGTTCCACTTCAGCCAGATCAGGCCTGCAAAGAAACTGCGTTTCACAGGCCTTTGTAATAGATGTTCCCGGTAGGCTGTAAGAGCACTGTGCAGAGCGTGTTGTTTCTTAGCTTCCCAAGGAGCTGGAAGCAAGATGCTTTGGGGCCCAACTCGCCCTTTGGAAAGAAGCCTGCACGTTGTGCCTTTCAGCTCTAGGGCAATGTAGCACACCCAGAGCAGAAGTTCTACATCAGCCAGATCAGGCCTGCAAAGAAACTGAGTTTCACAGGCCTTTGTAAGAGATGTTCCCGGTAGGCTGTAAGAGCACTGTGCAGAGCGAGTTGTTTCTTAGCTTCCCAAAGAGCTGGAAGCAAGATGCTTTGCGGCCCAACTCGCGCTTTGGAAAGAAGCCTGCACGTTGTGCCTTTCAGCTCTAGGCCAATGTAGCACACCCAGAGCAGAAGTTCTACTTCAGCCAGATCAGGCCTGCAAAGAAACTGCGTTTCACAGGCCTTTGTAAGAGATGTTCCCCGTAGGCTGTAAGAGCACTGTGCAGAGCGAGTTGTTTCTTAGCTTCCCAAGGAGCTGGAAGCAAGATGCTTTGCGGCCCAACTCGCCCTTTGCAAAGAAGCCTGCACGTTGTGCCTTTCAGCTCTAGGGCAATGTAGCACACGCAGAGCAGAAGTTCTAGTTCAGCCAGATCAGGCCTGCAAAGAAACTGCGTTTCACAGGCCTTTGTAAGAGATGTTCCCGGTAGGCTGTAAGAGCACTGTGCAGAGCGAGTTGTTTCTTAGCTTCCCAAAGAGCTGGAAGCAAGATGCTTTGGGGCCCAACTCGCCCTTTGGAAAGAAGCCTGCACGTTGTGCCTTTCAGCTCTAGGGCAATGTAGCACACCCAGAGCAGAAGTTCTACTTCAGCCAGATCAGGCCTGCAAAGAAACTGCGTTTGAGATGCCTTTGTAAGAGATGTTCCCGGTAGGCTGTAAAAGCACTGTGCAGAGCGAGTTGTTTCTTAGCTTCCCAAAGAGCTGGAAGCAAGATGCTTTGGGGCCAACTCGCCCTTTGGAAAGAAGCCTGCACGTTGCGCCTTTCAGCTCTAGGGCAATGTAGCACACCCAGATCAGAAGTTCTACTTCAGCCAGATCAGGCCTGCAAAGAAACTGCGTTTCACAGGCCTTTGTAAGAGATGTTCCCAGTAGGCTGTAAGAGCACTGTGCAGAGCGAGTTGTTTCTTAGCTTTCCAAAAAGCTAGAAGCAAGATGCTTTGTGGCCCAACTCGCCCTTTGGAAAGAAGCCTGCACGTTGTGCCTTTCAGCTCAGGGCCAATGTAGAACACCCAGAGCAGAAGTTCTACTTCAGCCATATCAGGCCTGCAAAGAAACTCGTTTCACAGGCCTTTGTAAGAGATGTTCCCGGTAGGCTGTAAGAGCACTGTGCAGAGCGAGTTGTTTCTTAGCTTCCCAAAGAGCTGGAAGCAAGATGCTTTGGGGCCCAACTCGCCCTTTGGAAAGAAGCCTGCACGCTGTGCCTTTCAGCTCTAGGGCAATATAGCACATGCAGAGCAGAAGTTCTACTTCAGCCAGATCAGGCCTGCAAAGAAACTGCGTTTCACAGGCCTTTGTAAGAGATGTTCCCGGTAGGCTGTAAGAGCACTGTGCAGAGCGAGTTGTTTCATAGCTAGCCCAAAGAGCTGGAAGCAAGATGCTTTGCGGCCCAACTCGCCCTTTGGAAAGAAGCCTGCACGTTGTGCCTTTCAGCTCTAGGGCCATGTAGCACACCCAGAGCAGAAGTTCTACTTCAGCCAGATCAGGCCTGCAAAGAAACTGCGTTTCACAGGCCTTTGTAAGAGATGTTCCTGGTAGGCTGTAAGAGCACTGTGCAGAGCGAGTTGTTTCTTAGCTTCCCAAAGAGCTGGAAGCAAGATGCTTTGGGGCCCAACCCGCCCTTTGGAAAGAAGCCTGCACGTTGTTCCTTTCAGCTCAGGGCCAATGTAGAACACCCAGAGCAGAAGTTCTACTTCAGCCAGATCAGGCCTGCAAAGAAACTCGTTTCACAGGCCTTTGTAAGAGATGTTCCCCGTAGGCTGTAAGAGCACTGTGCAGAGCGAGTTGTTTCTTAGCTTCCCAAAGAGCTGGTAGCAAGATGCTTTGGGGCCCAACTCGCCCTTTGGAAAGAAGCCTGCACGATGTGCCTTTCAGCTCTAGGGCAATGTAGCACACACAGAGCAGAAGTTCTACTTCAGCCAGATCAGGCCTGCAAAGAAACTGCGTTGCACAGGCCTTTGGAAGAGATGTTCCCGGTAGGCTGTAAGAGCACTGTGCAGAGCGAGTTGTTCTTAGCTTCCCAAAGAGCTGGAAGCAAGATGCTTTGGGGCCCAACTCACCCTTTGGAAAGAAGCCTGCACGTTGTGCCTTTCAGCTCTAGGCCAATGTAGCACACCCAGAGCAGAAGTTCTACTTCAGCCAGACCAGGCCTGCAAAGAAACTGCGTTTCACAGGCCTTTGTAAGAGATGTTCCCGGTCGGCTGTAAGAGCACTGTGCAGAGCGAGTTGTTTCTTAGCTTCCCAAAGAGCTGGAAGCAAGATGCTTTGGAGCCCAACTCGCCCTTTGGAAACAGGCCTGCACGTTGTGCCCTTCAGCTCTAGGGCAATGTAGCACACCCAGAGCAGAAGTTCTAGTTCAGCGTGATCAGGCCTGCAAAGAAACTGCATTTCACAGGCCTTTGTAAGTGATGGTCCCGGTGGGCTGTAAGAGCACTGTGCAGAGCGAGTTGTTTCATAGCTAGCCCAAAGAGCTGGAAGCAAGATGCTTTGGGGCCCAACTCGCCTTTTGGAAAGAAGCCTGCACATTGTGCCTTTCAGCTCTAGGGCCATGTAGCACACCCAGAGCAGAAGATCTACTTCAGCCAGATCAGGCCTGCAAAGAAACTGCGTTTCACAGGCCTTTGGAAGAGATGTTCCCGGTAGGCTGTAAGAGCACTGTGCAGACCGAGTTGTTTCTTAGCTTTCCAAAGAGCTGGAAGCAAAATGCTTTGGGGCCCAACTCGCCCTTTGGAAAGAAGCCTGCACGTTGTGCCTTTCAGCTCTAGGGCAATGTAGCACACCCAGAGCAGAAGTTCTAGTTCAGCCAGATCAGGCCTGCAAAGAAACTGCGTTTCACAGGCCTTTGTAAGAGATGTTCCCGGTAGGCTGTAAGAGCACTGTGCAGAGCGAGTTGTTTCTTAGCTTTCCAAAGAGCTGGAAGCAAGATACTTTGGGGCCCTACTCGCCCTTTGGAAAGAAGCCTGCACGTTGTGCCTTTCAGCTCTAGGGCAATGTGGCACACCCAGAGCAGAAGTTCTACTTCAGCCAGTTCAGGCCTGCAAAGAAACTGCGTTTCACAGGCCTTTGTAAGAGATGCTCACGGTAGGCTGTAAGAGCACTGCGCACAGCGAGTTGTTTCTTAGCTTCCCAAAGAGCTGGAAGCAAGATGCTTTGGGGCCCAACTCGCCCTTTGGAAAGAAGCCTGCACGTTGTGCCTTTCAGCCTTAGGCCAATGTAGCACACCCAGAGCAGAAGTTCTACTTCAGCCAGATCAGGCCTGCAAAGAAACTGCGTTTGAGATGCCTTTGTAAGAGATGTTCCCGGTAGGCTGTAAAAGCACTGTGCAGAGCGAGTTGTTTCTTAGCTTCCCAAAGAGCTGGAAGCAAGATGCTTTGGGGCCCAACTCGCCCTTTGGAAAGAAGCCTGCACGTTGTGCCTTTCAGCTCAGGGCCAATGTAGAACACCCAGAGCAGAAGTTCTACTTCAGCCATATCAGGCCTGCAAAGAAACTCGTTTCACAGGCCTTTGTAAGAGATGTTCCCGGTAGGCTGTAAGAGCACTGTGCAGAGCGACTTGTTTCTTAGCTTCCCAAAGAGCTGGAAGCAAGATGCTTTGGGGCCCAACTCGCCCTTTGGAAAGAAGCCTGCACGCTGTGCCTTTCAGCTCTAGGGCAATGTAGCACATGCAGAGCAGAAGTTCTACTTCAGCCAGATCAGGCCTGCAAAGAAACTGCGTTTCACAGGCCTTTGTAAGAGATGTTCCCGGTAGGCTGTAAGAGCACTGTGCAGAGCGAGTTGTTTCATAGCTAGCCCAAAGAGCTGGAAGCAAGATGCTTTGGGGCCCAACTCGCCCTTTGGAAAGAAGCCTGCACGTTGTGCCTTTCAGCTCTAGGGCCATGTAGCACACCCAGAGCAGAAGTTCTACTTCAGCCAGATCAGGCCTGCAAAGAAACTGCGTTTCACAGGCCTTTGTAAGAGATGTTCCCGGTAGGCTGTAAGAGCACTGTGCAGAGCGAGTTGTTTCTTAGCTTCCCAAAGAGCTGGAAGCAAGATGCTTTGGGGCCCAACTCGCCCTTTGGAAAGAAGCCTGCACGTTGTGCCTTTCAGCTCTAGGCCAATGTAGCACACCCAGAGCAGAAGTTCTACTTCAGCCAGATCAGGCCTGCAAGGAAACTGCGTTTGAGATGCCTTTGTAAGAGATGTTCCCGGTAGGCTGTAAAAGCACTGTGCAGAGCGAGTTGTTTCTTAGCTTCCCAAAGAGCTGGAAGCAAGATGCTTTGGGGCCCAACTCGCCCTTTGGAAAGAAGCCTGCACGCTGTGCCTTTCAGCTCTAGGGCAATGTAGCACACGCAAAGCAGAAGTTCTACTTCATCCAGATCAGGCCTGCAAAGAAACTGCGTTTCACAGGCCTTTGGAAGAGATGTTCCCGGTAGGCTGTAAGAGCACTGTGCAGAGCGAGTTGTTTCTTAGCTTCCCAAAGAGCTGGAAGCAAGATGCTTTGGGGCCCAAATCGCCCTTTGGAAAGAAGCCTGCACGTTGTGCCTTTCAGCTCTAGGGCAATGTAGCACACCCAGAGCAGAAGTTCCACTTCAGCCAGATCAGGCCTGCAAAGAAACTGCGTTTCACAGGCCTTTGTAATAGATGTTCCCGGTAGGCTGTAAGAGCACTGTGCAGAGCGTGTTGTTTCTTAGCTTCCCAAGGAGCTGGAAGCAAGATGCTTTGGGGCCCAACTCGCCCTTTGGAAAGAAGCCTGCACGTTGTGCCTTTCAGCTCTAGGGCCATGTAGCACACCCAGAGCAGAAGTTCTACATCAGCCAGATCAGGCCTGCAAAGAAACTGCGTTTCACAGGCCTTTGTAAGAGATGTTCCCGGTAGGCTGTAAGAGCACTGTGCAGAGCGAGTTGTTTCTTAGCTTCCCAAAGAGCTGGAAGCAAGATGCTTTGCGGCCCAACTCGCGCTTTGGAAAGAAGCCTGCACGTTGTGCCTTTCAGCTCTAGGCCAATGTAGCACACCCAGAGCAGAAGTTCTACTTCAGCCAGATCAGGCCTGCAAAGAAACTGCGTTTCACAGGCCTTTGTAAGAGATGTTCCCCGTAGGCTGTAAGAGCACTGTGCAGAGCGACTTGTTTCTTAGCTTCCCAAGGAGCTGGAAGCAAGATGCTTTGCGGCCCAACTCGCCCTTTGCAAAGAAGCCTGCACGTTGTGCCTTTCAGCTCTAGGGCAATGTAGCACACGCAGAGCAGAAGTTCTAGTTCAGCCAGATCAGGCCTGCAAAGAAACTGCGTTTCACAGGCCTTTGTAAGAGATGTTCCCGGTAGGCTGTAAGAGCACTGTGCAGAGCGAGTTGTTTCTTAGCTTCCCAAAGAGCTGGAAGCAAGATGCTTTGGGGCCCAACTCGCCCTTTGGAAAGAAGCCTGCACGTTGTGCCTTTCAGCTCTAGGGCAATGTAGCACACCCAGAGCAGAAGTTCTACTTCAGCCAGATCAGGCCTGCAAAGAAACTGCGTTTGAGATGCCTTTGTAAGAGATGTTCCCGGTAGGCTGTAAAAGCACTGTGCAGAGCGAGTTGTTTCTTAGCTTCCCAAAGAGCTGGAAGCAAGATGCTTTGGGGCCAACTCGCCCTTTGGAAAGAAGCCTGCACGTTGCGCCTTTCAGCTCTAGGGCAATGTAGCACACCCAGATCAGAAGTTCTACTTCAGCCAGATCAGGCCTGCAAAGAAACTGCGTTTCACAGGCCTTTGTAAGAGATGTTCCCAGTAGGCTGTAAGAGCACTGTGCAGAGCGAGTTGTTTCTTAGCTTCCCAAAGAGCTAGAAGCAAGATGCTTTGGGGCCCAACTCGCCCTTTGGAAAGAAGCCTGCACGTTGTGCCTTTCAGCTCAGGGCCAATGTAGAACACCCAGAGCAGAAGTTCTACTTCAGCCATATCAGGCCTGCAAAGAAACTCGTTTCACAGGCCTTTGTAAGAGATGTTCCCGGTAGGCTGTAAGAGCACTGTGCAGAGCGAGTTGTTTCTTAGCTTCCCAAAGAGCTGGAAGCAAGATGCTTTGGGGCCCAACTCGCCCTTTGGAAAGAAGCCTGCACGCTGTGCCTTTCAGCTCTAGGGCAATATAGCACATGCAGAGCAGAAGTTCTACTTCAGCCAGATCAGGCCTGCAAAGAAACTGCGTTTCACAGGCCTTTGTAAGAGATGTTCCCGGTAGGCTGTAAGAGCACTGTGCAGAGCGAGTTGTTTCATAGCTAGCCCAAAGAGCTGGAAGCAAGATGCTTTGGGGCCCAACTCGCCCTTTGGAAAGAAGCCTGCACGTTAAGCCTTACACCTCTAGGCCAATGTAGCACACCCAGAGCAGAAGTTCAACTTCAGCCAGATCAGGCCTGCAAAGAAACTGCGTTTCACAGGCCTTTGTAAGAGATGTTCCCGGTAGGCTGTAAGAGCACTGTGCAGAGCGATTTGTTTCTTAGCTTCCCAAAGAGCTGGAAGCAAGATGCTTTGGGGCCCAACTCGCCCTTTGGAAAGAAGCCTGCACGTTGTGCCTTACAGCTCTAGGGCAATGTAGCACACCCAGAGCAGAAGTTCCACTTCAGCCAGATCAGGCCGGCAAAAAAACTGCGTTTGAGAGGCCTTTGGAAGAGATGTTCCCGGTAGGCTGTAAGAGCACTGTGCAGAGCGAGTTGTTTCTTAGCTTTCCAAAGAGCTGGAAGCAAGATACTTTGGGGCCCTACTCGCCCTTTGGAAAGAAGCCTGCACGTTGTGCCTTTCAGCTCTAGGGCAATGTGGCACACCCAGAGCAGAAGTTCTACTTCAGCCAGCTCAGGCCTGCAAAGAAACTGCGTTTCACAGGCCTTTGTAAGAGATGCTCACGGTAGGCTGTAAGAGCACTGCGCACAGCGAGTTGTTTCTTAGCTTCCCAAAGAGCTGGAAGCAAGATGCTTTGGGGCCCAACTCGCCCTTTGGAAAGAAGCCTGCACGTTGAGCCTTTCAGCTCTAGGTCCATGTAGCACACCCAGAGCAGAAGTTCTACTTCAGCCAGATCAGGCCTGCAAAGAAACTGCGTTTCACAGGCCTTTGTAAGAGATGTTCCCGGTAGGCTGTAAGAGCACTGTGCAGAGCGAGTTGTTCTTAGCTTCCCAAAGAGCTGGAAGCAAGATGCTTTGGGGCCCAACTCACCCTTTGGAAAGAAGCCTGCACGTTGTGCCTTTCAGCTCTAGGCCAATGTAGCACACCCAGAGCAGAAGTTCTACTTCAGCCAGACCAGGCCTGCAAAGAAACTGCGTTTCACAGGCCTTTGTAAGAGATGTTTCCGGTAGGCTGTAAGAGCACTGTGCAGAGCGAGTTGTTTCTTAGCTTCCCAAAGAGCTGGAAGCAAGATGCTTAGGGGCCCAACTCGCCCTTTGGAAAGAAGCCTGCACGTTGTGCCTTTCAGCTCTAGGCCAATGTAGCACACCCAGAGCAGAAGTTCTACTTCAGCCAGATCAGGCCTGCAAAGAAACTGCGTTTGAGATGCCTTTGTAAGAGTTGTTCCCGGTAGGCTGTAAAAGCACTGTGCAGAGCGAGTTGTTTCTTAGCTTCCCAAAGAGCTGGAAGCAAGATGCTTTGGAGCCCAACTCGCCCTTTGGAAACAGGCCTGCACGTTGTGCCCTTCAGCTCTAGGGCAATGTAGCACACCCAGAGCAGAAGTTCTATTTCAGCGTGATCAGGCCTGCAAAGAAACTGCATTTCACAGGCCTTTGTAAGTGATGGTCCCGGTGGGCTGTAAGAGCACTGTGCAGAGCGAGTTGTTTCATAGCTAGCCCAAAGAGCTGGAAGCAAGATGCTTTGGGGCCCAACTCGCCTTTTGGAAAGAAGCCTGCACATTGTGCCTTTCAGCTCTAGGGCCATGTAGCACACCCAGAGCAGAAGTTCTACTTCAGCCAGATCAGGCCTGCAAAGAAACTGCGTTTCACAGGCCTTTGTAAGAGATGTTCCCCGTAGGCTGTAAGAGCACTGTGCAGAGCGAGTTGTTTCTTAGCTTCCCAAAGAGCTGGAAGCAAGATGCTTTGCGGCCCAACTCGCCCTTTGCAAAGAAGCCTGCACGTTGTGCCTTTCAGCTCTAGGGCAATGTAGCACACGCAGAGCAGAAGTTCTAGTTCAGCCAGATCAGGCCTGCAAAGAAACAGCGTTTCACAGGCCTTTGTAAGTGTTGTTCCCGGTAGGCTGTAAGAGCACTGTGCAGAGCGAGTTGTTTCTTAGCTTCCCAAAGAGCTGGAAGCAAGATGCTTTGGGGCCCAACTCGCCCTTTGGAAAGAAGCCTGCACGTTGCGCCTTTCAGCTCTAGGGCAATGTAGCACACCCAGATCAGAAGTTCTACTTCAGCCATATCAGGCCTGCAAAGAAACTCGTTTCACAGGCCTTTGTAAGAGATGTTCCCGGTAGGCTGTAAGAGCACTGTGCAGAACGAGTTGTTTCTTAGCTTCCCAAAGAGCTGGAAGCAAGATGCTTTGGGGCCCAATTCGCCCTTTGGAAAG
The DNA here is from genome assembly GCF_041296265.1 of Equus caballus. Lineage (NCBI taxonomy): Eukaryota > Metazoa > Chordata > Mammalia > Perissodactyla > Equidae > Equus > Equus caballus. The sequence continues at coordinate 50,014,660 of NC_091688.1, read as the reverse complement.
AAGCCTGCACGTTGTGCCTTTCAGCTCTAGGGCAATGTAGCACACCCAGAGCAGAAGTTCCACTTCAGCCAGATCAGGCCTGCAAAGAAACTGCGTTTCACAGGCCTTTGTAAGAGATGTTCCCGGTAGGCTGTAAGAGCACTGTGCAGAACGAGTTGTTTCTTAGCTTCCCAAAGAGCTGGAAGCAAGATGCTTTGGGGCCCAACTCGCCCTTTGGAAAGAAGACTGCACGTTGTGCCTTTCAGCTCTAGGCCAATGTAGCACACCCAGAGCAGAAGTTCTACTTTAGCCAGATCAGGCCTGCAAAGAAACTGCGTTTCACAGGCCTTTGTAAGAGATGTTCCCGGTAGGCTGTAAGAGCACTGTGCAGAGCGAGTTGTTTCTTAGCTTCCCAAAGAGCTGGAAGCAAGATACTTTGGGGCCCTACTCGCCCTTTGGAAAGAAGCCTGCACGTTGTGCCTTTTAGCTCTAGGGCAATGTGGCACACCCAGAGCAGAAGTTCTACTTCAGCCAGCCCAGGCCTGCAAAGAAACTGCGTTTCACAGGCCTTTGTAAGAGATGCTCACGGTAGGCTGTAAGAGCACTGCGCACAGCGAGTTGTTTATTAGCTTCCCAAAGAGCTGGAAGCAAGATGCTTTGGGGCCCAACTCGCCCTTTGGAAAGAAGCCTGCACGTTGAGCCTTTCAGCTCTAGGCCAATGTAGCACACCCAGAGCAGAAGTTCTACTTCAGCCAGATCAGGCCTGCAAAGAAACTGCGTTTCACAGGCCTTTGTAAGAGATGTTCCCGGTAGGCTGTAAGAGCACTGTGCAGAGCGAGTTGTTTCTTAGCTTCCCAAAGAGCTGGAAGCAAGATTCTTAGGGGCCCAACTCGCCCTTTGGAAAGAAGCCTGCACGTTGTGCCTTTCAGCTCTAGGCCAATGTAGCACACCCAGAGCAGAAGTTCTACTTCAGCCAGATCAGGCCTGCAAAGAAACTGCGTTTCACAGGCCTTTGTAAGAGATGTTCCCGGTAGGCTGTAAGAGCACTGTGCAGAGCGAGTTGTTTCTTAGCTTCCCAAGGAGCTGGAAGCAAGATGCTTTGCGGCCCAACTCGCCCTTTGCAAAGAAGCCTGCACGCTGTGCCTTTCAGCTCTAGGGCAATGTAGCACACGCAGAGCAGAAGTTCTAGTTCAGCCAGATCAGGCCTGCAAAGAAACTGCGTTTCACAGGCCTTTGTAAGAGATGTTCCCGGTAGGCTGTACGAGCACTGTGCAGAGCGAGTTGTTTCTTAGCTTCCCAAAGAGCTGGAAGCAAGATGCTTTGGGGCCCAACTCGCCCTTTGGAAAGAAGCCTGCACGTTGTGCCTTTCAGCTCAGCGCCAATGTAGAACACCCAGAGCAGAAGTTCTACTTCACCCATATCAGGCCTGCAAAGAAACTGCGTTTCACAGGCCTTTGTAAGAGATGTTCCCGGTAGGCTGTAAGAGCACTGTGCAGAGCGAGTTGTTTCTTAGCTTCCCAAAGAGCTGGAAGCAAGATGCTTTGGGGCCCAACTCGCCCTTTGGAAAGAAGCCTGCAGGTTGTGCCTTTCAGCTCTAGGCCAATGTAGCACACCCAGAGCAGAAGTTCTACTTCAGCCAGATCAGGCCTGCAAAGAAACTGCGTTTGAGATGCCTTTGTAAGAGTTGTTCCCGGTAGGCTGTAAAAGCACTGTGCAGAGCGAGTTGTTTCTTAGCTTCCCAAAGAGCTGGAAGCAAGATGCTTTGGAGCCCAACTCGCCCTTTGGAAACAGGCCTGCACGTTGTGCCCTTCAGCTCTAGGGCAATGTAGCACACCCAGAGCAGAAGTTCTATTTCAGCGTGATCAGGCCTGCAAAGAAACTGCATTTCACAGGCCTTTGTAAGTGATGGTCCCGGTGGGCTGTAAGAGCACTGTGCAGAGCGAGTTGTTTCATAGCTAGCCCAAAGAGCTGGAAGCAAGATGCTTTGGGGCCCAACTCGCCTTTTGGAAAGAAGCCTGCACATTGTGCCTTTCAGCTCTAGGGCCATGTAGCACACCCAGAGCAGAAGTTCTACTTCAGCCAGATCAGGCCTGCAAAGAAACTGCGTTTCACAGGCCTTTGTAAGAGATGTTCCCCGTAGGCTGTAAGAGCACTGTGCAGAGCGAGTTGTTTCTTAGCTTCCCAAAGAGCTGGAAGCAAGATGCTTTGCGGCCCAACTCGCCCTTTGGAAAGAAGCCTGCACGTTGTGCCTTTCAGCTCTAGGGCAATGTAGCACACGCAGAGCAGAAGTTCTAGTTCAGCCAGATCAGGCCTGCAAAGAAACAGCGTTTCACAGGCCTTTGTAAGAGATGTTCCCGGTAGGCTGTAAAAGCACTGTGCAGGGCGAGTTGTTTCTTAGCTTCCCAAAGAGCTGGAAGCAAGATGCTTTGGGGCCCAACTCGCCCTTTGGAAAGAAGCCTGCACGTTGCGCCTTTCAGCTCTAGGGCAATGTAGCACACCCAGATCAGAAGTTCTACTTCAGCCAGATCAGGCCTGCAAAGAAACTGCATTTCACAGGCCTTTGTAAGAGATGTTCCCAGTAGGCTGTAAGAGCACTGTGCAGAGCGAGTTGCTTCTTAGCTTCCCAAAGAGCTGGAAGCAAGATGCTTTGGGGCCCAACTCGCCCTTTGGAAAGAAGCCTGCACGTTGTGCCTTTCAGCTCAGGGCCAATGTAGAACACCCAGAGCAGAAGTTCTACTTCAGCCATATCAGGCCTGCAAAGAAACTCGTTTCACAGGCCTTTGTAAGAGATGTTCCCGGTAGGCTGTAAGAGCACTGTGCAGAACGAGTTGTTTCTTAGCTTCCCAAAGAGCTGGAAGCAAGATGCTTTGGGGCCCAATTCGCCCTTTGGAAAGAAGCCTGCACGTTGTGCCTTTCAGCTCTAGGGCAATGTAGCACACCCAGAGCAGAAGTTCCACTTCAGCCAGATCAGGCCTGCAAAGAAACTGCGTTTCACAGGCCTTTGTAATAGATGTTCCCGGTAGGCTGTAAGAGCACTGTGCAGAGCGTGTTGTTTCTTAGCTTCCCAAGGAGCTGGAAGCAAGATGCTTTGGGGCCCAACTCGCCCTTTGGAAAGAAGCCTGCACGTTGTGCCTTTCAGCTCTAGGGCAATGTAGCACAGCCAGAGCAGAAGTTCTACATCAGCCAGATCAGGCCTGCAAAGAAACTGAGTTTCACAGGCCTTTGTAAGAGATGTTCCCGATAGGCTGTAAGAGCACTGTGCAGAGCGAGTTGTTTCTTAGCTTCCCAAAGAGCTGGAAGCAAGATGCTTTGGGGCCCAACTCGCCCTTTGGAAAGAAGCCTGCACGTTGTGCCTTTCAGCTCTAGGGCAATGTAGCACACCCAGAGCAGAAGTTCTAGTTCAGCCAGATCAGGCCTGCAAAGAAACTGCGTTTCACAGGCCTTTGTAAGAGATGTTCCCGGTAGGCTGTAAGAGCACTGTGCAGAGCGAGTTGTTTCTTAGCTTTCCAAAGAGCTGGAAGCAAGATACTTTGGGGCCCTACTCGCCCTTTGGAAAGAAGCCTGCACGTTGCGCCTTTCAGCTCTAGGGCAATGTGGCACACCCAGAGCAGAAGTTCTACTTCAGCCAGCTCAGGCCTGCAAAGAAACTGCGTTTCACAGGCCTTTGTAAGAGATGCTCACGGTAGGGTGTAAGAGCACTGCACACAGCGAGTTGTTTCTTAGCTTCCCAAAGAGCTGGAAGCAAGATGCTTTGGGGCCCAACTCGCCCTTTGGAAAGAAGCCTGCACGTTGAGCCTTTCAGCTATAGGTCCATGTAGCACACCCAGAGCAGAAGTTCTAGTTCAGCGTGATCAGGCCTGCAAAGAAACTGCATTTCACAGGCCTTTGTAAGTGATGGTCCCGGTGGGCTGTAAGAGCACTGTGCAGAGCGAGTTGTTTCCTAGCTAGCCCAAAGAGCTGGAAGCAAGATGCTTTGGGGCCCAACTCGCCTTTTGGAAAGAAGCCTGCACATTGTGCCTTTCAGCTCTAGGGCCATGTAGCACACCCAGAGCAGAAGTTCTACTTCAGCCAGATCAGGCCTGCAAAGAAACTGCGTTTCACAGGCCTTTGGAAGAGATGTTCCCGGTAGGCTGTAAGAGCACTGTGCAGAGCGAGTTGTTTCTTAGCTTCCCAAAGAGCTGGAAGCAAGATGCTTTGGGGCCCAACTCGCCCTTTGGAAAGAAGCCTGCACGTTGTGCCTTTCAGCTCTAGGGCAATGTAGTGCACCCAGAGCAGAAGTTCCACTTCAGCCAGATCAGGCCTTCAAAGAAACTGCGTTTCACAGGCCTTTGTAAGAGATATTCCCGGTAGGCTTAAAGCGCTGTGCAGAGCGAGTTGTTTCTTAGCTTCCCAAAGAGCTGGAAGCAAGATGCTTTGCGGCCCAACTCGCCCTTTGGAACGAAGCCTGCACGTTGTGCCTTTCAGCTCTAGCGCCATGTAGCACACCCAGAGCAGAAGTTCTAGTTCAGCCAGATCAGGCCTGCAAAGAAACTGCATTTCACAGGCCTTTGTAACTGATGCTCCCGGTAGGCTGTAAGAGCACTGTGCAGAGCGAGTTGTTTCTTAGCTTCCCAAAGAGCTGGAAGCAAGATGCTTTGGGGCCCAACTCGCCCTTTGGAAAGAAGCCTGCACGTTGTGCCTTTCAGCTCTAGGCCAATGTAGCACACACAGAGCAGAAGTTCTACTTCAGCCAGATCAGGCCGGCAAAGAAACTGCGTTTGAGAGGCCTTTGTGAGAGATGTTCCCGGTAGGCTGTAACAGCACTGTGCAGAGCGAGTTGTTTCTTAGCTTCCCAAAGAGCTGGAAGCAAGATGCTTTGGGGCCCAACTCGCCCTTTGGAAAGAAGCCTGCACGTTGTGCCTTTCAGCTCTAGGACAATGTAGCACACCCAGAGCAGAAGTTCTAGTTCAGCCAGATCAGGCCTGCAAAGAAACTGCGTTTCACAGGCCTTTGTAAGAGATGTTCCCGGTAGGCTGTAAGAGCACTGTGCAGAGCGAGTTGTTTCTTAGCTTTCCAAAGAGCTGGAAGCAAGATACTTTGGGGCCCTACTCGCCCTTTGGAAAGAAGCCTGCACGTTGTGCCTTTCAGCTCTAGGGCAATGTGGCACACCCAGAGCAGAAGTTCTACTTCAGCCAGCTCAGGCCTGCAAAGAAACTGCGTTTCACAGGCCTTTGTAAGAGATGCTCACGGTAGGCTGTAAGAGCACTGCGCACAGCGAGTTGTTTCTTAGCTTCCCAAAGAGCTGGAAGCAAGATGCTTTGGGGCCCAACTCGCCCTTTGGAAAGAAGCCTGCACGTTGAGACTTTCAGCTCTAGGTCCATGTAGCACACCCAGAGCAGAAGTTCTACTTCAGCCAGATCAGGCCTGCAAAGAAACTGCGTTTCACAGGCCTTTGTAAGAGATGTTCCCGGTAGGCTGTAAGAGCACTGTGCAGAGCGAGTTGTTCTTAGCTTCACAAAGAGCTGGAAGCAAGATGCTTTGGGGCCCAACTCACCCTTTGGAAAGAAGCCTGCACGTTGTGCCTTTCAGCTCTAGGCCAATGAAGCACACCCAGAGCAGAAGTTCTACTTCAGCCAGACCAGGCCTGCAAAGAAACTGCGTTTCACAGGCCTTTGTAAGAGATGTTCCCGGTAGGCTGTAAGAGCACTGTGCAGAGCGAGTTGTTTCTTAGCTTCCCAAAGAGCTGGAAGCAAGATGCTTTGGGGCCCAACTCGCCCTTTGGAAAGAAGCCTGCACGTTGTGCCTTTCAGCTCTAGGCCAATGTAGCACACCCAGAGCAGAAGTGCTACTTCAGCCAGATCAGGCCTGCAAAGAAACTGCGTTTGAGATGCCTTTGTAAGAGATGTACCCGGTAGGCTGTAAAAGCACTGTGCAGAGCGAGTTGTTTCTTAGCTTCCCGAAGAGCTGGAAGCAAGATGTTTTGGGGCCCAACTCGCCCTTTGGAAAGAAGCCTGCACGTTGCGCCTTTCAGCTCTAGGGCAATGTAGCACACCCAGATCAGAAGTTCTACTTCAGCCAGATCAGGCCTGCAAAGAAACTGCGTTTCACAGGCCTTTGTAAGAGATGTTCCCGGTAGGCTGTAAGAGCACTGTGCAGAGCGACTTGTTTCTTAGCTTCCCAAAGAGCTGGAAGCAAGATGCTTTGGGGCCCAACTCGCCCTTTGGAAAGAAGCCTGCACGTTGTGCCTTTCAGCTCAGGGCCAATGTAGAACTCCCAGAGCAGAAGTTCTACTTCAGCCAGATCAGGCCTGCAAAGAAACTCGTTTCACAGGCCTTTGTAAGAGATGTTCCCGGTAGGCTGTAAGAGCACTGTGCAGAGCGAGTTGTTTCTTAGCTTCCCAAAGAGCTGGAAGCAAGATGCTTTGGGGCCCAACTCGCCCTTTGGAAAGAAGCCTGCACGCTGTGCCTTTCAGCTCTAGGGCAATGTAGCACACGCAAAGCAGAAGTTCTACTTCAGCCAGATCAGGCTTGCAAAGAAACTGCGTTTCACAGGCCTTTGGAAGAGATGTTCCCGGTAGGCTGTAAGAGCACTGTGCAGAGCGAGTTGTTTCTTAGCTTCCCAAAGAGCTGGAAGCAAGATGCTTTGGGGCCCAACTCGCCCTTTGGAAAGAAGCCTGCACGTTGTGCCTTTCAGCTCTAGGCCAATGTAGCACAACCAGAGCAGAAGTTCTACTTCAGCCAGATCAGGCCTGCAAAGAAACTGCGTTTGAGATGCCTTTGTAAGAGATGTTCCCGGTAGGCTGTAAAAGCACTGTGCAGAGCGAGTTGTTTCTTAGCTTCCCAAAGAGCTGGAAGCAAGATGCTTTGGGGCCAACTCGCCCTTTGGAAAGAAGCCTGCACGTTGCGCCTTTCAGCTCTAGGGCAATGTAGCACAACCAGATCAGAAGTTCTACTTCAGCCAGATCAGGCCTGCAAAGAAACTGCATTTCACAGGCCTTTGTAAGAGATGTTCCCAGTATTCTGTAAGAGCACTGTGCAGAGCGAGTTGTTTCTTAGCTTCCCAAAGAGCTGGAATCAAGATGCTTTGGGGCCAAACTCGCCCTTTGGAAAGAAGCCTGCACGTTGTGCCTTTCAGCTCAGGGCCAATGTAGAACACCCAGAGCAGAAGTTCTACTTCAGCCATATCAGGCCTGCAAAGAAACTGCGTTTCACAGGCCTTTGTAAGAGATGTTCCCGGTAGGCTGTAAGAGCACTGTGCAGAGCGAGTTGTTTCCTAGCTTCCCAAAGAGCCGGAAGCAAGATGCTTTGGGGCCCAACTCACCCTTTGGAAAGAAGCCTGCACGTTGTGCCTTTCAGCTCTAGGCCAATGTAGCACACCCAGAGCAGAAGTTCTACTTCAGCCAGACCAGTCCTGCAAAGAACTGCGTTTCACAGGCCTTTGTAAGAGATGTTCCCGGTAGGCTGTAAGAGCACTGTGCAGAGCGAGTTGTTTCTTAGCTTCCCAAGGAGCTGGAAGCAAGATGCTTTGCGGCCCAACTCGCCCTTTGCAAAGAAGCCTGCACGCTGGGCCTTTCAGCTCTAGGGCAATGTAGCACACGCAGAGCAGAAGTTCTAGTTCAGCCAGATCAGGCCTGCAAAGAAACTGCGTTTCACAGGCCTTTGTAAGAGATGTTCCCGGTAGGCTGTAAGAGCACTGTGCAGAGCGAGTTGTTTCTTAGCTTCCCAAAGAGCTGGAAGCAAGATGCTTTGGGGCCCAACTCGCCCTTTGGAAAGAAGCCTGCACGTTGTGCCTTTCAGCTCAGGGCCAATGTAGAACACCCAGAGCAGAAGTTCTACTTCAGCCATATCAGGCCTGCAAAGAAACTGCGTTTCACAGGCCTTTGTAAGAGATGTTCCCGGTAGGCTGTAAGAGCACTGTGCAGAGCGAGTTGTTTCTTAGCTTCCCAAAGAGCTGGAAGCAAGATACTTTGGGGCCCTACTCGCCCTTTGGAAAGAAGCCTGCACGTTGCGCCTTTCAGCTCTAGGGCAATGTGGCACACCCAGAGCAGAAGTTCTACTTCAGCCAGCTCAGGCCTGCAAAGAAACTGCGTTTCACAGGCCTTTGTAAGAGATGCTCACGATAGGGTGTAAGAGCACTGCACACAGCGAGTTGTTTCTTAGCTTCCCAAAGAGCTGGAAGCAAGATGCTTTGGGGCCCAACTCGCCCTTTGGAAAGAAGCCTGCACGTTGAGCCTTTCAGCTATAGGTCCATGTAGCACACCCAGAGCAGAAGTTCTAGTTCAGCGTGATCAGGCCTGCAAAGAAACTGCATTTCACAGGCCTTTGTGAGTGATGGTCCCGGTGGGCTGTAAGAGCACTGTGCAGAGCGAGTTGTTTCCTAGCTAGCCCAAAGAGCTGGAAGCAAGATGCTTTGGGGCCCAACTCGCCTTTTGGAAAGAAGCCTGCACATTGTGCCTTTCAGCTCTAGGGCCATGTAGCACACCCAGAGCAGAAGTTCTACTTCAGCCAGATCAGGCCTGCAAAGAAACTGCGTTTCACAGGCCTTTGGAAGAGATGTTCCCGGTAGGCTGTAAGAGCACTGTGCAGAGCGAGTTGTTTCTTAGCTTCCCAAAGAGCTGGAAGCAAGATGCTTTGGGGCCCAACTCGCCCTTTGGAAAGAAGCCTGCACGTTGTGCCTTTCAGCTCTAGGGCAATGTAGAGCACCCAGAGCAGAAGTTCCACTTCAGCCAGATCAGGCCTTCAAAGAAACTGCGTTTCACAGGCCTTTGTAAGAGATATTCCCGGTAGGCTAAAAGCGCTGTGCAGAGCGAGTTGTTTCTTAGCTTCCCAAAGAGCTGGAAGCAAGATGCTTTGCGGCCCAACTCGCCCTTTGGAACGAAGCCTGCACGTTGTGCCTTTCAGCTCTAGCGCCATGTAGCACACCCAGAGCAGAAGTTCTAGTTCAGCCAGATCAGGCCTGCAAAGAAACTGCATTTCACAGGCCTTTGTAACTGATGCTCCCGGTAGGCTGTAAGAGCACTGTGCAGAGCGAGTTGTTTCTTAGCTTCCCAAAGAGCTGGAAGCAAGATGCTTTGGGGCCCAACTCGCCCTTTGGAAAGAAGCCTGCACGTTGTGCCTTTCAGCTCTAGGCCAATGTAGCACACACAGAGCAGAAGTTCTACTTCAGCCAGATCAGGCCGGCAAAGAAACTGCGTTTGAGAGGCCTTTGTAAGAGATGTTCCCGGTAGGCTGTAACAGCACTGTGCAGAGCGAGTTGTTTCTTAGCTTCCCAAAGAGCTGGAAGCAAGATGCTTTGGGGCCCAACTCGCCCTTTGGAAAGAAGCCTGCACGTTGTGCCTTTCAGCTCTAGGACAATGTAGCACACCCAGAGCAGAAGTTCTAGTTCAGCCAGATCAGGCCTGCAAAGAAACTGCGTTTCACAGGCCTTTGTAAGAGATGTTCCCGGTAGGCTGTAAGAGCACTGTGCAGAGCGAGTTGTTTCTTAGCTTTCCAAAGAGCTGGAAGCAAGATACTTTGGGGCCCTACTCGCCCTTTGGAAAGAAGCCTGCACGTTGTGCCTTTCAGCTCTAGGGCAATGTGGCACACCCAGAGCAGAAGTTCTACTTCAGCCAGCTCAGGCCTGCAAAGAAACTGCGTTTCACAGGCCTTTGTAAGAGATGCTCACGGTAGGCTGTAAGAGCACTGCGCACAGCGAGTTGTTTCTTAGCTTCCCAAAGAGCTGGAAGCAAGATGCTTTGGGGCCCAACTCGCCCTTTGGAAAGAAGCCTGCACGTTGAGACTTTCAGCTCTAGGTCCATGTAGCACACCCAGAGCAGAAGTTCTACTTCAGCCAGATCAGGCCTGCAAAGAAACTGCGTTTCACAGGCCTTTGTAAGAGATGTTCCCGGTAGGCTGTAAGAGCACTGTGCAGAGCGAGTTGTTCTTAGCTTCCCAAAGAGCTGGAAGCAAGATGCTTTGGGGCCCAACTCACCCTTTGGAAAGAAGCCTGCACGTTGTGCCTTTCAGCTCTAGGCCAATGAAGCACACCCAGAGCAGAAGTTCTACTTCAGCCAGACCAGGCCTGCAAAGAAACTGCGTTTCACAGGCCTTTGTAAGAGATGTTCCCGGTAGGCTGTAAGAGCACTGTGCAGAGCGAGTTGTTTCTTAGCTTCCCAAAGAGCTGGAAGCAAGATGCTTTGGGGCCCAACTCGCCCTTTGGAAAGAAGCCTGCACGTTGTGCCTTTCAGCTCTAGGCCAATGTAGCACACCCAGAGCAGAAGTGCTACTTCAGCCAGATCAGGCCTGCAAAGAAACTGCGTTTGAGATGCCTTTGTAAGAGATGTACCCGGTAGGCTGTAAAAGCACTGTGCAGAGCGAGTTGTTTCTTAGCTTCCCAAAGAGCTGGAAGCAAGATGCTTTGGGGCCCAACTCGCCCTTTGGAAAGAAGCCTGCACGTTGCGCCTTTCAGCTCTAGGGCAATGTAGCACACCCAGATCAGAAGTTCTACTTCAGCCAGATCAGGCCTGCAAAGAAACTGCGTTTCACAGGCCTTTGTAAGAGATGTTCCCGGTAGGCTGTAAGAGCACTGTGCAGAGCGACTTGTTTCTTAGCTTCCCAAAGAGCTGGAAGCAAGATGCTTTGGGGCCCAACTCGCCCTTTGGAAAGAAGCCTGCACGTTGTGCCTTTCAGCTCAGGGCCAATGTAGAACACCCAGAGCAGAAGTTCTACTTCAGCCAGATCAGGCCTGCAAAGAAACTCGTTTCACAGGCCTTTGTAAGAGATGTTCCCGGTAGGCTGTAAGAGCACTGTGCAGAGCGAGTTGTTTCTTAGCTTCCCAAAGAGCTGGAAGCAAGATGCTTTGGGGCCCAACTCGCCCTTTGGAAAGAAGCCTGCACGCTGTGCCTTTCAGCTCTAGGGCAATGTAGCACACGCAAAGCAGAAGTTCTACTTCAGCCAGATCAGGCTTGCAAAGAAACTGCGTTTCACAGGCCTTTGGAAGAGATGTTCCCGGTAGGCTGTAAGAGCACTGTGCAGAGCGAGTTGTTTCTTAGCTTCCCAAAGAGCTGGAAGCAAGATGCTTTGGGGCCCAACTCGCCCTTTGGAAAGAAGCCTGCACGTTGTGCCTTTCAGCTCTAGGCCAATGTAGCACACCCAGAGCAGAAGTTCTACTTCAGCCAGATCAGGCCTGCAAAGAAACTGCGTTTGAGATGCCTTTGTAAGAGATGTTCCCGGTAGGCTGTAAAAGCACTGTGCAGAGCGAGTTGTTTCTTAGCTTCACAAAGAGCTGGAAGCAAGATGCTTTGGGGCCAACTCGCCCTTTGGAAAGAAGCCTGCACGTTGCGCCTTTCAGCTCTAGGGCAATGTAGCACAACCAGATCAGAAGTTCTACTTCAGCCAGATCAGGCCTGCAAAGAAACTGCGTTTCACAGGCCTTTGTAAGAGATGTTCCCAGTATTCTGTAAGAGCACTGTGCAGAGCGAGTTGTTTCTTAGCTTCCCAAAGAGCTGGAATCAAGATGCTTTTGGGCCCAACTCGCCCTTTGGAAAGAAGCCTGCACGTTGTGCCTTTCAGCTCAGGGCCAATGTAGAACACCCAGAGCAGAAGTTCTACTTCAGCCATATCAGGCCTGCAAAGAAACTGCGTTTCACAGGCCTTTGTAAGAGATGTTCCCGGTAGGCTGTAAGAGCACTGTGTAGAGCGAGTTGTTTCCTAGCTTCCCAAAGAGCCGGAAGCAAGATGCTGTGGGGCCCAACTCACCCTTTGGAAAGAAGCCTGCACGTTGTGCCTTTCAGCTCTAGGCCAATGTAGCACACCCAGAGCAGAAGTTCTACTTCAGCCAGACCAGTCCTGCAAAGAACTGCGTTTCACAGGCCTTTGTAAGAGATGTTCCCGGTAGGCTGTAAGAGCACTGTGCAGAGCGAGTTGTTTCTTAGCTTCCCAAGGAGCTGGAAGCAAGATGCTTTGCGGCCCAACTCGCCCTTTGCAAAGAAGCCTGCACGCTGGGCCTTTCAGCTCTAGGGCAATGTAGCACACGCAGAGCAGAAGTTCTAGTTCAGCCAGATCAGGCCTGCAAAGAAACTGCGTTTCACAGGCCTTTGTAAGAGATGTTCCCGGTAGGCTGTAAGAGCACTGTGCAGAGCGAGTTGTTTCTTAGCTTCCCAAAGAGCTGGAAGCAAGATGCTTTGGGGCCCAACTCGCCCTTTGGAAAGAAGCCTGCACGTTGTGCCTTTCAGCTCAGGGCCAATGTAGAACACCCAGAGCAGAAGTTCTACTTCAGCCATATCAGGCCTGCAAAGAAACTGCGTTTCACAGGCCTTTGTAAGAGATGTTCCCGGTAGGCTGTAAGAGCACTGTGCAGAGCGAGTTGTTTCTTAGCTTCCCAAAGAGCTGGAAGCAAGATGCTTTGGGGCCCAACTCGCCCTTTGGAAAGAAGCCTGCACGTTGTGCCTTTCAGCTCTAGGCCAATGTAGCACACCCAGAGCAGAAGTTCTACTTCAGCCAGATCAGGCCTGCAAAGAAACTGCGTTTGAGATGCCTTTGTAAGAGTTGTTCCCGGTAGGCTGTAAAAGCACTGTGCAGAGCGAGTTGTTTCTTAGCTTCCCAAGGAGCTGGAAGCAAGATGCTTCGCGGCCCAACTCGCCCTTTGCAAAGAAGCCTGCACGTTGTGCCTTTCAGCTCTAGGCAATGTAGCACACGCAGAGCAGAAGTTCTAGTTCAGCCAGATCAGGCCTGCAAAGAAACAGCGTTTCACAGGCCTTTGTAAGAGATGTTCCCGGTAGGCTGTAAGAGCACTGTGCAGAGCGAGTTGTTTCTTAGCTTCCCAAAGAGCTGGAAGCAAGATGCTTTGGGGCCCAACTCGCCCTTTGGAAAGAAGCCTGCACGTTGTGCCTTTCAGCTCTAGGGCAATGTAGCACACCCAGAGCAGAAGTTCTACTTCAGCCAGATCAGGCCTGCAAAGAAACTGCGTTTGAGATGCCTTTGTAAGAGATGTTCCCGGTAGGCTGTAAAAGCACTGTGCAGAGCGAGTTGTTTCTTAGCTTCCCAAAGAGCTGGAAGCAAGATGCTTTGGGGCCCAACTCGCCCTTTGGAAAGAAGCCTGCACGTTGCGCCTTTCAGCTCTAGGGCAATGTAGCACACCCAGATCAGAAGTTCTACTTCAGCCAGATCAGGCCTGCAAAGAAACTGCGTTTCACAGGCCTTTGTAAGAGATGTTCCCAGTAGGCTGTAAGAGCACTGTGCAGAGCGAGTTGTTTCTTAGCTTCCCAAAGAGCTGGAAGCAAGATGCTTTGGGGCCCAACTCGCCCTGTGGAAAGAAGCCTGCACGTTGTGCCTTTCAGCTCAGGGCCAATGTAGAACACCCAGAGCAGAAGTTCTACTTCAGCCATATCAGGCCTGCAAAGAAACTCGTTTCACAGGCCTTTGTAAGAGATGTTCCCGGTAGGCTGTAAGAGCACTGTGCAGAACGAGTTGTTTCTTAGCTTCCCAAAGAGCTGGAAGCAAGATGCTTTGGGGCCCAAATCGCCCTTTGGAAAGAAGCCTGCACGTTGTGCCTTTCAGCTCTAGGGCAATGTAGCACACCCAGAGCAGAAGTTCCACTTCAGCCAGATTAGGCATGCAAAGAAACTGCGTTTCACAGGCATTTGTAATAGATGTTCCCGGTAGGCTGTAAGAGCACTGTGCAGAGCGTGTTGTTTCTTAGCTTCCCAAGGAGCTGGAAGCAAGATTCTTTGGGGCCCAACTCGCCCTTTGGAAAGAAGCCTGCACGTTGTGCCTTTCAGCTCTAGGGCAATGTAGCACACCCAGAGCAGAAGTTCTACTTCAGCCAGATCAGGCCTGCAAAGAAACTGCGTTTCACAGGCCTTTGTAAGAGATGTTCCCAGTATTCTGTAAGAGCACTGTGCAGAGCGAGTTGTTTCTTAGCTTCCCAAAGAGCTGGAATCAAGATGCTTTTGGGCCCAACTCGCCCTTTGGAAAGAAGCCTGCACGTTGTGCCTTTCAGCTCAGGGCCAATGTAGAACACCCAGAGCAGAAGTTCTACTTCAGCCATATCAGGCCTGCAAAGAAACTGCGTTTCACAGGCCTTTGTAAGAGATGTTCCCGGTAGGCTGTAAGAGCACTGTGTAGAGCGAGTTGTTTCCTAGCTTCCCAAAGAGCCGGAAGCAAGATGCTGTGGGGCCCAACTCACCCTTTGGAAAGAAGCCTGCACGTTGTGCCTTTCAGCTCTAGGCCAATGTAGCACACCCAGAGCAGAAGTTCTACTTCAGCCAGACCAGTCCTGCAAAGAACTGCGTTTCACAGGCCTTTGTAAGAGATGTTCCCGGTAGGCTGTAAGAGCACTGTGCAGAGCGAGTTGTTTCTTAGCTTCCCAAGGAGCTGGAAGCAAGATGCTTTGCGGCCCAACTCGCCCTTTGCAAAGAAGCCTGCACGCTGGGCCTTTCAGCTCTAGGGCAATGTAGCACACGCAGAGCAGAAGTTCTAGTTCAGCCAGATCAGGCCTGCAAAGAAACTGCGTTTCACAGGCCTTTGTAAGAGATGTTCCCGGTAGGCTGTAAGAGCACTGTGCAGAGCGAGTTGTTTCTTAGCTTCCCAAAGAGCTGGAAGCAAGATGCTTTGGGGCCCAACTCGCCCTTTGGAAAGAAGCCTGCACGTTGTGCCTTTCAGCTCAGGGCCAATGTAGAACACCCAGAGCAGAAGTTCTACTTCAGCCATATCAGGCCTGCAAAGAAACTGCGTTTCACAGGCCTTTGTAAGAGATGTTCCCGGTAGGCTGTAAGAGCACTGTGCAGAGCGAGTTGTTTCTTAGCTTCCCAAAGAGCCGGAAGCAAGATGCTTTGGGGCCCAACTCGCCCTTTGGAAAGAAGCCTGCACGTTGTGCCTTTCAGCTCTAGGCCAATGTAGCACACCCAGAGCAGAAGTTCTACTTCAGCCAGATCAGGCCTGCAAAGAAACTGCGTTTGAGATGCCTTTGTAAGAGTTGTTCCCGGTAGGCTGTAAAAGCACTGTGCAGAGCGAGTTGTTTCTTAGCTTCCCAAGGAGCTGGAAGCAAGATGCTTCGCGGCCCAACTCGCCCTTTGCAAAGAAGCCTGCACGTTGTGCCTTTCAGCTCTAGGCAATGTAGCACACGCAGAGCAGAAGTTCTAGTTCAGCCAGATCAGGCCTGCAAAGAAACAGCGTTTCACAGGCCTTTGTAAGAGATGTTCCCGGTAGGCTGTAAGAGCACTGTGCAGAGCGAGTTGTTTCTTAGCTTCCCAAAGAGCTGGAAGCAAGATGCTTTGGGGCCCAACTCGCCCTTTGGAAAGAAGCCTGCACGTTGTGCCTTTCAGCTCTAGGGCAATGTAGCACACCCAGAGCAGAAGTTCTACTTCAGCCAGATCAGGCCTGCAAAGAAACTGCGTTTGAGATGCCTTTGTAAGAGATGTTCCCGGTAGGCTGTAAAAGCACTGTGCAGAGCGAGTTGTTTCTTAGCTTCCCAAAGAGCTGGAAGCAAGATGCTTTGGGGCCCAACTCGCCCTTTGGAAAGAAGCCTGCACGTTGCGCCTTTCAGCTCTAGGGCAATGTAGCACACCCAGATCAGAAGTTCTACTTCAGCCAGATCAGGCCTGCAAAGAAACTGCGTTTCACAGGCCTTTGTAAGAGATGTTCCCAGTAGGCTGTAAGAGCACTGTGCAGAGCGAGTTGTTTCTTAGCTTCCCAAAGAGCTGGAAGCAAGATGCTTTGGGGCCCAACTCGCCCTGTGGAAAGAAGCCTGCACGTTGTGCCTTTCAGCTCAGGGCCAATGTAGAACACCCAGAGCAGAAGTTCTACTTCAGCCATATCAGGCCTGCAAAGAAACTCGTTTCACAGGCCTTTGTAAGAGATGTTCCCGGTAGGCTGTAAGAGCACTGTGCAGAACGAGTTGTTTCTTAGCTTCCCAAAGAGCTGGAAGCAAGATGCTTTGGGGCCCAAATCGCCCTTTGGAAAGAAGCCTGCACGTTGTGCCTTTCAGCTCTAGGGCAATGTAGCACACCCAGAGCAGAAGTTCCACTTCAGCCAGATTAGGCATGCAAAGAAACTGCGTTTCACAGGCATTTGTAATAGATGTTCCCGGTAGGCTGTAAGAGCACTGTGCAGAGCGTGTTGTTTCTTAGCTTCCCAAGGAGCTGGAAGCAAGATTCTTTGGGGCCCAACTCGCCCTTTGGAAAGAAGCCTGCACGTTGTGCCTTTCAGCTCTAGGGCAATGTAGCACACCCAGAGCAGAAGTTCTACATCAGCCAGATCAGGACGGCAAAGAAACTGAGTTTCACAGGCCTTTGTAAGAGATGTTCCCGGTAGGCTGTAAGAGCACTGTGCAGAGCGAGTTGTTTCTTAGCTTCCCAAAGAGCTGGAATCAAGATGCTTTGGGGCCCAACTCGCCCTTTGGAAAGAAGCCTGCACGTTGTGCCTTTCAGCTCAGGGCCAATGTAGCACACCCAGAGCAGAAGTTCTACTTCAGCCATATCAGGCCTGCAAAGAAACTGCGTTTCACAGGCCTTTGTAAGAGATGTTCCCGGTAGGCTGTAAGAGCACTGTGCAGAGCGAGTTGTTTCCTAGCTTCCCAAGGAGCTGGAAGCAAGATGCTTTGCGGCCCAACTCGCCCTTTGCAAACAAGCCTGCACGTTGTGCCTTTCAGCTCTAGGCAATGTAGCACACGCAGAGCAGAAGTTCTAGTTCAGCCAGATCAGGCCTGCAAAGAAACAGCGTTTCACAGGCCTTTGTAAGAGATGTTCCCGGTAGGCTGTAAGAGCACTGTGCAGAGCGAGTTGTTTCTTAGCTTCCCAAAGAGCTGGAAGCAAGATGCTTTGGGGCCCAACTCGCCCTTTGGAAAGAAGCCTGCACGTTGTGCCTTTCAGCTCTAGGGCAATGTAGCACACCCAGAGCAGAAGTTCTACTTCAGCCAGATCAGGCCTGCAAAGAAACTGCGTTTCACAGTCCTTTGTAAGAGATGTTCCCGGTAGGCTGTAAAAGCACTGCGCACAGCGAGTTGTTTCTTAGCTTCCCAAAGAGCTGGAAGCAAGATGCTTTGGGGCACAACTCGCCCTTTAGAAAGAAGCCTGCACGTTGCGCCTTTCAGCTCTAGGGCAATGTAGCACACCCAGATCAGAAGTTCTACTTCAGCCAGATCAGGCCTGCAAAGAAACTGCGTTTCACAGGACTTTGTAAGAGATGTTCCCAGTAGGCTGTAAGAGCACTGTGCAGAGCGAGTTGTTTCTTAGCTTCCCAAAGAGCTGGAAGCAAGATGCTTTGGGGCCCAACTCGCCCTGTGGAAAGAAGCCTGCACGTTGTGCCTTTCAGCTCAGGGCCAATGTAGAACACCCAGAGCAGAAGTTCTACTTCAGCCATATCAGGCCTGCAAAGAAACTCGTTTCACAGGCCTTTGTAAAAGATGTTCCCGGTAGGCTGTAAGAGCACTATGCAGAACGAGTTGTTTCTTAGCTTCCCAAAGAGCTGGAAGCAAGATGCTTTGGGGCCCAAATCCCCGTTTGGAAAGAAGCCTGCACGTTGTGCCTTTCAGCTCTAGGGCAATGTAGCACACCCAGAGCAGAAATTCCACTTCAGCCAGATCAGGCCTGCAAAGAAACTGCGTTTCACAGGCCTTTGTAATAGATGTTCCCGGTAGGCTGTAAGAGCACTGTGCAGAGCGTGTTGTTTCTTAGCTTCCCAAGGAGCTGGAAGCAAGATGCTTTGGGGCCCCACTCGCCCTTTGGAAAGAAGCCTGCACGTTGTGCCTTTCAGCTCTAGGGCAATGTAGCACACCCAGAGCAGAAGTTCTACATCAGCCAGATCAGGACTGCAAAGAAACTGAGTTTCACAGGCCTTTGTAAGAGATGTTCCCGGTAGGCTGTAAGAGCACTGTGCAGAGCGAGTTGTTTCTTAGCTTCCCAAAGAGCTGGAAGCAAGATGCTTTGGGGCCCAACTCGCCCTTTGGAAAGAAGCCTGCACGTTGTGCCTTTCAACTCTAGGCCAATGTAGAGCACCCAGAGCAGAAGTTCCACTTCAGCCAGATCAGGCCTGCAAAGAAACTGCGTTTCACAGGCCTTTGTAAGAGATGTTCCCGGTAGGCTGTAAAAGCACTGTGCAGAGCGAGTTGTTTCTTAGCTTCCCAAAGAGCTGGAAGCAAGATGCTTTGCGGACCAACTCGCCCTTTGGAACGAAGCCTGCACGTTGTGCCTTTCAGCTCTAGCGCCATGTAGCACACCCAGAGCAGAAGTTCTAGTTCAGCCAGATCAGGCCTGCAAAGAAACTGCGTTTCACAGGCCTTTGTAAGAGATGTTCCCGGTAGGCTGTAAGAGCACTGTGCAGAGCGAGTTGTTTCTTAGCTTCCCAAAGAGCTGGAAGCAAGATGCTTTGGGGCCCAACTCGCCCTTTTGAAAGAAGCCTGCACGTTGTGCCTTTCAGCTCTAGGCCAATGTAGCACACCCAGAGCAGAAGTTCTACTTCAGCCAGATCAGGCCTGCAAAGAAACTGCGTTTCACAGGCCTTTGGAAGAGATGTTCCCGGTAGGCTGTAAGAGCACTGTGCAGAGCGAGTTGTTTCTTAGCTTCCCAAGGAGCTGGAAGCAAGATGCTTTGCGGCCCAACTCGCCCTTTGCAAAGAAGCCTGCACGCTGTGCCTTTCAGCTCTAGGGCGATGTAGCACACGCAGAGCAGAAGTTCTAGTTCAGCCAGATCAGGCCTGCAAAGAAACTGCGTTTCACAGGCCTTTGTAAGAGATGTTCCCGGTAGGCTGTAAGAGCACTGTGCAGAGCGAGTTGTTTCTTAGCTTCCCAAAGAGCTGGAAGCAAGATGCTTTGGGGCCCCACTCGCCCTTTGGAAAGAAGCCTGCACGTTGTGCCTTTCAGCTCTAGGGCAATGTAGCACACCCAGAGCAGAAGTTCTACTTCAGCCAGATCAGGCCTGCAAAGAAACTGCGTTTGAGATGCCTTTGTAAGAGATGTTCCCGGTAGGCTCTAAAAGCACTGTGCAGAGCGAGTTGTTTCTTAGCTTCCCAAAGAGCTGGAAGCAAGATGCTTTGGGGCCCAACTCGCCCTTTAGAAAGAAGCCTGCACGTTGCGCCTTTCAGCTCTAGGGCAATGCAGCACATGCAGATCAGAAGTTCTACTTCAGCCAGATCAGGCCTGCAAAGAAACTGCGTTTCACAGGCCTTTGTAAGAGATGTTCCCAGTAGGCTGTAAGAGCACTGTGCAGAGCGAGTTGTTTCTTAGCTTCCCAAAGAGCTGGAAGCAAGATGCTTTGGGGCCCAACTCGCCCTTTGGAAAGAAGCCTGCACGTTGTGCCTTTCAGCTCAGGGCCAATGTAGAACACCCAGAGCAGAAGTTCTACTTCAGCCATATCAGGCCTGCAAAGAAACTCGTTTCACAGGCCTTTGTAAGAGATGTTCCCGGTAGGCTGTAAGAGCACTGTGCAGAGCGAGTTGTTTCTTAGCTTCCCAAAGAGCTGGAAGCAAGATGCTTTGGGGCCCAACTCGCTCTTTGGAAAGAAGCCTGCACGCTGTGCCTTTCAGCTCTAGGGCAATGTAGCACATGCAGAGCAGAAGTTCTACTTCAGCCAGATCAGGCCTGCAAAGAAACTGCGTTTCACAGGCCTTTGTAAGAGATGTTCCCGGTAGGCTGTAAGAGCACTGTGCAGAGCGAGTTGTTTCATAG
Organism: Equus caballus; assembly: GCF_041296265.1. Classification (NCBI taxonomy): domain Eukaryota; kingdom Metazoa; phylum Chordata; class Mammalia; order Perissodactyla; family Equidae; genus Equus; species Equus caballus. The sequence goes on along the minus strand of NC_091688.1, from coordinate 49,995,064 downwards.
CTAGCCCAAAGAGCTGGAAGCAAGATGCTTTGGGGCCCAACTCGCCCTTTGGAAAGAAGCCTGCACGTTGTGCCTTTCAGCTCTAGGGCCATGTAGCACACGCAGAGCAGAAGTTCTACTTCAGCCATATCAGGCCTGCAAAGAAACTGCGTTTCACAGGCCTTTGTAAGAGATGTTCCCTCTAGGCTGTAAGAGCACTGTGCAGAGCGACTTGTTTCTTAGCTTCCCAAAGAGCTGGAAGCAAGATGCTTTGGGGCCCAACTCGCCCTTTGGAAAGAAGCCTGCACGTTGTGCCTTTCAGCTCAGGGCCAATGTAGAACACCCAGAGCAGAAGTTCTACTTCAGCCATATCAGGCCTGCAAAGAAACTCGTTTCACAGGCCTTTGTAAGAGATGTTCCCGGTAGGCTGTAAGAGCACTGTGCAGAGCGAGTTGTTTCTTAGCTTCCCAAAGAGCTGGAAGCAAGATGCTTTGGGGCCCAACTCGCCCTTTGGAAAGAAGCCTGCACGCTGTGCCTTTCAGCTCTAGGGCAATGTAGCACACGCAAAGCCGAAGTTCTACTTCAGCCAGATCAGGCCTGCAAAGAAACTGCGTTTCACAGGCCTTTGGAAGAGATGTTCCCGGTAGGCTGTAAGAGCACTGTGCAGAGCGAGTTGTTTCTTAGCTTCCCAAAGAGCTGGAAGCAAGATGCTTTGGGGCCCAAATCGCCCTTTGGAAAGAAGCCTGCACGTTGTGCCTTTCAGCTCTAGGGCAATGTAGCACACCCAGAGCAGAAGTTCCACTTCAGCCAGATCAGGCCTGCAAAGAAACTGCGTTTCACAGGCCTTTGTAATAGATGTTCCCGGTAGGCTGTAAGAGCACTGTGCAGAGCGTGTTGTTTCTTAGCTTCCCAAGGAGCTGGAAGCAAGATTCTTTGGGGCCCAACTCGCCCTTTGGAAAGAAGCCTGCACGTTGTGCCTTTCAGCTCTAGGGCAATGTAGCACACCCAGAGCAGAAGTTCTACATCAGCCAGATCAGGCCTGCAAAGAAACTGAGTTTCACAGGCCTTTGTAAGAGATGTTCCCGGTAGGCTGTAAGAGCACTGTGCAGAGCGAGTTGTTTCTTAGCTTCCCAAAGAGCTGGAAGCAAGATGCTTTGCGGCCCAACTCGCCCTTTGGAAAGATGCCTGCACGTTGTTCCTTTCAGCTCTAGGGCAATGTAGCACACCCAGAGCAGAAGTTCTACTTCAGCCAGATCAGGCCTGCAAAGAAACTGCATTTCACAGGCGTTTGTAGTGATGCTCCCGGTGGGCTGTAAGAGCACTGTGCAGAGCGAGTTGTTTCATAGCTAGCCCAATGAGCTGGAAGCAAGATGCTTTGGGGCCCAACTCACCCTTTGGAAAGAAGCCTGCACGTTGTGCCTTTCAGCTCTAGGCCAATGTAGCACACCCAGAGCAGAAGTTCTACTTCAGCCAGCTCAGGCCGGCAAAGAAACTGCGTTTGAGAGGCCTTTGAAAGAGATGTTCCCGGTAGGCTGTAACAGCACTGTGCAGAGCGAGTTCTTTCTTAGCTTCCCAAAGAGCTGGAAGCAAGATGCTTCGGGGCCCAACTCGCCCTTTGGAAAGAAGCCTGCACGTTGTGCCTTTCAGCTCTAGGCCAAGGTAGCACACCCAGAGCAGAAGTTCTAGTTCAGCCAGATCAGGCCTGCAAAGAAACTGCGTTTCACAGGCCTTTGTAAGAGATGTTCCCGGTAGGCTGTAAGAGCACTGTGCAGAGCGAGTTGTTTCTTAGCTTTCCAAAGAGCTGGAAGCAAGATACTTTGGGGCCCCACTCGCCCTTTGGAAAGAAGCCTGCACGTTGTGCCTTTCAGCTCTAGGGCAATGTGGCACACCCAGAGCAGAAGTTCTACTTCAGCCAGCTCAGGCCTGCAAAGAAACTGCGTTTCACAGGCCTTTGTAAGAGATGCTCACGGTAGGCTGTAAGAGCACTGCGCAGAGCGAGTTGTTTCTTAGCTTCCCAAAGAGCTGGAAGCAAGATGCTTTGGGGCCCAACTCGCCCTTTGGAAAGAAGCCTGCACGTTGAGCCTTTCAGCTCTAGGTCCATGTAGCACACCCAGAGCAGAAGTTCCACTTCAGCCAGATCAGGCCTGCAAAGAAACTGCGTTGCACAGGCCTTTGTAAGAGATGTTCCCGGTAGGCTCTAAGAGCACTGTGCAGAGCGAGTTGTTCTTAGCTTCCCAAAGAGCTGGAAGCAAGATGCTTTGGGGCCCAACTCACCCTTTGGAAAGAAGCCTGCACGTTGTGCCTTTCAGCTCTAGGCCAATGTAGCACACCCAGAGCAGAAGTTCTACTTCAGCCAGATCAGGCCTGCAAAGAAACTGCGTTTCACAGGCCTTTGTAAGAGATGTTCCCGGTAGGCTGTAAGAGCACTGTGCAGAGCGAGTTGTTTCTTAGCTTCCCAAAGAGCTGGAAGCAAGATGCTTTGGGGCCCAACTCGCCCTTTGGAAAGAAGCCTGCACGTTGTGCCTTTCAGCTCTAGGCCAATGTAGCACACCCAGAGCAGAAGTTCTACTTCAGCCAGATCAGGCCTGCAAAGAAACTGCGTTTCACAGGCCTTTGGAAGAGATGTTCCCGGTAGGCTGTAAGAGCACTGTGCAGAGCGAGTTGTTTCTTAGCTTCCCAAGGAGCTGGAAGCAAGATGCTTTGCGGCCCAACTCGCCCTTTGCAAAGAAGCCTGCACGTTGTGCATTTCAGCTCTAGGGCCATGTAGCACACGCAGAGCAGAAGTTCTAGTTCAGCCAGATCAGGCCTGCAAAGAAACTGCGTTTCACAGGCCTTTGTAAGAGATGTTCCCGGTAGGCTGTAAGAGCACTGTTCAGAGCGAGTTGTTTCCTAGCTTCCCAAAGAGCTGGAAGCAAGATGATTTGGGGCCCAACTCGCCCTTTGGAAAGAAGCCTGCACGTTGTGCCTTTCAGCTCTAGGGCCATGTAGCACACCCAGAGCAGAAGTTCTACTTCAGCCAGATCAGGCCTGCAAAGAAACTGCGTTTCACAGGCCTTTGTAAGAGATGTTCCCGGTAGGCTGTAAGAGCACTGTGCAGAGCGAGTTGTTTCTTAGCTTCCCAAAGAGCTGGAAGCAAGATGCTTTGGGGCCCAACTCGCCCTTTGGAAAGAAGCCTGCACGTTGTGCCTTACAGCTCTAGGCCAATGTAGCACACCCAGAGCAGGTCAACTTCAGCCAGATCAGGCCTGCAAAGAAACTCCGTTTCACAGGCCTTTGGAAGAGATGTTCCCGGTAGGCTGTAAGAGCACTGTGGAGAGCGACTTGTTTCTTAGCTTCCCAAAGAGCTGGAAGCAAGGTGCTTTGGGGCCCAACTCGCCCTTTGGAAAGAAGACTGCACGTTGTGCCTTTCAGCTCTAGGCCAATGTAGCACACCCAGAGCAGAAGTTCTACTTTAGCCAGATCAGGCCTGCAAAGAAACTGCGTTTCACAGGCCTTTGTAAGAGATGTTCCCGGTAGGCTGTAAGAGCACTGTGCAGAGCGAGTTGTTTCTTAGCTTCCCAAAGAGCTGGAAGCAAGATGCTTTGGGGTCCAAATCGCCCTTTGGAAAGAAGCCTGCACGTTGTGCCTTTCAGCTCTAGGGCAATGTAGCACACCCAGATCAGAAGTTCTACTTCAGCCAGATCAGGCCTGCAAAGAAACTGCGTTTGAGATGCCTTTGTAAGAGATGTTCCCGGTAGGCTGTAAAAGCACTGTGCAGAGCGAGTTGTTTCTTAGCTTCCCAAAGAGCTGGAAGCAAGATGCTTTGGGGCCAACTCGCCCTTTGGAAAGAAGCCTGCACGTTGTGCCTTTCAGCTCTAGGGCAATGTAGCACACCCAGATCAGAAGTTCTACTTCAGCCAGATCAGGCCTGCAAAGAAACTCCGTTTCACAGGCCTTTGTAAGAGATGTTCCCAGTAGGCTGTAAGAGCACTGTGCAGAGCGAGTTGTTTCTTAGCTTCCCAAAGAGCTGGAAGCAAGATGCTTTGGGGCCCAACTCGCCCTTTGGAAAGAAGCCTGCACGTTGTTCCTTTCAGCTTAGGGCCAATGTAGAACACCCAGAGCAGAAGTTCTACTTCAGCCATATCAGGCCTGCAAAGAAACTCGTTTCACAGGCCTTTGTAAGAGATGTTCCCGGTAGGCTGTAAGAGCACTGTGCAGAGCGAGTTGTTTCTTAGCTTCCCAAAGAGCTGGAAGCAAGATGCTTTGGGGCCCAACTCGCCCTTTGGAAAGAAGACTGCACGCTGTGCCTTTCAGCTCTAGGGCAATGTACCACATGCAGAGCAGAACTTCTACTTCAGCCAGATCAGGCCTGCAAAGAAACTGCGTTTCACAGGCCTTTGTAAGAGATGTTCCCGGTAGGCTGTAAGAGCACTGTGCAGAGCGAGTTGTTTCATAGCTAGCCCAAAGAGCTGGAAGCAAGATGCTTTGGGGCCCAACTCGCCCTTTGGAAAGAAGCCTGCACGTTGTGCCTTTCAGCTCTAGGGCCATGTAGCACACCCAGAGCAGAAGTTCTACTTCAGCCAGATCAGGCCTGCAAAGAAACTGCGTTTCACAGGCCTTTGGAAGAGATGTTCCCGGTAGGCTGTAAGAGCACTGTGGAGAGCGACTTGTTTCTTAGCTTCCCAAAGAGCTGGAAGCAAGATGCTTTGGGGCCCAACCCGCCCTTTGGAAAGAAGCCTGCACGTTGTGCCTTTCAGCTCAGGGCCAATGTAGAACACCCAGAGCAGAAGTTCTACTTCAGCCAGATCAGGCCTGCAAAGAAACTCGTTTCACAGGCCTTTGTAAGAGATGTTCCCGGTAGGCTGTAAGAGCACTGTGCAGAGCGAGTTGTTTCTTAGCTTCCAAAAGAGCTGGAAGCAAGATGCTTTGCGGCCCAACTCGCCCTTTGGAAAGAAGCCGGCACGCTGTGCCTTTCAGCTCTAGGGCAATGTAGCACACGCAGAGCAGAAGTTCTACTTCAGCCAGATCAGGCCTGCAAAGAAACTGCGTTGCACAGGCCTTTGGAAGAGATGTTCCCGGTAGGCTGTAAGAGCACTGTGCAGAGCGAGTTGTTTCTTAGCTTCCCAAAGAGCTGGAAGCAAGATGCTTTGGGGCCCAACTCGCCCTTTGGAAAGAAGCCTGCACGTTGTGCCTTACAGCTCTAGGCCAATGTAGCACACCCAGAGCAGGTCAACTTCAGCCAGATCAGGCCTGCAAAGAAACTGCGTTTCACAGGCCTTTGGAAGAGATGTTCCCGGTAGGCTGTAAGAGCACTGTGCAGAGCGAGTTGTTTCTTAGCTTCCCAAAGAGCTGGAAGCAAGGTGCTTTGGGGCCCAACTCGCCCTTTGGAAAGAAGACTGCACGTTGTGCCTTTCAGCTCTAGGCCAATGTAGCACACCCAGAGCAGAAGTTCTACTTTAGCCAGATCAGGCCTGCAAAGAAACTGCGTTTCACAGGCCTTTGTAAGAGATGTTCCCGGTAGGCTGTAAGAGCACTGTGCAGAGCGAGTTGTTTCTTAGCTTCCCAAAGAGCTGGAAGCAAGATGCTTTGGGGTCCAAATCGCCCTTTGGAAAGAAGCCTGCACGGTGTGCCTTTCAGCTCTAGGGCAATGTAGCACACCCAGAGCAGAAGTTCTACTTCAGCCAGATCAGGCCTGCAAAGAAACTGCGTTTGAGATGCCTTTGTAAGAGATGTTCCCGGTAGGCTGTAAAAGCACTGTGCAGAGCGAGTTGTTTCTTAGCTTCCCAAAGAGCTGGAAGCAAGATGCTTTGGGGCCAACTCGCCCTTTGGAAAGAAGCCTGCACGTTGTGCCTTTCAGCTCTAGGGCAATGTAGCACACCCAGATCAGAAGTTCTACTTCAGCCAGATCAGGCCTGCAAAGAAACTGCGTTTCACAGGCCTTTGTAAGAGATGTTCCCAGTAGGCTGTAAGAGCACTGTGCAGAGCGAGTTGTTTCTTAGCTTCCCAAAGAGCTGGAAGCAAGATGCTTTGGGGCCCAACTCGCCCTTTGGAAAGAAGCCTGCACGTTGTTCCTTTCAGCTTAGGGCCAATGTAGAACACCCAGAGCAGAAGTTCTACTTCAGCCATATCAGGCCTGCAAAAAAACTCGTTTCACAGGCCTTTGTAAGAGATGTTCCCGGTAGGCTGCAAGAGCACTGTGCAGAGCGAGTTGTTTCTTAGCTTCCCAAAGAGCTGGAAGCAAGATGCTTTGGGGCCCAACTCGCCCTTTGGAAAGAAGCCTGCACGCTGTGCCTTTCAGCTCTAGGGCAATGTACCACATGCAGAGCAGAAGTTCTACTTCAGCCAGATCAGGCCTGCAAAGAAACTGCGTTTCACAGGCCTTTGGAAGAGATGTTCCCGGTAGGCTGTAAGAGCACTGTGGAGAGCGACTTGTTTCTTAGCTTCCCAAAGAGCTGGAAGCAAGATGCTTTGGGGCCCAACCCGCCCTTTGGAAAGAAGCCTGCACGTTGTGCCTTTCAGCTCAGGGCCAATGTAGAACACCCAGAGCAGAAGTTCTACTTCAGCCAGATCAGGCCTGCAAAGAAACTCGTTTCACAGGCCTTTGTAAGAGATGTTCCCGGTAGGCTGTAAGAGCACTGTGCAGAGCGAGTTGTTTCTTAGCTTCCCAAAGAGCTGGAAGCAAGATGCTTTGGGGCCCAACTCGCCCTTTGGAAATAAGCCTGCACGCTGTGCCTTTCAGCTCTAGGGCAATGTAGCACACGCAGAGCAGAAGTTCTACTTCAGCCAGATCAGGCCTGCAAAGAAACTGCGTTGCACAGGCCTTTGGAAGAGATGTTCCCGGTAGGCTGTAAGAGCACTGTGCAGAGCGAGTTGTTTCTTAGCTTCCCAAAGAGCTGGAAGCAAGATGCTTTGGGGCCCAACTCGCCCTTTGGAAAGAAGCCTGCACGTTGTGCCTTACAGCTCTTGGCCAATGTAGCACACCCAGAGCAGTTCAACTTCAGCCAGATCAGGCCTGCAAAGAAACTGCGTTTCACAGGCCTTTGGAAGAGATGTTCCCGGTAGGCTGTAAGAGCACTGTGCAGAGCGAGTTGTTTCTTAGCTTCCCAAAGAGCTGGAAGCAAGGTGCTTTGGGGCCCAACTCGCCCTTTGGAAAGAAGACTGCACGTTGTGCCTTTCAGCTCTAGGCCAATGTAGCACACCCAGAGCAGAAGTTCACTTCATCCAGATCAGGCCTGCAAAGAAACTGCGTTTCACAGGCCTTTGTAAGAGATGTTCCCGGTAGGCTGTAAGAGCACTGTGCAGAGCGAGTTGTTTCTTAGCTTCCCAAAGAGCTGGAAGCAAGATGCTTTGGGGCCCAAATCGCCCTTTGGAAAGAAGCCTGCACGTTGTGCCTTTCAGCTCTAGGTCAATGTAGCACACCCAGAGCAGAAGTTCCACTTCAGCCAGATCAGGCCGGCAAAAAAACTGCGTTTGAGAGGCCTTTGTAAGAGATGTTCCCGGTAGGCTGTAACAGCACTGTGCAGAGCGAGTTGTTTCTTAGCTTCCCAAAGAGCTGGAAGCAAGATGCTTTGGGGCCCAACTCGCCCTTTGGAAAGAAGCCTGCACGTTGTGCCTTTCAGCTCTAGGCCAATGTAGCACACCCAGAGCAGAAGTTCTACTTCAGCCAGATCAGGCCTGCAAAGAAACTGCGTTTCACAGGCCTTTGTAAGAGATGTTCCCGGTAGGCTGTAAGAGCACTGTGCAGAGCGAGTTGTTTCTTAGCTTTCCAAAGAGCTGGAAGCAAGATACTTTGGGGCCCTACTCGCCCTTTGGAAAGAAGCCTGCACGTTGTGCCTTTCAGCTCTAGGGCAATGTGGCACACCCAGAGCAGAAGTTCTACTTCAGCCAGCTCAGGCCTGCAAAGAAACTGCGTTTCACAGGCCTTTGTAAGAGATGCTCACGGTAGGCTGTAAGAGCACTGCGCACAGCGAGTTGTTTCTTAGCTTCCCAAAGAGCTGGAAGCAAGATGCTTTGGGGCCCAACTCGCCCTTTGGAAAGAAGCCTGCACGTTGAGCCTTTCAGCTCTAGGTCCATGTAGCACACCCAGAGCAGAAGTTCTACTTCAGCCAGATCAGGCCTGCAAAGAAACTGCGTTTCACAGGCCTTTGGAAGAGATGTTCCCGGTAGGCTGTAAGAGCACTGTGGAGAGCGACTTGTTTCTTAGCTTCCCAAAGAGCTGGAAGCAAGATGCTTTGGGGCCCAACCCGCCCTTTGGAAAGAAGCCTGCACGTTGTGCCTTTCAGCTCAGGGCCAATGTAGAACACCCAGAGCAGAAGTTCTACTTCAGCCAGATCAGGCCTGCAAAGAAACTCGTTTCACAGGCCTTTGTAAGAGATGTTCCCGGTAGGCTGTAAGAGCACTGTGCAGAGCGAGTTGTTTCTTAGCTTCCCAAAGAGCTGGAAGCAAGATGCTTTGGGGCCCAACTCGCCCTTTGGAAAGAAGCCTGCACGCTGTGCCTTTCAGCTCTAGGGCAATGTAGCACACGCAGAGCAGAAGTTCTACTTCAGCCAGATCAGGCCTGCAAAGAAACTGCGTTGCACAGGCCTTTGGAAGAGATGTTCCCGGTAGGCTGTAAGAGCACTGTGCAGAGCGAGTTGTTTCTTAGCTTCCCAAAGAGCTGGAAGCAAGATGCTTTGGGGCCCAACTCGCCCTTTGGAAAGAAGCCTGCACGTTTTGCCTTACAGCTCTAGGCCAATGTAGCACACCCAGAGCAGTTCAACTTCAGCCAGATCAGGCCTGCAAAGAAACTGCGTTTCACAGGGCTTTGGAAGAGATGTTCCCGGTAGGCTGTAAGAGCACTGTGCAGAGCGAGTTGTTTCTTAGCTTCCCAAAGAGCTGGAAGCAAGATGCTTTGGGGCACAACCCGCCCTTTGGAAAGAAGCCTGCACGTTGTGCCTTTCAGCTCAGGGCCAATGTAGAACACCCAGAGCAGAAGTTCTACTTCAGCCAGATCAGGCCTGCAAAGAAACTCGTTTCACAGGCCTTTGTAAGAGATGTTCCCGGTAGGCTGTAAGAGCACTGTGCAGAGCGAGTTGTTTCTTAGCTTCCCAAAGAGCTGGAAGCAAGATGCTTTGGGGCCCAACTCGCCCTTTGGAAAGAAGCCTGCACGTTGTGCCTTACAGCTCTAGGCCAATGTAGCACACCCAGAGCAGGTCAACTTCAGCCAGATCAGGCCTGCAAAGAAACTGCGTTGCACAGGCATTTGGAAGAGATGTTCCCGGTAGGCTGTAAGAGCACTGTGCAGAGCGAGTTGTTTCTTAGCTTCCCAAAGAGCTGGAAGCAAGGTGCTTTGGGGCCCAACTCGCCCTTTGGAAAGAAGACTGCACGTTGTGCCTTTCAGCTCTAGGCCAATGTAGCACACCCAGAGCAGAAGTTCTACTTTAGCCAGATCAGGCCTGCAAAGAAACTGCGTTTCACAGGCCTTTGTAAGAGATGTTCCCGGTAGGCTGTAAGAGCACTGTGCAGAGCGAGTTGTTTCTTAGCTTCCCAAAGAGCTGGAAGCAAGATGCTTTGGGGTCCAAATCGCCCTTTGGAAAGAAGCCTGCACGTTGTGCCTTTCAGCTCTAGGGCAATGTAGCACACCCAGAGCAGAAGTTCTACTTCAGCCAGATCAGGCCGGCAAAGAAACTGCGTTTGAGATGCCTTTGTAAGAGATGTTCCCGGTAGGCTGTAAAAGCACTGTGCAGAGCGAGTTGTTTCTTAGCTTCCCAAAGAGCTGGAAGCAAGATGCTTTGGGGCCAACTCGCCCTTTGGAAAGAAGCCTGCACGTTGTGCCTTTCAGCTCTAGGGCAATGTAGCACACCCAGATCAGAAGTTCTACTTCAGCCAGATCAGGCCTGCAAAGAAACTGCGTTTCACAGGCCTTTGTAAGAGATGTTCCCAGTAGGCTGTAAGAGCACTGTGCAGAGCGAGTTGTTTCTTAGCTTCCCAAAGAGCTGGAAGCAAGATGCTTTGGGGCCCAACTCGCCCTTTGGAAAGAAGCCTGCACGTTGTTCCTTTCAGCTTAGGGCCAATGTAGAACACCCAGAGCAGAAGTTCTACTTCAGCCATATCAGGTCTGCAAAGAAACTCGTTTCACAGGCCTTTGTAAGAGATGTTCCCGGTAGGCTGCAAGAGCACTGTGCAGAGCGAGTTGTTTCTTAGCTTCCCAAAGAGCTGGAAGCAAGATGCTTTGGGGCCCAACTCGCCCTTTGGAAAGAAGCCTGCACGTTGTGCCTTTCAGCTCTAGGGCAATGTAGCACACCCAGAGCAGAAGTTCTACTTCAGCCAGATCAGGCCTGCAAAGAAACTGCGTTTCACAGTCCTTTGTAAGAGATGTTCCCGGTAGGCTGTAAAAGCACTGCGCACAGCGAGTTGTTTCTTAGCTTCCCAAAGAGCTGGAAGCAAGATGCTTTGGGGCACAACTCGCCCTTTAGAAAGAAGCCTGCACGTTGCGCCTTTCAGCTCTAGGGCAATGTAGCACACCCAGATCAGAAGTTCTACTTCAGCCAGATCAGGCCTGCAAAGAAACTGCGTTTCACAGGACTTTGTAAGAGATGTTCCCAGTAGGCTGTAAGAGCACTGTGCAGAGCGAGTTGTTTCTTAGCTTCCCAAAGAGCTGGAAGCAAGATGCTTTGGGGCCCAACTCGCCCTGTGGAAAGAAGCCTGCACGTTGTGCCTTTCAGCTCAGGGCCAATGTAGAACACCCAGAGCAGAAGTTCTACTTCAGCCATATCAGGCCTGCAAAGAAACTCGTTTCACAGGCCTTTGTAAAAGATGTTCCCGGTAGGCTGTAAGAGCACTATGCAGAACGAGTTGTTTCTTAGCTTCCCAAAGAGCTGGAAGCAAGATGCTTTGGGGCCCAAATCGCCGTTTGGAAAGAAGCCTGCACGTTGTGCCTTTCAGCTCTAGGGCAATGTAGCACACCCAGAGCAGAAATTCCACTTCAGCCAGATCAGGCCTGCAAAGAAACTGCGTTTCACAGGCCTTTGTAATAGATGTTCCCGGTAGGCTGTAAGAGCACTGTGCAGAGCGTGTTGTTTCTTAGCTTCCCAAGGAGCTGGAAGCAAGATGCTTTGGGGCCCCACTCGCCCTTTGGAAAGAAGCCTGCACGTTGTGCCTTTCAGCTCTAGGGCAATGTAGCACACCCAGAGCAGAAGTTCTACATCAGCCAGATCAGGACTGCAAAGAAACTGAGTTTCACAGGCCTTTGTAAGAGATGTTCCCGGTAGGCTGTAAGAGCACTGTGCAGAGCGAGTTGTTTCTTAGCTTCCCAAAGAGCTGGAAGCAAGATGCTTTGGGGCCCAACTCGCCCTTTGGAAAGAAGCCTGCACGTTGTGCCTTTCAGCTCTAGGGCAATGTAGAGCACCCAGAGCAGAAGTTCCACTTCAGCCAGATCAGGCCTGCAAAGAAACTGCGTTTCACAGGCCTTTGTAAGAGATGTTCCCGGTAGGCTGTAAAAGCACTGTGCAGAGCGAGTTGTTTCTTAGCTTCCCAAAGAGCTGGAAGCAAGATGCTTTGCGGACCAACTCGCCCTTTGGAACGAAGCCTGCACGTTGTGCCTTTCAGCTCTAGCGCCATGTAGCACACCCAGAGCAGAAGTTCTAGTTCAGCCAGATCAGGCCTGCAAAGAAACTGCGTTTCACAGGCCTTTGTAAGAGATGTTCCCGGTAGGCTGTAAGAGCACTGTGCAGAGCGAGTTGTTTCTTAGCTTCCCAAAGAGCTGGAAGCAAGATGCTTTGGGGCCCCACTCGCCCTTTGGAAAGAAGCCTGCACGTTGTGCCTTTCAGCTCTAGGGCAATGTAGCACACCCAGAGCAGAAGTTCTACTTCAGCCAGATCAGGCCTGCAAAGAAACTGCGTTTGAGATGCCTTTGTAAGAGATGTTCCCGGTAGGCTCTAAAAGCACTGTGCAGAGCGAGTTGTTTCTTAGCTTCCCAAAGAGCTGGAAGCAAGATGCTTTGGGGCCCAACTCGCCCTTTAGAAAGAAGCCTGCACGTTGCGCCTTTCAGCTCTAGGGCAATGCAGCACATGCAGATCAGAAGTTCTACTTCAGCCAGATCAGGCCTGCAAAGAAACTGCGTTTCACAGGCCTTTGTAAGAGATGTTCCCAGTAGGCTGTAAGAGCACTGTGCAGAGCGAGTTGTTTCTTAGCTTCCCAAAGAGCTGGAAGCAAGATGCTTTGGGGCCCAACTCGCCCTTTGGAAAGAAGCCTGCACGTTGTGCCTTTCAGCTCAGGGCCAATGTAGAACACCCAGAGCAGAAGTTCTACTTCAGCCATATCAGGCCTGCAAAGAAACTCGTTTCACAGGCCTTTGTAAGAGATGTTCCCGGTAGGCTGTAAGAGCACTGTGCAGAGCGAGTTGTTTCTTAGCTTCCCAAAGAGCTGGAAGCAAGATGCTTTGGGGCCCAACTCGCTCTTTGGAAAGAAGCCTGCACGCTGTGCCTTTCAGCTCTAGGGCAATGTACCACATGCAGAGCAGAAGTTCTACTTCAGCCAGATCAGGCCTGCAAAGAAACTGCGTTTCACAGGCCTTTGTAAGAGATGTTCCCGGTAGGCTGTAAGAGCACTGTGCACAGCGAGTTGTTTCATAGCTAGCCCAAAGAGCTGGAAGCAAGATGCTTTGGGGCCCAACTCGCCCTTTGGAAAGAAGCCTGCACGTTGTGCCTTTCAGCTCTAGGGCCATGTAGCACACGCAGAGCAGAAGTTCTACTTCAGCCAGATCAGGCCTGCAAAGAAACTGCGTTTCACAGGCCTTTGTAAGAGATGTTCCCGGTAGGCTGTAAGAGCACTGTGCAGAGCGAGTTGTTTCTTAGCTTCCCAAAGAGCTGGAAGCAAGATGCTTTGGGGCCCAACTCGCCCTTTGGAAAGAAGCCTGCACGCTGTGCCTTTCAGCTCTAGGGCAATGTAGCACACGCAAAGCCGAAGTTCTACTTCAGCCAGATCAGGCCTGCAAAGAAACTGCGTTTCACAGGCCTTTGGAAGAGATGTTCCCGGTAGGCTGTAAGAGCACTGTGCAGAGCGAGTTGTTTCTTAGCTTCCCAAAGAGCTGGAAGCAAGATGCTTTGGGGCCCAAATCGCCCTTTGGAAAGAAGCCTGCACGTTGTGCCTTTCAGCTCTAGGGCAATGTAGCACACCCAGAGCAGAAGTTCCACTTCAGCCAGATCAGGCCTGCAAAGAAACTGCGTTTCACAGGCCTTTGTAATAGATGTTCCCGGTAGGCTGTAAGAGCACTGTGCAGAGCGTGTTGTTTCTTAGCTTCCCAAGGAGCTGGAAGCAAGATTCTTTGGGGCCCAACTCGCCCTTTGGAAAGAAGCCTGCACGTTGTGCCTTTCAGCTCTAGGGCAATGTAGCACACCCAGAGCAGAAGTTCTACATCAGCCAGATCAGGCCTGCAAAGAAACTGAGTTTCACAGGCCTTTGTAAGAGATGTTCCTGGTAGGCTGTAAGAGCACTGTGCAGAGCGAGTTGTTTCTTAGCTTCCCAAAGAGCTGGAAGCAAGATGCTTTGCGGCCCAACTCGCCCTTTGGAAAGATGCCTGCACGTTGTTCCTTTCAGCTCTAGGGCAATGTAGCACACCCAGAGCAGAAGTTCTACTTCAGCCAGATCAGGCCTGCAAAGAAACTGCATTTCACAGGCGTTTGTAGTGATGCTCCCGGTGGGCTGTAAGAGCACTGTGCAGAGCGAGTTGTTTCATAGCTAGCCCAATGAGCTGGAAGCAAGATGCTTTGGGGCCCAACTCACCCTTTGGAAAGAAGCCTGCACGTTGTGCCTTTCAGCTCTAGGCCAATGTAGCACACCCAGAGCAGAAGTTCTACTTCAGCCAGCTCAGGCCGGCAAAGAAACTGCGTTTGAGAGGCCTTTGAAAGAGATGTTCCCGGTAGGCTGTAACAGCACTGTGCAGAGCGAGTTGTTTCTTAGCTTCCCAAAGAGCTGGAAGCAAGATGCTTCGGGGCCCAACTCGCCCTTTGGAAAGAAGCCTGCACGTTGTGCCTTTCAGCTCTAGGCCAAGGTAGCACACCCAGAGCAGAAGTTCTAGTTCAGCCAGATCAGGCCTGAAAAGAAACTGCGTTTCACAGGCCTTTGTAAGAGATGTTCCCGGTAGGCTGTAAGAGCACTGTGCAGAGCGAGTTGTTTCTTAGCTTTCCAAAGAGCTGGAAGCAAGATACTTTGGGGCCCCACTCGCCCTTTGGAAAGAAGCCTGCACGTTGTGCCTTTCAGCTCTAGGGCAATGTGGCACACCCAGAGCAGAAGTTCTACTTCAGCCAGCTCAGGCCTGCAAAGAAACTGCGTTTCACAGGCCTTTGTAAGAGATGCTCACGGTAGGCTGTAAGAGCACTGCGCAGAGCGAGTTGTTTCTTAGCTTCCCAAAGAGCTGGAAGCAAGATGCTTTGGGGCCCAACTCGCCCTTTGGAAAGAAGCCTGCACGTTGAGCCTTTCAGCTCTAGGTCCATGTAGCACACCCAGAGCAGAAGTTCCACTTCAGCCAGATCAGGCCTGCAAAGAAACTGCGTTGCACAGGCCTTTGTAAGAGATGTTCCCGGTAGGCTCTAAGAGCACTGTGCAGAGCGAGTTGTTCTTAGCTTCCCAAAGAGCTGGAAGCAAGATGCTTTGGGGCCCAACTCACCCTTTGGAAAGAAGCCTGCACGTTGTGCCTTTCAGCTCTAGGCCAATGTAGCACACCCAGAGCAGAAGTTCTACTTCAGCCAGATCAGGCCTGCAAAGAAACTGCGTTTCACAGGCCTTTGTAAGAGATGTTCCCGGTAGGCTGTAAGAGCACTGTGCAGAGCGAGTTGTTTCTTAGCTTCCCAAAGAGCTGGAAGCAAGATGTTTTGGGGCCCAACTCGCCCTTTGGAAAGAAGCCTGCACGTTGTGCCTTTCAGCTCTAGGCCAATGTAGCACACCCAGAGCAGAAGTTCTACTTCAGCCAGATCAGGCCTGCAAAGAAACTGCGTTTCACAGGCCTTTGGAAGAGATGTTCCCGGTAGGCTGTAAGAGCACTGTGCAGAGCGAGTTGTTTCTTAGCTTCCCAAGGAGCTGGAAGCAAGATGCTTTGCGGCCAAACTCACCCTTTGCAAAGAAGCCTGCACACTGTGCCTTTCAGCTCTAGGGCAATGTAGCACACGCAGAGCAGAAGTTCTAGTTCAGCCAGATCAGGCCTGCAAAGAAACTGCATTTCACAGGCCTTTGTAAGTGATGGTCCCGGTAGGCTGTAAGAGCACTGTGCAGAGCGAGTTGTTTCATAGCTAGCCCAAAGAGCTGGAAGCAAGATGCTTTGGGGACCAACTCGCCTTTTGGAAAGAAGCCTGCACATTGTGCCTTTCAGCTCTAGGGCCATGTAGCACACCCAGAGCAGAAGTTCTACTTCAGCCAGATCAGGCCTGCAAAGAAACTGCGTTTCACAGGCCTTTGGAAGAGATGTTCCCGGTAGGCTGTAAGAGCACTGTGCAGAGCGAGTTGTTTCTTAGCTTCCCAAAGAGCTGGAAGCAAGATGCTTTGGGGCCCAACTCGCCCTTTGGAAAGAAGCTTGCACGTTGTGCCTTTCAGCTCTAGGCCAATGTAGCACACCCAGAGCAGAAGTTCTACTTCAGCCAGATCAGGCCTGCAAAGAAACTGCGTTTCACAGGCCTTTGTAAGAGATGTTCCCCGTAGGCTGTAAGAGCACTGTGCAGAGCGAGTTGTTTCTTAGCTTCCCAAGGAGCTGGAAGCAAGATGCTTTGCGGCCCAACTCGCCCTTTGGAAAGAAGCCTGCACGTTGTGCCTTTCAGCTCTAGGGCCATGTAGCACACGCAGAGCAGAAGTTCTAGTTCAGCCAGATCAGGCCTGCAAAGAAACTGCGTTTCACAGGCCTTTGTAAGAGATGTTCCCGGTAGGCTGTAAGAGCACTGTTCAGAGCGAGTTGTTTCCTAGCTTCCCAAAGAGCTGGAAGCAAGATGATTTGGGGCCCAACTCGCCCTTTGGAAAGAAGCCTGCACGTTGTGCCTTTCAGCTCTAGGGCCATGTAGCACACCCAGAGCAGAAGTTCTACTTCAGCCAGATCAGGCCTGCAAAGAAACTGCGTTTCACAGGCCTTTGTAAGAGATGTTCCCGGTAGGCTGTAAGAGCACTGTGCAGAGCGAGTTGTTTCTTAGCTTCCCAAAGAGCTGGAAGCAAGATGCTTTGGGGCCCAACTCGCCCTTTGGAAAGAAGCCTGCACGTTGTGCCTTACAGCTCTAGGCCAATGTAGCACACCCAGAGCAGGTCAACTTCAGCCAGATCAGGCCTGCAAAGAAACTCCGTTTCACAGGCCTTTGGAAGAGATGTTCCCGGTAGGCTGTAAGAGCACTGTGGAGAGCGACTTGTTTCTTAGCTTCCCAAAGAGCTGGAAGCAAGGTGCTTTGGGGCCCAACTCGCCCTTTGGAAAGAAGACTGCACGTTGTGCCTTTCAGCTCTAGGCCAATGTAGCACACCCAGAGCAGAAGTTCTACTTTAGCCAGATCAGGCCTGCAAAGAAACTGCGTTTCACAGGCCTTTGTAAGAGATGTTCCCGGTAGGCTGTAAGAGCACTGTGCAGAGCGAGTTGTTTCTTAGCTTCCCAAAGAGCTGGAAGCAAGATGCTTTGGGGTCCAAATCGCCCTTTGGAAAGAAGCCTGCACGTTGTGCCTTTCAGCTCTAGGGCAATGTAGCACACCCAGATCAGAAGTTCTACTTCAGCCAGATCAGGCCTGCAAAGAAACTGCGTTTGAGATGCCTTTGTAAGAGATGTTCCCGGTAGGCTGTAAAAGCACTGTGCAGAGCGAGTTGTTTCTTAGCTTCCCAAAGAGCTGGAAGCAAGATGCTTTGGGGCCAACTCGCCCTTTGGAAAGAAGCCTGCACGTTGTGCCTTTCAGCTCTAGGGCAATGTAGCACACCCAGATCAGAAGTTCTACTTCAGCCAGATCAGGCCTGCAAAGAAACTCCGTTTCACAGGCCTTTGTAAGAGATGTTCCCAGTAGGCTGTAAGAGCACTGTGCAGAGCGAGTTGTTTCTTAGCTTCCCAAAGAGCTGGAAGCAAGATGCTTTGGGGCCCAACTCGCCCTTTGGAAAGAAGCCTGCACGTTGTTCCTTTCAGCTTAGGGCCAATGTAGAACACCCAGAGCAGAAGTTCTACTTCAGCCATATCAGGCCTGCAAAGAAACTCGTTTCACAGGCCTTTGTAAGAGATGTTCCCGGTAGGCTGTAAGAGCACTGTGCAGAGCGAGTTGTTTCTTAGCTTCCCAAAGAGCTGGAAGCAAGATGCTTTGGGGCCCAACTCGCCCTTTGGAAAGAAGCCTGCACGCTGTGCCTTTCAGCTCTAGGGCAATGTACCACATGCAGAGCAGAACTTCTACTTCAGCCAGATCAGGCCTGCAAAGAAACTGCGTTTCACAGGCCTTTGTAAGAGATGTTCCCGGTAGGCTGTAAGAGCACTGTGCAGAGCGAGTTGTTTCATAGCTAGCCCAAAGAGCTGGAAGCAAGATGCTTTGGGGCCCAACTCGCCCTTTGGAAAGAAGCCTGCACGTTGTGCCTTTCAGCTCTAGGGCCATGTAGCACACCCAGAGCAGAAGTTCTACTTCAGCCAGATCAGGCCTGCAAAGAAACTGCGTTTCACAGGCCTTTGGAAGAGATGTTCCCGGTAGGCTGTAAGAGCACTGTGGAGAGCGACTTGTTTCTTAGCTTCCCAAAGAGCTGGAAGCAAGATGCTTTGGGGCCCAACCCGCCCTTTGGAAAGAAGCCTGCACGTTGTGCCTTTCAGCTCAGGGCCAATGTAGAACACCCAGAGCAGAAGTTCTACTTCAGCCAGATCAGGCCTGCAAAGAAACTCGTTTCACAGGCCTTTGTAAGAGATGTTCCCGGTAGGCTGTAAGAGCACTGTGCAGAGCGAGTTGTTTCTTAGCTTCCAAAAGAGCTGGAAGCAAGATGCTTTGCGGCCCAACTCGCCCTTTGGAAAGAAGCCGGCACGCTGTGCCTTTCAGCTCTAGGGCAATGTAGCACACGCAGAGCAGAAGTTCTACTTCAGCCAGATCAGGCCTGCAAAGAAACTGCGTTGCACAGGCCTTTGGAAGAGATGTTCCCGGTAGGCTGTAAGAGCACTGTGCAGAGCGAGTTGTTTCTTAGCTTCCCAAAGAGCTGGAAGCAAGATGCTTTGGGGCCCAACTCGCCCTTTGGAAAGAAGCCTGCACGTTGTGCCTTACAGCTCTAGGCCAATGTAGCACACCCAGAGCAGGTCAACTTCAGCCAGATCAGGCCTGCAAAGAAACTGCGTTTCACAGGCCTTTGGAAGAGATGTTCCCGGTAGGCTGTAAGAGCACTGTGCAGAGCGAGTTGTTTCTTAGCTTCCCAAAGAGCTGGAAGCAAGGTGCTTTGGGGCCCAACTCGCCCTTTGGAAAGAAGACTGCACGTTGTGCCTTTCAGCTCTAGGCCAATGTAGCACACCCAGAGTAGAAGTTCTACTTTAGCCAGATCAGGCCTGCAAAGAAACTGCGTTTCACAGGCCTTTGTAAGAGATGTTCCCGGTAGGCTGTAAGAGCACTGTGCAGAGCGAGTTGTTTCTTAGCTTCCCAAAGAGCTGGAAGCAAGATGCTTTGGGGTCCAAATCGCCCTTTGGAAAGAAGCCTGCACGGTGTGCCTTTCAGCTCTAGGGCAATGTAGCACACCCAGAGCAGAAGTTCTACTTCAGCCAGATCAGGCCTGCAAAGAAACTGCGTTTGAGATGCCTTTGTAAGAGATGTTCCCGGTAGGCTGTAAAAGCACTGTGCAGAGCGAGTTGTTTCTTAGCTTCCCAAAGAGCTGGAAGCAAGATGCTTTGGGGCCAACTCGCCCTTTGGAAAGAAGCCTGCACGTTGTGCCTTTCAGCTCTAGGGCAATGTAGCACACCCAGATCAGAAGTTCTACTTCAGCCAGATCAGGCCTGCAAAGAAACTGCGTTTCACAGGCCTTTGTAAGAGATGTTCCCAGTAGGCTGTAAGAGCACTGTGCAGAGCGAGTTGTTTCTTAGCTTCCCAAAGAGCTGGAAGCAAGATGCTTTGGGGCCCAACTCGCCCTTTGGAAAGAAGCCTGCACGTTGTTCCTTTCAGCTTAGGGCCAATGTAGAACACCCAGAGCAGAAGTTCTACTTCAGCCATATCAGGCCTGCAAAAAAACTCGTTTCACAGGCCTTTGTAAGAGATGTTCCCGGTAGGCTGCAAGAGCACTGTGCAGAGCGAGTTGTTTCTTAGCTTCCCAAAGAGCTGGAAGCAAGATGCTTTGGGGCCCAACTCGCCCTTTGGAAAGAAGCCTGCACGCTGTGCCTTTCAGCTCTAGGGCAATGTACCACATGCAGAGCAGAAGTTCTACTTCAGCCAGATCAGGCCTGCAAAGAAACTGCGTTTCACAGGCCTTTGGAAGAGATGTTCCCGGTAGGCTGTAAGAGCACTGTGGAGAGCGACTTGTTTCTTAGCTTCCCAAAGAGCTGGAAGCAAGATGCTTTGGGGCCCAACCCGCCCTTTGGAAAGAAGCCTGCACGTTGTGCCTTTCAGCTCAGGGCCAATGTAGAACACCCAGAGCAGAAGTTCTACTTCAGCCAGATCAGGCCTGCAAAGAAACTCGTTTCACAGGCCTTTGTAAGAGATGTTCCCGGTAGGCTGTAAGAGCACTGTGCAGAGCGAGTTGTTTCTTAGCTTCCCAAAGAGCTGGAAGCAAGATGCTTTGGGGCCCAACTCGCCCTTTGGAAATAAGCCTGCACGCTGTGCCTTTCAGCTCTAGGGCAATGTAGCACACGCAGAGCAGAAGTTCTACTTCAGCCAGATCAGGCCTGCAAAGAAACTGCGTTGCACAGGCCTTTGGAAGAGATGTTCCCGGTAGGCTGTAAGAGCACTGTGCAGAGCGAGTTGTTTCTTAGCTTCCCAAAGAGCTGGAAGCAAGATGCTTTGGGGCCCAACTCGCCCTTTGGAAAGAAGCCTGCACGTTGTGCCTTACAGCTCTAGGCCAATGTAGCACACCCAGAGCAGTTCAACTTCAGCCAGATCAGGCCTGCAAAGAAACTGCGTTTCACAGGCCTTTGGAAGAGATGTTCCCGGTAGGCTGTAAGAGCACTGTGCAGAGCGAGTTGTTTCTTAGCTTCCCAAAGAGCTGGAAGCAAGGTGCTTTGGGGCCCAACTCGCCCTTTGGAAAGAAGACTGCACGTTGTGCCTTTCAGCTCTAGGCCAATGTAGCACACCCAGAGCAGAAGTTCACTTCATCCAGATCAGGCCTGCAAAGAAACTGCGTTTCACAGGCCTTTGTAAGAGATGTTCCCGGTAGGCTGTAAGAGCACTGTGCAGAGCGAGTTGTTTCTTAGCTTCCCAAAGAGCTGGAAGCAAGATGCTTTGGGGCCCAAATCGCCCTTTGGAAAGAAGCCTGCACGTTGTGCCTTTCAGCTCTAGGTCAATGTAGCACACCCAGAGCAGAAGTTCCACTTCAGCCAGATCAGGCCGGCAAAAAAACTGCGTTTGAGAGGCCTTTGTAAGAGATGTTCCCGGTAGGCTGTAACAGCACTGTGCAGAGCGAGTTGTTTCTTAGCTTCCCAAAGAGCTGGAAGCAAGATGCTTTGGGGCCCAACTCGCCCTTTGGAAAGAAGCCTGCACGTTGTGCCTTTCAGCTCTAGGCCAATGTAGCACACCCAGAGCAGAAGTTCTACTTCAGCCAGATCAGGCCTGCAAAGAAACTGCGTTTCACAGGCCTTTGTAAGAGATGTTCCCGGTAGGCTGTAAGAGCACTGTGCAGAGCGAGTTGTTTCTTAGCTTTCCAAAGAGCTGGAAGCAAGATACTTTGGGGCCCTACTCGCCCTTTGGAAAGAAGCCTGCACGTTGTGCCTTTCAGCTCTAGGGCAATGTGGCACACCCAGAGCAGAAGTTCTACTTCAGCCAGCTCAGGCCTGCAAAGAAACTGCGTTTCACAGGCCTTTGTAAGAGATGCTCACGGTAGGCTGTAAGAGCACTGCGCACAGCGAGTTGTTTCTTAGCTTCCCAAAGAGCTGGAAGCAAGATGCTTTGGGGCCCAACTCGCCCTTTGGAAAGAAGCCTGCACGTTGAGCCTTTCAGCTCTAGGTCCATGTAGCACACCCAGAGCAGAAGTTCTACTTCAGCCAGATCAGGCCTGCAAAGAAACTGCGTTTGAGATGCCTTTGTAAGAGATGTTCCCGGTAGGCTGTAAAAGCACTGTGCAGAGCGAGTTGTTTCTTAGCTTCCCAAAGAGCTGGAAGCAAGATGCTTTGGGGCCAACTCGCCCTTTGGAAAGAAGCCTGCACGTTGTGCCTTTCAGCTCTAAGGCAATGTAGCACACCCAGATCAGAAGTTCTACTTCAGCCAGCTCAGGCCTGCAAAGAAACTGCGTTTCACAGGCCTTTGTAAGAGATGCTCACGGTAGGCTGTAAGAGCACTGCGCACAGCGAGTTATTTCTTAGCTTCCCAAAGAGCTGGAAGCAAGATGCTTTGGGGCCCAACTCGCCCTTTGGAAAGAAGCCTGCACGTTGTTCCTTTCAGCTTAGGGCCAATGTACAACACCCAGAGCAGAAGTTCTACTTCAGCCATATCAGGCCTGCAAAGAAACTCGTTTCACAGGCCTTTGTAAGAGATGTTCCCGGTAGGCTGCAAGAGCACTGTGCAGAGCGAGTTGTTTCTTAGCTTCCCAAAGAGCTGGAAGCAAGATGCTTTGGGGCCCAACTCGCCCTTTGGAAAGAAGCCTGCACGCTGTGCCTTTCAGCTCTAGGGCAATGTACCACATGCAGAGCAGAAGTTCTACTTCAGCCAGATCAGGCCTGCAAAGAAACTGCGTTTCACAGGCCTTTGTAAGAGATGTTCCCGGTAGGCTGTAAGAGCACTGTGCAGAGCGAGTTGTTTCATAGCTAGCCCAAAGAGCTGGAAGCAAGATGCTTTGGGGCCCAACTCGCCCTTTGGAAAGAAGCCTGCACGTTGTGCCTTTCAGCTCTAGGGCCATGTAGCACACCCAGAGCAGAAGTTCTACTTCAGCCAGATCAGGCCTGCAAAGAAACTGCGTTTCACAGGCCTTTGGAAGAGATGTTCCCGGTAGGCTGTAAGAGCACTGTGGAGAGCGACTTGTTTCTTAGCTTCCCAAAGAGCTGGAAGCAAGATGCTTTGGGGCCCAACCCGCCCTTTGGAAAGAAGCCTGCACGTTGTGCCTTTCAGCTCAGGGCCAATGTAGAACACCCAGAGCAGAAGTTCTACTTCAGCCAGATCAGGCCTGCAAAGAAACTCGTTTCACAGGCCTTTGTAAGAGATGTTCCCGGTAGGCTGTAAGAGCACTGTGCAGAGCGAGTTGTTTCTTAGCTTCCCAAAGAGCTGGAAGCAAGATGCTTTGGGGCCCAACTCGCCCTTTGGAAAGAAGCCTGCACGCTGTGCCTTTCAGCTCTAGGGCAATGTAGCACACGCAGAGCAGAAGTTCTACTTCAGCCAGATCAGGCCTGCAAAGAAACTGCGTTGCACAGGCCTTTGGAAGAGATGTTCCCGGTAGGCTGTAAGAGCACTGTGCAGAGCGAGTTGTTTCTTAGCTTCCCAAAGAGCTGGAAGCAAGATGCTTTGGGGCCCAACTCGCCCTTTGGAAAGAAGCCTGCACGTTGTGCCTTACAGCTCTAGGCCAATGTAGCACACCCAGAGCAGTTCAACTTCAGCCAGATCAGGCCTGCAAAGAAACTGCGTTTCACAGGGCTTTGGAAGAGATGTTCCCGGTAGGCTGTAAGAGCACTGTGCAGAGCGAGTTGTTTCTTAGCTTCCCAAAGAGCTGGAAGCAAGATGCTTTGGGGCACAACCCGCCCTTTGGAAAGAAGCCTGCACGTTGTGCCTTTCAGCTCAGGGCCAATGTAGAACACCCAGAGCAGAAGTTCTACTTCAGCCAGATCAGGCCTGCAAAGAAACTCGTTTCACAGGCCTTTGTAAGAGATGTTCCCGGTAGGCTGTAAGAGCACTGTGCAGAGCGAGTTGTTTCTTAGCTTCCCAAAGAGCTGGAAGCAAGATGCTTTGGGGCCCAACTCGCCCTTTGGAAAGAAGCCTGCACGTTGTGCCTTACAGCTCTAGGCCAATGTAGCACACCCAGAGCAGGTCAACTTCAGCCAGATCAGGCCTGCAAAGAAACTGCGTTGCACAGGTCTTTGGAAGAGATGTTCCCGGTAGGCTGTAAGAGCACTGTGCAGAGCGAGTTGTTTCTTAGCTTCCCAAAGAGCTGGAAGCAAGGTGCTTTGGGGCCCAACTCGCCCTTTGGAAAGAAGACTGCACGTTGTGCCTTTCAGCTCTAGGCCAATGTAGCACACCCAGAGCAGAAGTTCTACTTTAGCCAGATCAGGCCTGCAAAGAAACTGCGTTTCACAGGCCTTTGTAAGAGATGTTCCCGGTAGGCTGTAAGAGCACTGTGCAGAGCGAGTTGTTTCTTAGCTTCCCAAAGAGCTGGAAGCAAGATGCTTTGGGGTCCAAATCGCCCTTTGGAAAGAAGCCTGCACGTTGTGCCTTTCAGCTCTAGGGCAATGTAGCACACCCAGAGCAGAAGTTCTACTTCAGCCAGATCAGGCCGGCAAAGAAACTGCGTTTGAGATGCCTTTGTAAGAGATGTTCCCGGTAGGCTGTAAAAGCACTGTGCAGAGCGAGTTGTTTCTTAGCTTCCCAAAGAGCTGGAAGCAAGATGCTTTGGGGCCAACTCGCCCTTTGGAAAGAAGCCTGCACGTTGTGCCTTTCAGCTCTAGGGCAATGTAGCACACCCAGATCAGAAGTTCTACTTCAGCCAGATCAGGCCTGCAAAGAAACTGCGTTTCACAGGCCTTTGTAAGAGATGTTCCCAGTAGGCTGTAAGAGCACTGTGCAGAGCGAGTTGTTTCTTAGCTTCCCAAAGAGCTGGAAGCAAGATGCTTTGGGGCCCAACTCGCCCTTTGGAAAGAAGCCTGCACGTTGTTCCTTTCAGCTTAGGGCCAATGTAGAACACCCAGAGCAGAAGTTCTACTTCAGCCATATCAGGTCTGCAAAGAAACTCGTTTCACAGGCCTTTGTAAGAGATGTTCCCGGTAGGCTGCAAGAGCACTGTGCAGAGCGAGTTGTTTCTTAGCTTCCCAAAGAGCTGGAAGCAAGATGCTTTGGGGCCCAACTCGCCCTTTGGAAAGAAGCCTGCACGCTGTGCCTTTCAGCTCTAGGGCAATGTACCACATGCAGAGCAGAAGTTCTACTTCAGCCAGATCAGGCCTGCAAAGAAACTGCGTTTCACAGGCCTTTGTAAGAGATGTTCCCGGTAGGCTGTAAGAGCACTGTGCAGAGCGAGTTGTTTCATAGCTAGCGCAAAGAGCTGGAAGCAAGATGCTTTGGGGCCCAACTCGCCCTTTGGAAAGAAGCCTGCACGTTGTGCCTTTCAGCTCTAGGGCCATGTAGCACACCCAGAGTAGAAGTTCTACTTCAGCCAGATCAGGCCTGCAAAGAAACTGCGTTTCACAGGCCTTTGGAAGAGATGTTCCCGGTAGGCTGTCAGACACTGTGCAGAGCGACTTGTTTCTTAGCTTCCCAAAGAGCTGGAAGCAAGATGCTTTGGGGCCCAACCCGCCCTTTGGAAAGAAGCCTGCACGTTGTGCCTTTCAGCTCAGGGCCAATGTAGAACACCCAGAGCAGAAGTTCTACTTCAGCCAGATCAGGCCTGCAAAGAAACTCGTTTCACAGGCCTTTGTAAGAGATGTTCCCGGTAGGCTGTAAGAGCACTGTGCAGAGCGAGTTGTTTCTTAGCTTCCCAAAGAGCTGGAAGCAAGATGCTTTGGGGCCCAACTCGCCCTTTGGAAAGAAGCCTGCACGCTGTGCCTTTCAGCTCTAGGGCAATGTAGCACACGCAGAGCAGAAGTTCTACTTCAGCCAGATCAGGCCTGCAAAGAAACTGCGTTGCACAGGCCTTTGGAAGAGATGTTCCCGGTAGGCTGTAAGAGCACTGTGCAGAGCGAGTTGTTTCTTAGCTTCCCAAAGAGCTGGAAGCAAGATGCTTTGGGGCCCAACTCGCCCTTTGGAAAGAAGCCTGCACGTTGCGCCTTACAGCTCTAGGCCAAAGTAGCACACCCAGAGCAGTTCAACTTCAGCCAGATCAGGCCTGCAAAGAAACTGCGTTTCACAGGCCTTTGGAAGAGATGTTCCCGGTAGGCTGTAAGAGCACTGTGCAGAGCGAGTTGTTTCTTAGCTTCCCAAAGAGCTGGAAGCAAGGTGGTTTGGGGCCCAACTCGCCCTTTGGAAAGAAGACTGCACGTTGTGCCTTTCAGCTCTAGGCCAATGTGGCACACCCAGAGCAGAAGTTCCACTTCATCCAGATCAGGCCTGCAAAGAAACTGCGTTTCACAGGCCTTTGTAAGAGATGTTCCCGGTAGGCTGTAAGAGCACTGTGCAGAGCGAGTTGTTTCTTAGCTTCCCAAAGAGCTGGAAGCAAGATGCTTTGGGGCCCAAATCGCCCTTTGGAAAGAAGCCTGCACGTTGTGCCTTTCAGCTCTAGGGCAATGTAGCACACCCAGAGCAGAAGTTCCACTTCAGCCAGATCAGGCCGGCAAAAAAACTGCGTTTGAGAGGCCTTTGTAAGAGATGTTCCCGGTAGGCTGTAACAGCACTGTGCAGAGCGAGTTGTTTCTTAGCTTCCCAAAGAGCTGGAAGCAAGATGCTTTGGGGCCCAACTCGCCCTTTGGAAAGAAGCCTGCACGTTGTGCCTTTCAGCTCTAGGCCAATGTAGCACACCCAGAGAAGAAGTTCTACTTCAGCCAGATCAGGCCTGCAAAGAAACTGCGTTTCACAGGCCTTTGTAAGAGATGTTCCCGGTAGGCTGTAAGAGCACTGTGCAGAGCGAGTTGTTTCTTAGCTTTCCAAAGAGCTGGAAGCAAGATACTTTGCGGCCCTACTCGCCCTTTGGAAAGAAGCCTGCACGTTGTGCCTTTCAGCTCTAGGGCAATGTGGCACACCCAGAGCAGAAGTTCTACTTCAGCCAGCTCAGGCCTGCAAAGAAACTGCGTTTCACAGGCCTTTGTAAGAGATGCTCACGGTAGGCTGTAAGAGCACTGCGCACAGCGAGTTGTTTCTTAGCTTACCAAAGAGATGGAAGCAAGATGCTTTGGGGCCCAACTCGCCCTTTGGAAAGAAGCCTGCACGTTGAGCCTTTCAGCTCTAGGTCCATGTAGCACACCCAGAGCAGAAGTTCTACTTCAGCCAGATCAGGCCTGCAAAGAAACTGCGTTTCACAGGCCTTTTTAAGAGATGTTCCCGGTAGGGTGTAAGAGCACTGTGCAGAGCGAGTTGTTCTTAGCTTCCCAAAGAGCTGGAAGCAAGATGCTCTGGGGCCCAACTCACCCTTTGGAAAGAAGCCTGCACGTTGTGCCTTTCAGCTCTAGGCCAATGTAGCACACCCAGAGCAGAAGTTCTACTTCAGCCAGACCAGGCCCGCAAAGAAACTGCGTTTCACAGGCCTTTGTAAGAGATGTTCCCGGTAGGCTTTAAGAGCACTGTGCAGAGCGAGTTGTTTCTTAGCTTCCCAAAGAGCTGGAAGCAAGATGCTTAGGGGCCCAACTCGCCCTTTGGAAAGAAGCCTGCACGTTGTGCCTTTCAGCTCTAGGCCAATGTAGCACACCCAGAGCAGAAGTTCTACTTCAGCCAGATCAGGCCTGCAAAGAAACTGCGTTTCACAGGCCTTTGGAAGAGATGTTCCCGGTAGGCTGTAAGAGCACTGTGCAGAGCGAGTTGTTTCTTAGCTTCCCAAGGAGCTGGAAGCAAGATGCTTTGCGGCCCAACTCGCCCTTAGCAAAGAAGCCTGCACGCTGTGCCTTTCAGCTCTAGGGCAACGTAGCACACGCAGAGCAGAAGTTCTAGTTCAGCCAGATCAGGCCTGCAAAGAAACTGCGTTTCACAGGCCTTTGTAAGAGATGTTCCCGGTAGGCTGTAAGAGCACTGTGCAGAGCGAGTTGTTTCTTAGCTTCCCAAAGAGCTGGAAGCAAGATGCTTTGGGGCACAACTCGCCCTTTGGAAAGAAGCCTGCTCGTTGTGCCTTTCAGCTCAGGGCCAATGTAGTACACCCAGAGCAGAAGTTCTACTTCAGCCATATCAGGCCTGCAAAGAAACTCGTTTCACAGGCCTTTGTAAGAGATGTTCCCGGTAGGCTGCAAGAGCACTGTGCAGAGCGAGTTGTTTCTTAGCTTCCCAAAGAGCTGGAAGCAAGATGCTTTGGGGCCCAACTCGCCCTTTGGAAAGAAGCCTGCACGCTGTGCCTTTCAGCTCTAGGGCAATGTACCACATGCAGAGCAGAAGTTCTACTTCAGCCAGATCAGGCCTGCAAAGAAACTGCGTTTCACAGGCCTTTGTAAGAGATGTTCCCGGTAGGCTCTAAGAGCACTGTGCAGAGCGAGTTGTTTCATAGCTAGCCCAAAGAGCTGGAAGCAAGATGCTTTGGGGCCCAACTCGCCCTTTGGAAAGAAGCCTGCACGTTGTGCCTTTCAGCTCTAGGGCCATGTAGCACACCCAGAGCAGAAGTTCTACTTCAGCCAGATCAGGCCTGCAAAGAAACTGCGTTTCACAGGCCTTTGGAAGAGATGTTCCCGGTAGGCTGTAAGAGCACTGTGGAGAGCGACTTGTTTCTTAGCTTCCCAAAGAGCTGGAAGCAAGATGCTTTGGGGCCCAACCCGCCCTTTGGAAAGAAGCCTGCACGTTGTGCCTTTCAGCTCAGGGCCAATGTAGAACACCCAGAGCAGAAGTTCTACTTCAGCCAGATCAGGCCTGCAAAGAAACTCGTTTCACAGGCCTTTGTAAGAGATGTTCCCGGTAGGCTGTAAGAGCACTGTGCAGAGCGAGTTGTTTCTTAGCTTCCCAAAGAGCTGGAAGCAAGATGCTTTGGGGCCCAACTCGCCCTTTGGAAAGAAGCCTGCACGCTGTGCCTTTCAGCTCTAGGGCAATGTAGCACACGCAGAGCAGAAGTTCTACTTCAGCCAGATCAGGCCTGCAAAGAAACTGCGTTGCACAGGCCTTTGGAAGAGATGTTCCCGGTAGGCTGTAAGAGCACTGTGCAGAGCGAGTTGTTTCTTAGCTTCCCAAAGAGCTGGAAGCAAGATGCTTTGGGGCCCAACTCGCCCTTTGGAAAGAAGCCTGCACGTTGTGCCTTACAGCTCTAGGCCAAAGTAGCACACCCAGAGCAGTTCAACTTCAGCCAGATCAGGCCTGCAAAGAAACTGCGTTTCACAGGCCTTTGGAAGAGATGTTCCCGGTAGGCTGTAAGAGCACTGTGCAGAGCGAGTTGTTTCTTAGCTTCCCAAAGAGCTGGAAGCAAGGTGCTTTGGGGCCCAACTCGCCCTTTGGAAAGAAGCCTGCACGTTGTGCCTTTCAGCTCTAGGCCAATGTAGCACACCCAGAGCAGAAGTTCCACTTCATCCAGATCAGGCCTGCAAAGAAACTGCGTTTCACAGGCCTTTGTAAGAGATGTTCCCGGTAGGCTGTAAGAGCACTGTGCAGAGCGAGTTGTTTCTTAGCTTCCCAAAGAGCTGGAAGCAAGATGCTTTGGGGCCCAAATCGCCCTTTGGAAAGAAGCCTGCACGTTGTGCCTTTCAGCTCTAGGGCAATGTAGCACACCAAGAGCAGAAGTTCCACTTCAGCCAGATCAGGCCGGCAAAAAAACTGCGTTTGAGAGGCCTTTGTAAGAGATGTTCCCGGTAGGCTGTAACAGCACTGTGCAGAGCGAGTTGTTTCTTAGCTTCCCAAAGAGCTGGAAGCAAGATGCTTTGGGGCCCAACTCGCCCTTTGGAAAGAAGCCTGCACGTTGTGCCTTTCAGCTCTAGGCCAATGTAGCACACCCAGAGAAGAAGTTCTACTTCAGCCAGATCAGGCCTGCAAAGAAACTGCGTTTCACAGGCCTTTGTAAGAGATGTTCCCGGTAGGCTGTAAGAGCACTGTGCAGAGCGAGTTGTTTCTTAGCTTTCCAAAGAGCTGGAAGCAAGATACTTTGCGGCCCTACTCGCCCTTTGGAAAGAAGCCTGCACGTTGTGCCTTTCAGCTCTAGGGCAATGTAGCACACCCAGAGCAGAAGTTCTACTTCAGCCAGATCAGGCCTGCAAAGAAACTGCGTTTCACAGGCCTTTGTAAGAGATGCTCCCGGTAGGCTATAAGAGCACTGCGCACAGCGAGTTGTTTCTTAGCTTGCCAAAGAGCTGGAAGCAAGATGCTTTGGGGCCCAACTCGCCCTTTGGAAAGAAGCCTGCACGTTGAGCCTTTCAGCTCTAGGTCCATGTAGCACACCCAGAGCAGAAGTTCTACTTCAGCCAGATCAGGCCTGCAAAGAAACTGCGTTTCACAGGCCTTTGTAAGAGATGTTCCCGGTAGGCTGTAAGAGCACTGTGCAGAGCGAGTTGTTCTTAGCTTCCCAAAGAGCTGGAAGCAAGATGCTTTGGGGCCCAACTCACCCTTTGGAAAGAAGCCTGCACGTTGTGCCTTTCAGCTCTAGGCCAATGTAGCACACCCAGAGCAGAAGTTCTACTTCAGCCAGACCAGGCCCGCAAAGAAACTGCGTTTCACAGGCCTTTGTAAGAGATGTTCCCGGTAGGCTGTAAGAGCACTGTGCAGAGCGAGTTGTTTCTTAGCTTCCCAAAGAGCTGGAAGCAAGATGCTTAGGGGCCCAACTCGCCCTTTGGAAAGAAGCCTGCACGTTGTGCCTTTCAGCTCTAGGCCAATGTAGCACACCCAGAGCAGAAGTTCTACTTCAGCCAGATCAGGCCTGCAAAGAAACTGCGTTTCACAGGCCTTTGGAAGAGATGTTCCCGGTAGGCTGTAAGAGCACTGTGCAGAGCGAGTTGTTTCTTAGCTTCCCAAGGAGCTGGAAGCAAGATGCTTTGCGGCCCAACTCGCCCTTAGCAAAGAAGCCTGCACGCTGTGCCTTTCAGCTCTAGGGCAATGTAGCACACGCAGAGCAGAAGTTCTAGTTCAGCCAGATCAGGCCTGCAAAGAAACTGCGTTTCACAGGCCTTTGTAAGAGATGTTCCCGGTAGGCTGTAAGAGCACTGTGCAGAGCGAGTTGTTTCTTAGCTTCCCAAAGAGCTGGAAGCAAGATGCTTTGGGGCCCAACTCGCCCTTTGGAAAGAAGCCTGCACGTTGTGCCTTTCAGCTCAGGGCCAATGTAGAACACCCAGAGCTGAAGTTCTACTTCAGCCATATCAGGCCTGCAAAGAAACTGCGTTTCACAGGCCTTTGTAAGAGATGTTCCCTCTAGGCTGTAAGAGCACTGTGCAGAGCGAGTTGTTTCTTAGCTTCCCAAAGAGCTGGAAGCAAGATGCTTTGGGGCCCAACTCGCCCTTTGGAAAGAAGCCTGCACGTTGAGCCTTTCAGCTCTAGGTCCATGTAGCACACCCAGATCAGAAGTTCTACTTCAGCCAGATCAGGCCTGCAAAGAAACTGCGTTTCACAGGCCTTTGTAAGAGATGTTCCCGGTAGGCTGTAAGAGCACTGTGCAGAGCGAGTTGTTCTTAGCTTCCCAAAGAGCTGGAAGCAAGATGCTTTGGGGCCCAACTCACCCTTTGGAAAGAAGCCTGCACGTTGTGCCTTTCAGCTCTAGGCCAATGTAGCACACCCAGAGCAGAAGTTCTACTTCAGCCAGATCAGGCCTGCAAAGAAACTGCGTTTCACAGGCCTTTGGAAGAGATGTTCCCGGTAGGCTGTAAGAGCACTGTGCAGAGCGAGTTGTTTCTTAGCTTCCCAAGGAGCTGGAAGCAAGATGCTTTGCGGCCCAACTCGCCCTTAGCAAAGATGCCTGCACGCTGTGCCTTTCAGCTCTAGGGCAATGTAGCACACGCAGAGCAGAAGTTCTAGTTCAGCCAGATCAGGCCTGCAAAGAAACTGCGTTTCACAGGCCTTTGTAAGAGATGTTCCCGGTAGGCTGTAAGAGCACTGTGCAGAGCGAGTTGTTTCTTAGCTTCCCAAAGAGCTGGAAGCAAGATGCTTTGGGGCACAACTCGCCCTTTGGAAAGAAGCCTGCACGTTGTGCCTTTCAGCTCAGGGCCAATGTAGAACACCCAGAGCAGAAGTTCTACTTCAGCCATATCAGGCCTGCAAAGAAACTGCGTTTCACAGGCCTTTGTAAGAGATGTTCCCTCTAGGCTGTAAGAGCACTGTGCAGAGCGAGTTGTTTCTTAGCTTCCCAAAGAGCTGGAAGCAAGATGCTTTGGGGCCCAACTCGCCCTTTGGAAAGAAGCCTGCACGTTGTGCCTTTCAGCTCTAGGCCAATGTAGCACACCCAGAGCAGAAGTTCTACTTCAGCCAGATCAGGCCTGCAAAGAAACTGCGTTTGAGATGCCTTTGTAAGAGTTGTTCCCGGTAGGCTGTAAAAGCACTGTGCAGAGCGAGTTGTTTCTTAGCTTCCCAAAGAGCTGGAAGCAAGATGCTTTGGAGCCCAACTCGCCCTTTGGAAACAGGCCTGCACGTTGTGCCCTTCAGCTCTAGGGCAATGTAGCACACCCAGAGCAGAAGTTCTAGTTCAGCGTGATCAGGCCTGCAAAGAAACTGCATTTCACAGGCCTTTGTTAGTGATGGTCCCGGTGGGCTGTAAGAGCACTGTGCAGAGCGAGTTGTTTCATAGCTAGCCCAAAGAGCTGGAAGCAAGATGCTTTGGGGCCCAACTCGCCTTTTGGAAAGAAGCCTGCACATTGTGCCTTTCAGCTCTAGGGCCATGTAGCACACCCAGAGCAGAAGATCTACTTCAGCCAGATCAGGCCTGCAAAGAAACTGCGTTTCACAGGCCTTTGGAAGAGATGTTCCCGGTAGGCTGTAAGAGCACTGTGCAGAGCGAGTTGTTTCTTAGCTTCCCAAAGAGCTGGAAGCAAGATGCTTTGCGGCCCAACTCGCCCTCTGGAAAGAAGCCTGCACGTTGTGCCTTTCAGCTCTAGGCCAATGTAGCACACACAGAGCAGAAGTTCTACTTCAGCCAGATCAGGCCTGCAAAGAAACTGCGGTTCACAGGCCTTTGTAAGAGATGTTCCCCGTAGGCTGTAAGAGCACTGTGCAGAGCGAGTTGTTTCTTAGCTTCCCAAGGAGCTGGAAGCAAGATGCTTTGCGGCCCAACTCGCCCTTTGCAAAGAAGCCTGCACGTTGTGCCTTTCAGCTCTAGGGCAATGTAGCACACGCAGAGCAGAAGTTCTAGTTCAGCCAGATCAGGCCTGCAAAGAAACTGCGTTTCACAGGCCTTGGTAAGAGATGTTCCCGGTAGGCTGTAAGAGCACTGTGCAGAGCGAGTTGTTTCTTAGCTTCCCAAAGAGCTGGAAGCAAGATGCTTTGGGGCCCAACTCGCCCTTTGGAAAGAAGACTGCACGTTGTGCCTTTCAGCTCTAAGGCAATGTAGAACACCCAGAGCAGAAGTTCTACATCAGCCAGATCAGGCCTGCAAAGAAACTGCGTTTGAGATGCCTTTGTAAGAGATGTTCCCGGTAGGCTGTAAAAGCACTGTGCAGAGCGAGTTGTTTCTTAGCTTCCCAAAGAGCTGGAAGCAAGATGCTCTGGGGCCAACTCGCCCTTTGGAAAGAAGCCTGCACGTTGCGCCTTTCAGCTCTAGGGCAATGTAGCACACCCAGATCAGAAGTTCTACTTCAGCCAGATCAGGCCTGCAAAGAAACTGCGTTTCACAGGCCTTTGTAAGAGATGTTCCCAGTAGGCTGTAAGAGCACTGTGCAGAGCGAGTTGTTTCTTAGCTTCCCAAAGAGCTGGAAGCAAGATGCTTTGGGGCCCAACTCGCCCTTTGGAAAGAAGCCTGCACGTTGTGCCTTTCAGCTCAGGGCCAATGTAGAACACCCAGAGCAGAAGTTCTACTTCAGCCAGATCAGGCCTGCAAAGAAACTCGTTTCACAGGCCTTTGTAAGAGATGTTCCCGGTAGGCTGTAAGAGCACTGTGCAGAGCGAGTTGTTTCTTAGCTTCCCAAAGAGCTGGAAGCAAGATGCTTTGGGGCCCCACTCGCCCTTTGGAAAGAAGCCTGCACGCTGTGCCTTTCAGCTCTAGGGCAATATAGCACATGCAGAGCAGAAGTTCTACTTAGCCAGATCAGGCCTGCAAAGAAACTGCGTTTCACAGGCCTTTGGAAGAGATGTTCCCGGTAGGCTGTAAGAGCAATGTGCAGAGCGAGTTGTTTCATAGCTAGCCCAAAGAGCTGGAAGCAAGATGCTTTGGGGCCCAACTCGCCCTTTGGAAAGAAGCCTGCACGTTGTGCCTTTCAGCTCTAGGGCCATGTAGCACACCCAGAGCAGAAGTTCTAGTTCAGCCAGATCAGGCCTGCAAAGAAACTGCGTTTCACAGGCCTTTGTAAGAGATGTTCCCGGTAGGCTGTAAGAGCACTGTGCAGAGCGAGTTGTTTCTTAGCTTCCCAAAGAGCTGGAAGCAAGATGCTTTGGGGCCCAACTCGCCCTTTGGAAAGAAGCCTGCACGATGTGCCTTTCAGCTCTAGGGCAATGTAGCACACGCAGAGCAGAAGTTCTACTTCAGCCAGATCAGGCCTGCAAAGAAACTGCGTTGCACAGGCCTTTGTAAGAGATGTTCTCGGTAGGCTGTAAGAGCACTGTGCAGAGCGAGTTGTTTCTTAGCTTCCCAAAGAGCTGGAAGCAAGATGCTTTGGGGCCCAACTCGCCCTTTGGAAAGAAGCCTGCACGTTGTGCCTTACAGCTCTAGGCCAATGTAGCACACCCAGAGCAGAAGTTCAACTTCAGCCAGATCAGGCCTGCAAAGAAACTGCGTTTCACAGGCCTTTGTAAGAGATGTTCCCGGTAGGCTGTAAGAGCACTGTGCAGAGCGAGTTGTTTCTTAGCTTCCCAAAGAGCTGGAAGCAAGATGCTTTGGGGCCCAACTCGCCCTTTGGAAAGAAGACTGCACGTTGTGCCTTTCAGCTCTAGGCCAATGTAGCACACCCAGAGCAGAAGTTCTACTTTAGCCAGATCAGGCCTGCAAAGAAACTGCGTTTCACAGGCCTTTGTAAGAGATGTTCCCGGTAGGCTGTAAGAGCACTGTGCAGAGCGAGTTGTTTCTTAGCTTCCCAAAGAGCTGGAAGCAAGATGCTTTGGGGCCCAACTCGCCCTTTGGAAAGAAGCCTGCACGTTGTGCCTTTCAGCTCTAGGGCAATGTAGAGCACCCAGAGCAGAAGTTCCACTTCAGCCAGATCAGGCCTGCAAAGAAACTGCGTTTCACAGGCCTCTGTAAGAGATGTTCCCGGTAGGCTGTAAAAGCACTGTGCAGAGCGAGTTGTTTCTTAGCTTCCCAAAGAGCTGGAAGCAAGATGCTTTGCGGCCCAACTCGCCATTTGGAACGAAGCCTACACGTTGTGCCTTTCAGCTCTAGCGCCATGTAGCACACCCAGAGCAGAAGTTCTAGTTCAGCCAGATCAGGCCTGCAAAGAAACTGCATTTCACAGGCCTTTGTAACTGATGCTTCTGGTAGGCTGCAACAGCACTGTGCAGAGCGAGTTGTTCCTTAGCTTCCCAAAGAGCTGGAAGCAAGATGCTTTGGGGCCCAACTCGCCCTTTGGAAAGAAACCTGCACGTTGTGCCTTTCAGCTCTAGGCCAATGTAGCACACACAGAGCAGAAGTTCTACTTCAGCCAGATCAGGCCGGCAAAGAAACTGCGTTTGAGAGGCCTTTGTAAGAGATTTTCCCGGTAGGCTGTAACAGCACTGTGCAGAGCGAGTTGTTTCTTAGCTTCCCAAAGAGCTGGAAGCAAGATGCTTTGGGGCCCAACTCGCCCTTTGGAAAGAAGCCTGCACGTTGTGCCTTTCAGCTCTAGGGCAATGTGGCACACCCAGAGCAGAAGTTCTACTTCAGCCAGCTCAGGCCTGCAAAGAATCTGCGTTTCACAGGCCTTTGTAAGAGATGCTCACGGTAGGTTGTAAGAGCACTGCGCACAGCGAGTTGTTTCTTAGCTTCCCAAAGAGCTGGAAGCAAGATGCTTTGGGGCCCAACTCGCCCTTTGGAAAGAAGCCTGCACGTTGAGCCTTTCAGCTCTAGGTCCATGTAGCACACCCAGAGCAGAAGTTCTTGTTCAGCCAGATCAGGCCTGAAAAGAAACTGCGTTTCACAGGCCTTTGTAAGAGATGTTCCCGGTAGGCTGTAAGAGCACTGTGCAGAGCGAGTTGTTTCTTAGCTTTCCAAAGAGCTGGAAGCAAGATACTTTGGGGCCCTACTCGCCCTTTGGAAAGAAGCCTGCACGTTGTGCCTTTCAGCTCTAGGGCAATGTGGCACACCCAGAGCAGAAGTTCTACTTCAGCCAGCTCAGGCCTGCAAAGAATCTGCGTTTCACAGGCCTTTGTAAGAGATGCTCACGGTAGGTTGTAAGAGCACTGCGCACAGCGAGTTGTTTCTTAGCTTCCCAAAGAGCTGGAAGCAAGATGCTTTGGGGCCCAACTCGCCCTTTGGAAAGAAGCCTGCACGTTGAGCCTTTCAGCTCTAGGTCCATGTAGCACACCCAGAGCAGAAGTTCTACTTCAGCCAGATCAGGCCTGCAAAGAAACTGCGTTTCACAGGTCTTTGTAGTGATGCTCCCGGTGGGCTGTAAGAGCACTGTGCAGAGCGAGTTGTTTCATAGGTAGCCCAAAGAGCTGGAAGCAAGATGCTTTGGGGCCCAACTCACCCTTTGGAAAGAAGCCTGCACGTTGTGCCTTTCAGCTCTAGGCCAATGTAGCACACCCAGAGCAGAAGTTCTACTTCAGCCAGCTCAGGCCGGCAAAGAAACTGCGTTTGAGAGGCCTTTGTAAGAGATGTTCCCGGTAGGCTGTAACAGCACTGTGCAGAGCGAGTTCTTTCTTAGCTTCCCAAAGAGCTGGAAGCAAGATGCTTTGGGGCCCAACTCGCCCTTTGGAAAGAAGCCTGCACGTTGTGCCTTTCAGCTCTAGGGCAATGTAGCACACCCAGAGCAGAAGTTCCAGTTCAGCCAGATCAGGCCTGCAAAGAAACTGCGTTTCACAGGCCTTTGTAAGCGATGTTCTCGGTAGGCTGTAAGAGCACTGTGCAGAGCGAGTTGTTTCTTAGCTTTCCAAAGAGCTGGAAGCAAGATACTTTGGGGCCCTACTCGCCCTTTGGAAAGAAGCCTGCACGTTGTGCCTTTCAGCTCTAGGTCAATGTGGCACACCCAGAGCAGAAGTTCTACTTCAGCCAGCTCAGGCCTGCAAAGAAACTGCGTTTCACAGGCCTTTGTAAGAGATGCTCACGGTAGGCTGTAAGAGCACTGCGCACAGCGAGTTGTTTCTTAGCTTCCCAAAGAGCTGGAAGCAAGATGCTTTGGGGCCCAACTCGCCCTTTGGAAAGAAGCCTGCACGTTGAGCCTTTCAGCTCTAGGTCCATGTAGCACACCCAGAGCAGAAGTTCTACTTCAGCCAGATCAGGCCTGCAAAGAAACTGCGTTTCACAGGCCTTTGTAAGAGATGTTCCCGGTAGGCTGTAAGAGCACTGTGCAGAGCGAGTTGTTCTTAGCTTCCCAAAGAGCTGGAAGCAAGATGCTTTGGGGCACAACTCGCCCTTTGGAAAGAAGCCTGCACGCTGTGCCTTTCAGCTCTAGGGCAATGTAGCACAGGCAGAGCAGAAGTTCTACTTCAGCCAGATCAGGCCTGCAAAGAAACTGCGTTTCACAGGCCTTTGCAAGAGATGTTCCGGGTAGGCTGTAAGAGCACTGTGCAGAGCGAGTTGTTTCTTAGCTTCCCAAAGAGCTGGATGCAAGATGCTTTGCGGCCCAACTCGCCCTTTGCAAAGAAGCCTGCACGCTGTGCCTTTCAGCTCTAGGGCAATGTAGCACATGCAGAGCAGAAGTTCTAGTTCAGCCAGATCAGGCCTGCAAAGAAACTGCGTTTCACAGGCCTTTGTAAGAGATGTTCCCGGTAGGCTGTAAGAACACTGTGCAGAGCGAGTTGTTTCTTAGCTTCCCAAAGAGCTGGAAGCAAGATGCTTTGGGGCCCAACTCGCCCTTTGGAAAGAAGCCTGCACGTTGTGCCTTTCAGCTCTAGGCCAATGTAGCACACACAGAGCAGAAGTTCTACTTCAGCCAGATCAGGCCGGCAAAGAAACTGCGTTTGAGAGGCCTTTGTAAGAGATGTTCCCGGTAGGCTGTAACAGCACTGTGCAGAGCGAGTTGTTTCTTAGCTTCCCAAAGAGCTGGAAGCAAGATGCTTTGGGGCCCAACTCGCCCTTTGGAAAGAAGCCTGCACGTTGTGCCTTTCAGCTCTAGGGCAATGTAGCACACCCAGAGCAGAAGTTCTAGTTCAGCCAGATCAGGCCTGCAAAGAAACTGCGTTTCACAGGCCTTTGTAAGAGATGTTCCCGGTAGGCTGTAAGAGCACTGTGCAGAGCGAGTTGTTTCTTAGCTTTCCAAAGAGCTGGAAGCAAGATACTTTGGGGAACTACTTGCCCTTTGGAAAGAAGCCTGCACGTTGTGCCTTTCAGCTCTAGGGCAATGTGGCACACCCAGAGCAGAAGTTCTACTTCAGCCAGCTCAGGCCTGCAAAGAAACTGCGTTTCACAGGCCTTTGTAAGAGATGCTCACGGTAGGCTGTAAGAGCACTGCGCACAGCGAGTTGTTTCTTAGCTTCCCAAAGAGCTGGAAGCAAGATGCTTTGGGGCCCAACTCGCCCTTTGGAAAGAAGCCTGCACGTTGAGCCTTTCAGCTCTAGGTCCATGTAGCACACCCAGAGCAGAAGTTCTACTTCAGCCAGATCAGGCCTGAAAAGAAACTGCGTTTCACAGGCCTTTGTAAGAGACGTTCCCGGTAGGCTGTAAGAGCACTGTGCAGAGCGAGTTGTTCTTAGCTTCCCAAGGAGCTGGAAGCAAGATGCTTTGGGGCCCAACTCACCCTTTGGAAAGAAGCCTGCACGTTGTGCCTTTCAGCTCTAGGCCAATGTAGCACACCCAGAGCAGAAGTTCTACTTCAGCCAGACCAGTCCTGCAAAGAAACTGCGTTTCACAGGCCTTTGTAAGAGATGTTCCCGGTAGGCTGTAAGAGCACTGTGCAGAGCGAGTTGTTTCTTAGCTTCCCAAGGAGCTGGAAGCAAGATGCTTTGCGGCCCAACTCGCCCTTTGCAAAGAAGCCTGCACGCTGGGCCTTTCAGCTCTAGGCCAATGTAGCACACCCAGAGCAGAAGTTCTACTTCAGCCAGATCAGGCCTGCAAAGAAACTGCGTTTGAGATGCCTTTGTAAGAGTTGTTCCCGGTAGGCTGTAAAAGCACTGTGCAGAGCGAGTTGTTTCTTAGCTTCCCAAGGAGCTGGAAGCAAGATGCTTTGCGGCCCAACTCGCCCTTTGCAAAGAAGCCTGCACGTTGTGCCTTTCAGCTCTAGGCAATGTAGCAAACGCAGAGCAGAAGTTCTAGTTCAGCCAGATCAGGCCTGCAAAGAAACAGCGTTTCACAGGCCTTTGTAAGAGATGTTCCCGGTAGGCTGTAAGAGCACTGTGCAGAGCGAGTTGTTTCTTAGCTTCCCAAAGAGCTGGAAGCAAGATGCTTTGGGGCCCAACTCGCCCTTTGGAAAGAAGCCTGCACGTTGTGCCTTTCAGCTCTAGGGCAATGTAGCACACCCAGAGCAGAAGTTCTACTTCAGCCAGATCAGGCCTGCAAAGAAACTGCGTTTGAGATGCCTTTGTAAGAGATGTTCCCGGTAGGCTGTAAAAGCACTGTGCAGAGCGAGTTGTTTCTTAGCTTCCCAAAGAGCTGGAAGCAAGATGCTTTGGGGCCCAACTCGCCCTTTAGAAAGAAGCCTGCACGTTGCGCCTTTCAGCTCTAGGGCAATGTAGCACACCCAGATCAGAAGTTCTACTTCAGCCAGATCAGGCCTGCAAAGAAACTGCGTTTCACAGGCCTTTGTAAGAGATGTTCCCAGTAGGCTGTAAGAGCACTGTGCAGAGCGAGTTGTTTCTTAGCTTCCCAAAGTTCTGGAAGCAAGATGCTTTGGGGCCCAACTCGCCCTGTGGAAAGAAGCCTGCACGTTGTGCCTTTCAGCTCAGGGCCAATGTAGCACACCCAGAGCAGAAGTTCTACTTCAGCCAGCTCAGGCCTGCAAAGAATCTGCGTTTCACAGGCCTTTGTAAGAGATGCTCACGGTAGGTTGTAAGAGCACTGCGCACAGCGAGTTGTTTCTTAGCTTCCCAAAGAGCTGGAAGCAAGATGCTTTGGGGCCCAACTCGCCCTTTGGAAAGAAGCCTGCACGTTGAGCCTTTCAGCTCTAGGTCCATGTAGCACACCCAGAGCAGAAGTTCTTGTTCAGCCAGATCAGGCCTGAAAAGAAACTGCGTTTCACAGGCCTTTGTAAGAGATGTTCCCGGTAGGCTGTAAGAGCACTGTGCAGAGCGAGTTGTTTCTTAGCTTTCCAAAGAGCTGGAAGCAAGATACTTTGGGGCCCTACTCGCCCTTTGGAAAGAAGCCTGCACGTTGTGCCTTTCAGCTCTAGGGCAATGTGGCACACCCAGAGCAGAAGTTCTACTTCAGCCAGCTCAGGCCTGCAAAGAATCTGCGTTTCACAGGCCTTTGTAAGAGATGCTCACGGTAGGTTGTAAGAGCACTGCGCACAGCGAGTTGTTTCTTAGCTTCCCAAAGAGCTGGAAGCAAGATGCTTTGGGGCCCAACTCGCCCTTTGGAAAGAAGCCTGCACGTTGAGCCTTTCAGCTCTAGGTCCATGTAGCACACCCAGAGCAGAAGTTCTACTTCAGCCAGATCAGGCCTGCAAAGAAACTGCGTTTCACAGGTCTTTGTAGTGATGCTCCCGGTGGGCTGTAAGAGCACTGTGCAGAGCGAGTTGTTTCATAGGTAGCCCAAAGAGCTGGAAGCAAGATGCTTTGGGGCCCAACTCACCCTTTGGAAAGAAGCCTGCACGTTGTGCCTTTCAGCTCTAGGCCAATGTAGCACACCCAGAGCAGAAGTTCTACTTCAGCCAGCTCAGGCCGGCAAAGAAACTGCGTTTGAGAGGCCTTTGTAAGAGATGTTCCCGGTAGGCTGTAACAGCACTGTGCAGAGCGAGTTCTTTCTTAGCTTCCCAAAGAGCTGGAAGCAAGATGCTTTGGGGCCCAACTCACCCTTTGGAAAGAAGCCTGCACGTTGTGCCTTTCAGCTCTAGGCCAATGTAGCACACCCAGAGCAGAAGTTCTACTTCAGCCAGCTCAGGCCGGCAAAGAAACTGCGTTTGAGAGGCCTTTGTAAGAGATGTTCCCGGTAGGCTGTAACAGCACTGTGCAGAGCGAGTTCTTTCTTAGCTTCCCAAAGAGCTGGAAGCAAGATGCTTTGGGGCCCAACTCGCCCTTTGGAAAGAAGCCTGCACGTTGTGCCTTTCAGCTCTAGGGCAATGTAGCACACCCAGAGCAGAAGTTCCAGTTCAGCCAGATCAGGCCTGCAAAGAAACTGCGTTTCACAGGCCTTTGTAAGCGATGTTCTCGGTAGGCTGTAAGAGCACTGTGCAGAGCGAGTTGTTTCTTAGCTTTCCAAAGAGCTGGAAGCAAGATACTTTGGGGCCCTACTCGCCCTTTGGAAAGAAGCCTGCACGTTGTGCCTTTCAGCTCTAGGTCAATGTGGCACACCCAGAGCAGAAGTTCTACTTCAGCCAGCTCAGGCCTGCAAAGAAACTGCGTTTCACAGGCCTTTGTAAGAGATGCTCACGGTAGGCTGTAAGAGCACTGCGCACAGCGAGTTGTTTCTTAGCTTCCCAAAGAGCTGGAAGCAAGATGCTTTGGGGCCCAACTCGCCCTTTGGAAAGAAGCCTGCACGTTGAGCCTTTCAGCTCTAGGTCCATGTAGCACACCCAGAGCAGAAGTTCTACTTCAGCCAGATCAGGCCTGCAAAGAAACTGCGTTTCACAGGCCTTTGTAAGAGATGTTCCCGGTAGGCTGTAAGAGCACTGTGCAGAGCGAGTTGTTCTTAGCTTCCCAAAGAGCTGGAAGCAAGATGCTTTGGGGCACAACTCGCCCTTTGGAAAGAAGCCTGCACGCTGTGCCTTTCAGCTCTAGGGCAATGTAGCACAGGCAGAGCAGAAGTTCTACTTCAGCCAGATCAGGCCTGCAAAGAAACTGCGTTTCACAGGCCTTTGCAAGAGATGTTCCGGGTAGGCTGTAAGAGCACTGTGCAGAGCGAGTTGTTTCTTAGCTTCCCAAAGAGCTGGATGCAAGATGCTTTGCGGCCCAACTCGCCCTTTGCAAAGAAGCCTGCACGCTGTGCCTTTCAGCTCTAGGGCAATGTAGCACATGCAGAGCAGAAGTTCTAGTTCAGCCAGATCAGGCCTGCAAAGAAACTGCGTTTCACAGGCCTTTGTAAGAGATGTTCCCGGTAGGCTGTAAGAACACTGTGCAGAGCGAGTTGTTTCTTAGCTTCCCAAAGAGCTGGAAGCAAGATGCTTTGGGGCCCAACTCGCCCTTTGGAAAGAAGCCTGCACGTTGTGCCTTTCAGCTCTAGGCCAATGTAGCACACACAGAGCAGAAGTTCTACTTCAGCCAGATCAGGCCGGCAAAGAAACTGCGTTTGAGAGGCCTTTGTAAGAGATGTTCCCGGTAGGCTGTAACAGCACTGTGCAGAGCG
The DNA here is from genome assembly GCF_041296265.1 of Equus caballus. Lineage (NCBI taxonomy): Eukaryota > Metazoa > Chordata > Mammalia > Perissodactyla > Equidae > Equus > Equus caballus. Next base: position 49,953,598 of record NC_091688.1, on the reverse strand, counting down.
AGTTGTTTCTTAGCTTCCCAAAGAGCTGGAAGCAAGATGCTTTGGGGCCCAACTCGCCCTTTGGAAAGAAGCCTGCACGTTGTGCCTTTCAGCTCTAGGGCAATGTAGCACACCCAGAGCAGAAGTTCTAGTTCAGCCAGATCAGGCCTGCAAAGAAACTGCGTTTCACAGGCCTTTGTAAGAGATGTTCCCGGTAGGCTGTAAGAGCACTGTGCAGAGCGAGTTGTTTCTTAGCTTTCCAAAGAGCTGGAAGCAAGATACTTTGGGGAACTACTTGCCCTTTGGAAAGAAGCCTGCACGTTGTGCCTTTCAGCTCTAGGGCAATGTGGCACACCCAGAGCAGAAGTTCTACTTCAGCCAGCTCAGGCCTGCAAAGAAACTGCGTTTCACAGGCCTTTGTAAGAGATGCTCACGGTAGGCTGTAAGAGCACTGCGCACAGCGAGTTGTTTCTTAGCTTCCCAAAGAGCTGGAAGCAAGATGCTTTGGGGCCCAACTCGCCCTTTGGAAAGAAGCCTGCACGTTGAGCCTTTCAGCTCTAGGTCCATGTAGCACACCCAGAGCAGAAGTTCTACTTCAGCCAGATCAGGCCTGAAAAGAAACTGCGTTTCACAGGCCTTTGTAAGAGACGTTCCCGGTAGGCTGTAAGAGCACTGTGCAGAGCGAGTTGTTCTTAGCTTCCCAAGGAGCTGGAAGCAAGATGCTTTGGGGCCCAACTCACCCTTTGGAAAGAAGCCTGCACGTTGTGCCTTTCAGCTCTAGGCCAATGTAGCACACCCAGAGCAGAAGTTCTACTTCAGCCAGACCAGTCCTGCAAAGAAACTGCGTTTCACAGGCCTTTGTAAGAGATGTTCCCGGTAGGCTGTAAGAGCACTGTGCAGAGCGAGTTGTTTCTTAGCTTCCCAAGGAGCTGGAAGCAAGATGCTTTGCGGCCCAACTCGCCCTTTGCAAAGAAGCCTGCACGCTGGGCCTTTCAGCTCTAGGCCAATGTAGCACACCCAGAGCAGAAGTTCTACTTCAGCCAGATCAGGCCTGCAAAGAAACTGCGTTTGAGATGCCTTTGTAAGAGTTGTTCCCGGTAGGCTGTAAAAGCACTGTGCAGAGCGAGTTGTTTCTTAGCTTCCCAAGGAGCTGGAAGCAAGATGCTTTGCGGCCCAACTCGCCCTTTGCAAAGAAGCCTGCACGTTGTGCCTTTCAGCTCTAGGCAATGTAGCAAACGCAGAGCAGAAGTTCTAGTTCAGCCAGATCAGGCCTGCAAAGAAACAGCGTTTCACAGGCCTTTGTAAGAGATGTTCCCGGTAGGCTGTAAGAGCACTGTGCAGAGCGAGTTGTTTCTTAGCTTCCCAAAGAGCTGGAAGCAAGATGCTTTGGGGCCCAACTCGCCCTTTGGAAAGAAGCCTGCACGTTGTGCCTTTCAGCTCTAGGGCAATGTAGCACACCCAGAGCAGAAGTTCTACTTCAGCCAGATCAGGCCTGCAAAGAAACTGCGTTTGAGATGCCTTTGTAAGAGATGTTCCCGGTAGGCTGTAAAAGCACTGTGCAGAGCGAGTTGTTTCTTAGCTTCCCAAAGAGCTGGAAGCAAGATGCTTTGGGGCCCAACTCGCCCTTTAGAAAGAAGCCTGCACGTTGCGCCTTTCAGCTCTAGGGCAATGTAGCACACCCAGATCAGAAGTTCTACTTCAGCCAGATCAGGCCTGCAAAGAAACTGCGTTTCACAGGCCTTTGTAAGAGATGTTCCCAGTAGGCTGTAAGAGCACTGTGCAGAGCGAGTTGTTTCTTAGCTTCCCAAAGTTCTGGAAGCAAGATGCTTTGGGGCCCAACTCGCCCTGTGGAAAGAAGCCTGCACGTTGTGCCTTTCAGCTCAGGGCCAATGTAGCACACCCAGAGCAGAAGTTCTACTTCAGCCATATCAGGCCTGCAAAGAAACTCGTTTCACAGGCCTTTGTAAGAGATGTTCCCGGTAGGCTGTAAGAGCACTGTGCAGAACGAGTTGTTTCTTAGCTTCCCAAAGAGCTGGAAGCAAGATGCTTTGGGGCCCAAATCGCCCTTTGGAAAGAAGCCTGCACGTTGTGCCTTTCAGCTCTAGGGCAATGTAGCACACCCAGAGCAGAAATTCCACTTCAGCCAGATCAGGCCTGCAAAGAAACTGCGTTTCACAGGCCTTTGCAAGAGATGTTCCGGGTAGGCTGTAAGAGCACTGTGCAGAGCGAGTTGTTTCTTAGCTTCCCAAAGAGCTGGATGCAAGATGCTTTGCGGCCCAACTCGCCCTTTGCAAAGAAGCCTGCACGCTGTGCCTTTCAGCTCTAGGGCAATGTAGCACATGCAGAGCAGAAGTTCTAGTTCAGCCAGATCAGGCCTGCAAAGAAACTGCGTTTCACAGGCCTTTGTAAGAGATGTTCCCGGTAGGCTGTAAGAACACTGTGCAGAGCGAGTTGTTTCTTAGCTTCCCAAAGAGCTGGAAGCAAGATGCTTTGGGGCCCAACTCGCCCTTTGGAAAGAAGCCTGCACGTTGTGCCTTTCAGCTCTAGGCCAATGTAGCACACACAGAGCAGAAGTTCTACTTCAGCCAGATCAGGCCGGCAAAGAAACTGCGTTTGAGAGGCCTTTGTAAGAGATGTTCCCGGTAGGCTGTAACAGCACTGTGCAGAGCGAGTTGTTTCTTAGCTTCCCAAAGAGCTGGAAGCAAGATGCTTTGGGGCCCAACTCGCCCTTTGGAAAGAAGCCTGCACGTTGTGCCTTTCAGCTCTAGGGCAATGTAGCACACCCAGAGCAGAAGTTCTAGTTCAGCCAGATCAGGCCTGCAAAGAAACTGCGTTTCACAGGCCTTTGTAAGAGATGTTCCCGGTAGGCTGTAAGAGCACTGTGCAGAGCGAGTTGTTTCTTAGCTTTCCAAAGAGCTGGAAGCAAGATACTTTGGGGAACTACTAGCCCTTTGGAAAGAAGCCTGCACGTTGTGCCTTTCAGCTCTAGGGCAATGTGGCACACCCAGAGCAGAAGTTCTACTTCAGCCAGCTCAGGCCTGCAAAGAAACTGCGTTTCACAGGCCTTTGTAAGAGATGCTCACGGTAGGCTGTAAGAGCACTGCGCACAGCGAGTTGTTTCTTAGCTTCCCAAAGAGCTGGAAGCAAGATGCTTTGGGGCCCAACTCGCCCTTTGGAAAGAAGCCTGCACGTTGAGCCTTTCAGCTCTAGGTCCATGTAGCACACCCAGAGCAGAAGTTCTACTTCAGCCAGATCAGGCCTGCAAAGAAACTGCGTTTCACAGGCCTTTGTAAGAGACGTTCCCGGTAGGCTGTAAGAGCACTGTGCAGAGCGAGTTGTTCTTAGCTTCCCAAGGAGCTGGAAGCAAGATGCTTTGGGGCCCAACTCACCCTTTGGAAAGAAGCCTGCACGTTGTGCCTTTCAGCTCTAGGCCAATGTAGCACACCCAGAGCAGAAGTTCTACTTCAGCCAGACCAGTCCTGCAAAGAAACTGCGTTTCACAGGCCTTTGTAAGAGATGTTCCCGGTAGGCTGTAAGAGCACTGTGCAGAGCGAGTTGTTTCTTAGCTTCCCAAGGAGCTGGAAGCAAGATGCTTTGCGGCCCAACTCGCCCTTTGCAAAGAAGCCTGCACGCTGGGCCTTTCAGCTCTAGGCCAATGTAGCACACCCAGAGCAGAAGTTCTACTTCAGCCAGATCAGGCCTGCAAAGAAACTGCGTTTGAGATGCCTTTGTAAGAGTTGTTCCCGGTAGGCTGTAAAAGCACTGTGCAGAGCGAGTTGTTTCTTAGCTTCCCAAGGAGCTGGAAGCAAGATGCTTTGCGGCCCAACTCGCCCTTTGCAAAGAAGCCTGCACGTTGTGCCTTTCAGCTCTAGGCAATGTAGCACACGCAGAGCAGAAGTTCTAGTTCAGCCAGATCAGGCCTGCAAAGAAACAGCGTTTCACAGGCCTTTGTAAGAGATGTTCCCGGTAGGCTGTAAGAGCACTGTGCAGAGCGAGTTGTTTCTTAGCTTCCCAAAGAGCTGGAAGCAAGATGCTTTGGGGCCCAACTCGCCCTTTGGAAAGAAGCCTGCACGTTGTGCCTTTCAGCTCTAGGGCAATGTAGCACACCCAGAGCAGAAGTTCTACTTCAGCCAGATCAGGCCTGCAAAGAAACTGCGTTTGAGATGCCTTTGTAAGAGATGTTCCCGGTAGGCTGTAAAAGCACTGTGCAGAGCGAGTTGTTTCTTAGCTTCCCAAAGAGCTGGAAGCAAGATGCTTTGGGGCCCAACTCGCCCTTTAGAAAGAAGCCTGCACGTTGCGCCTTTCAGCTCTAGGGCAATGTAGCACACCCAGATCAGAAGTTCTACTTCAGCCAGATCAGGCCTGCAAAGAAACTGCGTTTCACAGGCCTTTGTAAGAGATGTTCCCAGTAGGCTGTAAGAGCACTGTGCAGAGCGAGTTGTTTCTTAGCTTCCCAAAGTTCTGGAAGCAAGATGCTTTGGGGCCCAACTCGCCCTGTGGAAAGAAGCCTGCACGTTGTGCCTTTCAGCTCAGGGCCAATGTAGCACACCCAGAGCAGAAGTTCTACTTCAGCCATATCAGGCCTGCAAAGAAACTCGTTTCACAGGCCTTTGTAAGAGATGTTCCCGGTAGGCTGTAAGAGCACTGTGCAGAACGAGTTGTTTCTTAGCTTCCCAAAGAGCTGGAAGCAAGATGCTTTGGGGCCCAAATCGCCCTTTGGAAAGAAGCCTGCACGTTGTGCCTTTCAGCTCTAGGGCAATGTAGCACACCCAGAGCAGAAATTCCACTTCAGCCAGATCAGGCCTGCAAAGAAACTGCGTTTCACAGGCCTTTGTAATAGATGTTCCCGGTAGGCTGTAAGAGCACTGTGCAGAGCGTGTTGTTTCTTAGCTTCCCAAGGAGCTGGAAGCAAGATGCTTTGGGGCCCCACTCGCCCTTTGGAAAGAAGCCTGCACGTTGTGCCTTTCAGCTCTAGGGCAATGTAGCACACCCAGAGCAGAAGTTCTACATCAGCCAGATCAGGACTGCAAAGAAACTGAGTTTCACAGGCCTTTGTAAGAGATGTTCCCGATAGGCTGTAAGAGCACTGTGCAGAGCGAGTTGTTTCTTAGCTTCCCAAAGAGCTGGAAGCAAGATGCTTTGGGGCCCAACTCGCCCTTTGGAAAGAAGCCTGCACGTTGTGCCTTTCAGCTCTAGGGCAATGTAGAGCACCCAGAGCAGAAGTTCCACTTCAGCCAGATCAGGCCTGCAAAGAAACTGCGTTTCACAGGCCTTTGTAAGAGATCTTCCCGGTAGGCTGTAAAAGCACTGTGCAGAGCGAGTTGTTTCTTAGCTTCCCAAAGAGCTGGAAGCAAGATGCTTTGCGGACCAACTCGCCATTTGGAACGAAGCCTGCACGTTGTGCCTTTCAGCTCTAGCGCCATGTAGCACACCCAGAGCAGAAGTTCTAGTTCAGCCAGATCAGGCCTGCAAAGAAACTGCATTTCACAGGCCTTTGTAACTGATCCTCCCGGTAGGCTGTAAGAGCACTGTGCAGAGCGAGTTGTTTCTTAGCTTCCCAAAGAGCTGGAAGCAAGATGCTTTGGGGTCCAAATCGCCCTTTGGAAAGAAGCCTGCACGTTGTGCCTTTCAGCTCTAGGCCAATGTAGCACACACAGAGCAGAAGTTCTACTTCAGCCAGATCAGGCCCCAAAGAAACTGCGTTTGAGATGCCTTTGTAAGAGATGTTCCCGGTAGGCTGTAAGAGCACTGTTCAGAGCGAGTTGTTTCTTAGCTTCCCAAAGAGCTGGAAGCAAGATGCTTTGGGGCCCAACTCGCCCTTTGGAAAGAAGCCTGCACGTTGTGCCTTTCAGCTCTAGGGCAATGTAGCACACCCAGAGCAGAAGTTCTAGTTCAGCCAGATCAGGCCTGCAAAGAAACTGCGTTTCACAGGCCTTTGGAAGAGATGTTCCCGGTAGGCTGTAAGAGCACTGTGCAGAGCGAGTTGTTTCTTAGCTTTCCAAAGAGCTGGAAGCAAGATACTTTGGGGCCCTACTCGCCCTTTGGAAAGAAGCCTGCACGTTGTGCCTTTCAGCTATAGGGCAATGTGGCACACCCAGAGCAGAAGTTCTACTTTAGCCAGCTCAGGCCTGCAAAGAAACTGCATTTCACAGGCCTTTGTAAGAGATGCTCACGGTAGGCTGTAAGAGCACTGCGCACAGCGAGTTGTTTCTTAGCTTCCCAAAGAGCTGGAAGCAAGATGCTTTGGGGCCCAACTCGCCCTTTGGAAAGAAGCCTGCACGTTGAGCCTTTCAGCTCTAGGTCCATGTAGCACACCCAGAGCAGAAGTTCTACTTCAGCCAGATCAGGCCTGCAAAGAAACTGCGTTTCACAGGCCTTTGTAAGAGATGTTCCCGGTAGGCTGTAAGAGCACTGTGCAGAGCGAGTTGTTCTTAGCTTCCCAAAGAGCTGGAAGCAAGATGCTTTGGGGCCCAACTCGCCCTTTGGAAAGAAGCCTGCACGTTGTGCCTTTCAGCTCTAGGCCAATGTAGCACACCCAGAGCAGAAGTTCTAGTTCAGCCAGATCAGGCCTGCAAAGAAACTGCGTTTCACAGGCATTTGTAAGAGATGTTCCCGGTAGGCTGTAAGAGCACTGTGCAGAGCGAGTTGTTTCTTAGCTTCCCAAAGAGCTGGAAGCAAGATGCTTTGGGGCCCAACTCGCCCTTTGGAAAGAAGCCTGCACGTTGTTCCTTTCAGCTCTAGGCCAATGTAGCACACCCAGAGCAGAAGTTCTACTTCAGCCAGATCAGGCCTGCAAAGAAACTGCGTTTCACAGGCCTTTGGAAGAGATGTTCCCGGTAGGCTGTAAGAGCACTGTGCAGAGCGAGTTGTTTCTTAGCTTCCCAAGGAGCTGGAAGCAAGATGCTTTGCGGCCCAACTCGCCCTTTGCAAAGAAGCCTGCACGCTGTGCCTTTCAGCTCTAGGGCGATGTAGCACACGCAGAGCAGAAGTTCTAGTTCAGCCAGATCAGGCCTGCAAAGAAACTGCGTTTCACAGGCCTTTGTAAGAGATGTTCCCGGTAGGCTGTAAGAGCACTGTGCAGAGCGAGTTGTTTCTTAGCTTCCCAAAGTGCTGGAAGCAAGATGCTTTGGGGCCCCACTCGCCCTTTGGAAAGAAGCCTGCACGTTGTGCCTTTCAGCTCTAGGGCAATGTAGCACACCCAGAGCAGAAGTTCTACTTCAGCCAGATCAGGCCTGCAAAGAAACTGTGTTTGAGATGCCTTTGTAAGAGATGTTCCCGGTAGGCTGTAAAAGCACTGTGCAGAGCGAGTTGTTTCTTAGCTTCCCAAAGAGCTGGAAGCAAGATGCTTTGGGGCCCAACTCGCCCTTTAGAAAGAAGCCTGCACGTTGCGCCTTTCAGCTCTAGGGCAATGTAGGACACCCAGATCAGAAGTTCTACTTCAGCCAGATCAGGCCTGCAAAGAAACTGCGTTTCACAGGCCTTTGTAAGAGATGTTCCCAGTAGGCTGTAAGAGCACTGTGCAGAGCGAGTTGTTTCTTAGCTTCCCAAAGAGCTGGAAGCAAGATGCTTTGGGGCCCAACTCGCCCTTTGGAAAGAAGCCTGCACGTTGTGCCTTTCAGCTCAGGGCCAATGTAGAACACCCAGAGCAGAAGTTCTACTTCAGCCATATCAGGCCTGCAAAGAAACTCGTTTCACAGGCCTTTGTAAGAGATGTTCCCGGTAGGCTGTAAGAGCACTGTGCAGAGCGAGTTGTTTCATAGCTAGCCCAAAGAGCTGGAAGCAAGATGCTTTGGGGACCAACTCGCCTTTTGGAAAGAAGCCTGCACATTGTGCCTTTCAGCTCTAGGGCCATGTAGCACACCCAGAGCAGAAGTTCTACTTCAGCCAGATCAGGCCTGCAAAGAAACTGCGTTTCACAGGCCTTTGTAAGAGATGTTCCCCGTAGGCTGTAAGAGCACTGTGCAGAGCGAGTTGTTTCTTAGCTTCCCAAGGAGCTGGAAGCAAGATGCTTTGGGGCCCAACTCGCCCTTTGCAAAGAAGCCTGCACGTTGTGCCTTTCAGCTCTAGGGCAATGTAGCACACGCAGAGCAGAAGTTCTAGTTCAGCCAGATCAGGCCTGCAAAGAAACTGCGTTTCACAGGCCTTTGTAAGAGATGTTCCCGGTAGGCTGTAAGAGCACTGTTCAGAGCGAGTTGTTTCCTAGCTTCCCAAAGAGCTGGAAGCAAGATGATTTGGGGCCCAACTCACCCTTTGGAAAGAAGCCTGCACGTTGTGCCTTTCAGCTCTAGGGCCATGTAGCACACCCAGAGCAGAAGTTCTACTTCAGCCAGATCAGGCCTGCAAAGAAACTGCGTTTCACAGGCCTTTGGAAGAGATGTTCCCGGTAGGCTGTAAGAGCACTCTGCAGAGCGAGTTGTTTCTTAGCTTCCCAAAGAGCTGGAAGCAAGATGCTTTGGGGCCCAACCCGCCCTTTGGAAAGAAGCCTGCACGTTGTGCCTTTCAGCTCAGGGCCAATGTAGAACACCCAGAGCAGAAGTTCTACTTCAGCCAGATCAGGCCTGCAAAGAAACTCGTTTCACAGGCCTTTGTAAGAGATGTTCCCGGTAGGCTGTAAGAGCACTGTGCAGAGCGAGTTGTTTCTTAGCTTCCCAAAGAGCTGGAAGCAAGATGCTTTGGGGCCCAACTCGCCCTTTGGAAAGAAGCCTGCACGCTGTGCCTTTCAGCTCTAGGGCAATGTAGCACACGCAGAGAGAAGTTCTACTTCAGCCAGATCAGGCCTGCAAAGAAACTGCGTTGCACAGGCCTTTGGAAGAGATGTTCCCGGTAGGCTGTAAGAGCACTGTGCAGAGCGAGTTGTTTCTTAGCTTCCCAAAGAGCTGGAAGCAAGATGCTTTGGGGCCCAACTCGCCCTTTGGAAAGAAGCCTGCACGTTGTGCCTTACAGCTCTAGGCCAATGTAGCACACCCAGAGCAGGTCAACTTCAGCCAGATCAGGCCTGCAAAGAAACTGCGTTTCACAGGCCTTTGGAAGAGATGTTCCCGGTAGGCTGTAAGAGCACTGTGCAGAGCGAGTTGTTTCTTAGCTTCCCAAAGAGCTGGAAGCAAGGTGCTTTGGGGCCCAACTCGCCCTTTGGAAAGAAGACTGCACGTTGTGCCTTTCAGCTCTAGGCCAATGTAGCACACCCAGAGCAGAAGTTCTACTTTAGCCAGATCAGGCCTGCAAAGAAACTGCGTTTCACAGGCCTTTGTAAGAGATGTTCCCGGTAGGCTGTAAGAGCACTGTGCAGAGCGAGTTGTTTCTTAGCTTCCCAAAGAGCTGGAAGCAAGATGCTTTGGGGTCCAAATCGCCCTTTGGAAAGAAGCCTGCACGTTGTGCCTTTCAGCTCTAGGGCAATGTACCACATGCAGAGCAGAAGTTCTACTTCAGCCAGATCAGGCCTGCAAAGAAACTGCGTTTCACAGGCCTTTGTAAGAGATGTTCCCGGTAGGCTGTAAGAGCACTGTGCAGAGCGAGTTGTTTCATAGCTAGCCCAAAGAGCTGGAAGCAAGATGCTTTGGGGCCCAACTCGCCCTTTGGAAAGAAGCCTGCACGTTGTGCCTTTCAGCTCTAGGGCCATGTAGCACACCCAGAGCAGAAGTTCTACTTCAGCCAGATCAGGCCTGCAAAGAAACTGCGTTTCACAGGCCTTTGGAAGAGATGTTCCCGGTAGGCTGTAAGAGCACTGTAGAGACCGACTTGTTTCTTAGCTTCCCAAAGAGCTGGAAGCAAGATGCTTTGGGGCCCAACCCGCCCTTTGGAAAGAAGCCTGCACGTTGTGCCTTTCAGCTCAGGGCCAATGTAGAACACCCAGAGCAGAAGTTCTACTTCAGCCAGATCAGGCCTGCAAAGAAACTCGTTTCACAGGCCTTTGTAAGAGATGTTCCCGGTAGGCTGTAAGAGCACTGTGCAGAGCGAGTTGTTTCTTAGCTTCCCAAAGAGCTGGAAGCAAGATGCTTTGGGGCCCAACTCGCCCTTTGGAAAGAAGCCTGCACGCTGTGCCTTTCAGCTCTAGGGCAATGTAGCACACGCAGAGCAGAAGTTCTACTTCAGCCAGATCAGGCCTGCAAAGAAACTGCGTTGCACAGGCCTTTGGAAGAGATGTTCCCGGTAGGCTGTAAGAGCACTGTGCAGAGCGAGTTGTTTCTTAGCTTCCCAAAGGGCTGGAAGCAAGATGCTTTGGGGCCCAACTCGCCCTTTGGAAAGAAGCCTGCACGTTGTGCCTTACAGCTCTAGGCCAATGTAGCACACCCAGAGCAGTTCAACTTCAGCCAGATCAGGCCTGCAAAGAAACTGCGTTTCACAGGCCTTTGGAAGAGATGTTCCCGGTAGGCTGTAAGAGCACTGTGCAGAGCGAGTTGTTTCTTAGCTTCCCAAAGAGCTGGAAGCAAGATGCTTTGGGGCCCAACCCGCCCTTTGGAAAGAAGCCTGCACGTTGTGACTTTCAGCTCAGGGCCAATGTAGAACACCCAGAGCAGAAGTTCTACTTCAGCCAGATCAGGCCTGCAAAGAAACTCGTTTCACAGGCCTTTGTAAGAGATGTTCCCGGTAGGCTGTAAGAGCACTGTGCAGAGCGAGTTGTTTCTTAGCTTCCCAAAGAGCTGGAAGCAAGATGCTTTGGGGCCCAACTCGCCCTTTGGAAAGAAGCCTGCACGCTGTGCCTTTCAGCTCTAGGGCAATGTAGCACACGCAGAGAGAAGTTCTACTTCAGCCAGATCAGGCCTGCAAAGAAACTGCGTTGCACAGGCCTTTGGAAGAGATGTTCCCGGTAGGCTGTAAGAGCACTGTGCAGAGCGAGTTGTTTCTTAGCTTCCCAAAGAGCTGGAAGCAAGATGCTTTGGGGCCCAACTTGCCCTTTGGAAAGAAGCCTGCACGTTGTGCCTTACAGCTCTAGGCCAATGTAGCACACCCAGAGCAGGTCAACTTCAGCCAGATCAGGCCAGCAAAGAAACTGCGTTTCACAGGCCTTTGTAAGAGATGTTCCCGGTAGGCTGTAAGAGCACTGTGCAGAGCGAGTTGTTTCTTAGCTTCCCAAAGAGCTGGAAGCAAGGTGCTTTGGGGCCCAACTCGCCCTTTGGAAAGAAGACTGCACGTTGTGCCTTTCAGCTCTAGGCCAATGTAGCACACCCAGAGCAGAAGTTCTACTTTAGCCAGATCAGGCCTGCAAAGAAACTGCGTTTCACAGGCCTTTGTAAGAGATGTTCCCGGTAGGCTGTAAGAGCACTGTGCAGAGCGAGTTGTTTCTTAGCTTCCCAAAGAGCTGGAAGCAAGATGCTTTGGGGTCCAAATCGCCCTTTGGAAAGAAGCCTGCACGTTGTGCCTTTCAGCTCTAGGGCAATGTAGCACACCCAGAGCAGAAGTTCTACTTCAGCCAGATCAGGCCTGCAAAGAAACTGCGTTTGAGATGCCTTTGTAAGAGATGTTCCCGGTAGGCTGTAAAAGCACTGTGCAGAGCGAGTTGTTTCTTAGCTTCCCAAAGAGCTGGAAGCAAGATGCTTTGGGGCCAACTCGCCCTTTGGAAAGAAGCCTGCACGTTGTGCCTTTCAGCTCTAGGGCAATGTAGCACACCCAGATCAGAAGTTCTACTTCAGCCAGATCAGGCCTGCAAAGAAACTGCGTTTCACAGGCCTTTGTAAGAGATGTTCCCAGTAGGCTGTAAGAGCACTGTGCAGAGCGAGTTGTTTCTTAGCTTCCCAAAGAGCTGGAAGCAAGATGCTTTGGGGCCCAACTCGCCCTTTGGAAAGAAGCCTGCACGTTGTTCCTTTCAGCTTAGGGCCAATGTAGAACACCCAGAGCAGAAGTTCTACTTCAGCCATATCAGGCCTGCAAAGAAACTCGTTTCACAGGCCTTTGTAAGAGATGTTCCCGGTAGGCTGCAAGAGCACTGTGCAGAGCGAGTTGTTTCTTAGCTTCCCAAAGAGCTGGAAGCAAGATGCTTTGGGGCCCAACTCGCCCTTTGGAAAGAAGCCTGCACGTTGTGCCTTACAGCTCTAGGCCAATGTAGCACACCCAGAGCAGTTGAACTTCAGACAGATCAGGCCTGCAAAGAAACTGCGTTTCACAGGCCTTTGGAAGAGATGTTCCCGGTAGGCTGTAAGAGCACTGTGCAGAGCGAGTTGTTTCTTAGCTTCCCAAAGAGCTGGAAGCAAGGTGCTTTGGGGCCCAACTCGCCCTTTGGAAAGAAGACTGCACGTTGTGCCTTTCAGCTCTAGGGCAATGTAGCACACCCAGAGCAGAAGTTCCACTTCAGCCAGATCAGGCCGGCAAAAAAACTGCGTTTGAGAGGCCTTTGTAAGAGATGTTCCCGGTAGGCTGTAAGAGCACTGTGCAGAGCGAGTTGTTTCTTAGCTTCCCAAAGAGCTGGAAGCAAGATGCTTTGGGGCCCAACTCGCCCTTTGGAAAGAAGCCTGCACGTTGTGCCTTTCAGCTCTAGGCCAATGTAGCACACCCAGAGCAGAAGTTCTACTTCAGCCAGATCAGGCCTGCAAAGAAACTGCGTTTCACAGGCCTTTGTAAGAGATGTTCCCAGTAGGCTGTAAGAGCACTGTGCAGAGCGAGTTGTTTCTTAGCTTCCCAAAGTTCTGGAAGCAAGATGCTTTGGGGCCCAACTTGCCCTGTGGAAAGAAGCCTGCACGTTGTGCCTTTCAGCTCAGGGCCAATGTAGAACACCCAGAGCAGAAGTTCTACTTCAGCCATATCAGGCCTGCAAAGAAACTCGTTTCACAGGCCTTTGTAAGAGATGTTCCCGGTAGGCTGTAAGAGCACTGTGCAGAGCGAGTTGTTTCTTAGCTTCCCAAAGAGCTGGAAGCAAGATGCTTTGGGGCCCAAATCGCCCTTTTGAAAGAAGCCTGCACGTTGTGCCTTTCAGCTCTAGGGCAATGTAGCACACCCAGAGCAGAAGTTCCACTTCAGCCAGATCAGGCCTGCAAAGAAACTGTGTTTCACATGCATTTGTAATAGATGTTCCCGGTAGGCTGTAAGAGCACTGTGCAGAGCGTGTTGTTTCTTAGCTTCCCAAGGAGCTGGAAGCAAGATGCTTTGGGGCCCATCTCGCCCTTTGGAAAGAAGACTGCACGTTGTGCCTTTCAGCTCTAGGGCAATGTAGCACACCCAGAGCAGAAGTTCTACATCAGCCAGATCAGGACTGCAAAGAAACTGAGTTTCACAGGCCTTTGTAAGAGATGTTCCCGGTAGGCTGTAAGAGCACTGTGCAGAGCGAGTTGTTTCTTAGCTTCCCAAAGAGCTGGAATCAAGATGCTTTGGTGCCCAACTCGCCCTTTGGAAAGAAGCCTGCACGTTGTGCCTTTCAGCTCAGGGCCAATGTAGAACACCCAGAGCAGAAGTTCTACTTCAGCCATATCAGGCCTGCAAAGAAACTGCGTTTCACAGGCCTTTGTAAGAGATGTTCCCGGTAGGCTGTAAGAGCACTGTGCAGAGCGAGTTGTTTCTTAGCTTCCCAAAGAGCCGGAAGCAAGATGCTTTGGGGCCCAACTCGCCCTTTGGAAAGAAGCCTGCACGTTGTGCCTTTCAGCTCTAGGCCAATGTAGCACTCCCAGAGCAGAAGTTCTACTTCAGCCAGATCAGGCCTGCAAAGAAACTGCGTTTGAGATGCCTTTGTAAGTGTTGTTCCCGGTAGGCTGTAAAAGCACTGTGCAGAGCGAGTTGTTTCTTAGCTTCCCAAGGAGCTGGAAGCAAGATGCTTTGCGGCCCAACTCGCCCTTTGCAAAGAAGCCTGCACGTTGTGCCGTTCAGCTCTAGGCAATGTAGCACACGCAGAGCAGAAGTTCTAGTTCAGCCAGATCAGGCCTGCAAAGAAACAGCGTTTCACAGGCCTTTGTAAGAGATGTTCCCGGTAGGCTGTAAGAGCACTGTGCAGAGCGAGTTGTTTCTTAGCTTCCCAAAGAGCTGGAAGCAAGATGCTTTGGGGCCCAACTCGCCCTGTGGAAAGAAGCCTGCACGTTGTGCCTTTCAGCTCAGGGACAATGTAGAACACCCAGAGCAGAAGTTCTACTCCAGCCATATCAGGCCTGCAAAGAAACACGTTTCACAGGCCTTTGTAAGAGATGTTCCCGGTAGGCTGTAAGAGCACTGTGCAGAACGAGTTGTTTCTTAGCTTCCCAAAGAGCTGGAAGCAAGATGCTTTGGGGCCCAAATCGCCCTTTGGAAAGAAGCCTGCACGTTGTGCCTTTCAGCTCTAGGGCAATGTAGCACACCCAGAGCAGAAATTCCACTTCAGCCAGATCAGGCCTGCAAAGAAACTGCGTTTCACAGGCCTTTGTAATAGATGTTCCCGGTAGGCTGTAAGAGCACTGTGCAGAGCGTGTTGTTTCTTAGCTTCCCAAGGAGCTGGAAGCAAGATGCTTTGGGGCCCCACTCGCCCTTTGGAAAGAAGCCTGCACGTTGTGCCTTTCAGCTCTAGGGCAATGTAGCACACCCAGAGCAGAAGTTCTACATCAGCCAGATCAGGACTGCAAAGAAACTGAGTTTCACAGGCCTTTGTGAGAGATGTTCCCGGTAGGCTGTAAGAGCACTGTGCAGAGCGAGTTGTTTCTTAGCTTCCCAAAGAGCTGGAAGCAAGATGCTTTGGGGCCCAACTCGCCCTTTGGAAAGAAGCCTGCACGTTGTGCCTTTCAGCTCTAGGGCAATGTAGCGCACCCAGAGCAGAAGTTCCACTTCAGCCAGATCAGGCCTGCAAAGAAACTGCGTTTCACAGGCCTTTGTAAGAGATGTTCCCGGTAGGCTGTAAAAGCACTGTGCAGAGCGAGTTGTTTCTTAGGTTCCCGAAGAGCTGGAAGCAAGATGCTTTGCGGACCAACTCGCCCTTTGGAACGAAGCCTGCACGTTGTGCCTTTCAGCTCTAGCGCCATGTAGCACACCCAGAGCAGAAGTTCTAGTTCAGCCAGATCAGGCCTGCAAAGAAACTGCGTTTCACAGGCCTTTGTAACTGATCCTCCCGGTAGGCTGTAAGAGCACTGTGCAGAGCGAGTTGTTTCTTAGCTTCCCAAAGAGCTGGAAGCAAGATGCTTTGGGGCCCAACTCGCCCTTTGGAAAGAAGCCTGCACGTTGTGCCTTTCAGCTCTAGGCCAATGTAGCACACCCAGAGCAGAAGTTCTACTTCAGCCAGATCAGGCCTGCAAAGAAACTGCGTTTCACAGGCCTTTGGAAGAGATGTTCCCGGTAGGCTGTAAGAGCACTGTGCAGAGCGAGTTGTTTCTTAGCTTCCCAAGGAGCTGGAAGCAAGATGCTTTGCGGCGCAACTCGCCCTTTGCAAAGAAGCCTGCACGCTGTGCCTTTCAGCTCTAGGGCGATGTAGCACACGCAGAGCAGAAGTTCTACTTCAGCCAGATCAGGCCTGCAAAGAAACTGCGTTTCACAGGCCTTTGTAAGAGATGTTCCCGGTATGCTGTAAGAGCACTGTGCAGAGCGAGTTGTTTCTTAGCTTCCCAAAGAGCTGGAAGCAAGATGCTTTGGGGCCCCACTCGCCCTTTGGAAAGAAGCCTGCACGTGGTGCCTTTCAGCTCTAGGCCAATGTAGCACACCCAGAGCAGAAGTTCTACTTCAGCCAGATCAGGCCTGCAAAGAAACTGCGTTTGAGATGCCTTTGTAACAGATGTTCCCGGTAGGCTGTAAAAGCACTGTGCAGAGCGAGTTGTTTCTTAGCTTCCCAAAGAGCTGGAAGCAAGATGCTTTGGGGCCCAACTCGCCCTTTAGAAAGAAGCCTGCACGTTGCGCCTTTCAGCTCTAGGGCAATGTAGGACACCCAGATCAGAAGTTCTACTTCAGCCAGATCAGGCCTGCAAAGAAACTGCGTTTCACAGGCCTTTGTAAGAGATGTTCCCAGTAGGCTGTAAGAGCACTGTGCAGAGCGAGTTGTTTCTTAGCTTCCCAAAGAGCTGGAAGCAAGATGCTTTGGGGCCCAACTCGCCCTTTGGAAAGAAGCCTGCACGTTGTGCCTTTCAGCTCAGGGCCAATGTAGAACACCCAGAGCAGAAGTTCTACTTCAGCCATATCAGGCCTGCAAAGAAACTCGTTTCACAGGCCTTTGTAAGAGATGTTCCCGGTAGGCTGTAAGAGCACTGTGCAGAGCGAGTTGTTTCTTAGCTTCCCAAAGAGCTGGAAGCAAGATGCTTTGGGGCCCAACTCGCTCTTTGGAAAGAAGCCTGCACGCTGTGCCTTTCAGCTCTAGGGCAATGAAGCACATGCAGAGCAGAAGTTCTACTTCAGCCAGATCAGGCCTGCAAAGAAACTGCGTTTCACAGGCCTTTGTAAGAGATGTTCCCGGTAGGCTGTAAGAGCACTGTGCAGAGCGAGTTGTTTCATAGCTAGCCCAAAGAGCTGGAAGCAAGATGCTTTGGGGCCCAACTCGCCCTTTGGAAAGAAGCCTGCACGTTGTGCCTTTCAGCTCTAGGGCCATGTAGCACACCCAGAGCAGAAGTTCTACTTCAGCCAGATCAGGCCTGCAAAGAAACTGCGTTTCACAGGCCTTTGTAAGAGATGTTGCCGGTAGAATGTAAGAGCACTGTGCAGAGCGACTTGTTTCTTAGCTTCCCAAAGAGCTGGAAGCAAGATGCTTTGGGGCCCAACTCGCCCTTTGGAAAGAAGCCTGCACGTTGTGCCTTTCAGCTCAGGGCCACTGTAGAACACCCAGAGCATAAGTTCTACTTCAGCCATATCAGGCCTGCAAAGAAACTGCGTTTCACAGGCCTTTGTAAGAGATGTTCCCGGTAGGCTGTAAGAGCACTGTGCAGAGCGAGTTGTTTCTTAGCTTCCCAAAGAGCTGGAAGCAAGATGCTTTGGGGCCCAACTCGCCCTTTGGAAAGAAGCCTGCACGCTGTGCCTTTCAGCTCTAGGCCAATGTAGCACACGCAAAGCCGAAGTTCTACTTCAGCCAGATCAGGCCTGCAAAGAAACTGCGTTTCACAGGCCTTTGGAAGAGATGTTCCCGGTAGGCTGTAAGAGCACTGTGCAGAGCGAGTTGTTTCTTAGCTTCCCAAAGAGCTGGAAGCAAGATGCTTTGGGGCCCAAATCGCCCTTTGGAAAGAAGCCTGCACGTTGTGCCTTTCAGCTCTAGGGCAATGTAGCACACCCAGAGCAGAAGTTCCACTTCAGCCAGATCAGGCCTGCAAAGAAACTGCGTTTCACAGGCCTTTGTAATAGATGTTCCCGGTAGGCTGTAAGAGCACTGTGCAGAGCGTGTTGTTTCTTAGCTTCCCAAGGAGCTGGAAGCAAGATGCTTTGGGGCCCAACTCGCCCTTTGGAAAGAAGCCTGCACGTTGTGCCTTTCAGCTCTAGGGCAATGTAGCACACCCAGAGCAGAAGTTCTACATCAGCCAGATCAGGCCTGCAAAGAAACTGAGTTTCACAGGCCTTTGTAAGAGATGTTCCCCGTAGGCTGTAAGAGCACTGTGCAGAGCGAGTTGTTTCTTAGCTTCCCAAAGAGCTGGAAGCAAGATGCTTTGCGGCCCAACTCGCCCTTTGGAAAGATGCCTGCACGTTGTTCCTTTCAGCTCTAGGGCAATGTAGCACACCCAGAGCAGAAGTTCTACTTCAGCCAGATCAGGCCTGCAAAGAAACTGCATTTCACAGGCCTTTGTAGTGATGCTCCCGGTGGGCTGTAAGAGCACTGTGCAGAGCGAGTTGTTTCATAGCTAGCCCAATGAGCTGGAAGCAAGATGCTTTGGGGCCCAACTCACCCTTTGGAAAGAAGCCTGCACGTTGTGCCTTTCAGCTCTAGGCCAATGTAGCACACCCAGAGCAGAAGTTCTACTTCAGCCAGCTCAGGCCGGCAAAGAAACTGCGTTTGAGAGGCCTTTGAAAGAGATGTTCCCGGTAGGCTGTAACAGCACTGTGCAGAGCGAGTTCTTTCTTAGCTTCCCAAAGAGCTGGAAGCAAGATGCTTCGGGGCCCAACTCGCCCTTTGGAAAGAAGCCTGCACGTTGTGCCTTTCAACTCTAGGCCAAGGTAGCACACCCAGAGCAGAAGTTCTAGTTCAGCCAGATCAGGCCTGCAAAGAAACTGCGTTTCACAGGCCTTTGTAAGAGATGTTCCCGGTAGGCTGTAAGAGCACTGTGCAGAGCGAGTTGTTTCTTAGCTTTCCACAGAGCTGGAAGCAAGATACTTTGGGGCCCTACTCGCCCTTTGGAAAGAAGCCTGCACGTTGTGCCTTTCAGCTCTAGGGCAATGTGGCACACCCAGAGCAGAAGTTCTACTTCAGCCAGCTCAGGCCTGCAAAGAAACTGCGTTTCACAGGCCTTTGTAAGAGATGCTCACGGTAGGCTGTAAGAGCACTGCGCACAGCGAGTTGTTTCTTAGCTTCCCAAAGAGCTGGAAGCAAGATGCTTTGGGGCCCAACTCGCCCTTTGGAAAGAAGCCTGCACGTTGTGCCTTACAGCTCTAGGCCAATGTAGCACACCCAGAGCAGGTCAACTTCAGCCAGATCAGGCCTGCAAAGAAACTGCGTTTCACAGGCCTTTGTAAGAGATGTTCCCGGTAGGCTGTAAGAGCACTGTGCAGAGCGAGTTGTTTCTTAGCTTCCCAAAGAGCTGGAAGCAAGGTGCTTTGGGGCCCAACTCGCCCTTTGGAAAGAAGACTGCACGTTGTGCCTTTCAGCTCTAGGCCAATGTAGCACACCCAGAGCAGAAGTTCTACTTTAGCCAGATCAGGCCTGCAAAGAAACTGCGTTTCACAGGCCTTTGTAAGAGATGTTCCCGGTAGGCTGTAAGAGCACTGTGCAGAGCGAGTTGTTTCTTAGCTTCCCAAAGAGCTGGAAGCAAGATGCTTTGGGGTCCAAATCGCCCTTTGGAAAGAAGCCTGCACGTTGTGCCTTTCAGCTCTAGGGCAATGTAGCACACCCAGAGCAGAAGTTCTACTTCAGCCAGATCAGGCCTGCAAAGAAACTGAGTTTGAGATGCCTTTGTAAGAGATGTTCCCGGTAGGCTGTAAAAGCACTGTGCAGAGCGAGTTGTTTCTTAGCTTCCCAAAGAGCTGGAAGCAAGATGCTTTGGGGCCAACTCGCCCTTTGGAAAGAAGCCTGCACGTTGTGCCTTTCAGCTCTAGGGCAATGTAGCACACCCAGATCAGAAGTTCTACTTCAGCCAGATCAGGCCTGCAAAGAAACTGCGTTTCACAGGCCTTTGTAAGAGATGTTCCCAGTAGGCTGTAAGAGCACTGTGCAGAGCGAGTTGTTTCTTAGCTTCCCAAAGAGCTGGAAGCAAGATGCTTTGGGGCCCAACTCGCCCTTTGGAAAGAAGCCTGCACGTTGTTCCTTTCAGCTTAGGGCCAATGTAGAACACCCAGAGCAGAAGTTCTACTTCAGCCATATCAGGCCTGCAAAGAAACTCGTTTCACAGGCCTTTGTAAGAGATGTTCCCGGTAGGCTGCAAGAGCACTGTGCAGAGCGAGTTGTTTCTTAGATTACCAAAGAGCTGGAAGCAAGATGCTTTGGGGCCCAACTCGCCCTTTGGAAAGAAGCCTGCACGCTGTGCCTTTCAGCTCTAGGGCAATGTACCACATGCAGAGCAGAAGTTCTACTTCAGCCAGATCAGGCCTGCAAAGAAACTGCGTTTCACAGGCCTTTGTAAGAGATGTTCCCGGTAGGCTGTAAGAGCACTGTGCAGAGCGAGTTGTTTCATAGCTAGCCCAAAGAGCTGGAAGCAAGATGCTTTGGGGCCCAACTCGCCCTTTGGAAAGAAGCCTGCACGTTGTGCCTTTCAGCTCTAGGGCCATGTAGCACACGCAGAGCAGAAGTTCTACTTCAGCCAGATCAGGCCTGCAAAGAAACTGCGTTTCACAGGCCTTTGGAAGAGATGTTCCCGGTAGGCTGTAAGAGCACTGTGCAGAGCGAGTTGTTTCTTAGCTTCCCAAAGAGCTGGAAGCAAGGTGCTTTGGGGCCCAACTCGCCCTTTGGAAAGAAGACTGCACGTTGTGCCTTTCAGCTCTAGGCCAATGTAGCACACCCAGAGCAGAAGTTCCACTTCATCCAGATCAGGCCTGCAAACAAACTGCGTTTCACAGGCCTTTGTAAGAGATGTTCCCGGTAGGCTGTAAGAGCACTGTGCAGAGCGAGTTGTTTCTTAGCTTCCCAAAGAGCTGGAAGCAAGATGCTTTGGGGCCCAAATCGCCCTTTGGAAAGAAGCCTGCACGTTGTGCCTTTCAGCTCTAGGGCAATGTAGCACACCCAGAGCAGAAGTTCCACTTCAGCCAGATCAGGCCGGCAAAAAAACTGCGTTTGAGAGGCCTTTGTAAGAGATGTTCCCGGTAGGCTGTAACAGCACTGTGCAGAGCGAGTTGTTTCTTAGCTTCCCAAAGAGCTGGAAGCAAGATGCTTTGGGGCCCAACTCGCCCTTTGGAAAGAAGCCTGCACGTTGTGCCTTTCAGCTCTAGGCCAATGTAGCACACCCAGAGCAGAAGTTCTACTTCAGCCAGATCAGGCCTGCAAAGAAACTGCGTTTCACAGGCCTTTGTAAGAGATGTTCCCAGTAGGCTGTAAGAGCACTGTGCAGAGCGAGTTGTTTCTTAGCTTCCCAAAGTTCTGGAAGCAAGATGCTTTGGGGCCCAACTCGCCCTGTGGAAAGAAGCCTGCACGTTGTGCCTTTCAGCTCAGGGCCAATGTAGAACACCCAGAGCAGAAGTTCTACTTCAGCCATATCAGGCCTGCAAAGAAACTCGTTTCACAGGCCTTTGTAAGAGATGTTCCCGGTAGGCTGTAAGAGCACTGTGCAGAGCGAGTTGTTTCTTAGCTTCCCAAAGAGCTGGAAGCAAGATGCTTTGGGGCCCAAATCGCCCTTTTGAAAGAAGCCTGCACGTTGTGCCTTTCAGCTCTAGGGCAATGTAGCACACCCAGAGCAGAAGTTCCACTTCAGCCAGATCAGGCCTGCAAAGAAACTGCGTTTCACAGGCATTTGTAATAGATGTTCCCGGTAGGCTGTAAGAGCACTGTGCAGAGCGTGTTGTTTCTTAGCTTCCCAAGGAGCTGGAAGCAAGATGCTTTGGGGCCCATCTCGCCCTTTGGAAAGAAGCCTGCACGTTGTGCCTTTCAGCTCTAGGGCAATGTAGCACACCCAGAGCAGAAGTTCTACATCAGCCAGATCAGGACTGCAAAGAAACTGAGTTTCACAGGCCTTTGTAAGAGATGTTCCCGGTAGGCTGTAAGAGCACTGTGCAGAGCGAGTTGTTTCTTAGCTTCCCAAAGAGCTGGAATCAAGATGCTTTGGGGCCCAACTCGCCCTTTGGAAAGAAGCCTGCACGTTGTGCCTTTCAGCTCAGGGCCAATGTAGAACACCCAGAGCAGAAGTTCTACTTCAGCCATATCAGGCCTGCAAAGAAACTGCGTTTCACAGGCCTTTGTAAGAGATGTTCCCGGTAGGCTGTAAGAGCACTGTGCAGAGCGAGTTGTTTCTTAGCTTCCCAAAGAGCCGGAAGCAAGATGCTTTGGGGCCCAACTCGCCCTTTGGAAAGAAGCCTGCACGTTGTGCCTTTCAGCTCTAGGCCAATGTAGCACACCCAGAGCAGAAGTTCTACTTCAGCCAGATCAGGCCTGCAAAGAAACTGCGTTTGAGATGCCTTTGTAAGTGTTGTTCCCGGTAGGCTGTAAAAGCACTGTGCAGAGCGAGTTGTTTCTTAGCTTCCCAAGGAGCTGGAAGCAAGATGCTTTGCGGCCCAACTCGCCCTTTGCAAAGAAGCCTGCACGTTGTGCCTTTCAGCTCTAGGCAATGTAGCACACGCAGAGCAGAAGTTCTAGTTCAGCCAGATCAGGCCTGCAAAGAAACAGCGTTTCACAGGCCTTTGTAAGAGATGTTCCCGGTAGGCTGTAAGAGCACTGTGCAGAGCGAGTTGTTTCTTAGCTTCCCAAAGAGCTGGAAGCAAGATGCTTTGGGGCCCAACTCGCCCTGTGGAAAGAAGCCTGCACGTTGTGCCTTTCAGCTCAGGGCCAATGTAGAACACCCAGAGCAGAAGTTCTACTCCAGCCATATCAGGCCTGCAAAGAAACTCGTTTCACAGGCCTTTGTAAGAGATGTTCCCGGTAGGCTGTAAGAGCACTGTGCAGAACGAGTTGTTTCTTAGCTTCCCAAAGAGCTGGAAGCAAGATGCTTTGGGGCCCAAATCGCCCTTTGGAAAGAAGCCTGCACGTTGTGCCTTTCAGCTCTAGGGCAATGTAGCACACCCAGAGCAGAAATTCCACTTCAGCCAGATCAGGCCTGCAAAGAAACTGCGTTTCACAGGCCTTTGTAATAGATGTTCCCGGTAGGCTGTAAGAGCACTGTGCAGAGCGTGTTGTTTCTTAGCTTCCCAAGGAGCTGGAAGCAAGATGCTTTGGGGCCCAACTCGCCCTTTGGAAAGAAGCCTGCACGTTGTGCCTTTCAGCTCTAGGGCAATGTAGCACACCCAGAGCAGAAGTTCTACATCAGCCAGATCAGGACTGCAAAGAAACTGAGTTTCACAGGCCTTTGTAAGAGATGTTCCCGGTAGGCTGTAAGAGCACTGTGCAGAGCGAGTTGTTTCTTAGCTTCCCAAAGAGCTGGAAGCAAGATGCTTTGGGGCCCAACTCGCCCTTTGGAAAGAAGCCTGCACGTTGTGCCTTTCAGCTCTAGGGCAATGTAGAGCACCCAGAGCAGAAGTTCCACTTCAGCCAGATCAGGCCTGCAAAGAAACTGCGTTTCACAGGCCTTTGTAAGAGATGTTCCCGGTAGGCTGCAAGAGCACTGTGCAGAGCGAGTTGTTTCTTAGCTTCCCAAAGAGCTGGAAGCAAGATGCTTTGCGGACCAACTCGCCCTTTGGAACGAAGCCTGCACGTTGTGCCTTTCAGCTCTAGCGCCATGTAGCACACCCAGAGCAGAAGTTCTAGTTCAGCCAGATCAGGCCTGCAAAGAAACTGCATTTCACAGGCCTTTGTAACTGATCTACCCGGTAGGCTGTAAGAGCACTGTGCAGAGCGAGTTGTTTCTTAGCTTCCCAAAGAGCTGGAAGCAAGATGCTTTGGGGCCCAACTCGCCCTTTGGAAAGAAGCCTGCACGTTGTGCCTTTCAGCTCTAGGCCAATGTAGCACACACAGAGCAGAAGTTCTACTTCAGCCAGATCAGGCCGGCAAAGAAACTGCGTTTGAGAGGCCTTTGTAAGAGATGTTCCCGGTAGGCTGTAAGAGCACTGTGCAGAGCAAGTTGTTTCTTAGCTTCCCAAAGAGCTGGAAGCAAGATGCTTTGGGGCCCAACTCGCCCTTTGGAAAGAAGCCTGCACGTTGTGCCTTTCAGCTCTAGGGCAATGTAGCACACCCAGAGCAGAAGTTCTAGTTCAGCCAGATCAGGCCTGCAAAGAAACTGCGTTTCACAGGCCTTTGTAAGAGATGTTCCCGGTAGGCTGTAAGAGCACTGTGCAGAGCGAGTTGTTTCTTAGCTTTCCAAAGAGCTGGAAGCAAGATACTTTGGGGCCCTACTCGCCCTTTGGAAAGAAGCCTGCACGTTGTGCCTTTCAGCTATAGGGCAATGTGGCACACCCAGAGCAGAAGTTCTACTTTAGCCAGCTCAGGCCTGCAAACAAACTGCGTTTCACAGGCCTTTGTAAGAGATGCTCACGGTAGGCTGTAAGAGCACTGCGCACAGCGAGTTGTTTCTTAGCTTCCCAAAGAGCTGGAAGCAAGATGCTTTGGGGCCCAACTCGCCCTTTGGAAAGAAGCCTGCACGTTGAGCCTTTCAGCTCTAGGTCCATGTAGCACACCCAGAGCAGAAGTTCTACTTCAGCCAGATCAGGCCTGCAAAGAAACTGCGTTTCACAGGCCTTTGTAAGAGATGTTCCCGGTAGGCTGTAAGAGCACTGTGCAGAGCGAGTTGTTCTTAGCTTCCCAAAGAGCTGGAAGCAAGATGCTTTGGGGCCCAACTCACCCTTTGGAAAGAAGCCTGCACGTTGTGCCTTTCAGCTCTAGGCCAAAGTAGCACACCCAGAGCAGAAGTTCTAGTTCAGCCAGAGCAGGCCTGCAAAGAAACTGCGTTTCACAGGCCTTTGTAAGAGATGTTCCCGGTAGGCTGTAAGAGCTCTGTGCAGAGCGAGTTGTTTCTTAGCTTCCCAAAGAGCTGGAAGCAAGATGCTTTGGGGCCCAACTCGCCCTTTGGAAAGAAGCCTGCACGTTGTGCCTTTCAGCTCTAGGCCAATGTAGCACACCCAGAGCAGAAGTTCTACTTCAGCCAGATCAGGCCTGCAAAGAAACTGCGTTTCACAGGCCTTTGGAAGAGATGTTCCCGGTAGGCTGTAAGAGCACTGTGCAGAGCGAGTTGTTTCTTAGCTTCCCAAGGAGCTGGAAGCAAGATGCTTTGCGGCCCAACTCGCCCTTTGCAAAGAAGCCTGCACGCTGTGCCTTTCAGCTCTAGGGCGATGTAGCACACGCAGAGCAGAAGTTCTAGTTCAGCCAGATCAGGCCTGCAAAGAAACTGCGTTTCACAGGCCTTTGTAAGAGATGTTCCCGGTAGGCTGTAAGAGCACTGTGCAGAGCGAGTTGTTTCTTAGCTTCCCAAAGAGCTGGAAGCAAGATGCTTTGGGGTCCCACTCGCCCTTTGGAAAGAAGCCTGCACGTTGTGCCTTTCAGCTCTAGGGCAATGTAGCACACCCAGAGCAGAAGTTCTACTTCAGCCAGATCAGGCCTGCAAAGAAACTGCGTTTGAGATGCCTTTGTAAGAGATGTTCCCGGTAGGCTGTAAAAGCACTGTGCAGAGCGAGTTGTTTCTTAGCTTCCCAAAGAGCTGGAAGCAAGATGCTTTGGGGCCCAACTCGCCCTTTAGAAAGAAGCCTGCACGTTGTGCCTTTCAGCTCAGGGCCAATGTAGAACACCCAGAGCAGAAGTTCTACTTCAGCCATATCAGGCCTGCAAAGAAACTCGTTTCACAGGCCTTTGTAAGAGATGTTCCCGGTAGGCTGTAAGAGCACTGTGCAGAGCGAGTTGTTTCTTAGCTTCCCAAAGAGCTGGAAGCAAGATGCTTTGGGGCCCAACTCGCTCTTTGGAAAGAAGCCTGCACGCTGTGCCTTTCAGCTCTAGGGCAATGTAGCACATGCAGAGCAGAAGTTCTACTTCAGCCAGATCAGGCCTGCAAAGAAACTGCGTTTCACAGGCCTTTGTAAGAGATGTTCCCGGTAGGCTGTAAGAGCACTGTGCAGAGCGAGTTGTTTCATAGCTAGCCCAAAGAGCTGGAAGAAAGATGCTTTGGGGCCCAACTCGCCCTTTGGAAAGAAGCCTGCACGTTGTGCCTTTCAGCTCTAGGGCCATGTAGCACACCCAGAGCAGAAGTTCTACTTCAGCCAGATCAGGCCTGCAAAGAAACTGCGTTTCACAGGCCTTTGTAAGAGATGTTGCCGGTAGAATGTAAGAGCACTGTGCAGAGCGACTTGTTTCTTAGCTTCCCAAAGAGCTGGAAGCAAGATGCTTTGGGGCCCAACTCGCCCTTTGGAAAGAAGCCTGCACGTTGTGCCTTTCAGCTCAGGGCCAATGTAGAACACCCAGAGCAGAAGTTCTACTTCAGCCATATCAGGCCTGCAAAGAAACTCGTTTCACAGGCCTTTGTAAGAGATGTTCCCGGTAGGCTGTAAGAGCACTGTGCAGAGCGAGTTGTTTCTTAGCTTCCCAAAGAGCTGGAAGCAAGATGCTTTGGGGCCCAACTCGCCCTTTGGAAAGAAGCCTGCACGCTGTGCCTTTCAGCTCTAGGCCAATGTAGCACACGCAAAGCCGAAGTTCTACTTCAGCCAGATCAGGCCTGCAAAGAAACTGCGTTTCACAGGCCTTTGGAAGAGATGTTCCCGGTAGGCTGTAAGAGCACTGTGCAGAGCGAGTTGTTTCTTAGCTTCCCAAAGAGCTGGAAGCAAGATGCTTTGGGGCCCAAATCGCCCTTTGGAAAGAAGCCTGCACGTTGTGCCTTTCAGCTCTAGGGCAATGTAGCACACCCAGAGCAGAAGTTCCACTTCAGCCAGATCAGGCCTGCAAAGAAACTGCGTTTCACAGGCCTTTGTAAGAGATGTTCCCGGTAGGCTGTAAGAGCACTGTGCAGAGCGAGTTGTTTCTTAGCTTCCCAAGGAGCTGGAAGCAAGATGCTTTGGGGCCCAACTCGCCCTTTGGAAAGAAGCCTGCACGTTGTGCCTTTCAGCTCTAGGGCAATGTAGCACACCCAGAGCAGAAGTTCTACATCAGCCAGATCACGCCTGCAAAGAAACTGAGTTTCAAAGGCCTTTGTAAGAGATGTTCCCCGTAGGCTGTAAGAGCACTGTGCAGAGCGAGTTGTTTCTTAGCTTCCCAAAGAGCTGGAAGCAAGATGCTTTGCGGCCCAACTCGCCCTTTGGAAAGATGCCTGCACGTTGTTCCTTTCAGCTCTAGGGCAATGTAGCACACCCAGAGCAGAAGTTCTACTTCAGCCAGCTCAGGCCGGCAAAGAAACTGCGTTTGAGAGGCCTTTGAAAGAGATGTTCCCGGTAGGCTGTAACAGCACTGTGCAGAGCGAGTTCTTTCTTAGCTTCCCAAAGAGCTGGAAGCAAGATGCTTTGGGGCCCAACTCGCCCTGTGGAAAGAAGCCTGCACGTTGTGCCTTTCAGCTCAGGGCCAATGTAGAACACCCAGAGCAGAAGTTCTACTCCAGCCATATCAGGCCTGCAAAGAAACTCGTTTCACAGGCCTTTGTAAGAGATGTTCCCGGTAGGCTGTAAGAGCACTGTGCAGAACGAGTTGTTTCTTAGCTTCCCAAAGAGCTGGAAGCAAGATGCTTTGGGGCCCAAATCGCCCTTTGGAAAGAAGCCTGCACGTTGTGCCTTTCAGCTCTAGGGCAATGTAGCACACCCAGAGCAGAAATTCCACTTCAGCCAGATCAGGCCTGCAAAGAAACTGCGTTTCACAGGCCTTTGTAATAGATGTTCCCGGTAGGCTGTAAGAGCACTGTGCAGAGCGTGTTGTTTCTTAGCTTCCCAAGGAGCTGGAAGCAAGATGCTTTGGGGCCCAACTCGCCCTTTGGAAAGAAGCCTGCACGTTGTGCCTTTCAGCTCTAGGGCAATGTAGCACACCCAGAGCAGAAGTTCTACATCAGCCAGATCAGGACTGCAAAGAAACTGAGTTTCACAGGCCTTTGTAAGAGATGTTCCCGGTAGGCTGTAAGAGCACTGTGCAGAGCGAGTTGTTTCTTAGCTTCCCAAAGAGCTGGAAGCAAGATGCTTTGGGGCCCAACTCGCCCTTTGGAAAGAAGCCTGCACGTTGTGCCTTTCAGCTCTAGGGCAATGTAGAGCACCCAGAGCAGAAGTTCCACTTCAGCCAGATCAGGCCTGCAAAGAAACTGCGTTTCACAGGCCTTTGTAAGAGATGTTCCCGGTAGGCTGCAAGAGCACTGTGCAGAGCGAGTTGTTTCTTAGCTTCCCAAAGAGCTGGAAGCAAGATGCTTTGCGGACCAACTCGCCCTTTGGAACGAAGCCTGCACGTTGTGCCTTTCAGCTCTAGCGCCATGTAGCACACCCAGAGCAGAAGTTCTAGTTCAGCCAGATCAGGCCTGCAAAGAAACTGCATTTCACAGGCCTTTGTAACTGATCTACCCGGTAGGCTGTAAGAGCACTGTGCAGAGCGAGTTGTTTCTTAGCTTCCCAAAGAGCTGGAAGCAAGATGCTTTGGGGCCCAACTCGCCCTTTGGAAAGAAGCCTGCACGTTGTGCCTTTCAGCTCTAGGCCAATGTAGCACACACAGAGCAGAAGTTCTACTTCAGCCAGATCAGGCCGGCAAAGAAACTGCGTTTGAGAGGCCTTTGTAAGAGATGTTCCCGGTAGGCTGTAAGAGCACTGTGCAGAGCAAGTTGTTTCTTAGCTTCCCAAAGAGCTGGAAGCAAGATGCTTTGGGGCCCAACTCGCCCTTTGGAAAGAAGCCTGCACGTTGTGCCTTTCAGCTCTAGGGCAATGTAGCACACCCAGAGCAGAAGTTCTAGTTCAGCCAGATCAGGCCTGCAAAGAAACTGCGTTTCACAGGCCTTTGTAAGAGATGTTCCCGGTAGGCTGTAAGAGCACTGTGCAGAGCGAGTTGTTTCTTAGCTTTCCAAAGAGCTGGAAGCAAGATACTTTGGGGCCCTACTCGCCCTTTGGAAAGAAGCCTGCACGTTGTGCCTTTCAGCTATAGGGCAATGTGGCACACCCAGAGCAGAAGTTCTACTTTAGCCAGCTCAGGCCTGCAAACAAACTGCGTTTCACAGGCCTTTGTAAGAGATGCTCACGGTAGGCTGTAAGAGCACTGCGCACAGCGAGTTGTTTCTTAGCTTCCCAAAGAGCTGGAAGCAAGATGCTTTGGGGCCCAACTCGCCCTTTGGAAAGAAGCCTGCACGTTGAGCCTTTCAGCTCTAGGTCCATGTAGCACACCCAGAGCAGAAGTTCTACTTCAGCCAGATCAGGCCTGCAAAGAAACTGCGTTTCACAGGCCTTTGTAAGAGATGTTCCCGGTAGGCTGTAAGAGCACTGTGCAGAGCGAGTTGTTCTTAGCTTCCCAAAGAGCTGGAAGCAAGATGCTTTGGGGCCCAACTCACCCTTTGGAAAGAAGCCTGCACGTTGTGCCTTTCAGCTCTAGGCCAAAGTAGCACACCCAGAGCAGAAGTTCTAGTTCAGCCAGAGCAGGCCTGCAAAGAAACTGCGTTTCACAGGCCTTTGTAAGAGATGTTCCCGGTAGGCTGTAAGAGCTCTGTGCAGAGCGAGTTGTTTCTTAGCTTCCCAAAGAGCTGGAAGCAAGATGCTTTGGGGCCCAACTCGCCCTTTGGAAAGAAGCCTGCACGTTGTGCCTTTCAGCTCTAGGCCAATGTAGCACACCCAGAGCAGAAGTTCTACTTCAGCCAGATCAGGCCTGCAAAGAAACTGCGTTTCACAGGCCTTTGGAAGAGATGTTCCCGGTAGGCTGTAAGAGCACTGTGCAGAGCGAGTTGTTTCTTAGCTTCCCAAGGAGCTGGAAGCAAGATGCTTTGCGGCCCAACTCGCCCTTTGCAAAGAAGCCTGCACGCTGTGCCTTTCAGCTCTAGGGCGATGTAGCACACGCAGAGCAGAAGTTCTAGTTCAGCCAGATCAGGCCTGCAAAGAAACTGCGTTTCACAGGCCTTTGTAAGAGATGTTCCCGGTAGGCTGTAAGAGCACTGTGCAGAGCGAGTTGTTTCTTAGCTTCCCAAAGAGCTGGAAGCAAGATGCTTTGGGGTCCCACTCGCCCTTTGGAAAGAAGCCTGCACGTTGTGCCTTTCAGCTCTAGGGCAATGTAGCACACCCAGAGCAGAAGTTCTACTTCAGCCAGATCAGGCCTGCAAAGAAACTGCGTTTGAGATGCCTTTGTAAGAGATGTTCCCGGTAGGCTGTAAAAGCACTGTGCAGAGCGAGTTGTTTCTTAGCTTCCCAAAGAGCTGGAAGCAAGATGCTTTGGGGCCCAACTCGCCCTTTAGAAAGAAGCCTGCACGTTGCGCCTTTCAGCTCAGGGCCAATGTAGAACACCCAGAGCAGAAGTTCTACTTCAGCCATATCAGGCCTGCAAAGAAACTCGTTTCACAGGCCTTTGTAAGAGATGTTCCCGGTAGGCTGTAAGAGCACTGTGCAGAGCGAGTTGTTTCTTAGCTTCCCAAAGAGCTGGAAGCAAGATGCTTTGGGGCCCAACTCGCTCTTTGGAAAGAAGCCTGCACGCTGTGCCTTTCAGCTCTAGGGCAATGTAGCACATGCAGAGCAGAAGTTCTACTTCAGCCAGATCAGGCCTGCAAAGAAACTGCGTTTCACAGGCCTTTGTAAGAGATGTTCCCGGTAGGCTGTAAGAGCACTGTGCAGAGCGAGTTGTTTCATAGCTAGCCCAAAGAGCTGGAAGAAAGATGCTTTGGGGCCCAACTCGCCCTTTGGAAAGAAGCCTGCACGTTGTGCCTTTCAGCTCTAGGGCCATGTAGCACACCCAGAGCAGAAGTTCTACTTCAGCCAGATCAGGCCTGCAAAGAAACTGCGTTTCACAGGCCTTTGTAAGAGATGTTGCCGGTAGAATGTAAGAGCACTGTGCAGAGCGACTTGTTTCTTAGCTTCCCAAAGAGCTGGAAGCAAGATGCTTTGGGGCCCAACTCGCCCTTTGGAAAGAAGCCTGCACGTTGTGCCTTTCAGCTCAGGGCCAATGTAGAACACCCAGAGCAGAAGTTCTACTTCAGCCATATCAGGCCTGCAAAGAAACTCGTTTCACAGGCCTTTGTAAGAGATGTTCCCGGTAGGCTGTAAGAGCACTGTGCAGAGCGAGTTGTTTCTTAGCTTCCCAAAGAGCTGGAAGCAAGATGCTTTGGGGCCCAACTCGCCCTTTGGAAAGAAGCCTGCACGCTGTGCCTTTCAGCTCTAGGCCAATGTAGCACACGCAAAGCCGAAGTTCTACTTCAGCCAGATCAGGCCTGCAAAGAAACTGCGTTTCACAGGCCTTTGGAAGAGATGTTCCCGGTAGGCTGTAAGAGCACTGTGCAGAGCGAGTTGTTTCTTAGCTTCCCAAAGAGCTGGAAGCAAGATGCTTTGGGGCCCAAATCGCCCTTTGGAAAGAAGCCTGCACGTTGTGCCTTTCAGCTCTAGGGCAATGTAGCACACCCAGAGCAGAAGTTCCACTTCAGCCAGATCAGGCCTGCAAAGAAACTGCGTTTCACAGGCCTTTGTAAGAGATGTTCCCGGTAGGCTGTAAGAGCACTGTGCAGAGCGAGTTGTTTCTTAGCTTCCCAAGGAGCTGGAAGCAAGATGCTTTGGGGCCCAACTCGCCCTTTGGAAAGAAGCCTGCACGTTGTGCCTTTCAGCTCTAGGGCAATGTAGCACACCCAGAGCAGAAGTTCTACATCAGCCAGATCACGCCTGCAAAGAAACTGAGTTTCACAGGCCTTTGTAAGAGATGTTCCCCGTAGGCTGTAAGAGCACTGTGCAGAGCGAGTTGTTTCTTAGCTTCCCAAAGAGCTGGAAGCAAGATGCTTTGCGGCCCAACTCGCCCTTTGGAAAGATGCCTGCACGTTGTTCCTTTCAGCTCTAGGGCAATGTAGCACACCCAGAGCAGAAGTTCTACTTCAGCCAGATCAGGCCTGCAAAGAAACTGCATTTCACAGGCCTTTGTAGTGATGCTCCCGGTGGGCTGTAAGAGCACTGTGCAGAGCGAGTTGTTTCATAGCTAGCCCAATGAGCTGGAAGCAAGATGCTTTGGGGCCCAACTCACCCTTTGGAAAGAAGCCTGCACGTTGTGCCTTTCAGCTCTAGGCCAATGTAGCACACCCAGAGCAGAAGTTCTACTTCAGCCAGCTCAGGCCGGCAAAGAAACTGCGTTTGAGAGGCCTTTGAAAGAGATGTTCCCGGTAGGCTGTAACAGCACTGTGCAGAGCGAGTTCTTTCTTAGCTTCCCAAAGAGCTGGAAGCAAGATGCTTCGGGGCCCAACTCGCCCTTTGGAAAGAAGCCTGCACGTTGTGCCTTTCAACTCTAGGCCAATGTAGCACACCCAGAGCAGAAGTTCTAGTTCAGCCAGATCAGGCCTGCAAAGAAACTGCGTTTCACAGGCCTTTGTAAGAGATGTTCCCGGTAGGCTGTAAGAGCACTGTGCAGAGCGAGTTGTTTCTTAGCTTTCCACAGAGCTGGAAGCAAGATACTTTGGGGCCCTACTCGCCCTTTGGAAAGAAGCCTGCACGTTGTGCCTTTCAGCTCTAGGGCCGTGTAGCACACCCAGAGCAGAAGTTCTACTTCAGCCAGATCAGGCCTGCAAAGAAACTGCGTTTCACAGGCCTTTGTAAGAGATGCTCACGGTAGGCTGTAAGAGCACTGCGCACAGCGAGTTGTTTCTTAGCTTCCCAAAGAGCTGGAAGCAAGATGCTTTGGGGCCCAACTCGCCCTTTGGAAAGAAGCCTGCACGTTGAGCCTTTCAGCTCTAGGTCCATGTAGCACACCCAGAGCAGAAGTTCCACTTCAGCCAGATCAGGCCTGCAAAGAAAATGCGTTGCACAGGCCTTTGTAAGAGATGTTCCCGGTAGGCTGTAAGAGCACTGTGCAGAGCGAGTTGTTCTTAGCTTCCCAAAGAGCTGGAAGCAAGATGCTTTGGGGCCCAACTCACCCTTTGGAAAGAAGCCTGCACGTTGTG
Source organism: Equus caballus (assembly GCF_041296265.1). NCBI lineage: Eukaryota > Metazoa > Chordata > Mammalia > Perissodactyla > Equidae > Equus > Equus caballus. The sequence continues at coordinate 49,921,511 of NC_091688.1, read as the reverse complement.
CCTTTCAGCTCTAGGCCAATGTAGCACACCCAGAGCAGAAGTTCTACTTCAGCCAGACCAGGCCTGCAAAGAAACTGCGTTTCACAGGCCTTTGTAAGAGATGTTCCCGGTAGGCTGTAAGAGCACTGTGCAGAGCGAGTTGTTTCTTAGCTTCCCAAAGAGCTGGAAGCAAGATGCTTTGGGGCCCAACTCGCCCTTTGGAAAGAAGCCTGCACGTTGTGCCTTTCAGCTCTAGGCCAATGTAGCACACCCAGAGCAGAAGTTCTACTTCAGCCAGATCAGGCCTGCAAAGAAACTGCGTTTCACAGGCCTTTGGAAGAGATGTTCCCGGTAGGCTGTAAGAGCACTGTGCAGAGCGAGTTGTTTCTTAGCTTCCCAAGGAGCTGGAAGCAAGATGCTTTGCGGCCCAACTCGCCCTTTGCAAAGAAGCCTGCACACTGTGCCTTTCAGCTCTAGGGCAATGTAGCACACGCAGAGCAGAAGTTCTAGTTCAGCCAGATCAGGCCTGCAAAGAAACTGCATTTCACAGGCCTTTGTAAGTGATGGTCCCGGTAGGCTGTAAGAGCACTGTGCAGAGCGAGTTGTTTCATAGCTAGCCCAAAGAGCTGGAAGCAAGATGCTTTGGGGACCAACTCGCCTTTTGGAAAGAAGCCTGCACATTGTGCCTTTCAGCTCTAGGGCCATGTAGCACACCCAGAGCAGAAGTTCTACTTCAGCCAGATCAGGCCTGCAAAGACACTGCGTTTCACAGGCCTTTGTAAGAGATGTTCCCCGTAGGCTGTAAGAGCACTGTGCAGAGCGAGTTGTTTCTTAGCTTCCCAAGGAGCTGGAAGCAAGATGCTTTGGGGCCCAACTCGCCCTTTGCAAAGAAGCCTGCACGTTGTGCCTTTCAGCTCTAGGGCAATGTAGCACACGCAGAGCAGAAGTTCTAGTTCAGCCAGATCAGGCCTGCAAAGAAACTGCGTTTCACAGGCCTTTGTAAGAGATGTTCCCGGTAGGCTGTAAGAGCACTGTTCAGAGCGAGTTGTTTCCTATCTTCCCAAAGAGCTGGAAGCAAGATGATTTGGGGCCCAACTCGCCCTTTGGAAAGAAGCCTGCACGTTGTGCCTTTCAGCTCTAGGGCCATGTAGCACACCCAGAGCAGAAGTTCTACTTCAGACAGATCAGGCCTGCAAAGAAACTGCGTTTCACAGGCCTTTGGAAGAGATGTTCCCGGTAGGCTGTAAGAGCACTGTGCAGAGCGAGTTGTTTCTTAGCTTCCCAAAGAGCTGGAAGCAAGATGCTTTGGGGCCCAACCCGCCCTTTGGAAAGAAGCCTGCACGTTGTGCCTTTCAGCTCAGGGCCAATGTAGAACACCCAGAGCAGAAGTTCTACTTCAGCCAGATCAGGCCTGCAAAGAAACTCGTTTCACAGGCCTTTGTAAGAGATGTTCCCGGTAGGCTGTAAGAGCACTGTGCAGAGCGAGTTGTTTCTTAGCTTCCCAAAGAGCTGGAAGCAAGATGCTTTGGGGCCCAACTCGCCCTTTGGAAAGAAGCCTGCACGTTGTGCCTTTCAGCTCTAGGGCAATGTAGCACACGCAGAGAGAAGTTCTACTTCAGCCAGATCAGGCCTGCAAAGAAACTGCGTTGCACAGGCCTTTGGAAGAGATGTTCCCGGTAGGCTGTAAGAGCACAGTGCAGAGCGAGTTGTTTCTTAGCTTCCCAAAGAGCTGGAAGCAAGATGCTTTGGGGCCCAACTCGCCCTTTGGAAAGAAGCCTGCACGTTGTGCCTTACAGCTCGAGGCCAATGTAGCACACCCAGAGCAGGTCAACTTCAGCCAGATCAGGCCTGCAAAGAAACTGCGTTTCACAGGCCTTTGGAAGAGATGTTCCCGGTAGGCTGTAAGAGCACTGTGCAGAGCGAGTTGTTTCTTAGCTTCCCAAAGAGCTGGAAGCAAGGTGCTTTGGGGCCCAACTCGCCCTTTGGAAAGAAGACTGCACGTTGTGCCTTTCAGCTCTAGGCCAATGTAGCACACCCAGAGCAGAAGTTCTACTTTAGCCAGATCAGGCCTGCAAAGAAACTGCGTTTCACAGGCCTTTGTAAGAGATGTTCCCGGTAGGCTGTAAGAGCACTGTGCAGAGCGAGTTGTTTCTTAGCTTCCCAAAGAGCTGGAAGCAAGATGCTTTGGGGTCCAAATCGCCCTTTGGAAAGAAGCCTGCACGTTGTGCCTTTCAGCTCTAGGGCAATGTAGCACACCCAGAGCAGAAGTTCTACTTCAGCCAGATCAGGCCTGCAAAGAAACTGCGTTTGAGATGCCTTTGTAAGAGATGTTCCCGGTAGGCTGTAAAAGCACTGCGCAGAGCGAGTTGTTTCTTAGCTTCACAAAGAGCTGGAAGCAAGATGCTTTGGGGCCAACTCGCCCTTTGGAAAGAAGCCTGCACGTTGTGCCTTTCAGCTCTAGGGCAATGTAGCACACCCAGATCAGAAGTTCTACTTCAGCCAGATCAGGCCTGCAAAGAAACTGCGTTTCACAGGCCTTTGTAAGAGATGTTCCCAGTAGGCTGTAAGAGCACTGTGCAGAGCGAGTTGTTTCTTAGCTTCCCAAAGAGCTGGAAGCAAGATGCTTTGGGGCCCAACTCGCCCTTTGGAAAGAAGCCTGCACGTTGTTCCTTTCAGCTTAGGGCCAATGTAGAACACCCAGAGCAGAAGTTCTACTTCAGCCATATCAGGCCTGCAAAGAAACTCGTTTCACAGGCCTTTGTAAGAGATGTTCCCGGTAGGCTGCAAGAGCACTGTGCAGAGCGAGTTGTTTCTTAGCTTCCCAAAGAGCTGGAAGCAAGATGCTTTGGGGCCCAACTCGCCCTTTGGAAAGAAGCCTGCACGCTGTGCCTTTCAGCTCTAGGGCAATGTACCACATGCAGAGCAGAAGTTCTACTTCAGCCAGATCAGGCCTGCAAAGAAACTGCGTTTCACAGGCCTTTGTAAGAGATGTTCCCGGTAGGCTGTAAGAGCACTGTGCAGAGCGAGTTGTTTCATAGCTAGACCAAAGAGCTGGAAGCAAGATGCTTTGGGGCCCAACTCGCCCTTTGGAAAGAAGCCTGCACGTTGTGCCTTTCAGCTCTAGGGCCATGTAGCACACCCAGAGCAGAAGTTCTACTTCAGCCAGATCAGGCCTGCAAAGAAACTGCGTTTCACAGGCCTTTGGAAGAGATGTTCCCGGTAGGCTGTAAGAGCACTGTGGAGAGCGACTTGGTTCTTAGCTTCCCAAAGAGCTGGAAGCAAGATGCTTTGGGGCCCAACCCGCCCTTTGGAAAGAAGCCTGCACGTTGTGCCTTTCAGCTCAGGGCCAATGTAGAACACCCAGAGCAGAAGTTCTACTTCAGCCAGATCAGGCCTGCAAAGAAACTGCGTTGCACAGGCCTTTGGAAGAGATGTTCCCGGTAGGCTGTAAGAGCACTGTGCAGAGCGAGTTGTTTCTTAGCTTCCCAAAGAGCTGGAAGCAAGATGCTTTGGGGCCCAACTCGCCCTTTGGAAAGAAGCCTGCACGTTGTGCCTTACAGCTCTAGGCCAATGTAGCACACCCAGAGCAGTTCAACTTCAGCCAGATCAGGCCTGCAAAGAAACTGCGTTTCACAGGCCTTTGGAAGAGATGTTCCCGGTAGGCTGTATGAGCACTGTGCAGAGCGAGTTGTTTCTTAGCTTCCCAAAGAGCTGGAAGCAAGATGCTTTGGGGCCCAACCCGCCCTTTGGAAAGAAGCCTGCACGTTGTGCCTTTCAGCTCAGGGCCAATGTAGAACACCCAGAGCAGAAGTTCTACTTCAGCCAGATCAGGCCTGCAAAGAAACTCGTTTCACAGGCCTTTGTAAGAGATGTTCCCGGTAGGCTGTAAGAGCACTGTGCAGAGCGAGTTGTTTCTTAGCTTCCCAAAGAGCTGGAAGCAAGATGCTTTGGGGCCCAACTCGCCCTTTGGAAAGAAGCCTGCACGCTGTGCCTTTCAGCTCTAGGGCAATGTAGCACACGCAGAGCAGAAGTTCTACTTCAGCCAGATCAGGCCTGCAAAGAAACTGCGTTGCACAGGCCTTTGGAAGAGATGTTCCCGGTAGGCTGTAAGAGCACTGTGCAGAGCGAGTTGTTTCTTAGCTTCCCAAAGAGCTGGAAGCAAGATGCTTTGGGGCCCAACTCACCCTTTGGAAAGAAGCCTGCACGTTGTGCCTTACAGCTCTAGGCCAATGTAGCACACCCAGAGCAGTTCAACTTCAGCCAGATCAGGCCTGCAAAGAAACTGCGTTTCACAGGCCTTTGGAAGAGATGTTCCCGGTAGGCTGTAAGAGCACTGTGCAGAGCGAGTTGTTTCTTAGCTTCCCAAAGAGCTGGAAGCAAGGTGCTTTGGGGCCCAACTCGCACTTTGGAAAGAAGACTGCACGTTGTGCCTTTCAGCTCTAGGCCAATGTAGCACACCCAGAGCAGAAGTTCCACTTCATCCAGATCAGGCCTGCAAAGAAACTGCGTTTCACAGGCCTTTGTAAGAGATGTTCCCGGTAGGCTGTAAGAGCACTGTGCAGAGCGAGTTGTTTCTTAGCTTCCCAAAGAGCTGGAAGCAAGATGCTTTGGGGCCCAAATCGCCCTTTGGAAAGAAGCCTGCACGTTGTGCCTTTCAGCTCTAGGGCAATGTAGCACACCCAGAGCAGAAGTTCCACTTCAGCCAGATCAGGCCGGCAAAAAAACTGCGTTTGAGAGGCCTTTGTAAGAGATGTTCCCGGTAGGCTGTAACAGCACTGTGCAGAGCGAGTTGTTTCTTAGCTTCCCAAAGAGCTGGAAGCAAGATGCTTTGGGGCCCAACTCGCCCTTTGGAAAGAAGCCTGCACGTTGTGCCTTTCAGCTCTAGGCCAATGTAGCACACCCAGAGCAGAAGTTCTACTTCAGCCAGATCAGGCCTGCAAAGAAACTGCGTTTCACAGGCCTTTGTAAGAGATGTTCCCGGTAGGCTGTAAGAGCACTGTGCAGAGCGAGTTGTTTCTTCGCTTTCCAAAGAGCTGGAAGCAAGATACTTTGGGGCCCTACTCGCCCTTTGGAAAGAAGCCTGCACGTTGTGCCTTTCAGCTCTAGGGCAATGTGGCACACCCAGAGCAGAAGTTCTACTTCAGCCAGCTCAGGCCTGCAAAGAAACTGCGTTTCACAGGCCTTTGTAAGAGATGCTCACGGTAGGCTGTAAGAGCACTGCGCACAGCGAGTTGTTTCTTAGCTTCCCAAAGAGCTGGAAGCAAGATGCTTTGGGGCCCAACTCGCCCTTTGGAAAGAAGCCTGCACGTTGAGCCTTCCAGCTCTAGGTCCATGTAGCACACCCAGAGCAGAAGTTCTACTTCAGCCAGATCAGGCCTGCAAAGAAACTGCGTTTCACAGGCCTTTGTAAGAGATGTTCCCGGTAGGCTGTAAGAGCACTGTGCAGAGCGAGTTGTTCTTAGCTTCCCAAAGAGCTGGAAGCAAGATGCTTTGGGGCCCAACTCGCCCTTTGGAAAGAAGCCTGCACGTTGTGCCTTACAGCTCTAGGCCAATGTAGCACACCCAGAGCAGTTCAACTTCAGCCAGATCAGGCCTGCAAAGAAACTGCGTTTCACAGGCCTTTGGAAGAGATGTTCCCGGTAGGCTGTAAGAGCACTGTGCAGAGCGAGTTGTTTCTTAGCTTCCCAAAGAGCTGGAAGCAAGGTGCTTTGGGGCCCAACTCGCCCTTTGGAAAGAAGACTGCACGTTGTGCCTTTCAGCTCTAGGCCAATGTAGCACACCCAGAGCAGAAGTTCCACTTCATCCAGATCAGGCCTGCAAAGAAACTGCGTTTCATAGGCCTTTGTAAGAGATGTTCCCGGTAGGCTGTAAGAGCACTGTGCAGAGCGAGTTGTTTCTTAGCTTCCCAAAGAGCTGGAAGCAAGATGCTTTGGGGCCCAAATCGCCCTTTGGAAAGAAGCCTGCACGTTGTCCCTTTCAGCTCGAGGGCAATGTAGCACACCCAGAGCAGAAGTTCCACTTCAGCCAGATCAGGCCGGCAAAAAAACTGCGTTTGAGAGGCCTTTGTAAGAGATGTTCCCGGTAGGCTGTAACAGCACTGTGCAGAGCGAGTTGTTTCTTAGCTTCCCAAAGAGCTGGAAGCAAGATGCTTTGGGGCCCAACTCGCCCTTTGGAAAGAAGCCTGCACGTTGTGCCTTTCAGCTCTAGGCCAATGTAGCACACCCAGAGCAGAAGTTCTACTTCAGCCAGATCAGGCCTGCAAAGAAACTGCGTTTCACAGGCCTTTGTAAGAGATGTTCCCGGTAGGCTGTAAGAGCACTGTGCAGAGCGAGTTGTTTCTTAGCTTTCCAAAGAGCTGGAAGCAAGATACTTTGGGGCCCTACTCGCCCTTTGGAAAGAAGCCTGCACGTTGTGCCTTTCAGCTCTAGGGCAATGTGGCACACTCAGAGCAGAAGTTCTACTTCAGCCAGCTCAGGCCTGCAAAGAAACTGCGTTTCACAGGCCTTTGTAAGAGATGCTCACGGTAGGCTGTAAGAGCACTGCGCACAGCGAGTTGTTTCTTAGCTTCCCAAAGAGCTGGAAGCAAGATGCTTTGGGGCCCAACTCGCCCTTTGGAAAGAAGCCTGCACGTTGAGCCTTTCAGCTCTAGGTCCATGTAGCACACCCAGAGCAGAAGTTCTACTTCAGCCAGATCAGGCCTGCAAAGAAACTGCGTTTCACAGGCCTTTGTAAGAGATGTTCCCGGTAGGCTGTAAGAGCACTGTGCAGAGCGAGTTGTTCTTAGCTTCCCAAAGAGCTGGAAGCAAGATGCTTTGGGGCCCAACTCGCCCTTTGGAAAGAAGCCTGCACGTTGTGCCTTTCAGCTCTAGGCCAATGTAGCACACCCAGAGCAGAAGTTCTACTTCAGCCAGATCAGGCCTGCAAAGAAACTGCGTTTCACAGGCCTTTGTAAGAGATGTTCCCAGTAGGCTGTAAGAGCACTGTGCAGAGCGAGTTGTTTCTTAGCTTCCCAAAGAGCTGGAAGCAAGATGCTTTGGGGCCCAACTCGCCCTTTGGAAAGAAGCCTGCACGTTGTTCCTTTCAGCTTAGGGCCAATGTAGAACACCCAGAGCAGAAGTTCTACTTCAGCCATATCAGGCCTGCAAAGAAACTCGTTTCACAGGCCTTTGTAAGAGATGTTCCCGGTAGGCTGCAAGAGCACTGTGCAGAGCGAGTTGTTTCTTAGCTTCCCAAAGAGCTGGAAGCAAGATGCTTTGGGGCCCAACTCGCCCTTTGGAAAGAAGCCTGCACGCTGTGCCTTTCAGCTCTAGGGCAATGTACCACATGCAGAGCAGAAGTTCTACTTCAGCCAGATCAGGCCTGCAAAGAAACTGCGTTTCACAGGCCTTTGTAAGAGATGTTCCCGGTAGGCTGTAAGAGCACTGTGGAGAGCGACTTGTTTCTTAGCTTCCCAAAGAGCTGGAAGCAAGATGCTTTGGGGCCCAACCCGCCCTTTGGAAAGAAGCCTGCACGTTGTGCCTTTCAGCTCAGGGCCAATGTAGAACACCCAGAGCAGAAGTTCTACTTCAGCCAGATCAGGCCTGCAAAGAAACTCGTTTCACAGGCCTTTGTAATAGATGTTCCCGGTAGGCTGTAAGAGCACTGTGCAGAGCGAGTTGTTTCTTAGCTTCCCAAAGAGCTGGAAGCAAGATGCTTTGGGGCCCAACTCGCCCTTTGGAAAGAAGCCTGCACGCTGTGCCTTTCAGCTCTAGGGCAATGTAGCACACGCAGAGCAGAAGTTCTACTTCAGCCAGATCAGGCCTGCAAAGAAACTGCGTTGCACAGGCCTTTGGAAGAGATGTTCCCGGTAGGCTGTAAGAGCACTGTGCAGAGCGAGTTGTTTCTTAGCTTCCCAAAGAGCTGGAAGCAAGATGCTTTGGGGCCCAACTCGCCCTTTGGAAAGAAGCCTGCACGTTGTGCCTTACAGCTCTAGGCCAATGTAGCACACCCAGAGCAGTTCAACTTCAGCCAGATCAGGCCTGCAAAGAAACTGCGTTTCACAGGCCTTTGGAAGAGATGTTCCCGGTAGGCTGTATGAGCACTGTGCAGAGCGAGTTGTTTCTTAGCTTCCCAAAGAGCTGGAAGCAAGATGCTTTGGGGCCCAACCCGCCCTTTGGAAAGAAGCCTGCACGTTGTGCCTTTCAGCTCAGGGCCAATGTAGAACACCCAGAGCAGAAGTTCTACTTCAGCCAGATCAGGCCTGCAAAGAAACTCGTTTCACAGGCCTTTGTAAGAGATGTTCCCGGTAGGCTGTAAGAGCACTGTGCAGAGCGAGTTGTTTCTTAGCTTCCCAAAGAGCTGGAAGCAAGATGCTTTGGGGCCCAACTCGCCCTTTGGAAAGAAGCCTGCACGCTGTGCCTTTCAGCTCTAGGGCAATGTAGCACACGCAGAGAGAAGTTCTACTTCAGCCAGATCAGGCCTGCAAAGAAACTGCGTTGCACAGGCCTTTGGAAGAGATGTTCCCGGTAGGCTGTAAGAGCACTGTGCAGAGCGAGTTGTTTCTTAGCTTCCCAAAGAGCTGGAAGCAAGATGCTTTGGGGCCCAACTCGCCCTTTGGAAAGAAGCCTGCACGTTGTGCCTTACAGCTCTAGGCCAATGTAGCACACCCAGAGCAGGTCAACTTCAGCCAGATCAGGCCTGCAAAGAAACTGCGTTTCACAGGCCTTTGTAAGAGATGTTCCCGGTAGGCTGTAAGAGCACTGTGCAGAGCGAGTTGTTTCTTAGCTTCCCAAAGAGCTGGAAGCAAGAGCTTTGGGGTCCAAATCGCCCTTTGGAAAGAAGCCTGCACGTTGTGCCTTTCAGCTCTAGGGCAATGTAGCACACCCAGAGCAGAAGTTCTACTTCAGCCAGATCAGGCCTGCAAAGAAACTGCGTTTGAGATGCCTTTGTAAGAGATGTTCCCGGTAGGCTGTAAAAGCACTGTGCAGAGCGAGTTGTTTCTTAGCTTCCCAAAGAGCTGGAAGCAAGATTCTTTGGGGCCAACTCGCCCTTTGGAAAGAAGCCTGCACGTTGTGCCTTTCAGCTCTAGGGCAATGTAGCACACCCAGATCAGAAGTTCTACTTCAGCCAGATCAGGCCTGCAAAGAAACTGCGTTTCACAGGCCTTTGTAAGAGATGTTCCCAGTAGGCTGTAAGAGCACTGTGCAGAGCGAGTTGTTTCTTAGCTTCCCAAAGAGCTGGAAGCAAGATGCTTTGGGGCCCAACTCGCCCTTTGGAAAGAAGCCTGCACGTTGTTCCTTTCAGCTTAGGGCCAATGTAGAACACCCAGAGCAGAAGTTCTACTTCAGCCATATCAGGCCTGCAAAGAAACTCGTTTCACAGGCCTTTGTAAGAGATGTTCCCGGTAGGCTGTAAGAGCACTGTGCAGAGCGAGTTGTTTCATAGCTAGCCCAAAGAGCTGGAAGCAAGATGCTTTGGGGCCCAACTCGCCCTTTGGAAAGAAGCCTGCACGTTGTGCCTTTCAGCTCTAGGGCCATGTAGCACACCCAGAGCAGAAGTTCTACTTCAGCCAGATCAGGCCTGCAAAGAAACTGCGTTTCACAGGCCTTTGGAAGAGATGTTCCCGGTAGGCTGTAAGAGCACTGTGGAGAGCGACTTGTTTCTTAGCTTCCCAAAGAGCTGGAAGCAAGATGCTTTGGGGCCCAACCCGCCCTTTGGAAAGAAGCCTGCACGTTGTGCCTTTCAGCTCAGGGCCAATGTAGAACACCCAGAGCAGAAGTTCTACTTCAGCCAGATCAGGCCTGCAAAGAAACTCGTTTCACAGGCCTTTGTAAGAGATGTTCCCGGTAGGCTGTAAGAGCACTGTGCAGAGCGAGTTGTTTCTTAGCTTCCCAAAGAGCTGGAAGCAAGATGCTTTGGGGCCCAACTCGCCCTTTGGAAAGAAGCCTGCACGCTGTGCCTTTCAGCTCTAGGGCAATGTAGCACACGCAGAGCAGAAGTTCTACTTCAGCCAGATCAGGCCTGCAAAGAAACTGCGTTGCACAGGCCTTTGGAAGAGATGTTCCCGGTAGGCTGTAAGAGCACTGTGCAGAGCGAGTTGTTTCTTAGCTTCCCAAAGAGCTGGAAGCAAGATGCTTTGGGGCCCAACTCGCCCTTTGGAAAGAAGCCTGCACGTTGTGCCTTACAGCTCTAGGCCAATGTAGCACACCCAGAGCAGTTCAACTTCAGCCAGATCAGGCCTGCAAAGAAACTGCGTTTCACAGGCCTTTGGAAGAGATGTTCCCGGTAGGCTGTAAGAGCACTGTGCAGAGCGAGTTGTTTCTTAGCTTCCCAAAGAGCTGGAAGCAAGGTGCTTTGGGGCCCAACTCGCCCTTTGGAAAGAAGACTGCACGTTGTGCCTTTCAGCTCTAGGCCAATGTAGCACACCCAGAGCAGAAGTTCCACTTCAGCCAGATCAGGCCTGCAAAGAAACTGCGTTTCACAGGCCTTTGTAAGAGATGTTCCCGGTAGGCTGTAAGAGCACTGTGCAGAGCGAGTTGTTTCTTAGCTTCCCAAAGAGCTGGAAGCAAGATGCTTTGGGGCCCAACTCGCCCTTTGGAAAGAAGCCTGCACGTTGTGCCTTTCAGCTCTAGGGCAATGTAGCACACCCAGAGCAGAAGTTCCACTTCAGCCAGATCAGGCCGGCAAAAAAACTGCGTTTGAGAGGCCTTTGTAAGAGATGTTCCCGGTAGGCTGTAACAGCACTGTGCAGAGCGAGTTGTTTCTTAGCTTCCCAAAGAGCTGGAAGCAAGATGCTTTGGGGCCCAACTCGCCCTTTGGAAAGAAGCCTGCACGTTGTGCCTTTCAGCTCTAGGCCAATGTAGCACACCCAGAGCAGAAGTTCTACTTCAGCCAGATCAGGCCTGCAAAGAAACTGCGTTTCACAGGCCTTTGTAAGAGATGTTCCCGGTAGGCTGTAAGAGCACTGTGCAGAGCGAGTTGTTTCTTCGCTTTCCAAAGAGCTGGAAGCAAGATGCTTTGGGGCCCAACTCGCCCTTTGGAAAGAAGCCTGCACGTTGTGCCTTTCAGCTCTAGGGCAATGTAGCACACCCAGAGAAGAAGTTCTACTTCAGCCAGCTCAGACCTGCAAAGAAACTGCGTTTCACAGGCCTTTGTAAGAGATGCTCCCGGTAGGCTATAAGAGCACTGCGCACAGCGAGTTGTTTCTTAGCTTGCCAAAGAGCTGGAAGCAAGATGCTTTGGGGCCCAACTCGCCCTTTGGAAAGAAGCCTGCACGTTGTGCCTTTCAGCTCTAGGGCAATGTAGCACACCCAGAGCAGAAGTTCTACTTCAGCCAGATCAGGCCTGCAAAGAAACTGCGTTTCACAGGCCTTTGTAAGAGATGTTCCCGGTAGGCTGTAAGAGCACTGTGCAGAGCGAGTTGTTCTTAGCTTCCCAAAGAGCTGGAAGCAAGATGCTTTGGGGCCCAACTCGCCCTTTGGAAAGAAGCCTGCACGTTGTGCCTTACAGCTCTAGGCCAATGTAGCACACCCAGAGCAGTTCAACTTCAGCCAGATCAGGCCTGCAAAGAAACTGCGTTTCACAGGCCTTTGGAAGAGATGTTCCCGGTAGGCTGTAAGAGCACTGTGCAGAGCGAGTTGTTTCTTAGCTTCCCAAAGAGCTGGAAGCAAGGTGCTTTGGGGCCCAACTCGCCCTTTGGAAAGAAGACTGCACGTTGTGCCTTTCAGCTCTAGGCCAATGTAGCACACCCAGAGCAGAAGTTCCACTTCATCCAGATCAGGCCTGCAAAGAAACTGCGTTTCATAGGCCTTTGTAAGAGATGTTCCCGGTAGGCTGTAAGAGCACTGTGCAGAGCGAGTTGTTTCTTAGCTTCCCAAAGAGCTGGAAGCAAGATGCTTTGGGGCCCAAATCGCCCTTTGGAAAGAAGCCTGCACGTTGTGCCTTTCAGCTCTAGGGCAATGTAGCACACCCAGAGCAGAAGTTCCACTTCAGCCAGATCAGGCCGGCAAAAAAACTGCGTTTGAGAGGCCTTTGTAAGAGATGTTCCCGGTAGGCTGTAACAGCACTGTGCAGAGCGAGTTGTTTCTTAGCTTCCCAAAGAGCTGGAAGCAAGATGCTTTGGGGCCCAACTCGCCCTTTGGAAAGAAGCCTGCACGTTGTGCCTTTCAGCTCTAGGCCAATGTAGCACACCCAGAGCAGAAGTTCTACTTCAGCCAGATCAGGCCTGCAAAGAAACTGCGTTTCACAGGCCTTTGTAAGAGATGTTCCCGGTAGGCTGTAAGAGCACTGTGCAGAGCGAGTTGTTTCTTAGCTTTCCAAAGAGCTGGAAGCAAGATACTTTGTGCCCTACTCGCCCTTTGGAAAGAAGCCTGCACGTTGTGCCTTTCAGCTCTAGGGCAATGTGGCACACCCAGAGCAGAAGTTCTACTTCAGCCAGCTCAGGCCTGCAAAGAAACTGCGTTTCACAGGCCTTTGTAAGAGATGCTCACGGTAGGCTGTAAGAGCACTGCGCACAGCGAGTTGTTTCTTAGCTTCCCAAAGAGCTGGAAGCAAGATGCTTTGGGGCCCAACTCGCCCTTTGGAAAGAAGCCTGCACGTTGAGCCTTTCAGCTCTAGGTCCATGTAGCACACCCAGAGCAGAAGTTCTACTTCAGCCAGATCAGGCCTGCAAAGAAACTGCATTTCACAGGCCTTTGTAAGAGATGTTCCCGGTAGGCTGTAAGAGCACTGTGCAGAGCGAGTTGTTCTTAGCTTCCCAAAGAGCTGGAAGCAAGATGCTTTGGGGCCCAACTCACCCTTTGGAAAGAAGCCTGCACGTTGTGCCTTTCAGCTCTAGGCCAATGTAGCACACCCAGAGCAGAAGTTCTACTTCAGCCAGACCAGGCCTGCAAAGAAACTGCGTTTCACAGGCCTTTGTAAGAGATGTTCCCGGTAGGCTGTAAGAGCACTGTGCAGAGCGAGTTGTTTCTTAGCTTCCCAAAGAGCTGGAAGCAAGATGCTTAGGGGCCCAACTCGCCCTTTGGAAAGAAGCCTGCACGTTGTGCCTTTCAGCTCTAGGCCAATGTAGCACACCCAGAGCAGAAGTTCTACTTCAGCCAGATCAGGCCTGCAAAGAAACTGCGTTTCACAGGCCTTTGGAAGAGATGTTCCCGGTAGGCTGTAAGAGCACTGTGCAGAGCGAGTTGTTTCTTAGCTTCCCAAGGAGCTGGAAGCAAGATGCTTTGCGGCCCAACTCGCCCTTAGCAAAGAAGCCTGCACGCTGTGCCTTTCAGCTCTAGGGCAATGGAGCACACGCAGAGCAGAAGTTCTAGTTCAGCCAGATCAGGCCTGCAAAGAAACTGCGTTTCACAGGCCTTTGTAAGAGATGTTCCCGGTAGGCTGTAAGAGCACTGTGCAGAGCGAGTTGTTTCTTAGCTTCCCAAAGAGCTGGAAGCAAGATGCTTTGGGGCACAACTCGCCCTTTGGAAAGAAGCCTGCACGTTGTGCCTTTCAGCTCAGGGCCAATGTAGAACACCCAGAGCAGAAGTTCTACTTCAGCCATATCAGGCCTGCAAAGAAACTGCGTTTCACAGGCCTTTGTAAGAGATGTTCCCTCTAGGCTGTAAGAGCACTGTGCAGAGCGAGTTGTTTCTTAGCTTCCCAAAGAGCTGGAAGCAAGATGCTTTGGGGCCCAACTCGCCCTTTGGAAAGAAGCCTGCACGTTGTGCCTTTCAGCTCTAGGCCAATGTAGCACACCCAGAGCAGAAGTTCTACTTCAGCCAGATCAGGCCTGCAAAGAAACAGCGTTTGAGATGCCTTTGTAAGCGTTGTTCCCGGTAGGCTGTAAAAGCACTGTGCAGAGCGAGTTGTTTCTTAGCTTCCCAAAGAGCTGGAAGCAAGATGCTTTTGAGCCCAACTCGCCCTTTGGAAACAGGCCTGCACGTTGTGCCCTTCAGCTCTAGGGCAATGTAGCACACCCAGAGCAGAAGTTCTAGTTCAGCGTGATCAGGCCTGCAAAGAAACTGCATTTCACAGGCCTTTGTAAGTGATGGTCCCGGTGGGCTGTAAGAGCACTGTGCAGAGCGAGTTGTTTCATAGCTAGCCCAAAGAGCTGGAAGCAAGATGCTTTGGGGCCCAACTCGCCTTTTGGAAAGAAGCCTGCACATTGTGCCTTTCAGCTCTAGGGCCATGTAGCACACCCAGAGCAGAAGATCTACTTCAGCCAGATCAGGCCTGCAAAGAAACTGCGTTTCACAGGCCTTTGGAAGAGATGTTCCCGGTAGGCTGTAAGAGCACTGTGCAGAGCGAGTTGTTTCTTAGCTTCCCAAAGAGCTGGAAGCAAGATGCTTTGGGGCCCAACTCGCCCTTTGGAAAGAAGCCTGCACGTTGTGCCTTTCAGCTCTAGGGCAATGTAGCACACCCAGAGCAGAAGTTCTAGTTCAGCCAGATCAGGCCTGCAAAGAAACTGCGTTTCACAGGCCTTTGTAAGAGATGTTCCCGGTAGGCTGTAAGAGCACTGTGCAGAGCGAGTTGTTTCTTAGCTTTCCAAAGAGCTGGAAGCAAGATACTTTGGGGCCCTACTCACCCTTTGGAAAGAAGCCTGCACGTTGTGCCTTTCAGCTCTAGGGCAATGTGGCACACCCAGAGCAGAAGTTCTACTTCAACCAGATCAGGCCTGCAAATAAACTGCGTTTCACAGGCCTTTGTAAGAGATGCTCACGGTAGGCTGTAAGAGCACTGTGCAGAGCGAGTTGTTTCTTAGCTTCCCAAAGAGCTGGAAGCAAGATGCTTTGGGGCCCAACTCGCCCTTTGGAAAGAAGCCTGCACGTTGTGCCTTTCAGCTCTAGGCCAATGTAGCACACCCAGAGCAGAAGTTCTACTTCAGCCAGATCAGGACTGCAAAGAAACTGCGTTTCACAGGCCTTTGTAAGAGATGTTCCCCGTAGGCTGTAAGAGCACTGTGCAGAGCGAGTTGTTTCTTAGCTTCCCAAGGAGCTGGAAGCAAGATACTTTGCGGCCCAACTCGCCCTTTTCAAAGAAGCCTGCACGTTGTGCCTTTCAGCTCTAGGGCAATGTAGCACACGCAGAGCAGAAGTTCTAGTTCAGCCAGATCAGGCCTGCAAAGAAACAGCGTTTCACAGGCCTTTGTAAGAGATGGTCCCGGTAGGCTGTAAGAGCACTGTGCAGAGCGAGTTGTTTCTTAGCTTCCCAAAGAGCTGGAAGCAAGATGCTTTGGGGCCCAACTCGCCCTTTGGAAAGAAACCTGCACGTTGTGCCTTTCAGCTCTAGGCTAATGTAGCACACCCAGAGCAGAAGTTCTACTTCAGCCAGATCAGGCCTGCAAAGAAACTGCGTTTGAGATGCCTTTGTAAGAGATGTTCCCGGTAGGCTGTAAAAGCACTGTGCAGAGCGAGTTGTTTCTTAGCTTCCCAAAGAGCTGGAAGCAAGATGCTTTGGGGCCCAACTCGCCTTTTGGAAAGAAGCCTGCACATTGTGCCTTTCAGCTCTAGGGCCATGTAGCACACCCAGAGCAGAAGTTCTACTTCAGCCAGATCAGGCCTGCAAAGAAACTGCGTTTCACAAGCCTTTGGAAGAGATGTTCCCGGTAGGCTGTAAGAGCACTGTGCAGAGCGAGTTGTTTCTTAGCTTTCCAAAGAGCTGGAAGCAAGATGCTTTGGGGCCCAACTCGCCCTTTGGAAAGAAGCCTGCACGTTGTGCCTTTCAGCTCTAGGGCAATGTAGCACACCCAGAGCAGAAGTTCTAGTTCAGCCAGATCAGGCCTGCAAAGAAACTGCGTTTCACAGGCCTTTGTAAGAGATGTTCCCGGTAGGCTGTAAGAGCACTGTGCAGAGCGAGTTGTTTCTTAGCTTTCCAAAGAGCTGGAAGCAAGATACTTTGGCGCCCTACTCACCCTTTGGAAAGAAGCCTGCACGTTGTGCCTTTCAGCTCTAGGGCAATGTGGCACACCCAGAGCAGAAGTTCTACTTCAACCAGATCAGGCCTGCAAATAAACTGCGTTTCACAGGCCTTTGTAAGAGATGCTCACGGTAGGCTCTAAGAGCACTGCGCACAGCGAGTTGTTTCTTAGCTTCCCAAAGAGCTGGAAGCAAGATGCTTTGGGGCGCAACTCGCCCTTTGGAAAGAAGCCTGCACGTTGAGCCTTTCAGCTCTAGGTCCATGTAGCACACCAAGAGCAGAAGTTCTACTTCAGCCAGATCAGGCCTGCAAAGAAACTGCGTTTCACAGGCATTTGTAAGAGATGTTCCCGGTAGGCTGTAAGAGCACTGTGCACAGCGAGTTGTTTCATAGCTAGCCCAAAGAGCTGGAAGCAAGATGCTTTGGGGCCCAACTTGCCTTTTGGAAAGAAGCCAGCACATTGTGCCTTTCAGCTCTAGGGCCATGTAGCACACCCAGAGCAGAAGTTCTACTTCAGCCAGATCAGGCCTGCAAAGAAACTGCGTTTCACAGGCCTTTGTAAGAGATGTTCCCGGTAGGCTGTAAGAGCACTGTGCAGAGCGAGTTGTTTCTTAGCTTCCCAAAGAGCTGGAAGCAAGATGCTTTGGGGCCCAACTCGCCCTTTGGAAAGAAGCCTGCACGTTGTGCCTTTCAGCTCTAGGCCAATGTAGCACACCCAGAGCAGAAGTTCTACTTCAGCCAGATCAGGCCTGCAAAGAAACTGCGTTTCACAGGCCTTTGTAAGAGATGTTCCCCGTAGGCTGTAAGAGCACTGTGCAAAGCGAGTTGTTTCTTAGCTTCCCAAGGAGCTGGAAGCAAGATACTTTGCGGCCCAACTCGCCCTTTTCAAAGAAGCCTGCACGTTGTGCCTTTCAGCTCTAGGGCAATGTAGCACACGCAGAGCAGAAGTTCTAGTTCAGCCAGATCAGGCCTGCAAAGAAACAGCGTTTCACAGGCCTTTGTAAGAGATGGTCCCTGTAGGCTGTAAGAGCACTGTGCAGAGCGAGTTGTTTCTTAGCTTCCCAAAGAGCTGGAAGCAAGATGCTTTGGGGCCCAACTCGCCCTTTGGAAAGAAGCCTGCACGTTGTGCCTTTCAGCTCTAGGCCAATGTAGCACACCCAGAGCAGAAGTTCTACTTCAGCCAGATCAGGCCTGCAAAGAAACTGCGTTTGAGATGCCTTTGTAAGAGATGTTCCCGGTAGGCTGTAAAAGCACTGTGCAGAGCGAGTTGTTTCTTAGCTTCCCAAAGAGCTGGAAGCAAGATGCTTTGGGGCCCAACTCGCCCTTTGGAAAGAAGCCTGCACGTTGCGCCTTTCAGCTCTAGGGCAATGTAGCACACCCAGATCAGAAGTTCTACTTCAGCCAGATCAGGCCTGCAAAGAAACTGCGTTTCACAGGCCTTTGTAAGAGATGTTCCCAGTAGGCTTTAAGAGCACTGTGCAGAGCGAGTTGTTTCTTAGCTTCCCAAAGAGCTGGAAGCAAGATGCTTTGGGGCCCAACTCGCCCTTTGGAAAGAAGCCTGCACGTTGTGCCTTTCAGCTCAGGGCCAATGTAGAACACCCAGAGCAGAAGTTCTACTTCAGCCATATCAGGCCTGCAAAGAAACTCGTTTCACAGGCCTTTGTAAGAGATGTTCCCGGTAGGCTGTAAGAGCACTGTGCAGAGCGAGTTGTTTCTTAGCTTCCCAAAGAGCTGGAAGCAAGATGCTTTGGGGCCCAACTCGCCCTTTGGAAAGAAGCCTGCACGCTGTGCCTTTCAGCTCTAGGGCAATGTAGCACATGCAGAGCAGAAGTTCTACTTCAGCCAGATCAGGCCTGCAAAGAAACTGCGTTTCACAGGCCTTTGTAAGAGATGTTCCCGGTAGGCTGTAAGAGCACTGTGCAGAGCGAGTTGTTTCATAGCTAGCCCAAAGAGCTGGAAGCAAGATGCTTTGGGGCCCAACTCGCCCTTTGGAAAGAAGCCTGCACGTTGTGCCTTTCAGCTCTAGGGCCATGTAGCACACCCAGAGCAGAAGTTCTACTTCAGCCAGATCAGGCCTGCAAAGAAACTGCGTTTCACAGGCCTTTGTAAGAGATGTTCCCGGTAGGCTGTAAGAGCACTGTGCAGAGCGACTTGTTTCTTAGCTTCCCAAAGAGCTGGAAGCAAGATGCTTTGGGGCCCAACTCGCCCTTTGGAAAGAAGCCTGCACGTTGTGCCTTTCAGCTCAGGGCCAATGTAGAACACCCAGAGCAGAAGTTCTACTTCAGCCAGATCAGGCCTGCAAAGAAACTCGTTTCACAGGCCTTTGTAAGAGATGTTCCCGGTAGGCTGTAAGAGCACTGTGCAGAGCGAGTTGTTTCTTAGCTTCCCAAAGAGCTGGAAGCAAGATGCTTTGGGGCCCAACTCGCCCTTTGGAAAGAAGCCTGCACGCTGTGCCTTTCAGCTCTAGGGCAATGTAGCACACGCAGAGCAGAAGTTCTACTTCAGCCAGATCAGGCCTGCAAAGAAACTGCGTTTCACAGGCCTTTGGAAGAGATGTTCCCGGTAGGCTGTAAGAGCACTGTGCAGAGCGAGTTGTTTCTTAGCTTCCCAAAGAGCTGGAAGCAAGATGCTTTGGGGCCCAAATCGCCCTTTGGAAAGAAGCCTGCACGTTGTGCCTTTCAGCTCTAGGGCAATGTAGCACACCCAGAGCAGAAGTTCCACTTCAGCCAGATCAGGCCTGCAAAGAAACTGCGTTTCACAGGCCTTTGTAATAGATGTTCCCGGTAGGCTGTAAGAGCACTGTGCAGAGCGTGTTGTTTCTTAGCTTCCCAAGGAGCTGGAAGCAAGATGCTTTGGGGCCCAACTCGCCCTTTGGAAAGAAGCCTGCACGTTGTGCCTTTCAGCTCTAGGGCAATGTAGCACACCCAGAGCAGAAGTTCTACATCAGCCAGATCAGGCCTGCAAAGAAAGTGAGTTTCACAGGCCTTTGTAAGAGATGTTCCCGGTAGGCTGTAAGAGCACTGTGCAGAGCGAGTTGTTTCTTAGCTTCCCAAAGAGCTGGAAGCAAGATGCTTTGCGGCCCAACACGCGCTTTGGAAAGAAGCCTGCACGTTGTGCCTTTCAGCTCTAGGCCAATGTAGCACACCCAGAGCAGAAGTTCTACTTCAGCCAGATCAGGCCTGCAAAGAAACTGCGTTTCACAGGCCTTTGTAAGAGATGTTCCCCGTAGGCTGTAAGAGCACTGTGCAGAGCGAGTTGTTTCTTAGCTTCCCAAGGAGCTGGAAGCAAGATGCTTTGCGGCCCAACTCGCCCTTTGGAAAGAAGCCTGCACGTTGTGCCTTTCAGCTCTAGGGCAATGTAGCACACGCAGAGCAGAAGTTCTAGTTCAGCCAGATCAGGCCTGCAAAGAAACTGCGTTTCACAGGCCTTTGTAAGAGATGTTCCCGGTAGGCTGTAAGAGCACTGTGCAGAGCGAGTTGTTTCTTAGCTTCCCAAAGAGCTGGAAGCAAGATGCTTTGGGGCCCAACTCGCCCTTTGGAAAGAAGCCTGCACGTTGTGCCTTTCAGCTCTAGGCCAATGTAGCACACCCAGAGCAGAAGTTCTACTTCAGCCAGCTCAGGCCGGCAAAGAAACTGCGTTTGAGAGGCCTTTGAAAGAGATGTTCCCGGTAGGCTGTAACAGCACTGTGCAGAGCGAGTTCTTTCTTAGCTTCCCAAAGAGCTGGAAGCAAGATGCTTCGGGGCCCAACTCGCCCTTTGGAAAGAAGCCTGCACGTTGTGCCTTTCAACTCTAGGCCAAGGTAGCACACCCAGAGCAGAAGTTCTAGTTCAGCCAGATCAGGCCTGCAAAGAAACTGCGTTTCACAGGCCTTTGTAAGAGATGTTCCCGGTAGGCTGTAAGAGCACTGTGCAGAGCGAGTTGTTTCTTAGCTTTCCACAGAGCTGGAAGCAAGATACTTTGGGGCCCTACTCGCCCTTTGGAAAGAAGCCTGCACGTTGTGCCTTTCAGCTCTAGGGCAATGTGGCACACCCAGAGCAGAAGTTCTACTTCAGCCAGCTCAGGCCTGCAAAGAAACTGCGTTTCACAGGCCTTTGTAAGAGATGCTCACGGTAGGCTGTAAGAGCACTGCGCACAGCGAGTTGTTTCTTAGCTTCCCAAAGAGCTGGAAGCAAGATGCTTTGGGGCCCAACTCGCCCTTTGGAAAGAAGCCTGCACGTTGTGCCTTACAGCTCTAGGCCAATGTAGCACACCCAGAGCAGGTCAACTTCAGCCAGATCAGGCCTGCAAAGAAACTGCGTTTCACAGGCCTTTGGAAGAGATGTTCCCGGTAGGCTGTAAGAGCACTGTGCAGAGCGAGTTGTTTCTTAGCTTCCCAAAGAGCTGGAAGCAAGGTGCTTTGGGGCCCAACTCGCCCTTTGGAAAGAAGACTGCACGTTGTGCCTTTCAGCTCTAGGCCAATGTAGCACACCCAGAGCAGAAGTTCTACTTTAGCCAGATCAGGCCTGCAAAGAAACTGCGTTTCACAGGCCTTTGTAAGAGATGTTCCCGGTAGGCTGTAAGAGCACTGTGCAGAGCGAGTTGTTTCTTAGCTTCCCAAAGAGCTGGAAGCAAGATGCTTTGGGGTCCAAATCGCCCTTTGGAAAGAAGCCTGCACGTTGTGCCTTTCAGCTCTAGGGCAATGTAGCACACCCAGAGCAGAAGTTCTACTTCAGCCAGATCAGGCCTGCAAAGAAACTGAGTTTGAGATGCCTTTGTAAGAGATGTTCCCGGTAGGCTGTAAAAGCACTGTGCAGAGCGAGTTGTTTCTTAGCTTCCCAAAGAGCTGGAAGCAAGATGCTTTGGGGCCAACTCGCCCTTTGGAAAGAAGCCTGCACGTTGTGCCTTTCAGCTCTAGGGCAATGTAGCACACCCAGATCAGAAGTTCTACTTCAGCCAGATCAGGCCTGCAAAGAAACTGCGTTTCACAGGCCTTTGTAAGAGATGTTCCCAGTAGGCTGTAAGAGCACTGTGCAGAGCGAGTTGTTTCTTAGCTTCCCAAAGAGCTGGAAGCAAGATGCTTTGGGGCCCAACTCGCCCTTTGGAAAGAAGCCTGCACGTTGTTCCTTTCAGCTTAGGGCCAATGTAGAACACCCAGAGCAGAAGTTCTACTTCAGCCATATCAGGCCTGCAAAGAAACTCGTTTCACAGGCCTTTGTAAGAGATGTTCCCGGTAGGCTGCAAGAGCACTGTGCAGAGCGAGTTGTTTCTTAGATTACCAAAGAGCTGGAAGCAAGATGCTTTGGGGCCCAACTCGCCCTTTGGAAAGAAGCCTGCACGCTGTGCCTTTCAGCTCTAGGGCAATGTACCACATGCAGAGCAGAAGTTCTACTTCAGCCAGATCAGGCCTGCAAAGAAACTGCGTTTCACAGGCCTTTGTAAGAGATGTTCCCGGTAGGCTGTAAGAGCACTGTGCAGAGCGAGTTGTTTCATAGCTAGCCCAAAGAGCTGGAAGCAAGATGCTTTGGGGCCCAACTCGCCCTTTGGAAAGAAGCCTGCACGTTGTGCCTTTCAGCTCTAGGGCCATGTAGCACACCCAGAGCAGAAGTTCTACTTCAGCCAGATCAGGCCTGCAAAGAAACTGCGTTTCACAGGCCTTTGTAAGAGATGTTCCCGGTAGGCTGTAAGAGCACTGTGCAGAGCGACTTGTTTCTTAGCTTCCCAAAGAGCTGGAAGCAAGATGCTTTGGGGCCCAACCCGCCCTTTGGAAAGAAGCCTGCACGTTGTGCCTTTCAGCTCAGGGCCAATGTAGAACACCCAGAGCAGAAGTTCTACTTCAGCCAGATCAGGCCTGCAAAGAAACTCGTTTCACAGGCCTTTGTAAGAGATGTTCCCGGTAGGCTGTAAGAGCACTGTGCAGAGCGAGTTGTTTCTTAGCTTCCCAAAGAGCTGGAAGCAAGATGCTTTGGGGCCCAACTCGCCCTTTGGAAAGAAGCCTGCACGCTGTGCCTTTCAGCTCTAGGGCAATGTAGCACACGCAGAGCAGAAGTTCTACTTCAGCCAGATCAGGCCTGCAAAGAAACTGCGTTGCACAGGCCTTTGGAAGAGATGTTCCCCGTAGGCTGTAAGAGCACTGTGCAGAGCGAGTTGTTTCTTAGCTTCCCAAAGAGCTGGAAGCAAGATGCTTTGGGGCCCAACTCGCCCTTTGGAAAGAAGCCTGCACGTTGTGCCTTACAGCTCTAGGCCAATGTAGCACACCCAGAGCAGTTCAACTTCAGCCAGATCAGGCCTGCAAAGAAACTGCGTTTCACAGGCCTTTGGAAGAGATGTTCCCGGTAGGCTGTAAGAGCACTGTGCAGAGCGAGTTGTTTCTTAGCTTCCCAAGGAGCTGGAAGCAAGATGCTTTGCGGCCCAACTCGCCCTTTGCAAAGAAGCCTGCACGCTGTGCCTTTCAGCTCTAGGGCGATGTAGCACACGCAGAGCAGAAGTTCTAGTTCAGACAGATCAGGCCTGCAAAGAAACTGCGTTTCACAGGCCTTTGTAAGAGATGTTCCCGGTAGGCTGTAAGAGCACTGTGCAGAGCGAGTTGTTTCTTAGCTTCCCAAAGAGCTGGAAGCAAGATGCTTTGGGGTCCCACTCGCCCTTTGGAAAGAAGCCTGCACGTTGTGCCTTTCAGCTCTAGGGCAATGTAGCACACCCAGAGCAGAAGTTCTACTTCAGCCAGATCAGGCCTGCAAAGAAACTGCGTTTGAGATGCCTTTGTAAGAGATGTTCCCGGTAGGCTGTAAAAGCACTGTGCAGAGCGAGTTGTTTCTTAGCTTCCCAAAGAGCTGGAAGCAAGATGCTTTGGGGCCCAACTCGCCCTTTGGAAAGAAGCCTGCACGTTGTGCCTTTCAGCTCAGGGCCAATGTAGAACACCCAGAGCAGAAGTTCTACTTCAGCCATATCAGGCCTGCAAAGAAACTCGTTTCACAGGCCTTTGTAAGAGATGTTCCCGGTAGGCTGTAAGAGCACTGTGCAGAGCGAGTTGTTTCTTAGCTTCCCAAAGAGCTGGAAGCAAGATGCTTTGGGGCCCAACTCGCCCTTTGGAAAGAAGCCTGCACGCTGTGCCTTTCAGCTCTAGGCCAATGTAGCACACGCAAAGCCGAAGTTCTACTTCAGCCAGATCAGGCCTGCAAAGAAACTGCGTTTCACAGGCCTTTGGAAGAGATGTTCCCGGTAGGCTGTAAGAGCACTGTGCAGAGCGAGTTGTTTCTTAGCTTCCCAAAGAGCTGGAAGCAAGATGCTTTGGGGCCCAAATCGCCCTTTGGAAAGAAGCCTGCACGTTGTGCCTTTCAGCTCTAGGGCAATGTAGCACACCCAGAGCAGAAGTTCCACTTCAGCCAGATCAGGCCTGCAAAGAAACTGCGTTTCACAGGCCTTTGTAAGAGATGTTCCCGGTAGGCTGTAAGAGCACTGTGCAGAGCGAGTTGTTTCTTAGCTTCCCAAGGAGCTGGAAGCAAGATGCTTTGGGGCCCAACTCGCCCTTTGGAAAGAAGCCTGCACGTTGTGCCTTTCAGCTCTAGGGCAATGTAGCACACCCAGAGCAGAAGTTCTACATCAGCCAGATCACGCCTGCAAAGAAACTGAGTTTCACAGGCCTTTGTAAGAGATGTTCCCCGTAGGCTGTAAGAGCACTGTGCAGAGCGAGTTGTTTCTTAGCTTCCCAAAGAGCTGGAAGCAAGATGCTTTGCGGCCCAACTCGCCCTTTGGAAAGATGCCTGCACGTTGTTCCTTTCAGCTCTAGGGCAATGTAGCACACCCAGAGCAGAAGTTCTACTTCAGCCAGATCAGGCCTGCAAAGAAACTGCATTTCACAGGCCTTTGTAGTGATGCTCCCGGTGGGCTGTAAGAGCACTGTGCAGAGCGAGTTGTTTCATAGCTAGCCCAATGAGCTGGAAGCAAGATGCTTTGGGGCCCAACTCACCCTTTGGAAAGAAGCCTGCACGTTGTGCCTTTCAGCTCTAGGCCAATGTAGCACACCCAGAGCAGAAGTTCTACTTCAGCCAGCTCAGGCCGGCAAAGAAACTGCGTTTGAGAGGCCTTTGAAAGAGATGTTCCCGGTAGGCTGTAACAGCACTGTGCAGAGCGAGTTCTTTCTTAGCTTCTCAAAGAGCTGGAAGCAAGATGCTTCGGGGCCCAACTCGCCCTTTGGAAAGAAGCCTGCACGTTGTGCCTTTCAACTCTAGGCCAATGTAGCACACCCAGAGCAGAAGTTCTAGTTCAGCCAGATCAGGCCTGCAAAGAAACTGCGTTTCACAGGCCTTTGTAAGAGATGTTCCCGGTAGGCTGTAAGAGCACTGTGCAGAGCGAGTTGTTTCTTAGCTTTCCACAGAGCTGGAAGCAAGATACTTTGGGGCCCTACTCGCCCTTTGGAAAGAAGCCTGCACGTTGTGCCTTTCAGCTCTAGGGCCGTGTAGCACACCCAGAGCAGAAGTTCTACTTCAGCCAGATCAGGCCTGCAAAGAAACTGCGTTTCACAGGCCTTTGTAAGAGATGCTCACGGTAGGCTGTAAGAGCACTGCGCACAGCGAGTTGTTTCTTAGCTTCCCAAAGAGCTGGAAGCAAGATGCTTTGGGGCCCAACTCGCCCTTTGGAAAGAAGCCTGCACGTTGAGCCTTTCAGCTCTAGGTCCATGTAGCACACCCAGAGCAGAAGTTCCACTTCAGCCAGATCAGGCCTGCAAAGAAAATGCGTTGCACAGGCCTTTGTAAGAGATGTTCCCGGTAGGCTGTAAGAGCACTGTGCAGAGCGAGTTGTTCTTAGCTTCCCAAAGAGCTGGAAGCAAGATGCTTTGGGGCCCAACTCACCCTTTGGAAAGAAGCCTGCACGTTGTGCCTTTCAGCTCTAGGCCAATGTAGCACACCCAGAGCAGAAGTTCTACTTCAGCCAGACCAGGCCTGCAAAGAAACTGCGTTTCACAGGCCTTTGTAAGAGATGTTCCCGGTAGGCTGTAAGAGCACTGTGCAGAGCGAGTTGTTTCTTAGCTTCCCAAAGAGCTGGAAGCAAGATGCTTTGGGGCCCAACTCGCCCTTTGGAAAGAAGCCTGCACGTTGTGCCTTTCAGCTCTAGGCCAATGTAGCACACCCAGAGCAGAAGTTCTACTTCAGCCAGATCAGGCCTGCAAAGAAACTGCGTTTCACAGGCCTTTGGAAGAGATGTTCCCGGTAGGCTGTAAGAGCACTGTGCAGAGCGAGTTGTTTCTTAGCTTCCCAAGGAGCTGGAAGCAAGATGCTTTGCGGCCCAACTCGCCCTTTGCAAAGAAGCCTGCACACTGTGCCTTTCAGCTCTAGGGCAATGTAGCACACGCAGAGCAGAAGTTCTAGTTCAGCCAGATCAGGCCTGCAAAGAAACTGCATTTCACAGGCCTTTGTAAGTGATGGTCCCGGTAGGCTGTAAGAGCACTGTGCAGAGCGAGTTGTTTCATAGCTAGCCCAAAGAGCTGGAAGCAAGATGCTTTGGGGACCAACTCGCCTTTTGGAAAGAAGCCTGCACATTGTGCCTTTCAGCTCTAGGGCCATGTAGCACACCCAGAGCAGAAGTTCTACTTCAGCCAGATCAGGCCTGCAAAGACACTGCGTTTCACAGGCCTTTGTAAGAGATGTTCCCCGTAGGCTGTAAGAGCACTGTGCAGAGCGAGTTGTTTCTTAGCTTCCCAAGGAGCTGGAAGCAAGATGCTTTGGGGCCCAACTCGCCCTTTGCAAAGAAGCCTGCACGTTGTGCCTTTCAGCTCTAGGGCAATGTAGCACACGCAGAGCAGAAGTTCTAGTTCAGCCAGATCAGGCCTGCAAAGAAACTGCGTTTCACAGGCCTTTGTAAGAGATGTTCCCGGTAGGCTGTAAGAGCACTGTTCAGAGCGAGTTGTTTCCTATCTTCCCAAAGAGCTGGAAGCAAGATGATTTGGGGCCCAACTCGCCCTTTGGAAAGAAGCCTGCACGTTGTGCCTTTCAGCTCTAGGGCCATGTAGCACACCCAGAGCAGAAGTTCTACTTCAGACAGATCAGGCCTGCAAAGAAACTGCGTTTCACAGGCCTTTGGAAGAGATGTTCCCGGTAGGCTGTAAGAGCACTGTGCAGAGCGAGTTGTTTCTTAGCTTCCCAAAGAGCTGGAAGCAAGATGCTTTGGGGCCCAACCCGCCCTTTGGAAAGAAGCCTGCACGTTGTGCCTTTCAGCTCAGGGCCAATGTAGAACACCCAGAGCAGAAGTTCTACTTCAGCCAGATCAGGCCTGCAAAGAAACTCGTTTCACAGGCCTTTGTAAGAGATGTTCCCGGTAGGCTGTAAGAGCACTGTGCAGAGCGAGTTGTTTCTTAGCTTCCCAAAGAGCTGGAAGCAAGATGCTTTGGGGCCCAACTCGCCCTTTGGAAAGAAGCCTGCACGTTGTGCCTTTCAGCTCTAGGGCAATGTAGCACACGCAGAGAGAAGTTCTACTTCAGCCAGATCAGGCCTGCAAAGAAACTGCGTTGCACAGGCCTTTGGAAGAGATGTTCCCGGTAGGCTGTAAGAGCACAGTGCAGAGCGAGTTGTTTCTTAGCTTCCCAAAGAGCTGGAAGCAAGATGCTTTGGGGCCCAACTCGCCCTTTGGAAAGAAGCCTGCACGTTGTGCCTTACAGCTCGAGGCCAATGTAGCACACCCAGAGCAGGTCAACTTCAGCCAGATCAGGCCTGCAAAGAAACTGCGTTTCACAGGCCTTTGGAAGAGATGTTCCCGGTAGGCTGTAAGAGCACTGTGCAGAGCGAGTTGTTTCTTAGCTTCCCAAAGAGCTGGAAGCAAGGTGCTTTGGGGCCCAACTCGCCCTTTGGAAAGAAGACTGCACGTTGTGCCTTTCAGCTCTAGGCCAATGTAGCACACCCAGAGCAGAAGTTCTACTTTAGCCAGATCAGGCCTGCAAAGAAACTGCGTTTCACAGGCCTTTGTAAGAGATGTTCCCGGTAGGCTGTAAGAGCACTGTGCAGAGCGAGTTGTTTCTTAGCTTCCCAAAGAGCTGGAAGCAAGATGCTTTGGGGTCCAAATCGCCCTTTGGAAAGAAGCCTGCACGTTGTGCCTTTCAGCTCTAGGCCAATGTAGCACACCCAGAGCAGAAGTTCTACTTCAGCCAGCTCAGGCCGGCAAAGAAACTGCGTTTGAGAGGCCTTTGAATGAGATGTTCCCGGTAGGCTGTAACAGCACTGTGCAGAGCGAGTTCTTTCTTAGCTTCCCAAAGAGCTGGAAGCAAGATGCTTCGGGGCCCAACTCGCCCTTTGGAAAGAAGCCTGCACGTTGTGCCTTTCAACTCTAGGCCAATGTAGCACACCCAGAGCAGAAGTTCTAGTTCAGCCAGATCAGGCCTGCAAAGAAACTGCGTTTCACAGGCCTTTGTAAGAGATGTTCCCGGTAGGCTGTAAGAGCACTGTGCAGAGCGAGTTGTTTCTTAGCTTTCCACAGAGCTGGAAGCAAGATACTTTGGGGCCCTACTCGCCCTTTGGAAAGAAGCCTGCACGTTGTGCCTTTCAGCTCTAGGGCCGTGTAGCACACCCAGAGCAGAAGTTCTACTTCAGCCAGATCAGGCCTGCAAAGAAACTGCGTTTCACAGGCCTTTGTAAGAGATGCTCACGGTAGGCTGTAAGAGCACTGCGCACAGCGAGTTGTTTCTTAGCTTCCCAAAGAGCTGGAAGCAAGATGCTTTGGGGCCCAACTCGCCCTTTGGAAAGAAGCCTGCACGTTGAGCCTTTCAGCTCTAGGTCCATGTAGCACACCCAGAGCAGAAGTTCCACTTCAGCCAGATCAGGCCTGCAAAGAAAATGCGTTGCACAGGCCTTTGTAAGAGATGTTCCCGGTAGGCTGTAAGAGCACTGTGCAGAGCGAGTTGTTCTTAGCTTCCCAAAGAGCTGGAAGCAAGATGCTTTGGGGCCCAACTCACCCTTTGGAAAGAAGCCTGCACGTTGTGCCTTTCAGCTCTAGGGCAATGTAGCACACCCAGAGCAGAAGTTCTACTTCAGCCAGATCAGGCCTGCAAAGAAACTGCGTTTCACAGGCCTTTGTAAGAGATGTTCCCGGTAGGCTGTAAGAGCACTGTGCAGAGCGAGTTGTTTCTTAGCTTCCCAAAGAGCTGGAAGCAAGATGCTTTGGGGCCCAACTCGCCCTTTGGAAAGAAACCTGCACGTTGTGCCTTTCAGCTCTAGGCTAATGTAGCACACCCAGAGCAGAAGTTCTACTTCAGCCAGATCAGGCCTGCAAAGAAACTGCGTTTCACAGGCCTTTGGAAGAGATGTTCCCGGTAGGCTGTAAGAGCACTGTGCAGAGCGAGTTGTTTCTTAGCTTCCCAAGGAGCTGGAAGCAAGATGCTTTGCGGCCCAACTCGCCCTTTTCAAAGAAGCCTGCACACTGTGCCTTTCAGCTCTAGGGCAATGTAGCACACGCAGAGCAGAAGTTCTAGTTCAGCCAGATCAGGCCTGCAAAGAAACTGCATTTCACAGGCCTTTGTAAGTGATGGTCCCGGTAGGCTGTAAGAGCACTGTGCAGAGCGAGTTGTTTCATAGCTAGCCCAAAGAGCTGGAAGCAAGATGCTTTGGGGACCAACTCGCCTTTTGGAAAGAAGCCTGCACATTGTGCCTTTCAGCTCTAGGGCCATGTAGCACACCCAGAGCAGAAGTTCTACTTCAGCCAGATCAGGCCTGCAAAGACACTGCGTTTCACAGGCCTTTGTAAGAGATGTTCCCCGTAGGCTGTAAGAGCACTGTGCAGAGCGAGTTGTTTCTTAGCTTCCCAAGGAGCTGGAAGCAAGATGCTTTGGGGCCCAACTCGCCCTTTGCAAAGAAGCCTGCACGTTGTGCCTTTCAGCTCTAGGGCAATGTAGCACACGCAGAGCAGAAGTTCTAGTTCAGCCAGATCAGGCCTGCAAAGAAACTGCGTTTCACAGGCCTTTGTAAGAGATGTTCCCGGTAGGCTGTAAGAGCACTGTTCAGAGCGAGTTGTTTCCTATCTTCCCAAAGAGCTGGAAGCAAGATGATTTGGGGCCCAACTCGCCCTTTGGAAAGAAGCCTGCACGTTGTGCCTTTCAGCTCTAGGGCCATGTAGCACACCCAGAGCAGAAGTTCTACTTCAGACAGATCAGGCCTGCAAAGAAACTGCGTTTCACAGGCCTTTGGAAGAGATGTTCCCGGTAGGCTGTAAGAGCACTGTGCAGAGCGAGTTGTTTCTTAGCTTCCCAAAGAGCTGGAAGCAAGATGCTTTGGGGCCCAACCCGCCCTTTGGAAAGAAGCCTGCACGTTGTGCCTTTCAGCTCAGGGCCAATGTAGAACACCCAGAGCAGAAGTTCTACTTCAGCCAGATCAGGCCTGCAAAGAAACTCGTTTCACAGGCCTTTGTAAGAGATGTTCCCGGTAGGCTGTAAGAGCACTGTGCAGAGCGAGTTGTTTCTTAGCTTCCCAAAGAGCTGGAAGCAAGATGCTTTGGGGCCCAACTCGCCCTTTGGAAAGAAGCCTGCACGTTGTGCCTTTCAGCTCTAGGGCAATGTAGCACACGCAGAGAGAAGTTCTACTTCAGCCAGATCAGGCCTGCAAAGAAACTGCGTTGCACAGGCCTTTGGAAGAGATGTTCCCGGTAGGCTGTAAGAGCACAGTGCAGAGCGAGTTGTTTCTTAGCTTCCCAAAGAGCTGGAAGCAAGATGCTTTGGGGCCCAACTCGCCCTTTGGAAAGAAGCCTGCACGTTGTGCCTTACAGCTCGAGGCCAATGTAGCACACCCAGAGCAGGTCAACTTCAGCCAGATCAGGCCTGCAAAGAAACTGCGTTTCACAGGCCTTTGGAAGAGATGTTCCCGGTAGGCTGTAAGAGCACTGTGCAGAGCGAGTTGTTTCTTAGCTTCCCAAAGAGCTGGAAGCAAGGTGCTTTGGGGCCCAACTCGCCCTTTGGAAAGAAGACTGCACGTTGTGCCTTTCAGCTCTAGGCCAATGTAGCACACCCAGAGCAGAAGTTCTACTTTAGCCAGATCAGGCCTGCAAAGAAACTGCGTTTCACAGGCCTTTGTAAGAGATGTTCCCGGTAGGCTGTAAGAGCACTGTGCAGAGCGAGTTGTTTCTTAGCTTCCCAAAGAGCTGGAAGCAAGATGCTTTGGGGTCCAAATCGCCCTTTGGAAAGAAGCCTGCACGTTGTGCCTTTCAGCTCTAGGGCAATGTAGCACACCCAGAGCAGAAGTTCTACTTCAGCCAGATCAGGCCTGCAAAGAAACTGCGTTTGAGATGCCTTTGTAAGAGATGTTCCCGGTAGGCTGTAAAAGCACTGTGCAGAGCGAGTTGTTTCTTAGCTTCACAAAGAGCTGGAAGCAAGATGCTTTGGGGCCAACTCGCCCTTTGGAAAGAACCCTGCACGTTGTGCCTTTCAGCTCTAGGGCAATGTAGCACACCCAGATCAGAAGTTCTACTTCAGCCAGATCAGGCCTGCAAAGAAACTGCGTTTCACAGGCCTTTGTAAGAGATGTTCCCAGTAGGCTGTAAGAGCACTGTGCAGAGCGAGTTGTTTCTTAGCTTCCCAAAGAGCTGGAAGCAAGATGCTTTGGGGCCCAACTCGCCCTTTGGAAAGAAGCCTGCACGTTGTTCCTTTCAGCTTAGGGCCAATGTAGAACACCCAGAGCAGAAGTTCTACTTCAGCCATATCAGGCCTGCAAAGAAACTCGTTTCACAGGCCTTTGTAAGAGATGTTCCCGGTAGGCTGCAAGAGCACTGTGCAGAGCGAGTTGTTTCTTAGCTTCCCAAAGAGCTGGAAGCAAGATGCTTTGGGGCCCAACTCGCCCTTTGGAAAGAAGCCTGCACGCTGTGCCTTTCAGCTCTAGGGCAATGTACCACATGCAGAGCAGAAGTTCTACTTCAGCCAGATCAGGCCTGCAAAGAAACTGCGTTTCACAGGCCTTTGTAAGAGATGTTCCCGGTAGGCTGTAAGAGCACTGTGCAGAGCGAGTTGTTTCATAGCTAGACCAAAGAGCTGGAAGCAAGATGCTTTGGGGCCCAACTCGCCCTTTGGAAAGAAGCCTGCACGTTGTGCCTTTCAGCTCTAGGGCCATGTAGCACACCCAGAGCAGAAGTTCTACTTCAGCCAGATCAGGCCTGCAAAGAAACTGCGTTTCACAGGCCTTTGGAAGAGATGTTCCCGGTAGGCTGTAAGAGCACTGTGGAGAGCGACTTGGTTCTTAGCTTCCCAAAGAGCTGGAAGCAAGATGCTTTGGGGCCCAACTCGCCCTTTGGAAAGAAGCCTGCACGTTGTGCCTTTCAGCTCAGGGCCAATGTAGAACACCCAGAGCAGAAGTTCTACTTCAGCCAGATCAGGCCTGCAAAGAAACTCGTTTCACAGGCCTTTGTAAGAGATGTTCCCGGTAGGCTGTAAGAGCGCTGTGCAGAGCGAGTTGTTTCTTAGCTTCCCAAAGAGCTGGAAGCAAGATGCTTTGGGGCCCAACTCGCCCTTTGGAAAGAAGCCTGCACGCTGTGCCTTTCAGCTCTAGGGCAATGTAGCACACGCAGAGCAGAAGTTCTACTTCAGCCAGATCAGGCCTGCAAAGAAACTGCGTTGCACAGGCCTTTGGAAGAGATGTTCCCGGTAGGCTGTAAGAGCACTGTGCAGAGCGAGTTGTTTCTTAGCTTCCCAAAGAGCTGGAAGCAAGATGCTTTGGGGCCCAACTCGCCCTTTGGAAAGAAGCCTGCACGTTGTGCCTTACAGCTCTAGGCCAATGTAGCACACCCAGAGCAGTTCAACTTCAGCCAGATCAGGCCTGCAAAGAAACTGCGTTTCACAGGCCTTTGGAAGAGATGTTCCCGGTAGGCTGTATGAGCACTGTGCAGAGCGAGTTGTTTCTTAGCTTCCCAAAGAGCTGGAAGCAAGATGCTTTGGGGCCCAACCCGCCCTTTGGAAAGAAGCCTGCACGTTGTGCCTTTCAGCTCAGGGCCAATGTAGAACACCCAGAGCAGAAGTTCTACTTCAGCCAGATCAGGCCTGCAAAGAAACTCGTTTCACAGGCCTTTGTAAGAGATGTTCCCGGTAGGCTGTAAGAGCACTGTGCAGAGCGAGTTGTTTCTTAGCTTCCCAAAGAGCTGGAAGCAAGATGCTTTGGGGCCCAACTCGCCCTTTGGAAAGAAGCCTGCACGCTGTGCCTTTCAGCTCTAGGGCAATGTAGCACACGCAGAGCAGAAGTTCTACTTCAGCCAGATCAGGCCTGCAAAGAAACTGCGTTGCACAGGCCTTTGGAAGAGATGTTCCCGGTAGGCTGTAAGAGCACTGTGCAGAGCGAGTTGTTTCTTAGCTTCCCAAAGAGCTGGAAGCAAGATGCTTTGGGGCCCAACTCACCCTTTGGAAAGAAGCCTGCACGTTGTGCCTTACAGCTCTAGGCCAATGTAGCACACCCAGAGCAGGTCAACTTCAGCCAGATCAGGCCTGCAAAGAAACTGCGTTTCACAGGCCTTTGGAAGAGATGTTCCCGGTAGGCTGTAAGAGCACTGTGCAGAGCGAGTTGTTTCTTAGCTTCCCAAAGAGCTGGAAGCAAGGTGCTTTGGGGCCCAACTCGCCCTTTGGAAAGAAGACTGCACGTTGTGCCTTTCAGCTCTAGGCCAATGTAGCACACCCAGAGCAGAAGTTCTACTTTAGCCAGATCAGGCCTGCAAAGAAACTGCGTTTCACAGGCCTTTGTAAGAGATGTTCCCGGTAGGCTGTAAGAGCACTGTGCAGAGCGAGTTGTTTCTTAGCTTCCCAAAGAGCTGGAAGCAAGATGCTTTGGGGTCCAAATCGCCCTTTGGAAAGAAGCCTGCACGTTGTGCCTTTCAGCTCTAGGGCAATGTAGCACACCCAGAGCAGAAGTTCTACTTCAGCCAGATCAGGCCTGCAAAGAAACTGCGTTTGAGATGCCTTTGTAAGAGATGTTCCCGGTAGGCTGTAAAAGCACTGTGCAGAGCGAGTTGTTTCTTAGCTTCCCAAAGAGCTGGAAGCAAGATTCTTTGGGGCCAACTCGCCCTTTGGAAAGAAGCCTGCACGTTGTGCCTTTCAGCTCTAGGGCAATGTAGCACACCCAGATCAGAAGTTCTACTTCAGCCAGATCAGGCCTGCAAAGAAACTGCGTTTCACAGGCCTTTGTAAGAGATGTTCCCAGTAGGCTGTAAGAGCACTGTGCAGAGCGAGTTGTTTCTTAGCTTCCCAAAGAGCTGGAAGCAAGATGCTTTGGGGCCCAACTCGCCCTTTGGAAAGAAGCCTGCACGTTGTTCCTTTCAGCTTAGGGCCAATGTAGAACACCCAGAGCAGAAGTTCTACTTCAGCCATATCAGGCCTGCAAAGAAACTCGTTTCACAGGCCTTTGTAAGAGATGTTCCCGGTAGGCTGTAAGAGCACTGTGCAGAGCGAGTTGTTTCATAGCTAGCCCAAAGAGCTGGAAGCAAGATGCTTTGGGGCCCAACTCGCCCTTTGGAAAGAAGCCTGCACGTTGTGCCTTTCAGCTCTAGGGCCATGTAGCACACCCAGAGCAGAAGTTCTACTTCAGCCAGATCAGGCCTGCAAAGAAACTGCGTTTCACAGGCCTTTGGAAGAGATGTTCCCGGTAGGCTGTAAGAGCACTGTGGAGAGCGACTTGTTTCTTAGCTTCCCAAAGAGCTGGAAGCAAGATGCTTTTGGGCCCAACCCGCCCTTTGGAAAGAAGCCTGCACGTTGTGCCTTTCAGCTCAGGGCCAATGTAGAACACCCAGAGCAGAAGTTCTACTTCAGCCAGATCTGGCCTGCAAAGAAACTCGTTTCACAGGCCTTTGTAAGAGATGTTCCCGGTAGGCTGTAAGAGCACTGTGCAGAGCGAGTTGTTTCTTAGCTTCCCAAAGAGCTGGAAGCAAGATGCTTTGGGGCCCAACTCGCCCTTTGGAAAGAAGCCTGCACGCTGTGCCTTTCAGCTCTAGGGCAATGTAGCACACGCAGAGCAGAAGTTCTACTTCAGCCAGATCAGGCCTGCAAAGAAACTGCGTTGCACAGGCCTTTGGAAGAGATGTTCCCGGTAGGCTGTAAGAGCACTGTGCAGAGCGAGTTGTTTCTTAGCTTCCCAAAGAGCTGGAAGCAAGATGCTTTGGGGCCCAACTCGCCCTTTGGAAAGAAGCCTGCACGTTGTGCCTTACAGCTCTAGGCCAATGTAGCACACCCAGAGCAGTTCAACTTCAGCCAGATCAGGCCTGCAAAGAAACTGCGTTTCACAGGCCTTTGGAAGAGATGTTCCCGGTAGGCTGTAAGAGCACTGTGCAGAGCGAGTTGTTTCTTAGCTTCCCAAAGAGCTGGAAGCAAGGTGCTTTGGGGCCCAACTCGCCCTTTGGAAAGAAGACTGCACGTTGTGCCTTTCAGCTCTAGGCCAATGTAGCACACCCAGAGCAGAAGTTCCACTTCATCCAGATCAGGCCTGCAAAGAAACTGCGTTTCACAGGCCTTTGTAAGAGATGTTCCCGGTAGGCTGTAAGAGCACTGTGCAGAGCGAGTTGTTTCTTAGCTTCCCAAAGAGCTGGAAGCAAGATGCTTTGGGGCCCAAATCGCCCTTTGGAAAGAAGCCTGCACGTTGTGCCTTTCAGCTCTAGGGCAATGTAGCACACCCAGAGCAGAAGTTCCACTTCAGCCAGATCAGGCCGGCAAAAAAACTGCGTTTGAGAGGCCTTTGTAAGAGATGTTCCCGGTAGGCTGTAACAGCACTGTGCAGAGCGAGTTGTTTCTTAGCTTCCCAAAGAGCTGGAAGCAAGATGCTTTGGGGCCCAACTCGCCCTTTGGAAAGAAGCCTGCACGTTGTGCCTTTCAGCTCTAGGCCAATGTAGCACACCCAGAGCAGAAGTTCTACTTCAGCCAGATCAGGCCTGCAAAGAAACTGCGTTTCACAGGCCTTTGTAAGAGATGTTCCCGGTAGGCTGTAAGAGCACTGTGCAGAGCGAGTTGTTTCTTCGCTTTCCAAAGAGCTGGAAGCAAGATACTTTGGGGCCCTACTCGCCCTTTGGAAAGGAGCCTGCTCGTTGTGCCTTTCAGCTCTAGGGCAATGTGGCACACCCAGAGCAGAAGTTCTACTTCAGCCAGCTCAGGCCTGCAAAGAAACTGCGTTTCACAGGCCTTTGTAAGAGATGCTCACGGTAGGCTGTAAGAGCACTGCGCACAGCGAGTTGTTTCTTAGCTTCCCAAAGAGCTGGAAGCAAGATGCTTTGGGGCCCAACTCGCCCTTTGGAAAGAAGCCTGCACGTTGAGCCTTTCAGCTCTAGGTCCATGTAGCACACCCAGAGCAGAAGTTCTACTTCAGCCAGATCAGGCCTGCAAAGAAACTGCGTTTCACAGGCCTTTGTAAGAGATGTTCCCGGTAGGCTGTAAGAGCACTGTGCAGAGCGAGTTGTTCTTAGCTTCCCAAAGAGCTGGAAGCAAGATGCTTTGGGGCCCAACTCGCCCTTTGGAAAGAAGCCTGCACGTTGTGCCTTACAGCTCTAGGCCAATGTAGCACACCCAGAGCAGTTCAACTTCAGCCAGATCAGGCCTGCAAAGAAACTGCGTTTCACAGGCCTTTGGAAGAGATGTTCCCGGTAGGCTGTAAGAGCACTGTGCAGAGCGAGTTGTTTCTTAGCTTCCCAAAGAGCTGGAAGCAAGGTGCTTTGGGGCCCAACTCGCCCTTTGGAAAGAAGACTGCACGTTGTGCCTTTCAGCTCTAGGCCAATGTAGCACACCCAGAGCAGAAGTTCCACTTCATCCAGATCAGGCCTGCAAAGAAACTGCGTTTCATAGGCCTTTGTAAGAGATGTTCCCGGTAGGCTGTAAGAGCACTGTGCAGAGCGAGTTGTTTCTTAGCTTCCCAAAGAGCTGGAAGCAAGATGCTTTGGGGCCCAAATCGCCCTTTGGAAAGAAGCCTGCACGTTGTGCCTTTCAGCTCTAGGGCAATGTAGCACACCCAGAGCAGAAGTTCCACTTCAGCCAGATCAGGCCGGCAAAAAAACTGCGTTTGAGAGGCCTTTGTAAGAGATGTTCCCGGTAGGCTGTAACAGCACTGTGCAGAGCGAGTTGTTTCTTAGCTTCCCAAAGAGCTGGAAGCAAGATGCTTTGGGGCCCAACTCGCCCTTTGGAAAGAAGCCTGCACGTTGTGCCTTTCAGCTCTAGGCCAATGTAGCACACCCAGAGCAGAAGTTCTACTTCAGCCAGATCAGGCCTGCAAAGAAACTGCGTTTCACAGGCCTTTGTAAGAGATGTTCCCGGTAGGCTGTAAGAGCACTGTGCAGAGCGAGTTGTTTCTTAGCTTTCCAAAGAGCTGGAAGCAAGATACTTTGTGCCCTACTCGCCCTTTGGAAAGAAGCCTGCACGTTGTGCCTTTCAGCTCTAGGGCAATGTGGCACACCCAGAGCAGAAGTTCTACTTCAGCCAGCTCAGGCCTGCAAAGAAACTGCGTTTCACAGGCCTTTGTAAGAGATGCTCACGGTAGGCTGTAAGAGCACTGTGCACAGCGAGTTGTTTCTTAGCTTCCCAAAGAGCTGGAAGCAAGATGCTTTGGGGCCCAACTCGCCCTTTGGAAAGAAGCCTGCACGTTGAGCCTTTCAGCTCTAGGTCCATGTAGCACACCCAGAGCAGAAGTTCTACTTCAGCCAGATCAGGCCTGCAAAGAAACTGCGTTTCACAGGCCTTTGTAAGAGATGTTCCCGGTAGGCTGTAAGAGCACTGTGCAGAGCGAGTTGTTCTTAGCTTCCCAAAGAGCTGGAAGCAAGATGCTTTGGGGCCCAACTCACCCTTTGGAAAGAAGCCTGCACGTTGTGCCTTTCAGCTCTAGGCCAATGTAGCACACCCAGAGCAGAAGTTCTACTTCAGCCAGACCAGGCCTGCAAAGAAACTGCGTTTCACAGGCCTTTGTAAGAGATGTTCCCGGTAGGCTGTAAGAGCACTGTGCAGAGCGAGTTGTTTCTTAGCTTCCCAAAGAGCTGGAAGCAAGATGCTTA
The DNA here is from genome assembly GCF_041296265.1 of Equus caballus. NCBI lineage: Eukaryota > Metazoa > Chordata > Mammalia > Perissodactyla > Equidae > Equus > Equus caballus. The sequence goes on along the minus strand of NC_091688.1, from coordinate 49,884,722 downwards.
GGGGCCCAACTCGCCCTTTGGAAAGAAGCCTGCACGTTGTGCCTTTCAGCTCTAGGCCAATGTAGCACACCCAGAGCAGAAGTTCTACTTCAGCCAGATCAGGCCTGCAAAGAAACTGCGTTTCACAGGCCTTTTGAAGAGATGTTCCCTGTAGGCTGTAAGAGCACTGTGCAGAGCGAGTTGTTTCTTAGCTTCCCAAGGAGCTGGAAGCAAGATGCTTTGCGGCCCAACTCGCCCTTAGCAAAGAAGCCTGCACGCTGTGCCTTTCAGCTCTAGGGCAATGGAGCACACGCAGAGCAGAAGTTCTAGTTCAGCCAGATCAGGCCTGCAAAGAAACTGCGTTTCACAGGCCTTTGTAAGAGATGTTCCCGGTAGGCTGTAAGAGCACTGTGCAGAGCGAGTTGTTTCTTAGCTTCCCAAAGAGCTGGAAGCAAGATGCTTTGGGGCACAACTCGCCCTTTGGAAAGAAGCCTGCACGTTGTGCCTTTCAGCTCAGGGCCAATGTAGAACACCCAGAGCAGAAGTTCTACTTCAGCCATATCAGGCCTGCAAAGAAACTGCGTTTCACAGGCCTTTGTAAGAGATGTTCCCTCTAGGCTGTAAGAGCACTGTGCAGAGCGAGTTGTTTCTTAGCTTCCCAAAGAGCTGGAAGCAAGATGCTTTGGGGCCCAACTCGCCCTTTGGAAAGAAGCCTGCACGTTGTGCCTTTCAGCTCTAGGCCAATGTAGCACACCCAGAGCAGAAGTTCTACTTCAGCCAGATCAGGCCTGCAAAGAAACAGCGTTTGAGATGCCTTTGTAAGCGTTGTTCCCGGTAGGCTGTAAAAGCACTGTGCAGAGCGAGTTGTTTCTTAGCTTCCCAAAGAGCTGGAAGCAAGATGCTTTTGAGCCCAACTCGCCCTTTGGAAACAGGCCTGCACGTTGTGCCCTTCAGCTCTAGGGCAATGTAGCACACCCAGAGCAGAAGTTCTAGTTCAGCGTGATCAGGCCTGCAAAGAAACTGCATTTCACAGGCCTTTGTAAGTGATGGTCCCGGTGGGCTGTAAGAGCACTGTGCAGAGCGAGTTGTTTCATAGCTAGCCCAAAGAGCTGGAAGCAAGATGCTTTGGGGCCCAACTCGCCTTTTGGAAAGAAGCCTGCACATTGTGCCTTTCAGCTCTAGGGCCATGTAGCACACCCAGAGCAGAAGATCTACTTCAGCCAGATCAGGCCTGCAAAGAAACTGCGTTTCACAGGCCTTTGGAAGAGATGTTCCCGGTAGGCTGTAAGAGCACTGTGCAGAGCGAGTTGTTTCTTAGCTTCCCAAAGAGCTGGAAGCAAGATGCTTTGGGGCCCAACTCGCCCTTTGGAAAGAAGCCTGCACTTTGTGCCTTTCAGCTCTAGGGCAATGTAGCACACCCAGAGCAGAAGTTCTAGTTCAGCCAGATCAGGCCTGCAAAGAAACTGCGTTTCACAGGCCTTTGTAAGAGATGTTCCCGGTAGGCTGTAAGAGCACTGTGCAGAGCGAGTTGTTTCTTAGCTTTCCAAAGAGCTGGAAGCAAGATACTTTGGGGCCCTACTCACCCTTTGGAAAGAAGCCTGCACGTTGTGCCTTTCAGCTCTAGGGCAATGTGGCACACCCAGAGCAGAAGTTCTACTTCAACCAGATCAGGCCTGCAAATAAACTGCGTTTCACAGGCCTTTGTAAGAGATGCTCACGGTAGGCTGTAAGAGCACTGTGCAGAGCGAGTTGTTTCTTAGCTTCCCAAAGAGCTGGAAGCAAGATGCTTTGGGGCCCAACTCGCCCTTTGGAAAGAAGCCTGCACGTTGTGCCTTTCAGCTCTAGGCCAATGTAGCACACCCAGAGCAGAAGTTCTACTTCAGCCAGATCAGGACTGCAAAGAAACTGCGTTTCACAGGCCTTTGTAAGAGATGTTCCCCGTAGGCTGTAAGAGCACTGTGCAGAGCGAGTTGTTTCTTAGCTTCCCAAGGAGCTGGAAGCAAGATACTTTGCGGCCCAACTCGCCCTTTTCAAAGAAGCCTGCACGTTGTGCCTTTCAGCTCTAGGGCAATGTAGCACACGCAGAGCAGAAGTTCTAGTTCAGCCAGATCAGGCCTGCAAAGAAACAGCGTTTCACAGGCCTTTGTAAGAGATGGTCCCGGTAGGCTGTAAGAGCACTGTGCAGAGCGAGTTGTTTCTTAGCTTCCCAAAGAGCTGGAAGCAAGATGCTTTGGGGCCCAACTCGCCCTTTGGAAAGAAACCTGCACGTTGTGCCTTTCAGCTCTAGGCCAATGTAGCACACCCAGAGCAGAAGTTCTACTTCAGCCAGATCAGGCCTGCAAAGAAACTGCGTTTGAGATGCCTTTGTAAGAGATGTTCCCGGTAGGCTGTAAAAGCACTGTGCAGAGCGAGTTGTTTCTTAGCTTCCCAAAGAGCTGGAAGCAAGATGCTTTGGGGCCCAACTCGCCTTTTGGAAAGAAGCCTGCACATTGTGCCTTTCAGCTCTAGGGCCATGTAGCACACCCAGAGCAGAAGTTCTACTTCAGCCAGATCAGGCCTGCAAAGAAACTGCGTTTCACAAGCCTTTGGAAGAGATGTTCCCGGTAGGCTGTAAGAGCACTGTGCAGAGCGAGTTGTTTCTTAGCTTTCCAAAGAGCTGGAAGCAAGATGCTTTGGGGCACAACTCGCCCTTTGGAAAGAAGCCTGCACGTTGTGCCTTTCAGCTCTAGGGCAATGTAGCACACCCAGAGCAGAAGTTCTAGTTCAGCCAGATCAGGCCTGCAAAGAAACTGCGTTTCACAGGCCTTTGTAAGAGATGTTCCCGGTAGGCTGTAAGAGCACTGTGCAGAGCGAGTTGTTTCTTAGCTTTCCAAAGAGCTGGAAGCAAGATACTTTGGCGCCCTACTCACCCTTTGGAAAGAAGCCTGCACGTTGTGCCTTTCAGCTCTAGGGCAATGTGGCACACCCAGAGCAGAAGTTCTACTTCAACCAGATCAGGCCTGCAAATAAACTGCGTTTCACAGGCCTTTGTAAGAGATGCTCACGGTAGGCTCTAAGAGCACTGCGCACAGCGAGTTGTTTCTTAGCTTCCCAAAGAGCTGGAAGCAAGATGCTTTGGGGCGCAACTCGCCCATTGGAAAGAAGCCTGCACGTTGAGCCTTTCAGCTCTAGGTCCATGTAGCACACCAAGAGCAGAAGTTCTACTTCAGCCAGATCAGGCCTGCAAAGAAACTGCGTTTCACAGGCATTTGTAAGAGATGTTCCCGGTAGGCTGTAAGAGCACTGTGCACAGCGAGTTGTTTCATAGCTAGCCCAAAGAGCTGGAAGCAAGATGCTTTGGGGCCCAACTTGCCTTTTGGAAAGAAGCCAGCACATTGTGCCTTTCAGCTCTAGGGCCATGTAGCACACCCAGAGCAGAAGTTCTACTTCAGCCAGATCAGGCCTGCAAAGAAACTGCGTTTCACAGGCCTTTGTAAGAGATGTTCCCGGTAGGCTGTAAGAGCACTGTGCAGAGCGAGTTGTTTCTTAGCTTCCCAAAGAGCTGGAAGCAAGATGCTTTGGGGCCCAACTCGCCCTTTGGAAAGAAGCCTGCACGTTGTGCCTTTCAGCTCTAGGCCAATGTAGCACACCCAGAGCAGAAGTTCTACTTCAGCCAGATCAGGCCTGCAAAGAAACTGCGTTTCACAGGCCTTTGTAAGAGATGTTCCCCGTAGGCTGTAAGAGCACTGTGCAGAGCGAGTTGTTTCTTAGCTTCCCAAGGAGCTGGAAGCAAGATACTTTGCGGCCCAACTCGCCCTTTTCAAAGAAGCCTGCACGTTGTGCCTTTCAGCTCTAGGGCAATGTAGCACACGCAGAGCAGAAGTTCTAGTTCAGCCAGATCAGGCCTGCAAAGAAACAGCGTTTCACAGGCCTTTGTAAGAGATGGTCCCTGTAGGCTGTAAGAGCACTGTGCAGAGCGAGTTGTTTCTTAGCTTCCCAAAGAGCTGGAAGCAAGATGCTTTGGGGCCCAACTCGCCCTTTGGAAAGAAGCCTGCACGTTGTGCCTTTCAGCTCTAGGCCAATGTAGCACACCCAGAGCAGAAGTTCTACTTCAGCCAGATCAGGCCTGCAAAGAAACTGCGTTTGAGATGCCTTTGTAAGAGATGTTCCCGGTAGGCTGTAAAAGCACTGTGCAGAGCGAGTTGTTTCTTAGCTTCCCAAAGAGCTGGAAGCAAGATGCTTTGGGGCCCAACTCGCCCTTTGGAAAGAAGCCTGCACGTTGCGCCTTTCAGCTCTAGGGCAATGTAGCACACCCAGATCAGAAGTTCTACTTCAGCCAGATCAGGCCTGCAAAGAAACTGCGTTTCACAGGCCTTTGTAAGAGATGTTCCCAGTAGGCTTTAAGAGCACTGTGCAGAGCGAGTTGTTTCTTAGCTTCCCAAAGAGCTGGAAGCAAGATGCTTTGGGGCCCAACTCGCCCTTTGGAAAGAAGCCTGCACGTTGTGCCTTTCAGCTCAGGGCCAATGTAGAACACCCAGAGCAGAAGTTCTACTTCAGCCATATCAGGCCTGCAAAGAAACTCGTTTCACAGGCCTTTGTAAGAGATGTTCCCGGTAGGCTGTAAGAGCACTGTGCAGAGCGAGTTGTTTCTTAGCTTCCCAAAGAGCTGGAAGCAAGATGCTTTGGGGCCCAACTCGCCCTTTGGAAAGAAGCCTGCACGCTGTGCCTTTCAGCTCTAGGGCAATGTAGCACATGCAGAGCAGAAGTTCTACTTCAGCCAGATCAGGCCTGCAAAGAAACTGCGTTTCACAGGCCTTTGTAAGAGATGTTCCCGGTAGGCTGTAAGAGCACTGTGCAGAGCGAGTTGTTTCATAGCTAGCCCAAAGAGCTGGAAGCAAGATGCTTTGGGGCCCAACTCGCCCTTTGGAAAGAAGCCTGCACGTTGTGCCTTTCAGCTCTAGGGCCATGTAGCACACCCAGAGCAGAAGTTCTACTTCAGCCAGATCAGGCCTGCAAAGAAACTGCGTTTCACAGGCCTTTGTAAGAGATGTTCCCGGTAGGCTGTAAGAGCACTGTGCAGAGCGACTTGTTTCTTAGCTTCCCAAAGAGCTGGAAGCAAGATGCTTTGGGGCCCAACTCGCCCTTTGGAAAGAAGCCTGCACGTTGTGCCTTTCAGCTCAGGGCCAATGTAGAACACCCAGAGCAGAAGTTCTACTTCAGCCAGATCAGGCCTGCAAAGAAACTCGTTTCACAGGCCTTTGTAAGAGATGTTCCCGGTAGGCTGTAAGAGCACTGTGCAGAGCGAGTTGTTTCTTAGCTTCCCAAAGAGCTGGAAGCAAGATGCTTTGGGGCCCAACTCGCCCTTTGGAAAGAAGCCTGCACGCTGTGCCTTTCAGCTCTAGGGCAATGTAGCACACGCAGAGCAGAAGTTCTACTTCAGCCAGATCAGGCCTGCAAAGAAACTGCGTTTCACAGGCCTTTGGAAGAGATGTTCCCGGTAGGCTGTAAGAGCACTGTGCAGAGCGAGTTGTTTCTTAGCTTCCCAAAGAGCTGGAAGCAAGATGCTTTGGGGCCCAAATCGCCCTTTGGAAAGAAGCCTGCACGTTGTGCCTTTCAGCTCTAGGGCAATGTAGCACACCCAGAGCAGAAGTTCCACTTCAGCCAGATCAGGCCTGCAAAGAAACTGCGTTTCACAGGCCTTTGTAATAGATGTTCCCGGTAGGCTGTAAGAGCACTGTGCAGAGCGTGTTGTTTCTTAGCTTCCCAAGGAGCTGGAAGCAAGATGCTTTGGGGCCCAACTCGCCCTTTGGAAAGAAGCCTGCACGTTGTGCCTTTCAGCTCTAGGGCAATGTAGCACACCCAGAGCAGAAGTTCTACATCAGCCAGATCAGGCCTGCAAAGAAAGTGAGTTTCACAGGCCTTTGTAAGAGATGTTCCCGGTAGGCTGTAAGAGCACTGTGCAGAGCGAGTTGTTTCTTAGCTTCCCAAAGAGCTGGAAGCAAGATGCTTTGCGGCCCAACACGCGCTTTGGAAAGAAGCCTGCACGTTGTGCCTTTCAGCTCTAGGCCAATGTAGCACACCCAGAGCAGAAGTTCTACTTCAGCCAGATCAGGCCTGCAAAGAAACTGCGTTTCACAGGCCTTTGTAAGAGATGTTCCCCGTAGGCTGTAAGAGCACTGTGCAGAGCGAGTTGTTTCTTAGCTTCCCAAGGAGCTGGAAGCAAGATGCTTTGCGGCCCAACTCGCCCTTTGGAAAGAAGCCTGCACGTTGTGCCTTTCAGCTCTAGGGCAATGTAGCACACGCAGAGCAGAAGTTCTAGTTCAGCCAGATCAGGCCTGCAAAGAAACTGCGTTTCACAGGCCTTTGTAAGAGATGTTCCCGGTAGGCTGTAAGAGCACTGTGCAGAGCGAGTTGTTTCTTAGCTTCCCAAAGAGCTGGAAGCAAGATGCTTTGGGGCCCAACTCGCCCTTTGGAAAGAAGCCTGCACGTTGTGCCTTTCAGCTCTAGGGCAATGTAGCACACCCAGAGCAGAAGTTCTACTTCAGCCAGATCAGGCCTGCAAAGAAACTGCGTTTCACAGGCCTTTGTAAGAGATGTTCCCGGTAGGCTGTAAAAGCACTGTGCAGAGCGAGTTGTTTCTTAGCTTCCCAAAGAGCTGGAAGCAAGATGCTTTGGGGCCAACTCGCCCTTTGGAAAGAAGCCTGCACGTTGCGCCTTTCAGCTCTAGGGCAATGTAGCACACCCAGATCAGAAGTTCTACTTCAGCCAGATCAGGCCTGCAAAGAAACTGCGTTTCACAGGCCTTTGTAAGAGATGTTCCCAGTAGGCTGTAAGAGCACTGTGCAGAGCGAGTTGTTTCTTAGCTTTCCAAAGAGCTAGAAGCAAGATGCTTTGGGGCCCAACTCGCCCTTTGGAAAGAAGCCTGCACGTTGTGCCTTTCAGCTCAGGGCCAATGTAGAACACCCAGAGCAGAAGTTCTACTTCAGCCATATCAGGCCTGCAAAGAAACTCGTTTCACAGGCCTTTGTAAGAGATGTTCCCGGTAGGCTGTAAGAGCACTGTGCAGAGCGAGTTGTTTCTTAGCTTCCCAAAGAGCTGGAAGCAAGATGCTTTGGGGCCCAACTCGCCCTTTGGAAAGAAGCCTGCACGCTGTGCCTTTCAGCTCTAGGGCAATGTAGCACACGCAGAGCAGAAGTTCTACTTCAGCCAGATCAGGCCTGCAAAGAAACTGCGTTGCACAGGCCTTTGGAAGAGATGTTCCCGGTAGGCTGTAAGAGCACTGTGCAGAGCGAGTTGTTCTTAGCTTCCCAAAGAGCTGGAAGCAAGATGCTTTGGGGCCCAACTCACCCTTTGGAAAGAAGCCTGCACGTTGTGCCTTTCAGCTCTAGGCCAATGTAGCACGCCCAGAGCAGAAGTTCTACTTCAGCCAGACCAGGCCTGCAAAGAAACTGCGTTTCACAGGCCTTTGTAAGAGATGTTCCCGGTCGGCTGTAAGAGCACTGTGCAGAGCGAGTTGTTTCTTAGCTTCCCAAAGAGCTGGAAGCAAGATGCTTTGGAGCCCAACTCGCCCTTTGGAAACAGGCCTGCACGTTGTGCCCTTCAGCTCTAGGGCAATGTAGCACACCCAGAGCAGAAGTTCTAGTTCAGCGTGATCAGGCCTGCAAAGAAACTGCATTTCACAGGCCTTTGTAAGTGATGGTCCTGGTGGGCTGTAAGAGCACTGTGCAGAGCGAGTTGTTTCATAGCTAGCCCAAAGAGCTGGAAGCAAGATGCTTTGGGGCCCAACTCGCCTTTTGGAAAGAAGCCTGCACATTGTGCCTTTCAGCTCTAGGGCCATGTAGCACACCCAGAGCAGAAGATCTACTTCAGCCAGATCAGGCCTGCAAAGAAACTGCGTTTCACCGGCCTTTGGAAGAGATGTTCCCGGTAGGCTGTATGAGCACTGTGCAGAGCGAGTTGTTTCTTAGCTTTCCAAAGAGCTGGAAGCAAGAAGCTTTGGGGCCCAACTCGCCCTTTGGAAAGAAGCCTGCACGTTGTGCCTTTCAGCTCTAGGGCAATGTAGCACACCCAGAGCAGAAGTTCTAGTTCAGCCAGATCAGGCCTGCAAAGAAACTGCGTTTCACAGGCCTTTGTAAGAGATGTTCCCGGTAGGCTGTAAGAGCACTGTGCAGAGCGAGTTGTTTCTTAGCTTTCCAAAGAGCTGGAAGCAAGATACTTTGGGGCCCTACTCGCCCTTTGGAAAGAAGCCTGCACGTTGTGCCTTTCAGCTCTAGGGCAATGTGGCACACCCAGAGCAGAAGTTCTACTTCAGCCAGTTCAGGCCTGCAAAGAAACTGCGTTTCACAGGCCTTTGTAAGAGATGCTCACGGTAGGCTGTAAGAGCACTGCGCACAGCGAGTTGTTTCTTAGCTTCCCAAAGAGCTGGAAGCAAGATGCTTTGGGGCCCAACTCGCCCTTTGGAAAGAAGCCTGCACGTTGTGCCTTTCAGCTCTAGGCCAATGTAGCACACCCAGAGCAGAAGTTCTACTTCAGCCAGATCAGGCCTGCAAAGAAACTGCGTTTGAGATGCCTTTGTAAGAGATGTTCCCGGTAGGCTGTAAAAGCACTGTGCAGAGCGAGTTGTTTCTTAGCTTCCCAAAGAGCTGGAAGCAAGATGCTTTGGGGCCCAACTCGCCCTTTGGAAAGAAGCCTGCACGTTGCGCCTTTCAGCTCTAGGGCAATGTAGCACACCCAGATCAGAAGTTCTACTTCAGCCAGATCAGGCCTGCAAAGAAACTGCGTTTCACAGGCCTTTGTAAGAGATGTTCCCAGTAGGCTTTAAGAGCACTGTGCAGAGCGAGTTGTTTCTTAGCTTCCCAAAGAGCTGGAAGCAAGATGCTTTGGGGCCCAACTCGCCCTTTGGAAAGAAGCCTGCACGCTGTGCCTTTCAGCTCTAGGGAAATGTAGCACATGCAGAGCAGAAGTTCTACTTCAGCCAGATCAGGCCTGCAAAGAAACTGCGTTTCACAGGCCTTTGTAAGAGATGTTCCCGGTAGGCTGTAAGAGCACTGTGCAGAGCGAGTTGTTTCATAGCTAGCCCAAAGAGCTGGAAGCAAGATGCTTTGGGGCCCAACTCGCCCTTTGGAAAGAAGCCTGCACGTTGTGCCTTTCAGCTCTAGGGCCATGTAGCACACCCAGAGCAGAAGTTCTACTTCAGCCAGATCAGGCCTGCAAAGAAACTGCGTTTCACAGGCCTTTGTAAGAGATGTTCCCGGTAGGCTGTAAGAGCACTGTGCAGAGCGACTTGTTTCTTAGCTTCCCAAAGAGCTGGAAGCAAGATGCTTTGGGGCCCAACTCGCCCTTTTGGAAAGAAGCCTGCACGTTGTGCCTTTCAGCTCTAGGCCAATGTAGCACACCCAGAGCAGAAGTTCTACTTCAGCCAGATCAGGCCTGCAAAGAAACTGCGTTTGAGATGCCTTTGTAAGAGATGTTCCCGGTAGGCTGTAAAAGCACTGTGCAGAGCGAGTTGTTTCTTAGCTTCCCAAAGAGCTGGAAGCAAGATGCTTTGGGGCCCAACTCGCCCTTTGGAAAGAAGCCTGCACGTTGCGCCTTTCAGCTCTAGGGCAATGTAGCACACCCAGATCAGAAGTTCTACTTCAGCCAGATCAGGCCTGCAAAGAAACTGCGTTTCACAGGCCTTTGTAAGAGATGTTCCCAGTAGGCTTTAAGAGCACTGTGCAGAGCGAGTTGTTTCTTAGCTTCCCAAAGAGCTGGAAGCAAGATGCTTTGGGGCCCAACTCACCCTTTGGAAAGAAGCCTGCACGTTGTGCCTTTCAGCTCAGGGCCAATGTAGAACACCCAGAACAGAAGTTCTACTTCAGCCATATCAGGCCTGCAAAGAAACTCGTTTCACAGGCCTTTGTAAGAGATGTTCCCGGTAGGCTGTAAGAGCACTGTGCAGAGCGAGTTGTTTCTTAGCTTCCCAAAGAGCTGGAAGCAAGATGCTTTGGGGCCCAACTCGCCCTTTGGAAAGAAGCCTGCACGCTGTGCCTTTCAGCTCTAGGGCAATGTAGCACATGCAGAGCAGAAGTTCTACTTCAGCCAGATCAGGCCTGCAAAGAAACTGCGTTTCACAGGCCTTTGTAAGAGATGTTCCCGGTAGGCTGTAAGAGCACTGTGCAGAGCGAGTTGTTTCATAGCCAGCCCAAAGAGCTGGAAGCAAGATGCTTTGGGGCCCAACTCGCCCTTTGGAAAGAAGCCTGCACGTTGTGCCTTTCAGCTCTAGGGCCATGTAGCACACCCAGAGCAGAAGTTCTACTTCAGCCAGATCAGGCCTGCAAAGAAACTGCGTTTCACAGGCCTTTGTAAGAGATGTTCCCGGTAGGCTGTAAGAGCACTGTGCAGAGCGAGTTGTTTCTTAGCTTCCCAAAGAGCTGGAAGCAAGATGCTTTGGGGCCCAACTCGCCCTTTGGAAAGAAGCCTGCACGTTGTGCCTTTCAGCTCAGGGCCAATGTAGAACACCCAGAGCAGAAGTTCTACTTCAGCCAGATCAGGCCTGCAAAGAAACTCGTTTCACAGGCCTTTGTAAGAGATGTTCCCGGTAGGCTGTAAGAGCACTGTGCAGAGCGAGTTGTTTCTTAGCTTCCCAAAGAGCTGGAAGCAAGATGCTTTGGGGCCCAACTCGCCCTTTGGAAAGAAGCCTGCACGCTGTGCCTTTCAGCTCTAGGGCAATGTAGCACACGCAAAGCAGAAGTTCTACTTCAGCCAGATCAGGCCTGCAAAGAAACTGCGTTTCACTGGCCTTTGGAAGAGATGTTCCCGGTAGGCTGTAAGAGCACTGTGCAGAGCGAGTTGTTTCTTAGCTTCCCAAAGAGCTGGAAGCAAGATGCTTTGGGGCCCAAATCGCCCTTTGGAAAGAAGCCTGCACGTTGTGCCTTTCAGCTCTAGGGCAATGTAGCACACCCAGAGCAGAAGTTCCACTTCAGCCAGATCAGGCCTGCAAAGAAACTGCGTTTCACAGGCCTTTGTAATAGATGTTCCCGGTAGGCTGTAAGAGCACTGTGCAGAGCGTGTTGTTTCTTAGCTTCCCAAGGAGCTGGAAGCAAGATGCTTTGGGGCCCAACTCGCCCTTTGGAAAGAAGCCTGCACGTTGTGCCTTTCAGCTCTAGGGCAATGTAGCACACCCAGAGCAGAAGTTCTACATCAGCCAGATCAGGCCTGCAAAGAAACTGAGTTTCACAGGCCTTTGTAAGAGATGTTCCCGGTAGGCTGTAAGAGCACTGTGCAGAGCGAGTTGTTTCTTAGCTTCCCAAAGAGCTGGAAGCAAGATGCTTTGCGGCCCAACTCGCGCTTTGGAAAGAAGCCTGCACGTTGTGCCTTTCAGCTCTAGGCCAATGTAGCACACCCAGAGCAGAAGTTCTACTTCAGCCAGATCAGGCCTGCAAAGAAACTGCGTTTCACAGGCCTTTGTAAGAGATGTTCCCCGTAGGCTGTAAGAGCACTGTGCAGAGCGAGTTGTTTCTTAGCTTCCCAAGGAGCTGGAAGCAAGATGCTTTGCGGCCCAACTCGCCCTTTGCAAAGAAGCCTGCACGTTGTGCCTTTCAGCTCTAGGGCAATGTAGCACACGCAGAGCAGAAGTTCTAGTTCAGCCAGATCAGGCCTGCAAAGAAACTGCGTTTCACAGGCCTTTGTAAGAGATGTTCCCGGTAGGCTGTAAGAGCACTGTGCAGAGCGAGTTGTTTCTTAGCTTCCCAAAGAGCTGGAAGCAAGATGCTTTGGGGCCCAACTCGCCCTTTGGAAAGAAGCCTGCACGTTGTGCCTTTCAGCTCTAGGGCAATGTAGCACACCCAGAGCAGAAGTTCTACTTCAGCCAGATCAGGCCTGCAAAGAAACTGCATTTGAGATGCCTTTGTAAGAGATGTTCCCGGTAGGCTGTAAAAGCACTGTGCAGAGCGAGTTGTTTCTTAGCTTCCCAAAGAGCTGGAAGCAAGATGCTTTGGGGCCAACTCGCCCTTTGGAAAGAAGCCTGCACGTTGCACCTTTCAGCTCTAGGGCAATGTAGCACACCCAGATCAGAAGTTCTACTTCAGCCAGATCAGGCCTGCAAAGAAACTGCGTTTCACAGGCCTTTGTAAGAGATGTTCCCAGTAGGCTGTAAGAGCACTGTGCAGAGCGAGTTGTTTCTTAGCTTCCCAAAGAGCTAGAAGCAAGATGCTTTGGGGCCCAACTCGCCCTTTGGAAAGAAGCCTGCACGTTGTGCCTTTCAGCTCAGGGCCAATGTAGAACACCCAGAGCAGAAGTTCTACTTCAGCCATATCAGGCCTGCAAAGAAATTCGTTTCACAGGCCTTTGTAAGAGATGTTCCCGGTAGGCTGTAAGAGCACTGTGCAGAGCGAGTTGTTTCTTAGCTTCCCAAAGAGCTGGAAGCAAGATGCTTTGGGGCCCAACTCGCCCTTTGGAAAGAAGCCTGCACGCTGTGCCTTTCAGCTCTAGGGCAATATAGCACATGCAGAGCAGAAGTTCTACTTCAGCCAGATCAGGCCTGCAAAGAAACTGCGTTTCACAGGCCTTTGTAAGAGATGTTCCCGGTAGGCTGTAAGAGCACTGTGCAGAGCGAGTTGTTTCATAGCTAGCCCAAAGAGCTGGAAGCAAGATGCTTTGGGGCCCAACTCGCCCTTTGGAAAGAAGCCTGCACGTTGTGCCTTTCAGCTCTAGGGCCATGTAGCACACCCAGAGCAGAAGTTCTACTTCAGCCAGATCAGGCCTGCAAAGAAACTGCGTTTCACAGGCCTTTGTAAGAGATGTTCCCGGTAGGCTGTAAGAGCACTGTGCAGAGCGACTTGTTTCTTAGCTTCCCAAAGAGCTGGAAGCAAGATGCTTTGGGGCCCAACCCGCCCTTTGGAAAGAAGCCTGCACGTTGTGCCTTTCAGCTCAGGGCCAATGTAGAACACCCAGAGCAGAAGTTCTACTTCAGCCAGATCAGGCCTGCAAAGAAACTCGTTTCACAGGCCTTTGTAAGAGATGTTCCCCGTAGGCTGTAAGAGCACTGTGCAGAGCGAGTTGTTTCTTAGCTTCCCAAAGAGCTGGTAGCAAGATGCTTTGGGGCCCAACTCGCCCTTTGGAAAGAAGCCTGCACGATGTGCCTTTCAGCTCTAGGGCAATGTAGCACACGCAGAGCAGAAGTTCTACTTCAGCCAGATCAGGCCTGCAAAGAAACTGCGTTGCACAGGCCTTTGGAAGAGATGTTCCCGGTAGGCTGTAACAGCACTGTGCAGAGCGAGTTGTTTCTTAGCTTCCCAAAGAGCTGGAAGCAAGATGCTTTGGGGCCCAACTCGCCCTTTGGAAAGAAGCCTGCACGTTATGCCTTACACCTCTAGGCCAATGTAGCACACCCAGAGCAGAAGTTCAACTTCAGCCAGATCAGGCCTGCAAAGAAACTGCGTTTCACAGGCCTTTGTAAGAGATGTTCCCGGTAGGCTGTAAGAGCACTGTGCAGAGCGATTTGTTTCTTAGCTTCCCAAAGAGCTGGAAGCAAGATGCTTTGGGGCCCAACTCGCCCTTTGGAAAGAAGCCTGCACGTTGTGCCTTACAGCTCTAGGCCAATGTAGCACACCCAGAGCAGAAGTTCAACCTCAGCCAGATCAGGCCTGCAAAGAAACTGCGTTTCACAGGCCTTTGTAAGAGATGTTCCCGGTAGGCTGTAAGAGCACTGTGCAGAACGAGTTGTTTCTTAGCTTCCCAAAGAGCTGGAAGCAAGATGCTTTGGGGCCCAACTCGCCCTTTGGAAAGAAGACTGCACGTTGTGCCTTTCAGCTCTAGGCCAATGTAGCACACCCAGAGCAGAAGTTCTACTTTAGCCAGATCAGGCCTGCAAAGAAACTGCGTTTCACAGGCCTTTGTAAGAGATGTTCCCGGTAGGCTGTAAGAGCACTGTGCAGAGCGAGTTGTTTCTTAGCTTCCCAAAGAGCTGGAAGCAAGATGCTTTGGGGCCAACTCGCCCTTTGGAAAGAAGCCTGCACGTTGCGCCTTTCAGCTCTAGGGCAATGTATCACACTCAGATCAGAAGTTCTACTTCAGCCAGATCAGGCCTGCAAAGAAACTGCGTTTCACAGGCCTTTGTAAGAGATGTTCCCAGTAGGCTGTAAGAGCACTGTGCAGAGCGAGTTGTTTCTTAGCTTCCCAAAGAGCTGGAAGCAAGATGCTTTGGGGCCCAACTCGCCCTTTGGAAAGAAGCCTGCACGTTGTGCCTTTCAGCTCTAGGGCAATGTAGCACACCCAGAGCAGAAGTTCTACTTCAGCCAGATCAGGCCTGCAAAGAAACTGCGTTTCACAGGCCTTTGTAAGAGATGTTCCCGGTAGGCTGTAAGAGCACTGTGCAGAGCGAGTTGTTTCTTAGCTTTCCAAAGAGCTGGAAGCAAGATACTTTGGGGCCCTACTCGCCCTTTGGAAAGAAGCCTGCACGTTGTGCCTTTCAGCTCTAGGGCAATGTGGCACACCCAGAGCAGAAGTTCTACTTCAGCCAGCTCAGGCCTGCAAAGAAACTGCCTTTCACAGGCCTTTGTAAGAGATGCTCACGGTAGGCTGTAAGAGCACTGCGCACAGCGAGTTGTTTCGTAGCTTCCCAAAGAGCTGGAAGCAAGATGCTTTGGGGCCCAACTCGCCCTTTGGAAAGAAGCCTGCACGTTGAGCCTTTCAGCTCTAGGTCCATGTAGCACACCCAGAGCAGAAGTTCTACTTCAGCCAGATCAGGCCTGCAAAGAAACTGCGTTTCACAGGCCTTTGTAAGAGATGTTCCCGGTAGGCTGTAAGAGCACTGTGCAGAGCGAGTTGTTTCATAGCTAGCCCAAATAGCTGGAAGCAAGATGCTTTGGGGCCCAACTCGCCCTTTGGAAAGAAGCCTGCACGTTGTGCCTTTCAGCTCTAGGGCCATGTAGCACAGCCAGAGCAGAAGTTCTACTTCAGCCAGATCAGGCCTGCAAAGAAACTGCGTTTCACAGGCCTTTGTAAGAGATGTTCCCGGTAGGCTGTAAGAGCACTGTGCAGAGCGAGTTGTTTCATAGCTAGCCCAAAGAGCTGGAAGCAAGATGCTTTGGGGCCCAACTCGCCCTTTGGAAAGAAGCCTGCACGTTGTGCCTTTCAGCTCTAGGGCCATGTAGCACACCCAGAGCAGAAGTTCTACTTCAGCCAGATCAGGCCTGCAAAGAAACTGCGTTTCACAGGCCTTTGTAAGAGATGTTCCCGGTAGGCTGTAAGAGCACTGTGCAGAGCGACTTGTTTCTTAGCTTCCCAAAGAGCTGGAAGCAAGATGCTTTGGGGCCCAACCCGCCCTTTGGAAAGAAGCCTGCACGTTGTGCCTTTCAGCTCAGGGCCAATGTAGAACACCCAGAGCAGAAGTTCTACTTCAGCCAGATAAGGCCTGCAAAGAAACTCGTTTCACAGGCCTTTGTAAGAGATGTTCCCCGTAGGCTGTAAGAGCACTGTGCAGAGCGAGTTGTTTCTTAGCTTCCCAAAGAGCTGGTAGCAAGATGCTTTGGGGCCCAACTCGCCCTTTGGAAAGAAGCCTGCACGATGTGCCTTTCAGCTCTAGGGCAATGTAGCACACGCAGAGCAGAAGTTCTACTTCAGCCAGATCAGGCCTGCAAAGAAACTGCGTTGCACAGGCCTTTGGAAGAGATGTTCCCGGTAGGCTGTAACAGCACTGTGCAGAGCGAGTTGTTTCTTAGCTTCCCAAAGAGCTGGAAGCAAGATGCTTTGGGGCCCAACTCGCCCTTTGGAAAGAAGCCTGCACGTTATGCCTTACACCTCTAGGCCAATGTAGCACACCCAGAGCAGAAGTTCAACTTCAGCCAGATCAGGCCTGCAAAGAAACTGCGTTTCACAGGCCTTTGTAAGAGATGTTCCCGGTAGGCTGTAAGAGCACTGTGCAGAGCGATTTGTTTCTTAGCTTCCCAAAGAGCTGGAAGCAAGATGCTTTGGGGCCCAACTCGCCCTTTGGAAAGAAGCCTGCACGTTGTGCCTTACAGCTCTAGGCCAATGTAGCACACCCAGAGCAGAAGTTCAACTTCAGCCAGATCAGGCCTGCAAAGAAACTGCGTTTCACAGGCCTTTGTAAGAGATGTTCCCGGTAGGCTGTAAGAGCACTGTGCAGAACGAGTTGTTTCTTAGCTTCCCAGAGAGCTGGAAGCAAGATGCTTTGGGGCCCAACTCGCCCTTTGGAAAGAAGACTGCACGTTGTGCCTTTCAGCTCTAGGCCAATGTAGCACACCCAGAGCAGAAGTTCTACTTTAGCCAGATCAGGCCTGCAAAGAAACTGCGTTTCACAGGCCTTTGTAAGAGATGTTCCCGGTAGGCTGTAAGAGCACTGTGCAGAGCGAGTTGTTTCTTAGCTTCCCAAAGAGCTGGAAGCAAGATGCTTTGGGGCCAACTCGCCCTTTGGAAAGAAGCCTGCACGTTGCGCCTTTCAGCTCTAGGGCAATGTATCACACTCAGATCAGAAGTTCTACTTCAGCCAGATCAGGCCTGCAAAGAAACTGCGTTTCACAGGCCTTTGTAAGAGATGTTCCCAGTAGGCTGTAAGAGCACTGTGCAGAGCGAGTTGTTTCTTAGCTTCCCAAAGAGCTGGAAGCAAGATGCTTTGGGGCCCAACTCGCCCTTTGGAAAGAAGCCTGCACGTTGTGCCTTTCAGCTCTAGGGCAATGTAGCACACCCAGAGCAGAAGTTCTACTTCAGCCAGATCAGGCCTGCAAAGAAACTGCGTTTCACAGGCCTTTGTAAGAGATGTTCCCGGTAGGCTGTAAGAGCACTGTGCAGAGCGAGTTGTTTCTTAGCTTTCCAAAGAGCTGGAAGCAAGATACTTTGGGGCCCTACTCGCCCTTTGGAAAGAAGCCTGCACGTTGTGCCTTTCAGCTCTAGGGCAATGTGGCACACCCAGAGCAGAAGTTCTACTTCAGCCAGCTCAGGCCTGCAAAGAAACTGCCTTTCACAGGCCTTTGTAAGAGATGCTCACGGTAGGCTGTAAGAGCACTGCGCACAGCGAGTTGTTTCGTAGCTTCCCAAAGAGCTGGAAGCAAGATGCTTTGGGGCCCAACTCGCCCTTTGGAAAGAAGCCTGCACGTTGAGCCTTTCAGCTCTAGGTCCATGTAGCACACCCAGAGCAGAAGTTCTACTTCAGCCAGATCAGGCCTGCAAAGAAACTGCGTTTCACAGGCCTTTGTAAGAGATGTTCCCGGTAGGCTGTAAGAGCACTGTGCAGAGCGAGTTGTTTCATAGCTAGCCCAAATAGCTGGAAGCAAGATGCTTTGGGGCCCAACTCGCCCTTTGGAAAGAAGCCTGCACGTTGTGCCTTTCAGCTCTAGGGCCATGTAGCACAGCCAGAGCAGAAGTTCTACTTCAGCCAGATCAGGCCTGCAAAGAAACTGCGTTTCACAGGCCTTTGTAAGAGATGTTCCCGGTAGGCTGTAAGAGCACTGTGCAGAGCGACTTGTTTCTTAGCTTCCCAAAGAGCTGGAAGCAAGATGCTTTGGGGCCCAACCCGCCCTTTGGAAAGAAGCCTGCACGTTGTGCCTTTCAGCTCAGGGCCAATGTAGAACACCCAGAGCAGAAGTTCTACTTCAGCCAGATCAGGCCTGCAAAGAAACTCGTTTCACAGGCCTTTGTAAGAGATGTTCCCGGTAGGCTGTAAGAGCACTGTGCAGAGCGAGTTGTTTCTTAGTTTCCCAAAGAGCTGGAAGCAAGATGCTTTGGGGCCCAACTCGCCCTTTGGAAAGAAGCCTGCACGCTGTGCCTTTCAGCTCTAGGGCAATGTAGCACACCCAGAGCAGAAGTTCTACTTCAGCCAGATCAGGCCTGCAAAGAAACTGCGTTGCACAGGCCTTTGGAAGAGATGTTCCCGGTAGGCTGTAAGAGCACTGTGCAGAGCGAGTTGTTTCTTAGCTTACCAAAGAGCTGGAAGCAAGATGCTTTGGGGCCCAAATCGCCCTTTTGAAAGAAGCCTGCACGTTGTGCCTTTCAGCTCTAGGCCAATGTAGCACACCCAGAACAGAAGTTCAACTTCAGCCAGATCAGGCCTGCAAAGAAACTGCGTTTCACAGGCCTTTGGAAGAGATGTTCCCGGTAGGCTGTAAGAGCACTGTGCAGACCGAGTTGTTTCTTAGCTTCCCAAAGAGCTGGAAGCAAGATGCTTTGGGGCCCAACTCGCCCTTTGGAAAGAAGCCTGCACGTTGTGCCTTACAGCTCTAGGCCAATGTAGCACACCCAGAGCAGAAGTTCTACTTCAGCCAGATCAGGCCTGCAAAGAAACTGCGTTTCACAGGCCTTTGTAAGAGATGTTCCCGGTAGGCTGTAAGAGCACTGTGCAGAACGAGTTGTTTCTTAGCTTCCCAAAGAGCTGGAAGCAAGATGCTTTGGGGCCCAACTCGCCCTTTGGAAAGAAGACTGCACGTTGTGCCTTTCAGCTCTAGGCCAATGTAGCACACCCAGAGCAGAAGTTCTACTTTAGCCAGATCAGGCCTGCAAAGAAACTGCGTTTCACAGGCCTTTGGAAGAGATGTTCCCGGTAGGCTGTAAGAGCACTGTGCAGAGCGAGTTGTTTCTTAGCTTCCGAAAGAGCTGGAAGCAAGATGCTTTGGGGCCCAAATCGCCCTTTGGAAAGAAGCCTGCACGTTGTGCCTTTCAGCTCTAGGGCAATGTAGCACACCCAGAGCAGAAGTTCCACTTCAGCCAGATCAGGCCGGCAAAAAAACTGCGTTTGAGAGGCCTTTGTAAGAGATGTTCCCGGTAGGCTGTAACAGCACTTTGCAGAGCGAGTTGTTTCTTAGCTTCCCAAAGAGCTGGAAGCAAGATGCTTTGGGGCCCAACTCGCCCTTTGGAAAGAAGCCTGCACGTTGTGCCTTTCAGCTCTAGGCCAAGGTAGCACACCCAGAGCAGAAGTTCTAGTTCAGCCAGATCAGGCCTGCAAAGAAACTGCGTTGCACAGGCCTTTGGAAGAGATGTTCCCGGTAGGCTGTAAGAGCACTGTGCAGAGCGAGTTGTTTCTTAGCTTTCCAAAGAGCTGGAAGCAAGATACTTTGGGGCCCTACTCGCCCTTTGGAAAGAAGCCTGCACGTTGTGCCTTTCAGCTCTAGGGCAATGTGGCACACCCAGAGCAGAAGTTCTACTTCAGCCAGCTCAGGCCTGCAAAGAAACTGCGTTTCACAGGCCTTTGTAAGAGATGCTCACGGTAGGCTGTAAGAGCACTGCGCACAGCGAGTTGTTTCTTAGCTTCCCAAAGAGCTGGAAGCAAGATGCTTTGGGGCCCAACTCGCCCTTTGGAAAGAAGCCTGCACGTTGAGCCTTTCAGCTCTAGGTCCATGTAGCACACCCAGAGCAGAAGTTCTACTTCAGCCAGATCAGGCCTGCAAAGAAACTGCGTTTCACAGGCCTTTGTAAGAGATGTTCCCGGTAGGCTGTAAGAGCACTGTGCAGAGCGAGTTGTTCTTAGCTTCCCAAAGAGCTGGAAGCAAGATGCTTTGGGGCCCAACTCACCCTTTGGAAAGAAGCCTGCACGTTGTGCCTTTCAGCTCTAGGCCAATGTAGCACACCCAGAGCAGAAGTTCTACTTCAGCCAGACCAGGCCTGCAAAGAAACTGCGTTTCACAGGCCTTTGTAAGAGATGTTTCCGGTAGGCTGTAAGAGCACTGTGCAGAGCGAGTTGTTTCTTAGCTTCCCAAAGAGCTGGAAGCAAGATGCTTAGGGGCCCAACTCGCCCTTTGGAAAGAAGCCTGCACGTTGTGCCTTTCAGCTCTAGGCCAATGTAGCACACCCAGAGCAGAAGTTCTACTTCAGCCAGATCAGGCCTGCAAAGAAACTGCGTTTGAGATGCCTTTGTAAGAGTTGTTCCCGGTAGGCTGTAAAAGCAGTGTGCAGAGCGAGTTGTTTCTTAGCTTCCCAAAGAGCTGGAAGCAAGATGCTTTGGAGCCCAACTCGCCCTTTGGAAACAGGCCTGCACGTTGTGCCCTTCAGCTCTAGGGCAATGTAGCACACCCAGAGCAGAAGTTCTATTTCAGCGTGATCAGGCCTGCAAAGAAACTGCATTTCATAGGCCTTTGTAAGTGATGGTCCCGGTGGGCTGTAAGAGCACTGTGCAGAGCGAGTTGTTTCATAGCTAGCCCAAAGAGCTGGAAGCAAGATGCTTTGGGGCCCAACTCGCCTTTTGGAAAGAAGCCTGCACATTGTGCCTTTCAGCTCTAGGGCCATGTAGCACACCCAGAGCAGAAGTTCTACTTCAGCCAGATCAGGCCTGCAAAGAAACTGCGTTTCACAGGCCTTTGTAAGAGATGTTCCCCGTAGGCTGTAAGAGCACTGTGCAGAGCGAGTTGTTTCTTAGCTTCCCAAAGAGCTGGAAGCAAGATGCTTTGGGGCCCAACTCGCCCTTTGCAAAGAAGCCTGCACGTTGTGCCTTTCAGCTCTAGGGCAATGTAGCACACGCAGAGCAGAAGTTCTAGTTCAGCCAGATCAGGCCTGCAAAGAAACAGCGTTTCACAGGCCTTTGTAAGAGATGTTCCCGGTAGGCTGTAAGAGCACTGTGCAGAGCGAGTTGTTTCTTAGCTTCCCAAAGAGCTGGAAGCAAGATGCTTTGGGGCCCAACTCGCCCTTTGGAAAGAAGCCTGCACGTTGCGCCTTTCAGCTCTAGGGCAATGTAGCACACCCAGATCAGAAGTTCTCCTTAGCCAGATCAGGCCTGCAAAGAAACTGCGTTTCACAGGCCTTTGTAAGAGATGTTCCCGGTAGGCTGTAAGAGCACTGTGCAGAGCGAGTTGTTTCTTAGCTTCCCAAAGAGCTGGAAGCAAGATGCTTTGGGGCCCAACTCGCCCTTTGGAAAGAAGCCTGCACGTTGTGCCTTTCAGCTCAGGGCCAATGTAGAACACCCAGAGCAGAAGTTCTACTTCAGCCATATCAGGCCTGCAAAGAAACTCGTTTCACAGGCCTTTGTAAGAGATGTTCCCGGTAGGCTGTAAGAGCACTGTGCAGAACGAGTTGTTTCTTAGCTTCCCAAAGAGCTGGAAGCAAGATGCTTTGGGGCCCAACTCGCCCATTGGAAAGAAGCCTGCACGTTGTGCCTTTCAGCTCTAGGGCAATGTAGCACACCCAGAGCAGAAGTTCCACTTCAGCCAGATCAGGCCGGCAAAAAAACTGCGTTTGAGAGGCCTTTGTAAGAGATGTTCCCGGTAGGCTGTAACAGCACTGTGCAGAGCGAGTTGTTTCTTAGCTTCCCAAAGAGCTGGAAGCAAGATGCTTTGGGGCCCAACTCGCCCTTTGGAAAGAAGCCTGCACGTTGTGCCTTTCAGCTCTAGGCCAAGGTAGCACACCCAGAGCAGAAGTTCTAGTTCAGCCAGATCAGGCCTGCAAAGAAACTGCGTTGCACAGGCCTTTGGAAGAGATGTTCCCGGTAGGCTGTAAGAGCACTGTGCAGAGCGAGTTGTTTCTTAGCTTTCCAAAGAGCTGGAAGCAAGATACTTTGGGGCCCTACTCGCCCTTTGGAAAGAAGCCTGCACGTTGTGCCTTTCAGCTCTAGGGCAATGTGGCACACCCAGAGCAGAAGTTCTACTTCAGCCAGCCCAGGCCTGCAAAGAAACATTGTTTCACAGGCCTTTGTAAGAGATGCTCACGGTAGGCTGTAAGAGCACTGCGCACAGCGAGTTGTTTATTAGCTTCCCAAAGAGCTGGAAGCAAGATGCTTTGGGGCCCAACTCGCCCTTTGTAAAGAAGCCTGCACGTTGAGCCTTTCAGCTCTAGGCCAATGTAGCACACCCAGAGCAGAAGTTCTACTTCAGCCAGATCAGGCCTGCAAAGAAACTGCGTTTCACAGGCCTTTGTAAGAGATGTTCCCGGTAGGCTGTAAGAGCACTGTGCAGAGCGAGTTGTTTCTTAGCTTCCCAAAGAGCTGGAAGCAAGATGCTTAGGGGCCCAACTCGCCCTTTGGAAAGAAGCCTGCACGTTTTGCCTTTCAGCTCTAGGCCAATGTAGCACACCCAGAGCAGAAGTTCTACTTCAGCCAGATCAGGACTGCAAAGAAACTGCGTTTCACAGGCCTTTGTAAGAGATGTTCCCGGTAGGCTGTAAGAGCACTGTGCAGAGCGAGTTGTTTCTTAGCTTCCCAAGGAGCTGGAAGCAAGATGCTTTGCGGCCCAACTCGCCCTTTGCAAAGAAGCCTGCACGTTGTGCCTTTCAGCTCTAGGGCAATGTAGCACACGCAGAGCAGAAGTTCTAGTTCAGCCAGATCAGGCCTGCAAAGAAACTGCGTTTCACAGGCCTTTGTAAGAGATGTTCCCCGGTAGGCTGTACGAGCACTGTGCAGAGCGAGTTGTTTCTTAGCTTCCCAAAGAGCTGGAAGCAAGATGCTTTGGGGCCCAACTCGCCCTTTGGAAAGAAGCCTGCACGTTGTGCCTTTCAGCTCAGGGCCAATGTAGAACACCCAGAGCAGAAGTTCTACTTCACCCATATCAGGCCTGCAAAGAAACTGCGTTTCACAGGCCTTTGTAAGAGATGTTCCCGGTAGGCTGTAAGAGCACTGTGCAGAGCGAGTTGTTTCTTAGCTTCCCAAAGAGCTGGAAGCAAGATGCTTTGGGGCCCAACTCGCCCTTTGGAAAGAAGCCTGCACGTTGT
This sequence comes from Equus caballus, assembly GCF_041296265.1. Taxonomy (NCBI): domain Eukaryota; kingdom Metazoa; phylum Chordata; class Mammalia; order Perissodactyla; family Equidae; genus Equus; species Equus caballus. Next base: position 49,862,144 of record NC_091688.1, on the reverse strand, counting down.
GCCTTTCAGCTCTAGGCCAATGTAGCACACCCAGAGCAGAAGTTCTACTTCAGCCAGATCAGGCCTGCAAAGAAACTGCGTTTGAGATGCCTTTGTAAGAGTTGTTCCCGGTAGGCTGTAAAAGCACTGTGCAGAGCGAGTTGTTTCTTAGCTTCCCAAAGAGCTGGAAGCAAGATGCTTTGGAGCCCAACTCGCCCTTTGGAAACAGGCCTGCACGTTGTGCCCTTCAGCTCTAGGGCAATGTAGCACACCCAGAGCAGAAGTTCTATTTCAGCGTGATCAGGCCTGCAAAGAAACTGCATTTCACAGGCCTTTGTAAGTGATGGCCCCGGTGGGCTGTAAGAGCACTGTGCAGAGCGAGTTGTTTCATAGCTAGCCCAAAGAGCTGGAAGCAAGATGCTTTGGGGCCCAACTCGCCTTTTGGAAAGAAGCCTGCACATTGTGCCTTTCAGCTCTAGGGCCATGTAGCACACCCAGAGCAGAAGTTCTTCTTCAGCCAGATCAGGCCTGCAAAGAAACTGCGTTTCACAGGCCTTTGTAAGAGATGTTCCCCGTAGGCTGTAAGAGCACTGTGCAGAGCGAGTTGTTTCTTAGCTTCCCAAAGAGCTGGAAGCAAGATGCTTTGCGGCCCAACTCGCCCTTTGCAAAGAAGCCTGCACGTTGTGCCTTTCAGCTCTAGGGCAATGTAGCACACGCAGAGCAGAAGTTCTAGTTCAGCCAGATCAGGCCTGCAGAGAAACAGCGTTTCACAGGCCTTTGTAAGAGATGTTCCCGGTAGGCTGTAAAAGCACTGTGCAGGGCGAGTTGTTTCTTAGCTTCCCAAAGAGCTGGAAGCAAGATGCTTTGGGGCCCAACTCGCCCTTTGGAAAGAAGCCTGCACGTTGCGCCTTTCAGCTCTAGGGCAATGTAGCACACCCAGATCAGAAGTTCTACTTCAGCCAGATGAGGCCTGCAAAGAAACTGCGTTTCACAGGCCTTTGTAAGAGATGTTCCCAGTAGGCTGTAAGAGCACTGTGCAGAGCGAGTTGTTTCTTAGCTTCCCAAAGAGCTGGAAGCAAGATGCTTTGGGGCCCAACTCGCCCTTTGGAAAGAAGCCTGCACGTTGTGCCTTTCAGCTCAGGGCCAATGTAGAACACCCAGAGCAGAAGTTCTACTTCAGCCATATCAGGCCTGCAAAGAAACTCGTTTCACAGGCCTTTGTAAGAGATGTTCCCGGTAGGCTGTAAGAGCACTGTGCAGAACGAGTTGTTTCTTAGCTTCCCAAAGAGCTGGAAGCAAGATGCTTTGGGGCCCAATTCGCCCTTTGGAAAGAAGCCTGCACGTTGTGCCTTTCAGCTCTAGGGCAATGTAGCACACCCAGAGCAGAAGTTCCACTTCAGCCAGATCAGGCCTGCAAAGAAACTGCGTTTCACAGGCCTTTGTAATAGATGTTCCCGGTAGGCTGTAAGAGCACTGTGCAGAGCGTGTTGTTTCTTAGCTTCCCAAGGAGCTGGAAGCAAGATGCTTTGGGGCCCAACTCGCCCTTTGGAAAGAAGCCTGCACGTTGTGCCTTTCAGCTCTAGGGCAATGTAGCACAGCCAGAGCAGAAGTTCTACATCAGCCAGATCAGGCCTGCAAAGAAACTGAGTTTCACAGGCCTTTGTAAGAGATGTTCCCGGTAGGCTGTAAGAGCACTGTGCAGAGCGAGTTGTTTCTTAGCTTCCCAAAGAGCTGGAAGCAAGATGCTTTGGGGCCCAACTCGCCCTTTGGAAAGAAGCCTGCACGTTGTGCCTTTCAGCTCTAGGGCAATGTAGCACACCCAGAGCAGAAGTTCTAGTTCAGCCAGATCAGGCCTGCAAAGAAACTGCGTTTCACAGGCCTTTGTAAGAGATGTTCCCGGTAGGCTGTAAGAGCACTGTGCAGAGCGAGTTGTTTCTTAGCTTTCCAAAGAGCTGGAAGCAAGATACTTTGGGGCCCTACTCGCCCTTTGGAAAGAAGCCTGCACGTTGCGCCTTTCAGCTGTAGGGCAATGTGGCACACCCAGAGCAGAAGTTCTACTTCAGCCAGCTCAGGCCTGCAAAGAAACTGCGTTTCACAGGCCTTTGTAAGAGATGCTCACGGTAGGGTGTAAGAGCACTGCACACAGCGAGTTGTTTCTTAGCTTCCCAAAGAGCTGGAAGCAAGATGCTTTGGGGCCCAACTCGCCCTTTGGAAAGAAGCCTGCACGTTGAGCCTTTCAGCTATAGGTCCATGTAGCACACCCAGAGCAGAAGTTCTAGTTCAGCGTGATCAGGCCTGCAAAGAAACTGCATTTCACAGGCCTTTGTAAGTGATGGTCCCGGTGGGCTGTAAGAGCACTGTGCAGAGCGAGTTGTTTCCTAGCTAGCCCAAAGAGCTGGAAGCAAGATGCTTTGGGGCCCAACTCGCCTTTTGGAAAGAAGCCTGCACATTGTGCCTTTCAGCTCTAGGGCCATGTAGCACACCCAGAGCAGAAGTTCTACTTCAGCCAGATCAGGCCTGCAAAGAAACTGCGTTTCACAGGCCTTTGGAAGAGATGTTCCCGGTAGGCTGTAAGAGCACTGTGCAGAGCGAGTTGTTTCTTAGCTTCCCAAAGAGCTGGAAGCAAGATGCTTTGGGGCCCAACTCGCCCTTTGGAAAGAAGCCTGCACGCTGTGCCTTTCAGCTCTAGGGCAATGTAGCACACGCAAAGCAGAAGTTCTACTTCAGCCAGATCAGGCCTGCAAAGAAACTGCATTTCACAGGCCTTTGTAGTGATGCTCCCGGTAGGCTGTAAGAGCACTGTTCAGAGCGAGTTGTTTCATAGCTAGCCCAAAGAGCTGGAAGCAAGATGCTTTGGGGCCCAACTCGCCCTTTGGAAAGAAGCCTGCACGTTGTGCCTTTCAGCTCTAGGGCAATGTAGCACACCCAGAGCAGAAGTTCTACATCAGCCAGATCAGGCCTGCAAAGAAACTGCGTTTCACAGGCCTTTGTAAGAGATGTTCCCGGTAGGCTGTAAGAGCACTGTGCAGAGCGAGTTGTTTCTTAGCTTCCCAAAGAGCTGGAAGCAAGATGCTTTGGGGCCCAACTCGCCCTTTGGAAAGAAGCCTGCACGTTTTGCCTTTCAGCTCTAGGGCAATGTAGAGCACCCAGAGCAGAAGTTCCACTTCAGCCAGATCAGGCCTTCAAAGAAACTGCGTTTCACAGGCCTTTGTAAGAGATATTCCCGGTAGGCTAAAAGCGCTGTGCAGAGCGAGTTGTTTCTTAGCTTCCCAAAGAGCTGGAAGCAAGATGCTTTGCGGCCCAACTCGCCCTTTGGAACGAAGCCTGCACGTTGTGCCTTTCAGCTCTAGCGCCATGTAGCACACCCAGAGCAGAAGTTCTAGTTCAGCCAGATCAGGCCTGCAAAGAAAATGCATTTCACAGGCCTTTGTAACTGATGCTCCCGGTAGGCTGTAAGAGCACTGTGCAGAGCGAGTTGTTTCTTAGCTTCCCAAAGAGCTGGAAGCAAGATGCTTTGGGGCCCAACTCGCCCTTTGGAAAGAAGCCTGCACGTTGCGCCTTTCAGCTCTAGGGCAATGTAGCACACTCAGATCAGAAGTTCTACTTCAGCCAGATCAGGCCTGCAAAGAAACTGCGTTTCACAGGCCTTTGTAAGAGATGTTCCCGGTAGGCTGTAAGAGCACTGTGCAGAGCGACTTGTTTCTTAGCTTCCCAAAGAGCTGGAAGCAAGATGCTTTGGGGCCCAACTCGCCCTTTGGAAAGAAGCCTGCACGTTGTGCCTTTCAGCTCAGGGCCAATGTAGAACACCCAGAGCAGAAGTTCTACTTCAGCCAGATCAGGCCTGCAAAGAAACTCGTTTCACAGGCCTTTGTAAGAGATGTTCCCGGTAGGCTGTAAGAGCACTGTGCAGAGCGAGTTGTTTCTTAGCTTCCCAAAGAGCTGGAAGCAAGATGCTTTGGGGCCCAACTCGCCCTTTGGAAAGAAGCCTGCACGCTGTGCCTTTCAGCTCTAGGGCAATGTAGCACACGCAAAGCAGAAGTTCTACTTCAGCCAGATCAAGCTTGCAAAGAAACTGCATTTCACAGGCCTTTGGAAGAGATGTTCCCGGTAGGCTGTAAGAGCACTGTGCAGAGCGAGTTGTTTCTTAGCTTCCCAAAGAGCTGGAAGCAAGATGCTTTGGGGCCCAACTCGCCCTTTGGAAAGAAGCCTGCACGTTGTGCCTTTCAGCTCTAGGCCAATGTAGCACACCCAGAGCAGAAGTTCTACTTCAGCCAGATCAGGCCTGCAAAGAAACTGCGTTTGAGATGCCTTTGTAAGAGATGTTCCCGGTAGGCTGTAAAAGCACTGTGCAGAGCGAGTTGTTTCTTAGCTTCACAAAGAGCTGGAAGCAAGATGCTTTGGGGCCAACTCGCCCTTTGGAAAGAAGCCTGCACGTTGCGCCTTTCAGCTCTAGGGCAATGTAGCACAACCAGATCAGAAGTTCTACTTCAGCCAGATCAGGCCTGCAAAGAAACTGCGTTTCACAGGCCTTTGTAAGAGATGTTCCCAGTATTCTGTAAGAGCACTGTGCAGAGCGAGTTGTTTCTTAGCTTCCCAAAGAGCTGGAAGCAAGATGCTTTGGGGCCCAACTCGCCCTTTGGAAAGAAGCCTGCACGTTTTGCCTTTCAGCTCAGGGCCAATGTAGAACACCCAGAGCAGAAGTTCTACTTCAGCCAGATCAGGCCTGCAAAGAAACTCGTTTCACAGGCCTTTGTAAGAGATGTTCCCGGTAGGCTGTAAGAGCACTGTGCAGAGCGAGTTGTTTCTTAGCTTCCCAAAGAGCTGGAAGCAAGATGCTTTGGGGCCCAACTCGCCCTTTGGAAAGAATCCTGCACGCTGTGCCTTTCAGCTCTAGGGCAATATAGCACATGCAGAGCAGAAGTTCTACTTCAGCCAGATCAGGCCTGCAAAGAAACTGCGTTTCACAGGCCTTTGTAAGAGATGTTCCCGGTAGGCTGTAAGAGCACTGTGCAGAGCGAGTTGTTTCATAGCTAGCCCAAAGAGCTGGAAGCATGATGCTTTGGGGCCCAACTCGCCCTTTGGAAAGAAGCCTGCACGTTGTGCCTTTCAGCTCTAGGGCCATGTAGCACACCCAGAGCAGAAGTTCTACTTCAGCCAGATCAGGCCTGCAAAGAAACTGCGTTTCACAGGCCTTTGTAAGAGATGTTCCCGGTAGGCTGTAAGAGCACTGTGCAGAGCGACTTGTTTCTTAGCTTCCCAAAGAGCTGGAAGCAAGATGCTTTGGGGCCCAACCCGCCATTTGGAAAGAAGCCTGCACGTTGTGCCTTTCAGCTCAGGGCCAATGTAGAACACCCAGAGCAGAAGTTCTACTTCAGCCAGATCAGGCCTGCAAAGAAACTCGTTTCACAGGCCTTTGTAAGAGATGTTCCCGGTAGGCTGTAAGAGCACTGTGCAGAGCGAGTTGTTTCTTAGCTTCCCAAAGAGCTGGAAGCAAGATGCTTTGGGGCACAACTCGCCCTTTGGAAAGAAGCCTGCACGTTGTGCCTTTAAGCTCTAGGCCAATGTAGAACACCCAGAGCAGAAGTTCTACTTCAGCCAGATCAGGCCTGCAAAGAAACTGCGTTTCACAGGCCTTTGGAAGAGATGTTCCCGGTAGGCTGTAAGAGCACTGTGCAGAGCGAGTTGTTTGTTAGCTTCCCAAAGAGCTGGAAGCAAGATGCTTTGGGGCACAACTCGCCCTTTGGAAAGAAGCCTGCACGTTGTGCCTTTAAGCTCTAGGCCAATGTAGAACACCCAGAGCAGAAGTTCTACTTCAGCCAGATCAGGCCTGCAAAGAAACTGCATTTCACAGGCCTTTGTAGTGATGCTCCCGGTAGGCTGTAAGAGCACTGTTCAGAGCGAGTTTTTTCATAGCTAGCCCAAAGAGCTGGAAGCAAGATGCTTTGGGGCCCAACTCGCCCTTTGGAAAGAAGCCTGCACGTTGTGCCTTTCAGCTATAGGGCAATGTAGCACACCCAGAGCAGAAGTTCTACATCAGCCAGATCAGGCCTGCAAAGAAACTGCGTTTCACAGGCCTTTGTAAGAGATGTTCCCGGTAGGCTGTAAGAGCACTGTGCAGAGCGAGTTGTTTCTTAGCTTCCCAAAGAGCTGGAAGCAAGATGCTTTGGGGCCCAACTCGCCCTTTGGAAAGAAGCCTGCACGTTGTGCCTTTCAGCTCTAGGGCAATGTAGAGCACCCAGAGCAGAAGTTCCACTTCAGCCAGATCAGGCCTTCAAAGAAACTGCGTTTCACAGGCCTTTGTAAGAGATATTCCCGGTAGGCTAAAAGCGCTGTGCAGAGCGAGTTGTTTCTTAGCTTCCCAAAGAGCTGGAAGCAAGATGCTTTGCGGCCCAACTCGCCCTTTGGAACGAAGCCTGCACGTTGTGCCTTTCAGCTCTAGCGCCATGTAGCACACCCAGAGCAGAAGTTCTAGTTCAGCCAGATCAGGCCTGCAAAGAAACTGCATTTCACAGGCCTTTGTAACTGATGCTCCCGGTAGGCTGTAAGAGCACTGTGCAGAGCGAGTTGTTTCTTAGCTTCCCAAAGAGCTGGAAGCAAGATGCTTTGGGGCCCAACTCGCCCTTTGGAAAGAAGCCTGCACGTTGTGCCTTTCAGCTCTAGGCCAATGTAGCACACACAGAGCAGAAGTTCTACTTCAGCCAGATCAGGCCGGCAAAGAAACTGCGTTTGAGAGGCCTTTGTAAGAGATGTTCCCGGTAGGCTGTAACAGCACTGTGCAGAGCGAGTTGTTTCTTAGCTTCCCAAAGAGCTGGAAGCAAGATGCTTTGGGGCCCAACTCGCCCTTTGGAAAGAAGCCTGCACGTTGTGCCTTTCAGCTCTAGGACAATGTAGCACACCCAGAGCAGAAGTTCTAGTTCAGCCAGATCAGGCCTGCAAAGAAACTGCGTTTCACAGGCCTTTGTAAGAGATGTTCCCGGTAGGCTGTAAGAGCACTGTGCAGAGAGAGTTGTTTCTTAGCTTTCCAAAGAGCTGGAAGCAAGATACTTTGGGGCCCTACTCGCCCTTTGGAAAGAAGCCTGCACGTTGTGCCTTTCAGCTCTAGGGCAATGTGGCACACCCAGAGCAGAAGTTCTACTTCAGCCAGCTCAGGCCTGCAAAGAAACTGCGTTTCACAGGCCTTTGTAAGAGATGCTCACTGTAGGCTGTAAGAGCAATGCGCACAGCGAGTTGTTTCTTAGCTTCCCAAAGAGCTGGAAGCAAGATGCTTTGGGGCCCAACTCGCCCTTTGGAAAGAAGCCTGCACGTTGTGCCTTTCAGCTCTAGGCCAATGTAGCACACCCAGAGCAGAAGTGCTACTTCAGCCAGATCAGGCCTGCAAAGAAACTGCGTTTGAGATGCCTTTGTAAGAGATGTTCCCGGTAGGCTGTAAAAGCACTGTGCAGAGCGAGTTGTTTCTTAGCTTCCCAAAGAGCTGGAAGCAAGATGCTTTGGGGCCCAACTCGCCCTTTGGAAAGAAGCCTGCACGTTGCGCCTTTCAGCTCTAGGGCAATGTAGCACACCCAGATCAGAAGTTCTACTTCAGCCAGATCAGGCCTGCAAAGAAACTGCGTTTCACAGGCCTTTGTAAGAGATGTTCCCGGTAGGCTGTAAGAGCACTGTGCAGAGCGACTTGTTTCTTAGCTTCCCAAAGAGCTGGAAGCAAGATGCTTTGGGGCCCAACTCGCCCTTTGGAAAGAAGCCTGCACGTTGTGCCTTTCAGCTCAGGGCCAATGTAGAACACCCAGAGCAGAAGTTCTACTTCAGCCAGATCAGGCCTGCAAAGAAACTCGTTTCACAGGCCTTTGTAAGAGATGTTCCCGGTAGGCTGTAAGAGCACTGTGCAGAGCGAGTTGTTTCTTAGCTTCCCAAAGAGCTGGAAGCAAGATGCTTTGGGGCCCAACTCGCCCTTTGGAAAGAAGCCTGCACGCTGTGCCTTTCAGCTCTAGGGCAATGTAGCACACGCAAAGCAGAAGTTCTACTTCAGCCAGATCAGGCTTGCTAAGAAACTGCGTTTCACAGGCCTTTGGAAGAGATGTTCCCGGTAGGCTGTAAGAGCACTGTGCAGAGCGAGTTGTTTCTTAGCTTCCCAAAGAGCTGGAAGCAAGATGCTTTGGGGCCCAACTCGCCCTTTGGAAAGAAGCCTGCACGTTGTGCCTTTCAGCTCTAGGCCAATGTAGCACACCCAGAGCAGAAGTTCTACTTCAGCCAGATCAGGCCTGCAAAGAAACTGCGTTTGAGATGCCTTTGTAAGAGATGTTCCCGGTAGGCTGTAAAAGCACTGTGCAGAGCGAGTTGTTTCTTAGCTTCACAAAGAGCTGGAAGCAAGATGCTTTGGGGCCAACTCGCCCTTTGGAAAGAAGCCTGCACGTTGCGCCTTTCAGCTCTAGGGCAATGTAGCACAACCAGATCAGAAGTTCTACTTCAGCCAGATCAGGCCTGCAAAGAAACTGCGTTTCACAGGCCTTTGTAAGAGATGTTCCCAGTATTCTGTAAGAGCACTGTGCAGAGCGAGTTGTTTCTTAGCTTCCCAAAGAGCTGGAAGCAAGATGCTTTGGGGCCCAACTCGCCCTTTGGAAAGAAGCCTGCACGTTGTGCCTTTCAGCTCAGGGCCAATGTAGAACACCCAGTGCAGAAGTTCTACTTCAGCCATATCAGGCCTGCAAAGAAACTCGTTTCACAGGCCTTTGTAAGAGATGTTCCTGGTAGGCTGTAAGAGCACTGTGCAGAGCGAGTTGTTTCTTAGCTTCCCAAAGAGCTGGAAGCAAGATGCTTTGGGGCCCAACTCGCCCTTTGGAAAGAATCCTGCACGCTGTGCCTTTCAGCTCTAGGGCAATATAGCACATGCAGAGCAGAAGTTCTACTTCAGCCAGATCAGGCCTGCAAAGAAACTGCGTTTCACAGGCCTTTGTAAGAGATGTTCCCGGTAGGCTGTAAGAGCACTGTGCAGAGCGAGTTGTTTCATAGCTAGCCCAAAGAGCTGGAAGCATGATGCTTTGGGGCCCAACTCGCCCTTTGGAAAGAAGCCTGCACGTTGTGCCTTTCAGCTCTAGGGCCATGTAGCACACCCAGAGCAGAAGTTCTACTTCAGCCAGATCAGGCCTGCAAAGAAACTGCGTTTCACAGGCCTTTGTAATAGATGTTCCCGGTAGGCTGTAAGAGCACTGAGCAGAGCGACTTGTTTCTTAGCTTCCCAAAGAGCTGGAAGCAAGATGCTTTGGGGCCCAAACCGCCCTTTGGAAAGAAGCCTGCACGTTGTGCCTTTCAGCTCAGGGCCAATGTAGAACACCCAGAGCAGAAGTTCTACTTCAGCCAGATCAGGCCTGCAAAGAAACTCGTTTCACAGGCCTTTGTAAGAGATGTTCCCGGTAGGCTGTAAGAGCACTGTGCAGAGCGAGTTGTTTCTTAGCTTCCCAAAGAGCTGGAAGCAAGATGCTTTGGGGCCCAACTCGCCCTTTGGAAAGAAGCCTGCACGCTGTGCCTTTCAGCTCTAGGGCAATGTAGCACACGCAGAGCAGAAGTTCTACTTCAGCCAGATCAGGCCTGCAAAGAAACTGCGTTGCACAGGCCTTTGGAAGAGATGTTCCCGGTAGGCTGTAAGAGCACTGTGCAGAGCGAGTTGTTTGTTAGAATCCCAAAGAGCTGGAAGCAAGATGCTTTGGTGCCCAACTCGCCCTTTGGAAAGAAGCCTGCACGTTGTGCCTTACAGCTCTAGGCCAATGTAGCACACCCAGAGCAGAAGTTCAACTTCAGCCAGATCAGGCCTGCAAAGAAACTGCGTTTCACAGGCCTTTGGAAGAGATGTTCCCGGTAGGCTGTAAGAGCACTGTGCAGAGCGAGTTGTTTCTTAGCTTCCCAAAGAGCTGGAAGCAAGATGCTTTGGGGCCCAAATCGCCCTTTGGAAAGAAGCCTGCACGTTGTGCCTTTCAGCTCCAGGGCAATGTAGCACACCCAGAGCAGAAGTTCCACTTCAGCCAGATCAGGCCGGCAAAAAAACTGCGTTTGAGAGGCCTTTGTAAGAGATGTTCCCGGTAGGCTGTAACAGCACTGTGCAGAGCGAGTTGTTTCTTAGCTTCCCAAAGAGCTGGAAGCAAGATGCTTTGGGGCCAACTCGCCCTTTGGAAAGAAGCCTGCACGTTGCGCCTTTCAGCTCTAGGGCAATGTAGCACACCCAGATCAGAAGTTCTACTTCAGCCAGATCAGGCCTGCAAAGAAACTGCGTTTCACAGGCCTTTGTAAGAGATGTTCCCAGTAGGCTGTATGAGCACTGTGCAGAGCGAGTTGTTTCTTAGCTTCCCAAAGAGCTGGAAGCAAGATGCTTTGGGGCCCAACTCGCCCTTTGGAAAGAAGCCTGCACGTTGTGCCTTTCAGCTCAGGGCCAATGTAGAACACCCAGAGCAGAAGTTCTACTTCAGCCATATCAGGCCTGCAAAGAAACTCGTTTCACAGGCCTTTGTAAGAGATGTTCCCGGTAGGCTGTAAGAGCACTGTGCAGAGCGAGTTGTTTCTTAGCTTCCCAAAGAGCTGGAAGCAAGATGCTTTGGGGCCCAACTCGCCCTTTGGAAAGAAGCCTGCACGCTGTGCCTTTCAGCTCTTGGGCAATATAGCACATGCAGAGCAGAAGTTCTACTTCAGACAGATCAGGCCTGCAAAGAAACTGCGTTTCACAGGCCTTTGTAAGAGATGTTCCCGGTAGGCTGTAAGAGCACTGTGCAGAGCGAGTTGTTTCTTAGCTTCCCAAAGAGCTGGAAGCAAGATGCTTTGGGGCCCAACTCGCCCTTTGGAAAGAAGCCTGCACGTTGTGCCTTTCAGCTCTAGGGCCATGTAGCACACCCAGAGCAGAAGTTCTACTTCAGCCAGATCAGGCCTGCAAAGAAACTGCATTTCACAGGCCTTTGTAAGAGATGTTCACGGTAGGCAGTAAGAGCACTGTGCAGAGCGACTTGTTTCTTAGCTTCCCAAAGAGCTGGAAGCAAGATGCTTTGGGGCCCAACCCGCCCTTTGGAAAGAAGCCTGCACGTTGTGCCTTTCAGCTCAGGGCCAATGTAGAACACCCAGAGCAGAAGTTCTACTTCAGCCAGATCAGGCCTGCAAAGAAACTCGTTTCACAGGCCTTTGTAAGAGATGTTCCCGGTAGGCTGTAAGAGCACTGTGCAGAGCGAGTTGTTTCTTAGCTTCCCAAAGAGCTGGAAGCAAGATGCTTTGGGGCCCAACTCGCCCTTTGGTAAGAAGCCTGCACGCTGTGCCTTTCAGCTCTAGGGCAATGTAGCACACGCAGAGCAGAAGTTCTACTTCAGCCAGATCAGGCCTGCAAAGAAACTGCGTTGCACAGGCCTTTGGAAGAGATGTTCCCGGTAGGCTGTAAGAGCACTGTGCAGAGCGAGTTGTTTCTTAGCTTCCCAAAGAGCTGGAAGCAAGATGCTTTGGGGCCCAACTCGCCCTTTGGAAAGAAGCCTGCACGTTGTGCCTTACAGCTCTAGGCCAATGTAGCACACCCACAGCAGAAGTTCAACTTCAGCCAGATCAGGCCTGCAAAGAAACTGCGCTTCACAGGCCTTTGGAAGAGATGTTCCCGGTAGGCTGTAAGAGCACTGTGCAGACCGAGTTGTTTCTTAGCTTCCCAAAGAGCTGGAAGCAAGATGCTTTGGGGCCCAACTCGCCCTTTGGAAAGAAGCCTGCACGTTGTGCCTTACAGCTCTAGGCCAATGTAGCACACCCAGAGCAGAAGTTCTACTTCAGCCAGATCAGGCCTGCAAAGAAAGTGCGTTTCACAGGCCTTTGTAAGAGATGTTCCCGGTAGGCTGTAAGAGCACTGTGCAGAACGAGTTGTTTCTTAGCTTCCCAAAGAGCTGGAAGCAAGATGCTTTGGGGCCCAACTCGCCCTTTGGAAAGAAGACTGCACGTTGTGCCTTTCAGCTCTAGGCCAATGTAGCACACCCAGAGCAGAAGTTCTACTTTAGCCAGATCAGGCCTGCAAAGAAACTGCGTTTCACAGGCCTTTGTAAGAGATGTTCCCGGTAGGCTGTAAGAGCACTGTGCAGAGCGAGTTGTTTCTTAGCTTCCGAAAGAGCTGGAAGCAAGATGCTTTGGGGCCCAAATCGCCCTTTGGAAAGAAGCCTGCACGTTGTGCCTTTCAGCTCTAGGGCAATGTAGCACACCCAGAGCAGAAGTTCCACTTCAGCCAGATCAGGACGGCAAAAAAACTGCGTTTGAGAGGCCTTTGTAAGAGATGTTCCCGGTAGGCTGTAACAGCACTGTGCAGAGCGAGTTGTTTCTTAGCTTCCCAAAGAGCTGGAAGAAAGATACTTTGGGGCCCTACTCGCCCTTTGGAAAGAAGCCTGCACGTTGTGCCTTTCAGCTCTAGGGCAATGTGCCACACCCAGAGCAGAAGTTCTACTTCAGCCAGCTCAGGCCTGCAAAGAAACTGCGTTTCACAGGCCTTTGTAAGAGATGCTCACGGTAGGCTGTAAGAGCACTGCGCACAGCGAGTTGTTTCTTAGCTTCCCAAAGAGCTGGAAGCAAGATGCTTTGGGGCCCAACTCGCCCTTTGGAAAGAAGCCTGCACCTTGAGCCTTTCAGCTCTAGGTCCATGTAGCACACCCAGAGCAGAAGTTCTACTTCAGCCAGATCAGGCCTGCAAAGAAACTGCGTTTCACAGGCCTTTGTAAGAGATGTTCCCGGTAGGCTGTAAGAGCACTGTGCAGAGCGTGTTGTTTTTAGCTTCCCAAAGAGCTGGAAGCAAGATGCTTTGGGGCCCAACTCACCGTTTGGAAAAAAGCCTGCACGTTGTGCCTTTCAGCTCTAGGCCAATGTAGCACACCCAGAGCAGAAGTTCTACTTCAGCCAGACCAGGCCTGCAAAGAAACTGCGTTTCACAGGCCTTTGTAAGAGATGTTCCCGGTAGGCTGTAAGAGCACTGTGCAGAGCGAGTTGTTTCTTAGCTTCCCAAAGGGCTGGAAGCAAGATGCTTTGGGGCCCAACTCGCCCTTTGGAAAGAAGCCTGCACGTTGTGCCTTTAAGCTCTAGGCCAATGTAGCACACCCAGAGCAGAAGTTCTACTTCAGCCAGATCAGGTTGCAAAGAAACTGCATTTCACAGGCCTTTGGAAGAGATGTTCCCGGTAGGCTGTAAGAGCACTGTGCAGAGCGAGTTGTTTCTTAGCTTCCCAAGGAGCTGGAAGCAAGATGCTTTGGGGCCCAACTCGCCCTTTGCAAAGAAGCCTTCACGCTGTGCCTTTCAGCTCTAGGGCAATGTAGCACACCCAGAGCAGAAGTTCTACTTCAGCCAGATCAGGCCTGCAAAGAAACTGCATTTCACAGGCCTTTGTAAGAGATGTTCCCGGTAGGCTGTAAGAGCACTGTGCAGAGCGAGTTGTTTCATAGCTAGCCCAAAGTGCTGGAAGCAAGATGCTTTGGGGCCCAACTCGCCCTTTGGAAAGAAGCCAGCACGTTGTGCCTTTCAGCTCTAGGGCCATGTAGCACACCCAGAGCAGAAGTTCTACTTCAGCCAGATCAGGCCTGCAAAGAAACTGCATTTCACAGGCCTTTGTAAGAGATGTTCACGGTAGGCAGTAAGAGCACTGTGCAGAGCGACTTGTTTCTTAGCTTCCCAAAGAGCTGGAAGCAAGATGCTTTGGGGCCCAACCCGCCCTTTGGAAAGAAGCCTGCACGTTGTGCCTTTCAGCTCAGGGCCAATGTAGAACACCCAGAGCAGAAGTTCTACTTCAGCCAGATCAGGCCTGCAAAGAAACTCGTTTCACAGGCCTTTGTAAGAGATGTTCCCGGTAGGCTGTAAGAGCACTGTGCAGAGCGAGTTGTTTCTTAGCTTCCCAAAGAGCTGGAAGCAAGATGCTTTGGGGCCCAACTCGCCCTTTGGTAAGAAGCCTGCACGCTGTGCCTTTCAGCTCTAGGGCAATGTAGCACACGCAGAGCAGAAGTTCTACTTCAGCCAGATCAGGCCTGCAAAGAAACTGCGTTGCACAGGCCTTTGGAAGAGATGTTCCCGGTAGGCTGTAAGAGCACTGTGCAGAGCGAGTTGTTTCTTAGCTTCCCAAAGAGCTGGAAGCAAGATGCTTTGGGGCCCAACTCGCCCTTTGGAAAGAAGCCTGCACGTTGTGCCTTACAGCTCTAGGCCAATGTAGCACACCCACAGCAGAAGTTCAACTTCAGCCAGATCAGGCCTGCAAAGAAACTGCGCTTCACAGGCCTTTGGAAGAGATGTTCCCGGTAGGCTGTAAGAGCACTGTGCAGACCGAGTTGTTTCTTAGCTTCCCAAAGAGCTGGAAGCAAGATGCTTTGGGGCCCAACTCGCCCTTTGGAAAGAAGCCTGCACGTTGTGCCTTACAGCTCTAGGCCAATGTAGCACACCCAGAGCAGAAGTTCTACTTCAGCCAGATCAGGCCTGCAAAGAAAGTGCGTTTCACAGGCCTTTGTAAGAGATGTTCCCGGTAGGCTGTAAGAGCACTGTGCAGAACGAGTTGTTTCTTAGCTTCCCAAAGAGCTGGAAGCAAGATGCTTTGGGGCCCAACTCGCCCTTTGGAAAGAAGACTGCACGTTGTGCCTTTCAGCTCTAGGCCAATGTAGCACACCCAGAGCAGAAGTTCTACTTTAGCCAGATCAGGCCTGCAAAGAAACTGCGTTTCACAGGCCTTTGTAAGAGATGTTCCCGGTAGGCTGTAAGAGCACTGTGCAGAGCGAGTTGTTTCTTAGCTTCCGAAAGAGCTGGAAGCAAGATGCTTTGGGGCCCAAATCGCCCTTTGGAAAGAAGCCTGCACGTTGTGCCTTTCAGCTCTAGGGCAATGTAGCACACCCAGAGCAGAAGTTCCACTTCAGCCAGATCAGGACGGCAAAAAAACTGCGTTTGAGAGGCCTTTGTAAGAGATGTTCCCGGTAGGCTGTAACAGCACTGTGCAGAGCGAGTTGTTTCTTAGCTTCCCAAAGAGCTGGAAGAAAGATACTTTGGGGCCCTACTCGCCCTTTGGAAAGAAGCCTGCACGTTGTGCCTTTCAGCTCTAGGGCAATGTGCCACACCCAGAGCAGAAGTTCTACTTCAGCCAGCTCAGGCCTGCAAAGAAACTGCGTTTCACAGGCCTTTGTAAGAGATGCTCACGGTAGGCTGTAAGAGCACTGCGCACAGCGAGTTGTTTCTTAGCTTCCCAAAGAGCTGGAAGCAAGATGCTTTGGGGCCCAACTCGCCCTTTGGAAAGAAGCCTGCACCTTGAGCCTTTCAGCTCTAGGTCCATGTAGCACACCCAGAGCAGAAGTTCTACTTCAGCCAGATCAGGCCTGCAAAGAAACTGCGTTTCACAGGCCTTTGTAAGAGATGTTCCCGGTAGGCTGTAAGAGCACTGTGCAGAGCGTGTTGTTTTTAGCTTCCCAAAGAGCTGGAAGCAAGATGCTTTGGGGCCCAACTCACCCTTTGGAAAAAAGCCTGCACGTTGTGCCTTTCAGCTCTAGGCCAATGTAGCACACCCAGAGCAGAAGTTCTACTTCAGCCAGACCAGGCCTGCAAAGAAACTGCGTTTCACAGGCCTTTGTAAGAGATGTTCCCGGTAGGCTGTAAGAGCACTGTGCAGAGCGAGTTGTTTCTTAGCTTCCCAAAGAGCTGGAAGCAAGATGCTTTGGGGCCCAACTCACCCTTTGGAAAGAAGCCTGCACGTTGTGCCTTTCAGCTCTAGGCCAATGTAGCACACCCAGAGCAGAAGTTCTACTTCAGCCAGACCAGGCCTGCAAAGAAACTGCGTTTCACAGGCCTTTGTAAGAGATGTTCCCGGTAGGCTGTAAGAGCACTGTGCAGAGCGAGTTGTTTCTTAGCTTCCCAAAGAGCTGGAAGCAAGATGCTTAGGGGCCCAACTCGCCCTTTTGAAAGAAGCCTGCACGTTGTGCCTTTCAGCTCTAGTCCAATGTAGCACACCCAGAGCAGAAGTTCTACTTCAGCCAGATCAGGCCTGCAAAGAAACTGCGTTTCACAGGCCTTTGGAAGAGATGTTCCCGGTAGGCTGTAAGAGCACTGTGCAGAGCGAGTTGTTTCTTAGCTTCCCAAGGAGCTGGAAGCAAGATGCTTTGCGGCCCAACTCTCCCTTTGCAAAGAAGCCTGCACGCTGTGCCTTTCAGCTCTAGGGCAATGTAGCACACGCAGAGCAGAAGTTCTAGTTCAGCCAGATCAGGCCTGCAAAGAAACTGCGTTTCACAGGCCTTTGTAAGAGATGTTCCCGGTAGGCTGTAAGAGCACTGTGCAGAGCGAGTTGTTTCTTAGCTTCCCAAAGAGCTGGAAGCAAGATGCTTTGGGGCCCAACTCGCCCTTTGGAAAGAAGCCTGCACGTTGTGCCTTTCAGCTCAGGGCCAATGTAGAACACCCAGAGCAGAAGTTCTACTTCAGCCATATCAGGCCTGCAAAGAAACTGCGTTTCACAGGCCTTTGTAAGAGATGTTCCCGGTAGGCTGTAAGAGCACTGTGCAGAGCGAGTTGTTTCTTAGCTTCCCAAAGAGCTGGAAGCAAGATGCTTTGGGGCCCAACTCGCCCTTTGGAAAGAAGCCTGCACGTTGTGCCTTTCAGCTCTAGGCCAATGTAGCACACCCAGAGCAGAAGTTCTACTTCAGCCAGATCAGGCCTGCAAAGAAACTGCGTTTGAGATGCCTTTGTAAGAGATGTTCCCGGTAGGCTGTAAAAGCACTGTGCAGAGCGAGTTGTTTCTTAGCTTCCCAAAGAGCTGGAAGCAAGATGCTTTGGAGCCCTACTCGCCCTTTGGAAACAGGCCTGCACGTTGTGCCCTTCAGCTCTAGGGCAATGTAGCACACCCAGAGCAGAAGCTCTAGTTCAGCGTGATCAGGCCTGCAAAGAAACTGCATTTCACAGGCCTTTGTAAGTGATGGTCCCGGTGGGCTGTAAGAGCACTGTGCAGAGCGAGTTGTTTCATAGCTAGCCCAAAGAGCTGGAAGCAAGATGCTTTGGGGCCCAACTCGCCTTTTGGAAAGAAGCCTGCACATTGTGCCTTTCAGCTCTAGGGCCATGTAGCACACCCAGAGCAGAAGTTCTACTTCAGCCAGATCAGGCCTGCAAAGAAACTGCGTTTCACAGGCCTTTGGAAGAGATGTTCCCGGTAGGCTGTAAGAGCACTGTGCAGAGCGAGTTGTTTCTTAGCTTCCCAAAGAGCTGGAAGCAAGATGCTTTGGGGCCCAACTCGCCCTTTGGAAAGAAGCCTGCACGTTGTGCCTTTCAGCTCTAGGGCAATGTAGCACACCCAGAGCAGAAGTTCTACATCAGCCAGATCAGGCCTGCAAAGAAACTTCGTTTCACAGGCCTTTGTAAGAGATGTTCCCGGTAGGCTGTAAGAGCACTGTGCAGAGCGAGTTGTTTCTTAGCTTCCCAAAGAGCTGGAAGCAAGATGCTTTTTGGCCCAACTCGCCCTTTGGAAAGAAGCCTTCATGTTGTGCCTTTCAGCTCTAGGGCCGTGTAGCACACCCAGAGCAGAAGTTCTACTTCAGCCAGATCAGGCCTGCAAAGAAACTGCGTTTCACAGGCCTTTGTAAGAGATGTTCCCGGTAGGCTGTAAGAGCACTGTGCAGAGCGACTTGTTTCTTAGCTTCCCAAAGAGCTGGAAGCAAGATGCTTTGGGGCCCAACTCGCCCTTTGGAAAGAAGCCTGCACGTTGTGCCTTTCAGCTCAGGGCCAATGTAGCACACCCAGAGCAGAAGTTCTACTTCAGCCATATCAGGCCTGCAAAGAAACTGCGTTTCACAGGCCTTTGTAAGAGATGTTCCCGGTAGGCTGTAAGAGCACTGTGCAGAGCGAGTTGTTTCTTAGCTTCCCAAGGAGCTGGAAGCAAGATGCTTTGTGGCCCAACTCGCCCTTTGGAAACAGGCCTGCACGTTGTGCCCTTCAGCTCTAGGGCAATGTAGCACACCCAGAGCAGAAGTTCTAGTTCAGCGTGATCAGGCCTGCAAAGAAACTGCATTTCATAGGCCTTTGTAAGTGATGGTTCCGGTAGGCTGTAAGAGCACTGTGCAGAGCGAGTTGTTTCTTAGCTTCCCAAGGAGCTGGAAGCAAGATGCTTTGCGGCCCAACTCGCCCTTTGCAAAGAAGCCTGCACGTTGTGCCTTTCAGCTCTAGGGCAATGTAGCACACGCAGAGCAGAAGTTCTAGTTCAGCCAGATCAGGCCTGCAAAGAAACTGTGTTTAACAGGCCTTTGTAAGAGATGTTCCCACTAGGCTGTAAGAGCACTGTGCAGAGCGAATTGTTTCTTAGCTTCCCAAAGAGCTGGAAGCAAGATGCTTTGGGGCCCAACTCGCCCTTTGGAAAGAAGCCTGCACGTTGTGCCTTTCAGCTCTAGGCCAATGTAGCACACCCAGAGCAGAAGTTCCTCTTCAGCCAGATCAGGCCTGCAAAGAAACTGCGTTTCACAGGCCTTTGTAAGAGATGTTCCCGGTAGGCTGTAAGAGCACTGTGCAGAGCGAATTGTTTCTTAGCTTCCCAAAGAGCTGGAAGCAAGATGCTTTGGGGCCCAACTCGCCCTTTGGAAAGAAGCCTGCACGTTGTGCCGTTCAGCTCTAGGCCAATGTAGCACACCCAGAGCAGAAGTTCTACTTCAGCCAGATCAGGCCTGCAAAGAAACTGCGTTTCACAGGCCTTTGTAAGAGATGTTCCCGGTAGGCTGTAAGAGCACTGTGCAGAGCGAGTTGTTTCTTAGCTTCCCAAAGAGCTGGATACAAGATGCTTTGGGGCCAAACTCGCCCTTTGGAAAGAAGCCTGCACGTTGTGCCTTTCAGCTCTAGGCCAATGTAGCACACCCAGAGCAGAAGTTCTACTTTAGCCAGATCAGGCCTGCAAAGAAACTGCGTTTCACAGGCCTTTGTAAGAGATGTTATCGGTAGGCTGTAAGAGCACTGTGCAGAGCGAGTTGTTTCTTAGCTTCCCAAAGAGCTGGAAGCAAGATGCTTTGCGGCCCAACTCGCCCTTTGGAAAGAAGCCTGCACGTTGTTCCTTTCAGCTCTAGGGCAATGTAGCACACCCAGAGCAGAAGTTCTGCTTCAGCCAGATCAGGCCTGCAAAGAAACTGCATTTCACAGGCCTTTGTAGTGATGCTCCCAGTAGGCTGTAAGAGCACTCTGCAGAGCGAGTTGTTTCATGGCTAGCCCAAAGAGCTGGAAGCAAGATGCTTTGGGGCCCAACTCGCCCTTTGTAAAGACGCCTGCACGTTGTGCCTTTCACCTCTAGGCCAATGTAGCACACCCAGAGCAGAAGTTCTACATCAGCCAGATCAGGCGTGCAAAGAAACTGCGTTTCACAGGCCTTTGTAAGAGATGTTCCCGGTAGGGTGTAAGAGCACTGTGCAGAGCGAGTTGTTTCTTAGCTTCCCAAAGAGCTGGAAGCAAGATGCTTTGGGGCCCAACTCGCCCTTTGGAAAGAAGCCTGCACGTTGTGCCTTTCAGCTCTAGGCCAATGTAGCACACCCAGAGCAGAAGTTCTACTTCAGCCAGATCAGGCCTGCAAAGAAACTGCGTTTCACAGGCCTTTGTAACAGTTGTTCCCGGTAGGCTGTAAAAGCACTGTGCAGAGCGAGTTGTTTCTTAGCTTCCCAAAGAGCTGGAAGCAAGATGCTTTGTGGCCCAACTCGCCCTTTGGAAAGAAGACTGCACGTTGTGCCTTTCAGCTCTACGCCTATGTCGCACACCCAGAGCAGAAGTTCTACTTCAGCCAGATCAGGCCTGCAAAGAAACTGCGTTTCACAGGCCTTTGTAAGAGATGTTCCCCGTAGGCTGTAAGAGCACTGTGCAGAGCGAGTTGTTTCTTAGCTTCCCAAAGAGCTGGATGCAAGATGCTTTGGGGCCCAACTCGCCCTTTGGAAAGAACCCTGCACGTTGTGCCTTTCAGCTCTAGGCCAATGTAGCAAACCCAGCGCAGAAGTTCTACTTTACCCAGATCAGGCCTGCAAAGAAAGTGCGTTTCACAGGCCTTTGTAAGAGATGTTCCCGGTAGGCTGTAAGAGCACTGTGCAGAGCGAGTTGTTTCTTAGCTTCCCAAGGAGCTGGAAGCAAGATGCTTTGGGGTCCAACTCGCCCTTTGGAAAGAAGCCTGCACGTTGTGCCTTTCAGCTCTAGGGCAATGTAGCACACCCAGAGCAGAAGTTCCACTTCGCCAGATCAGGCCTGCAAAGAAACTGCGTTTCACAGGCCTTTGTAAGAGATGTTCCCAGTAGGCTGTAAGAGCACTGTGCAGAGCGAGTTGTTTCTTAGCTTCCCAAAGAGCTGGAAGCAAGATGCTTTGCGGCCCAACTCGCCCTTTGGAAAGAAGCCTGCACGTTGTTCCTTTCAGCTCTAGGGCAATGTAGCACACCCAGAGCAGAAGTTCTACTTCAGCCAGTTCAGGCCTGCAAAGAAACTGCATTTCACAGGCCTTTGTAGTGATGCTCCCAGTAGGCTGTAAGAGCACTCTGCAGAGCGAGTTGTTTCATGGCTAGCCCAAAGAGCTGGAAGCAAGATGCTTTGGGGCCCAACTCGCCCTTTGGAAAGAAGCCTGCACGTTGTGCCTTTCAGCTCTAGGCCAATGTAGCACACCCAGAGCAGAAGTTCTACATCAGCCAGATCAGGCCTGCAAAGAAACTGCGTTTCACAGGCCTTTGTAAGAGATGTTCCCGGTAGGGTGTAAGAGCACTGTGCAGAGCGAGTTGTTTCTTAGCTTCCCAAAGAGCTGGAAGCAAGATGCTTTGGGGCCCAACTCGCCCTTTGGAAAGAAGCCTGCACGTTGTGCCTTTCAGCTCGTGGCCAATGTAGCACACCCAGAGCAGAAGTTCTACTTCAGCCAGATCAGGCCTGCAAAGAAACTGCGTTTGAGATGCCTTTGTAAGAGTTGTTCCCAGTAGGCTGTAAGAGCACTGTGCAGAGCGAGTTGTTTCTTAGCTTCCCAAAGAGCTGGATGCAAGATGCTTTGGGGCCCAACTCGCCCTTTGGAAAGAAGCCTGCACGTTGTGCCTTTCAGCTCTAGGCCAATGTAGCACACCCAGAGCAGAAGTTCTACTTCAGCAATATCAGGACTGCAAAGAAACTGCGTTTCACAGGCCTTTGTAAGAGATGTTCCCGGTAGGCTGTAAGAGCACTGTGCAGAGCGAGTTGTTTCTTAGCTTCCCAAGGAGCTGGAAGCAAGATGCTTTGCGGCCCAACTCGCCCTTTGCAAAGAAGCCTGCACGTTGTGCCTTTCAGCTCTAGGGCAATGTAGCACACGCAGAGCAGAAGTTCTAGTTCAGCCAGATCAGGCCTGCAAAGAAACTGCGTTTCACAGGCCTTTGTAAGAGATGTTCCCGGTAGGCTGTAAGAGCACTGTGCAGAGCGAGTTGTTTCTTAGCTTCCCAAAGAGCTGGAAGCAAGATGCTTTGGGGCCCAACTCGCCCTTTGGAAAGAAGCCTGCACGTTGTGTCTTTCAGCTCTAGGCCAATGTAGCACACCCAGAGCAGAAGTTCTACTTCAGCCAGATCAGGCCTGCAAAGAAACTGCGTTTCACAGGCCTTTGTAAGAGATGTTCCCGGCAGGCTGTAAAAGCACTGTGCAGAGCGAGTTGTTTCTTAGCTTCCCAAAGAGCTGGAAGCAAGATGCTTTGGGGCCCAACTCGCCCTTGGAAAGAAGCCTGCACGTTGTGCCTTTCAGCTCTAGGGAAATGTAGCACACCCAGAGCAGAAGTTCTCGTTCAGCCAGATTAGGCCTGCAAAGAAACTGCATTTCACAGGCCTTTGTAACTGATGCTCCCGGTAGGCTGTAAGAGCACTGTGCAGAGCGAGTTGTTTCTTATCTTCCCAAAGAGCTGGAAGCAAGATGCTTTGGGGCCCAACTCGCCCTTTGGAAAGAAGCCTGCACGTTGTGCCTTTCAGCTCTAGGGCAATGTAGCACACCCAGAGCAGAAGTTCCACTTCAGCCAGATCAGGCCTGCAAAGAAACTGCGTTTCACAGGCCTTTGTAAGAGATGTTCCCGGTAGGCTGTAAGAGCACTGTGCAGAGCGAGTTGTTTCTTAGCTTCCCAAAGAGCTGGAAGCAAGATGCTTTGTGGCCCAACTCGCCCTTTGGAAAGAAGACTGCACGTTGTGCCTTTCAGCTCTACGCCTATGTCGCACACCCAGAGCAGAAGTTCTACTTCAGCCAGATCAGGCCTGCAAAGAAACTGCGTTTCACAGGCCTTTGTAAGAGATGTTCCCCGTAGGCTGTAAGAGCACTGTGCAGAGCGAGTTGTTTCTTAGCTTCCCAAAGAGCTGGATGCAAGATGCTTTGGGGCCCAACTCGCCCTTTGGAAAGAACCCTGCACGTTGTGCCTTTCAGCTCTAGGCCAATGTAGCAAACCCAGCGCAGAAGTTCTACTTTACCCAGATCAGGCCTGCAAAGAAAGTGCGTTTCACAGGCCTTTGTAAGAGATGTTCCCGGTAGGCTGTAAGAGCACTGTGCAGAGCGAGTTGTTTCTTAGCTTCCCAAGGAGCTGGAAGCAAGATGCTTTGGGGTCCAACTCGCCCTTTGGAAAGAAGCCTGCACGTTGTGCCTTTCAGCTCTAGGGCAATGTAGCACACCCAGAGCAGAAGTTCCACTTCGCCAGATCAGGCCTGCAAAGAAACTGCGTTTCACAGGCCTTTGTAAGAGATGTTCCCAGTAGGCTGTAAGAGCACTGTGCAGAGCGAGTTGTTTCTTAGCTTCCCAAAGAGCTGGAAGCAAGATGCTTTGCGGCCCAACTCGCCCTTTGGAAAGAAGCCTGCACGTTGTTCCTTTCAGCTCTAGGGCAATGTAGCACACCCAGAGCAGAAGTTCTACTTCAGCCAGTTCAGGCCTGCAAAGAAACTGCATTTCACAGGCCTTTGTAGTGATGCTCCCAGTAGGCTGTAAGAGCACTCTGCAGAGCGAGTTGTTTCATGGCTAGCCCAAAGAGCTGGAAGCAAGATGCTTTGGGGCCCAACTCGCCCTTTGGAAAGAAGCCTGCACGTTGTGCCTTTCAGCTCTAGGCCAATGTAGCACACCCAGAGCAGAAGTTCTACATCAGCCAGATCAGGCCTGCAAAGAAACTGCGTTTCACAGGCCTTTGTAAGAGATGTTCCCGGTAGGGTGTAAGAGCACTGTGCAGAGCGAGTTGTTTCTTAGCTTCCCAAAGAGCTGGAAGCAAGATGCTTTGGGGCCCAACTCGCCCTTTGGAAAGAAGCCTGCACGTTGTGCCTTTCAGCTCGTGGCCAATGTAGCACACCCAGAGCAGAAGTTCTACTTCAGCCAGATCAGGCCTGCAAAGAAACTGCGTTTGAGATGCCTTTGTAAGAGTTGTTCCCAGTAGGCTGTAAGAGCACTGTGCAGAGCGAGTTGTTTCTTAGCTTCCCAAAGAGCTGGAAGCAAGATGCTTTGGGGCCCAACTCGCCCTTTGGAAAGAAGCCTGCACGTTGTGCCTTTCAGCTCTAGGCCAATGTAGCACACCCAGAGCAGAAGTTCTACTTCAGCAATATCAGGACTGCAAAGAAACTGCGTTTCACAGGCCTTTGTAAGAGATGTTCCCGGTAGGCTGTAAGAGCACTGTGCAGAGCGAGTTGTTTCTTAGCTTCCCAAGGAGCTGGAAGCAAGATGCTTTGCGGCCCAACTCGCCCTTTGCAAAGAAGCCTGCACGTTGTGCCTTTCAGCTCTAGGGCAATGTAGCACACGCAGAGCAGAAGTTCTAGTTCAGCCAGATCAGGCCTGCAAAGAAACTGCGTTTCACAGGCCTTTGTAAGAGATGTTCCCGGTAGGCTGTAAGAGCACTGTGCAGAGCGAGTTGTTTCTTAGCTTCCCAAAGAGCTGGAAGCAAGATGCTTTGGGGCCCAACTCGCCCTTTGGAAAGAAGCCTGCACGTTGTGTCTTTCAGCTCTAGGCCAATGTAGCACACCCAGAGCAGAAGTTCTACTTCAGCCAGATCAGGCCTGCAAAGAAACTGCGTTTCACAGGCCTTTGTAAGAGATGTTCCCGGCAGGCTGTAAAAGCACTGTGCAGAGCGAGTTGTTTCTTAGCTTCCCAAAGAGCTGGAAGCAAGATGCTTTGGGGCCCAACTCGCCCTTGGAAAGAAGCCTGCACGTTGTGCCTTTCAGCTCTAGGGAAATGTAGCACACCCAGAGCAGAAGTTCTCGTTCAGCCAGATTAGGCCTGCAAAGAAACTGCATTTCACAGGCCTTTGTAACTGATGCTCCCGGTAGGCTGTAAGAGCACTGTGCAGAGCGAGTTGTTTCTTATCTTCCCAAAGAGCTGGAAGCAAGATGCTTTGGGGCCCAACTCGCCCTTTGGAAAGAAGCCTGCACGTTGTGCCTTTCAGCTCTAGGGCAATGTAGCACACCCAGAGCAGACGTTCCACTTCAGCCAGATCAGGCCTGCAAAGAAACTGCGTTTCACAGGCCTTTGTAAGAGATGTTCCCGGTAGGCTGTAAGAGCACTGTGCAGAGCGAGTTGTTTCTTAGCTTCCCAAAGAGCTGGAAGCAAGATGCTTTGGGGCCCAACTCGCCCTTAGGAAAGAATCCTGCACGTTATGCCTTTCAGCTCTAGGCCAATGTAGCACACCCAGAGCAGAAGTTCCACTTCAGCCAGATCAGGCCTGCAAAGAAACTGCGTTTGAGAGGCCTTTGTAAGAGATGTTCCCGGTAGGCTGTAAGAGCACTGTGCAGAGCGAGTTGTTTCTTAGCTTCCCAAAGAGCTGGAAGCAAGATGCTTAGGGGCCCAACTCGCCCTTTGGAAAGAAGCCTGCACGTTGTGCCTTTCAGCTCTAGGCCAATGTAGCACACCCAGAGCAGAAGTTCTACTTTAGCCAGATCAGGCCTGCAAAGAAACTGCGTTTCACAGGCCTTTGTAAGAGATGTTCCCGGTAGGCTGTAAGAGCACTGTGCAGAGCGAGTTGTTTCTTAGCTTCCCAAAGAGCTGGAAGCAAGATGCTTTGGGGACCAACTCGCCCTTTGGAAAGAAGCCTGCACGTTGTGCCTTTCAGCTCTAGGGCAATGTAGCACACCCAGAGCAGAAGTTCCACTTCAGCCAGATCAGGCCTGCAAAGAAACTGCGTTTCACAGGCCTTTGTAATAGATGTTCCCGGTAGGCTGTAAGAGCACTGTGCAGAGCGTGTTGTTTCTTAGCTTCCCAAGGAGCTGGAAGCAAGATGCTTTGGGGCCCAACTCGCCCTTTGGAAAGAAGCCTGCACGTTGTGCCTTTCAGCTCTAAGGCAATGTAGCACACCCAGAGCAGAAGTTCTACATCAGCCAGATCAGGCCTGCAAAGAAACTGCGTTTCACAGGCCTTTCTAAGAGATGATCCCGGTAGGCTGTAAGAGCACTGTGCAGAGCGAGTTGTTTCTTAGCTTCCCAAAGAGCTGGACGCAAGATGCTTTGCGGCCCAACTCGCCCTTTTGAAAGAAGCCTGCACGTTGTTCCTTTCAGCTCTAGGGCCATGTAGCACAACCAGAGCACAAGTTCTAGTTCAGCCAGATCAGGCCTGCAAAGAAACTGCATTTCACAGGCCTTTGTAGTGATGCGCCCGGTAGGCTGTAAGAGCACTGTGCAGAGCGAGTTGTTTCATAGCTAGCCCAAAGAGCTGGAAGCAAGATGCTTTGGGGCCCAACTCGCCCTTTGGAAAGAAGCCTGCACGTTGTGCCTTTCAGCTCTAGGCCAATGTAGCACACCCAGAGCAGAAGTTCTACATCAGCCAGATCAGGCCTGCAAAGAAACTGCGTTTCACAGGCCTTTGTAAGAGATGTTCCCGGTAGGCTGTAAGAGCACTGTGCAGAGCGAGTTGTTTCTTAGCTTCCCAAAGAGCTGGAAGCAAGATGCTTTGGGGCCCAACTCGCCCTTTGGAAAGAAGCCTGCACGTTGTGCCTTTCAGCTCTAGGGCCATGTAGCACACGCAGAGCAGAAGTTCTAGTTCAGCCAGATCAGGCCTGCAAAGAAACTGCGTTTCACAGGCCTTTGTAAGAGATGTTCCCGGTAGGCTGTAAGAGCACTGTGCAGAGCGAGTTGTTTCTTAGCTTCCCAAAGAGCTGGAAGCAAGATGCTTTGGGGCCCAACTCGCCCTTTGGAAAGAAGCCTGCACGTTGTGCCTTTCAGCTCTAGGGCAATGTAGCACACCCAAAGCAGAAGTTCTACTTCAGCCAGATCAGGCCTGCAAAGAAACTGCGTTTCACAGGCCTTTGTAAGAGATGTTCCCGGTAGGCTGTAAGAGCACTGTGCAGAGTTACTTGTTTCTTAGCTTCCCAAAGAGCTGGAAGCAAGATGCTTTGGGGCCCAACTCGCCCTTTGGAAAGAAGCCTGCACGTTGTGCCTTTCAGCTCAGGGCCAATGTAGCACACCCAGAGCAGAAGTTCTACTTCAGCCATATCAGGCCTGCAAAGAAACTGCGTTTCACAGGCCTTTGTAAGAGATGTTCCCGGTAGGCTGTAAGAGCACTGTGCAGAGCGAGTTGTTTCTTAGCTTCCCAAGGAGCTGGAAGCAAGATGCTTTGTGGCCCAACTCGCACTTTGGAAACAGGCCTGCACGTTGTGCACTTCAGCTCTAGGGCAATGTAGCACACCCAGAGCAGAAGTTCTAGTTCAGCGTGATCAGGCCTGCAAAGAAACTGCATTTCACAGGCCTTTGTAAGTGATGGTTCCGGTAGGCTGTAAGAGCACTGTTCAGAGCGAGTTGTTTCATAGCTAGCCCAAAGAGCTGGAAGCAAGATGCTTTGGGGCCCAACTCGCCTTTTGCAAAGAAGCCTGCACATTGTGCCTTTCAACTCTAGGGCCATGTAGCACACCCAGAGCAGAAGTTCTACTTCAGCCAGATCAGGCCTGCAAAGAAACTGCGTTTCACAGTCCTTTGTAAGAGATGTTCCCGGTAGGCTGTAAGAGGACTGTGCAGAGCGAGTTGTTTCTTAGCTTCCCAAAGAGCTGGAAGCAAGATGCTTTGGGGCCCACCTCGCCCTTTGGAAAGAAGCCTGCAGGTTGTGCCTTTCAGCTCTAGGCCAATTTAGCACACCCAGAGCAGAAGTTCTACTTCAGCCAGATCAGGCCTGCAAAGAAACTGCGTTTCACAGGCCTTTGTAAGAGATGTTCCCGGTAGGCTGTAAGAGCACTGTGCAGAGCGAGTTGTTTCTTAGCTTCCCAAGGAGCTGGAAGCAAGATGCTTTGCGGCCCAACTCGCCCTTTGCAAAGAAGCCTGCACGTTGTGCCTTTCAGCTCTAGGCCAATGTAGCACACCCAGAGCAGAAGTTCCACTTCAACCAGATCAGGCCTGCAAAGAAACTGCGTTTCACAGGCCTTTGTAATAGATGTTCCCGGTAGGCTGTAAGAGCACTGTGCAGAGCGAGTTGTTTCTTAGCTTCCCAAAGAGCTGGAAGCAAGATGCTTTGCGGACCAACTCGCCCTTTGGAAAGAAGCCTGCACGTTGTTCCTTTCAGCTCTAGGGCAATGTAGCACGCCAAGAGCAGAAGTTCTACTTCAGCCAGATCAGGCCTGCAAAGCAACTGCATTTCACAGGCCTTTGTAGTGATGCTCCCGGTAGGCTGTAAGAGCACTGTGCAGAACGAGTTGTCTCATAGCTAGCCCAAAGAGCTGGAAGCAAGATGCTTTGGGGCCCAACTCGCCCTTTGGAAAGAAGCCTGCACGTTGTGCCTTTCAGCTCTAGGCCAATGTAGCACACCCAGAGCAGAAGTTCTACATCAGCCAGATCAGGCCTGCAAAGAAACTGCGTTTCACAGGCCTTTGTAAGAGATGTTCCCGGTAGGCTGTAAGAGCACTGTGCAGAGCGAGTTGTTTCTTAGCTTCCCAAGGAGCTGGAAGCAAGATGCTTTGTGGCCCAACTCGCCCTTTGCAAAGAAGCCTGCACGTTGTGCCTTTCAGCTCTAGGGCAATGTAGCACACGCAGAGCAGAAGTTCTAGTTCAGCCAGATCAGGCCTGCAAAGAAACTGTGTTTAACAGGCCTTTGTAAGAGATGTTCCCACTAGGCTGTAAGAGCACTGTGCAGAGCGAATTGTTTCTTAGCTTCCCAAAGAGCTGGAAGCAAGATGCTTTGGGGCCCAACTCGCCCTTTGGAAAGAAGCCTGCACGTTGTGCCTTTCAGCTCTAGGCCAATGTAGCACACCCAGAGCAGAAGTTCTACTTCAGCCAGATCAGGCCTGCAAAGAAACTGCGTTTCACAGGCCTTTGTAAGAGATGTTCCCGGTAGGCTGTAAGAGCACTGTGCAGAGCGAGTTGTTTCTTAGCTTCCCAAGGAGCTGGAAGCAAGATGCTTTGGGGCCCAACTCGCCCTTTGGAAAGAAGCCGGCACGTTGTGCCTTTCAGCTCTAGGGCAATGTAGCACACACAGAGCAGAAGTTCTACTTCAGCCAGATCAGGCCTGCAAAGAAACTGCGTTTGAGAGGCCTTTGTAAGAGATGTTCCCGGTAGGCTGTAACAGCACTGTGCAGAGCGAGTTGTTTCTTAGCTTCCCAAAGAGCTGGAAGCAAGATGCTTTGGGGCCCAAATCGCCCTTTGGAAAGAAGCCTGCACGTTGTGCCTTTCAGCTCTAGGGCAATGTAGCACACCCAAAGCAGAAGTTCTACTTCAGCCAGATCAGGCTTGCAAAGAAACTGCGTTTCACAGGCCTTTGTAAGAGATGTTCCCGGTAGGCTGTAAGAGCACTGTGCAGAGCGACTTGTTTCTTAGCTTCCCAAAGAGCTGTAAGCAAGATGCTTTGGGGCCCAACTCGCCCTTTGGAAAGAAGCCTGCACGTTGTGCCATTCAGCTCTAGGCCAATGTAGCACACCCAGAGCAGAAGTTCTACTTCAGCCAGATCAGGCCTGCAAAGAAACTGCGTTTCACAGGCCTTTGTAAGAGATGTTCCCGGTAGGCTGTAAGAGCACTGTGCAGAGCGACTTGTTTCTTAGCTTCCCAAAGAGCTGGAAGCAAGATGCTTTGGGGCCCAACTCGCCCTTTGGAAAGAACCCTGCACGTTGTGCCTTTCAGCTCTAGGCCAATGTAGCACACCCAGAGCAGAAGTTCTACTTTAGCCAGATCAGGCCTGCAAAGAAACTGCGTTTCACAGGCCTTTGTAAGAGATGTTATCGGTAGGCTGTAAGAGCACTGTGCAGAGCGAGTTGTTTCTTAGCTTCCCAAAGAGCTGGAAGCAAGATGCTTTGGGGCCCAACTCGCCCTTTGGAAAGAAGCCTGCACGTTTTTCCTTTCAGCTCTAGGGCAATGTAGCACACCCAGAGCAGAAGTTCTACTTCAGCCAGATCAGGCCTGCAAAGAAACTGCATTTCACAGGCCTTTGTAGTGATGCTCCCAGTAGGCTGTAAGAGCACTCTGCAGAGCGAGTTGTTTCATGGCTAGCCCAAAGAGCTGGAAGCAAGATGCTTTGGGGCCCAACTCGCCCTTTGTAAAGACGCCTGCACGTTGTGCCTTTCAGCTCTAGGCCAATGTAGCACACCCAGAGCAGAAGTTCTACATCAGCCAGATCAGGCGTGCAAAGAAACTGCGTTTCACAGGCCTTTGTAAGAGATGTTCCCGGTAGGGTGTAAGAGCACTGTGCAGAGCGAGTTGTTTCTTAGCTTCCCAAAGAGCTGGAAGCAAGATGCTTTGGGGCCCAACTCGCCCTTTGGAAAGAAGCCTGCACGTTGTGCCTTTCAGCTCTAGGCCAATGTAGCACACCCAGAGCAGAAGTTCTACTTCAGCCAGATCAGGCCTGCAAAGAAACTGCGTTTCACAGGCCTTTGTAAGAGATGTTCCCGGTAGGCTGTAAGAGCACTGTGCAGAGCGAGTTGTTTCTTAGCTTCCCAAAGAGCTGGAAGCAAGATGCTTTGGGGCCCAACTCGCCCTTAGGAAAGAATCCTGCACGTTATGCCTTTCAGCTCTAGGCCAATGTAGCACACCCAGAGCAGAAGTTCCACTTCAGCCAGATCAGGCCTGCAAAGAAACTGCGTTTGAGAGGCCTTTGTAAGAGATGTTCCCGGTAGGCTGTAAGAGCACTGTGCAGAGCGAGTTGTTTCTTAGCTTCCCAAAGAGCTGGAAGCAAGATGCTTAGGGGCCCAACTCGCCCTTTGGAAAGAAGCCTGCACGTTGTGCCTTTCAGCTCTAGGCCAATGTAGCACACCCAGAGCAGAAGTTCTACTTTAGCCAGATCAGGCCTGCAAAGAAACTGCGTTTCACAGGCCTTTGTAAGAGATGTTCCCGGTAGGCTGTAAGAGCACTGTGCAGAGCGAGTTGTTTCTTAGCTTCCCAAGGAGCTGGAAGCAAGATGCTTTGGGGTCCAACTCGCCCTTTGGAAAGAAGCCTGCACGTTGTGCCTTTCAGCTCTAGGGCAATGTAGCACACCCAGAGCAGAAGTTCCACTTCGCCAGATCAGGCCTGCAAAGAAACTGCGTTTCACAGGCCTTTGTAAGAGATGTTCCCAGTAGGCTGTAAGAGCACTGTGCAGAGCGAGTTGTTTCTTAGCTTCCCAAAGAGCTGGAAGCAAGATGCTTTGCGGCCCAACTCGCCCTTTGGAAAGAAGCCTGCACGTTGTTCCTTTCAGCTCTAGGGCAATGTAGCACACCCAGAGCAGAAGTTCTACTTCAGCCAGTTCAGGCCTGCAAAGAAACTGCATTTCACAGGCCTTTGTAGTGATGCTCCCAGTAGGCTGTAAGAGCACTCTGCAGAGCGAGTTGTTTCATGGCTAGCCCAAAGAGCTGGAAGCAAGATGCTTTGGGGCCCAACTCGCCCTTTGGAAAGAAGCCTGCACGTTGTGCCTTTCAGCTCTAGGCCAATGTAGCACACCCAGAGCAGAAGTTCTACATCAGCCAGATCAGGCCTGCAAAGAAACTGCGTTTCACAGGCCTTTGTAAGAGATGTTCCCGGTAGGGTGTAAGAGCACTGTGCAGAGCGAGTTGTTTCTTAGCTTCCCAAAGAGCTGGAAGCAAGATGCTTTGGGGCCCAACTCGCCCTTTGGAAAGAAGCCTGCACGTTGTGCCTTTCAGCTCGTGGCCAATGTAGCACACCCAGAGCAGAAGTTCTACTTCAGCCAGATCAGGCCTGCAAAGAAACTGCGTTTGAGATGCCTTTGTAAGAGTTGTTCCCAGTAGGCTGTAAGAGCACTGTGCAGAGCGAGTTGTTTCTTAGCTTCCCAAAGAGCTGGAAGCAAGATGCTTTGGGGCCCAACTCGCCCTTTGGAAAGAAGCCTGCACGTTGTGCCTTTCAGCTCTAGGCCAATGTAGCACACCCAGAGCAGAAGTTCTACTTCAGCAATATCAGGACTGCAAAGAAACTGCGTTTCACAGGCCTTTGTAAGAGATGTTCCCGGTAGGCTGTAAGAGCACTGTGCAGAGCGAGTTGTTTCTTAGCTTCCCAAGGAGCTGGAAGCAAGATGCTTTGCGGCCCAACTCGCCCTTTGCAAAGAAGCCTGCACGTTGTGCCTTTCAGCTCTAGGGCAATGTAGCACACGCAGAGCAGAAGTTCTAGTTCAGCCAGATCAGGCCTGCAAAGAAACTGCGTTTCACAGGCCTTTGTAAGAGATGTTCCCGGTAGGCTGTAAGAGCACTGTGCAGAGCGAGTTGTTTCTTAGCTTCCCAAAGAGCTGGAAGCAAGATGCTTTGGGGCCCAACTCGCCCTTTGGAAAGAAGCCTGCACGTTGTGTCTTTCAGCTCTAGGCCAATGTAGCACACCCAGAGCAGAAGTTCTACTTCAGCCAGATCAGGCCTGCAAAGAAACTGCGTTTCACAGGCCTTTGTAAGAGATGTTCCCGGCAGGCTGTAAAAGCACTGTGCAGAGCGAGTTGTTTCTTAGCTTCCCAAAGAGCTGGAAGCAAGATGCTTTGGGGCCCAACTCGCCCTTGGAAAGAAGCCTGCACGTTGTGCCTTTCAGCTCTAGGGAAATGTAGCACACCCAGAGCAGAAGTTCTCGTTCAGCCAGATTAGGCCTGCAAAGAAACTGCATTTCACAGGCCTTTGTAACTGATGCTCCCGGTAGGCTGTAAGAGCACTGTGCACAGCGAGTTGTTTCTTATCTTCCCAAAGAGCTGGAAGCAAGATGCTTTGGGGCCCAACTCGCCCTTTGGAAAGAAGCCTGCACGTTGTGCCTTTCAGCTCTAGGGCAATGTAGCACACCCAGAGCAGAAGTTCCACTTCAGCCAGATCAGGCCTGCAAAGAAACTGCGTTTCACAGGCCTTTGTAAGAGATGTTCCCGGTAGGCTGTAAGAGCACTGTGCAGAGCGAGTTGTTTCTTAGCTTCCCAAAGAGCTGGAAGCAAGATGCTTTGGGGCCCAACTCGCCCTTAGGAAAGAATCCTGCACGTTATGCCTTTCAGCTCTAGGCCAATGTAGCACACCCAGAGCAGAAGTTCCACTTCAGCCAGATCAGGCCTGCAAAGAAACTGCGTTTGAGAGGCCTTTGTAAGAGATGTTCCCGGTAGGCTGTAAGAGCACTGTGCAGAGCGAGTTGTTTCTTAGCTTCCCAAAGAGCTGGAAGCAAGATGCTTAGGGGCCCAACTCGCCCTTTGGAAAGAAGCCTGCACGTTGTGCCTTTCAGCTCTAGGCCAATGTAGCACACCCAGAGCAGAAGTTCTACTTTAGCCAGATCAGGCCTGCAAAGAAACTGCGTTTCACAGGCCTTTGTAAGAGATGTTCCCGGTAGGCTGTAAGAGCACTGTGCAGAGCGAGTTGTTTCTTAGCTTCCCAAAGAGCTGGAAGCAAGATGCTTTGGGGACCAACTCGCCCTTTGGAAAGAAGCCTGCACGTTGTGCCTTTCAGCTCTAGGGCAATGTAGCACACCCAGAGCAGAAGTTCCACTTCAGCCAGATCAGGCCTGCAAAGAAACTGCGTTTCACAGGCCTTTGTAATAGATGTTCCCGGTAGGCTGTAAGAGCACTGTGCAGAGCGTGTTGTTTCTTAGCTTCCCAAGGAGCTGGAAGCAAGATGCTTTGGGGCCCAACTCGCCCTTTGGAAAGAAGCCTGCACGTTGTGCCTTTCAGCTCTAAGGCAATGTAGCACACCCAGAGCAGAAGTTCTACATCAGCCAGATCAGGCCTGCAAAGAAACTGCGTTTCACAGGCCTTTCTAAGAGATGATCCCGGTAGGCTGTAAGAGCACTGTGCAGAGCGAGTTGTTTCTTAGCTTCCCAAAGAGCTGGACGCAAGATGCTTTGCGGCCCAACTCGCCCTTTTGAAAGAAGCCTGCACGTTGTTCCTTTCAGCTCTAGGGCCATGTAGCACAACCAGAGCACAAGTTCTAGTTCAGCCAGATCAGGCCTGCAAAGAAACTGCATTTCACAGGCCTTTGTAGTGATGCGCCCGGTAGGCTGTAAGAGCACTGTGCAGAGCGAGTTGTTTCATAGCTAGCCCAAAGAGCTGGAAGCAAGATGCTTTGGGGCCCAACTCGCCCTTTGGAAAGAAGCCTGCACGTTGTGCCTTTCAGCTCTAGGCCAATGTAGCACACCCAGAGCAGAAGTTCTACATCAGCCAGATCAGGCCTGCAAAGAAACTGCGTTTCACAGGCCTTTGTAAGAGATGTTCCCGGTAGGCTGTAAGAGCACTGTGCAGAGCGAGTTGTTTCTTAGCTTCCCAAAGAGCTGGAAGCAAGATGCTTTGGGGCCCAACTCGCCCTTTGGAAAGAAGCCTGCACGTTGTGCCTTTCAGCTCTAGGGCCATGTAGCACAACCAGAGCAGAAGTTCTAGTTCAGCCAGATCAGGCCTGCAAAGAAACTGCGTTTCACAGGCCTTTGTAAGAGATGTTCCCGGTAGGCTGTAAGAGCACTGTGCAGAGCGAGTTGTTTCTTAGCTTCCCAAAGAGCTGGAAGCAAGATGCTTTGGGGCCCAACTCGCCCTTTGGAAAGAAGCCTGCACGTTGTGCCTTTCAGCTCTAGGGCAATGTAGCACACCCAAAGCAGAAGTTCTACTTCAGCCAGATCAGGCCTGCAAAGAAACTGCGTTTCACAGGCCTTTGTAAGAGATGTTCCCGGTAGGCTGTAAGAGCACTGTGCAGAGTTACTTGTTTCTTAGCTTCCCAAAGAGCTGGAAGCAAGATGCTTTGGGGCCCAACTCGCCCTTTGGAAAGAAGCCTGCACGTTGTGCCTTTCAGCTCAGGGCCAATGTAGCACACCCAGAGCAGAAGTTCTACTTCAGCCATATCAGGCCTGCAAAGAAACTGCGTTTCACAGGCCTTTGTAAGAGATGTTCCCGGTAGGCTGTAAGAGCACTGTGCAGAGCGAGTTGTTTCTTAGCTTCCCAAGGAGCTGGAAGCAAGATGCTTTGTGGCCCAACTCGCACTTTGGAAACAGGCCTGCACGTTGTGCACTTCAGCTCTAGGGCAATGTAGCACACCCAGAGCAGAAGTTCTAGTTCAGCGTGATCAGGCCTGCAAAGAAACTGCATTTCACAGGCCTTTGTAAGTGATGGTTCCGGTAGGCTGTAAGAGCACTGTTCAGAGCGAGTTGTTTCATAGCTAGCCCAAAGAGCTGGAAGCAAGATGCTTTGGGGCCCAACTCGCCTTTTGCAAAGAAGCCTGCACATTGTGCCTTTCAACTCTAGGGCCATGTAGCACACCCAGAGCAGAAGTTCTACTTCAGCCAGATCAGGCCTGCAAAGAAACTGCGTTTCACAGTCCTTTGTAAGAGATGTTCCCGGTAGGCTGTAAGAGGACTGTGCAGAGCGAGTTGTTTCTTAGCTTCCCAAAGAGCTGGAAGCAAGATGCTTTGGGGCCCACCTCGCCCTTTGGAAAGAAGCCTGCAGGTTGTGCCTTTCAGCTCTAGGCCAATTTAGCACACCCAGAGCAGAAGTTCTACTTCAGCCAGATCAGGCCTGCAAAGAAACTGCGTTTCACAGGCCTTTGTAAGAGATGTTCCCGGTAGGCTGTAAGAGCACTGTGCAGAGCGAGTTGTTTCTTAGCTTCCCAAGGAGCTGGAAGCAAGATGCTTTGCGGCCCAACTCGCCCTTTGCAAAGAAGCCTGCACGTTGTGCCTTTCAGCTCTAGGCCAATGTAGCACACCCAGAGCAGAAGTTCCACTTCAACCAGATCAGGCCTGCAAAGAAACTGCGTTTCACAGGCCTTTGTAAGAGATGTTCCCGGTAGGCTGTAAGAGCACTGTGCAGAGCGAGTTGTTTCTTAGCTTCCCAAAGAGCTGGAAGCAAGATGCTTTGCGGACCAACTCGCCCTTTGGAAAGAAGCCTGCACGTTGTTCCTTTCAGCTCTAGGGCAATGTAGCACGCCAAGAGCAGAAGTTCTACTTCAGCCAGATCAGGCCTGCAAAGCAACTGCATTTCACAGGCCTTTGTAGTGATGCTCCCGGTAGGCTGTAAGAGCACTGTGCAGAACGAGTTGTCTCATAGCTAGCCCAAAGAGCTGGAAGCAAGATGCTTTGGGGCCCAACTCGCCCTTTGGAAAGAAGCCTGCACGTTGTGCCTTTCAGCTCTAGGCCAATGTAGCACACCCAGAGCAGAAGTTCTACATCAGCCAGATCAGGCCTGCAAAGAAACTGCGTTTCACAGGCCTTTGTAAGAGATGTTCCCGGTAGGCTGTAAGAGCACTGTGCAGAGCGAGTTGTTTCTTAGCTTCCCAAGGAGCTGGAAGCAAGATGCTTTGTGGCCCAACTCGCCCTTTGCAAAGAAGCCTGCACGTTGTGCCTTTCAGCTCTAGGGCAATGTAGCACACGCAGAGCAGAAGTTCTAGTTCAGCCAGATCAGGCCTGCAAAGAAACTGTGTTTAACAGGCCTTTGTAAGAGATGTTCCCACTAGGCTGTAAGAGGACTGTGCAGAGCGAGTTGTTTCTTAGCTTCCCAAAGAGCTGGAAGCAAGATGCTTTGGGGCCCACCTCGCCCTTTGGAAAGAAGCCTGCAGGTTGTGCCTTTCAGCTCTAGGCCAATTTAGCACACCCAGAGCAGAAGTTCTACTTCAGCCAGATCAGGCCTGCAAAGAAACTGCGTTTCACAGGCCTTTGTAAGAGATGTTCCCGGTAGGCTGTAAGAGCACTGTGCAGAGCGAGTTGTTTCTTAGCTTCCCAAGGAGCTGGAAGCAAGATGCTTTGCGGCCCAACTCGCCCTTTGCAAAGAAGCCTGCACGTTGTGCCTTTCAGCTCTAGGCCAATGTAGCACACCCAGAGCAGAAGTTCCACTTCAACCAGATCAGGCCTGCAAAGAAACTGCGTTTCACAGGCCTTTGTAAGAGATGTTCCCGGTAGGCTGTAAGAGCACTGTGCAGAGCGAGTTGTTTCTTAGCTTCCCAAAGAGCTGGAAGCAAGATGCTTTGCGGACCAACTCGCCCTTTGGAAAGAAGCCTGCACGTTGTTCCTTTCAGCTCTAGGGCAATGTAGCACGCCAAGAGCAGAAGTTCTACTTCAGCCAGATCAGGCCTGCAAAGCAACTGCATTTCACAGGCCTTTGTAGTGATGCTCCCGGTAGGCTGTAAGAGCACTGTGCAGAACGAGTTGTCTCATAGCTAGCCCAAAGAGCTGGAAGCAAGATGCTTTGGGGCCCAACTCGCCCTTTGGAAAGAAGCCTGCACGTTGTGCCTTTCAGCTCTAGGCCAATGTAGCACACCCAGAGCAGAAGTTCTACATCAGCCAGATCAGGCCTGCAAAGAAACTGCGTTTCACAGGCCTTTGTAAGAGATGTTCCCGGTAGGCTGTAAGAGCACTGTGCAGAGCGAGTTGTTTCTTAGCTTCCCAAGGAGCTGGAAGCAAGATGCTTTGTGGCCCAACTCGCCCTTTGCAAAGAAGCCTGCACGTTGTGCCTTTCAGCTCTAGGGCAATGTAGCACACGCAGAGCAGAAGTTCTAGTTCAGCCAGATCAGGCCTGCAAAGAAACTGTGTTTAACAGGCCTTTGTAAGAGATGTTCCCACTAGGCTGTAAGAGCACTGTGCAGAGCGAATTGTTTCTTAGCTTCCCAAAGAGCTGGAAGCAAGATGCTTTGGGGCCCAACTCGCCCTTTGGAAAGAAGCCTGCACGTTGTGCCTTTCAGCTCTAGGCCAATGTAGCACACCCAGAGCAGAAGTTCTACTTCAGCCAGATCAGGCCTGCAAAGAAACTGCGTTTCACAGGCCTTTGTAAGAGATGTTCCCGGTAGGCTGTAAGAGCACTGTGCAGAGCGAGTTGTTTCTTAGCTTCCCAAGGAGCTGGAAGCAAGATGCTTTGGGGCCCAACTCGCCCTTTGGAAAGAAGCCGGCACGTTGTGCCTTTCAGCTCTAGGGCAATGTAGCACACACAGAGCAGAAGTTCTACTTCAGCCAGATCAGGCCTGCAAAGAAACTGCGTTTGAGAGGCCTTTGTAAGAGATGTTCCCGGTAGGCTGTAACAGCACTGTGCAGAGCGAGTTGTTTCTTAGCTTCCCAAAGAGCTGGAAGCAAGATGCTTTGGGGCCCAAATCGCCCTTTGGAAAGAAGCCTGCACGTTGTGCCTTTCAGCTCTAGGGCAATGTAGCACACCCAAAGCAGAAGTTCTACTTCAGCCAGATCAGGCTTGCAAAGAAACTGCGTTTCACAGGCCTTTGTAAGAGATGTTCCCGGTAGGCTGTAAGAGCACTGTGCAGAGCGACTTGTTTCTTAGCTTCCCAAAGAGCTGTAAGCAAGATGCTTTGGGGCCCAACTCGCCCTTTGGAAAGAAGCCTGCACGTTGTGCCATTCAGCTCTAGGCCAATGTAGCACACCCAGAGCAGAAGTTCTACTTCAGCCAGATCAGGCCTGCAAAGAAACTTCGTTTGAGATGCCTTTGTAAGAGATGTTCCCGGTAGGCTGTAAGAGCACTGTGCAGAGCGACTTGTTTCTTAGCTTCCCAAAGAGCTGGAAGCAAGATGCTTTGGGGCCCAACTCGCCCTTTGGAAAGAACCCTGCACGTTGTGCCTTTCAGCTCTAGGCCAATGTAGCACACCCAGAGCAGAAGTTCTACTTTAGCCAGATCAGGCCTGCAAAGAAACTGCGTTTCACAGGCCTTTGTAAGAGATGTTATCGGTAGGCTGTAAGAGCACTGTGCAGAGCGAGTTGTTTCTTAGCTTCCCAAAGAGCTGGAAGCAAGATGCTTTGGGGCCCAACTCGCCCTTTGGAAAGAAGCCTGCACTTTTTTCCTTTCAGCTCTAGGGCAATGTAGCACACCCAGAGCAGAAGTTCTACTTCAGCCAGATCAGGCCTGCAAAGAAACTGCATTTCACAGGCCTTTGTAGTGATGCTCCCAGTAGGCTGTAAGAGCACTCTGCAGAGCGAGTTGTTTCATGGCTAGCCCAAAGAGCTGGAAGCAAGATGCTTTGGGGCCCAACTCGCCCTTTGTAAAGACGCCTGCACGTTGTGCCTTTCAGCTCTAGGCCAATGTAGCACACCCAGAGCAGAAGTTCTACATCAGCCAGATCAGGCGTGCAAAGAAACTGCGTTTCACAGGCCTTTGTAAGAGATGTTCCCGGTAGGGTGTAAGAGCACTGTGCAGAGCGAGTTGTTTCTTAGCTTCCCAAAGAGCTGGAAGCAAGATGCTTTGGGGCCCAACTCGCCCTTTGGAAAGAAGCCTGCACGTTGTGCCTTTCAGCTCTAGGCCAATGTAGCACACCCAGAGCAGAAGTTCTACTTCAGCCAGATCAGGCCTGCAAAGAAACTGCGTTTCACAGGCCTTTGTAAGAGATGTTCCCGGTAGGCTGTAAGAGCACTGTGCAGAGCGAGTTGTTTCTTAGCTTCCCAAGGAGCTGGAAGCAAGATGCTTTGGGGCCCAACTCGCCCTTTGGAAAGAAGCCGGCACGTTGTGCCTTTCAGCTCTAGGGCAATGTAGCACACCCAGAGCAGAAGTTCTACTTTAGCCAGATCAGGCCTGCAAAGAAACTGCGTTTCACAGGCCTTTGTATGAGATGTTCCCGGTAGGCTGTAAGAGCACTGTGCAGAGCGAGTTGTTTCTTAGCTTCCCAAAGAGCTGGAAGCAAGATGCTTTGGGGCCCAACTCGCCCTTTGGAAAGAAGCCTGCACGTTGTGCCTTTCAGCTCTAGGACAATGTAGCACACACAGAGCAGAAGTTCTACTTCAGCCAGATCAGGCCTGCAAAGAAACTGCGTTTGAGAGGCCTTTGTAAGAGATGTTCCCGGTAGGCTGTAACAGCACTGTGCAGAGCGAGTTGTTTCTTAGCTTCCCAAAGAGCTGGAAGCAAGATGCTTTGGGGCCCAACTCGCCCTTTGGAAAGAAGCCTGCACGTTGTGCCTTTCAGCTCTAGGGCAATGTAGCACACCCAAAGCAGAAGTTCTACTTCAGCCAGATCAGGCCTGCAAAGAAACTGCGTTTCACAGGCCTTTGTAAGAGATGTTCCCGGTAGGCTGTAAGAGCACTGTGCAGAGCGACTTGTTTCTTAGCTTCCCAAAGAGCTGTAAGCAAGATGCTTTGGGGCCGAACTCGCCCTTTGGAAAGAAGCCTGCACGTTGTGCCGTTCAGCTCTAGGCCAATGTAGCACACCCAGAGCAGAAGTTCTACTTCAGCCAGATCAGGCCTGCAAAGAAACTGCGTTTCACAGGCCTTTGTAAGAGATGTTCCCGGTAGGCTGTAAGAGCACTGTGCAGAGCGACTTGTTTCTTAGCTTCCCA
Organism: Equus caballus; assembly: GCF_041296265.1. Taxonomy (NCBI): domain Eukaryota; kingdom Metazoa; phylum Chordata; class Mammalia; order Perissodactyla; family Equidae; genus Equus; species Equus caballus. The sequence goes on along the minus strand of NC_091688.1, from coordinate 49,822,666 downwards.
AAGAGCTGGAAGCAAGATGCTTTGGGGCCCAACTCGCCCTTTGGAAAGAAGCCTGCACGTTGTGCCTTTCAGCTCTAGGGCAATGTAGCACACCCAGAGCAGAAGTTCCACTTCAGCCAGATCAGGCCTGCAAAGAAACTGCGTTTCACAGGCCTTTGTAATAGATGTTCCCGGTAGGCTGTAAGAGCACTGTGCAGAGCGTGTTGTTTCTTAGCTTCCCAAGGAGCTGGAAGCAAGATGCTTTGGGGCCCAACTCGCCCTTTGGAAAGAAGCCTGCACGTTGTGCCTTTCAGCTCTAAGGCAATGTAGCACACCCAGAGCAGAAGTTCTACATCAGCCAGATCAGGCCTGCAAAGAAACTGCGTTTCACAGGCCTTTCTAAGTGATGATCCCGGTAGGCTGTAAGAGCACTGTGCAGAGCGAGTTGTTTCTTAGCTTCCCAAAGAGCTGGACGCAAGATGCTTTGCGGCCCAACTCGCCCTTTTGAAAGAAGCCTGCACGTTGTTCCTTTCAGCTCTAGGGCCATGTAGCACACCCAGAGCAGAAGTTCTAGTTCAGCCAGATCAGGCCTGCAAAGAAACTGCATTTCACAGGCCTTTGTAAGTGATGCTCCCGGTAGGCTGTAAGAGCACTGTGCAGAGCGAGTTGTTTCTTAGCTAGCCCAAAGAGCTGGAAGCAAGATGCTTTGGGGCCCAACTCGCCCTTTGGAAAGAAGCCTGCACGTTGTGCCTTTCAGCTCTAGGGCCATGTAGCACACGCAGAGCAGAAGTTCTAGTTCAGCCAGATCAGGCCTGCAAAGAAACTGCGTTTCACAGGCCTTTGTAAGAGATGTTCCCGGTAGGCTGTAAGAGCACTGTGCAGAGCGAGTTGTTTCTTAGCTTCCCAAAGAGCTGGAAGCAAGATGCTTTGGGGCCCAACTCGCCCTTTGGAAAGAAGCCTGCACGTTGTGCCTTTCAGCTCTAGGGCAATGTAGCACACCCAAAGCAGAAGTTCTACTTCAGCCAGATCAGGCCTGCAAAGAAACTGCGTTTCACAGGCCTTTGTAAGAGATGTTCCCGGTAGGCTGTAAGAGCACTGTGCAGAGTTACTTGTTTCTTAGCTTCCCAAAGAGCTGGAAGCAAGATGCTTTGGGGCCCAACTCGCCCTTTGGAAAGAAGCCTGCACGTTGTGCCTTTCAGCTCAGGGCCAATGTAGCACACCCAGAGCAGAAGTTCTACTTCAGCCATATCAGGCCTGCAAAGAAACTGCGTTTCACAGGCCTTTGTAAGAGATGTTCCCGGTAGGCTGTAAGAGCACTGTGCAGAGCGAGTTGTGTCTTAGCTTCCCAAGGAGCTGGAAGCAAGATGCTTTGTGGCCCAACTCGCACTTTGGAAACAGGCCTGCACGTTGTGCACTTCAGCTCTAGGGCAATGTAGCACACCCAGAGCAGAAGTTCTAGTTCAGCGTGATCAGGCCTGCAAAGAAACTGCATTTCACAGGCCTTTGTAAGTGATGGTTCCGGTAGGCTGTAAGAGCACTGTTCAGAGCGAGTTGTTTCATAGCTAGCCCAAAGAGCTGGAAGCAAGATGCTTTGGGGCCCAACTCGCCTTTTGCAAAGAAGCCTGCACATTGTGCCTTTCAACTCTAGGGCCATGTAGCACACCCAGAGCAGAAGTTCTACTTCAGCCAGATCAGGCCTGCAAAGAAACTGCGTTTCACAGTCCTTTGTAAGAGATGTTCCCGGTAGGCTGTAAGAGGACTGTGCAGAGCGAGTTGTTTCTTAGCTTCCCAAAGAGCTGGAAGCAAGATGCTTTGGGGCCCAACTCGCCCTTTGGAAAGAAGCCTGCAGGTTGTGCCTTTCAGCTCTAGGCCAATTTAGCACACCCAGAGCAGAAGTTCTACTTCAGCCAGATCAGGCCTGCAAAGAAACTGCGTTTCACAGGCCTTTGTAAGAGATGTTCCCGGTAGGCTGTAAGAGCACTGTGCAGAGCGAGTTGTTTCTTAGCTTCCCAAGGAGCTGGAAGCAAGATGCTTTGCGGCCCAACTCGCCCTTTGCAAAGAAGCCTGCACGTTGTGCCTTTCAGCTCTAGGCCAATGTAGCACACCCAGAGCAGAAGTTCCACTTCAACCAGATCAGGCCTGCAAAGAAACTGCGTTTCACAGGCCTTTGTAATAGATGTTCCCGGTAGGCTGTAAGAGCACTGTGCAGAGCGAGTTGTTTCTTAGCTTCCCAAAGAGCTGGAAGCAAGATGCTTTGCGGACCAACTCGCCCTTTGGAAAGAAGCCTGCACGTTGTTCCTTTCAGCTCTAGGGCAATGTAGCACGCCAAGAGCAGAAGTTCTACTTCAGCCAGATCAGGCCTGCAAAGCAACTGCATTTCACAGGCCTTTGTAGTGATGCTCCCGGTAGGCTGTAAGAGCACTGTGCAGAACGAGTTGTCTCATAGCTAGCCCAAAGAGCTGGAAGCAAGATGCTTTGGGGCCCAACTCGCCCTTTGGAAAGAAGCCTGCACGTTGTGCCTTTCAGCTCTAGGCCAATGTAGCACACCCAGAGCAGAAGTTCTACATCAGCCAGATCAGGCCTGCAAAGAAACTGCGTTTCACAGGCCTTTGTAAGAGATGTTCCCGGTAGGCTGTAAGAGCACTGTGCAGAGCGAGTTGTTTCTTAGCTTCCCAAGGAGCTGGAAGCAAGATGCTTTGTGGCCCAACTCGCCCTTTGCAAAGAAGCCTGCACGTTGTGCCTTTCAGCTCTAGGGCAATGTAGCACACGCAGAGCAGAAGTTCTAGTTCAGCCAGATCAGGCCTGCAAAGAAACTGTGTTTAACAGGCCTTTGTAAGAGATGTTCCCACTAGGCTGTAAGAGCACTGTGCAGAGCGAATTGTTTCTTAGCTTCCCAAAGAGCTGGAAGCAAGATGCTTTGGGGCCCAACTCGCCCTTTGGAAAGAAGCCTGCACGTTGTGCCTTTCAGCTCTAGGCCAATGTAGCACACCCAGAGCAGAAGTTCTACTTCAGCCAGATCAGGCCTGCAAAGAAACTGCGTTTCACAGGCCTTTGTAAGAGATGTTCCCGGTAGGCTGTAAGAGCACTGTGCAGAGCGAGTTGTTTCTTAGCTTCCCAAGGAGCTGGAAGCAAGATGCTTTGGGGCCCAACTCGCCCTTTGGAAAGAAGCCGGCACGTTGTGCCTTTCAGCTCTAGGGCAATGTAGCACACACAGAGCAGAAGTTCTACTTCAGCCAGATCAGGCCTGCAAAGAAACTGCGTTTGAGAGGCCTTTGTAAGAGATGTTCCCGGTAGGCTGTAACAGCACTGTGCAGAGCGAGTTGTTTCTTAGCTTCCCAAAGAGCTGGAAGCAAGATGCTTTGGGGCCCAAATCGCCCTTTGGAAAGAAGCCTGCACGTTGTGCCTTTCAGCTCTAGGGCAATGTAGCACACCCAAAGCAGAAGTTCTACTTCAGCCAGATCAGGCTTGCAAAGAAACTGCGTTTCACAGGCCTTTGTAAGAGATGTTCCCGGTAGGCTGTAAGAGCACTGTGCAGAGCGACTTGTTTCTTAGCTTCCCAAAGAGCTGTAAGCAAGATGCTTTGGGGCCCAACTCGCCCTTTGGAAAGAAGCCTGCACGTTGTGCCATTCAGCTCTAGGCCAATGTAGCACACCCAGAGCAGAAGTTCTACTTCAGCCAGATCAGGCCTGCAAAGAAACTGCGTTTCACAGGCCTTTGTAAGAGATGTTCCCGGTAGGCTGTAAGAGCACTGTGCAGAGCGACTTGTTTCTTAGCTTCCCAAAGAGCTGGAAGCAAGATGCTTTGGGGCCCAACTCGCCCTTTGGAAAGAACCCTGCACGTTGTGCCTTTCAGCTCTAGGCCAATGTAGCACACCCAGAGCAGAAGTTCTACTTTAGCCAGATCAGGCCTGCAAAGAAACTGCGTTTCACAGGCCTTTGTAAGAGATGTTATCGGTAGGCTGTAAGAGCACTGTGCAGAGCGAGTTGTTTCTTAGCTTCCCAAAGAGCTGGAAGCAAGATGCTTTGGGGCCCAACTCGCCCTTTGGAAAGAAGCCTGCACGTTTTTCCTTTCAGCTCTAGGGCAATGTAGCACACCCAGAGCAGAAGTTCTACTTCAGCCAGATCAGGCCTGCAAAGAAACTGCATTTCACAGGCCTTTGTAGTGATGCTCCCAGTAGGCTGTAAGAGCACTCTGCAGAGCGAGTTGTTTCATGGCTAGCCCAAAGAGCTGGAAGCAAGATGCTTTGGGGCCCAACTCGCCCTTTGTAAAGACGCCTGCACGTTGTGCCTTTCAGCTCTAGGCCAATGTAGCACACCCAGAGCAGAAGTTCTACATCAGCCAGATCAGGCGTGCAAAGAAACTGCGTTTCACAGGCCTTTGTAAGAGATGTTCCCGGTAGGGTGTAAGAGCACTGTGCAGAGCGAGTTGTTTCTTAGCTTCCCAAAGAGCTGGAAGCAAGATGCTTTGGGGCCCAACTCGCCCTTTGGAAAGAAGCCTGCACGTTGTGCCTTTCAGCTCTAGGCCAATGTAGCACACCCAGAGCAGAAGTTCTACTTCAGCCAGATCAGGCCTGCAAAGAAACTGCGTTTCACAGGCCTTTGTAAGAGATGTTCCCGGTAGGCTGTAAGAGCACTGTGCAGAGCGAGTTGTTTCTTAGCTTCCCAAGGAGCTGGAAGCAAGATGCTTTGGGGCCCAACTCGCCCTTTGGAAAGAAGCCGGCACGTTGTGCCTTTCAGCTCTAGGGCAATGTAGCACACCCAGAGCAGAAGTTCTACTTTAGCCAGATCAGGCCTGCAAAGAAACTGCGTTTCACAGGCCTTTGTATGAGATGTTCCCGGTAGGCTGTAAGAGCACTGTGCAGAGCGAGTTGTTTCTTAGCTTCCCAAAGAGCTGGAAGCAAGATGCTTTGGGGCCCAACTCGCCCTTTGGAAAGAAGCCTGCACGTTGTGCCTTTCAGCTCTAGGACAATGTAGCACACACAGAGCAGAAGTTCTACTTCAGCCAGATCAGGCCTGCAAAGAAACTGCGTTTGAGAGGCCTTTGTAAGAGATGTTCCCGGTAGGCTGTAACAGCACTGTGCAGAGCGAGTTGTTTCTTAGCTTCCCAAAGAGCTGGAAGCAAGATGCTTTGGGGCCCAACTCGCCCTTTGGAAAGAAGCCTGCACGTTGTGCCTTTCAGCTCTAGGGCAATGTAGCACACCCAAAGCAGAAGTTCTACTTCAGCCAGATCAGGCCTGCAAAGAAACTGCGTTTCACAGGCCTTTGTAAGAGATGTTCCCGGTAGGCTGTAAGAGCACTGTGCAGAGCGACTTGTTTCTTAGCTTCCCAAAGAGCTGTAAGCAAGATGCTTTGGGGCCCAACTCGCCCTTTGGAAAGAAGCCTGCACGTTGTGCCGTTCAGCTCTAGGCCAATGTAGCACACCCAGAGCAGAAGTTCTACTTCAGCCAGATCAGGCCTGCAAAGAAACTGCGTTTCACAGGCCTTTGTAAGAGATGTTCCCGGTAGGCTGTAAGAGCACTGTGCAGAGCGACTTGTTTCTTAGCTTCCCAAAGAGCTGGAAGCAAGATGCTTTGGGGCCCAACTCGCCCTTTGGAAAGAACCCTGCACGTTGTGCCTTTCAGCTCTAGGCCAATGTAGCACACCCAGAGCAGAAGTTCTACTTTAGCCAGATCAGGCCTGCAAAGAAACTGCGTTTCACAGGCCTTTGTAAGAGATGTTATCGGTAGGCTGTAAGAGCACTGTGCAGAGCGAGTTGTTTCTTAGCTTCCCAAAGAGCTGGAAGCAAGATGCTTTGGGGCCCAACTCGCCCTTTGGAAAGAAGCCTGCACGTTTTTCCTTTCAGCTCTAGGGCAATGTAGCACACCCAGAGCAGAAGTTCTACTTCAGCCAGATCAGGCCTGCAAAGAAACTGCATTTCACAGGCCTTTGTAGTGATGCTCCCAGTAGGCTGTAAGAGCACTGTGCAGAGCGAGTTGTTTCTTAGCTTCCCAAGGAGCTGGAAGCAAGATGCTTTGTGGCCCAACTCGCCCTTTGGAAACAGGCCTGCACGTTGTGCCCTTCAGCTCTAGGGCAATGTAGCACACCCAGAGCAGAAGTTCTAGTTCAGCGTGATCAGGCCTGCAAAGAAACTGCATTTCACAGGCCTTTGTAAGTGATGGTTCCGGTAGGCTGTAAGAGCACTGTTCAGAGCGAGTTGTTTCATAGCTAGCCCAAAGAGCTGGAAGCAAGATGCTTTGGGGCCCAACTCGCCTTTTGCAAAGAAGCCTGCACATTGTGCCTTTCAACTCTAGGGCCATGTAGCACACCGAGAGCAGAAGTTCTACTTCAGCCAGATCAGGCCTGCAAAGAAACTGCGTTTCACAGTCCTTTGTAAGAGATGTTCCCGGTAGGCTGTAAGAGCACTGTGCAGAGCGAGTTGTTTCTTAGCTTCCCAAAGAGCTGGAAGCAAGATGCTTTGGGGCCCAACTCGCCCTTTGGAAAGAAGCCTGCAGGTTGTGCCTTTCAGCTCTAGGCCAATGTAGCACACCCAGAGCAGAAGTTCTACTTCAGCCAGATCAGGCCTGCAAAGAAACTGCGTTTCACAGGCCTTTGTAAGAGATGTTCCCGGTAGGCTGTAAGAGCACTGTGCAGAGCGAGTTGTTTCTTAGCTTCCCAAGGAGCTGGAAGCAAGATGCTTTGCGGCCCAACTCGCCCTTTGCAAAGAAGCCTGCACGTTGTGCCTTTCAGCTCTAGGCCAATGTAGCACACCCAGAGCAGAAGTTCCACTTCAACCAGATCAGGCCTGCAAAGAAACTGCGTTTCAAAGGCCTTTGCAATAGATGTTCCCGGTAGGCTGTAAGAGCACTGTGCAGAGCGTGTTGTTTCTTAGCTTCCCAAGGAGCTGGAAGCAAGATGCTTTGGGGCCCAACTCGTCCTTTGGAAAGAAGCCTGCACGTTGTGCCTTTCAGCTCTAGGGCAATGTAGCACACCCAGAGCAGAAGTTCCACTTCAGCCAGATCAGGCCGGCAAACAAACTGCGTTTCACAGGCCTTTGTAAGAGATGTTCCCGGTAGGCTGTAAGAGCACTGTGCAGAGCGAGTTGTTTCTTAGCTTCCCAAAGAGCTGGAAGCAAGATGCTTTGCGGCCCAACTCGCCCTTTGGAAAGAAGCCTGCACGTTGTTCCTTTCAGCTCTAGGGCAATGAAGCACACCCAGAGCAGAAGTTCTACTTCAGCCAGATCAGGCCTGCAAAGCAACTGCATTTCACAGGCCTTTGTAGTGATGCTCCCGGTAGGCTGTAAGAGCACTGTGCAGAACGAGTTGTCTCATAGCTAGCCCAAAGAGCTGGAAGCAAGATGCTTTGGGGCCCAACTCGCCCTTTGGAAAGAAGCCTGCACGTTGTGCCTTTCAGCTCTATGCCAATGTAGCACACCCAGAGCAGAAGTTCTACATCAGCCAGATCAGGCCTGCAAAGAAACTGCGTTTCACAGGCCTTTGTAAGAGATGTTCCCGGTAGGGTGTAAGAGCACTGTGCAGAGCGAGTTGTTTCTTAGCTTCCCAAAGAGCTGGAAGCAAGATGCTTTGGGGCCCAACTCGCCCTTTGGAAAGAAGCCTGCACGTTGTGCCTTTCAGCTCTAGGCCAATGTAGCACACCCAGAGCAGAAGTTCTACTTCAGCCAGATCAGGCCTGCAAAGAAACTGCGTTTGAGATGCCTTTGTAAGAGTTGTTCCCGGTAGGCTGTAAAAGCACTGTGCAGAGCGAGTTGTTTCTTAGCTTCCCAAAGAGCTGGAAGCAAGATGCTTTGGGGCCCAACTCGCCCTTTGGAAAGAAGCCGGCACGTTGTGCCTTTCAGCTCTAGGCCAATGTAGCACACCCAGATCAGAAGTTCTACTTCAGCCAGATCAGGCCTGCAAAGAAACTGCGTTTCACAGGCCTTTGTAAGAGATGTTCCCGGTAGGGTGTAAGAGCACTGTGCAGAGCGAGTTGTTTCTTAGCTTCCCAAGGAGCTGGAAGCAAGATGCTTTGCGGCCCAACTCGCCCTTTGCAAAGAAGCCTGCACGTTGTGCCTTTCAGCTCTAGGGCAATGTAGCACACGCAGAGCAGAAGTTCTAGTTCAGCCAGATCAGGCCTGCAAAGAAACTGTGTTTAACAGGCCTTTGTAAGAGATGTTCCCACTAGGCTGTAAGAGCACTGTGCAGAGCGAATTGTTGCTTAGCTTCCCAAAGAGCTGGAAGCAAGATGCTTTGGGGCCCAACTCGCCCTTTGGAAAGAAGCCTGCACGTTGTGCCTTTCAGCTCTAGGCCAATGTAGCACACCCAGAGCAGAAGTTCTACTTCAGCCAGATCAGGCCTGCAAAGAAACTGCGTTTCACAGGCCGTTGTAAGAGATGTTCCCGGTAGGCTGTAAGAGCACTGTGCAGAGCGAGTTGTTTCTTAGCTTCCCAAAGAGCTGGAAGCAAGATGCTTTGGGGCCCAACTCGCCCTTTGGAAAGAAGCCTGCACGTTGTGCCTTTCAGCTCTAGGCCAATGTAGCACACCCAGAGCAGAAGTTCTACTTCAGCCAGATCAGGCCTGCAAAGAAACTGCGTTTCACAGGCCTTTGTAAGAGATGTTCCCGGTAGGCTGTAAGAGCTCTGTGCAGAGCGAGTTGTTTCTTAGCTTCCCAAGGAGCTGGAAGCAAGATGCTTTGCGGCCCAACTCGCCCTTTGCAAAGAAGCCTGCACGTTGTGCCTTTCAGCTCTAGGCCAATGTAGCACACCCAGAGCAGAAGTTCCACTTCAACCAGATCAGACCTGCAAAGAAACTGCGTTTCAAAGGCCTTTGCAATAGATGTTCCCGGTAGGCTGTAAGAGCACTGTGCAGAGCGTGTTGTTTCTTAGCTTCCCAAGGAGCTGGAAGCAAGATGCTTTGGGGCCCAACTCGTCCTTTGGAAAGAAGCCTGCACGTTGTGCCTTTCAGCTCTAGGGCAATGTAGCACACCCAGAGCAGAAGTTCCACTTCAGCCAGATCAGGCCGGCAAACAAACTGCGTTTCACAGGCCTTTGTAAGAGATGTTCCCGGTAGGCTGTAAGAGCACTGTGCAGAGCGAGTTGTTTCTTAGCTTCCCAAAGAGCTGGAAGCAAGATGCTTTGCGGCCCAACTCGCCCTTTGGAAAGAAGCCTGCACGTTGTTCCTTTCAGCTCTAGGGCAATGAAGCACACCCAGAGCAGAAGTTCTACTTCAGCCAGATCAGGCCTGCAAAGCAACTGCATTTCACAGGCCTTTGTAGTGATGCTCCCGGTAGGCTGTAAGAGCACTGTGCAGAACGAGTTGTCTCAAAGCTAGCCCAAAGAGCTGGAAGCAAGATGCTTTGGGGCCCAACTCGCCCTTTGGAAAGAAGCCTGCACGTTGTGCCTTTCAGCTCTATGCCAATGTAGCACACCCAGAGCAGAAGTTCTACATCAGCCAGATCAGGCCTGCAAAGAAACTGCGTTTCACAGGCCTTTGTAAGAGATGTTCCCGGTAGGGTGTAAGAGCACTGTGCAGAGCGAGTTGTTTCTTAGCTTCCCAAAGAGCTGGAAGCAAGATGCTTTCGGGCCCAACTCGCCCTTTGGAAAGAAGCCTGCACGTTGTGCCTTTCAGCTCTAGGCCAATGTAGCACACCCAGAGCAGAAGTTCTACTTCAGCCAGATCAGGCCTGCAAAGAAACTGCGTTTGAGATGCCTTTGTAAGAGTTGTTCCCGGTAGGCTGTAAAAGCACTGTGCAGAGCGAGTTGTTTCTTAGCTTCCCAAAGAGCTGGAAGCAAGATGCTTTGGGGCCCAACTCGCCCTTTGGAAAGAAGCCGGCACGTTGTGCCTTTCAGCTCTAGGCCAATGTAGCACACCCAGAGCAGAAGTTCTACTTCAGCCAGATCAGGCCTGCAAAGAAACTGCGTTTCACAGGCCTTTGTAAGAGATGTTCCCGGTAGGGTGTAAGAGCACTGTGCAGAGCGAGTTGTTTCTTAGCTTCCCAAGGAGCTGGAAGCAAGATGCTTTGCGGCCCAACTCGCCCTTTGCAAAGAAGCCTGCACGTTGTGCCTTTCAGCTCTAGGGCAATGTAGCACACGCAGAGCAGAAGTTCTAGTTCAGCCAGATCAGGCCTGCATAGAAACTGTGTTTAACAGGCCTTTGTAAGAGATGTTCCCACTAGGCTGTAAGAGCACTGTGCAGAGCGAATTGTTTCTTAGCTTCCCAAAGAGCTGGAAGCAAGATGCTTTGGGGCCCAACTCGCCCTTTGGAAAGAAGCCTGCACGTTGTGCCTTTCAGCTCTAGGCCAATGTAGCACACCCAGAGCAGAAGTTCTACTTCAGCCAGATCAGGCCTGCAAAGAAACTGCGTTTCACAGGCCGTTGTAAGAGATGTTCCCGGTAGGCTGTAAGAGCACTGTGCAGAGCGAGTTGTTTCTTAGCTTCCCAAGGAGCTGGAAGCAAGATGCTTTGGGGCCCAACTCGCCCTTTGGAAAGAAGCCGGCACATTGTGCCTTTCAGCTCTAGGGCAATGTAGCACACGCAGAGCAGAAGTTCTACTTCAGCCCAATCAGGCCTGCAGAGAAACAGCGTTTCACAGGCCTTTGTAAGAGATATTCCCGGTAGGCAGTAAGAGCACTGTGCAGAGCGAGTTGTTTCTTAGCTTCCCAAAGAGCTGGAAGCAAGATGCTTTGGGGCCCAACTCGCCCTTTGGAAAGAAGCCTGCACGTTGTGCCTTTCAGCTCTAGGGAAATGTAGCACACCCAGAGCAGAAGTTCCACTTCAGCCAGATCAGGCCTGCAAAGAAACTGCGTTTCACAGGCCTTTGTAAGAGATGTTCCCGGTAGGCTGTAAGAGCACTGTGCAGAGCGAGTTGTTTCTTAGCTTCCCAAAGAGCTGGAAGCAAGAAGCTTTGGGGCCCAACTCGCCCTTTGGAAAGAAGCCTGCACGTTGTGCCTTTCAGCTCTAGGCCAATGTAGCACACCGAGAGCAGAAGTTCTACTTCAGCCAGATCAGGCCTGCAAAGAAACTGCGTTTCACAGGCTTTTGTAAGAGATGTTCCCGGTAGGCTGTAAGAGCACTGTGCAGAGCGAGTTGTTTCATAGCTAGCCCAAAGAGCTGGAAGCAAGATGCTTTGGGGCCCAACTCGCCCTTTGGAAAGAAGCCTGCACGTTGTGCCTTTCAGCTCTAGGGCCATGTAGCACACCCAGAGCAGAAGTTCTACCTCAGCCAGATCAGGCCTGCAAAGAAACTGCGTTTGACAGGCCTTTGTATGAGATGTTCCCGGTAGGCTGTAAGAGGACTGTGCAGAGCGAGTTGTTTCTTAGCTTCCCAAAGAGCTGGAAGCAAGATGCTTTGGGGCCCAACTCGCCCTTAGGAAAGAAGCCTGCAGGTTGTGCCTTTCAGCTCTAGGCCAATGTAGCACACCCAGAGCAGAAGTTCGACTTCAGCCACATCAGGCCTGCAAAGAAACTGCGTTTCACAGGCCTTTGTAAGAGATGTTCCCGGTAGGCTGTAAGAGCACTGTGCAGAGCGAGTTGTTTCTTAGCTTCCCAAGGAGCTGGAAGCAAGATGCTTTGCGTCCCAACTCGCCCTTTGCAAAGAAGCCTGCACGTTGTGCCTTTCAGCTCTAGGGCAATGTAGCACACGCAGAGCAGAAGTTCTAGTTCAGCCAGATCAGGCCTGCAAAGAAACTGCGTTTCACAGGCCTTTGTAAGAGATGTTCCCGGTAGGCTGTAAGAGCACTGTGCAGAGCGAGTTGTTTCTTAGCTTCCGAAAGAGCTGGAAGCAAGATGCTTTGGGGCCCAACTCGCCCTTTGGAAAGAAGCCTGCACGTTGTGCCTTTCAGCTCTAGGCCAATGTAGCACACCCAGAGCAGAAGTTCTACTTCAGCCAGATCAGGCCTGCAAAGAAACTTCGTTTGAGATGCCTTTGTAAGAGATGTTCCCGGTAGGCTGTAAAAGCACTGTGCTGAGCGAGTTGTTTCTTAGCTTCCCAAAGAGCTGGAAGCAAGATGCTTTGGGGCCCAACTCGCCCTTTGGAAAGAAGCCTGCACGTTGTGCCTTTCAGCTCTAGGGAAATGTAGCACACCCAGAGCAGAAGTTCTGGTTCAGCCAGATTAGGCCTGCACAGAAACTGCATTTCACAGGCCTTTGTAACTGATGCTCCCGGTAGGCTGTAAGAGCACTGTGCAGAGCGAGTTGTTTCTTAGCTTCCCAAAGAGCTGAAAGCAAGATGCTTTGGGGCCCAACTCGCCTTTTGCAAAGAAGCCTGCACGTTGTGCCTTTCAGCTCTAGGCCAATGTAGCACACCCAGAGCAGAAGTTCGACTTCAGCCAGATCAGGCCTGCAAAGAAACTGCGTTTCACAGGCCTTTGTAAGAGATGTTCCCGGTAGGCTGTAAGAGCACTGTGAAGAGCGAGTTGTTTCTTAGCTTCCCAAAGAGCTGGAAGCAAGATGCTTTGGGGCCCAACTCGCCCTTTGGAAAGAAGCCTGCACGTTGTGCCTTTCAGCTCTAGGCCAATGTAGCACACCCAGAGCAGAAGTTCTACTTCAGCCAGATCAGGCCTGCAAAGAAACTGCGTTTCACAGGCCTTTGTAAGAGATGTTCCCGGTAGGCTGTAAGAGCACTGTGCAGAGCGAGTTGTTTCTTAGCTTCCCAAAGAGCTGGAAGCAAGATGCTTTGGGGCCCAACTCGCCCTATGGAAAGAAGCCTGCACGTTGTGCCTTTCAGCTCAGGGCCAATGTAGAACACCCAGAGCAGAAGTTCTACTTCAGCCATATCAGGCCTGCAAAGAAACTGCGTTTCACAGGCCTTTGTAAGAGATGTTCCCGGTAGGCTGTAAGAGCACTGTGCACAGCGAGTTGTTTCTTAGCTTCCCAAGGAGCTGGAAGCAAGATGCTTTGCGGCCCAACTCGCCCTTTGCAAAGAAGCCTGCACGTTGTGCCTTTCAGCTCTAGGGCAATGTAGCACACGCAGAGCAGAAGTTCTAGTTCAGCCAGATCAGGCCTGCAAAGAAACTGCGTTTCACAGGCCTTTGTAAGAGATGTTCCCGGTAGGGTGTAAGAGCACTGTGCAGAGCGAGTTGTTTCTTAGCTTCCGAAAGAGCTGGAAGCAAGATGCTTTGGGGCCCAACTCGCCCTTTGGAAAGAAGCCTGCACGTTGTGCCTTTCAGCTCTAGGCCAATGTAGCACACCCAGAGCAGAAGTTCTACTTCAGCCAGATCAGGCCTGCAAAGAAACTTCGTTTGAGATGCCTTTGTAAGAGATGTTCCCGGTAGGCTGTAAAAGCACTGTGCTGAGCGAGTTGTTTCTTAGCTTCCCAAAGAGCTGGAAGCAAGATGCTTTGGGGCCCAACTCGCCCTTTGGAAAGAAGCCTGCACGTTGTGCCTTTCAGCTCTAGGGAAATGTAGCACACCCAGAGCAGAAGTTCTGGTTCAGCCAGATTAGGCCTGCACAGAAACTGCATTTCACAGGCCTTTGTAACTGATGCTCCCGGTAGGCTGTAAGAGCACTGTGCAGAGCGAGTTGTTTCTTAGCTTCCCAAAGAGCTGGAAGCAAGATGCTATGGGGCCCAACTCGCCTTTTGCAAAGAAGCCTGCACGTTGTGCCTTTCAGCTCTAGGCCAATGTAGCACACCCAGAGCAGAAGTTCGACTTCAGCCAGATCAGGCCTGCAAAGAAACTGCGTTTCACAGGCCTTTGTAAGAGATGTTCCCGGTAGGCTGTAAGAGCACTGTGAAGAGCGAGTTGTTTCTTAGCTTCCCAAAGAGCTGGAAGCAAGATGCTTTGGGGCCCAACTCGCCCTTTGGAAAGAAGCCTGCACGTTGTGCCTTTCAGCTCTAGGCCAATGTAGCACACCCAGAGCAGAAGTTCTACTTCAGCCAGATCAGGCCTGCAAAGAAACTGCGTTTCACAGGCCTTTGTAAGAGATGTTCCCGGTAGGCTGTAAGAGCACTGTGCAGAGCGAGTTGTTTCTTAGCTTCCCAAAGAGCTGGAAGCAAGATGCTTTGGGGCCCAACTCGCCCTTTGGAAAGAATCCTGCACGTTGTGCCTTTCAGCTCTAGGCCAATGTAGCACACCCAGAGCAGAAGTTCTACTTTAGCCAGATCAGGCCTGCAAAGAAACTGCGTTTCACAGGCCTTTATATGAGATGTTCCCGGTAGGCTGTAAGAGCACTGTGCAGAGCGAGTTGTTTCTTAGCTTCCCAAAGAGCTGGAAGCAAGATGCTTTGGGGCCCAACTCGCCCTTTGGAAAGAAGCCTGCACGTTGTGCCTTTCAGCTCTAGGCCAATGTAGCACACCCAGAGCAGAAGTTCTACTTCAGCCAGATCAGGCCTGCAAAGAAACCGCGTTTCACAGGCCTTTGCAAGAGATGTTCCCCGTAGGCTGTAAGAGCACTGTGCAGAGCGAGTTGTTTCTTAGCTTCCCAAGGAGCTGGAAGCAAGATGCTTTGCGGCCCAACTCGCCCTTTGCAAAGAAGCCTGCACGCTGTGCCTTTCAGCTCTAGGGCAATGTAGCACACCCAGAGCAGAAGTTCTACATCAGCCAGATCAGGCCTGCAAAGAAACTGCGTTTCACAGGCCTTTGTAAGAGATGTTCCCGGTAGGCTGTAAGAGCACTGTGCAGAGCGAGTTGTTTCTTAGCTTCCCAAAGAGCTGGAAGCAAGATGCTTTGGGGCCCAACTCGCCCTTTGGAAAGAAGCCTGCACGTTGTGCCTTTCAGCTCAGGGCCAATGTAGAACACCCAGAGCAGAAGTTCTACTTCAGCCATATCAGGCCTGCAAAGAAACTGCGTTTCACAGGCCTTTGTAAGAGATGTTCCCGGTAGGCTGTAAGAGCACTGTGTAGAGCGAGTTGTTTCTTAGCTTCCCAAGGAGCTGGAAGCAAGATGCTTTGGGGCCCAACTCGCCCTTTGGAAACAGGCCTGCACGTTGTGCCCTTCAGCTCTAGGCCAATGTAGCACACCCAGAGCAGAAGTTCTAGTTCAGCGTGATCAGGCCTGCAAAGAAACTGCATTTCACAGGCCTTTCTAAGTGATGGTTCCGGTAGGCTGTAAGAGCACTGTGCAGAGCGAGTTGTTTGATAGCTAGCCCAAAGAGCTGGAAGCAAGATGCTTTGGGGCCCAACTCGCCTTTTGCAAAGAAGCCTGCACGTTGTGCCTTTCAGCTCTAGGGCAATGTAGCACACCCAGAGCAGAAGTTCCACTTCAGCCAGATCAGGCCTGCAAAGAAACTGCGTTTCACAGGCCTTTGTAAGAGATGTTCCCGGTAGGCTGTAAGAGCACTGTGCAGAGCGAGTTGTTTCTTAGCTTCCCAAAGAGCTGGAAGCAAGATGCTTTGCAGCCCAACTCGCCCTTTGGAAAGAAGCCTGCACGTTGTTCCATTCAGCTCTAGGACAATGTAGCACACACAGAGCAGAAGTTCTACTTCAGCCAGATCAGGCCTGCAAAGAAACTGCGTTTGAGAGGCCTTTGTAAGAGATGTTCCCGGTAGGCTGTAACAGCACTGTGCAGAGCGAGTTGTTTCTTAGCTTCCCAAAGAGCTGGAAGCAAGATGCTTTGGGGCCCAACTCGCCCTTTGGAAAGAAGCCTGCACGTTGTGCCTTTCAGCTCTAGGGCAATGTAGCACACCCAAAGCAGAAGTTCTACTTCAGCCAGATCAGGCCTGCAAAGAAACTGCGTTTCACAGGCCTTTGTAAGAGATGTTCCCGGTAGGCTGTAAGAGCACTGTGCAGAGCGACTTGTTTCTTAGCTTCCCAAAGAGCTGGAAGCAAGATGCTTTGGGGCCCAACTCGCCCTTTGGAAAGAAGCCTGCACGTTGTGCCTTTCAGCTCAGGGCCAATGTAGCACACCCAGAGCAGAAGTTCTACTTCAGCCATATCAGGCCTGCAAAGAAACTGCGTTTCACAGGCCTTTGTAAGAGATGTTCCCGGTAGGCTGTAAGAGCACTGTGCAGAGCGAGTTGTTTCTTAGCTTCCCAAGGAGCTGGAAGCAAGATGCTTTGTGGCCCAACTCGCCCTTTGGAAACAGGCCTGCACGTTGTGCCCTTCAGCTCTAGGGCAATGTAGCACACCCAGAGCAGAAGTTCTAGTTCAGCGTGATCAGGCCTGCAAAGAAACTGCATTTCACAGGCCTTTGTAAGTGATGGTTCCGGTAGGCTGTAAGAGCACTGTTCAGAGCGAGTTGTTTCATAGCTAGCCCAAAGAGCTGGAAGCAAGATGCTTTGGGGCCCAACTCGCCTTTTGCAAAGAAGCCTGCACATTGTGCCTTTCAACTCTAGGGCCATGTAGCACACCCAGAGCAGAAGTTCTACTTCAGCCAGATCAGGCCTGCAAAGAAACTGCGTTTCACAGTCCTTTGTAAGAGATGTTCCCGGTAGGCTGTAAGAGCACTGTGCAGAGCGAGTTGTTTCTTAGCTTCCCAAAGAGCTGGAAGCAAGATGCTTTGGGGCCCAACTCGCCCTTTGGAAAGAAGCCTGCAGGTTGTGCCTTTCAGCTCTAGGCCAATGTAGCACACCCAGAGCAGAAGTTCTACTTCAGCCAGATCAGGCCTGCAAAGAAACTGCGTTTCACAGGCCTTTGTAAGAGATGTTCCCGGTAGGCTGTAAGAGCACTGTGCAGAGCGAGTTGTTTCTTAGCTTCCCAAGGAGCTGGAAGCAAGATGCTTTGCGGCCCAACTCGCCCTTTGCAAAGAAGCCTGCACGTTGTGCCTTTCAGCTCTAGGCCAATTTAGCACACCCAGAGCACAAGTTCCACTTCAACCAGATCAGGCCTGCAAAGAAACTGCGTTTCAAAGGCCTTTGTAATAGATGTTCCCGGTAGGCTGTAAGAGCACTGTGCAGAGCGTGTTGTTTCTTAGCTTCCCAAGGAGCTGGAAGCAAGATGCTTTGCGGCCCAACTCGCCCTTTGCAAAGAAGCCTGCACGCTGTGCCTTTCAGCTCTAGGGCAATGTAGCACACCCAGAGCAGAAGTTCTACTTCAGCCAGATCAGGCCTGCAAAGAAACTGCGTTTCACAGGCCTTTGTAAGAGATGTTCCCGGTAGGCTGTAAGAGCACTGTGCAGAGCGAGTTGTTTCTTAGCTTCCCAAAGAGCTGGAAGCAAGATGCTTTGGGGCCCAACTCGCCCTTTGGAAAGAAGCCTGCACGTTGTGCCTTTCAGCTCAGGGCCAATGTAGAACACCCAGAGCAGAAGTTCTACTTCAGCCATATCAGGCCTGCAAAGAAACTGCGTTTCACAGGCCTTTGTAAGAGATGTTCCCGGTAGGCTGTAAGAGCACTGTGCAGAGCGAGTTGTTTCTTAGCTTCCCAAGGAGCTGGAAGCAAGATGCTTTGCGGCCCAACTCGCCCTTTGCAAAGAAGCCTGCACGTTGTGCCTTTCAGCTCTAGGGCAATGTAGCACACGCAGAGCAGAAGTTCTAGTTCAGCCAGATCAGGCCTGCAAAGAAACTGCGTTTCACAGGCCTTTGTAAGAGATGTTCCCGGTAGGCTGTAAGAGCACTGTGCAGAGCGAGTTGTTTCTTAGCTTCCGAAAGAGCTGGAAGCAAGATGCTTTGGGGCCCAACTCGACCTTTGGAAAGAAGCCTGCACGTTGTGCCTTTCAGCTCTAGGCCAATGTAGCACACCCAGAGCAGAAGTTCTACTTCAGCCAGATCAGGCCTGCAAAGAAACTTCGTTTGAGATGCCTTTGTAAGAGATGTTCCCGGTAGGCTGTAAAAGCACTGTGCTGAGCGAGTTGTTTCTTAGCTTCCCAAAGAGCTGGAAGCAAGATGCTTTGGGGCCCAACTCGCCCTTTGGAAAGAAGCCTGCACGTTGTGCCTTTCAGCTCTAGGGAAATGTAGCACACCCAGAGCAGAAGTTCTGGTTCAGCCAGATTAGGCCTGCACAGAAACTGCATTTCACAGGCCTTTGTAACTGATGCTCCCGGTAGGCTGTAAGAGCACTGTGCAGAGCGAGTTGTTTCTTAGCTTCCCAAAGAGCTGGAAGCAAGATGCTTTGCGGCCCAACTCGCCCTTTGGAAAGAAGCCTGCACGTTGTTCCTTTCAGCTCTAGGACAATGTAGCACACACAGAGCAGAAGTTCTACTTCAGCCAGATCAGGCCTGCAAAGAAACTGCGTTTGAGAGGCCTTTGTAAGAGATGTTCCCGGTAGGCTGTAACAGCACTGTGCAGAGCGAGTTGTTTCTTAGCTTCCCAAAGAGCTGGAAGCAAGATGCTTTGGGGCCCAACTCGCCCTTTGGAAAGAAGCCTGCACGTTGTGCCTTTCAGCTCTAGGGCAATGTAGCACACGCAGAGCAGAAGTTCTACTTCAGCCAGATCAGGCCTGCAAAGAAACTGCGTTTCACAGGCCTTTGTAAGAGATGTTCCCGGTAGGCTGTAAGAGCACTGTGCAGAGCGACTTGTTTCTTAGCTTCCCAAAGAGCTGGAAGCAAGATGCTTTGGGGCCCAACTCGCCCTTTGGAAAGAAGCCTGCACGTTGTGCCTTTCAGCTCAGGGCCAATGTAGCACACCCAGAGCAGAAGTTCTACTTCAGCCATATCAGGCCTGCAAAGAAACTGCGTTTCACAGGCCTTTGTAAGAGATGTTCCCGGTAGGCTGTAAGAGCACTGTGCAGAGCGAGTTGTTTCTTAGCTTCCCAAGGAGCTGGAAGCAAGATGCTTTGAGGCCCAACTCGCCCTTTGGAAACAGGCCTGCACGTTGTGCCCTTCAGCTCTAGGGCAATGTAGCACACCCAGAGCAGAAGTTCTAGTTCAGCGTGATCAGGCCTGCAAAGAAACTGCATTTCACAGGCCTTTGTAAGTGATGGTTCCGGTAGGCTGTAAGAGCACTGTTCAGAGCGAGTTGTTTCATAGCTAGCCCAAAGAGCTGGAAGCAAGATGCTTTGGGGCCCAACTCGCCTTTTGCAAAGAAGCCTGCACATTGTGCCTTTCAACTCTAGGGCCATGTAGCACACCCAGAGCAGAAGTTCTACTTCAGCCAGATCAGGCCTGCAAAGAAACTGCGTTTCACAGTCCTTTGTAAGAGATGTTCCCGGTAGGCTGTAAGAGCACTGTGCAGAGCGAGTTGTTTCTTAGCTTCCCAAAGAGCTGGAAGCAAGATGCTTTGGGGCCCAACTCGCCCTTTGGAAAGAAGCCTGCACGTTGTGCCTTTCAGCTCTAGGCCAATGTAGCACACCCAGAGCAGAAGTTCTACTTCAGCCAGATCAGGCCTGCAAAGAAACTGCGTTTGAGATGCCTTTGTAAGAGTTGTTCCCGGTAGGCTGTAAAAGCACTGTGCAGAGCGAGTTGTTTCTTAGCTTCCCAAAGAGCTGGAAGCAAGATGCTTTGGGGCCCAACTCGCCCTTTGGAAAGAAGCCGGCACGTTGTGCCTTTCAGCTCTAGGCCAATGTAGCACACCCAGAGCAGAAGTTCTACTTCAGCCAGATCAGGCCTGCAAAGAAACTGCGTTTCACAGGCCTTTGTAAGAGATGTTCCCGGTAGGGTGTAAGAGCACTGTGCAGAGCGAGTTGTTTCTTAGCTTCCCAAGGAGCTGGAAGCAAGATGCTTTGCGGCCCAACTCGCCCTTTGCAAAGAAGCCTGCACGTTGTGCCTTTCAGCTCTAGGGCAATGTAGCACACGCAGAGCAGAAGTTCTAGTTCAGCCAGATCAGGCCTGCAAAGAAACTGTGTTTAACAGGCCTTTGTAAGAGATGTTCCCACTAGGCTGTAAGAGCACTGTGCAGAGCGAATTGTTTCTTAGCTTCCCAAAGAGCTGGAAGCAAGATGCTTTGGGGCCCAACTCGCCCTTTGGAAAGAAGCCTGCACGTTGTGCCTTTCAGCTCTAGGCCAATGTAGCACACCCAGAGCAGAAGTTCTACTTCAGCCAGATCAGGCCTGCAAAGAAACTGCGTTTCACAGGCCGTTGTAAGAGATGTTCCCGGTAGGCTGTAAGAGCACTGTGCAGAGCGAGTTGTTTCTTAGCTTCCCAAGGAGCTGGAAGCAAGATGCTTTGGGGCCCAACTCGCCCTTTGGAAAGAAGCCGGCACATTGTGCCTTTCAGCTCTAGGGCAATGTAGCACACGCAGAGCAGAAGTTCTACTTCAGCCCAATCAGGCCTGCAAAGAAACTGCGTTTCACAGGCCTTTGTAAGAGATATTCCCGGTAGGCAGTAAGAGCACTGTGCAGAGCGAGTTGTTTCTTAGCTTCCCAAAGAGCTGGAAGCAAGATGCTTTGGGGCCCAACTCGCCCTTTGGAAAGAAGCCTGCACGTTGTGCCTTTCAGCTCTAGGGAAATGTAGCACACCCAGAGCAGAAGTTCCACTTCAGCCAGATCAGGCCTGCAAAGAAACTGCGTTTCACAGGCCTTTGTAAGAGATGTTCCCGGTAGGCTGTAAGAGCACTGTGCAGAGCGAGTTGTTTCTTAGCTTCCCAAAGAGCTGGAAGCAAGAAGCTTTGGGGCCCAACTCGCCCTTTGGAAAGAAGCCTGCACGTTGTGCCTTTCAGCTCTAGGCCAATGTAGCACACCGAGAGCAGAAGTTCTACTTCAGCCAGATCAGGCCTGCAAAGAAACTGCGTTTCACAGGCTTTTGTAAGAGATGTTCCCGGTAGGCTGTAAGAGCACTGTGCAGAGCGAGTTGTTTCATAGCTAGCCCAAAGAGCTGGAAGCAAGATGCTTTGGGGCCCTACTCGCCCTTTGGAAAGAAGCCTGCACGTTGTGCCTTTCAGCTCTAGGGCCATGTAGCACACCCAGAGCAGAAGTTCTACCTCAGCCAGATCAGGCCTGCAAAGAAACTGCGTTTGACAGGCCTTTGTATGAGATGTTCCCGGTAGGCTGTAAGAGCACTGTGCAGAGCGAGTTGTTTCTTAGCTTCCCAAAGAGCTGGAAGCAAGATGCTTTGGGGCCCAACTCGCCCTTAGGAAAGAAGCCTGCAGGTTGTGCCTTTCAGCTCTAGGCCAATGTAGCACACCCAGAGCAGAAGTTCGACTTCAGCCACATCAGGCCTGCAAAGAAACTGCGTTTCACAGGCCTTTGTAAGAGATGTTCCCGGTAGGCTGTAAGAGCACTGTGCAGAGCGAGTTGTTTCTTAGCTTCCCAAGGAGCTGGAAGCAAGATGCTTTGCGTCCCAACTCGCCCTTTGCAAAGAAGCCTGCACGTTGTGCCTTTCAGCTCTAGGGCAATGTAGCACACGCAGAGCAGAAGTTCTAGTTCAGCCAGATCAGGCCTGCAAAGAAACTGCGTTTCACAGGCCTTTGTAAGAGATGTTCCCGGTAGGCTGTAAGAGCACTGGGCAGAGCGAGTTGTTTCTTAGCTTCCAAAAGAGCTGGAAGCAAGATGCTTTGGGGCCCAACTCGCCCTTTGGAAAGAAGCCTGCACGTTGTGCCTTTCAGCTCTAGGCCAATGTAGCACACCCAGAGCAGAAGTTCTACTTCAGCCAGATCAGGCCTGCAAAGAAACTTCGTTTGAGATGCCTTTGTAAGAGATGTTCCCGGTAGGCTGTAAAAGCACTGTGCTGAGCGAGTTGTTTCTTAGCTTCCCAAACAGCTGGAAGCAAGATGCTTTGGGGCCCAACTCGCCCTTTGGAAAGAAGCCTGCACGTTGTGCCTTTCAGCTCTAGGGAAATGTAGCACACCCAGAGCAGAAGTTCTGGTTCAGCCAGATTAGGCCTGCACAGAAACTGCATTTCACAGGCCTTTGTAACTGATGCTCCCGGTAGGCTGTAAGAGCACTGTGCAGAGCGAGTTGTTTCTTAGCTTCCCAAAGAGCTGGAAGCAAGATGCTTTGGGGCCCAACTCGCCTTTTGCAAAGAAGCCTGCACGTTGTGCCTTTCAGCTCTAGGCCAATGTAGCACACCCAGAGCAGAAGTTCGACTTCAGCCAGATCAGGCCTGCAAAGAAACTGCGTTTCACAGGCCTTTGTAAGAGATGTTCCCGGTAGGCTGTAAGAGCACTGTGCAGAGCGAGTTGTTTCTTAGCTTCCCAAAGAGCTGGAAGCAAGATGCTTTGGGGCCCAACTCGCCCTTTGGAAAGAAGCCTGCACGTTGTGCCTTTCAGCTCTAGGCCAATGTAGCACACCCAGAGCAGAAGTTCTACTTCAGCCAGATCAGGCCATCAAAGAAACTGCGTTTCACAGGCCTTTGTAAGAGATGTTCCCGGTAGGCTGTAAGAGCACTGTGCAGAGCGAGTTGTTTCTTAGCTTCCCAAAGAGCTGGAAGCAAGATGCTTTGGGGCCCAACTCGCCCTATGGAAAGAAGCCTGCACGTTGTGCCTTTCAGCTCAGGGCCAATGTAGAACACCCAGAGCAGAAGTTCTACTTCAGCCATATCAGGCCTGCAAAGAAACTGCATTTCACAGGCCTTTGTAAGAGATGTTCCCGGTAGGCTGTAAGAGCACTGTGCAGAGCGAGTTGTTTCTTAGCTTCCCAAGGAGCTGGAAGCAAGATGCTTTGCGGCCCAACTCGCCCTTTGCAAAGAAGCCTGCACGTTGTGCCTTTCAGCTCTAGGGCAATGTAGCACACGCAGAGCAGAAGTTCTAGTTCAGCCAGATCAGGCCTGCAAAGAAACTGCGTTTCACAGGCCTTTGTAAGAGATGTTGCCGGTAGGCTGTAAGAGCACTGTGCAGAGCGAGTTGTTTCTTAGCTTCCGAAAGAGCTGGAAGCAAGATGCTTTGGGGCCCAACTCGCCCTTTGGAAAGAAGCCTGCACGTTGTGCCTTTCAGCTCTAGGCCAATGTAGCACACCCAGAGCAGAAGTTCTACTTCAGCCAGATCAGGCCTGCAAAGAAACTTCGTTTGAGATGCCTTTGTAAGAGATGTTCCCGGTAGGCTGTAAAAGCACTGTGCTGAGCGAGTTGTTTCTTAGCTTCCCAAAGAGCTGGAAGCAAGATGCTTTGGGGCCCAACTCGCCCTTTGGAAAGAAGCCTGCACGTTGTGCCTTTCAGCTCTAGGGAAATGTAGCACACCCAGAGCAGAAGTTCTGGTTCAGCCAGATTAGGCCTGCACAGAAACTGCATTTCACAGGCCTTTGTAACTGATGCTCCCGGTAGGCTGTAAGAGCACTGTGCAGAGCGAGTTGTTTCTTAGCTTCCCAAAGAGCTGGAAGCAAGATGCTTTGGGGCCCAACTCGCCTTTTGCAAAGAAGCCTGCACGTTGTGCCTTTCAGCTCTAGGCCAATGTAGCACACCCAGAGCAGAAGTTCGACTTCAGCCAGATCAGGCCTGCAAAGAAACTGCGTTTCACAGGCCTTTGTAAGAGATGTTCCCGGTAGGCTGTAAGAGCACTGTGAAGAGCGAGTTGTTTCTTAGCTTCCCAAAGAGCTGGAAGCAAGATGCTTTGGGGCCCAACTCGCCCTTTGGAAAGAAGCCTGCACGTTGTGCCTTTCAGCTCTAGGCCAATGTAGCACACCCAGAGCAGAAGTTCTACTTCAGCCAGATCAGGCCTGCAAAGAAACTGCGTTTCACAGGCCTTTGTAAGAGATGTTCCCGGTAGGCTGTAAGAGCACTGTGCAGAGCGAGTTGTTTCTTAGCTTCCCAAAGAGCTGGAAGCAAGATGCTTTGGGGCCCAACTCGCCCTTTGGAAAGAATCCTGCACGTTGTGCCTTTCAGCTCTAGGCCAATGTAGCACACCCAGAGCAGAAGTTCTACTTTAGCCAGATCAGGCCTGCAAAGAAACTGCGTTTCACAGGCCTTTATATGAGATGTTCCCGGTAGGCTGTAAGAGCACTGTGCAGAGCGAGTTGTTTCTTAGCTTCCCAAAGAGCTGGAAGCAAGATGCTTTGGGGCCCAACTCGCCCTTTGGAAAGAAGCCTGCACGTTGTGCCTTTCAGCTCTAGGCCAATGTAGCACACCCAGAGCAGAAGTTCTACTTCAGCCAGATCAGGCCTGCAAAGAAACCGCGTTTCACAGGCCTTTGCAAGAGATGTTCCCCGTAGGCTGTAAGAGCACTGTGCAGAGCGAGTTGTTTCTTAGCTTCCCAAGGAGCTGGAAGCAAGATGCTTTGCGGCCCAACTCGCCCTTTGCAAAGAAGCCTGCACGCTGTGCCTTTCAGCTCTAGGGCAATGTAGCACACCCAGAGCAGAAGTTCTACTTCAGCCAGATCAGGCCTGCAAAGAAACTGCGTTTCACAGGCCTTTGTAAGAGATGTTCCCGGTAGGCTGTAAGAGCACTGTGTAGAGCGAGTTGTTTCTTAGCTTCCCAAGGAGCTGGAAGCAAGATGCTTTGGGGCCCAACTCGCCCTTTGGAAACAGGCCTGCACGTTGTGCCCTTCAGCTCTAGGGCAATGTAGCACACCCAGAGCAGAAGTTCTAGTTCAGCGTGATCAGGCCTGCAAAGAAACTGCATTTCACAGGCCTTTCTAAGTGATGGTTCCGGTAGGCTGTAAGAGCACTGTGCAGAGCGAGTTGTTTGATAGCTAGCGCAAAGAGCTGGAAGCAAGATGCTTTGGGGCCCAACTCGCCTTTTGCAAAGAAGCCTGCACGTTGTGCCTTTCAGCTCTAGGGCAATGTAGCACACCCAGAGCAGAAGTTCCACTTCAGCCAGATCAGGCCTGCAAAGAAACTGCGTTTCACAGGCCTTTGTAAGAGATGTTCCCGGTAGGCTGTAAGAGCACTGTGCAGAGCGAGTTGTTTCTTAGCTTCCCAAAGAGCTGGAAGCAAGAAGCTTTGCGGCCCAACTCGCCCTTTGGAAAGAAGCCTGCACGTTGTTCCTTTCAGCTCTAGGACAATGTAGCACACACAGAGCAGAAGTTCTACTTCAGCCAGATCAGGCCTGCAAAGAAACTGCGTTTGAGAGGCCTTTGTAAGAGATGTTCCCGGTAGGCTGTAACAGCACTGTGCAGAGCGAGTTGTTTCTTAGCTTCCCAAAGAGCTGGAAGCAAGATGCTTTGGTGCCCAACTCGCCCTTTGGAAAGAAGCCTGCACGTTGTGCCTTTCAGCTCTAGGGCAATGTAGCACACCCAAAGCAGAGGTTCTACTTCAGCCAGATCAGGCCTGCAAAGAAACTGCGTTTCACAGGCCTTTGTAAGAGATGTTCCCGGTAGGCTGTAAGAGCACTGTGCAGAGCGACTTGTTTCTTAGCTTCCCAAAGAGCTGGAAGCAAGATGCTTTGGGGCCCAACTCGCCCTTTGGAAAGAAGCCTGCACGTTGTGCCTTTCAGCTCAGGGCCAATGTAGCACACCCAGAGCAGAAGTTCTACTTCAGCCATATCAGGCCTGCAAAGAAACTGCGTTTCACAGGCCTTTGTAAGAGATGTTCCCGGTAGGCTGTAAGAGCACTGTGCAGAGCGAGTTGTTTCTTAGCTTCCCAAGGAGCTGGAAGCAAGATGCTTTGTGGCCCAACTCGCCCTTTAGAAACAGGCCTGCACGTTGTGCCCTTCAGCTCTAGGGCAATGTAGCACACCCAGAGCAGAAGTTCTAGTTCAGCGTGATCAGGCCTGCAAAGAAACTGCATTTCACAGGCCTTTGTAAGTGATGGTTCCGGTAGGCTGTAAGAGCACTGTTCAGAGCGAGTTGTTTCATAGCTAGCCCAAAGAGCTGGAAGCAAGATGCTTTGGGGCCCAACTCGCCTTTTGCAAAGAAGCCTGCACATTGTGCCTTTCAACTCTAGGGCCATGTAGCACACCCAGAGCAGAAGTTCTACTTCAGCCAGATCAGGCCTGCAAAGAAACTGCGTTTCACAGTCCTTTGTAAGAGATGTTCCCGGTAGGCTGTAAGAGCACTGTGCAGAGCGAGTTGTTTCTTAGCTTCCCAAAGAGCTGGAAGCAAGATGCTTTGGGGCACAACTCGCCCTTTGGAAAGAAGCCTGCAGGTTGTGCCTTTCAGCTCTAGGCCAATGTAGCACACCCAGAGCAGAAGTTCTACTTCAGCCAGATCAGGCCTGCAAAGAAACTGCGTTTCACAGGCCTTTGTAAGAGATGTTCCCGGTAGGCTGTAAGAGCACTGTGCAGAGCGAGTTGTTTCTTAGCTTCCCAAGGAGCTGGAAGCAAGATGCTTTGGGGCCCAACTCGCCCTTTGGAAAGAAGCCTGCACGTTGTGCCTTTCAGCTCTAGGCCAATTTAGCACACCCAGAGCACAAGTTCCACTTCAACCAGATCAGGCCTGCAAAGAAACTGCGTTTCACAGGCCTTTGTAAGAGATGTTCCCGGTAGGCTGTAAGAGCACTGTGCAGAGCGTGTTGTTTCTTAGCTTCCCAAGGAGCTGGAAGCAAGATGCTTTGGGGCCCAACTCGTCCTTTGGAAAGAAGCCTGCACGTTGTGCCTTTCAGCTCTAGGGCAATGTAGCACACCCAGAGCACAAGTTCCACTTCAGCCAGATCAGGCCGGCAAACAAACTGCGTTTCACAGGCCTTTGTAAGAGATGTTAGCGGTAGGCTGTAAGAGCACTGTGCAGAGCGAGTTGTTTCTTAGCTTCCCAAAGAGCTGGAAGCGAGATGCTTTGCGGCCCAACTAGCCCTTTGGAAAGAAGCCTGCACGTTGTGCCTTTCAGCTCTAGGCCAATGTAGCACACCCAGAGAAGAAATTCTACATCAGCCAGATCAGGCCTGCAAAGAAACTGCGTTTCACAGGCCTTTGTAAGAGATGTTCCCGGTAGGGTGTAAGAGCACTGTGCAGAGCGAGTTGTTTCTTAGCTTCCCAAAGAGCTGGAAGCAAGATGCTTTGGGGCCCAACTCGCCCTTTGGAAAGAAGCCTGCACGTTGTGCCTTTCAGCTCTAGGCCAATGTAGCACACCCAGAGCAGAAGTTCCACTTCAGCCAGATCAGGCCTGCAAAGAAACTGCGTTTCACAGGCCTTTGTAAGAGATGTTCCCGGTAGGCTGTAAGAGCACTGTGCAGAGCGAGTTGTTTCTTAGCTTCCCAAAGAGCTGGAAGCAAGAAGCTTTGGGGCCCAACTCGCCCTTTGGAAAGAAGCCTGCACGTTGTTCCTTTCAGCTCTAGGACAATGTAGCACACACAGAGCAGAAGTTCTACTTCAGCCAGATCAGGCCTGCAAAGAAACTGCGTTTCACAGGCTTTTGTAAGAGATGTTCCCGGTAGGCTGTAAGAGCACTGTGCAGAGCGAGTTGTTTCATAGCTAGCCCAAAGAGCTGGAAGCAAGATGCTTTGGGGCCCAACTCGCCCTTTGGAAAGAAGCCTGCACGTTGTGCCTTTCAGCTCTAGGGCCATGTAGCACACCCAGAGCAGAAGTTCTAACTCAGCCAGATCAGGCCTGCAAAGAAACTGCGTTTGACAGGCCTTTGTATGAGATGTTCCCGGTAGGCTGTAAGAGCACTGTGCAGAGCGAGTTGTTTCTTAGCTTCCCAAAGAGCTGGAAGCAAGATGCTTTGGGGCCCAACTCGCCCTTAGGAAAGAAGCCTGCAGGTTGTGCCTTTCAGCTCTAGGCCAATGTAGCACACCCAGAGCAGAAGTTCTACTTCAGCCACATCAGGCCTGCAAAGAAACTGCGTTTCACAGGCCTTTGTAAGAGATGTTCCCGGTAGGCTGTAAGAGCACTGTGCAGAGCGAGTTGTTTCTTAGCTTCCCAAGGAGCTGGAAGCAAGATGCTTTGCGGCCCAACTCGCCCTTTGCAAAGAAGCCTGCACGTTGTGCCTTTCAGCTCTAGGGCAATGTAGCACACGCAGAGCAGAAGTTCTAGTTCAGCCAGATCAGGCCTGCAAAGAAACTGCGTTTCACAGGCCTTTGTAAGAGATGTTCCCGGTAGGCTGTAAGAGCACTGTGCAGAGCGAGTTGTTTCTTAGCTTCCCAAAGAGCTGGAAGCAAGATGCTTTGCGGACCAACTCGCCCTTTGGAAAGAAGCCTGCACGTTGTGCCTTTCAGCTCTAGGCCAATGTAGCACACCCAGAGCAGAAGTTCTACTTCAGCCAGATCAGGCCTGCAAAGAAACTTCGTTTGAGATGCCTTTGTAAGAGATGTTCCCGGTAGGCTGTAAAAGCACTGTGCTGAGCGAGTTGTTTCTTAGCTTCCCAAAGAGCTGGAAGCAAGATGCTTTGGGGCCCAACTCGCCCTTTGGAAAGAATCCTGCACGTTGTGCCTTTCAGCTCAGGGCCAATGTAGCACACCCAGAGCAGAAGTTCTACTTCAGCCATATCAGGCCTGCAAAGAAACTGCGTTTCACAGGCCTTTGTAAGAGATATTCCCGGTAGGCAGTAAGAGCACTGTGCAGAGCGAGTTGTTGCTTAGCTTCCCAAAGAGCTGGAAGCAAGATGCTTTGGGGCCCAACTCGCCCTTTGGAAAGAAGCCTGAACGTTGTGCCTTTCAGCTCTAGGGAAATGTAGCACACCCAGAGCAGAAGTTCTACTTCAGCCAGATCAGGCCTGCAAAGAAACTGCGTTTCACAGGCCTTTGTAAGAGATGTTCCCGGTAGGCTGTAAGAGCACTGTGCAGAGCGAGTTGTTTCTTAGCTTCCCAAAGAGCTGGAAGCAAGAAACTTTGGGGCCCAACTCGCCCTTTGGAAAGAAGCCTGCACGTTGTGCCTTTCAGCTCTAGGCCAATGTAGCACACCCAGAGCAGAAGTTCTACTTCAGCCAGATCAGGCCTGCAAAGAAACTGCGTTTCACAGGCCTTTGTAAGAGATGTTCCCGGTAGGCTGTAAGAGCACTGTGCAGAGCGAGTTGTTTCATAGCTAGCCCAAAGAGCTGGAAGCAAGATGCTTTGGGGCCCAACTCGCCTTTTACAAAGAAGCCTGCACATTGTGCCTTTCAGCACTAGGGCCATGTAGCACACCCAGAGCAGAAGTTCTACTTCAGCCAGATCAGGCCTGCAAAGAAACTGCGTTTCACAGGCCTTTGTAAGAGATGTTCCCGGTAGGTTGTAAGAGCACTGTGCAGAGCGAGTTGTTTCTTATCTTCCCAAAGAGCTGGAAGCAAGATGCTGTGGGGCCCAACTCGCCCTTTGGAAAGAAGCCTGCAGGTTGTGCCTTTCAGCTCTTGGCCAATGTAGCACACCCAGAGCAGAAGTTCTACTTCAGCCAAATCAGGCCTGCAAAGAAACTGCATTTCACAGGCCTTTGTAAGAGATGTTCCCGGTAGGCTGTAAGAGCACTGTGCAGAGCGAGTTGTTTCTTAGCTTCCCAAGGAGCTGGAAGCAAGATGCTTTGCGGCCCAACTCGCCCTTTGCAAAGAAGCCTGCACGTTGTGCCTTTCAGCTCTAGGGCAATGTAGCACACGCAGAGCAGAAGTTCTAGTTCAGCCAGATCAGGTCTGCAAAGAAACTGCGTTTCACAGGCCTTTGTAAGAGATGTTCCCGGTAGGCTGTAAGAGCACTGTGCACAGCGACTTGTTACTTTGCTTCCCATAGAGCTGGAAGCAAGATGCTTTGGGGCCCAACTCGCCCTTTTGAAAGAAGCCTGCACGTTGTGCCTTTCAGCTCTAGGCCAATGTAGCACACCCAGAGCAGAAGTTCTACTTCAGCCAGATCAGGCCTGCAAAGAAACTGCGTTTCACAGGCCTTTGTAAGAGATGTTCCCAGTAGGCTGTAAGAGCACTGTGCAGAGCGACTTGTTTCTTAGCTTCCCAAAGAGCTGGAAGCAAGATGCTTTGGGGCCCAACTCGCCCTTTGGAAAGAAGCCTGCACGTTGTGCCTTTCAGCTCTAGGGCCATGTAGCACACCCAGAGCAGAAGTTCTACTTCAGCTAGATCAGGCCTGCAAAGAAACTGCGTTTCACAGGCCTTTGCAAGACATGTTCCCGGTCGGCTATAAGAGCACTGTGCAGAGCGAGTTGTTTCTTAGCTTCCCAAGGAGCTGGAAGCAAGATGCTTTGCGGCCCAACTCGCCCTTTGCAAAGAAGCCTGCACGCTGTGCCTTTAAGCTCTAGGGCAATGTAGCACACGCAGAGCAGAAGTTCTAGTTCAGCCAGATCAGGCCTGCAAAGAAACTGCGTTTCACAGGCCTTTGTAAGAGATGTTCCCGGTAGGCTGTAAGAGCACTGTGCAGAGCGAGTTGTTTCTTAGCTTCCCAAAGAGCTGGAAGCAAGATGCTTTGGGGCCCAACTCGCCCTTTGGAAAGAAGCCTGCACGTTGTGCCTTTCAGCTCTAGGCCAATGTAGCACACCCAGAGCAGAAGTTCTACTTCAGCCAGATCAGGCCTGCAAAGAAACTGCGTTTGAGATGCCTTTGTACTAGATGTTCCCGGTAGGCTGTAAAAGCACTGTGCAGAGCGAGTTGTTTCTTAGCTTCCCAAAGAGCTGGAAGCAAGATGCTTTGCGGCCCAACTCGCCCTTTGGAAAGAAGCCTGCACGTTGTGCCTTTCAGCTCTAGGGCCATGTAGCACACCCAGAGCAGAAGTTCTACTTCAGCCAGATCAGGCCTGCAAAGAAACTGCGTTTCGCAGGCCTTTGTAAGAGATGTTCCCGGTAGGCTGTAAGAGCACTGTGCAGAGCGAGTTGTTTCTTAGCTTCCCAAAGAGCTGGAAGCAAGATGCTTTGGGGCCCAACTCGCCCTTTGCTAAGAAGCCTGCACGTTGTGCCTTTCACCTCTAGGGCAATGTAGAGCACCCAGAGCAGAAGTTCCACTTCAGCCAGATCAGGCCTGCAAAGAAACTGCGTTTCACAGGCCTTTGTAAGAGATGTTCCCGGTAGGCTGTAAGAGCACTGTGCAGAGCGAGTTGTTTCTTAGCTTCCCAAAGAGCTGGAAGCAAGATGCTTTGGGGCCCAACTCAACCTTTGGAAAGAAGCCTGCACGTTGTGCCTTTCAGCTCTAGGGAAATGTAGCACACCCAGAGCAGAAGTTCTAGTTCAGCCAGATCAGGCCTGCACAGAAACTGCATTTCACAGGCCTTTGTAACTGATGCTCCCGGTAGGCTATAAGAGCACTGTGCAGAGCGAGTTGTTTCTTAGCTTCCCAAAGAGCTGGAAGCAAGATGCTTTGGGGCCCAACTCGCCCTTTGGAAAGAAGCCTGCACGTTGTGCCTTTCAGCTCTAGGCCAATGTATCACACCCAGAGCAGAAGTTCTACTTCAGCCAGATCAGGCCTGCAAAGAAACTGCGTTTCACAGGCCTTTGTAAGAGCTGTTCCCTGTAGGCTGTAAGAGCACTGTGCAGAACGAGTTGTTTCTTAGCTTCCCAAAGAGCTGGAAGCAAGATGCTTTTTGGCCCAACTCGCCCTTTGGAAAGAAGCCTGCACGTTGTCCCTTCAGCTCTAGGGCCGTGTAGCACACCAAGAGCAGAAGTTCTAATCAGCCAGATCAGGCCTGCAAAGAAACTGCGTTTCACAGGCCTTTGTAAGCGATGTTCCCGGTAGGCTGTAAGAGCACTGTGCAGAGCGAGTTGTTTCTTAGCTTTAAAAAGAGCTGGAAGCAAGATGCTTTGGGGCACAACTCGCCCTTTGGAAAGAAGCCTGCACGTTGTGGCTTTCAGCTCTAGGGCAATGTAGCACACCCAGAGCAGAAGTTCTACTTCACCCAGATCAGGCCTGCAAAGAAACTGCGTTTCCCAGGCCTTTGTAAGAGATGTTCCCGGTAGGCTGTAAGAGCACTGTGCAGAGCGAGTTGTTTCTTAGCTTCCCAAAGAGCTGGAAGCAAGATGCTTTGGGGCCCAACTCGCCCTTTGGAAAGAAGCCTGCACGTTGTGCCTTTCAGCTCTAGGGCAATGTAGCACACCCAGAGCAGAAGTTCTACTTCAGCCAGATCAGGCCTGCAAAGAAACTGCGTTTCACAGGCATTTGTAAGAGATGTTCCCGGTAGGCTGTAAGATCAATGTGCAGAGCGAGTTGTTGCTTAGCTTCCCAAAGAGCTGGAAGCAAGATGCTTTGGGGCCCAAGTCGCCCTTTGGAAAGAAGCCTGCACGTTGTGCCTTTCAGCTCTAGGGCAATGTAGCACACCCAGAGCAGAAGTTCTACTTCAGCCACATCAGGCCTGCAAAGAAACTGCGTTTCACAGGGCTTTGTCAGAGATGTTCCCGGTAGGCTGTAAGAGCACTGTGCAGAGCGAGTTGTTTCTTAGCTTCCCAATGAGCTGGAAGCAAGATGCTTTGGGGCCCAAGTTGCCCTTTGGAAAGAAGCCTGCACGTTGTGCATTTCAGCTCTAGGGCAATGTAGCACACGCAGAGCAGAAGTTCTACTTCAGCCAGTTCAGGCCTGCAAAGAAACTGCGTTTCCCAGGCCTTTGTAAGCGATGTTCCCGGTAGGCTGTAAGAGCACTGTGCAGAGCGAGTTGTTTCTTAGCTTCCCAAAGAGCTGGAAGCAAGGTGCATTGTGGGCCAACTCGCCCTTTGGAAAGAAGCCTGCACATTGTGCCTTTCTGCTCTAGGGCAATGTAGCACACGCAGAGCAGAAGTTCTACTTCAGCCAGATCAGGCCTGCAAGGAAACTGCTTTTCACATGCCTTTGCAAGTGATGTTCCCGTAGGCTGTAAGAGCACTGTGCAGAGCGGGTTGTTTCTTAGCTTCCCAAAGAGCTGGAGTCAGGATGCTTTGCGGCCCAACTCGCTCTTTGGAAAGAAGCCTGCACGTTGTGTCTTTCAGCTCTAGGGCAATGTAGCACACGCAGAGCAGAAGTTCTACTTCAGCCAGATCAGGCCTGCAAGGAAACTGCTTTTCACAGGCCTTTGTAAGTGATGTTACGGTAGGCTGTAAGAGCACTGTGCAGAGGGAGTTGTTTCTTAGCTTCCCAAAGAGCTGGAAGCAAGATTCTTTGGGGCCCATCTCGCCCTTTTGAAGGAAGCCTTCACGTTGGGCCTTTCAGCTCTAGGGCCATGTAGCACACCCAGAGCACAAGTTCTACTTCAGCCAGATCAGGCCTGCAAAGAAACTGCGTTTCACAGGCCTTTGTAAGAGATGTTCCCGGTAGGCTGTAAGAGGACTGAGCAGAGCGAGTTGTTTCTTAGCTTCCCAAAGAGCTGGAAACAAGATGCTTTGGGGCCCAACTCGCCCTTTGGAAAGAAGCCTGCACGTGGTGCCTTTCAACCCTAGGGCCATGTAGCACATCCAGAGCAAAAGTTCTACTTCAGCCAGATCAGGCCTGCAAAGACACTGCGTTTCACAGGGCTTGGTAAGAGATGTTCCCGGTAGGTTGTAAGAGCACTGTGCAGAGCGAGTTGTTTCTTAGCTTCCCAAAGAGCTGGAAACAAGATGCTTTGGGGCCCAACTCGCCCTTTGGAAAGAAGCCTGTACCTTGTGCCTTGCAGCTCTAGGGCAATGTAGCACACGCAGAGCAGAAGTTCTACTTCAGCCAGATCAGGCCTGCAAAGAAACTGCGTTTCACAGGCCTTTGTAAGAGATGTTCCCGGTAGGCTGTAAGAGCACTGTGCAGAGCGAGTTGTTTCTTAACTTCCCAAGGAGCTGGAAGCAAGATGCTTTGGGGCCCAACTCGCCCTTTGGAAACAGGCCTGCACGTTGTGCCCTTCAGCTCTAGGGCAATGTAGCACACCCAGAGCAGAAGTTCTAGTTCAGCGTGATCAGGCCTGCAAAGAAACTGCATTTCACAGGCCTTTGTAGGTGATGGTTCCGGTAGGCTGTAAGAGCACTGTGCAGAGCGAGTTGTTTCTTAGCTTCCCAAAGAGCTGGAAGCAAGATGCTTTGGGGCCCAACTCGCCCTTTGGAAAGAAGCCTGCAGGTTGTGCATTTCAGCTCTAGGCCAATGTAGCACACCCAGAGCAGAAGTTCTACTTCAGCCAGATCAGGCCTGCAAAGAAGCTGCGTTTCACAGGCCTTTGTAAGAGATGTTCCCGGTAGGCTGTAAGAGCACTGTGCAGAGCGAGTTGTTTCTTAGCTTCCCAAGGAGCTGGAAGCAAGATGCTTTGCGGCCCAACTCGCCCTTTGCAAAGAAGCCTGCACGTTGTGCCTTTCAGCTCTAGGCCAATGTAGCACACCCAGAGCAGAAGTTCCACTTCAACCAGATCAGGCCTGCAAAGAAACTGCGTTTCACAGGCCTTTGTAAGAGATGTTCCCGGTAGGCTGTAAGAGCACTGTGCAGAGCGTGTTGTTTCTTAGCTTCCCAAGGAGCTGGAAGCAAGATGCTTTGGGGCCCAACTCGTCCTTTGGAAAGAAGCCTGCACGTTGTGCCTTTCAGCTCTAGGGCAATGTAGCACACCCAGAGCAGAAGTTCCATTTCAGCCAGATCAGGCCTGCAAACAAACTGCGTTTCACAGGCCTTTGTAAGAGATGTTCCCGGTAGGCTGTAAGAGCACTGTGCAGAGCGAGTTGTTTCTTAGCTTCCCAAAGAGCTGGAAGCAAGATGCTTTGCGGCCCAACTCGCCCTTTGGAAAGAAGCCTGCACGTTGTTCCTTTCAGCTCTAGGGCAATGTAGCACACCCAGAGCAGAAGTTCTACTTCAGCCAGATCAGGCCTGCAAAGAAACTGCGTTTCACAGGCCGTTGGAAGAGATGTTCCCGGTAGGCTGTAAGAGCACTGTGCAGAGCGAGTTGTTTCTTAGCTTCCCAAGGAGCAGGAAGCAAGATGCTTTGGGGCCCAACTCGCCCTTTGGAAAGAAGCCGGCACGTTGTGCCTTTCAGCTCTAGGGCAATGTAGCACACCCAGAGCAGAAGTTCTACTTCAGCCCAATCAGGCCTGCAAAGAAACTGCGTTTCACAGGCCTTTGTAAGAGATATTCCCGGTAGGCAGTAAGAGCACTGTGCATAGCGAGTTGTTTCTTAGCTTCCCAAAGAGCTGGAAGCAAGATGCTTTGGGGCCCAACTCGCCCTTTGGAAAGAAGCCTGAACGTTGTGCCTTTCAGCTCTAGGGAAATGTAGCACACCCAGAGCAGAAGTTCCACTTCAGCCAGATGAGGCCTGCAAAGAAACTGCGTTTCACAGGCCTTTGTAAGAGATGTTCCCGGTAGGCTGTAAGAGCACTGTGCAGAGCGAGTTGTTTCTTAGCTTCTCAAAGAGCTGGAAGCAAGAAACTTTGGGGCCCAACTCGCCCTTTGGAAAGAAGCCTGCACGTTGTGCCTTTCAGCTCTAGGCCAATGTAGCACACCCAGAGCAGAAGTTCTACTTCAGCCAGATCAGGCCTGCAAAGAAACTGCGTTTCACAGGCCTTTGTAAGAGATGTTCCCGGTAGGCTGTAAGAGCACTGTGCAGAGCGAGTTGTTTCATAGCTAGCCCAAAGAGCTGGAAGCAAGATGCTTTGGGGCCCAACTCGCCTTTTGCAAAGAAGCCTGCACATTGTGCCTTTCAGCACTAGGGCCATGTAGCACACCCAGAGCAGAAGTTCTACTTCAGCCAGATCAGGCCTGCAAAGAAACTGCGTTTCACAGGCCTTTGTAAGAGATGTACCCGGTAGGTTGTAAGAGCACTGTGCAGAGCGAGTTGTTTCTTAGCTTCCCAAAGAGCTGGAAGCAAGATGCTTTGGGGCCCAACTCGCCCTTTGGAAAGAAGCCTGCAGGTTGTGCCTTTCAGCTCTAGGCCAATGTAGCACAAGCAGAGCAGAAGTTCTACTTCAGCCACATCAGGCCTGCAAAGAAACTGCATTTCACAGGTCTTTGTAAGAGATGTTCCCGGTAGGCTGTAAGAGCACTGTGCAGAGCGAGTTGTTTCTTAGCTTCCCAAGGAGCTGGAAGCAAGATGCTTTGCGGCCCAACTCGCCCTTTGCAAAGAAGCCTGCACGTTGTGCCTTTCAGCTCTAGGGCAATGTAGCACACGCAGAGCAGAAGTTCTAGTTCAGCCAGATCAGGCCTGCAAAGAAACTGCGTTTCACAGTCCTTTGTAAGTGATGGTTCCGGTAGGCTGTAAGAGCACTGTGCAGAGCGAGTTTTTTCATAGCTAGCCCAAAGAGCTGGAAGCAAGATGCTTTGGGGCCCAACTCGCCTTTTGCAAAGAAGCCTGCACATTGTGCCTTTCAGCTCTAGGGCCATGTAGCACACCCAGAGCAGAAGTTCTACTTCAGCCAGATCAGGCCTGCAAAGAAACTGCGTTTCACAGTCCTTTGTAAGAGATGTTCCCGGTAGGCTGTAAGAGCACTGTGCAGAGCGAGTTGTTTCTTAGCTTCCCAAAGAGCTGGAAGCAAGATGCTTTGGGGCCCAACTCGCCCTTTGGAAAGAAGCCTGCAGGTTGTGCCTTTCAGCTCTAGGCCAATGTAGCACACCCAGAGCAGAAGTTCTACTTCAGCCAGATCAGGCCTGCAAAGAAACTGCGTTTCACAGGCCTTTGTAAGAGATGTTCCCGGTAGGCTGTAAGAGCAATGTGCAGAGCGAGTTGTTTCTTAGCTTCCCAAGGAGCTGGAAGCAAGATGCTTTGCGGTCCAACTCGCCCTTTGCAAAGAAGCCTGCACGTTGTGCCTTTCAGCTCTAGGCCAATGTAGCACACCCAGAGCAGAAGTTCCACTTCAACCAGATCAGGCCTGCAAAGAAACTGCGTTTCACCGGCCTTTGTAAGAGATGTTCCCGGTAGGCTGTAAGAGCACTGTGCAGAGCGTGTTGTTTCTTAGCTTCCCAAGGAGCTGGAAGCAAGATGCTTTGGGGCCCAACTCGTCCTTTGGAAAGAAGCCTGCACGTTGTGCCTTTCAGCTCTAGGGCAATGTAGCACACCCAGAGCAGACGTTCCACTTCAGCCAGATCAGGCCTGCAAACAAACTGCGTTTCACAGGCCTTTGTAAGAGATGTTCCCGGTAGGCTGTAAGAGCACTGTGCAGAGCGAGTTGTTTCTTAGCTTCCCAAAGAGCAGGAAGCAAGATGCTTTGCGGCCCAACTCGCCCTTTGGAAAGAAGCCTGCACGTTGTGCCTTTCAGCTCTAGGCCAATGTAGCACACCCAGAGCAGAAGTTCTACTTCAGCCAGATCAGGCCTGCAAAGCAACTGCATTTCACAGGCATTTGTATTGATGCTCCCGGTAGGCTGTAAGAGCACTGTGCAGAACGAGTTGTTTCATAGCTAGCCCAAAGAGCTGGAAGCAAGATGCTTTGCGGCCCAACTCGCCCTTTGGAAAGAAGCCTGCACGTTGTGCCTTTCAGCTCTAGGCCAATGTAGCACACCCAGAGCAGAAGTTCTACATCAGCCAGATCAGGCCTGCAAAGAAACTGCGTTTCACAGGCCTTTGTAAGAGATGTTCCCACTAGGCTGTAAGAGCACTGTGGAGAGCGAATTGTTTCTTAGCTTCCCAAAGAGCTGGAAGCAAGATTCTTTGGGGCGCAACTCGCCCTTTGGAAACAAGCCTGCACGTTGTGCCTTTCAGCTCTAGGCCAATGTAGCACACCCAGAGCAGAAGTTCTACTTCAGCCAGATCAGGCCTTCAAAGAAAGTGAGTTTCACAGGCCTTTGTAAGAGATGTTCCCGGTAGGGTGTAAGAGCACTGTGCAGAGCGAGTTGTTTCATAGCTAGCCCAAAGAGCTGGAAGCAAGATGCTTTGGGGCCCAACTCGCCTTTTGCAAAGAAGCCTGCACATTGTGCCTTTCAGCACTAGGGCCATGTAGCACACCCAGAGCAGAAGTTCTACTTCAGCCAGATCAGGCCTGCAAAGAAACTGCGTTTCACAGGCATTTGTAAGAGATGTTCCCGGTAGGTTGTAAGAGCACTGTGCAGAGCGAGTTGTTTCTTAGCTTCCCAAAGAGCTGGAAGCAAGATGCTTTGGGGCCCAACTCGCCCTTTGGAAAGAAGCCTGCAGGTTGTGCCTTTCAGCTCTAGGCCAATGTAGCACACCCAGAGCAGAAGTTCTACTTCAGCCACATCAGGCCTGCAAAGAAACTGCATTTCACAGGCCTTTGTAAGAGATGTTCCCGGTAGGCTGTAAGAGCACTGTGCAGAGCGAGTTGTTTCTTAGCTTCCCAAGGAGCTGGAAGCAAGATGCTTTGCGGCCCAACTCGCCCTTTGCAAAGAAGCCTGCACGTTGTGCCTTTCAGCTCTAGGGCAATGTAGCACACGCAGAGCAGAAGTTCTAGTTCAGCCAGATCAGGCCTGCAAAGAAACTGCGTTTCACAGGCCTTTGTAAAAGATGTTCCCATTAGGCTGTAAGAGCACTGTGCACAGCGACTTGTTACTTAGCTTCCCATAGAGGTGGAAGCAAGATGCTTTGGGGCCCAACTCGCCCTTTTGAAAGAAGCCTGCACGTTGTGCCTTTCAGCTCTAGGCCAATGTAGCACACCCAGAGCAGAAGTTCTACTTCAGCCTCATCAGGCCTGCAAAGAAACTGCGTTTCACAGGCATTTGTAAGAGATGTTCCCGTTAGGCTGTATGAGCACTGTGCAGAGTGAGTTGTTTCGTAGCTTCCCAAAGACCTGGAAGCAAGATGCTTTGTGCCCCAACTCGCCCTTTGGAAAAAAGGCTGCACGTTGTGCCTTGCAGCTCTAGGTCACTGTAGCACACGCCGAGCAGAAGTTCTACTTCAGCCAGAGCAGGCCTGCAAAGAAACTGCGTTTCACAGGCCTTTGTACGAGATGTTCCCGGTAGGGTGTAAGAGCACTGTGCAGAGCGAGTTGTTTCTTAGCTTCCCAAAGAGCTGGAAGCAAGGTGCATTGTGGCCCAACTCGCCCTTTGGAAAGAAGCCTGCACATTGTGCCTTTCCGCTCTAGGGCAATGTAGCACACGCAGAGCAGAAGTTCTACATCAGCCAGATCAGGCCTGCAAGGAAACTGCTTTTCACATGCCTTTGCAAGTGATGTTCCCGTAGGCTGTAAGAGCACTGCGCAGAGCGGGTTTTTTCTTAGCTTCCCAAATAGCTGGAGGCAAGATGCTTTGGGGCCCAACTCGCTCTTTGGAAAGAAGCCTGCACGTTGTGTCTTTCAGCTCTAGGGCAATGTAGCACACGCAGAGCAGAAGTTCTACTTCAGCCAGATCAGGCCTGCAAGGAAACTGCTTTTCACAGGCCTTTGTAAGAGATGTTCCCCGTAGGCTGTAAGAGTACTGTGCAGAGCGAGTTGTTTCTTAGCGTCCCAAAGAGCTGGAAGCAAGATGCATTGGGGCCCAACTCGCCCTTTGGAAAGAAGCCTGCACGTTGTGCCTTTCAGCTCTACGGCCATGTAGCACACCCAGAGCAGAAGTTCTACTTCAGCCAGATCAGGCCTGCAAAGAAACTGCGTTTCACAGGCCTTTGTAAGAGATGTTCCCGGTAGGCTGTAAGAGCACTGAGCAGAGCGAGTTGTTTCTTAGCTTCCCAAAGAGCTGGAAGCAAGATGCTTTGGGGCCCAACTCGCCCTTTGGAAAGAAGCCTGCACGTTATGCCTTTCAGCCCTAGGGCCATGTAGCACATCCAGAGCAAAAGTTCTACTTCAGTCAGATCAGGCCGGCAAAGAAACTGCGTTTCACAGGGCTTGGTAAGAGAAGTTCCCGGTAGGCTGTAAGAGCACTGTGCAGAGCGAGTTGTTTGTCAGCTTCCCAAAGAGCTGGAAGCAAGATGCTTTGGGGCCCAACTCGCCCTTTGGAGAGAAGCCTGCACGTTGTGCCTTTCAGCTCTAGGGCAATGTAGCACACGCAGAGCAGAAGTTCTACTTCAGCCAGATCAGGCCTGCAAAGAAACTGCGTTTCACAGGCCTTTGTAAGAGATGTTCCCGGTAGGCTGTAACAGCGCCGTGCAGAGCGAGTTGTTTCTTAGCTTCCCAAAGAGCTGGAAGCCAGATGCTTTGGGGCCCAACTCGCCCTTTGGAAAGAAGCCTGCACGTTGTGCCTTTCAGCTCTAGGGCAATGTAGCACACCCAGAGCAGAACTTCTACTTTAGCCAGATCAGGCCTGCAAAAAAACTATGTTTCACAGGCCTTTGTAAGAGATGTTCCCGGTAGGCTGTAAGAGCACTGTGCAGAGCGAGTTGTTTCTTAGCTTCCCAAAGAGCTGGAAGCAAGATGCTTTGAGGCCCAACTCGCCCTTTGGAAAGAAGCCTGCACGTTGTGCCTTTCAGCTCTAGGGCCATGTAGCACACCCAGAGCCGATGTTCGACTTCAGCCACCTCAGGCCTGCTAGAAACTGTGTTTCACAGGCCTTTGTAAGAGATGTTCCCGGTAGGCTGTAAGAGCACTGCGCACAGCGAGTTTTTTCTTAGCTTCCCAAAGAGCTGGAGCAAGATGCTTTGGGGCCCAACTCGCCCTTTGGAAAGAAGACTGCACCTTGTGCCTTTCAGCTCTAGGGCAATGTAGCACACCCAGAGCAGAAGTTCTACTTCAGCCAGATCAGGCCTGCAAAGAAACTGCGTTTCGCAGGCATTTGTAAGAGATGTTCCCAGTAGGCTGTAAGAGCACTGTGCAGAGCGAGTTGTTTCTTAGCTTCCCAAAGAGCTGGAAGCAAGATTCTTTGGGGCCCATCTCGCCCTTTTGAAGGAAGCCTTCACGTTGGGCCTTTCAGCTCTAGGGCCATGTAGCACACCCAGAGCACAAGTTCTACTTCAGCCAGATCAGGCCTGCAAAGAAACTGCGTTTCACAGGCCTTTGTAAGTGATGTTCCCGGTAGGCTGTAAGAGGACTGAGCAGAGCGAGTTGTTTCTTAGCTTCCCAAAGAGCTGGAAGCAAGATGCTTTGGGGCCCAACTCGCCCTTTGGAAAGAAGCCTGCACGTGGTGCCTTTCAACCCTAGGGCCATGTAGCACATCCAGAGCAAAAGTTCTACTTCAGCCAGATCAGGCCTGCAAAGACACTGCGTTTCACAGGGCTTGGTAAGAGATGTTCCCGGTAGGTTGTAAGAGCACTGTGCAGAGCGAGTTGTTTCTTAGCTTCCCAAAGAGCTGGAAACAAGATGCTTTGGGGCCCAACTCGCCCTTTGGAAAGAAGCCTGTACCTTGTGCCTTGCAGCTCTAGGGCAATGTAGCACACGCAGAGCAGTAGTTCTACTTCAGCCAGATCAGGCCTGCAAAGAAACTGCGTTTCACAGGCCTTTGTAAGAGATGTTCCCGGTAGGCTGTAAGAGCACTGTGCAGAGCGAGTTGTTTCTTAACTTCCCAAGGAGCTGGAAGCAAGATGCTTTGTGGCCCAACTCGCCCTTTGGAAACAGGCCTGCACGTTGTGCCCTTCAGCTCTAGGGCAATGTAGCACACCCAGAGCAGAAGTTCTAGTTCAGCGTGATCAGGCCTGCAAAGAAACTGCATTTCACAGGCCTTTGTAGGTGATGGTTCCGGTAGGCTGTAAGAGCACTGTGCAGAGCGAGTTGTTTCTTAGCTTCCCAAAGAGCTGGAAGCAAGATGCTTTGGGGCCCAACTCGCCCTTTGGAAAGAAGCCTGCAGGTTGTGCCTTTCAGCTCTAGGCCAATGTAGCACACCAAGAGCAGAAGTTCTACTTCAGCCAGATCAGGCCTGCAAAGAAGCTGCGTTTCACAGGCCTTTGTAAGAGATGTTCCCGGTAGGCTGTAAGAGCACTGTGCAGAGCGAGTTGTTTCTTAGCTTCCCAAGGAGCTGGAAGCAAGATGCTTTGCGGCCCAACTCGCCCTTTGCAAAGAAGCCTGCACGTTGTGCCTTTCAGCTCTAGGCCAATGTAGCACACCCAGAGCAGAAGTTCCACTTCAACCAGATCAGGCCTGCAAAGAAACTGCGTTTCACAGGCCTTTGTAAGAGATGTTCCCGGTAGGCTGTAAGAGCACTGTGCAGAGCGTGTTGTTTCTTAGCTTCCCAAGGAGCTGGAAGCAAGATGCTTTGGGGCCCAACTCGTCCTTTGGAAAGAAGCCTGCACGTTGTGCCTTTCAGCTCTAGGGCAATGTAGCACACCCAGAGCAGAAGTTCCATTTCAGCCAGATCAGGCCTGCAAACAAACTGCGTTTCACAGGCCTTTGTAAGAGATGTTCCCGGTAGGCTGTAAGAGCACTGTGCAGAGCGAGTTGTTTCTTAGCTTCCCAAAGAGCTGGAAGCAAGATGCTTTGCGGCCCAACTCGCCCTTTGGAAAGAAGCCTGCACGTTGTTCCTTTCAGCTCTAGGGCAATGTAGCACACCCAGAGCAGAAGTTCTACTTCAGCCAGATCAGGCCTGCAAAGAAACTGCGTTTCACAGGCCGTTGGAAGAGATGTTCCCGGTAGGCTGTAAGAGCACTGTGCAGAGCGAGTTGTTTCTTAGC
This sequence comes from Equus caballus, assembly GCF_041296265.1. NCBI lineage: Eukaryota > Metazoa > Chordata > Mammalia > Perissodactyla > Equidae > Equus > Equus caballus. The sequence continues at coordinate 49,780,896 of NC_091688.1, read as the reverse complement.
TTCCCAAAGAGCTGGAAGCAAGATGCTTTAGGGCCCAACTCTCCCTTTGGAAAGAAGCCTGCACTTTGTGATTTTCAGCTCTAGGGCAAAGTAGAACACCCAGAGGAGAAGTTCTACTTCAGCAAGATCAGGCCTGCAAGGGAACTGCTTTTAACAGGCCTTTGTAAGTGATGTTCTGGTAGGCTGTAAGAGCACTGTGCAGTTGAGTTGTTTCTTAGCTTCCCAAAGAGCTGGAAGCAAGATGCTTTGGGGCCCTACTCGCCCTTTTGAAAGAAACCTGCACGTTGTGCCTTTCAGCTCTAGGGCCGTGTAGCACACCCAGAGCAGAAGTTCTACTTCAGCCACATCAGGCCTGCAAAGAAACTGCATTTCACAGGCCTTTGTAAGTGATGCTCCCGGTAGGCTGTAAGACAACTGTGCAGAGCGAGTTGTTTCTTAGCGTCACAAAGAGCTGGAAGCAAGATGCTTTGGGGCCCAACTTGCCCTTTGGAAAGAAGACTGCACGTTGTGCCTTTCAGCTCTAGGCCCATGTAGCACACCTAGAGCAGAAGTTCTACTTCAGCCAGATCAAGCATGCAAAGAAACTGCGTTTCACAGGCCTTTGTAAGAGATGTTCCCGGTAGGCTGTAAGAGCACTGTGCAGAGCGATTTGTTTCTTAGCTTCCCAAAGAGCTGGAAGCAAGATGCTTTGGGGCACAACTCGCCCTTTGGTAAGAAGCCTGCACGTTGTCCCTTTCAGCTCTAGGGCCATGTAGCACACCCAGAGCAGAAGTTCTACTTCAGCCAGATCAGGCCTGCAAAGAAACTGCGTTTCACAGGCCTTTGTAAGAGATGTTCCCGGGAGGCTGTAAGAGCACTGTGCAGAGCGAGTTGTTTCTTAGCTTCCCAAAGAGCTGGAAGCAAGATGCTTTGGGGACCAACTCGCACTTTGGAAAGAAGCCTGCACGTTGTGCCTTTCAGCTCTAGGGCAATGTAGCACACGCAGAGCAGAAGTTCTACTTCAGCCACATCAGGCCTGCAAAGAAACTGCGTTTCACAGGCCTTTGTAAGAGATGTTCCCGGTAGGCTGTAAGAGCACTGTGCAGAGCGAGTTGTTTCTTAGCTTCCCAAAGAGCTGGAAGCAAGATGCTTTGGGGGCCAACTCGCCCTTTGGAAAGAAGCCTGCACGTTGTGCCTTTCAGCTCTAGGGCAATGTAGCACACGCAGAGCAGAAGTTCTACTTCAGCCAGCTCGGGCCTGCAAAGAAACTGCGTTTCACATGCCTTTGTAAGAGATGCTCCCGGTAGGCTGTAAGAGCACTGTGCAGAGCGAGTTGTTCCTTAGCTTCCCAAAGAGCTGGAAGCAAGATGCTTTGGGGCCCAACTCGCCCTTTGTAAAGAAGCCTGCACGTTGTGCCTTTCAACTCTAGGGCCATGTAGCACAAACAGAGCAGAAGTTCTACTTCAGCCAGATCAGGCCTTCAAAGAAACTGCGTTTCACAGGCCTTTGCAAGAGATGCTCGCGGTAGGCTGTAAGAGTACTGTGCAGAACGAGTTGTTTCTTAGCTTCCCAAAGAGCTGGAAGCAAGATGCATTGGGCCCCAACTCGCCCTTTGGACGGAGGCCTGCACGTTGTGCCTTTCAGCTCTAGGGCCATGAAGCACACCCAGAGCTGAAGTTCTACTTCAGCCAGATCAGGCCTTCAAACAAACTGCGTTTCACAGGCCTTTGAAAGAGATGCTCCCGGTAGGCTGTAAGAGCACTGTGCAGAACGAGTTGTTTCTTAGCTTCCCAAAGAGCTGGAAGCAAGATGCTTTGGGGCCCAACTCGCCCTTTGGAAAGAAGCCTGCACGTTGTGACTTTCAGCTCTAGGGCAATGTACCACACGCAGAGCAGAAGTTCTACTTCAGCCAGATCAGGCCTGCAAAGAAACTGCGTTTCACAGGCCTTTGTAAGAGATGTTCCCTGTAGGCTGTAAGAGCACTGTGCAGAGCGAATTGTTTCTTAGCTTCCCAAAGAGCTGGAAGCAAGATGCTTTGGGTCCCACCTCGCCCTTTGGAAAGAGGCCTGCAGGTTGTGCCTTTCAGCTCTAGGGCCATGTAGCACACCCAGAGCCGAAGTTCTACTTCAGCCACCTCAGGTCTGCAAAGAAACTGTGTTTCACAGGCCTTTGTAAGAGATGTTCCCGGTAGGCTGTAAGAGCACTGCGCACAGCGAGTTTTTTCTTAGCTTCCCAAAGAGCTGGAGCAAGATGCTTTGGGGCCCAACTCGCCCTTTGGAAAGAAGCCTGCACCTTGTGCCTTTCAGCTCTAGGGCAATGTAGCACACCCAGAGCAGAAGTTCTACTTCAGCCAGATCAGGCCTGCAAATAAACTGAGTTTCACAGGCATTGTAAGAGATGTACCCAGTAGGCTGTAAGAGCAGTGTGCAGAGCGAGTTGTTTCTTAGCTTCCCAAACAGCTGGAAGCAAGATGCTTTGGGGCCCAACTCTCCCTTTGGAAAGAAGCCTGCACTTTGTGCCTTTCAGCTCTAGGGCAAAGTAGAACACCCAGAGGATAAGTTCTACTTCAGCCAGATCAGGCCTGCAAGGGAACTGCTTTTAACAGGCCTTTGTAAGTGATGTTCTGGTAGGCTGTAAGAGCACTGTGCAGTTGAGTTGTTTCTTAGCTTCCCAAAGAGCTGGAAGCAAGATGCTTTGGGGCCCTACTCGCCCTTTTGAAAGAAACCTGCACGTTGTGCCTTTCAGCTCTAGGGCCGTGTAGCACACCCAGAGCAGAAGTTCTACTTCAGCCACATCAGGCCTGCAAAGAAACTGCATTTCACAGGCCTTTGTAAGTGATTCTCCCGGTAGGCTGTAAGACAACTGTGCAGAGCGAGTTGTTTCTTAGCGTCACAAAGAGCTGGAAGCAAGATGCTTTGGGGCCCAACTTGCCCTTTGGAAAGAAGACTGCACGTTGTGCCTTTCAGCTCTAGGCCCATGTAGCACACCTAGAGCTGAAGTTCTACTTCAGCCAGATCAAGCATGCAAAGAAACTGCGTTTCACAGGCCTTTGTAAGAGATGTTCCCGGTAGGCTGTAAGAGCACTGTGCAGAGCGATTTGTTTCTTAGCTTCCCAAAGAGCTGGAAGCAAGATGCTTTGGGGCACAACTCGCCCTTTGGTAAGAAGCCTGCACGTTGTCCCTTTCAGCTCTAGGGCCATGTAGCACACCCAGAGCAGAAGTTCTACTTCAGCCAGATCAGGCCTGCAAAGAAACTGCGTTTCACAGGCCTTTGTAAGAGATGTTCCCGGTAGGCTGTAAGAGCACTGTGCAGAGCGAGTTGTTTCTTAGCTTCCCAAAGAGCTGGAAGCAAGATGCTTTGGGGACCAACTCGCACTTTGGAAAGAAGCCTGCACGTTGTGCCTTTCAGCTCTAGGGCAATGTAGCACACGCAGAGCAGAAGTTCTACTTCAGCCACATCAGGCCTGCAAAGAAACTGCGTTTCACAGGCCTTTGTAAGAGATTCTCCCGGTAGGCTGTAAGAGCACTGTGCAGAGCGAGATGTTTCTTAGATTCCCAAAGAGCTGGAAGCAAGATGCTTTGGGGCCCAACTCGCCTTTGGAAAGAAGCCTGCACGTTGTGCCTTTCAGCTCTGGGGCAATGTAGCACACCCAGAGCCGAAGTTCTACTTCAGCCAGATGAGGCCTGCAAAGAAACTGCGTTTCACAGGCCTTTGTAAGAGATCTTCCCGGTAGGCTGTAAGAGCACTGTGCAGAGCGAGTTGTTTCTTACCTTCCCAAAGAGCTGGAAGCAAGATGCTTTGGGGGCCAACTCGCCCTTTGGAAAGAAGCCTGCACGTTGTGCCTTTCAGCTCTAGGGCAATGTAGCACACGCAGAGCAGAAGTTCTACTTCAGCCAGCTCGGGCCTGCAAAGAAACTGCGTTTCACAGGCCTCTGTAAGAGATGCTCCCGGTAGGCTGTAAGAGCACTGTGCAGAGCGAGTTGTTCCTTAGCTTCCCAAAGAGCTGGAAGCCAGATGCTATGGGGCCCAACTCGCCGTTTGTAAAGAAGCCTGCACGTTGTGCCTTTCAACTCTAGGGCCATGTAGCACAAACAGAGCAGAAGTTCTACTTCAGCCAGATCAGGCCTTCAAAGAAACTGCGTTTCACAGGCCTTTGTAAGATATTCTCGCGGTAGGCTGTAAGAGCATTGTGCAGAACGAGTTGTTTCTTAGCTTCCCAAAGAGCTGGAAGCAAGATGCATTGGGCCCCAACTCGCCCTTTGGACGGAAGCCTGCACGTTGTGCCTTTCAGCTCTAGGGCAATGTAGCACACGCAGAGAAATTCTAATTCAGCCAGATCCGGCCTGAAAAGAAACTGCGTTACACAGGCCATTGTAAGAGATGTTCCCGGTAGGCTGTAAGAGCACTGCGCAGAGCGAGTTGTTTCTTAGCTTCCCAAAGAGCTGGAAGCAAGATGCTTTGGGGCCCAACTCGCCCTTTGGAAAGAAGCCTGCATGTTGTGCCTTTCAGCTCTAGGGCAATGTAGCACACCCAGAGCAGAAGTTCTACTTCAGCCAGATCAGGCATGCAAAGAAACTGCGTTTCGCAGGCCTTTGTAAGAGATGTTCCCGGTAGGCTGTAAGAGCACTGTGCAGAGCGAGTTGTTTCTTAGCTTCCCAAAGAGCTGGAAGCAAGATGCTTTGGGGCCCAAGTCGCCCTTTGTAAAGGAGCCTGCACGTTGTGCCTTTCAGCTCTAGGGCAATGTAGCACACGTAGAGCAGAAGTTCTACTTCAGCCAGTTCAGTCCTGCAAAGAAACTGCGTTTCACAGCCCTTTGTAAGAGATGTTCCCGGTAGGCTGTAAGAGCACTGTGCAGTGCGAGTTGTTTCTTAGCTTCCCCAAGAGCTGTAAGAAAGATGCATTGGGGCCCTACTCGCCCTTTGTAAAGAAGCCTGCACGTTGTGCCTTTCCGCTCTAGGGCAATGTAGCACACGTAGAGCAGAAGTTCTACTTCAGCCAGATCAGGCCTGCAAGGAAACTGCTTTTCACATGCCTTTGTAAATGATGTTCCGGTAGGCTGTAACAGCACTGTGCAGAGCGAGTTGTTTCTCAGCTTCCCAAAGAGCTGGAAGGAAGATGCTTTGAGGCCCAACTCGCCCTTTGGAAAGAAGCCTGCACGTTGTGCCTTTCAGCTCTAGGGCAATGTAGCACACGCAGAGCAGAAGTTCTACTTCAGCCAGATCAGGCCTGCAAGGAAACTGCTTTTCGCAGGCCTTTGTAAGTGCTGTTCCGGTAGGCTGTAAGAGCACTGTGCAGAGCGAGTTGTTTCTTAGCTTTCCAAACAGCTGGAAGCAAGATGCTTTGGGGCCCAACTCGCCCTTTGGAAAGAACCCTGCACGTTGTCCCTTTCAGCTCTAGGGCAGTGTAGCACACCCAGAGCACAAGTTCTACTTCAGCCAGATCAGGCCTGCAAAGAAACTGCGTTTCATAGGCTTTTGTAAGAGATGTTCCCGTTAGGCTGTAAGACCACTGCGCACAGCGAGTTTTTTCTTAGCTTCCCAAAGAGCTGGAGCAAGATGCTTTGGGGCCCAACTCGCCCTTTGGAAAGAAGACTGCACCTTGTGCCTTTCAGCTCTAGGGCAATGTAGCACACCCAGAGCAGAAGTTCTACTTCAGCCAGATCAGGCCTGCAAATAAACTGAGTTTCACAGGCATTGTAAGAGATGTACCCAGTAGGCTGTAAGAGCAGTGTGCAGAGCGAGTTGTTTCTTAGCTTCCCAAAGAGCTGGAAGCAAGAATCTTTGGGGCCCAACTCTCCCTTTGGAAAGAAGCCTGCACTTTGTGCCTTTCAGCTCTAGGGCAAAGTAGAACACCCAGAGGATAAGTTCTACTTCAGCCAGATCAGCCCTGCAAGGGAACTGCTTTTAACAGGCCTTTGTAAGTGATGTTCTGGTAGGCTGTAAGACAACTGTGCAGAGCGAGTTGTTTCTTAGCGTCACAAAGAGCTGGAAGCAAGATGCTTTGGGGCCCAACTTGCCCTTTGGAAAGAAGACTGCACGTTGTGCCTTTCAGCTCTAGGCCCATGTAGCACACCTAGAGCAGAAGTTCTACTTCAGCCAGATCAAGCATGCAAAGAAACTGCGTTTCACAGGCCTTTGTAAGAGATGTTCCCGGTAGGCTGTAAGAGCACTGTGCAGAGCGATTTGTTTCTTAGCTTCCCAAAGAGCTGGAAGCAAGGTGCTTTGGGGCGCAACTCGCCCTTTGGTAAGAAGCCTGCACGTTGTCCCTTTCAGCTCTAGGGCCATGTAGCACACCCAGAGCAGAAGTTCTACTTCAGCCAGATCAGGCCTGCAAAGAAACTGCGTTTCACAGGCCTTTGTAAGAGATGTTCCCGGTAGGCTGTAAGAGCACTGTGCAGAGCGAGTTGTTTCTTAGCTTCCCAAAGAGCTGGAAGCAAGATGCTTTGGGGACCAACTCGCACTTTGGAAAGAAGCCTGCACGTTGTGCCTTTCAGCTCTAGGGCAATGTAGCACACGCAGAGCAGAAGTTCTACTTCAGCCACATCAGGCCTGCAAAGAAACTGCGTTTCACAGGCCTTTGTAAGAGATGCTCCCGGTAGGCTGTAAGAGCACTGTGCAGAGCGAGTTGTTTCTTAGCTTCCCAAAGAGCTGGAAGCAAGATGCTTTGGGGCCCAACTCGCACTTTGGAAAGAAGCCTGCACGTTGTGCCTTTCAGCTCTAGGGCAATGTAGCACACCCAGAGCAGAAGTTCTACTTCAGCCAGATCAGGCCTGCAAAGAAACTGCGTTTCACAGGCCTTTGTAAGTGATGCTCCCTGTAGGCTCTAAGAGCACTGTGCAGAGCGAGTTCTCTCTTAGCTTCCCAAAGAGCTGGAAGCAAGATGCTTTGGGGCCCAACTCGCCCTTTGGAATGAAGCCTGCACGATGTGCCTTTCAACTCTAGGGCCATGTAGCACAAACAGAGCAGATGTTCTACTTCAGCCAGATCAGGCCTGCAAAGAAACTGCGTTTCACAGGCCTTTGTAAGAGATGTTCCCGGTAGGCTGTAAGAGCAGTGTGCAGAACGAGTTGTTTCTTAGCTTCCCAAAGAGCTGGAAGCAAGATGCTTTGGGGCCCAACTCGTCTTTGGAAAGAAGCCTGCACGTTGTGCCTTTCAGCTCTGGGGCAATGTAGCACACCCAGAGCCGAAGTTCTACTTCAGCCAGATGAGGCCTGCAAAGGAACTTCGTTTCACAGGCCTTTGTAAGAGATGTTCCCGGTAGGCTGTAAGAGCACTGTGCAGAGCGAGTTGTTTCTTAGCTTCCCAAAGAGCTGGAAGCAAGATGCTTTGGGGGCCAACTCGCCCTTTGGAAAGATGCCTGCACGTTGTGCCTTTCAGCTCTAGGGCAATGTAGCACACGGAGAGCAGAAGTTCTACTTCAGCCAGCTCGGGCCTGCCAAGAAACTGCGTTTCACAGGCCTCTGTAAGAGATGCTCCCGGTAGGCTTTAAGAGCACTGTGCAGAGCGAGTTGTTCCTTAGCTTCCCAAAGAGCTGGAAGCAAGATGCTATGGGGCCCAACTCGCCCTTTGTAAAGAAGCCTGCACGTTGTGCCTTTCAACTCTAGGGCCATGTAGCACAAACAGAGCAGAAGTTCTACTTCAGCAAGATCAGGCCTTCAAAGAAACTGCGTTTCACAGGCCTTTGTAAGATATTCTCGCGGTAGGCTGTAAGAGCACTGTGCAGAACGAGTTGTTTCTTAGCTTCCCAAAGAGCTGGAAGCAAGATGCATTGGGCCCCAACTCGCCCTTTGGACGGAAGCCTGCACGTTGTGCCTTTCAGCTCTAGGGCAATGTAGCACACGCAGAGAAGTTCTAATTCAGCCAGATCAGGCCTGCAAAGAAACTGCGTTACACAGGCCTTTGGAAGAGATGTTCCCGGTAGGCTGTAAGAGCACTGCGCAGAGCGAGTTGTTTCTTAGCTTCCCAAAGAGCTGGAAGCAAGATGCTTTGGGGCCCAACTCGCCCTTTGGAAAGAAGCCTGCACGTTGTGCCTTTCAGCTCTAGGGCAATGTAGCACACCCAGAGCAGAAGTTCTACTTCAGCCAGATCAGGCATGCAAAGAAACTGCGTTTCGCAGGCCTTTGTAAGAGATGTTCCCGGTAGGCTGTAAGAGCACTGTGCAGAGCGAGTTGTTTCTTAGCTTCCCATAGAGCTGGAAGCAAGATGCTTTTTGGCCCAACTCGCCCTTTGGAAAGAAGCATGCACGTTGTGCCTTTCCGCTCTAGGGCAATGTAGCACACGCAGAGCAGAAGTTCTACTTCAGCCAGATCAGGCCTTCAAAGAAACTGCGTTTCACAGGCCTTTGTAAGATATTCTCGCGGTAGGCTGTAAGAGCACTGTGCAGAACGACTTGTTTCTTAGCTTCCCAAAGAGCTGGAAGCAAGATGCATTGGGCCCCAACTCGCCCTTTGGACGGAAGCCTGCACGTTGTGCCTTTCAGCTCTAGGGCAATGTAGCACACGCAGAGAAGTTCTAATTCAGCCAGATCAGGCCTGAAAAGAAACTGCGTTACACAGGCCTTTGTAAGAGATGTTCCCGGTAGGCTGTAAGAGCACTGCGCAGAGCGAGTTGTTTCTTAGCTTCCCAAAGAGCTGGAAGCAAGATGCTTTGGGGCCCAACTCGCCCTTTGGAAAGAAGCCTGTATGTTGTGCCTTTCAGCTCTAGGGCAATGTAGCACACCCAGAGCAGAAGTTCTACTTCAGCCAGATCAGGCATGCAAAGAAACTGCGTTTCGCAGGCCTTTGTAAGAGATGTTCCCGGTAGGCTGTAAGAGCACTGTGCAGAGCGAGTTGTTTCTTAGCTTCCCATAGAGCTGGAAGCAAGATGCTTTGGGGCCCAACTCGCCCTTTGGAAAGAAGCATGCACGTTGTGCCTTTCCGCTCTAGGGCAATGTAGCACACCCACAGCAGAAGTTCTACTTCACTCAGATCAGGCCTGCAAGGAAACTGCGTTTCACAGGGCTTTGTAAGAGATGTTCCCGGTAGGCTGTAAGAGCACTGTGCAGAGCGAGTTGTTTCTTAGCTTCCCAAAGAGCTGGAAGCAAGATGCTTTGGGGACCAACTCGCACTTTGGAAAGAAGCCTGCACGTTGTGCCTTTCAGCTCTAGGGAAATGTAGCACACGCAGAGCAGAAGTTCTACTTCAGCCACATCAGGCCTGCAAAGAAACTGCGTTTCACAGGCCTTTGTAAGAGATTCTCCCGGTAGGCTGTAAGAGCACTGTGCAGAGCGAGATGTTTCTTAGATTCCCAAAGAGCTGGAAGCAAGATGCTTTGGGGCCCAACTCACCTTTGGAAAGAAGCCTGCACGTTGTGCATTTCAGCTCTGGGGCAATGAAGCACACCCAGAGCCGAAGTTCTACTTCAGCCAGATGAGGCCTGCAAAGAAACTGCGTTTCACAGGCCTTTGTAAGAGATGTTCCCGGTAGGCTGTAAGAGCACTGTGCAGAGCGAGTTGTTTCTTACCTTCCCAAAGAGCTGGAAGCAAGATGCTTTGGGGGCCAACTCGCCCTTTGGAAAGAAGCCTGCACGTTGTGCCTTTCAGCTCTAGGGCAATGTAGCACACGCAGAGCAGAAGTTCTACTTCAGCCAGCTCGGGCCTGCAAAGAAACTGCGTTTCACAGGCCTCTGTAAGAGATGCTCCCGGTAGGCTGTAAGAGCACTGTGCAGAGCGAGTTGTTCCTTAGCTTCCCAAAGAGCTGGAAGCAAGATGCTATGGGGCCCAACTCGCCCTTTGTAAAGAAGCCTGCACGTTGTGCCTTTCAACTCTAGGGCCATGTAGCACAAACAGAGCAGAAGTTCTACTTCAGCCAGATCAGGCCTTCAAAGAAACTGCGTTTCACAGGCCTTTGTAAGATATTCTCGCGGTAGGCTGTAAGAGCACTGTGCAGAACGAGTTGTTTCTTAGCTTCCCAAAGAGCTGGAAGCAAGATGCATTGGGCCCCAACTCGCCCTTTGGACGGAAGCCTGCACGTTGTGCCTTTCTGCTCTAGGGCAATGTAGCACACGCAGAGAAGTTCTAATTCAGCCAGATCAGGCCTGCAAAGAAACTGCGTTACACAGGCCTTTGTAAGAGATGTTCCCGGTAGGCTGTAAGAGCACTGTGCAGAGCGAGTTGTTTCTTAGCTTCCCAAAGAGCTGGAAGCAAGATGCTTTGGGGCCCAACTCGCCCTTTGGAAAGAAGCCTGTATGTTGTGCCTTTCAGCTCTAGGGCAATGTAGCACACCCAGAGCAGAAGTTCTACTTCAGCCAGATCAGGCATGCAAAGAAACTGCGTTTCGCAGGCCTTTGTAAGAGATGTTCCCGGTAGGCTGTAAGAGCACTGTGCAGAGCGAGTTGTTTCTTAGCTTCCCATAGAGCTGGAAGCAAGATGCTTTGGGGCCCAACTCGCCCTTTGGAAAGAAGCATGCACGTTGTGCCTTTCCGCTCTAGGGCAATGTAGCACACGCAGAGCAGAATTTCTACTTCAGCCAGATCAGGCCTGCAAGGAAACTGCTTTTCACATACCTTTGTAAGTGATGTTCGGTAGGCTGTAAGAGCACTGTGCAGAGCGAGTTGTTTCTTAGCTTCCCCAAGAGCTGGAAGCAAGATGCTTTGGGGCCCAACTCGCCCTTTGGAAAGAAGCCTGCACGTTGTGCCTTTCAGCTCTAGGGCAATGTAGCACACGCAGAGCAGAAGTTCTACTTCAGCCAGATCAGGCCTGCTAAGAAACTGCGTTTCACAGGCCTTTGTAAGAGATCTTCCCGGTAGGTTGTAAGAGCACTGTGCAGAGCGAGTTGTTTCTTAGCTTCCCAAACAGCTGGAAGCAGGATGCTTTGGGGCCCAACTCGCCCTTTGGAAAGAAGCCTGCACGTTGTGCCTTTAAGCTCTAGGGCAATGTAGCACACCCACAGCAGAAGTTCTACTTCACTCAGATCAGGCCTGCAAGGAAACTGCGTTTCACAGGGCTTTGTAAGAGATGTTCCCGGTAGGCTGTAAGAGCACTGTGCAGAGCGAGTTGTTTCTTAGCTTCCCAAAGAGCTGGAAGCAAGATGCTTTGGGGACCAACTCGCACTTTGGAAAGAAGCCTGCACGTTGTGCCTTTCAGCTCTAGGGCAATGTAGCACACGCAGAGCAGAAGTTCTACTTCAGCCAAATCAGTCCTGCAAAGAAACTGCGTTTCACAGCCCTTTGTAAGAGATGTTCCCGGTAGGCTGTAAGAGCACTGTGCAGTGCGAGTTGTTTCTTAGCTTCCCCAAGAGCTGTAAGAAAGATGAATTGGGGCCCAACTCGCCCTTTGTAAAGAAGCCTGCACGTTGTGCCTTTCCGCTCTAGGGCAATGTAGCACACGCAGAGCAGAAGTTCTACTTCAGCCAGATCAGGCCTGCAAGGAAACTGCTTTTCACATGCCTTTGTAAGTGATGTTCCGGTAGGCTGTAAGAGCACTGTGCAGAGCGAGTTGTTTCTTAGCTACCCCACGAGCTGGAAGCAAGATGCTTTGGGGCCCAACTCGCCCTTTGGAAAGAAGCCTGCACGTTGTGCCTTTCAGCTCTAGGGCAATGTAGCACACCCAGAGCTGAAGTTCTACTTCAGCCAGATCAGGCCTGCAAGGAAACTGCTTTTCACATGCCTTTGTAAGTGATGTTCCGGTAGGCTGTAACAGCACTGTGCAGAGCGAGTTGTTTCTCAGCTTCCCAAAGAGCTGGAAGCAAGATGCTTTGAGGCCCAACTCGCCCTTTGGAAAGAAGCCTGCACGTTGTGCCTTTCAGCTCTAGGGCAATGTAGCACACGCAGAGCAGAAGTTCTACTTCAGCCAGATCAGGCCTGCAAGGAAACTGCTTTTCGCAGGCCTTTGTAAGTGCTGTTCCGGTATGCTGTAAGAGCACTGTGCAGAGCGAGTTGTTTCTTAGCTTTCCAAACAGCTGGAAGCAAGATGCTTTGGGGCCCAACTCGCCCTTTGGAAAGAACCCTGCACGTTGTCCCTTTCAGCTCTAGGGCAGTGTAGCACACCCAGAGCAGAAGTTCTACTTCAGCCAGATCAGGCCTGCAAAGAAACTGCGTTTCATAGGCTTTTGTAAGAGATGTTCCCGGTAGGCTGTAAGAGCACTGCGCACAGCGAGTTTTTTCTTAGCTTCCCAAAGAGCTGGAGCAAGATGCTTTGGGGCCCAACTCGCCCTTTGGAAAGAAGCCTGCACCTTGTGCCTTTCAGCTCTAGGGCAATGTAGCACACCCAGAGCAGAAGTTCTACTTCAGCCAGATCAGGCCTGCAAATAAACTGAGTTTCACAGGCATTGTAAGAGATGTACCCAGTAGGCTGTAAGAGCAGTGTGCAGAGCGAGTTGTTTCTTAGCTTCCCAAAGAGCTGGAAGCAAGATGCTTTGGGGCCCAACTCTCCCTTTGGAAAGAAGCCTGCACTTTGTGCCTTTCAGCTCTAGGGCAAAGTAGAACACCCAGAGGAGAAGTTCTACTTCAGCCAGATCAGGCCTGCAAGGGAACTGCTTTTAACAGGCCTTTGTAAGTGATGTTCTGGTAGGCTGTAAGAGCACTGTGCAGTTGAGTTGTTTCTTAGCTTCCCAAAGAGCTGGAAGCAAGATGCTTTGGGGCCCTACTCGCCCTTTTGAAAGAAACCTGCACGTTGTGCCTTTCAGCTCTAGGGCCGTGTAGCACACCCAGAGCAGAAGTTCTACTTCAGCCACATCAGGCCTGCAAAGAAACTGCATTTCACAGGCCTTTGTAAGTGATGCTCCCGGTAGGCTGTAAGACAACTGTGCAGAGCGAGTTGTTTCTTAGCGTCACAAAGAGCTGGAAGCAAGATGCTTTGGGGCCCAACTTGCCCTTTGTAAAGAAGCCTGCACGTTGTGCCTTTCAGCTCTGGGGCAATGTAGCACACCCAGAGCCGAAGTTCTACTTCAGCCAGATGAGGCCTGCAAAGGAACTTCGTTTCACAGGCCTTTGTAAGAGATGTTCCCGGTAGGCTGTAAGAGCACTGTGCAGAGCGAGTTGTTTCTTAGCTTCCCAAAGAGCTGGAAGCAAGATGCTTTGGGGGCCAACTCGCCCTTTGGAAAGATGCCTGCACGTTGTGCCTTTCAACTCTAGGGCAATGTAGCACACGCAGAGCAGAAGTTCTACTTCAGCCAGCTCGGGCCTGCAAAGAAACTGCGTTTCACAGGCCTCTGTAAGAGATGCTCCCGGTAGGCTGTAAGAGCACTGTGCAGAGCGAGTTGTTCCTTAGCTTCCCAAAGAGCTGGAAGCAAGATGCTATGGGGCCCAACTCGCCCTTTGTAAAGAAGCCTGCACGTTGTGCCTTTAAACTCTAGGGCCATGTAGCACAAACAGAGCAGAAGTTCTACTTCAGCCAGATCAGGCATGCTAAGAAACTGCGTTTCACAGGCCTTTGTAAGAGATCTTCCCGGTAGGCTGTAAGAGCACTGTGCAGAGCGAGTTGTTTCTTAGCTTCCCAAACAGCTGGAAGCAGGATGCTTTGGGGCCCAACTCGCCCTTTGGAAAGAAGCCTGCACGTTGTGCCTTTAAGCTCTAGGGCAATGTAGCACACCCACAGCAGAAGTTCTACTTCACTCAGATCAGGCCTGCAAGGAAACTGCGTTTCACAGGGCTTTGTAAGAGATGTTCCCGGTAGGCTGTAAGAGCACTGTGCAGAGCGAGTTGTTTCTTAGCTTCCCAAAGAGCTGGAAGCAAGATGCATTGGGGCCCAAGTCGCCCTTTGTAAAGAAGCCTGCACGTTGTGCCTTTCAGCTCTAGGGCAATGTAGCACACGCAGAGCAGAAGTTCTACTTCAGCCAGTTCAGTCCTGCAAAGAAACTGCGTTTCACAGGCCTTTGTAAGAGATGTTCCCGGTAGGCTGTAAGAGCACTGTGCAGTGCGAGTTGTTTCTTAGCTTCCCCAAGAGCTGTAAGAAAGATGCATTGGGGCCCAACTCGCCCTTTGTAAAGAAGCCTGCACGTTGTGCCTTTCCGCTCTAGGGCAATGTACCACACGCAGAGCAGAAGTTCTACTTCAGCCAGATCAGGCCTGCAAGGAAACTGCTTTTCGCAGGCCTTTGTAAGTGCTGTTCCCGTAGGCTGTAAGAGCACTGTGCAGAGCGAGTTGTTTCTTAGCTTTCCAAACAGCTGGAAGCAAGATGCTTTGGGGCCCAACTCGCCCTTTGGAAAGAACCGTGCACGTTGTCCCTTTCAGCTCTAGGGCAGTGTAGCACACCCAGAGCAGAAGTTCTACTTCAGCCAGATCAGGCCTGCAAAGAAACTGCGTTTCATAGGCTTTTGTAAGAGATGTTCCCGGTAGGCTGTAAGAGCACTGTGCAGAGCGAGTTGTTTCTTAGCTTCTCAAAGAGCTGGAAGCAAGATGCTTTGGGGCCCAACTCGCCCTTTGGAAAGAAGCCTGCACATTGTGCCTTTGAGCTCTAGGGCAATGTAGTACACGCAGAGCAGAAGTTCTACTTCAGCCAGATTTGGCCTGCACGGAAACTGCTTTTCACAGGCCTTTGTAAGTGATGTTCCTGTAGGCTGTAAGAGCACTGTGCAGAGCGAGTTGTTTCTTAGCTTCCCAAAGAGCTGGAAGCAAGATGCTTTGGGGCCCAAGTCGCCCTTTGGAAAGAAGACTGCATGTTGTGCCTTTCAGCTCTAGGCCAATGTAGCACACCCAGAGCAGAAGTTCTACTTCAGCCAGATCAGGCCTTCAAAGAAACTGCGTTTCACAGGCCTTTGTAAGAGATGTTCCCGGTAGGCTGTAAGAGCACTGTGCAGAGCGAGTTGTTTCTTAGCTTCCCAAACAGCTGGAAGCAAGATGCTTTGGGGCCCAAGTCGCCCTTTGGAAAGAAGACTGCACTTTGTGCCTTTCAGCTCTAGGGCAATGTAGCACACCAGAGCAGAAGTTCTACTTCAGCCAGATCAGGCCTGCAAAGAAACTGCGTTTCACAGGCGTTTGTAAGAGATGTTTCTGGTAGGCTGTAAGAGCACTGTGCAGAGCGAGTTGTTTCTTAGCTTCCCAAAGAGCTGGAAGCAAGATGCTTTGGGGCCCAACTCGCCCTTTGGGAAGAAGCCTGCACGTTGTGCCTTTCAGCTCTAGGGCAATGTAGCACACGCAGAGCAGAAGTTCTACTTCAGCCAGATCAGGCCTGCAAGGAAACTGCTTTTCACAGGACTTTGTAAGTGATGTTCCAGTAGGCTGTAAGAGCACTGTGCAGAGCGAGTTGTTTCTTAGCTTCCCAAAGAGCTGGAAGCAAGATGCTTTGGGGACCAACTCGCACTTTGGAAAGAAGCCTGCACGTTGTGCCTTTCAGCTCTAGGGCAATGTAGCACACGCAGAGCAGAAGTTCTACTTCAGCCAGATCAGGCCTGCAAAGAAACTGCGTTTCACAGGCCTTTTTAAGTGATTCTCCCTGTAGGCTGTAAGAGCACTGTGCAGAGCGAGTTCTCTCTTAGCTTCCCAAAGAGCTGGAAGCAAGATGCTTTGGGGCCCAACTCGCCCTTTGGAATGAAGCCTGCACGATGTGCCTTTCAACTCTAGGGCCATGTAGCACAAACAGAGCAGATGTTCTACTTCAGCCAGATCAGGCCTGCAAAGAAACTGCGTTTCACAGGCCTTTGTAAGAGATGTTCCCGGTAGGCTGTAAGAGCAGTGTGCAGAACGAGTTGTTTCTTAGCTTCCCAAAGAGCTGGAAGCAAGATGCTTTGGGGCCCAACTCGCCTTTGGAAAGAAGCCTGCACGTTGTGCCTTTCAGCTCTAGGGCAATGTAGCACAGGCAGAGCAGAAGTTCTACTTCAGCCAGCTCGGGCCTGCAAAGAAACTGCGTTTCACAGGCCTCTGTAAGAGATGCTCCCGGTAGGCTGTAAGAGCACTGTGCAGAGCGAGTTGTTCCTTAGCTTCCCAAAGAGCTGGAAGCAAGATGCTTTGGGGCCCAACTCGCCCTTTGTAAAGAAGCCTGCACGTTGTGCCTTTCAACTCTAGGGCCATGTAGCACAAACAGAGCAGAAGTTCTACTTCAGCCAGATCAGGCCTTCAAAGAAACTGCGTTTCACAGGCCTTTGTAAGATATTCTCGCGGTAGGCTGTAAGAGCACTGTGCAGAACGAGTTGTTTCTTAGCTTCCCAAAGAGCTGGAAGCAAGATGCATTGGGCCCCAACTCGCCCTTTGGACGGAAGCCTGCACGTTGGGCCTTTCAGCTCTAGGGCAATGTAGCACACGCAGAAAAGTTCTAATTCAGCCAGATCAGGCCTGCAAAGAAACTGCGTTACACAGGCCTTTGTAAGAGATGTTCCCGGTAGGCTGTAAGAGCACTGCGCAGAGCGAGTTGTTTCTTAGCTTCCCAAAGAGCTGGAAGCAAGATGCTTTGGGGCCCAACTCGCCCTTTGGAAAGAAGCCTGCACGTTGTGCCTTTCAGCTCTAGGGCAATGTAGCACACCCAGAGCAGAAGTTCTACTTCAGCCAGATCAGGCCTGCAAGGAAACTGCTTTTCACATGCCTTTGTAAGTGATGTTCCGGTAGGCTGTAAGAGCACTGTGCAGAGCGAGTTGTTTCTTAGCTTCCCCAAGAGCTGGAAGCAAGATGCTTTGGGGCCCAACTCGCCCTTTGGAAAGAAGCCTGCACGTTGTGCCTTTCAGCTCTAGGGCAATGTAGCACACGCAGAGCAGAAGTTCTACTTCAGCCAGATCAGGCCTGCAAGGAAACTGCTTTTCGCAGGCCTTTTTAAGTGATGTTCCGGAAGGCTGTAAGAGCATTGTGCAGAGCGAGTTGTTTCTTAGCTTCCCAAACATCTGGAAGCAAGATGCTTTGGCGCCCAACTCGCCCTTTGGAAAGAAGCCTGCACGTTGTGCCTTTCAGCTCTAGGGCAATGTAGCACACGCAGAGAAGAAGTTCTACTTCAGCCATATCAGGCCTGCTAAGAAACTGCGTTTCACAGGCCTTTGTAAGAGATCTTCCCGGTAGGCTGTAAGAGCACTGTGCAGAGCGAGTTGTTTCTTAGCTTCCCAAACAGCTGGAAGCAGGATGCTTTGGCGCCCAACTCGCCCTTTGGAAAGAAGCCTGCACGTTGTGCCTTTAAGCTCTAGGGCAATGTAGGACACCCACAGCAGAAGTTCTACTTCACTCAGATCAGACCTGCAAGGAAACTGCGTTTCACAGGGCTTTGTAAGAGATGTTCCCGGTAGGCTGTAAGAGCACTGTGCAGAGCGAGTTGTTTCTTAGCTTCCCAAAGAGCTGGAAGCAAGATGCTTTGGGGCCCAACTCGCCCTTTGGAAAGAAGCCTGCACGTTGTGCCTTTCAGCTCTAGGGCAATGTAGCACACGCAGAGCAGAAGTTCTACTTCAGCCAGTTCAGTCCTGCAAAGAACTGCGTTTCACAGGCCTTTGTAAGAGATGTTCCCGGTAGGCTGTAAGAGCACTGTGCAGTGCGAGTTGTTTCTTAGCTTCCCCAAGAGCTGTAAGAAAGATGCATTGGGGCCCAACTCGCCCTTTGTAAAGAAGCCTGCACGTTGTGCCTTTCCGCTCTAGGGCAATGTACCACACGCAGAGCAGAAGTTCTACTTCAGCCAGATCAGGCCTGCAAGGAAACTGCTTTTCGCAGGCCTTTGTAAGTGCTGTTCCCGTAGGCTGTAAGAGCACTGTGCAGAGCGAGTTGTTTCTTAGCTTTCCAAACAGCTGGAAGCAAGATGCTTTGGGGCCCAACTCGCCCTTTGGAAAGAACCCTGCACGTTGTCCCTTTCAGCTCTAGGGCAGTGTAGCACACCCAGAGCAGAAGTTCTACTTCAGCCAGATCAGGCCTGCAAAGAAACTGCGTTTCTTAGGCTTTTGTAAGAGATGTTCCCGGTAGGCTGTAAGAGCACTGTGCAGAGCGAGTTGTTTCTTAGCTTCTCAAAGAGCTGGAAGCAAGATGCTTTGGGGCCCAACTCGCCCTTTGGAAAGAAGCCTGCACATTGTGCCTTTGAGCTCTAGGGCAATGTAGTACACGCAGAGCAGAAGTTCTACTTCAGCCAGATTTGGCCTGCACAGAAACTGCTTTTCACAGGCCTTTGTAAGTGATGTTCCTGTAGGCTGTAAGAGCACTGTGCAGAGCGAGTTGTTTCTTAGCTTCCCAAAGAGCTGGAAGCAAGATGCTTTGGGGCCCAAGTCGCCCTTTGGAAAGAAGACTGCATGTTGTGCCTTTCAGCTCTAGGGCAAGGTAGCACACCCAGAGCAGAAGTTCTACTTCAGCCAGATCAGTCCTTCAAAGAAACTGCGTTTCACAGGCCTTTGTAAGAGATGTTCCCGGTAGGCTGTAAGAGCACTGTGCAGAGCGAGCTGTTTCTTAGCTTCCCAAACAGCTGGAAGCAAGATGCTTTGGGGCCCAAGTCGCCCTTTGGAAAGAAGACTGCACTTTGTGCCTTTCAGCTCTAGGGCAATGTAGCACACCAGAGCAGAAGTTCTACTTCAGCCAGATCAGGCCTGCAAAGAAACTGCGTTTCACAGGCGTTTGTAAGAGATGTTTCCGGTAGGCTGTAAGAGCACTGTGCAGAGCGAGTTGTTTCTTAGCTTCCCAAAGAGCTGGAAGCAAGATGATTTGGGGCCCAACTCGCCCTTTGGGAAGAAGCCTGCACGTTGTGCCTTTCAGCTCTAGGGCAATGTAGCACACGCAGAGCAGAAGTTCTACTTCAGCCAGATCAGGCCTGCAAGGAAACTGCTTTTCACAGGACTTTGTAAGTGATGTTCCAGTAGGCTGTAAGAGCACTGTGCAGAGCGAGTTGTTTCTTAGCTTCCCAAAGAGCTGGAAGCAAGATGCTTTGGGGCCCAACTCGCCCTTTGGAAAGAAGCCTGTACGTTGTGCCTTTCAGCTCTAGGGCAGTGTAGCACACCCAGAGCAGAAGTTCTACTTCAGCCAGATCAGGCCTGCAAAGAAACTGCGTTTCACAGGCCTTTGTAAGATATGTTCCCGGTAGGCTGTAAGAGCACTGTGCAGAGCGAGTTGTTTCTTAGCTTCCCAAAGAGCTGGAAGCAAGATGCTTTTTGGCCCAACTCGCCCTTTGGAAAGAAGCCTGCACGTTGTGCCTTTCAGCTCTAGGGCCGTGTAGCACACCCAGAGCAGAAGTTCTAATCAGCCAGACCAGGCCTGCAAAGAAACTGCGTTTCCCAGGCCTTTGTAAGAGATGTTCCCGGTAGGCTGTAAGAGCACTGTGCAGAGCGAGTTGTTTCTTAGCTTCCCAAAGAGCTGGAAGCAAGATGCTTTGGGGCCCAAGTCGCCCTTTGGAAAGAATCCTGCACGTTGTGGCTTTCAGGTCTAGGGCAATGTAGCACACGCAGAGCATAAGTTCTACTTCAGCCAGATCAGGCCTGCAAAGAAACTGCGTTTCACAGGGCTTTGTCAGAGATGTTCCCGGTAGGCTGTAAGAGCACTGTGCAGAGCGAGTTGTTTCTTAGCTTCCCAATGAGCTGGAAGAAAGATGCTTTGGGGCCCAAGTTGCCCTTTGGAAAGAAGCCTGCACGTTGTGCATTTCAGCTCTAGGGCAATGTAGCACACGCAGAGCAGAAGTTCTACTTCAGCCACCTCAGGCCTGCAAATAAACTGCGTTTCAAAGGCCTTTGTAAGAGATGATCCCGGTAGGCTGTAAGAGCACTGTGCAGAGCGAGTTGTTTCTTAGCTTCCCAAAGAGCTGGAAGCAAGATGCTTTGGGGCCCAATTCGCCCTTTGGAAAGAAGCCTGCACCTTGTGCCTTTCAGCTCTAAGGCAATGTAGCACACCCAGAGCAGAAGTTCTACTTCAACCAGATCAGGCCTGCCAAGAAACTGCGTTTCACAGGCCTTTGTAAGAGATGCTCCCGGTAGGCTGTAAGAGAAGTGTGCAGAGCGAGTTGTTTCTTAGCTTCCCAAAGAGCTGGAAGCAAGATGCATTGGGGCCCCACTCGCCCTTTGGAAAGAAGCCTGCACGTTGTGCCTTTCAGCTCTAGGGCAATGTAGCACACCCAGAGGAGAAGTTCTACTTCAGCCAGATCAGGCCTGCAAGGAAACTGCTTTTCACATTCCTTTGTAAGTGATGTTCCGGTAGGCTGTAAGACCACTCTGCAGAGCGAGTTGTTTCTTAGCTTCTCAAAGAGCTCGAAGCAAGATGCTTTGGGGCCCAACTCGCCCTTTGGAAAGAAGCCTGCACGTTGTGCCTTTCAACTCTAGGGCAATGTAGCACACGCAGAGCAGCAGTTCCACTTCAGCCACATCAGGCCTGCAAGGGAACTGCTTTTCACAGTCCTTTGTAAGTGATGATCCGGTAGGCTGTAAGAGCACTGTGCAGAGCGAGTTGTTTCTTAGCTTCTCAAAGAGCTGGAAGCAAGATGCTTTGGGGCCCAACTCGCCCTTTGGAAAGAAGCCTGCACGTTGTGCCTTTCAGCACAAGGCCAATGCAGCACACCCAGAGCAGAAGTTCTACTTCAGCCATATCAGGCCTGCTAAGAAACTGCGTTTCACAGGCCTTTGTAAGAGATCTTCCCGGTAGGCTGTAAGAGCACTGTGCAGAGCGAGTTGTTTCTTAGCTTCCCAAACAGCTGGAAGCAGGATGCTTTGGGGCCCAACTCGCCCTTTGGAAAGAAGCCTGCACGTTGTGCCTTTAAGCTCTAGGGCAATGTAGCACACCCACAGCAGAAGTTCTACTTCACTCAGATCAGGCCTGCAAGGAAACTGCGTTTCACAGGGCTTTGTAAGAGATGTTCCCGGTAGGCTGTAAGAGCACTGTGCAGAGCGAGTTGTTTCTTAGCTTCCCAAAGAGCTGGAAGCAAGATGCTTTGGGGCCCAACTCGCCCTTTGGAAAGAAGCCTGCACGTTGTGCCTTTCAGCTCTAGGGCAATGTAGCACACGCAGAGCAGAAGTTCTACTTCAGCCATATCAGGCCTGCTAAGAAACTGCGTTTCACAGGCCTTTGTAAGAGATCTTCCCGGTAGGCTGTAAGAGCACTGTGCAGAGCGAGTTGTTTCTTAGCTTCCCAAACAGCTGGAAGCAGGATGCTTTGGGGCCCAACTCGCCCTTTGGAAAGAAGCCTGCACGTTGTGCCTTTAAGCTCTAGGGCAATGTAGCACACCCACAGCAGAAGTTCTACTTCACTCAGATCAGGCCTGCAAGGAAACTGCGTTTCACAGGGCTTTGTAAGAGATGTTCCCGGTAGGCTGTAAGAGCACTGTGCAGAGCGAGTTGTTTCTTAGCTTCCCAAAGAGCTGGAAGCAAGATGCTTTGGGGCCCAACTCGCCCTTTGGAAAGAAGCCTGCACGTTGTGCCTTTCAGCTCTAGGGCAATGTAGCACACCCAGAGCAGAAGTTCTACTTCAGCCAGTTCAGTCCTGCAAAGAACTGCGTTTCACAGGCCTTTGTAAGAGATGTTCCCGGTAGGCTGTAAGAGCACTGTGCAGTGCGAGTTGTTTCTTAGCTTCCCCAAGAGCTGTAAGAAAGATGCATTGGGGCCCAACTCGCCCTTTGTAAAGAAGCCTGCACGTTGTGCCTTTCCGCTCTAGGGCAATGTACCACACGCAGAGCAGAAGTTCTACTTCAGCCAGATCAGGCCTGCAAGGAAACTGCTTTTCGCAGGCCTTTGTAAGTGCTGTTCCCGTAGGCTGTAAGAGCACTGTGCAGAGCGAGTTGTTTCTTAGCTTTCCAAACAGCTGGAAGCAAGATGCTTTGGGGCCCAACTCGCCCTTTGGAAAGAACCCTGCACGTTGTCCCTTTCAGCTCTAGGGCAGTGTAGCACACCCAGAGCAGAAGTTCTACTTCAGCCAGATCAGGCCTGCAAAGAAACTGCGTTTCATAGGCTTTTGTAAGAGATGTTCCCGGTAGGCTGTAAGAGCACTGTGCAGAGCGAGTTGTTTCTTAGCTTCTCAAAGAGCTGGAAGCAAGATGCTTTGGGGCCCAACTCGCCCTTTGGAAAGAAGCCTGCACATTGTGCCTTTGAGCTCTAGGGCAATGTAGTACACGCAGAGCAGAAGTTCTACTTCAGCCAGATTTGGCCTGCACAGAAACTGCTTTTCACAGGCCTTTGTAAGTGATGTTCCTGTAGGCTGTAAGAGCACTGTGCAGAGCGAGTTGTTTCTTAGCTTCCCAAAGAGCTGGAAGCAAGATGCTTTGGGGCCCAAGTCGCCCTTTGGAAAGAAGACTGCATGTTGTGCCTTTCAGCTCTAGGGCAATGTAGCACACCCAGAGCAGAAGTTCTACTTCAGCCAGATCAGGCCTTCAAAGAAACTGCGTTTCACAGGCCTTTGTAAGAGATGTTCCCGGTAGGCTGTAAGAGCACTGTGCAGAGCGAGCTGTTTCTTAGCTTCCCAAACAGCTGGAAGCAAGATGCTTTGGGGCCCAAGTCGCCCTTTGGAAAGAAGACTGCACTTTGTGCCTTTCAGCTCTAGGGCAATGTAGCACACCAGAGCAGAAGTTCTACTTCAGCCAGATCAGGCCTGCAAAGAAACTGCGTTTCACAGGCGTTTGTAAGAGATGTTTCCGGTAGGCTGTAAGAGCACTGTGCAGAGCGAGTTGTTTCTTAGCTTCCCAAAGAGCTGGAAGCAAGATGCTTTGGGGCCCAACTCGCCCTTTGGGAAGAAGCCTGCACGTTGTGCCTTTCAGCTCTAGGGCAATGTAGCACACGCAGAGCAGAAGTTCTACTTCAGCCAGATCAGGCCTGCAAGGAAACTGCTTTTCACAGGACTTTGTAAGTGATGTTCCAGTAGGCTGTAAGAGCACTGTGCAGAGCGAGTTGTTTCTTAGCTTCCCAAAGAGCTGGAAGCAAGATGCTTTGGGCCCAACTCGCCCTTTGGAAAGAAGCCTGTACGTTGTGCCTTTCAGCTCTAGGGCAGTGTAGCACACCCAGAGCAGAAGTTCTACTTCAGCCAGATCAGGCCTGCAAAGAAACTGCGTTTCACAGGCCTTTGTAAGATATGTTCCCGGTAGGCTGTAAGAGCACTGTGCAGAGCGAGTTGTTTCTTAGCTTCCCAAAGAGCTGGAAGCAAGATGCTTTTTGGCCCAACTCGCCCTTTGGAAAGAAGCCTGCACGTTGTGCCTTTCAGCTCTAGGGCCGTGTAGCACACCCAGAGCAGAAGTTCTAATCAGCCAGACCAGGCCTGCAAAGAAACTGCGTTTCCCAGGCCTTTGTAAGAGATGTTCCCGGTAGGCTGTAAGAGCACTGTGCAGAGCGAGTTGTTTCTTAGCTTCCCAAAGAGCTGGAAGCAAGATGCTTTGGGGCCCAAGTCGCCCTTTGGAAAGAATCCTGCACGTTGTGGCTTTCAGGTCTAGGGCAATGTAGCACACGCAGAGCATAAGTTCTACTTCAGCCAGATCAGGCCTGCAAAGAAACTGCGTTTCACAGGGCTTTGTCAGAGATGTTCCCGGTAGGCTGTAAGAGCACTGTGCAGAGCGAGTTGTTTCTTAGCTTCCCAATGAGCTGGAAGAAAGATGCTTAGGGGCCCAAGTTGCCCTTTGGAAAGAAGCCTGCACGTTGTGCATTTCAGCTCTAGGGCAATGTAGCACACGCAGAGCAGAAGTTCTACTTCAGCCACCTCAGGCCTGCAAATAAACTGCGTTTCAAAGGCCTTTGTAAGAGATGATCCCGGTAGGCTGTAAGAGCACTGTGCAGAGCGAGTTGTTTCTTAGCTTCCCAAAGAGCTGGAAGCAAGATGCTTTGGGGCCCAATTCGCCCTTTGGAAAGAAGCCTGCACCTTGTGCCTTTCGGCTCTAAGGCAATGTAGCACACCCAGAGCAGAAGTTCTACTTCAACCAGATCAGGCCTGCCAAGAAACTGCGTTTCACAGGCCTTTGTAAGAGATGCTCCCGGTAGGCTGTAAGAGAAGTGTGCAGAGCGAGTTGTTTCTTAGCTTCCCAAAGAGCTGGAAGCAAGATGCATTGGGGCCCCACTCGCCCTTTGGAAAGAAGCCTGCACGTTGTGCCTTTCAGCTCTAGGGCAATGTAGCACACCCAGAGGAGAAGTTCTACTTCAGCCAGATCAGGCCTGCAAGGAAACTGCTTTTCACATTCCTTTGTAAGTGATGTTCCGGTAGGCTGTAAGACCACTCTGCAGAGCGAGTTGTTTCTTAGCTTCTCACAGAGCTCGAAGCAAGATGCTTTGGGGCCCAACTCGCCCTTTGGAAAGAAGCCTGCACGTTGTGCCTTTCAACTCTAGGGCAATGTAGCACACGCAGAGCAGCAGTTCCACTTCAGCCACATCAGGCCTGCAAGGGAACTGCTTTTCACAGTCCTTTGTAAGTGATGATCCGGTAGGCGTAAGAGCACTGTGCAGAGCGAGTTGTTTCTTAGCTTCTCAAAGAGCTGGAAGCAAGATGCTTTGGGGCCCAACTCGCCCTTTGGAAAGAAGCCTGCACGTTGTGCCTTTCAGCACAAGGCCAATGCAGCACACCCAGAGCAGAAGTTCTACTTCAGCCAGATCAGGCCTGCAAAGAAACTGCGTTTCACAGGCATTGTAAGAGATGTTCCAAGTAGGCTGTAAGAGCACTGTGCAGAGCGAGTTGTTTCTTAGCTTCCCAAACAGCTGGAAGCAAGATGCTTTGGGGGCCAACCCGCCCTTTGGAAAGAAGCCTGCACGTTGTGCCTTTCAGCTCTAGGGCAATGTAGCACACGCAGAGCAGAAGTTCTACTTTAGCCAGATCAGGCCTGCAAAGAAACTCCGTTTCACAGGCCTTTGTAAGAGATGTTCCCGGTAGGCTGTAAGAGCACTGTGCAGAGCGAGTTGTTTCTTAGCTTCCCAAAGAGCTGGAAGCAAGATGCTTTGGGGCCCAACTCGCCCTTTGGAAAGAAGCCTGCACGTTGTGCCTTTCCGCTCAAGGGCAATGTAGCACACCCAGAGCAGAAGTTCTATTTCAGCCAGATCAGGCCTGCAAAGAAACTGCGTTTCACAGGCCTTTGTAAGAGATGTTCCCGGTAGGCTGTAAGAGCACTGTGCAGAGCGAGTTGTTTCTTAGCTTCCCAAAGAGATGGAAGCAAGATGCTTTGGGGCCCAACTCGCCCTTTGGAAAGAAGCCTGCACGTTGTGCCTTTCAGCTCTAGGGCAATGTAGCACACCCAGAGCACAAGTTCTACTTCAGCCAGATCAGGCCTTCAAAGAAACTGAGTTTCACAGGCCTTTGTAAGAGATGTTCCCGGTAGGCTGTAAGAGCACTGTGCAGAGCGAGTTGTTTCTTAGCTTCCCAAAGAGCTGGATGCAAGATGCTTTGGAGCCCAACTCGCCCTTTGGAAAGAAGCCTGCACGTTGTGCCTTTCAGCTCTAGGGCAATGTAGCACACCCAGAGCAGAAGTTCTACTTCAGCCAGATCAGGCCTTCAAAGAAACTGCGTTTCACAGGCCTTTGTAAGAGATGTTCCTGGTAGGCTGTAAGAGCACTGTGCAGAGCGAGTTGTTTCTTAGCTTCCCAAAGAGCTTGAAGCAAGATGCTTTGGGGCCCAACTCGCCCTTTGGAAAGAAGCCTGCACGTTGTGCCTTTCCGCTCTAGGGCAATGTAGCACACGCAGAGCAGAAGCTCTACTTCAGCCAGATCAGGCCTGCAAGGAAACTGCTTTTCGCAGGCCTTTGTAAGTGATGTTCCGGCAGGCTGTAAGAGCACTGTGCAGAGCGAGTTGTTTCTTAGCTTCCCAAAGAGCTGGAAGCAAGATGCTTTGGGGCCCAACTCACGCTTGGGAAGGAAGACTGCACGTTGTGCCTTTCAGCTCTAGGGCAAGGTAGCACACCCAGAGCAGAAGTTCTACTTCAGCCAGATCATGCCTGCAAAGAAACTGCGTTTCACAGGCCTTTGTAAGAGATGTTCCCGGTAGGCTGTAAGAGCACTGTGCAGAGCGAGTTGTTTCTTAGCTTCCCAAAGAGCTGGAAGCAAGATGCTTTGGGGCCCAACTCGACCTTTGGAAAGAAGCCTGCACGTTGTGCCTTTCAGCTCTTGGGCAATGTAGCACAAGAAGAGCAGAAGTTCTACTTCAGCCAGATCAGGCCTGCAAGGAAACTGCTTTTCACATGCCTTTGTAAGTGATGTTCCTGTAGGCTGTAAGAGCACTGTGCAGAGGGAGTTGTTTCTTAGCTTCCCAAAGAGCTGGAAGCAAGATGCTTTGGGGCCCAACTCGCCCTTTGGAAAGAAGCCTGCACGTTGTGCCTTTCAGCTCTAGGGCAATGTAGCACACGCAGAGCAGAAGTTCTACTTCAGCCAGATCAGGCCTGCAAATAAACTGCGTTTCACAGGCCTTTGTAAGAGATGTTCCTGGTAGGCTGTAAGAGCACTGTGCAGAGCGAGTTGTTTCTTAGCTTCCCAAAGAGCTGGAAGCAAGATGCTTTGGGGCCCAACACGCCTTTTGGAAAGAAGCCTGCACGTTGTGCCTTTCAGCTCTAGGGCAATGTAGCACACCCAGAGCAGAAGTTCTACTTCACCCAGATCAGGCCTGCAAAGAAACTGCGTTTCACAGGCCTTTGTAAGTTATGTTCCGGTAGACTGTAAGAGCACTGTGCAGAGCGAGTTGTTTCTTAGCTTCCCAAAGAGCTGGAAGCAAGATGCTTTGGGGCCCAACTCGCCCTTTGGAAAGAAGCCTGCACGTTGTGCCTTTCAGCTCTAGGGCAATGTAGCACACCCAGAGCAGAAGTTCTACTTCAGCCAGATCAGGCCTTCAAAGAAACTGCGTTTCACAGGCCTTTGTAAGAGATGTTCCTGGTAGGCTGTAAGAGCACCGTGCAGAGCGAGTTGTTTCTTAGCTTCCCAAAGAGCTGGAAGCAAAATGCTTTGGGGCCCAACTCGCCCTTTGGAAAGAAGCCTGCACGTTGTGCCTTTCCGCTCTAGGGCAATGTAGCACACGCAGAGCAGAAGCTCTACTTCAGCCAGATCAGGCCTGCAAGGAAACTGCTTTTCGCAGGCCTTTGTAAGTGATGTTCCGGTAGGCTGTAAGAGCACTGTGCAGAGCGAGAAGTTTCTTAGCTTCCCAAAGAGCTGGAAGCAAGATGCTTTGGGGCCCAACTCACCCTTTGGAAGGAAGCCTGCACCTTGTGCCTCTCAGCTCTAGGGCAAGGTAGCACACCCAGAGCAGAAGTTCTACTTCAGCCAGATCAGGCCTGCAAAGAAACTGCGTTTCACAGGCCTTTTTAAGAGATGTTCCCGGTAGGCTGTAAGAGCGCTGTGCAGAGCGAGTTGTTTCTTAGCTTCCCAAAGAGCTGGAAGCAAGATGCTTTGGGGCCCAACTCGCCCTTTGGAAAGAAGCCTGCACGTTGTGCCTTTCAGCTCTTGGGCAATGTAGCACAAGCAGAGCAGAAGTTCTACTTCAGCCAGATCAGGCCTGCAAGGAAACTGCTTTTCACATGCCTTTGTAAGTGATGTTCCTGTAGGCTGTAAGAGCACTGTGCAGAGGGAGGTGTTTCTTAGCTTCCCAAAGAGCTGGAAGCAAGATTCTTTGGGGCCCAACTCGCCCTTTGGAAAGAAGCCTGCACGTTGTGCCTTTCAGCTCTAGGGCAATGTAGCACACGCAGAGCAGAAGTTCTACTTCAGCCAGATCAGGCCTGCAAAGAAACTGCATTTCACAGGCCTTTGTAAGCGATGCTACCGGTAGACTGTAAGAGCACTGTGCAGAGCGAGTTGTTTCTTAGCTTCCCAAAGAGCTGGAAGCAAGATGCTTTGGGGCCCAACTCGCCCTTTGGAAAGTAGCCTACACGTTGTGCCTTTCTGCTCTTGGGCAATGTAGCACAAGCAGAGCAGAAGTTCTACTTCAGCCAAATCAGGCCTGCAAGGAAACTGCTTTACACATGCCTTTGTAAGTGATGTTCCTGTAGGCTGTAAGAGCACTGTGCAGAGGGAGTTGTTTCTTAGCTTCCCAAAGAGCTGGAAGCAAGATTCTTTGGCGCCCAACTCGCCCTTTGGAAAGAAGCCTGCACGTTGTGCCTTTCAGCTCTAGGGCAATGTAGCACACGCAGAGCAGAAGTTCTACTTCAGCCAGATCAGGCCTGCAAAGAAACTGCGTTTCACAGGCCTTTGTAAGCGATGTTCCCGGTAGACTGTAAGAGCACTGTGCAGAGCGAGTTGTTTCTTAGCTTCCCAAAGAGCTGGAAGCAAGATGCTTTGTGGCCCAACTCGCACTTTGGAAAGAACCCTGCACGTTGTGCCTTTCAGCTCTAGGGCAGTGTAGCACACCCAGAGCAGAAGTTCTACTTCAGCCAGATCAGGCCTTCAAAGAAACTGCGTTTCACAGGCCTTTGTAAGAGATGTTCCCGGTAGGCTGTAAGAGCACTCTGCAGAGCGAGTTGTTTCTTAGCTTCCCAAAGAGATGGAACCAAGATGCTTTGGGGCCCAACTCGCCTTTTGGAAAGAAGACTGCACGTTGTGCCTTTCAGCTCTAGGGCAATGTAGCACACCCAGAGTAGAAGTTCTACTTCAGCCAGATAAGGCCTTCAAAGAAACTGCGTTTCACAGGCCTTTGTAAGTGATGTTCCGGTAGGCTGTAAGAGCACTGTGCAGAGCGAGTTGTTTCTTAGCTTCCCAAAGAGCTGGAAGCAAGATGCTTTGGGGCCCAACTGGTCCTTTGGAAAGAAGCCTGCAGGTTGTGCCTTTCAGCTCTAGGACAATGTAGCACACGCAGAGCAGAAGTTCTACTTCAGCCAGATCAGGCCTGCAAAGAAACTGCGTTTCACAGGCCTTTGTAAGAGATGTTCCCGGTAGGCTGTAAGAGCACTGTGCAGAGCGAGTTGTTTCTTAGCTTCCCAACGAGCTGGAAGCAACATGCTTTGGGGCCCAACTCGCCCTTTATAAGGAAGCCTGCACGTTGTGCCTTTCAGCTCTAGGGCAATGTAGCACACGCAGAGCAGAAGTTCTACTTCAGCCAGATCAGGCCTGCAAAGAAACTGAGTTTCACAGGCCTTTGTAAGCGATGTTCCGGTAGTCTGTAAGAGCACTGTGCAGAGCGAGTTGTTTCTTAGCTTCCCAAAGAGCTGGAAGCAAGATGCTTTGGGGCCCAACTCGCCCTTTGGAAAGAAGACTGCACGTTGTGCCTTTCAGCTCTAGGGCCGTGTAGAACACCCAGAGCAGAAGTTCTACTTCAGCCAGATCCGGCCTGCAAAGAAACTGCGTTTCACAGGCATTTGTAAGAGATGTTCCCGGTAGGCTGTAAGAGCACTGTGCAGAGTGAGTTGTTTCGTAGATTCCCAAAGAACTGGAAGCAAGATGCTTTGGGGCCCAACTCGCCCTTTCGAAAAAAGCCTGCACGTTGTGCCTTGCAGCTCTAAGTCACTGCAGCACACGCGGAGCAGAAGTTCTACTTCCGCCAGAGCAGGCCTGCAAAGAAACTGCGTTTCACAGGCCTTTGTAAGAGATGTTCCCGGTAGGCTGTAAGAGCACTGTGCAGAGCGAGTTGTTTCTTAGCTTCCCAAAGAGCTGGAAGCAAGATGCTTTGGGTTTCAACTCGCCCTTTGGAAAGAGGCCTGCAGGCTGTGCTTTTCAGCTCTAGGGCAATGTAGCACACCCAGAGCCGAAGTTCTACTTCAGCCAGATCAGGCCTGCAAAGAAACTGCGTTTCACTGGCCTTTGTAAGAGATGTTCCCGGTAGGCTGTAAGAGCACTGTGCAGAGCGAGTTGTTTCTTAGCTTCCCAAAGAGCTGGAAGCAAGATGCTTTGGGGCCCAACTCGCCCTTTGGAAAGAAGCCTGCACGTTGTGCATTTCCGCTCAAGGGCAATGTAGCACACCCAGAGCAGAAGTTCTACTTCAGCCAGATCAGGCCTGCAAAGAAACTGCGTTTCACAGGCCGTTGTAAGAGATGCTCCCGGTAGGCTGTAAGAGCACTGCGCAGAGTGAGTTGTTTCTTAGCTTCCCAAAGAGCTGGAAGCAAGATGCTTTGGGGCCCAACTCGCCCTTTGGAAAGAAGCCTGCACGTTGTGCCTTTCAGCTCTAGGGCAATGTAGCACACCCAGAGCACAAGTACTACTTCAGCCAGATCAGGCCTGCAAAGAAACTGCGTTTCACAGGCCTTTGTAAGCGATGTTCCCGGTAGGCTGTAAGAGCACTGTGCAGAGCGAGTTGTTTCTTAGCTTCCCAAAGAGCTGGAAGCAAGATGCTTTGGGGTCCAACTCGCCCTTTGGTAAGAAGCCTGCACGTTGTGCCGTTCAGCTCTAGGGCCATGTAGCACACCCTGAGCAGAATTTCTACTTCAGCCAGATCAGGCCAGCAAAGAAACTGCGTTTCACAGGCCTTTGTAAGCGATGTTCCCGGTAGGCTGTAAGAGCACTGTGCAGAGCGAGTTGTTTCTTAGCTTCCCAAAGAGCTGGAAGCAAAATGCTTTGGGGCCCAACTCGCCCTTTGGAAAGAAGCCTGCACGTTGTGCCTTTCCCCTCTAGGGCAATGTAGCACACGCAGAGCAGAAGCTCTACTTCAGCCAGATCAGGCCTGCAAGGAAACTGCTTTTCGCAGGCCTTTGTAAGTGATGTTCCGGTAGGCTGTAAGAGCACTGTGCAGAGCGAGCTGTTTCTTAGCTTCCCAAAGAGCTGGAAGCAAGATGCTTTGGGGCCCAACTCACCCTTTGGAAGGAAGCCTGCACCTTGTGCCTCTCAGCTCTAGGGCAAGGTAGCACACCCAGAGCAGAAGTTCTACTTCAGCCAGATCAGGCCTGCAAAGAAACAGCGTTTCACAGGCCTTTGTAAGAGATGCTCCCGGTAGGCTGTAAGAGCATTGTGCAGAGCGAGTTGTTTCTTAGCTTCCCAAAGAGCTGGAAGCAAGATGCTTTGGGACCCAACTCGCCCTTTGGAAAGAAGCCTGCACATTGTGCCTTTCAGCTCTTGGGCAATGTAGCACAAGCAGAGCAGAAGTTCTACTTCAGCCAGATCAGGCCTGCAAGGAAACTGCTTTTCACATGCCTTTGTAAGTGATGTTCCCGGTAGGCTGTAAGAGCACTGTGCAGAGGGAGTTGTTTCTTAGCTTCCCAAAGAGCTGGAAGCAAGATTCTTTGGGGCCCAACTCGCCCTTTGGAAAGAAGCCTGCACGTTGTGCCTTTCAGCTCTAGGGCAATGTAGCACACGCAGAGCAGAAGTTCTACTTCAGCCAGATCAGGCCTGCAAAGAAACTGCGTTTCACAGGCCTTTGTAAGCGATGCTCCCGGTAGACTGTAAGAGCACTGTGCAGAGCGAGTTGTTTCTTAGCTTCCCAAAGAGCTGGAAGCAAGATGCTTTGGGGCCCAACTCGCCCTTTGGAAAGAAGCCTACACGTTGTGCCTTTCTGCTCTTGGGCAATGTAGCACAAGCAGAGCAGAAGTTCTACTTCAGCCAAATCAGGCCTGCAAGGAAACTGCTTTACACATGCCTTTGTAAGTGATGTTCCTGTAGGCTGTAAGAGCACTGTGCAGAGGGAGTTGTTTCTTAGCTTCCCAAAGAGCTGGAAGCAAGATTCTTTGGGGCCCAACTCGCCCTTTGGAAAGAAGCCTGCACGTTGTGCCTTTCAGCTCTAGGGCAATGTAGCACACGCAGAGCAGAAGTTCTACTTCAGCCAGATCAGGCCTGCAAAGAAACTGCGTTTCACAGGCCTTTGTAAGCGATGTTCCCGGTAGACTGTAAGAGCACTGTGCAGAGCGAGTTGTTTCTTAGCTTCCCAAAGAGCTGGAAGCAAGATGCTTTGGGGCCCAACTCGCCCTTTGGAAAGAAGCCTGCACGTTGTGCCTTTCCGCTCTAGGGCAATGTAGCACACGCAGAGCAGAAGTTCTACTTCAGCCAGATCAGGCCTGCAAGCAAACTGCTTTTCACAGGCCTTTGTAAGTGATGTTCCGGTAGGCTGTAAGAGCACTGTGCAGAGCGAGTTGTTTCTTAGCTTCCCAAAGAGCTGGAAGCAAGATGATTTGGGGCCCAACTCGCCCTTTGGAAAGAAGCCTGCACGTTGTGCCTTTCAGCTCTAGGGCAATGTAGCACACGCAGAGCAGAAGTTCTAGTTCAGCCAGATCAGGCCTGCAAAGAAACTGCGTTTCACAGGCCTTTGTAAGAGATGTTCCTGGTAGGCTGCAAGAGCACTGTGCAGAGCGAGTTGTTTCTTAGCTTCCCAAAGAGCTGGAAGCAAGATTCTTTTTGGCCCGACTTGCCCTTTGGAAAGAAGCCTCCACGTTGTGCCTTTCAGCTCTAGGGCCGTGTAGCACACGCAGAGGAGAAGTTCTGCTTCAGCCAGATCAGTCCTGCAAAGAAACTGCGTTTCCCAGGCCTTTGTAAGAGATGTTCCCGGTAGGCTGTAAGAGCACTGTGCAGAGCGAGTTGTTTCTTAGCTTCCCAAAGAGCTGGAAGCAAGATGCTTTGGGGCCCAACTCGCCCTTTGGAAAGAAGCCTGCACGTTGTGCCTTTCCGCTCTAGGGCAATGTAGCACACGCAGAGAAGAAGCTCTACTTCAGCCAGATCAGGCCTGCAAGGAAACTGCTTTTCGCAGGCCTTTGTAAGTGATGTTCCGGTAGGCTGTAAGAGCACTGTGCAGAGCGAGCTGTTTCTTAGCTTCCCAAAGAGCTGGAAGCAAGATGCTTTGGGGCCCAACTCACCCTTTGGAAGGAAGCCTGCACCTTGTGCCTCTCAGCTCTAGGGCAAGGTAGCACACCCAGAGCAGAAGTTCTACTTCAGCCAGATCAGGCCTGCAAAGAAACTGCGTTTCACAGGCCTTTGTAAGAGATGTTCCCGGTAGGCTGTAAGAGCACTGTGCAGAGCGAGTTGTTTCTTAGCTTCCCAAAGAGATGGAAGCAAGATGCTTTCGGGCCCAACTCGCCCTTTGGAAAGAAGCCTGCACGTTGTGCCTTTCAGCTCTTGGGCAATGTAGCACAAGCAGAGCAGAAGTTCTACTTCAGCCAGATCAGGCCTGCAAGGAAACTGCTTTTCACATGCCTTTGTAAGTGATGTTCCTGTAGGCTGTAAGAGCACTGTGCAGAGGGAGTTGTTTCTTAGCTTCCCAAAAAGCTGGAAGCAAGATTCTTTGGGGCCCAACTCGCCCTTTGGAAAGAAGCCTGCACGTTGTGCCTTTCAGC
This sequence comes from Equus caballus, assembly GCF_041296265.1. NCBI lineage: Eukaryota > Metazoa > Chordata > Mammalia > Perissodactyla > Equidae > Equus > Equus caballus. The sequence goes on along the minus strand of NC_091688.1, from coordinate 49,747,965 downwards.
TCTAGGGCAATGTAGCACACGCAGAGCAGAAGTTCTACTTCAGCCAGATCAGGCCTGCAAAGAAACTGCGTTTCACAGGCCTTTGTAAGCGATGTTCCCGGTAGACTGTAAGAGCACTGTGCAGAGCGAGTTGTTTCTTAGCTTCCCAAAGAGCTGGAAGCAAGATGCTTTGGGGCCCAACTCACCCTTTGGAAGGAAGCCTGCACCTTGTGCCTTTCAGCTCTAGGGCAAGGTAGCACACCCAGAGCAGAAGTTCTACTTCAGCCAGATCACGCATGCAAAGAAACTGCGTTTCACAGGCCTTTTTAAGAGATGTTCCCGGTAGGCTGTAAGAGCACTGTGCAGAGCGAGTTGTTTCTTAGCTTCCCAAAGAGCTGGAAGCAAGATGCTTTGGGGCCCAACTCGCCCTTTGGAAAGAAGCCTACACGTTGTGCCTTTCTGCTCTTGGGCAATGTAGCACAAGCAGAGCAGAAGTTCTACTTCAGCCAGATCAGGCCTGCAAGGAAACTGCTTTACACATGCCTTTGTAAGTGATGTTCCTGTAGGCTGTAAGAGCACTGTGCAGAGGGAGTTGTTTCTTAGCTTCCCAAAGAGCTGGAAGCAAGATTCTTTGGGGCCCAACTCGCCCTTTGGAAAGAAGCCTGCACGTTGTGCCTTTCCGCTCTAGGGCAATGTAGCACACGCAGAGCAGAAGCTCTACTTCAGCCAGATAAGGCCTGCAAGGAAACTGCGTTTCACAGACCTTTGTAAGTGATGTTCCGGTAGGCTGTAAGAGCACTGTGCAGAGCGAGCTGTTTCTTAGCTTCCCAAAGAGCTGGAAGCAAGATGCTTTGGGGCCCAACTCACCCTTTGGAAGGAAGCCTGCACCTTGTGCCTCTCAGCTCTAGGGCAAGGTAGCACACCCAGAGCAGAAGTTCTACTTCAGCCAGATCAGGCCTGCAAAGAAACTGCGTTTCACAGGCCTTTGTAAGAGATGCTCCCGGTAGGCTGTAAGAGCACTGTGCAGAGCGAGTTGTTTCTTAGCTTCCCAAAGAGCTGGAAGCAAGATGCTTTGGGACCCAACTCGCCCTTTGGAAAGAAGCCTGCACATTGTGCCTTTCAGCTCTTGGGCAATGTAGCACAAGCAGAGCAGAAGTTCTACTTCAGCCAGATCAGGCCTGCAAGGAAACTGCTTTTCACATGCCTTTGTAAGTGATGTTCCTGTAGGCTGTAAGAGCACTGTGCAGAGGGAGTTGTTTCTTAGCTTCCCAAAGAGCTGGAAGCAAGATTCTTTGGGGCCCAACTCGCCCTTTGGAAAGAAGCCTGCACGTTGTGCCTTTCAGCTCTAGGGCAATGTAGCACACGCAGAGCAGAAGTTCTACTTCAGCCAGATCAGGCCTGCAAAGAAACTGCGTTTCACATGCCTTTGTAAGCGATGCTCCCGGTAGACTGTAAGAGCACTGTGCAGAGCGAGTTGTTTCTTAGCTTCCCAAAGAGCTGGAAGCAAGATGCTTTGGGGCCCAACTCGCCCTTTATAAGGAAGCCTGCACGTTTCGCCTTTCAGCTCTAGGGCCATGTAGCACACCCAGAGCAGAAGTTCTACTTCCTCCAGATCAGGCCTGCAAAGAAACTGCGTTTCACAGGGCTTTGTAAGAGATGTTCCCGATAGGCTGTAAGAGCAGTGTGCAGAGCGAGTTGTTTCTTAGCGTCCCAAAGAGCTGGAAGCAAGATGCTTTGGGGCCCAACTCGCCCTTTGGAAGGAATCCTGCACGTTGTGCCTTTCAGCTCTAGGGCAATGTAGCACACGCAGAGCAGAAGTTCTACTTCAGCCAGATGAGGCCTTCAAAGAAACTGCGTTTCACAGGCCTTTGTAAGAGATGTTCGTGGTAGGCTGTAAGAGCACTGTGCAGAGCGAGTTGTTTCTTAGCTTCCCAAAGAGCTGGAAGCAAGATTCGTTGGGGCCCAACTCGCCCTTTGGAAAGAAGCCTGCACGTTGTGCCTTTCCACTCTAGGGCAATGTAGCACACGCAGAGCAGAAGCTCTACTTCAGCCAGATCAGGCCTGCAAGGAAACTGCGTTTCACAGGCCTTTGTAAGTGATGTTCCGGTAGGCTGTAAGAGCACTGTGCAGAGCGAGCTGTTTCTTAGCTTCCCAAAGAGCTGGAAGCAAGATGCTTTGGGGCCCAACTCACCCTTTGGAAGGAAGCCTGCACCTTGTGCCTCTCAGCTCTAGGGCAAGGTAGCACACCCAGAGCAGAAGTTCTACTTCAGCCAGATCAGGCCTGCAAAGAAACTGCGTTTCACAGGCCTTTGTAAGAGATGCTCCCGGTAGGCTGTAAGAGCACTGTGCAGAGCGAGTTGTTTCTTAGCTTCCCAACGAGCTGGAAGCAACATGCTTTGGGGCCCAACTCGCCCTTTATAAGGAAGCCTGCACGTTTCGCCTTTCAGCTCTAGGGCCATGTAGCACACCCAGAGCAGAAGTTCTACTTCCTCCAGACCAGGCCTGCAAAGAAACTGCGTTTCACAGGCCTTTGTAAGAGATGTTCCCGATAGGCTGTAAGAGCAGTGTGCAGAGCGAGTTGTTTCTTAGCGTCCCAAAGAGCTGGAAGCAAGATGCTTTGGGGCCCAACTCGCCCTTTGGAAAGTAGCCTACACGTTGTGCCTTTCTGCTCTTGGGCAATGTAGCACAAGCAGAGCAGAAGTTCTACTTCAGCCAAATCAGGCCTGCAAGGAAACTGCTTTACACATGCCTTTGTAAGTGATGTTCCTGTAGGCTGTAAGAGCACTGTGCAGAGGGAGTTGTTTCTTAGCTTCCCAAAGAGCTGGAAGCAAGATTCTTTGGCGCCCAACTCGCCCTTTGGAAAGAAGCCTGCACGTTGTGCCTTTCAGCTCTAGGGCAATGTAGCACACGCAGAGCAGAAGTTCTACTTCAGCCAGATCAGGCCTGCAAAGAAACTGCGTTTCACAGGCCTTTGTAAGCGATGTTCCCGGTAGACTGTAAGAGCACTGTGCAGAGCGAGTTGTTTCTTAGCTTCCCAAAGAGCTGGAAGCAAGATGCTTTGGGGCCCAACTCGCACTTTGGAAAGAACCCTGCACGTTGTGCCTTTCAGCTCTAGGGCAGTGTAGCACACCCAGAGCAGAAGTTCTACTTCAGCCAGATCAGGCCTTCAAAGAAACTGCGTTTCACAGGCATTTGTAAGAGATGTTCCCGGTAGGCTGTAAGAGCACTCTGCAGAGCGAGTTGTTTCTTAGCTTCCCAAAGAGATGGAACCAAGATGCTTTGGGGCCCAACTCGCCTTTTGGAAAGAAGACTGCACGTTGTGCCTTTCAGCTCTAGGGCAATGTAGCACACCCAGAGTAGAAGTTCTACTTCAGCCAGATAAGGCCTTCAAAGAAACTGCGTTTCACAGGCCTTTGTAAGTGATGTTCCGGTAGGCTGTAAGAGCACTGTGCAGAGCGAGTTGTTTCTTAGCTTCCCAAAGAGCTGGAAGCAAGATGCTTTGGGGCCCAACTGGTCCTTTGGAAAGAAGCCTGCAGGTTGTGCCTTTCAGCTCTAGGACAATGTAGCACACGCAGAGCAGAAGTTCTACTTCAGCCAGATCAGGCCTGCAAAGAAACTGCGTTTCACAGGCCTTTGTAAGAGATGTTCCCGGTAGGCTGTAAGAGCACTGTGCAGAGCGAGTTGTTTCTTAGCTTCCCAACGAGCTGGAAGCAACATGCTTTGGGGCCCAACTCGCCCTTTATAAGGAAGCCTGCACGTTGTGCCTTTCAGCTCTAGGGCAATGTAGCACACGCAGAGCAGAAGTTCTACTTCAGCCAGATCAGGCCTGCAAAGAAACTGAGTTTCACAGGCCTTTGTAAGCGATGTTCCGGTAGTCTGTAAGAGCACTGTGCAGAGCGAGTTGTTTCTTAGCTTCCCAAAGAGCTGGAAGCAAGATGCTTTGGGGCCCAACTCGCCCTTTGGAAAGAAGACTGCACGTTGTGCCTTTCAGCTCTAGGGCCGTGTAGAACACCCAGAGCAGAAGTTCTACTTCAGCCAGATCCGGCCTGCAAAGAAACTGCGTTTCACAGGCATTTGTAAGAGATGTTCCCGGTAGGCTGTAAGAGCACTGTGCAGAGTGAGTTGTTTCGTAGCTTCCCAAAGAACTGGAAGCAAGATGCTTTGGGGCCCAACTCGCCCTTTCGAAAAAAGCCTGCACGTTGTGCCTTGCAGCTCTAAGTCACTGCAGCACACGCGGAGCAGAAGTTCTACTTCCGCCAGAGCAGGCCTGCAAAGAAACTGCGTTTCACAGGCCTTTGTAAGAGATGTTCCCGGTAGGCTGTAAGAGCACTGTGCAGAGCGAGTTGTTTCTTAGCTTCCCAAAGAGCTGGAAGCAAGATGCTTTGGGTTTCAACTCGCCCTTTGGAAAGAGGCCTGCAGGCTGTGCCTTTCAGCTCTAGGGCAATGTAGCACACCCAGAGCCGAAGTTCTACTTCAGCCAGATCAGGCCTGCAAAGAAACTGCGTTTCACTGGCCTTTGTAAGAGATGTTCCCGGTAGGCTGTAAGAGCACTGTGCAGAGCGAGTTGTTTCTTAGCTTCCCAAAGAGCTGGAAGCAAGATGCTTTGGGGCCCAACTCGCCCTTTGGAAAGAAGCCTGCACGTTGTGCATTTCCGCTCAAGGGCAATGTAGCACACCCAGAGCAGAAGTTCTACTTCAGCCAGATCAGGCCTGCAAAGAAACTGCGTTTCACAGGCCGTTGTAAGAGATGCTCCCGGTAGGCTGTAAGAGCACTGCGCAGAGTGAGTTGTTTCTTAGCTTCCCAAAGAGCTGGAAGCAAGATGCTTTGGGGCCCAACTCGCCCTTTGGAAAGAAGCCTGCACGTTGTGCCTTTCAGCTCTAGGGCAATGTAGCACACCCAGAGCACAAGTACTACTTCAGCCAGATCAGGCCTGCAAAGAAACTGCGTTTCACAGGCCTTTGTAAGCGATGTTCCCGGTAGGCTGTAAGAGCACTGTGCAGAGCGAGTTGTTTCTTAGCTTCCCAAAGAGCTGGAAGCAAGATGCTTTGGGGTCCAACTCGCCCTTTGGTAAGAAGCCTGCACGTTGTGCCGTTCAGCTCTAGGGCCATGTAGCACACCCTGAGCAGAATTTCTACTTCAGCCAGATCAGGCCAGCAAAGAAACTGCGTTTCACAGGCCTTTGTAAGCGATGTTCCCGGTAGGCTGTAAGAGCACTGTGCAGAGCGAGTTGTTTCTTAGCTTCCCAAAGAGCTGGAAGCAAAATGCTTTGGGGCCCAACTCGCCCTTTGGAAAGAAGCCTGCACGTTGTGCCTTTCCCCTCTAGGGCAATGTAGCACACGCAGAGCAGAAGCTCTACTTCAGCCAGATCAGGCCTGCAAGGAAACTGCTTTTCGCAGGCCTTTGTAAGTGATGTTCCGGTAGGCTGTAAGAGCACTGTGCAGAGCGAGCTGTTTCTTAGCTTCCCAAAGAGCTGGAAGCAAGATGCTTTGGGGCCCAACTCACCCTTTGGAAGGAAGCCTGCACCTTGTGCCTCTCAGCTCTAGGGCAAGGTAGCACACCCAGAGCAGAAGTTCTACTTCAGCCAGATCAGGCCTGCAAAGAAACAGCGTTTCACAGGCCTTTGTAAGAGATGCTCCCGGTAGGCTGTAAGAGCATTGTGCAGAGCGAGTTGTTTCTTAGCTTCCCAAAGAGCTGGAAGCAAGATGCTTTGGGACCCAACTCGCCCTTTGGAAAGAAGCCTGCACATTGTGCCTTTCAGCTCTTGGGCAATGTAGCACAAGCAGAGCAGAAGTTCTACTTCAGCCAGATCAGGCCTGCAAGGAAACTGCTTTTCACATGCCTTTGTAAGTGATGTTCCCGGTAGGCTGTAAGAGCACTGTGCAGAGGGAGTTGTTTCTTAGCTTCCCAAAGAGCTGGAAGCAAGATTCTTTGGGGCCCAACTCGCCCTTTGGAAAGAAGCCTGCACGTTGTGCCTTTCAGCTCTAGGGCAATGTAGCACACGCAGAGCAGAAGTTCTACTTCAGCCAGATCAGGCCTGCAAAGAAACTGCGTTTCACAGGCCTTTGTAAGTGATGTTCCGGTAGGCTGTAAGAGCACTGTGCAGAGCGAGTTGTTTCTTAGCTTCCCAAAGAGCTGGAAGCAAGATGCTTTGGGGCCCAACTGGTCCTTTGGAAAGAAGCCTGCAGGTTGTGCCTTTCAGCTCTAGGACAATGTAGCACACGCAGAGCAGAAGTTCTACTTCAGCCAGATCAGGCCTGCAAAGAAACTGCGTTTCACAGGCCTTTGTAAGAGATGTTCCCGGTAGGCTGTAAGAGCACTGTGCAGAGCGAGTTGTTTCTTAGCTTCCCAACGAGCTGGAAGCAACATGCTTTGGGGCCCAACTCGCCCTTTATAAGGAAGCCTGCACGTTGTGCCTTTCAGCTCTAGGGCAATGTAGCACACGCAGAGCAGAAGTTCTACTTCAGCCAGATCAGGCCTGCAAAGAAACTGAGTTTCACAGGCCTTTGTAAGCGATGTTCCGGTAGTCTGTAAGAGCACTGTGCAGAGCGAGTTGTTTCTTAGCTTCCCAAAGAGCTGGAAGCAAGATGCTTTGGGGCCCAACTCGCCCTTTGGAAAGAAGACTGCACGTTGTGCCTTTCAGCTCTAGGGCCGTGTAGCACACCCAGAGCAGAAGTTCTACTTCAGCCAGATCCGGCCTGCAAAGAAACTGCGTTTCACAGGCATTTGTAAGAGATGTTCCCGGTAGGCTGTAAGAGCACTGTGCAGAGTGAGTTGTTTCGTAGCTTCCCAAAGAACTGGAAGCAAGATGCTTTGGGGCCCAACTCGCCCTTTCGAAAAAAGCCTGCACGTTGTGCCTTGCAGCTCTAAGTCACTGCAGCACACGCGGAGCAGAAGTTCTACTTCCGCCAGAGCAGGCCTGCAAAGAAACTGCGTTTCACAGGCCTTTGTAAGAGATGTTCCCGGTAGGCTGTAAGAGCACTGTGCAGAGCGAGTTGTTTCTTAGCTTCCCAAAGAGCTGGAAGCAAGATGCTTTGGGTTTCAACTCGCCCTTTGGAAAGAGGCCTGCAGGCTGTGCCTTTCAGCTCTAGGGCAATGTAGCACACCCAGAGCCGAAGTTCTACTTCAGCCAGATCAGGCCTGCAAAGAAACTGCGTTTCACTGGCCTTTGTAAGAGATGTTCCCGGTAGGCTGTAAGAGCACTGTGCAGAGCGAGTTGTTTCTTAGCTTCCCAAAGAGCTGGAAGCAAGATGCTTTGGGGCCCAACTCGCCCTTTGGAAAGAAGCCTGCACGTTGTGCATTTCCGCTCAAGGGCAATGTAGCACACCCAGAGCAGAAGTTCTACTTCAGCCAGATCAGGCCTGCAAAGAAACTGCGTTTCACAGGCCGTTGTAAGAGATGCTCCCGGTAGGCTGTAAGAGCACTGCGCAGAGTGAGTTGTTTCTTAGCTTCCCAAAGAGCTGGAAGCAAGATGCTTTGGGGCCCAACTCGCCCTTTGGAAAGAAGCCTGCACGTTGTGCCTTTCAGCTCTAGGGCAATGTAGCACACCCAGAGCACAAGTACTACTTCAGCCAGATCAGGCCTGCAAAGAAACTGCGTTTCACAGGCCTTTGTAAGCGATGTTCCCGGTAGGCTGTAAGAGCACTGTGCAGAGCGAGTTGTTTCTTAGCTTCCCAAAGAGCTGGAAGCAAGATGCTTTGGGGTCCAACTCGCCCTTTGGTAAGAAGCCTGCACGTTGTGCCGTTCAGCTCTAGGGCCATGTAGCACACCCTGTGCAGAATTTCTACTTCAGCCAGATCAGGCCAGCAAAGAAACTGCGTTTCACAGGCCTTTGTAAGCGATGTTCCCGGTAGGCTGTAAGAGCACTGTGCAGAGCGAGTTGTTTCTTAGCTTCCCAAAGAGCTGGAAGCAAAATGCTTTGGGGCCCAACTCGCCCTTTGGAAAGAAGCCTGCACGTTGTGCCTTTCCCCTCTAGGGCAATGTAGCACACGCAGAGCAGAAGCTCTACTTCAGCCAGATCAGGCCTGCAAGGAAACTGCTTTTCGCAGGCCTTTGTAAGTGATGTTCCGGTAGGCTGTAAGAGCACTGTGCAGAGCGAGCTGTTTCTTAGCTTCCCAAAGAGCTGGAAGCAAGATGCTTTGGGGCCCAACTCACCCTTTGGAAGGAAGCCTGCACCTTGTGCCTCTCAGCTCTAGGGCAAGGTAGCACACCCAGAGCAGAAGTTCTACTTCAGCCAGATCAGGCCTGCAAAGAAACAGCGTTTCACAGGCCTTTGTAAGAGATGCTCCCGGTAGGCTGTAAGAGCATTGTGCAGAGCGAGTTGTTTCTTAGCTTCCCAAAGAGCTGGAAGCAAGATGCTTTGGGACCCAACTCGCCCTTTGGAAAGAAGCCTGCACATTGTGCCTTTCAGCTCTTGGGCAATGTAGCACAAGCAGAGCAGAAGTTCTACTTCAGCCAGATCAGGCCTGCAAGGAAACTGCTTTTCACATGCCTTTGTAAGTGATGTTCCCGGTAGGCTGTAAGAGCACTGTGCAGAGGGAGTTGTTTCTTAGCTTCCCAAAGAGCTGGAAGCAAGATTCTTTGGGGCCCAACTCGCCCTTTGGAAAGAAGCCTGCACGTTGTGCCTTTCAGCTCTAGGGCAATGTAGCACACGCAGAGCAGAAGTTCTACTTCAGCCAGATCAGGCCTGCAAAGAAACTGCGTTTCACAGGCCTTTGTAAGCGATGCTCCCGGTAGACTGTAAGAGCACTGTGCAGAGCGAGTTGTTTCTTAGCTTCCCAAAGAGCTGGAAGCAAGATGCTTTGGGGCCCAACTCGCCCTTTGGAAAGAAGCCTACACGTTGTGCCTTTCTGCTCTTGGGCAATGTAGCACAAGCAGAGCAGAAGTTCTACTTCAGCCAAATCAGGCCTGCAAGGAAACTGCTTTACACATGCCTTTGTAAGTGATGTTCCTGTAGGCTGTAAGAGCACTGTGCAGAGGGAGTTGTTTCTTAGCTTCCCAAAGAGCTGGAAGCAAGATTCTTTGGGGCCCAACTCGCCCTTTGGAAAGAAGCCTGAACGTTGTGCCTTTCAGCTCTAGGGCAATGTAGCACACGCAGAGCAGAAGTTCTACTTCAGCCAGATCAGGCCTGCAAAGAAACTGCGTTTCACAGGCCTTTGTAAGCGATGTTCCCGGTAGACTGTAAGAGCACTGTGCAGAGCGAGTTGTTTCTTAGCTTCCCAAAGAGCTGGAAGCAAGATGCTTTGGGGCCCAACTCGCCCTTTGGAAAGAAGCCTGCACGTTGTGCCTTTCCGCTCTAGGGCAATGTAGCACACGCAGAGCAGAAGTTCTACTTCAGCCAGATCAGGCCTGCAAGCAAACTGCTTTTCACAGGCCTTTGTAAGTGATGTTCCGGTAGGCTGTAAGAGCACTGTGCAGAGCGAGTTGTTTCTTAGCTTCCCAAAGAGCTGGAAGCAAGATGATTTGGGGCCCAACTCGCCCTTTGGAAAGAAGCCTGCACGTTGTGCCTTTCAGCTCTAGGGCAATGTAGCACACGCAGAGCAGAAGTTCTAGTTCAGCCAGATCAGGCCTGCAAAGAAACTGCGTTTCACAGGCCTTTGTAAGAGATGTTCCTGGTAGGCTGCAAGAGCACTGTGCAGAGCGAGTTGTTTCTTAGCTTCCCAAAGAGCTGGAAGCAAGATTCTTTTTGGCCCGACTTGCCCTTTGGAAAGAAGCCTCCACGTTGTGCCTTTCAGCTCTAGGGCCGTGTAGCACACGCAGAGGAGAAGTTCTGCTTCAGCCAGATCAGTCCTGCAAAGAAACTGCGTTTCCCAGGCCTTTGTAAGAGATGTTCCCGGTAGGCTGTAAGAGCACTGTGCAGAGCGAGTTGTTTCTTAGCTTCCCAAAGAGCTGGAAGCAAGATGCTTTGGGGCCCAACTCGCCCTTTGGAAAGAAGCCTGCACGTTGTGCCTTTCCGCTCTAGGGCAATGTAGCACACGCAGAGAAGAAGCTCTACTTCAGCCAGATCAGGCCTGCAAGGAAACTGCTTTTCGCAGGCCTTTGTAAGTGATGTTCCGGTAGGCTGTAAGAGCACTGTGCAGAGCGAGCTGTTTCTTAGCTTCCCAAAGAGCTGGAAGCAAGATGCTTTGGGGCCCAACTCACCCTTTGGAAGGAAGCCTGCACCTTGTGCCTCTCAGCTCTAGGGCAAGGTAGCACACCCAGAGCAGAAGTTCTACTTCAGCCAGATCAGGCCTGCAAAGAAACTGCGTTTCACAGGCCTTTGTAAGAGATGTTCCCGGTAGGCTGTAAGAGCACTGTGCAGAGCGAGTTGTTTCTTAGCTTCCCAAAGAGATGGAAGCAAGATGCTTTCGGGCCCAACTCGCCCTTTGGAAAGAAGCCTGCACGTTGTGCCTTTCAGCTCTTGGGCAATGTAGCACAAGCAGAGCAGAAGTTCTACTTCAGCCAGATCAGGCCTGCAAGGAAACTGCTTTTCACATGCCTTTGTAAGTGATGTTCCTGTAGGCTGTAAGAGCACTGTGCAGAGGGAGTTGTTTCTTAGCTTCCCAAAAAGCTGGAAGCAAGATTCTTTGGGGCCCAACTCGCCCTTTGGAAAGAAGCCTGCACGTTGTGCCTTTCAGCTCTAGGGCAATGTAGCACACGCAGAGCAGAAGTTCTACTTCAGCCAGATCAGGCCTGCAAAGAAACTGCGTTTCACAGGCCTTTGTAAGCGATGTTCCCGGTAGACTGTAAGAGCACTGTGCAGAGCGAGTTGTTTCTTAGCTTCCCAAAGAGCTGGAAGCAAGATGCTTTGGGGCCCAACTCACCCTTTGGAAGGAAGCCTGCACCTTGTGCCTTTCAGCTCTAGGGCAAGGTAGCACACCCAGAGCAGAAGTTCTACTTCAGCCAGATCACGCATGCAAAGAAACTGCGTTTCACAGGCCTTTGTAAGAGATGTTCCCGGTAGGCTGTAAGAGCACTGTGCAGAGCGAGTTGTTTCTTAGCTTCCCAAAGAGCTGGAAGCAAGATGCTTTGGGGCCCAACTCGCCCTTTGGAAAGAAGCCTACACGTTGTGCCTTTCTGCTCTTGGGCAATGTAGCACAAGCAGAGCAGAAGTTCTACTTCAGCCAGATCAGGCCTGCAAGGAAACTGCTTTACACATGCCTTTGTAAGTGATGTTCCTGTAGGCTGTAAGAGCACTGTGCAGAGGGAGTTGTTTCTTAGCTTCCCAAAGAGCTGGAAGCAAGATTCTTTGGGGCCCAACTCGCCCTTTGGAAAGAAGCCTGCACGTTGTGCCTTTCCGCTCTAGGGCAATGTAGCACACGCAGAGCAGAAGCTCTACTTCAGCCAGATAAGGCCTGCAAGGAAACTGCGTTTCACAGACCTTTGTAAGTGATGTTCCGGTAGGCTGTAAGAGCACTGTGCAGAGCGAGCTGTTTCTTAGCTTCCCAAAGAGCTGGAAGCAAGATGCTTTGGGGCCCAACTCACCCTTTGGAAGGAAGCCTGCACCTTGTGCCTCTCAGCTCTAGGGCAAGGTAGCACACCCAGAGCAGAAGTTCTACTTCAGCCAGATCAGGCCTGCAAAGAAACTGCGTTTCACAGGCCTTTGTAAGAGATGCTCCCGGTAGGCTGTAAGAGCACTGTGCAGAGCGAGTTGTTTCTTAGCTTCCCAAAGAGCTGGAAGCAAGATGCTTTGGGACCCAACTCGCCCTTTGGAAAGAAGCCTGCACATTGTGCCTTTCAGCTCTTGGGCAATGTAGCACAAGCAGAGCAGAAGTTCTACTTCAGCCAGATCAGGCCTGCAAGGAAACTGCTTTTCACATGCCTTTGTAAGTGATGTTCCTGTAGGCTGTAAGAGCACTGTGCAGAGGGAGTTGTTTCTTAGCTTCCCAAAGAGCTGGAAGCAAGATTCTTTGGGGCCCAACTCGCCCTTTGGAAAGAAGCCTGCACGTTGTGCCTTTCAGCTCTAGGGCAATGTAGCACACGCAGAGCAGAAGTTCTACTTCAGCCAGATCAGGCCTGCAAAGAAACTGCGTTTCACATGCCTTTGTAAGCGATGCTCCCGGTAGACTGTAAGAGCACTGTGCAGAGCGAGTTGTTTCTTAGCTTCCCAAAGAGCTGGAAGCAAGATGCTTTGGGGCCCAACTCGCCCTTTATAAGGAAGCCTGCACGTTTCGCCTTTCAGCTCTAGGGCCATGTAGCACACCCAGAGCAGAAGTTCTACTTCCTCCAGATCAGGCCTGCAAAGAAACTGCGTTTCACAGGGCTTTGTAAGAGATGTTCCCGATAGGCTGTAAGAGCAGTGTGCAGAGCGAGTTGTTTCTTAGCGTCCCAAAGAGCTGGAAGCAAGATGCTTTGGGGCCCAACTCGCCCTTTGGAAGGAATCCTGCACGTTGTGCCTTTCAGCTCTAGGGCAATGTAGCACACGCAGAGCAGAAGTTCTACTTCAGCCAGATGAGGCCTTCAAAGAAACTGCGTTTCACAGGCCTTTGTAAGAGATGTTCGTGGTAGGCTGTAAGAGCACTGTGCAGAGCGAGTTGTTTCTTAGCTTCCCAAAGAGCTGGAAGCAAGATTCGTTGGGGCCCAACTCGCCCTTTGGAAAGAAGCCTGCACGTTGTGCCTTTCCGCTCTAGGGCAATGTAGCACACGCAGAGCAGAAGCTCTACTTCAGCCAGATCAGGCCTGCAAGGAAACTGCGTTTCACAGGCCTTTGTAAGTGATGTTCCGGTAGGCTGTAAGAGCACTGTGCAGAGCGAGCTGTTTCTTAGCTTCCCAAAGAGCTGGAAGCAAGATGCTTTGGGGCCCAACTCACCCTTTGGAAGGAAGCCTGCACCTTGTGCCTCTCAGCTCTAGGGCAAGGTAGCACACCCAGAGCAGAAGTTCTACTTCAGCCAGATCAGGCCTGCAAAGAAACTGCGTTTCACAGGCCTTTGTAAGAGATGCTCCCGGTAGGCTGTAAGAGCACTGTGCAGAGCGAGTTGTTTCTTAGCTTCCCAACGAGCTGGAAGCAACATGCTTTGGGGCCCAACTCGCCCTTTATAAGGAAGCCTGCACGTTTCGCCTTTCAGCTCTAGGGCCATGTAGCACACCCAGAGCAGAAGTTCTACTTCCTCCAGACCAGGCCTGCAAAGAAACTGCGTTTCACAGGCCTTTGTAAGAGATGTTCCCGATAGGCTGTAAGAGCAGTGTGCAGAGCGAGTTGTTTCTTAGCGTCCCAAAGAGCTGGAAGCAAGATGCTTTGGGGCCCAACTCGCCCTTTGGAAGGAATCCTGCACGTTGTGCCTTTCAGCTCTAGGGCAATGAAGCACACGCAGAGCAGAAGTTCTACTTCAGCCAGATGAGGCCTGCAAAGAAACTGCGTTTCACAGGCCTTTGTAAGAGATGTTCCCGGTAGGCTGTAAGAGCACTGTGCAGAGCGAGTTGTTTCTTAGCTTCCCAAAGAGCTGGAAGCAAGATGCTTTGGGGCCCAACTCGCCCTTTGGAAAGAAGCCTGCACGTTGTGCCTTTCCGCTCTAGGGCAATGTAGCACACGCAGAGCAGAAGTTCTACTTCAGCCAGATCAGGCCTGCAAGCAAACTGCTTTTCACAGGCCTTTGTAAGTGATGTTCCGGTAGGCTGTAAGAGCACTGTGCAGAGCGAGTTGTTTCTTAGCTTCCCAAAGAGCTGGAAGCAAGATGCTTTGCGGCCCAACTCGCCCTTTGGAAAGAAGCCTGCACGTTGTGCCTTTCAGCTCTAGGGCAATGTAGCACACACAGAGCAGAAGTTCTACTTCAGCCAGATCAGGCCTGCAAAGAAACTGCGTTTCACAGGCCTTTGTAAGAGATGTTCCCGGTAGGTTGTAAGAGCACTGTGCAGAGCGAGTTGTTTCTTAGCTTCCCAAAGAGCTGGAAGCAAGATGCTTTGGGGCCCAACTCGCCCTTTGGAAAGAAGCCTGCACGTTGTGCCGTTCAGCTCTTGGGCAATGTAGCACAAGCAGAGCAGAAGTTGTACTTCAGCCAGATCAGGCCTGCAAGGAAACTGCTTTTCACATGCCTTTGTAAGTGATGTTCCTGTAGGCTGTAAGAGCACTGTGCAGAGGGAGTTGTTTCTTAGCTTCCCAAAGAGCTGGAAGCAAGATTCTTTGGGGCCCAACTCGCCCTTTGGAAAGAAGCCTGCACGTTGTGCCTTTCAGCTCTAGGGCAATGTAGCACACGCAGAGCAGAAGTTCTACTTCAGCCAGATCAGGCCTGCAAAGAAACTGCGTTTCACAGGCCTTTGTAAGCGATGTTCCCGGTAGACTGTAAGAGCACTGTGCAGAGCGAGTTGTTTCTTAGCTTCCCAAAGAGCTGGAAGCAAGATGCTTTGGGGCCCAACTCGCCCTTTGGAAAGAAGCCTGCACGTTGTGCCTTTCCGCTCTAGGTCAATGTAGCACACGCAGAGCAAAAGTTCTACTTCAGCCAGATCAGGCCTTCAAAGAAACTGCGTTTCACAGGCCTTTGTAAGAGATGTTCCTGGTAGGCTGCAAGAGCACTGTGCAGAGCGAGTTGTTTCTTAGCTTCCCAAAGAGCTGGAAGCAAGATTCTTTTTGGCCCGACTTGCCCTTTGGAAAGAAGCCTCCACGTTGTGACTTTCAGCTCTAGGGCCGTGTAGCACACGCAGAGAAGAAGTTCTGCTTCAGCCAGATCAGTCCTGCAAAGAAACTGCGTTTCCCAGGCCTTTGTAAGAGATGTTCCCGGTAGGCTGTAAGAGCACTGTGCAGAGCGAGTTGTTTCTTAGCTTTCCAAAGAGCTGGAAGCAAGATGCTTTGGGGCCCAACTCGCCCTTTGGAAAGAAGCCTGCACGTTGTGCCTTTCCGCTCTAGGGCAATGTAGCACACGCAGAGAAGAAGCTCTACTTCAGCCAGATCAGGCCTGCAAGGAAACTGCTTTTCGCAGGCCTTTGTAAGTGATGTTCCGGTAGGCTGTAAGAGCACTGTGCAGAGCGAGCTGTTTCTTAGCTTCCCAAAGAGCTGGAAGCAAGATGCTTTGGGGCCCAACTCACCCTTTGGAAGGAAGCCTGCACCTTGTGCCTTTCAGCTCTAGGGCAAGGTAGCACACCCAGAGCAGAAGTTCTACTTCAGCCAGATCACGCCTGCAAAGAAACTGCGTTTCACAGGCCTTTGTAAGAGATGTTCCCGGTAGGCTGTAAGAGCACTGTGCAGAGCGAGTTGTTTCTTAGCTTCCCAAAGAGCTGGAAGCAAGATGCTTTGGGGCCCAACTCGCCCTTTGGAAAGAAGCCTACACGTTGTGCCTTTCTGCTCTTGGGCAATGTAGCACAAGCAGAGCAGAAGCTCTACTTCAGCCAGATCAGGCCTGCAAGGAAACTGCGTTTCACAGGCCTTTGTAAGTGATGTTCCGGTAGGCTGTAAGAGCACTGTGCAGAGCGAGCTGTTTCTTAGCTTCCCAAAGAGCTGGAAGCAAGATGCTTTGGGGCCCAACTCACCCTTTGGAAGGAAGCCTGCACCTTGTGCCTTTCAGCTCTAGGGCAAGGTAGCACACCCAGAGCAGAAGTTCTACTTCAGCCAGATCAGGCCTGCAAAGAAACTGCGTTTCACAGGCCTTTGTAAGAGATGCTCCCGGTAGGCTGTAAGAGCACTGTGCAGAGCGAGTTGTTTCTTAGCTTCCCAAAGAGCTGGAAGCAAGATGCTTTGGGACCCAACTCGCCCTTTGGAAAGAAGCCTGCACATTGTGCCTTTCAGCTCTTGGGCAATGTAGCACAAGCAGAGCAGAAGTTCTACTTCAGCCAGATCAGGCCTGCAAGGAAACTGCTTTTCACATGCCTTTGTAAGTGATGTTCCTGTAGGCTGTAAGAGCACTGTGCAGAGGGAGTTGTTTCTTAGCTTCCCAAAGAGCTGGAAGCAAGATTCTTTGGGGCCCAACTCGCCCTTTGGAAAGAAGCCTGCACGTTGTGCCTTTCAGCTCTAGGGCAATGTAGCACACGCAGAGCAGAAGTTCTACTTCAGCCAGATCAGGCCTGCAAAGAAACTGCGTTTCACATGCCTTTGTAAGCGATGCTCCCGGTAGACTGTAAGAGCACTGTGCAGAGCGAGTTGTTTCTTAGCTTCCCAAAGAGCTGGAAGCAAGATGCTTTGGGGCCCAACTCGCCCTTTATAAGGAAGCCTGCACGTTTCGCCTTTCAGCTCTAGGGCCATGTAGCACACCCAGAGCAGAAGTTCTACTTCCTCCAGATCAGGCCTGCAAAGAAACTGCGTTTCACAGGCCTTTGTAAGAGATGTTCCCGATAGGCTGTAAGAGCAGTGTGCAGAGCGAGTTGTTTCTTAGCGTCCCAAAGAGCTGGAAGCAAGATGCTTTGGGGCCCAACTCGCCCTTTGGAAAGAAGCCTTCACCTTGTGCCTTTCAGCTCTAGGGCCGTGTAGCACTCCCAGAGCAGAAGTTCTACTTCAGCCAGATCAGGCCTGCAAGGAAACTGCGTTTCACAGGCCTTTGTAAGAGATGTTCCCGGTAGGCTGTAAGAGCACTGTGCAGAGCGAGTTGATTCCTAGCTTCCCAAAGAGCTGGAGGCAAGATGCTTTGGGGTCCAACTAGCCTTTTGGAAAGAAGCCTGCACGTTGTGCCTTTCAGCTCTAGGGCAATGTAGCACACCCAGAGCAGAAGTTCTACTTCAGCCAGATCAGGCCTGCAAAGAAACTGCGTTTCACAGGCCTTTGTAAGAGATGTTCCCGGTAGGCTGTAAGAGCACTGTGCAGAGCGAGTTGTTTCTTAGCTTCCCAAAGAGATGGAAGCAAGATGCTTTCGGGCCCAACTCGCCCTTTGGAAAGAAGCCTGCACGTTGTGCCTTTCAGCTCTTGGGCAATGTAGCACAAGCAGAGCAGAAGTTCTACTTCAGCCAGATCAGGCCTGCAAGGAAACTGCTTTTCACATGCCTTTGTAAGTGATGTTCCTGTAGGCTGTAAGAGCACTGTGCAGAGGGAGTTGTTTCTTAGCTTCCCAAAAAGCTGGAAGCAAGATTCTTTGGGGCCCAACTCGCCCTTTGGAAAGAAGCCTGCACGTTGTGCCTTTCAGCTCTAGGGCAATGTAGCACACGCAGAGCAGAAGTTCTACTTCAGCCAGATCAGGCCTGCAAAGAAACTGCGTTTCACAGGCCTTTGTAAGCGATGTTCCCGGTAGACTGTAAGAGCACTGTGCAGAGCGAGTTGTTTCTTAGCTTCCCAAAGAGCTGGAAGCAAGATGCTTTGGGGCCCAACTCACCCTTTGGAAGGAAGCCTGCACCTTGTGCCTTTCAGCTCTAGGGCAAGGTAGCACACCCAGAGCAGAAGTTCTACTTCAGCCAGATCACGCATGCAAAGAAACTGCGTTTCACAGGCCTTTGTAAGAGATGTTCCCGGTAGGCTGTAAGAGCACTGTGCAGAGCGAGTTGTTTCTTAGCTTCCCAAAGAGCTGGAAGCAAGATGCTTTGGGGCCCAACTCGCCCTTTGGAAAGAAGCCTACACGTTGTGCCTTTCTGCTCTTGGGCAATGTAGCACAAGCAGAGCAGAAGTTCTACTTCAGCCAGATCAGGCCTGCAAGGAAACTGCTTTACACATGCCTTTGTAAGTGATGTTCCTGTAGGCTGTAAGAGCACTGTGCAGAGGGAGTTGTTTCTTAGCTTCCCAAAGAGCTGGAAGCAAGATTCTTTGGGGCCCAACTCGCCCTTTGGAAAGAAGCCTGCACGTTGTGCCTTTCCGCTCTAGGGCAATGTAGCACACGCAGAGCAGAAGCTCTACTTCAGCCAGATAAGGCCTGCAAGGAAACTGCGTTTCACAGACCTTTGTAAGTGATGTTCCGGTAGGCTGTAAGAGCACTGTGCAGAGCGAGCTGTTTCTTAGCTTCCCAAAGAGCTGGAAGCAAGATGCTTTGGGGCCCAACTCACCCTTTGGAAGGAAGCCTGCACCTTGTGCCTCTCAGCTCTAGGGCAAGGTAGCACACCCAGAGCAGAAGTTCTACTTCAGCCAGATCAGGCCTGCAAAGAAACTGCGTTTCACAGGCCTTTGTAAGAGATGCTCCCGGTAGGCTGTAAGAGCACTGTGCAGAGCGAGTTGTTTCTTAGCTTCCCAAAGAGCTGGAAGCAAGATGCTTTGGGACCCAACTCGCCCTTTGGAAAGAAGCCTGCACATTGTGCCTTTCAGCTCTTGGGCAATGTAGCACAAGCAGAGCAGAAGTTCTACTTCAGCCAGATCAGGCCTGCAAGGAAACTGCTTTTCACATGCCTTTGTAAGTGATGTTCCTGTAGGCTGTAAGAGCACTGTGCAGAGGGAGTTGTTTCTTAGCTTCCCAAAGAGCTGGAAGCAAGATTCTTTGGGGCCCAACTCGCCCTTTGGAAAGAAGCCTGCACGTTGTGCCTTTCAGCTCTAGGGCAATGTAGCACACGCAGAGCAGAAGTTCTACTTCAGCCAGATCAGGCCTGCAAAGAAACTGCGTTTCACATGCCTTTGTAAGCGATGCTCCCGGTAGACTGTAAGAGCACTGTGCAGAGCGAGTTGTTTCTTAGCTTCCCAAAGAGCTGGAAGCAAGATGCTTTGGGGCCCAACTCGCCCTTTATAAGGAAGCCTGCACGTTTCGCCTTTCAGCTCTAGGGCCATGTAGCACACCCAGAGCAGAAGTTCTACTTCCTCCAGATCAGGCCTGCAAAGAAACTGCGTTTCACAGGGCTTTGTAAGAGATGTTCCCGATAGGCTGTAAGAGCAGTGTGCAGAGCGAGTTGTTTCTTAGCGTCCCAAAGAGCTGGAAGCAAGATGCTTTGGGGCCCAACTCGCCCTTTGGAAGGAATCCTGCACGTTGTGCCTTTCAGCTCTAGGGCAATGTAGCACACGCAGAGCAGAAGTTCTACTTCAGCCAGATGAGGCCTTCAAAGAAACTGCGTTTCACAGGCCTTTGTAAGAGATGTTCGTGGTAGGCTGTAAGAGCACTGTGCAGAGCGAGTTGTTTCTTAGCTTCCCAAAGAGCTGGAAGCAAGATTCGTTGGGGCCCAACTCGCCCTTTGGAAAGAAGCCTGCACGTTGTGCCTTTCCACTCTAGGGCAATGTAGCACACGCAGAGCAGAAGCTCTACTTCAGCCAGATCAGGCCTGCAAGGAAACTGCGTTTCACAGGCCTTTGTAAGTGATGTTCCGGTAGGCTGTAAGAGCACTGTGCAGAGCGAGCTGTTTCTTAGCTTCCCAAAGAGCTGGAAGCAAGATGCTTTGGGGCCCAACTCACCCTTTGGAAGGAAGCCTGCACCTTGTGCCTCTCAGCTCTAGGGCAAGGTAGCACACCCAGAGCAGAAGTTCTACTTCAGCCAGATCAGGCCTGCAAAGAAACTGCGTTTCACAGGCCTTTGTAAGAGATGCTCCCGGTAGGCTGTAAGAGCACTGTGCAGAGCGAGTTGTTTCTTAGCTTCCCAACGAGCTGGAAGCAACATGCTTTGGGGCCCAACTCGCCCTTTATAAGGAAGCCTGCACGTTTCGCCTTTCAGCTCTAGGGCCATGTAGCACACCCAGAGCAGAAGTTCTAC
Organism: Equus caballus; assembly: GCF_041296265.1. Taxonomy (NCBI): domain Eukaryota; kingdom Metazoa; phylum Chordata; class Mammalia; order Perissodactyla; family Equidae; genus Equus; species Equus caballus. The sequence goes on along the minus strand of NC_091688.1, from coordinate 49,728,508 downwards.
TTCCTCCAGACCAGGCCTGCAAAGAAACTGCGTTTCACAGGCCTTTGTAAGAGATGTTCCCGATAGGCTGTAAGAGCAGTGTGCAGAGCGAGTTGTTTCTTAGCGTCCCAAAGAGCTGGAAGCAAGATGCTTTGGGGCCCAACTCGCCCTTTGGAAGGAATCCTGCACGTTGTGCCTTTCAGCTCTAGGGCAATGAAGCACACGCAGAGCAGAAGTTCTACTTCAGCCAGATGAGGCCTGCAAAGAAACTGCGTTTCACAGGCCTTTGTAAGAGATGTTCCCGGTAGGCTGTAAGAGCACTGTGCAGAGCGAGTTGTTTCTTAGCTTCCCAAAGAGCTGGAAGCAAGATGCTTTGGGGCCCAACTCGCCCTTTGGAAAGAAGCCTGCACGTTGTGCCTTTCCGCTCTAGGGCAATGTAGCACACGCAGAGCAGAAGTTCTACTTCAGCCAGATCAGGCCTGCAAGCAAACTGCTTTTCACAGGCCTTTGTAAGTGATGTTCCGGTAGGCTGTAAGAGCACTGTGCAGAGCGAGTTGTTTCTTAGCTTCCCAAAGAGCTGGAAGCAAGATGATTTCGGGCCCAACTCGCCCTTTGGAAAGAAGCCTGCACGTTGTGCCTTTCCGCTCTAGGGCAATGTAGCACACGCAGAGCAAAAGTTCTACTTCAGCCAGATCAGGCCTGCAAAGAAACTGCGTTTCACAGGCCTTTGTAAGAGATGTTCCTGGTAGGCTGTAAGAGCACTGTGCAGAGCGAGTTGTTTCTTAGCTTCCCAAAGAGCTGGAAGCAAGATGCTTTGCGGCCCAACTCGCCCTTTGGAAAGAAGCCTGCACGTTGTGCCTTTCAGCTCTAGGGCAATGTAGCACACACAGAGCAGAAGTTCTACTTCAGCCAGATCAGGCCTGCAAAGAAACTGCGTTTCACAGGCCTTTGTAAGAGATGTTCCCGGTAGGTTGTAAGAGCACTGTGCAGAGCGAGTTGTTTCTTAGCTTCCCAAAGAGCTGGAAGCAAGATGCTTTGGGGCCCAACTCGCCCTTTGGAAAGAAGCCTGCACGTTGTGCCGTTCAGCTCTTGGGCAATGTAGCACAAGCAGAGCAGAAGTTGTACTTCAGCCAGATCAGGCCTGCAAGGAAACTGCTTTTCACATGCCTTTGTAAGTGATGTTCCTGTAGGCTGTAAGAGCACTGTGCAGAGGGAGTTGTTTCTTAGCTTCCCAAAGAGCTGGAAGCAAGATTCTTTGGGGCCCAACTCGCCCTTTGGAAAGAAGCCTGCACGTTGTGCCTTTCAGCTCTAGGGCAATGTAGCACACGCAGAGCAGAAGTTCTACTTCAGCCAGATCAGGCCTGCAAAGAAACTGCGTTTCACAGGCCTTTGTAAGCGATGTTCCCGGTAGACTGTAAGAGCACTGTGCAGAGCGAGTTGTTTCTTAGCTTCCCAAAGAGCTGGAAGCAAGATGCTTTGGGGCCCAACTCGCCCTTTGGAAAGAAGCCTGCACGTTGTGCCTTTCCGCTCTAGGTCAATGTAGCACACGCAGAGCAAAAGTTCTACTTCAGCCAGATCAGGCCTTCAAAGAAACTGCGTTTCACAGGCCTTTGTAAGAGATGTTCCTGGTAGGCTGCAAGAGCACTGTGCAGAGCGAGTTGTTTCTTAGCTTCCCAAAGAGCTGGAAGCAAGATTCTTTTTGGCCCGACTTGCCCTTTGGAAAGAAGCCTCCACGTTGTGACTTTCAGCTCTAGGGCCGTGTAGCACACGCAGAGAAGAAGTTCTGCTTCAGCCAGATCAGTCCTGCAAAGAAACTGCGTTTCCCAGGCCTTTGTAAGAGATGTTCCCGGTAGGCTGTAAGAGCACTGTGCAGAGCGAGTTGTTTCTTAGCTTTCCAAAGAGCTGGAAGCAAGATGCTTTGGGGCCCAACTCGCCCTTTGGAAAGAAGCCTGCACGTTGTGCCTTTCCGCTCTAGGGCAATGTAGCACACGCAGAGAAGAAGCTCTACTTCAGCCAGATCAGGCCTGCAAGGAAACTGCTTTTCGCAGGCCTTTGTAAGTGATGTTCCGGTAGGCTGTAAGAGCACTGTGCAGAGCGAGCTGTTTCTTAGCTTCCCAAAGAGCTGGAAGCAAGATGCTTTGGGGCCCAACTCACCCTTTGGAAGGAAGCCTGCACCTTGTGCCTTTCAGCTCTAGGGCAAGGTAGCACACCCAGAGCAGAAGTTCTACTTCAGCCAGATCACGCCTGCAAAGAAACTGCGTTTCACAGGCCTTTGTAAGAGATGTTCCCGGTAGGCTGTAAGAGCACTGTGCAGAGCGAGTTGTTTCTTAGCTTCCCAAAGAGCTGGAAGCAAGATGCTTTGGGGCCCAACTCGCCCTTTGGAAAGAAGCCTACACGTTGTGCCTTTCTGCTCTTGGGCAATGTAGCACAAGCAGAGCAGAAGCTCTACTTCAGCCAGATCAGGCCTGCAAGGAAACTGCGTTTCACAGGCCTTTGTAAGTGATGTTCCGGTAGGCTGTAAGAGCACTGTGCAGAGCGAGCTGTTTCTTAGCTTCCCAAAGAGCTGGAAGCAAGATGCTTTGGGGCCCAACTCACCCTTTGGAAGGAAGCCTGCACCTTGTGCCTTTCAGCTCTAGGGCAAGGTAGCACACCCAGAGCAGAAGTTCTACTTCAGCCAGATCAGGCCTGCAAAGAAACTGCGTTTCACAGGCCTTTGTAAGAGATGCTCCCGGTAGGCTGTAAGAGCACTGTGCAGAGCGAGTTGTTTCTTAGCTTCCCAAAGAGCTGGAAGCAAGATGCTTTGGGACCCAACTCGCCCTTTGGAAAGAAGCCTGCACATTGTGCCTTTCAGCTCTTGGGCAATGTAGCACAAGCAGAGCAGAAGTTCTACTTCAGCCAGATCAGGCCTGCAAGGAAACTGCTTTTCACATGCCTTTGTAAGTGATGTTCCTGTAGGCTGTAAGAGCACTGTGCAGAGGGAGTTGTTTCTTAGCTTCCCAAAGAGCTGGAAGCAAGATTCTTTGGGGCCCAACTCGCCCTTTGGAAAGAAGCCTGCACGTTGTGCCTTTCAGCTCTAGGGCAATGTAGCACACGCAGAGCAGAAGTTCTACTTCAGCCAGATCAGGCCTGCAAAGAAACTGCGTTTCACATGCCTTTGTAAGCGATGCTCCCGGTAGACTGTAAGAGCACTGTGCAGAGCGAGTTGTTTCTTAGCTTCCCAAAGAGCTGGAAGCAAGATGCTTTGGGGCCCAACTCGCCCTTTATAAGGAAGCCTGCACGTTTCGCCTTTCAGCTCTAGGGCCATGTAGCACACCCAGAGCAGAAGTTCTACTTCCTCCAGATCAGGCCTGCAAAGAAACTGCGTTTCACAGGCCTTTGTAAGAGATGTTCCCGATAGGCTGTAAGAGCAGTGTGCAGAGCGAGTTGTTTCTTAGCGTCCCAAAGAGCTGGAAGCAAGATGCTTTGGGGCCCAACTCGCCCTTTGGAAAGAAGCCTTCACCTTGTGCCTTTCAGCTCTAGGGCCGTGTAGCACTCCCAGAGCAGAAGTTCTACTTCAGCCAGATCAGGCCTGCAAGGAAACTGCGTTTCACAGGCCTTTGTAAGAGATGTTCCCGGTAGGCTGTAAGAGCACTGTGCAGAGCGAGTTGATTCCTAGCTTCCCAAAGAGCTGGAGGCAAGATGCTTTGGGGTCCAACTAGCCTTTTGGAAAGAAGCCTGCACGTTGTGCCTTTCAGCTCTAGGGCAATGTAGCACACCCAGAGCAGAAGTTCTACTTCAGCCAGATCAGGCCTGCAAAGAAACTGCGTTTCACAGGCCTTTGTAAGTGATGTTGCCGGTAGGCTGTAAGAGCACTGTGCAGAGCGAGTTGTTTCTTAGCTTCCCAAAGAGCTGGAAGCAAGATGCTTTGGGGCCCAACTCGCCCTTTGTAAAGAAGCCTTCACGTTGTGCCTTTCAGCTCTAGGGCCGTGTAGCACTCTCAGAGCAGAAGTTCTACTTCAGCCAGATCAGGCCTGCAAGGAAACTGCGTTTCACAGGCCTTTGTAAGAGATGTTTCCGGTAGCCTGTAAGAGCACTGTGCAGAGCGAGTTGATTCCTAGCTTCCCAAAGAGCTGGAGGCAAGATGCTTTGGGGCCCAACTCGCCTTTTGGAAAGAAGCCTGCACGTTGTGCCTTTCAGCTCTAGGGCAATGTAGCACACCCAGAGCAGAAGTTCTACTTCAGCCAGATCAGGCCTGCAAAGAAACTGCGTTTCACTGGCCTTTGTAAGTGATGTTGCCGGTAGGCTGTAAGAGCACTGTGCAGAGCGAGTTGTTTCTTAGCTTCCCAAAGAGCTGGAAGCAAGATGCTTTGGGGCCCAACTCGCCCTTTGGATGGTAGCCTACACATTGCACATTTCAGCACTAGGGCAATGTAGCACACGCAGAGCAGAAGTTCTACTTCAGCCAGATCAGGCCTTCAAAGAAAGTGAGTTTCACAGGCCTTTGTAAGAGATGTTCCTGGTAGGCTGTAAGAGCACTGTGCAGAGCGAGTTGTTTCTTAGCTTCCCAAAGAGCTGGAAGCAAGATTCATTGGGGCCAAACTCGCCCTTTGGAAAGAAGCCTGCACGTTGTGCCTTTCCGCTCTAGGGCAATGTAGCACACGCAGAGCAGAAGTTCTACTTCAGCCAGACCAGGCCTGCAAAGAAACTGCGTTTCACAGGCCTTTGTAAGAGATGTTCCCGGTAGGCTGTAAGAGCACTGTGCAGAGCGAGTTGTTTCTTAGCTTCCCAAAGAGCTGGAAGGAAGATGCTTTGGGGCCCAACTCGCCCTTGGAAAGAAGCCTGCACGTTGTGCCTTTCGGCTCTAGGGCAATGTAGCACACCCAGAGCAGAAGTTCTACTTCAGCCAGAACAGGCCTGCAAAGAAACTGCATTTCACAGGCCTTTGTAAGTGATGTTCCGGGAGGCGGGAAGAGCACTGTGCAGAGAGAGTTGTTTCTTAGCTTCCCAAAGAGCTGGAAGCAAGATGCTTTGGGGCCCAACTCGCCCTTTGGAAAGAAGCCTGCACGTTGTGCCTTTCAGCTCTAGGGCAATGTAGCACACGCAGAGCAGAAGTTCTACTTCAGCCAGATCAGGCCTGCAAAGAAACTGCGTTTCACAGGCCTTTCTAAGTGATGGTCCGGTAGTCTGTAAGACAACTCTGCAGTGCGAGTTGTTTCTTAGCTTCCCAAAGAGCTGGAAGCAAGATGCTTTGGGACCCAACTCGCCCTTTGGATACAAGCCTGCACGTTGTGCCTTTCAGCTCCAGGGCAATGTAGCACACGCAGATCCGAAGTTCAACTTCAGCCAGATCAGGCCTGCAAGGAAGCTGCCTTACACATGCCTTTCTAAGTGATGGTCCGGTAGGCTGTAAGACAACTCTGCAGTGCGAGTTGTTTCTTAGCTTCCCAAAGAGCTGGAAGCAAGATGCTTTGTTGCCCAACTCGCCCTTTGGAAAGAAGCCTGCACGTTGTGCCTTTCAGCTCTAGGGCCGTGTAGCACACTCAGAGCAGAAGTTCTACTCCAGCCAGATGAGGCCTGCAAAGAAATTGCGTTTCACAGGCCTTTGTAAGAGATGTTCCTGGTAGGCAGTAAGAGCACTGTGCAGAGCGAATTGTTTCTTAGCTTCCCAAAGAGCTGGAAGCAAGATGCTTTGGGGCCCAACTCACCCTTTGGAAGGAAGCCTGCACCTTGTGCCTTTCAGCTCTAGGGCAAGGTAGCACACCCAGAGTAGAAGTTCTACTTCAGCCAGATCAGGCCTGCAAAGAAACTGGGTTTAACAGGCCTTTGTAAGAGATGTTCCCACTAGGCTACAAGAGCACTGTGCAGAGCGAATTGTTTCTTAGCTTCAAAGGGCTGGAAGCAAGATGCTTTGGGGCCCAACTCGCCCTTTGGAAAGAAGCCTGCACGTTGTGCCTTTCAGCTCTAGGGCCGTGTAGCAGACCCAGAGCAGAAGTACTACTTCAGCCAGATCAGGCCTGCAAAGAAACTGCGTTTCACAGGCCTTTGTAAGAGATGTTCCCGGTAGGCTGTAAGAGCACTCTGCAGAGCGAGTTGTTTCTTAGCTTCCCAAAGAGCTGGAAGCAAGATGCTTTGGGGCCCAACTCGCCCTTTGGAAAGAAGCCTGCACGTTGTGCCTTTCAGCTCTAGGGCAATGTAGCACACGCAGAGAAGAAGTTCTACTTCAGCCAGATCAGGACTGCAAAGAAACTGCGTTTCACAGGCCTTTGTAAGAGATGTTCCCGGTAGGCTGTAAGAGCACTGTGCAGAGCGAGTTGTTTCTTAGCTTCCCAAAGAGCTCTAAGCAAGACGCATTGGGGCCCAACTCGCCCTTTGGAAAGAAGCCTGCACGTTGTGCCTTTCCGCTCTGGGGCAATGTAGCACACGCAGAGCAGAAGTTCTACTTCAGCCAGATCAGGCCTGCAAAGAAACTGCGTTTCACAGGTCTTTGTAAGAGATGTTCCCGGTAGGCTGTAAGAGCACTGTGCAGAGCGAGTTGTTTCTTAGCTTCCCAAAGAGCTGGAAGCAAGATGCTTTGTGGCCCAACTCGCCCTTTGGAAAGAAGCCTGCACGTTGTGCCTTTCAGCTCTAGGGCAATGTAGCACACCCAGAGCAGAAGTTCTACTTCAGCCAGATCAGGCCTGCAAAGAAACTGCGTTTCACAGGCCTTTGCAAGAGATATCCCCGGTAGGCTGTAAGAGCACTGTGCAGAGCGAGTTGTTTCTTAGCTTCCCAAAGAGCTCTAAGCAAGATGCTTTGGGGCCCAACTCGCCCTTTGGAAAGAAGCCTGCACGTTGTGCCTTTCCGCTCTGGGGCAATGTAGCACACGCAGAGCAGAAGTTCTACTTCAGCCAGATCAGTCCTGCAAAGAAACTGCGTTTCACAGGCCTTTGTAAGAGATGTTCCCAGTAGGCTGTAAGAGCACTGTGCAGAGCGAGTTGTTTCTTAGCTTCCCAAAGAGCTGGAAGCAAGACGCATTGGGGCCCAACTCGCCCTTTGGAAAGAAGCCTGCACGTTGTGCCTTTCCGCTCTAGGGCAATGTAGCACACCAAGAGCAGAAGTTCTACTTCAGCCAGATCAGGCCTGCAAGGAAACTGCCTTTCACATGCCTTTGTAAATGATGTTCCGGTAGGCTGTAAGAGCACTGTGCAGAGCGAGTTGTTTCTCGACTTCCCAAAGAGCTGGAAGCAAGATGCTTTGGGGCCCAACTCGCCCTTTGGAAAGAAGCCTGCACGTTGTGCCTTTCAGCTCTAGGTCAATGTAGCACACGCAGAGCAGAAGTTCTACTTCAGCCAGATCAGGCCTGCAAAGAAACTGCGTTTCACAGGCCTTTGTAAGAGATGTTCCTGGTAGGCTGCAAGAGCACTGTGCAGAGCGAGTTGATTCCTAGCTCCCCAAAGAGCTGGAGGCAAGATGCTTTGGGGCCGAACTCGCCTTTTGGAAAGAAGCCTGCACGTTGTGCCTTTCAGCTCTAGGGCAATGTAGCACACCCAGAGCAGAAGTTCTACTTCAGCCAGATCAGGCCTGCAAAGAAACTGCGTTTCACAGGCCTTTGTAAGATATGTTGCCGGTAGGCTGTAAGAGCACTGTGCAGAGCGAGTTGTTTCTTAGCTTCCCAAAGAGATGGAAGCAAGAATCTTTGGGGCCCAACTCGCCCTTTGGATAGTAGCCTGCACTTTGCACATTTCAGCACTAGGGCAATGTAGCACACGCAGAGGAGAAGTTCTACTTCAGCCAGATCAGGCCTTCAAAGAAAGTGAGTTTCACAGGCATTTGTAAGAGATGTTCCCGGTAGGCTGTAAGAGCACTGTGCAGAGCGAGTTGTTTCTTAGCTTCCCAAAGAGCTGGAAGCAAGATTCATTGGGGCCCAACTCGCCCTTTGGTAAGAAGCCTGCACGTTGTGCCTTTCCGCTCTAGGGCAATGTAGCACACGCAGGGCAGAAGTTCTACTTCAGCCCGACCAGGCCTGCAAAGAAACTGCGTTTCACAGGCCTTTGTAAGAGATGTTCCGGTAGGCTGTAAGAGCACTGTGCAGAGCGAGTTGTTTCTTAGCTTCCCAAAGAGCTGGAAGCAAGATGCTTTGGGGCCCAACTCGCCTTTGGGAAAGAAGCCTGCACGTTGTGCCTTTCAGCTCTAGGGCAATGTAGCACACCCAGAGTAGAAGTTCTACTTCAGCCAGATCAGGCCTGCAAAGAAACTGCGTTTCACAGGCCTTTGTAAGTGATGTTCCGGTAGGCTGTAAGAGCACTGTGCAGAGCGAGTTGTTTCTTAGCTTCCCAAAGAGCTGGAAGCATGATGCTCTGGGGCCAACTCGCCCTTTGGAAAGAAGCCTGCATGTTGTGCCTTTCAGCTCTAGGACAATGTAGCACACGCAGAGCAGAAGTTCTACTTCAGCCAGATCAGGCCTGCAAAGAAACTGCGTTTCACAGGCCTTTGTAAGAGATGTTCCCGGTAGGCTGTAAGAGCACTGTGCAGAGCGAGTTGTTTCTTAGCTTCCCAAAGAGCTGGAAGCAAGATGCTTTGGGGCCCAACTCGCCCTTTGGAAAGAAGCCTGCACGTTGTGCCTTTCAGCTCTAGGGCCGTGTAGCAGACCCAGAGCAGAAGTACTACTTCAGCCAGATCAGGCCTGCAAAGAAACTGCTTTTCACAGGCCTTTGTAAGAGATGTTCCCGGTAGGCTGTAAGAACACTCTGCAGAGCGAGTTGTTTCTTAGCTTCCCAAAGAGCTGGAAGCAAGATGCTTTGGGGCCCAACTCGCCCTTTGGAAAGAAGCCTGCACGTTGTGCCTTTCAGCTCTAGGGCAATGTAGCACACGCAGAGAAGAAGTTCTACTTCAGCCAGATCATGACTGCAAAGAAACTGCGTTTCACAGGCCTTTGTAAGAGATGTTCCCGGTAGGCTGTAAGAGCACTGTGCAGAGCGAGTTGTTTCTTAGCTTCCCAAAGAGCTCTAAGCAAGACGCATGGGGGCCCAACTCGCCCTTTGGAAAGAAGCCTGCACGTTGTGCCTTTCCGCTCTGGGGCAATGTAGCACACGCAGAGCAGAAGTTCTACTTCAGCCAGATCAGGCCTGCAAAGAAACTGCGTTTCACAGGGCTTTGTAAGAGATGTTCCCGGTAGGCTGTAAGAGCACTGTGCAGAGCGAGTTGTTTCTTAGCTTCCCAAAGAGATGGAAGCAAGATGCTTTGGGGCCCAACTCACCCTTGGAAAGAAGCCTGCACGTTGTCCCTTTCAGCTCTAGGGCAATGTAGCACACCCAGAGCAGAAGTTCTACTTCAGCCAGATCAGGCCTGCAAAGAAACTCCGTTTCATAGGCCTTTGTAAGAGATGTTCCCGGTAGGCTGTAATAGCACTGTGCAGAGCGAGTTGTTTCTTAGCTTCCCAAAGAGCAGGAATCAAGATGCTTTGTTGCCCAACTCGCCCTTTGGAAAGAAGCCTGCACGTTGTGCCTTTCAGCTGTAGGGCAATGTAGCACACCCAGAGCAGAAGTTCTACTTCAGCCAGATCAGGCCTGCAAAGAAACTGCGTTTCACAGGTCTTTGTAAGAGATGTTCCCGGTAGGCTGTAAGAGCAGTGTGCAGAGCGAGTTGTTTCTTAGCTTCCCAAAGAGCTGGAAGCAAGATGCTTTGCGGCCCAACTCGCCCTTTGGAAAGAAGCCTGCACGTTGTGCCTTTCAGCTCTAGGGCAATGTAGCACACCCAGAGCAGAAGTTCTACTTCAGCCAGATCAGGCCTGCAAAGAAACTGCGTTTCACAGGCCTTTGCAAGAGATATCCCCGGTAGGCTGTAAGAGCAATGTGTAGAGCGAGTTGTTTCTTAGCTTCCCAAAGAGTTCTAAGCAAGATGCTTTGGGGCCCAACTCGCCCTTTGGAAAGAAGCCTGCACGTTGTGCCTTTCCGCTCTGGGGCAATGTAGCACAAGCAGAGCAGAAGTTCTACTTCAGCCAGATCAGTCCTGCAAAGAAACTGCGTTTCACAGGCCTTTGTAAGAGATGTTCCCAGTAGGCTGTAAGAGCACTGTGCAGAGCGAGTTGTTTCTTAGCTTCCCAAAGAGCTGGAAGCAAGACGCATTGGGGCCCAACTCGCCCTTTGGAAAGAAGCCTGCACGTTGTGGCTTTCCGCTCTAGGGCAATGTAGCACACGCAGAGCAGAAGTTCTACTTCAGCCAGATCAGGCCTGCAAGGAAACTGCCTTTCACATGCCTTTGTAAATGATGTTCCCAGTAGGCTGTAAGAGCACTGTGCAGAGCGAGTTGTTTCTCGACTTCCCAAAGAGCTGGAAGCAAGATGCTTTGGGGCCCAACTCGCCCTTTCGAAAGAAGCCTGCACGTTGTGCCTTTCAGCTCTAGGTCAATGTAGCACACGCAGAGCAGAAGTTCTACTTCAGCCAGATCAGGCCTGCAAAGAAACTGCGTTTCACAGGCCTTTGTAAGAGATGTTCCCGGTAGGCTGCAAGAGCACTGTGCAGAGCGAGTTGATTCCTAGCTCCCCAAAGAGCTGGAGGCAAGATGCTTTGGGGCCCAACTCGCCTTTTGGAAAGAAGCCTGCACGTTGTGCCTTTCAGCTCTAGGGCAATGTAGCACACCCAGAGCAGAAGTTCTACTTCAGCCAGATCAGGCCTGCAAGGAAACTGCGTTTCACAGGCCTTTGTAAGAGATGTACCCCGTAGGCTGTAAGAGCACTGTGCAGAGCGAGTTGATTCCTAGCTTCCCAAAGAGCTGGAGGCAAGATGCTTTGGGGCCCAACTCGCCTTTTGGAAAGAAGCCTGCACGTTGTGCCTTTCAGCTCTAGGGCAATGTAGCACACCCAGAGCAGAAGTTCTACTTCAGCCAGATCAGGCCTGCAAAGAAACTGCGTTTCACAAGCCTTTGTAAGTGATGTTGCCGGTAGGCTGTAAGAGCACTGTGCAGAGCGAGTTGTTTCTTAGCTTCCCAAAGAGCTGGAAGCAAGATGCTTTGGGGCCCAACTCGCCCTTTGTAAAGAAGCCTTCACGTTGTGCCCTTCAGCTCTAGGGCCGTGTAGCACTCTCAGAGCAGAAGTTCTACTTTAGCCAGATCAGGCCTGCAAGGAAACTGCGTTTCACAGGCCTTTGTAAGAGATGTTCCCGGTAGGCTGTAAGAGCACTGTGCAGAGCGAGTTGATTCCTAGCTTCCCAAAGAGCTGGAGGCAAGATGCTTTGGGGCCCAACTCGCCTTTTGGAAAGAAGCCTGCACGTTGTGCCTTTCATCTCTAGGGCAATGTAGCACACGCAGAGCCGAAGTTCTACTTCAGCCAGATCAGGCCTGCAAAGAAAGTGCGTTAGACAGGCCTTTGTAAGAGATGTTCCCGGTAGGCTGTAAGAGCACTGTGCAGAGCGAGTTGTTTCTTAGCTTCCCAAAGAGCTGTAAGCAAGACGCATTGGGGCCCAACTCGCCCTTTGGAAAGAAGCCTGCACGTTGTGCCTTTCCGCCTTAGGGCAATGAAGCACACGCAGAGCCGAAGTTCTACTTCAGCCAGATCAGGCCTGCAAATAAACTCCGTTTCATAGGCCTTTGTAAGAGATGTTGCCGGTAGGCTGTAAGAGCACTGTGCAGAGCGAGTTGTTTCTTAGCTTCCCAAAGAGCTGGAAGCAAGATGCTTTGGTGCCCAACTCGCCCTTTGGAAAGAAGCCTGCACGTTGTGCCTTTCAGCTCTAGGGCAATGTAGCACACGCAGAGCAGAAGTTCTACTTCAGCCAGATCAGGCCTGCAAAGAAAGTGCATTAGACAGGCCTTTGTAAGAGATGTTCCCCGTAGGCTGTAAGAGCACTGTGCAGAGCGAGTTGTTTCTTAGCTTCCCAAAGTGCTGGAAGCAAGATGCATTGGGGCCCAACTCGCCCTTTGGAAAGAAGCCTGCACGTTGTGCCTTTCCGCTCTAGGGCAATGTAGCACACGCAGAGCAGAAGTTCTACTTCAGCCAGACCAGGCCTGCAAAGAAACTGCGTTTCACAGGCCTTTGTAAGAGATGTTCCCGGTAGGCTGTAAGAGCACTGTGCAGAGCGAGTTGTTTCTTAGCCTCCCAAAGAGATGGAAGCAAGATGCTTTGGGGCCCAACTCGCCCTTTGGAAAGAAGCCTGCACGTTGTGCCTTTCAGCTCTAGGGCAATGTAGCACACCCAGAGCAGAAGTTCTACTTCAGCCAGATCAGGCCTGCAAAGAAACTGCGTTTCACAGGCCTTTGTAAGAGATGTTCCCGGTAGGCTGTAAGAGCACTGTGCAGAGCGAGTTGTTTCTTAGCTTCCCAAAGAGCTGGAAGCAAGACGCATTGGGGCCCAACTCGCCCTTTGGAAAGAAGCCTGCACGTTGTGCCTTTCAGCTCTAGGGCACTGTAGCACACGCAGAGCCGAAGTTCTACTTCAGCCAGATAAGGCCTGCAAAGAAAGTGCGTTAGACAGGCCTTTGTAAGAGATGTTCCCGGTAGGCTTTAAGAGCACTGTGCAGAGCGAGTTGTTTCTTAGCTTCCCAAAGAGCTGTAAGCAAGACGCATTGGGGCCCAACTCGCCCTTTGGAAAGAAGCCTGCACGTTGTGCCTTTCCGCCTTAGGGCAATGTAGCACACGCAGAGCAGAAGTTCTACTTCAGCCAGATCAGGCCTGCAAAGAAACTCCGTTTCATAGGCCTTTGTAAGAGATGTTGCCGGTAGGCTGTAAGAGCACTGTGCAGAGCGAGTTGTTTCTTAGCTTCCCAAAGAGCTGGAAGCAAGATGCTTTGGGGCCCAACTCGCGCTTTGGAAAGAAGCCTGCACGTTGTGCCTTTCAGCTCTAGGGCAATGTAGCACACGCAGAGCAGAAGTTCTACTTCAGCCAGATCAGGCCTGCAAAGAAACTGCGTTTCACAGGCCTTTGTAAGAGATGTTCCCGGTAGGCTGTAAGAGCACTGTGCAGAGCGAGTTGTTTCTTAGCTTCCCAAAGAGCTGGAAGCAAGACGCATTGGGGCCCAACTTGCCCATTGGAAAGAAGCCTGCAGGTTGTGCCTTTCCGCTCTAGGGCAATGTGGCACACGCAGAGCCGAAGTTCTACTTCAGCCAGATCAGGCCTGAAAGGAAACTGCCTTTCACATGCCTTGGTAAATTATGTTCCGGTAGACTGTAAGAGCACTGTGCAGAGCGAGTTGTTTCTTAGCTTCCCAAAGAGCTGGAAGCAAGATGCTTTGGGGCCCAACTCGCCCTTTGGAAAGAAGCCTGCACGTTGTGCCTTTCAGCTCTAGGGCAATGTAGCACACCCAGAGCAGAAGTTCTACTTCAGCCAGATCAGGCCTGCAAAGAAACTCCGTTTCACTGGCCTTTGTAAGAGATGTTCCCGGTAGGATGTAAGAGCACTGTGCAGAGCGAGTTGTTTCTTAGCTTCCCAAAGAGATGGAAGCAAGATGCTTTGGGGCCCAACTCGCCCTTTGGAAAGAAGCCTGCACGTTGTGCCTTTCAGCTCTAGGGCAATGTAGCACACCCAGAGCAGAAGTTCTACTTCAGCCCGATCAGGCCTGCAAAGAAACTGCGTTTCACAGGCCTTTGTAAGAGATGTTCCCGGTAGGCTGTAAGAGCACTGTGCAGAGCGAGTTGTTTCTTAGCTTCCCAAAGAGCTGTAAGCAAGACGCATTGGGGCCCAACTCGCCCTTTGGAAAGAAGCCTGCACGTTGTGCCTTTCCGCCTTAGGGCAATGTAGCACACGCAGAGCCGAAGTTCTACTTCAGCCAGATCAGGCCTGCAAAGAAACTCCGTTTCATAGGCCTTTGTAAGAGATGTTGCCGGTAGGCTGTAAGAGCACTGTGCAGAGCGAGTTGTTTCTTAGCTTCCCAAAGAGATGGAAGCAAGATGCTTTGGGGCCCAACTCGCCCTTTGGAAAGAAGCCTGCACGTTGTGCCTTTCCGCTCTAGGGCAATGTAGCACACGCAGAGCAGAAGTTCTACTTCAGCCAGATCATGCCTGCAAAGAAAGTGCGTTAGACAGGCCTTTGTAAGACATGCTCCCGGTCGGCTGTAAGAGCACTGTGCAGAGCGAGTTGTTTCTTAGCTTCCCAAAGAGCTGGAAGCAAGATGCTTTGTTGCCCAACTCGCCCTTAGGAAAGAAGCTTGCACCTTGTGCCTGTGAACTCTAGTGCAATGTAGCACACGCAGAGCAGAAGTTCTACTTCAGCCAGATCAGGCCTGCAAAGAAACTGCGTTTCACAGGCCTTTGTAAGAGATGTTCCCGGTAGGCTGTAAGAGCACTGTGCAGAGCGAGTTGTTTCTTAGCTTCCCAAAGAGCTGTAAGCAAGACGCATTGGGGCCCAACTCGCCCTTTGGAATGAAGCCTGCACGTTGTGCCTTTCAGCTCTAGAGCACTGTAGCACACGCAGAGCCGAAGTTCTACTTCAGCCAGATCAGGCCTGCAAAGAAAGTGCGTTAGACAGGCCTTTGTAAGAGATGTTCCCGGTAGGCTGTAAGAGCACTGTGCAGAGCGAGTTGTTTCTTAGCTTCCCAAAGAGCTGTAAGCAAGACGCATTGGGGCCCAACTCGCCCTTTGGAAAGAAGCCTGCACGTTGTGCCTTTCCGCCTTAGGGCAATGTAGCACACGCAGAGCAGAAGTTCTACTTCAGCCAGATCAGGCCTGCAAAGAAACTCCGTTTCATAGGCCTTTGTAAGAGATGTTGCCGGTAGGCTGTAAGAGCACTCTGCAGAGCGAGTTGTTTCTTAGCTTCCCAAAGAGCTGGAAGCAAGATGCTTTGTTGCCCAACTCGCCCTTTGGAAAGAAGCCTGCACGTTGGGCCTGTCAGCTCTAGTGCAATCTAGCACACGCAGAGCAGAAGTTCTACTTCAGCCAGATCAGGCCTGCAAAGAAACTGCGTTTCACAGGCCTTTGTAAGAGATGTTCCCGGTAGGCTGTAAGAGCACTGTGCAGAGCGAGTTGTTTCTTAGCTTCCCAAAGAGCTGGAAGCAAGACGCATTGGGGCCCCACTCGCCCATTGGAAAGAAGCCTGCAGGTTTTGCCTTTCCGCTCTAGGGCAATGTGGCACACCCAGAGCCGAAGTTCTACTTCAGCCAGATCAGGCCTGCAAGGAAACTGCCTTTCACATGCCTTTGTAAATGATGTTCCGGTAGACTGTAAGAGCACTGTGCAGAGCGAGTTGTTTCTTAGCTTCCCAAAGAGCTGGAAGCAAGATGCTTTGGGGCCCAACTCGCCCTTGGAAAGAAGCCTGCACGTTGTGCCTTTCGGCTCTAGGGCAATGTAGCACACCCAGAGCAGAAGTTCTACTTCAGCCAGAACAGGCCTGCAAAGAAACTGCATTTCACAGGCCTTTGTAAGAGATGTTGCCGGTAGGCTGTAAGAGCACTGTGCAGAGCGAGTTGTTTCTTAGCTTCCCAAAGAGCTGGAAGCAAGATGCTTTGGGACCCAACTCGCCCTTTGGATACAAGCCTGCACGTTGTGCCTTTCAGCTTCAGGGCAATGTAGCACACGCAGAGCAGAAGTTCAACATCAGCCAGATCAGGCCTTCAAGGAAACTGCCTTTCACATGCCTTTCTAAGTGATGGTCTGGTAGGCTGTAAGAGCACTGTGCAGAGCGAGTTGTTTGTTAGCTTCCCAAAGAGCTGGAAGCAAGATGCTTTGGAACCCAACTCGCCCTTTGGAAAGAAGCCTGCACGTTTTTCCTTTCAGCTCTAGGGCCGTGTAGCACACTCAGAGCAGAAGTTCTACTTCAGCCAGATCAGGCCTGCAAGGAAACTGCCTTTCACATGCCTTTGTAAGTGATGTTCCAGTAGGCTGTAAGAGCACTGTGCAGAGCGAGTTGTTTCTTAGCTTCCCAAAGAGCTGGAAGCAAGATGCTTTGGGGCCCAAGTCGCCCTTTGGAAAGAAGCCTGCACGTTGTGCCTTTCAGCTCTAGGTCAATGTAGCACACGCAGAGCAGAAGTTCTACTTCAGCCAGATCAGGCCTGCAAAGAAACTGCGTTTCACAGGCCTTTGTAAGAGATGTTCCCGGTAGGCCGTAAGAGCACTGTGCAGAGCGAGTTGTTTCTTAGCTTCCCAAAGAGCTGGAAGCAAGATGCTTTTTGGCCCAACTCGCCCTTTGGAAAGAAGCCTTCACGTTGTGCCTTTCAGCTCTAGGGCCGTGTAGCACACCCAGAGCTGAAGTTCTACTTCAGCCAGATCAGGCCTGCAAAGAAACTGCGTTTCACAGGCCTTTGTAAGAGATGTTCCGGTACGCTGTAAGAGCACTGTGCAGAGCGAGTTGTTTCTTAGCTTCCCAAATAGCTGGAAGGAAGATGCTTTGGGGCCCAACTCGCCCTTTGGAAAGAAGCCTGCACGTTGTGCCTTTCAGCTCTAGGTCAATGTAGCACACGCAGAGCAGAAGTTCTACTTCAGCCAGATCAGGCCTGCAAAGAAACTCCGTTTCACAGGCCTTTGTAAGAGATGTTGCCGGTAGGCTGTAAGAGCACTGTGCAGAGCGAGTTGTTTCTTAGCTTCCCAAAGAGCTGGAAGCAAGATGCTTTGGGGCCCAACTCGCCCTTTGGAAAGAAGCCTGCACGTTGTGCCTTTCAGCTCTAGGGCAATGTAGCACACCCAGAGCAGAAGTTCTACTTCAGCCAGATCAGGCCTGCAAAGAAAGTGCGTTAGACAGGCCTTTGTAAGAGATGTTCCCGGTAGGCTGTAAGAGCACTGTGCAGAGCGAGTTGTTTCTTAGCTTCCCAAAGAGCTGTAAGCAAGACGCATTGGGGCCCAACTCGCCCTTTGGAAAGAAGCCTGCACGTTGTGCCTTTCCGCCTTAGGGCAATGTAGCACACGCAGAGCAGAAGTTCTACTTCAGCCAGATCAGGCCTGCAAAGAAACTCCGTTTCATAGGCCTTTGTAAGAGATGTTGCCGGTAGGCTGTAAGAGCACTGTGCAGTGCGAGTTGTTTCTTAGCTTCCCAAAAAGCTGGAAGCAAGATGCTTTGGGGCCCAACTCGCCCTTTGGAAAGAAGCCTGCATGATGTGCCTTTCAGCTCTAGGGCAATGTAGCACACGCAGAGCAGAAGTTCTACTTCAGCCAGATCAGGCCTGCAAAGAAAGTGCGTTAGACAGGCCTTTGTAAGACATGTTGCCGGTAGGCTGTAAGAGCACTGTGCAGAGCGAGTTGTCTCTTAGCTTCCCAAAGAGCTGGAAGCAAGATGCTTTGGGGCCCAACTCGCCCTTTCGAAAGAAGCCTGCACGTTGTGCCTTTCATCTCTAGGGCAATGTAGCACACGCAGAGCAGAAGTTCTACTTCAGCCAGATCAGGCCTGCAAAGAAACTGCGTTTCACAGGCCTTTGTAAGAGATGTTCCCGGTAGGCTGTAAGAGCGCTGTGCAGAGCGAGTTGATTCCTGGCTTCCCAAAGAGCTGGAAGCAAGATGCTTTGGGGCCCACCTCGCCTTTTGGAAAGAAGCCTGCACGTTGTGCCTTTCAGCTCTAGGGCAATGCAGCACACCAGAGCAGAAGTTCTACTTCAGCCAGATCGGACCTTCAAAGAAAGTGAGTTTCACAGGCCTTTGTAAGAGATGTTCCCGGTAGGCTGTAAGAGCACTGTGCAGAGCGAGTTGTTTCTTAGCTTCCCAAAGAGCTGGAAGCAAGATTCATTGGGGCCCAACTCGCCCAATGGAAAGAAGCCTGCACGTTGTGCCTTTCCGCTCTAGGGCAATGTAGCACACGCAGAGCAGAAGTTCTACTTCAGCCAGACCAGGCCTGCAAAGAAACTGCGTTTCACAGGCCTTTGTAAGAGATGTTCCCGGTAGGCTGTAAGAGCACTGTGCAGAGCGAGTTGTTTCTTAGCTTCCCAAAGAGCTGGAAGCAAGATGCTTTGGGGCCCAACTCGCCCTTTGGTAAGAAAACTTCACGTTGTGCCTTTCATCTCTAGGTCAATGTAGCACACCCAGAGCAGAAGTTCTACTTCAGCCAGATCAGGCCTGCAAAGAAACTGCGTTTGACAGGCCTTTGTAAGAAATGTTCCCGGTAGGCTGTAAGAGCACTGTGCAGAGCGAGTTGTTTCTTAGCTTCCCAAAGAGCTGGAAGCAAGATGCTTTGGGGCCCAACTCGCCCTTTGGAAAGAAGCCTGCACGTTGTGCCATTCCGCTCTAGGGCAATGTAGCACACGCAGAGCAGAAGTTCTACTTCAGCCAGACCAGGCCTGCAAAGAAACTGCGTTTCACAGGCCTTTGTAAAAGATGTTCCCGGTAGGCTGTAAGAGCACTGTGCAGAGCGAGTTGTTTCTTAGCTTCCCAAAGAGCTGGAAGCAAGATGCTTTTGGGCCCAAATCGCCCTTGGAAAGAACCCAGCACGTTGTGCCTTTCAGCTCTAGGGCAATGTAGCACACCCAGAGCAGAAGTTCTTCTTCAGCCAGAACAGGCCTGCAAAGAAACTGCATTTCACAGGCCTTTGTTAGAGATGTTCCGGGAGGCTGTAAGAGCACTGTGCAGCGCGAGTTGCTTCTTAGGTTCCCAAAGAGCTGGAAGCAAGATGCTTTGGGGCCCAACTCGCCCTTTGGAAAGAGCCTGCACGTTGTGCCTTTCAGCTCTAGGGCAATGTAGCTCACGCAGAGCAGAACTTCTACTTCAGCCAGATCAGGCCTGCAAAGAAACAGCGTTTCACAGGCCTTTGTAAGAGATGTTGCCGCTAGGCTGTAAGAGCACTGTGCAGAGCGATTTGTTTCTTAGCTTCCCAAAGAGCTGGAAGCAAGATGCTTTGGGACCCAACTCGCCCTTTGGATACAAGCCTGCACGTTGTGCCTTTCAGCTCTAGGGCAATGTAGCACACGCATAGCAGAAGTTCTACTTCAGCCAGATCAGGCCTGCAAAGAAACTGCGTTTCACTGGCCTTTGTAAGAGATGTTCCCGGTAGGCTGTAAGAGCACTGTGCAGAGCGAGTTGTTTCTTAGCTTCGCAAAGAGCTGGATGCAAGATGCTTGGGGCATAACTCGCCCTTTGGAAAGAAGCCTGCACGTTGTGCCTTTCAGCTCTAGGGCAATGTAGCACACCCAGAGCAGAAGATCTACTTCAGCCAGATCAGGCCTGCAAAGAAACTCCGTTTCACAGGCCTTTGTAAGAGAAGTTGCCGGTAGGCTGTAAGAGCACTGTGCAGAGCGAGTTGTTTCTTAGCTTCCCAAAGAGCTGGAAGCAAGATGCTTTGGGGCCCAACTCGCCCTTTGGAAAGAAGCCTGCACGTTGTGCCTTCCAGCTCTAGGGCAATGTAGCACACCCAGAGCAGAAGTTCTACTTCAGCCAGATCAGGCCTGCAAAGAAACTGCATTTCACAGGGCTTTGTAAGAGATGTTCCCGGTAGGCTGTAAGAGCACTGTGCAGAGCGAGTTGTATCTTAGCTTCCCAAAGAGCTGGAAGCAAGATGCTTTGGGGCCCAACTAGCCCTTTGGAAAGAAGCCTGCACGTTGTGCCTTTCAGCTCTAGGGCAATGTAGCACACGCAGAGCAGAAGTTCTACTTCAGCCAGATCATGCCCGCAAAGAAACTGCGTTTCATAGGCCTTTGTAAGAGATGTTCCCGGTAGGCTGTAAGAGCAGTATGCAGAGCGAGTTGTTTCTTAGCTTCCCAAAGAGCTGGAAGCAAGATGATTTGGGGCCCAACTCGCCCTTTGGAAAGAAGCCTGCACGTTGTGCCTTTCAGCTCTAGGCCAATGTAGCACACCCAGAGCACAAGTTCTACTTCAGCCAGATCAGGCCTGCAAAGAAACTCCGTTTCATAGGCCTTTGTAAGAGATGTTCCCGGTAGGCTGTAAGAACACTGTGCAGAGCGAGTTGTTTCTTAGCTTCCCAAAGAGCTGGAAGCAAGATGCTTTGTTGCCCAACTCGCCCTTTGGAAAGAAGCCAGCACGTTGTGCCTGTCAGCTCTAGTGCAATGTAGCACACGCAGAGCAGAAGTTCTACTTCAGCCAGATCAGGCCTTTCAAAGAAACTGCGTTTCACAGGCCTTTGTAAGAGATGTTCCCGGTAGGCTGTAAGAGCACTGTGCAGAGCGAGTTGTTTCTTGGCTTCCCAAAGAGCTGGAAGCAAAATGCTGTGGGGCCCAACTCGCTCTTTGGAAAGAAGCCTGCACGTTGTGCCTTTCATCTCTAGGGCAATGTAGCACACGCAGAGCAGAAGTTCTACTTCAGCCAGATCAGGCCTGCAAAGAAACTCCGTTTCATAGGCCTTTGTAAGAGATGTTCCCAGTAGGTGGTAAGAGCACTGTGCAGAGCAAGTTGTTTCTTAGCGTCCCAAAGAGGTGGAAGCAAGATGCTTTGGGGCCCAACTCGTCCTTTGGAAAGAAGCCTGCACGTTGTGCCTTTCAGCTCTAGGGCAATGTAGCACACCCAGAGCAGAAGTTCTACTTCAGCCAGATCAGACCTGCAAAGAAACTACGTTTCACAGGCCTTTGTAAGAGATGTTCCCGGTAGGATGTAAGAGCACTGTGCAGAGCGAGTTGTTTCTTAGCTTCCCAAAGATCTGCAAGCAAGACGCACTGGGGCCCAACTCGCCCTTTGGAAAGAATCCTGCACGTTGTGCCTTTCCGCTCTAGGGCAATGTGGCACACGCAGAGCCGAAGTTCTACTTCAGCCAGATCAGGCCTGCAAAGAAACTGCGTTTCACAGGGCTTTGTAAGAGATGTTGCCAGTAGGCTGTAAGAGCACTGTGCAGAGCGAGTTGTTTCTTAGCTTCCCAAAGAGCTGGAAGCAAGATGCTTTGGGGCCCAACTCGCCCTTTGGATAGAAGCCTGCACGTTGCGCCTTTCAGCACTAGGGCAATGTAGCACACGCAGAGCAGAAGTTCTACTTCAGCCAGATCAGGCCTGCAAGGAAACTGCCTTTCACATGCCTTTTGAAAGTGATTTTCCGGTAGGCTGTAAGAGCACTGTGCAGAGCGAGTTGTTTCTTAGCTTCCCAAAGAGCTGTAAGCAAGATGCTTTGGGGCCCAACTCGCCCTTGGAAAGAAGCCTGCACGTTGTGCCTTTCGGCTCTAGGGCAATGTAGCACACCCAGAGCAGAAGTTCTACTAAAGCCAGATCAGGCCTGCAAAGAAACTGCATTTCACAGGACTTTGTAAGTGATGTTCCGGTAGGCTGTAAGAGCACTGTGCAGAGCGAGTTGTTTCTTAGCTTCCCAAAGAGCTGGAAGCAAGATGCTTTGGGGCCCAACTCGCCCTTTCTAAAGAAGCCTGCACGTTGTGCCTTTCAGCTCTAGGGCAATGTAGCACACCCAGAGCAGAATTTCTACTTCAGCCAGATCAGGCCTCCAAAGAAACTGCGTTTCACAGGGCTTTGTAAGAGATGTTCCCGGTAGGCTGTAAGAGCACTGTGCATAGCGAGTTGTTTCTTAGCTTCCCAAACAGCTGGAAGCAAGATGCTTTGGGACCCAACTCGCCCTTTGGATACAAGCCTGCACGTTGTTCTTTTCAGCTCTAGGGCAATGTAGCACACGCAGAGCCGAAGCTCTACTTCATCCAGATCATGCCTGCAAGGAAACTGCCTTTCACATGCCTTTGTAAGTGATGTTCCTGTAGGCTGTAAGAGCACTGTCCAGAACGAGTTGTTTCTTAGCTTCCCAAAGAGCTGGAAGCAAGATGCTTTGGGGCCCAACTCGCCCTTTGGAAAGGAGACTTCACGTTGTGCCTTTCAGCTATAGGGCCGTGTAGCACACCCAGAGTAGAAGTTCTACTTCAGCCAGATCAGGCCTGCAAAGGAACTGCGTTTCACAGGCCTTTGTAAGAGATGTTCCCGGTAGGCTGTAAGAGCACTGTGCAGAGCGAGTTGTTTCTTAGCTTCCCAAACAGCTGGAAGCAAGATGCTTTGGGGCCCAACACGCCCTTTGGAAAGAAGCCTGCACGTTGTGCCTTTCAGCTCTAGGGCAATGTAGCACACGCAGAGCAGAAGTTCTACTTCAGCCAGATCAGGCATGCAAAGAAACTGCGTTTCACAGGGCTTTGTAAGAGATGTTCCCGGTAGGCTGTAAGAGCACTGTGCAGAGCGAGTTGTTTCTTAGCTTCCCAAAGAGCTGGAAGCAAGATGCTTTGTAGCCCAACTCGCTCTTTGGAAAGAAGCCTGCACGTTGTGCCTTTCAGCTCTAGTGCAATGTAGCACACGCAGAGCAGAAGTTCTACTTCAGCCAGATCAGGCCTGCAAAGAAACTGCGTTTCACAGTCCTTTGTAAGAGATGTTCCCGGTAGGCTGTAAGAGCACTGTGCAGAGCGAGTTGTTTCTTAGCTTCCGAAAGAGCTGGAAGCAAGACGCATTGGGGCCCAACTCGCCCTTTGGAAAGAAGCCTGCACGTTGTGCCTTTCCGCTCTAGGGCAATGTGGCACACGCAGAGCCGAAGTTCTACTTCAGCCAGATCAGGCCTGCAAGGAAACTGCCTTTCACATGCCTTTGTAAGTGATTTTCCGGTAGGCTGTAAGAGCACTGTGCAGAGCGAGTTGTTTCTTAGCTTCCGAAAGAGCTGGAAGCAAGACGCATTGGGGCCCAACTCGCCCTTTGGAAAGAAGCCTGCACGTTGTGCCTTTCCGCTCTAGGGCAATGTGGCACACGCAGAGCCGAAATTCTACTTCAGCCAGATCAGGCCTGCAAGGAAACTGCCTTTCACATGCCTTTGTAAGTGATGTTCCGGTCGGCTGTAAGAGCACTGTGCAGAGCGAGTTGTTTCTTAGCTTCCCAAAGAGCTGGAAACAAGATGCTTTGGGGCACAACTCGCCTTTTGGAAAGAAGCCTGCACGATGTGCCTTTCAACTCTAGGTCAATGTAGCACACCCAGAGCAGAAGTTCTACTTCAGCCAGATCAGGCCTGCAAAGAAACTGCGTTTCACAGGCCTTTGTAAGAGATGTTGCCGGTAGGCTGTAAGAGCACAGTGCATAGCGAGTTGTTTCTTAGCTTCCCAAAGAGCTGGAAGCATGATGCTTTGGGGCCCAACTCGCCCTTTGGATAGAAGGCGGCACGTTGCGCCTTTCAGCACCAGGGCAATGTAGCACACGCAGAGCAGAAGTTCTACTTCAGCCAGATCAGGCCTTCAAAGAAAGTGCGTTTCACAGGCCTTTGTAAGAGATGTTCCCGGTAGGCTGTAATAGCACTGTGCAGAGCGAGTTGTTTCTTAGCTTCCCAAAGAGCTGGAATTAAGATTCATTGGGGCCCAACTCGCCCTTTGGAAAGAAGCCTCCACGTTGTGTCTTTCCGCTCTAGGGCAATGTAGCACACGCAGAGCAGACGTTCTACTTCAGCCAGATCAGGCCTGCAAAGAAACTGCGTTTCACAGGCCTTTGTAAGAGATGTTCCCGGTAAGCTGTAAGAGCACTGTGCAGAGAGAGTTGTTTCTTAGCTTCCCAAAGAGCTGGAAGCAAGATGCTTTGGGGCCCAACTAGCCCTTGGAAAGAAGCCTGCACGTTGTGCCTTTCGGTTCTAGGGCAATGTAGCACACCCAGAGCAGAAGTTCTACTTCAGCCAGATCAGGCCTGCAAAGAAACTGCGTTTCACAGGCCTTTGTAAGTGATGTTACGGTAGGCTGTAAGAGCACTGTGCAGAGCGAGTAGTTTCTTAGCATCCCAAAGAGCTTGAAGCAAGATGCTTTGTTGACCAACTCGCCCTTTGGAAAGAAGCCTGCACATTGTGCCTTTCAGCTCTAGGGAAATGTAGCACATGCAGAGCAGAAGTTCTACTTCAGCCAGATCAGGCCTGCAAAGAAACTGCGTTTTACAGGCCTTTGTAAGAGATGTTCCCGGTAGGCTGTAAGAGCACTATGCAAAGCGAGTTGTTTCTTAGCTTCCCAAAGAGCTGGAAGCTAGATGCTTTGGGACCCAACTCGCCCTTTGGAAAGAAGCCTGCACGTTGTGCCATTCAGCTCTAGGGCAATGTAGCACACCCAGAGCCGAAGTTCTACTTCAGCCAGATCAGGCCTGCAAAGAAACTGTGTTTCACAGGCCTTTGTAAGAGATGTTCCCCATAGGCTGTAAGAGCACTGTGCAGAACGAGTTGTTTCTTGGCTTCCCAAAGAGCTGGAAGCAAGATGCTTTGGGGCCCAACTCGCCTTTTGGAAAGAAGCCTGCATGTTGTGCCTTTCAGCTCTTGGGCAATGTAGCACACCCAGAGCAGAAGTTCTACTTCAGCCAGATCAGGCCTGCAAAGAAAGTGCGTTTCACAGGGCTTTGTAAGAGACGTTGCCGGTAGGCTGTAAGAGCACTGTGCAGAGCGAGTTGTTTCTTAGCTTCCCAAAGAGCTGGCAGCAAGATGCTTTGGGGCCCAGCTCGCCCTTGGAAAGGAGCCTGCACGTTGTGCCTTTCGGCTCTAGGGCAATGTAGCACACGCAGAGCCGAATTTCTACTTCAGCCAGATCAGTCCTGCAAGGAAACTGCCTTTCACATGCCTTTTGAAAGTGATGTTCCGGTAGGCTGTAAGAGCACTGTGCAGAGCGAGTTGTTTCTTAGCTTCTCAAAGAGCTGGAAGCAGGATGCTTTGGGGCCCAACTCGCCCTTGGAAAGAAGCCTGCACGTTGTGCCTTTCGGCTCTAGGGCAATGTAGCACACCCAGAGCAGAAGTTCTACTAAAGCCAGATCAGGCCTGCAAAGAAACTGCATTTCACAGGACTTTGTAAGTGATGTTCCGGTAGGCTGTAAGAGCACTGTGCAGAGCGAGTTGTTTCTTAATTCCCAAAGAGCTGGAAGCAAGATGCTTTGTGGCCCAACTCGCCCTTTGGAAAGAAGCCTGCACGTTGTGCCTTTCAGCTCTAGGGCAATGTAGCACACCCAGAGCAGAAGTTCTACTTCAGCCAGATCAGGCCTGCAAAGAAACTGCGTTTCACAGGGCTTTGTAAGAGATGTTCCCGGTAGGCTGTAAGAGCACTGTGCAGAGCGAGTTGTTTCTTAGCTTCCCAAACAGCTGGAAGCAAGATGCTTTGGGACCCAACTCGCCCTTTGGATACAAGCCTGCACGTTGTGCCTTTCAGCTCTAGTGCAATGTAGCACACGCAGAGCCGAAGCTCTACTTCAGCCACATCATGCCTGCAAGGAAACTGCCTTTCACATGCCTTTGTAAGTGATGTTCCGGTAGGCTGTAAGAGCACTGTCCAGAGCAGGTTGTTTCTTAGCTTCCCAAAGAGCTGGAAGCAAGATGCTTTGGGGCCCAACTCGCCCTTTGGAAAGGAGACTTCACGTTGTGCCTTTCAGCTATAGGGCCGTGTAGCACACCCAGAGTAGAAGTTCTACTTCAGCCAGATCAGGCCTGCAAAGAAACTGCGTTTCACAGGCCTTTGTAAGAGATGTTCCCGGTAGGCTGTAAGAGCACTGTGCAGAGCGAGTTGTTTCTTAGCTTCCGAAAGAGCTGGAAGCAAGACGCATTGGGGCCCAACTCGCCCTTTGGAAAGAAGCCTGCACGTTGTGCCTTTCCGCTCTAGGGCAATGTGGCACACGCAGAGCCGAAGTTCTACTTCAGCCAGATCAGGCCTGCAAGGAAACTGCCTTTCACATGCCTTTGTAAGTGATTTTCCGGTAGGCTGTAAGAGCACTGTGCAGAGCGAGTTGTTTCTTAGCTTCCCAAAGAGCTGGAAGCAACATGCTTTGGGGCCCAACTCGCCCTTGGAAATAAGCCTGCATGTTGTGCCTTTCCGCTCTAGGGCAATGTAGCACACGCAGAGCAGAAGTTCTACTTCAGCCAGATCAGGCCTGCAAAGAAACTGCGTTTCACAGGGCTTTGTAAGAGATGTTCCCGGTAGGCTGTAAGAGCACTGTGCAGAGCGAGTTGTTTCTTAGCTTCCCACAGAGCTGGAAGCAAGATGCTTTGTGGCCCAACTCGCCCTTCGGAAAGAAGCCTGCACGTTGTGCCTTTCAGCTCTAGTGCAATGTAGCACACCCAGAGCAGAAGTTCTACTTCAGCCAGATCAGGCCTGCAAAGAAACTGCGTTTCACAGGCCTTTGTAAGAGATGTTCCCGGTAGACTGTAAGAGCACTGTGCGGAGCGAGTTGTTTCTTAGCTTCCCAAAGAACAGGAAGCAAGATGCTTTGGGGCACAACTCGCCTTTTGGAAAGAAGACTGCACGTTGTGCCTTTCAACTCTAGGTCAATGTAGCACACCCAGAGCAGAAGTTCTACTTCAGCCAGATCAGGCCTGCAAAGAAACTGCGTTTCACAGGCCTTTGTAAGAGATGTTGCCGGTAGGCTGTAAGAGCACAGTGCATAGCGAGTTGTTTCTTAGCTTCCCAAAGAGCTGGAAGCAAGATGCTTTGGGGCCCAACTCGCCCTTTGGATAGAAGCCTGCACGTTGCGCCTTTCAGCACTAGGGCAATGTAGCACACGCAGAGCAGAAGTTCTACTTCAGCCAGATCAGGCCTTCAAAGAAAGTGCGTTTCACAGGCCTTTGTAAGAGATGTTCCCGGTAGGCTGTAATAGCACTGTGCAGAGCGAGTTGTTTCTTAGCTTCCCAAAGAGCTGGAATTAAGATTCATTGGGGCCCAACTCGCCCTTTGGAAAGAAGCCTGCACGTTGTGCCTTTCCGCTCTAGGGCAATGTAGCACACGCAGAGCAGACGTTCTACTTCAGCCAGATCAGGCCTGCAAAGAAACTGCGTTTCACAGGCCTTTGTAAGAGATGTTCCCGGTAGGCTGTAAGAGCACTGTGCAGAGCGAGTTGTTTCTTAGCTTCCCAAAGAGCTGGAAGCAAGACGCATTGGGGCCCCACTCGCCCATTGGAAAGAAGCCTGCAGGTTTTGCCTTTCCGCTCTAGGGCAATGTGGCACACCCAGAGCCGAAGTTCTACTTCAGCCAGATCAGGCCTGCAAGGAAACTGCCTTTCACATGCCTTTGTAAATGATGTTCCGGTAGACTGTAAGAGCACTGTGCAGAGCGAGTTGTTTCTTAGCTTCCCAAAGAGCTGGAAGCAAGATGCTTTGGGGCCCAACTCGCCCTTGGAAAGAAGCCTGCACGTTGTGCCTTTCGGCTCTAGGGCAATGTAGCACACCCAGAGCAGAAGTTCTACTTCAGCCAGAACAGGCCTGCAAAGAAACTGCATTTCACAGGCCTTTGTAAGAGATGTTGCCGGTAGGCTGTAAGAGCACTGTGCAGAGCGAGTTGTTTCTTAGCTTCCCAAAGAGCTGGAAGCAAGATGCTTTGGGACCCAACTCGCCCTTTGGATACAAGCCTGCACGTTGTGCCTTTCAGCTTCAGGGCAATGTAGCACACGCAGAGCAGAAGTTCAACATCAGCCAGATCAGGCCTTCAAGGAAACTGCCTTTCACATGCCTTTCTAAGTGATGGTCTGGTAGGCTGTAAGAGCACTGTGCAGAGCGAGTTGTTTGTTAGCTTCCCAAAGAGCTGGAAGCAAGATGCTTTGGAACCCAACTCGCCCTTTGGAAAGAAGCCTGCACGTTTTTCCTTTCAGCTCTAGGGCCGTGTAGCACACTCAGAGCAGAAGTTCTACTTCAGCCAGATCAGGCCTGCAAGGAAACTGCCTTTCACATGCCTTTGTAAGTGATGTTCCAGTAGGCTGTAAGAGCACTGTGCAGAGCGAGTTGTTTCTTAGCTTCCCAAAGAGCTGGAAGCAAGATGCTTTGGGGCCCAAGTCGCCCTTTGGAAAGAAGCCTGCACGTTGTGCCTTTCAGCTCTAGGTCAATGTAGCACACGCAGAGCAGAAGTTCTACTTCAGCCAGATCAGGCCTGCAAAGAAACTGCGTTTCACAGGCCTTTGTAAGAGATGTTCCCGGTAGGCCGTAAGAGCACTGTGCAGAGCGAGTTGTTTCTTAGCTTCCCAAAGAGCTGGAAGCAAGATGCTTTTTGGCCCAACTCGCCCTTTGGAAAGAAGCCTTCACGTTGTGCCTTTCAGCTCTAGGGCCGTGTAGCACACCCAGAGCTGAAGTTCTAC
Source organism: Equus caballus (assembly GCF_041296265.1). Classification (NCBI taxonomy): domain Eukaryota; kingdom Metazoa; phylum Chordata; class Mammalia; order Perissodactyla; family Equidae; genus Equus; species Equus caballus. The sequence continues at coordinate 49,700,706 of NC_091688.1, read as the reverse complement.
TTCAGCCAGATCAGGCCTGCAAAGAAACTGCGTTTCACAGGCCTTTGTAAGAGATGTTCCGGTACGCTGTAAGAGCACTGTGCAGAGCGAGTTGTTTCTTAGCTTCCCAAATAGCTGGAAGGAAGATGCTTTGGGGCCCAACTCGCCCTTTGGAAAGAAGCCTGCACGTTGTGCCTTTCAGCTCTAGGTCAATGTAGCACACGCAGAGCAGAAGTTCTACTTCAGCCAGATCAGGCCTGCAAAGAAACTCCGTTTCACAGGCCTTTGTAAGAGATGTTGCCGGTAGGCTGTAAGAGCACTGTGCAGAGCGAGTTGTTTCTTAGCTTCCCAAAGAGCTGGAAGCAAGATGCTTTGGGGCCCAACTCGCCCTTTGGAAAGAAGCCTGCACGTTGTGCCTTTCAGCTCTAGGGCAATGTAGCACACCCAGAGCAGAAGTTCTACTTCAGCCAGATCAGGCCTGCAAAGAAAGTGCGTTAGACAGGCCTTTGTAAGAGATGTTCCCGGTAGGCTGTAAGAGCACTGTGCAGAGCGAGTTGTTTCTTAGCTTCCCAAAGAGCTGTAAGCAAGACGCATTGGGGCCCAACTCGCCCTTTGGAAAGAAGCCTGCACGTTGTGCCTTTCCGCCTTAGGGCAATGTAGCACACGCAGAGCAGAAGTTCTACTTCAGCCAGATCAGGCCTGCAAAGAAACTCCGTTTCATAGGCCTTTGTAAGAGATGTTGCCGGTAGGCTGTAAGAGCACTGTGCAGTGCGAGTTGTTTATTAGCTTCCCAAAAAGCTGGAAGCAAGATGCTTTGGGGCCCAACTCGCCCTTTGGAAAGAAGCCTGCATGATGTGCCTTTCAGCTCTAGGGCAATGTAGCACACGCAGAGCAGAAGTTCTACTTCAGCCAGATCAGGCCTGCAAAGAAAGTGCGTTAGACAGGCCTTTGTAAGACATGTTGCCGGTAGGCTGTAAGAGCACTGTGCAGAGCGAGTTGTCTCTTAGCTTCCCAAAGAGCTGGAAGCAAGATGCTTTGGGGCCCAACTCGCCCTTTCGAAAGAAGCCTGCACGTTGTGCCTTTCATCTCTAGGGCAATGTAGCACACGCAGAGCAGAAGTTCTACTTCAGCCAGATCAGGCCTGCAAAGAAACTGCGTTTCACAGGCCTTTGTAAGAGATGTTCCCGGTAGGCTGTAAGAGCGCTGTGCAGAGCGAGTTGTTTCTTAGCTTCCTAAAGAGCTGGAAGCAAGATGCTTTGGGGCCCACCTCGCCTTTTGGAAAGAAGCCTGCACGTTGTGCCTTTCAGCTCTAGGGCAATGCAGCACACCAGAGCAGAAGTTCTACTTCAGCCAGATCGGACCTTCAAAGAAAGTGAGTTTCACAGGCCTTTGTAAGAGATGTTCCCGATAGGCTGTAAGAGCACTGTGCAGAGCGAGTTGTTTCTTAGCTTCCCAAAGAGCTGGAAGCAAGATTCATTGGGGCCCAACTCGCCCAATGGAAAGAAGCCTGCACGTTGTGCCTTTCCGCTCTAGGGCAATGTAGCACACGCAGAGCAGAAGTTCTACTTCAGCCAGACCAGGCCTGCAAAGAAACTGCGTTTCACAGGCCTTTGTAAGAGATGTTCCCGGTAGGCTGTAAGAGCACTGTGCAGAGCGAGTTGTTTCTTAGCTTCCCAAAGAGCTGGAAGCAAGATGCTTTGGGGCCCAACTCGCCCTTTGGTAAGAAAACTTCACGTTGTGCCTTTCATCTCTAGGTCAATGTAGCACACCCAGAGCAGAAGTTCTACTTCAGCCAGATCAGGCCTGCAAAGAAACTGCGTTTGACAGGCCTTTGTAAGAAATGTTCCCGGTAGGCTGTAAGAGCACTGTGCAGAGCGAGTTGTTTCTTAGCTTCCCAAAGAGCTGGAAGCAAGATGCTTTGGGGCCCAACTCGCCCTTTGGAAAGAAGCCTGCACGTTGTGCCATTCCGCTCTAGGGCAATGTAGCACACGCAGAGCAGAAGTTCTACTTCAGCCAGACCAGGCCTGCAAAGAAACTGCGTTTCACAGGCCTTTGTAAAAGATGTTCCCGGTAGGCTGTAAGAGCACTGTGCAGAGCGAGTTGTTTCTTAGCTTCCCAAAGAGCTGGAAGCAAGATGCTTTTGGGCCCAAATCGCCCTTGGAAAGAACCCAGCACGTTGTGCCTTTCAGCTCTAGGGCAATGTAGCACACCCAGAGCAGAAGTTCTTCTTCAGCCAGAACAGGCCTGCAAAGAAACTGCATTTCACAGGCCTTTGTTAGAGATGTTCCGGGAGGCTGTAAGAGCACTGTGCAGAGCGAGTTGCTTCTTAGGTTCCCAAAGAGCTGGAAGCAAGATGCTTTGGGGCCCAACTCGCCCTTTGGAAAGAGCCTGCACGTTGTGCCTTTCAGCTCTAGGGCAATGTAGCTCACGCAGAGCAGAACTTCTACTTCAGCCAGATCAGGCCTGCAAAGAAACAGCGTTTCACAGGCCTTTGTAAGAGATGTTGCCGCTAGGCTGTAAGAGCACTGTGCAGAGCGATTTGTTTCTTAGCTTCCCAAAGAGCTGGAAGCAAGATGCTTTGGGACCCAACTCGCCCTTTGGATACAAGCCTGCACGTTGTGCCTTTCAGCTCTAGGGCAATGTAGCACACGCATAGCAGAAGTTCTACTTCAGCCAGATCAGGCCTGCAAAGAAACTGCGTTTCACTGGCCTTTGTAAGAGATGTTCCCGGTAGGCTGTAAGAGCACTGTGCAGAGCGAGTTGTTTCTTAGCTTCGCAAAGAGCTGGATGCAAGATGCTTGGGGCATAACTCGCCCTTTGGAAAGAAGCCTGCACGTTGTGCCTTTCAGCTCTAGGGCAATGTAGCACACCCAGAGCAGAAGATCTACTTCAGCCAGATCAGGCCTGCAAAGAAACTCCGTTTCACAGGCCTTTGTAAGAGAAGTTGCCGGTAGGCTGTAAGAGCACTGTGCAGAGCGAGTTGTTTCTTAGCTTCCCAAAGAGCTGGAAGCAAGATGCTTTGGGGCCCAACTCGCCCTTTGGAAAGAAGCCTGCACGTTGTGCCTTTCAGCTCTAGGGCAATGTAGCACACCCAGAGCAGAAGTTCTACTTCAGCCAGATCAGGCCTGCAAAGAAACTGCATTTCACAGGGCTTTGTAAGAGATGTTCCCGGTAGGCTGTAAGAGCACTGTGCAGAGCGAGTTGTATCTTAGCTTCCCAAAGAGCTGGAAGCAAGATGCTTTGGGGCCCAACTAGCCCTTTGGAAAGAAGCCTGCACGTTGTGCCTTTCAGCTCTAGGGCAATGTAGCACACGCAGAGCAGAAGTTCTACTTCAGCCAGATCATGCCCGCAAAGAAACTGCGTTTCATAGGCCTTTGTAAGAGATGTTCCCGGTAGGCTGTAAGAGCAGTATGCAGAGCGAGTTGTTTCTTAGCTTCCCAAAGAGCTGGAAGCAAGATGCTTTGGGGCCCAACTCGCCCTTTGGAAAGAAGCCTGCATGTTGTGCCTTTCAGCTCTAGGCCAATGTAGCACACCCAGAGCACAAGTTCTACTTCAGCCAGATCAGGCCTGCAAAGAAACTCCGTTTCATAGGCCTTTGTAAGAGATGTTCCCGGTAGGCTGTAAGAACACTGTGCAGAGCGAGTTGTTTCTTAGCTTCCCAAAGAGCTGGAAGCAAGATGCTTTGTTGCCCAACTCGCCCTTTGGAAAGAAGCCAGCACGTTGTGCCTGTCAGCTCTAGTGCAATGTAGCACACGCAGAGCAGAAGTTCTACTTCAGCCAGATCAGGCCTTTCAAAGAAACTGCGTTTCACAGGCCTTTGTAAGAGATGTTCCCGGTAGGCTGTAAGAGCACTGTGCAGAGCGAGTTGTTTCTTGGCTTCCCAAAGAGCTGGAAGCAAAATGCTGTGGGGCCCAACTCGCCCTTTGGAAAGAAGCCTGCACGTTGTGCCTTTCATCTCTAGGGCAATGTAGCACACGCAGAGCAGAAGTTCTACTTCAGCCAGATCAGGCCTGCAAAGAAACTCCGTTTCATAGGCCTTTGTAAGAGATGTTCCCAGTAGGTGGTAAGAGCACTGTGCAGAGCAAGTTGTTTCTTAGCGTCCCAAAGAGGTGGAAGCAAGATGCTTTGGGGCCCAACTCGTCCTTTGGAAAGAAGCCTGCACGTTGTGCCTTTCAGCTCTAGGGCAATGTAGCACACCCAGAGCAGAAGTTCTACTTCAGCCAGATCAGACCTGCAAAGAAACTACGTTTCACAGGCCTTTGTAAGAGATGTTCCCGGTAGGATGTAAGAGCACTGTGCAGAGCGAGTTGTTTCTTAGCTTCCCAAAGATCTGCAAGCAAGACGCACTGGGGCCCAACTCGCCCTTTGGAAAGAATCCTGCACGTTGTGCCTTTCCGCTCTAGGGCAATGTGGCACACGCAGAGCCGAAGTTCTACTTCAGCCAGATCAGGCCTGCAAAGAAAGTGCGTTTCACAGGGCTTTGTAAGAGATGTTGCCAGTAGGCTGTAAGAGCACTGTGCAGAGCGAGTTGTTTCTTAGCTTCCCAAAGAGCTGGAAGCAAGATGCTTTGGGGCCCAACTCGCCCTTTGGATAGAAGCCTGCACGTTGCGCCTTTCAGCACTAGGGCAATGTAGCACACGCAGAGCAGAAGTTCTACTTCAGCCAGATCAGGCCTGCAAGGAAACTGCCTTTCACATGCCTTTTGAAAGTGATTTTCCGGTAGGCTGTAAGAGCACTGTGCAGAGCGAGTTGTTTCTTAGCTTCCCAAAGAGCTGTAAGCAAGATGCTTTGGGGCCCAACTCGCCCTTGGAAAGAAGCCTGCACGTTGTGCCTTTCGGCTCTAGGGCAATGTAGCACACCCAGAGCAGAAGTTCTACTAAAGCCAGATCAGGCCTGCAAAGAAACTGCATTTCACAGGACTTTGTAAGTGATGTTCCGGTAGGCTGTAAGAGCACTGTGCAGAGCGAGTTGTTTCTTAGCTTCCCAAAGAGCTGGAAGCAAGATGCTTTGGGGCCCAACTCGCCCTTTCTAAAGAAGCCTGCACGTTGTGCCTTTCAGCTCTAGGGCAATGTAGCACACCCAGAGCAGAATTTCTACTTCAGCCAGATCAGGCCTCCAAAGAAACTGCGTTTCACAGGGCTTTGTAAGAGATGTTCCCGGTAGGCTGTAAGAGCACTGTGCATAGCCAGTTGTTTCTTAGCTTCCCAAACAGCTGGAAGCAAGATGCTTTGGGACCCAACTCGCCCTTTGGATACAAGCCTGCACGTTGTTCTTTTCAGCTCTAGGGCAATGTAGCACACGCAGAGCCGAAGCTCTACTTCATCCAGATCATGCCTGCAAGGAAACTGCCTTTCACATGCCTTTGTAAGTGATGTTCCTGTAGGCTGTAAGAGCACTGTCCAGAACGAGTTGTTTCTTAGCTTCCCAAAGAGCTGGAAGCAAGATGCTTTGGGGCCCAACTCGCCCTTTGGAAAGGAGACTTCACGTTGTGCCTTTCAGCTATAGGGCCGTGTAGCACACCCAGAGTAGAAGTTCTACTTCAGCCAGATCAGGCCTGCAAAGGAACTGCGTTTCACAGGCCTTTGTAAGAGATGTTCCCGGTAGGCTGTAAGAGCACTGTGCAGAGCGAGTTGTTTCTTAGCTTCCCAAACAGCTGGAAGCAAGATGCTTTGGGGCCCAACACGCCCTTTGGAAAGAAGCCTGCACGTTGTGCCTTTCAGCTCTAGGGCAATGTAGCACACGCAGAGCAGAAGTTCTACTTCAGCCAGATCAGGCATGCAAAGAAACTGCGTTTCACAGGGCTTTGTAAGAGATGTTCCCGGTAGGCTGTAAGAGCACTGTGCAGAGCGAGTTGTTTCTTAGCTTCCCAAAGAGCTGGAAGCAAGATGCTTTGTAGCCCAACTCGCTCTTTGGAAAGAAGCCTGCACGTTGTGCCTTTCAGCTCTAGTGCAATGTAGCACACGCAGAGCAGAAGTTCTACTTCAGCCAGATCAGGCCTGCAAAGAAACTGCGTTTCACAGTCCTTTGTAAGAGATGTTCCCGGTAGGCTGTAAGAGCACTGTGCAGAGCGAGTTGTTTCTTAGCTTCCGAAAGAGCTGGAAGCAAGACGCATTGGGGCCCAACTCGCCCTTTGGAAAGAAGCCTGCACGTTGTGCCTTTCCGCTCTAGGGCAATGTGGCACACGCAGAGCCGAAGTTCTACTTCAGCCAGATCAGGCCTGCAAGGAAACTGCCTTTCACATGCCTTTGTAAGTGATTTTCCGGTAGGCTGTAAGAGCACTGTGCAGAGCGAGTTGTTTCTTAGCTTCCGAAAGAGCTGGAAGCAAGACGCATTGGGGCCCAACTCGCCCTTTGGAAAGAAGCCTGCACGTTGTGCCTTTCCGCTCTAGGGCAATGTGGCACACGCAGAGCCGAAATTCTACTTCAGCCAGATCAGGCCTGCAAGGAAACTGCCTTTCACATGCCTTTGTAAGTGATGTTCCGGTCGGCTGTAAGAGCACTGTGCAGAGCGAGTTGTTTCTTAGCTTCCCAAAGAGCTGGAAGCAAGATGCTTTGGGGCACAACTCGCCTTTTGGAAAGAAGCCTGCACGATGTGCCTTTCAACTCTAGGTCAATGTAGCACACCCAGAGCAGAAGTTCTACTTCAGCCAGATCAGGCCTGCAAAGAAACTGCGTTTCACAGGCCTTTGTAAGAGATGTTGCCGGTAGGCTGTAAGAGCACAGTGCATAGCGAGTTGTTTCTTAGCTTCCCAAAGAGCTGGAAGCATGATGCTTTGGGGCCCAACTCGCCCTTTGGATAGAAGGCGGCACGTTGCGCCTTTCAGCACCAGGGCAATGTAGCACACGCAGAGCAGAAGTTCTACTTCAGCCAGATCAGGCCTTCAAAGAAAGTGCGTTTCACAGGCCTTTGTAAGAGATGTTCCCGGTAGGCTGTAATAGCACTGTGCAGAGCGAGTTGTTTCTTAGCTTCCCAAAGAGCTGGAATTAAGATTCATTGGGGCCCAACTCGCCCTTTGGAAAGAAGCCTCCACGTTGTGTCTTTCCGCTCTAGGGCAATGTAGCACACGCAGAGCAGACGTTCTACTTCAGCCAGATCAGGCCTGCAAAGAAACTGCGTTTCACAGGCCTTTGTAAGAGATGTTCCCGGTAAGCTGTAAGAGCACTGTGCAGAGCGAGTTGTTTCTTAGCTTCCCAAAGAGCTGGAAGCAAGATGCTTTGGGGCCCAACTAGCCCTTGGAAAGAAGCCTGCACGTTGTGCCTTTCGGTTCTAGGGCAATGTAGCACACCCAGAGCAGAAGTTCTACTTCAGCCAGATCAGGCCTGCAAAGAAACTGCGTTTCACAGGCCTTTGTAAGTGATGTTACGGTAGGCTGTAAGAGCACTGTGCAGAGCGAGTAGTTTCTTAGCATCCCAAAGAGCTTGAAGCAAGATGCTTTGTTGACCAACTCGCCCTTTGGAAAGAAGCCTGCACATTGTGCCTTTCAGCTCTAGGGAAATGTAGCACACGCAGAGCAGAAGTTCTACTTCAGCCAGATCAGGCCTGCAAAGAAACTGCGTTTCACAGGCCTTTGTAAGAGATGTTCCCGGTAGGCTGTAAGAGCACTATGCAAAGCGAGTTGTTTCTTAGCTTCCCAAAGAGCTGGAAGCTAGATGCTTTGGGACCCAACTCGCCCTTTGGAAAGAAGCCTGCACGTTGTGCCATTCAGCTCTAGGGCAATGTAGCACACCCAGAGCCGAAGTTCTACTTCAGCCAGATCAGGCCTGCAAAGAAACTGTGTTTCACAGGCCTTTGTAAGAGATGTTCCCCATAGGCTGTAAGAGCACTGTGCAGAACGAGTTGTTTCTTGGCTTCCCAAAGAGCTGGAAGCAAGATGCTTTGGGGCCCAACTCGCCTTTTGGAAAGAAGCCTGCATGTTGTGCCTTTCAGCTCTTGGGCAATGTAGCACACCCAGAGCAGAAGTTCTACTTCAGCCAGATCAGGCCTGCAAAGAAAGTGCGTTTCACAGGGCTTTGTAAGAGACGTTGCCGGTAGGCTGTAAGAGCACTGTGCAGAGCGAGTTGTTTCTTAGCTTCCCAAAGAGCTGGCAGCAAGATGCTTTGGGGCCCAGCTCGCCCTTGGAAAGGAGCCTGCACGTTGTGCCTTTCGGCTCTAGGGCAATGTAGCACACGCAGAGCCGAATTTCTACTTCAGCCAGATCAGTCCTGCAAGGAAACTGCCTTTCACATGCCTTTTGAAAGTGATGTTCCGGTAGGCTGTAAGAGCACTGTGCAGAGCGAGTTGTTTCTTAGCTTCTCAAAGAGCTGGAAGCAGGATGCTTTGGGGCCCAACTCGCCCTTGGAAAGAAGCCTGCACGTTGTGCCTTTCGGCTCTAGGGCAATGTAGCACACCCAGAGCAGAAGTTCTACTAAAGCCAGATCAGGCCTGCAAAGAAACTGCATTTCACAGGACTTTGTAAGTGATGTTCCGGTAGGCTGTAAGAGCACTGTGCAGAGCGAGTTGTTTCTTAATTCCCAAAGAGCTGGAAGCAAGATGCTTTGTGGCCCAACTCGCCCTTTGGAAAGAAGCCTGCACGTTGTGCCTTTCAGCTCTAGGGCAATGTAGCACACCCAGAGCAGAAGTTCTACTTCAGCCAGATCAGGCCTCCAAAGAAACTGCGTTTCACAGGGCTTTGTAAGAGATGTTCCCGGTAGGCTGTAAGAGCACTGTGCAGAGCGAGTTGTTTCTTAGCTTCCCAAACAGCTGGAAGCAAGATGCTTTGGGACCCAACTCGCCCTTTGGATACAAGCCTGCACGTTGTGCCTTTCAGCTCTAGTGCAATGTAGCACACGCAGAGCCGAAGCTCTACTTCAGCCACATCATGCCTGCAAGGAAACTGCCTTTCACATGCCTTTGTAAGTGATGTTCCGGTAGGCTGTAAGAGCACTGTCCAGAGCAGGTTGTTTCTTAGCTTCCCAAAGAGCTGGAAGCAAGATGCTTTGGGGCCCAACTCGCCCTTTGGAAAGGAGACTTCACGTTGTGCCTTTCAGCTATAGGGCCGTGTAGCACACCCAGAGTAGAAGTTCTACTTCAGCCAGATCAGGCCTGCAAAGAAACTGCGTTTCACAGGCCTTTGTAAGAGATGTTCCCGGTAGGCTGTAAGAGCACTGTGCAGAGCGAGTTGTTTCTTAGCTTCCGAAAGAGCTGGAAGCAAGACGCATTGGGGCCCAACTCGCCCTTTGGAAAGAAGCCTGCACGTTGTGCCTTTCCGCTCTAGGGCAATGTGGCACACGCAGAGCCGAAGTTCTACTTCAGCCAGATCAGGCCTGCAAGGAAACTGCCTTTCACATGCCTTTGTAAGTGATTTTCCGGTAGGCTGTAAGAGCACTGTGCAGAGCGAGTTGTTTCTTAGCTTCCCAAAGAGCTGGAAGCAACATGCTTTGGGGCCCAACTCGCCCTTGGAAATAAGCCTGCATGTTGTGCCTTTCCGCTCTAGGGCAATGTAGCACACGCAGAGCAGAAGTTCTACTTCAGCCAGATCAGGCCTGCAAAGAAACTGCGTTTCACAGGGCTTTGTAAGAGATGTTCCCGGTAGGCTGTAAGAGCACTGTGCAGAGCGAGTTGTTTCTTAGCTTCCCACAGAGCTGGAAGCAAGATGCTTTGTGGCCCAACTCGCCCTTCAGAAAGAAGCCTGCACGTTGTGCCTTTCAGCTCTAGTGCAATGTAGCACACCCAGAGCAGAAGTTCTACTTCAGCCAGATCAGGCCTGCAAAGAAACTGCGTTTCACAGGCCTTTGTAAGAGATGTTCCCGGTAGACTGTAAGAGCACTGTGCGGAGCGAGTTGTTTCTTAGCTTCCCAAAGAACAGGAAGCAAGATGCTTTGGGGCACAACTCGCCTTTTGGAAAGAAGACTGCACGTTGTGCCTTTCAGCCCTAGGGCAAAGTAGCACACCCAGAGCAGAAGTTCTACTTCAGCCAGATCAGGCCTGCAAAGAAACTGCGTTTCACAGGCCTTTGTAAGAGATGTTCCCGGTAGGCTGTAATAGCACTGTGCAGAGCGAGTTGTTTCTTAGCTTCCCAAAGAGCTGGAATTAAGATTCATTGGGGCCCAACTCGCCCTTTGGAAAGAAGCCTGCACGTTGTGCCTTTCCGCTCTAGGGCAATGTAGCACACGCAGAGCAGACGTTCTACTTCAGCCAGATCAGGCCTGCAAAGAAACTGCGTTTCACAGGCCTTTGTAAGAGATGTTCCCGGTAAGCTGTTAGAGCACTGTGCAGAGAGAGTTGTTTCTTAGCTTCCCAAAGAGCTGGAAGCAAGATGCTTTGGGGCCCAACTAGCCCTTGGAAAGAAGCCTGCACGTTGTGCCTTTCGGTTCTAGGGCAATGTAGCACACCCAGAGCAGAAGTTCTACTTCAGCCAGATCAGGCCTGCAAAGAAACTGCGTTTCACAGGCCTTTGTAAGTGATGTTACGGTAGGCTGTAAGAGCACTGTGCAGAGCGAGTAGTTTCTTAGCATCCCAAAGAGCTTGAAGCAAGATGCTTTGTTGACCAACTCGCCCTTTGGAAAGAAGCCTGCACATTGTGCCTTTCAGCTCTAGGGAAATGTAGCACACGCAGAGCAGAAGTTCTACTTCAGCCAGATCAGGCCTGCAAAGAAACTGCGTTTCACAGGCCTTTGTAAGAGATGTTCCCGGTAGGCTGTAAGAGCACTATGCACAGCGAGTTGTTTCTTAGCTTCCCAAAGAGCTGGAAGCTAGATGCTTTGGGACCCAACTCGCCCTTTGGAAAGAAGCCTGCACGTTGTGCCATTCAGCTCTAGGGCAATGTAGCACACCCAGAGCCGAAGTTCTACTTCAGCCAGATCAGGCCTGCAAAGAAACTGTGTTTCACAGGCCTTTGTAAGAGATGTTCCCCATAGGCTGTAAGAGCACTGTGCAGAACGAGTTGTTTCTTAGCTTCCCAAAGAGCTGGAAGCAAGATGCTTTGGGGCCCAACTCGCCTTTTGGAAAGAAGCCTGCATGTTGTGCCTTTCAGCTCTTGGGCAATGTAGCACACCCAGAGCAGAAGTTCTACTTCAGCCAGATCAGGCCTGCAAAGAAAGTGAGTTTCACAGGGCTTTGTAAGAGACGTTGCCGGTAGGCTGTAAGAGCACTGTGCAGAGCGAGTTGTTTCTTAGCTTCCCAAAGAGCTGGCAGCAAGATGCTTTGGGGCCCAACTCGCCCTTGGAAAGGAGCCTGCACGTTGTGTCTTTCGGCTCTAGGGCAATGTAGCACACGCAGAGCCGAATTTCTACTTCAGCCAGATCAGGCCTGCAAGGAAACTGCCTTTCACATGCCTTTTGAAAGTGATGTTCCGGTAGGCTGTAAGAGCACTGTGCAGAGCGAGTTGTTTCTTAGCTTCTCAAAGAGCTGGAAGCAAGATGCTTTGGAACCCAACTCGCCCTTGGAAAGAAGCCTGCACGTTGTGCCTTTCGGCTCTAGGGCAATGTAGCACACCCAGAGCAGAAGTTCTACTAAAGCCAGATCAGGCCTGCAAAGAAACTGCATTTCACAGGACTTTGTAAGTGATGTTCCGGTAGGCTGTAAGAGCACTGTGCAGAGCGAGTTGTTTCTTAGCTTCCCAAAGAGCTGGTAGCAAGATGCTTTGTTGCCCAACTCGCCCTTTGGAAAGAAGCCTGCGCGTTGTGCCTTTCAGCTCTAGGACAATGTAGCACACGCCGAGCAGAAGTTCTCCTTCAGCCAGATCAGGCCTGCAAAGAAACTGCGTTTCACAGGCCTTTGTAAGAGATGTTCCCGGTAGGCTGTAAGAGCACTGTGCAGAGCGAGTTGTTTCTTAGCTTCCCAAACAGCTGGAAGCAAGATGTTTTGGGACCCAACTCGCCCTTTGGATACAAGCCTGCACGTTGTGCCTTTCAGCTCTAGGGCAATGTAGCACACCCAGAGTAGAAGTTCTACTTCAGCCAGATCAGGCCTGCAAAGAAACTGCGTTTCACAGGCCTTTGTAAGAGATGTTCCCGGTAGGCTGTAAGAGCACTGTGCAGAGCGAGTTGTTTCTTAGCTTCCCAAACAGCTGGAAGCAAGATGCTTTGGGGCCCAACTCGCCCTTTGGAAAGAAGCCTGCACGTTGTGCCTTTCAGCTCTAGGGCAATGTAGCACACGCAGAGCAGAAGTTCTACTTCAGCCAGATCAGGCCTGCAAAGAAAGTGCGATTCACAGGGCTTTGTAAGAGATGTTTCCGGTAGGCTGTAAGAGCACTGTGCAGAGCGAGTTATTTCTTAGCTTCCCAAAGAGCTGGAAGCAAGATGCTTTGTTGCCCAACTCGCCCTTTGGAAAGAAGCCTGCACGTTGTGCCTTTCCGCTCTAGGGCAATGTGGTACACGCAGAGCCGAAGTTCTACTTCAGCCAGATCAGGCCTGCAAAGAAACTGCGTTTCACAGGCCTTTGTAAGAGATCTTCCCGGTAGGCTGTAAGAGCACTGTGCAGAGCGAGTTGTTTCTTAGCTTTCCAAAGAGCTGGAAGCAAGATGCTTTGGGGCCCAACTCGCCTTTTGGAAAGAAGCCTGCACGTTGTGCCTTTCAGCTCTAGGTCAATGTAGCACACACAGAGCAGAAGTTCTACTTCAGCCAGATCAGGCCTGCAAAGAAACTGCGTTTCACAGGCCTTTGTAAGAGATGTTCCCTGTAGGCTGTAAGAGCACTGTGCAGAGCGAGTTGTTTCATAGCTTCCGAAAGAGCTGGAAGCAAGATGCTTTGGGGCCCAACTGGCCCTTTGGAAAGAAGCCTGCACGTTGTGCCTTTCAGCTCTAGGGCAATGTAGCACACCCAGAGTAGAATTTCTAATTCAGGCAGATCAGGCCTGCAAAGAAACTGCGTTTCACAGGCCTTTGTAAGAGATGTTCCCGGTAGGCTGTAAGAGCACTGTGCAGAGCGAGTTGTTTCTTAGCTTCCCAAAGAGCTGGAAGCAAGATGCTTTGTTGCCCAACTCGCCCTTTGGATAGAAGCCTTCACGTTGCGCCTTTCAGCACTAGGGCAATGTAGCACACGCAGAGCAGAAGTTCTACTTCAGCCAGATCAGGCCTGCAAAGAAACTGCGTTTCAGATGCCTTTGTAAGAGATGTTCCCGGTAGGCTGTAAGAGCACTGTGCAGAGCGAGCTGTTTCTTAGTTTCCCAAAGAGCTGGAAGCAAGATTCATTGGGGCGCAACTCGGCCTTTGGAAAGAAGCCTGCACGTTGTGCCTTTCCGCTCTAGGGCAATGTAGCACACGCAGAGCAGAAGTTCTACTTCAGCCAGATCAGGCCTGCAAAGAAACTGCGTTTCACAGGCCTTTGTAAGCGATGTTCCCGGTAGGCTGTAAGAGCACTGTGCAGAGCGAGTTGTTTCTTAGCTTCCCAAAGAGCTGGAAGCAGGATGCTTTGGGGCCCAACTCGCCCTTGGAAAGAAGCCTGCACGTTGTGCCTTTCGGCTCTAGGGCAATGTAGCACACCCAGAGCAGAAGTTCTACTTCAGCCAGATCAGGCCTACCAAGAAACTGCATTTCACAGGCCTTTGTAAGTGATGTCCCGGTAGGCTGTAAGAGCACTGTGCAGAGCGAGTTGTTTCTTAGCTTCCCAAAGAGCTGGTAGCAAGATGCTTTGTTGCCCAACTCGCCCTTTGGAAAGAAGCCTGCGCGTTGTGCCTTTCAGCTCTAGGGCAATGTAGCACACGCAGAGCAGAAGTTCTACTTCTGCCAGATCAGGCCTGCAAAGAAACAGCGTTTCACAGGCCTTTGTAAGAGATGTTCCCGGTAGGCTGTAAGAGCACTGTGCAGAGCGAGTTGTTTCTTAGCTTCCCAAAGAGCTGGAAGCAAGATGCTTTGTGGCCCAACTCGCCCTTTGGTAAGAAACCTTCACGTTGTGCCTTTCATCTCTAGGTCAATGTAGCACACCCAGAGCAGAAGTTCTACTTCAGCCAGATCAGGCCTGCAAAGAAACTGCGTTTGACAGGCCTTTGTAAGAAATTTTCCCGGTAGGCTGTAAGAGCACTGTGCAGAGCGAGTTTTTTCTTAGCTTCCCAAAGAGCTGTAAGCAAGACGCTTTGGGGCCCAACTCGCCCTTTGGAAAGAAGCCTGCACGTTGTGCCTTTCCGCCTTAGGGCAATGTAGCACACGCAGAGCAGAAGTTCTACTTCAGCCAGATCAGGCCTGCAAAGAAACTCGGTTTCATAGGCCTTTGTAAGAGATGTTGCCGGTAGGCTGTAAGAGCACTGTGCAGAGCGAGTTGTTTCTTAGCTTAGCAAAGAGCTGGAAGCAAGACGCATTGGGGCCCAACTCGCCCATTGGAAAGAAGCCTGCAGGTTGTGCCTTTCCGCTCTAGGGCAATGTGGCACACGCAGAGCCGAAGTTCTACTTCAGCCACATCAGGCCTGCAAAGAAACTGCGTTTCACAGGCCTTTGTAAGAGATGTTCCCGGTAGGCTGTAAGAGCACTGTGCAGAGCGAGTTGTTTCTTAGCTTCCCAAAGAGCTGGAAGCAAGATGCTTTGGGGCCCAACCTGCCCTTTGGATAGTAGCCTGCACGTTGTGCCTTTCAGCACTAGGGCAATGTAGCACACGCAGAGCCGAAGTTCTACTTCAGCCAGATCAGGCCTGCAAAGAAACTCCGTTTCATAGGCCTTTGTAAGAGATGTTGCCGGTAGGCTGTAAGAGCACTGTGCAGAGCGAGTTGTTTCTTAGCTTCCCAAAGAGCTGGAAGCAAGATGCTTTGTTGCCCAACTCGCCCTTTGGAAAGAAGCCTGCACGTTGTGCCTTTCAGCTCTAGGGCAATGTAGCACACGCAGAGCAGAAGTTCTACTTCAGCCAGATCAGGCCTGCAAAGAAAGTGCGTTAGACAGGCCTTTGTAAGACATGCTCCCGGTAGGCTGTAAGAGCACTGTGCAGAGCGAGTTGTTTCTTAGCTTCCCAAAGAGCTGGAAGCAAGATGCTTTGTTGCCCAACTCGCCCTTTGGAAAGAAGCCTGCACCTTGTGCCTGTCAACTCTAGTGCAATGTAGCACACGCAGAGCAGAAGTTCTACTTCAGCCAGATCAGGCCTGCAAAGAAACTGCGTTTCACAGGCCTTTGTAAGAGATGTTCCCGGTAGGCTGTAAGAGCACTGTGCAGAGCGAGTTGTTTCTTAGCTTCCCAAAGAGCTGTAAGCAAGACGCATTTGGGCCCAACTAGCCCTTTGGAATGAAGCCTGCACGTTGTGCCTTTCAGCTCTAGAGCACTGTAGCACACGCAGAGCCGAAGTTCTACTTCAGCCAGATCAGGCCTGCAAAGAAAGTGCGTTAGACAGGCCTTTGTAAGAGATGTTCCCGGTAGGCTGTAAGAGCACTGTGCAGAGCGAGTTGTTTCTTAGCTTCCCAAAGAGCTGTAAGCAAGACGCATTGGGGCCCAACTCGCCCTTTGGAAAGAAGCCTGCACGTTGTGCCTTTCCGCCTTAGGGCAATGTAGCACACGCATAGCCGAAGTTCTACTTCAGCCAGATCAGGCCTGCAAGGAAACTGCCTTTCACATGCCTTTGTAAATGATGTTCCGGTAGGCTGTAAGAGCACTGTGCAGAGCGAGTTGTTTCTTAGCTTCCCAAAGAGCTGGAAGCAAGATGCTTTGGGGCCCAACTCACCCTTTGGAAAGAAGCCTGCACGTTGTGCCTTTCCGCTCTAGGGCAATGTAGCACACGCAGAGCAGAAGTTCTACTTCAGCCAGATCAGGCCTGCAAAGAAAGTGCGTTAGACAGGCCTTTGTAAGAGATGTTCCCGGTAGGCTGTAAGAGCACTGTGCAGAGCGAGTTGTTTCTTAGCTTCCGAAAGAGCTGGAAGCAAGATGCTTTGTTGCCCAACTCGCCCTTTGGAAAGAAGCCTGCACGTTGCGCCTGTCAGCTCTAGTGCAATGTAGCACAAGCAGAGCAGAAGTTCTACTTCAGCCAGATCAGGCCTGCAAAGAAACTGCGTTTCACAGGCCTTTGTAAGAGATGTTCCCAGTAGGCTGTAAGAGCACTGTGCAGAGCGAGTTGTTTCTTAGCTTCCCAAAGAGCTGTAAGCAAGACGCATTGGGGCCCAACTCGCCCTTTGGAAAGAAGCCTGCACGTTGTGCCTTTCCGCTCTAGGGCAATGTAGCACACGCAGAGCAGAAGTTCTACTTCAGCCAGATCAGGCCTGCAAGGAAACTGCCTTTCACATGCCTTTGTAAATGATGTTCCGGTAGGCTGTAAGAGCACTGTGCAGAGCGAGTTGTTTCTCAGCTTCCCAAAGAGCTGGAAGCAAGATGCTTTGGGGCCCAACTCGCCCTTTGGAAAGAAGCCTGCACGTTGTGTCTTTCAGCTCTAGGTCAATGTAGCACACGCAGAGCAGAAGTTCTACTTCAGCCAGATCAGGCCTGCAAAGAAACTGCGTTTGACAGGCCTTTGTAAGAGATGTTCCCGGTAGGCTGCAAGAGCACTGTGCAGAGCGAGTTGATTGCTAGCTTCCCAAAGAGCTGGAGGCAAGATGCTTTGGGGCCCAACTCGCCTTTTGGAAAGAAGCCTGCACGTTGTGCCTTTCAGCTCTAGGGCAATGTAGCACACACAGAGCAGAAGTTCTACTTCAGCCAGATCAGGCCTGCAAAGAAACTGCGTTTCACAGGCCTTTGTAAGAGATGTTGCCGGTAGGCTGTAAGAGCACTGTGCAGAGCGAGTTGTTTCTTAGCTTCCCAATGAGCTGGAAGCAAGATGCTTTGGGGCCCAACTCGCCCTTTGGATAGTAGCCTGCACGTTGCACATTTCAGCACTAGGGCAATGTAGCACACGCAGAGCAGAAGTTCTACTTCAGCCAGATCAGGCCTTCAAAGAAAGTGAGTTTCACAGGCCTAGTAAGAGATGTTCCCGGTAGGCTGTAAGAGCACTGTGCAGAGCGAGTTGTTTCTTAGCTTCCCAAAGAGCTGGAAGCAAGATTCATTGGGGCCCAACTCGCCCTTTGGAAAGAAGCCTGCACGTTGTGCCTTTCCGCTCTAGGGCAATGTAGCACACGCAGAGCAGAAGTTCTACTTCAGCCAGACCAGGCCTGCAAAGAAACTGCGTTTCACAGGACTTTGTAATAGATGTTCCCAGTAGGCTGTAAGAGCACTGTGCAGAGCGAGTTGTTTCTTAGCTTCCCAAAGAGCTGGAAGGAAGATGCTTTGGGGCCCAACTCGCCCTTGGAAAGAAGCCTGCACGTTGTGCCTTTCGGCTCTAGGGCAATGTAGCACACCCAGAGCAGAAGTTCTACTTCAGCCAGAACAGGCCTGCAAAGAAACTGCATTTCACAGGCCTTTGTAAGTGATGTTCCGGGAGGCGGTAAGAGCACTGTGCAGAGCGAGTTGTTTCTTAGCTTCCCAAAGAGCTGGAAGCAAGATGCTTTGGGGCCCAACTCGCCCTTTGGAAAGAATCCTGCACGTTGTGCCTTTCAGCTCTAGGGCAATGTAGCACACGCAGAGCAGAAGTTCTACTTCAGCCAGATCAGGCCTGCAAAGAAACTGCGTTTCACAGGCCTTTGTAAGAGATGTTGCCGGTAGGCTGTAAGAGCACTGTGCAGAGCGAGTTGTTTCTTAGCTTCCCAAAGAGCTGGAAGCAAGATGCTTTGGAACCCAACTCGCCCTTTGGATACAAGCCTGCACGTTGTGCCTTTCAGCTTCAGGGCAATGTAGCACACGCAGAGCCGAAGTTCAACATCAGCCAGATCAGGCCTGCAAGGAAACTGCCTTTCACATGCCTTTCTAAGTGATGGTCTGGTAGGCTGTAAGAGCACTGTGCAGAGCGAGTTGTTTGTTAGCTTCCCAAAGAGCTGGAAGCAAGATGCTTTGAAACCCAACTCGCCCTTTGGAAAGAAGCCTGCACGTTGTGCCTTTCAGCTCTAGGGCCGTGTAGCACACTCAGAGCAGAAGTTCTACTTCAGCCAGATCAGGCCTGCAAGGAAACTGCCTTTCACATGCCTTTGTAAGTGATGTTCCAGTAGGCTGTAAGAGCACTGTGCAGAGCGAGTTGTTTCTTAGCTTCCCAAAGACCTGGAAGCAAGATGCTTTGGGGCCCAAGTCGCCCTTTGGAAAGAAGCCTGCACGTTGTGCCTTTCAGCTCTAGGTCAATGTAGCACACGCAGAGCAGAAGTTCTACTTCAGCCAGATCAGGCCTGCAAAGAAACTGCGTTTCACAGGCCTTTGTTAGAGATGTTCCCGGTAGGCCGTAAGAGCACTGTGCAGAGCGAGTTGTTTCTTAGCTTCCCAAAGAGCTGGAAGCAAGATGCTTTTTGGCCCAACTCGCCCTTTGGAAAGAAGCCTTCACGTTGTGCCTTTCAGCTCTAGGGCCGTGTAGCACACCCAGAGCTGAAGTTCTACTTCAGCCAGATCAGGCCTGCAAAGAAACTGCGTTTCACAGGCCTTTGTAAGAGATGTTGCCGGTAGGCTGTAAGAGCACTGTGCAGAACGAGTTGTTTCTTAGCTTCCCAAAGAGCTGGAAGCAAGATGCTTTGGGGCCCAACTCGCCCTTTGGAAAGAAGCCTGCACGTTGTGCCTTTCAGCTCTAGGGCACTGTAGCACACGCAGAGCCGAAGTTCTACTTCAGCCAGATCAGGCCTGCAAAGAAAGTGCGTTAGACAGGCCTTTGTAAGAGATGTTCCCGGTAGGCTGTAAGAGCACTGTGCAGAGCGAGTTGTTTCTTAGCTTCCCAAAGAGCTGTAAGCAAGACGCATTGGGGCCCAACTCGCCCTTTGGAAAGAAGCCTGCACGTTGTGCCTTTCAGCTCTAGGGCAATGCAGCACACCAGAGCAGAAGTTCTACTTCAGCCAGATCGGGCCTTCAAAGAAAGTGAGTTTCACAGGCCTTTGTAAGAGATGTTCCCGGTAGGCTGTAAGAGCACTGTGCAGAGCGAGTTGTTTCTTAGCTTCCCAAAGAGCTGTAAGCAAGACGCATTGGGGCCCAACTCGCCCTTTGGAAAGAAGCCTGCACGTTGTGCCTTTCAGCTCTAGGGCAATGCAGCACACCAGAGCAGAAGTTCTACTTCAGCCAGATCGGGCCTTCAAAGAAACTGCGTTTCACAGGCCTTTGTAAGAGATGTTCCCGGTAGGCTGTAAGAGCACTGTGCAGAGCGAGTTGTTTCTTAGCTTCCCAAAGAGCTGTAAGCAAGACGCATTTGGGCCCAACTAGCCCTTTGGAATGAAGCCTGCACGTTGTGCCTTTCAGCTCTAGAGCACTGTAGCACACGCAGAGCCGAAGTTCTACTTCAGCCAGATCAGGCCTGCAAAGAAAGTGCGTTAGACAGGCCTTTGTAAGAGATGTTCCCGGTAGGCTGTAAGAGCACTGTGCAGAGCGAGTTGTTTCTTAGCTTCCCAAAGAGCTGTAAGCAAGACGCATTGGGGCCCAACTCGCCCTTTGGAAAGAAGCCTGCACGTTGTGCCTTTCCGCCTTAGGGCAATGTAGCACACGCATAGCCGAAGTTCTACTTCAGCCAGATCAGGCCTGCAAGGAAACTGCCTTTCACATGCCTTTGTAAATGATGTTCCGGTAGGCTGTAAGAGCACTGTGCAGAGCGAGTTGTTTCTTAGCTTCCCAAAGAGCTGGAAGCAAGATGCTTTGGGGCCCAACTCACCCTTTGGAAAGAAGCCTGCACGTTGTGCCTTTCCGCTCTAGGGCAATGTAGCACACGCAGAGCAGAAGTTCTACTTCAGCCAGATCAGGCCTGCAAAGAAAGTGCGTTAGACAGGCCTTTGTAAGAGATGTTCCCGGTAGGCTGTAAGAGCACTGTGCAGAGCGAGTTGTTTCTTAGCTTCCGAAAGAGCTGGAAGCAAGATGCTTTGTTGCCCAACTCGCCCTTTGGAAAGAAGCCTGCACGTTGCGCCTGTCAGCTCTAGTGCAATGTAGCACAAGCAGAGCAGAAGTTCTACTTCAGCCAGATCAGGCCTGCAAAGAAACTGCGTTTCACAGGCCTTTGTAAGAGATGTTCCCAGTAGGCTGTAAGAGCACTGTGCAGAGCGAGTTGTTTCTTAGCTTCCCAAAGAGCTGTAAGCAAGACGCATTGGGGTCCAACTCGCCCTTTGGAAAGAAGCCTGCACGTTGTGCCTTTCCGCTCTAGGGCAATGTAGCACACGCAGAGCAGAAGTTCTACTTCAGCCAGATCAGGCCTGCAAGGAAACTGCCTTTCACATGCCTTTGTAAATGATGTTCCGGTAGGCTGTAAGAGCACTGTGCAGAGCGAGTTGTTTCTCAGCTTCCCAAAGAGCTGGAAGCAAGATGCTTTGGGGCCCAACTCGCCCTTTGGAAAGAAGCCTGCACGTTGTGTCTTTCAGCTCTAGGTCAATGTAGCACACGCAGAGCAGAAGTTCTACTTCAGCCAGATCAGGCCTGCAAAGAAACTGCGTTTGACAGGCCTTTGTAAGAGATGTTCCCGGTAGGCTGCAAGAGCACTGTGCAGAGCGAGTTGATTGCTAGCTTCCCAAAGAGCTGGAGGCAAGATGCTTTGGGGCCCAACTCGCCTTTTGGAAAGAAGCCTGCACGTTGTGCCTTTCAGCTCTAGGGCAATGTAGCACACACAGAGCAGAAGTTCTACTTCAGCCAGATCAGGCCTGCAAAGAAACTGCGTTTCACAGGCCTTTGTAAGAGATGTTGCCGGTAGGCTGTAAGAGCACTGTGCAGAGCGAGTTGTTTCTTAGCTTCCCAATGAGCTGGAAGCAAGATGCTTTGGGGCCCAACTCGCCCTTTGGATAGTAGCCTGCACGTTGCACATTTCAGCACTAGGGCAATGTAGCACACGCAGAGCAGAAGTTCTACTTCAGCCAGATCAGGCCTTCAAAGAAAGTGAGTTTCACAGGCCTAGTAAGAGATGTTCCCGGTAGGCTGTAAGAGCACTGTGCAGAGCGAGTTGTTTCTTAGCTTCCCAAAGAGCTGGAAGCAAGATTCATTGGGGCCCAACTCGCCCTTTGGAAAGAAGCCTGCACGTTGTGCCTTTCCGCTCTAGGGCAATGTAGCACACGCAGAGCAGAAGTTCTACTTCAGCCAGACCAGGCCTGCAAAGAAACTGCGTTTCACAGGACTTTGTAATAGATGTTCCCAGTAGGCTGTAAGAGCACTGTGCAGAGCGAGTTGTTTCTTAGCTTCCCAAAGAGCTGGAAGGAAGATGCTTTGGGGCCCAACTCGCCCTTGGAAAGAAGCCTGCACGTTGTGCCTTTCGGCTCTAGGGCAATGTAGCACACCCAGAGCAGAAGTTCTACTTCAGCCAGAACAGGCCTGCAAAGAAACTGCATTTCACAGGCCTTTGTAAGTGATGTTCCGGGAGGCGGTAAGAGCACTGTGCAGAGCGAGTTGTTTCTTAGCTTCCCAAAGAGCTGGAAGCAAGATGCTTTGGGGCCCAACTCGCCCTTTGGAAAGAATCCTGCACGTTGTGCCTTTCAGCTCTAGGGCAATGTAGCACACGCAGAGCAGAAGTTCTACTTCAGCCAGATCAGGCCTGCAAAGAAACTGCGTTTCACAGGCCTTTGTAAGAGATGTTGCCGGTAGGCTGTAAGAGCACTGTGCAGAGCGAGTTGTTTCTTAGCTTCCCAAAGAGCTGGAAGCAAGATGCTTTGGAACCCAACTCGCCCTTTGGATACAAGCCTGCACGTTGTGCCTTTCAGCTTCAGGGCAATGTAGCACACGCAGAGCCGAAGTTCAACATCAGCCAGATCAGGCCTGCAAGGAAACTGCCTTTCACATGCCTTTCTAAGTGATGGTCTGGTAGGCTGTAAGAGCACTGTGCAGAGCGAGTTGTTTGTTAGCTTCCCAAAGAGCTGGAAGCAAGATGCTTTGAAACCCAACTCGCCCTTTGGAAAGAAGCCTGCACGTTGTGCCTTTCAGCTCTAGGGCCGTGTAGCACACTCAGAGCAGAAGTTCTACTTCAGCCAGATCAGGCCTGCAAGGAAACTGCCTTTCACATGCCTTTGTAAGTGATGTTCCAGTAGGCTGTAAGAGCACTGTGCAGAGCGAGTTGTTTCTTAGCTTCCCAAAGACCTGGAAGCAAGATGCTTTGGGGCCCAAGTCGCCCTTTGGAAAGAAGCCTGCACGTTGTGCCTTTCAGCTCTAGGGCAATGCAGCACACCAGAGCAGAAGTTCTACTTCAGCCAGATCGGGCCTTCAAAGAAACTGCGTTTCACAGGCCTTTGTAAGAGATGTTCCCGGTAGGCTGTAAGAGCACTGTGCAGAGCGAGTTGTTTCTTAGCTTCCCAAAGAGCTGGAAGCAAGATGCTTTTGGGCCCAAATCGCCCTTGGAAAGAAGCCAGCACGTTGTGCCTTTCAGCTCTAGGGCCGTGTAGCACACCCAGAGCTGAAGTTCTACTTCAGCCAGATCAGGCCTGCAAAGAAACTGCGTTTCACAGGCCTTTGTAAGAGATGTTGCCGGTAGGCTGTAAGAGCACTGTGCAGAACGAGTTGTTTCTTAGCTTCCCAAAGAGCTGGAAGCAAGATGCTTTGGGGCCCAACTCGCCCTTTGGAAAGAAGCCTGCACGTTGTGCCTTTCAGCTCTAGGGCACTGTAGCACACGCAGAGCCGAAGTTCTACTTCAGCCAGATCAGGCCTGCAAAGAAAGTGCGTTAGACAGGCCTTTGTAAGAGATGTTCCCGGTAGGCTGTAAGAGCACTGTGCAGAGCGAGTTGTTTCTTAGCTTCCCAAAGAGCTGTAAGCAAGACGCATTGGGGCCCAACTCGCCCTTTGGAAAGAAGCCTGCACGTTGTGCCTTTCAGCTCTAGGGCAATGCAGCACACCAGAGCAGAAGTTCTACTTCAGCCAGATCGGGCCTTCAAAGAAAGTGAGTTTCACAGGCCTTTGTAAGAGATGTTCCCGGTAGGCTGTAAGAGCACTGTGCAGAGCGAGTTGTTTCTTAGCTTCCCAAAGAGCTGGAAGCAAGATGCTTTTGGGCCCAAATCGCCCTTGGAAAGAAGCCAGCACGTTGTGCCTTTCAGCTCTAGGGCAATGTAGCACACGCAGAGCAGAAGATCTACTTCAGCCAGATCAGGCCTGCAAAGAAACTGCGTTTCATAGGCCTTTGTAAGAGATGTTCCCGGTAGGCTGTAAGAGCAGTATGCAGAGCGAGTTGTTTCTTAGCTTCCCAAAGAGCTGGAAGCAAGATGCTTTGGGGCCCAACTCGCCCTTTGGAAAGAAGCCTGCACGTTGTGCCTTTCAGCTCTAGGGCAATGTAGCACACGCAGAGCAGAAGTTCTACTTCAGTCAGATCAGGCCTGCAATGAAAGTGCGTTAGACAGGCCTTTGTAAGAGATGTTCCCGGTAGGCTGTAAGAGCACTGTGCAGAGCGAGTTGTTTGTTAGCTTCCCAAAGAGCTGGAAGCAAGATGCTTTGGGGCCCAACTCGCCCTTTGGAAAGAAGCCTGCACGTTGTGTCTTTCAGCTCTAGGCCAATGTAGCACACCCAGAGCACAAGTTCTACTTCAGCCAGATCAGGCCTGCAAACAAACTCCGTTTCATAGGCCTTTGTAAGAGATGTTCCCGGTAGGCTGTAAGAACACTGTGCAGAGCGAGTTGTTTCTTAGCTTCCCAAAGAGCTGGAAGCAAGATGCTTTGTTGCCCAACTCGCCCTTTGGAAAGAAGCCAGCACGTTGTGCCTGTCAGCTCTAGTGCAATGTAGCACACGCAGAGCAGAAGTTCTACTTCAGCCAGATCAGGCCTTTCAAAGAAACTGCGTTTCACATGCCTTTGTAAGAGATGTTCCCGGTAGGCTGTAAGAGCACTGTGCAGAGCGAGTTGTTTCTTGGCTTCCCAAAGAGCTGGAAGCAAGATGCTTTGGGGCCCAACTCGCCCTTTGGAAAGAAGCCTGCACGTTGTGCCTTTCAGCTCTAGGGCAATGTAGCACACGCAGAGCAGAAGTTCCACTTCAGCCAGATCAGGCCTGCAAAGAAACTGCGTTTCACAGGCCTTTGTAAGAGATGTTCCCGGTAGGCTGTAAGAGCACTGTGCAGAGAGAGTTGTTTCTTAGCTTCCCAAAGAGCTGGAAGCAAGATGCTGTGGGGCCCAACTCGCCCTTTGGAAAGAAGCCTGCACATTGTGCCTTTCATCTCTAGGGCAATGTAGCACACGCAGAGCAGAAGTTCTACTTCAGCCAGATCAGGCCTGCAAGGAAACTGCCTTTCACATGCCTTTTGAAAGTGATTTTCCGGTAGGCTGTAAGAGCACTGTGCAGAGCGAGTTGTTTCTTAGCTTCCCAAAGAGCTGTAAGCAAGATGCTTTGGGGCCCAACTCGCCCTTGGAAAGAAGCCTGCACGTTGTGCCTTTCGGCTCTAGGGCAATGTAGCACACCCAGAGCAGAAGTTCTACTAAAGCCAGATCAGGCCTGCAAAGAAACTGCATTTCACAGGACTTTGTAAGTGATGTTCCGGTAGGCTGTAAGAGCACTGTGCAGAGCGAGTTGTTTCTTAATTCCCAAAGAGCTGGAAACAAGATGCTTTGGGGCCCAACTCGCCCTTTCTAAAGAAGCCTGCACGTTGTGCCTTTCAGCTCTAGGGCAATGTAGCACACCCAGAGCAGAATTTCTACTTCAGCCAGATCAGGCCTCCAAAGAAACTGCGTTTCACAGGGCTTTGTAAGAGATGTTCCCGGTAGGCTGTAAGAGCACTGTGCAGAGCGAGTTGTTTCTTAGCTTCCCAAACAGCTGGAAGCAAGATGCTTTGGGACCCAACTCGCCCTTTGGATACAAGCCTGCACGTTGTTCTTTTCAGCTCTAGGGCAATGTAGCACACGCAGAGCCGAAGCTCTACTTCATCCAGATCATGCCTGCAAGGAAACTGCCTTTCACATGCCTTTGTAAGTGATGTTCCTGTAGGCTGTAAGAGCACTGTCCAGAACGAGTTGTTTCTTAGCTTCCCAAAGAGCTGGAAGCAAGATGCTTTGGGGCCCAACTCCCCCTTTGGAAAGGAGACTTCACGTTGTGCCTTTCAGCTATAGGGCCGTGTAGCACACCCAGAGTAGAAGTTCTACTTCAGCCAGATCAGGCCTGCAAAGGAACTGCGTTTCACAGGCCTTTGTAAGAGATGTTCCCGGTAGGCTGTAAGAGCACTGTGCAGAGCGAGTTGTTTCTTAGCTTCCCAAACAGCTGGAAGCAAGATGCTTTGGGGCCCAACACGCCCTTTGGAAAGAAGCCTGCACGTTGTGCCTTTCAGCTCTAGGGCAATGTAGCACACGCAGAGCAGAAGTTCTACTTCAGCCAGATCAGGCCTGCAAAGAAACTGCGTTTCACAGGGCTTTGTAAGAGATGTTCCCGGTAGGCTGTAAGAGCACTGTGCAGAGCGAGTTGTTTCTTAGCTTCCCAAAGAGCTGGAAGCAAGATGCTTTGTTGCCCAACTCGCTCTTTGGAAAGCAGCCTGCACGTTGTGCCTTTCAGCTCTAGTGCAATGTAGCACACGCAGAGCAGAAGTTCTACTTCAGCCAGATCAGGCCTGCAAAGAAACTGCGTTTCACAGGCCTTTGTAAGAGATGTTCCCGGTAGGCTGTAAGAGCACTGTGCAGAGCGAGTTGTTTCTTAGCTTCCCAAAGAGCTGGAAGCAAGATGCTTTGGGGCCCAACTCGCCCTTTGGATAGAAGCCTGCACGTTGCGCCTTTCAGCACTAGGGCAATGTAGCACACGCAGAGCAGAAGTTCTACTTCAGCCAGATCAGGCCTTCAAAGAAAGTGCGTTTCACAGGCCTTTGTAAGAGATGTTCCCGGTAGGCTGTAATAGCACTGTGCAGAGCGAGTTGTTTCTTAGCTTCCCAAAGAGCTGGAATTAAGATTCATTGGGGCCCAACTCGCCCTTTGGAAAGAAGCCTGCACGTTTTGCCTTTCCGCTCTAGGGCAATGTAGCACACGCAGAGCAGAAGTTCTACTTCAGCCAGATCAGGCCTGCAAAGAAACTGCGTTTCACAGGCCTTTGTAAGAGATGTTCCCGGTAAGCTGTAAGAGCACTGTGCAGAGAGACTTGTTTCTTAGCTTCCCAAAGAGCTGGAAGCAAGATGCTTTGGGGCCCAACTAGCCCTTGGAAAGAAGCCTGCACGTTGTGCCTTTCGGTTCTAGGGCAATGTAGCACACCCAGAGCAGAAGTTCTACTTCAGCCAGATCAGGCCTGCAAAGAAACTGCGTTTCACAGGCCTTTGTAAGTGATGTTACGGTAGGCTGTAAGAGCACTGTGCAGAGCGAGTAGTTTCTTAGCATCCCAAAGAGCTTGAAGCAAGATGCTTTGTTGACCAACTCGCCCTTTGGAAAGAAGCCTGCACATTGTGCCTTTCAGCTCTAGGGAAATGTAGCACACGCAGAGCAGAAGTTCTACTTCAGCCAGATCAGGCCTGCAAAGAAACTGCGTTTCACAGGCCTTTGTAAGAGATGTTCCCGGTAGGCTGTAAGAGCACTATGCACAGCGAGTTGTTTCTTAGCTTCCCAAAGAGCTGGAAGCTAGATGCTTTGGGACCCAACTCGCCCTTTGGAAAGAAGCCTGCACGTTGTGCCATTCAGCTCTAGGGCAATGTAGCACACGCAGAGCCGAAGTTCTACTTCAGCCAGATCAGGCCTGCAAAGAAACTGTGTTTCACAGGCCTTTGTAAGAGATGTTCCCCATAGGCTGTAAGAGCACTGTGCAGAGCGAGTTGTTTCTTAGCTTCCCAAAGATCTGCAAGCAAGACGCACTGGGGCCCAACTCGCCCTTTGGAAAGAAGCCTGCACGTTGTGCCTTTCCGCTCTAGGGCAATGTGGCACACGCAGAGCTGAAGTTCTACTTCAGCCATATCAGGCTTGCAAAGAAACTGCGTTTCACAGCGCTTTGTAAGAGATGTTGCCGGTAGGCTGTAAGAGCACTGTGCAGAGCGAGTTGTTTCTTAGCTTCCCAAAGAGCTGGAAGCAAGATGCTTTGGGGCCCAACTCACCCTTTGGATAGAAGCCGTCACGTTGCGCCTTTCAGCACTAGGGCAATGTAGCACACGCAGAGCAGAAGTTCTACTTCAGCCAGATCAGGGCTTCAGAGAAAGTGCGTTTCACAGGCCTTTGTAAGAGATGTTCCCGGTAGGCTGTAAGAGCACTGTGCAGAGCGAGTTGTTTCTTAGCTTCCCAAAGAGCTGGAAGCAAGATTCATTGGGGCACAACTCGCCCTTTGGAAAGAAGCCTGCACGTTGTGCCTTTCCGCTCTAGGGCATTGTAGCACACGCAGAGCAGAAGTTCTACTTCAGCCATATCAGGCCTGCAAAGAAACTGCGTTTCACAGGCCTTTGTAAGAGATGTTCCCGGTAGGCTGTAAGAGCACTGTGCAGAGCGAGTTGTTTCTTAGCTTCCCAAAGAGCTGGCAGCAAGATGCTTTGGGGCCCAACTCGCCCTTGGAAAGGAGCCTGCACGTTGTGCCTTTCGGCTCTAGGACAATGTAGCACACGCAGAGCCGAATTTCTACTTCAGCCAGATCAGGCCTGCAAGGAAACTGCCTTTCACATGCCTTTTGAAAGTGATGTTCCGGTAGGCTGTAAGAGCACTGTGCAGAGCGAGTTGTTTCTTAGCTTCCCAAACAGCTGGAAGCAAGATGCTTTGGGACCCAACTCGCCCTTTGGATACAAGCCTGCACGTCGTTCTTTTCAGCTCTAGGGCAATGTAGCACACGCAGAGCCGAAGCTCTACTTCATCCAGATCATGCCTGCAAGGAAACTGCCTTTCACATGCCTTTGTAAGTGATGTTCCGGTAGGCTGTAAGAGCACTGTCCAGAACGAGTTGTTTCTTAGCTTCCCAAAGAGCTGGAAGCAAGATGCTTTGGGGCCCAACTCGCCCTTTGGAAAGGAGACTTCACGTTCTGCCTTTCAGCTATAGGGCCGTGTAGCACACCCAGAGTACAAGTTCTACTTCAGCCAGATCAGGCCTGCAAAGGAACTGCGTTTCACAGGCCTTTGTAAGAGATGTTCCCGGTAGGCTGAAAGAGCACTGTGCAGAGCGAGTTGATTCTTAGCTTCCCAAACAGCTGGAAGCAAGATGCTTTGGGGCCCAACTCGCCCTTTGGAAAGAAGCCTGCACGTTGTGCCTTTCAGCTCTAGGGCAATGTAGCACACGCAGAGCAGAAGTTCTACTTCAGCCAGATCAGGCCTGCAAAGAAACTGCGTTTCACAGGGCTTTGTAAGAGATGTTCCCGGTAGGCTGTAAGAGCACTGTGTAGAGCGAGTTGTTTCTTAGTTTCCCAAAGAGCTGGAAGCAAGATTCATTGGGGCGCAACTCGCCCTTTGGAAAGAAGCCTGCATGTTGTGCCTTCAGCTCTAGGGGAATGTAGCACACGCAGAGCAGAAGTTCTACTTCAGCCAGATCAGGCCTGCAAAGAAACTGCGTTTCACAGGCCTTTGTAAGAGATGTTCCCGGTAGGCTGTAAGAGCACTGTGCAGAGCGAGTTGTTTCTTAGCTTCCCAAAGAGCTGGAAGCAGGATGCTTTGGGGCCCAACTCGCCCTTGGAAAGAAGCCTGCACGTTGTGCCTTTCGGCTCTAGGGCAATGTAGCACACCCAGTGCAGAAGTTCTACTTCAGCCAGATCAGGCCTGCCAAGAAACTGCATTTCACAGGCCTTTGTAAGTGATGTTCCGGTAGGCTGTAAGAGCACTGTGCAGAGCGAGTTGTTTCTTAGCTTCCCAAAGAGCTGGAAGCAAGATGCTTTGGGGCCCAACTCGCCCTTTGGAAAGAAGCCTGCACGTTGTGCCTTTCAGCTCTAGGGCAATGTAGCACACGCAGAGCAGAAGTTCTACTTCAGCCAGATCAGGCCTGCAAAGAAAGTGCGTTTCACAGGCCTTTGTAAGAGATGTTCCCGGTAGGCTGTAAGAGGACTGTGCAGAGCGAGTTCTTTCTTAGCTTCCCAAAGAGCTGGTAGCAAGATGCTTTGTTGCCCAACTC
Source organism: Equus caballus (assembly GCF_041296265.1). Lineage (NCBI taxonomy): Eukaryota > Metazoa > Chordata > Mammalia > Perissodactyla > Equidae > Equus > Equus caballus. The sequence continues at coordinate 49,671,887 of NC_091688.1, read as the reverse complement.
GCCCTTTGGAAAGAAGCCTGCGCGTTGTGCCTTTCAGCTCTAGGGCAATGTAGCAGAGGCAGAGCAGAAGTTCTACTTCAGCCAGATCAGGCCTGCAAAGAAACTGCGTTTCACAGGCCTTTGTAAGAGATGTTCCCGGTAGGCTGTAAGAGCACAGTGCAGAGCGAGTTGTTTCTTAGCTTCCCAAAGAGCTGGAAGCAAGATGCTTTTTGGCCCAACTCGCCCTTTGGAAAGAAGCCTGCACGTTGTGCCTTTCAGCTCTAGTGCAATGTAGCACACCCAGAGCAGAAGTTCTACTTCAGCCAGATCAGGCCTGCAAAGGAACTGCGTTTCACAGGGCTTTGTAAGAGATGTTCTCGGTAGGCTATAAAAGCACTGTGCAGAGCGAGTTGTTTCTTAGCTTCCCAAAGAGCTGGTAGCAAGATGCTTTGTTGCCCAACTCGCCCTTTGGAAAGAAGCCTGCGCGTTGTGCCTTTCAGCTCTAGCGCAATGTAGCACACGCAGAGCCGAAGTTCTACTTCAGCCAGATCAGGCCTGCAAGGAAACTGCCTTTCACATGCCTTTTGAAAGTGATGTTCCGGTAGGCTGTAAGAGCACTGTGCAGAGCGAGTTGTTTCTTAGCTTCCCAAAGAGCTGGAAGCAAGATGCTTTGGGGCCCAACTCGCCCTTGGAAAGAAGCCTGCACGTTGTGCCTTTCGGCTCTAGGGCAATGTAGCACACCCAGAGCAGAAGTTCTACTAAAGCCAGATCAGGCCTGCAAAGAAACTGCATTTCACAGGACTTTGTAAGTGATGTTCCGGTAGGCTGTAAGAGCACTGTACAGAGCGAGTTGTCTCTTAATTCCCAAAGAGCTGGAAGCAACATGCTTTGGGGCCCAACTCGCCCTTTGGAAAGAAGCCTGCACGTTGTGCCTTTCAGCTCTAGGGCAATGTAGCACACCCAGAGCAGAAGTTGTACTTCAGCCAGATCAGGCCTCCAAAGAAACTGCGTTTCACAGGGCTTTGTAAGAGATGTTCCCGGTAGGCTGTAAGAGCACTGTGCAGAGCGAGTTGTTTCTTAGCTTCCCAAACAGCTGGAAGCAAGATGTTTTGGGACCCAACTCGCCCTTTGGATACAAGCCTGCACGTTGTGCCTTTCAGCTCTAGGGCAATGTAGCACATGCAGAGCCGAAGCTCTACTTCAGCCAGATCATGCCTGCAAGGAAACTGCCTTTCACATGCCTTTGTAAGTGATGTTCCGGTAGGCTGTAAGAGCACTGTCCAGAGCGAGTTGTTTCTTAGCTTCCCAAAGAGCTGGAAGCAAGATGCTTTGGGGCCCAACTCGCCCTTTGGAAAGGAGACTTCACGTTGTGCCTTTCAGCTCTAGGGCAATGTAGCACACCCAGAGTAGAAGTTCTACTTCAGCCAGATCAGGCCTGCAAAGAAACTGCGTTTCACAGGCCTTTGTAAGAGATGTTCCCGGTAGGCTGTAAGAGCACTGTGCAGAGCGAGTTGTTTCTTAGCTTCCCAAAGAGCTGGAAGCAAGATGCTTTGTTGCCCAACTCGCCCTTTGGAAAGAAGCCTGCACGTTGTGCCTTTCCGCTCTAGGGCAATGTGGCACACGCAGAGCCGAAGTTCTACTTCAGCCAGACCAGGCCTGCAAAGAAACTGCATTTCACAGGACTTTGTAAGTGATGTTCCGGTAGGCTGTAAGAGCACTGTACAGAGCGAGTTGTCTCTTAATTCCCAAAGAGCTGGAAGCAACATGCTTTGGGGCCCAACTCGCCCTTTGGAAAGAAGCCTGCACGTTGCGCCTTTCAGCACTAGGGCAATGTAGCACACGCAGAGCAGAAGTTCTACTTCAGCCAGATCAGGCCTTCAAAGAAAGTGCGTTTCTAGGCCTTTGTAAGAGATGTTACCGGTAGGCTGTAAGAGCACTGTGCAGAGCGAGTTGTTTCTTAGCTTCCCAAAGAGCTGGAATTAAGATTCATTGGGGCCCAACTCGCCCTTTTTAAAGAAGCCTGCACGTTGTGCCTTTCCGCTCTAGGGCAATGTAGCACACCCAGAGCAGAAGTTCTACTTCAGCCAGATCAGGCCTGCAAAGAAACTGCGTTTCACAGGCCTTTGTAAGATATGTTCCCGGTAGGCTGTAAGAGCACTGTGCAGAGCGAGTTGTTTCTTAGCTTCCCAAAGAGCTGGAAGCAAGATGCATTGGGGCCCAACTCGCCCTTTGGAAAGAAGCCTGCACGTTGTGCGTTTCATCTCTAGTGCAATGTAGCACACCCAGAGCAGAAGTTCTACTTCAGCCAGATCAGGCCTGCAAAGAAACTGCGTTTCACAGGGCTTTGTAAGAGATGTTGCTGGTAGGGTGTAAGAGCACTGTGCAGAGCGAGTTGTTTCTTAGCTTCCCAAAGAGCTGGAAGCAAGATGCTTTGGGGCCCAAATCGCCCTTTGGATAGAAGCCTTCACGTTGCGCCTTTCAGCACTAGGGCAATGTAGCACACGCAGAGCAGAAGTTCTACTTCAGCCAGATCAGGCCTGCAAATAAACTGCGTTTCACAGGCCTTTGTAAGAGATGTTCCCGGTAGGCTGTAAGAGCACAGTGCAGAGCGAGTTGTTTCTTAGCTTCCCAAAGAGCTGGAAGCAAGATGCTTTGTTGCCCAACTCGCCCTTTGGAAAGAAGCCTGCACGTTGTGCCTTTCCGCTCTAGGGCAATGTGGCACACGCAGAGCGGAAGTTCTACTTCAGCCAGATCAGGCCTGCAAGGAAACTGCCTTTCACATGCCTTTGTAAGTGATGTTCCGGTAGGCTGTAAGAGCACTGTGCAGAGCGAGTTGTTTCTTAGCTTCCCAAAGAGCTGGAAGCAAGATGCTTTGGGGCCCAACTCGCCTTTGGAAAGAAGCCTGCATGTTGTGCCTTTCCGCTCTAGGGCAATGTAGCACACGCAGAGCAGAAGTTCTACTTCAGCCAGATCAGGCCTGCAAAGAAACTGCGTTTCACAGGCCTTTGTAAGAGATGTTGCCGGTAGGCTGTAAGAGCACAGTGCAGAGCGAGCTGTTTCTTAGCTTCCCCATGAGCTGGAAGCAAGATGCTTTGGGGCCCAACTCGCCCTTTCGATAGAAGCCTGCACGTTGTGCCTTTCAGCACTAGGGCAATGTAGCACACGCAGAGCAGAAGTTCTACTTCAGCCAGATCAGGCCTTCAAAGAAAGTGCGTTTCTAGGCCTTTGTAAGAGATGTTACCGGTAGGCTGTAAGAGCACTGTGCAGAGCGAGTTGTTTCTTAGCTTCACAAAGAGCTGGAATTAAGATTCATTGGGGCCCAACTCGCCCTTTTTAAAGAAGCCTGCACGTTGTGCCTTTCCGCTCTAGGGCAATGTAGCACACCCAGAGCAGAAGTTCTACTTCAGCCAGATCAGGCCTGCAAAGAAACTGCGTTTCACAGGCCTTTGTAAGATATGTTCCCGGTAGGCTGTAAGAGCACTGTGCAGAGCGAGTTGTTTCTTAGCTTCCCAAAGAGCTGGAAGCAAGATGCTTTGGGGCCCAACTCGCCCTTTGGAAAGAAGCCTGCACGTTGTGCGTTTCATCTCTAGTGCAATGTAGCACACCAAGAGCAGAAGTTCTACTTCAGCCAGATCAGGCCTGCAAAGAAACTGCGTTTCACAGGGCTTTGTAAGAGATGTTGCTGGTAGGGTGTAAGAGCACTGTGCAGAGCGAGTTGTTTCTTAGCTTCCCAAAGAGCTGGAAGCAAGATGCTTTGGGGCCCAAATCGCCCTTTGGATAGAAGCCTTCACGTTGCGCCTTTCAGCACTAGGGCAATGTAGCACACGCAGAGCAGAAGTTCTACTTCAGCCAGATCAGGCCTGCAAATAAACTGCGTTTCACAGGCCTTTGTAAGAGATGTTCCCGGTAGGCTGTAAGAGCACTGTGCAGAGCGAGTTGTTTCTTAGTTTCCCAAAGAGCTGGAAGCAAGATTCATTGGGGCGCAACTCGCCCTTTGGAAAGAAGCCTGCACGTTGTGCCTTTCAGCTCTAGGCCAATGTAGCACACCCAGAGCAGAAGTTCTACTTCAGCCAGATCAGGCCTGCAAAGAAACTGCGTTTCACAGGCCTTTGTAAGAGATGTTCCCGGTAGGCTGTAAGAGCACTGTGCAGAGCGAGTTGTTTCTTAGCTTCCCAAAGAGCTGGAAGCAAGATGCTTTGGGGCCCAACACGCCCTTTGGAAAGAAGCCTGCACGTTGTGCGTTTCATCTCTAGGGCAATGTAGCACACGCAGAGCAGAAGTTCTACTTCAGCCAGATCAGGCCTGAAAAGAAACTCCGTTTCATAGGCCTTTGTAAGAGATGTTCCCGGTAGACTGTAAGAGCACTGTGCAGAGCGAGTTGTTTCATAGCTTCCGAAAGAGCTGGAAGCAAGATGCTTTGGGGCCCAACTCGCCCTTTGGAAAGAAGCCTGCACGTTGTGCCTTTCAGCTCTAGGGCAATGTAGCACACCCAGAGCACAAGTTCCACTTCAGCCAGATCAGGCCGGCAAACAAACTGCGTTTCACAGGCCTTTGTAAGAGATGTTCCCGGTAGGCTGTAAGAGCACTGTGCAGAGCGAGTTGTTTCTTAGCTTCCCAAAGAGCTGGAAGCAAGATGCTTTGGGGCCCAACTCGCCTTTTGGAAAGAAGCCTGCACGTTGTGCCTTTCAGCTCTAGGTCAATGTAGCACACCCAGAGCAGAAGTTCTACTTCAGCCAGATCAGGCCTGCAAAGAAACTGCGTTTCACAGGCCTTTGTAAGCGATGTTCCCGGTAGGATGTAAGAGCACTGTGCAGAGCGAGTTATTTCTTAGCTTCTCAAAGAGCTGGAAGCAAGATGCTTTGGGGCCCAACTCGCCCTTTGAAAGAAGCCTGCACGTTGTGCCTTTCAGCTCTAGGGCAATGTAGCACACGCAGAGCAGAAGTACTACTTCAGCCAGATTAGGGCTGCAAGGAAACTGCTTTTCACAGGCCTTTGTAAGTGATGTTCTGGTAGGCTGTAAGAGCACTGTGCAGAGCGAGTTGTTTCGTAGCTTCCCAAAGAGCTGGAAGCAAGATGCTTTGGGGCCCAAGTCGCCCTTTGGAAAGAAGCCTGCACGTTGTGCCTTTCAGCTCTAGGGCAATGTAGCACACACAGAGCAGAAGTTCTACTTCAGCCAGATCAGGCCTGCAAAGAAACTGTGTTTCACAGGCCTTTGTAAGAGATGTTCCCGGTAGGCTGTAAGAGCACTGTGCAGAACGAGTTGTTTCTTAGCTTCCCAAAGAGCTGGAAGAAAGATGCTTTGGGGCCCAACTCGCCTTTTGGAAAGAAGCCTGTACGTTGTGCCTTTCAGCTCTTGGCAATGTAGCACACCCAGAGCAGAAATTCTACTTCAGCCAGATCAGGCCTGCAAAGAAACTGCGTTTCACAGGGCTTTGTAAGAGATGTTGCCGGTAGGCTGTAAGAGCACTGTGCAGAGCGAGTTGTTTTTTAGCTTCCCAAAGAGCTGGAAGCAAGATGCTTTGTTGCCCAACTCGCCCTTTGGATAGAAGCCTTCACGTTGCGCCTTTCAGCACTAGGGCAATGTAGCACACGCAGAGCAGAAGTTCTACTTCAGCCAGATCAGGCCTGCAAAGAAACTGCGTTTCAGAGGCCTTTGTAAGAGATGTTCCCGGTAGGCTGTAAGTGCACTGTGCAGAGCGAGTTGTTTCTTAGTTTCCCAAAGAGCTGGAAGCAAGATTCATTGGGGCGCAACTCGCCCTTTGGAATGAAGCCTGCACGTTGTGCCTTTCCGCTCTAGGGCAATGTAGCTCACGCAGAGCAGAAGTTCTACTTCAGCCAGATCAGGCCTGCAAAGAAACTGCGTTTCACAGGCCTTTGTAAGAGATGTTCCCGGTAGGCTGTAAGAGCACAGTGCAGAGCGAGTTGTTTCTTAGCTTCCCAAAGAGCTGGAAGCAGGATGCTTTGGGGCCCAACTCGCCCTTGGAAAGAAGCCTGCACGTTGTGCCTTTCGGCTCTAGGGCAATGTAGCACACCCAGAGCAGAAGTTCTACTTCAGCCAGATCAGGCCTGCCAAGAAACTGCATTTCACAGGCCTTTGTAAGTGATGTTCTGGTAGGCTGTAAGAGCACTGTGCAGAGCGAGTTGTTTCTTAGCTTCCCAAAGAGCTGGAAGCAAGATGCTTTGGGGCCCAACTCGCCCTTTGGAAAGAAGCCTGCACGTTGTGCCTTTCAGCTCTAGGGCAATGTAGCACACGCAGAGCAGAAGTTCTACTTCAGCCAGATCAGGCCTGCAAAGAAAGTGCGTTTCACAGGCCTTTGTAAGAGATGTTCCCGGTAGGCTGTAAGAGCACTGTGCAGAGCGAGTTGTTTCTTAGCTTCCCAAAGAGCTGGTAGCAAGATGCTTTGTTGCCCAACTCGCCCTTTGGAAAGAAGCCTGCGCGTTGTGCCTTTCAGCTCTAGGGCAATGTAGCACACCCAGAGCAGAAGTTCTACTTCAGCCAGATCAGTCCTTCAAAGAAACTGCGTTTCACAGGCCTTTGTAAGCGATGTTCCCGGCAGGATGAAACAGCACTGTGCAGAGCGAGTTGTTTCTTAGCTTCTCAAAGAGCTGGAAGCAAGATGCTTTGGGGCCCAACTCGCCCTTTGAAAGAAGCCTGCACGTTGTGCCTTTCAGCTCTAGGGCAATGTAGCACACGCAGAGCAGAAGTACTACTTCAGCCAGATCAGGCCTGCAAGGAAACTGCTTTTCACAGGCCTTTGTAAGTGATGTTGTGGTAGGCTGTAAGAGCACTGTGCAGAGCGAGTTGTTTCTTAGCTTCCTAAAGGGCTGGAAGCAAGATGCTTTGGGGCCCAAGTCGCCCTTTGGAAAGAAGCCTGCACGTTGTGCCTTTCAGCTCTAGGGCAATGTAGCACACCCAGAGCAGAAGTTCTACTTCAGCCAGATCAGGCCTTCAAAGAAACTGCGTTTCACAGGCCTTTGTCAGAGATGTTCTCGGTAGGCTGTTAGAGCACTGTGCAGAGCGAGTTGTTTCTTAGCTTCCCAAACAGCTGGAAGCAAGATGCTTTGGGGCCCAACTCGCCCTTTGGAAAGAAGCCTGCACGTTGTGCCTTTCAGCTCTAGGGCAATGTAGCACACGCAGAGCAGAAGTTCTACTTCAGCCAGATCAGGCATGCAAGGAAACTGCGTTTCACAGGCCTTTGTAAGAGATGTTCCCGGTAGGCTGTAAGAGCACTGTGCAGAGCGAGTTGTTTCTTAGCTTCCGAAAGAGCTGGAAGCAAGATGCTTTGGGGCCCAACTGGCCCTTTGGAAAGAAGACTGCACGTTGTGCCTTTCAGCTCTAGGGCAATGTAGCACACCCAGAGCAGAATTTCTACTTCAGCCAGATCAGGCCTGCAAAGAAACTGCGTTTCACAGGCCTTTGTAATAGATGTTCCCGGTAGGCTGTAAGAGCACTGTGCAGAGCGAGTTGTTTCTTAGCTTTCCAAAGAGCTGGAAGCAAGATGCTTTGGGGCCCAACTCGCCTTTTGGATAGAAGCCTGCACGTTGTGCCTTTCAGCTCTAGGTCAATGTAGCACACACAGAGCAGAAGTTCTACTTCAGCCAGATCAGGCCTGCAAAGAAACTGCGTTTCACAGGCCTTTGTAAGAGATGTTCCCGGTAGGCTGTAAGAGCACTGTGCAGAGCGAGTTGTTTCTTAGCTTCCCAAAGAGCTGGAAGCAAGATGCTTTGTTGCCCAACTCGCCCTTTGGATAGAAGCCTTCACGTTGCGCCTTTCAGCACTAGGGCAATGTAGCACACGCAGAGCAGAAGTTCTACTTCAGCCAGATCAGGCCTGCAAAGAAACTGCGTTTCAGAGGCCTTTGTAAGAGATGTTCCCGGTAGGCTGTAAGAGCACTGTGCAGAGCGAGTTGTTTCTTAGTTTCCCAAAGAGCTGGAAGCAAGATTCATTGGGGCGCAACTCGCCCTTTGGAAAGAAGCCTGCACGTTGTGCATTTCCGCTCTAGGGCAATGTAGCACACGCAGAGCAGAAGTTCTACTTCAGCCACATCAGGCCTGCAAAGAAACTGCGTTTCACAGGGCTTTGTAAGAGATGTTCCCGGTAGGCTGTAAGAGCACTGTGCAGAGCGAGTTGTTTCTTAGCTTCCCAAAGAGCTGGAAGCAAGATGCTTTGGGGCCCAACTCGCCCTTGGAAAGAAGCCTGCACGTTGTGCTTTTCAGCTCTAGGGCAATGTAGCACACCCAGAGCAGAAGTTCTACTTCAGCCAGATCAGGCCTGCAAAGAAACTGCATTTCACAGGCCTTTGTATGAGATGTTCCGGTAGGCTGTAAGAGCACTGTGCAGAGCGAGTTGTTTCTTAGCTTCCCAAAGAGCTGGAAGCAAGATGCATTGGGGCCCAACTCGCCCTTTGGAAAGAAGCCTGCACGTTGTGCCTTTCCGCTCTAGGGCAATGTAGCACACCCAGAGGATAAGTTCTACTTCAGCCAGATCAGGCCTGCAAAGAAACTGCATTTCACAGGCCTTTGTAAGAGATGTTCCGGTAGGCTGTAAGAGCACTGTGCAGAGCGAGTTGTTTCTTAGCTTCCCAAAGAGCTGGAAGCAAGATGCTTTGGGGCCCAACTCGCCCTTTGGAAAGAAGCCTGCACGTTGTTCCTTTCCGCTCTAGGGCAATGTAGCACACCCAGAGGATAAGTTCTACTTCAGCCAGATCAGGCCTGCAAGGAAACTGCTTTTCACAGGCCTTTGTATGTGATGTGTCGGTAGGCTGTAAGAGCACTGTGCAGAGCGAGTTGCTTCTTAGCTTCCCAAAGAGCTGGAAGCAAGATGCATTGGGGCCCAACTCGCCCTTTGGAAAGAACTCTGCACGTTGTGCCCTTCAGCTCTAGTGCAGTGTAGCACACCCAGAGCAGAAGTTCTACTTCAGCCAGATCAGGCCTGCAAAGAAAGTGCGTTTCACAGGCCTTTGTAAGAGATGTTCCCAGTAGGCTGTAAGAGAACTGTGCAGAGCGAGTTGTTTCTTAGCTTCCCATAGAGGTGGAAGCAAGATGATTTTTGGCCCAACTCGCCCTTTGGAAAGAAGCCTTCACGTTGTGCCTTTCAGCTCTAGGGCAATGTAGCACACCCAGAGCAGAAGTTCTACTTCAGCCAGATCAGGCCTGCAAAGAAACTGCGTTTCACAGGGCTTTGTAAGAGATGTTCCCGGTAGGCTGTAAGAGCACTGTGCAGAGCAAGTTGTTTCTTAGCTTCCCAAAGAGCTGTCAGCAAGACGCATTGGGGCCCAAATCGCCCTTTGGAAAGAAGGCTCCACGTTTTGCCTTTCCGCTCTAGGGCAATGTAGCACACCCAGAGCAGAAGTTCAACTTCAGCCAGATGAGGCCTGCAAAGAAACTGCGTTTCACAGGGCTTTGTAAGAGATGTTCCCGGTAGGCTGTAAGAGCACTGTGCAGAGCGAGTTGTTTCTTAGCTTCCCAAAGAGCTGGAAGCAAGATGCTTTGGGGCCCAACTCGCCCTTTGGAAAGAAGCCTGCACGTTGTGCCTTTCAGCTCTAGGGCAATGTAGCACACCCAGAGCAGAAGTTCTACTTCAGCCAGATCAGGCCTGCAAAGAAACTGCATTTCACAGGCCTTTGTAAGAGATGTTCCGGAAGGCTGTAAGAGCACTGTGCAGAGCGAGTTGTTTCTTAGCTTGCCAAAGAGCTGGAAGCAAGATGCTTTGGGGCACAACTCGCCCTTTGGAAAGAAGCCTGCACGTTGTGCCTTTCAGCTCTAGGGCTATGTAGCACACGCAGAGCAGAAGTTCTACTTCAGCCAGATCAGGCCTGCAAAGAAACTGCGTTTCACAGGCCTTTGTAAGAGATGTTCCCGGTAGGCTGTAAGAGCACTGTGCAGAGCGAGTTGTTTCTTAGCTTCCCAACAGCTGGAGCAAGATTCTTTGGGGCCCAACTCGCCCTTTGGAAAGAAGCCTTCACGTTGTGCCTTTTAGCTCTAGGGAAATGTAGCACACCCAGAGCAGAAGTTCTACTTCAGCCAGTTCAGTCCTGCAAAGAAACTGCGTTTCACAGGCCTTTGTAAGAGATGTTCCCTGTAGGCTGTAAGAGCACTGTGCAGAGCGAGTTGTTTCTTAGCTTCCCAAAGAGCTGGAAGCAACATGCTTTGGGGCCCAACTCGCCCTTTGGAAAGAAGCCTGCACGTTGTGCCTTTCAGCTCTGGGGCTGTGTAGCACACCCAGAGCAGAAGTTCTACTTCAGCCAGATGAGGCCTGCAAAGAAACTGCGTTTCACAGGCCTTTGTAAGAGATGTTCCCGGTAGGCTGTAAGAGCACTGTGCAGAGCGAGTTGCTTCGTAGCTTCCCAAAGAGCTGGAAGCAAGATGCATTGGGGCCAAATCGCCCTTGGAAAGAAGCCTGCACGTTGTGCCTTTCCGCTCTAGGGCAATGTAGCACACCCAGAGCAGAAGTTCTACATCAGCCAGATCAGGCCTGCAAAAAAACTGCGTTTCACAGGCCTTTGTAATAGATGTTCCCTGTAGGCTGTAAGAGCTCTGTGCAGAGCGAGTTGTTTCTTAGCTTCCCAAAGAGCTGGAAGCAAGATGCTTTGGGGCCCAACTCGGCCTTTGGAAAGAAGCCTGCACCTTGAGACTTTCAGCTCTAGGGCAATGTAGCACACCCAGAGCAGAAGTTCTACTTCTGCCAGATCAGGCCTGCAAAGAAACTGCGTTTTTCAGGCCTTTGTAAGAGATGTTCCCGGTAGGCTGTAAGAGCACTGTGCAGAGCGAGCTGTTTGTTAGCTTCCCAAAGAGCTGGAAGCAAGATGCTTTGGGGCCCAACTCGCCCTTTGGAAAGAAGCCTGCACGTTGTGCCTTTCAGCTCTAGGGCCATGTAGCACACCCAGAGCAGAAGTTCTACTTCAGCCAGATCAGGCCTGAAAAGAAACTGCGTTTCACAGGCCTTTGTAAGAGATGTTCCCGGTAGGCTGTAAGAGCACTGTGCAGAGCGAGTTGTTCCTTACCTTCCCAAAGAGCTGGAAGCAAGATGCTTTGGGGCACATCTCGCCCTTTGGAAAGAAGCCTGCACGTTGTGCCTTTCAGCTCTAGTTCCATGTATCACACTCAGAGCAGAAGTTCTACTTCAGCCAGATGAGGCCTGCAAAGAAACTGCATTTCACAGGCCTTTGTAAGAGATGTTCCCCATATGCTGTAAGAGCACTGTGCAGAGCGAGTTGTTTCTTAGCGTCCCAAAGAGCTGGAAGCAAGATGCTTTGGGGCCCAACTCGCCCTTTGGAAAGAAGCCTGCACGTTGTGCCCTTCAGCTCTACGGCCATGTAGCACACCCATAGCTGAAGTTCTACTTCAGCCAGATCAGGCCTGCAAAGTAACTGCATTTCACAGGCCTTTGTAAGAGATGTTCCCGGTAGGCTGTAAGACCACTGCGCTAAGCAAGTTGAGTCTTAGCTTCCCAAAGAGCTGGAAGCAAGATGCTTTGGGGCCCAACTCGCCCTTTGGAAAGAAGCCTGCACGTTGTGCCTTTCAGCTCTAGTGCAATGTAGCACACGCAGAGGAGAAGTTCTACTTGAGCCAGATCAGGCCTTAAAGAAACTGCGTTTCACAGGCCTTTGTACGAGATGTTCCCGGTAGGCTGTAAGAGCACTGTGCAGAGCGAGTTGTTTCTTAGCTTCCCCAAGAGCTGTAAGAAAGATGCATTGGGGCCCAACTCGCCCTTTGGAAAGAAGCCTGCACGTTGTGCCTTTCCGCTCTAGGGCAATGTAGCACACGCAAAGCAGAAGTTCTACTTCAGCCAGATCAGGCCTGCAAGGAAACTGCTTTTCACATGCCTTTGTAAGTGATGTTCCGGTAGGCTGTAAGAGCACCATGCAGAGCGATTTGTTTCTTCGCTTCCCCAAGAGCTGGAAGCAAGATGCTTTGGGGCCCAACTCGCCCTTTGGAAAGAAGCCTGCACGAAGTGTCTTTCAGCTCTAGGCCAATGTAGCACACCCAGAGCAGAAGTTCTACTTCAGCCAGATCAGGCCTGCAAAGAAACTGCGTTTCACAGGCCTTTGGAAGAGATGTTCCCGGTAGGCTGTAAGAGCACTGTGCAGAGCGAGTTGTTTCTTAGCTTCCCAAAGAGCTGGAAGCAAGATGCTTTGGGGCCCAACTCGCCCTTTGGAAAGAAGCCTGCACGTTGTGCCTTTCCGCTCTAGGGCCGTGTAGCACACCCAGAGCAGAAGTTCTACTTCAGCCAGATCAGGCCTGCAAAGAAACTGCGTTTCACAGGCCTTTGTAAGAGATGTTCCCGGTAGGCTGTAAGAGCACTGCGCTAAGCGAGTTGGTTCTTAGCTTCCCAAAGAGCTTGAAGCAAGATGCTTTGGGGCCCAACTCGCCCTTTGGAAACAAGCCTGCACGTTGTGCCTTTCAGCTCTAGGTCAATGTAGCACACGCAGAGCAGAAGTTCCACTTCAGCCAGATCAGGCCTGCAAAGAAACTGCGTTTCACAGGCCTTTGTAAGAGATGTTCCCGGTAGGCTGTAAGAGCACTGAGCAGAGCGAGTTGTTTCTTGGCTTCCCAAAGAGCTGGAAGCAAGATGCTTTCGTGCCCAACTCGCCCTTTGGAAAGATGCCTGCACGTTGTGCCTTTCAGCTCTAAGGCAATGTCGCACACCCAGACCAGACGTTCTACTTCAGCCAGATCAGGCCTGCAAAGAAACTGAGTTTCACAGGCCTATGTAAGAGATGTTCCCGGTAGGCTGTAAGAGCACTGTGCAGAGCGAGTTGTTTCTTAGCTTCCCAAAGAGCTGGAAGCAGGATGCTTTGGGGCCCAACTCGCCCTTTGGAAAGAAGCCTGCACGTTGTGCCTTTCCGCTCTAGGGCAATGTAGCACACGCAGAGCAGAAGTTCTACTTCAGCCAGATCAGGCCTGCAAAGAAACTGCGTTTCACAGGGCTTTGTAAGAGATGTTCCCGGTAGGCTGTAAGAGCACTGTGCAGAGCGAGTTGTTTCTTAGCTTCCCAAAGAGCTGGAAGCAAGATGCTTTGGGGCCCAACTCGCCCTTTGGAAAGAAGCCTGCACGTTGTTCCTTTCAGCTCTATGGCAATGTAGCACACGCAGAGCAGAAGTTCTACTTCAGCCAGTTCAGGCCTGCAAAGAAACTGCGTTTCACAGGCCTTTGTAAGATATGTTTCCGGTAGGCTGTAAGAGCACTGTGCAGAGCGAGTTGATTCTTAGCTTCCCAAAGAGCTGGAAGCAAGATGCTTTTTGGTCCAACTCCCCCTTTGGAAAGAAGCCTGCACGTTGTGCCAATCAGCTCTAGGGCCGTGTAGCACACCCAGAGCAGAAGTTCTACTTCAGCCAGATCAGGCCTGCAAAGAAACTCCGTTTCACAGGCCTTTGTAAGAGATGTTCCCGGTAGGCTGTAAGAGCACTGTGCAGAGCGAGTTGTTTCTTAGCTTCCCAAACAGCTGGAAGCAAGATGCTTTGGGGCCCAACTCGCCCTTTGGAAAGGAGACTTCACGTTGTGCCTTTCAGCTCTAGTGCAATGTAGCACACGCAGAGGAGAAGTTCTACTTCAGCCAGATCAGGCCTTAAAGAAACTGCGTTTCACAGGCCTTTGTACGAGATGTTCCCGGTAGGCTGTAAGAGCACTGTGCAGAGCGAGTTGTTTCTTAGCTTCCCCAAGAGCTGTAAGAAAGATGCATTGGGCCCCAACTCGCCCTTTGGAAAGAAGCCTGCACGTTGTGCCTTTCTGCTCTAGGGCAATGAAGCACACACAGAGCAGAAGTTCTACTTCAGCCAGATCAGGCCTGCAAGGAAACTGCTTTTCACATGCCTTTGTAAGTGATGTTCCGGTAGGCTGTAAGAGCACTGTGCAGAGCGATTTCTTTCTTAGCTTCCCCAAGAGCTGGAAGCAAGATGCTTTGGGGCCCAACTCGCCCTTTGGAAAGAAGCCTGCACGTTGTGCCTTTCAGCTCTAGAGAAATGTAGCACACGCAGAGCAGAAGTTCTACTTCAGCCAGATCAGGCCTGCAAGGAAACTGCTTTTCGCAGGCCTTTGTAAGTGATGTTCCGGTAGGCTGTAAGAGCACTGTGCAGAGCGAGTTGTTTCTTAGCTTCCCAAAGAGCTGGAAGCAAGATGCATTGGGGCCCAACTCGCCCTTTGGAAAGAAGCCTGCCCGTTGTGCCTTTCCGCTCTAGGGCAATGTAGCACACGCAGAGCAGAAGTTCTACTTCAGCCAGATCAGGCCTGCAAAGAAACTGCGTTTCACAGGGCTTTGTAAGAGATGTTCCCGGTAGGCTGTAAGAGCACTGTGCAGAGCGAGTTGTTTCTTAGCTTCCCAAAGAGCTGGAAGCAAGATGCATTGGGGCCCAACTCGCCCTTTGGAAAGAAGCCTGCACGTTGTGCCTTTCCGCTCTAGGGCAATGTAGCACACCCAGAGGATAAGTTCTACTTCAGCCAGATCAGGCCTGCAAAGAAACTGCGTTTCACAGGGCTTTGTAAGAGATGTTCCCAGTAGGCTGTAAGAGCACTGTGCAGAGCGAGTTGTTTCTTGGCTTCCCAAAGAGCTGGAAGCAAGATGCTTTAGGGCACAACTCGCCCTTTGGAAAGAAGCCTGCACGTTGTGCCTTTCAGCTCTAGGGCAATGTAGCACACGCAGAGCAGAAGTTCTACTTCAGCCAGATCAGGCCTGCAAAGAAACTGCGTTTCACAGGCCTTTGTAAGAGATGTTCCCGGTAGGCTGTAAGAGCACTGTGCAGAGCAAGTTGTTTCTTAGCTTCCCAAAGAGCTGTCAGCAAGACGCATTGGGGCCCAACTCGCCCTTTGGAAAGAAGGCTGCACGTTTTGCCTTTCCGCTCTAGGGCAATGTAGCACACCCAGAGCAGAAGTTCTACTTCAGCCAGATGAGGCCTGCAAAGAAACTGCGTTTCACAGGGCTTTGTCAGAGATGTTCCCGGTAGGCTGTAAGAGCACTGTGCAGAGAGTGTTGTTTCTTAGCTTCCCAAAGAGCTGGAAGCAAGATGCTTTGGGGCCCAACTCGCCCTTTGGAAAGAAGCCTGCACGTTGTTCCTTTCTGCTCTAGGGCAATGAAGCACACGCAGAGCAGAAGTTCTACTTCAGCCAGATCAGGCCTGCAAGGAAACTGCTTTTCACATGCCTTTGTAAGTGATGTTCCGGTAGGCTGTAAGAGCACTGTGCAGAGCGATTTCTTTCTTAGCTTCCCCAAGAGCTGGAAGCAAGATGCTTTGGGGCCCAACTCGCCCTTTGGAAAGAAGCCTGCACGTTGTGCCTTTCAGCTCTAGAGAAATGTAGCACACGCAGAGCAGAAGTTCTACTTCAGCCAGATCAGGCCTGCAAAAAAACTGCGTTTCACAGGCCTTTGTAAGAGATGTTCCCTGTAGGCTGTAAGAGCACTGTGCAGAGCGAGTTGTTTCTTAGCTTCCCAAAGAGCTGGAAGCAAGATGCTTTGGGGCCCAACTCGCCCTTTGGAAAGAAGCCTGCACGTTGTGCCTTTCACCTCTAGGGCCATGTAGCACACCCAGAGCAGAAGTTCTACTTCAGCCAGATCAGGCCTGAAAAGAAACTGCGTTTCACAGGCCTTTGTAAGAGATGTTCCCGGTAGGCTGTAAGAGCACTGTGCAGAGCGAGTTGTTTCTTAGCTTCCCAAAGAGCTGTAAGCAAGATGCTTTGGGGACCAACTCGCCCTTTGGAAAGAAGCCTGCACGTTGTGCCTTTCAGCTCTAGGGCAATGTAGCACACCGAGAGCAGAAGTTCTACTTCAGCCAGATCAGGCCTGCAAAGAAACTGAGTTTCACAGGCCTTTGTAAGAGATCTTACCGGTAGGCTGTAAGAGCACTGTGCAGAGCGAGTTGTTTCTTAGCTTCCCAAAGAGCTGGAAGCAATATGCTTTGGGGCCCAACTCGGCCTTTGGAAAGAAGCCTGCACGTTGAGACTTTCAGCTCTAGGGCAATGTAGCACACCCAGAGCAGAAGTTCTACTTCAGCCAGATCAGGCCTGCAAAGAAACTGCATTTCACAGGCCTTTGTAAGAGATGTTCCGGTAGGCTGTAAGAGCACTATGCAGAGCGAGTTGTTTCTTAGCTTCCCAAATAGCTGGAAGCAAGATGCTTTGGGGCCCAACTCGCCCTTTGGAAAGAAGCCTGCACGTTGTGCCTTTCAGCTCTAGGGCAATGTAGCACACGCAGAGCAGAAGTTCTACTTCGGCCAGATGAGGCCTGCAATGAAACTGCGCTTCACAGGCCTTTGTAAGAGATGTTCCCGGTAGGCTGTAAGACCACTGCGCTAAGCGAGTTGAGTCTTAGCTTCCCAAAGAGCTGGAAGCAAGATGCTTTGGGGACCAACTCGCCCTTTGGAAAGAAGCCTGCACGTTGTGCCTTTCAGCTCTAGTGCAATGTAGCACACGCAGAGGAGAAGTTCAACTTGAGCCAGATCAGGCCTTAAAGAAACTGCGTTTCACAGGCCTTTGTATGAGATGTTCCCGGTAGGCTGTAAGAGCACTGTGCAGAGCGAGTTGTTTCTTAGCTTCCCCAAGAGCTGTAAGAAAGATGCTTTGGAGCCCAACTCGCCCTTTGGAATGAAGCCTGCACGTTGTGCCTTTCAGCTCTAGGTCAATGTAGCACACGTAGAGCAGAAGTTCTACTTCAGCCAGTTCAGGCCTGCAAGGAAACTGCTTTTCACAGGCCTTTGTAAGTGATGTTCCCGGTAGGCTGTAAGAGCACTGTGCAGAGCGAGTTGTTTCTTAGCTTCCCAAAGAGCTGGAAGCAAGATGCATTGGGGCCCAACTCGCCCTTTGGAAAGAACTCTGCACGTTGTGCCTTTCAGCTCTAGTGCAGTGTAGCACACCCAGAGCAGAAGTTCTACTTCAGCCAGATCAGGTCTGCAAAGAAAGTGCGTTTCGCAGGCCTTTGTAAGGGATGTTCCCAGTAGGCTGTAAGAGAAATGTGCAGAGCGAGTTGTTTCTTAGCTTCCCATAGAGGTGGAAGCAAGATGATTTTTGGCCCAACTCGCCCTTTGGAAAGAAGCCTTCACGTTGTGCCTTTCAGCTCTAGGGCAATGTAGCACACCCAGAGCAGAAGTTCTACTTCAGCCAGATTAGGCCTGCAAAGAAGCTGCGTTTCACAGGGCTTTGTAAGAGATGTTCCCGCTAGGCTGTAAGAGCACTGTGCAGAGCGAGTTGTTTCTTGGCTTCCCAAAGAGCTGGAAGCAAGATGCTTTGGGGCCCAACTCGCCCTTTGGAAAGAAGCCTGCACGTTGTGCCTTTCAGCTCTAGGGCAATGTAGCACACGCAGAGCAGAAGTTCTACTTCAGCCAGATCAGGCCTGCAAAGAAACTGCGTTTCACAGGCCTTTGTAAGAGATGTTCCCGGTAGGCTGTAAGAGCACCTTGCAGAGCAAGTTCTTTCTTAGCTTCCCAAAGAGCTGTCAGCAAGACGCATTGGGGCCCAACTCGCCCTTTGGAAATAAGGCTGCACGTTTTGCCTTTCCGCTCTAGGGCAATGTAGCACACCCAGAGCAGAAGTTCTACTTCAGCCAGATGAGGCCTGCAAAGAAACTGCGTTTCACAGGGCTTTGTAAGAGATGTTCCCGGTAGGCTGTAAGAGCACTGTGCAGAGCGAGTTGTTTCTTAGCATCCCAAAGAGCTGGAAGCAAGATGCTTTGGGGCCCAACTCGCCCTTTGGAAAGAAGCCTGCACGTTGTGCCTTTCAGCTCTAGGGCAATGTAGCACACCCAGAGCAGAAGTTCTACTTCAGCCAGATCAGGCCTGCAAAGAAACTGCATTTCACAGGCCTTTGTAAGTGATGTTCCGGAAGGCTGTAAGAGCACTGTGCAGAGCGAGTTGTTTCTTAGCTTGCCAAAGAGCTGGAAGCAAGATGCATTTGGCCCAACTCGCCCTTTGGAAAGAAGCCTGCACGTTGTGCCTTTCAGCTCTAGGGCAATGTAGCACACCCAGAGCAGAAGTTCTACTTCAGCCAGATCAGGCATGCAAAGAAATTGCGTTTCCCAGGCCTTTGTAAGATATTTTCCCGGTAGGCTGTAAGAGCACTGTGCAGAGCGAGTTGTTTCTTAGCTTCCCCAAGAGCTGGAAGCAAATGCTCTGTGGCCCAACTCGCCCTTTGGAAAGAAGCCTGCACGTTGTGTCTTTGAGCTCTAGGGCAATGTAGCACACGCAGAGCAGAAGTTGTACTTCGGCCAGATCAGGACTGCAAGGAAACTGCTTTTCACATGCCTTTGTAAGTGATGTTCCAGTAGACTGTAAGAGCACTGTGCAGAGCGAGTTGTTTCTTAGCTTCCCCAAGAGCTGGAAGCAAGATGCTCTGGGGCCCAACTCGCCCTTTGGAAAGAAGCCTGCACGTTGTGTCTTTGAGCTCTATTGCAATGTAGCACACGCAGAGCAGAAGTTGTACTTCGGCCAGATCAGGCCTACAAGGAAACTGCTTTTCACAGGCCTTTGTAAGACATGTTCCGGTAGGCTGTAAGAGCACTGTGCAGAGCGAGTTGTTTCTTAGCTTCCCAAAGAGCTGGAAGCAAGATGCATTGGGGCCCAACTCACCCTTTGGAAAGAAGCCTGCACGTTGTGCCTTTCAGCTCTAGGGCAATGTAGCACACCCAGAGCAGAAGTTCTATTTCAGCCAGATCAGGCCTGCAAAGAAACTGCGTTTCACAGGCCTTTGTAAGAGATGTTCCCGGTAGGCTGTAAGAGCACTGTGCAGAGCGAGTTGTTTCTTAGCTTCCCAAAGAGCTGGAAGCAAGATGCTTTGGGGCCCAACTCGCCCTTGGAAAGAAGCCTGCACGTTGTGCTTTTCACCTCTAGGGCAATGTTGCACACCCAGAGCAGAAGTTCTACTTCAGCCAGATCAGGCCTGCAAAGAAACTGCATTTCACAGTCCTTTGTAAGAGATGTTCCGGTAGGCTGTAAGAGCACTGTGCAGAGCGAGTTGTTTCTTAGCTTCCCAAAGAGCTGGAAGCAAGATGCTTTGGGGCCGTACTCTCCCTTTGGAAAGAAGCCGGCACGTTGTGCCTTGCAGCTCTAGGGCCGTGTAGCACACCCAGAGCAGAAGTTCTACTTCAGCCAGATGAGGCCTGCAAAGAAACTGCGTTTCACAGGCCTTTGTAAGAGATGTTCCCGGTAGGCTGTAAGAGCACTGTGCAGAGCGAGTTGTTTCTTAGCTTCCCAAACAGCTGGAAGCAAGATGCATTGGGGCCCAACTCGCCCTTTGGAAAGAAGCCTGCACGTTGTGCCTTTCCGCTCTAGGGCAATGTAGCACACCCAGAGGAGAAGTTCTACTTCAGCCAGATCAGGCCTGCAAGGAAACTGCTTTTCATATGCCTTTGTATGTGATATTCCGGTAGGCTGTAAGAGCACTGTGGAGATCGAGTTTTTTCTTATCTTCCCAAAGAGCTGGAAGCAAGATGCTTTGGGGCCCAACTCGCCCTTTGGAAAGAAGCCTGCACGTTGTGCCTTTCAGCTCTAGGTCTATGTAGCACACGCAGAGCAGAAGTTCTACTTCAGCCAGTTCAGGCCTGCAAGGAAACTGCTTTTCACAGGCCTTTGTAAGTGATGTTCCCGGTAGGCTGTAAGAGCACTGAGCAGAGCGAGTTGTTTCTTAGCTTCCCAAAGAGCTGGAAGCAAGATGCATTGGGGCCCAACTCGCCCTTTGGAAAGAACCCTGCACGTTGTGCCTTTCAGCTCTAGTGCAGTGTAGCACACCCAGAGCAGAAGTTCTACTTCAGCCAGATCAGGCCTGCAAAGAAACTGCATTTCGCAGGCCTTTGTAAGAGAGGTTTCCAGTAGGCTGTAAGAGAACTGTGCAGAGCGAATTGTTTCTTAGCTTCACAAACAGCTGGAAGCAAGATGCTTTGTGGCCCAACTCGCCCTTTGGAAAGAAGCCTGCACGTTGTGCCTTTCAGCTCTAGGGCAATGTAGCACACCCAGAGCAGAAGTTCTACTTCAGCCAGATCAGGCCTGCAAAGAAACTGCGTTTAACAGGCCTTTGTAAGAGATGTTCCCGGTAGGCTGTAAGACGACTGTGCAGAGCGAGTTGTTTCGTAGCTTCCCAAAGAACTGGAAGCAAGATGCTTTCAGGCCCAACTCGCCCTTTGGAAAAAAGCCTGCACGTTGTGCCTTTCAGCTCTAGGTCAATGTAGCACACGCAGAGCAGAAGTTCTACTTCAGCCAGATCAGGCCTGCAAAGAAACTGCGTTTCAGAGTCCTTTGTAAGAGATGTTGCCGGTAGGCTGTAAGAGCACTGTGCAGGGCGAGTAGTTTCTTAGCTTCCCAAAGAGCTGGAAGCAAGATGCTTTTTGGCCCAACTCGCCCTTTGGAAAGAAGCCTGCACGTTGTGCCTTTCAGCTCTAGTGCAATGTAGCACACGCAGAGGAGAAGTTCAACTTGAGCCAGATCAGGCCTTAAAGAAACTGCGTTTCACAGGCCTTTGTATGAGATGTTCCCGGTAGGCTGTAAGAGCACTGTGCAGAGCGAGTTGTTTCTTAGCTTCCCCAAGAGCTGTAAGAAAGATGCTTTGGAGCCCAACTCGCCCTTTGGAATGAAGCCTGCACGTTGTGCCTTTCAGCTCTAGGTCAATGTAGCACACGTAGAGCAGAAGTTCTACTTCAGCCAGTTCAGGCCTGCAAGGAAACTGCTTTTCACAGGCCTTTGTAAGTGATGTTCCCGGTAGGCTGTAAGAGCACTGTGCAGAGCGAGTTGTTTCTTAGCTTCCCAAAGAGCTGGAAGCAAGATGCATTGGGGCCCAACTCGCCCTTTGGAAAGAACTCTGCACGTTGTGCCTTTCAGCTCTAGTGCAGTGTAGCACACCCAGAGCAGAAGTTCTACTTCAGCCAGATCAGGTCTGCAATGAAAGTGCGTTTCGCAGGCCTTTGTAAGAGATGTTCCCAGTAGGCTGTAAGAGAAATGTGCAGAGCGAGTTGTTTCTTAGCTTCCCATAGAGGTGGAAGCAAGATGATTTTTGGCCCAACTCGCCCTTTGGAAAGAAGCCTTCACGTTGTGCCTTTCAGCTCTAGGGCAATGTAGCACACCCAGAGCAGAAGTTCTACTTCAGCCAGATCAGGCCTGCAAAGAAGCTGCGTTTCACAGGGCTTTGTAAGAGATGTTCCCGGTAGGCTGTAAGAGCACTGTGCAGAGCGAGTTTTTTCTTGGCTTCCCAAAGAGCTGGAAGCAAGATGCTTTGGGGCCCAACTCGCCCTTTGGAAAGAAGCCTGCACGTTGTGCCTTTCAGCTCTAGGGCAATGTAGCACACGCAGAGCAGAAGTTCTACTTCAGCCAGATCAGGCCTGCAAAGAAACTGCGTTTCACAGGCCTTTGTAAGAGATGTTCCCGGTAGGCTGTAAGAGCACCTTGCAGAGCAAGATGTTTCTTAGCTTCCCAAAGAGCTGTCAGCAAGACGCATTGGGGCCCAACTCGCCCTTTGGAAATAAGGCTGCACGTTTTGCCTTTCCGCTCTAGGGCAATGTAGCACACCCAGAGCAGAAGTTCTACTTCAGCCAGATGAGGCCTGCAAAGAAACTGCATTTCACAGGGCTTTGTAAGAGATGTTCCCGGTAGGCTGTAAGAGCACTGTGCAGAGCGAGTTGTTTCTTAGCTTCCCAAAGAGCTGGAAGCAAGATGCTTTGGGGCCCAACTCGCCCTTTGGAAAGAAGCCTGCACGTTGTGCCTTTCAGCTCTAGGGCAATGTAGCACACCCAGAGCAGAAGTTCTACTTCAGCCAGATCAGGCCTGCAAAGAAACTGCATTTCACAGGCCTTTGTAAGTGATGTTCCGGAAGGCTGTAAGAGCACTGTGCAGGGCGAGTTGTTTATTAGCTTCCCAAAGAGCTGGAAGCAAGATGCATTTGGCCCAACTCGCCCTTTGGAAAGAAGCCTGCACGTTGTGCCTTTCAGCTCTAGGGCAATGTAGCACACCCAGAGCAGAATTTCTACTTCAGCCAGATCAGGCATGCAAAGAAATTGCGTTTCCCAGGCCTTTGTAAGATATTTTCCCGGTAGGCTGTAAGAGCACTGTGCAGAGCGAGTTGTTTCTTAGCTTCCCCAAGAGCTGGAAGCAAATGCTCTGTGGCCCAACTCGCCCTTTGGAAAGAAGCCTGCACGTTGTGTCTTTGAGCTCTAGGGCAATGTAGCACACGCAGAGCAGAAGTTGTACTTCGGCCAGATCAGGACTGCAAGGAAACTGCTTTTCACATGCCTTTGTAAGTGATGTTCCAGTAGACTGTAAGAGCACTGTGCAGAGCGAGTTGTTTCTTAGCTTCCCCAAGAGCTGGAAGCAAGATGCTCTGGGGCCCAACTCGCCCTTTGGAAAGAAGCCTGCACGTTGGGTCTTTGAGCTCTAGGGCAATGTAGCACACGCAGAGCAGAAGTTCTACTTCGGCCAGATCAGGCCTACAAGGAAACTGCTTTTCACAGGCCTTTGTAAGACATGTTCCGGTAGGCTGTAAGAGCACTGTGCAGAGCGAGTTGTTTCTTAGCTTCCCAAAGAGCTGGTAGCAAGATGCATTGGGGCCCAACTCACCCTTTGGAAAGAAGCCTGCACGTTGTGCCTTTCAGCTCTAGGGCAATGTAGCACACCCAGAGCAGAAGTTCTAGTTCAGCCAGATCAGGCCTGCAAAGAAACTGCGTTTCACAGGCCTTTGTAAGAGATGTTCCCGGTAGGCTGTAAGAGCACTGTGCAGAGCGAGTTGTTTCTTAGCTTCCCAAAGAGCTGGAAGCAAGATGCTTTGGGGCCCAACTCGCCCTTGGAAAGAAGCCTGCACGTTGTGCTTTTCAGCTCTAGGGCAATGTTGCACACCCAGAGCAGAAGTTCTACTTCAGCCAGATCAGGCCTGCAAAGAAACTGCATTTCACAGTCCTTTGTAAGAGATGTTCCGGTAGGCTGTAAGAGCACTGTGCAGAGCGAGTTGTTTATTAGCTTCCCAAAGAGCTGGAAGCAAGATGCTTTGGGGCCGTACTCTCCCTTTGGAAAGAAGCCGTCACGTTGTGCCTTGCAGCTCTAGGGTCGTGTAGCACACCCAGAGCAGAAGTTCTACTTCAGCCAGATGAGGCCTGCAAAGAAACTGCGTTTCACAGGCCTTTGTAAGAGATGTTCCCGGTAGGCTGTAAGAGCACTGTGCAGAGCGAGTTGTTTCTTAGCTTCCCAAAGAGCTGGAAGCAAGATGCTGTGGGGCCCAACTCGCCCTTTGGAAAGAATCCTGCACGTTGTGCCTTTCCGCTCTAGGGCAATGTAGCACACCCAGAGGAGAAGTTCTACTTCAGCCAGATCAGGCCTGCAAGGAAACTGCTTTTCATATGCCTTTGTATGTGATATTCCGGTAGGCTGTAAGAGCACTGTGCAGAGCGAGTTGCTTCTTAGCTTCCCAAAGAGCTGGAAGCAAGATGCTTTGGGGCCCAACTCGCCCTTTGGAAAGAAGCCTGCACGTTGTGCCTTTCAGCTCTAGGTCTATGTAGCACACGCAGAGCAGAAGTTCTACTTCAGCCAGTTCAGGCCTGCAAGGAAACTGCTTTTCACAGGCCTTTGTAAGTGATGTTCCCGGTAGGCTGTAAGAGCACTGAGCAGAGCGAGTTGTTTCTTAGCTTCCCAAAGAGCTGGAAGCAAGATGCATTGGGGCCCAACTCGCCCTTTGGAAAGAACCCTGCACGTTGTGCCTTTCAGCTCTAGTGCAGTGTAGCACACCCAGAGCAGAAGTTCTACTTCAGCCAGATCAGGCCTGCAAAGAAACTGCATTTCGCAGGCCTTTGTAAGAGAGGTTTCCAGTAGGCTGTAAGAGAACTGTGCAGAGCGAGTTGTTTCTTAGCTTCCCAAACAGCTGGAAGCAAGATGCTTTGTGGCCCAACTCGCCCTTTGGAAAGAAGCCTGCACGTTGTGCCTTTCAGCTCTAGGGCAATGTAGCACACCCAGAGCAGAAGTTCTACTTCAGCCAGATCAGGCCTGCAAAGAAACTGCGTTTAACAGGCCTTTGTAAGAGATGTTCCCGGTAGGCTGTAAGACGACTGTGCAGAGCGAGTTGTTTCGTAGCTTCCCAAAGAACTGGAAGCAAGATGCTTTCAGGCCCAACTCGCCCTTTGGAAAAAAGCCTGCACGTTGTGCCTTTCAGCTCTAGGTCAATGTAGCACACGCAGAGCAGAAGTTCTACTTCAGCCAGATCAGGCCTGCAAAGAAACTGCATTTCAGAGTCCTTTGTAAGAGATGTTGCCGGTAGGCTGTAAGAGCACTGTGCAGGGCGAGTTGTTTCTTAGCTTCCCAAAGAGCTGGAAGCAAGATGCTTTTTGGCCCAACTCGCCCTTTGGAAAGAAGCCTGCACGTTGTGCCTTTCAGCTCTAGGGCCGTGTGGCACACTCAGAGCCGAAGTTCTACTTCAGCCAGATCAGGCCTGCAAGTAAACTGCCTTTCACATGCCTTTGTAAGTGATGTTCCGGTAGGCTGTAAGAGCACTGTGCAGAGCGAGTTGTTTCTTAGCTTCCCAAAGAGCTGGAAGCAAGATGCTTTGGGGCCCAACTCGCCCTTTGGAAAGAAGCCTGCACGTTGTGCCTTTCAGCTCTAGGGCAATGTAGCACACGCAGAGCAGAAGTTCTACTAAAGCCAGATCAGGCCGGCAAAGAAACTGGGTTTCACAGGCCTTTGTAAGAGATGTTCCCGGTAGGCTGTAAGAGCACTGTGCAGAGCGAGTTGTTTCTTAGCTTCCCAAAGAGCTGGAAGCAAGATGCTTTTTGGCCCAACTCGCCATTTGTAAAGAAGCCTTCACGTTGTGCCTTTCAGCTCTAGGGCCGTGTAGCACACCCAGAGCAGAAGTTCTACTTCAGCCAGATCAGGCCTGCAAAGAAACTGCGTTTCACAGGCCTTTGTAAGAGATGTTGCCGCTACGCTGTAAGAGCACTGTACAGAGCGAGTTGTTTCTTAGCTTCCCAAAGAGCTGGAAGCAAGATGCTTTGGGGCCCAACTCGCCCTTTGGATAGAAGCCTGCACGTTGCGCCTTCCAGCACTAGGTCAATGTAGCACACGCAGAGCAGAAGTTTTACTTCAGCCAGATCAGGCCTTCAAAGAAAGTGCGGTTCACAGTCCTTTGTAAAAGATGTTCCCGGTAGGCTGTAAGAGCACTGTGCAGAGCGAGTTGTTTCTTAGCTTCCCAAAGAGCTGGAAGCAAGATGCTTTGGGGCCCAACTCGCCCTTTGGAAAGAAGCCTGCAAGTTGTGCCTTTCCGCTCTAGTGCAATGTAGCACACCCAGAGCAGAAGTTCTACTTCAGCCAGATCAGGCCTGCAAAGAAACTGCGTTTCACAGGGCTTTGTAAGAGATGTTCCCTCTAGGCTGTAAGAGCACTGTGCAGAGCGAGTTCTTTCTTAGCTTCCCAAAGAGCTGGAAGCAAGATGCTTTGGGGCATAACTCGCCCTTTGGAAAGAAGCCTGCACGTTGTGCCTTTCAGCTCTAGGGCAATGTAGCACACGCAGAGCAGAAGTTCTACTTCAGCCAGATCAGGCCTGCAAAGAAACTGCGTTTCAGAGGCCTTTGTAAGAGATGTTCCCGGTAGCCTGTAAGAGCACTGTGCAGAGCGAGTTGTTTCTTAGCTTCCCAAAGAGCTGGAAGCAAGATGCTTTGGGGCCCAACTCGCCCTTTGGAAAGAAGCCTGCACGTTGTGCCTTTCAGCTCTAGGGCAATGTAGCACACCCAGAGCAGAAGTCCTACTTCAGCCAGATCAGGCCTGCAAAGAAACTGCATTTCACAGGCCTTTGTAAGAGATGTTCCGGAAGGCTGTAAGAGCACTGTGCAGAGCGAGTTGTTTCTTAGCTGGCCAAGGAGCTGGAAGCAAGATGCTTTGAGGCACAACTCGCCCTTTGGAAAGAAGCCTGCACGTTGTGCCTTTCAGCTCTAGGGCAATGTAGCACACCCAGAGCAGAAGTTCTACTTCAGCCAGATCAGGCATGCAAAGAAATTGCGTTTCCCAGGCCTTTGTAAGATATTTTCCCGGTAGGCTGTAAGGGCACTGTGCAGAGCGAGTTGTTTCTTAGCTTCCCCAAGAGCTGGAAGCAAATGCTCTGTGGCCCAACTCGCCCTTTGGAAAGAAGCCTGCACGTTGTGTCTTTGAGCTCTAGGGCAATGTAGCACACGCAGAGCAGAAGTTGTACTTCGGCCAGATCAGGACTGCAAGGAAACTGCTTTTCACATGCCTTTGTAAGTGATGTTCCAGTAGACTGTAAGAGCACTGTGCAGAGCGAGTTGTTTCTTAGCTTCCCCAAGAGCTGGAAGCAAGATGCTCTGGGGCCCAACTCGCCCTTTGGAAAGAAGCCTGCACGTTGTGTCTTTGAGCTCTAGGGCAATGTAGCACACGCAGAGCAGAAGTTGTACTTCGGCCAGATCAGGCCTACAAGGAAACTGCTTTTCACAGGCCTTTGTAAGACATGTTCCGGTAGGCTGTAAGAGCACTGTGCAGAGCGAGTTGTTTCTTAGCTTCCCAAAGAGCTGGAAGCAAGATGCATTGGGGCCCAACTCACCCTTTGGAAAGAAGCCTGCACGTTGTGCCTTTCAGCTCTAGGGCAATGTAGCACACCCAGAGCAGAAGTTCTAGTTCAGCCAGATCAGGCCTGCAAAGAAACTGCGTTTCACAGGCCTTTGTAAGAGATGTTCCCGGTAGGCTGTAAGAGCACTGTGCAGAGCGAGTTGTTTCTTAGCTTCCCAAAGAGCTGGAAGCAAGATGCTTTGGGGCCCAACTCGCCCTTGGAAAGAAGCCTGCACGTTGTGCTTTTCAGCTCTAGGGCAATGTTGCACACCCAGAGCAGAAGTTCTACTTCAGCCAGATCAGGCCTGCAAAGAAACTGCATTTCACAGTCCTTTGTAAGAGATGTTCCAGTAGGCTGTAAGAGCACTGTGCAGAGCGAGTTGTTTATTAGCTTCCCAAAGAGCTGGAAGCAAGATGCTTTGGGGCCGTACTCTCCCTTTGGAAAGAAGCCGTCACGTTGTGCCTTGCAGCTCTAGGGTCGTGTAGCACACCCAGAGCAGAAGTTCTACTTCAGCCAGATGAGGCCTGCAAAGAAACTGCGTTTCACAGGCCTTTGTAAGAGATGTTCCCGGTAGGCTGTAAGAGCACTGTGCAGAGCGAGTTGTTTCTTAGCTTCCCAAAGAGCTGGAAGCAAGATGCTGTGGGGCCCAACTCGCCCTTTGGAAAGAAGCCTGCACGTTGTGCCTTTCCGCTCTAGGGCAATGTAGCACACCCAGAGGAGAAGTTCTACTTCAGCCAGATCAGGCCTGCAAGGAAACTGCTTTTCATATGCCTTTGTATGTGATATTCCGGTAGGCTGTAAGAGCACTGTGCAGAGCGAGTTGCTTCTTAGCTTCCCAAAGAGCTGGAAGCAAGATGCTTTGGGGCCCAACTCGCCCTTTGGAAAGAAGCCTGCACGTTGTGCCTTTCAGCTCTAGGTCTATGTAGCACACGCAGAGCAGAAGTTCTACTTCAGCCAGTTCAGGCCTGCAAGGAAACTGCTTTTCACAGGCCTTTGTAAGTGATGTTCCCGGTAGGCTGTAAGAGCACTGAGCAGAGCGAGTTGTTTCTTAGCTTCCCAAAGAGCTGGAAGCAAGATGCATTGGGGCCCAACTCGCCCTTTGGAAAGAACCCTGCACGTTGTGCCTTTCAGCTCTAGTGCAGTGTAGCACACCCAGAGCAGAAGTTCTACTTCAGCCAGATCAGGCCTGCAAAGAAACTGCATTTCGCAGGCCTTTGTAAGAGAGGTTTCCAGTAGGCTGTAAGAGAACTGTGCAGAGCGAGTTGTTTCTTAGCTTCCCAAACAGCTGGAAGCAAGATGCTTTGTGGCCCAACTCGCCCTTTGGAAAGAAGCCTGCACGTTGTGCCTTTCAGCTCTAGGGCAATGTAGCACACCCAGAGCAGAAGTTCTACTTCAGCCAGATCAGGCCTGCAAAGAAACTGCGTTTAACAGGCCTTTGTAAGAGATGTTCCCGGTAGGCTGTAAGACGACTGTGCAGAGCGAGTTGTTTCGTAGCTTCCCAAAGAACTGGAAGCAAGATGCTTTCAGGCCCAACTCGCCCTTTGGAAAAAAGCCTGCACGTTGTGCCTTTCAGCTCTAGGTCAATGTAGCACACGCAGAGCAGAAGTTCTACTTCAGCCAGATCAGGCCTGCAAAGAAACTGCATTTCAGAGTCCTTTGTAAGAGATGTTGCCGGTAGGCTGTAAGAGCACTGTGCAGGGCGAGTTGTTTCTTAGCTTCCCAAAGAGCTGGAAGCAAGATGCTTTTTGGCCCAACTCGCCCTTTGGAAAGAAGCCTGCACGTTGTGCCTTTCAGCTCTAGGGCCGTGTGGCACACTCAGAGCCGAAGTTCTACTTCAGCCAGATCAGGCCTGCAAGTAAACTGCCTTTCACATGCCTTTGTAAGTGATGTTCCGGTAGGCTGTAAGAGCACTGTGCAGAGCGAGTTGTTTCTTAGCTTCCCAAAGAGCTGGAAGCAAGATGCTTTGGGGCCCAACTCGCCCTTTGGAAAGAAGCCTGCACGTTGTGCCTTTCAGCTCTAGGGCAATGTAGCACACGCAGAGCAGAAGTTCTACTAAAGCCAGATCAGGCCGGCAAAGAAACTGGGTTTCACAGGCCTTTGTAAGAGATGTTCCTGGTAGGCTGTAAGAGCACTGTGCAGAGCGAGTTGTTTCTTAGCTTCCCAAAGAGCTGGAAGCAAGATGCTTTTTGGCCCAACTCGCCATTTGTAAAGAAGCCTTCACGTTGTGCCTTTCAGCTCTAGGGCCGTGTAGCACACCCAGAGCAGAAGTTCTACTTCAGCCAGATCAGGCCTGCAAAGAAACTGCGTTTCACAGGCCTTTGTAAGAGATGTTGCCGCTACGCTGTAAGAGCACTGTACAGAGCGAGTTGTTTCTTAGCTTCCCAAAGAGCTGGAAGCAAGATGCTTTGGGGCCCAACTCGCCCTTTGGATAGAAGCCTGCACGTTGCGCCTTCCAGCACTAGGTCAATGTAGCACACGCAGAGCAGAAGTTTTACTTCAGCCAGATCAGGCCTTCAAAGAAAGTGCGGTTCACAGTCCTTTGTAAAAGATGTTCCTGGTAGGCTGTAAGAGCACTGTGCAGCGCGAGTTGTTTCTTAGCTTCCCAACAGCTGGAGCAAGATTCTTTGGGGCCCAACTCGCCCTTTGGAAAGAAGCCTGCACGTTGTGCCTTTCCGCTCTAGGGCAATGTAGCACACGCAGAGCAGAAGTTCTACTTCAGCCAGATCAGGCCTGCAAAGAAACTGCGTTTCACAGGCCTTTGTAAGAGATGTTCCCGGAAGGCTGTAAGAGCACTGTGCAGAGTGAGTTGTTTCTTAGCTTCCCAAAGAGCTAGAAGCAAGATGCTTTGGTGCCCAACTCGCCCTTTGGAAAGAAGCCCGCACGTTGTGCCTTTCAGCTCTAGGGCCGTGTAGCACACCCAGAGCAGAAGTTCTACTTCAGCCAGATCAGGCCTGCAAAGAAACTGCGTTTCACAGGCCTTTCTAAGAGATGTTTCCGGTAGGCTTTAAGAGCACTGCGCAGAGCGAGTTGTTTCTTAGCTTCAGAAAGAGCTGGAAGCAATATGCTTTTGTCCCAACTCGCCCTTTGTAAAGAAGCCTGCACGTTGTGCCTTTCAGCTCTAGGGCAATGTAGCACACCCAGAGCAGAAGTTCTACTTCAGCCAGATCAGGCCTGCAAGGAAACTGCTTTTCAAATGACTTTGTAAGTGATGTTCCGGTAGGCTGTAAGAGCACTGTGCAGAGCGAGTTGTTTCTTAGCTTCCCAAAGAGCTGGAAGCAAGATTCTTTGGGGCCCAACTCGCCCTTTGGATACAAGCCTGCACGTTGGGCCTTTCAGCTCTAGGGCAAAGTAGCACACCCAGAGCAGAAGTTCTACTTCAGCCAGATCAGGCCTGCAGAGAAACTGCGTTTCACAGGCCTTTGTAAGAGATGTTCCCAGTAGGCTGTAAGAGCACTGTGCAGAGCGAGTTGTTTCTTAGCTTCCCAAAGAGCTGGAAGCAAGATGCTTTGGGGCCCAACTCGCCATTTGGAAAGAAGCCTGCACGTTCTGCCTTTCCGCTCTAGGGCAATGTAGCACACGCAGAGCAGAAGTTCTACTTCAGCCAGATCAGGCCTGCAAAGAAACTGCGTTTCACAGGCCTGTGTAAGAGATGTTCCCGGTAGGTTGTAAGAACACTGTGCAGAGCGAGTTGTTTCTTAGCTTCCCAAACAGCTGGAAGCAAGATGATTTGGGGCCCAACTCGCCCTTTGGAAAGAATCCTGCACGTTGTGCCTTTCAGCTCTAGGGCAATGTAGCACACCCAGAGCAGAAGTTCTACTTCAGCCAGATCAGGCCTGCAAAGAAACTGCGTTTCACAGGCATTTGTAAGCGATGTTCCCGGTAGGCTGTAAGAGCACTGTGCAGAGCGAGTTGTTTCTTAGCTTCCCAAAGAGCTGGAAGCAACATGCTTTGGGGCCCAACTCGCCCTTTGGAAAGAAGCCTGCACGTTGTGCCTTTCAGCTCTAGGGAAATGTAGCACACGCAGAGCAGAAGTTCTACTTCAGCCAGATCAGTCCTGCAAGGAAACTGCTTTTAACAGGCCTTTGTAAGTGACGTTCTGGTAGGCCGTAAGAGCACTGTGCAGAGCGAGTTGATTCTTAGCTTCCCAAAGAGCTGGTAGCAGGAAGCTTTGGGGCCCAACTCACCCTTTGGAAGGAACCCTGCACGTTGTGCCTTCAGCTCTAGGGCCGTGTAGCACACCCAGAGCAGAAGTTCTACTTCAGCCAGATCAGGCCTGCAAAGAAACTGCGTTTCACAGGCCTTTGGAAGAGATGTTCCCGGTAGGCTGTAAGAGCACTGTGCAGAGCGAGTTGTTTCTTAGCTTCCCAAACAGCTGGAAGCAAGATGCTTTGTGGCCCAACTCGCCCTTTGGAAAGAAGCCTGCATGTTGTGCCTTTCAGCTCTAGGGCAATGTAGCACACCCAGAGCAGAAGTTCTACTTCAGCCAGATCAGGCCTGCAAAGAAACTGCGTTTAACAGGCCTTTGTAAGAGATGTTCCCGGTAGGCTGTAAGACGACTGTGCAGAGCGAGTTGTTTCGTAGCTTCCCAAAGAACTGGAAGCAAGATGCTTTCAGGCCCAACTCGCCCTTTGGAAAAAAGCCTGCACGTTGTGCCTTTCAGCTCTAGGTCAATGTAGCACACTCAGAGCAGAAGTTCTACTTCAGCCAGATCAGGTCTGCAAAGAAACTGCGTTTCAGAGTCCTTTGTAAGAGATGTTGCCGGTAGGCTGTAAGAGCACTGTGCAGGGCGAGTTGTTTCTTAGCTTCCCAAAGAGCTGGAAGCAAGATGCTTTTTGGCCCAACTCGCCCTTTGGAAAGAAGCCTGCACGTTGTGCCTTTCAGCTCTAGGGCCGTGTAGCACACTCAGAGCCGAAGTTCTACTTCAGCCAGATCAGGCCTGCAAGTAAACTGCCTTTCACATGCCTTTGTAAGTGATGTTCCGGTAGGCTGTAAGAGCACTGTGCAGAGCGAGTTGTTTCTTAGCTTCCCAAAGAGCTGGAAGCAAGATGCTTTGGGGCCCAACTCGCCCTTTGGAAAGAAGCCTGCACGTTGTGCCTTTCAGCTCTAGGGCAATGTAGCACACGCAGAGCAGAAGTTCTACTTCAGCCAGATCAGGCCGGCAAAGAAACTGGGTTTCACAGGCCTTTGTAAGAGATGTTCCCGGTAGGCTGTAAGAGCACTGTGCAGAGCGAGTTGTCTCTTAGCTTCCCAAAGACCTGGAAGCAAGATGCTTTGGGGCCCAACTCGCCCTTTGGATAGAAGCCTGCACGTTGTGCCTTTCAGCTCTAGGGCAATGTAGCACACCCAGAGCAGAAGTTCTACTTCAGCCAGATAGGCCTGCAAAGAAACTGCGTTTCACAGGGCTTTGTAAGTGATGTTCCCGGTAGGCTGTAAGAGCACTGTGCAGAGTGAGTTGTTTCTTAGCTTCCCAAAGAGCTGGAAGCAAGATGCTTTGGGGCATAACTCGCCCTTTGGATACAAGCCTGCACGTTGTGACTTTCAGCTCTAGGGCAATGTAGCACACGCAGAGCAGAAGTTCTACTTCAGCCACATCAGGCCTGCAAAGAAACTGTGTTTCACAGGCATTTGTAAGAGATGTTCCCAGTAGACTGTAAGAGCACTGTGCAGAGCGAGTTGTTTCTTAGCTTCCCAAAGAGCTGGAAGCAAGATGCATTGGGGCCCAACTCGCCATTTGGAAAGAAGCCTGCACGTTGTGCCTTTCAGCTCTAGGGCAATGCAGCACACGCAGAGCAGAAGTTCTACTTCAGCCAGATCAGGCCTGCAAAGAAACTGCGTGTCACAAGCCTGTGTAAGAGATGTTCCCGGTAGGTTGTAAGAGCACTGTGCAGAGCGAGTTGTTTCTTAGCTTCCCAAAGAGCTAGAAGCAAGATGCTTTGGGGCCCAACTCGCCCTTTGGAAAGAAGCCTGCACGTTGTGCCTTTCAGCTGTAGGGCCGTGTACCACACTCAGAGCCGAAGTTCTACTTCAGCCAGATCAGGCCTGCAAGGAAACTGCCTTTCACATGCCTTTGTAAGTGATGTTCCGGTAGGCTGTAAGAGCACTGTGCAGAGCGAGTTGTTTCTTAGCTTCCCAAAGAGCGTGAAGCAAGATGCTTTGGGGCCAAACACGCCCTTTGGAAAGAAGCCTGCACGTTGTGCCTTTCAGCTCTAGGGCAATGTAGCACACGCAGAGCAGAAGTTCTACTTCAGCCACATCAGGCCTGCAAAGAAACTGTGTTTCACAGGCATTTGTAAGAGATGTTCCCAGTAGGCTGTAAGAGCACTGTGCAGAGCGAGTTGTTTCCTAGCTTCCCAAAGAGCTGGAAGCAAGATGCATTGGGGCCCAACTCGCCTTTTGGAAAGAAGCCTGCACGTTGTGCCTTTCAGCTCTAGGGCAATGTAGCACACGCAGAGCAGAAGTTCTACTTCAGCTACATCAGGCCTGCAAAGAAACTGCGTGTCACAAGCCTGTGTAAGAGATGTTCCCGGTAGGTTGTAAGAGCACTGTGCAGAGCGAGTTGTTTCTTAGCTTCCCAAAGAGCTAGAAGCAAGATGCTTTGGTGCCCAACTCGCCCTTTGGAAAGAAGCCTGCACGTTGTGCCTTTCAGCTCTAGGTCAATGTAGCACACGCAGAGCAGAAGTTCTACTTCAGCCAGATCAGGCCTGCAAAGAAACTGCGTTTCACAGGCCTTTGTAAGAGATGTTCCCGGTAGGCTGTAAGAGCACTGTGCAGAGCGAGTTGTTTCTTAGCTTCCCAAAGAGCTGGAAGCAAGATGCTTTGGGGCCCAACTCGCCCTTTGGAAA
Source organism: Equus caballus (assembly GCF_041296265.1). Classification (NCBI taxonomy): domain Eukaryota; kingdom Metazoa; phylum Chordata; class Mammalia; order Perissodactyla; family Equidae; genus Equus; species Equus caballus. The sequence goes on along the minus strand of NC_091688.1, from coordinate 49,638,573 downwards.
GGAGACTGCACATTGTGCCTTTCAGCTCTAGGGCCGTGTAGCGCACCCAGAGCAGAAGTTCTACTTCAGCCAGATCAGGCCTGCAAAGAAACTGCGTTTCACAGGCCTTTGTAAGAGATGTTCCCGGTAGGCTGTAAGAGCACTGCGCAGAGCGAGTTGTTTCTTAGCTTCCCAAAGAGCTGGAAGCAAGATGCTTTGGGGCCCAACTCGCCCTTTGGAAAAAAGCCTGCACGTTGTGCCTTTCCGCTCTAGGGCAATGTAGCACACCCAGAGCAGAAGTTCTACTTCAGCCAGATCAGGTCTGCAAAGAAACTGCGTTTCACAGGGCTTTGTAAGTGATGTTCCCGGTAGGCTGTAAGAGCACTGTGCAGAGTGAGTTGTCTCTTAGCTTCCCAAAGAGCTGGAAGCAAGATGCTTTGGGGCATAACTCGCCCTTTGGATACAAGCCTGCACGTTGTGCCTTTCAGCTCTAGGGCAATGTAGCACACCCAGAGCAGAAGTTCTACTTCAGCCAGATAGGTCTGCAAAGAAACTGCGTTTCACAGGGCTTTGTAAGTGATGTTCCCGGTAGGCTGTAAGAGCACTGTGCAGAGTGAGTTGTTTCTTAGCTTCCCAAAGAGCTGGAAGCAAGATGCTTTGGGGCATAACTCGCCCTTTGGATACAAGCCTGCACGTTGTGCCTTTCAGCTCTAGGGCAATGTAGCACACGCAGAGCAGAAGTTCTACTTCAGCCACATCAGGCCTGCAAAGAAACTGTGTTTCACAGGCATTTGTAAGAGATGTTCCCAGTAGACTGTAAGAGCACTGTGCAGAGCGAGTTGTTTCTTAGCTTCCCAAAGAGCTGGAAGCAAGATGCATTGGGGCCCAACTCGCCATTTGGAAAGAAGCCTGCACGTTGTGCCTTTCAGCTCTAGGGCAATGCAGCACACGCAGAGCAGAAGTTCTACTTCAGCCAGATCAGGCCTGCAAAGAAACTGCGTGTCACAAGCCTGTGTAAGAGATGTTCCCGGTAGGTTGTAAGAGCACTGTGCAGAGCGAGTTGTTTCTTAGCTTCCCAAAGAGCTAGAAGCAAGATGCTTTGGGGCCCAACTCGCCCTTTGGAAAGAAGCCTGCACGTTGTTCCTTTCAGCTCTAGGGCTATGTAGCACACGCAGAGCAGAAGTTCTACTGCAGCCAGATCAGGCCTGCAAAGAAACTGCGTTTCAGAGGCCTTTGTAAGAGATGTTCCCGGTAGGCTGTAAGAGCACTGTGCAGAGCGAGTTGTTTCTTAGCTTCCCAAAGAGCTGGAAGCAAGATGCTTTGGGGCCCAACTCGCCCTTTGGAAAGAAGCCTGCACGTTGTGCCTTTCAGCTCTAGGGCAATGTAGCACACCCAGAGCAGAAGTCCTACTTCAGCCAGATCAGGCCTGCAAAGAAACTGCATTTCACAGGCCTTTGTAAGAGATGTTCCGGAAGGCTGTAAGAGCACTGTGCAGAGCGAGTTGTTTCTTAGCTGGCCAAGGAGCTGGAAGCAAGATGCTTTGAGGCACAACTCGCCCTTTGGAAAGAAGCCTGCACGTTGTGCCTTTCAGCTCTAGGGCTATGTAGCACACGCAGAGCAGAAGTTCTACTTCAGCCAGATCAGGCCTGCAAAGAAACTGCGTTTCACAGGCCTTTGTAAGAGATGTTCCCGGTAGGCTGTAAGAGCACTGTGCAGAGCGAGTTGTTTCTTAGCTTCCCAACAGCTGGAGCAAGATTCTTTGGGGCCCAACTCGCCCTTTGGAAAGAAGCCTGCACGTTGTGCCTTTCCGCTCTAGGGCAATGTAGCACACGCAGAGCAGAAGTTCTACTTCAGCCAGACCAGGCCTGCAAAGAAACTGCGTTTCACAGGCCTTTGAAAGAGATGTTCCCGGAAGGCTGTAAGAGCACTGTGCAGAGTGAGTTGTTTCTTAGCTTCCCAAAGAGCTAGAAGCAAGATGCTTTGGTGCCCAACTCGCCCTTTGGAAAGAAGCCCGCACGTTGTGCCTTTCAGCTCTAGGGCCGTGTAGCACACCCAGAGCAGAAGTTCTACTTCAGCCAGATCAGGCCTGCAAAGAAACTGCGTTTCACAGGCCTTTCTAAGAGATGTTTCCGGTAGGCTTTAAGAGCACTGCGCAGAGCGAGTTGTTTCTTAGCTTCAGAAAGAGCTGGAAGCAATATGCTTTGGGTCCCAACTCGCCCTTTGTAAAGAAGCCTGCACGTTGTGCCTTTCAGCTCTATGGCAATGTAGCACACCCAGAGCAGAAGTTCTACTTCAGCCAGATCAGGCCTGCAAGGAAACTGCTTTTCAAATGCCTTTGTAAGTGATGTTCCGGTAGGCTGTAAGAGCACTGTGCAGAGCGAGTTGTTTCTTAGCTTCCCAAAGAGCTGGAAGCAAGATTCTTTGGGGCCCAACTCGCCCTTTGGATACAAGCCTGCACGTTGGGCCTTTCAGCTCTAGGGCAAAGTAGCACACCCAGAGCAGAAGTTCTACTTCAGCCAGAACTGGCCTGCAGAGAAACTGCGTTTCACAGGCCTTTGTAAGAGATGTTCCCAGTAGGCTGTAAGAGCACTGTGCAGAGCGAGTTGTTTCTTAGCTTCCCAAAGAGCTGGAAGCAAGATGCTTTGGGGCCCAACTCGCCATTTGGAAAGAAGCCTGCACGTTCTGCCTTTCCGCTCTAGGGCAATGTAGCACACGCAGAGCAGAAGTTCTACTTCAGCCAGATCAGGCCTGCAAAGAAACTGCGTTTCACAGGCCTGTGTAAGAGATGTTCCCGGTAGGTTGTAAGAACACTGTGCAGAGCGAGTTGTTTGTTAGCTTCCCAAAGAGCTGGAAGCAAGATGATTTGGGGCCCAACTCGCCCTTTGGAAAGAAGCCTGCACGTTGTGCCTTTCAGCTCTAGGGCAATGTAGCACACCCAGAGCAGAAGTTCTACTTCAGCCAGATCAGGCCTGCAAAGAAACTGCGTTTCACAGGCATTTGTAAGCGATGTTCCCGGTAGGCTGTAAGAGCACTGTGCAGAGCGAGTTGTTTCTTAGCTTCCCAAAGAGCTGGAAGCAACATGCTTTGGGGCCCAACTCGCCCTTTGGAAAGAAGCCTGCACGTTGTGCCTTTCAGCTCTAGGGAAATGTAGCACACGCAGAGCAGAAGTTCTACTTCAGCCAGATCAGTCCTGCAAGGAAACTGCTTTTAACAGGCCTTTGTAAGTGACGTTCTGGTAGGCCGTAAGAGCACTGTGCAGAGCGAGTTGATTCTTAGCTTCCCAAAGAGCTGGTAGCAGGAAGCTTTGGGGCCCAACTCACCCTTTGGAAGGAACCCTGCACGTTGTGCCTTCAGCTCTAGGGCCGTGTAGCACACCCAGAGCAGAAGTTCTACTTCAGCCAGATCAGGCCTGCAAAGAAACTGCGTTTCACAGGCCTTTGGAAGAGATGTTCCCGGTAGGCTGTAAGAGCACTGTGCAGAGCGAGTTGTTTCTTAGCTTCCCAAAGAGCTGGAAGCAAGATGCATTGGGGCCCAACTCGCCCTTTGGAAAGAAGCCTGCACGTTGTGCCTTTCCGCTCTAGGGCAATGTAGCACACCCAGAGGAGAAGTTCTACTTCAGCCAGATCAGGCCTGCAAGGAAACTGCTTTTCATATGCCTTTGTATGTGATATTCCGGTAGGCTGTAAGAGCACTGTGCAGAGCGAGTGGCTTCTTAGCTTCCCAAAGAGCTGGAAGCAAGATGCTTTGGGGCCCAACTCGCCCTTTGGTAAGAAGCCTGCACGTTGTGCCTTTCAGCTCTAGGTCTATGTAGCACACGCAGAGCAGAAGTTCTACTTCAGCCAGTTCAGGCCTGCAAGGAAACTGCTTTTCACAGGCCTTTGTAAGTGATGTTCCCGGTAGGCTGTAAGAGCACTGAGCAGAGCGAGTTGTTTCTTAGCTTCCCAAAGAGCTGGAAGCAAGATGCATTGGGGCCCAACTCGCCCTTTGGAAAGAACCCTGCACGTTGTGCCTTTCAGCTCTAGTGCAGTGTAGCACACCCAGAGCAGAAGTTCTACCTCAGCCAGATCAGGCCTGCAAAGAAACTGCATTTCGCAGGCCTTTGTAAGAGAGGTTTCCAGTAGGCTGTAAGAGAACTGTGCAGAGCGAGTTGTTTCTTAGCTTCCCAAACAGCTGGAAGCAAGATGCTTTGTGGCCCAACTCGCCCTTTGGAAAGAAGCCTGCACGTTGTGCCTTTCAGCTCTAGGGCAATGTAGCACACCCAGAGCAGAAGTTCTACTTCAGCCAGATCAGGCCTGCAAAGAAACTGCGTTTCACAGGCCTTTGTAAGAGATGTTGCCGCTACGCTGTAAGAGCACTGTACAGAGCGAGTTGTTTCTTAGCTTCCCAAAGAGCTGGAAGCAAGATGCTTTGGGGCCCAACTCGCCCTTTGGATAGAAGCCTGCACGTTGCGCCTTACAGCACTAGCGCAATGTAGCACACGCAGAGCAGAAGTTTTACTTCAGCCAGATCAGGCCTTCAAAGAAAGTGCGGTTCACAGTCCTTTGTAAGAGATGTTCCCGGTAGGCTGTAAGAGCACTGTGCAGAGCGAGTTGTTTCTTAGCTTCCCAAAGAGCTGGAAGCAAGATGCTTTGGGGCCCAACTCGCCCTTTGGAAAGAATCCTGCAAGTTGTGCCTTTCCGCTCTAGGGCAATGTAGCACACGCAGAGCAGAAGTTCTACTTCAGCCAGATCAGGCCTGCAAAGGAACTGCGTTTCACAGGCTTTTGTAAGAGATGTTCCCGGTAGGCTGTAAGAGCACTGTGCAGAGCGAGTTGTTTCTTAGCTTCCCAAAGAGCTGGAAGCAAGATGCTTTTTGGCCCAACTCGCCCTTTGGAAAGAAGCCTTCACGTTGTGCCTTTCAGCTCTAGGGCCGTGTAGCACACCCAGAGCAGAAGTTCTACTTCAGCCAGATCAGGCCTGCAAAGAAACTGCGTTTCACAGGCCTTTGTAAGAGATGTTGCCGGTACGCTGTAAGAGCACTGTACAGAGCGAGTTGTTTCTTAGTTTCCCAAAGAGCTGGAAGCAAGATGCTTTGAGGCCCAACTCGCCCTTTGGAAAGAAGCCTGAACGTTGTGCCTTTCAGCTCTAGGGCAATGTAGCACACGCAGAGCAGAAGTTCTACTTCAGCCAGATCAGGCCTGCAAAGAAACTGCGTTTCACAGGGCTTTGTAAGAGATGTTCCCTCTAGGCTGTAAGAGCACTGTGCAGAGCGAGTTCTTTCTTAGCTTCCCAAAGAGCTGGAAGCAAGATGCTTTGGGGCCCAACTCGCCCTTTGGAAAGAAGCCTGCACGTTGTGCCTTTCAGCTCTAGGGCAATGTAGCACACCCAGAGCAGAAGTCCTACTTCAGCCAGATCAGGCCTGCAAAGAAACTGCATTTCACAGGCCTTTGTAAGAGATGTTCCGGAAGGCTGTAAGAGCACTGTGCAGAGCGAGTTGTTTCTTAGCTGGCCAAGGAGCTGGAAGCAAGATGCTTTGAGGCACAACTCGCCCTTTGGAAAGAAGCCTGCACGTTGTGCCTTTCAGCTCTAGGGCTATGTAGCACACTCAGAGCAGAAGTTCTACTTCAGCTACATCAGGCCTGCAAAGAAACTGCGTTTCACAGGCCTTTGTAAGAGATGTTCCCGGTAGGCTGTAAGAGCACTGTGCAGAGCGAGTTGTTTCTTAGCTTCCCAACAGCTGGAGCAAGATTCTTTGGGGCCCAACTCGCCCTTTGGAAAGAAGCCTGCACGTTGTGCCTTTCCGCTCTAGGGCAATGTAGCACACCCAGAGCAGAAGTTCTACTTCAGACAGATCAGGCCTGCAAAGAAACTCCGTTTCACAGGCCTTTGAAAGAGATGTTCCCGGAAGGCTGTAAGAGCACTGTGCAGAGTGAGTTGTTTCTTAGCTTCCCAAAGAGCTGGAAGCAAGATGCTTTGGTGCCCAACTCGCCCTTTGGAAAGAAGCCCGCACGTTGTGCCTTTCAGCTCTAGGGCCGTGTAGCACACCCAGATCAGAAGTTCTACTTCAGCCAGATCAGGCCTGCAAAGAAACTGCGTTTCACAGGCCTTTCTAAGAGATGTTTTCGGTAGGCTTTAAGAGCACTGCGCAGAGCGAGTTGTTTCTTAGCTTCAGAAAGAGCTGGAAGCAATATGCTTTGGGTCCCAACTCGCCCTTTGTAAAGAAGCCTGCACGTTGTGCCTTTCAGCTCTATGGCAATGTAGCACACCCAGAGCAGAAGTTCTACTTCAGCCAGATCAGGCCTGCAAGGAAACTGCTTTTCAAATGCCTTTGTAAGTGATGTTCCGGTAGGCTGTAAGAGCACTGTGCAGAGCGAGTTGTTTCTTAGCTTCCCAAAGAGCTGGAAGCAAGATTCTTTGGGGCCCAACTCGCCCTTTGGATACAAGCCTGCACGTTGGGCCTTTCAGCTCTAGGGCAAAGTAGCACACCCAGAGCAGAAGTTCTACTTCAGCCAGAACTGGCCTGCAGAGAAACTGCGTTTCACAGGCCTTTGTAAGAGATGTTCCCAGTAGGCTCTAAGAGCACTGTGCAGAGCGAGTTGTTTCTTAGCTTCCCAAAGAGCTGGAAGCAAGATGCTTTGGGGCCCAACTCGCCATTTGGAAAGAAGCCTGCACGTTCTGCCTTTCCGCTCTAGGGCAATGTAGCACACGCAGAGCAGAAGTTCTACTTCAGCCAGATCAGGCCTGCAAAGAAACTGTGTTTCACAGGCCTGTGTAAGAGATGTTCCCGGTAGGTTGTAAGAACACTGTGCCGAGCGAGTTGTTTCTTAGCTTCCCAAAGAGCTGGAAGCAAGATGATTTGGGGCCCAACTCGCCCTTTGGAAAGAAGCCTGCACGTTGTGCCTTTCAGCTCTAGGGCAATGTAGCACACCCAGAGCAGAAGTTCTACTTCAGCCAGATCAGGCCTGCAAAGAAACTGCGTTTCACAGGCATTTGTAAGCGATGTTCCCGGTAGGCTGTAAGAGCACTGTGCAGAGCGAGTTGTTTCTTAGCTTCCCAAAGAGCTGGAAGCAACATGCTTTGGGGCCCAACTCGCCCTTTGGAAAGAAGCCTGCACGTTGTGCCTTTCAGCTCTAGGGAAATGTAGCACACGCAGAGCAGAAGTTCTACTTCAGCCAGATCAGTCCTGCAAGGAAACTGCTTTTAACAGGCCTTTGTAAGTGACCTTCTGGTAGGCCGTAAGAGCACTGTGCAGAGCGAGTTGATTCTTAGCTTCCCAAAGAGCTGGTAGCAGGAAGCTTTGGGGCCCAACTCACCCTTTGGAAGGAACCCTGCACGTTGTGCCTTCAGCTCTAGGGCCGTGTAGCACACCCAGAGCAGAAGTTCTACTTCAGCCAGATCAGGCCTGCAAAGAAACTGCGTTTCACAGGCCTTTGGAAGAGATGTTCCCGGTAGGCTGTAAGAGCACTGTGCAGAGCGAGTTGTTTCTTAGCTTCCCAAACAGCTGGAAGCAAGATGCTTTGTGGCCCAACTCGCCCTTTGGAAAGAAGCCTGCATGTTGTGCCTTTCAGCTCTAGGGCAAAGTAGCACACCCAGAGCAGAAGTTCTACTTCAGCCAGATCAGGCCTGCAAAGAAACTGCGTTTCACAGGCCTTTGTAAGAGATGTTCCCGGTAGGCTGTAAGACGACTGTGCAGAGCGAGTTGTTTCGTAGCTTCCCAAAGAACTGGAAGCAAGATGCTTTCAGGCCCAACTCGCCCTTTGGAAAAAAGCCTGCACGTTGTGCCTTTCAGCTCTAGGTCAATGTAGCACACTCAGAGCAGAAGTTCTACTTCAGCCAGATCAGGTCTGCAAAGAAACTGCGTTTCAGAGTCCTTTGTAAGAGATGTTGCCGGTAGGCTGTAAGAGCACTGTGCAGGGCGAGTTGTTTCTTAGCTTCCCAAAGAGCTGGAAGCAAGATGCTTTTTGGCCCAACTCACCCTTTGGAAAGAAGCCTGCACGTTGTGCCTTTCAGCTCTAGGGCCGTGTAGCACACTCAGAGCCGAAGTTCTACTTCAGCCAGATCAGGCCTGCAAGTAAACTGCCTTTCACATGCCTTTGTAAGTGATGTTCCGGTAGGCTGTAAGAGCACTGTGCAGAGCGAGTTGTCTCTTAGCTTCCCAAAGACCTGGAAGCAAGATGCTTTGGGGCCCAACTCGCCCTTTGGATAGAAGCCTGCACGTTGTGCCTTTCAGCTCTAGGGCAATGTAGCACACCCAGAGCAGAAGTTCTACTTCAGCCAGATAGGCCTGCAAAGAAACTGCGTTTCACAGGGCTTTGTAAGTGATGTTCCCGGTAGGCTGTAAGAGCACTGTGCAGAGTGAGTTGTTTCTTAGCTTCCCAAAGAGCTGGAAGCAAGATGCTTTGGGGCATAACTCGCCCTTTGGATACAAGCCTGCACGTTGTGCCTGTCAGCTCTAGGGCAATGTAGCACACGCAGAGCAGAAGTTCTACTTCAGCCACATCAGGCCTGCAAAGAAACTGTGTTTCACAGGCATTTGTAAGAGATGTTCCCAGTAGACTGTAAGAGCACTGTGCAGAGCGAGTTGTTTCTTAGCTTCCCAAAGAGCTGGAAGCAAGATGCATTGGGGCCCAACTCGCCATTTGGAAAGAAGCCTGCACGTTGTGCCTTTCAGCTCTAGGGCAATGCAGCACACGCAGAGCAGAAGTTCTACTTCAGCCAGATCAGGCCTGCAAAGAAACTGCGTGTCACAAGCCTGTGTAAGAGATGTTCCCGGTAGGTTGTAAGAGCACTGTGCAGAGCGAGTTGTTTCTTAGCTTCCCAAAGAGCTAGAAGCAAGATGCTTTGGGGCCCAACTCGCCCTTTGGAAAGAAGCCTGCACGTTGTGCCTTTCAGCTGTAGGGCCGTGTACCACACTCAGAGCCGAAGTTCTACTTCAGCCAGATCAGGCCTGCAAGGAAACTGCCTTTCACATGCCTTTGTAAGTGATGTTCCGGTAGGCTGTAAGAGCACTGTGCAGAGCGAGTTATTTCTTAGCTTCCCAAAGAGCGTGAAGCAAGATGCTTTGGGGCCAAACACGCCCTTTGGAAAGAAGCCTGCACGTTGTGCCTTTCAGCTCTAGGGCAATGTAGCACACGCAGAGCAGAAGTTCTACTTCAGCCACATCAGGCCTGCAAAGAAACTGTGTTTCACAGGCATTTGTAAGAGATGTTCCCAGTAGGCTGTAAGAGCACTGTGCAGAGCGAGTTGTTTCCTAGCTTCCCAAAGAGCTGGAAGCAAGATGCATTGGGGCCCAACTCGCCATTTGGAAAGAAGCCTGCACGTTGTGCCTTTCAGCTCTAGGGCAATGTAGCACACGCAGAGCAGAAGTTCTACTTCAGCTACATCAGGCCTGCAAAGAAACTGCGTGTCACAAGCCTGTGTAAGAGATGTTCCCGGTAGGTTGTAAGAGCACTGTGCAGAGCGAGTTGTTTCTTAGCTTCCCAAAGAGCTAGAAGCAAGATGCTTTGGTGCCCAACTCGCCCTTTGGAAAGAAGCCTGCACGTTGTGCCTTTCAGCTCTAGGTCAATGTAGCACACGCAGAGCAGAAGTTCTACTTCAGCCAGATCAGGCCTGCAAAGAAACTGCGTTTCACAGGCCTTTGTAAGAGATGTTCCCGGTAGGCTGTAAGAGCACTGTGCAGAGCGAGTTGTTTCTTAGCTTCCCAAAGAGCTGGAAGCAAGATGCCTTGGGGCCCAACTCGCCCTTTGGAAAGAAGACTGCACATTGTGCCTTTCAGCTCTAGGGCCGTGTAGCGCACCCAGAGCAGAAGTTCTACTTCAGCCAGATCAGGCCTGCAAAGAAACTGCGTTGCACAGGCCTTTGTAAGAGATGTTCCCGGTAGGCTGTAAGAGCACTGCGCAGAGCGAGTTGTTTCTTAGCTTCCCAAAGAGCTGGAAGCAAGATGCTTTGGGGCCCAACTCGCCCTTTGGAAAAAAGCCTGCACGTTGTGCCTTTCCGCTCTAGGGCAATGTAGCACACCCAGAGCAGAAGTTCTACTTCAGCCAGATCAGGCCTGCAAAGAAACTGCGTTTCACAGGGCTTTGTAAGTGATGTTCCCGGTAGGCTGTAAGAGCACTGTGCAGAGTGAGTTGTCTCTTAGCTTCCCAAAGAGCTGGAAGCAAGATGCTTTGGGGCATAACTCGCCCTTTGGATACAAGGCTGCACGTTGTGCCTTTCAGCTCTAGGGCAATGTAGCACACCCAGAGCAGAAGTTCTACTTCAGCCAGATAGGTCTGCAACGAACTGCGTTTCACAGGGCTTTGTAAGTGATGTTCCCGGTAGGCTGTAAGAGCACTGTGCAGAGTGAGTTGTTTCTTAGCTTGCCAAAGAGCTGGAAGCAAGATGCTTTGGGGCATAACTCGCCCTTTGGATACAAGCCTGCACGTTGTGCCTTTCAGCTCTAGGGCAATGTAGCACACGCAGAGCAGAAGTTCAACTTCAGCCACATCAGGCCTGCAAAGAAACTGTGTTTCACAGGCATTTGTAAGAGATGTTCCCAGTAGACTGTAAGAGCACTGTGCAGGGCGAGTTGTTTCTTAGCTTCCCAAAGAGCTGGAAGCAAGATGCATTGGGGCCCATCTCGCCATTTGGAAAGAAGCCTGCACGTTGTGCCTTTCAGCTCTAGGGCAATGCAGCACACGCAGAGCAGAAGTTCTACTTCAGCCAGATCAGGCCTGCAAAGAAACTGCGTGTCACAAGCCTGTGTAAGAGATGTTCCCAGTAGGTTGTAAGAGCACTGTGCAGAGCGAGTTGTTTCTTAGCTTCCCAAAGAGCTAGAAGCAAGATGCTTTGGGGCCCAACTCGCCCTTTGGAAAGAAGCCTGCACGTTGATCCTTTCAGCTCTAGGGCTATGTAGCACACGCAGAGCAGAAGTTCTACTTCAGCCAGATCAGGCCTGCAAAGAAACTGCGTTTCAGAGGCCTTTGTAAGAGATGTTCCCGGTAGGCTGTAAGAGCACTGTGCAGAGCGAGTTGTTTCTTAGCTTCCCAAAGAGCTGGAAGCAAGATGCTTTGGGGCCCAACTCGCCCTTTGGAAAGAAGCCTGCACGTTGTGCCTTTCAGCTCTAGGGAAATGTAGCACACGCAGAGCAGAAGTTCTACTTCAGCCAGATCAGTCCTGCAAGGAAACTGCTTTTAACAGGCCTTTGTAAGTGACCTTCTGGTAGGCCGTAAGAGCACTGTGCAGAGCGAGTTGATTCTTAGCTTCCCAAAGAGCTGGTAGCAGGAAGCTTTGGGGCCCAACTCACCCTTTGGAAGGAACCCTGCACGTTGTGCCTTCAGCTCTAGGGCCGTGTAGCACACCCAGAGCAGAAGTTCTACTTCAGCCAGATCAGGCCTGCAAAGAAACTGCGTTTCACAGGCCTTTGTAAGAGATGTTCCCGGTAGGCTGTAAGAGCACTGTGCAGAACGAGTTGTTTCTTAGCTTCCCAAAGAGCTGGAAGCAAGATGCTTTGTGGCCCAACTCGCCCTTTGGAAAGAAGCCTGCATGTTGTGCCTTTCAGCTCTAGGGCAAAGTAGCACACCCAGAGCAGAAGTTCTACTTCAGCCAGATCAGGCCTGCAAAGAAACTGCGTTTAACAGGCCTTTGTAAGAGATGTTCCCGGTAGGCTGTAAGACGACTGTGCAGAGCGAGTTGTTTCGTAGCTTCCCAAAGAACTGGAAGCAAGATGCTTTCAGGCCCAACTCGCCCTTTGGAAAAAAGCCTGCACGTTGTGCCTTTCAGCTCTAGGTCAATGTAGCACACTCAGAGCAGAAGTTCTACTTCAGCCAGATCAGGTCTGCAAAGAAACTGCGTTTCAGAGTCCTTTGTAAGAGATGTTGCCGGTAGTCTGTAAGAGCACTGTGCAGGGCGAGTTGTTTCTTAGCTTCCCAAAGAGCTGGAAGCAAGATGCTTTTTGGCCCAACTCGCCCTTTGGAAAGAAGCCTGCACGTTGTGCCTTTCAGCTCTAGGGCCGTGTAGCACACTCAGAGCCGAAGTTCTACTTCAGCCAGATCAGGCCTGCAAGTAAACTGCCTTTCACATGCCTTTGTAAGTGATGTTCCGGTAGGCTGTAAGAGCACTGTGCAGAGCGAGTTGTTTCTTAGCTTCCCAAAGAGCTGGAAGCAAGATGCTTTGGGGCCCAACTCGCCCTTTGGAAAGAAGCCTGCACGTTGTGCCTTTCAGCTCTAGGGCAATGTAGCACACGCAGAGCAGAAGTTCTACTTCAGCCAGATCAGGCCGGCAAAGAAACTGGGTTTCACAGGCCTTTGTAAGAGATGTTCCCGGTAGGCTGTAAGAGCACTGTGCAGAGCGAGTTGTCTCTTAGCTTCCCAGAGACCTGGAAGCAAGATGCTTTGGGGCCCAACTCGCCCTTTGGATAGAAGCCTCCACGTTGTGCCTTTCAGCTCTAGGGCAATGTAGCACACCCAGAGCAGAAGTTCTACTTCAGCCAGATAGGCCTGCAAAGAAACTGCGTTTCACAGGGCTTTGTAAGTGATGTTCCCGGTAGGCTGTAAGAGCACTGTGCAGAGCGAGTTGTTTCCTAGCTTCCCAAAGAGCTGGAAGCAAGATGCATTGGGGCCCAACTCGCCATTTGGAAAGAAGCCTGCACGTTGTGCCTTTCAGCTCTAGGGCAATGTAGCACACGCAGAGCAGAAGTTCTACTTCAGCTACATCAGGCCTGCAAAGAAACTGCGTGTCACAAGCCTGTGTAAGAGATGTTCCCGGTAGGTTGTAAGAGCACTGTGCAGAGCGAGTTGTTTCTTAGCTTCCCAAAGAGCTAGAAGCAAGATGCTTTGGTGCCCAACTCGCCCTTTGGAAAGAAGCCTGCACGTTGTGCCTTTCAGCTCTAGGTCAATGTAGCACACGCAGAGCAGAAGTTCTACTTCAGCCAGATCAGGCCTGCAAAGAAACTGCGTTTCACAGGCCTTTGTAAGAGATGTTCCCGGTAGGCTGTAAGAGCACTGTGCAGAGCGAGTTGTTTCTTAGCTTCCCAAAGAGCTGGAAGCAAGATGCTTTGGGGCCCAACTCGCCCTTTGGAAAGAAGACTGCACATTGTGCCTTTCAGCTCTAGGGCTGTGTAGCGCACCCAGAGCAGAAGTTCTACTTCAGCCAGATCAGGCCTGCAAAGAAACTGCGTTTCACAGGCCTTTGTAAGAGATGTTCCCGGTAGGCTGTAAGAGCACTGCGCAGAGCGAGTTGTTTCTTAGCTTCCCAAAGAGCTGGAAGCAAGATGCTTTGGGGCCCAACTCGCCCTTTGGAAAAAAGCCTGCACGTTGTGCCTTTCCGCTCTAGGGCAATGTAGCACACCCAGAGCAGAAGTTCTACTTCAGCCAGATCAGGCCTGCAAAGAAACTGCGTTTCACAGGGCTTTGTAAGTGATGTTCCCGGTAGGCTGTAAGAGCACTGTGCAGAGTGAGTTGTCTCTTAGCTTCCCAAAGAGCTGGAAGCAAGATGCTTTGGGGCATAACTCGCCCTTTGGATACAAGCCTGCACGTTGTGCCTTTCAGCTCTAGGGCAATGTAGCACACCCAGAGCAGAAGTTCTACTTCAGCCAGATAGGTCTGCAACGAACTGCGTTTCACAGGGCTTTGTAAGTGATGTTCCCGGTAGGCTGTAAGAGCACTGTGCAGAGTGAGTTGTTTCTTAGCTTCCCAAAGAGCTGGAAGCAAGATGCTTTGGGGCATAACTCGCCCTTTGGATACAAGCCTGCACGTTGTGCCTTTCAGCTCTAGGGCAATGTAGCACACGCAGAGCAGAAGTTCAACTTCAGCCACATCAGGCCTGCAAAGAAACTGTGTTTCACAGGCATTTGTAAGAGACGTTCCCAGTAGACTGTAAGAGCACTGTGCAGGGCGAGTTGTTTCTTAGCTTCCCAAAGAGCTGGAAGCAAGATGCATTGGGGCCCATCTCGCCATTTGGAAAGAAGCCTGCACGTTGTGCCTTTCAGCTCTAGGGCAATGCAGCACACGCAGAGCAGAAGTTCTACTTCAGCCAGATCAGGCCTGCAAAGAAACTGCGTGTCACAAGCCTGTGTAAGAGATGTTCCCAGTAGGTTGTAAGAGCACTGTGCAGAGCGAGTTGTTTCTTAGCTTCCCAAAGAGCTAGAAGCAAGATGCTTTGGGGCCCAACTCGCCCTTTGGAAAGAAGCCTGCACGTTGTTCCTTTCAGCTCTAGGGCTATGTCGCACACGCAGAGCAGAAGTTCTACTTCAGCCAGATCAGGCCTGCAAAGAAACTGCGTTTCAGAGGCCTTTGTAAGAGATGTTCCCGGTAGGCTGTAAGAGCACTGTGCAGAGCGAGTTGTTTCTTAGCTTCCCAAAGAGCTGGAAGCAAGATGCTTTGGGGCCCAACTCGCCCTTTGGAAAGAAGCCTGCACGTTGTGCCTTTCAGCTCTAGGGCAATGTAGCACACCCAGAGCAGAAGTTCTACTTCAGCCATATCACGCCTGCAAAGAAACTGCGTTTCACAGGCCTTTGTAAGAGATGTTCCCGGTAGGCTGTAAGAGCACTGTGCAGAGCGAGTTGTTTCTTAGCTTCCCAAAGAGCTGGAAGCAAGACGCATTGGGGCCCAACTCGCCCTTTGGAAAGAAGCCTGCACGTTGTGCCTTTCAGCTCTAGGGCAATGTAGCACACGCAGAGCCGAAGTTCTACTTCAGCCAGATCAGGCCTGCTAGGAAACTGCGTTTCACAGGCCTTTGTAAGACATGTTCCCCGTAGGCTGTAAGAGCACTGTGCAGAGCGAGTTGTTTCTTAGCTTCCCAAAGAGCTGGAAGCAAGATGCTTTGGAGCCCAACTCGCCATTTGGAAAGAAGCCTGCACGTTGTGCCTTTCAGCTCTAGGTCAATGTAGCACACGCAGAGCAGAAGTTCTACTTCAGCCAGATCAGGCCTGCAAAGAAACTGCGTTTCACAGGCCTTTGTAAGAGATGTTCCCGGTAGGCTGTAAGAGCACTGTGCAGAGCGAGATGTTTCTTAGCTTCCCAAAGAGCTGGAAGCAAGATGCTTTGGGGCCAAACTCGCCCTTTGGATAGAAGCCTGCACAGTGCGCCTTTCAGCACTAGGGCAATGTAGCACACGCAGAGCAGAAGTTTTACTTCAGCCAGATCAGGACTTCAAAGAAATTGCGTTTCACAGACCTTTGTAAGAGATGTTCCTGGTAGGCTGTAAGAGCACTGTGCAGAGAGAGTTGTTTCTTAGCTTCCCAAAGAGCTGGAAGCAAGATTCATTGGGGCCCAACTCGCCCTTTGGAAAGAAGCCTGCACGTTGTGCCTTTCCGCTCTAGGGCAATGTAGCAGACCCAGAGCAGAAGTTCTACTTCAGCCAGATCAGGCCTGCAAAGAAACTGCGTTTCACAGGCCTTTGTAAGAGATGTTCCTGGTAGGCTGTAAGAGCACTGTGCAGAGCGAGTTGTTTCTTAGCTTCCCAAAGAGCTGGAAGCAAGATGCTTTGGGGCCCAACTCGCCCTTTGGAAAGAAGCCTGCACGTTGTGCCTTTCAGCTCTAGGGCAATGTAGCACACGCAGAGCCGAAGTTCTACTTCAGCCAGATCAGGCCTGCAAGGAAACTGCCTTTCACATGCCTTTTGTAAGTGATGTTCCGGTAGGCTGTAAGAGCACTGTGCAGAGCGTGTTGTTTCTTAGCTTCCCAAAGATCTGGAAGCAAGATGCTTTATTGCCCAACTCGTCCTTTGGAAAGAAGCCTGCACGTTGTGCCTGTCAGCTCTAGTGCAATGTAGCACACGCAGAGCAGAAGTTCTACTTCAGCCAGATCAGGCCTGCAAAGCAACTGCGTTTCACAGGCCTTTGTAAGAGATGTTCCTGGTAGGCTGTAAGAGCACTGTGCAGAGCGAGTTGTTTCTTAGCTTCCCAAAGATCTGGAAGCAAGATGCTTTGGGGCCGAACTCGCCCTTTGGAAAGAAGCCTGCACGCTGTGCCTTTCAGCTCTAGGGCAATGTAGCACACGCAGAGCAGAAGTTCTACTTCAGCCAGATCAGGCCTGCAAAGAAACTGCGTTTCACAGGCCTTTGTAAGAGATGTTCCCGGTAGGCTGTAAGAGCACTGTGCAGAGCGAGTTGTTTCTTAGCTTCCCAAAGAGCTGGAAGCAAGACGCATTGGGGCCCAACTCGCCCTTTGGAAAGAAGCCTGCACGTTGTGCCTTTCAGCTCTAGGGCAATGTAGCACACGCAGAGCCGAAGTTCTACTTCAGCCAGATCAGGTCTGCAAGGAAACTGCCTTTCACATGCCTTTTGTAAGTGATGTTCCGGTAGGCTGTAAGAGCACTGTGCAGAGCGAGTTGTTTCTTCGCTTCCCAAAGAGCTGGAAGCAAGATGCTTTGGAGCCCAACTCGCCCTTTTGAAAGAAGCCTGCACGTTGTGCCTTTCAGCTCTAGGTCAATGTAGCACACGCAGAGCAGAAGTTCTACTTCAGCCAGATCAGGCCTGCAAAGAAACTGCGTTTCAGAGGCCTTTGTAAGAGATGTTCCCGGTAGGCTGTAAGAGCACTGTGCAGAGCGAGTTGTTTCTTAGCTTCCCAAAGAGCTGGAAGCAAGATGCTTTGGGGCCAAACTCGCCCTTTGGATAGAAGCCTGCACAGTGCGCCTTTCAGCACTAGGGCAATGTAGCACACGCAGAGCAGAAGTTTTACTTCAGCCAGATCAGGCCTTCACAGAAATTGCGTTTCACAGGCCTTTGTAAGAGATGTTCCCGGTAGGCTGTAAGAGCACTGTGCAGAGCGAGTTGTTTCTTAGCTTCCCAAAGAGCTGGAAGCAAGATTCATTGGGGCCCAACTCGCCCTTTGGAAAGAAGCCTGCACGTTGTGCCTTTCCGCTCTAGGGCAATGTAGCACACGCAGAGCAGAAGTTTTACTTCAGCCAGATGAGGCCTGCAAAGAAACTGCATTTCGCAGGCCTTTGTAAGTGATGTTCCGGAAGGCTGTAAGAGCACTGTGGAGATCGAGTTTTTTCTTATCTTCCCAAAGAGCTGGAAGCAAGATGCTTTGGGGCCCAACTCGCCCTTTGGAAAGAAGCCTGCACGTTGTTCCTTTCAGCTCTAGGGCAATGTAGCACACGCAGAGCAGAAGTTCTACTTCAGCCACATCAGGCCTGCAAAGAAACAGCGTTTCACAGGCCTTTGTAAGGGATGTACCCGGTAGGCTGTAAGAGCGCTGTGCAGAGCGAGTTGTTTCTTAGCTTCCCAAAGAGCTGGAGGCAAGATGCTTTGGGAACCAACTCGCCCTTTTGATACAAGCCTGCACGTTGTGCCTTTCAGCTCTAGGGCAATGTAGCACACGCAGAGCTGAAGTTCTACTTCAGCCAGATCAGGCCTGCAAGGAAACTGCGTTTCACATGCCTTTGTAAGTGATGTTCCAGTAGGCTGTGAGAGCACTGTGCAGAGCGAGTTGTTTCTTAGCTTCCCAAAGAGCTGGAAGCAAGATGCTTTGGGGCCCAACTCGCCCTTTGGAAAGAAGCCTTCACGTTGTGACCTTCAGTTCTAGGGCCGTGTAGCACACCCAGAGCAGAAGTTCTACTTCAGCCAGATCAGGCCTGCAAAGAAACTGCGTTTCACAGGCCTTTGTAAGAGATGTTCCCGGTAGGCTGTAAGAGCACTGTGCAGAGCGAGTTGTTTCTTAGCTTCCCAAAGAGCTGGAAGCAAGATGCTTTGGGGCCCAACTCGCCCTTTGGACACAAGCCTGCACGTTGTGCCTTTCAGCTCTAGGGCAATGTAGCACACGCAGAGCCGAAGTTCTACTTCAGCCAGATCAGGCCTGCACAGAAACTGCCTTTCACATGCCTTTGTAAGTGATGTTCCGGTAGGCTGTAAGAGCACTGTGCAGAGCGAGTTGTTTCTTAGCTTCCCAAAGAGCTGGAAGCAAGATGCTTTGGGGCCCAACTCGCCTTTTGGAAAGAAGCCTGCACGTTGTGCCTTTCAGCTCTAGGGCAATGTAGCACACCCAGAGCAGAAGTTCTACTTCAGCCAGATCAGGCCTGCAAAGAAACTGCGTTTCACAGGCCTTTGTAAGAGATGTTGCCGGCAGGCTGTAAGAGCACTGTGCAGAGCGAGTTGTTTCTTAGCTTCCCAAAGAGCTGGAAGCAAGATGCTTTTTGGCCCAACTCGCCCTTTGGAAAGAAGCCTGCACGTTGTGCCTTTCAGCTCTAGGGCCGTGTACCACACTCAGAGCCGAAGTTCTACTTCAGCCAGATCAGGCCTGCAAGGAAACTGCCTTTCACATGCCTTTGTAAGTGATGTTCCGGTAGGCTGTAAGAGCACTGTGCAGAGCGAGTTGTTTCTTAGCTTCCCAAAGAGCTGGAAGCAAGATGCTTTGGGGCCAAACTCGCCCTTTGGAAAGAAGCCTGCACGCTGTGCCTTTCAGCTCTAGGTCAATGTAGCACACGCAGAGCAGAAGTTCTACTTCAGCCAGATCAGGCCTGCAAAGAAACTGCGTTTCACAGGCCTTTGTAAGAGATGATCCCGGTAGGCTGTAAGAGCACTGTGCAGAGCGAGTTGTTTCTTAGCATCCCAAAGAGCTGGAAGCAAGATGCTTTTTGGCCCAACTCGCCCTTTGTAAAGAAGCCTTCACGTTGTGGCTTTCAGCTCTAGGGCCGTGTAGCACACCCAGAGCAGAAGTTCTACTTCAGCCAGATCAGGCCTGCAAAGAAACTGCGTTTCACAGGCCTTTGTAAGAGATGTTGCCGGTACGCTGTAAGAACACTGTGCAGAGCGAGTTGTTTCTTAGCTTCCCAAAGAGCTGGAAGCAAGATGCTTTGGGGCCCAACTCGCCCTTTGGAAAGAAGCCTGCACGTTGTGCCTTTCAGCTCTAGGTCAATGTAGCACACGCAGAGCAGAAGTTCTACTTCAGCCAGATCAGGCCTGCAAAGAAACTGCGTTTCACAGGCCTTTGTAAGAGATGTTCCCGGTAGGCTGTAAGAGCACTGTGCAGAGCGAGTTGTTTCTTAGCTTCCCAAAGAGCTGGAAGCAAGGTGCTTTGGGGCATAACTCGCCCTTTGGAAACAAGCCTGCACGTTGTGGCTTTCAGCTCTAGGGCAATGTAGCACACCCAGAGCATAAGTTCTACTTCACACAGATCAGGCCTGCAAAGAAACTACGTTTCACAGGCCTTTGTAAGAGATGTTGCCGGTAGGCTGTAAGAGCACTGTGCACAGCGAGTTGTTTCTTAGCTTCCCAAAGAGCTGGAAGCAAGACGCTTTGGGGCCTAACTCGCCCTTTGGAACGAAGCCTGCACGTTGTGCCTTTCAGCTCTAGGGCAATGTAGCACACCCAGAGCAGAAGTTCTACTTCAGCCAGATCAGGCCTGCAAAGAAACTCCGTTTCACAGGCCTTTGTAAGAGATGTTCCCGGTAGGCTGTAAGAGCACTGTGCAGAGCGAGTTGTTTCTTAGCTTCCCAAAGAGCTGGAAGCAAGATTCATTGGGGCCCAACTCGCCCTTTGGAAAGAAGCCTGCAAGTTGTGCCTTTCCGCACTAGGGCAATGTAGCACACGCAGAGCAGAAGTTCTACTTCAGCCAGATCAGGCCTGCAAAGAAACTGCGTTTCACAGGCCTTTGTAAGAGATGTTCCCGGTAGGCTGTAAGAGCACTGTGCAGAGCGAGTTTTTTCTTAGCTTCCCAAAGATCTGGAAGCAAGATGCTTTGGGGCCCAACTCGCCCTTTGGAAAGAAGCCTGCACGCTGTGCCTTTCAGCTCTAGGGCAATGTAGCACACCCAGAGCAGAAGTTCTACTTCAGCCAGATCAGGCCTGCAAAGAAACTGCGTTTCACAGGCCTTTGTAAGAGATGTTCCCGGTAGGCTGTAAGAGCACTGTGCAGAGCGAGTTGTTTCTTAGCTTCCCAAAGAGCTGGAAGCAAGACGCATTGGGGCCCAACTCGCCCTTTGGAAAGAAGCCTGCACGTTGTGCCTTTCAGCTCTAGGGCAATGTAGCACATGCAGAGCCGAAGTTCTACTTCAGCCAGATCAGGCCTGCATGGAAACTGCCTTTCACATGCCTTTTGTAAGTGATGTTCCGGTAGGCTGTAAGAGCACTGTGCAGAGCGAGTTGTTTCTTAGCTTCCCAAAGAGCTGGAAGCAAGATGCTTTGGAGCCCAACTCGCCCTTTGGAAAGAAGCCTGCACGTTGTGCCTTTCAGCTCTAGGTCAATGTAGCACACGCAGAGCAGAAGTTCTACTTCAGCCAGATCAGGCCTGCAAAGAAACTGCGTTTAAGAGGCCTTTGTAAGAGATGTTCCCGGTAGGCTGTAAGAGCACTGTGCAGAACGAGTTGTTTCTTAGCTTCCCAAAGAGCTGGAAGCAAGATGCTTTGGGGCCAAACTCGCCCTTTGGATAGAAGCCTGCCCAGTGCGCCTTTCAGCACTAGGGCAATGTAGCACACGCAGAGCAGAAGTTTTACTAAGCCAGATCAGGCCTTCAAAGAAATTGCGTTTCACAGGCCTTTGTAAGAGATGTTCCTGGTAGGCTGTAAGAGCACTGTGCAGAGCGAGTTGTTTCTTAGCTTCCCAAAGAGCTGGAAGCAAGATTCATTGGGGCCCAACTCGCCCTTTGGAAAGAAGCCTGCACGTTGTGCCTTTCCGCTCTAGTGCAATGTAGCACACGCAGAGCAGAAGTTCTACTTCAGCCACATCAGGCCTGCAAAGAAACTGCGTTTCACAGGCCTTTGTAAGAGATGTTTCCGGTAGGCTGTAAGAGCACAGTGCAGAGCGAGTTGTTTCTTAGCTTCCCAAAGAGCTGGAAGCAAGATGCTTTGTGGCCGAACTCGCCCTTGGGAAGAAGCCTGCACGTTGTGCCTTTCGGCTCTAGGGCAATGTAGCACACGCAGAGCAGAAGTTCTACTTCAGCCAGATCAGGCCTGCAAAGAAACTGCATTTCGCAGGCCTTTGTAAGTGATGTTCCGGTAGGCTGTAAGAGCACTGTGGAGATCGAGTTTTTTCTTATCTTCCCAAAGAGCTGGAAGCAAGATGCTTTGGGGCCCAACTCGCCCTTTGGAAAGAAGCCTGCACGTTGTTCCTTTCAGCTCTAGGGCAATGTAGCACACGCAGAGCAGAAGTTCTACTTCAGCCAGATCAGGCCTGCAAAGAAACAGCGTTTCACAGGCGTTTGTAAGAGATGTACCCGGTAGGCTGTAAGAGCGCTGTGCAGAGCGAGTTGTTTCTTAGCTTCCCAAAGAGCTGGAAGCAAGATGCTTTGGGACCCAACTCGCCCTTTTGATACAAGCCTGCACGTTGTGCCTTTCAGCTCTAGGGCAATGTAGCACACGCAGAGCCGAAGTTCTACTTCAGCCAGATCAGGCCTGCAAGGAAACTGCCTTTCACATGCCTTTGTAAGTGATGTTCCAGTAGGCTGTAAGAGCACTGTGCAGAGCGAGTTGTTTCTTAGCTTCCCAAAGAGCTGGAAGCAAGATGCTTTGGGGCCCAACTCGCCCTTTGGAAAGAAGCCTTCACGTTGTGCCCTTCAGCTCTAGGGCCGTGTAGCACACCCAGAGCAGAAGTTCTACTTCAGCCAGATCAGGCCTGCAAAGAAACTGCGTTTCACAGGCCTTTGTAAGACATGTTCCCGGTAGGCTGTAAGAGCACTGTGCAGAGCGAGTTGTTTCTTAGCTTCCCAAAGAGCTGGAAGCAAGATGCTTTGGGGCCAAACTCGCCCTTTGGATAGAAGCCTGCACAGTGCGCCTTTCAGCACTAGGGCAATGTAGCACACGCAGAGCAGAAGTTTTACTTCAGCCAGATCAGGCCTTCAAAGAAATTGCGTTTCACAGGCCTTTGTAAGAGATGTTCCCGGTAGGCTGTAAGAGCACTGTGCAGAGCGAGTTGTTTCTTAGCTTCCCAAAGAGCTGGAAGCAAGATTCATTGGGGCCCAACTCGCCCTTTGGAAAGAAGCCTGCACGTTGCGCCTTTCCGCTCTAGGGCAATGTAGCACACGCAGAGCAGAAGTTCTACTTCAGCCAGATCAGGCCTGCAAAGAAACTGCATTTCGCAGGCCTTTGTAAGTGATGTTCCGGTAGGCTGTAAGAGCACTGTGGAGATCGAGTTTTTTGTTATCTTCCCAAAGAGCTGGAAGCAAGATGCTTTGGGGCCAACTCGCCCTTTGGAAAGAAGCCTGCACGTTGTTCCTTTCAGCTCTAGGGCAATGTAGCACACGCAGAGCAGAAGTTCTACTTCAGCCAGATCAGGCCTGCAAAGAAACAGCGTTTCACAGGCCTTTGTAAGAGATGTACCCGGTAGGCTGTAAGAGCGCTGTGCAGAGCGAGTTGTTTCTTAGCTTCCCAAAGTGCTGGAAGCAAGATGCTTTGGGACCCAACTCGCCCTTTTGATACAAGCCTGCACGTTGTGCCTTTCAGCTCTAGGGCAATGTAGCACACGCAGAGCCGAAGTTCTACTTCAGCCAGATCAGGCCTGCAAGGAAACTGCCTTTCACATGCCTTTGTAAGTGATGTTCCAGTAGGCTGTGAGAGCACTGTGCAGAGCGAGTTGTTTCTTAGCTTCCCAAAGAGCTGGAAGCAAGATGCTTTTTGGCCCAACTCACCCTTTGGAAAGAAGCCTGCACGTTGTGCCTTTCAGCTCTAGGGCCGTGTACCACACTCAGAGCCGAAGTTCTACTTCAGCCAGATCAGGCCTGCAAGGAAACTGCCTTTCACATGCCTTTGTAAGTGATGTTCCGGTAGGCTGTAAGAGCACTGTGCAGAGCGAGTTGTTTCTTAGCTTCCCAAAGAGCTGGAAGCAAGATGCTTTGGAGCCCAACTCGCCCTTTGGAAAGAAGCCTGCACGTTGTGCCTTTCAGCTCTAGGTCAATGTAGCACACGCAGAGCAGAAGTTCTACTTCAGCCAGATCAGGCCTGCAAAGAAACTGCGTTTCAGAGGCCTTTGTAAGAGATGTTCCCGGTAGGCTGTAAGAGCACTGTGCAGAGCGAGTTGTTTCTTAGCTTCCCAAAGAGCTGGAAGCAAGATGCTTTGGGGCCAAACTCGCCCTTTGGATAGAAGCCCGCCCAGTGCGCCTTTCCGCACTAGGGCAATGTAGCACACGCAGAGCAGAAGTTTTACTAAGCCAGATCAGGCCTTCAAAGAAATTGCGTTTCACAGGCCTTTGTAAGAGATGTTCCTGGTAGGCTGTAAGAGCACTGTGCAGAGCGAGTTGTTTCTTAGCTTCCCAAAGAGCTGGAAGCAAGATTCATTGGGGCCCAACTCGCCATTTGGAAAGAAGCCTGCACGTTGTGCCTTTCCGCTCTAGGGCAATGTAGCACACGCAGAGCAGAAGTTCTACTTCAGCCAGATCAGGCCTGCAAAGAAACTGCGTTTCACAGGCCTTTGTAAGAGATGTTCCCGGTAGGCTGTAAGAGCACTGTGCAGAGCGAGTTGTTTCTTAGCTTCCCAAAGAGCTGGAAGCAAGATGCTTTGTGGCCCAACTCGCCCTTGCGAAGAAGCCTGCACGTTTTGCCTTTCGGCTCTAGGGCAATGTAGCACACGCAGAGCAGAAGTTCTACTTCAGCCAGATCAGGCCTGCAAAGAAACTGCATTTCGCAGGCCTTTGTAAGTGATGTTCCGGTAGGCTGTAAGAGCACTGTGCAGAGCGAGTTGTTTCTTAGCTTCCCAAAGAGCTGGAAGCAAGATGCTTTTTGACCCACCTCGCCCTTTGGAAAGAAGCCTGCACGTTGTGCCTTTCAGCTCTAGGGCCGTGTAGCACACTCAGAGCCGAAGTTCTACTTCAGCCAGATCAGGCCTGCAAGGAAACTGCCTTTCACATGCCTTTGTAAGTGATGTTCCGGTAGGCTGTAAGAGCACTGTGCAGAGCGAGTTGTTTCTTAGCTTCCAAAAGAGCTGGAAGCAAGATGCTTTGGGGCCAAACTCGCCCTTTGGAAAGAAGCCTGCACGTTGTGCCTTTCAGCTCTAGGTCAATGTAGCACACGCAGACCAGAAGTTCTACTTCAGCCAGATCAGGCCTGCAAAGAAACTGCGTTTCACAGGCCTTTGTAAGAGATTTTCCCGGTAGGCTGTAAGAGCACTGTGCAGAGCGAGTTGTTTCTTAGCATCCCAAAGAGCTGGAAGCAAGATGATTTTTGGCCCAACTCGCCCTTTGCAAAGAAGCCTTCACGTTGTGGCTTTCAGCTCTAGGGCCGTGTAGCACACCCAGAGCAGAAGTTCTACTTCAGCCAGATCAGGCCTGCAAAGAAACTGCGTTTCACAGGCCTTTGTAAGAGATGTTGCCGGTACGCTGTAAGAACACTGTGCAGAGCGAGTTGTTTCTTAGCTTCCCAAAGAGCTGGAAGCAAGATGCTTTGGGGCCCAACTCGCCCTTTGGAAAGAAGCCTGCACGTTGTGCCTTTCAGCTCTAGGGCAATGTAGCACACGCAGAGCCGAAGTTCTACTTCAGCCAGATCAGGCCTGCACGGAAACTGCCTTTCACATGCCTTTGTAAGTGATGTTCCGGTAGGCTGTAAGAGCACTGTGCAGAGCGAGTTGTTTCTTAGCTTCCCAAAGAGCTGGAAGCAAGATGCTTTGGGGCCCAACTCGCCTTTTGGAAAGAAGCCTGCACGTTGTGCCTTTCAGCTCTAGGGCAATGTAGCACACCCAGAGCAGAAGTTCTACTTCAGCCAGATCAGGCCTGCAAAGAAACTGCGTTTCACAGGCCTTTGTAAGAGATGTTGCCGGTAGGCTGTAAGAGCACTGTGCAGAGCGAGTTGTTTCTTAGCTCCCAAAGAGCTGGAAGCAAGATGCTTTTTGGCCCAACTCGCCCTTTGGAAAGAAGCCTGCACGTTGTGCCTTTCAGCTCTAGGGCCGTGTACCACACTCAGAGCCGAAGTTCTACTTCAGCCAGATCAGGCCTGCAAGGAAACTGCCTTTCACATGCCTTTGTAAGTGATGTTCCGGTAGGCTGTAAAAGCACTGTGCAGAGCGAGTTGTTTCTTAGCTTCCCAAAGAGCTGGAAGCAAGACGCATTGGGGCCCAACTCGCCCTTTGGAAAGAAGCCTGCACGTTGTGCCTTTCAGCTCCTGGGCAATGTAGCACACGCAGAGCCGAAGTTCTACTTCAGCCAGATCAGGCCTGCAAGGAAACTGCCTTTCACATGCCTTTTGTAAGTGATGTTCCGGTAGGCTGTAAGAGCACTGTGCAGAGCGAGTTGTTTCTTAGCTTCCCAAAGAGCTGGAAGCAAGATGCTTTGGAGCCCAACTCGCCCTTTGGAAAGAAGCCTGCACGTTGTGCCTTTCAGCTCTAGGTCAATGTAGCACACGCAGAGCAGAAGTTCTACTTCAGCCAGATCAGGCCTGCAAAGAAACTGCGTTTCAGAGGCCTTTGTAAGAGATGTTCCCGGTAGGCTGTAAGAGCACTGTGCAGAGCGAGTTGTTTCTTAGCTTCCCAAAGAGCTGGAAGCAAGATGCTTTGGGGCCAAACTCGCCCTTTGGATAGAAGCCCGCCCAGTGCGCCTTTCCGCACTAGGGCAATGTAGCACACGCAGAGCAGAAGTTTTACTAAGCCAGATCAGGCCTTCAAAGAAATTGCGTTTCACAGGCCTTTGTAAGAGATGTTCCTGGTAGGCTGTAAGAGCACTGTGCAGAGCGAGTTGTTTCTTAGCTTCCCAAAGAGCTGGAAACAAGATTCATTGGGGCCCAACTCGCCATTTGGAAAGAAGCCTGCACGTTGTGCCTTTCCGCTCTAGGGCAATGTAGCACACGCAGAGCAGAAGTTCTACTTCAGCCAGATCAGGCCTGCAAAGAAACTGCGTTTCACAGGCCTTTGTAAGAGATGTTCCCGGTAGGCTGTAAGAGCACTGTGCAGAGCGAGTTGTTTCTTAGCTTCCCAAAGAGCTGGAAGCAAGATGCTTTTTGACCCACCTCGCCCTTTGGAAAGAAGCCTGCACGTTGTGCCTTTCAGCTCTAGGGCCGTGTACCACACTCAGAGCCGAAGTTCTACTTCAGCCAGATCAGGCCTGCAAGGAAACTGCCTTTCACATGCCTTTGTAAGTGATGTTCCGGTAGGCTGTAAGAGCACTGTGCAGAGCGAGTTGTTTCTTAGCTTCCAAAAGAGCTGGAAGCAAGATGCTTTGGGGCCAAACTCGCCCTTTGGAAAGAAGCCTGCACGTTGTGCCTTTCAGCTCTAGGTCAATGTAGCACACGCAGACCAGAAGTTCTACTTAGCCAGATCAGGCCTGCAAAGAAACTGCGTTTCACAGGCCTTTGTAAGAGATGTTCCCGGTAGGCTGTAAGAGCACTGTGCAGAGCGAGTTGTTTCTTAGCATCCCAAAGAGCTGGAAGCAAGACGATTTTTGGCCCAACTCGCCCTTTGCAAAGAAGCCTTCACGTTGTGGCTTTCAGCTCTAGGGCCGTGTAGCACACCCAGAGCAGAAGTTCTACTTCAGCCAGACCAGGCCTGCAAAGAAACTGCGTTTCACAGGCCTTTGTAAGAGATGTTGCCGGTACGCTGTAAGAACACTGTGCAGAGCGAGTTGTTTCTTAGCTTCCCAAAGAGCTGGAAGCAAGATGCTTTGGGGCCCAACTCGCCCTTTGGAAAGAAGCCTGCACGTTGTGCCTTTCAGCTCTAGGGCAATGTAGCACACGCAGAGCCGAAGTTCTACTTCAGCCAGATCAGGCCTGCACGGAAACTGCCTTTCACATGCCTTTGTAAGTGATGTTCCGGTAGGCTGTAAGAGCACTGTGCAGAGCGAGTTGTTTCTTAGCTTCCCAAAGAGCTGGAAGCAAGATGCTTTGGGGCCCAACTCGCCTTTTGGAAAGAAGCCTGCACGTTGTGCCTTTCAGCTCTAGGGCAATGTAGCACACCCAGAGCAGAAGTTCTACTTCAGCCAGATCAGGCCTGCAAAGAAACTGCGTTTCACAGGCCTTTGTAAGAGATGTTGCCAGTAGGCTGTAAGAGCACTGTGCAGAGCGAGTTGTTTCTTAGCTTCCCAAAGAGCTGGAAGCAAGATGCTTTTTGGCCCAACTCGCCCTTTGGAAAGAAGCCTGCACGTTGTGCCTTTCAGCTCTAGGGCCGTGTACCACACTCAGAGCCGAAGTTCTACTTCAGCCAGATCAGGCCTGCAAGGAAACTGCCTTTCACATGCCTTTGTAAGTGATGTTCCGGTAGGCTGTAAAAGCACTGTGCAGAGCGAGTTGTTTCTTAGCTTCCCAAAGAGCTGGAAGCAAGACGCATTGGGGCCCAACTCGCCCTTTGGAAAGAAGCCTGCACGTTGTGGCTTTCAGCTCTAGGGCCGTGTAGCACACCCAGAGCAGAAGTTCTACTTCAGCCAGATCAGGCCTGCAAAGAAACTGCGTTTCACAGGCCTTTGTAAGAGATGTTGCCGGTACGCTGTAAGAACACTGTGCAGAGCGAGTTGATTCTTAGCTTCCCAAAGAGCTGGAAGCAAGACGCTTTGGGGCCCAACTCGCCCTTTGGAAAGAAGCCTGCACGTTGTGCCTTTCAGCTCTAGGTCAATGTAGCACACGCAGAGCAGAAGTTCTACTTCAGCCAGATCAGGCCTGCAAAGAAACTGCGTTTCACAGGCCTTTGTAAGAGATGTTCCCGGTAGGCTGTAAGAGCACTGTGCAGAGCGAGTTGTTTCTTAGCTTCCCAAAGAGCTGGAAGCAAGATGCTTTGGGGCATAACTCGCCCTTTGGAAAGAAGCCTGCACGTTGTGCCTTTCAGCTCTAGGGCAATGTAGCACACCCAGAGCAGAAGTTCTACTTCAGACAGATCAGGCCTGCAAAGAAACTCCGTTTCACAGGCCTTTGTAAGAGATGTTGCCGGTAGGCTGTAAGAGCACTGTGCAGAGCGAGTTGTTTCTTAGCTTCCCAAAGAGCTGGAAGCAAGACGCTTTGGGGCCTAACTCGCCCTTTGGAACGAAGCCTGCACGTTGTGCCTTTCAGCTCTAGGGCAATGTAGCACATGCAGAGCCGAAGTTCTACTTCAGCCAGATCAGGCCTGCATGGAAACTGCCTTTCACATGCCTTTTGTAAGTGATGTTCCGGTAGGCTGTAAGAGCACTGTGCAGAGCGAGTTGTTTCTTAGCTTCCCAAAGAGCTGGAAGCAAGATGCTTTGGAGCCCAACTCGCCCTTTGGAAAGAAGCCTGCACGTTGTGCCTTTCAGCTCTAGGTCAATGTAGCACACGCAGAGCAGAAGTTCTACTTCAGCCAGATCAGGCCTGCAAAGAAACTGCGTTTAAGAGGCCTTTGTAAGAGATGTTCCCGGTAGGCTGTAAGAGCACTGTGCAGAACGAGTTGTTTCTTAGCTTCCCAAAGAGCTGGAAGCAAGATGCTTTGGGGCCAAACTCGCCCTTTGGATAGAAGCCTGCCCAGTGCGCCTTTCAGCACTAGGGCAATGTAGCACACGCAGAGCAGAAGTTTTACTAAGGCAGATCAGGCCTTCAAAGAAATTGCGTTTCACAGGCCTTTGTAAGAGATGTTCCTGGTAGGCTGTAAGAGCACTGTGCAGAGCGAGTTGTTTCTTAGCTTCCCAAAGAGCTGGAAGCAAGATTCATTGGGGCCCAACTCGCCCTTTGGAAAGAAGCCTGCACGTTGTGCCTTTCCGCTCTAGTGCAATGTAGCACACGCAGAGCAGAAGTTCTACTTCAGCCACATCAGGCCTGCAAAGAAACTGCGTTTCACAGGCCTTTGTAAGAGATGTTTCCGGTAGGCTGTAAGAGCACAGTGCAGAGCGAGTTGTTTCTTAGCTTCCCAAAGAGCTGGAAGCAAGATGCTTTGTGGCCGAACTCGCCCTTGGGAAGAAGCCTGCACGTTGTGCCTTTCGGCTCTAGGGCAATGTAGCACACGCAGAGCAGAAGTTCTACTTCAGCCAGATCAGGCCTGCAAAGAAACTGCATTTCGCAGGCCTTTGTAAGTGATGTTCCGGTAGGCTGTAAGAGCACTGTGGAGATCGAGTTTTTTCTTATCTTCCCAAAGAGCTGGAAGCAAGATGCTTTGGGGCCCAACTCGCCCTTTGGAAAGAAGCCTGCACGTTGTTCCTTTCAGCTCTAGGGCAATGTAGCACACGCAGAGCAGAAGTTCTACTTCAGCCAGATCAGGCCTGCAAAGAAACAGCGTTTCACAGGCGTTTGTAAGAGATGTACCCGGTAGGCTGTAAGAGCGCTGTGCAGAGCGAGTTGTTTCTTAGCTTCCCAAAGAGCTGGAAGCAAGATGCTTTGGGACCCAACTCGCCCTTTTGATACAAGCCTGCACGTTGTGCCTTTCAGCTCTAGGGCAATGTAGCACACGCAGAGCCGAAGTTCTACTTCAGCCAGATCAGGCCTGCAAGGAAACTGCCTTTCACATGCCTTTGTAAGTGATGTTCCAGTAGGCTGTAAGAGCACTGTGCAGAGCGAGTTGTTTCTTAGCTTCCCAAAGAGCTGGAAGCAAGATGCTTTGGGGCCCAACTCGCCCTTTGGAAAGAAGCCTTCACGTTGTGCCCTTCAGCTCTAGGGCCGTGTAGCACACCCAGAGCAGAAGTTCTACTTCAGCCAGATCAGGCCTGCAAAGAAACTGCGTTTCACAGGCCTTTGTAAGAGATGTTCCCGGTAGGCTGTAAGAGCACTGTGCAGAGCGAGTTGTTTCTTAGCTTCCCAAAGAGCTGGAAGCAAGATGCTTTGGGGCCAAACTCGCCCTTTGGATAGAAGCCTGCACAGTGCGCCTTTCAGCACTAGGGCAATGTAGCACACGCAGAGCAGAAGTTTTACTTCAGCCAGATCAGGCCTTCAAAGAAATTGCGTTTCACAGGCCTTTGTAAGAGATGTTCCCGGTAGGCTGTAAGAGCACTGTGCAGAGCGAGTTGTTTCTTAGCTTCCCAAAGAGCTGGAAGCAAGATTCATTGGGGCCCAACTCGCCCTTTGGAAAGAAGCCTGCACGTTGCGCCTTTCCGCTCTAGGGCAATGTAGCACACGCAGAGCAGAAGTTCTACTTCAGCCAGATCAGGCCTGCAAAGAAACTGCATTTCGCAGGCCTTTGTAAGTGATGTTCCGGTAGGCTGTAAGAGCACTGTGGAGATCGAGTTTTTTGTTATCTTCCCAAAGAGCTGGAAGCAAGATGCTTTGGGGCCAACTCGCCCTTTGGAAAGAAGCCTGCACGTTGTTCCTTTCAGCTCTAGGGCAATGTAGCACACGCAGAGCAGAAGTTCTACTTCAGCCAGATCAGGCCTGCAAAGAAACAGCGTTTCACAGGCCTTTGTAAGAGATGTACCCGGTAGGCTGTAAGAGCGCTGTGCAGAGCGAGTTGTTTCTTAGCTTCCCAAAGTGCTGGAAGCAAGATGCTTTGGGACCCAACTCGCCCTTTTGATACAAGCCTGCACGTTGTGCCTTTCAGCTCTAGGGCAATGTAGCACACGCAGAGCCGAAGTTCTACTTCAGCCAGATCAGGCCTGCAAGGAAACTGCCTTTCACATGCCTTTGTAAGTGATGTTCCAGTAGGCTGTGAGAGCACTGTGCAGAGCGAGTTGTTTCTTAGCTTCCCAAAGAGCTGGAAGCAAGATGCTTTTTGGCCCAACTCACCCTTTGGAAAGAAGCCTGCACGTTGTGCCTTTCAGCTCTAGGGCCGTGTACCACACTCAGAGCCGAAGTTCTACTTCAGCCAGATCAGGCCTGCAAGGAAACTGCCTTTCACATGCCTTTGTAAGTGATGTTCCGGTAGGCTGTAAGAGCACTGTGCAGAGCGAGTTGTTTCTTAGCTTCCCAAAGAGCTGGAAGCAAGATGCTTTGGAGCCCAACTCGCCCTTTGGAAAGAAGCCTGCACGTTGTGCCTTTCAGCTCTAGGTCAATGTAGCACACGCAGAGCAGAAGTTCTACTTCAGCCAGATCAGGCCTGCAAAGAAACTGCGTTTCAGAGGCCTTTGTAAGAGATGTTCCCGGTAGGCTGTAAGAGCACTGTGCAGAGCGAGTTGTTTCTTAGCTTCCCAAAGAGCTGGAAGCAAGATGCTTTGGGGCCAAACTCGCCCTTTGGATAGAAGCCCGCCCAGTGCGCCTTTCCGCACTAGGGCAATGTAGCACACGCAGAGCAGAAGTTTTACTAAGCCAGATCAGGCCTTCAAAGAAATTGCGTTTCACAGGCCTTTGTAAGAGATGTTCCTGGTAGGCTGTAAGAGCACTGTGCAGAGCGAGTTGTTTCTTAGCTTCCCAAAGAGCTGGAAGCAAGATTCATTGGGGCCCAACTCGCCATTTGGAAAGAAGCCTGCACGTTGTGCCTTTCCGCTCTAGGGCAATGTAGCACACGCAGAGCAGAAGTTCTACTTCAGCCAGATCAGGCCTGCAAAGAAACTGCGTTTCACAGGCCTTTGTAAGAGATGTTCCCGGTAGGCTGTAAGAGCACTGTGCAGAGCGAGTTGTTTCTTAGCTTCCCAAAGAGCTGGAAGCAAGATGCTTTGTGGCCCAACTCGCCCTTGCGAAGAAGCCTGCACGTTTTGCCTTTCGGCTCTAGGGCAATGTAGCACACGCAGAGCAGAAGTTCTACTTCAGCCAGATCAGGCCTGCAAAGAAACTGCATTTCGCAGGCCTTTGTAAGTGATGTTCCGGTAGGCTGTAAGAGCACTGTGCAGAGCGAGTTGTTTCTTAGCTTCCCAAAGAGCTGGAAGCAAGATGCTTTTTGACCCACCTCGCCCTTTGGAAAGAAGCCTGCACGTTGTGCCTTTCAGCTCTAGGGCCGTGTAGCACACTCAGAGCCGAAGTTCTACTTCAGCCAGATCAGGCCTGCAAGGAAACTGCCTTTCACATGCCTTTGTAAGTGATGTTCCGGTAGGCTGTAAGAGCACTGTGCAGAGCGAGTTGTTTCTTAGCTTCCAAAAGAGCTGGAAGCAAGATGCTTTGGGGCCAAACTCGCCCTTTGGAAAGAAGCCTGCACGTTGTGCCTTTCAGCTCTAGGTCAATGTAGCACACGCAGACCAGAAGTTCTACTTCAGCCAGATCAGGCCTGCAAAGAAACTGCGTTTCACAGGCCTTTGTAAGAGATTTTCCCGGTAGGCTGTAAGAGCACTGTGCAGAGCGAGTTGTTTCTTAGCATCCCAAAGAGCTGGAAGCAAGATGATTTTTGGCCCAACTCGCCCTTTGCAAAGAAGCCTTCACGTTGTGGCTTTCAGCTCTAGGGCCGTGTAGCACACCCAGAGCAGAAGTTCTACTTCAGCCAGATCAGGCCTGCAAAGAAACTGCGTTTCACAGGCCTTTGTAAGAGATGTTGCCGGTACGCTGTAAGAACACTGTGCAGAGCGAGTTGTTTCTTAGCTTCCCAAAGAGCTGGAAGCAAGATGCTTTGGGGCCCAACTCGCCCTTTGGAAAGAAGCCTGCACGTTGTGCCTTTCAGCTCTAGGGCAATGTAGCACACGCAGAGCCGAAGTTCTACTTCAGCCAGATCAGGCCTGCACGGAAACTGCCTTTCACATGCCTTTGTAAGTGATGTTCCGGTAGGCTGTAAGAGCACTGTGCAGAGCGAGTTGTTTCTTAGCTTCCCAAAGAGCTGGAAGCAAGATGCTTTGGGGCCCAACTCGCCTTTTGGAAAGAAGCCTGCACGTTGTGCCTTTCAGCTCTAGGGCAATGTAGCACACCCAGAGCAGAAGTTCTACTTCAGCCAGATCAGGCCTGCAAAGAAACTGCGTTTCACAGGCCTTTGTAAGAGATGTTGCCGGTAGGCTGTAAGAGCACTGTGCAGAGCGAGTTGTTTCTTAGCTCCCAAAGAGCTGGAAGCAAGATGCTTTTTGGCCCAACTCGCCCTTTGGAAAGAAGCCTGCACGTTGTGCCTTTCAGCTCTAGGGCCGTGTACCACACTCAGAGCCGAAGTTCTACTTCAGCCAGATCAGGCCTGCAAGGAAACTGCCTTTCACATGCCTTTGTAAGTGATGTTCCGGTAGGCTGTAAAAGCACTGTGCAGAGCGAGTTGTTTCTTAGCTTCCCAAA
Organism: Equus caballus; assembly: GCF_041296265.1. Lineage (NCBI taxonomy): Eukaryota > Metazoa > Chordata > Mammalia > Perissodactyla > Equidae > Equus > Equus caballus. The sequence goes on along the minus strand of NC_091688.1, from coordinate 49,605,753 downwards.
GAGCTGGAAGCAAGACGCATTGGGGCCCAACTCGCCCTTTGGAAAGAAGCCTGCACGTTGTGCCTTTCAGCTCCTGGGCAATGTAGCACACGCAGAGCCGAAGTTCTACTTCAGCCAGATCAGGCCTGCAAGGAAACTGCCTTTCACATGCCTTTTGTAAGTGATGTTCCGGTAGGCTGTAAGAGCACTGTGCAGAGCGAGTTGTTTCTTAGCTTCCCAAAGAGCTGGAAGCAAGATGCTTTGGAGCCCAACTCGCCCTTTGGAAAGAAGCCTGCACGTTGTGCCTTTCAGCTCTAGGTCAATGTAGCACACGCAGAGCAGAAGTTCTACTTCAGCCAGATCAGGCCTGCAAAGAAACTGCGTTTCAGAGGCCTTTGTAAGAGATGTTCCCGGTAGGCTGTAAGAGCACTGTGCAGAGCGAGTTGTTTCTTAGCTTCCCAAAGAGCTGGAAGCAAGATGCTTTGGGGCCAAACTCGCCCTTTGGATAGAAGCCCGCCCAGTGCGCCTTTCCGCACTAGGGCAATGTAGCACACGCAGAGCAGAAGTTTTACTAAGCCAGATCAGGCCTTCAAAGAAATTGCGTTTCACAGGCCTTTGTAAGAGATGTTCCTGGTAGGCTGTAAGAGCACTGTGCAGAGCGAGTTGTTTCTTAGCTTCCCAAAGAGCTGGAAACAAGATTCATTGGGGCCCAACTCGCCATTTGGAAAGAAGCCTGCACGTTGTGCCTTTCCGCTCTAGGGCAATGTAGCACACGCAGAGCAGAAGTTCTACTTCAGCCAGATCAGGCCTGCAAAGAAACTGCGTTTCACAGGCCTTTGTAAGAGATGTTCCCGGTAGGCTGTAAGAGCACTGTGCAGAGCGAGTTGTTTCTTAGCTTCCCAAAGAGCTGGAAGCAAGATGCTTTTTGACCCACCTCGCCCTTTGGAAAGAAGCCTGCACGTTGTGCCTTTCAGCTCTAGGGCCGTGTACCACACTCAGAGCCGAAGTTCTACTTCAGCCAGATCAGGCCTGCAAGGAAACTGCCTTTCACATGCCTTTGTAAGTGATGTTCCGGTAGGCTGTAAGAGCACTGTGCAGAGCGAGTTGTTTCTTAGCTTCCAAAAGAGCTGGAAGCAAGATGCTTTGGGGCCAAACTCGCCCTTTGGAAAGAAGCCTGCACGTTGTGCCTTTCAGCTCTAGGTCAATGTAGCACACGCAGACCAGAAGTTCTACTTAGCCAGATCAGGCCTGCAAAGAAACTGCGTTTCACAGGCCTTTGTAAGAGATGTTCCCGGTAGGCTGTAAGAGCACTGTGCAGAGCGAGTTGTTTCTTAGCATCCCAAAGAGCTGGAAGCAAGACGATTTTTGGCCCAACTCGCCCTTTGCAAAGAAGCCTTCACGTTGTGGCTTTCAGCTCTAGGGCCGTGTAGCACACCCAGAGCAGAAGTTCTACTTCAGCCAGACCAGGCCTGCAAAGAAACTGCGTTTCACAGGCCTTTGTAAGAGATGTTGCCGGTACGCTGTAAGAACACTGTGCAGAGCGAGTTGTTTCTTAGCTTCCCAAAGAGCTGGAAGCAAGATGCTTTGGGGCCCAACTCGCCCTTTGGAAAGAAGCCTGCACGTTGTGCCTTTCAGCTCTAGGGCAATGTAGCACACGCAGAGCCGAAGTTCTACTTCAGCCAGATCAGGCCTGCACGGAAACTGCCTTTCACATGCCTTTGTAAGTGATGTTCCGGTAGGCTGTAAGAGCACTGTGCAGAGCGAGTTGTTTCTTAGCTTCCCAAAGAGCTGGAAGCAAGATGCTTTGGGGCCCAACTCGCCTTTTGGAAAGAAGCCTGCACGTTGTGCCTTTCAGCTCTAGGGCAATGTAGCACACCCAGAGCAGAAGTTCTACTTCAGCCAGATCAGGCCTGCAAAGAAACTGCGTTTCACAGGCCTTTGTAAGAGATGTTGCCAGTAGGCTGTAAGAGCACTGTGCAGAGCGAGTTGTTTCTTAGCTTCCCAAAGAGCTGGAAGCAAGATGCTTTTTGGCCCAACTCGCCCTTTGGAAAGAAGCCTGCACGTTGTGCCTTTCAGCTCTAGGGCCGTGTACCACACTCAGAGCCGAAGTTCTACTTCAGCCAGATCAGGCCTGCAAGGAAACTGCCTTTCACATGCCTTTGTAAGTGATGTTCCGGTAGGCTGTAAAAGCACTGTGCAGAGCGAGTTGTTTCTTAGCTTCCCAAAGAGCTGGAAGCAAGACGCATTGGGGCCCAACTCGCCCTTTGGAAAGAAGCCTGCACGTTGTGGCTTTCAGCTCTAGGGCCGTGTAGCACACCCAGAGCAGAAGTTCTACTTCAGCCAGATCAGGCCTGCAAAGAAACTGCGTTTCACAGGCCTTTGTAAGAGATGTTGCCGGTACGCTGTAAGAACACTGTGCAGAGCGAGTTGATTCTTAGCTTCCCAAAGAGCTGGAAGCAAGACGCTTTGGGGCCCAACTCGCCCTTTGGAAAGAAGCCTGCACGTTGTGCCTTTCAGCTCTAGGTCAATGTAGCACACGCAGAGCAGAAGTTCTACTTCAGCCAGATCAGGCCTGCAAAGAAACTGCGTTTCACAGGCCTTTGTAAGAGATGTTCCCGGTAGGCTGTAAGAGCACTGTGCAGAGCGAGTTGTTTCTTAGCTTCCCAAAGAGCTGGAAGCAAGATGCTTTGGGGCATAACTCGCCCTTTGGAAAGAAGCCTGCACGTTGTGCCTTTCAGCTCTAGGGCAATGTAGCACACCCAGAGCAGAAGTTCTACTTCAGACAGATCAGGCCTGCAAAGAAACTCCGTTTCACAGGCCTTTGTAAGAGATGTTGCCGGTAGGCTGTAAGAGCACTGTGCAGAGCGAGTTGTTTCTTAGCTTCCCAAAGAGCTGGAAGCAAGACGCTTTGGGGCCTAACTCGCCCTTTGGAACGAAGCCTGCACGTTGTGCCTTTCAGCTCTAGGGCAATGTAGCACACGCAGAGCAGAAGTTCTACTTCAGCCAGATCAGGCCTGCAAAGAAACTCCGTTTCACAGGCCTTTGTAAGAGATGTTCCCGGTAGGCTGTAAGAAAACTGTGCAGAGCGAGTTGTTTCTTAGCTTCCCAAAGAGCTGGAAGCAAGATTCATTGGGGCCCAACTCGCCCTTTGGAAAGAAGCCTGCACGTTGAGCCTTTCCGCACTAGGGCAATGTAGCACACGCAGAGCAGAAGTTCTACTTCAGCCAGATCAGGCCTGCAAAGAAACTGCGTTTCACAGGCCTTTGTAAGAGATGTTCCCGGTAGGCTGTAAGAGCACTGTGCAGAGCGAGTTGTTTCTTAGCTTCCCAAAGAGCTGGAAGCAAGATGATTTGGGGCCCAACTCGCCCTTGGAAAGAAGCCTGCACGTTGTGCCTTTCGGCTCTAGGGCAATGTAGCAGACCCAGAGCAGAAGTTCTACTTCAGCCAGATCAGGCCTGCAAAGAAACTGCATTTCACAGGCCTTAGTAAGTGATGTTCCGGTAGGCTGTAAGAGCACTGTGCAGAGCGAGTTGTTTCTTAGCTTCCCAAAGAGCTGGAAGCAAGATGCTTTGGGGCCTAACTCGCCCTTTGGAAAGAAGCCTGCACGTTGTGCCTTTCAGCTCTAGGGCAATGTAGCACACGCAGAGCAGAAGTTCTACTTCAGCCAGACCAGGCCTGCAAAGAAACTGCGTTTCACAGGCCTTTGTAAGAGATGTTCCCGGTAGGCTGTAAGAGCACTGGGCAGAGCGAGTTGTTTCTTAGCTTCCCAAAGAGCTGGAAGCAAGATGCTTTGGTGCCCAACTCGCCCTTTGGAAAGAAGCCTGCACGTTGTGGCTTTCAGCTCTAGGGCAATGTAGCACACGCAGAGCAGAAGTTCTTCTTCAGCCAGATCAGGCCTTCAAAGAAACTGCGTTTCACAGGCCTTTGTAAGAGATGTTCCCGGTAGGCTGTAAGAGCACTGTGCATAGAGAGTTGTTTCTTAGCTTCCTAAAGAGCTGGAAGCAAGATTCATTGGGGCCCAACTCGCCCTGTGGAAAGAAGCCTGCACGTTGTGCCTTTCCGCTCTAGGGCAATGTAGCACACGCAGAGCAGAAGTTCTACTTCAGCCAGATCAGGCCTGCAAAGAAACTGCGTTTCACAGGCCTTTGTAAGAGATGTTCCCGGTAGGCTGTAAGAGCACTGTGCAGAGCGAGTTGTTTCTTAGCTTCCCAAAGAGCTGGAAGCAAGATGCTTTGGGGCCCAACTCGCCCTTTGGACACAAGCCCGCACGTTGTGCCTTTCAGCTCTAGGGCAATGTAGCACACGCAGAGCCGAAGTTCTACTTCAGCCAGATCAGGCCTGCACGGAAACTGCCTTTCACATGCCTTTGTAAGTGATGTTCCGGTAGGCTGTAAGAGCACTGTGCAGAGCGAGTTGTTTCTTAGCTTCCCAAAGAGCTGGAAGCAAGATGCTTTGGGGCCCAACTCGCCGTTTGGAACGAAGCCTGCACGTTGTGCCTTTCAGCTCTAGGGCAAGGTAGCACACCCAGAGCAGAAGTTCTACTTCAGCCAGATCAGGCCTGCAAAGAAACTGCGTTTCACAGGCCTTTGTAAGAGATGTTCCCGGTAGGCTGTAAGAGCACTGTGCAGAGCGAGTTGTTTCTTAGCTTCCCAAAGAGCTGGAAGCAAGATGCTTTGTTGCCCAACTCGCCCTTTGGAAAGAAGCCTGCACGTTGTGCCTTTCAGCTCTAGGGCCGTGTACCACACTCAGAGCCGAAGTTCTACTTCAGCCAGGTCAGGCCTGCAAGGAAACTGCCTTTCACATGCCTTTGTAAGTGATGTTCCGGTAGGCTGTAAGAGCACTGTGCAGAGCGAGTTGTTTCTTAGCTTCCCAAAGAGCTGGAAGCAAGATGCTTTGGGGCCAAACTCGCCCTTTGGAAAGAAGCCTGCACGTTGTGCCTTTCAGCTCTAGGTCAATGTAGCACACGCAGAGCAGAAGTTCTACTTCAGCCAGATCAGGCCTGCAAAGAAACTGCGTTTCACAGGCCTTTGTAAGAGATGTTCCCGGTAGGCTGTAAGAGCACTGTGCAGAGCGAGTTGTTTCTTAGCATCCCAAAGAGCTGGAAGCAAGATGCTTTTTGGCCCAACTCGCCCTTTGTAAAGAAGCCTTCACGTTGTGGCTTTCAGCTCTAGGGCCGTGTAGCACGCCCAGAGCAGAAGTTCTACTTCAGCCAGATCAGGCCTGCAAAGAAACTGCGTTTCACAGGCCTTTGTAAGAGATGTTGCCGGTACGCTGTAAGAACACTGTGCAGAGCGAGTTGTTTCTTAGCTTCCCAAAGAGCTGGAAGCAAGATGCTTTGGGGCCCAACTCGCCCTTTGGAAAGAAGCCTGCACGTTGTGACTTTCAGCTCTAGGTCAATGTAGCACACGCAGAGCAGAAGTTCTACTTCAGCCACATCAGGCCTGCAAAGAAACTGCGTTTCACAGGCCTTTGTAAGAGATGTTCCCGGTAGGCTGTAAGAGCACTGTGCAGAGCGAGTTGTTTCTTAGCTTCCCAAAGAGCTGGAATCAAGATGCTTTGGGGCATAACTCGCCCTTTGGAAAGAAGCCTGCACGTTGTGCCTTTCAGCTCTAGGGCAATGTAGCACACCCAGAGCAGAAGTTCTACTTCAGCCAGATCAGGCCTGCAAAGAAACTCCGTTTCACAGGCCTTTTTAAGAGATGTTGCCGGTAGGTTGTAAGAGCACTGTGCAGAGCGAGTTGTTTCTTAGCTTCCCAAAGAGCTGGAAGCAAGACGCTTTGGGGCCTAACTCGCCCTTTGGAACGAAGCCTGCACGTTGTGCCTTTCAGCTCTAGGGCAATGTAGCACACGCAGAGCAGAAGTTCTACTTCAGCCAGATCAGGCCTGCAAAGAAACTCCGTTTCACAGGCCTTTGTAAGAGATGTTCCCGGTAGGCTGTAAGAGCACTGTGCAGAGCGAGTTGTTTATTAGCTTCCCAAAGAGCTGGAAGCAAGATTCATTGGGGCCCAACTCGCCCTTTGGAAAGAAGCCTGCACGTTGTGCCTTTCCGCACTAGGGCAATGTAGCACACGCAGAGCAGAAATTCTACTTCAGCCAGATCATGCCTGCAAAGAAACTGCGTTTCACAGGCCTTTGTAAGAGATGTTACTGGTAGGCTGTAAGAGCACTGTGCAGAGCGAGTTGTTTCTTAGCTTCCCAAAGAGCTGGAAGCAAGATGCTTTGGGACCCAACTCGCCCTTTGGATACAAGCCTGCACGTTGTGCCTTTCAGCTCTAGGGCAATGTAGCACACGCAGAGCCGAAGTTCTACTTCAGCCAGATCAGGCCTGCAAGGAAACTGCCTTTCACATGCCTTTGTAAGTGATGTTCCGGTAGGCTGTAAGAGCACTGTGCAGAGCGAGTTGTTTCTTAGCTTCCCAAAGAGCTGGAAGCAAGATGCTTTGGGGCCCAACTCGCCCTTTGGAAAGAAGCCTGCACGTTGTGCCTGTCAGCTCTAGGTCAATGTAGCACACGCAGAGCAGAAGTTCTACTTCAGCCAGATCAGGCCTGCAAAGAAACTGCGTTTCACAGGCCTTTGTAAGAAATGTTCCCAGTAGACTGTAAGAGCACTGTGCAGAGCGAGCTGTTTCTTAGCTTCCCAAAGAGCTGGAAGCAAGATAATTTGGGGCCCAACTCGCCTTTTGGAAAGAAGCCTGCACGTTGTGCCTTTCAGCTCTAGGGCAATGTAGCACACGCAGAGCAGAAGTTCTACTTCAGCCAGATCAGGCCTGCAAAGAAACTGCATTTCACAGGCCTTTGTAAGAGATGTTCCCGGTAGGCTGTAAGAGCACTGTGCAGAGCGAGTTCTTTCTTAGCTTCCCAAAGAGCTGGAAGCAAGATGCTTTGGGGCCCAACTCGCCCTTTGGATAGAAGCCTGCACGTTGTGCCTTTCAGCACTAGGGCAAAGTAGCACACGCAGAGCAGAAGTTCTACTTCAGCCAGATCAGACCTTCAAAGAAACTGCGTTTCACAGGCCTTTGTAAGAGATGTTCCCGGTAGGCTGTAAGAGCACTGTGCAGAGCGAGTTGTTTCTTAGCTTCCCAAAGAGCTGGAAGAAAGATTCATTGGGGCCCAACTCGCCCTTTGGAAAGAAGCCTGTACGTTGTGCCTTTCGGCTCAAGGGCAATGTAGCACACGCAGAGCAGAAGTTCTACTTCAGCCAGATCAGGCCTGCAAAGAAACTGCGTTTCACAGGCCTTTGTAAGAGATGTTCCCGGTAGGCTGTAAGAGCACTGTGCAGAGCGAGTTGTTTCTTAGCTTCCCAAAGAGCTGGAAGCAAGATGCTTTCGGGCCCAACTCGCCCTTGGAAAGAAGCCTGCACGTTGTGCCTTTCGGCTCTAGGGCAATGTAGCACACCCAGAGCAGAAGTTCTACTTCAGCCAGATCAGGCCTGCAAAGAAACTGCTTTTCACAGGCCTTTGTAAGTCGTGTTCCGGTAGGCTGTAAGAGCACTGTGCAGAGCGAGTTGTTTCTTAGCTTCCCAAAGAGCTGGAAGCAAGATGCTTTGGGACCCATCTCGCCCTTTGGATACAAGCCTGCACGTTGTGCCTTTCAGCTCTAGGGCAATGTAGCACACGCAGAGCCGAAGTTCTACTTCAGCCAGATCAGGCCTGCAATTAAACTGCCTTTCACATGCCTTTGTAAGTGATGTTCCGGTAGGCTGTAAGAGCACTGTGCAGAGCGAGTTGTTTCTTAGCTTCCCAAAGAGCTGGAAGCAAGATGCTTTGGGGCCCAACTCGCCCTTTGGAAAGAAGCCTGCACGTTGTGCCTTTCAGCTCTAGGTCAATGTAGAACACGCAGAGCAGAAGTTCTACTTCAGCCAGATCAGGCCTGCAAAGAAACTGCGTTTCAAAGGCCTTTGTAAGAGATGTTCCCGGTAGGCTGTAAGAGCACTGTGCAGAGCGAGTTGTTTCTTAGCTTCCCAAAGAGCTAGAAGCAAGATGCTTTGGGGCCCAATTCGCCCTTTGGAATGGAGACTGCACGTTGTGCCTTTCAGCTCTAGGGCAATGTAGCACACGCAGAGCAGAAGTTCTACTTCAGCCAGATCAGGCCTGCAATGAAACTGCGTTTCACAGGCCTTTGTAAGAGATGTTCCCGGTAGGCTGTAAGAGCACTGTGCAGAGCGAGTTCTTTCTTAGCTTCCCAAAGAGCTGGAAGCAAGATGCATTGGGTCCCAACTCGCCCTTTGGAAAGAAGCCTGCACGTTGTGCCTTTCATCTCTAGGGCCGTGTAGCATACCCAGAGCAGAAGTTCTACTTCAGCCAGATCAGGCCTGCAAAGAAACTGCGTTTCACAGGCCTTTGTAAGAGATGTTGCCGGTAGGCTGTAAGAGCACTGTGCAGAGCGAGTTGTTTCTTAGCTTCCGAAAGAGCTGGAAGCAAGACGCTTTGGGGCCTAACTCGCCCTTTGGAACGAAGCCTGCACATTGTGCCTTTCAGCTCTAGGGCAATGTAGCACACGCAGAGCAGAAGTTCTACTTCAGCCAGATCAGGCCTGCAAAGAAACTCCGTTTCACAGGCCTTTGTAAGAGATGTTCCCGGTAGGCTGTAAGAGCACTGTGCAGAGCGAGTTGTTTCTTAGCTTCCCATAGAGCTGGAAGCAAGATTCATTGGGGCCCAACTCGCCCTTTGGAAAGAAGCCTGCACGTTGTGGCTTTCAGCTCTAGGGCAATGTAGCACACGCAGAGCAGAAGTTCTTCAGCCAGATCAGGCCTTCAAAGAAACTGCGTTTCACAGGCCTTTGTAAGAGATGTTCCCGGTAGGCTGTAAGAGCACTGTGCAGAGAGAGTTGTTTCTTAGCTTCCCAAAGAGCTGGAAGCAAGATTCATTGGGGCCCAACTCGCCCTTTGGAAAGAAGCCTGCACGTTGTGCCTTTCCGCTCTAGGGCAATGTAGCACACGCAGAGCAGAAGTTCTACTTCAGCCAGATCAGGCCTGCAAAGAAACTGCGTTTCACAGGCCTTTGTAAGAGATGTTCCCGGTAGGCTGTAAGAGCACTGTGCAGAGCGAGTTGTTTCTTAGCTTCCCAAAGAGCTGGAAGCAAGATGCTTTGGGGCCCAACTCGCCCTTTGGACACAAGCCTGCACGTTGTGCCTTTCAGCTCTAGGGCAATGTAGCACACGCAGAGCCGAAGTTCTACTTCAGCCAGATCAGGCCTGCACGGAAACTGCCTTTCACATGCCTTTGTAAGTGATGTTCCGGTAGGCTGTAAGAGCACTGTGCAGAGCGAGTTGTTTCTTAGCTTCCCAAAGAGCTGGAAGCAAGATGCTTTGGGGCCCAACTCGCCTTTTGGAACGAAGCCTGCACGTTGTGCCTTTCAGCTCTAGGGCAAGGTAGCACACCCAGAGCAGAAGTTCTACTTCAGCCAGATCAGGCCTGCAAAGAAACTGCGTTTCACAGGCCTTTGTAAGAGATGTTCCCGGTAGGCTGTAAGAGCACTGTGCAGAGCGAGTTGTTTCTTAGCTTCCCAAAGAGCTGGAAGCAAGATGCTTTGTTGCCCAACTCGCCCTTTGGAAAGAAGCCTGCACGTTGTGCCTTTCAGCTCTAGGGCCGTGTACCACACTCAGAGCCGAAGTTCTACTTCAGCCAGGTCAGGCCTGCAAGGAAACTGCCTTTCACATGCCTTTGTAAGTGATGTTCCGGTAGGCTGTAAGAGCACTGTGCAGAGCGAGTTGTTTCTTAGCTTCCCAAAGAGCTGGAAGCAAGATGCTTTGGGGCCAAACTCGCCCTTTGGAAAGAAGCCTGCACGTTGTGCCTTTCAGCTCTAGGTCAATGTAGCACACGCAGAGCAGAAGTTCTACTTCAGCCAGATCAGGCCTGCAAAGAAACTGCGTTTCACAGGCCTTTGTAAGAGATGTTCCCGGTAGGCTGTAAGAGCACTGTGCAGAGCGAGTTGTTTCTTAGCATCCCAAAGAGCTGGAAGCAAGATGCTTTTTGGCCCAACTCGCCCTTTGTAAAGAAGCCTTCACGTTGTGGCTTTCAGCTCTAGGGCCGTGTAGCACGCCCAGAGCAGAAGTTCTACTTCAGCCAGATCAGGCCTGCAAAGAAACTGCGTTTCACAGGCCTTTGTAAGAGATGTTGCCGGTACGCTGTAAGAACACTGTGCAGAGCGAGTTGTTTCTTAGCTTCCCAAAGAGCTGGAAGCAAGATGCTTTGGGGCCCAACTCGCCCTTTGGAAAGAAGCCTGCACGTTGTGACTTTCAGCTCTAGGTCAATGTAGCACACGCAGAGCAGAAGTTCTACTTCAGCCACATCAGGCCTGCAAAGAAACTGCGTTTCACAGGCCTTTGTAAGAGATGTTCCCGGTAGGCTGTAAGAGCACTGTGCAGAGCGAGTTGTTTCTTAGCTTCCCAAAGAGCTGGAATCAAGATGCTTTGGGGCATAACTCGCCCTTTGGAAAGAAGCCTGCACGTTGTGCCTTTCAGCTCTAGGGCAATGTAGCACACCCAGAGCAGAAGTTCTACTTCAGCCAGATCAGGCCTGCAAAGAAACTCCGTTTCACAGGCCTTTGTAAGAGATGTTGCCGGTAGGTTGTAAGAGCACTGTGCAGAGCGAGTTGTTTCTTAGCTTCCCAAAGAGCTGGAAGCAAGACGCTTTGGGGCCTAACTCGCCCTTTGGAACGAAGCCTGCACGTTGTGCCTTTCAGCTCTAGGGCAATGTAGCACACGCAGAGCAGAAGTTCTACTTCAGCCAGATCAGGCCTGCAAAGAAACTCCGTTTCACAGGCCTTTGTAAGAGATGTTCCCGGTAGGCTGTAAGAGCACTGTGCAGAGCGAGTTGTTTATTAGCTTCCCAAAGAGCTGGAAGCAAGATTCATTGGGGCCCAACTCGCCCTTTGGAAAGAAGCCTGCACGTTGTGCCTTTCCGCACTAGGGCAATGTAGCACACGCAGAGCAGAAGTTCTACTTCAGCCAGATCATGCCTGCAAAGAAACTGCGTTTCACAGGCCTTTGTAAGAGATGTTACTGGTAGGCTGTAAGAGCACTGTGCAGAGCGAGTTGTTTCTTAGCTTCCCAAAGAGCTGGAAGCAAGATGCTTTGGGACCCAACTCGCCCTTTGGATACAAGCCTGCACGTTGTGCCTTTCAGCTCTAGGGCAATGTAGCACACGCAGAGCCGAAGTTCTACTTCAGCCAGATCAGGCCTGCAAGGAAACTGCCTTTCACATGCCTTTGTAAGTGATGTTCCGGTAGGCTGTAAGAGCACTGTGCAGAGCGAGTTGTTTCTTAGCTTCCCAAAGAGCTGGAAGCAAGATGCTTTGGGGCCCAACTCGCCCTTTGGAAAGAAGCCTGCACGTTGTGCCTGTCAGCTCTAGGTCAATGTAGCACACGCAGAGCAGAAGTTCTACTTCAGCCAGATCAGGCCTGCAAAGAAACTGCGTTTCACAGGCCTTTGTAAGAAATGTTCCCAGTAGACTGTAAGAGCACTGTGCAGAGCGAGCTGTTTCTTAGCTTCCCAAAGAGCTGGAAGCAAGATAATTTGGGGCCCAACTCGCCTTTTGGAAAGAAGCCTGCACGTTGTGCCTTTCAGCTCTAGGGCAATGTAGCACACGCAGAGCAGAAGTTCTACTTCAGCCAGATCAGGCCTGCAAAGAAACTGCATTTCACAGGCCTTTGTAAGAGATGTTCCCGGTAGGCTGTAAGAGCACTGTGCAGAGCGAGTTCTTTCTTAGCTTCCCAAAGAGCTGGAAGCAAGATGCTTTGGGGCCCAACTCGCCCTTTGGATAGAAGCCTGCACGTTGTGCCTTTCAGCACTAGGGCAAAGTAGCACACGCAGAGCAGAAGTTCTACTTCAGCCAGATCAGACCTTCAAAGAAACTGCGTTTCACAGGCCTTTGTAAGAGATGTTCCCGGTAGGCTGTAAGAGCACTGTGCAGAGCGAGTTGTTTCTTAGCTTCCCAAAGAGCTGGAAGAAAGATTCATTGGGGCCCAACTCGCCCTTTGGAAAGAAGCCTGTACGTTGTGCCTTTCGGCTCAAGGGCAATGTAGCACACGCAGAGCAGAAGTTCTACTTCAGCCAGATCAGGCCTGCAAAGAAACTGCGTTTCACAGGCCTTTGTAAGAGATGTTCCCGGTAGGCTGTAAGAGCACTGTGCAGAGCGAGTTGTTTCTTAGCTTCCCAAAGAGCTGGAAGCAAGATGCTTTCGGGCCCAACTCGCCCTTGGAAAGAAGCCTGCACGTTGTGCCTTTCGGCTCTAGGGCAATGTAGCACACCCAGAGCAGAAGTTCTACTTCAGCCAGATCAGGCCTGCAAAGAAACTGCTTTTCACAGGCCTTTGTAAGTCGTGTTCCGGTAGGCTGTAAGAGCACTGTGCAGAGCGAGTTGTTTCTTAGCTTCCCAAAGAGCTGGAAGCAAGATGCTTTGGGACCCATCTCGCCCTTTGGATACAAGCCTGCACGTTGTGCCTTTCAGCTCTAGGGCAATGTAGCACACGCAGAGCCGAAGTTCTACTTCAGCCAGATCAGGCCTGCAATTAAACTGCCTTTCACATGCCTTTGTAAGTGATGTTCCGGTAGGCTGTAAGAGCACTGTGCAGAGCGAGTTGTTTCTTAGCTTCCCAAAGAGCTGGAAGCAAGATGCTTTGGGGCCCAACTCGCCCTTTGGAAAGAAGCCTGCACGTTGTGCCTTTCAGCTCTAGGTCAATGTAGAACACGCAGAGCAGAAGTTCTACTTCAGCCAGATCAGGCCTGCAAAGAAACTGCGTTTCAAAGGCCTTTGTAAGAGATGTTCCCGGTAGGCTGTAAGAGCACTGTGCAGAGCGAGTTGTTTCTTAGCTTCCCAAAGAGCTAGAAGCAAGATGCTTTGGGGCCCAATTCGCCCTTTGGAATGGAGACTGCACGTTGTGCCTTTCAGCTCTAGGGCAATGTAGCACACGCAGAGCAGAAGTTCTACTTCAGCCAGATCAGGCCTGCAATGAAACTGCGTTTCACAGGCCTTTGTAAGAGATGTTCCCGGTAGGCTGTAAGAGCACTGTGCAGAGCGAGTTCTTTCTTAGCTTCCCAAAGAGCTGGAAGCAAGATGCATTGGGTCCCAACTCGCCCTTTGGAAAGAAGCCTGCACGTTGTGCCTTTCATCTCTAGGGCCGTGTAGCATACCCAGAGCAGAAGTTCTACTTCAGCCAGATCAGGCCTGCAAAGAAACTGCGTTTCACAGGCCTTTGTAAGAGATGTTGCCGGTAGGCTGTAAGAGCACTGTGCAGAGCGAGTTGTTTCTTAGCTTCCGAAAGAGCTGGAAGCAAGACGCTTTGGGGCCTAACTCGCCCTTTGGAACGAAGCCTGCACATTGTGCCTTTCAGCTCTAGGGCAATGTAGCACACGCAGAGCAGAAGTTCTACTTCAGCCAGATCAGGCCTGCAAAGAAACTCCGTTTCACAGGCCTTTGTAAGAGATGTTCCCGGTAGGCTGTAAGAGCACTGTGCAGAGCGAGTTGTTTCTTAGCTTCCCATAGAGCTGGAAGCAAGATTCATTGGGGCCCAACTCGCCCTTTGGAAAGAAGCCTGCACGTTGTGGCTTTCAGCTCTAGGGCAATGTAGCACACGCAGAGCAGAAGTTCTTCAGCCAGATCAGGCCTTCAAAGAAACTGCGTTTCACAGGCCTTTGTAAGAGATGTTCCCGGTAGGCTGTAAGAGCACTGTGCAGAGAGAGTTGTTTCTTAGCTTCCCAAAGAGCTGGAAGCAAGATTCATTGGGGCCCAACTCGCCCTTTGGAAAGAAGCCTGCACGTTGTGCCTTTCCGCTCTAGGGCAATGTAGCACACGCAGAGCAGAAGTTCTACTTCAGCCAGATCAGGCCTGCAAAGAAACTGCGTTTCACAGGCCTTTGTAAGAGATGTTCCCGGTAGGCTGTAAGAGCACTGTGCAGAGCGAGTTGTTTCTTAGCTTCCCAAAGAGCTGGAAGCAAGATGCTTTGGGGCCCAACTCGCCCTTTGGACACAAGCCTGCACGTTGTGCCTTTCAGCTCTAGGGCAATGTAGCACACGCAGAGCCGAAGTTCTACTTCAGCCAGATCAGGCCTGCACGGAAACTGCCTTTCACATGCCTTTGTAAGTGATGTTCCGGTAGGCTGTAAGAGCACTGTGCAGAGCGAGTTGTTTCTTAGCTTCCCAAAGAGCTGGAAGCAAGATGCTTTGGGGCCCAACTCGCCTTTTGGAACGAAGCCTGCACGTTGTGCCTTTCAGCTCTAGGGCAAGGTAGCACACCCAGAGCAGAAGTTCTACTTCAGCCAGATCAGGCCTGCAAAGAAACTGCGTTTCACAGGCCTTTGTAAGAGATGTTCCCGGTAGGCTGTAAGAGCACTGTGCAGAGCGAGTTGTTTCTTAGCTTCCCAAAGAGCTGGAAGCAAGATGCTTTGTTGCCCAACTCGCCCTTTGGAAAGAAGCCTGCACGTTGTGCCTTTCAGCTCTAGGGCCGTGTACCACACTCAGAGCCGAAGTTCTACTTCAGCCAGGTCAGGCCTGCAAGGAAACTGCCTTTCACATGCCTTTGTAAGTGATGTTCCGGTAGGCTGTAAGAGCACTGTGCAGAGCGAGTTGTTTCTTAGCTTCCCAAAGAGCTGGAAGCAAGATGCTTTGGGGCCAAACTCGCCCTTTGGAAAGAAGCCTGCACGTTGTGCCTTTCAGCTCTAGGTCAATGTAGCACACGCAGAGCAGAAGTTCTACTTCAGCCAGATCAGGCCTGCAAAGAAACTGCGTTTCACAGGCCTTTGTAAGAGATGTTCCCGGTAGGCTGTAAGAGCACTGTGCAGAGCGAGTTGTTTCTTAGCATCCCAAAGAGCTGGAAGCAAGATGCTTTTTGGCCCAACTCGCCCTTTGTAAAGAAGCCTTCACGTTGTGGCTTTCAGCTCTAGGGCCGTGTAGCACGCCCAGAGCAGAAGTTCTACTTCAGCCAGATCAGGCCTGCAAAGAAACTGCGTTTCACAGGCCTTTGTAAGAGATGTTGCCGGTACCCTGTAAGAACACTGTGCAGAGCGAGTTGTTTCTTAGCTTCCCAAAGAGCTGGAAGCAAGATGCTTTGGGGCCCAACTCGCCCTTTGGAAAGAAGCCTGCACGTTGTGACTTTCAGCTCTAGGTCAATGTAGCACACGCAGAGCAGAAGTTCTACTTCAGCCACATCAGGCCTGCAAAGAAACTGCGTTTCACAGGCCTTTGTAAGAGATGTTCCCGGTAGGCTGTAAGAGCACTGTGCAGAGCGAGTTGTTTCTTAGCTTCCCAAAGAGCTGGAATCAAGATGCTTTGGGGCATAACTCGCCCTTTGGAAAGAAGCCTGCACGTTGTGCCTTTCAGCTCTAGGGCAATGTAGCACACCCAGAGCAGAAGTTCTACTTCAGCCAGATCAGGCCTGCAAAGAAACTCCGTTTCACAGGCCTTTGTAAGAGATGTTGCCGGTAGGTTGTAAGAGCACTGTGCAGAGCGAGTTGTTTCTTAGCTTCCCAAAGAGCTGGAAGCAAGACGCTTTGGGGCCTAACTCGCCCTTTGGAACGAAGCCTGCACGTTGTGCCTTTCAGCTCTAGGGCAATGTAGCACACGCAGAGCAGAAGTTCTACTTCAGCCAGATCAGGCCTGCAAAGAAACTCCGTTTCACAGGCCTTTGTAAGAGATGTTCCCGGTAGGCTGTAAGAGCACTGTGCAGAGC
Organism: Equus caballus; assembly: GCF_041296265.1. Taxonomy (NCBI): domain Eukaryota; kingdom Metazoa; phylum Chordata; class Mammalia; order Perissodactyla; family Equidae; genus Equus; species Equus caballus. The sequence continues at coordinate 49,590,112 of NC_091688.1, read as the reverse complement.
GAGTTGTTTATTAGCTTCCCAAAGAGCTGGAAGCAAGATTCATTGGGGCCCAACTCGCCCTTTGGAAAGAAGCCTGCACGTTGTGCCTTTCCGCACTAGGGCAATGTAGCACACGCAGAGCAGAAGTTCTACTTCAGCCAGATCATGCCTGCAAAGAAACTGCGTTTCACAGGCCTTTGTAAGAGATGTTACTGGTAGGCTGTAAGAGCACTGTGCAGAGCGAGTTGTTTCTTAGCTTCCCAAAGAGCTGGAAGCAAGATGCTTTGGGACCCAACTCGCCCTTTGGATACAAGCCTGCACGTTGTGCCTTTCAGCTCTAGGGCAATGTAGCACACGCAGAGCCGAAGTTCTACTTCAGCCAGATCAGGCCTGCAAGGAAACTGCCTTTCACATGCCTTTGTAAGTGATGTTCCGGTAGGCTGTAAGAGCACTGTGCAGAGCGAGTTGTTTCTTAGCTTCCCAAAGAGCTGGAAGCAAGATGCTTTGGGGCCCAACTCGCCCTTTGGAAAGAAGCCTGCACGTTGTGCCTGTCAGCTCTAGGTCAATGTAGCACACGCAGAGCAGAAGTTCTACTTCAGCCAGATCAGGCCTGCAAAGAAACTGCGTTTCACAGGCCTTTGTAAGAAATGTTCCCAGTAGACTGTAAGAGCACTGTGCAGAGCGAGCTGTTTCTTAGCTTCCCAAAGAGCTGGAAGCAAGATGCTTTGGGGCCCAACTCGCCTTTTGGAAAGAAGCCTGCACGTTGTGCCTTTCAGCTCTAGGGCAATGTAGCACACGCAGAGCAGAAGTTCTACTTCAGCCAGATCAGGCCTGCAAAGAAACTGCATTTCACAGGCCTTTGTAAGAGATGTTCCCGGTAGGCTGTAAGAGCACTGTGCAGAGCGAGTTCTTTCTTAGCTTCCCAAAGAGCTGGAAGCAAGATGCTTTGGGGCCCAACTCGCCCTTTGGATAGAAGCCTGCACGTTGTGCCTTTCAGCACTAGGGCAAAGTAGCACACGCAGAGCAGAAGTTCTACTTCAGCCAGATCAGACCTTCAAAGAAACTGCGTTTCACAGGCCTTTGTAAGAGATGTTCCCGGTAGGCTGTAAGAGCACTGTGCAGAGCGAGTTGTTTCTTAGCTTCCCAAAGAGCTGGAAGAAAGATTCATTGGGGCCCAACTCGCCCTTTGGAAAGAAGCCTGTACGTTGTGCCTTTCGGCTCAAGGGCAATGTAGCACACGCAGAGCAGAAGTTCTACTTCAGCCAGATCAGGCCTGCAAAGAAACTGCGTTTCACAGGCCTTTGTAAGAGATGTTCCCGGTAGGCTGTAAGAGCACTGTGCAGAGCGAGTTGTTTCTTAGCTTCCCAAAGAGCTGGAAGCAAGATGCTTTCGGGCCCAACTCGCCCTTGGAAAGAAGCCTGCACGTTGTGCCTTTCGGCTCTAGGGCAATGTAGCACACCCAGAGCAGAAGTTCTACTTCAGCCAGATCAGGCCTGCAAAGAAACTGCTTTTCACAGGCCTTTGTAAGTCGTGTTCCGGTAGGCTGTAAGAGCACTGTGCAGAGCGAGTTGTTTCTTAGCTTCCCAAAGAGCTGGAAGCAAGATGCTTTGGGACCCATCTCGCCCTTTGGATACAAGCCTGCACGTTGTGCCTTTCAGCTCTAGGGCAATGTAGCACACGCAGAGCCGAAGTTCTACTTCAGCCAGATCAGGCCTGCAATTAAACTGCCTTTCACATGCCTTTGTAAGTGATGTTCCGGTAGGCTGTAAGAGCACTGTGCAGAGCGAGTTGTTTCTTAGCTTCCCAAAGAGCTGGAAGCAAGATGCTTTGGGGCCCAACTCGCCCTTTGGAAAGAAGCCTGCACGTTGTGCCTTTCAGCTCTAGGTCAATGTAGAACACGCAGAGCAGAAGTTCTACTTCAGCCAGATCAGGCCTGCAAAGAAACTGCGTTTCAAAGGCCTTTGTAAGAGATGTTCCCGGTAGGCTGTAAGAGCACTGTGCAGAGCGAGTTGTTTCTTAGCTTCCCAAAGAGCTGGAAGCAAGATGCTTTGGGGCCCAATTCGCCCTTTGGAATGGAGACTGCACGTTGTGCCTTTCGGCTCTAGGGCAATGTAGCACACGCAGAGCAGAAGTTCTACTTCAGCCAGATCAGGCCTGCAATGAAACTGCGTTTCACAGGCCTTTGTAAGAGATGTTCCCGGTAGGCTGTAAGAGCACTGTGCAGAGCGAGTTCTTTCTTAGCTTCCCAAAGAGCTGGAAGCAAGATGCATTGGGGCCCAACTCGCCATTTGGAAAGAAGCCTGCACGTTGTGTCTTTCATCTCTAGGGCCGTGTAGCATACCCAGAGCAGAAGTTCTACTTCAGCCAGATCAGGCCTGCAAAGAAACTGCGTTTCACAGGCCTTTGTAAGAGATGTTGCCGGTAGGCTGTAAGAGCACTGTGCAGAGCGAGTTGTTTCTTAGCTTCCCAAAGAGCTGGAAGCAAGACGCTTTGGGGCCTAACTCGCCCTTTGGAACGAAGCCTGCACATTGTGCCTTTCAGCTCTAGGGCAATGTAGCACACGCAGAGCAGAAGTTCTACTTCAGCCAGATCAGGCCTGCAAAGAAACTCCGTTTCACAGGCCTTTGTAAGAGATGTTCCCGGTAGGCTGTAAGAGCACTGTGCAGAGCGAGTTGTTTCTTAGCTTCCCATAGAGCTGGAAGCAAGATTCATTGGGGCCCAACTCGCCCTTTGGAAAGAAGCCTGCACGTTGTGCCTTTCCGCACTAGGGCAATGTAGCACACGCAGAGCAGAAGTTCTAGTTCAGCCAGATCAGGCCTGCAAAGAAACTGCGTTTCACAGGCCTTTGTAAGAGATGTTCCCGGTAGGCTGTAAGAGCACTGTGCAGAGCGAGTTGTTTCTTAGCTTCCCAAAGAGCTGGAAGCAAGATGCTTTGGGGCCCAACTCGCCCTTGGAAAGAAGCCTGCACGTTGTGCCTTTCGGCTGTAGGGCAATGTAGCAGACCCAGAGCAGAAGTTCTACTTCAGCCAGATCAGGCCTGCAAAGAAACTGCATTTCACAGGCCTTAGTAAGTGATGTTCCGGTAGGCTGTAAGAGCACTGTGCAGAGCGAGTTGTTTCTTAGCTTCCCAAAGAGCTGGAAGCAAGATGCTTTGGGGCCTAACTCGCCCTTTGGAAAGAAGCCTGCACGTTGTGCCTTTCAGCTCTAGGGCCATGTAGCACACGCAGAGCCGAAGTTCTACTTCAGCCAGATTAGGCCTGCAAGGAAACTGACTTTCAGATGCCTTTGTAAGTGATGTTCCGATAGGCTGTAAGAGCACTGTGCAGAGCGAGTTGTTTCTTAGCTTCCCAAAGAGCTGGAAGCAAGATGCTTTGGGGCCCAACTCGCCCTTTGGAAAGAAGCCTGCACGTTGTGCCTTTCAGCTCTAGGGCCATGTAGAACACCCAGAGCAGAAGTTCTACTTCAGCCAGATCAGGCCTGCAAAGAAACTCCGTTTCATAGGCCTTTGTAAGAGATGTTCCCGGTAGGCTGTAAGAGCACTGTGCAGAGCGAGTTGTTTCTTAGCTTCCCAAAGAGCTGGAAGCAAGATGCTTGGGGCCCAACTCGCCCTTTGGAAAGAAGCCTGCACGTTGTGCCTTTCAGCTCTAGGGCAATGTAGCACACCCAGAGCAGAAGTTCTACTTCAGCCAGATCAGGCCTGCAAAGAAACTTCGTTTCACAGGCCTTTGTAAGAGATGTTCCCGGTAGGCTGTAAGAGCACTGTGCAGAGCGAGTTGTTTCTTAGCTTCCCAAAGAGCTGGAAGCAAGATGCTTTGGGGCCCAACTCGCCCTTTGGAAAGAAGCCTGCACGTTGTGCCTTTCAGCTCTAGGTCAATGTAGCACACCCAGAGCAGAAGTTCTACTTCAGCCAGATCAGGCCTGCAAAGAAACTGCGTTTCACAGGCCTATGTAAGAGATGTTCCCGGTAGGCTGTAAGAGCACTGTGCAGAGCGAGTTGTTTCTTAGCTTCCCAAAGAGCTGGAAGCAAGACGCATTGGGGCCCAACTCGCACTTTGGAAAGAAGCCTGCACGTTGTGCCTTTCAGCTCTAGGGCAATGTAGCACACGCAGAGCCGAAGTTCTACTTTAGCCAGATCAGGCCTGCAAGGAAACTGCCTTTCACCTGAATTTTGTAAGTGATGTTCCGGTAGGCTGTAAGAGCACTGTGCAGAGCGAGTTGTTTCTTAGCTTCCCAAAGAGCTGGAAGCAAGATGCTTTGGGGCCCAACTCGCCCTTTGGAAAGAAGCCTGCACGTTGTGCCTTTCAGCTCTAGGGCAATGTAGCACACGCAGAGCAGAAGTTCTACTTCAGCCAGATCAGGCCTGCAAAGAAACTGCGTTTCACAGGTTTTGTAAGAGATGTTCCCGGTAGGCTGTAAGAGCACTGTGCAGAGCGAGTTGTTTCTTAGCTTCCCAAAGAGCTGGAAGCAAGACGCATTGGGGCCCAACTCGCCCTTTGGAAAGAAGCCTGCACGTTGTGCCTTTCAGCTCTAGGGCAATGTAGCACACGCAGAGCCGAAGTTCTACTTCAGCCAGATCAGACCTGCAAGGAAACTGCCTTTCACATGCCTTTTGTAAGTGATGTTCCGGTAGGCTGTAAGAGCACTGTGCAGAGCGAGTTGTTTCTTAGCTTCCCAAAGAGCTGGAAGCAAGATGCTTTGGGGCCGAACTCGCCCTTTGGATAGAAGCCTGCACAGTGTACCTTTCAGCACTAGGGCAATGTAGCACACGCAGAGCAGAAGTTTTACTTCAGCCAGATCAGGCCTTCAAAGAAAGTGCGTTTCACAGGCCTTTGTAAGAGATGTTCCCGGGAGGCTGTAAGAGCACTGTGCAGAGCGAGTTGTTTCTTAGCTTCCCAAAGAGCTGGAAGCAAGATTCATTGGGGCCCAACTCGCCCTGGGGAAAGAAGCCTGCACGTTGTGCCTTTCCGCTCTAGGGCAATGTAGCACACGCAGAGCAGAAGTTCTACTTCAGCCAGATCAGGCCTGCAATGAAACTGCGTTTCACAGGCCTTTGTAAGAGATGTTCCCGGTAGGCTGTAAGAGCACTGTGCAGAGCGAGTTCTTTCTTAGCTTCCCAAAGAGCTGGAAGCAAGATGCATTGGGGCCCAACTCGCCATTTGGAAAGAAGCCTGCACGTTGTGTCTTTCATCTCTAGGGCCGTGTAGCATACCCAGAGCAGAAGTTCTACTTCAGCCAGATCAGGCCTGCAAAGAAACTGCGTTTCACAGGCCTTTGTAAGAGATGTTGCCGGTAGGCTGTAAGAGCACTGTGCAGAGCGAGTTGTTTCTTAGCTTCCCAAAGAGCTGGAAGCAAGACGCTTTGGGGCCTAACTCGCCCTTTGGAACGAAGCCTGCACATTGTGCCTTTCAGCTCTAGGGCAATGTAGCACACGCAGAGCAGAAGTTCTACTTCAGCCAGATCAGGCCTGCAAAGAAACTCCGTTTCACAGGCCTTTGTAAGAGATGTTCCCGGTAGGCTGTAAGAGCACTGTGCAGAGCGAGTTGTTTCTTAGCTTCCCATAGAGCTGGAAGCAAGATTCATTGGGGCCCAACTCGCCCTTTGGAAAGAAGCCTGCACGTTGTGCCTTTCCGCACTAGGGCAATGTAGCACACGCAGAGCAGAAGTTCTAGTTCAGCCAGATCAGGCCTGCAAAGAAACTGCGTTTCACAGGCCTTTGTAAGAGATGTTCCCGGTAGGCTGTAAGAGCACTGTGCAGAGCGAGTTGTTTCTTAGCTTCCCAAAGAGCTGGAAGCAAGATGCTTTGGGGCCCAACTCGCCCTTGGAAAGAAGCCTGCACGTTGTGCCTTTCGGCTGTAGGGCAATGTAGCAGACCCAGAGCAGAAGTTCTACTTCAGCCAGATCAGGCCTGCAAAGAAACTGCATTTCACAGGCCTTAGTAAGTGATGTTCCGGTAGGCTGTAAGAGCACTGTGCAGAGCGAGTTGTTTCTTAGCTTCCCAAAGAGCTGGAAGCAAGATGCTTTGGGGCCTAACTCGCCCTTTGGAAAGAAGCCTGCACGTTGTGCCTTTCAGCTCTAGGGCCATGTAGCACACGCAGAGCCGAAGTTCTACTTCAGCCAGATTAGGCCTGCAAGGAAACTGACTTTCAGATGCCTTTGTAAGTGATGTTCCGATAGGCTGTAAGAGCACTGTGCAGAGCGAGTTGTTTCTTAGCTTCCCAAAGAGCTGGAAGCAAGATGCTTTGGGGCCCAACTCGCCCTTTGGAAAGAAGCCTGCACGTTGTGCCTTTCAGCTCTAGGGCCATGTAGAACACCCAGAGCAGAAGTTCTACTTCAGCCAGATCAGGCCTGCAAAGAAACTCCGTTTCATACGCCTTTGTAAGAGATGTTCCCGGTAGGCTGTAAGAGCACTGTGCAGAGCGAGTTGTTTCTTAGCTTCCCAAAGAGCTGGAAGCAAGATGCTTTGGGGCCCAACTCGCCCTTTGGAAAGAAGCCTGCACGTTGTGCCTTTCAGCTCTAGGGCAATGTAGCACACCCAGAGCAGAAGTTCTACTTCAGCCAGATCAGGCCTGCAAAGAAACTGCGTTTCACAGGCCTTTGTAAGAGATGTTCCCGGTAGGCTGTAAGAGCACTGTGCAGAGCGAGTTGTTTCTTAGCTTCCCAAAGAGCTGGAAGCAAGATGCTTTGGGGCCCAACTCGCCCTTTGGAAAGAAGCCTGCACGTTGTGCCTTTCAGCTCTAGGTCAATGTAGCACACCCAGAGCAGAAGTTCTACTTCAGCCACATCAGGCCTGCAAAGAAACTGCGTTTCACAGGCCTATGTAAGAGATGTTCCCGGTAGGCTGTAAGAGCACTGTGCAGAGCGAGTTGTTTCTTAGCTTCCCAAAGAGCTGGAAGCAAGACGCATTGGGGCCCAACTCGCACTTTGGAAAGAAGCCTGCACGTTGTGCCTTTCAGCTCTAGGGCAATGTAGCACACGCAGAGCCGAAGTTCTACTTTAGCCAGATCAGGCCTGCAAGGAAACTGCCTTTCACCTGAATTTTGTAAGTGATGTTCCGGTAGGCTGTAAGAGCACTGTGCAGAGCGAGTTGTTTCTTAGCTTCCCAAAGAGCTGGAAGCAAGATGCTTTGGGGCCCAACTCGCCCTTTGGAAAGAAGCCTGCACGTTGTGCCTTTCAGCTCTAGGGCAATGTAGCACACGCAGAGCAGAAGTTCTACTTCAGCCAGATCAGGCCTGCAAAGAAACTGCGTTTCACAGGTTTTGTAAGAGATGTTCCCGGTAGGCTGTAAGAGCACTGTGCAGAGCGAGTTGTTTCTTAGCTTCCCAAAGAGCTGGAAGCAAGACGCATTGGGGCCCAACTCGCCCTTTGGAAAGAAGCCTGCACGTTGTGCCTTTCAGCTCTAGGGCAATGTAGCACACGCAGAGCCGAAGTTCTACTTCAGCCAGATCAGACCTGCAAGGAAACTGCCTTTCACATGCCTTTTGTAAGTGATGTTCCGGTAGGCTGTAAGAGCACTGTGCAGAGCGAGTTGTTTCTTAGCTTCCCAAAGAGCTGGAAGCAAGATGCTTTGGGGCCGAACTCGCCCTTTGGATAGAAGCCTGCACAGTGTAACTTTCAGCACTAGGGCAATGTAGCACACGCAGAGCAGAAGTTTTACTTCAGCCAGATCAGGCCTTCAAAGAAAGTGCGTTTCACAGGCCTTTGTAAGAGATGTTCCTGGTAGGCTGTAAGAGCACTGTGCAGAGCGAGTTGTTTCTTAGCTTCCCAAAGAGCTGGAAGCAAGATTCATTGGGGCCCAACTCGCCCTGGGGAAAGAAGCCTGCACGTTGTGCCTTTCCGCTCTAGGGCAATGTAGCACACGCAGAGCAGAAGTTCTACTTCAGCCAGATCAGGCCTGCAAAGAAACTGCGTTTCACAGGCCTTTGTAAGAGATGTTCCCGGTAGGCTGTAAGAGCACTGTGCAGAGCGAGTTGTTTCTTAGCTTCCCAAAGAGCTGGAAGCAAGATGCTTTGGGGCCCAACTCGCCCTTGGAAAGAAGCCTGCACTTTGTGCCTTTCGGCTCTAGGGCAATGTAGCACACGTAGAGCAGAAGTTCTACTTCAGCCAGATCAGGCCTGCAAAGAAACTGCATTTCGCAGGCCTTTGTAAGTGATGATCCGGTAGGCTGTAAGAGCACTGTGCAGATCGACTTTTTTCTTATCTTCCCAAAGAGCTGGAAGCAAGATGCTTTGGGGCCCAACTCGCACTTTGGAAAGAAGCCTGCACGCTGTGCCTTTCAGCTCTAGGGCAATGTAGCACACCCAGAGCAGAAGTTCTACTTCAGCCAGATCAGGCCTGCAAAGAAACTGCGTTTCACAGGCCTTTGTAAGAGATGTTGCCGGTAGGCTGTAAGAGCACTGTGCAGAGCGAGTTGTTTCTTAGCTTCCCAAAGAGCTGGAAGCAAGATGCTTTGGGGCCCAACACGCCCTTTGGATAGAAGCCTGCACGTTGCGCCTTCCAGCACTAGGGCAATGTAGCACACGCAGAGCAGAAGTTCTACTTCAGCCAGATCAGGCCTTCAAAGAAACTGCGTTTCACAGGCCTTTGTAAGAGATGTTCCCGGTAGGCTGTAAGAGCACTGTGCAGAGCGAGTTGTTTCTTAGCTTCCCAAAGAGCTGGAAGCAAGATTCATTGGGGCCCAACTCGCCCTTTGGAAAGAAGCCTGCACGTTGTGCCTTTCCGCTCTAGGGCAATGTAGCACACGCAGAGCAGAAGTTCTACTTCAGCCAGATCAGGCATGCAAAGAAACTGCGTTTCACAGGCCTTTGTAAGAGATGTTCCCGGTAGGCTGTAAGAGCACTGTGCAGAGCGAGTTGTTTCTTAGCTTCCCAAACAGCTGGAAGCAAGATGCTTTGGGGCCCAACTCGCCCTTGGAAAGAAGCCTGCACGTTGTGCCTTTCGGCTCTAGGGCAATGTAGCACACCCAGAGCAGAAGTTCTACTTCAGCCAGATCAGGCCTGCAAAGAAACTGCGTTTCACAGGCCATTGTAAGAGATGTTCCCGGTAGGCTGTAAGAGCACTGTGCAGAGCGAGTTGTTTCTTAGCTTCCCAAAGAGCTGGAAGCAAGATGCTTTGGGGCCCAACTCGCCCTTTGGAAAGAAGCCTGCACGTTGTGCCTTTCAGCTCTAGGGCAATGTGGCACACGCAGAGCAGAAGTTCTACTTCAGCCAGATCATGCTTGCAAAGAAATTGCGTTTCACCGGCCTTTGTAAGAGATGTTACTGGTAGGCTGTAAGAGCACTGTGCAGAGCGAGTTGTTTCTTCGCTTCCCAAAGAGCTGGAAGCAAGATGCTTTGGGACCCAACTCGCCCTTTGGATACAAGCCTGCACGTTGTGCCTTTCAGCTCTAGGGCAATGTAGCACACGCAGAGCCGAAGTTCTACTTCAGCCAGATCAGGCCTGCAAGGAAACTGCCTTTCACATGCCTTTGTAAGTGATGTTCCGGTAGGCTGTAAGAGCACTGTGCAGAGCGAGTTGTTTCTTAGCTTCCCAAAGAGCTGGAAGCAAGATGCTTTGGGGCCCAACTCGCCCTTTGGAAAGAAGCCTGCACGTTGTGCCTGTCAGCTCTAGGTCAATGTAGCACACGCAGAGCAGAAGTTCTACTTCAGCCAGATCAGGCCTGCAAAGAAACTGCGTTTCACAGGCCTTTGTAAGAAATGTTCCCGGTAGACTGTAAGAGCACTGTGCAGAGCGAGCTGTTTCTTAGCTTCCCATAGAGCTGGAAGCAAGATAATTTGGGGCCCAACTCGTCTTTTGGAAAGAAGCCTGCACGTTGTGCCTTTCAGCTCTAGGGCAATGTAGCACACGCAGAGCAGAAGTTCTACTTCAGCCAGATCAGGCCTGCAAAGAAACTGCGTTTCACAGGCCTTTGTAAGAGATGTTCCCGGTAGGCTGTAAGAGCACTGTGCAGAGCGAGTTGTTTCTTAGCTTCCCAAAGAGCTGGAAGCAAGATGCTTTGGGGCCCAACTCGCCCTTTGGATAGAAGCCTGCACGTTGTGCCTTTCAGCACTAGGGCAAAGTAGCACACGCAGAGCAGAAGTTCTACTTCAGCCAGATCAGGCCTTCAAAGAAACTGCGTTTCACAGGCCTTTGTAAGAGATGTTCCCGGTAGGCTGTAAGAGCACTGTGCAGAGCGAGTTGTTTCTTAGCTTCCCAAAGAGCTGGAAGAAAGATTCATTGGGGCCCAACTCGCCCTTTGGAAAGAAGCCTGTACGTTGTGCCTTTCGGCTCAAGGGCAATGTAGCACACGCAGAGCAGAAGTTCTACTTCAGCCAGATCAGGCCTGCAAAGAAACTGCATTTCACAGGCCTTTGTAAGAGATGTTCCCGGTAGGCTGTAAGAGCACTGTGCAGAGCGAGTTGTTTCTTAGCTTCCCAAAGAGCTGGAAGCAAGATGCTTTCGGGCCCAACTCGCCCTTGGAAAGAGCCTGCACGTTGTGCCTTTCGGCTCTAGGGCAATGTAGCACACCCAGAGCAGAAGTTCTACTTCAGCCAGATCAGGCCTGCAAAGAAACTGCTTTTCACAGGCCTTTGTAAGTCGTGTTCCGGTAGGCTGTAAGAGCACTGTGCAGAGCGAGTTGTTTCTTAGCTTCCCAAAGAGCTGGAAGCAAGATGCTTTGGGACCCATCTCGCCCTTTGGATACAAGCCTGCACGTTGTGCCTTTCAGCTCTAGGGCAATGTAGCACACGCAGAGCCGAAGTTCTACTTCAGCCAGATCAGGCCTGCAATTAAACTGCCTTTCACATGCCTTTGTAAGTGATGTTCCGGTAGGCTGTAAGAGCACTGTGCAGAGCGAGTTGTTTCTTAGCTTCCTAAAGAGCTGGAAGCAAGATGCTTTGGGGCCCAACTCGCCCTTTGGAAAGAAGCCTGCACGTTGTGCCTTTCAGCTCTAGGTCAATGTAGAACACGCAGAGCAGAAGTTCTACTTCAGCCAGATCAGGCCTGCAAAGAAACTGCGTTTCAAAGGCCTTTGTAAGAGATGTTCCCGGTAGGCTGTAAGAGCACTGTGCAGAGCGAGTTGTTTCTTAGCTTCCCAAAGAGCTGGAAGCAAGATGCTTTGGGGCCCAATTCGCCCTTTGGAATGGAGACTGCACGTTGTGCCTTTCAGCTCTAGGGCAATGTAGCACACGCAGAGCAGAAGTTCTACTTCAGCCAGATCAGGCCTGCAATGAAACTGCGTTTCACAGGCCTTTGTAAGAGATGTTCCCAGTAGGCTGTAAGAGCACTGTGCAGAGCGAGTTGTTTCTTAGCTTCCCAAAGAGCTGGAAGCAAGATGCATTGGGGCCCAACTCGCCATTTGGAAAGAAGCCTGCACGTTGTGTCTTTCATCTCTAGGGCCGTGTAGCATACCCAGAGCAGAAGTTCTACTTCAGCCAGATCAGGCCTGCAAAGAAACTGCATTTCACAGGCATTTCTAAGAGATGTTCACGGTAGGCTGTAAGAGCACTGTGCAGAGCGAGTTGTTTCGTAGCTTCCCAAAGAACTGGAAGCAAGATGCTTTGGGGCCCAACTCGCCCTTGGAAAGAAGCCTGCACGTTGTGCCTTTCGGCTGTAGGGCAATGTAGCACACCCAGAGCAGAAGTTCTACTTCAGCCAGATCAGGCCTGCAAAGAAACTGCGTTTCACAGGCCTTTGTAAGAGATGTTCCCGGTAGGCTGTAAGAGCACTGTGCAGAGCGAGTTGTTTCTTAGCTTCCCAAAGAGCTGGAAGCAAGATGCTTTGGGGCCCAACTCGCCCTTTGGAAAGAAGCCTGCACGTTGTGCCTTTCAGCTCTAGGGCAATGTAGCACACCCAGAGCAGAAGTTCTACTTCAGCCAGATCAGGCCTGCAAAGAAACTGCGTTTCACAGGCCTATGTAAGAGATGTTCCCGGTAGGCTGTAAGAGCACTGTGCAGAGCGAGTTGTTTCTTAGCTTCCCAAAGAGCTGGAAGCAAGACGCATTGGGGCCCAACTCGCACTTTGGAAAGAAGCCTGCACGTTGTGCCTTTCAGCTCTAGGGCAATGTAGCACACGCAGAGCCGAAGTTCTACTTTAGCCAGATCAGGCCTGCAAGGAAACTGCCTTTCACATGAATTTTGTAAGTGATGTTCCGGTAGGCTGTAAGAGCACTGTGCAGAGCGAGTGGTTTCTTAGCTTCCCAAAGAGCTGGAAGCAAGATGCTTTGGGGCCCAACTCGCCCTTTGGAAAGAAGCCTGCACGTTGTGCCTTTCAGCTCTAGGGCAATGTAGCACACGCAGAGCAGAAGTTCTACTTCAGCCAGATCAGGCCTGCAAAGAAACTGCGTTTCACAGGTTTTGTAAGAGATGTTCCCGGTAGGCTGTAAGAGCACTGTGCAGAGCGAGTTGTTTCTTAGCTTCCCAAAGAGCTGGAAGCAAGACGCATTGGGGCCCAACTCGCCCTTTGGAAAGAAGCCTGCACGTTGTGCCTTTCAGCTCTAGGGCAATGTAGCACACGCAGAGCCGAAGTTCTACTTCAGCCAGATCAGACCTGCAAGGAAACTGCCTTTCACATGCCTTTTGTAAGTGATGTTCCTGTAGGCTGTAAGAGCACTGTGCAGAGCGAGTTGTTTCTTAGCTTCCCAAAGAGCTGGAAGCAAGATGCTTTGGGGCCGAACTCGCCCTTTGGATAGAAGCCTGCACAGTGTACCTTTCAGCACTAGGGCAATGTAGCACACGCAGAGCAGAAGTTTTACTTCAGCCAGATCAGGCCTTCAAAGAAAGTGCGTTTCACAGGCCTTTGTAAGAGATGTTCCTGGTAGGCTGTAAGAGCACTGTGCAGAGCGAGTTGTTTCTTAGCTTCCCAAAGAGCTGGAAGCAAGATTCATTGGGGCCCAACTCGCCCTGTGGAAAGAAGCCTGCACGTTGTGCCTTTCCGCTCTAGGGCAATGTAGCACACGCAGAGCAGAAGTTCTACTTCAGCCAGATCAGGCCTGCAAAGAAACTGCGTTTCACAGGCCTTTGTAAGAGATGTTCCCGGTAGGCTGTAAGAGCACTGTGCAGAGCGAGTTGTTTCTTAGCTTCCCAAAGAGCTGGAAGCAAGATGCTTTGGGGCCCAACTCGCCCTTGGAAAGAAGCCTGCACTTTGTGCCTTTCGGCTCTAGGGCAATGTAGCACACGTAGAGCAGAAGTTCTACTTCAGCCAGATCAGGCCTGCAAAGAAACTGCATTTCGCAGGCCTTTGTAAGTGATGATCCGGTAGGCTGTAAGAGCACTGTGCAGATCGACTTTTTTCTTATCTTCCCAAAGAGCTGGAAGCAAGATGCTTTGGGGCCCAACTCGCACTTTGGAAAGAAGCCTGCACGCTGTGCCTTTCAGCTCTAGGGCAATGTAGCACACCCAGAGCAGAAGTTCTACTTCAGCCAGATCAGGCCTGCAAAGAAACTGCGTTTCACAGTCCTTTGTAAGAGATGTTCCCGGTAGGCTGTAAGAGCACTGTGCAGAGCGAGTTGTTTCTTAGCTTCCCAAACAGCTGGAAGCAAGATGCTTTGGGGCCCAACTCGCCCTTGGAAAGAAGCCTGCACGTTGTGCCTTTCGGCTCTAGGGCAATGTAGCACACCCAGAGCAGAAGTTCTACTTCAGCCAGATCAGGCCTGCAAAGAAACTGCGTTTCACAGGCCATTGTAAGAGATGTTCCCGGTAGGCTGTAAGAGCACTGTGCAGAGCGAGTTGTTTCTTAGCTTCCCAAAGAGCTGGAAGCAAGATGCTTTGGGGCCCAACTCGCCCTTTGGAAAGAAGCCTGCACGTTGTGCCTTTCAGCTCTAGGGCAATGTGGCACACGCAGAGCAGAAGTTCTACTTCAGCCAGATCATGCTTGCAAAGAAACTGCGTTTCACCGGCCTTTGTAAGAGATGTTACTGGTAGGCTGTAAGAGCACTGTGCAGAGCGAGTTGTTTCTTAGCTTCCCAAAGAGCTGGAAGCAAGATGCTTTGGGACCCAACTCGCCCTTTGGATACAAGCCTGCACGTTGTGCCTTTCAGCTCTAGGGCAATGTAGCACACGCAGAGCCGAAGTTCTACTTCAGCCAGATCAGGCCTGCAAGGAAACTGCCTTTCACATGCCTTTGTAAGTGATGTTCCGGTAGGCTGTAAGAGCACTGTGCAGAGCGAGTTGTTTCTTAGCTTCCCAAAGAGCTGGAAGCAAGATGCTTTGGGGCCCAACTCGCCCTTTGGAAAGAAGCCTGCACGTTGTGCCTGTCAGCTCTAGGTCAATGTAGCACACGCAGAGCAGAAGTTCTACTTCAGCCAGATCAGGCCTGCAAAGAAACTGCGTTTCACAGGCCTTTGTAAGAAATGTTCCCGGTAGACTGTAAGAGCACTGTGCAGAGCGAGCTGTTTCTTAGCTTCCCAAAGAGTTGGAAGCAAGATAATTTGGGGCCCAACTCGCCTTTTGGAAAGAAGCCTGCACGTTGTGCCTTTCAGCTCTAGGGCAATGTAGCACACGCAGAGCAGAAGTTCTACTTCAGCCAGATCAGGCCTGCAAAGAAACTGCGTTTCACAGGCCTTTGTAAGAGATGTTCCCGGTAGGCTGTAAGAGCACTGTGCAGAGCGAGTTGTTTCTTAGCTTCCCAAAGAGCTGGAAGCAAGATGCTTTGGGGCCCAACTCGCCCTTTGGATAGAAGCCTGCACGTTGTGCCTTTCAGCACTAGGGCAAAGTAGCACACGCAGAGCAGAAGTTCTACTTCAGCCAGATCAGGCCTTCAAAGAAACTGCGTTTCACAGGCCTTTGTAAGAGATGTTCCCGGTAGGCTGTAAGAGCACTGTGCAGAGCGAGTTGTTTCTTAGCTTCCCAAAGAGCTGGAAGAAAGATTCATTGGGGCCCAACTCGCCCTTTGGAAAGAAGCCTGTACGTTGTGCCTTTCGGCTCAAGGGCAATGTAGCACACGCAGAGCAGAAGTTCTACTTCAGCCAGATCAGGCCTGCAAAGAAACTGCGTTTCACAGGCCTTTGTAAGAGATGTTCCCGGTAGGCTGTAAGAGCACTGTGCAGAGCGAGTTGTTTCTTAGCTTCCCAAAGAGCTGGAAGCAAGATGCTTTCGGGCCCAACTCGCCCTTGGAAAGAAGCCTGCACGTTGTGCCTTTCGGCTCTAGGGCAATGTAGCACACCCAGAGCAGAAGTTCTACTTCAGCCAGATCAGGCCTGCAAAGAAACTGCTTTTCACAGGCCTTTGTAAGTCGTGTTCCGGTAGGCTGTAAGAGCACTGTGCAGAGCGAGTTGTTTCTTAGCTTCCCAAAGAGCTGGAAGCAAGATGCTTTGGGGCCCAACTCGCCCTTTGGAAAGAAGCCTGAACGTTGTGCCTTTCAGCTCTAGGGCAATGTAGCACACGCAGAGCAGAAGTTCTACTTCAGCCAGATCAGGCCTGCAAAGAAACTGCGTTTCACAGGCCTTTGTAAGAGATGTTCCCGGTAGGCTGTAAGAGCACTGTGCAGAGCGAGTTGTCTCTTAGCTTCCCAAAGAGCTGGAAGCAAGATGCTTTGGTGCCCAACTCGCACTTTGGAAAGAAGCCTGCACGTTGTGCCTTTCAGCTCTAGGGCAATGTAGCACACGCAGAGCAGAAGTTCTACTTCAGCCAGATCAGGCCTGCAAAGAAACTGCGTTTCACAGGTTTTGTAAGAGATGTTCCTGGTAGGCTGTAAGAGCACTGTGCAGAGCGAGTTGTTTCTTAGCTTCCCAAAGAGCTGGAAGCAAGACGCATTGGGGCCCAACTCGCCCTTTGGAAAGAAGCCTGCACGTTGTGCCTTTCAGCTCTAGGGCAATGTAGCACACGCAGAGCCGAAGTTCTACTTCAGCCAGATCAGGCCTGCAAGGAAACTGCCTTTCACATGCCTTTTGTAAGTGATGTTCCGGTAGGCTGTAAGAGCACTGTGCAGAGCGAGTTGTTTCTTAGCTTCCCAAAGAGCTGGAAGCAAGATGCTTTGGAGCCCAACTCGCCCTTTGGAAAGAAGCCTGCACGTTGTGCCTTTCAGCTCTAGGTCAATGTAGCACACGCAGAGCAGAATTTCTACTTCAGCCAGATCAGGCCTGCAAAGAAACTGCGTTTCAGAGGCGTTTGTAAGAGATGTTCCCGGTAGGTGTAAGAGCACTGTGCAGAGCGAGTTGTTTCTTAGCTTCCCAAAGAGCTGGAAGCAAGATGCTTTGGGGCCGAACTCGCCCTTTGGATAGAAGCCTGCACAGTGTGCCTTTCAGCACTAGGGCAATGTAGCACACGCAGAGCAGAAGTTTTACTTCAGCCAGATCAGGCCTTCAAAGAAAGTGCGTTTCACAGGCCTTTGTAAGAGATGTTCCTGGTAGGCTGTAAGAGCACTGTGCAGATCGACTTTTTTCTTATCTTCCCAAAGAGCTGGAAGCAAGATGCTTTGGGGCCCAACACGCCCTTTGGAAAGAAGCCTGCACGTTGTTCCTTTCAGCTCTAGGGCAATGTAGCACACGCAGAGCCGAAGTTCTACTTCAGCCAGATCAGGCCTGCAAAGAAACAGCGTTTCACAGGCCTTTGTAATAGATGTACCCGGTAGGCTGTAAGAGAACTGTGCAGAGCGAGTTGTTTCTTAGCTTCCCAAAGAGCTGGAAGCAAGATGCTTTGGGACCCAACTCGCCCTTTCGATACAAGCCTGCACGTTGTGCCTTTCAGCTCTAGGGCAATGTAGCACACGGAGAGCCGAAGTTCTACTTCAGCCAGATCAGGCCTGCAAATAAACTGCCTTTCACATGCCTTTGTAAGTGATGTTCCGGTAGGCTGTAAGAGCACTGTGCAGAGCGAGTTGTTTCTTAGCTTCCCAAAGAGCTGGAAGCAACATGCTTTGGGGCCCAACTCGCCTTTTGGAAAGAAGCCTGCACGTTGTGCCTTTCAGCTCTAGGGCAATGTAGCACACGCAGAGCCGAAGTTCTACCTCAGCCAGATCAGGCCTTCAAGGAAACTGCCTTTCACATGCCTTTGTAAGTGATGTTCCAGTAGGCTGTAAGAGCACTGTGCAGAGCGAGTTGTTTCTTAGCTTCAGAAAGAGCAGGAAGCAAGATGCTTTGGGGCCCAAATCGCCCTTTGGAAAGAAGCCTTCACGTTGTGCCCTTCAGCTCTAGGGCCGTGTAGCACACCCAGCGCAGAAGTTCTACTTCAGCCAGATCAGGCCTGCAAAGAAACTGCGTTTCACAGGCCTTTGTAAGAGATGTTCCCGGTAGGCTGTAAGAGCACTGTGCAGAGCGAGTTGTCACTTAGCTTCCCAAAGAGCTGGAAGCAAGATGCTTTGGGGCCCAACTCGCCCTTTGGAAAGAAGCCTGCACGTTGTTCCTTTCAGCTCTAGGGCAATGTAGCACACCCAAAGCAGAAGTTCTACTTCAGCCAGATCAGGCCTTCAAGGAAACTGCTTTTCAAATGCCTTTGTTAGTGATGTTCCGGTAGGCTGTAAGAGCACTGTGCAGAGCGAGTTGTTTCTTAGCTTCCCAAAGAGCTGGAAGCAAGATGCTTTGGGGCCCAACTCGCCCTTTGGAAAGAAGCCTGCACGTTGTGCCTTTCAGCTCTAGGTCAATGTAGCACACGCAGAGCAGAAGTTCTACTTCAGCCAGACCAGGCCTGCAAAGAAACTCCGTTTCACAGGCCTTTGTAAGAGATGTTCCCGGTAGGCTGTAAGAGCACTGTGCAGAGCGAGTTGTCTCTTAGCTTCCCAAAGAGCTTGAAGCAAGATGCTTTGGGGCCCAACTCGCCCTTTGGAAAGAAGCCTGCACGTTGTGCCTTTCAGCTCTAGGGCAATGCAGCACACCCAGAGCAGAAGTTCTACTTCAGCCAGATCAGGCCTGCAAAGAAACTGCGTTTCACAGGCCTTTGTAAGAGATGTTCCCGGTAGGCTGTAAGAGCACTCCGCAGAGCGAGTTGTTTCTTAGCTTCCCAAAGAGCTGGAAGCAAGATGCTTTGGGGCCCAACTCGCCCTTTGGAAAGAAGCCTGCACGTTGTTCCTTTCAGCTCGAGGGCAATGTAGCACACCCAGAGCAGAAGTTCTACTTCAGCCAGATCAGGCCTGCAAAGAAACTGCGTTTCACAGGCCTCTGTAAGAGATGTTCCCGGTAGGCTGTAAGAGCACTGCGCAGAGCGAGTTGTTTCTTAGCTTCCCAAAGAGCTGGAAGCAAGATGCTTTGGGGCCCAACTCGCCCTTGGAAAGAAGCCTGCACGTTGTGCCTTTCGGCTGTAGGGCAATGTAGCACACCCAGAGCAGAAGTTCTACTTCAGCCAGATCAGGCCTGCAAAGAAACTGCATTTTACAGGCCTTAGTAAGTGATGTTCCGGTAGGCTGTAAGAGCACTGTGCAGAGCGAGTTGTTTCTTAGCTTCCCAAAGAGCTAGAAGCAAGATGCTTTGGGGCCCAACTCGCCCTTTGGACACAAGCCTGCACGTTGTGCCTTTCAGCTCTAGGGCAATGTAGCACACGCAGAGCCGAAGTTCTACTTCAGCCAGATTAGGCCTGCAAGGAAACTGACTTTCAGATGCCTTTGTAAGTGATGTTCCGATAGGCTGTAAGAGCACTGTGCAGAGCGAGTTGTTTCTTAGCTTCCCAAAGAGCTGGAAGCAAGATGCTTTGGGGCCCAACTCGCCCTTTGGAAAGAAGCCTGCACGTTGTGCCTTTCAGCTCTGGGGCAATGTAGCACACCCAGAGCAGAAGTTCTACTTCAGCCAGATCAGGCCTGCAAAGAAACTGCGTTTCACAGGGCTTTGTAAGAGATGTTCCCGGTAGGCTGTAAGAGCACTGTGCAGAGCGAGTTGTTTCTTAGCTTCCCAAAGAGCTGGAAGCAAGATGCTTTGTTGCCCAACTCGCCCTTTGGAAAGACGCCTGCACGTTGGGCCTTTCAGCTCTAGGGCCATGTAGAACACCCAGAGCAGAAGTTCTACTTCAGCCAGATCAGGCCTGCAAAGAAACTGCGTTTCATAGGCCTTTGTAAGAGATGTTCCCGGTAGGCTGTAAGAGCACTGTACAGAGCGAGTTGTTTCTTAGCTTCCCAAAGAGCTGGAAGCAAGATGCTTTGGGGCCCAACTCGCCCTTTGGAAAGAAGCCTGCACGTTGTGCCTTTCAGCTCTAGGGCAATGTAGCACACCCAGAGCAGAAGTTCTACTTCAGCCAGATCAGGCCTGCAAAGAAACTGCGTTTCACAGGCCTTTGTAAGACATGTTCCCGGTAGGCTGTAAGAGCACTGTGCAGAGCGAGTTGTTTCTTAGCTTCCCAAAGAGCTGGAAGCAAGATGCTTTGGGGCCCAACTCGCCCTTTGGAAAGAAGCCTGCACGTTGTGCCTTTCAGCTCTAGGTCAATGTAGCACACCCAGAGCAGAAGTTCTACTTCAGCCAGATCAGGCCTGCAAAGAAACTGCGTTTCACAGGCCTTTGTAAGAGATGTTCCCGGTAGGCTGTAAGAGCACTGTGCAGAGCGAGTTGTTTATTAGCTTCCCAAAGAGCTGTAAGCAAGACGCATTGGGGAGCAACTCGCACTTTGGAAAGAAGCCTGCACGTTGTGCCTTTCAGCTCTAGGGCAATGTAGCACACGCAGAGCCGAAGTTCTACTTTAGCCAGATCAGGCCTGCAAGGAAACTGCCTTTCACAGGCCTTTGTAAGAGATGTTCCCGGTAGGCTGTAAGAGCACTGTGCAGAGCGAGTTGTTTCTTAGCTTCCCAAAGAGCTGGAAGCAAGATGCTTTGGAGCCCAACTCGCCCTTTGGAAAGAAGCCTGCACGTTGTGCCTTTCAGCTCTAGGTCAATGTAGCACACGCAGAGCAGAAGTTCTACTTCAGCCAGATCAGGCCTGCAAAGAAATTGCGTTTCAGAGGCCTTTGTAAGAGATGTTCCCGGTAGGCTGTAAGAGCACTGTGCAGAGCGAGTTGTTTCTTAGATTCCCAAAGAGCTGGAAGCAAGATGCTTTGGGGCATAACTCGCCCTTTGGAAAGAAGCCTGCACGTTGTGCCTTTCAGCTCTAGGGCAATGTAGCACACCCAGAGCAGAAGTTCTACTTCAGCCAGATCAGGCCTGCAAAGAAACTCCGTTTCACGGGCCTTTGTAAGAGATGTTGCCGGTAGGCTGTAGGAGCACTGTGCAGAGCGAGTTGTTTCTTAGCTTCCCAAAGAGCTGGAAGCAAGATGCTTTGGGGCATAACTCGCCCTTTGGATACAAGCCTGCACGTTGTGCCTTTCAGCTCTAGGGCAATGTAGCACATGCAGAGCAGATTTTCTACTTCAGCCAGATCAGGCCTGCAAAGAAACTGTGTTTCACAGGCCTTTGTAAGAGATGTTCCCAGTAGGCTGTAAGAGCACTGTGCAGAGCGAGTTGTTTCTTAGCTTACCAAAGAGCTGGAAGCAAGATGCATTGGGGCCCAACTCGCCCTTTGGAAAGAAGCCTGCACGTTGTGCCTTTCATCTCTAGGGCCGTGTAGCAGACCCAGAGCAGAAGTTCTACTTCAGCCAGATCAGGCCTGCAAAGAAACTGCGTTTCACAGGCCTTTGTAAGAGATGTTCCCGGTAGGCTGTAAGAGCACTGTGCAGAGCGAGTTGTTTCTTAGCTTCCCAAAGATCTGGAAGCAAGATGCTTTGGGGCCCAACACGCCCTTTGGAAAGAAGCCTGCACATTGTGCCTTTCAGCTCTACGTCAATGTAGCACACGCAGAGCAGAAGTTCTACTACAGCCAGACCAGGCCTGCAAGGAAACTGCGTTTCACAGGCCTTTGTAAGAGATGTTCCCGGTAGGCTGTAAGAGCACTGTGCAGAGCGAGTTGTTTCTTAGCTTCCCAAAGAGCTGGAAGCAAGATGCTTTGGGGCCCAACTCGCCCTTTGGATAGAAGCCTGCACGTTGTGCCTTTCAGCTCTAGGGCAATGTAGCACACCCAGAGCAGAAGTTCTACTTCAGCCAGATCAGGCCTGCAAAGAAACTGCGTTTCACAGGCCTTTGTAAGAGATGTTCCCGGTAGGCTGTAAGAGCACTGCGCAGAGCGAGTTGTTTCTTAGCTTCCCAAAGAGCTGGAAGCAAGATGCTTTTTGGCCCATCTCGCCCTTTGGAAAGAAGCCTGCACGTTGTGCCTTTCAGCTCTAGGGCCGTGTACCACACTCAGACCGGAAGTTCTACTTCAGCCAGATCAGGACTGCAAGGAAACTGCCTTTCACATGCCTTTGTAAGTGATGTTCCGGTAGGCTGTAAGAGCACTGTGCAGAGCGAGTTGTTTCTTAGCTTCCCAAAGAGCTGGAAGCAAGATGCTTTGGAGCCCAACTCGCCCTTTGGAAAGAAGCCTGCACGTTGTGCCTTTCAGCTCTAGGTCAATGTAGCACACGCAGAGCAGAATTTCTACTTCAGCCAGATCAGGCCTGCAAAGAAACTGCGTTTCAGAGGCCTTTGTAAGAGATGTTCCCGGTAGGCTGTAAGAGCACTGTGCAGAGCGAGTTGTTTCTTAGCTTCCCAAAGAGCTGAAAGCAAGATGCTTTGGGGCCGAACTCGCCCTTTGGATAGAAGCCTGCACAGTGTGCCTTTCAGCACTAGGGCAATGTAGCACACGCAGAGCAGAAGTTTTACTTCAGCCAGATCAGGCCTTCAAAGAAAGTGCGTTTCACAGGCCTTTGTAAGAGATGTTCCTGGTAGGCTGTAAGAGCACTGTGCAGAGCGAGTTGTTTCTTAGCTTCCCAAAGAGCTAGAAGTAAGATGCTTTGGGGCCCAACTCGCCCTTTGGACACAAGCCTGCACGTTGTGCCTTTCAGCTCTGGGGCAATGTAGCACACGCAGAGCCGAAGTTCTACTTCAGCCAGATTAGGCCTCAAGGAAACTGACTTTCAGATGCCTTTGTAAGTGATGCTCCGATAGGCTGTAAGAGCACTGTGCAGAGCAAGTTGTTTCTTAGCTTCCCAAAGAGCTGGAAGCAAGATGCTTTGGGGCCCAACTCGCCCTTTGGAAAGAAGCCTGCACGTTGTGCCTTTCAGCTCTAGGGCCATGTAGAACACCCAGAGCAGAAGTTCTACTTCAGCCAGATCAGGCCTGCAAAGAAACTCCGTTTCATAGGCCTTTGTAAGAGATGTTCCCGGTAGGCTGTAAGAGCACTGTGCAGAGCGAGTTGTTTCTTAGCTTCCCAAAGAGCTGGAAGCAAGATGCTTTGGGGCCCAACTCGCCCTTTGGAAAGAAGCCTGCACGTTGTGCCTTTCAGCTCTAGGGCAATGTAGCACACCCAGAGCAGAAGTTCTACTTCAGCCAGATCAGGCCTGCAAAGAAACTGCGTTTCACAGGCCTTTGTAAGAGATGTTCCCGGTAGGCTGTAAGAGCACTGTGCAGAGCGAGTTGTTTCCTAGCTTCCCAAAGAGCTGGAAGCAAGATGCTTTGTTGCCCAACTCGCCCTTTGGAAAGACGCCTGCACGTTGTGCCTTTCAGCTCTAGGGCCATGTAGAACACCCAGAGCAGAAGTTCTACTTCAGCCAGATCAGGCCTGCAAAGAAACTCCGTTTCATAGGCCTTTGTAAGAGATGTTCCCGGTAGGCTGTAAGAGCACTGTACAGAGCGAGTTGTTTCTTAGCTTCCCAAAGAGCTGGAAGCAAGATGCTTTGGGGCCCAACTCGCCCTTTGGAAAGAAGCCTGCACGTTGTGCCTTTCAGCTCTAGGGCAATGTAGCACACCCAGAGCAGAAGTTCTACTTCAGCCAGATCAGGCCTGCAAAGAAACTGCGTTTCACAGGCCTTTGTAAGAGATGTTCCCGGTAGGCTGTAAGAGCACTGCGCAGAGCGAGTTGTTTCTTAGCTTCCCAAAGAGCTGGAAGCAAGATGCTTTGGGGCCCAACTCGCCCTTTGGAAAGAAGCCTGCACGTTGTGCCTTTCAGCTCTAGGGCAATGTAGCACACCCAGAGCAGAAGTTCTACTTCAGCCAGATCAGGCCTGCAAAGAAACTGCGTTTCACAGGCCTTTGTAAGAGATGTTCCCGGTAGGCTGTAAGAGCACTGTGCAGAGCGAGTTGTCTCTTAGCTTCCCAAAGAGCTGGAAGCAAGATGCTTTGGTGCCCAACTCGACCTTTGGAAAGAAGCCTGCACGTTGTGCCTTTCAGCTCTAGGGCAATGTAGCACACCCAGAGCAGAAGTTCTACTTCAGCCAGATCAGGCCTGCAAAGAAACTGCGTTTCACAGGCCTTTGTAAGAGATGTTCCCGGTAGGCTGTAAGAGCACTGCGCAGAGCGAGTTGTTTCTTAGCTTCCCAAAGAGCTGGAAGCAAGATGCTTTGGGGCCCAACTCGCCCTTTGGAAAGAAGCCTGCACGTTGTTCCTTTCAGCTCTAGGGCAATGTAGCACACCCAGAGCAGAAGTTCTACTTCAGCCAGATCAGGCCTGCAAAGAAACTGCGTTTCACAGGCCTTTGTAAGAGATGTTCCCGGTAGGCTGTAAGAGCACTGCGCAGAGCGAGTTGTTTCTTAGCTTCCCAAAGAGCTGGAAGCAAGATGCTTTGGGGCCCAACTTGCCCTTGGAAAGAAGCCTGCACGTTGTGCCTTTCGGCTGTAGGGCAATGTAGCACACCCAGAGCAGAAGTTCTACTTCAGCCAGATCAGGCCTGCAAAGAAACTGCATTTTACAGGCCTTAGTAAGTGATGTTCCGGTAGGCTGTAAGAGCACTGTGCAGAGCGAGTTGTTTCTTAGCTTCCCAAAGAGCTAGAAGTAAGATGCTTTGGGGCCCAACTCGCCCTTTGGACACAAGCCTGCACGTTGTGCCTTTCAGCTCTGGGGCAATGTAGCACACGCAGAGCCGAAGTTCTACTTCAGCCAGATTAGGCCTCAAGGAAACTGACTTTCAGATGCCTTTGTAAGTGATGCTCCGATAGGCTGTAAGAGCACTGTGCAGAGCAAGTTGTTTCTTAGCTTCCCAAAGAGCTGGAAGCAAGATGCTTTGGGGCCCAACTCGCCCTTTGGAAAGAAGCCTGCACGTTGTGCCTTTCAGCTCTAGGGCCATGTAGAACACCCAGAGCAGAAGTTCTACTTCAGCCAGATCAGGCCTGCAAAGAAACTCCGTTTCATAGGCCTTTGTAAGAGATGTTCCCGGTAGGCTGTAAGAGCACTGTGCAGAGCGAGTTGTTTCTTAGCTTCCCAAAGAGCTGGAAGCAAGATGCTTTGGGGCCCAACTCGCCCTTTGGAAAGAAGCCTGCACGTTGTGCCTTTCAGCTCTAGGGCAATGTAGCACACCCAGAGCAGAAGTTCTACTTCAGCCAGATCAGGCCTGCAAAGAAACTGCGTTTCACAGGCCTTTGTAAGAGATGTTCCCGGTAGGCTGTAAGAGCACTGTGCAGAGCGAGTTGTTTCCTAGCTTCCCAAAGAGCTGGAAGCAAGATGCTTTGTTGCCCAACTCGCCCTTTGGAAAGACGCCTGCACGTTGTGCCTTTCAGCTCTAGGGCCATGTAGAACACCCAGAGCAGAAGTTCTACTTCAGCCAGATCAGGCCTGCAAAGAAACTCCGTTTCATAGGCCTTTGTAAGAGATGTTCCCGGTAGGCTGTAAGAGCACTGTACAGAGCGAGTTGTTTCTTAGCTTCCCAAAGAGCTGGAAGCAAGATGCTTTGGGGCCCAACTCGCCCTTTGGAAAGAAGCCTGCACGTTGTGCCTTTCAGCTCTAGGGCAATGTAGCACACCCAGAGCAGAAGTTCTACTTCAGCCAGATCAGGCCTGCAAAGAAACTGCGTTTCACAGGCCTTTGTAAGAGATGTTCCCGGTAGGCTGTAAGAGCACTGTGCAGAGCGAGTTGTTTCTTAGCTTCCCAAAGAGCTGGAAGCAAGATGCTTTGGGGCCCAACTCGCCCTTTGGAAAGAAGCCTGCACGTTGTGCCTTTCAGCTCTAGGTCAATGTAGCACACCCAGAGCAGAAGTTCTACTTCAGCCAGATCAGGCCTGCAAACAAACTGCGTTTCACAGGCCTTTGTAAGAGATGTTCCCGGTAGGCTGTAAGAGCACTGTGCAGAGCGAGTTGTTTATTAGCTTCCCAAAGAGCTGTAAGCAAGACGCATTGGGGAGCAACTCGCACTTTGGAAAGAAGCCTGCACGTTGTGCCTTTCAGCTCTAGGGCAATGTAGCACACGCAGAGCCGAAGTTCTACTTTAGCCAGATCAGGCCTGCAAGGAAACTGCCTTTCACATGCCTTTTGTAAGTGATGTTCCGGTAGGCTGTAAAAGCACTGTGCAGAGCGAGTTGTTTCTTAGCTTCCCAAAGAGCTGGAAGCAAGATGCTTTGGAGCCCAACTCGCCCTTTGGAAAGAAGCCTGCACGTTGTGCCTTTCAGCTCTAGGTCAATGTAGCACACGCAGAGCAGAAGTTCTACTTCAGCCAGATCAGGCCTGCAAAGAAACTCGGTTTCATAGGCCTTTGTAAGAGATGTTCCCGGTAGGCTGTAAGAGCACTGTGCAGAGCGAGTTGTTTCTTAGATTCCCAAAGAGCTGGAAGCAAGATGCTTTGGGGCATAACTCGCCCTTTGGAAAGAAGCCTGCACGTTGTGCCTTTCAGTTCTAGGGCAATGTAGCACACCCAGAGCAGAAGTTCTACTTCAGCCAGATCAGGCCTGCAAAGAAACTCCGTTTCACGGGCCTTTGTAAGAGATGTTGCCGGTAGGCTGTAAGAGCACTGTGCAGAGCGAGTTGTTTCTTAGCTTCCCAAAGAGCTGGAAGCAAGATGCTTTGGGGCCCAACTCGCCCTTTGGAAAGAAGTCTGCACGTTGTGCCTTTCAGCTCTAGGGCAATGTAGCACACGCAGAGCAGAAGTTCTACTTCACCCAGATCAGGCCTGCAAAGAAACTGCGTTTCACAGGTTTTGTAAGAGATGTTCCCGGTAGGCTGTAAGAGCACTGTGCAGAGCGAGTTGTTTCTTAGCTTCCCAAAGAGCTGGAAGCAAGACGCATTGGGGCCCAACTCGCCCTTTGGAAAGAAGCCTGCACGTTGTGCCTTTCAGCTCTAGGGCAATGTAGCACACGCAGAGCCGAAGTTCTACTTCAGCCAGATCAGGCCTGCAAGGAAACTGCCTTTCACATGCCTTTTGTAAGTGATGTTCCGGTAGGCTGTAAGAGCACTGTGCAGAGCGAGTTGTTTCTTAGCTTCCCAAAGAGCTGGAAGCAAGATGCTTTGGAGCCCAACTCGCCCTTTGGAAAGAAGCCTGCACGTTGTGCCTTTCAGCTCTAGGTCAATGTAGCACACGCAGAGCAGAATTTCTACTTCAGCCAGATCAGGCCTGCAAGGAAACTGCTTTTCAAATGCCTTTGTAAGTGATGTTCCGGTAGGCTGTAAGAGCACTGTGCAGAGCGAGTTGTTTCTTAGCTTCCCAAAGAGCTGGAAGCAAGATGCTTTGGGGCCCAACTCGCCCTTTGGAAAGAAGCCTGCACGTTGTGCCTTTCAGCTCTAGGTCAATGTAGCACACGCAGAGCAGAAGTTCTACTTCAGATAGATCAGGCCTGCAAAGAAACTGCGTTTCACAGGCCTTTGTAAGAGATGTTCCCGGTAGGCTGTAAGAGCACTGTGCAGAGCGAGTTGTTTCTTAGCTTCCCAAAGAGCTGGAAGAAAGATGCTTTGGGTCCCAACTCGCCCTTTGGAAAGAAGCCTGCACGTTGTGCCTTTCCGCTCTAGGGCAATGTAGCACACGCAGAGCAGAAGTTCTACTTCAGCCAGATCAGGCCTGCAAAGAAACTGCGTTTCACAGGCCTTTGTAATAGATGTTCCCGGTATTCTGTAAGAGCACTTTGCAGAGCGAGTTGTTTGTTAGCTTTCCAAAGAGCTGGACGCAAGATGCTTTGGGGCCCAACTCGCCCTTTGGAAAGAAGCCTGCACGTTGTGCCTTTCCGCTCTAGGGCAATGTAGCACACCCAGAGCAGAAGTTCTACTTCAGCCAGATCAGGCCTGCAAAGAAACTGCGTTTCACAGGGCTTTGTAAGTGATGTTCCCGGTAGGCTGTAAGAGCACTGTGCAGAGTGAGTTGTTTCTTAGCTTCCCAAAGAGCTGGAATCAAGATGCTTTGGGGCATAACTCGCCCTTTGGATACAAGCCTGCACGTTGTGCCTTTCAGCTCTAGGGCAATGTAGCACACGCAGAGCAGAAGTTCTACTTCAGCCACATCAGGCCTGCAAAGAAACTGTGTTTCACAGGCATTTGTAAGAGATGTTCCCAGTAGGCTGTAAGAGCACAGTGCAGAGCGAGTTGTTTCTTAGCTTCCCAAAGAGCTGGAAGCAAGATGCTTTGGGACCCAACTGGCCCTTTTGATACAAGCCTGCACGTTGTGCCTTTCAGCTCTAGGGCAATGTAGCACACGCAGAGCCGAAGTTCTACCTCAGCCAGATCAGGCCTTCAAGGAAACTGCCTTTCACATGCCTTTGTAAGTGATGTTCCAGTAGGCTGTAAGAGCACTGTGCAGAGCGAGTTGTTTCTTAGCTTCCCAAAGAGCTGGAAGCAAGATGCTTTGGGGCCAAACTCGCCCTTTGGAAAGAAGCCTTCACGTTGTGCCCTTCAGCTCTAGGGCCGTGTAGCACACCCAGAGCAGAAGTTCTACTTCAGCCAGATCAGGCCTGCAAAGAAACTGCGTTTCACAGGCCTTTGTAAGAGATGTTCCCGGTAGGCTGTAAGAGCACTGCGCAGAGCGAGTTGTTTCTTAGCTTCCCAAAGAGCTGGAAGCAAGATGCTTTGGGGCCCAACTCGCCCTTTGGAAAGAAGCCTGCACGTTGTTCCTTTCAGCTCTAGGGCAATGTAGCACACCCAGAGCAGAAGTTCTACTTCAGCCAGGTCAGGCCTGCAAGGAAACTGCTTTTCAAATGCCTTTGTTAGTGAGGTTCCGGTAGGCTGTAAGAGCACTGTGCAGAGCGAGTTGTTTCTTAGCTTCCCAAAGAGCTGGAAGCAAGATGCTTTGGGGCCCAACTCGCCCTTTGGAAAGAAGCCTGCACGTTGTGCCTTTCAGCTCTAGGGCAATGTAGCACACGCAGAGCAGAGGTTCTACTTCAGCCAGATCAGGCCTGCAAAGAAACTGCGTTTCACAGGCCTTTGTAAGAGATGTTCCCGGTAGGCTGTAAGAGCACTGTGCAGAGCGAGTTGTCTCTTAGCTTCCCAAAGAGCTGGAAGCAAGATGCTTTGGTGCCCAAGTCGCCCTTTGGAAAGAAGCCTGCACGTTGTGCCTTTCAGCTCTAGGTCAATGTAGCACACGCAGAGCAGAAGTTCTGCTTCAGCCAGACCAGGCCTGCGAAGAAACTGCGTTTCACAGGCCTTTGTAAGAGATGTTCCCGGTAGGCTGTAAGAGCACTGTGCAGAGCGAGTTGTCTCTTAGCTTCCCAAAGAGCTTGAAGCAAGATGCTTTGGGGCCCAACTCGCCCTTTGGAAAGAAGCCTGCACGTTGTGCCTTTCAGCTCTAGGTCAACGTAGCACACGCAGAGCAGAAGTTCTGCTTCAGCCAGACCAGGCCTGCAAAGAAACTGCGTTTCACAGGCCTTTGTAAGAGATGTTCCCGGTAGGCTGTAAGAGCACTGTGCAGAGCGAGTTGTCTCTTAGCTTCCCAAAGAGCTTGAAGCAAGATGCTTTGGGGCCCAACTCGCCCTTTGGAAATAAGCCTGCACGTTGTGCCTTTCAGCTCTAGGGCAATGTAGCACACCCAGAGCAGAAGTTCTACTTCAGCCAGATCAGGCCTGCAAAGAAACTGCGTTTCACAGGCCTTTGTAAGAGATGTTCCCGGTAGGCTGTAAGAGCACTGCGCAGAGCGAGTTGTTTCTTAGCTTCCCAAAGAGCTGGAAGCAAGATGCTTTGGGGCCCAACTCGCCCTTTGGAAAGAAGCCTGCACGTTGTTCCTTTCAGCTCTAGGGCAATGTAGCACACCCAGAGCAGAAGTTCTACTTCAGCCAGATCAGGCCTGCAAAGAAACTGCGTTTCACAGGCCTTTGTAAGAGATGTTCCCGGTAGGCTGTAAGAGCACTTCGCAGAGCGAGTTGTTTCTTAGCTTCCCAAAGAGCTGGAAGCAAGATGCTTTGGGGCCCAACTCGCGCTTGGAAAGAAGCCTGCACGTTGTGCCTTTCGGCTGTAGGGCAATGTACCACACGCAGTGCAGAAGTTCTACTTCAGCCAGATCAGTCCTGCAAAGAAACTGCGTTTCACAGGTTTTGTAAGAGATGTTCCCGGTAGGGTGTAAGAGCACTGTGCAGAGCGAGTTGTTTCTTAGCTTCCCAAAGAGCTGGAAGCAAGATGCTTTGGGACCCAACTCGCCCTTTTGATAGAAGCCTGCACGTTGTGCCTTTCAGCTCTAGGGCAATGTAGCACACGGAGAGCCGAAGTTCTACTTCAGCCAGATCAGGCCTGCAAAGAAACTGCCTTTCACATGCCTTTGTAAGTGATGTTCCGGTAGGCTGTAAGAGCACTGTGCAGAGCGAGTTGTTTCTTAGCTTCCCAAAGAGCTGGAAGCAAGATGCTTTGGGGCCCAACTCGCCTTTTGGAAAGAAGCCTGCTCGTTGTGCCTTTCAGCTCTGGGGCAATGTAGCACACACAGAGCAGAAGTTCTACTTCAGCCAGATCAGGCCTGCAAAGAAACTGTGTTTCACAGGCCTTTGTAAGAGATATTCCCAGTAGGCTGTAAGAGCACTGTGCAGAGCGAGTTGTTTCTTAGCTTACCAAAGAGCTGGAAGCAAGATGCATTGGGGCCCAACTCGCCCTTTGGAAAGAAGCCTGCACGTTGTGCCTTTCATCTCTAGGGCCGTGTAGCAGACCCAGAGCAGAAGTTCTACTTCAGCCAGATCAGGCCTGCAAAGAAACTGCGTTTCACAGGCCTTTGTAAGAGATGTTCCCGGTAGGCTGTAAGAGCACTGTGCAGAGCGAGTTGTTTCTTAGCTTCCCAAAGATCTGGAAGCAAGATGCTTTGGGGCCCAACACGCTCTTTGGAAAGAAGCCTGCACATTGTGCCTTTCAGCTTTAGGTCAATGTGGCACACGCAGAGCAGAAGTTCTACTACAGCCAGACCAGGCCTGCAAGGAAACTGCGTTTCACAGGCCTTTGTAAGAGATGTTCCCGGTAGGCTGTAAGAGCACTGTGCAGAGCGAGTTGTTTCTTAGCTTCCCAAAGAGCTGGAAGCAAGATGCTTTGGGGCCCAACTCGCCCTTTGGATAGAAGCCTGCACGTTGTGCCTTTCAGCTCTAGGGCAATGTAGCACACCCAGAGCAGAAGTTCTACTTCAGCCAGATCAGGCCTGCAAAGAAACTGCGTTTCACAGGCCTTTGTAAGAGATGTTCCCGGTAGGCTGTAAGAGCACTGCGCAGAGCGAGTTGTTTCTTAGCTTCCCAAAGAGCTGGAAGCAAGATGCTTTTTGGCCCAACTCGCCCTTTGGAAAGAAGCCTGCACGTTGTGCCTTTCAGCTCTAGGGCCGTGTACCACACTCAGACCGGAAGTTCTACTTCAGCCAGATCAGGCCTGCAAGGAAACTGCCTTTCACATGCCTTTGTAAGTGATGTTCCGGTAGGCTGTAAGAGCACTGTGCAGAGCGAGTTGTTTCTTAGCTTCCCAAAGAGCTTGAAGCAAGATGCTTTGGAGCCCAACTCGCCCTTTGGAAAGAAGCCTGCACGTTGTGCCTTTCAGCTCTAGGTCAATGTAGCACACGCAGAGCAGAATTTCTACTTCAGCCAGATCAGGCCTGCAAAGAAACTGCGTTTCAGAGGCCTTTGTAAGAGATGTTCCCGGTAGGCTGTAAGAGCACTGTGCAGAGCGAGTTGTTTCTTAGCTTCCCAAAGAGCTGGAAGCAAGATGCTTTGGGGCCGAACTCGCCCTTTGGATAGAAGCCTGCACAGTGTGCCTTTCAGCACTAGGGCAATGTAGCACACGCAGAGCAGAAGTTTTACTTCAGCCAGATCAGGCCTTCAAAGAAAGTGCGTTTCACAGGCCTTTGTAAGAGATGTTCCTGGTAGGCTGTTAGAGCACTGTGCAGAGCGAGTTGTTTCTTAGCTTCCCAAAGAGCTGGAAGCAAGATTCCTTGGGGCCCAACTCGCCCTGTCGAAAGAAGCCTGCACGTTGTGCCTTTCCGCTCTAGGGCAATGTAGCACACGCAGAGCAGAAGTTCTACTTCAGGCAGATCAGGCCTGCAAAAAAACTGCGTTTCACAGGCCTTTGTAAGAGATGTTCCCGGTAGGCTGTAAGAGCACTGTGCAGAGCGAGTTGTTTCTTAGCTTCCCAAAGAGCTGGAAGCAAGATGCTTTGGGGCCCAACTCGCCCTTGGAAAGAAGCCTGCACTTTGTGCCTTTCGGCTCTAGGGCAATGTAGCACACGCAGAGCAGAAGTTCTACTTCAGCCAAATCAGGCCTGCAAAGAAACTGCATTTCGCAGGCCTTTGTAAGTGATGTTCCGATAGGCTGTAAGAGCACTGTGCAGAGCGAGTTGTTTCTTAGCTTCCCAAAGAGCTGGAAGCAAGATGCTTTGGGGCCCAACTCCCCCTTTGGAAAGAAGCCTTCACGTTGTGCCCTTCAGCTCTAGGGCCTTGTAGCACACCCAGCGCAGAAGTTCTACTTCAGCCAGATCAGGCCTGCAAAGAAACTGCATTTTACAGGCCTTAGTAAGTGATGTTCCGGTAGGCTGTAAGAGCACTGTGCAGAGCGAGTTGTTTCTTAGCTTCCCAAAGAGCTAGAAGCAAGATGCTTTGGGGCCCAACTCGCCCTTTGGACACAAGCCTGCACGTTGTGCCCTTCAGCTCTGGGGCAATGTAGCACACGCAGAGCCGAAGTTCTACTTCAGCCAGATTAGGCCTCAAGGAAACTGACTTTCAGATGCCTTTGTAAGTGATGCTCCGATAGGCTGTAAGAGCACTGTGCAGAGCGAGTTGTTTCTTAGCTTCCCAAAGAGCTGGAAGCAAGATGCTTTGGGGCCCAACTCGCCCTTTGGAAAGAAGCCTGCACGTTGTGCCTTTCAGCTCTAGGGCCATGTAGAACACCCAGAGCAGAAGTTCTACTTCAGCCAGATCAGGCCTGCAAAGAAACTCCGTTTCATAGGCCTTTGTAAGAGATGTTCCCGGTAGGCTGTAAGAGCACTGTGCAGAGCGAGTTGTTTCTTAGCTTCCCAAAGAGCTGGAAGCAAGATGCTTTGGGGCCCAACTCGCCCTTTGGAAAGAAGCCTGCACGTTGTGCCTTTCAGCTCTAGGGCAAAGTAGCACACCCAGAGCAGAAGTTCTACTTCAGCCAGATCAGGCCTGCAAAGAAACTGCGTTTCACAGGCCGTTGTAAGAGATGTTCCCGGTAGGCTGTAAGAGCACTGTGCAGAGCGAGTTGTTTCCTAGCTTCCCAAAGAGCTGGAAGCAAGATGCTTTGTTGCCCAACTCGCCCTTTGGAAAGACGCCTGCACGTTGTGCCTTTCAGCTCTAGGGCCATGTAGCACACCCAGAGCAGAAGTTCTACTTCAGCCAGATCAGGCCTGCAAAGAAACTCCGTTTCACGGGCCTTTGTAAGAGATGTTGCCGGTAGGCTGTAAGAGCACTGTGCAGAGCGAGTTGTTTCTTAGCTTCCCAAAGAGCTGGAAGCAAGATGCTTTGGGGCCCAACTCGCCCTTTGGAAAGAAGTCTGCACGTTGTGCCTTTCAGCTCTAGGGCAATGTAGCACACGCAGAGCAGAAGTTCTACTTCAGCCAGATCAGGCCTGCAAAGAAACTGCGTTTCACAGGTTTTGTAAGAGATGTTCCCGGTAGGCTGTAAGAGCACTGTGCAGAGCGAGTTGTTTCTTAGCTTCCCAAAGAGCTGGAAGCAAGACGCATTGGGGCCCAACTCGCCCTTTGGAAAGAAGCCTGCACGTTGTGCCTTTCAGCTCTAGGGCAATGTAGCACATGCAGAGCCGAAGTTCTACTTCAGCCAGATCAGGCCTGCAAGGAAACTGCCTTTCACATGCCTTTTGTAAGTGATGTTCCGGTAGGCTGTAAGAGCACTGTGCAGAGCGAGTTGTTTCTTAGCTTCCCAAAGAGCTGGAAGCAAGATGCTTTGGAGCCCAACTCGCCCTTTGGAAAGAAGCCTGCACGTTGTGCCTTTCAGCTCTAGGTCAATGTAGCACACGCAGAGCAGAATTTCTACTTCAGCCAGATCAGGCCTGCAAGGAAACTGCTTTTCAAATGCCTTTGTAAGTGATGTTCCGGTAGGCTGTAAGAGCACTGTGCAGAGCGAGTTGTTTCTTAGCTTCCCAAAGAGCTGGAAGCAAGATGCTTTGGGGCCCAACTCGCCCTTTGGAAAGAAGCCTGCACGTTGTGCCTTTCAGCTCTAGGTCAATGTAGCACACCCAGAGCAGAAGTTCTACTTCAGCCAGATCAGGCCTGCAAAGAAACTGCGTTTCACAGGCCTTTGTAAGAGATGTTCCCGGTAGGCTGTAAGAGCACTGTGCAGAGCGAGTTGTTTCTTAGCTTCCCAAAGAGCTGGAAGAAAGATGCTTTGGGTCCCAACTCGCCCTTTGGAAAGAAGCCTGCACGTTGTGCCTTTCCGCTCTAGGGCAATGTAGCACACGCAGAGCAGAAGTTCTACTTCAGCCAGATCAGGCCTGCAAAGAAACTGCGTTTCACAGGCCTTTGTAATAGATGTTCCCGGTAGGCTGTAAGAGCACTTTGCAGAGCGAGTTGTTTGTTAGCTTCCCAAAGAGCTGGAAGCAAGATGCTTTGGGGCATAACTCGCCCTTTGGATACAAGCCTGCACGTTGTGCCTTTCAGCTCTAGGGCAATGTAGCACACGCAGAGCAGAAGTTCTACTTCAGCCACATCAGGCCTGCAAAGAAACTGTGTTTCACAGGCATTTGTAAGAGATGTTCCCAGTAGGCTGTAAGAGCACAGTGCAGAGCGAGTTGTTTCTTAGCTTCCCAAAGAGCTGGAAGCAAGATGCTTTGGGACCCAACTGGCCCTTTTGATACAAGCCTGCACGTTGTGCCTTTCAGCTCTAGGGCAATGTAGCACACGCAGAGCCGAAGTTCTACCTCAGCCAGATCAGGCCTTCAAGGAAACTGCCTTTCACATGCCTTTGTAAGTGATGTTCCAGTAGGCTGTAAGAGCACTGTGCAGAGCGAGTTGTTTCTTAGCTTCCCAAAGAGCTGGAAGCAAGATGCTTTGGGGCCAAACTCGCCCTTTGGAAAGAAGCCTTCACGTTGTGCCCTTCAGCTCTAGGGCCGTGTAGCACACCCAGAGCAGAAGTTCTACTTCAGCCAGATCAGGCCTGCAAAGAAACTGCGTTTCACAGGCCTTTGTAAGAGATGTTCCCGGTAGGCTGTAAGAGCACTGCGCAGAGCGAGTTGTTTCTTAGCTTCCCAAAGAGCTGGAAGCAAGATGCTTTGGGGCCCAACTCGCCCTTTGGAAAGAAGCCTGCACGTTGTTCCTTTCAGCTCTAGGGCAATGTAGCACACCCAGAGCAGAAGTTCTACTTCAGCCAGGTCAGGCCTGCAAGGAAACTGCTTTTCAAATGCCTTTGTTAGTGATGTTCCGGTAGGCTGTAAGAGCACTGTGCAGAGCGCCTTGTTTCTTAGCTTCCCAAAGAGCTGGAAGCAAGATGCTTTGGGGCCCAACTCGCCCTTTGGAAAGAAGCCTGCACGTTGTGCCTTTCCGCTCTAGGGCAATGTAGCACACGCAGAGCAGAAGTTCTACTTCAGCCAGATCAGGCCTGCAAAGAAACTGCGTTTCACAGGCCTTTGTAAGAGATGTTCCCGGTAGGCTGTAAGAGCACTTCGCAGAGCGAGTTGTTTCTTAGCTTCCCAAAGAGCTGGAAGCAAGATGCTTTGGGGCCCAACTCGCCCTTGGAAAGAAGCCTGCACGTTGTGCCTTTCGGCTGTAGGGCAATGTAGCACACGCAGTGCAGAAGTTCTACTTCAGCCAGATCAGGCCTGCAAAGAAACTGCGTTTCACAGGTTTTGTAAGAGATGTTCCCGGTAGGCTGTAAGAGCACTGTGCAGAGCGAGTTGTTTCTTAGCTTCCCAAAGAGCTGGAAGCAAGATGCTTTGGGACCCAACTCGCCCTTTTGATACAAGCCTGCACGTTGTGCCTTTCAGCTCTAGGGCAATGTAGCACACGGAGAGCCGAAGTTCTACTTCAGCCAGATCAGGCCTGCAAAGAAAGTGCCTTTCACATGCCTTTGTAAGTGATGTTCCGGTAGGCTGTAAGAGCACTGTGCAGAGCGAGTTGTTTCTTAGCTTCCCAAAGAGCTGGAAGCAAGATGCTTTGGGGCCCAACTCGCCTTTTGGAAAGAAGCCTGCACGTTGTGCCTTTCAGCTCTGGGGCAATGTAGCACACACAGAGCAGAAGTTCTACTTCAGCCAGATCAGGCCTGCAAAGAAACTGCGTTTCACAGGCCTTTGGAAGAGATGTTGCCAGGAGGCTGTAAGACCACTCTGCAGAGCGAGTTGTTTCTTAGCTTCCCAAAGAGCTGGAAGCAAGATGCTTTGGGGCCCAACTCGCCCTTGGAAATAAGCCTGCACATTGTGCCTTTCAGCTCTAGGGCAATGTAGCACACCCAGAGCAGAAGTTCTACTTCAGCCAGATCAGGCCTGCAAAGAAACTGCATTTCACAGGCCTTTGTAAGTGATGTTCCGGTAGGCTGTAAGAGCACTGTGCAGATCGAGTTTTTTCTTATCTTCCCAAAGAGCTGGAAGCAAGATGCTTTTGGGCCCAACTCGCCCTTTGGAAAGAAGCCTGCACGTTGTTCCTTTCAGCTCTAGGGCAATGTAGCACACGCAGAGCAGAAGTTCTACTTCAGCCAGATCAGGCCTGCAAAGAAACAGCGTTTCACAGGCCTTTGTAAGAGATGTTCCCGGTAGGCTGTAAGAGCACAGTGCAGAGCGAGTTGTTTCTTAGCTTCCCAAAGAGCTGGAAGCAAGATGCTTTGCGACCCAACTCGCCCTTTTGATACAAGCCTGCACGTTGTGCCTTTCAGCTCTAGGGCAATGTAGCACACGCAGAGCCGAAGTTCTACCTCAGCCAGATCAGGCCTTCAAGGAAACTGCCTTTCACATGCCTTTGTAAGTGATGTTCCAGTAGGCTGTAAGAGCACTGTGCAGAGCGAGTTGTTTCTTAGCTTCCCAAAGAGCTGGAAGCAAGATGCTTTGGGGCCCAACTCGCCCTTTGGAAAGAAGCCTTCGCGTTGTGCCCTTCAGCTCTAGGGCCGTGTAGCACACCCAGAGCAGAAGTTCTACTTCAGCCAGATCAGGCCTGCAAAGAAACTGCGTTTCACAGGCCTTTGTAAGAGATGTTCCCGGTAGGCTGTAAGAGCACTGCGCAGAGCGAGTTGTTTCTTAGCTTCCCAAAGAGCTGGAAGCAAGATGCTTTGGGGCCCAACTCGCCCTTTGGAAAGAAGCCTGCACGTTGTGCCTTTCAGCTCTAGGGCAATGTAGCACACGCAGAGCAGAAGTTCTACTTCAGCCACATCAGGCCTGCAAAGAAACTGTGTTTCACAGGCATTTGTAAGAGATGTTCCCAGTAGGCTGTAAGAGCACTGTGCAGAGCGAGTTGTTTCTTAGCTTCCCAAAGAGCTGGAAGCAAGATGCATTGGGGCCCAACTCGCCATTTGGAAAGAAGCCTGCACGTTGTGCCTTTCAGCTCTAGGGCAATGTAGCACACGCAGATCAGAAGTTCTACTTCAGCCACATCAGGCCTGCAAAGAAACTGCGTGTCACAAGCCTGTGTAAGAGATGTTCCCGGTAGGTTGTAAGAGCACTGTGCAGAGCGAGTTGTTTCTTAGCTTCCCAAAGAGCTAGAAGCAAGATGCTTTGGGGCCCAACTCGCCCTTTGGAAAGAAGCCTGCACGTTGTGCCTTTCAGCTCTAGGGCAATGTAGCACACCCAAAGCAGAAGTTCTAGTTCAGCGAGATCAGGCCTGCAAAGAAACTGCGTTTCACAGGCCTTTGTAAGAGATGTTCCCGGTAGGCTGTAAGAGCACTGTGCAGAGCGACTTGTTTCGTAGCTTCCCAAAGAACTGGAAGCAAGATGCTTTGGGGCCCAACTCGCCCTTTGGAAAGAAGCCTGCATGTTGTGCCTTTCAGCTCTAGGGCAATGTAGCACACGCAGAGCAGAAGTTCTACTTCAGCCCGATCAGGCATGCAAAGAAACTGCGTTTCACAGGCCTTTGTAAGAGATGTTCCCGGTAGGCTGTAAGAGCTTGTGCAGAGCGAGTTGTTTCTTAGCTTCCCAAAGAGCTGGAAGCAAGATGCTTTTTGGCCCAACTCGCCCTTTGGAAAGAAGCCTGCACGTTGTGCCTTTCAGCTCTAGGGCCGTGTACCACACTCAGAGCCGAAGTTCTACTTCAGCCAGATCAGGCCTTCAAGGAAACTGCCTTTAACATGCCTTTGTAAGTGATGTTCCGGTAGGCTGTAAGAGCACTGTGCAGAGCGAGTTGTTTCTTAGCTTCCCAAAGAGCTGGAAGCAAGATGCTTTGGAGCCAAACTCGCCCTTTGGAAAGAAGCCTGCACGTTGTGCCTTTCAGCTCTAGGTCAATGTAGCACACGCAGAGCAGAAGTTCTACTTCAGCCAGATCAGGCCTGCAAAGAAACAGCGTTTCACAGGCCTTTGTAAGAGATGTTCCCGGTAGGCTGTAAGAGCACTGGGCAGAGCGAGTTGTTTCTTAGCTTCCCAAAGAGCTGGAAGCAAGATGCTTTTGGGCCCAACTCGCCCTTTGGAAAGAAGACTGCACATTGTGCCTTTCAGCTCTAGGGCCGTGTAGCGCACCCAGAGCAGAAGTTCTACTTCAGCCAGATCAGGCCTGCAAAGAAACTGCGTTTCACAGGCCTTTGTAAGAGATGTTCCCGGTAGTCTGTAAGAGCACTGTGCAGAGCGAGTTGTTTCTTAGCTTCCCAAAGAGCTGGAAGCAAGATGCTTTGGGGCCCAACTCGCCCTTTGGAAAGAAGCCTGCACGTTGTGCCTTTCAGCTCTAGGTCAATGTAGCACACGCAGAGCAGAAGTTCTACTACAGCCAGACCAGGCCTGCAAAGAAACTGCGTTTCACAGGCCTTTGTAAGAGATGTTCCCGGGAGGCTGTAAGAGCACTGTGCAGAGCGAGTTGTCTCTTAGCTTCCCAAAGAGCTGGAAGCAAGATGCTTTGGGGCCCAACTCGCCCTTTGGATAGAAGCCTGCACGTTGTGCCTTTCAGCTCTAGGGCAATGTAGCACACCCAGAGCAGAAGTTCTACTTCAGCCAGATCAGGCCTGCAAAGAAACTGCGTTTCACAGGCCTTTGTAAGAGATGTTCCCGGTAGGCTGTAAGAGCACTGCGCAGAGCGAGTTGTTTCTTAGCTTCCCAAAGAGCTGGAAGCAAGATGCTTTGGGGCCCAACTCGCCCTTTGGAAAGAAGCCTGCACGTTGTGCCTTTCAGCTCTAGGGCCGTGTACCACACTCAGAGCCGAAGTTCTACTTCAGCCAGATCAGGCCTGCAAGCAAACCGCCTTTCACATGCCTTTGTAAGTGATGTTCCGTTAGGCTGTAAGAGCACTGTGCAGAGCGAGTTGTTTCTTAGCTTCCCAAAGAGCTGGAAGCAAGATGCTTTGGGGCCCAACTCGCCCTTTGGAAAGAAGCCTGCACGTTGTGCCTTTCAGCTCTAGGTCAATGTAGCACACGCAGACCAGAAGTTCTACTTCAGCCAGATCAGGCCTGCAAAGAAACTGCGTTTCACAGGCCTTTGTAAGAGATGTTCCCGGTAGGCTGTAAGAGCACTGTGCAGAGCGAGTTGTTTCTTAGCTTCCCAAAGAGCTGGAAGCAAGATGCTTTGGGGCCCAATTCGCCCTTTGGAAAGAAGCCTGCACGTTGTGCCTTTCAGCTATAGGGCAATGTAGCACACGCAGAGCAGAAGTTCTACTTCAGCCAGATCAGGCCTGCAAAGAAACTGCGTTTCACAGGCCTTTGTAAGAGATGTTCCCGGTAGGCTGTAAGAGCACTGTGCAGAGCGAGTTGTTTCTTAGCTTCCCAAAGAGCTGGAAGAAAGATGCTTTGGGGCCCAACTAGCCCTTTGGAAAGAAGCCTGCACGTTGTGCCTTTCCGCTCTAGGGCAATGTAGCACACGCAGAGCAGAAGTTCTACTTCAGCCAGATCAGGCCTGCAAAGAAAATGCGTTTCACAGGCCTTTGTAATAGATGTTCCCGGTAGGCTGTAAGAGCACTTTGCAGAGCGAGTTGTTTGTTAGCTTCCCAAAGACCTGGACGCAAGATGCTTTGGGGCCCAACTCGCCCTTTGGAAAGAAGCCTGCACATTGTGCCTTTCCGCTCTAGGGCAATGTAGCACACCCAGAGCAGAAGTTCTACTTCAGCCAGATCAGGCCTGCAAAGAAACTGCGTTTCACAGGGCTTTGTAAGTGATGTTCCCGGTAGGCTGTAAGAGCACTGTGCAGAGCGAGTTGTTTCGTAGCTTCCCAAAGAACTGGAAGCAAGATGCTTTGGGGCCCAACTCGCCCTTTGGAAAGAAGCCTGCACGTTGTGCCTTTCAGCTCTAGGTCAATGTAGCACACACAGAGCAGAAGTTCTACTTCAGCCCGATCAGGCCTGCAAAGAAACTGCGTTTCACAGGCCTTTGTAAGAGATGTTGCCGGTAGGCTGTAAGAGCACTGTGCAGAGCGAGTTGTTTCTTAGCTTCCCAAAGAGCTGGAAGCAAGATGCTTTTTGGCCCAACTCGCCCTTTGGAAAGAAGCCTGCACGTTGTGCCTTTCAGAACTAGGGCCGGTGCCACACTCAGAGCCGAAGTTCTACTTCAGCCAGATCAGGCCTGCAAGGAAACTGCCTTTCACATGCCTTTGTAAGTGATGTTCCGGTAGGCTGTAAGAGCACTGTGCAGAGCGATTTGTTTCTTAGCTTCCCAAAGAGCTGGAAGCAAGATGCTTTTTGGCCCAACTCGCCCTTTGTAAAGAAGCCTTCACGTTGTGGCTTTCAGCTCTAGGGCCGTGTAGCACACCCAGAGCAGAAGTTCTACTTCAGCCAGATCTGGCCTGCAAAGAAACTGTGTTTCACAGGCCTTTGTAAGAGATGTTGCCGGTACGCTGTAAGAACACTGTGCAGAGCGAGTTGTTTCTTAGCTTCCCAAAGAGCTGGAAGCAAGATGCTTTGGGGCCCAACTCGCCCTTTGGAAAGAAGCCTGCACGTTGTGCCTTTCAGCTCTAGGTCAATGTAGCACACGCAGAGCAGAAGTTCTACTTCAGCCAGAGCAGGCCTGCAAAGAAACTGCGTTTCACAGGCCTTTGTAAGAGATGTTCCCGGTAGGCTGTAAGAGCACTGTGCAGAGCGAGTTGTTTCTTAGCTTCCCAAAGAGCTGGAAGCAAGATGCTTTGGGGCATAACTCGCCCTTTGGAAAGAAGCCTGCACGTTGTGCCTTTCAGCTCTAGGGCAATGTAGCACACCCAGAGCAGAAGTTCTACTTCAGACAGATCAGGCATGCAAAGAAACTCCGTTTCACAGGCCTTTGTAAGAGATGTTCCCGGTAGGCTGTAAGAGCACTGTGCAGAGCGAGTTGTTTCTTAGATTCCCAAAGAGCTGGAAGCAAGACGCTTTGGG
Organism: Equus caballus; assembly: GCF_041296265.1. Taxonomy (NCBI): domain Eukaryota; kingdom Metazoa; phylum Chordata; class Mammalia; order Perissodactyla; family Equidae; genus Equus; species Equus caballus. The sequence goes on along the minus strand of NC_091688.1, from coordinate 49,549,694 downwards.
GCCTAACTCGCCCTTTGGAACGAAGCCTGCACGTTGTGCCTTTCAGCTCTAGGGCAATGTAGCACACGCAGAGCAGAAGTTCTACTTCAGCCAGATCAGGCCTGCAAAGAAACTCCGTTTCACAGGCCTTTGTAAGAGATGTTCCCGGTAGGCTGTAAGAGCACTGTGCAGAGCGAGTTGTTTGTTAGCTTCCCAAAGAGCTGGAAGCAAGATTCATTGGGGCCCAACTCGCCCTTTGGAAAGAAGCCTGCACGTTGTGCCTTTCTGCACTAGGGCAATGTAGCACACGCAGAGCAGAAGTTCTACTTCAGCCAGATCAGGCCTGCAAAGAAACTGCGTTTCACAGGCCTTTGTAAGAGATGTTCCCGGTAGGCTGTAAGAGCACTGTGCAGAGAGAGTTGTTTCTTAGCTTCCCAAAGAGCTGGAAGCAAGATGCTTTGGGGCCCAACTCGCCCTTGGAAAGAAGCCTGCACGTTGTGCCTTTCGGCTCTAGGGCAATGTAGCAGACCCAGAGCAGAAGTTCTACTTCAGCCAGATCAGGCCTGCAAAGAAACTGCATTTGACAGGCCATAGTAAGTGATGTTCCGGTAGGCTGTAAGAGCACTGTGCAGAGCGAGTTGTTTCTTAGCTTCCCAAAGAGCTGGAAGCAAGATGCTTTGGGGCCTAACTCGCCCTTTGGAAAGAAGCCTGCACGTTGTGCCTTTCAGCTCTAGGGCAATGTAGCACACGCAGAGCAGAAGTTCTACTTCAGCCAGATCAGGCCTGCAAAGAAACTGCGTTTCACAGGCCTTTGTAAGAGATGTTCCCGGTAGGCTGTAAGAGCACTGTGCAGAGCGAGTTGTTTCTTAGCTTCCCAAAGAGCTGGAAGCAAGATGCTTTGGGGCCCAACTTGCCCTTTGGAAAGAGGCCTGCACGTTGTGCCTTTCCGCTCTAGGGCAATGTAGCACACGCAGAGCAGAAGTTCTACTTCAGCCAGATCAGGCCTGCAAAGAAAATGCGTTTCACAGGCCTTTGTAATAGATGTTCCCGGTAGGCTGTAAGAACACTGTGCAGAGCGAGTTGTTTCTTACCTTCCCAAAGAGCTGGAAGCAAGATGCTTTGGGGCCCAACTCGCCCTTTGGAAAGAAGCCTGCACGTTGTGCCTTTCAGCTCTACGTCAATGTAGCACACGCAGAGCAGAAGTTCTACTTCAGCCAGATCAGGCCTGCAAAGAAACTGCGTTTCACAGGCCTTTGTAAGAGATGTTCCCGGTAGGCTGTAAGAGCACTGTGCAGAGCGAGTTGTTTCTTAGCTTCCCAAAGAGCTGGAAGCAAGATGCTTTGGGGCATAACTCGCCCTTTGGAAAGAAGCCTGCCCGTTGTGCCTTTCAGCTCTAGGGCAATGTAGCACACCCAGAGCAGAAGTTCTACTTCAGACAGATCAGGCCTGCAAAGAAACTCCGTTTCACAGGCCTTTGTAAGAGATGTTCCCGGTAGGCTGTAAGAGCACTGTGCAGAGCGAGTTGTTTCTTAGCTTCCCAAAGAGCTGGAAGCAAGACGCTTTGGGGCCTAACTCGCCCTTTGGAACGAAGCCTGCACGTTGTGCCTTTCAGCTCTAGGGCAATGTAGCACACGCAGAGCAGACGTTCTACTTCAGCCAGATCAGGCCTGCAAAGAAACTCCGTTTCACAGGCCTTTGTAAGAGATGTTCCCGGTAGGCTGTAAGAGCACTGTGCAGAGCGAGTTGTTTGTTTAGCTTCCCAAAGAGCTGGAAGCAAGATGCTTTGGGGCCCAACTCGCCCTTTGGACACAAGATTGCACGTTGTGCCTTTCAGCTCTAGGGCAATGTAGCACACGCAGAGCCGAAGTTCTACTTCAGCCAGATTAGGCCTGCAAGGAAACTGCCTTTCACATGCCTTTGTAAGTGATGTTCCGATAGGCTGTAAGAGCACTGTGCAGAGCGAGTTGTTTCTTAGCTTCCCAAAGAGCTGGAAGAAAGATGCTTTGGGGCCCAACTAGCCCTTTGGAAAGAAGCCTGCACGTTGTGCCTTTCCGCTCTAGGGCAATGTAGCACACGCAGAGCAGAAGTTCTACTTCAGCCAGATCAGGCCTGCAAAGAAAATGCGTTTCACAGGCCTTTGTAATAGAAGTTCCCGGTAGGCTGTAAGAGCACTTTGCAGAGCGAGTTGTTTGTTAGCTTCCCAAAGACCTGGACGCAAGATGCTTTGGGGCCCAACTCGCCCTTTGGAAAGAAGCCTGCACATTGTGCCTTTCCGCTCTAGGGCAATGTAGCACACCCAGAGCAGAAGTTCTACTTCAGCCAGATCAGGCCTGCAAAGAAACTGCGTTTCACAGGGCTTTGTAAGTGATGTTCCCGGTAGGCTGTAAGAGCACTGTGCAGAGCGAGTTGTTTCGTAGCTTCCCAAAGAACTGGAAGCAAGATGCTTTGGGGCCCAACTCGCCCTTTGGAAAGAAGCCTGCACGTTGTTCCTTTCAGCTCTAGGTCAATGTAGCACACACAGAGCAGAAGTTCTACTTCAGCCCGATCAGGCCTGCAAAGAAACTGCGTTTCACAGGCCTTTGTAAGAGATGTTGCCGGTAGGCTGTAAGAGCACTGTGCAGAGCGAGTTGTTTCTTAGCTTCCCAAAGAGCTGGAAGCAAGATGCTTTTTGGCCCAACTCGCCCTTTGGAAAGAAGCCTGCACGTTGTGCCTTTCAGAACTAGGGCCGGTGCCACACTCAGAGCCGAAGTTCTACTTCAGCCAGATCAGGCCTGCAAGGAAACTGCCTTTCACATGCCTTTGTAAGTGATGTTCCGGTAGGCTGTAAGAGCACTGTGCAGAGCGATTTGTTTCTTAGCTTCCCAAAGAGCTGGAAGCAAGATGCTTTTTGGCCCAACTCGCCCTTTGTAAAGAAGCCTTCACGTTGTGGCTTTCAGCTCTAGGGCCGTGTAGCACACCCAGAGCAGAAGTTCTACTTCAGCCAGATCTGGCCTGCAAAGAAACTGTGTTTCACAGGCCTTTGTAAGAGATGTTGCCGGTACGCTGTAAGAACACTGTGCAGAGCGAGTTGTTTCTTAGCTTCCCAAAGAGCTGGAAGCAAGATGCTTTGGGGCCCAACTCGCCCTTTGGAAAGAAGCCTGCACGTTGTGCCTTTCAGCTCTAGGTCAATGTAGCACACGCAGAGCAGAAGTTCTACTTCAGCCAGAGCAGGCCTGCAAAGAAACTGCGTTTCACAGGCCTTTGTAAGAGATGTTCCCGGTAGGCTGTAAGAGCACTGTGCAGAGCGAGTTGTTTCTTAGCTTCCCAAAGAGCTGGAAGCAAGATGCTTTGGGGCATAACTCGCCCTTTGGAAAGAAGCCTGCACGTTGTGCCTTTCAGCTCTAGGGCAATGTAGCACACCCAGAGCAGAAGTTCTACTTCAGACAGATCAGGCCTGCAAAGAAACTCCGTTTCACAGGCCTTTGTAAGAGATGTTCCCGGTAGGCTGTAAGAGCACTGTGCAGAGCGAGTTGTTTCTTAGCTTCCCAAAGAGCTGGAAGCAAGACGCTTTGGGGCCTAACTCGCCCTTTGGAACGAAGCCTGCACGTTGTGCCTTTCAGCTCTAGGGCAATGTAGCACACGCAGAGCAGACGTTCTACTTCAGCCAGATCAGGCCTGCAAAGAAACTCCGTTTCACAGGCCTTTGTAAGAGATGTTCCCGGTAGGCTGTAAGAGCACTGTGCAGAGCGAGTTGTTTGTTTAGCTTCCCAAAGAGCTGGAAGCAAGATGCTTTGGGGCCCAACTCGCCCTTTGGACACAAGATTGCACGTTGTGCCTTTCAGCTCTAGGGCAATGTAGCACACGCAGAGCCGAAGTTCTACTTCAGCCAGATTAGGCCTGCAAGGAAACTGCCTTTCACATGCCTTTGTAAGTGATGTTCCGATAGGCTGTAAGAGCACTGTGCAGAGCGAGTTGTTTCTTAGCTTCCCAAAGAGCTGGAAGAAAGATGCTTTGGGGCCCAACTAGCCCTTTGGAAAGAAGCCTGCACGTTGTGCCTTTCCGCTCTAGGGCAATGTAGCACACGCAGAGCAGAAGTTCTACTTCAGCCAGATCAGGCCTGCAAAGAAAATGCGTTTCACAGGCCTTTGTAATAGATGTTCCCGGTAGGCTGTAAGAGCACTTTGCAGAGCGAGTTGTTTGTTAGCTTCCCAAAGACCTGGACGCAAGATGCTTTGGGGCCCAACTCGCCCTTTGGAAAGAAGCCTGCACATTGTGCCTTTCCGCTCTAGGGCAATGTAGCACACCCAGAGCAGAAGTTCTACTTCAGCCAGATCAGGCCTGCAAAGAAACTGCGTTTCACAGGGCTTTGTAAGTGATGTTCCCGGTAGGCTGTAAGAGCACTGTGCAGAGCGAGTTGTTTCGTAGCTTCCCAAAGAACTGGAAGCAAGATGCTTTGGGGCCCAACTCGCCCTTTGGAAAGAAGCCTGCACGTTGTTCCTTTCAGCTCTAGGTCAATGTAGCACACACAGAGCAGAAGTTCTACTTCAGCCCGATCAGGCCTGCAAAGAAACTGCGTTTCACAGGCCTTTGTAAGAGATGTTGCCGGTAGGCTGTAAGAGCACTGTGCAGAGCGAGTTGTTTCTTAGCTTCCCAAAGAGCTGGAAGCAAGATGCTTTTTGGCCCAACTCGCCCTTTGGAAAGAAGCCTGCACGTTGTGCCTTTCAGAACTAGGGCCGGTGCCACACTCAGAGCCGAAGTTCTACTTCAGCCAGATCAGGCCTGCAAGGAAACTGCCTTTCACATGCCTTTGTAAGTGATGTTCCGGTAGGCTGTAAGAGCACTGTGCAGAGCGATTTGTTTCTTAGCTTCCCAAAGAGCTGGAAGCAAGATGCTTTTTGGCCCAACTCGCCCTTTGTAAAGAAGCCTTCACGTTGTGGCTTTCAGCTCTAGGGCCGTGTAGCACACCCAGAGCAGAAGTTCTACTTCAGCCAGATCTGGCCTGCAAAGAAACTGTGTTTCACAGGCCTTTGTAAGAGATGTTGCCGGTACGCTGTAAGAACACTGTGCAGAGCGAGTTGTTTCTTAGCTTCCCAAAGAGCTGGAAGCAAGATGCTTTGGGGCCCAACTCGCCCTTTGGAAAGAAGCCTGCACGTTGTGCCTTTCAGCTCTAGGTCAATGTAGCACACGCAGAGCAGAAGTTCTACTTCAGCCAGAGCAGGCCTGCAAAGAAACTGCGTTTCACAGGCCTTTGTAAGAGATGTTCCCGGTAGGCTGTAAGAGCACTGTGCAGAGCGAGTTGTTTCTTAGCTTCCCAAAGAGCTGGAAGCAAGATGCTTTGGGGCATAACTCGCCCTTTGGAAAGAAGCCTGCACGTTGTGCCTTTCAGCTCTAGGGCAATGTAGCACACCCAGAGCAGAAGTTCTACTTCAGACAGATCAGGCCTGCAAAGAAACTCCGTTTCACAGGCCTTTGTAAGAGATGTTCCCGGTAGGCTGTAAGAGCACTGTGCAGAGCGAGTTGTTTCTTAGATTCCCAAAGAGCTGGAAGCAAGACGCTTTGGGGCCTAACTCGCCCTTTGGAACGAAGCCTGCACGTTGTGCCTTTCAGCTCTAGGGCAATGTAGCACACGCAGAGCAGAAGTTCTACTTCAGCCAGATCAGGCCTGCAAAGAAACTCCGTTTCACAGGCCTTTGTAAGAGATGTTCCCGGTAGGCTGTAAGAGCACTGTGCAGAGCGAGTTGTTTGTTAGCTTCCCAAAGAGCTGGAAGCAAGATTCATTGGGGCCCAACTCGCCCTTTGGAAAGAAGCCTGCACGTTGTGCCTTTCTGCACTAGGGCAATGTAGCACACGCAGAGCAGAAGTTCTACTTCAGCCAGATCAGGCCTGCAAAGAAACTGCGTTTCACAGGCCTTTGTAAGAGATGTTCCCGGTAGGCTGTAAGAGCACTGTGCAGAGAGAGTTGTTTCTTAGCTTCCCAAAGAGCTGGAAGCAAGATGCTTTGGGGCCCAACTCGCCCTTGGAAAGAAGCCTGCACGTTGTGCCTTTCGGCTCTAGGGCAATGTAGCAGACCCAGAGCAGAAGTTCTACTTCAGCCAGATCAGGCCTGCAAAGAAACTGCGTTTGACAGGCCATAGTAAGTGATGTTCCGGTAGGCTGTAAGAGCACTGTGCAGAGCGAGTTGTTTCTTAGCTTCCCAAAGAGCTGGAAGCAAGATGCTTTGGGGCCTAACTCGCCCTTTGGAAAGAAGCCTGCACGTTGTGCCTTTCAGCTCTAGGGCAATGTAGCACACGCAGAGCAGAAGTTCTACTTCAGCCAGATCAGGCCTGCAAAGAAACTGCGTTTCACAGGCCTTTGTAAGAGATGTTCCCGGTAGGCTGTAAGAGCACTGTGCAGAGCGAGTTGTTTCTTAGCTTCCCAAAGAGCTGGAAGAAAGATGCTTTGGGGCCCAACTCGCCCTTTGGAAAGAGGCCTGCACGTTGTGCCTTTCCGCTCTAGGGCAATGTAGCACACGCAGAGCAGAAGTTCTACTTCAGCCAGATCAGGCCTGCAAAGAAAATGCGTTTCACAGGCCTTTGTAATAGATGTTCCCGGTAGGCTGTAAGAACACTGTGCAGAGCGAGTTGTTTCTTACCTTCCCAAAGAGCTGGAAGCAAGATGCTTTGGTGCCCAACTCGCCCTTTGGAAAGAAGCCTGCACGTTGTGCCTTTCAGCTCTAGGTCAATGTAGCACACCCAGAGCAGAAGTTCTACTTCAGCCAGATCAGGCCTGCAAAGAAACTGCGTTTCACAGGCCTTTGTAAGAGATGTTCCCGGTAGGCTGTAAGAGCACTGTGCAGAGCGAGTTGTTTCTTAGCTTCCCAAAGAGCTGGAAGCAAGATGCTTTCGGGCACAACTCGCCCTTTGGAATTTAGACCGCACGTTGTGCCTTTCAGCTCTAGGGCAATGTAGCACACCCAGAGCACAAGTTCTACTTCAGACAGATCAGGCCTGCAAAGAAACTGCGTTTCACAGGCCTTTGTAAGAGATGTTCCCGGTAGGCTGTAAGAGCACTGTGCAGAGCGAGTTATTTCTTAGCTTCCCAAAGAGCTGGAAGCAAGACGCTTTGGGGCCTAACTCGCCCTTTGGAACGAAGCCTGCACGTTGTGCCTTTCAGCTCTAGGGCAATGTAGCACACGCAGAGCAGACGTTCTACTTCAGCCAGATCAGGCCTGCAAAGAAACTCCGTTTCACAGGCCTTTGTAAGAGATGTTCCCGGTAGGCTGTAAGAGCACTGTGCAGAGCGAGTTGTTTCTTAGCATCCCAAAGTGCTGGAAGCAAGATGCTTTTTGGCCCAACTCGCCCTTTGTAAAGAAGCCTTCAGGTTGTGGCTTTCAGATCTAGGGCCGTGTAGCACACCCAGAGCAGAAGTTCTACTTCAGCCAGATCAGGCCTGCAAAGAAACTGTGTTCCACAGGCCTCTGTAAGAGATGTTGCCGGTACGCTGTAAGAACACTGTGCAGAGCGAGTTGTTTCTTACCTTCCCAAAGAGCTGGAAGCAAGATGCTTTGGGGCCCAACTCGCCCTTTGGACACAAGATTGCACGTTGTGCCTTTCAGCTCTAGGGCAATGTAGCACACCCAGAGCAGAAGTTCTACTTCAGCCAGATCAGGCCTGCAAAGAAACTGCGTTTCACAGGCATTTGTAATAGATGTTCCCGGTAGGCTGTAAGAGCACTGTGCAGAGCGAGTTGTTTGTCAGCTTCCCAAAGAGCTTGAAGCAAGACGCATTGGGGCCCAACTCGCCCTTTGGAAAGAAGCCTGCACGTTGTGCCTTTCAGCTCTAGGGCAATGTAGCACACGCAGAGCCGAAGTTCTACTTCAGCCAGATCAGGCCTGCAAGGAAACTGCCTTTCACATGCCTTTTGTAAGTGATGTTCCGGTAGGCTGTAAGAGCACTGTGCAGAGCGAGTTGTTTCTTAGCTTCCCAAAGAGCTGGAAGCAAGATGCTTTGGAGCCCAACTCGCCCTTTGGAAAGAAGCCTGCACGTTGTGCCTTTCAGCTCTAGGTCAATGTAGCACACGCAGAGCAGAAGTTCTACTTCAGCCAGATCAGGCCTGCAAAGAAACTGCGTTTCAGAGGCCTTTGTAAGAGATGTTCCCGGTAGGCTGTAAGAGCACTGTGCAGAGCGAGTTGTTTCTTAGCTTCCCAAAGAGCTTGAAGCAAGATGCTTTGGGGCCAAACTCGCCCTTTGGATAGAATCCTGCACAGTGCGCCTTTCAGCACTAGGGCAATGTAGCACACGCAGAGCAGAAGTTCTACTTCAGCCAGATCAGGCCTGCAAAGAAACTGCGTTTCAGAGGCCTTTTTAAGAGATGTTCCCGGTAGGCTGTAAGAGCACTGTGCAGAGCGAGTTGTTTCTTAGCTTCCCAAAGATCTGGAAGCAAGATGCTTTGGGGCCCAACTCGCCCTTTGGAAAGAAGCCTGCACGCTGTGCCTTTCATCTCTAGGGCAATGTAGCGCACCCAGAGCAGAAGTTCTACTTCAGCCAGATCAGGCCTGCAAAGAAACTGCGTTTCACAGGCCTTTGTAAGAGATGTTCCCGGTAGGCTGTAAGAGCACTGCGCAGAGCGAGTTGTTTCTTAGCTTCCCAAAGAGCTGGAAGCAAGATGCTTTTTGGCCCAACTCGCCCTTTGGAAAGAAGCCTGCACGTTGTGCCTTTCAGAACTAGGGCCGGTGCCACACTCAGAGCCGAAGTTCTACTTCAGCCAGATCAGGCCTGCAAGGAAACTGCCTTTCACATGCCTTTGTAAGTGATGTTCCGGTAGGCTGTAAGAGCACTGTGCAGAGCGATTTGTTTCTTAGCTTCCCAAAGAGCTGGAAGCAAGATGCTTTTTGGCCCAACTCGCCCTTTGTAAAGAAGCCTTCACGTTGTGGCTTTCAGCTCTAGGGCCGTGTAGCACACCCAGAGCAGAAGTTCTACTTCAGCCAGATCTGGCCTGCAAAGAAACTGTGTTTCACAGGCCTTTGTAAGAGATGTTGCCGGTACGCTGTAAGAACACTGTGCAGAGCGAGTTGTTTCTTAGCTTCCCAAAGAGCTGGAAGCAAGATGCTTTGGGGCCCAACTCGCCCTTTGGAAAGAAGCCTGCACGTTGTGCCTTTCAGCTCTAGGTCAATGTAGCACACGCAGAGCAGAAGTTCTACTTCAGCCAGAGCAGGCCTGCAAAGAAACTGCGTTTCACAGGCCTTTGTAAGAGATGTTCCCGGTAGGCTGTAAGAGCACTGTGCAGAGCGAGTTGTTTCTTAGCTTCCCAAAGAGCTGGAAGCAAGATGCTTTGGGGCATAACTCGCCCTTTGGAAAGAAGCCTGCACGTTGTGCCTTTCAGCTCTAGGGCAATGTAGCACACCCAGAGCAGAAGTTCTACTTCAGCCAGATCAGGCCTGCAAAGAAAGTGCATTAGACAGGCCTTTGTAAGAGATGTTCCCGGTAGGCTGTAAGAGCACTGTGCAGAGCGAGTTGTTTCTTAGCTTCCCAAAGAGCTGGAAGCAAGACGCTTTGGGGCCTAACTCGCCCTTTGGAACGAAGCCTGCACGTTGTGCCTTTCAGCTCTAGGGCAATGTAGCACACGCAGAGCAGACGTTCTACTTCAGCCAGATCAGGCCTGCAAAGAAACTCCGTTTCACAGGCCTTTGTAAGAGATGTTCCCGGTAGGCTGTAAGAGCACTGTGCAGAGCGAGTTGTTTGTTTAGCTTCCCAAAGAGCTGGAAGCAAGATGCTTTGGGGCCCAACTCGCCCTTTGGACACAAGATTGCACGTTGTGCCTTTCAGCTCTAGGGCAATGTAGCACACGCAGAGCCGAAGTTCTACTTCAGCCAGATTAGGCCTGCAAGGAAACTGCCTTTCACATGCCTTTGTAAGTGATGTTCCGATAGGCTGTAAGAGCACTGTGCAGAGCGAGTTGTTTCTTAGCTTCCCAAAGAGCTGGAAGAAAGATGCTTTGGGGCCCAACTAGCCCTTTGGAAAGAAGCCTGCACGTTGTGCCTTTCCGCTCTAGGGCAATGTAGCACACGCAGAGCAGAAGTTCTACTTCAGCCAGATCAGGCCTGCAAAGAAAATGCGTTTCACAGGCCTTTGTAATAGATGTTCCCGGTAGGCTGTAAGAGCACTTTGCAGAGCGAGTTGTTTGTTAGCTTCCCAAAGACCTGGACGCAAGATGCTTTGGGGCCCAACTCGCCCTTTGGAAAGAAGCCTGCACATTGTGCCTTTCCGCTCTAGGGCAATGTAGCACACCCAGAGCAGAAGTTCTACTTCAGCCAGATCAGGCCTGCAAAGAAACTGCGTTTCACAGGGCTTTGTAAGTGATGTTCCCGGTAGGCTGTAAGAGCACTGTGCAGAGCGAGTTGTTTCGTAGCTTCCCAAAGAACTGGAAGCAAGATGCTTTGGGGCCCAACTCGCCCTTTGGAAAGAAGCCTGCACGTTGTTCCTTTCAGCTCTAGGTCAATGTAGCACACACAGAGCAGAAGTTCTACTTCAGCCCGATCAGGCCTGCAAAGAAACTGCGTTTCACAGGCCTTTGTAAGAGATGTTGCCGGTAGGCTGTAAGAGCACTGTGCAGAGCGAGTTGTTTCTTAGCTTCCCAAAGAGCTGGAAGCAAGATGCTTTTTGGCCCAACTCGCCCTTTGGAAAGAAGCCTGCACGTTGTGCCTTTCAGAACTAGGGCCGGTGCCACACTCAGAGCCGAAGTTCTACTTCAGCCAGATCAGGCCTGCAAGGAAACTGCCTTTCACATGCCTTTGTAAGTGATGTTCCGGTAGGCTGTAAGAGCACTGTGCAGAGCGATTTGTTTCTTAGCTTCCCAAAGAGCTGGAAGCAAGATGCTTTTTGGCCCAACTCGCCCTTTGTAAAGAAGCCTTCACGTTGTGGCTTTCAGCTCTAGGGCCGTGTAGCACACCCAGAGCAGAAGTTCTACTTCAGCCAGATCTGGCCTGCAAAGAAACTGTGTTTCACAGGCCTTTGTAAGAGATGTTGCCGGTACGCTGTAAGAACACTGTGCAGAGCGAGTTGTTTCTTAGCTTCCCAAAGAGCTGGAAGCAAGATGCTTTGGGGCCCAACTCGCCCTTTGGAAAGAAGCCTGCACGTTGTGCCTTTCAGCTCTAGGTCAATGTAGCACACGCAGAGCAGAAGTTCTACTTCAGCCAGAGCAGGCCTGCAAAGAAACTGCGTTTCACAGGCCTTTGTAAGAGATGTTCCCGGTAGGCTGTAAGAGCACTGTGCAGAGCGAGTTGTTTCTTAGCTTCCCAAAGAGCTGGAAGCAAGATGCTTTGGGGCATAACTCGCCCTTTGGAAAGAAGCCTGCACGTTGTGCCTTTCAGCTCTAGGGCAATGTAGCACACCGAGAGCAGAAGTTCTACTTCAGACAGATCAGGCCTGCAAAGAAACTCCGTTTCACAGGCCTTTGTAAGAGATGTTCCCGGTAGGCTGTAAGAGCACTGTGCAGAGCGAGTTGTTTCTTAGATTCCCAAAGAGCTGGAAGCAAGACGCTTTGGGGCCTAACTCGCCCTTTGGAACGAAGCCTGCACGTTGTGCCTTTCAGCTCTAGGGCAATGTAGCACACGCAGAGCAGAAGTTCTACTTCAGCCAGATCAGGCCTGCAAAGAAACTCCGTTTCACAGGCCTTTGTAAGAGATGTTCCCGGTAGGCTGTAAGAGCACTGTGCAGAGCGAGTTGTTTGTTAGCTTCCCAAAGAGCTGGAAGCAAGATTCATTGGGGCCCAACTCGCCCTTTGGAAAGAAGCCTGCACGTTGTGCCTTTCTGCACTAGGGCAATGTAGCACACGCAGAGCAGAAGTTCTACTTCAGCCAGATCAGGCCTGCAAAGAAACTGCGTTTCACAGGCCTTTGTAAGAGATGTTCCCGGTAGGCTGTAAGAGCACTGTGCAGAGAGAGTTGTTTCTTAGCTTCCCAAAGAGCTGGAAGCAAGATGCTTTGGGGCCCAACTCGCCCTTGGAAAGAAGCCTGCACGTTGTGCCTTTCGGCTCTAGGGCAATGTAGCAGACCCAGAGCAGAAGTTCTACTTCAGCCAGATCAGGCCTGCAAAGAAACTGCGTTTGACAGGCCATAGTAAGTGATGTTCCGGTAGGCTGTAAGAGCACTGTGCAGAGCGAGTTGTTTCTTAGCTTCCCAAAGAGCTGGAAGCAAGATGCTTTGGGGCCTAACTCGCCCTTTGGAAAGAAGCCTGCACGTTGTGCCTTTCAGCTCTAGGGCAATGTAGCACACGCAGAGCAGAAGTTCTACTTCAGCCAGATCAGGCCTGCAAAGAAACTGCGTTTCACAGGCCTTTGTAAGAGATGTTCCCGGTAGGCTGTAAGAGCACTGTGCAGAGCGAGTTGTTTCTTAGCTTCCCAAAGAGCTGGAAGAAAGATGCTTTGGGGCCCAACTCGCCCTTTGGAAAGAGGCCTGCACGTTGTGCCTTTCCGCTCTAGGGCAATGTAGCACACGCAGAGCAGAAGTTCTACTTCAGCCAGATCAGGCCTGCAAAGAAAATGCGTTTCACAGGCCTTTGTAATAGATGTTCCCGGTAGGCTGTAAGAACACTGTGCAGAGCGAGTTGTTTCTTACCTTCCCAAAGAGCTGGAAGCAAGATGCTTTGGTGCCCAACTCGCCCTTTGGAAAGAAGCCTGCACGTTGTGCCTTTCAGCTCTAGGTCAATGTAGCACACGCAGAGCAGAAGTTCTACTTCAGCCAGATCAGGCCTGCAAAGAAACTGCGTTTCACAGGCCTTTGTAAGAGATGTTCCCGGTAGGCTGTAAGAGCACTGTGCAGAGCGAGTTGTTTCTTAGCTTCCCAAAGAGCTGGAAGCAAGATGCTTTGGGGCATAACTCGCCCTTTGGAAAGAAGCCTGCACGTTGTGCCTTTCAGCTCTAGGGCAATGTAGCACACCCAGAGCAGAAGTTCTACTTCAGACAGATCAGGCCTGCAAAGAAACTCCGTTTCACAGGCCTTTGTAAGAGATGTTCCCGGTAGGCTGTAAGAGCACTGTGCAGAGCGAGTTGTTTCTTAGCTTCCCAAAGAGCTGGAAGCAAGACGCTTTGGGGCCTAACTCGCCCTTTGGAACGAAGCCTGCACGTTGTGCCTTTCAGCTCTAGGGCAATGTAGCACACGCAGAGCAGACGTTCTACTTCAGCCAGATCAGGCCTGCAAAGAAACTCCGTTTCACAGGCCTTTGTAAGAGATGTTCCTGGTAGGCTGTAAGAGCACTGTGCAGAGCGAGTTGTTTGCTTAGCTTCCCAAAGAGCTGGAAGCAAGATGCTTTGGGGCCCAACTCGCCCTTTGGACACAAGATTGCACGTTGTGCCTTTCAGCTCTAGGGCAATGTAGCACACGCAGAGCCGAAGTTCTACTTCAGCCAGATTAGGCCTGCAAGGAAACTGCCTTTCACATGCCTTTGTAAGTGATGTTCCGATAGGCTGTAAGAGCACTGTGCAGAGCGAGTTGTTTCTTAGCTTCCCAAAGAGCTGGAAGCAAGATGCTTTTTGGCCCAACTCGCCCTTTGGAAAGAAGCCTTCACGTTGTGCCTTTCAGCTCTAGGGCCGTGTAGCACACCCAGAGCAGAAGTTCTACTTCAGCCAGATCAGGCCTGCAAAGAAACTGCGTTTCAGAGGCCTTTGTAAGAGATGTTCCCGGTAGGATGTAAGAGCACTGTGCAGAGCGAGTTGTTTCTTAGCTTCCCAAAGATCTGGAAGCAAGATGCTTTGGGGCCCAACTCGCCCTTTGGAAAGAAGCCTGCACGCTGTGCCTTTCAGCTCTAGGGCAATGTAGCACACCCAGAGCAGAAGTTCTACTTCAGCCAGATCAGGCCTGCAAAGAAACTGCGTTTCACAGGCCTTTGTAAGAGATGTTCCCGGTAGGCTCTAAGAGCACTGTGCAGAGCGAGTTGTTTGTCAGCTTCCCAAAGAGCTTGAAGCAAGACGCATTGGGGCCCAACTCGCCCTTTGGAAAGAATCCTGCACGTTGTGCCTTTCAGCTCTAGGGCAATGTAGCACACACAGAGCCGAAGTTCTACTTCAGCCAGATCAGGCCTGCAAGGAAACTGCCTTTCACATGCCTTTTGTAAGTGATGTTCCGGTAGGCTGTAAGAGCACTGTGCAGAGCGAGTTGTTTCTTAGCTTCCCAAAGAGCTGGAAGCAAGATGCTTTGGAGCCCAACTCGCCCTTTGGAAAGAAGCCTGCACGTTGTGCCTTTCAGCTCTAGGTCAATGTAGCACACGCTGAGCAGAAGTTCTACTTCAGCCAGATCAGGCCTGCAAAGAAACTGCGTTTCAGAGGCCTTTGTAAGAGATGTTCCCGGTAGGCTGTAAGAGCACTGTGCAGAGCGAGTTGTTTCTTAGCTTCCCAAAGAGCTGGAAGCAAGATGCATTGGGGCCCAACTCGCCATTTGGAAAGAAGCCTGAACGTTGTGCCTTTCAGCTCTAGGGCAATGTAGCACACGCAGAGCAGAAGTTCTACTTCAGCCACATCAGGCCTGCAAAGAAACTGCGTGTCACAAGCCTGTGTAAGAGATGTTCCCGGTAGGTTGTATGAGCACTGTGCAGAGCGAGTTGTTTCTTAGCTTCCCAAAGAGCTAGAAGCAAGATGCTTTGGGGTCCAACTCGCCCTTTGGAAAGAAGCCTGCACGTTGTGCCTTTCAGCTCTAGGGCAATGTAGCACACCCAGAGCAGAAGTTCTACTTCAGCCAGATCAGGCCTGCAAAGAAACTGCGTTTCACAGGCATTTGTAAGAGATGTTCCCGGTAGGCTGTAAGAGCACTGTGCAGAGCGAGTTGTTTCGTAGCTTCCCAAAGAACTGGAAGCAAGATGCTTTGGGGCCCAACTCGCCCTTTGGAAAGAAGCCTGCACGTTGTGCCTTTCAGCTCTAGGGCAATGTAGCACACCCAGAGCAGAAGTTCTACTTCAGCCAGATCAGGCCTGCAAGGAAACTGCGTTTCACAGGCCTTTGTAAGAGATGTTCCCGGTAGGCTGTAAGAGCACTGTGCAGAGCGAGTTGTTTCTTAGCATCCCAAAGTGCTGGAAGCAAGATGCTTTTTGGCCCAACTCGCCCTTTGTAAAGAAGCCTTCAGGTTGTGGCTTTCAGCTCTAGGGCCGTGTAGCACACCCAGAGCAGAAGTTCTACTTCAGCCAGATCAGGCCTGCAAAGAAACTGTGTTCCACAGGCCTCTGTAAGAGATGTTGCCGGTACGCTGTAAGAACACTGTGCAGAGCGAGTTGTTTCTTACCTTCCCAAAGAGCTGGAAGCAAGATGCTTTGGGGCCCAACTCGCCCTTTGGACACAAGATTGCACGTTGTGCCTTTCAGCTCTAGGGCAATGTAGCACACCCAGAGCAGAAGTTCTACTTCAGCCAGATCAGGCCTGCAAAGAAACTGCGTTTCACAGGCCTTTGTAAGAGATGTTCCCGGTAGGCTGTAAGAGCACTGTGCAGAGCGAGTTGTTTGTCAGCTTCCCAAAGAGCTTGAAGCAAGACGCATTGGGGCCCAACTCGCCCTTTGGAAAGAAGCCTGCACGTTGTGCCTTTCAGCTCTAGGGCAATGTAGCACACGCAGAGCCGAAGTTCTACTTCAGCCAGATCAGGCCTGCAAGGAAACTGCCTTTCACATGCCTTTTGTAAGTGATGTTCCGGTAGGCTGTAAGAGCACTGTGCAGAGCGAGTTGTTTCTTAGCTTCCCAAAGAGCTGGAAGCAAGATGCTTTGGAGCCCAACTCGCCCTTTGGAAAGAAGCCTGCACGTTGTGCCTTTCAGCTCTAGGTCAATGTAGCACACGCAGAGCAGAAGTTCTACTTCAGCCAGATCAGGCCTGCAAAGAAACTGCGTTTCAGAGGCCTTTGTAAGAGATGTTCCCGGTAGGCTGTAAGAGCACTGTGCAGAGCGAGTTGTTTCTTAGCTTCCCAAAGAGCTTGAAGCAAGATGCTTTGGGGCCAAACTCGCCCTTTGGATAGAATCCTGCACAGTGCGCCTTTCAGCACTAGGGCAATGTAGCACACGCAGAGCAGAAGTTCTACTTCAGCCAGATCAGGCCTGCAAAGAAACTGCGTTTCAGAGGCCTTTTTAAGAGATGTTCCCGGTAGGCTGTAAGAGCACTGTGCAGAGCGAGTTGTTTCTTAGCTTCCCAAAGATCTGGAAGCAAGATGCTTTGGGGCCCAACTCGCCCTTTGGAAAGAAGCCTGCACGCTGTGCCTTTCATCTCTAGGGCAATGTAGCGCACCCAGAGCAGAAGTTCTACTTCAGCCAGATCAGGCCTGCAAAGAAACTGCGTTTCACAGGCCTTTGTAAGAGATGTTCCCGGTAGGCTGTAAGAGCACTGCGCAGAGCGAGTTGTTTCTTAGCTTCCCAAAGAGCTGGAAGCAAGATGCTTTGGGGCCCAACTCGCCCTTTGGAAAGAAGCCTGCACGTTGTGCCTTTCAGCTCTAGGGCCGTGTACCACACTCAGAGCCGAAGTTCTACTTCAGCCAGATCAGGCCTGCAAGGAAACCGCCTTTCACACGCCTTTGTAAGTGATGTTCCGGTAGGCTGTAAGAGCACTGTGCAGAGCGAGTTGTTTCCTAGCTTCCCAAAGAGCTGGAAGCAAGATGCTTTGGGGCATAACTCGCCCTTTGGATACAAGCCTGCACGTTGTGCCTTTCAGCTCTAGGGCAATGTAGCACACGCAGAGCAGAAGTTCTACTTCAGCCACATCAGGCCTGCAAAGAAAGTGTGTTTCACAGGCATATGTAAGAGATGTTCCCGTTAGGCTGTAAGAGCACTGTGCAGAGCGAGTTGTTTCTTAGCTTCCCAAAGAGCTGGAAGCAAGATGCATTGGGGCCCAACTCGCCATTTGGAAAGAAGCCTGCACGTTGTGCCTTTCAGCTCTAGGGCAATGTAGCACACGCAGAGCAGAAGTTCTACTTCAGCCACATCAGGCCTGCAAAGAAACTGCGTGTCACAAGCCTGTGTAAGAGATGTGTCCGGTAGGTTGTATGAGCACTGTGCAGAACGAGTTGTTTCTTAGCTTCCCAAAGAGCTAGAAGCAAGATGCTTTGGGGCACAACTCGCCCTTTGGAAAGAAGCCTGCACGTTGTGCCTTTCAGCTCTAGGGCAATGTAGCACACCCAGAGCAGAAGTTCTACTTCAGCCAGATCAGGCCTGCAAAGAAACTGCGTTTCACAGGCCTTTGTAAGAGATGTTCCCGGTAGGCTGTAAGAGCACTGTGCAGAGCGAGTTGTTTCGTAGCTTCCCAAAGAACTGGAAGCAAGATGCTTTGGGGCCCAACTCGCCCTTTGGAAAGAAGCCTGCACGTTGTGCCTTTCAGCTCTAGGTCAATGTAGCACACACGGAGCAGAAGTTCTACTTCAGCCCGATCAGGCCTGCAAAGAAACTGCGTTTCACAGGCCTTTGTAAGAGATGTTGCCGGTAGGCTGTAAGAGCACTGTGCAGAGCGAGTTGTTTCTTAGCTTCCCAAAGAGCTGGAAGCAAGATGCTTTTTGGCCCAACTCGCCCTTTGGAAAGAAGCCTGCACGTTGTGCCTTTCAGCTCTAGGGCCGGTGCCACACTCAGAGCCGAAGTTCTACTTCAGCCAGATCAGGCCTGCAAGGAAACTGCCTTTCACATGCCTTTGTAAGTGATGTTCCGGTAGGCTGTAAGAGCACTGTGCAGAGCGATTTGTTTCTTAGCTTCCCAAAGAGCTGGAAGCAAGATGCTTTTTGGCCCAACTCGCCCTTTGTAAAGAAGCCTTCACGTTGTGGCTTTCAGCTCTAGGGCCATGTAGCACACCCAGAGCAGAAGTTCTACTTCAGCCAGATCAGGCCTGCAAAGAAACTGTGTTTCACAGGCCTTTGTAAGAGATGTTGCCGGTACGCTGTAAGAACACTGTGCAGAGCGAGTTGTTTCTTAGCTTCCCAAAGAGCTGGAAGCAAGATGCTTTGGGGCCCAACTCGCCCTTTGGAAGGAAGCCTGCACGCTGTGCCTTTCAGCTCTAGGGCAATGTAGCACACCCAGAGCAGAAGTTCTACTTCAGCCAGATCAGGCCTGCAAAGAAACTGCGTTTCACAGGACTTTGTAAGAGATGTTCCCGGTAGGCTGTAAGAGCACTGCGCAGAGCGAGTTGTTTCTTAGCTTCCCAAAGAGCTGGAAGCAAGATGCTTTGGGGCCCAACTCGCCCTTTGGAAAGAAGCCTGCACGTTGTGCCTTTCAGCTCTAGGGCCGTGTACCACACTCAGAGCCGAAGTTCTACTTCAGCCAGATCAGGCCTGCAAGGAAACCGCCTTTCACATGCCTTTGTAAGTGATGTTCCGGTAGGCTGTAAGAGCACTGTGCAGAGCGAGTTGTTTCTTAGCTTCCCAAAGAGCTGGAAGCAAGATGCTTTGGGGCCCAACTCGCCCTTTGGAAAGAAGCCTGCACGTTGTGCCTTTCAGCTGTAGGGCAATGTAGCACACGCAGAGCAGAAGTTCTACTTCAGCCACATCAGGCCTGCAAAGAAACTGCGTTTCACAGGCCTTTGTAAGAGATGTTCCCGGTAGGCTGTAAGAGCACTGTGCAGAGCGAGTTGTTTCTTAGCTTCCCAAAGAGCTGGAAGCAAGATGCTTTGGGGCCCAATTCGCCCTTTGGAAAGAAGCCTGCACGTTGTGCCTTTCAGCTCTAGGGCAATGTAGCACACGCAGAGCAGAAGTTCTACTTCAGCCAGATCAGGCCTGCAAAGAAACTGCGTTTCACAGGCCTTTGTAAGAGATGTTCCCGGTAGGCTGTAAGAGCACTGTGCAGAGCGAGTTGTTTCTTAGCTTCCCAAAGAGCTGGACGAAAGATGCTTTGGGGCCCAACTCGCCCTTTGGAAAGAAGCCTGCACGTTGTGCCTTTCCGCTCTAGGGCAATGTAGCACACGCAGAGCAGAAGTTCTACTTCAGCCAGATCAGGCCTGCAAAGAAAATGCGTTTCACAGGCCTTTGTAATAGATGTTCCCGGTAGGCTGTAAGAGCACTTTGCAGAGCGAGTTGTTTGTTAGCTTCCCAAAGAGCTGGACGCAAGATGCTTTGGGGCCCAACTCGCCCTTTGGAAAGAAGCCTGCACATTGTGCCTTTCCGCTCTAGGGCAATGTAGCACACCCAGAGCAGAAGTTCTACTTCAGCCAGATCAGGCCTGCAAAGAAACTGCGTTTCACAGGGCTTTGTAAGTGATGTTCCCGGTAGGCTGTAAGAGCACTTTGCAGAGTGAGTTGTTTCTTAGCTTCCCAAAGAGCTGGAAGCAAGATGCTTTGGGGCATAACTCGCCCTTTGGATACAAGCCTGCACGTTGTGCCTTTCAGCTCTAGGGCAATGTAGCACACGCAGAGCAGAAGTTCTACTTCAGCCACATCAGGCCTGCAAAGAAAGTGTGTTTCACAGGCATATGTAAGAGATGTTCCCGGTAGGCTGTAAGAGCACTGTGCAGAGCGAGTTGTTTCTTAGCTTCCCAAAGAGCTGGAAGCAAGATGCATTGGGGCCCAACTCGCCATTTGGAAAGAAGCCTGCACGTTGTGCCTTTCAGCTCTAGGGCAATGTAGCACACGCAGAGCAGAAGTTCTACTTCAGCCACATCAGGCCTGCAAAGAAACTGCGTGTCACAAGCCTGTGTAAGAGATGTTCCCGGTAGGTTGTATGAGCACTGTGCAGAGCGAGTTGTTTCTTAGCTTCCCAAAGAGCTAGAAGCAAGATGCTTTGGGGCCCAACTCGCCCTTTGGAAAGAAGCCTGCACGTTGTGCCTTTCAGCTCTAGGGCAATGTAGCACACCCAGAGCAGAAGTTCTACTTCAGCCAGATCAGGCCTGCAAAGAAACTGCGTTTCACAGGCATTTGTAAGAGATGTTCCCGGTAGGCTGTAAGAGCACTGTGCAGAGCGAGTTGTTTCGTAGCTTCCCAAAGAACTGGAAGCAAGATGCTTTGGGGCCCAACTCGCCCTTTGGAAAGAAGCCTGCACGTTGTGCCTTTCAGCTCTAGGTCAATGTAGCACACACAGAGCAGAAGTTCTACTTCAGCCTGATCAGGCCTGCAAAGAAACTGCGTTTCACAGGCCTTTGTAAGAGATGTTGCCGGTAGGCTGTAAGAGCACTGTGCAGAGCGAGTTGTCTCTTAGCTTCCCAAAGAGCTGGAAGCAAGATGCTTTGGGGCATAACTCGCCCTTTGGAAAGAAGCCTGCACGTTGTGCCTTTCAGCTCTAGGGCAATGTAGCACACCCAGAGCAGAAGTTCTACTTCAGACAGATCAGGCCTGCAAAGAAACTCCGTTTCACAGGCCTTTGTAAGAGATGTTCCCGGTAGGCTGTAAGAGCACTGTGCAGAGCGAGTTGTTTCTTAGCTTCCCAAAGAGCTGGAAGCAAGACGCTTTCGGGCCTAACTCGCCCTTTGGAACGAAACCTGCACGTTGTGCCTTTCAGCTCTAGGGCAATGTAGCACACGCAGAGCAGAAGTTCTACTTCAGCCAGATCAGGCCTGCAAAGAAACTCCGTTTCACAGGCCTTTGTAAGAGATGTTCCCGGTAGGCTGTAAGAGCACTGTGCAGAGCGAGTTGTTTCTTAGCTTCCCAAAGAGCTGGAAGCAAGATGCTTTGGGGCCCAACTCGCCCTTGGAAAGAAGCCAGCACGTTGTGCCTTTCGGCTCTAGGGCAATGTAGCAGACCCAGAGCAGAAGTTCTACTTCAGCCAGATCAGGCCTGCAAAGAAACTGCATTTGACAGGCCATAGTAAGTGATGTTCCGGTAGGCTGTAAGAGCACTGTGCAGAGCGAGTTGTTTCTTAGCTTCCCAAAGAGCTGGAAGCAAGATGCTTTGGGGCCCAACTCGCCCTTTGGAAAGAAGCCTGCACGTTGTGCCTTTCAGCTCTAGGGCAATGTAGCACACGCAGAGCAGAAGTTCTACTTCAGCCAGATCAGGCCTGCAAAGAAACTGCGTTTCACAGGCCTTTGTAAGAGATGTTCCCGGTAGGCTGTAAGAGCATTGTGCAGAGCGACTTGTTTCTTAGCTTCCCAAAGAGCTGGAAGCAAGATGCTTTGGGGCCCAACTCGCCCTTTGGAAAGAAGCCTGCACGTTGTGCCTTTCCGCTCTAGGGCAATGTAGCACACGCAGAGCAGAAGTTCTACTTCAGCCAGATCAGGCCTGCAAAGAAAATGCGTTTCACAGGCCTTTGTAATAGATTTTCCCGGTAGGCTGTAAGAGCACTTTGCAGAGCGAGTTGTTTGTTAGCTTCCCAAAGAGCTGGACGCAAGATGCTTTGGGGCCCAACTCGCCCTTTGGAAAGAAGCCTGCACGTTGTGCCTTTCAGCTCTGGGGCAATGTAGCACACGCAGAGCAGAAGTTCTACTTCAGCCAGATCAGGCCTGCAAAGAAACTGCGTTTCACAGGCCTTTGTAAGAGATGTTCCCGGTAGGCTGTAAGAGCACTGTGCAGAGCGAGTTGTTTGTTAGCTTCCCAAAGAGCTGGAAGCAAGATTCATTGGGGCCCAACTCGCCCTTTGGAAAGAAGCCTGCACGTTGTGCCTTTCTGCACTAGGGCAATGTAGCACACGCAGAGCAGAAGTTCTACTTCAGCCAGATCAGGCCTGCAAAGAAACTGCGTTTCACAGGCCTTTGTAAGAGATGTTCCCGGTAGGCTGTAAGAGCACTGTGCAGAGCGAGATGTTTCTTAGCTTCCCAAAGAGCTGGAAGCAAGATGCTTTGGGGCCCAACTCGCCCTTGGAAAGAAGCCTGCACGTTGTGCCTTTCGGCTCTAGGGCAATGTAGCAGACCCAGAGCAGAAGTTCTACTTCAGCCAGATCAGGCCTGCAAAGAAACTGCATTTGACAGGCCATAGTAAGTGATGTTCCTGTAGGCTGTAAGAGCACTGTGCAGAGCGAGTTGTTTCTTAGCTTCCCAAAGAGCTGGAAGCAAGATGCTTTGGGGCCTAACTCGCCCTTTGGAAAGAAGCCTGCACGTTGTGCCTTTCAGCTCTAGGGCAATGTAGCACACGCAGAGCAGAAGTTCTACTTCAGCCAGATCAGGCCTGCAAAGAAACTGCGTTTCACAGGCCTTTGTAAGAGATGGTCCCGGTAGGCTGTAAGAGCACTGTGCAGAGCGAGTTGTTTCTTAGCTTCCCAAAGAGCTGGAAGCAAGATGCTTTGGGGCCCAACTCGCCCTTTGGACACAAGATTGCACGTTGTGCCTTTCAGCTCTAGGGCAATGTAGCACACGCAGAGCCGAAGTTCTACTTCAGCCAGATTAGGCCTGCAAGGAAACTGCCTTTCACATGCCTTTGTAAGTGATGTTCCGATAGGCTGTAAGAGCACTGTGCAGAGCGAGTTGTTTCTTAGCTTCCCAAAGAGCTGGAAGCAAGATGCTTTTTGGCCCAACTCGCCCTTTGGAAAGAAGCCTTCACGTTGTGCCTTTCAGCTCTAGGGCCGTGTAGCACACCCAGAGCAGAAGTTCTACTTCAGCCAGATCAGGCCTGCAAAGAAACTGCGTTTCAGAGGCCTTTGTAAGAGATGTTCCCGGTAGGCTGTAAGAGCACTGTGCAGAGCGAGTTGTTTCTTAGCTTCCCAAAGATCTGGAAGCAAGATGCTTTGGGGCCCAACTCGCCCTTTGGAAAGAAGCCTGCACGCTGTGCCTTTCAGCTCTAGGGCAATGTAGCACACCCAGAGCAGAAGTTCTACTTCAGCCAGATCAGGCCTGCAAAGAAACTGCGTTTCACAGGCCTTTGTAAGAGATGTTCCCGGTAGGCTGTAAGAGCACTGTGCAGAGCGAGTTGTTTGTCAGCTTCCCAAAGAGCTTGAAGCAAGACGCATTGGGGCCCAACTCGCCCTTTGGAAAGAAGCCTGCACGTTGTGCCTTTCAGCTCTAGGGCAATGTAGCACACGCAGAGCCGAAGTTCTACTTCAGCCAGATCAGGCCTGCAAGGAAACTGCCTTTCACATGCCTTTTGTAAGTGATGTTCCGGTAGGCTGTAAGAGCCTTGTGCAGAGCGAGTTGTTTCTTAGCTTCCCAAAGAGCTGGAAGCAAGATGCTTTGGAGCCCAACTCGCCCTTTGGAAAGAAGCCTGCACGTTGTGCCTTTGAGCTCTAGGTCAATGTAGCACACGCAGAGCAGAAGTTCTACTTAAGCCAGATCAGGCCTGCAAAGAAACTGCGTTTCACAGGCCTTTGTAAGAGATGTTCCCGGTAGGCTGTAAGAGCACTGTGCAGAGCGAGTTGTTTCTTAGCTTCCAAAGAGCTGGAAGCAAGATGCTTTGGGGCCAAACTCGCCCTTTGGATAAAATCCTGCACAGTGCGCCTTTCAGCACTAGGGCAATGTAGCACACGCAGAGCAGAAGTTCTACTTCAGCCAGATCAGGCCTGCAAAGAAACTGCGTTTCACAGGCCTTTGTAAGAGATGTTCCCGGTAGGCTGTAAGAGCACTGTGCAGAGCGAGTTGTTTCTTAGCTTCCCAAAGATCTGGAAGCAAGATGCTTTGGGGCCCAACTCGCCCTTTGGAAAGAAGCCTGCTCGCTGTGCCTTTCAGCACTAGGGCAATGTAGCAGACCCAGAGCAGAAGTTCTACTTCAGCCAGATCAGGCCTTCAAAGAAATTGCGTTTCACAGGCCTTTGTAAGAGATGTTCCTGGTAGGCTGTAAGAGCACTGTGCAGAGCGAGTTGTTTCTTAGCTTCCCAAAGAGCTGGAAGCAAGATTCATTGGGGCCCAACTCGCCCTTTGGAAAGAAGCCTGCACGTTGTGCCTTTCCGCTGTAGGGCAATGTAGCACACCCAGAGCAGAAGTTCTACTTCAGCCAGATCAGGCCTGCAAAGAAACTGCGTTTCACAGGCCTTTGTAAGAGATGTTCCCGGTAGGCTGTAAGAGCACTGTGCAGAGCGAGTTGTTTCTTAGCTTCCCAAAGAGCTGGAAGCAATATGCTTTGTGGCCCAACTCGCCCTTGGAAAGAAGCCTGCACGTTGTGCCTTTCGGCTCTAGGGCAATGTAGCACACGCAGAGCAGAAGTTCTACTTCAGCCAGATCAGGCCTGCAAGGAAACTGCATTTCGCAGGCCTTTGTAAGTGATGTTCCGGTAGGCTGTAAGAGCACTGTGCAGATCGAGTTTTTTCTTATCTTCCCAAAGAGCTGGAAGCAAGATGCTTTGGGGCCCAACTCGCCCTTTGGAAAGAAGCCTGCACGTTGTTTCTTTCAGCTCTAGGACAATGTAGCACACGCAGAGCAGCAGTTCTACTTCAGCCAGATCAGGCCTGCAAAGAAACTGCGTTTCACAGGCCTTTGTAAGAGATGTACCCGGTAGGCTGTAAGAGCGCTGTGCAGAGCGAGTTGTTTCTTAGCTTCCCAAAGAGCTGCAAGCAAGATGCTTTGGGACCCAACTCGCCTTTTTGATACAAGCCTGCACGTTGTGCCTTTCAGCTCTAGGGCAATGTAGCACACGCAGAGCCGAAGTTCTACTTCAGCCATATCAGGCCTGCAAGGAAACTGCCTTTCACATGCCTTTGTAAGTGATGTTCCGGTAGGCTGTAAGAGCACTGTGCAGAGCGAGTTGTTTCTTAGCTTCCCAAAGAGCTGGAAGCAAGATGCTTTGGGGCCCAACTCGC
The DNA here is from genome assembly GCF_041296265.1 of Equus caballus. Taxonomy (NCBI): domain Eukaryota; kingdom Metazoa; phylum Chordata; class Mammalia; order Perissodactyla; family Equidae; genus Equus; species Equus caballus. The sequence continues at coordinate 49,525,179 of NC_091688.1, read as the reverse complement.
CCTTTGGAAAGAAGCCTGCACGTTGTGCCTTTCAGCTCTAGGGCAAAGTAGCACACGCAGAGCAGAAATTCTACTTCAGCCAGATCAGGCCTGCAAAGAAACTGCGTTTCACAGGTTTTGTAAGAGATGTTCCCGGTAGGCTGTAAGAGCACTGTGCAGAGCGAGTTGTTTCTTAGCTTCCAAAAGAGCTGGAAGCAAGACGCATTGGGGCCCAACTCGCCCTTTGGAAAGAAGCCTGCACGTTGTGCCTTTCAGCTCTAGGGCAATGTAGCACACGCAGAGCCGAAGTTCTACTTCAGCCAGATCAGGCCTGCAAGGAAACTGCCTTTCACATGCCTTTTGTAAGTGATGTTCCGGTAGGCTGTAAGAGCACTGTGCAGAGCGAGTTGTTTCTTAGCTTCCCAAAGAGCTGGAAGCAAGATGCTTTGGAGCCCAACTCGCCCTTTGGAAAGAAGCCTGCACGTTGTGCCTTTCAGCTCTAGGTCAATGTAGCACACGCAGAGCAGAATTTCTACTTCAGCCAGATCAGGCCTGCAAGGAAACTGCTTTTCAAATGCCTTTGTAAGTGATGTTCCGCTAGGCTGTAAGAGCACTGTGCAGAGCGAGTTGTTTCTTAGCTTCCCAAAGAGCTGGAAGCAAGATGCTTTGGGGCCCAACTCGCCCTTTGGAAAGAAGCCTGCACGTTGTGCCTTTCAGCTCTAGGTCAATGTAGCACACGCAGAGCAGAGGTTCTACTTCAGCCAGATCAGGCCTGCAAAGAAACTGCGTTTCACAGGCCTTTGTAAGAGATGTTCCCGGTAGGCTGTAAGAGCACTGTGCAGAGCGAGTTGTTTCTTAGCTTCCCAAAGAGCTGGAAGAAAGATGCTTTGGGTCCCAACTCGCCCTTTGGAAAGAAGCCTGCACGTTGTGCCTTTCCGCTCTAGGGCAATGTAGCACACGCAGAGCAGAAGTTCTACTTCAGCCAGATCAGGCCTGCAAAGAAACTGCGTTTCACAGGCCTTTGTAATAGATGTTCCCGGTAGGCTGTAAGAGCACTTTGCAGAGCGAGTTGTTTGTTAGCTTCCCAAAGAGCTGGACGCAAGATGCTTTGGGGCCCAACTCGCCCTTTGGAAAGAAGCCTGCACGTTGTGCCTTTCCGCTCTAGGGCAATGTAGCACACCCAGAGCAGAAGTTCTACTTCAGCCAGATCAGGCCTGCAAAGAAACTGCGTTTCACAGGGCTTTGTAAGTGATGTTCCCGGTAGGCTGTAAGAGCACTGTGCAGAGTGAGTTGTTTCTTAGCTTCCCAAAGAGCTGGAAGCAAGATGCTTTGGGGCATAACTCGCCCTTTGGATACAAGCCTGCACGTTGTGCCTTTCAGCTCTAGGGCAATGTAGCACACGCAGAGCATAAGTTCTACTTCAGCCACATCAGGACTGCAAAGAAACTGTGTTTCACAGGCATTTGTAAGAGATGTTCCCAGTAGGCTGTAAGAGCACAGTGCAGAGCGAGTTGTTTCTTAGCTTCCCAAAGAGCTGGAAGCAAGATGTTTGGGACCCAACTGGCCCTTTTGATACAAGCCTGCACGTTGTTCCTTTCAGCTCTAGGGCAGTGTAGCACACCCAGAGCAGAAGTTCTACTTCAGCCAGTTCAGGCCTGCAAGGAAACTGCTTTTCAAATGCCTTTGTTAGTGATGTTCCGGTAGGCTGTAAGAGCACTGTGCAGAGCGAGTTGTTTCTTAGCTTCCCAAAGAGCTGGAAGCAAGATGCTTTGGGGCCCAACTCGCCCTTTGGAAAGAAGCCTGCACGTTGTGCCTTTCCGCTCTAGGGCAATGTAGCACACGCAGAGCAGAAGTTCTACTTCAGCCAGATCAGGCCTGCAAAGAAACTGCGTTTCACAGGCCTTTGTAAGAGATGTTCCCGGTAGGCTGTAAGAGCACTGTGCAGAGCGAGTTGTCTCTTAGCTTCCCAAAGAGCTGGAAGCAAGATGCTTTGGTGCCCAAGTCGCCCTTTGGAAAGAAGCCTGCACGTTGTGCCTTTCAGCTCTAGGTCAATGTAGCACACGCAGAGCAGAAGTTCTGCTTCAGCCAGACCAGGCCTGCAAAGAAACTGCGTTTCACAGGCCTTTGTAAGAGATGTTCCCGGTAGGCTGTAAGAGCACTGTGCAGAGCGAGTTGTCTCTTAGCTTCCCAAAGAGCTTGAAGCAAGATGCTTTGGGGCCCAACTCGCCCTTTGGAAATAAGCCTGCACGTTGTGCCTTTCAGCTCTAGGGCAATGTAGCACACCCAGAGCAGAAGTTCTACTTCAGCCAGATCAGGCCTGCAAAGAAACTGCGTTTCACAGGCCTTTGTAAGAGATGTTCCCGGTAGGCTGTAAGAGCACTGCGCAGAGCGAGTTGTTTCTTATCTTCCCAAAGATCTGGAAGCAAGATGCTTTGGGGCCCAACTCGCCCTTTGGAAAGAAGCCTGCACGTTGTTCCTTTCAGCTCTAGGGCAATGTAGCACACCCAGAGCAGAAGTTCTACTTCAGCCAGATCAGGCCTGCAAAGAAACTGCGTTTCACAGGCCTTTGTAAGAGATGTTCCCGGTAGGCTGTAAGAGCACTGTGCAGAGCGAGTTGTTTCTTAGCTTCCCAAAGAGCTGGAAGCAAGATGCTTTGGGGCCCAACTCGCCCTTGGAAAGAAGCCTGCACGTTGTGCCTTTCGGCTGTAGGGCAATGTAGCACACGCAGAGCAGAAGTTCTACTTCAGCCAGATCAGGCCTGCAAAGAAACTGCGTTTCACAGGTTTTGTAAGAGATGTTCCCGGTAGGCTGTAAGAGCACTGTGCAGAGCGAGTTGTTTCTTAGCTTCCCAAAGAGCTGGAAGCAAGATGCTTTGTGACCCAACTCGCCCTTTTGATACAAGCCTGCACGTTGTGCCTTTCAGCTCTAGGGCAATGTAGCACACGGAGAGCCGAAGTTCTACTTCAGCCAGATCAGGCCTGCAAAGAAACTGCCTTTCACATGCGTTTGTAAGTGATGTTCCGGTAGGCTGTAAGAGCACTGTGCAGAGCGAGTTGTTTCTTAGCTTCCCAAAGAGCTGGAAGCAAGATGCTTTGGGGCCCAACACGCCTTTTGGAAAGAAGCCTGCACGTTGTGCCTTTCAGCTCTAGGGCAATGTAGCACACCCAGAGCAGAAGTTCTACTTCAGCCAGATCATGCCTGCAAGGAAACTGCTTTTCAAATGCCTTTGTAAGTGATGTTCCGGTAGGCTGTAAGAGCACTGTGCAGAGCGAGTTGTTTCTTAGCTTCCCAAAGAGCTGGAAGCAAGATGCTTTGGGGCCCAACTCGCCCTTTGGAAAGAAGCCTGCACGTTGTGCCTTTCAGCTCTAGGGCAATGTAGCACACGCAGAGCAGAAGTTCTACTTCAGCCAGATCAGGCCTGCAAAGAAACTGCGTTGCACAGGCCTTTGTAAGAGATGTTCCCTGTAGGCTGTAAGAGCACTTTGCAGAGCGAGTTGTTTGTTAGCTTCCCAAAGAGCTGGACGCAAGATGCTTTGGGGCCCAACTCGCCCTTTGGAAAGAAGCCTGCACGTTGTGCCTTTCCGCTCTAGGGCCGTGTAGCAGACCCAGAGCAGAAGTTCTACTTCAGCCAGATCAGGCCTGCAAAGAAACTGCGTTTCACAGGCCTTTGTAAGAGATGTTCCCGGTAGGCTGTAAGAGCACTGTGCAGAGCGAGTTGTTTCTTAGCTTCCCAAGGAGCTGAAAGCAAGATGCTTTGGGGCCCAACTCGCCCTTTGGAAAGAAGCCTGCACATTGTGCCTTTCAGCTCTAGGTCAATGTAGCACACGCAGAGCAGAAGTTCTACTACAGCCAGACCAGGCCTGCAAAGAAACTGCGTTTCACAGGCCTTTGTAAGAGATGTTCCCGGTAGGCTGTAAGAGCACTGTGCAGAGCGAGTTGTCTCTTAGCTTCCCAAAGAGCTGGAAGCAAGATGCTTTGGGGCCCAACTCGCCCTTTGGATAGAAGCCTGCACGTTGTGCCTTTCGGCTCTAGGGCAATGTAGCACACCCAGAGCAGAAGTTCTACTTCAGCCACATCAGGCCTGCAAAGAAACTGCGTTTCACAGGCCTTTGTAAGAGATGTTCCCGGTAGGCTGTAAGAGCACTGCGCAGAGCGAGTTGTTTTTAGCTTCCCAAAGAGCTGGAAGCAAGATGCTTTTTGGCCCAACTCGCCCTTTGGAAAGAAGCCTGCACGTTGTGCCTTTCAGCTCTAGGGCCGTGTACCACACTCAGAGCCGAAGTTCTACTTCAGCCAGATCAGGCCTGCAAGGAAACTGCCTTTCACATGCCTTTGTAAGTGATGTTCCGGTAGGCTGTAAGAGCACTGTGCAGAGCGAGTTGTTTCTTAGCTTCCCAAAGAGCTGGAAGCAAGATGCTTTGGGGCCAAACTCGCCCTTTGGAAAGAAGCCTGCACGTTGTGCCTTTCAGCTCTAGGGCAATGTAGCACACGCAGAGCAGAAGTTCTACTTCAGCCACATCAGGCCTGCAAAGAAACTGTGTTTCACAGGCATTTGTAAGAGATGTTCCCAGTAGGCTGTAAGAGCACTGTGCAGAGCGAGTTGTTTCTTAGCTTCCCAAAGAGCTGGAAGCAAGATGCATTGGGGCCCAACTCGCCATTTGGAAAGAAGCCTGCACGTTGTGCCTTTCAGCTCTAGGGCAATGTAGCACACGCAGATCAGAAGTTCTACTTCAGCCACATCAGGCCTGCAAAGAAACTGCGTGTCACAAGCCTGTGTAAGAGATGTTCCCGGTAGGTTTTAAGAGCACTGTGCAGAGCGAGTTGTTTCTTAGCTTCCCAAAGAGCTAGAAGCAAGATGCTTTGGGGCCCAACTCGCCCTTTGGAAAGAAGCCTGCACGTTGTGCCTTTCAGCTCTAGGGCAATGTAGCACACCCAAAGCAGAAGTTCTAGTTCAGCGAGATCAGGCCTGCAAAGAAACTGCGTTTCACAGGCCTTTGTAAGAGATGTTCCCGGTAGGCTGTAAGAGCACTGTGCAGAGCGACTTGTTTCGTAGCTTCCCAAAGAACTGGAAGCAAGATGCTTTGGGGCCCAACTCGCCCTTTGGAAAGAAGCCTGCATGTTGTGCCTTTCAGCTCTAGGGCAATGTAGCACACGCAGAGCAGAAGTTCTACTTCAGCCCGATCAGGCATGCAAAGAAACTGCGTTTCACAGGCCTTTGTAAGAGATGTTGCCGGTAGGCTGTAAGAGCTTGTGCAGAGCGAGTTGTTTCTTAGCTTCCCAAAGAGCTGGAAGCAAGATGCTTTTTGGCCCAAAACGCCCTTTGGAAAGAAGCCTGCACGTTGTGCCTTTCAGCTCTAGGGCCGTGTACCACACTCAGAGCCGAAGTTCTACTTCAGCCAGATCAGGCCTGCAAGGAAACTGCCTTTAACATCCCTTTGTAAGTGATGTTCCGGTAGGCTGTAAGAGCAGTGTGCAGAGCGAGTTGTTTCTTAGCTTCCCAAAGAGCTGGAAGAAAGATGCTTTGGGGCCCAACTCGCCCTTTGGAAAGAAGCCTGCACGTTGTGCCTTTCCGCTCTAGGGCAATGTAGCACACGCAGAGCAGAAGTTCTACTTCAGCCAGATCAGGCCTGCAAAGAAAATGCGTTTCACAGGCCTTTGTAATAGATGTTCCCGGTAGGCTGTAAGAGCACTTTGCAGAGCGAGTTGTTTGTTAGCTTCCCAAAGAGCTGGACGCAAGATGCTTTGGGGCCCAACTCGCCCTTTGGAAAGAAGCCTGCACATTGTGCCTTTCCGCTCTAGGGCAATGTAGCACACCCAGAGCAGAAGTTCTACTTCAGCCAGATCAGGCCTGCAAAGAAACTGCGTTTCACAGGGCTTTGTAAGTGATGTTCCCGGTAGGCTGTAAGAGCACTGTGCAGAGCGAGTTGTTTCGTAGCTTCCCAAAGAACTGGAAGCAAGATGCTTTGGGGCCCAACTCGCCCTTTGGAAAGAAGCCTGCACGTTGTGCCTTTCAGCTCTAGGTCAATGTAGCACACACAGAGCAGAAGTTCTACTTCAGCCCGATCAGGCCTGCAAAGAAACTGCGTTTCACAGGCCTTTGTAAGAGATGTTGCCGGTAGGCTGTAAGAGCACTGTGCAGAGCGAGTTGTTTCTTAGCTTCCCAAAGAGCTGGAAGCAAGATGCTTTTTGGCCCAACTCGCCCTTTGGAAAGAAGCCTGCACGTTGTGCCTTTCAGAACTAGGGCCGGTGCCACACTCAGAGCCGAAGTTCTACTTCAGCCAGATCAGGCCTGCAAGGAAACTGCCTTTCACATGCCTTTGTAAGTGATGTTCCGGTAGGCTGTAAGAGCACTGTGCAGAGCGATTTGTTTCTTAGCTTCCCAAAGAGCTGGAAGCAAGATGCTTTTTGGCCCAACTCGCCCTTTGTAAAGAAGCCTTCACGTTGTGGCTTTCAGCTCTAGGGCCGTGTAGCACACCCAGAGCAGAAGTTCTACTTCAGCCAGATCTGGCCTGCAAAGAAACTGTGTTTCACAGGCCTTTGTAAGAGATGTTGCCGGTACGCTGTAAGAACACTGTGCAGAGCGAGTTGTTTCTTAGCTTCCCAAAGAGCTGGAAGCAAGATGCTTTGGGGCCCAACTCGCCCTTTGGAAAGAAGCCTGCACGTTGTGCCTTTCAGCTCTAGGTCAATGTAGCACACGCAGAGCAGAAGTTCTACTTCAGCCAGAGCAGGCCTGCAAAGAAACCGCGTTTCACAGGCCTTTGTAAGAGATGTTCCCGGTAGGCTGTAAGAGCACTGTGCAGAGCGAGTTGTTTCTTAGCTTCCCAAAGAGCTGGAAGCAAGATGCTTTGGGGCATAACTCGCCATTTGGAAAGAAGCCTGCACGTTGTGCCTTTCAGCTCTAGGGCAATGTAGCACACCCAGAGCAGAAGTTCTACTTCAGACAGATCAGGCCTGCAATGAAACTCCGTTTCACAGGCCTTTGTAAGAGATGTTCCCGGTAGGCTGTAAGAGCACTGTGCAGAGCGAGTTGTTTCTTAGCTTCCCAAAGAGCTGGAAGCAAGACGCTTTGGGGCCTAACTCGCCCTTTGGAACGAAGCCTGCACGTATGCCTTTCAGCTCTAGGGCAATGTAGCACACGCAGAGCAGAAGTTCTACTTCAGCCAGATCAGGCCTGCAAAGAAACTCCGTTTCACAGGCCTTTGTAAGAGATGTTCCCGGTAGGCTGTAAGAGCACTGTGCAGAGCGAGTTGTTTGTTAGCTTCCCAAAGAGCTGGAAGCAAGATTCATTGGGGCCCAACTCGCCCTTTGGAAAGAAGCCTGCACGTTGCGCCTTTCTGCACTAGGGCAATGTAGCACACGCAGAGCAGAAGTTCTACTTCAGCCAGATCAGGCCTGCAAAGAAACTGCGTTTCACAGGCCTTTGTAAGAGATGTTCCCGGTAGGCTGTAAGAGCACTGTGCAGAGAGAGTTGTTTCTTAGCTTCCCAAAGAGCTGGAAGCAAGATGCTTTGGGGCCCAACTCGCCCTTGGAAAGAAGCCTGCACGTTGTGCCTTTCGGCTCTAGGGCAATGTAGCAGACCCAGAGCAGAAGTTCTACTTCAGCCAGATCAGGCCTGCAAAGAAACTGCATTTGACAGGCCATAGTAAGTGATGTTCCGGTAGGCTGTAAGAGCACTGTGCAGAGCGAGTTGTTTCTTAGCTTCCCAAAGAGCTGGAAGCAAGATGCTTTGGGGCCTAACTCGCCCTTTGGAAAGAAGCCTGCACGTTGTGCCTTTCAGCTCTACGGCAATGTAGCACACGCAGAGCAGAAGTTCTACTTCAGCCAGATCAGGCCTGCAAAGAAAATGCGTTTCACAGGCCTTTGTAATAGATGTTCCCGGTAGGCTGTAAGAGCACTTTGCAGAGCGAGTTGTTTGTTAGCTTCCCAAAGAGCTGGACGCAAGATGCTTTGGGGCCCAACTCGCCCTTTGGAAAGAAGCCTGCACATTGTGCCTTTCCGCTCTAGGGCAATGTAGCACACGCAGAGCAGAAGTTCTACTTCAGCCAGATCAGGCCTGCAAAGAAACTGCGTTTCACAGGGCTTTGTAAGTGATGTTCCCGGTAGGCTGTAAGAGCACTTTGCAGAGTGAGTTGTTTCTTAGCTTCCCAAAGAGCTGGAAGCAAGATGCTTTGGGGCATAACTCGCCCTTTGGATACAAGCCTGCACGTTGTGCCTTTCAGCTCTAGGGCAATGTAGCACACGCAGAGCAGAAGTTCTACTTCAGCCACATCAGGCCTGCAAAGAAAGTGTGTTTCACAGGCATTTGTAAGAGATGTTCCCGGTAGGCTGTAAGAGCACTGTGCAGAGCGAGTTGTTTCTTAGCTTCCCAAAGAGCTGGAAGCAAGATGCATTGGGGCCCAACTCGCCATTTGGAAAGAAGCCTGAACGTTGTGCCTTTCAGCTCTAGGGCAATGTAGCACACGCAGAGCAGAAGTTCTACTTCAGCCACATCAGGCCTGCAAAGAAACTGCGTGTCACAAGCCTGTGTAAGAGATGTTCCCGGTAGGTTGTATGAGCACTGTGCAGAGCGAGTTGTTTCTTAGCTTCCCAAAGAGCTGGAAGCAAGATGCTTTTTGGCCCAACTCGCCCTTTGGAAAGAAGCCTTCACGTTGTGCCTTTCAGCTCTAGGGCCGTGTAGCACACCCAGAGCAGAAGTTCTACTTCAGCCAGATCAGGCCTGCAAAGAAACTGCGTTTCAGATGCCTTTGTAAGAGATGTTCCCGGTAGGCTGTAAGAGCACTGTGCAGAGCGAGTTGTTTCTTAGCTTCCCAAAGATCTGGAAGCAAGATGCTTTGGGGCCCAACTCGCCCTTTGGAAAGAAGCCTGCACGCTGTGCCTTTCAGCTCTAGGGCAATGTAGCACACCCAGAGCAGAAGTTCTACTTCAGCCAGATCAGGCCTGCAAAGAAACTGCGTTTCACAGGCCTTTGTAAGAGATGTTCCCGGTAGGCTGTAAGAGCACTGTGCAGAGCGAGTTGTTTGTCAGCTTCCCAAAGAGCTTGAAGCAAGACGCATTGGGGCCCAACTCGCCCTTTGGAAAGAAGCCTGCACGTTGTGCCTTTCAGCTCTAGGGCAATGTAGCACACACAGAGCCGAAGTTCTACTTCAGCCAGATCAGGCCTGCAAGGAAACTGCCTTTCACATGCCTTTTGTAAGTGATGTTCCGGTAGGCTGTAAGAGCACTGTGCAGAGCGAGTTGTTTCTTAGCTTCCCAAAGAGCTGGAAGCAAGATGCTTTGGAGCCCAACTCGCCCTTTGGAAAGAAGCCTGCACGTTGTGCCTTTCAGCTCTAGGTCAATGTAGCACACGCAGAGCAGAAGTTCTACTTCAGCCAGATCAGACCTGCAAAGAAACTGCGTTTCAGAGGCCTTTGTAAGAGATGTTCCCGGTAGGCTGTAAGAGCACTGTGCAGAGCGAGTTGTTTCTTAGCTTCCCAAAGAGCTGGAAGCAAGATGCTTTGGGGCATAACTCGCCCTTTGGATACAAGCCTGCACGTTGTGCCTTTCAGCTCTAGGGCAATGTAGCACACGCAGAGCAGAAGTTCTACTTCAGCCACATCAGGACTGCAAAGAAACTGTGTTTCACAGGCATTTGTAAGAGATGTTCCCAGTAGGCTGTAAGAGCACAGTGCAGAGCGAGTTGTTTCTTAGCTTCCCAAAGAGCTGGAAGCAAGATGCTTTGGGACCCAAATGGCCCTTTTGATACAAGCCTGCACGTTGTGCCTTTCAGCTCTAGGGCAATGTAGCACACGCAGAGCCGAAGTTCTACCTCAGCCAGATCAGGCCTTCAAGGAAACTGCCTTTCACATGCCTTTGTAAGTGATGTTCCAGTAGGCTGTAAGAGCACTGTGCAGAGCGAGTTGTTTCTTAGCTTCTCAAAGAGCTGGAAGCAAGATGCTTTGGGGCCAAACTCGCCCTTTGGAAAGAAGCCTTCACGTTGTGCCCTTCAGCTCTAGGGCCGTGTAGCACACCCAGAGCAGAAGTTCTACTTCAGCCAGATCAGGCCTGCAAAGAAACTGCGTTTCACAGGCCTTTGTAAGAGATGTTCCCGGTAGGCTGTAAGAGCACTGTGCAGAGCGAGTTGTTTCTTAGCTTCCCAAAGAGATGGAAGCAAGATGCTTTGGGGCCCAACTCGCCCTTTGGAAAGAAGCCTGCACATTGTTCCTTTCAGCTCTAGGGCAATGTAGCACACCCAGAGCAGAAGTTCTACTTCAGCCAGGTCAGGCCTGCAAGGAAACTGCTTTTCAAATGCCTTTGTTAGTGATGTTCCGGTAGGCTGTAAGAGCACTGTGCAGAGCGAGTTGTTTCTTAGCTTCCCAAAGAGCTGGAAGCAAGATGCTTTGGGGCCGAACTCGCCCTTTGGAAAGAAGCCTGCACGTTGTGCCTTTCCGCTCTAGGGCAATGTAGCACACGCAGAGCAGAAGTTCTACTTCAGCCAGATCAGGCCTGCAAAGAAACTGCGGTTCACAGGCCTTTGTAAGAGATGTTCCCGGTAGGCTGTAAGAGCACTGTGCAGAGCGAGTTGTCTCTTAGCTTCCCAAAGAGCTGGAAGCAAGATGCTTTGGTGCCCAAGTCGCCCTTTGGAAAGAAGCCTGCACGTTGTGCCTTTCAGCTCTAGGTCAATGTAGCACACGCAGAGCAGAAGTTCTGCTTCAGCCAGACCAGGCCTGCAAAGAAACTGCGTTTCACAGGCCTTTGTAAGAGATGTTCCCGGTAGGCTGTAAGAGCACTGTGCAGAGCGTGTTGTCTCTTAGCTTCCCAAAGAGCTTGAAGCAAGATGCTTTGGGGCCCAACTCGCCCTTTGGAAATAAGCCTGCACGTTGTGCCTTTCAGCTCTAGGGCAATGTAGCACACCCAGAGCAGAAGTTCTACTTCAGCCAGATCAGGCCTGCAAAGAAACTACGTTTCACAGGCCTTTATAAGAGATGTTGCCGGGAGGCTGTAAGAGCACTGTGCAGAGCGAGTTGTTTCTTAGCTTCCCAAAGAGCTGGAAGCAAGATGCTTTGGGGCCCAACACGCCCTTTGGATAGAAGCCTGCACGTTGCGCCTTTCAGCACTAGGGCAATGTAGCACACGCAGAGCAGAAGTTCTACTTCAGCCAGATCAGGCCTTCAAAGAAACTGCGTTTCACAGGCCTTTGTAAGAGATGTTCCCGGTAGGCTGTAAGAGCACTGTGCAGAGAGAGTTGTTTCTTAGCTTCCCAAAGAGCTGGAAGCAAGATTCATTGGGGCCCAACTCGCCCTTTGGAAAGAAGCCTGCACGTTGTGCCTTTCCGCTCTAGGGCAATGTAGCACACGCAGAGCAGAAGTTCTACTTCAGCCAAATCAGGCCTGCAAAGAAACTGCGTTTCACAGGCCTTTGTAAGAGATGTTCCCGGTAGGCTGTAAGAGCACAGTGCAGAGCGAGTTGTTTCTTAGCTTCCCAAAGAGCTGGAAGCAAGATGCTTTGGGACCCAACTGGCCCTTTTGATACAAGCCTGCACGTTGTGCCTTTCAGCTCTAGGGCAATGTAGCACACGCAGAGCCGAAGTTCTACCTCAGCCAGATCAGGCCTTCAAGGAAACTGCCTTTCACATGCCTTTGTAAGTGATGTTCCAGTAGGCTGTAAGAGCACTGTGCAGAGCGAGTTGTTTCTTAGCTTCCCAAAGAGCTGGAAGCAAGATGCTTTGGGGCCAAACTCGCCCTTTGGAAAGAAGCCTTCACGTTGTGCCCTTCAGCTCTAGGGCCGTGTAGCACACCCAGAGCAGAAGTTCTACTTCAGCCAGATCAGGCCTGCAAAGAAACTGCGTTTCAGAGGCCTTTGTAAGAGATGTTCCCGGTAGGCTGTAAGAGCACTGCGCAGAGCGAGTTGTTTCTTAGATTCCCAAAGAGCTGGAAGCAAGATGCTTTGGGGCCCAACTCGCCCTTTGGAAAGAAGCCTGCACGTTGTTCCTTTCAGCTCTAGGGCAATGTAGCACACCCAGAGCAGAAGTTCTACTTCAGCCAGGTCAGGCCTGCAAGGAAACTGCTTTTCAAATGCCTTTGTTAGTGATGTTCCGGTAGGCTGTAAGAGCACTGTGCAGAACGAGTTGTTTCTTAGCTTCCCAAAGAGCTGGAAGCAAGATGCTTTGGGGCCCAACTCGCCCTTTGGAAAGAAGCCTGCACGTTGTGCCTTTCTGCTCTAGGGCAATGTAGCACACGCAGAGCAGAAGTTCTACTTCAGCCAGATCAGGCCTGCAAAGAAACTGCGTTTCACAGGCCTTTGTAAGAGATGTTCCCGGTAGGCTGTAAGAGCACTGTGCAGAGCGAGTTGTCTCTTAGCTTCCCAAAGAGCTGGAAGCAAGATGCTTTGGTGCCCAAGTCGCCCTTTGGAAAGAAGCCTGCACGTTGTGCCTTTCAGCTCTAGGTCAATGTAGCACACGCAGAGCAGAAGTTCTGCTTCAGCCAGACCAGGCCTGCAAAGAAAGTGCGTTTCACAGGCCTTTGTAAGAGATGTTCCCGGTAGGCTGTAAGAGCACTGTGCAGAGCGAGTTGTCTCTTAGCTTCCCAAAGAGCTTGAAGCAAGATGCTTTGGGGCCCAACTCGCCCTTTGGAAATAAGCCTGCACGTTGTGCCTTTCAGCTCTAGGGCAATGTAGCACACCCAGAGCAGAAGTTCTACTTCAGCCAGATCAGGCCTGCAAAGAAACTGCGTTTCACAGGCCTTTGTAAGAGATGTTCCCGGTAGGCTGTAAGAGCACTGCGCAGAGCGAGTTGTTTCTTAGCTTCCCAAAGAGCTGGAAGCAAGATGCTTTGGGGCCCAACTCGCCCTTTGGAAAGAAGCCTGCACGTTGTTCCTTTCAGCTCTAGGGCAATGTAGCACACCCAGAGCAGAAGTTCTACTTCAGCCAGATCAGGCCTGCAAAGAAACTGCGTTTCACAGGCCTTTGTAAGAGATGTTCCCGGTAGGCTGTAAGAGCACTGTGCAGAGCGAGTTTTTTCTTAGCTTCCCAAAGAGCTGGAAGCAAGATGCTTTGGGACCCAACTCGGCCTTGGAAAGAAGCCTGCACGTTGTGCCTTTCGGCTGTAGGGCAATGTAGCACACGCAGAGCAGAAGTTCTACTTCAGCCAGATCAGGCCTGCAAAGAAACTGCGTTTCACAGGTTTTGTAAGAGATGTTCCCGGTAGGCTGTAAGAGCACTGTGCAGAGCGAGTTGTTTCTTAGCTTCCCAAAGAGCTGGAAGCAAGATGCTTTGGGACCCAACTCGCCCTTTTGATACAAGCCTGCACGTTGTGCCTTTCAGCTCTAGGGCAATGTAGCACACGGAGAGCCGAAGTTCTACTTCAGCCAGATCAGGCCTGCAACGAAACTGCCTTTCACATGCCTTTGTAAGTGATGTTCCGGTAGGCTGTAAGAGCACTGTGCAGAGCGAGTTGTTTCTTAGCTTCCCAAAGAGCTGGAAGCAAGATGCTTTGGGGCCCAACACGCCTTTTGGAAAGAAGCCTGCATGTTGTGCCTTTCAGCTCTAGGGCAATGTAGCACACCGAGAGCAGAAGTTCTACTTCAGCCAGATCAGGCCTGCAAGGAAACTGCTTTTCAAATGCCTTTGTAAGTGATGTTCCGGTAGGCTGTAAGAGCACTGTGCAGAGCGAGTTGTTTCTTAGCTTCCCAAAGAGCTGGAAGCAAGATGCTTTGGGGCCCAACTCGCCCTTTGGAAAGAAGCCTGCACGTTGTGCCTTTCAGCTCTAGGGCAATGTAGCACACGCAGAGCAGAAGTTCTACTTCAGCCAGATCAGGCCTGCAAAGAAACTGCGTTGCACAGGCCTTTGTAAGAGATGTTCCCGGTAGGCTGTAAGAGCACTTTGCAGAGCGAGTTGTTTGTTAGCTTCCCAAAGAGCTGGACGCAAGATGCTTTGGGGCCCAACTCGCCCTTTGGAAAGAAGCCTGCACGTTGTGCCTTTCCGCTCTAGGGCCGTGTAGCAGACCCAGAGCAGAAGTTCTACTTCAGCCAGATCAGGCCTGCAAAGAAACTGCGTTTCACAGGCCTTTGTAAGAGATGTTCCCGGTAGGCTGTAAGAGCACTGTGCAGAGCGAGTTGTTTCTTAGCTTCCCAAGGAGCTGAAAGCAAGATGCTTTGGGGCCCAACTCGCCCTTTGGAAAGAAGCCTGCACATTGTGCCTTTCAGCTCTAGGTCAATGTAGCACACGCAGAGCAGAAGTTCTACTACAGCCAGACCAGGCCTGCAAAGAAACTGCGTTTCACAGGCCTTTGTAAGAGATGTTCCCGGTAGGCTGTAAGAGCACTGTGCAGAGCGAGTTGTCTCTTAGCTTCCCAAAGAGCTGGAAGCAAGATGCTTTGGGGCCCAACTCGCCCTTTGGATAGAAGCCTGCACGTTGTGCCTTTCGGCTCTAGGGCAATGTAGCACACCCAGAGCAGAAGTTCTACTTCAGCCACATCAGGCCTGCAAAGAAACTGCGTTTCACAGGCCTTTGTAAGAGATGTTCCCGGTAGGCTGTAAGAGCACTGCGCAGAGCGAGTTGTTTTTAGCTTCCCAAAGAGCTGGAAGCAAGATGCTTTTTGGCCCAACTCGCCCTTTGGAAAGAAGCCTGCACGTTGTGCCTTTCAGCTCTAGGGCCGTGTACCACACTCAGAGCCGAAGTTCTACTTCAGCCAGATCAGGCCTGCAAGGAAACTGCCTTTCACATGCCTTTGTAAGTGATGTTCCGGTAGGCTGTAAGAGCACTGTGCAGAGCGAGTTGTTTCTTAGCTTCCCAAAGAGCTGGAAGCAAGATGCTTTGGGGCCAAACTCGCCCTTTGGAAAGAAGCCTGCACGTTGTGCCTTTCAGCTCTAGGGCAATGTAGCACACGCAGAGCAGAAGTTCTACTTCAGCCACATCAGGCCTGCAAAGAAACTGTGTTTCACAGGCATTTGTAAGAGATGTTCCCAGTAGGCTGTAAGAGCACTGTGCAGAGCGAGTTGTTTCTTAGCTTCCCAAAGAGCTGGAAGCAAGATGCATTGGGGCCCAACTCGCCATTTGGAAAGAAGCCTGCACGTTGTGCCTTTCAGCTCTAGGGCAATGTAGCACACGCAGATCAGAAGTTCTACTTCAGCCACATCAGGCCTGCAAAGAAACTGCGTGTCACAAGCCTGTGTAAGAGATGTTCCCGGTAGGTTGTAAGAGCACTGTGCAGAGCGAGTTGTTTCTTAGCTTCCCAAAGAGCTAGAAGCAAGATGCTTTGGGGCCCAACTCGCCCTTTGGAAAGAAGCCTGCACGTTGTGCCTTTCAGCTCTAGGGCAATGTAGCACACCCAAAGCAGAAGTTCTAGTTCAGCGAGATCAGGCCTGCAAAGAAACTGCGTTTCACAGGCCTTTGTAAGAGATGTTCCCGGTAGGCTGTAAGAGCACTGTGCAGAGCGACTTGTTTCGTAGCTTCCCAAAGAACTGGAAGCAAGATGCTTTGGGGCCCAACTCGCCCTTTGGAAAGAAGCCTGCATGTTGTGCCTTTCAGCTCTAGGGCAATGTAGCACACGCAGAGCAGAAGTTCTACTTCAGCCCGATCAGGCATGCAAAGAAACTGCGTTTCACAGGCCTTTGTAAGAGATGTTGCCGGTAGGCTGTAAGAGCTTGTGCAGAGCGAGTTGTTTCTTAGCTTCCCAAAGAGCTGGAAGCAAGATGCTTTTTGGCCCAAAACGCCCTTTGGAAAGAAGCCTGCACGTTGTGCCTTTCAGCTCTAGGGCCGTGTACCACATTCAGAGCCGAAGTTCTATTTCAGCCAGATCAGGCCTGCAAGGAAACTGCCTTTAACATGCCTTTGTAAGTGATGTTCCGGTAGGCTGTAAGAGCACTGTGCAGAGCGAGTTGTTTCTTAGCTTCCCAAAGAGCTGGAAGAAAGATGCTTTGGGGCCCAACTCGCCCTTTGGAAAGAAGCCTGCACGTTGTGCCTTTCCGCTCTAGGGCAATGTAGCACACGCAGAGCAGAAGTTCTACTTCAGCCAGATCAGGCCTGCAAAGAAAATGCGTTTCACAGGCCTTTGTAATAGATGTTCCCGGTAGGCTGTAAGAGCACTGTGCAGAGCGAGTTGTTTCTTAGCTTCCCAAAGAGCTGGACGCAAGATGCTTTGGGGCCCAACTCGCCGTTTGGAAAGAAGCCTGCACATTGTGCCTTTCCGCTCTAGGGCAATGTAGCACACCCAGAGCAGAAGTTCTACTTCAGCCAGATCAGGCCTGCAAAGAAACTGCGTTTCACAGGGCTTTGTAAGTGATGTTCCCGGTAGGCTGTAAGAGCACTGTGCAGAGCGAGTTGTTTCGTAGCTTCCCAAAGAACTGGAAGCAAGATGCTTTGGGGCCCAACTCGCCCTTTGGAAAGAAGCCTGCACGTTGTGCCTTTCAGCTCTAGGTCAATGTAGCACACACAGAGCAGAAGTTCTACTTCAGCCCGATCAGGCCTGCAAAGAAACTGCGTTTCACAGGCCTTTGTAAGAGATGTTGCCGGTAGGCTGTAAGAGCACTGTGCAGAGCGAGTTGTTTCTTAGCTTCCCAAAGAGCTGGAAGCAAGATGCTTTTTGGCCCAACTCGCCCTTTGGAAAGAAGCCTGCACGTTGTGCCTTTCAGAACTAGGGCCGGTGCCACACTCAGAGCCGAAGTTCTACTTCAGCCAGATCAGGCCTGCAAGGAAACTGCCTTTCACATGCCTTTGTAAGTGATGTTCCGGTAGGCTGTAAGAGCACTGTGCAGAGCGATTTGTTTCTTAGCTTCCCAAAGAGCTGGAAGCAAGATGCTTTTTGGCCCAACTCGCCCTTTGTAAAGAAGCCTTCACGTTGTGGCTTTCAGCTCTAGGGCCGTGTAGCACACCCAGAGCAGAAGTTCTACTTCAGCCAGATCTGGCCTGCAAAGAAACTGTGTTTCACAGGCCTTTGTAAGAGATGTTGCCGGTACGCTGTAAGAACACTGTGCAGAGCGAGTTGTTTCTTAGCTTCCCAAAGAGCTGGAAGCAAGATGCTTTGGGGCCCAACTCGCCCTTTGGAAAGAAGCCTGCACGTTGTGCCTTTCAGCTCTAGGTCAATGTAGCACACGCAGAGCAGAAGTTCTACTTCAGCCAGAGCAGGCCTGCAAAGAAACTGCGTTTCACAGGCCTTTGTAAGACATGTTCCCGGTAGGCTGTAAGAGCACTGTGCAGAGCGAGTTGTTTCTTAGCTTCCCAAAGAGCTGGAAGCAAGATGCTTTGGGGCATAACTCGCCCTTTGGAAAGAAGCCTGCACGTTGTGCCTTTCAGCTCTAGGGCAATGTAGCACACCCAGAGCAGAAGTTCTACTTCAGACAGATCAGGCCTGCAAAGAAACTCCGTTTCACAGGCCTTTGTAAGAGATGTTCCCGGTAGGCTGTAAGAGCACTGTGCAGAGCGAGTTGTTTCTTAGCTTCCCAAAGAGCTGGAAGCAAGACGCTTTGGGGCCTAACTCGCCCTTTGGAACGAAGCCTGCACGTTGTGCCTTTCAGCTCTAGGGCAATGTAGCACACGCAGAGCAGAAGTTCTACTTCAGCCAGATCAGGCCTGCAAAGAAACTCCGTTTCACAGGCCTTTGTAAGAGATGTTCCCGGTAGGCTGTAAGAGCACTGTGCAGAGCGAGTTGTTTGTTAGCTTCCCAAAGAGCTGGAAGCAAGATTCATTGGGGCCCAACTCGCCCTTTGGAAAGAAGCCTGCACGTTGCGCCTTTCTGCACTAGGGCAATGTAGCACACGCAGAGCAGAAGTTCTACTTCAGCCAGATCAGGCCTGCAAGGAAACTGACTTTCAGATGCCTTTGTAAGTGATGTTCCGATAGGCTGTAAGAGCACTGTGCAGAGCGAGTTGTTTCTTAGCTTCCCAAAGAGCTGGAAGCAAGATGCTTTGGGGCCCAACTCGCCCTTTGGAAAGAAGCCTGCACGTTGTGCCTTTCAGCTCTAGGGCCATGTAGAACACCCAGAGCAGAAGTTCTACTTCAGCCATATCAGGCCTGCAAAGAAACTCCGTTTCATAGGCCTTTGTAAGAGATGTTCCCGGTAGGCTGTAAGAGCACTGTGCAGAGCGAGTTGTTTCTTAGCTTCCCAAAGAGCTGGAAGCAAGATGCTTTGGGGCCCAACTCGCCCTTTGGAAAGAAGCCTGCACGTTGTGCCTTTCAGCTCTAGGGCAATGTAGCACACCCAGAGCAGAAGTTCTACTTCAGCCAGATCAGGCCTGCAAAGAAACTGCGTTTCACAGGCCTTTGTAAGAGATGTTCCCGGTAGGCTGTAAGAGCACTGTGCAGAGCGAGTTGTTTCTTAGCTTCCCAAAGAGCTGGAAGCAAGATGCTTTGGGGCCCAACTCGCCCTTTGGAAAGAAGCCTGCACGTTGTGCCTTTCAGCTCTAGGTCAATGTAGCACACCCAGAGCAGAAGTTCTACTTCAGCCAGATCAGGCCTGCAAAGAAACTGCGTTTCACAGGCCTATGTAAGAGATGTTCCCGGTAGGCTGTAAGAGCACTGTGCAGAGCGAGTTGTTTCTTAGCTTCCCAAAGAGCTGGAAGCAAGACGCATTGGGGCCCAACTCGCACTTTGGAAAGAAGCCTGCACGTTGTGCCTTTCAGCTCTAGGGCAATGTAGCACACGCAGAGCCGAAGTTCTACTTTAGCCAGATCAGGCCTGCAAGGAAACTGCCTTTCACCTGAATTTTGTAAGTGATGTTCCGGTAGGCTGTAAGAGCACTGTGCAGAGCGAGTTGTTTCTTAGCTTCCCAAAGAGCTGGAAGCAAGATGCTTTGGGGCCCAACTCGCCCTTTGGAAAGAAGCCTGCACGTTGTGCCTTTCAGCTCTAGGGCAATGTAGCACACGCAGAGCAGAAGTTCTACTTCAGCCAGATCAGGCCTGCAAAGAAACTGCGTTTCACAGGTTTTGTAAGAGATGTTCCCGGTAGGCTGTAAGAGCACTGTGCAGAGCGAGTTGTTTCTTAGCTTCCCAAAGAGCTGGAAGCAAGACGCATTGGGGCCCAACTCGCCCTTTGGAAAGAAGCCTGCACGTTGTGCCTTTCAGCTCTAGGGCAATGTAGCACACGCAGAGCCGAAGTTCTACTTCAGCCAGATCAGACCTGCAAGGAAACTGCCTTTCACATGCCTTTTGTAAGTGATGTTCCGGTAGGCTGTAAGAGCACTGTGCAGAGCGAGTTGTTTCTTAGCTTCCCAAAGAGCTGGAAGCAAGATGCTTTGGGGCCGAACTCGCCCTTTGGATAGAAGCCTGCACAGTGTACCTTTCAGCACTAGGGCAATGTAGCACACGCAGAGCAGAAGTTTTACTTCAGCCAGATCAGGCCTTCAAAGAAAGTGCGTTTCACAGGCCTTTGTAAGAGATGTTCCTGGTAGGCTGTAAGAGCACTGTGCAGAGCGAGTTGTTTCTTAGCTTCCCAAAGAGCTGGAAGCAAGATTCATTGGGGCCCAACTCGCCCTGGGGAAAGAAGCCTGCACGTTGTGCCTTTCCGCTCTAGGGCAATGTAGCACACGCAGAGCAGAAGTTCTACTTCAGCCAGATCAGGCCTGCAAAGAAACTGCGTTTCACAGGCCTTTGTAAGAGATGTTCCCGGTAGGCTGTAAGAGCACTGTGCAGAGCGAGTTGTTTCTTAGCTTCCCAAAGAGCTGGAAGCAAGATGCTTTGGGGCCCAACTCGCCCTTGGAAAGAAGCCTGCACTTTGTGCCTTTCGGCTCTAGGGCAATGTAGCACACGTAGAGCAGAAGTTCTACTTCAGCCAGATCAGGCCTGCAAAGAAACTGCATTTCGCAGGCCTTTGTAAGTGATGATCCGGTAGGCTGTAAGAGCACTGTGCAGATCGACTTTTTTCTTATCTTCCCAAAGAGCTGGAAGCAAGATGCTTTGGGGCCCAACTCGCACTTTGGAAAGAAGCCTGCACGCTGTGCCTTTCAGCTCTAGGGCAATGTAGCACACCCAGAGCAGAAGTTCTACTTCAGCCAGATCAGGCCTGCAAAGAAACTGCGTTTCACAGGCCTTTGTAAGAGATGTTCCCGGTAGGCTGTAAGAGCACTGTGCAGAGCGAGTTGTTTCCTAGCTTCGCAAAGAGCTGGAAGCAAGACGCATTGGGGCCCAACTCGCCCTTTGGAAAGAAGCCTGCACGTTGTGCCTTTCAGCTCTAGGGCAATGTAGCACATGCAGAGCCGAAGTTCTACTTCAGCCAGACTAGGCCTGCAAGGAAACTGCCTTTCACATGCCTTTTGTAAGTGATGTTCCGGTAGGCTGTAAGAGCACTGTGCAGAGCGAGTTGTTTCTTAGCTTCCCAAAGAGCTGGAAGCAAGATGCTTTGGAGCCCAACTCGCCCTTTGGAAAGAAGCCTGCACGTTGTGCCTTTCAGCTCTAGGGCAATGTAGCACACCCAGAGCAGAAGTTCTACTTCAGCCAGATCAGGCCTGCAAAGAAACTGCGTTTCACAGGCCTTTGTAAGAGATGTTGCCGGTAGGCTGTAAGAGCACTGTGCAGAGCGAGTTGTTTCTTAGCTTCCCAAAGAGCTGGAAGCAAGATGCTTTGGGGCCCAACACGCCCTTTGGATAGAAGCCTGCACGTTGCGCCTTCCAGCACTAGGGCAATGTAGCACACGCAGAGCAGAAGTTCTACTTCAGCCAGATCAGGCCTTCAAAGAAACTGCGTTTCACAGGCCTTTGTAAGAGATGTTCCCGGTAGGCTGTAAGAGCACTGTGCAGAGCGAGTTGTTTCTTAGCTTCCCAAAGAGCTGGAAGCAAGATTCATTGGGGCCCAACTCGCCCTTTGGAAAGAAGCCTGCACGTTGTGCCTTTCCGCTCTAGGGCAATGTAGCACACGCAGAGCAGAAGTTCTACTTCAGCCAGATCAGGCATGCAAAGAAACTGCGTTTCACAGGCCTTTGTAAGAGATGTTCCCGGTAGGCTGTAAGAGCACTGCGCAGAGCGAGTTGTTTCTTAGCTTCCCAAACAGCTGGAAGCAAGATGCTTTGGGGCCCAACTCGCCCTTGGAAAGAAGCCTGCACGTTGTGCCTTTCGGCTCTAGGGCAATGTAGCACACCCAGAGCAGAAGTTCTACTTCAGCCAGATCAGGCCTGCAAAGAAACTGCGTTTCACAGGCCATTGTAAGAGATGTTCCCGGTAGGCTGTAAGAGCACTGTGCAGAGCGAGTTGTTTCTTAGCTTCCCAAAGAGCTGGAAGCAAGATGCTTTGGGGCCCAACTCGCCCTTTGGTAAGAAGCCTGCACGTTGTGCCTTTCAGCTCTAGGGCAATGTGGCACACGCAGAGCAGAAGTTCTACTTCAGCCAGATCATGCTTGCAAAGAAATTGCGTTTCACCGGCCTTTGTAAGAGATGTTACTGGTAGGCTGTAAGAGCACTGTGCAGAGCGAGTTGTTTCTTAGCTTCCCAAAGAGCTGGAAGCAAGATGCTTTGGGACCCAACTCGCCCTTTGGATACAAGCCTGCACGTTGTGCCTTTCAGCTCTAGGGCAATGTAGCACACGCAGAGCCGAAGTTCTACTTCAGCCAGATCAGGCCTGCAAGGAAACTGCCTTTCACATGCCTTTGTAAGTGATGTTCCGGTAGGCTGTAAGAGCACTGTGCAGAGCGAGTTGTTTCTTAGCTTCCCAAAGAGCTGGAAGCAAGATGCTTTGGGGCCCAACTCGCCCTTTGGAAAGAAGCCTGCACGTTGTGCCTGTCAGCTCTAGGTCAATGTAGCACACGCAGAGCAGAAGTTCTACTTCAGCCAGATCAGGCCTGCAAAGAAACTGCGTTTCACAGGCCTTTGTAAGAAATGTTCCCGGTAGACTGTAAGAGCACTGTGCAGAGCGAGCTGTTTCTTAGCTTCCCAAAGAGCTGGAAGCAAGATAATTTGGGGCCCAACTCGCCTTTTGGAAAGAAGCCTGCACGTTGTGCCTTTCAGCTCTAGGGCAATGTAGCACACGCAGAGCAGAAGTTCTACTTCAGCCAGATCAGGCCTGCAAAGAAACTGCGTTTCACAGGCCTTTGTAAGAGATGTTCCCGGTAGGCTGTAAGAGCACTGTGCAGAGCGAGTTGTTTCTTAGCTTCCCAAAGAGCTGGAAGCAAGATGCTTTGGGGCCCAACTCGCCCTTTGGATACAAGCCTGCACGTTGTGCCTTTCAGCACTAGGGCAAAGTAGCACACGCAGAGCAGAAGTTCTACTTCAGCCAGATCAGGCCTTCAAAGAAACTGCGTTTCACAGGCCTTTGTAAGAGATGTTCCCGGTAGGCTGTAAGAGCACTGTGCAGAGCGAGTTGTTTCTTAGCTTCCCAAAGAGCTGGAAGAAAGATTCATTGGGGCCCAACTCGCCCTTTGGAAAGAAGCCTGTACGTTGTGCCTTTCGGCTCAAGGGCAATGTAGCACACGCAGAGCAGAAGTTCTACTTCAGCCAGATCAGGCCTGCAAAGAAACTGCGTTTCACAGGCCTTTGTAAGAGATGTTCCCGGTAGGCTGTAAGAGCACTGTGCAGAGCGAGTTGTTTCTTAGCTTCCCAAAGAGCTGGAAGCAAGATGCTTTCGGGCCCAACTCGCCCTTGGAAAGAAGCCTGCACGTTGTGCCTTTCGGCTCTAGGGCAATGTAGCACACCCAGAGCAGAAGTTCTACTTCAGCCAGATCAGGCCTGCAAAGAAACTGCTTTTCACAGGCCTTTGTAAGTCGTGTTCCGGTAGGCTGTAAGAGCACTGTGCAGAGCGAGTTGTTTCTTAGCTTCCCAAAGAGCTGGAAGCAAGATGCTTTGGGACCCATCTCGCCCTTTGGATACAAGCCTGCACGTTGTGCCTTTCAGCTCTAGGGCAATGTAGCACACGCAGAGCCGAAGTTCTACTTCAGCCAGATCAGGCCTGCAATTAAACTGCCTTTCACATGCCTTTGTAAGTGATGTTCCGGTAGGCTGTAAGAGCACTGTGCAGAGCGAGTTGTTTCTTAGCTTCCTAAAGAGCTGGAAGCAAGATGCTTTGGGGCCCAACTCGCCCTTTGGAAAGAAGCCTGCACGTTGTGCCTTTCAGCTCTAGGTCAATGTAGAACACGCAGAGCAGAAGTTCTACTTCAGCCAGATCAGGCCTGCAAAGAAACTGCGTTTCAAAGGCCTTTGTAAGAGATGTTCCCGGTAGGCTGTAAGAGCACTGTGCAGAGCGAGTTGTTTCTTAGCTTCCCAAAGAGCTGGAAGCAAGATGCTTTGGGGCCCAATTCGCCCTTTGGAATGGAGACTGCACGTTGTGCCTTTCAGCTCTAGGGCAATGTAGCACACGCAGAGCAGAAGTTCTACTTCAGCCAGATCAGGCCTGCAATGAAACTGCGTTTCACAGGCCTTTGTAAGAGATGTTCCCAGTAGGCTGTAAGAGCACTGTGCAGAGCGAGTTGTTTCTTAGCTTCCCAAAGAGCTGGAAGCAAGATGCATTGGGGCCCAACTCGCCATTTGGAAAGAAGCCTGCACGTTGTGTCTTTCATCTCTAGGGCCGTGTAGCATACCCAGAGCAGAAGTTCTACTTCAGCCAGATCAGGCCTGCAAAGAAACTGCATTTCACAGGCATTTCTAAGAGATGTTCACGGTAGGCTGTAAGAGCACTGTGCAGAGCGAGTTGTTTCGCAGCTTCCCAAAGAACTGGAAGCAAGATGCTTTGGGGCCCAACTCGCCCTTGGAAAGAAGCCTGCACGTTGTGCCTTTCGGCTGTAGGGCAATGTAGCACACCCAGAGCAGAAGTTCTACTTCAGCCAGATCAGGCCTGCAAAGAAACTGCGTTTCACAGGCCTTTGTAAGAGATGTTCCCGGTAGGCTGTAAGAGCACTGTGCAGAGCGAGTTGTTTCTTAGCTTCCCAAAGAGCTGGAAGCAAGATGCTTTGGGGCCCAACTCGCCCTTTGGAAAGAAGCCTGCACGTTGTGCCTTTCAGCTCTAGGGCAATGTAGCACACCCAGAGCAGAAGTTCTACTTCAGCCAGATCAGGCCTGCAAAGAAACTGCGTTTCACAGGCCTATGTAAGAGATGTTCCCGGTAGGCTGTAAGAGCACTGTGCAGAGCGAGTTGTTTCTTAGCTTCCCAAAGAGCTGGAAGCAAGACGCATTGGGGCCCAACTCGCACTTTGGAAAGAAGCCTGCACGTTGTTCCTTTCAGCTCTAGGGCAATGTAGCACACGCAGAGCCGAAGTTCTACTTTAGCCAGATCAGGCCTGCAAGGAAACTGCCTTTCACATGAATTTTGTAAGTGATGTTCCGGTAGGCTGTAAGAGCACTGTGCAGAGCGAGTGGTTTCTTAGCTTCCCAAAGAGCTGGAAGCAAGATGCTTTGGGGCCCAACTCGCCCTTTGGAAAGAAGCCTGCACGTTGTGCCTTTCAGCTCTAGGGCAATGTAGCACACGCAGAGCAGAAGTTCTACTTCAGCCAGATCAGGCCTGCAAAGAAACTGCGTTTCACAGGTTTTGTAAGAGATGTTCCCGGTAGGCTGTAAGAGCACTGTGCAGAGCGAGTTGTTTCTTAGCTTCCCAAAGAGCTGGAAGCAAGACGCATTGGGGCCCAACTCGCCCTTTGGAAAGAAGCCTGCACGTTGTGCCTTTCAGCTCTAGGGCAATGTAGCACACGCAGAGCCGAAGTTCTACTTCAGCCAGATCAGACCTGCAAGGAAACTGCCTTTCACATGCCTTTTGTAAGTGATGTTCCTGTAGGCTGTAAGAGCACTGTGCAGAGCGAGTTGTTTCTTAGCTTCCCAAAGAGCTGGAAGCAAGATGCTTTGGGGCCGAACTCGCCCTTTGGATAGAAGCCTGCACAGTGTACCTTTCAGCACTAGGGCAATGTAGCACACGCAGAGCAGAAGTTTTACTTCAGCCAGATCAGGCCTTCAAAGAAAGTGCGTTTCACAGGCCTTTGTAAGAGATGTTCCTGGTAGGCTGTAAGAGCACTGTGCAGAGCGAGTTGTTTCTTAGCTTCCCAAAGAGCTGGAAGCAAGATTCATTGGGGCCCAACTCGCCCTGTGGAAAGAAGCCTGCACGTTGTGCCTTTCCGCTCTAGGGCAATGTAGCACACGCAGAGCAGAAGTTCTACTTCAGCCAGATCAGGCCTGCAAAGAAACTGCGTTTCACAGGCCTTTGTAAGAGATGTTCCCGGTAGGCTGTAAGAGCACTGTGCAGAGCGAGTTGTTTCTTAGCTTCCCAAAGAGCTGGAAGCAAGATGCTTTGGGGCCCAACTCGCCCTTGGAAAGAAGCCTGCACTTTGTGCCTTTCGGCTCTAGGGCAATGTAGCACACGTAGAGCAGAAGTTCTACTTCAGCCAGATCAGGCCTGCAAAGAAACTGCATTTCGCAGGCCTTTGTAAGTGATGATCCGGTAGGCTGTAAGAGCACTGTGCAGATCGACTTTTTTCTTATCTTCCCAAAGAGCTGGAAGCAAGATGCTTTGGGGCCCAACTCGCACTTTGGAAAGAAGCCTGCACGCTGTGCCTTTCAGCTCTAGGGCAATGTAGCACACCCAGAGCAGAAGTTCTACTTCAGCCAGATCAGGCCTGCAATTAAACTGCCTTTCACATGCCTTTGTAAGTGATGTTCCGGTAGGCTGTAAGAGCACTGTGCAGAGCGAGTTGTTTCTTAGCTTCCTAAAGAGCTGGAAGCAAGATGCTTTGGGGCCCAACTCGCCCTTTGGAAAGAAGCCTGCACGTTGTGCCTTTCAGCTCTAGGTCAATGTAGAACACGCAGAGCAGAAGTTCTACTTCAGCCAGATCAGGCCTGCAAAGAAACTGCGTTTCAAAGGCCTTTGTAAGAGATGTTCCCGGTAGGCTGTAAGAGCACTGTGCAGAGCGAGTTGTTTCTTAGCTTCCCAAAGAGCTGGAAGCAAGATGCTTTGGGGCCCAATTCGCCCTTTGGAATGGAGACTGCACGTTGTGCCTTTCAGCTCTAGGGCAATGTAGCACACGCAGAGCAGAAGTTCTACTTCAGCCAGATCAGGCCTGCAATGAAACTGCGTTTCACAGGCCTTTGTAAGAGATGTTCCCAGTAGGCTGTAAGAGCACTGTGCAGAGCGAGTTGTTTCTTAGCTTCCCAAAGAGCTGGAAGCAAGATGCATTGGGGCCCAACTCGCCATTTGGAAAGAAGCCTGCACGTTGTGTCTTTCATCTCTAGGGCCGTGTAGCATACCCAGAGCAGAAGTTCTACTTCAGCCAGATCAGGCCTGCAAAGAAACTGCATTTCACAGGCATTTCTAAGAGATGTTCACGGTAGGCTGTAAGAGCACTGTGCAGAGCGAGTTGTTTCGTAGCTTCCCAAAGAACTGGAAGCAAGATGCTTTGGGGCCCAACTCGCCCTTGGAAAGAAGCCTGCACGTTGTGCCTTTCGGCTGTAGGGCAATGTAGCACACCCAGAGCAGAAGTTCTACTTCAGCCAGATCAGGCCTGCAAAGAAACTGCGTTTCACAGGCCTTTGTAAGAGATGTTCCCGGTAGGCTGTAAGAGCACTGTGCAGAGCGAGTTGTTTCTTAGCTTCCCAAAGAGCTGGAAGCAAGATGCTTTGGGGCCCAACTCGCCCTTTGGAAAGAAGCCTGCACGTTGTGCCTTTCAGCTCTAGGGCAATGTAGCACACCCAGAGCAGAAGTTCTACTTCAGCCAGATCAGGCCTGCAAAGAAACTGCGTTTCACAGGCCTATGTAAGAGATGTTCCCGGTAGGCTGTAAGAGCACTGTGCAGAGCGAGTTGTTTCTTAGCTTCCCAAAGAGCTGGAAGCAAGACGCATTGGGGCCCAACTCGCACTTTGGAAAGAAGCCTGCACGTTGTTCCTTTCAGCTCTAGGGCAATGTAGCACACGCAGAGCCGAAGTTCTACTTTAGCCAGATCAGGCCTGCAAGGAAACTGCCTTTCACATGAATTTTGTAAGTGATGTTCCGGTAGGCTGTAAGAGCACTGTGCAGAGCGAGTGGTTTCTTAGCTTCCCAAAGAGCTGGAAGCAAGATGCTTTGGGGCCCAACTCGCCCTTTGGAAAGAAGCCTGCACGTTGTGCCTTTCTGCTCTAGGGCAATGTAGCACACGCAGAGCAGAAGTTCTACTTCAGCCAGATCAGGCCTGCAAAGAAACTGCGTTTCACAGGTTTTGTAAGAGATGTTCCCGGTAGGCTGTAAGAGCACTGTGCAGAGCGAGTTGTTTCTTAGCTTCCCAAAGAGCTGGAAGCAAGACGCATTGGGGCCCAACTCGCCCTTTGGAAAGAAGCCTGCACGTTGTGCCTTTCAGCTCTAGGGCAATGTAGCACACGCAGAGCCGAAGTTCTACTTCAGCCAGATCAGACCTGCAAGGAAACTGCCTTTCACATGCCTTTTGTAAGTGATGTTCCTGTAGGCTGTAAGAGCACTGTGCAGAGCGAGTTGTTTCTTAGCTTCCCAAAGAGCTGGAAGCAAGATGCTTTGGGGCCGAACTCGCCCTTTGGATAGAAGCCTGCACAGTGTACCTTTCAGCACTAGGGCAATGTAGCACACGCAGAGCAGAAGTTTTACTTCAGCCAGATCAGGCCTTCAAAGAAAGTGCGTTTCACAGGCCTTTGTAAGAGATGTTCCTGGTAGGCTGTAAGAGCACTGTGCAGAGCGAGTTGTTTCTTAGCTTCCCAAAGAGCTGGAAGCAAGATTCATTGGGGCCCAACTCGCCCTGTGGAAAGAAGCCTGCACGTTGTGCCTTTCCGCTCTAGGGCAATGTAGCACACGCAGAGCAGAAGTTCTACTTCAGCCAGATCAGGCCTGCAAAGAAACTGCGTTTCACAGGCCTTTGTAAGAGATGTTCCCGGTAGGCTGTAAGAGCACTGTGCAGAGCGAGTTGTTTCTTAGCTTCCCAAAGAGCTGGAAGCAAGATGCTTTGGGGCCCAACTCGCCCTTGGAAAGAAGCCTGCACTTTGTGCCTTTCGGCTCTAGGGCAATGTAGCACACGTAGAGCAGAAGTTCTACTTCAGCCAGATCAGGCCTGCAAAGAAACTGCATTTCGCAGGCCTTTGTAAGTGATGATCCGGTAGGCTGTAAGAGCACTGTGCAGATCGACTTTTTTCTTATCTTCCCAAAGAGCTGGAAGCAAGATGCTTTGGGGCCCAACTCGCACTTTGGAAAGAAGCCTGCACGCTGTGCCTTTCAGCTCTAGGGCAATGTAGCACACCCAGAGCAGAAGTTCTACTTCAGCCAGATCAGGCCTGCAAAGAAACTGCGTTTCACAGGCCTTTGTAAGAGATGTTCCCGGTAGGCTGTAAGAGCACTGTGCAGAGCGAGTTGTTTCTTAGCTTCCCAAACAGCTGGAAGCAAGATGCTTTGGGGCCCAACTCGCCCTTGGAAAGAAGCCTGCACGTTGTGCCTTTCGGCTCTAGGGCAATGTAGCACACCCAGAGCAGAAGTTCTACTTCAGCCAGATCAGGCCTGCAAAGAAACTGCGTTTCACAGGCCATTGTAAGAGATGTTCCCGGTAGGCTGTAAGAGCACTGTGCAGAGCGAGTTGTTTCTTAGCTTCCCAAAGAGCTGGAAGCAAGATGCTTTGGGGCCCAACTCGCCCTTTGGAAAGAAGCCTGCACGTTGTGCCTTTCAGCTCTAGGGCAATGTGGCACACGCAGAGCAGAAGTTCTACTTCAGCCAGATCATGCTTGCAAAGAAACTGCGTTTCACCGGCCTTTGTAAGAGATGTTACTGGTAGGCTGTAAGAGCACTGTGCAGAGCGAGTTGTTTCTTAGCTTCCCAAAGAGCTGGAAGCAAGATGCTTTGGGACCCAACTCGCCCTTTGGATACAAGCCTGCACGTTGTGCCTTTCAGCTCTAGGGCAATGTAGCACACGCAGAGCCGAAGTTCTACTTCAGCCAGATCAGGCCTGCAAGGAAACTGCCTTTCACATGCCTTTGTAAGTGATGTTCCGGTAGGCTGTAAGAGCACTGTGCAGAGCGAGTTGTTTCTTAGCTTCCCAAAGAGCTGGAAGCAAGATGCTTTGGGGCCCAACTCGCCCTTTGGAAAGAAGCCTGCACGTTGTGCCTGTCAGCTCTAGGTCAATGTAGCACACGCAGAGCAGAAGTTCTACTTCAGCCAGATCAGGCCTGCAAAGAAACTGCGTTTCACAGGCCTTTGTAAGAAATGTTCCCGGTAGACTGTAAGAGCACTGTGCAGAGCGAGCTGTTTCTTAGCTTCCCAAAGAGTTGGAAGCAAGATAATTTGGGGCCCAACTCGCCTTTTGGAAAGAAGCCTGCACGTTGTGCCTTTCAGCTCTAGGGCAATGTAGCACACGCAGAGCAGAAGTTCTACTTCAGCCAGATCAGGCCTGCAAAGAAACTGCGTTTCACAGGCCTTTGTAAGAGATGTTCCCGGTAGGCTGTAAGAGCACTGTGCAGAGCGAGTTGTTTCTTAGCTTCCCAAAGAGCTGGAAGCAAGACGCATTGGGGCCCAACTCGCCCTTTGGAAAGAAGCCTGCACGTTGTGCCTTTCAGCTCTAGGGCAATGTAGCACACGCAGAGCCGAAGTTCTACTTCAGCCAGATCAGACCTGCAAGGAAACTGCCTTTCACATGCCTTTTGTAAGTGATGTTCCTGTAGGCTGTAAGAGCACTGTGCAGAGCGAGTTGTTTCTTAGCTTCCCAAAGAGCTGGAAGCAAGATGCTTTGGGGCCGAACTCGCCCTTTGGATAGAAGCCTGCACAGTGTACCTTTCAGCACTAGGGCAATGTAGCACACGCAGAGCAGAAGTTTTACTTCAGCCAGATCAGGCCTTCAAAGAAAGTGCGTTTCACAGGCCTTTGTAAGAGATGTTCCTGGTAGGCTGTAAGAGCACTGTGCAGAGCGAGTTGTTTCTTAGCTTCCCAAAGAGCTGGAAGCAAGATTCATTGGGGCCCAACTCGCCCTGTGGAAAGAAGCCTGCACGTTGTGCCTTTCCGCTCTAGGGCAATGTAGCACACGCAGAGCAGAAGTTCTACTTCAGCCAGATCAGGCCTGCAAAGAAACTGCGTTTCACAGGCCTTTGTAAGAGATGTTCCCGGTAGGCTGTAAGAGCACTGTGCAGAGCGAGTTGTTTCTTAGCTTCCCAAAGAGCTGGAAGCAAGATGCTTTGGGGCCCAACTCGCCCTTGGAAAGAAGCCTGCACTTTGTGCCTTTCGGCTCTAGGGCAATGTAGCACACGTAGAGCAGAAGTTCTACTTCAGCCAGATCAGGCCTGCAAAGAAACTGCATTTCGCAGGCCTTTGTAAGTGATGATCCGGTAGGCTGTAAGAGCACTGTGCAGATCGACTTTTTTCTTATCTTCCCAAAGAGCTGGAAGCAAGATGCTTTGGGGCCCAACTCGCACTTTGGAAAGAAGCCTGCACGCTGTGCCTTTCAGCTCTAGGGCAATGTAGCACACCCAGAGCAGAAGTTCTACTTCAGCCAGATCAGGCCTGCAAAGAAACTGCGTTTCACAGGCCTTTGTAAGAGATGTTCCCGGTAGGCTGTAAGAGCACTGTGCAGAGCGAGTTGTTTCTTAGCTTCCCAAACAGCTGGAAGCAAGATGCTTTGGGGCCCAACTCGCCCTTGGAAAGAAGCCTGCACGTTGTGCCTTTCGGCTCTAGGGCAATGTAGCACACCCAGAGCAGAAGTTCTACTTCAGCCAGATCAGGCCTGCAAAGAAACTGCGTTTCACAGGCCATTGTAAGAGATGTTCCCGGTAGGCTGTAAGAGCACTGTGCAGAGCGAGTTGTTTCTTAGCTTCCCAAAGAGCTGGAAGCAAGATGCTTTGGGGCCCAACTCGCCCTTTGGAAAGAAGCCTGCACGTTGTGCCTTTCAGCTCTAGGGCAATGTGGCACACGCAGAGCAGAAGTTCTACTTCAGCCAGATCATGCTTGCAAAGAAACTGCGTTTCACCGGCCTTTGTAAGAGATGTTACTGGTAGGCTGTAAGAGCACTGTGCAGAGCGAGTTGTTTCTTAGCTTCCCAAAGAGCTGGAAGCAAGATGCTTTGGGACCCAACTCGCCCTTTGGATACAAGCCTGCACGTTGTGCCTTTCAGCTCTAGGGCAAAGTAGCACACGCAGAGCCGAAGTTCTACTTCAGCCAGATCAGGCCTGCAAGGAAACTGCCTTTCACATGCCTTTGTAAGTGATGTTCCGGTAGGCTGTAAGAGCACTGTGCAGAGCGAGTTGTTTCTTAGCTTCCCAAAGAGCTGGAAGCAAGATGCTTTGGGGCCCAACTCGCCCTTTGGAAAGAAGCCTGCACGTTGTGCCTGTCAGCTCTAGGTCAATGTAGCACACGCAGAGCAGAAGTTCTACTTCAGCCAGATCAGGCCTGCAAAGAAACTGCGTTTCACAGGCCTTTGTAAGAAATGTTCCCGGTAGACTGTAAGAGCACTGTGCAGAGCGAGCTGTTTCTTAGCTTCCCAAAGAGTTGGAAGCAAGATAATTTGGGGCCCAACTCGCCTTTTGGAAAGAAGCCTGCACGTTGTGCCTTTCAGCTCTAGGGCAATGTAGCACACGCAGAGCAGAAGTTCTACTTCAGCCAGATCAGGCCTGCAAAGAAACTGCGTTTCACAGGCCTTTGTAAGAGATGTTCCCGGTAGGCTGTAAGAGCACTGTGCAGAGCGAGTTGTTTCTTAGCTTCCCAAAGAGCTGGAAGCAAGATGCTTTGGGGCCCAACTCGCCCTTTGGATAGAAGCCTGCACGTTGTGCCTTTCAGCACTAGGATAAGTAGCACACGCAGAGCAGAAGTTCTACTTCAGCCAGATCAGGCCTTCAAAGAAACTGCGTTTCACAGGCCTTTGTAAGAGATGTTCCCGGTAGGCTGTAAGAGCACTGTGCAGAGCGAGTTGTTTCTTAGCTTCCCAAAGAGCTGGAAGAAAGATTCATTGGGGCCCAACTCGCCCTTTGGAAAGAAGCCTGTACGTTGTGCCTTTCGGCTCAAGGGCAATGTAGCACACGCAGAGCAGAAGTTCTACTTCAGCCAGATCAGGCCTGCAAAGAAACTGCGTTTCACAGGCCTTTGTAAGAGATGTTCCCGGTAGGCTGTAAGAGCACTGTGCAGAGCGAGTTGTTTCTTAGCTTCCCAAAGAGCTGGAAGCAAGATGCTTTGGGGCCCAACTCGCCCTTGGAAAGAAGCCTGCACGTTGTGCCTTTCGGCTGTAGGGCAATGTAGCACACCCAGAGCAGAAGTTCTACTTCAGCCAGATCAGGCCTGCAAAGAAACTGCTTTTCACAGGCCTTTGTAAGTCGTGTTCCGGTAGGCTGTAAGAGCACTGTGCAGAGCGAGTTGTTTCTTAGCTTCCCAAAGAGCTGGAAGCAAGATGCTTTGGGACCCATCTCGCCCTTTGGATACAAGCCTGCACGTTGTGCCTTTCAGCTCTAGGGCAATGTAGCACACGCAGAGCCGAAGTTCTACTTCAGCCAGATCAGGCCTGCAATTAAACTGCCTTTCACATGCCTTTGTAAGTGATGTTCCGGTAGGCTGTAAGAGCACTGTGCAGAGCGAGTTGTTTCTTAGCTTCCCAAAGAGCTGGAAGCAAGATGCTTTGGGGCCCAACTCGCCCTTTGGAAAGAAGCCTGCACGTTGTGCCTGTCAGCTCTAGGTCAATGTAGCACACGCAGAGCAGAAGTTCTACTTCAGCCAGATCAGGCCTGCAAAGAAACTGCGTTTCACAGGCCTTTGTAAGAAATGTTCCCGGTAGACTGTAAGAGCACTGTGCAGAGCGAGCTGTTTCTTAGCTTCCCAAAGAGTTGGAAGCAAGATAATTTGGGGCCCAACTCGCCTTTTGGAAAGAAGCCTGCACGTTGTGCCTTTCAGCTCTAGGGCAATGTAGCACACGCAGAGCAGAAGTTCTACTTCAGCCAGATCAGGCCTGCAAAGAAACTGCGTTTCACAGGCCTTTGTAAGAGATGTTCCCGGTAGGCTGTAAGAGCACTGTGCAGAGCGAGTTGTTTCTTAGCTTCCCAAAGAGCTGGAAGCAAGATGCTTTGGGGCCCAACTCGCCCTTTGGATAGAAGCCTGCACGTTGTGCCTTTCAGCACTAGGGCAAAGTAGCACACGCAGAGCAGAAGTTCTACTTCAGCCAGATCAGGCCTTCAAAGAAACTGCGTTTCACAGGCCTTTGTAAGAGATGTTCCCGGTAGGCTGTAAGAGCACTGTGCAGAGCGAGTTGTTTCTTAGCTTCCCAAAGAGCTGGAAGAAAGATTCATTGGGGCCCAACTCGCCCTTTGGAAAGAAGCCTGTACGTTGTGCCTTTAGGCTCAAGGGCAATGTAGCACACGCAGAGCAGAAGTTCTACTTCAGCCAGATCAGGCCTGCAAAGAAACTGCGTTTCACAGGCCTTTGTAAGAGATGTTCCCGGTAGGCTGTAAGAGCACTGTGCAGAGCGAGTTGTTTCTTAGCTTCCCAAAGAGCTGGAAGCAAGATGCTTTGGGGCCCAACTCGCCCTTGGAAAGAAGCCTGCACGTTGTGCCTTTCGGCTGTAGGGCAATGTAGCACACCCAGAGCAGAAGTTCTACTTCAGCCAGATCAGGCCTGCAAAGAAACTGCTTTTCACAGGCCTTTGTAAGCCGTGTTCCGGTAGGCTGTAAGAGCACTGTGCAGAGCGAGTTGTTTCTTAGCTTCCCAAAGAGCTGGAAGCAAGATGCTTTGGGACCCATCTCGCCCTTTGGATACAAGCCTGCACGTTGTGCCTTTCAGCTCTAGGGCAATGTAGCACACGCAGAGCCGAAGTTCTACTTCAGCCAGATCAGGCCTGCAATTAAACTGCCTTTCACATGCCTTTGTAAGTGATGTTCCGGTAGGCTGTAAGAGCACTGTGCAGAGCGAGTTGTTTCTTAGCTTCCCAAAGAGCTGGAAGCAAGATGCTTTGGGGCCCAACTCGCCCTTTGGAAAGAAGCCTGCACGTTGTGCCTTTCAGCTCTAGGTCAATGTAGAACACGCAGAGCAGAAGTTCTACTTCAGCCAGATCAGGCCTGCAAAGAAACTGCGTTTCAAAGGCCTTTGTAAGAGATGTTCCCGGTAGGCTGTAAGAGCACTGTGCAGAGCGAGTTGTTTCTTAGCTTCCCAAAGAGCTGGAAGCAAGATGCTTTGGGGCCCAATTCGCCCTTTGGAATGGAGACTGCACGTTGTGCCTTTCAGCTCTAGGGCAATGTAGCACACGCAGAGCAGAAGTTCTACTTCAGCCAGATCAGGCCTGCAATGAAACTGCGTTTCACAGGCCTTTGTAAGAGATGTTCCCAGTAGGCTGTAAGAGCACTGTGCAGAGCGAGTTGTTTCTTAGCTTCCCAAAGAGCTGGAAGCAAGATGCATTGGGGCCCAACTCGCCATTTGGAAAGAAGCCTGCACGTTGTGTCTTTCATCTCTAGGGCCGTGTAGCATACCCAGAGCAGAAGTTCTACTTCAGCCAGATCAGGCCTGCAAAGAAACTGCATTTCACAGGCATTTCTAAGAGATGTTCACGGTAGGCTGTAAGAGCACTGTGCAGAGCGAGTTGTTTCGTAGCTTCCCAAAGAACTGGAAGCAAGATGCTTTGGGGCCCAACTCGCCCTTGGAAAGAAGCCTGCACGTTGTGCCTTTCGGCTGTAGGGCAATGTAGCAGACCCAGAGCAGAAGTTCTACTTCAGCCAGATCAGGCCTGCAAAGAAACTGCATTTCACAGGCCTTAGTAAGTGATGTTCCGGTAGGCTGTAAGAGCACTGTGCAGAGCGAGTTGTTTCTTAGCTTCCCAAAGAGCTGGAAGCAAGATGCTTTGGGGCCTAACTCGCCCTTTGGAAAGAAGCCTGCACGTTGTGCCTTTCAGCTCTAGGGCAATGTAGCACACGCAGAGCCGAAGTTCTACTTCAGCCAGATTAGGCCTGCAAGGAAACTGACTTTCAGATGCCTTTGTAAGTGATGTTCCGATAGGCTGTAAGAGCACTGTGCAGAGCGAGTTGTTTCTTAGCTTCCCAAAGAGCTGGAAGCAAGATGCTTTGGGGCCCAACTCGCCCTTTGGAAAGAAGCCTGAACGTTGTGCCTTTCAGCTCTAGGGCAATGTAGCACACGCAGAGCAGAAGTTCTACTTCAGCCAGATCAGGCCTGCAAAGAAACTGCGTTTCACAGGCCTTTGTAAGAGATGTTCC
Source organism: Equus caballus (assembly GCF_041296265.1). Classification (NCBI taxonomy): domain Eukaryota; kingdom Metazoa; phylum Chordata; class Mammalia; order Perissodactyla; family Equidae; genus Equus; species Equus caballus. Next base: position 49,490,192 of record NC_091688.1, on the reverse strand, counting down.
CGGTAGGCTGTAAGAGCACTGTGCAGAGCGAGTTGTCTCTTAGCTTCCCAAAGAGCTGGAAGCAAGATGCTTTGGTGCCCAACTCGCACTTTGGAAAGAAGCCTGCACGTTGTGCCTTTCAGCTCTAGGGCAATGTAGCACACGCAGAGCAGAAGTTCTACTTCAGCCAGATCAGGCCTGCAAAGAAACTGCGTTTCACAGGTTTTGTAAGAGATGTTCCTGGTAGGCTGTAAGAGCACTGTGCAGAGCGAGTTGTTTCTTAGCTTCCCAAAGAGCTGGAAGCAAGACGCATTGGGGCCCAACTCGCCCTTTGGAAAGAAGCCTGCACGTTGTGCCTTTCAGCTCTAGGTCAATGTAGCACACGCAGAGCAGAATTTCTACTTCAGCCAGATCAGGCCTGCAAAGAAACTGCGTTTCAGAGGCGTTTGTAAGAGATGTTCCCGGTAGGTGTAAGAGCACTGTGCAGAGCGAGTTGTTTCTTAGCTTCCCAAAGAGCTGGAAGCAAGATGCTTTGGGGCCGAACTCGCCCTTTGGATAGAAGCCTGCACAGTGTGCCTTTCAGCACTAGGGCAATGTAGCACACGCAGAGCAGAAGTTTTACTTCAGCCAGATCAGGCCTTCAAAGAAAGTGCGTTTCACAGGCCTTTGTAAGAGATGTTCCTGGTAGGCTGTAAGAGCACTGTGCAGATCGACTTTTTTCTTATCTTCCCAAAGAGCTGGAAGCAAGATGCTTTGGGGCCCAACACGCCCTTTGGAAAGAAGCCTGCACGTTGTTCCTTTCAGCTCTAGGGCAATGTAGCACACGCAGAGCCGAAGTTCTACTTCAGCCAGATCAGGCCTGCAAAGAAACAGCGTTTCACAGGCCTTTGTAATAGATGTACCCGGTAGGCTGTAAGAGAACTGTGCAGAGCGAGTTGTTTCTTAGCTTCCCAAAGAGCTGGAAGCAAGATGCTTTGGGACCCAACTCGCCCTTTCGATACAAGCCTGCACGTTGTGCCTTTCAGCTCTAGGGCAATGTAGCACACGGAGAGCCGAAGTTCTACTTCAGCCAGATCAGGCCTGCAAATAAACTGCCTTTCACATGCCTTTGTAAGTGATGTTCCGGTAGGCTGTAAGAGCACTGTGCAGAGCGAGTTGTTTCTTAGCTTCCCAAAGAGCTGGAAGCAAGATGCTTTGGGGCCCAACTCGCCTTTTGGAAAGAAGCCTGCACGTTGTGCCTTTCAGCTCTAGGGCAATGTAGCACACGCAGAGCCGAAGTTCTACCTCAGCCAGATCAGGCCTTCAAGGAAACTGCCTTTCACATGCCTTTGTAAGTGATGTTCCAGTAGGCTGTAAGAGCACTGTGCAGAGCGAGTTGTTTCTTAGCTTCAGAAAGAGCAGGAAGCAAGATGCTTTGGGGCCCAAATCGCCCTTTGGAAAGAAGACTTCACGTTGTGCCCTTCAGCTCTAGGGCCGTGTAGCACACCCAGCGCAGAAGTTCTACTTCAGCCAGATCAGGCCTGCAAAGAAACTGCGTTTCACAGGCCTTTGTAAGAGATGTTCCCGGTAGGCTGTAAGAGCACTGTGCAGAGCGAGTTGTCACTTAGCTTCCCAAAGAGCTGGAGGCAAGATGCTTTGGGGCCCAACTCGCCCTTTGGAAAGAAGCCTGCACGTTGTTCCTTTCAGCTCTAGGGCAATGTAGCACACCCAAAGCAGAAGTTCTACTTCAGCCAGATCAGGCCTTCAAGGAAACTGCTTTTCAAATGCCTTTGTTAGTGATGTTCCGGTAGGCTGTAAGAGCACTGTGCAGAGCGAGTTGTTTCTTAGCTTCCCAAAGAGCTGGAAGCAAGATGCTTTGGGGCCCAACTCGCCCTTTGGAAAGAAGCCTGCACGTTGTGCCTTTCAGCTCTAGGTCAATGTAGCACACGCAGAGCAGAAGTTCTACTTCAGCCAGACCAGGCCTGCAAAGAAACTCCGTTTCACAGGCCTTTGTAAGAGATGTTCCCGGTAGGCTGTAAGAGCACTGTGCAGAGCGAGTTGTCTCTTAGCTTCCCAAAGAGCTTGAAGCAAGATGCTTTGGGGCCCAACTCGCCCTTTGGAAAGAAGCCTGCACGTTGTGCCTTTCAGCTCTAGGGCAATGCAGCACACCCAGAGCAGAAGTTCTACTTCAGCCAGATCAGGCCTGCAAAGAAACTGCGTTTCACAGGCCTTTGTAAGAGATGTTCCCGGTAGGCTGTAAGAGCACTGCGCAGAGCGAGTTGTTTCTTAGCTTCCCAAAGAGCTGGAAGCAAGATGCTTTGGGGCCCAACTCGCCCTTTGGAAAGAAGCCTGCACGTTGTTCCTTTCAGCTCTAGGGCAATGTAGCACACCCAGAGCAGAAGTTCTACTTCAGCCAGATCAGGCCTGCAAAGAAACTGCGTTTCACAGGCCTCTGTAAGAGATGTTCCCGGTAGGCTGTAAGAGCACTGCGCAGAGCGAGTTGTTTCTTAGCTTCCCAAAGAGCTGGAAGCAAGATGCTTTGGGGCCCAACTCGCCCTTGGAAAGAAGCCTGCACGTTGTGCCTTTCGGCTGTAGGGCAATGTAGCACACCCAGAGCAGAAGTTCTACTTCAGCCAGATCAGGCCTGCAAAGAAACTGCATTTTACAGGCCTTAGTAAGTGATGTTCCGGTAGGCTGTAAGAGCACTGTGCAGAGCGAGTTGTTTCTTAGCTTCCCAAAGAGCTAGAAGCAAGATGCTTTGGGGCCCAACTCGCCCTTTGGACACAAGCCTGCACGTTGTGCCTTTCAGCTCTAGGGCAATGTAGCACACGCAGAGCCGAAGTTCTACTTCAGCCAGATTAGGCCTGCAAGGAAACTGACTTTCAGATGCCTTTGTAAGTGATGTTCCGATAGGCTGTAAGAGCACTGTGCAGAGCGAGTTGTTTCTTAGCTTCCCAAAGAGCTGGAAGCAAGATGCTTTGGGGCCCAACTCGCCCTTTGGAAAGAAGCCTGCACGTTGTGCCTTTCAGCTCTGGGGCAATGTAGCACACCCAGAGCAGAAGTTCTACTTCAGCCAGATCAGGCCTGCAAAGAAACTGCGTTTCACAGGGCTTTGTAAGAGATGTTCCCGGTAGGCTGTAAGAGCACTGTGCAGAGCGAGTTGTTTCTTAGCTTCCCAAAGAGCTGGAAGCAAGATGCTTTGTTGCCCAACTCGCCCTTTGGAAAGACGCCTGCACGTTGTGCCTTTCAGCTCTAGGGCCATGTAGAACACCCAGAGCAGAAGTTCTACTTCAGCCAGATCAGGCCTGCAAAGAAACTGCGTTTCATAGGCCTTTGTAAGAGATGTTCCCGGTAGGCTGTAAGAGCACTGTACAGAGCGAGTTGTTTCTTAGCTTCCCAAAGAGCTGGAAGCAAGATGCTTTGGGGCCCAACTCGCCCTTTGGAAAGAAGCCTGCACGTTGTGCCTTTCAGCTCTAGGGCAATGTAGCACACCCAGAGCAGAAGTTCTACTTCAGCCAGATCAGGCCTGCAAAGAAACTGCGTTTCACAGGCCTTTGTAAGACATGTTCCCGGTAGGCTGTAAGAGCACTGTGCAGAGCGAGTTGTTTCTTAGCTTCCCAAAGAGCTGGAAGCAAGATGCTTTGGGGCCCAACTCGCCCTTTGGAAAGAAGCCTGCACGTTGTGCCTTTCAGCTCTAGGTCAATGTAGCACACCCAGAGCAGAAGTTCTACTTCAGCCAGATCAGGCCTGCAAAGAAACTGCGTTTCACAGGCCTTTGTAAGAGATGTTCCCGGTAGGCTGTAAGAGCACTGTGCAGAGCGAGTTGTTTATTAGCTTCCCAAAGAGCTGTAAGCAAGACGCATTGGGGAGCAACTCGCACTTTGGAAAGAAGCCTGCACGTTGTGCCTTTCAGCTCTAGGGCAATGTAGCACACGCAGAGCCGAAGTTCTACTTTAGCCAGATCAGGCCTGCAAGGAAACTGCCTTTCACAGGCCTTTGTAAGAGATGTTCCCGGTAGGCTGTAAGAGCACTGTGCAGAGCGAGTTGTTTCTTAGCTTCCCAAAGAGCTGGAAGCAAGATTCTTTGGAGCCCAACTCGCCCTTTGGAAAGAAGCCTGCACGTTGTGCCTTTCAGCTCTAGGTCAATGTAGCACACGCAGAGCAGAAGTTCTACTTCAGCCAGATCAGGCCTGCAAAGAAATTGCGTTTCAGAGGCCTTTGTAAGAGATGTTCCCGGTAGGCTGTAAGAGCACTGTGCAGAGCGAGTTGTTTCTTAGATTCCCAAAGAGCTGGAAGCAAGATGCTTTGGGGCATAACTCGCCCTTTGGAAAGAAGCCTGCACGTTGTGCCTTTCAGCTCTAGGGCAATGTAGCACACCCAGAGCAGAAGTTCTACTTCAGCCAGATCAGGCCTGCAAAGAAACTCCGTTTCACGGGCCTTTGTAAGAGATGTTGCCGGTAGGCTGTAGGAGCACTGTGCAGAGCGAGTTGTTTCTTAGCTTCCCAAAGAGCTGGAAGCAAGATGCTTTGGTGCATAACTCGCCCTTTGGATACAAGCCTGCACGTTGTGCCTTTCAGCTCTAGGGCAATGTAGCACATGCAGAGCAGATTTTCTACTTCAGCCAGATCAGGCCTGCAAAGAAACTGTGTTTCACAGGCCTTTGTAAGAGATGTTCCCAGTAGGCTGTAAGAGCACTTTGCAGAGCGAGTTGTTTCTTAGCTTACCAAAGAGCTGGAAGCAAGATGCATTGGGGCCCAACTCGCCCTTTGGAAAGAAGCCTGCACGTTGTGCCTTTCATCTCTAGGGCCGTGTAGCAGACCCAGAGCAGAAGTTCTACTTCAGCCAGATCAGGCCTGCAAAGAAACTGCGTTTCACAGGCCTTTGTAAGAGATGTTCCCGGTAGGCTGTAAGAGCACTGTGCAGAGCGAGTTGTTTCTTAGCTTCCCAAAGATCTGGAAGCAAGATGCTTTGGGGCCCAACACGCCCTTTGGAAAGAAGCCTGCACATTGTGCCTTTCAGCTCTAGGTCAATGTAGCACACGCAGAGCAGAAGTTCTACTACAGCCAGACCAGGCCTGCAAGGAAACTGCGTTTCACAGGCCTTTGTAAGAGATGTTCCCGGTAGGCTGTAAGAGCACTGTGCAGAGCGAGTTGTTTCTTAGCTTCCCAAAGAGCTGGAAGCAAGATGCTTTGGGGCCCAACTCGCCCTTTGGATAGAAGCCTGCACGTTGTGCCTTTCAGCTCTAGGGCAATGTAGCACACCCAGAGCAGAAGTTCTACTTCAGCCAGATCAGGCCTGCAAAGAAACTGCGTTTCACAGGCCTTTGTAAGAGATGTTCCCGGTAGGCTGTAAGAGCACTGCGCAGAGCGAGTTGTTTCTTAGCTTCCCAAAGAGCTGGAAGCAAGATGCTTTTTGGCCCAACTCGCCCTTTGGAAAGAAGCCTGCACGTTGTGCCTTTCAGCTCTAGGGCAATGTAGCACACGCAGAGCCGAAGTTCTACTTCAGCCAGATCAGGCCTGCAAGGAAACTGCCTTTCACATGCCTTTTGTAAGTGATGTTCCGGTAGGCTGTAAGAGCACTGTGCAGAGCGAGTTGTTTCTTAGCTTCCCAAAGAGCTGGAAGCAAGATGCTTTGGGGCCCAACTCGCCCTTTGGAAAGAAGCCTGCACGTTGTGCCTTTCTGCTCTAGGTCAATGCAGCACACGCAGAGCAGAATTTCTACTTCAGCCAGATCAGGCCTGCAAGGAAACTGCTTTTCACATGCCTTTGTAAGTGATGTTCCGGTAGGCTGTAAGAGCACTGTGCAGAGCGAGTTGTTTCTTAGCTTCCCAAAGAGCTGGAAGCAAGATGCTTTGGGGCCCAACTCGCCCTTTGGAAAGAAGCCTGCACGTTGTGCCTTTCAGCTCTAGGGCAATGTAGCACACGCAGAGCAGAAGTTCTACTTCAGACAGATCAGGCCTGCAAAGAAACTGCGTTTCACAGGCCTTTGTAAGAGATGTTCCCGGTAGGCTGTAAGAGCACTGTGCAGAGCGAGTTGTTTCTTAGCTTCCCAAAGAGCTGGAAGCAAGATGCTTTGGGTCCCAACTCGCCCTTTGGAAAGAAGCCTGCACGTTGTGCCTTTCCGCTCTAGGGCAATGTAGCACACGCAGAGCAGAAGTTCTACTTCAGCCAGATCAGGCCTGCAAAGAAACTGCGTTTCACAGGCCTTTGTAATAGATGTTCCCGGTATTCTGTAAGAGCACTTTGCAGAGCGAGTTGTTTGTTAGCTTTCCAAAGAGCTGGACGCAAGATGCTTTGGGGCCCAACTCGCCCTTTGGAAAGAAGCCTGCACGTTGTGCCTTTCCGCTCTAGGGCAATGTAGCACACCCAGAGCAGAAGTTCTACTTCAGCCAGATCAGGCCTGCAAAGAAACTGCGTTTCACAGGGCTTTGTAAGTGATGTTCCCGGTAGGCTGTAAGAGCACTGTGCAGAGTGAGTTGTTTCTTAGCTTCCCAAAGAGCTGGAATCAAGATGCTTTGGGGCATAACTCGCCCTTTGGATACAAGCCTGCACGTTGTGCCTTTCAGCTCTAGGGCAATGTAGCACACGCAGAGCAGAAGTTCTACTTCAGCCACATCAGGCCTGCAAAGAAACTGTGTTTCACAGGCATTTGTAAGAGATGTTCCCAGTAGGCTGTAAGAGCACAGTGCAGAGCGAGTTGTTTCTTAGCTTCCCAAAGAGCTGGAAGCAAGATGCTTTGGGACCCAACTGGCCCTTTTGATACAAGCCTGCACGTTGTGCCTTTCAGCTCTAGGGCAATGTAGCACACGCAGAGCCGAAGTTCTACCTCAGCCAGATCAGGCCTTCAAGGAAACTGCCTTTCACATGCCTTTGTAAGTGATGTTCCAGTAGGCTGTAAGAGCACTGTGCAGAGCGAGTTGTTTCTTAGCTTCCCAAAGAGCTGGAAGCAAGATGCTTTGGGGCCAAACTCGCCCTTTGGAAAGAAGCCTTCACGTTGTGCCCTTCAGCTCTAGGGCCGTGTAGCACACCCAGAGCAGAAGTTCTACTTCAGCCAGATCAGGCCTGCAAAGAAACTGCGTTTCACAGGGCTTTGTAAGTGATGTTCCGGTAGGCTGTAAGAGCACTGTGCAGAGCGAGTTGTTTCTTAGCTTCCCAAAGAGCTGGAAGCAAGATGCTTTGGGGCCCAACTCGCCCTTTGGCAAGAAGCCTGCACGTTGTGCCTTTCAGCTCTAGGTCAATGCAGCACACGCAGAGCAGAAGTTCTACTTCAGCCAGATCAGGCCTGCAAAGAAACTGCGTTTCACAGGCCTTTGTAAGAGATGTTCCCGGTAGGCTGTAAGAGCACTGTGCAGAGCGAGTTGTTTCTTAGCTTCCCAAAGAGCTGGAAGAAAGATGCTTTGGGTCCCAACTCGCCCTTTGGAAAGAAGCCTGCACGTTGTGCCTTTCCGCTCTAGGGCAATGTAGCACACGCAGAGCAGAAGTTCTACTTCAGCCAGATCAGGCCTGCAAAGAAACTGCGTTTCACAGGCCTTTGTAATAGATGTTCCCGGTAGGCTGTAAGAGCACTTTGCAGAGCGAGTTGTTTGTTAGCTTCCCAAAGAGCTGGACGCAAGATGCTTTGGGGCCCAACTCGCCCTTTGGAAAGAAGCCTGCACGTTGTGCCTTTCCGCTCTAGGGCAATGTAGCACACCCAGAGCAGAAGTTCTACTTCAGCCAGATCAGGCCTGCAAAGAAACTGCGTTTCACAGGGCTTTGTAAGTGATGTTCCCGGTAGGCTGTAAGAGCACTGTGCAGAGCGAGTTGTTTCTTAGCTTCCCAAAGAGCTGGAAGCAAGATGCTTTGGGGCATAACTCGCCCTTTGGATACAAGCCTGCACGTTGTGCCTTTCAGCTCTAGGGCAATGTAGCACACGCAGAGCAGAAGTTCTACTACAGCCACATCAGGCCTGCAAAGAAACTGTGTTTCACAGGCATTTGTAAGAGATGTTCCCAGTAGGCTGTAAGAGCACTGTGCAGAGCGAGTTGTTTCTTAGCTTCCCAAAGAGCTGGAAGCAAGATGCTTTGGGACCCAACTGGCCCTTTTGATACAAGCCTGCACGTTGTGCCTTTCAGCTCTAGGGCAATGTAGCACACGCAGAGCCGAAGTTCTACCTCAGCCAGATCAGGCCTTCAAGGAAACTGCCTTTCACATGCCTTTGTAAGTGATGTTCCAGTAGGCTGTAAGAGCACTGTGCAGAGCGAGTTGTTTCTTAGCTTCCCAAAGAGCTGGAAGCAAGATGCTTTGGGGCCAAACTCGCCCTTTGGAAAGAAGCCTTCACGTTGTGCCCTTCAGCTCTAGGGCCGTGTAGCACACCCAGAGCAGAAGTTCTACTTCAGCCAGATCAGGCCTGCAAAGAAACTGCGTTTCACAGGCCTTTGTAAGAGATGTTCCCGGTAGGCTGTAAGAGCACTGTGCAGTGCGAGTTGTCTCTTAGCTTCCCAAAGAGCTGGAAGCAAGATGCTTTGGTGCCCAAGTCGCCCTTTGGAAAGAAGCCTGCACGTTGTTCCTTTCAGCTCTAGGGCAATGTAGCACACCCAGAGCAGAAGTTCTACTTCAGCCAGGTCAGGCCTGCAAGGAAACTGCTTTTCAAATGCCTTTGTTAGTGATGTTCCGGTAGGCTGTAAGAGCACTGTGCAGAGCGAGTTGTTTCTTAGCTTCCCAAAGAGCTGGAAGCAAGATGCTTTGGGGCCCAACTCGCCCTTTGGAAAGAAGCCTGCACGTTGTGCCTTTCAGCTCTAGGGCAATGTAGCACACGCAGAGCAGAGGTTCTACTTCAGCCAGATCAGGCCTGCAAAGAAACTGCGTTTCACAGGCCTTTGTAAGAGATGTTCCCGGTAGGCTGTAAGAGCACTGTGCAGAGCGAGTTGTCTCTTAGCTTCCCAAAGAGCTGGAAGCAAGATGCTTTGGTGCCCAAGTCGCCCTTTGGAAAGAAGCCTGCACGTTGTGCCTTTCAGCTCTAGGTCAATGTAGCACACGCAGAGCAGAAGTTCTGCTTCAGCCAGACCAGGCCTGCGAAGAAACTGCGTTTCACAGGCCTTTGTAAGAGATGTTCCCGGTAGGCTGTAAGAGCACTGTGCAGAGCGAGTTGTCTCTTAGCTTCCCAAAGAGCTTGAAGCAAGATGCTTTGGGGCCCAACTCGCCCTTTGGAAAGAAGCCTGCACGTTGTGCCTTTCAGCTCTAGGTCAACGTAGCACACGCAGAGCAGAAGTTCTGCTTCAGCCAGATCAGGCCTGCAAAGAAACTGCGTTTCACAGGCCTTTGTAAGAGATGTTCCCGGTAGGCTGTAAGAGCACTGTGCAGAGCGAGTTGTCTCTTAGCTTCCCAAAGAGCTTGAAGCAAGATGCTTTGGGGCCCAACTCACCCTTTGGAAATAAGCCTGCACGTTGTGCCTTTCAGCTCTAGGGCAATGTAGCACACCCAGAGCAGAAGTTCTACTTCAGCCAGATCAGGCCTGCAAAGAAACTGCGTTTCACAGGCCTTTGTAAGAGATGTTCCCGGTAGGCTGTAAGAGCACTGCGCAGAGCGAGTTGTTTCTTAGCTTCCCAAAGAGCTGGAAGCAAGATGCTTTGGGGCCCAACTCGCCCTTTGGAAAGAAGCCTGCACGTTGTTCCTTTCAGCTCTAGGGCAATGTAGCACACCCAGAGCAGAAGTTCTACTTCAGCCAGATCAGGCCTGCAAAGAAACTGCGTTTCACAGGCCTTTGTAAGAGATGTTCCCGGTAGGCTGTAAGAGCACTTCGCAGAGCGAGTTGTTTCTTAGCTTCCCAAAGAGCTGGAAGCAAGATGCTTTGGGGCCCAACTCGCCCTTGGAAAGAAGCCTGCACGTTGTGCCTTTCGGCTGTAGGGCAATGTAGCACACGCAGTGCAGAAGTTCTACTTCAGCCAGATCAGTCCTGCAAAGAAACTGCGTTTCACAGGTTTTGTAAGAGATGTTCCCGGTAGGCTGTAAGAGCACTGTGCAGAGCGAGTTGTTTCTTAGCTTCCCAAAGAGCTGGAAGCAAGATGCTTTGGGACCCAACTCGCCCTTTTGATAGAAGCCTGCACGTTGTGCCTTTCAGCTCTAGGGCAATGTAGCACACGGAGAGCCGAAGTTCTACTTCAGCCAGATCAGGCCTGCAAAGAAACTGCCTTTCACATGCCTTTGTAAGTGATGTTCCGGTAGGCTGTAAGAGCACTGTGCAGAGCGAGTTGTTTCTTAGCTTCCCAAAGAGCTGGAAGCAAGATGCTTTGGGGCCCAACTCGCCTTTTGGAAAGAAGCCTGCACGTTGTGCCTTTCAGCTCTGGGGCAATGTAGCACACACAGAGCAGAAGTTCTACTTCAGCCAGATCAGGCCTGCAACGAAACTGCGTTTCACAGGCCTTTGGAAGAGATGTTGCCAGGAGGCTGTAAGAGCACTGTGCAGAGCGAGTTGTTTCTTAGCTTCCCAAAGAGCTGGAAGCAAGATGCTTTGGGGCCCAACTCGCCCTTGGAAATAAGCCTGCACATTGTGCCTTTCAGCTCTAGGGCAATGTAGCACACCCAGAGCAGAAGTTCTACTTCAGCCAGATCAGGCCTGCAAAGAAACTGCATTTCACAGGCCTTTGTAAGTGATGTTCCGGTAGGCTGTAAGAGCACTGTGCAGATCGAGTTTTTTCTTATCTTCCCAAAGAGCTGGAAGCAAGATGCTTTTGGGCCCAACTCGCCCTTTGGAAAGAAGCCTGCACGTTGTTCCTTTCAGCTCTAGGGCAATGTAGCACACGCAGAGCCGAAGTTCTACCTCAGCCAGATCAGGCCTTCAAGGAAACTGCCTTTCACATGCCTTTGTAAGTGATGTTCCAGTAGGCTGTAAGAGCACTGTGCAGAGCGAGTTGTTTCTTAGCTTCCCAAAGAGCTGGAAGCAAGATGCTTTGGGGCCCAACTCGCCCTTTGGAAAGAAGCCTTCGCGTTGTGCCCTTCAGCTCTAGGGCCGTGTAGCACACCCAGAGCAGAAGTTCTACTTCAGCCAGATCAGGCCTGCAAAGAAACTGCGTTTCACAGGCCTTTGTAAGAGATGTTCCCGGTAGGCTGTAAGAGCACTGCGCAGAGCGAGTTGTTTCTTAGCTTCCCAAAGAGCTGGAAGCAAGATGCTTTGGGGCCCAACTCGCCCTTTGGAAAGAAGCCTGCACGTTGTTCCTTTCAGCTCTAGGGCAATGTAGCACAGCCAGAGCAGAAGTTCTACTTCAGCCAGATCAGGCCTGCAAGGAAACTGCTTTTCAAATGCCTTTGTTAGTGATGTTCCGGTAGGCTGTAAGAGCACTGTGCAGAGCGAGTTGTTTCTTAGCTTCCCAAAGAGCTGGACGCAAGATGCTTTGGGGCCCAACTCGCCCTTTGGAAAGAAGCCTGCACGTTGTGCCTTTCCGCTCTAGGGCCGTGTAGCAGACCCAGAGCAGAAGTTCTACTTCAGCCAGATCAGGCCTGCAAAGAAACTGCGTTTCACAGGCCTTTGTAAGAGATGTTCCCGGTAGGCTGTAAGAGCACTGTGCAGAGCGAGTTGTTTCTTAGCTTCCCAAGAAGCTGAAAGCAAGATGCTTTGGGGCCCAACTCGCCCTTTGGAAAGAAGCCTGCACATTGTGCCTTTCAGCTCTAGGTCAATGTAGCACACGCAGAGCAGAAGTTCTACTACAGCCAGACCAGGCCTGCAAAGAAACTGCGTTTCACAGGCCTTTGTAAGAGATGTTCCCGGTAGGCTGTAAGAGCACTGTGCAGAGCGAGTTGTCTCTTAGCTTCCCAAAGAGCTGGAAGCAAGATGCTTTGGGGCCCAACTCGCCCTTTGGAAAGAAGCCTGCACGTTGTGCCTTTCAGCTCTAGGGCAATGTAGCACACCCAGAGCAGAAGTTCTACTTCAGCCAGATCAGGCCTGCAAAGAAACTGCGTTTCACAGGCCTTTGTAAGAGATGTTCCCGGTAGGCTGTAAGAGCACTGCGCAGAGCGAGTGGTTTTTAGCTTCCCAAAGAGCTGGAAGCAAGATGCTTTTTGGCCCAACTCGCCCTTTGGAAAGAAGCCTGCACGTTGTGCCTTTCAGCTCTAGGGCCGTGTACCACACTCAGAGCCGAAGTTCTACTTCAGCCAGATCATGCCTGCAAGGAAACTGCCTTTCACATGCCTTTGTAAGTGATGTTCCGGTAGGCTGTAAGAGCACTGTGCAGAGCGAGTTGTTTCTTAGCTTCCCAAAGAGCTGGAAGCAAGATGCTTTGGGGCCAAACTCGCCCTTTGGAAAGAAGCCTGCACGTTGTGCCTTTCAGCTCTAGGGCAATGTAGCACACGCAGAGAAGAAGTTCTACTTCAGCCAGATTAGGCCTGCAAGGAAACTGACTTTCAGATGCCTTTGTAAGTGATGTTCCGATAGGCTGTAAGAGCACTGTGCAGAGCGAGTTGTTTCTTAGCTTCCCAAAGAGCTGGAAGCAAGATGCTTTGGGGCCCAACTCGCCGTTTGGAAAGAAGCCTGCACGTTGTGCCTTTCACCTCTAGGGCCATGTAGAACACCCAGAGCAGAAGTTCTACTTCAGCCAGATCAGGCCTGCAAAGAAACTCCGTTTCATAGGCCTTTGTAAGAGATGTTCCCGGTAGGCTGTAAGAGCACTGTGCAGAGCGAGTTGTTTCTTAGCTTCCCAAAGAGCTGGAAGCAAGATGCTTTGGGGCCCAACTCGCCCTTTGGAAAGAAGCCTGCACGTTGTGCCTTTCAGCTCTAGGGCAATGTAGCACACCCAGAGCAGAAGTTCTACTTCAGCCAGATCAGGCCTGCAAAGAAACTGCGTTTCACAGGGCTTTGTAAGAGATGTTCCCGGTAGGCTGTAAGAGCACTGTGCAGAGCGAGTTGTTTCTTAGCTTCCCAAAGAGCTGGAAGCAAGATGCTTTGTTGCCCAACTCGCCCTTTGGAAAGACGCCTGCACGTTGTGCCTTTCAGCTCTAGGGCCATGTAGAACCCCCAGAGCAGAAGTTCTACTTCAGCCAGATCAGGCCTGCAAAGAAACTGCGTTTCATAGGCCTTTGTAAGAGATGTTCCCGGTAGGCTGTAAGAGCACTGTACAGAGCGAGTTGTTTCTTAGCTTCCCAAAGAGCTGGAAGCAAGATGCTTTGGGGCCCAACTCGCCCTTTGGAAAGAAGCCTGCACGTTGTGCCTTTCAGCTCTAGGGCAATGTAGCACACCCAGAGCAGAAGTTCTACTTCAGCCAGATCAGGCCTGCAAAGAAACTGCGTTTCACAGGCCTTTGTAAGAGATGTTCCCGGTAGGCTGTAAGAGCACTGTGCAGAGCGAGTTGTTTCTTAGCTTCCCAAAGAGCTGGAAGCAAGATGCTTTGGGGCCCAACTCGCCCTTTGGAAAGAAGCCTGCACGTTGTGCCTTTCAGCTCTAGGTCAATGTAGCACACCCAGAGCAGAAGTTCTACTTCAGCCAGATCAGGCCTGCAAAGAAACTGCGTTTCACAGGCCTTTGTAAGAGATGTTCCCGGTAGGCTGTAAGAGCACTGTGCAGAGCGAGTTGTTTATTAGCTTCCCAAAGAGCTGTAAGCAAGACGCATTGGGGAGCAACTCGCACTTTGGAAAGAAGCCTGCACGTTGTGCCTTTCAGCTCTAGGGCAATGTAGCACACACAGAGCCGAAGTTCTACTTTAGCCAGATCAGGCCTGCAAGGAAACTGCCTTTCACAGGCCTTTGTAAGAGATGTTCCCGGTAGGCTGTAAGAGCACTTTGCAGAGCGAGTTGTTTGTTAGCTTCCCAAAAAGATGGACGCAAGATGCTTTGGGGCCCAGCTCGCCCTTTGGAAAGAAGCCTGCACGTTGTGCCTTTCCGCTCTAGGGCAATGTAGCACACCCAGAGCAGAAGTTCTACTTCAGCCAGATCAGGCCTGCAAAGAAACTGCGTTTCTCAGGGCTTTGTAAGTGATGTTCCCGGTAGGCTGTAAGAGCACTGTGCAGAGCGAGTTGTTTCTTAGCTTCCCAAAGAGCTGGAAGCAAGATGCTTTGGGGCATATCTCGGCCTTTGGATACAAGCCTGCACGTTGTGCCTTTCATCTCTAGGGCAATGTAGCACATGCAGAGCAGATTTTCTACTTCAGCCAGATCAGGCCTGCAAAGAAACTGTGTTTCACAGGCCTTTGTAAGAGATATTCCCAGTAGGCTGTAAGAGCACTGTGCAGAGCGAGTTGTTTCTTAGCTTACCAAAGAGCTGGAAGCAAGATGCATTGGGGCCCAACTCGCCCTTTGGAAAGAAGCCTGCACGTTGTGCCTTTCATCTCTAGGGCCGTGTAGCAGACCCAGAGCAGAAGTTCTACTTCAGCCAGATCAGGCCTGCAAAGAAACTGCGTTTCACAGGCCTTTGTAAGAGATGTTCCCGGTAGGCTGTAAGAGCACTGTGCAGAGCGAGTTGTTTCTTAGCTTCCCAAAGATCTGGAAGCAAGATGCTTTGGGGCCCAACACGCTCTTTGGAAAGAAGCCTGCACATTGTGCCTTTCAGCTTTAGGTCAATGTAGCACACGCAGAGCAGAAGTTCTACTACAGCCAGACCAGGCCTGCAAGGAAACTGCGTTTCACAGGCCTTTGTAAGAGATGTTCCCGGTAGGCTGTAAGAGCACTGTGCAGAGCGAGTTGTTTCTTAGCTTCCCAAAGAGCTGGAAGCAAGATGCTTTGGGGCCCAACTCGCCCTTTGGATAGAAGCCTGCACGTTGTGCCTTTCAGCTCTAGGGCAATGTAGCACACCCAGAGCAGAAGTTCTACTTCAGCCAGATCAGGCCTGCAAAGAAACTGCGTTTCACAGGCCTTTGTAAGAGATGTTCCCTGTAGGCTGTAAGAGCACTGCGCAGAGCGAGTTGTTTCTTAGCTTCCCAAAGAGCTGGAAGCAAGATGCTTTTTGGCCCAACTCGCCCTTTGGAAAGAAGCCTGCACGTTGTGCCTTTCAGCTCTAGGGCCGTGTACCACACTCAGACCGGAAGTTCTACTTCAGCCAGATCAGGCCTGCAAGGAAACTGCCTTTCACATGCCTTTGTAAGTGATGTTCCGGTAGGCTGTAAGAGCACTGTGCAGAGCGAGTTGTTTCTTAGCTTCCCAAAGAGCTGGAAGCAAGATGCTTTGGAGCCCAACTCGCCCTTTGGAAAGAAGCCTGCACGTTGTGCCTTTCAGCTCTAGGTCAATGTAGCACACGCAGAGCAGAATTTCTACTTCAGCCAGATCAGGCCTGCAAAGAAACTGCGTTTCAGAGGCCTTTGTAAGAGATGTTCCCGGTAGGCTGTAAGAGCACTGTGCAGAGCGAGTTGTTTCTTAGCTTCCCAAAGAGCTGGAAGCAAGATGCTTTGGGGCCGAACTCGCCCTTTGGATAGAAGCCTGCACAGTGTGCCTTTCAGCACTAGGGCAATGTAGCACACGCAGAGCAGAAGTTTTACTTCAGCCAGATCAGGCCTTCAAAGAAAGTGCGTTTCACAGGCCTTTGTAAGAGATGTTCCTGGTAGGCTGTTAGAGCACTGTGCAGAGCGAGTTGTTTCTTAGCTTCCCAAAGAGCTGGAAGCAAGATTCATTGGGGCCCAACTCGCCCTGTGGAAAGAAGCCTGCACGTTGTGCCTTTCCGCTCTAGGGCAATGTAGCACACGCAGAGCAGAAGTTCTACTTCAGGCAGATCAGGCCTGCAAAAAAACTGCGTTTCACAGGCCTTTGTAAGAGATGTTCCCGGTAGGCTGTAAGAGCACTGTGCAGAGCGAGTTGTTTCTTAGCTTCCCAAAGAGCTGGAAGCAAGATGCTTTGGGGCCCAACTCGCCCTTGGAAAGAAGCCTGCACTTTGTGCTTTTCGGCTCTAGGGCAATGTAGCACACGCAGAGCAGAAGTTCTACTTCAGCCAAATCAGGCCTGCAAAGAAACTGCATTTCGCAGGCCTTTGTAAGTGATGTTCCGATAGGCTGTAAGAGCACTGTGCAGAGCGAGTTGTTTCTTAGCTTCCCAAAGAGCTGGAAGCAAGATGCTTTGGGGCCCAACTCCCCCTTTGGAAAGAAGCCTTCACGTTGTGCCCTTCAGCTCTAGGGCCTTGTAGCACACCCAGCGCAGAAGTTCTACTTCAGCCAGATCAGGCCTGCAAAGAAACTGCGTTTCACAGGCCTTTGTAAGAGATGTTCCCGGTAGGCTGTAAGAGCACTGCGCAGAGCGAGTTGTTTCTTAGCTTCCCAAAGAGCTGGAAGCAAGATGCTTTGGGGCCCAACAAGCCCTTTGGAAAGAAGCCTGCAAGTTGTGCCTTTCAGCTCTAGGGCAATGTGGCACACACGGAGCAGAAGTTCTACTTCAGCCAGATCAGGCCTTCAAGGAAACTGCTTTTCAAATGCCTTTGTTAGTGATGTTCCGGTAGGCTGTAAGAGCACTGTGCAGAGCGAGTTGTTTCTTAGCTTCCCAAAGAGCTGGAAGCAAGATGCTTTGGGGCCCAACTCGCCCTTTGGAAAGAAGCCTGCACGTTGTGCCTTTCAGCTCTAGGCCAATGTAGCACACCCAGAGCAGAAGTTCTACTTCAGCCAGATCAGGCCTGCAAAGAAACTGCGTTTCACAGGCCTTTGTAAGAGATGTTCCCGGTAGGCTGTAAGAGCACTGTGCAGAGCGAGTTGTCTCTTAGCTTCCCAAAGAGCTGGAAGCAAGATGCTTTTTGGCCCAACTCGCCCTTTGGAAAGAAGCCTGCACGTTGTGCCTTTCAGCTCTAGGTCAATGTAGCACACGCAGAGCAGAAGTTCTACTTCAGCCAGACCAGGCCTGCAAAGAAACTCCGTTTCACAGGCCTTTGTAAGAGATGTTCCCGGTAGGCTGTAAGAGCACTGTGCAGAGCGAGTTGTCTCTTAGCTTCCCAAAGAGCTTGAAGCAAGATGCTTTGGGGCCCAACTCGCCCTTTGGAAATAAGCCTGCACGTTGTGCCTTTCAGCTCTAGGGCAATGTAGCACACCCAGAGCAGAAGTTCTACTTCAGCCAGATCAGGCCTGCAAAGAAACTGCGTTGCACAGGCCTTTGTAAGAGATGTTCCCGGTAGGCTGTAAGAGCACTGTGCAGAGCGAGTTGTTTCTTAGCTTCCCAAAGAGCTGGAAGCAAGATGCTTTGGGGCCCAACTCGCCCTTTGGAAAGAAGCCTGCACGTTGTTCCTTTCAGCTCTAGGGCAATGTAGCACACCCAGAGCAGAAGTTCTACTTCAGCCAGATCAGGCCTGCAAAGAAACTGCGTTTCACAGGCCTTTGTAAGAGATGTTCCCGGTAGGCTGTAAGAGCACTGCGCAGAGCGAGTTGTTTCTTAGCTTCCCAAAGAGCTGGAAGCAAGATGCATTGGGGCCCAACTTGCCCTTGGAAAGAAGCCTGCACGTTGTGCCTTTCGGCTGTAGGGCAATGTAGCACACCCAGAGCAGAAGTTCTACTTCAGCCAGATCAGGCCTGCAAAGAAACTGCATTTTACAGGCCTTAGTAAGTGATGTTCCGGTAGGCTGTAAGAGCACTGTGCAGAGCGAGTTGTTTCTTAGCTTCCCAAAGAGCTAGAAGCAAGATGCTTTGGGGCCCAACTCGCCCTTTGGACACAAGCCTGCACGTTGTGCCTTTCAGCTCTGGGGCAATGTAGCACACGCAGAGCCGAAGTTCTACTTCAGCCAGATTAGGCCTCAAGGAAACTGACTTTCAGATGCCTTTGTAAGTGATGCTCCGATAGGCTGTAAGAGCACTGTGCAGAGCGAGTTGTTTCTTAGCTTCCCAAAGAGCTGGAAGCAAGATGCTTTGGGGCCCAACTCGCCCTTTGGAAAGAAGCCTGCACGTTGTGCCTTTCAGCTCTAGGGCCATGTAGAACACCCAGAGCAGAAGTTCTACTTCAGCCAGATCAGGCCTGCAAAGAAACTCCGTTTCATAGGCCTTTGTAAGAGATGTTCCCGGTAGGCTGTAAGAGCACTGTGCAGAGCGAGTTGTTTCTTAGCTTCCCAAAGAGCTGGAAGCAAGATGCTTTGGGGCCCAACTCGCCCTTTGGAAAGAAGCCTGCACGTTGTGCCTTTCAGCTCTAGGGCAAAGTAGCACACCCAGAGCAGAAGTTCTACTTCAGCCAGATCAGGCCTGCAAAGAAACTGCGTTTCACAGGCCGTTGTAAGAGATGTTCCCGGTAGGCTGTAAGAGCACTGTGCAGAGCGAGTTGTTTCCTAGCTTCCCAAAGAGCTGGAAGCAAGATGCTTTGTTGCCCAACTCGCCCTTTGGAAAGACGCCTGCACGTTGTGCCTTTCAGCTCTAGGGCCATGTAGCACACCCAGAGCAGAAGTTCTACTTCAGCCAGATCAGGCCTGCAAAGAAACTCCGTTTCACGGGCCTTTGTAAGAGATGTTGCCGGTAGGCTGTAAGAGCACTGTGCAGAGCGAGTTGTTTCTTAGCTTCCCAAAGAGCTGGAAGCAAGATGCTTTGGGGCCCAACTCGCCCTTTGGAAAGAAGTCTGCACGTTGTGCCTTTCAGCTCTAGGGCAATGTAGCACACGCAGAGCAGAAGTTCTACTTCAGCCAGATCAGGCCTGCAAAGAAACTGCGTTTCACAGGTTTTGTAAGAGATGTTCCCGGTAGGCTGTAAGAGCACTGTGCAGAGCGAGTTGTTTCTTAGCTTCCCAAAGAGCTGGAAGCAAGACGCATTGGGGCCCAACTCGCCCTTTGGAAAGAAGCCTGCACGTTGTGCCTTTCAGCTCTAGGGCAATGTAGCACATGCAGAGCCGAAGTTCTACTTCAGCCAGATCAGGCCTGCAAGGAAACTGCCTTTCACATGCCTTTTGTAAGTGATGTTCCGGTAGGCTGTAAGAGCACTGTGCAGAGCGAGTTGTTTCTTAGCTTCCCAAAGAGCTGGAAGCAAGATGCTTTGGAGCCCAACTCGCCCTTTGGAAAGAAGCCTGCACGTTGTGCCTTTCAGCTCTAGGTCAATGTAGCACACGCAGAGCAGAATTTCTACTTCAGCCAGATCAGGCCTGCAAGGAAACTGCTTTTCAAATGCCTTTGTAAGTGATGTTCCGGTAGGCTGTAAGAGCACTGTGCAGAGCGAGTTGTTTCTTAGCTTCCCAAAGAGCTGGAAGCAAGATGCTTTGGGGCCCAACTCGCCCTTTGGAAAGAAGCCTGCACGTTGTGCCTTTCAGCTCTAGGTCAATGTAGCACACCCAGAGCAGAAGTTCTACTTCAGCCAGATCAGGCCTGCAAAGAAACTGCGTTTCACAGGCCTTTGTAAGAGATGTTCCCGGTAGGCTGTAAGAGCACTGTGCAGAGCGAGTTGTTTCTTAGCTTCCCACAGAGCTGGAAGAAAGATGCTTTGGGTCCCAACTCGCCCTTTGGAAAGAAGCCTGCACGTTGTGCCTTTCCGCTCTAGGGCAATGTAGCACACGCAGAGCAGAAGTTCTACTTCAGCCAGATCAGGCCTGCAAAGAAACTGCGTTTCACAGGCCTTTGTAATAGATGTTCCCGGTAGGCTGTAAGAGCACTTTGCAGAGCGAGTTGTTTGTTAGCTTCCCAAAGAGCTGGAAGCAAGATGCTTTGGGGCATAACTCGCCCTTTGGATACAAGCCTGCACGTTGTGCCTTTCAGCTCTAGGGCAATGTAGCACACGCAGAGCAGAAGTTCTACTTCAGCCACATCAGGCCTGCAAAGAAACTGTGTTTCACAGGCATTTGTAAGAGATGTTCCCAGTAGGCTGTAAGAGCACAGTGCAGAGCGAGTTGTTTCTTAGCTTCCCAAAGAGCTGGAAGCAAGATGCTTTGGGACCCAACTGGCCCTTTTGATACAAGCCTGCACGTTGTGCCTTTCAGCTCTAGGGCAATGTAGCACACGCAGAGCCGAAGTTCTACCTCAGCCAGATCAGGCCTTCAAGGAAACTGCCTTTCACATGCCTTTGTAAGTGATGTTCCAGTAGGCTGTAAGAGCACTGTGCAGAGCGAGTTGTTTCTTAGCTTCCCAAAGAGCTGGAAGCAAGATGCTTTGGGGCCAAACTCGCCCTTTGGAAAGAAGCCTTCACGTTGTGCCCTTCAGCTCTAGGGCCGTGTAGCACACCCAGAGCAGAAGTTCTACTTCAGCCAGATCAGGCCTGCAAAGAAACTGCGTTTCACAGGCCTTTGTAAGAGATGTTCCCGGTAGGCTGTAAGAGCACTGCGCAGAGCGAGTTGTTTCTTAGCTTCCCAAAGAGCTGGAAGCAAGATGCTTTGGGGCCCAACTCGCCCTTTGGAAAGAAGCCTGCACGTTGTTCCTTTCAGCTCTAGGGCAATGTAGCACACCCAGAGCAGAAGTTCTACTTCAGCCAGGTCAGGCCTGCAAGGAAACTGCTTTTCAAATGCCTTTGTTAGTGATGTTCCGGTAGGCTGTAAGAGCACTGTGCAGAGCGAGTTGTTTCTTAGCTTCCCAAAGAGCTGGAAGCAAGATGCTTTGGGGCCCAACTCGCCCTTTGGAAAGAAGCCTGCACGTTGTGCCTTTCCGCTCTAGGGCAATGTAGCACACGCAGAGCAGAAGTTCTACTTCAGCCAGATCAGGCCTGCAAAGAAACTGCGTTTCACAGGCCTTTGTAAGAGATGTTCCCGGTAGGCTGTAAGAGCACTTCGCAGAGCGAGTTGTTTCTTAGCTTCCCAAAGAGCTGGAAGCAAGATGCTTTGGGGCCCAACTCGCCCTTGGAAAGAAGCCTGCACGTTGTGCCTTTCGGCTGTAGGGCAATGTAGCACACGCAGTGCAGAAGTTCTACTTCAGCCAGATCAGGCCTGCAAAGAAACTGCGTTTCACAGGTTTTGTAAGAGATGTTCCCGGTAGGCTGTAAGAGCACTGTGCAGAGCGAGTTGTTTCTTAGCTTCCCAAAGAGCTGGAAGCAAGATGCTTTGGGACCCAACTCGCCCTTTTGATACAAGCCTGCACGTTGTGCCTTTCAGCTCTAGGGCAATGTAGCACACGGAGAGCCGAAGTTCTACTTCAGCCAGATCAGGCCTGCAAAGAAACTGCCTTTCACATGCCTTTGTAAGTGATGTTCCGGTAGGCTGTAAGAGCACTGTGCAGAGCGAGTTGTTTCTTAGCTTCCCAAAGAGCTGGAAGCAAGATGCTTTGGGGCCCAACTCGCCTTTTGGAAAGAAGCCTGCACGTTGTGCCTTTCAGCTCTGGGGCAATGTAGCACACCCAGAGCAGAAGTTCTACTTCAGCCAGATCAGGCCTGCAAAGAAACTGCGTTTCACAGGCCTTTGGAAGAGATGTTGCCAGGAGGCTGTAAGAGCACTGTGCAGAGCGAGTTGTTTCTTAGCTTCCCAAAGAGCTGGAAGCAAGATGCTTTGGGGCCCAACTCGCCCTTGGAAATAAGCCTGCACATTGTGCCTTTCAGCTCTAGGGCAATGTAGCACACCCAGAGCAGAAGTTCTACTTCAGCCAGATCAGGCCTGCAAAGAAACTGCATTTCACAGGCCTTTGTAAGTGATGTTCCGGTAGGCTGTAAGAGCACTGTGCAGATCGAGTTTTTTCTTATCTTCCCAAAGAGCTGGAAGCAAGATGCTTTTGGGCCCAACTCGCCCTTTGGAAAGAAGCCTGCACGTTGTTCCTTTCAGCTCTAGGGCAATGTAGCACACGCAGAGCAGAAGTTCTACTTCAGCCAGATCAGGCCTGCAAAGAAACAGCGTTTCACAGGCCTTTGTAAGAGATGTTCCCGGTAGGCTGTAAGAGCACAGTGCAGAGCGAGTTGTTTCTTAGCTTCCCAAAGAGCTGGAAGCAAGATGCTTTGCGACCCAACTCGCCCTTTTGATACAAGCCTGCACGTTGTGCCTTTCAGCTCTAGGGCAATGTAGCACACGCAGAGCCGAAGTTCTACCTCAGCCAGATCAGGCCTTCAAGGAAACTGCCTTTCACATGCCTTTGTAAGTGATGTTCCAGTAGGCTGTAAGAGCACTGTGCAGAGCGAGTTGTTTCTTAGCTTCCCAAAGAGCTGGAAGCAAGATGCTTTGGGGCCCAACTCGCCCTTTGGAAAGAAGCCTTCGCGTTGTGCCCTTCAGCTCTAGGGCCGTGTAGCACACCCAGAGCAGAAGTTCTACTTCAGCCAGATCAGGCCTGCAAAGAAACTGCGTTTCACAGGCCTTTGTAAGAGATGTTCCCGGTAGACTGTAAGAGCACTGCGCAGAGCGAGTTGTTTCTTAGCTTCCCAAAGAGCTGGAAGCAAGATGCTTTGGGGCCCAACTCGCCCTTTGGAAAGAAGCCTGCACGTTGTGCCTTTCAGCTCTAGGGCAATGTAGCACACGCAGAGCAGAAGTTCTACTTCAGCCACATCAGGCCTGCAAAGAAACTGTGTTTCACAGGCATTTGTAAGAGATGTTCCCAGTAGGCTGTAAGAGCACTGTGCAGAGCGAGTTGTTTCTTAGCTTCCCAAAGAGCTGGAAGCAAGATGCATTGGGGCCCAACTCGCCATTTGGAAAGAAGCCTGCACGTTGTGCCTTTCAGCTCTAGGGCAATGTAGCACACGCAGATCAGAAGTTCTACTTCAGCCACATCAGGCCTGCAAAGAAACTGCGTGTCACAAGCCTGTGTAAGAGATGTTCCCGGTAGGTTGTAAGAGCACTGTGCAGAGCGAGTTGTTTCTTAGCTTCCCAAAGAGCTAGAAGCAAGATGCTTTGGGGCCCAACTCGCCCTTTGGAAAGAAGCCTGCACGTTGTGCCTTTCAGCTCTAGGGCAATGTAGCACACCCAAAGCAGAAGTTCTAGTTCAGCGAGATCAGGCCTGCAAAGAAACTGCGTTTCACAGGCCTTTGTAAGAGATGTTCCCGGTAGGCTGTAAGAGCACTGTGCAGAGCGACTTGTTTCGTAGCTTCCCAAAGAACTGGAAGCAAGATGCTTTGGGGCCCAACTCGCCCTTTGGAAAGAAGCCTGCATGTTGTGCCTTTCAGCTCTAGGGCAATGTAGCACACGCAGAGCAGAAGTTCTACTTCAGCCCGATCAGGCATGCAAAGAAACTGCGTTTCACAGGCCTTTGTAAGAGATGTTGCCGGTAGGCTGTAAGAGCTTGTGCAGAGCGAGTTGTTTCTTAGCTTCCCAAAGAGCTGGAAGCAAGATGCTTTTTGGCCCAACTCGCCCTTTGGAAAGAAGCCTGCACGTTGTGCCTTTCAGCTCTAGGGCCGTGTACCACACTCAGAGCCGAAGTTCTACTTCAGCCAGATCAGGCCTTCAAGGAAACTGCCTTTAACATGCCTTTGTAAGTGATGTTCCGGTAGGCTGTAAGAGCACTGTGCAGAGCGAGTTGTTTCTTAGCTTCCCAAAGAGCTGGAAGCAAGATGCTTTGGAGCCAAACTCGCCCTTTGGAAAGAAGCCTGCACGTTGTGCCTTTCAGCTCTAGGTCAATGTAGCACACGCAGAGCAGAAGTTCTACTTCAGCCAGATCAGGCCTGCAAAGAAACAGCGTTTCACAGGCCTTTGTAAGAGATGTTCCCGGTAGGCTGTAAGAGCACTGTGCAGAGCGAGTTGTTTCTTAGCTTCCCAAAGAGCTGGAAGCAAGATGCTTTTGGGCCCAACTCGCCCTTTGGAAAGAAGACTGCACATTGTGCCTTTCAGCTCTAGGGCCGTGTAGCGCACCCAGAGCAGAAGTTCTACTTCAGCCAGATCAGGCCTGCAAAGAAACTGCGTTTCACAGGCCTTTGTAAGAGATGTTCCCGGTAGTCTGTAAGAGCACTGTGCAGAGCGAGTTGTTTCTTAGCTTCCCAAAGAGCTGGAAGCAAGATGCTTTGGGGCCCAACTCGCCCTTTGGAAAGAAGCCTGCACGTTGTGCCTTTCAGCTCTAGGTCAATGTAGCACACGCAGAGCAGAAGTTCTACTACAGCCAGACCAGGCCTGCAAAGAAACTGCGTTTCACAGGCCTTTGTAAGAGATGTTCCCGGGAGGCTGTAAGAGCACTGTGCAGAGCGAGTTGTCTCTTAGCTTCCCAAAGAGCTGGAAGCAAGATGCTTTGGGGCCCAACTCGCCCTTTGGATAGAAGCCTGCACGTTGTGCCTTTCAGCTCTAGGGCAATGTAGCACACCCAGAGCAGAAGTTCTACTTCAGCCAGATCAGGCCTGCAAAGAAACTGCGTTTCACAGGCCTTTGTAAGAGATGTTCCCGGTAGGCTGTAAGAGCACTGCGCAGAGCGAGTTGTTTCTTAGCTTCCCAAAGAGCTGGAAGCAAGATGCTTTGGGGCCCAACTCGCCCTTTGGAAAGAAGCCTGCACGTTGTGCCTTTCAGCTCTAGGGCCGTGTACCACACTCAGAGCCGAAGTTCTACTTCAGCCAGATCAGGCCTGCAAGGAAACCGCCTTTCACATGCCTTTGTAAGTGATGTTCCGTTAGGCTGTAAGAGCACTGTGCAGAGCGAGTTGTTTCTTAGCTTCCCAAAGAGCTGGAAGCAAGATGCTTTGGGGCCCAACTCGCCCTTTGGAAAGAAGCCTGCACGTTGTGCCTTTCAGCTCTAGGGCAATGTAGCACACGCAGAGCAGAAGTTCTACTTCAGCCAGATCAGGCCTGCAAAGAAACTGCGTTTCACAGGCCTTTGTAAGAGATGTTCCCGGTAGGCTGTAAGAGCACTGTGCAGAGCGAGTTGTTTCTTAGCTTCCCAAAGAGCTGGAAGCAACATGCTTTGGGGCCCAATTCGCCCTTTGGAAAGAAGCCTGCACGTTGTGCCTTTCAGCTATAGGGCAATGTAGCACACGCAGAGCAGAAGTTCTACTTCAGCCAGATCAGGCCTGCAAAGAAACTGCGTTTCACAGGCCTTTGTAAGAGATGTTCCCGGTAGGCTGTAAGAGCACTGTGCAGAGCGAGTTGTTTCTTAGCTTCCCAAAGAGCTGGAAGAAAGATGCTTTGGGGCCCAACTAGCCCTTTGGAAAGAAGCCTGCACGTTGTGCCTTTCCGCTCTAGGGCAATGTAGCACACGCAGAGCAGAAGTTCTACTTCAGCCAGATCAGGCCTGCAAAGAAAATGCGTTTCACAGGCCTTTGTAATAGATGTTCCCGGTAGGCTGTAAGAGCACTTTGCAGAGCGAGTTGTTTGTTAGCTTCCCAAAGACCTGGACGCAAGATGCTTTGGGGCCCAACTCGCCCTTTGGAAAGAAGCCTGCACATTGTGCCTTTCCGCTCTAGGGCAATGTAGCACACCCAGAGCAGAAGTTCTACTTCAGCCAGATCAGGCCTGCAAAGAAACTGCGTTTCACAGGGCTTTGTAAGTGATGTTCCCGGTAGGCTGTAAGAGCACTGTGCAGAGCGAGTTGTTTCGTAGCTTCCCAAAGAACTGGAAGCAAGATGCTTTGGGGCCCAACTCGCCCTTTGGAAAGAAGCCTGCACGTTGTGCCTTTCAGCTCTAGGTCAATGTAGCACACACAGAGCAGAAGTTCTACTTCAGCCCGATCAGGCCTGCAAAGAAACTGCGTTTCACAGGCCTTTGTAAGAGATGTTGCCGGTAGGCTGTAAGAGCACTGTGCAGAGCGAGTTGTTTCTTAGCTTCCCAAAGAGCTGGAAGCAAGATGCTTTTTGGCCCAACTCGCCCTTTGGAAAGAAGCCTGCACGTTGTGCCTTTCAGAACTAGGGCCGGTGCCACACTCAGAGCCGAAGTTCTACTTCAGCCAGATCAGGCCTGCAAGGAAACTGCCTTTCACATGCCTTTGTAAGTGATGTTCCGGTAGGCTGTAAGAGCACTGTGCAGAGCGATTTGTTTCTTAGCTTCCCAAAGAGCTGGAAGCAAGATGCTTTTTGGCCCAACTCGCCCTTTGTAAAGAAGCCTTCACGTTGTGGCTTTCAGCTCTAGGGCCGTGTAGCACACCCAGAGCAGAAGTTCTACTTCAGCCAGATCTGGCCTGCAAAGAAACTGTGTTTCACAGGCCTTTGTAAGAGATGTTGCCGGTACGCTGTAAGAACACTGTGCAGAGCGAGTTGTTTCTTAGCTTCCCAAAGAGCTGGAAGCAAGATGCTTTGGGGCCCAACTCGCCCTTTGGAAAGAAGCCTGCACGTTGTGCCTTTCAGCTCTAGGTCAATGTAGCACACGCAGAGCAGAAGTTCTACTTCAGCCAGAGCAGGCCTGCAAAGAAACTGCGTTTCACAGGCCTTTGTAAGAGATGTTCCCGGTAGGCTGTAAGAGCACTGTGCAGAGCGAGTTGTTTCTTAGCTTCCCAAAGAGCTGGAAGCAAGATGCTTTGGGGCATAACTCGCCCTTTGGAAAGAAGCCTGCACGTTGTGCCTTTCAGCTCTAGGGCAATGTAGCACACCCAGAGCAGAAGTTCTACTTCAGACAGATCAGGCATGCAAAGAAACTCCGTTTCACAGGCCTTTGTAAGAGATGTTCCCGGTAGGCTGTAAGAGCACTGTGCAGAGCGAGTTGTTTCTTAGATTCCCAAAGAGCTGGAAGCAAGACGCTTTGGGGCCTAACTCGCCCTTTGGAACGAAGCCTGCACGTTGTGCCTTTCAGCTCTAGGGCAATGTAGCACACGCAGAGCAGAAGTTCTACTTCAGCCAGATCAGGCCTGCAAAGAAACTCCGTTTCACAGGCCTTTGTAAGAGATGTTCCCGGTAGGCTGTAAGAGCACTGTGCAGAGCGAGTTGTTTGTTAGCTTCCCAAAGAGCTGGAAGCAAGATTCATTGGGGCCCAACTCGCCCTTTGGAAAGAAGCCTGCACGTTGTGCCTTTCTGCACTAGGGCAATGTAGCACACGCAGAGCAGAAGTTCTACTTCAGCCAGATCAGGCCTGCAAAGAAACTGCGTTTCACAGGCCTTTGTAAGAGATGTTCCCGGTAGGCTGTAAGAGCACTGTGCAGAGAGAGTTGTTTCTTAGCTTCCCAAAGAGCTGGAAGCAAGATGCTTTGGGGCCCAACTCGCCCTTGGAAAGAAGCCTGCACGTTGTGCCTTTCGGCTCTAGGGCAATGTAGCAGACCCAGAGCAGAAGTTCTACTTCAGCCAGATCAGGCCTGCAAAGAAACTGCATTTGACAGGCCATAGTAAGTGATGTTCCGGTAGGCTGTAAGAGCACTGTGCAGAGCGAGTTGTTTCTTAGCTTCCCAAAGAGCTGGAAGCAAGATGCTTTGGGGCCTAACTCGCCCTTTGGAAAGAAGCCTGCACGTTGTGCCTTTCAGCTCTAGGGCAATGTAGCACACGCAGAGCAGAAGTTCTACTTCAGCCAGATCAGGCCTGCAAAGAAACTGCGTTTCACAGGCCTTTGTAAGAGATGTTCCCGGTAGGCTGTAAGAGCACTGTGCAGAGCGAGTTGTTTCTTAGCTTCCCAAAGAGCTGGAAGCAAGATGCTTTGGGGCCCAACTTGCCCTTTGGAAAGAGGCCTGCACGTTGTGCCTTTCCGCTCTAGGGCAATGTAGCACACGCAGAGCAGAAGTTCTACTTCAGCCAGATCAGGCCTGCAAAGAAAATGCGTTTCACAGGCCTTTGTAATAGATGTTCCCGGTAGGCTGTAAGAACACTGTGCAGAGCGAGTTGTTTCTTACCTTCCCAAAGAGCTGGAAGCAAGATGCTTTGGGGCCCAACTCGCCCTTTGGAAAGAAGCCTGCACGTTGTGCCTTTCAGCTCTACGTCAATGTAGCACACGCAGAGCAGAAGTTCTACTTCAGCCAGATCAGGCCTGCAAAGAAACTGCGTTTCACAGGCCTTTGTAAGAGATGTTCCCGGTAGGCTGTAAGAGCACTGTGCAGAGCGAGTTGTTTCTTAGCTTCCCAAAGAGCTGGAAGCAAGATGCTTTGGGGCATAACTCGCCCTTTGGAAAGAAGCCTGCACGTTGTGCCTTTCAGCTCTAGGGCAATGTAGCACACCCAGAGCAGAAGTTCTACTTCAGACAGATCAGGCCTGCAAAGAAACTCCGTTTCACAGGCCTTTGTAAGAGATGTTCCCGGTAGGCTGTAAGAGCACTGTGCAGAGCGAGTTGTTTCTTAGCTTCCCAAAGAGCTGGAAGCAAGACGCTTTGGGGCCTAACTCGCCCTTTGGAACGAAGCCTGCACGTTGTGCCTTTCAGCTCTAGGGCAATGTAGCACACGCAGAGCAGACGTTCTACTTCAGCCAGATCAGGCCTGCAAAGAAACTCCGTTTCACAGGCCTTTGTAAGAGATGTTCCCGGTAGGCTGTAAGAGCACTGTGCAGAGCGAGTTGTTTGTTTAGCTTCCCAAAGAGCTGGAAGCAAGATGCTTTGGGGCCCAACTCGCCCTTTGGACACAAGATTGCACGTTGTGCCTTTCAGCTCTAGGGCAATGTAGCACACGCAGAGCCGAAGTTCTACTTCAGCCAGATTAGGCCTGCAAGGAAACTGCCTTTCACATGCCTTTGTAAGTGATGTTCCGATAGGCTGTAAGAGCACTGTGCAGAGCGAGTTGTTTCTTAGCTTCCCAAAGAGCTGGAAGAAAGATGCTTTGGGGCCCAACTAGCCCTTTGGAAAGAAGCCTGCACGTTGTGCCTTTCCGCTCTAGGGCAATGTAGCACACGCAGAGCAGAAGTTCTACTTCAGCCAGATCAGGCCTGCAAAGAAAATGCGTTTCACAGGCCTTTGTAATAGATGTTCCCGGTAGGCTGTAAGAGCACTTTGCAGAGCGAGTTGTTTGTTAGCTTCCCAAAGACCTGGACGCAAGATGCTTTGGGGCCCAACTCGCCCTTTGGAAAGAAGCCTGCACATTGTGACTTTCCGCTCTAGGGCAATGTAGCACACCCAGAGCAGAAGTTCTACTTCAGCCAGATCAGGCCTGCAAAGAAACTGCGTTTCACAGGGCTTTGTAAGTGATGTTCCCGGTAGGCTGTAAGAGCACTGTGCAGAGCGAGTTGTTTCGTAGCTTCCCAAAGAACTGGAAGCAAGATGCTTTGGGGCCCAACTCGCCCTTTGGAAAGAAGCCTGCACGTTGTTCCTTTCAGCTCTAGGTCAATGTAGCACACACAGAGCAGAAGTTCTACTTCAGCCCGATCAGGCCTGCAAAGAAACTGCGTTTCACAGGCCTTTGTAAGAGATGTTGCCGGTAGGCTGTAAGAGCACTGTGCAGAGCGAGTTGTTTCTTAGCTTCCCAAAGAGCTGGAAGCAAGATGCTTTTTGGCCCAACTCGCCCTTTGGAAAGAAGCCTGCACGTTGTGCCTTTCAGAACTAGGGCCGGTGCCACACTCAGAGCCGAAGTTCTACTTCAGCCAGATCAGGCCTGCAAGGAAACTGCCTTTCACATGCCTTTGTAAGTGATGTTCCGGTAGGCTGTAAGAGCACTGTGCAGAGCGATTTGTTTCTTAGCTTCCCAAAGAGCTGGAAGCAAGATGCTTTTTGGCCCAACTCGCCCTTTGTAAAGAAGCCTTCACGTTGTGGCTTTCAGCTCTAGGGCCGTGTAGCACACCCAGAGCAGAAGTTCTACTTCAGCCAGATCTGGCCTGCAAAGAAACTGTGTTTCACAGGCCTTTGTAAGAGATGTTGCCGGTACGCTGTAAGAACACTGTGCAGAGCGAGTTGTTTCTTAGCTTCCCAAAGAGCTGGAAGCAAGATGCTTTGGGGCCCAACTCGCCCTTTGGAAAGAAGCCTGCACGTTGTGCCTTTCAGCTCTAGGTCAATGTAGCACACGCAGAGCAGAAGTTCTACTTCAGCCAGAGCAGGCCTGCAAAGAAACTGCGTTTCACAGGCCTTTGTAAGAGATGTTCCCGGTAGGCTGCAAGAGCACTGTGCAGAGCGAGTTGTTTCTTAGCTTCCCAAAGAGCTGGAAGCAAGATGCTTTGGGGCATAACTCGCCCTTTGGAAAGAAGCCTGCACGTTGTGCCTTTCAGCTCTAGGGCAATGTAGCACACCCAGAGCAGAAGTTCTACTTCAGACAGATCAGGCATGCAAAGAAACTCCGTTTCACAGGCCTTTGTAAGAGATGTTCCCGGTAGGCTGTAAGAGCACTGTGCAGAGCGAGTTGTTTCTTAGATTCCCAAAGAGCTGGAAGCAAGACGCTTTGGGGCCTAACTCGCCCTTTGGAACGAAGCCTGCACGTTGTGCCTTTCAGCTCTAGGGCAATGTAGCACACGCAGAGCAGAAGTTCTACTTCAGCCAGATCAGGCCTGCAAAGAAACTCCGTTTCACAGGCCTTTGTAAGAGATGTTCCCGGTAGGCTGTAAGAGCACTGTGCAGAGCGAGTTGTTTGTTAGCTTCCCAAAGAGCTGGAAGCAAGATTCATTGGGGCCCAACTCGCCCTTTGGAAAGAAGCCTGCACGTTGTGCCTTTCTGCACTAGGGCAATGTAGCACACGCAGAGCAGAAGTTCTACTTCAGCCAGATCAGGCCTGCAAAGAAACTGCGTTTCACAGGCCTTTGTAAGAGATGTTCCCGGTAGGCTGTAAGAGCACTGTGCAGAGAGAGTTGTTTCTTAGCTTCCCAAAGAGCTGGAAGCAAGATGCTTTGGGGCCCAACTCGCCCTTGGAAAGAAGCCTGCACGTTGTGCCTTTCGGCTCTAGGGCAATGTAGCAGACCCAGAGCAGAAGTTCTACTTCAGCCAGATCAGGCCTGCAAAGAAAATGCATTTGACAGGCCATAGTAAGTGATGTTCCGGTAGGCTGTAAGAGCACTGTGCAGAGCGAGTTGTTTCTTAGCTTCCCAAAGAGCTGGAAGCAAGATGCTTTGGGGCCTAACTCGCCCTTTGGAAAGAAGCCTGCACGTTGTGCCTTTCAGCTCTAGGGCAATGTAGCACACGCAGAGCAGAAGTTCTACTTCAGCCAGATCAGGCCTGCAAAGAAACTGCGTTTCACAGGCCTTTGTAAGAGATGTTCCCGGTAGGCTGTAAGAGCACTGTGCAGAGCGAGTTGTTTCTTAGCTTCCCAAAGAGCTGGAAGCAAGATGCTTTGGGGCCCAACTTGCCCTTTGGAAAGAGGCCTGCACGTTGTGCCTTTCCGCTCTAGGGCAATGTAGCACACGCAGAGCAGAAGTTCTACTTCAGCCAGATCAGGCCTGCAAAGAAAATGCGTTTCACAGGCCTTTGTAATAGATGTTCCCGGTAGGCTGTAAGAACACTGTGCAGAGCGAGTTGTTTCTTACCTTCCCAAAGAGCTGGAAGCAAGATGCTTTGGGGCCCAACTCGCCCTTTGGAAAGAAGCCTGCACGTTGTGCCTTTCAGCTCTACGTCAATGTAGCACACGCAGAGCAGAAGTTCTACTTCAGCCAGATCAGGCCTGCAAAGAAACTGCGTTTCACAGGCCTTTGTAAGAGATGTTCCCGGTAGGCTGTAAGAGCACTGTGCAGAGCGAGTTGTTTCTTAGCTTCCCAAAGAGCTGGAAGCAAGATGCTTTGGGGCATAACTCGCCCTTTGGAAAGAAGCCTGCACGTTGTGCCTTTCAGCTCTAGGGCAATGTAGCACACCCAGAGCAGAAGTTCTACTTCAGACAGATCAGGCCTGCAAAGAAACTCCGTTTCACAGGCCTTTGTAAGAGATGTTCCCGGTAGGCTGTAAGAGCACTGTGCAGAGCGAGTTGTTTCTTAGCTTCCCAAAGAGCTGGAAGCAAGACGCTTTGGGGCCTAACTCGCCCTTTGGAACGAAGCCTGCACGTTGTGCCTTTCAGCTCTAGGGCAATGTAGCACACGCAGAGCAGACGTTCTACTTCAGCCAGATCAGGCCTGCAAAGAAACTCCGTTTCACAGGCCTTTGTAAGAGATGTTCCCGGTAGGCTGTAAGAGCACTGTGCAGAGCGAGTTGTTTGTTTAGCTTCCCAAAGAGCTGGAAGCAAGATGCTTTGGGGCCCAACTCGCCCTTTGGACACAAGATTGCACGTTGTGCCTTTCAGCTCTAGGGCAATGTAGCACACGCAGAGCCGAAGTTCTACTTCAGCCAGATTAGGCCTGCAAGGAAACTGCCTTTCACATGCCTTTGTAAGTGATGTTCCGATAGGCTGTAAGAGCACTGTGCAGAGCGAGTTGTTTCTTAGCTTCCCAAAGAGCTGGAAGAAAGATGCTTTGGGGCCCAACTAGCCCTTTGGAAAGAAGCCTGCACGTTGTGCCTTTCCGCTCTAGGGCAATGTAGCACACGCAGAGCAGAAGTTCTACTTCAGCCAGATCAGGCCTGCAAAGAAAATGCGTTTCACAGGCCTTTGTAATAGATGTTCCCGGTAGGCTGTAAGAGCACTTTGCAGAGCGAGTTGTTTGTTAGCTTCCCAAAGACCTGGACGCAAGATGCTTTGGGGCCCAACTCGCCCTTTGGAAAGAAGCCTGCACATTGTGCCTTTCCGCTCTAGGGCAATGTAGCACACCCAGAGCAGAAGTTCTACTTCAGCCAGATCAGGCCTGCAAAGAAACTGCGTTTCACAGGGCTTTGTAAGTGATGTTCCCGGTAGGCTGTAAGAGCACTGTGCAGAGCGAGTTGTTTCGTAGCTTCCCAAAGAACTGGAAGCAAGATGCTTTGGGGCCCAACTCGCCCTTTGGAAAGAAGCCTGCACGTTGTTCCTTTCAGCTCTAGGTCAATGTAGCACACACAGAGCAGAAGTTCTACTTCAGCCCGATCAGGCCTGCAAAGAAACTGCGTTTCACAGGCCTTTGTAAGAGATGTTGCCGGTAGGCTGTAAGAGCACTGTGCAGAGCGAGTTGTTTCTTAGCTTCCCAAAGAGCTGGAAGCAAGATGCTTTTTGGCCCAACTCGCCCTTTGGAAAGAA
The DNA here is from genome assembly GCF_041296265.1 of Equus caballus. Taxonomy (NCBI): domain Eukaryota; kingdom Metazoa; phylum Chordata; class Mammalia; order Perissodactyla; family Equidae; genus Equus; species Equus caballus. The sequence continues at coordinate 49,457,657 of NC_091688.1, read as the reverse complement.
GCCTGCACGTTGTGCCTTTCAGAACTAGGGCCGGTGCCACACTCAGAGCCGAAGTTCTACTTCAGCCAGATCAGGCCTGCAAGGAAACTGCCTTTCACATGCCTTTGTAAGTGATGTTCCGGTAGGCTGTAAGAGCACTGTGCAGAGCGATTTGTTTCTTAGCTTCCCAAAGAGCTGGAAGCAAGATGCTTTTTGGCCCAACTCGCCCTTTGTAAAGAATCCTTCACGTTGTGGCTTTCAGCTCTAGGTCAATGTAGCACACGCAGAGCAGAAGTTCTACTTCAGCCAGAGCAGACCTGCAAAGAAACTGCGTTTCACAGGCCTTTGTAAGAGATGTTCCCGGTAGGCTGTAAGAGCACTGTGCAGAGCGAGTTGTTTCTTAGCTTCCCAAAGAGCTGGAAGCAAGATGCTTTGGGGCATAACTCGCCCTTTGGAAAGAAGCCTGCACGTTGTGCCTTTCAGCTCTAGGGCAATGTAGCACACCCAGAGCAGAAGTTCTACTTCAGACAGATCAGGCCTGCAAAGAAACTCCGTTTCACAGGCCTTTGTAAGAGATGTTCCCGGTAGGCTGTAAGAGCACTGTGCAGAGCGAGTTGTTTCTTAGATTCCCAAAGAGCTGGAAGCAAGACGCTTTGGGGCCTAACTCGCCCTTTGGAACGAAGCCTGCACGTTGTGCCTTTCAGCTCTAGGTCAATGTAGCACACGCAGAGCAGAAGTTCTACTTCAGCCAGATCAGGCCTGCAAAGAAACTCCGTTTCACAGGCCTTTGTAAGAGATGTTCCCGGTAGGCTGTAAGAGCACTGTGCAGAGCGAGTTGTTTGTTAGCTTCCCAAAGAGCTGGAAGCAAGATTCATTGGGGCCCAACTCGCCCTTTGGAAAGAAGCCTGCACGTTGTGCCTTTCTGCACTAGGGCAATGTAGCACACGCAGAGCAGAAGTTCTACTTCAGCCAGATCAGGCCTGCAAAGAAACTGCGTTTCACAGGCCTTTGTAAGAGATGTTCCCGGTAGGCTGTAAGAGCACTGTGCAGAGAGAGTTGTTTCTTAGCTTCCCAAAGAGCTGGAAGCAAGATGCTTTGGGGCCCAACTCGCCCTTGGAAAGAAGCCTGCACGTTGTGCCTTTCGGCTCTAGGGCAATGTAGCAGACCCAGAGCAGAAGTTCTACTTCAGCCAGATCAGGCCTGCAAAGAAACTGCATTTGACAGGCCATAGTAAGTGATGTTCCGGTAGGCTGTAAGAGCACTGTGCAGAGCGAGTTGTTTCTTAGCTTCCCAAAGAGCTGGAAGCAAGATGCTTTGGGGCCTAACTCGCCCTTTGGAAAGAAGCCTGCACGTTGTGCCTTTCAGCTCTAGGGCAATGTAGCACACGCAGAGCAGAAGTTCTACTTCAGCCAGATCAGGCCTGCAAAGAAACTGCGTTTCACAGGCCTTTGTAAGAGATGTTCCCGGTAGGCTGTAAGAGCACTGTGCAGAGCGAGTTGTTTCTTAGCTTCCCAAAGAGCTGGAAGCAAGATGCTTTGGGGCCCAACTCGCCCTTTGGAAAGAGGCCTGCACGTTGTGCCTTTCCGCTCTAGGGCAATGTAGCACACGCAGAGCAGAAGTTCTACTTCAGCCAGATCAGGCCTGCAAAGAAAATGCGTTTCACAGGCCTTTGTAATAGATGTTCCCGGTAGGCTGTAAGAACACTGTGCAGAGCGAGTTGTTTCTTACCTTCCCAAAGAGCTGGAAGCAAGATGCTTTGGTGCCCAACTCGCCCTTTGGAAAGAAGCCTGCACGTTGTGCCTTTCAGCTCTAGGTCAATGTAGCACACGCAGAGCAGAAGTTCTACTTCAGCCAGATCAGGCCTGCAAAGAAACTGCGTTTCACAGGCCTTTGTAAGAGATGTTCCCGGTAGGCTGTAAGAGCACTGTGCAGAGCGAGTTGTTTCTTAGCTTCCCAAAGAGCTGGAAGCAAGATGCTTTGGGGCATAACTCGCCCTTTGGAAAGAAGCCTGCACGTTGTGCCTTTCAGCTCTAGGGCAATGTAGCACACCCAGAGCAGAAGTTCTACTTCAGACAGATCAGGCCTGCAAAGAAACTCCGTTTCACAGGCCTTTGTAAGAGATGTTCCCGGTAGGCTGTAAGAGCACTGTGCAGAGCGAGTTGTTTCTTAGCTTCCCAAAGAGCTGGAAGCAAGACGCTTTGGGGCCTAACTCGCCCTTTGGAACGAAGCCTGCACGTTGTGCCTTTCAGCTCTAGGGCAATGTAGCACACGCAGAGCAGACGTTCTACTTCAGCCAGATCAGGCCTGCAAAGAAACTCCGTTTCACAGGCCTTTGTAAGAGATGTTCCCGGTAGGCTGTAAGAGCACTGTGCAGAGCGAGTTGTTTGCTTAGCTTCCCAAAGAGCTGGAAGCAAGATGCTTTGGGGCCCAACTCGCCCTTTGGACACAAGATTGCACGTTGTGCCTTTCAGCTCTAGGGCAATGTAGCACACGCAGAGCCGAAGTTCTACTTCAGCCAGATTAGGCCTGCAAGGAAACTGCCTTTCACATGCCTTTGTAAGTGATGTTCCGATAGGCTGTAAGAGCACTGTGCAGAGCGAGTTGTTTCTTAGCTTCCCAAAGAGCTGGAAGCAAGATGCTTTTTGGCCCAACTCGCCCTTTGGAAAGAAGCCTTCACGTTGTGCCTTTCAGCTCTAGGGCCGTGTAGCACACCCAGGGCAGAAGTTCTACTTCAGCCAGATCAGGCCTGCAAAGAAACTGCGTTTCAGAGGCCTTTGTAAGAGATGTACCCGGTAGGATGTAAGAGCACTGTGCAGAGCGAGTTGTTTCTTAGCTTCCCAAAGATCTGGAAGCAAGATGCTTTGGGGCCCAACTCGCCCTTTGGAAAGAAGCCTGCACGCTGTGCCTTTCAGCTCTAGGGCAATGTAGCACACCCAGAGCAGAAGTTCTACTTCAGCCAGATCAGGCCTGCAAAGAAACTGCGTTTCACAGGCCTTTGTAAGAGATGTTCCCGGTAGGCTCTAAGAGCACTGTGCAGAGCGAGTTGTTTGTCAGCTTCCCAAAGAGCTTGAAGCAAGACGCATTGGGGCCCAACTCGCCCTTTGGAAAGAATCCTGCACGTTGTGCCTTTCAGCTCTAGGGCAATGTAGCACACACAGAGCCGAAGTTCTACTTCAGCCAGATCAGGCCTGCAAGGAAACTGCCTTTCACATGCCTTTTGTAAGTGATGTTCCGGTAGGCTGTAAGAGCACTGTGCAGAGCGAGTTGTTTCTTAGCTTCCCAAAGAGCTGGAAGCAAGATGCTTTGGAGCCCAACTCGCCCTTTGGAAAGAAGCCTGCACGTTGTGCCTTTCAGCTCTAGGTCAATGTAGCACACGCTGAGCAGAAGTTCTACTTCAGCCAGATCAGGCCTGCAAAGAAACTGCGTTTCAGAGGCCTTTGTAAGAGATGTTCCCGGTAGGCTGTAAGAGCACTGTGCAGAGCGAGTTGTTTCTTAGCTTCCCAAAGAGCTGGAAGCAAGATGCATTGTGGCCCAACTCGCCATTTGGAAAGAAGCCTGAACGTTGTGCCTTTCAGCTCTAGGGCAATGTAGCACACGCAGAGCAGAAGTTCTACTTCAGCCACATCAGGCCTGCAAAGAAACTGCGTGTCACAAGCCTGTGTAAGAGATGTTCCCGGTAGGTTGTATGAGCACTGTGCAGAGCGAGTTGTTTCTTAGCTTCCCAAAGAGCTAGAAGCAAGATGCTTTGGGGCCCAACTCGCCCTTTGGAAAGAAGCCTGCACGTTGTGCCTTTCAGCTCTAGGGCAATGTAGCACACCCAGAGCAGAAGTTCTACTTCAGCCAGATCAGGCCTGCAAAGAAACTGCGTTTCACAGGCATTTGTAAGAGATGTTCCCGGTAGGCTGTAAGAGCACTGTGCAGAGCGAGTTGTTTCGTAGCTTCCCAAAGAACTGGAAGCAAGATGCTTTGGGGCCCAACTCGCCCTTTGGAAAGAAGCCTGCACGTTGTGCCTTTCAGCTCTAGGGCAATGTAGCACACCCAGAGCAGAAGTTCTACTTCAGCCAGATCAGGCCTGCAAGGAAACTGCGTTTCACAGGCCTTTGTAAGAGATGTTCCCGGTAGGCTGTAAGAGCACTGTGCAGAGCGAGTTGTTTCTTAGCATCCCAAAGTGCTGGAAGCAAGATGCTTTTTGGCCCAACTCGCCCTTTGTAAAGAAGCCTTCAGGTTGTGGCTTTCAGATCTAGGGCCGTGTAGCACACCCAGAGCAGAAGTTCTACTTCAGCCAGATCAGGCCTGCAAAGAAACTGTGTTCCACAGGCCTCTGTAAGAGATGTTGCCGGTACGCTGTAAGAACACTGTGCAGAGCGAGTTGTTTCTTACCTTCCCAAAGAGCTGGAAGCAAGATGCTTTGGGGCCCAACTCGCCCTTTGGAAAGAAGCCTGCACGTTGTGCCTTTCAGCTCTAGGTCAATGTAGCACACGCAGAGCAGAAGTTCTACTTCAGCCAGATCAGGCCTGCAAAGAAACTGCGTTTCACAGGCCTTTGTAAGAGATGTTCCCGGTAGGCTGTAAGAGCACTGTGCAGAGCGAGTTGTTTCTTAGCTTCCCAAAGAGCTGGAAGCAAGATGCTTTGGGGCATAACTCGCCCTTTGGAAAGAAGCCTGCACGTTGTTCCTTTCAGCTCTAGGGCAATGTAGCACACCCAGAGCAGAAGTTCTACTTCAGACAGATCAGGCCTGCAAAGAAACTGCGTTTCACAGGCCTTTGTAAGAGATGTTCCCGGTAGGCTGTAAGAGCACTGTGCAGAGCGAGTTGTTTCTTAGCTTCCCAAAGAGCTGGAAGCAAGACGCTTTGGGGCCTAACTCGCCCTTTGGAACGAAACCTGCACGTTGTGCCTTTCAGCTCTAGGGCAATGTAGCACACGCAGAGCAGAAGTTCTACTTCAGCCAGATCAGGCCTGCAAAGAAACTCCGTTTCACAGGCCTTTGTAAGAGATGTTCCCGGTAGGCTGTAAGAGCACTGTGCAGAGCGAGTTGTTTGTTAGCTTCCCAAAGAGCTGGAAGCAAGATTCATTGGGGCCCAACTCGCCCTTTGGAAAGAAGCCTGCACGTTGTGCCTTTCTGCACTAGGGCAATGTAGCACACGCAGAGCAGAAGTTCCACTTCAGCCAGATCAGGCCTGCAAAGAAACTGCGTTTCACAGGCCTTTGTAAGAGATGTTCCCGGTAGGCTGTAAGAGCACTGTGCAGATAGAGTTGTTTCTTAGCTTCCCAAAGAGCTGGAAGCAAGATGCTTTGGGGCCCAACTCGCCCTTGGAAAGAAGCCTGCACGTTGTGCCTTTCGGCTCTAGGGCAATGTAGCAGACCCAGAGCAGAAGTTCTACTTCAGCCAGATCAGGCCTGCAAAGAAACTGCGTTTCACAGGCCTTTGTAAGAGATGTTCCCGGTAGGCTGTAAGAGCACTGTGCAGAGCGAGTTGTTTCTTAGCTTCCCAAAGAGCTGGAAGCAAGATGCTTTGGGGCCCAACTCGCCCTTTGGACACAAGATTGCACGTTGTGCCTTTCAGCTCTAGGGCAATGTAGCACACGCAGAGCCGAAGTTCTACTTCAGCCAGATTAGGCCTGCAAGGAAACTGCCTTTCACATGCCTTTGTAAGTGATGTTCCGATAGGCTGTAAGAGCACTGTGCAGAGCGAGTTGTTTCTTAGCTTCCCAAAGAGCTGGAAGCAAGATGCTTTTTGGCCCAACTCGCCCTTTGGAAAGAAGCCTTCACGTTGTGCCTTTCAGCTCTAGGGCCGTGTAGCACACCCAGAGCAGAAGTTCTACTTCAGCCAGATCAGGCCTGCAAAGAAACTGCGTTTCAGAGGCCTTTGTAAGAGATGTTCCCGGTAGGCTGTAAGAGCACTGTGCAGAGCGAGTTGTTTCTTAGCTTCCCAAAGATCTGGAAGCAAGATGCTTTGGGGCCCAACTCGCCCTTTGGAAAGAAGCCTGCACGTTGTGCCTTTCAGCTCTAGGGCAATGTAGCACACCCAGAGCAGAAGTTCTACTTCAGCCAGATCAGGCCTGCAAAGAAACTGCGTTTCACAGGCCTTTGTAAGAGATGTTCCCGGTAGGCTGTAAGAGCACTGTGCAGAGCGAGTTGTTTGTCAGCTTCCCAAAGAGCTTGAAGCAAGACGCATTGGGGCCCAACTCGCCCTTTGGAATGAAGCCTGCACGTTGTGCCTTTCAGCTCTAGGGCAATGTAGCACACGCAGAGCCGAAGTTCTACTTCAGCCAGATCAGGCCTGCAAGGAAACTGCCTTTCACATGCCTTTTGTAAGTGATGTTCCGGTAGGCTGTAAGAGCACTGTGCAGAGCGAGTTGTTTCTTAGCTTCCCAAAGAGCTGGAAGCAAGATGCTTTGGAGCCCAACTCGCCCTTTGGAAAGAAGCCTGCACGTTGTGCCTTTCAGCTCTAGGTCAATGTAGCACACGCAGAGCAGAAGTTCTACTTCAGCCAGATCAGGCCTGCAAAGAAACTGCGTTTCAGAGGCCTTTGTAAGAGATGTTCCCGGTAGGCTGTAAGAGCACTGTGCAGAGCGAGTTGTTTCTTAGCTTCCCAAAGAGCTTGAAGCAAGATGCTTTGGGGCCAAACTCGCCCTTTGGATAGAATCCTGCACAGTGCGCCTTTCAGCACTAGGGCAATGTAGCACACGCAGAGCAGAAGTTCTACTTCAGCCAGATCAGGCCTGCAAAGAAACTGCGTTTCAGAGGCCTTTTTAAGAGATGTTCCCGGTAGGCTGTAAGAGCACTGTGCAGAGCGAGTTGTTTCTTAGCTTCCCAAAGATCTGGAAGCAAGATGCTTTGGGGCCCAACTCGCCCTTTGGAAAGAAGCCTGCACGCTGTGCCTTTCATCTCTAGGGCAATGTAGCGCACCCAGAGCAGAAGTTCTACTTCAGCCAGATCAGGCCTGCAAAGAAACTGCGTTTCACAGGCCTTTGTAAGAGATGTTCCCGGTAGGCTGTAAGAGCACTGCGCAGAGCGAGTTGTTTCTTAGCTTCCCAAAGAGCTGGAAGCAAGATGCTTTGGGGCCCAACTCGCCCTTTGGAAAGAAGCCTGCACGTTGTGCCTTTCAGCTCTAGGGCCGTGTACCACACTCAGAGCCGAAGTTCTACTTCAGCCAGATCAGGCCTGCAAGGAAACCGCCTTTCACACGCCTTTGTAAGTGATGTTCCGGTAGGCTGTAAGAGCACTGTGCAGAGCGAGTTGTTTCCTAGCTTCCCAAAGAGCTGGAAGCAAGATGCTTTGGGGCATAACTCGCCCTTTGGATACAAGCCTGCACGTTGTGCCTTTCGGCTCTAGGGCAATGTAGCACACGCAGAGCAGAAGTTCTACTTCAGCCACATCAGGCCTGCAAAGAAAGTGTGTTTCACAGGCATATGTAAGAGATGTTCCCGTTAGGCTGTAAGAGCACTGTGCAGAGCGAGTTGTTTCTTAGCTTCCCAAAGAGCTGGAAGCAAGATGCATTGGGGCCCAACTCGCCATTTGGAAAGAAGCCTGCACGTTGTGCCTTTCAGCTCTAGGGCAATGTAGCACACGCAGAGCAGAAGTTCTACTTCAGCCACATCAGGCCTGCAAAGAAACTGCGTGTCACAAGCCTGTGTAAGAGATGTGTCCGGTAGGTTGTATGAGCACTGTGCAGAACGAGTTGTTTCTTAGCTTCCCAAAGAGCTAGAAGCAAGATGCTTTGGGGCCCAACTCGCCCTTTGGAAAGAAGCCTGCACGTTGTGCCTTTCAGCTCTAGGGCAATGTAGCACACCCAGAGCAGAAGTTCTACTTCAGCCAGATCAGGCCTGCAAAGAAACTGCGTTTCACAGGCATTTGTAAGAGATGTTCCCGGTAGGCTGTAAGAGCACTGTGCAGAGCGAGTTGTTTCGTAGCTTCCCAAAGAACTGGAAGCAAGATGCTTTGGGGCCCAACTCGCCCTTTGGAAAGAAGCCTGCACGTTGTGCCTTTCAGCTCTAGGTCAATGTAGCACACACGGAGCAGAAGTTCTACTTCAGCCCGATCAGGCCTGCAAAGAAACTGCGTTTCACAGGCCTTTGTAAGAGATGTTGCCGGTAGGCTGTAAGAGCACTGTGCAGAGCGAGTTGTTTCTTAGCTTCCCAAAGAGCTGGAAGCAAGATGCTTTTTGGCCCAACTCGCCCTTTGGAAAGAAGCCTGCACGTTGTGCCTTTCAGCTCTAGGGCCGGTGCCACACTCAGAGCCGAAGTTCTACTTCAGCCAGATCAGGCCTGCAAGGAAACTGCCTTTCACATGCCTTTGTAAGTGATGTTCCGGTAGGCTGTAAGAGCACTGTGCAGAGCGATTTGTTTCTTAGCTTCCCAAAGAGCTGGAAGCAAGATGCTTTTTGGCCCAACTCGCCCTTTGTAAAGAAGCCTTCACGTTGTGGCTTTCAGCTCTAGGGCCATGTAGCACACCCAGAGCAGAAGTTCTACTTCAGCCAGATCAGGCCTGCAAAGAAACTGTGTTTCACAGGCCTTTGTAAGAGATGTTGCCGGTACGCTGTAAGAACACTGTGCAGAGCGAGTTGTTTCTTAGCTTCCCAAAGAGCTGGAAGCAAGATGCTTTGGGGCCCAACTCGCCCTTTGGAAAGAAGCCTGCACGCTGTGCCTTTCAGCTCTAGGGCAATGTAGCACACCCAGAGCAGAAGTTCTACTTCAGCCAGATCAGGCCTGCAAAGAAACTGCGTTTCACAGGACTTTGTAAGAGATGTTCCCGGTAGGCTGTAAGAGCACTGCGCAGAGCGAGTTGTTTCTTAGCTTCCCAAAGAGCTGGAAGCAAGATGCTTTGGGGCCCAACTCGCCCTTTGGAAAGAAGCCTGCACGTTGTGCCTTTCAGCTCTAGGGCCGTGTACCACACTCAGAGCCGAAGTTCTACTTCAGCCAGATCAGGCCTGCAAGGAAACCGCCTTTCACATGCCTTTGTAAGTGATGTTCCGGTAGGCTGTAAGAGCACTGTGCAGAGCGAGTTGTTTCTTAGCTTCCCAAAGAGCTGGAAGCAAGATGCTTTGGGGCCCAACTCGCCCTTTGGAAAGAAGCCTGCACGTTGTGCCTTTCAGCTGTAGGGCAATGTAGCACACGCAGAGCAGAAGTTCTACTTCAGCCACATCAGGCCTGCAAAGAAACTGCGTTTCACAGGCCTTTGTAAGAGATGTTCCCGGTAGGCTGTAAGAGCACTGTGCAGAGCGAGTTGTTTCTTAGCTTCCCAAAGAGCTGGAAGCAAGATGCTTTGGGGCCCAATTCGCCCTTTGGAAAGAAGCCTGCACGTTGTGCCTTTCAGCTCTAGGGCAATGTAGCACACGCAGAGCAGAAGTTCTACTTCAGCCAGATCAGGCCTGCAAAGAAACTGCGTTTCACAGGCCTTTGTAAGAGATGTTCCCGGTAGGCTGTAAGAGCACTGTGCAGAGCGAGTTGTTTCTTAGCTTCCCAAAGAGCTGGACGAAAGATGCTTTGGGGCCCAACTCGCCCTTTGGAAAGAAGCCTGCACGTTGTGTCTTTCCGCTCTAGGGCAATGTAGCACACGCAGAGCAGAAGTTCTACTTCAGCCAGATCAGGCCTGCAAAGAAAATGCGTTTCACAGGCCTTTGTAATAGATGTTCCCGGTAGGCTGTAAGAGCACTTTGCAGAGCGAGTTGTTTGTTAGCTTCCCAAAGAGCTGGACGCAAGATGCTTTGGGGCCCAACTCGCCCTTTGGAAAGAAGCCTGCACATTGTGCCTTTCCGCTCTAGGGCAATGTAGCACACCCAGAGCAGAAGTTCTACTTCAGCCAGATCAGGCCTGCAAAGAAACTGCGTTTCACAGGGCTTTGTAAGTGATGTTCCCGGTAGGCTGTAAGAGCACTTTGCAGAGTGAGTTGTTTCTTAGCTTCCCAAAGAGCTGGAAGCAAGATGCTTTGGGGCATAACTCGCCCTTTGGATACAAGCCTGCACGTTGTGCCTTTCAGCTCTAGGGCAATGTAGCACACGCAGAGCAGAAGTTCTACTTCAGCCACATCAGGCCTGCAAAGAAAGTGTGTTTCACAGGCATATGTAAGAGATGTTCCCGGTAGGCTGTAAGAGCACTGTGCAGAGCGAGTTGTTTCTTAGCTTCCCAAAGAGCTGGAAGCAAGATGCATTGGGGCCCAACTCGCCATTTGGAAAGAAGCCTGCACGTTGTGCCTTTCAGCTCTAGGGCAATGTAGCACACGCAGAGCAGAAGTTCTACTTCAGCCACATCAGGCCTGCAAAGAAACTGCGTGTCACAAGCCTGTGTAAGAGATGTTCCCGGTAGGTTGTATGAGCACTGTGCAGAGCGAGTTGTTTCTTAGCTTCCCAAAGAGCTAGAAGCAAGATGCTTTGGGGCCCAACTCGCCCTTTGGAAAGAAGCCTGCACGTTGTGCCTTTCAGCTCTAGGGCAATGTAGCACACCCAGAGCAGAAGTTCTACTTCAGCCAGATCAGGCCTGCAAAGAAACTGCGTTTCACAGGCATTTGTAAGAGATGTTCCCGGTAGGCTGTAAGAGCACTGTGCAGAGCGAGTTGTTTCGTAGCTTCCCAAAGAACTGGAAGCAAGATGCTTTGGGGCCCAACTCGCCCTTTGGAAAGAAGCCTGCACGTTGTGCCTTTCAGCTCTAGGTCAATGTAGCACACACAGAGCAGAAGTTCTACTTCAGCCTGATCAGGCCTGCAAAGAAACTGCGTTTCACAGGCCTTTGTAAGAGATGTTGCCGGTAGGCTGTAAGAGCACTGTGCAGAGCGAGTTGTCTCTTAGCTTCCCAAAGAGCTGGAAGCAAGATGCTTTGGGGCATAACTCGCCCTTTGGAAAGAAGCCTGCACGTTGTGCCTTTCAGCTCTAGGGCAATGTAGCACACCCAGAGCAGAAGTTCTACTTCAGACAGATCAGGCCTGCAAAGAAACTCCGTTTCACAGGCCTTTGTAAGAGATGTTCCCGGTAGGCTGTAAGAGCACTGTGCAGAGCGAGTTGTTTCTTAGCTTCCCAAAGAGCTGGAAGCAAGACGCTTTGGGGCCTAACTCGCCCTTTGGAACGAAACCTGCACGTTGTGCCTTTCAGCTCTAGGGCAATGTAGCACACGCAGAGCAGAAGTTCTACTTCAGCCAGATCAGGCCTGCAAAGAAACTCCGTTTCACAGGCCTTTGTAAGAGATGTTCCCGGTAGGCTGTAAGAGCACTGTGCAGAGCGAGTTGTTTCTTAGCTTCCCAAAGAGCTGGAAGCAAGATGCTTTGGGGCCCAACTCGCCCTTGGAAAGAAGCCAGCACGTTGTGCCTTTCGGCTCTAGGGCAATGTAGCAGACCCAGAGCCGAAGTTCTACTTCAGCCAGATCAGGCCTGCAAGGAAACTGCCTTTCACATGCCTTTGTAAGTGATGTTCCGGTAGGCTGTAAGAGCACTGTGCAGAGCGAGTTGTTTCTTAGCTTCCCAAAGAGCTGGAAGCAAGATGCTTTGGGGCCAAACTCGCCCTTTGGAAAGAAGCCTGCACGTTGTGCCTTTCAGCTCTAGGGCAATGTAGCACACGCAGAGCAGAAGTTCTACTTCAGCCACATCAGGCCTGCAAAGAAACTGTGTTTCACAGGCATTTGTAAGAGATGTTCCCAGTAGGCTGTAAGAGCACTGTGCAGAGCGAGTTGTTTCTTAGCTTCCCAAAGAGCTGGAAGCAAGATGCATTGGGGCCCAACTCGCCATTTGGAAAGAAGCCTGCACGTTGTGCCTTTCAGCTCTAGGGCAATGTAGCACACGCAGATCAGAAGTTCTACTTCAGCCACATCAGGCCTGCAAAGAAACTGCGTGTCACAAGCCTGTGTAAGAGATGTTCCCGGTAGGTTTTAAGAGCACTGTGCAGAGCGAGTTGTTTCTTAGCTTCCCAAAGAGCTAGAAGCAAGATGCTTTGGGGCCCAACTCGCCCTTTGGAAAGAAGCCTGCACGTTGTGCCTTTCAGCTCTAGGGCAATGTAGCACACCCAAAGCAGAAGTTCTAGTTCAGCGAGATCAGGCCTGCAAAGAAACTGCGTTTCACAGGCCTTTGTAAGAGATGTTCCCGGTAGGCTGTAAGAGCACTGTGCAGAGCGACTTGTTTCGTAGCTTCCCAAAGAACTGGAAGCAAGATGCTTTGGGGCCCAACTCGCCCTTTGGAAAGAAGCCTGCATGTTGTGCCTTTCAGCTCTAGGGCAATGTAGCACACGCAGAGCAGAAGTTCTACTTCAGCCCGATCAGGCATGCAAAGAAACTGCGTTTCACAGGCCTTTGTAAGAGATGTTGCCGGTAGGCTGTAAGAGCTTGTGCAGAGCGAGTTGTTTCTTAGCTTCCCAAAGAGCTGGAAGCAAGATGCTTTTTGGCCCAAAACGCCCTTTGGAAAGAAGCCTGCACGTTGTGCCTTTCAGCTCTAGGGCCGTGTACCACACTCAGAGCCGAAGTTCTACTTCAGCCAGATCAGGCCTGCAAGGAAACTGCCTTTAACATGCCTTTGTAAGTGATGTTCCGGTAGGCTGTAAGAGCAGTGTGCAGAGCGAGTTGTTTCTTAGCTTCCCAAAGAGCTGGAAGAAAGATGCTTTGGGGCCCAACTCGCCCTTTGGAAAGAAGCCTGCACGTTGTGCCTTTCCGCTCTAGGGCAATGTAGCACACGCAGAGCAGAAGTTCTACTTCAGCCAGATCAGGCCTGCAAAGAAAATGCGTTTCACAGGCCTTTGTAATAGATGTTCCCGGTAGGCTGTAAGAGCACTTTGCAGAGCGAATTGTTTGTTAGCTTCCCAAAGAGCTGGACGCAAGATGCTTTGGGGCCCAACTCGCCCTTTGGAAAGAAGCCTGCACATTGTGCCTTTCCGCTCTAGGGCAATGTAGCACACCCAGAGCAGAAGTTCTACTTCAGCCAGATCAGGCCTGCAAAGAAACTGCGTTTCACAGGGCTTTGTAAGTGATGTTCCCGGTAGGCTGTAAGAGCACTGTGCAGAGCGAGTTGTTTCGTAGCTTCCCAAAGAACTGGAAGCAAGATGCTTTGGGGCCCAACTCGCCCTTTGGAAAGAAGCCTGCACGTTGTGCCTTTCAGCTCTAGGTCAATGTAGCACACACAGAGCAGAAGTTCTACTTCAGCCCGATCAGGCCTGCAAAGAAACTGCGTTTCACAGGCCTTTGTAAGAGATGTTGCCGGTAGGCTGTAAGAGCACTGTGCAGAGCGAGTTGTTTCTTAGCTTCCCAAAGAGCTGGAAGCAAGATGCTTTTTGGCCCAACTCGCCCTTTGGAAAGAAGCCTGCACGTTGTGCCTTTCAGAACTAGGGCCGGTGCCACACTCAGAGCCGAAGTTCTACTTCAGCCAGATCAGGCCTGCAAGGAAACTGCCTTTCACATGCCTTTGTAAGTGATGTTCCGGTAGGCTGTAAGAGCACTGTGCAGAGCGATTTGTTTCTTAGCTTCCAAAAGAGCTGGAAGCAAGATGCTTTTTGGCCCAACTCGCCCTTTGTAAAGAAGCCTTCACGTTGTGGCTTTCAGCTCTAGGGCCGTGTAGCACACCCAGAGCAGAAGTTCTACTTCAGCCAGATCTGGCCTGCAAAGAAACTGTGTTTCACAGGCCTTTGTAAGAGATGTTGCCGGTACGCTGTAAGAACACTGTGCAGAGCGAGTTGTTTCTTAGCTTCCCAAAGAGCTGGAAGCAAGATGCTTTGGGGCCCAACTCGCCCTTTGGAAAGAAGCCTGCACGTTGTGCCTTTCAGCTCTAGGTCAATGTAGCACACGCAGAGCAGAAGTTCTACTTCAGCCAGAGCAGGCCTGCAAAGAAACCGCATTTCACAGGCCTTTGTAAGAGATGTTCCCGGTAGGCTGTAAGAGCACTGTGCAGAGCGAGTTGTTTCTTAGCTTCCCAAAGAGCTGGAAGCAAGATGCTTTGGGGCATAACTCGCCATTTGGAAAGAAGCCTGCACGTTGTGCCTTTCAGCTCTAGGGCAATGTAGCACACCCAGAGCAGAAGTTCTACTTCAGACAGATCAGGCCTGCAAAGAAACTCCGTTTCACAGGCCTTTGTAAGAGATGTTCCCGGTAGGCTGTAAGAGCACTGTGCAGAGCGAGTTGTTTCTTAGCTTCCCAAAGAGCTGGAAGCAAGACGCTTTGGGGCCTAACTCGCCCTTTGGAACGAAGCCTGCACGTTGTGCCTTTCAGCTCTAGGGCAATGTAGCACACGCAGAGCAGAAGTTCTACTTCAGCCAGATCAGGCCTGCAAAGAAACTCCGTTTCACAGGCCTTTGTAAGAGATGTTCCCGGTAGGCTGTAAGAGCACTGTGCAGAGCGAGTTGTTTGTTAGCTTCCCAAAGAGCTGGAAGCAAGATTCATTGGGGCCCAACTCGCCCTTTGGAAAGAAGCCTGCACGTTGCGCCTTTCTGCACTAGGGCAATGTAGCACACGCAGAGCAGAAGTTCTACTTCAGCCAGATCAGGCCTGCAAAGAAACTGCGTTTCACAGGCCTTTGTAAGAGATGTTCCCGGTAGGCTGTAAGAGCACTGTGCAGAGAGAGTTGTTTCTTAGCTTCCCAAAGAGCTGGAAGCAAGATGCTTTGGGGCCCAACTCGCCCTTGGAAAGAAGCCTGCACGTTGTGCCTTTCGGCTCTAGGGCAATGTAGCAGACCCAGAGCAGAAGTTCTACTTCAGCCAGATCAGGCCTGCAAAGAAACTGCATTTGACAGGCCATAGTAAGTGATGTTCCGGTAGGCTGTAAGAGCACTGTGCAGAGCGAGTTGTTTCTTAGCTTCCCAAAGAGCTGGAAGCAAGATGCTTTGGGGCCTAACTCGCCCTTTGGAAAGAAGCCTGCACGTTGTGCCTTTCAGCTCTACGGCAATGTAGCACACGCAGAGCAGAAGTTCTACTTCAGCCAGATCAGGCCTGCAAAGAAAATGCGTTTCACAGGCCTTTGTAATAGAGGTTCCCGGTAGGCTGTAAGAGCACTTTGCAGAGCGAGTTGTTTGTTAGCTTCCCAAAGAGCTGGACGCAAGATGCTTTGGGGCCCAACTCGCCCTTTGGAAAGAAGCCTGCACATTGTGCCTTTCCGCTCTAGGGCAATGTAGCACACGCAGAGCAGAAGTTCTACTTCAGCCAGATCAGGCCTGCAAAGAAACTGCGTTTCACAGGGCTTTGTAAGTGATGTTCCCGGTAGGCTGTAAGAGCACTTTGCAGAGTGAGTTGTTTCTTAGCTTCCCAAAGAGCTGGAAGCAAGATGCTTTGGGGCATAACTCGCCCTTTGGATACAAGCCTGCACGTTGTGCCTTTCAGCTCTAGGGCAATGTAGCACACGCAGAGCAGAAGTTCTACTTCAGCCACATCAGGCCTGCAAAGAAAGTGTGTTTCACAGGCATTTGTAAGAGATGTTCCCGGTAGGCTGTAAGAGCACTGTGCAGAGCGAGTTGTTTCTTAGCTTCCCAAAGAGCTGGAAGCAAGATGCATTGGGGCCCAACTCGCCATTTGGAAAGAAGCCTGAACGTTGTGCCTTTCAGCTCTAGGGCAATGTAGCACACGCAGAGCAGAAGTTCTACTTCAGCCACATCAGGCCTGCAAAGAAACTGCGTGTCACAAGCCTGTGTAAGAGATGTTCCCGGTAGGTTGTATGAGCACTGTGCAGAGCGAGTTGTTTCTTAGCTTCCCAAAGAGCTGGAAGCAAGATGCTTTTTGGCCCAACTCGCCCTTTGGAAAGAAGCCTTCACGTTGTGCCTTTCAGCTCTAGGGCCGTGTAGCACACCCAGAGCAGAAGTTCTACTTCAGCCAGATCAGGCCTGCAAAGAAACTGCGTTTCAGATGCCTTTGTAAGAGATGTTCCCGGTAGGCTGTAAGAGCACTGTGCAGAGCGAGTTGTTTCTTAGCTTCCCAAAGATCTGGAAGCAAGATGCTTTGGGGCCCAACTCGCCCTTTGGAAAGAAGCCTGCACGCTGTGCCTTTCAGCTCTAGGGCAATGTAGCACACCCAGAGCAGAAGTTCTACTTCAGCCAGATCAGGCCTGCAAAGAAACTGCGTTTCACAGGCCTTTGTAAGAGATGTTCCCGGTAGGCTGTAAGAGCACTGTGCAGAGCGAGTTGTTTGTCAGCTTCCCAAAGAGCTTGAAGCAAGACGCATTGGGGCCCAACTCGCCCTTTGGAAAGAAGCCTGCACGTTGTGCCTTTCAGCTCTAGGGCAATGTAGCACACACAGAGCCGAAGTTCTACTTCAGCCAGATCAGGCCTGCAAGGAAACTGCCTTTCACATGCCTTTTGTAAGTGATGTTCCGGTAGGCTGTAAGAGCACTGTGCAGAGCGAGTTGTTTCTTAGCTTCCCAAAGAGCTGGAAGCAAGATGCTTTGGAGCCCAACTCGCCCTTTGGAAAGAAGCCTGCACGTTGTGCCTTTCAGCTCTAGGTCAATGTAGCACACGCAGAGCAGAAGTTCTACTTCAGCCAGATCAGACCTGCAAAGAAACTGCGTTTCAGAGGCCTTTGTAAGAGATGTTCCCGGTAGGCTGTAAGAGCACTGTGCAGAGCGAGTTGTTTCTTAGCTTCCCAAAGAGCTGGAAGCAAGATGCTTTGGGGCATAACTCGCCCTTTGGATACAAGCCTGCACGTTGTGCCTTTCAGCTCTAGGGCAATGTAGCACACGCAGAGCAGAAGTTCTACTTCAGCCACATCAGGACTGCAAAGAAACTGTGTTTCACAGGCATTTGTAAGAGATGTTCCCAGTAGGCTGTAAGAGCACAGTGCAGAGCGAGTTGTTTCTTAGCTTCCCAAAGAGCTGGAAGCAAGATGCTTTGGGACCCAACTGGCCCTTTTGATACAAGCCTGCACGTTGTGCCTTTCAGCTCTAGGGCAATGTAGCACACGCAGAGCCGAAGTTCTACCTCAGCCAGATCAGGCCTTCAAGGAAACTGCCTTTCACATGCCTTTGTAAGTGATGTTCCAGTAGGCTGTAAGAGCACTGTGCAGAGCGAGTTGTTTCTTAGCTTCCCAAAGAGCTGGAAGCAAGATGCTTTGGGGCCAAACTCGCCCTTTGGAAAGAAGCCTTCACGTTGTGCCCTTCAGCTCTAGGGCCGTGTAGCACACCCAGAGCAGAAGTTCTACTTCAGCCAGATCAGGCCTGCAAAGAAACTGCGTTTCACAGGCCTTTGTAAGAGATGTTCCCGGTAGGCTGTAAGAGCACTGCGCAGAGCGAGTTGTTTCTTAGCTTCCCAAAGAGCTGGAAGCAAGATGCTTTGGGGCCCAACTCGCGCTTTGGAAAGAAGCCTGCACGTTGTTCCTTTCAGCACTAGGGCAATGTAGCACACCCAGAGCAGAAGTTCTACTTCAGCCAGGTCAGGCCTGCAAGGAAACTGCTTTTCAAATGCCTTTGTTAGTGATGTTCCGGTAGGCTGTAAGAGCACTGTGCAGAGCGAGTTGTTTCTTAGCTTCCCAAAGAGCTGGAAGCAAGATGCTTTGGGGCCCAACTCGCCCTTTGGAAAGAAGCCTGCACGTTGTGCCTTTCTGCTCTAGGGCAATGTAGCACACGCAGAGCAGAAGTTCTACTTCAGCCAGATCAGGCCTGCAAAGAAACTGCGTTTCACAGGCCTTTGTAAGAGATGTTCCCGGTAGGCTGTAAGAGCACTGTGCAGAGCGAGTTGTCTCTTAGCTTCCCAAAGAGCTGGAAGCAAGATGCTTTGGTGCCCAAGTCGCCCTTTGGAAAGAAGCCTGCACGTTGTGCCTTTCAGCTCTAGGTCAATGTAGCACACGCAGAGCAGAAGTTCTGCCTCAGCCAGACCAGGCCTGCAAAGAAACTGCGTTTCACAGGCCTTTGTAAGAGATGTTCCCGGTAGGCTGTAAGAGCACTGTGCAGAGCGAGTTGTCTCTTAGCTTCCCAAAGAGCTTGAAGCAAGATGCTTTGGGGCCCAACTCGCCCTTTGGAAATAAGCCTGCACGTTGTGCCTTTCAGCTCTAGGGCAATGTAGCACACCCAGAGCAGAAGTTCTACTTCAGCCAGATCAGGCCTGCAAAGAAACTGCGTTTCACAGGCCTTTGTAAGAGATGTTCCCGGTAGGCTGTAAGAGCACTGCGCAGAGCGAGTTGTTTCTTAGCTTCCCAAAGAGCTGGAAGCAAGATGCTTTGGGGCCCAACTCGCCCTTTGGAAAGAAGCCTGCACGTTGTTCCTTTCAGCTCTAGGGCAATGTAGCACACCCAGAGCAGAAGTTCTACTTCAGCCAGATCAGGCCTGCAAAGAAACTGCGTTTCACAGGCCTTTGTAAGAGATGTTCCCGGTAGGCTGTAAGAGCACTGTGCAGAGCGAGTTGTTTCTTAGCTTCCCAAAGAGCTGGAAGCAAGATGCTTTGGGACCCAACTCGGCCTTGGAAAGAAGCCTGCACGTTGTGCCTTTCGGCTGTAGGGCAATGTAGCACACGCAGAGCAGAAGTTCTACTTCAGCCAGATCAGGCCTGCAAAGAAACTGCGTTTCACAGGTTTTGTAAGAGATGTTCCCGGTAGGCTGTAAGAGCACTGTGCAGAGCGAGTTGTTTCTTAGCTTCCCAAAGAGCTGGAAGCAAGATGCTTTGGGACCCAACTCGCCCTTTTGATACAAGCCTGCACGTTGTGCCTTTCAGCTCTAGGGCAATGTAGCACACGGAGAGCCGAAGTTCTACTTCAGCCAGATCAGGCCTGCAACGAAACTGCCTTTCACATGCCTTTGTAAGTGATGTTCCGGTAGGCTGTAAGAGCACTGTGCAGAGCGAGTTGTTTCTTAGCTTCCCAAAGAGCTGGAAGCAAGATGCTTTGGGGCCCAACACGCCTTTTGGAAAGAAGCCTGCATGTTGTGCCTTTCAGCTCTAGGGCAATGTAGCACACCCAGAGCAGAAGTTCTACTTCAGCCAGATCAGGCCTGCAAGGAAACTGCTTTTCAAATGCCTTTGTAAGTGATGTTCCGGTAGGCTGTAAGAGCACTGTGCAGAGCGAGTTGTTTCTTAGCTTCCCAAAGAGCTGGAAGCAAGATGCTTTGGGGCCCAACTCGCCCTTTGGAAAGAAGCCTGCACGTTGTGCCTTTCAGCTCTAGGGCAATGTAGCACACGCAGAGCAGAAGTTCTACTTCAGCCAGATCAGGCCTGCAAAGAAACTGCGTTGCACAGGCCTTTGTAAGAGATGTTCCCGGTAGGCTGTAAGAGCACTTTGCAGAGCGAGTTGTTTGTTAGCTTCCCAAAGAGCTGGACGCAAGATGCTTTGGGGCCCAACTCGCCCTTTGGAAAGAAGCCTGCACGTTGTGCCTTTCCGCTCTAGGGCCGTGTAGCAGACCCAGAGCAGAAGTTCTACTTCAGCCAGATCAGGCCTGCAAAGAAACTGCGTTTCACAGGCCTTTGTAAGAGTTGTTCCCGGTAGGCTGTAAGAGCACTGTGCAGAGCGAGTTGTTTCTTAGCTTCCCAAGGAGCTGAAAGCAAGATGCTTTGGGGCCCAACTCGCCCTTTGGAAAGAAGCCTGCACATTGTGCCTTTCAGCTCTAGGTCAATGTAGCACACGCAGAGCAGAAGTTCTACTACAGCCAGACCAGGCCTGCAAAGAAACTGCGTTTCACAGGCCTTTGTAAGAGATGTTCCCGGTAGGCTGTAAGAGCACTGTGCAGAGCGAGTTGTCTCTTAGCTTCCCAAAGAGCTGGAAGCAAGATGCTTTGGGGCCCAACTCGCCCTTTGGATAGAAGCCTGCACGTTGTGCCTTTCGGCTCTAGGGCAATGTAGCACACCCAGAGCAGAAGTTCTACTTCAGCCACATCAGGCCTGCAAAGAAACTGCGTTTCACAGGCCTTTGTAAGAGATGTTCCCGGTAGGCTGTAAGAGCACTGCGCAGAGCGAGTTGTTTTTAGCTTCCCAAAGAGCTGGAAGCAAGATGCTTTTTGGCCCAACTCGCCCTTTGGAAAGAAGCCTGCACGTTGTGCCTTTCAGCTCTAGGGCCGTGTACCACACTCAGAGCCGAAGTTCTACTTCAGCCAGATCAGGCCTGCAAGGAAACTGCCTTTCACATGCCTTTGTAAGTGATGTTCCGGTAGGCTGTAAGAGCACTGTGCAGAGCGAGTTGTTTCTTAGCTTCCCAAAGAGCTGGAAGCAAGATGCTTTGGGGCCCAACTCGCCCTTTGGAAAGAAGCCTGCACGTTGTGCCTTTCAGCTCTAGGGCAATGTAGCACACCCAAAGCAGAAGTTCTAGTTCAGCGAGATCAGGCCTGCAAAGAAACTGCGTTTCACAGGCCTTTGTAAGAGATGTTCCCGGTAGGCTGTAAGAGCACTGTGCAGAGCGACTTGTTTCGTAGCTTCCCAAAGAACTGGAAGCAAGATGCTTTGGGGCCCAACTCGCCCTTTGGAAAGAAGCCTGCATGTTGTGCCTTTCAGCTCTAGGGCAATGTAGCACACGCAGAGCAGAAGTTCTACTTCAGCCCGATCAGGCATGCAAAGAAACTGCGTTTCACAGGCCTTTGTAAGAGATGTTGCCGGTAGGCTGTAAGAGCTTGTGCAGAGCGAGTTGTTTCTTAGCTTCCCAAAGAGCTGGAAGCAAGATGCTTTTTGGCCCAAAACGCCCTTTGGAAAGAAGCCTGCACGTTGTGCCTTTCAGCTCTAGGGCCGTGTACCACACTCAGAGCCGAAGTTCTACTTCAGCCAGATCAGGCCTGCAAGGAAACTGCCTTTCACATGCCTTTGTAAGTGATGTTCCGGTAGGCTGTAAGAGCACTGTGCAGAGCGAGTTGTTTCTTAGCTTCCCAAAGAGCTGGAAGAAAGATGCTTTGGGGCCCAACTCGCCCTTTGGAAAGAAGCCTGCACGTTGTGCCTTTCCGCTCTAGGGCAATGTAGCACACGCAGAGCAGAAGTTCTACTTCAGCCAGATCAGGCCTGCAAAGAAAATGCGTTTCACAGGTCTTTGTAATAGATGTTCCCGGTAGGCTGTAAGAGCACTGTGCAGAGCGAGTTGTTTCTTAGCTTCCCAAAGAGCTGGACGCAAGATGCTTTGGGGCCCAACTCGCCGTTTGGAAAGAAGCCTGCACATTGTGCCTTTCCGCTCTAGGGCAATGTAGCACACCCAGAGCAGAAGTTCTACTTCAGCCAGATCAGGCCTGCAAAGAAACTGCGTTTCACAGGGCTTTGTAAGTGATGTTCCCGGTAGGCTGTAAGAGCACTGTGCAGAGCGAGTTGTTTCGTAGCTTCCCAAAGAACTGGAAGCAAGATGCTTTGGGGCCCAACTCGCCCTTTGGAAAGAAGCCTGCACGTTGTGCCTTTCAGCTCTAGGTCAATGTAGCACACACAGAGCAGAAGTTCTACTTCAGCCCGATCAGGCCTGCAAAGAAACTGCGTTTCACAGGCCTTTGTAAGAGATGTTGCCGGTAGGCTGTAAGAGCACTGTGCAGAGCGAGTTGTTTCTTAGCTTCCCAAAGAGCTGGAAGCAAGATGCTTTTTGGCCCAACTCGCCCTTTGGAAAGAAGCCTGCACGTTGTGCCTTTCAGAACTAGGGCCGGTGCCACACTCAGAGCCGAAGTTCTACTTCAGCCAGATCAGGCCTGCAAGGAAACTGCCTTTCACATGCCTTTGTAAGTGATGTTCCGGTAGGCTGTAAGAGCACTGTGCAGAGCGATTTGTTTCTTAGCTTCCCAAAGAGCTGGAAGCAAGATGCTTTTTGGCCCAACTCGCCCTTTGTAAAGAAGCCTTCACGTTGTGGCTTTCAGCTCTAGGGCCGTGTAGCACACCCAGAGCAGAAGTTCTACTTCAGCCAGATCTGGCCTGCAAAGAAACTGTGTTTCACAGGCCTTTGTAAGAGATGTTGCCGGTACGCTGTAAGAACACTGTGCAGAGCGAGTTGTTTCTTAGCTTCCCAAAGAGCTGGAAGCAAGATGCTTTGGGGCCCAACTCGCCCTTTGGAAAGAAGCCTGCACATTGTGCCTTTCAGCTCTAGGTCAATGTAGCACACGCAGAGCAGAAGTTCTACTTCAGCCAGAGCAGGCCTGCAAAGAAACTGCGTTTCACAGGCCTTTGTAAGACATGTTCCCGGTAGGCTGTAAGAGCACTGTGCAGAGCGAGTTGTTTCTTAGCTTCCCAAAGAGCTGGAAGCAAGATGCTTTGGGGCATAACTCGCCCTTTGGAAAGAAGCCTGCACGTTGTGCCTTTCAGCTCTAGGGCAATGTAGCACACCCAGAGCAGAAGTTCTACTTCAGACAGATCAGGCCTGCAAAGAAACTCCGTTTCACAGGCCTTTGTAAGAGATGTTCCCGGTAGGCTGTAAGAGCACTGTGCAGAGCGAGTTGTTTCTTAGCTTCCCAAAGAGCTGGAAGCAAGACGCTTTGGGGCCTAACTCGCCCTTTGGAACGAAGCCTGCACGTTGTGCCTTTCCGCTCTAGGGCAATGTAGCACACGCAGAGCAGAAGTTCTACTTCAGCCAGATCAGGCCTGCAAAGAAACTCCGTTTCACAGGCCTTTGTAAGAGATGTTCCCGGTAGGCTGTAAGAGCACTGTGCAGAGCGAGTTGTTTGTTAGCTTCCCAAAGAGCTGCAAGCAAGATTCATTGGGGCCCAACTTGCCCTTTGGAAAGAAGCCTGCACGTTGCGCCTTTCTGCACTAGGGCAATGTAGCACACGCAGAGCAGAAGTTCTACTTCAGCCAGATCAGGCCTGCAAAGAAACTGCGTTTCACAGGCCTTTGTAAGAGATGTTCCCGGTAGGCTGTAAGAGCACTGTGCAGAGAGAGTTGTTTCTTAGCTTCCCAAAGAGCTGGAAGCAAGATGCTTTGGGGCCCAACTCGCCCTTGGAAAGAAGCCTGCACGTTGTGCCTTTTGGCTCTAGGGCAATGTAGCAGACCCAGAGCAGAAGTTCTACTTCAGCCAGATCAGGCCTGCAAAGAAACTGCATTTGACAGGCCATAGTAAGTGATGTTCCGGTAGGCTGTAAGAGCACTGTGCAGAGCGAGTTGTTTCTTAGCTTCCCAAAGAGCTGGAAGCAAGATGCTTTGGGGCCTAACTCGCCCTTTGGAAAGAAGACTGCACGTTGTGCCTTTCAGCTCTACGGCAATGTAGCACACGCAGAGCAGAAGTTCTACTTCAGCCAGATCAGGCCTGCAAAGAAACTGCGTTTCACAGGCCTTTGTAAGAGATGTTCCCGGTAGGCTGTAAGAGCACTGTGCAGAGCGAGTTGTTTCTTAGCTTCCCAAAGAGCTGGAAGCAAGATGCTTTGGGGCCCAACTCGCCCTTTGGAAAGAAGCCTGCACGTTGTGCCTTTCAGCTCTAGGGCAATGTAGCACACGCAGAGCAGAAGTTCTACTTCAGCCAGATCAGGCCTGCAAAGAAAATGCATTTCACAGGCCTTTGTAATAGATGTTCCCGGTAGGCTGTAAGAGCACTTTGCAGAGCGAGTTGTTTGTTAGCTTCCCAAAGAGCTGGACGCAAGATGCTTTGGGGCCCAACTCGCCCTTTGGAAAGAAGCCTGCACATTGTGCCTTTCCGCTCTAGGGCAATGTAGCACACGCAGAGCAGAAGTTCTACTTCAGCCAGATCAGGCCTGCAAAGAAACTGCGTTTCACAGGGCTTTGTAAGTGATGTTCCCGGTAGGCTGTAAGAGCACTTTGCAGAGTGAGTTGTTTCTTAGCTTCCCAAAGAGCTGGAAGCAAGATGCTTTGGGGCATAACTCGCCCTTTGGATACAAGCCTGCACGTTGTGCCTTTCAGCTCTAGGGCAATGTAGCACACGCAGAGCAGAAGTTCTACTTCAGCCACATCAGGCCTGCAAAGAAAGTGTGTTTCACAGGCATTTGTAAGAGATGTTCCCGGTAGGCTGTAAGAGCACTGTGCAGAGCGAGTTGTTTCTTAGCTTCCCAAAGAGCTGGAAGCAAGATGCATTGGGGCCCAACTCGCCATTTGGAAAGAAGCCTGAACGTTGTGCCTTGCAGCTCTAGGGCAATGTAGCACACGCAGAGCAGAAGTTCTACTTCAGCCACATCAGGCCTGCAAAGAAACTGCGTGTCACAAGCCTGTGTAAGAGATGTTCCCGGTAGGTTGTATGAGCACTGTGCAGAGCGAGTTGTTTCTTAGCTTCCCAAAGAGCTAGAAGCAAGATGCTTTGGGGCCCAACTCGCCCTTTGGAAAGAAGCCTGCACGTTGTGCCTTTCAGCTCTAGGGCAATGTAGCACACCCAGAGCAGAAGTTCTACTTCAGCCAGATCAGGCCTGCAAAGAAACTGCGTTTCACAGGCCTTTGTAAGAGATGTTCCCGGTAGGCTGTAAGAGCACTGTGCAGAGCGAGTTGTTTCGTAGCTTCCCTAAGAACTGGAAGCAAGATGCTTTGGGGCCCAACTCGCCCTTTGGAAAGAAGCCTGCACGTTGTGCCTTTCAGCTCTAGGTCAATCTAGCACACACAGAGCAGAAGTTCTACTTCAGCCAGATCAGGCCTGCAAAGAAACTGCGTTTCACAGGCCTTTGTAAGAGATGTTCCCGGTAGGCTGTAAGAGCACTGTGCAGAGCGAGTTGTTTCTTAGCATCCCAAAGTGCTGGAAGCAAGATGCATTTTGGCCCAACTCGCCCTTTGTAAAGAAGCCTTCACGTTGTGGCTTTCAGCTCTAGGGCCGTGTAGCACACCCAGAGCAGAAGTTCTACTTCAGCCAGATCAGGCCTGCAAAGAAACTGTGTTCCACAGGCCTTTGTAAGAGATGTTGCCGGTACGCTGTAAGAACACTGTGCAGAGCGAGTTGTTTCTTACCTTCCCAAAGAGCTGGAAGCAAGATGCTTTGGGGCCCAACTCGCCCTTTGGAAAGAAGCCTGCACGTTGTGCCTTTCAGCTCTAGGTCAATGTAGCACACGCAGAGCAGAAGTTCTACTTCAGCCAGATCAGGCCTGCAAAGAAACTGCGTTTCACAGGCCTTTGTAAGAGATGTTCCCGGTAGGCTGTAAGAGCACTGTGCAGAGCGAGTTGTTTCTTAGCTTCCCAAAGAGCTGGAAGCAAGATGCTTTGGGGCATAACTCGCCCTTTGGAAAGAAGCCTGCACGTTGTGCCTTTCAGCTCTAGGGCAATGTAGCACACCCAGAGCAGAAGTTCTACTTCAGACAGATCAGGCCTGCAAAGAAACTCCGTTTCACAGGCCTTTGTAAGAGATGTTCCCGGTAGGCTGTAAGAGCACTGTGCAGAGCGAGTTGTTCCTTAGCTTCCCAAAGAGCTGGAAGCAAGATGCTTTGGGGCCCAACTCGCCCTTTGGACACAAGATTGCACGTTGTGCCTTTCAGCTCTAGGGCAATGTAGCACATGCAGAGCCGAAGTTCTACTTCAGCCAGATTAGGCCTGCAAGGAAACTGCCTTTCACATGCCTTTGTAAGTGATGTTCCGATAGGCTGTAAGAGCACTGTGCAGAGCGAGTTGTTTCTTAGCTTCCCAAAGAGCTGGAAGCAAGATGCTTTTTGGCCCAACTCGCCCTTTGGAAAGAAGCCTTCACGTTGTGCCTTTCAGCTCTAGGGCCGTGTAGCACACCCAGAGCAGAAGTTCTACTTCAGCCAGATCAGGCCTGCAAAGAAACTGCGTTTCAGATGCCTTTGTAAGAGATGTTCCCGGTAGGCTGTAAGAGCACTGTGCAGAGCGAGTTGTTTCTTAGCTTCCCAAAGATCTGGAAGCAAGATGCTTTGGGGCCCAACTCGCCCTTTGGAAAGAAGCCTGCACGCTGTGCCTTTCAGCTCTAGGGCAATGTAGCACACCCAGAGCAGAAGTTCTACTTCAGCCAGATCAGGCCTGCAAAGAAACTGCGTTTCACAGGCCTTTGTAAGAGATGTTCCCGGTAGGCTGTAAGAGCACTGTGCAGAGCGAGTTGTTTGTCAGCTTCCCAAAGAGCTTGAAGCAAGACGCATTGGGGCCCAACTCGCCCTTTGGAAAGAAGCCTGCACGTTGTGCCTTTCAGCTCTAGGGCAATGTAGCACACACAGAGCCGAAGTTCTACTTCAGCCAGATCAGGCCTGCAAGGAAACTGCCTTTCACATGCCTTTTGTAAGTGATGTTCCGGTAGGCTGTAAGAGCACTGTGCAGAGCGAGTTGTTTCTTAGCTTCACAAAGAGCTGGAAGCAAGATGCTTTGGAGCCCAACTCGCCCTTTGGAAAGAAGCCTGCACGTTGTGCCTTTCAGCTCTAGGTCAATGTAGCACACGCAGAGCAGAAGTTCTACTTCAGCCAGATCAGGCCTGCAAAGAAACTGCGTTTCAGAGGCCTTTGTAAGAGATGTTCCCGGTAGGCTGTAAGAGCACTGTGCAGAGCGAGTTGTTTCTTAGCTTCCCAAAGAGCTGGAAGCAAGATGCTTTGGGGCCAAACTCGCCCTTTGGATAGAATCCTGCACAGTGCGCCTTTCAGCACTAGGGCAATGTAGCACACGCAGAGCAGAAGTTCTACTTCAGCCAGATCAGGCCTGCAAAGAAAGTGTGTTTCACAGGCATTTGTAAGAGATGTTCCCGGTAGGCTGTAAGAGCACTGTGCAGAGCGAGTTGTTTCTTAGCTTCCCAAAGAGCTGGAAGCAAGATGCATTGGGGCCCAACTCGCCATTTGGAAAGAAGCCTGAACGTTGTGCCTTTCAGCTCTAGGGCAATGTAGCACACGCAGAGCAGAAGTTCTACTTCAGCCACATCAGGCCTGCAAAGAAACTGCGTGTCACAAGCCTGTGTAAGAGATGTTCCCGGTAGGTTGTATGAGCACTGTGCAGAGCGAGTTGTTTCTTAGCTTCCCAAAGAGCTAGAAGCAAGATGCTTTGGGGCCCAACTCGCCCTTTGGAAAGAAGCCTGCACGTTGTGCCTTTCAGCTCTAGGGCAATGTAGCACACCCAGAGCAGAAGTTCTACTTCAGCCAGATCAGGCCTGCAAAGAAACTGCGTTTCACAGGCATTTGTAAGAGATGTTCCGGGTAGGCTTTAAGAGCACTGTGCAGAGCGAGTTGTTTCGTAGCTTCCCAAAGAACTGGAAGCAAGATGCGTTGGGGCCCAACTCGCCCTTTGGAAAGAAGCCTGCACGTTGTGCCTTTCAGCTCTAGGTCAATCTAGCACACACAGAGCAGAAGTTCTACTTCAGCCAGATCAGGCCTGCAAAGAAACTGCGTTTCACAGGCCTTTGTAAGAGATGTTCCCGGTAGGCTGTAAGAGCACTGTGCAGAGCGAGTTGTTTCTTAGCATCCCAAAGTGCTGGAAGCAAGATGCTTTTTGGCCCAACTCGCCCTTTGTAAAGAAGCCTTCACGTTGTGGCTTTCAGCTCTAGGGCCGTGTAGCACACCCAGAGCAGAAGTTCTACTTCAGCCAGATCAGGCCTGCAAAGAAACTGTGTTCCACAGGCCTTTGTAAGAGATGTTGCCGGTACGCTGTAAGAACACTGTGCAGAGCGAGTTGTTTCTTACCTTCCCAAAGAGCTGGACGCAAGATGCTTTGGGGCCCAACTCGCCCTTTGGAAAGAAGCCTGCACGTTGTGCCTTTCAGCTCTAGGTCAATGTAGCACACGCAGAGCAGAAGTTCTACTTCAGCCAGATCAGGCCTGCAAAGAAACTGCGTTTCACAGGCCTTTGTAAGAGATGTTCCCGGTAGGCTGTAAGAGCACTGTGCAGAGCGAGTTGTTTCTTAGCTTCCCAAAGAGCTGGAAGCAAGATGCTTTGGGGCATAACTCGCCCTTTGGAAAGAAGCCTGCACGTTGTGCCTTTCAGCTCTAGGGCAATGTAGCACACCCAGAGCAGAAGTTCTACTTCAGACAGATCAGGCCTGCAAAGAAACTCCGTTTCACAGGACTTTGTAAGAGATGTTCCCGGTAGGCTGTAAGAGCACTGTGCAGAGCGAGTTGTTTCTTAGCTTCCCAAAGAGCTGGAAGCAAGACGCTTTGGGGCCTAACTCGCCCTTTGGAACGAAGCCTGCACGTTGTGCCTTTCAGCTCTAGGCCAATGTAGCACACCCACAGCAGAAGTTCTACTTCAGCCAGATCAGGCCTGCAAAGAAACTGCGTTTCACAGGCCTTTGTAAGAGATGTTCCCGGTAGGCTGTAAGAGCACTGTGCAGAGCGAGTTGTTTGTTAGCTTCCCAAAGAGCTGGACGCAAGATTCATTGGGGCCCAACTCGCCCTTTGGAAAGAAGCCTGCACGTTGTGCCTTTCTGCACTAGGGCAATGTAGCACACGCAGAGCAGAAGTTCCACTTCAGCCAGATCAGGCCTGCAAAGAAACTGCGTTTGACAGGCCTTTGTAAGAGATGTTCCCGGTAGGCTGTAAGAGCACTGTGCAGAGAGAGTTGTTTCTTAGCTTCCCAAAGAGCTGGAAGCAAGATGCTTTGGGGCCCAACTCGCCCTTGGAAAGAAGCCTGCACGTTGTGCCTTTCGGCTCTAGGGCAATGTAGCAGACCCAGAGCAGAAGTTCTACTTCAGCCAGATCAGGCCTGCAAAGAAACTGCGTTTCACAGGCCTTTGTAAGCGATGTTCCCGGTAGGCTGTAAGAGCACTGTGCAGAGCGAGTTGTTTCTTAGCTTCCCAAAGAGCTGGAAGCAAGATGCTTTGGGGCCCAACTCGCCCTTTGGACACAAGATTGCACGTTGTGCCTTTTAGCTCTAGGGCAATGTAGCACACGCAGAGCCGAAGTTCTACTTCAGCCAGATTAGGCCTGCAAGGAAACTGCCTTTCACATGCCTTTGTAAGTGATGTTCCGATAGGCTGTAAGAGCACTGTGCAGAGCGAGTTGTTTCTTAGCTTCCCAAAGAGCTGGAAGCAAGATGCTTTTTGGCCCAACTCGCCCTTTGGAAAGAAGCCTTCACGTTGTGCCTTTCAGCTCTAGTGCCGTGTAGCACACCCAGAGCAGAAGTTCTACTTCAGCCAGATCAGGCCTGCAAAGAAACTGCGTTTCAGAGGCCTTTGTAAGAGATGTTCCCGGTAGGCTGTAAGAGCACTGTGCAGAGCGAGTTGTTTCTTAGCTTCCCAAAGATCTGGAAGCAAGATGCTTTGCGGCCCAACTCGCCCTTTGGAAGGAAGCCTGCACGCTGTGCCTTTCAGCTCTAGGGCAATGTTGCACACCCAGAGCAGAAGTTCTACTTCAGCCAGATCAGGCCTGCAAAGAAACTGCGTTTCACAGGCCTTTGTAAGAGATGTTCCCGGTAGGCTGTAAGAGCACTGTGCAGAGCGATTTGTTTGTCAGCTTCCCAAAGAGCTTGAAGCAAGACGCATTGGGGCCCAACTCGCCCTTTGGAAAGAAGCCTGCACGTTGTGCCTTTCAGCTCTAGGGCAATGTAGCACACGCAGAGCCGAAGTTCTACTTCAGCCAGATCAGGCCTGCAAGGAAACTGCCTTTCACATGCCTTTTGTAAGCGATGTTCCGGTAGGCTGTAAGAGCACTGTGCAGAGCGAGTTGTTTCTTAGCTTCCCAAAGAGCTGGAAGCAAGATGCTTTGGAGCCCAACTCGCCCTTTGGAAAGAAGCCTGCACGTTGTGCCTTTCAGCTTTAGGTCAATGTAGCACACGCAGAGCAGAAGTTCTACTTCAGCAAGATCAGGCCTGCAAAGAAACTGCGTTTCACAGGCCTTTGTAAGAGATGTTCCCGGTAGGCTGTAAGAGCACTGTGCAGAGCGAGTTGTTTCTTAGCTTCCCAAAGAGCTGGAAGCAAGATGCTTTGGGGCCAAACTCGCCCTTTGGATAGAATCCTGCACAGTGCGCCTTTCAGCACTAGGGCAATGTAGCACACGCAGAGCAGAAGTTCTACTTCAGCCAGATCAGGCCTGCAAAGAAAGTGTGTTTCACAGGCATTTGTAAGAGATGTTCCCGGTAGGCTGTAAGAGCACTGTGCAGAGCGAGTTGTTTCTTAGCTTCCCAAAGAGCTGGAAGCATGATGCATTGGGGCCCAACTCGCCATTTGGAAAGAAGCCTGAACGTTGTGCCTTTCAGCTCTAGGGCAATGTAGCACACGCAGAGCAGAAGTTCTACTTCAGCCACATCAGGCCTGCAAAGAAACTGCGTGTCACAAGCCTGTGTAAGAGATGTTCCCGGTAGGTTGTATGAGCACTGTGCAGAGCGAGTTGTTTCTTAGCTTCCCAAAGAGCTAGAAGCAAGATGCTTTGGGGCCCAACTCGCCCTTTGGAAAGAAGCCTGCACGTTGTGCCTTTCAGCTCTAGGGCAATGTAGCACACCCAGAGCAGAAGTTCTACTTCAGCCAGATCAGGCCTGCAAAGAAACTGCGTTTCACAGGCATTTGTAAGAGATGTTCCCGGTAGGCTTTAAGAGCACTGTGCAGAGCGAGTTGTTTCGTAGCTTCCCAAAGAACTGGAAGCAAGATGCGTTGGGGCCCAACTCGCCCTTTGGAAAGAAGCCTGCACGTTGTGCCTTTCAGCTCTAGGTCAATCTAGCACACACAGAGCAGAAGTTCTACTTCAGCCAGATCAGGCCTGCAAAGAAACTGCGTTTCACAGGCCTTTGTAAGAGATGTTCCCGGTAGGCTGTAAGAGCACTGTGCAGAGCGAGTTGTTTCTTAGCATCCCAAAGTGCTGGAAGCAAGATGCTTTTTGGCCCAACTCGCCCTTTGTAAAGAAGCCTTCACGTTGTGGCTTTCAGCTCTAGGGCCGTGTAGCACACCCAGAGCAGAACTTCTACTTCAGCCAGATCAGGCCTGCAAAGAAACTGTGTTCCACAGGCCTTTGTAAGAGATGTTGCCGGTACGCTGTAAGAACACTGTGCAGAGCGAGTTGTTTCTTACCTTCCCAAAGAGCTGGACGCAAGATGCTTTGGGGCCCAACTCGCCCTTTGGAAAGAAGCCTGCACGTTGTGCCTTTCAGCTCTAGGTCAATGTAGCACACGCAGAGCAGAAGTTCTACTTCAGCCAGATCAGGCCTGCAAAGAAACTGCGTTTCACAGGCCTTTGTAAGAGATGTTCCCGGTAGGCTGTAAGAGCACTGTGCAGAGCGAGTTGTTTCTTAGCTTCCCAAAGAGCTGGAAGCAAGATGCTTTGGGGCATAACTCGCCCTTTGGAAAGAAGCCTGCACGTTGTGCCTTTCAGCTCTAGGGCAATGTAGCACACCCAGAGCAGAAGTTCTACTTCAGACAGATCAGGCCTGCAAAGAAACTCCGTTTCACAGGACTTTGTAAGAGATGTTCCCGGTAGGCTGTAAGAGCACTGTGCAGAGCGAGTTGTTTCTTAGCTTCCCAAAGAGCTGGAAGCAAGACGCTTTGGGGCCTAACTCGCCCTTTGGAACGAAGCCTGCACGTTGTGCCTTTCAGCTCTAGGCCAATGTAGCACACCCACAGCAGAAGTTCTACTTCAGCCAGATCAGGCCTGCAAAGAAACTGCGTTTCACAGGCCTTTGTAAGAGATGTTCCCGGTAGGCTGTAAGAGCACTGTGCAGAGCGAGTTGTTTGTTAGCTTCCCAAAGAGCTGGAAGCAAGATTCATTGGGGCCCAACTCGCCCTTTGGAAAGAAGCCTGCACGTTGTGCCTTTCTGCACTAGGGCAATGTAGCACACGCAGAACAGAAGTTCCACTTCAGCCAGATCAGGCCTGCAAAGAAACTGCGTTTCACAGGCCTTTGTAAGAGATGTTCCCGGTAGGCTGTAAGAGCACTGTGCAGAGCGAGTTGTTTCTTAGCTTCCCAAAGATCTGGAAGCAAGATGCTTTGCGGCCCAACTCGCCCTTTGGAAGGAAGCCTGCACGCTGTGCCTTTCAGCTCTAGGGCAATGTTGCACACCCAGAGCAGAAGTTCTACTTCAGCCAGATCAGGCCTGCAAAGAAACTGCGTTTCACAGGCCTTTGTAAGAGATGTTCCCGGTAGGCTGTAAGAGCACTGTGCAGAGCGATTTGTTTGTCAGCTTCCCAAAGAGCTTGAAGCAAGACGCATTGGGGCCCAACTCGCCCTTTGGAAAGAAGCCTGCACGTTGTGCCTTTCAGCTCTAGGGCAATGTAGCACACGCAGAGCCGAAGTTCTACTTCAGCCAGATCAGGCCTGCAAGGAAACTGCCTTTCACATGCCTTTTGTAAGCGATGTTCCGGTAGGCTGTAAGAGCACTGTGCAGAGCGAGTTGTTTCTTAGCTTCCCAAAGAGCTGGAAGCAAGATGCTTTGGAGCCCAACTCGCCCTTTGGAAAGAAGCCTGCACGTTGTGCCTTTCAGCTTTAGGTCAATGTAGCACACGCAGAGCAGAAGTTCTACTTCAGCAAGATCAGGCCTGCAAAGAAACTGCGTTTCACAGGCCTTTGTAAGAGATGTTCCCGGTAGGCTGTAAGAGCACTGTGCAGAGCGAGTTGTTTCTTAGCTTCCCAAAGAGCTGGAAGCAAGATGCTTTGGGGCCAAACTCGCCCTTTGGATAGAATCCTGCACAGTGCGCCTTTCAGCACTAGGGCAATGTAGCACACGCAGAGCAGAAGTTCCACTTCAGCCAGATCAGGCCTGCAAAGAAACTGCGTTTCAGAGGCCTTTGTAAGAGATGTTCCCGGTAGGCTGTAAGAGCACTGTGCAGAGCGAGTTGTTTCTTAGCTTCCCAAAGATCTGGAAGCAAGATGCTTTGGGGCCCAACTCGCCCTTTGGAAAGAAGCCTGCACGCTGTGCCTTTCAGCTCTAGGGCAATGTAGCGCACCCAGAGCAGAAGTTCTACTTCAGCCAGATCAGGCCTGCAAAGAAACTGCGTTTCACAGGCCTTTGTAAGAGATGTTCCCGGTAGGCTGTAAGAGCACTGCGCAGAGCGAGTTGTTTCTTAGCTTCCCAAAGAGCTGGAAGCAAGATGCTTTGGGGCCCAACTCGCCCTTTGGAAAGAAGCCTGCACGTTGTGCCTTTCAGCTCTTGGGCCGTGTACCACACTCAGAGCCGAAGTTCTACTTCAGCCAGATCAGGCCTGCAAGGAAACCGCCTTTCACACGCCTTTGTAAGTGATGTTCCGGTAGGCTGTAAGAGCACTGTGCAGAGCGAGTTGTTTCTTAGCTTCCCAAAGAGCTGGAAGCAAGATGCTTTGGGGCCCAACTCGCCCTTTGGAAAGAAGCCTGCACGTTGTGCCTTTCAGCTCTAGGGCAATGTAGCACACGCAGAGCAGAAGTTCTACTTCAGCCAGATCAGGCCTGCAAAGAAACTGCGTTTCACAGGCCTTTGTAAGAGATGTTCCCGGTAGGCTGTAAGAGCACTGTGAAGAGCGAGTTGTTTCTTAGCTTCCCAAAGAGCTGGAAGCAAGATTCTTTGGGGCCCAATTCGCCCTTTGGAAAGAAGCCTGCACGTTGTGCCTTTCAGCTCTAGGGCAATGTAGCACACACAGAGCAGAAGTTCTACTTCAGCCAGATCAGGCCTGCAAAGAAACTGCGTTTCACAGGCCTTTGTAAGAGATGTTCCCGGTAGGCTGTAAGAGCACTGTGCAGAGCGAGTTGTTTCTTAGCTTCCCAAAGAGCTGGAAGCAAGATGCTTTGGTGCCCAACTAGCCCTTTGGAAAGAAGCCTGCACGTTGTGCCTTTCCGCTCTAGGGCAATGTAGCACACGCAGAGCAGAAGTTCTACTTCAGCCAGATCAGGCCTGCAAAGAAACTGCGTTTCACAGGCCTTTGTAATAGATGTTCCCGGTAGGCTGTAAGAGCACTTTGCAGAGCGAGTTGTTTGTTAGCTTCCCAAAGAGCTGGACGCAAGATGCTTTGGGGCCCAACTCGCCCTTTGGAAAGAAGCCTGCACATTGTGCCTTTCCGCTCTAGGGCAATGTAGCACACCCAGAGCAGAAGTTCTACTTCAGCCAGATCAGGCCTGCAAAGAAACTGCGTTTCACAGGGCTTTGTAAGTGATGTTCCCGGTAGGCTGTAAGAGCACTTTGCAGAGTGAGTTGTTTCTTAGCTTCCCAAAGAGCTGGAAGCAAGATGCTTTGGGGCATAACTCGCCCTTTGGATACAAGCCTGCACGTTGTGCCTTTCAGCTCTTGGGCAATGTAGCACACGCAGAGCAGAAGTTCTACTTCAGCCACATCAGGCCTGCAAAGAAAGTGTGTTTCACAGGCATATGTAAGAGATGTTCCCGGTAGGCTGTAAGAGCACTGTGCAGAGCGAGTTGTTTCTTAGCTTCCCAAAGAGCTGGAAGCAAGATGCATTGGGGCCCAACTCGCCATTTGGAAAGAAGCCTGCACGTTGTGCCTTTCAGCTCTAGGGCAATGTAGCACACGCAGAGCAGAAGTTCTACTTCAGCCACATCAGGCCTGCAAAGAAACTGCGTGTCACAAGCCTGTGTAAGAGATGTGTCCGGTAGGTTGTATGAGCACTGTGCAGAGCGAGTTGTTTCTTAGCTTCCCAAAGAGCTAGAAGCAAGATGCTTTGGGGCCCAACTCGCCCTTTGGAAAGAAGCCTGCACGTTGTGCCTTTCAGCTCTAGGGCAATGTAGCACACCCAGAGCAGAAGTTCTACTTCAGCCAGATCAGGCCTGCAAAGAAACTGCGTTTCACAGGCATTTGTAAGAGATGTTCCCGGTAGGCTGTAAGAGCACTGTGCAGAGCGACTTGTTTCGTAGCTTCCCAAAGAACTGGAAGCAAGATGCTTTTTGGTCCAACTCGCCCTTTGGTAAGAAGCCTGCACGTTGTGCCTTTCAGCTCTAGGTCAATGTAGCACACACAGAGCAGAAGTTCTACTTCAGCCCGATCAGGCCTGCAAAGAAACTGCGTTTCACAGGCCTTTGTAAGAGATGTTGCCGGTAGGCTGTAAGAGCACTGTGCAGAGCGAGTTGTTTCTTAGCTTCCCAAAGAGCTGGAAGCAAGATGCTTTTTGGCCCAACTCGCCCTTTGGAAAGAAGCCTGCACGTTGTGCCTTTCAGCTCTAGGGCCGGTGCCACACTCAGAGCCGAAGTTCTACTTCAGCCAGATCAGGCCTGCAAGGAAACTGCCTTTCACATGCCTTTGTAAGTGATGTTCCGGTAGGCTGTAAGAGCACTGTGCAGAGCGATTTGTTTCTTAGCTTCCCAAAGAGCTGGAAGCAAGATGCTTTTTGGCCCAACTCGCCCTTTGTAAAGAAGCCTTCACGTTGTGGCTTTCAGCTCTAGGGCCGTGTAGCACACCCAGAGCAGAAGTTCTACTTCAGCCACATCAGGCCTGCAAAGAAACTGTGTTTCACAGGCCTTTGTAAGAGATGTTGCCGGTACGCTGTAAGAACACTGTGCAGAGCGAGTTGTTTCTTAGCTTCCCAAAGAGCTGGAAGCAAGATGCTTTGGGGCCCAACTCGCCCTTTGGAAAGAAGCCTGCACGCTGTGCCTTTCAGCTCTAGGGCAATGTAGCACACCCAGAGCAGAAGTTCTACTTCAGCCAGATCAGGCCTGCAAAGAAACTGCGTTTCACAGGCCTTTGTAAGAGATGTTCCCGGTAGGCTGTAAGAGCACTGCGCAGAGCGAGTTGTTTCTTAGCTTCCCAAAGAGCTGGAAGCAAGATGCTTTGGGGCCCAACTCGCCCTTTGGAAAGAAGCCTGCACGTTGTGCCTTTCAGCTCTAGGGCCGTGTACCACACTCAGAGCCGAAGTTCTACTTCAGCCAGATCAGGCCTGCAAGGAAACCGCCTTTCACATGCCTTTGTAAGTGATGTTCCGGTAGGCTGTAAGAGCACTGTGCAGAGCGAGTTGTTTCTTAGCTTCCCAAAGAGCTGGAAGCAAGATGCTTTGGGGCCCAACTCGCCCTTTGGAAAGAAGCCTGCACGTTGTGCCTTTCAGCTCTAGGGCAATGTAGCACACGCAGAGCAGAAGTTCTACTTCAGCCACATCAGGCCTGCAAAGAAACTGCGTTTCACAGGCCTTTGTAAGAGATGTTCCCGGTAGGCTGTAAGAGCACTGTGCAGAGCGAGTTGTTTCTTAGCTTCCCAAAGAGCTGGAAGCAAGATGCTTTGGGGCCCAATTCGCCCTTTGGAAAGAAGCCTGCACGTTGTGCCTTTCAGCTCTAGGGCAATGTAGCACACGCAGAGCAGAAGTTCTACTTCAGCCAGATCAGGCCTGCAAAGAAACTGCGTTTCACAGGCCTTTGTAAGAGATGTTCCCGGTAGGCTGTAAGAGCACTGTGCAGAGCGAGTTGTTTCTTAGCTTCCCAAAGAGCTGGACGAAAGAAGCTTTGGGGCCCAACTCGCCCTTTGGAAAGAAGCCTGCACGTTGTGCCTTTCCGCTCTAGGGCAATGTAGCACACGCAGAGCAGAAGTTCTACTTCAGCCAGATCAGGCCTGCAAAGAAAATGCGTTTCACAGGCCTTTGTAATAGATGTTCCCGGTAGGCTGTAAGAGCACTTTGCAGAGCGAGTTGTTTGTTAGCTTCCCTAAGAGCTGGACGCAAGATGCTTTGGGGCCCAACTCGCCCTTTGGAAAGAAGCCTGCACATTGTGCCTTTCCGCTCTAGGGCAATGTAGCACACCCAGAGCAGAAGTTCTACTTCAGCCAGATCAGGCCTGCAAAGAAACTGCGTTTCACAGGGCTTTGTAAGTGATGTTCCTGGTAGGCTGTAAGAGCACTTTGCAGAGTGAGTTGTTTCTTAGCTTCCCAAAGAGCTGGAAGCAAGATGCTTTGGGGCATAACTCGCCCTTTGGATACAAGCCTGCACGTTGTGCCTTTCAGCTCTAGGGCAATGTAGCACACGCAGAGCAGAAGTTCTACTTCAGCCACATCAGGCCTGCAAAGAAAGTGTGTTTCACAGGCATATGTAAGAGATGTTCCCGGTAGGCTGTAAGAGCACTGTGCAGAGCGAGTTGTTTCTTAGCTTCCCAAAGAGCTGGAAGCAAGATGCATTGGGGCCCAACTCGCCATTTGGAAAGAAGCCTGCACGTTGTGCCTTTCAGCTCTAGGGCAATGTAGCACACGCAGAGCAGAAGTTCTACTTCAGCCACATCAGGCCTGCAAAGAAACTGCGTGTCACAAGCCTGTGTAAGAGATGTGTCCGGTAGGTTGTATGAGCACTGTGCAGAGCGAGTTGTTTCTTAGCTTCCCAAAGAGCTAGAAGCAAGATGCTTTGGGGCCCAACTCGCCCTTTGGAAAGAAGCCTGCACGTTGTGCCTTTCAGCTCTAGGGCAATGTAGCACACCCAGAGCAGAAGTTCTACTTCAGCCAGATCAGGCCTGCAAAGAAACTGCGTTTCACAGGCATTTGTAAGAGATGTTCCCGGTAGGCTGTAAGAGCACTGTGCAGAGCGAGTTGTTTCGTAGCTTCCCAAAGAACTGGAAGCAAGATGCTTTGGGGCCCAACTCGCCCTTTGGAAAGAAGCCTGCACGTTGTGCCTTTCAGCTCTAGGTCAATGTAGCACACACAGAGCAGAAGTTCTACTTCAGCCCGATCAGGCCTGCAAAGAAACTGCGTTTCACAGGCCTTTGTAAGAGATGTTGCCGGTAGGCTGTAAGAGCACTGTGCAGAGCGAGTTGTTTCTTAGCTTCCCAAAGAGCTGGAAGCAAGATGCTTTTTGGCCCAACTCGCCCTTTGGAAAGAAGCCTGCACGTTGTGCCTTTCAGCTCTAGGGCCGGTGCCACACTCAGAGCCGAAGTTCTACTTCAGCCAGATCAGGCCTGCAAGGAAACTGCCTTTCACATGCCTTTGTAAGTGATGTTCCGGTAGGCTGTAAGAGCACTGTGCAGAGCGATTTGTTTCTTAGCTTCCCAAAGAGCTGGAAGCAAGATGCTTTTTGGCCCAACTCGCCCTTTGTAAAGAAGCCTTCACGTTGTGGCTTTCAGCTCTAGGGCCGTGTAGCACACCCAGAGCAGAAGTTCTACTTCAGCCAGATCAGGCCTGCAAAGAAAGTGTGTTTCACAGGCCTTTGTAAGAGATGTTGCCGGTACGCTGTAAGAACACTGTGCAGAGCGAGTTGTTTCTTAGCTTCCCAAAGAGCTGGAAGCAAGATGCTTTGGGGCCCAACTCGCCCTTTGGAAAGAAGCCTGCACGCTGTGCCTTTCAGCTCTAGGGCAATGTAGCACACCCAGAGCAGAAGTTCTACTTCAGCCAGATCAGGCCTGCAAAGAAACTGCGTTTCACAGGCCTTTGTAAGAGATGTTCCCGGTAGGCTGTAAGAGCACTGCGCAGAGCGAGTTGTTTCTTAGCTTCCCAAAGAGGTGGAAGCAAGATGCTTTGGGGCCCAACTCGCCCTTTGGAAAGAAGCCTGCACGTTGTGCCTTTCAGCTCTAGGGCCGTGTACCACACTCAGAGCCGAAGTTCTACTTCAGCCAGATCAGGCCTGCAAGGAAACCGCCTTTCACATGCCTTTGTAAGTGATGTTCCGGTAGGCTGTAAGAGCACTGTGCAGAGCGAGTTGTTTCTTAGCTTCCCAAAGAGCTGGAAGCAAGATGCTTTGGGGCCCAACTCGCCCTTTGGAAAGAAGCCTGCACGTTGTGCCTTTCAGCTCTAGGGCAATGTAGCACACGCAGAGCAGAAGTTCTACTTCAGCCACATCAGGCCTGCAAAGAAACTGCGTTTCACAGGCCTTTGTAAGAGATGTTCCCGGTAGGCTGTAAGAGCACTGTGCAGAGCGAGTTGTTTCTTAGCTTCCCAAAGAGCTGGAAGCAAGATGCTTTGGGGCCCAATTCGCCCTTTGGAAAGAAGCCTGCACGTTGTGCCTTTCAGCTCTAGGGCAATGTAGCACACGCAGAGCAGAAGTTCTAATTCAGCCAGATCAGGCCTGCAAAGAAACTGCGTTTCACAGGCCTTTGTAAGAGATGTTCCCGGTAGGCTGTAAGAGCACTGTGCAGAGCGAGTTGTTTCTTAGCTTCCCAAAGAGCTGGACGAAAGATGCTTTGGGGCCCAACTCGCCCTTTGGAAAGAAGCCTGCACGTTGTGCCTTTCCGCTCTAGGGCAATGTAGCACACGCAGAGCAGAAGTTCTACTTCAGCCAGATCAGGCCTGCAAAGAAAATGCGTTTCACAGGCCTTTGTAATAGATGTTCCCGGTAGGCTGTAAGAGCACTTTGCAGAGCGAGTTGTTTGTTAGCTTCCCAAAGAGCTGGACGCAAGATGCTTTGGGGCCCAACTCGCCCTTTGGAAAGAAGCCTGCACATTGTGCCTTTCCGCTCTAGGGCAATGTAGCACACCCAGAGCAGAAGTTCTACTTCAGCCAGATCAGGCCAGCAAAGAAACTGCGTTTCACAGGGCTTTGTAAGTGATGTTCCCGGTAGGCTGTAAGAGCACTTTGCAGAGTGAGTTGATTCTTAGCTTCCCAAAGACCTGGAAGCAAGATGCTTTGGGGCATAACTCGCCCTTTGGATACAAGCCTGCACGTTGTGCCTTTCAGCTCTAGGGCAATGTAGCACACGCAGAGCAGAAGTTCTACTTCAGCCACATCAGGCCTGCAAAGAAAGTGTGTTTCACAGGCATATGTAAGAGATGTTCCCGGTAGGCTCTAAGAGCACTGTGCAGAGCGAGTTGTTTCTTAGCTTCCCAAAGAGCTGGAAGCAAGATGCATTGGGGCCCAACTCGCCATTTGGAAAGAAGCCTGCACGTTGTGCCTTTCAGCTCTAGGGCAATGTAGCACACGCAGAGCAGAAGTTCTACTTCAGCCACATCAGGCCTGCAAAGAAACTGCGTGTCACAAGCCTGTGTAAGAGATGTTCCCGGTAGGTTGTATGAGCACTGTGCAGAGCGAGTTGTTTCTTAGCTTCCCAAAGAGCTAGAAGCAAGATGCTTTGGGGCCCAACTCGCCCTTTGGAAAGAAGCCTGCACGTTGTGCCTTTCAGCTCTAGGGCAATGTAGCACACCCAGAGCAGAAGTTCTACTTCAGCCAGATCAGGCCTGCAAAGAAACTGCGTTTCACAGGCATTTGTAAGAGATGTTCCCGGTAGGCTGTAAGAGCACTGTGCAGAGCGAGTTGTTTCGTAGCTTCCCAAAGAACTGGAAGCAAGATGCTTTGGGGCCCAACTCGCCCTTTGGAAAGAAGCCTGCACGTTGTGCCTTTCAGCTCTAGGTCAATGTAGCACACACAGAGCAGAAGTTCTACTTCAGCCCGATCAGGCCTGCAAAGAAACTGCGTTTCACAGGCCTTTGTAAGAGATGTTGCCGGTAGGCTGTAAGAGCACTGTGCAGAGCGAGTTGTTTCTTAGCTTCCCAAAGAGCTGGAAGCAAGATGCTTTTTGGCCCAACTCGCCCTTTGGAAAGAAGCCTGCACGTTGTGCCTTTCAGCTCTAGGGCCGGTGCCACACTCAGAGCCGAAGTTCTACTTCAGCCAGATCAGGCCTGCAAGGAAACTGCCTTTCACATGCCTTTGTAAGTGATGTTCCGGTAGGCTGTAAGAGCACTGTGCAGAGCGATTTGTTTCTTAGCTTCCCAAAGAGCTGGAAGCAAGATGCTTTTTGGCCCAACTCGCCCTTTGTAAAGAAGCCTTCACGTTGTGGCTTTCAGCTCTAGGGCCGTGTAGCACACCCAGAGCAGAAGTTCTACTTCAGCCAGATCAGGCCTGCAAAGAAACTGTGTTTCACAGGCCTTTGTAAGAGATGTTGCCGGTACGCTGTAAGAACACTGTGCAGAGCGAGTTGTTTCTTAGCTTCCCAAAGAGCTGGAAGCAAGATGCTTTGGGGCCCAACTCGCCCTTTGGAAAGAAGCCTGCACGTTGTGCCTTTCAGCTCTAGGCCAATGTAGCACACGCAGAGCAGAAGTTCTACTTCAGCCAGAGCAGGCCTGCAAAGAAACTGCGTTTCACAGGCCTTTGTAAGAGATGTTCCCGGTAGGCTGTAAGAGCACTGTGCAGAGCGAGTTGTTTCTTAGCTTCCCAAAGAGCTGGAAGCAAGATGCTTTGGGGCATAACTCGCCCTTTGGAAAGAAGCCTGCACGTTGTGCCTTTCACCTCTAGGGCAATGTAGCACACCCAGAGCAGAAGTTCTACTTCAGACAGATCAGGCCTGCAAAGAAACTCCGTTTCACAGGCCTTTGTAAGAGATGTTCCCGGTAGGCTGTAAGAGCACTGTGCAGAGCGAGTTGTTTCTTAGCTTCCCAAAGAGCTGGAAGCAAGATGCTTTGGGGCCCAACTCGCCCTTTGGAAAGAAGCCTGCACGTTGTGCCTTTCGGCTCTAGGGCAATGTAGCAGACCCAGAGCAGAAGTTCTACTTCAGCCAGATCAGGCCTGCAAAGAAACTGCATTTGACAGGCCATAGTAAGTGATGTTCCGGTAGGCTGTAAGAGCACTGTGCAGAGCGAGTTGTTTCTTAGCTTCCCAAAGAGCTGGACGCAAGATGCTTTGGGGCCCAACTCGCCCTTTGGAAAGAAGCCTGCACGTTGTGCCTTTCAGCTCTAGGGCAATGTAGCACACCCAGAGCAGAAGTTCTACTTCAGCCAGATCAGGCCTGCAAAGAAAATGGGTTTCACAGGCCTTTGTAAGAGATGTTCCCGGTAGGCTGTAAGAGCACTGTGCAGAGCGAGTTGTTTCTTAGCTTCCCAAAGAGCTGGAAGCAAGATGCTTTGGGGCCCAACTCGCCCTTTGGAAAGAAGCCTGCACGTTGTGCCTTTCAGCTCTAGGGCAATGTAGCACACGCAGAGCAGAAGTTCTACTTCAGCCAGATCAGGCCTGCAAAGAAACTGCGTTTCACAGGCCTTTGTAAGAGATGTTCCCGGTAGGCTGTAAGAGCACTGTGCAGAGCGAGTTGTTTGTTAGCTTCCCAAAGAGCTGGAAGCAAGATTCATTGGGGCCCAACTCGCCCTTTGGAAAGAAGCCTGCACGTTGTGCCTTTCTGCACTAGGGCAATGTAGCACACGCAGAGCAGAAGTTCTACTTCAGCCAGATCAGGCCTGCAAAGAAACTGCGTTTCACAGGCCTTTGTAAGAGATGTTCCCGGTAGGCTGTAAGAGCACTGTGCAGAGCGAGATGTTTCTTAGCTTCCCAAAGAGCTGGAAGCAAGATGCTTTGGGGCCCAACTCGCCCTTGGAAAGAAGCCTGCACGTTGTGCCTTTCGGCTGTAGGGCAATGTAGCAGACCCAGAGCAGAAGTTCTACTTCAGCCAGATCAGGCCTGCAAAGAAACTGCATTTGACAGGCCATAGTAAGTGATGTTCCTGTAGGCTGTAAGAGCACTGCGCACAGCGAGTTGTTTCTTAGCTTCCCAAAGAGCTGGAAGCAAGATGCTTTGGGGCCTAACTCGCCCTTTGGAAAGAAGCCTGCACGTTGTGCCTTTCAGCTCTAGGGCAATGTAGCACACGCAGAGCAGAAGTTCTACTTCAGCCACATCAGGCCTGCAAAGAAACTGCGTTTCACAGGCCTTTGTAAGAGATGGTCCCGGTAGGCTGTAAGAGCACTGTGCAGAGCGAGTTGTTTCTTAGCTTCCCAAAGAGCTGGAAGCAAGATGCTTTGGGGCCCAACTCGCCCTTTGGACACAAGATTGCACGTTGTGCCTTTCAGCTCTAGGGCAATGTAGCACACGCAGAGCCGAAGTTCTACTTCAGCCAGATTAGGCCTGCAAGGAAACTGCCTTTCACATGCCTTTGTAAGTGATGTTCCGATAGGCTGTAAGAGCACTGTGCAGAGCGAGTTGTTTCTTAGCTTCCCAAAGAGCTGGAAGCAAGATGCTTTTTGGCCCAACTCGCCCTTTGGAAAGAAGCCTTCACGTTGTGCCTTTCAGCTCTAGGGCCGTGTAGCACACCCAGAGCAGAAGTTCTACTTCAGCCAGATCAGGCCTGCAAAGAAACTGCGTTTCAGAGGCCTTTGTAAGAGATGTTCCCGGTAGGCTGCAAGAGCACTGTGCAGAGCGAGTTGTTTCTTAGCTTCCCAAAGATCTGGAAGCAAGATGCTTTGGGGCCCAACTCGCCCTTTGGAAAGAAGCCTGCACGCTGTGCCTTTCAGCTCTAGGGCAATGTAGCACACCCAGAGCAGAAGTTCTACTTCAGCCAGATCAGGCCTGCAAAGAAACTGCGTTTCACAGGCCTTTGTAAGTGATGTTCCGGTAGGCTGTAAGAGCACTGTGCAGAGCGAGTTGTTTCTTAGCTTCCCAAAAAGCTGGAAGCAAGATGCTTTGGAGCCCAACTCGCCCTTTGGAAAGAAGCCTGCACGTTGTGCCTTTCAGCTCTAGGTCAATGTAGCGCACGCAGAGCAGAAGTTCTACTTAAGCCAGATCAGGCCTGCAAAGAAAGTGCGTTTCAGAGGCCTTTGTAAGAGATGTTCCCGGTAGGCTGTAAGAGCACTGTGCAGAGCGAGTTGTTT
Organism: Equus caballus; assembly: GCF_041296265.1. Lineage (NCBI taxonomy): Eukaryota > Metazoa > Chordata > Mammalia > Perissodactyla > Equidae > Equus > Equus caballus. Next base: position 49,414,673 of record NC_091688.1, on the reverse strand, counting down.
CTTAGCTTCCCAAAGAGCTGGAAGCAAGATGCTTTGGGGCCAAACTCGCCCTTTGGATAGAATCCTGCACAGTGCGCCTTTCAGCACTAGGGCAATGTAGCACACGCAGAGCAGAAGTTCTACTTCAGCCAGATCAGGCCTGCAAAGAAACTGCGTTTCACAGGCCTTTGTAAGAGATGTTGCCGGTAGGCTGTAAGAGCACTGTGCAGAGCGAGTTGTTTCTTAGCTTCCCAAAGATCTGGAAGCAAGATGCTTTGGGGCCCAACTCGCCCTTTGGAAAGAAGCCCGCTCGCTGTGCCTTTCAGCACTAGGGCAATGTAGCAGACCCAGAGCAGAAGTTCTACTTCAGCCAGATCAGGCCTTCAAAGAAATTGCGTTTCACAGGCCTTTGTAAGAGATGTTCCTGGTAGGCTGTAAGAGCACTGTGCAGAGCGAGTTGTTTCTTAGCTTCCCAAAGAGCTGGAAGCAAGATTCATTGGGGCCCAACTCGCCCTTTGGAAAGAAGCCTGCACGTTGTGCCTTTCCGCTGTAGGGCAATGTAGCACACCCAGAGCAGAAGTTCTACTTCAGCCAGATCAGGCCTGCAAAGAAACTGCGTTTCACAGGCCTTTGTAAGAGATGTTCCCGGTAGGCTGTAAGAGCACTGTGCAGAGCGAGTTGTTTCTTAGCTTCCCAAAGAGCTGGAAGCAAGATGCTTTGTGGCCCAACTCGCCCTTGGAAAGAAGCCTGCACGTTGTGCCTTTCGGCTCTAGGGCAATGTAGCACACGCAGAGCAGAAGTTCTACTTCAGCCAGATCAGGCCTGCAAGGAAACTGCATTTCGCAGGCCTTTGTAAGTGATGTTCCGGTAGGCTGTAAGAGCACTGTGCAGATCGAGTTTTTTCTTATCTTCCCAAAGAGCTGGAAGCAAGATGCTTTGGGGCCCAACTCGCCCTTTGGAAAGAAGCCTGCACGTTGTTTCTTTCAGCTCTAGGACAATGTAGCACACGCAGAGCAGCAGTTCTACTTCAGCCAGATCAGGCCTGCAAAGAAACTGCGTTTCTCAGGCCTTTGTAAGAGATGTACCCGGTAGGCTGTAAGAGCGCTGTGCAGAGCGAGTTGTTTCTTAGCTTCCCAAAGAGCTGCAAGCAAGATGCTTTGGGACCCAACTCGCCTTTTTGATACAAGCCTGCACGTTGTGCCTTTCAGCTCTAGGGCAATGTAGCACACGCAGAGCCGAAGTTCTACTTCAGCCAGATCAGGCCTGCAAGGAAACTGCCTTTCACATGCCTTTGTAAGTGATGTTCCGGTAGGCTGTAAGAGCACTGTGCAGAGCGAGTTGTTTCTTAGCTTCCCAAAGAGCTGGAAGCAAGATGCTTTGGGGCCCAACTCGCCCTTTGGAAAGAAGCCTTCACGTTGTGCCCTTCAGCTCTAGGGCCGTGTAGCACACCCAGAGCAGAAGTTCTACTTCAGCCAGATCAGGCCTGCAAAGAAACTGTGTTTCACAGGCCTTTGTAAGAGATGTTGCCGGTACGCTGTAAGAACACTGTGCAGAGCGAGTTGTTTCTTAGCTTCCCAAAGAGCTGGAAGCAAGATGCTTTGGGGCATAACTCGCCCTTTGGATACAAGCCTGCACGTTGTGCCTTTCAGCTCTAGGGCAATGTAGCACACGCAGAGCAGAAGTTCTACTTCAGCCACATCAGGCCTGCAAAGAAAGTGTGTTTCACAGGCATATGTAAGAGATGTTCCCGGTAGGCTGTAAGAGCACTGTGCAGAGCGAGTTGTTTCTTAGCTTCCCAAAGAGCTGGAAGCAAGATGCATTGGGGCCCAACTCGCCATTTGGAAAGAAGCCTGCACGTTGTGCCTTTCAGCTCTAGGGCAATGTAGCACACGCAGAGCAGAAGTTCTACTTCAGCCACATCAGGCCTGCAAAGAAACTGCGTGTCACAAGCCTGTGTAAGAGATGTGTCCGGTAGGTTGTATGAGCACTGTGCAGAGCGAGTTGTTTCTTAGCTTCCCAAAGAGCTAGAAGCAAGATGCTTTGGGGCCCAACTCGCCCTTTGGAAGGAAGCCTGCACGTTGTGCCTTTCAGCTCTAGGGCAATGTAGCACACCCAGAGCAGAAGTTCTACTTCAGCCAGATCAGGCCTGCAAAGAAACTGCGTTTCACAGGCATTTGTAAGAGATGTTCCCGGTAGGCTGTAAGAGCACTGTGCAGAGCGAGTTGTTTCGTAGCTTCCCAAAGAACTGGAAGCAAGATGCTTTGGGGCCCAACTCGCCCTTTGGAAAGAAGCCTGCACGTTGTGCCTTTCAGCTCTAGGTCAATGTAGCACACACAGAGCAGAAGTTCTACTTCAGCCCGATCAGGCCTGCAAAGAAACTGCGTTTCACAGGCCTTTGTAAGAGATGTTGCCGGTAGGCTGTAAGAGCACTGTGCAGAGCGAGTTGTTTCTTAGCTTCCCAAAGAGCTGGAAGCAAGATGCTTTTTGGCCCAACTCGCCCTTTGGAAAGAAGCCTGCACGTTGTGCCTTTCAGCTCTAGGGCCGGTGCCACACTCAGAGCCGAAGTTCTACTTCAGCCAGATCAGGCCTGCAAGGAAACTGCCTTTCACATGCCTTTGTAAGTGATGTTCCGGTAGGCTGTAAGAGCACTGTGCAGAGCGATTTGTTTCTTAGCTTCCCAAAGAGCTGGAAGCAAGATGCTTTTTGGCCCAACTCGCCCTTTGTAAAGAAGCCTTCACGTTGTGGCTTTCAGCTCTAGGGCCGTGTAGCACACCCAGAGCAGAAGTTCTACTTCAGCCAGATCAGGCCTGCAAAGAAACTGTGTTTCACAGGCCTTTGTAAGAGATGTTGCCGGTACGCTGTAAGAACACTGTGCAGAGCGAGTTGTTTCTTAGCTTCCCAAAGAGCTGGAAGCAAGATGCTTTGGGGCCCAACTCGCCCTTTGGAAAGAAGCCTGCACGCTGTGCCTTTCAGCTCTAGGGCAATGTAGCACACCCAGAGCAGAAGTTCTACTTCAGCCAGATCAGGCCTGCAAAGAAACTGCGTTTCACAGGCCTTTGTAAGAGATGTTCCCGGTAGGCTGTAAGAGCACTGCGCAGAGCGAGTTGTTTCTTAGCTTCCCAAAGAGGTGGAAGCAAGATGCTTTGGGGCCCAACTCGCCCTTTGGAAAGAAGCCTGCACGTTGTGCCTTTCAGCTCTAGGGCCGTGTACCACACTCAGAGCCGAAGTTCTACTTCAGCCAGATCAGGCCTGCAAGGAAACCGCCTTTCACATGCCTTTGTAAGTGATGTTCCGGTAGGCTGTAAGAGCACTGTGCAGAGCGAGTTGTTTCTTAGCTTCCCAAAGAGCTGGAAGCAAGATGCTTTGGGGCCCAACTCGCCCTTTGGAAAGAAGCCTGCACGTTGTGCCTTTCAGCTCTAGGGCAATGTAGCACACGCAGAGCAGAAGTTCTACTTCAGCCACATCAGGCCTGCAAAGAAACTGCGTTTCACAGGCCTTTGTAAGAGATGTTCCCGGTAGGCTGTAAGAGCACTGTGCAGAGCGAGTTGTTTCTTAGCTTCCCAAAGAGCTGGAAGCAAGATGCTTTGGGGCCCAATTCGCCCTTTGGAAAGAAGCCTGCACGTTGTGCCTTTCAGCTCTAGGGCAATGTAGCACACGCAGAGCAGAAGTTCTAATTCAGCCAGATCAGGCCTGCAAAGAAACTGCGTTTCACAGGCCTTTGTAAGAGATGTTCCCGGTAGGCTGTAAGAGCACTGTGCAGAGCGAGTTGTTTCTTAGCTTCCCAAAGAGCTGGACGAAAGATGCTTTGGGGCCCAACTCGCCCTTTGGAAAGAAGCCTGCACGTTGTGCCTTTCCGCTCTAGGGCAATGTAGCACACGCAGAGCAGAAGTTCTACTTCAGCCAGATCAGGCCTGCAAAGAAAATGCGTTTCACAGGCCTTTGTAATAGATGTTCCCGGTAGGCTGTAAGAGCACTTTGCAGAGCGAGTTGTTTGTTAGCTTCCCAAAGAGCTGGACGCAAGATGCTTTGGGGCCCAACTCGCCCTTTGGAAAGAAGCCTGCACATTGTGCCTTTCCGCTCTAGGGCAATGTAGCACACCCAGAGCAGAAGTTCTACTTCAGCCAGATCAGGCCAGCAAAGAAACTGCGTTTCACAGGGCTTTGTAAGTGATGTTCCCGGTAGGCTGTAAGAGCACTTTGCAGAGTGAGTTGATTCTTAGCTTCCCAAAGACCTGGAAGCAAGATGCTTTGGGGCATAACTCGCCCTTTGGATACAAGCCTGCACGTTGTGCCTTTCAGCTCTAGGGCAATGTAGCACACGCAGAGCAGAAGTTCTACTTCAGCCACATCAGGCCTGCAAAGAAAGTGTGTTTCACAGGCATATGTAAGAGATGTTCCCGGTAGGCTGTAAGAGCACTGTGCAGAGCGAGTTGTTTCTTAGCTTCCCAAAGAGCTGGAAGCAAGATGCATTGGGGCCCAACTCGCCATTTGGAAAGAAGCCTGCACGTTGTGCCTTTCAGCTCTAGGGCAATGTAGCACACGCAGAGCAGAAGTTCTACTTCAGCCACATCAGGCCTGCAAAGAAACTGCGTGTCACAAGCCTGTGTAAGAGATGTTCCCGGTAGGTTGTATGAGCACTGTGCAGAGCGAGTTGTTTCTTAGCTTCCCAAAGAGCTAGAAGCAAGATGCTTTGGGGCCCAACTCGCCCTTTGGAAAGAAGCCTGCACGTTGTGCCTTTCAGCTCTAGGGCAATGTAGCACACCCAGAGCAGAAGTTCTACTTCAGCCAGATCAGGCCTGCAAAGAAACTGCGTTTCACAGGCATTTGTAAGAGATGTTCCCGGTAGGCTGTAAGAGCACTGTGCAGAGCGAGTTGTTTCGTAGCTTCCCAAAGAACTGGAAGCAAGATGCTTTGGGGCCCAACTCGCCCTTTGGAAAGAAGCCTGCACGTTGTGCCTTTCAGCTCTAGGTCAATGTAGCACACACAGAGCAGAAGTTCTACTTCAGCCCGATCAGGCCTGCAAAGAAACTGCGTTTCACAGGCCTTTGTAAGAGATGTTGCCGGTAGGCTGTAAGAGCACTGTGCAGAGCGAGTTGTTTCTTAGCTTCCCAAAGAGCTGGAAGCAAGATGCTTTTTGGCCCAACTCGCCCTTTGGAAAGAAGCCTGCACGTTGTGCCTTTCAGCTCTAGGGCCGGTGCCACACTCAGAGCCGAAGTTCTACTTCAGCCAGATCAGGCCTGCAAGGAAACTGCCTTTCACATGCCTTTGTAAGTGATGTTCCGGTAGGCTGTAAGAGCACTGTGCAGAGCGATTTGTTTCTTAGCTTCCCAAAGAGCTGGAAGCAAGATGCTTTTTGGCCCAACTCGCCCTTTGTAAAGAAGCCTTCACGTTGTGGCTTTCAGCTCTAGGGCCGTGTAGCACACCCAGAGCAGAAGTTCTACTTCAGCCAGATCAGGCCTGCAAAGAAACTGTGTTTCACAGGCCTTTGTAAGAGATGTTGCCGGTACGCTGTAAGAACACTGTGCAGAGCGAGTTGTTTCTTAGCTTCCCAAAGAGCTGGAAGCAAGATGCTTTGGGGCCCAACTCGCCCTTTGGAAAGAAGCCTGCACGTTGTGCCTTTCAGCTCTAGGCCAATGTAGCACACGCAGAGCAGAAGTTCTACTTCAGCCAGAGCAGGCCTGCAAAGAAACTGCGTTTCACAGGCCTTTGTAAGAGATGTTCCCGGTAGGCTGTAAGAGCACTGTGCAGAGCGAGTTGTTTCTTAGCTTCCCAAAGAGCTGGAAGCAAGATGCTTTGGGGCATAACTCGCCCTTTGGAAAGAAGCCTGCACGTTGTGCCTTTCACCTCTAGGGCAATGTAGCACACCCAGAGCAGAAGTTCTACTTCAGACAGATCAGGCCTGCAAAGAAACTCCGTTTCACAGGCCTTTGTAAGAGATGTTCCCGGTAGGCTGTAAGAGCACTGTGCAGAGCGAGTTGTTTCTTAGCTTCCCAAAGAGCTGGAAGCAAGATGCTTTGGGGCCCAACTCGCCCTTTGGAAAGAAGCCTGCACGTTGTGCCTTTCGGCTCTAGGGCAATGTAGCAGACCCAGAGCAGAAGTTCTACTTCAGCCAGATCAGGCCTGCAAAGAAACTGCATTTGACAGGCCATAGTAAGTGATGTTCCGGTAGGCTGTAAGAGCACTGTGCAGAGCGAGTTGTTTCTTAGCTTCCCAAAGAGCTGGACGCAAGATGCTTTGGGGCCCAACTCGCCCTTTGGAAAGAAGCCTGCACGTTGTGCCTTTCAGCTCTAGGGCAATGTAGCACACCCAGAGCAGAAGTTCTACTTCAGCCAGATCAGGCCTGCAAAGAAAATGCGTTTCACAGGCCTTTGTAAGAGATGTTCCCGGTAGGCTGTAAGAGCACTGTGCAGAGCGAGTTGTTTCTTAGCTTCCCAAAGAGCTGGAAGCAAGATGCTTTGGGGCCCAACTCGCCCTTTGGAAAGAAGCCTGCACGTTGTGCCTTTCAGCTCTAGGGCAATGTAGCACACGCAGAGCAGAAGTTCTACTTCAGCCAGATCAGGCCTGCAAAGAAACTGCGTTTCACAGGCCTTTGTAAGAGATGTTCCCGGTAGGCTGTAAGAGCACTGTGCAGAGCGAGTTGTTTGTTAGCTTCCCAAAGAGCTGGAAGCAAGATTCATTGGGGCCCAACTCGCCCTTTGGAAAGAAGCCTGCACGTTGTGCCTTTCTGCACTAGGGCAATGTAGCACACGCAGAGCAGAAGTTCTACTTCAGCCAGATCAGGCCTGCAAAGAAACTGCGTTTCACAGGCCTTTGTAAGAGATGTTCCCGGTAGCCTGTAAGAGCACTGTGCAGAGCGAGATGTTTCTTAGCTTCCCAAAGAGCTGGAAGCAAGATGCTTTGGGGCCCAACTCGCCCTTGGAAAGAAGCCTGCACGTTGTGCCTTTCGGCTCTAGGGCAATGTAGCAGACCCAGAGCAGAAGTTCTACTTCAGCCAGATCAGGCCTGCAAAGAAACTGCATTTGACAGGCCATAGTAAGTGATGTTCCTGTAGGCTGTAAGAGCACTGCGCACAGCGAGTTGTTTCTTAGCTTCCCAAAGAGCTGGAAGCAAGATGCTTTGGGGCCTAACTCGCCCTTTGGAAAGAAGCCTGCACGTTGTGCCTTTCAGCTCTAGGGCAATGTAGCACACGCAGAGCAGAAGTTCTACTTCAGCCACATCAGGCCTGCAAAGAAACTGCGTTTCACAGGCCTTTGTAAGAGATGGTCCCGGTAGGCTGTAAGAGCACTGTGCAGAGCGAGTTGTTTCTTAGCTTCCCAAAGAGCTGGAAGCAAGATGCTTTGGGGCCCAACTCGCCCTTTGGACACAAGATTGCACGTTGTGCCTTTCAGCTCTAGGGCAATGTAGCACACGCAGAGCCGAAGTTCTACTTCAGCCAGATTAGGCCTGCAAGGAAACTGCCTTTCACATGCCTTTGTAAGTGATGTTCCGATAGGCTGTAAGAGCACTGTGCAGAGCGAGTTGTTTCTTAGCTTCCCAAAGAGCTGGAAGCAAGATGCTTTTTGGCCCAACTCGCCCTTTGGAAAGAAGCCTTCACGTTGTGCCTTTCAGCTCTAGGGCCGTGTAGCACACCCAGAGCAGAAGTTCTACTTCAGCCAGATCAGGCCTGCAAAGAAACTGCGTTTCAGAGGCCTTTGTAAGAGATGTTCCCGGTAGGCTGCAAGAGCACTGTGCAGAGCGAGTTGTTTCTTAGCTTCCCAAAGATCTGGAAGCAAGATGCTTTGGGGCCCAACTCGCCCTTTGGAAAGAAGCCTGCACGCTGTGCCTTTCAGCTCTAGGGCAATGTAGCACACCCAGAGCAGAAGTTCTACTTCAGCCAGATCAGGCCTGCAAAGAAACTGCGTTTCACAGGCCTTTGTAAGAGATGTTCCCGGTAGGCTGTAAGAGCACTGTGCAGAGCGAGTTGTTTGTCAGCTTCCCAAAGAGCTTGAAGCAAGACGCATTGGGGCCCAACTCGCCCTTTGGAAAGAAGCCTGCACGTTGTGCCTTTCAGCTCTAGGGCAATGTAGCACACGCAGAGCCGAAGTTCTACTTCAGCCAGATCAGGCCTGCAAGGAAACTGCCTTTCACATGCCTTTTGTAAGTGATGTTCCGGTAGGCTGTAAGAGCACTGTGCAGAGCGAGTTGTTTCTTAGCTTCCCAAAAAGCTGGAAGCAAGATGCTTTGGAGCCCAACTCGCCCTTTGGAAAGAAGCCTGCACGTTGTGCCTTTCAGCTCTAGGTCAATGTAGCGCACGCAGAGCAGAAGTTCTACTTAAGCCAGATCAGGCCTGCAAAGAAAGTGCGTTTCAGAGGCCTTTGTAAGAGATGTTCCCGGTAGGCTGTAAGAGCACTGTGCAGAGCGAGTTGTTTCTTAGCTTCCCAAAGAGCTGGAAGCAAGATGCTTTGGGGCCAAACTCGCCCTTTGGATAGAATCCTGCACAGTGCGCCTTTCAGCACTAGGGCAATGTAGCACACGCAGAGCAGAAGTTCTACTTCAGCCAGATCAGGCCTGCAAAGAAACTGCGTTTCACAGGCCTTTGTAAGAGATGTTGCCGGTAGGCTGTAAGAGCACTGTGCAGAGCGAGTTGTTTCTTAGCTTCCCAAAGATCTGGAAGCAAGATGCTTTGGGGCCCAACTCGCCCTTTGGAAAGAAGCCTGCTCGCTGTGCCTTTCAGCACTAGGGCAATGTAGCAGACCCAGAGCAGAAGTTCTACTTCAGCCAGATCAGGCCTTCAAAGAAATTGCGTTTCACAGGCCTTTGTAAGAGATGTTCCTGGTAGGCTGTAAGAGCACTGTGCAGAGCGAGTTGTTTCTTAGCTTCCCAAAGAGCTGGAAGCAAGATTCATTGGGGCCCAACTCGCCCTTTGGAAAGAAGCCTGCACGTTGTGCCTTTCCGCTGTAGGGCAATGTAGCACACCCAGAGCAGAAGTTCTACTTCAGCCAGATCAGGCCTGCAAAGAAACTGCGTTTCACAGGCCTTTGTAAGAGATGTTCCCGGTAGGCTGTAAGAGCACTGTGCAGAGCGAGTTGTTTCTTAGCTTCCCAAAGAGCTGGAAGCAAGATGCTTTGTGGCCCAACTCGCCCTTGGAAAGAAGCCTGCACGTTGTGCCTTTCGGCTCTAGGGCAATGTAGCACACGCAGAGCAGAAGTTCTACTTCAGCCAGATCAGGCCTGCAAGGAAACTGCATTTCGCAGGCCTTTGTAAGTGATGTTCCGGTAGGCTGTAAGAGCACTGTGCAGATCGAGTTTTTTCTTATCTTCCCAAAGAGCTGGAAGCAAGATGCTTTGGGGCCCAACTCGCCCTTTGGAAAGAAGCCTGCACGTTGTTTCTTTCAGCTCTAGGACAATGTAGCACACGCAGAGCAGCAGTTCTACTTCAGCCAGATCAGGCCTGCAAAGAAACTGCGTTTCACAGGCCTTTGTAAGAGATGTACCCGGTAGGCTGTAAGAGCGCTGTGCAGAGCGATTTGTTTCTTAGCTTCCCAAAGAGCTGCAAGCAAGATGCTTTGGGACCCAACTCGCCTTTTTGATACAAGCCTGCACGTTGTGCCTTTCAGCTCTAGGGCAATGTAGCACACGCAGAGCCGAAGTTCTACTTCAGCCAGATCAGGCCTGCAAGGAAACTGCCTTTCACATGCCTTTGTAAGTGATGTTCCGGTAGGCTGTAAGAGCACTGTGCAGAGCGAGTTGTTTCTTAGCTTCCCAAAGAGCTGGAAGCAAGATGCTTTGGGGCCCAACTCGCCCTTTGGAAAGAAGCCTTCACGTTGTGCCCTTCAGCTCTAGGGCCGTGTAGCACACCCAGAGCAGAAGTTCTACTTCAGCCAGATCAGGCCTGCAAAGAAACTGTGTTTCACAGGCCTTTGTAAGAGATGTTGCCGGTACGCTGTAAGAACACTGTGCAGAGCGAGTTGTTTCTTAGCTTCCCAAAGAGCTGGATGCAAGATGCTTTGGGGCCCAACTCGCCATTTGGAAAGAAGCCTGCACGTTGTGCCTTTCAGCTCTAGGTCAATGTAGCACACGCAGAGCAGAAGTTCTACTTCAGCCAGATCAGGCCTGCAAAGAAACTGCGTTTCACAGGCCTTTGTAAGAGATGTTCCTGGTAGGCTGTAAGAGCACTGTGCAAAGCGAGTTGTTTCTTAGCTTCCCAAAGAGCTGGAAGCAAGATGCTATGGGGCATAACTCGCCCTTTGGAATGAAGCCTGCACGTTGTGCCTTTCAGCTCTAGGGCAATGTAGCACACCCACAGCAGAAGTTCTACTTCAGACAGATCAGGCCTGCAAAGAAACTCCGTTTCACAGGCCTTTGTAAGAGATGTTCCCGGTAGGCTGTAAGAGCACTGTGCAGAGCGAGTTGTTTCTTAGCTTCCCAAAGAGCCGGAAGCAAGACGCTTTGGGGCCTAACTCGCCCTTTGGAACGAAGCCTGCACGTTGTGCCTTTCAGCTCTAGGGCAATGTAGCACACGCAGAGCAGAAGTTCTACTTCAGCCAGATCAGGCCTGCAAAGAAACTCCGTTTCACAGGCCTTTGTAAGCGATGTTCCCGGTAGGCTGTAAGAGCACTGTGCAGAGCGAGTTGTTTCTTAGCTTCCCAAAGGGCTGGAAGCAAGATTCATTGGGGCCCATCTCGCCCTTTGGAAAGAAGCCTGCACGTTGTGCCTTTCTGCATTAGGGCAATGTAGCACACGCAGAGCAGAAGTTCTACTTCAGCCAGATCAGGCCTGCAAAGAAACTGCGTTTCACAGGCCTTTGTAAGAGATGTTCCCGGTAGGCTGTAAGAGCACTGTGCAGAGCGAGTTGTTTCTTAGCTTCCCAAAGAGCTGGAAGCAAGATGCTTTGGGGCCCAACTCGCCCTTGGAAAGAAGCCTGCACGTTGTGCCTTTCGGCTCTAGGGCAATGTAGCAGACCCAGAGCAGAAGTTCTACATCAGCCAGATCAGGCCTGCAAAGAAACTGCATTTGACAGGCCATAGTAAGTGATGTTCCGGTAGGCAGTAAGAGCACTGTGCAGAGCGAGTTGTTTCTTAGCTTCCCAAAGAGCTGGAAGCAAGATGCTTTGGGGCCTAACTCGCCCTTTGGAAAGAAGCCTGCACGTTGTGCCTCTCAGCTCTAGGGCAATGTAGCACACGCAGAGCAGAAGTTCTACTTCAGCCAGATCAGGCCTGCAAAGAAACTGCGTTTCACAGGCCTTTGTAAGAGATGTTCCCGGTAGGCTGTAAGAGCACTGAGCAGAGCGAGTTGTTTGTCAGCTTCCCAAAGAGCTTGAAGCAAGACGCATTGGGGCCCAACTCGCCCTTTGGATAGAAGCCTGCACGTTGTGCCTTTCAGCTCTAGGGCAATGTAGCACACGCAGAGCTGAAGTTCTACTTCAGCCAGATCAGGCCTGCAAGGAAACTGCCTTTCACATGCCTTTTGTAAGTGATGCGCCGGTAGGCTGTAAGAGCACTGTGCAGAGCGAGTTGTTTCTTAGCTTCCCAAAGAGCTGGAAGCAAGATGCTTTGCGGCCCAACTCGCCCTTTGGAAAGAAGCCTGCACGTTGTTCCTTTCAGCTCTAGGGCAATGTAGCACACCCAGAGCAGAAGTTCTACTTCAGACAGATCAGGCCTGCAAAGAAACTCCGTTTCACAGGCCTTTGTAAGAGATGTTCCCGGTAGGCTGTAAGAGCACTGTGCAGAGCGAGTTGTTTCTTAGCTTCCCAAAGAGCTGGAAGCAAGACGCTTTGGGGCCTAACTCGCCCTTTGGAACGAAGCCTGCACGTTGTGCCTTTCAGCTCTAGGTCAATGTAGCACACGCAGAGCAGAAGTTCTACTTCAGCCAGATCAGGCCTGCAAAGAAACTCCGTTTCACAGGCCTTTGTAAGAGATGTTCCCGGTAGGCTGTAAGAGCACTGTGCAGAGCGAGTTGTTTCTTAGCTTCCCAAAGAGCTGGAAGCAAGATTCATTGGGGCCCAACTCGCCCTTTGGAAAGAAGCCTGCACGTTGTGCCTTTCTGCACTAGGGCAATGTAGCACACGCAGAGCAGAAGTTCTACTTCAGCCAGATCAGGCCTGCAAAGAAACTGCGTTTCACAGGCCTTTGTAAGAGATGTTCCCGGTAGGCTGTAAGAGCACTGTGCAGAGCGAGTTGTTTCTTAGCTTCCCAAAGAGCTGGAAGCAAGATGCTTTGGGGCCCAACTCGCCCTTGGAAAGAAGCCTGCACGTTGTGCCTTTCGGCTCTAGGGCAATGTAGCAGACCCAGAGCAGAAGTTCTACTTCAGCCAGATCAGGCCTGCAAAGAAACTGCATTTGACAGGCCATAGTAAGTGATGTTCCGGTAGGCTGTAAGAGCACTGTGCAGAGCGAGTTGTTTCTTAGCTTCCCAAAGAGCTGGAAGCAAGATTCTTTCGGGCCCAACTCGCCCTTTGGAATGAAGCCTGCACGTTGTGCCTTTCCGCTCTAGGGCAATGTAGCACACGCAGAGCAGAAGTTCTACTTCAGCCAGATCAGGCCTGCAAAGAAAATGCGTTTCACAGGCCTTTGTAATAGATGTTCCCGGTAGGCTGTAAGAGCACTTTGCAGAGCGAGTTGTTTCTTAGCTTCCCAAAGAGCTGGACGCAAGATGCTTTGGGGCCCAACTCGCCCTTTGGAAAGAAGCCTGCACATTTTGCCTTTCCGCTCTAGGGCAAAGTAGCACACCCAGAGCAGAAGTTCTACTTCAGCCAGATCAGGCCTGCAAAGAAACTGCGTTTCACAGGGCTTTGTAAGTGATGTTCCCGGTAGGCTGTAAGAGCACTGTGCAGAGCGAGTTGTTTCTTAGCTTCCCAAAGAGCTGGAAGCAAGATTCATTGGGGCCCAACTCGCCCTTTGGAAAGAAGCCTGCACGTTGTGCCTTTCTGCACTAGGGCAATGTAGCACACGCAGAGCAGAAGTTCTACTTCAGCCAGATCAGGCCTGCAAAGAAACTGCGTTTCACAGGCCTTTGTAAGAGATGTTCCCGGTAGGCTGTAAGAGCACTGTGCAGAGCGAGATGTTTCTTAGCTTCCCAAAGAGCTGGAAGCAAGATGCTTTGGGGCCCAACTCGCCCTTGGAAAGAAGCCTGCACGTTGTGCCTTTCGGCTCTAGGGCAATGTAGCAGACCCAGAGCAGAAGTTCTACTTCAGCCAGATCAGGCCTGCAAAGAAACTGCATTTGACAGGCCATAGTAAGTGATGTTCCTGTAGGCTGTAAGAGCACTGCGCACAGCGAGTTGTTTCTTAGCTTCCCAAAGAGCTGGAAGCAAGATGCTTTGGGGCCTAACTCGCCCTTTGGAAAGAAGCCTGCACGTTGTGCCTTTCAGCTCTAGGGCAATGTAGCACACGCAGAGCAGAAGTTCTACTTCAGCCACATCAGGCCTGCAAAGACACTGCGTTTCACAGGCCTTTGTAAGAGATGGTCCCGGTAGGCTGTAAGAGCACTGTGCAGAGCGAGTTGTTTCTTAGCTTCCCAAAGAGCTGGAAGCAAGATGCTTTGGGGCCCAACTCGCCCTTTGGACACAAGATTGCACGTTGTGCCTTTCAGCTCTAGGGCAATGTAGCACACGCTGAGCCGAAGTTCTACTTCAGCCAGATTAGGCCTGCAAGGAAACTGCCTTTCACATGCCTTTGTAAGTGATGTTCCGATAGGCTGTAAGAGCACTGTGCAGAGCGAGTTGTTTCTTAGCTTCCCAAAGAGCTGGAAGCAAGATGCTTTTTGGCCCAACTCGCCCTTTGGAAAGAAGCCTGCACGTTGTGCCTTTCAGCTCTAGGGCAATGTAGCACACGCAGAGCCGAAGTTCTACTTCAGCCAGATCAGGCCTGCAAGGAAACTGCCTTTCACATGCCTTTTGTATGTGATGTTCCGGTAGGCTGTAAGAGCACTGTGCAGAGCGAGTTGTTTCTTAGCTTCCCAAGAAGCTGGAAGCAAGATGCTTTGGAGCCCACCTCGCCCTTTGGAAAGAAGCCTGCACGTTGTGCCTTTCAGCTCTAGGTCAATGTAGCGCACGCAGAGCAGAAGTTCTACTTAAGCCAGATCAGGCCTGCAAAGAAAGTGCGTTTCAGAGGCCTTTGTAAGAGATGTTCCCGGTAGGCTGTAAGAGCACTGTGCAGAGCGAGTTGTTTCTTAGCTTCCCAAAGAGCTGGAAGCAAGATGCTTTGGGGCCAAACTCGCCCTTTGGATAGAATCCTGCACAGTGCGCCTTTCAGCACTAGGGCAATGTAGCACACGCAGAGCAGAAGTTCTACTTCAGCCAGATCAGGCCTGCAAAGAAACTGCGTTTCACAGGCCTTTGTAAGAGATGTTGCCGGTAGGCTGTAAGAGCACTGTGCAGAGCGAGTTGTTTCTTAGCTTCCCAAAGATCTGGAAGCAAGATGCTTTGGGGCCCAACTCGCCCTTTGGAAAGAAGCCTGCTCGCTGTGCCTTTCAGCACTAGGGCAATGTAGCAGACCCAGAGCAGAAGTTCTACTTCAGCCAGATCAGGCCTTCAAAGAAATTGCGTTTCACAGGCCTTTGTAAGAGATGTTCCTGGTAGGCTGTAAGAGCACTGTGCAGAGCGAGTTGTTTCTTAGCTTCCCAAAGAGCTGGAAGCAAGATTCATTGGGGCCCAACTCGCCCTTTGGAAAGAAGCCTGCACGTTGTGCCTTTCCGCTGTAGGGCAATGTAGCACACCCAGAGCAGAAGTTCTACTTCAGCCAGATCAGGCCTGCAAAGAAACTGCGTTTCACAGGCCTTTGTAAGAGATGTTCCCGGTAGGCTGTAAGAGCACTGTGCAGAGCGAGTTGTTTCTTAGCTTCCCAAAGAGCTGGAAGCAAGATGCTTTGTGGCCCAACTCGCCCTTGGAAAGAAGCCTGCACGTTGTGCCTTTCGGCTCTAGGGCAATGTAGCACACGCAGAGCAGAAGTTCTACTTCAGCCAGATCAGGCCTGCAAGGAAACTGCATTTCGCAGGCCTTTGTAAGTGATGTTCCGGTAGGCTGTAAGAGCACTGTGCAGATCGAGTTTTTTCTTATCTTCCCAAAGAGCTGGAAGCAAGATGCTTTGGGGCCCAACTCGCCCTTTGGAAAGAAGCCTGCACGTTGTTTCTTTCAGCTCTAGGACAATGTAGCACACGCAGAGCAGCAGTTCTACTTCAGCCAGATCAGGCCTGCAAAGAAACTGCGTTTCACAGGCCTTTGTAAGAGATGTACCCGGTAGGCTGTAAGAGCGCTGTGCAGAGCGAGTTGTTTCTTAGCTTCCCAAAGAGCTGCAAGCAAGATGCTTTGGGACCCAACTCGCCTTTTTGATACAAGCCTGCACGTTGTGCCTTTCAGCTCTAGGGCAATGTAGCACACGCAGAGCCGAAGTTCTACTTCAGCCAGATCAGGCCTGCAAGGAAACTGCCTTTCACATGCCTTTGTAAGTGATGTTCCGGTAGGCTGTAAGAGCACTGTGCAGAGCGAGTTGTTTCTTAGCTTCCCAAAGAGCTGGAAGCAAGATGCTTTGGGGCCCAACTCGCCCTTTGGAAAGAAGCCTACACGTTGTGCCCTTCAGCTCTAGGGCCGTGTAGCACACCCAGAGCAGAAGTTCTACTTCAGCCGGATCAGGCCTGCAAAGAAACTGCGTTTCACAGGCCTTTGTAAGAGATGTTCCCGGTAGGCTGTAAGAGCACTGTGCAGAGCGAGTTGTTTCTTAGCTTCCCAAAGAGCTGGAAGCAAGATTCATTGGGGCCCAACTCGCCCTTTGGAAAGAAGCCTGCACGTTGTGCCTTTCCGCTCTAGGGCAATGTAGCATACGCAGAGCAGAAGTTCTACTTCAGCCAGATCAGGCCTGCAAAGAAACTGCGTTTCACAGGCCTTTGTAAGAGATGTTCCCGGTAGGCTGTAAGAGCACTGTGCAGAGCGAGTTGTTTCTTAGCATCCCAAAGTGCTGGAAGCAAGATGCTTTTTGGCCCAACTCGCCCTTTGTAAAGAAGCCTTCACGTTGTGGCTTTCAGCTCTAGGGCCGTGTAGCACACCCAGAGCAGAAGTTCTACTTCAGCCAGATCAGGCCTGCAAAGAAACTGTGTTTCACAGGCCTTTGTAAGAGATGTTGCCGGTACGCTGTAAGAACACTGTGCAGAGCGAGTTGTTTCTTAGCTTCCCAAAGAGCTGGATGCAAGATGCTTTGGGGCCCAACTCGCCATTTGGAAAGAAGCCTGCACGTTGTGCCTTTCAGCTCTAGGTCAATGTAGCACACGCAGAGCAGAAGTTCTACTTCAGCCAGATCAGGCCTGCAAAGAAACTGCGTTTCACAGGCCTTTGTAAGAGATGTTCCCGGTAGGCTGTAAGAGCACTGTGCAGAGCGAGTTGTTTCTTAGCTTCCCAAAGAGCTGGAAGCAAGATGCTTTGGGGCCCAACTCGCCCTTGGAAAGAAGCCTGCACGTTGTGCCTTTCGGCTCTAGGGCAATGTAGCAGACCCAGAGCAGAAGTTCTACTTCAGCCAGATCAGGCCTGCAAAGAAACTGCATTTGACAGGCCATAGTAAGTGATGTTCCGGTAGGCAGTAAGAGCACTGTGCAGAGCGAGTTGTTTCTTAGCTTCCCAAAGAGCTGGAAGCAAGATGCTTTGGGGCCTAACTCGCCCTTTGGAAAGAAGCCTGCACGTTGTGCCTCTCAGCTCTAGGGCAATGTAGCACACGCAGAGCCGAAGTTCTACTTCAGCCAGATTAGGCCTGCAAGGAAACTGCCTTTCACATGCCTTTGTAAGTGATGTTCCGATAGGCTGTAAGAGCACTGTGCAGAGCGAGTTGTTTCTTAGCTTCCCAAAGAGCTGGAAGCAAGATGCTTTTTGGCCCAACTCGCCCTTTGGAAAGAAGCCTTCACGTTGTGCCTTTCAGCTCTAGGGCCGTGTAGCACACCCAGAGCAGAAGTTCTACTTCAGCCAGATCAGGCCTGCAAAGAAACTGCGTTTCAGAGGCCTTTGTAAGAGATGTTCCCGGTAGGCTGTAAGAGCACTGTGCAGAGCGAGTTGTTTCTTAGCTTCCCAAAGATCTGGAAGCAAGATGCTTTGGGGCCCAACTCGCCTTTTGGAAAGAAGCCTGCACGCTGTGCCTTTCAGCTCTAGGGCAATGTAGCACACCCAAAGCAGAAGTTCTACTTCAGCCAGATCAGGCCTGCAAAGAAACTGCGTTTCACAGGCCTTTGTAAGAGATGTTCCCGGTAGGCTGTAAGAGCACTGAGCAGAGCGAGTTGTTTGTCAGCTTCCCAAAGAGCTTGAAGCAAGACGCATTGGGGCCCAACTCGCCCTTTGGAAAGAAGCCTGCACGTTGTGCCTTTCAGCTCTAGGGCAATGTAGCACACGCAGAGCTGAAGTTCTACTTCAGCCAGATCAGGCCTGCAAGGAAACTGCCTTTCACATGCCTTTTGTAAGTGATGTTCCGGTAGGCTGTAAGAGCACTGTGCAGAGCGAGTTGTTTCTTAGCTTCCCAAAGAGCTGGAAGCAAGATGCTTTGCGGCCCAACTCGCCCTTTGGAAAGAAGCCTGCACGTTGTTCCTTTCAGCTCTAGGGCAATGTAGCACACCCAGAGCAGAAGTTCTACTTCAGACAGATCAGGCCTGCAAAGAAACTCCGTTTCACAGGCCTTTGTAAGAGATGTTCCCGGTAGGCTGTAAGAGCACTGTGCAGAGCGAGTTGTTTCTTAGCTTCCCAAAGAGCTGGAAGCAAGACGCTTTGGGGCCTAACTCGCCCTTTGGAACGAAGCCTGCACGTTGTGCCTTTCAGCTCTAGGTCAATGTAGCACACGCAGAGCAGAAGTTCTACTTCAGCCAGATCAGGCCTGCAAAGAAACTCCGTTTCACAGGCCTTTGTAAGAGATGTTCCCGGTAGGCTGTAAGAGCACTGTGCAGAGCGAGTTGTTTCTTAGCTTCCCAAAGAGCTGGAAGCAAGATTCATTGGGGCCCAACTCGCCCTTTGGAAAGAAGCCTGCACGTTGTGCCTTTCTGCACTAGGGCAATGTAGCACACGCAGAGCAGAAGTTCTACTTCAGCCAGATCAGGCCTGCAAAGAAACTGCGTTTCACAGGCCTTTGTAAGAGATGTTCCCGGTAGGCTGTAAGAGCACTGTGCAGAGCGAGTTGTTTCTTAGCTTCCCAAAGAGCTGGAAGCAAGATGCTTTGGGGCCCAACTCGCCCTTGGAAAGAAGCCTGCACGTTGTGCCTTTCGGCTCTAGGGCAATGTAGCAGACCCAGAGCAGAAGTTCTACTTCAGCCAGATCAGGCCTGCAAAGAAACTGCATTTGACAGGCCATAGTAAGTGATGTTCCGGTAGGCTGTAAGAGCACTGTGCAGAGCGAGTTGTTTCGTAGCTTCCCAAAGAACTGGAAGCAAGATGCTTTGGGGCCCAACTCGCCCTTTGGAAAGAAGCCTGCACGTTGTGCCTTTCAGCTCTAGGTCAATCTAGCACACACAGAGCAGAAGTTCTACTTCAGCCAGATCAGGCCTGCAAAGAAACTGCGTTTCACAGGCCTTTGTAAGAGATGTTCCCGGTAGGCTGTAAGAGCACTGTGCAGAGCGAGTTGTTTCTTAGCATCCCAAAGTGCTGGAAGCAAGATGCTTTTTGGCCCAACTCGCCCTTTGTAAAGAAGCCTTCACGTTGTGGCTTTCAGCTCTAGGGCCGTGTAGCACACCCAGAGCAGAAGTTCTACTTCAGCCAGATCAGGCCTGCAAAGAAACTGTGTTTCACAGGCCTTTGTAAGAGATGTTGCTGTTACGCTGTAAGAACACTGTGCAGAGCGAGTTGTTTCTTAGCTTCCCAAAGAGCTGGATGCAAGATGCTTTGGGGCCCAACTCGCCCTTTGGAAAGAAGCCTGCACGTTGTGCCTTTCAGCTCTAGGTCAATGTAGCACACGCAGAGCAGAAGTTCTACTTCAGCCAGATCAGGCCTTCAAAGAAACTGCGTTTCACAGGCCTTTGTAAGAGATGTTCCCGGTAGGCTGTAAGAGCACTGTGCAGAGCGAGTTGTTTCTTAGCTTCCCAAAGAGCTGGAAGCAAGATGCTATGGGGCATAACTCGCCCTTTGGAAAGAAGCCTGCACGTTGTGCCTTTCAGCTCTAGGGCAATGTAGCACACCCAGAGCAGAAGTTCTACTTCAGACAGATCAGGCCTGCAAAGAAACTCCGTTTCACAGGCCTTTGTAAGAGATGTTCCCGGTAGGCTGTAAGAGCACTGTGCAGAGCGAGTTGTTTCTTAGCTTCCCAAAGAGCCGGAAGCAAGACGCTTTGGGGCCTAACTCGCCCTTTGGAACGAAGCCTGCACGTTGTGCCTTTCAGCTCTAGGGCAATGTAGCACACGCAGAGCAGAAGTTCTACTTCAGCCAGATCAGGCCTGCAAAGAAACTGCGTTTCACAGGCCTTTGTAAGAGATGTTCCCGGTAGGCTTTAAGAGCACTGTGCAGAGCGAGTTGTTTGTTAGCTTCCCAAAGGGCTGGAAGCAAGATTCATTGGGGCCCAACTCGCCCTTTGGAAAGAAGCCTGCACGTTGTGCCTTTCTGCATTAGGGCAATGTAGCACACGCAGAGCAGAAGTTCTACTTCAGCCAGATCAGGCCTGCAAAGAAACTGCGTTTCAGAGGCCTTTGTAAGAGATGTTCCCGGTAGGCTGTAAGAGCACTGTGCAGAGCGAGTTGTTTCTTAGCTTCCCAAAGAGCTGGAAGCAAGATGCTTTGGGGCCCAACTCGCCCTTGGAAAGAAGCCTGCACGTTGTGCCTTTCGGCTCTAGGGCAATGTAGCAGACCCAGAGCAGAAGTTCTACTTCAGCCAGATCAGGCCTGCAAAGAAACTGCATTTGACAGGCCATAGTAAGTGATGTTCCGGTAGGCAGTAAGAGCACTGTGCAGAGCGAGTTGTTTCTTAGCTTCCCAAAGAGCTGGAAGCAAGATGCTTTGGGGCCTAACTCGCCCTTTGGAAAGAAGCCTGCACGTTGTGCCTCTCAGCTCTAGGGCAATGTAGCACACGCAGAGCAGAAGTTCTACTTCAGCCAGATCAGGCCTGCAAAGAAACTGCGTTTCACAGGCCTTTGTAAGAGATGTTCCCGGTAGGCTGTAAGAGCACTGTGCAGAGCGAGTTGTTTCTTAGCTTCCCAAAGAGCTGGAAGCAAGATGCTTTGGGGCCCAACTCGCCCTTTGGACACAAGATTGCACGTTGTGCCTTTCAGCTCTAGGGCAATGTAGCACACGCAGAGCCGAAGTTCTACTTCAGCCAGATTAGGCCTGCAAGGAAACTGCCTTTCACATGCCTTTGTAAGTGATGTTCCGATAGGCTGTAAGAGCACTGTGCAGAGCGAGTTGTTTCTTAGCTTCCCAAAGAGCTGGAAGCAAGATGCTTTTTGGCCCAACTCGCCCTTTGGAAAGAAGCCTTCACGTTGTGCCTTTCAGCTCTAGGGCCGTGTAGCACACCCAGAGCAGAAGTTCTACTTCAGCCAGATCAGGCCTGCAAAGAAACTGCGTTTCAGAGGCCTTTGTAAGAGATGTTCCCGGTAGGCTCTAAGAGCACTGAGCAGAGCGAGTTGTTTGTCAGCTTCCCAAAGAGCTTGAAGCAAGACGCATTGGGGCCCAACTCGCCCTTTGGAAAGAAGCCTGCACGTTGTGCCTTTCAGCTCTAGGGCAATGTAGCACACGCAGAGCTGAAGTTCTACTTCAGCCAGATCAGGCCTGCAAGGAAACTGCCTTTCACATGCCTTTTGTAAGTGATGTTCCGGTAGGCTGTAAGAGCACTGTGCAGAGCGAGTTGTTTCTTAGCTTCCCAAAGAGCTGGAAGCAAGATGCTTTGCGGCCCAACTCGCCCTTTGGAAAGAAGCCTGCACGTTGTTCCTTTCAGCTCTAGGGCAATGTAGCACACCCAGAGCAGAAGTTCTACTTCAGACAGATCAGGCCTGCAAAGAAACTCCGTTTCACAGGCCTTTGTAAGAGATGTTCCCGGTAGGCTGTAAGAGCACTGTGCAGAGCGAGTTGTTTCTTAGCTTCCCAAAGAGCTGGAAGCAAGACGCTTTGGGGCCTAACTCGCCCTTTGGAACGAAGCCTGCACGTTGTGCCTTTCAGCTCTAGGTCAATGTAGCACACGCAGAGCAGAAGTTCTACTTCAGCCAGATCAGGCCTGCAAAGAAACTCCGTTTCACAGGCCTTTGTAAGAGATGTTCCCGGTAGGCTGTAAGAGCACTGTGCAGAGCGAGTTGTTTGTTAGCTTCCCAAAGAGCTGGAAGCAAGATTCATTGGGGCCCAACTCGCCCTTTGGAAAGAAGCCTGCACGTTGTGCCTTTCTGCACTAGGGCAATGTAGCACACGCAGAGCAGAAGTTCTACTTCAGCCAGATCAGGCCTGCAAAGAAACTGCGTTTCACAGGCCTTTGTAAGAGATGTTCCCGGTAGGCTGTAAGAGCACTGTGCAGAGCGAGTTGTTTCTTAGCTTCCCAAAGAGCTGGAAGCAAGATGCTTTGGGGCCCAACTCGCCCTTGGAAAGAAGCCTGCACGTTGTGCCTTTCGGCTCTAGGGCAATGTAGCAGACCCAGAGCAGAAGTTCTACTTCAGCCAGATCAGGCCTGCAAAGAAACTGCATTTGACAGGCCATAGTAAGTGATGTTCCGGTAGGCTGTAAGAGCACTGTGCAGAGCGAGTTGTTTCTTAGCTTCCCAAAGAGCTGGAAGCAAGATGCTTTGGGGCCTAACTCGCCCATTGGAAAGAAGCCTGCACGTTGTGCCTTTCAGCTCTAGGGCAATGTAGCACACGCAGAGCAGAAGTTCTACTTCAGTCAGATCAGGCCTGCAAAGAAACTGAGTTTCACAGGCCTTTGTAAGAGATGTTCCCGGTAGGCTGTAAGAGCACTGTGCAGAGCGAGTTGTTTCTTAGCTTCCCAAAGAGCTGGAAGCAAGATGCTTTGGGGCCCAACTCGCCCTTTGGAAAGAAGCCTGCACGTTGTGCCTTTCCGCTCTAGGGCAATGTAGCACACGCAGAGCAGAAGTTCTACTTCAGCCAGATCAGGCCTGCAAAGAAAATGCGTTTCACAGGCCTTTGTAAGAGATGTTCCCGGTAGGCTGTAAGAGCACTTTGCAGAGCGAGTTGTTTGTTAGCTTCCCAAAGAGCTGGACGCAAGATGCTTTGGGGCCCAACTCGCCCTTTGGAAAGAAGCCTGCACATTGTGCCTTTCCGCTCTAGGGCAAAGTAGCACACCCAGAGCAGAAGTTCTACTTCAGCCAGATCAGGCCTGCAAAGAAACTGCGTTTCACAGGGCTTTGTAAGTGATGTTCCCGGTAGGCTGTAAGAGCACTTTGCAGAGTGAGTTGTTTCTTAGCTTCCCAAAGAGCTGGAAGCAAGATGCTTTGGGGCATAACTCGCCCTTTGGATACAAGCCTGCACGTTGTGCCTTTCAGCTCTAGGGCAATGTAGCACACGCAGAGCCGAAGTTCTACTTCAGCCACATCAGGCCTGCAAAGAAAGTGTGTTTCACAGGCATTTGTAAGAGATGTTCCCGGTAGGCTGTAAGAGCACTGTGCAGAGCGAGTTGTTTCTTAGCTTCCCAAAGAGCTGGAAGCAAGATGCATTGGGGCCCAACTCGCCATTTGGAAAGAAGCCTGAACGTTGTGCCTTTCAGCTCTAGGGCAATGTAGCACACGCAGAGCAGAAGTTCTACTTCAGCCACATCAGGCCTGCAAAGAAACTGCGTGTCACAAGCCTGTGTAAGAGATGTGTCCGGTAGGTTGTATGAGCACTGTGCAGAGCGAGTTGTTTCTTAGCTTCCCAAAGAGCTAGAAGCAAGATGCTTTGGGGCCCAACTCGCCCTTTGGAAAGAAGCCTGCACGTTGTGCCTTTCAGCTCTAGGGCAATGTAGCACACCCAGAGCAGAAGTTCTACTTCAGCCAGATCAGGCCTGCAAAGAAACTGCGTTTCACAGGCATTTGTAAGAGATGTTCCCGGTAGGCTGTAAGAGCACTGTGCAGAGCGAGTTGTTTCGTAGCTTCCCAAAGAACTGGAAGCAAGATGCTTTGGGGCCCAACTCGCCCTTTGGAAAGAAGCCTGCACGTTGTGCCTTTCAGCTCTAGGTCAATCTAGCACACCCAGAGCAGAAGTTCTACTTCAGCCAGATCAGGCCTGCAAAGAAACTGCGTTTCACAGGCCTTTGTAAGAGATGTTCCCGGTAGGCTGTAAGAGCACTGTGCAGAGCGAGTTGTTTCTTAGCATCCCAAAGTGCTGGAAGCAAGATGCTTTTTGGCCCAACTCGCCCTTTGTAAAGAAGCCTTCACGTTGTGGCTTTCAGCTCTAGGGCCGTGTAGCACACCCAGAGCAGAAGTTCTACTTCAGCCAGATCAGGCCTGCAAAGAAACTGTGTTTCACAGGCCTTTGTAAGAGATGTTGCCGGTACGCTGTAAGAACACTGTGCAGAGCGAGTTGTTTCTTAGCTTCCCAAAGAGCTGGATGCAAGATGCTTTGGGGCCCAACTCGCCATTTGGAAAGAAGCCTGCACGTTGTGCCTTTCAGCTCTAGGTCAATGTAGCACACGCAGAGCAGAAGTTCTACTTCAGCCAGATCAGGCCTGCAAAGAAACTGCGTTTCACAGGCCTTTGTAAGAGATGTTCCCGGTAGGCTGTAAGAGCACTGTGCAGAGCGAGTTGTTTCTTAGCTTCCCAAAGAGCTGGAAGCAAGATGCTATGGGGCATAACTCGCCCTTTGGAAAGAAGCCTGCACGTTGTGCCTTTCAGCTCTAGGGCAATGTAGCACACCCAGAGCAGAAGTTCTACTTCAGACAGATCAGGCCTGCAAAGAAACTCCGTTTCACAGGCCTTTGTAAGAGATGTTCCCGGTAGGCTGTAAGAGCACTGTGCAGAGCGAGTTGTTTCTTAGCTTCCCAAAGAGCCGGAAGCAAGACGCTTTGGGGCCTAACTCGCCCTTTGGAACGAAGCCTGCACGTTGTGCCTTTCAGCTCTAGGGCAATGTAGCACACGCAGAGCAGAAGTTCTACTTCAGCCAGATCAGGCCTGCAAAGAAACTCCGTTTCACAGGCCTTTGTAAGAGATGTTCCCGGTAGGCTTTAAGAGCACTGTGCAGAGCGAGTTGTTTGTTAGCTTCCCAAAGGGCTGGAAGCAAGATTCATTGGGGCCCAACTCGCCCTTTGGAAAGAAGCCTGCACGTTCTGCCTTTCTGCATTAGGGCAATGTAGCACACGCAGAGCAGAAGTTCTACTTCAGCCAGATCAGGCCTGCAAAGAAACTGCGTTTCAGAGGCCTTTGTAAGAGATGTTCCCGGTAGGCTGTAAGAGCACTGTGCAGAGCGAGTTGTTTCTTAGCTTCCCAAAGAGCTGGAAGCAAGATGCTTTGGGGCCCAACTCGCCCTTGGAAAGAAGCCTGCACGTTGTGCCTTTCGGCTCTAGGGCAATGTAGCAGACCCAGAGCAGAAGTTCTACTTCAGCCAGATCAGGCCTGCAAAGAAACTGCATTTGACAGGCCATAGTAAGTGATGTTCCGGTAGGCAGTAAGAGCACTGTGCAGAGCGAGTTGTTTCTTAGCTTCCCAAAGAGCTGGAAGCAAGATGCTTTGGGGTCTAACTCGCCCTTTGGAAAGAAGCCTGCACGTTGTGCCTCTCAGCTCTAGGGCAATGTAGCACACGCAGAGCAGAAGTTCTACTTCAGCCAGATCAGGCCTGCAAAGAAACTGCGTTTCACAGGCCTTTGTAAGAGATGTTCCCGGTAGGCTGTAAGAGCACTGTGCAGAGCGAGTTGTTTCTTAGCTTCCCAAAGAGCTGGAAGCAAGATGCTTTGGGGCCCAACTCGCCCTTTGGACACAAGATTGCACGTTGTGCCTTTCAGCTCTAGGGCAATGTAGCACACGCAGAGCAGAAGTTCTACTTCAGCCAGATTAGGCCTGCAAGGAAACTGCCTTTCACATGCCTTTGTAAGTGATGTTCCGATAGGCTGTAAGAGCACTGTGCAGAGCGAGTTGTTTCTTAGCTTCCCAAAGAGCTGGAAGCAAGATGCTTTTTGGCCCAACTCGCCCTTTGGAAAGAAGCCTTCACGTTGTGCCTTTCAGCTCTAGGGCCGTGTAGCACACCCAGAGCAGAAGTTCTACTTCAGCCAGATCAGGCCTGCAAAGAAACTGCGTTTCAGAGGCCTTTGTAAGAGATGTTCCCGGTAGGCTGTAAGAGCACTGAGCAGAGCGAGTTGTTTGTCAGCTTCCCAAAGAGCTTGAAGCAAGGCGCATTGGGGCCCAACTCGCCCTTTGGAAAGAAGCCTGCACGTTGTGCCTTTCAGCTCTAGGGCAATGTAGCACACGCAGAGCTGAAGTTCTACTTCAGCCAGATCAGGCCTGCAAGGAAACTGCCTTTCACATGCCTTTTGTAAGTGATGTTCCGGTAGGCTGTAAGAGCACTGTGCAGAGCGAGTTGTTTCTTAGCTTCCCAAAGAGCTGGAAGCAAGATGCTTTGCGGCCCAACTCGCCCTTTGGAAAGAAGCCTGCACGTTGTTCCTTTCAGCTCTAGGGCAATGTAGCACACCCAGAGCAGAAGTTCTACTTCAGACAGATCAGGCCTGCAAAGAAACTCCGTTTCACAGGCCTTTGTAAGAGATGTTCCCGGTAGGCTGTAAGAGCACTGTGCAGAGCGAGTTGTTTCTTAGCTTCCCAAAGAGCTGGAAGCAAGACGCTTTGGGGCCTAACTCGCCCTTTGGAACGAAGCCTGCACGTTGTGCCTTTCAGCTCTAGGTCAATGTAGCACACGCAGAGCAGAAGTTCTACTTCAGCCAGATCAGGCCTGCAAAGAAACTCCGTTTCACAGGCCTTTGTAAGAGATGTTCCCGGTAGGCTGTAAGAGCACTGTGCAGAGCGAGTTGTTTGTTAGCTTCCCAAAGAGCTGGAAGCAAGATTCATTGGGGCCCAACTCGCCCTTTGGAAAGAAGCCTGCACGTTGTGCCTTTCTGCACTAGGGCAATGTAGCACACGCAGAGCAGAAGTTCTACTTCAGCCAGATCAGGCCTGCAAAGAAACTGCGTTTCACAGGCCTTTGTAGGAGATGTTCCCGGTAGGCTGTAAGAGCACTGTGCAGAGCGAGTTGTTTCTTAGCTTCCCAAAGAGCTGGAAGCAAGATGCTTTGGGGCCCAACTCGCCCTTGGAAAGAAGCCTGCACGTTGTGCCTTTCGGCTCTAGGGCAATGTAGCAGACCCAGAGCAGAAGTTCTACTTCAGCCAGATCAGGCCTGCAAAGAAACTGCGTTTCACAGGGCTTTGTAAGTGATGTTCCCGGTAGGCTGTAAGAGCACTTTGCAGAGTGAGTTGTTTCTTAGCTTCCCAAAGAGCTGGAAGCAAGATGCTTTGGGGCATAACTCGCCCTTTGGATACAAGCCTGCACGTTGTGCCTTTCAGCTCTAGGGCAATGTAGCACACGCAGAGCCGAAGTTCTACTTCAGCCACATCAGGCCTGCAAAGAAAGTGTGTTTCACAGGCATTTGTAAGAGATGTTCCCGGTAGGCTGTAAGAGCACTGTGCAGAGCGAGTTGTTTCTTAGCTTCCCAAAGAGCTGGAAGCAAGATGCATTGGGGCCCAACTCGCCATTTGGAAAGAAGCCTGAACGTTGTGCCTTTCAGCTCTAGGGCAATGTAGCACACGCAGAGCAGAAGTTCTACTTCAGCCACATCAGGCCTGCAAAGAAACTGCGTGTCACAAGCCTGTGTAAGAGATGTTCCCGGTAGGTTGTATGAGCACTGTGCAGAGCGAGTTGTTTCTTAGCTTCCCAAAGAGCTAGAAGCAAGATGCTTTGGGGCCCAACTCGCCCTTTGGAAAGAAGCCTGCACGTTGTGCCTTTCAGCTCTAGGGCAATGTAGCACACCCAGAGCAGAAGTTCTACTTCAGCCAGATCAGGCCTGCAAAGAAACTGCGTTTCACAGGCATTTGTAAGAGATGTTCCCGGTAGGCTGTAAGAGCACTGTGCAGAGCGAGTTGTTTCGTAGCTTCCCAAAGAACTGGAAGCAAGATGCTTTGGGGCCCAACTCGCCCTTTGGAAAGAAGCCTGCACGTTGTGCCTTTCAGCTCTAGGTCAATCTAGCACACACAGAGCAGAAGTTCTACTTCAGCCAGATCAGGCCTGCAAAGAAACTGCGTTTCACAGGCCTTTGTAAGAGATGTTCCCGGTAGGCTGTAAGAGCACTGTGCAGAGCGAGTTGTTTCTTAGCATCCCAAAGTGCTGGAAGCAAGATGCTTTTTGGCCCAACTCGCCCTTTGTAAAGAAGCCTTCACGTTGTGGCTTTCAGCTCTAGGGCCGTGTAGCACACCCAGAGCAGAAGTTCTACTTCAGCCAGATCAGGCCTGCAAAGAAACTGCGTTTCACAGGCCTTTGTAAGAGATGTTGCCGGTACGCTGTAAGAACACTGTGCAGAGCGAGTTGTTTCTTAGCTTCCCAAAGAGCTGGATGCAAGATGCTTTGGGGCCCAACTCGCCATTTGGAAAGAAGCCTGCACGTTGTGCCTTTCAGCTCTAGGTCAATGTAGCACACGCAGAGCAGAAGTTCTACTTCAGCCAGATCAGGCCTGCAAAGAAACTGCGTTTCACAGGCCTTTGTAAGAGATGTTCCCGGTAGGCTGTAAGAGCACTGTGCAGAGCGAGTTGTTTCTTAGCTTCCCAAAGAGCTGGAAGCAAGATGCTATGGGGCATAACTCGCCCTTTGGAAAGAAGCCTGCACGTTGTGCCTTTCAGCTCTAGGGCAATGTAGCACACCCAGAGCAGAAGTTCTACTTCAGACAGATCAGGCCTGCAAAGAAACTCCGTTTCACAGGCCTTTGTAAGAGATGTTCCCGGTAGGCTGTAAGAGCACTGTGCAGAGCGAGTTGTTTCTTAGCTTCCCAAAGAGCCGGAAGCAAGACGCTTTGGGGCCTAACTCGCCCTTTGGAACGAAGCCTGCACGTTGTGCCTTTCAGCTCTAGGGCAATGTAGCACACGCAGAGCAGAAGTTCTACTTCAGCCAGATCAGGCCTGCAAAGAAACTCCGTTTCACAGGCCTTTGTAAGAGATGTTCCCGGTAGGCTTTAAGAGCACTGTGCAGAGCGAGTTGTTTGTTAGCTTCCCAAAGGGCTGGAAGCAAGATTCATTGGGGCCCAACTCGCCCTTTGGAAAGAAGCCTGCACGTTCTGCCTTTCTGCATTAGGGCAATGTAGCACACGCAGAGCAGAAGTTCTACTTCAGCCAGATCAGGCCTGCAAAGAAACTGCGTTTCACAGGCCTTTGTAAGAGATGTTCCCGGTAGGCTGTAAGAGCACTGTGCAGAGCGAGTTGTTTCTTAGCTTCCCAAAGAGCTGGAAGCAAGATGCTTTGGGGCCCAACTCGCCCTTGGAAAGAAGCCTGCACGTTGTGCCTTTCGGCTCTAGGGCAATGTAGCAGACCCAGAGCAGAAGTTCTACTTCAGCCAGATCAGGCCTGCAAAGAAACTGCATTTGACAGGCCATAGTAAGTGATGTTCCGGTAGGCAGTAAGAGCACTGTGCAGAGCGAGTTGTTTCTTAGCTTCCCAAAGAGCTGGAAGCAAGATGCTTTGGGGTCTAACTCGCCCTTTGGAAAGAAGCCTGCACGTTGTGCCTCTCAGCGCTAGGGCAATGTAGCACACGCAGAGCAGAAGTTCTACTTCAGCCAGATCAGGCCTGCAAAGAAACTGCGTTTCACAGGCCTTTGTAAGAGATGTTCCCGGTAGGCTGTAAGAGCACTGTGCAGAGCGAGTTGTTTCTTAGCTTCCCAAAGAGCTGGAAGCAAGATGCTTTGGGGCCCAACTCGCCCTTTGGACACAAGATTGCACGTTGTGCCTTTCAGCTCTAGGGCAATGTAGCACACGCAGAGCAGAAGTTCTACTTCAGCCAGATTAGGCCTGCAAGGAAACTGCCTTTCACATGCCTTTGTAAGTGATGTTCCGATAGGCTGTAAGAGCACTGTGCAGAGCGAGTTGTTTCTTAGCTTCCCAAAGAGCTGGAAGCAAGATGCTTTTTGGCCCAACTCGCCCTTTGGAAAGAAGCCTTCACGTTGTGCCTTTCAGCTCTAGGGCCGTGTAGCACACCCAGAGCAGAAGTTCTACTTCAGCCAGATCAGGCCTGCAAAGAAACTGCGTTTCAGAGGCCTTTGTAAGAGATGTTCCCGGTAGGCTGTAAGAGCACTGAGCAGAGCGAGTTGTTTGTCAGCTTCCCAAAGAGCTTGAAGCAAGACGCATTGGGGCCCAACTCGCCCTTTGGAAAGAAGCCTGCACGTTGTGCCTTTCAGCTCTAGGGCAATGTAGCACACGCAGAGCTGAAGTTCTACTTCAGCCAGATCAGGCCTGCAAGGAAACTGCCTTTCACATGCCTTTTGTAAGTGATGTTCCGGTAGGCTGTAAGAGCACTGTGCAGAGCGAGTTGTTTCTTAGCTTCCCAAAGAGCTGGAAGCAAGATGCTTTGCGGCCCAACTCGCCCTTTGGAAAGAAGCCTGCACGTTGTTCCTTTCAGCTCTAGGGCAATGTAGCACACCCAGAGCAGAAGTTCTACTTCAGACAGATCAGGCCTGCAAAGAAACTGCGTTTCACAGGCCTTTGTAAGAGATGTTCCCGGTAGGCTGTAAGAGCACTGTGCAGAGCGAGTTGTTTCTTAGCTTCCCAAAGAGCTGGAAGCAAGACGCTTTGGGGCCTAACTCGCCCTTTGGAACGAAGCCTGCACGTTGTGCCTTTCAGCTCTAGGTCAATGTAGCACACGCAGAGCAGAAGTTCTACTTCAGCCAGATCAGGCCTGCAAAGAAACTCCGTTTCACTGGCCTTTGTAAGAGATGTTCCCGGTAGGCTGTAAGAGCACTGTGCAGAGCGAGTTGTTTGTTAGCTTCCCAAAGAGCTGGAAGCAAGATTCATTGGGGCCCAACTCGCCCTTTGGAAAGAAGCCTGCACGTTGTGCCTTTCTGCACTAGGGCAATGTAGCACACGCAGAGCAGAAGTTATACTTCAGCCAGATCAGGCCTGCAAAGAAAATGCGTTTCACAGGCCTTTGTAATAGATGTTCCCGGTAGGCTGTAAGAGCACTTTGCAGAGCGAGTTGTTTCTTAGCTTCCCAAAGAGCTGGACGCAAGATGCTTTGGGGCCCAACTCGCCCTTTGGAAAGAAGCCTGCACATTGTGCCTTTCCGCTCTAGGGCAAAGTAGCACACCCAGAGCAGAAGTTCTACTTCAGCCAGATCAGGCCTGCAAAGAAACTGCGTTTCACAGGGCTTTGTAAGTGATGTTCCCGGTAGGCTGTAAGAGCACTTTGCAGAGTGAGCTGTTTCTTAGCTTCCCAAAGAGCTGGAAGCAAGATGCTTTGGGGCATAACTCGCCCTTTGGATACAAGCCTGCACGTTGTGCCTTTCAGCTCTAGGGCAATGTAGCACACGCAGAGCAGAAGTTCTACTTCAGCCACATCAGGCCTGCAAAGAAAGTGTGTTTCACAGGCATTTGTAAGAGATGTTCCCGGTAGGCTGTAAGAGCACTGTGCAGAGCGAGTTGTTTCTTAGCTTCCCAAAGAGCTGGAAGCAAGATGCATTGGGGCCCAACTCGCCATTTGGAAAGAAGCCTGAACGTTGTGCCTTTCAGCTCTAGGGCAATGTAGCACACGCAGAGCAGAAGTTCTACTTCAGCCACATCAGGCCTGCAAAGAAACTGCGTGTCACAAGCCTGTGTAAGAGATGTTCCCGGTAGGTTGTATGAGCACTGTGCAGAGCGAGTTGTTTCTTAGCTTCCCAAAGAGCTAGAAGCAAGATGCTTTGGGGCCCAACTCGCCCTTTGGAAAGAAGCCTGCACGTTGTGCCTTTCAGCTCTAGGGCAATGTAGCACACCCAGAGCAGAAGTTCTACTTCAGCCAGATCAGGCCTGCAAAGAAACTGCGTTTCACAGGCATTTGTAAGAGAAGTTCCCGGTAGGCTGTAAGAGCACTGTGCAGAGCGAGTTTTTTCGTAGCTTCCCAAAGAACTGGAAGCAAGATGCTTTGGGGCCCAACTCGCCCTTTGGAAAGAAGCCTGCACGTTGTGCCTTTCAGCTCTAGGTCAATCTAGCACACACAGAGCAGAAGTTCTACTTCAGCCAGATCAGGCCTGCAAAGAAACTGCGTTTCACAGGCCTTTGTAAGAGATGTTCCCGGTAGGCTGTAAGAGCACTGTGCAGAGCGAGTTGTTTCTTAGCATCCCAAAGTGCTGGAAGCAAGATGCTTTTTGGCCCAACTCGCCCTTTGTAAAGAAGCCTTCACGTTGTGGCTTTCAGCTCTAGGGCCGTGTAGCACACCCAGAGCAGAAGTTCTACTTCAGCCAGATCAGGCCTGCAAAGAAACTGTGTTCCACAGGCCTTTGTAAGAGATGTTGCCGGTACGCTGTAAGAACACTGTGCAGAGCGAGTTGTTTCTTAGCTTCCCAAAGAGCTGGAAGCAAGATGCTTTGGGGCCCAACTGGCCCTTTGGAAAGAAGCCTGCACGTTGTGCCTTTCAGCTCTAGGTCAATGTAGCACACGCAGAGCAGAAGTTCTACTTCAGCCAGATCAGGCCTGCAAAGAAACTGCGTTTCACAGGCCTTTGTAAGAGATGTTCCCGGTAGGCTGTAAGAGCACTGTGCAGAGCGAGTTGTTTCTTAGCTTCCCAAAGAGCTGGAAGCAAGACGCTTTGGGGCCTAACTCGCCCTTTGGAATGAAGCCTGCACGTTGAGCCTTTCAGCTCTAGGGCAATGCAGCACACGCAGAGCAGAAGTTCTACTTCAGCCAGATCAGGCCTGCAAAGAAACTGCGTTTCACAGGCCTTTGTAAGAGATGTTCCCGGTAGGCTGTAAGAGCACTGTGCAGAGCGAGTTGTTTGTTAGCTTCCCAAAGAGCTGGAAGCAAGATTCATTGGGGACCAACTCGCCCTTTGGAAAGAAGCCTGCACGTTGTGCCTTTCTGCACTAGGGCAATGTAGCACACGCAGAGCAGAAGTTCTACTTCAGCCAGATCAGGCCTGCAAAGAAACTGCGTTTCACAGGCCTTTGTAAGAGATGTTCCCGGTAGGCTGTAAGAGCACTGTGCAGAGCGAGTTGTTTCTTAGCTTCCCAAAGAGCTGGAAGCAAGATGCTTTGGGGCCCAACTCGCCCTTGGAAAGAAGCCTGCACGTTGTGCCTTTCGGCTCTAGGGTAATGTAGCAGACCCAGAGCAGAAGTTCTACTTCAGCCAGATCAGGCCTGCAAAGAAACTGCATTTGACAGGCCATAGTAAGTGATGTTCCTGTAGGCTGTAAGAGCACTGTGCAGAGCGAGTTGTTTCTTAGCTTCCCAAAGAGCTGGAAGCAAGATGCTTTGGGGCCCAACTCGCCCTTTGGAAAGAAGCCTTCACGTTGTGCCCTTCAGCTCTAGGGCCGTGTAGCACACCCAGAGCAGAAGTTCTACTTCAGCCAGATCAGGCCTGCAAAGAAACTGCGTTTCACAGGCCTTTGTAAGAGATGTTCCCGGTAGGCTGTAAGAGCACTGTGCAGAGCGAGTTGTTTCTTAGCTTCCCAAAGAGCTGGAAGCAAGATTCATTGGGGCCCAACTCGCCCTTTGGAAAGAAGCCTGCACGTTGTGCCTTTCCGCTCTAGGGCAATGTAGCATACGCAGAGCAGAAGTTCTACTTCAGCCAGATCAGGCCTGCAAAGAAACTGCGTTTCACAGGCCTTTGTAAGAGATGTTCCCGGTAGGCTGTAAGAGCACTGTGCAGAGCGAGTTGTTTCTTAGCTTCCCAAAGAGCTGGATGCAAGATGCTTTGGGGCCCAACTCGCCATTTGGAAAGAAGCCTGCACGTTGTGCCTTTCAGCTCTAGGTCAATGTAGCACACGCAGAGCAGAAGTTCTACTTCAGCCAGATCAGGCCTGCAAAGAAACTGCGTTTCACAGGCCTTTGTAAGAGATGTTCCCGGTAGGCTGTAAGAGCACTGTGCAGAGCGAGTTGTTTCTTAGCTTCCCAAAGAGCTGGAAGCAAGATGCTTTGGGGCATAACTCGCCCTTTGGAAAGAAGCCTGCACGTTGTGCCTTTCAGCTCTAGGGCAATGTAGCACACCCAGAGCAGAAGTTCTACTTCAGCCAGATCAGGCCTGCAAAGAAACTGCGTTTCACAGGCCTTTGTAAGAGATGTTCCCGGTAGGCTGTAAGAGCACTGTGCAGAGCGAGTTGTTTCTTAGCTTCCCAAAGAGCTGGAAGCAAGATGCTTTGGGGCCCAACTCGCCCTTTGGACACAAGATTGCACGTTGTGCCTTTCAGCTCTAGGGCAATGTAGCACACGCAGAGCCGAAGTTCTACTTCAGCCAGATTAGGCCTGCAAGGAAACTGCCTTTCACATGCCTTTGTAAGTGATGTTCCGATAGGCTGTAAGAGCACTGTGCAGAGCGAGTTGTTTCTTAGCTTCCCAAAGAGCTGGAAGCAAGATGCTTTTTGGCCCAACTCGCCCTTTGGAAAGAAGCCTTCACGTTGTGCCTTTCAGCTCTAGGGCCGTGTAGCACACGCAGAGCAGAAGTTCTACTTCAGCCAGATCAGGCCTGCAAAGAAACTGCGTTTCAGAGGCCTTTGTAAGAGATGTTCCCGGTAGGCTGTAAGAGCACTGTGCAGAGCGAGTTGTTTCTTAGCTTCCCAAAGATCTGGAAGCAAGATGCTTTGGGGCCCAACTCGCCCTTTGGAAAGAAGCCTGCACGCTGTGCCTTTCAGCTCTACGGCAATGTAGCACACCCAAAGCAGAAGTTCTACTTCAGCCAGATCAGGCCTGCAAAGAAACTGCGTTTCACAGGCCTTTGTAAGAGATGTTCCCGGTAGGCTGTAAGAGCACTGAGCAGAGCGAGTTGTTTGTCAGCTTCCCAAAGAGCTTGAAGCAAGACGCATTGGGGCCCAACTCGCCCTTTGGAAAGAAGCCTGACGTTGTGCCTTTCAGCTCTAGGGCAATGTACCACACGCAGAGCCGAAGTTCTACTTCAGCCAGATCAGGCCTGCAAGGAAACTGCCTTTCACAAGCCTTTTGTAAGTGATGTTCCGGTAGGCTGTAAGAGCACTGTGCAGAGCGAGTTGTTTCTTAGCTTCCCAAAGAGCTGGAAGCAAGATGCTTTGGAGCCCAACTCGCCCTTTGGAAAGAAGCCTGCACGTTGTGCCTTTCAGCTCTAGGTCAATGTAGCACACGCAGAGCAGAAGTTCTACTTCAGCCAGATCAGGCCTGCAAAGAAACTGCGTTTCAGAGGCCTTTGTAAGAGATGTTCCCGGTAGGCTGTAAGAGCACTGTGCAGAGCGAGTTGTTTCTTAGCTTCCCAAAGAGCTGGAAGCAAGATGCTTTGGGGCCAAACTCGCCCTTTGGATAGAATCCTGCACAGTACGCCTTTCAGCACTAGGGCAATGTAGCACACGCAGAGCAGAAGTTCTACTTCAGCCAGATCAGGCCTGCAAAGAAACTGCGTTTCAGAGGCCTTTGTAAGAGATGTTCCCGGTAGGCTGTAAGAGCACTGTGCAGAGCGAGTTGTTTCTTAGCTTCCCAAAGATCTGGAAGCAAGATGCTTTGGGGCCCAATTCGCCCTTTGGAAAGAAGCCTGCACGCTGTGCCTTTCAGCTCTAGGGCAATGTAGCACACCCAGAGCAGAAGTTCTACTTCAGCCAGATCAGGCCTTCAAAGAAATTGCGTTTCACAGGCCTTTGTAAGAGATGTTCCTGGTAGGCTTTAAGAGCACTGTGCAGAGCGAGTTGTTTCTTAGCTTCCCAAAGAGCTGGAAGCAAGATTCATTGGGGCCCAACTCGCCCTTTGGAAAGAAGCCTGCACGTTGTGCCTTTCCGCTCTAGGGCAATGTAGCACACGCAGAGCAGAAGTTCTACTTCAGCCAGATCAGGCCTGCAAAGAAACTGCGTTTCACAGGCCTTTGTAACAGATGTTCCCGGTAGGCTGTAAGAGCACTGTGCAGAGTGAGTTGTTTCTTAGCTTCCCAAAGAGCTGGAAGCAAGATGCTGTGTGGCCCAACTCGCCCTTGGAAAGAAGCCTGCACGTTGTGCCTTTCGGCTCTAGGGCAATGTAGCACACGCAGAGCAGAAGTTCTACTTCAGCCAGATCAGGCCTGCAAAGAAACTGCATTTTGCAGGCCTTTGTAAGTGATGTTCCGGTAGGCTGTAAGAGCACTGTGCAGATCGAGTTTTTTCTTATCTTCCCAAAGAGCTGGAAGCAAGATGCTTTGGGGCCCAACTCGCCCTTTGGAAAGAAGCCTGCACGTTGTTCCTTTCAGCTCTAGGGCAATGTAGCACACGCAGAGCAGCAGTTCTACTTCAGCCAGATCAGGCCTGCAAAGAAACAGCGTTTCACAGGCCTTTGTAAGAGGTGTACCCGGTAGGCTGTAAGAGCGCTGTGCAGAGCGAGTTGTTTCTTAGCTTCCCAAAGAGCTGCAAGCAAGATGCTTTGGGACCCAACTCGCCTTTTTGATACAAGCCTGCACGTTGTGCCTTTCAGCTCTAGGGCAATGTAGCACACGCAGAGCCGAAGTTCTACTTCAGCCAGATCAGGCCTGCAAGGAAACTGCCTTTCACATGCCTTTGTAAGTGATGTTCCAGTAGGCTGTAAGAGCACTGTGCAGAGCGAGTTGTTTCTTAGCTTCCCAAAGAGCTGGAAGCAAGATGCTTTGGGGCCCAACTCGCCCTTTGGAAAGAAGCCTTCACGTTGTGCCCTTCAGCTCTATGGCCGTGTAGCACACCCAGAGCAGAAGTTCTACTTCAGCCAGATCAGGCCTGCAAAGAAACTGCGTTTCACAGGCCTTTGTAAGAGATGTTCCCGGTAGGCTGTAAGAGCACTGTGCAGAGCGAGTTGTTTCTTAGCTTCCCAAAGAGCTGGAAGCAAGATGCTTTGGGACCCAACTCGCCCTTTGGATACAAGCCTGCACGTTGTGCCTTTCAGGTCTACGGCAATGTAGCACACGCAGAGCCGAAGTTCTACTTCAGCCAGATCAGGCCTGCAAGGAAACTGCCTTTCACATGCCTTTGTAAGTGATGTTCCGGTAGGCTGTAAGAGCACTGTGCAGAGCGAGTTGTTTCTTAGCTTCCCAAAGAGCTGGAAGCAAGATGCTTTGGGGCCAAACTCGCCCTTTGGATAGAATCCTGCACAGTGCGCCTTTCAGCACTAGGGCAATGTAGCACACGCAGAGCAGAAGTTCTACTTCAGCCAGATCAGGCCTGCAAAGAAACTGTGTTTCAGAGGCCTTTGTAAGAGATGTTCCCGGTAGGCTGTAAGAGCACTGTGCAGAGCAAGTTGTTTCTTAGCTTCCCAAAGATCTGGAAGCAAGATGCTTTGGGGCCCAACTCGCCCTTTGGAAAGAAGCCTGCACGCTGTGCCTTTCAGCTCTAGGGCAATGTAGCACACCCAGAGCAGAAGTTCTACTTCAGCCAGATCAGGCCTTCAAAGAAATTGCGTTTCACAGGCCTTTGTAAGAGATGTTCCTGGTAGGCTGTAAGAGCACTGTGCAGAGCGAGTTGTTTCTTAGCTTCCCAAAGAGCTGGAAGCAAGATTCATTGGGGCCCAACTCGCCCTTTGGAAAGAAGCCTGCACGTTGTGCCTTTCCGCTCTAGGGCAATGTAGCACACGGAGAGCAGAAGTTCTACTTCAGCCACATCAGGCCTGCAAAGAAACTGCGTTTCACAGGCCTTTGTAAGAGATGTTCCCGGTAGGCTGTAAGAGCACTGTGCAGAGCGAGTTGTTTCTTAGCTTCCCAAAGAGCTGGAAGCAAGATGCTTTGTGGCCCAACTCGCCCTTGGAAAGAAGCCTGCACGTTGTGCCTTTCGGCTCTAGGGCAATGTAGCACACGCAGAGCAGAAGTTCTACTTCAGCCAGATCAGGCCTGCAAAGAAACTGCATTTCGCAGGCCTTTGTAAGTGATGTTCCGGTAGGCTGTAAGAGCACTGTGCAGATCGAGTTTTTTCTTATCTTCCCAAAGAGCTGGAAGCAAGATGCTTTGGGGCCCAACTCGCCCTTTGGAAAGAAGCCTGCACGTTGTTCCTTTCAGCTCTAGGGCAATGTAGCACACGCAGAGCAGCAGTTCTACTTCAGCCAGATCAGGCCTGCAAAGAAACAGCGTTTCACAGGCGTTTGTAAGAGATGTACCCGGTAGGCTGTAAGAGCGCTGTGCAGAGCGAGTTGTTTCTTAGCTTCCCAAAGAGCTGCAAGCAAGATGCTTTGGGACCCAACTCGCCTTTTTGATACAAGCCTGCACGTTGTGCCTTTCAGCTCTAGGGCAATGTAGCACACGCAGAGCCGAAGTTCTACTTCAGCCAGATCAGGCCTGCAAGGAAACTGCCTTTCACATGCCTTTGTAAGTGATGTTCCAGTAGGCTGTAAGAGCACTGTGCAGAGCGAGTTGTTTCTTAGCTTCCCAAAGAGCTGGAAGCAAGATGCTTTTTGGCCCAACTCGCCCTTTGGAAAGAAGCCTTCACGTTGTGCCCTTCAGCTCTAGGGCCGTGTAGCACACCCAGAGCAGAAGTTCTACTTCAGCCAGATCAGGCCTGCAAAGAAACTGCGTTTCACAGGCCTTTGTAAGAGATGTTCCCGGTAGGCTGTAAGAGCACTGTGCAGAGCGAGTTGTTTCTTAGCTTCCCAAAGAGCTGGAAGCAAGATGCTTTGGGACCCAACTCGCCCTTTGGATACAAGCCTGCACGTTGTGCCTTTCAGGTCTACGGCAATGTAGCACACGCAGATCCGAAGTTCTACTTCAGCCAGATCAGGCCTGCAAGGAAACTGCCTTTCACATGCCTTTGTAAGTGATGTTCCGGTAGGCTGTAAGAGCACTGTGCAGAGCGAGTTGTTTCTTAGCTTCCCAAAGAGCTGGAAGCAAGATGCTTTGGGGCCCAACGCGCCCTTTGGAAAGAAGCCTGCACGTTGTGCCTGTCAGCTCTAGGTCAATGTAGCACACGCAGAGCAGAAGTTCTACTTAAGCCAGATCAGGCCTGCTAAGAAACTGCGTTTCACAGGCCTTTGTAAGAAATGTTCCCGGTAGACTGTAAGAGCACTGTGCAGAGCGAGTTGTTTCTTAGCTTCCCAAAGAGCTGGAAGCAAGATACTTTGGGGCCCATCTCGCCTTTTGGAAAGAAGCCTGCACGTTGTGCCTTTCAGCTCTAGGGCAGTGTAGCACACCCAGAGCAGAAGTTCTACTTCAGCCAGATCAGGCCTGCAAAGAAACTGCGTTTCACAGGCCTTTGTAAGAGATGTTCCCGGTAGGCTGTAAGAGCACTGTGCAGAGCGAGTTGTTTCTTAGCTTCCCAAAGAGCTGGAAGCAAGATGCTTTGTGGCCCAACTCGCCCTTTGGAAAGAAGCCTGCACGTTGTGCCTTTCAGCTCTAGGGCAATGTAGCACATGCAGAGCAGAAGTTCTACTTCAGCCAGATCAGGCCTGCAAAGAAACTGCGTTTCACAGGCCTTTGTAAGAGATGTTCCCGGTAGGCTGTAAGAGCACTGTGCAGAGCGAGTTGTTTCTTAGCTTCCCAAAGAGCTGGAAGCAAGATGCTTTGGGGCCCAACTCGCCCTTTGGAAAGAAGCCTGCACGTTGTGCCTTTCAGCTCTAGGGCAATGTAGCACACGCAGAGCAGAAGTTCTACTTCAGCCAGATCAGGCCTGCAAAGAAACTGCGTTTCACAGGCCTTTGTAACAGATGTTCCCGGTAGGCTGTAAGAGCACTGTGCAGAGCGAGTTGTTACTTAGCTTCCCAAAGAGCTGGAAGCAAGATGCTTTTTGGCCCAACTCGCCCTTTGGAAAGAAGCCTGCACGTTGTGCCTTTCTGCTCTAGGGCCGTGTACCACACTCAGAGCCAAAGTTCTACTTAAGCCAGATAAGGCCTGCAAGGAAACTGCCTTTCACATGCCTTTGTAAGTGATGTTCCGATAGGCTGTAAGAGCACTGTGCAGAGCGAGTTGTTTCTTAGCTTCCCAAAGAGCTGGAAGCAAGATGCTTTTTGGCCCAACTCGCCCTTTGGAAAGAAGCCTTCACGTTGTGCCTTTCAGCTCTAGGGCCGTGTAGCACACCCAGAGCAGAAGTTCTACTTCAGCCAGATCAGGCCTGCAAAGAAACTGCGTTTCAGAGGCCTTTGTAAGAGATGTTCCCGGTAGGCTGTAAGAGCACTGTGCAGAGCGAGTTGTTTCTTAGCTTCCCAAAGAGCTGGACGCAAGATGCTTTGGGGCCCAACTCGCCCTTTGGAAAGAAGCCTGCACGCTGTGCCTTTCAGCTCTAGGGCAATGTAGCACACCCAAAGCAGAAGTTCTACTTCAGCCAGATCAGGCCTGCAAAGAAACTGCGTTTCACAGGCCTTTGT
Organism: Equus caballus; assembly: GCF_041296265.1. Lineage (NCBI taxonomy): Eukaryota > Metazoa > Chordata > Mammalia > Perissodactyla > Equidae > Equus > Equus caballus. The sequence continues at coordinate 49,375,440 of NC_091688.1, read as the reverse complement.
AAGAGATGTTCCCGGTAGGCTGTAAGAGCACTGAGCAGAGCGAGTTGTTTGTCAGCTTCCCAAAGAGCTTGAAGCAAGACGCATTGGGGCCCAACTCGCCCTTTGGAAAGAAGCCTGCACGTTGTGCCTTTCAGCTCTAGGGCAATGTAGCACACGCAGAGCCGAAGTTCTACTTCAGCCAGATCAGGCCTGCAAGGAAACTGCCTTTCACATGCCTTTTGTAAGTGATGTTCCGGTAGGCTGTAAGAGCACTGTGCAGAGCGAGTTGTTTCTTAGCTTCCCAAAGAGCTGGAAGCAAGATGCTTTGGAGCCCAACTCGCCCTTTGGAAAGAAGCCTGCACGTTGTGCCTTTCAGCTCTAGGTCAATGTAGCACACGCAGAGCAGAAGTTCTACTTCAGCCAGATCAGGCCTGCAAAGAAACTGCGTTTCAGAGGCCTTTGTAAGAGATGTTCCCGGTAGGCTGTAAGAGCACTGTGCAGAGCGAGTTGTTTCTTAGCTTCCCAAAGAGCTGGAAGCAAGATGCTTTGGGGCCAAACTCGCCCTTTGGATAGAATCCTGCACAGTGCGCCTTTCAGCACTAGGGCAATGTAGCACACGCAGAGCAGAAGTTCTACTTCAGCCAGATCAGGCCTGCAAAGAAACTGCGTTTCAGAGGCCTTTGTAAGAGATGTTCCCGGTAGGCTGTAAGAGCACTGTGCAGAGCGAGTTGTTTCTTAGCTTCCCAAAGATCTGGAAGCAAGATGCTTTGGGGCCCAACTCGCCCTTTGGAAAGAAGCCTGCACGCTGTGCCTTTCAGCTCTAGGGCAATGTAGCACACCCAGAGCAGAAGTTCTACTTCAGCCAGATCAGGCCTTCAAAGAAATTGCATTTCACAGGCCTTTGTAAGAGATGTTCCTGGTAGGCTGTAAGAGCACTGTGCAGAGCGAGTTGTTTCTTAGCTTCCCAAAGAGCTGGAAGCAAGATTCATTGTGGCCCAACTCGCCCTTTGGAAAGAAGCCTGCACGTTGTGCCTTTCCGCTCTAGGGCAATGTAGCACACGCAGAGCAGAAGTTCTACTTCAGCCAGATCAGGCCTGCAAAGAAACTGCGTTTCACAGGCCTTTGTAAGAGATGTTCCCGGTAGGCTGTAAGAGCACTGTGCAGAGCGAGTTGTTTCTTAGCTTCCCAAAGAGCTGGAAGCAAGATGCTTTGTGGCCCAACTCGCCCTTGGAAAGAAGCCTGCACGTTGTGCCTTTCGGCTCTAGGGCAATGTAGCACACGCAGAGCAGAAGTTCTACTTCAGCCAGATCAGGCCTGCAAAGAAACTGCATTTCGCAGGCCTTTGTAAGTGATGTTCCGGTAGGCTGTAAGAGCACTGTGCAGATCGAGTTTTTTCTTATCTTCCCAAAGAGCTGGAAGAAAGATGCTTTGGGGCCCAACTCGCCCTTTGGAAAGAAGCCTGCACGTTGTTCCTTTCAGCTATAGGGCAATGTAGCACACGCAGAGCAGCAGTTCTACTTCAGCCAGATCAGGCCTGCAAAGAAACAGCGTTTCACAGGCCTTTGTAAGAGATGTACCCGGTAGGCTGTAAGAGCGCTGTGCAGAGCGAGTTGTTTCTTAGCTTCCCAAAGAGCTGCAAGCAAGATGCTTTGGGACCCAACTCGCCTTTTTGATACAAGCCTGCACGTTGTGCCTTTCAGCTCTAGGGCAATGTAGCACACGCAGAGCCGAAGTTCTACTTCAGCCAGATCAGGCCTGCAAGGAAACTGCCTTTCACATGCCTTTGTAAGTGATGTTCCAGTAGGCTGTAAGAGCACTGTGCAGAGCGAGTTGTTTCTTAGCTTCCCAAAGAGCTGGAAGCAAGATGCTTTGGGGCACAACGCGCCCTTTGGAAAGAAGCCTGCACGTTGTGCCTGTCAGCTCTAGGTCAATGTAGCACACGCAGAGCAGAAGTTCTACTTCAGCCAGATCAGGCCTGCTAAGAAACTGCGTTTCACAGGCCTTTGTAAGAAATGTTCCCGGTAGACAGTAAGAGCACTGTGCAGAGCGAGTTGTTTCTTAGCTTCCCAAAGAGCTGGAAGCAAGATACTTTGGGGCCCATCTCGCCTTTTGGAAAGAAGCCTGCACGTTGTGCCTTTCAGCTCTAGGGCAGGGTAGCACACCCAGAGCAGAAGTTCTACTTCAGCCAGATCAGGCCTGCAAAGAAACTGCGTTTCACAGGCCTTTGTAAGAGATGTTCCCGGTAGGCTGTAAGAGCACTGTGCAGAGCGAGTTGTTTCTTAGCTTCCCAAAGAGCTGGAAGCAAGATGCTTTGGGGCCCAACTCGCCCTTTGGAAAGAAGCCTGCACGTTGTGCCTTTCAGCTCTAGGGCGATGTAGCACACGCAGAGCAGAAGTTCTACTTCAGCCAGATCAGGCCTGCAAAGAAACTGCGTTTCACAGGCCTTTGTAAGAGATGTTCCCGGTAGGCTGTAAGAGCACTGTGCAGAGCGAGTTGTTTCTTAGCTTCCCAAAGAGCTGGAAGCAAGATGCTTTGGGGCCCAACTCGCCCTTTGGAAAGAAGCCTGCACGTTGTGCCTTTCAGCTCTAGGTCAATGTAGCACACGCAGAGCAGAAGTTCTACTTCAGCCAGATCAGGCCTGCAAAGAAACTGCGTTTCACAGGCCTTTGTAAGAGATGTTCCCGGTAGGCTGTAAGAGCACTGTGCAGAGCGAGTTGTTTCTTAGCTTCCCAAAGAGCTGGAAGCAAGATGCTTTGGGGCCCAACTCGCCCTTTGGAAAGAAGCCTGCACGTTGTTCCTTTCAGCTCTAGGGCAATGTAGCACACCCAGAGCAGAAGTTCTACTTCAGCCAGATCAGGCCTGCAAGGAAACTGCTTTTCAAATGCCTTTGTAAGTGATGTTCCGGTAGGCTGTAAGAGCACTGTGCAGAGCGAGTTGTTTCTTAGCTTCCCAAAGAGCTGGAAGCAAGATGCTTTGGGGCCCAACTCGCCCTTTGGAAAGAAGCCTGCACGTTGTGCCTTTCAGCTCTAGGGCAATGTAGCACACGCAAAGCAGAAGTTCTACTTCAGCCAGATCAGGCCTGCAAAGAAACTGCGTTTCACAGGCCTTTGTAAGAGATGTTCCCGGTAGGCTGTAAGAGCACTGTGCAGAGCGAGTTGTTTCTTAGCTTCCCAAAGAGCTGGAAGAAAGATGCTTTGGGGCCCAACTCGCCCTTTGGAAAGAAGCCTGCACGTTGTGCCTTTCAGCTCTAGGGCAATGTAGCACACGCAGAGCCGAAGTTCTACTTCAGCCAGATCAGGCCTGCAAGGAAACTGCCTTTCACATGCCTTTTGTAAGTGATGTTCCGGTAGGCTGTAAGAGCACTGTGCAGAGCGAGTTGTTTCTTAGCTTCCCAAAGAGCTGGAAGCAAGATGCTTTGGAGCCCAACTCGCCCTTTGGAAAGAAGCCTGCACGTTGTGCCTTTCAGCTCTAGGTCAATGTAGCACACGCAGAGGAGAAGTTCTACTTCAGCCAGATCAGGCCTGCAAAGAAACTGCGTTTCAGAGGCCTTTGTAAGAGATGTTCCCGGTAGGCTGTAAGAGCACTGTGTAGAGCGAGTTGTTTCTTAGCTTCCCAAAGAGCTGGAAGCAAGATGCTTTGGGGCCCAACTCGCCCTTTGGATAGAATCCTGCACAGTGCGCCTTTCAGCACTAGGGCAATGTAGCACACGCAGAGCAGAATTTCTACTTCAGCCAGATCAGGCCTGCAAAGAAACTGCGTTTCAGAGGCCTTTGTAAGAGATGTTCCCGGTAGGCTGTAAGAGCACTGTGCAGAGCGAGTTGTTTCTTAGCTTCCCAAAGATCTGGAAGCAAGATGCTTTGGGGCCCAACTCGCCCTTTGGAAAGAAGCCTGCACGCTGTGCCTTTCAGCTCTAGGGCAATGTAACACACCCAGAGCAGAAGTTCTACTTCAGCCAGATCAAGCCTTCAAAGAAATTGCGTTTCACAGGCCTTTGTAAGAGATGTTCCTTCTAGGCTGTAAGAGCACTGTGCAGAGCGAGTTGTTTCTTAGCTTCCCAAAGAGCTGGAAGCAAGATTCATTGGGGCCCAACTCGCCCTTTGGAAAGAAGCCTGCACGTTGTGCCTTTCCGCTCTAGGGCAATGTAGCACACGCAGAGCAGAAGTTCTACTTCAGCCAGATCAGACCTGCAAAGAAACTGCGTTTCACAGGCCTTTGTAAGAGATGTTCCCGGTAGGCTGTAAGAGCACTGTGCAGAGCGAGTTGTTTCTTAGCTTCCCAAAGAGCTGGAAGCAAGATGCTTTGTGGCCCAACTCGCTCTTGGAAAGAAGCCTGCACGTTGTGTCTTTCGGCTCTAGGGCAATGTAGCACACGCTGAGCAGAAGTTCTACTTCAGCCAGATCAGGCCTGCAAAGAAACTGCATTTCGCAGGCCTTTGTAAGTGATGTTCCGGTAGGCTGTAAGAGCACTGTGCAGATCGAGTTTTTTCTTATCTTCCCAAAGAGCTGGAAGCAAGATGCTTTGGGGCCCAACTCGCCCTTTGGAAAGAAGACTGCACGTTGTGCCTTTCAGCTCTAGGGCAATGTAGCACACGCAGAGCAGCAGTTCTACTTCAGCCAGATCAGGCCTGCAAAGAAACAGCGTTTCACAGGCCTTTGTAAGAGATGTACCCGGTAGGCTGTAAGAGCGCTGTGCAGAGCGCGTTGTTTCTTAGCTTCCCAAAGAGCTGCAAGCAAGATGCTTTGGGGCCCAACTCGCCCTTTGGAAAGAAGCCTGCACGTTGTGCCTTTCAGCTCTAGGGCAATGTAGCACACGCAAAGCAGAAGTTCTACTTCAGCCAGATCAGGCCTGCAAAGAAACTGCGTTTCACAGGCCTTTGTAAGAGATGTTCCCGGTAGGCTGTAAGAGCACTGTGCAGAGCGAGTTGTTTCTTAGCTTCCCAAAGAGCTGGAAGAAAGATGCTTTGGGGCCCAACTCGCCCTTTGGAAAGAAGCCTGCACGTTGTGCCTTTCAGCTCTAGGGCAATGTAGCACACGCAGAGCCGAAGTTCTACTTCAGCCAGATCAGGCCTGCAAGGAAACTGCCTTTCACATGCCTTTTGTAAGTGATGTTCCGGTAGGCTGTAAGAGCACTGTGCAGAGCGAGTTGTTTCTTAGCTTCCCAAAGAGCTGGAAGCAAGATGCTTTGGAGCCCAACTCGCCCTTTGGAAAGAAGCCTGCACGTTGTGCCTTTCAGCTCTAGGTCAATGTAGCACACGCAGAGGAGAAGTTCTACTTCAGCCAGATCAGGCCTGCAAAGAAACTGCGTTTCAGAGGCCTTTGTAAGAGATGTTCCCGGTAGGCTGTAAGAGCACTGTGCAGAGCGAGTTGTTTCTTAGCTTCCCAAAGAGCTGGAAGCAAGATGCTTTGGGGCCAAACTCGCCCTTTGGATAGAATCCTGCACAGTGCGCCTTTCAGCACTAGGGCAATGTAGCACACGCAGAGCAGAATTTCTACTTCAGCCAGATCAGGCCTGCAAAGAAACTGCGTTTCAGAGGCCTTTGTAAGAGATGTTCCCGGTAGGTTGTAAGAGCACTGTGCAGAGCGAGTTGTTTCTTAGCTTCCCAAAGATCTGGAAGCAAGATGCTTTGGGGCCCAACTCGCCCTTCGGAAAGAAGCCTGCACGCTGTGCCTTTCAGCTCTAGGGCAATGTAACACACCCAGAGCAGAAGTTCTACTTCAGCCAGATCAAGCCTTCAAAGAAATTGCGTTTCACAGGCCTTTGTAAGAGATGTTCCTTCTAGGCTGTAAGAGCACTGTGCAGAGCGAGTTGTTTCTTAGCTTCCCAAAGAGCTGGAAGCAAGATTCATTGGGGCCCAACTCGCCCTTTGGAAAGAAGCCTGCACGTTGTGCCTTTCCGCTCTAGGGCAATGTAGCACACGCAGAGCAGAAGTTCTACTTCAGCCAGATCAGACCTGCAAAGAAACTGCGTTTCACAGGCCTTTGTAAGTGATGTTCCCGGTAGGCTGTAAGAGCACTGTGCAGAGCGAGTTGTTTCTTAGCTTCCCAAAGAGCTGGAAGCAAGATGCTTTGTGGCCCAACTCGCCCTTGGAAAGAAGCCTGCACGTTGTGCCTTTCGGCTCTAGGGCAATGTAGCACACGCTGAGCAGAAGTTCTACTTCAGCCAGATCAGGCCTGCAAAGAAACTGCATTTCGCAGGCCTTTGTAAGTGATGTTCCGGTAGGCTGTAAGAGCACTGTGCAGATCGAGTTTTTTCTTATCTTCCCAAAGAGCTGGAAGCAAGATGCTTTGGGGCCCAACTCGCCCTTTGGAAAGAAGCCTGCACGTTGTGCCTTTCAGCTCTAGGGCAATGTAGCACACGCAGAGCAGCAGTTCTACTTCAGCCAGATCAGGCCTGCAAAGAAACAGCGTTTCACAGGCCTTTGTAAGAGATGTACCCGGTAGGCTGTAAGAGCGCTGTGCAGAGCGCGTTGTTTCTTAGCTTCCCAAAGAGCTGCAAGCAAGATGCTTTGGGACCCAACTCGCCTTTTTGATACAAGCCTGCACGTTGTGCCTTTCAGCTCTAGGGCAATGTAGCACACGCAGAGCCGAAGTTCTACTTCAGCCAGATCAGGCCTGCAAGGAAACTGCCTTTCACATGCCTTTGTAAGTGATGTTCCAGTAGACTGTAAGAGCACTGTGCAGAGCGAGTTGTTTCTTAGCTTCCCAAAGAGCTGGAAGCAAGATGCTTTGGGGCCCAACTCGCCCTTTGGAAAGAAGCCTTCACGTTGTGCCCTTCAGCTCTAGGGCCGTGTAGCACACCCAGAGCAGAAGTTCTACTTCAGCCAGATCAGGCCTGCAAAGAAACTGCGTTTCACAGGCATTTGTAAGAGATGTTCCCGGTAGGCTGTAAGAGCACTGTGCAGAGCGAGTTGTTTCTTAGCTTCCCAAAGAGCTGGAAGCAAGATGCTGTGGGGCCCAACTCGCCCTTTGGAAAGAAGCCTGCACGTTGTGCCTTTCCGCTCTAGGGCAATGTAGCACACGCAGAGCCGAAGTTCTACTTCAGCCAGATCAGGCCTGCACGGAAACTGCCTTTCACATGCCTTTTTAAGTGATGTTCCGGTAGGCTGTAAGAGCACTGTGCAGAGCGAGTTGTTTCTTAGTTTCCCAAAGAGCTGGAAGCAAGGTTCTTTGGGGCCCAACTCGCCTTTTGGAAAGAAGCCTGCACGTTGTGCCTTTCAGCTCTAGGTCAATGTAGCACACCCAGAGCAGAAGTTCTACTTCAGCCAGATCAGGCCTGCAAAGAAACTGCGTTTCACAGGCCTTTGTAAGAGATGTTGCCGGTAGGCTGTAAGAGCACTGTGCAGAGCGAGTTGTTTCTTAGCTTCCCAAAGAGCTGGAAGCAAGATGCTTTGGGGCCCAACACGCCCTTTGGATAGAAGCCTGCACGTTGCGCCTTCCAGCACTAGGGCAATGTAGCACACGCAGAGCAGAAGTTCTACTTCAGCCAGATCAGGCCTTCAAAGAAACTGCGTATCACAGGCCTTTGTAAGAGATGTTCCCGGTAGGCTGTAAGAGCACTGTGCAGAGCGAGTTGTTTCTTAGCTTCCCAAAGAGCTGGAAGCAAGATTCATTGGGGCCCAACTCGCCCTTTGGAAAGAAGCCTGCACGTTGTGCCTTTCCGCTCTAGGGCAATGTAGCATACGCAGAGCAGAAGTTCTACTTCAGCCAGATCAGGCCTGCAAAGAAACTGCGTTTCACAGGCCTTTGTAAGAGATGTTGCCGGTAGGCTGTAAGAGCACTGTGCAGAGCGAGTTGTTTCTTAGCTTCCCAAAGAGCTGGAAGCAAGATGCTTTGGGACCCAACTCGCCCTTTGGATACAAGCCTGCACGTTGTGCCTTTCAGGTCTAGGGCAATGTAGCACACGCAGAGCCGAAGTTCTACTTCAGCCAGATCAGGCCTGCAAGGAAACTGCCTTTCACATGCCTTTGTAAGTGATGTTCCGGTAGGCTGTAAGAGCACTGTGCAGAGCGAGTTGTTTCTTAGCTTCCCAAAGAGCTGGAAGCAAGATGCTTTGGGGCCCAACGCGCCCTTTGGAAAGAAGCCTGCACGTTGTGCCTGTCAGCTCTAGGTCAATGTAGCACACGCAGAGCAGAAGTTCTACTTCAGCCACATCAGGCCTGCTAAGAAACTGCGTTTCACAGGCCTTTGTAAGAAATGTTCCCGGTAGACTGTAAGAGCACTGTGCAGAGCGAGTTGTTTCTTAGATTCCCAAAGAGCTGGAAGCAAGATACTTTGGGGCCCATCTCGCCTTTTGGAAAGAAGCCTGCACGTTGTGCCTTTCAGCTCTAGGGCAGTGTAGCACACCCAGAGCAGAAGTTCTACTTCAGCCAGATCAGGCCTTCAAAGAAACTGCGTTTCACAGGCCTTTGTAAGAGATGTTCCCGGTAGGCTGTAAGAGCACTGTGCAGAGCGAGTTGTTTCGTAGCTTCCCAAAGAACTGGAAGAAAGATTCATTGGGGCCCAACTCGCCCTTTGGAAAGAAGCCTGCACGTTGTGCCTTTCGGCTCAAGGGCAATGTAGCACACCCAGAGCAGAAGTTCTACTTCAGCCAGATCAGGCCTGCAAAGAAACTGCGTTTCACAGGCCTTTGTAAGAGATGTTCCCGGTAGGCTGTAAGAGCACTGTGCAGAGCGAGTTGTTTCTTAGCTTCCCAAAGAGCTGGAAGCAAGATGCTTTGGGGCCCAACTCGCCCTTGGAAAGAAGCCTGCACGTTGTGCCTTTCGGCTCTAGGGCAATGTAGCACACCCAGAGCCGAAGTTCTACTTCAGCCAGATCAGGCCTGCAAGGAAACTGCCTTTCACATGCCTTTGTAAGTGATGTTCCGGTAGGCTGTAAGAGCACTGTGCAGAGCGATTTGTTTCTTAGCTTCCCAAAGAGCTGGAAGCAAGATGCTTTGGGGCCAAACTCTCCTTTGGAAATAAGCCTGCACGTTGTGCCTTTCAGCTCTAGGTCAATGTAGCACACGCAGAGCAGAAGTTCTACTTCAGCCAGATCAGGCCTGCAAAGAAACTGCGTTTCACAGGCCTTTGTAAGAGATGTTCCCAGTAGGCTGTAAGAGCACTGCGCAGAGCGAGTTGTTTCTTAGCTTCCCAAAGAGCTGGAAGCAAGATGCTTTCGGGCCCAACTCGTCCTTTAGAAAGAAGCCTGCACGTTGTTCCTTTCAGCTCTAGGGCAATGTAGCACACCCAGAGCAGAAGTTCTACTTCAGCCAGATCAGGCCTGCAAGGAAACTGCTTTTCAAATGCCTTTGTAAGTGATGTTCCGGTAGGCTGTAAGAGCACTGTGCAGAGCGAGTTGTTTCTTAGCTTCCCAAAGAGCTGGAAGCAAGATGCTTTGGGGCCCAACTCGCCCTTTGGAAAGAAGCCTGCACGTTGTGCCTTTCAGCTCTAGGGCAATGTAGCACACGCAGAGCAGAAGTTCTACTTCAGCCAGATCAGGCCTTGAAAGAAACTGCGTTTCACAGGCCTTTGTAAGAGATGTTCCCGGTAGGCTGTAAGAGCACTGTGCAGAGCGAGTTGTTTCTTAGCTTCCCAAAGAGCTGGAAGAAAGATGCTTTGGGGCCCAACTCGCACTTTGGAAAGAAGCCTGCACGTTGTGCCTTTCCGCCTAGGGCAATGTAGCACACGCAGAGCAGAAGTTCTACTTCAGCCAGATCAGGCCTGCAAAGAAAATGCGTTTCACAGGCCTTTGTAATAGATGCTCCCGGTAGGCTGTAAGAGCACTTTGCAGAGCGAGTTGTTTGTTAGCTTCCCAAAGAGCTGGACGCAAGATGCTTTGGGGCCCAACTCGCCCTTTGGAAAGAAGCCTGCACGTTGTGCCTTTCCGCTGTAGGGCAATGTAGCACACCCAGAGCAGAAGTTCTACTTCAGACAGATCAGGCCTGCAAAGAAACTGCGTTTCACAGGCATTTGTAAGAGATGTTCCCGGTAGGCTGTAAGAGCACTGTGCAGAGCGAGTTGTTTCTTAGCTTCCCAAAGAGCTAGAAGCAAGATGCTTTGGGGCCCAACTCGCCCTTTGGAAAGAAGCCTGCACGTTGTGACTTTCAGCTCTAGGGCAATGTAGCACACCCAAAGCAGAAGTTCTACTTCAGCCAGATCAGGCCTGCAAAGAAACTGCGTTTCACAGGCATTTGTAAGAGATGTTCCCGGTAGGCTGTAAGAGCACTGTGCAGAGCGAGTTGTTTCGTAGCTTCCCAAAGAACTGAAAGCAAGATGCTTTGGGGCCCAACTCGCCCTTTGGAAAGAAGCCTGCACGTTGTGCCTTTCAGCTCTAGGTCAATGTAGCACACACAGAGCAGAAGTTCTACTTCAGCCCGATAAGGCCTGCAAAGAAACTGCGTTTCACAGGCCTTTGTAAGAGATGTTGCCGGTAGGCTGTAAGAGCACTGTGCAGAGCGAGTTGTTTCTTAGCTTCCCAAAGAGCTGGAAGCAAGATGCTTTTTGGCCCAACTCGCCCTTTGGAAAGAAGCCTGCACGTTGTGCCTTTCAGCTCTAGGGCCGTGTACCACACTCAGAGCCGAAGTTCTACTTCAGCCAGATCAGGCCTGCAAGGAAACTGCCTTTCACATGCCTTTGTAAGTGATGTTCCGGTAGGCTGTAAGAGCACTGTGCAGAGCGATTTGTTTCTTAGCTTCCCAAAGAGCTGGAAGCAAGATGCTTTGGGGCCAAACTCTCCTTTGGAAATAAGCCTGCACGTTGTGCCTTTCAGCTCTAGGTCAATGTAGCACACGCAGAGCAGAAGTTCTACTTCAGCCAGATCAGGCCTGCAAAGAAACTGCGTTTCACAGGCCTTTGTAAGAGATGTTCCCAGTAGGCTGTAAGAGCACTGCGCAGAGCGAGTTGTTTCTTAGCTTCCCAAAGAGCTGGAAGCAAGATGCTTTCGGGCCCAACTCGTCCTTTAGAAAGAAGCCTGCACGTTGTTCCTTTCAGCTCTAGGGCAATGTAGCACACCCAGAGCAGAAGTTCTACTTCAGCCAGATCAGGCCTGCAAGGAAACTGCTTTTCAAATGCCTTTGTAAGTGATGTTCCGGTAGGCTGTAAGAGCACTGTGCAGAGCGAGTTGTTTCTTAGCTTCCCAAAGAGCTGGAAGCAAGATGCTTTGGGGCCCAACTCGCCCTTTGGAAAGAAGCCTGCACGTTGTGCCTTTCAGCTCTAGGGCAATGTAGCACACGCAGAGCAGAAGTTCTACTTCAGCCAGATCAGGCCTGCAAAGAAACTGCGTTTCACAGGCCTTTGTAAGAGATGTTCCCGGTAGGGTGTAAGAGCACTGTGCAGAGCGAGTTGTTTCTTAGCTTCCCAAAGAGCTGGAAGAAAGATGCTTTGGGGCCCAACTCGCACTTTGGAAAGAAGCCTGCACGTTGTGCCTTTCCGCTCTAGGGCAATGTAGCACACGCAGAGCAGAAGTTCTACTTCAGCCAGATCAGGCCTGCAAGGAAACTGCGTTTCACATGCCTTTGTAAGTGATGTTCCGGTAGGCTGTAAGAGCACTGTGCAGAGCGAGTTGTTTCTTAGCTTCCCAAAGAGCTGGAAGCAAGATGCTTTGGGGCCCAACTCGCCCTTTGGAAAGAAGCCTGCACGTTGTGCCTGTCAGCTCTAGGTCAATGTAGCACACGCAGAGCAGAAGTTCTACTTCAGCCAGATCAGGCCTGCTAAGAAACTGTGTTTCACAGGCCTTTGTAAGAAATGTTCCCGGTAGACTGTAAGAGCACTGTGCAGAGCGAGTTGTTTCTTAGCTTCCCAAAGAGCTGGAAGCAAGATGCTTTGGGGCCCATCTCGCCTTTTGGAAAGAAGCCTGCACGTTGTGCCTTTCAGCTCTAGGGCAGTGTAGCACACCCAGAGCAGAAGTTCTACTTCAGCCAGATCAGGCCTTCAAAGAAACTGCGTTTCACAGGCCTTTGTAAGAGATGTTCCCGGTAGGCTGTAAGAGCACTGTGCAGAGCGAGTTGTTTCTTAGCTTCCCAAAGAGCTGGAAGAAAGATTCATTGGGGCCCAACTCGCCCTTTGGAAAGAAGCCTGCACGTTGTGCCTTTCGGCTCAAGGGCAATGTAGCACACGCAGAGCAGAAGTTCTACTTCAGCCAGATCAGGCCTGCAAAGAAACTGCGTTTCACAGGCCTTTGTAAGAGATGTTCCCGGTAGGCTGTAAGAGCACTGTGCAGAGCGAGTTGTTTCTTAGCTTCCCAAAGAGCTGGAAGCAAGATGCTTTGGGGCCCAACTCGCCCTTGGAAAGAAGCCTGCACGTTGTGCCTTTCAGCTCTAGGGCAATGTAGCACACCCAGAGCAGAAGTTCTACTTCAGCCAGATCAGGCCTGCAAAGAAACTGCTTTTCACAGGCCTTTGTAAGTCGTGTTCCGGTAGGCTGTAAGAGCACTGTGCAGAGCGAGTTGTTTCTTAGCTTCCCAAAGAGCTGGAAGCAAGATGCTTTGGGGCCCAACTCGCCCTTTGGAAGGAAGCCTGCACGTTGTGCCTTTCGGCTCTAGGGCAATGTAGCAGACCCAGAGCAGAAGTTCTACTTCAGCCAGATCAGGCCTGCAAAGAACCTGCATTTCACATGCCTTTGTAAGTCGTGTTCCGGTAGGCTGTAAGAGCACTGTGCCGAGCGAGTTGTTTCTTAGCTTCCCAAAGAGCTGGAAGCAAGATGCTTTGGGGCCCAACAAGCCCTTTGGAAAGAAGCCTACACGTTGTGCCTTTCCGCTCTAGGGCAATGTAGCACACGCAGAGCAGAAATTCTACTTCAGCCAGATCAGGCCTGCAAAGAAAATGCGTTTCACAGGCCTTTGTAATAGATGTTCCCGGTAGGCTGTAAGAGCACTTTGCAGAGCGAGTTGTTTGTTAGCTTCCCAAAGAGCTGGACGCAAGATGCTTTGGGGCCCAACTCGCCCTTTGGAAAGAAGCCTGCACGTTGTGCCTTTCCGCTCTAGGGCAATGTAGCACAACCAGAGCAGAAGTTCTACTTCAGCCAGATCAGGCCTGCAAAGAAACTGCTTTTCACAGGCCTTTGTAATTCGTGTTCCGGTAGGCTGTAAGAGCACTGTGCAGAGCGAGTTGTTTCTTAGCTTCCCAAAGAGCTGGAAGCAAGATGCTTTGGGGCCCAACTCGCCCTTGGAAAGAAGCCTGCACGTTGTGCCTTTCAGCTCTAGGGCAATGTAGCACACCCAGAGCAGAAGTTCTACTTCAGCCAGATCAGGCCTGCAAAGAAACTGCTTTTCACAGGCCTTTGTAAGTCGTGTTCCGGTAGGCTGTAAGAGCACTGTGCAGAGCGAGTTGTTTCTTAGCTTCCCAAAGAGCTGGAAGCAAGATGCTTTGGGGCCCAACTCGCCCTTGGAAAGAAGCCTGCACGTTGTGCCTTTCGGCTCTAGGGCAATGTAGCAGACCCAGAGCAGAAGTTCTACTTCAGCCAGATCAGGCCTGCAAAGAACCTGCATTTCACATGCCTTTGTAAGTCGTGTTCCGGTAGGCTGTAAGAGCACTGTGCAGAGCGAGTTGTTTCTTAGCTTCCCAAAGAGCTGGAAGAAAGATGTTTTGGGGCCCAACTCGCCCTTTGGAAAGAAGCCTGCACGTTGTGCCTTTCCGCCTAGGGCAATGTAGCACACGCAGAGCAGAAGTTCTACTTCAGCCAGATCAGGCCTGCAAAGAAAATGCGTTTCACAGGCCTTTGTAATAGATGCTCCCGGTAGGCTGTAAGAGCACTTTGCAGAGCGAGTTGTTTGTTAGCTTCCCAAAGAGCTGGACGCAAGATGCTTTGGGGCCCAACTCGCCCTTTGGAAAGAAGCCTGCACGTTGTGCCTTTCCGCTGTAGGGCAATGTAGCACACCCAGAGCAGAAGTTCTACTTCAGACAGATCAGGCCTGCAAAGAAACTGCGTTTCACAGGCATTTGTAAGAGATGTTCCCGGTAGGCTGTAAGAGCACTGTGCAGAGCGAGTTGTTTCTTAGCTTCCCAAAGAGCTGGAAGCAAGATGCTTTGGGGCCTAACTCGCCCTTTGGAAAGAAGCCTGCACGTTGTGCCTCTCAGCTCTAGGGCAATGTAGCACACGCAGAGCAGAAGTTCTACTTCAGCCAGATCAGGCCTGCAAAGAAACTGCGTTTCACAGGCCTTTGTAAGAGATGTTCCCGGTAGGCTGTAAGAGCACTGTGCAGAGCGAGTTGTTTCTTAGCTTCCCAAAGAGCTGGAAGCAAGATGCTTTGGGGCCCAACTCGCCCTTTGGACACAAGATTGCACGTTGTGCCTTTCAGCTCTAGGGCAATGTAGCACACGCAGAGCCGAAGTTCTACTTCAGCCAGATTAGGCCTGCAAGGAAACTGCCTTTCACATGCCTTTGTAAGTGATGTTCCGATAGGCTGTAAGAGCACTGTGCAGAGCGAGTTGTTTCTTAGCTTCCCAAAGAGCTGGAAGCAAGATGCTTTTTGGCCCAACTCGCCCTTTGGAAAGAAGCCTTCACGTTGTGCCTTTCAGCTCTAGGGCCGTGTAGCACACCCAGAGCAGAAGTTCTACTTCAGCCAGATCAGGCCTGCAAAGAAACTGCGTTTCAGAGGCCTTTGTAAGAGATGTTCCCGGTAGGCTCTAAGAGCACTGAGCAGAGCGAGTTGTTTGTCAGCTTCCCAAAGAGCTTGAAGCAAGACGCATTGGGGCCCAACTCGCCCTTTGGAAAGAAGCCTGCACGTTGTGCCTTTCAGCTCTAGGGCAATGTAGCACACGCAGAGCTGAAGTTCTACTTCAGCCAGATCAGGCCTGCAAGGAAACTGCCTTTCACATGCCTTTTGTAAGTGATGTTCCGGTAGGCTGTAAGAGCACTGTGCAGAGCGAGTTGTTTCTTAGCTTCCCAAAGAGCTGGAAGCAAGATGCTTTGCGGCCCAACTCGCCCTTTGGAAAGAAGCCTGCACGTTGTTCCTTTCAGCTCTAGGGCAATGTAGCACACCCAGAGCAGAAGTTCTACTTCAGCCAGATCAGGCCTGCAAAGAAACTGCGTTTCACAGGCATTTGTAAGAGATGTTCCCGGTAGGCTGTAAGAGCACTGTGCAGAGCGAGTTGTTTCGTAGCTTCCCAAAGAACTGAAAGCAAGATGCTTTGGGGCCCAACTCGCCCTTTGGAAAGAAGCCTGCACGTTGTGCCTTTCAGCTCTAGGTCAATGTAGCACACACAGAGCAGAAGTTCTACTTCAGCCAGATCAGGCCTGCAAAGAAACTGCGTTTCACAGGCCTTTGTAAGAGATGTTGCCGGTAGGCTGTAAGAGCACTGTGCAGAGCGAGTTGTTTCTTAGCTTCCCAAAGAGCTGGAAGCAAGATGCTTTTTGGCCCAACTCGCCCTTTGGAAAGAAGCCTGCACGTTGTGCCTTTCAGCTCTAGGGCCGTGTACCACACTCAGAGCCGAAGTTCTACTTCAGCCAGATCAGGCCTGCAAGGAAACTGCCTTTCACATGCCTTTGTAAGTGATGTTCCGGTAGGCTGTAAGAGCACTGTGCAGAGCGATTTGTTTCTTAGCTTCCCAAAGAGCTGGAAGCAAGATGCTTTGGGGCCAAACTCTCCTTTGGAAATAAGCCTGCACGTTGTGCCTTTCAGCTCTAGGTCAATGTAGCACACGCAGAGCAGAAGTTCTACTTCAGCCAGATCAGGCCTGCAAAGAAACTGCGTTTCACAGGCCTTTGTAAGAGATGTTCCCAGTAGGCTGTAAGAGCACTGCGCAGAGCGAGTTGTTTCTTAGCTTCCCAAAGAGCTGGAAGCAAGATGCTTTCGGGCCCAACTCGTCCTTTAGAAAGAAGCCTGCACGTTGTTCCTTTCAGCTCTAGGGCAATGTAGCACACCCAGAGCAGAAGTTCTACTTCAGCCAGATCAGGCCTGCAAGGAAACTGCTTTTCAAATGCCTTTGTAAGTGATGTTCCGGTAGGCTGTAAGAGCACTGTGCAGAGCGAGTTGTTTCTTAGCTTCCCAAAGAGCTGGAAGCAAGATGCTTTGGGGCCCAACTCGCCCTTTGGAAAGAAGCCTGCACGTTGTGCCTTTCAGCTCTAGGGCAATGTAGCACACGCAGAGCAGAAGTTCTACTTCAGCCAGATCAGGCCTTGAAAGAAACTGCGTTTCACAGGCCTTTGTAAGAGATGTTCCCGGTAGGCTGTAAGAGCACTGTGCAGAGCGAGTTGTTTCTTAGCTTCCCAAAGAGCTGGAAGAAAGATGCTTTGGGGCCCAACTCGCACTTTGGAAAGAAGCCTGCACGTTGCGCCTTTCCGCTCTAGGGCAATGTAGCACACGCAGAGCAGAAGTTCTACTTCAGCCAGATCAGGCCTGCAAGGAAACTGCCTTTCACATGCCTTTGTAAGTGATGTTCCGGTAGGCTGTAAGAGCACTGTGCAGAGCGAGTTGTTTCTTAGCTTCCCAAAGAGCTGGAAGCAAGATGCTTTGGGGCCCAACTCGCCCTTTGGAAAGAAGCCTGCACGTTGTGCCTGTCAGCTCTAGGTCAATGTAGCACACGCAGAGCAGAAGTTCTACTTCAGCCAGATCAGGCCTGCTAAGAAACTGTGTTTCACAGGCCTTTGTAAGAAATGTTCCCGGTAGACTGTAAGAGCACTGTGCAGAGCGAGTTGTTTCTTAGCTTCCCAAAGAGCTGGAAGCAAGATGCTTTGGGGCCCATCTCGCCTTTTGGAAAGAAGCCTGCACGTTGTGCCTTTCAGCTCTAGGGCAGTGTAGCACACCCAGAGCAGAAGTTCTACTTCAGCCAGATCAGGCCTTCAAAGAAACTGCGTTTCACAGGCCTTTGTAAGAGATGTTCCCGGTAGGCTGTAAGAGCACTGTGCAGAGCGAGTTGTTTCTTAGCTTCCCAAAGAGCTGGAAGAAAGATTCATTGGGGCCCAACTCGCCCTTTGGAAAGAAGCCTGCACGTTGTGCCTTTCGGCTCAAGGGCAATGTAGCACACGCAGAGCAGAAGTTCTACTTCAGCCAGATCAGGCCTGCAAAGAAACTGCGTTTCACAGGCCTTTGTAAGAGATGTTCCCGGTAGGCTGTAAGAGCACTGTGCAGAGCGAGTTGTTTCTTAGCTTCCCAAAGAGCTGGAAGCAAGATGCTTTGGGGCCCAACTCGCCCTTGGAAAGAAGCCTGCACGTTGTGCCTTTCAGCTCTAGGGCAATGTAGCACACCCAGAGCAGAAGTTCTACTTCAGCCAGATCAGGCCTGCAAAGAAACTGCTTTTCACAGGCCTTTGTAAGTCGTGTTCCGGTAGGCTGTAAGAGCACTGTGCAGAGCGAGTTGTTTCTTAGCTTCCCAAAGAGCTGGAAGCAAGATGCTTTGGGGCCCAACTCGCCCTTTGGAAAGAAGCCTGCACGTTGTGCCTTTCGGCTCTAGGGCAATGTAGCAGACCCAGAGCAGAAGTTCTACTTCAGCCAGATCAGGCCTGCAAAGAACCTGCATTTCACATGCCTTTGTAAGTCGTGTTCCGGTAGGCTGTAAGAGCACTGTGCCGAGCGAGTTGTTTCTTAGCTTCCCAAAGAGCTGGAAGCAAGATGCTTTGGGGCCCAACAAGCCCTTTGGAAAGAAGCCTACACGTTGTGCCTTTCCGCTCTAGGGCAATGTAGCACACGCAGAGCAGAAATTCTACTTCAGCCAGATCAGGCCTGCAAAGAAAATGCGTTTCACAGGCCTTTGTAATAGATGTTCCCGGTAGGCTGTAAGAGCACTTTGCAGAGCGAGTTGTTTGTTAGCTTCCCAAAGAGCTGGACGCAAGATGCTTTGGGGCCCAACTCGCCCTTTGGAAAGAAGCCTGCACGTTGTGCCTTTCCGCTCTAGGGCAATGTAGCACAACCAGAGCAGAAGTTCTACTTCAGCCAGATCAGGCCTGCAAAGAAACTGCTTTTCACAGGCCTTTGTAATTCGTGTTCCGGTAGGCTGTAAGAGCACTGTGCAGAGCGAGTTGTTTCTTAGCTTCCCAAAGAGCTGGAAGCAAGATGCTTTGGGGCCCAACTCGCCCTTGGAAAGAAGCCTGCACGTTGTGCCTTTCAGCTCTAGGGCAATGTAGCACACCCAGAGCAGAAGTTCTACTTCAGCCAGATCAGGCCTGCAAAGAAACTGCTTTTCACAGGCCTTTGTAAGTCGTGTTCCGGTAGGCTGTAAGAGCACTGTGCAGAGCGAGTTGTTTCTTAGCTTCCCAAAGAGCTGGAAGCAAGATGCTTTGGGGCCCAACTCGCCCTTGGAAAGAAGCCTGCACGTTGTGCCTTTCGGCTCTAGGGCAATGTAGCAGACCCAGAGCAGAAGTTCTACTTCAGCCAGATCAGGCCTGCAAAGAACCTGCATTTCACATGCCTTTGTAAGTCGTGTTCCGGTGGGCTGTAAGAGCACTGTGCAGAGCGAGTTGTTTCTTAGCTTCCCAAAGAGCTGGAAGAAAGATGTTTTGGGGCCCAACTCGCCCTTTGGAAAGAAGCCTGCACGTTGTGCCTTTCCGCCTAGGGCAATGTAGCACACGCAGAGCAGAAGTTCTACTTCAGCCAGATCAGGCCTGCAAAGAAAATGCGTTTCACAGGCCTTTGTAATAGATGCTCCCGGTAGGCTGTAAGAGCACTTTGCAGAGCGAGTTGTTTGTTAGCTTCCCAAAGAGCTGGACGCAAGATGCTTTGGGGCCCAACTCGCCCTTTGGAAAGAAGCCTGCACGTTGTGCCTTTCCGCTGTAGGGCAATGTAGCACACCCAGAGCAGAAGTTCTACTTCAGACAGATCAGGCCTGCAAAGAAACTGCGTTTCACAGGCATTTGTAAGAGATGTTCCCGGTAGGCTGTAAGAGCACTGTGCAGAGCGAGTTGTTTCTTAGCTTCCCAAAGAGCTGGAAGCAAGATGCTTTGGGGCCTAACTCGCCCTTTGGAAAGAAGCCTGCACGTTGTGCCTCTCAGCTCTAGGGCAATGTAGCACACGCAGAGCAGAAGTTCTACTTCAGCCAGATCAGGCCTGCAAAGAAACTGCGTTTCACAGGCCTTTGTAAGAGATGTTCCCGGTAGGCTGTAAGAGCACTGTGCAGAGCGAGTTGTTTCTTAGCTTCCCAAAGAGCTGGAAGCAAGATGCTTTGGGGCCCAACTCGCCCTTTGGACACAAGATTGCACGTTGTGCCTTTCAGCTCTAGGGCAATGTAGCACACGCAGAGCCGAAGTTCTACTTCAGCCAGATTAGGCCTGCAAGGAAACTGCCTTTCACATGCCTTTGTAAGTGATGTTCCGATAGGCTGTAAGAGCACTGTGCAGAGCGAGTTGTTTCTTAGCTTCCCAAAGAGCTGGAAGCAAGATGCTTTTTGGCCCAACTCGCCCTTTGGAAAGAAGCCTTCACGTTGTGCCTTTCAGCTCTAGGGCCGTGTAGCACACCCAGAGCAGAAGTTCTACTTCAGCCAGATCAGGCCTGCAAAGAAACTGCGTTTCAGAGGCCTTTGTAAGAGATGTTCCCGGTAGGCTCTAAGAGCACTGAGCAGAGCGAGTTGTTTGTCAGCTTCCCAAAGAGCTTGAAGCAAGACGCATTGGGGCCCAACTCGCCCTTTGGAAAGAAGCCTGCACGTTGTGCCTTTCAGCTCTAGGGCAATGTAGCACACGCAGAGCTGAAGTTCTACTTCAGCCAGATCAGGCCTGCAAGGAAACTGCCTTTCACATGCCTTTTGTAAGTGATGTTCCGGTAGGCTGTAAGAGCACTGTGCAGAGCGAGTTGTTTCTTAGCTTCCCAAAGAGCTGGAAGCAAGATGCTTTGCGGCCCAACTCGCCCTTTGGAAAGAAGCCTGCACGTTGTTCCTTTCAGCTCTAGGGCAATGTAGCACACCCAGAGCAGAAGTTCTACTTCAGACAGATCAGGCCTGCAAAGAAACTCCGTTTCACAGGCCTTTGTAAGAGATGTTCCCGGTAGGCTGTAAGAGCACTGTGCAGAGCGAGTTGTTTCTTAGCTTCCCAAAGAGCTGGAAGCAAGACGCTTTGGGGCCTAACTCGCCCTTTGGAACGAAGCCTGCACGTTGTGCCTTTCAGCTCTAGGTCAATGTAGCACACGCAGAGCAGAAGTTCTACTTCAGCCAGATCAGGCCTGCAAAGAAACTCCGTTTCACAGGCCTTTGTAAGAGATGTTCCCGGTAGGCTGTAAGAGCACTGTGCAGAGCGAGTTGTTTCTTAGCTTCCCAAAGAGCTGGAAGCAAGA
Source organism: Equus caballus (assembly GCF_041296265.1). Classification (NCBI taxonomy): domain Eukaryota; kingdom Metazoa; phylum Chordata; class Mammalia; order Perissodactyla; family Equidae; genus Equus; species Equus caballus. The sequence continues at coordinate 49,355,294 of NC_091688.1, read as the reverse complement.
TTCATTGGGGCCCAACTCGCCCTTTGGAAAGAAGCCTGCACGTTGTGCCTTTCTGCACTAGGGCAATGTAGCACACGCAGAGCAGAAGTTCTACTTCAGCCAGATCAGGCCTGCAAAGAAACTGCGTTTCACAGGCCTTTGTAAGAGATGTTCCCGGTAGGCTGTAAGAGCACTGTGCAGAGCGAGTTGTTTCTTAGCTTCCCAAAGAGCTGGAAGCAAGATGCTTTGGGGCCCAACTCGCCCTTGGAAAGAAGCCTGCACGTTGTGCCTTTCGGCTCTAGGGCAATGTAGCAGACCCAGAGCAGAAGTTCTACTTCAGCCAGATCAGGCCTGCAAAGAAACTGCATTTGACAGGCCATAGTAAGTGATGTTCCGGTAGGCTGTAAGAGCACTGTGCAGAGCGAGTTGTTTCTTAGCTTCCCAAAGAGCTGGAAGCAAGATGCTTTGGGGCCTAACTCGCCCATTGGAAAGAAGCCTGCACGTTGTGACTTTCAGCTCTAGGGCAATGTAGCACACGCAGAGCAGAAGTTCTACTTCAGTCAGATCAGGCCTGCAAAGAAACTGCGTTTCACAGGCCTTTGTAAGAGATGTTCCCGGTAGGCTGTAAGAGCACTGTGCAGAGCGAGTTGTTTCTTAGCTTCCCAAAGAGCTGGAAGCAAGATGCTTTGGGGCCCAACTCGCCCTTTGGAAAGAAGCCTGCACGTTGTGCCTTTCCGCTCTAGGGCAATGTAGCACACGCAGAGCAGAAGTTCTACTTCAGCCAGATCAGGCCTGCAAAGAAAATGCGTTTCACAGGCCTTTGTAAGAGATGTTCCCGGTAGGCTGTAAGAGCACTTTGCAGAGCGAGTTGTTTGTTAGCTTCCCAAAGAGCTGGACGCAAGATGCTTTGGGGCCCAACTCGCCCTTTGGAAAGAAGCCTGCACATTGTGCCTTTCCGCTCTAGGGCAAAGTAGCACACCCAGAGCAGAAGTTCTACTTCAGCCAGATCAGGCCTGCAAAGAAACTGCGTTTCACAGGGCTTTGTAAGTGATGTTCCCGGTAGGCTGTAAGAGCACTTTGCAGAGTGAGTTGTTTCTTAGCTTCCCAAAGAGCTGGAAGCAAGATGCTTTGGGGCATAACTCGCCCTTTGGATACAAGCCTGCACGTTGTGCCTTTCAGCTCTAGGGCAATGTAGCACACGCAGAGCCGAAGTTCTACTTCAGCCACATCAGGCCTGCAAAGAAAGTGTGTTTCACAGGCATTTGTAAGAGATGTTCCCGGTAGGCTGTAAGAGCACTGTGCAGAGCGAGTTGTTTCTTAGCTTCCCAAAGAGCTGGAAGCAAGATGCATTGGGGCCCAACTCGCCATTTGGAAAGAAGCCTGAACGTTGTGCCTTTCAGCTCTAGGGCAATGTAGCACACGCAGAGCAGAAGTTCTACTTCAGCCACATCAGGCCTGCAAAGAAACTGCGTGTCACAAGCCTGTGTAAGAGATGTTCCCGGTAGGTTGTATGAGCACTGTGCAGAGCGAGTTGTTTCTTAGCTTCCCAAAGAGCTAGAAGCAAGATGCTTTGGGGCCCAACTCGCCCTTTGGAAAGAAGCCTGCACGTTGTGCCTTTCAGCTCTAGGGCAATGTAGCACACCCAGAGCAGAAGTTCTACTTCAGCCAGATCAGGCCTGCAAAGAAACTGCGTTTCACAGGCATTTGTAAGAGATGTTCCCGGTAGGCTGTAAGAGCACTGTGCAGAGCGAGTTGTTTCGTAGCTTCCCAAAGAACTGGAAGCAAGATGCTTTGGGGCCCAACTCGCCCTTTGGAAAGAAGCCTGCACGTTGTGCCTTTCAGCTCTAGGTCAATCTAGCACACACAGAGCAGAAGTTCTACTTCAGCCAGATCAGGCCTGCAAAGAAACTGCGTTTCACAGGCCTTTGTAAGAGATGTTCCCGGTAGGCTGTAAGAGCACTGTGCAGAGCGAGTTGTTTCTTAGCATCCCAAAGTGCTCGAAGCAAGATGCTTTTTGGCCCAACTCGCCCTTTGTAAAGAAGCCTTCACGTTGTGGCTTTCAGCTCTAGGGCCGTGTAGCACACCCAGAGCAGAAGTTCTACTTCAGCCAGATCAGGCCTGCAAAGAAACTGTGTTTCACAGGCCTTTGTAAGAGATGTTGCCGGTACGCTGTAAGAACACTGTGCAGAGCGAGTTGTTTCTTAGCTTCCCAAAGAGCTGGATGCAAGATGCTTTGGGGCCCAACTCGCCATTTGGAAAGAAGCCTGCACGTTGTGCCTTTCAGCTCTAGGTCAATGTAGCACACGCAGAGCAGAAGTTCTACTTCAGCCAGATCAGGCCTGCAAAGAAACTGCGTTTCACAGGCCTTTGTAAGAGATGTTCCCGGTAGGCTGTAAGAGCACTGTGCAGAGCGAGTTGTTTCTTAGCTTCCCAAAGAGCTGGAAGCAAGATGCTATGGGGCATAACTCGCCCTTTGGAAAGAAGCCTGCACGTTGTGCCTTTCAGCTCTAGGGCAATGTAGCACACCCAGAGCAGAAGTTCTACTTCAGACAGATCAGGCCTGCAAAGAAACTCCGTTTCACAGGCCTTTGTAAGAGATGTTCCCGGTAGGCTGTAAGAGCACTGTGCAGAGCGAGTTGTTTCTTAGCTTCCCAAAGAGCCGGAAGCAAGACGCTTTGGGGCCTAACTCGCCCTTTGGAACGAAGCCTGCACGTTGTGCCTTTCAGCTCTAGGGCAATGTAGCACACGCAGAGCAGAAGTTCTACTTCAGCCAGATCAGGCCTGCAAAGAAACTCCGTTTCACAGGCCTTTGTAAGAGATGTTCCCGGTAGGCTTTAAGAGCACTGTGCAGAGCGAGTTGTTTGTTAGCTTCCCAAAGGGCTGGAAGCAAGATTCATTGGGGCCCAACTCGCCCTTTGGAAAGAAGCCTGCACGTTCTGCCTTTCTGCATTAGGGCAATGTAGCACACGCAGAGCAGAAGTTCTACTTCAGCCAGATCAGGCCTGCAAAGAAACTGCGTTTCAGAGGCCTTTGTAAGAGATGTTCCCGGTAGGCTGTAAGAGCACTGTGCAGAGCGAGTTGTTTCTTAGCTTCCCAAAGAGCTGGAAGCAAGATGCTTTGGGGCCCAACTCGCCCTTGGAAAGAAGCCTGCACGTTGTGCCTTTCGGCTCTAGGGCAATGTAGCAGACCCAGAGCAGAAGTTCTACTTCAGCCAGATCAGGCCTGCAAAGAAACTGCATTTGACAGGCCATAGTAAGTCATGTTCCGGTAGGCAGTAAGAGCACTGTGCAGAGCGAGTTGTTTCTTAGCTTCCCAAAGAGCTGGAAGCAAGATGCTTTGGGGTCTAACTCGCCCTTTGGAAAGAAGCCTGCACGTTGTGCCTCTCAGCTCTAGGGCAATGTAGCACACGCAGAGCAGAAGTTCTACTTCAGCCAGATCAGGCCTGCAAAGAAACTGCGTTTCACAGGCCTTTGTAAGAGATGTTCCCGGTAGGCTGTAAGAGCACTGTGCAGAGCGAGTTGTTTCTTAGCTTCCCAAAGAGCTGGAAGCAAGATGCTTTGGGGCCCAACTCGCCCTTTGGACACAAGATTGCACGTTGTGCCTTTCAGCTCTAGGGCAATGTAGCACACGCAGAGCAGAAGTTCTACTTCAGCCAGATTAGGCCTGCAAGGAAACTGCCTTTCACATGCCTTTGTAAGTGATGTTCCGATAGGCTGTAAGAGCACTGTGCAGAGCGAGTTGTTTCTTAGCTTCCCAAAGAGCTGGAAGCAAGATGCTTTTTGGCCCAACTCGCCCTTTGGAAAGAAGCCTTCACGTTGTGCCTTTCAGCTCTAGGGCCGTGTAGCACACCCAGAGCAGAAGTTCTACTTCAGCCAGATCAGGCCTGCAAAGAAACTGCGTTTCAGAGGCCTTTGTAAGAGATGTTCCCGGTAGGCTGTAAGAGCACTGAGCAGAGCGAGTTGTTTGTCAGCTTCCCAAAGAGCTTGAAGCAAGACGCATTGGGGCCCAACTCGCCCTTTGGAAAGAAGCCTGCACGTTGTGCCTTTCAGCTCTAGGGCAATGTAGCACACGCAGAGCTGAAGTTCTACTTCAGCCAGATCAGGCCTGCAAGGAAACTGCCTTTCACATGCCTTTTGTAAGTGATGTTCCGGTAGGCTGTAAGAGCACTGTGCAGAGCGAGTTGTTTCTTAGCTTCCCAAAGAGCTGGAAGCAAGATGCTTTGCGGCCCAACTCGCCCTTTGGAAAGAAGCCTGCACGTTGTTCCTTTCAGCTCTAGGGCAATGTAGCACACCCAGAGCAGAAGTTCTACTTCAGACAGATCAGGCCTGCAAAGAAACTGCGTTTCACAGGCCTTTGTAAGAGATGTTCCCGGTAGGCTGTAAGAGCACTGTGCAGAGCGAGTTGTTTCTTAGCTTCCCAAAGAGCTGGAAGCAAGACGCTTTGGGGCCTAACTCGCCCTTTGGAACGAAGCCTGCACGTTGTGCCTTTCAGCTCTAGGTCAATGTAGCACACGCAGAGCAGAAGTTCTACTTCAGCCAGATCAGGCCTGCAAAGAAACTCCGTTTCACTGGCCTTTGTAAGAGATGTTCCCGGTAGGCTGTAAGAGCACTGTGCAGAGCGAGTTGTTTGTTAGCTTCCCAAAGAGCTGGAAGCAAGATTCATTGGGGCCCAACTCGCCCTTTGGAAAGAAGCCTGCACGTTGTGCCTTTCTGCACTAGGGCAATGTAGCACACGCAGAGCAGAAGTTATACTTCAGCCAGATCAGGCCTGCAAAGAAAATGCGTTTCACAGGCCTTTGTAATAGATGTTCCCGGTAGGCTGTAAGAGCACTTTGCAGAGCGAGTTGTTTCTTAGCTTCCCAAAGAGCTGGACGCAAGATGCTTTGGGGCCCAACTCGCCCTTTGGAAAGAAGCCTGCACATTGTGCCTTTCCGCTCTAGGGCAAAGTAGCACACCCAGAGCAGAAGTTCTACTTCAGCCAGATCAGGCCTGCAAAGAAACTGCGTTTCACAGGGCTTTGTAAGTGATGTTCCCGGTAGGCTGTAAGAGCACTTTGCAGAGTGAGCTGTTTCTTAGCTTCCCAAAGAGCTGGAAGCAAGATGCTTTGGGGCATAACTCGCCCTTTGGATACAAGCCTGCACGTTGTGCCTTTCAGCTCTAGGGCAATGTAGCACACGCAGAGCAGAAGTTCTACTTCAGCCACATCAGGCCTGCAAAGAAAGTGTGTTTCACAGGCATTTGTAAGAGATGTTCCCGGTAGGCTGTAAGAGCACTGTGCAGAGCGAGTTGTTTCTTAGCTTCCCAAAGAGCTGGAAGCAAGATGCATTGGGGCCCAACTCGCCATTTGGAAAGAAGCCTGAACGTTGTGCCTTTCAGCTCTAGGGCAATGTAGCACACGCAGAGCAGAAGTTCTACTTCAGCCACATCAGGCCTGCAAAGAAACTGCGTGTCACAAGCCTGTGTAAGAGATGTTCCCGGTAGGTTGTATGAGCACTGTGCAGAGCGAGTTGTTTCTTAGCTTCCCAAAGAGCTAGAAGCAAGATGCTTTGGGGCCCAACTCTCCCTTTGGAAAGAAGCCTGCACGTTGTGCCTTTCAGCTCTAGGGCAATGTAGCACACCCAGAGCAGAAGTTCTACTTCAGCCAGATCAGGCCTGCAAAGAAACTGCGTTTCACAGGCATTTGTAAGAGAAGTTCCCGGTAGGCTGTAAGAGCACTGTGCAGAGCGAGTTTTTTCGTAGCTTCCCAAAGAACTGGAAGCAAGATGCTTTGGGGCCCAACTCGCCCTTTGGAAAGAAGCCTGCACGTTGTGCCTTTCAGCTCTAGGTCAATCTAGCACACACAGAGCAGAAGTTCTACTTCAGCCAGATCAGGCCTGCAAAGAAACTGCGTTTCACAGGCCTTTGTAAGAGATGTTCCCGGTAGGCTGTAAGAGCACTGTGCAGAGTGAGTTGTTTCTTAGCATCCCAAAGTGCTGGAAGCAAGATGCTTTTTGGCCCAACTCGCCCTTTGTAAAGAAGCCTTCACGTTGTGGCTTTCAGCTCTAGGGCCGTGTAGCACACCCAGAGCAGAAGTTCTACTTCAGCCAGATCAGGCCTGCAAAGAAACTGTGTTCCACAGGCCTTTGTAAGAGATGTTGCCGGTACGCTGTAAGAACACTGTGCAGAGCGAGTTGTTTCTTAGCTTCCCAAAGAGCTGGAAGCAAGATGCTTTGGGGCCCAACTGGCCCTTTGGAAAGAAGCCTGCACGTTGTGCCTTTCAGCTCTAGGTCAATGTAGCACACGCAGAGCAGAAGTTCTACTTCAGCCAGATCAGGCCTGCAAAGAAACTGCGTTTCACAGGCCTTTGTAAGAGATGTTCCCGGTAGGCTGTAAGAGCACTGTGCAGAGCGAGTTGTTTCTTAGCTTCCCAAAGAGCTGGAAGCAAGACGCTTTGGGGCCTAACTCGCCCTTTGGAATGAAGCCTGCACGTTGAGCCTTTCAGCTCTAGGGCAATGCAGCACACGCAGAGCAGAAGTTCTACTTCAGCCAGATCAGGCCTGCAAAGAAACTGCGTTTCACAGGCCTTTGTAAGAGATGTTCCCGGTAGGCTGTAAGAGCACTGTGCAGAGCGAGTTGTTTGTTAGCTTCCCAAAGAGCTGGAAGCAAGATTCATTGGGGACCAACTCGCCCTTTGGAAAGAAGCCTGCACGTTGTGCCTTTCTGCACTAGGGCAATGTAGCACACGCAGAGCAGAAGGTCTACTTCAGCCAGATCAGGCCTGCAAAGAAACTGCGTTTCACAGGCCTTTGTAAGAGATGTTCCCGGTAGGCTGTAAGAGCACTGTGCAGAGCGAGTTGTTTCTTAGCTTCCCAAAGAGCTGGAAGCAAGATGCTTTGGGGCCCAACTCGCCCTTGGAAAGAAGCCTGCACGTTGTGCCTTTCGGCTCTAGGGTAATGTAGCAGACCCAGAGCAGAAGTTCTACTTCAGCCAGATCAGGCCTGCAAAGAAACTGCATTTGACAGGCCATAGTAAGTGATGTTCCTGTAGGCTGTAAGAGCACTGTGCAGAGCGAGTTGTTTCTTAGCTTCCCAAAGAGCTGGAAGCAAGATGCTTTGGGGCCCAACTCGCCCTTTGGAAAGAAGCCTTCACGTTGTGCCCTTCAGCTCTAGGGCCGTGTAGCACACCCAGAGCAGAAGTTCTACTTCAGCCAGATCAGGCCTGCAAAGAAACTGCGTTTCACAGGCCTTTGTAAGAGATGTTCCCGGTAGGCTGTAAGAGCACTGTGCAGAGCGAGTTGTTTCTTAGCTTCCCAAAGAGCTGGATGCAAGATGCTTTGGGGCCCAACTCGCCATTTGGAAAGAAGCCTGCACGTTGTGCCTTTCAGCTCTAGGTCAATGTAGCACACGCAGAGCAGAAGTTCTACTTCAGCCAGATCAGGCCTGCAAAGAAACTGCGTTTCACAGGCCTTTGTAAGAGATGTTCCCGGTAGGCTGTAAGAGCACTGTGCAGAGCGAGTTGTTTCTTAGCTTCCCAAAGAGCTGGAAGCAAGATGTTATGGGGCATAACTCGCCCTTTGGAAAGAAGCCTGCACGTTGTGCCTTTCAGCTCTAGGGCAATGTAGCACACCCAGAGCAGAAGTTCTACTTCAGCCAGATCAGGCCTGCAAAGAAACTGCGTTTCACAGGCCTTTGTAAGAGATGTTCCCGGTAGGCTGTAAGAGCACTGTGCAGAGCGAGTTGTTTCTTAGCTTCCCAAAGAGCTGGAAGCAAGATGCTTTGGGGCCCAACTCGCCCTTTGGACACAAGATTGCACGTTGTGCCTTTCAGCTCTAGGGCAATGTAGCACACGCAGAGCCGAAGTTCTACTTCAGCCAGATTAGGCCTGCAAGGAAACTGCCTTTCACATGCCTTTGTAAGTGATGTTCCGATAGGCTGTAAGAGCACTGTGCAGAGCGAGTTGTTTCTTAGCTTCCCAAAGAGCTGGAAGCAAGATGCTTTTTGGCCCAACTCGCCCTTTGGAAAGAAGCCTTCACGTTGTGCCTTTCAGCTCTAGGGCCGTGTAGCACACGCAGAGCAGAAGTTCTACTTCAGCCAGATCAGGCCTGCAAAGAAACTGCGTTTCAGAGGCCTTTGTAAGAGATGTTCCCGGTAGGCTGTAAGAGCACTGTGCAGAGCGAGTTGTTTCTTAGCTTCCCAAAGATCTGGAAGCAAGATGCTTTGGGGCCCAACTCGCCCTTTGGAAAGAAGCCTGCACGCTGTGCCTTTCAGCTCTACGGCAATGTAGCACACCCAAAGCAGAAGTTCTACTTCAGCCAGATCAGGCCTGCAAAGAAACTGCGTTTCACAGGCCTTTGTAAGAGATGTTCCCGGTAGGCTGTAAGAGCACTGAGCAGAGCGAGTTGTTTGTCAGCTTCCCAAAGAGCTTGAAGCAAGACGCATTGGGGCCCAACTCGCCCTTTGGAAAGAAGCCTGACGTTGTGCCTTTCAGCTCTAGGGCAATGTACCACACGCAGAGCCGAAGTTCTACTTCAGCCAGATCAGGCCTGCAAGGAAACTGCCTTTCACAAGCCTTTTGTAAGTGATGTTCCGGTAGGCTGTAAGAGCACTGTGCAGAGCGAGTTGTTTCTTAGCTTCCCAAAGAGCTGGAAGCAAGATGCTTTGGAGCCCAACTCGCCCTTTGGAAAGAAGCCTGCACGTTGTGCCTTTCAGCTCTAGGTCAATGTAGCACACGCAGAGCAGAAGTTCTACTTCAGCCAGATCAGGCCTGCAAAGAAACTGCGTTTCAGAGGCCTTTGTAAGAGATGTTCCCGGTAGGCTGTAAGAGCACTGTGCAGAGCGAGTTGTTTCTTAGCTTCCCAAAGAGCTGGAAGCAAGATGCTTTGGGGCCAAACTCGCCCTTTGGATAGAATCCTGCACAGTACGCCTTTCAGCACTAGGGCAATGTAGCACACGCAGAGCAGAAGTTCTACTTCAGCCAGATCAGGCCTGCAAAGAAACTGCGTTTCAGAGGCCTTTGTAAGAGATGTTCCCGGTAGGCTGTAAGAGCACTGTGCAGAGCGAGTTGTTTCTTAGCTTCCCAAAGATCTGGAAGCAAGATGCTTTGGGGCCCAATTCGCCCTTTGGAAAGAAGCCTGCACGCTGTGCCTTTCAGCTCTAGGGCAATGTAGCACACCCAGAGCAGAAGTTCTACTTCAGCCAGATCAGGCCTTCAAAGAAATTGCGTTTCACAGGCCTTTGTAAGAGATGTTCCTGGTAGGCTTTAAGAGCACTGTGCAGAGCGAGTTGTTTCTTAGCTTCCCAAAGAGCTGGAAGCAAGATTCATTGGGGCCCAACTCGCCCTTTGGAAAGAAGCCTGCACGTTGTGCCTTTCCGCTCTAGGGCAATGTAGCACACGCAGAGCAGAAGTTCTACTTCAGCCAGATCAGGCCTGCAAAGAAACTGCGTTTCACAGGCCTTTGTAACAGATGTTCCCGGTAGGCTGTAAGAGCACTGTGCAGAGTGAGTTGTTTCTTAGCTTCCCAAAGAGCTGGAAGCAAGATGCTGTGTGGCCCAACTCGCCCTTGGAAAGAAGCCTGCACGTTGTGCCTTTCGGCTCTAGGGCAATGTAGCACACGCAGAGCAGAAGTTCTACTTCAGCCAGATCAGGCCTGCAAAGAAACTGCATTTCGCAGGCCTTTGTAAGTGATGTTCCGGTAGGCTGTAAGAGCACTGTGCAGATCGAGTTTTTTCTTATCTTCCCAAAGAGCTGGAAGCAAGATGCTTTGTGGCCCAACTCGCCCTTTGGAAAGAAGCCTGCACGTTGTTCCTTTCAGCTCTAGGGCAATGTAGCACACGCAGAGCAGCAGTTCTACTTCAGCCAGATCAGGCCTGCAAAGAAACAGCGTTTCACAGGCCTTTGTAAGAGGTGTACCCGGTAGGCTGTAAGAGCGCTGTGCAGAGCGAGTTGTTTCTTAGCTTCCCAAAGAGCTGCAAGCAAGATGCTTTGGGACGCAACTCGCCTTTTTGATACAAGCCTGCACGTTGTGCCTTTCAGCTCTAGGGCAATGTAGCACACGCAGAGCCGAAGTTCTACTTCAGCCAGATCAGGCCTGCAAGGAAACTGCCTTTCACATGCCTTTGTAAGTGATGTTCCAGTAGGCTGTAAGAGCACTGTGCAGAGCGAGTTGTTTCTTAGCTTCCCAAAGAGCTGGAAGCAAGATGCTTTGGGGCCCAACTCGCCCTTTGGAAAGAAGCCTTCACGTTGTGCCCTTCAGCTCTAGGGCCGTGTAGCACACCCAGAGCAGAAGTTCTACTTCAGCCAGATCAGGCCTGCAAAGAAACTGCGTTTCACAGGCCTTTGTAAGAGATGTTCCCGGTAGGCTGTAAGAGCACTGTGCAGAGCGAGTTGTTTCTTAGCTTCCCAAAGAGCTGGAAGCAAGATGCTTTGGGACCCAACTCGCCCTTTGGATACAAGCCTGCACGTTGTGCCTTTCAGGTCTACGGCAATGTAGCACACGCAGAGCCGAAGTTCTACTTCAGCCAGATCAGGCCTGCAAGGAAACTGCCTTTCACATGCCTTTGTAAGTGATGTTCCGGTAGGCTGTAAGAGCACTGTGCAGAGCGAGTTGTTTCTTAGCTTCCCAAAGAGCTGGAAGCAAGATGCTTTGGGGCCCAACGCGCCCTTTGGAAAGAAGCCTGCACGTTGTGCCTGTCAGCTCTAGGGCAATGTAGCACACGCAGAGCAGAAGTTCTACTTCAGCCAGATCAGGCCTGCTAAGAAACTGCGTTTCACAGGCCTTTGTAAGAAATGTTCCCGGTAGACTGTAAGAGCACTGTGCAGAGCGAGTTGTTTCTTAGCTTCCCAAAGAGCTGGAAGCAAGATACTTTGGGGCCCATCTCGCCATTTGGAAAGAAGCCTGCACGTTGTGCCTTTCAGCTCTAGGGCAATGTAGCACACGCAGAGCCGAAGTTCTACTTCAGCCAGATTAGGCCTGCAAGGAAACTGCCTTTCACATGCCTTTGTAAGTGATGTTCCGATAGGCTGTAAGAGCACTGTGCAGAGCGAGTTGTTTCTTAGCTTCCCAAAGAGCTGGAAGCAAGATGCTTTTTGGCCCAACTCGCCCTTTGGAAAGAAGCCTTCACGTTGTGCCTTTCAGCTCTAGGGCCGTGTAGCACACCCAGAGCAGAAGTTCTACTTCAGCCAGATCAGGCCTGCAAAGAAACTGCGTTTCAGAGGCCTTTGTAAGAGATGTTCCCGGTAGGCTGTAAGAGCACTGTGCAGAGCGAGTTGTTTCTTAGCTTCCCAAAGAGCTGGAAGCAAGATGCTTTGGGGCCAAACTCGCCCTTTGGATAGAATCCTGCACAGTGCGCCTTTCAGCACTAGGGCAATGTAGCACACGCAGAGCAGAAGTTCTACTTCAGCCAGATCAGGCCTGCAAAGAAACTGTGTTTCAGAGGCCTTTGTAAGAGATGTTCCCGGTAGGCTGTAAGAGCACTGTGCAGAGCGAGTTGTTTCTTAGCTTCCCAAAGAGCTGGACGCAAGATGCTTTGGGGCCCAACTCGCCCTTTGGAAAGAAGCCTGCACGCTGTGCCTTTCAGCTCTAGGGCAATGTAGCACACCCAAAGCAGAAGTTCTACTTCAGCCAGATCAGGCCTGCAAAGAAACTGCGTTTCACAGGCCTTTGTAAGAGATGTTCCCGGTAGGCTGTAAGAGCACTGAGCAGAGCGAGTTGTTTGTCAGCTTCCCAAAGAGCTTGAAGCAAGACGCATTGGGGCCCAACTCGCCCTTTGGAAAGAAGCCTGCACGTTGTGCCTTTCAGCTCTAGGGCAATGTAGCACACGCAGAGCCGAAGTTCTACTTCAGCCAGATCAGGCCTGCAAGGAAACTGCCTTTCACATGCCTTTTGTAAGTGATGTTCCGGTAGGCTGTAAGAGCACTGTGCAGAGCGAGTTGTTTCTTAGCTTCCCAAAGAGCTGGAAGCAAGATGCTTTGGAGCCCAACTCGCCCTTTGGAAAGAAGCCTGCACGTTGTGCCTTTCAGCTCTAGGTCAATGTAGCACACGCAGAGCAGAAGTTCTACTTCAGCCAGATCAGGCCTGCAAAGAAACTGCGTTTCAGAGGCCTTTGTAAGAGATGTTCCCGGTAGGCTGTAAGAGCACTGTGCAGAGCGAGTTGTTTCTTAGCTTCCCAAAGAGCTGGAAGCAAGATGCTTTGGGGCCAAACTCGCCCTTTGGATAGAATCCTGCACAGTGCGCCTTTCAGCACTAGGGCAATGTAGCACACGCAGAGCAGAAGTTCTACTTCAGCCAGATCAGGCCTGCAAAGAAACTGCGTTTCAGAGGCCTTTGTAAGAGATGTTCCCGGTAGGCTGTAAGAGCACTGTGCAGAGCGAGTTGTTTCTTAGCTTCCCAAAGATCTGGAAGCAAGATGCTTTGGGGCCCAACTCGCCCTTTGGAAAGAAGCCTGCACGCTGTGCCTTTCAGCTCTAGGGCAATGTAGCACACCCAGAGCAGAAGTTCTACTTCAGCCAGATCAGGCCTTCAAAGAAATTGCATTTCACAGGCCTTTGTAAGAGATGTTCCTGGTAGGCTGTAAGAGCACTGTGCAGAGCGAGTTGTTTCTTAGCTTCCCAAAGAGCTGGAAGCAAGATTCATTGTGGCCCAACTCGCCCTTTGGAAAGAAGCCTGCACGTTGTGCCTTTCCGCTCTAGGGCAATGTAGCACACGCAGAGCAGAAGTTCTACTTCAGCCAGATCAGGCCTGCAAAGAAACTGCGTTTCACAGGCCTTTGTAAGAGATGTTCCCGGTAGGCTGTAAGAGCACTGTGCAGAGCGAGTTGTTTCTTAGCTTCCCAAAGAGCTGGAAGCAAGATGCTTTGTGGCCCAACTCGCCCTTGGAAAGAAGCCTGCACGTTGTGCCTTTCGGCTCTAGGGCAATGTAGCACACGCAGAGCAGAAGTTCTACTTCAGGCAGATCAGGCCTGCAAAGAAACTGCATTTCGCAGGCCTTTGTAAGTGATGTTCCGGTAGGCTGTAAGAGCACTGTGCAGATCGAGTTTTTTCTTATCTTCCCAAAGAGCTGGAAGAAAGATGCTTTGGGGCCCAACTCGCCCTTTGGAAAGAAGCCTGCACGTTGTTCCTTTCAGCTCTAGGGCAATGTAGCACACGCAGAGCAGCAGTTCTACTTCAGCCAGATCAGGCCTGCAAAGAAACAGCGTTTCACAGGCCTTTGTAAGAGATGTACCCGGTAGGCTGTAAGAGCGCTGTGCAGAGCGAGTTGTTTCTTAGCTTCCCAAAGAGCTGCAAGCAAGATGCTTTGGGACCCAACTCGCCTTTTTGATACAAGCCTGCACGTTGTGCCTTTCAGCTCTAGGGCAATGTAGCACACGCAGAGCCGAAGTTCTACTTCAGCCAGATCAGGCCTGCAAGGAAACTGCCTTTCACATGCCTTTGTAAGTGATGTTCCAGTAGGCTGTAAGAGCACTGTGCAGAGCGAGTTGTTTCTTAGCTTCCCAAAGAGCTGGAAGCAAGATGCTTTGGGGCACAACGCGCCCTTTGGAAAGAAGCCTGCACGTTGTGCCTGTCAGCTCTAGGTCAATGTAGCACACGCAGAGCAGAAGTTCTACTTCAGCCAGATCAGGCCTGCTAAGAAACTGCGTTTCACAGGCCTTTGTAAGAAATGTTCCCGGTAGACAGTAAGAGCACTGTGCAGAGCGAGTTGTTTCTTAGCTTCCCAAAGAGCTGGAAGCAAGATACTTTGGGGCCCATCTCGCCTTTTGGAAAGAAGCCTGCACGTTGTGCCTTTCAGCTCTAGGGCAGTGTAGCACACCCAGAGCAGAAGTTCTACTTCAGCCAGATCAGGCCTGCAAAGAAACTGCGTTTCACAGGCCTTTGTAAGAGATGTTCCCGGTAGGCTGTAAGAGCACTGTGCAGAGCGAGTTGTTTCTTAGCTTCCCAAAGAGCTGGAAGCAAGATGCTTTGGGGCCCAACTCGCCCTTTGGAAAGAAGCCTGCACGTTGTGCCTTTCAGCTCTAGGGCGATGTAGCACACGCAGAGCAGAAGTTCTACTTCAGCCAGATCAGGCCTGCAAAGAAACTGCGTTTCACAGGCCTTTGTAAGAGATGTTCCCGGTAGGCTGTAAGAGCACTGTGCAGAGCGAGTTGTTTCTTAGCTTCCCAAAGAGCTGGAAGCAAGATGCTTTGGGGCCCAACTCGCCCTTTGGAAAGAAGCCTGCACGTTGTGCCTTTCAGCTCTAGGGCAATGTAGCACACGCAGAGCAGAAGTTCTACTTCAGCCAGATCAGGCCTGCAAAGAAACTGCGTTTCACAGGGCTTTGTAAGTGATGTTCCCGGTAGGCTGTAAGAGCACTGTGCAGAGTGAGTTGTTTCTTAGCTTCCCAAGGAGCTGGAAGCAAGATGCTTTGGGGCATAACTCGCCCTTTGGATACAAGCCTGCACGTTGTGCCTTTCAGCTCTAGGGCAATGTAGCACACGCAGAGCAGAAGTTCTACTTCAGCCACATCAGGCCTGCAAAGAAAGTGTGTTTCACAGGCATTTGTAAGAGATGTTCCAAGTAGCCTGTAAGAGCACTGTGCAGAGCGAGTTGTTTCTTAGCTTCCCAAAGAGCTGGAAGCAAGATGCATTGGGGCCCAACTCGCCCTTTGGAAAGAAGCCTGCACGTTGTGCCTTTCAGCTCTAGGGCAATGTTGCACACGCAGAGCAGAAGTTCTACTTCAGCCACATCAGGCCTGCAAAGAAACTGCGTGTCACAAGCCTGTGTAAGAGATGTTCCCGGTAGGTTGTATGAGCACTGTGCAGAGCGAGTTGTTTCTTAGCTTCCCAAAGAGCTAGAAGCAAGATGCTTTGGGGCCCAACTCGCCCTTTGGAAAGAAGCCTGCACGTTGTGCCTTTCAGCTCTAGGGCAATGTAGCACACCCAAAGCAGAAGTTCTACTTCAGCCAGATCAGGCCTGCAAAGAAACTGCGTCTCACAGGCATTTGTAAGAGATGTTCCCGGTAGGCTGTAAGAGCACTGTGCAGAGCGAGTTGTTTCGTAGCTTCCCAAAGAACTGGAAGCAAGATGCTTTGGGGCCCAACTCGCCCTTTGGAAAGAAGCCTGCACGTTGTGCCTTTCAGCTCTAGGGCAATGTAGCACACACAGAGCAGAAGTTCTACTTCAGCCCGATAAGGCCTGCAAAGAAACTGCGTTTCACAGGCCTTTGTAAGAGATGTTCCCGGTAGGCTGTAAGAGCACTGTGCAGAGCGAGTTGTTTCTTAGCTTCCCAAAGAGCTGGAAGCAAGATGCTTTTTGGCCCAACTCGCCCTTTGGAAAGAAGCCTGCACGTTGTGCCTTTCTGCTCTAGGGCCGTGTACCACACTCAGAGCCAAAGTTCTACTTCAGCCAGATAAGGCCTGCAAGGAAACTGCCTTTCACATGCCTTTGTAAGTGATGTTCCGGTAGGCTGTAAGAGCACTGTGCAGAGCGATTTGTTTCTTAGCTTCCCAAAGAGCTGGAAGCAAGATGCTTTGGGGCCAAACTCGCCCTTTGGAAAGAAGCCTGCACGTTGTGCCTTTCAGCTCTAGGTCAATGTAGCACACGCAGAGCAGAAGTTCTACTTCAGCCAGATCAGGCCTGCAAAGAAACTGCGTTTCACAGGCCTTTGTAAGAGATGTTCCCGGTAGGCTGTAAGAGCACTGTGCAGAGCGAGTTGTTTCTTAGCTTCCCAAAGAGCTGGAAGCAAGATGCTTTGGGGCCCAACTCGCCCTTTGGAAAGAAGCCTGCACGTTGTTCCTTTCAGCTCTAGGGCAATGTAGCACACCCAGAGCAGAAGTTCTACTTCAGCCAGATCAGGCCTGCAAGGAAACTGCTTTTCAAATGCCTTTGTAAGTGATGTTCCGGTAGGCTGTAAGAGCACTGTGCAGAGCGAGTTGTTTCTTAGCTTCCCAAAGAGCTGGAAGCAAGATGCTTTGGGGCCCAACTCGCCCTTTGGAAAGAAGCCTGCACGTTGTGCCTTTCAGCTCTAGGGCAATGTAGCACACGCAAAGCAGAAGTTCTACTTCAGCCAGATCAGGCCTGCAAAGAAACTGCGTTTCACAGGCCTTTGTAAGAGATGTTCCCGGTAGGCTGTAAGAGCACTGTGCAGAGCGAGTTGTTTCTTAGCTTCCCAAAGAGCTGGAAGAAAGATGCTTTGGGGCCCAACTCGCCCTTTGGAAAGAAGCCTGCACGTTGTGCCTTTCAGCTCTAGGGCAATGTAGCACACGCAGAGCCGAAGTTCTACTTCAGCCAGATCAGGCCTGCAAGGAAACTGCCTTTCACATGCCTTTTGTAAGTGATGTTCCGGTAGGCTGTAAGAGCACTGTGCAGAGCGAGTTGTTTCTTAGCTTCCCAAAGAGCTGGAAGCAAGATGCTTTGGAGCCCAACTCGCCCTTTGGAAAGAAGCCTGCACGTTGTGCCTTTCAGCTCTAGGTCAATGTAGCACACGCAGAGGAGAAGTTCTACTTCAGCCAGATCAGGCCTGCAAAGAAACTGCGTTTCAGAGGCCTTTGTAAGAGATGTTCCCGGTAGGCTGTAAGAGCACTGTGCAGAGCGAGTTGTTTCTTAGCTTCCCAAAGAGCTGGAAGCAAGATGCTTTGGGGCCAAACTCGCCCTTTGGATAGAATCCTGCACAGTGCGCCTTTCAGCACTAGGGCAATGTAGCACACGCAGAGCAGAATTTCTACTTCAGCCAGATCAGGCCTGCAAAGAAACTGCGTTTCAGAGGCCTTTGTAAGAGATGTTCCCGGTAGGCTGTAAGAGCACTGTGCAGAGCGAGTTGTTTCTTAGCTTCCCAAAGATCTGGAAGCAAGATGCTTTGGGGCCCAACTCGCCCTTTGGAAAGAAGCCTGCACGCTGTGCCTTTCAGCTCTAGGGCAATGTAACACACCCAGAGCAGAAGTTCTACTTCAGCCAGATCAAGCCTTCAAAGAAATTGCGTTTCACAGGCCTTTGTAAGAGATGTTCCTTCTAGGCTGTAAGAGCACTGTGCAGAGCGAGTTGTTTCTTAGCTTCCCAAAGAGCTGGAAGCAAGATTCATTGGGGCCCAACTCGCCCTTTGGAAAGAAGCCTGCACGTTGTGCCTTTCCGCTCTAGGGCAATGTAGCACACGCAGAGCAGAAGTTCTACTTCAGCCAGATCAGACCTGCAAAGAAACTGCGTTTCACAGGCCTTTGTAAGAGATGTTCCCGGTAGGCTGTAAGAGCACTGTGCAGAGCGAGTTGTTTCTTAGCTTCCCAAAGAGCTTCAAGCAAGATGCTTTGTGGCCCAACTCGCCCTTGGAAAGAAGCCTGCACGTTGTGCCTTTCGGCTCTAGGGCAATGTAGCACACGCTGAGCAGAAGTTCTACTTCAGCCAGATCAGGCCTGCAAAGAAACTGCATTTCGCAGGCCTTTGTAAGTGATGTTCCGGTAGGCTGTAAGAGCACTGTGCAGATCGAGTTTTTTCTTATCTTCCCAAAGAGCTGGAAGCAAGATGCTTTGGGGTCCAACTCGCCCTTTGGAAAGAAGCCTGCACGTTGTGCCTTTCAGCTCTAGGGCAATGTAGCACACGCAGAGCAGCAGTTCTACTTCAGCCAGATCAGGCCTGCAAAGAAACAGCGTTTCACAGGCCTTTGTAAGAGATGTACCCGGTAGGCTGTAAGAGCGCTGTGCAGAGCGCGTTGTTTCTTAGCTTCCCAAAGAGCTGCAAGCAAGATGCTTTGGGGCCCAACTCGCCCTTTGGAAAGAAGCCTGCACGTTGTGCCTTTCAGCTCTAGGGCAATGTAGCACACGCAAAGCAGAAGTTCTACTTCAGCCAGATCAGGCCTGCAAAGAAACTGCGTTTCACAGGCCTTTGTAAGAGATGTTCCCGGTAGGCTGTAAGAGCACTGTGCAGAGCGAGTTGTTTCTTAGCTTCCCAAAGAGCTGGAAGAAAGATGCTTTGGGGCCCAACTCGCCCTTTGGAAAGAAGCCTGCACGTTGTGCCTTTCAGCTCTAGGGCAATGTAGCACACGCAGAGCCGAAGTTCTACTTCAGCCAGATCAGGCCTGCAAGGAAACTGCCTTTCACATGCCTTTTGTAAGTGATGTTCCGGTAGGCTGTAAGAGCACTGTGCAGAGCGAGTTGTTTCTTAGCTTCCCAAAGAGCTGGAAGCAAGATGCTTTGGAGCCCAACTCGCCCTTTGGAAAGAAGCCTGCACGTTGTGCCTTTCAGCTCTAGGTCAATGTAGCACACGCAGAGGAGAAGTTCTACTTCAGCCAGATCAGGCCTGCAAAGAAACTGCGTTTCAGAGGCCTTTGTAAGAGATGTTCCCGGTAGGCTGTAAGAGCACTGTGCAGAGCGAGTTGTTTCTTAGCTTCCCAAAGAGCTGGAAGCAAGATGCTTTGGGGCCAAACTCGCCCTTTGGATAGAATCCTGCACAGTGCGCCTTTCAGCACTAGGGCAATGTAGCACACGCAGAGCAGAATTTCTACTTCAGCCAGATCAGGCCTGCAAAGAAACTGCGTTTCAGAGGCCTTTGTAAGAGATGTTCCCGGTAGGTTGTAAGAGCACTGTGCAGAGCGAGTTGTTTCTTAGCTTCCCAAAGATCTGGAAGCAAGATGCTTTGGGGCCCAACTCGCCCTTTGGAAAGAAGCCTGCACGCTGTGCCTTTCAGCTCTAGGGCAATGTAACACACCCAGAGCAGAAGTTCTACTTCAGCCAGATCAAGCCTTCAAAGAAATTGCGTTTCACAGGCCTTTGTAAGAGATGTTCCTTCTAGGCTGTAAGAGCACTGTGCAGAGCGAGTTGTTTCTTAGCTTCCCAAAGAGCTGGAAGCAAGATTCATTGGGGCCCAACTCGCCCTTTGGAAAGAAGCCTGCACGTTGTGCCTTTCCGCTCTAGGGCAATGTAGCACACGCAGAGCAGAAGTTCTACTTCAGCCAGATCAGACCTGCAAAGAAACTGCGTTTCACAGGCCTTTGTAAGAGATGTTCCCGGTAGGCTGTAAGAGCACTGTGCAGAGCGAGTTGTTTCTTAGCTTCCCAAAGAGCTGGAAGCAAGATGCTTTGTGGCCCAACTCGCCCTTGGAAAGAAGCCTGCACGTTGTGCCTTTCGGCTCTAGGGCAATGTAGCACACGCTGAGCAGAAGTTCTACTTCAGCCAGATCAGGCCTGCAAAGAAACTGCATTTCGCAGGCCTTTGTAAGTGATGTTCCGGTAGGCTGTAAGAGCACTGTGCAGATCGAGTTTTTTCTTATCTTCCCAAAGAGCTGGAAGCAAGATGCTTTGGGACCCAACTCGCCTTTTTGATACAAGCCTGCACGTTGTGCCTTTCAGCTCTAGGGCAATGTAGCACACGCAGAGCCGAAGTTCTACTTCAGCCAGATCAGGCCTGCAAGGAAACTGCCTTTCACATGCCTTTGTAAGTGATGTTCCAGTAGACTGTAAGAGCACTGTGCAGAGCGAGTTGTTTCTTAGCTTCCCAAAGAGCAGGAAGCAAGATGCTTTGGGGCCCAACTCGCCCTTTGGAAAGAAGCCTTCACGTTGTGCCCTTCAGCTCTAGGGCCATGTAGCACACCCAGAGCAGAAGTTCTACTTCAGCCAGATCAGGCCTGCAAAGAAACTGCGTTTCACAGGCATTTGTAAGAGATGTTCCCGGTAGGCTGTAAGAGCACTGTGCAGAGCGAGTTGTTTCTTAGCTTCCCAAAGAGCTGGAAGCAAGATGCTGTGGGGCCCAACTCGCCCTTTGGAAAGAAGCCTGCACGTTGTGCCTTTCCGCTCTAGGGCAATGTAGCACACGCAGAGCCGAAGTTCTACTTCAGCCAGATCAGGCCTGCACGGAAACTGCCTTTCACATGCCTTTTTAAGTGATGTTCCGGTAGGCTGTAAGAGCACTGTGCAGAGCGAGTTGTTTCTTAGTTTCCCAAAGAGCTGGAAGCAAGGTGCTTTGGGGCCCAACTCGCCTTTTGGAAAGAAGCCTGCACGTTGTGCCTTTCAGCTCTAGGTCAATGTAGCACACCCAGAGCAGAAGTTCTACTTCAGCCAGATCAGGCCTGCAAAGAAACTGCGTTTCACAGGCCTTTGTAAGAGATGTTGCCGGTAGGCTGTAAGAGCACTGTGCAGAGCGAGTTGTTTCTTAGCTTCCCAAAGAGCTGGAAGCAAGATGCTTTGGGGCCCAACGCGCCCTTTGGAAAGAAGCCTGCACGTTGTGCCTGTCAGCTCTAGGTCAATGTAGCACACGCAGAGCAGAAGTTCTACTTCAGCCACATCAGGCCTGCTAAGAAACTGCGTTTCACAGGCCTTTGTAAGAAATGTTCCCGGTAGACTGTAAGAGCACTGTGCAGAGCGAGTTGTTTCTTAGATTCCCAAAGAGCTGGAAGCAAGATACTTTGGGGCCCATCTCGCCTTTTGGAAAGAAGCCTGCACGTTGTGCCTTTCAGCTCTAGGGCAGTGTAGCACACCCAGAGCAGAAGTTCTACTTCAGCCAGATCAGGCCTTCAAAGAAACTTCGTTTCACAGGCCTTTGTAAGAGATGTTCCCGGTAGGCTGTAAGAGCACTGTGCAGAGCGAGTTGTTTCTTAGCTTCCCAAAGAACTGGAAGAAAGATTCATTGGGGCCCAACTCGCCCTTTGGAAAGAAGCCTGCACGTTGTGCCTTTCGGCTCAAGGGCAATGTAGCACACACAGAGCAGAAGTTCTACTTCAGCCAGATCAGGCCTGCAAAGAAACTGCGTTTCACAGGCCTTTGTAAGAGATGTTCCCGGTAGGCTGTAAGAGCACTGTGCAGAGCGAGTTGTTTCTTAGCTTCCCAAAGAGCTGGAAGCAAGATGCTTTGGGGCCCAACTCGCCCTTGGAAAGAAGCCTGCACGTTGTGCCTTTCGGCTCTAGGTCAATGTAGCACACCCAGAGCAGAAGTTCTACTTAAGCCAGATCAGGCCTGCAAAGAAACTGCTTTTCACAGGCCTTTGTAAGTCGTGTTCCGGTAGGCTGTAAGAGCACTGTGCAGAGCGAGTTGTTTCTTAGCTTCCCAAAGAGCTGGAAGCAAGACGCTTTGGGGCCCAACTCGCCCTTGGAAAGAAGCCTGCACGTTGTGCCTTTCGGCTCTAGGGCAATGTAGCAGACCCAGAGCAGAAGTTCTACTTCAGGCAGATCAGGCCTGCAAAGAACCTGCATTTCACATGCCTTTGTAAGTCGTGTTCCGGTAGGCTGTAAGAGCACTGTGCAGAGCGAGTTGTTTCTTAGCTTCCCAAAGAGCTGGAAGCAAGATGCTTTGGGGCCCAACAAGCCCTTTGGAAAGAAGCCTGCACGTTGTGCCTTTCAGCTCTAGGGCAATGTGGCACACGCAGAGCAGAAGTTCTACTTCAGCCAGATCAGGCCTGCAAAGAAACTGCGTTTCACAGGCCTTTGTAAGAGATGTTCCCAGTAGGCTGTAAGAGCACTGCGCAGAGCGAGTTGTTTCTTAGCTTCCCAAAGAGCTGGAAGCAAGATGCTTTTTGGCCCAACTCGCCCTTTGGAAAGAAGCCTGCACGTTGTGCCTTTCCACTCTAGGGCCGTGTACCACACTCAGAGCCGAAGTTGTACTTCAGCCAGATCAGGCCTGCAAGGAAACTGCCTTTCACATGCCTTTGTAAGTGATGTTCCGGTAGGCTGTAAGAGCACTGTGCAGAGCGAGTTGTTTCTTAGCTTCCCAAAGAGCTGGAAGCAAGATGCTTTGGGGCCCAACTCGCCCTTTGGAAAGAAGCCTGCACGTTGTGCCTTTCAGCTCTAGGGCAATGTAGCACACGCAGAGCAGAAGTTCTACTTCAGCCAGATCAGGCCTGCAAAGAAACTGCGTTTCACAGGCCTTTGTAAGAGATGTTCCCGGTAGGCTGTAAGAGCACTGTGCAGAGCGAGTTGTTTCTTAGCTTCCCAAAGAGCTGGAAGCAAGATGCTTTGGGGCCCAACTCGCCCTTTGGAAAGAAGCCTGCACGTTGTGCCTTTCAGCTCTAGGGCAATGTAGCACACGCAGAGCAGAAGTTCTACTTCAGCCAGATCAGGCCTGCAAAGAAACTGCGTTTCACAGGCCTTTGTAACAGATGTTCCCGATAGGCTGTAAGAGCACTGTGCAGAGCGAGTTGTTTCTTAGCTTCCCAAAGAGCTGGAAGAAAGATGTTTTGGGGCCCAACTCGCCCTTTGGAAAGAAGCCTGCACGTTGTGCCTTTCCGCCTAGGGCAATGTAGCACACGCAGAGCAGAAGTTCTACTTCAGCCAGATCAGGCCTGCAAAGAAAATGCGTTTCACAGGCCTTTGTAATAGATGCTCCCGGTAGGCTGTAAGAGCACTTTGCAGAGCGAGTTGTTTGTTAGCTTCCCAAAGAGCTGGACGCAAGATGCTTTGGGGCCCAACTCGCCCTTTGGAAAGAAGCCTGCACGTTGTGCCTTTCCGCTGTAGGGCAATGTAGCACACCCAGAGCAGAAGTTCTACTTCAGACAGATCAGGCCTGCAAAGAAACTGCGTTTCACAGGCATTTGTAAGAGATGTTCCCGGTAGGCTGTAAGAGCACTGTGCAGAGCGAGTTGTTTCTTAGCTTCCCAAAGAGCTAGAAGCAAGATGCTTTGGGGCCCAACTCGCCCTTTGGAAAGAAGCCTGCACGTTGTGACTTTCAGCTCTAGGGCAATGTAGCACACCCAAAGCAGAAGTTCTACTTCAGCCAGATCAGGCCTGCAAAGAAACTGCGTTTCACAGGCATTTGTAAGAGATGTTCCCGGTAGGCTGTAAGAGCACTGTGCAGAGCGAGTTGTTTCGTAGCTTCCCAAAGAACTGAAAGCAAGATGCTTTGGGGCCCAACTCGCCCTTTGGAAAGAAGCCTGCACGTTGTGCCTTTCAGCTCTAGGTCAATGTAGCACACACAGAGCAGAAGTTCTACTTCAGCCCGATAAGGCCTGCAAAGAAACTGCGTTTCACAGGCCTTTGTAAGAGATGTTGCCGGTAGGCTGTAAGAGCACTGTGCAGAGCGAGTTGTTTCTTAGCTTCCCAAAGAGCTGGAAGCAAGATGCTTTTTGGCCCAACTCGCCCTTTGGAAAGAAGCCTGCACGTTGTGCCTTTCAGCTCTAGGGCCGTGTACCACACTCAGAGCCGAAGTTCTACTTCAGCCAGATCAGGCCTGCAAGGAAACTGCCTTTCACATGCCTTTGTAAGTGATGTTCCGGTAGGCTGTAAGAGCACTGTGCAGAGCGATTTGTTTCTTAGCTTCCCAAAGAGCTGGAAGCAAGATGCTTTGGGGCCAAACTCTCCTTTGGAAATAAGCCTGCACGTTGTGCCTTTCAGCTCTAGGTCAATGTAGCACACGCAGAGCAGAAGTTCTACTTCAGCCAGATCAGGCCTGCAAAGAAACTGCGTTTCACAGGCCTTTGTAAGAGATGTTCCCAGTAGGCTGTAAGAGCACTGCGCAGAGCGAGTTGTTTCTTAGCTTCCCAAAGAGCTGGAAGCAAGATGCTTTCGGGCCCAACTCGTCCTTTAGAAAGAAGCCTGCACGTTGTTCCTTTCAGCTCTAGGGCAATGTAGCACACCCAGAGCAGAAGTTCTACTTCAGCCAGATCAGGCCTGCAAGGAAACTGCTTTTCAAATGCCTTTGTAAGTGATGTTCCGGTAGGCTGTAAGAGCACTGTGCAGAGCGAGTTGTTTCTTAGCTTCCCAAAGAGCTGGAAGCAAGATGCTTTGGGGCCCAACTCGCCCTTTGGAAAGAAGCCTGCACGTTGTGCCTTTCAGCTCTAGGGCAATGTAGCACACGCAGAGCAGAAGTTCTACTTCAGCCAGATCAGGCCTTGAAAGAAACTGCGTTTCACAGGCCTTTGTAAGAGATGTTCCCGGTAGGCTGTAAGAGCACTGTGCAGAGCGAGTTGTTTCTTAGCTTCCCAAAGAGCTGGAAGCAAGATGCTTTGGGGCCCAACTCGCACTTTGGCAAGAAGCCTGTACGTTGCGCCTGTCAGCTCTAGGTCAATGTAGCACACGCAGAGCAGAAGTTCTACTTCAGCCAGATCAGGCCTGCTAAGAAACTGTGTTTCACAGGCCTTTGTAAGAAATGTTCCCGGTAGACTGTAAGAGCACTGTGCAGAGCGAGTTGTTTCTTAGCTTCCCAAAGAGCTGGAAGCAAGATACTTTAGGGCCCATCTCGCCTTTTGGAAAGAAGCCTGCACGTTGTGCCTTTCAGCTCTAGGGCAGTGTAGCACACCCAGAGCAGAAGTTCTACTTCAGCCAGATCAGGCCTTCAAAGAAACTGCGTTTCACAGGCCTTTGTAAGAGATGTTCCCGGTAGGCTGTAAGAGCACTGTGCAGAGCGAGTTGTTTCTTAGCTTCCCAAAGAGCTGGAAGAAAGATTCATTGGGGCCCAACTCGCCCTTTGGAAAGAAGCCTGCACGTTGTGCCTTTCGGCTCAAGGGCAATGTAGCACACGCAGAGCAGAAGTTCTACTTCAGCCAGATCAGGCCTGCAAAGAAACTGCGTTTCACAGGCCTTTGTAAGAGATGTTCCCGGTAGGCTGTAAGAGCACTGTGCAGAGCGAGTTGTTTCTTAGCTTCCCAAAGAGCTGGAAGCAAGATGCTTTGGGGCCCAACTCGCCCTTGGAAAGAAGCCTGCACGTTGTGCCTTTCAGCTCTAGGGCAATGTAGCACACCCAGAGCAGAAGTTCTACTTCAGCCAGATCAGGCCTGCAAAGAAACTGCTTTTCACAGGCCTTTGTAAGTCGTGTTCCGGTAGGCTGTAAGAGCACTGTGCAGAGCGAGTTGTTTCTTAGCTTCCCAAAGAGCTGGAAGCAAGATGCTTTGGGGCCCAACTCGCCCTTTGGAAAGAAGCCTGCACGTTGTGCCTTTCGGCTCTAGGGCAATGTAGCAGACCCAGAGCAGAAGTTCTACTTCAGCCAGATCAGGCCTGCAAAGAACCTGCATTTCACATGCCTTTGTAAGTCGTGTTCCGGTAGGCTGTAAGAGCACTGTGCCGAGCGAGTTGTTTCTTAGCTTCCCAAAGAGCTGGAAGCAAGATGCTTTGGGGCCCAACAAGCCCTTTGGAAAGAAGCCTGCACGTTGTGCCTTTCCGCTCTAGGGCAATGTAGCACACGCAGAGCAGAAATTCTACTTCAGCCAGATCAGGCCTGCAAAGAAAATGCGTTTCACAGGCCTTTGTAATAGATGTTCCCGGTAGGCTGTAAGAGCACTTTGCAGAGCGAGTTGTTTGTTAGCTTCCCAAAGAGCTGGACGCAAGATGCTTTGGGGCCCAACTCGCCCTTTGGAAAGAAGCCTGCACGTTGTGCCTTTCCGCTCTAGGGCAATGTAGTACAACCAGAGCAGAAGTTCTACTTCAGCCAGATCAGGCCTGCAAAGAAACTGCTTTTCACAGGCCTTTGTAATTCGTGTTCCGGTAGGCTGTAAGAGCACTGTGCAGAGCGAGTTGTTTCTTAGCTTCCCAAAGAGCTGGAAGCAAGATGCTTTGGGGCCCAACTCGCCCTTGGAAAGAAGCCTGCACGTTGTGCCTTTCAGCTCTAGGGCAATGTAGCACACCCAGAGCAGAAGTTCTACTTCAGCCAGATCAGGCCTGCAAAGAAACTGCTTTTCACAGGCCTTTGTAAGTCGTGTTCCGGTAGGCTGTAAGAGCACTGTGCAGAGCGAGTTGTTTCTTAGCTTCCCAAAGAGCTGGAAGCAAGATGCTTTGGGGCCCAACTCGCCCTTGGAAAGAAGCCTGCACGTTGTGCCTTTCGGCTCTAGGGCAATGTAGCAGACCCAGAGCAGAAGTTCTACTTCAGCCAGATCAGGCCTGCAAAGAACCTGCATTTCACATGCCTTTGTAAGTCGTGTTCCGGTAGGCTGTAAGAGCACTGTGCAGAGCGAGTTGTTTCTTAGCTTCCCAAAGAGCTGGAAGAAAGATGTTTTGGGGCCCAACTCGCCCTTTGGAAAGAAGCCTGCACGTTGTGCCTTTCCGCCTAGGGCAATGTAGCACACGCAGAGCAGAAGTTCTACTTCAGCCAGATCAGGCCTGCAAAGAAAATGCGTTTCACAGGCCTTTGTAATAGATGCTCCCGGTAGGCTGTAAGAGCACTTTGCAGAGCGAGTTGTTTGTTAGCTTCCCAAAGAGCTGGACGCAAGATGCTTTGGGGCCCAACTCGCCCTTTGGAAAGAAGCCTGCACGTTGTGCCTTTCCGCTGTAGGGCAATGTAGCACACCCAGAGCAGAAGTTCTACTTCAGACAGATCAGGCCTGCAAAGAAACTGCGTTTCACAGGCATTTGTAAGAGATGTTCCCGGTAGGCTGTAAGAGCACTGTGCAGAGCGAGTTGTTTCTTAGCTTCCCAAAGAGCTAGAAGCAAGATGCTTTGGGGCCCAACTCGCCCTTTGGAAAGAAGCCTGCACGTTGTGACTTTCAGCTCTAGGGCAATGTAGCACACCCAAAGCAGAAGTTCTACTTCAGCCAGATCAGGCCTGCAAAGAAACTGCGTTTCACAGGCATTTGTAAGAGATGTTCCCGGTAGGCTGTAAGAGCACTGTGCAGAGCGAGTTGTTTCGTAGCTTCCCAAAGAACTGAAAGCAAGATGCTTTGGGGCCCAACTCGCCCTTTGGAAAGAAGCCTGCACGTTGTGCCTTTCAGCTCTAGGTCAATGTAGCACACACAGAGCAGAAGTTCTACTTCAGCCCGATAAGGCCTGCAAAGAAACTGCGTTTCACAGGCCTTTGTAAGAGATGTTGCCGGTAGGCTGTAAGAGCACTGTGCAGAGCGAGTTGTTTCTTAGCTTCCCAAAGACCTGGAAGCAAGATGCTTTTTGGCCCAACTCGCCCTTTGGAAAGAAGCCTGCACGTTGTGCCTTTCAGCTCTAGGGCCGTGTACCACACTCAGAGCCGAAGTTCTACTTCAGCCAGATCAGGCCTGCAAGGAAACTGCCTTTCACATGCCTTTGTAAGTGATGTTCCGGTAGGCTGTAAGAGCACTGTGCAGAGCGATTTGTTTCTTAGCTTCCCAAAGAGCTGGAAGCAAGATGCTTTGGGGCCAAACTCTCCTTTGGAAAGAAGCCTGCACGTTGTGCCTTTCAGCTCTAGGTCAATGTAGCACACGCAGAGCAGAAGTTCTACTTCAGCCAGATCAGGCCTGCAAAGAAACTGCGTTTCACAGGCCTTTGTAAGAGATGTTCCCGGTAGGCTGTAAGAGCACTGCGCAGAGCGAGTTGTTTCTTAGCTTCCCAAAGAGCTGGAAGCAAGATGCTTTCGGGCCCAACTCGTCCTTTAGAAAGAAGCCTGCACGTTGTTCCTTTCAGCTCTAGGGCAATGTAGCACACCCAGAGCAGAAGTTCTACTTCAGCCAGATCAGGCCTGCAAGGAAACTGCTTTTCAAATGCCTTTGTAAGTGATGTTCCGGTAGGCTGTAAGAGCACTGTGCAGAGCGAGTTGTTTCTTAGCTTCCCAAAGAGCTGGAAGCAAGATGCTTTGGGGCCCAACTCGCCCTTTGGAAAGAAGCCTGCACGTTGTGCCTTTCAGCTCTAGGGCAATGTAGCACACGCAGAGCAGAAGTTCTACTTCAGCCAGATCAGGCCTTGAAAGAAACTGCGTTTCACAGGCCTTTGTAAGAGATGTTCCCGGTAGGCTGTAAGAGCACTGTGCAGAGCGAGTTGTTTCTTAGCTTCCCAAAGAGCTGGAAGAAAGATGCTTTGGGGCCCAACTCGCCCTTTGGAAAGAAGCCTGCACGTTGCGCCTTTCCGCTCTAGGGCAATGTAGCACACGCAGAGCAGAAGTTCTACTTCAGCCAGATCAGGCCTGCAAGGAAACTGCCTTTCACATGCCTTTGTAAGTGATGTTCCGGTAGGCTGTAAGAGCACTGTGCAGAGCGAGTTGTTTCTTAGCTTCCCAAAGAGCTGGAAGCAAGATGCTTTGGGGCCCAACTCGCCCTTTGGAAAGAAGCCTGCACGTTGTGCCTGTCAGCTCTAGGTCAATGTAGCACACGCAGAGCAGAAGTTCTACTTCAGCCAGATCAGGCCTGCTAAGAAACTGTGTTTCACAGGCCTTTGTAAGAAATGTTCCCGGTAGACTGTAAGAGCACTGTGCAGAGCGAGTTGTTTCTTAGCTTCCCAAAGAGCTGGAAGCAAGATACTTTAGGGCCCATCTCGCCTTTTGGAAAGAAGCCTGCACGTTGTGCCTTTCAGCTCTAGGGCAGTGTAGCACACCCAGAGCAGAAGTTCTACTTCAGCCAGATCAGGCCTACAAAGAAACTGCGTTTCACAGGCCTTTGTAAGAGATGTTCCCGGTAGGCTGTAAGAGCACTGTGCAGAGCGAGTTGTTTCTTAGCTTCCCAAAGAGCTGGAAGAAAGATTCATTGGGGCCCAACTCGCCCTTTGGAAAGAAGCCTGCACGTTGTGCCTTTCGGCTCAAGGGCAATGTAGCACACGCAGAGCAGAAGTTCTACTTCAGCCAGATCAGGCCTGCAAAGAAACTGCGTTTCACAGGCCTTTGTAAGAGATGTTCCCGGTAGGCTGTAAGAGCACTGTGCAGAGCGAGTTGTTTCTTAGCTTCCCAAAGAGCTGGAAGCAAGATGCTTTGGGGCCCAACTCGCCCTTGGAAAGAAGCCTGCACGTTGTGCCTTTCAGCTCTAGGGCAATGTAGCACACCCAGAGCAGAAGTTCTACTTCAGCCAGATCAGGCCTGCAAAGAAACTGCTTTTCACAGGCCTTTGTAAGTCGTGTTCCGGTAGGCTGTAAGAGCACTGTGCAGAGCGAGTTGTTTCTTAGCTTCCCAAAGAGCTGGAAGCAAGATGCTTTGGGGCCGAACTCGCCCTTTGGAAAGAAGCCTGCACGTTGTGCCTTTCGGCTCTAGGGCAATGTAGCAGACCCAGAGCAGAAGTTCTACTTCAGCCAGATCAGGCCTGCAAAGAACCTGCATTTCACATGCCTTTGTAAGTCGTGTTCCGGTAGGCTGTAAGAGCACTGTGCCGAGCGAGTTGTTTCTTAGCTTCCCAAAGAGCTGGAAGCAAGATGCTTTGGGGCCCAACAAGCCCTTTGGAAAGAAGCCTGCACGTTGTGCCTTTCCGCTCTAGGGCAATGTAGCACACGCAGAGCAGAAATTCTACTTCAGCCAGATCAGGCCTGCAAAGAAAATGCGTTTCACAGGCCTTTGTAATAGATGTTCCCGGTAGGCTGTAAGAGCACTTTGCAGAGCGAGTTGTTTGTTAGCTTCCCAAAGAGCTGGACGCAAGATGCTTTGGGGCCCAACTCGCCCTTTGGAAAGAAGCCTGCACGTTGTGCCTTTCCGCTCTAGGGCAATGTAGCACAACCAGAGCAGAAGTTCTACTTCAGCCAGATCAGGCCTGCAAAGAAACTGCTTTTCACAGGCCTTTGTAATTCGTGTTCCGGTAGGCTGTAAGAGCACTGTGCAGAGCGAGTTGTTTCTTAGCTTCCCAAAGAGCTGGAAGCAAGATGCTTTGGGGCCCAACTCGCCCTTGGAAAGAAGCCTGCACGTTGTGCCTTTCGGCTCTAGGGCAATGTAGCAGACCCAGAGCAGAAGTTCTACTTCAGCCAGATCAGGCCTGCAAAGAACCTGCATTTCACATGCCTTTGTAAGTCGTGTTCCGGTAGGCTGTAAGAGCACTGTGCAGAGCGAGTTGTTTCTTAGCTTCCCAAAGAGCTGGAAGCAAGATCTTTGGGGCCCAACAAGCCCTTTGGAAAGAAGCCTGCACGTTGTGCCTTTCAGCTCTAGGGCAATGTGGCACACGCAGAGCAGAAGTTCTACTTCAGCCAGATCAGGCCTGCAAAGAAACTGCGTTTCACAGGCCTTTGTAAGAGATGTTCCCGGTAGGCTGTAAGAGCACTGCGCAGAGCGAGTTGTTTCTTAGCTTCCCAAAGAGCTGGAAGCAAGATGCTTTGGGGCCCAACTCGCCCTTTGGAAAGAAGCCTGCACGTTGTGCCTTTCAGCTCTAGGGCAATGTAGCACACCCAGAGCAGAAGTTCAACTTCAGCCAGATCAGGCCTGCAAGGAAACTGCTTTTCAAATGCCTTTGTAAGTGATGTTCCGGTAGGCTGTAAGAGCACTGTGCAGAGCGAGTTGTTTCTTAGCTTCCCAAAGAGCTGGAAGCAAGATGCTTTGGGGCCCAACTCGCCCTTTGGAAAGAAGCCTGCACGTTGTGCCTTTCAGCTCTAGGGCAATGTAGCACACCCAGAGCAGAAGTTCTACTTCAGCCAGATCAGGCCTGCAAAGAAACTGCGTTTCACAGGCCTTTGTAAGAGATGTTCCCGGTAGGCTGTAAGAGCACTGTGCAGAGCGAGTTGTTTCTTAGCTTCCCAAAGAGCTGGAAGAAAGATGCTTTGGGGCCCAACTCGCCCTTTGGAAAGAAGCCTGCACGTTGTGCCTTTCCGCTCTAGGGCAATGTAGCACACGCAGAGCAGAAGTTCTACTTCAGCCAGATCAGGCCTGCAAAGAAACTGAGTTTCACAGGCCTTTGTAATAGATGTTCCCGGTAGGCTGTAAGAGCACTTTGCAGAGCGAGTTGTTTGTTAGCTTCCCAAAGAGCTGGACGCAAGATGCTTTGGGGCCCAACTCGCCCTTTGGAAAGAAGCCTGCACGTTGTGCCTTTCCGCTCTAGGGCAATGTAGCACACCCAGAGCAGAAGTTCTACTTCAGCCAGATCAGGCCTGCAAAGAAACTGCGTTTCACAGGGCTTTGTAAGTGATGTTCCCGGTAGGCTGTAAGAGCACTGTGCAGAGTGAGTTGTTTCTTAGCTTCCCAAAGAGCTGGAAGCAAGATGCTTTGGGGCATAACTCGCCCTTTGGATACAAGCCTGCACGTTGTGCCTTTCAGCTCTAGGGCAATGTAGCACACGCAGAGCAGAAGTTCTACTACAGCCAGACCAGGCCTGCAAAGAAACTGCGTTTCACAGGCCTTTGTAAGAGATGTTCCCGGTAGGCTGTAAGAGCACTGTGCAGAGCGAGTTGTCTCTTAGCTTCCCAAAGAGCTGGAAGCAAGATGCTTTGGGGCCCAACTCGCCCTTTGGATAGAAGCCTGCACGTTGTGCCTTTCAGCTCTAGGGCAATGTAGCACACCCAGAGCAGAAGTTCTACTTCAGCCAGATCAGGCCTGCAAAGAAACTGCGTTTCACAGGCCTTTGTAAGAGATGTTCCCGGTAGGCTGTAAGAGCACTGCGCAGAGCGAGTTGTTTCTTAGCTTCCCAAAGAGCTGGAAGCAAGATGCTTTGGGGCCCAACTCGCCCTTTGGAAAGAAGCCTGCACGTTGTGCCTTTCAGCTCTAGGGCCGTGTACCACACTCAGAGCCGAAGTTCTACTTCAGCCAGATCAGGCCTGCAAGGAAACCGCCTTTCACATGATTTTGTAAGTGATGTTCCGGTAGGCTGTAAGAGCACTGTGCAGAGCGAGTTGTTTCTTAGCTTCCCAAAGAGCTGGAAGCAAGATGCTTTGGGGCCCAACTCGCCCTTTGGAAAGAAGACTGCACGTTGTGCCTTTCAGCTCTAGGGCAATGTAGCACACGCAGAGCAGAAGTTCTACTACAGCCAGACCAGGCCTGCAAAGAAACTGCGTTTCACAGGCCTTTGTAAGAGATGTTCCCGGTAGGCTGTAAGAGCACTGTGCAGAGCGAGTTGTTTCTTAGCTTCCCAAAGAGCTGGAAGCAAGATGCTTTGGGGCCCAATTCGCCCTTTGGAAAGAAGCCTGCACGTTGTGCCTTTCAGCTCTAGGGCAATGTAGCACACGCAGAGCAGAAGTTCTACTTCAGCCAGATCAGGCCTGCAAAGAAACTGCGTTTCACAGGCCTTTGTAAGAGATGTTCCCGGTAGGCTGTAAGAGCACTTTGCAGAGCGAGTTGTTTGTTAGCTTCCCAAAGAGCTGGACGCAAGATGCTTTGGGGCCCAACTCGCCCTTTGGAAAGAAGCCTGCGCAATGTGCCTTTCCGCTCTAGGGCAATGTAGCACACCCAGAGCAGAAGTTCTACTTCAGCCACATCAGGCCTGCAAAGAAAGTGCGTGTCACAAGCCTGTGTAAGAGATGTTCCCGGTAGGTTGTATGAGCACTGAGCAGAGCGAGTTGTTTCTTAGCTTCCCAAAGAGTTAGAAGCAAGATGCTTTGTGGCCCAACTCGCCCTTTGGAAAGAAGCCTGCACGTTGTGCCTTTCAGCTCTAGGGCAAAGTAGCACACCCAAAGCAGATGTTCTACTTCAGCCAGATCAGGCCTGCAAAGAAACTGCGTTTCACAGGCATTTGTAAGAGATGTTCCCGGTAGGCTGTAAGAGCACTGTGCAGAGCGAGTTGTTTCTTAGCTTCCGCAGAGCTGGAAGCAAGACGCTTTGGGGCCTAACTCGCCCTTTCGAACGAAGCCTGCACGTTGTGCCTTTCAGCTCTAGGGCAATGTAGCACACGCAGAGCAGAAGTTCTACTTCAGCCAGATCAGGCCTGCAAAGAAACTCCGTTTCACAGGCCTTTGTAAGAGATGTTCCCGGTAGGCTGTAAGAGCACTGTGCAGAGCGAGTTGTTTCTTAGCTTCCCAAAGAGCTGGAAGCAAGATTCATTGGGGCCCAACTCGCCCTTTGGAAAGAAGCCTGCACGTTGTGCCTTTCTGCACTAGGGCAATGTAGCACACGCAGAGCAGAAGTTCTACTTCAGCCAGATCAGGCCTGCAAAGAAACTGCGTTTCGCAGGCCTTTGTAAGAGATGTTCCCGGTAGGCTGTAAGAGCACTGTGCAGAGCGAGTTGTTTGTTAGCTTCCCAAAGAGCTGGAAGCAAGATGCTTTGGGGCCCAACTCGCCCTTGGAAAGAAGCCTGCACGTTGTGCAATTCGGCTCAAGGGCAATGTAGCAGACCCAGAGCAGAAGTTCTACTTCAGCCAGATCAGGCCTGCAAAGAAACTGCATTTGACAGGCCATAGTAAGTGATGTTCCGGTAGGCTGTAAGAGCACTGTGCAGAGCGAGTTGTTTCTTAGCTTCCCAAAGAGCTGGAATCAAGATGCTTTGGGGCCTAACTCTCCCTTTGGAAAGAAGCCTGCACGTTGTGCCTTTCAGCTCTAGGGCAATGTAGCACACCCAGAGCAGAAGTTCTACTTCAGCCAGATCAGGCCTGCAAAGAAACTGCTTTTCACAGGCCTTTGTAATTCGTGTTCCGGTAGGCTGTAAGAGCACTGTGCAGAGCGAGTTGTTTCTTAGCTTCCCAAAGAGCTGGAAGCAAGATGCTTTGGGGCCCAACTCGCCCTTGGAAAGAAGCCTGCACGTTGTGCCTTTCAGCTCTAGGGCAATGTAGCACACCCAGAGCAGAAGTTCTACTTCAGCCAGATCAGGCCTGCAAAGAAACTGCTTTTCACAGGCCTTTGTAAGTCGTGTTCCGGTAGGCTGTAAGAGCACTGTGCAGAGCGAGTTGTTTCTTAGCTTCCCAAAGAGCTGGAAGCAAGATGCTTTGGGGCCCAACTCGCCCTTGGAAAGAAGCCTGCACGTTGTGCCTTTCGGCTCTAGGGCAATGTAGCAGACCCAGAGCAGAAGTTCTACTTCAGCCAGATCAGGCCTGCAAAGAACCTGCATTTCACATGCCTTTGTAAGTCGTGTTCCGGTAGGCTGTAAGAGCACTGTGCCGAGCGAGTTGTTTCTTAGCTTCCCAAAGAGCTGGAAGCAAGATGCTTTGGGGCCCAACAAGCCCTTTGGAAAGAAGCCAGCACGTTGTGCCTTTCCGCTCTAGGGCAATGTAGCACACGCAGAGCAGAAATTCTACTTCAGCCAGATCAGGCCTGCAAAGAAAATGCGTTTCACAGGCCTTTGTAAGAGATGTTCCCGGTAGGCTGTAAGAGCACTGTGCAGAGCGAGTTGTTTCTTAGCTTCCCAAAGAGCTGGAAGCAAGATGCTTTGGGGCCCAACTCGCCCTTTGGAAAGAAGCCTGCACGTTGTGCCTTTCAGCTCTAGGGCAATGTAGCACACGCAGAGCAGAAGTTCTACTTCAGCCAGATCAGGCCTGCAAAGAAACTGCGTTTCACAGGCCTTTGTAACAGATGTTCCCGATAGGCTGTAAGAGCACTGTGCAGAGCGAGTTGTTTCTTAGCTTCCCAAAGAGCTGGAAGAAAGATGTTTTGGGGCCCAACTCGCCCTTTGGAAAGAAGCCTGCACGTTGTGCCTTTCCGCCTAGGGCAATGTAGCACACGCAGAGCAGAAGTTCTACTTCAGCCAGATCAGGCCTGCAAAGAAAATGCGTTTCACAGGCCTTTGTAATAGATGCTCCCGGTAGGCTGTAAGAGCACTTTGCAGAGCGAGTTGTTTGTTAGCTTCCCAAAGAGCTGGACGCAAGATGCTTTGGGGCCCAACTCGCCCTTTGGAAAGAAGCCTGCACGTTGTGCCTTTCCGCTGTAGGGCAATGTAGCACACCCAGAGCAGAAGTTCTACTTCAGACAGATCAGGCCTGCAAAGAAACTGCGTTTCACAGGCATTTGTAAGAGATGTTCCCGGTAGGCTGTAAGAGCACTGTGCAGAGCGAGTTGTTTCTTAGCTTCCCAAAGAGCTAGAAGCAAGATGCTTTGGGGCCCAACTCGCCCTTTGGAAAGAAGCCTGCACGTTGTGACTTTCAGCTCTAGGGCAATGTAGCACACCCAAAGCAGAAGTTCTACTTCAGCCAGATCAGGCCTGCAAAGAAACTGCGTTTCACAGGCATTTGTAAGAGATGTTCCCGGTAGGCTGTAAGAGCACTGTGCAGAGCGAGTTGTTTCGTAGCTTCCCAAAGAACTGAAAGCAAGATGCTTTGGGGCCCAACTCGCCCTTTGGAAACAAGCCTGCACGTTGTGCCTTTCAGCTCTAGGTCAATGTAGCACACACAGAGCAGAAGTTCTACTTCAGCCCGATAAGGCCTGCAAAGAAACTGCGTTTCACAGGCCTTTGTAAGAGATGTTGCCGGTAGGCTGTAAGAGCACTGTGCAGAGCGAGTTGTTTCTTAGCTTCCCAAAGAGCTGGAAGCAAGATGCTTTTTGGCCCAACTCGCCCTTTGGAAAGAAGCCTGCACGTTGTGCCTTTCAGCTCTAGGGCCGTGTACCACACTCACAGCCGAAGTTCTACTTCAGCCAGATCAGGCCTGCAAGGAAACTGCCTTTCACATGCCTTTGTAAGTGATGTTCCGGTAGGCTGTAAGAGCACTGTGCAGAGCGATTTGTTTCTTAGCTTCCCAAAGAGCTGGAAGCAAGATGCTTTGGGGCCAAACTCTCCTTTGGAAAGAAGCCTGCACGTTGTGCCTTTCAGCTCTAGGTCAATGTAGCACACGCAGAGCAGAAGTTCTACTTCAGCCAGATCAGGCCTGCAAAGAAACTGCGTTTCACAGGCCTTTGTAAGAGATGTTCCCGGTAGGCTGTAAGAGCACTGCGCAGAGCGAGTTGTTTCTTAGCTTCCCAAAGAGCTGGAAGCAAGATGCTTTCGGGCCCAACTCGTCCTTTAGAAAGAAGCCTGCACGTTGTTCCTTTCAGCTCTAGGGCAATGTAGCACACCCAGAGCAGAAGTTCTACTTCAGCCAGATCAGGCCTGCAAGGAAACTGCTTTTCAAATGCCTTTGTAAGTGATGTTCCGGTAGGCTGTAAGAGCACTGTGCAGAGCGAGTTGTTTCTTAGCTTCCCAAAGAGCTGGGAGCAAGATGCTTTGGGGCCCAACTCGCCCTTTGGAAAGAAGCCTGCACGTTGTGCCTTTCAGCTCTAGGGCAATGTAGCACACGCAGAGCAGAAGTTCTACTTCAGCCAGATCAGGCCTTGAAAGAAACTGCGTTTCACAGGCCTTTGTAAGAGATGTTCCCGGTAGGCTGTAAGAGCACTGTGCAGAGCGAGTTGTTTCTTAGCTTCCCAAAGAGCTGGAAGAAAGATGCTTTGGGGCCCAACTCGCCCTTTGGAAAGAAGCCTGCACGTTGCGCCTTTCCGCTCTAGGGCAATGTAGCACACGCAGAGCAGAAGTTCTACTTCAGCCAGATCAGGCCTGCAAGGAAACTGCCTTTCACATGCCTTTGTAAGTGATGTTCCGGTAGGCTGTAAGAGCACTGTGCAGAGCGAGTTGTTTCTTAGCTTCCCAAAGAGCTGGAAGCAAGATGCTTTGGGGCCCAACTCGCCCTTTGGAAAGAAGCCTGCACGTTGTGCCTGTCAGCTCTAGGTCAATGTAGCACACGCAGAGCAGAAGTTCTACTTCAGCCAGATCAGGCCTGCTAAGAAACTGTGTTTCACAGGCCTTTGTAAGAAATGTTCCCGGTAGACTGTAAGAGCACTGTGCAGAGCGAGTTGTTTCTTAGCTTCCCAAAGAGCTGGAAGCAAGATACTTTAGGGCCCATCTCGCCTTTTGGAAAGAAGCCTGCACGTTGTGCCTTTCAGCTCTAGGGCAGTGTAGCACACCCAGAGCAGAAGTTCTACTTCAGCCAGATCAGGCCTACAAAGAAACTGCGTTTCACAGGCCTTTGTAAGAGATGTTCCCGGTAGGCTGTAAGAGCACTGTGCAGAGCGAGTTGTTTCTTAGCTTCCCAAAGAGCTGGAAGAAAGATTCATTGGGGCCCAACTCGCCCTTTGGAAAGAAGCCTGCACGTTGTGCCTTTCGGCTCAAGGGCAATGTAGCACACGCAGAGCAGAAGTTCTACTTCAGCCAGATCAGGCCTGCAAAGAAACTGCGTTTCACAGGCCTTTGTAAGAGATGTTCCCGGTAGGCTGTAAGAGCACTGTGCAGAGCGAGTTGTTTCTTAGCTTCCCAAAGAGCTGGAAGCAAGATGCTTTGGGGCCCAACTCGCCCTTGGAAAGAAGCCTGCACGTTGTGCCTTTCAGCTCTAGGGCAATGTAGCACACCCAGAGCAGAAGTTCTACTTCAGCCAGATCAGGCCTGCAAAGAAACTGCTTTTCACAGGCCTTTGTAAGTCGTGTTCCGGTAGGCTGTAAGAGCACTGTGCAGAGCGAGTTGTTTCTTAGCTTCCCAAAGAGCTGGAAGCAAGATGCTTTGGGGCCGAACTCGCCCTTTGGAAAGAAGCCTGCACGTTGTGCCTTTCGGCTCTAGGGCAATGTAGCAGACCCAGAGCAGAAGTTCTACTTCAGCCAGATCAGGCCTGCAAAGAACCTGCATTTCACATGCCTTTGTAAGTCGTGTTCCGGTAGGCTGTAAGAGCACTGTGCCGAGCGAGTTGTTTCTTAGCTTCCCAAAGAGCTGGAAGCAAGATGCTTTGGGGCCCAACAAGCCCTTTGGAAAGAAGCCTGCACGTTGTGCCTTTCCGCTCTAGGGCAATGTAGCACACGCAGAGCAGAAATTCTACTTCAGCCAGATCAGGCCTGCAAAGAAAATGCGTTTCACAGGCCTTTGTAATAGATGTTCCCGGTAGGCTGTAAGAGCACTTTGCAGAGCGAGTTGTTTGTTAGCTTCCCAAAGAGCTGGACGCAAGATGCTTTGGGGCCCAACTCGCCCTTTGGAAAGAAGCCTGCACGTTGTGCCTTTCCGCTCTAGGGCAATGTAGCACAACCAGAGCAGAAGTTCTACTTCAGCCAGATCAGGCCTGCAAAGAAACTGCTTTTCACAGGCCTTTGTAATTCGTGTTCCGGTAGGCTGTAAGAGCACTGTGCAGAGCGAGTTGTTTCTTAGCTTCCCAAAGAGCTGGAAGCAAGATGCTTTGGGGCCCAACTCGCCCTTGGAAAGAAGCCTGCACGTTGTGCCTTTCGGCTCTAGGGCAATGTAGCAGACCCAGAGCAGAAGTTCTACTTCAGCCAGATCAGGCCTGCAAAGAACCTGCATTTCACATGCCTTTGTAAGTCGTGTTCCGGTAGGCTGTAAGAGCACTGTGCAGAGCGAGTTGTTTCTTAGCTTCCCAAAGAGCTGGAAGCAAGATCTTTGGGGCCCAACAAGCCCTTTTGAAAGAAGCCTGCACGTTGTGCCTTTCAGCTCTAGGGCAATGTGGCACACGCAGAGCAGAAGTTCTACTTCAGCCAGATCAGGCCTGCAAAGAAACTGCGTTTCACAGGCCTTTGTAAGAGATGTTCCCGGTAGGCTGTAAGAGCACTGCGCAGAGCGAGTTGTTTCTTAGCTTCCCAAAGAGCTGGAAGCAAGATGCTTTGGGGCCCAACTCGCCCTTTGGAAAGAAGCCTGCACGTTGTGCCTTTCAGCTCTAGGGCAATGTAGCACACCCAGAGCAGAAGTTCAACTTCAGCCAGATCAGGCCTGCAAGGAAACTGCTTTTCAAATGCCTTTGTAAGTGATGTTCCGGTAGGCTGTAAGAGCACAGTGCAGAGCGAGTTGTTTCTTAGCTTCCCAAAGAGCTGGAAGCAAGATGCTTTGGGGCCCAACTCGCCCTTTGGAAAGAAGCCTGCACGTTGAGCCTTTCAGCTCTAGGCCAATGTAGCACACCCAGAGCAGAAGTTCTACTTCAGCCAGATCAGGCCTGCAAAGAAACTGCGTTTCACAGGCCTTTGTAAGAGATGTTCCCGGTAGGCTGTAAGAGCACTGTGCAGAGCGAGTTGTTTCTTAGCTTCCCAAAGAGCTGGAAGAAAGATGCTTTGGGGCCCAACTCGCCCTTTGGAAAGAAGCCTGCACGTTGTGCCTTTCCGCTCTAGGGCAATGTAGCACACGCAGAGCAGAAGTTCTACTTCAGCCAGATCAGGCCTGCAAAGAAACTGAGTTTCACAGGCCTTTGTAATAGATGTTCCCGGTAGGCTGTAAGAGCACTTTGCAGAGCGAGTTGTTTGTTAGCTTCCCAAAGAGCTGGACGCAAGATGCTTTGGGGCCCAACTCGCCCTTTGGAAAGAAGCCTGCACGTTGTGCCTTTCCGCTCTAGGGCAATGTAGCACACCCAGAGCAGAAGTTCTACTTCAGCCAGATCAGGCCTGCAAAGAAACTGCGTTTCACAGGGCTTTGTAAGTGATGTTCCCGGTAGGCTGTAAGAGCACTGTGCAGAGTGAGTTGTTTCTTAGCTTCCCAAAGAGCTGGAAGCAAGATGCTTTGGGGCATAACTCGCCCTTTGGATACAAGCCTGCACGTTGTGCCTTTCAGCTCTAGGGCAATGTAGCACACGCAGAGCAGAAGTTCTACTACAGCCAGACCAGGCCTGCAAAGAAACTGCATTTGACAGGCCATAGTAAGTGATGTTCCGGTAGGCTGTAAGAGCACTGTGCAGAGCGAGTTGTTTCTTAGCTTCCCAAAGAGCTGGAATCAAGATGCTTTGGGGCCTAACTCTCCCTTTGGAAAGAAGCCTGCACGTTGTGCCTTTCAGCTCTAGGGCAATGTAGCACACGCAGAGCAGAAGTTCTACTTCAGCCAGATCAGGCCTGCAAAGAAACTGCGTTTCACAGGCCTTTGTAAGAGATGTTCCCGGTAGGCTGTAAGAGCACTGTGCAGAGCGAGTTGTTTCTTAGCTTCCCAAAGAGCTGGAAGCAAGATGCTTTGGGGCCCAACTCGCCCTTTGGACACAAGATTGCACGTTGTGCCTTTCAGCTCTAGGGCAATGTAGCACACGCAGAGCAGAAGTTCTACTTCAGCCAGATCAGGCCTGCAAGGAAACTGCCTTTCACATGCCTTTGTAAGTGATGTTCCGATAGGCTGTAAGAGCACTGTGCAGAGCGAGTTGTTTCTTAGCTTCCCAAAGAGCTGGAAGCAAGATGCTTTTTGGCCCAACTCGCCCTTTGGAAAGAAGCCTTCACGTTGTGCCTTTCAGCTCTAGGGCCGTGTAGCACACCCAGAGCAGAAGTTCTACTTCAGCCAGATCAGGCCTGCAAAGAAACTGCGTTTCAGAGGCCTTTGTAAGAGATGTTCGCAGTAGGCTGTAAGAGCACTGTGCAGAGCGAGTTGTTTCTTAGCTTCCCAAAGAGCTGGAAGCAAGATGATTTGGGGCCCAACTCGCCCTTTGGAATGAAGCCTGCACGTTGTGCCTTTCGGCTCTAGGGCAATGTAGCACACCCACAGCAGAAGTTCTACTTCAGCCAGATCAGGCCTGCAAAGAAACTCCGTTTCACAGGCCTTTGTAAGAGATGTTCCCGGTAGGCTGTAAGAGCACTGTGCAGAGCGAGTTGTTTCTTAGCTTCCCAAAGAGCTGGAAGCAAGATGCTTTGGGGCATAACTCGCTCTTTGGATACAAGCCTGCACGTTGTGCCTTTCAGCTCTAGGGCAATGTAGCACACGCATAGCAGAAGTTCTACTTCAGCCACATCAGGCCTGCAAAGAAACTGTGTTTCACAGGCCTTTGTCAGAGATGTTCCCAGTAGGCTGTAAGAGCACTGTGCAGAGCGAGTTGTTTCTTAGCTTCCCAAAGAGCTGGAAGCAAGATGCATTGGGGCCCAACTCGCCTTTTGGAAAGAAGCCTGCACGTTGTGCCTTTCATCTCTAGGGCCGTGTAGCAGACCCAGAGCAGAAGTTCTACTTCAGCCAGATCAGGCCTGCAAAGAAACTGCATTTCACAGGCATTTCTAAGAGATGTTCATGGTAGGCTGTAAGAGCACTGTGCAGAGCGAGTTGTTTCGTAGCTTCCCAAAGAGCTGGAAGCAAGATGCTTTGGGACCCAACTCGCCCTTTGGATACAAGCCTGCACGTTGTGCCTTTCAGGTCTACGGCAATGTAGCACACGCAGAGCCGAAGTTCTACTTCAGCCAGATCAGGCCTGCAAGGAAACTGCCTTTCACATGCCTTTGTAAGTGATGTTCCGGTAGGCTGTAAGAGCACTGTGCAGAGCGAGTTGTTTCTTAGCTTCCCAAAGAGCTGGAAGCAAGATACTTTGGGGCCCATCTCGCCATTTGGAAAGAAGCCTGCACGTTGTGCCTTTCAGCTCTAGGGCAATGTAGCACACGCAGAGCCGAAGTTCTACTTCAGCCAGATTAGGCCTGCAAGGAAACTGCCTTTCACATGCCTTTGTAAGTGATGTTCCGATAGGCTGTAAGAGCACTGTGCAGAGCGAGTTGTTTCTTAGCTTCCCAAAGAGCTGGAAGCAAGATGCTTTTTGGCCCAACTCGCCCTTTGGAAAGAAGCCTTCACGTTGTGCCTTTCAGCTCTAGGGCCGTGTAGCACACCCAGAGCAGAAGTTCTACTTCAGCCAGATCAGGCCTGCAAAGAAACTGCGTTTCAGAGGCCTTTGTAAGAGATGTTCCCGGTAGGCTGTAAGAGCACTGTGCAGAGCGAGTTGTTTCTTAGCTTCCCAAAGAGCTGGAAGCAAGATGCTTTGGGGCCCAACTCGCCCTTTGGAAAGAAGCCTGCACGCTGTGCCTTTCAGCTCTAGGGCAATGTAGCACACCCAAAGCAGAAGTTCTACTTCAGCCAGATCAGGCCTGCAAAGAAACTGCGTTTCACAGGCCTTTGGAAGAGATGTTCCCGGTAGGCTGTAAGAGCACTGAGCAGAGCGAGTTGTTTGTCAGCTTCCCAAAGAGCTTGAAGCAAGACGCATTGGGGCCCAACTCGCCCTTTGGAAAGAAGCCTGCACGTTGTGCCTTTCAGCTCTAGGGCAATGTAGCACACGCAGAGCCGAAGTTCTACTTCAGCCAGATCAGGCCTGCAAGGAAACTGCCTTTCACATGCCTTTTGTAAGTGATGTTCCGGTAGGCTGTAAGAGCACTGTGTAGAGCGAGTTGTTTCTTAGCTTCCCAAAGAGCTGGAAGCAAGATGCTTTGGAGCCCAACTCGCCCTTTGGAAAGAAGCCTGCACGTTGTGCCTTTCAGCTCTAGGTCAATGTAGCACACGCAGAGCAGAAGTTCTACTTCAGCCAGATCAGGCCTGCAAAGAAACTGCGTTTCAGAGGCCTTTGTAAGAGATGTTCCCGGTAGGCTGTAAGAGCACTGTGCAGAGCGAGTTGTTTCTTAGCTTCCCAAAGATCTGGAAGCAAGATGCTTTGGGGCCCAACTCGCCCTTTGGAAAGAAGCCTGCACGTTGTGCCTTTCAGCTCTAGGGCAATGTAGCACACCCAGAGCAGAAGTTCTACTTCAGCCAGATCAGGCCTTCAAAGAAATTGCGTTTCACAGGCCTTTGTAAGAGATGTTCCCGGTAGGCTGTAAGAGCACTGTGCAGAGCGAGTTGTTTCTTAGCTTCCCAAAGAGCTGGAAGCAAGATACTTTGGGGCCCATCTCGCCTTTTGGAAAGAAGCCTGCACGTTGTGCCTTTCAGCTCTAGGGCAGTGTAGCACACCCAGAGCAGAAGTTCTACTTCAGCCAGATCAGGCCTGCAAAGAAACTGCGTTTCACAGGCCTTTGTAAGAG
Source organism: Equus caballus (assembly GCF_041296265.1). Taxonomy (NCBI): domain Eukaryota; kingdom Metazoa; phylum Chordata; class Mammalia; order Perissodactyla; family Equidae; genus Equus; species Equus caballus. The sequence continues at coordinate 49,313,238 of NC_091688.1, read as the reverse complement.
ATGTTCCCGGTAGGCTGTAAGAGCACTGTGCAGAGCGAGTTGTTTCTTAGCTTCCCAAAGAGCTGGAAGCAAGATGCTTTGGGGCCCAACTCGCCCTTTGGAAAGAAGCCTGCACGTTGTGCCTTTCAGCTCTAGGGCAATGTAGCACACGCAAAGCAGAAGTTCTACTTCAGCCAGATCAGGCCTGCAAAGAAACTGCGTTTCACAGGCCTTTGTAAGAGATGTTCCCGGTAGGCTGTAAGAGCACTGTGCAGAGCGAGTTGTTTCTTAGCTTCCCAAAGAGCTGGAAGAAAGATGCTTTGGGGCCCAACTCGCCCTTTGGAAAGAAGCCTGCACGTTGTGCCTTTCAGCTCTAGGGCAATGTAGCACACGCAGAGCCGAAGTTCTACTTCAGCCAGATCAGGCCTGCAAGGAAACTGCCTTTCACATGCCTTTTGTAAGTGATGTTCCGGTAGGCTGTAAGAGCACTGTGCAGAGCGAGTTGTTTCTTAGTTTCCCAAAGAGCTGGAAGCAAGATGCTTTGGAGCCCAACTCGCCCTTTGGAAAGAAGCCTGCACGTTGTGCCTTTCAGCTCTAGGTCAATGTAGCACACGCAGAGGAGAAGTTCTACTTCAGCCAGATCAGGCCTGCAAAGAAACTGCGTTTCAGAGGCCTTTGTAAGAGATGTTCCCGGTAGGCTGTAAGAGCACTGTGCAGAGCGAGTTGTTTCTTAGCTTCCCAAAGAGCTGGAAGCAAGATGCTTTGGGGCCAAACTCGCCCTTTGGATAGAATCCTGCACAGTGCGCCTTTCAGCACTAGGGCAATGTAGCACACGCAGAGCAGAATTTCTACTTCAGCCAGATCAGGCCTGCAAAGAAACTGCGTTTCAGAGGCCTTTGTAAGAGATGTTCCCGGTAGGCTGTAAGAGCACTGTGCAGAGCGAGTTGTTTCTTAGCTTCCCAAAGATCTGGAAGCAAGATGCTTTGGGGCCCAACTCGCCCTTTGGAAAGAAGCCTGCACGCTGTGCCTTTCAGCTCTAGGGCAATGTAACACACCCAGAGCAGAAGTTCTACTTCAGCCAGATCAAGCCTTCAAAGAAATTGCGTTTCACAGGCCTTTGTAAGAGATGTTCCTGGTAGGCTGTAAGAGCACTGTGCAGAGCGAGTTGTTTCTTAGCTTCCCAAAGAGCTGGAAGCAAGATTCATTGGGGCCCAACTCGCCCTTTGGAAAGAAGCCTGCACGTTGTGCCTTTCCGCTCTAGGGCAATGTAGCACACGCAGAGCAGAAGTTCTACTTCAGCCAGATCAGGCCTGCAAAGAAACTGCGTTTCACAGGCCTTTGTAAGAGATGTTCCCGGTAGGCTGTAAGAGCACTGTGCAGAGCGAGTTGTTTCTTAGCTTCCCAAAGAGCTGGAAGCAAGATGCCTTGTGGCCCAACTCGCCCTTGGAAAGAAGCCTGCACGTTGTGCCTTTCGGCTCTAGGGCAATGTAGCACACGCAGAGCAGAAGTTCTACTTCAGCCACATCAGGCCTGCAAAGAAAGTGTGTTTCACAGGCATTTGTAAGAGATGTTCCCAGTAGGCTGTAAGAGCACTGTGCAGAGCGATTTGTTTCTTAGCTTCCCAAAGAGCTGGAAGCAAGATGCTTTGGGGCCAAACTCGCCCTTTGGAAAGAAGCCTGCACGTTGTGCCTTTCAGCTCTAGGTCAATGTAGCACACGCAGAGCAGAAGTTCTACTTCAGCCAGATCAGGCCTGCAAAGAAACTGCGTTTCACAGGCCTTTGTAAGAGATGTTCCCGGTAGGCTGTAAGAGCACTGTGCAGAGCGAGTTGTTTCTTAGCTTCCCAAAGAGCTGGAAGCAAGATGCTTTGGGGCCCAACTCGCCCTTTGGAAAGAAGCCTGCACGTTGTTCCTTTCAGCTCTAGGGCAATGTAGCACACCCAGAGCAGAAGTTCTACTTCAGCCAGATCAGGCCTGCAAGGAAACTGCTTTTCAAATGCCTTTGTAAGTGATGTTCCGGTAGGCTGTAAGAGCACTGTGCAGAGCGAGTTGTTTCTTAGCTTCCCAAAGAGCTGGAAGCAAGATGCTTTGGGGCCCAACTCGCCCTTTGGAAAGAAGCCTGCACGTTGTGCCTTTCAGCTCTAGGGCAATGTAGCACACCCAGAGCAGAAGTTCTACTTCAGCCAGATCAGGCCTGCAAAGAAACTGCGTTTCACAGGCCTTTGTAAGAGATGTTCCCGGTAGGCTGTAAGAGCACTGTGCAGAGCGAGTTGTTTCTTAGCTTCCCAAAGAGCTGGAAGAAAGATGCTTTGGGGCCCAACTCGCCCTTTGGAAAGAAGCCTGCACGTTGTGCCTTTCAGCTCTAGGGCAATGTAGCACACGCAGAGCAGAAGTTCTACTTCAGCCAGATCAGGCCTGCAAAGAAACTGCGTTTCACAGGCCTTTGTAAGAGATGTTCCCGGTAGGCTGTAAGAGCACTGTGCAGAGCGAGTTGTTTCTTAGCTTCCCAAAGAGCTGGAAGCAAGATGCTTTGGGGCCCAACTCGCCCTTTGGACACAAGATTGCACGTTGTGCCTTTCAGCTCTAGGGCAATGTAGCACACGCAGAGCAGAAGTTCTACTTCAGCCAGATCAGGCCTGCAAGGAAACTGCCTTTCACATGCCTTTGTAAGTGATGTTCCGATAGGCTGTAAGAGCACTGTGCAGAGCGAGTTGTTTCTTAGCTTCCCAAAGAGCTGGAAGCAAGATGCTTTTTGGCCCAACTCGCCCTTTGGAAAGAAGCCTTCACGTTGTGCCTTTCAGCTCTAGGGCCGTGTAGCACACCCAGAGCAGAAGTTCTACTTCAGCCAGATCAGGCCTGCAAAGAAACTGCGTTTCAGAGGCCTTTGTAAGAGATGTTCGCAGTAGGCTGTAAGAGCACTGTGCAGAGCGAGTTGTTTCTTAGCTTCCCAAAGAGCTGGAAGCAAGATGATTTGGGGCCCAACTCGCCCTTTGGAATGAAGCCTGCACGTTGTGCCTTTCGGCTCTAGGGCAATGTAGCACACCCACAGCAGAAGTTCTACTTCAGCCAGATCAGGCCTGCAAAGAAACTCCGTTTCACAGGCCTTTGTAAGAGATGTTCCCGGTAGGCTGTAAGAGCACTGTGCAGAGCGAGTTGTTTCTTAGCTTCCCAAAGAGCTGGAAGCAAGATGCTTTGGGGCATAACTCGCTCTTTGGATACAAGCCTGCACGTTGTGCCTTTCAGCTCTAGGGCAATGTAGCACACGCATAGCAGAAGTTCTACTTCAGCCACATCAGGCCTGCAAAGAAACTGTGTTTCACAGGCCTTTGTCAGAGATGTTCCCAGTAGGCTGTAAGAGCACTGTGCAGAGCGAGTTGTTTCTTAGCTTCCCAAAGAGCTGGAAGCAAGATGCATTGGGGCCCAACTCGCCTTTTGGAAAGAAGCCTGCACGTTGTGCCTTTCATCTCTAGGGCCGTGTAGCAGACCCAGAGCAGAAGTTCTACTTCAGCCAGATCAGGCCTGCAAAGAAACTGCATTTCACAGGCATTTCTAAGAGATGTTCATGGTAGGCTGTAAGAGCACTGTGCAGAGCGAGTTGTTTCGTAGCTTCCCAAAGAGCTGGAAGCAAGATGCTTTGGGACCCAACTCGCCCTTTGGATACAAGCCTGCACGTTGTGCCTTTCAGGTCTACGGCAATGTAGCACACGCAGAGCCGAAGTTCTACTTCAGCCAGATCAGGCCTGCAAGGAAACTGCCTTTCACATGCCTTTGTAAGTGATGTTCCGGTAGGCTGTAAGAGCACTGTGCAGAGCGAGTTGTTTCTTAGCTTCCCAAAGAGCTGGAAGCAAGATACTTTGGGGCCCATCTCGCCATTTGGAAAGAAGCCTGCACGTTGTGCCTTTCAGCTCTAGGGCAATGTAGCACACGCAGAGCCGAAGTTCTACTTCAGCCAGATTAGGCCTGCAAGGAAACTGCCTTTCACATGCCTTTGTAAGTGATGTTCCGATAGGCTGTAAGAGCACTGTGCAGAGCGAGTTGTTTCTTAGCTTCCCAAAGAGCTGGAAGCAAGATGCTTTTTGGCCCAACTCGCCCTTTGGAAAGAAGCCTTCACGTTGTGCCTTTCAGCTCTAGGGCCGTGTAGCACACCCAGAGCAGAAGTTCTACTTCAGCCAGATCAGGCCTGCAAAGAAACTGCGTTTCAGAGGCCTTTGTAAGAGATGTTCCCGGTAGGCTGTAAGAGCACTGTGCAGAGCGAGTTGTTTCTTAGCTTCCCAAAGAGCTGGAAGCAAGATGCTTTGGGGCCCAACTCGCCCTTTGGAAAGAAGCCTGCACGCTGTGCCTTTCAGCTCTAGGGCAATGTAGCACACCCAAAGCAGAAGTTCTACTTCAGCCAGATCAGGCCTGCAAAGAAACTGCGTTTCACAGGCCTTTGGAAGAGATGTTCCCGGTAGGCTGTAAGAGCACTGAGCAGAGCGAGTTGTTTGTCAGCTTCCCAAAGAGCTTGAAGCAAGACGCATTGGGGCCCAACTCGCCCTTTGGAAAGAAGCCTGCACGTTGTGCCTTTCAGCTCTAGGGCAATGTAGCACACGCAGAGCCGAAGTTCTACTTCAGCCAGATCAGGCCTGCAAGGAAACTGCCTTTCACATGCCTTTTGTAAGTGATGTTCCGGTAGGCTGTAAGAGCACTGTGCAGAGCGAGTTGTTTCTTAGCTTCCCAAAGAGCTGGAAGCAAGATGCTTTGGAGCCCAACTCGCCCTTTGGAAAGAAGCCTGCACGTTGTGCCTTTCAGCTCTAGGGCAATGTAGCACACGCAGAGCAGAAGTTCTACTTCAGCCAGATCAGGCCTGCAAAGAAACTGCGTTTCAGAGGCCTTTGTAAGAGATGTTCCCGGTAGGCTGTAAGAGCACTGTGCAGAGCGAGTTGTTTCTTAGCTTCTCAAAGATCTGGAAGCAAGGTGCTTTGGGGCCCAACTCGCCCTTTGGAAAGAAGCCTGCACGCTGAGCCTTTCAGCTCTAGGGCAATGTAGCACACCCAGAGCAGAAGTTCTACTTCAGCCAGATCAGGCCTTCAAAGAAATTGCGTTTCACAGGCCTTTGTAAGAGATGTTCCCGGTAGGCTGTAAGAGCACTGTGCAGAGCGAGTTGTTTCTTAGCTTCCCAAAGAGCTGGAAGCAAGATACTTTGGGGCCCATCTCGCCTTTTGGAAAGAAGCCTGCACGTTGTGCCTTTCAGCTCTAGGGCAGTGTAGCACACCCAGAGCAGAAGTTCTACTTCAGCCAGATCAGGCCTGCAAAGAAACTGCGTTTCACAGGCCTTTGTAAGAGATGTTCCCGGTAGGCTGTAAGAGCACTGTGCAGAGCGAGTTGTTTCTTAGCTTCCCAAAGAGCTGGAAGCAAGATGCTTTGGGGCCCAACTCGCCCTTTGGAAAGAAGCCTGCACGTTGTGCCTTTCAGCTCTAGGGCAATGTAGCACACGCAGAGCAGAAGTTCTACTTCAGCCAGATCAGGCCTGCAAAGAAACTGCGTTTCACAGGCCTTTGTAAGAGATGTTCCCGGTAGGCTGTAAGAGCACTGTGCAGAGCGAGTTGTTTCTTAGCTTCCCAAAGAGCTGGAAGCAAGATGCTTTGGGGCCCAACTCGCCCTTTGGAAAGAAGCCTGCACGTTGTGCCTTTCAGCTCTAGGGCAATGTAGCACACGCAGAGCAGAAGTTCTACTTCAGCCAGATCAGGCCTGCAAAGAAACTGCGTTTCACAGGCCTTTGTAACAGATTTTCCCGGTAGGCTGTAAGAGCACTGTGCAGAGCGAGTTGTTTCTTAGCTTCCCAAAGAGCTGGAAGCAAGATGCTTTGGGGCCCAACTCGCCCTTTGGAAAGAAGCCTGCACGTTGTGCCTCTCCGCTCTAGGGCAATGTAGCACACCCAGAGCAGAAGTTCTACTTCAGCCAGATCAGGCCTGCAAAGAAACTGCGTTTCACAGGGCTTTGTAAGTGATGTTCCCGGTAGGCTGTAAGAGCACTGTGCAGAGTGAGTTGTTTCTTAGCTTCCCAAGGAGCTGGAAGCAACATGCTTTGGGGCATAACTCGCCCTTTGGATACAAGCCTGCACGTTGTGCCTTTCAGCTCTAGGGCAATGTAGCACACGCAGAGCAGAAGTTCTACTTCAGCCACATCAGGCCTGCAAAGAAAGTGTGTTTCACAGGCATTTGTAAGAGATGTTCCCAGTAGGCTGTAAGAGCACTGTGCAGAGCGATTTGTTTCTTAGCTTCCCAAAGAGCTGGAAGCAAGATGCTTTGGGGCCAAACTCGCCCTTTGGAAAGAAGCCTGCACGTTGTGCCTTTCAGCTCTAGGTCAATGTAGCACACGCAGAGCAGAAGTTCTACTTCAGCCAGATCAGGCCTGCAAAGAAACTGCGTTTCACAGGCCTTTGTAAGAGATGTTCCCGGTAGGCTGTAAGAGCACTGTGCAGAGCGAGTTGTTTCTTAGCTTCCCAAAGAGCTGGAAGCAAGATGCTTTGGGGCCCAACTCGCCCTTTGGAAAGAAGCCTGCACGTTGTTCCTTTCAGCTCTAGGGCAATGTAGCACACCCAGAGCAGAAGTTCTACTTCAGCCAGATCAGGCCTGCAAGGAAACTGCTTTTCAAATGCCTTTGTAAGTGATGTTCCGGTAGGCTGTAAGAGCACTGTGCAGAGCGAGTTGTTTCTTAGCTTCCCAAAGAGCTGGAAGCAAGATGCTTTGGGGCCCAACTCGCCCTTTGGAAAGAAGCCTGCACGTTGTGCCTTTCAGCTCTAGGGCAATGTAGCACACGCAAAGCAGAAGTTCTACTTCAGCCAGATCAGGCCTGCAAAGAAACTGCGTTTCACAGGCCTTTGTAAGAGATGTTCCCGGTAGGCTGTAAGAGCACTGTGCAGAGCGAGTTGTTTCTTAGCTTCCCAAAGAGCTGGAAGAAAGATGCTTTGGGGCCCAACTCGCCCTTTGGAAAGAAGCCTGCACGTTGTGCCTTTCAGCTCTAGGGCAATGTAGCACACGCAGAGCCGAAGTTCTACTTCAGCCAGATCAGGCCTGCAAGGAAACTGCCTTTCACATGCCTTTTGTAAGTGATGTTCCGGTAGGCTGTAAGAGCACTGTGCAGAGCGAGTTGTTTCTTAGTTTCCCAAAGAGCTGGAAGCAAGATGCTTTGGAGCCCAACTCGCCCTTTGGAAAGAAGCCTGCACGTTGTGCCTTTCAGCTCTAGGTCAATGTAGCACACGCAGAGGAGAAGTTCTACTTCAGCCAGATCAGGCCTGCAAAGAAACTGCGTTTCAGAGGCCTTTGTAAGAGATGTTCCCGGTAGGCTGTAAGAGCACTGTGCAGAGCGAGTTGTTTCTTAGCTTCCCAAAGAGCTGGAAGCAAGATGCTTTGGGGCCAAACTCGCCCTTTGGATAGAATCCTGCACAGTGCGCCTTTCAGCACTAGGGCAATGTAGCACACGCAGAGCAGAATTTCTACTTCAGCCAGATCAGGCCTGCAAAGAAACTGCGTTTCAGAGGCCTTTGTAAGAGATGTTCCCGGTAGGCTGTAAGAGCACTGTGCAGAGCGAGTTGTTTCTTAGCTTCCCAAAGATCTGGAAGCAAGATGCTTTGGGGCCCAACTCGCCCTTTGGAAAGAAGCCTGCACGCTGTGCCTTTCAGCTCTAGGGCAATGTAACACACCCAGAGCAGAAGTTCTACTTCAGCCAGATCAAGCCTTCAAAGAAATTGCGTTTCACAGGCCTTTGTAAGAGATGTTCCTGGTAGGCTGTAAGAGCACTGTGCAGAGCGAGTTGTTTCTTAGCTTCCCAAAGAGCTGGAAGCAAGATTCATTGGGGCCCAACTCGCCCTTTGGAAAGAAGCCTGCACGTTGTGCCTTTCCGCTCTAGGGCAATGTAGCACACGCAGAGCAGAAGTTCTACTTCAGCCAGATCAGGCCTGCAAAGAAACTGCGTTTCACAGGCCTTTGTAAGAGATGTTCCCGGTAGGCTGTAAGAGCACTGTGCAGAGCGAGTTGTTTCTTAGCTTCCCAAAGAGCTGGAAGCAAGATGCCTTGTGGCCCAACTCGCCCTTGGAAAGAAGCCTGCACGTTGTGCCTTTCGGCTCTAGGGCAATGTAGCACACGCAGAGCAGAAGTTCTACTTCAGCCACATCAGGCCTGCAAAGAAAGTGTGTTTCACAGGCATTTGTAAGAGATGTTCCCAGTAGGCTGTAAGAGCACTGTGCAGAGCGATTTGTTTCTTAGCTTCCCAAAGAGCTGGAAGCAAGATGCTTTGGGGCCAAACTCGCCCTTTGGAAAGAAGCCTGCACGTTGTGCCTTTCAGCTCTAGGTCAATGTAGCACACGCAGAGCAGAAGTTCTACTTCAGCCAGATCAGGCCTGCAAAGAAACTGCGTTTCACAGGCCTTTGTAAGAGATGTTCCCGGTAGGCTGTAAGAGCACTGTGCAGAGCGAGTTGTTTCTTAGCTTCCCAAAGAGCTGGAAGCAAGATGCTTTGGGGCCCAACTCGCCCTTTGGAAAGAAGCCTGCACGTTGTTCCTTTCAGCTCTAGGGCAATGTAGCACACCCAGAGCAGAAGTTCTACTTCAGCCAGATCAGGCCTGCAAGGAAACTGCTTTTCAAATGCCTTTGTAAGTGATGTTCCGGTAGGCTGTAAGAGCACTGTGCAGAGCGAGTTGTTTCTTAGCTTCCCAAAGAGCTGGAAGCAAGATGCTTTGGGGCCCAACTCGCCCTTTGGAAAGAAGCCTGCACGTTGTGCCTTTCAGCTCTAGGGCAATGTAGCACACGCAAAGCAGAAGTTCTACTTCAGCCAGATCAGGCCTGCAAAGAAACTGCGTTTCACAGGCCTTTGTAAGAGATGTTCCCGGTAGGCTGTAAGAGCACTGTGCAGAGCGAGTTGTTTCTTAGCTTCCCAAAGAGCTGGAAGAAAGATGCTTTGGGGCCCAACTCGCCCTTTGGAAAGAAGCCTGCACGTTGTGCCTTTCAGCTCTAGGGCAATGTAGCACACGCAGAGCCGAAGTTCTACTTCAGCCAGATCAGGCCTGCAAGGAAACTGCCTTTCACATGCCTTTTGTAAGTGATGTTCCGGTAGGCTGTAAGAGCACTGTGCAGAGCGAGTTGTTTCTTAGCTTCCCAAAGAGCTGGAAGCAAGATGCTTTGGAGCCCAACTCGCCCTTTGGAAAGAAGCCTGCACGTTGTGCCTTTCAGCTCTAGGTCAATGTAGCACACGCAGAGGAGAAGTTCTACTTCAGCCAGATCAGGCCTGCAAAGAAACTGCGTTTCAGAGGCCTTTGTAAGAGATGTTCCCGGTAGGCTGTAAGAGCACTGTGCAGAGCGAGTTGTTTCTTAGCTTCCCAAAGAGCTGGAAGCAAGATGCTTTGGGGCCAAACTCGCCCTTTGGATAGAATCCTGCACAGTGCGCCTTTCAGCACTAGGGCAATGTAGCACACGCAGAGCAGAATTTCTACTTCAGCCAGATCAGGCCTGCAAAGAAACTGCGTTTCAGAGGCCTTTGTAAGAGATGTTCCCGGTAGGCTGTAAGAGCACTGTGCAGAGCGAGTTGTTTCTTAGCTTCCCAAAGATCTGGAAGCAAGATGCTTTGGGGCCCAACTCGCCCTTTGGAAAGAAGCCTGCACGCTGTGCCTTTCAGCTCTAGGGCAATGTAACACACCCAGAGCAGAAGTTCTACTTCAGCCAGATCAAGCCTTCAAAGAAATTGCGTTTCACAGGCCTTTGTAAGAGATGTTCCTGGTAGGCTGTAAGAGCACTGTGCAGAGCGAGTTGTTTCTTAGCTTCCCAAAGAGCTGGAAGCAAGATTCATTGGGGCCCAACTCGCCCTTTGGAAAGAAGCCTGCACGTTGTGCCTTTCCGCTCTAGGGCAATGTAGCACACGCAGAGCAGAAGTTCTACTTCAGCCAGATCAGGCCTGCAAAGAAACTGCGTTTCACAGGCCTTTGTAAGAGATGTTCCCGGTAGGCTGTAAGAGCACTGTGCAGAGCGAGTTGTTTCTTAGCTTCCCAAAGAGCTGGAAGCAAGATGCTTTGTGGCCCAACTCGCCCTTGGAAAGAAGCCTGCACGTTGTGCCTTTCGGCTCTAGGGCAATGTAGCACACGCTGAGCAGAAGTTCTACTTCAGCCAGATCAGGCCTGCAAAGAAACTGCATTTCGCAGGCCTTTGTAAGTGATGTTCCGGTAGGCTGTAAGAGCACTGTGCAGATCGAGTTTTTTCTTATCTTCCCAAAGAGCTGGAAGCAAGATGCTTTGGGGCCCAACTCGCCCTTTGGTAAGAAGCCTGCACGTTGTGCCTTTCAGCTCTAGGGCAATGTAGCACACGCAGAGCAGCAGTTCTACTTCAGCCAGATCAGGCCTGCAAAGAAACAGCGTTTCACAGGCCTTTGTAAGAGATGTACCCGGTAGGCTGTAAGAGCGCTGTGCAGAGCGAGTTGTTTCTTAGCTTCCCAAAGAGCTGCAAGCAAGATGCTTTGGGACCCAACTCGCCTTTTTGATACAAGCCTGCACGTTGTGCCTTTCAGCTCTAGGGCAATGTAGCACACGCAGAGCCGAAGTTCTACTTCAGCCAGATCAGGCCTGCAAGGAAACTGCCTTTCACATGCCTTTGTAAGTGATGTTCCAGTAGACTGTAAGAGCACTGTGCAGAGCGAGTTGTTTCTTAGCTTCCCAAAGAGCTGGAAGCAAGATGCTTTGGGGCCCAACTCGCCCTTTGGAAAGAAGCCTTCACATTGTGCCCTTCAGCTCTAGGGCCGTGTAGCACACCCAGAGCAGAAGTTCTACTTCAGCCAGATCAGGCCTGCAAAGAAACTGCGTTTCACAGGCCTTTGTAAGAGATGTTCCCGGTAGGCTGTAAGAGCACTGTGCAGAGCGAGTTGTTTCTTAGCTTCCCAAAGAGCTGGAAGCAAGATGCTTTGGGGCCCAACTCGCCCTTTGGAAAGAAGCCTGCACGTTGTGCCTTTCCGCTCTAGGGCAATGTAGCACACGCAGAGCCGAAGTTCTACTTCAGCCAGATCAGGCCTGCACGGAAACTGCCTTTCACATGCCTTTTTAAGTGATGTTCCGGTAGGCTGTAAGAGCACTCTGCAGAGCGAGTTGTTTCTTAGTTTCCCAAAGAGCTGGAAGCAAGGTGCTTTGGGGCCCAACTCGCCTTTTGGAAAGAAGCCTGCACGTTGTGCCTTTCAGCTCTAGGTCAATGTAGCACACCCAGAGCAGAAGTTCTACTTCAGCCAGATCAGGCCTGCAAAGAAACTGCGTTTCACAGGCCCTTGTAAGAGATGTTCCCGGTAGGCTGTAAGAGCACTGTGCAGAGCGAGTTGTTTCTTAGCTTCCCAAAGAGCTGGAAGCAAGATGCTTTGGGGCCCAACACGCCCTTTGGATAGAAGCCTGCACGTTGCGCCTTCCAGCACTAGGGCAATGTAGCACACGCAGAGCAGAAGTTCTACTTCAGCCAGATCAGGCCTTCAAAGAAACTGCGTATCACAGGCCTTTGTAAGAGATGTTCCCGGTAGGCTGTAAGAGCACTGTGCAGAGAGAGTTGTTTCTTAGCTTCCCAAAGAGCTGGAAGCAAGATTCATTGGGGCCCAACTCGCCCTTTGGAAAGAAGCCTGCACGTTGTGCCTTTCCGCTCTAGGGCAATGTAGCATACGCAGAGCAGAAGTTCTACTTCAGCCAGATCAGGCCTGCAAAGAAACTGCGTTTCACAGGCCTTTGTAAGAGATGTTGCCGGTAGGCTGTAAGAGCACTGTGCAGAGCGAGTTGTTTCTTAGCTTCCCAAAGAGCTGGAAGCAAGATGCTTTGGGACCCAACTCGCCCTTTGGATACAAGCCTGCACGTTGTGCCTTTCAGGTCTAGGGCAATGTAGCACACGCAGAGCCGAAGTTCTACTTCAGCCAGATCAGGCCTGCAAGGAAACTGCCTTTCACATGCCTTTGTAAGTGATGTTCCGGTAGGCTGTAAGAGCACTGTGCAGAGCGAGTTGTTTCTTAGCTTCCCAAAGAGCTGGAAGCAAGATGCTTTGGGGCCCAACGCGCCCTTTGGAAAGAAGCCTGCACGTTGTGCCTGTCAGCTCTAGGTCAATGTAGCACACGCAGAGCAGAAGTTCTACTTCAGCCACATCAGGCCTGCTAAGAAACTGCGTTTCACAGGCCTTTGTAAGAAATGTTCCCGGTAGACTGTAAGAGCACTGTGCAGAGCGAGTTGTTTCTTAGATTCCCAAAGAGCTGGAAGCAAGATACTTTGGGGCCCATCTCGCCTTTTGGAAAGAAGCCTGCACGTTGTGCCTTTCAGCTCTAGGGCAGTGTAGCACACCCAGAGCAGAAGTTCTACTTCAGCCAGATCAGGCCTTCAAAGAAACTGCGTTTCACAGGCCTTTGTAAGAGATGTTCCCGGTAGGCTGTAAGAGCACTGTGCAGAGCGAGTTGTTTCTTAGCTTCCCAAAGAGCTGGAAGAATGATTCATTGGGGCCCAACTCGCCCTTTGGAAAGAAGCCTGCACGTTGTGCCTTTCGGCTCAAGGGCAATGTAGCACACACAGAGCAGAAGTTCTACTTCAGCCAGATCAGGCCTGCAAAGAAACTGCGTTTCACAGGCCTTTGTAAGAGATGTTCCCGGTAGGCTGTAAGAGCACTGTGCAGAGCGAGTTGTTTCTTAGCTTCCCAAAGAGCTGGAAGCAAGATGCTTTGGGGCCCAACTCGCCCTTGGAAAGAAGCCTGCACGTTGTGCCTTTCGGCTCTAGGGCAATGTAGCACACCCAGAGCAGAAGTTCTACTTCAGCCAGATCAGGCCTGCAAAGAAACTGCTTTTCACAGGCCTTTGTAAGTCGTGTTCCGGTAGGCTGTAAGAGCACTGTGCAGAGCGAGTTGTTTCTTAGCTTCCCAAAGAGCTGGAAGCAAGACGCTTTGGGGAGCAACTCGCCCTTGGAAAGAAGCCTGCACGTTGTGCCTTTCGGCTCTAGGGCAATGTAGCAGACCCAGAGCAGAAGTTCTACTTCAGGCAGATCAGTCCTGCAAAGAACCTGCATTTCACATGCCTTTGTAAGTCGTGTTCCGGTAGGCTGTAAGAGCACTGTGCAGAGCGAGTTGTTTCTTAGCTTCCCAAAGAGCTGGAAGCAAGATGCTTTGGGGCCCAACAAGCCCTTTGGAAAGAAGCCTGCACGTTGTGCCTTTCAGCTCTAGGGCAATGTGGCACACGCAGAGCAGAAGTTCTACTTCAGCCAGATCAGGCCTGCAAAGAAACTGCGTTTCACAGGCCATTGTAACTGATGTTCCCAGTAGGCTGTAAGAGCACTGCGCAGAGCGAGTTGTTTCTTAGCTTCCCAAAGAGCTGGAAGCAAGATGCTTTTTGTCCCAACTCGCCCTTTGGAAAGAAGCCTGCACGTTGTGCCTTTCAGCTCTAGGGCCGTGTACCACACTCAGAGCCGAAGTTCTACTTCAGCCAGATCAGGCCTACAAGGAAACTGCCTTTCACATGCCTTTGTAAGTGATGTTCCGGTAGGCTGTAAGAGCACTGTGCAGAGCGAGTTGTTTCTTAGCTTCCCAAAGAGCTGGAAGCAAGATGCTTTGGGGCCCAACTCGCCCTTTGGAAAGAAGCCTGCACGTTGTGCCTTTCAGCTCTAGGGCAATGTAGCACACGCAGAGCAGAGGTTCTACTTCAGCCAGATCAGGCCTGCAAAGAAACTGCGTTTCACAGGCCTTTGTAAGAGATGTTCCCGGTAGGCTGTAAGAGCACTGTGCAGAGCGAGTTGTTTCTTAGCTTCCCAAAGAGCTGGAAGCAAGATGCTTTGGGGCCCAACTCGCCCTTTGGAAAGAAGCCTGCACGTTGTGCCTTTCAGCTCTAGGGCAATGTAGCACACGCAGAGCAGAAGTTCTACTTCAGCCAGATCAGGCCTGCAAAGAAACTGCGTTTCACAGGCCTTTGTAACAGATGTTCCCGGTAGGCTGTAAGAGCACTGTGCAGAGCGAGTTGTTTCTTAGCTTCCCAAAGAGCTGGAAGAAAGATGTTTTGGGGCCCAACTCGCCCTTTGGAATGAAGCCTGCACGTTGTGCCTTTCCGCCTAGGGAAATGTAGCACACGCAGAGCAGAAGTTCTACTTCAGCCAGATCAGGCCTGCAAAGAAAATGCGTTTCACAGGCCTTTGTAATAGATGCTCCCGGTAGGCTGTAAGAGCACTTTGCAGAGCGAGTTGTTTGTTAGCTTCCCAAAGAGCTGGACGCAAGATGCTTTGGGGCCCAACTCGCCCTTTGGAAAGAAGCCTGCACGTTGTGCCTTTCCGCTGTAGGGCAATGTAGCACACCCAGAGCAGAAGTTCTACTTCAGACAGATCAGGCCTGCAAAGAAACTGCGTTTCACAGGCCTTTGTAAGAGATGTTCCCGGTAGGCTGTAAGAGCACTGTGCAGAGCGAGTTGTTTCTTAGCTTCCCAAAGAGCTGGAAGCAAGATGCTTTGGGGCCCAACTCCCCTTTGGAAAGAAGCCTGCACGTTGTGCCTGTCAGCTCTAGGTCAATGTAGCACACGCAGAGCAGAAGTTCTACTTCAGCCAGATCAGGCCTGCTAAGAAACTGTGTTTCACAGGCCTTTGTAAGAAATGTTCCCGGTAGACTGTAAGAGCACTGTGCAGAGCGAGTTGTTTCTTAGCTTCCCAAAGAGCTGGAAGCAAGATACTTTAGGGCCCATCTCGCCTTTTGGAAAGAAGCCTGCACGTTGTGCCTTTCAGCTCTAGGGCAGTGTAGCACACGCAGAGCAGAAGTTCTACTTCAGCCAGATCAGGCCTGCTAAGAAACTGTGTTTCACAGGCCTTTGTAAGAAATGTTCCCGGTAGACTGTAAGAGCACTGTGCAGAGCGAGTTGTTTCTTAGCTTCCCAAAGAGCTGGAAGCAAGATACTTTAGGGCCCATCTCGCCTTTTGGAAAGAAGCCTGCACGTTGTGCCTTTCAGCTCTAGGGCAGTGTAGCACACCCAGAGCAGAAGTTCTACTTCAGCCAGATCAGGCCTTCAAAGAAACTGCGTTTCACAGGCCTTTGTAAGAGATGTTCCCGGTAGGCTGTAAGAGCACTGTGCAGAGCGAGTTGTTTCTTAGCTTCCCAAAGAGCTGGAAGAAAGATTCATTGGGGCCCAACTCGCCCTTTGGAAAGAAGCCTGCACGTTGTGCCTTTCGGCTCAAGGGCAATGTAGCACACGCAGAGCAGAAGTTCTACTTCAGCCAGATCAGGCCTGCAAAGAAACTGCGTTTCACAGGCCTTTGTAAGAGATGTTCCCGGTAGGCTGTAAGAGCACTGTGCAGAGCGAGTTGTTTCTTAGCTTCCCAAAGAGCTGGAAGCAAGATGCTTTGGGGCCCAACTCGCCCTTGGAAAGAAGCCTGCACGTTGTGCCTTTCAGCTCTAGGGCAATGTAGCACACCCAGAGCAGAAGTTCTACTTCAGCCAGATCAGGCCTGCAAAGAAACTGCTTTTCACAGGCCTTTGTAAGTCGTGTTCCGGTAGGCTGTAAGAGCACTGTGCAGAGCGAGTTGTTTCTTAGCTTCCCAAAGAGCTGGAAGCAAGATGCTTTGGGGCCCAACTCGCCCTTGGAAAGAAGCCTGCACGTTGTGCCTTTCGGCTCTAGGGCAATGTAGCAGACCCAGAGCAGAAGTTCTACTTCAGCCAGATCAGGCCTGCAAAGAACCTGCATTTCACATGCCTTTGTAAGTCGTGTTCCGGTAGGCTGTAAGAGCACTGTGCAGAGCGAGTTGTTTCTTAGCTTCCCAAAGAGCTGGAAGCAAGATGCTTTGGGGCCCAACAAGCCCTTTGGAAAGAAGCCTGCACGTTGTGCCTTTCCGCTCTAGGGCAATGTAGCACACGCAGAGCAGAAATTCTACTTCAGCCAGATCAGGCCTGCAAAGAAAATGCGTTTCACAGGCCTTTGTAATAGATGTTCCCGGTAGGCTGTAAGAGCACTTTGCAGAGCGAGTTGTTTGTTAGCTTCCCAAAGAGCTGGACGCAAGATGCTTTGGGGCCCAACTCGCCCTTTGGAAAGAAGCCTGCACGTTGTGCCTTTCCGCTCTAGGGCAATGTAGCACAACCAGAGCAGAAGTTCTACTTCAGCCAGATCAGGCCTGCAAAGAAACTGCTTTTCACAGGCCTTTGTAATTCGTGTTCCGGTAGGCTGTAAGAGCACTGTGCAGAGCGAGTTGTTTCTTAGCTTCCCAAAGAGCTGGAAGCAAGATGCTTTGGGGCCCAACTCGCCCTTGGAAAGAAGCCTGCACGTTGTGCCTTTCAGCTCTAGGGCAATGTAGCACACCCAGAGCAGAAGTTCTACTTCAGCCAGATCAGGCCTGCAAAGAAACTGCTTTTCACAGGCCTTTGTAAGTCGTGTTCCGGTAGGCTGTAAGAGCACTGTGCAGAGCGAGTTGTTTCTTAGCTTCCCAAAGAGCTGGAAGCAAGATGCTTTGGGGCCCAACTCGCCCTTGGATAGAAGCCTGCACGTTGTGCCTTTCGGCTCTGGGGCAATGTAGCAGACCCAGAGCAGAAGTTCTACTTCAGCCAGATCAGGCCTGCAAAGAACCTGCATTTCACATGCCTTTGTAAGTCGTGTTCCGGTAGGCTGTAAGAGCACTGTGCCGAGCGAGTTGTTTCTTAGCTTCCCAAAGAGCTGGAAGCAAGATGCTTTGGGGCCCAACAAGCCCTTTGGAAAGAAGCCTGCACGTTGTGCCTTTCCGCTCTAGGGCAATGTAGCACACGCAGAGCAGAAATTCTACTTCAGCCAGATCAGGCCTGCAAAGAAACTGTGTTTCACAGGCCTTTGTAATAGATGTTCCCGGTAGGCTGTAAGAGCACTTTGCAGAGCGAGTTGTTTGTTAGCTTCCCAAAGAGCTGGACGCAAGATGCTTTGGGGCCCAACTCGCCCTTTGGAAAGAAGCCTGCACGTTGTGCCTTTCCGCTCTAGGGCAATGTAGCACAACCAGAGCAGAATTTCTACTTCAGCCAGATCAGGCCTGCAAAGAAACTGCTTTTCACAGGCCTTTGTAATTCGTGTTCCGGTAGGCTGTAAGAGCACTGTGCAGAGCGAGTTGTTTCTTAGCTTCCCAAAGAGCTGGAAGCAAGATGCTTTGGGGCCCAACTCGCCCTTGGAAAGAAGCCTGCACGTTGTGCCTTTCGGCTCTAGGGCAATGTAGCAGACCCAGAGCAGAAGTTCTACTTCAGCCAGATCAGGCCTGCAAAGAACCTGCATTTCACATGCCTTTGTAAGTCGTGTTCCGGTAGGCTGTAAGAGCACTGTGCAGAGCGAGTTGTTTCTTAGCTTCCCAAAGAGCTGGAAGCAAGATCTTAGGGGCCCAACAAGCCCTTTGGAAAGAAGCCTGCACGTTGTGCCTTTCAGCTCTAGGGCAATGTGGCACACGCAGAGCAGAAGTTCTACTTCAGCCAGATCAGGCCTGCAAATAAACTGCGTTTCACAGGCCTTTGTAAGAGATGTTCCCGGTAGGCTGTAAGAGCACTGCGCAGAGCGAGTTGTTTCTTAGCTTCCCAAAGAGCTGGAAGCAAGATGCTTTTTGGCCCAACTCGCCCTTTGGAAAGAAGCCTGCACGTTGTGCCTTTCAGCTCTAGGGCCGTGTACCACACTCAGAGCCGAAGTTCTACTTCAGCCAGATCAGGCCTGCAAGGAAACTGCCTTTCACATGCCGTTGTAAGTGATGTTCCGGTAGGCTGTAAGAGCACTGTGCAGAGCGAGTTGTTTCTTAGCTTCCCAAAGAGCTGGAAGCAAGATGCTTTGGGGCCCAACCCGCCCTTTGGAAAGAAGCCTGCACGTTGTGCCTTTCAGCTCTAGGGCAATGTAGCACACGCAGAGCAGAAGTTCTACTTCAGCCAGATCAGGCCTGCAAAGAAACTGCGTTTCACAGGCCTTTGTAACAGATGTTCCCGGTAGGCTGTAACAGCACTGTGCAGAGCGAGTTGTTTCTTAGCTTCACAAAGAGCTGGAAGAAAGATGCTTTGGGGCCCAACTCGCCCTTTGGAAAGAAGCCTGCACGTTGTGCCTTTCCGCTCTAGGGCAATGTAGCACACGCAGATCAGAAGTTCTACTTCAGCCAGATCAGGCCTGCAAAGAAAATGCGTTTCACAGGCCTTTGTAATAGATGTTCCCGGTAGGCTGTAAGAGCACTTTGCAGAGCGAGTTGTTTGTTAGCTTCCCAAAGAGCTGGACGCAAGATGCTTTGGGGCCCAACTCGCCCTTTGGAAAGAAGCCTGCACGTTGTGCCTTTCCGCTCTAGGGCAATGTAGCACACCCAGAGCAGAAGTTCTACTTCAGCCAGATCAGGCCTGCAAAGAAACTGCGTTTCAAAGGGCTTTGTAAGTGATGTTCCCGGTAGGCTGTAAGAGCATTGTGCAGAGTGAGTTGTTTCTTAGCTTCCCAAAGAGCTGGAAGCAAGATGCTTTGGGGCATAACTCGCCCTTTGGATACAAGCCTGCACGTTGTGCCTTTCAGCTCTAGGGCAATGTAGCACACGCAGAGCAGAAGTTCTACTTCAGCCACATCAGGCCTGCAAAGAAAGTGTGTTTCACAGGCCTTTGTAAGAGATGTTCCCAGTAGGCTGTAAGAGCACTGTGCAGAGCGAGTTGTTTCTTAGCTTCCCAAAGAGCTGGAAGCAAGATGCATTGGGGCCCAACTCGCCATTTGGAAAGAAGCCTGCACGTTGTGCCTTTCAGCTCTAGGGCAATGTTGCACACGCAGAGCAGAAGTTCTACTTCAACCACATCAGGCCTGCAAAGAAATTGCGTGTCACAAGCCTGTGTAAGTGATGTTCCCGGTAGGTTGTATGAGCACTGTCCAGAGCGAGTTGTTTCTTAGCTTCCCAAAGAGCTAGAAGCAAGATGCTTTGGGGCCCAACTCGCCCTTTGGAAAGAAGCCTGCACGTTGTGCCTTTCAGCTCTAGGGCAATGTAGCACACCCAAAGCAGAAGTTCTACTTCAGCCAGATCAGGCCTGCATAGAAACTGCGTTTCACAGGCATTTGTAAGTGATGTTCCCGGTAGGCTGTAAGAGCACTGTGCAGAGCGAGTTGTTTCGTAGCTTCCCAAAGAACTGGAAGCAAGATGCTTTGGGGCCCAACTCGCCCTTTGGAAAGAAGCCTGCACGTTGTGCCTTTCAGCTCTAGGGCAATGTAGCACACGCAGAGCAGAAGTTCTACTTCAGCCAGATCAGGCCTGCAAAGAAACTGCGTTTCACAGGCCTTTGTAAGAGATGTTCCCGGTAGGCTGTAAGAGCACTGTGCAGAGCGAGTTGTTTCTTAGCTTCCCAAAGAGCTGGAAGCAAGATGCTTTGGGGCCCAACTCGCCCTTTGGACACAAGATTGCACGTTGTGCCTTTCAGCTCTAGGGCAATGTAGCACACGCAGAGCAGAAGTTCTACTTCAGCCAGATCAGGCCTGCAAGGAAACTGCCTTTCACATGCCTTTGTAAGTGATGTTCCGATAGGCTGTAAGAGCACTGTGCAGAGCGAGTTGTTTCTTAGCTTCCCAAAGAGCTGGAAGCAAGATGCTTTTTGGCCCAACTCGCCCTTTGGAAAGAAGCCTTCACGTTGTGCCTTTCAGCTCTAGGGCCGTGTAGCACACCCAGAGCAGAAGTTCTACTTCAGCCAGATCAGGCCTGCAAAGAAACTGCGTATCAGAGGCCTTTGTAAGAGATGTTCCCGGTAGGCTGTAAGAGCACTGTGCAGAGCGAGTTGTTTCTTAGCTTCCCAAAGATCTGGAAGCAAGATGCTTTGGGGCCCAACTCGCCCTTTGGAAAGAAGCCTGCACGCTGTGCCTTTCAGCTCTAGGGCAATGTAGCACACCCAGAGCAGAAGTTCTACTTCAGCCAGATCAGGCCTGCAAAGAAACTGCGTTTCACAGGCCTTTGTAAGAGATGTACCCGGTAGGCTGTAAGAGCACTGTGCAGAGCGAGTTGTTTGTCAGCTTCCCAAAGAGCTTGAAGCAAGACGCATTGGGGCCCAACTCGCCCTTTGGAAAGAAGCCTGCACGTTGTGCCTTTCAGCTCTAGGGCAATGTAGCACACGCAGAGCCGAAGTTCTACTTCAGCCAGATCAGGCCTGCAAGGAAACTGCCTTTCACATGCCTTTTGTAAGTGATGTTCCGGTAGGCTGTAAGAGCACTGTGCAGAGCGAGTTGTTTCTTAGCTTCCCAAAGAGCTGGAAGCAAGATGCTTTGGGACCCAACTCGCCCTTTGGATACATGCCTGCACGTTGTGCCTTTCAGCTCTAGGGCAATGTAGCACACGCAGAGCCGAAGTTCTACTTCAGCCAGATCAGGCCTGCAAGGAAACTGCCTTTCACATGCCTTTGTAAGTGATGTTCCGGTAGGCTGTAAGAGCACTGTGTAGAGCGAGTTGTTTCTTAGCTTCCCAAAGAGCTGGAAGCAAGATGATTTGGGGTCCAACTCGCCCTTTGGAAAGAAGCCTGCACGTTGTGCCTTTCAGCTCTAGGTCAATGTAGCACACCCAGAGCAGAAGTTCTACTTCAGCCAGATCAGGCCTTCAAAGAAACTGCGTTTCACAGGCCTTTGTAAGAGATGTTCCCGGTAGGCTGTAAGAGCACTGTGCAGAGCGAGTTGTTTCTTAGCTTCCCAAAGAGCTGGAAGCAAGATGCTTTGGTGCCCAATTCGCCCTTTGGAATGGAGACTGCACGTTGTGCCTTTCAGCTCTAGGGCAATGTAGCACACGCAGAGCAGAAGTTCTACTTCAGCCAGATCAGGCCTGCAATGAAACTGCGCTTCACAGGCCTTTGTAAGAGATGTTCGCAGTAGGCTGTAAGAGCACTGTGCAGAGCGAGTTGTTTCTTAGCTTCCCAAAGAGCTGGAAGCAAGATGATTTGGGGCCCAACTCGCCCTTTGGAATGAAGCCTGCACGTTGTGCCTTTCGGCTCTAGGGCAATGTAGCACACCCACAGCAGAAGTTCTACTTCAGCCAGATCAGGCCTGCAAAGAAACTCCGTTTCACAGGCCTTTGTAAGAGATTTTCCCGGTAGGCTGTAAGAGCACTGTGCAGAGCGAGTTGTTTCTTAGCTTCCCAAAGAGCTGGAAGCAAGATGCTTTGGGGCATAACTCGCCCTTTGGATACAAGCCTGCACGTTGTGCCTTTCAGCTCTAGGGCAATGTAGCACACGCAGAGCAGAAGTTCTACTTCAGCAAGACAAGGCCTGCAAAGAAACTCCGTTTCACAGGCCTTTGTAAGAGATGTTCCCGGTAGGCTGTAAGAGCACTGTGCAGAGCGAGTTGTTTCTTAGTTTCCCAAAGAGCTGGAAGCAAGATTCATTGGGGCCCAACTCGCCCTTTGGAAAGAAGCCTGCACGTTGTGCCTTTCCGCACTAGGGCAATGTAGCACACGCAGAGCAGAAGTTCTACTTCAGCCAGATCAGGCCTGCAATGAAACTGCGTTTCACAGGCCTTTGTAAGAGATGTTCCCGGTAGGCTGTAAGAGCACTGTGCAGAGCGAGTTGTTTCTTAGCTTCCCAAAGAGCTGGAAGCAAGATGCTTTGGGGCCCAACTCGCCCTTGGAAAGAAGCCTGCACGTTGTGCCTTTCGGCTCTAGGGCAATGTAGCAGACCCAGAGCAGAAGTTCTACTTCAGCCAGATCAGGCCTGCAAAGAAACTGCGTTTCACAGGGCTTTGTAAGAGATGTTCCCGGTAGGCTGTAAGAGCACTGTGCAGAGCGAGTTGTTTCTTAGCTTCCCAAAGAGCTGGAAGCAAGATGCTTTGTTGCCCAACTCGTCCTTTGGAAAGAAGACTGCACGTTGTGCCTGTCAGCTCTAGTGCAATGTAGCACACGCAGAGCAGAAGTTCTACTTCAGCCAGATCAGGCCTGCAAAGAAACTGCGTTTCACAGGCCTTTGTAAGAGATGTTCCCGGTAGGCTGTAAGAGCACTGTGCAGAGCGAGTTGTTTCTTAGCTTCCCAAAGAGCTGGAAGCAAGATGCTTTGGGGCCCAACTCGCCCTTTGGAAAGAAGCCTGCACGTTGTGCCTTTCAGCTCTAGGTCAAAGTAGCACACCCAGAGCAGAAGTTCTACTTCAGCCAGATCAGGCCTGCAAAGAAACTGCGTTTCACAGGCCTTTGTAAGAGATGTTCCCGGTAGGCTGTAAGAGCACTGTGCAGAGCGAGTTGTTTCTTAGCTTCCCAAAGAGCTGTAAGCAAGACGCATTGGGGCCCAACTCGCACTTTGGAAAGAAGCCTGCACGTTGTGCCTTTCAGCTCTAGGGCAATGTAGCACACGCAGAGCCGAAGTTCTACTTTAGCCAGATCAGGCCTGCAAGGAAACTGCCTTTCACATGCCTTTTGTAAGTGATGTTCCGGTAGGCTGTAAGAGCACTGTGCAGAGCGAGTTGTTTCTTAGCTTCCCTAAGAGCTGGAAGTAAGATGCTTTGGGGCCCAACTCGCCCTTTGGAAAGAAGCCTGCACGTTGTGCCTTTCCGCTCTAGGGCAATGTAGCACACGCAGAGCCGAAGTTCTACTTCAGCCAGATCAGGCCTGCACGGAAACTGCCTTTCACATGCCTTTGTAAGTGTTGTTCCGGTAGGCTGTAATAGCACTGTGCAGAGCGAGTTGTTTCTTAGTTTCCCAAAGAGCTGGAAGCAAGATGATTTGGGGCCCAACTCGCCTTTTGGAAAGAAGCCTGCACGTTGTGCCTTTCAGCTCTAGGTCAATGTAGCACACCCAGAGCAGAAGTTCTACTTCAGCCAGATCAGGCCTGCAAAGAAACTGCATTTCACAGGCCTTTGTAAGAGATGTTGCCGGTAGGCTGTAAGAGCACTGTGCAGAGCGAGTTGTTTCTTAGCTTCCCAAAGAGCTGGAAGCAAGATGCTTTGGGGCCCAACACGCCCTTTGGATAGAAGCCTGCACGTTGCGCCTTCCAGCACTAGGGCAATGTAGCACACGCAGAGCAGAAGTTCTACTTCAGCCAGATCAGGCCTTCAAAGAAACTGCGTTTCACAGGCCTTTGTAAGAGATGTTCCCGGTAGGCTGTAAGAGCACTGTGCAGAGAGAGTTGTTTCCTAGCTTCCCAAAGAGCTGGAAGCAAGATTCATTGGGGCCCAACTCGCCCTTTGGAAAGAAGCCTGCACGTTGTGCCTTTCCACTCTAGGGCAATGTAGCATACGCAGAGCAGAAGCTCTACTTCAGCCAGATCAGGCCTGCAAAGAAACTGCGTTTCACAGGCCTTTGTAAGAGATGTTCCCGGTAGGCTGTAAGAGCACTGTGCAGAGCGAGTTGTTTCTTAGCTTCCCAAAGATATGGAAGCAAGATACTTTGGGGCCCATCTCGCCTTTTGGAAAGAAGCCTGCACATTGTGCCTTTCAGCTCTAGGGCAGTGTAGCACACCCAGAGCATAAGTTCTACTTCAGCCAGATCAGGCCTTCAAAGAAACTGCATTTCACAGGCCTTTGTAAGAGATGTCCCGGTAGGCTGTAAGAGCACTGTGCAGAGCGAGTTGTTTCTTAGCTTCCCAAAGAGCTGGAAGAAAGATTCATTGGGGCCCAACTCGCCCTTTGGAAAGAAGCCTGCACGTTGTGCCTTTCGGCTCAAGGGCAATGTAGCACACGCAGAGCAGAAGTTCTACTTCAGCCAGATCAGGCCTGCAAAGAAACTGCGTTTCATAGGCCTTTGTAAGAGATGTTCCCGGTAGGCTGTAAGAGCACTGTGCAGAGCGAGTTGTTTCTTAGCTTCCCAAAGAGCTGGAAGCAAGATGCTTTGGGGCCCAACTCGCCATTGGAAAGAAGCCTGCACGTTGTGCCTTTCGGCTCTAGGGCAATGTAGCACACCCAGAGCAGAAGTTCTACTTCAGCCAGATCAGGCCTGCAAAGAAACTGCTTTTCACAGGCCTTTGTAAGTCGTGTTCCGGTAGGCTGTAAGAGCACTGTGCAGAGCGAGTTGTTTCTTAGCTTCCCAAAGAGCTGGAAGCAAGATGCTTTGGGGCATAACTCGCCCTTTGGATACAAGCCTGCACGTTGTGCCTTTCAGCTCTAGGGCAATGTAGCACACGCAGAGCAGAAGTTCTACTTCAGCCACATCAGGCCTGCAAAGAAACTGCGTTTCACAGGCCTTTGTAAGAGATGTTCCCAGTAGGCTGTAAGAGCACTGTGCAGAGCGAGTTGTTTCTTAGCTTCCCAAAGAGCTGGAAGCAAGATGCATTGGGGCCCAACTCGCCATTTGGAAAGAAGCCTGCACGTTGTGCCTTTCATCTCTAGGGCCGTGTAGCAGACCCAGAGCAGAAGTTCTACTTCAGCCAGATCAGGCCTGCAAAGAAACTGCATTTCACAGGCATTTCTAAGAGATGTTCACGGTAGGCTGTAAGAGCACTGTGCAGAGCGAGTTGTTTCGTAGCTTCCCAAAGAACTGGAAGCAAGATGCTTTGGGGCCCAACTCGCCCTTTGGAAAGAAGCCTGCACGTTGTGCCTTTCAGCTCTAGGTCAATGTAGCACACGCAGAGCAGAAGTTCTACTTCAGCCAGATCAGGCCTGCAAAGAAACTGCGTTTCACAGGCCTTTGTAAGAGATGTTCCCGGTAGGCTGTAAGAGCACTGTGCAGAGCGAGTTGTTTCTTAGCGTCCCAAAGAGCTGGAAGCAAGATGCTTTGGGGCCCAACTCGCCCTTTGGAAAGAAGACTGCACATTGTGACTTTCAGCTCTAGGGCCGTGTAGCGCACCCAGAGCAGAAGTTCTACTTCAGCCAGATCAGGCCTGCAAAGAAACTGCGTTTCACAGGCCTTTGTAAGAGATGTTCCCGGTAGACTGTAAGAGCACTGTGCAGAGCGAGTTATCTCATAGCTTCCCAAAGAGCTGGAAGCCAGATGCTTTGGGGCCCAACTCGCCCTTTGGAAATAAGCCTGCACATGGTGCCTTTCACCTCTAGTTCAATGTAGCACACCCAGAGCAGAAGTTCTACTTCAGCCAGATCAGGCCTGCAAAGAAACTGCGTTTCACAGGCCTTTGTAAGAGATGTTCCCGGTAGGCTGTAAGAGCACTGCGCAGAGCGAGTTGTTTCTTAGCTTCCCAAAGAGCTGGAAGCAAGATGCTTTGGGGCCCAACTCGCCCTTTGGAAAGAAGCCTGCACGTTGTTCCTTTCAGCTGCAGGGCAAAGTAGCACACCCAGAGCAGAAGTTCTACTTCAGCCAGATCAGGCCTGCAAGGAAACTGCTTTTCAAATGCCTTTGTAAGTGATGTTCCGGTAGGCTGTAAGAGCACTGTGCAGAGCGAGTTGTTTCTTAGCTTCCCAAAGAGCTGGAAGCAAGATGCTTTGGGGCCCAACTCGCCCTTTGGAAAGAAGCCTGCACGTTGTGCCTTTCAGCTCTAGGGCAATGTAGCACACGCAGAGCAGAAGTTCTACTTCAGCCAGATCAGGCCTGCAAAGAAACTGCGTTTCACAGGCGTTTGTAAGAGATGTTCCCGGTAGGCTGTAAGAGCACTTTGCAGAGCGAGTTGCTTGTTAGCTTCCCAAAGAGCTGGACGCAAGATGCTTTGGGGCCCAACTCGCCCTTTGGAAAGAAGCCTGCACGTTGTGCCTTTCCGCTCTAGGGCAATGTAGCACACCCAGAGCAGAAGTTCTACTTCAGCCAGATCAGGGCTGCAAAGAAACTGCGTTTCACAGGGCTTTGTAAGTGATGTTCCCGGTAGGCTGTAAGAGCACTGTGCAGAGTGAGTTGTTTCTTAGCTTCCCAAAGAGCTGGAAGCAAGATGCTTTGGGGCATAACTCGCCCTTTGGATACAAGCCTGCACGTTGTGCCTTTCAGCTCTAGGGCAATGTAGCACACCCAAAGCAGAAGTTCTACTTCAGCCAGATCAGGCCTGCAAAGAAACTGCGTTTCACAGGCATTTGTAAGAGATGTTCCCGGTAGGCTGTAAGAGCACTGCGCAGAGCGAGTTGTTTCGTAGCTTCCCAAAGAACTGGAAGCAAGATGCTTTTTGGCCCAACTCGCCCTTTGGAAAGAAGCCTGCACGTTGCGCCTTTCATCTCTAGGGCCGTGTACCACACTCAGAGCCGAAATTCTACTTCAGCCAGATCAGGCCTGCAAGGAAACTGCCTTTCACATGCCTTTGTAAGTGATGTTCCGGTAGGCTGTAAGAGCACTGTGCAGAGCGAGTTGTTTCTTAGCTTCCCAAAGAGCTGGAAGCAAGATGCTTTGGGGCATAACTCGCCCTTTGGAAAGAAGCCTGCACGTTGTGCCTTTCAGCTCTAGGGCAATGCAGCACACCCAGAGCAGAAGTTCTACTTCAGCCAGATCAGGCCTGCAAAGAAACTCCGTTTCACAGGCCTTTGTAAGAGATGTTGCCGGTAGGCTGTAAGAGCACTGTGCAGAGCGAGTTGTTTCTTCGCTTCCCAAAGAGCTGGAAGCAAGACGCTTTGGGGCCTAACTCGCCCTTTGGAACGAAGCCTGCACGTTGTGCCTTTCAGCTCTAGGGCAATGTAGCACACGCAGAGCAGAAGTTCTACTTCAGCAAGACCAGGCCTGCAAAGAAACTCCGTTTCACAGGCCTTTGTAAGAGATGTTCCCGGTAGGCTGTAAGAGCACTGTGCAGAGCGAGTTGTTTCTTAGCTTCCCAAAGAGCTGGAAGCAAGATGCTTTGGGGCCCAACTCGCCCTTTGGAAAGAAGCCTGCACGTTGTGCCTTTCAGCTCTAGGGCAATGTAGCACACGCAGAGCCGAAGTTCTACTTCAGCCAGATCAGGCCTGCACGGAAACTGCCTTTCACATGCCTTTGTAAGTGATGTTCCGGTAGGCTGTAAGAGCACTGTGCAGAGCGAGTTGTTTCTTAGTTTCCCAAAGAGCTGGAAGCAAGATGCTTTGGGGCCCAACTCGCCTTTTGGAAAGAAGCCTGCAAGCTGTGCCTTTCAGCTCTAGGTCAATGTAGCACACACAGAGCAGAAGTTCTACTTCAGCCAGATCAGGCCTGCAAAGAAACTGCGTTTCACAGGCCTTTGTAAGAGATGTTGCTGTTAGGCTGTAAGAGCACTGTGCAGAGCGAGTTGTTTCTTAGCTTCCCAAAGAGCTGGAAGCAAGATGCTTTGGGGCCCAACACGCCCTTTGGATAGAAGCCTGCACGTTGCGCCTTCCAGCACTAGGGCAATGTAGCACACGCAGAGCAGAAGTTCTACTTCAGCCAGATCAGGCCTTCAAAGAAACTGCGTTTCACAGGCCTTTGTAAGAGATGTTCCCTGTAGGCTGTAAGAGCACTGTGCAGAGAGAGTTGTTTCTTAGCTTCCCAAAGAGCTGGAAGCAAGATTCATTGGGGCCCAACTCGCCCTTTGGAAAGAAGCCTGCACGTTGAGCCTTTCCGCTCTAGGGCAATGTAGCATACGCAGAGCAGAAGTTCTACTTCAGCCAGATCAGGCCTGCAAAGAAACTGCGTTTCACAGGCCTTTGTAAGAGATGTTCCGGTAGGCTGTAAGAGCACTGTGCAGAGCGAGTTGTTTCTTAGCTTCCCAAAGAGCTGGAAGCAAGATGCTTTGGGGCCCAACTTGCCCTTTGGAAAGAAGCCTGCACGTTGTGCCTGTCAGCTCTAGGTCAATGTAGCACACGCAGAGCAGAAGTTCTACTTCAGCCAGATCAGGCCTGCAAAGAAACTGCGTTTCACAGGCCTTTGTAAGAAATGTTCCCGGTAGACTGTAAGAGCACTGTGCAGAGCGAGTTGTTTCTTAGCTTCCCAAAGATCTGGAAGCAAGATACTTTGGGGCCCATCTCGCCTTTTGGAAAGAAGCCTGCACATTGTGCCTTTCAGCTCTAGGGCAGTGTAGCACACCCAGAGCAGAAGTTCTACTTCAGCCAGATCAGGCCTTCAAAGAAACTGCATTTCACAGGCCTTTGTAAGAGATGTTCCCGGTAGGCTGTAAGAGCACTATGCAGAGCGAGTTGTTTCTTAGCTTCCCAAAGAGCTGGAAGAAAGATTCATTGGGGCCCAACTCGCCCTTTGGAAAGAAGCCTGCACGTTGTGCCTTTCGGCTCAAGGGCAATGTAGCACACGCAGAGCAGAAGTTCTACTTCAGCCAGATCAGGCCTGCAAAGAAACTGCGTTTCACAGGCCTTTGTAAGAGATGTTCCCGGTAGGCTGTAAGAGCACTGTGCAGAGCGAGTTGTTTCTTAGCTTCCCAAAGATTGGAAGCAAGATGCTTTGGGGCCCAACTCGCCCTGGGAAAGAAGCCTGCACGTTGTGCCTTTCAGCTCTAGGGCAATGTAGCACACCCAGAGCAGAAGTTCTACTTCAGCCATATCAGGCCTGCAAAGAAACTGCTTTTCACAGGCCTTTGTAAGTCGTGTTCCGGTAGGCTGTAAGAGCACTGTGCAGAGCGAGTTGTTTCTTAGCTTCCCAAAGAGCTGGAAGCAAGATGCTTTGGGACCCAACTCGCCCTTTGGATACATGCCTGCACGTTGTGCCTTTCAGCTCTAGGGCAATGTAGCACACGCAGAGCCGAAGTTCTACTTCAGCCAGATCAGGCCTGCAAGGAAACTGCCTTTCACATGCCTTTGTAAGTGATGTTCCGGTAGGCTGTAAGAGCACTGTGTAGAGCGAGTTGTTTCTTAGCTTCCCAAAGAGCTGGAAGCAAGATGCTTTGGGGCCCAACTCGCCCTTTGGAAAGAAGCCTGCACGTTGTGCCTTTCAGCTCTAGGTCAATGTAGCACACGCAGAGCAGAAGTTCTACTTCAGCCAGATCAGGCCTGCAAAGAAACTGCGTTTCACAGGCCTTTGTAAGAGATGTTCCGGGTAGGCTGTAAGAGCACTGTGCAGAGCGAGTTGTTTCTTAGCTTCCCAAAGAGCTGGAAGCAAGATGCTTTGGTGCCCAATTCGCCCTTTGGAATGGAGACTGCACGTTGTGCCTTTCAGCTCTAGGGCAATGTAGCACACGCAGAGCAGAAGTTCTACTTCAGCCAGATCAGGCCTGCAATGAAACTGCATTTCACAGGCCTTTGTAAGAGATGTTCCCAGTAGGCTGTAAGAGCACTGTGCAGAGCGAGTTGTTTCTTAGCTTCCCAAAGAGCTGGAAGCAAGATGATTTGGGGCCAACTCGCCCTTTGGAATGAAGCCTGCACGTTGTGCCTTTCAGCTCTAGGGCAATGTAGCACACCCAGAGCAGAAGTTCTACTTCAGCCAGATCAGGCCTGCAAAGAAACTCCGTTTCACAGGCCTTTGTAAGAGATTTTCCCGGTAGGCTGTAAGAGCACTGTGCAGAGCGAGTTGTTTCTTAGCTTCCCAAAGAGCTGGAAGCAAGATGCTTTGGGCCATAACTCGCCCTTTGGATACAAGCCTGCACGTTGTGCCTTTCAGCTCTAGGGCAATGTAGCACACGCAGAGCAGAAGTTCTACTTCAGCCACATCAGGCCTGCAAAGAAACTGTGTTTCACAGGCCTCTGTAAGAGATGTTCCCAATAGGATGTAAGAGCACTGTGCAGAGCGAGTTGTTTCTTAGCTTCCCAAAGAGCTGGAAGCAAGATGTATTGGGGCCCAACTCGCCATTTGGAAAGAAGCCTGCACGTTGTGCCTTTCATCTCTAGGGCCGTGTAACAGACCCAGAGCAGAAGTTCTACTTCAGCCAGATCAAGCCTGCAAAGAAACTGCATTTCACAGGCATTTCTAAGAGATGTTCACGGTAGGCTGTAAGAGCACTGTGCAGAGCGAGTTGTTTCGTAGCTTCCCAAAGAACTGGAAGCAAGATGCTTTGGGGCCCAACTCGCCCTTTGGAAAGAAGCCTGCACGTTGTGCCTTTCAGCTCTAGGTCAATGTAGCACACGCAGAGCAGAAGTTCTACTTCAGCCAGATCAGGCCTGCAAAGAAACTGCGTTTCACAGGCCTTTGTAAGAGTTGTTCCCGGTAGGCTGTAAGAGCACTGTGCAGAGCGAGTTGTTTCTTAGCTTCCCAAAGAGCTGGAAGCAAGATGCTTTGGGGCCCAACTCGCCCTTTGGAAAGAAGACTGCACATTGTGCCTTTCAGCTCTAGGGCCGTGTAGCGCACCCAGAGCAGAAGTTCTACTTCAGCCAGATCAGGCCTGCAAAGAACCTGCATTTCACATGCCTTTGTAAGTCGTGTTCCGGTAGGCTGTAAGAGCACTGTGCAGAGCGAGTTGTTTCTTAGCTTCCCAAAGAGCTGGAAGCAAGATCTTTGGGGCCCATCAAGCCCTTTGGAAAGAAGCCTGCACGTTGTGCCTTTCAGCTCTAGGGCAATGTGGCACACGCAGAGCAGAAGTTCTACTTCAGCCAGATCAGGCCTGCAAAGAAACTGCGTTTCACAGGCCTTTGTAAGAGATGTTACTGGTAGGCTGTAAGAGCACTGTGCAGAGCGAGTTGTTTCTTAGCTTCCCAAAGAGCTGGAAGCAAGATGCTTTGGGACCCAACTCGCCCTTTTGATACAAGCCTGCACGTTGTGCCTTTCAGTTCTAGGGCAATGTAGCACACGCAGAGCCGAAGTTCTACTTCAGCCAGATCAGGCCTGCAAGGAAACTGCCTTTCACATGCCTTTGTAAGTGATGTTCCGGTAGGCTGTAAGAGCACTGTGCAGAGCGAGTTGTTTCTTAGCTTCCCAAAGAGCTGGAAGCAAGATGCTTTGGGGCCCAACTCACCCTTTGGAAAGAAGCCTGCACGTTGTGACTGTCAGCTCTAGGTCAATGTAGCACACGCAGAGCAGAAGTTCTACTTCAGCCAGATCAGGCCTGCAAAGAAACTGCGTTTCACAGGCCTTTGTAAGAAATGTTCCCGGTAGACTGTAAGAGCACTGTGCAGAGCGAGTTGTTTCTTAGATTCCCAAAGAGCTGGAAGCAAGATACTTTGGGGCCCATCTCGCCTTTTGGAAAGAAGCCTGCACGTTGTGCCTTTCAGCTCTAGGGCAGTGTAGCACACCCAGAGCAGAAGTTCTACTTCAGCCAGATCAGGCCTTCAAAGAAACTGCATTTCACAGGCCTTTGTAAGAGATGTTCCCGGTAGGCTGTAAGAGCACTGTGCAGAGCGAGTTGTTTCTTAGCTTCCCAAAGAGCTGGAAGAAAGATTCATTGGGGCCCAACTCGCCCTTTGGAAGGAAGCCTGCACGTTGTGCCTTTCGGCTCAAGGGCAATGTAGCACACGCAGAGCAGAAGTTCTACTTCAGCCAGATCAGGCCTGCAAAGAAACTGCGTTTCAGAGGCCTTTGTAAGAGATGTTCCCGGTAGGCTGTAAGAGCACTGTGCAGAGCGAGTTGTTTCTTAGCTTCCCAAAGAGCTGGAAGCAAGATGCTTTGGGGCCCAACTCGCCCTTGGAAAGAAGCCTGCACGTTGTGCCTTTCGGCTCTAGGGCAATGTAGCACACCCAGAGCAGAAGTTCTACTTCAGCCAGATCAGGCCTGCAAAGAAACTGCTTTTCACAGGCCTTTGTAAGTCGTGTTCTGGTAGGCTGTAAGAGCACTGTGCAGAGCGAGTTGCTTCTTAGCTTCCCAAAGAGCTGGAAGCAAGAAGCTTTGGGACCCAACTCGCCCTTTGGATACATGCCTGCACGTTGTGCCTTTCAGCTCTAGGGCAATGTAGCACACGCAGAGCCGAAGTTCTACTTCAGCCAGATCAGGCCTGCAAGGAAACTGCCTTTCACATGCCTTTGTAAGTGATGTTCCGGTAGGCTGTAAGAGCACTGTGTAGAGCGAGTTTTTTCTTAGCTTCCCAAAGAGCTGGAAGCAAGATGCTTTGGGGCCCAACTCGACCTTTGGAATGAAGCCTGCACGTTGTGCCTTTCAGCTCTAGGGCAATGTAGCACACCCAGAGCAGAAGTTCTACTTCAGCCAGATCAGGCCTGCAAAGAAACTCCGTTTCACAGGCCTTTGTAAGAGATTTTCCCGGTAGGCTGTAAGAGCACTGTGCAGAGCGAGTTGTTTCTTAGCTTCCCAAAGAGCTGGAAGCAAGATGCTTTGGGGCATAACTCGCCCTTTGGATACAAGCCTGCACGTTGTGCCTTTCAGCTCTAGGGCAATGTAGCACACGCAGAGCAGAAGTTCTACTTCAGCCACATCAGGCCTGCAAAGAAACTGTGTTTCACAGGCCTTTGTAAGAGATGTTCCCAGTAGGCTGTAAGAGCACTGTGCAGAGCGAGTTGTTTCTTAGCTTCCCAAAGAGCTGGAAGCAAGATGCATTGGGGCCCAACTCGCCATTTGGAAAGAAGCCTGCACGTTGTGCCTTTCATCTCTAGGGCCGTGTAGCAGACCCAGAGCAGAAGTTCTACTTCAGCCAGATCAGGCCTGCAAAGAAACTGCATTTCACAGGCATTTCTAAGAGATGTTCACGGTAGGCTGTAAGAGCACTGTGCAGAGCGAGTTGTTTCGTAGCTTCCCAAAGAACTGGAAGCAAGATGCTTTGGGGCCCAACTCGCCCTTTGGAAAGAAGCCTGCACGTTGTGCCTTTCAGCTCTAGGTCAATGTAGCACACGCAGAGCAGAAGTTCTACTTCAGCCAGATCAGGCCTGCAAAGAAACTGCGTTTCACAGGCCTTTGTAAGAGATGTTCCCGGTAGGCTGTAAGAGCACTGTGCAGAGCGAGTTGTTTCTTAGCTTCCCAAAGAGCTGGAAGCAAGATGCTTTGGGGCCCAACTCGCCCTTTGGAAAGAAGCCTGCACGTTGTTCCTTTCAGCTCTAGGGCAATGTAGCACACCCAGAGCAGAAGTTCTACTTCAGCCAGATCAGGCCTGCAAGGAAACTGCTTTTCAAATGCCTTTGTAAGTGATGTTCCGGTAGGCTGTAAGAGCACTGTGCAGAGCGAGTTGTTTCTTAGCTTCCCAAAGAGCTGGAAGCAAGATGCTTTGGGGCCCAACTCGCCCTTTGGAAAGAAGCCTGCACGTTGTGACTTTCAGCTCTAGGGCAATGTAGCACACGCAGAGCAGAAGTTCTACTTCAGCCAGATCAGGCCTGCAAAGAAACTGCGTTTCACAGGCCTTTGTAAGATATGTTCCCGGTAGGCTGTAAGAGCACTGTGCAGAGCGAGTTGTTTGTTAGCTTCCCAAAGAGCTGGAAGCAAGATGCTTTGGGGCCCAACTCGCCCTTTGGAAAGAAGCCTGCACGTTGTGCCTTTCCGCTCTAGGGCAATGTAGCACACCCAGAGCAGAAGTTCTACTTCAGCCAGATCAGGGCTGCAAAGAAACTGCGTTTCACAGGGCTTTGTAAGTGATGTTCCCGGTAGGCTGTAAGAGCACTGTGCAGAGTGAGTTGTTTCTTAGCTTCCCAAAGAGCTGGAAGCAAGATGCTTTGGGGCATAACTCGCCCTTTGGATACAAGCCTGCACGTTGTGCCTTTCAGCTCTAGGGCAATGTAGCACACCCAAAGCAGAAGTTCTACTTCAGCCAGATCAGGCCTGCAAAGAAACTGCGTTTCACAGGCATTTGTAAGAGATCTTCCCGGTAGGCTGTAAGAGCACTGTGCAGAGCGAGTTGTTTCGTAGCTTCCCAAAGAACTGGAAGCAAGATGCTTTTTGGCCCAACTCGCCCTTTGGAAAGAAACCTGCACGTTGTGCCTTTCAGCTCTAGGGCAATGTAGCACACCCAGAGCAGAAGTTCTACTTCAGCCAGATCAGGCCTGCAATGAAACTGCGTTTCACAGGCCTTTGTAAGAGATGTTCCCAGTAGGCTGTAAGAGCACTGTGCAGAGCGAGTTGTTTCTTAGCTTCCCAAAGAGCTGGAAGCAAGATGATTTGGGGCCCAACTCGCCCTTTGGAATGAAGCCTGCACGTTGTGCCTTTCAGCTCTAGGGCAATGTAGCACACCCAGAGCAGAAGTTCTACTTCAGCCAGATCAGGCCTGCAAAGAAACTCCGTTTCACAGGCCTTTGTAAGAGATTTTCCCGGTAGGCTGTAAGAGCACTGTGCAGAGCGAGTTGTTTCTTAGCTTCCCAAATAGCTGGAAGCAAGATGCTTTGGGGCATAACTCGCCCTTTGGATACAAGCCTGCACGTTGTGCCTTTCAGCTCTAGGGCAATGTAGCACACGCAGAGCAGAAGTTCTACTTCAGCCACATCAGGCCTGCAAAGAAACTGTGTTTCACAGGCCTATGTAAGAGATGTTCCCAGTAGGCTGTAAGAGCACTGTGCAGAGCGAGTTGTTTCTTAGCTTCCCAAAGAGCTGGAAGCAAGATGCATTGGGGCCCAACTCGCCATTTGGAAAGAAGCCTGCACGTTGTGCCTTTCATCTCTAGGGCCGTGTAGCAGACCCAGAGCAGAAGTTCTACTTCAGCCAGATCAGGCCTGCAAAGAAACTGCATTTCACAGGCATTTCTAAGAGATGTTCACGGTAGGCTGTAAGAGCACTGTGCAGAGCGAGTTGTTTCGTAGCTTCCCAAAGAACTGGAAGCAAGACGCTTTGGGGCCCAACTTGCCCTTTGGAAAGAAGCCTGCACGTTGTGCCTTTCAGCTCTAGGTCAATGTAGCACAAGCAGAGCAGAAGTTCTACTTCAGCCAGATCAGGCCTGCAAAGAAACTGCGTTTCACAGGCCTTTGTAAGAGATGTTCCCGGTAGGCTGTAAGAGCACTGTGCAGAGCGAGTTGTTTCTTAGCTTCCCAAAGAGCTGGAAGCAAGATGCTTTGGGGCCCAACTCGCCCTTTGGAAAGAAGACTGCACATTGTGCCTTTCAGCTCTAGGGCCGTGTAGCGCACCCAGAGCAGAAGTTCTACTTCAGCCAGATCAGGCCTGCAAAGAAACTGCGTTTCACAGGCCTTTGTAAGAGATGTTCCCGGTAGGCTGTAAGAGCACTGTGCAGAGCGAGTTGTTTCTTAGCTTCCCAAAGAGCTGGAAGCAAGATGATTTGGGACCCAGCTCGCCCTTTGGATAGAAGCCTGCACGTTGTGCCTTTCAGCTCTAGGTCAATGTAGCACACGCAGAGCAGAAGTTCTACTACAGCCAGACCAGGCCTGCAAAGAAACTGCGTTTCACAGGCCTTTGTAAGAGATGTTCCCGGTAGGCTGTAAGAGCACTGTGCAGAGCGAGTTGTCTCATAGCTTCCCGAAGAGCCGGGAGCCAGATGCTTTGGGGCCCAACTCGCCCTTTGGAAATAAGCCTGCACATGGTGCCTTTCACCTCTAGGGCAATGTAGCACACCCAGAGCAGAAGTTCTACTTCAGCCAGATCAGGCCTGCAAAGAAACTGCGTTTCACAGGCCTTTGTAAGAGATGTTCCCGGTAGGCTGTAAGAGCACTGCGCAGAGCGAGTTGTTTCTTAGCTTCCCAAAGAGCTGGAAGCAAGATGCTTTGGGGCCCAACTCGCCCTTTGGAAAGAAGCCTGCACGTTGTTCCTTTCAGCTCTAGGGCAATGTAGCACACCCAGAGCAGAAGTTCTACTTCAGCCAGATCAGGCCTGCAAGGAAACTGCTTTTCAAATGCCTTTGTAAGTGATGTTCCGGTAGGCTGTAAGAGCACTGTGCAGAGCGAGTTGTTTCTTAGCTTCCCAAAGAGCTGGAAGCAAGATGCTTTGGGGCCCAACTCGCCCTTTGGAAAGAAGCCTGCACGTTGTGACTTTCAGCTCTAGGGCAATGTAGCACACGCAGAGCAGAAGTTCTACTTCAGCCAGATCAGGCCTGCAAAGAAACTGCGTTTCACAGGCCTTTGTAAGATATGTTCCCGGTAGGCTGTAAGAGCACTTTGCAGAGCGAGTTGTTTGTTAGCTTCCCAAAGAGCTGGACGCAAGATGCTTTGGGGCCCAACTCGCCCTTTGGAAAGAAGCCTGCACGTTGTGCCTTTCCGCTCTAGGGCAATGTAGCACACGCAGAGCAGAAGTTCTACTTCAGCCACATCAGGCCTGCAAAGAAACTGTGTTTCACAGGCATTTGTAAGAGATGTTCCCAGTAGGCTGTAAGAGCACTGTGCAGAGCGAGTTGTTTCTTAGCTTCCCAAAGAGCTGGAAGCAAGATGCATTGGGGCCCAACTCGCCATTTGGATACATGCCTGCACGTTGTGCCTTTCAGCTCTAGGGCAATGTAGCACACGCAGAGCAGAAGTTCTACTTCAGCCAGATCAGGCCTGCAAAGAAACTGCGTGTCACAAGCCTGTGTAAGAGATCTTCCCGGTATGTTGTAAGAGCACTGTGCAGAGCGAGTTGTTTCTTAGCTTCCCAAAGAGCTAGAAGCAAGATGCTTTGGGGCCCAACTCGCCCTTTGGAAAGAAGCCTGCACGTTGTGCCTTTCAGCTCTAGGGCAATGTAGCACACCCAAAGCAGAAGTTCTACTTCAGCCAGATCAGGCCTGCAAAGAAACTGCGTTTCACAGGCCTTTGTAAGAGATGTTGCCGGTAGGCTGTAAGAGCACTGTGCAGAGCGAGTTGTTTCTTAGCTTCCCAAAGAGCTGGAAGCAAGACGCTTTGGGGCCTAACTCGCCCTTTGGAACGAAGCCTGCACGTTGTGCCTTTCAGCTCTAGGGCAATGTAGCACACGCAGAGCAGAAGTTCTACTTCAGCCAGATCAGGCCTGCAAAGAAACTGCGTTTCACAGGCCTTTGTAAGATATGTTCCCGGTAGGCTGTAAGAGCACAGTGCAGAGCGAGTTGTTTCTTAGCTTCCCAAAGAGCTGGAAGCAAGATGCTTTGGGGCCCAACTCGCCCTTGGAAAGAAGCCTGCACGTTGTGCCTTTCGGCTCTAGGGCAATGTAGCAGACCCAGAGCAGAAGTTCTACTTCAGCCAGATCAGGCCTGCAAAGAAACTGCATTTCACAGGCCTTAGTAAGTGATGTTCCGGTAGGCTGTAAGAGTACTGTGCAGAGCGAGTTGTTTCTTAGCTTCCCAAAGAGCTGGAAGCAAGATGCTTTGGGGCCCAACTCGCCCTTTGGACACAAGCCTGCACGTTGTGCCTTTCAGCTCTAGGGCAATGTAGCACACGCAGAGCCGAAGTTCTACTTCAGCCAGATTCGGCCTGCAAGGAAACTGCCTTTCAGATGCCTTTGTAAGTGATGTTCCGATAGGCTGTAAGAGCACTGTGCAGAGCGAGTTGTTTCTTAGCTTCCCAAAGAGCTGGAAGCAAGATGCTTTGGGGCCCAACTCGCCCTTTGGAAAGAAGCCTGCACGTTGTGCCTTTCAGCTCTAGGGCCATGTAGAACACCCAGAGCAGAAGTTCTACTTCAGCCAGATCAGGCCTGCAAAGAAACTCCGTTTCATAGGCCTTTGTAAGAGATGTTCCCGGTAGGCTGTAAGAGCACTGTGCAGAGCGAGTTGTTTCTTAGCTTCCCAAAGAGCTGGAAGCAAGATGCTTTGGGGCCCAACTCGCCCTTTGGAAAGAAGCCTGCACGTTGTGCCTTTCAGCTCTAGGGCAATGTAGCACACGCAGAGCCGAAGTTCTACTTTAGCCAGATCAGGCCTGCAAGGCAACTGCCTTTCACATGCCTTTTGTAAGTGATGTTCCGGTAGGCTGTAAGAGCACTGTGCAGAGCGAGTTGTTTCTTAGCTTCCCAAAGAGCTGGAAGCAAGATGCTTTGGAGCCCAACTCGCCCTTTGGAAAGAAGCCTGCACGTTGTGCCTTTCAGCTCTAGGTCAATGTAGCACACGCAGAGCAGAAGTTCTACTTCAGCCAGATCAGGCCTGCAAAGAAATTGCTTTTCAGAGGCCTTTGTAAGAGATGTTCCCGGTAGGCTGTAAGAGCACTGTGCAGAGCGAGTTGTTTCTTAGCTTCCCAAAGAGCTGGAAGCAAGATGCTTTGGGGCCCAACTCGCCCTTTGGAAAGAAGCCTGCACGTTGTGCCTTTCAGCTCTATGGCAATGTAGCACACCCAGAGCAGAAGTTCTACTTCAGCCAGATCAGGCCTGCAAAGAAACTCCGTTTCACAGGCCTTTGTAAGAGATGTTGCCGGTAGGCTGTAAGAGCACTGTGCAGAGCGAGTTGTTTCTTAGCTTCCCAAAGAGCTGGAAGCAGGATGCTTTGGGGCCCAACTCGCCCTTTGGAAAGAAGCCTGCACGTTGTGCCTTTCAGCTCTAGGGCAATGTAGCACACGCAGAGCCGAAGTTCTACTTCAGCCAGATCAGGCCTGCAAAGAAACTGCGTTTCACAGGCCTTTGTAAGAGATGTTCCCGGTAGGCTGTAAGAGCACTGTGCAGAGCGTGTTGTTTCTTAGCTTCCCAAAGAGCTGGAAGCAAGATGCTTTGTTTCCCAACTCGTCCTTTGGAAAGAAGCCTGCACGTTGTGCCTGTCAGCTCTAGTGCAATGTAGCACACGCAGAGCAGATGTTCTACTTCAGCCAGATCAGGCCTGCAAAGAAACTGCGTTTCACAGGTTTTGTAAGAGATGTTCCCGGTAGGCTGTAAGAGCACTGTGCAGAGCGAGTTGTTTCTTAGCTTCCCAAAGAGCTGGAAGCAAGATGCTTTTTGGCCCAACTCGCCCTTTGGAAAGAAGCCTGCACGTTGTGCCTTTCATCTCTAGGGCCGTGTACCACACTCAGAGCCGAAGTTCTACTTCAGCCAGATCAGGCCTGGAAGGAAACTGCCTTTCACATGCCTTTGTAAGTGATGTTCCGGTAGGCTGTAAGAGCACTGTGCAGAGCGAGTTGTTTCTTAGCTTCCCAAAGAGCTGGAAGCAAGATGCTTTGGGGCCCAACTCGCCCTTTGGAAAGAAGCCTGCACGTTGTTCCTTTCAGCTCTAGGTCAATGTAGCACACGCAGAGCAGAAGTTCTACTTCAGCCAGATCAGGCCTGCAAAGAAACTGCGTTTCACATGCCTTTGTAAGAGATGTTCCCGGTAGGCTGTAAGAGCACTGTGCAGAGCGAGTTGTTTCTTAGCTTCCCAAAGAGCTGGAAGCAAGATGCTTTGGGGCATAACTCGCCCTTTGGAAAGAAGTCTGCACGTTGTGCCTTTCAGCTCTAGGGCAATGTAGCACACCCAGAGCAGAAGTTCTACTTCAGCCAGATCAAGCCTGCAAAGAAACTCCGTTTCACAGGCCTTTGTAAGAGATGTTGCCGGTAGGCTGTAAGAGCACTGTGCAGAGCTAGTTGTTTCTTCGCTTCCCAAAGAGCTGGAAGCAAGACGCTTTGGGGCCTAACTCGCCCTTTGGAACGAAGCCTGCACGTTGTGCCTTTCAGCTCTAGGGCAATGTAGCACACGCAGAGCAGAAGTTCTACTTCAGCCATATCAGGCCTGCAAAGAAACTCCGTTTCACAGGCCTTTGTAAGAGATGTTCCCGGTAGGCTGTAAGAGCACTGTGCAGAGCGAGTTGTTTCTTAGCTTCCCAAAGAGCTGGAAGCAAGATTCATTGGGGCACAACTCGCCCTTTGGAAAGAAGCCTGCACGTTGTGCCTTTCCGCACTAGGGCAATGTAGCACACGCAGAGCAGAAGTTCTACTTCAGCCAGATCAGGCCTGCAAAGAAACTGCGTTTCACAGGCCTTTGTAAGAGATGTTCCCGGTAGGCTGTAAGAGCACTGTGCAGAGCGAGTTGTTTCTTAGCTTCCCAAAGAGCTGGAAGCAAGATGCTTTGGGGCCCAACTCGCCCTTGGAAAGAAGCCTGCACGTTGTGCCTTTCGGCTCTAGGGCAATGTAGCAGACCCAGAGCAGAAGTTCTACTTCAGCCAGATCAGGCCTGCAAAGAAACTGCATTTCACAGGCCTTAGTAAGTGATGTTCCGGTAGGCTGTAAGAGCACTGTGCAGAGCGAGTTGTTTCTTAGCTTCCCAAAGAGCTGGAAGCAAGATGCTTTGGGGCCCAACTCGCCCTTTGGAAAGAAGCCTGCACGTTGTGCCTTTCAGCTCTAGGTCAAAGTAGCACACCCAGAGCAGAAGTTCTACTTCAGCCAGATCAGGCCTGCAAAGAAACTGCGTTTCACAGGCCTTTGTAAGAGATGTTCCCGGTAGGCTGTAAGAGCACTGTGCAGAGCGAGTTGTTACATAGCTTCGCAAAGAGCTGTAAGCAAGACGCATTGGGGCCCAACTCGCACTTTGGAAAGAAGCCTGCACGTTGTGCCTTTCAGCTCTAGGGCAATGTAGCACACGCAGAGCCGAAGTTCTACTTTAGCCAGATCAGGCCTGCTAGGAAACTGCCTTTCACATGCCTTTTGTAAGTGACGTTCCGGTAGGCTGTAAGAGCACTGTGCAGAGCGAGTTGATTCTTAGCTTCCCAAAGAGCTGGAAGCAAGATGCTTTGGAGCCCAAATCGCCCTTTGGAAAGAAGCCTGTACGTTGTGCCTTTCAGCTCTAGGTCAATGTAGCACACGCAGAGCAGATGTTCTACTTCAGCCAGATCAGGCCTGCAAAGAAATTGCGTTTCAGAGGCCTTTGTAAGAGATGTTCCCGGTAGGCTGTAAGAGCACTGTGCAGAGCGAGTTGTTTCTTAGATTCCCAAAGAGCTGGAAGCAAGATGCTTTGGGGCATAACTCGCCCTTTGGAAAGAAGCCTGCACGTTGTGCCTTTCAGCTCTAGGGCAATGTAGCACACCCAGAGCAGAAGTTCTACTTCAGCCAGATCAGGCCTGCAAAGAAACTCCGTTTCACAGGCCTTTGTAAGAGATGTTGCCGGTAGGCTGTAAGAGCACTGTGCAGAGCGAGTTGTTTCTTAGCTTCCCAAAGAGCTGGAAGCAAGATGCTTTGGGGCCCAACTCGCCCTTTGGAAAGAAGCCTGCACGTTGTGCCTTTCAGCTCTAGGTCAATGTAGCACACGCAGAGCAGAAGTTCTACTTCAGCCAGATCAGGCCTGCAAATAAACTGCGTTTCACAGGCCTTTGTAAGAGATGTTCCCGGTAGGCTGTAAGAGCACTGTGCAGAGCGTGTTGTTTCTTAGCTTCCCAAAGAGCTGGAAGCAAGATGCTTTGATGCCGAACTCGTCCTTTGGAAAGAAGCCTGCACGTTGTGCCTGTCAGCTCTAGTGCAATGTAGCACACGCAGAGCAGATGTTCTACTTCAGCCAGATCAGGCCTGCAAAGAAACTGCGTTTCACAGGTTTTGTAAGAGATGTTCCCGGTAGGCTGTAAGAGCACTGTGCAGAGCGAGTTGTTTCTTAGCTTCCCAAAGAGCTGGAAGCAAGATGCTTTTTGGCCCAACTCGCCCTTTGGAAAGAAGCCTGCACGTTGTGCCTTTCATCTCTAGGGCCGTGTACCACACTCAGAGCCGAAGTTCTACTTCAGCCAGATCAGGCCTGGAAGGAAACTGCCTTTCACATGCCTTTGTAAGTGATGTTCCGGTAGGCTGTAAGAGCACTGTGCAGAGCGAGTTGTTTCTTAGCTTCCCAAAGAGCTGGAAGCAAGATGCTTTGGGGCCCAACTCGCCCTTTGGAAAGAAGCCTGCACGTTGTTCCTTTCAGCTCTAGGTCAATGTAGCACACGCAGAGCAGAAGTTCTACTTCAGCCAGATCAGGCCTGCAAAGAAACTGCGTTTCACATGCCTTTGTAAGAGATGTTCCCGGTAGGCTGTAAGAGCACTGTGCAGAGCGAGTTGTTTCTTAGCTTCCCAAAGAGCTGGAAGCAAGATGCTTTGGGGCATAACTCGCCCTTTGGAAAGAAGCCTGCACGTTGTGCCTTTCAGCTCTAGGGCAATGTAGCACACCCAGAGCAGAAGTTCTACTTCAGCCAGATCAAGCCTGCAAAGAAACTCCGTTACACAGGCCTTTGTAAGAGATGTTGCCGGTAGGCTGTAAGAGCACTGTGCAGAGCTAGTTGTTTCTTCGCTTCCCAAAGAGCTGGAAGCAAGACGCTTTGGGGCCTAACTCGCCCTTTGGAACGAAGCCTGCACGTTGTGCCTTTCAGCTCTAGGGCAATGTAGCACACGCAGAGCAGAAGTTCTACTTCAGCCATATCAGGCCTGCAAAGAAACTCCGTTTCACAGGCCTTTGTAAGAGATGTTCCCGGTAGGCTGTAAGAGCACTGTGCAGAGCGAGTTGTTTCTTAGCTTCCCAAAGAGCTGGAAGCAAGATTCATTGGGGCACAACTCGCCCTTTGGAAAGAAGCCTGCACGTTGTGCCTTTCCGCACTAGGGCAATGTAGCACACGCAGAGCAGAAGTTCTACTTCAGCCAGATCAGGCCTGCAAAGAAACTGCGTTTCACAGGCCTTTGTAAGAGATGTTCCCGGTAGGCTGTAAGAGCACTGTGCAGAGCGAGTTGTTTCTTAGCTTCCCAAAGAGCTGGAAGCAAGATGCTTTGGGGCCCAACTCGCCCTTGGAAAGAAGCCTGCACGTTGTGCCTTTCGGCTCTAGGGCAATGTAGCAGACCCAGAGCAGAAGTTCTACTTCAGCCAGATCAGGCCTGCAAAGAAACTGCATTTCACAGGCCTTAG
Organism: Equus caballus; assembly: GCF_041296265.1. Lineage (NCBI taxonomy): Eukaryota > Metazoa > Chordata > Mammalia > Perissodactyla > Equidae > Equus > Equus caballus. Next base: position 49,271,101 of record NC_091688.1, on the reverse strand, counting down.
TAAGTGATGTTCCGGTAGGCTGTAAGAGCACTGTGCAGAGCGAGTTGTTTCTTAGCTTCCCAAAGAGCTGGAAGCAAGATGCTTTGGGGCCCAACTCGCCCTTTGGACACAAGCCTGCACGTTGTGCCTTTCAGCTCTAGGGCAATGTAGCACACGCAGAGCCGAAGTTCTACTTCAGCCAGATTAGGCCTGCAAGGAAACTGCCTTTCAGATGCCTTTGTAAGTGATGTTCCGATAGGCTGTAAGAGCACTGTGCAGAGCGAGTTGTTTCTTAGCTTCCCAAAGAGCTGGAAGCAAGATGCTTTGGGGCCCCACTCGCCCTTTGGAAAGAAGCCTGCACGTTGTGCCTTTCAGCTCTAGGGCCATGTAGAACACCCAGAGCAGAAGTTCTACTTCAGCCAGATCAGGCCTGCAAAGAAACTCCGTTTCATAGGCCTTTGTAAGAGATGTTCCCGGTAGGCTGTAAGAGCACTGTGCAGAGCGAGTTGTTTCTTAGCTTCCCAAAGAGCTGGAAGCAAGATGCTTTGGGGCCCAACTCGCCCTTTGGAAAGAAGCCTGCACGTTGTGCCTTTCAGCTCTAGGGCAATGTAGCACACCCAGAGCAGAAGTTCTACTTCAGCCAGATCAGGCCTGCAAAGAAACTGCGTTTCACAGGGCTTTTTAAGAGATGTTCCCGGTAGGCTGTAAGAGCACTGTGCAGAGCGAGTTGTTTCTTAGCTTCCCAAAGAGCTGGAAGCAAGATGCTTTGGGGCCCAACTCGCCCTTTGGAAAGAAGCCTGCACGTTGTGCCTTTCAGCTCTAGGTCAAAGTAGCACACCCAGAGCAGAAGTTCTACTTCAGCCAGATCAGGCCTGCAAAGAAACTGCGTTTCACAGGCCTTTGTAAGAGATGTTCCCGGTAGGCTGTAAGAGCACTGTGCAGAGCGAGTTGTTACATAGCTTCGCAAAGAGCTGTAAGCAAGACGCATTGGGGCCCAACTCGCACTTTGGAAAGAAGCCTGCACGTTGTGCCTTTCAGCTCTAGGGCAATGTAGCACACGCAGAGCCGAAGTTCTACTTTAGCCAGATCAGGCCTGCTAGGAAACTGCCTTTCACATGCCTTTTGTAAGTGACGTTCCGGTAGGCTGTAAGAGCACTGTGCAGAGCGAGTTGATTCTTAGCTTCCCAAAGACCTGGAAGCAAGATGCTTTGGAGCCCAACTCGCCCTTTGGAAAGAAGCCTGTACGTTGTGCCTTTCAGCTCTAGGTCAATGTAGCACACGCAGAGCAGATGTTCTACTTCAGCCAGATCAGGCCTGCGAAGAAATTGCGTTTCAGAGGCCTTTGTAAGAGATGTTCCCGGTAGGCTGTAAGAGCACTGTGCAGAGCGAGTTGTTTCTTAGATTCCCAAAGAGCTGGAAGCAAGATGCTTTGGGGCATAACTCGCCCTTTGGAAAGAAGCCTGCACGTTGTGCCTTTCAGCTCTAGGGCAATGTAGCACACCCAGAGCAGAAGTTCTACTTCAGCCAGATCAGGCCTGCAAAGAAACTCCGTTTCACAGGCCTTTGTAAGAGATGTTGCCGGTAGGCTGTAAGAGCACTGTGCAGAGCGAGTTGTTTCTTAGCTTCCCAAAGAGCTGGAAGCAAGATGCTTTGGGGCCCAACTCGCCCTTTGGAAAGAAGCCTGCACGTTGTGCCTTTCAGCTCTAGGTCAATGTAGCACACGCAGAGCAGAAGATCTACTTCAGCCAGATCAGGCCTGCAAATAAACTGCGTTTCACAGGCCTTTGTAAGAGATGTTCCCGGTAGGCTGTAAGAGCACTGTGCAGAGCGTGTTGTTTCTTAGCTTCCCAAAGAGCTGGAAGCAAGATGCTTTGATGCCGAACTCGTCCTTTTGAAAGAAGCCTGCACGTTGTGCCTGTCAGCTCTAGTGCAATGTAGCACACGCAGAGCAGATGTTCTACTTCAGCCAGATCAGGCCTGCAAAGAAACTGCGTTTCACAGGTTTTGTAAGAGATGTTCCCGGTAGGCTGTAAGAGCACTGTGCAGAGCGAGTTGTTTCTTAGCTTCCCAAAGAGCTGGAAGCAAGATGCTTTGGGGCCCAACTCGCCCTTTGGAAAGAAGCCTGCACGCTGTGCCTTTCAGCTCTAGGGCAATGTAGCACTCCCAGAGCAGAAGTTCTACTTCAGCCAGATCAGGCCTGCAAGGAAACTGCCTTTCACATGCCTTTGTAAGCGATGTTCCGGTAGGCTGTAAGAGCACTGTGCAGAGCGAGTTGTTTCTTAGCTTCCCAAAGAGCTGGAAGCAAGATGCTTTGGGGCCCAACACGCCCCTTGGATAGAAGCCTGCACGTTGCGCCTTTCAGCACTAGGGCAATGTAGCACACGCAGAGCAGAAGTTCTACTTCAGCCAGATCAGGCCTTCAAATAAACTGCGTTTCACAGGCCTTTTTAAGAGATGTTCCCGGTAGGCTGTAAGAGCACTGTGCAGAGAGAGTTGTTTCTTAGCTTCCCAAAGAGCTGGAAGCAAGATGCTGTGGGGCCCAACTCGCCCTTTGGAAAGAAGCCTGCACGTTGTGCCTTTCCGCTCTAGGGCAATGTAGCACACGCAGAGCAGAAGTTCTACTTCAGCCAGATCAGGCCTGCAAAGAAACTGCGTTTCACAGGCCTTTGCAAGAGATGTTCCCGGTAGGCTGTAAGAGCACTGTGCAGAGCGAGTTGTTTCTTAGCTTCCCAAAGAGCTGGAAGCAAGATGCTTTTTGGCCCAACTCGCCCTTTGGAAAGAAGCCTGCACGTTGTTCTTTTCAGCTCTAGGGCAATGTAGCACAGCAGAGCAGAAGTTCTACTTCAGCCAGATCAGGCCTGCAAAGAAACTGCCTTTCACATGCCTTTGTAAGTGATGTTCCAGTAGGCTGTAAGAGCACTGTGCAGAGCGAGTTGTTTCTTAGCTTCCCAAAGAGCTGGAAGCAAGATGCTTTGGGGTCCAACTCGCCCTTTGGAAAGAAGCCTTCACGTTGTGCCCTTCAGCTCTAGGGCCGTGTAGCACACGCAGAGCAGAAGTTCTACTTCAGCCAGATCAGGCCTGCAAAGAAACTGCGTTTCACAGGCCTTTGTAAGAGATGTTCCCGGTAGGCTGTAAGAGAACTGTGCAGAGCGAGTTGTTTCGTAGCTTCCCAAAGAACTGGAAGCAAGATGCTTTGGGGCCCAACTCGGCCTTTGGAAAGAAGCCTGCACGTTGTGCCTTTCAGCTCTAGGTCAATGTAGCACACGCAGAGCAGAAGTTCTACTTCAGCCCGATCAGGCCTGCAAAGAAACTGCGTTTCACAGGCCTTTGTAAGAGATGTTGCCGGTAGGCTGTAAGAGCACTGTGCAGAGCGAGTTGTTTCTTAGCCTCCCAAAGAGCTGGAAGCAAGATGCTTTTTGGCCCAACTCTCCCTTTGGAAAGAAGCCTGCACGTTGTGCCTTTCAGCTCTAGGGCCGTGTACCACACTCAGAGCAGAAGTTCTACTTCAGCCAGATCAGGCCTGCAAGGAAACTGCCTTTCACATGCCTTTGTAAGTGATGTTCCGGTAGGCTGTAAGAGCACTGTGCAGAGCGAGGTGTTTCTTAGCATCCCAAAGAGCTGGAAGCAAGATGCTTTTTGGCCCAACTCGCCCTTTGTAAAGAAGCCTTCACGTTGTGGCTTTCAGCTCTAGGGTCGTGTAGCACACGCAGAGCAGAAGTTCTACTTCAGCCAGATCAGGCCTGCAAAGAAACTCCGTTTCACAGGCCTTTGTAAGAGATGTTGCCGGTAGGCTGTAAGAGCATTGTGCAGAGCGAGTTGTTTCTTAGCTTCCCAAAGAGCTGGAAGCAAGACGCTTTGGGGCCTAACTCGCCCTTTGGAACGAAGCCTGCACGTTGTGCCTTTCAGCTCTAGGGCAATGTAGCACACGCAGAGCAGAAGTTCTACCTCAGCCAGATCAGGCCTGCAAAGAAACTGCGTTTCACAGGTTTTGTAAGAGATGTTCCCGGTAGGCTGTAAGAGCACTGTGCAGAGCGAGTTGTTTCTTAGCTTCCCAAAGAGCTGGAAGCAAGATGCTTTGGGGCCCAACTCGCCCTTTGGAAAGAAGCCTGCACGCTGTGCCTTTCAGCTCTAGGGCAATGTAGCACACCCAGAGCAGAAGTTCTACTTCAGCCAGATCAGGCCTGCAAGGAAACTGCCTTTCACATGCCTTTGTAAGTGATGTTCCGGTAGGCTGTAAGAGCACTGTGCAGAGCGAGTTGTTTCTTAGCTTCCCAAAGAACTGGAAGCAAGATGCTTTGGGGCCCAACTCGCCTTTTGGAAAGAAGCCTGCACGTTGTGCCTTTCAGCTCTAGGGCAATGTAGCACACACAGAGCAGAAGTTCTACTTCAGCCAGATCAGGCCTGCAAAGAAACTGCGTTTCACAGGCCTTTGTAAGAGATGTTGCCGGGAGGCTGTAAGAGCACTGTGCAGAGCGAGTTGTTTCTTAGCTTCCCAAAGAGCTGGAAGCAAGATGCTTTGGGGCCCAACTCGCCCTTTGGAAAGAAGCCTGCACGTTGTGCCTTTAAGCTCTAGGGCCATGTAGAACACCCAGAGCAGAAGTTCTACTTCAGCCAGATCAGGCCTGCAAAGAAACTCCGTTTCATAGGCCTTTGTAAGAGATGTTCCCGGTAGGCTGTAAGAGCACTGTGCAGAGCGAGTTGTTTCTTAGCTTCCCAAAGAGCTGGAAGCAAGATGCTTTGGGGCCCAACTCGCCCTTTGGAAAGAAGCCTGCACGTTGTGCCTTTCAGCTCTAGGGCAATGTAGCACACCCAGAGCAGAAGTTCTACTTCAGCCAGATCAGGCCTGCAAAGAAACTGCGTTTCACAGGGCTTTGTAAGAGATGTTCCCGGTAGGCTGTAAGAGCACTGTGCAGAGCGAGTTGTTTCTTAGCTTCCCAAAGAGCTGGAAGCAAGATGCTTTGTCGGCCAACTCGTCCTTTGGAAAGAAGCCTGCACGTTGTGTCTGTCAGCTCTAGTGCAATGTAGCACACCCAGAGCAGAAGTTCTACTTCAGCCAGATCAGGCCTGCAAAGAAACTGCGTTTCAGAGGCCTTTGTAAGAGATGTTCCCGGTAGGCTGTAAGAGCACTGTGCAGAGCGAGTTGTTTCTTAGCTTCCCAAAGAGCTGGAAGCAAGATGCTTTGGGGCCCAACTCGCCCTTTGGAAAGAAGCCTGCACGTTGTGCCTTTCAGCTCTAGGGCAATGTAGCACACGCAGAGCAGAAGTTCTACTTCAGCCAGATCAGGCCTGCAAAGAAACTGCGTTTCACAGGCCTTTGTAAGAGATGTTCCCGGTAGGCTGTAAGAGCACTGTGCAGAGCGTGTTGTTTCTTAGCTTCCCAAAGAGCTGGAAGCAAGATGCTTTGTTGCCCAACTCGTCCTTTGGAAAGAAGCCTGCACGTTGTGCCTGTCAGCTCTAGTGCAATGTAGCACACGCAGAGCAGAAGTCCTACTTCAGCCAGATCAGGCCTGCAAAGAAACTGCGTTTCACAGGCCTTTGTAAGAGATGTTCCCGGTAGGCTGTAAGAGCACTGTGCAGAGCGAGTTGTTTCTTAGCTTCCCAAAGAGCTGGAAGCAAGATGCTTTGGGGCCCAACTCGCCCTTGGAAAGAAGCCTGCACGTTGTGCCTTTCGGCTATAGGGCAATGTAGCAGACCCAGAGCAGAAGTTCTACTTCAGCCAGATCAGGCCTGCAAAGAAACTGCATTTCACAGGCCTTAGTAAGTGATGTTCCGGTAGGCTGTAAGAGCACTGTGCAGAGCGAGTTGTTTCTTAGCTTCCCAAAGAGCTGGAAGCAAGATGCTTTGGGGTCCAACTCGAACTTTGGAAAGAAGCCTTCACGTTGTGCCCTTCAGCTCTAGGGCCGTGTAGCACACGCAGAGCAGAAGTTCTACTTCAGCCAGATCAGGCCTGCAAAGAAACTGCGTTTCACAGGCATTTGTAAGAGATGTTCCCGGTAGGCTGTAAGAGCACTGTGCAGAGCGAGTTGTTTCGTAGCTTCCCAAATAACTGGAAGCAAGATGCTTTGGGGCCCAACTCGCCCTTTGGAAAGAAGCCTGCACGTTGTGCCTTTCAGCTCTAGGTCAATGTAGCACACGCAGAGCAGAAGTTCTACTTCAGCCCGATCAGGCCTGCAAAGAAACTGCGTTTCACAGGCCTTTGTAAGAGATGTTGCCGGTAGGCTGTAAGAGCACTGTGCAGAGCGAGTTGTTTCTTAGCTTCCCAAAGAGCTGGAAGCAAGATGCTTTTTGGCCCAACTCGCCGTTTGGAAAGAAGCCTGCACGTTGTGCCTTTCAGCTCTAGGGCCGTGGAACACACTCAGAGCAGAAGTTCTACTTCAGCCAGATCAGGCCTGCAAGGAAACTGCCTTTCACATGCCTTTGTAAGTGATGTTCCGGTAGGCTGTAAGAGCACTGTGCAGAGCGAGTTGTTTCTTAGCTTCCCAAAGAGCTGGAAGCAAGATGCTTTGGGGCCCAACTCGCCCTTTGGAAAGAAGCCTGCACGTTGTGCCTTTCAGCTCTAGGTCAATGTAGCACACGCAGAGCAGAAGTTCTACTTCAGCCAGATCAGGCCTGCAAAGAAACTGCGTTTCACAGGCCTTTGTAAGAGATGTTCCCGGTAGGCTGTAAGAGCACTGTGCAGAGCGAGTTGTTTCTTAGCATCCCAAAGAGCTGGAAGCAAGATGCTTCTTGGCCCAACTCGCCCTTTGTAAAGAAGCCTTCACGTTGTGGCTTTCAGCTCTAGGGTCGTGTTGCACACGCAGAGCAGAAGTTCTACTTCAGCCAGATCAGGCCTGCAAAGAAACTGCGTTTCAGAGGCCTTTGTAAGAGATGTTCCCGGTAGGCTGTAAGAGCACTGTGCAGAGCGAGTTGTTTCTTAGCTTCCCAAAGAGCTGGAAGCAAGATGCTTTGGGGCCCAACTCGCCCTTTGGAAAGAAGCCTGCACGTTGTGCCTTTCAGCTCTAGGGCAATGTAGCACACGCAGAGCAGAAGTTCTACTTCAGCCAGATCAGGCCTGCAAAGAAACTGCGTTTCACAGGCCTTTGTAAGAGATGTTCCCGGTAGGCTGTAAGAGCACTGTGCAGAGCGTGTTGTTTCTTAGCTTCCCAAAGAGCTGGAAGCAAGATGCTTTGTTGCCCAACTCGTCCTTTGGAAAGAAGCCTGCACGTTGTGCCTGACAGCTCTAGTGCAATGTACCACACGCAGAGCAGAAGTTCTACTTCAGCCAGATCAGGCCTGCAAAGAAACTGCGTTTCACAGGCCTTTGTAAGACATGTTCCCGGTAGGCTGTAAGAGCACTGTGCAGAGCGAGTTGTTTCGTAGCTTCCCAAAGATCTGGAAGCAAGATGCTTTGGGGCCCAACTCGCCCTTTGGAAAGAAGCCTGCACGCTGTGCCTTTCAGCTCTAGGGCAATGTAGCACACCCAGAGCAGAAGTTCTACATCACCCAGATCAGGCCTGCAAAGAAACTGCGTTTCACAGGCCTTTGTAAGAGATGTTCCCGGTAGGCTGTAAGAGCACTGTGCAGAGCGAGTTGTTTCTTAGCTTCCCAAAGAGCTGGAAGCAAGACGCATTGGGGCCCAACTCGCCCTTTGGAAAGAAGCCTGCACGTTGTGCCTTTCAGCTCTAGGGCAATGTAGCACACGCAGAGCCGAAGTTCTACTTCAGCCAGATCAGGCCTGCAAGGAAACTGCCTTTCACATGCCTTTTGTAAGTGATGTTCCGGTAGGCTGTAAGAGCACTGTGCAGAGCGAGTTGTTTCTTAGCTTCCCAAAGAGCTGGAAGCAAGATGCTTTGGAGCCCAACTCGCCCTTTGGAAAGAAGCCTGCACGTTGTGCCTTTCAGCTCTAGGTCAATGTAGCACACGCAGAGCAGAAGTTCTACTTCAGCCAGATCAGGCCTGCAAAGAAACTGCGTTTCAGAGGCCTTTGTAAGAGATGTTCCCGGTAGGCTGTAAGAGCACTGTGCAGAGCGAGTTGTTTCTTAGCTTCCCAAAGAGCTGGAAGCAAGATGCTTTGGGGCCAAACTCGCCCTTTGGATAGAAGCGTGCACAGTGCGCCTTTCAGCTCTAGGGCAATGTAGCACACGCAGAGCAGAAGTTTTACTTCAGCCAGATCAGGCCTTCAAAGAAAGTGCGTTTCACAGGCCTTTGTAAGAGATGTTCCTGGTAGGCTGTAAGAGCACTGTGCAGAGCGAGTTGTTTCTTAGCTTCCCAAAGAGCTGGAAGCAAGATTCATTGGGGCCCAACTCGCCCTTTGGAAAGAAGCCTGCACGTTGTGCCTTTCCGCTCTAGGGCAATGTAGCACACGCAGAGCAGAAGTTCTACTTCAGCCAGATCAGGCCTGCAAAGAAACTGCGTTTCACAGGCCTTTGTAAGAGATGTTCCCGGTAGGCTGTAAGAGCACTGTGCAGAGCGAGTTGTTTCTTAGCTTCCCAAAGAGCTGGAAGCAAGATGCTTTGGGGCCCAACTCGCCCTTTGGACACAAGCCTGCACGTTGTGCCTTTCAGCTCTAGGGCAATGTAGCACACGCAGAGCAGAAGTTCTACTTCAGCCAGATTAGGCCTGCAAGGAAACTGCCTTTCACATGCCTTTGTAAGTGATGTTCCGATAGGCTGTAAGAGCACTGTGCAGAGCGAGTTGTTTCTTAGCTTCCCAAAGAGCTGGAAGCAAGATGCTTTGGGGCCCAAATCGCCCTTTGGAAAGAAGCCTTCACGTTGTGCCTTTCAGCTCTAGGGCCGTGTAGCACACCCAGAGCAGAAGTTCTACTTCAGCCAGATCAGGCCTGCAAAGAAACTGCGTTTCAGAGGCCTTTGTAAGAGATGTTCCCGGTAGGCTGTAAGAGCACTGTGCAGAGCGAGTTGTTTCTTAGCTTCCCAAAGAGCTGGAAGCAAGATGCTTTGGGGCCCAACTCGCCCTTTGGAAAGAAGCCTGCACGTTGTGCCTTTCAGCTCTAGGGCAATGTAGCACACCCAGAGCAGAAGTTCTACTTCAGCCAGATCAGGCCTGCAAAGAAACTGCGTTTCACAGGGCTTTGTAAGAGATGTTCCCGGTAGGCTGTAAGAGCACTGTGCAGAGCGAGTTGTTTCTTAGCTTCCCAAAGAGCTGGAAGCAAGATGCTTTGTCGGCCAACTCGTCCTTTGGAAAGAAGCCTGCACGTTGTGTCTGTCAGCTCTAGTGCAATGTAGCACACGCAGAGCAGAAGTTCTACTTCAGCCAGATCAGGCCTGCAAAGAAACTGCGTTTCAGAGGCCTTTGTAAGAGATGTTCCCGGTAGGCTGTAAGAGCACTGTGCAGAGCGAGTTGTTTCTTAGCTTCCCAAAGAGCTGGAAGCAAGATGCTTTGGGGCCCAACTCGCCCTTTGGAAAGAAGCCTGCACGTTGTGCCTTTCAGCTCTAGGGCAATGTAGCACACGCAGAGCAGAAGTTCTACTTCAGCCAGATCAGGCCTGCAAAGAAACTGCGTTTCACAGGCCTTTGTAAGAGATGTTCCCGGTAGGCTGTAAGAGCACTGTGCAGAGCGTGTTGTTTCTTAGCTTCCCAAAGAGCTGGAAGCAAGATGCTTTGTTGCCCAACTCGTCCTTTGGAAAGAAGCCTGCACGTTGTGCCTGTCAGCTCTAGTGCAATGTAGCACACGCAGAGCAGAAGTCCTACTTCAGCCAGATCAGGCCTGCAAAGAAACTGCGTTTCACAGGCCTTTGTAAGAGATGTTCCCGGTAGGCTGTAAGAGCACTGTGCAGAGCGAGTTGTTTCTTAGCTTCCCAAAGAGCTGGAAGCAAGATGCTTTGGGGCCCAACTCGCCCTTGGAAAGAAGCCTGCACGTTGTGCCTTTCGGCTCTAGGGCAATGTAGCAGACCCAGAGCAGAAGTTCTACTTCAGCCAGATCAGGCCTGCAAAGAAACTGCATTTCACAGGCCTTAGTAAGTGATGTTCCGGTAGGCTGTAAGAGCACTGTGCAGAGCGAGTTGTTTCTTAGCTTCCCAAAGAGCTGGAAGCAAGATGCTTTGGGGTGCAACTCGAACTTTGGAAAGAAGCCTTCACGTTGTGCCCTTCAGCTCTAGGGCCGTGTAGCACACGCAGAGCAGAAGTTCTACTTCAGCCAGATCAGGCCTGCAAAGAAACTGCGTTTCACAGGCATTTGTAAGAGATGTTCCCGGTAGGCTGTAAGAGCACTGTGCAGAGCGAGTTGTTTCTTAGCTTCCCAAAGAACTGGAAGCAAGATGCTTTGGGGCCCAACTCGCCCTTTGGAAAGAAGCCTGCACGTTGTGCCTTTCAGCTCTAGGTCAATGTAGCACACGCAGAGCAGAAGTTCTACTTCAGCCCGATCAGGCCTGCAAAGAAACTGCGTTTCACAGGCCTTTGTAAGAGATGTTGCCGGTAGGCTGTAAGAGCACTGTGCAGAGCGAGTTGTTTCTTAGCTTCCCAAAGAGCTGGAAGCAAGATGCTTTTTGGCCCAACTCGCCCTTTGGAAAGAAGCCTGCACGTTGTGCCTTTCAGCTCTAGGGCCGTGGAACACACTCAGAGCAGAAGTTCTACTTCAGCCAGATCAGGCCTGCAAGGAAACTGCCTTTCACATGCCTTTGTAAGTGATGTTCCGGTAGGCTGTAAGAGCACTGTGCAGAGCGAGTTGTTTCTTAGCTTCCCAAAGAGCTGGAAGCAAGATGCTTTGGGGCCCAACTCGCCCTTTGGAAAGAAGCCTGCACGTTGTGCCTTTCAGCTCTAGGTCAATGTAGCACACGCAGAGCAGAAGTTCTACTTCAGCCAGATCAGGCCTGCAAAGAAACTGCGTTTCACAGGCCTTTGTAAGAGATGTTCCCGGTAGGCTGTAAGAGCACTGTGCAGAGCGAGTTGTTTCTTAGCATCCCAAAGAGCTGGAAGCAAGATGCTTCTTGGCCCAACTCGCCCTTTGTAAAGAAGCCTTCACGTTGTGGCTTTCAGCTCTAGGGTCGTGTAGCACACGCAGAGCAGAAGTTCTACTTCAGCCAGATCAGGCCTGCAAAGAAACTGCGTTTCAGAGGCCTTTGTAAGAGATGTTCCCGGTAGGCTGTAAGAGCACTGTGCAGAGCGAGTTGTTTCTTAGCTTCCCAAAGAGCTGGAAGCAAGATGCTTTGGGGCCCAACTCGCCCTTTGGAAAGAAGCCTGCACGTTGTGCCTTTCAGCTCTAGGGCAATGTAGCACACGCAGAGCAGAAGTTCTACTTCAGCCAGATCAGGCCTGCAAAGAAACTGCGTTTCACAGGCCTTTGTAAGAGATGTTCCCGGTAGGCTGTAAGAGCACTGTGCAGAGCGTGTTGTTTCTTAGCTTCCCAAAGAGCTGGAAGCAAGATGCTTTGTTGCCCAACTCGTCCTTTGGAAAGAAGCCTGCACGTTGTGCCTGACAGCTCTAGTGCAATGTACCACACGCAGAGCAGAAGTTCTACTTCAGCCAGATCAGGCCTGCAAAGAAACTGCGTTTCACAGGCCTTTGTAAGAGATGTTCCCGGTAGGCTGTAAGAGCACTGTGCAGAGCGAGTTGTTTCTTAGCTTCCCAAAGATCTGGAAGCAAGATGCTTTGGGGCCCAACTCGCCCTTTGGAAAGAAGCCTGCACGCTGTGCCTTTCAGCTCTAGGGCAATGTAGCACACCCAGAGCAGAAGTTCTACATCACCCAGATCAGGCCTGCAAAGAAACTGCGTTTCACAGGCCTTTGTAAGAGATGTTCCCGGTAGGCTGTAAGAGCACTGTGCAGAGCGAGTTGTTTCTTAGCTTCCCAAAGAGCTCGAAGCAAGACGCATTGGGGCCCAACTCGCCCTTTGGAAAGAAGCCTGCACGTTGTGCCTTTCAGCTCTAGGGCAATGTAGCACACGCAGAGCCGAAGTTCTACTTCAGCCAGATCAGGCCTGCAAGGAAACTGCCTTTCACATGCCTTTTGTAAGTGATGTTCCGGTAGGCTGTAAGAGCACTGTGCAGAGCGAGTTGTTTCTTAGCTTCCCAAAGAGCTGGAAGCAAGATGCTTTGGAGCCCAACTCGCCCTTTGGAAAGAAGCCTGCACGTTGTGCCTTTCAGCTCTAGGTCAATGTAGCACACGCAGAGCAGAAGTTCTACTTCAGCCAGATCAGGCCTGCAAAGAAACTGCGTTTCAGAGGCCTTTGTAAGAGATGTTCCCGGTAGGCTGTAAGAGCACTGTGCAGAGCGAGTTGTTTCTTAGCTTCCCAAAGAGCTGGAAGCAAGATGCTTTGGGGCCAAACTCGCCCTTTGGATAGAAGCGTGCACAGTGCGCCTTTCAGCTCTAGGGCAATGTAGCACACGCAGAGCAGAAGTTTTACTTCAGCCAGATCAGGCCTTCAAAGAAAGTGCGTTTCACAGGCCTTTGTAAGAGATGTTCCTGGTAGGCTGTAAGAGCACTGTGCAGAGCGAGTTGTTTCTTAGCTTCCCAAAGAGCTGGAAGCAAGATTCATTGGGGCCCAACTCGCCCTTTGGAAAGAAGCCTGCACGTTGTGCCTTTCCGCTCTAGGGCAATGTAGCACACGCAGAGCAGAAGTTCTACTTTAGCCAGATCAGGCCTGCAAAGAAACTGCGTTTCACAGGCCTTTGTAAGAGATGTTCCCGGTAGGCTGTAAGAGCACTGTGCAGAGCGAGTTGTTTCTTAGCTTCCCAAAGAGCTGGAAGCAAGATGCTTTGGGGCCCAACTCGCCCTTTGGACACAAGCCTGCACGTTGTGCCTTTCAGCTCTAGGGCAATGTAGCACACGCAGAGCAGAAGTTCTACTTCAGCCAGATTAGGCCTGCAAGGAAACTGCCTTTCACATGCCTTTGTAAGTGATGTTCCGATAGGCTGTAAGAGCACTGTGCAGAGCGAGTTGTTTCTTAGCTTCCCAAAGAGCTGGAAGCAAGATGCTTTGGGGCCCAAATCGCCCTTTGGAAAGAAGCCTTCACGTTGTGCCTTTCAGCTCTAGGGCCGTGTAGCACACCCAGAGCAGAAGTTCTACTTCAGCCAGATCAGGCCTGCAAAGAAACTGCGTTTCAGAGGCCTTTGTAAGAGATGTTCCCGGTAGGCTGTAAGAGCACTGTGCAGAGCGAGTTGTTTCTTAGCTTCCCAAAGAGCTGGAAGCAAGATGCTTTGGGGCCCAACTCGCCCTTTGGAAAGAAGCCTGCACGTTGTGCCTTTCAGCTCTAGGGCCATGTAGAACACCCAGAGCAGAAGTTCTACTTCAGCCAGATCAGGCCTGCAAAGAAACTCCGTTTCATAGGCCTTTGTAAGAGATGTTCCCGGTAGGCTGTAAGAGCACTGTGCAGAGCGAGTTGTTTCTTAGCTTCCCAAAGAGCTGGAAGCAAGATGCTTTGGGGCCCAACTCGCCCTTTGGAAAGAAGCCTGCACGTTGTGCCTTTCAGCTCTAGGGCAATGTAGCACACGCAGAGCAGAAGTTCTACTTCAGCCAGATCAGGCCTGCAAAGAAACTGCGTTTCACAGGCCTTTGTAAGAGATGTTCCCGGTAGGCTGTAAGAGCACTGTGCAGAGCGTGTTGTTTCTTAGCTTCCCAAAGAGCTGGAAGCAAGATGCTTTGTTGCCCAACTCGTCCTTTGGAAAGAAGCCTGCACGTTGTGCCTGACAGCTCTAGTGCAATGTACCACACGCAGAGCAGAAGTTCTACTTCAGCCAGATCAGGCCTGCAAAGAAACTGCGTTTCACAGGCCTTTGTAAGAGATGTTCCCGGTAGGCTGTAAGAGCACTGTGCAGAGCGAGTTGTTTCTTAGCTTCCCAAAGATCTGGAAGCAAGATGCTTTGGGGCCCAACTCGCCCTTTGGAAAGAAGCCTGCACGCTGTGCCTTTCAGCTCTAGGGCAATGTAGCACACCCAGAGCAGAAGTTCTACATCACCCAGATCAGGCCTGCAAAGAAACTGCGTTTCACAGGCCTTTGTAAGAGATGTTCCCGGTAGGCTGTAAGAGCACTGTGCAGAGCGAGTTGTTTCTTAGCTTCCCAAAGAGCTCGAAGCAAGACGCATTGGGGCCCAACTCGCCCTTTGGAAAGAAGCCTGCACGTTGTGCCTTTCAGCTCTAGGGCAATGTAGCACACGCAGAGCCGAAGTTCTACTTCAGCCAGATCAGGCCTGCAAGGAAACTGCCTTTCACATGCCTTTTGTAAGTGATGTTCCGGTAGGCTGTAAGAGCACTGTGCAGAGCGAGTTGTTTCTTAGCTTCCCAAAGAGCTGGAAGCAAGATGCTTTGGAGCCCAACTCGCCCTTTGGAAAGAAGCCTGCACGTTGTGCCTTTCAGCTCTAGGTCAATGTAGCACACGCAGAGCAGAAGTTCTACTTCAGCCAGATCAGGCCTGCAAAGAAACTGCGTTTCAGAGGCCTTTGTAAGAGATGTTCCCGGTAGGCTGTAAGAGCACTGTGCAGAGCGAGTTGTTTCTTAGCTTCCCAAAGAGCTGGAAGCAAGATGCTTTGGGGCCAAACTCGCCCTTTGGATAGAAGCGTGCACAGTGCGCCTTTCAGCTCTAGGGCAATGTAGCACACGCAGAGCAGAAGTTTTACTTCAGCCAGATCAGGCCTTCAAAGAAAGTGCGTTTCACAGGCCTTTGTAAGAGATGTTCCTGGTAGGCTGTAAGAGCACTGTGCAGAGCGAGTTGTTTCTTAGCTTCCCAAAGAGCTGGAAGCAAGATTCATTGGGGCCCAACTCGCCCTTTGGAAAGAAGCCTGCACGTTGTGCCTTTCCGCTCTAGGGCAATGTAGCACACGCAGAGCAGAAGTTCTACTTTAGCCAGATCAGGCCTGCAAAGAAACTGCGTTTCACAGGCCTTTGTAAGAGATGTTCCCGGTAGGCTGTAAGAGCACTGTGCAGAGCGAGTTGTTTCTTAGCTTCCCAAAGAGCTGGAAGCAAGATGCTTTGGGGCCCAACTCGCCCTTTGGACACAAGCCTGCACGTTGTGCCTTTCAGCTCTAGGGCAATGTAGCACACGCAGAGCAGAAGTTCTACTTCAGCCAGATTAGGCCTGCAAGGAAACTGCCTTTCACATGCCTTTGTAAGTGATGTTCCGATAGGCTGTAAGAGCACTGTGCAGAGCGAGTTGTTTCTTAGCTTCCCAAAGAGCTGGAAGCAAGATGCTTTGGGGCCCAAATCGCCCTTTGGAAAGAAGCCTTCACGTTGTGCCTTTCAGCTCTAGGGCCGTGTAGCACACCCAGAGCAGAAGTTCTACTTCAGCCAGATCAGGCCTGCAAAGAAACTGCGTTTCAGAGGCCTTTGTAAGAGATGTTCCCGGTAGGCTGTAAGAGCACTGTGCAGAGCGAGTTGTTTCTTAGCTTCCCAAAGAGCTGGAAGCAAGATGCTTTGGGGCCCAACTCGCCCTTTGGAAAGAAGCCTGCACGTTGTGCCTTTCAGCTCTAGGGCCATGTAGAACACCCAGAGCAGAAGTTCTACTTCAGCCAGATCAGGCCTGCAAAGAAACTCCGTTTCATAGGCCTTTGTAAGAGATGTTCCCGGTAGGCTGTAAGAGCACTGTGCAGAGCGAGTTGTTTCTTAGCTTCCCAAAGAGCTGGAAGCAAGATGCTTTGGGGCCCAACTCGCCCTTTGGAAAGAAGCCTGCACGTTGTGCATTTCAGCTCTAGGGCAATGTAGCACACCCAGAGCAGAAGTTCTACTTCAGCCAGATCAGGCCTGCAAAGAAATTGCGTTTCACAGGGCTTTGTAAGAGATGTTCCCGGTAGGCTGTAAGAGCACTGTGCAGAGCGAGTTGTTTCTTAGCTTCCCAAAGAGCTGGAAGCAAGATGCTTTGTTGCCCAACTCGTCCTTTGGAAAGAAGCCTGCACGTTGTGTCTGTCAGCTCTAGTGCAATGTAGCACACGCAGAGCAGAAGTTCTACTTCAGCCAGATCAGGCCTGCAAAGAAACTGCGTTTCAGAGGCCTTTGTAAGAGATGTTCCCGGTAGGCTGTAAGAGCACTGTGCAGAGCGAGTTGTTTCTTAGCTTCCCAAAGAGCTGGAAGCAAGATGCTTTGGGGCCCAACTCGCCCTTTGGAAAGAAGCCTGCACGTTGTGCCTTTCAGCTCTAGGGCAATGTAGCACACGCAGAGCAGAAGTTCTACTTCAGCCAGATCAGGCCTGCAAAGAAACTGCGTTTCACAGGCCTTTGTAAGAGATGTTCCCGGTAGGCTGTAAGAGCACTGTGCAGAGCGTGTTGTTTCTTAGCTTCCCAACGAGCTGGAAGCAAGATGCTTTGTTGCCCAACTCGTCCTTTGGAAAGAAGCCTGCACGTTGTGCCTGTCAGCTCTAGTGCAATGTAGCACACGCAGAGCAGAAGTCCTACTTCAGCCAGATCAGGCCTGCAAAGAAACTGCGTTTCACAGGCCTTTGTAAGAGATGTTCCCGGTAGGCTGTAAGAGCACTGTGCAGAGCGAGTTGTTTCTTAGCTTCCCAAAGAGCTGGAAGCAAGATGCTTTGGGGCCCAACTCCCCCTTGGAAAGAAGCCTGCACGTTGTGCCTTTCGGCTCTAGGGCAATGTAGCAGACCCAGAGCAGAAGTTCTACTTCAGCCAGATCAGGCCTGCAAAGAAACTGCATTTCACAGGCCTTAGTAAGTGATGTTCCGGTAGGCTGTAAGAGCACTGTGCAGAGCGAGTTGTTTCTTAGCTTCCCAAAGAGCTGGAAGCAAGATGCTTTTTGGCCCAACTCGCCCTTTGGAAAGAAGCCTGCACGTTGTGCCTTTCAGCTCTAGGGCCGTGTAACACACTCAGAGCAGACGTTCTACTTCAGCCAGATCAGGCCTGCAAGGAAACTGCCTTTCACATGCCTTTGTAAGTGATGTTCCGGTAGGCTGTAAGAGCACTGTGCAGAGCGAGTTGTTTCTTAGCTTCCCAAAGAGCTGGAAGCAAGATGCTTTGGGGCCCAACTCGCCCTTTGGAAAGAAGCCTGCACGTTGTGCCTTTCAGCTCTAGGTCAATGTAGCACACGCAGAGCAGAAGTTCTACTTCAGCCAGGTCAGGCCTGCAAAGAAACTGCGTTTCACAGGCCTTTGTAAGAGATGTTCCCGGTAGGCTGTAAGAGCACTGTGCAGAGCGAGTTGTTTCTTAGCATCCCAAAGAGCTGGAAGCAAGATGCTTTTTGGCCCAACTCGCCCTTTGTAAAGAAGCCTTCACGTTGTGGCTTTCAGCTCTAGGGTCGTGTAGCACACCCAGAGCAGAAGTTCTACTTCAGCCAGATCAGGCCTGCAAAGAAACTGCGTTTCACAGGCCTTTGTAAGAGATGTTGCCGGTACGCTGTAAGAACACTGTGCAGAGCGAGTTGTTTCTTAGCTTCCCAAAGAGCTGGAAGCAAGATGCTTTGGGGCCCAACTCGCCCTTTGGACACAAGCCTGCACGTTGTGCCTTTCAGCTCTAGGGCAATGTAGCACACGCAGAGCCGAAGTTCTACTTCAGCCAGATTAGGCCTGCAAGGAAACTGCCTTTCACATGCCTTTGTAAGTGATGTTCCGATAGGCTGTAAGAGCACTGTGCAGAGCGAGTTGTTTCTTAGCTTCCCAAAGAGCTGGAAGCAAGATGCTTTGGGGCCCAAATCGCCCTTTGGAAAGAAGCCTTCACGTTGTGCCTTTCAGCTCTAGGGCCGTGTAGCACACCCAGAGCAGAAGTTCTACTTCAGCCAGATCAGGCCTGCAAAGAAACTGCGTTTCAGAGGCCTTTGTAAGAGATGTTCCCGGTAGGCTGTAAGAGCACTGTGCAGAGCGAGTTGTTTCTTAGCTTCCCAAAGAGCTGGAAGCAAGATGCTTTGGGGCCCAACTCGCCCTTTGGAAAGAAGCCTGCACGTTGTGCCTTTCAGCTCTAGGGCCATGTAGAACACCCAGAGCAGAAGTTCTACTTCAGCCAGATCAGGCCTGCAAAGAAACTCCGTTTCATAGGCCTTTGTAAGAGATGTTCCCGGTAGGCTGTAAGAGCACTGTGCAGAGCGAGTTGTTTCTTAGCTTCCCAAAGAGCTGGAAGCAAGATGCTTTGGGGCCCAACTCGCCCTTTGGAAAGAAGCCTGCACGTTGTGCCTTTCAGCTCTAGGGCAATGTAGCACACCCAGAGCAGAAGTTCTACTTCAGCCAGATCAGGCCTGCAAAGAAACTGCGTTTCACAGGGCTTTGTAAGAGATGTTCCCGGTAGGCTGTAAGAGCACTGTGCAGAGCCAGTTGTTTCTTAGCTTCCCAAAGAGCTGGAAGCAAGATGCTTTGTTGCCCAACTCGTCCTTTGGAAAGAAGCCTGCACGTTGTGTCTGTCAGCTCTAGGGCAATGTAGCACACGCAGAGCAGAAGTTCTACTTCAGCCAGATCAGGCCTGCAAAGAAACTGCGTTTCAGAGGCCTTTGTAAGAGATGTTCCCGGTAGGCTGTAAGAGCACTGTGCAGAGCGAGTTGTTTCTTAGCTTCCCAAAGAGCTGGAAGCAAGATGCTTTGGGGCCCAACTCGCCCTTTGGAAAGAAGCCTGCACGTTGTGCCTTTCAGCTCTAGGGCAATGTAGCACACGCAGAGCAGAAGTTCTACTTCAGCCAGATCAGGCCTGCAAAGAAACTGCGTTTCACAGGCCTTTGTAAGAGATGTTCCCGGTAGGCTGTAAGAGCACTGTGCAGAGCGTGTTGTTTCTTAGCTTCCCAACGAGCTGGAAGCAAGATGCTTTTTTGCCCAACTCGTCCTTTGGAAAGAAGCCTGCACGTTGTGCCTGTCAGCTCTAGTGCAATGTAGCACACGCAGAGCAGAAGTCCTACTTCAGCCAGATCAGGCCTGCAAAGAAACTGCGTTTCACAGGCCTTTGTAAGAGATGTTCCCGGTAGGCTGTAAGAGCACTGTGCAGAGCGAGTTGTTTCTTAGCTTCCCAAAGAGCTGGAAGCAAGATGCTTTGGGGCCCAACTCGCCCTTGGAAAGAAGCCTGCATTTTGTGCCTTTCGGCTCTAGGGCAATGTAGCAGACCCAGAGCAGAAGTTCTACTTCAGCCAGATCAGGCCTGCAAAGAAACTGCATTTCACAGGCCTTAGTAAGTGATGTTCCGGTAGGCTGTAAGAGCACTGTGCAGAGCGAGTTGTTTCTTAGCTTCCCAAAGAGCTGGAAGCAAGATGCTTTGGGGTCCAACTCGCACTTTGGAAAGAAGCCTTCACGTTGTGCCCTTCAGCTCTAGGGCCGTGTAGCACACGCAGAGCAGAAGTTCTACTTCAGCCAGATCAGGCCTGCAAAGAAACTGCGTTTCACAGGCATTTGTAAGAGATGTTCCCGGTAGGCTGTAAGAGCACTGTGCAGAGCGAGTTGTTTCGTAGCTTCCCAAAGAACTGGAAGCAAGATGCTTTGGGGCCCAACTCGCCCTTTGGAAAGAAGCCTGCACGTTGTGCCTTTCAGCTCTAGGTCAATGTAGCACACGCAGAGCAGAAGTTCTACTTCAGCCCGATCAGGCCTGCAAAGAAACTGCGTTTCACAGGCCTTTGTAAGAGATGTTGCCGGTAGGCTGTAAGAGCACTGTGCAGAGCGAGTTGTTTCTTAGCTTCCCAAAGAGCTGGAAGCAAGATGCTTTGGGGTCCAACTCGCACTTTGGAAAGAAGCCTTCACGTTGTGCCCTTCAGCTCTAGGGCCGTGTAGCACACGCAGAGCAGAAGTTCTACTTCAGCCAGATCAGGCCTGCAAAGAAACTGCGTTTCACAGGCATTTGTAAGAGATGTTCCCGGTAGGCTGTAAGAGCACTGTGCAGAGCGAGTTGTTTCGTAGCTTCCCAAAGAACTGGAAGCAAGATGCTTTGGGGCCCAACTCGCCCTTTGGAAAGAAGCCTGCACGTTGTGCCTTTCAGCTCTAGGTCAATGTAGCACACGCAGAGCAGAAGTTCTACTTCAGCCCGATCAGGCCTGCAAAGAAACTGCGTTTCACAGGCCTTTGTAAGAGATGTTGCCGGTAGGCTGTAAGAGCACTGTGCAGAGCGAGTTGTTTCTTAGCTTCCCAAAGAGCTGGAAGCAAGATGCTTTTTGGCCCAACTCGCCCTTTGGAAAGAAGCCTGCACGTTGTGCCTTTCAGCTCTAGGGCCGTGTAACACACTCAGAGCAGAAGTTCTACTTCAGCCAGATCAGGCCTGCAAGGAAACTGCCTTTCACATGCCTTTGTAAGTGATGTTCCGGTAGGCTGTAAGAGCACTGTGCAGAGCGAGTTGTTTCTTAGCTTCCCAAAGAGCTGGAAGCAAGATGCTTTGGGGCCCAACTCGCCCTTTGGAAAGAAGCCTGCACGTTGTGCCTTTCAGCTCTAGGTCAATGTAGCACACGCAGAGCAGAAGTTCTACTTCAGCCAGGTCAGGCCTGCAAAGAAACTGCGTTTCACAGGCCTTTGTAAGAGATGTTCCCGGTAGGCTGTAAGAGCACTGAGCAGAGCGAGTTGTTTCTTAGCATCCCAAAGAGCTGGAAGCAAGATGCTTTTTGGCCCAACTCGCCCTTTGTAAAGAAGCCTTCACGTTGTGGCTTTCAGCTCTAGGGTCGTGTAGCACACCCAGAGCAGAAGTTCTACTTCAGCCAGATCAGGCCTGCAAAGAAACTGCGTTTCACAGGCCTTTGTAAGAGATGTTGCCGGTACGCTGTAAGAACACTGTGCAGAGCGAGTTGTTTCTTAGCTTCCCAAAGAGCTGGAAGCAAGATGCTTTGGGGCCCAACTCGCCCTTTTTAAAGAAGCCTGCACGTTGTGCCTTTCAGCTCTAGGGCAATGTAGCACACGCAGAGCAGAAGTTCTACTTCAGCCAGATCAGGCCTGCAAAGAAACTGCGTTTCACAGGCCTTTGTAAGAGATGTTCCCGGTAGGCTGTAAGAGCACTGTGCAGAGCGAGTTGTTTCTTAGCTTCCCAAAGAGCTGGAAGCAAGTTGCTTTGGGGCCCAACTCGCCCTTTGGACACAAGCCTGCACGTTGTGCCTTTCAGCTCTAGGGCAATGTAGCACACGCAGAGCCGAAGTTCTACTTCAGCCAGATTAGGCCTGCAAGGAAACTGCCTTTCACATGCCTTTGTAAGTGATGTTCCGATAGGCTGTAAGAGCACTGTGCAGAGCGAGTTGTATCTTAGCTTCCCAAAGAGCTGGAAGCAAGATGCTTTGGGGCCCAAATCGCACTTTGGAAAGAAGCCTTCACGTTGTGCCTTTCAGCTCTAGGGCCGTGTAGCACACCCAGAGCAGAAGTTCTACTTCAGCCAGATCAGGCCTGCAAAGAAACTGCGTTTCAGAGGCCTTTGTAAGAGATGTTCCCGGTAGGCTGTAAGAGCACTGTGCAGAGCGAGTTGTTTCTTAGCTTCCCAAAGAGCTGGAAGCAAGATGCTTTGGGGCCCAACTCGCCCTTTGGATAGAAGCCTGCACGTTGTGCTTTTCAGCACTAGGGCAATGTAGCACACGCAGAGCAGAAGTTCTACTTCAGCCAGATCAGGCCTTCAAAGAAACAGCGTTTCACAGGCCTTTGTAAGAGATGTTCCCGGTAGGCTGTAAGAGCACTGTGCAGAGCGAGTTGTTTCTTAGCTTCCCAAAGAGCTGGAAGCAAGATTCATTGGGGCCCAACTCGCCCTTTGGAAAGAAGCCTGCACGTTGTGCCTTTCGGCTCTAGGGCAATGTAGCACACGCAGAGCAGAAGTTCTACTTCAGCCAGATCAGGCCTGCAAAGATACTGCGTTTCACAGGCCTTTGTAAGAGATGTTCCCGGTAGGCAGTAAGAGCACTGTGCAGAGCGAGTTGTTTCTTAGCTTCCCAAAGAGCTGGAAGCAAGATGTTTTGGGGCCCAACTCGCCCTTGGAAAGCAGCCTGCACGTTGTGCCTTTCGGCTCTAGGGCAATGTAGCACACGCAGAGCCGAAGTTCTACTTCAGCCAGATCAGGCCTGCAAGGAAACTGCCTTTCACATGCCTTTGTAATTGATGTTCCGGTAGGCTGTAAGAGCACTGTGCAGAGCGAGTTGTTTCTTAGCTTCCCAAAGAGCTGGAAGCAAGATGCTTTGGGGCCCAACTCGCCCTTTGGAAAGAAGCCTGCACGTTGTGCCTTTCAGCTCTAGGGCAATGTAGCACACGCAGAGCCGAAGTTCTACTTCAGCCAGATCAGGCCTGCAAGGAAACTGCCTTTCACATGCCTTTGTAAGTGATGTTCCGGTAGGCTGTAAGAGCACTGTGCAGAGCGAGTTGTTTCTTAGCTTCCCAAAGAGCTGGAAGCAAGATGCTTTGGGGCCCAACTCGCCTTTTGGAAAGAAGCCTGCACGTTGTGCCTTTCAGCTCTAGGGCAATGTAGCACACACAGAGCAGAAGTTCTACTTCAGCCAGATCAGGCCTGCAAAGAAACTGCGTTTCACAGGCCTTTGTAAGAGATGTTGCCGGTAGGCTGTAAGAGCACTGTGCAGAGCGAGTTGTTTCTTAGCTTCCCAAAGAGCTGGAAGCAAGATGCTTTGGGGCCCAACACGCCCTTTGGATAGAAGCCTGCACGTTGCGCCTTTCAGCACTAGGGCAATGTAGCACACGCAGAGCAGAAGTTCTACTTCAGCCAGATCAGGCCATCAAAGAAACTGCGTTTCACAGGCCTTTGTAAGAGATGTTCCCGGTAGGCTGTAAGAGCACTGTGCAGAGAGAGTTGTTTCTTAGCTTCCCAAAGAGCTGGAAGCAAGATGCTTTGGGGTCCAACTCGCCCTTTGGAAAGAAGCCTGCACGTTGTGCCTTTCCGCTCTAGGGCAATGTAGCACACGCAGAGCAGAAGTTCTACTTCAGCCAGATCAGACCTGCAAAGAAACTGCGTTTCACAGGCCTTTGTAAGAGATGTTCCCGGTAGGCTGTAAGAGCACTGTGCAGAGCGAGTTGTTTCTTAGCTTCCCAAAGAGCTGGAAGCAAGATGCTTTGGGGCCCAACTCGCCCTTGGAAAGAAGCCTGCACGTTGTGCCTTTCGGCTCTAGGGCAACGTAGCACACCCAGAGCAGAAGTTCTACTTCAGCCAGATCAGGCCTGCAAAGAAACTGCATTTCACATGCCTTTGTAAGTCGTGTTCCGGTAGGCTGTAAGAGCAATGTGCAGAGCGAGTTGTTTCTTAGCTTCCCAAAGAGCTGGAAGCAAGATGCTTTGGGGCCCAACAAGCCCTTTTGAAAGAAGCCTGCACGTTGTGCCTTTCAGCTCTAGGGCAATGTGGCACACGCAGAGCAGAAGTTCTACTTCAGCCAGATCAGGCCTGCAAAGAAACTGCGTTTCACAGGCCTTTGTAAGAGATGTTACTGGTAGGCTGTAAGAGCACTGTGCAGAGCGAGTTGTTTCTTAGCTTCCCAAAGAGCTGGAAGCAAGATGCTTTGGGACCCAACTCGCCCTTTGGATACAAGCCTGCACGTTGTGCCTTTCAGCTCTAGGGCAATGTAGCACACGCAGAGCCGAAGTACTACTTCAGCCAGATCAGGCCTGCAAGGAAACTGCCTTTCACATGCCTTTGTAAGTGATGTTCCGGTAGGCTGTAAGAGCACTGTGCAGAGCGAGTTGTTTCTTAGCTTCCCAGAGAGCTGGAAGCAAGATGCTTTGGGGCCCAACTCGCCCTTTGGAAAGAAGCCTGCACGTTTGCCTTTCAGCTCTAGGTCAATGTAGCACACGCAGAGCAGAAGTTCTACTTCAGCCAGATCAGGCCTGCAAAGAAACTGCGTTTCACAGGCCTTTGTAAGAAATGTTCCCGGTAGACTGTAAGAGCACTGTGCAGAGCGAGTTGTTTCTTAGCTTCCCAAAGAACTGGAAGCAAGATACTTTGGGGCCCAACTTGCCTTTTGGAAAGAAGCATGCACGTTGTGCCTTTCAGCTCTAGGGCAATGTAGCACACCCAGAGCAGAAGTTCTACTTCAGCCAGATCAGGCCTGCAAAGAAACTGCGTTTCACAGGCCTTTGTAAGAGATGTTGCCGGTAGGCTGTAAGAGCACTGTGCAGAGCGAGTTGCTTCTTAGCTTCCCAAAGAGCTGGAAGCAAGATGCTTTGGGGCCCAACTCGCCCTTTGGATGGAAGCCTGCACGTTGTGCTTTTCAGCACTAGGGCAATGTAGCACACGCAGAGCAGAAGTTCTACTTCAGCCAGATCAGGCCTTCAAAGAAACAGCGTTTCACAGGCCTTTGTAAGAGATGTTCCCGGTAGGCTGTAAGAGCACTGTGCAGAGCGAGTTGTTTCTTAGCTTCCCAAAGAGCTGGAAGCAAGATTCATTGGGGCCCAACTCGCCCTTTGGAAAGAAGCCTGCACGTTGTGCCTTTCGGCTCTAGGGCAATGTAGCACACGCAGAGCAGAAGTTCTACTTCAGCCAGATCAGGCCTGCAAAGATACTGCGTTTCACAGGCCTTTGTAAGAGATGTACCCGGTAGGCAGTAAGAGCACTGTGCAGAGCGAGTTGTTTCTTAGCTTCCCAAAGAGCTGGAAGCAAGATGTTTTGGGGCCCAACTCGCCCTTGGAAAGCAGCCTGCACGTTGTGCCTTTCGGCTCTAGGGCAATGTAGCACACCCAGAGCAGAAGTTCTACTTCAGCCAGATCAGGCCTGCAAAGAAACTGCTTTTCACAGGCCTTTGTAAGTCGTGTTCCGGTAGGCTGTAAGAGCACTGTGCAGAGCGAGTTGTTTCTTAGCTTCCCAAAGAGCTGGAAGCAAGATGCTTTGGGACCCATCTCGCCCTTTGGATACAAGCCTGCACGTTGTGCCTTTCGGCTCTAGGGCAATGTAGCACACGCAGAGCCGAAGTTCTACTTCAGCCAGATCAGGCCTGCAAGGAAACTGCCTTTCACATGCCTTTGTAATTGATGTTCCGGTAGGCTGTAAGAGCACTGTGCAGAGCGAGTTGTTTCTTAGCTTCCCAAAGAGCTGGAAGCAAGATGCTTTGGGGCCCAACTCGCCCTTTGGAAAGAAGCCTGCACGTTGTGCCTTTCAGCTCTAGGTCAAAGTAGCACAGGCAGAGCAGAAGTTCTACTTCAGCCAGATCAGGCCTGCAAAGAAACTGCGTTTCACAGGCCTTTGTAAGAGATGTTCCCGGTAGGCTGTAAGAGCACTGTGCAGAGCGAGTTGCTTCTTAGCTTCCCAAAGAGCTGGAAGCAAGATGCTTTGGGGCCCAACTCGCCCTTTGGATAGAAGCCTGCACGTTGTGCTTTTCAGCACTAGGGCAATGTAGCACACGCAGAGCAGAAGTTCTACTTCAGCCAGATCAGGCCTGCAATGAAACT
Organism: Equus caballus; assembly: GCF_041296265.1. Lineage (NCBI taxonomy): Eukaryota > Metazoa > Chordata > Mammalia > Perissodactyla > Equidae > Equus > Equus caballus. The sequence goes on along the minus strand of NC_091688.1, from coordinate 49,245,961 downwards.
GCGTTTCACAGGCCTTTGTAAGAGATGTTCCCAGTAGGCTGTAAGAGCACTGTGCAGATCGAGTTGTTTCTTAGCTTCCCAAAGAGCTGGAAGCAAGATGATTTGGGGCCCAACTCGCCCTTTGGAAAGAAGCCTGCACGTTGTGCCTTTCAGCTCTAGGGCAATGTAGCACACCCAGAGCAGAAGTTCTACTTCAGCCAGATCAGGCCTGCAAAGAAACTCCGTTTCACAGGCCTTTGTAAGAGATTTTCCCGGTAGGCTGTAAGAGCACTGTGCAGAGCGAGTTGTTTCTTAGCTTCCCAAAGAGCTGGAAGCAAGATGCTTTGGGGCCCAACTCGCCCTTTGGAAAGAAGCCTGCACGTTGTGCCTTTCAGCTCTAGGGCCGTGTAGCAAACCCAGAGCAGAAGTTCTACTTCAGCCAGATCAGGCCTGCAAAGAAACTGCGTTTCACAGACCTGTGTACGAGATGTTCCCGGTAGGCTGTAAGAGCACTGTGCAGAGCGAGTTGTTTCTTAGCTTCCCAAAGAGCTGGAAGCAAGATGCTTTTTGGCCCAACTCGACCTTTGGAAAGAAGCCTGCACGTTGTGCCTTTCAGCTCTAGGTCAATGTAGCACACGCAGAGCAGAAGTTCTACTTCAGCCAGATCAGGCCTGCAAAGAAACTGCGTTTCACAGCCCTTTGTAAGAGATGTTCCCAGTAGGCTGTAAGAGCACTGTGCAGAGCGAGTTGTTTCTTAGCTTCCCAAAGAGCTGGAAGCAAGATGCTTTGGGGCCCAACTCGCCCTTTGGAAAGAAGCCTGCACGTTGTGCCTTTCAGCTCTAGGTCAATGTAGCACACGCAGAGCAGAAGTTCTACTTCAGCCAGGTCAGGCCTGCAAAGAAACTGCGTTTCACAGGCCTTTGTAAGAGATGTTCCCGGTAGGCTGTAAGAGCACTGTGCAGAGCGAGTTGTTTCTTAGCATCCCAAAGAGCTGGAAGCAAGATGCTTTTTGGCCCAACTCGCCCTTTGTAAAGAAGCCTTCACGTTGTGGCTTTCAGCTCTAGGGTCGTGTAGCACACCCAGAGCAGAAGTTCTACTTCAGCCAGATCAGGCCTGCAAAGAAACTGCGTTTCACAGGCCTTTGTAAGAGATGTTGCCGGTACGCTGTAAGAACACTGTGCAGAGCGAGTTGTTTCTTAGCTTCCCAAAGAGCTGGAAGCAAGATGCTTTGGGGCCCAACTCGCCCTTTTTAAAGAAGCCTGCACGTTGTGCCTTTCAGCTCTAGGGCAATGTAGCACACGCAGAGCAGAAGTTCTACTTCAGCCAGATCAGGCCTGCAAAGAAACTGCGTTTCACAGGCCTTTGTAAGAGATGTTCCCGGTAGGCTGTAAGAGCACTGTGCAGAGCGAGTTGTTTCTTAGCTTCCCAAAGAGCTGGAAGCAAGTTGCTTTGGGGCCCAACTCGCCCTTTGGACACAAGCCTGCACGTTGTGCCTTTCAGCTCTAGGGCAATGTAGCACACGCAGAGCCGAAGTTCTACTTCAGCCAGATTAGGCCTGCAAGGAAACTGCCTTTCACATGCCTTTGTAAGTGATGTTCCGATAGGCTGTAAGAGCACTGTGCAGAGCGAGTTGTATCTTAGCTTCCCAAAGAGCTGGAAGCAAGATGCTTTGGGGCCCAAATCGCCCTTTGGAAAGAAGCCTTCACGTTGTGCCTTTCAGCTCTAGGGCCGTGTAGCACACCCAGAGCAGAAGTTCTACTTCAGCCAGATCAGGCCTGCAAAGAAACTGCGTTTCAGAGGCCTTTGTAAGAGATGTTCCCGGTAGGCTGTAAGAGCACTGTGCAGAGCGAGTTGTTTCTTAGCTTCCCAAAGAGCTGGAAGCAAGATGCTTTGGGGCCCAACTCGCCCTTTGGATAGAAGCCTGCACGTTGTGCTTTTCAGCACTAGGGCAATGTAGCACACGCAGAGCAGAAGTTCTACTTCAGCCAGATCAGGCCTTCAAAGAAACAGCGTTTCACAGGCCTTTGTAAGAGATGTTCCCGGTAGGCTGTAAGAGCACTGTGCAGAGCGAGTTGTTTCTTAGCTTCCCAAAGAGCTGGAAGCAAGATTCATTGGGGCCCAACTCGCCCTTTGGAAAGAAGCCTGCACGTTGTGCCTTTCGGCTCTAGGGCAATGTAGCACACGCAGAGCAGAAGTTCTACTTCAGCCAGATCAGGCCTGCAAAGATACTGCGTTTCACAGGCCTTTGTAAGAGATGTTCCCGGTAGGCAGTAAGAGCACTGTGCAGAGCGAGTTGTTTCTTAGCTTCCCAAAGAGCTGGAAGCAAGATGTTTTGGGGCCCAACTCGCCCTTGGAAAGCAGCCTGCACGTTGTGCCTTTCGGCTCTAGGGCAATGTAGCACACGCAGAGCCGAAGTTCTACTTCAGCCAGATCAGGCCTGCAAGGAAACTGCCTTTCACATGCCTTTGTAATTGATGTTCCGGTAGGCTGTAAGAGCACTGTGCAGAGCGAGTTGTTTCTTAGCTTCCCAAAGAGCTGGAAGCAAGATGCTTTGGGGCCCAACTCGCCCTTTGGAAAGAAGCCTGCACGTTGTGCCTTTCAGCTCTAGGGCAATGTAGCACACGCAGAGCCGAAGTTCTACTTCAGCCAGATCAGGCCTGCAAGGAAACTGCCTTTCACATGCCTTTGTAAGTGATGTTCCGGTAGGCTGTAAGAGCACTGTGCAGAGCGAGTTGTTTCTTAGCTTCCCAAAGAGCTGGAAGCAAGATGCTTTGGGGCCCAACTCGCCTTTTGGAAAGAAGCCTGCACGTTGTGCCTTTCAGCTCTAGGGCAATGTAGCACACACAGAGCAGAAGTTCTACTTCAGCCAGATCAGGCCTGCAAAGAAACTGCGTTTCACAGGCCTTTGTAAGAGATATTGCCGGTAGGCTGTAAGAGCACTGTGCAGAGCGAGTTGTTTCTTAGCTTCCCAAAGAGCTGGAAGCAAGATGCTTTGGGGCCCAACACGCCCTTTGGATAGAAGCCTGCACGTTGCGCCTTTCAGCACTAGGGCAATGTAGCACACGCAGAGCAGAAGTTCTACTTCAGCGAGATCAGGCCTGCAAAGAAACTGCGTTTCACAGGCCTTTGTAAGAGATGTTCCCGGTAGGCTGTAAGAGCACTGTGCAGAGAGAGTTGTTTCTTAGCTTCCCAAAGAGCTGGAAGCAAGATGCTTTGGGGTCCAACTCGCCCTTTGGAAAGAAGCCTGCACGTTGTGCCTTTCCGCTCTAGGGCAATGTAGCACACGCAGAGCAGAAGTTCTACTTCAGCCAGATCAGACCTGCAAAGAAACTGCGTTTCACAGGCCTTTGTAAGAGATGTTCCCGGTAGGCTGTAAGAGCACTGTGCAGAGCGAGTTGTTTCTTAGCTTCCCAAAGAGCTGGAAGCAAGATGCTTTGGGGCCCAACTCGCCCTTGGAAAGAAGCCTGCACGTTGTGCCTTTCGGCTCTAGGGCAACGTAGCACACCCAGAGCAGAAGTTCTACTTCAGCCAGATCAGGCCTGCAAAGAAACTGCATTTCACATGCCTTTGTAAGTCGTGTTCCGGTAGGCTGTAAGAGCAATGTGCAGAGCGAGTTGTTTCTTAGCTTCCCAAAGAGCTGGAAGCAAGATGCTTTGGGGCCCAACAAGCCCTTTTGAAAGAAGCCTGCACGTTGTGCCTTTCAGCTCTAGGGCAATGTGGCACACGCAGAGCAGAAGTTCTACTTCAGCCAGATCAGGCCTGCAAAGAAACTGCGTTTCACAGGCCTTTGTAAGAGATGTTACTGGTAGGCTGTAAGAGCACTGTGCAGAGCGAGTTGTTTCTTAGCTTCCCAAAGAGCTGGAAGCAAGATGCTTTGGGACCCAACTCGCCCTTTGGATACAAGCCTGCACGTTGTGCCTTTCAGCTCTAGGGCAATGTAGCACACGCAGAGCCGAAGTACTACTTCAGCCAGATCAGGCCTGCAAGGAAACTGCCTTTCACATGCCTTTGTAAGTGATGTTCCGGTAGGCTGTAAGAGCACTGTGCAGAGCGAGTTGTTTCTTAGCTTCCCAGAGAGCTGGAAGCAAGATGCTTTGGGGCCCAACTCGCCCTTTGGAAAGAAGCCTGCACGTTTGCCTTTCAGCTCTAGGTCAATGTAGCACACGCAGAGCAGAAGTTCTACTTCAGCCAGATCAGGCCTGCAAAGAAACTGCGTTTCACAGGCCTTTGTAAGAAATGTTCCCGGTAGACTGTAAGAGCACTGTGCAGAGCGAGTTGTTTCTTAGCTTCCCAAAGAACTGGAAGCAAGATACTTTGGGGCCCAACTTGCCTTTTGGAAAGAAGCATGCACGTTGTGCCTTTCAGCTCTAGGGCAATGTAGCACACCCAGAGCAGAAGTTCTACTTCAGCCAGATCAGGCCTGCAAAGAAACTGCGTTTCACAGGCCTTTGTAAGAGATGTTGCCGGTAGGCTGTAAGAGCACTGTGCAGAGCGAGTTGCTTCTTAGCTTCCCAAAGAGCTGGAAGCAAGATGCTTTGGGGCCCAACTCGCCCTTTGGATGGAAGCCTGCACGTTGTGCTTTTCAGCACTAGGGCAATGTAGCACACGCAGAGCAGAAGTTCTACTTCAGCCAGATCAGGCCTTCAAAGAAACAGCGTTTCACAGGCCTTTGTAAGAGATGTTCCCGGTAGGCTGTAAGAGCACTGTGCAGAGCGAGTTGTTTCTTAGCTTCCCAAAGAGCTGGAAGCAAGATTCATTGGGGCCCAACTCGCCCTTTGGAAAGAAGCCTGCACGTTGTGCCTTTCGGCTCTAGGGCAATGTAGCACACGCAGAGCAGAAGTTCTACTTCAGCCAGATCAGGCCTGCAAAGATACTGCGTTTCACAGGCCTTTGTAAGAGATGTACCCGGTAGGCAGTAAGAGCACTGTGCAGAGCGAGTTGTTTCTTAGCTTCCCAAAGAGCTGGAAGCAAGATGTTTTGGGGCCCAACTCGCCCTTGGAAAGCAGCCTGCACGTTGTGCCTTTCGGCTCTAGGGCAATGTAGCACACCCAGAGCAGAAGTTAAACTTCAGCCAGATCAGGCCTGCAAAGAAACTGCTTTTCACAGGCCTTTGTAAGTCGTGTTCCGGTAGGCTGTAAGAGCACTGTGCAGAGCGAGTTGTTTCTTAGCTTCCCAAAGAGCTGGAAGCAAGATGCTTTGGGACCCATCTCGCCCTTTGGATACAAGCCTGCACGTTGTGCCTTTCGGCTCTAGGGCAATGTAGCACACGCAGAGCCGAAGTTCTACTTCAGCCAGATCAGGCCTGCAAGGAAACTGCCTTTCACATGCCTTTGTAATTGATGTTCCGGTAGGCTGTAAGAGCACTGTGCAGAGCGAGTTGTTTCTTAGCTTCCCAAAGAGCTGGAAGCAAGATGCTTTGGGGCCCAACTCGCCCTTTGGAAAGAAGCCTGCACGTTGTGCCTTTCAGCTCTAGGTCAAAGTAGCACAGGCAGAGCAGAAGTTCTACTTCAGCCAGATCAGGCCTGCAAAGAAACTGCGTTTCACAGGCCTTTGTAAGAGATGTTCCCGGTAGGCTGTAAGAGCACTGTGCAGAGCGAGTTGCTTCTTAGCTTCCCAAAGAGCTGGAAGCAAGATGCTTTGGGGCCCAACTCGCCCTTTGGATAGAAGCCTGCACGTTGTGCTTTTCAGCACTAGGGCAATGTAGCACACGCAGAGCAGAAGTTCTACTTCAGCCAGATCAGGCCTGCAATGAAACTGCGTTTCACAGGCCTTTGTAAGAGATGTTCCCAGTAGGCTGTAAGAGCACTGTGCAGATCGAGTTGTTTCTTAGCTTCCCAAAGAGCTGGAAGCAAGATGATTTGGGGCCCAACTCGCCCTTTGGAAAGAAGCCTGCACGTTGTGCCTTTCAGCTCTAGGGCAATGTAGCACACCCAGAGCAGAAGTTCTACTTCAGCCAGATCAGGCCTGCAAAGAAACTCCGTTTCACAGGCCTTTGTAAGAGATTTTCCCGGTAGGCTGTAAGAGCACTGTGCAGAGCGAGTTGTTTCTTAGCTTCCCAAAGAGCTGGAAGCAAGATGCTTTGGGGCCCAACTCGCCCTTTGGAAAGAAGCCTGCACGTTGTGCCTTTCAGCTCTAGGGCCGTGTAGCAAACCCAGAGCAGAAGTTCTACTTCAGCCAGATCAGGCCTGCAAAGAAACTGCGTTTCACAGACCTGTGTACGAGATGTTCCCGGTAGGCTGTAAGAGCACTGTGCAGAGCGAGTTGTTTCTTAGCTTCCCAAAGAGCTGGAAGCAAGATGCTTTTTGGCCCAACTCGACCTTTGGAAAGAAGCCTGCACGTTGTGCCTTTCAGCTCTAGGTCAATGTAGCACACGCAGAGCAGAAGTTCTACTTCAGCCAGATCAGGCCTGCAAAGAAACTGCGTTTCACAGCCCTTTGTAAGAGATGTTCCCAGTAGGCTGTAAGAGCACTGTGCAGAGCGAGTTGTTTCTTAGCTTCCCAAAGAGCTGGAAGCAAGATCCTTTGGGGCCCAACTCGCCCTTTGGAAAGAAGACTGCACGTTGTGCCTTTCAGCTCTAGGGCTATGTAGCACACCCAGAGCAGAAGTTCTACTTCAGCCAGATCAGGCCTGCAAAGAAACTGCGTTTCACAGGCCTTTGTAAGAGATGTTCCCGGTAGGCTGTAAGAGCACTGTGCAGAGCGAGTTGTTTCTTAGCTTCCCAAAGAGCTGGAAGCAAGATGCTTTGTTGCCCAACTCGTCCTTTGGAAAGAAGCCTGCACGTTGTGCCTGTCAGCTCTAGTGCAATGTAGCACACACAGAGCAGAAGTTCTACTTCAGCCAGATCAGGCCTGCAAAGAAACTGCGTTTCATAGGCCTTTGTAAGAGATGTTCCCGGTAGGCTGTAAGATCACTGTGCAGAGCGAGTTGTTTCTTAGCTTCCCAAAGAGCTGGAAGCAAGATGCTTTGGGGCCCAACTCGCCCTTTGGAAAGAAGCCTGCACGTTGTGCCTTTCAGCTCTAGGGCAATGTAGCACACCCAGAGCAGAAGTTCTACTTCAGCCAGATCAGGCCTGCAAAGAAACTGCGTTTCACAGGCCTTTGTAAGAGATGTTCCCGGTAGGCAGTAAGAGCACTGTGCAGAGCGAGTTGTTTCTTAGCTTCCCAAAGAGCTGGAAGCAAGACGCATTGGGGCCCAACTCGCCCTTTGGAAAGAAGCCTGCACGTTGTGCCTTTCAGCTCTAGGGCAATGTAGCACACGCAGAGCCGAAGTTCTACTTCAGCCAGATCACGCCTGCAAGGAAACTGCCTTTCACATGCCTTTTGTAAGTGATGTTCCGGTAGGCTGTAAGAGCACTGTGCAGAGCGAGTTGTTTCTTAGCTTCCCAAAGAGCTGGAAGCAAGATGCTTTGGAGCCCAACTCGCCCTTTGGAAAGAAGCCTGCACGTTGTGCCTTTCAGCTCTAGGTCAATGTAGCACACGCAGATCAGAAGTTCTACTTCAGCCAAATCAGGCCTGCAAAGAAACTGCGTTTCAGAGGCCTTTGTAACAGATGTTCCTGGTAGGCTGTAAGAGCACTGTGCAGAGCGAGTTGTTTCTTAGCTTCCCAAAGAGCTGGAAGCAAGATGCTTTGGGGCCAAACTCGCCCTTTGGATAGAAGCCTGCACAGTGCGCCTTTCAGCACTAGGGCAATGTAGCACACGCAGAGCAGAAGTTTTACTTCAGCCAGATCAGGCCTTCAAAGAAAGTGCGTTTCACAGGCCTTTGTAAGAGATGTTCCTGGTAGGCTGTAAGAGCACTGTGCAGAGCGAGTTGTTTCTTAGCTTCCCAAAGAGCTGGAAGCAAGATTCATTGGGGCCCAACTCGCCCTTTGGAAAGAAGCCTGCACGTTGTGCCTTTCCGCTCTAGGGCAATGTAGCACACGCAGAGCAGAAGTTCTACTTCAGCCAGATCAGGCCTGCAAAGAAACTGCGTTTCACAGGCCTTTGTAAGAGATGTTCCTGGTAGGCTGTAAGAGCACTGTGCAGAGCGAGTTGTTTCTTAGCTTCCCAAAGAGCTGGAAGCAAGATGCTTTGGGGCCCAACTCGCCCTTGGAAAGAAGCCTCCACGTTGTGCCTTTCGGCTCTAGGGCAATGTAGCACACGCAGAGCAGAAGTTCTACTTCAGCCAGATCAGGCCTGCAAAGAAACTGCATTTCACAAGCCTTTGTAAGTCGTGTTCCGGTAGGCTGTAAGAGCACTGTGCAGAGCGAGTTGTTTCTTAGCTTCCCAAAGAGCTGGAAGCAAGATGCTTTGGGGCCCAACAAGCCCTTTGGAAAGAAGCCTGCAAGTTGTGCCTTTCAGCTCTAGGGCAATGTGGCACACACGGAGCAGAAGTTCTACTTCAGCCAGATCAGGCCTGCAAAGAAACTGCGTTTCACAGGCCTTTGTAAGAGATGTTACCGGTAGGCTGTAAGAGCACTGTGCAGAGCGAGTTGTTTCTTAGCTTCCCAAAGAGCTGGAAGCAAGATGCTTTGGGACCCAAATCGCCCTTTGGATACAAGCCTGCACGTTGTGCCTTTCCGCTCTAGGGCAATGCAGCACACGCAGAGCCGAAGTTCTACTTCAGCCAGATCAGGCCTGCAAGGAAACTGCCTTTCACATGCCTTAGTAAGTGATGGTCCGGTAGGCTGTAAGAGCACTGTGCAGAGCGAGTTGTTTCTTAGCTTCCCAAAGAGCTGGAATCAAGATGCTTTGGGGCCCAACTCGCCCTTTGGAAAGAAGCCTGCACGTTGTGCCTTTCAGCTCTAGGTCAATGTAGCACACGCAGAGCAGAAGTTCTACTTCAGCCAGATCAGGCCTGCAAAGAAACTGCGTTTCACAGGCCTTTGTAAGAAATGTTCCCGGTAGACTGTAAGAGCACTGTGCAGAGCGAGTTGTTTCTTAGCTTCCCAAAGAACTGGAAGCAAGATACTTTGGGGCCCAACTTGCCTTTTGGAAAGAAGCCTGCACGTTGTGCCTTTCAGCTCTAGGGCAATGTAGCACACGCAGAGCAGAAGTTCTACTTCAGCCAGATCAGGCCTGCAAAGAAACTGCGTTTCACAGGCCTTTGTAAGAGATGTTGCCGGTAGGCTGTAAGAGCACTGTGCAGAGCGAGTTGCTTCTTAGCTTCCCAAAGAGCTGGAAGCAAGATGCTTTGGGGCCCAACTCGCCCTTTGGATAGAAGCCTGCACGTTGTGCTTTTCAGCACTAGGGCAATGTAGCACACGCAGAGCAGAAGTTCTACTTCAGCCAGATCAGGCCTTCAAAGAAACAGCGTTTCACAGGCCTTTGTAAGAGATGTTCCCGGTAGGCTGTAAGAGCACTGTGCAGAGCGAGTTGTTTCTTAGCTTCCCAAAGAGCTGGAAGCAAGATTCATTGGGGCCCAACTCGCCCTTTGGAAAGAAGCCTGCACGTTGTGCCTTTCGGCTCTAGGGCAATGTAGCACACGCAGAGCAGAAGTTCTACTTCAGCCAGATCAGGCCTGCAAAGATACTGCGTTTCACAGGCCTTTGTAAGAGATGTTCCCGGTAGGCAGTAAGAGCACTGTGCAGAGCGAGTTGTTTCTTAGCTTCCCAAAGAGCTGGAAGGAAGATGTTTTGGGACCCATCTCGCCCTTTGGATACAAGCCTGCACGTTGTGCCTTTCGGCTCTAGGGCAATGTAGCACACGCAGAGCCGAAGTTCTACTTCAGCCAGATCAGGCCTGCAAGGAAACTGCCTTTCACATGCCTTTGTAATTGATGTTCCGGTAGGCTGTAAGAGCACTGTGCAGAGCGAGTTGTTTCTTAGCTTCCCAAAGAGCTGGAAGCAAGATGCTTTGGGGCCCAATTCGCCCTTTGGAATGGAGGCTGCACGTTGTGCCTTTCAGCTCTAGGGCAATGTAGCACACGCAGAGCAGAAGTTCTACTTCAGCCAGATCAGGCCTGCAATGAAACTGCGTTTCACAGGCCTTTGTAAGAGATGTTCCCAGTAGGCTGTAAGAGCACTGTGCAGATCGAGTTGTTTCTTAGCTTCCCAAAGAGCTGGAAGCAAGATGATTTGGGGCCCAACTCGCCCTTTGGAAAGAAGCCTGCACGTTGTGCCTTTCAGCTCTAGGGCAATGTAGCACACCCAGAGCAGAAGTTCTACTTCAGCCAGATCAGGCCTGCAAAGAAACTCCGTTTCACAGGCCTTTGTAAGAGATTTTCCCGGTAGGCTGTAAGAGCACTGTGCAGAGCGAGTTGTTTCTTAGCTTCCCAAAGAGCTGGAAGCAAGATGCTTTGGGGCCCAACTCGCCCTTTGGAAAGAAGCCTGCACGTTGTGCCTTTCAGCTCTAGGGCCGTGTAGCAAACCCAGAGCAGAAGTTCTACTTCAGCCAGATCAGGCCTGCAAAGAAACTGCGTTTCACAGACCTGTGTACGAGATGTTCCCGGTCGGCTGTAAGAGCACTGTGCAGAGCGAGTTGTTTCTTAGCTTCCCAAAGAGCTGGAAGCAAGATGCTTTTTGGCCCAACTCGACCTTTGGAAAGAAGCCTGCACGTTGTGCCTTTCAGCTCTAGGTCAATGTAGCACACGCAGAGCAGAAGTTCTACTTCAGCCAGATCAGGCCTGCAAAGAAACTGCGTTTCACAGCCCTTTGTAAGAGATGTTCCCAGTAGGCTGTAAGAGCACTGTGCAGAGCGAGTTGTTTCTTAGCTTCCCAAAGAGCTGGAAGCAAGATGCTTTGGGGCCCAACTCGCCCTTGGAAAGAAGCCTCCACGTTGTGCCTTTCGGCTCTAGGGCAATGTAGCACACGCAGAGCAGAAGTTCTACTTCAGCCAGATCAGGCCTGCAAAGAAACTGCATTTCACAAGCCTTTGTAAGTCGTGTTCCGGTAGGCTGTAAGAGCACTGTGCAGAGCGAGTTGTTTCTTAGCTTCCCAAAGAGCTGGAAGCAAGATGCTTTGGGGCCCAACAAGCCCTTTGGAAAGAAGCCTGCAAGTTGTGCCTTTCAGCTCTAGGGCAATGTGGCACACACGGAGCAGAAGTTCTACTTCAGCCAGATCAGGCCTGCAAAGAAACTGCGTTTCACAGGCCTTTGTAAGAGATGTTACCGGTAGGCTGTAAGAGCACTGTGCAGAGCGAGTTGTTTCTTAGCTTCCCAAAGAGCTGGAAGCAAGATGCTTTGGGACCCAAATCGCCCTTTGGATACAAGCCTGCACGTTGTGCCTTTCCGCTCTAGGGCAATGCAGCACACGCAGAGCCGAAGTTCTACTTCAGCCAGATCAGGCCTGCAAGGAAACTGCCTTTCACATGCCTTAGTAAGTGATGGTCCGGTAGGCTGTAAGAGCACTGTGCAGAGCGAGTTGTTTCTTAGCTTCCCAAAGAGCTGGAATCAAGATGCTTTGGGGCCCAACTCGCCCTTTGGAAAGAAGCCTGCACGTTGTGCCTTTCAGCTCTAGGTCAATGTAGCACACGCAGAGCAGAAGTTCTACTTCAGCCAGATCAGGCCTGCAAAGAAACTGCGTTTCACAGGCCTTTGTAAGAAATGTTCCCGGTAGACTGTAAGAGCACTGTGCAGAGCGAGTTGTTTCTTAGCTTCCCAAAGAACTGGAAGCAAGATACTTTGGGGCCCAACTTGCCTTTTGGAAAGAAGCCTGCACGTTGTGCCTTTCAGCTCTAGGGCAATGTAGCACACCCAGAGCAGAAGTTCTACTTCAGCCAGATCAGGCCTGCAAAGAAACTGTGTTTCACAGGCCTTTGTAAGAGATGTTGCCGGTAGGCTGTAAGAGCACTGTGCAGAGCGAGTTGCTTCTTAGCTTCCCAAAGAGCTGGAAGCAAGATGCTTTGGGGCCCAACTCGCCCTTTGGATAGAAGCCTGCACGTTGTGCTTTTCAGCACTAGGGCAATGTAGCACACGCAGAGCAGAAGTTCTACTTCAGCCAGATCAGGCCTTCAAAGAAACAGCGTTTCACAGGCCTTTGTAAGAGATGTTCCCGGTAGGCTGTAAGAGCACTGTGCAGAGCGAGTTGTTTCTTAGCTTCCCAAAGAGCTGGAAGCAAGATTCATTGGGGCCCAACTCGCCCTTTGGAAAGAAGCCTGCACGTTGTGCCTTTCGGCTCTAGGGCAATGTAGCACACGCAGAGCAGAAGTTCTACTTCAGCCAGATCAGGCCTGCAAAGATACTGCGTTTCACAGGCCTTTGTAAGAGATGTTCCCGGTAGGCAGTAAGAGCACTGTGCAGAGCGAGTTGTTTCTTAGCTTCCCAAAGAGCTGGAAGGAAGATGTTTTGGGACCCATCTCGCCCTTTGGATACAAGCCTGCACGTTGTGCCTTTCGGCTCTAGGGCAATGTAGCACACGCAGAGCCGAAGTTCTACTTCAGCCAGATCAGGCCTGCAAGGAAACTGCCTTTCACATGCCTTTGTAATTGATGTTCCGGTAGGCTGTAAGAGCACTGTGCAGAGCGAGTTGTTTCTTAGCTTCCCAAAGAGCTGGAAGCAAGATGCTTTGGGGCCCAATTCGCCCTTTGGAATGGAGGCTGCACGTTGTGCCTTTCAGCTCTAGGGCAATGTAGCACACGCAGAGCAGAAGTTCTACTTCAGCCAGATCAGGCCTGCAATGAAACTGCGTTTCACAGGCCTTTGTAAGAGATGTTCCCAGTAGGCTGTAAGAGCACTGTGCAGATCGAGTTGTTTCTTAGCTTCCCAAAGAGCTGGAAGCAAGATGATTTGGGGCCCAACTCGCCCTTTGGAAAGAAGCCTGCACGTTGTGCCTTTCAGCTCTAGGGCAATGTAGCACACCCAGAGCAGAAGTTCTACTTCAGCCAGATCAGGCCTGCAAAGAAACTCCGTTTCACAGGCCTTTGTAAGAGATTTTCCCGGTAGGCTGTAAGAGCACTGTGCAGAGCGAGTTGTTTCTTAGCTTCCCAAAGAGCTGGAAGCAAGATGCTTTGGGGCCCAACTCGCCCTTTGGAAAGAAGCCTGCACGTTGTGCCTTTCAGCTCTAGGGCCGTGTAGCAAACCCAGAGCAGAAGTTCTACTTCAGCCAGATCAGGCCTGCAAAGAAACTGCGTTTCACAGACCTGTGTACGAGATGTTCCCGGTCGGCTGTAAGAGCACTGTGCAGAGCGAGTTGTTTCTTAGCTTCCCAAAGAGCTGGAAGCAAGATGCTTTTTGGCCCAACTCGACCTTTGGAAAGAAGCCTGCACGTTGTGCCTTTCAGCTCTAGGTCAATGTAGCACACGCAGAGCAGAAGTTCTACTTCAGCCAGATCAGGCCTGCAAAGAAACTGCGTTTCACAGCCCTTTGTAAGAGATGTTCCCAGTAGGCTGTAAGAGCACTGTGCAGAGCGAGTTGTTTCTTAGCTTCCCAAAGAGCTGGAAGCAAGATGCTTTGGGGCCCAACTCGCCCTTTGGATACAAGCCTGCACGTTGTGCCTTTCCGCTCTAGGGCAATGCAGCACACGCAGAGCCGAAGTTCTACTTCAGCCAGATCAGGCCTGCAAGGAAACTGCCTTTCACATGCCTTAGTAAGTGATGGTCCGGTAGGCTGTAAGAGCACTGTGCAGAGCGAGTTGTTTCTTAGCTTCCCAAAGAGCTGGAATCAAGATGCTTTGGGGCCCAACTCGCCCTTTGGAAAGAAGCCTGCACATTGTGCCTTTCAGCTCTAGGTCAATGTAGCACACGCAGAGCAGAAGTTCTACTTCAGCCAGATCAGGCCTGCAAAGAAACTGCGTTTCACAGGCCTTTGTAAGAGATGTTCCCGGTAGGCTGTAAGAGCACTGTGCAGAGCGAGTTGTTTCTTAGCTTCCCAAAGAGCTGGAAGCAAGATTCCTTGGGGCCCAACACGCCCTTTGGAAAGAAGCCTGCACGTTGTGCCTTCAGCTCTAGGGCAATGTAGCACACGCAGCGCAGAAGTTCTACTTCAGCCAGATCAGGCCTGCAATGAAACTGTGTTTCACAGGCCTTTGTAAGAGATGTTCCCGGTAGGCTGTAAGAGCACTGTGCAGAGCGAGTTGTTTCTTAGCTTCCCAAAGAGCTGGAAGCAAGATGCTTTGGGGCCCAACTCGCCCTTTGGAAAGAAGCCTGCACGTTGTGCCTTTCATCTCTAGGGCAATGTAGCACACCCAGAGCAGAAGTTCTACTTCAGCCAGATCAGGCCTGCAAAGAAACTGCGTTTCACAGGCCTTAGTAAGTGATGTTCCGGTAGGCTGTAAGAGCACTGTGCAGAGCGAGTTGTTTCTTAGCTTCCCAAAGAGCTGGAAGCAAGATGCTTTGGTGCCCAACTAGCCCTTTGGAAAGAAGCCTGCACGTTGTGCCTTTCAGCTCTAGGGCAATGTAGCACACCCAGAGCAGAAGTTCTACTTCAGCCAGATCAGGCCTGCAAAGAAACTGCGTTTCACAGGCCTTTGTAAGAGATGTTCCTGGTAGGCTGTAAGAGCACTGTGCAGAGCGAGTTGTTTCTTAGCTTCCCAAAGAGCTGGAAGCAAGATGCTTTGGGGCCCAACTCGCCCTTGGAAAGAAGCCTCCACGTTGTGCCTTTCGGCTCTAGGGCAATGTAGCGCACGCAGAGCAGAAGTTCTACTTCAGCCAGATCAGGCCTGCAAAGAAACTGCATTTCACAAGCCTTTGTAAGTCGTGTTCCGGTAGGCTGTAAGAGCACTGTGCAGAGCGAGTTGTTTCTTAGCTTCCCAAAGAGCTGGAAGCAAGATGCTTTGGGGCCCAACAAGCCCTTTGGAAAGAAGCCTGCAAGTTGTGCCTTTCAGCTCTAGGGCAATGTGGCACACACGGAGCAGAAGTTCTACTTCAGCCAGATCAGGCCTGCAAAGAAACTGCGTTTCACAGGCCTTTGTAAGAGATGTTGCCGGTAGGCTGTAAGAGCACTGTGCAGAGCGAGTTGTTTCTTAGCTTCCCAAAGAGCTGGAAGCAAGATGCTTTGGGGCCCAACTCGCCCTTTGGAAAGAAGCCTGCACGTTGTGCCTTTCAGTTCTAGGGCAATGTAGCACACGCAGAGCAGAAGTTCTACTTCAGCCAGATCAGGCCTGCAAAGAAACTGCGTTTCACAGGCCTTCGTAAGAGATGTTCCCGGTAGGCTGTAAGAGCACTGTGCAGAGCGAGTTGTTTCTTAGCTTCCCAAAGAGCTGGAAGCAAGATTCATTGGGGCCCAACTCGCCCTTTGGAAAGAAGCCTGCACGTTGTGCCTTTCCGCTCTAGGGCAATGTAGCACACGTAGAGCAGAAGTTCTACTTCAGCCAGATCAGGCCTGCCAAGAAACTGCGTTTCACAGGCCTTTGTAAGAGATGTTCCCGGTAGGCTGTAAGAGCACTGTGCAGAGCGAGTTGTTTCTTAGCTTCCCAAAGAGCTGGAAGCAAGATGCTTTGGGGCCCAACTCGCCCTTGGAAAGAAGCCTGCACGTTGTGCCTTTCGGCTCTAGGGCAATGTAGCAGACCCAGAGCAGAAGTTCTACTTCAGCCAGATCAGGCCTGCAAAGAAACTGCATTTCACAGGCCTTAGTAAGTGATGTTCCGGTAGGCTGTAAGAGCACTGTGCAGAGCGAGTTGTTTCTTAGCTTCCCAAAGAGCTGAAAGCAAGATTCATTGGGGCCCAACTCGCCCTTTGGAAAGAAGCCTGCACGTTGTGCCTTTCAGCTCTAGGGCAATGTAGCACACGCAGAGCAGAAGTTCTACTTCAGCCAGATCAGGCCTGCAAAGAAACTGCATTTCACAGGCCTTTGTAAGAGATGTTACCGGTAGGCTGTAAGAGCACTGTGCAGAGCGAGTTGTTTCTTAGCTTCCCAAAGAGCTGGAAGCAAGATGCTTTGGGGCCCAACTCGCCCTTTGGAAAGAAGCCTGCACGTTGTGCCTTTCAGCTCTAGGGCAATGTAGCACACGCAGAGCAGAAGTTCTACTTCAGCCAGATCAGGCCTGCAAAGAAACTGCGTTTCACAGGCCTTTGTAAGAGATGTTCCCGGTAGGCTGTAAGAGCACTGTGCAGAGCGAGTTGTTTCTTAGCTTCCCAAAGAGCTGGAAGCAAGATGCTTTGGGGCCCAACTCGCCCTTGGAAAGAAGCCTGCACGTTGTGCCTTTCGGCTCTTGGGCAATGTAGCACACCCAGAGCAGAAGTTCTACTTCAGCCAGATCAGGCCTGCAAAGAAACTGCTTTTCACAGGCCTTTGTAAGTCGTGTTCCGGTAGGCTGTAAGAGAACTGTGCAGAGCGAGTTGTTTCTTAGCTTCCCAAAGAGCTGGAAGCAAGATGCTTTGGGACCCATCTCGCCCTTTGGATACAAGCCTGCACGTTGTGCCTTTCAGCTCTAGGGCAATGTAGCACACGCAGAGCCGAAGTTCTACTTCAGCCAGATCAGGCCTGCAAGGAAACTGCCTTTCACATGCCTTTGTAAGTGATGTTCCGGTAGGCTGTAAGAGCACTGTGCAGAGCGAGTTGTTTCTTAGCTTCCCAAAGAGCTGGAATCAAGATGCTTTGGGGCCCAACTCGCCCTTTGGAAAGAAGCCTGCACGTTGTGCCTTTCAGCTCTAGGGCAATGTAGCACACCCAGAGCAGAAGTTCTACTTCAGCCAGATCAGGCCTGCAAAGAAACTGCGTTTCACAGGCCTTTGTAAGAGATTTTCCCGGTAGGCTGTAAGAGCACTGTGCAGAGCGAGTTGTTTCTTAGCTTCCCAAAGAGCTGGAAGCAAGATGCTTTGGGGCCCAACTCGCCCTTTGGAAAGAAGCCTGCACGTTGTGCCTTTCAGCTCTAGGGCCGTGTAGCAAACCCAGAGCAGAAGTTCTACTTCAGCCAGATCAGGCCTGCAAAGAAACTGCGTTTCACAGACCTGTGTACGAGATGTTCCCGGTAGGCTGTAAGAGCACTGTGCAGAGCGAGTTGTTTCTTAGCTTCCCAAAGAGCTGGAAGCAAGATGCTTTTTGGCCCAACTCGACCTTTGGAAAGAAGCCTGCACGTTGTGCCTTTCAGCTCTAGGTCAATGTAGCACACGCAGAGCAGAAGTTCTACTTCAGCCAGATCAGGCCTGCAAAGAAACTGCGTTTCACAGCCCTTTGTAAGAGATGTTCCCGGTAGGCTGTAAGAGCACTGTGCAGAGCGAGTTGTTTCTTAGCTTCCCAAAGAGCTGGAAGCAAGATCCTTTGGGGCCCAACTCGCCCTTTGGAAAGAAGACTGCACGTTGTGCCTTTCAGCTCTAGGGCTATGTAGCACACCCAGAGCAGAAGTTCTACTTCAGCCAGATCAGGCCTGCAAAGAAACTGCGTTTCACAGGCCTTTGTAAGAGATGTTCCCGGTAGGCTGTAAGAGCACTGTGCAGAGCGAGTTGTTTCTTAGCTTCCCAAAGAGCTGGAAGCAAGATGCTTTGTTGCCCAACTCGGCCTTTGGAAAGAAGCCTGCACGTTGTGCCTGTCAGCTCTAGTGCAATGTAGCACACGCAGAGCAGAAGTTCTACTTCAGCCAGATCAGGCCTGCAAAGAAACTGCGTTTCACAGGCCTTTGTAAGAGATGTTCCCGGTAGGCTGTAAGATCACTGTGCAGAGCGAGTTGTTTCTTAGCTTCCCAAAGAGCTGGAAGCAAGATGCTTTGGGGCCCAACTCGCCCTTTGGAAAGAAGCCTGCACGTTGTGCCTTTCAGCTCTAGGGCAATGTAGCACACCCAGAGCAGAAGTTCTACTTCAGCCAGATCAGGCCTGCAAAGAAACTGCGTTTCACAGGCCTTTGTAACAGATGTTCCCGGTAGGCAGTAAGAGCACTGTGCAGAGCGAGTTGTTTCTTAGCTTCCCAAAGAGCTGGAAGCAAGACGCATTGGGGCCCAACTCGCCCTTTGGAAAGAAGCCTGCACGTTGTGCCTTTCAGCTCTAGGGCAATGTAGCACACGCAGAGCCGAAGTTCTACTTCAGCCAGATCACGCCTGCAAGGAAACTGCCTTTCACATGCCTTTTGTAAGTGATGTTCCGGTAGGCTGTAAGAGCACTGTGCAGAGCGAGTTGTTTCTTAGCTTCCCAAAGAGCTGGAAGCAAGATGCTTTGGAGCCCAACTCGCCCTTTGGAAAGAAGCCTGCACGTTGTGCCTTTCAGCTCTAGGTCAATGTAGCACACGCAGATCAGAAGTTCTACTTCAGCCAAATCAGGCCTGCAAAGAAACTGCGTTTCAGAGGCCTTTGTAACAGATGTTCCTGGTAGGCTGTAAGAGCACTGTGCAGAGCGAGTTGTTTCTTAGCTTCCCAAAGAGCTGGAAGCAAGATGCTTTGGGGCCCAACAAGCCCTTTGGAAAGAAGCCTGCAAGTTGTGCCTTTCAGCTCTAGGGCAATGTGGCACACACGGAGCAGAAGTTCTACTTCAGCCAGATCAGGCCTGCAAAGAAACTGCGTTTCACAGGCCTTTGTAAGAGATGTTGCCGGTAGGCTGTAAAAGCACTGTGCAGAGCGAGTTGTTTCTTAGCTTCCCAAAGAGCTGGAAGCAAGATGCTTTGGGGCCCAACTCGCCCTTGGAAAGAAGCCTGCACGTTGTGCCTTTCGGCTCTAGGGCAATGTAGCAGACCCAGAGCAGAAGTTCTACTTCAGCCAGATCAGGCCTGCAAAGAAACTGCATTTCACAGGCCTTAGTAAGTGATGTTCCGGTAGGCTGTAAGAGCACTGTGCAGAGCGAGTTGTTTCTTAGCTTCCCAAAGAGCTGAAAGCAAGATTCATTGGGGCCCAACTCGCCCTTTGGAAAGAAGCCTGCACGTTGTGCCTTTCAGCTCTAGGGCAATGTAGCACACGCAGAGCAGAAGTTCTACTTCAGCCAGATCAGGCCTGCAAAGAAACTGCATTTCACAGGCCTTTGTAAGAGATGTTACCGGTAGGCTGTAAGAGCACTGTGCAGAGCGAGTTGTTTCTTAGCTTCCCAAAGAGCTGGAAGCAAGATGCTTTGGGGCCCAACTCGCCCTTTGGAAAGAAGCCTGCACGTTGTGCCTTTCAGCTCTAGGGCAATGTAGCACACGCAGAGCAGAAGTTCTACTTCAGCCAGATCAGGCCTGCAAAGAAACTGCGTTTCACAGGCCTTTGTAAGAGATGTTCCCGGTAGGCTGTAAGAGCACTGTGCAGAGCGAGTTGTTTCTTAGCTTCCCAAAGAGCTGGAAGCAAGATGCTTTGGGGCCCAACTCGCCCTTGGAAAGAAGCCTGCACGTTGTGCCTTTCGGCTCTTGGGCAATGTAGCACACCCAGAGCAGAAGTTCTACTTCAGCCAGATCAGGCCTGCAAAGAAACTGCTTTTCACAGGCCTTTGTAAGTCGTGTTCCGGTAGGCTGTAAGAGAACTGTGCAGAGCGAGTTGTTTCTTAGCTTCCCAAAGAGCTGGAAGCAAGATGCTTTGGGACCCATCTCGCCCTTTGGATACAAGCCTGCACGTTGTGCCTTTCAGCTCTAGGGCAATGTAGCACACGCAGAGCCGAAGTTCTACTTCAGCCAGATCAGGCCTGCAAGGAAACTGCCTTTCACATGCCTTTGTAAGTGATGTTCCGGTAGGCTGTAAGAGCACTGTGCAGAGCGAGTTGTTTCTTAGCTTCCCAAAGAGCTGGAATCAAGATGCTTTGGGGCCCAACTCGCCCTTTGCAAAGAAGCCTGCACGTTGTGCCTTTCAGCTCTAGGGCAATGTAGCACACCCAGAGCAGAAGTTCTACTTCAGCCAGATAAGGCCTGCAAAGAAACTGCGTTTCACAGGCCTTTGTAAGAGATTTTCCCGGTAGGCTGTAAGAGCACTGTGCAGAGCGAGTTGTTTCTTAGCTTCCCAAAGAGCTGGAAGCAAGATGCTTTGGGGCCCAACTCGCCCTTTGGAAAGAAGCCTGCACGTTGTGCCTTTCAGCTCTAGGGCCGTGTAGCAAACCCAGAGCAGAAGTTCTACTTCAGCCAGATCAGGCCTGCAAAGAAACTGCGTTTCACAGACCTGTGTACGAGATGTTCCCGGTAGGCTGTAAGAGCACTGTGCAGAGCGAGTTGTTTCTTAGCTACCCAAAGAGCTGGAAGCAAGATGCTTTTTGGCCCAACTCGACCTTTGGAAAGAAGCCTGCACGTTGTGCCTTTCAGCTCTAGGTCAATGTAGCACACGCAGAGCAGAAGTTCTACTTCAGCCAGATCAGGCCTGCAAAGAAACTGCGTTTCACAGCCCTTTGTAAGAGATGTTCCCGGTAGGCTGTAAGAGCACTGTGCAGAGCGAGTTGTTTCTTAGCTTCCCAAAGAGCTGGAAGCAAGATCCTTTGGGGCCCAACTCGCCCTTTGGAAAGAAGACTGCACGTTGTGCCTTTCAGCTCTAGGGCTATGTAGCACACCCAGAGCAGAAGTTCTACTTCAGCCAGATCAGGCCTGCAAAGAAACTGCGTTTCACAGGCCTTTGTAAGAGATGTTCCCGGTAGGCTGTAAGAGCACTGTGCAGAGCGAGTTGTTTCTTAGCTTCCCAAAGAGCTGGAAGCAAGATGCTTTGTTGCCCAACTCGTCCTTTGGAAAGAAGCCTGCACGTTGTGCCTGTCAGCTCTAGTGCAATGTAGCACACGCAGAGCAGAAGTTCTACTTCAGCCAGATCAGGCCTGCAAAGAAACTGCGTTTCACAGGCCTTTGTAAGAGATGTTCCCGGTAGGCTGTAAGATCACTGTGCAGAGCGAGTTGTTTCTTAGCTTCCCAAAGAGCTGGAAGCAAGATGCTTTGGGGCCCAACTCGCCCTTTGGAAAGAAGCCTGCACGTTGTGCCTTTCAGCTCTAGGGCAATGTAGCACACCCAGAGCAGAAGTTCTACTTCAGCCAGATCAGGCCTGCAAAGAAACTGCGTTTCACAGGCCTTTGTAACAGATGTTCCCGGTAGGCAGTAAGAGCACTGTGCAGAGCGAGTTGTTTCTTAGCTTCCCAAAGAGCTGGAAGCAAGACGCATTGGGGCCCAACTCGCCCTTTGGAAAGAAGCCTGCACGTTGTGCCTTTCAGCTCTAGGGCAATGTAGCACACGCAGAGCCGAAGTTCTACTTCAGCCAGATCACGCCTGCAAGGAAACTGCCTTTCACATGCCTTTTGTAAGTGATGTTCCGGTAGGCTGTAAGAGCACTGTGCAGAGCGAGTTGTTTCTTAGCTTCCCAAAGAGCTGGAAGCAAGATGCTTTGGAGCCCAACTCGCCCTTTGGAAAGAAGCCTGCACGTTGTGCCTTTCAGCTCTAGGTCAATGTAGCACACGCAGATCAGAAGTTCTACTTCAGCCAAATCAGGCCTGCAAAGAAACTGCGTTTCAGAGGCCTTTGTAACAGATGTTCCTGGTAGGCTGTAAGAGCACTGTGCAGAGCGAGTTGTTTCTTAGCTTCCCAAAGAGCTGGAAGCAAGATGCTTTGGGGCCCAACAAGCCCTTTGGAAAGAAGCCTGCAAGTTGTGCCTTTCAGCTCTAGGGCAATGTGGCACACACGGAGCAGAAGTTCTACTTCAGCCAGATCAGGCCTGCAAAGAAACTGCGTTTCACAGGCCTTTGTAAGAGATGTTGCCGGTAGGCTGTAAGAGCACTGTGCAGAGCGAGTTGTTTCTTAGCTTCCCAAAGAGCTGGAAGCAAGATGCTTTGGGGCCCAACTCGCCCTTGGAAAGAAGCCTGCACGTTGTGCCTTTCGGCTCTAGGGGAATGTAGCAGACCCAGAGCAGAAGTTCTACTTCAGCCAGATCAGGCCTGCAAAGAAACTGCATTTCACAGGCCTTAGTAAGTGATGTTCCGGTAGGCTGTAAGAGCACTGTGCAGAGCGAGTTGTTTCTTAGCTTCCCAAAGAGCTGAAAGCAAGATTCATTGGGGCCCAACTCGCCCTTTGGAAAGAAGCCTGCACGTTGTGCCTTTCAGCTCTAGGGCAATGTAGCACACGCAGAGCAGAAGTTCTACTTCAGCCAGATCAGGCCTGCAAAGAAACTGCGTTTCACAGGCCTTTGTAAGAGATGTTACCGGTAGGCTGTAAGAGCACTGTGCAGAGCGAGTTGTTTCTTAGCTTCCCAAAGAGCTGGAAGCAAGATGCTTTGGGGCCCAACTCGCCCTTTGGAAAGAAGCCTGCACGTTGTGCCTTTCAGCTCTAGGGCAATGTAGCACACGCAGAGCAGAAGTTCTACTTCAGCCAGATCAGGCCTGCAAAGATACTGCGTTTCACAGGCCTTTGTAAGAGATGTTCCCGGTAGGCTGTAAGAGCACTGTGCAGAGCGAGTTGTTTCTTAGCTTCCCAAAGAGCTGGAAGCAAGATGCTTTGGGGCCCAACTCGCCCTTGGAAAGAAGCCTGCACGTTGTGCCTTTCGGCTCTTGGGCAATGTAGCACACCCAGAGCAGAAGTTCTACTTCAGCCAGATCAGGCCTGCAAAGAATCTGCTTTTCACAGGCCTTTGTAAGTCGTGTTCCGGTAGGCTGTAAGAGAACTGTGCAGAGCGAGTTGTTTCTTAGCTTCCCAAAGAGCTGGAAGCAAGATGCTTTGGGACCCATCTCGCCCTTTGGATACAAGCCTGCACGTTGTGCCTTTCAGCTCTAGGGCAATGTAGCACACGCAGAGCCGAAGTTCTACTTCAGCCAGATCAGGCCTGCAAGGAAACTGCCTTTCACATGCCTTTGTAAGTGATGTTCCGGTAGGCTGTAAGAGCACTGTGCAGAGCGAGTTGTTTCTTAGCTTCCCAAAGAGCTGGAATCAAGATGCTTTGGGGCCCAACTCGCCCTTTGGAAAGAAGCCTGCACGTTGTGCCTTTCAGCTCTAGGTCAATGTAGCACACGCAGAGCAGAAGTTCTACTTCAGCCAGATCAGGCCTGCAAAGAAACTGCGTTTCACAGGCCTTTGTAAGAGATGTTCCCGGTAGGCTGTAAGAGCACTGTGCAGAGCGAGTTGTTTCTTAGCTTCCCAAAGAGCTGGAAGCAAGATTCCTTGGGGCCCAACACGCCCTTTGGAAAGAAGCCTGCACGTTGTGCCTTCAGCTCTAGGGCAATGTAGCACACGCAGCGCAGAAGTTCTACTTCAGCCAGATCAGGCCTGCAATGAAACTGCGTTTCACAGGCCTTTGTAAGAGATGTTCCCAGTAGGCTGTAAGAGCACTGTGCAGAGCGAGTTGTTTCTTAGCTTCCCAAAGAGCTGGAAGCAAGACGCTTTGGGGCCCAACTCGCCCTTTGGAAAGAAGCCTGCACGTTGTGCCTTTCATCTCTAGGGCAATGTAGCACACCCAGAGCAGAAGTTCTACTTCAGCCAGATCAGGCCTGCAAAGAAACTGCGTTTCACAGGCCTTAGTAAGTGATGTTCCGGTAGGCTGTAAGAGCACTGTGCAGAGCGAGTTGTTTCTTAGCTTCCCAAAGAGCTGGAAGCAAGATGCTTTGGGGCCCAACTCGCCCTTTGGAAAGAAGCCTGCATGTTGTGCCTTTCAGCTCTCGGGCAATGTAGCACACCCAGAGCAGAAGTTCTACTTCAGCCAGATCAGGCCTGCAAAGAAACTGCGTTTCACAGGCCTTTGTAAGAGATGTTCCCGGTAGGCTGTAAGAGCACTGTGCAGAGCGAGTTGTTTGTTAGCTTCCCAAAGAGCTGGAAGCAAGATGCTTTGGGGCATAACTCGCCCTTTGGAAAGAAGCCTGCACGTTGTGCCATTCAGCTCTAGGGCAATGTAGCACACCCAGAGCAGAAGTTCTACTTCAGCCAGATAAGGCCTGCAAAGAAACTCCGTTTCACAGGCCTTTGAAAGAGATGTTGCCGGTAGGCTGTAAGAGCACTGTGCAGAGCGAGTTGTTTCTTAGCTTCCCAAAGAGCTGGAAGCAAGAAGCTTGGGGACCCAACTAGCCCTTTGGAAAGAAGCCTGCACGTTGTGCCTTTCAGCTCTAGGGCAATGTAGCACACGCAGAGCAGAAGTTCTACTTCAGCCAGATCAGGCCTGCAAAGAAACTGCGTTTCACAGGCCTTCGTAAGAGATGTTCCCGGTAGGCTGTAAGAGCACTGTGCAGAGCGAGTTGTTTCTTAGCTTCCCAAAGAGCTGGAAGCAAGATGCTTTGGGGCCCAACTCGCCCTTGGAAAGAAGCCTCCACGTTGTGCCTTTCGGCTCTAGGGCAATGTAGCCCACGCAGAGCAGAAGTTCTACTTCAGCCAGATCAGGCCTGCAAAGAAACTGCATTTCACAAGCCTTTGTAAGTCGTGTTCCGGTAGGCTGTAAGAGCACTGTGCAGAGCAAGTTGTTTCTTAGCTTCCCAAAGAGCTGGAAGCAAGATGCTTTGGGGCCCAACAAGCCCTTTGGAAAGAAGCCTGCAAGTTGTGCCTTTCAGCTCTAGGGCAATGTGGCACACACGGAGCAGAATTTCTACTTCAGCCAGATCAGGCCTGCAAAGAAACTGCGTTTCACAGGCCTTTGTAAGAGATGTTACCGGTAGGCTGTAAGAGCACTGTGCAGAGCGAGTTGTTTCTTAGCTTCCCAAAGAGC
Source organism: Equus caballus (assembly GCF_041296265.1). Lineage (NCBI taxonomy): Eukaryota > Metazoa > Chordata > Mammalia > Perissodactyla > Equidae > Equus > Equus caballus. Next base: position 49,221,607 of record NC_091688.1, on the reverse strand, counting down.
TGGAAGCAAGATGCTTTGGGACCCAACTCGCCCTTTGGATACAAGCCTGCACGTTGTGCCTTTCCGCTCTAGGGCAATGCAGCACACGCAGAGCCGAAGTTCTACTTCAGCCAGATCAGGCCTGCAAGGAAACTGCCTTTCACATGCCTTAGTAAGTGATGGTCCGGTAGGCTGTAAGAGCACTGTGCAGAGCGAGTTGTTTCTTAGCTTCCCAAAGAGCTGGAAGCAAGATTCATTGGGGCCCAACTCGCCCTTTGGAAAGAAGCCTGCACGTTGTGCCTTTCAGCTCTAGGGCAATGTAGCACACGCAGAGCAGAAGTTCTACTTCAGCCAGATCAGGCCTGCAAAGAAACTGCGTTTCACAGGCCTTTGTAAGAGATGTTCCCGGTAGGCTGTAAGAGCACTGTGCAGAGCGAGTTGTTTGTTAGCTTCCCAAAGAGCTGGAAGCAAGATGCTTTGGGGCATAACTCGCCCTTTGGAAAGAAGCCTGCCCGTTGTGCCTTTCAGCTCTAGGGCAATGTAGCACACCCAGAGCAGAAGTTCTACTTCAGCCAGATCAGGCCTGCAAAGAAACTCCGTTTCACAGGCCTTTGTAAGAGATGTTCCCGGTAGGCTGTAAGAGCACTGTGCAGAGCGAGTTGTTTCTTAGCTTCCCAAAGAGCTGGAAGCAAGATGCTTTGGGGCCCAACTCGCCCTTTGGAAAGAAGCCTGCACGTTGTGCCTTTCAGTTCTAGGGCAATGTAGCACACGCAGAGCAGAAGTTCTACTTCAGCCAGATCAGGCCTGCAAAGAAACTGCGTTTCACAGGCCTTCGTAAGAGATGTTCCCGGTAGGCTGTAAGAGCACTGTGCAGAGCGAGTTGTTTGTTAGCTTCCCAAAGAGCTGGAAGCAAGATGCTTTGGGGCCCAACTCACCCTTGGAAAGAAGCCTGCACGTTGTGCCTTTCGGCTCTAGGGCAATGTAGCACACCCAGAGCAGTAGTTCTACTTCAGCCAGATCAGGCCTGCAAAGAAACTGCATTTCACAGGCCTTAGTAAGTGATGTTCCGGTAGGCTGTAAGAGCACTGTGCAGAGCGAGTTGTTTCTTAGCTTCCCAAAGAGCTGGAAGCAAGATGCTTTGGGGCCCAACTCGCCCTTTGGAAAGAAGCCTGCACGTTGTGCCTTTCAGCTCTAGGGCAATGTAGCACACGCAGAGCAGAAGTTCTACTTCAGCCAGATCAGGCCTAAAAAGAAAGTGCGTTTCACATGCCTTTGTAAGAGATGTTCCCGGTAGGCTGTAAGAGCACTGTGCAGAGCGAGTTGTTTCTTAGCTTCCCAAAGAGCTGGAAGCAAGATGCTTTGGGGTATAACTCGCCCTTTGGAAAGAAGCCTGCACGTTGTGCCTTTCAGCTCTAGGGCAATGTAGCACACCCAGAGCAGAAGTTCTACTTCAGCCAGATCAGGCCTGCAGAGAAACTCCGTTTCACAGGCCTTTGTAAGAGAGGTTGCCGGTAGGCTGTAAGAGCACTGTGCAGATCTAGTTGTTTCTTAGCTTCCCAAAGAGCTGGAAGCTAGATGCTTTGGGGCCCAACTCGCCCTTTGGAAAGAAGCCTGCACGTTGTGCCTTTCAGCTCTAGGGCAATGTAGCACACGCAGAGCAGAAGTTCTACTTCAGCCAGATCAGGCCTGCAAAGAAACTGCGTTTCACAGGCCTTTGTAAGAGATGTTCCCGGTAGGCTGTAAGAGCACTGTGCAGAGCGAGTTGTTTCTTAGCTTCCCAAAGAGCTGGAAGCAAGATTCATTGGGGCCCAACTCGCCCTTTGGAAAGAAGCCTGCACGTTGTGCCTTTCCGCTCTAGGGCAATGTAGCACACGTAGAGCAGAAGTTCTACTTCAGCCAGATCAGGCCTGCAAAGAAACTGCGTTTCACAGGCCTTTGTAAGAGATGTTCCCGGTAGGCTGTAAGAGCACTGTGCAGAGCGAGTTGTTTCTTAGCTTCCCAAAGAGCTGGAAGCAAGATGCTTTGGGGCCCAACTCGCCCTTGGAACGAAGCCTGCACGTTGTGCCTTTCGGCTCTAGGGCAATGTAGCAGACCCAGAGCAGAAGTTCTACTTCAGCCAGATCAGTCCTGCAAAGAAACTGCATTTCACAGGCCTTAGTAAGTGATGTTCCGGTAGGCTGTAAGAGCACTGTGCAGAGCGAGTTGTTTCTTAGCTTCCCAAAGAGCTGGAAGCAAGATTCATTGGGGCCCAACTCGCCCTTTGGAAAGAAGCCTGCACGTTGTGCCTTTCAGCTCTAGGGCAATGTAGCACACGCAGAGCAGAAGTTCTACTTCAGCCAGATCAGGCCTGCAAAGAAACTGCGTTTCACAGGCCTTTGTAAGAGATGTTACCGGTAGGCTGTAAGAGCACTGTGCAGAGCGAGTTGTTTGTTAGCTTCCCAAAGAGCTGGAAGCAAGATGCTTTGGGGCATAACTCGCCCTTTGGAAAGAAGCCTGCACGTTGTGCCTTTCAGCCTTTGGGCAATGTAGCACACCCAGAGCAGAAGTTCTACTTCAGCCAGATCAGGCCTGCAAAGAAACTCCGTTTCTCAGGCCTTTGTAAGAGATGTTGCCGGTAGGCTGTAAGAGCACTGTGCAGAGCGAGTTGTTTCTTAGCTTCCCAAAGAGCTGGAAGCAAGATGCTTTGGGGCCCAACTCGCCCTTGGAAAGAAGCCTGCACGTTGTGCCTTTCGGCTCTTGGGCAATGTAGCACACCCAGAGCAGAAGTTCTACTTCAGCCAGATCAGGCCTGCAAAGAAACTGCTTTTCACAGGCCTTTGTAAGTCGCGTTCCGGTAGGCTGTAAGAGCACTGTGCAGAGCGAGTTGTTTCTTAGCTTCCCAAAGAGCTGCAAGCAAGATGCTTAGGGACCCATCTCGCCCTTTGGATACAAGCCTGCACGTTGTGCCTTTCAGCTCTAGGGCAATGTAGCACACGCAGAGCCGAAGTTCTACTTCAGCCAGATCAGGCCTGCAAGGAAACTGCCTTTCACATGCCTTTGTAAGTGATGTTCCGGTAGGCTGTAAGAGCACTGTGCAGAGCGAGTTGTTTCTTAGCTTCCCAAAGAGCTGGAATCAAGATGCTTTGGGGCCCAACTCGCCCTTTGGAAAGAAGCCTGCACGTTGTGCCTTTCAGCTCTAGGTCAATGTAGCACACGCAGAGCAGAAGTTCTACTTCAGCCAGATCAGGCCTGCAAAGAAACTGCGTTTCACAAGCCTTTGTAAGAGATGTTCCCGGTAGGCTGTAAGAGCACTGTGCAGAGCGAGTTGTTTCTTAGCTTCCCAAAGAGCTGGAAGCAAGATTCCTTGGGGCCCAACACGCCCTTTGGAAAGAAGCCTGCACGTTGTGCCTTCAGCTCTAGGGCAATGTAGCACACGCAGCGCAGAAGTTCTACTTCAGCCAGATCAGGCCTGCAATGAAACTGCGTTTCACAGGCCTTTGTAAGAGATGTTCCCAGTAGGCTGTAAGAGCACTGTGCAGAGCGAGTTGTTTCTTAGCTTCCCAAAGAGCTGGAAGCAAGATGCTTTGGGGCCCAACTCGCCCTTTGGAAAGAAGCCTGCACGTTGTGCCTTTCATCTCTAGGGCAATGTAGCACACCCAGAGCAGAAGTTCTACTTCAGCCAGATGAGGCCTGCAAAGAAACTGCGTTTCACAGGCCTTAGTAAGAGATGTTCCGGTAGGCTGTAAGAGCACTGTGCAGAGCGAGTTGTTTCTTAGCTTCCCAAAGAGCTGGAAGCAAGATTCATTGGGGCCCAACTCGCCCTTTGGAAAGAAGCCTGCACGTTGTGCCTTTCAGCTCTAGGGCAATGTAGCACACGCAGAGCAGAAGTTCTACTACAGCCAGATCAGGCCTGCAAAGAAACTGCCTTTCACAGGCCTTTGTAAGAGATGTTCCCGGTAGGCTGTAAGAGCACTGTGCAGAGCGAGTTGTTTGTTAGCTTCCCAAAGAGCTGTAAGCAAGATGCTTTGGGGCATAACTCGCCCTTTGGAAAGAAGCCTGCACGTTGTGCCATTCAGCTCTAGGGCAATGTAGCACACCCAGAGCAGAAGTTCTACTTCAGCCAGATAAGGCCTGCAAAGAAACTCCGTTTCACAGGCCTTTGAAAGAGATGTTGCCGGTAGGCTGTAAGAGCACTGTGCAGAGCGAGTTGTTTCTTAGCTTCCCAAAGAGCTGGAAGCAAGAAGCTTGGGGACCCAACTAGCCCTTTGGAAAGAAGCCTGCACGTTGTGCCTTTCAGCTCTAGGGCAATGTAGCACACGCAGAGCAGAAGTTCTACTTCAGCCAGATCAGGCCTGCAAAGAAACTGCGTTTCACAGGCCTTCGTAAGAGATGTTCCCGGTAGGCTGTAAGAGCACTGTGCAGAGCGAGTTGTTTCTTAGCTTCCCAAAGAGCTGGAAGCAAGATGCTTTGGGGCCCAACTCGCCCTTGGAAAGAAGCCTCCACGTTGTGCCTTTCGGCTCTAGGGCAATGTAGCCCACGCAGAGCAGAAGTTCTACTTCATCCAGATCAGGCCTGCAAAGAAACTGCATTTCACAAGCCTTTGTAAGTCGTGTTCCGGTAGGCTGTAAGAGCACTGTGCAGAGCAAGTTGTTTCTTAGCTTCCCAAAGAGCTGGAAGCAAGATGCTTTGGGGCCCAACAAGCCCTTTGGAAAGAAGCCTGCAAGTTGTGCCTTTCAGCTCTAGGGCAATGTGGCACACACGGAGCAGAATTTCTACTTCAGCCAGATCAGGCCTGCAAAGAAACTGCGTTTCACAGGCCTTTGTAAGAGATGTTACCGGTAGGCTGTAAGAGCACTGTGCAGAGCGAGTTGTTTCTTAGCTTCCCAAAGAGCTGGAAGCAAGATGCTTTGGGACCCAACTCGCCCTTTGGATACAAGCCTGCACGTTGTGCCTTTCCACTCTAGGGCAATGCAGCACACGCAGAGCCGAAGTTCTACTTCAGCCAGATCAGGCCTGCAAGGAAACTGCCTTTCACATGCCTTAGTAAGTGATGGTCCGGTAGGCTGTAAGAGCACTGTGCAGAGCGAGTTGTTTCTTAGCTTCCCAAAGAGCTGGAAGCAAGATTCATTGGGGCCCAACTCGCACTTTGGAAAGAAGCCTGCACGTTGTGCCTTTCAGCTCTAGGGCAATGTAGCACACGCAGAGCAGAAGTTCTACTTCAGCCAGATCAGGCCTGCAAAGAAACTGCGTTTCACAGGCCTTTGTAAGAGATGTTCCCGGTAGGCTGTAAGAGCACTGTGCAGAGCGAGTTGTTTGTTAGCTTCCCAAAGAGCTGGAAGCAAGATGCTTTGGGGCATAACTCGCCCTTTGGAAAGAAGCCTGCCCGTTGTGCCTTTCAGCTCTAGGGCAATGTAGCACACCCAGAGCAGAAGTTCTACTTCAGCCAGATCAGGCCTGCGAAGAAACTTCGTTTCACAGGCCTTTGTAAGAGATGTTCCCGGTAGGCTGTAAGAGCACTGTGCAGAGCGAGTTGTTTCTTAGCTTCCCAAAGAGCTGGAAGCAAGATGCTTTGGGGCCCAACTCGCCCTTTGGAAAGAAGCCTGCACGTTGTGCCTTTCAGTTCTAGGGCAATGTAGCACACGCAGAGCAGAAGTTCTACTTCAGCCAGATCAGGCCTGCAAAGAAACTGCGTTTCACAGGCCTTCGTAAGAGATGTTCCCGGTAGGCTGTAAGAGCACTGTGCAGAGCGAGTTGTTTCTTAGCTTCCCAAAGAGCTGGAAGCAAGATTCATTGGGGCCCAACTCGCCCTTTGGAAAGAAGCCTGCATGTTGTCCCTTTCCGCTCTAGGGCAATGTAGCACACGCAGAGCAGAAGTTCTACTTCAGCCAGGTCAGGCCTGCCAAGAAACTGCGTTTCACAGGCCTTTGTAAGAGATGTTCCCGGTAGGCTGTAAGAGCACTGTGCAGAGCGAGTTGTTTCTTAGCTTCCCACAGAGCTGGAAGCAAGATGCTTTGGGGCCCAACTCACCCTTGGAAAGAAGCCTGCACGTTGTGCCTTTCGGCTCTAGGGCAATGTAGCACACCCAGAGCAGTAGTTCTACTTCAGCCAGATCAGGCCTGCAAAGAAACTGCGTTTCACAGGCCTTAGTAAGTGATGTTCCGGTAGGCTGTAAGAGCACTGTGCAGAGCGAGTTGTTTCTTAGCTTCCCAAAGAGCTGGAAGCAAGATGCTTTGGGGCCCAACTCGCCCTTTGGAAAGAAGCCTGCACGTTGTGCCTTTCAGCTCTAGGGCAATGTAGCACACGCAGAGCAGAAGTTCTACTTCAGCCAGATCAGGCCTAAAAAGAAAGTGCGTTTCACATGCCTTTGTAAGAGATGTTCCCGGTAGGCTGTAAGAGCACTGTGCAGAGCGAGTTGTTTCTTAGCTTCCCAAAGAGCTGGAAGCAAGATGCTTTGGGGTATAACTCGCCCTTTGGAAAGAAGCCTGCACGTTGTGCCTTTCAGCTCTAGGGCAATGTAGCACACCCAGAGCAGAAGTTCTACTTCAGCCAGATCAGGCCTGCAGAGAAACTCCGTTTCACAGGCCTTTGTAAGAGAGGTTGCCGGTAGGCTGTAAGAGCACTGTGCAGATCTAGTTGTTTCTTAGCTTCCCAAAGAGCTGGAAGCAAGATGCTTTGGGGCCCAACTCGCCCTTTGGAAAGAAGCCTGCACGTTGTGCCTTTCAGCTCTAGGGCAATGTAGCACACGCAGAGCAGAAGTTCTACTTCAGCCAGATCAGGCCTGCAAAGAAACTGCGTTTCACAGGCCTTTGTAAGAGATGTTCCCGGTAGGCTGTAAGAGCACTGTGCAGAGCGAGTTGTTTCTTAGCTTCCCAAAGAGCTGGAAGCAAGATTCATTGGGGCCCAACTCGCCCTTTGGAAAGAAGCCTGCACGTTGTGCCTTTCCGCTCTAGGGCAATGTAGCACACGTAGAGCAGAAGTTCTACTTCAGCCAGATCAGGCCTGCAAAGAAACTGCGTTTCACAGGCCTTTGTAAGAGATGTTCCCGGTAGGCTGTAAGAGCACTGTGCAGAGCGAGTTGTTTCTTAGCTTCCCAAAGAGCTGGAAGCAAGATGCTTTGGGGCCCAACTCGCCCTTGGAACGAAGCCTGCACGTTGTGCCTTTCGGCTCTAGGGCAATGTAGCAGACCCAGAGCAGAAGTTCTACTTCAGCCAGATCAGTCCTGCAAAGAAACTGCATTTCACAGGCCTTAGTAAGTGATGTTCCGGTAGGCTGTAAGAGCACTGTGCAGAGCGAGTTGTTTCTTAGCTTCCCAAAGAGCTGGAAGCAAGATTCATTGGGGCCCAACTCGCCCTTTGGAAAGAAGCCTGCACGTTGTGCCTTTCAGCTCTAGGGCAATGTAGCACACGCAGAGCAGAAGTTCTACTTCAGCCAGATCAGGCCTGCAAAGAAACTGCGTTTCACAGGCCTTTGTAAGAGATGTTACCGGTAGGCTGTAAGAGCACTGTGCAGAGCGAGTTGTTTGTTAGCTTCCCAAAGAGCTGGAAGCAAGATGCTTTGGGGCATAACTCGCCCTTTGGAAAGAAGCCTGCACGTTGTGCCTTTCAGCCTTTGGGCAATGTAGCACACCCAGAGCAGAAGTTCTACTTCAGCCAGATCAGGCCTGCAAAGAAACTCCGTTTCTCAGGCCTTTGTAAGAGATGTTGCCGGTAGGCTGTAAGAGCACTGTGCAGAGCGAGTTGTTTCTTAGCTTTCCAAAGAGCTGGAAGCAAGATGCTTTGGGGCCCAACTCGCCCTTTGGAAAGAAGCCTGCACATTGTGCCTTTCAGCTCTAGGGCAATGTAGCACACGCAGAGCAGAAGTTCTACTTCAGCCAGATCAGGTCTGCAAAGAAACTGCGTTTCACAGGCCTTCGTAAGAGATGTTCCCGGTAGGCTGTAAGAGCACTGTGCAGAGCGAGTTGTTTCTTAGCTTCCCAAAGAGCTGGAAGCAAGATACATTGGGGCCCAATTCGCCCTTTGGAAAGAAGCCTGCATGTTGTGCCTTTCCGCTCTAGGGCAATGCAGCACACGCAGAGCAGAAGTTCTACATCAGCCAGATCAGGCCTGCCAAGAAACAGCGTTTCACAGGCCTTTGTAAGAGATGTTCCCGGTAGGCTGTAAGAGGACTGTGCAGAGCGAGTTGTTTCTTAGCTTCCCACAGAGCTGGAAGCAAGATGCTTTGGGGCCCAACTCACCCTTGGAAAGAAGCCTGCACGTTGTGCCTTTCGGCTCTAGGGCAATGTAGCACACCCAGAGCAGAAGTTCTACTTCAGCCAGATCAGGCCTGCAAAGAAACTGCATTTCACAGGCCTTAGTAAGTGATGTTCCGGTAGGCTGTAAGAGCACTGTGCATAGCGAGTTGTTTCTTAGCTTCCCAAAGAGCTGGAAGCAAGATGCTTTGGGGCCCAACTCGCCCTTTGGAAAGAAGCCTGCACGTTGTGCCTTTCAGCTCTAGGGCAATGTAGCACACGCAGAGCAGAAGTTCTACTTCAGCCAGATCAGGCCTGCAAAGAAACTGCGTTTCACAGGCCTTTGTAAGAGATGTTCCCGGTAGGCTGTAAGAGCACTGTGCAGAGCGAGTTGTTTCTTAGCTTCCCAAAGAGCTGGAAGCAAGATGCTTTGGGGCCCAACTCGCCCTTGGAAAGAAGCCTGCACGTTGTGCCATTCGGCTCTTGGGCAATGTAGCACACCCAGAGCAGAAGTTCTACTTCAGCCAGATCAGGCCTGCAAAGAAACTGCTTTTCACAGGCCTTTGTAAGTCGTGTTCCCGTAGGCTGTAAGAGCACTGTGCAGAGCGAGTTGTTTCTTAGCTTCCCAAAGAGCTGGAAGCAAGATGCTTTGGGACCCATCTCGCCCTTTGGAAAGAAGCCTGCACGTTGTGCCTTTCAGCTCTAGGGCAATGTAGCACACGCAGAGCCGAAGTTCTACTTCAGCCAGATCAGGCCTGCAAGGAAACTGCCTTTCACATGCCTTTGTAAGTGATGTTCCGGTAGGCTGTAAGAGCACTGTGCAGAGCGAGTTGTTTCTTAGCTTCCCAAAGAGCTGGAATCAAGATGCTTTGGGGCCCAACTCGCCCTTTGGAAAGAAGCCTGCACGTTGTGCCTTTCAGCTCTAGGTCAATGTAGCACACGCAGAGCAGAAGTTCTACTTCAGCCAGATCAGGCCTGCAAAGAAACTGCGTTTCACAGGCCTTTGTAAGAGATGTTCCCGGTAGGCTGTAAGAGCACCGTGCAGAGCGAGTTGTTTCTTAGCTTCCCAAAGAGCTGGAAGCAAGATTCCTTGGGGCCCAACACGCCCTTTGGAAAGAAGCCTGCACGTTGTGCCTTCAGCTCTAGGGCAATGTAGCACACGCAGCGCAGAAGTTCTACTTCAGCCAGATCAGGCCTGCAATGAAACTGCGTTTCACAGGCCTTTGTAAGAGATGTTCCCAGTAGGCTGTAAGAGCACTGTGCAGAGCGAGTTGTTTCTTAGCTTCCCAAAGAGCTGGAAGCAAGATGCTTTGGGGCCCAACTCGCCCTTTGGAAAGAAGCCTGCACGTTGTGCCTTTCATCTCTATGGCAATGTAGCACACCCAGAGCAGAAGTTCTACTTCAGCCAGATGAGGCCTGCAAAGAAACTGCGTTTCACAGGCCTTAGTAAGTGATGTTCCAGTAGGCTGTAAGAGCACTGTGCAGAGCGAGTTGTTTCTTAGCTTCCCAAAGAGCTGGAAGCAAGATTCATTGGGGCCCAACTCGCCCTTTGGAAAGAAGCCTGCACGTTGTGCCTTTCTGCTCTAGGGCAATGTAGCACACGCAGAGCAGAAGTTCTAATTCAGCCAGATCAGGCCTGCAAAGAAACTGCGTTTCACAGGCCTTTGTAAGAGATGTTCCCGGTAGGCTGTAAGAGCACTGTGCAGAGCGAGTTGTTTGTTAGCTTCCCAAAGAGCTGGAAGCAAGATGCTTTGGGGCATAACTCGCCCTTTGGAAAGAAGCCTGCCCGTTGTGCCTTTCAGCTCTAGGGCAATGTAGCACACCCAGAGCAGAAGTTCTACTTCAGCCAGATCAGGCCTGCAAAGAAACTCCGTTTCACAGGCCTTTGTAAGAGATGTTCCCGGTAGGCTGTAAGAGCACTGTGCAGAGCGAGTTGTTTCTTAGCTTCCCAAAGAGCTGGAAGCAAGATGCTTTGGGGCCCAACTCGCCCTTTGGAAAGAAGCCTGCACGTTGTTCCTTTCCGCTCTAGTGCAATGTAGCACACGCAGAGCAGAAGTTCTACTTCAGCCAGATCAGGCCTGCAAAGAAACTGCGTTTCACAGGCCTTCGTAAGAGATGTTCCCGGTAGGCTGTAAGAGCACTGTGCAGAGCGAGTTGTTTCTTAGCTTCCCAAAGAGCTGGAAGCAAGATTCATTGGGGCCCAACTCGCCCTTTGGAAAGAAGCCTGCATGTTGTCCCTTTCCGCTCTAGGGCAATGTAGCACACGCAGAGCAGAAGTTCTACTTCAGCCAGGTCAGGCCTGCCAAGAAACTGCGTTTCACAGGCCTTTGTAAGAGATGTTCCCGGTAGGCTGTAAGAGCACTGTGCAGAGCGAGTTGTTTCTTAGCTTCCCACAGAGCTGGAAGCAAGATGCTTTGGGGCCCAACTCACCCTTGGAAAGAAGCCTGCACGTTGTGCCTTTCGGCTCTAGGGCAATGTAGCACACCCAGAGCAGTAGTTCTACTTCAGCCAGATCAGGCCTGCAAAGAAACTGCATTTCACAGGCCTTAGTAAGTGATGTTCCGGTAGGCTGTAAGAGCACTGTGCAGAGCGAGTTGTTTCTTAGCTTCCCAAAGAGCTGGAAGCAAGATGCTTTGGGGCCCAACTCGCCCTTTGGAAAGAAGACTGCACGTTGTGCCTTTCAGCTCTAGGGCAATGTAGCACACGCAGAGCAGAAGTTCTACTTCAGCCAGATCAGGCCTAAAAAGAAAGTGCGTTTCACTTGCCTTTGTAAGAGATGTTCCCGGTAGGCTGTAAGAGCACTGTGCAGAGCGAGTTGTTTCTTAGCTTCCCAAAGAGCTGGAAGCAAGATGCTTTGGGGTATAACTCGCCCTTTGGAAAGAAGCCTGCACGTTGTGCCTTTCAGCTCTAGGGCAATGTAGCACACCCAGAGCAGAAGTTCTACTTCAGCCAGATCAGGCCTGCAGAGAAACTCCGTTTCACAGGCCTTTGTAAGAGAGGTTGCCGGTAGGCTGTAAGAGCACTGTGCAGATCTAGTTGTTTCTTAGCTTCCCAAAGAGCTGGAAGCAAGATGCTTTGGGGCCCAACTCGCCCTTTGGAAAGAAGCCTGCACGTTGTGCCTTTCCGCTCTAGGGCAATGTAGCACACGCAGAGCAGAAGTTCTACTTCAGCCAGATCAGGCCTGCAAAGAAACTGCGTTTCACAGGCCTTTGTAAGAGATGTTCCCGGTAGGCTGTAAGAGCACTGTGCAGAGCGAGTTGTTTCTTAGCTTCCCAAAGAGCTGGAAGCAAGATTCATTGGGGCCCAACTCGCCCTTTGGAAAGAAGCCTGCACGTTGTGCCTTTCCGCTCTAGGGCAATGTAGCACACGTAGAGCAGAAGTTCTACTTCAGCCAGATCAGGCCTGCAAAGAAACTGCGTTTCACAGGCCTTTGTAAGAGATGTTCCCGGTAGGCTGTAAGAGCACTGTGCAGAGCGAGTTGTTTCTTAGCTTCCCAAAGAGCTGGAAGCAAGATGCTTTGGGGCCCAACTCGCCCTTGGAACGAAGCCTGCACGTTGTGCCTTTCGGCTCTAGGGCAATGTAGCAGACCCAGAGCAGAAGTTCTACTTCAGCCAGATCAGTCCTGCAAAGAAACTGCATTTCACAGGCCTTAGTAAGTGATGTTCCGGTAGGCTGTAAGAGCACTGTGCAGAGCGAGTTGTTTCTTAGCTTCCCAAAGAGCTGGAAGCAAGATTCATTGGGGCCCAACTCGCCCTTTGGAAAGAAGCCTGCACGTTGTGCCTTTCAGCTCTAGGGCAATGTAGCACACGCAGAGCAGAAGTTCTACTTCAGCCAGATCAGGCCTGCAAAGAAACTGCGTTTCACAGGCCTTTGTAAGAGATGTTACCGGTAGGCTGTAAGAGCACTGTGCAGAGCGAGTTGTTTGTTAGCTTCCCAAAGAGCTGGAAGCAAGATGCTTTGGGGCATAACTCGCCCTTTGGAAAGAAGCCTGCACGTTGTGCCTTTCAGCCTTTGGGCAATGTAGCACACCCAGAGCAGAAGTTCTACTTCAGCCAGATCAGGCCTGCAAAGAAACTCCGTTTCTCAGGCCTTTGTAACAGATGTTGCCGGTAGGCTGTAAGAGCACTGTGCAGAGCGAGTTGTTTCTTAGCTTTCCAAAGAGCTGGAAGCAAGATGCTTTGGGGCCCAACTCGCCCTTTGGAAAGAAGCCTGCACATTGTGCCTTTCAGCTCTAGGGCAATGTAGCACACGCAGAGCAGAAGTTCTACTTCAGCCAGATCAGGCCTGCAAAGAAACTGCGTTTCACAGGCCTTCGTAAGAGATGTTCCCGGTAGGCTGTAAGAGCACTGTGCAGAGCGAGTTGTTTGTTAGCTTCCCAAAGAGCTGGAAGCAAGATACATTGGGGCCCAATTCGCCCTTTGGAAAGAAGCCTGCATGTTGTGCCTTTCCGCTCTAGGGCAATGCAGCACACGCAGAGCAGAAGTTCTACTTCAGCCAGATCAGGCCTGCCAAGAAACAGCGTTTCACAGGCCTTTGTAAGAGATGTTCCCGGTAGGCTGTAAGAGCACTGTGCAGAGCGAGTTGTTTCTTAGCTTCCCAAAGAGCTGGAAGCAAGATGCTTTGGGGCCCAACTCGCCCTTGGAAAGAAGCCTGCACGTTGTGCCTTTCGGCTCTTGGGCAATGTAGCACACCCAGAGCAGAAGTTCTACTTCAGCCAGATCAGGCCTGCAAAGAAACTGCTTTTCACAGGCCTTTGTAAGTCGTGTTCCGGTAGGCTGTAAGAGCACTGTGCAGAGCGAGTTGTTTCTTAGCTTCCCAAAGAGCTGGAAGCAAGATGCTTTGGGACCCATCTCGCCCTTTGGAAAGAAGCCTGCACGTTGTGCCTTTCAGCTCTAGGGCAATGTAGCACACGCAGAGCCGAAGTTCTACTTCAGCCAGATCAGGCCTGCAAGGAAACTGCCTTTCACATGCCTTTGTAAGTGATGTTCCGGTAGTCTGTAAGAGCACTGTGCAGAGCGAGTTGTTTCTTAGCTTCCCAAAGAGCTGGAATCAAGATGCTTTGGGGCCCAACTCGCCCTTTGGAAAGAAGCCTGCACGTTGTGCCTTTCAGCTCTAGGTCAATGTAGCACACGCAGAGCAGAAGTTCTACTTCAGCCAGATCAGGCCTGCAAAGAAACTGCGTTTCACAGGCCTTTGTAAGAGATGTTCCCGGTAGGCTGTAAGAGCATCGTGCAGAGCGAGTTGTTTCTTAGCTTCCCAAAGAGCTGGAAGCAAGATTCCTTGGGGCCCAACACGCCCTTTGGAAAGAAGCCTGCACGTTGTGCCTTCAGCTCTAGGGCAATGTAGCACACGCAGCGCAGAAGTTCTACTTCAGCCAGATCAGGCCTGCAATGAAACTGCGTTTCACAGGCCTTTGTAAGAGATGTTCCCAGTAGGCTGTAAGAGCACTGTGCAGAGCGAGTTGTTTCTTAGCTTCCCAAAGAGCTGGAAGCAAGATGCTTTGGGGCCCAACTCGCCCTTTGGAAAGAAGCCTGCACGTTGTGCCTTTCATCTCTATGGCAATGTAGCACACCCAGAGCAGAAGTTCTACTTCAGCCAGATGAGGCCTGCAAAGAAACTGCGTTTCACAGGCCTTAGTAAGTGATGTTCCGGTAGGCTGTAAGAGCACTGTGCAGAGCGAGTTGTTTCTTAGCTTCCCAAAGAGCTGGAAGCAAGATTCATCGGGGCCCAACTCGCCCTTTGGAAAGAAGCCTGCACGTTGTGCCTTTCAGCTCTAGGGCAATGTAGCACACTTAGAGCAGAAGTTCTACTTCAGCCAGATCAGGCCTGCAAAGAAACTGCGTTTCACAGGCCTTTGTAAGAGATGTTCCCGGTAGGCTGTAAGAGCACTGTGCAGAGCGAGTTGTTTGTTAGCTTCCCAAAGAGCTGGAAGCAAGATGCTTTGGGGCATAACTCGCCCTTTGGAAAGAAGCCTGCACGTTGTGCCTTTCAGCTCTAGGGCAATGTAGCACACCCAGAGCAGAAGTTCTACTTCAGCCAGATAAGGCCTGCAAAGAAACTCCGTTTCACAGGCCTTTGAAAGAGATGTTGCCGGTAGGCTGTAAGAGCACTGTGCAGAGCGAGTTGTTTCTTAGCTTCCCAAAGAGCTGGAAGCAAGAAGCTTGGGGGCCCAACTAGCCCTTTGGAAAGAAGCCTGCACGTTGTGCCTTTCAGCTCTAGGGCAATGTAGCACACGCAGAGCAGAAGTTCTACTTCAGCCAGATCAGGCCTGCAAAGAAACTGCGTTTCACAGGCCTTCGTAAGAGATGTTCCCGGTAGGCTGTAAGAGCACTGTGCAGAGCGAGTTGTTTCTTAGCTTCCCAAAGAGCTGGAAGCAAGATTCATTGGGGCCCAACTCGCCCTTTGGAAAGAAGCCTGCATGTTGTGCCTTTCCACTCTAGGGCAATGTAGCACACGCAGAGCAGAAGTTCTACTTCAGCCAGATCAGGCCTGCCAAGAAACTGCATTTCACAGGCCTTTGTAAGAGATGTTCCCGGTAGGCTGTAAGAGCACTGTGCAGAGCGAGTTGTTTCTTAGCTTCCCACAGAGCTGGAAGCAAGATGCTTTGGGGCCCAACTCACCCTTGGAAAGAAGCCTGCACGTTGTGCCTTTCGGCTCTAGGGCAATGTAGCACACCCAGAGCAGTAGTTCTACTTCAGCCAGATCAGGCCTGCAAAGAAACTGCATTTCACAGGCCTTAGTAAGTGATGTTCCGGTAGGCTGTAAGAGCACTGTGCAGAGCGAGTTGTTTCTTAGCTTCCCAAAGAGCTGGAAGCAAGATGCTTTGGGGCCCAACTCGCCCTTTGGAAAGAAGCCTGCACGTTGTGCCTTTCAGCTCTAGGGCAATGTAGCACACGCAGAGCAGAAGTTCTACTTCAGCCAGATCAGGCCTGCAAAGAAAGTGCGTTTCACATGCCTTTGTAAGAGATGTTCCCGGTAGGCTGTAAGAGCACTGTGCAGAGCGAGTTGTTTCTTAGCTTCCCAAAGAGCTGGAAGCAAGATGCTTTGGGGCATAAATCGCCCTTTGGAAAGAAGCCTGCACGTTGTGCCTTTCAGCTCTAGGGCAATGTAGCACACCCAGAGCAGAAGTTCTACTTCAGCCAGATCAGGCCTGCAGAGAAACTCCATTTCACAGGCCTTTGTAAGAGAGGTTGACGGTAGGCTGTAAGAGCACTGTGCAGAGCGAGTTGTTTCTTAGCTTCCCAAAGAGCTGGAAGCAAGATGCTTTGGGGCCCAATTCGCCCTTTGGAAAGAAGCCTGCACGTTGTGCCTTTCAGCTCTAGGGCAATGTAGCACACGCAGAGCCGAAGTTCTACTTCAGCCAGATCAGGCCTGCAAAGAAACTGCGTTTCACAGGCCTTTGTAAGAGATGTTCCATGTAGGCTGTAAGAGCACTGTGCAGAGCGAGTTGTTTCTTAGCTTCCCAAAGAGCTGGAAGCAAGATTCATTGGGGCCCAACTCGCCCTTTGGAAAGAAGCCTGCACTTTGTGCCTTTCAGCTCTAGGCCAATGTAGCACACCCAGAGCAGAAGTTCTACTTCAGCCAGATCAGGCCTGCCAAGAAACTGCGTTTCACAGGCCTTTGTAAGAGATGTTCCCGGTAGGCTGTAAGAGCACTGTGCAGAGCGAGTTGTTTCTTAGCTTCCCAAAGAGCTGGAAGCAAGATGCTTTGGGGCCCAACTCGCCCTTGGAAAGAAGCCTGCACGTTGTGCCTTTCGGCTCTAGGGCAATGTAGCAGACCCAGAGCAGAAGTTCTACTTCAGCCAGATCAGGCCTGCAAAGAAACTGCGTTTCACAGGCCTTAGTAAGTGATGTTCCGGTAGGCTGTAAGAGCACTGTGCAGAGCGAGTTGTTTCTTAGCTTCCCAAAGAGCTGGAAGCAAGATTCATTGGGGCCCAACTCGCCCTTTGGAAAGAAGCCTGCACGTTGTGCCTTTCAGCTCTAGGGCAATGTAGCACACGCAGAGCAGAAGTTCTACTTCAGCCAGATCAGGCCTGCAAAGAAACTGCGTTTCACAGGCCTTTGTAAGAGATGTTACCGGTAGGCTGTAAGAGCACTGTGCAGAGCGAGTTGTTTCTTAGCTTCCCAAAGAGCTGGAAGCAAGATGCTTTGGGGCATAACTCGCCCTTTGGAAAGAAGCCTGCATGTTGTGCCTTTCAGCTCTTGGGCAATGTAGCACACCCAGAGCAGAAGTTCTACTTCAGCCAGATCAGGCCTGCAAAGAAACTCCGTTTCACAGGCCTTTGTAAGAGATGTTTCCGGTAGGCTGTAAGAGCACTGTGCAGAGCGAGTTGTTTCTTAGCTTTCCAAAGAGCTGGAAGCAAGATGCTTTGGGGCCCAACTCGCCCTTTGGAAAGAAGCCTGCACATTGTGCCTTTCAGCTCTAGGGCAATGTAGCACACGCAGAGCAGAAGTTCTACTTCAGCCAGATCAGGCCTGCAAAGAAACTGCGTTTCACAGGCCTTCGTAAGAGATGTTCCCTGTAGGCTGTAAGAGCACTGTGCAGAGCGAGTTGTTTCTTAGCTTCCCAAAGAGCAGGTAGCAAGATGCTTTGGGGCCCAAAACGCCCTTTGGAAAGAAGCCTGCACGTTGTGCTTTTCCGTTCTAGGGCAATGTAGCACACGCAGAGCAGAAGTTCTACTTCAGCCAGATCAGGCCTGCAAAGAAACTGCGTTTCACAGGCCTTTGTAAGAGATGTTCCCGGTAGGCTGTAAGAGCACTGTGTAGAGCGAGTTGTTTCTTAGCTTCCCAAAGAGCTGGAAGCAAGATGCTTTCGGGCCCAACTCACCCTTGGAAAGAAGCCTGCACGTTGCGCCTTTCAACTCTAGGGCAATGTAGCACACCCAGAGCAGAAGTTCTACTTCAGCCAGATCAGGCCTGCAAAGAAACTGCGTTTCACAGGCCTTTGTAAGAGATGTTGCCGGTAGGCTGTAAGAGCACTGTGCAGTGCGAGTTGTTTCTTACCTTCCCAAAGAGCTGTAAGCAAGACGCATTGGGGCCCAACTCGCCCTTTGGAAAGAAGCCTGCACGTTGTGCCTTTCAGCTCTAGGGCAATGTGGCACACGCAGAGCAGAAGTTCTACTTCAGCCACATCAGGCCTGCAAAGAAACTGCGTTTCACAGGCCTTTGTAAGAGATGTTCCCGGTAGGCTGTAAGAGCACTGTGCAGAGCGAGTTGTTTCTTAGCTTCCCAAAGAGCTGGAAGCAAGATGCTTTGGGGCCCAACTCGCCCTTGGAAAGAAGCCTGCACGTTGTGCCTTTCGGCTCTTGGGCAATGTAGCACACCCAGAGCAGAAGTTCTACTTCAGCCAGATCAGGCCTGCAAAGAAACTGCTTTTCACAGGCCTTTGTAAGTCGTGTTCCGGTAGGCTGTAAGAGCACTGTGCAGAGCGAGTTGTTTGTTAGCTTCCCAAAGAGCTGGAAGCAAGATGCTTTGGGGCATAACTCGCCCTTTGGAAAGAAGCCTGCACGTTGTGCCTTTCAGCTCTTGGGCAATGTAGCACACCCAGAGCAGAAGTTCTACTTCAGCCAGATCAGGCCTGCAAAGAAACTCCGTTTCACATACCTTTGTAAGTGATGTTCCGGTAGGCTGTAAGAGCACTGTGCAGAGCGAGTTGTTTCTTAGCTTCCCAAAGAGCTGGAAGCAAGATGCTTTGGGGCCCAACTCGCCCTTTGGAAAGAAGCCTGCACGTTGTGCCTTTCAGCTCTAGGTCAATGTAGCACACGCAGAGCAGAAGTTCTACTTCAGCCAGATCAGGCCTGCAAAGAAACTGCGTTTCACAGGCCTTTGTAAGAGATGTTCCCGGTAGGCTGTAAGAGCACTGTGCAGAGCGAGTTGTTTCTTAGCTTCCCAAAGAGCTGGAAGCAAGATTCCTTGGGGCCCAACACGCCCTTTGGAAAGAAGCCTGCACGTTGTGCCTTTCCGCTCTAGGGCAATGTAGCACACGCAGCGCAGAAGTTCTACTTCAGCCAGATCAGGCCTGCAATAAAACTGCGTTTCACAGGCCTTTGTAAGAGATGTTCCCGGTAGGCTGTAAGAGCACTGTGCAGAGCGAGTTGTTTCTTAGCTTCCCAAAGAGCTGGAAGCAAGATGCTTTGGGGCATAACTCGCCCTTTGGAAAGAAGCCTGCACGTTGTGCCTTTCAGCTCTAGGGCAATGTAGCACACCCAGAGCAGAAGTTCTACTTCAGCCAGATCAGGCCTGCAAAGAAACTCCGTTTCACATGCCTTTGTAAGTGATGTTCCGGTAGGCTGTAAGAGCACTGTGCAGAGCGAGTTGTTTCTTAGCTTCCCAAAGAGCTGGAAGCAAGATGCTTTGGGGCCCAACTCGCCCTTTGGAAAGAAGCCTGCACGTTGTGCCTTTCAGCTCTAGGTCAATGTAGCACACGCAGAGCAGAAGTTCTACTTCAGCCAGATCAGGCCTGCAAAGAAACTGCGTTTCACAGGCCTTTGTAAGAGATGTTCCCGGTAGGCTGTAAGAGCACTGTGCAGAGCGAGTTGTTTCTTAGCTTCCCAAAGAGCTGGAAGCAAGATGCTTTGGGGCCCAACTCGCCCTTTGGAAAGAAGCCTGCACGTTGTGCCTTTCAGCTCTAGGGCAATGTAGCAAACGCACAGCAGATGTTTTACTTCAGCAAGATCAGGCCTGCAAAGAAACTGCGTTTCACAGGCCTTTGTAAGTGATGTTCCCGGTAGGCTGTAAGAGCGCTGTGCAGAGCGAGTTGTTTATTAGCTTCCCAAAGAGCTGGAAGCAAGATGCTTTGGGGCCCAACTCGCCCTTTGGAAAGAAGCCTGCACGTTGTGCCTTTCAGCTCTAGGGCAATGTAGCACACCCAGAGCACAAGTTCTACTTCAGCCAGATCAGGCCTGCAAAGAAACTCCGTTTCATAGGCCTTTGTAAGAGATGTTCCCGGTAGGCTGTAAGAGCACTGTGCAGAGCGAGTTGCTTCTTAGCTTCCCAAAGAGCTGTAAGCAAGACGCATTGGGGCCCAACTCGCCCTTTGGAAAGAAGCCTGCTCGTTGTGCCTTTCAGCTCTAGGGCAATGTAGCACACGCAGAGCCGAAGTTCTACTTCAGCCAGATCAGGCCTGCAAGGAATCTGCCTTTCACATGCCTTTTGTAAGTGATGTTCCGGTAGGCTGTAAGAGCACTGTGCAGAGCGAGTTGTTTCTTAGCTTCCCAAAGAGCTGGAAGCAAGATGCTTTGGGGCCCAACTCGCCCTTGGAAAGAACCCTGCACGTTGTGCCTTTCGGCTCTAGGGCAATGTAGCACACCCAGAGCAGAAGTTCTACTTCAGCCAGATCAGACCTGCAAAGAAACTGCATTTCACAGGCCTTTGTAAGTCGTGTTCCGGTAGGCTGTAAGAGCACTGTGCAGAGCGAGTTGTTTCATAGCTTCACAAAGAGCTGGAAGCAAGATGCTTTGGGGCCCAACACGCCCTTTGGAAAGAAGCCTGCACGTTGTGCCTTTCAGCTCTAGGGCAATGTAGCACACGCAGAGCAGAAGTTCTACTTCAGCCAGATCAGGCCTGCAATGAAACTGCGTTTCACAGGCCTTTGTAAGAGATGTTCCCAGTAGGCTGTAAGAGCACTGTGCAGAGCGAGTTGTTTCTTAGCTTCCCAAAGAGCTGGAAGCAAGATGATTTGGGGCCCAACTCGCCCTTTGTAAAGAAGCCTGCACGTTGTGTCTTTCAGCTCTAGGGCAATGTAGCACACCCAGAGCAGAAGTTCTACTTCAGTCAGAGCAGGCCTGCAAAGAAACTCCGTTTCACAGGCCTTTGTAAGAGATTTTCCCGGTAGGCTGTAAGAGCACTGTGCAGAGCGAGTTGTTTCTTAGCTTGCCAAAGAGCTGGAAGCAAGATGCTTTGGGGCCCAACTCGCCCTTTGGAAAGACCTGCACATTGTGCCTTTCAGCTCTAGGGCAATGTAGCACACCCAGAGCAGAAGTTCTACTTCAGCCAGATCAGGCCTGCAAAGAAACTGCGTTTCTCAGGCCTTTGTAAGTCGTGTTCCGGTAGGCTGTAAGAGCACTGTGCAGAGCGAGTTGTTTCTTAGCTTCCCAAAGAGCTGGAAGCAAGATGCTTTGGGGCACAACTCGCCCTTTGGAAAGAAGCCTGCACGTTGTGCCTTTCAGCTCTAGGGCAATGTGGCACACGCAGAGCAGGAGTTCTACTTCAGCCACATCAGGCCTGCAAAGAAACTGCGTTTCACAGGCCTTTGTAAGAGATGTTCCCGGTAGGCTGTAAGAGCACTGTGCAGAGCGAGTTGTTTCTTAGCTTCCCAAAGAGCTGGAAGCAAGATGCTTTGAGGCCCAACTCGCCCTTTGGATAGAAGCCTGCACGTTGCGCCTTTCAGCACTAGGGAAATGTAGCACACGCAGAGCAGAAGTTCTACTTCATCCAGATCAGGCCTTCAAAGAAAGTGCGTTTCACAGGCCTTTGCAAGAGATGTTCCTGGTAGGCTGTAAGAGCACTGTGCAGAGCGAGTTGTTTCTTAGCTTCCCAAAGAGCTGGAAACAAGATGCTTTTTGGCCCCACTCGCCCTTTGGAAAGAAGCCTGCACGTTGTGCCTTTCAGCTCTAGGGCCGTGTACCACACTCAGAGCCGAAGTTCTACTTCAGCCAGATCAGGCCTGCAAGGAAACTGCCTTTCACATGCCTTTGTAAGTGATGTTCCGTTAGGCTGTAAGAGCACTGTGCAGAGCGAGTTGTTTCTTAGCTTCCCAAAGAGCTGGAAGCAAGATGCTTTGGGGCCCAACTCGCCCTTGTAAAGAAGCCTGCACGTTGTGCCTTTCAGCTCTAGTTCAATGTAGCACACGCAGAGCAGAAGTTCTACTTCAGCCAGATCAGGCCTGCAAAGAAACTGCATTTCACAGGCCTTTGTAAGAGATGTTCCCGGTAGGCTGTAAGAGCACTGTGCAGAGCGAGTTGTTTCTTAGCTTCCCAAAGAGCTGGAAGCAAGATGCTTTGGGACCCATCTCGCCCTTTGGATACAAGCCTGCACGTTGTGCCTTTCAGCTCTACGGCAATGTAGCACACGCAGAGCCGAAGTTCTACTTCAGCCAGATCAGGCCTGCAAGGAAACTGCCTTTCACATGCCTTTGTAAGTGATGTTCCGGTAGGCTGTAAGAGCCCGGTGCAGAGCGAGTTGTTTCTTAGCTTCCCAAAGAGCAGGTAGCAAGATGCTTTGGGGCCCAAATCGCCCTTTGGAAAGAAGCCTGCACGTTGTGCTTTTCCGTTCTAGGGCAATGTAGCACACGCAGAGCAGAAGTTCTACTTCAGCCAGATCAGGCCTGCAAAGAAACTGCGTTTCACAGGCCTTTGCAAGAGATGTTCCCGGTAGGCTGTAAGAGCACTGTGTAGAGCGAGTTGTTTCTTAGCTTCCCAAAGAGCTGGAAGCAAGATGCTTTGGGGCCAACTCGCCCTTTTAAAGAAGCCTGCACGTTGTGCCTTTCGGCTCTAGGGCAATGTAGCACACCCAGAGCAGAAGTTCTACTTCAGCCAGATCAGGCCTGCAAAGAAACTGCATTTCACAGGCCTTTGTATGTCGTGTTCCGGTAGGCTGTAAGAGCACTGTGCAGAGCGAGTTGTTTCTTAGCTTCCCAAAGAGCTGGAAGCAAGATGCTTTGGGGCACAACTCGCCCTTTGGAAAGAAGCCTGCACGTTGTGCCTTTCAGCTCTAGGGCAATGTGGCACACGCAGAGCAGAAGTTCTACTTCAGCCACATCAGGCCTGCAAAGAAACTGCGTTTGAGAGGCCTTTGTAAGAGATGTTCCCGGTAGGCTGTAAGAGCACTGTGCAGATCGAGTTGTTTCTTAGCTTCCAAAGGAGCTGGAAGCAAGATGCTTTGGGGCCCAACTCGCCCTTTGGAAAGAAGCCTGCACGTTGTGCCTTTCAGCTCTAGGGCCGCGTAGCAAACCCAGAGCATAAGTTCTACTTCTGGCAAATCAGGCCTGCAAAGAAACTGCGTTTCACAGGCCTGGGTAAGAGATGTTCCTGGTAGGCTGTAAGAGCACTGTGCAGAGCGAGTTGTTTCTTAGCTTCCCAAAGAGCTGGAAGCAAGATGCTTTGGGGCCCAACTCGCCCTTTGGAAAGAAGCCTGCACGTTGTGCCTTTCAGCTCTAGGGCAATGTAGCACACGGAGAGCAGAAGTTCTACTTCAGCCAGATCAGGCCTGCAATGAAACTGCGTTTCACAGGCCTTTGTAAGAGATGTTCCCAGTAGGCTGTAAGAGCACTGTGCAGAGCGAGTTGTTTCTTAGCTTCCCAAAGAGCTGGAAGCAAGATGATTTGGGGCCCAACTCGCCCTTTGTAAAGAAGCCTGCACGTTGTGTCTTTCAGCTCTAGGGCAATGTAGCACACCCAGAGCAGAAGTTCTACTTCAGTCAGAGCAGGCCTGCAAAGAAACTCCGTTTCACAGGCCTTTGTAAGAGATTTTCCCGGTAGGCTGTAAGAGCACTGTGCAGAGCGAGTTGTTTCTTAGCTTGCCAAAGAGCTGGAAGCAAGATGCTTTGGGGCCCAACTCGCCCTTTGGAAAGACCTGCACATTGTGCCTTTCAGCTCTAGGGCAATGTAGCACACCCAGAGCAGAAGTTCTACTTCAGCCAGATCAGGCCTGCAAAGAAACTGCGTTTCTCAGGCCTTTGTAAGTCGTGTTCCGGTAGGCTGTAAGAGCACTGTGCAGAGCGAGTTGTTTCTTAGCTTCCCAAAGAGCTGGAAGCAAGATGCTTTGGGGCACAACTCGCCCTTTGGAAAGAAGCCTGCACGTTGTGCCTTTCAGCTCTAGGGCAATGTGGCACACGCAGAGCAGGAGTTCTACTTCAGCCACATCAGGCCTGCAAAGAAACTTCGTTTCACAGGCCTTTGTAAGAGATGTTCCCGGTAGGCTGTAAGAGCACTGTGCAGAGCGAGTTGTTTCTTAGCTTCCCAAAGAGCTGGAAGCAAGATGCTTTGAGGCCCAACTCGCCCTTTGGATAGAAGCCTGCACGTTGCGCCTTTCAGCACTAGGGAAATGTAGCACACGCAGAGCAGAAGTTCTACTTCATCCAGATCAGGCCTTCAAAGAAAGTGCGTTTCACAGGCCTTTGCAAGAGATGTTCCTGGTAGGCTGTAAGAGCACTGTGCAGAGCGAGTTGTTTCTTAGCTTCCCAAAGAGCTGGAAACAAGATGCTTTTTGGCCCCACTCGCCCTTTGGAAAGAAGCCTGCACGTTGTGCCTTTCAGCTCTAGGGCCGTGTACCACACTCAGAGCCGAAGTTCTACTTCAGCCAGATCAGGCCTGCAAGGAAACTGCCTTTCACATGCCTTTGTAAGTGATGTTCCGTTAGGCTGTAAGAGCACTGTGCAGAGCGAGTTGTTTCTTAGCTTCCCAAAGAGCTGGAAGCAAGATGCTTTGGGGCCCAACTCGCCCTTGTAAAGAAGCCTGCACGTTGTGCCTTTCAGCTCTAGTTCAATGTAGCACACGCAGAGCAGAAGTTCTACTTCAGCCAGATCAGGCCTGCAAAGAAACTGCATTTCACAGGCCTTTGTAAGAGATGTTCCCGGTAGGCTGTAAGAGCACTGTGCAGAGCGAGTTGTTTCTTAGCTTCCCAAAGAGCTGGAAGCAAGATGCTTTGGGACCCATCTCGCCCTTTGGATACAAGCCTGCACGTTGTGCCTTTCAGCTCTACGGCAATGTAGCACACGCAGAGCCGAAGTTCTACTTCAGCCAGATCAGGCCTGCAAGGAAACTGCCTTTCACATGCCTTTGTAAGTGATGTTCCGGTAGGCTGTAAGAGCCCGGTGCAGAGCGAGTTCTTTCTTAGCTTCCCAAAGAGCAGGTAGCAAGATGCTTTGGGGCCCAAATCGCCCTTTGGAAAGAAGCCTGCACGTTGTGCTTTTCCGTTCTAGGGCAATGTAGCACACGCAGAGCAGAAGTTCTACTTCAGCCAGATCAGGCCTGCAAAGAAACTGCGTTTCACAGGCCTTTGCAAGAGATGTTCCCGGTAGGCTGTAAGAGCACTGTGTAGAGCGAGTTGTTTCTTAGCTTCCCAAAGAGCTGGAAGCAAGATGCTTTGGGGCCAACTCGCCCTTTTAAAGAAGCCTGCACGTTGTGCCTTTCGGCTCTAGGGCAATGTAGCACACCCAGAGCAGAAGTTCTACTTCAGCCAGATCAGGCCTGCAAAGAAACTGCATTTCACAGGCCTTTGTATGTCGTGTTCCGGTAGGCTGTAAGAGCACTGTGCAGAGCGAGTTGTTTCTTAGCTTCCCAAAGAGCTGGAAGCAAGATGCTTTGGGGCACAACTCGCCCTTTGGAAAGAAGCCTGCACGTTGTGCCTTTCAGCTCTAGGGCAATGTGGCACACGCAGAGCAGAAGTTCTACTTCAGCCACATCAGGCCTGCAAAGAAACTGCGTTTGAGAGGCCTTTGTAAGAGATGTTCCCGGTAGGCTGTAAGAGCACTGTGCAGATCGAGTTGTTTCTTAGCTTCCCAAGGAGCTGGAAGCAAGATGCTTTGGGGCCCAACTCGCCCTTTGGAAAGAAGCCTGCACGTTGTGCCTTTCAGCTCTAGGGCCGCGTAGCAAACCCAGAGCATAAGTTCTACTTCTGGCAAATCAGGCCTGCAAAGAAACTGCGTTTCACAGGCCTGGGTAAGAGATGTTCCTGGTAGGCTGTAAGAGCACTGTGCAGAGCGAGTTGTTTCTTAGCTTCCCAAAGAGCTGGAAGCAAGATGCTTTGGGGCCCAACTCGCCCTTTGGAAAGAAGCCTGCACGTTGTGCCTTTCAGCTCTAGGGCAATGTAGCACACGCAGAGCAGATGTTCTACTTCAGCCAGATCAGGCCTGCAAAGAAACTGCGTTTCACAGGCCTTTGTAAGAGATGTTCCCGGTAGGCTGTAAGAGCACTGTGCAGAGCGAGTTGTTTCTTAGCTTCCCAAAGAGCTGGAAGCAAGATGCTTTGGGGCCCAACTCGCCCTTTGGAAAGAAGCCTGCACGTTGTGCCTTTCAGCTCTAGGGCAATGTAGCACACCCAGAGCAGATGTTCTACTTCAGCCAGATCAGGCCTGGAAAGAAACTCCGTTTCATAGGCCTTTGTAAGAGATGTGCCCGGTAGGCTGTAAGAGCACTATGCAGAGCGAGTTGTTTCTTAGCTTCCCAAAGAGCTGGAAGCAAGATGCTTTTTGGCCCATCTCGCCCTTTGTAAAGAAGCCTTCACGTTGTGCCTTTCAGCTCTAGGCCGTGTAGCACACCCAGAGCAGAAGTTCTACTTCAGCCAGATCAGGCCTGCAAGGAAAGTGCGTTCCACATGCCTTTGTAAGAGATGCTGTCGGTACGCTGTTAGAGCACTGTGCAGAGCGAGTTGTTTCTTAGCTTCCCAAAGAGCTGGAAGCAAGATGATTTGGGGCCCAACTCGCCCTTTGGTAAGAAGCCTGCACGTTGTGCCTTTCAGCTCTAGGTCAATGTAGCACACGCAGAGCAGAAGTTCTACTTCAGCCAGATCAGGCCTGCAAAGAAACTGCGTTTCACAGGCCTTTGTAAGAGATGTTCCCGGTAGGCTGTAAGAGCACTGTGCAGAGCGAGTTGTTTCTTAGCTTCCCAAAGAGCTGGAAGCAAGATGCTTTGGGGCCCAACTCGCCCTTTGGAAAGAAGCCTGCACGTTGTGCCTTTCAGCTCTAGGGCAATGTAGCACACCCAGAGCAGAAGTTCTACTTCAGCCAGATCAGGCCTGGAAAGAAACTCCGTTTCATAGGCCTTTGTAAGAGATGTTCCCGGTAGGCTGTAAGAGCACTGTGCAGAGCGAGTTGTTTCTTAGCTTCCCAAAGAGCTGGAAGCAAGATGCTTTTTGGCCCAACTCGCCCTTGGAAAGAAGCCTGCACGTTGTGCCTTTCGGCTCTAGGGCAATGTAGCAGACCCAGAGCAGAAGTTCTACTTCAGCCAGATCAGGCCTGCAAAGAAACTGCATTTCACAGGCCTTAGTAAGTGATGTTCCGGTAGGCTGTAAGAGCACTGTGCAGAGCGAGTTGTTTCTTAGCTTCCCAAAGTGCTGGAAGCCAGATTCATTGGGGCCCAACTCGCCCTTTGGAAAGAAGCCAGCACGTTGTGCCTTTCAGCTCTAGGGCAATGTAACACACGCAGAGCAGAAGTTCTACTTCAGCCAGAACAGGCCTGCAACGAAACTGCATTTCACAGGCCTTTGTAAGAGATGTTCCCGGTAGGCTGTAAGAGCACTGTGCAGAGCGAGTTGTTTGTTAGCTTCCCAAAGAGCTGGAAGCAAGATTCTTTGGGGCATAACTCGCCCTTTGGAAAGAAGCCGGCACGTTGTGCCTTTCAGCTCTAGGGCAATGTAGCACACCCAGAGCAGAAGTTCTACTTCAGCTAGATCATGCCTGCAAAGAAACTCCGTTTCACAGGCCTATGAAAGAGATGTTGCCGGTAGGCTGTAAGAGCACTGTGCAGAGCGAGTTGTTTCTTAGCTTCCCAAAGAGCTGGAAGCAAGATGCTTTGGGGCCCAACTCGCCCTTTGTAAAGAAGCCTGCACGTTGTGCCTTTCAGCTCTAGGGCAATGTAGCACACGCAGAGCAGAAGTTCTACTTCAGCCAGATCAGGCCTGCAAAGAAACTGCGTTTCACAGGCCTTCGTAAGAGATGTTCCCGGTAGGCTGTAAGAGCACTGTGCAGAGCGAGTTGTTTCTTAGCTTCCCAAAGAGCTGGAAGCAAGATTCCTTGGGGCCCAACTCGCCCTTTGGAAAGAAGCCTGCACGTTGTGCCTTCAGCTCTAGGGCAATGTAGCACACGCAGCGCAGAAGTTCTACTTCAGCCAGATCAGGCCTGCAATGAAACTGCGTTTCACAGGCCTTTGTAAGAGATGTTCCCAGTAGGCTGTAAGAGCACTGTGCAGAGCGAGTTGTTTCTTAGCTTCCCAAAGAGCTGGACGCAAGATGCTTTGGGGCCCAACTCGCCCTTTGGAAAGAAGCCTGCACGTTGTGCCTTTCATCTCTAGGGCAATGTAGCACACCCAGAGCAGAAGTTCTACTTCAGCCAGATCAGGCCTGCAAAGAAACTGCGTTTCACAGGCCTTTGTAAGAGATTTTCCCGGTAGGCTGTAAGAGCACTGTGCAGAGCGAGTTGTTTCTTAGCTTCCCAAAGAGCTGGAAGCAAGATGCTTTGGGGCCCAACTCGCCCTTTGGAAAGAAGCCTGCACGTTGTGCCTTTCAGCTCTAGGGCAATGTAGCACACACAGAGCAGAAGTTCTACTTCAGCCAGATCAGGCCTGCAAAGAAACTGCGTTTCACAGGCCTTTGTAAGAGATGTTACCGGTAGGCTGTAAGAGCACTGTGCAGAGCGAGTTGTTTGTTAGCTTCCCAAAGAGCTGGAAGCAAGATGCTTTGGGGCATAACTCGCCCTTTGGAAAGAAGCCTGCACGTTGCGCCTTTCAGCTCTTGGGCAATGTAGCACACCCAGAGCAGAAGTTCTACTTCAGCCAGATCAGGCCTGCAAAGAAACTCCGTTTCACAGGCCTTTGTAAGAGATGTTGCCGGTAGGCTGTAAGAGCACTGTGCAGAGCGAGTTGTTTCTTAGCTTTCCAAAGAGCTGGAAGCAAGATGCTTTGGGGCCCAACTCGCCCTATGGAAAGAAGCCTGCACATTGTGCCTATCAGCTCCAGGGCAATGTAGCACACGCAGAGCAGAAGTTCTACTTCAGCCAGATCAGGCCTGCAAAGAAACTCCGTTTCACAGGCCTTTGTAAGAGATGTTGCCGGTAGGCTGTAAGAGCACTGTGCAGAGCGAGTTGTTTCTTAGCTTTCCAAAGAGCTGGAAGCAAGATGCTTTGGGGCCCAACTCGCCCTATGGAAAGAAGCCTGCACATTGTGCCTATCAGCTCCAGGGCAATGTAGCACACGCAGAGCAGAAGTTCTACTTCAGCCAGATCAGGCCTGCAAAGAAACTGCGTTTCACAGGCCTTCGTAAGAGATGTTCCCGGTAGGCTGTAAGAGCACTGTGCAGAGCGAGTTGTTTCTTAGCTTCCCAAAGAGCTGGAAGCAAGATTCATTGGGGCCCAACTCGCCCTTTGGAAAGAAGTCTGCATGTTGTGCCTTTCCGCTCTAGGGCAATGTAGCACACGCAGAGCAGAAGTTCTACTTCAGCCAGATCAGGCCTGCCAAGAAACTGCGTTTCACAGGCCTTTGTAAGAGATGTTCCCGGTAGGCTGTAAGAGCACTGTGCAGAGCGAGTTGTTTCTTAGCTTCCCACAGAGCTGGAAGCAAGATGCTTTGGAGCCCAACTCACCCTTGGAAAGAAGCCTGCACGTTGTGCCTTTCGGCTCTAGGGCAATGTAGCACACCCAGAGCAGTAGTTCTACTTCAGCCAGATCAGGCCTGCAAAGAAACTGCATTTCACAGGCCTTAGTAAGTGATGTTCCGGTAGGCTGTAAGAGCACTGTGCAGAGCGAGTTGTTTCTTAGCTTCCCAAAGAGCTGGAAGCAAGATGCTTTGGGGCCCAACTCGCCCTTTGGAAAGAAGCCTGCACGTTGTGCCTTTCAGCTCTAGGGCAATGTAGCACACGCAGAGCAGAAGTTCTACTTCAGCCAGATCAGGCCTGCAAAGAAAGTGCGTTTCACATGCCTTTGTAAGAGATGTTCCCGGTAGGCTGTAAGAGCACTGTGCAGAGCGAGTTGTTTCTTAGCTTCCCAAAGAGCTGGAAGCAAGATGCTTTGGGGCATAACTCGCCCTTTGGAAAGAAGCCTGCACGTTGTGCCTTTCAGCTCTAGGGCAATGTAGCACACCCAGAGCAGAAGTTCTACTTCAGCCAGATCAGGCCTGCAGAGAAACTCCGTTTCACAGGCCTTTGTAAGAGAGGTTGCCGGTAGGCTGTAAGAGCACTGTGCAGATAGAGTTGTTTCTTAGCTTCCCAAAGAGCTGGAAGCAAGATGCTTTGTGGCCCAATTCGCCCTTTGGAAAGAAGCCTGCACGTTGTGTCTTTCAGCTCTAGGGCAATGTAGCACACGCAGAGCAGAAGTTCTACTTCAGCCAGATCAGGCCTGCAAAGAAACTGCGTTTCACAGGCCTTTGTAAGAGATGTTCCATGTAGGCTGTAAGAGCACTGTGCAGAGCGAGTTGTTTCTTAGCTTCCCAAAGAGCTGGAAGCAAGATTCATTGGAGCCCAAATCGTCCTTTGGAAAGAAGCCTGCACGTTGTGCCTTTCCGCTCTAGGGCAATGTAGCACACCCAGAGCAGAAGTTCTACTTCAGCCAGATCAGGCCTGCCAAGAAACTGCGTTTCACAGGCCTTTGTTAGAGATGTTCCCGGTAGGCTGTAAGAGCACTGTGCAGAGCGAGTTGTTTCTTAGCTTCCCAAAGAGCTGGAAGCAAGATGCTTTGGGGCCCAACTCGCCCTTGGAAAGAAGCCTGCACGTTGTGCCTTTCGGCTCTAGGGCAATGTAGCAGACCCAGAGCAGAAGTTCTACTTCAGCCAGATCAGGCCTGCAAAGAAACTGCATTTCACAGGCCTTAGTTAGTGATGTTCCGGTAGGCTGTAAGAGCACTGTGCAGAGCGAGTTGTTTCTTAGCTTCCCAAAGAGCTGGAAGCAAGATTCATTGGGGCCCAACTCGCCCTTTGGAAAGAAGCCTGCACGTTGTGCCTTTCAGCTCTAGGGCAATGTAGCACACGCAGAGCAGAAGTTCTACTTCAGCCAGATCAGGCCTGCAAAGAAACTGCGTTTCACAGGCCTTTGTAAGAGATGTTACCGGTAGGCTGTAAGAGCACTGTGCAGAGCGAGTTGTTTGTTAGCTTCCCAAAGAGCTGGAAGCAAGATGCTTTGGGGCATAACTCGCCCTTTGGAAAGAAGACTGCACGTTGTGCCTTTCAACTCTTGGGCAATGTAGCACACCCAGAGCAGAAGTTCTACTTCAGCCAGATCAGGCCTGCAAAGAAACTCCGTTTCACAGGCCTTTGTAAGAGATGTTGCCGGTAGGCTGTAAGAGCACTGTGCAGAGCGAGTTGTTTCTTAGCTTTCCAAAGAGCTGGAAGCAAGATGCTTTGGGGCCCAACTCGCCCTATGGAAAGAAGCCTGCACATTGTGCCTATCAGCTCTAGGGCAATGTAGCACACGCAGAGCAGAAGTTCGACTTCAGCCAGATCAGGCCTGCAAAGAAACTGCGTTTCACAGGCCTTCGTAAGAGATGTTCCCGGTAGGCTGTAAGAGCACTGTGCAGAGCGAGTTGTTTCTTAGCTTCCCAAAGAGCTGGAAGCAAGATGCTTTGTTGCCCAACTCGCCCTTGGAAAGAAGCCTGCACGTTGTGCCTTTCGGCTCTAGGGCAATGTAGCACACCCAGAGCAGAAGTTCTACTTGAGCCAGATCAGGCCTGCAAAGAAACTGCTTTTCACAGGCCTTTGTAAGTCGTGTTCCGGTAGGCTGTAAGAGCACTGTGCAGAGCGAGTTGTTTCTTAGCTTCCCAAAGAGCTGGAAGCAAGATGCTTTGGGACCCATCTCGCCCTTTGGATACAAGCCTGCACGTTGTGCCTTTCAGCTCTAGGGCAATGTAGCACACGCAGAGCCGAAGTTCTACTTCAGCCCGATCAGGCCTGCAAAGAAACTGCGTTTCACAGGCCTTTGTAAGAGATGTTCCCGGTAGGCTGTAAGAGCACTGTGCAGAGCGAGTTGTTTCTTAGCTTCCCACAGAGCTGGAAGCAAGATGCTTTGGGGCCCAACTCACCCTTGGAAAGAAGCCTGCACGTTGTGCCTTTCGGCTCTAGGGCAATGTAGCACACCCAGAGCAGTAGTTCTCCTTCAGCCAGATCAGGCCTGCAAAGAAACTGCATTTCACAGGCCTTAGTAAGTGATGTTCCGGTAGGCTGTAAGAGCACTGTGCAGAGCGAGTTGTTTCTTAGCTTCCCAAAGAGCTGGAAGCAAGATGCTTTGGGGCCCAACTCGCCCTTTGGAAAGAAGCCTGCACGTTGTGCCTTTCAGCTCTAAGGCAATGTAGCACACGCAGAGCAGAAGTTCTACTTCAGCCAGATCAGGCCTGCAAAGAAAGTGCGTTTCACATGCCTTTGTAAGAGATGTTCCCGGTAGGCTGTAAGAGCACTGTGCAGAGCGAGTTGTTTCTTAGCTTCCCAAAGAGCTGGAAGCAAGATGCTTTGGGGCATAACTCGCCCTTTGGAAAGAAGCCTGCACGTTGTGCCTTTCAGCTCTAGGGCAATGTAGCACACCCAGAGCAGAAGTTCTACTTCAGCCAGATCAGGCCTGCAGAGAAACTCCGTTTCACAGGCCTTTGTAAGAGAGGTTGACGGTAGGCTGTAAGAGCACTGTGCAGATCGAGTTGTTTCTTAGCTTCCCAAAGAGCTGGAAGCAAGATGCTTTGGGGCCCAATTCGCCCTTTGGAAAGAAGCCTGCACGTTGTGCCTTTCAGCTCTAGGGCAATGTAGCACACGCAGAGCAGAAGTTCTACTTCAGCCAGATCAGGCCTGCAAAGAAACTGCGTTTCACAGGCCTTTGTAAGAGATGTTCCATGTAGGCTGTAAGAGCACTGTGCAGAGCGAGTTGTTTCTTAGCTTCCCAAAGAGCTGGAAGCAAGATTCATTGGGGCCCAACTCGCCCTATGGAAAGAAGCCTGCACATTGTGCCTTTCAGCTCTAGGGCAATGTAGCACACGCAGAGCAGAAGTTCTACTTCAGCCAGATCAGGCCTGCAAAGAAACTGCGTTTCACAGGCCTTCGTAAGAGATGTTCCCGGGAGGCTGTAAGAGCACTGTGCAGAGCGAGTTGTTTCTTAGCTTCCCAAAGAGCTGGAAGCAAGATTCATTGGGGCCCAACTCGCCCTTTGGAAAGAAGCCTGCATGTTGTGCCTTTCCGCTCTAGGGCAATGTAGCACACGCAGAGCAGAAGTTCTACTTCAGCCAGATCAGGCCTGCCAAGAAACAGCGTTTCACAGGCCTTTGTAAGAGATGTTCCCGGTAGGCTGTAAGAGCACTGTGCAGAGCGAGTTGTTTCTTAGCTTCCCACAGAGCTGGAAGCAAGATGCTTTCGGGCCCAACTCACCCTTGGAAAGAAGCCTGCACGTTGCGCCTTTCAGCTCTAGGGCAATGTAGCACACCCAGAGCAGAAGTTCTACTTCAGCCAGATCAGGCCTGCAAAGAAACTGCTTTTCACAGGCCTTTGTAAGTCGTGTTCCGGTAGGCTGTAAGAGCACTGTGCAGAGCGAGTTGTTTCTTAGCTTCCCAAAGAGCTAGAAGCAAGATGCTTTGGGACCCATCTCGCCCTTTGGATACAAGCCTGCACGTTGTGCCTTTCAGCTCTAGGGCAATGTAGCACACGCAGAGCCGAAGTTCTACTTCAGCCAGATCAGGCCTGCAAAGAAACTGCGTTTCACAGGCCTTTGTAAGAGATGTTCCCGGTAGGCTGTAAGAGCACTGTGCAGAGCGAGTTGTTTCTTAGCTTCCCAAAGAGCTGGAAGCAAGATTCCTTGGGACCCAACACGCCCTTTGGAAAGAAGCCTGCACGTTGTGCCTTCAGCTCTAGGGCAATGTAGCACACGCAGCGCAGAAGTTCTACTTCAGCCAGATCAGGCCTGCAAAGAAACTGCGTTTCACAGGCCTTTGTAAGAGATGTTCCCAGTAGGCTGTAAGAGCACTGTGCAGAGCGAGTTGTTTCTTAGCTTCCCGAAGAGCTGGAAGCAAGATGCTTTGGGGCCCAAGTCGCCCTTTGGAAAGAAGCCTGCACGTTGTGCCTTTCATCTCTAGGGCAATGTAGCGCACCCAGAGCAGAAGTTCTACTTCAGCCAGATCAGGCCTGCAAGGAAACTGCATTTCACAGGCCTTAGTAAGTGATGTTCCGGTAGGCTGTAAGAGCACTGTGCAGAGCGAGTTG
Source organism: Equus caballus (assembly GCF_041296265.1). Lineage (NCBI taxonomy): Eukaryota > Metazoa > Chordata > Mammalia > Perissodactyla > Equidae > Equus > Equus caballus. The sequence continues at coordinate 49,188,556 of NC_091688.1, read as the reverse complement.
TTTCTTAGCTGCCCAAAGAGCTGGAAGCAACATTCATTGGGGCCCAACACGCCCTTTGGAAAGAAGCCTGCACGTTGTGCCTTTCGGCTCTAGGGCAATGTAGCACACCCAGAGCAGAAGTTCTACTTCAGCCAGATCAGGCCTGCAGAGAAACTGGGTTTCACAGGCCTTTGTAAGAGATGTTCCCGGTAGGCTGTAAGAGCACTGTGCAGAGCGAGTTGTTTCTTAGCTTCCCAAAGAGCTGGAAGTAAGATGCTTTGGGGCCCAACTCGCCCTTGGAAAGAAGCCTGCACGTTGTGCCTTTCGGCTCTAGGGCAATGTAGCAGACCCAGAGCAGAAGTTCTACTTCAGCCAGATCAGGCCTGCAAAGAAACTGCATATCACAGGCCTTAGTTAGTGATGTTCCGGTAGGCTGTAGGAGCACTGTGCAGAGCGAGTTGTTTCTTAGCTTCCCAAAGAGCTGGAAGCAAGATTCATTGGGGCCCAACTCGCCCTTTGGAAAGAAGCCTGCACGTTGTGCCTTTCAGCTCTAGGGCAATGTAGCACACGCAGAGCAGAAGTTCTACTTCAGCCAGAGCAGGCCTGCAAAGAAACTGCGTTTCCCAGGCCTTTGTAAGAGATGTTCCCGGTAGGCTGTAAGAGCACTGTGCAGAGCGAGTTGTTTCTTAGCTTCCCAAAGAGCTGGAAGCAAGATGCTTTGGGGCATAACTCGCCCTTTGGAAAGAAGCCTGCACGTTGTGCCTTTCAGCTCTTGGGCAATGTAGCACACCCAGAGCAGAAGTTCTACTTCAGCCAGATCAGGCCTGCAAAGAAACTCCGTTTCACAGGCCTTTGTAAGAGATGTTGCCGGTAGGCTGTAAGAGCACTGTGCAGAGCGAGTTGTTTCTTAGCTTTCCAAAGAGCTGGAAGCAAGATGCTTTGGGGTCCAACTCGCCCTTTGGAAAGAAGCCTGCACACTGTGCCTTTCAACTCTAGGGCAATGTAGCACACGCAGAGCAGAAGTTCTACTTCAGCCAGATCAGGCCTGCAAAGAAACTGCGTTTCACAGGCCTTCGTAGGAGATGTTCCCGGTAGGCTGTAAGAGCACTGTGCAGAGCGAGTTGTTTCTTAGCTTCCCAAAGAGCTGGTAGCAAGATTCATTGGGGCCCAACTCGCCTTTTGGAAAGAAGCCTGCATGTTGTGCCTTTCCGCTCTAGGGCAATGTAGCACACGCAGAGCAGAAGTTCTACTTCAGCCAGATCAGGCCTGCCAAGAAACAGCGTTTCACAGGCCTTTGTAAGAGATGCTCCCGGTAGGCTGTAAGAGCACTGTGCAGAGCGAGTTGTTTCTTAGCTTCCCACAGAGCTGGAAGCAAGATGCTTTAGGGCCCAACTCACCCTTGGAAAGAAGCCTGCACCTTGCGCCTTTCAGCTCTAGGGCAATGTAGCACACCCAGAGCAGAAGTTCTACTTCAGCCAGATCAGGCCTGCAAAGAAACTGCGTTTCACAGGCCTTTGTAAGAGATGTTCCCGGTAGGCTGTAAGAGCACTGTGCAGAGCGAGTTGTTTCTTACCTTCCCAAAGAGCTGTAAGCAAGACGCATTGGGGCCCAACTCGCCCTTTGGAAAGAGGCCTGCACGTTGTGCCTTTCAGCTCTAGGGCAATGTAGCACACCCAGAGCAGAAGTTCTACTTCAGCCAGATCAGGCCTGCAAAGAAACTGCTTTTCACAGGCCTCTGTAAGTCGTGTTCCGGTAGGCTGTAAGAGCACTGTGCAGAGCGAGTTGTTTCTTAGCTTCCCAAAGAGCTGGAAGCAAGATGCTTTGGGGCCCAACTCGCCCTTTGGAAAGAAGCCTGCACATTGTGCCTTTCAGCTCTAAGGCAATGTAGCACACGCAGAGCAGAAGTTCTACTTCAGCCAGATCAGGCCTGCAAAGAAAGTGCGTTTCACATGCCTTTGTAAGAGATGTTCCCGGTAGGCTGTAAGAGCACTGTGCAGAGCGAGTTGTTTCTTAGCTTCCCAAAGAGCTGGAAGCAAGATGCTTTGGGGCATAACTCGCCCTTTGGAAGGAAGCCTGCACGTTGTGCCTTTCAGCTCTAGGGCAATGTAGCACACCCAGAGCAGAAGTTCTACTTCAGCCAGATCAGGCCTGCAAAGAAACTGCGTTTCACAGGCCTTCGTAAGAGATGTTCCCGGGAGGCTGTAAGAGCACTGTGCAGAGCGAGTTGTTTGTTAGCTTCCCAAAGAGCTGGAAGCAAGATGCTTTGGGGCATAACTCGCCCTTTGGAAAGAAGACTGCACGTTGTGCCTTTCAACTCTTGGGCAATGTAGCACACCCAGAGCAGAAGTTCTACTTCAGCCAGATCAGGCCTGCAAAGAAACTCCGTTTCACAGGCCTTTGTAAGAGATGTTGCCGGTAGGCTGTAAGAGCACTGTGCAGAGCGAGTTGTTTCTTAGCTTTCCAAAGAGCTGGAAGCAAGATGCTTTGGGGCCCAACTCGCCCTATGGAAAGAAGCCTGCACATTGTGCCTATCAGCTCTAGGGCAATGTAGCACACGCAGAGCAGAAGTTCGACTTCAGCCAGATCAGGCCTGCAAAGAAACTGCGTTTCACAGGCCTTCGTAAGAGATGTTCCCGGTAGGCTGTAAGAGCACTGTGCAGAGCGAGTTGTTTCTTAGCTTCCCAAAGAGCTGGAAGCAAGATGCTTTGTTGCCCAACTCGCCCTTGGAAAGAAGCCTGCACGTTGTGCCTTTCGGCTCTAGGGCAATGTAGCACACCCAGAGCAGAAGTTCTACTTGAGCCAGATCAGGCCTGCAAAGAAACTGCTTTTCACAGGCCTTTGTAAGTCGTGTTCCGGTAGGCTGTAAGAGCACTGTGCAGAGCGAGTTGTTTCTTAGCTTCCCAAAGAGCTGGAAGCAAGATGCTTTGGGACCCATCTCGCCCTTTGGATACAAGCCTGCACGTTGTGCCTTTCAGCTCTAGGGCAATGTAGCACACGCAGAGCCGAAGTTCTACTTCAGCCAGATCAGGCCTGCAAAGAAACTGCGTTTCACAGGCCTTTGTAAGAGATGTTCCCGGTAGGCTGTAAGAGCACTGTGCAGAGCGAGTTGTTTCTTAGCTTCCCACAGAGCTGGAAGCAAGATGCTTTGGGGCCCAACTCACCCTTGGAAAGAAGCCTGCACGTTGTGCCTTTCGGCTCTAGGGCAATGTAGCACACCCAGAGCAGTAGTTCTCCTTCAGCCAGATCAGGCCTGCAAAGAAACTGCATTTCACAGGCCTTAGTAAGTGATGTTCCGGTAGGCTGTAAGAGCACTGTGCAGAGCGAGTTGTTTCTTAGCTTCCCAAAGAGCTGGAAGCAAGATGCTTTGGGGCCCAACTCGCCCTTTGGAAAGAAGCCTGCACGTTGTGCCTTTCAGCTCTAAGGCAATGTAGCACACGCAGAGCAGAAGTTCTACTTCAGCCAGATCAGGCCTGCAAAGAAAGTGCGTTTCACATGCCTTTGTAAGAGATGTTCCCGGTAGGCTGTAAGAGCACTGTGCAGAGCGAGTTGTTTCTTAGCTTCCCAAAGAGCTGGAAGCAAGATGCTTTGGGGCATAACTCGCCCTTTGGAAAGAAGCCTGCACGTTGTGCCTTTCAGCTCTAGGGCAATGTAGCACACCCAGAGCAGAAGTTCTACTTCAGCCAGATCAGGCCTGCAGAGAAACTCCGTTTCACAGGCCTTTGTAAGAGAGGTTGACGGTAGGCTGTAAGAGCACTGTGCAGATCGAGTTGTTTCTTAGCTTCCCAAAGAGCTGGAAGCAAGATGCTTTGGGGCCCAATTCGCCCTTTGGAAAGAAGCCTGCACGTTGTGCCTTTCAGCTCTAGGGCAATGTAGCACACGCAGAGCAGAAGTTCTACTTCAGCCAGATCAGGCCTGCAAAGAAACTGCGTTTCACAGGCCTTTGTAAGAGATGTTCCATGTAGGCTGTAAGAGCACTGTGCAGAGCGAGTTGTTTCTTAGCTTCCCAAAGAGCTGGAAGCAAGATTCATTGGGGCCCAACTCGCCCTATGGAAAGAAGCCTGCACATTGTGCCTTTCAGCTCTAGGGCAATGTAGCACACGCAGAGCAGAAGTTCTACTTCAGCCAGATCAGGCCTGCAAAGAAACTGCGTTTCACAGGCCTTCGTAAGAGATGTTCCCGGGAGGCTGTAAGAGCACTGTGCAGAGCGAGTTGTTTCTTAGCTTCCCAAAGAGCTGGAAGCAAGATTCATTGGGGCCCAACTCGCCTTTTGGAAAGAAGCCTGCATGTTGTGCCTTTCCGCTCTAGGGCAATGTAGCACACGCAGAGCAGAAGTTCTACTTCAGCCAGATCAGGCCTGCCAAGAAACAGCGTTTCACAGGCCTTTGTAAGAGATGTTCCCGGTAGGCTGTAAGAGCACTGTGCAGAGCGAGTTGTTTCTTAGCTTCCCACAGAGCTGGAAGCAAGATGCTTTCGGGCCCAACTCACCCTTGGAAAGAAGCCTGCACGTTGCGCCTTTCAGCTCTAGGGCAATGTAGCACACCCAGAGCAGAAGTTCTACTTCAGCCAGATCAGGCCTGCAAAGAAACTGCTTTTCACAGGCCTTTGTAAGTCGTGTTCCGGTAGGCTGTAAGAGCACTGTGCAGAGCGAGTTGTTTCTTAGCTTCCCAAAGAGCTAGAAGCAAGATGCTTTGGGACCCATCTCGCCCTTTGGATACAAGCCTGCACGTTGTGCCTTTCAGCTCTAGGGCAATGTAGCACACGCAGAGCCGAAGTTCTACTTCAGCCAGATCAGGCCTGCAAAGAAACTGCGTTTCACAGGCCTTTGTAAGAGATGTTCCCGGTAGGCTGTAAGAGCACTGTGCAGAGCGAGTTGTTTCTTAGCTTCCCAAAGAGCTGGAAGCAAGATTCCTTGGGACCCAACACGCCCTTTGGAAAGAAGCCTGCACGTTGTGCCTTCAGCTCTAGGGCAATGTAGCACACGCAGCGCAGAAGTTCTACTTCAGCCAGATCAGGCCTGCAAAGAAACTGCGTTTCACAGGCCTTTGTAAGAGATGTTCCCAGTAGGCTGTAAGAGCACTGTGCAGAGCGAGTTGTTTCTTAGCTTCCCGAAGAGCTGGAAGCAATATGCTTTGGGGCCCAACTCGCCCTTTGGAAAGAAGCCTGCACGTTGTGCCTTTCATCTCTAGGGCAATGTAGCGCACCCAGAGCAGAAGTTCTACTTCAGCCAGATCAGGCCTGCAAGGAAACTGCATTTCACAGGCCTTAGTAAGTGATGTTCCGGTAGGCTGTAAGAGCACTGTGCAGAGCGAGTTGTTTCTTAGCTGCCCAAAGAGCTGGAAGCAACATTCATTGGGGCCCAACACGCCCTTTGGAAAGAAGCCTGCACGTTGTGCCTTTCGGCTCTAGGGCAATGTAGCACACCCAGAGCAGAAGTTCTACTTCAGCCAGATCAGGCCTGCAGAGAAACTGGGTTTCACAGGCCTTTGTAAGAGATGTTCCCGGTAGGCTGTAAGAGCACTGTGCAGAGCGAGTTGTTTCTTAGCTTCCCAAAGAGCTGGAAGTAAGATGCTTTGGGGCCCAACTCGCCCTTGGAAAGAAGCCTGCACGTTGTGCCTTTCGGCTCTAGGGCAATGTAGCAGACCCAGAGCAGAAGTTCTACTTCAGCCAGATCAGGCCTGCAAAGAAACTGCATATCACAGGCCTTAGTTAGTGATGTTCCGGTAGGCTGTAGGAGCACTGTGCAGAGCGAGTTGTTTCTTAGCTTCCCAAAGAGCTGGAAGCAAGATTCATTGGGGCCCAACTCGCCCTTTGGAAAGAAGCCTGCACGTTGTGCCTTTCAGCTCTAGGGCAATGTAGCACACGCAGAGCAGAAGTTCTACTTCAGCCAGAGCAGGCCTGCAAAGAAACTGCGTTTCCCAGGCCTTTGTAAGAGATGTTCCCGGTAGGCTGTAAGAGCACTGTGCAGAGCGAGTTGTTTCTTAGCTTCCCAAAGAGCTGGAAGCAAGATGCTTTGGGGCATAACTCGCCCTTTGGAAAGAAGCCTGCACGTTGTGCCTTTCAGCTCTTGGGCAATGTAGCACACCCAGAGCAGAAGTTCTACTTCAGCCAGATCAGGCCTGCAAAGAAACTCCGTTTCACAGGCCTTTGTAAGAGATGTTGCCGGTAGGCTGTAAGAGCACTGTGCAGAGCGAGTTGTTTCTTAGCTTTCCAAAGAGCTGGAAGCAAGATGCTTTGGGGTCCAACTCGCCCTTTGGAAAGAAGCCTGCACACTGTGCCTTTCAACTCTAGGGCAATGTAGCACACGCAGAGCAGAAGTTCTACTTCAGCCAGATCAGGCCTGCAAAGAAACTGCGTTTCACAGGCCTTCGTAGGAGATGTTCCCGGTAGGCTGTAAGAGCACTGTGCAGAGCGAGTTGTTTCTTAGCTTCCCAAAGAGCTGGTAGCAAGATTCATTGGGGCCCAACTCGCCTTTTGGAAAGAAGCCTGCATGTTGTGCCTTTCCGCTCTAGGGCAATGTAGCACACGCAGAGCAGAAGTTCTACTTCAGCCAGATCAGGCCTGCCAAGAAACAGCGTTTCACAGGCCTTTGTAAGAGATGCTCCCGGTAGGCTGTAAGAGCACTGTGCAGAGCGAGTTGTTTCTTAGCTTCCCACAGAGCTGGAAGCAAGATGCTTTAGGGCCCAACTCACCCTTGGAAAGAAGCCTGCACCTTGCGCCTTTCAGCTCTAGGGCAATGTAGCACACCCAGAGCAGAAGTTCTACTTCAGCCAGATCAGGCCTGCAAAGAAACTGCGTTTCACAGGCCTTTGTAAGAGATGTTCCCGGTAGGCTGTAAGAGCACTGTGCAGAGCGAGTTGTTTCTTACCTTCCCAAAGAGCTGTAAGCAAGACGCATTGGGGCCCAACTCGCCCTTTGGAAAGAGGCCTGCACGTTGTGCCTTTCAGCTCTAGGGCAATGTAGCACACCCAGAGCAGAAGTTCTACTTCAGCCAGATCAGGCCTGCAAAGAAACTGCTTTTCACAGGCCTCTGTAAGTCGTGTTCCGGTAGGCTGTAAGAGCACTGTGCAGAGCGAGTTGTTTCTTAGCTTCCCAAAGAGCTGGAAGCAAGATGCTTTGGGGCCCAACTCGCCCTTTGGAAAGAAGCCTGCACATTGTGCCTTTCAGCTCTAAGGCAATGTAGCACACGCAGAGCAGAAGTTCTACTTCAGCCAGATCAGGCCTGCAAAGAAAGTGCGTTTCACATGCCTTTGTAAGAGATGTTCCCGGTAGGCTGTAAGAGCACTGTGCAGAGCGAGTTGTTTCTTAGCTTCCCAAAGAGCTGGAAGCAAGATGCTTTGGGGCATAACTCGCCCTTTGGAAGGAAGCCTGCACGTTGTGCCTTTCAGCTCTAGGGCAATGTAGCACACCCAGAGCAGAAGTTCTACTTCAGCCAGATCAGGCCTGCAAAGAAACTGCGTTTCACAGGCCTTCGTAAGAGATGTTCCCGGGAGGCTGTAAGAGCACTCTGCAGAGCGAGTTGTTTCTTAGCTTCCCAAAGAGCTGGAAGCAAGATTCATTGGGGCCCAACTCGCCCTTTGGAAAGAAGCCTGCATGTTGTGCCTTTCCGCTCTAGGGTAATGTAGCACACGCAGAGCAGAAGTTCTACTTCAGCCAGATGAGGCCTGCCAAGAAACAGCGTTTCACAGGCCTTTGTAAGAGATGTTCCCGGTAGGCTGTAAGAGCACTGTGCAGAGCGAGTTGTTTCTTAGCTTCCCACAGAGCTGGAAGCAAGATGCTTTCGGGCCCAACTCACCCTTGGAAAGAAGCCTGCACGTTGCGCCTTTCAGCTCTAGGGCAATGTAGCACACCCAGAGCAGAAGTTCTACTTCAGCCAGATCAGGCCTGCAAAGAAACTGCTTTTCACAGGCCTTTGTAAGTCGTGTTCCGGTAGGCTGTAAGAGCACTGTGCAGAGCGAGTTGTTTCTTAGCTTCCCAAAGAGCTGGAAGCAAGATGCTTTGGGACCCATCTCGCCCTTTGGATACAAGCCTGCACGTTGTGCCTTTCAGCTCTAGGGCAATGTAGCACACGCAGAGCCGAAGTTCTACTTCAGCCAGATCAGGCCTGCAAAGAAACTGCGTTTCACAGGCCTTTGTAAGAGATGTTCCCGGTAGGCTGTAAGAGCACTGTGCAGAGCGAGTTGTTTCTTAGCTTCCCAAAGAGCTGGAAGCAAGATTCCTTGGGACCCAACACGCCCTTTGGAAAGAAGCCTGCACGTTGTGCCTTCAGCTCTAGGGCAATGTAGCACACGCAGCGCAGAAGTTCTACTTCAGCCAGATCAGGCCTGCAAAGAAACTGCGTTTCACAGGCCTTTGTAAGAGATGTTCCCAGTAGGCTGTAAGAGCACTGTGCAGAGCGAGTTGTTTCTTAGCTTCCCGAAGAGCTGGAAGCAAGATGCTTTGGGGCCCAAGTCGCCCTTTGGAAAGAAGCCTGCACGTTGTGCCTTTCATCTCCAGGGCAATGTAGCGCACCCAGAGCAGAAGTTCTACTTCAGCCAGATCAGGCCTGCAAAGAAACTGCGTTTCACAGGCCTTTGTAAGAGATGTTCCCGGTAGGCTGTAAGAGCACTGTGCAGAGCGAGTTGTTTGTTAGCTTCCCAAAGAGCTGGAAGCAAGATGCTTTGGGGCATAACTCACCCTTTGGAAAGAAGCCTGCACGTTGTGCCTTTCACCTCTAGGGCAATGTAGCACACCCAGAGCAGAAGTTCTACTTCAGCCAGATCAGGCCTGCAAAGAAACTCCGTTTCACAGGCCTTTGTAAGAGATGTTGCCGGTATGCTGTAAGAGCACTGTGCAGAGCGAGTTGTTTCTTAGCTTCCCAAAGAGCTGGAAGCAAGATGCTTTGGGGCCCAACTCGCCCTTTGGAAAGAAGCCTGCACGTTGTGCCTTTCAGCTCTAAGGCAATGTAGCACACGCAGAGCAGAAGTTCTACTTCAGCCAGATCAGGCCTGCAAAGAAAGTGCGTTTCACATGCCTTTGTAAGAGATGTTCCCGGTAGGCTGTAAGAGCACTGTGCAGAGCGAGTTGTTTCTTAGCTTCCCAAAGAGCTGGAAGCAAGATGCTTTGGGGCATAACTCGCCCTTTGGAAAGAAGCCTGCACGTTGTGCCTTTCAGCTCTAGGGCAATGTAGCACACCCAGAGCAGAAGTTCTACTTCAGCCAGATCAGGCCTGCAGAGAAACTCCGTTTCACAGGCCTTTGTAAGAGAGGTTGACGGTAGGCTGTAAGAGCACTGTGCAGATCGAGTTGTTTCTTAGCTTCCCAAAGAGCTGGAAGCAAGATGCTTTGGGGCCCAATTCGCCCTTTGGAAAGAAGCCTGCACGTTGTGCCTTTCAACTCTAGGGCAATGTAGCACACGCAGAGCAGAAGTTCTACTTCAGCGAGATCAGGCCTGCAAAGAAACTGCGTTTCACAGGCCTTTGTAAGAGATGTTCCATGTAGGCTGTAAGAGCACTGTGCAGAGCGAGTTGTTTCTTAGCTTCCCAAAGAGCTGGAAGCAAGATTCATTGGGGCCCAACTCGCCCTATGGAAAGAAGCCTGCACATTGTGCCTTTCAGCTCTAGGGCAATGTAGCACACGCAGAGCAGAAGTTCTACTTCAGCCAGATCAGGCCTGCAAAGAAACTGCGTTTCACAGGCCTCCGTAAGAGATGTTCCCGGGAGGCTGTAAGAGCACTCTGCAGAGCGAGTTGTTTCTTAGCTTCCCAAAGAGCTGGAAGCAAGATTCATTGGGGCCCAACTCGCCCTTTGGAAAGAAGCCTGCATGTTGTGCCTTTCCGCTCTAGGGCAATGTAGCACACGCAGAGCAGAAGTTCTACTTCAGCCAGATCAGGCCTGCCAAGAAACAGCGTTTCACAGGCCTTTGTAAGAGATGTTCCCGGTAGGCTGTAAGAGCACTGTGCAGAGCGAGTTGTTTCTTAGCTTCCCACAGAGCTGGAAGCAAGATGCTTTCGGGCCCAACTCACCCTTGGAAAGAAGCCTGCACGTTGCGCCTTTCAGCTCTAGGGCAATGTAGCACACCCAGAGCAGAAGTTCTACTTCAGCCAGATCAGGCCTGCAAAGAAACTGCTTTTCACAGGCCTTTGTAAGTCGTGTTCCGGTAGGCTGTAAGAGCACTGTGCAGAGCGAGTTGTTTCTTAGCTTCCCAAAGAGCTGGAAGCAAGATGCTTTGGGACCCATCTCGCCCTTTGGATACAAGCCTGCACGTTGTGCCTTTCAGCTCTAGGGCAATGTAGCACACGCAGAGCCGAAGTTCTACTTCAGCCAGATCAGGCCTGCAAAGAAACTGCGTTTCACAGGCCTTTGTAAGAGATGTTCCCGGTAGGCTGTAAGAGCACTGTGCAGAGCGAGTTGTTTCTTAGCTTCCCAAAGAGCTGGAAGCAAGATTCCTTGGGACCCAACACGCCCTTTGGAAAGAAGCCTGCACGTTGTGCCTTCAGCTCTAGGGCAATGTAGCACACGCAGCGCAGAAGTTCTACTTCAGCCAGATCAGGCCTGCAAAGAAACTGCGTTTCACAGGCCTTTGTAAGAGATGTTCCCAGTAGGCTGTAAGAGCACTGTGCAGAGCGAGTTGTTTCTTAGCTTCCCGAAGAGCTGGAAGCAAGATGCTTTGGGGCCCAAGTCGCCCTTTGGAAAGAAGCCTGCACGTTGTGCCTTTCATCTCTAGGGCAATGTAGCGCACCCAGAGCAGAAGTTCTACTTCAGCCAGATAAGGCCTGCAAGGAAACTGCATTTCACAGGCCTTAGTAAGTGATGTTCCGGTAGGCTGTAAGAGCACTGTGCAGAGCGAGTTGTTTCTTAGCTTCCCAAAGAGCTGGTAGCAAGATTCATTGGGGCCCAACTCGCCTTTTGGAAAGAAGCCTGCATGTTGTGCCTTTCCGCTCTAGGGCAATGTAGCACACGCAGAGCAGTAGTTCTACTTCAGCCAGATCAGGCCTGCCAAGAAACAGCGTTTCACAGGCCTTTGTAAGAGATGTTCCCGGTAGGCTGTAAGAGCACTGTGCAGAGCGAGTTGTTTCTTAGCTTCCCACAGAGCTGGAAGCAAGATGCTTTCGGGCCCAACTCACCCTTGGAAAGAAGCCTGCACGTTGCGCCTTTCAGCTCTAGGGCAATGTAGCACACCCAGAGCAGAAGTTCTACTTCAGCCAGATCAGGCCTGCAAAGAAACTGCTTTTCACAGGCCTTTGTAAGTCGTGTTCCGGTAGGCTGTAAGAGCACTGTGCAGAGCGAGTTGTTTCTTAGCTTCCCAAAGAGCTGGAAGCAAGATGCTTTGGGACCCATCTCGCCCTTTGGATACAAGCCTGCACGTTGTGCCTTTCAGCTCTAGGGCAATGTAGCACACGCAGAGCCGAAGTTCTACTTCAGCCAGATCAGGCCTGCAAAGAAACTGCGTTTCACAGGCCTTTGTAAGAGATGTTCCCAGTAGGCTGTGAGAGCACTGTGCAGAGCGAGTTGTTTCTTAGCTTCCCGAAGAGCTGGAAGCAAGATGCTTTGGGGCCCAACTCGCCCTTTGGAAAGAAGCCTGCACGTTGTGCCTTTCATCTCTAGGGCAATGTAGCGCACCCAGAGCAGAAGTTCTACTTCAGCCAGATCAGGCCTGCAAAGAAACTGCATTTCACAGGCCTTAGTAAGTGATGTTCCGGTAGGCTGTAAGAGCACTGTGCAGAGCGAGTTGTTTCTTAGCTTCCCAAAGAGCTGGAAGCAACATTCATTGGGGCCCAACACGCCCTTTGGAAAGAAGCCTGCACGTTGTGCCTTTCAGCTCTAGGGCAATGTAGCACACGCAGAGCAGAAGTTCTACTTCAGCCAGATCAGGCCTGCAAAGAAACTTCGTTTCACAGGCCTTTGTAAGAGATGTTCCCTGTAGGCTGTAAGAGCACTGTGCAGAGCGAGTTGTTTGTTAGCTTCCCAAAGAGCTGGAAGCAAGATGCTTTGGGGCATAACTCACCCTTTGGAAAGAAGCCTGCACGTTGTGCCTTTCAGCTCTAGGGCAATGTAGCACACCCAGAGCAGAAGTTCTACTTCAGCCAGATCAGGCCTGCAAAGAAACTGCTTTTCACAGGCCTTTGTAAGAGATGTTGCCGGTAGGCTGTAAGAGCACTGTGCAGAGCGAGTTGTTTCTTAGCTTCCCAAAGAGCTGGAAGCAAGATGCTTTGGGGCCCAACTCGCCCTTTGGAAAGAAGCCTGCACGTTGTGCCTTTCAGCTCTAGGGCAATGTAGCACACGCAGAGCAGAAGTTCTACTTCAGCCAGATCAGGCCTGCAACGAAACTGCGTTTCACAGGCCTTCGTAAGAGATGTTCCCGGTAGGCTGTAAGAGCACTGTGCAGAGCGAGTTGTTTCTTAGCTTCCCAAAGAGCTGGAAGCAAGATGCTTTGGGGCATAACTTGCCCTTTGGAAAGAAGCCTGCACGTTGTGCCTTTCAGCTCTAGGGCAATGTAGCACACCCAGAGCAGAAGTTCTACTTCAGCCAGATCACGCCTGCAGAGAAACTCCGTTTCACAGGCCTTTGTAAGAGAGGTTGCCGGTAGGCTGTAAGAGCACTGTGCAGAGCGAGTTGTTTCTTAGCTTCCCAAAGAGCTGGAAGCAAGATGCTTTGGGGCCCAACTCGCCCTTGGAAAGAAGCCTGCACGTTGTGCCTTTCGGCTCTAGGGCAATGTAGCACACCCAGAGCAGAAGTTCTACTTCAGCCAGATCAGGCCTGCAAAGAAACTGCTTTTCACAGGCCTCTGTAAGTCGTGTTCCGGTAGGCTGTAAGAGCACTGTGCAGAGCGAGTTGTTTCTTAGCTTCCCAAAGAGCTGGAAGCAAGATGCTTTGGGGCCCAACTCGCCCTTTGGAAAGTAGCCTGCACGTTGTGCCTTTCAGCTCTAAGGCAATGTAGCACACGCAGAGCAGAAGTTCTACTTCAGCCAGATCAGGCCTGCAAAGAAACTGCGTTTCACATGCCTTTGTAAGAGATGTTCCCGGTAGGCTGTAAGAGCACTGTGCAGAGCGAGTTGTTTCTTAGCTTCCCAAAGAGCTGGAAGCAAGATGCTTTGGGGCATAACTCGCCCTTTGGAAAGAAGCCTGCACGTTGTGCCTTTCAGCTCTAGGGCAATGTAGCACACCCAGAGCAGAAGTTCTACTTCAGCCAGATCAGGCCTGCAGAGAAACTCCGTTTCACAGGCCTTTGTAAGAGAGGTTGACGGTAGGCTGTAAGAGCACTGTGCAGATCGAGTTGTTTCTTAGCTTCCCAAAGAGCTGGAAGCAAGATGCTTTGGGGCCCAATTCGCCCTTTGGAAAGAAGCCTGCACGTTGTGCCTTTCAGCTCTAGGGCAATGTAGCACACGCAGAGCAGAAGTTCTACTTCAGCCAGATCAGGCCTGCAAAGAAACTGCGTTTCACAGGCCTTTGTAAGAGATGTTCCATGTAGGCTGTAAGAGCACTGTGCAGAGCGAGTTGTTTCTTAGCTTCCCAAAGAGCTGGAAGCAAGATTCATTGGGGCCCAACTCGCCCTATGGAAAGAAGCCTGCACATTGTGCCTTTCAGCTCTAGGGCAATGTAGCACACGCAGAGCAGAAGTTCTACTTCAGCCAGATCAGGCCTGCAAAGAAACTGCGTTTCACAGGCCTTCGTAAGAGATGTTCCCGGGAGGCTGTAAGAGCACTGTGCAGAGCGAGTTGTTTCTTAGCTTCCCAAAGAGCTGGAAGCAAGATTCATTGGGGCCCAACTCGCCCTTTGGAAAGAAGCCTGCATGTTGTGCCTTTCCGCTCTAGGGCAATGTAGAACACGCAGAGCAGAAGTTCTACTTCAGCCAGATCAGGCCTGCCAAGAAACAGCGTTTCACAGGCCTTTGTAAGAGATGTTCCCGGTAGGCTGTAAGAGCACTGTGCAGAGCGAGTTGTTTCTTAGCTTCCCACAGAGCTGGAAGCAAGATGCTTTCGGGCCCAACTCACCCTTGGAAAGAATCCTGCACATTGCGCCTTTCAGCTCTAGGGCAATGTAGCACACCCAGAGCAGAAGTTCTACTTCAGCCAGATCAGGCCTGCAAAGAAACTGCTTTTCACAGGCCTTTGTAAGTCGTGTTCCGGTAGGCTGTAAGAGCACTGTGCAGAGCGAGTTGTTTCTTAGCTTCCCAAAGAGCTGGAAGCAAGATGCTTTGGGACCCATCTCGCCCTTTGGATACAAGCCTGCACGTTGTGCCTTTCAGCTCTAGGGCAATGTAGCACACGCAGAGCCGAAGTTCTACTTCAGCCAGATCAGGCCTGCAAAGAAACTGCGTTTCACAGGCCTTTGTAAGAGATGTTCCCAGTAGGCTGTAAGAGCACTGTGCAGAGCGAGTTGTTTCTTAGCTTCCCGAAGAGCTGGAAGCAAGATGCTTTGGGGCCCAAGTCGCCCTTTGGAAAGAAGCCTGCACGTTGTGCCTTTCATCTCTAGGGCAATGTAGCGCACCCAGAGCAGAAGTTCTACTTCAGCCAGATCAGGCCTGCAAGGAAACTGCATTTCACAGGCCTTAGTAAGTGATGTTCCGGTAGGCTGTAAGAGCACTGTGCAGAGCGAGTTGTTTCTTAGCTTCCCAAAGAGCTGGTAGCAAGATTCATTGGGGCCCAACTCGCCTTTTGGAAAGAAGCCTGCATGTTGTGCCTTTCCGCTCTAGGGCAATGTAGCACACGCAGAGCAGTAGTTCTACTTCAGCCAGATCAGGCCTGCCAAGAAACAGCGTTTCACAGGCCTTTGTAAGAGATGTTCCCGGTAGGCTGTAAGAGCACTGTGCAGAGCGAGTTGTTTCTTAGCTTCCCACAGAGCTGGAAGCAAGATGCTTTCGGGCCCAACTCACCCTTGGAAAGAAGCCTGCACGTTGCGCCTTTCAGCTCTAGGGCAATGTAGCACACCCAGAGCAGAAGTTCTACTTCAGCCAGATCAGGCCTGCAAAGAAACTGCTTTTCACAGGCCTTTGTAAGTCGTGTTCCGGTAGGCTGTAAGAGCACTGTGCAGAGCGAGTTGTTTCTTAGCTTCCCAAAGAGCTGGAAGCAAGATGCTTTGGGACCCATCTCGCCCTTTGGATACAAGCCTGCACGTTGTGCCTTTCAGCTCTAGGGCAATGTAGCACACGCAGAGCCGAAGTTCTACTTCAGCCAGATCAGGCCTGCAAAGAAACTGCGTTTCACAGGCCTTTGTAAGAGATGTTCCCGGTAGGCTGTAAGAGCACTGTGCAGAGCGAGTTGTTTCTTAGCTTCCCAAAGAGCTGGAAGCAAGATTCCTTGGGACCCAACACGCCCTTTGGAAAGAAGCCTGCACGTTGTGCCTTCAGCTCTAGGGCAATGTAGCACACGCAGCGCAGAAGTTCTACTTCAGCCAGATCAGGCCTGCAAAGAAACTGCGTTTCACAGGCCTTTGTAAGAGATGTTCCCAGTAGGCTGTAAGAGCACTGTGCAGAGCGAGTTGTTTCTTAGCTTCCCGAAGAGCTGGAAGCAAGATGCTTTGGGGCCCAACTCGCCCTTTGGAAAGAAGCCTGCACGTTGTGCCTTTCATCTCTAGGGCAATGTAGCGCACCCAGAGCAGAAGTTCTACTTCAGCCAGATCAGGCCTGCAAAGAAACTGCATTTCACAGGCCTTAGTAAGTGATGTTCCGGTAGGCTGTAAGAGCACTGTGCAGAGCGAGTTGTTTCTTAGCTTCCCAAAGAGCTGGAAGCAACATTCATTGGGGCCCAACACGCCCTTTGGAAAGAAGCCTGCACGTTGTGCCTTTCAGCTCTAGGGCAATGTAGCACACGCAGAGCAGAAGTTCTACTTCAGCCAGATCAGGCCTGCAAAGAAACTTCGTTTCACAGGCCTTTGTAAGAGATGTTCCCTGTAGGCTGTAAGAGCACTGTGCAGAGCGAGTTGTTTGTTAGCTTCCCAAAGAGCTGGAAGCAAGATGCTTTGGGGCATAACTCACCCTTTGGAAAGAAGCCTGCACGTTGTGCCTTTCAGCTCTAGGGCAATGTAGCACACCCAGAGCAGAAGTTCTACTTCAGCCAGATCAGGCCTGCAAAGAAACTCCGTTTCACAGGCCTTTGTAAGAGATGTTGCCGGTAGGCTGTAAGAGCACTGTGCAGAGCGAGTTGTTTCTTAGCTTCCCAAAGAGCTGGAAGCAAGATGCTTTGGGGCCCAACTCGCCCTTTGGAAAGAAGCCTGCACGTTGTGCCTTTCAGCTCTAGGGCAATGTAGCACACGCAGAGCAGAAGTTCTACTTCAGCCAGATCAGGCCTGCAACGAAACTGCGTTTCACAGGCCTTCGTAAGAGATGTTCCCGGTAGGCTGTAAGAGCACTGTGCAGAGCGAGTTGTTTCTTAGCTTCCCAAAGAGCTGGAAGCAAGATGCTTTGGGGCATAACTCGCCCTTTGGAAAGAAGCCTGCACGTTGTGCCTTTCAGCTCTAGGGCAATGTAGCACACGCAGAGCAGAAGTTCTACTTCAGCCAGATCAGGCCTGCAAAGAAACTGCGTTTCACAGGCCTTTGTAAGAGATGTTCCATGTAGGCTGTAAGAGCACTGTGCAGAGCGAGTTGTTTCTTAGCTTCCCAAAGAGCTGGAAGCAAGATTCATTGGGGCCCAACTCGCCCTTTGGAAAGAAGCCTGCACGTTGTGCCTTTCGGCTCTAGGGCAATGTAGCACACCCAGAGCAGAAGTTCTACTTCAGCCAGATCAGGCCTGCAAAGAAACTGCGTTTCACAGGCCTTTGTAAGAGATGTTCCCGGTAGGCTGTAAGAGCACTGTGCAGAGCGAGTTGTTTCTTAGCTTCCCAAAGAGCTGGAAGCAAGATGCTTTGGGGCCCAACTCGCCCTTGGAAAGAAGCCTGCACGTTGTGCCTTTCGGCTCTAGGGCAATGTAGCAGACCCAGAGCAGAAGTTCTACTTCAGCCAGATCAGGCCTGCAAAGAAACTGCATATCACAGACCTTAGTTAGTGATGTTCCGGTAGGCTGTAGGAGCACTGTGCAGAGCGAGTTGTTTCTTAGCTTCCCAAAGAGCTGGAAGCAAGATTCATTGGGGCCCAACTCGCCCTTTGGAAAGAAGCCTGCACGTTGTGCCTTTAAGCTCTAGGGCAATGTAGCACACGCAGAGCAGAAGTTCTACTTCAGCCAGAGCAGGCCTGCAAAGAAACTGCGTTTCACAGGCCTTTGTAAGAGATGTTACCGGTAGGCTGTAAGAGCACTGTGCAGAGCGAGTTGTTTCTTAGCTTCCCAAAGAGCTGGAAGCAAGATGCTTTGGGGCATAACTCGCCCTTTGGAAAGAAGCCTGCACGTTGTGCCTTTCAGCTCTTGGGCAATGTAGCACACCCAGAGCAGAAGTTCTACTTCAGCCAGATCAGGCCTGCAAAGAAACTCCGTTTCACAGGCCTTTGTAAGAGATGTTGCCGGTAGGCTGTAAGAGCACTGTGCAGAGCGAGTTGTTTCTTAGCTTTCCAAAGAGCTGGAAGCAAGATGCTTTGGGGTCCAACTCGCCCTTTGGAAAGAAGCCTGCACATTGTGCCTTTCAACTCTAGGGCAATGTAGCACACGCAGAGCAGAAGTTCTACTTCAGCCAGATCAGGCCTGCAAAGAAACTGCGTTTCACAGGCCTTCGTAGGAGATGTTCCCGGTAGGCTGTAAGAGCACTGTGCAGAGCGGGTTGTTTCTTAGCTTCCCAAAGAGCTGGTAGCAAGATTCATTGGGGCCCAACTCGCCTTTTGGAAAGAAGCCTGCATGTTGTGCCTTTCCGCTCTAGGGCAATGTAGCACACGCAGAGCAGAAGTTCTACTTCAGCCAGATCAGGCCTGCCAAGAAACAGCGTTTCACAGGCCTTTGTAAGAGATGCTCCCGGTAGGCTGTAAGAGCACTGTGCAGAGCGAGTTGTTTCTTAGCTTCCCACAGAGCTGGAAGCAAGATGCTTTAGGGCCCAAATCACACTTGGAAAGAAGCCTGCACCTTGCGCCTTTCAGCTCTAGGGCAATGTAGCACACCCAGAGCAGAAGTTCTACTTCAGCCAGATCAGGCCTGCAAAGAGACTGCGTTTCACAGGCCTTTGTAAGAGATGTTCCCGGTAGGCTGTAAGAGCACTGTGCAGAGCGAGTTGTTTCTTACCTTCCCAAAGAGCTGTAAGCAAGACGCATTGGGGCCCAACTCGCCCTTTGGAAAGAGGCCTGCACGTTGTGCCTTTCAGCTCTAGGGCAATGTAGCACACGCAGAGCAGAAGTTCTACTTCAGCCAGATCAGGCCTGCAAAGAAACTGCGTTTCACAGGCCTTTGTAAGAGATGTTCCCGGTAGGCTGTAAGAGCACTGTGCAGAGCGAGTTTTTTCTTAGCTTCCCAAAGAGCTGGAAGCAAGATGCTTTGGGCCCAACTCGCCCTTGGAAAGAAGCCTGCACGTTGTGCCTTTCGGCTCTAGGGCAATGTAGCACACCCAGAGCAGAAGTTCTACTTCAGCCATATCAGGCCTGCAAAGAAACTGCTTTTCACAGGCCTCTGTAAGTCGTGTTCCGGTAGGCTGTAAGAGCACTGTGCAGAGCGAGTTGTTTCTTAGCTTCCCAAAGAGCTGGAAGCAAGATGCTTTGGGACCCATCTCGCCCTTTGGATACAAGCCTGCACGTTGTGCCTTTCAGCTCTAGGGCAATGTAGCACACGCAGAGCCGAAGTTCTACTTCAGCCAGATCAGGCCTGCAAGGAAACTGCCTTTCACATGCCTTTGTAAGTGATGTTCCGGTAGGCTGTAAGAGCACTGTGCAGAGCGAGTTGTTTCTTAGCTTCCCAAAGAGCTGGAAGCAAGATGCTTTGGGGCCCAACTCGCCCTTTGGAAAGAAGCCTGCACGTTGTGCCTTTCAGCTCTAGGTCAATGTAGCACACGCAGAGCAGAAGTTCTACTTCAGCCAGATCAGGCCTGCAAAGAAACTGAGTTTCACAGGCCTTTGTAAGAGATGTTCCCGGTAGGCTGTAAGAGCACTGTGCAGAGCGAGTTGTTTCTTAGCTTCCCAAAGAGTAGGAAGCAAGATTCCTTGGGGCCCAACACGCCCTTTGGAAAGAAGAGTGCACGTTGTGCCTTTCAGCTCTAGGTCAATGTAGCACACGCAGAGCAGAAGTTCTACTTCAGCCAGATCAGGCCTGCAAAGAAACTTCGTTTCACAGGCCTTTGTAAGAGATGTTCCCGGTAGGCTGTAAGAGCACTGTGCAGAGCGAGTTGTTTGCTAGCTTCCCAAAGAGCTGGAAGCAAGATGCTTTGGGGCATAACTCGCCCTTTGGAAAGAAGCCTGCACGTTGTGCCTTTCAGCTCTAGGCCAATGTAGCACACCCAGAGCAGAAGTTCTACTTCAGCCAGATCAGGCCTGCAAAGAAACTCCGTTTCACAGGCCTTTGTAAGAGATGTTGCCGGTAGGCTGTAAGAGCACTGTGCAGAGCGAGTTGTTTCTTAGCTTCCCAAAGAGCTGGAAGCAAGATGCTTTGGGGCCCAACTCGCCCTTTGGAAAGAAGCCTGCACGTTGTGCCTTTCAGCTCTAGGGCAATGTAGCACACGCAGAGCAGAAGTTCTACTTCAGCCAGATCATGCCTGCAACGAAACTGCGTTTCACAGGCCTTCGTAAGAGATGTTCCCGGTAGGCTGTAAGAGCACTGTGCAGAGCGAGTTGTTTCTTAGCTTCCCAAAGAGCTGGAAGCAAGATGCTTTGGTGCATAACTCGCCCTTTGGAAAGAAGCCTGCACGTTGTGCCTTTCAGCTCTAGGGCAATGTAGCACACCCAGAGCAGAAGTTCTACTTCAGCCAGATCAGGCCTGCAGAGAAACTCCGTTTCACAGGCCTTTGTAAGAGAGGTTGCCGGTAGGCTGTAAGAGCACTGTGCAGATCGAGTTGTTTCTTAGCTTCCCAAAGAGCTGGAAGCAAGATGCTTTGGGGCCCAATTCGCCCTTTGGAAAGAAGCCTGCACGTTGTGCCTTTCAGCTCTAGGGCAATGTAGCACACGCAGAGCAGAAGTTCTACTTCAGCCAGATCAGGCCTGCAAAGAAACTGCGTTTCACAGGCCTTTGTAAGAGATGTTCCATGTAGGCTGTAAGAGCACTGTGCAGAGCGAGTTGTTTCTTAGCTTCCCAAAGAGCTGGAACCAAGATTCATTGGGGCCCAACTCGCCCTTTGGAAAGAAGCCTGCACGTTGTGCCTTTCGGCTCTAGGGCAATGTAGCACACCCAGAGCAGAAGTTCTACTTCAGCCAGATCAGGCCTGCCAAGAAACTGCGTTTCACAGGCCTTTGTAAGAGATGTTCCCGGTAGGCTGTAAGAGCACTGTGCAGAGCGAGTTGTTTCTTAGCTTCCCAAAGAGCTGGAAGGAAGATGCTTTGGGGCCCAACTCGCCCTTGGAAAGAAGCCTGCACGTTGTGCCTTTCGGCTCTAGGGCAATGTAGCAGACCCAGAGCAGAAGTTCTACTTCAGCCAGATCAGGCCTGCAAAGAAACTGCATTTCACAGGCCTTAGTTAGTGATGTTCCGGTAGGCTGTAGGAGCACTGTGCAGAGCGAGTTGTTTCTTAGCTTCCCAAAGAGCTGGAAGCAAGATTCATTGGGGCCCAACTCGCCCTTTGGAAAGAAGCCTGCACGTTGTGCCTTTCAGCTCTAGGGCAATGTAGCACACGCAGAGCAGAAGTTCTACTTCAGCCAGATCAGGCCTGCAAAGAAACTGCGTTTCACAGGCCTTTGTAAGAGATGTTACCGGTAGGCTGTAAGAGCACTGTGCAGAGCGAGTTGTTTCTTAGCTTCCCAAAGAGCTGGAAGCAAGATGCTTTGGGGCATAACTCGCCCTTTGGAAAGAAGCCTGCACGTTGTGCCTTTCAGCTCTTGGGCAATGTAGCACACCCAGAGCAGAAGTTCTACTTCAGCCAGATCAGGCCTGCAAAGAAACTCCGTTTCACAGGCCTTTGTAAGAGATGTTGCCGGTAGGCTGTAAGAGCACTGTGCAGAGCGAGTTGTTTCTTAGCTTTCCATAGAGCTGGAAGCAAGATGCTTTGGGGTCCAACTCGCCCTTTGGAAAGAAGCCTGCACATTGTGCCTTTCAACTCTAGGGCAATGTAGCACACGCAGAGCGGAAGTTCTACTTCAGCCAGATCAGGCCTGCAAAGAAACTGCGTTTCACAGGCCTTCGTAAGAGATGTTCCCGGTAGGCTGTAAGAGCACTGTGCAGAGCGAGTTGTTTCTTAGCTTCCCAAAGAGCTGGTAGAAAGATTCATTGGGGCCCAACTCGCCTTTTGGAAAGAAGCCTGCATGTTGTGCCTTTCCGCTCTAGGGCAATGTAGCACACGCAGAGCAGAAGTTCTACTTCAGCCAGATCTGGCCTGCCAAGAAACAGCGTTTCACAGGCCTTTGTAAGAGATGCCCCCGGTAGGCTGTAAGAGCACTGTGCAGAGCGAGTTGTTTCTTAGCTTCCCAAAGAGCTGGAAGCAAGATGCTTTAGGGCCCAACTCATCCTTGGAAAGAAGCCTGCACCTTGCGCCTTTCAGCTCTAGGGCAATGTAGCACACCCAGAGCAGAAGTTCTACTTCAGCCAGATCAGGCGTGCAAAGAAACTGCGTTTCACAGGCCTTTGTAAGAGATGTTGCCGGTAGGCTGTAAGAGCACTGTGCAGAGCGAGTTGTTTCTTACCTTCCCAAAGAGCTGTAAGCAAGACGCATTGGGGCCCAACTCGCCCTTTGGAAAGAAGCCTGCACGTTGTGCCTTTCAGCTCTAGGGCAATGTAGCACACGCAGAGCAGAAGTTCTACTTCAGCCAGATCAGGCCTGCAAAGAAACTGCGTTTCACAGGCCTTTGTAAGAGATGTTCCCGGTAGGCTGTAAGAGCACTGTGCAGAGCGAGTTGTTTCTTACCTTCCCAAAGAGCTGTAAGCAAGACGCATTGGGGCCCAACTCGCCCTTTGGAAAGAAGCCTGCACGTTGTGCCTTTCAGCTCTAGGGCAATGTAGCACACGCAGAGCAGAAGTTCTACTTCAGCCAGATCAGGCCTGCAAAGAAACTGCGTTTCACAGGCCTTTGTAAGAGATGTTCCCGGTAGGCTGTAAGAGCACTGTGCAGAGCGAGTTGTTTCTTAGCTTCCCAAAGAGCTGGAAGCAAGATGCTTTGGGGCCCAACTCGCCCTTGGAAAGAAGCCTGCACGTTGTGCCTTTCGGCTCTAGGGCAATGTAGCACACCCAGAGCAGAAGTTCTACTTCAGCCAGATCAGGCCTGCAAAGAAACTGCTTTTCACAGGCCTTTGTAAGTCGTGTTCCGGTAGGCTGTAAGAGCTCTGTGCAGAGCGAGTTGTTTCCTAGCTTCCCAAAGAGCTGGAAGCAAGATGCTTTGGGACCCATCTCGCCCTTTGGATACAAGCCTGCACGTTGTGCCTTTCAGCTCTAGGGCAATGTAGCACACGCAGAGCCGAAGTTCTACTTCAGCCAGATCAGGCCTGCAAGGAAACTGCCTTTCACATGCCTTTGTAAGTGATGTTCCGGTAGGCTGTAAGAGCACTGTGCAGAGCGAGTTGTTTCTTAGCTTCCCAAAGAGCTGGAAGCAAGATGCTTTGGGGCCCAACTCGCCCTTTGGAAAGAAGCCTGCACGTTGTGCCTTTCAGCTCTAGGTCAATGTAGCACACGCAGAGCAGAAGTTCTACTTCAGCCAGATCAGGCCTGCAAAGAAACTGAGTTTCACAGGCCTTTGTAAGAGATGTTCCCGGTAGGCTGTAAGAGCACTGTGCAGAGCGAGTTGTTTCTTAGCTTCCCAAAGAGTAGGAAGCAAGATTCCTTGGGGCCCAACACGCCCTTTGGAAAGAAGAGTGCACGTTGTGCCTTTCAGCTCTAGGTCAATGTAGCACACGCAGAGCAGAAGTTCTACTTCAGCCAGATCAGGCCTGCAAAGAAACTTCGTTTCACAGGCCTTTGTAAGAGATGTTCCCGGTAGGCTGTAAGAGCACTGTGCAGAGCGAGTTGTTTGCTAGCTTCCCAAAGAGCTGGAAGCAAGATGCTTTGGGGCATAACTCGCCCTTTGGAAAGAAGCCTGCACGTTGTGCCTTTCAGCTCTAGGCCAATGTAGCACACCCAGAGCAGAAGTTCTACTTCAGCCAGATCAGGCCTGCAATGAAACTGCGTTTCACAGGCCTTTGTAAGAGATGTTGCCGGTAGGCTGTAAGAGCACTGTGCAGAGCGAGTTGTTTCTTAGCTTCCCAAAGAGCTGTAAGCAAGACGCTTTGGGGCCCAACTCGCCCTTTGGAAAGAAGCCTGCACGTTGTGCCTTTCAGCTCTAGGGCAATGTAGCACACGCAGAGCAGAAGTTCTACTTCAGCCAGATCATGCCTGCAACGAAACTGCGTTTCACAGGCCTTCGTAAGAGATGTTCCCGGTAGGCTGTAAGAGCACTGTGCAGAGCGAGTTGTTTCTTAGCTTCCCAAAGAGCTGGAAGCAAGATGCTTTGGTGCATAACTCGCCCTTTGGAAAGAAGCCTGCACGTTGTGCCTTTCAGCTCTAGGGCAATGTAGCACACCCAGAGCAGAAGTTCTACTTCAGCCAGATCAGGCCTGCAGAGAAACTCCGTTTCACAGGCCTTTGTAAGAGAGGTTGCCGGTAGGCTGTAAGAGCACTGTGCAGATCGAGTTGTTTCTTAGCTTCCCAAAGAGCTGGAAGCAAGATGCTTTGGGGCCCAATTCGCCCTTTGGAAAGAAGCCTGCACGTTGTGCCTTTCAGCTCTAGGGCAATGTAGCACACGCAGAGCAGAAGTTCTACTTCAGCCAGATCAGGCCTGCAAAGAAACTGCGTTTCACAGGCCTTTGTAAGAGATGTTCCATGTAGGCTGTAAGAGCACTGTGCAGAGCGAGTTGTTTCTTAGCTTCCCAAAGAGCTGGAACCAAGATTCATTGGGGCCCAACTCGCCCTTTGGAAAGAAGCCTGCACGTTGTGCCTTTCGGCTCTAGGGCAATGTAGCACACCCAGAGCAGAAGTTCTACTTCAGCCAGATCAGGCCTGCCAAGAAACTGCGTTTCACAGGCCTTTGTAAGAGATGTTCCCGGTAGGCTGTAAGAGCACTGTGCAGAGCGAGTTGTTTCTTAGCTTCCCAAAGAGCTGGAAGGAAGATGCTTTGGGGCCCAACTCGCCCTTGGAAAGAAGCCTGCACGTTGTGCCTTTCGGCTCTAGGGCAATGTAGCAGACCCAGAGCAGAAGTTCTACTTCAGCCAGATCAGGCCTGCAAAGAAACTGCGTTTCACAGGCCTTCGTAAGAGATGTTCCCGGTAGGCTGTAAGAGCACTGTGCAGAGCGAGTTGTTTCTTAGCTTCCCAAAGAGCTGGAAGCAAGATGCTTTGGGGCATAACTCGCCCTTTGGAAAGAAGCCTGCACGTTGTGCCTTTCAGCTCTAGGGCAATGTAGCACACCCAGAGCAGAAGTTCTACTTCAGCCAGATCAGGCCTGCAGAGAAACTCCGTTTCACAGGCCTTTGTAAGAGAGGTTGCCGGTAGGCTGTAAGAGCACTGTGCAGATCGAGTTGTTTCTTAGCTTCCCAAAGAGCTGGAAGCAAGATGCTTTGGGGCCCAATTCGCCCTTTGGAAAGAAGCCTGCACGTTGTGCCTTTCAGCTCTAGGGCAATGTAGCACACGCAGAGCAGAAGTTCTACTTCAGCCAGATCAGGCCTGCAAAGAAACTGCATTTCGCAGGCCTTTGTAAGAGATGTTCCATGTAGGCTGTAAGAGCACTGTGCAGAGCGAGTTGTTTCTTAGCTTCCCAAAGAGCTGGAAGCAAGATTCATTGGGGCCCAACTCGCCCTTTGGAAAGAAGCCTGCACGTTGTGCCTTTCGGCTCCAGGGCAATGTAGCACACCCAGAGCAGAAGTTCTACTTCAGCCAGATCAGGCCTGCAAAGAAACTGCATTTCACAGGCCTTAGTTAGTGATGTTCCGGTAGGCTGTAGGAGCACTGTGCAGAGCGAGTTGTTTCTTAGCTTCCCAAAGAGCTGGAAGCAAGATTCATTGGGGCCCAACTCGCCCTTTGGAAAGAAGCCTGCACGTTGTGCCTTTCAGCTCTAGGGCAATGTAGCACACGCAGAGCAGAAGTTCTACTTCAGCCAGATCAGGCCTGCAAAGAAACTGCGTTTCACAGGCCTTTGTAAGAGATGTTACCGGTAGGCTGTAAGAGCACTGTGCAGAGCCAGTTGTTTCTTAGCTTCCCAAAGAGCTGGAAGCAAGATGCTTTGGGGCATAACTCGCCCTTTATAAAGAAGCCTGCACGTTGTGCCTTTCAGCTCTTGGGCAATGTAGCACACCCAGAGCAGAAGTTCTACTTCAGCCAGATCAGGCCTGCAAAGAAACTCCATTTCACAGGCCTTTGTAAGAGATGTTGCCGGTAGGCTGTAAGAGCACTGTGCAGAGCGAGTTGTTTCTTAGCTTTCCAAAGAGCTGGAAGCAAGATGCTTTGGGGTCCAACTCGCCCTTTGGAAAGAAGCCTGCACATTGTGCCTTTCAACTCTAGGGCAATGTAGCACACGCAGAGCAGAAGTTCTACTTCAGCCAGATCAGGCCTGCAAAGAAACTGCGTTTCACAGGCCTTCGTAGGAGATGTTCCCGGTAGGCTGTAAGAGCACTGTGCAGAGCGAGTTGTTTCTTAGCTTCCCAAAGAGCTGGTAGCAAGATTCATTGGGGCCCAACTCGCCTTTTGGAAAGAAGCCTGCATGTTGTGCCTTTCCGCTCTAGGGCAATGTAGCACACGCAGAGCAGAAGTTCTACTTCAGCCAGATCAGGCCTGCCAAGAAACAGCGTTTCACAGGCCTTTGTAAGAGATGCTCCCGGTAGGCTGTAAGAGCACTGTGCAGAGCGAGTTGTTTCTTAGCTTCCCACAGAGCTGGAAGCAAGATGCTTTAGGGCCCAACTCACCCTTGGAAAGAAGCCTGCACCTTGTGCCTTTCAGCTCTAGGGCAATGTAGCACACCCAGAGCAGAAGTTCTACTTCAGCCAGATCAGGCCTGCAAAGAAACTGCGTTTCACAGGCCTTTGTAAGAGATGTTCCCGGTAGGCTGTAAGAGCACTGTGCAGAGCGAGTTGTTTCTTAGCTTCCCAAAGAGCTGGAAGCAAGATGCTTTGGGGCCCAACTCGCCCTTGGAAAGAAGCCTGCACGTTTTGCCTTTCGGCTCTAGGGCAATGTAGCACACCCAGAGCAAAAGTTCTACATCAGCCAGATTAGGCCTGCAAAGAAACTGCTTTTCACAGGCCTTTGTAAGTCGTGTTCCGGTAGGCTGTAAGAGCACTGTGCAGAGCGAGTTGTTTCTTAGCTTCCCAAAGAGCTGGAAGCAAGATGCTTTGGGACCCATCTCGCCCTTTGGATACAAGCCTGCACGTTGTGCCTTTCAGCTCTAGGGCAATGTAGCACACGCAGAGCCGAAGTTCTACTTCAGCCAGATCAGGCCTGCAAAGAAACTGCGTTTCACAGGCCTTTGTAAGAGATGTTCCCGGTAGGCTGTAAGAGCACTGTGCAGAGCGAGTTGTCTCTTAGCTTCCCAAAGAGCTGGAAGCAAGATTCCTTGGGACCCAACACGCCCTTTGGAAAGAAGCCTGCACGTTGTGCCTTCAGCTCTAGGGCAATGTAGCACACGCAGCGCAGAAGTTCTACTTCAGCCAGAACAGGCCTGCAAAGAAACTGCGTTTCACAGGCCTTTGTAAGAGATGTTCCCAGTAGGCTGTAAGAGCACTGTGCAGAGCGAGTTGTTTCTTAGCTTCCCGAAGAGCTGGAAGCAAGATGCTTTGGGGCCCAACTCGCCCTTTGGAAAGAAGCCTGCACGTTGTGCCTTTCATATCTAGGGCAATGTAGCACACCCAGAGCAGAAGTTCTACTTCAGCCAGATCAGGCCTGCAATGAAACTGCTTTTCACAGGCCTTTGTAAGTCGTGTTCCGGTAGGCTGTAAGAGCTCTGTGCAGAGCGAGTTGTTTCTTAGCTTCCCAAAGAGCTGGAAGCAAGATGCTTTGGGACCCATCTCGCCCTTTGGATACAAGCCTGCACGTTGTGCCTTTCAGCTCTAGGGCAATGTAGCACACGCAGAGCAGAAGTTCTACTTCAGCCAGATCAGGCCTGCCAAGAAACAGCGTTTCACAGGCCTTTGTAAGAGATGCTCCCGGTAGGCTGTAAGAGCACTGTGCAGAGCGAGTTGTTTCTTAGCTTCCCACAGAGCTGGAAGCAAGATGCTTTAGGGCCCAACTCACCCTTGGAAAGAAGCCTGCACCTTGCGCCTTTCAGCTCTAGGGCAATGTAGCACACCCAGAGCAGAAGTTCTACTTCAGCCAGATCAGGCCTGCAAAGAAACTGCGTTTCACAGGCCTTTGTAAGAGATGTTCCCGGTAGGCTGTAAGAGCACTGTGCAGAGCGAGTTGTTTCTTACCTTCCCAAAGAGCTGTAAGCAAGACGCATTGGGGCCCAACTCGCCCTTTGGAAAGAAGCCTGCACGTTGTGCCTTTCAGCTCTAGGGCAATGTAGCACACGCAGAGCAGAAGTTCTACTTCAGCCAGATCAGGCCTGCAAAGAAACTGCGTTTCACAGGCCTTTGTAAGAGATGTTCCCGGTAGGCTGTAAGAGCACTGTGCAGAGCGAGTTGTTTCTTAGCTTCCCAAAGAGCTGGAAGCAAGATGCTTTGGGGCCCAACTCGCCCTTGGAAAGAAGCCTGCACGTTTTGCCTTTCGGCTCTAGGGCAATGTAGCACACCCAGAGCAGAAGTTCTACTTCAGCCAGATTAGGCCTGCAAAGAAACTGCTTTTCACAGGCCTTTGTAAGTCGTGTTCCGGTAGGCTGTAAGAGCACTGTGCAGAGCGAGTTGTTTCTTAGCTTCCCAAAGAGCTGGAAGCAAGATGCTTTGGGGCCCAACTCGCCCTTTGGAAAGAAGCCTGCACGTTGTGCCTTTCAGCTCTAGGCCAATGTAGCACACCCAGAGCACAAGTTCTACTTCAGCCAGATCAGGCCTGCAAAGAAACTCCGTTTCATAGGCCTTTGTAAGACATGTTCCCGGTAGGCTGTAAGAGCACTGTGCAGAGCGAGTTGTTTCTTAGCTTCCCAAAGAGCTGGAAGCAACATGCTTAGAGGGCCAACTCGCCCTTTGGATACAAGCCTGCACGTTGTGCCTTTAAGCTCTAGGGCAATGTAGCACACGCAGAGCCGAAGTTCTACTTCAGCCAGATTAGGCCTGCAAGGAAACTGCCTTTCACATGCCTTTGTAAGAGATGTTCCAGGTAGGCTGTAAGAGCACTGTGCAGAGCGAGTTGTTTCTTAGCTTCCCAAAGAGCTGGAAGCAAGATGCTTTGGGGCCCAACTCGTCATTTGGAAAGAAGCCTTCACGTTGTGCCTTTCAGCTCTAGGGCCGTGTAGCACACCCAGAGCAGAAGTTCTACTTCAGCCAGATCAGGCCTGCAAAGAAACTGCGTTTCACAGGCCTTTGTAAGAGATGTTCCCGGTAGGCTGTAAGAGCACTGTGCAGAGCGAGTTGTTTCTTAGCTTCCCAAAGAGCTGGGAGTAAGGTGCTTTGGGGCCCAACTCGCCTTTTGGAAAGAAGCCTGCACGTTGTGCCTTTCAGCTCTAGGGCAATGTAGCACACCCAGAACAGAAGTTCTACTTCAGCCAGATCAGGCCTGCAAAGAAAGTGCGTTAGACAGGCCTTTGTAAGAGATGTTCCCGGTAGGCTGTAAGAGCACTGTGCAGAGCGAGTTGTTTCTTAGCTTCCCAAAGAGCTGGAAGCAAGATGCTTTGGGGCCCAACTCGCCCTTTGGAAAGAAGCCTGCACGTTGTGCCTTTCAGCTCTAGGGCAATGTAGCACACCCAGAGCAGAAGTTCTACTTCAGCCAGATCAGGCCTGCAAAGAAACTGCGTTTCACAGGGCTTTGTAAGAGATGTTCCCGGTAGGCTGTAAGAGCACTGTGCAGAGCGAGTTGTTTCTTAGCTTCCCAAAGAGCTGGAAGCAAGATGCTTTGTTGCCCAACTCGTCCTTTGGAAAGAAGCCTGCACGTTGTGCCTGTCAGCTCTAGTGCAATGTAATACACGCAGAGCAGAAGTTCTACTTCAGCCAGATCAGGCCTGCAAAGAAACTGCGTTTCACAGGCCTTTGTAAGAGATGTTCCCGGTAGGCTGTAAGAGCACTGTGCAGAGCGAGTTGTTTCTTAGCTTCCCAAAGAGCTGTAAGCAAGACGCATTGGGGCCCAACTCGCCCTTTGGAAAGAAGCCTGCACGTTGTGCCTTTCAGCTCTAGGGCAATGTAGCACACGCAGAGCCGAAGTTCTACTTCAGCCAGATCAGGCCTGCAAGGAATCTGCCTTTCACATGCCTTTTGTAAGTGATGTTCCGGTAGGCTGTAAGAGCACTGTGCAGAGCGAGTTGTTTCTTAGCTTCCCAAAGAGCTGGAAGCAAGATGCTTTGGGGCCCAACTCGCCCTTTGGATAGAAGCCAGCACAGTGCGCCTTTCAGCACTAGGGCAATGTAGCACACGCAGAGCAGAAGTTTTACTTCAGCCAGATCAGGACTGCGAAGAAACTGCGTTTCACAGGCCTTTGTAAGAGATGTTCCTGGTAGGCTGTAAGAGCACTGTGCAGAGCGAGTTGTTTCTTAGCTTCCCAAAGAGCTGGAAGCAAGATTCATTGGGGCCCAACTGGCCCTTTGGAAAGAAGCCTGCACGTTGTGCCTTTCCGCTCTAGGGCAATGTAGCACACGCAGAGCAGAAGTTCTACTTCAGCCAGGTCAGGCCTGCAAAGAAACTGCGTTTCACAGGCCTTTGTAAGAGATGTTCCCGGTAGGCTGTAAGAGCACTGTGCAGAGCGAGTTGTTTCTTAGCTTCCCAAAGAGCTGAAAGCAAGATGCTTTGGGGCCCAACTCGCCCTTGGAAAGAAGCCTGCACGTTGCGCCTTTCGGCTCTAGGGCAATGTAGCACACGCAGAGCAGAAGTTCTACTTCAGCCAGATCAGGCCTGCAAAGAAACTGCATTTCACAGGCCTTTGTAAGTGATGTTCCAGTAGGCTGTAAGAGCACTGTGCAGATCGAATTTTTTCTTATCTTCCCAAAGAGCTGGAAGCAAGATGCTTTGGGGCCCAACTCGCCCTTTGGAAAGAAGCCTGCACGTTGTTCCTTTCAGCTCTAGGGCAATGTAGCACACGCAGAGCAGAAGTTCTACTTCAGCCAGATCAGGCCTGCAAAGAAACTGCGTTTCACAGGCCTTTGTAAGAGATGTTCCCGGTAGGCTGTAAGAGCACTGTGCAGAGCGAGTTGTTTCTTAGCTTCCCAAAGAGCTGGAAGCAAGATGCTTTGGGGCCCAACTCACCCTTGGAAAGAAGCCTGCACGTTGTGCCTTTCGGCTCTAGGGCAATGTAGCACACCCAGAGCAGAAGGTCTACTTCAGCCAGATCAGACCTGCAAAGAAACTGCATTTCACAGGCCTTTGTAAGTCGTGTTCCGGTAGGCTGTAAGAGCACTGTGCAGAGCGAGTTGTTTCTTAGCTTCACAAAGAGCTGGAAGCAAGATGCTTTGGGACCCAACACGCCCTTTGGAAAGAAGCCTGCACGTTGTGCCTTTCAGCTCTAGGGCAATGTAGCACACGCAGAGCAGAAGTTCTACTTCAGCCAGATCAGGCCTGCAATGAAACTGCGTTTCACAGGCCTTTGTAAGAGATGTTCCCAGTACGCTGTAAGAGCACTGTGCAGAGCGAGTTGTTTCTTAGCTTCCCAAAGAGCTGGAAGCAAGATGCTTTGGGGCCCAACTCGCCCTTGGAAAGAAGCCTGCACGTTGTGCCTTTCGGCTCTAGGGCAATGTAGCACACCCAGAGCAGAAGTTCTACTTCAGCCAGATCAGGCCTGCAAAGAAACTGCGTTTCACATGGGTTTGTAGGTGATGTTGTCGGCACGCTGTAAGAGCACTGTGCAGAGCGAGTTGTTTCTTAGCTTCCCAAAGAGCTGGGAGTAAGGTGCTTTGGGGCCCAACTCGCCTTTTGGAAAGAAGCCTGCACGTTGTGCCTTTCAGCTCTAGGGCAATGTAGCACACCCAGAACAGAAGTTCTACTTCAGCCAGATCAGGCCTGCAAAGAAAGTGCGTTAGACAGGCCTTTGTAAGAGATGTTCCCGGTAGGCTGTAAGAGCACTGTGCAGAGCGAGTTGTTTCTTAGCTTCCCAAAGAGCTGGAAGCAAGATGCTTTGGGGCCCAACTCGCCCTTAGGAAAGAAGCCTCCACATTGTGCCTTTCAGCTCTAGGGCCATGTAGAACACCCAGAGCAGAAGTTCTACTTCAGCCAGATCAGGCCTGCAAAGAAACTGCGTTTCACAGGGCTTTGTAAGAGATGTTCCCGGTAGGCTGTAAGAGCACTGTGCAGAGCGAGTTGTTTCTTAGCTTCCCAAAGAGCTGAAAGCAAGATGCTTTGGGGCCCAACTCGCCCTTTGGAAAGAAGCCTGCACGTTGTGCCTTTCAGCTCTAGGGCAATGTAGCACACCCAGAGCAGAAGTTCTACTTCAGCCAGATCAGGCCTGCAAAGAAACTGCGTTTCACAGGGCTTTGTAAGAGATGTTCCCGGTAGGCTGTAAGAGCACTGTGCAGAGCGAGTTGTTTCTTAGCTTCCCAAAGAGCTGGAAGCAAGATGCTTTGTTGCCCAACTCGTCCTTTGGAAAGAAGCCTGCACGTTCTGCCTGTCAGCTCTAGTGCAATGTAATACACGCAGAGCAGAAGTTCTACTTCAGCCAGATCAGGCCTGCAAAGAAACTGCGTTTCACAGGCCTTTGTAAGAGATGTTCCCGGTAGGCTGTAAGAGCACTGTGCAGAGCGAGTTGTTTCTTAGCTTCCCAAAGAGCTGTAAGCAAGACGCATTGGGGCCCAACTCGCCCTTTGGAAAGAAGCCTGCACGTTGTGCCTTTCAGCTCTAGGGCAATGTAGCACACGCAGAGCCGAAGTTCTACTTCAGCCAGATCAGGCCTGCAAGGAATCTGCCTTTCACATGCCTTTTGTAAGTGATGTTCCGGTAGGCTGTAAGAGCACTGTGCAGAGCGAGTTGTTTCTTAGCTTCCCAAAGAGCTGGAAGCAAGATGCTTTGGGGCCCAACTCGCCCTTTGGATAGAAGCCAGCACAGTGCGCCTTTCAGCACTAGGGCAATGTAGCACACGCAGAGCAGAAGTTTTACTTCAGCCAGATCAGGACTGCAAAGAAACTGCGTTTCACAGGCCTTTGTAAGAGATGTTCCTGGTAGGCTGTAAGAGCACTGTGCAGAGCGAGTTGTTTCTTAGCTTCCCAAAGAGCTGGAAGCAAGATTCATTGGGGCCCAACTGGCCCTTTGGAAAGAAGCCTGCACGTTGCGCCTTTCGGCTCTAGGGCAATGTAGCACACGCAGAGCAGAAGTTCTACTTCAGCCAGATCAGGCCTGCAAAGAAACTGCATTTCACAGGCCTTTGTAAGTGATGTTCCAGTAGGCTGTAAGAGCACTGTGCAGATCGAATTTTTTCTTATCTTCCCAAAGAGCTGGAAGCAAGATGCTTTGGGGCCCAACTCGCCCTTTGGAAAGAAGCCTGCACGTTGTTCCTTTCAGCTCTAGGGCAATGTAGCACACGCAGAGCAGAAGTTCTACTTCAGCCAGATCAGGCCTGCAAAGAAACTGCATTTCACATGGGTTTGTAGGTGATGTTGTCGGCACGCTGTAAGAGCACTGTGCAGAGCGAGTTGTTTCCTAGCTTCCCAAAGAGCTGGAAGCAAGATGCTTTGGGGCCCAAATCGCCCTTTGGAAAGAAGCCTGCACGTTGTGCCTTTCATCTCTAGGTCAATGTAGCACACGCAGAGCAGAAGTTCTACTTCAGCCAGATCAGGCCTGCAAAGAAACTGCGTTTGAGAGGCCTTTGTAAGAGATGTTCCCGGTAGGCTGTAAGAGCACTGTGCAGAGCGAGTTGTTTCTTAGCTTCCCAAAGAGCTGGAAGCAAGATTCATTGGGGCCCAACTGGCCCTTTGGAAAGAAGCCTGCACGTTGTGCCTTTCCGCTCTAGGGCAATGTAGCACACGCAGAGCAGAAGTTCTACTTCAGCCAGATCAGGCCTGCAAAGAAACTGCGTTTCACAGGCCTTTGTAAGAGATGTTCCCGGTAGGCTGTAAGAGCACTGTGCAGAGCGAGTTGTTTCTTAGCTTCCCAAAGAGCTGAAAGCAAGATGCTTTGGGGCCCAACTCGCCCTTGGAAAGAAGCCTGCACGTTGCGCCTTTCGGCTCTAGGGCAATGTAGCACACGCAGAGCAGAAGTTCTACTTCAGCCAGATCAGGCCTGCAAAGAAACTGCATTTCACAGGCCTTTGTAAGTGATGTTCCAGTAGGCTGTAAGAGCACTGTGCAGATCGAATTTTTTCTTATCTTCCCAAAGAGCTGGAAGCAAGATGCTTTGGGGCCCAACTCGCCCTTTGGAAAGAAGCCTGCACGTTGTTCCTTTCAGCTCTAGGGCAATGTAGCACACGCAGAGCAGAAGTTCTACTTCAGCCAGATCAGGCCTGCAAAGAAACTGCGTTTCACAGGCCTTTGTAAGAGATGTTCCCGGTAGGCTGTAAGAGCACTGTGCAGAGCGAGTTGTTTCTTAGCTTCCCAAAGAGCTGGAAGCAAGATGCTTTGGGACCCAACTCGCCCTTTTGATACAAGCCTGCACGTTGTGCCTTTCAGCTCTAGGGCAATGTAGCACACGCAGAGCCGAAGTTCTACTTCAGCCAGATCAGGCCTGCAAGGAAACTGCGTTTCACAGGCCTTTGTAAGTGATGTTCCAGTAGGCTGTAAGAGCACTGCGCAGAGCGAGTTGTTTCTTAGCTTCCCAAAGAGCTGGAAGCAAGATGCTTTGGGGCCCAACTCGCCCTTTGGATAGAAGCCTGCACGTTGCGCCTTTCAGCACTAGGGCAATGTAGCACACGCAGAGCAGAAGTTCTACTTAAGCCAGATCAGGCCTTCAAAGGAACTGTGTTTCACAGGCCTTTGTAAGAGATGTTCCCGGTAGGCTGTAAGAGCACTGTGCAGAGCGAGTTGTTTCTTAGCTTCCCAAAGAGCTGGTAGCAAGATGCTTTGGGGCCCAACTCGCCCTTTGGAAAGAAGCCTGCACGTTGTGCCTTTCCGCTCTAGGGCAATGTAGCACACGCAGAGCAGAAGTTCTACTTCAGCCAGATCAGGCCTGCAAAGAAACTGCGTTTCACAGGCCTTTGTAAGAGATGTTCCCGGTAGGCTGTAAGAGCACTGTGCAGAGCGAGTTGTTTCTTAGCTTCCCAAAGAGCTGGAAGCAAGATGCTTTGGGGCCCAACTCGCCCTTGGAAAGAAGCCTGCACGTTGTGCCTTTCGGCTCTAGGGCAATGTAGCACACCCAGAGCAGAAGTTCTACTTCAGCCAGATCAGGCCTGCAAAGAAACTGCGTTTCACATGGGTTTGTAGGTGATGTTGTCGGCACGCTGTAAGAGCACTGTGCAGAGCGAGTTGTTTCCTAGCTTCCCAAAGAGCTGGAAGCAAGATGCTTTGGGGCCCAAATCGCCCTTTGGAAAGAAGCCTGCACGTTGTGCCTTTCATCTCTAGGTCAATGTAGCACACGCAGAGCAGAAGTTCTACTTCAGCCAGATCAGGCCTGCAAAGAAACTGCGTTTGAGAGGCCTTTGTAAGAGATGTTCCCGGTAGGCTGTAAGAGCACTGTGCAGAGCGAGTTGTTTCTTAGCTTCCCAAGGAGCTGGAAGCAAGATGCTTTGGGGCCCAACTCGCCCTTTGGAAAGAAGCCTGCACGTTGTGCCTTTCAGCTCTAGGGCCGCGTAGCAAACCCAGAGCAGAAGTTCTACTTCAGGCAAATCAGGCCTGCAAAGAAACTGCGTTTCACAGGCCTTTGTAAGAGATGTTCCCGGTAGGCTGTAAGAGCACTGTGCAGAGCGAGTTGTTTCTTAGCTTCCCAAAGAGCTGGAAGCAAGATGCTTTGGGGCCCAACTCGCCCTTTGGAAAGAAGCCTGCACGTTGTGCCTTTCAGCTCTAGGCCAATGTAGCACACCCAGAGCACAAGTTCTACTTCAGCCAGATCAGGCCTGCAAAGAAACTCCGTTTCATAGGCCTTTGTAAGAGATGTTCCCGGTAGGCTGTAAGAGCACTGTGCAGAGCGAGTTGTTTCTTAGCTTCCCAAAGAGCTGGAAGCAACATGCTTAGAGGGCCAACTCGCCCTTTGGATACAAGCCTGCACGTTGTGCCTTTAAGCTCTAGGGCAATGTAGCACACGCAGAGCCGAAGTTCTACTTCAGCCAGATTAGGCCTGCAAGGAAACTGCCTTTCACATGCCTTTGTAAGAGATGTTCCCGGTAGGCTGTAAGAGCACTGTGCAGAGCGAGTTGTTTCTTAGCTTCCCAAAGAGCTGGAAGCAAGATGCTTTGGGGCCCAACTCGTCATTTGGAAAGAAGCCTTCACGTTGTGCCTTTCAGCTCTAGGGCCGTGTAGCACACCCAGAGCAGAAGTTCTACTTCAGCCAGATCAGGCCTGCAAAGAAACTGCGTTTCACAGGCCTTTGTAAGAGATGTTCCCGGTAGGCTGTAAGAGCACTGTGCAGAGCGAGTTGTTTCTTAGCTTCCCAAAGAGCTGGGAGTAAGGTGCTTTGGGGCCCAACTCGCCTTTTGGAAAGAAGCCTGCACGTTGTGCCTTTCAGCTCTAGGGCAATGTAGCACACCCAGAACAGAAGTTCTACTTCAGCCAGATCAGGCCTGCAAAGAAAGTGCGTTAGACAGGCCTTTGTAAGAGATGTTCCCGGTAGGATGTAAGAGCACTGTGCAGAGCGAGTTGTTTCTTAGCTTCCCAAAGAGCTGGAAGCAAGATGCTTTGGGGCCCAACTCGCCCTTAGGAAAGAAGCCTCCACGTTGTGCCTTTCAGCTCTAGGGCCATGTAGAACACCCAGAGCAGAAGTTCTACTTCAGCCAGATCAGGCCTGCAAAGAAACTCCGTTTCACAGGCCTTTGTAAGAGATGTTCCCGGTAGGCTGTAAGAGCACTGTGCAGAGCGAGTTGTTTCTTAGCTTCCCAAAGAGCTGAAAGCAAGATGCTTTGGGGCCCAACTCGCCCTTTGGAAAGAAGCCTGCACGTTGTGCCTTTCAGCTCTAGGGCAATGTAGCACACCCAGAGCAGAAGTTCTACTTCAGCCAGATCAGGCCTGCAAAGAAACTGCGTTTCACAGGGCTTTGTAAGAGATGTTCCCGGTAGGCTGTAAGAGCACTGTGCAGAGCGAGTTGTTTCTTAGCTTCCCAAAGAGCTGGAAGCAAGATGCTTTGTTGCCCAACTCGTCCTTTGGAAAGAAGCCTGCACGTTGTGCCTGTCAGCTCTAGTGCAATGTAATACACGCAGAGCAGAAGTTCTACTTCAGCCAGATCAGGCCTGCAAAGAAACTGCGTTTCACAGGCCTTTGTAAGAGATGTTCCCGGTAGGCTGTAAGAGCACTGTGCAGAGCGAGTTGTTTCTTAGCTTCCCAAAGAGCTGTAAGCAAGACGCATTGGGGCCCAACTCGCCCTTTGGAAAGAAGCCTGCACGTTGTGCCTTTCAGCTCTAGGGCAATGTAGCACACGCAGAGCCGAAGTTCTACTTCAGCCAGATCAGGCCTGCAAGGAATCTGACTTTCACATGCCTTTTGTAAGTGATGTTCCGGTAGGCTGTAAGAGCACTGTGCAGAGCGAGTTGTTTCTTAGCTTCCCAAAGAGCTGGAAGCAAGATGCTTTGGGGCCCAACTCGCCCTTTGGATAGAAGCCAGCACAGTGCGCCTTTCAGCACTAGGGCAATGTAGCACACGCAGAGCAGAAGTTTTACTTCAGCCAGATCAGGACTGCGAAGAAACTGCGTTTCACAGGCCTTTGTAAGAGATGTTCCTGGTAGGCTGTAAGAGCACTGTGCAGAGCGAGTTGTTTCTTAGCTTCCCAAAGAGCTGGAAGCAAGATTCATTGGGGCCCAACTGGCCCTTTGGAAAGAAGCCTGCACGTTGTGCCTTTCCGCTCTAGGGCAATGTAGCACACGCAGAGCAGAAGTTCTACTTCAGCCAGATCAGGCCTGCAAAGAAACTGCGTTTCACAGGCCTTTGTAAGAGATGTTCCCGGTAGGCTGTAAGAGCACTGTGCAGAGCGAGTTGTTTCTTAGCTTCCCAAAGAGCTGAAAGCAAGATGCTTTGGGGCCCAACTCGCCCTTGGAAAGAAGCCTGCACGTTGCGCCTTTCGGCTCTAGGGCAATGTAGCACACGCAGAGCAGAAGTTCTACTTCAGCCAGATCAGGCCTGCAAAGAAACTGCATTTCACAGGCCTTTGTAAGTGATGTTCCAGTAGGCTGTAAGAGCACTGTGCAGATCGAATTTTTTCTTATCTTCCCAAAGAGCTGGAAGCAAGATGCTTTGGGGCCCAACTCGCCCTTTGGAAAGAAGCCTGCACGTTGTTCCTTTCAGCTCTAGGGCAATGTAGCACACGCAGAGCAGAAGTTCTACTTCAGCCAGATCAGGCCTGCAAAGAAACTGCGTTTCACAGGCCTTTGTAAGAGATGTTCCCGGTAGGCTGTAAGAGCACTGTGCAGAGCGAGTTGTTTCTTAGCTTCCCAAAGAGCTGGAAGCAAGATGATTTGGGGCCCAACTCGCCCTTGGAAAGAAGCCTGCACGTTGTGCCTTTCGGCTCTAGGGCAATGTAGCACACCCAGAGCAGAAGGTCTACTTCAGCCAGATCAGACCTGCAAAGAAACTGCATTTCACAGGCCTTTGTAAGTCGTGTTCCGGTAGGCTGTAAGAGCACTGTGCAGAGCGAGTTGTTTCTTAGCTTCACAAAGAGCTGGAAGCAAGATGCTTTGGGACCCAACACGCCCTTTGGAAAGAAGCCTGCACGTTGTGCCTTTCAGCTCTAGGGCAATGTAGCACACGCAGAGCAGAAGTTCTACTTCAGCCAGATCAGGCCTGCAATGAAACTGCGTTTCACAGGCCTTTGTAAGAGATGTTCCCAGTACGCTGTAAGAGCACTGTGCAGAGCGAGTTGTTTCTTAGCTTCCCAAAGAGCTGGAAGCAAGATGCTTTGGGGCCCAACTCGCCCTTGGAAAGAAGCCTGCACGTTCTGCCTTTCGGCTCTAGGGCAATGTAGCACACCCAGAGCAGAAGTTCTACTTCAGCCAGATCAGGCCTGCAAAGAAACTGCGTTTCACATGGGTTTGTAGGTGATGTTGTCGGCACGCTGTAAGAGCACTGTGCAGAGCGAGTTGTTTCTTAGCTTCCCAAAGAGCTGGGAGTAAGGTGCTTTGGGGCCCAACTCGCCTTTTGGAAAGAAGCCTGCACGTTGTGCCTTTCAGCTCTAGGGCAATGTAGCACACCCAGAACAGAAGTTCTACTTCAGCCAGATCAGGCCTGCAAAGAAAGTGCGTTAGACAGGCCTTTGTAAGAGATGTTCCCGGTAGGCTGTAAGAGCACTGTGCAGAGCGAGTTGTTTCTTAGCTTCCCAAAGAGCTGGAAGCAAGATGCTTTGGGGCCCAACTCGCCCTTAGGAAAGAAGCCTCCACATTGTGCCTTTCAGCTCTAGGGCCATGTAGAACACCCAGAGCAGAAGTTCTACTTCAGCCAGATCAGGCCTGCAAAGAAACTCCGTTTCACAGGCCTTTGTAAGAGATGTTCCCGGTAGGCTGTAAGAGCACTGTGCAGAGCGAGTTGTTTCTTAGCTTCCCAAAGAGCTGAAAGCAAGATGCTTTGGGGCCCAACTCGCCCTTTGGAAAGAAGCCTGCACGTTGTGCCTTTCAGCTCTAGGGCAATGTAGCACACCCAGAGCAGAAGTTCTACTTCAGCCAGATCAGGCCTGCAAAGAAACTGCGTTTCACAGGGCTTTGTAAGAGATGTTCCCGGTAGGCTGTAAGAGCACTGTGCAGAGCGAGTTGTTTCTTAGCTTCCCAAAGAGCTGGAAGCAAGATGCTTTGTTGCCCAACTCGTCCTTTGGAAAGAAGCCTGCACGTTGTGCCTGTCAGCTCTAGTGCAATGTAATACACGCAGAGCAGAAGTTCTACTTCAGCCAGATCAGGCCTGCAAAGAAACTGCGTTTCACAGGCCTTTGTAAGAGATGTTCCCGGTAGGCTGTAAGAGCACTGTGCAGAGCGAGTTGTTTCTTAGCTTCCCAAAGAGCTGTAAGCAAGACGCATTGGGGCCCAACTCGCCCTTTGGAAAGAAGCCTGCACGTTGTGCCTTTCAGCTCTAGGGCAATGTAGCACACGCAGAGCCGAAGTTCTACTTCAGCCAGATCAGGCCTGCAAGGAATCTGCCTTTCACATGCCTTTTGTAAGTGATGTTCCGGTAGGCTGTAAGAGCACTGTGCAGAGCGAGTTGTTTCTTAGCTTCCCAAAGAGCTGGAAGCAAGATGCTTTGGGGCCCAACTCGCCCTTTGGATAGAAGCCAGCACAGTGCGCCTTTCAGCACTAGGGCAATGTAGCACTCGCAGAGCAGAAGTTTTACTTCAGCCAGATCAGGACTGCGAAGAAACTGCGTTTCACAGGCCTTTGTAAGAGATGTTCCTGGTAGGCTGTAAGAGCACTGTGCAGAGCGAGTTGTTTCTTAGCTACCCAAAGAGCTGGAAGCAAGATTCATTGGGGCCCAACTGGCCCTTTGGAAAGAAGCCTGCACGTTGCGCCTTTCGGCTCTAGGGCAATGTAGCACACGCAGAGCAGAAGTTCTACTTCAGCCAGATCAGGCCTGCAAAGAAACTGCATTTCACAGGCCTTTGTAAGTGATGTTCCAGTAGGCTGTAAGAGCACTGTGCAGATCGAATTTTTTCTTATCTTCCCAAAGAGCTGGAATCAAGATGCTTTGGGGCCCAACTCGCCCTTTGGAAAGAAGCCTGCACGTTGTTCCTTTCAGCTCTAGGGCAATGTAGCACACGCAGAGCAGAAGTTCTACTTCAGCCAGATCAGGCCTGCAAAGAAACTGCGTTTCACAGGCCTTTGTAAGAGATGTTCCCGGTAGGCTGTAAGAGCACTGTGCAGAGCGAGTTGTTTCTTAGCTTCCCAAAGAGCTGGAAGCAAGATGCTTTGGGGCCCAACTCGCCCTTGGAAAGAAGCCTGCACGTTGTGCCTTTCGGCACTAGGGCAATGTAGCACACCCAGAGCAGAAGGTCTACTTCAGCCAGATCAGACCTGCAAAGAAACTGCATTTCACAGGCCTTTGTAAGTCGTGTTCCGGTAGGCTGTAAGAGCACTGTGCAGAG
This sequence comes from Equus caballus, assembly GCF_041296265.1. Classification (NCBI taxonomy): domain Eukaryota; kingdom Metazoa; phylum Chordata; class Mammalia; order Perissodactyla; family Equidae; genus Equus; species Equus caballus. The sequence goes on along the minus strand of NC_091688.1, from coordinate 49,148,417 downwards.
CGAGTTGTTTCTTAGCTTCACAAAGAGCTGGAAGCAAGATGCTTTGGGGCCCAACACGCCCTTTGGAAAGAAGCCTGCACGTTGTGCCTTTCAGCTCTAGGGCAATGTAGCACACGCAGAGCAGAAGTTCTACTTCAGCCACATCAGGCCTGCAATGAAACTGCGTTTCACAGGCCTTTGTAAGAGATGTTCCCAGTACGCTGTAAGAGCACTGTGCAGAGCGAGTTGTTTCTTAGCTTCCCAAAGAGCTGGAAGCAAGATGCTTTGGGGCCCAACTCGCCCTTTGGAAAGACCTGCACATTGTGCCTTTCAGCTCTAGGGCAATGTAGCACACCCAGAGCAGAAGTTCTACTTCAGCCAGATCAGGCCTGCAAAGAAACTGCGTTTCACAGGCCTTTGTAAGAGATGTTGCCGGTAGGCTGTAAGAGCACTGTGCAGAGCGAGTTGTTTCTTAGCTTCCCAAAGAGCTGGAAGCAAGATGCTTTGGGGCCCAACTCGCCCTTTGGATAGAAGCCTGCACGTTGCGCCTTTCAGCACTAGGGCAATGTAGCACACGCAGAGCAGAAGTTCTACTTCAGCCTGATCAGGCCTTCAAAGAAACTGCGTTTCACAGGCCTTTGTAAGAGATGTTCCCGGTAGGCTGTAAGAGCACTGTGCAGAGCGAGTTGTTTCTTATCTTCCCAAAGAGCTGGTAGCAAGATGCTTTGGGGCCCAACTCGCCCTTTTTAAAGAACCCTGCACGTTGTGCCTTTCCGCTCTAGGGCAATGTAGCACACGCAGAGCAGAAGTTCTACTTCAGCCAGATCAGGCCTGCAAAGAAACTGCGTTTCACAGGCCTTTGTAAGAGATGTTCCCGGTAGGCTGTAAGAGCACTGTGCAGAGCGAGTTGTTTCTTAGCTTCCCAAAGAGCTGGAAGCAAGATGATTTGGGGCCCAACTCGCCCTTGGAAAGAAGCCTGCACGTTGTGCCTTTCGGCTCTAGGGCAATGTAGCACACCCAGAGCAGAAGGTCTACTTCAGCCAGATCAGACCTGCAAAGAAACTGCATTTCACAGGCCTTTGTAAGTCGTGTTCCGGTAGGCTGTAAGAGCACTGTGCAGAGCGAGTTGTTTCTTAGCTTCACAAAGAGCTGGAAGCAAGATGCTTTGGGACCCAACACGCCCTTTGGAAAGAAGCCTGCACGTTGTGCCTTTCAGCTCTAGGGCAATGTAGCACACGCAGAGCAGAAGTTCTACTTCAGCCAGATCAGGCCTGCAATGAAACTGCGTTTCACAGGCCTTTGTAAGAGATGTTCCCAGTACGCTGTAAGAGCACTGTGCAGAGCGAGTTGTTTCTTAGCTTCCCAAAGAGCTGGAAGCAAGATGCTTTGGGGCCCAACTCGCCCTTGGAAAGAAGCCTGCACGTTCTGCCTTTCGGCTCTAGGGCAATGTAGCACACCCAGAGCAGAAGTTCTACTTCAGCCAGATCAGGCCTGCAAAGAAACTGCGTTTCACATGGGTTTGTAGGTGATGTTGTCGGCACGCTGTAAGAGCACTGTGCAGAGCGAGTTGTTTCTTAGCTTCCCAAAGAGCTGGGAGTAAGGTGCTTTGGGGCCCAACTCGCCTTTTGGAAAGAAGCCTGCACGTTGTGCCTTTCAGCTCTAGGGCAATGTAGCACACCCAGAACAGAAGTTCTACTTCAGCCAGATCAGGCCTGCAAAGAAAGTGCGTTAGACAGGCCTTTGTAAGAGATGTTCCCGGTAGGCTGTAAGAGCACTGTGCAGAGCGAGTTGTTTCTTAGCTTCCCAAAGAGCTGGAAGCAAGATGCTTTGGGGCCCAACTCGCCCTTAGGAAAGAAGCCTCCACATTGTGCCTTTCAGCTCTAGGGCCATGTAGAACACCCAGAGCAGAAGTTCTACTTCAGCCAGATCAGGCCTGCAAAGAAACTCCGTTTCACAGGCCTTTGTAAGAGATGTTCCCGGTAGGCTGTAAGAGCACTGTGCAGAGCGAGTTGTTTCTTAGCTTCCCAAAGAGCTGAAAGCAAGATGCTTTGGGGCCCAACTCGCCCTTTGGAAAGAAGCCTGCACGTTGTGCCTTTCAGCTCTAGGGCAATGTAGCACACCCAGAGCAGAAGTTCTACTTCAGCCAGATCAGGCCTGCAAAGAAACTGCGTTTCACAGGGCTTTGTAAGAGATGTTCCCGGTAGGCTGTAAGAGCACTGTGCAGAGCGAGTTGTTTCTTAGCTTCCCAAAGAGCTGGAAGCAAGATGCTTTGTTGCCCAACTCGTCCTTTGGAAAGAAGCCTGCACGTTGTGCCTGTCAGCTCTAGTGCAATGTAATACACGCAGAGCAGAAGTTCTACTTCAGCCAGATCAGGCCTGCAAAGAAACTGCGTTTCACAGGCCTTTGTAAGAGATGTTCCCGGTAGGCTGTAAGAGCACTGTGCAGAGCGAGTTGTTTCTTAGCTTCCCAAAGAGCTGTAAGCAAGACGCATTGGGGCCCAACTCGCCCTTTGGAAAGAAGCCTGCACGTTGTGCCTTTCAGCTCTAGGGCAATGTAGCACACGCAGAGCCGAAGTTCTACTTCAGCCAGATCAGGCCTGCAAGGAATCTGCCTTTCACATGCCTTTTGTAAGTGATGTTCCGGTAGGCTGTAAGAGCACTGTGCAGAGCGAGTTGTTTCTTAGCTTCCCAAAGAGCTGGAAGCAAGATGCTTTGGGGCCCAACTCGCCCTTTGGATAGAAGCCAGCACAGTGCGCCTTTCAGCACTAGGGCAATGTAGCACTCGCAGAGCAGAAGTTTTACTTCAGCCAGATCAGGACTGCGAAGAAACTGCGTTTCACAGGCCTTTGTAAGAGATGTTCCTGGTAGGCTGTAAGAGCACTGTGCAGAGCGAGTTGTTTCTTAGCTACCCAAAGAGCTGGAAGCAAGATTCATTGGGGCCCAACTGGCCCTTTGGAAAGAAGCCTGCACGTTGCGCCTTTCGGCTCTAGGGCAATGTAGCACACGCAGAGCAGAAGTTCTACTTCAGCCAGATCAGGCCTGCAAAGAAACTGCATTTCACAGGCCTTTGTAAGTGATGTTCCAGTAGGCTGTAAGAGCACTGTGCAGATCGAATTTTTTCTTATCTTCCCAAAGAGCTGGAATCAAGATGCTTTGGGGCCCAACTCGCCCTTTGGAAAGAAGCCTGCACGTTGTTCCTTTCAGCTCTAGGGCAATGTAGCACACGCAGAGCAGAAGTTCTACTTCAGCCAGATCAGGCCTGCAAAGAAACTGCGTTTCACAGGCCTTTGTAAGAGATGTTCCCGGTAGGCTGTAAGAGCACTGTGCAGAGCGAGTTGTTTCTTAGCTTCCCAAAGAGCTGGAAGCAAGATGCTTTGGGGCCCAACTCGCCCTTGGAAAGAAGCCTGCACGTTGTGCCTTTCGGCACTAGGGCAATGTAGCACACCCAGAGCAGAAGGTCTACTTCAGCCAGATCAGACCTGCAAAGAAACTGCATTTCACAGGCCTTTGTAAGTCGTGTTCCGGTAGGCTGTAAGAGCACTGTGCAGAGCGAGTTGTTTCTTAGCTTCACAAAGAGCTGGAAGCAAGATGCTTTGGGGCCCAACACGCCCTTTGGAAAGAAGCCTGCACGTTGTGCCTTTCAGCTCTAGGGCAATGTAGCACACGCAGAGCAGAAGTTCTACTTCAGCCACATCAGGCCTGCAATGAAACTGCGTTTCACAGGCCTTTGTAAGAGATGTTCCCAGTACGCTGTAAGAGCACTGTGCAGAGCGAGTTGTTTCTTAGCTTCCCAAAGAGCTGGAAGCAAGATGCTTTGGGGCCCAACTCGCCCTTTGGAAAGACCTGCACATTGTGCCTTTCAGCTCTAGGGCAATGTAGCACACCCAGAGCAGAAGTTCTACTTCAGCCAGATAAGGCCTGCAAAGAAACTGCGTTTCACAGGCCTTTGTAAGAGATGTTGCCGGTAGGCTGTAAGAGCACTGTGCAGAGCGAGTTGTTTCTTAGCTTCCCAAAGAGCTGGAAGCAAGATGCTTTGGGGCCCAACTCGCCCTTTGGATAGAAGCCTGCACGTTGCGCCTTTCAGCACTAGGGCAATGTAGCACACGCAGAGCAGAAGTTCTACTTCAGCCTGATCAGGCCTTCAAAGAAACTGCGTTTCACAGGCCTTTGTAAGAGATGTTCCCGGTAGGCTGTAAGAGCACTGTGCAGAGCGAGTTGTTTCTTATCTTCCCAAAGAGCTGGTAGCAAGATGCTTTGGGGCCCAACTCGCCCTTTTTAAAGAACCCTGCACGTTGTGCCTTTCCGCTCTAGGGCAATGTAGCACACGCAGAGCAGAAGTTCTACTTCAGCCAGATCAGGCCTGCAAAGAAACTGCGTTTCACAGGCCTTTGTAAGAGATGTTCCCGGTAGGCTGTAAGAGCACTGTGCAGAGCGAGTTGTTTCTTAGCTTCCCAAAGAGCTGGAAGCAAGATGCTTTGGGGCCCAACTCGCCCTTGGAAAGAAGCCTGCACGTTGTGCCTTTCAGCTCTAGGGCAATGTAGCACACCCAGAGCAGAAGTTCTACTTCAGCCAGATCAGGCCTGCAAAGAAACTGCATTTCACAGGTCTTTGTAAGTCGTGTTCCGGTAGGCTGTAAGAGCACTGTGCAGAGCGAGTTGTTTCTTAGCTTCCCAAACAGCTGGAAGCAAGATGCTTTGGGGCACAACTCGCCCTTTGGAAAGAAGCCTGCACGTTGTGCCTTTCAGCTCTAGGGCAATGTGGCACACGCAGAGCAGAAGTTCTACTTCAGCCACATCAGGCCTGCAAAGAAACTGCGTTTCACAGGCCTTTGTAAGAGATGTTCCCGGTAGGCTGTAAGAGCACTGTGCAGAGCGAATTGTTTCTTAGCTTCCCAAAGAGCTGGAAGCAAGATGCTTTGAGGCCCAACTCGCCCTTTGGATAGAAGCCTGCACGTTGCGCCTTTCAGCACTAGGGAAATGTAGCACACGCAGAGCAGAAGTTCTACTTCAGCCAGATCAGGCCTGCAAAGAAACTGCGTTTCACAGGCCTTTGTAAGAGATGCTCCCGGTAGGCTGTAAGAGCACTGCGCAGAGCGAGTTGTTTCTTAGCTTCCCAAAGAGCTGGAAGCAAGATGCTTTGGGACCCAACTCGCCCTTTGGAAAGAAGCCTGCACGTTGTTCCTTTCAGCTCTAGGGCAATGTAGCACACCCAGAGCAGAAGTTCTACTTCAGCCAGATCAGGCCTGCAAGGAAACTGCTTTTCAAATGCCTTTGTAAGTGATGTTCCGGTAGGCTGTAAGAGCACTGTGCAGAGCGAGTTGTTTCTTAGCTTCCCAAAGAGCTGGAAGCAAGATGCTTTTTGGCCCAACTCGCCCTTTGGAAAGAAGCCTGCACGTTGTGCATTTCAGCTCAAGGGCAATGTAGCACACGCAGAGCAGAAGTTCTACTTCAGCCAGATCATGCCTGCAAAGAAACTGCGTTTCACAAGCCTTTGTAAGAGATGTTCCCGGTAGGCTGTAAGAGCACTGTGCAGAGCGAGTTGTTTCTTAGCTTCCCAAAGAGCTGGAAGCAAGATGCTTTGTTGCCCAACTCGCCCTTTGGAAAGAAGCCTGCACGTTGTGCCTGTCAGCTCTAGGGCAATGTAGCACACGCAGAGCAGAAGTTCTACTTCAGCCACATAAGGCCTGCAAAGAAACTGCGTTTCACAGACCTTTGTAAGAGATGTTCCCGGTAGGCTGTAAGAGCACTGTGCAGAGCGAGTTGTTTCTTAGCTTCCCAAAGAGCTGGAAGCAAGATGCTTTGGGGCCCAACTCGCCCTTGGAAAGAAGGCTGCACGTTGTGCATTTCGGCTCTAGGGCAATGTAGCACACCCAGAGCAGAAGTTCTACTTCAGCCAGAACAGGCCTGCAAAGAAACTGCATTTCACAGGCCTTCGTAAGTGATGTTCCGGGAGGCTGTAAGAGCACTGTGCAGAGCGAGTTGTTTCTTAGCTTCCCAAAGAGCTGGAAGCAAGATGCTTTGGGGCCCAACTCGCCCTTTGGAAAGAAGCCTGCACGTTGTGCCTTTCAGCTCTAGGGCAATGTAGCACACGCAGAGCAGAAGTTCTACTTCAGCCAGATCAGGCCTGCAAAGAAACTGCGTTTCACAGGCCTTTGTAAGAGATGTTGCCTATAGGCTGTAAGAGCACTGTGCAGAGCGAGTTGTTTCTTAGCTTCCCAAAGAGCTGGAAGCAAGATGCTTTGGGGCCCAACTCGCCCTTTGGAAAGAAGCCTGCACGTTGTGCCTTTCAGCTCTAGGGCAATGTAGCACACGCAGAGCAGAAGTTCTACTTCAGCCAGATCAGGCCTGCAAGGAAACTGCTTTCACATGCCTTTGTAAGTTATGTTCCGGTAGGCTGTAAGAGCACTGTGCAGAGCGAGTTGTTTCTTAGCTTCCCAAAGAGCTGGAAGCAAGATGCTTTTTGCCCCAACTCGCCCTTTGGAAAGAAGACTTCACGTTGTGCCTTTCAGCTCTAGGGCCGTGTAGCACACCCAGAGCAGAAGTTCTACTTCAGCCAGATCAGGCCTGCAAAGAAACTCCGTTTCACAGGCCTTTGTAAGAGATGTTCCCGGTAGGCTTTAAGAGCACTGTGCAGAGCGAGTTGTTTCTTAGCTTCCCAAAGAGCGGGAAGCAAGATGCTTTGGGGCCCAACTCGCGCTTTGGAAAGAAGCCTGCACGTTGTGCCTTTCAGCTCTAGGGCAATGTAGCACACCCAGTGCAGAAGTTCTACTTCAGCCAGATCAGGCCTGCAAAGAATCTCCGTTTGACAGGCCTTTGTAAGAGATGTTCCCTGTAGGCTGTAAGAGCACTGTGCAGAGCGAGTTGTTTCTTAGCTTCCCAAAGAGCTGGAAGCAAGATGCTTTGGGGCCCAACTCGCCCTTTGGAAAGAAGCCTGCAGGTTGTGCCTTTCAGCTCTAGGGCAATGTAGCACACCCAGAGCAGAAGTTCTACTTCAGCCAGATCAGGCCTGCAAAGAAACTGCGTTTCACAGGGCTTTGTAAGAGATGTTCCCGGTAGGCTGTAAGAGCACTGTGCAGAGCGAGTTGTTTCTTAGCTTCCCAAAGAGCTGGAAGCAAGATGCTTTGTTGCCCAACTCGCCCTTTGGAAAGAAGCCTGCACGTTGTGCCTGTCAGCTCTAGGGCAATGTAGCACACGCAGAGCAGAAGTTCTACTTCAGCCAGACCAGGCCTGCAAAGAAACTGCGTTTCACAGACCTTTGTAAGAGATGTTCCCGGTAGGCTGTAAGAGCACTGTGCCGAGCGAGTTGTTTCTTAGCTTCCCAAAGAGCTGGAAGCAAGATGCTTTGGGACCCAACTCGCCCTTTGGAAAGAAGCCTGCACGTTGTTCCTTTCAGCTCTAGGGCAATGTAGCACACCCAGAGCAGAAGTTCTACTTCAGCCAGATCAGGCCTGCAAGGAAACTGCTTTTCAAATGCCTTTGTAAGTGATGTTCCGGTAGGCTGTAAGAGCACTGTGCAGAGCGAGTTGTTTCTTAGCTTCCCAAAGAGCTGGAAGCAAGATGCTTTTTGGCCCAACTCGCCCTTTGGAAAGAAGCCTGCACGTTGTGCATTTCAGCTCAAGGGCAATGTAGCACACGCAGAGCAGAAGTTCTACTTCAGCCAGATCATGCCTGCAAAGAAACTGCGTTTCACAAGCCTTTGTAAGAGATGTTCCCGGTAGGCTGTAAGAGCACTGTGCAGAGCGAGTTGTTTCTTAGCTTCCCAAAGAGCTGGAAGCAAGATGCTTTGTTGCCCAACTCGCCCTTTGGAAAGAAGCCTGCACGTTGTGCCTGTCAGCTCTAGGGCAATGTAGCACACGCAGAGCAGAAGTTCTACTTCAGCCACATAAGGCCTGCAAAGAAACTGCGTTTCACAGACCTTTGTAAGAGATGTTCCCGGTAGGCTGTAAGAGCACTGTGCAGAGCGAGTTGTTTCTTAGCTTCCCAAAGAGCTGGAAGCAAGATGCTTTGGGGCCCAACTCGCCCTTGGAAAGAAGGCTGCACGTTGTGCATTTCGGCTCTAGGGCAATGTAGCACACCCAGAGCAGAAGTTCTACTTCAGCCAGAACAGGCCTGCAAAGAAACTGCATTTCACAGGCCTTCGTAAGTGATGTTCCGGGAGGCTGTAAGAGCACTGTGCAGAGCGAGTTGTTTCTTAGCTTCCCAAAGAGCTGGAAGCAAGATGCTTTGGGGCCCAACTCGCCCTTTGGAAAGAAGCCTGCACGTTGTGCCTTTCAGCTCTAGGGCAATGTAGCACACGCAGAGCAGAAGTTCTACTTCAGCCAGATCAGGCCTGCAAAGAAACTGCGTTTCACAGGCCTTTGTAAGAGATGTTGCCTATAGGCTGTAAGAGCACTGTGCAGAGCGAGTTGTTTCTTAGCTTCCCAAAGAGCTGGAAGCAAGATGCTTTGGGGCCCAACTCGCCCTTTGGAAAGAAGCCTGCACGTTGTGCCTTTCAGCTCTAGGGCAATGTAGCACACGCAGAGCAGAAGTTCTACTTCAGCCAGATCAGGCCTGCAAAGAAACTGCGTTTCACAGGCCTTTGTAAGAGATGTTGCCTGTAGGCTGTAAGAGCACTGTGCAGAGCGAGTTGTTTCTTAGCTTCCCAAAGAGCTGGAAGCAAGATGCTTTGGGGCCCAACTCGCCCTTTGGAAAGAAGCCTGCACGTTGTGCCTTTCAGCTCTAGGGCAATGTAGCACACGCAGAGACTAAGTTCTACTTCAGCCAGATCAGGCCTGCAAGGAAACTGCCTTTCAAATGCCTTTGTAAGTTATGTTCCGGTAGGCTGTAAGAGCACTGTGCAGAGCGAGTTGTTTCTTAGCTTCCCAAAGAGCTGGAAGCAAGATGCTTTGGGGCCCAACTCGCCCTTTGGAAAGAAGCCTGCACGTTGTGCCTTTCTGTTCTAGGGCCGTGTAGCACACCCAGAGCAGAAGTGCTACTTCAGCCAGATCAGGCCTGCAAGGAAACTGCGTTTCACAGGCCTTTGTAAGAGATGTTCCCGGTAGGCTGTAAGAGCACTGTGCAGAGCGAGTTGTTTCTTAGCTTCCCAAAGAGCTGGAAGCAAGATGCTTTTTGGCCCAACTCGCCCTTTGGAAAGAAGACTTCACGTTGTGCCTTTCAGCTCTAGGGCCGTGTAGCACACCCAGAGCAGAAGTTCTACTTCAGCCAGATCAGGCCTGCAAAGAAACTGCGTTTCACAGGCCTTTGTAAGAGATGTTCCCGGTAGGCTTTAAGAGCACTGTGCAGAGCGAGTTGTTTCTTAGCTTCCCAAAGAGCGGGAAGCAAGATGCTTTGGGGCCCAACTCGCGCTTTGGAAAGAAGCCTGCACGTTGTGCCTTTCAGCTCTAGGGCAATGTAGCACACCCAGTGCAGAAGTTCTACTTCAGCCAGATCAGGCCTGCAAAGAATCTCCGTTTGACAGGCCTTTGTAAGAGATGTTCCCGGTAGGCTGTAAGAGCACTGTGCAGAGCGAGTTGTTTCTTAGCTTCCCAAAGAGCTGGAAGCAAGATGCTTTGGGGCCCAACTCGCCCTTTGGAAAGAAGCCTGCACGTTGTGCCTTTCAGCTCTAGGGCAAGGTAGCACACCCAGAGCAGAAGTTCTACTTCAGCCAGATCAGGCCTGCAAAGAAACTGCGTTTCACAGGGCTTTGTAAGAGATGTTCCCGGTAGGCTGTAAGAGCACTGTGCAGAGCGAGTTGTTTCTTAGCTTCCCAAAGAGCTGGAAGGAAGATGCTTTGTTGCCCAACTCGCCCTTTGGAAAGAAGCCTGCACGTTGTGCCTGTCAGCTCTAGGGCAATGTAGCACACGCAGAGCAGAAGTTCTACTTCAGCCAGACCAGGCCTGCAAAGAAACTGCGTTTCACAGACCTTTGTAAGAGATGTTCCCGGTAGGCTGTAAGAGCACTGTGCCGAGCGAGTTGTTTCTTAGCTTCCCAAAGAGCTGGAAGCAAGATGCTTTGGGACCCAACTCGCCCTTTGGAAAGAAGCCTGCACGTTGTTCCTTTCAGCTCTAGGGCAATGTAGCACACCCAGAGCAGAAGTTCTACTTGAGCCAGATCAGGCCTGCAAGGAAACTGCTTTTCAAATGCCTTTGTAAGTGATGTTCCGGTAGGCTGTAAGAGCACTGTGCAGAGCGAGTTGTTTCTTAGCTTCCCAAAGAGCTGGAAGCAAGATGCTTTTTGGCCCAACTCGCCCTTTGGAAAGAAGCCTGCACGTTGTGCCTTTCAGCTCTAGGGCCGTGTACCACACTCAGAGCCGAAGTTCTACTTCAGCCCTATCAGGCCTGCAAGGAAACTGCCTTTCGCATGCCTTTGTAAGTGATGTTCCGTTAGGCTGTAAGAGCACTGTGCAGAGCGAGTGGTTTCTTAGCTTCCCAAAGAGCTGGAAGCAAGATGCTTTGGGGCCCAACTCGCCCTTGGAAAGAAGGCTGCACGTTGTGCCTTTCGGCTCTAGGGCAATGTAGCACACCCAGAGCAGAAGTTCTACTTCAGCCAGAACAGGCCTGCAAAGAAACTGCATTTCACAGGCCTTCGTAAGTGATGTTCCGGGAGGCTGTAAGAGCACTGTGCAGAGCGAGTTGTTTCTTAGCTTCCCAAAGAGCTGGAAGCAAGATGCTTTGGGGCCCAACTCGCCCTTTGGAAAGAAGCCTGCACGTTGTGCCTTTCAGCTCTAGGGCAATGTAGCACACGCAGAGCAGAAGTTCTACTTCAGCCAGATCAGGCCTGCAAAGAAACTGCGTTTCACAGGCCTTTGTAAGAGATGTTGCCTGTAGTCTGTAAGAGCACTGTGCAGAGCGAGTTGTTTCTTAGCTTCCCAAAGAGCTGGAAGCAAGATGCTTTGGGGCCCAACTCGCCCTTTGGAAAGAAGCCTGCACGTTGTGCCTTTCAGCTCTAGGGCAATGTAGCACACGCAGAGCCTAAGTTCTACTTCAGCCAGATCAGGCCTGCAAGGAAACTGCCTTTCACATGCCTTTGTAAGTTATGTTCCGGTAGGCTGTAAGAGCACTGTGCAGAGCGAGTTGTTTCTTAGCTTCCCAAAGAGCTGGAAGCAAGATGCTTTGGGGCCCAACTCGCCCTTTGGAAAGAAGCCTGCACGTTGTGCCTTTCTGTTCTAGGGCCGTGTAGCACACCCAGAGCAGAAGTGCTACTTCAGCCAGATCAGGCCTGCAAGGAAACTGCGTTTCACAGGCCTTTGTAAGAGATGTTCCCGGTAGGCTGTAAGAGCACTGTGCAGAGCGAGTTGTTTCTTAGCTTCCCAAAGAGCTGGAAGCAAGATGCTTTTTGGCCCAACTCGCCCTTTGGAAAGAAGACTTCACGTTGTGCCTTTCAGCTCTAGGGCCGTGTAGCACACCCAGAGCAGAAGTTCTACTTCAGCCAGATCAGGCCTGCAAAGAAACTGCGTTTCACAGGCCTTTGTAAGAGATGTTCCCGGTAGGCTGTAAGAGCACTGTGCAGAGCGAGTTGTTTCTTAGCTTCCCAAAGAGCTGGAAGCAAGATGCTTTGTTGCCCAACTCGCCATTTGGAAAGAAGCCTGCATGTTGTGCCTGTCAGCTCTAGGGCAATGTAGCACACGCAGAGCAGAAGTTCTACTTCAGCCAGACCAGGCCTGCAAAGAAACTGCGTTTCACAGACCTTTGTAAGAGATGTTCCCGGTAGGCTGTAAGAGCACTGTGCAGAGCGAGTTGTTTCTTAGCTTCCCAAAGAGCTGGAAGCAAGATGCTTTGGGACCCAACTCGCCCTTTCGAAAGAAGCCTGCACGTTGTTCCTTTCAGCTCTAGGGCAATGTAGCACACCCAGAGCAGAAGTTCTACTTCAGCCAGATCAGGCCTGCAAGGAAACTGCTTTTCAAATGCCTTTGTAAGTGATGTTCCGGTAGGCTGTAAGAGCACTGTGCAGAGCGAGTTGTTTCTTAGCTTCCCAAAGAGCTGGAAGCAAGATGCTTTTTGGCCCAACTCGCCCTTTGGAAAGAAGCCTGCACGTTGTGCCTTTCAGCTCTAGGGCCGTGTACCACACTCAGAGCCGAAGTTCTACTTCAGCCCTATCAAGCCTGCAAGGAAACTGCCTTTCACATGCCTTTGTAAGTGATGTTCCGTTAGGCTGTAAGAGCACTGTGCAGAGCGAGTTGTTTCTTAGCTTCCCAAAGAGCTGGAAGCAAGATGCTTTGGGGCCCAACTCGCCCTTTGGAAAGAAGCCTGCACGTTGTGCCTTTCAGCTCTAGGTCAATGTAGCACACGCAGAGCAGAAGTTCTACTTCAGCCAGATCAGGCCTGCAAAGAAACTGGATTTCACAGGCCTTTGTAAGAGATGTTCCCGGTAGGCTGTAAGAGCACTGTGCAGAGCGAGTTGTTTCTTAGCTTCCCAAAGAGCTGGAAGCAAGATGCTTTTTGGCCCAACTCGCCCTTTGTAAAGAAGCCTTCACGTTGTGCCTTTCAGCTCTAGGGCCGTGTAGCACACCCAGAGAAGAAGTTCTACTTCAGCCAGATCAGGCCTGCAAAGAAACTGCGTTTCACAGGCCTTTGTAAGAGATGTTGCCGGTACGCTGCAAGAGCACTGTGCAGAGCGAGTTGTTTCTTAGCTTCCCAAAGAGCTGGAAGCAAGATGCTTTGGGGCCCAACTCTCCCTTTGGAAAGAAGCCTGCACGTTGTGCATTTCAGCTCAAGGGCAATGTAGCACACGCAGAGCAGAAGTTCTACTTCAGCCAGATCAGGCCTGCAAAGAAACTGCGTTTCACAAGCCTTTGTAAGAGATGTTCCCGGTAGGCTGTAAGAGCACTGTGCAGAGCGAGTTGTTTCTTAGCTTCCCAAAGAGCTGGAAGCAAGATGCTTTGTTGCCCAACTCGCCCTTTGGAAAGAAGCCTGCACGTTGTGCCTGTCAGCTCTAGGGCAATGTAGAACACGCAGAGCAGAAGTTCTACTTCAGCCACATAAGGCCTGCAAAGAAACTGCGTTTCACAGACCTTTGTAAGAGATGTTCCCGGTAGGCTGTAAGAGCACTGTGCAGAGCGAGTTGTTTCTTAGCTTCCCAAAGAGCTGGAAGCAAGATGCTTTGGGCCCAACTCGCACTTGGAAAGAAGGATGCACGTTGTGCCTTTCGGCTCTAGGGCAATGTAGCACACCCAGAGCAGAAGTTCTACTTCTGCCAGAACAGGCCTGCAAAGAAACTGCATTTCACAGGCCTTCGTAAGTGATGTTCCGGGAGGCTGTAAGAGCACTGTGCAGAGCGAGTTGTTTCTTAGCTTCCCAAAGAGCTGGAAGCAAGATGCTTTGGGGCCCAACTCGCCCTTTGGAAAGAAGCCTGCACGTTGTGCCTTTCAGCTCTAGGGCAATGTAGCACACGCAGAGCAGAAGTTCTACTTCAGCCAGATCAGGCCTGCAAAGAAACTGCGTTTCACAGGCCTTTGTAAGAGATGTTGCCTGTAGGCTGTAAGAGCACTGTGCAGAGCGAGTTGTCTCTTAGCTTCCCAAAGAGCTGGAAGCAAGATGCTTTGGGGCCCAACTCGCCCTTTGGAAAGAAGCCTGCACGTTGTGCCTTTCAGCTCTAGGGCAATGTAGCACACGCAGAGCCTAAGTTCTACTTCAGCCAGTTCAGGCCTGCAAGGAAACTGCCTTTCACATGCCTTTGTAAGTTATGTTCCGGTAGGCTGTAAGAGCACTGTGCAGAGCGAGTTGTTTCTTAGCTTCCCAAAGAGCTGGAAGCAAGATGCTTTGGGGCCCAACTCGCCCTTTGGAAAGAAGCCTGCACGTTGTGCCTTTCTGTTCTAGGGCCGTGTAGCACACCCAGAGCAGAAGTGCTACTTCAGCCAGATCAGGCCTGCAAGGAAACTGCGTTTCACAGGCCTTTGTAAGAGATGTTCCCGGTAGGCTGTAAGAGCACTGTGCAGAGCGAGTTGTTTCTTAGCTTCCCAAAGAGCTGGAAGCAAGATGCTTTTTGGCCCAACTCGCCCTTTGGAAAGAAGACTTCACGTTGTGCCTTTCAGCTCTAGGGCCGTGTAGCACACCCAGAGCAGAAGTTCTACTTCAGCCAGATCAGGCCTGCAAAGAAACTGCGTTTCACAGGCCTTAGTAAGAGATGTTCCCGGTAGGCTTTAAGAGCACTGTGCAGAGCGAGTTGTTTCTTAGCTTCCCAAAGAGCGGGAAGCAAGATGCTTTGGGGCCCAACTCGCGCTTTGGAAAGAAGCCTGCACGTTGTGCCTTTCAGCTCTAGGGCAATGTAGCACACCCAGTGCAGAAGTTCTACTTCAGCCAGATCAGGTCTGCAAAGAATCTCCGTTTGACAGGCCTTTGTAAGAGATGTTCCCGGTAGGCTGTAAGAGCACTGTGCAGAGCGAGTTGTTTCTTAGCTTCCCAAAGAGCTGGAAGCAAGATGCTTTGGGGCCCAACTCGCCCTTTGGAAAGAAGCCTGCACGTTGTGCCTTTCAGCTCTAGGGTAATGTAGCACACCCAGAGCAGAAGTTCTACTTCAGCCAGATCAGGCCTGCAAAGAAACTGCGTTTCACAGGGCTTTGTAAGAGATGTTCCCGGTAGGCTGTAAGAGCACTGTGCAGAGCGAGTTGTTTCTTAGCTTCCCAAAGAGCTGGAAGGAAGATGCTTTGTTGCCCAACTCGCCCTTTGGAAAGAAGCCTGCACGTTGTGCCTGTCAGCTCTAGGGCAATGTAGCACACGCAGAGCAGAAGTTCTACTTCAGCCAGACCAGGCCTGCAAAGAAACTGCGTTTCACAGACCTTTGTCAGAGATGTTCCCGGTAGGCTGTAAGAGCACTGTGCCGAGCGAGTTGTTTCTGAGCTTCCCAAAGAGCTGGAAGCAAGATGCTTTGGGGCCCAACTCGCCCTTGGAAAGAAGCCTGCACGTTGTGCCTTTCGGCTCTAGGGCAATGTAGCACACCCAAGGCAGAAGTTCTACTTCAGCCAGAACAGGCCTGCAAAGAAACTGCATTTCACAGGCCTTTGTAAGTGATTTTCCGGGAGGCTGTAAGAGCACTGTGCAGAGCGAGTTGTTTCTTAGCTTCCCAAAGAGCTGGGAGCAAGATGCTTTGGGGCCCAACTCGCCCTTTGGATACAAGCCTGCACGTTGTGCCTTTAAGCTCTAGGGCAATGTAGCACACCCAGAGCAGAAGTTCTACTTCAGCCAGATCAGGCCTGCAAGGAAACTGCCTTTCACATGCCTTTGTAAGTGATGTTCCGGTAGGCTGTAAGAGCACTGTGCAGAGCGAGTTGTTTCTCAGCTTCCCAAAGAGCTGGAAGCAAGATGCTTTGGGGCCCAACTCGCCCTTTGGAAAGAAGCCTGCACGTTGTGCCTTTCGGCTCTAGGTCAATGAAGCACACGCAGAGCAGAAGTTCTACTTCAGCCAGATCAGGCCTGCAAAGAAACTGCGTTTCACAGGCCTTTGTAAGAGATGTTCCCGGTAGGCTGTAAGAGCACTTTGCAGAACGAGTTGTTTCTTAGCATCCCAAAGAGCTGGAAGCAAGATGCTTTGGGGCCTAACTCGCCCTTTGGAAAGAAGCCTGCACGTTGTGCCTTTCAGCTCTAGGGCAATGTAGCACACCCAGAGCAGAAGTTCTACTTCAGCCATATCAGGCCTGCAAAGAAACTCCGTTTCATAGGCCTTTGTAAGAGATGTTCCCGGTAGGCTGTAAGAGCACTGTGCAGAGCGAGTTGTTTCTTAGCTTCCCAAAGAGCTGGAAGCAAGATGCTTTGGGGCCCAACTCGCCCTTTGGAAAGAAGCCTGCACGTTGTGCCTTTCTGTTCTAGGGCCGTGTAGCACACCCAGAGCGGAAGTGCTACTTCAGCCAGATCAGGCCTGCAAGGAAACTGCGTTTCACAGGCCTTTGTAAGAGATGTTCCCGGTAGGCTGTAAGAGCACTGTGCAGAGCGAGTTGTTTCTTAGCTTCCCAAAGAGCTGGAAGCAAGATGCTTTTTGGCCCAACTCGCCCTTTGGAAAGAAGACTTCACATTGTGCCTTTCAGCTCTAGGGCCGTGTAGCACACCCAGAGCAGAAGTTCTACTTCAGCCAGATCAGGCCTGCAAAGAAACTGCGTTTCACAGGCCTTTGTAAGAGATGTTCCCGGTAGGCTGTAAGAGCACTGTGCAGAGCGAGTTGTTTCTTAGCTTCCCAAAGAGCTGGAAGCAAGATGCTTTGGGGCCCAACTCGCGCTTTGGAAAGAAGCCTGCACGTTGTGCCTTTCAGCTCTAGGGCAATGTAGCACACCCAGTGCAGAAGTTCTACTTCAGCCAGATCAGGCCTGCAAAGAATCTCCGTTTGACAGGCCTTTGTAAGAGATGTTCCCGGTAGGCTGTAAGAGCACTGTGCAGAGCGAGTTGTTTCTTAGCTTCCCAAAGAGCTGGAAGCAAGATGCTTTGGGGCCCAACTCTCCCTTTGGAAAGAAGCCTGCACGTTGTGCCTTTCAGCTCTAGGGCAATGTAGCACACCCAGAGCAGAAGTTCTACTTCAGCCAGACCAGGCCTGCAAAGAAACTGCGTTTCACAGACCTTTGTAAGAGATGTTCCCGGTAGGCTGTAAGAGCACTGTGCCGAGCGAGTTGTTTCTTAGCTTCCCAAAGAGCTGGAAGCAAGATGCTTTGGGGCCCAACTCGCCCTTGGAAAGAAGCCTGCACGTTGTGCCTTTCGGCTCTTGGGCAATGTAGCACACCCAAGGCAGAACTTCTACTTCAGCCAGAACAGGCCTGCAAAGAAACTGCATTTCACAGGCCTTTGTAAGTGATTTTCCGGGAGGCTGTAAGAGCACTGTGCAGAGCGAGTTGTTTCTTAGCTTCCCAAAGAGCTGGGAGCAAGATGCTTTGGGGCCCAACTCGCCCTTTGGATACAAGCCTGCACGTTGTGCCTTTCAGCTCTAGGGCAATGTAGCACACGCAGAGCCGAAGTTCTACTTCAGCCAGATCAGGCCTGCAAAGAAACTCCGTTTCATAGGCCATTGTAAGAGATGTTCCCGGTAGGCTGTAAGTGCACTGTGCAGAGCGAGTTGTTTCTTAGCTTCCCAAAGAGCTGGAAGCAAGATTCATTGGGGCCCAACTCGCCCTTTGGAAAGAAGCCTGCACGTTGTGCCTTTCCGCTCTAGGGCAATGTAGCACACGCAGAGAAGAAGTTTTACTTCAGCCAGATCAGGCCTGCAAAGAAACTGCGTTTCACAGGCCTTTGTAAGAGATGTTCCCGGTAGGCTGTAAGAGCACTGTGCAGAGCGAGTTGTTTCTTAGCTTCCCAAAGAGCTGGAAGCAAGATGCTTTGGGGCCCAACTCGCCCTTTGGAAAGAAGCCTGCACGTTGTGCCTTTCAGCTCTAGGGCCGTGTGGCACACCCAGAGCAGAAGTTCTACTTCACCCAGATCAGGCCTGCAAAGAAACTGCGTTTCACAGGCCTTTGGAAGAGATGTTCCCGGTAGGCTGTAAGAGCACTGTGCAGAGCGTGTTGTTTCTTAGCTTAACAAAGAGCTGTAAGCAAGTTGCATTGGGGATCATCTCGCCCTTTGGATAGAAGCCTGCACGTTGTGCCTTTCCGCTCTAGGGCAATGTAGCACACCCAGAGCCGAAGTTCTACTTCAGCCAGATCAGGCCTGCAAGGAAAGCACTTTTCACAGGCCTTTGTAAGTGATGTTCCCGGTAGGCTGTAAGAGCACATTGCAGAGCGAGTTGTTTCTTAGCTTCCCAAAGAGCTGGTAGCAAGATGCTTTGGGGCGCAACTCGCCCTTTGGAAAGAACCCTGGACGTTGTTCCTTCAGCTCTAGGGCAGTGTAGCACACCCAGAGCAGAAGTTCTACCTCAGGCAGATCAGGCCTGCAAAGAAACTGCGTTTCACAGGCCTTTGTAAGAGATGTTCCCGGTAGGCTGTAAGAGCACTGTGCAGAGCGAGTTGTTTCTTAGCTTCCCAAAGAGCTGGAAGCAAGATGCTTTGTGTCCCAACTCGCCCTTTGGAAATAAGCCTGCACGTTGTGCCTTTCAGCTCTAGGGCAATGTAGCACACCCAGAGCAGAAGTCCTACTTCAGCCAGATCAGGCCTGCAAAGAAACTGCGTTTCACAGGCCTTTGTAAGAGATGTTCCCGGTAGGCTGTAAGAGCACTTTGCAGAGCGAGTTGTTTCTTAGCTTCCCAAAGAGCTGGAAGCAAGATGCTTTGGGGCCGAACTCGCCCTTTGGAAAGAAGCCTGCACGTTGTGCCTTTCAGCTCTAGGGCAATGTAGCACACCCAGAGCAGAAGATCTACTTCAGCCAGATCAGGCCTGCAAAGAAACTGCGTTTCACAGACCTTTGTAAGAGATGTTCCCGGTAGGCTGTCAGAGCACTGTGCAGAGCGAGTTGTTTCTTAGCTTCCCAAAGAGCTGTAAGCAAGACGCATTGGGGCCCAACTCGGCCTTTGGAAAGAAGCCTGCACGTTGTGCCTTTCCGCTCTAGGGCAATGTAGCACACGCAGAGCCGAAGTTCTACTTCAGACAGATCAGGCCTGCAAGGAAACTGCCTTTCACATGCCTTTGTAAGTGATGTTCCGGTAGGCTGTAAGAGCACTGTGAAGAGCGACTTGTTTCTTAGCTTCCCAAAGAGCTGGAAGCAAGATGCTTTGGGGCCCAACTCAACCTTTGGAAAGAAGCCTGCACGTTGTGCCTTTCAGCTCTAGGTCAATGTAGCACACGCAGAGCAGAATTTCTACTTCAGCCAGATCAGGCCTGCAAAGAAACTGCGTTTCACAGGCCTTTGTAAGAGATGTTCCCGGTAGGCTGTAAGAGCACTGTGCAGAGCGAGTTGTTTCTTAGCTTCCCAAGAGCTGGAAGCAAGATGCTTTGGGGAACAACTGCCTTTTAGAAAGAAGCCTGCAGGTTGTGCCTTTCAGCTCTAGGGCAATGTAGCACACCCAGAGCAGAAGTTCTACTTCAGCCAGATGAGGCCCGCAAAGAAACTGCGTTTCACAGGCCTTTGTAAGAGATGTTGCCGGTAGGCAGTAAGAGCACTGTGCAGAGCAAGTTGTTACTTAGCTTCCCAAAGAGCTGGAAGCACGATGCTTTGGGGCCCAACTCGCCCTTTGGATACAAGCCTGCACGTTGCGCCTTTCAGCACTAGGGCAATGTAGCACACGCAGAGCAGAAGTTCTACTTCAGCCAGATCAGGCCTTCAAAAAAAGTGCGTTTCACAGGCCTTTGCAAGAGATGTTCTTGGTAGACTGTAAGAGCACTGTGCAGAGCGAGTTGTTTCTTGGCTTCCCAAAGAGCTGGAAGCAAGATTCATTGAGGCCCAACTCGCCCTTTGGAAAGAAGCCTGCACGTTGTGCCTTTCCGCTCTAGGGCAATGTAGCTCACGCAGAGCAGAAGTTCTACTTCAGCCAGATCAGGCCTGCAAAGAAACTGCGTTTCACAGGCCTTTGTAAGAGATGTTCCCGGTAGGCTGTAAGAGAACTGTGCAGAGCGAGTTGTTTCTTAGCTTCCCAAAGAGCTGGAAGCAAGATGCTTTGGGGCCCAACTCGCCCTTGGAAAGAAGCCTGCACGTTGTGCCTTTCGGCTCTAGGGCAATGTAGCACACCCAGAGCAGAAGTTCTGCTTCAGCCAGATCACGCCTGCAAAGAAACTGCGTTTCACAGGTCTTTGTAAGAGATGTTTCCGGAAGGCTGTAAGAGCACTGTGCAGAGCGAGTTGTTACTTACCTTCCCAAAGAGCTGGAAGCACGATGCTTTGGGGCCCAACTCGCCCTTTGGAAAGAAGCCTGCACGTTGTGCCTTTCAGCTCCAGGGCAATGTAGCACACGCAGAGCAGAAGTTCTACTTCAGCCAGATCAGGCCTGCAAAGAAACTGCGTTTCACAGGCCTTTGTAAGAGATGTTCCCTGTAGGCTGTAAGAGCACTGTGCAGAGCGAGTTGTTTCTTAGCTTCCCAAAGAGCTGGAGGCAAGATGCTTTTGGACCCAACTCGCCCTTTGGATACAAGCCTGCACGTTGTGCCTTTCAGCTCTAGGGCAATGTAGCACACGCAGAGCCGAAGTTCTACTTCAGCCAGATCAGGCCTGCAAGGAAACTGCATTTCACATGCCTTTATAAGTGATGTTCGTTTAGGCTGTAAGAGCACTGTGCAGAGCGAGTTGTTTCTAAGCTTCCCAAAGAGCTGGAAGCAAGATGCTTTGGGGCCCAACTTGCCCTTTGGAAAGAAGCCTGCACGTTGTGCCTTTCAGCTCTAGGTCAATGTAGCACACGCAGAGCAGAAGTTCTGCTTCAGAAAGATCAGGCCTGCAAAGAAACTGCGTTTCACAGGCCTTTGTAAGAGATGTTCCCGGTAGGCTGTAAGAGCACTGTGCAGAGCGAGTTGTTTCTTAGCTTCCCAAAGAGCTGGAAGCAAGATGCTTTGGGGCCCAACTCGCCCTTGGAAAGAAGCCTGCACGTTGTGCCTTTCGGCTCTAGGGCAATGTAGCACACCCAAGGCAGAAGTTCTACTTCAGCCAGAACAGGCCTGCAAAGAAACTGCATTTCACAGGCCTTTGTAAGTGATTTTCCGGGAGGCTGTAAGAGCACTGTGCAGAGCGAGTTGTTTCTTAGCTTCCCAAAGAGCTGGGAGCAAGATGCTTTGGGGCCCAACTCGCCCTTTGGATACAAGCCTGCACGTTGTGCCTTTAAGCTCTAGGGCAATGTAGCACACGCAGAGCCGAAGTTCTACTTCAGCCAGATCAGGCCTGCAAGGAAACTGCCTTTCACATGCCTTTGTAAGTGATGTTCCGGTAGGCTGTAAGAGCACTGTGCAGAGCGAGTTGTTTCTCAGCTTCCCAAAAGCTGGAAGCAAGATGCTTTGGGGCCCAACTCGCCCTTTGGAAAGAAGCCTGCACGTTGTGCCTTTCGGCTCTAGGTCAATGAAGCACACGCAAAGCAGAAGTTCTACTTCAGCCAGATCAGGCCTGCAAAGAAACTGCGTTTCACAGGCCTTTGTAAGAGATGTTCCCGGTAGGCTGTAAGAGCACTTTGCAGAACGAGTTGTTTCTTAGCTTCCCAAAGAGCTGGAAGCAAGATGCTTTGGGGCCTAACTCGCCCTTTGGAAAGAAGCCTGCACGTTGTGCCTTTCAGCTCTAGGGCAATGTAGCACACCCAGAGCAGAAGTTCTACTTCAGCCATATCAGGCCTGCAAAGAAACTCCGTTTCATAGGCCTTTGTAAGAGATGTTCCCGGTAGGCTGTAAGAGCACTGTGCAGAGCGAGTTGTTTCTTAGCTTCCCAAAGAGCTGGAAGCAAGATGCTTTGGGGCCCAACTCGCCCTTTGGAAAGAAGCCTGCACGTTGTGCCTTTCTGTTCTAGGGCCGTGTAGCACACCCAGAGCAGAAGTGCTACTTCAGCCAGATCAGGCCTGCAAGGAAACTGCGTTTCACAGGCCTTTGTAAGAGATGTTCCCGGTAGGCTGTAAGAGCACTGTGCAGAGCGAGTTGTTTCTTAGCTTCCCAAAGAGCTGGAAGCAAGATGCTTTTTGGCCCAACTCGCCCTTTGGAAAGAAGACTTCACATTGTGCCTTTCAGCTCTAGGGCCGTGTAGCACACCCAGAGCAGAAGTTCTACTTCAGCCAGATCAGGCCTGCAAAGAAACTGCGTTTCACAGGCCTTTGTAAGAGATGTTCCCGGTAGGCTGTAAGAGCACTGTGCAGAGCGAGTTGTTTCTTAGCTTCCCAAAGAGCTGGAAGCAAGATGCTTTGGGGCCCAACTCGCGCTTTGGAAAGAAGCCTGCACGTTGTGCCTTTCAGCTCTAGGGCAATGTAGCACACCCAGTGCAGAAGTTCTACTTCAGCCAGATCAGGCCTGCAAAGAATCTCCGTTTGACAGGCCTTTGTAAGAGATGTTCCCGGTAGGCTGTAAGAGCACTGTGCAGAGCGAGTTGTTTCTTAGCTTCCCAAAGAGCTGGAAGCAAGATGCTTTGGGGCCCAACTCTCCCTTTGGAAAGAAGCCTGCACGTTGTGCCTTTCAGCTCTAGGGCAATGTAGCACACCCAGAGCAGAAGTTCTACTTCAGCCAGACCAGGCCTGCAAAGAAACTGCGTTTCACAGACCTTTGTAAGAGATGTTCCCGGTAGGCTGTAAGAGCACTGTGCCGAGCGAGTTGTTTCTTAGCTTCCCAAAGAGCTGGAAGCAAGATGCTTTGGGGCCCAACTCGCCCTTGGAAAGAAGCCTGCACGTTGTGCCTTTCGGCTCTAGGGCAATGTAGCACACCCAAGGCAGAACTTCTACTTCAGCCAGAACAGGCCTGCAAAGAAACTGCATTTCACAGGCCTTTGTAAGTGATTTTCCGGGAGGCTGTAAGAGCACTGTGCAGAGCGAGTTGTTTCTTAGCTTCCCAAAGAGCTGGGAGCAAGATGCTTTGGGGCCCAACTCGCCCTTTGGATACAAGCCTGCACGTTGTGCCTTTCAGCTCTAGGGCAATGTAGCACACGCAGAGCCGAAGTTCTACTTCAGCCAGATCAGGCCTGCAAAGAAACTCCGTTTCATAGGCCATTGTAAGAGATGTTCCCGGTAGGCTGTAAGAGCACTGTGCAGAGCGAGTTGTTTCTTAGCTTCCCAAAGAGCTGGAAGCAAGATTCATTGGGGCCCAACTCGCCCTTTGGAAAGAAGCCTGCACGTTGTGCCTTTCCGCTCTAGGGCAATGTAGCACACGCAGAGAAGAAGTTCTACTTCAGCCAGATCAGGCCTGCAAAGAAACTGCGTTTCACAGGCCTTTGTAAGAGATGCTCCCGGTAGGCTGTAAGAGCACTGTGCAGAGCGAGTTGTTTCTTAGCTTCCCAAAGAGCTGGAAGCAAGATGCTTTGGGGCCCAACTCGCCCTTTGGAAAGAAGCCTGCACGTTGTGCCTTTCAGCTCTAGGGCCGTGTGGCACACCCAGAGCAGAAGTTCTACTTCACCCAGATCAGGCCTGCAAAGAAACTGCGTTTCACAGGCCTTTGGAAGAGATGTTCCCGGTAGGCTGTAAGAGCACTGTGCAGAGCGTGTTGTTTCTTAGCTTAACAAAGAGCTGTAAGCAAGTTGCATTGGGGATCATCTCGCCCTTTGGATAGAAGCCTGCACGTTGTGCCTTTCCGCTCTAGGGCAATGTAGCACACCCAGAGCCGAAGTTCTACTTCAGCCAGATCAGGCCTGCAAGGAAAGCACTTTTCACAGGCCTTTGTAAGTGATGTTCCCGGTAGGCTGTAAGAGCACATTGCAGAGCGAGTTGTTTCTTAGCTTCCCAAAGAGCTGGTAGCAAGATGCTTTGGGGCCCAACTCGCCCTTTGGAAAGAACCCTGGACGTTGTTCCTTCAGCTCTAGGGCAGTGTAGCACACCCAGAGCAGAAGTTCTACCTCAGGCAGATCAGGCCTGCAAAGAAACTGCGTTTCACAGGCCTTTGTAAGAGATGTTCCCGGTAGGCTGTAAGAGCACTGTGCAGAGCGAGTTGTTTCTTAGCTTCCCAAAGAGCTGGAAGCAAGATGCTTTGGGTCCCAACTCGCCCTTTGGAAATAAGCCTGCACGTTGTGCCTTTCAGCTCTAGGGCAATGTAGCACACCCAGAGCAGAAGTCCTACTTCAGCCAGATCAGGCCTGCAAAGAAACTGCGTTTCACAGGCCTTTGTAAGAGATGTTCCCGGTAGGCTGTAAGAGCACTGTGCAGAGCGATTTGTTTCGTAGCTTCCAAACAACTGGAAGCAAGATGCTTTGGGGCCCAACTCGCCCTTTGGAAAAAAGCCTGCACTTTGTGCCTTTCAGCTCTAGGTCAATGTAGCACACGCAGAGCAGAAGTTCTACTTCAGCCAGATCAGGCCTGCAAAGAAACTGCGTTTCACAGGCCTTTGTAAGAGATGTTCCAGGTAGGCTGTAAGAGCACTGTGCAGAGCGAGTTGTTTCTTAGCTTCCCAAAGAGCTGGAAGCAAGATGCTTTGGGGCCCAACTTGCCCTTTGGAAAGAAGCCTGCACGTTGTGCCTTTCAGATTTAGGGCCATGTAGCACACCCAGAGCAGAAGTTCTAGTTCAGCCAGATCAGGCCTGCAAAGAAACTGCGTTTCACAGGGCTTTGTAAGAGATGTTCCCGGTAGGCTGTAAGAGTACTGTGCAGAGCGAGTTGTTTCTTAGCTTCCCAAAGAGCTGGAAGCAAGATGCTTTGTTGCCCAACTCGCCCTTTGGATACAAGCCTGCACGTTGTGCCTTTCAGCTCTAGGGCAATGTAGCACACGCAGAGCAGAAGTTCTACTTCAGCCACATCAGGCCTGCAAAGAAACTGCGTTTCACAGGGCTTTGTAAGAGATGTTCCCGGTAGGCTGTAAGAGCACTGTGCAGAGCGAGTTGTTTCTTAGCTTCCCAAAGAGCTGGAAGCAAGATGCTTTGGGGCCCAACTCGCCCTGTGGAAAGAAGCCTGCACGTTGTTCCTTTCACCTCTTGGGCAATGTAGCACACGCAGAGCAGAAGTTCTACTTCAGCCAGATCAGGCCTGCAAAGAAAATGCGTTTCACAGGCCTTTGTAACAGATGCTCCTGGTAGGCTGGAAGAGCACTGTGCAGAGCGAGTTGTTTCTTAGCTTCAAAAAGATCTGGAAGCAAGATGCATTGGGGCCCAACTCGCCCTTTGGAAAGAAGCCTGCACGTTGTGCCTTTCCGCTCTAGGGCAATGTAGCACACGCAGAGCAGAAGTTCTACTTCAGCCAGATCAGGCCTGCAAAGAAACTGCGTTTCACAGGCCTTTGTAAGCGATGTTCCCGGTAGGCTGTAAGAGCACTGTGCAGAGCGAGTTGTTTCTTATCTTCCCAAAGAGCTGGAAGCAAGATGCTTTGGGGCCCCACTCGCCCTTTGGAAAAAAGCCTACACGTTGTGCCTTTCAGCTCTAGGGCCGTGTGGCACACCCAGAGCAGAAGTTCTACTTCAGCCAGATCAGGCCTGCAAAGAAACTGCGTTTCACAGGCCTTTGTAAGAGATGTTCCCGGTAGGCTGTAAGAGCACTGTGCAGAGCGAGTTGTTTCGTAGCTTCCCAAAGAAATGGAAGCAAGATGCTTTAGGGCCCAACTTGCCCTTTGGAAAAATGCCTGCATGTTTTGCCTTTCAGCTCTAGGTCAATGTTTCACACGCAGAACAGAAGTTCTACTTCAGCCAGAACAGGCCTGCAAAGAAACTGCATTTCACAGGCCTTTGTAAGTGATGTTCCGGTAGGCTGTATGAGCACTGTGCAGAGCGAGTTGTTTCTTAGCTTCCCAAAGAGCTGGAAGCAAGATGCTTTGGGGCCCAACTCGCCCTTTCCAAAGAAGCCTGCACGTTGTGCCTTTCAGATCTAGGGCCATGTAGCACACCCAGAGCAGAAGTTCTACTTCAGCCAGATCAGGCCTGCAAAGAAACTGCGTTTCACAGGCCTTTGTAAGAGATGTTCCCGGTAGGCTCTAAGAGCACTGTGCAGAGCGAGTTGTTTCTTAGCTTCCCAAAGAGCTGGAAGCAAGATGCTTTGGGGCCCAACTCGCCCTTTGGAAAGAAGCCTGCACGTTGTGCCTTTCAGCTCTAGGGCAATGTAGCACACGCAGAGCAGAAGTTCTGCTTCAGCCAGATCACGCCTGCAAAGAAACTGCGTTTCACAGGTCTTTGTAAGAGATGTTTCCGGAAGGCTGTAAGAGCACTGTGCAGAGCGAGTTGTTACTTACCTTCCCAAAGAGCTGGAAGCACGATGCTTTGGGGCCCAACTCGCCCTTTGGAAAGAAGCCTGCACGTTGTGCCTTTCAGCTCCAGGGCAATGTAGCACACGCAGAGCAGAAGTTCTACTTCAGCCAGATCAGGCCTGCAAAGAAACTGCGTTTCACAGGCCTTTGTAAGAGATGTTCCCTGTAAGCTGTAAGAGCACTGTGCAGAGCGAGTTGTTTCTTAGCTTCCCAAAGAGCTGGAGGCAAGATGCTTTTGGACCCAACTCGCCCTTTGGATACAAGCCTGCACGTTGTGCCTTTCAGCTCTAGGGCAATGTAGCACACGCAGAGCCGAAGTTCTACTTCAGCCAGATCAGGCCTGCAAGGAAACTGCATTTCACAGGCCTTTATAAGTGATGTTCGGTTAGGCTGTAAGAGCACTGTGCAGAGCGAGTTGTTTCTTAGCTTCCCAGAGAGCTGGAAGCAAGATGCTTTGGGGCATAACTCGCCCTTTGGAAAGAAGCCTGCACGTTGTTCCTTTCAGCTCTAGGTCAATGTAGCACACGCAGAGCAGAAGTTCTGCTTCAGCCAGATCAGGCCTGCAAAGAAACTGCGTTTCACAGGCCTTTGTAAGAGATGTTCCCGGTAGGCTGTAAGAGCACTGTGCAGAGCGAGTTGTTTCTTAGCTTCCCAAAGAGCTGGAAGCAAGATGCTTTGGGGCCCAACTCGCCCTTGGAAAGAAGCCTGCACGTTGTGCCTTTCGGCTCTAGGGCAATGTAGCACACCCAAGGCAGAAGTTCTACTTCAGCCAGAACAGGCCTGCAAAGAAACTGCATTTCACAGGCCTTTGTAAGTGATTTTCCGGGAGGCTGTAAGAGCACTGTGCAGAGCGAGTTGTTTCTTAGCTTCCCAAAGAGCTGGGAGCAAGATGCTTTGGGGCCCAACTCGCCCTTTGGATACAAGCCTGCACGTTGTGCCTTTAAGCTCTAGGGCAATGTAGCACACGCAGAGCCGAAGTTCTACTTCAGCCAGATCAGGCCTGCAAGGAAACTGCCTTTCACATGCCTTTGTAAGTGATGTTCCGGTAGGCTGTAAGAGCACTGTGCAGAGCGAGTTGTTTCTCAGCTTCCCAAAGAGCTGGAAGCAAGATGCTTTGGGGCCCAACTCGCCCTTTGGAAAGAAGCCTGCACGTTGTGCCTTTCGGCTCTAGGTCAATGAAGCACACGCAGAGCAGAAGTTCTACTTCAGCCAGATCAGGCCTGCAAAGAAACTGCGTTTCACAGGCCTTTGTAAGAGATGTTCCCGGTAGGCTGTAAGAGCACTTTGCAGAACGAGTTGTTTCTTAGCTTCCCAAAGAGCTGGAAGCAAGATGCTTTGGGGCCTAACTCGCCCTTTGGAAAGAAGCCTGCACGTTGTGCCTTTCAGCTCTAGGGCAATGTAGCACACCCAGAGCAGAAGTTCTACTTCAGCCATATCAGGCCTGCAAAGAAACTCCGTTTCATAGGCCTTTGTAAGAGATGTTCCCGGTAGGCTGTAAGAGCACTGTGCAGAGCGAGTTGTTTCTTAGCTTCCCAAAGAGCTGGAAGCAAGATGCTTTGGGGCCCAACTCGCCCTTTGGAAAGAAGCCTGCACGTTGTGCCTTTCTGTTCTAGGGCCGTGTAGCACACCCAGAGCAGAAGTGCTACTTCAGCCAGATCAGGCCTGCAAGGAAACTGCGTTTCACAGGCCTTTGTAAGAGATGTTCCCGGTAGGCTGTAAGAGCACTGTGCAGAGCGAGTTGTTTCTTAGCTTCCCAAAGAGCTGGAAGCAAGATGCTTTTTGGCCCAACTCGCCCTTTGGAAAGAAGACTTCACATTGTGCCTTTCAGCTCTAGGGCCGTGTAGCACACCCAGAGCAGAAGTTCTACTTCAGCCAGATCAGGCCTGCAAAGAAACTGCGTTTCACAGGCCTTTGTAAGAGATGTTCCCGGTAGGCTGTAAGAGCACTGTGCAGAGCGAGTTGTTTCTTAGCTTCCCAAAGAGCTGGAAGCAAGATGCTTTGGGGCCCAACTCGCGCTTTGGAAAGAAGCCTGCACGTTGTGCCTTTCAGCTCTAGGGCAATGTAGCACACCCAGTGCAGAAGTTCTACTTCAGCCAGATCAGGCCTGCAAAGAATCTCCGTTTGACAGGCCTTTGTAAGAGATGTTCCCGGTAGGCTGTAAGAGCACTGTGCAGAGCGAGTTGTTTCTTAGCTTCCCAAAGAGCTGGAAGCAAGATGCTTTGGGGCCCAACTCTCCCTTTGGAAAGAAGCCTGCACGTTGTGCCTTTCAGCTCTAGGGCAATGTAGCACACCCAGAGCAGAAGTTCTACTTCAGCCAGACCAGGCCTGCAAAGAAACTGCGTTTCACAGACCTTTGTAAGAGATGTTCCCGGTAGGCTGTAAGAGCACTGTGCCGAGCGAGTTGTTTCTTAGCTTCCCAAAGAACTGGAAGCAAGATGCTTTGGGGCCCAACTCGCCCTTGGAAAGAAGCCTGCACGTTGTGCCTTTCGGCTCTAGGGCAATGTAGCACACCCAAGGCAGAACTTCTACTTCAGCCAGAACAGGCCTGCAAAGAAACTGCATTTCACAGGCCTTTGTAAGTGATTTTCCGGGAGGCTGTAAGAGCACTGTGCAGAGCGAGTTGTTTCTTAGCTTCCCAAAGAGCTGGGAGCAAGATGCTTTGGGGCCCAACTCGCCCTTTGGATACAAGCCTGCACGTTGTGCCTTTCAGCTCTAGGGCAATGTAGCACACGCAGAGCCAAAGTTCTACTTCAGCCAGATCAGGCCTGCAAAGAAACTCCGTTTCATAGGCCATTGTAAGAGATGTTCCCGGTAGGCTGTAAGAGCACTGTGCAGAGCGAGTTGTTTCTTAGCTTCCCAAAGAGCTGGAAGCAAGATTCATTGGGGCCCAACTCGCCCTTTGGAAAGAAGCCTGCACGTTGTGCCTTTCCGCTCTAGGGCAATGTAGCACACGCAGAGAAGAAGTTCTACTTCAGCCAGATCAGGCCTGCAAAGAAACTGCGTTTCACAGGCCTTTGTAAGAGATGTTCCCGGTAGGCTGTAAGAGCACTGTGCAGAGCGAGTTGTTTCTTAGCTTCCCAAAGAGCTGGAAGCAAGATGCTTTGGGGCCCAACTCGCCCTTTGGAAAGAAGCCTGCACGTTGTGCCTTTCAGCTCTAGGGCCGTGTGGCACACCCAGAGCAGAAGTTCTACTTCACCCAGATCAGGCCTGCAAAGAAACTGCGTTTCACAGGCCTTTGGAAGAGATGTTCCCGGTAGGCTGTAAGAGCACTGTGCAGAGCGTGTTGTTTCTTAGCTTAACAAAGAGCTGTAAGCAAGTTGCATTGGGGATCATCTCGCCCTTTGGATAGAAGCCTGCACGTTGTGCCTTTCCGCTCTAGGGCAATGTAGCACACCCAGAGCCGAAGTTCTACTTCAGCCAGATCAGGCCTGCAAGGAAAGCACTTTTCACAGGCCTTTGTAAGTGATGTTCCCGGTAGGCTGTAAGAGCACATTGCAGAGCGAGTTGTTTCTTAGCTTCCCAAAGAGCTGGTAGCAAGATGCTTTGGGGCCCAACTCGCCCTTTGGAAAGAACCCTGGACGTTGTTCCTTCAGCTCTAGGGCAGTGTAGCACACCCAGAGCAGAAGTTCTACCTCAGGCAGATCAGGCCTGCAAAGAAACTGCGTTTCACAGGCCTTTGTAAGAGATGTTCCCGGTAGGCTGTAAGAGCACTGTGCAGAGCGAGTTGTTTCTTAGCTTCCCAAAGAGCTGGAAGCAAGATGCTTTGGGTCCCAACTCGCCCTTTGGAAATAAGCCTGCACGTTGTGCCTTTCAGCTCTAGGGCAATGTAGCACACCCAGAGCAGAAGTCCTACTTCAGCCAGATCAGGCCTGCAAAGAAACTGCGTTTCACAGGCCTTTGTAAGAGATGTTCCCGGTAGGCTGTAAGAGCACTGTGCAGAGCGATTTGTTTCGTAGCTTCCAAACAACTGGAAGCAAGATGCTTTGGGGCCCAACTCGCCCTTTGGAAAAAAGCCTGCACTTTGTGCCTTTCAGCTCTAGGTCAATGTAGCACACGCAGAGCAGAAGTTCTACTTCAGCCAGATCAGGCCTGCAAAGAAACTGCGTTTCACAGGCCTTTGTAAGAGATGTTCCAGGTAGGCTGTAAGAGCACTGTGCAGAGCGAGTTGTTTCTTAGCTTCCCAAAGAGCTGGAAGCAAGATGCTTTGGGGCCCAACTCGCCCTTTGGAAAGAAGCCTGCACGTTGTGCCTTTCAGATTTAGGGCCATGTAGCACACCCAGAGCAGAAGTTCTAGTTCAGCCAGATCAGGCCTGCAAAGAAACTGCGTTTCACAGGGCTTTGTAAGAGATGTTCCCGGTAGGCTGTAAGAGCACTGTGCAGAGCGAGTTGTTTCTTAGCTTCCCAAAGAGCTGGAAGCAAGATGCTTTGTTGCCCAACTCGCCCTTTGGATACAAGCCTGCACGTTGTGCCTTTCAGCTCTAGGGCAATGTAGCACACGCAGAGCAGAAGTTCTACTTCAGCCACATCAGGCCTGCAAAGAAACTGCGTTTCACAGGGCTTTGTAAGAGATGTTCCCGGTAGGCTGTAAGAGCACTGTGCAGAGCGAGTTGTTTCTTAGCTTCCCAAAGAGCTGGAAGCAAGATGCTTTGGGGCCCAACTCGCCCTGTGGAAAGAAGCCTGCACGTTGTTCCTTTCACCTCTTGGGCAATGTAGCACACGCAGAGCAGAAGTTCTACTTCAGCCAGATCAGGCCTGCAAAGAAAATGCGTTTCACAGGCCTTTGTAACAGATGCTCCTGGTAGGCTGGAAGAGCACTGTGCAGAGCGAGTTGTTTCTTAGCTTCAAAAAGATCTGGAAGCAAGATGCATTGGGGCCCAACTCACCCTTTGGAAAGAAGCCTGCACGTTGTGCCTTTCCGCTCTAGGGCAATGTAGCACACGCAGAGCAGAAGTTCTACTTCAGCCAGATCAGGCCTGCAAAGAAACTGCGTTTCACAGGCCTTTGTAAGCGATGTTCCCGGTAGGCTGTAAGAGCACTGTGCAGAGCGAGTTGTTTCTTATCTTCCCAAAGAGCTGGAAGCAAGATGCTTTGGGGCCCCACTCGCCCTTTGGAAAAAAGCCTACACGTTGTGCCTTTCAGCTCTAGGGCCGTGTGGCACACCCAGAGCAGAAGTTCTACTTCAGCCAGATCAGGCCTGCAAAGAAACTGCGTTTCACAGGCCTTTGTAAGAGATGTTCCCGGTAGGCTGTAAGAGCACTGTGCAGAGCGAGTTGTTTCGTAGCTTCCCAAAGAAATGGAAGCAAGATGCTTTGGGGCCCAACTTGCCCTTTGGAAAAATGCCTGCATGTTTTGCCTTTCAGCTCTAGGTCAATGTTTCACACGCAGAACAGAAGTTCTACTTCAGCCAGAACAGGCCTGCAAAGAAACTGCATTTCACAGGCCTTTGTAAGTGATGTTCCGGTAGGCTGTATGAGCACTGTGCAGAGCGAGTTGTTTCTTAGCTTCCCAAAGAGCTGGAAGCAAGATGCTTTGGGGCCCAACTCGCCCTTTCCAAAGAAGCCTGCACGTTGTGCCTTTCAGATCTAGGGCCATGTAGCACACCCAGAGCAGAAGTTCTACTTCAGCCAGATCAGGCCTGCAAAGAAACTGCGTTTCACAGGCCTTTGTAAGAGATGTTCCCAGTAGGCTCTAAGAGCACTGTGCAGAGCGAGTTGTTTCTTAGCTTCCCAAAGAGCTGGAAGCAAGATGCTTTGGGGCCCAACTCGCCCTTTGGAAAGAAGCCTGCACGTTGTGCCTTTCAGCTCTAGGGCAATGTAGCACACGCAGAGCAGAAGTTCTGCTTCAGCCAGATCACGCCTGCAAAGAAACTGCGTTTCACAGGTCTTTGTAAGAGATGTTTCCGGAAGGCTGTAAGAGCACTGTGCAGAGCGAGTTGTTACTTACCTTCCCAAAGAGCTCGAAGCAAGACGCATTGGGGCCCAACTCGCCCTTTGGAAAGAAGCCTGCACGTTGTGCCTTTCAGCTCTAGGTCAATGTTTCACACGCAGAGCCGAAGTTCTACTTCAGCCAGATCAGGCCTGCAAGGAAACTGCATTTCACAGGCCTTTATAAGTGATGTTCGGTTAGGCTGTAAGAGCACTGTGCAGAGCGAGTTGTTTCTTAGCTTCCCAGAGAGCTGGAAGCAAGATGCTTTGGGGCATAACTCGCCCTTTGGAAAGAAGCCTGCACGTTGTTCCTTTCAGCTCTAGGTCAATGTAGCACACGCAGAGCAGAAGTTCTGCTTCAGCCAGATCAGGCCTGCAAAGAAACTGCGTTTCACAGGCCTTTGTAAGAGATGTTCCCGGTAGGCTGTAAGAGCACTGTGCAGAGCGAGTTGTTTCTTAGCTTCCCAAAGAGCTGGAAGCAAGATTCATTGGGGCCCAACTCGCCCTTTGGAAAGAAGCCTGCACGTTGTGCCTTTCCGCTCTAGGGCAATGTAGCACACGCAGAGAAGAAGTTCTACTTCAGCCAGATCAGGCCTGCAAAGAAACTGCGTTTCACAGGCCTTTGTAAGAGATGTTCCCGGTAGGCTGTAAGAGCACTGTGCAGAGCGAGTTGTTTCTTAGCTTCCCAAAGAGCTGGAAGCAAGATGCTTTGGGGCCCAACTCGCCCTTTGGAAAGAAGCCTGCACGTTGTGCCTTTCAGCTCTAGGGCCGTGTGGCACACCCAGAGCAGAAGTTCTACTTCACCCAGATCAGGCCTGCAAAGAAACTGCGTTTCACAGGCCTTTGTAAGAGATGTTCCCGGTAGGCTGTAAGAGCACTGTGCAGAGCGAGTTGTTTCGTAGCTTTCCAAAGAACGGGAAGCAAGATGCTTTGGGGCCCAACTCGCCCTTTGGAAACAAGCCTGCACGTTGTGTCTTTCAGCTCTAGGTCAATGTAGCACACACAGAACAGAAGTTTTACTTCAGCCAGATCAGGCCTGCAAAGAAACTGCGTTTCACAGGCCTTTGTAAGACATGTTCCCCGTAGGCTGTAAGAGCACTGTGCAGAGCGAGTTGTTTCTTAGCTTCCCAAAGAGCTGGAAGCAAGATGCTTTTTGGCCCAACTCGCCCTTTGGAAAGAAGCCTGCACATTGTGCCTTTCAGCTCTAGGACCGTGTAGCACACCCAGAGCAGAAGTTCTACTTCAGCCAGATCAGGCCTGCAAAGAAACTGCGTTTCACAGGCCTTTGTAAGAGATGTTCCCGGTAGGCTTTAAGAGCACTGTGCAGAGCGAGTTGTTTCTTAGCTTCCCAAAGAGCTGGAAGCAAGATGCTTTGGGGCCCAACTCGCCCTTTGGAAAGAAGCCTGCACCTTGTGCCTTTCAGCTCTAGGGCAATGTAGCACACCCAGAGCAGAAGTTCTACTTCAGCCAGATCAGGCCTGCAAAGAAACTGCGTTTCACAGGCCTTTGTAAGAGATGTTTCCGGTAGGCTGTAAGAGCACTGTGCAGAGCGAGTTGTTTCTTAGCTTCCCAAAGAGCTGGAAGCAAGATGCTTTGTTGCCCAGCTCGCCCTTTGGAAAGAAGCCTGCACGTTGTGCCTTTCAGCTCTAGGGCAATGTAGCACACGCAGAGCAGAAGTTCTACTTCAGCCAGATCAGGCCTGCAAAGAAACTGCGTTTCACAGGCCTTTGGAAGAGATGTTCCCGGTAGGCTGTAAGAGCGCTGTGCAGAGCGAGTTGTTTCGTAGCTTCCCAAAGAACTGGAAGCAAGATGCTTTGGGGCCCAACTCGCCCTTTGGAAAAATGCCTGCATGTTGTGCCTTTCACCTCTAGGTCAAAGTAGCACACGCAGAACAGAAGTTCTACTTCAGCCAGATCAGGCCTGCAAAGAAACTGCGTTTAACAGGGCTTTGTAAGAGATGTTCCCGGTAGACTGTAAGAGCACTGTGCATAGCGAGTTGTTTCTTAGCTTCCCAAAGAGCTGGAAGCAAGATGCTTTGGGGCCCAACTCACCCTTTGGAAAGAAGCCTGCACGTTGTGCCTTTCATCTCTAGGGCAATGTAGCACACGCAGAGCAGAAGTTCTACTTCAGCCAGATCAGGCCTGCAAAGAAAATGCGTTTCACAGGCCTTTGTAACAGATGTTCCCGGTAGGCTGTAAGAGCACTGTGCAGAGCGAGTTGTTTCTTAGCTTCCCAAAGAGCTGGAAGCAAGATGCATTGGGGCCCAACTCGCCCTTTGGAAAGAAGCCTGCACGTTGTGCCTTTCCGCTCTAGGGCAATGTAGCACACCCAGAGCAGAAGTTCTACTTCAGCCAGATCAGGCCTGCAAAGAAACTGCATTTCACAGGCCTTTATAAGTGATGTTCCCGGTAGGCTGTAAGAGCACTGTGCAGAGCGAGTTGTTTCTTAGCTTCCCAAAGAGCTGGAAGCAAGATGCTTTGGGGCCCAACTCGCCCTTTGGAAAGAAGCCTGCACGTTGAGCCTTTCAGCTCTAGGGCAATGTAGCACACGCAGAGCAGAAGTTCTACTTCAGCCAGATCAGGCCTGCAAAGAAACTGCGTTTCACAGGCCTTTGTAAGAGATGTTCCCGGTAGGCTGTAAGAGCACTGTGCAGAGCGAGTTGTTTCGTAGCTTCCCAAAGAGCTGGAAGCAAGATGCTTTGGGGCCCAACTCGCCCTTTGGAAAGAAGCCTGCACGTTGCGCCTTTCAGCTCTAGGGCAATGTAGCACACCCAGAGCAGAAGTTCTACTTCAGCCAGATCAGGCCTGCAAGGAAACTGCGTTTCACAGGCCTTTGTAAGTGATGTTCTGGTAGGCTGTAAGAGCAATGTGCAGAGCGAGTTGTTTCTTAGCTTCCCAAAGAGCTGGAAGCAAGATGCCTTGGGGCCCAATTTGCCCTTGGGAAAGAAGCCTGCACGTTGTGCCTTTCAGCTCTAGGGCCGTGTGGCACACCCAGAGCAGAAGTTCTACTTCACCCAGATCAGGCCTGCAAATAAACTGCGTTTCACAGGCATTTGTAAGAGATGTTCCCGGTAGGTTGTAAGAGCACTGTGCAGAGCGAGTTGTTTCGTAGCTTCCCAAACAACTGGAAGCAAGATGCTTTGGGGCCCAACTCGCCCTTTGGAAACAAGCCTGCACGTTGTGCCTTTCAGCTCTAGGTCAATGTAGCACACGCAGAACAGAAGTTTTACTTCAGCACGATCAGGCCTGCAAAGAAACTGCGTTTCACAGGCCTTTGTAACAGATGTTCCCGGTAGGCTGTAAGAGCACTGTGCAGAGCGAGTTGTTTCTTAGCTTCCCAAAGAGCTGGAAGCAAGATGCTTTGGGGCCCAACTCGCCCTTTGGAAAGAAGCCTGCACATTGTGCCTTTCAGCTCTAGTGCCGTGTAGCACACCAAGAGCAGAAATTCTACTTCAGCCCGATCAGGCCTGCAAAGAAACTGCGTTTCACAGGCATTTGTAAGAGATGTTCCCGGTAGGCTGTAAGAGCACTGTGCAGAGCGAGTTGTTTCTTAGCTTCCCAAAGAGCTGGAAGCAAGATGCCTTGGGGCCCAATTTGCCCTTGGGAAAGAAGCCTGCACGTTGTGCCTTTCAGCTCTAGGGCCGTGTGGCACACCCAGAGCAGAAGTTCTACTTCACCCAGATCAGGCCTGCAAATAAACTGCGTTTCACAGGCATTTGTAAGAGATGTTCCCGGTAGGTTGTAAGAGCACTGTGCAGAGCGAGTTGTTTCGTAGCTTCCCAAACAACTGGAAGCAAGATGCTTTGGGGCCCAACTCGCCCTTTGGAAACAAGCCTGCACGTTGTGCCTTTCAGCTCTAGGTCAATGTAGCACACGCAGAACAGAAGTTTTACTTCAGCCAGATCAGGCCTGCAAAGAAACTGCGTTTCACAGGCCTTTGTAAGAAATGTTCCCGGTAGGCTGTAAGAGCACTGTGCAGAGCGAGTTGTTTCTTAGCTTCCCAAAGAGCTGGAAGCAAGATGCTTTGGGGCCCAACTCGCCCTTTGGAAAGAAGCCTGCACATTGTGCCTTTCAGCTCTAGTGCCGTGTAGCACACCAAGAGCAGAAATTCTACTTCAGCCCGATCAGGCCTGCAAAGAAACTGCGTTTCACAGGCATTTGTAAGAGATGTTCCCGGTAGGCTGTAAGAGCACTGTGCAGAGCGAGTTGTTTCTTAGCTTCCCAAAGAGCTGGAAGCAAGATGCCTTGGGGCCCAATTTGCCCTTGGGAAAGAAGCCTGCACGTTGTGCCTTTCAGCTCTAGGGCCGTGTGGCACACCCAGAGCAGAAGTTCTACTTCACCCAGATCAGGCCTGCAAATAAACTGCGTTTCACAGGCATTTGTAAGAGATGTTCCCGGTAGGTTGTAAGAGCACTGTGCAGAGCGAGTTGTTTCGTAGCTTCCCAAACAACTGGAAGCAAGATGCTTTGGGGCCCAACTCGCCCTTTGGAAACAAGCCTGCACGTTGTGCCTTTCAGCTCTAGGTCAATGTAGCACACGCAGAACAGAAGTTTTACTTCAGCCAGATCAGGCCTGCAAAGAAACTGCGTTTCACAGGCCTTTGTAAGAAATGTTCCCGGTAGGCTGTAAGAGCACTGTGCAGAGCGAGTTGTTTCTTAGCTTCCCAAAGAGCTGGAAGCAAGATGCTTTTTGGCCCAACTCGCCCTTTGGAAAGAAGCCTGCACATTGTGCCTTTCACCTCTAGGACCGTGTAGCACACCCAGAGCAGAAGTTCTACTTCAGCCAGATCAGGCCTGCAAAGAAACTGCGTTTCACAGGCATTTGTAAGAGATGTTCCCGGTAGGCGTTAAGAGCACTGTGCAGAGCGAGTTGTTTCTTAGCTTCCCAAAGAGCTGGAAGCAAGATGCTTTGGGGCCCAACTCGCCCTTTGGAAAGAAGCCTGCACCTT
Organism: Equus caballus; assembly: GCF_041296265.1. Taxonomy (NCBI): domain Eukaryota; kingdom Metazoa; phylum Chordata; class Mammalia; order Perissodactyla; family Equidae; genus Equus; species Equus caballus. The sequence goes on along the minus strand of NC_091688.1, from coordinate 49,111,932 downwards.
GTGCCTTTCAGCTCTAGGGCAATGTAGCACACCCAGAGCAGAAGTTCTACTTCAGCCAGATCAGGCCTGCAAAGAAACTGCGTTTCACAGGCCTTTGTAAGAGATGTTCCCGGTAGACTGTAAGAGCACTGTGCAGAGCAAGTTGTTTCTTAGCTTCCCAAAGACCTGGAAGCAAGATGCTTTGTTGCCCAACTCGCCCTTTGGACACAAGCCTGCACGTTGTGCCTTTCAGCTCTAGGGCAATGTAGCACACGCAGAGCAGAAGTTCAACTTCAGCCAGATCATTCCTGCAAAGAAACTGCGTTTCACAGGCCTTTGGAACAGATGTTCCCGGTAGGCTGTAAGAGCACTGTGCAGAGCGAGTTGTTTCTTAGCTTCCCAAAGAGCTGGAAGCAAGATGCTTTGGGGCCCAACTCGCCCTTTGGAAAGAACCCTGCACGTTGTTCCTTCAGCTCTAGGGCAGTGTAGCACACCCAGAGCATAAGTTTTACCTCAGGCAGATCAGGCCTGCACAGAAACTGCGTTTCACAGGCCTTTGTAAGAGATGTTCCCGGTAGGCTGTAAGAGCACTGTGCAGAGCGAGTTGTTTCTTAGCTTCCCAAAGAGCTGGAAGCAAGATGCTTTGTTGCCCAACTCGCCCTTTGGATACAAGCCTGCACGTTGTGCCTTTCACCTCTAGGGCAATGTAGCACACGCAGAGCAGAAGTTCTACTTCAGCCAGATCAGGCCTGCAAAGAAAATGCGTTTCACAGGCCTTTGTAACAGATGTTGCTGGTAGGCTGGAAGAGCACTGTGCAGAGCGAGTTGTTTCTTAGCTTCCCAAAGAGCTGGAAGCAAGATGCTTTGGGGTCCAACTCGCCCTTTGGAAAGAAGCCTGCACGTTGTGCCTTTCCGCTCTAGGGCAATGTAGCACACGCAGAACATAAGTTCTACTTCTGCCAGATCAGGCCTGCAAAGAAACTGCGTTTAACAGGGCTTTGTAAGAGATGTTCCCGGTAGGCTGTAAGAGCACTGTGCAGAGCGAGTTGTTTCTTAGCTTCCCAAAGAGCTGGAAACAAGATGCTTTGGGGCCCAACTCGCCCTTTGGAAAGAAGCCTGCAGGTTGTGCCTTTCAGCTCTAGGGCCGTGTGGCACACCAAGAGCAGAAGTTCTACTTCACCCAGATCAGGCCTGCAAAGAAACTGCGTTTCACAGGCCTTTGTAAGAGATGTTCCCGGTAGGCTGTAAGAGCACTGTGCAGAGCGAGTTGTTTCGTAGCTTCCCAAAGAACTGGAAGCAATATGCTTTGGGGCCCACTCGCCCTTTGGAAAAATGCCTGCACATTGTGCCTTTCGGCTCTAGGTCAATGTAGCACACGCAGAACAGAAGTTCTACTTCAGCCAGTTCAGGCTTGCAAAGAAACTGGGTTTAACAGGGCTTGGTAAGAGATGTTCCCGGTAGGCTGTAAGAGCACTGTGCAGAGCGAGTTGTTTCTTAGCTTCCCAAAGAGCTGGAAGCAAGATGCTTTTTTGCCCAACTCGCCCTTTGGATACAAGCCTGCACGTTGTGCCTTTCAGCTCTAGGGCAATGTAGCACACCCAGAGCAGAAGTTCTACTTCAGCCAGATCAGGCCCGCAAAGAAAATGCGTTTCACAGGCCTTTGTAACAGATGTTCCTGGTAGGCTGTAAGAGCACTGTGCAGAGCGAGTTGTTTCTCAGCTTCCCAAAGAGTTGGTAGCAAGATGCTTTGGGGCCCAACTCGCCCTTTGGAAAGAACCCTGCACGTTGTGCCTTTCAGCTCTAGGGCAGTGTAGCACACCCAGAGCAGAAGTTCTACTTCAGCCAGATCAGGCCTGCAAAGAAACTGCGTTTCACAGCCCTTTGTAAGAGATGTTCCCGGTAGGCTGTAAGAGCACTGTGCAGAGCGAGTTGTTTCTTAGCTTCCCAAAGAACTGGAAGCAAGATGCTTTGGGGCCCAACTCGCCCTTTGGAAAGAAGCCTGCACGTTGTGCCTTTCAGCTCTAGGGCCGTGTGGCACACCCAGAGCAGAAGTTCTACTTCACCCAGATCATGCCTGCAAAGAAACTGCGTTTCACAGGCATTTGTAAGAGATGTTCCTGGTAGGTTCTAAGAGCACTGTGCAGAGCGAGTTGTTTCGTAGCCTCCCAAAGAACTGGAAGCAAGATGCATTGTTGCCCAACTCGCCCTTTGGAAAAATGCCTGCACATTGTGCCTTTCGGCTCTAGGTCAATGTAGCACACGCAGAACAGAAGTTCTACTTCAGCCAGTTCAGGCTTGCAAAGAAACTGGGTTTAACAGGGCTTGGTAAGAGATGTTCCCGGTAGGCTGTAAGAGCACTGTGCAGAGCGAGTTGTTTCTTAGCTTCCCAAAGAGCTGGAAGCAAGATGCTTTTTTGCCCAACTCGCCCTTTGGATACAAGCCTGCACGTTGTGCCTTTCAGCTCTAGGGCAATGTAGCACACCCAGAGCAGAAGTTCTACTTCAGCCAGATCAGGCCCGCAAAGAAAATGCGTTTCACAGGCCTTTGTAACAGATGTTCCTGGTAGGCTGTAAGAGCACTGTGCAGAGCGAGTTGTTTCTCAGCTTCCCAAAGAGCTGGTAGCAAGATGCTTTGGGGCCCAACTCGCCCTTTGGAAAGAACCCTGCACGTTGTGCCTATCAGCTCTAGGGCAGTGTAGCACACCCAGAGCAGAAGTTCTACTTCAGCCAGATCAGGCCTGCAAAGAAACTGCGTTTCACAGCCCTTTGTAAGAGATGTTCCCGGTAGGCTGTAAGAGCACTGTGCAGAGCGAGTTGTTTCTTAGCTTCCCAAAGAACTGGAAGCAAGATGCTTTGGGGCCCAACTCGCCCTTTGGAAAGAAGCCTGCACGTTGTGCCTTTCAGCTCTAGGGCCGTGTGGCACACCCAGAGCAGAAGTTCTACTTCACCCAGATCATGCCTGCAAAGAAACTGCGTTTCACAGGCATTTGTAAGAGATGTTCCCGGTAGGTTCTAAGAGCACTGTGCAGAGCGAGTTGTTTCGTAGCCTCCCAAAGAACTGGAAGCAAGATGCATTGTTGCCCAACTCGCCCTTTGGAAAAATGCCTGCACGTTGTGCCTTTCAGCTCTAGGTAAATGTAGCACACGCAGAACAGAAGTTCTACTTCAGCCAGATCAGGCCTGCAAAGAAACTGCGTTTCACAGGCCTTTGTAAGAGATGTTCCCCGTAGGCTGTAAGAGCACTGTGCAGAGCGAGTTGTTTCTTAGCTTCCCAAAGAGCTGGAAGCAAGATGCTTTTTGGCCCAACTCGCCCTTTGGAAAGAAGCCTGCACATTGTGCCTTTCAGCTCTAGGGCCGTGTAGCACACCCAGAGCAGAAGTTCTACTTCAGCCAGATCAGGCCTGCAAAGAAACTGCGTTTCACAGGCCTTTGGAAGAGATGTTCCTGGTAGGCTGTAAGAGCACTGTGCAGAGCGAGTTGTTTCTTAGCTTCCCAAAGAGCTGTAAGCAAGTTGCATTGGGGACCATCACGCCCTTTGGAAAGAAGCCTGCACATTGTGCCTTTCCGCTCTATGGCAATGTAGCACACGCAGAGCAGAAGTTCTACTTCAGCCAGATCAGGCCTGCAAAGAAACTGCGTTTCACAGGCCTTTGTAAGTGATGTTCCCGGTAGGCTGTAAGAGCACTGTGCAGAGCGAGTTGTTTCTTAGCTTCCCAAAGAGCTGGAAGCAAGATGCTTTGGGGCCCAACTCGCCCTTTGGAAAGAAGCCTGCATGTTGCGCCTTTGAGCTCTAGGGCAATGTAGCACACCCAGAGCAGAAGTTCTACTTCAGCCAGATCAGGCCTGCCAGGAAACTGCTTTTCACAGGCCTTTGTAAGTGATGTTCTGGTAGGCTGTAAGAGCATTGTGCAGAGCGAGTTGTTTCTTAGCTTCCCAAAGAGCTGGTAGCAAGATGCTTTGGGGCCCAACTCGCCCTTTGGAAAAAAGCCTGCACGTTGTGCCTTTCACCTCTAGGTCAATGTAGCAAACGCACTGCAGAAGTTCTACTTCAGCCAGACCAGGCCTGCAAAGAAACTGGGTTTCACAGGCCTTTGTAACAGATGTTCCCGGTAGGCTGTAAGAGCATTGTGCAGAGCGAGTTGTTTCTTAGCTTCCCAAAGAGCTGGAAGGAAGATGCTTTGTGGCCCAACTCGCCTTTTGTAAAGAAGCCTGCACGTTGTGCCTTTCAGCTCTAGGGCAATGTAGCACACGCAGAGCAGAAGTTCTACTTCAGCCAGATCAGGCCTGCAAATAAACTGCGTTTCACAGGCCTTTGTAAGAGATGTTCCCGGTAGGCTGTAAGAGCACTGTGCAGAGCGAGTTGTTTCTTAGCTTCCCAAAGAGCTGTAAGCAAGACGCATTGGGGCCCAACTCGCCCTTTGGAAAGAAGCCTGCACGTTGTGCCTTTCCGCTCTAGGGCAATGTAAAACACGCAGAGCTGAAGTTCTACTTCAGCCAGATCAGGCCTGCAATGAAACTGCCTTTCACATGCCTTTGTAAGTGATGTTCCCATAGGCTGTAAGAGCACAGTGCAGAGCGAGTTGTTTCTTAGCTTCCCAAAGAGCTGGAAGCAAGATGCTTTGGGGCCCAACTCGCCCTTTGGAAAGAAGCCTGCACGTTGTGCCTTTCCGCTCTAGGGCAATGTAGCACACGCAGAGAAGAAGTTCTACTTCAGCCAGATCAGGGCTGCAAAGAAACTGCGTTTCACAGGCCTTTGTAAGAGATGTTCCCGGTAGGCTGTAAGAGCACTGAGCAGAGCGAGTTGTTTCTTAGCTTCCCAAAGAGCGGGAAGCAAGATGCTTTGGGGCCGAACTCGCCCTTTGGCAAGAAGCCTGCACGTTGTGCCTTTCAGCTCTAGTGCAATGTAGCAAACGCAGAGCAGAAGTTCTACTTCAGCCAGATCAGGCCTGCAAAGAAACTGTGTTTCACAGACCTTTGTAAGCGATGTTCCAGGTAGGCTGTAAGAGCACTGTGCACAGCGAGTTGTTTCTTAGCTTCCCAAAGAGCTGGAAGCAAGATGCTTTGGGGCCCAACTCGCCATTTGGAAAGAAGACTGCACGTTGTGCCTTTCCGCTCTAGGGCAAAGTAGCACACGCAGAGCAGAAGTTCTACTTCAGCCAGATCAGGCCTGCAAAGAAACTGCGTTTCACAGGCCATTGTAAGAGATGTTCCCGGTAGGCTGTAAGAGCACTGTGCAGAGCGAGTTGTTTCTTAGCTTCCCAAAGAGCTGGAAGCAAGATGCTTTGTTGCCCAACTCGCCCTTTGGATACAAGCCTGCACGTTGCGCCTTTCAGCTCTAGGGCAATGTAGCACACGCAGAGCAGAAGTTCTACTTCAGCCAGATCAGGCCTGCAAAGAAACTGCGTTTCACAGGCCTTTGTAAGAGATGTTCCCGGTAGGCTGTAAGAGCACTGTGCAGAGCGAGTTGTTTCTTAGCTTCCCAAAGAGCTGGAAGCAAGATGCTTTGGGGCCCAACTCGCCCTTTGGAAAGAAGCCTGCACGTTGTGCCTTTCACCTCTAGGGCAATGTAGCACACGCAGAGCAGAAGTTCTACTTCAGCCAGATCAGGCCTGCAAAGAAAATGCGTTTCACAGGCCTTTGTAACAGATGTTCCCGGTAGGCTGTAAGAGCACTGTGCAGAGCGAGTTGTTTCTTAGCTTCCCAAAGAGCTGGAAGCAAGATGCTTTGTTGCCCAACTCGCCCTTTGGATAAAAGCCTGCACGTTGTGCCTTTCAGCTCCAGGGCAATGTAGCACACGCAGAGCAGAAGTTCTACTTCAGCCAGATCAGGCCTGCAAAGAAACTGCGTTTCACAGGCCTTTGGAAGAGATGTTCCCGGTAGGCTGTAAGAGCACTGTGCAGAGCGAGTTGTTTCTTAGCTTCCCAAAGAGCTGTAAGCAACTTGCATTGGGGACCATCTCGCCCTTTGGAAAGAAGCCTGCACGTTGTGCCTTTCCGCTCTAGGGCAATGTAGCACACCCAGAGCCGAAGTTCTACTTCAGCCAGATCAGGCCTGCAAGGAAACCACTTTTCACAGGCCTTTGTAAGTGATGTTCCCGGTAGGCTGTAAGAGCACATTGCAGAGCGAGTTGTTTCTTAGCTTCCCAAAGAGCTGGTAGCAAGATGCTTTGGGGCCCAACTCGCCCTTTGGAAAGAACCCTGCACGTTGTTCCTTCAGCTCTAGGGCAGTGTAGCACACCCAGAGCAGAAGTTCTACCTCAGGCAGATCAGGCCTGCAAGGAAACTGCGTTTCACAGGCCTTTGTAAGAGATGTTCCCGGTAGGCTGTAAGAGCACTGTGCAGAGCGAGTTGTTTCTTAGCTTCCCAAAGAGCTGGAAGCAAGATGCTTTGGGGCCCAACTCGCCCTTTGGAAAGAAGCCTGCACGTTGTGCCTTTCAGCTCTAGTGCCGTGTAGCACACCCAGAGCAGAAGTTCTACTTCAGCCCGATCAGGCCTGCAAAGAAACTGCGTTTCACAGGCATTTGTAAGAGATGTTCCCGGTAGGCTGTAAGAGCACTGTGCAGAGCGAGTTGTGTCTTAGCTTCCCAAAGAGCTGGAAGCAAGATGCCTTGGGGCCCAATTTGCCCTTGGGAAAGAAGCCTGCACGTTGTGCCTTTCAGCTCTAGGGCCGTGTGGCACACCCAGAGCAGAAGTTCTACTTCACCCAGATCAGGCCTGCAAATAAACTGCGTTTCACAGGCATTTGTAAGAGAAGTTCCCGGTAGGTTGTAAGAGCACTGTGCAGAGCGAGTTGTTTCGTAGCTTCCCAAACAACTGGAAGCAAGATGCTTTGGGGCCCAACTCGCCCTTTGGAAACAAGCCTGCACGTTGTGCCTTTCAGCTCTAGGTCAATGTAGCACACGCAGAACAGAAGTTTTACTTCAGCCAGATCAGGCCTGCAAAGATACTGCGTTTCACAGGCCTTTGTAAGAGATGTTCCCGGTAGGCTGTAAGAGCACTGTGCAGAGCGAATTGTTTCTTAGCTTCCCAAAGAGCTGGAAGCAAGACGCTTTTTGGCCCAACTCGCCCTTTGGAAAGAAGCCTGCACATTGTGCCTTTCAGCTCTAGGACCGTGTAGCACACCCAGAGCAGAAGTTCTACTTCAGCCAGATCAGGCCTGCAAAGAAACTGCGTTTCACAGGCCTTTGTAAGAGATGTTCCCGGTAGGCTTTAAGAGCACTGTGCAGAGCGAGTTGTTTCTTAGCTTCCCAAAGAGCTGGAAGCAAGATGCTTTGGGGCCCAACTCGCCCTTTGGAAAGAAGCCTGCACCTTGTGCCTTTCAGCTCTAGGGCAATGTAGCACACCCAGAGCAGAAGTTCTACTTCAGCCAGATCAGGCCTGCAAAGAAACTGCGTTTCACAGGCCTTTGTAAGAGATGTTCCCGGTAGACTGTAAGAGCACTGTGCAGAGCGAGTTGTTTCTTAGCTTCCCAAAGAGCTGGAAACAAGATGCTTTGGGGCCCAACTCGCCCTTTGGAAAGAAGCCTGCAGGTTGTGCCTTTCAGCTCTAGGGCCGTGTGGCACACCAAGAGCAGAAGTTCTACTTCACCCAGATCAGGCCTGCAAAGAAACTGCGTTTCACAGGCCTTTGTAAGAGATGTTCCCGGTAGGCTGTAAGAGCACTGTGCAGAGCGAGTTGTTTCGTAGCTTCCCAAAGAACTGGAAGCAATATGCTTTGGGGCCCACTCGCCCTTTGGAAAAATGCCTGCACATTGTGCCTTTCGGCTCTAGGTCAATGTAGCACACGCAGAACAGAAGTTCTACTTCAGCCAGTTCAGGCTTGCAAAGAAACTGGGTTTAACAGGGCTTGGTAAGAGATGTTCCCGGTAGGCTGTAAGAGCACTGTGCAGAGCGAGTTGTTTCTTAGCTTCCCAAAGAGCTGGAAGCAAGATGCTTTGGGGCCCAACTCGCCCTTTGGATACAAGCCTGCACGTTGTGCCTTTCAGCTCTAGGGCAATGTAGCACACCCAGAGCAGAAGTTCTACTTCAGCCAGATCAGGCCCGCAAAGAAAATGCGTTTCACAGGCCTTTGTAACAGATGTTCCTGGTAGGCTGTAAGAGCACTGTGCAGAGCGAGTTGTTTCTCAGCTTCCCAAAGAGTTGGTAGCAAGATGCTTTGGGGCCCAACTCGCCCTTTGGAAAGAACCCTGCACGTTGTGCCTTTCAGCTCTAGGGCAGTGTAGCACACCCAGAGCAGAAGTTCTACTTCAGCCAGATCAGGCCTGCAAAGAAACTGCGTTTCACAGCCCTTTGTAAGAGATGTTCCCGGTAGGCTGTAAGAGCACTGTGCAGAGCGAGTTGTTTCTTAGCTTCCCAAAGAACTGGAAGCAAGATGCTTTGGGGCCCAACTCGCCCTTTGGAAAGAAGCCTGCACGTTGTGCCTTTCAGCTCTAGGGCCGTGTGGCACACCCAGAGCAGAAGTTCTACTTCACCCAGATCATGCCTGCAAAGAAACTGCGTTTCACAGGCATTTGTAAGAGATGTTCCTGGTAGGTTCTAAGAGCACTGTGCAGAGCGAGTTGTTTCGTAGCCTCCCAAAGAACTGGAAGCAAGATGCATTGTTGCCCAACTCGCCCTTTGGAAAAATGCCTGCACATTGTGCCTTTCGGCTCTAGGTCAATGTAGCACACGCAGAACAGAAGTTCTACTTCAGCCAGTTCAGGCTTGCAAAGAAACTGGGTTTAACAGGGCTTGGTAAGAGATGTTCCCGGTAGGCTGTAAGAGCACTGTGCAGAGCGAGTTGTTTCTTAGCTTCCCAAAGAGCTGGAAGCAAGATGCTTTTTTGCCCAACTCGCCCTTTGGATACAAGCCTGCACGTTGTGCCTTTCAGCTCTAGGGCAATGTAGCACACCCAGAGCAGAAGTTCTACTTCAGCCAGATCAGGCCCGCAAAGAAAATGCGTTTCACAGGCCTTTGTAACAGATGTTCCTGGTAGGCTGTAAGAGCACTGTGCAGAGCGAGTTGTTTCTCAGCTTCCCAAAGAGCTGGTAGCAAGATGCTTTGGGGCCCAACTCGCCCTTTGGAAAGAACCCTGCACGTTGTGCCTTTCAGCTCTAGGGCAGTGTAGCACACCCAGAGCAGAAGTTCTACTTCAGCCAGATCAGGCCTGCAAAGAAACTGCGTTTCACAGCCCTTTGTAAGAGATGTTCCCGGTAGGCTGTAAGAGCACTGTGCAGAGCGAGTTGTTTCTTAGCTTCCCAAAGAACTGGAAGCAAGATGCTTTGGGGCCCAACTCGCCCTTTGGAAAGAAGCCTGCACGTTGTGCCTTTCAGCTCTAGGGCCGTGTGGCACACCCAGAGCAGAAGTTCTACTTCACCCAGATCATGCCTGCAAAGAAACTGCGTTTCACAGGCATTTGTAAGAGATGTTCCCGGTAGGTTCTAAGAGCACTGTGCAGAGCGAGTTGTTTCGTAGCCTCCCAAAGAACTGGAAGCAAGATGCATTGTTGCCCAACTCGCCCTTTGGAAAAATGCCTGCACGTTGTGCCTTTCAGCTCTAGGTAAATGTAGCACACGCAGAACAGAAGTTCTACTTCAGCCAGATCAGGCCTGCAAAGAAACTGCGTTTCACAGGCCTTTGTAAGAGATGTTCCCGGTAGGCTGTAAGAGCACTGTGCAGAGCGAGTTGTTTCTTAGCTTCCCAAAGAACTGGAAGCAAGATGCTTTGGGGCCCAACTCGCCCTTTGGAAAGAAGCCTGCACGTTGTGCCTTTCAGCTCTAGGGCCGTGTGGCACACCCAGAGCAGAAGTTCTACTTCACCCAGATCATGCCTGCAAAGAAACTGCGTTTCACAGGCATTTGTAAGAGATGTTCCCGGTAGGTTCTAAGAGCACTGTGCAGAGCGAGTTGTTTCGTAGCCTCCCAAAGAACTGGAAGCAAGATGCATTGTTGCCCAACTCGCCCTTTGGAAAAATGCCTGCACGTTGTGCCTTTCAGCTCTAGGTAAATGTAGCACACGCAGAACAGAAGTTCTACTTCAGCCAGATCAGGCCTGCAAAGAAACTGCGTTTCACAGGCCTTTGTAAGAGATGTTCCCCGTAGGCTGTAAGAGCACTGTGCAGAGCGAGTTGTTTCTTAGCTTCCCAAAGAGCTGGAAGCAAGATGCTTTTTGGCCCAACTCGCCCTTTGGAAAGAAGCCTGCACATTGTGCCTTTCAGCTCTAGGGCCGTGTAGCACACCCAGAGCAGAAGTTCTACTTCAGCCAGATCAGGCCTGCAAAGAAACTGCGTTTCACAGGCCTTTGGAAGAGATGTTCCTGGTAGGCTGTAAGAGCACTGTGCAGAGCGAGTTGTTTCTTAGCTTCCCAAAGAGCTGTAAGCAAGTTGCATTGGGGACCATCACGCCCTTTGGAAAGAAGCCTGCACATTGTGCCTTTCCGCTCTATGGCAATGTAGCACACGCAGAGCAGAAGTTCTACTTCAGCCAGATCAGGCCTGCAAAGAAACTGCGTTTCACAGGCCTTTGTAAGTGATGTTCCCGGTAGGCTGTAAGAGCACTGTGCAGAGCGAGTTGTTTCTTAGCTTCCCAAAGAGCTGGAAGCAAGATGCTTTGGGGCCCAACTCGCCCTTTGGAAAGAAGCCTGCATGTTGCGCCTTTGAGCTCTAGGGCAATGTAGCACACCCAGAGCAGAAGTTCTACTTCAGCCAGATCAGGCCTGCCAGGAAACTGCTTTTCACAGGCCTTTGTAAGTGATGTTCTGGTAGGCTGTAAGAGCATTGTGCAGAGCGAGTTGTTTCTTAGCTTCCCAAAGAGCTGGTAGCAAGATGCTTTGGGGCCCAACTCGCCCTTTGGAAAAAAGCCTGCACGTTGTGCCTTTCACCTCTAGGTCAATGTAGCAAACGCACTGCAGAAGTTCTACTTCAGCCAGACCAGGCCTGCAAAGAAACTGGGTTTCACAGGCCTTTGTAACAGATGTTCCCGGTAGGCTGTAAGAGCATTGTGCAGAGCGAGTTGTTTCTTAGCTTCCCAAAGAGCTGGAAGGAAGATGCTTTGTGGCCCAACTCGCCTTTTGTAAAGAAGCCTGCACGTTGTGCCTTTCAGCTCTAGGGCAATGTAGCACACGCAGAGCAGAAGTTCTACTTCAGCCAGATCAGGCCTGCAAATAAACTGCGTTTCACAGGCCTTTGTAAGAGATGTTCCCGGTAGGCTGTAAGAGCACTGTGCAGAGCGAGTTGTTTCTTAGCTTCCCAAAGAGCTGTAAGCAAGACGCATTGGGGCCCAACTCGCCCTTTGGAAAGAAGCCTGCACGTTGTGCCTTTCCGCTCTAGGGCAATGTAAAACACGCAGAGCTGAAGTTCTACTTCAGCCAGATCAGGCCTGCAATGAAACTGCCTTTCACATGCCTTTGTAAGTGATGTTCCCATAGGCTGTAAGAGCACAGTGCAGAGCGAGTTGTTTCTTAGCTTCCCAAAGAGCTGGAAGCAAGATGCTTTGGGGCCCAACTCGCCCTTTGGAAAGAAGCCTGCACGTTGTGCCTTTCCGCTCTAGGGCAATGTAGCACACGCAGAGAAGAAGTTCTACTTCAGCCAGATCAGGGCTGCAAAGAAACTGCGTTTCACAGGCCTTTGTAAGAGATGTTCCCGGTAGGCTGTAAGAGCACTGAGCAGAGCGAGTTGTTTCTTAGCTTCCCAAAGAGCGGGAAGCAAGATGCTTTGGGGCCGAACTCGCCCTTTGGCAAGAAGCCTGCACGTTGTGCCTTTCAGCTCTAGTGCAATGTAGCAAACGCAGAGCAGAAGTTCTACTTCAGCCAGATCAGGCCTGCAAAGAAACTGTGTTTCACAGACCTTTGTAAGCGATGTTCCAGGTAGGCTGTAAGAGCACTGTGCACAGCGAGTTGTTTCTTAGCTTCCCAAAGAGCTGGAAGCAAGATGCTTTGGGGCCCAACTCGCCATTTGGAAAGAAGACTGCACGTTGTGCCTTTCCGCTCTAGGGCAAAGTAGCACACGCAGAGCAGAAGTTCTACTTCAGCCAGATCAGGCCTGCAAAGAAACTGCGTTTCACAGGCCATTGTAAGAGATGTTCCCGGTAGGCTGTAAGAGCACTGTGCAGAGCGAGTTGTTTCTTAGCTTCCCAAAGAGCTGGAAGCAAGATGCTTTGTTGCCCAACTCGCCCTTTGGATACAAGCCTGCACGTTGCGCCTTTCAGCTCTAGGGCAATGTAGCACACGCAGAGCAGAAGTTCTACTTCAGCCAGATCAGGCCTGCAAAGAAACTGCGTTTCACAGGCCTTTGTAAGAGATGTTCCCGGTAGGCTGTAAGAGCACTGTGCAGAGCGAGTTGTTTCTTAGCTTCCCAAAGAGCTGGAAGCAAGATGCTTTGGGGCCCAACTCGCCCTTTGGAAAGAAGCCTGCACGTTGTGCCTTTCACCTCTAGGGCAATGTAGCACACGCAGAGCAGAAGTTCTACTTCAGCCAGATCAGGCCTGCAAAGAAAATGCGTTTCACAGGCCTTTGTAACAGATGTTCCCGGTAGGCTGTAAGAGCACTGTGCAGAGCGAGTTGTTTCTTAGCTTCCCAAAGAGCTGGAAGCAAGATGCTTTGTTGCCCAACTCGCCCTTTGGATAAAAGCCTGCACGTTGTGCCTTTCAGCTCCAGGGCAATGTAGCACACGCAGAGCAGAAGTTCTACTTCAGCCAGATCAGGCCTGCAAAGAAACTGCGTTTCACAGGCCTTTGGAAGAGATGTTCCCGGTAGGCTGTAAGAGCACTGTGCAGAGCGAGTTGTTTCTTAGCTTCCCAAAGAGCTGTAAGCAACTTGCATTGGGGACCATCTCGCCCTTTGGAAAGAAGCCTGCACGTTGTGCCTTTCCGCTCTAGGGCAATGTAGCACACCCAGAGCCGAAGTTCTACTTCAGCCAGATCAGGCCTGCAAGGAAACCACTTTTCACAGGCCTTTGTAAGTGATGTTCCCGGTAGGCTGTAAGAGCACATTGCAGAGCGAGTTGTTTCTTAGCTTCCCAAAGAGCTGGTAGCAAGATGCTTTGGGGCCCAACTCGCCCTTTGGAAAGAACCCTGCACGTTGTTCCTTCAGCTCTAGGGCAGTGTAGCACACCCAGAGCAGAAGTTCTACCTCAGGCAGATCAGGCCTGCAAGGAAACTGCGTTTCACAGGCCTTTGTAAGAGATGTTCCCGGTAGGCTGTAAGAGCACTGTGCAGAGCGAGTTGTTTCTTAGCTTCCCAAAGAGCTGGAAGCAAGATGCTTTGGGGCCCAACTCGCCCTTTGGAAAGAAGCCTGCACGTTGTGCCTTTCAGCTCTAGTGCCGTGTAGCACACCCAGAGCAGAAGTTCTACTTCAGCCCGATCAGGCCTGCAAAGAAACTGCGTTTCACAGGCATTTGTAAGAGATGTTCCCGGTAGGCTGTAAGAGCACTGTGCAGAGCGAGTTGTGTCTTAGCTTCCCAAAGAGCTGGAAGCAAGATGCCTTGGGGCCCAATTTGCCCTTGGGAAAGAAGCCTGCACGTTGTGCCTTTCAGCTCTAGGGCCGTGTGGCACACCCAGAGCAGAAGTTCTACTTCACCCAGATCAGGCCTGCAAATAAACTGCGTTTCACAGGCATTTGTAAGAGAAGTTCCCGGTAGGTTGTAAGAGCACTGTGCAGAGCGAGTTGTTTCGTAGCTTCCCAAACAACTGGAAGCAAGATGCTTTGGGGCCCAACTCGCCCTTTGGAAACAAGCCTGCACGTTGTGCCTTTCAGCTCTAGGTCAATGTAGCACACGCAGAACAGAAGTTTTACTTCAGCCAGATCAGGCCTGCAAAGATACTGCGTTTCACAGGCCTTTGTAAGAGATGTTCCCGGTAGGCTGTAAGAGCACTGTGCAGAGCGAATTGTTTCTTAGCTTCCCAAAGAGCTGGAAGCAAGACGCTTTTTGGCCCAACTCGCCCTTTGGAAAGAAGCCTGCACATTGTGCCTTTCAGCTCTAGGACCGTGTAGCACACCCAGAGCAGAAGTTCTACTTCAGCCAGATCAGGCCTGCAAAGAAACTGCGTTTCACAGGCCTTTGTAAGAGATGTTCCCGGTAGGCTTTAAGAGCACTGTGCAGAGCGAGTTGTTTCTTAGCTTCCCAAAGAGCTGGAAGCAAGATGCTTTGGGGCCCAACTCGCCCTTTGGAAAGAAGCCTGCACCTTGTGCCTTTCAGCTCTAGGGCAATGTAGCACACCCAGAGCAGAAGTTCTACTTCAGCCAGATCAGGCCTGCAAAGAAACTGCGTTTCACAGGCCTTTGTAAGAGATGTTCCCGGTAGACTGTAAGAGCACTGTGCAGAGCGAGTTGTTTCTTAGCTTCCCAAAGAGCTGGAAACAAGATGCTTTGGGGCCCAACTCGCCCTTTGGAAAGAAGCCTGCAGGTTGTGCCTTTCAGCTCTAGGGCCGTGTGGCACACCAAGAGCAGAAGTTCTACTTCACCCAGATCAGGCCTGCAAAGAAACTGCGTTTCACAGGCCTTTGTAAGAGATGTTCCCGGTAGGCTGTAAGAGCACTGTGCAGAGCGAGTTGTTTCGTAGCTTCCCAAAGAACTGGAAGCAATATGCTTTGGGGCCCACTCGCCCTTTGGAAAAATGCCTGCACATTGTGCCTTTCGGCTCTAGGTCAATGTAGCACACGCAGAACAGAAGTTCTACTTCAGCCAGTTCAGGCTTGCAAAGAAACTGGGTTTAACAGGGCTTGGTAAGAGATGTTCCCGGTAGGCTGTAAGAGCACTGTGCAGAGCGAGTTGTTTCTTAGCTTCCCAAAGAGCTGGAAGCAAGATGCTTTGGGGCCCAACTCGCCCTTTGGATACAAGCCTGCACGTTGTGCCTTTCAGCTCTAGGGCAATGTAGCACACCCAGAGCAGAAGTTCTACTTCAGCCAGATCAGGCCCGCAAAGAAAATGCGTTTCACAGGCCTTTGTAACAGATGTTCCTGGTAGGCTGTAAGAGCACTGTGCAGAGCGAGTTGTTTCTCAGCTTCCCAAAGAGTTGGTAGCAAGATGCTTTGGGGCCCAACTCGCCCTTTGGAAAGAACCCTGCACGTTGTGCCTTTCAGCTCTAGGGCAGTGTAGCACACCCAGAGCAGAAGTTCTACTTCAGCCAGATCAGGCCTGCAAAGAAACTGCGTTTCACAGCCCTTTGTAAGAGATGTTCCCGGTAGGCTGTAAGAGCACTGTGCAGAGCGAGTTGTTTCTTAGCTTCCCAAAGAACTGGAAGCAAGATGCTTTGGGGCCCAACTCGCCCTTTGGAAAGAAGCCTGCACGTTGTGCCTTTCAGCTCTAGGGCCGTGTGGCACACCCAGAGCAGAAGTTCTACTTCACCCAGATCATGCCTGCAAAGAAACTGCGTTTCACAGGCATTTGTAAGAGATGTTCCTGGTAGGTTCTAAGAGCACTGTGCAGAGCGAGTTGTTTCGTAGCCTCCCAAAGAACTGGAAGCAAGATGCATTGTTGCCCAACTCGCCCTTTGGAAAAATGCCTGCACATTGTGCCTTTCGGCTCTAGGTCAATGTAGCACACGCAGAACAGAAGTTCTACTTCAGCCAGTTCAGGCTTGCAAAGAAACTGGGTTTAACAGGGCTTGGTAAGAGATGTTCCCGGTAGGCTGTAAGAGCACTGTGCAGAGCGAGTTGTTTCTTAGCTTCCCAAAGAGCTGGAAGCAAGATGCTTTTTTGCCCAACTCGCCCTTTGGATACAAGCCTGCACGTTGTGCCTTTCAGCTCTAGGGCAATGTAGCACACCCAGAGCAGAAGTTCTACTTCAGCCAGATCAGGCCCGCAAAGAAAATGCGTTTCACAGGCCTTTGTAACAGATGTTCCTGGTAGGCTGTAAGAGCACTGTGCAGAGCGAGTTGTTTCTCAGCTTCCCAAAGAGCTGGTAGCAAGATGCTTTGGGGCCCAACTCGCCCTTTGGAAAGAACCCTGCACGTTGTGCCTTTCAGCTCTAGGGCAGTGTAGCACACCCAGAGCAGAAGTTCTACTTCAGCCAGATCAGGCCTGCAAAGAAACTGCGTTTCACAGCCCTTTGTAAGAGATGTTCCCGGTAGGCTGTAAGAGCACTGTGCAGAGCGAGTTGTTTCTTAGCTTCCCAAAGAACTGGAAGCAAGATGCTTTGGGGCCCAACTCGCCCTTTGGAAAGAAGCCTGCACGTTGTGCCTTTCAGCTCTAGGGCCGTGTGGCACACCCAGAGCAGAAGTTCTACTTCACCCAGATCATGCCTGCAAAGAAACTGCGTTTCACAGGCATTTGTAAGAGATGTTCCCGGTAGGTTCTAAGAGCACTGTGCAGAGCGAGTTGTTTCGTAGCCTCCCAAAGAACTGGAAGCAAGATGCATTGTTGCCCAACTCGCCCTTTGGAAAAATGCCTGCACGTTGTGCCTTTCAGCTCTAGGTAAATGTAGCACACGCAGAACAGAAGTTCTACTTCAGCCAGATCAGGCCTGCAAAGAAACTGCGTTTCACAGGCCTTTGTAAGAGATGTTCCCCGTAGGCTGTAAGAGCACTGTGCAGAGCGAGTTGTTTCTTAGCTTCCCAAAGAGCTGGAAGCAAGATGCTTTTTGGCCCAACTCGCCCTTTGGAAAGAAGCCTGCACATTGTGCCTTTCAGCTCTAGGGCCGTGTAGCACACCCAGAGCAGAAGTTCTACTTCAGCCAGATCAGGCCTGCAAAGAAACTGCGTTTCACAGGCCTTTGGAAGAGATGTTCCTGGTAGGCTGTAAGAGCACTGTGCAGAGCGAGTTGTTTCTTAGCTTCCCAAAGAGCTGTAAGCAAGTTGCATTGGGGACCATCACGCCCTTTGGAAAGAAGCCTGCACATTGTGCCTTTCCGCTCTATGGCAATGTAGCACACGCAGAGCAGAAGTTCTACTTCAGCCAGATCAGGCCTGCAAAGAAACTGCGTTCCACAGGCCTTTGTAAGTGATGTTCCCGGTAGGCTGTAAGAGCACTGTGCAGAGCGAGTTGTTTCTTAGCTTCCCAAAGAGCTGGAAGCAAGATGCTTTGGGGCCCAACTCGCCCTTTGGAAAGAAGCCTGCATGTTGCGCCTTTGAGCTCTAGGGCAATGTAGCACACCCAGAGCAGAAGTTCTACTTCAGCCAGATCAGGCCTGCCAGGAAACTGCTTTTCACAGGCCTTTGTAAGTGATGTTCTGGTAGGCTGTAAGAGCATTGTGCAGAGCGAGTTGTTTCTTAGCTTCCCAAAGAGCTGGTAGCAAGATGCTTTGGGGCCCAACTCGCCCTTTGGAAAAAAGCCTGCACGTTGTGCCTTTCACCTCTAGGTCAATGTAGCAAATGCACTGCAGAAGTTCTACTTCAGCCAGACCAGGCCTGCAAAGAAACTGGGTTTCACAGGCCTTTGTAAGAGATGTTCCCGGTAGGCTGTAAGAGCATTGTGCAGAGCGAGTTGTTTCTTAGCTTCCCAAAGAGCTGGAAGGAAGATGCTTTGTGGCCCAACTCGCCTTTTGTAAAGAAGCCTGCACGTTGTGCCTTTCAGCTCTAGGGCAATGTAGCACACGCAGAGCAGAAGTTCTACTTCAGCCAGATCAGGCCTGCAAATAAACTGCGTTTCACAGGCCTTTGTAAGAGATGTTCCCGGTAGGCTGTAAGAGCACTGTGCAGAGCGAGTTGTTTCTTAGCTTCCCAAAGAGCTGTAAGCAAGACGCATTGGGGCCCAACTCGCCCTTTGGAAAGAAGCCTGCACGTTGTGCCTTTCCGCTCTAGGACAATGTAAAACACGCAGAGCTGAAGTTCTACTTCAGCCAGATCAGGCCTGCAATGAAACTGCCTTTCACATGCCTTTGTAAGTGATGTTCCCATAGGCTGTAAGAGCACAGTGCAGAGCGAGTTGTTTCTTAGCTTCCCAAAGAGCTGGAAGCAAGATGCTTTGGGGCCCAACTCGCCCTTTGGAAAGAAGCCTGCACGTTGTGCCTTTCCGCTCTAGGGCAATGTAGCACACGCAGAGAAGAAGTTCTACTTCAGCCAGATCAGGGCTGCAAAGAAACTGCGTTTCACAGGCCTTTGTAAGAGATGTTCCCGGTAGGCTGTAAGAGCACTGAGCAGAGCGAGTTGTTTCTTAGCTTCCCAAAGAGCGGGAAGCAAGATGCTTTGGGGCCGAACTCGCCCTTTGGCAAGAAGCCTGCACGTTGTGCCTTTCAGCTCTAGTGCAATGTAGCAAACGCAGAGCAGAAGTTCTACTTCAGCCAGATCAGGCCTGCAAAGAAACTGTGTTTCACAGACCTTTGTAAGCGATGTTCCAGGTAGGCTGTAAGAGCACTGTGCACAGCGAGTTGTTTCTTAGCTTCCCAAAGAGCTGGAAGCAAGATGCTTTGGGGCCCAACTCGCCATTTGGAAAGAAGACTGCACGTTGTGCCTTTCCGCTCTAGGGCAAAGTAGCACACGCAGAGCAGAAGTTCTACTTCAGCCAGATCAGGCCTGCAAAGAAACTGCGTATCACAGGCCATTGTAAGAGATGTTCCCGGTAGGCTGTAAGAGCACTGTGCAGAGCGAGTTGTTTCTTAGCTTCCCAAAGAGCTGGAAGCAAGATTCATTGGGGCCCAACTCGCCCTTTGGAAAGAAGCCTGCACGTTGTGCCTTTCCGCTCTAGGGCAATGTAGCACACGCAGAGAAGAAGTTCTACTTCAGCCAGATCAGGCCTGCAAAAAAACTGCGTTTCACAGGCATTTGTAAGAGATGTTCCCGGTAGGCTGTAAGAGCACTGTGCAGAGCGAGTTGTTTCTTAGCTTCCCAAAGAGCTGGAAGCAAGATGCTTTGGGGCCCAACTCGCCCTTTGGAAAGAAGCCTGCACGTTGTGCCTTTCAGCTCTAGGGCCGTGTGGCACACCCAGAGCAGAAGTTCTACTTCACCCAGATCAGGCCTGCAAAGAAACTGCGTTTCACAGGCCTTTGTAAGAGATGTTCCCGGTAGGCTGTAAGAGCACTGTGCAGAGCGAGTTGTTTCGTAGCTTCCCAAAGAACGGGAAGCAAGATGCTTTGGGGCCCAACTTGCCCTTTGGAAAAAGGCCTGCATGTTGTGCCTTTCAGCTCTAGGTCAATGTAGCACACGCAGAACAGAAGTTCTACTTCAGCCAGATCAGGCCTGCAAAGAAACTGCGTTTAACAGGGCTTTGTAAGAGATGTTCCCGGTAGGCTGTAAGAGCACTGTGCAGAGCGAGTTGTTTCTTAGCTTCCCAAAGAGCTGGAAGCAAGATGCTTTGTTGCCCAACTCGCCCTTTGGATACAAGCCTGCACGTTGCGCCTTTCAGCTCTAGGGCAATGTAGCACACGCAGAGCAGAAGTTCTACTTCAGCCAGATCAGGCCTGCAAAGAAACTGCGTTTCACAGGCCTTTGTAAGAGATGTTCCCGGTAGGCTGTAAGAGCACTGTGCAGAGCGAGTTGTTTCTTAGCTTCCCAAAGAGCTGGAAGCAAGATGCTTTGGGGCCCAACTCGCCCTTTGGAAAGAAGCCTGCACGTTGTGCCTTTCACCTCTAGGGCAATGTAGCACACGCAGAGCAGAAGTTCTACTTCAGCCAGATCAGGCCTGCAAAGAAAATGCGTTTCACAGGCCTTTGTAACAGATGTTCCCGGTAGGCTGTAAGAGCACTGTGCAGAGCGAGTTGTTTCTTAGCTTCCCAAAGAGCTGGAAGCAAGATGCTTTGTTGCCCAACTCGCCCTTTGGATAAAAGCCTGCACGTTGTGCCTTTCAGCTCTAGGGCAATGTAGCACACGCAGAGCAGAAGTTCTACTTCAGCCAGATCAGGCCTGCAAAGAAACTGCGTTTCACAGGCCTTTGGAAGAGATGTTCCCGGTAGGCTGTAAGAGCACTGTGCAGAGCGAGTTGTTTCTTAGCTTCCCAAAGAGCTGTAAGCAACTTGCATTGGGGACCATCTCGCCCTTTGGAAAGAAGCCTGCACGTTGTGCCTTTCCGCTCTAGGGCAATGTAGCACACCCAGAGCCGAAGTTCTACTTCAGCCAGATCAGGCCTGCAAGGAAACCACTTTTCACAGGCCTTTGTAAGTGATGTTCCCGGTAGGCTGTAAGAGCACATTGCAGAGCGAGTTGTTTCTTAGCTTCCCAAAGAGCTGGTAGCAAGATGCTTTGGGGCCCAACTCGCCCTTTGGAAAGAACCCTGCACGTTGCTCCTTCAGCTCTAGGGCAGTGTAGCACACCCAGAGCAGAAGTTCTACCTCAGGCAGATCAGGCCTGCAAAGAAACTGCGTTTCACAGGCCTTTGTAAGAGATGTTCCCGGTAGGCTGTAAGAGCACTGTGCAGAGCGAGTTGTTTCTTAGCTTCCCAAAGAGCTGGAAGCAAGATGCTTTGGGGCCCAACTCGCCCTTTGGAAAGAAGCCTGCACGTTGTGTCTTTCAGCTCTAGTGCCGTGTAGCACACCCAGAGCAGAAGTTCTACTTCAGCCCGATCAGGCCTGCAAAGAAACTGCGTTTCACAGGCATTTGTAAGAGATGTTCCCGGTAGGCTGTAAGAGCACTGTGCAGAGCGAGTTGTGTCTTAGCTTCCCAAAGAGCTGGAAGCAAGATGCCTTGGGGCCCAATTTGCCCTTGGGAAAGAAGCCTGCACGTTGTGCCTTTCAGCTCTAGGGCCGTGTGGCACACCCAGAGCAGAAGTTCTACTTCACCCAGATCAGGCCTGCAAATAAACTGCGTTTCACAGGCATTTGTAAGAGAAGTTCCCGGTAGGTTGTAAGAGCACTGTGCAGAGCGAGTTGTTTCGTAGCTTCCCAAACAACTGGAAGCAAGATGCTTTGGGGCCCAACTCGCCCTTTGGAAACAAGCCTGCACGTTGTGCCTTTCAGCTCTAGGTCAATGTAGCACACGCAGAACAGAAGTTTTACTTCAGCCAGATCAGGCCTGCAAAGATACTGCGTTTCACAGGCCTTTGTAAGAGATGTTCCCGGTAGGCTGTAAGAGCACTGTGCAGAGCGAATTGTTTCTTAGCTTCCCAAAGAGCTGGAAGCAAGACGCTTTTTGGCCCAACTCGCCCTTTGGAAAGAAGCCTGCACATTGTGCCTTTCAGCTCTAGGACCGTGTAGCACACCCAGAGCAGAAGTTCTACTTCAGCCAGATCAGGCCTGCAAAGAAACTGCGTTTCACAGGCCTTTGTAAGAGATGTTCCCGGTAGGCTTTAAGAGCACTGTGCAGAGCGAGTTGTTTCTTAGCTTCCCAAAGAGCTGGAAGCAAGATGCTTTGGGGCCCAACTCGCCCTTTGGAAAGAAGCCTGCACCTTGTGCCTTTCAGCTCTAGGGCAATGTAGCACACCCAGAGCAGAAGTTCTACTTCAGCCAGATCAGGCCTGCAAAGAAACTGCGTTTCACAGGCCTTTGTAAGAGATGTTCCCGGTAGACTGTAAGAGCACTGTGCAGAGCGAGTTGTTTCTTAGCTTCCCAAAGACCTGGAAGCAAGATGCTTTGTTGCCCAACTCGCCCTTTGGATACAAGCCTGCACGTTGTGCCTTTCAGCTCTAGGGCAATGTAGCACACGCAGAGCAGAAGTTCAACTTCAGCCAGATCATTCCTGCAAAGAAACTGCGTTTCACAGGCCTTTGGAAGAGATGTTCCCGGTAGGCTGTAAGAGCACTGTGCAGAGCGAGTTGTTTCTTAGCTTCCCAAAGAGCTGGAAGCAAGATGCTTTGGGGCCCAACTCGCCCTTTGGAAAGAACCCTGCACGTTGTTCCTTCAGCTCTAGGGCAGTGTAGCACACCCAGAGCAGAAGTTCTACCTCAGGCAGATCAGGCCTGCAAAGAAACTGCGTTTCACAGGCCTTTGTAAGAGATGTTCCCGGTAGGCTGTAAGAGCACTGTGCAGAGCGAGTTGTTTCTTAGCTTCCCAAAGAGCTGGAAGCAAGATGCTTTGTTGCCCAACTCGCCCTTTGGATACAAGCCTGCACGTTGTGCCTTTCAGCTCCAGGGCAATGTAGCACACGCAGAGCAGAAGTTCTACTTCAGCCAGATCAGGCCTGCAAAGAAACTGCGTTTCACAGGCCTTTGTAAGAGATGTTCCCGGTAGGCTGTAAGAGCACTGTGCAGAGCGAGTTGTTTCGTAGCTTCCCAAAGAACTGGAAGCAAGATGCTTTGGGGCCCAACTCGCCCTTTGGAAAAATGCCTGCATGTTGTGCCTTTCAGCTCTAGGTCAATGTAGCACACGCAGAACAGAAGTTCTACTTCAGCCAGATCAGGCCTGCAAAGAAACTGCGTTTAACAGGGCTTTGTAAGAGATGTTCCCGGTAGGCTATAAGAGCACTGTGCAGAGCGAGTTGTTTCTTAGCTTCCGAAAGAGCTGGAAGCAAGATGCTTTGGGGCCAAACTCGCCCGTTGGAAAGAAGCCTGCACGTTGTGCCTTTCACCTCTAGGGCAATGTAGCACACGCAGAGCAGAAGTTCTACTTCAGCCAGATCAGGCCTGCAAAGAAAATGCGTTTCACAGGCCTTTGTAACAGATGTTCCTGGTAGGCTGGAAGAGCACTGTGCAGAGCGAGTTGTTTCTTAGCTTCCCAAAGAGCTGGAAGCAAGATGCATTGGGGCCCAACTCGCCCTTTGGAAAGAAGCCTGCACGTTGCGCCTTTCCGCTCTAGGGCAATGTAGCACACGCAGAGCAGAAGTTCTACTTCAGCCAGATCAGGCCTGCAAAGAAACTGCGTTTCACAGGCCTTTGTAAGCGATGTTCCCGGTAGGCTGTAAGAGCACTGTGCAGAGCGAGTTGTTTCTTAGCTTCCCAAAGAGCTGGAAGCAAGATGCTTTGGGGCCCCACTCGCCCTTTGGAAAGAAGCCTACACGTTGTGCCTTTCAGCTCTAGGGCCGTGTGGGACACCCAGAGCAGAAGTTCTACTTCACCCAGATCAGGCCTGCAAAGAAACTGCGTTTCACAGGCCTTTGTAAGAGATGTTCCCGGTAGGCTGTAAGAGCACTGTGCAGAGCGAGTTGTTTCTTAGCTTCCCAAAGAGCTGGAAGCAAGATGCTTTGGGGCCCAACTCGCCCTTTGGAAAGAAGCCTGCACGTTGTGCCTTTCAGCTCTAGTGCCGTGTAGCACACCCAGAGCAGAAGTTCTACTTCAGCCCGATCAGGCCTGCAAAGAAACTGCGTTTCACAGGCATTTGTAAGAGATGTTCCCGGTAGGCTGTAAGAGCACTGTGCAGAGCGATTTGTTTCGTAGCTTCCAAACAACTGGAAGCAAGATGCTTTGGGGCCCAACTCGCCCTTTGGAAAAAAGCCTGCACTTTGTGCCTTTCAGCTCTAGGTCAATGTAGCACACGCAGAGCAGAAGTTCTACTTCAGCCAGATCAGGCCTGCAAAGAAACTGCGTTTCACAGGCCTTTGTAAGAGATGTTCCCGGTAGGCTGTAAGAGCACTGTGCAGAGCGAGTTGTTTCTTAGCTTCCCAAAGAGCTGGAAGCAAGATGCTTTGGGGCCCAACTCGCCCTTTGGATACAAGCCTGCACGTTGTGCCTTTCAGCTCTAGGGCAATGTAGCACACGCAGAGCAGAAGCTCTACTTCAGCCAAATCAGGCCTGCAAAGAAACTGCGTTTCACAGGCATTTGTAAGAGATGTTCCCGGTAGGCTGTAAGAGCACTGTGCAGCGCGATTTGTTTCGTACCTTCCTAAGAACTGGAAGCAAGATGCTTTGGGGCCCAACTCGCCCTTTGGAAAAAAGCCTGCACGTTGTGCCTTTCAGCTCTAGGTCAATGTAGCACACGCAGAGCAGAAGTTCTACTTCAGCCAGATCAGGCCTGCAAAGAAACTGCGTTTCACAGGCCTTTGTAAGAGATGTTCCCGGTAGGCTGTAAGAGCACTGTGCAGAGCGAGTTGTTTCTTAGCTTCCCAAAGAACTGGAAGCAAGATGCTTTGGGGCCCAACTCGCCCTTTGGAAAGAAGCCTGCACGTTGTGCCTTTCAGCTCTAGGGCCGTGTGGCACACACAGAGCAGAAGTGCTACTTCACCCAGATCAGGCCTGCAAAGAAACTGCGTTTCACAGGCCTTTGTAAGAGATGTTCCCGGTAGGTTCTAAGAGCACTGTGCAGAGCGAGTTGTTTCGTAGCCTCCCAAAGAACTGGAAGCAAGATGCATTGTTGCCCAACTCGCCCTTTGGAAAAATGCCTGCACGTTGTGCCTTTCAGCTCTAGGTAAATGTAGCACACGCAGAGCAGAAGTTCTACTTCAGCCAGATCAGGCCTGCAAAGAAACTGCGTTTCACAGGCCTTTGTAAGAGATGTTCCCCGTAGGCTGTAAGAGCACTGTGCAGAGCGAGTTGTTTCTTAGCTTCCCAAAGAGCTGGAAGCAAGATGCTTTTTGGCCCAACTCGCCCTTTGGAAAGAAGCCTGCACATAGTGCCTTTCAGATCTAGGGCCGTGTAGCACACCCAGAGCAGAAGTTCTACTTCAGCCAGATCAGGCCTGCAAAGAAACTGCGTTTCACAGGCCTTTGGAAGAGATGTTCCCGGTAGGCTGTAAGAGCACTGTGCAGAGCGAGTTGTTTCTTAGCTTCCCAAAGAGCTGTAAGCAAGTTGCATTGGGGACCATCACGCCCTTTGGAAAGAAGCCTGCACATTGTGCTTTTCCGCTCTAGGGCAATGTAGCACACGCAGAGCAGAAGTTCTACTTCAGCCAGATCTGGCCTGCAAAGAAACTGCGTTTCACAGGCCTTTGTAAGTGATGTTCCCGGTAGGCTGTAAGAGCACTGTGCAGAGCGAGTTGTTTCTTAGCTTCCCAAAGAGCTGGAAGCAAGATGCTTTGGGGCCCAACTCGACCTTTGGAAAGAAGCCTGCACGTTGTGCCTTTCAGCTCTAGGGCAATGTAGCACACCCAGAGCAGAAGTTCTACTTCAGCCAGATCAGGCCTGCCAGGAAAATGCTTTTCACAGGCCTTTGTAAGTGATGTTCTGGTAGGCTGTAAGAGCATTGTGCAGAGCGAGTTGTTTCTTAGCTTCCCAAAGAGCTGGTAGCAAGATGCTTTGGGGCACAACTAGCCCTTTGGAAAGAAGCCTGCACGTTGTGCCTTTCAGCTCTAGGGCCGTGTGGCACACCCAGAGCAGAAGTTCTACTTCGCCCAGATCAGGCCTGCAAAGAAACTGCGTTTCACAGGCATTTGTAAGAGATGTTCCCGGTAGGTTGTAAGAGCACTGTGCAGAGCGATTTGTTTCGTAGCTTCCCAAAGAACTGGAAGCAAGATGCTTTGGGGCCCAACTCGCCGTTTGGAAACAAGCCTGCACGTTGTGCCTTTCAGCTCTAGGTCAATGTAGCACACGCAGAACAGAAGTTCTACTTCAGGCAGATCAGGCCTGCAAAGAAACTGCGTTTCACAGGCCTTTGTAAGAGATGGTCCCCTTAGGCTGTAAGAGCGCTGTGCAGAGCGAGTTGTTTCTTAGCTTCCCAAAGAGCTGGAAGCAAGATGCTTTTTGGCCCAACTCGCCCTTTGGAAAGAAGCCTGCACATTGTGCCTTTCAGCTCTAGGGCCGTGTACCACACCCAGAGCAGAAGTTCTACTTCAGCCAGATCAGGCCTGCAAAGAAACAGCGTTTCACAGGCCTTTGGAAGAGATGTTCCTGGTAGACTGTAAGAGCACTGTGCAGAGCGAGTTGTTTCTTAGCTTCCCAAAGAGCTGGAAGCAAGATGCTTTGTTGCCCAACTCGCCCTTTGGATACAAGCCTGCACGTTGTGCCTTTCAGCTCTAGGGCAATGTAGCACACGCAGAGCAGAAGCTCTACTTCAGCCAAATCAGGCCTGCAAAGAAACTGCGTTTCACAGGCATTTGTAAGAGATGTTCCCGGTAGGCTGTAAGAGCACTGTGCAGCGCGATTTGTTTCGTAGCTTCCTAAGAACTGGAAGCAAGATGCTTTGGGGCCCAACTCGCCCTTTGGAAAAAAGCCTGCACGTTGTGCCTTTCAGCTCTAGGTCAATGTAGCACACGCAGAGCAGAAGTTCTACTTCAGCCAGATCAGGCCTGCAAAGAAACTGCGTTTCGCAGGCCTTTGGAAGAGATGCTCCCGGTAGGCTGTAAGAGCACTGTGCAGAGCGAGTTGTTTCTTAGGTTCCCAAAGAGCTGGAAGCAAGATGCTTTGGGGCCCAACTCGCCCTTTGGACAGAAGCCTGCACGTTGTGCCTTTCAGATCTAGGGAAATGTAGCACACCCAGAGCAGAAGTTCTACTTCAGCCAGATCAGGCCTGCAAAGAAACTGCGTTTCACAGGGCTTTGTAAGAGATGTTCCCGGTAGGCTGTAAGAGCACTGTGCAGAGCGAGTTGTTTCGTAGCTTCCCAAAGAGCTGGAAGCAAGATGCTTTGTTGCCCAACTCGCCCTTTGGATACAAGCCTGCACGTTGTGCCTTTCAGCTCTAGGGCAATGTAGCACACGCAGAGCAGAAGTTCTACTTCAGCCAGATCAGGCCTGCAAAGAAACTGCGTTTCACAGGGCTTTGTAAGAGATGTTCCCTCTAGGCTGTAAGAGCACTGTGCAGAGCGAGTTGTTTCGTAGCTTCCCAAAGAACTGGAAGCAAGATGCTTTGGGGCCCAACTCGCCCTTTGGAAAGAAGCCTGCACGTTGTGCCTTTCAGCTCTAGGGCAATGTAGCACACGCAGAGCAGAAGTTCAACTTCAGCCAGATCATTCCTGCAAAGAAACTGCGTTTCACAGGCCTTTGGAAGAGATGTTCCCGGTAGGCTGTAAGAGCACTGTGCAGAGCGAGTTGTTTCTTAGCTTCCCAAAGAGCTGGAAGCAAGATGCTTTGGGGCCCAACTCGCCCTTTGGAAAGAACCCTGCACGTTGTTCCTTCAGCTCTAGGGCAGTGTAGCACACCCAGAGCAGAAGTTCTACCTCAGGCAGATCAGGCCTGCAAAGAAACTGCGTTTCACAGGCCTTTGTAAGAGATGTTCCCGGTAGGCTGTAAGAGCACTGTGCAGAGCGAGTTGTTTCTTAGCTTCCCAAAGAGCTGGAAGCAAGATGCTTTGTTGCCCAACTCGCCCTTTGGATACAAGCCTGCACGTTGTGCCTTTCAGCTCCAGGGCAATGTAGCACACGCAGAGCAGAAGTTCTACTTCAGCCAGATCAGGCCTGCAAAGAAACTGCGTTTCACAGGCCTTTGTAAGAGATGTTCCCGGTAGGCTGTAAGAGCACTGTGCAGAGCGAGTTGTTTCGTAGCTTCCCAAAGAACTGGAAGCAAGATGCTTTGGGGCCCAACTCGCCCTTTGGAAAAATGCCTGCATGTTGTGCCTTTCAGCTCTAGGTCAATGTAGCACACGCAGAACAGAAGTTCTACTTCAGCCAGATCAGGCCTGCAAAGAAACTGCGTTTAACAGGGCTTTGTAAGAGATGTTCCCGGTAGGCTGTAAGAGCACTGTGCAGAGCGAGTTGTTTCTTAGCTTCCGAAAGAGCTGGAAGCAAGATGCTTTGGGGCCCAACTCGCCGGTTGGAAAGAAGCCTGCACGTTGTGCCTTTCACCTCTAGGGCAATGTAGCACACGCAGAGCAGAAGTTCTACTTCAGCCAGATCATTCCTGCAAAGAAAATGCGTTTCACAGGCCTTTGTAACAGATGTTCCCGGTAGGCTGGAAGAGCACTGTGCAGAGCGAGTTGTTTCTTAGCTTCCTAAAGAGCTGGAAGCAAGATGCATTGGGGCCCAACTCGCCCTTTGGAAAGAAGCCTGCACGTTGTGCCTTTCGGCTCTAGGGCAATGTAGCACACGCAGAGCAGAAGTTCTACTTCAGCCAGATCAGGCCTGCAAAGAAACTGCGTTTCACAGGCCTTTGTAAGCGATGTTCCCGGTAGGCTGTAAGAGCACTGTGCAGAGCGAGTTGTTTCTTAGCTTCCCAAACAGCTGGAAGCAAGATGCTTTGGGGCCCCACTCGCCCTTTGGAAAGAAGCCTAAACGTTGTGCCTTTCAGCTCTAGGGCCGTGTGGCACACCCAGAGCAGAAGTTCTACTTCACCCAGATCAGGCCTGCAAAGAAACTGCGTTTCACAGGCCTTTGTAAGAGATGTTCCCGGTAGGCTGTAAGAGCACTGTGCAGAGCGAGTTGTTTCTTAGCTTCCCAAAGAGCTGGAAGCAAGATGCTTTGGGGCCCAACTCGCCCTTTGGAAAGAAGCCTGCACGTTGTGCCTTTCAGCTCTAGTGCCGTGTAGCACACCCAGAGCAGAAGTTCTACTTCAGCCCGAACAGGCCTGCAAAGAAACTGCGTTTCACAGGCATTTGTAAGAGATGTTCCCGGTAGGCTGTAAGAGCACTGTGCAGAGCGATTTGTTTCGTAGCTTCCAAACAACTGGAAGCAAGATGCTTTGGGGCCCAACTCGCCCTTTGGATACAAGCCTGCACATTGTGACTTTCAGCTCTAGGGCAATGTAGCACACGCAGAGCAGAAGTTCTACTTCAGCCAGATCAGGCCTGCAAAGAAACTGCGTTTCGCAGGCCTTTGGAAGAGATGCTCCCGGTAGGCTGTAAGAGCACTGTGCAGAGCGAGTTGTTTCTTAGGTTCCCAAAGAGCTGGAAGCAAGATGCTTTGGGGCCCAACTCGCCCTTTGGACAGAAGCCTGCACGTTGTGCCTTTCAGATCTAGGGAAATGTAGCACACCCAGAGCAGAAGTTCTACTTCAGCCAGATCAGGCCTGCAAAGAAACTGCGTTTCACAGGGCTTTGTAAGAGATGTTCCCGGTAGGCTGTAAGAGCACTGTGCAGAGCGAGTTGTTTCTTAGCTTCCCAAAGAGCTGGAAGCAAGATGCTTTGGGGCCCAACTCGCCCTTTGGATACAAGCCTGCACGTTGTGCCTTTCAGCTCCAGGGCAATGTAGCACACGCAGAGCAGAAGTTCTACTTCAGCCAGATCAGGCCTGCAAAGAAACTGCGTTTCACAGGCCTTTGTAAGGGATGTTCCCGGTAGGCTGTAAGAGCACTGTGCAGAGCGAGTTGTTTCGTAGCTTCCCAAAGAACTGGAAGCAAGATGCTTTGGGGCCCAACTCGCCCTTTGGAAAAATGCCTGCATGTTGTGCCTTTCAGCTCTAGGTCAATGTAGCACACGCAGAACAGAAGTTCTACTTCAGCCAGATCAGGCCTGCAAAGAAACTGCGTTTAACAGGGCTTTGTAAGAGATGTTCCCGGTAGGCTGTAAGAGCACTGTGAATAGCGAGTTGTTTCTTAGCTTCCCAAAGAGCTGGAAGCAAGATGCTTTGGGGCCCAACTCGCCCTTTGGAAAGAAGCCTGCACGTTGTGCCTTTCACCTCTAGGGCAATGTAGCAGACGCAGAGCAGAAGTTCTACTTCAGCCAGATCAGGCCTGCAAAGAAAATGCGTTTCACAGGCCTTTGTAACAGATGTTCCCGGTAGGCTCTAAGAGCACTGTGCAGAGCGAGTTGTTTCTTAGCTTCCCAAAGAGCTGGAAGCAAGATGCTTTGTTGCCCAACTCGCCCTTTGGATAAAAGCCTGCACGTTGTGCCTTTCAGCTCTAGGGCAATGTAGCACACGCAGAGCAGAAGTTCTACTTCAGCCAGATCAGGCCTGCAAAGAAACTGCGTTTCACAGGCCTTTGGAAGAGATGTTCCCGGTAGGCTGTAAGAGCACTGTGCAGAGCGAGTTGTTTCTTAGCTTCCCAAAGAGCTGTAAGCAACTTGCATTGGGGACCATCTCGCCCTTTGGAAAGAAGCCTGCACGTTGTGCCTTTCCGCTCTAGGGCAATGTAGCACACCCAGAGCCGAAGTTCTACTTCAGCCAGATCAGGCCTGCAAGGAAACCACTTTTCACAGGCCTTTGTAAGTGATGTTCCCGGTAGGCTGTAAGAGCACATTGCAGAGCGAGTTGTTTCTTAGCTTCCCAAAGAGCTGGTAGCAAGATGCTTTGGGGCCCAACTCGCCCTTTGGAAAGAACCCTGCACGTTGTTCCTTCATCTCTAGGGCAGTGTAGCACACCCAGAGCAGAAGTTCTACCTCAGGCAGATCAGGCCTGCAAAGAAACTGCGTTTCACAGGCCTTTGTAAGAGATGTTCCCGGTAGGCTGAAAGAGCACTTTGCAGAGCGAGTTGTTTCTTAGCTTCCCAAAGAGCTGGAAGCAAGATGCCTTGGGGCCCAATTTGCCCTTGGGAAAGAAGCCTGCACGTTGTGCCTTTCAGCTCTAGGGCCGTGTGGCACACCCAGAGCAGAAGTTCTACTTCACCCTGATCAGGCCTGCAAATAAACTGCGTTTCACAGGCATTTGTAAGAGATGTTCCCGGTACGTTGTAAGAGCACTGTGCAGAGCGAGTTGTTTCGTAGCTTCCCAAACAACTGGAAGCAAGATGCTTTGGGGCCCAACTCGCCCTTTGGAAAGAAGCCTGCATGTTGTGCCTGCAGCTCTAGGGCAATGTAGCACACGGAGAACAGAAGTTCTACTTCAGCCAGATCAGGCCTGCAAAGAAACTGCGTTTCACAGGGCTTTGTCAGAGATGTTCCCGGTAGGCTGTAAGAGCACTGTGCAGAGCGAGTTGTTTCTTAGCTTCCCAAAGAGCTGGAAGCAAGATGCTTTGGGGCCCAACTCGCCCTTCGGAAAGAAGCCTGCACGTTGTGCCTTTCCGCTCTAGGGCAATGTAGCACACGCAGAGCAGAAGTTCTACTTCAGCCAGATCAGGCCTGCAAACAAACTGCGTTTCACAGGCCTTTGTAAGAGATGTTCCCGGTAGGCTGTAAGAGCACTGTGCAGAGCGAGTTGTTTCTTAGCTTCCCAAAGAGCTGGAAGCAAGATGCTTTGGGGCCCAACTCGCCCTTTGGATACAAGCCTGCACGTTGTGCCTTTCAGCTCCAGGGCAATGTAGCACACGCAGAGCAGAAGTTCTACTTCAGCCAGATCAGGCCTGCAAATAAACTGCGTTTCACAGGCCTTTGTAAGGGATGTTCCCGGTAGGCTGTAAGAGCACTGTGCAGAGCGAGTTGTTTCGTAGCTTCCCAAAGAACTGGAAGCAAGATGCTTTGGGGCCCAACTCGCCCTTTGGAAAAATGCCTGCATGTTGTGCCTTTCAGCTCTAGGTCAATGTAGCACACGCAGAACAGAAGTTCTACTTCAGCCAGATCAGGCCTGCAAAGAAACTGCGTTTCACAGGCCTTTGTAAGAGATGTTCCCGGTAGGCTGTAAGAGCACTGTGCAGAGCGAGTTGTTTCTTAGCTTCCCAAAGAGCTGGAAGCAAGATGCTTTGTTGCCCAACTCGCCCTTTGGATACAAGCCTGCACGTTGTGCCTTTCAGCTCCAGGGCAATGTAGCACACGCAGAGCAGAAGTTCTACTTCAGCCAGATCAGGCCTGCAAAGAAACTGCGTTTCACAGGCCTTTGTAAGAGATGTTCCCGGTAGGCTGTAAGAGCACTGTGCAGAGCGAGTTGTTTCGTAGCTTCCCAAAGAACTGGAAGCAAGATGCTTTGGGGCCCAACTCGCCCTTTGGAAAAATGCCTGCATGTTGTGCCTTTCAGCTCTAGGTCAATGTAGCACACGCAGAACAGAAGTTCTACTTCAGCCAGATCAGGCCTGCAAAGAAACTGCGTTTAACAGGGCTTTGTAAGAGATGTTCCCGGTAGGCTGTAAGAGCACTGTGCAGAGCGAGTTGTTTCTTAGCTTCCCAAAGAGCTGGAAGCAAGATGCTTTGGGGCCCAACTCGCCCGTTGGAAAGAAGCCTGCACGTTGTGCCTTTCACCTCTAGGGCAATGTAGCACACGCAGAGCAGAAGGTCTACTTCAGCCAGATCAGGCCTGCAAAGAAAATGCGTTTCACAGGCCTTTGTAAGGGATGTTCCTGGTAGGCTGTAAGAGCACTGTGCAGAGCGAGTTGTTTCTTAGCTTCCCAAAGAGCTGGAAGCAAGATGCATTGGGGCCCAACTCGCCCTTTGGAAAGAAGCCTGCACGTTGTGCCTTTCCGCTCTAGGGCAATGTAGCACACGCAGAGCAGAAGTTCTACTTCAGCCAGATCAGGCCTGCAAAGAAACTGCGTTTCACAGGCCTTTGTAAGCGATGTTCCCGGTAGGCTGTAAGAGCACTGTGCAGAGCGAGTTGTTTCTTAGCTTCCCAAAGAGCTGGAAGCAAGATGCTTTGGGGCCCAACTCGCCCTTTGGAAAGAAGCCTACACGTTGTGCCTTTCAGCTCTAGGGCCGTGTGGCACACCCAGAGCAGAAGTTCTACTTCAGCCCGATCAGGCCTGCAAAGAAACTGCGTTTCACAGGCATTTGTAAGAGATGTTCCCGGTAGGCTGTAAGAGCACTGTGCAGAGCGATTTGTTTCGTAGCTTCCAAACAACTGGAAGCAAGATGCTTTGGGGCCCAACTCGCCCTTCGGAAAGAACCCTGCACGTTGTGCCTTTCCGCTCTAGGGCAATGTAGCACACGCAGAGCAGAAGTTCTACTTCAGCCAGATCAGGCCTGCAAAGAAACTGCGTTTCACAGGCCTTTGTAAGAGATGTTCCCGGTAGGCTGTAAGAGCACTGTGCAGAGCGAGTTGTTTCTTAGCTTCCCAAAGAGCTGGAAGCAAGATGCTTTGGGGCCCAACTCGCCCTTTGGATACAAGCCTGCACGTTGTGCCTTTCAGCTCCAGGGCAATGTAGCACACGCAGAGCAGAAGTTCTACTTCAGCCAGATCAGGCCTGCAAATAAACTGCGTTTCACAGGCCTTTGTAAGGGATGTTCCCGGTAGGCTGTAAGAGCACTGTGCAGAGCGAGTTGTTTCGTAGCTTCCCAAAGAACTGGAAGCAAGATGCTTTGGGGCCCAACTCGCCCTTTGGAAAAATGCCTGCATGTTGTGCCTTTCAGCTCTAGGTCAATGTAGCACACGCAGAACAGAAGTTCTACTTCAGCCAGATCAGGCCTGCAAAGAAACTGCGTTTCACAGGCCTTTGTAAGAGATGTTCCCGGTAGGCTGTAAGAGCACTGTGCAGAGCGAGTTGTTTCTTAGCTTCCCAAAGAGCTGGAAGCAAGATGCTTTGTTGCCCAACTCGCCCTTTGGATACAAGCCTGCACGTTGTGCCTTTCAGCTCCAGGGCAATGTAGCACACGCAGAGCAGAAGTTCTACTTCAGCCAGATCAGGCCTGCAAAGAAACTGCGTTTCACAGGCCTTTGTAAGAGATGTTCCCGGTAGGCTGTAAGAGCACTGTGCAGAGCGAGTTGTTTCGTAGCTTCCCAAAGAACTGGAAGCAAGATGCTTTGGGGCCCAACTCGCCCTTTGGAAAAATGCCTGCATGTTGTGCCTTTCAGCTCTAGGTCAATGTAGCACACGCAGAACAGAAGTTCTACTTCAGCCAGATCAGGCCTGCAAAGAAACTGCGTTTCACAGGCCTTTGTAAGAGATGTTCCCGGTAGGCTGTAAGAGCACTGTGCAGAGCGAGTTGTTTCTTAGCTTCCCAAAGAGCTGGAAGCAAGATGCTTTGGGGCCCAACTCGCCCGTTGGAAAGAAGCCTGCACGTTGTGCCTTTCACCTCTAGGTCAATGTAGCACACGCAGAGCAGAAGTTCTACTTCAGCCAGATCAGGCCTGCAAAGAAACTGCGTTTCACAGCCCTTTGTAAGAGATGTTCCCGGTAGGCTGTAAGAGCACTGTGCAGAGCGAGTTGTTTCTTAGCTTCCCAAAGAGCTGGAAGCAAGATGCATTGGGGCCCAACTCGCCCTTTGGAAAGAAGCCTGCACGTTGTGCCTTTCCGCTCTAGGGCAATGTAGCACACGCAGAGCAGAAGTTCTACTTCAGCCAGATCAGGCCTGCAAAGAAACTGCGTTTCACAGGCCTTTGTAAGCGATGTTCCCGGTAGGCTGTAAGAGCACTGTGCAGAGCGAGTTGTTTCTTAGCTTCCCAAAGAGCTGGAAGCAAGATGCTTTGGGGCCCCACTCGCCCTTTGGAAAGAAGCCTACACGTTGTGCCTTTCAGCTCTAGGGCCGTGTGGCACACCCAGAGCAGAAGTTCTACTTCACCCAGATCAGGCCTGCAAAGAAACTGCGTTTCACAGGCCTTTGTAAGAGATGTTCCCGGTAGGCTGTAAGAGCACTGTGCAGAGCGAGTTGTTTCTTAGCTTCCCAAAGAGCTGGAAGCAAGATGCTTTGGGGCCCATCTCGCCCTTTGGAAAGAAGCCTGCAAGTTGTGCCTTTCAGCTCTAGTGCCGTGTAGCACACCCAGAGCAGAAGTTCTACTTCAGCCAGATCAGGCCTGCAAAGAAACTGCGTTTCACAGGCATTTGTAAGAGATGTTCCCGGTAGGCTGTAAGAGCACTGTGCAGAGCGATTTGTTTCGTAGCTTCCAAACAACTGGAAGCAAGATGCTTTGGGGCCCATCTCGCCCTTTGGAAAAAAGCCTGCACTTTGTGCCTTTCAGCTCTAGGGCAATGCAGCACACGCAGAGCAGAAGTTCTACTTCAGCCAGATCAGGCCTGCAAAGAAACTGCGTTTCACAGGCCTTTGTAAGTGATGTTCCCGGTAGGCTGTAAGAGCACTGTGCAGAGCGAGTTGTTTCTTAGCTTCCCAAAGAACTGGAAGCAAGATGCTTTGGGGCCCCACTCGCCCTTTGGAAAGAAGCCTACACGTTGTGCCTTTCAGCTCTAGGGCCGTGTGGCACACCCAGAGCAGAAGTTCTACTTCACCCAGATCAGGCCTGCAAAGAAACTGCGTTTCACAGGCCTTTGTAAGAGATGTTCCCGGTAGGCTGTAAGAGCACTGTGCAGAGCGAGTTGATTCGTAGCTTCCCAAAGAACTGGAAGCAAGATGCTTTGGGGCCCAACTTGCCCTTTGGAAAAATGCCTGCATGTTTTGCCTTTCAGCTCTAGGTCAATGTAGCACACGCAGAACAGAAGTTCTACTTCTGCCAGATCAGGCCTGCAAAGAAACTGCGTTTAACAGGGCTTTGTAAGAGATGTTCCCGGTAGGCTGTAAGAGCACTGTGCAGAGCGAGTTGTTTCTTAGCTTCCCAAAGAGCTGGAAACAAGATGCTTTGGGGCCCAACTCGCCCTTTGGAAAGAAGCCTGCACGTTGTGCCTTTCAGCTCTAGGGCCGTGTGGCACACCAAGAGCAGAAGTTCTACTTCACCCAGATCAGGCCTGCAAAGAAACTGCGTTTCACAGGCATTTGTAAGAGATGTTCCCGGTAGGCTGTAAAAGCACTGTGCAGAGCGAGTTGTTTCGTAGCTTCCCAAAGAACTGGAAGCAAGATGCTTTGGGGCCCAACTCGCCCTTTGGAAAAATGCCTGCACATTGTGCCTTTCGGCTCTAGGTCAATGTAGCACACGCAGAACAGAAGTTCTACTTCAGCCAGATCAGGCTTGCAAAGAAACTGGGTTTAACAGGGCTTGGTAAGAGATGTTCCCGGTAGGCTGTAAGAGCACTGTGCAGAGCGAGTTGTTTCTTATCTTCCCAAAGAGCTGGAAGCAAGATGCTTTGTTGCCCAACTCGCCCTTTGGATACAAGCCTGCACGTTGTGCCTTTCAGCTCTAGGGCAATGTAGCACAAGCAGAGCAGAAGTTCTACTTCAGCCAGATCAGGCCTGCAAAGAAAATGCGTTTCACAGGCCTTTGTAACAGATGTTCCTGGTAGGCTGTAAGAGCACTGTGCAGAGCGAGTTGTTTCTCAGCTTCCCAAAGAGCTGGTAGCAAGATGCTTTCTGGCCCAACTCGACCTTTGGAAAGAACCCTGCACGTTGTGCCTTTCGGCTCTAGGGCAGTGTAGCACACCCAGAGCAGAAGTTCTACTTCAGCCAGATCAGGCCTGCAAAGAAACTGCGTTTCACAGGCCTTTGTAAGAGATGTTCCCGGTAGGCTGTAAGAGCACTGTGCAGAGCGAGTTGTTTCTTAGCTTCCCAAAGAACTGGAAGCAAGATGCTTTGGGGCCCAACTCGCCCTTTGGAAAGAAGCCTGCACGTTGTGCCTTTCAGCTCTAGGGCCGTGTGGCACACCCAGAGCAGAAGTTCTACTTCACCCAGATCAGGCCTGCAAAGAAACTGCGTTTCACAGGCATTTGTAAGAGATGTTACCGGTAGGTTCTAAGAGCACTGTGCAGAGCGAGTTGTTTCGTAGCCTCCCAAAGAACTGGAAGCAAGATGCATTGTTGCCCAACTCGCCCTTTGGAAAAATGCCTGCACGTTGTGCCTTTCAGCTCTAGGTAAATGTAGCACACACAGAACAGAAGTTCTACTTCAGCCAGATCAGGCCTGCAAAGAAACTGCGTTTCACAGGCCTTTGTAAGAGATGTTCCCCGTAGGCTGTAAGAGCACTGTGCAGAGCGAGTTGTTTCTTAGCTTCCCAAAGAGCTGGAAGCAAGATGCTTTGGGGCCCAACTCGCCCTTTGGAAAGAAGCCTACACGTTGTGCCTTTCAGATTTAGGGCCATGTAGCACACCCAGAGCAGAAGTTCTACTTCAGCCAGATCAGGCCTGCAAAGAAACTGCGTTTTACAGGGCTTTGTAAGAGATGTTCCCGGTAGGCTGTAAGAGCACTGTGCAGAGCGAGTTGTTTCTTAGCTTCCCAAAGAGCTGGAAGCAAGATGCTTTGTTGCCCAACTCGCCCTTTGGATAAAAGCCTGCACGTTGTGCCTTTCAGCTCTAGGGCAATGTAGCACACGCAGAGCAGAAGTTCTACTTCAGCCAGATCAGGCCTGCAAAGAAACTGCGTTTCACAGGCCTTTGGAAGAGATGTTCCCGGTAGGCTGTAAGAGCACTGTGCAGAGCGAGTTGTTTCTTAGCTTCCCAAAGAGCTGTAAGCAACTTGCATTGGGGACCATCTCGCCCTTTGGAAAGAAGCCTGCACGTTGTGCCTTTCCGCTCTAGGGCAATGTAGCACACCCAGAGCCGAAGTTCTACTTCAGCCAGATCAGGCCTGCAAGGAAACCACTTTTCACAGGCCTTTGTAAGTGATGTTCCCGGTAGGCTGTAAGAGCACATTGCAGAGCGAGTTGTTTCTTAGCTTCCCAAAGAGCTGGTAGCAAGATGCTTTGGGGCCCAACTCGCCCTTTGGAAAGAACCCTGCACGTTGTTCCTTCATCTCTAGGGCAGTGTAGCACACCCAGAGCAGAAGTTCTACCTCAGGCAGATCAGGCCTGCAAAGAAACTGCGTTTCACAGGCCTTTGTAAGAGATGTTCCCGGTAGGCTGAAAGAGCACTGTGCAGAGCGAGTTGTTTCTTAGCTTCCCAAAGAGCTGGAAGCAAGATGCCTTGGGGCCCAATTTGCCCTTGGGAAAGAAGCCTGCACGTTGTGCCTTTCAGCTCTAGGGCCGTGTGGCACACCCAGAGCAGAAGTTCTACTTCACCCTGATCAGGCCTGCAAATAAACTGCGTTTCACAGGCATTTGTAAGAGATGTTCCCGGTACGTTGTAAGAGCACTGTGCAGAGCGAGTTGTTTCGTAGCTTCCCAAACAACTGGAAGCAAGATGCTTTGGGGCCCAACTCGCCCTTTGGAAAGAACCGTGCACGTTGTCCCTTTCAGCTCTAGGGCAATGTAGCACACGCAGAACAGAAGTTCTACTTCAGCCAGATCAGGCCTGCAAAGAAACTGCGTTTCACAGGGCTTTGTCAGAGATGTTCCCGGTAGGCTGTAAGAGCACTGTGCAGAGCGAGTTGTTTCTTAGCTTCCCAAAGAGCTGGAAGCAAGATGCTTTGGGGCCCAACTCGCCCTTTGGAAAGAAGCCTGCACGTTGTGCCTTTCAGCTCTAGTGCCGTGTAGCACACCCAGAGCAGAAGTTCTACTTCAGCCCGATCAGGATGCAAAGAAACTGCGTTTCACAGGCCTTTGTAAGAGATGTTCCCGGTAGACTGTAAGAGCACTGTGCAGAGCGAGTTGTT
This sequence comes from Equus caballus, assembly GCF_041296265.1. NCBI lineage: Eukaryota > Metazoa > Chordata > Mammalia > Perissodactyla > Equidae > Equus > Equus caballus. The sequence continues at coordinate 49,074,241 of NC_091688.1, read as the reverse complement.
TCTTAGCTTCCCAAAGACCTGGAAGCAAGATGCTTTGTTGCCCAACTTGCCCTTTGGAAAGAAGCCTGCAGGTTGTGCCTTTCAGCTCTAGGGCAATGTAGCACACGCAGAGCAGAAGTTCAACTTCAGCCAGATCATTCCTGCAAAGAAACTGCGTTTCACAGGCCTTTGGAAGAGATGTTCCCGGTAGGCTGTAAGAGCACTGTGCAGAGCGAGTTCTTTCTTAGCTTCCCAAAGAGCTGGAAGCAAGATGCTTTGGGGCCCAACTCGCCCTTTGGAAAGAACCCTGCACGTTGTTCCTTCAGCTCTAGGGCAGTGTAGCACACCCAGAGCAGAAGTTCTACTTCAGCCCGATCAGGATGCAAAGAAACTGCGTTTCACAGGCCTTTGTAAGAGATGTTCCCGGTAGGCTGTAAGAGCACTGTGCAGAGCGAGTTGTTTCTTAGCTTCCCAAAGAGCTGGAAGCAAGATGCTTTGTTGCCCAACTCGCCCTTTGGATACAAGCCTGCACGTTGTGCCTTTCAGCTCCAGGGCAATGTAGCACACGCAGAGCAGAAGTTCTACTTCAGCCAGATCAGGCCTGCAAAGAAACTGCGTTTCACAGGCCTTTGTAAGAGATGTTCCCGGTAGGCTGTAAGAGCACTGTGCAGAGCGAGTTGTTTCTTAGCTTCCCAAAGAGCTGGAAGCAAGATGCTTTGGGGCCCAACTCGCCCTTTGGAAAGAAGCCTGCACGTTGTGCCTTTCCGCTCTAGGGCAATGTAGCACACGCAGAGCAGAAGTTCTACTTCAGCCAGATCAGGCCTGCAAAGAAACTGCGTTTCACAGGCCTTTGTAAGTGATGTTCCCGGTAGGCTGTAAGAGCACTGTGCAGAGCGAGTTGTTTCTTAGCTTCCCAAAGAACTGGAAGCAAGATGCTTTGGGGCCCCACTCGCCCTTTGGAAAGAAGCCTACACGTTGTGCCTTTCAGCTCTAGGGCCGTGTGGCACACCCAGAGCAGAAGTTCTACTTCACCCAGATCAGGCCTGCAAAGAAACTGCGTTTCACAGGCCTTTGTAAGAGATGTTCCCGGTAGGCTGTAAGAGCACTGTGCAGAGCGAGTTGATTCGTAGCTTCCCAAAGAACTGGAAGCAAGATGCTTTGGGGCCCAACTTGCCCTTTGGAAAAATGCCTGCATGTTTTGCCTTTCAGCTCTAGGTCAATGTAGCACACGCAGAACAGAAGTTCTACTTCTGCCAGATCAGGCCTGCAAAGAAACTGCGTTTAACAGGGCTTTGTAAGAGATGTTCCCGGTAGGCTGTAAGAGCACTGTGCAGAGCGAGTTGTTTCTTAGCTTCCCAAAGAGCTGGAAACAAGATGCTTTGGGGCCCAACTCGCCCTTTGGAAAGAAGCCTGCACGTTGTGCCTTTCAGCTCTAGGGCCGTGTGGCACACCAAGAGCAGAAGTTCTACTTCACCCAGATCAGGCCTGCAAAGAAACTGCGTTTCACAGGCATTTGTAAGAGATGTTCCCGGTAGGCTGTAAAAGCACTGTGCAGAGCGAGTTGTTTCGTAGCTTCCCAAAGAACTGGAAGCAAGATGCTTTGGGGCCCAACTCGCCCTTTGGAAAAATGCCTGCACATTGTGCCTTTCGGCTCTAGGTCAATGTAGCACACGCAGAACAGAAGTTCTACTTCAGCCAGATCAGGCTTGCAAAGAAACTGGGTTTAACAGGGCTTGGTAAGAGATGTTCCCGGTAGGCTGTAAGAGCACTGTGCAGAGCGAGTTGTTTCTTATCTTCCCAAAGAGCTGGAAGCAAGATGCTTTGTTGCCCAACTCGCCCTTTGGATACAAGCCTGCACGTTGTGCCTTTCAGCTCTAGGGCAATGTAGCACAAGCAGAGCAGAAGTTCTACTTCAGCCAGATCAGGCCTGCAAAGAAAATGCGTTTCACAGGCCTTTGTAACAGATGTTCCTGGTAGGCTGTAAGAGCACTGTGCAGAGCGAGTTGTTTCTCAGCTTCCCAAAGAGCTGGTAGCAAGATGCTTTCTGGCCCAACTCGACCTTTGGAAAGAACCCTGCACGTTGTGCCTTTCGGCTCTAGGGCAGTGTAGCACACCCAGAGCAGAAGTTCTACTTCAGCCAGATCAGGCCTGCAAAGAAACTGCGTTTCACAGGCCTTTGTAAGAGATGTTCCCGGTAGGCTGTAAGAGCACTGTGCAGAGCGAGTTGTTTCTTAGCTTCCCAAAGAACTGGAAGCAAGATGCTTTGGGGCCCAACTCGCCCTTTGGAAAGAAGCCTGCACGTTGTGCCTTTCAGCTCTATGGCCGTGTGGCACACCCAGAGCAGAAGTTCTACTTCACCCAGATCAGGCCTGCAAAGAAACTGCGTTTCACAGGCATTTGTAAGAGATGTTACCGGTAGGTTCTAAGAGCACTGTGCAGAGCGAGTTGTTTCGTAGCCTCCCAAAGAACTGGAAGCAAGATGCATTGTTGCCCAACTCGCCCTTTGGAAAAATGCCTGCACGTTGTGCCTTTCAGCTCTAGGTAAATGTAGCACACGCAGAACAGAAGTTCTACTTCAGCCAGATCAGGCCTGCAAAGAAACTGCGTTTCACAGGCCTTTGTAAGAGATGTTCCCCGTAGGCTGTAAGAGCACTGTGCAGAGCGAGTTGTTTCTTAGCTTCCCAAAGAGCTGGAAGCAAGATGCTTTGGGGCCCAACTCGCCCTTTGGAAAGAAGCCTACACGTTGTGCCTTTCAGATTTAGGGCCATGTAGCACACCCAGAGCAGAAGTTCTACTTCAGCCAGATCAGGCCTGCAAAGAAACTGCGTTTTACAGGGCTTTGTAAGAGATGTTCCCGGTAGGCTGTAAGAGCACTGTGCAGAGCGAGTTGTTTCTTAGCTTCCCAAAGAGCTGGAAGCAAGATGCTTTGTTGCCCAACTCGCCCTTTGGATAAAAGCCTGCACGTTGTGCCTTTCAGCTCTAGGGCAATGTAGCACACGCAGAGCAGAAGTTCTACTTCAGCCAGATCAGGCCTGCAAAGAAACTGCGTTTCACAGGCCTTTGGAAGAGATGTTCCCGGTAGGCTGTAAGAGCACTGTGCAGAGCGAGTTGTTTCTTAGCTTCCCAAAGAGCTGTAAGCAACTTGCATTGGGGACCATCTCGCCCTTTGGAAAGAAGCCTGCACGTTGTGCCTTTCCGCTCTAGGGCAATGTAGCACACCCAGAGCCGAAGTTCTACTTCAGCCAGATCAGGCCTGCAAGGAAACCACTTTTCACAGGCCTTTGTAAGTGATGTTCCCGGTAGGCTGTAAGAGCACATTGCAGAGCGAGTTGTTTCTTAGCTTCCCAAAGAGCTGGTAGCAAGATGCTTTGGGGCCCAACTCGCCCTTTGGAAAGAACCCTGCACGTTGTTCCTTCATCTCTAGGGCAGTGTAGCACACCCAGAGCAGAAGTTCTACCTCAGGCAGATCAGGCCTGCAAAGAAACTGCGTTTCACAGGCCTTTGTAAGAGATGTTCCCGGTAGGCTGAAAGAGCACTGTGCAGAGCGAGTTGTTTCTTAGCTTCCCAAAGAGCTGGAAGCAAGATGCCTTGGGGCCCAATTTGCCCTTGGGAAAGAAGCCTGCACGTTGTGCCTTTCAGCTCTAGGGCCGTGTGGCACACCCAGAGCAGAAGTTCTACTTCACCCTGATCAGGCCTGCAAATAAACTGCGTTTCACAGGCATTTGTAAGAGATGTTCCCGGTACGTTGTAAGAGCACTGTGCAGAGCGAGTTGTTTCGTAGCTTCCCAAACAACTGGAAGCAAGATGCTTTGGGGCCCAACTCGCCCTTTGGAAAGAAGCCTGCACGTTGTGCCTGCAGCTCTAGGGCAATGTAGCACACGCAGAACAGAAGTTCTACTTCAGCCAGATCAGGCCTGCAAAGAAACTGCGTTTCACAGGGCTTTGTCAGAGATGTTCCCGGTAGGCTGTAAGAGCACTGTGCAGAGCGAGTTGTTTCTTAGCTTCCCAAAGAGCTGGAAGCAAGATGCTTTGGGGCCCAACTCGCCCTTTGGAAAGAAGCCTGCACGTTGTGCCTTTCAGCTCTAGTGCCGTGTAGCACACCCAGAGCAGAAGTTCTACTTCAGCCCGATCAGGATGCAAAGAAACTGCGTTTCACAGGCCTTTGTAAGAGATGTTCCCGGTAGACTGTAAGAGCACTGTGCAGAGCGAGTTGTTTCTTAGCTTCCCAAAGACCTGGAAGCAAGATGCTTTGTTGCCCAACTTGCCCTTTGGAAAGAAGCCTGCAGGTTGTGCCTTTCAGCTCTAGGGCAATGTAGCACACGCAGAGCAGAAGTTCAACTTCAGCCAGATCATTCCTGCAAAGAAACTGCGTTTCACAGGCCTTTGGAAGAGATGTTCCCGGTAGGCTGTAAGAGCACTGTGCAGAGCGAGTTCTTTCTTAGCTTCCCAAAGAGCTGGAAGCAAGATGCTTTGGGGCCCAACTCGCCCTTTGGAAAGAACCCTGCACGTTGTTCCTTCAGCTCTAGGGCAGTGTAGCACACCCAGAGCAGAAGTTCTACTTCAGCCCGATCAGGATGCAAAGAAACTGCGTTTCACAGGCCTTTGTAAGAGATGTTCCCGGTAGGCTGTAAGAGCACTGTGCAGAGCGAGTTGTTTCTTAGCTTCCCAAAGAGCTGGAAGCAAGATGCTTTGTTGCCCAACTCGCCCTTTGGATACAAGCCTGCACGTTGTGCCTTTCAGCTCCAGGGCAATGTAGCACACGCAGAGCAGAAGTTCTACTTCAGCCAGATCAGGCCTGCAAAGAAACTGCGTTTCACAGGCCTTTGTAAGAGATGTTCCCGGTAGGCTGTAAGAGCACTGTGCAGAGCGAGTTGTTTCTTAGCTTCCCAAAGAGCTGGAAGCAAGATGCTTTGGGGCCCAACTCGCCCGTTGGAAAGAAGCCTGCACGTTGTGCCTTTCACCTCTAGGGCAATGTAGCACACGCAGAGCAGAAGTTCTACTTCAGCCAGATCAGGCCTGCATAGAAAATGCGTTTCACAGGCCTTTGTAACAGATGTTCCTGGTAGGCTGTAAGAGCACTGTGCAGAGTGAGTTGTTTCTTAGCTTCCCAAAGAGCTGGAAGCAAGATTCATTGGGGCCCAACTCGCCCTTTGGAAAGAAGCCTGCACGTTGTGCCTTTCCGCTCTAGGGCAATGTAGCACACGCAGAGCATAAGTTCTACTTCAGCCAGATCAGGCCTGCAAAGAAACTGCGTTTCACAGGCCTTTGTAAGCGATGTTCCCGGTAGGCTGTAAGAGCACTGTGCAGAGCGAGTTGTTTCTTAGCTTCCCAAAGAGCTGGAAGCAAGATGCTTTGGGGCCCAACTCGCCCTTTGGAAAGAAGCCTACACGTTGTGCCTTTCAGCTCTAGGGCCGTGTGGCACACCCAGAGCAGAAGTTCTACTTCACCCAGATCAGGCCTGCAAAGAAACTGCGTTTCACAGGCCTTTGTAAGAGATGTTCCCAGTAGGCTGTAAGAGCACTGTGCAGAGCGAGTTGTTTCTTAGCTTCCCAAAGAGCTGGAAGCAAGATGCTTTGGGGCCCAACTCGCCCTTTGGAAAGAAGCCTGCACGTTGTGCCTTTCAGCTCTAGTGCCGTGTAGCACACCCAGAGCAGAAGTTCTACTTCAGCCCGATCAGGCCTGCAAAGAAACTGCGTTTCACAGGCACTTGTAAGAGATGTTCCCGGTAGGCTGTAAGAGCACTGTGCAGAGCGAGTTGTTTCGTAGCTTCCAAACAACTGGAAGCAAGATGCTTTGGGGCCCAACTCGCCCTTCGGAAAGAAGCCTGCACGTTGTGCCTTTCCGCTCTAGGGCAATGTAGCACACGCAGAGCAGAAGTTCTACTTCAGCCAGATCAGGCCTGCAAAGAAACTGCGTTTCACAGGCCTTTGTAAGAGATGTTCCCGGTAGGCTGTAAGAGCACTGTGCAGAGCGAGTTGTTTCTTAGCTTCCCAAAGAGCTGGAAGCAAGATGCTTTGGGGCCCAACTCGCCCTTTGGAAAGAAGCCTGCACGTTGTGCCTTTCCGCTCTAGGGCAATGTAGCACACGCAGAGCAGAAGTTCTACTTCAGCCAGATCAGGCCTGCAAAGAAACTGCGTTTCACAGGCCTTTGTAAGTGATGTTCCCGGTAGGCTGTAAGAGCACTGTGCAGAGCGAGTTGTTTCTTAGCTTCCCAAAGAACTGGAAGCAAGATGCTTTGGGGCCCCACTCGCCCTTTGGAAAGAAGCCTACACGTTGTGCCTTTCAGCTCTAGGGCCGTGTGGCACACCCAGAGCAGAAGTTCTACTTCACCCAGATCAGGCCTGCAAAGAAACTGCGTTTCACAGGCCTTTGTAAGAGATGTTCCCGGTAGGCTGTAAGAGCACTGTGCAGAGCGAGTTGATTCGTAGCTTCCCAAAGAACTGGAAGCAAGATGCTTTGGGGCCCAACTTGCCCTTTGGAAAAATGCCTGCATGTTTTGCCTTTCAGCTCTAGGTCAATGTAGCACACGCAGAACAGAAGTTCTACTTCTGCCAGATCAGGCCTGCAAAGAAACTGCGTTTAACAGGGCTTTGTAAGAGATGTTCCCGGTAGGCTGTAAGAGCACTGTGCAGAGCGAGTTGTTTCTTAGCTTCCCAAAGAGCTGGAAACAAGATGCTTTGGGGCCCAACTCGCCCTTTGGAAAGAAGCCTGCACGTTGTGCCTTTCAGCTCTAGGGCCGTGTGGCACACCAAGAGCAGAAGTTCTACTTCACCCAGATCAGGCCTGCAAAGAAACTGCATTTCACAGGCATTTGTAAGAGATGTTCCCGGTAGGCTGTAAAAGCACTGTGCAGAGCGAGTTGTTTCGTAGCTTCCCAAAGAACTGGAAGCAAGATGCTTTGGGGCCCAACTCGCCCTTTGGAAAAATGCCTGCACATTGTGCCTTTCGGCTCTAGGTCAATGTAGCACACGCAGAACAGAAGTTCTACTTCAGCCAGATCAGGCTTGCAAAGAAACTGGGTTTAACAGGGCTTGGTAAGAGATGTTCCCGGTAGGCTGTAAGAGCACTGTGCAGAGCGAGTTGTTTCTTATCTTCCCAAAGAGCTGGAAGCAAGATGCTTTGTTGCCCAACTCGCCCTTTGGATACAAGCCTGCACGTTGTGCCTTTCAGCTCTAGGGCAATGTAGCACAAGCAGAGCAGAAGTTCTACTTCAGCCAGATCAGGCCTGCAAAGAAAATGCGTTTCACAGGCCTTTGTAACAGATGTTCCTGGTAGGCTGTAAGAGCACTGTGCAGAGCGAGTTGTTTCTCAGCTTCCCAAAGAGCTGGTAGCAAGATGCTTTCTGGCCCAACTCGACCTTTGGAAAGAACCCTGCACGTTGTGCCTTTCGGCTCTAGGGCAGTGTAGCACACCCAGAGCAGAAGTTCTACTTCAGCCAGATCAGGCCTGCAAAGAAACTGCGTTTCACAGGCCTTTGTAAGAGATGTTCCCGGTAGGCTGTAAGAGCACTGTGCAGAGCGAGTTGTTTCTTAGCTTCCCAAAGAACTGGAAGCAAGATGCTTTGGGGCCCAACTCGCCCTTTGGAAAGAAGCCTGCACGTTGTGCCTTTCAGCTCTAGGGCCGTGTGGCACACCCAGAGCAGAAGTTCTACTTCACCCAGATCAGGCCTGCAAAGAAACTGCGTTTCACAGGCATTTGTAAGAGATGTTACCGGTAGGTTCTAAGAGCACTGTGCAGAGCGAGTTGTTTCGTAGCCTCCCAAAGAACTGGAAGCAAGATGCATTGTTGTCCAACTCGCCCTTTGGAAAAATGCCTGCACGTTGTGCCTTTCAGCTCTAGGTAAATGTAGCACACGCAGAACAGAAGTTCTACTTCAGCCAGATCAGGCCTGCAAAGAAACTGCGTTTCACAGGCCTTTGTAAGAGATGTTCCCCGTAGGCTGTAAGAGCACTGTGCAGAGCGAGTTGTTTCTTAGCTTCCCAAAGAGCTGGAAGCAAGATGCTTTGGGGCCCAACTCGCCCTTTGGAAAGAAGCCTACACGTTGTGCCTTTCAGATTTAGGGCCATGTAGCACACCCAGAGCAGAAGTTCTACTTCAGCCAGATCAGGCCTGCAAAGAAACTGCGTTTTACAGAGCTTTGTAAGAGATGTTCCCGGTAGGCTGTAAGAGCACTGTGCAGAGCGAGTTGTTTCTTAGCTTCCCAAAGAGCTGGAAGCAAGATGCTTTGTTGCCCAACTCGCCCTTTGGATACAAGCCTGCACGTTGTGCCTTTCAGCTCCAGGGCAATGTAGCACACGCAGAGCAGAAGTTCTACTTCAGCCAGATCAGGCCTGCAAAGAAACTGCGTTTCACAGGCCTTTGTAAGAGATGTTCCCGGTAGGCTGTAAGAGCACTGTGCAGAGCGAGTTTTTTCGTAGCTTCCCAAAGAACTGGAAGCAAGATGCTTTGGGGACCAACTCGCCCTTTGGAAAAATGCCTGCATGTTGTGCCTTTCAGCTCTAGGTCAATGTAGCACACGCAGAACAGAAGTTCTACTTCAGCCAGATCAGGCCTGCAAAGAAACTGCGTTTAAGAGGGCTTTGTAAGAGATGTTCCCGGTAGGATGTAAGAGCACTGTGCAGAGCGAGTTGTTTCTTAGCTTCCCAAAGAGCTGGAAGCAAGATGCTTTGGGGCCCAACTCGCCCTTTGGAAAGAAGCCTGCACGTTGTGCCTTTCACCTCTAGGGCAATGTAGCACACGCAGAGCAGAAGTTCTACTTCAGCCAGATCAGGCCTGCAAAGAAAATGCGTTTCACAGGCCTTTGTAACAGATGTTCCTGGTAGGCTGGAAGAGCACTGTGCAGAGGGAGTTGTTTCTTAGCTTCCCAAAGAGCTGGAAGCAAGATGCATTGGGGCCCAACTCGGCCTTTGGAAAGAAGCCTGCACGTTGTGCCTTTCCGCTCTAGGGCAATGTAGCACACGCAGAGCAGAAGTTCTACTTCAGCCAGATCAGGCCTGCAAAGAAACTGCGTTTCACAGGCCTTTGTAAGCGATGTTCCCGGTAGGCTGTAAGAGCACTGTGCAGAGCGAGTTGTTTCTTAGCTTCCCAAAGAGCTGGAAGCAAGATGCTTTGGGGCCCCACTCGCCCTTTGGAAAGAAGCCTACACGTTGTGCCTTTCAGCTCTAGGGCCGTGTGGCACACCCAGAGCAGAAGTTCTACTTCACCCAGATCAGGCCTGCAAAGAAACTGCGTTTCACAGGCCTTTGTAAGAGATGTTCCCGGTAGGCTGTAAGAGCACTGTGCAGAGCGAGTTGTTTCTTAGCTTCCCAAAGAGCTGGAAGCAAGATGCTTTGGGGCCCATCTCGCCCTTTGGAAAGAAGCCTGCAAGTTGTGCCTTTCAGCTCTAGTGCCGTGTAGCACACCCAGAGCAGAAGTTCTACTTCAGCCAGATCAGGCCTGCAAAGAAACTGCGTTTCACAGGCATTTGTAAGAGATGTTCCCGGTAGGCTGTAAGAGCACTGTGCAGAGCGATTTGTTTCGTAGCTTCCAAACAACTGGAAGCAAGATGCTTTGGGGCCCAACTCGCCCTTTGGAAAAAAGCCTGCACTTTGTGCCTTTCAGCTCTAGGTCAATGTAGCACACGCAGAGCAGAAGTTCTACTTCAGCCAGATCAGGCCTGCAAAGAAACTGCGTTTCACAGCCCTTTGTAAGAGAAGTTCCCGGTAGGCTGTAAGAGCACTGTGCAGAGCGAGTTGTTTCTTAGCTTCCCAAAGAGCTGGAAGCAAGATGCTTTGGGGCCCAACTCGCCCTTTGGAAAGAAGCCTGCACGTTGTGCCTTTCCGCTCTAGGGCAATGTAGCACACGCAGAGCAGAAGTTCTACTTCAGCCAGATCAGGCCTGCAAAGAAACTGCGTTTCACAGGCCTTTGTAAGTGATGTTCCCGGTAGGCTGTAAGAGCACTGTGCAGAGCGAGTTGTTTCTTAGCTTCCCAAAGAACTGGAAGCAAGATGCTTTGGGGCCCCACTCGCCCTTTGGAAAGAAGCCTACACGTTGTGCCTTTCAGCTCTAGGGCCGTGTGGCACACCCAGAGCAGAAGTTCTACTTCACCCAGATCAGGCCTGCAAAGAAACTGCGTTTCACAGGCCTTTGTAAGAGATGTTCCCGGTAGGCTGTAAGAGCACTGTGCAGAGCGAGTTGATTCGTAGCTTCCCAAAGAACTGGAAGCAAGATGCTTTGGGGCCCAACTTGCCCTTTGGAAAAATGCCTGCATGTTTTGCCTTTCAGCTCTAGGTCAATGTAGCACACGCAGAACAGAAGTTCTACTTCTGCCAGATCAGGCCTGCAAAGAAACTGCGTTTAACAGGGCTTTGTAAGAGATGTTCCCGGTAGGCTGTAAGAGCACTGTGCAGAGCGAGTTGTTTCTTAGCTTCCCAAAGAGCTGGAAACAAGATGCTTTGGGGCCCAACTCGCCCTTTGGAAAGAAGCCTGCACGTTGTGCCTTTCAGCTCTAGGGCCGTGTGGCACACCAAGAGCAGAAGTTCTACTTCACCCAGATCAGGCCTGCAAAGAAACTGCGTTTCACAGGCATTTGTAAGAGATGTTCCCGGTAGGCTGTAAAAGCACTGTGCAGAGCGAGTTGTTTCGTAGCTTCCCAAAGAACTAGAAGCAAGATGCTTTGGGGCCCAACTCGCCCTTTGGAAAAATGCCTGCACATTGTGCCTTTCGGCTCTAGGTCAATGTAGCACACGCAGAACAGAAGTTCTACTTCAGCCAGATCAGGCTTGCAAAGAAACTGGGTTTAACAGGGCTTGGTAAGAGATGTTCCCGGTAGGCTGTAAGAGCACTGTGCAGAGCGAGTTGTTTCTTATCTTCCCAAAGAGCTGGAAGCAAGATGCTTTGTTGCCCAACTCGCCCTTTGGATACAAGCCTGCACGTTGTGCCTTTCAGCTCTAGGGCAATGTAGCACAAGCAGAGCAGAAGTTCTACTTCAGCCAGATCAGGCCTGCAAAGAAAATGCGTTTCACAGGCCTTTGTAACAGATGTTCCTGGTAGGCTGTAAGAGCACTGTGCAGAGCGAGTTGTTTCTCAGCTTCCCAAAGAGCTGGTAGCAAGATGCTTTCTGGCCCAACTCGACCTTTGGAAAGAACCCTGCACGTTGTGCCTTTCGGCTCTAGGGCAGTGTAGCACACCCAGAGCAGAAGTTCTACTTCAGCCAGATCAGGCCTGCAAAGAAACTGCGTTTCACAGGCCTTTGTAAGAGATGTTCCCGGTAGGCTGTAAGAGCACTGTGCAGAGCGAGTTGTTTCTTAGCTTCCCAAAGAACTGGAAGCAAGATGCTTTGGGGCCCAACTCGCCCTTTGGAAAGAAGCCTGCACGTTGTGCCTTTCAGCTCTAGGGCCGTGTGGCACACCCAGAGCAGAAGTTCTACTTCACCCAGATCAGGCCTGCAAAGAAACTGCGTTTCACAGGCATTTGTAAGAGATGTTACCGGTAGGTTCTAAGAGCACTGTGCAGAGCGAGTTGTTTCGTAGCCTCCCAAAGAACTGGAAGCAAGATGCATTGTTGCCCAACTCGCCCTTTGGAAAAATGCCTGCACGTTGTGCCTTTCAGCTCTAGGTAAATGTAGCACACGCAGAACAGAAGTTCTACTTCAGCCAGATCAGGCCTGCAAAGAAACTGCGTTTCACAGGCCTTTGTAAGAGATGTTCCCCGTAGGCTGTAAGAGCACTGTGCAGAGCGAGTTGTTTCTTAGCTTCCCAAAGAGCTGGAAGCAAGATGCTTTGGGGCCCAACTCGCCCTTTGGAAAGAAGCCTACACGTTGTGCCTTTCAGATTTAGGGCCATGTAGCACACCCAGAGCAGAAGTTCTACTTCAGCCAGATCAGGCCTGCAAAGAAACTGCGTTTTACAGAGCTTTGTAAGAGATGTTCCCGGTAGGCTGTAAGAGCACTGTGCAGAGCGAGTTGTTTCTTAGCTTCCCAAAGAGCTGGAAGCAAGATGCTTTGTTGCCCAACTCGCCCTTTGGATACAAGCCTGCACGTTGTGCCTTTCAGCTCCAGGGCAATGTAGCACACGCAGAGCAGAAGTTCTACTTCAGCCAGATCAGGCCTGCAAAGAAACTGCGTTTCACAGGCCTTTGTAAGAGATGTTCCCGGTAGGCTGTAAGAGCACTGTGCAGAGCGAGTTTTTTCGTAGCTTCCCAAAGAACTGGAAGCAAGATGCTTTGGGGACCAACTCGCCCTTTGGAAAAATGCCTGCATGTTGTGCCTTTCAGCTCTAGGTCAATGTAGCACACGCAGAACAGAAGTTCTACTTCAGCCAGATCAGGCCTGCAAAGAAACTGCGTTTAACAGGGCTTTGTAAGAGATGTTCCCGGTAGGATGTAAGAGCACTGTGCAGAGCGAGTTGTTTCTTAGCTTCCCAAAGAGCTGGAAGCAAGATGCTTTGGGGCCCAACTCGCCCTTTGGAAAGAAGCCTGCACGTTGTGCCTTTCACCTCTAGGGCAATGTAGCACACGCAGAGCAGAAGTTCTACTTCAGCCAGATCAGGCCTGCAAAGAAAATGCGTTTCACAGGCCTTTGTAACAGATATTCCTGGTAGGCTGGAAGAGCACTGTGCAGAGGGAGTTGTTTCTTAGCTTCCCAAAGAGCTGGAAGCAAGATGCATTGGGGCCCAACTCGGCCTTTGGAAAGAAGCCTGCACGTTGTGCCTTTCCGCTCTAGGGCAATGTAGCACACGCAGAGCAGAAGTTCTACTTCAGCCAGATCAGGCCTGCAAAGAAACTGCGTTTCACAGGCCTTTGTAAGCGATGTTCCCGGTAGGCTGTAAGAGCACTGTGCAGAGCGAGTTGTTTCTTAGCTTCCCAAAGAGCTGGAAGCAAGATGCTTTGGGGCCCCACTCGCCCTTTGGAAAGAAGCCTACACGTTGTGCCTTTCAGCTCTAGGGCCGTGTGGCACACCCAGAGCAGAAGTTCTACTTCACCCAGATCAGGCCTGCAAAGAAACTGCGTTTCACAGGCCTTTGTAAGAGATGTTCCCGGTAGGCTGTAAGAGCACTGTGCAGAGCGAGTTGTTTCTTAGCTTCCCAAAGAGCTGGAAGCAAGATGCTTTGGGGCCCAACTCGCCCTTTGGAAAGAAGCCTGCACGTTGTGCCTTTCAGCTCTAGTGCCGTGTAGCACACCCAGAGCAGAAGTTCTACTTCAGCCAGATCAGGCCTGCAAAGAAACTGCGTTTCACAGGCATTTGTAAGAGATGTTCCCGGTAGGCTGTAAGAGCACTGTGCAGAGCGATTTGTTTCGTAGCTTCCAAACAACTGGAAGCAAGATGCTTTGGGGCCCAACTCGCCCTTTGGAAAAAAGCCTGCACTTTGTGCCTTTCAGCTCTAGGTCAATGTAGCACACGCAGAGCAGAAGTTCTACTTCAGCCAGATCAGGCCTGCAAAGAAACTGCGTTTCACAGGCCTTTGTAAGAGATGTTCCCGGTAGGCTGTAAGAGCACTGTGCAGAGAGAGTTGTTTCTTAGCTTCCCAAAGAGCTGGAAGCAAGATGCTTTGGGGCCCAACTCGCCCTTTGGAAAGAAGCCTGCACGTTGTGCCTTTCAGATTTAGGGGCATGTAGCACACCCAGAGCAGAAGTTCTACTTCAGCCAGATCAGGCCTGCAAAGAAACTGCGTTTCACAGGGCATTGTCAGAGATGTTCCCGGTAGGCTGTAAGAGCACTGTGCAGAGCGAGTGGTTTCTTAGCTTCCCAAAGAGCTGGAAGCAAGATGCTTTGTTGCCCAACTCGCCCTTTGGATACAAGCCTGCACGTTGTGCCTTTCAGCTCCAGGGCAATGTAGCACACGCAGAGCAGAAGTTCTACTTCAGCCAGATCAGGCCTGCAAAGAAACTGCGTTTCACAGGCCTTTGTAAGAGATGTTCCCGGTAGGCTGTAAGAGCACTGTGCAGAGCGAGTTGTTTCGTAGCTTCCCAAAGAACTGGAAGCAAGATGCTTTGGGGACCAACTCGCCCTTTGGAAAAATGCCTGCATGTTGTGCCTTTCAGCTCTAGGTCAATGTAGCACACGCAGAACAGAAGTTCTACTTCAGCCAGATCAGGCCTGCAAAGAAACTGCGTTTAACAGGGCTTTGTAAGAGATGTTCCCGGTAGGCTGTAAGAGCACTGTGCAGAGCGAGTTGTTTCTTAGCTTCCCAAAGAGCTGGTAGCAAGATGCTTTGGGGCCCAACTCGCCCTTTGGAAAGAAGCCTGCACGTTGTGCCTTTCACCTCTAGGGCAATGTAGCACACGCAGAGCAGAAGTTCTACTTCAGCCAGATCAGGCCTGCAAAGAAAATGCGTTTCACAGGCCTTTGTAACAGATATTCCTGGTAGGCTGGAAGAGCACTGTGCAGAGGGAGTTGTTTCTTAGCTTCCCAAAGAGCTGGAAGCAAGATGCATTGGGGCCCAACTCGCCCTTTGGAAAGAAGCCTGCACGTTGTGCCTTTCCGCTCTAGGGCAATGTAGCACACGCAGAGCAGAAGTTCTACTTCAGCCAGATCAGGCCTGCAAAGAAACTGCGTTTCACAGGCCTTTGTAAGCGATGTTCCCGGTAGGCTGTAAGAGCACTGTGCAGAGCGAGTTGTTTCTTAGCTTCCCAAAGAGCTGGAAGCAAGATGCTTTGGGGCCCCACTCGCCCTTTGGAAAGAAGCCTACACGTTGTGCCTTTCAGCTCTAGGGCCGTGTGGCACACCCAGAGCAGAAGTTCTACTTCACCCAGATCAGGCCTGCAAAGAAACTGCGTTTCACAGGCCTTTGTAAGAGATGTTCCCGGTAGGCTGTAAGAGCACTGTGCAGAGCGAGTTGTTTCTTAGCTTCCCAAAGAGCTGGAAGCAAGATGCTTTGGGGCCCAACTCGCCCTTTGGAAAGAAGCCTGCACGTTGTGCCTTTCAGCTCTAGTGCCGTGTAGCACACCCAGAGCAGAAGTTCTACTTCAGCCCAATCAGGCCTGCAAAGAAACTGCGTTTCACAGGCATTTGTAAGAGATGTTCCCGGTAGGCTGTAAGAGCACTGTGCAGAGCGATTTGTTTCGTAGCTTCCAAACAACTGGAAGCAAGATGCTTTGGGGCCCAACTCGCCCTTTGGAAAAAAGCCTGCACTTTGTGCCTTTCAGCTCTAGGTCAATGTAGCACACGCAGAGCAGAAGTTCTACTTCAGCCAGATCAGGCCTGCAAAGAAACTGCGTTTCACAGGCCTTTGTAAGAGATGTTCCCGGTAGGCTGTAAGAGCACTGTGCAGAGAGAGTTGTTTCTTAGCTTCCCAAAGAGCTGGAAGCAAGATGCTTTGGGGCCCAACTCGCCCTTTGGAAAGAAGCCTGCACGTTGTGCCTTTCAGATTTAGGGGCATGTAGCACACCCAGAGCAGAAGTTCTACTTCAGCCAGATCAGGCCTGCAAAGAAACTGCGTTTCACAGGCCTTTGTAAGAGATGTTCCCGGTAGGCTGTAAGAGCACTGTGCAGAGCGAGTGGTTTCTTAGCTTCCCAAAGAGCTGGAAGCAAGATGCTTTGTTGCCCAACTCGCCCTTTGGATACAAGCCTGCACGTTGTGCCTTTCAGCTCTAGGGCAATGTAGCACACGCAGAGCAGAAGTTCTACTTCAGCCAGATCAGGCCTGCAAAGAAACTGCGTTTCACAGGCCTTTGTAAGAGATGTTCCCGGTAGGCTGTACGAGCACTGTGCAGAGCGAGTTGTTTCGTAGCTTCCCAAAGAACTGGAAGCAAGATGCTTTGGGGCCCAACTCGCCCTTTGGAAAAATGCCTGCATGTTGTGCCTTTCAGCTCTAGGTCAATGTAGCACACGCAGAACAGAAGTTCTACTTCAGCCAGATCAGGCCTGCAAAGAAACTGCGTTTAACAGGGCTTTATAAGAGATGTTCCCGGTAGGCTGTAAGAGCACTGTGCAGAGCGAGTTGTTTCTTAGCTTCCCAAAGAGCTGGAAGCAAGATGCATTGGGGCCCAACTCGCCCTTTGGAAAGAAGCCTGCACGTTGTGCCTTTCCGCTGTAGGGCAATGTAGCACACGCAGAGCAGAAGTTCTACTTCAGCCAGATCAGGCCTGCAAAGAAACTGCGTTTCACAGGCCTTTGTAAGCGATGTTCCCGGTAGGCTGTAAGAGCACTGTGCAGAGCGAGTTGTTTCTTAGCTTCCCAAAGAGCTGGAAGCAAGATGCTTTGGGGCCCCACTCGCCCTTTGGAAAGAAGCCTACACGTTGTGCCTTTCAGCTCTAGGGCCGTGTGGCACACCCAGAGCAGAAGTTCTACTTCACCCAGATGAGGCCTGCAAAGAAACTGCGTTTCACAGGCCTTTGTAAGAGATGTTCCCGGTAGGCTGTAAGAGCACTGTGCAGAGCGAGTTGTCTCTTAGCTTCCCAAAGAGCTGGAAGCAAGATGCTTTGGGGCCCAACTCGCCCTTTGGAAAGAAGCCTGCATGTTGTGCCTTTCAGCTCCAGGGCAATGTAGCACACCCAGAGCGGAAGTTCTACTTCAGCCAGATCAGGCCTGCAAGGAAACTGCCTTTCACAGGCATTTGTAAGTGATGTTCTGGTAGCCTGTAACAGCACTGTGCAGAGCGAGCTGTTTCTTAGCTTCCCAAAGAGCTGGTAGCAAGATGCTTTGGGGCCCAACTCGCCCTTTGGAAAGAACCCTGCACGTTGTGCCTTTCAGCTCTAGGGCAGTGTAGCACACCCAGAGCAGAAGTTCTACTTCAGCCACATAAGGCCTGCAAAGAAACTGCATTTCACAGGCCTTTGTAAGAGATGTTCCCGGTAGGCTGTAAGAGCACTGTGCAGAGCGAGTTGTTTCTTAGCTTCCCAAAGAGCTGGAAGCAAGATGCTTTGGGGCCGAACTCGCCCTTTGGAAAGAAGCCTGCACGTTGTGCCTTTCAGCTCTAGGGCCGTGTAGCACACCCAGAGCAGAAGTTCTACTTCAGCCAGATCAGGCCTGCAAAGAAACTGCGTTTCACAGGCATTTGTAAGAGATGTTCCCGGTAGGCTGTAAGAGCACTGTGCAGAGCGAGTTGTTTCGTAGCTTCCCAATGAACTGGAAGCAAGATGCTTTGGGGCCCAACTCGCCCTTTGGAAACAAGCCTGCACGTTGTGCCTTTCATCTCTAGGTCAATGTAGCACACGCACAGCAGAAGTTCTACTTCAGCCAGATCAGGCCTTCAAAGAATCTGCGTTTCACAGGCCTTTTTAAGAGATGTTGCCGTAGGCTGTAAGAGCACTGTGCAGAGAGAGTTGTTTCTTAGCTTCCCAAAGAGCTGGAAGCAAGATGCTTTTTGGCCAAACTCGCCCTTTGGAAAGAAGCCTGCACATTGTGCCTTTCAGCTCTAGGGCGGTGTAGCACACCCAGAGCAGAAGTTCTACTTCAGCCAGATCAGGCCTGCAAAGAAACTGCGTTTCACAGGCCTTTGTAAAAGATGTTCCCTGTAGGCTGTAAGAGCACTGTGCAGAGCGAGTTGTTTCTTAGAATCCCAAAGATCTGGAAGCAAGATGCTTTGGGGCCCAACTCGCCCTTTGGAAAGAAGCCTGCACGTTGTGCCTTTCACCCCTAGGTCAATGTAGCACACGCAGAGCAGAAGTTCTCCTTCAGCCAGATCAGGCCTGCAAAGAAACTGCGTTTCACAGGCCTTTGTAAGAGATGTTCCCGGGAGGCTGTAAGAGCACTGCGCAGAGCGAGTTGTTTCTTAGCTTCCAAAAGAGCTGGAAGCAAGATGCTTTGGGGCCCAACTCGCCCTTTGGAAAGAAGCCTGCACGTTGTGCCTTTCCGCTATAGCGCAATGTAGCACACGCAGAGCAGAAGTTCTACTTCAGCCAGATCAGGCCTGCAAAGGAACTGCGTTTCACAGGCCGTTGTAAGAGATGTTCCCGGTAGGCTGTAAGAGCACTGTGCAGAGCGAGTTGTTTCTTAGCTTCCCAAAGAGCTGTAAGCAAGTTGCATTGGGGACCAACTCGCCCTTTGGAAAGAAGCCTGCACTTTGTGCCTTTCCGCTCTAGGGCAATGTAGCACACCCAGAGCAGAAGTTCTACTTCAGCCTTATCAGGCCTGCAAGGAAACTGCTTTTCACAGACCTTTGTAAGTGATGTTCTGGTAGTCCGTAAGAGCACTGTGCAGAGCGAGTTGTTTCTTAGCTTCCCAAAGAGCTGGAAGCAAGATGCTTTGGGGCCCAACTCGCCCTTTGGAAAGAAGAATGCACGTTGTGCCTTTCAGCTCTAGGGCAATGTGGCACACCCAGAGCAGAAGTTCTACTTCAGCCAGGTCAGGCCTGCAAAGAAACTGTGTTTCACAGGCCTTTGTAAGCGATGTTCCCGATAGGCTGTAAGAGCACTGTGCAGAGCGAGTTCTTTCTTAGCTTCCCAAAGAGCTGGAAGCAAGATTCTTTGGGGCCCAACTCGCCCTTTGGCAAGAAGCCTGCACGTTGTGCCTTTCCGCTCAAGGGCAATGTAGCACACGCAGAGCAGAAGTTCTACTTCAGCCAGATCAGGCCTGCAAAGAAACTGCGTTTCACAGGCCTTTGTAAGAGATGTTCCCAGTAGGCTGTAAGAGCAGTGTGCAGAGCGACTTGTTTCTTAGCTTCCCAAAGAGCTGGAAGCAAGATGCTTTGGGGCCCAACTCGCCCTTTGGAAAGAAGACTGCACGTTGTGCCTTTCAGCTCTAGGGCAATGTGGCACACCCAGAGCAGAAGTTCTACTTCAGCCAAATCAGGCCTGCAAGGAAACTGCTTTTCACAGGCCTTTGTAAGTGATGTTCTGGTAGGCTGTAAGAGCACTGTGCACAGCGAGTTGTTTCTTAGCTTCCCAAAAAGCTGGTAGCAAGATGCTTTGGGGCCCAACTCGCCCTTTGGAAAGAACCCTGCACGTTGTGCCTTTCAGCTCTAGGGCCGTGTAGCACACCCAGAGCAGAAGTTCTACTTCAGCCAGACCAGGCCTGCAAAGAAACTGCGTTTCACAGCCCTTTGTAAGAGATGTTCCTGGTAGGCTGTAAAAGCACTGTGCAGAGCGAGTTGTTTCGTACCTTCCCAAAGAACTGGAAGCAAGATGCTTTGGGGCCCAACTCGCCCTTTGGAAAGAAGCCTGCACGTTGTGCCTTTCAGCTCTAGGGCAATGTAGCACACCCAGAGAAGAAGTTCTACTTCAGCCAGATCAGGCCTGCAAAGAAACTGCGTTTCACAGGCCTTTGTAAGAGATGTTCCCCGTAGGCTGTAAGAGCACTGTGCAGAGCGAGCTGTTTCTTAGAGTCCCAAAGAGCTGGAAGCAAGATGCTTTTTGGCCAAACTCGCCCTTTGGAAAGGAGCCTGCACATTGTGCCTTTCAGCTCTAGGGCGGTGTAGCACACCCAGAGCAGAAGTTCTACTTCAGCCAGATCAGGCCTGCAAAGAAACTTCGTTTCACAGGCCTTTGTAAGAGATGTTCCCGGTAGGCTGTAAGAGCACTGTGCAGAGCGAGTTGTTTCTTAGCTTCCCAAAGAGCTGGAAGCAAGATGCTTTGGGGCCCAACTCGCCCTTTGGAAAGAAGCCTGCACGTTGTGCCTTTCAGTTCTAGGTCAATGTAGCACACGCAGAGCAGAAGTTCTGCTTCAGCCAGATCAGGCCTGCCAAGAAACTGCGTTTCACAGGCCTTTGTAAGAGATGTTCCCGGTAGGCTGTAAGAGCACTGTGCAGAGCGAGTTGTTTCTTAGCTTCCCAAAGAGCTGGAAGCAAGATGCTTTGGGGCCGAACTCGCCCTTTGGAAAGAAGCCTGCACGTTGTGCCTCTCCGCTCTAGGGCAATGTAGCACACGCAGAGCAGAAGTTCTACTTCAGCCAGATCAGGCCTGCAAAGAAACTGCGTTTCACAGGCCTTTTGTAAGAGATGTTCCCCGTAGGCTGTAAGACCACTGTGCACAGCGACTTGTTTCTTAGCTTCAAAAAAGCTGGAAGCAAGATGCTTTGGGGCCCAACTCGCCCTTTGGAAAGAAGCCTGCACGTTGTGCCTTTCCGCTCTAGGGCAATGTAGCACACGCAGAGCAGAAGTTCTACTTCAGCCAGATCAGGCCTGCAAAGAAACTGCGTTTCACAGGCCTTTGTAAGAGATGTTCCCGGTAGGCTCTAAGAGCACTGTGCACAGCGAGTTGTTTCTTAGCTTCCCAAAGAGCTGGAGGCAAGATGCATTGGGGCCGAACTCGCCCTTTGGAAAGAAGCCTGCACGTTGTGCCTTTCCGCTCTAGGGCAATGTAGCACACGCAGAGCAGAAGTTCTACTTCAGCCAGATCAGGCCTGCAAAGAAACTGCGTTTCACAGGCCTTTGTAAGAGATGTTCCCGGTAGGCTGTAAGAGCACTGTGCAGAACGAGTTGTTTCTTACCTTCCCAAAGAGCTGGAAGCAAGATGCTTTGGGGCCCAACTCGCCCTTTGGAAAGAAGCCTGCACGTTGTGCCTTTCCGCTCTAGGGCAATGTAGCACACCCAGAGCAGAAGTTCTACTTCAGCCAGAGCAGGCCGGCAAGGAAACTGCTTTTCACAGGCCTTTGTATGTGATGTTCTGGTAGGCTGTAAGAGCACTGTGCAGAGCGAGTTGTTTCTTAGCTTCCAAAGAGCTGGTAGCAAGATGCTTTGGGGCCCAACTCGCCCTTTGGAAAGAACCCTGCACGTTGTGCCTTTCAGCTCTAGGGCAGTGTAGCACACCCAGAGCAGAAGTTCTACTTCAGCCAGATAAGGCCTGCAAAGAAACTGCGTTTCACAGGCCTTTGTAAGAGATGTTCCCGGTAGGCTGTAAGAGCACTGTGCAGAGCGAGTTGTGTCTTAGCTTCCCAAAGAGCTGGAAGCAAGATGCTTTGGGGCCCAACTCGCCCTTTGGAAAGAAGCCTGCACGTTGTGCCTTTCAGCTCTAGGGCCGTGTAGCACACCCAGAGCAGAAGTTCTACTTCAGCCAGATCAGGCCTGCAAAGAAACTGCGTTTCACAGGCATTTGTAAGAGATGTTCCCGGTAGGCTGTAAGAGCACTGTGCAGAGCGAGTTGTTTCGTAGCTTCGCAAAGAACTGGAAGCAAGATGCTTTGGGGCCCAACTCGCCCTTTGGAAACAAGCCTGCACGTTGTGCCTTTCAGCTCTAGGTCAATGTAGCACACGCACAGCAGAAGTTCTACTTCAGCCAGATCAGGCCTTCAAAGAATCTGCGTTTCACAGGCCTTTTTAAGAGATGTTCCCGTAGGCTGTAAGAGCACTGTGCAGAGCGAGTTGTTTCTTAGCTTCCCAAAGAGCTGGAAGCAAGATGCTTTTTGGCCAAACTCGCCCTTTGGAAAGAAGCCTGCACATTGTGCCTTTCAGCTCTAGGGCAGTGTAGCACACCCAGAGCAGAAGTGCTACTTCAGCCAGATCAGGCCTGCAAAGAAACTGCGTTTCACAGGCCTTTGTAAGAGATGTTCCCGGGAGGCTGTAAGAGCACTGCGCAGAGCGAGTTGTTTCTTAGCTTCCAAAAAAGCTGGAAGCAAGATGCTTTGGGGCCCAACTCGCCCTTTGGAAAGAAGCCTGCACGTTGTGCCTTTCCACTCTAGGGCAATGTAGCACACGCAGAGCAGAAGTTCTACTTCAGCCAGATCAGGCCTGCAAAAAAACTGCGTTTCACAGGCCGTTGTAAGAGATGTTCCCGGTAGGCTGTAAGAGCACTGTGCAGAGCGATTTGTTTCTTAGCTTCCCAAAGAGCTGTAAGCAAGTTGCATTGGGGACCAACTCGCCCCTTGTAAAGAAGCCTGCACGTTGTACCTTTCCGCTCTAGGGCAATGTAGCACACCCAGAGCCGAAGATCTACTTGAGCCAGATCAGGCCTGCAAGGAAACCACTTTTCACAGGCCTTTGTAAGTGATGTTCCCGGTAGGCTGTAAGAGCACTGTGCAGAGCGAGTTGTTTCTTAGCTTCCCAAAGAGCTGGAAGCAAGATGCTTTGTTGCCCAACTCGCCCTTTGGATACAAGCCTGCACGTTGTGCCTTTCAGCTCCAGGGCAATGTAGCACACGCAGAGCAGAAGTTCTACTTCAGCCAGATCAGGCCTGCAAAGAAACTGCGTTTCACAGGCCTTTGTAAGAGATGTTCACGGTAGGCTGTAAGAGCACTGTGCAGAGCGAGTTGTTTCGTAGCTTCCCAAAGAACTGGAAGCAAGATGCTTTGGGGCCCAACTCGCCCTTTGGAAAAATGCCTGCATGTTGTGCCTTTCAGCTCTAGGTCAATGTAGCACACGCAGAACAGAAGTTCTACTTCAGCCAGACCAGGCCTGCAAAGAAACTGCGTTTAACAGGGCTTTGTAAGAGATGTTCCCGGTAGGCTGTAAGAGCACTGTGCAGAGCGAGTTGTTTCTTAGCTTCCCAAAGAGCTGGAAGCAAGATGCTTTGGGGCCCAACTCGCCCGTTGGAAAGAAGCCTGCACGTTGTGCCTTTCACCTCTAGGGCAATGTAGCACACGCAGAGCAGAAGTTCTACTTCAGCCAGATCAGGCCTGCAAAGAAAATGCGTTTCACAGGCCTTTGTAACAGATGTTCCTGGTAGGCTGTAAGAGCACTGTGCAGAGCGAGTTGTTTCTTAGCTTCCCAAAGAGCTGGAAGCAAGATGCATTGGGGCCCAACTCGCCCTTTGGAAAGAAGCCTGCACGTTGTGCCTTTCCGCTCTAGGGCAATGTAGCACACGCAGAGCAGAAGTTCTACTTCAGCCAGATCAGGCCTGCAAAGAAACTGCGTTTCACAGGCCTTTGTAAGCGATGTTCCCGGTAGGCTGTAAGAGCACTGTGCAGAGCGAGTTGTTTCTTAGCTTCCCAAAGAGCTGGAAGCAAGATGCTTTGGGGCCCAACTCGCCCTTTGGAAAGAAGCCTACACGTTGTGCCTTTCAGCTCTAGGGCCGTGTGGCACACCCAGAGCAGAAGTTCTACTTCAGCCCGATCAGGCCTGCAAAGAAACTGCGTTTCACAGGCATTTGTAAGAGATGTTCCCGGTAGGCTGTAAGAGCACTGTGCAGAGCGATTTGTTTCGTAGCTTCCAAACAACTGGAAGCAAGATGCTTTGGGGCCCAACTCGCCCTTCGGAAAGAAGCCTGCACGTTGTGCCTTTCCGCTCTAGGGCAATGTAGCACACGCAGAGCAGAAGTTCTACTTCAGCCAGATCAGGCCTGCAAAGAAACTGCGTTTCACAGGCCTTTGTAAGATATGTTCCCGGTAGGCTGTAAGAGCACTGTGCAGAGCGAGTTGTTTCTTAGCTTCCCAAAGAGCTGGAAGCAAGATGCTTTGGGGCCCAACTCGCCCTTTGGATACAAGCCTGCACGTTGTGCCTTTCAGCTCCAGGGCAATGTAGCACACGCAGAGCAGAAGTTCTACTTCAGCCAGATCAGGCCTGCAAATAAACTGCGTTTCACAGGCCTTTGTAAGGGATGTTCCCGGTAGGCTGTAAGAGCACTGTGCAGAGCGAGTTGTTTCGTAGCTTCCCAAAGAACTGGAAGCAAGATGCTTTGGGGCCCAACTCGCCCTTTGGAAAAATGCCTGCATGTTGTGCCTTTCAGCTCTAGGTCAATGTAGCACACGCAGAACAGAAGTTCTACTTCAGCCAGATCAGGCCTGCAAAGAAACTGCGTTTCACAGGCCTTTGTAAGAGATGTTCCCGGTAGGCTGTAAGAGCACTGTGCAGAGCGAGTTGTTTCTTAGCTTCCCAAAGAGCTGGAAGCAAGATGCTTTGTTGCCCAACTCGCCCTTTGGATACAAGCCTGCACGTTGTGCCTTTCAGCTCCAGGGCAATGTAGCACACGCAGAGCAGAAGTTCTACTTCAGCCAGATCAGGCCTGCAAAGAAACTGCGTTTCACAGGCCTTTGTAAGAGATGTTCCCGGTAGGCTGTAAGAGCACTGTGCAGAGCGAGTTGTTTCGTAGCTTCCCAAAGAACTGGAAGCAAGATGCTTTGGGGCCCAACTCGCCCTTTGGAAAAATGCCTGCATGTTGTGCCTTTCAGCTCTAGGTCAATGTAGCACACGCAGAACAGAAGTTCTACTTCTGCCAGATCAGGCCTGCAAAGAAACTGCGTTTAACAGGGCTTTGTAAGAGATGTTCCCTGTAGGCTGTAAGAGCACTGTGCAGAGCGAGTTGTTTCTTAGCTTCCCAAAGAGCTGGAAGCAAGATGCTTTGGGGCCCAACTCGCCCGTTGGAAAGAAGCCTGCACGTTGTGCCTTTCACCTCTAGGGCAATGTAGCACACGCAGAGCAGAAGTTCTACTTCAGCCAGATCAGGCCTGCAAAGAAAATGCGTTTCACAGGCCTTTGTAACAGATGTTCCTGGTAGGCTGTAAGAGCACTGTGCAGAGCGAGTTGTTTCTTAGCTTCCCAAAGAGCTGGAAGCAAGATGCATTGGGGCCCAACTCGCCCTTTGGAAAGAAGCCTGCACGTTGTGCCTTTCCGCTCTAGGGCAATGTAGCACACGCAGAGCAGAAGTTCTACTTCAGCCAGATCAGGCCTGCAAAGAAACTGCGTTTCACAGGCCTTTGTAAGCGATGTTCCCGGTAGGCTGTAAGAGCACTGTGCAGAGCGAGTTGTTTCTTAGCTTCCCAAAGAGCTGGAAGCAAGATGCTTTGGGGCCCCACTCGCCCTTTGGAAAGAAGCCTACACGTTGTGCCTTTCAGCTCTAGGGCCGTGTGGCACACCCAGAGCAGAAGTTCTACTTCACCCAGATCAGGCCTGCAAAGAAACTGCGTTTCACAGGCCTTTGTAAGAGATGTTCCCGGTAGGCTGTAAGAGCACTGTGCAGAGCGAGTTGTTTCTTAGCTTCCCAAAGAGCTGGAAGCAAGATGCTTTGGGGCCCATCTCGCCCTTTGGAAAGAAGCCTGCAAGTTGTGCCTTTCAGCTCTAGTGCCGTGTAGCACACCCAGAGCAGAAGTTCAACTTCAGCCAGATCAGGCCTGCAAAGAAACTGCGTTTCACAGGCATTTGTAAGAGATGTTCCCGGTAGGCTGTAAGAGCACTGTGCAGAGCGATTTGTTTCGTAGCTTCCAAACAACTGGAAGCAAGATGCTTTGGGGCCCAACTCGCCCTTTGGAAAAAAGCCTGCACTTTGTGCCTTTCAGCTCTAGGTCAATGTAGCACACGCAGAGCAGAAGTTCTACTTCAGCCAGATCAGGCCTGCAAAGAAACTGCGTTTCACAGCCCTTTGTAAGAGATGTTCCCGGTAGGCTGTAAGAGCACTGTGCAGAGCGAGTTGTTTCTTAGCTTCCCAAAGAGCTGGAAGCAAGATGCTTTGGGGCCCAACTCGCCCTTTGGAAAGAAGCCTGCACGTTGTGCCTTTCCGCTCTAGGGCAATGTAGCACACGCAGAGCAGAAGTTCTACTTCAGCCAGATCAGGCCTGCAAAGAAACTGCGTTTCACAGGCCTTTGTAAGTGATGTTCCCGGTAGGCTGTAAGAGCACTGTGCAGAGCGAGTTGTTTCTTAGCTTCCCAAAGAACTGGAAGCAAGATGCTTTGGGGCCCCACTCGCCCTTTGGAAAGAAGCCTACACGTTGTGCCTTTCAGCTCTAGGGCCGTGTGGCACACCCAGAGCAGAAGTTCTACTTCACCCAGATCAGGCCTGCAAAGAAACTGCGTTTCACAGGCCTTTGTAAGAGATGTTCCCGGTAGGCTGTAAGAGCACTGTGCAGAGCGAGTTGATTCGTAGCTTCCCAAAGAACTGGAAGCAAGATGCTTTGGGGCCCAACTTGCCCTTTGGAAAAATGCCTGCATGTTTTGCCTTTCAGCTCTAGGTCAATGTAGCACACGCAGAACAGAAGTTCTACTTCTGCCAGATCAGGCCTGCAAAGAAACTGCGTTTAACAGGGCTTTGTAAGAGATGTTCCCGGGAGGCTGTAAGAGCACTGTGCAGAGCGAGTTGTTTCTTAGCTTCCCAAAGAGCTGGAAACAAGATGCTTTGGGGCCCAACTCGCCCTTTGGAAAGAAGCCTGCACGTTGTGCCTTTCAGCTCTAGGGCCGTGTGGCACACCAAGAGCAGAAGTTCTACTTCACCCAGATCAGGCCTGCAAAGAAACTGCGTTTCACAGGCATTTGTAAGAGATGTTCCCGGTAGGCTGTAAAAGCACTGTGCAGAGCGAGTTGTTTCGTAGCTTCCCAAAGAACTGGAAGCAAGATGCTTTGGGGCCCAACTCGCCCTTTGGAAAAATGCCTGCACATTGTGCCTTTCGGCTCTAGGTCAATGTAGCACACGCAGAACAGAAGTTCTACTTCAGCCAGATCAGGCTTGCAAAGAAACTGGGTTTAACAGGGCTTGGTAAGAGATGTTCCCGGTAGGCTGTAAGAGCACTGTGCAGAGCGAGTTGTTTCTTATCTTCCCAAAGAGCTGGAAGCAAGATGCTTTGTTGCCCAACTCGCCCTTTGGATACAAGCCTGCACGTTGTGCCTTTCAGATCTAGGGCAATGTAGCACAAGCAGAGCAGAAGTTCTACTTCAGCCAGATCAGGCCTGCAAAGAAAATGCGTTTCACAGGCCTTTGTAACAGATGTTCCTGGTAGGCTGTAAGAGCACTGTGCAGAGCGAGTTGTTTCTCAGCTTCCCAAAGAGCTGGTAGCAAGATGCTTTCTGGCCCAACTCGACCTTTGGAAAGAACCCTGCACGTTGTGCCTTTCGGCTCTAGGGCAGTGTAGCACACCCAGAGCAGAAGTTCTACTTCAGCCAGATCAGGCCTGCAAAGAAACTGCGTTTCACAGGCCTTTGTAAGAGATGTTCCCGGTAGGCTGTAAGAGCACTGTGCAGAGCGAGTTGTTTCTTAGCTTCCCAAAGAACTGGAAGCAAGATGCTTTGGGGCCCAACTCGCCCTTTGGAAAGAAGCCTGCACGTTGTGCCTTTCAGCTCTATGGCCGTGTGGCACACCCAGAGCAGAAGTTCTACTTCACCCAGATCAGGCCTGCAAAGAAACTGCGTTTCACAGGCATTTGTAAGAGATGTTACCGGTAGGTTCTAAGAGCACTGTGCAGAGCGAGTTGTTTCGTAGCCTCCCAAAGAACTGGAAGCAAGATGCATTGTTGCCCAACTCGCCCTTTGGAAAAATGCCTGCACGTTGTGCCTTTCAGCTCTAGGTAAATGTAGCACACGCAGAACAGAAGTTCTACTTCAGCCAGATCAGGCCTGCAAAGAAACTGCGTTTCACAGGCCTTTGTAAGAGATGTTCCCCGTAGGCTGTAAGAGCACTGTGCAGAGCGAGTTGTTTCTTAGCTTCCCAAAGAGCTGGAAGCAAGATGCTTTGGGGCCCAACTCGCCCTTTGGAAAGAAGCCTACACGTTGTGCCTTTCAGATTTAGGGCCATGTAGCACACCCAGAGCAGAAGTTCTACTTCAGCCAGATCAGGCCTGCAAAGAAACTGCGTTTTACAGGGCTTTGTAAGAGATGTTCCCGGTAGGCTGTAAGAGCCCTGTGCAGAGCGAGTTGTTTCTTAGCTTCCCAAAGAGCTGGAAGCAAGATGCTTTGTTGCCCAACTCGCCCTTTGGATAAAAGCCTGCACGTTGTGCCTTTCAGCTCTAGGGCAATGTAGCACACGCAGAGCAGAAGTTCTACTTCAGCCAGATCAGGCCTGCAAAGAAACTGCGTTTCACAGGCCTTTGGAAGAGATGTTCCCGGTAGGCTGTAAGAGCACTGTGCAGAGCGAGTTGTTTCTTAGCTTCCCAAAGAGCTGTAAGCAACTTGCATTGGGGACCATCTCGCCCTTTGGAAAGAAGCCTGCACGTTGTGCCTTTCCGCTCTAGGGCAATGTAGCACACCCAGAGCCGAAGTTCTACTTCAGCCAGATCAGGCCTGCAAGGAAACCACTTTTCACAGGCCTTTGTAAGTGATGTTCCCGGTAGGCTGCAAGAGCACATTGCAGAGCGAGTTGTTTCTTAGCTTCCCAAAGAGCTGGTAGCAAGATGCTTTGGGGCCCAACTCGCCCTTTGGAAAGAACCCTGCACGTTGTTCCTTCATCTCTAGGGCAGTGTAGCACACCCAGAGCAGAAGTTCTACCTCAGGCAGATCAGGCCTGCAAAGAAACTGCGTTTCACAGGCCTTTGTAAGAGATGTTCCCGGTAGGCTGAAAGAGCACTGTGCAGAGCGAGTTGTTTCTTAGCTTCCCAAAGAGCTGGAAGCAAGATGCCTTGGGGCCCAATTTGCCCTTGGGAAAGAAGCCTGCACGTTGTGCCTTTCAGCTCTAGGGCCGTGTGGCACACCCAGAGCAGAAGTTCTACTTCACCCTGATCAGGCCTGCAAATAAACTGCGTTTCACAGGCATTTGTAAGAGATGTTCCCGGTACGTTGTAAGAGCACTGTGCAGAGCGAGTTGTTTCGTAGCTTCCCAAACAACTGGAAGCAAGATGCTTTGGGGCCCAACTCGCCCTTTGGAAAGAAGCCTGCACGTTGTGCCTGCAGCTCTAGGGCAATGTAGCACACGCAGAGCAGAAGTTCTACTTCAGCCAGATCAGGCCTGCAAAGGAACTGCGTTTCACAGGCCGTTGTAAGAGATGTTCCCGGTAGGCTGTAAGAGCACTGTGCAGAGCGAGTTGTTTCTTAGCTTCCCAAAGAGCTGTAAGCAAGTTGCATTGGGGACCAACTCGCCCTTTGGAAAGAAGCCTGCACTTTGTGCCTTTCCGCTCTAGGGCAATGTAGCACACCCAGAGCAGAAGTTCTACTTCAGCCTTATCAGGCCTGCAAGGAAACTGCTTTTCACAGACCTTTGTAAGTGATGTTCTGGTAGTCCGTAAGAGCACTGTGCAGAGCGAGTTGTTTCTTAGCTTCCCAAAGAGCTGGAAGCAAGATGCTTTGGGGCCCAACTCGCCCTTTGGAAAGAAGAATGCACGTTGTGCCTTTCAGCTCTAGGGCAATGTGGCACACCCAGAGCAGAAGTTCTACTTCAGCCAGGTCAGGCCTGCAAAGAAACTGTGTTTCACAGGCCTTTGTAAGCGATGTTCCCGATAGGCTGTAAGAGCACTGTGCAGAGCGAGTTCTTTCTTAGCTTCCCAAAGAGCTGGAAGCAAGATTCTTTGGGGCCCAACTCGCCCTTTGGCAAGAAGCCTGCACGTTGTGCCTTTCCGCTCAAGGGCAATGTAGCACACGCAGAGCAGAAGTTCTACTTCAGCCAGATCAGGCCTGCAAAGAAACTGCGTTTCACAGGCCTTTGTAAGAGATGTTCCCAGTAGGCTGT
This sequence comes from Equus caballus, assembly GCF_041296265.1. Classification (NCBI taxonomy): domain Eukaryota; kingdom Metazoa; phylum Chordata; class Mammalia; order Perissodactyla; family Equidae; genus Equus; species Equus caballus. The sequence goes on along the minus strand of NC_091688.1, from coordinate 49,045,118 downwards.
AAGAGCAGTGTGCAGAGCGAGTTGTTTCTTAGCTTCCCAAAGAGCTGGAAGCAAGATGCTTTGGGGCCCAACTCGCCCTTTGGAAAGAAGACTGCACGTTGTGCCTTTCAGCTCTAGGGCAATGTGGCACACCCAGAGCAGAAGTTCTACTTCAGCCAAATCAGGCCTGCAAGGAAACTGCTTTTCACAGGCCTTTGTAAGTGATGTTCTGGTAGGCTGTAAGAGCACTGTGCACAGCGAGTTGTTTCTTAGCTTCCCAAAAAGCTGGTAGCAAGATGCTTTGGGGCCCAACTCGCCCTTTGGAAAGAACCCTGCACGTTGTGCCTTTCAGCTCTAGGGCCGTGTAGCACACCCAGAGCAGAAGTTCTACTTCAGCCAGACCAGGCCTGCAAAGAAACTGCGTTTCACAGCCCTTTGTAAGAGATGTTCCTGGTAGGCTGTAAAAGCACTGTGCAGAGCGAGTTGTTTCGTACCTTCCCAAAGAACTGGAAGCAAGATGCTTTGGGGCCCAACTCGCCCTTTGGAAAGAAGCCTGCACGTTGTGCCTTTCAGCTCTAGGGCAATGTAGCACACCCAGAGAAGAAGTTCTACTTCAGCCAGATCAGGCCTGCAAAGAAACTGCGTTTCACAGGCCTTTGTAAGAGATGTTCCCCGTAGGCAGTAAGAGCACTGTGCAGAGCGAGCTGTTTCTTAGAGTCCCAAAGAGCTGGAAGCAAGATGCTTTTTGGCCAAACTCGCCCTTTGGAAAGGAGCCTGCACATTGTGCCTTTCAGCTCTAGGGCGGTGTAGCACACCCAGAGCAGAAGTTCTACTTCAGCCAGATCAGGCCTGCAAAGAAACTTCGTTTCACAGGCCTTTGTAAGAGATGTTCCCGGTAGGCTGTAAGAGCACTGTGCAGAGCGAGTTGTTTCTTAGCTTCCCAAAGAGCTGGAAGCAAGATGCTTTGGGGCCCAACTCGCCCTTTGGAAAGAAGCCTGCACGTTGTGCCTTTCAGTTCTAGGTCAATGTAGCACACGCAGAGCAGAAGTTCTGCTTCAGCCAGATCAGGCCTGCCAAGAAACTGCGTTTCACAGGCCTTTGTAAGAGATGTTCCCGGTAGGCTGTAAGAGCACTGTGCAGAGCGAGTTGTTTCTTAGCTTCCCAAAGAGCTGGAAGCAAGATGCTTTGGGGCCGAACTCGCCCTTTGGAAAGGGGCCTGCACGTTGTGCCTCTCCGCTCTAGGGCAATGTAGCACACGCAGAGCAGAAGTTCTACTTCAGCCAGATCAGGCCTGCAAAGAAACTGCGTTTCACAGGCCTTTTGTAAGAGATGTTCCCCGTAGGCTGTAAGACCACTGTGCACAGCGACTTGTTTCTTAGCTTCAAAAAAGCTGGAAGCAAGATGCTTTGGGGCCCAACTCGCCCTTTGGAAAGAAGCCTGCACGTTGTGCCTTTCCGCTCTAGGGCAATGTAGCACACGCAGAGCAGAAGTTCTACTTCAGCCAGATCAGGCCTGCAAAGAAACTGCGTTTCACAGGCCTTTGTAAGAGATGTTCCCGGTAGGCTCTAAGAGCACTGTGCACAGCGAGTTGTTTCTTAGCTTCCCAAAGAGCTGGAGGCAAGATGCATTGGGGCCGAACTCGCCCTTTGGAAAGAAGCCTGCACGTTGTGCCTTTCCGCTCTAGGGCAATGTAGCACACGCAGAGCAGAAGTTCTACTTCAGCCAGATCAGGCCTGCAAAGAAACTGCGTTTCACAGGCCTTTGTAAGAGATGTTCCCGGTAGGCTGTAAGAGCACTGTGCAGAACGAGTTGTTTCTTACCTTCCCAAAGAGCTGGAAGCAAGATGCTTTGGGGCCCAACTCGCCCTTTGGAAAGAAGCCTGCACGTTGTGCCTTTCCGCTCTAGGGCAATGTAGCACACCCAGAGCAGAAGTTCTACTTCAGCCAGAGCAGGCCGGCAAGGAAACTGCTTTTCACAGGCCTTTGTATGTGATGTTCTGGTAGGCTGTAAGAGCACTGTGCAGAGCGAGTTGTTTCTTAGCTTCCAAAGAGCTGGTAGCAAGATGCTTTGGGGCCCAACTCGCCCTTTGGAAAGAACCCTGCACGTTGTGCCTTTCAGCTCTAGGGCAGTGTAGCACACCCAGAGCAGAAGTTCTACTTCAGCCAGATAAGGCCTGCAAAGAAACTGCGTTTCACAGGCCTTTGTAAGAGATGTTCCCGGTAGGCTGTAAGAGCACTGTGCAGAGCGAGTTGTGTCTTAGCTTCCCAAAGAGCTGGAAGCAAGATGCTTTGGGGCCCAACTCGCCCTTTGGAAAGAAGCCTGCACGTTGTGCCTTTCACCTCTAGGGCCGTGTAGCACACCCAGAGCAGAAGTTCTACTTCAGCCAGATCAGGCCTGCAAAGAAACTGCGTTTCACAGGCATTTGTAAGAGATGTTCCCGGTAGGCTGTAAGAGCACTGTGCAGAGCGAGTTGTTTCGTAGCTTCGCAAAGAACTGGAAGCAAGATGCTTTGGGGCCCAACTCGCCCTTTGGAAACAAGCCTGCACGTTGTGCCTTTCAGCTCTAGGTCAATGTAGCACACGCACAGCAGAAGTTCTACTTCAGCCAGATCAGGCCTTCAAAGAATCTGCGTTTCACAGGCCTTTTTAAGAGATGTTCCCGTAGGCTGTAAGAGCACTGTGCAGAGCGAGTTGTTTCTTAGCTTCCCAAAGAGCTGGAAGCAAGATGCTTTTTGGCCAAACTCGCCCTTTGGAAAGAAGCCTGCACATTGTGCCTTTCAGCTCTAGGGCAGTGTAGCACACCCAGAGCAGAAGTGCTACTTCAGCCAGATCAGGCCTGCAAAGAAACTGCGTTTCACAGGCCTTTGTAAGAGATGTTCCCGGGAGGCTGTAAGAGCACTGCGCAGAGCGAGTTGTTTCTTAGCTTCCAAAAAAGCTGGAAGCAAGATGCTTTGGGGCCCAACTCGCCCTTTGGAAAGAAGCCTGCACGTTGTGCCTTTCCGCTCTAGGGCAATGTAGCACACGCAGAGCAGAAGTTCTACTTCAGCCAGATCAGGCCTGCAAAAAAACTGCGTTTCACAGGCCGTTGTAAGAGATGTTCCCGGTAGGCTGTAAGAGCACTGTGCAGAGCGATTTGTTTCTTAGCTTCCCAAAGAGCTGTAAGCAAGTTGCATTGGGGACCAACTCGCCCTTTGTAAAGAAGCCTGCACGTTGTACCTTTCCGCTCTAGGGCAATGTAGCACACCCAGAGCCGAAGATCTACTTGAGCCAGATCAGGCCTGCAAGGAAACCACTTTTCACAGGCCTTTGTAAGTGATGTTCCCGGTAGGCTGTAAGAGCACTGTGCAGAGCGAGTTGTTTCTTAGCTTCCCAAAGAGCTGGAAGCAAGATGCTTTGTTGCCCAACTCGCCCTTTGGATACAAGCCTGCACGTTGTGCCTTTCAGCTCCAGGGCAATGTAGCACACGCAGAGCAGAAGTTCTACTTCAGCCAGATCAGGCCTGCAAAGAAACTGCGTTTCACAGGCCTTTGTAAGAGATGTTCCCGGTAGGCTGTAAGAGCACTGTGCAGAGCGAGTTGTTTCGTAGCTTCCCAAAGAACTGGAAGCAAGATGCTTTGGGGCCCAACTTGCCCTTTGGAAAAATGCCTGCATGTTGTGCCTTTCAGCTCTAGGTCAATGTAGCACACGCAGAACAGAAGTTCTACTTCAGCCAGACCAGGCCTGCAAAGAAACTGCGTTTAACAGGGCTTTGTAAGAGATGTTCCCGGTAGGCTGTAAGAGCACTGTGCAGAGCGAGTTGTTTCTTAGCTTCCCAAAGAGCTGGAAGCAAGATGCTTTGGGGCCCAACTCGCCCGTTGGAAAGAAGCCTGCACGTTGTGCCTTTCACCTCTAGGGCAATGTAGCACACGCAGAGCAGAAGTTCTACTTCAGCCAGATCAGGCCTGCAAAGAAAATGCGTTTCACAGGCCTTTGTAACAGATGTTCCTGGTAGGCTGTAAGAGCACTGTGCAGAGCGAGTTGTTTCTTAGCTTCCCAAAGAGCTGGAAGCAAGATGCATTGGGGCCCAACTCGCCCTTTGGAAAGAAGCCTGCACGTTGTGCCTTTCCGCTCTAGGGCAATGTAGCACACGCAGAGCAGAAGTTCTACTTCAGCCAGATCAGGCCTGCAAAGAAACTGCGTTTCACAGGCCTTTGTAAGCGATGTTCCCGGTAGGCTGTAAGAGCACTGTGCAGAGCGAGTTGTTTCTTAGCTTCCCAAAGAGCTGGAAGCAAGATGCTTTGGGGCCCAACTCGCCCTTTGGAAAGAAGCCTACACGTTGTGCCTTTCAGCTCTAGGGCCGTGTGGCACACCCAGAGCAGAAGTTCTACTTCAGCCCGATCAGGCCTGCAAAGAAACTGCGTTTCACAGGCATTTGTAAGAGATGTTCCCGGTAGGCTGTAAGAGCACTGTGCAGAGCGATTTGTTTCGTAGCTTCCAAACAACTGGAAGCAAGATGCTTTGGGGCCCAACTCGCCCTTCGGAAAGAAGCCTGCACGTTGTGCCTTTCCGCTCTAGGGCAATGTAGCACACGCAGAGCAGAAGTTCTACTTCAGCCAGATCAGGCCTGCAAAGAAACTGCGTTTCACAGGCCTTTGTAAGATATGTTCCCGGTAGGCTGTAAGAGCACTGTGCAGAGCGAGTTGTTTCTTAGCTTCCCAAAGAGCTGGAAGCAAGATGCTTTGGGGCCCAACTCGCCCTTTGGATACAAGCCTGCACGTTGTGCCTTTCAGCTCCAGGGCAATGTAGCACACGCAGAGCAGAAGTTCTACTTCAGCCAGATCAGGCCTGCAAATAAACTGCGTTTCACAGGCCTTTGTAAGGGATGTTCCCGGTAGGCTGTAAGAGCACTGTGCAGAGCGAGTTGTTTCGTAGCTTCCCAAAGAACTGGAAGCAAGATGCTTTGGGGCCCAACTCGCCCTTTGGAAAAATGCCTGCATGTTGTGCCTTTCAGCTCTAGGTCAATGTAGCACACGCAGAACAGAAGTTCTACTTCAGCCAGATCAGGCCTGCAAAGAAACTGCGTTTCACAGGCCTTTGTAAGAGATGTTCCCGGTAGGCTGTAAGAGCACTGTGCAGAGCGAGTTGTTTCTTAGCTTCCCAAAGAGCTGGAAGCAAGATGCTTTGTTGCCCAACTCGCCCTTTGGATACAAGCCTGCACGTTGTGCCTTTCAGCTCCAGGGCAATGTAGCACACGCAGAGCAGAAGTTCTACTTCAGCCAGATCAGGCCTGCAAAGAAACTGCGTTTCACAGGCCTTTGTAAGAGATGTTCCCGGTAGGCTGTAAGAGCACTGTGCAGAGCGAGTTGTTTCGTAGCTTCCCAAAGAACTGGAAGCAAGATGCTTTGGGGCCCAACTCGCCCTTTGGAAAAATGCCTGCATGTTGTGCCTTTCAGCTCTAGGTCAATGTAGCACACGCAGAACAGAAGTTCTACTTCTGCCAGATCAGGCCTGCAAAGAAACTGCGTTTAACAGGGCTTTGTAAGAGATGTTCCCGGTAGGCTGTAAGAGCACTGTGCAGAGCGAGTTGTTTCTTAGCTTCCCAAAGAGCTGGAAGCAAGATGCTTTGGGGCCCAACTCGCCCGTTGGAAAGAAGCCTGCACGTTGTGCCTTTCACCTCTAGGGCAATGTAGCACACGCAGAGCAGAAGTTCTACTTCAGCCAGATCAGGCCTGCAAAGAAAATGCGTTTCACAGGCCTTTGTAACAGATGTTCCTGGTAGGCTGTAAGAGCACTGTGCAGAGCGAGTTGTTTCTTAGCTTCCCAAAGAGCTGGAAGCAAGATGCATTGGGGCCCAACTCGCCCTTTGGAAAGAAGCCTGCACGTTGTGCCTTTCCGCTCTAGGGCAATGTAGCACACGCAGAGCAGAAGTTCTACTTCAGCCAGATCAGGCCTGCAAAGAAACTGCGTTTCACAGGCCTTTGTAAGCGATGTTCCCGGTAGGCTGTAAGAGCACTGTGCAGAGCGAGTTGTTTCTTAGCTTCCCAAAGAGCTGGAAGCAAGATGCTTTGGGGCCCCACTCGCCCTTTGGAAAGAAGCCTACACGTTGTGCCTTTCAGCTCTAGGGCCGTGTGGCACACCCAGAGCAGAAGTTCTACTTCACCCAGATCAGGCCTGCAAAGAAACTGCGTTTCACAGGCCTTTGTAAGAGATGTTCCCGGTAGGCTGTAAGAGCACTGTGCAGAGCGAGTTGTTTCTTAGCTTCCCAAAGAGCTGGAAGCAAGATGCTTTGGGGCCCATCTCGCCCTTTGGAAAGAAGCCTGCAAGTTGTGCCTTTCAGCTCTAGTGCCGTGTAGCACACCCAGAGCAGAAGTTCTACTTCAGCCAGATCAGGCCTGCAAAGAAACTGCGTTTCACAGGCATTTGTAAGAGATGTTCCCGGTAGGCTGTAAGAGCACTGTGCAGAGCGATTTGTTTCGTAGCTTCCAAACAACTGGAAGCAAGATGCTTTGGGGCCCAACTCGCCCTTTGGAAAAAAGCCTGCACTTTGTGCCTTTCAGCTCTAGGTCAATGTAGCACACGCAGAGCAGAAGTTCTACTTCAGCCAGATCAGGCCTGCAAAGAAACTGCGTTTCACAGCCCTTTGTAAGAGATGTTCCCGGTAGGCTGTAAGAGCACTGTGCAGAGCGAGTTGTTTCTTAGCTTCCCAAAGAGCTGGAAGCAAGATGCTTTGGGGCCCAACTCGCCCTTTGGAAAGAAGCCTGCACGTTGTGCCTTTCCGCTCTAGGGCAATGTAGCACACGCAGAGCAGAAGTTCTACTTCAGCCAGATCAGGCCTGCAAAGAAACTGCGTTTCACAGGCCTTTGTAAGTGATGTTCCCGGTAGGCTGTAAGAGCACTGTGCAGAGCGAGTTGTTTCTTAGCTTCCCAAAGAACTGGAAGCAAGATGCTTTGGGGCCCCACTCGCCCTTTGGAAAGAAGCCTACACGTTGTGCCTTTCAGCTCTAGGGCCGTGTGGCACACCCAGAGCAGAAGTTCTACTTCACCCAGATCAGGCCTGCAAAGAAACTGCGTTTCACAGGCCTTTGTAAGAGATGTTCCCGGTAGGCTGTAAGAGCACTGTGCAGAGCGAGTTGATTCGTAGCTTCCCAAAGAACTGGAAGCAAGATGCTTTGGGGCCCAACTTGCCCTTTGGAAAAATGCCTGCATGTTTTGCCTTTCAGCTCTAGGTCAATGTAGCACACGCAGAACAGAAGTTCTACTTCTGCCAGATCAGGCCTGCAAAGAAACTGCGTTTAACAGGGCTTTGTAAGAGATGTTCCCGGGAGGCTGTAAGAGCACTGTGCAGAGCGAGTTGTTTCTTAGCTTCCCAAAGAGCTGGAAACAAGATGCTTTGGGGCCCAACTCGCCCTTTGGAATGAAGCCTGCACGTTGTGCCTTTCAGCTCTAGGGCCGTGTGGCACACCAAGAGCAGAAGTTCTACTTCACCCAGATCAGGCCTGCAAAGAAACTGCGTTTCACAGGCATTTGTAAGAGATGTTCCCGGTAGGCTGTAAAAGCACTGTGCAGAGCGAGTTGTTTCGTAGCTTCCCAAAGAACTGGAAGCAAGATGCTTTGGGGCCCAACTCGCCCTTTGGAAAAATGCCTGCACATTGTGCCTTTCGGCTCTAGGTCAATGTAGCACACGCAGAACAGAAGTTCTACTTCAGCCAGATCAGGCTTGCAAAGAAACTGGGTTTAACAGGGCTTGGTAAGAGATGTTCCCGGTAGGCTGTAAGAGCACTGTGCAGAGCGAGTTGTTTCTTATCTTCCCAAAGAGCTGGAAGCAAGATGCTTTGTTGCCCAACTCGCCCTTTGGATACAAGCCTGCACGTTGTGCCTTTCAGATCTAGGGCAATGTAGCACAAGCAGAGCAGAAGTTCTACTTCAGCCAGATCAGGCCTGCAAAGAAAATGCGTTTCACAGGCCTTTGTAACAGATGTTCCTGGTAGGCTGTAAGAGCACTGTGCAGAGCGAGTTGTTTCTCAGCTTCCCAAAGAGCTGGTAGCAAGATGCTTTCTGGCCCAACTCGACCTTTGGAAAGAACCCTGCACGTTGTGCCTTTCGGCTCTAGGGCAGTGTAGCACACCCAGAGCAGAAGTTCTACTTCAGCCAGATCAGGCCTGCAAAGAAACTGCGTTTCACAGGCCTTTGTAAGAGATGTTCCCGGTAGGCTGTAAGAGCACTGTGCAGAGCGAGTTGTTTCTTAGCTTCCCAAAGAACTGGAAGCAAGATGCTTTGGGGCCCAACTCGCCCTTTGGAAAGAAGCCTGCACGTTGTGCCTTTCAGCTCTATGGCCGTGTGGCACACCCAGAGCAGAAGTTCTACTTCACCCAGATCAGGCCTGCAAAGAAACTGCGTTTCACAGGCATTTGTAAGAGATGTTACCGGTAGGTTCTAAGAGCACTGTGCAGAGCGAGTTGTTTCGTAGCCTCCCAAAGAACTGGAAGCAAGATGCATTGTTGCCCAACTCGCCCTTTGGAAAAATGCCTGCACGTTGTGCCTTTCAGCTCTAGGTAAATGTAGCACACGCAGAACAGAAGTTCTACTTCAGCCAGATCAGGCCTGCAAAGAAACTGCGTTTCACAGGCCTTTGTAAGAGATGTTCCCCGTAGGCTGTAAGAGCACTGTGCAGAGCGAGTTGTTTCTTAGCTTCCCAAAGAGCTGGAAGCAAGATGCTTTGGGGCCCAACTCGCCCTTTGGAAAGAAGCCTACACGTTGTGCCTTTCAGATTTAGGGCCATGTAGCACACCCAGAGCAGAAGTTCTACTTCAGCCAGATCAGGCCTGCAAAGAAACTGCGTTTTACAGGGCTTTGTAAGAGATGTTCCCGGTAGGCTGTAAGAGCACTGTGCAGAGCGAGTTGTTTCTTAGCTTCCCAAAGAGCTGGAAGCAAGATGCTTTGTTGCCCAACTCGCCCTTTGGATAAAAGCCTGCACGTTGTGCCTTTCAGCTCTAGGGCAATGTAGCACACGCAGAGCAGAAGTTCTACTTCAGCCAGATCAGGCCTGCAAAGAAACTGCGTTTCACAGGCCTTTGTAAGAGATGTTCCCGGTAGGCTGTAAGAGCACTGTGCAGAGCGAGTTGTTTCTTAGCTTCCCAAAGAGCTGTAAGCAACTTGCATTGGGGACCATCTCGCCCTTTGGAAAGAAGCCTGCACGTTGTGCCTTTCCGCTCTAGGGCAATGTAGCACACCCAGAGCCGAAGTTCTACTTCAGCCAGATCAGGCCTGCAAGGAAACCACTTTTCACAGGCCTTTGTAAGTGATGTTCCCGGTAGGCTGCAAGAGCACATTGCAGAGCGAGTTGTTTCTTAGCTTCCCAAAGAGCTGGTAGCAAGATGCTTTGGGGCCCAACTCGCCCTTTGGAAAGAACCCTGCACGTTGTTCCTTCATCTCTAGGGCAGTGTAGCACACCCAGAGCAGAAGTTCTACCTCAGGCAGATCAGGCCTGCAAAGAAACTGCGTTTCACAGGCCTTTGTAAGAGATGTTCCCGGTAGGCTGAAAGAGCACTGTGCAGAGCGAGTTGTTTCTTAGCTTCCCAAAGAGCTGGAAGCAAGATGCCTTGGGGCCCAATTTGCCCTTGGGAAAGAAGCCTGCACGTTGTGCCTTTCAGCTCTAGGGCCGTGTGGCACACCCAGAGCAGAAGTTCTACTTCACCCTGATCAGGCCTGCAAATAAACTGCGTTTCACAGGCATTTGTAAGAGATGTTCCCGGTACGTTGTAAGAGCACTGTGCAGAGCGAGTTGTTTCGTAGCTTCCCAAACAACTGGAAGCAAGATGCTTTGGGGCCCAACTCGCCCTTTGGAAAGAAGCCTGCACGTTGTGCCTGCAGCTCTAGGGCAATGTAGCACACGCAGAACAGAAGTTCTACTTCAGCCAGATCAGGCCTGCAAAGAAACTGCGTTTCACAGGGCTTTGTCAGAGATGTTCCCGGTAGGCTGTAAGAGCACTGTGCAGAGCGAGTTGTTTCTTAGCTTCCCAAAGAGCTGGAAGCAAGATGCTTTGGGGCCCAACTCGCCCTTTGGAAAGAAGCCTGCACGTTGTGCCTTTCAGCTCTAGTGCCGTGTAGCACACCCAGAGCAGAAGTTCTACTTCAGCCCGATCAGGATGCAAAGAAACTGCGTTTCACAGGCCTTTGTAAGAGATGTTCCCGGTAGACTGTAAGAGCACTGTGCAGAGCGAGTTGTTTCTTAGCTTCCCAAAGACCTGGAAGCAAGATGCTTTGTTGCCCAACTTGCCCTTTGGAAAGAAGCCTGCAGGTTGTGCCTTTCAGCTCTAGGGCAATGTAGCACACGCAGAGCAGAAGTTCAACTTCAGCCAGATCATTCCTGCAAAGAAACTGCGTTTCACAGGCCTTTGGAAGAGATGTTCCCGGTAGGCTGTAAGAGCACTGTGCAGAGCGAGTTCTTTCTTAGCTTCCCAAAGAGCTGGAAGCAAGATGCTTTGGGGCCCAACTCGCCCTTTGGAAAGAACCCTGCACGTTGTTCCTTCAGCTCTAGGGCAGTGTAGCACACCCAGAGCAGAAGTTCTACCTCAGGCAGATCAGGCCTGCAAAGAAACTGCGTTTCACAGGCCTTTGTAAGAGATGTTCCCGGTAGGCTGTAAGAGCACTGTGCAGAGCGAGTTGTTTCTTAGCTTCCCAAAGAGCTGGAAGCAAGATGCTTTGTTGCCCAACTCGCCCTTTGGATACAAGCCTGCACGTTGTGCCTTTCAGCTCCAGGGCAATGTAGCACACGCAGAGCAGAAGTTCTACTTCAGCCAGATCAGGCCTGCAAAGAAACTGCGTTTCACAGGCCTTTGTAAGAGATGTTCCCGGTAGGCTGTAAGAGCACTGTGCAGAGCGAGTTGTTTCTTAGCTTCCCAAAGAGCTGGAAGCAAGATGCTTTGGGGCCCAACTCGCCCGTTGGAAAGAAGCCTGCACGTTGTGCCTTTCACCTCTAGGGCAATGTAGCACACGCAGAGCAGAAGTTCTACTTCAGCCAGATCAGGCCTGCATAGAAAATGCGTTTCACAGGCCTTTGTAACAGATGTTCCTGGTAGGCTGTAAGAGCACTGTGCAGAGTGAGTTGTTTCTTAGCTTCCCAAAGAGCTGGAAGCAAGATTCATTGGGACCCAACTCGCCCTTTGGAAAGAAGCCTGCACGTTGTGCCTTTCCGCTCTAGGGCAATGTAGCACACGCAGAGCAGAAGTTCTACTTCAGCCAGATCAGGCCTGCAAAGAAACTGCGTTTCACAGGCCTTTGTAAGCGATGTTCCCGGTAGGCTGTAAGAGCACTGTGCAGAGCGAGTTGTTTCTTAGCTTCCCAAAGAGCTGGAAGCAAGATGCTTTGGGGCCCAACTCGCCCTTTGGAAAGAAGCCTACACGTTGTGCCTTTCAACTCTAGGGCCGTGTGGCACACCCAGAGCAGAAGTTCTACTTCACCCAGATCAGGCCTGCAAAGAAACTGCGTTTCACAGGCCTTTGTAAGAGATGTTCCCAGTAGGCTGTAAGAGCACTGTGCAGAGCGAGTTGTTTCTTAGCTTCCCAAAGAGCTGGAAGCAAGATGCTTTGGGGCCCAACTCGCCCTTTGGAAAGAAGCCTGCACGTTGTGCCTTTCAGCTCTAGTGCCGTGTAGCACACCCAGAGCAGAAGTTCTACTTCAGCCCGATCAGGCTTGCAAAGAAACTGCGTTTCACAGGCATTTGTAAGAGATGTTCCCGGTAGGCTGTAAGAGCACTGTGCAGAGCGATTTGTTTCGTAGCTTCCAAACAACTGGAAGCAAGATGCTTTGGGGCCCAACTCGCCCTTCGGAAAGAAGCCTGCACGTTGTGCCTTTCCGCTCTAGGGCAATGTAGCACACGCAGAGCAGAAGTTCTACTTCAGCCAGATCAGGCCTGCAAAGAAACTGCGTTTCACAGGCCTTTGTAAGAGATGTTCCCGGTAGGCTGTAAGAGCACTGTGCAGAGCGAGTTGTTTCTTAGCTTCCCAAAGAGCTGGAAGCAAGATGCTTTGGGGCCCAACTCGCCCTTTGGATACAAGCCTGCACGTTGTGCCTTTCAGCTCCAGGGCAATGTAGCACACGCAGAGCAGAAGTTCTACTTCAGCCAGATCAGGCCTGCAAATAAACTGCGTTTCACAGGCCTTTGTAAGGGATGTTCCCGGTAGGCTGTAAGAGCACTGTGCAGAGCGAGTTGTTTCGTAGCTTCCCAAAGAACTGGAAGCAAGATGCTTTGGGGCCCAACTCGCCCTTTGGAAAAATGCCTGCATGTTGTGCCTTTCAGCTCTAGGTCAATGTAGCACACGCAGAACAGAAGTTCTACTTCAGCCAGATCAGGCCTGCAAAGAAACTGCGTTTCACAGGCCTTTGTAAGAGATGTTCCCGGTAGGCTGTAAGAGCACTGTGCAGAGCGAGTTGTTTCTTAGCTTCCCAAAGAGCTGGAAGCAAGATGCTTTGTTGCCCAACTCGCCCTTTGGATACAAGCCTGCACGTTGTGCCTTTCAGCTCCAGGGCAATGTAGCACACGCAGAGCAGAAGTTCTACTTCAGCCAGATCAGGCCTGCAAAGAAACTGCGTTTCACAGGCCTTTGTAAGAGATGTTCCCGGTAGGCTGTAAGAGCACTGTGCAGAGCGAGTTGTTTCGTAGCTTCCCAAAGAACTGGAAGCAAGATGCTTTGGGGCCCAACTCGCCCTTTGGAAAAATGCCTGCATGTTGTGCCTTTCAGCTCTAGGTCAATGTAGCACACGCAGAACAGAAGTTCTACTTCAGCCAGATCAGGCCTGCAAAGAAACTGCGTTTAACAGGGCTTTGTAAGAGATGTTCCCGGTAGGCTGTAAGAGCACTGTGCAGAGCGAGTTGTTTCTTAGCTTCCCAAAGAGCTGGAAGCAAGATGCTTTGGGGCCCAACTCGCCCGTTGGAAAGAAGCCTGCACGTTGTGCCTTTCACCTCTAGGGCAATGTAGCACACGCAGAGCAGAAGTTCTACTTCAGCCAGATCAGGCCTGCAAAGAAAATGCGTTTCACAGGCCTTTGTAACAGATGTTCCTGGTAGGCTGTAAGAGCACTGTGCAGAGCGAGTTGTTTCTTAGCTTCCCAAAGAGCTGGAAGCAAGATGCATTGGGGCCCAACTCGCCCTTTGGAAAGAAGCCTGCACGTTGTGCCTTTCCGCTCTAGGGCAATGTAGCACACGCAGAGCAGAAGTTCTACTTCAGCCAGATCAGGCCTGCAAAGAAACTGCGTTTCACAGGCCTTTGTAAGCGATGTTCCCGGTAGGCTGTAAGAGCACTGTGCAGAGCGAGTTGTTTCTTAGCTTCCCAAAGAGCTGGAAGCAAGATGCTTTGGGGCCCCACTCGCCCTTTGGAAAGAAGCCTACACGTTGTGCCTTTCAGCTCTAGGGCCGTGTGGCACACCCAGAGCAGAAGTTCTACTTCACCCAGATCAGGCCTGCAAAGAAACTGCGTTTCACAGGCCTTTGTAAGAGATGTTCCCGGTAGGCTGTAAGAGCACTGTGCAGAGCGAGTTGTTTCTTAGCTTCCCATAGAGCTGGAAGCAAGATGCTTTGGGGCCCATCTCGCCCTTTGGAAAGAAGCCTGCAAGTTGTGCCTTTCAGCTCTAGTGCCGTGTAGCACACCTAGAGCAGAAGTTCTACTTCAGCCAGATCAGGCCTGCAAAGAAACTGCGTTTCACAGGCATTTGTAAGAGATGTTCCCGGTAGGCTGTAAGAGCACTGTGCAGAGCGATTTGTTTCGTAGCTTCCAAACAACTGGAAGCAAGATGCTTTGGGGCCCAACTCGCCCTTTGGAAAAAAGCCTGCACTTTGTGCCTTTCAGCTCTAGGTCAATGTAGCACACGCAGAGCAGTAGTTCTACTTCAGCCAGATCAGGCCTGCAAAGAAACTGCGTTTCACAGCCCTTTGTAAGAGATGTTCCCGGTAGGCTGTAAGAGCACTGTGCAGAGCGAGTTGTTTCTTAGCTTCCCAAAGAGCTGGAAGCAAGATGCTTTGGGGCCCAACTCGCCCTTTGGAAAGAAGCCTGCACGTTGTGCCTTTCCGCTCTAGGGCAATGTAGCACACGCAGAGCAGAAGTTCTACTTCAGCCAGATCAGGCCTGCAAAGAAACTGCGTTTCACAGGCCTTTGTAAGTGATGTTCCCGGTAGGCTGTAAGAGCACTGTGCAGAGCGAGTTGTTTCTTAGCTTCCCAAAGAACTGGAAGCAAGATGCTTTGGGGCCCCACTCGCCCTTTGGAAAGAAGCCTACACGTTGTGCCTTTCAGCTCTAGGGCCGTGTGGCACACCCAGAGCAGAAGTTCTACTTCACCCAGATCAGGCCTGCAAAGAAACTGCGTTTCACAGGCCTTTGTAAGAGATGTTCCCGGTAGGCTGTAAGAGCACTGTGCAGAGCGAGTTGATTCGTAGCTTCCCAAAGAACTGGAAGCAAGATGCTTTGGGGCCCAACTTGCCCTTTGGAAAAATGCCTGCATGTTTTGCCTTTCAGCTCTAGGTCAATGTAGCTCACGCAGAACAGAAGTTCTACTTCTGCCAGATCAGGCCTGCAAAGAAACTGCGTTTAACAGGGCTTTGTAAGAGATGTTCCCGGTAGGCTGTAAGAGCACTGTGCAGAGCGAGTTGTTTCTTAGCTTCCCAAAGAGCTGGAAACAAGATGCTTTGGGGCCCAACTCGCCCTTTGGAAAGAAGCCTGCACGTTGTGCCTTTCAGCTCTAGGGCCGTGTGGCACACCAAGAGCAGAAGTTCTACTTCACCCAGATCAGGCCTGCAAAGAAACTGCGTTTCACAGGCATTTGTAAGAGATGTTCCCGGTAGGCTGTAAAAGCACTGTGCAGAGCGAGTTGTTTCGTAGCTTCCCAAAGAACTGGAAGCAAGATGCTTTGGGGCCCAACTCGCCCTTTGGAAAAATGCCTGCACATTGTGCCTTTCGGCTCTAGGTCAATGTAGCACACGCAGAACAGAAGTTCTACTTCAGCCAGATCAGGCTTGCAAAGAAACTGGGTTTAACAGGGCTTGGTAAGAGATGTTCCCGGTAGGCTGTAAGAGCACTGTGCAGAGCGAGTTGTTTCTTATCTTCCCAAAGAGCTGGAAGCAAGATGCTTTGTTGCCCAACTCGCCCTTTGGATACAAGCCTGCACGTTGTGCCTTTCAGCTCTAGGGCAATGTAGCACAAGCAGAGCAGAAGTTCTACTTCAGCCAGATCAGGCCTGCAAAGAAAATGCGTTTCACAGGCCTTTGTAACAGATGTTCCTGGTAGGCTGTAAGAGCACTGTGCAGAGCGAGTTGTTTCTCAGCTTCCCAAAGAGCTGGTAGCAAGATGCTTTCTGGCCCAACTCGACCTTTGGAAAGAACCCTGCACGTTGTGCCTTTCGGCTCTAGGGCAGTGTAGCACACCCAGAGCAGAAGTTCTACTTCAGCCAGATCAGGCCTGCAAAGAAACTGCGTTTCACAGGCCTTTGTAAGAGATGTTCCCGGTAGGCTGTAAGAGCACTGTGCAGAGCGAGTTGTTTCTTAGCTTCCCAAAGAACTGGAAGCAAGATGCTTTGGGGCCCAACTCGCCCTTTGGAAAGAAGCCTGCACGTTGTGCCTTTCAGCTCTAGGGCCGTGTGGCACACCCAGAGCAGAAGTTCTACTTCACCCAGATCAGGCCTGCAAAGAAACTGCGTTTCACAGGCATTTGTAAGAGATGTTACCGGTAGGTTCTAAGAGCACTGTGCAGAGCGAGTTGTTTCGTAGCCTCCCAAAGAACTGGAAGCAAGATGCATTGTTGCCCAACTCGCCCTTTGGAAAAATGCCTGCACGTTGTGCCTTTCAGCTCTAGGTAAATGTAGCACACGCAGAACAGAAGTTCTACTTCAGCCAGATCAGGCCTGCAAAGAAACTGCGTTTCACAGGCCTTTGTAAGAGATGTTCCCCGTAGGCTGTAAGAGCACTGTGCAGAGCGAGTTGTTTCTTAGCTTCCCAAAGAGCTGGAAGCAAGATGCTTTGGGGCCCAACTCGCCCTTTGGAAAGAAGCCTACACGTTGTGCCTTTCAGATTTAGGGCCATGTAGCACACCCAGAGCAGAAGTTCTACTTCAGCCAGATCAGGCCTGCAAAGAAACTGCGTTTTACAGGGCTTTGTAAGAGATGTTCCCGGTAGGCTGTAAGAGCACTGTGCAGAGCGAGTTGTTTCTTAGCTTCCCAAAGAGCTGGAAGCAAGATGCTTTGTTGCCCAACTCGCCCTTTGGATACAAGCCTGCACGTTGTGCCTTTCAGCTCCAGGGCAATGTAGCACACGCAGAGCAGAAGTTCTACTTCAGCCAGATCAGGCCTGCAAAGAAACTGCGTTTCACAGGCCTTTGTAAGAGATGTTCCCGGTAGGCTGTAAGAGCACTGTGCAGAGCGAGTTTTTTCGTAGCTTCCCAAAGAACTGGAAGCAAGATGCTTTGGGGACCAACTCGCCCTTTGGAAAAATGCCTGCATGTTGTGCCTTTCAGCTCTAGGTCAATGTAGCACACGCAGAACAGAAGTTCTACTTCAGCCAGATCAGGCCTGCAAAGAAACTGCGTTTAACAGGGCTTTGTAAGAGATGTTCCCGGTAGGCTGTAAGAGCACTGTGCAGAGCGAGTTGTTTCTTAGCTTCCCAAAGAGCTGGAAGCAAGATGCTTTGGGGCCCAACTCGCCCTTTGGAAAGAAGCCTACACGTTGTGCCTTTCAGCTCTAGGGCCGTGTGGCACACCCAGAGCAGAAGTTCTACTTCACCCAGATCAGGCCTGCAAAGAAACTGCGTTTCACAGGCCTTTGTAAGAGATGTTCCCAGTAGGCTGTAAGAGCACTGTGCAGAGCGAGTTGTTTCTTAGCTTCCCAAAGAGCTGGAAGCAAGATGCTTTGGGGCCCAACTCGCCCTTTGGAAAGAAGCCTGCACGTTGTGCCTTTCAGCTCTAGTGCCGTGTAGCACACCCAGAGCAGAAGTTCTACTTCAGCCCGATCAGGCCTGCAAAGAAACTGCGTTTCACAGGCATTTGTAAGAGATGTTCCCGGTAGGCTGTAAGAGCACTGTGCAGAGCGATTTGTTTCGTAGCTTCCAAACAACTGGAAGCAAGATGCTTTGGGGCCCAACTCGCCCTTCGGAAAGAAGCCTGCACGTTGTGCCTTTCCGCTCTAGGGCAATGTAGCACACGCAGAGCAGAAGTTCTACTTCAGCCAGATCAGGCCTGCAAAGAAACTGCATTTCACAGGCCTTTGTAAGAGATGTTCCCGGTAGGCTGTAAGAGCACTGTGCAGAGCGAGTTGTTTCTTAGCTTCCCAAAGAGCTGGAAGCAAGATGCTTTGGGGCCCAACTCGCCCTTTGGATACAAGCCTGCACGTTGTGCCTTTCAGCTCCAGGGCAATGTAGCACACGCAGAGCAGAAGTTCTACTTCAGCCAGATCAGGCCTGCAAATAAACTGCGTTTCACAGGCCTTTGTAAGGGATGTTCCCGGTAGGCTGTAAGAGCACTGTGCAGAGCGAGTTGTTTCGTAGCTTCCCAAAGAACTGGAAGCAAGATGCTTTGGGGCCCAACTCGCCCTTTGGAAAAATGCCTGCATGTTGTGCCTTTCAGCTCTAGGTCAATGTAGCACACGCAGAACAGAAGTTCTACTTCAGCCAGATCAGGCCTGCAAAGAAACTGCGTTTCACAGGCCTTTGTAAGAGATGTTCCCGGTAGGCTGTAAGAGCACTGTGCAGAGCGAGTTGTTTCTTAGCTTCCCAAAGAGCTGGAAGCAAGATGCTTTGTTGCCCAACTCGCCCTTTGGATACAAGCCTGCACGTTGTGCCTTTCAGCTCCAGGGCAATGTAGCACACGCAGAGCAGAAGTTCTACTTCAGCCAGATCAGGCCTGCAAAGAAACTGCGTTTCACAGGCCTTTGTAAGAGATGTTCCCGGTAGGCTGTAAGAGCACTGTGCAGAGCGAGTTGTTTCGTAGCTTCCCAAAGAACTGGAAGCAAGATGCTTTGGGGCCCAACTCGCCCTTTGGAAAAATGCCTGCATGTTGTGCCTTTCAGCTCTAGGTCAATGTAGCACACGCAGAACAGAAGTTCTACTTCAGCCAGATCAGGCCTGCAAAGAAACTGCGTTTAACAGGGCTTTGTAAGAGATGTTCCCGGTAGGCTGTAAGAGCACTGTGCAGAGCGAGTTGTTTCTTAGCTTCCCAAAGAGCTGGAAGCAAGATGCTTTGGGGCCCAACTCGCCCGTTGGAAAGAAGCCTGCACGTTGTGCCTTTCACCTCTAGGGCAATGTAGCACACGCAGAGCAGAAGTTCTACTTCAGCCAGATCAGGCCTGCAAAGAAAATGCGTTTCACAGGCCTTTGTAACAGATGTTCCTGGTAGGCTGTAAGAGCACTGTGCAGAGCGAGTTGTTTCTTAGCTTCCCAAAGAGCTGGAAGCAAGATGCATTGGGGCCCAACTCGCCCTTTGGAAAGAAGCCTGCACGTTGTGCCTTTCCGCTCTAGGGCAATGTAGCACACGCAGAGCAGAAGTTCTACTTCAGCCAGATCAGGCCTGCAAAGAAACTGCGTTTCACAGGCCTTTGTAAGCGATGTTCCCGGTAGGCTGTAAGAGCACTGTGCAGAGCGAGTTGTTTCTTAGCTTCCCAAAGAGCTGGAAGCAAGATGCTTTGGGGCCCCACTCGCCCTTTGGAAAGAAGCCTACACGTTGTGCCTTTCAGCTCTAGGGCCGTGTGGCACACCCAGAGCAGAAGTTCTACTTCACCCAGATCAGGCCTGCAAAGAAACTGCGTTTCACAGGCCTTTGTAAGAGATGTTCCCGGTAGGCTGTAAGAGCACTGTGCAGAGCGAGTTGTTTCTTAGCTTCCCAAAGAGCTGGAAGCAAGATGCTTTGGGGCCCATCTCGCCCTTTGGAAAGAAGCCTGCAAGTTGTGCCTTTCAGCTCTAGTGCCGTGTAGCACACCCAGAGCAGAAGTTCTACTTCAGCCAGATCAGGCCTGCAAAGAAACTGCGTTTCACAGGCATTTGTAAGAGATGTTCCCGGTAGGCTGTAAGAGCACTGTGCAGAGCGATTTGTTTCGTAGCTTCCAAACAACTGGAAGCAAGATGCTTTGGGGCCCAACTCGCCCTTTGGAAAAAAGCCTGCACTTTGTGCCTTTCAGCTCTAGGTCAATGTAGCACACGCAGAGCAGTAGTTCTACTTCAGCCAGATCAGGCCTGCAAAGAAACTGCGTTTCACAGCCCTTTGTAAGAGATGTTCCCGGTAGGCTGTAAGAGCACTGTGCAGAGCGAGTTGTTTCTTAGCTTCCCAAAGAGCTGGAAGCAAGATGCTTTGGGGCCCAACTCGCCCTTTGGAAAGAAGCCTGCACGTTGTGCCTTTCCGCTCTAGGGCAATGTAGCACACCCAGAGCCGAAGTTCTACTTCAGCCAGATCAGGCCTGCAAAGAAACTGCGTTTCACAGGCCTTTGTAAGTGATGTTCCCGGTAGGCTGTAAGAGCACTGTGCAGAGCGAGTTGTTTCTTAGCTTCCCAAAGAACTGGAAGCAAGATGCTTTGGGGCCCCACTCGCCCTTTGGAAAGAAGCCTACACGTTGTGCCTTTCAGCTCTAGGGCCGTGTGGCACACCCAGAGCAGAAGTTCTACTTCACCCAGATCAGGCCTGCAAAGAAACTGCGTTTCACAGGCCTTTGTAAGAGATGTTCCCGGTAGGCTGTAAGAGCACTGTGCAGAGCGAGTTGATTCGTAGCTTCCCAAAGAACTGGAAGCAAGATGCTTTGGGGCCCAACTTGCCCTTTGGAAAAATGCCTGCATGTTTTGCCTTTCAGCTCTAGGTCAATGTAGCACACGCAGAACAGAAGTTCTACTTCTGCCAGATCAGGCCTGCAAAGAAACTGCGTTTAACAGGGCTTTGTAAGAGATGTTCCCGGTAGGCTGTAAGAGCACTGTGCAGAGCGAGTTGTTTCTTAGCTTCCCAAAGAGCTGGAAACAAGATGCTTTGGGGCCCAACTCGCCCTTTGGAAAGAAGCCTGCACGTTGTGCCTTTCAGCTCTAGGGCCGTGTGGCACACCAAGAGCAGAAGTTCTACTTCACCCAGATCAGGCCTGCAAAGAAACTGCGTTTCACAGGCATTTGTAAAAGATGTTCCCGGTAGGCTGTAAAAGCACTGTGCAGAGCGAGTTGTTTCGTAGCTTCCCAAAGAACTGGAAGCAAGATGCTTTGGGGCCCAACTCGCCCTTTGGAAAAATGCCTGCACATTGTGCCTTTCGGCTCTAGGTCAATGTAGCACACGCAGAACAGAAGTTCTACTTCAGCCAGATCAGGCTTGCAAAGAAACTGGGTTTAACAGGGCTTGGTAAGAGATGTTCCCGGTAGGCTGTAAGAGCACTGTGCAGAGCGAGTTGTTTCTTATCTTCCCAAAGAGCTGGAAGCAAGATGCTTTGTTGCCCAACTCGCCCTTTGGATACAAGCCTGCACGTTGTGCCTTTCAGCTCTAGGGCAATGTAGCACAAGCAGAGCAGAAGTTCTACTTCAGCCAGATCAGGCCTGCAAAGAAAATGCGTTTCACAGGCCTTTGTAACAGATGTTCCTGGTAGGCTGTAAGAGCACTGTGCAGAGCGAGTTGTTTCTCAGCTTCCCAAAGAGCTGGTAGCAAGATGCTTTCTGGCCCAACTCGACCTTTGGAAAGAACCCTGCACGTTGTGCCTTTCGGCTCTAGGGCAGTGTAGCACACCCAGAGCAGAAGTTCTACTTCAGCCAGATCAGGCCTGCAAAGAAACTGCGTTTCACAGGCCTTTGTAAGAGATGTTCCCGGTAGGCTGTAAGAGCACTGTGCAGAGCGAGTTGTTTCTTAGCTTCCCAAAGAACTGGAAGCAAGATGCTTTGGGGCCCAACTCGCCCTTTGGAAAGAAGCCTGCACGTTGTGCCTTTCAGCTCTAGGGCCGTGTGGCACACCCAGAGCAGAAGTTCTACTTCACCCAGATCAGGCCTGCAAAGAAACTGCGTTTCACAGGCATTTGTAAGAGATGTTACCGGTAGGTTCTAAGAGCACTGTGCAGAGCGAGTTGTTTCGTAGCCTCCCAAAGAACTGGAAGCAAGATGCATTGTTGCCCAACTCGCCCTTTGGAAAAATGCCTGCATGTTGTGCCTTTCAGCTCTAGGTCAATGTAGCACACGCAGAACAGAAGTTCTACTTCAGCCAGATCAGGCCTGCAAAGAAACTGCGTTTAACAGGGCTTTGTAAGAGATGTTCCCGGTAGGCTGTAAGAGCACTGTGCAGAGCGAGTTGTTTCTTAGCTTCCCAAAGAGCTGGAAGCAAGATGCTTTGGGGCCCAACTCGCCCTTTGGAAAGAAGCCTGCACGTTGTGCCTTTCACCTCTAGGGCAATGTAGCACACGCAGAGCAGAAGTTCTACTTCAGCCAGATCAGGCCTGCAAAGAAAATGCGTTTCACAGGCCTTTGTAACAGATATTCCTGGTAGGCTGGAAGAGCACTGTGCAGAGGGAGTTGTTTCTTAGCTTCCCAAAGAGCTGGAAGCAAGATGCATTGGGGCCCAACTCGGCCTTTGGAAAGAAGCCTGCACGTTGTGCCTTTCCGCTCTAGGGCAATGTAGCACACGCAGAGCAGAAGTTCTACTTCAGCCAGATCAGGCCTGCAAAGAAACTGCGTTTCACAGGCCTTTGTAAGCGATGTTCCCGGTAGGCTGTAAGAGCACTGTGCAGAGCGAGTTGTTTCTTAGCTTCCCAAAGAGCTGGAAGCAAGATGCTTTGGGGCCCCACTCGCCCTTTGGAAAGAAGCCTACACGTTGTGCCTTTCAGCTCTAGGGCCGTGTGGCACACCCAGAGCAGAAGTTCTACTTCACCCAGATCAGGCCTGCAAAGAAACTGCGTTTCACAGGCCTTTGTAAGAGATGTTCCCGGTAGGCTGTAAGAGCACTGTGCAGAGCGAGTTGTTTCTTAGCTTCCCAAAGAGCTGGAAGCAAGATGCTTTGGGGCCCAACTCGCCCTTTGGAAAGAAGCCTGCACGTTGTGCCTTTCAGCTCTAGTGCCGTGTAGCACACCCAGAGCAGAAGTTCTACTTCAGCCCGATCAGGCCTGCAAAGAAACTGCGTTTCACAGGCATTTGTAAGAGATGTTCCCGGTAGGCTGTAAGAGCACTGTGCAGAGCGATTTGTTTCGTAGCTTCCAAACAACTGGAAGCAAGATGCTTTGGGGCCCAACTCGCCCTTTGGAAAAAAGCCTGCACTTTGTGCCTTTCAGCTCTAGGTCAATGTAGCACACGCAGAGCAGAAGTTCTACTTCAGCCAGATCAGGCCTGCAAAGAAACTGCGTTTCACAGGCCTTTGTAAGAGATGTTCCCGGTAGGCTGTAAGAGCACTGTGCAGAGAGAGTTGTTTCTTAGCTTCCCAAAGAGCTGGAAGCAAGATGCTTTGGGGCCCAACTCGCCCTTTGGAAAGAAGCCTGCACGTTGTGCCTTTCAGATTTAGGGGCATGTAGCACACCCAGAGCAGAAGTTCTACTTCAGCCAGATCAGGCCTGCAAAGAAACTGCGTTTCACAGGGCTTTGTCAGAGATGTTCCCGGTAGGCTGTAAGAGCACTGTGCAGAGCGAGTGGTTTCTTAGCTTCCCAAAGAGCTGGAAGCAAGATGCTTTGTTGCCCAACTCGCCCTTTGGATACAAGCCTGCACGTTGTGCCTTTCAGCTCCAGGGCAATGTAGCACACGCAGAGCAGAAGTTCTACTTCAGCCAGATCAGGCCTGCAAAGAAACTGCGTTTCACAGGCCTTTGTAAGAGATGTTCCCGGTAGGCTGTAAGAGCACTGTGCAGAGCGAGTTGTTTCGTAGCTTCCCAAAGAACTGGAAGCAAGATGCTTTGGGGACCAACTCGCCCTTTGGAAAAATGCCTGCATGTTGTGCCTTTCAGCTCTAGGTCAATGTAGCACACGCAGAACAGAAGTTCTACTTCAGCCAGATCAGGCCTGCAAAGAAACTGCGTTTAACAGGGCTTTGTAAGAGATGTTCCCGGTAGGCTGTAAGAGCACTGTGCAGAGCGAGTTGTTTCTTAGCTTCCCAAAGAGCTGGTAGCAAGACGCTTTGGGGCCCAACTCGCCCTTTGGAAAGAAGCCTGCACGTTGTGCCTTTCACCTCTAGGGCAATGTAGCACACGCAGAGCAGAAGTTCTACTTCAGCCAGATCAGGCCTGCAAAGAAAATGCGTTTCACAGGCCTTTGTAACAGATATTCCTGGTAGGCTGGAAGAGCACTGTGCAGAGGGAGTTGTTTCTTAGCTTCCCAAAGAGCTGGAAGCAAGATGCATTGGGGCCCAACTCGCCCTTTGGAAAGAAGCCTGCACGTTGTGCCTTTCCGCTCTAGGGCAATGTAGCACACGCAGAGCAGAAGTTCTACTTCAGCCAGATCAGGCCTGCAAAGAAACTGCGTTTCACAGGCCTTTGTAAGCGATGTTCCCGGTAGGCTGTAAGAGCACTGTGCAGAGCGAGTTGTTTCTTAGCTTCCCAAAGAGCTGGAAGCAAGATGCTTTGGGGCCCCACTCGCCCTTTGGAAAGAAGCCTACACGTTGTGCCTTTCAGCTCTAGGGCCGTGTGGCACACCCAGAGCAGAAGTTCTACTTCACCCAGATCAGGCCTGCAAAGAAACTGCGTTTCACAGGCCTTTGTAAGAGATGTTCCCGGTAGGCTGTAAGAGCACTGTGCAGAGCGAGTTGTTTCTTAGCTTCCCAAAGAGCTGGAAGCAAGATGCTTTGGGGCCCAACTCGCCCTTTGGAAAGAAGCCTGCACGTTGTGCCTTTCAGCTCTAGTGCCGTGTAGCACACCCAGAGCAGAAGTTCTACTTCAGCCCGATCAGGCCTGCAAAGAAACTGCGTTTCACAGGCATTTGTAAGAGATGTTCCCGGTAGGCTGTAAGAGCACTGTGCAGAGCGATTTGTTTCGTAGCTTCCAAACAACTGGAAGCAAGATGCTTTGGGGCCCAACTCGCCCTTTGGAAAAAAGCCTGCACTTTGTGCCTTTCAGCTCTAGGTCAATGTAGCACACGCAGAGCAGAAGTTCTACTTCAGCCAGATCAGGCCTGCAAAGAAACTGCGTTTCACAGGCCTTTGTAAGAGATGTTCCCGGTAGGCTGTAAGAGCACTGTGCAGAGAGAGTTGTTTCTTAGCTTCCCAAAGAGCTGGAAGCAAGATGCTTTGGGGCCCAACTCGCCCTTTGGAAAGAAGCCTGCACGTTGTGCCTTTCAGATTTAGGGGCATGTAGCACACCCAAAGCAGAAGTTCTACTTCAGCCAGATCAGGCCTGCAAAGAAACTGCGTTTCACAGGGCTTTGTCAGAGATGTTCCCGGTAGGCTGTAAGAGCACTGTGCAGAGCGAGTGGTTTCTTAGCTTCCCAAAGAGCTGGAAGCAAGATGCTTTGTTGCCCAACTCGCCCTTTGGATACAAGCCTGCACGTTGTGCCTTTCAGCTCTAGGGCAATGTAGCACACGCAGAGCAGAAGTTCTACTTCAGCCAGATCAGGCCTGCAAAGAAACTGCGTTTCACAGGCCTTTGTAAGAGATGTTCCCGGTAGGCTGTACGAGCACTGTGCAGAGCGAGTTGTTTCGTAGCTTCCCAAAGAACTGGAAGCAAGATGCTTTGGGGCCCAACTCGCCCTTTGGAAAAATGCCTGCATGTTGTGCCTTTCAGCTCTAGGTCAATGTAGCACACGCAGAACAGAAGTTCTACTTCAGCCAGATCAGGCCTGCAAAGAAACTGCGTTTAACAGGGCTTTATAAGAGATGTTCCCGGTAGGCTGTAAGAGCACTGTGCAGAGCGAGTTGTTTCTTAGCTTC
This sequence comes from Equus caballus, assembly GCF_041296265.1. Lineage (NCBI taxonomy): Eukaryota > Metazoa > Chordata > Mammalia > Perissodactyla > Equidae > Equus > Equus caballus. Next base: position 49,020,346 of record NC_091688.1, on the reverse strand, counting down.
CCAAAGAGCTGGAAGCAAGATGCATTGGGGCCCAACTCGCCCTTTGGAAAGAAGCCTGCACGTTGTGCCTTTCCGCTGTAGGGCAATGTAGCACACGCAGAGCAGAAGTTCTACTTCAGCCAGATCAGGCCTGCAAAGAAAGTGCGTTTCACAGGCCTTTGTAAGCGATGTTCCCGGTAGGCTGTAAGAGCACTGTGCAGAGTGAGTTGTTTCTTAGCTTCCCAAAGAGCTGGAAGCAAGATGCTTTGGGGCCCCACTCGCCCTTTGGAAAGAAGCCTACACGTTGTGCCTTTCAGCTCTAGGGCCGTGTGGCACACCCAGAGCAGAAGTTCTACTTCACCCAGATGAGGCCTGCAAAGAAACTGCGTTTCACAGGCCTTTGTAAGAGATGTTCCCGGTAGGCTGTAAGAGCACTGTGCAGAGCGAGTTGTCTCTTAGCTTCCCAAAGAGCTGGAAGCAAGATGCTTTGGGGCCCAACTCGCCCTTTGGAAAGAAGCCTGCACGTTGTGCCTTTCAGCTCTAGGGCAATGTAGCACACCCAGAGCGGAAGTTCTACTTCAGCCAGATCAGGCCTGCAAGGAAACTGCCTTTCACAGGCATTTGTAAGTGATGTTCTGGTAGCCTGTAAGAGCACTGTGCAGAGCGAGTTGTTTCTTAGCTTCCCAAAGAGCTGGTAGCAAGATGCTTTGGGGCCCAACTCGCCCTTTGGAAAGAACCCTGCACGTTGTGCCTTTCAGCTCTAGGGCAGTGTAGCACACCCAGAGCAGAAGTTCTACTTCAGCCACATAAGGCCTGCAAAGAAACTGCATTTCACAGGCCTTTGTAAGAGATGTTCCCGGTAGGCTGTAAGAGCACTGTGCAGAGCGAGTTGTTTCTTAGCTTCCCAAAGAGCTGGAAGCAAGATGCTTTGGGGCCCAACTCGCCCTTTTGAAAGAAGCCTGCACGTTGTGCCTTTCAGCTCTAGGGCCGTGTAGCACACCCAGAGCAGAAGTTCTACTTCAGCCAGATCAGGCCTGCAAAGAAACTGCGTTTCACAGGCATTTGTAAGAGATGTTCCCGGTAGGCTGTAAGAGCACTGTGCAGAGCGAGTTGTTTCGTAGCTTCCCAATGAACTGGAAGCAAGATGCTTTGGGGCCCAACTCGCCCTTTGGAAACAAGCCTGCACGTTGTGCCTTTCATCTCTAGGTCAATGTAGCACACGCACAGCAGAAGTTCTACTTCAGCCAGATCAGGCCTTCAAAGAATCTGCGTTTCACAGGCCTTTTTAAGAGATGTTCCCGTAGGCTGTAAGAGCACTGTGCAGAGAGAGTTGTTTCTTAGCTTCCCAAAGAGCTGGAAGCAAGATGCTTTTTGGCCAAACTCGCCCTTTGGAAAGAAGCCTGCACATTGTGCCTTTCAGCTCTAGGGCGGTGTAGCACACCCAGAGCAGAAGTTCTACTTCAGCCAGATCAGGCCTGCAAAGAAACTGCGTTTGACAGGCCTTTGTAAAAGATGTTCCCTGTAGGCTGTAAGAGCACTGTGCAGAGCGAGTTGTTTCTTAGAATCCCAAAGATCTGGAAGCAAGATGCTTTGGGGCCCAACTCGCCCTTTGGAAAGAAGCCTGCACGTTGTGCCTTTCACCCCTAGGTCAATGTAGCACACGCAGAGCAGAAGTTCTCCTTCAGCCAGATCAGGCCTGCAAAGAAACTGCGTTTCACAGGCCTTTGTAAGAGATGTTCCCGGGAGGCTGTAAGAGCACTGCGCAGAGCGAGTTGTTTCTTAGCTTCCAAAAGAGCTGGAAGCAAGATGCTTTGGGGCCCAACTCGCCCTTTGGAAAGAAGCCTGCACGTTGTGCCTTTCCGCTATAGCGCAATGTAGCACACGCAGAGCAGAAGTTCTACTTCAGCCAGATCAGGCCTGCAAAGGAACTGCGTTTCACAGGCCGTTGTAAGAGATGTTCCCGGTAGGCTGTAAGAGCACTGTGCAGAGCGAGTTGTTTCTTAGCTTCCCAAAGAGCTGTAAGCAAGTTGCATTGGGGACCAACTCGCCCTTTGGAAAGAAGCCTGCACTTTGTGCCTTTCCGCTCTAGGGCAATGTAGCACACCCAGAGCAGAAGTTCTACTTCAGCCTTATCAGGCCTGCAAGGAAACTGCTTTTCACAGACCTTTGTAAGTGATGTTCTGGTAGTCCGTAAGAGCACTGTGCAGAGCGAGTTGTTTCTTAGCTTCCCAAAGAGCTGGAAGCAAGATGCTTTGGGGCCCAACTCGCCCTTTGGAAAGAAGCCTGCACGTTGTGCCTTTCAGCTCTAGGGCCGTGTGGCACACCCAGAGCAGAAGTTCTACTTCACCCAGATCAGGCCTGCAAAGAAACTGCGTTTCACAGGCATTTGTAAGAGATGTTACCGGTAGGTTCTAAGAGCACTGTGCAGAGCGAGTTGTTTCGTAGCCTCCCAAAGAACTGGAAGCAAGATGCATTGTTGCCCAACTCGCCCTTTGGAAAAATGCCTGCACGTTGTGCCTTTCAGCTCTAGGTAAATGTAGCACACGCAGAACAGAAGTTCTACTTCAGCCAGATCAGGCCTGCAAAGAAACTGCGTTTCACAGGCCTTTGTAAGAGATGTTCCCCGTAGGCTGTAAGAGCACTGTGCAGAGCGAGTTGTTTCTTAGCTTCCCAAAGAGCTGGAAGCAAGATGCTTTGGGGCCCAACTCGCCCTTTGGAAAGAAGCCTACACGTTGTGCCTTTCAGATTTAGGGCCATGTAGCACACCCAGAGCAGAAGTTCTACTTCAGCCAGATCAGGCCTGCAAAGAAACTGCGTTTTACAGGGCTTTGTAAGAGATGTTCCCGGTAGGCTGTAAGAGCACTGTGCAGAGCGAGTTGTTTCTTAGCTTCCCAAAGAGCTGGAAGCAAGATGCTTTGTTGCCCAACTCGCCCTTTGGATACAAGCCTGCACGTTGTGCCTTTCAGCTCCAGGGCAATGTAGCACACGCAGAGCAGAAGTTCTACTTCAGCCAGATCAGGCCTGCAAAGAAACTGCGTTTCACAGGCCTTTGTAAGAGATGTTCCCGGTAGGCTGTAAGAGCACTGTGCAGAGCGAGTTTTTTCGTAGCTTCCCAAAGAACTGGAAGCAAGATGCTTTGGGGACCAACTCGCCCTTTGGAAAAATGCCTGCATGTTGTGCCTTTCAGCTCTAGGTCAATGTAGCACACGCAGAACAGAAGTTCTACTTCAGCCAGATCAGGCCTGCAATGAAACTGCGTTTAACAGGGCTTTGTAAGAGTTGTTCCCGGTAGGCTGTAAGAGCACTGTGCAGAGCGAGTTGTTTCTTAGCTTCCCAAAGAGCTGGAAGCAAGATGCTTTGGGGCCCAACTCGCCCTTTGGAAAGAAGCCTGCACGTTGTGCCTTTCACCTCTAGGGCAATGTAGCACACGCAGAGCAGAAGTTCTACTTCAGCCAGATCAGGCCTGCAAAGAAAATGCGTTTCACAGGCCTTTGTAACAGATATTCCTGGTAGGCTGGAAGAGCACTGTGCAGAGGGAGTTGTTTCTTAGCTTCCCAAAGAGCTGGAAGCAAGATGCATTGGGGCCCAACTCGGCCTTTGGAAAGAAGCCTGCACGTTGTGCCTTTCCGCTCTAGGGCAATGTAGCACACGCAGAGCAGAAGTTCTACTTCAGCCAGATCAGGCCTGCAAAGAAACTGCGTTTCACAGGCCTTTGTAAGCGATGTTCCCGGTAGGCTGTAAGAGCACTGTGCAGAGCGAGTTGTTTCTTAGCTTCCCAAAGAGCTGGAAGCAAGATGCTTTGGGGCCCCACTCGCCCTTTGGAAAGAAGCCTACACGTTGTGCCTTTCAGCTCTAGGGCCGTGTGGCACACCCAGAGCAGAAGTTCTACTTCACCCAGATCAGGCCTGCAAAGAAACTGCGTTTCACAGGCCTTTGTAAGAGATGTTCCCGGTAGGCTGTAAGAGCACTGTGCAGAGCGAGTTGTTTCTTAGCTTCCCAAAGAGCTGGAAGCAAGATGCTTTGGGGCCCAACTCGCCCTTTGGAAAGAAGCCTGCACGTTGTGCCTTTCAGCTCTAGTGCCGTGTAGCACACCCAGAGCAGAAGTTCTACTTCAGCCCGATCAGGCCTGCAAAGAAACTGCGTTTCACAGGCATTTGTAAGAGATGTTCCCGGTAGGCTGTAAGAGCACTGTGCAGAGCGATTTGTTTCGTAGCTTCCAAACAACTGGAAGCAAGATGCTTTGGGGCCCAACTCGCCCTTTGGAAAAAAGCCTGCACTTTGTGCCTTTCAGCTCTAGGTCAATGTAGCACACGCAGAGCAGAAGTTCTACTTCAGCCAGATCAGGCCTGCAAAGAAACTGCGTTTCACAGGCCTTTGTAAGAGATGTTCCCGGTAGGCTGTAAGAGCACTGTGCAGAGAGAGTTGTTTCTTAGCTTCCCAAAGAGCTGGAAGCAAGATGCTTTGGGGCCCAACTCGCCCTTTGGAAAGAAGCCTGCACGTTGTGCCTTTCAGATTTAGGGGCATGTAGCACACCCAGAGCAGAAGTTCTACTTCAGCCAGATCAGGCCTGCAAAGAAACTGCGTTTCACAGGGCTTTGTCAGAGATGTTCCCGGTAGGCTGTAAGAGCACTGTGCAGAGCGAGTGGTTTCTTAGCTTCCCAAAGAGCTGGAAGCAAGATGCTTTGTTGCCCAACTCGCCCTTTGGATACAAGCCTGCACGTTGTGCCTTTCAGCTCCAGGGCAATGTAGCACACGCAGAGCAGAAGTTCTACTTCAGCCAGATCAGGCCTGCAAAGAAACTGCGTTTCACAGGCCTTTGTAAGAGATGTTCCCGGTAGGCTGTAAGAGCACTGTGCAGAGCGAGTTGTTTCGTAGCTTCCCAAAGAACTGGAAGCAAGATGCTTTGGGGACCAACTCGCCCTTTGGAAAAATGCCTGCATGTTGTGCCTTTCAGCTCTAGGTCAATGTAGCACACGCAGAACAGAAGTTCTACTTCAGCCAGATCAGGCCTGCAAAGAAACTGCGTTTAACAGGGCTTTGTAAGAGATGTTCCCGGTAGGCTGTAAGAGCACTGTGCAGAGCGAGTTGTTTCTTAGCTTCCCAAAGAGCTGGTAGCAAGATGCTTTGGGGCCCAACTCGCCCTTTGGAAAGAAGCCTGCACGTTGTGCCTTTCACCTCTAGGGCAATGTAGCACACGCAGAGCAGAAGTTCTACTTCAGCCAGATCAGGCCTGCAAAGAAAATGCGTTTCACAGGCCTTTGTAACAGATATTCCTGGTAGGCTGGAAGAGCACTGTGCAGAGGGAGTTGTTTCTTAGCTTCCCAAAGAGCTGGAAGCAAGATGCATTGGGGCCCAACTCGCCCTTTGGAAAGAAGCCTGCACGTTGTGCCTTTCCGCTCTAGGGCAATGTAGCACACGCAGAGCAGAAGTTCTACTTCAGCCAGATCAGGCCTGCAAAGAAACTGCGTTTCACAGGCCTTTGTAAGCGATGTTCCCGGTAGGCTGTAAGAGCACTGTGCAGAGCGAGTTGTTTCTTAGCTTCCCAAAGAGCTGGAAGCAAGATGCTTTGGGGCCCCACTCGCCCTTTGGAAAGAAGCCTACACGTTGTGCCTTTCAGCTCTAGGGCCGTGTGGCACACCCAGAGCAGAAGTTCTACTTCACCCAGATCAGGCCTGCAAAGAAACTGCGTTTCACAGGCCTTTGTAAGAGATGTTCCCGGTAGGCTGTAAGAGCACTGTGCAGAGCGAGTTGTTTCTTAGCTTCCCAAAGAGCTGGAAGCAAGATGCTTTGGGGCCCAACTCGCCCTTTGGAAAGAAGCCTGCACGTTGTGCCTTTCAGCTCTAGTGCCGTGTAGCACACCCAGAGCAGAAGTTCTACTTCAGCCCGATCAGGCCTGCAAAGAAACTGCGTTTCACAGGCATTTGTAAGAGATGTTCCCGGTAGGCTGTAAGAGCACTGTGCAGAGCGATTTGTTTCGTAGCTTCCAAACAACTGGAAGCAAGATGCTTTGGGGCCCAACTCGCCCTTTGGAAAAAAGCCTGCACTTTGTGCCTTTCAGCTCTAGGTCAATGTAGCACACGCAGAGCAGAAGTTCTACTTCAGCCAGATCAGGCCTGCAAAGAAACTGCGTTTCACAGGCCTTTGTAAGAGATGTTCCCGGTAGGCTGTAAGAGCACTGTGCAGAGAGAGTTGTTTCTTAGCTTCCCAAAGAGCTGGAAGCAAGATGCTTTGGGGCCCAACTCGCCCTTTGGAAAGAAGCCTGCACGTTGTGCCTTTCAGATTTAGGGGCATGTAGCACACCCAAAGCAGAAGTTCTACTTCAGCCAGATCAGGCCTGCAAAGAAACTGCGTTTCACAGGGCTTTGTCAGAGATGTTCCCGGTAGGCTGTAAGAGCACTGTGCAGAGCGAGTGGTTTCTTAGCTTCCCAAAGAGCTGGAAGCAAGATGCTTTGTTGCCCAACTCGCCCTTTGGATACAAGCCTGCACGTTGTGCCTTTCAGCTCTAGGGCAATGTAGCACACGCAGAGCAGAAGTTCTACTTCAGCCAGATCAGGCCTGCAAAGAAACTGCGTTTCACAGGCCTTTGTAAGAGATGTTCCCGGTAGGCTGTACGAGCACTGTGCAGAGCGAGTTGTTTCGTAGCTTCCCAAAGAACTGGAAGCAAGATGCTTTGGGGCCCAACTCGCCCTTTGGAAAAATGCCTGCATGTTGTGCCTTTCAGCTCTAGGTCAATGTAGCACACGCAGAACAGAAGTTCTACTTCAGCCAGATCAGGCCTGCAAAGAAACTGCGTTTAACAGGGCTTTATAAGAGATGTTCCCGGTAGGCTGTAAGAGCACTGTGCAGAGCGAGTTGTTTCTTAGCTTCCCAAAGAGCTGGAAGCAAGATGCATTGAGGCCCAACTCGCCCTTTGGAAAGAAGCCTGCACGTTGTGCCTTTCCGCTGTAGGGCAATGTAGCACACGCAGAGCAGAAGTTCTACTTCAGCCAGATCAGGCCTGCAAAGAAACTGCGTTTCACAGGCCTTTGTAAGCGATGTTCCCGGTAGGCTGTAAGAGCACTGTGCAGAGTGAGTTGTTTCTTAGCTTCCCAAAGAGCTGGAAGCAAGATGCTTTGGGGCCCCACTCGCCCTTTGGAAAGAAGCCTACACGTTGTGCCTTTCAGCTCTAGGGCCGTGTGGCACACCCAGAGCAGAAGTTCTACTTCACCCAGATGAGGCCTGCAAAGAAACTGCGTTTCACAGGCCTTTGTAAGAGATGTTCCCGGTAGGCTGTAAGAGCACTGTGCAGAGCGAGTTGTCTCTTAGCTTCCCAAAGAGCTGGAAGCAAGATGCTTTGGGGCCCAACTCGCCCTTTGGAAAGAAGCCTGCACGTTGTGCCTTTCAGCTCTAGGGCAATGTAGCACACCCAGAGCGGAAGTTCTACTTCAGCCAGATCAGGCCTGCAAGGAAACTGCCTTTCACAGGCATTTGTAAGTGATGTTCTGGTAGCCTGTAAGAGCACTGTGCAGAGCGAGTTGTTTCTTAGCTTCCCAAAGAGCTGGTAGCAAGATGCTTTGGGGCCCAACTCGCCCTTTGGAAAGAACCCTGCACGTTGTGCCTTTCAGCTCTAGGGCAGTGTAGCACACCCAGAGCAGAAGTTCTACTTCAGCCACATAAGGCCTGCAAAGAAACTGCATTTCACAGGCCTTTGTAAGAGATGTTCCCGGTAGGCTGTAAGAGCACTGTGCAGAGCGAGTTGTTTCTTAGCTTCCCAAAGAGCTGGAAGCAAGATGCTTTGGGGCCCAACTCGCCCTTTTGAAAGAAGCCTGCACGTTGTGCCTTTCAGCTCTAGGGCCGTGTAGCACACCCAGAGCAGAAGTTCTACTTCAGCCAGATCAGGCCTGCAAAGAAACTGCGTTTCACAGGCATTTGTAAGAGATGTTCCCGGTAGGCTGTAAGAGCACTGTGCAGAGCGAGTTGTTTCGTAGCTTCCCAATGAACTGGAAGCAAGATGCTTTGGGGCCCAACTCGCCCTTTGGAAACAAGCCTGCACGTTGTGCCTTTCATCTCTAGGTCAATGTAGCACACGCACAGCAGAAGTTCTACTTCAGCCAGATCAGGCCTTCAAAGAATCTGCGTTTCACAGGCCTTTTTAAGAGATGTTCCCGTAGGCTGTAAGAGCACTGTGCAGAGAGAGTTGTTTCTTAGCTTCCCAAAGAGCTGGAAGCAAGATGCTTTTTGGCCAAACTCGCCCTTTGGAAAGAAGCCTGCACATTGTGCCTTTCAGCTCTAGGGCGGTGTAGCACACCCAGAGCAGAAGTTCTACTTCAGCCAGATCAGGCCTGCAAAGAAACTGCGTTTGACAGGCCTTTGTAAAAGATGTTCCCTGTAGGCTGTAAGAGCACTGTGCAGAGCGAGTTGTTTCTTAGAATCCCAAAGATCTGGAAGCAAGATGCTTTGGGGCCCAACTCGCCCTTTGGAAAGAAGCCTGCACGTTGTGCCTTTCACCCCTAGGTCAATGTAGCACACGCAGAGCAGAAGTTCTCCTTCAGCCAGATCAGGCCTGCAAAGAAACTGCGTTTCACAGGCCTTTGTAAGAGATGTTCCCGGGAGGCTGTAAGAGCACTGCGCAGAGCGAGTTGTTTCTTAGCTTCCAAAAGAGCTGGAAGCAAGATGCTTTGGGGCCCAACTCGCCCTTTGGAAAGAAGCCTGCACGTTGTGCCTTTCCGCTATAGCGCAATGTAGCACACGCAGAGCAGAAGTTCTACTTCAGCCAGATCAGGCCTGCAAAGGAACTGCGTTTCACAGGCCGTTGTAAGAGATGTTCCCGGTAGGCTGTAAGAGCACTGTGCAGAGCGAGTTGTTTCTTAGCTTCCCAAAGAGCTGTAAGCAAGTTGCATTGGGGACCAACTCGCCCTTTGGAAAGAAGCCTGCACTTTGTGCCTTTCCGCTCTAGGGCAATGTAGCACACCCAGAGCAGAAGTTCTACTTCAGCCTTATCAGGCCTGCAAGGAAACTGCTTTTCACAGACCTTTGTAAGTGATGTTCTGGTAGTCCGTAAGAGCACTGTGCAGAGCGAGTTGTTTCTTAGCTTCCCAAAGAGCTGGAAGCAAGATGCTTTGGGGCCCAACTCGCCCTTTGGAAAGAAGCCTGCACGTTGTGCCTTTCAGCTCTAGGGCCGTGTGGCACACCCAGAGCAGAAGTTCTACTTCACCCAGATCAGGCCTGCAAAGAAACTGCGTTTCACAGGCATTTGTAAGAGATGTTACCGGTAGGTTCTAAGAGCACTGTGCAGAGCGAGTTGTTTCGTAGCCTCCCAAAGAACTGGAAGCAAGATGCATTGTTGCCCAACTCGCCCTTTGGAAAAATGCCTGCACGTTGTGCCTTTCAGCTCTAGGTAAATGTAGCACACGCAGAACAGAAGTTCTACTTCAGCCAGATCAGGCCTGCAAAGAAACTGCGTTTCACAGGCCTTTGTAAGAGATGTTCCCCGTAGGCTGTAAGAGCACTGTGCAGAGCGAGTTGTTTCTTAGCTTCCCAAAGAGCTGGAAGCAAGATGCTTTGGGGCCCAACTCGCCCTTTGGAAAGAAGCCTACACGTTGTGCCTTTCAGATTTAGGGCCATGTAGCACACCCAGAGCAGAAGTTCTACTTCAGCCAGATCAGGCCTGCAAAGAAACTGCGTTTTACAGGGCTTTGTAAGAGATGTTCCCGGTAGGCTGTAAGAGCACTGTGCAGAGCGAGTTGTTTCTTAGCTTCCCAAAGAGCTGGAAGCAAGATGCTTTGTTGCCCAACTCGCCCTTTGGATACAAGCCTGCACGTTGTGCCTTTCAGCTCCAGGGCAATGTAGCACACGCAGAGCAGAAGTTCTACTTCAGCCAGATCAGGCCTGCAAAGAAACTGCGTTTCACAGGCCTTTGTAAGAGATGTTCCCGGTAGGCTGTAAGAGCACTGTGCAGAGCGAGTTTTTTCGTAGCTTCCCAAAGAACTGGAAGCAAGATGCTTTGGGGACCAACTCGCCCTTTGGAAAAATGCCTGCATGTTGTGCCTTTCAGCTCTAGGTCAATGTAGCACACGCAGAACAGAAGTTCTACTTCAGCCAGATCAGGCCTGCAATGAAACTGCGTTTAACAGGGCTTTGTAAGAGTTGTTCCCGGTAGGCTGTAAGAGCACTGTGCAGAGCGAGTTGTTTCTTAGCTTCCCAAAGAGCTGGAAGCAAGATGCTTTGGGGCCCAACTCGCCCTTTGGAAAGAAGCCTGCACGTTGTGCCTTTCACCTCTAGGGCAATGTAGCACACGCAGAGCAGAAGTTCTACTTCAGCCAGATCAGGCCTGCAAAGAAAATGCGTTTCACAGGCCTTTGTAACAGATATTCCTGGTAGGCTGGAAGAGCACTGTGCAGAGGGAGTTGTTTCTTAGCTTCCCAAAGAGCTGGAAGCAAGATGCATTGGGGCCCAACTCGGCCTTTGGAAAGAAGCCTGCACGTTGTGCCTTTCCGCTCTAGGGCAATGTAGCACACGCAGAGCAGAAGTTCTACTTCAGCCAGATCAGGCCTGCAAAGAAACTGCGTTTCACAGGCCTTTGTAAGCGATGTTCCCGGTAGGCTGTAAGAGCACTGTGCAGAGCGAGTTGTTTCTTAGCTTCCCAAAGAGCTGGAAGCAAGATGCTTTGGGGCCCCACTCGCCCTTTGGAAAGAAGCCTACACGTTGTGCCTTTCAGCTCTAGGGCCGTGTGGCACACCCAGAGCAGAAGTTCTACTTCACCCAGATCAGGCCTGCAAAGAAACTGCGTTTCACAGGCCTTTGTAAGAGATGTTCCCGGTAGGCTGTAAGAGCACTGTGCAGAGCGAGTTGTTTCTTAGCTTCCCAAAGAGCTGGAAGCAAGATGCTTTGGGGCCCAACTCGCCCTTTGGAAAGAAGCCTGCACGTTGTGCCTTTCAGCTCTAGTGCCGTGTAGCACACCCAGAGCAGAAGTTCTACTTCAGCCCGATCAGGCCTGCAAAGAAACTGCGTTTCACAGGCATTTGTAAGAGATGTTCCCGGTAGGCTGTAAGAGCACTGTGCAGAGCGATTTGTTTCGTAGCTTCCAAACAACTGGAAGCAAGATGCTTTGGGGCCCAACTCGCCCTTTGGAAAAAAGCCTGCACTTTGTGCCTTTCAGCTCTAGGTCAATGTAGCACACGCAGAGCAGAAGTTCTACTTCAGCCAGATCAGGCCTGCAAAGAAACTGCGTTTCACAGGCCTTTGTAAGAGATGTTCCCGGTAGGCTGTAAGAGCACTGTGCAGAGAGAGTTGTTTCTTAGCTTCCCAAAGAGCTGGAAGCAAGATGCTTTGGGGCCCAACTCGCCCTTTGGAAAGAAGCCTGCACGTTGTGCCTTTCAGATTTAGGGGCATGTAGCACACCCAGAGCAGAAGTTCTACTTCAGCCAGATCAGGCCTGCAAAGAAACTGCGTTTCACAGGGCTTTGTCAGAGATGTTCCCGGTAGGCTGTAAGAGCACTGTGCAGAGCGAGTTGTTTCTTAGCTTCCCAAAGAGCTGGAAGCAAGATGCTTTGTTGCCCAACTCGCCCTTTGGATACAAGCCTGCACGTTGTGCCTTTCAGCTCCAGGGCAATGTAGCACACGCAGAGCAGAAGTTCTACTTCAGCCAGATCAGGCCTGCAAAGAAACTGCGTTTCACAGGCCTTTGTAAGAGATGTTCCCGGTAGGCTGTAAGAGCACTGTGCAGAGCGAGTTGTTTCGTAGCTTCCCAAAGAACTGGAAGCAAGATGCTTTGGGGACCAACTCGCCCTTTGGAAAAATGCCTGCATGTTGTGCCTTTCAGCTCTAGGTCAATGTAGCACACGCAGAACAGAAGTTCTACTTCAGCCAGATCAGGCCTGCAAAGAAACTGCGTTTAACAGGGCTTTGTAAGAGATGTTCCCGGTAGGCTGTAAGAGCACTGTGCAGAGCGAGTTGTTTCTTAGCTTCCCAAAGAGCTGGTAGCAAGATGCTTTGGGGCCCAACTCGCCCTTTGGAAAGAAGCCTGCACGTTGTGCCTTTCACCTCTAGGGCAATGTAGCACACGCAGAGCAGAAGTTCTACTTCAGCCAGATCAGGCCTGCAAAGAAAATGCGTTTCACAGGCCTTTGTAACAGATATTCCTGGTAGGCTGGAAGAGCACTGTGCAGAGGGAGTTGTTTCTTAGCTTCCCAAAGAGCTGGAAGCAAGATGCATTGGGGCCCAACTCGCCCTTTGGAAAGAAGCCTGCACGTTGTGCCTTTCCGCTCTAGGGCAATGTAGCACACGCAGAGCAGAAGTTCTACTTCAGCCAGATCAGGCCTGCAAAGAAACTGCGTTTCACAGGCCTTTGTAAGCGATGTTCCCGGTAGGCTGTAAGAGCACTGTGCAGAGCGAGTTGTTTCTTAGCTTCCCAAAGAGCTGGAAGCAAGATGCTTTGGGGCCCCACTCGCCCTTTGGAAAGAAGCCTACACGTTGTGCCTTTCAGCTCTAGGGCCGTGTGGCACACCCAGAGCAGAAGTTCTACTTCACCCAGATCAGGCCTGCAAAGAAACTGCGTTTCACAGGCCTTTGTAAGAGATGTTCCCGGTAGGCTGTAAGAGCACTGTGCAGAGCGAGTTGTTTCTTAGCTTCCCAAAGAGCTGGAAGCAAGATGCTTTGGGGCCCAACTCGCCCTTTGGAAAGAAGCCTGCACGTTGTGCCTTTCAGCTCTAGTGCCGTGTAGCACACCCAGAGCAGAAGTTCTACTTCAGCCCGATCAGGCCTGCAAAGAAACTGCGTTTCACAGGCATTTGTAAGAGATGTTCCCGGTAGGCTGTAAGAGCACTGTGCAGAGCGATTTGTTTCGTAGCTTCCAAACAACTGGAAGCAAGATGCTTTGGGGCCCAACTCGCCCTTTGGAAAAAAGCCTGCACTTTGTGCCTTTCAGCTCTAGGTCAATGTAGCACACGCAGAGCAGAAGTTCTACTTCAGCCAGATCAGGCCTGCAAAGAAACTGCGTTTCACAGGCCTTTGTAAGAGATGTTCCCGGTAGGCTGTAAGAGCACTGTGCAGAGAGAGTTGTTTCTTAGCTTCCCAAAGAGCTGGAAGCAAGATGCTTTGGGGCCCAACTCGCCCTTTGGAAAGAAGCCTGCACGTTGTGCCTTTCAGATTTAGGGGCATGTAGCACACCCAAAGCAGAAGTTCTACTTCAGCCAGATCAGGCCTGCAAAGAAACTGCGTTTCACAGGGCTTTGTCAGAGATGTTCCCGGTAGGCTGTAAGAGCACTGTGCAGAGCGAGTGGTTTCTTAGCTTCCCAAAGAGCTGGAAGCAAGATGCTTTGTTGCCCAACTCGCCCTTTGGATACAAGCCTGCACGTTGTGCCTTTCAGCTCTAGGGCAATGTAGCACACGCAGAGCAGAAGTTCTACTTCAGCCAGATCAGGCCTGCAAAGAAACTGCGTTTCACAGGCCTTTGTAAGAGATGTTCCCGGTAGGCTGTACGAGCACTGTGCAGAGCGAGTTGTTTCGTAGCTTCCCAAAGAACTGGAAGCAAGATGCTTTGGGGCCCAACTCGCCCTTTGGAAAAATGCCTGCATGTTGTGCCTTTCAGCTCTAGGTCAATGTAGCACACGCAGAACAGAAGTTCTACTTCAGCCAGATCAGGCCTGCAAAGAAACTGCGTTTAACAGGGCTTTATAAGAGATGTTCCCGGTAGGCTGTAAGAGCACTGTGCAGAGCGAGTTGTTTCTTAGCTTCCCAAAGAGCTGGAAGCAAGATGCATTGAGGCCCAACTCGCCCTTTGGAAAGAAGCCTGCACGTTGTGCCTTTCCGCTGTAGGGCAATGTAGCACACGCAGAGCAGAAGTTCTACTTCAGCCAGATCAGGCCTGCAAAGAAACTGCGTTTCACAGGCCTTTGTAAGCGATGTTCCCGGTAGGCTGTAAGAGCACTGTGCAGAGTGAGTTGTTTCTTAGCTTCCCAAAGAGCTGGAAGCAAGATGCTTTGGGGCCCCACTCGCCCTTTGGAAAGAAGCCTACACGTTGTGCCTTTCAGCTCTAGGGCCGTGTGGCACACCCAGAGCAGAAGTTCTACTTCACCCAGATGAGGCCTGCAAAGAAACTGCGTTTCACAGGCCTTTGTAAGAGATGTTCCCGGTAGGCTGTAAGAGCACTGTGCAGAGCGAGTTGTCTCTTAGCTTCCCAAAGAGCTGGAAGCAAGATGCTTTGGGGCCCAACTCGCCCTTTGGAAAGAAGCCTGCACGTTGTGCCTTTCAGCTCTAGGGCAATGTAGCACACCCAGAGCGGAAGTTCTACTTCAGCCAGATCAGGCCTGCAAGGAAACTGCCTTTCACAGGCATTTGTAAGTGATGTTCTGGTAGCCTGTAAGAGCACTGTGCAGAGCGAGTTGTTTCTTAGCTTCCCAAAGAGCTGGTAGCAAGATGCTTTGGGGCCCAACTCGCCCTTTGGAAAGAACCCTGCACGTTGTGCCTTTCAGCTCTAGGGCAGTGTAGCACACCCAGAGCAGAAGTTCTACTTCAGCCACATAAGGCCTGCAAAGAAACTGCATTTCACAGGCCTTTGTAAGAGATGTTCCCGGTAGGCTGTAAGAGCACTGTGCAGAGCGAGTTGTTTCTTAGCTTCCCAAAGAGCTGGAAGCAAGATGCTTTGGGGCCCAACTCGCCCTTTTGAAAGAAGCCTGCACGTTGTGCCTTTCAGCTCTAGGGCCGTGTAGCACACCCAGAGCAGAAGTTCTACTTCAGCCAGATCAGGCCTGCAAAGAAACTGCGTTTCACAGGCATTTGTAAGAGATGTTCCCGGTAGGCTGTAAGAGCACTGTGCAGAGCGAGTTGTTTCGTAGCTTCCCAATGAACTGGAAGCAAGATGCTTTGGGGCCCAACTCGCCCTTTGGAAACAAGCCTGCACGTTGTGCCTTTCATCTCTAGGTCAATGTAGCACACGCACAGCAGAAGTTCTACTTCAGCCAGATCAGGCCTTCAAAGAATCTGCGTTTCACAGGCCTTTTTAAGAGATGTTCCCGTAGGCTGTAAGAGCACTGTGCAGAGAGAGTTGTTTCTTAGCTTCCCAAAGAGCTGGAAGCAAGATGCTTTTTGGCCAAACTCGCCCTTTGGAAAGAAGCCTGCACATTGTGCCTTTCAGCTCTAGGGCGGTGTAGCACACCCAGAGCAGAAGTTCTACTTCAGCCAGATCAGGCCTGCAAAGAAACTGCGTTTCACAGGCCTTTGTAAAAGATGTTCCCTGTAGGCTGTAAGAGCACTGTGCAGAGCGAGTTGTTTCTTAGAATCCCAAAGATCTGGAAGCAAGATGCTTTGGGGCCCAACTCGCCCTTTGGAAAGAAGCCTGCACGTTGTGCCTTTCACCCCTAGGTCAATGTAGCACACGCAGAGCAGAAGTTCTCCTTCAGCCAGATCAGGCCTGCAAAGAAACTGCGTTTCACAGGCCTTTGTAAGAGATGTTCCCGGGAGGCTGTAAGAGCACTGCGCAGAGCGAGTTGTTTCTTAGCTTCCAAAAGAGCTGGAAGCAAGATGCTTTGGGGCCCAACTCGCCCTTTGGAAAGAAGCCTGCACGTTGTGCCTTTCCGCTATAGCGCAATGTAGCACACGCAGAGCAGAAGTTCTACTTCAGCCAGATCAGGCCTGCAAAGGAACTGCGTTTCACAGGCCTTTGTAAGAGATGTTCCCGGTAGGCTGTAAGAGCACTGTGCAGAGCGAGTTGTTTCTTAGCTTCCCAAAGAGCTGTAAGCAAGTTGCATTGGGGACCAACTCGCCCTTTGGAAAGAAGCCTGCACTTTGTGCCTTTCCGCTCTAGGGCAATGTAGCACACCCAGAGCAGAAGTTCTACTTCAGCCTTATCAGGCCTGCAAGGAAACTGCTTTTCACAGACCTTTGTAAGTGATGTTCTGGTAGTCCGTAAGAGCACTGTGCAGAGCGAGTTGTTTCTTAGCTTCCCAAAGAGCTGGAAGCAAGATGCTTTGGGGCCCAACTCGCCCTTTGGAAAGAAGAATGCACGTTGTGCCTTTCAGCTCTAGGGCAATGTGGCACACCCAGAGCAGAAGTTCTACTTCAGCCAGGTCAGGCCTGCAAAGAAACTGTGTTTCACAGGCCTTTGTAAGCGATGTTCCCGATAGGCTGTAAGAGCACTGTGCAGAGCGAGTTCTTTCTTAGCTTCCCAAAGAGCTGGAAGCAAGATTCTTTGGGGCCCAACTCGCCCTTTGGCAAGAAGCCTGCACGTTGTGCCTTTCCGCTCAAGGGCAATGTAGCACACGCAGAGCAGAAGTTCTACTTCAGCCAGATCAGGCCTGCAAAGAAACTGCGTTTCACAGGCCTTTGTAAGAGATGTTCCCAGTAGGCTGTAAGAGCAGTGTGCAGAGCGACTTGTTTCTTAGCTTCCCAAAGAGCTGGAAGCAAGATGCTTTGGGGCCCAACTCGCCCTTTGGAAAGAAGACTGCACGTTGTGCCTTTCAGCTCTAGGGCAATGTGGCACACCCAGAGCAGAAGTTCTACTTCAGCCAAATCAGGCCTGCAAGGAAACTGCTTTTCACAGGCCTTTGTAAGTGATGTTCTGGTAGGCTGTAAGAGCACTGTGCACAGCGAGTTGTTTCTTAGCTTCCCAAAAAGCTGGTAGCAAGATGCTTTGGGGCCCAACTCGCCCTTTGGAAAGAACCCTGCACGTTGTGCCTTTCAGCTCTAGGGCCGTGTAGCACACCCAGAGCAGAAGTTCTACTTCAGCCAGACCAGGCCTGCAAAGAAACTGCGTTTCACAGGCCTTTGTAAGAGATGTTCCTGGTAGGCTGTAAAAGCACTGTGCAGAGCGAGTTGTTTCGTACCTTCCCAAAGAACTGGAAGCAAGATGCTTTGGGGCCCAACTCGCCCTTTGGAAAGAAGCCTGCACGTTGTGCCTTTCAGCTCTAGGGCAATGTAGCACACCCAGAGAAGAAGTTCTACTTCAGCCAGATCAGGCCTGCAAAGAAACTGCGTTTCACAGGCCTTTGTAAGAGATGTTCCCCGTAGGCTGTAAGAGCACTGTGCAGAGCGAGCTGTTTCTTAGAGTCCCAAAGAGCTGGAAGCAAGATGATTTTTGGCCAAACTCGCCCTTTGGAAAGGAGCCTGCACATTGTGCCTTTCAGCTCTAGGGCGGTGTAGCACACCCAGAGCAGAAGTTCTACTTCAGCCAGATCAGGCCTGCAAAGAAACTTCGTTTCACAGGCCTTTGTAAGAGATGTTCCCGGTAGGCTGTAAGAGCACTGTGCAGAGCGAGTTGTTTCTTAGCTTCCCAAAGAGCTGGAAGCAAGATGCTTTGGGGCCCAACTCGCCCTTTGGAAAGAAGCCTGCACGTTGTGCCTTTCAGTTCTAGGTCAATGTAGCACACGCAGAGCAGAAATTCTGCTTCAGCCAGATCAGGCCTGCCAAGAAACTGCGTTTCACAGGCCTTTGTAAGAGATGTTCCCGGTAGGCTGTAAGAGCACTGTGCAGAGCGAGTTGTTTCTTAGCTTCCCAAAGAGCTGGAAGCAAGATGCTTTGGGGCCGAACTCGCCCTTTGGAAAGAAGCCTGCACGTTGTGCCTCTCCGCTCTAGGGCAATGTAGCACACGCAGAGCAGAAGTTCTACTTCAGCCAGATCAGGCCTGCAAAGAAACTGCGTTTCACAGGCCTTTGTAAGAGATGTTCCCCGTAGGCTGTAAGACCACTGTGCACAGCGACTTGTTTCTTAGCTTCAAAAAAGCTGGAAGCAAGATGCTTTGGGGCCCAACTCGCCCTTTGGAAAGAAGCCTGCACGTTGTGCCTTTCCGCTCTAGGGCAATGTAGCACACGCAGAGCAGAAGTTCTACTTCAGCCAGATCAGGCCTGCAAAGAAACTGCGTTTCACAGGCCTTTGTAAGAGATGTTCCCGGTAGGCTCTAAGAGCACTGTGCACAGCGAGTTGTTTCTTAGCTTCCCAAAGAGCTGGAGGCAAGATGCATTGGGGCCGAACTCGCCCTTTGGAAAGAAGCCTGCACGTTGTGCCTTTCCGCTCTAGGGCAATGTAGCACACGCAGAGCAGAAGTTCTACTTCAGCCAGATCAGGCCTGCAAAGAAACTGCGTTTCACAGGCCTTTGTAAGAGATGTTCCCGGTAGGCTGTAAGAGCACTGTGCAGAACGAGTTGTTTCTTACCTTCCCAAAGAGCTGGAAGCAAGATGCTTTGGGGCCCAACTCGCCCTTTGGAAAGAAGCCTGCACGTTGTGCCTTTCCGCTCTAGGGCAATGTAGCACACCCAGAGCAGAAGTTCTACTTCAGCCAGAGCAGGCCGGCAAGGAAACTGCTTTTCACAGGCCTTTGTATGTGATGTTCTGGTAGGCTGTAAGAGCACTGTGCAGAGCGAGTTGTTTCTTAGCTTCCAAAGAGCTGGTAGCAAGATGCTTTGGGGCCCAACTCGCCCTTTGGAAAGAACCCTGCACGTTGTGCCTTTCAGCTCTAGGGCAGTGTAGCACACCCAGAGCAGAAGTTCTACTTCAGCCAGATCAGGCCTGCAAAGAAACTGCGTTTCACAGGCCTTTGTAAGAGATGTTCCCGGTAGGCTGTAAGAGCACTGTGCAGAGCGAGTTGTGTCTTAGCTTCCCAAAGAGCTGGAAGCAAGATGCTTTGGGGCCCAACTCGCCCTTTGGAAAGAAGCCTGCACGTTGTGCCTTTCAGCTCTAGGGCCGTGTAGCACACCCAGAGCAGAAGTTCTACTTCAGCCAGATCAGGCCTGCAAAGAAACTGCGTTTCACAGGCATTTGTAAGAGATGTTCCCGGTAGGCTGTAAGAGCACTGTGCAGAGCGAGTTGTTTCGTAGCTTCGCAAAGAACTGGAAGCAAGATGCTTTGGGGCCCAACTCGCCCTTTGGAAACAAGCCTGCACGTTGTGCCTTTCAGCTCTAGGTCAATGTAGCACACGCACAGCAGAAGTTCTACTTCAGCCAGATCAGGCCTTCAAAGAATCTGCGTTTCACAGGCCTTTTTAAGAGATGTTCCCGTAGGCTGTAAGAGCACTGTGCAGAGCGAGTTGTTTCTTAGCTTCCCAAAGAGCTGGAAGCAAGATGCTTTTTGGCCAAACTCGCCCTTTGGAAAGAAGCCTGCACATTGTGCCTTTCAGCTCTAGGGCAGTGTAGCACACCCAGAGCAGAAGTGCTACTTCAGCCAGATCAGGCCTGCAAAGAAACTGCGTTTCACAGGCCTTTGTAAGAGATGTTCCCGGGAGGCTGTAAGAGCACTGCGCAGAGCGAGTTGTTTCTTACCTTCCAAAAAAGCTGGAAGCAAGATGCTTTGGGGCCCAACTCGCCCTTTGGAAAGAAGCCTGCACGTTGTGCCTTTCCGCTCTAGGGCAATGTAGCACACGCAGAGCAGAAGTTCTACTTCAGCCAGATCAGGCCTGCAAAAAAACTGCGTTTCACAGGCCGTTGTAAGAGATGTTCCCGGTAGGCTGTAAGAGCACTGTGCAGAGCGATTTGTTTCTTAGCTTCCCAAAGAGCTGTAAGCAAGTTGCATTGGGGACCAACTCGCCCTTTGTAAAGAAGCCTGCACGTTGTACCTTTCCGCTCTAGGGCAATGTAGCACACCCAGAGCCGAAGATCTACTTGAGCCAGATCAGGCCTGCAAGGAAACCACTTTTCACAGGCCTTTGTAAGTGATGTTCCCGGTAGGCTGTAAGAGCACTGTGCAGAGCGAGTTGCTTCTTAGCTTCCCAAAGAGCTGGTAGCAAGATGCTTTGGGGCCCAACTCGCCCTTTGGAAAGAAGCCTGCACGTTGTGCCTTTCAGCTCTAGGGCAGTGTAGCACACCCAGAGCAGAAGTTCTACTTCAGCCAGATCAGGCCTGCAAAGAGACTGCGTTTCACAGGCCTTTGTAAGAGATGTTCCCGGTAGGCTGTAAGAGCACTGTGCAGAGCGATTTGCTTCGTAGCTTCCAAAGAACTGGAAGCAAGATGCTTTGGGGCCCAACTCGCCCTTTGGAAAAAAGACTGCACGTTGTGCCTTTCAGCTCTAGGTCAAGGTAGCACACGCAGAGCAGAAGTTCTACTTCAGCCAGATCAGGCCTGCAAAGAAACTGCGTTTCGCAGGCCTTTGGAAGAGATGTTCCCGGTAGGCTGTAAGAGCACTGTGCAGAGCGAGTTGTTTCTTAGCTTCCCAAAGAGCTGGAAGCAAGATGCTTTGGGGCCCAACTCTCCCTTTGGAAAGAAGCCTGCAGGTTGTGCCTTTCAGCTCTAGGGCCGTGTAGCACACCCAGAGCAGAAGTTCTTCTTCAGCCAGATCAGGCCTGCAAAGAAACTGCGTTTCACAGGCATTTGTAAGAGATGTTCCCGGTAGGCTGTAAGAGCACTGTGCAGAGCGGGTTGTTTCGTAGCTTCCCAAAGAACTGGAAGCAAGATGCTTTGGGGCCCAACTCGCCCTTTGGAAACAAGCCTGCACGTTGTGCCTTTCAGCTCTATGTCAATGTAGCACACGCAGGGCAAAAGTTCTACTTCAGCCAGATCAGGCCTTCAAAGAATCTGCGTTTCACAGGCCTTTGTAAGAGATGTTCCCGGTAGGCTGTAAGAGCACTGTGCAGAGCGAGTTGTTTCTTAGAATCCCAAAGAGCTGGAAGCAAGATGCTTTGGGGCCCAACTCGCCCTTTGGAAAGAAGCCTGCACGTTGTGCCTTTCACCCCTAGGTCAATGTAGCACACGCAGAGCAGAAGTTCTGCTTCAGCCAGATCAGGCCTGCAAAGAAACTGCGTTTCACAGGCCTTTGTAAGAGATGTTCCCAGGAGGCTGTAAGAGCACTGCGCAGAGCGAGTTGTTTCTTAGCTTCCAAAAAAGCTGGAAGCAAGATGCTTTGGGGCCCAACTCGCCCTTTGGAAAGAAGCCTGCACGTTGTGCCTTTCCGCTCTAGGGCAATGTAGCACACGCAGAGCAGAAGTTCTACTTCAGCCAGATCAGGCCTGCAAAGAAACTGCGTTTCACAGGCCGGTGTAAGAGATGTTCCCGGTAGGCTGTAAGAGCACTGTGCAGAGCGATTTGTTTCTTAGCTTCCCAAAGAGCTGTAAGCAAGTTGCATTGGGGACCAACTCGCCCTTTGGAAAGAAGACTGCACGTTGTGCCTTTCCGCTCTAGGGCAATGTAGCACACCCAGAGCCGAGGTTCTACTTCAGCCAGATCAGGCCTGCAAAGAAACTGCGTTTCACAGGCCTTTGTAAGTGATGCTCCCGGTAGGCTGTAAGAGCACTGTGCAGAGCGAGTTGTTTCTTAGCTTCCCAAAGAGCTGGAAGCAAGATGCTTTTGGGCCCAACTCGCCCTTTGGAAAGAAGCCTGCACGTTGTGCCTTTCAGCTCTAGGGCAATGTAGCACACCCAGAGCAGAAGTTCTACTTCAGCCTGATCAGGCCTGCAAGGAAACTGCTTTTCACAGGCCTTTGTAAGTGATGTTCTGGTAGGCTGTAAGAGCACTGTGCACAGCGAGTTCTTTCTTAGCTTCCCAAAAAGCTGGTAGCAAGATGCTTTGGGGCCCAACTCGCCCTTTGGAAAGAACCCTGCACGTTGTGCCTTTCAGCTCTAGGGCCGTGTAGCACACCCAGAGCAGAAGCTCTACTTCAGCCAGACCAGGCCTGCAAAGAAACTGCGTTTCACAGGCCTTTGTAAGAGATGTTCCTGGTAGGCTGTAAAAGCACTGTGCAGAGCGAGTTGTTTCGTAGCTTCCCAAAGAACTGGAAGCAAGATGCTTTGGGGCCCAACTCGCCCTTTGGAAAGAAGCCTGCACGTTGTGCCTTTCAGCTCTAGGGCAATGTAGCACACCCAGAGAAGAAGTTCTACTTCAGCCAGATCAGGCCTGCAAAGAAACTGCGTTTCACAGGCCTTTGTAAGAGATGTTCCCCGTAGGCTGTAAGAGCACTGTGCAGAGCGAGCTGTTTCTTAGAGTCCCAAAGAGCTGGAAGCAAGATGCTTTTTGGCCAAACTCGCCCTTTGGAAAGGAGCCTGCACATTGTGCCTTTCAGCTCTAGGGCGGTGTAGCACACCCAGAGCAGAAGTTCTACTTCAGCCAGATCAGGCCTGCAAAGAAACTTCGTTTCACAGGCCTTTGTAAGAGATGTTCCCGGTAAGCTGTAAGAGCACTGTGCAGAGCGAGTTGTTTCTTAGCTTCCCAAAGAGCTGGAAGCAAGATGCTTTGGGGCCCAACTCGCCCTTTGGAAAGAAGCCTGCACGTTGTGCCTTTCAGTTCTAGGTCAATGTAGCACACGCAGAGCAGAAGTTCTGCTTCAGCCAGATCAGGACTGCCAAGAAACTGCGTTTCACAGGCCTTTGTAAGAGATGTTCCCGGTAGGCTCTAAGAGCACTGTGCAGAGCGAGTTGTTTCTTAGCTTCCCAAAGAGCTGGAAGCAAGATGCATTGGGGCCGAACTCGCCCTTTGGAAAGAAGCCTGCACGTTGTGCCTTTCCGCTCTAGGGCAATGTAGCACACGCAGAGCAGAAGTTCTACTTCAGCCAGATCAGGCCTGCAAAGAAACTGCGTTTCACAGGCCTTTGTAAGAGATGTTCCCGGTAGGCTGTAAGAGCACTGTGCAGAACGAGTTGTTTCTTACCTTCCCAAAGAGCTGGAAGCAAGATGCTTTGGGGCCCAACTCGCCCTTTGGAAAGAAGCCTGCACGTTGTGCCTTTCCGCTCTAGGGCAATGTAGCACACCCAGAGAAGAAGTTCTACTTCAGCCAGATCAGGCCGGCAAGGAAACTGCTTTTCACAGGCCTTTGTAAGTGATGTTCTGGTAGGCTGTAAGAGCACTGTGCAGAGCGAGTTGTTTCTTAGCTTCCAAAGAGCTGGTAGCAAGATGCTTTGGGGCCCAACTCGCCCTTTGGAAAGAACCCTGCACGTTGTGCCTTTCAGCTCTAGGGCAATGTGGCACACCCAGAGCAGAAGTTCTACTTCAGCCAGACTAGGCCTGCAAAGAAACTGCGTTTCACAGGCCTTTGTAAGAGATGTTCCTGGTAGGCTGTAAGAGCACTGTGCAGAGCGAGTTGTTTCGTAGCTTCACAAAGAACTGGAAGCAAGATGCTTTGGGGCCCAACTCGCCCTTTGGAAAGAAGCCTGCACGTTGTGCCTTTCCGCTCTAGGGCAATGTAGCACACCCAGAGCAGAAGTTCTACTTCAGCCAGATCAGGCCTGCAAAGAAACTGCGTTTCACAGGCCTTTGTAAGAGATGTTCCCCGTAGGCTGTAAGAGCACTGTGCAGAGCGAGCTGTTTCTTAGAGTCCCAAAGAGCTGGAAGCAAGATGCTTTTTGGCCAAACTCGCCCTTTAGAAAGGAGCCTGCACATTGTGCCTTTCAGCTCTAGGGCGGTGTAGCACACCCAGAGCAGAAGTTCTACTTCAGCCACATCAGGCCTGCAAAGAAACTTCGTTTCACAGGCCTTTGTAAGAGATGTTCCCGGTAGGCTGTAAGAGCACTGTGCAGAGCGAGTTGTTTCTTAGCTTCCCAAAGAGCTGGAAGCAAGATGCTTTGGGGCCCAACTCGCCCTTTGGAAAGAAGCCTGCACGTTGTGCCTTTCAGCTCTAGGTCAATGTAGCACACGCAGAGCAGAAGTTCTGCTTCAGCCAGATCAGGCCTGCCAAGAAACTGCGTTTCACAGGCCTTTGTAAGAGATGTTCCCGGTAGGCTGTAAGAGCACTGTGCAGAGCGAGTTGTTTCTTAGCTTCCCACAGAGCTGGAAGCAAGATGCTTTGGGGCCGAACTCGCCCTTTGGAAAGAAGCCTGCACGTTGTGCCTCTCCGCTCTAGGGCAATGTAGCACACGCAGAGCAGAAGTTCTACTTCAGCCAGATCAGGCCTGCAAAGAAACTGCGTTTCACAGGCCTTTGTAAGAGATGTTCCCGGTAGGCTGTAAGACCACTGTGCAGAGCGAGTTGTTTCTTAGCTTCAAAAAAGCTGGAAGCAAGATGCTTTGGGGCCCAACTCGCCCTTTGGAAAGAAGCCTGCACGTTGTGCCTTTCCGCTCTAGGGCAATGTAGCACACGCAGAGCAGAAGTTCTACTTCAGCCAGATCAGGCCTGCAAAGAAACTGCGTTTCACAGGCCTTTGTAAGAGATGTTCCCGGTAGGCTGTAAGAGCACTGTGCAGAGCGAGTTGTTTCTTAGCTTCCCAAAGAGCTGGAAGCAAGATGCATTGGGGCCCAACTCGCCCTTTGGAAAGAAGCCTGCACGTTGTGCCTTTCAGCTCTAGGGCCGTGTAGCACACCCAGAGCAGAAGTTCTACTTCAGCCAGATCAGGCCTGCAAAGAAACTGCGTTTCACAGGCCTTTGTAAGTGATGCTCCCGGTAGGCTGTAAGAGCACTGTGCAGAGCGAGTTGTTTCTTAGCTTCCCAAAGAGCTGGAAGCAAGATGCTTTTGGGCCCAACTCGCCCTTTGGAAAGAAGCCTGCACGTTGTGCCTTTCAGCTCTAGGGCAAGGTAGCACACCCAGAGCAGAAGTTCTACTTCAGCCTGATCAGGCCTGCAAGGAAACTGCTTTTCACAGGCCTTTGTAAGTGATGTTCTGGTAGGCCGTAAGAGCACTGTGCAGAGCGAGTTGTTTCTTAGCTTCCCAAAGAGCTGGTAGCATGATGCGTTGGGGCCCAACTCGCCCCTTGGAAAGAAGCCTGCGCGTTGTGACTTTTTGCTCTAGGGCAGTGTAGCACACCCAGAGCAGAAGTTCTAGTTCAGCCAGATCAGGCCTGCAAAGAAACTGCGTTTCACAGGCCTTTGTAAGAGATGTTCCCGGTAGGCTGTAAGAGCACTGTGCAGAGCGAGTTGTTTCTTAGCTTCCCAAAGAGCTGGAAGCAAGATGCTTTGGGGCCCAACTCGCCCTTTGGAAAGAAGCCTGCACGTTGTGCCTTTCCGCTGAAGGGCAATGTAGAACACGCAGAGCAGAAGTTCTACTTCAGCCAGATCAGGCCTGCAAAGAAACTGCGTTTCACAGGCCTTTGTAAGAGATGTTCCCAGTAGGCTGTAAGAGCACTGTGCAGAGCGAGTTGTTTCTTAGCTTCCCAAAGAGCTGGAAGCAAGATGCTTTGGGGCCCAACTCGCCCTTTGGAAAGAAGCCTGCACATTGTGCCTTTCAGCTCTAGGGCAATGTAGCACACCCAGAGCAGAAGTTCTACTTCAGCCAGATCAGGCCTGCAAGGAAACTGCTTTTCACAGGCCTTTGTAAGTGATGTTCTGGTAGGCTGTAAGAGCAGTGTGCAGAGCGAGTTGTTTCTTAGCTTCCCAAAGAGCTGGTATCAAGATGCTTTGGGGCCCAACTCGCCCTTTGGAAAGAACCCTGCACGTTGTGCCTTTCAGCTCTAGGGCAGTGTAGCACACCCAGAGCAGAAGTTCTACTTCAGCCAGATCAGGCCTGCAAAGAAACTGCGTTTCACAGGCATTTGTAAGAGATGTTCCCGGTAGGCTGTAAGAGCACTGTGCAGAGCGAGTTGTTTCGTAGCTTCCCAAAGAACTGGAAGCAAGATGCTTTGGGGCCCAACTCGCCCTTTGGAAACAAGCCTGCACGTTGTGCCTTTCATCTCTAGGTCAATGTAGCACACGCACAGCAGAAGTTCTACTTCAGCCAGATCAGGCCTTCAAAGAATCTGCGTTTCACAGGCCTTTTTAAGAGATGTTCCCGTAGGCTGTAAGAGCACTGTGCAGAGCGAGTTGTTTCTTAGCTTCCCAAAGAGCTGGAAGCAAGATGCTTTTTGGCCAAACTCGCCCTTTTGAAAGAAGCCTGCACATTGTGCCTTTCAGCTCTAGGGCGGTGTAGCACACCCAGAGCAGAAGTTCTACTTCAGCCAGATCAGGCCTGCAAAGAAACTGCGTTTCACAGGCCTTTGTAAGAGATGTTCCCGGTAGGCTGTAAGACCACTGTGCAGAGCGAGTTGTTTCTTAGCTTCAAAAAAGATGGAAGCAAGATGCTTTGGGGCCCAACTCGCCCTTTGGAAAGAAGCCTGCATGTTGTGCCTTTCCGCTCTAGGGCAATGTAGCACACGCAGAGCAGAAGTTCTACTTCAGCCAGATCAGGCCTGCAAAGAAACTGCGTTTCACAGGCCTTTGTAAGAGATGTTCCCGGTAGGCTGTAAGAGCACTGTGCAGAGCGAGTTGTTTCTTAGCTTCCCAAAGAGCTGGAAGCAAGATGCATTGGGGCCCAACTCGCCCTTTGGAAAGAAGCCTGCACGTTGTGCCTTTCAGCTCTAGGGCCGTGTAGCACACCCAGAGCAGAAGTTCTACTTCAGCCAGATCAGGCCTGCAAAGAAACTGCGTTTCACAGGCATTTGTAAGTGATGCTCCCTGTAGGCTGTAAGAGCACTGTGCAGAGCGATTTGTTTCTTAGAATTCCAAAGAGCTGGAAGCAAGATGCTTTGGGGCCCAACTCGCCCTTTGGAAAGAAGCCTGCACGTTGTGCCTTTCACCCCTAGGTCAATGTAGCACACACAGAGCAGAAGTTCTCCTTCAGCCAGATCAGGCCTGCAAAGAAACTGCGTTTCACAGGCCTTTGTAAGAGATGTTCCCGGGAGGCTGTAAGAGCACTGCGCAGAGCGAGTTGTTTCTTAGCTTCCAAAAAAGCTGGAAGCAAGATGCTTTGGGGCCCAACTCGCCCTTTGGAAAGAAGCCTGCACGTTGTGCCTTTCCGCTCTAGCGCAATGTAGCACACGCAGAGCAGAAGTTCTACTTCAGCCAGATCAGGCCTGCAAAGAAACTGCGTTTCACAGGCCGTTGTAAGAGATGTTCCCGGTAGGCTGTAAGAGCACTGTGCAGAGCGAGTTGTTTCTTAGCTTCCCAAAGAGCTGTAAGCAAGTTGCATTGGGGACCAACTCGCCCTTTGGAAAGAAGCCTGCACGTTGTGCCTTTCCGCTCTAGGGCAATGTAGCACACCCAGAGCCGAAGTTCTACTTCAGCCAGATCAGGCCTGCAAGGAAACTGCGTTTCACAGGTCTTTGTAAGTGATGTTCTTGTAGGCTGTAAGAGCACTGTGCAGAGCGAGTTGTTTCTTAGCTTCCCAAAGAGCTGGAAGCAAGATGCTTTGGGGCCCAACTCGCCCTTTGGAAAGAAGCCTGCACTTTGTGCCTTTCAGCTCTAGGGCAATGTAGCACACCCAGAGCAGAAGTTCTACTTCAGCCAGATCAGGCCTGCAAGGAGACTGCTTTTCACAGGCCTTTGTAAGTGATGTTCTGGTAGGCTGTAAGAGCACTGTGCAGAGCGTGTTGTTTCTTAGCTTCCCAAAGAGCTGGAAGCAAGATGCTTTGGGGCCCAACTCGCCCTTTGGAAAGAAGCCTGCACGTTGTGCTTTTCCGCTCTAGGGCAATGTAGCACACCCAGAGCAGAAGTTCTACTTCAGCCAGATCAGGCCTGCAAAGAAACTGCGTTTCACAGGCCTTTGTAAGTGATGCTCCCGGTAGGCTGTAAGAGCACTGTGCAGAGCGAGTTGTTTCTAAGCTTCCCAAAGAGCTGGAAGCAAGATGCTTTTGGGCCCAACTCGCCCTTTGGAAAGAAGCCTGCACGTTGTGCCTTTCAGCTCTAGGGCAATGTAGCACACCCAGAGCAGAAGTTCTACTTCAGCCTGATCAGGCCTGCAAGGAAACTGCTTTTCACAGGCCTTTGTAAGTGATGTTCTGGTAGGCCGTAAGAGCACTGTGCAGAGCGAGTTGTTTCTTAGCTTCCGAAAGAGCTGGAAGCAAGATGCTTTGGGGCCCAACTCGCCCTTTGGAAAGAAGACTGCACGTTGTGCCTTTCAGCTCTAGGGCAATGTGGCACACCCAGAGCAGAAGTTCTACTTCAGCCAGACCAGGCCTGCAAACAAACTGTGTTTCACAGGCCTTTGTAAGAGATGTTCCTGGTAGGCTGTAAAAGCACTGTGCAGAGCGAGTTGTTTCGTAGCTTCCCAAAGAACTGGAAGCAAGATGCTTTGGGGCCCAACTCGCCCTTTGGAAAGCAGCCTGCACGTTGTGCCTTTCCGCTCTAGGGCAATGTAGCACACCCAGAGCAGAAGTTCTACTTCAGCCAGATCAGGCCTGCAAAGAAACTGCGTTTCACAGGCCTTTGTAAGAGATGTTCCCCGTAGGCTGTAAGAGCACTGTGCAGAGCGAGCTGTTTCGTAGAGTCCCAAAGAGCTGGAAGCAAGATGCTTTTTGGCCAAACTCGCCCTTTAGAAAGGAGCCTGCACATTGTGCCTTTCAGCTCTAGGGCGGTGTAGCACACCCAGAGCAGAAGTTCTACTTCAGCCACATCAGGCCTGCAAAGAAACTTCGTTTCACAGGCCTTTGTAAGAGATGTTCCCGGTAGGCTGTAAGAGCACTGTGCAGAGCGAGTTGTTTCTTAGCTTCCCAAAGAGCTGGAAGCAAGATGCTTTGGGGCCCAACTCGCCCTTTGGAAAGAAGCCTGCACGTTGTGCCTTTCAGCTCTAGGTCAATGTAGCACACGCAGAGCAGAAGTTCTGCTTCAGCCAGATCAGGCCTGCCAAGAAACTGCGTTTCACAGGCCTTTGTAAGAGATGTTCCCGGTAGGCTGTAAGAGCACTGTGCAGAGCGAGTTGTTTCTTAGCTTCCCAAAGAGCTGGAAGCAAGATGCTTTGGGGCCGAACTCGCCCTTTGGAAAGAAGCCTGCACGTTGTGCCTCTCCGCTCTAGGGCAATGTAGCACACGCAGAGCAGAAGTTCTACTTCAGCCAGATCAGGCCTGCAAAGAAACTGCGTTTCACAGGCCTTTGTAAGAGATGTTCCCCGTAGGCTGTAAGACCACTGTGCAGAGCGAGTTGTTTCTTAGCTTCAAAAAAGCTGGAAGCAAGATGCTTTGGGGCCCAACTCGCCCTTTGGAAAGAAGCCTGCACGTTGTGCCTTTCCGCTCTAGGGCAATGTAGCACACGCAGAGCAGAAGTTCTACTTCATCCAGATCAGGCCTGCAAAGAAACTGCGTTTCACAGGCCTTTGTAAGAGATGTTCCCGGTAGGCTGTAAGAGCACTGTGCAGAGCGAGTTGTTTCTTAGCTTCCCAAAGAGCTGGAAGCAAGATGCATTGGGGCCCAACTCGCCCTTTGGAAAGAAGCCTGCACGTTGTGCCTTTCAGCTCTAGGGCCGTGTAGCACACCCAGAGCAGAAGTTCTACTTCACCCAGATCAGGCCTGCAAAGAAACTGCGTTTCACAGGCATTTGTAAGAGATGTTCCCGGTAGGCTGTAAGAGCACTGTGCAGAGCGAGTTGTTTCGTAGCTTCGCAAAGAACTGGAAGCAAGATGCTTTGGGGCCCAACTCGCCCTTTGGAAACAAGCCTGCACGTTGTACCTTTCAGCTCTAGGTCAATGTAGCACACGCACAGCAGAAGTTCTACTTCAGCCAGATCAGGCCTGCAAAGAATCTGCGTTTCACAGGCCTTTTTAAGAGATGTTCCCGTAGGCTGTAAGAGCACTGTGCAGAGCGAGTTGTTTCTTAGCTTCCCAAAGAGCTGGAAGCAAGATGCTTTGGGGCCCAACTAGCCCTTTGGAAAAAAGACTGCACGTTGTGCCTTTCAGCTCTAGGTCAAGGTAGCACACGCAGAGCAGAAGTTCTACTTCAGCCAGATCAGGCCTGCAAAGAAACTGCGTTTCGCAGGCCTTTGGAAGAGATGTTCCCGGTAGGCTGTAAGAGCACTGTGCAGAGCGAGTTGTTTCTTAGCTTCCCAAAGAGCTGGAAGCAAGATGCTTTGGGGCCCAACTCTCCCTTTGGAAAGAAGCCTGCAGGTTGTGCCCTTCAGCTCTAGGGCCGTGTAGCACACCCAGAGCAGAAGTTCTTCTTCAGCCAGATCAGGCCTGCAAAGAAACTGCGTTTCACAGGCATTTGTAAGAGATGTTCCCGGTAGGCTGTAAGAGCCCTGTGCAGAGCGAGTTGTTTCGTAGCTTCCCAAAGAACTGGAAGCAAGATGCTTTGGGGCCCAACTCGCCCTTTGCAAAGAAGCCTGCACGTTGTGCCTTTCAGCTCTATGTCAACGTAGCACACGCAGGGCAGAAGTTCTACTTCAGCCAGATCAGGCCTTCAAAGAATCTGCGTTTCACAGGCCTTTGTAAGAGATGTTCCCGGTAGGCTGTAAGAGCACTGTGCAGAGCGAGTTGTTTCTTAGAATCCCAAAGAGCTGGAAGCAAGATGCTTTGGGGCCCAACTCGCCCTTTGGAAAGAAGCCTGCACGTTGTGCCTTTCACCCCTAGGTCAATGTAGCACACGCAGAGCAGAAGTTCTTCTTCAGCCAGATCAGGCCTGCAAAGAAACTGCGTTTCACAGGCCTTTGTAAGAGATGTTCCCAGGAGGCTGTAAGAGCACTGCGCAGAGCGAGTTGTTTCTTAGCTTCCAAAAAAGCTGGAAGCAAGATGCTTTGGGGCCCAACTCACCCTTTGGAAAGAAGCCTGCACGTTGTGCCTTTCCGCTCTAGGGCAATGTAGCACACGCAGAGCAGAAGTTCTACTTCAGCCAGATCAGGCCTGCAAAGAAACTGCGTTTCACAGGCCGGTGTAAGAGATGTTCCCGGTAGGCTGTAAGAGCACTGTGCAGAGCGATTTGTTTCTTAGCTTCCCAAAGAGCTGTAAGCAAGTTGCATTGGGGACCAACTCGCCCTTTGGAAAGAAGCCTGCACGTTGTGCCTTTCCGCTCTAGGGCAATGTAGCACACCCAGAGCCAAAGTTCTACTTCAGCCAGATCAGGCCTGCAAGGAAACTGCTTTTCACAGGCCTTTGTAAGTGATGTTCTTGTAGGCTGTAAGAGCACTGTGCAGAGCGAGTGGTTTCTTAGCTTCCCAAAGAGCTGGAAGCAAGATGCTTTGGGGCCCAACTCGCCCTTTGGAAAGAAGCCTGCACGTTGTGCCTTTCAGCTCTAGGTCAATGTAGCACACGCAGAGCAGAAGTTCTGCTTCAGCCAGATCAGGCCTGCATAGAAACTGCGTTTCACAGTCCTTTGTAAGAGATGTTCCCGGTAGGCTGTAAGAGCACTGTGCAGAGCGAGTTGTTTCTTAGCTTCCCAAAGAGCTGGAAGCAAGATGATTTGGGGCAGAACTCGCCCTTTGGAAAGAAGCCTGCACGTTGTGCCTTTCAGCTCTAGGGCAATGTAGCACACGCTGAGCAGAAGTTCTACTTCAGCCAGATCAGGCCTGCAAAGAAACTGCATTTCACAGGCCTTTGTAAGTGATGCTCCCTGTAGGCTGTAAGAGCACTGTGCAGAGCGAGTTGTTTCTTAGCTTCCCAAAGAGCTGGAAGCAAGATGCTTTTGGGCCCAACTCGCCCTTTGGAAAGAAGCCTACACGTTGTGCCTTTCAGCTCTAGGGCCGTGTGGCACACCCAGAGCAGAAGTTCTACTTCACCCAGATCAGGCCTGCAAAGAAACTGCGTTTCACAGGCCTTTGTAAGAGATGTTCCCGGTAGGCTGTAAGAGCACTGTGCAGAGCGAGTTGATTCGTAGCTTCCCAAAGAACTGGAAGCAAGATGCTTTGGGGCCCAACTTGCCCTTTGGAAAAATGCCTGCATGTTTTGCCTTTCAGCTCTAGGTCAATGTAGCACACGCAGAACAGAAGTTCTACTTCTGCCAGATCAGGCCTGCAAAGAAACTGCGTTTAACAGGGCTTTGTAAGAGATGTTCCCGGTAGGCTGTAAGAGCACTGTGCAGAGCGAGTTGTTTCTTAGCTTCCCAAAGAGCTGGAAACAAGATGCTTTGGGGCCCAACTCGCCCTTTGGAAAGAAGCCTGCACGTTGTGCCTTTCAGCTCTAGGGCCGTGTGGCACACCAAGAGCAGAAGTTCTACTTCACCCAGATCAGGCCTGCAAAGAAACTGCGTTTCACAGGCATTTGTAAGAGATGTTCCCGGTAGGCTGTAAAAGCACTGTGCAGAGCGAGTTGTTTCGTAGCTTCCCAAAGAACTGGAAGCAAGATGCTTTGGGGCCCAACTCGCCCTTTGGAAAAATGCCTGCACATTGTGCCTTTCGGCTCTAGGTCAATGTAGCACACGCAGAACAGAAGTTCTACTTCAGCCAGATCAGGCTTGCAAAGAAACTGGGTTTAACAGGGCTTGGTAAGAGATGTTCCCGGTAGGCTGTAAGAGCACTGTGCAGAGCGAGTTGTTTCTTATCTTCCCAAAGAGCTGGAAGCAAGATGCTTTGTTGCCCAACTCGCCCTTTGGATACAAGCCTGCACGTTGTGCCTTTCAGCTCTAGGGCAATGTAGCACAAGCAGAGCAGAAGTTCTACTTCAGCCAGATCAGGCCTGCAAAGAAAATGCGTTTCACAGGCCTTTGTAACAGATGTTCCTGGTAGGCTGTAAGAGCACTGTGCAGAGCGAGTTGTTTCTCAGCTTCCCAAAGAGCTGGTAGCAAGATGCTTTCTGGCCCAACTCGACCTTTGGAAAGAACCCTGCACGTTGTGCCTTTCGGCTCTAGGGCAGTGTAGCACACCAGGAGCAGAAGTTCTACTTCAGCCAGATCAGGCCTGCAAAGAAACTGCGTTTCACAGGCCTTTGTAAGAGATGTTCCCGGTAGGCTGTAAGAGCACTGTGCAGAGCGAGTTGTTTCTTAGCTTCCCAAAGAACTGGAAGCAAGATGCTTTGGGGCCCAACTCGCCCTTTGGAAAGAAGCCTGCACGTTGTGCCTTTCAGCTCTAGGGCCGTGTGGCACACCCAGAGCAGAAGTTCTACTTCAGCCAGATCAGGCCTGCAAAGAAACTGCGTTTCACAGGCATTTGTAAGAGATGTTACCGGTAGGTTCTAAGAGCACTGTGCAGAGCGAGTTGTTTCGTAGCCTCCCAAAGAACTGGAAGCAAGATGCATTGTTGCCCAACTCGCCCTTTGTAAAAATGCCTGCACGTTGTGCCTTTCAGCTCTAGGTAAATGTAGCACACGCAGAACAGAAGTTCTACTTCAGCCAGATCAGGCCTGCAAAGAAACTGCGTTTCACAGGCCTTTGTAAGAGATGTTCCCCGTAGGCTGTAAGAGCACTGTGCAGAGCGAGTTGTTTCTTAGCTTCCCAAAGAGCTGGAAGCAAGATGCTTTGGGGCCCAACTCGCCCTTTGGAAAGAAGCCTACACGTTGTGCCTTTCAGATTTAGGGCCATGTAGCACACCCAGAGCAGAAGTTCTACTTCAGCCAGATCAGGCCTGCAAAGAAACTGCGTTTTACAGGGCTTTGTAAGAGATGTTCCCGGTAGGCTGTAAGAGCACTGTGCAGAGCGAGTTGTTTCTTAGCTTCCCAAAGAGCTGGAAGCAAGATGCTTTGTTGCCCAACTCGCCCTTTGGATACAAGCCTGCACGTTGTGCCTTTCAGCTCCAGGGCAATGTAGCACACGCAGAGCAGAAGTTCTACTTCAGCCAGATCAGGCCTGCAAAGAAACTGCGTTTCACAGGCCTTTGTAAGAGATGTTCCCGGTAGGCTGTAAGAGCACTGTGCAGAGCGAGTTTTTTCGTAGCTTCCCAAAGAACTGGAAGCAAGATGCTTTGGGGACCAACTCGCCCTTTGGAAAAATGCCTGCATGTTGTGCCTTTCAGCTCTAGGTCAATGTAGCACACGCAGAACAGAAGTTCTACTTCAGCCAGATCAGGCCTGCAAAGAAACTGCGTTTAACAGGGCTTTGTAAGAGATGTTCCCGGTAGGCTGTAAGAGCACTGTGCAGAGCGAGTTGTTTCTTAGCTTCCCAAAGAGCTGGAAGCAAGATGCTTTGGGGCCCAACTCGCCCTTTGGAAAGAAGCCTGCACGTTGTGCCTTTCACCTCTAGGGCAATGTAGCACACGCAGAGCAGAAGTTCTACTTCAGCCAGATCAGGCCTGCAAAGAAAATGCGTTTCACAGGCCTTTGTAAGAGATGTTCCCGGTAGGCTGTAAGAGCACTGTGCAGAGCGAGTTGTTTCTTAGCTTCCCAAAGAGCTGGAAGCAAGATGCTTTGGGGCCCAACTCGCCCTTTGGAAAGAAGCCTGCACGTTGTGCCTTTCAGCTCTAGTGCCGTGTAGCACACCCAGAGCAGAAGTTCTACTTCAGCCCGATCAGGCCTGCAAAGAAACTGCGTTTCACAGGCATTTGTAAGAGATGTTCCCGGTAGGCTGTAAGAGCACTGTGCAGAGCGATTTGTTTCGTAGCTTCCAAACAACTGGAAGCAAGATGCTTTGGGGCCCAACTCGCCCTTTGGAAAAAAGCCTGCACTTTGTGCCTTTCAGCTCTAGGTCAATGTAGCACACGCAGAGCAGAAGTTCTACTTCAGCCAGATCAGGCCTGCAAAGAAACTGCGTTTCACAGGCCTTTGTAAGAGATGTTCCCGGTAGGCTGTAAGAGCACTGTGCAGAGAGAGTTGTTTCTTAGCTTCCCAAAGAGCTGGAAGCAAGATGCTTTGGGGCCCAACTCGCCCTTTGGAAAGAAGCCTGCACGTTGTGCCTTTCAGATTTAGGGGCATGTAGCACACCCAGAGCAGAAGTTCTACTTCAGCCAGATCAGGCCTGCAAAGAAACTGCGTTTCACAGGGCTTTGTCAGAGATGTTCCCGGTACGCTGTAAGAGCACTGTGCAGAGCGAGTGGTTTCTTAGCTTCCCAAAGAGCTGGAAGCAAGATGCTTTGTTGCCCAACTCGCCCTTTGGATACAAGCCTGCACGTTGTGCCTTTCAGCTCCAGGGCAATGTAGCACACGCAGAGCAGAAGTTCTACTTCAGCCAGATCAGGCCTGCAAAGAAACTGCGTTTCACAGGCCTTTGTAAGAGATGTTCCCAGTAGGCTGTAAGAGCACTGTGCAGAGCGAGTTGTTTCGTAGCTTCCCAAAGAACTGGAAGCAAGATGCTTTGGGGACCAACTCGCCCTTTGGAAAAATGCCTGCATGTTGTGCCTTTCAGCTCTAGGTCAATGTAGCACACGCAGAACAGAAGTTCTACTTCAGCCAGATCAGGCCTGCAAAGAAACTGCGTTTAACAGGGCTTTGTAAGAGATGTTCCCGGTAGGCTCTAAGAGCACTGTGCAGAGCGAGTTGTTTCTTAGCTTCCCAAAGAGCTGGTAGCAAGATGCTTTGGGGCCCAACTCGCCCTTTGGAAAGAAGCCTGCACGTTGTGCCTTTCACCTCTAGGGCAATGTAGCACACGCAGAGCAGAAGTTCTACTTCAGCCAGATCAGGCCTGCAAAGAAAATGCGTTTCACAGGCCTTTGTAACAGATATTCCTGGTAGGCTGGAAGAGCACTGTGCAGAGGGAGTTGTTTCTTAGCTTCCCAAAGAGCTGGAAGCAAGATGCATTGGGGCCCAACTCGCCCTTTGGAAAGAAGCCTGCACGTTGTGCCTTTCCGCTCTAGGGCAATGTAGCACACGCAGAGCAGAAGTTCTACTTCAGCCAGATCAGGCCTGCAAAGAAACTGCGTTTCACAGGCCTTTGTAAGCGATGTTCCCGGTAGGCTGTAAGAGCACTGTGCAGAGCGAGTTGTTTCTTAGCTTCCCAAAGAGCTGGAAGCAAGATGCTTTGGGGCCCCACTCGCCCTTTGGAAAGAAGCCTACACGTTGTGCCTTTCAGCTCTAGGGCCGTGTGGCACACACAGAGCAGAAGTTCTACTTCACCCAGATCAGGCCTGCAAAGAAACTGCGTTTCACAGGCCTTTGTAAGAGATGTTCCCGGTAGGCTGTAAGAGCACTGTGCAGAGCGAGTTGTTTCTTAGCTTCCCAAAGAGCTGGAAGCAAGATGCTTTGGGGCCCAACTCGCCCTTTGGAAAGAAGCCTGCACGTTGTGCCCTTCAGCTCTAGTGCCGTGTAGCACACCCAGAGCAGAAGTTCTACTTCAGCCCGATCAGGCCTGCAAAGAAACTGCGTTTCACAGGCATTTGTAAGAGATGTTCCCGGTAGGCTGTAAGAGCACTGTGCAGAGCGATTTGTTTCGTAGCTTCCAAACAACTGGAAGCAAGATGCTTTGGGGCCCAACTCGCCCTTTGGAAAAAAGCCTGCACTTTGTGCCTTTCAGCTCTAGGTCAATGTAGCACACGCAGAGCAGAAGTTCTACTTCAGCCAGATCAGGCCTGCAAAGAAACTGCGTTTCACAGGCCTTTGTAAGAGATGTTCCCGGTAGGCTGTAAGAGCACTGTGCAGAGAGAGTTGTTTCTTAGCTTCCCAAAGAGCTGGAAGCAAGATGCTTTGGGGCCCAACTCGCCCTTTGGAAAGAAGCCTGCACGTTGTGCCTTTCAGATTTAGGGGCATGTAGCACACCCAGAGCAGAAGTTCTACTTCAGCCAGATCAGGCCTGCAAAGAAACTGCGTTTCACAGGGCTTTGTCAGAGATGTTCCCGGTAGGCTGTAAGAGCACTGTGCAGAGCGAGTGGTTTCTTAGCTTCCCAAAGAGCTGGAAGCAAGATGCTTTGTTGCCCAACTCGCCCTTTGGATACAAGCCTGCACGTTGTGCCTTTCAGCTCTAGGGCAGTGTAGCACACCCAGAGCAGAAGTTCTACTTCAGCCACATAAGGCCTGCAAAGAAACTGCATTTCACAGGCCTTTGTAAGAGATGTTCCCGGTAGGCTGTAAGAGCACTGTGCAGAGCGAGTTGTTTCTTAGCTTCCCAAAGAGCTGGAAGCAAGATGCTTTGGGGCCCAACTCGCCCTTTTGAAAGAAGCCTGCACGTTGTGCCTTTCAGCTCTAGGGCCGTGTAGCACACCCAGAGCAGAAGTTCTACTTCAGCCAGATCAGGCCTGCAAAGAAACTGCGTTTCACAGGCATTTGTAAGAGATGTTCCCGGTAGGCTGTAAGAGCACTGTGCAGAGCGAGTTGTTTCGTAGCTTCCCAAAGAGCTGGAAGCAAGATGCTTTTTGGCCAAACTCGCCCTTTGGAAAGAAGCCTGCACATTGTGCCTTTCAGCTCTAGGGCGGTGTAGCACACCCAGAGCAGAAGTTCTACTTCAGCCAGATCAGGCCTGCAAAGAAACTGCGTTTCACAGGCCTTTGTAAAAGATGTTCCCTGTAGGCTGTAAGAGCACTGTGCAGAGCGAGTTGTTTCTTAGAATCCCAAAGATCTGGAAGCAAGATGCTTTGGGGCCCAACTCGCCCTTTGGAAAGAAGCCTGCACGTTGTGCCTTTCACCCCTAGGTCAATGTAGCACACGCAGAGCAGAAGTTCTCCTTCAGCCAGATCAGGCCTGCAAAGAAACTGCGTTTCACAGGCCTTTGTAAGAGATGTTCCCGGGAGGCTGTAAGAGCACTGCGCAGAGCGAGTTGTTTCTTAGCTTCCAAAAGAGCTGGAAGCAAGATGCTTTGGGGCCCAACTCGCCCTTTGGAAAGAAGCCTGCACGTTGTGCCTTTCCGCTATAGCGCAATGTAGCACACGCAGAGCAGAAGTTCTACTTCAGCCAGATCAGGCCTGCAAAGGAACTGCGTTTCACAGGCCGTTGTAAGAGATGTTCCCGGTAGGCTGTAAGAGCACTGTGCAGAGCGAGTTGTTTCTTAGCTTCCCAAAGAGCTGTAAGCAAGTTGCATTGGGGACCAACTCGCCCTTTGGAAAGAAGCCTGCACTTTGTGCCTTTCCGCTCTAGGGCAATGTAGCACACCCAGAGCAGAAGTTCTACTTCAGCCTTATCAGGCCTGCAAGGAAACTGCTTTTCACAGACCTTTGTAAGTGATGTTCTGGTAGTCCGTAAGAGCACTGTGCAGAGCGAGTTGTTTCTTAGCTTCCCAAAGAGCTGGAAGCAAGATGCTTTGGGGCCCAACTCGCCCTTTGGAAAGAAGAATGCACGTTGTGCCTTTCAGCTCTAGGGCAATGTGGCACACCCAGAGCAGAAGTTCTACTTCAGCCAGGTCAGGCCTGCAAAGAAACTGTGTTTCACAGGCCTTTGTAAGCGATGTTCCCGATAGGCTGTAAGAGCACTGTGCAGAGCGAGTTCTTTCTTAGCTTCCCAAAGAGCTGGAAGCAAGATTCTTTGGGGCCCAACTCGCCCTTTGGCAAGAAGCCTGCACGTTGTGCCTTTCCGCTCAAGGGCAATGTAGCACACGCAGAGCAGAAGTTCTACTTCAGCCAGATCAGGCCTGCAAAGAAACTGCGTTTCACAGGCCTTTGTAAGAGATGTTCCCAGTAGGCTGTAAGAGCAGTGTGCAGAGCGACTTGTTTCTTAGCTTCCCAAAGAGCTGGAAGCAAGATGCTTTGGGGCCCAACTCGCCCTTTGGAAAGAAGACTGCACGTTGTGCCTTTCAGCTCTAGGGCAATGTGGCACACCCAGAGCAGAAGTTCTACTTCAGCCAAATCAGGCCTGCAAGGAAACTGCTTTTCACAGGCCTTTGTAAGTGATGTTCTGGTAGGCTGTAAGAGCACTGTGCACAGCGAGTTGTTTCTTAGCTTCCCAAAAAGCTGGTAGCAAGATGCTTTGGGGCCCAACTCGCCCTTTGGAAAGAACCCTGCACGTTGTGCCTTTCAGCTCTAGGGCCGCGTAGCACACCCAGAGCAGAAGTTCTACTTCAGCCAGACCAGGCCTGCAAAGAAACTGCGTTTCACAGGCCTTTGTAAGAGATGTTCCGGGTAGGCTGTAAAAGCACTGTGCAGAGCGAGTTGTTTCGTACCTTCCCAAAGAACTGGAAGCAAGATGCTTTGGGGCCCAACTCGCCCTTTGGAAAGAAGCCTGCACGTTGTGCCTTTCAGCTCTAGGGCAATGTAGCACACCCAGAGAAGAAGTTCTACTTCAGCCAGATCAGGCCTGCAAAGAAACTGCGTTTCACAGGCCTTTGTAAGAAATGTTCCCCGTAGGCTGTAAGAGCACTGTGCAGAGCGAGCTGTTTCTTAGAGTCCCAAAGAGCTGGAAGCAAGATGCTTTTTGGCCAAACTCGCCCTTTGGAAAGGAGCCTGCACATTGTGCCTTTCAGCTCTAGGGCGGTGTAGCACACCCAGAGCAGAAGTTCTACTTCAGCCAGATCAGGCCTGCAAAGAAACTTCGTTTCACAGGCCTTTGTAAGAGATGTTCCCGGTAGGCTGTAAGAGCACTGTGCAGAGCGAGTTGTTTCTTAGCTTCCCAAAGAGCTGGAAGCAAGATGCTTTGGGGCCCAACTCGCCCTTTGGAAAGAAGCCTGCACGTTGTGCCTTTCAGTTCTAGGTCAATGTAGCACACGCAGAACAGAAGTTCTGCTTCAGCCAGATCAGGCCTGCCAAGAAACTGCGTTTCACAGGCCTTTGTAAGAGATGTTCCCGGTAGGCTGTAAGAGCACTGTGCAGAGCGAGTTGTTTCTTAGCTTCCCAAAGAGCTGGAAGCAAGATGCTTTGGGGCCGAACTCGCCCTTTGGAAAGAAGCCTGCACGTTGTGCCTCTCCGCTCTAGGGCAATGTAGCACACGCAGAGCAGAAGTTCTACTTCAGCCAGATCAGGCCTGCAAAGAAACTGCGTTTCACAGGCCTTTGTAAGAGATGTTCCCCGTAGGCTGTAAGACCACTGTGCACAGCGACTTGTTTCTTAGCTTCAAAAAAGCTGGAAGCAAGATGCTTTGGGGCCCAACTCGCCCTTTGGAAAGAAGCCTGCACGTTGTGCCTTTCCGCTCTAGGGCAATGTAGCACACGCAGAGCAGAAGTTCTACTTCAGCCAGATCAGGCCTGCAAAGAAACTGCGTTTCACAGGCCTTTGTAAGAGATGTTCCCGGTAGGCTCTAAGAGCACTGTGCAGAGCGAGTTGTTTCTTAGCTTCCCAAAGAGCTGGAGGCAAGATGCATTGGGGCCGAACTCGCCCTTTGGAAAGAAGCCTGCACGTTGTGCCTTTCCGCTCTAGGGCAATGTAGCACACGCAGAGCAGAAGTTCTACTTCAGCCAGATCAGGCCTGCAAAGAAACTGCGTTTCACAGGCCTTTGTAAGAGATGTTCCCGGTAGGCTGTAAGAGCACTGTGCAGAACGAGTTGTTTCTTACCTTCCCAAAGAGCTGGAAGCAAGATGCTTTGGGGCCCAACTCGCCCTTTGGAAAGAAGCCTGCACGTTGTGCCTTTCCGCTCTAGGGCAATGTAGCACACCCAGAGCAGAAGTTCTACTTCAGCCAGAGCAGGCCGGCAAGGAAACTGCTTTTCACAGGCCTTTGTATGTGATGTTCTGGTAGGCTGTAAGAGCACTGTGCAGAGCGAGTTGTTTCTTAGCTTCCAAAGAGCTGGTAGCAAGATGCTTTGGGGCCCAACTCGCCCTTTGGAAAGAACCCTGCACGTTGTGCCTTTCAGCTCTAGGGCAGTGTAGCACACCCAGAGCAGAAGTTCTACTTCACCCAGATAAGGCCTGCAAAGAAACTGCGTTTCACAGGCCTTTGTAAGAGATGTTCCCGGTAGGCTGTAAGAGCACTGTGCAGAGCGAGTTGTGTCTTAGCTTCCCAAAGAGCTGGAAGCAAGATGCTTTGGGGCCCAACTCGCCCTTTGGAAAGAAGCCTGCACGTTGTGCCTTTCAGCTCTAGGGCCGTGTAGCACACCCAGAGCAGAAGTTCTACTTCAGCCAGATCAGGCCTGCAAAGAAACTGCGTTTCACAGGCATTTGTAAGAGATGTTCCCGGTAGGCTTTAAGAGCACTGTGCAGAGCTAGTTGTTTCGTAGCTTCGCAAAGAACTGGAAGCAAGATGCTTTGGGGCCCAACTCGCCCTTTGGAAACAAGCCTGCACGTTGTGCCTTTCAGCTCTAGGTCAATGTAGCACACGCACAGCAGAAGTTCTACTTCAGCCAGATCAGGCCTTCAAAGAATCTGCGTTTCACAGGCCTTTTTAAGAGATGTTCCCGTAGGCTGTAAGAGCACTGTGCAGAGCGAGTTGTTTCTTAGCTTCCCAAAGAGCTGGAAGCAAGATGCTTTTTGGCCAAACTCGCCCTTTGGAAAGAAGCCTGCACATTGTGCCTTTCAGCTCTAGGGCAGTGTAGCACACCCAGAGCAGAAGTGCTACTTCAGCCAGATCAGGCCTGCAAAGAAACTGCGTTTCACAGGCCTTTGTAAGAGATGTTCCCGGGAGGCTGTAAGAGCACTGCGCAGAGCGAGTTGTTTCTTAGCTTCCAAAAAAGCTGGAAGCAAGATGCTTTGGGGCCCAACTCGCCGTTTGGAAAGAAGCCTGCACGTTGTGCCTTTCCGCTCTAGGGCAATGTAGCACACACAGAGCAGAAGTTCTACTTCAGCCAGATCAGGCCTGCAAAAAAACTGCGTTTCACAGGCCGTTGTAAGAGATGTTCCCGGTAGGCTGTAAGAGCACTGTGCAGAGCGATTTGTTTCTTAGCTTCCCAAAGAGCTGTAAGCAAGTTGCATTGGGGACCAACTCGCCCTTTGGAAAGAAGCCTGCACGTTGTGCCTTTCCGCTCTAGGGCAATGTAGCACACCCAGAGCCGAAGTTCTACTTCAGCCAGATCAGGCCTGCAAAGAAACTGCGTTTCACAGGCCTTTGTAAGTGATGTTCCCGGTAGGCTGTAAGAGCACTGTGCAGAGCGAGTTGTTTCTTAGCTTCCCAAAGAGCTGGAAGCAAGATGCTTTTGGGCCCAACTCGCCCTTTGGAAAGAAGCCTGCACGTTGTGGCTTTCAGCTCTAGGGCAAT
Source organism: Equus caballus (assembly GCF_041296265.1). Classification (NCBI taxonomy): domain Eukaryota; kingdom Metazoa; phylum Chordata; class Mammalia; order Perissodactyla; family Equidae; genus Equus; species Equus caballus. Next base: position 48,978,973 of record NC_091688.1, on the reverse strand, counting down.
GTAGCACACCCAGAGCAGAAGTTCTACTTCAGCCAGATCAGGCCTGCAAGGAAACTGCTTTTCACAGGCCTTTGTAAGTGATGTTCTGGGAGGCCGTAAGAGCACTGTGCAGAGCGAGATGTTTCTTAGCTTCCCAAAGAGCTGGTAGCATGATGCTTTGGGGCCCAACTCGCCCTTTGGAAAGAAGCCTGCACGTTGTGCCTTTCTGCTCTAGGGCAGTGTAGCACACCCAGAGCAGAAGTTCTAGTTCAGCCAGATCAGGCCTGCAAAGAAACTGCTTTTCACAGGCCTTTGTAAGTGATGTTCTGGTAGGCTGTAAGAGCACTGTGCAGAGCGAGTTGTTTCTTAGCTTCCCAAAGAGCTGGAAGCAAGATGCTTTTGGGCCCAACTCGCCCTTTGGAAAGAAGCCTGCACGTTGTGCCTTTCAGCTCTAGGGCAATGTAGCACACCCAGAGCAGAAGTTCTACTTCAGCCTGATCAGGCCTGCAAGGAAACTGCTTTTCACAGGCCTTTGTAAGTGATGTTCTGGTAGGCTGTAAGAGCACTGTGCACAGCGAGTTCTTTCTTAGCTTCCCAAAAAGCTGGTAGCAAGATGCTTTGGGGCCCAACTCGCCCTTTGGAAAGAACCCTGCACGTTGTGCCTTTCAGCTCTAGGGCCGTGTAGCACACCCAGAGCAGAAGCTCTACTTCAGCCAGACCAGGCCTGCAAAGAAACTGCGTTTCACAGGCCTTTGTAAGAGATGTTCCTGGTAGGCTGTAAAAGCACTGTGCAGAGCGAGTTGTTTCGTAGCTTCCCAAAGAACTGGAAGCAAGATGCTTTGGGGCCCAACTCGCCCTTTGGAAAGAAGCCTGCACGTTGTGCCTTTCAGCTCTAGGGCAATGTAGCACACCCAGAGAAGAAGTTCTACTTCAGCCAGATCAGGCCTGCAAAGAAACTGCGTTTCACAGGCCTTTGTAAGAGATGTTCCCCGTAGGCTGTAAGAGCACTGTGCAGAGCGAGCTGTTTCTTAGAGTCCCAAACAGCTGGAAGCAAGATGCTTTTTGGCCAAACTCGCCCTTTGGAAAGGAGCCTGCACATTGTGCCTTTCAGCTCTAGGGCGGTGTAGCACACCCAGAGCAGAAGTTCTACTTCAGCCAGATCAGGCCTGCAAAGAAACTTCGTTTCACAGGCCTTTGTAAGAGATGTTCCCGGTAAGCTGTAAGAGCACTGTGCAGAGCGAGTTGTTTCTTAGCTTCCCAAAGAGCTGGAAGCAAGATGCTTTGGGGCCCAACTCGCCCTTTGGAAAGAAGCCTCCACGTTGTGCCTTTCAGTTCTAGGTCAATGTAGCACACGCAGAGCAGAAGTTCTGCTTCAGCCAGATCAGGACTGCCAAGAAACTGCGTTTCACAGGCCTCTGTAAGAGATGTTCCCGGTAGGCTCTAAGAGCACTGTGCAGAGCGAGTTGTTTCTTAGCTTCCCAAAGAGCTGGAAGCAAGATGCATTGGGGCCGAACTCGCCCTTTGGAAAGAAGCCTGCACGTTGTGCCTTTCCGCTCTAGGGCAATGTAGCACACGCAGAGCAGAAGTTCTACTTCAGCCAGATCAGGCCTGCAAAGAAACTGCGTTTCACAGGCCTTTGTAAGAGATGTTCCCGGTAGGCTGTAAGAGCACTGTGCAGAACGAGTTGTTTCTTACCTTCCCAAAGAGCTGGAAGCAAGATGCTTTGGGGCCCAACTCGCCCTTTGGAAAGAAGCCTGCACGTTGTGCCTTTCCGCTCTAGGGCAATGTAGCACACCCAGAGAAGAAGTTCTACTTCAGCCAGATCAGGCCGGCAAGGAAACTGCTTTTCACAGGCCTTTGTAAGTGATGTTCTGGTAGGCTGTAAGAGCACTGTGCAGAGCGAGTTGTTTCTTAGCTTCCAAAGATCTGGTAGCAAGATGCTTTGGGGCCCAACTCGCCCTTTGGAAAGAACCCTGCACGTTGTGCCTTTCAGCTCTAGGGCAGTGTAGCACACCCAGAGCAGAAGTTCTACTTCAGCCAGATAAGGCCTGCAAAGAAACTGCGTTTCACAGGCCTTTGTAAGAGATGTTCCCGGTAGGCTGTAAGAGCACTGTGTAGAGCGAGTTGTGTCTTAGCTTCCCAAAGAGCTGGAAGCAAGATGCTTTGGGGCCCAACTCGCCCTTTGGAAAGAAGCCTGCACGTTGTGCCTTTCAGCTCTAGGGCAGTGTAGCACACCCAGAGCAGAAGGTCTACTTCAGCCAGATCAGGCCTGCAAAGAAACTGCGTTTCACAGGCATTTGTAAGAGATGTTCCCGGTAGGCTGTAAGAGCACTGTGCAGAGCGATTTGCTTCGTAGCTTCCAAAGAACTGGAAGCAAGATGCTTTGGGGCCCAACTCGCCCTTTGGAAAAAAGACTGCACGTTGTGCCTTTCAGCTCTAGGTCAAGGTAGCACACGCAGAGCAGAAGTTCTACTTCAGCCAGATCAGGCCTGCAAAGAAACTGCGTTTCGCAGGCCTTTGGAAGAGATGTTCCCGGTAGGCTGTAAGAGCACTGTGCAGAGCGAGTTGTTTCTTAGCTTCTCAAAGAGCTGGAAGAAAGATGCTTTGGGGCCCAACTCTCCCTTTGGAAAGAAGCCTGCAGGTTGTGCCTTTCAGCTCTAGGGCCGTGTAGCACACCCAGAGCAGAAGTTCTTCTTCAGCCAGATCAGGCCTGCAAAGAAACTGCGTTTCACAGGCATTTGTAAGAGATGTTCCCGGTAGGCTGTAAGAGCACTGTGCAGAGCGAGTTATTTCGTAGCTTCCCAAAGAACTGGAAGCAAGATGCTTTGGGGCCCAACTCGCCCTTTGGAAACAAGCCTGCACGTTGTGCCTTTCAGCTCTATGTCAATGTAGCACACGCAGGGCAAAAGTTCTACTTCAGCCAGATCAGGCCTTCAAAGAATCTGGGTTTCACAGGCCTTTGTAAGAGATGTTCCCGGTAGGCTGTAAGAGCACTGTGCAGAGCGAGTTGTTTCTTAGAATCCCAAAGAGCTGGAAGCAAGATGCTTTGGGGCCCAACTCGCCCTTTGGAAAGAAGCCTGCACGTTGTGCCTTTCACCCCTAGGTCAATGTAGCACACGCAGAGCAGAAGTTCTGCTTCAGCCAGATCAGGCCTGCAAAGAAACTGCGTTTCACAGGCCTTTGTAAGAGATGTTCCCGGGAGGCTGTAAGAGCACTGCGCAGAGCGAGTTGTTTCTTAGCTTCCAAAAAAGCTGGAAGCAAGATGCTTTGGGGCCCAACTCGCCCTTTGGAAAGAAGCCTGCACGTTGTGCCTTTCCGCTCTAGGGCAATGTAGCACACGCAGAGCAGAAGTTCTACTTCAGCCAGATCAGGCCTGCAAAGAAACTGCGTTTCACAGGCCGGTGTAAGAGATGTTCCCGGTAGGCTGTAAGAGCACTGTGCAGAGCGATTTGTTTCTTAGCTTCCCAAAGAGCTGTAAGCAAGTTGCATTGGGGACCAACTCGCCCTTTGGAAAGAAGCCTGCACGTTGTGCCTTTCCGCTCTAGGGCAATGTAGCACACCCAGAGCCGAAGTTCTACTTCAGCCAGATCAGGCCTGCAAAGAAACTGCGTTTCACAGGCCTTTGTAAGTGATGTTCCCGGTAGGCTGTAAGAGCACTGTGCAGAGCGAGTTGTTTCTTAGCTTCCCAAAGAGCTGGAAGCAAGATGCTTTTGGGCCCAACTCGCCCTTTGGAAAGAAGCCTGCACGTTGTGGCTTTCAGCTCTAGGGCAATGTAGCACACCCAGAGCAGAAGTTCTACTTCAGCCAGATCAGGCCTGCAAGGAAACTGCTTTTCACAGGCCTTTGTAAGTGATGTTCTGGGAGGCCGTAAGAGCACTGTGCAGAGCGAGTTGTTTCTTAGCTTCCCAAAGAGCTGGTAGCATGATGCTTTGGGGCCCAACTCGCCCTTTGGAAAGAAGCCTGCACGTTGTGCCTTTCTGCTCTAGGGCAGTGTAGCACACCCAGAGCAGAAGTTCTAGTTCAGCCAGATCAGGCCTGCAAAGAAACTGCTTTTCACAGGCCTTTGTAAGTGATGTTCTGGTAGGCTGTAAGAGCACTGTGCAGAGCGAGTTGTTTCTTAGCTTCCCAAAGAGCTGGAAGCAAGATGCTTTGGGGCCGAACTCGCCCTTTGGAAAGAAGCCTGCACGTTGTGCCTTTCCGCTCTAGGGCAATGTAGCACACCCAGAGCAGAAGTTCTACTTCAGCCAGATCAGGCCTGCAAAGAAACTGCGTTTCACAGGCCTTTGTAAGAGATGTTCCCCGTAGGCTGTAAGAGCACTGTGCAGAGCGAGCTGTTTCTTAGAGTCCCAAAGAGCTGGAAGCAAGATGCTTTTTGGCCAAACTCGCCCTTTAGAAAGGAGCCTGCACATTGTGCCTTTCAGCTCTAGGGCGGTGTAGCACACCCAGAGCAGAAGTTCTACTTCAGCCACATCAGGCCTGCAAAGAAACTTCGTTTCACAGGCCTTTGTAAGAGATGTTCCCGGTAGGCTGTAAGAGCACTGTGCAGAGCGAGTTGTTTCTTAGCTTCCCAAAGAGCTGGAAGCAAGATGCTTTGGGGCCCAACTCGCCCTTTGGAAAGAAGCCTGCACGTTGTGCCTTTCAGCTCTAGGTCAATGTAGCACACGCAGAGCAGAAGTTCTGCTTCAGCCAGATCAGGCCTGCCAAGAAACTGCGTTTCACAGGCCTTTGTAAGAGATGTTCCCGGTAGGCTGTAAGAGCACTGTGCAGAGCGAGTTGTTTCTTAGCTTCCCACAGAGCTGGAAGCAAGATGCTTTGGGGCCGAACTCGCCCTTTGGAAAGAAGCCTGCACGTTGTGCCTCTCCGCTCTAGGGCAATGTAGCACACGCAGAGCAGAAGTTCTACTTCAGCCAGATCAGGCCTGCAAAGAAACTGCGTTTCACAGGCCTTTGTAAGAGATGTTCCCGGTAGGCTGTAAGAGCACTGTGCAGAGCGAGTTGTTTCTTAGCTTCCCAAAGAGCTGGAAGCAAGATGCATTGGGGCCCAACTCGCCCTTTGGAAAGAAGCCTGCACGTTGTGCCTTTCAGCTCTAGGGCCGTGTAGCACACCCAGAGCAGAAGTTCTACTTCAGCCAGATCAGGCCTGCAAAGAAACTGCGTTTCACAGGCCTTTGTAAGTGATGCTCCCGGTAGGCTGTAAGAGCACTGTGCAGAGCGAGTTGTTTCTTAGCTTCCCAAAGAGCTGGAAGCAAGATGCTTTTGGGCCCAACTCGCCCTTTGGAAAGAAGCCTGCACGTTGTGCCTTTCAGCTCTAGGGCAAGGTAGCACACCCAGAGCAGAAGTTCTACTTCAGCCTGATCAGGCCTGCAAGGAAACTGCTTTTCACAGGCCTTTGTAAGTGATGTTCTGGTAGGCCGTAAGAGCACTGTGCAGAGCGAGTTGTTTCTTAGCTTCCCAAAGAGCTGGTAGCATGATGCGTTGGGGCCCAACTCGCCCCTTGGAAAGAAGCCTGCGCGTTGTGACTTTTTGCTCTAGGGCAGTGTAGCACACCCAGAGCAGAAGTTCTAGTTCAGCCAGATCAGGCCTGCAAAGAAACTGCGTTTCACAGGCCTTTGTAAGAGATGTTCCCGGTAGGCTGTAAGAGCACTGTGCAGAGCGAGTTGTCTCTTAGCTTCCCAAAGAGCTGGAAGCAAGATGCTTTGGGGCCCAACTCGCCCTTTGGAAAGAAGCCTGCACGTTGTGCCTTTCCGCTGAAGGGCAATGTAGAACACGCAGAGCAGAAGTTCTACTTCAGCCAGATCAGGCCTGCAAAGAAACTGCGTTTCACAGGCCTTTGTAAGAGATGTTCCCAGTAGGCTGTAAGAGCACTGTGCAGAGCGAGTTGTTTCTTAGCTTCCCAAAGAGCTGGAAGCAAGATGCTTTGGGGCCCAACTCGCCCTTTGGAAAGAAGCCTGCACATTGTGCCTTTCAGCTCTAGGGCAATGTAGCACACCCAGAGCAGAAGTTCTACTTCAGCCAGATCAGGCCTGCAAGGAAACTGCTTTTCACAGGCCTTTGTAAGTGATGTTCTGGTAGGCTGTAAGAGCAGTGTGCAGAGCGAGTTGTTTCTTAGCTTCCCAAAGAGCTGGTATCAAGATGCTTTGGGGCCCAACTCGCCCTTTGGAAAGAACCCTGCACGTTGTCCCTTTCAGCTCTAGGGCAGTGTAGCACACCCAGAGCAGAAGTTCTACTTCAGCCAGATCAGGCCTGCAAAGAAACTGCGTTTCACAGGCATTTGTAAGAGATGTTCCCGGTAGGCTATAAGAGCACTGTGCAGAGCGAGTTGTTTCGTAGCTTCCCAAAGAACTGGAAGCAAGATGCTTTGGGGCCCAACTCGCCCTTTGGAAACAAGCCTGCACGTTGTGCCTTTCATCTCTAGGTCAATGTAGCACACGCACAGCAGAAGTTCTACTTCAGCCAGATCAGGCCTTCAAAGAATCTGCGTTTCACAGGCCTTTTTAAGAGACGTTCCCGTAGGCTGTAAGAGCACTGTGCAGAGCGAGTTGTTTCTTAGCTTCCCAAAGAGCTGGAAGCAAGATGCTTTTTGGCCAAACTCGCCCTTTTGAAAGAAGCCTGCACATTGTGCCTTTCAGCTCTAGGGCGGTGTAGCACACCCAGAGCAGAAGTTCTACTTCAGCCAGATCAGGCCTGCAAAGAAACTGCGTTTCACAGGCCTTTGTAAAAGATGTTCCCTGTAGGCTGTAAGAGCACTGTGCAGAGCGATTTGTTTCTTAGAATTCCAAAGAGCTGGAAGCAAGATGCTTTGGGGCCCAACTCGCCCTTTGGAAAGAAGCCTGCACGTTGTGCCTTTCACCCCTAGGTCAATGTAGCACACGCAGAGCAGAAGTTCTCCTTCAGCCAGATCAGGCCTGCAAAGAAACTGCGTTTCACAGGCCTTTGTAAGAGATGTTCCCGGGAGGCTGTAAGAGCACTGCGCAGAGCGAGTTGTTTCTTAGCTTCCAAAAAAGCTGGAAGCAAGATGCTTTGGGGCCCAACTCGCCCTTTGGAAAGAAGCCTGCACGTTGTGCCTTTCCGCTCTAGCGCAATGTAGCACACGCAGAGCAGAAGTTCTACTTCAGCCAGATCAGGCCTGCAAAGAAACTGCGTTTCACAGGCCGTTGTAAGAGATGTTCCCGGTAGGCTGTAAGAGCACTGTGCAGAGCGAGTTGTTTCTTAGCTTCCCAAAGAGCTGTAAGCAAGTTGCATTGGGGACCAACTCGCCCTTTGGAAAGAAGCCTGCACGTTGTGCCTTTCCGCTCTAGGGCAATGTAGCACACCCAGAGCCGAAGTTCTACTTCAGCCAGATCAGGCCTGCAAGGAAACTGCGTTTCACAGGTCTTTGTAAGTGATGTTCTTGTAGGCTGTAAGAGCACTGTGCAGAGCGAGTTGTTTCTTAGCTTCCCAAAGAGCTGGAAGCAAGATGCTTTGGGGCCCAACTCGCCCTTTGGAAAGAAGCCTGCACGTTGTGCCTTTCAGCTCTAGGGCAATGTAGCACACCCAGAGCAGAAGTTCTACTTCAGCCAGATCAGGCCTGCAAGGAGACTGCTTTTCACAGGCCTTTGTAAGTGATGTTCTGGTAGGCTGTAAGAGCACTGTGCAGAGCGTGTTGTTTCTTAGCTTCCCAAAGAGCTGGAAGCAAGATGCTTTGGGGCCGAACTCGCCCTTTGGAAAGAAGCCTGCACGTTGTGCTTTTCCGCTCTAGGGCAATGTAGCACACGCAGAGCAGAAGTTCTACTTCAGCCAGATCAGGCCTGCAAAGAAACTGCGTTTCACAGGCCTTTGTAAGTGATGCTCCCGGTAGGCTGTAAGAGCACTGTGCAGAGCGAGTTCTTTCTTAGCTTCCCAAAGAGCTGGAAGCAAGATGCTTTGGGGCCCAACTCGCCCTTTGGAAAGAAGCCTGCACGTTGGGCCTTTCAGCTCTAGGGCAATGTAGCACACCCAGAGCAGAAGTTCTACTTCAGCCTGATCAGGCCTGCAAGGAGACTGCTTTTCACAGGCCTTTGTAAGTGATGTTCTGGTAGGCCGTAAGAGCACTGTGCAGAGCGAGTTGTTTCTTAGCTTCCGAAAGAGCTGGAAGCAAGATGCTTTGGGGCCCAACTCGCCCTTTGGAAAGAAGCCTGCACGTTGTGCCTTTCAGCTCTAGGTCAATGTAGCACACGCAGAGCAGAAGTTCTGCTTCAGCCAGATCAGGCCTGCCAAGAAACTGCGTTTCACAGGCCTTTGTAAGAGATGTTCCCGGTAGGCTGTAAGAGCACTGTGCAGAGCGAGTTGTTTCTTAGCTTCCCAAAGAGCTGGAAGCAAGATGCTTTGGGGCCGAACTCGCCCTTTGGAAAGAAGCCTGCACGTTGTGCCTCTCCGCTCTAGGGCAATGTAGCACACGCAGAGCAGAAGTTCTACTTCAGCCAGATCAGGCCTGCAAAGAAACTGCGTTTCACAGGCCTTTGTAAGTGATGCTCCCGGTAGGCTGTAAGAGCACTGTGCAGAGCGAGTTGTTTCTTAGCTTCCCAAAGAGCTGGAAGCAAGATGCTTTTGGGCCCAACTCGCCCTTTGGAAAGAAGCCTGCACGTTGTGCCTTTCAGCTCTAGGGCAAGGTAGCACACCCAGAGCAGAAGTTCTACTTCAGCCTGATCAGGCCTGCAAGGAAACTGCTTTTCACAGGCCTTTGTAAGTGATGTTCTGGTAGGCCGTAAGAGCACTGTGCAGAGCGAGTTGTTTCTTAGCTTCCCAAAGAGCTGGTAGCATGATGCGTTGGGGCCCAACTCGCCCCTTGGAAAGAAGCCTGCGCGTTGTGACTTTTTGCTCTAGGGCAGTGTAGCACACCCAGAGCAGAAGTTCTACTTCAGCCAGATCAGGCCTTCAAAGAATCTGCGTTTCACAGGCCTTTTTAAGAGACGTTCCCGTAGGCTGTAAGAGCACTGTGCAGAGCGAGTTGTTTCTTAGCTTCCCAAAGAGCTGGAAGCAAGATGCTTTTTGGCCAAACTCGCCCTTTTGAAAGAAGCCTGCACATTGTGCCTTTCAGCTCTAGGGCGGTGTAGCACACCCAGAGCAGAAGTTCTACTTCAGCCAGATCAGGCCTGCAAAGAAACTGCGTTTCACAGGCCTTTGTAAAAGATGTTCCCTGTAGGGTGTAAGAGCACTGTGCAGAGCGATTTGTTTCTTAGAATTCCAAAGAGCTGGAAGCAAGATGCTTTGGGGCCCAACTCGCCCTTTGGAAAGAAGCCTGCACGTTGTGCCTTTCACCCCTAGGTCAATGTAGCACACGCAGAGCAGAAGTTCTACTTCAGCCAGATCAGGCCTGCAAAGAAACTGCGTTTCACAGGCCGTTGTAAGAGATGTTCCCGGTAGGCTGTAAGAGCACTGTGCAGAGCGAGTTGTTTCTTAGCTTCCCAAAGAGCTGTAAGCAAGTTGCATTGGGGACCAACTCGCCCTTTGGAAAGAAGCCTGCACGTTGTGCCTTTCCGCTCTAGGGCAATGTAGCACACCCAGAGCCGAAGTTCTACTTCAGCCAGATCAGGCCTGCAAGGAAACTGCGTTTCACAGGTCTTTGTAAGTGATGTTCTTGTAGGCTGTAAGAGCACTGTGCAGAGCGAGTTGTTTCTTAGCTTCCCAAAGAGCTGGAAGCAAGATGCTTTGGGGCCCAAATCGCCCTTTGGAAAGAAGCCTGCACGTTGTGCCTTTCAGCTCTAGGGCCAATGTAGCACACCCAGAGCAGAAGTTCTACTTCAGCCAGATCAGGCCTGCAAGGAGACTGCTTTTCACAGGCCTTTGTAAGTGATGTTCTGGTAGGCTGTAAGAGCACTGTGCAGAGCGTGTTGTTTCTTAGCTTCCCAAAGAGCTGGAAGCAAGATGCTTTGGGGCCGAACTCGCCCTTTGGAAAGAAGCCTGCACGTTGTGCTTTTCCGCTCTAGGGCAATGTAGCACACGCAGAGCAGAAGTTCTACTTCAGCCAGATCAGGCCTGCAAAGAAACTGCGTTTCACAGGCCTTTGTAAGTGATGCTCCCGGTAGGCTGTAAGAGCACTGTGCAGAGCGAGTTCTTTCTTAGCTTCCCAAAGAGCTGGAAGCAAGATGCTTTGGGGCCCAACTCGCCCTTTGGAAAGAAGCCTGCACGTTGGGCCTTTCAGCTCTAGGGCAATGTAGCACACCCAGAGCAGAAGTTCTACTTCAGCCTGATCAGGCCTGCAAGGAGACTGCTTTTCACAGGCCTTTGTAAGTGATGTTCTGGTAGGCCGTAAGAGCACTGTGCAGAGCGAGTTGTTTCTTAGCTTCCGAAAGAGCTGGAAGCAAGATGCTTTGGGGCCCAACTCGCCCTTTGGAAAGAAGCCTGCACGTTGTGCCTTTCAGCTCTAGGTCAATGTAGCACACGCAGAGCAGAAGTTCTGCTTCAGCCAGATCAGGCCTGCCAAGAAACTGCGTTTCACAGGCCTTTGTAAGAGATGTTCCCGGTAGGCTGTAAGAGCACTGTGCAGAGCGAGTTGTTTCTTAGCTTCCCAAAGAGCTGGAAGCAAGATGCTTTGGGGCCGAACTCGCCCTTTGGAAAGAAGCCTGCACGTTGTGCCTCTCCGCTCTAGGGCAATGTAGCACACGCAGAGCAGAAGTTCTACTTCAGCCAGATCAGGCCTGCAAAGAAACTGCGTTTCACAGGCCTTTGTAAGAGATGTTCCCGGTAGGCTGTAAGACCACTGTGCAGAGCGAGTTGTTTCTTAGCTTCAAAAAAGCTGGAAGCAAGATGCTTTGGGGCCCAACTCGCCCTTTGGAAAGAAGCCTGCATGTTGTGCCTTTCCGCTCTAGGGCAATGTAGCACACGCAGAGCAGAAGTTCTACTTCAGCCAGATCAGGCCTGCAAAGAAACTGCGTTTCACAGGCCTTTGTAAGAGATGTTCCCGGTAGGCTGTAAGAGCACTGTGCAGAGCGAGTTGTTTCTTAGCTTCCCAAAGAGCTGGAAGCAAGATGCATTGGGGCCCAACTCGCCCTTTGGAAAGAAGCCTGCACGTTGTGCCTTTCAGCTCTAGGGCCGTGTAGCACACCCAGAGCAGAAGTTCTACTTCAGCCAGATCAGGCCTGCAAAGAAACTGCGTTTCACAGGCCTTTGTAAGTGATGCTCCCGGTAGGCTGTAGGAGCACTGTGCAGAGCGAGTTGTTTCTTAGCTTCCCAAAGAGCTGGAAGCAAGATGCTTTTGGGCCCAACTCGCCCTTTGGAAAGAAGCCTGCACGTTGTGCCTTTCAGCTCTAGGGCAAGGTAGCACACCCAGAGCAGAAGTTCTACTTCAGCCTGATCAGGCCTGCAAGGAAACTGCTTTTCACAGGCCTTTGTAAGTGATGTTCTGGTAGGCCGTAAGAGCACTGTGCAGAGCGAGTTGTTTCTTAGCTTCCCAAAGAGCTGGTAGCATGATGCGTTGGGGCCCAACTCGCCCCTTGGAAAGAAGCCTGCGCGTTGTGACTTTTTGCTCTAGGGCAGTGTAGCACACCCAGAGCAGAAGTTCTAGTTCAGCCAGATCAGGCCTGCAAAGAAACTGCGTTTCACAGGCCTTTGTAAGAGATGTTCCCGGTAGGCTGTAAGAGCACTGTGCAGAGCGAGTTGTCTCTTAGCTTCCCAAAGAGCTGGAAGCAAGATGCTTTGGGGCCCAACTCGCCCTTTGGAAAGAAGCCTGCACGTTGTGCCTTTCCGCTGAAGGGCAATGTAGAACACGCAGAGCAGAAGTTCTACTTCAGCCAGATCAGGCCTGCAAAGAAACTGCGTTTCACAGGCCTTTGTAAGAGATGTTCCCAGTAGGCTGTAAGAGCACTGTGCAGAGCGAGTTGTTTCTTAGCTTCCCAAAGAGCTGGAAGCAAGATGCTTTGGGGCCCAACTCGCCCTTTGGAAAGAAGCCTGCACATTGTGCCTTTCAGCTCTAGGGCAATGTAGCACACCCAGAGCAGAAGTTCTACTTCAGCCAGATCAGGCCTGCAAGGAAACTGCTTTTCACAGGCCTTTGTAAGTGATGTTCTGGTAGGCTGTAAGAGCAGTGTGCAGAGCGAGTTGTTTCTTAGCTTCCCAAAGAGCTGGTATCAAGATGCTTTGGGGCCCAACTCGCCCTTTGGAAAGAACCCTGCACGTTGTGCCTTTCAGCTCTAGGGCAGTGTAGCACACCCAGAGCAGAAGTTCTACTTCAGCCAGATCAGGCCTGCAAAGAAACTGCGTTTCACAGGCATTTGTAAGAGATGTTCCCGGTAGGCTATAAGAGCACTGTGCAGAGCGAGTTGTTTCGTAGCTTCCCAAAGAACTGGAAGCAAGATGCTTTGGGGCCCAACTCGCCCTTTGGAAACAAGCCTGCACGTTGTGCCTTTCATCTCTAGGTCAATGTAGCACACGCACAGCAGAAGTTCTACTTCAGCCAGATCAGGCCTTCAAAGAATCTGCGTTTCACAGGCCTTTTTAAGAGACGTTCCCGTAGGCTGTAAGAGCACTGTGCAGAGCGAGTTGTTTCTTAGCTTCCCAAAGAGCTGGAAGCAAGATGCTTTTTGGCCAAACTCGCCCTTTTGAAAGAAGCCTGCACATTGTGCCTTTCAGCTCTAGGGCGGTGTAGCACACCCAGAGCAGAAGTTCTACTTCAGCCAGATCAGGCCTGCAAAGAAACTGCGTTTCACAGGCCTTTGTAAAAGATGTTCCCTGTAGGCTGTAAGAGCACTGTGCAGAGCGATTTGTTTCTTAGAATTCCAAAGAGCTGGAAGCAAGATGCTTTGGGGCCCAACTCGCCCTTTGGAAAGAAGCCTGCACGTTGTGCCTTTCACCCCTAGGTCAATGTAGCACACGCAGAGCAGAAGTTCTCCTTCAGCCAGATCAGGCCTGCAAAGAAACTGCGTTTCACAGGCCTTTGTAAGAGATGTTCCCGGGAGGCTGTAAGAGCACTGCGCAGAGCGAGTTGTTTCTTAGCTTCCAAAAAAGCTGGAAGCAAGATGCTTTGGGGCCCAACTCGCCCTTTGGAAAGAAGCCTGCACGTTGTGCCTTTCCGCTCTAGCGCAATGTAGCACACGCAGAGCAGAAGTTCTACTTCAGCCAGATCAGGCCTGCAAAGAAACTGCGTTTCACAGGCCGTTGTAAGAGATGTTCCCGGTAGGCTGTAAGAGCACTGTGCAGAGCGAGTTGTTTCTTAGCTTCCCAAAGAGCTGTAAGCAAGTTGCATTGGGGACCAACTCGCCCTTTGGAAAGAAGCCTGCACGTTGTGCCTTTCCGCTCTAGGGCAATGTAGCACACCCAGAGCCGAAGTTCTACTTCAGCCAGATCAGGCCTGCAAGGAAACTGCGTTTCACAGGTCTTTGTAAGTGATGTTCTTGTAGGCTGTAAGAGCACTGTGCAGAGCGAGTTGTTTCTTAGCTTCCCAAAGAGCTGGAAGCAAGATGCTTTGGGGCCCAACTCGCCCTTTGGAAAGAAGCCTGCACGTTGTGCCTTTCAGCTCTAGGGCAATGTAGCACACCCAGAGCAGAAGTTCTACTTCAGCCAGATCAGGCCTGCAAGGAGACTGCTTTTCACAGGCCTTTGTAAGTGATGTTCTGGTAGGCTGTAAGAGCACTGTGCAGAGCGTGTTGTTTCTTAGCTTCCCAAAGAGCTGGAAGCAAGATGCTTTGGGGCCGAACTCGCCCTTTGGAAAGAAGCCTGCACGTTGTGCTTTTCCGCTCTAGGGCAATGTAGCACACGCAGAGCAGAAGTTCTACTTCAGCCAGATCAGGCCTGCAAAGAAACTGCGTTTCACAGGCCTTTGTAAGTGATGCTCCCGGTAGGCTGTAAGAGCACTGTGCAGAGCGAGTTCTTTCTTAGCTTCCCAAAGAGCTGGAAGCAAGATGCTTTGGGGCCCAACTCGCCCTTTGGAAAGAAGCCTGCACGTTGGGCCTTTCAGCTCTAGGGCAATGTAGCACACCCAGAGCAGAAGTTCTACTTCAGCCAGATCAGGCCTGCAAGGAAACTGCTTTTCACAGGCCTTTGTAAGTGATGTTCTGGTAGGCTGTAAGAGCAGTGTGCAGAGCGAGTTGTTTCTTAGCTTCCCAAAGAGCTGGTATCAAGATGCTTTGGGGCCCAACTCGCCCTTTGGAAAGAACCCTGCACGTTGTGCCTTTCAGCTCTAGGGCAGTGTAGCACACCCAGAGCAGAAGTTCTACTTCAGCCAGATCAGGCCTGCAAAGAAACTGCGTTTCACAGGCATTTGTAAGAGATGTTCCCGGTAGGCTATAAGAGCACTGTGCAGAGCGAGTTGTTTCGTAGCTTCCCAAAGAACTGGAAGCAAGATGCTTTGGGGCCCAACTCGCCCTTTGGAAACAAGCCTGCACGTTGTGCCTTTCATCTCTAGGTCAATGTAGCACACGCACAGCAGAAGTTCTACTTCAGCCAGATCAGGCCTTCAAAGAATCTGCGTTTCACAGGCCTTTTTAAGAGACGTTCCCGTAGGCTGTAAGAGCACTGTGCAGAGCGAGTTGTTTCTTAGCTTCCCAAAGAGCTGGAAGCAAGATGCTTTTTGGCCAAACTCGCCCTTTTGAAAGAAGCCTGCACATTGTGCCTTTCAGCTCTAGGGCGGTGTAGCACACCCAGAGCAGAAGTTCTACTTCAGCCAGATCAGGCCTGCAAAGAAACTGCGTTTCACAGGCCTTTGTAAAAGATGTTCCCTGTAGGCTGTAAGAGCACTGTGCAGAGCGATTTGTTTCTTAGAATTCCAAAGAGCTGGAAGCAAGATGCTTTGGGGCCCAACTCGCCCTTTGGAAAGAAGCCTGCACGTTGTGCCTTTCACCCCTAGGTCAATGTAGCACACGCAGAGCAGAAGTTCTCCTTCAGCCAGATCAGGCCTGCAAAGAAACTGCGTTTCACAGGCCTTTGTAAGAGATGTTCCCGGGAGGCTGTAAGAGCACTGCGCAGAGCGAGTTGTTTCTTAGCTTCCAAAAAAGCTGGAAGCAAGATGCTTTGGGGCCCAACTCGCCCTTTGGAAAGAAGCCTGCACGTTGTGCCTTTCCGCTCTAGCGCAATGTAGCACACGCAGAGCAGAAGTTCTACTTCAGCCAGATCAGGCCTGCAAAGAAACTGCGTTTCACAGGCCGTTGTAAGAGATGTTCCCGGTAGGCTGTAAGAGCACTGTGCAGAGCGAGTTGTTTCTTAGCTTCCCAAAGAGCTGTAAGCAAGTTGCATTGGGGACCAACTCGCCCTATGGAAAGAAGCCTGCACGTTGTGCCTTTCCGCTCTAGGGCAATGTAGCACACCCAGAGCCGAAGTTCTACTTCAGCCAGATCAGGCCTGCAAGGAAACTGCGTTTCACAGGTCTTTGTAAGTGATGTTCTTGTAGGCTGTAAGAGCACTGTGCAGAGCGAGTTGTTTCTTAGCTTCCCAAAGAGCTGGAAGCAAGATGCTTTGGGGCCCAACTCGCCCTTTGGAAAGAAGCCTGCACGTTGTGCCTTTCAGCTCTAGGGCAATGTAGCACACCCAGAGCAGAAGTTCTACTTCAGCCAGATCAGGCCTGCAAGGAGACTGCTTTTCACAGGCCTTTGTAAGTGATGTTCTGGTAGGCTGTAAGAGCACTGTGCAGAGCGAGTTGTTTCTTAGCTTCCCAAAGAGCTGGAAGCAAGATGCTTTTGGGCCCAACTCGCCCTTTGGAAAGAAGCCTGCACGTTGTGCCTTTCAGCTCTAGGGCAAGGTAGCACACCCAGAGCAGAAGTTCTACTTCAGCCTGATCAGGCCTGCAAGGAAACTGCTTTTCACAGGCCTTTGTAAGTGATGTTCTGGTAGGCCGTAAGAGCACTGTGCAGAGCGAGTTGTTTCTTAGCTTCCCAAAGAGCTGGTAGCATGATGCGTTGGGGCCCAACTCGCCCCTTAGAAAGAAGCCTGCGCGTTGTGACTTTTTGCTCTAGGGCAGTGTAGCACACCCAGAGCAGAAGTTCTAGTTCAGCCAGATCAGGCCTGCAAAGAAACTGCGTTTCACAGGCCTTTGTAAGAGATGTTCCCGGTAGGCTGTAAGAGCACTGTGCAGAGCGAGTTGTCTCTTAGCTTCCCAAAGAGCTGGAAGCAAGATGCTTTGGGGCCCAACTCGCCCTTTGGAAAGAAGCCTGCACGTTGTGCCTTTCCGCTGAAGGGCAATGTAGAACACGCAGAGCAGAAGTTCTACTTCAGCCAGATCAGGCCTGCAAAGAAACTGCGTTTCACAGGCCTTTGTAAGAGATGTTCCCAGTAGGCTGTAAGAGCACTGTGCAGAGCGAGTTGTTTCTTAGCTTCCCAAAGAGCTGGAAGCAAGATGCTTTGGGGCCCAACTCGCCCTTTGGAAAGAAGCCTGCACATTGTGCCTTTCAGCTCTAGGGCAATGTAGCACACCCAGAGCAGAAGTTCTACTTCAGCCAGATCAGGCCTGCAAGGAAACTGCTTTTCACAGGCCTTTGTAAGTGATGTTCTGGTAGGCTGTAAGAGCAGTGTGCAGAGCGAGTTGTTTCTTAGCTTCCCAAAGAGCTGGTATCAAGATGCTTTGGGGCCCAACTCGCCCTTTGGAAAGAACCCTGCACGTTGTGCCTTTCAGCTCTAGGGCAGTGTAGCACACCCAGAGCAGAAGTTCTACTTCAGCCAGATCAGGCCTGCAAAGAAACTGCGTTTCACAGGCATTTGTAAGAGATGTTCCCGGTAGGCTATAAGAGCACTGTGCAGAGCGAGTTGTTTCGTAGCTTCCCAAAGAACTGGAAGCAAGATGCTTTGGGGCCCAACTCGCCCTTTGGAAACAAGCCTGCACGTTGTGCCTTTCATCTCTAGGTCAATGTAGCACACGCACAGCAGAAGTTCTACTTCAGCCAGATCAGGCCTTCAAAGAATCTGCGTTTCACAGGCCTTTTTAAGAGACGTTCCCGTAGGCTGTAAGAGCACTGTGCAGAGCGAGTTGTTTCTTAGCTTCCCAAAGAGCTGGAAGCAAGATGCTTTTTGGCCAAACTCGCCCTTTTGAAAGAAGCCTGCACATTGTGCCTTTCAGCTCTAGGGCGGTGTAGCACACCCAGAGCAGAAGTTCTACTTCAGCCAGATCAGGCCTGCAAAGAAACTGCGTTTCACAGGCCTTTGTAAAAGATGTTCCCTGTAGGCTGTAAGAGCACTGTGCAGAGCGATTTGTTTCTTAGAATTCCAAAGAGCTGGAAGCAAGATGCTTTGGGGCCCAACTCGCCCTTTGGAAAGAAGCCTGCACGTTGTGCCTTTCACCCCTAGGTCAATGTAGCACACGCAGAGCAGAAGTTCTCCTTCAGCCAGATCAGGCCTGCAAAGAAACTGCGTTTCACAGGCCTTTGTAAGAGATGTTCCCGGGAGGCTGTAAGAGCACTGCGCAGAGCGAGTTGTTTCTTAGCTTCCAAAAAAGCTGGAAGCAAGATGCTTTGGGGCCCAACTCGCCCTTTGGAAAGAAGCCTGCACGTTGTGCCTTTCCGCTCTAGCGCAATGTAGCACACGCAGAGCAGAAGTTCTACTTCAGCCAGATCAGGCCTGCAAAGAAACTGCGTTTCACAGGCCGTTGTAAGAGATGTTCCCGGTAGGCTGTAAGAGCACTGTGCAGAGCGAGTTGTTTCTTAGCTTCCCAAAGAGCTGTAAGCAAGTTGCATTGGGGACCAACTCGCCCTTTGGAAAGAAGCCTGCACGTTGTGCCTTTCCGCTCTAGGGCAATGTAGCACACCCAGAGCCGAAGTTCTACTTCAGCCAGATCAGGCCTGCAAGGAAACTGCGTTTCACAGGTCTTTGTAAGTGATGTTCTTGTAGGCTGTAAGAGCACTGTGCAGAGCGAGTTGTTTCTTAGCTTCCCAAAGAGCTGGAAGCAAGATGCTTTGGGGCCCAACTCGCCCTTTGGAAAGAAGCCTGCACGTTGTGCCTTTCAGCTCTAGGGCAATGTAGCACACCCAGAGCAGAAGTTCTACTTCAGCCAGATCAGGCCTGCAAGGAGACTGCTTTTCACAGGCCTTTGTAAGTGATGTTCTGGTAGGCTGTAAGAGCACTGTGCAGAGCGTGTTGTTTCTTAGCTTCCCAAAGAGCTGGAAGCAAGATGCTTTGGGGCCGAACTCGCCCTTTGGAAAGAAGCCTGCACGTTGTGCTTTTCCGCTCTAGGGCAATGTAGCACACGCAGAGCAGAAGTTCTACTTCAGCCAGATCAGGCCTGCAAAGAAACTGCGTTTCACAGGCCTTTGTAAGTGATGCTCCCGGTAGGCTGTAAGAGCACTGTGCAGAGCGAGTTCTTTCTTAGCTTCCCAAAGAGCTGGAAGCAAGATGCTTTGGGGCCCAACTCGCCCTTTGGAAAGAAGCCTGCACGTTGGGCCTTTCAGCTCTAGGGCAATGTAGCACACCCAGAGCAGAAGTTCTACTTCAGCCAGATCAGGCCTGCAAGGAAACTGCTTTTCACAGGCCTTTGTAAGTGATGTTCTGGTAGGCTGTAAGAGCAGTGTGCAGAGCGAGTTGTTTCTTAGCTTCCCAAAGAGCTGGTATCAAGATGCTTTGGGGCCCAACTCGCCCTTTGGAAAGAACCCTGCACGTTGTGCCTTTCAGCTCTAGGGCAGTGTAGCACACCCAGAGCAGAAGTTCTACTTCAGCCAGATCAGGCCTGCAAAGAAACTGCGTTTCACAGGCATTTGTAAGAGATGTTCCCGGTAGGCTATAAGAGCACTGTGCAGAGCGAGTTGTTTCGTAGCTTCCCAAAGAACTGGAAGCAAGATGCTTTGGGGCCCAACTCGCCCTTTGGAAACAAGCCTGCACGTTGTGCCTTTCATCTCTAGGTCAATGTAGCACACGCACAGCAGAAGTTCTACTTCAGCCAGATCAGGCCTTCAAAGAATCTGCGTTTCACAGGCCTTTTTAAGAGACGTTCCCGTAGGCTGTAAGAGCACTGTGCAGAGCGAGTTGTTTCTTAGCTTCCCAAAGAGCTGGAAGCAAGATGCTTTTTGGCCAAACTCGCCCTTTTGAAAGAAGCCTGCACATTGTGCCTTTTAGCTCTAGGGCGGTGTAGCACACCCAGAGCAGAAGTTCTACTTCAGCCAGATCAGGCCTGCAAAGAAACTGCGTTTCACAGGCCTTTGTAAAAGATGTTCCCTGTAGGCTGTAAGAGCACTGTGCAGAGCGATTTGTTTCTTAGAATTCCAAAGAGCTGGAAGCAAGATGCTTTGGGGCCCAACTCGCCCTTTGGAAAGAAGCCTGCACGTTGTGCCTTTCACCCCTAGGTCAATGTAGCACACGCAGAGCAGAAGTTCTCCTTCAGCCAGATCAGGCCTGCAAAGAAACTGCGTTTCACAGGCCTTTGTAAGAGATGTTCCCGGGAGGCTGTAAGAGCACTGCGCAGAGCGAGTTGTTTCTTAGCTTCCAAAAAAGCTGGAAGCAAGATGCTTTGGGGCCCAACTCGCCCTTTGGAAAGAAGCCTGCACGTTGTGCCTTTCCGCTCTAGCGCAATGTAGCACACGCAGAGCAGAAGTTCTACTTCAGCCAGATCAGGCCTGCAAAGAAACTGCGTTTCACAGGCCGTTGTAAGAGATGTTCCCGGTAGGCTGTAAGAGCACTGTGCAGAGCGAGTTGTTTCTTAGCTTCCCAAAGAGCTGTAAGCAAGTTGCATTGGGGACCAACTCGCCCTTTGGAAAGAAGCCTGCACGTTGTGCCTTTCCGCTCTAGGGCAATGTAGCACACCCAGAGCCGAAGTTCTACTTCAGCCAGATCAGGCCTGCAAGGAAACTGCGTTTCACAGGTCTTTGTAAGTGATGTTCTTGTAGGCTGTAAGAGCACTGTGCAGAGCGAGTTGTTTCTTAGCTTCCCAAAGAGCTGGAAGCAAGATGCTTTGGGGCCCAACTCGCCCTTTGGAAAGAAGCCTGCACGTTGTGCCTTTCAGCTCTAGGGCAATGTAGCACACCCAGAGCAGAAGTTCTACTTCAGCCAGATCAGGCCTGCAAGGAGACTGCTTTTCACAGGCCTTTGTAAGTGATGTTCTGGTAGGCTGTAAGAGCACTGTGCAGAGCGTGTTGTTTCTTAGCTTCCCAAAGAGCTGGAAGCAAGATGCTTTGGGGCCGAACTCGCCCTTTGGAAAGAAGCCTGCACGTTGTGCTTTTCCGCTCTAGGGCAATGTAGCACACGCAGAGCAGAAGTTCTACTTCAGCCAGATCAGGCCTGCAAAGAAACTGCGTTTCACAGGCCTTTGTAAGTGATGCTCCCGGTAGGCTGTAAGAGCACTGTGCAGAGCGAGTTCTTTCTTAGCTTCCCAAAGAGCTGGAAGCAAGATGCTTTGGGGCCCAACTCGCCCTTTGGAAAGAAGCCTGCACGTTGGGCCTTTCAGCTCTAGGGCAATGTAGCACACCCAGAGCAGAAGTTCTACTTCAGCCTGATCAGGCCTGCAAGGAGACTGCTTTTCACAGGCCTTTGTAAGTGATGTTCTGGTAGGCCGTAAGAGCACTGTGCAGAGCGAGTTGTTTCTTAGCTTCCGAAAGAGCTGGAAGCAAGATGCTTTGGGGCCCAACTCGCCCTTTGGAAAGAAGCCTGCACGTTGTGCCTTTCAGCTCTAGGTCAATGTAGCACACGCAGAGCAGAAGTTCTGCTTCAGCCAGATCAGGCCTGCCAAGAAACTGCGTTTCACAGGCCTTTGTAAGAGATGTTCCCGGTAGGCTGTAAGAGCACTGTGCAGAGCGAGTTGTTTCTTAGCTTCCCAAAGAGCTGGAAGCAAGATGCTTTGGGGCCGAACTCGCCCTTTGGAAAGAAGCCTGCACGTTGTGCCTCTCCGCTCTAGGGCAATGTAGCACACGCAGAGCAGAAGTTCTACTTCAGCCAGATCAGGCCTGCAAAGAAACTGCGTTTCACAGGCCTTTGTAAGAGATGTTCCCGGTAGGCTGTAAGACCACTGTGCAGAGCGAGTTGTTTCTTAGCTTCAAAAAAGCTGGAAGCAAGATGCTTTGGGGCCCAACTCGCCCTTTGGAAAGAAGCCTGCATGTTGTGCCTTTCCGCTCTAGGGCAATGTAGCACACGCAGAGCAGAAGTTCTACTTCAGCCAGATCAGGCCTGCAAAGAAACTGCGTTTCACAGGCCTTTGTAAGTGATGCTCCCGGTAGGCTGTAAGAGCACTGTGCAGAGCGAGTTCTTTCTTAGCTTCCCAAAGAGCTGGAAGCAAGATGCTTTGGGGCCCAACTCGCCCTTTGGAAAGAAGCCTGCACGTTGGGCCTTTCAGCTCTAGGGCAATGTAGCACACCCAGAGCAGAAGTTCTACTTCAGCCTGATCAGGCCTGCAAGGAGACTGCTTTTCACAGGCCTTTGTAAGTGATGTTCTGGTAGGCCGTAAGAGCACTGTGCAGAGCGAGTTGTTTCTTAGCTTCCGAAAGAGCTGGAAGCAAGATGTTTTGGGGCCCAACTCGCCCTTTGGAAAGAAGCCTGCACGTTGTGCCTTTCAGCTCTAGGTCAATGTAGCACACGCAGAGCAGAAGTTCTGCTTCAGCCAGATCAGGCCTGCCAAGAAACTGCGTTTCACAGGCCTTTGTAAGAGATGTTCCCGGTAGGCTGTAAGAGCACTGTGCAGAGCGAGTTGTTTCTTAGCTTCCCAAAGAGCTGGAAGCAAGATGCTTTGGGGCCGAACTCGCCCTTTGGAAAGAAGCCTGCACGTTGTGCCTCTCCGCTCTAGGGCAATGTAGCACACGCAGAGCAGAAGTTCTACTTCAGCCAGATCAGGCCTGCAAAGAAACTGCGTTTCACAGGCCTTTGTAAGAGATGTTCCCGGTAGGCTGTAAGACCACTGTGCAGAGCGAGTTGTTTCTTAGCTTCAAAAAAGCTGGAAGCAAGATGCTTTGGGGCCCAACTCGCCCTTTGGAAAGAAGCCTGCATGTTGTGCCTTTCCGCTCTAGGGCAATGTAGCACACGCAGAGCAGAAGTTCTACTTCAGCCAGATCAGGCCTGCAAAGAAACTGCGTTTCACAGGCCTTTGTAAGAGATGTTCCCGGTAGGCTGTAAGAGCACTGTGCAGAGCGAGTTGTTTCTTAGCTTCCCAAAGAGCTGGAAGCAAGATGCATTGGGGCCCAACTCGCCCTTTGGAAAGAAGCCTGCACGTTGTGCCTTTCAGCTCTAGGGCCGTGTAGCACACCCAGAGCAGAAGTTCTACTTCAGCCAGATCAGGCCTGCAAAGAAACTGCGTTTCACAGGCCTTTGTAAGTGATGCTCCCGGTAGGCTGTAAGAGCACTGTGCAGAGCGAGTTGTTTCTTAGCTTCCCAAAGAGCTGGAAGCAAGATGCTTTTGGGCCCAACTCGCCCTTTGGAAAGAAGCCTGCACGTTGTGCCTTTCAGCTCTAGGGCAAGGTAGCACACCCAGAGCAGAAGTTCTACTTCAGCCTGATCAGGCCTGCAAGGAAACTGCTTTTCACAGGCCTTTGTAAGTGATGTTCTGGTAGGCCGTAAGAGCACTGTGCAGAGCGAGTTGTTTCTTAGCTTCCCAAAGAGCTGGTAGCATGATGCGTTGGGGCCCAACTCGCCCCTTGGAAAGAAGCCTGCGCGTTGTGACTTTTTGCTCTAGGGCAGTGTAGCACACCCAGAGCAGAAGTTCTAGTTCAGCCAGATCAGGCCTGCAAAGAAACTGCGTTTCACAGGCCTTTGTAAGAGATGTTCCCGGTAGGCTGTAAGAGCACTGTGCAGAGCGAGTTGTCTCTTAGCTTCCCAAAGAGCTGGAAGCAAGATGCTTTGGGGCCCAACTCGCCCTTTGGAAAGAAGCCTGCACGTTGTGCCTTTCCGCTGAAGGGCAATGTAGAACACGCAGAGCAGAAGTTCTACTTCAGCCAGATCAGGCCTGCAAAGAAACTGCGTTTCACAGGCCTTTGTAAGAGATGTTCCCAGTAGGCTGTAAGAGCACTGTGCAGAGCGAGTTGTTTCTTAGCTTCCCAAAGAGCTGGAAGCAAGATGCTTTGGGGCCCAACTCGCCCTTTGGAAAGAAGCCTGCACATTGTGCCTTTCAGCTCTAGGGCAATGTAGCACACCCAGAGCAGAAGTTCTACTTCAGCCAGATCAGGCCTGCAAGGAAACTGCTTTTCACAGGCCTTTGTAAGTGATGTTCTGGTAGGCTGTAAGAGCAGTGTGCAGAGCGAGTTGTTTCTTAGCTTCCCAAAGAGCTGGTATCAAGATGCTTTGGGGCCCAACTCGCCCTTTGGAAAGAACCCTGCACGTTGTGCCTTTCAGCTCTAGGGCAGTGTAGCACACCCAGAGCAGAAGTTCTACTTCAGCCAGATCAGGCCTGCAAAGAAACTGCGTTTCACAGGCATTTGTAAGAGATGTTCCCGGTAGGCTATAAGAGCACTGTGCAGAGCGAGTTGTTTCGTAGCTTCCCAAAGAACTGGAAGCAAGATGCTTTGGGGCCCAACTCGCCCTTTGGAAACAAGCCTGCACGTTGTGCCTTTCATCTCTAGGTCAATGTAGCACACGCACAGCAGAAGTTCTACTTCAGCCAGATCAGGCCTTCAAAGAATCTGCGTTTCACAGGCCTTTTTAAGAGATGTTCCCGTAGGCTGTAAGAGCACTGTGCAGAGCGAGTTGTTTCTTAGCTTCCCAAAGAGCTGGAAGCAAGATGCTTTTTGGCCAAACTCGCCCTTTTGAAAGAAGCCTGCACATTGTGCCTTTCAGCTCTAGGGCGGTGTAGCACACCCAGAGCAGAAGTTCTACTTCAGCCAGATCAGGCCTGCAAAGAAACTGCGTTTCACAGGCCTTTGTAAAAGATGTTCCCTGTAGGCTGTAAGAGCACTGTGCAGAGCGATTTGTTTCTTAGAATTCCAAAGAGCTGGAAGCAAGATGCTTTGGGGCCCAACTCGCCCTTTGGAAAGAAGCCTGCACGTTGTGCCTTTCACCCCTAGGTCAATGTAGCACACGCAGAGCAGAAGTTCTCCTTCAGCCAGATCAGGCCTGCAAAGAAACTGCGTTTCACAGGCCTTTGTAAGAGATGTTCCCGGGAGGCTGTAAGAGCACTGCGCAGAGCGAGTTGTTTCTTAGCTTCCAAAAAAGCTGGAAGCAAGATGCTTTGGGGCCCAACTCGCCCTTTGGAAAGAAGCCTGCACGTTGTGCCTTTCCGCTCTAGCGCAATGTAGCACACGCAGAGCAGAAGTTCTACTTCAGCCAGATCAGGCCTGCAAAGAAACTGCGTTTCACAGGCCGTTGTAAGAGATGTTCCCGGTAGGCTGTAAGAGCACTGTGCAGAGCGAGTTGTTTCTTAGCTTCCCAAAGAGCTGTAAGCAAGTTGCATTGGGGACCAACTCGCCCTTTGGAAAGAAGCCTGCACGTTGTGCCTTTCCGCTCTAGGGCAATGTAGCACACCCAGAGCCGAAGTTCTACTTCAGCCAGATCAGGCCTGCAAGGAAACTGCGTTTCACAGGTCTTTGTAAGTGATGTTCTTGTAGGCTGTAAGAGCACTGTGCAGAGCGAGTTGTTTCTTAGCTTCCCAAAGAGCTGGAAGCAAGATGCTTTGGGGCCCAACTCGCCCTTTGGAAAGAAGCCTGCACGTTGTGCCTTTCAGCTCTAGGGCAATGTAGCACACCCAGAGCAGAAGTTCTACTTCAGCCAGATCAGGCCTGCAAGGAGACTGCTTTTCACAGGCCTTTGTAAGTGATGTTCTGGTAGGCTGTAAGAGCACTGTGCAGAGCGTGTTGTTTCTTAGCTTCCCAAAGAGCTGGAAGCAAGATGCTTTGGGGCCGAACTCGCCCTTTGGAAAGAAGCCTGCACGTTGTGCTTTTCCGCTCTAGGGCAATGTAGCACACGCAGAGCAGAAGTTCTACTTCAGCCAGATCAGGCCTGCAAAGAAACTGCGTTTCACAGGCCTTTGTAAGTGATGCTCCCGGTAGGCTGTAAGAGCACTGTGCAGAGCGAGTTGTTTCTAAGCTTCCCAAAGAGCTGGAAGCAAGATGCTTTTGGGCCCAACTCGCCCTTTGGAAAGAAGCCTGCACGTTGTGCCTTTCAGCTCTAGGGCAATGTAGCACACCCAGAGCAGAAGTTCTACTTCAGCCTGATCAGGCCTGCAAGGAAACTGCTTTTCACAGGCCTTTGTAAGTGATGTTCTGGTAGGCCGTAAGAGCACTGTGCAGAGCGAGTTGTTTCTTAGCTTCCGAAAGAGCTGGAAGCAAGATGCTTTGGGGCCCAACTCGCCCTTTGGAAAGAAGACTGCACGTTGTGCCTTTCAGCTCTAGGGCAATGTGGCACACCCAGAGCAGAAGTTCTACTTCAGCCAGACCAGGCCTGCAAACAAACTGTGTTTCACAGGCCTTTGTAAGAGATGTTCCTGGTAGGCTGTAAAAGCACTGTGCAGAGCGAGTTGTTTCGTAGCTTCCCAAAGAACTGGAAGCAAGATGCTTTGGGGCCCAACTCGCCCTTTGGAAAGAAGCCTGCACGTTGTGCCTTTCCGCTCTAGGGCAATGTAGCACACCCAGAGCAGAAGTTCTACTTCAGCCAGATCAGGCCTGCAAAGAAACTGCGTTTCACAGGCCTTTGTAAGAGATGTTCCCCGTAGGCTGTAAGAGCACTGTGCAGAGCGAGCTGTTTCGTAGAGTCCCAAAGAGCTGGAAGCAAGATGCTTTTTGGCCAAACTCGCCCTTTAGAAAGGAGCCTGCACGTTGTGCCTTTCAGCTCTAGGGCGGTGTAGCACACCCAGAGCAGAAGTTCTACTTCACCCAGATCAGGCCTGCAAAGAAACTGCGTTTCACAGGCATTTGTAAGAGATGTTCCCGGTAGGCTGTAAGAGCACTGTGCAGAGCGAGTTGTTTCGTAGCTTCGCAAAGAACTGGAAGCAAGATGCTTTGGGGCCCAACTCGCCCTTTGGAAACAAGCCTGCACGTTGTACCTTTCAGCTCTAGGTCAATGTAGCACACGCACAGCAGAAGTTCTACTTCAGCCAGATCAGGCCTGCAAAGAATCTGCGTTTCACAGGCCTTTTTAAGAGACGTTCCCGTAGGCTGTAAGAGCACTGTGCAGAGCGAGTTGTTTCTTAGCTTCCCAAAGAGCTGGAAGCAAGATGCTTTGGGGCCCAACTAGCCCTTTGGAAAAAAGACTGCACGTTGTGCCTTTCAGCTCTAGGTCAAGGTAGCACACGCAGAGCAGAAGTTCTACTTCAGCCAGATCAGGCCTGCAAAGAAACTGCGTTTCGCAGGCCTTTGGAAGAGATGTTCCCGGTAGGCTGTAAGAGCACTGTGCAGAGCGAGTTGTTTCTTAGCTTCCCAAAGAGCTGGAAGCAAGATGCTTTGGGGCCCAACTCTCCCTTTGGAAAGAAGCCTGCAGGTTGTGCCCTTCAGCTCTAGGGCCGTGTAGCACACCCAGAGCAGAAGTTCTTCTTCAGCCAGATCAGGCCTGCAAAGAAACTGCGTTTCACAGGCATTTGTAAGAGATGTTCCCGGTAGGCTGTAAGAGCCCTGTGCAGAGCGAGTTGTTTCGTAGCTTCCCAAAGAACTGGAAGCAAGATGCTTTGGGGCCCAACTCGCCCTTTGCAAAGAAGCCTGCACGTTGTGCCTTTCAGCTCTATGTCAATGTAGCACACGCAGGGCAGAAGTTCTACTTCAGCCAGATCAGGCCTTCAAAGAATCTGCTTTTCACAGGCCTTTGTAAGAGATGTTCCCGGTAGGCTGTAAGAGCACTGTGCAGAGCGAGTTGTTTCTTAGAATCCCAAAGAGCTGGAAGCAAGATGCTTTGGGGCCAAACTCGCCCTTTGGAAAGAAGCCTGCACGTTGTGCCTTTCACCCCTAGGTCAATGTAGCACACGCAGAGCAGAAGTTCTTCTTCAGCCAGATCAGGCCTGCAAAGAAACTGCGTTTCACAGGCCTTTGTAAGAGATGTTCCCAGGAGGCTGTAAGAGCACTGCGCAGAGCGAGTTGTTTCTTAGCTTCCAAAAAAGCTGGAAGCAAGATGCTTTGGGGCCCAACTCACCCTTTGAAAAGAAGCCTGCACGTTGTGCCTTTCCGCTCTAGGGCAATGTAGCACACGCAGAGCAGAAGTTCTACTTCAGCCAGATCAGGCCTGCAAAGAAACTGCGTTTCACAGGCCGGTGTAAGAGATGTTCCCGGTAGGCTGTAAGAGCACTGTGCAGAGCGATTTGTTTCTTAGCTTCCCAAAGAGCTGTAAGCAAGTTGCATTGGGGACCAACTCGCCCTTTGGAAAGAAGCCTGCACGTTGTGCCTTTCCGCTCTAGGGCAATGTAGCACACCCAGAGCCGAAGTTCTACTTCAGCCAGATCAGGCCTGCAAGGAAACTGCTTTTCACAGGCCTTTGTAAGTGATGTTCTTGTAGGCTGTAAGAGCACTGTGCAGAGCGAGTTGTTTCATAGCTTCCCAAAGAGCTGGTAGCATGATGCGTTGGGGCCCAACTCGCCCTTTGGAAAGAAGCCTGCGCGTTGTGCCTTTTTGCTCTAGGGCAGTGTAGCACACCCAGAGC
Source organism: Equus caballus (assembly GCF_041296265.1). Classification (NCBI taxonomy): domain Eukaryota; kingdom Metazoa; phylum Chordata; class Mammalia; order Perissodactyla; family Equidae; genus Equus; species Equus caballus. The sequence continues at coordinate 48,951,602 of NC_091688.1, read as the reverse complement.
AGAAGTTCTAGTTCAGCCAGATCAGGCCTGCAATGAAACTGCGTTTCACAGGCCTTTGTAAGAGATGTTCCCGGTAGGCTGTAAGAGCACTGTGCAGAGCGAGTTGTCTCTTAGCTTCCCAAAGAGCTGGAAGCAAGATGCTTTGGGGCCCAACTCGCCCTTTGGAAAGAAGCCTGCACGTTGTGCCTTTCCGCTCAAGGGCAATGTAGAACACGCAGAGCAGAAGTTCTACTTCAGCCAGATCAGGCCTGCAAAGAAACTGCGTTTCACAGGCCTTTGTAAGAGATGTTCCCAGTAGGCTGTAAGAGCACTGTGCAGAGCGAGTTGTTTCTTAGCTTCCCAAAGAGCTGGAAGCAAGATGCTTTGGGGCCGAACTCGCCCTTTGGAAAGAAGCCTGCACGTTGTGCCTCTCCGCTCTAGGGCAATGTAGCACACGCAGAGCAGAAGTTCTACTTCAGCCAGATCAGGCCTGCAAAGAAACTGCGTTTCACAGGCCTTTGTAAGAGATGTTCCCGGTAGGCTGTAAGACCACTGTGCAGAGCGAGTTGTTTCTTAGCTTCAAAAAAGCTGGAAGCAAGATGCTTTGGGGCCCAACTCGCCCTTTGGAAAGAAGCCTGCACGTTGTGCCTTTCCGCTCTAGGGCAATGTAGCACACGCAGAGCAGAAGTTCTACTTCAGCCAGATCAGGCCTGCAAAGAAACTGCGTTTCACAGGCCTTTGTAAGAGATGTTCCCGGTAGGCTGTAAGAGCACTGTGCAGAGCGAGTTGTTTCTTAGCTTCCCAAAGAGCTGGAAGCAAGATGCATTGGGGCCCAACTCGTCCTTTGGAAAGAAGCCTGCACGTTGTGCCTTTCATCTCTAGGGCCGTGTAGCACACCCAGAGCAGAAGTTCTACTTCAGCCAGATCAGGCCTGCAAAGAAACTGCGTTTCACAGGCCTTTGTAAGTGATGCTCCCGGTAGGCTGTAAGAGCACTGTGCAGAGCGAGTTGTTTCTTAGCTTCCCAAAGAGCTGGAATCAAGATGCTTTTGGGCCCAACTCGCCCTTTGGAAAGAAGCCTGCACGTTGTGCCTTTCAGCTCTAGGGCAAGGTAGCACACCCAGAGCAGAAGTTCTACTTCAGCCTGATCAGGCCTGCAAGGAAACTGCTTTTCACAGGCCTTTGTAAGTGATGTTCTGGTAGGCCGTAAGAGCACTGTGCAGAGCGAGTTGTTTCTTAGCTTCCCAAAGAGCTGGTAGCATGATGCGTTGGGGCCCAACTCGCCCCTTGGAAAGAAGCCTGCGCGTTGTGACTTTTTGCTCTAGGGCAGTGTAGCACACCCAGAGCAGAAGTTCTAGTTCAGCCAAATCAGGCCTGCAAAGAAACTGCGTTTCACAGGCCTTTGTAAGAGATGTTCCCGGTAGGCTGTAAGAGCACTGTGCAGAGCGAGTTGTCTCTTAGCTTCCCAAAGAGCTGGAAGCAAGATGCTTTGGGGCCCAACTCGCCCTTTGGAAAGAAGCCTGCACGTTGTGCCTTTCCGCTGAAGGGCAATGTAGAACACGCAGAGCAGAAGTTCTACTTCAGCCAGATCAGGCCTGCAAAGAAACTGCGTTTCACAGGCCTTTGTAAGAGATGTTCCCAGTAGGCTGTAAGAGCACTGTGCAGAGCGAGTTGTTTCTTAGCTTCCCAAAGAGCTGGAAGCAAGATGCTTTGGGGCCCAACTCGCCCTTTGGAAAGAAGCCTGCACATTGTGCCTTTCAGCTCTAGGGCAATGTAGCACACCCAGAGCAGAAGTTCTACTTCAGCCAGATCAGGCCTGCAAGGAAACTGCTTTTCACAGGCCTTTGTAAGTGATGTTCTGGTAGGCTGTAAGAGCAGTGTGCAGAGCGAGTTGTTTCTTAGCTTCCCAAAGAGCTGGTATCAAGATGCTTTGGGGCCCAACTCGCCCTTTGGAAAGAACCCTGCACGTTGTGCCTTTCAGCTCTAGGGCAGTGTAGCACACCCAGAGCAGAAGTTCTACTTCAGCCAGATCAGGCCTGCAAAGAAACTGCGTTTCACAGGCATTTGTAAGAGATGTTCCCGGTAGGCTATAAGAGCACTGTGCAGAGCGAGTTGTTTCGTAGCTTCCCAAAGAACTGGAAGCAAGATGCTTTGGGGCCCAACTCGCCCTTTGGAAACAAGCCTGCACGTTGTGCCTTTCATCTCTAGGTCAATGTAGCACACGCACAGCAGAAGTTCTACTTCAGCCAGATCAGGCCTTCAAAGAATCTGCGTTTCACAGGCCTTTTTAAGAGATGTTCCCGTAGGCTGTAAGAGCACTGTGCAGAGCGAGTTGTTTCTTAGCTTCCCAAAGAGCTGGAAGCAAGATGCTTTTTGGCCAAACTCGCCCTTTTGAAAGAAGCCTGCACATTGTGCCTTTCAGCTCTAGGGCGGTGTAGCACACCCAGAGCAGAAGTTCTACTTCAGCCAGATCAGGCCTGCAAAGAAACTGCGTTTCACAGGCCTTTGTAAAAGATGTTCCCTGTAGGCTGTAAGAGCACTGTGCAGAGCGATTTGTTTCTTAGAATTCCAAAGAGCTGGAAGCAAGATGCTTTGGGGCCCAACTCGCCCTTTGGAAAGAAGCCTGCACGTTGTGCCTTTCACCCCTAGGTCAATGTAGCACACGCAGAGCAGAAGTTCTCCTTCAGCCAGATCAGGCCTGCAAAGAAACTGCGTTTCACAGGCCGTTGTAAGAGATGTTCCCGGTAGGCTGTAAGAGCACTGTGCAGAGCGAGTTGTTTCTTAGCTTCCCAAAGAGCTGTAAGCAAGTTGCATTGGGGACCAACTCGCCCTTTGGAAAGAAGCCTGCACGTTGTGCCTTTCCGCTCTAGCGCAATGTAGCACACGCAGAGCAGAAGTTCTACTTCAGCCAGATCAGGCCTGCAAAGAAACTGCGTTTCACAGGCCGTTGTAAGAGATGTTCCCGGTAGGCTGTAAGAGCACTGTGCAGAGCGAGTTGTTTCTTAGCTTCCCAAAGAGCTGTAAGCAAGTTGCATTGGGGACCAACTCGCCCTTTGGAAAGAAGCCTGCACGTTGTGCCTTTCCGCTCTAGGGCAATGTAGCACACCCAGAGCCGAAGTTCTACTTCAGCCAGATCAGGCCTGCAAGGAAACTGCGTTTCACAGGTCTTTGTAAGTGATGTTCTTGTAGGCTGTAAGAGCACTGTGCAGAGCGAGTTGTTTCTTAGCTTCCCAAAGAGCTGGAAGCAAGATGCTTTGGGGCCCAACTCGCCCTTTGGAAAGAAGCCTGCACGTTGTGCCTTTCAGCTCTAGGGCAATGTAGCACACCCAGAGCAGAAGTTCTACTTCAGCCAGATCAGGCCTGCAAGGAGATTGCTTTTCACAGGCCTTTGTAAGTGATGTTCTGGTAGGCTGTAAGAGCACTGTGCAGAGCGTGTTGTTTCTTAGCTTCCCAAAGAGCTGGAAGCAAGATGCTTTGGGGCCGAACTCGCCCTTTGGAAAGAAGCCTGCACGTTGTGCCTCTCCGCTCTAGGGCAATGTAGCACACGCAGAGCAGAAGTTCTACTTCAGCCAGATCAGGCCTGCAAAGAAACTGCGTTTCACAGGCCTTTGTAAGAGATGTTCCCGGTAGGCTGTAAGACCACTGTGCAGAGCGAGTTGTTTCTTAGCTTCAAAAAAGCTGGAAGCAAGATGCTTTGGGGCCCAACTCGCCCTTTGGAAAGAAGCCTGCACGTTGTGCCTTTCCGCTCTAGGGCAATGTAGCACACGCAGAGCAGAAGTTCTACTTCAGCCAGATCAGGCCTGCAAAGAAACTGCGTTTCACAGGCCTTTGTAAGAGATGTTCCCGGTAGGCTGTAAGAGCACTGTGCAGAGCGAGTTGTTTCTTAGCTTCCCAAAGAGCTGGAAGCAAGATGCATTGGGGCCCAACTCGTCCTTTGGAAAGAAGCCTGCACGTTGTGCCTTTCATCTCTAGGGCCGTGTAGCACACCCAGAGCAGAAGTTCTACTTCAGCCAGATCAGGCCTGCAAAGAAACTGCGTTTCACAGGCCTTTGTAAGTGATGCTCCCGGTAGGCTGTAAGAGCACTGTGCAGAGCGAGTTGTTTCTTAGCTTCCCAAAGAGCTGGAATCAAGATGCTTTTGGGCCCAACTCGCCCTTTGGAAAGAAGCCTGCACGTTGTGCCTTTCAGCTCTAGGGCAAGGTAGCACACCCAGAGCAGAAGTTCTACTTCAGCCTGATCAGGCCTGCAAGGAAACTGCTTTTCACAGGCCTTTGTAAGTGATGTTCTGGTAGGCCGTAAGAGCACTGTGCAGAGCGAGTTGTTTCTTAGCTTCCCAAAGAGCTGGTAGCATGATGCGTTGGGGCCCAACTCGCCCCTTGGAAAGAAGCCTGCGCGTTGTGACTTTTTGCTCTAGGGCAGTGTAGCACACCCAGAGCAGAAGTTCTAGTTCAGCCAAATCAGGCCTGCAAAGAAACTGCGTTTCACAGGCCTTTGTAAGAGATGTTCCCGGTAGGCTGTAAGAGCACTGTGCAGAGCGAGTTGTCTCTTAGCTTCCCAAAGAGCTGGAAGCAAGATGCTTTGGGGCCCAACTCGCCCTTTGGAAAGAAGCCTGCACGTTGTGCCTTTCCGCTGAAGGGCAATGTAGAACACGCAGAGCAGAAGTTCTACTTCAGCCAGATCAGGCCTGCAAAGAAACTGCGTTTCACAGGCCTTTGTAAGAGATGTTCCCAGTAGGCTGTAAGAGCACTGTGCAGAGCGAGTTGTTTCTTAGCTTCCCAAAGAGCTGGAAGCAAGATGCTTTGGGGCCCAACTCGCCCTTTGGAAAGAAGCCTGCACATTGTGCCTTTCAGCTCTAGGGCAATGTAGCACACCCAGAGCAGAAGTTCTACTTCAGCCAGATCAGGCCTGCAAGGAAACTGCTTTTCACAGGCCTTTGTAAGTGATGTTCTGGTAGGCTGTAAGAGCAGTGTGCAGAGCGAGTTGTTTCTTAGCTTCCCAAAGAGCTGGTATCAAGATGCTTTGGGGCCCAACTCGCCCTTTGGAAAGAACCCTGCACGTTGTGCCTTTCAGCTCTAGGGCAGTGTAGCACACCCAGAGCAGAAGTTCTACTTCAGCCAGATCAGGCCTGCAAAGAAACTGCGTTTCACAGGCATTTGTAAGAGATGTTCCCGGTAGGCTATAAGAGCACTGTGCAGAGCGAGTTGTTTCGTAGCTTCCCAAAGAACTGGAAGCAAGATGCTTTGGGGCCCAACTCGCCCTTTGGAAACAAGCCTGCACGTTGTGCCTTTCATCTCTAGGTCAATGTAGCACACGCACAGCAGAAGTTCTACTTCAGCCAGATCAGGCCTTCAAAGAATCTGCGTTTCACAGGCCTTTTTAAGAGATGTTCCCGTAGGCTGTAAGAGCACTGTGCAGAGCGAGTTGTTTCTTAGCTTCCCAAAGAGCTGGAAGCAAGATGCTTTTTGGCCAAACTCGCCCTTTTGAAAGAAGCCTGCACATTGTGCCTTTCAGCTCTAGGGCGGTGTAGCACACCCAGAGCAGAAGTTCTACTTCAGCCAGATCAGGCCTGCAAAGAAACTGCGTTTCACAGGCCTTTGTAAAAGATGTTCCCTGTAGGCTGTAAGAGCACTGTGCAGAGCGATTTGTTTCTTAGAATTCCAAAGAGCTGGAAGCAAGATGCTTTGGGGCCCAACTCGCCCTTTGGAAAGAAGCCTGCACGTTGTGCCTTTCACCCCTAGGTCAATGTAGCACACGCAGAGCAGAAGTTCTCCTTCAGCCAGATCAGGCCTGCAAAGAAACTGCGTTTCACAGGCCGTTGTAAGAGATGTTCCCGGTAGGCTGTAAGAGCACTGTGCAGAGCGAGTTGTTTCTTAGCTTCCCAAAGAGCTGTAAGCAAGTTGCATTGGGGACCAACTCGCCCTTTGGAAAGAAGCCTGCACGTTGTGCCTTTCCGCTCTAGCGCAATGTAGCACACGCAGAGCAGAAGTTCTACTTCAGCCAGATCAGGCCTGCAAAGAAACTGCGTTTCACAGGCCGTTGTAAGAGATGTTCCCGGTAGGCTGTAAGAGCACTGTGCAGAGCGAGTTGTTTCTTAGCTTCCCAAAGAGCTGTAAGCAAGTTGCATTGGGGACCAACTCGCCCTTTGGAAAGAAGCCTGCACGTTGTGCCTTTCCGCTCTAGGGCAATGTAGCACACCCAGAGCCGAAGTTCTACTTCAGCCAGATCAGGCCTGCAAGGAAACTGCGTTTCACAGGTCTTTGTAAGTGATGTTCTTGTAGGCTGTAAGAGCACTGTGCAGAGCGAGTTGTTTCTTAGCTTCCCAAAGAGCTGGAAGCAAGATGCTTTGGGGCCCAACTCGCCCTTTGGAAAGAAGCCTGCACGTTGTGCCTTTCAGCTCTAGGGCAATGTAGCACACCCAGAGCAGAAGTTCTACTTCAGCCAGATCAGGCCTGCAAGGAGATTGCTTTTCACAGGCCTTTGTAAGTGATGTTCTGGTAGGCTGTAAGAGCACTGTGCAGAGCGTGTTGTTTCTTAGCTTCCCAAAGAGCTGGAAGCAAGATGCTTTGGGGCCGAACTCGCCCTTTGGAAAGAAGCCTGCACGTTGTGCTTTTCCGCTCTAGGGCAATGTAGCACACGCAGAGCAGAAGTTCTACTTCAGCCAGATCAGGCCTGCAAAGAAACTGCGTTTCACAGGCCTTTGTAAGTGATGCTCCCGGTAGGCTGTAAGAGCACTGTGCAGAGCGAGTTGTTTCTTAGCTTCCCAAAGAGCTGGAAGCAAGATGCTTTTGGGCCCAACTCGCCCTTTGGAAAGAAGCCTGCACGTTGTGCCTTTCAGCTCTAGGGCAATGTAGCACACGCAGAGCAGAAGTTCTACTTCAGCCAGATCAGGCCTGCAAAGAAACTGCGTTTCGCAGGCCTTTGGAAGAGATGTTCCCGGTAGGCTGTAAGAGCACTGTGCAGAGCGAGTTGTTTCTTAGCTTCCCAAACAGCTGGAAGCAAGATGCTTTGGGGCCCAACTCTCCCTTTGGAAAGAAGCCTGCAGGTTGTGCCCTTCAGCTCTAGGGCCGTGTAGCACACCCAGAGCAGAAGTTCTTCTTCAGCCAGATCAGGCCTGCAAAGAAACTGCGTTTCACAGGCATTTGTAAGAGATGTTCCCGGTAGGCTGTAAGAGCCCTGTGCAGAGCGAGTTGTTTCGTAGCTTCCCAAAGAACTGGAAGCAAGATGCTTTGGGGCCCAACTCGCCCTTTGCAAAGAAGCCTGCACGTTGTGCCTTTCAGCTCTATGTCAATGTAGCACACGCAGGGCAGAAGTTCTACTTCAGCCAGATCAGGCCTTCAAAGAATCTGCGTTTCACAGGCCTTTGTAAGAGATGTTCCCGGTAGGCTGTAAGAGCACTGTGCAGAGCGAGTTGTTTCTTAGAATCCCAAAGAGCTGGAAGCAAGATGCTTTGGGGCCCAACTCGCCCTTTGGAAAGAAGCCTGCACGTTGTGCCTTTCACCCCTAGGTCAATGTAGCACACGCAGAGCAGAAGTTCTTCTTCAGCCAGATCAGGCCTGCAAAGAAACTGCGTTTCACAGGCCTTTGTAAGAGATGTTCCCAGGAGGCTGTAAGAGCACTGCGCAGAGCGAGTTGTTTCTTAGCTTCCAAAAAAGCTGGAAGCAAGATGCTTTGGGGCCCAACTCGCCCTTTGGAAAGAAGCCTGCACGTTGTGCCTTTCCGCTCTAGGGCAATGTAGCACACGCAGAGCAGAAGTTCTACTTCAGCCAGATCAGGCCTGCAAAGAAACTGCGTTTCACAGGCCGGTGTAAGAGATGTTCCCGGTAGGCTGTAAGAGCACTGTGCAGAGCGATTTGTTTCTTAGCTTCCCAAAGAGCTGTAAGCAAGTTGCATTGGGGACCAACTCGCCCTTTGGAAAGAAGCCTGCACGTTGTGCCTTTCCGCTCTAGGGCAATGTAGCACACCCAGAGCCGAAGTTCTACTTCAGCCAGATCAGGCCTGCAAGGAAACTGCTTTTCACAGGCCTTTGTAAGTGATGTTCTTGTAGGCTGTAAGAGCACTGTGCAGAGCGAGTGGTTTCTTAGCTTCCCAAAGAGCTGGAAGCAAGATGCTTTGGGGCCCAACTCGCCCTTTGGAAAGAAGCCTGCACGTTGTGCCTTTCAGCTCTAGGTCAATGTAGCACACGCAGAGCAGAAGTTCTGCTTCAGCCAGATCAGGCCTGCACAGAAACTGCGTTTCACAGTCCTTTGTAAGAGATGTTCCCGGTAGGCTGTAAGAGCACTGTGCAGAGCGAGTTGTTTCTTAGCTTCCCAAAGAGCTGGAAGCAAGATGATTTGGGGCAGAACTCGCCCTTTGGAAAGAAGCCTGCACGTTGTGCCTTTCAGCTCTAGGGCAATGTAGCACACGCTGAGCAGAAGTTCTACTTCAGCCAGATCAGGCCTGCAAAGAAACTGCGTTTCACAGGCCTTTGTAAGTGATGCTCCCGGTAGGCTGTAAGAGCACTGTGCAGAGCGAGTTGTTTCTTAGCTTCCCAAAGAGCTGGAAGCAAGATGCTTTTGGGCCCAACTCGCCCTTTGGAAAGAAGCCTGCACGTTGTGCCTTTCAGCTCTAGGGCAATGTAGCACACCCAGAGCAGAAGTTCTACTTCAGCCTGATCAGGCCTGCAAGGAAACTGCTTTTCACAGGCCTTTGTAAGTGATGTTCTGGTAGGCCGTAAGAGCACTGTGCAGAGCGAGTTGTTTCATAGCTTCCCAAAGAGCTGGTAGCATGATGCGTTGGGGCCCAACTCGCCCTTTGGAAAGAAGCCTGCGCGTTGTGCCTTTTTGCTCTAGGGCAGTGTAGCACACCCAGAGCAGAAGTTCTAGTTCAGCCAGATCAGGCCTGCAAAGAAACTGCGTTTCACAGGCCTTTGTAAGAGATGTTCCCGGTAGGCTGTAAGAGCACTGTGCAGAGCGAGTTGTCTCTTAGCTTCCCAAAGAGCTGGAAGCAAGATGCTTTGGGGCGCAACTCGCCCTTTGGAAAGAAGCCTGCACGTTGTGCCTTTCCGCTCAAGGGCAATGTAGAACACGCAGAGCAGAAGTTCTACTTCAGCCAGATCAGGCCTGCAAAGAAACTGCGTTTCACAGGCCTTTGTAAGAGATGTTCCCAGTAGGCTGTAAGAGCACTGTGCAGAGCGAGTTGTTTCTTAGCTTCCCAAAGAGCTGGAAGCAAGATGCTTTGGGGCCCAACTCGCCCTTTGGAAAGAAGCCTGCACATTGTGCCTTTCAGCTCTAGGGCAATGTAGCACACCCAGAGCAGAAGTTCTACTTCAGCCAGATCAGGCCTGCAAGGAAACTGCTTTTCACAGGCCTTTGTAAGTGATGTTCTGGTAGGCTGTAAGAGCAGTGTGCAGAGCGAGTTGTTTCTTAGCTTCCCAAAGAGCTGGTATCAAGATGCTTTGGGGCCCAACTCGCCCTTTGGAAAGAACCCTGCACGTTGTGCCTTTCAGCTCTAGGGCAGTGTAGCACACCCAGAGCAGAAGTTCTACTTCAGCCAGATAAGGCCTGCAAAGAAACTGCATTTCACAGGCCTTTGTAAGAGATGTTCCCGGTAGGCTGTAAGAGCACTGTGCAGAGCGAGTTGTTTCTTAGCTTCCCAAAGAGCTGGAAGCAAGATGCTTTGGGGCCCAACTCGCCCTTTGGAAAGAAGCCTGCACGTTGTGCCTTTCAGCTCTAGGGCCGTGTAGCACACCCAGAGCAGAAGTTCTACTTCAGCCAGATCAGGCCTGCAAAGAAACTGCGTTTCACAGGCATTTGTAAGAGATGTTCCCGGTAGGCTGTAAGAGCACTGTGCAGAGCGAGTTGTTTCGTAGCTTCCCAAAGAACTGGAAGCAAGATGCTTTGGGGCCCAATTCGCCCTTTGGAAACAAGCCTACACGTTGTGCCTTTCACCCCTAGGTCAATGTAGCACACGCACAGCAGAAGTTCTCCTTCAGCCAGATCAGGCCTGCAAAGAAACTGCGTTTCACAGGCCTTTGTAAGAGATGTTCCCGGGAGGCTGTAAGAGCACTGCGCAGAGCGAGTTGTTTCTTAGCTTCCAAAAAAGCTGGAAGCAAGATGCTTTGGGGCCCAACTCGCCCTTTGGAAAGAAGCCTGCACGTTGTGCCTTTCCGCTCTAGCGCAATGTAGCACACGCAGAGCAGAAGTTCTACTTCAGCCAGATCAGGCCTGCAAAGAAACTGCGTTTCACAGGCCGTTGTAAGAGATGTTCCCGGTAGGCTGTAAGAGCACTGTGCAGAGCGAGTTGTTTCTTAGCTTCCCAAAGAGCTGTAAGCAAGTTGCATTGGGGACCAACTCGCCCTTTGGAAAGAAGCCTGCACGTTGTGCCTTTCCGCTCTAGGGCAATGTAGCACACCCAGAGCCGAAGTTCTACTTCAGCCAGATCAGGCCTGCAAGGAAACTGTGTTTCACAGGCCTTTGTAAGTGATGTTCTTGTAGGCTGTAAGAGCACTGTGCAGAGCGAGTTGTTTCTTAGCTTCCCAAAGAGCTGGAAGCAAGATGCTTTGGGGCCCAACTCGACCTTTGGAAAGAAGCCTGCACGTTGTGCCTTTCAGCTCTAGGGCAATGTAGCACACCCAGAGCAGAAGTTCTACTTCAGCCAGATCAGGCCTGCAAGGAGACTGCTTTTCACAGGCCTTTGTAAGTGATGTTCTGGTAGGCTGTAAGAGCACTGTGCAGAGCGCGTTGTTTCTTAGCTTCCCAAAGAGCTGGAAGCAAGATGCTTTGGGGCCGAACTCGCCCTTTGGAAAGAAGCCTGCACGTTGTGCTTTTCCGCTCTAGGGCAATGTAGCACACGCAGAGCAGAAGTTCTACTTCAGCCAGATCAGGCCTGCAAAGAAACTGCGTTTCACAGGCCTTTGTAAGTGATGCTCCCGGTAGGCTGTAAGAGCACTGTGCAGAGCGAGTTGTTTCTTAGCTTCCCAAAGAGCTGGAAGCAAGATGCTTTTGGGCCCAACTCGCCCTTTGGAAAGAAGCCTGCACGATGTGCCTTTCAGCTCTAGGGCAATGTAGCACACCCAGAGCAGAAGTTCTACTTCAGCCTGATCAGGCCTGCAAGGAAACTGCTTTTCACAGGCCTTTGTAAGTGATGTTCTGGTAGGCCGTAAGAGCACTGTGCAGAGCGAGTTGTTTCTTAGCTTCCGAAAGAGCTGGAAGCAATATGCTTTGGGGCCCAACTCGCCCTTTGGAAAGAAGACTGCACGTTGTGCCTTTCAGCTCTAGGGCAATGTGGCACACCCAGAGCAGAAGTTCTACTTCAGCCAGACCAGGCCTGCAAAGAAACTGCGTTTCACAGGCCTTTGTAAGAGATGTTCCTGGTAGGCTGTAAAAGCACTGTGCAGAGCGAGTTGTTTCGTAGCTTCCCAAAGAACTGGAAGCAAGATGCTTTGGGGCCCAACTCGCCCTTTGGAAAGAAGCCTGCACGTTGTGCCTTTCCGCTCTAGGGCAATGTAGCACACCCAGAGAAGAAGTTCTACTTCAGCCAGATCAGGCCTGCAAAGAAACTGCGTTTCACAGGCCTTTGTAAGAGATCTTCCCCTTAGGCTGTAAGAGCACTGTGCAGAGCGAGCTGTTTCTTAGAGTCCCAAAGAGCTGGAAGCAAGATGCTTTTTGGCCAAACTCGCCCTTTAGAAAGGAGCCTGCACATTGTGCCTTTCAGCTCTGGGGCGGAGTAGCACACCCAGAGCAGAAGTTCTACTTCAGCCACATCAGGCCTGCAAAGAAACTTCGTTTCACAGGCCTTTGTAAGAGATGTTCCCGGTAGGCTGTAAGAGCACTGTGCAGAGCGAGTTGTTTCTTAGCTTCCCAAAGAGCTGGAAGCAAGATGCTTTGGGGCCCAACTCGCCCTTTGGAAAGAAGCCTGCACGTTGTGCCTTTCAGCTCTAGGTCAATGTAGCACACGCAGAGCAGAAGTTCTGCTTCAGCCAGATCAGGCCTGCCAAGAAACTGCGTTTCACAGGCCTTTGTAAAAGAAGTTCCCGGTAGGCTGTAAGAGCACTGTGCAGAGCGAGTTGTTTCTTAGCTTCCCAAAGAGCTGGAAGCAAGATGCTTTGGGGCCGAACTCGCCCTTTGGAAAGAAGCCTGCACGTTGTGCCTCTCCGCTCTAGGGCAATGTAGCACACGCAGAGCAGAAGTTCTACTTCAGCCAGATCAGGCCTGCAAAGAAACTGCGTTTCACAGGCCTTTGTAAGAGATGTTCCCCGTAGGCTGTAAGACCACCGTGCAGAGCGAGTTGTTTCTTAGCTTCAAAAAAGCTGGAAGCAAGATGCTTTGGGGCCCAACTCGCCCTTTGGAAAGAAGCCTGCACGTTGTGCCTTTCCGCTCTAGGGCAATGTAGCACACGCAGAGCTGAAGTTCTACTTCAGCCAGATCAGGCCTGCAAAGAAACTGCGTTTCACAGGCCTTTGTAAGAGATGTTCCCGGTAGGCTGTAAGAGCACTGTGCAGAGCGAGTTGTTTCTTAGCTTCCCAAAGAGCTGGAAGCAAGATGCATTGGGGCCCAACTCGCCCTTTGGAAAGAAGCCTGCACGTTGTGCCTTTCAGCTCTAGGGCCGTGTAGCACACCCAGAGCAGAAGTTCTACTTCACCCAGATCAGGCCTGCAAAGAAACTGCGTTTCACAGGCATTTGTAAGAGATGTTCCCGGTAGGCTGTAAGAGCACTGTGCAGAGCGAGTTGTTTCGTAGCTTCGCAAAGAACTGGAAGCAAGATGCTTTGGGGCCCAACTCGCCCTTTGGAAACAAGCCTGCACGTTGTACCTTTCAGCTCTAGGTCAATGTAGCACACGCACAGCAGAAGTTCTACTTCAGCCAGATCAGGCCTTCAAAGAATCTGCGTTTCACAGGCCTTTTTAAGAGATGTTCCCGTAGGCTGTAAGACCACTGTGCAGAGCGAGTTGTTTCTTAGCTTCCCAAAGAGCTGGAAGCAAGATGCCTTGGGGCCCAACTCGCCCTTTGGAAAGAAGACTGCACATTGTGCCTTTCAGCTCTAGGTCAATGTAGCACACGCAGAGAAGAAGTTCTGCTTCAGCCAGATCAGGCCTGCAAAGAAACTGCGTTTCACAGTCCTTTGTAAGAGATGTTCCCGGTAGGCTGTAAGAGCACTGTGCAGAGCGAGTTGTTTCTTAGCTTCCCAAAGAGCTGGAAGCAAGATGCTTTGGGGCCAAACTCGCTCTTTGGAAAGAAGCCTGCACGTTGTGCCTTTCCGCTCTAGGGCAATGTAGCACACGCAGAGCTGAAGTTCTACTTCAGCCAGATCAGGCCTGCAAAGAAACTGCGTTTCACAGGCCTTTGTAAGTGATGCTCCCGGTAGGCTGTAAGAGCACTGTGCAGAGCGAGTTGTTTCTTAGCTTCCCAAAGAGCTGGAATCAAGATGCTTTTGGGCCCAACTCGCCCTTTGGAAAGAAGCCTGCACGTTGTGCCTTTCAGCTCTAGGGCAATGTAGCACACCCAGAGCAGAAGTTCTACTTCAGCCAGATCAGGCCTGCAAGGAAACTGCTTTTCACAGGCCTTGTAAGTGATGTTCTGGTAGGCCGAAAGAGCACTGTGCAGAGCGAGTTGTTTCTTAGCTTCCGAAAGAGCTGGTAGCATGATGCTTTGGGGCCCAACTCGCCCTTTGGGAAGAAGCCTGCACGTTGTGCCTTTCAGCTCTAGGGCAGTGTAGCACACGCAGAGCAGGTGTTCTACTTCAGCCAGATCAGGCCTGCAAAGAAACTGCGTTTCACAGGCCTTTGTAAGAGATGTTCCCGGTAGGCTGTAAGAGCACTGTGCAGAGCGAGTTGTCTCTTAGCTTCCCAAAGAGCTTGGAGCAAGATGCTTTGGGGCCCAACTCGCCCTTTGGAAAGAAGCCTGCACGTTGTGCCTTTCCGCTCAAGGGCAATGTAGTACACGCAAAGCAGAAGTTCTACTTCAGCCAAATCAGGCCTGCAAAGAAACTGCGTTTCACAGGCCTTTGTAAGAGATGTTCCCAGTAGGCTGTAAGAGCACTGTGCAGAGCGAGTTGTTTCTTAGCTTCCCAAAGAGCTGGAAGCAAGATGCTTTGGGGCCCAACTCGCCCTTTGGAAAGAAGACTGCACGTTGTGCCTTTCAGCTCTAGGGCAATGTGGCACACCCAGAGCAGAAGTTCTACTTCAGCCAGGTCAGGCCTGCAAAGAAACTGTGTTTCACAGACCTTTGTAAGCGATGTTCCCGATAGGCTGTAAGAGCACTGTGCAGAGCTAGTTGTTTCTTAGCTTCCCAAAGAGCTGGAAGCAAGATGCTTTGGGGCACAACTCGCCCTTTGGAAAGAAGACTGCACGTTGTGCCTTTCCGCTCTAGGGCAATGTAGCACACCCAGAGCAGAAGTTCTACTTCAGCCAGATAAGGCCTGCAAAGAAACTGCGTTTCACAGGCCTTTGTAAGAGATGTTCCCCGTAGGCTGTAAGAGCGCTGTGCAGAGTGAGCTGTTTCTTAGAGTCCCAAAGAGCTGGTAGCAAGATGCTTTTTGGCCAAACTCGCCCTTTGGAAAGGAGCCTGCACATTGTGCCTTTCAGCTCTAGGGCGGTGTAGCACACCCAGAGCAGAAGTTCTACTTCAGCCAGATCAGGCCTGCAAAGAAACTGCGTTTCACAGGCCTTTGTAAGAGATGTTCCCGGTAGGCTGTAAGAGCACTGTGCAGAGCGAGTTGTTTCTTAGCTTCCCAAAGAGCTGGAAGCAAGATGCTTTGGGGCCCAACTCGCCCTTTGGAAAGAAGCCTGCACGTTGTGCCTTTCAGCTCTAGGTCAATGTAGCACACCCAGAGCAGAAGTTCTGCTTCAGCCAGATCAGGCCTGCAAAGAAACTGCGTTTCACAGTCCTTTGTAAGAGATGTTCCCGGTGGGCTGTAAGAGCACTGTGCAGAGCGAGTTGTTTCTTAGCTTCCCAAAGAGCTGGAAGCAAGATGCTTTGGGGCCGAACTCGCCCTTTGGAAAGAAGCCTGCACGTTGTGCCTCTCCGCTCTAGGGCAATGTAGCACACGCAGAGCAGAAGTTCTACTTCAGCCTGATCAGGCCTGCAAAGAAACTGCGTTTCACAGGCTTTTGTAAGAGATGTTCCCGTAGGCAGTAAGAGCACTGTGCAGAGCGAGTTGTTTCTTAGCTTCCCAAAGAGCTGGAAGCAAGATGCTTTTTGGCCAAACTTGCCCTTTGGAAAGAAGCCTGCACATTGTGCCTTTCAGCTCTAGGGCGGTGTAGCACACCCAGAGCAGAAGTTCTACTTCAGCCAGATCAGGCCTGCAAAGAAACTGCGTTTCACAGGCCTTTGTAAAAGATGTTCCCGGTAGGCTGTAAGAGCACTGTGCAGAGCGAGTTGTTTCTTAGAATCCCAAAGAGCTGGAAGCAAGATGCTTTGGGGCCCAACTCGGCCTTTGGAAAGAAGCCTGCACGTTGTGCCTTTCACCCCTAGGTCAATGTAGCACACGCAGAGCAGAAGTTCTGCTTCAGCCAGATCAGGCCTGCAAAGAAACTGCATTTCACAGGCATTTCTAAGAGATGTTCCCGGTAGGCTGTAACAGCACTGTGCAGAGCGAGTTGATTCGTAGCTTCCAAAGACCTGGAAGCAAGATGCTTTGGGGCCCAACTCGCCCTTTGGAAAAAAGCCTGCAGGTTGTGCCTTTCATCTCTAGGTCAATGTAGCACACGCAGAGCAGAAGTTCTACTTCAGCCAGATCAGGCCTGCAAAGAAACTGCGTTTCACAGGCCTTTGTAAGAGATGTTCCCGGTAGGCTGTAAGAGAACTCTGCAGAGCGAGTTGTTTCTTAGCTTCCCAAAGAGCTGGAAGCAAGATGCATTTGTGCCGAACTCGCCCTTTGGAAAGAAGCCTGCACGTTGCGCCTTTCCACTCTAGGGCAATGTAGCACACGCAGAGCAGAAGTTCTACTTCAGCCAGATCAGGCCTGCAAAGAAACTGCGTTTCACAGGCCTTTGTAAGAGATGTTCCCGGTAGGGTGTAAGAGCACTGTGCAGAGCGAGTTGTTTCTTAGCTTCCCAAAGAGGTGTATTCAAGATGCATTGGGGCCCAACTCGCCCTTTGGAAAGAAGCCTGCACGTTGTGCCTTTCCGCCATAGGGCAATGTAGCACACGCAGAGCAGAAGTTCTACATCAGCCAGATCAGGCCTGCAAAGAAACTGCGTTTCACAGGCCTTTGTAAGAGATGTTCCCGGTAGGCTGTAAGAGCACTGTGCAGAGCGAGTTGTTTCTTAGCTTCCCAAAGAGCTGTATTCAAGATGCATTGGGGCCCAACTCGCCCTTTGGAAAGAAGCCTGCACGTTGTGCCTTTCCGCTCTAGGGCAATGTAGCACCCGCAGAGCAGAAGTTCTACTTCAGCCAGATCAGGCCTGCAAAGAAACTGCGTTTCACAGGCCTTTGTAAGAGATGTTCCCGGTAGGCTGTAAGAGCACTGTGCAGAGCGAGTTGTTTCTTAGCTTCCCAAAGAGCTGGAAGCAAGATGCTTTGGGTACCAACTCGCACTTTGGAAAGAAGCCTGCACGTTGTGCCTTTCAGCTCTAGGGCAATGTAGCACACTCAGAGCAGAAGTTCTACTTCAGCCAGATCAGGCCTGCAAAGAAACTGCGTTTCAAAGGCCTTTGTAAGAGATGTTCCCGGTAGGCTGTAGGAGCACTGTGCAGAGCGAGTTGTTTCTTACCTTACCAAAGAGCTGTAAGCAAGATGCATTGGGGCCCAACTGGCCCTTTGGAAAGAAAGCCTGCACGTTGTGCCTTTCCGCTCTAGGGCAATGTAGCACACCCAGAGCAGAAGTTCTACTTCAGCCAGATCAGGCCTGCAAAGAAACTGCGTTTCACAGGCCCTTGTAAGAGATGCTCCCGGTAGGCTGTAAGAGCACTGTGCAGAGCGAGTTGTTTCTTAGCTTCCCAAAGAGCTGGAAGCAAGATGCTTTGGGGCCCAACTCGCCCTTTGGAAAGAAGCCTGCACGTTGTGCCTTACAGCTCTAGGGCCATGTAGCACACGCAGAGCAGAAGTTCTACTTCAGCCAGATCAGGCCTGCAAAGAAACTGCGTTTCACAGGCCTTTGTAAGAGATGTTTCCGGTAGGCTGTAAGAGCACTGTGCAGAGCGAGTTGTTTCTTAGCTTCCCAAAGAGCTGGTAGCAAGATGCATTGGGGTCCAACTCGCCCTTTGTAAAGAAGCCTGCACGTTGTGCCTTTCCGCTCTAGGGCAATGTAGCACAACCAGAGCAGAAATTCTACTTCAGCCAGATCAGGCCTGCAAAGAAACTGCGTTTCACAGGCCTTTGTAAGAGATGTTCCCGGTAGGCTGTAAGAGCACTGTGCAGAGCGAGTTGTTTCTTAGCTTCCGAAAGAGCTGGAAGCAAGAT
Source organism: Equus caballus (assembly GCF_041296265.1). NCBI lineage: Eukaryota > Metazoa > Chordata > Mammalia > Perissodactyla > Equidae > Equus > Equus caballus. Next base: position 48,934,248 of record NC_091688.1, on the reverse strand, counting down.
GCATTGAGGCCCAACTGGCCCTTTGGAAAGAAGCCTGCACGTTGTGCCTTTCAGCTCTAGGGCCATGTAGCACACCCAGAGCAGAAGTTCTCCTTCAGCCAGATCAGGCCTGCAAAGAAACTGCGTTTCACAGGCCTTTGTAAGAGATGTTCCCGGTAGGCCGTAAGAGCACTGTGCAGAGCGAGTTGTTTCTTAGCTTCCCAAAGAGCTGGAAGCAAGATGCTTTGGGGCCCAACTCGCCCTTTGGAAAGAAGCCAGCACGTTGTGCCTTTCACCTCTAGGGCAATGTAGCACACCCAGAGCAGAAGTTCTACTTCAGCCAGATAAGGCCTGCAAAGAAACTGCGTTACACAGGCCTTTGTAAGTGATGTTCCGGTAGGCTGTAAGAGCACTGTGCAGAGCGAGATGTTTCTTAGCGTCCCAAAGAGCTGGAAGCAAGATGCTTTGGGGCCCAACTCGCCGTTTGGACAGAAGCCTGCACGTTGTGCCTTTCAGCTCTAGGGCCATGTAGCACACCCAGAGCAGAAGTTCTACTTCAGCCAGATCAGGCCTGCAAAGAAACTGCGTTTCACAGGACTTTGTACGAGATGTACCTGGTTGGCAGTAAGACGGTGTGCAGAGCAAGTTGTTTTTTAGCTTCCCAAAGAGCTAGAAGCAAGATGCTTTGGTTCCCAACTCGCCCTTTGGAAAGAAGAAAGCACTTTGTGACTTGCAGCTCTAGAGCAATGTAGCACACCCAGAGCAGAAGATCTACTTCAGCCAGATCAGGCCTGCAAAGAAACTGCGTGTCACAAGCCTTTCTACGAGATGTTCCCGGTAGGCTGTAAGAGCACTGTGCAGAGTGAGTTGTTTCTTAGCTTCCCAAAGAGCTGGAAGCAAGATGCTTTGGGGACCAACTCGCCCTTTGCAGAGAAAACTGGACGTTGTGCCTTTCAGCTCTAGGGCAATGTAGCACACCCAGAGCAGAAGTTCTACTTCACCCAGTTCAGGCCTGCAAAGAAACTGCGTTTCAGAGGCCTTTGTAAGAGATGTTCCCGGTTGGCTGTAAGAGAGGTGTGCAGAGCGAGTTGTTTCTTAGCTTCAAAAAGAGCTGGAAGCAAGATGCTTTGGGGCCCAACTCGCCCTTTGGAAAGAAGACAGCACTTTGTGCCTTGCAGTTCTAGACCAATGTACGACACCCAGAGCAGAAGTTCGACTTCAGCCAGATCAGTCCTGCAAACAAACTGCATTTCTCAGGCCTTTGTAAGAGATGTTCCCGTTTGGCTGTAAGAGAGGTCTGCAGAGCGAGTTGTTTCTTAGCTTCCCAAAGAGCTGTAAGCAAGATGGTTTTGGGCCCATCTCGCCCTTTGGAAAGAGGACAGCACTTTGTGCCTTTCAGCTCTAGGGCAATGTAGCACACCCAGAGCAGAAGTTCTACTTCAGCCAGATCAGGCCTGCAAAGAAACTGCATTTCACAGGCCTTTGTAAGAGATGTCCCGGTAGGGTGTAAGACCACTGTGCAGAGCGAGTTGTCATTAAGCTTCCCAAAGAGCTCGATGCAAGATGCTTTCGGACCCAACTCGCCAAATGGAAAGAAGACTGCACGTTGTGCCTTTCAGCCCTAGGGCATGTAGGACACCCAGAGCAGAAGTTTTACTTCAGCCACATAAGGCCTGCAAAGAAACTGCGTTTCACAGGCCTTTGTAAGAGATGCTCCCGGTTGGCTGTAAGAGAGGTGTGCTGAGCGAGTTGTTTCTTAGCTTCCCAAAGAGCTGGAAGAAAGATGCTTTGGGGCCCAACTCGCCCTTTGGAAAGAAGACTGCACGTTGTGCCTTTCAGCTCTAGGGCAATGTAGCACACCCAGAGCAGAAGTTCTACTTCAGCCAGATGAGGCCTGCAAAGAAACTGCGTTTCACAGGCCCTTGTAAGAGATGTTCCCAGTAGGCTATAAGAGCACTGTGCAGACCGAGCTGTTACTCAGGTTCTGAAAGAGCTGGAAGCGAGATGCTTTGGAGCCCAACTCGCCCTTTGGAAAGAAGACTGCACGTTGTGCCTTTCAGCTCTAGGGCAATGTAGAACACCCAGAGCAGAAGTTCTACTTCAGCCAGATGAGGCCTGCAAAGAAACTGCGTTTCACAGGCCTTTGTTATAGATGTTCCAGGTAGGCTGTAAGAGCACTGGGCAGATCGAGTTGTTTCTCAGCTTCCCAAAGAGCTGGAAGAAAGATGCTTTGGGGCCCAACTCGCCCCTTGTAAAGAAGCCTGCACCTTGTGCCTTTCAGCTCTACGGCAACGTAGCACACCCAGAGCAGAAGTTCTACTTCAGCCAGATCAGGCCTGCAAAGAAACTGCGTTTCACAGGCCTTTGTAAGAGATGTTCCCAGTAAGCTGTAAGAGCACTGTGCAGAGCGAGTTGTTTCTTAGCTTCCCAAAGAGCTGGAAGCAAGATGCTTTGGGGCCCAACTCGCCCTTTGGAAAGAAGCCTGCACGTTGTGCCTTTCAGCTCTAGGTAAATGTAGCACACGCAGAGCAGAAGTTCTACTTCAGCCAGATCAGGCCTGCAAGGAAACTGCTTTTCACATGCCTTTATAAGTGATGTTCCGGTAGGCTGTAAGAGCACTGTGCAGAGCGAGTTGTTTCTTAGCTTCCCAAAGAGCTGGAAGCAAGATGCTTTGGGTCCCAACTCGCACTTTGGAAAGAAGCCTGCACGTTGTGCCTTTCAGCTCTAGGGCAATGTAGCACACTCAGAGCAGAAGTTCTACTTCAGCCAGATCAGGCCTGCAAAGAAACTGCGTTTCAAAGGCCTTTGTAAGAGATGTTCCCGGTAGGCTGTAAGAGCACTGTGCAGAGCGAGTTGTTTCTTACCTTACCAAAGAGCTGTAAGCAAGATGCATTGGGGCCCAACTGGCCCTTTGGAAAGAAAGCCTGCACGTTGTGCCTTTCCGCTCTAGGGCAATGTAGCACACCCAGAGCAGAAGTTCTACTTCAGCCAGATCAGGCCTGCAAAGAAACTGCGTTTCACAGGCCTTTGTAAGAGATGTTCCCGGTAGGCTGTAAGAGCACTGTGCAGAGCGAGTTGTTTCTTAGCGTCCCAACGAGCTGGAAGCAAGATGTTTTGGGGCGCAACTCGCCATTTGGAAAGAAGCCTGCACGTTGTGCCTTTCAGCTCCAGCGCAATGTAGCACACCCAGAGCAGAAGTTCTACTTCAGCCAGATCAGGCCTGCAAAGAAACGGCGTTTCACAGGCATTTGTAAGAGATGTTCCCGGTAGGCTGTAAGAGAACTGTGCAGGGCGCGTTGTTTATTAGCTTCCCAAAGAGCTTGAAGCAAGATGCTTTAGGGACCAACTTGCCCTTTGGAAAGAAGCCTGCACGTTGTGCCTTTCCCCTCTAGGGCAATGTAGCACACCCAGAGCAGAAGTTCTACTTCAGCCAGATCAGGCTTGCAAAGAAACTGCGTTTTACAGGCCTTTGTAAGTGATGCTCCCGGTAGGCTGTAAGAGCACTGGGCAGAGAGGGCTGCTTCTTAGCGTCCCAAAGAGCTGGAAGCAAGATGCTTTGGGGCCCAATTAGCCCTTTGGAAGAAGCCTGCACGTTGTGCCTTTCAGCTCTAGGGCCATGTAGCACACCCAGAGCAGAAGTTCTACTTCAGTCAGCTCAGGACTGCAAAGAAACTGCGTTTCACAGACCTTTCTAAGAGATGCTCCCGGTAGGCTGTAAGAGCACTGTGCAGAGCGAGTTGTTTCTTAGCTTCCCAAAGAGCTGGAAGCAAGATGCTTTGGGGCCCAACTCGCCCTTTGGAAAGAAGCCTGCACGTTGTGCCTTACAGCTCTAGGGCCATGTAGCACACCCAGAGCAGAAGTTCTACTTCAGCCAGATAAGGCCTGCAAAGAAAGTGCGTTTCACAGGCCCTTGTAAGAGATGCTCCCGGTAGGCTGTAAGAGCACTGTGCAGAGCGAGTTGTTTCTTAGCTTCCCAAAGAGCTGGAAGCAAGATGCTTTGGGGCCCAACTCGCCCTTTGGAAAGAAGCCTGCACGTTGTGCCTTACAGCTCTAGGGCCATGTAGCACACGCAGAGCAGAAGTTCTACTTCAGCCAGATCAGGCCTGCAAAGAAACTGCATTTCACAGGCCTTTGTAAGAGATGTTTCCGGTAGGCTGTAAGAGCACTGTGCAGAGCGAGTTGTTTCTTAGCTTCCCAAAGAGCTGGTAGCAAGATGCATTGGGGTCCAACTCGCCCTTTGTAAAGAAGCCTGCACGTTGTGCCTTTCCGCTCTAGGGCAATGTAGCACAACCAGAGCAGAAATTCTACTTCAGCCAGATCAGGCCTGCAAAGAAACTGCGTTTCACAGGCCTTTGTAAGAGACGTTCCCGGTAGGCTGTAAGAGCACTGTGCAGATCGAGTTGTTTCTTAGCTTCCGAAAGAGCTGGAAGCAAGATGCATTGAGGCCCAACTGGCCCTTTGGAAAGAAGCCTGCACGTTGTGCCTTTCAGCTCTAGGGCCATGTAGCACACCCAGAGCAGAAATTCTACTTCAGCCAGATCAGGCCTGCAAAGAAACTGCGTTTCACAGGCCTTTGTAAGAGATGTTCCCGGTAGGCCGTAAGAGCACTGTGCAGAACGAGTTGTTTCTTAGCTTCCCAAAGAGGTGGAAGCAAGATGCTTTGGGGCCCAACTCGCCCTTTGGAAAGAAGCCAGCACGTTGTGCCTTTCACCTCTAGGGCAATGTAGCACACCCAGAGCAGAAGTTCTACTTCAGCCAGATAAGGCCTGCAAAGAAACTGCGTTACACAGGCCTTTGTAAGTGATGTTCCGGTAGGCTGTAAGAGCACTGTGCAGAGCGAGATGTTTCTTAGCTTCCCAAAGAGCTGGAAGCAAGATGCTTTGGGGCCCAACTCGCCGTTTGGACAGAAGCCTGCACGTTGTGCCTTTCAGCTCTAGGGCCATGTAGCACACCCAGAGCAGAAGTTCTACTTCAGCCAGATCAGGCCTGCAAAGAAACTGCGTTTCACAGGACTTTGTACGAGATGTACCTGGTTGGCAGTAAGACGGTGTGCAGAGCAAGTTGTTTTTTAGCTTCCCAAAGAGCTAGAAGCAAGATGCTTTCGGTCCCAACTCGCCCTTTGGAAGAAGAAAGCACTTTGTGACTTGCAGCTCTAGAGCAATGTAGCACACCCAGAGCAGAAGTTCTACTTCAGCCAGATCAGGCCTGCAAAGAAACTGCGTGTCACAAGCCTTTCTACGAGATGTTCCCGGTAGGCTGTAAGAGCACTGTGCAGAGCGAGTTGTTTCTTAGCTTCCCAAAGAGCTGGAAGCAAGATGCTTTGGGGACCAACTCGCCCTTTGCAGAGAAAACTGGACGTTGTGCCTTTCAGCTCTAGGGCAATGTAGCACACCCAGAGCAGAAGTTCTACTTCACCCAGTTCAGGCCTGCAAAGAAACTGCGTTTCAGAGGCCTTTGTAAGAGATGTTCCCGGTTGGCTGTAAGAGAGGTGTGCAGAGCGAGTTGTTTCTTAGCTTCAAAAAGAGCTGGAAGCAAGATGCTTTGGGGCCCAACTCGCCCTTTGGAAAGAAGACAGCACTTTGTGCCTTGCAGTTCTAGACCAATGTACGATACCCAGAGCAGAAGTTCTACATCAGCCAGATCAGTCCTGCAAACAAACTGCATTTCTCAGGCCTTTGTAAGAGATGTTCCCGTTTGGCTGTAAGAGAGGTCTGCAGAGCGAGTTGTTTCTTAGCTTCCCAAAGAGCTGTAAGCAAGATGGTTTTGGGCCCATCTCGCCCTTTGGAAAGAGGACAGCACTTTGTGCCTTTCAGCTCTAGGGCAATGTAGCACACCCAGAGCAGAAGTTCTACTTCAGCCAGATCAGGCCTGCAAAGAAACTGCATTTCACAGGCCTTTGTAAGAGATGTCCCGGTAGGGTGTAAGACCACTGTGCAGAGCGAGTTGTCATTAAGCTTCCCAAAGAGCTCGATGCAAGATGCTTTCGGACCCAACTCGCCAAATGGAAAGAAGACTGCACGTTGTGCCTTTCAGCCCTAGGGCATGTAGGACACCCAGAGCAGAAGTTTTACTTCAGCCACATCAGGCCTGCAAAGAAACTGCGTTTCACAGGCCTTTGTAAGAGATGCTCCCGGTTGGCTGTAAGAGAGGTGTGCTGAGCGAGTTGTTTCTTAGCTTCCCAAAGAGCTGGAAGCAAGATGCTTTGTGGCCCAACTCGCCCTTTGGAAAGAAGACAGCACTTTGTCCCTTGCAGCTCTAGGGCAATGTAGCACACCCAGAGCAGAAGTTCTACTTCAGAGAGATCAGGCCTGCAAAGAAACTGCATTTCTCAGCACTTTGTAAGAGATGTTCCTAGTAGGCTTTAAGAGAGCTCTGCAGAGCGAGTTTTTTCTTAGCTTCCCAAAGAGCTGGAAGAAAGATGCTTTGGGGCCCAACTCGCCCTTTGGAAAGAAGACTGCACGTTGTGCCTTTCAGCTCTAGGGCAATGTAGCACACCCAGAGCAGAAGTTCTACTTCAGCCAGATGAGGCCTGCAGGGAAACTGCGTTTCACAGGCCCTTGTAAGAGATGTTCCCAGTAGGCTATAAGAGCACTGTGCAGACCGAGCTGTTACTCAGGTTCTGAAAGAGCTGGAAGCGAGATGCTTTGGAGCACAACTCGCCCTTTGGAAAGAAGACTGCACGTTGTGCCTTTCAGCTCTAGGGCAATGTAGCACACCCAGAGCAGAAGTTCTACTTCAGCCAGATGAGGCCTGCAAAGAAACTGCGTTTCACAGGCCTTTGTTATAGATGTTCCAGGTAGGCTGTAAGAGCACTGGGCAGATCGAGTTGTTTCTCAGCTTCCCAAAGAGCTGGAAGCAAAATGCTTTGGGTCCCAACTTGCCCTTTGAAAGAAGCCTGCACGTTGTGCCTTGCAGCTCTAGGGCAATGTAGCACACCCTGAGCAGAAGTTCTACTTCAGCCAGATCAGGCCTGCAAAGAAACTGCGTTTCACAGGCCTTTGTAAGAGATGTTCCCGGTAGGCTGTAAGAGCACTGTGCAGAGCGAGTTGTTTCTTAGCTTCCCAAAGAGCTGTAAGCAAGATGGTTTTGGGCCCATCTCGCCCTTTGGAAAGAGGACAGCACTTTGTGCCTTTCAGCTCTAGGGCAATGTAGCACACCCAGAGCAGAAGTTCTACTTCAGCCAGATCAGGCCTGAAAAGAAACTGCATTTCACAGGCCTTTGTAAGAGATGTCCCGGTAGGGTGTAAGACCACTGTGCAGAGCGAGTTGTCATTAAGCTTCACAAAGAGCTCGATGCAAGATGCTTTCGGACCCAACTCGCCAAATGGAAAGAAGACTGCACGTTGTGCCTTTCAGCCCTAGGGCATGTAGGACACCCAGAGCAGAAGTTTTACTTCAGCCACATCAGGCCTGCAAAGAAACTGCGTTTCACAGGCCTTTGTAAGAGATGCTCCCGGTTGGCTGTAAGAGAGGTGTGCTGAGCGAGTTGTTTCTTAGCTTCCCAAAGAGCTGGAAGCAAGATGCTTTGTGGCCCAACTCGCCCTTTGGAAAGAAGACAGCACTTTGTCCCTTGCAGCTCTAGGGCAATGTAGCACACCCAGAGCAGAAGTTCTACTTCAGAGAGATCAGGCCTGCAAAGAAACTGCATTTCTCAGGACTTTGTAAGAGATGTTCCTAGTAGGCTTTAAGAGAGCTCTGCAGAGCGAGTTTTTTCTTAGCTTCCCAAAGAGCTGGAAGAAAGATGCTTTGGGGCCCAACTCGCCCTTTGGAAAGAAGACTGCACGTTGTGCCTTTCAGCTCTAGGGCAATGTAGCACACCCAGAGCAGAAGTTCTACTTCAGCCAGATGAGGCCTGCAAAGAAACTGCGTTTCACAGGCCCTTGTAAGAGATGTTCCCAGTAGGCTATAAGAGCACTGTGCAGACCGAGCTGTTACTCAGGTTCTGAAAGAGCTGGAAGCGAGATGCTTTGGAGCACAACTCGCCCTTTGGAAAGAAGACTGCACGTTGTGCCTTTCAGCTCTAGGGCAATGTAGCACACCCAGAGCAGAAGTTCTACTTCAGCCAGATGAGGCCTGCAAAGAAACTGCGTTTCACAGGCCTTTGTTATAGATGTTCCAGGTAGGCTGTAAGAGCACTGGGCAGATCGAGTTGTTTCTCAGCTTCCCAAAGAGCTGGAAGCAAAATGCTTTGGGTCCCAACTTGCCCTTTGAAAGAAGCCTGCACGTTGTGCCTTGCAGCTCTAGGGCAATGTAGCACACCCTGAGCAGAAGTTCTACTTCAGCCAGATCAGGCCTGCAAAGAAACTGCGTTTCACAGGCCTTTGTAAGAGATGTTCCCGGTAGGCTGTAAGAGCACTGTGCAGAGCGAGTTGTTTCTTAGCTTCCCAAAGAGCTGTAAGCAAGATGGTTTTGGGCCCATCTCGCCCTTTGGAAAGAGGACAGCACTTTGTGCCTTTCAGCTCTAGGGCAATGTAGCACACCCAGAGCAGAAGTTCTACTTCAGCCAGATCAGGCCTGCAAAGAAACTGCATTTCACAGGCCTTTGTAAGAGATGTCCCGGTAGGGTGTAACACCACTGTGCAGAGCGAGTTGTCATTAAGCTTCACAAAGAGCTCGATGCAAGATGCTTTCGGACCCAACTCGCCAAATGGAAAGAAGACTGCACGTTGTGCCTTTCAGCCCTAGGGCATGTAGGACACCCAGAGCAGAAGTTTTACTTCAGCCACATCAGGCCTGCAAAGAAACTGCGTTTCACAGGCCTTTGTAAGAGATGCTCCCGGTTGGCTGTAAGAGAGGTGTGCTGAGCGAGCTGTTTCTTAGCTTCCCAAAGAGCTGGAAGCAAGATGCTTTGTGGCCCAACTCGCCCTTTGGAAAGAAGACAGCACTTTGTCCCTTGCAGCTCTAGGGCAATGTAGCACACCCAGAGCAGAAGTTCTACTTCAGAGAGATCAGGCCTGCAAGGAAACTGCATTTCTCAGGACTTTGTAAGAGATGTTCCTAGTAGGCTTTAAGAGAGCTCTGCAGAGCGAGTTTTTTCTTAGCTTCCCAAAGAGCTGGAAGAAAGATGCTTTGGGGCCCAACTCGCCCTTTGGAAAGAAGGCTGCACGTTGTGCCTTTCAGCTCTAGGGCAATGTAGCACACCCAGAGCAGAAGTTCTACTTCAGCCAGATGAGGCCTGCAAAGAAACTGCGTTTCACAGGCCCTTGTAAGAGATGTTCCCAGTAGGCTATAAGAGCACTGTGCAGACCGAGCTGTTACTCAGGTTCTGAAAGAGCTGAAGGAAGATGCTTTGGAGCCCAACTCGCCCTTTGGAAAGAAGACTGCACGTTGTGCCTTTCAGCTCTAGGGCAATGTAGCACACCCAGAGCAGAAGTTCTACTTCAGCCAGATGAGGCCTGCAAAGAAACTGCGTTTCACAGGCCTTTGTTATAGATGTTCCAGGTAGGCTGTAAGAGCACTGGGCAGATCGAGTTGTTTCTCAGCTTCCCAAAGAGCTGGAAGCAAAATGCTTTGGGTCCCAACTTGCCCTTTGAAAGAAGCCTGCACGTTGTGCCTTCCAGCTCTAGGGCAATGTAGCACACCCTGAGCAGAAGTTCTACTTCAGCCAGATCAGGCCAGCAAAGAAACTGCGTTTCACAGGCCTTTGTAAGAGATGTTCCCGGTAGGCTGTAAGAGCACTGTGCAGAGCGAGTTGTTTCTTAGCTTCCCAAAGGGCTGGAAGCAAGATGCTTTGGGGCCCAACTCGCCCTTTGGAAAGAAGCCTGCACGTTGTGCCCTTCAGCTCTAGGGAAATGTAGCACACCCAGAGCAGAAGTTGTACTTCAGCCAGATCAGGCCTGCATAGAAACTGCGTTTCACAGGCCTTTGTAAGAGATGCTCCCGGTTGCTGTAAGAGCACAGTGCAGAGCGTGTTGTTTCTCAGCGTCCCAAAGAGCTGGAAGCAAGATGCTTTGGGGCCCAACTCGCCCTTTGGAAAGAAGACCGCACTTTGTGCCTTGCAGCTCCAGGGCAATGTAGCACACTCAGAGCAGAAGTTCTACTTCAGCGAGATCAGGCCTGCAAAGAATCTGCATTTGTCAGGCCTTTGTAAGAGATGTTCCCTGTTGCTGTAACAGTACTGTGCAGAGCGGTTTGTTTCTTAGCTTCCCAAAGAGCTGGAAGCAAGATGCTTTGGGGCCCAACTCGCCCTTTGGAAAGAAGACAGCACTTTGTGCCTTCCAGCTCTAGGGCAATGTAGCACACCAACAGCATAAGTTCTACTTCAGCCAGAACAGGCTGCAAAGAAACTGCATTTCTCAGGCCTTTGTAAGAGATGTTCCCGGTAGGCTGCAAGAGAGCTCTGCAGAGCGAGTTGTTTCCTAGCTTCCCAAAGAGGTGGAAGCAAGATGCTTTGGGGACCAACTCGCCCTTTGGAAACAAGGCAGCACTTTGTGCCTTGCAGCTCTAGGCCAATGTACCACACCCAGAGCAAAAGTTCTACTTCAGCCAGATCAGGTCTGCAAACAAACTGCATTTCTCAGGCCTTTGTAAGAGATGTTCTCGTTTGGCTGTAAGAGAGGTCTGCAGAGCGAGTTGTTTCTTAGCTTCCCAAAGAGATGTACGCAAGATGGTTTGGGGCCCATCTCGCCCTTTGGAAAGAGGACAGCACTTTGTGCCTTTCAGCTCTAGGGCAATGTAGCACACCCAGAGCAGAAGTTCTACTTCAGCCAGATCAGGCCTGCAAAGAAACTGCGTTTCACAGACCTTTGTAAGCGATGCTCCCGGTAGGCTGTAAGAGCACTGTGCAGAGCGAGTTGTTTCTTAGCTTCCCAAAGAGCTGGAATAACGATGCTTTGGGGCCCTAGTCGCCCTTTGGAAAGAAGCCTGCACGTTGTGCATTTCAGCTCTAGGGCAATGTAGCACACCCAGAGCAGAAGTTTTACTTCAGCCAGATCCGGCCTGCAAAGAAATTGCGTTTCACAGGCCTTTGTAAGCGATGTTCCCGGTAGGCTGTAAGAGCTCTGTGCAGAGGGAGTTGTTTCTTAGCTTCCCAAAGAGCTGGAAGAAAGATGCTTTGGGGCCCAACTCGCCCTTTGGAAAGAAGCCTGCACGTTGTGCCTTTCAGCTCTAGGGCAACGTAGCACACCCAGAGCAGAAGTTCTACTTAAGCCAAATCAGGCCTGCAAAGAAACTGCGTTTCACAGGCCTTTGTAAGAGATGTTCCCGGTAGGCTGTAAGAGCACTGTGCAGAGCGAGTTGTTTCTTAGCTTCCCAAAGAGCTAGAAGCAAGATGCTTTGTGGCCCAACTCGCCCTTTGGAAAGAAGCCTGCACGTGGTGCCTTTCAGCTCTAGGGCAATGTACCACACCCTGAGCAGAAGTTCTACTTCAGCCAGATCAGGCCTGCAAAGAAACTGCGTTTCACAGGCCTTTTTAAGCGATGTTCCCGGTAGGCTGTAAGAGCACTCAGCAGAGCGAGTTGTTTCTTAGCTTCCCAAAGAGCTGGAAGCAAGATGCTTTTTGGCCCAACTCGCCCTTTGGAAAGAAGCCTGCACGTTGTGCCTTTCATCCTTATGGCAATGTAGCACACGCAGAGCAGAAGTTCTACTTCAGCCAGATCAGGCCTGCAAGGAAACTTCTTTTCACAGGCCTTTGTAAGAGATTTTCCGGTAGACTGTAAGAGCACTGTGCAGAGCCAGTTGCTTCTTAGCTTCCCAAAGAGCTGGAAGCAAGATGCTTTGGGGCCCAAGTCGCCCTTAGGAAAGAAGCCTGCACGTTGTGCCTTTCAGCTCTAGGGCAATGTAGCACACCCAGAGCAGAAGTTCTACTTCAGCCAGATCAGGCCTGCAAAGAAACTGCATTTCACAGGCCTTTGTAAGAGATGTCCCGGTAGGGTGTAAGACCACTGTGCAGAGCGAGTTGTCATTAAGCTTCCCAAAGAGCTCGATGCAAGATGCTTTCGGACCCAACTCGCCAAATGGAAAGAAGACTGCACGTTGTGCCTTTCAGCCCTAGGGCATGTAGGACACCCAGAGCAGAAGTTTTACTTCAGCCACATCAGGCCTGCAAAGAAACTGCGTTTCACAGGCCTTTGTAAGAGATGCTCCCGGTTGGCTGTAAGAGAGGTGTGCTGAGCGAGCTGTTTCTTAGCTTCCCAAAGAGCTGGAAGCAAGATGCTTTGTGGCCCAACTCGCCCTTTGGAAAGAAGACAGCACTTTGTCCCTTGCAGCTCTAGGGCAATGTAGCACACCCAGAGCAGAAGTTCTACTTCAGAGAGATCAGGCCTGCAAAGAAACTGCATTTCTCAGGACTTTGTAAGAGATGTTCCTAGTAGGCTTTAAGAGAGCTCTGCAGAGCGAGTTTTTTCTTAGCTTCCCAAAGAGCTGGAAGAAAGATGCTTTGGGGCCCAACTCGCCCTTTGGAAAGAAGGCTGCACGTTGTGCCTTTCAGCTCTAGGGCAATGTAGCACACCCAGAGCAGAAGTTCTACTTCAGCCAGATGAGGCCTGCAAAGAAACTGCGTTTCACAGGCCCTTGTAAGAGGTGTTCCCAGTAGGCTATAAGAGCACTGTGCAGACCGAGCTGTTACTCAGGTTCTGAAAGAGCTGAAGGAAGATGCTTTGGAGCCCAACTCGCCCTTTGGAAAGAAGACTGCACGTTGTGCCTTTCAGCTCTAGGGCAATGTAGCACACCCAGAGCAGAAGTTCTACTTCAGCCAGATGAGGCCTGCAAAGAAACTGCGTTTCACAGGCCTTTGTTATAGATGTTCCAGGTAGGCTGTAAGAGCACTGGGCAGATCGAGTTGTTTCTCAGCTTCCCAAAGAGCTGGAAGCAAAATGCTTTGGGTCCCAACTTGCCCTTTGAAAGAAGCCTGCACGTTGTGCCTTGCAGCTCTAGGGCAATGTAGCACACCCTGAGCAGAAGTTCTAGTTCAGCCAGATCAGGCCTGCAAAGAAACTGCGTTTCACAGGCCTTTGTAAGAGATGTTCCCGGTAGGCTGTAAGAGCACTGTGCAGAGCGAGTTGTTTCTTAGCTTCCCAAAGGGCTGGAAGCAAGATGCTTTGGGGCCCAACTCGCCCTTTGGAAAGAAGCCTGCACGTTGTGCCCTTCAGCTCTAGGGAAATGTAGCACACCCAGAGCAGAAGTTGTACTTCAGCCAGATCAGGCCTGCATAGAAACTGCGTTTCACAGGCCTTTGTAAGAGATGCTCCCGGTTGCTGTAAGAGCACAGTGCAGAGCGTGTTGTTTCTCAGCGTCCCAAAGAGCTGGAAGCAAGATGCTTTGGGGCCCAACTCGCCCTTTGGAAAGAAGACCGCACTTTGTGCCTTGCAGCTCCAGGGCAATGTAGCACACTCAGAGCAGAAGTTCTACTTCAGCGAGATCAGGCCTGCAAAGAATCTGCATTTGTCAGGCCTTTGTAAGAGATGTTCCCTGTTGCTGTAACAGTACTGTGCAGAGCGGTTTGTTTCTTAGCTTCCCAAAGAGCTGGAAGCAAGATGCTTTGGGGCCCAACTCGCCCTTTGGAAAGAAGACAGCACTTTGTGCCTTCCAGCTCTAGGGCAATGTAGCACACCAACAGCATAAGTTCTACTTCAGCCAGAACAGGCTGCAAAGAAACTGCATTTCTCAGGCCTTTGTAAGAGATGTTCCCGGTAGGCTGCAAGAGAGCTCTGCAGAGCGAGTTGTTTCCTAGCTTCCCAAAGAGGTGGAAGCAAGATGCTTTGGGGACCAACTCGCCCTTTGGAAACAAGGCAGCACTTTGTGCCTTGCAGCTCTAGGCCAATGTACCACACCCAGAGCAAAAGTTCTACTTCAGCCAGATCAGGTCTGCAAACAAACTGCATTTCTCAGGCCTTTGTAAGAGATGTTCTCGTTTGGCTGTAAGAGAGGTCTGCAGAGCGAGTTGTTTCTTAGCTTCCCAAAGAGATGTACGCAAGATGGTTTGGGGCCCATCTCGCCCTTTGGAAAGAGGACAGCACTTTGTGCCTTTCAGCTCTAGGGCAATGTAGAACACCCAGAGCAGAAGTTCTACTTCAGCCAGATCAGGCCTGCAAAGAAACTGCGTTTCACAGACCTTTGTAAGCGATGCTCCCGGTAGGCTGTAAGAGCACTGTGCAGAGCGAGTTGTTTCTTAGCTTCCCAAAGAGCTGGAATAACGATGCTTTGGGGCCCTAGTCGCCCTTTGGAAAGAAGCCTGCACGTTGTGCATTTCAGCTCTAGGGCAATGTAGCACACCCAGAGCAGAAGTTTTACTTCAGCCAGATCAGGCCTGCAAAGAAACTGCGTTTCACAGGCCTTTGTAAGCGATGTTCCCGGTAGGCTGTAAGAGCTCTGTGCAGAGGGAGTTGTTTCTTAGCTTCCCAAAGAGCTGGAAGAAAGATGCTTTGGGGCCCAACTCGCCCTTTGGAAAGAAGCCTGCACGTTGTGCCTTTCAGCTCTAGGGCAACGTAGCACACCCAGAGCAGAAGTTCTACTTAAGCCAAATCAGGCCTGCAAAGAAACTGCGTTTCACAGGCCTTTGTAAGAGATGTTCCCGGTAGGCTGTAAGAGCACTGTGCAGAGCGAGTTGTTTCTTAGCTTCCCAAAGAGCTAGAAGCAAGATGCTTTGGGGCCCAACTCGCCCTTTGGAAAGAAGCCTGCACGTGGTGCCTTTCAGCTCTAGGGCAATGTAGCACACCCTGAGCAGAAGTTCTACTTCAGCCAGATCAGGCCTGCAAAGAAACTGCGTTTCACAGGCCTTTTTAAGCGATGTTCCCGGTAGGCTGTAAGAGCACTCAGCAGAGCGAGTTGTTTCTTAGCTTCCCAAAGAGCTGGAAGCAAGATGCTTTGGGGCCCAACTCGCCCTTTGGAAAGAAGCCTGCACGTTGTGCCTTTCAGCTGTAGGGCAATGTAGCACACCCAGAGCAGAAGTTCTACTTCAGCCAGATCAGGCCTGCAAAGAAACTGCGTTTCACAGGCCTCTGTAAGAGATGTTCCCGGTAGGCTGTAAGAGCACTGTGCAGAGCGAGTTGTTTCTTAGCTTCCCAAAGAGCTGGAAGCAAGATTCTTTGTGGCCCAACTCGCCCTTTGGAAAGAAGCCTGCACGATGTGCCTTTCAGCTCTAGGGCAATGTAGCACACCCAGAGAGAAGTTCCACTTCAGCCAGATCAGGCCTGCAAAGAAAATGCCTTTCACAGGCCTTTGTAAGAGATGCTCCGTGTAGGCTGTAAGAGCACTGTGCAGAGCGAGTTGTTTCATAGCTTCCCAAAGACCTGGAAGCAAGATGCTTTTGGGCCCAACTCGCCCTTTGGAAAGAAGCCTGCACGTTCTGCCTTTCAGCTGTAGGGCCATGTAGCACACGCAGAGCAGAAGTTCTACTTCAGCCAGATCAGGCCTGCAAAGAAACTGCGTTACACAGACGTTTATAAGAGATGTTCCCTGTAGGCTGTAAGAGCAGTGTGCAGAGCGAGTTGTTTCTTAGCTTACCAAAGAGCTGGAAGCAAGATGCTTTGGGGCCCAACTCACCCTTTGCATAGAAGCCTGCACGTTATGCCTTTCAGCTCTAGGGCAATGTAGCACACGCACAGCAGAAGTTCTACTTCAGCCAGATCAGGCCTGCAAAGAAACTGCGTTTCACAGGCCTCTGTAAGAGATGTTCCCGGTAGGCTGTAAGAGCACTGTGCAGAGCGAGTTGTTTCTTAGCTTCCCAAAGAGCTGGAAGAAAGATGCTTTGTGGCCCAACTCGCCCTTTGGAAAGAAGACAGCACTTTGTCCCTTGCAGCTCTAGGGCAATGTAGCACACCCAGAGCAGAAGTCCTACTTCAGAGAGATCAGGCCTGCAAAGAAACTGCATTTCTCAGGACTTTGTAAGAGATGTTCCTAGTAGGCTTTAAGAGAGCTCTGCAGAGCGAGTTTTTTCTTAGCTTCCCAAAGAGCTGGAAGAAAGATGCTTTGGGGCCCAACTCGCCCTTTGGAAAGAAGACTGCACGTTGTGCCTTTCAGCTCTAGGGCAATGTAGCACACCCAGAGCAGAAGTTCTACTTCAGCCAGATGAGGCCTGCAAAGAAACTGCGTTTCACAGGCCCTTGTAAGAGATGTTCCCAGTAGGCTATAAGAGCACTGTGCAGACCGAGCTGTTACTCAGGTTCTGAAAGTGCTGGAAGCGAGATGCTTTGGAGCACAACTCGCCCTTTGGAAAGAAGACTGCACGTTGTGCCTTTCAGCTCTAGGGCAATGTAGCACACCCAGAGCAGAAGTTCTACTTCAGCCAGATGAGGCCTGCAAAGAAACTGCGTTTCACAGGCCTTTGTTATAGATGTTCCAGGTAGGCTGTAAGAGCACTGGGCAGATCGAGTTGTTTCTCAGCTTCCCAAAGAGCTGGAAGCAAAATGCTTTGGGTCCCAACTTGCCCTTTGAAAGAAGCCTGCACGTTGTGCCTTGCAGCTCTAGGGCAATGTAGCACACCCTGAGCAGAAGTTCTACTTCAGCCAGATCAGGCCTGCAAAGAAACTGCGTTTCACAGGCCTTTGTAAGAGATGTTCCCGGTAGGCTGTAAGAGCACTGTGCAGAGCGAGTTGTTTCTTAGCTTCCCAAAGAGCTGTAAGCAAGATGGTTTTGGGCCCATCTCGCCCTTTGGAAAGAGGACAGCACTTTGTGCCTTTCAGCTCTAGGGCAATGTAGCACACCCAGAGCAGAAGTTCTACTTCAGCCAGATCAGGCCTGCAAAGAAACTGCATTTCACAGGCCTTTGTAAGAGATGTCCCGGTAGGGTGTAAGACCACTGTGCAGAGCGAGTTGTCATTAAGCTTCCCAAAGAGCTCGATGCAAGATGCTTTCGGACCCAACTCGCCAAATGGAAAGAAGACTGCACGTTGTGCCTTTCAGCCCTAGGGCATGTAGGACACCCAGAGCAGAAGTTTTACTTCAGCCACATCAGGCCTGCAAAGAAACTGCGTTTCACAGGCCTTTGTAAGAGATGCTCCCGGTTGGCTGTAAGAGAGGTGTGCTGAGCGAGCTGTTTCTTAGCTTCCCAAAGAGCTGGAAGCAAGATGCTTTGTGGCCCAACTCGCCCTTTGGAAAGAAGACAGCACTTTGTCCCTTGCAGCTCTAGGGCAATGTAGCACACCCAGAGCAGAAGTTCTACTTCAGAGAGATCAGGCCTGCAAGGAAACTGCATTTCTCAGGACTTTGTAAGAGATGTTCCTAGTAGGCTTTAAGAGAGCTCTGCAGAGCGAGTTTTTTCTTAGCTTCCCAAAGAGCTGGAAGAAAGATGCTTTGGGGCCCAACTCGCCCTTTGGAAAGAAGGCTGCACGTTGTGCCTTTCAGCTCTAGGGCAATGTAGCACACCCAGAGCAGAAGTTCTACTTCAGCCAGATGAGGCCTGCAAAGAAACTGCGTTTCACAGGCCCTTGTAAGAGATGTTCCCAGTAGGCTATAAGAGCACTGTGCAGACCGAGCTGTTACTCAGGTTCTGAAAGAGCTGGAAGCGAGATGCTTTGGAGCCCAACTCGCCCTTTGGAAAGAAGACTGCACGTTGTGCCTTTCAGCTCTAGGGCAATGTAGCACACCCAGAGCAGAAGTTCTACTTCAGCCAGATGAGGCCTGCAAAGAAACTGCGTTTCACAGGCCTTTGTTATAGATGTTCCAGGTAGGCTGTAAGAGCACTGGGCAGATCGAGTTGTTTCTCAGCTTCCCAAAGAGCTGGAAGCAAAATGCTTTGGGTCCCAACTTGCCCTTTGAAAGAAGCCTGCACGTTGTGCCTTGCAGCTCTAGGGCAATGTAGCACACCCTGAGCAGAAGTTCTACTTCAGCCAGATCAGGCCTGCAAAGAAACTGCGTTTCACAGGCCTTTGTAAGAGATGTTCCCGGTAGGCTGTAAGAGCACTGTGCAGAGCGAGTTGTTTCTTAGCTTCCCAAAGGGCTGGAAGCAAGATGCTTTGGGGCCCAACTCGCCCTTTGGAAAGAAGCCTGCACGTTGTGCCCTTCAGCTCTAGGGAAATGTAGCACACCCAGAGCAGAAGTTGTACTTCAGCCAGATCAGGCCTGCATAGAAACTGCGTTTCACAGGCCTTTGTAAGAGATGCTCCCGGTTGCTGTAAGAGCACAGTGCAGAGCGTGTTGTTTCTCAGCGTCCCAAAGAGCTGGAAGCAAGATGCTTTGGGGCCCAACTCGCCCTTTGGAAAGAAGACCGCACTTTGTGCCTTGCAGCTCCAGGGCAATGTAGCACACTCAGAGCAGAAGTTCTACTTCAGCGAGATCAGGCCTGCAAAGAATCTGCATTTGTCAGGCCTTTGTAAGAGATGTTCCCTGTTGCTGTAACAGTACTGTGCAGAGCGGTTTGTTTCTTAGCTTCCCAAAGAGCTGGAAGCAAGATGCTTTGGGGCCCAACTCGCCCTTTGGAAAGAAGACAGCACTTTGTGCCTTCCAGCTCTAGGGCAATGTAGCACACCAACAGCATAAGTTCTACTTCAGCCAGAACAGGCTGCAAAGAAACTGCATTTCTCAGGCCTTTGTAAGAGATGTTCCCGGTAGGCTGCAAGAGAGCTCTGCAGAGCGAGTTGTTTCCTAGCTTCCCAAAGAGGTGGAAGCAAGATGCTTTGGGGACCAACTCGCCCTTTGGAAACAAGGCAGCACTTTGTGCCTTGCAGCTCTAGGCCAATGTACCACACCCAGAGCAAAAGTTCTACTTCAGCCAGATCAGGTCTGCAAACAAACTGCATTTCTCAGGCCTTTGTAAGAGATGTTCTC
Organism: Equus caballus; assembly: GCF_041296265.1. Taxonomy (NCBI): domain Eukaryota; kingdom Metazoa; phylum Chordata; class Mammalia; order Perissodactyla; family Equidae; genus Equus; species Equus caballus. Next base: position 48,915,567 of record NC_091688.1, on the reverse strand, counting down.
GTTTGGCTGTAAGAGAGGTCTGCAGAGCGAGTTGTTTCTTAGCTTCCCAAAGAGATGTACGCAAGATGGTTTGGGGCCCATCTCGCCCTTTGGAAAGAGGACAGCACTTTGTGCCTTTCAGCTCTAGGGCAATGTAGCACACCCAGAGCAGAAGTTCTACTTCAGCCAGATCAGGCCTGCAAAGAAACTGCGTTTCACAGACCTTTGTAAGCGATGCTCCCGGTAGGCTGTAAGAGCACTGTGCAGAGCGAGTTGTTTCTTAGCTTCCCAAAGAGCTGGAATAACGATGCTTTGGGGCCCTAGTCGCCCTTTGGAAAGAAGCCTGCACGTTGTGCATTTCAGCTCTAGGGCAATGTAGCACACCCAGAGCAGAAGTTTTACTTCAGCCAGATCAGGCCTGCAAAGAAACTGCGTTTCACAGGCCTTTGTAAGCGATGTTCCCGGTAGGCTGTAAGAGCTCTGTGCAGAGGGAGTTGTTTCTTAGCTTCCCAAAGAGCTGGAAGAAAGATGCTTTGGGGCCCAACTCGCCCTTTGGAAAGAAGCCTGCACGTTGTGCCTTTCAGCTCTAGGGCAACGTAGCACACCCAGAGCAGAAGTTCTACTTAAGCCAAATCAGGCCTGCAAAGAAACTGCGTTTCACAGGCCTTTGTAAGAGATGTTCCCGGTAGGCTGTAAGAGCACTGTGCAGAGCGAGTTGTTTCTTAGCTTCCCAAAGAGCTAGAAGCAAGATGCTTTGGGGCCCAACTCGCCCTTTGGAAAGAAGCCTGCACGTGGTGCCTTTCAGCTCTAGGGCAATGTAGCACACCCTGAGCAGAAGTTCTACTTCAGCCAGATCAGGCCTGCAAAGAAACTGCGTTTCACAGGCCTTTTTAAGTGATGTTCCCGGTAGGCTGTAAGAGCACTCAGCAGAGCGAGTTGTTTCTTAGCTTCCCAAAGAGCTGGAAGCAAGATGCTTTGGGGCCCAACTCGCCCTTTGGAAAGAAGCCTGCACGTTGTGCCTTTCATCCTTATGGCAATGTAGGACACGCAGAGCAGAAGTTCTACTTCAGCCAGATCAGGCCTGCAAGGAAACTTCTTTTCACAGGCCTTTGTAAGAGATGTTCCGGTAGACTGTAAGAGCACTGTGCAGAGCCAGTTGCTTCTTAGCTTCCCAAAGAGCTGGAAGCAAGATGCTTTGGGGCCCAACTCGCCCTTTGGAAAGAAGCCTGCACGTTGTGCCTTTCAGCTCTAGGGCAATGTAGCACACCCAGAGCAGAAGTTCTACTTCAGCCAGATCAGGCCTGCAAAGAAACTGCGTTTCACAGGCCTTTGTAAGAGATGTTCCCGGTAGGCTGTAAGAGCACTGTGCAGAGCGAGTTGTTTCTTAGCTTCCCAAAGAGCTGTAAGCAAGATGGTTTTGGGCCCATCTCGCCCTTTGGAAAGAGGACAGCACTTTGTGCCTTTCAGCTCTAGGGCAATGTAGCACACCCAGAGCAGAAGTTCTACTTCAGCCAGATCAGGCCTGCAAAGAAACTGCATTTCACAGGCCTTTGTAAGAGATGTCCCGGTAGGGTGTAAGACCACTGTGCAGAGCGAGTTGTCATTAAGCTTCCCAAAGAGCTCGATGCAAGATGCTTTCGGACCCAACTCGCCAAATGGAAAGAAGACTGCACGTTGCGCCTTTTAGCCCTAGGGCATGTAGGACACCCAGAGCAGAAGTTTTACTTCAGCCACATCAGGCCTGCAAAGAAACTGCGTTTCACAGGCCTTTGTAAGAGATGCTCCCGGTTGGCTGTAAGAGAGGTGTGCTGAGCGAGCTGTTTCTTAGCTTCCCAAAGAGCTGGAAGCAAGATGCTTTGTGGCCCAACTCGCCCTTTGGAAAGAAGACAGCACTTTGTCCCTTGCAGCTCTAGGGCAATGTAGCACACCCAGAGCAGAAGTTCTACTTCAGAGAGATCAGGCCTGCAAAGAAACTGCATTTCTCAGGACTTTGTAAGAGATGTTCCTAGTAGGCTTTAAGAGAGCTCTGCAGAGCGAGTTTTTTCTTAGCTTCCCAAAGAGCTGGAAGAAAGATGCTTTGGGGCCCAACTCGCCCTTTGGAAAGAAGGCTGCACGTTGTGCCTTTCAGCTCTAGGGCAATGTAGCACACCCAGAGCAGAAGTTCTACTTCAGCCAGATGAGGCCTGCAAAGAAACTGCGTTTCACAGGCCCTTGTAAGAGATGTTCCCAGTAGGCTATAAGAGCACTGTGCAGACCGAGCTGTTACTCAGGTTCTGAAAGAGCTGAAGGAAGATGCTTTGGAGCCCAACTCGCCCTTTGGAAAGAAGACTGCACGTTGTGCCTTTCAGCTCTAGGGCAATGTAGCACACCCAGAGCAGAAGTTCTACTTCAGCCAGATGAGGCCTGCAAAGAAACTGCGTTTCACAGGCCTTTGTTATAGATGTTCCAGGTAGGCTGTAAGAGCACTGGGCAGATCGAGTTGTTTCTCAGCTTCCCAAAGAGCTGGAAGCAAAATGCTTTGGGTCCCAACTTGCCCTTTGAAAGAAGCCTGCACGTTGTGCCTTGCAGCTCTAGGGCAATGTAGCACACCCTGAGCAGAAGTTCTACTTCAGCCAGATCAGGCCTGCAAAGAAACTGCGTTTCACAGGCCTTTGTAAGAGATGTTCCCGGTAGGCTGTAAGAGCACTGTGCAGAGCGAGTTGTTTCTTAGCTTCCCAAAGGGCTGGAAGCAAGATGCTTTGGGGCCCAACTCGCCCTTTGGAAAGAAGCCTGCACGTTGTGCCCTTCAGCTCTAGGGAAATGTAGCACACCCAGAGCAGAAGTTGTACTTCAGCCAGATCAGGCCTGCATAGAAACTGCGTTTCACAGGCCTTTGTAAGAGATGCGCCCGGTTGCTGTAAGAGCACAGTGCAGAGCGTGTTGTTTCTCAGCGTCCCAAAGAGCTGGAAGCAAGATGCTTTGGGGCCCAACTCGCCCTTTGGAAAGAAGACCGCACTTTGTGCCTTGCAGCTCCAGGGCAATGTAGCACACTCAGAGCAGAAGTTCTACTTCAGCGAGATCAGGCCTGCAAAGAATCTGCATTTGTCAGGCCTTTGTAAGAGATGTTCCCTGTTGCTGTAACAGTACTGTGCAGAGCGGTTTGTTTCTTAGCTTCCCAAAGAGCTGGAAGCAAGATGCTTTGGGGCCCAACTCGCCCTTTGGAAAGAAGACAGCACTTTGTGCCTTCCAGCTCTAGGGCAATGTAGCACACCAACAGCATAAGTTCTACTTCAGCCAGAACAGGCTGCAAAGAAACTGCATTTCTCAGGCCTTTGTAAGAGATGTTCCCGGTAGGCTGCAAGAGAGCTCTGCAGAGCGAGTTGTTTCCTAGCTTCCCAAAGAGGTGGAAGCAAGATGCTTTGGGGACCAACTCGCCCTTTGGAAACAAGGCAGCACTTTGTGCCTTGCAGCTCTAGGCCAATGTACCACACCCAGAGCAAAAGTTCTACTTCAGCCAGAACAGGTCTGCAAACAAACTGCATTTCTCAGGCCTTTGTAAGAGATGTTCTCGTTTGGCTGTAAGAGAGGTCTGCAGAGCGAGTTGTTTCTTAGCTTCCCAAAGAGATGTACGCAAGATGGTTTGGGGCCCATCTCGCCCTTTGGAAAGAGGACAGCACTTTGTGCCTTTCAGCTCTAGGGCAATGTAGCACACCCAGAGCAGAAGTTCTACTTCAGCCAGATCAGGCCTGCAAAGAAACTGCGTTTCACAGACCTTTGTAAGCGATGCTCCCGGTAGGCTGTAAGAGCACTGTGCAGAGCGAGTTGTTTCTTAGCTTCCCAAAGAGCTGGAATAACGATGCTTTGGGGCCCTAGTCGCCCTTTGGAAAGAAGCCTGCACGTTGTGCATTTCAGCTCTAGGGCAATGTAGCACACCCAGAGCAGAAGTTTTACTTCAGCCAGGTCAGGCCTGCAAAGAAACTGCGTTTCACAGGCCTTTGTAAGCGATGTTCCCGGAAGGCTGTAAGAGCTCTGTGCAGAGGGAGTTGTTTCTTAGCTTCCCAAAGAGCTGGAAGAAAGATGCTTTGGGGCCCAACTCGCCCTTTGGAAAGAAGCCTGCACGTTGTGCCTTTCAGCTCTAGGGCAACGTAGCACACCCAGAGCAGAAGTTCTACTTAAGCCAAATCAGGCCTGCAAAGAAACTGCGTTTCACAGGCCTTTGTAAGAGATGTTCCCGGTAGGCTGTAAGAGCACTGTGCAGAGCGAGTTGTTTCTTAGCTTCCCAAAGAGCTAGAAGCAAGATGCTTTGGGGCCCAACTCGCCCTTTGGAAAGAAGCCTGCACGTGGTGCCTTTCAGCTCTAGGGCAATGTAGCACACCCTGAGCAGAAGTTCTACTTCAGCCAGATCAGGCCTGCAAAGAAACTGCGTTTCACAGGCCTTTTTAAGCGATGTTCCCGGTAGGCTGTAAGAGCACTCAGCAGAGCGAGTTGTTTCTCAGCTTCCCAAAGAGCTGGAAGCAAGATGCTTTGGGGCCCAACTCGCCCTTTGGAAAGAAGCCTGTACGTTGTGCCTTTCATCCTTATGGCAATGTAGCACACGCAGAGCAGAAGTTCTACTTCAGCCAGATCAGGCCTGCAAGGAAACTTCTTTTCACAGGCCTTTGTAAGAGATGTTCCGGTAGACTGTAAGAGCACTGTGCAGAGCCAGTTGCTTCTTAGCTTCCCAAAGAGCTGGAAGCAAGATGCTTTGGGGCCTAACTCGCCCTTTGGAAAGAATCCTGCACGTTGAGCCTTTCAGCTCTAGGGCAATGTAGCACACCCAGAGCAGAAGTTCTACTTCAGCCAGCTCAGGCTTGTAAAGAAACTGCGTTTCACAGGCCTTTGTAAGAGATGTTCCCGGTAGGCTGTAAGAGCACTGCGCAGAGCGAGTTGTTTCGTAGGTTCCCAAAGAGCTGGAATCAAGATGTTTTGGGGCCTAACTCGCCCTTTGGAAAGAATTCTGCACGTTGAGCCTTTCAACTCTAGGGCCATGTATCACACCCAGAGCAGAAGTTCTACTTCAGCCAGATCAGGCCTGCAAAGAAACTGCGTTTCGCAGGCCTTTGTAAGAGATTTTCCCCGTAGGCTGTAAGAGCACTGTGAAGAGCGAGTTGTTTCTTAGCTTCCCAAAGAGCTGGAAGCAAGATGCTCTGGGGCCCAACTCGACCTTTGGAAAGAAGCCTGCACGTTCTGCCTTTCAGCTCTAGGGCCATGTAGCACACGCAGAGCAGAAGTTCTACTTCAGTCAGATCAGGCCTGCAAAGAAACTGCGTTTCACAGGCCTTTGTAAGAGATGTTCCCAGTAGGCTGTAAGAGCACTGTGCAGAGCGAGTTGTTTCGTACCTTCCCAAGGAGCTGGAAGCAAGATGCTTTGGGGTCCAACTCGCCCTTTGGAAAGAAGCCTGCACGTTGTGCCTTTCAGCTGTAGGGCAATGTAGCACACCCAGAGCAGAAGTTCTACTTCAGCCAGATCAGGCCTGCAAAGAAACTGCGTTTCACAGGCCTCTGCAAGAGATGTTCCCGGTAGGCTGTAAGAGCACTGTGCAGAGCGAGTTGTTTCTTAGCTTCCCAAAGAGCTGGAAGCAAGATTCTTTGGGGCCCAACTCGCCCTTTGGAAAGAAGCCTGCACGATGTGCCTTTCAGCTCTAGGGCAATGTAGCACACCCAGAGAGAAGTTCCACTTCAGCCAGATCAGGCCTGCAAAGAAAATGCCTTTCACAGGCCTTTGCAAGAGATGCTCCGGGTAGGCTGTAAGAGCACTGTGCAGAGCGAGTTGTTTCATAGCTTCCCAAAGACCTGGAAGCAAGATGCTTTTGGGCCCAACTCGCCCTTTGGAAAGAAGCCTGCACGTTCTGCCTTTCAGCTGTAGGGCCATGTAGCACACGCAGAGCAGAAGTTCTACTTCAGCCAGATCAGGCCTGCAAAGAAACTGCGTTTCACAGACGTTTATAAGAGATGTTCCCTGTAGGCTGTAAGAGCAGTGTGCAGAGCGAGTTGTTTCTTAGCTTACCAAAGAGCTGGAAGCAAGATGCTTTGGGGCCCAACTCACCCTTTGCATAGAAGCCTGCACGTTATGCCTTTCAGCTCTAGGGCAATGTAGCACACGCACAGCAGAAGTTCTACTTCAGCCAGATCAGGCCAACAAAGAAACTGCGTTTCACAGGCCTCTGTAAGACATGTTCCCGGTAGGCTGTAAGAGCACTGTGCAGAGCGAGTTGTTTCTTAGCTTCCCAAAGAGCTGGAAACAAGATGCTTTGGGGCCCAACTCGCCCTTTGGAAAGAAGCCTGCGCGTGGTGCCTTTCAGCTCTAGGACAATGTAGCACACCCAGAGCAGAAGTTCTACTTCAGCCAGATCAGGCCTGCAAAGAAACTGCGTTTCACAGGCCTTTGTAAGAGATGTTCCCGGTAGGCTGTAAGAGCACTGTGCAGAGCGAGTTGATTCTTAGCTTCCCAAAGAGCTGGAAGCAAGATGCTTTGGGGCCCAACTCGCCCTTTGGAAAGAAGCCTGCACGTTGTGCCTTTCAGCTCTAGGGCAATGTAGCACACGCAGAGCAGAAGTTCTACTTCAGCCAGATCAGGCCTGCAAGGAAACTTCTTTTCACAGGCCTTTGTAAAAGATGTTCCGGTAGGCTGTAAGAGCACTGTGCAGAGCCATTTCCTTCTTAGCTTCCCAAAGAGCTGGAAGCAAGATTCTTTGGGGCCCAAGTCGCCCTTTGGAAAGAAGCCTGCACGTTGTGCCTTTCAGCTCTAGGGCAATGTAGCACACCCCGAGCAGAAGTTCTACTTCAGCCAGATCAGGCCTGCAAAGAAACTGCGTTTCACAGGCCTTTGTAAGAGATGTTCCTGGTAGGCTTTAAGAGCACTGTGCAGAGCGAGTTGTTTCTTAGCTCCCCAAAGAGCTGGAAGCAAGATGCTTTGGGGCACAACTCGCCCTTTGGATAGACGCCTGCACGTTGTGCCTTTCAGCTCTAGGGCAATGTAGCACACCAAGAGCAGAAGGTCTACTTGAGCCAGATCTGGTCTGCAAAGAAACTGCGTCTCACAGGCCTTTGTAAGAGATGTTCCCGGTAGGATGTAAGAGCACTGCGCAGAGCGAGTTGTTTCTTAGGTTCCCAAAGAGCTGGAAGCAAGATGCTTTGGGGCCCAACTCGCCCTTTTGAAAGAAGCCTGCAAATGGTGCCTTTCAGCTCTAGGGCAATGTAGCACACCCAGAGCCGAAGTTCAACTTCGGCCAGATCAGGCCTGCAAGGAAACTGCGTTTCACAGGCCTTTTTAAGCGATGTTCCCGGTAGGCTGTAAGAGCACTGTGCAGAGCGAGTTGTTTCTTAGCTTCCCAAAGAGCTAGAAGCAAGATGCCTTGGGGCCCAACTCGCCCTTTGGAAAGAAGCCTGCACGTGGTGCCTTTTAGCTCTAGGGCAATGTAGCACACGCAGAGCAGAAGTTCTACTTCAGCCAGATCAGGCCTGCAAAGAAACTGCGTTTCACAGGCCTTTTTAAGCGATGTTCCCGGTAGGCTGTAAGAGCACTCAGCAGAGCGAGTTGTTTCTTAGCTTCCCAAAGAGCTGGAAGCAAGATGCTTTGGGGCCCAACTCCCCCTTTGGAAAGAAGCCTGCACGTTGTGCCTTTCATCCTTATGGCAATGTAACACACGCAGAGCAGAAGTTCTACTTCAGCCAGATCAGGCCTGCAAGGAAACTTCTTTTCACAGGCCTTTGTAAGAGGTGTTCCGGTAGACTGTAAGAGCACTGTGCAGAGCCAGTTGCTTCTTAGCTTCCCAAAGAGCTGGAAGCAAGATGATTTGAGGCCCAAGTCGCCCTTAGGAAAGAAGCCTGCACGTTGTGCCTTTCAGCTCTAGGGCAATGTAGCACACCCAGAGCAGAAGTTCTACTTCAGCCAGATCAGGCCTGCAAAGAAACTGCGTTTCACAGGCCTTTGTAAGACATGTTCCCGGTAGGCTGTAAGAGCACTGTGCAGAGCGAGTTGTTTCTTAGCTTCCCAAAGAGCTGGAAGCAAGATGCTTTGGGGCCCAACTCGCCCTTTGGAAAGAAGCCTGCGCGTGGTGCCTTTCAGCTCTAGGACAATGTAGCACACCCAGAGCAGAAGTTCTACTTCAGCCAGATCAGGCCTGCAAAGAAACTGCGTTTCACAGGCCTTTGTAAGAGATGTTCCCGGTAGGCTGTAAGAGCACTGTGCAGAGCGAGTTGTTTCTTAGCTTCCCACAGAGCTGGAGGCAAGATGCTTTGGGGCCCAAATCGCCCTTTGGAAAGAAGCCTGCACGTTGTGCCTTTCAGCTCTAGGGCAATGTAGCACACCCAGAGCAGAAGTTCTACTTCAGCCAGATCAGGCCTGCAAAGAAACTGCGTTTCACAGGCATTTGTAAGAGATGTTCCCGGTAGGCTGTAAGAGCACTGTGCAGAGCGAGTTGTTTCTTAGCTTCCCAAAGAGCTGGAAGCAAGATGCTTTGGGGCCCAACTCGCCCTTTGGAAACAAGCCTGCACGTTGTGCCTTTCAGCTCTAAGTCCGGGTAGCACACCCAGAGCAGAAGTTCTACTTCAGCCAGATCAGGCCTGCAAAGAAACTGCGTTTCACAGGCCTTTGTAAGAGATGTTCCCGGTAGGCTGTAAGAGCACTGTGCAGAGCGAGTTGTTTCTTAGCTTCCCAAAGAGCTGGAAGCAAGATTCTTTGGGGCCCAAGTCGCCCTTTGAAAAGAAGCCTGCACGTTGTGCCTTTCAGCTCTAGGGCAATGTAGCACACCCAGAGCAGAAGTTCTACTTCAGCCACATCAGGCCTGCAAAGAAACTGCTTTTCACAGGCCTTTGTAAGTGATGTTCCTGGTAGGCTGTAAGAGCACTGTGCAGAGCGAGTTGTTTCTTAGCTTCCCAAAGAGCTGGAAGCAAGATGCTGTGGGGCCCAACTCGCCCTTATGGAATGTAGCCTGCACGTTGTGCCTTTCAGCTCTAGAGCAATGTAGCACACCCAGAGCAGAAGTTCTACTTCAGCCAGATCAGGCCTGCAAAGAAACTGCGTTTCACAGGCCTTTGTAAGAGATGCTCCCGGTAGGCTCTAAGAGCACTGTGCAGAGCGAGTTGTTTCATAGCTTCCCAAAGAGCTGGAAGCAAGATGCTTTGGGGCCCAACTCGCCCTTTGGAATGAAGCCTTCACGTTCTGCCTTTCAGCTGTAGGGCCATGTAGCACACGCAAAGCAGAAGTTCTACTTCAGCAAGATCAGGCCTGCAAAGAAACTGCGTTTCACAGACGTTTATAAGATATGTTCCCTGTAGGCTGTAAGAGCAGTGTGCAGAGCGAGTTGTTTCTTAGCTTCCCAAAGAGCTGGAAGAAAGATGCTTTGGGGCCCAACTCACCCTTTGCATAGAAGCCTGCACGTTATGCCTTTCAGCTCTAGGGCAATGTAGCACACGCAGAGCAGAAGTTCTACTTCAGCCAGATCAGGCCTGCAAAGAAACTGCGTTTCACAGGCCTTTGTAAGAGATGTTCCCGGTAGGCTGTAAGAGCACTGTGCAGAGCGAGTTGTTTCTTAGCTTCCCAAAGAGCTGGAAGCAAGATGCTTTGGGGCCCAACTCGCCCTTTGGAAAGAAGCCTGCACGTGGTGCCTTTCAGCTCTAGGACAAGGTAGCACACCCAGAGCAGAAGTTCTACTTCAGCCAGATCAGGCCTGCAAAGAAACTGCGTTTCACAGGCCTTTGTAAGAGATGTTCCCAGTAGGCTGTAAGAGCACTGTGCAGAGCGAGTTGTTTCTTAGCTTCCCAAAGAGCTGGAAGTAAGATGCTTTGGGGCCCAACTCGCCCTTTGCATAGAAGCCTGCACGTTATGCCTTTCAGCTCTAGTGCAATGTAGCACACGCAGAGCAGAAGTTCTACTTCAGCCAGATCAGGCCTGCAAAGAAACTGCGTTTCACAGGCCTTTGTAAGAGATGTTCCCGGTAGGCTGTAAGAGCACTGTGCAGAGCGAGTTGTTTCTTAGCTTCCCAAAGAGCTGGAAGCAAGATGCTTTGGGGCCCAACTCGCCCTTTGGAAAGAAGCCTGCACGTTGTGCCTTTCATCCTTATTGCAATGTAGCACACGCAGAGCAGAAGTTCTACTTCAGCCAGATCAGGCCTGCAAGGAAACTTCTTTTCACAGGCCTTTGTAAGAGATGTTCCGGTAGACTGTAAGAGCACTGTGGAGAGCCAGTTGCTTCTTAGCTTCCCAAAGAGCTGGAAGCAAGATGCTTTGGGGCCCAAGTCGCCCGTTGGAAAGAAGCCTGCACGTTGTGCCTTTCAGCTCTAGGGCAATGTAGCACACCCAGAGCAGAAGTTCTACTTCAGCCAGATCAGGCCTGCAAAGAAACTGCGTTTCACAGGCCTTTGTAAGAGATGTTCCCGGTAGGCTGTAAGAGCACTGTGCAGAGCGAGTTGTTTCTTAGCTTCCCAAAGAGCAGGAAGCAAGATGCTGTGGGGCCCAACTCGCCCTTGTGGAATGAAGCCTGCACGTTGTGCCTTTCAGCTCTGTGGCAATGTAGCACACCCAGAGCAGAAGTTCTACTTCAGCCAGATCAGGCCTGCAAAGAAACTGCGTTTCACAGGCCTTTGTAAGAGATGTTCCCGGTAGGCTTTAAGAGCACTGTGCAGAGCGTGTTGTTTCTTAGCTTCCCAAAGAGCTGGAAGCAAGATGCTTTGGGGCCCAACTCGCCCTTTGGAAAGAAGCCTGCACGTTCTGCCTTTCTGCTCTAGGGCCATGTAGCACAGCCAGAGCAGAACTTCTACTTCAGCCAGATCAGGCCTGCAAAGAAACTGCGTTTCACAGGCCTTTGTAAGAGATGTTCCCGGTAGGCTGTAAGAGCACTGTGCAGAGCGAGTTGTTTCTTAGCTTCCCAAAGAGCTGGAAGCAAGATGCTTTGGGGCCCAAGTCGCCCTTTGGAAAGAAGCCTGCACGTTGTGCCTTTCAGCTCTAGGGCAATGTAGCACACGCAGAGCAGAAGTTCTACTTCTGCCAGATCAGGCCTGCAAGGAAACTGCTTTTCACAGGCCTTTGTAAGTGATGTTCCAGTAGGCTGTAAGAGCACTGTGCAGAGCGAGTTGTTTCTTAGCTTCCCAAAGAGCTGGAAGCAAGATGCTTTGGAGCCCAACTCGCCCTATGGAAACAAGCCTGCACGTTGTGCCTTTCAGCTCTAAGTCCGGGTAGCACAGCCAGAGCAGAACTTCTACTTCAGCCAGATCAGGCCTGCAAAGAAACTGCGTTTCACAGGCCTTTGTAAGAGATGTTCCCGGTAGGCTGTAAGAGCACTGTGCAGAGCGAGTTGTTTCTTAGCTTCCCAAAGAGATGGAAGCAACATGCTTTGAGGGCCAACTCGCCCTTTGGAAGGAAGCCTGCACGTTGCGCCTTTCAGCTCTAGGGCAATGTAGCACACCCAGAGCAGAAGTTCTACTTCAGCCAGATCAGGCCTGCAAAGAAACTCCGTTTCATAGGCCTTTGTAAGAGATGTTCCCGGTAGGCTGTAAGAGCACTGTGCAGAGCGAGTTGTTTCTTAGCTTCCCAAAGAGCTGGAAGCAACATGCTTTGAGGGCCAACTCGCCCTTTGGAAGGAAGCCTGCACGTTGCGCCTTTCAGCTCTAGGGCAATGTAGCACACCCAGAGCAGAAGTTCTACTTCAGCCAGATCAGGCCTGCAAAGAAACTGCGTTTCACAGGCCTTTGTAAGAGATGTTGCCGGTAGCCTGTAAGAGCACTGTGCAGAGCGAGTTGTTTCTTACCTTCCCAAAGAGCTGTAAGCAAGACGCATTGGGGCCCAACTCGCCCTTTGGAAAGAAGCCTGCACGTTGTGCCTTTCCGCTCTAGGGCAATGTAGCACACGCAGAGCCGAAGTTCTACTTCAGCCAGATCAGGCCTGCAAGGAAACTGCCTTTCACATGCCTTTGTAAGTGATGTTCCGGTAGGCTGTAAGAGCACTGTGCAGAGCGAGTTGTTTCTTAGCTTCCCAAAGAGCTGGAAGCAAGATGCTTTTTGGCCCAACTCGCCCTTTGGAAAGAAGCCTGCACGTTGTGCCTTTCAGCTCTAGGTCAATGTATTACACGCAGAGCAGAAGTTCTACTTCAGCCAGATCAGGCCTGCAAAGAAACTGCGTTTCACAGGCCTTTGTAAGAGATGTTCCCGGTAGGCTGTAAGAGCACTGTGCAGAGCGAGTTGTTTCTTAGCTTCCCAAAGAGCTGGAAGCAAGATGCTTTGGGGCCCAACTCGCCCTTTGGAAATAAGCCTGCACGTTGTGCCTTTCAGCTCTAGGGCAATGTAGCACGCCCAGAGCAGAAGTTCTACTTCAGCCATATCAGGCCTGCAAGGAAACTGCGTTTCACAGGCCTTTGCAAGAGATGTTCCGGGTAGGCTGTAAGAGCATGTGCAGAGAGAGTTGTTTCTTAGCTTCCCAAAGAGCTGGATGCAAGATGCTTTGGGGCCCAACTTGCCCTTTGGAAAGAACCCTGCACGTTCTGCCTTTCAGCTCTAGGGCAGTGTAGCACACCCAGAGCAGAAGTTCTACTTCAGCCAGATGAGGCCTGCAAAGAAACTGCGTTTCACAGGCCTTTGTAAGAGATGTTGCCGGTAGGCTGTAAGAGCACTGTGCAGAGCGAGTTGTTTCTTAGCTTCCCAAACAGCTGGAAGCAAGATGCTTTGGGGCCCAACTTGCCCTTTGGAAAGAAGCCTGCACGTTGTGCCTTTCATCTCTAGGGCCGTGTAGCACACCCAGAGCAGAAGTTCTACTTCAGCCAGATCAGGCCTGCAAAGAAACTGCCTTTCACAGGCATTTCTAACAGATGTTCACGGTAGGCTGTAAGAGCACTGTGCAGAGCGAGTTGTTTCGTAGCTTGCCTAACAACTGGAAGAAAGAGGCGTTGGGGCCCAACTCGCCCATTGGAAAGAAGCCTGCACGTTGTGCCTTTCAGCTCTAGGTCAATGTAGCACACGCAGAGCAGAAGATCTACTTCAGCCAGATCAGGCCTGCAAAGAAACTGCATTTCACAGGCCTTCGTAAGAGATGTTCCCGGTAGGCTGTAAGAGCACTGTGCAGAGCGAGTTGTTTCTTAGCTTCCCAAAGAGCTGGAAGCAAGATGCTTTGGGGCCCAACTCGCCCTTTGGAAAGAAGCCTGCACATTGTGCCTTTCAGCTCTAGGGCCGTGTAGCGCACGCTGAGCAGAAGTTCTGCTTCAGCCAGACCAGGCCTGCAAAGAAACTGCGTTTCACAGGCCCTTGTAAGAAATGTTCCCGGTAGGCTGTAAGAGCACTGTGCAGAGCGAGTTGTTTCTTAGCTTCCCAAAGAGCTGGAAGCAAGATGCTTTGGGGCCCAACTCGCCCTTTGGAAAGAAGCCTGCACGTTGTGCCTTTCAGCTCTAGGGCAATGTAGCACGCCCAGAGCAGAAGTTCTACTTCAACCATATCAGGCCTGCAAAGAAACTGCGTTTCACAGGCCTTTGTAAGAGATGCTCCCGGTAGGCTGTAAGAGCACTGCGCAGAGCGAGTTGTTTCTTAGCTTCCCAAAGAGCTGGAAGCAAGATGCTTTGGGACCCAACTCGCCCTTTGGAAAGAAGCCTGCACGTTGTTCCTTTCAGCTCTAGGGCAATGTAGCACACCCAGAGCAGAAGTTCTACTTCAGCCAGATCAGGCCTGCAAGGAAACTGCTTTTCTAATGCCTTTGTAAGTGATGTTCCGGTAGGCTGTAAGAGCACTGTGCAGAGCGAGTTGTTTCTTAGCTTCCCAAAGAGCTGGAAGCAAGATGCTTTTTGGCCCAACTCGCCCTTTGGAAAGAAGCCTGCACGTTGTGCATTTCAGCTCAAGGGCAATGTAGCACACGCAGAGCAGAAGTTCTACTTCAGCCAGATCATGCCTGCAAAGAAACTGCGTTTCACAAGCCTTTGTAAGAGATGTTCCCGGTAGGCTGTAAGAGCACTGTGCAGAGCGAGTTGTTTCTTAGCTTCCCAAAGAGCTGGAAGCAAGATGCTTTGTTGCCCAACTCGCCCTTTGGAAAGAAGCCTGCACGTTGTGCCTGTCAGCTCTAGGGCAATGTAGCACACGCAGAGCAGAAGTTCTACTTCAGCCACATAAGGCCTGCAAAGAAACTGCGTTTCACAGACCTTTGTAAGAGATGTTCCCGGTAGGCTGTAAGAGCACTGTGCAGAGCGAGTTGTTTCTTAGCTTCCCAAAGAGCTGGAAGCAAGATCCTTTGGGGCCCAACTCGCCCTTGGAAAGAAGGCTGCACGATGTGCCTTGTGGCTCTAGGGCAATGTAGCACACCCAGAGCAGAAGTTCTACTTCAGCCAGAACAGGCCTGCAAAGAAACTGCATTTCACAGGCCTTCGTAAGTGATGTTCCGGGAGGCTGTAAGAGCACTGTGCAGAGCGAGTTGTTTCTTAGCTTCCCAAAGAGCTGGAAGCAAGATGCTTTGGGGCCCAACTCGCCCTTTGGAAAGAAGCCTGCACGTTGTGCCTTTCAGCTCTAGGGCAATGTAGCACACGCAGAGCAGAAGTTCTACTTCAGCCAGATCAGGCCTGCAAAGAAACTGCGTTTCACAGGCCTTTGTAAGAGATGTTGCCTGTAGGCTGTAAGGGCACTGTGCAGAGCGAGTTGTTTCTTAGCTTCCCAAAGAGCTGGAAGCAAGATGCTTTGGGGCCCAACTCGCCCTTTGGAAAGAAGCCTGCACGTTGTGCCTTTCAGCTCTAGGGCAATGTAGCACACGCAGAGCCTAAGTTCTACTTCAGCCAGATCAGGCCTGCAAGGAAACTGCCTTTCACATGCCTTTGTAAGTTATGTTCCGGTAGGCTGTAAGAGCACTGTGCAGAGCGAGTTGTTTCTTAGCTTCCCAAAGAGCTGGAAGCAAGATGCTTTGGGGCCCAACTCGCCCTTTGGAAAGAAGCCTGCACGTTGTGCCTTTCTGTTCTACGGCCGTGTAGCACACCCAGAGCAGAAGTGCTACTTCAGCCAGATCAGGCCTGCAAGGAAACTGCGTTTCACAGGCCTTTGTAAGAGATGTTCCCGGTAGGCTGTAAGAGCACTGTGCAGAGCGAGTTGTTTCTTAGCTTCCCAAAGAGCTGGAAGCAAGATGCTTTTTGGCCCAACTCGCCCTTTGGAAAGAAGACTTCACGTTGTGCCTTTCAGCTCTAGGGCCGTGTAGCACACCCAGAGCAGAAGTTCTACTTCAGCCAGATCAGGCCAGCAAAGAAACTGCGTTTCACAGGCCTTTGGAAGAGATGTTCCCGGTAGGCTTTAAGAGCACTGTGCAGAGCGAGTTGTTTCTTAGCTTCCCAAAGAGCGGGAAGCAAGATGCTTTGGGGCCCAACTCGCGCTTTGGAAAGAAGCCTGCACGTTGTGCCTTTCAGCTCTAGGGCAATGTAGCACACCCAGTGCAGAGGTTCTACTTCAGCCAGATCAGGCCTGCAAAGAATCTCCGTTTGACAGGCCTTTGTAAGAGATGTTCCCGGTAGGCTGTAAGAGCACTGTGCAGACCGAGTTGTTTCTTAGCTTCCCAAAGAGCTGGAAGCAAGATGCTTTGGGGCCCAACTCGCCCTTTGGAAAGAAGCCTGCACGTTGTGCCTTTCAGCTCTAGGGCAATGTAGCACACCCAGAGCAGAAGTTCTACTTCAGCCAGATCAGGCCTGCAAAGAAACTGCGTTTCACAGGGCTTTGTAAGAGATGTTCCCGGTAGGCTGTAAGAGCACTGTGCAGAGCGAGTTGTTTCTTAGCTTCCCAAAGAGCTGGAAGGAAGATGCTTTGTTGCCCAACTCGCCCTTTGGAAAGAAGCCTGCACGTTGTGCCTGTCAGCTCTAGGGCAATGTAGCACACGCAGAGCAGAAGTTCTACTTCAGCCAGACCAGGCCTGCAAAGAAACTGCGTTTCACAGACCTTTGTAAGAGATGTTCCCGGTAGGCTGTAAGAGCACTGTGCCGAGCGAGTTGTTTCTTAGCTTCCCAAAGAGCTGGAAGCAAGATGCTTTGGGACCCAACTCGCCCTTTGGAAAGAAGCCTGCACGTTGTTCCTTTCAGCTCTAGGGCAATGTAGCACACCCAGAGCAGAAGTTCTACTTCAGCCAGATCAGGCCTGCAAGGAAACTGCTTTTCAAATGCCTTTGTAAGTGATGTTCCGGTAGGCTGTAAGAGCACTGTGCAGAGCGAGTTGTTTCTTAGGTTCCCAAAGAGCTGGAAGCAAGATGCTTTTTGGCCCAACTCGCCCTTTGGAAAGAAGCCTGCACGTTGTGCCTTTCAGCTCTAGGGCCGTGTACCACACTCAGAGCCGAAGTTCTACTTCAGCCCTATCAGGCCTGCAAGGAAACTGCCTTTCGCATGCCTTTGTAAGTGATGTTCCGTTAGGCTGTAAGAGCACTGTGCAGAGCGAGTTGTTTCTTAGCTTCCCAAAGAGCTGGAAGCAAGATGCTTTGGGGCCCAACTCGCCCTTGGAAAGAAGGCTGCACGTTGTGCCTTTCGGCTCTAGGGCAATGTAGCACACCCAGAGCAGAAGTTCTACTTCAGCCAGAACAGGCCTGCAAAGAAACTGCATTTCACAGGCCTTCGTAAGTGATGTTCCGGGAGGCTGTAAGAGCACTGTGCAGAGCGAGTTGTTTCTTAGCTTCCCAAAGAGCTGGAAGCAAGATGCTTTGGGGCCCAACTCGCCCTTTGGAAAGAAGCCTGCACGTTGTGCCTTTCAGCTCTAGGGCAATGTAGCACACGCAGAGCAGAAGTTCTACTTCAGCCAGATCAGGCCTGCAAAGAAACTGCGTTTCACAGGCCTTTGTAAGAGATGTTGCCTGTAGTCTGTAAGAGCACTGTGCAGAGCGAGTTGTTTCTTAGCTTCCCAAAGAGCTGGAAGCAAGATGCTTTGGGGCCCAACTCGCCCTTTGGAAAGAAGCCTGCACGTTGTGCCTTTCAGCTCTAGGGCAATGTAGCACACGCAGAGCCTAAGTTCTACTTCAGCCAGATCAGGCCTGCAAGGAAACTGCCTTTCACATGCCTTTGTAAGTTATGTTCCGGTAGGCTGTAAGAGCACTGTGCAGAGCGAGTTGTTTCTTAGCTTCCCAAAGAGCTGGAAGCAAGATGCTTTGGGGCCCAACTCGCCCTTTGGAAAGAAGCCTGCACGTTGTGCCTTTCTGTTCTACGGCCGTGTAGCACACCCAGAGCAGAAGTGCTACTTCAGCCAGATCAGGCCTGCAAGGAAACTGCGTTTCACAGGCCTTTGTAAGAGATGTTCCCGGTAGGCTGTAAGAGCACTGTGCAGAGCGAGTTGTTTCTTAGCTTCCCAAAGAGCTGGAAGCAAGATGCTTTTTGGCCCAACTCGCCCTTTGGAAAGAAGACTTCACGTTGTGCCTTTCAGCTCTAGGGCCGTGTAGCACACCCAGAGCAGAAGTTCTACTTCAGCCAGATCAGGCCTGCAAAGAAACTGCGTTTCACAGGCCTTTGTAAGAGATGTTCCCGGTAGGCTGTAAGAGCACTGTGCAGAGCGAGTTGTTTCTTAGCTTCCGAAAGAGCTGGAAGGAAGATGCTTTGTTGCCCAACTCGCCCTTTGGAAAGAAGCCTGCACGTTGTGCCTGTCAGATCTAGGGCAATGTAGCACACGCAGAGCAGAAGTTCTACTTCAGCCAGACCAGGCCTGCAAAGAAACTGCGTTTCACAGACCTTTGTAAGAGATGTTCCCGGTAGGCTGTAAGAGCACTGTGCAGAGCGAGTTGTTTCTTAGCTTCCCAAAGAGCTGGAAGCAAGATGCTTTGGGACCCAACTCGCCCTTTGGAAAGAAGCCTGCACGTTGTTCCTTTCAGCTCTAGGGCAATGTAGCACACCCAGAGCAGAAGTTCTACTTCAGCCAGATCAGGCCTGCAAGGAAACTGCTTTTCAAATGCCTTTGTAAGTGATGTTCCGGTAGGCTGTAAGAGCACTGTGCAGAGCGAGTTGTTTCTTAGCTTCCCAAAGAGCTGGAAGCAAGATGCTTTTTGGCCCAACTCGCCCTTTGGAAAGAAGCCTGCACGTTGTGCCTTTCAGCTCTAGGGCCGTGTACCACACTCAGAGCCGAAGTTCTACTTCAGCCCTATCAGGCCTGCAAGGAAACTGCCTTTCACATGCCTTTGTAAGTGATGTTCCGTTAGGCTGTAAGAGCACTGTGCAGAGCGAGTTGTTTCTTAGCTTCCCAAAGAGCTGGAAGCAAGATGCTTTGGGGCCCAACTCGCCCTTTGGAAAGAAGCCTGCACGTTGTGCCTTTCAGCTCTAGGGCAATGTAGCACACCCAGTGCAGAAGTTCTACTTCAGCCAGATCAGGTCTGCAAAGAATCTCCGTTTGACAGGCCTTTGTAAGAGATGTTCCCGGTAGGCTGTAAGAGCACTGTGCAGAGCGAGTTGTTTCTTAGCTTCCCAAAGAGCTGGAAGCAAGATGCTTTGGGGCCCAACTCGCCCTTTGGAAAGAAGCCTGCACGTTGTGCCTTTCAGCTCTAGGGCAATGTAGCACACCCAGAGCAGAAGTTCTACTTCAGCCAGATCAGGCCTGCAAAGAAACTGCGTTTCACAGGGCTTTGTAAGAGATGTTCCCGGTAGGCTGTAAGAGCACTGTGCAGAGCGAGTTGTTTCTTAGCTTCCCAAAGAGCTGGAAGGAAGATGCTTTGTTGCCCAACTCGCCCTTTGGAAAGAAGCCTGCACGTTGTGCCTGTCAGCTCTAGGGCAATGTAGCACACGCAGAGCAGAAGTTCTACTTCAGCCAGACCAGGCCTGCAAAGAAACTGCGTTTCACAGACCTTTGTCAGAGATGTTCCCGGTAGGCTGTAAGAGCACTGTGCAGAGCGAGTTGTTTCTCAGCTTCCCAAAGAGCTGGAAGCAAGATGCTTTGGGGCCCAACTCGCCCTTTGGAAAGAAGCCTGCACGTTGTGCCTTTCGGCTCTAGGTCAATGAAGCACACGCAGAGCAGAAGTTCTACTTCAGCCAGATCAGGCCTGCAAAGAAACTGCGTTTCACAGGCCTTTGTAAGAGATGTTCCCGGTAGGCTGTAAGAGCACTTTGCAGAGCGAGTTGTTTCTTAGCTTCCCAAAGAGCTGGAAGCAAGATGCTTTGGGGCCTAACTCGCCCTTTGGAAAGAAGCCTGCACGATGTGCCTTTCAGCTCTAGGGCAATGTAGCACACCCAGAGCAGAAGTTCTACTTCAGCCATATCAGGCCTGCAAGGAAACTGCCTTTCACATGCCTTTGTAAGTTATGTTCCGGTAGGCTGTAAGAGCACTGTGCAGAGCGAGTTGTTTCTTAGCTTCCCAAAGAGCTGGAAGCAAGATGCTTTGGGGCCCAACTCGCCCTTTGGAAAGAAGCCTGCACGTTGTGCCTTTCTGTTCTAGGGCCGTGTAGCACACCCAGAGCAGAAGTGCTACTTCAGCCAGATCAGGCCTGCAAGGAAACTGCGTTTCACAGGCCTTTGTAAGAGATGTTCCCGGTAGGCTGTAAGAGCACTGTGCAGAGCGAGTTGTTTCTTAGCTTCCCAAAGAGCTGGAAGCAAGATGCTTTTTGGCCCAACTCGCCCTTTGGAAAGAAGACTTCACGTTGTGCCTTTCAGCTCTAGGGCCGTGTAGCACACCCAGAGCAGAAGTTCTACTTCAGCCAGATCAGGCCTGCAAAGAAACTGCGTTTCACAGGCCTTTGGAAGAGATGTTCCCGGTAGGCTTTAAGAGCACTGTGCAGAGCGAGTTGTTTCTTAGCTTCCCAAAGAGCGGGAAGCAAGATGCTTTGGGGCCCAACTCGCGCTTTGGAAAGAAGCCTGCACGTTGTGCCTTTCAGCTCTAGGGCAATGTAGCACACCCAGAGCAGAAGATCTACTTCAGCCAGATCAGGCCTGCAAAGAAACTGCGTTTCACAGACCTTTGTAAGAGATGTTCCCGGTAGGCTGTCAGAGCACTGTGCAGAGCGAGTTGTTTCTTAGCTTCCCAAAGAGCTGTAAGGAAGACGCATTGGGGCCCAACTCGGCCTTTGGAAAGAAGCCTGCACGTTGTGCCTTTCCGCTCTAGGGCAATGTAGCACACGCAGAGCCGAAGTTCTACTTCAGACAGATCAGGCCTGCAAGGAAACTGCCTTTCACATGCCTTTGTAAGTGATGTTCCGGTAGGCTGTAAGAGCACTGTGAAGAGCGACTTGTTTCTTAGCTTCCCAAAGAGCTGGAAGCAAGATGCTTTGGGGCCCAACTCAACCTTTGGAAAGAAGCCTGCACGTTGTGCCTTTCAGCTCTAGGTCAATGTAGCACACGCAGAGCAGAATTTCTACTTCAGCCAGATCAGGCCTGCAAAGAAACTGCGTTTCACAGGCCTTTGTAAGAGATGTTCCCGGTAGGCTGTAAGAGCACTGTGCAGAGCGAGTTGTTTCTTAGCTTCCCAAGAGCTGGAAGCAAGATGCTTTGGGGAACAACTGCCTTTTAGAAAGAAGCCTGCAGGTTGTGCCTTTCAGCTCTAGGGCAATGTAGCACACCCAGAGCAGAAGTTCTACTTCAGCCAGATGAGGCCCGCAAAGAAACTGCGTTTCACAGGCCTTTGTAAGAGATGTTGCCGGTAGGCTGTAAGAGCACTGTGCAGAGCAAGTTGTTACTTAGCTTCCCAAAGAGCTGGAAGCACGATGCTTTGGGGCCCAACTCGCCCTTTGGATACAAGCCTGCACGTTGCGCCTTTCAGCACTAGGGCAATGTAGCACACGCAGAGCAGAAGTTCTACTTCAGCCAGATCAGGCCTTCAAAAAAAGTGCGTTTCACAGGCCTTTGCAAGAGATGTTCTTGGTAGGCTGTAAGAGCACTGTGCAGAGCGAGTTGTTTCTTGGCTTCCCAAAGAGCTGGAAGCAAGATTCATTGAGGCCCAACTCGCCCTTTGGAAAGAAGCCTGCACTTTGTGCCTTTCCGCTCTAGGGCAATGTAGCTCACGCAGAGCAGAAGTTCTACTTCAGCCAGATCAGGCCTGCAAAGAAACTGCGTTTCACAGGCCTTTGTAAGAGATGTTCCCGGTAGGCTGTAAGAGCACTGTGCAGAGCGAGTTGTTTCTTAGCTTCCCAAAGAGCTGGAAGCAAGATTCTTTGGGGCCCAACTCGCCCTTGGAAAGAAGCCTGCACGTTGTGCCTTTCGGCTCTAGGGCAATGTAGCACACCCAGAGCAGAAGTTCTACTTCAGCCAGATCAGGCCTGCAAAGAAACTGCATTTCACAGGACTTTGTAAGTGATGTTCCGGTAGGCTGTAAGAGCACTGTGCAGAGCGAGTTGTTTCTTAGCTTCCCAAAGAGCTGGAAGCAAGATGCTTTGGGGCCCAACTCGCCCTTTGGAAAGAAGCCTGCACGTTGTGCCTTTCAGCTCCAGGGCAATGTAGCACACGCAGAGCAGAAGTTCTACTTCAGCCAGATCAGGCCTGCAAAGAAACTGCGTTTCACAGGCCTTTGTAAGAGATGTTCCCTGTAGGCTGTAAGAGCACTGTGCAGAGCGAGTTGTTTCTTAGCTTCCCAAAGAGCTGGAGGCAAGATGCTTTTGGACCCAACTCGCCCTTTGGATACAAGCCTGCACGTTGTGCCTTTCAGCTCTAGGGCAATGTAGCACACGCAGAGCCGAAGTTCTACTTCAGCCAGATCAGGCCTGCAAGGAAACTGCATTTCACATGCCTTTATAAGTGATGTTCGTTTAGGCTGTAAGAGCACTGTGCAGAGCGAGTTGTTTCTAAGCTTCCCAAAGAGCTGGAAGCAAGATGCTTTGGGGCCCAACTCGCCCTTTGGAAAGAAGCCTGCACGTTGTGCCTTTCAGCTCTAGGTCAATGTAGCACACCCAGAGCCGAAGTTCTACTTCAGTCAGATCAGGCCTGCAAGGAAAGCACTTTTCACAGGCCTTTGTAAGTGATGTTCCCGGTAGGCTGTAAGAGCACATTACAGAGCGAGTTGTTTCTTAGATTCCCAAAGAGCTGGTAGCAAGATGCTTTGGGGCCCAACTCGCCCTTTGGAAAGAAACCTGGACGTTGTTCCTTCAGCTCTAGGGCAGTGTAGCACACCCAGAGCAGAAGTTCTACCTCAGGCAGATCAGGCCTGCAAAGAAACTGCGTTTCACAGGCCTTTGTAAGAGATGTTCCCGGTAGGCTGTAAGAGCACTGTGCAGAGCGAGTTGTTTCTTAGCTTCCCAAAGAGCTGGAAGCAAGATGCTTTGGGGCCCAACTCGCCCTTTGGAAAGAAGCCTGCACGTTGAGCCTTTCAGCTCTAGTGCCGTGTAGCACACCCAGAGCAGAAGTTCTACTTCAGCCCGATCAGGCCTGCAAAGAACCTGCGTTTCACAGGCCTTTGTAAGAGATGTTCCCGGTAGGCTGTAAGAGCACTGTGCAGAGCGATTTGTTTCGTAGCTTCCAAACAACTGGAAGCAAGATGCTTTGGCGCCCAACTCGCCCTTTGGAAAAAAGCCTGCACTTTGTGCCTTTCAGCTCTAGGTCAATGTAGCACACGCAGAGCAGAAGTTCTACTTCAGCCAGATCAGGCCTGCAAAGAAACTGCGTTTCACAGGCCTTTGTAAGAGATGTTCCAGGTAGGCTGTAAGAGCACTGTGCAGAGCGAGTTGTTTCTTAGCTTCCCAAAGAGCTGGAAGCAAGATGCTTTGGGGCCCAACTCGCCCTTTGGAAAGAAGCCTGCACGTTGTGCCTTTCAGATTTAGGGCCATGTAGCACACCCAGAGCAGAAGTTCTACTTCAGCCAGATCAGGCCTGCAAAGAAACTGCGTTTCACAGGGCTTTGTAAGAGATGTTCCCGGTAGGCTGTAAGAGCACTGTGCAGAGCGAGTTGTTTCTTAGCTTCCCAAAGAGCTGGAAGCAAGATGCTTTGTTGCCCAACTCGCCCTTTGGATACAAGCCTGCACGTTGTGCCTTTCAGCTCTAGGGCAATGTAGCACACGCAGAACAGAAGTTCTACTTCAGCCAGATCAGGCCTGCAAAGAAACTGCGTTTCACAGGCCTTTGTAAGCGATGTTCCCGGTAGGCTGTAAGAGCACTGTGCAGAGCGAGTTGTTTCTTATCTTCCCAAAGAGCTGGAAGCAAGATGCTTTGGGGCCCCACTCGCCCTTTGGAAAAAAGCCTACACGTTGTGCCTTTCAGCTCTAGGGCCGTGTGGCACACCCAGAGCAGAAGTTCTACTTCAGCCAGATCAGGCCTGCAAAGAAACTGCGTTTCACAGGCCTTTGTTAGAGATGTTCCCGGTAGGCTGTAAGAGCACTGTGCAGAGCGAGTTGTTTCGTAGCTTCCCAAAGAAATGGAAGCAAGATGCTTTGGGGCCCAACTTGCCCTTTGGAAAAATGCCTGCATGTTTTGCCTTTCAGCTCTAGGTCAATGTTTCACACGCAGAACAGAAGTTATACTTCAGCCAGATCAGGCCTGCAAAGAAACTGCATTTCACAGGCCTTTGTAAGTGATGTTCCGGTAGGCTGTATGAGCACTGTGCAGAGCGAGTTGTTTCTTAGCTTCCCAAAGAGCTGGAAGCAAGATGCTTTGGGGCCCAACTCGCCCTTTCCAAAGAAGCCTGCACGTTGTGCCTTTCAGATCTAGGGCCATGTAGCACACCCAGAGCAGAAGTTCTACTTCAGCCAGATCAGGCCTGCAAAGAAACTGCGTTTCACAGGCCTTTGTAAGAGATGTTCCCTGTAGGCTCTAAGAGCACTGTGCAGAGCGAGTTGTTTCTTAGCTTCCCAAAGAACTGGAAGCAAGATGCTTTGGGGCCCAACTCGCCCTTTGGAAAGAAGCCTGCACGTTGTGCCTTTCAGCTCTAGGGCAATGTAGCACACGCAGAGCAGAAGTTCTGCTTCAGCCAGATCACGCCTGCAAAGAAACTGCGTTTCACAGGTCTTTGTAAGAGATGTTTCCAGAAGGCTGTAAGAGCACTGTGCAGAGCGAGTTGTTACTTACCTTCCCAAAGAGCTGGAAGCACGATGCTTTGGGGCCCAACTCGCCCTTTGGAAAGAAGCCTGCACGTTGTGCCTTTCAGCTCCAGGGCAATGTAGCACACGCAGAGCAGAAGTTCTACTTCAGCCAGATCAGGCCTGCAAAGAAACTGCGTTTCACAGGCCTTTGTAAGAGATGTTCCCTGTAAGCTGTAAGAGCACTGTGCAGAGCGAGTTGTTTCTTAGCTTCCCAAAGAGCTATAGGCAAGATGCTTTTGGACCCAACTCGCCCTTTGGATACAAGCCTGCACGTTGTGCCTTTCAGCTCTAGGGCAATGTAGCACACGCAGAGCCGAAGTTCTACTTCATCCAGATCAGGCCTGCAAGGAAACTGCATTTCACAGGCCTTTATAAGTGATGTTCGGTTAGGCTGTAAGAGCACTGTGCAGAGCGAGTTGTTTCTTAGCTTCCCAGAGAGCTGGAAGCAAGATGCTTTGGGGCATAACTCGCCCTTTGGAAAGAAGCCTGCACGTTGTTCCTTTCAGCTCTAGGTCAATGTAGCACACGCAGAGCAGAAGTTCTGCTTCAGCCAGATCAGGCCTGCAAAGAAACTGCGTTTCACAGGCCTTTGTAAGAGATGTTCCCGGTAGGCTGTAAGAGCACTGTGCAGAGCGAGTTGTTTCTTAGCTTCCCAAAGAGCTGGAAGCAAGATGCTTTGGGTCCAACTCGCCCTTTGGAAAGAAGCCTGCACGTTCTGCCTTTCAGCTCTAGGGTCGTGTAGCAAACCCAGAGCAGAAGTTCTACTTCAGCCAGATCAGGCCTGCAAAGAAACTGCGTTTCACAGGCCTGTGTAAGAGATGTTCCCGGTAGGCTGTAAGAGCACTGAGCAGAGCAGTTGTTTCTTAGCTTCCCAAAGAGCGGGAAGCAAGATGCTTTGGGGCCGAACTCGCCCTTTGGCAAGAAGCCTGCACGTTGTGCCTTTCAGCTCTAGGGCAATGTAGCAAACGCAGAGCAGAAGTTCTACTTCAGCCAGATCAGGCCTGCAAAGAAACTGTGTTTCACAGGCCTTTGTAAGCGATGTTCCAGGTAGGCTGTAAGAGCACTGTGCACAGCGCGTTGTTTCTTAGCTTCCCAAAGAGCTGGAGGCAAGATGCTTTGGGGCCCAACTCGCCATTTGGAAAGAAGACTGCACGTTGTGCCTTTCCGCTATAGCGCAATGTAGCACACGCAGAGCAGAAGTTCTACTTCAGCCAGATCAGGCCTGCAAAGAAACTGCGTTTCACAGGCCTTTGTAGGAGATGTTCCCGGTAGGCTGTAAGAGCACTGTGCAGAGCGAGTTGTTTCTTAGCTTCCCAAAGAGCTGGAAGCAAGATTCATTGGGGCCCAACTCGCCCTTTGGAAAGAAGCCTGCACGTTGTGCCTTTCAGCTCTAGGGCAATGTAGCACACCCAGAGTAGAAGTTCTACTTCAGTCAGATCAGGCCTGCAAAGAAACTGCGTTTCACAGGCCTTTGTAAGAGATGTTTCCGGTAGGCTGTAAGAGCACTGTGCAGAGCGAGTTGTTTCTTAGCTTCCCAAAAGCTGGAAGCAAGATGCTTTGTTTCCCAGCTCGCCCTTTGGAAAGAAGCCTGCACGTTGCGCCTTTCAGCTCTAGGGCAACGTAGCACACGCAGAGCAGAAGTTCTACTTCAGCCAGATCAGGCCTGCAAAGAAACTGCGTTTCACAGGCCTTTGGAAGAGATGTTCCCGGTAGGCTGTAAGAGCGCTGTGCAGAGCGAGTTGTTTCGTAGCTTCCCAAAGAACTGGAAGCAAGATGCTTTGGGGCCCAACTCGCCCTTTGGAAAAATGCCTGCATGTTGTGCCTTTCACCTCTAGGTCAAAGTAGCACACGCAGAGCAGAAGTTCTACTTCAGCCAGATCAGGCCTGCAAAGAAACTGCGTTTCACAGGCCTTTGTAAGAGATGTTCCCGGTAGGCTGTAAGAGCACTGTGCATAGCGAGTTGTTTCTTAGCTTCCCAAAGAGCTGGAAGCAAGATGCTTTGGGGCCCAACTCGCCCTTTGGAAAGAAGCCTGCACGTTGTGCCTTTCATCTCTAGGGCAATGTAGCACACGCAGAGCAGAAGTTCTACTTCAGCCAGATCAGGCCTGCAAAGAAAATGCGTTTCACAGGCCTTTGTAACAGATGTTCCCGGTAGGCTGTAAGAGCACTGTGCAGAGCGAGTTGTTTCTTAGCTTCCCAAAGAGCTGGAAGCAAGATGCATTGGGGCCCAACTCGCCCTTTGGAAAGAAGCCTGCACGTTGTGCCTTTCCGCTCTAGGGCAATGTAGCACACGCAGAGCAGAAGTTCTACTTCAGCCAGATCAGGCCTGCAAAGAAACTGCGTTTCACAGGCCTTTGTAAGCGATGTTCCCGGTAGGCTGTAAGAGCACTGTGCAGAGCGAGTTGTTTCTTAGCTTCCCAAAGAGCTGGAAGCAAGATGCTTTGGGGCCCAACTCGCCCTTTGGAAAGAAGCCTGCACGTTGTGCCTTTCAGCTCTAGGGCAATGTAGCACACCCAGAGCAGAAGTTCTACTTCAGCCAGATCAGGCCTGCAAAGAAACTGCGTTTCGCAGGCCTTTGGAAGAGATGTTCCCGGTAGGCTGTAAGAGCACTGTGCAGAGCGAGTTGTTTCTTAGCTTCCCAAAGAGCTGGAAGCAAGATTCTTTGTTGCCCAACTCGCCCTTTGGATAAAAGCCTGCACGTTGTGCCTTTCAGCTCTAGGGCAATGTAGCACACGCAGAGCAGAAGTTCTACTTCAGCCAGATCAGGCCTGCAAAGAAACTGCGTTTCACAGGCCTTTGGAAGAGATGTTCCCGGTAGGCTATAAGAGCACTGTGCAGAGCGAGTTGTTTCTTAGCTTCCCAAAGAGCTGTAAGCAAGTTGCATTGGGGACCATCTCGCCCTTTGGAAAGAAGCCTGCACGTTGTGCCTTTCCGCTCTAGGGCAATGTAGCACACCCAGAGCCGAAGTTCTACCTCAGCCAGATCAGGCCTGCAAGGAAACCACTTTTCACAGGCCTTTGTAAGTGATGTTCCCGGTAGGCTGTAAGAGCACGTTGCAGAGCGAGTTGTTTCTTAGCTTCCCAAAGAGCTGGTAGCAAGATGCTTTGGGGCCCAACTCGCCCTTTGGAAAGAACCCTGCACGTTGTTCCTTCAGCTCTAGGGCAGTGTAGCACACCCAGAGCAGAAGTTCTACCTCAGGCAGGTCAGGCCTGCAAAGAAAGTGCGTTTCACAGGCCTTTGTAAGAGATGTTCCCGGTAGGCTGTAAGAGCACTGTGCAGTGCGAGTTGTTTCTTAGCTTCCCAAAGAGCTGGAAGCAAGATGCTTTGGGGCCCAACTCGCCCTTTGGAAAGAAGCCTGCACGTTGTGCCTTTCAGCTCTAGTGCCGTGTAGCACACCCAGAGCAGAAGTTCTACTTCAGCCCGATCAGGCCTGCAAAGAACCTGCGTTTCACAGGCCTTTGTAAGAGATGTTCCCGGTAGGCTGTAAGAGCACTGTGCAGTGCGAGTTGTTTCTTAGCTTCCCAAAGAGCTGGAAGCAAGATGCTTTGGGGCCCAACTCGCCCTTTGGAAAGGAGCCTGCACGTTGTGCCTTTCAGCTCTAGGGCAATGTAGCACACCCAGAGCAGAAGTTCTACTTCAGCCATATCAGGCCTGCAAGGAAACTGCTTTTCACAGGCCTTTGTAAGTAATGTTCTGGTAGGCTGTAAGAGCATTGTGCAGAGCGAGTTGTTTCTTAGCTTCCCAAAGAGCTGGAAGCAAGATGCTTTGTTGCCCAACTCGCCCTTTGGATACAAGCCTGCACGTTGCGCCTTTCAGCTCTAGGGCAATGTAGCACACGCAGAGCAGAAGTTCTACTTCAGCCAGATCAGGCCTGCAAAGAAACTGCGTTTCACAGGCCTTTGTAAGAGATGTTCCCGGTAGGCTGTAAGAGCACTGTGCAGAGCGAGTTGTTTCGTAGCTTCCCAAAGAACTGGAAGCAAGATGCTTTGGGGCCCAACTCGCCCTTTTGAAAAATGCCTGCATGTTGTGCCTTTCAGCTCTAGGTCAATGTAGCACACGCAGAACAGAAGTTCTACTTCAGCCAGATCAGGCCTGCAAAGAAACTGCGTTTAACAGGGCTTTGTAAGAGATGTTCCCGGTAGGCTGTAAGAGCACTGTGCAGAGCGAGTTGTTTCTTAGCTTCCCAAAGAGCTGGAAGCAAGATGTTTTGGAGCCCAACTCGCCCTTTGGAAAGAAGCCTGCACGTTGTGCCTTTCACCTCTTGGGCAATGTAGCACACGCAGAGCAGAAGTTCTACTTCAGCCAGATCAGGCCTGCAAAGAAAATGCCTTTCACAGGCCTTTGTAACAGATGTTCCTGGTAGGCTGGAAGAGCACTGTGCAGAGCGAGTTGTTTCTTAGCTTCCCAAAGAGCTGGAAGCAAGATGCATTGGGGCCCAACTCGCCCTTTGGAAAGAAGCCTGCACGTTGTCCCTTCCGCTCTAGGGCAATGGAGCACACGCAGAGAAAAAGTTCTACTTCAGCCAGATCAGTCCTGCAAAGAAACTGCGTTTCACAGGCCTTTGTAAGCGATGTTCCCGGTAGGCTGTAAGAGCACTGTGCAGAGCGAGTTGTTTCTTAGCTTTCCAAAGAGCTGGAAGCAAGATACTTTGGGGCCCCACTCGCCCTTTGGAAAGAAGCCTACACGTTGTGCCTTTCAGCTCTAGGGCCGTGTGGCACACCCAGAGCAGAAGTTCTACTTCACCCAGATCAGGCCTGCAAAGAAACTGCGTTTCACAGGCCTTTGTAAGAGATGTTTCCGGTAGGCTGTAAGAGCATTGTGCAGAGCGAGTTGTTTCGTAGCTTCCCAAAGAACTGGAAGCAAGATGCTTTGGGGCCCAACTTGCCCTTTGGAAAAATGCCTGCATGTTTTGCCTTTCAGCTCTAGGTCAATGTAGCACACGCAGAACAGAAGTTCTACTTCTGCCAGATCAGGCCTGCAAAGAAACTGCGTTTAACAGGGCTTTGTAAGAGATGTTCCCGGTAGGCTGTAAGAGCACTGTGCAGAGCGAGTTGTTTCTTAGCTTCCCAAAGAGCTGGAAGCAAGATGCATTGGGGCCCAACTCGCCCTTTGGAAAGAACCCTGCACGTTGTGCCTTTCAGCTCTAGGGCAGTGTAGCACACCCAGAGCAGAAGTTCTACTTCAGCCAGATCAGGCCTGCAAAGAAACTGCATTTCACAGGCCTTTGTAAGAGATGTTCCCGGTAGGCTGTAAGAGCACTGTGCAGAGCGAGTTGTTTCTTAGCTTCCCAAAGAACTGGAAGCAAGATGCTTTGGGGCCCAACTCGCCCTTTGGAAAGAAGCCTGCACGTTGTGCCTTTCAGCTCTAGGGCCGTGTGGCACACCCAGAGCAGAAGTTCTACTTCACCCAGATCAGGCATGCAAAGAAACTGCGTTTCACAGGCATTTGTAAGAGATGTTCCCGGTAGGTTGTAAGAGCACTGTGCAGAGCGAGTTGTTTCGTAGCCTCCCAAAGAACTGGAAGCAAGATGCATTGTTGCCCAACTCGCCCTTTGGAAAAATGCCTGCACGTTGTGCCTTTCAGCTCTAGGTCAATGTAGCACACGCAGAACAGAAGTTCTACTTCAGCCAGATCAGGCCTGCAAAGAAACTGCGTTTCACAGGCCTTTGTAAGAGATGTTCCCGGTAGGCTGTAAGAGCACTGTGCAGAGCGAGTTGTTTCTTAGCTTCCCAAAGAGCTGGAAGCAAGATGCTTTTTGGCCAATCTCGCCCTTTGGAAAGAAGCCTGCACATTGTGCCTTTCAGCTCTAGGACCGTGTAGCACACCCAGAGCAGAAGTTCTACTTCAGCCAGATCAGGCCTGCAAAGAAACTGCGTTTCACAGGCCTTTGGAAGAGATGTTCCTGGTAGGCTGTAAGAGCACTGTGCAGAGCGAGTTGTTTCTTAGCTTCCCAAAGAGCTGTAAGCAAGTTGCATTGGGGACCATCACGCCCTTTGGAAAGAAGCCTGCACATTGTGCCTTTCCGCTCTAGGGCAATGTAGCACACGCAGAGCAGAAGTTCTACTTCAGCCAGATCAGGCCTGCAAAGAAACTGTGTTTCACAGGCCTTTGTAAGTGATGTTCCCGGTAGGCTGTAAGAGCACTGTGCAGAGCGAGTTGTTTCTTAGCTTCCCAAAGAGCTGGAAGCAAGATGCTTTGGGGCCCAACTCGCCCTTTGGAAAGAAGCCTGCACGTTGCGCCTTTCAGCTCTAGGGCCGTGTGGCACACCCAGAGCAGAAGTTCTACTTCACCCAGATCAGGCCTGCAAAGAAACTGCGTTTCACAGGCCTTTGTAAGAGATGTTTCCGGTAGGCTGTAAGAGCATTGTGCAGAGCGAGTTGTTTCGTAGCTTCCCAAAGAACTGGAAGCAAGATGCTTTGGGGCCCAACTTGCCCTTTGGAAAAATGCCTGCATGTTTTGCCTTTCAGCTCTAGGTCAATGTAGCACACGCAGAACAGAAGTTCTACTTCTGCCAGATCAGGCCTGCAAAGAAACTGCGTTTAACAGGGCTTTGTAAGAGATGTTCCCGGTAGGCTGTAAGAGCACTGTGCAGAGCGAGTTGTTTCTTAGCTTCCCAAAGAGCTGGAAGCAAGATGCATTGGGGCCCAACTCGCCCTTTGGAAAGAACCCTGCACGTTGTGCCTTTCAGCTCTAGGGCAGTGTAGCACACCCAGAGCAGAAGTTCTACTTCAGCCAGATCAGGCCTGCAAAGAAACTGCATTTCACAGGCCTTTGTAAGAGATGTTCCCGGTAGGCTGTAAGAGCACTGTGCAGAGCGAGTTGTTTCTTAGCTTCCCAAAGAACTGGAAGCAAGATGCTTTGGGGCCCAACTCGCCCTTTGGAAAGAAGCCTGCACGTTGTGCCTTTCAGCTCTAGGGCCGTGTGGCACACCCAGAGCAGAAGTTCTACTTCACCCAGATCAGGCATGCAAAGAAACTGCGTTTCACAGGCATTTGTAAGAGATATTCCCGGTAGGTTGTAAGAGCACTGTGCAGAGCGAGTTGTTTCGTAGCCTCCCAAAGAACTGGAAGCAAGATGCATTGTTGCCCAACTCGCCCTTTGGAAAAATGCCTTCACGTTGTGCCTTTCAGCTCTAGGTCAATGTAGCACACGCAGAACAGAAGTTCTACTTCAGCCAGATCAGGCCTGCAAAGAAACTGCGTTTCACAGGCCTTTGTAAGAGATGTTCCCGGTAGGCTGTAAGAGCACTGTGCAGAGCGAGTTGTTTCTTAGCTTCCCAAAGAGCTGGAAGCAAGATGCTTTTTGGCCAATCTCGCCCTTTGGAAAGAAGCCTGCACATTGTGCCTTTCAGCTCTAGGACCGTGTAGCACACCCAGAGCAGAAGTTCTACTTCAGCCAGATCAGGCCTGCAAAGAAACTGCGTTTCACAGGCCTTTGGAAGAGATGTTCCTGGTAGGCTGTAAGAGCACTGTGCAGAGCGAGTTGTTTCTTAGCTTCCCAAAGAGCTGTAAGCAAGTTGCATTGGGGACCATCACGCCCTTTGGAAAGAAGCCTGCACATTGTGCCTTTCCGCTCTAGGGCAATGTAGCACACGCAGAGCAGAAGTTCTACTTCAGCCAGATCAGGCCTGCAAAGAAACTGTGTTTCACAGGCCTTTGTAAGTGATGTTCCCGGTAGGCTGTAAGAGCACTGTGCAGAGCGAGTTGTTTCTTAGCTTCCCAAAGAGCTGGAAGCAAGATGCTTTGGGGCCCAACTCGCCCTTTGGAAAGAAGCCTGCACGTTGCGCCTTTCAGCTCTAGGGCAATGTAGCACACCCAGAGCAGAAGTTCTACTTCAGCCAGATCAGGCCTGCCAGGAAACTGCTTTTCACAGGCCTTTGTAAGTGATGTTCTGGTAGGCTGTAAGAGCATTGTGCAGAGCGAGTTGTTTCTTAGCTTCCCAAAGAGCTGGTAGCAAGATGCTTTGGGGCACAACTAGCCCTTTGGAAAGAAGCCTGCACGTTGTGCCTTTCAGCTCTAGGGCCGTGTGGCACACCCAGAGCAGAAGTTCTACTTCAGCCAGATCAGGCCTGCAAAGAAACTGCGTTTCACAGGCATTTGTAAGAGATGTTCCCGGTAGGCTGTAAGAGCACTGTGCAGCGCGATTTGTTTCGTAGCTTCCAAAGAACTGGAAGCAAGATGCTTTGGGGCCCAACTCGCCCTTTGGATACAAGCCTGCACGTTGTGCCTTTCAGCTCTAGGGCAATGTAGCACACGCAGAGCAGAAGTTCTACTTCAGCCAGATCAGGCCTGCAAAGAAACTGCGTTTCACAGGCCTTTGTAAGAGATGTTCCCGGTAGGCTGTAAGAGCACTGTGCAGTGCGAGTTGTTTCTTAGCTTCCCAAAGAGCTGGAAGCAAGATGCATTGGGGCCCAACTCGCCCTTTGGAAAGAAGCCTGCACGTTGTGCCTTTCCGCTCTAGGGCAATGTAGCACACGCAGAGCAGAAGTGCTACTTCAGCCAGATCAGACCTGCAAGGAAACTGCTTTTCACAGGCCTTTGTAAGTGATGTTCTGGTAGGCTGTAAGAGCATTGTGCAGAGCGAGTTGTTTCTTAGCTTCCCAAAGAGCTGGTAGCAAGATGCTTTGGGGCCCAACTCGCCCTTTGGAAAGAACCCTGCACGTTGTGCCTTTCAGCTCTAGGGCAGTGTAGCACACCCAGAGCAGAAGTTCTATTTCAGCCAGATCAGGCCTGCAAAGAAACTGCGTTTCACAGGCCTTTCTAAGAGATGTTCCCGGTTGGCTGTAGGAGCTCTGTGCAGAGCGAGTAGTTTCTTAGCTTCCCAAAGAGCTGGAAGCAAGATGCTTTGGGGCCCAACTCGCCCTTTGGAAAGAAGCCTGCACGTTGTGCCTTTCAGCTCTAGGGCAATGTAGCACACGCAGAGCAGAAGTTCTGCTTCAGCCAGATCACGCCTGCAAAGAAACTGCGTTTCACAGGTCTTTGTAAGAGATGTTTCCAGAAGGCTGTAAGAGCACTGTGCAGAGCGAGTTGTTACTTACCTTCCCAAAGAGCTGGAAGCACGATGCTTTGGGGCCCAACTCGCCCTTTGGAAAGAAGCCTGCACGTTGTGCCTTTCAGCTCCAGGGCAATGTAGCACACGCAGAGCAGAAGTTCTACTTCAGCCAGATCAGGCCTGCAAAGAAACTGCGTTTCACAGGCCTTTGTAAGAGATGTTCCCTGTAAGCTGTAAGAGCACTGTGCAGAGCGAGTTGTTTCTTAGCTTCCCAAAGAGCTATAGGCAAGATGCTTTTGGACCCAACTCGCCCTTTGGATACAAGCCTGCACGTTGTGCCTTTCAGCTCTAGGGCAATGTAGCACACGCAGAGCCGAAGTTCTACTTCATCCAGATCAGGCCTGCAAGGAAACTGCATTTCACAGGCCTTTATAAGTGATGTTCGGTTAGGCTGTAAGAGCACTGTGCAGAGCGAGTTGT
The DNA here is from genome assembly GCF_041296265.1 of Equus caballus. Lineage (NCBI taxonomy): Eukaryota > Metazoa > Chordata > Mammalia > Perissodactyla > Equidae > Equus > Equus caballus. Next base: position 48,882,207 of record NC_091688.1, on the reverse strand, counting down.
TTCTTAGCTTCCCAGAGAGCTGGAAGCAAGATGCTTTGGGGCATAACTCGCCCTTTGGAAAGAAGCCTGCACGTTGTTCCTTTCAGCTCTAGGTCAATGTAGCACACGCAGAGCAGAAGTTCTGCTTCAGCCAGATCAGGCCTGCAAAGAAACTGCGTTTCACAGGCCTTTGTAAGAGATGTTCCCGGTAGGCTGTAAGAGCACTGTGCAGAGCGAGTTGTTTCTTAGCTTCCCAAAGAGCTGGAAGCAAGATGCTTTGGGTCCAACTCGCCCTTTGGAAAGAAGCCTGCACGTTCTGCCTTTCAGCTCTAGGGTCGTGTAGCAAACCCAGAGCAGAAGTTCTACTTCAGCCAGATCAGGCCTGCAAAGAAACTGCGTTTCACAGGCCTGTGTAAGAGATGTTCCCGGTAGGCTGTAAGAGCACTGAGCAGAGCAGTTGTTTCTTAGCTTCCCAAAGAGCGGGAAGCAAGATGCTTTGGGGCCGAACTCGCCCTTTGGCAAGAAGCCTGCACGTTGTGCCTTTCAGCTCTAGGGCAATGTAGCAAACGCAGAGCAGAAGTTCTACTTCAGCCAGATCAGGCCTGCAAAGAAACTGTGTTTCACAGGCCTTTGTAAGCGATGTTCCAGGTAGGCTGTAAGAGCACTGTGCACAGCGCGTTGTTTCTTAGCTTCCCAAAGAGCTGGAGGCAAGATGCTTTGGGGCCCAACTCGCCATTTGGAAAGAAGACTGCACGTTGTGCCTTTCCGCTATAGCGCAATGTAGCACACGCAGAGCAGAAGTTCTACTTCAGCCAGATCAGGCCTGCAAAGAAACTGCGTTTCACAGGCCTTTGTAGGAGATGTTCCCGGTAGGCTGTAAGAGCACTGTGCAGAGCGAGTTGTTTCTTAGCTTCCCAAAGAGCTGGAAGCAAGATTCATTGGGGCCCAACTCGCCCTTTGGAAAGAAGCCTGCACGTTGTGCCTTTCCGCTCTAGGGCAATGTAGCACACGCAGAGAAGAAGTTCTACTTCAGCCAGATCAGGCCTGCAAAGAAACTGCGTTTCACAGGCCTTTGGAAGAGATGTTCCCGGTAGGCTGTAAGAGCACTGTGCAGAGCGAGTTGTTTCGTAGCTTTCCAAAGAACGGGAAGAAAGATGCTTTGGGGCCCAACTCGCCCTTTGGAAACAAGCCTGCACGTTGTGCCTTTCAGCTCTAGGTCAATGTAGCACACACAGAACAGAAGTTTTACTTCAGCGAGATCAGGCCTGCAAAGAAACTGCGTTTCACAGGCCTTTGTAAGACATGTTCCCCGTAGGCTGTAAGAGCACTGTGCAGAGCGAGTTGTTTCTTAGCTTCCCAAAGAGCTGGAAGCAAGATGCTTTGGGGCCCAACTCGCCCTTTGGAAAGAAGCCTGCACATTGTGCCTTTCAGCTCTAGGACCGTGTAGCACACCCAGAGCAGAAGTTCTACTTCAGCCAGATCAGGCCTGCAAAGAAACTGCGTTTCACAGGCCTTTGTAAGAGATGTTCCCGGTAGGCTTTAAGAGCACTGTGCAGAGCGAGTTGTTTCTTAGCTTCCCAAAGAGCTGGAAGCAAGATGCTTTGGGGCCCAACTCGCCCTTTGGAAAGAAGCCTGCACCTTGTGCCTTTCAGCTCTAGGGCAATGTAGCACACCCAGAGTAGAAGTTCTACTTCAGTCAGATCAGGCCTGCAAAGAAACTGCGTTTCACAGGCCTTTGTAAGAGATGTTTCCGGTAGGCTGTAAGAGCACTGTGCAGAGCGAGTTGTTTCTTAGCTTCCCAAAAGCTGGAAGCAAGATGCTTTGTTTCCCAGCTCGCCCTTTGGAAAGAAGCCTGCACGTTGCGCCTTTCAGCTCTAGGGCAACGTAGCACACGCAGAGCAGAAGTTCTACTTCAGCCAGATCAGGCCTGCAAAGAAACTGCGTTTCACAGGCCTTTGGAAGAGATGTTCCCGGTAGGCTGTAAGAGCGCTGTGCAGAGCGAGTTGTTTCGTAGCTTCCCAAAGAACTGGAAGCAAGATGCTTTGGGGCCCAACTCGCCCTTTGGAAAAATGCCTGCATGTTGTGCCTTTCACCTCTAGGTCAAAGTAGCACACGCAGAGCAGAAGTTCTACTTCAGCCAGATCAGGCCTGCAAAGAAACTGCGTTTCACAGGCCTTTGTAAGAGATGTTCCCGGTAGGCTGTAAGAGCACTGTGCATAGCGAGTTGTTTCTTAGCTTCCCAAAGAGCTGGAAGCAAGATGCTTTGGGGCCCAACTCGCCCTTTGGAAAGAAGCCTGCACGTTGTGCCTTTCATCTCTAGGGCAATGTAGCACACGCAGAGCAGAAGTTCTACTTCAGCCAGATCAGGCCTGCAAAGAAAATGCGTTTCACAGGCCTTTGTAACAGATGTTCCCGGTAGGCTGTAAGAGCACTGTGCAGAGCGAGTTGTTTCTTAGCTTCCCAAAGAGCTGGAAGCAAGATGCATTGGGGCCCAACTCGCCCTTTGGAAAGAAGCCTGCACGTTGTGCCTTTCCGCTCTAGGGCAATGTAGCACACGCAGAGCAGAAGTTCTACTTCAGCCAGATCAGGCCTGCAAAGAAACTGCGTTTCACAGGCCTTTGTAAGCGATGTTCCCGGTAGGCTGTAAGAGCACTGTGCAGAGCGAGTTGTTTCTTAGCTTCCCAAAGAGCTGGAAGCAAGATGCTTTGGGGCCCAACTCGCCCTTTGGAAAGAAGCCTGCACGTTGTGCCTTTCAGCTCTAGGGCAATGTAGCACACCCAGAGCAGAAGTTCTACTTCAGCCAGATCAGGCCTGCAAAGAAACTGCGTTTCGCAGGCCTTTGGAAGAGATGTTCCCGGTAGGCTGTAAGAGCACTGTGCAGAGCGAGTTGTTTCTTAGCTTCCCAAAGAGCTGGAAGCAAGATTCTTTGTTGCCCAACTCGCCCTTTGGATAAAAGCCTGCACGTTGTGCCTTTCAGCTCTAGGGCAATGTAGCACACGCAGAGCAGAAGTTCTACTTCAGCCAGATCAGGCCTGCAAAGAAACTGCGTTTCACAGGCCTTTGGAAGAGATGTTCCCGGTAGGCTATAAGAGCACTGTGCAGAGCGAGTTGTTTCTTAGCTTCCCAAAGAGCTGTAAGCAAGTTGCATTGGGGACCATCTCGCCCTTTGGAAAGAAGCCTGCACGTTGTGCCTTTCCGCTCTAGGGCAATGTAGCACACCCAGAGCCGAAGTTCTACCTCAGCCAGATCAGGCCTGCAAGGAAACCACTTTTCACAGGCCTTTGTAAGTGATGTTCCCGGTAGGCTGTAAGAGCACGTTGCAGAGCGAGTTGTTTCTTAGCTTCCCAAAGAGCTGGTAGCAAGATGCTTTGGGGCCCAACTCGCCCTTTGGAAAGAACCCTGCACGTTGTTCCTTCAGCTCTAGGGCAGTGTAGCACACCCAGAGCAGAAGTTCTACCTCAGGCAGGTCAGGCCTGCAAAGAAAGTGCGTTTCACAGGCCTTTGTAAGAGATGTTCCCGGTAGGCTGTAAGAGCACTGTGCAGTGCGAGTTGTTTCTTAGCTTCCCAAAGAGCTGGAAGCAAGATGCTTTGGGGCCCAACTCGCCCTTTGGAAAGAAGCCTGCACGTTGTGCCTTTCAGCTCTAGTGCCGTGTAGCACACCCAGAGCAGAAGTTCTACTTCAGCCCGATCAGGCCTGCAAAGAACCTGCGTTTCACAGGCCTTTGTAAGAGATGTTCCCGGTAGGCTGTAAGAGCACTGTGCAGTGCGAGTTGTTTCTTAGCTTCCCAAAGAGCTGGAAGCAAGATGCTTTGGGGCCCAACTCGCCCTTTGGAAAGGAGCCTGCACGTTGTGCCTTTCAGCTCTAGGGCAATGTAGCACACCCAGAGCAGAAGTTCTACTTCAGCCATATCAGGCCTGCAAGGAAACTGCTTTTCACAGGCCTTTGTAAGTAATGTTCTGGTAGGCTGTAAGAGCATTGTGCAGAGCGAGTTGTTTCTTAGCTTCCCAAAGAGCTGGAAGCAAGATGCTTTGTTGCCCAACTCGCCCTTTGGATACAAGCCTGCACGTTGCGCCTTTCAGCTCTAGGGCAATGTAGCACACGCAGAGCAGAAGTTCTACTTCAGCCAGATCAGGCCTGCAAAGAAACTGCGTTTCACAGGCCTTTGTAAGAGATGTTCCCGGTAGGCTGTAAGAGCACTGTGCAGAGCGAGTTGTTTCGTAGCTTCCCAAAGAACTGGAAGCAAGATGCTTTGGGGCCCAACTCGCCCTTTTGAAAAATGCCTGCATGTTGTGCCTTTCAGCTCTAGGTCAATGTAGCACACGCAGAACAGAAGTTCTACTTCAGCCAGATCAGGCCTGCAAAGAAACTGCGTTTAACAGGGCTTTGTAAGAGATGTTCCCGGTAGGCTGTAAGAGCACTGTGCAGAGCGAGTTGTTTCTTAGCTTCCCAAAGAGCTGGAAGCAAGATGTTTTGGAGCCCAACTCGCCCTTTGGAAAGAAGCCTGCACGTTGTGCCTTTCACCTCTTGGGCAATGTAGCACACGCAGAGCAGAAGTTCTACTTCAGCCAGATCAGGCCTGCAAAGAAAATGCCTTTCACAGGCCTTTGTAACAGATGTTCCTGGTAGGCTGGAAGAGCACTGTGCAGAGCGAGTTGTTTCTTAGCTTCCCAAAGAGCTGGAAGCAAGATGCATTGGGGCCCAACTCGCCCTTTGGAAAGAAGCCTGCACGTTGTCCCTTCCGCTCTAGGGCAATGGAGCACACGCAGAGAAAAAGTTCTACTTCAGCCAGATCAGGCCTGCAAAGAAACTGCGTTTCACAGGCCTTTGTAAGCGATGTTCCCGGTAGGCTGTAAGAGCACTGTGCAGAGCGAGTTGTTTCTTAGCTTTCCAAAGAGCTGGAAGCAAGATACTTTGGGGCCCCACTCGCCCTTTGGAAAGAAGCCTACACGTTGTGCCTTTCAGCTCTAGGGCCGTGTGGCACACCCAGAGCAGAAGTTCTACTTCACCCAGATCAGGCCTGCAAAGAAACTGCGTTTCACAGGCCTTTGTAAGAGATGTTTCCGGTAGGCTGTAAGAGCATTGTGCAGAGCGAGTTGTTTCGTAGCTTCCCAAAGAACTGGAAGCAAGATGCTTTGGGGCCCAACTTGCCCTTTGGAAAAATGCCTGCATGTTTTGCCTTTCAGCTCTAGGTCAATGTAGCACACGCAGAACAGAAGTTCTACTTCTGCCAGATCAGGCCTGCAAAGAAACTGCGTTTAACAGGGCTTTGTAAGAGATGTTCCCGGTAGGCTGTAAGAGCACTGTGCAGAGCGAGTTGTTTCTTAGCTTCCCAAAGAGCTGGAAGCAAGATGCATTGGGGCCCAACTCGCCCTTTGGAAAGAACCCTGCACGTTGTGCCTTTCAGCTCTAGGGCAGTGTAGCACACCCAGAGCAGAAGTTCTACTTCAGCCAGATCAGGCCTGCAAAGAAACCGCATTTCACAGGCCTTTGTAAGAGATGTTCCCGGTAGGCTGTAAGAGCACTGTGCAGAGCGAGTTGTTTCTTAGCTTCCCAAAGAACTGGAAGCAAGATGCTTTGGGGCCCAACTCGCCCTTTGGAAAGAAGCCTGCACGTTGTGCCTTTCAGCTCTAGGGCCGTGTGGCACACCCAGAGCAGAAGTTCTACTTCACCCAGATCAGGCATGCAAAGAAACTGCGTTTCACAGGCATTTGTAAGAGATGTTCCCGGTAGGTTGTAAGAGCACTGTGCAGAGCGAGTTGTTTCGTAGCCTCCCAAAGAACTGGAAGCAAGATGCATTGTTGCCCAACTCGCCCTTTGGAAAAATGCCTGCACGTTGTGCCTTTCAGCTCTAGGTCAATGTAGCACACGCAGAACAGAAGTTCTACTTCAGCCAGATCAGGCCTGCAAAGAAACTGCGTTTCACAGGCCTTTGTAAGAGATGTTCCCGGTAGGCTGTAAGAGCACTGTGCAGAGCGAGTTGTTTCTTAGCTTCCCAAAGAGCTGGAAGCAAGATGCTTTTTGGCCAATCTCGCCCTTTGGAAAGAAGCCTGCACATTGTGCCTTTCAGCTCTAGGACCGTGTAGCACACCCAGAGCAGAAGTTCTACTTCAGCCAGATCAGGCCTGCAAAGAAACTGCGTTTCACAGGCCTTTGGAAGAGATGTTCCTGGTAGGCTGTAAGAGCACTGTGCAGAGCGAGTTGTTTCTTAGCTTCCCAAAGAGCTGTAAGCAAGTTGCATTGGGGACCATCACGCCCTTTGGAAAGAAGCCTGCACATTGTGCCTTTCCGCTCTAGGGCAATGTAGCACACGCAGAGCAGAAGTTCTACTTCAGCCAGATCAGGCCTGCAAAGAAACTGTGTTTCACAGGCCTTTGTAAGTGATGTTCCCGGTAGGCTGTAAGAGCACTGTGCAGAGCGAGTTGTTTCTTAGCTTCCCAAAGAGCTGGAAGCAAGATGCTTTGGGGCCCAACTCGCCCTTTGGAAAGAAGCCTGCACGTTGCGCCTTTCAGCTCTAGGGCCGTGTGGCACACCCAGAGCAGAAGTTCTACTTCACCCAGATCAGGCCTGCAAAGAAACTGCGTTTCACAGGCCTTTGTAAGAGATGTTTCCGGTAGGCTGTAAGAGCATTGTGCAGAGCGAGTTGTTTCGTAGCTTCCCAAAGAACTGGAAGCAAGATGCTTTGGGGCCCAACTTGCCCTTTGGAAAAATGCCTGCATGTTTTGCCTTTCAGCTCTAGGTCAATGTAGCACACGCAGAACAGAAGTTCTACTTCTGCCAGATCAGGCCTGCAAAGAAACTGCGTTTAACAGGGCTTTGTAAGAGATGTTCCCGGTAGGCTGTAAGAGCACTGTGCAGAGCGAGTTGTTTCTTAGCTTCCCAAAGAGCTGGAAGCAAGATGCATTGGGGCCCAACTCGCCCTTTGGAAAGAACCCTGCACGTTGTGCCTTTCAGCTCTAGGGCAGTGTAGCACACCCAGAGCAGAAGTTCTACTTCAGCCAGATCAGGCCTGCAAAGAAACTGCATTTCACAGGCCTTTGTAAGAGATGTTCCCGGTAGGCTGTAAGAGCACTGTGCAGAGCGAGTTGTTTCTTAGCTTCCCAAAGAACTGGAAGCAAGATGCTTTGGGGCCCAACTCGCCCTTTGGAAAGAAGCCTGCACGTTGTGCCTTTCAGCTCTAGGGCCGTGTGGCACACCCAGAGCAGAAGTTCTACTTCACCCAGATCAGGCATGCAAAGAAACTGCGTTTCACAGGCATTTGTAAGAGATATTCCCGGTAGGTTGTAAGAGCACTGTGCAGAGCGAGTTGTTTCGTAGCCTCCCAAAGAACTGGAAGCAAGATGCATTGTTGCCCAACTCGCCCTTTGGAAAAATGCCTTCACGTTGTGCCTTTCAGCTCTAGGTCAATGTAGCACACGCAGAACAGAAGTTCTACTTCAGCCAGATCAGGCCTGCAAAGAAACTGCGTTTCACAGGCCTTTGTAAGAGATGTTCCCGGTAGGCTGTAAGAGCACTGTGCAGAGCGAGTTGTTTCTTAGCTTCCCAAAGAGCTGGAAGCAAGATGCTTTTTGGCCAATCTCGCCCTTTGGAAAGAAGCCTGCACATTGTGCCTTTCAGCTCTAGGACCGTGTAGCACACCCAGAGCAGAAGTTCTACTTCAGCCAGATCAGGCCTGCAAAGAAACTGCGTTTCACAGGCCTTTGGAAGAGATGTTCCTGGTAGGCTGTAAGAGCACTGTGCAGAGCGAGTTGTTTCTTAGCTTCCCAAAGAGCTGTAAGCAAGTTGCATTGGGGACCATCACGCCCTTTGGAAAGAAGCCTGCACATTGTGCCTTTCCGCTCTAGGGCAATGTAGCACACGCAGAGCAGAAGTTCTACTTCAGCCAGATCAGGCCTGCAAAGAAACTGTGTTTCACAGGCCTTTGTAAGTGATGTTCCCGGTAGGCTGTAAGAGCACTGTGCAGAGCGAGTTGTTTCTTAGCTTCCCAAAGAGCTGGAAGCAAGATGCTTTGGGGCCCAACTCGCCCTTTGGAAAGAAGCCTGCACGTTGCGCCTTTCAGCTCTAGGGCAATGTAGCACACCCAGAGCAGAAGTTCTACTTCAGCCAGATCAGGCCTGCCAGGAAACTGCTTTTCACAGGCCTTTGTAAGTGATGTTCTGGTAGGCTGTAAGAGCATTGTGCAGAGCGAGTTGTTTCTTAGCTTCCCAAAGAGCTGGTAGCAAGATGCTTTGGGGCACAACTAGCACTTGGAAAGAAGCCTGCACGTTGTGCCTTTCAGCTCTAGGGCCGTGTGGCACACCCAGAGCAGAAGTTCTACTTCAGCCAGATCAGGCCTGCAAAGAAACTGCGTTTCACAGGCATTTGTAAGAGATGTTCCCGGTAGGCTGTAAGAGCACTGTGCAGCGCGATTTGTTTCGTAGCTTCCAAAGAACTGGAAGCAAGATGCTTTGGGGCCCAACTCGCCCTTTGGATACAAGCCTGCACGTTGTGCCTTTCAGCTCTAGGGCAATGTAGCACACGCAGAGCAGAAGTTCTACTTCAGCCAGATCAGGCCTGCAAAGAAACTGCGTTTCACAGGCCTTTGTAAGAGATGTTCCCGGTAGGCTGTAAGAGCACTGTGCAGTGCGAGTTGTTTCTTAGCTTCCCAAAGAGCTGGAAGCAAGATGCATTGGGGCCCAACTCGCCCTTTGGAAAGAAGCCTGCACGTTGTGCCTTTCCGCTCTAGGGCAATGTAGCACACGCAGAGCAGAAGTGCTACTTCAGCCAGATCAGACCTGCAAGGAAACTGCTTTTCACAGGCCTTTGTAAGTGATGTTCTGGTAGGCTGTAAGAGCATTGTGCAGAGCGAGTTGTTTCTTAGCTTCCCAAAGAGCTGGTAGCAAGATGCTTTGGGGCCCAACTCGCCCTTTGGAAAGAACCCTGCACGTTGTGCCTTTCAGCTCTAGGGCAGTGTAGCACACCCAGAGCAGAAGTTCTATTTCAGCCAGATCAGGCCTGCAAAGAAACTGCGTTTCACAGGCCTTTCTAAGAGATGTTCCCGGTTGGCTGTAGGAGCTCTGTGCAGAGCGAGTAGTTTCTTAGCTTCCCAAAGAGCTGGAAGCAAGATTCATTGGGGCCCAACTCGCCCTTTGGAAAGAAGCCTGCACGTTGTGCCTTTCCGCTCTAGGGCAATGTAGCACACGCAGAGCCGAAGTTCTGCTTTGGCCAGATCAGGCCTGCAAGGAAACTGCCTTTCACATGCCTTTGTAAGTGATGTTCCGGTAGGCTCTAAGAGCACTGTGCAGAGCGAGTTGTTTCTTAGCTTCCCAAAGAGCTGGAAGCAAGATGCTTTGGGGCCCAACTCGCCCTTTGGAAAGAAGCCTGCACGTTGTGCCTTTCAGCTCTAGGGCAATGTAGCACACGCAGAGCAGAAGTTCTGCTTCAGCCAGATCACGCCTGCAAAGAAACTGCGTTTCACAGGCCTTTGTAAGAGATGTTGCCGGTAGGCTGTAAGAGCACTGTGCAGAGCGAGTTGTTACTTACCTTCCCAAAGAGCTGGAAGCAAGATGCTTTGGGGCCCAACTCGCCCTTTGGAAAGAAGCCTGCACGTTGTGCCTTTCAGCTCCAGGGCAATGTAGCACACGCAGAGCAGAAGTTCTACTTCAGCCAGATCAGGCCTGCAAAGAAACTGCGTTTCACAGGCCTTTGTAAGAGATGTTCCCTGTAGGCTGTAAGAGCACTGTGCAGAGCGAGTTGTTTCTTAGCTTCCCAAAGAGCTGGAGGCAAGATGCTTTTGGACCCAACTCGCCCTTTGGATACAAGCCTGCCCGTTGTGCCTTTCAGCTCTAGGGCAATGTAGCACACGCAGAGCCGAATTTCTACTTCAGCCAGATCAGGCCTGCAAGGAAACTGCATTTCACAGGCATTTATAAGTGATGTTCGGTTAGGCTGTAAGAGCACTGTGCAGAGCGAGTTGTTTCTTAGCTTCCCAGAGAGCTGGAAGCAAGATGCTTTGGGGCCCAACTCACCCTTTGGAAAGAAGCCTGCACGTTGTGCCTTTCAGCTCTAGGCCAATGTAGCACACGCAGAGCAGAAGTTCTGCTTCAGCCAGATCAGGCCTGCAAAGAAACTGCGTTTCACAGGCCTTTGTAAGAGATGTTCCCGGTAGGCTGTAAGAGCACTGTGCAGAGCGAGTTGTTTCTTAGCTTCCCAAAGAGCTGGAAGCAAGATGCTTTGGGTCCAACTCGCCCTTTGGAAAGAAGCCTGCACGTTGTGCCTTGCAGCTCTAGGGCCGTGTAGCAAACCCAGAGCAGAAGTTCTACTTCAGCCAGATCAGGCCTGCAAAGAAACTGCGTTTCACAGGCCTGTGTAAGAGATGTTCCCGGTAGGCTGTAAGAGCACTGTGCAGAGCGAGTTGTTTCTTAGCTTCCCAAAGAGCGGGAAGCAAGATGCTTTGGGGCCCAACTCGCCCTTTGGAAAGAAGCCTGCACGTTGTCCCTTTCAGCTATAGGGCAATGTAGGACACCCAGAGCAGAAGTTCTACTTCAGCCATATCAGGCCTGCAAAGAAACATCGTTTCATAGGCCTTTGTAGGAGATGTTCCCGGTAGGCTGTAAGAGCACTGTGCAGAGCGAGTTGTTTCTTAGCTTATCAAAGAGCTGGAAGCAAGACGCATTGGGGCCCAACTCGCCCTTTGGAAAGAAGCCTGCACGTTGTGCCTTTCCGCTCTAGGGCAATGTATCACACGCAGAGCCGAAGTTCTACTTCAGCCAGATCAGGCCTGCAAGGAAACTTCCTTTCACATGCCTTTGTAAGAGATGTTGCCGGTAGGCTGTAAGAGCTCTGTGCAGAGCGAGTTGTTTCTTAGCTTCCCCAAGAGCTGGAAGCAAGATGCTTTTGGACCCAACTCGCCCTTTGGAAAGAAGCCTGCACGTTGTGCCTTTCAGCTCTAGGGCAATGTAGCACACCCAGAGCAGAAGTTCTACTTCAGCCAGATGAGGCCCGCAAAGAAACTGCGTTTCACAGGCCTTTGTAAGAGATGTTGCCGGTAGGCTGTAAGAGCACTGTGCAGAGCGAGTTGTTTCTTAGCTTCCCAAAGAGCTGGAAGCAAGATGCTTTGGGGCCCAACTCGCCCTTTGGAAAGAAGCCTGCACGTTGTGCCTTTCACCTCTAGGTCAATGTAGCAAACGCACTGCAGAAGTTCTACTTCAGCCAGACCAGGCCTGCAAAGAAACTGCGTTTCACAGGCCTTTGTAAGAGATGTTCCCGGTAGGCTCTAAGAGCACTGTGCAGAGCGAGTTGTTTCTTAGCTTCCAAAAGAGCTGTAAGCAAGACGCATTGGGGCCCAACTCACCCTTTGGAAAGAAGCCTGCACGTTGTGCCTTTCCGCTCTAGGGCAATGTAGCACACGCAGAGCTGAAGTTCTACTTCAGCCAGATCAGGCCTGCAAGGAAACTGCCTTTCACATGCCTTTGTAAGTGATGTTCCGGTAGGCTGTAAGAGCACAGTGCAGAGCGAGTTGTTTCTTAGCTTCCCAAAGAGCTGGAAGCAAGATGCTTTGGGGCCCAACTCGCCCTTTGGAAAGAAGCCTGCACGTTGTGCCTTTCCGCTCAAGGTCAATGTAGCACACGCAGAGAAGAAGTTCTACTTCAGCCAGATCAGGCCTGCAAAGAAACTGCGTTTCACAGGCCTTTGTAAGAGATGTTCCCGGTAGGCTGTAAGAGCACTGAGCAGAGCGAGTTGTTTCTTAGCTTCCCAAAGAGCGGGAAGCAAGATGCTTTGGGGCCGAACTCGCCCTTTGGCAAGAAGCCTGCACGTTGTGCCTTTCAGCTCTAGGGCAATGTAGCAAACGCAGAGCAGAAGTTCTACTTCAGCCAGATCAGGCCTGCAAAGAAACTGTGTTTCACAGGCCTTTGTAAGCGATGTTCCAGGTAGGCTGTAAGAGCACTGTGCACAGCGAGTTGTTTCTTAGCTTCCCAAAGAGCTGGAAGCAAGATGCTTTGGGGCCCAACTCGCCATTTGGAAAGAAGACTGCACGTTGTGCCTTTCCGCTCTAGGGCAAAGTAGCACACGCAGAGCAGAAGTTCTACTTCAGCCAGATCAGGCCTGCAAACAAACTGCGTTTCACAGGCCATTGTTAGAGATGTTCCCGGTAGGCTGTAAGAGCACTGTGCAGAGCGAGTTGTTTCTTAGCTTCCCAAAGAGCTGGAAGCAAGATGCCTTGGGGCCCAATTTGCCCTTGGGAAAGAAGCCTGCAGGTTGTGCCTTTCAGCTCTAGGGCCGTGTGGCACACCCAGAGCAGAAGTTCTACTTCACCCAGATCAGGCCTGCAAATAAACTGCGTTTCACAGGCATTTGTAAGAGATGTTCCCGGTAGGTTGTAAGAGCACTGTGCAGAGCGAGTTGTTTCGTAGCTTCCCAAACAACTGGAAGCAAGATGCTTTGGGGCCCAACTCGCCCTTTGGAAACAAGCCTGCACGTTGTGCCTTTCAGCTCTAGGTCAATGTAGCACACGCAGAACAGAAGTTTTACTTCAGCCAGATCAGGCCTGCAAAGAAACTGCGTTTCACAGGCCTTTGTAACAGATGTTCCCGGTAGGCTGTAAGAGCACTGTGCAGAGCGAGTTGTTTCTTAGCTTCCCAAAGAGCTGGAAGCAAGATGCTTTGTTGCCCAACTCGCCCTTTGGATAAAAGCCTGCACGTTGTGCCTTTCAGCTCTAGGGCAATGTAGCACACGCAGAGCAGAAGTTCTACTTCAGCCAGATCAGGCCTGCAAAGAAACTGCGTTTCACAGGCCTTTGGAAGAGATGTTCCCGGTAGGCTGTAAGAGCACTGTGCAGAGCGAGTTGTTTCTTAGCTTCCCAAAGAGCTGTAAGCAACTTGCATTGGGGACCATCTCGCCCTTTGGAAAGAAGCCTGCACGTTGTGCCTTTCCGCTCTAGGGCAATGTAGCACACCCAGAGCCGAAGTTCTACTTCAGCCAGATCAGGCCTGCAAGGAAACCACTTTTCACAGGCCTTTGTAAGTGATGTTCCCGGTAGGCTGTAAGAGCACATTGCAGAGCGAGTTGTTTCTTATCTTCCCAAAGAGCTGGTAGCAAGATGCTTTGGGGCCCAACTCGCCCTTTGGAAAGAACCCTGCACGTTGTTCCTTCAGCTCTAGGGCAGTGTAGCACACCCAGAGCAGAAGTTCTACCTCAGGCAGATCAGGCATGCAAAGAAACTGCGTTTCACAGGCCTTTGTAAGAGATGTTCCCGGTAGGCTGTAAGAGCATTGTGCAGAGCGAGTTGTTTCTTAGCTTCCCAAAGAGCTGGATGGAAGATGCTTTGTGGCCCAACTCGCCTTTTGTAAAGAAGCCTGCACGTTGTGCCTTTCAGCTCTAGGGCAATGTAGCAAACGCAGAGCAGAAGTTCTACTTCAGCCAGATCAGGCCTGCAAAGAAACTGTGTTTCACAGACCTTTGTAAGCGATGTTCCAGGTAGGCTGTAAGAGCACTGTGCACAGCGAGTTGTTTCTTAGCTTCCCAAAGAGCTGGAAGCAAGATGCTTTGGGGCCCAACTCGCCATTTGGAAAGAAGACTGCACGTTGTGCCTTTCCGCTCTAGGGCAAAGTAGCACACGCAGAGCAGAAGTTCTACTTCAGCCAGATCAGGCCTGCAAAGAAACTGCGTTTCACAGGCCATTGTAAGAGATGTTCCCGGTAGGCTGTAAGAGCACTGTGCAGAGCGAGTTGTTTCTTAGCTTCCCAAAGAGCTGGAAGCAAGATTCATTGGGGCCCAACTCTCCCTTTGGAAAGAAGCCTGCACGTTGTGCCTTTCCGCTCTAGGGCAATGTAGCACACGCAGAGAAGAAGTTCTACTTCAGCCAGATCAGGCCTGCAAAGAAACTGCGTTTCACAGGCATTTGTAAGAGATGTTCCCGGTAGGCTGTAAGAGCACTGTGCAGAGCGAGTTGTTTCTTAGCTTCCCAAAGAGCTGGAAGCAAGATGCTTTGGGGCCCAACTCGCCCTTTGGAAAGAAGCCTGCACGTTGTGCCTTTCAGCTCTAGGGCGGTGTGGCACACCCAGAGCAGAAGTTCTACTTCACCCAGATCAGGCCTGCAAAGAAACTGCGTTTCACAGGCCTTTGTAAGAGATGTTCCCGGTAGGCTGTAAGAGCACTGTGCAGAGCGAGTTGTTTCGTAGCTTCCCAAAGAACGGGAAGCAAGATGCTTTGGGGCCCAACTTGCCCTTTGGAAAAATGCCTGCATGTTGTGCCTTTCAGCTCTAGGTCAATGTAGCACACGCAGAACAGAAGTTCTACTTCAGCCAGATCAGGCCTGCAAAGAAACTGCGTTTAACAGGGCTTTGTAAGAGATGTTCCCGGTAGGCTGTAAGAGCACTGTGCAGAGCGAGTTGTTTCATAGCTTCCCAAAGAGCTGGAAGCAAGATGCTTTGTTGCCCAACTCGCCCTTTGGATACAAGCCTGCACGTTGCGCCTTTCAGCTCTAGGGCAATGTAGCACACGCAGAGCAGAAGTTCTACTTCAGCCAGATCAGGCCTGCAAAGAAACTGCGTTTCACAGGCCTTTGTAAGAGATGTTCCCGGTAGGCTTTAAGAGCACTGTGCAGAGCGAGTTGTTTCTTAGCTTCCCAAAGAGCTGGAAGCAAGATGCTTTGGGGCCCAACTCGCCCTTTGGAAAGAAGCCTGCACCTTATGCCTTTCAGCTCTAGGGCAATGTAGCACACCCAGAGCAGAAGTTCTACTTCAGCCAGATCAGGCCTGCAAAGAAACTGCGTTTCACAGGCCTTTGTAAGAGATGTTCCCGGTAGACTGTAAGAGCACTGTGCAGAGCGAGTTGTTTCTTAGCTTCCCAAAGACCTGGAAGCAAGATGCTTTGTTGCCCAACTCGCCCTTTGGATACAAGCCTGCACGTTGTGCCTTTCAGCTCTAGGGCAATGTAGCACACGCAGAGCAGAAGCTCAACTTCAGCCAGATCATTCCTGCAAAGAAACTGCGTTTCACAGGCCTTTGGAAGAGATGTTCCCGGTAGGCTGTAAGAGCACTGTGCAGAGCGAGTTGTTTCTTAGCTTCCCAAAGAGCTGGAAGCAAGATGCTTTGGGGCCCAACTCGCCCTTTGGAAAGAACCCTGCACGTTGTTCCTTCAGCTCTAGGGCAGTGTAGCACACCCAGAGAAGAAGTTCTACCTCAGGCAGATCAGGCCTGCAAAGAAACTGCGTTTCACAGGCCTTTGTAAGAGATGTTCCCGGTAGGCTGTAAGAGCACTGTGCAGAGCGAGTTGTTTCTTAGCTTCCCAAAGAGCTGGAAGCAAGATGCTTTGGGGCCCAACTCGCCCTTTGCAAAGAAGCCTGCACGTTGTGCCTTTCAGCTCTAGGCCAATGTAGCACACACAGAGCAGAAGTTCTACTTCAGCCAGATCAGGCCTGCAAAGAAACTGCGTTTCACAGGCCTTTGTAAGAGATGTTCCCGGTAGGCTGTAAGAGCACTGTGCAGAGCGAGTTGTTTCTTAGCTTCCGAAAGAGCTGGAAGCAAGATGCTTTGGGGCCAAACTCGCCCGTTGGAAAGAAGCCTGCACGTTGTGCCTTTCACCTCTAGGGCAATGTAGCACACGCAGAGCAGAAGTTCTACTTCAGCCAGATCAGGCCTGCAAAGAAAATGCGTTTCACAGGCCTTTGTAACAGATGTTCCTGGTAGGCTGGAAGAGCACTGTGCAGAGCGAGTTGTTTCTTAGCTTCCCAAAGAGCTGGAAGCAAGATGCATTGGGGCCCAACTCGCCCTTTGGAAAGAAGCCTGCACGTTGTGCCTTTCCGCTCTAGGGCAATGTAGCACACGCAGAGGAGAAGTTCTACTTCAGCCAGATCAGGCCTGCAAAGAAACTACGTTTCACAGGCCTTTGTAAGCGATGTTCCCGGTAGGCTGTAAGAGCACTGTGCAGAGCGAGTTGTTTCTTAGCTTCCCAAAGAGCTGGAAGCAAGATGCTTTGGGGCCCCACTCGCCCTTTGGAAAGAAGCCTACACGTTGTGCCTTTCAGCTCTAGGGCCGTGTGGCACACCCAGAGCAGAAGTTCTACTTCACCCAGATCAGGCCTGCAAAGAAACTGCATTTCACAGGCCTTTGTAAGAGATGTTCCCGGTAGGCTGTAAAGGCACTGTGCAGAGCGAGTTGTTTCTTAGCTTCCCAAAGAGCTGGAAGCAAGATGCTTTGGGGCCCAACTCGCCCTTTGGAAAGAAGCCTGCACGTTGTGCCTTTCAGCTCTAGTGCCGTGTAGCACACCCAGAGCAGAAGTTCTACTTCAGCCCGATCAGGCCTGCAAAGAAACTGCGTTTCACAGGCATTTGTAAGAGATGTTCCCGGTAGGCTGTAAGAGCACTGTGCAGAGCGATTTGTTTCGTAGCTTCCAAACAACTGGAAGCAAGATGCTTTGGGGCCCAACTCGCCCTTTGGAAAAAAGCCTGCACTTTGTGCCTTTCAGCTCTAGGTCAATGTAGCACACGCAGAGCAGAAGTTCTACTTCAGCCAGATCAGGCCTGCAAAGAAACTGCGTTTCACAGGCCTTTGTAAGAGATGTTCCCGGTAGGCTGTAAGAGCACTGTGCAGAGCGAGTTGTTTCTTAGCTTCCCAAAGAGCTGGAAGCAAGATGCTTTGGGGCCCAACTCGCCCTTTGGATACAAGCCTGCACGTTGTGCCTTTCAGCTCTAGGGCAATGTAGCACACGCAGAGCAGAAGCTCTACTTCAGCCAAATCAGGCCTGCAAAGAAACTGCGTTTCACAGGCATTTGTAAGAGATGTTCCCGGTAGGCTGTAAGAGCACTGTGCAGCACGATTTGTTTCGTAGCTTCCTAAGAACTGGAAGCAAGATGCTTTGGGGCCCAACTCGCCCTTTGGAAAAAAGCCTGCACGTTGTGCCTTTCAGCTCTAGGTCAATGTAGCACACGCAGAGCAGAAGTTCTACTTCAGCCAGATCAGGCCTGCAAAGAAACTGCGTTTCACAGGCCTTTGTAAGAGATGTTCCCGGTAGGCTGTAAGAGCACTGTGCAGAGCGAGTTGTTTCTTAGCTTCCCAAAGAACTGGAAGCAAGATGCTTTGGGGCCCAACTCGCCCTTTGGAAAGAAGCCTGCACGTTGTGCCTTTCAGCTCTAGGGCCGTGTGGCACACACAGAGCAGAAGTGCTACTTCACCCAGATCAGGCCTGCAAAGAAACTGCGTTTCACAGGCCTTTGTAAGAGATGTTGCCGGTAGGTTCTAAGAGCACTGTGCAGAGCGAGTTGTTTCGTAGCCTCCCAAAGAACTGGAAGAAAGATGCATTGTTGCCCAACTCGCCCTTTGGAAAAATGCCTGCACGTTGTGCCTTTCAGCTCTAGGTAAATGTAGCACACGCAGAGCAGAAGTTCTACTTCACCCAGATCAGGCCTGCAAAGAAACTGCGTTTCACAGGCCTTTGTAAGAGATGTTCCCCGTAGGCTGTAAGAGCACTGTGCAGAGCGAGTTGTTTCTTAGCTTCCCAAAGAACTGGAAGCAAGATGCTTTGGGGCCCAACTCGCCCTTTGGAAAGAAGCCTGCACATAGTGCCTTTCAGATCTAGGGCCGTGTAGCACACCCAGAGCAGAAGTTCTACTTCAGCCAGATCAGGCCTGCAAAGAAACTGCGTTTCACAGGCCTTTGGAAGAGATGTTCCCGGTAGGCTGTAAGAGCACTGTGCAGAGCGAGTTGTTTCTTAGCTTCCCAAAGAGCTGTAAGCAAGTTGCATTGGGGACCATCACGCCCTTTGGAAAGAAGCCTGCACATTGTGCCTTTCCGCTCTAGGGCAATGTAGCACACGCAGAGCAGAAGTTCTACTTCAGCCAGATCTGGCCTGCAAAGAAACTGCGTTTCACAGGCCTTTGTAAGTGATGTTCCCGGTAGGCTGTAAGAGCACTGTGCAGAGCGAGTTGTTTCTTAGCTTCCCAAAGAGCTGGAAGCAAGATGCTTTGGGGCCCAACTCGACCTTTGGAAAGAAGCCTGCACGTTGCGCCTTTCAGCTCTAGGGCAATGTAGCACACCCAGAGCAGAAGTTCTACTTCAGCCAGATCAGGCCTGCCAGGAAAATGCTTTTCACAGGCCTTTGTAAGTGATGTTCTGGTAGGCTGTAAGAGCATTGTGCAGAGCGAGTTGTTTCTTAGCTTCCCAAAGAGATGGTAGCAAGATGCTTTGGGGCACAACTAGCCCTTTGGAAAGAAGCCTGCACGTTGTGACTTTCAGCTCTAGGGCCGTGTGGCACACCCAGAGCAGAAGTTCTACTTCGCCCAGATCAGGCCTGCAAAGAAACTGCGTTTCACAGGCATTTGTAAGAGATGTTCCCGGTAGGTTGTAAGAGCACTGTGCAGAGCGATTTGTTTCGTAGCTTCCCAAAGAACTGGAAGCAAGATGCTTTGGGGCCCAACTCGCCGTTTGGAAACAAGCCTGCACGTTGTGCCTTTCAGCTCTAGGTCAATGTAGCACACGCAGAACAGAAGTTCTACTTCAGGCAGATCAGGTCTGCAAAGAAACTGCGTTTCACAGGCCTTTGTAAGAGATGGTCCCCTTAGGCTGTAAGAGCGCTGTGCAGAGCGAGTTGTTTCTTAGCTTCCCAAAGAGCTGGAAGCAAGATGCTTTTTGGCCCAACTCGCCCTTTGGAAAGAAGCCTGCACATTGTGCCTTTCAGCTCTAGGGCCGTGTACCACACCCAGAGCAGAAGTTCTACTTCAGCCAGATCAGGCCTGCAAAGAAACAGCGTTTCACAGGCCTTTGGAAGAGATGTTCCTGGTAGACTGTAAGAGCACTGTGCAGAGCGAGTTGTTTCTTAGCTTCCCAAAGAGCTGGAAGCAAGATGCTTTGTTGCCCAACTCGCCCTTTGGATACAAGCCTGCACGTTGTGCCTTTCAGCTCTAGGGCAATGTAGCACACGCAGAGCAGAAGCTCTACTTCAGCCAAATCAGGCCTGCAAAGAAACTGCGTTTCACAGGCATTTGTAAGAGATGTTCCCGGTAGGCTGTAAGAGCACTGTGCAGCGCGATTTGTTTCGTAGCTTCCTAAGAACTGGAAGCAAGATGCTTTGGGGCCCAACTCGCCCTTTGGAAAAAAGCCTGCACGTTGTGCCTTTCAGCTCTAGGTCAATGTAGCACACGCAGAGCAGAAGTTCTACTTCAGCCAGATCAGGCCTGCAAAGAAACTGCGTTTCGCAGGCCTTTGGAAGAGATGCTCCCGGTAGGCTGTAAGAGCACTGTGCAGAGCGAGTTGTTTCTTAGGTTCCCAAAGAGCTGGAAGCAAGATGCTTTGGGGCCCAACTCGCCCTTTGGAAAGAAGCCTGCACGTTGTGCCTTTCAGATCTAGGGAAATGTAGCACACCCAGAGCAGAAGTTCTACTTCAGCCAGATCAGGCCTGCAAAGAAACTGCGTTTCACAGGGCTTTGTAAGAGATGTTCCCGGTAGGCTGTAAGAGCACTGTGCAGAGCGAGTTGTTTCTTAGCTTCCCAAAGAGCTGGAAGCAAGATGCTTTGTTGCCCAACTCGCCCTTTGGATACAAGCCTGCACGTTGTGCCTTTCAGCTCTAGGGCAATGTAGCACACGCAGAGCAGAAGCTCTACTTCAGCCAAATCAGGCCTGCAAAGAAACTGCGTTTCACAGGCATTTGTAAGAGATGTTCCCGGTAGGCTGTAAGAGCACTGTGCAGCGCGATTTGTTTGGTAGCTTCCTAAGAACTGGAAGCAAGATGCTTTGGGGCCCAACTCGCCCTTTGGAAAGAAGCCTGCACGTTGTGCCTTTCAGCTCTAGGGCCGTGTGGCACACCCAGAGCAGAAGTTCTACTTCACCCAGATCAGGCCTGCAAAGAAACTGCGTTTCACAGGCATTTGTAAGAGATGTTCCCGGTAGGCTGTAAGAGCACTGTTCAGAGCGAGTTGTTTCGTAGCCTCCCAAAGAACTGGAAGCAAGATGCATTGCTGCCCAACTCGCCCTTTGGAAAAATGCCTGCACGTTGTGCCTTTCAGCTCTAGGTAAATGTAGCACACGCAGAACAGAAGTTCTACTTCAGCCAGATCAGGCCTGCAAAGAAACTGCGTTTCACAGGCCTTTGTAAGAGATGTTCCCCGTAGGCTGTAAGAGCACTGTGCAGAGCGAGTTGTTTCTTAGCTTCCCAAAGAGCTGGAAGCAAGATGCTTTTTGGCCCAACCCGCCCTTTGGAAAGAAGCCTGCACATAGTGCCTTTCAGATCTAGGGCCGTGTAGCACACCCAGAGCAGAAGTTCTACTTCAGCCAGATCAGGCCTGCAAAGAAACTGCGTTTCACAGGCCTTTGGAAGAGATGTTCCCGGTAGGCTGTAAGAGCACTGTGCAGAGCGAGTTGTTTCTTAGCTTCCCAAAGAGCTGTAAGCAAGTTGCATTGGGGACCATCACGCCCTTTGGAAAGAAGCCTGCACATTGTGCCTTTCCGCTCTAGGGCAATGTAGCACACGCAGAGCAGAAGATCTACTTCAGCCAGATCAGGCCTGCAAAGAAACTGCGTTTCACAGGCCTTTTTAAGTGATGTTCCCGGTAGGCTGTAAGAGCACTGTGCAGAGCGAGTTGTTTCTTACCTTCCCAAAGAGCTGGAAGCAAGATGCTTTTGGGCCCAACTCGCACTTTGGAAAGAAGCCTGCACGTTGCGCCTTTCAGCTCTAGGGCAATGTAGCACACCCAGAGCAGAAGTTCTACTTCAGCCAGATCAGGCCTGCCAGGAAACTGCTTTTCACAGGTCTTTCTAAGTGATGTTCTGGTAGGCTGTAAGAGCATTGTGCAGAGAGAGTTGTTTCTTAGCTTCCCAAAGAGCTGGTAGCAAGATGCTTTGGGGCACAACTAGCCCTTTGGAAAGAAGCCTGCACGTTGTGCCTTTCAGCTCTAGGGCCGTGTGGCACACCCAGAGCAGAAGTTCTACTTCGCCCAGATCAGGCCTGCAAAGAAACTGCGTTTCACAGGCATTTGTAAGAGATGTTCCCGGTAGGTTGTAAGAGCACTGTGCAGAGCGATTTGTTTCGTAGCTTCCCAAAGAACTGGAAGCAAGATGCTTTGGGGCCCAACTCGCCGTTTGGAAACAAGCCTGCACGTTGTGCCTTTCAGCTCTAGGTCAATGTAGCACACGCAGAACAGAAGTTCTACTTCAGCCAGATCAGGCCTGCAAAGAAACTGCGTTTCACAGGCCTTTGTAAGAGATGTTCCCCTTAGGCTGTAAGAGCGCTGTGCAGAGCGAGTTGTTTCTTAGCTTCCCAAAGAGCTGGAAGCAAGATGCTTTTTGGCCCAACTCGCCCTTTGGAAAGAAGCCTGCACATTGTGCCTTTCAGCTCTAGGGCCGTGTAGCACACCCAGAGCAGAAGTTCTACTTCAGCCAGATCAGGCCTGCAAAGAAACAGCGTTTCACAGGCCTTTGGAAGAGATGTTCCTGGTAGACTGTAAGAGCACTGTGCAGAGCGAGTTGTTTCTTAGCTTCCCAAAGAGCTGGAAGCAAGATGCTTTGGGGCCCAACTCGCCCTTTGGATACAAGCCTGCACGTTGTGCCTTTCAGCTCTAGGGCAATGTAGCACACGCAGAGCAGAAGCTCTACTTCAGCCAAATCAGGCCTGCAAAGAAACTGCGTTTCACAGGCATTTGTAAGAGATGTTCCCGGTAGGCTGTAAGAGCACTGTGCAGCGCGATTTGTTTCGTAGCTTCCTAAGAACTGGAAGCAAGATGCTTTGGGGCCCAACTCGCCCTTTGGAAAAAAGCCTGCACGTTGTGCCTTTCAGCTCTAGGTCAATGTAGCACACGCAGAGCAGAAGTTCTACTTCAGCCAGATCAGTCCTGCAAAGAAACTGCGTTTCGCAGGCCTTTGGAAGAGATGCTCCCGGTAGGCTGTAAGAGCACTGTGCAGAGCGAGTTGTTTCTTAGGTTCCCAAAGAGCTGGAAGCAAGATGCTTTGGGGCCCAACTCGCCCTTTGGACAGAAGCCTGCACGTTGTGCCTTTCAGATCTAGGGAAATGTAGCACACCCAGAGCAGAAGTTCTACTTCAGCCAGATCAGGCCTGCAAAGAAACTGCGTTTCACAGGGCTTTGTAAGAGATGTTCCCGGTAGGCTGTAAGAGCACTGTGCAGAGCGAGTTGTTTCGTAGCTTCCCAAAGAGCTGGAAGCAAGATGCTTTGTTGCCCAACTCGCCCTTTGGATAAAAGCCTGCACGTTGTGCCTTTCAGCTCTAGGGCAATGTAGCACACGCAGAGCAGAAGTTCTACTTCAGCCAGATCAGGCCTGCAAAGAAACTGCGTTTCACAGGCCTTTGTAAGAGATGTTCCCGGTAGGCTGTAAGAGCGCTGTGCAGAGCGAGTTGTTTCGTAGCTTCCCAAAGAACTGGAAGCAAGATGCTTTGTTGCCCAACTCGCCCTTTGGATACAAGCCTGCACGTTGTGCCTTTCAGCTCTAGGGCAATGTAGCACACGCAGAGCAGAAGTTCAACTTCAGCCAGATCATTCCTGCAAAGAAACTGCGTTTCACAGGCCTTTGGAAGAGATGTTCCCGGTAGGCTGTAAGAGCACTGTGCAGAGCGAGTTGTTTCTTAGCTTCCCAAAGAGCTGGAAGCAAGATGCTTTGGGGCCCAACTCGCCCTTTGGAAAGAACCCTGCACGTTGTTCCTTCAGCTCTAGGGCAGTGTAGCACACCCAGAGCAGAAGTTCTACCTCAGGCAGATCAGGCCTGCAAAGAAACTGCGTTTCACAGGCCTTTGTAAGAGATGTTCCCGGTAGGCTGTAAGAGCACTGTGCAGAGCGAGTTGTTTCTTAGCTTCCCAAAGAGCTGGAAGCAAGATGCTTTGTTGCCCAACTCGCCCTTTGGATACAAGCCTGCACGTTGTGCCTTTCAGCTCCAGGGCAATGTAGCACACGCAGAGGAGAAGTTCTACTTCAGCCAGATCAGGCCTGCAAAGAAACTACGTTTCACAGGCCTTTGTAAGCGATGTTCCCGGTAGGCTGTAAGAGCACTGTGCAGAGCGAGTTGTTTCTTAGCTTCCCAAAGAGCTGGAAGCAAGATGCTTTGGGGCCCCACTCGCCCTTTGGAAAGAAGCCTACACGTTGTGCCTTTCAGCTCTAGGGCCGTGTGGCACACCCAGAGCAGAAGTTCTACTTCACCCAGATCAGGCCTGCAAAGAAACTGCGTTTCACAGGCCTTTGTAAGAGATGTTCCCGGTAGGCTGTAAAGGCACTGTGCAGAGCGAGTTGTTTCTTAGCTTCCCAAAGAGCTGGAAGCAAGATGCTTTGGGGCCCAACTCGCCCTTTGGAAAGAAGCCTGCACGTTGTGCCTTTCAGCTCTAGTGCCGTGTAGCACACCCAGAGCAGAAGTTCTACTTCAGCCCGATCAGGCCTGCAAAGAAACTGCGTTTCACAGGCATTTGTAAGAGATGTTCCCGGTAGGCTGTAAGAGCACTGTGCAGAGCGATTTGTTTCGTAGCTTCCAAACAACTGGAAGCAAGATGCTTTGGGGCCCAACTCGCCCTTTGGAAAAAAGCCTGCACTTTTTGCCTTTCAGCTCTAGGTCAATGTAGCACACGCAGAGCAGAAGTTCTACTTCAGCCAGATCAGGCCTGCAAAGAAACTGCGTTTCACAGGCCTTTGTAAGAGATGTTCCCGGTAGGCTGTAAGAGCACTGTGCAGAGCGAGTTGTTTCTTAGCTTCCCAAAGAGCTGGAAGCAAGATGCTTTGGGGCCCAACTCGCCCTTTGGATACAAGCCTGCACGTTGTGCCTTTCAGCTCTAGGGCAATGTAGCACACGCAGAGCAGAAGCTCTACTTCAGCCAAATCAGGCCTGCAAAGAAACTGCGTTTCACAGGCATTTGTAAGAGATGTTCCCGGTAGGCTGTAAGAGCACTGTGCAGCGCGATTTGTTTCGTAGCTTCCTAAGAACTGGAAGCAAGATGCTTTGGGGCCCAACTCGCCCTTTGGAAAAAAGCCTGCACGTTGTGCCTTTCAGCTCTAGGTCAATGTAGCACACGCAGAGCAGAAGTTCTACTTCAGCCAGATCAGGCCTGCAAAGAAACTGCGTTTCACAGGCCTTTGTAAGAGATGTTCCCGGTAGGCTGTAAGAGCACTGTGCAGAGCGAGTTGTTTCTTAGCTTCCCAAAGAACTGGAAGCAAGATGCTTTGGGGCCCAACTCGCCCTTTGGAAAGAAGCCTGCACGTTGTGCCTTTCAGCTCTAGGGCCGTGTGGCACACACAGAGCAGAAGTGCTACTTCACCCAGATCAGGCCTGCAAAGAAACTGCGTTTCACAGGCCTTTGTAAGAGATGTTGCCGGTAGGTTCTAAGAGCACTGTGCAGAGCGAGTTGTTTCGTAGCCTCCCAAAGAACTGGAAGCAAGATGCATTGTTGCCCAACTCGCCCTTTGGAAAAATGCCTGCACGTTGTGCCTTTCAGCTCTAGGTAAATGTAGCACACGCAGAGCAGAAGTTCTACTTCACCCAGATCAGGCCTGCAAAGAAACTGCGTTTCACAGGCCTTTGTAAGAGATGTTCCCCGTAGGCTGTAAGAGCACTGTGCAGAGCGAGTTGTTTCTTAGCTTCCCAAAGAACTGGAAGCAAGATGCTTTGGGGCCCAACTCGCCCTTTGGAAAGAAGCCTGCACATAGTGCCTTTCAGATCTAGGGCCGTGTAGCACACCCAGAGCAGAAGTTCTACTTCAGCCAGATCAGGCCTGCAAAGAAACTGCGTTTCACAGGCCTTTGGAAGAGATGTTCCCGGTAGGCTGTAAGAGCACTGTGCAGAGCGAGTTGTTTCTTAGCTTCCCAAAGAGCTGTAAGCAAGTTGCATTGGGGACCATCACGCCCTTTGGAAAGAAGCCTGCACATTGTGCCTTTCCGCTCTAGGGCAATGTAGCACACGCAGAGCAGAAGTTCTACTTCAGCCAGATCTGGCCTGCAAAGAAACTGCGTTTCACAGGCCTTTGTAAGTGATGTTCCCGGTAGGCTGTAAGAGCACTGTGCAGAGCGAGTTGTTTCTTAGCTTCCCAAAGAGCTGGAAGCAAGATGCTTTGGGGCCCAACTCGACCTTTGGAAAGAAGCCTGCACGTTGCGCCTTTCAGCTCTAGGGCAATGTAGCACACGCAGAGCAGAAGTTCTACTTCAGCCAGATCAGGCCTGCCAGGAAAATGCTTTTCACAGGCCTTTGTAAGTGATGTTCTGGTAGGCTGTAAGAGCATTGTGCAGAGCGAGTTGTTTCTTAGCTTCCCAAAGAGATGGTAGCAAGATGCTTTGGGGCACAACTAGCCCTTTGGAAAGAAGCCTGCACGTTGTGACTTTCAGCTCTAGGGCCGTGTGGCACACCCAGAGCAGAAGTTCTACTTCGCCCAGATCAGGCCTGCAAAGAAACTGCGTTTCACAGGCATTTGTAAGAGATGTTCCCGGTAGGTTGTAAGAGCACTGTGCAGAGCGATTTGTTTCGTAGCTTCCCAAAGAACTGGAAGCAAGATGCTTTGGGGCCCAACTCGCCGTTTGGAAACAAGCCTGCACGTTGTGCCTTTCAGCTCTAGGTCAATGTAGCACACGCAGAACAGAAGTTCTACTTCAGGCAGATCAGGTCTGCAAAGAAACTGCGTTTCACAGGCCTTTGTAAGAGATGGTCCCCTTAGGCTGTAAGAGCGCTGTGCAGAGCGAGTTGTTTCTTAGCTTCCCAAAGAGCTGGAAGCAAGATGCTTTTTGGCCCAACTCGCCCTTTGGAAAGAAGCCTGCACATTGTGCCTTTCAGCTCTAGGGCCGTGTACCACACCCAGAGCAGAAGTTCTACTTCAGCCAGATCAGGCCTGCAAAGAAACAGCGTTTCACAGGCCTTTGGAAGAGATGTTCCTGGTAGACTGTAAGAGCACTGTGCAGAGCGAGTTGTTTCTTAGCTTCCCAAAGAGCTGGAAGCAAGATGCTTTGTTGCCCAACTCGCCCTTTGGATACAAGCCTGCACGTTGTGCCTTTCAGCTCTAGGGCAATGTAGCACACGCAGAGCAGAAGCTCTACTTCAGCCAAATCAGGCCTGCAAAGAAACTGCGTTTCACAGGCATTTGTAAGAGATGTTCCCGGTAGGCTGTAAGAGCACTGTGCAGCGCGATTTGTTTCGTAGCTTCCTAAGAACTGGAAGCAAGATGCTTTGGGGCCCAACTCGCCCTTTGGAAAAAAGCCTGCACGTTGTGCCTTTCAGCTCTAGGTCAATGTAGCACACGCAGAGCAGAAGTTCTACTTCAGCCAGATCAGGCCTGCAAAGAAACTGCGTTTCGCAGGCCTTTGGAAGAGATGCTCCCGGTAGGCTGTAAGAGCACTGTGCAGAGCGAGTTGTTTCTTAGGTTCCCAAAGAGCTGGAAGCAAGATGCTTTGGGGCCCAACTCGCCCTTTGGACAGAAGCCTGCACGTTGTGCCTTTCAGATCTAGGGAAATGTAGCACACCCAGAGCAGAAGTTCTACTTCAGCCAGATCAGGCCTGCAAAGAAACTGCGTTTCACAGGGCTTTGTAAGAGATGTTCCCGGTAGGCTGTAAGAGCACTGTGCAGAGCGAGTTGTTTCTTAGCTTCCCAAAGAGCTGGAAGCAAGATGCTTTGTTGCCCAACTCGCCCTTTGGATACAAGCCTGCACGTTGTGCCTTTCAGCTCTAGGGCAATGTAGCACACGCAGAGCAGAAGCTCTACTTCAGCCAAATCAGGCCTGCAAAGAAACTGCGTTTCACAGGCATTTGTAAGAGATGTTCCCGGTAGGCTGTAAGAGCACTGTGCAGCGCGATTTGTTTGGTAGCTTCCTAAGAACTGGAAGCAAGATGCTTTGGGGCCCAACTCGCCCTTTGGAAAGAAGCCTGCACGTAGTGCCTTTCAGCTCTAGGGCCGTGTGGCACACCCAGAGCAGAAGTTCTACTTCACCCAGATCAGGCCTGCAAAGAAACTGCGTTTCACAGGCATTTGTAAGAGATGTTCCCGGTAGGCTGTAAGAGCACTGTTCAGAGCGAGTTGTTTCGTAGCCTCCCAAAGAACTGGAAGCAAGATGCATTGCTGCCCAACTCGCCCTTTGGAAAAATGCCTGCACGTTGTGCCTTTCAGCTCTAGGTAAATGTAGCACACGCAGAACAGAAGTTCTACTTCAGCCAGATCAGGCCTGCAAAGAAACTGCGTTTCACAGGCCTTTGTAAGAGATGTTCCCCGTAGGCTGTAAGAGCACTGTGCAGAGCGAGTTGTTTCTTAGCTTCCCAAAGAGCTGGAAGCAAGATGCTTTTTGGCCCAACTCGCCCTTTGGAAAGAAGCCTGCACATAGTGCCTTTCAGATCTAGGGCCGTGTAGCACACCCAGAGCAGAAGTTCTACTTCAGCCAGATCAGGCCTGCAAAGAAACTGCGTTTCACAGGCCTTTGGAAGAGATGTTCCCGGTAGGCTGTAAGAGCACTGTGCAGAGCGAGTTGTTTCTTAGCTTCCCAAAGAGCTGTAAGCAAGTTGCATTGGGGACCATCACGCCCTTTGGAAAGAAGCCTGCACATTGTGCCTTTCCGCTCTAGGGCAATGTAGCACACGCAGAGCAGAAGATCTACTTCAGCCAGATCAGGCCTGCAAAGAAACTGCGTTTCACAGGCCTTTGTAAGTGATGTTCCCGGTAGGCTGTAAGAGCACTGTGCAGAGCGAGTTGTTTCTTACCTTCCCAAAGAGCTGGAAGCAAGATGCTTTGGGGCCCAACTCGCACATTGGAAAGAAGCCTGCACGTTGCGCCTTTCAGCTCTAGGGCAATGTAGCACACCCAGAGCAGAAGTTCTACTTCAGCCAGATCAGGCCTGCCAGGAAACTGCTTTTCACAGGTCTTTCTAAGTGATGTTCTGGTAGGCTGTAAGAGCATTGTGCAGAGAGAGTTGTTTCTTAGCTTCCCAAAGAGCTGGTAGCAAGATGCTTTGGGGCACAACTAGCCCTTTGGAAAGAAGCCTGCACGTTGTGCCTTTCAGCTCTAGGGCCGTGTGGCACACCCAGAGCAGAAGTTCTACTTCGCCCAGATCAGGCCTGCAAAGAAACTGCGTTTCACAGGCATTTGTAAGAGATGTTCCCGGTAGGTTGTAAGAGCACTGTGCAGAGCGATTTGTTTCGTTGCTTCCCAAAGAACTGGAAGCAAGATGCTTTGGGGCCCAACTCGCCGTTTGGAAACAAGCCTGCACGTTGTGCCTTTCAGCTCTAGGTCAATGTAGCACACGCAGAACAGAAGTTCTACTTCAGCCAGATCAGGCCTGCAAAGAAACTGCGTTTCACAGGCCTTTGTAAGAGATGTTCCCCTTAGGCTGTAAGAGCGCTGTGCAGAGCGAGTTGTTTCTTAGCTTCCCAAAGAGCTGGAAGCAAGATGCTTTTTGGCCCAACTCGCCCTTTGGAAAGAAGCCTGCACATTGTGCCTTTCAGCTCTAGGGCCGTGTAGCACACCCAGAGCAGAAGTTCTACTTCAGCCAGATCAGGCCTGCAAAGAAACAGCGTTTCACAGGCCTTTGGAAGAGATGTTCCTGGTAGACTGTAAGAGCACTGTGCAGAGCGAGTTGTTTCTTAGCTTCCCAAAGAGCTGGAAGCAAGATGCTTTGGGGCCCAACTCGCCCTTTGGATACAAGCCTGCACGTTGTGCCTTTCAGCTCTAGGGCAATGTAGCACACGCAGAGCAGAAGCTCTACTTCAGCCAAATCAGGCCTGCAAAGAAACTGCGTTTCACAGGCATTTGTAAGAGATGTTCCCGGTAGGCTGTAAGAGCACTGTGCAGCGCGATTTGTTTCGTAGCTTCCTAAGAACTGGAAGCAAGATGCTTTGGGGCCCAACTCGCCCTTTGGAAAAAAGCCTGCACGTTGTGCCTTTCAGCTCTAGGTCAATGTAGCACACGCAGAGCAGAAGTTCTACTTCAGCCAGATCAGTCCTGCAAAGAAACTGCGTTTCGCAGGCCTTTGGAAGAGATGCTCCCGGTAGGCTGTAAGAGCACTGTGCAGAGCGAGTTGTTTCTTAGGTTCGCAAAGAGCTGGAAGCAAGATGCTTTGGGGCCCAACTCGCCCTTTGGACAGAAGCCTGCACGTTGTGCCTTTCAGATCTAGGGAAATGTAGCACACCCAGAGCAGAAGTTCTACTTCAGCCAGATCAGGCCTGCAAAGAAACTGCGTTTCACAGGGCTTTGTAAGAGATGTTCCCGGTAGGCTGTAAGAGCACTGTGCAGAGCGAGTTGTTTCGTAGCTTCCCAAAGAGCTGGAAGCAAGATTCTTTGTTGCCCAACTCGCCCTTTGGATACAAGCCTGCACGTTGTGCCTTTCAGCTCTAGGGCAATGTAGCACACGCAGAGCAGAAGTTCAACTTCAGCCAGATCATTCCTGCAAAGAAACTGCGTTTCACAGGCCTTTGGAAGAGATGTTCCCGGTAGGCTGTAAGAGCACTGTGCAGAGCGAGTTGTTTCTTAGCTTCCCAAAGAGCTGGAAGCAAGATGCTTTGGGGCCCAACTCGCCCTTTGGAAAGAACCCTGCACGTTGTTCCTTCAGCTCTAGGGCAGTGTAGCACACCCAGAGCAGAAGTTCTACCTCAGGCAGATCAGGCCTGCAAAGAAACTGCGTTTCACAGGCCTTTGTAAGAGATGTTCCCGGTAGGCTGTAAGAGCACTGTGCAGAGCGAGTTGTTTCTTAGCTTCCCAAAGAGCTGGAAGCAAGATGCTTTGTTGCCCAACTCGCCCTTTGGATACAAGCCTGCACGTTGTGCCTTTCAGCTCCAGGGCAATGTAGCACACGCAGAGCAGAAGTTCTACTTCAGCCAGATCAGGCCTGCAAAGAAACTGCGTTTCACAGGCCTTTGTAAGAGATGTTCCCGGTAGGCTGTAAGAGCACTGTGCAGAGCGAGTTGTTTCGTAGCTTCCCAAAGAACTGGAAGCAAGATGCTTTGGGGCCCAACTCGCCCTTTGGAAAAATGCCTGAATGTTGTGCCTTTCAGCTCTAGGTCAATGTAGCACACGCAGAACAGAAGTTCTACTTCAGCCAGATCAGGCCTGCAAAGAAACTGCGTTTAACAGGGCTTTGTAAGAGATGTTCCCGGTAGGCTGTAAGAGCACTGTGCAGAGCGAGTTGTTTCTTAGCTTCCGAAAGAGCTGGAAGCAAGATGCTTTGGGGCCCAACTCGCCCGTTGGAAAGAAGCCTGCACGTTGTGCCTTTCACCTCTAGGGCAATGTAGCACACGCAGAGCAGAAGTTCTACTTCAGCCAGATCAGGCCTGCAAAGAAAATGCGTTTCACAGGCCTTTGTAACAGATGTTCCTGGTAGGCTGGAAGAGCACTGTGCAGAGCGAGTTGTTTCTTAGCTTCCTAAAGAGCTGGAAGCAAGATGCATTGGGGCACAACTCGCCCTTTGGAAAGAAGCCTGCACGTTGTGCCTTTCGGCTCTAGGGCAATGTAGCACACGCAGAGCAGAAGTTCTACTTCAGCCAGATCAGGCCTGCAAAGAAACTGCGTTTCACAGGCCTTTGTAAGCGATGTTCCCCATAGGCTGTAAGAGCACTGTGCAGAGCGAGTTGTTTCTTAGCTTCCCAAAGAGCTGGAAGCAAGATGCTTTGGGGCCCCACTCGCCCTTTGGAAAGAAGCCTACACGTTGTGCCTTTCAGCTCTAGGGCCGTGTGGCACACCCAGAGCAGAAGTTCTACTTCACCCAGATCAGGCCTGCAAAGAAACTGCGTTTCACAGGCCTTTGTAAGAGATGTTCCCGGTAGGCTGTAAGAGCACTGTGCAGAGCGAGTTGTTTCTTAGCTTCCCAAAGAGCTGGAAGCAAGATGCTTTGGGGCCCAACTCGCCCTTTGGAAAGAAGCCTGCACGTTGTGCCTTTCAGCTCTAGTGCCGTGTAGCACACCCAGAGCAGAAGTTCTACTTCATCCCGAACAGGCCTGCAAAGAAACTGCGTTTCACAGGCATTTGTAAGAGATGTTCCCGGTAGGCTGTAAGAGCACTGTGCAGAGCGATTTGTTTCGTAGCTTCCAAACAACTGGAAGCAAGATGCTTTGGGGCCCAACTCGCCCTTTGGATACAAGCCTGCACATTGTGCCTTTCAGCTCTAGGGCAATGTAGCACACGCAGAGCAGAAGTTCTACTTCAGCCAGATCAGGCCTGCAAAGAAACTGCGTTTCGCAGGCCTTTGGAAGAGATGCTCCCGGTAGGCTGTAAGAGCACTGTGCAGAGCGAGTTGTTTCTTAGGTTCCCAAAGAGCTGGAAGCAAGATGCTTTGGGGCCCAACTCGCCCTTTGGACAGAAGCCTGCACGTTGTGCCTTTCAGATCTAGGGAAATGTAGCACACCCAGAGCAGAAGTTCTACTTCAGCCAGATCAGGCCTGCAAAGAAACTGCGTTTCACAGGGCTTTGTAAGAGATGTTCCCGGTAGGCTGTAAGAGCACTGTGCAGAGCGAGTTGTTTCTTAGCTTCCCAAAGAGCTGGAAGCAAGATGCTTTGGGGCCCAACTCGCCCTTTGGAAAGAAGCCTACACGTTGTGCCTTTCAGATTTAGGGCCATGTAGCACACCCAGAGCCGAAGTTCTACTTCAGCCAGATCAGGCCTGCAAGGAAACCACTTTTCACAGGCCTTTGTAAGTGATGTTCCCGTTAGGCTGTAAGAGCACATTACAGAGCGAGTTGTTTCTTAGCTTCCCAAAGAGCTGGTAGCAAGATGCTTTGGGGCCCAACTCGCCCTTTGGAAAGAACCCTGCACGTTGTTCCTTCAGCTCTAGGGCAGTGTAGCACACCCAGAGCAGAAGTTCTACCTCAGGCAGATCAGGCCTGCAAAGAAACTGCGTTTCACAGGGCTTTGTCAGAGATGTTCCCGGTAGGCTGTAAGAGCACTGTGCAGAGCGAGTTGTTTCTTAGCTTCCCAAAGAGCTGGAAGCAAGATGCTTTGGGGCCCAACTCGCCCTTTGGAAAGAAGCCTGCACGTTGTGCCTTTCAGCTCTAGTGCCGTGTAGCACACCCAGAGCAGAAGTTCTACTTCAGCCCGATCAGGATGCAAAGAAACTGCGTTTCACAGGCCTTTGTAAGAGATGTTCCCGGTAGACTGTAAGAGCACTGTGCAGAGCGAGTTGTTTCTTAGCTTCCCAAAGACCTGGAAGCAAGATGCTTTGTTGCCCAACTTGCCCTTTGGATACAAGCCTGCACGTTGTGCCTTTCAGCTCTAGGGCAATGTAGCACACGCGGAGCAGAAGTTCAACTTCAGCCAGATCATTCCTGCAAAGAAACTGCGTTTCACAGGCCTTTGGAAGAGATGTTCCCGGTAGGCTGTAAGAGCACTGTGCAGAGCGAGTTCTTTCTTAGCTTCCCAAAGAGCTGGAAGCAAGATGCTTTGGGGCCCAACTCGCCCTTTGGAAAGAACCCTGCACGTTGTTCCTTCAGCTCTAGGGCAGTGTAGCACACCCAGAGCAGAAGTTCTACCTCAGGCAGATCAGGCCTGCAAAGAAACTGCGTTTCACAGGCCTTTGTAAGAGATGTTCCCGGTAGGCTGTAAGAGCACTGTGCAGAGCGAGTTGTTTCTTAGCTTCCCAAAGAGCTGGAAGCAAGATGCTTTGTTGCCCAACTCGCCCTTTGGATACAAGCCTGCACGTTGTGCCTTTCAGCTCCAGGGCAATGTAGCACACGCAGAGCAGAAGTTCTACTTCAGCCAGATCAGGCCTGCAAAGAAACTGCGTTTCACAGGCCTTTGTAAGAGATGTTCCCGGTAGGCTGTAAGAGCACTGTGCAGAGCGAGTTGTTTCTTAGCTTCCCAAAGAGCTGGAAGCAAGATGCTTTGGGGCCCAACTCGCCCGTTGGAAAGAAGCCTGCACGTTGTGCCTTTCACCTCTAGGGCAATGTAGCACACGCAGAGCAGAAGTTCTACTTCAGCCAGATCAGGCCTGCATAGAAAATGCGTTTCACAGGCCTTTGTAACAGATGTTCCTGGTAGGCTGTAAGAGCACTGTGCAGAGTGAGTTGTTTCTTAGCTTCCCAAAGAGCTGGAAGCAAGATGCATTGGGGCCCAACTCGCCCTTTGGAAAGAAGCCTGCACGTTGTGCCTTTCCGCTCTAGGGCAATGTAGCACACGCAGAGCAGAAGTTCTACTTCAGCCAGATCAGGCCTGCAAAGAAAGTGCGTTTCACAGGCCTTTGTAAGCGATGTTCCCGGTAGGCTGTAAGAGCACTGTGCAGAGCGAGTTGTTTCTTAGCTTCCCAAAGCGCTGGAAGCAAGATGCTTTGGGGCCCCACTCGCCCTTTGGAAAGAAGCCTACACGTTGTGCCTTTCAGCTCTAGGGCCGTGTGGCACACCCAGAGCAGAAGTTCTACTTCACCCAGATCAGGCCTGCAAAGAAACTGCGTTTCACAGGCCTTTGTAAGAGATGTTCCCAGTAGGCTGTAAGAGCACTGTGCAGAGCGAGTTGTTTCTTAGCTTCCCAAAGAGCTGGAAGCAAGATGCTTTGGGGCCCAACTCGCCCTTTGGAAAGAAGCCTGCACGTTGTGCCTTTCAGCTCTAGTGCCGTGTAGCACACCCAGAGCAGAAGTTCTACTTCAGCCCGATCAGGCCTGCAAAGAAACTGCGTTTCACAGGCATTTGTAAGAGATGTTCCCGGTAGGCTGTAAGAGCACTGTGCAGAGCGAGTTGTTTCTTAGCTTCCCAAAGAGCTGGAAGCAAGATGCTTTGGGGCCCAACTCGCCCTTTGGAAAGAAGCCTGCACGTTGTGCCTTTCAGATTTAGGGCCATGTAGCACACCCAGAGCAGAAGTTCTACTTCAGCCAGATCAGGCCTGCAAAGAAACTGCGTTTCACAGGGCTTTGTCAGAGATGTTCCCGGTAGGCTGTAAGAGCACTGTGCAGAGCGAGTTGTTTCGTAGCTTCCCAAAGAACTGGAAGCAAGATGCTTTGGGGCCCAACTCGCCCTTTGGAAAAATGCCTGCATGTTGTGCCTTTCAGCTCTAGGTCAATGTAGCACATGCAGAACAGAAGTTCTACTTCAGCCAGATCAGGCCTGCAAAGAAACTGCGTTTAACAGGGCTTTGTAAGAGATGTTCCCGGTAGGCTGTAAGAGCACTGTGCATAGCGAGTTGTTTCTTAGCTTCCCAAAGAGCTGGAAGCAAGATGCTTTGGGGCCCAACTCGCCCTTTGGAAAGAAGCCTGCACGTTGTGCCTTTCACCTCTAGGGCAATGTAGCACATGCAGAGCAGAAGTTTTACTTCAGCCAGATCAGGCCTGCAAAGAAAATGCGTTTCACAGGCCTTTGTAACAGATGTTCCTGGTAGGCTGTAAGAGCACTGTGCAGAGCGAGTTGTTTCTTAGCTTCCCAAAGAGCTGGAAGCAAGATGCATTGGGGCCCAACTCGCCCTTCGGAAAGAAGCCTGCACGTTGTGCCTTTCCGCTCTAGGGCAATGTAGCACACGCAGAGCAGAAGTTCTACTTCAGCCAGATCAGGCCTGCAAAGAAACTGCGTTTCACAGGCCTTTGTAAGAGATGTTCCCGGTAGGCTGTAAGAGCACTGTGCAGAGCGAGTTGTTTCTTAGCTTCCCAAAGAGCTGGAAGCAAGATGCTTTGGGGCCCAACTCGCCCTTTGGATACAAGCCTGCACGTTGTGCCTTTCAGCTCCAGGGCAATGTACCACACGCAGAGCAGAAGTTCTACTTCAGCCAGATCAGGCCTGCAAATAAACTGCGTTTCACAGGCCTTTGTAAGGGATGTTCCCGGTAGGCTGTAAGAGCACTGTGCAGAGCGAGTTGTTTCGTAGCTTCCCAAAGAACTGGAAGCAAGATGCTTTGGGGCCCAACTCGCCCTTTGGAAAAATGCCTGCATGTTGTGCCTTTCAGCTCTAGGTCAATGTAGCACACGCAGAACAGAAGTTCTACTTCAGCCAGATCAGGCCTGCAAAGAAACTGCGTTTCACAGGCCTTTGTAAGAGATGTTCCCGGTAGGCTGTAAGAGCACTGTGCAGAGCGAGTTGTTTCTTAGCTTCCCAAAGAGCTGGAAGCAAGATGCTTTGTTGCCCAACTCGCCCTTTGGATACAAGCCTGCACGTTGTGCCTTTCAGCTCCAGGGCAATGTAGCACAGCAGAGCAGAAGTTCTACTTCAGCCAGATCAGGCCTGCAAAGAAACTGCGTTTCACAGGCCTTTGTAAGAGATGTTCCCGGTAGGCTGTAAGAGCACTGTGCAGAGCGAGTTGTTTCGTAGCTTCCCAAAGAACTGGAAGCAAGATGCTTTGGGGCCCAACTCGCCCTTTGGAAAAATGCCTGCATGTTGTGCCTTTCAGCTCTAGGTCAATGTAGCACACGCAGAACAGAAGTTCTACTTCAGCCAGATCAGGCCTGCAAAGAAACTGCATTTAACAGGGCTTTGTAAGAGATGTTCCCGGTAGGCTGTAAGAGCACTGTGCAGAGCGAGTTGTTTCTTCGCTTCCCAAAGAGCTGGAAGCAAGATGCTTTGGGGCCCAACTCGCCCGTTGGAAAGAAGCCTGCACGTTGTGCCTTTCACCTCTAGGGCAATGTAGCACACGCAGAGCAGAAGTTCTACTTCAGCCAGATCAGGCCTGCAAAGAAAATGCGTTTCACAGGCCTTTGTAACAGATGTTCCTGGTAGGGTGTAAGAGCACTGTGCAGAGCGAGTTGTTTCTTAGCTTCCCAAAGAGCTGGAAGCAAGATGCATTGGGGCCCAACTCGCCCTTTGGAAAGAAGCCTGCACGTTGTGCCTTTCCGCTCTAGGGCAATGTAGCACACGCAGAGCAGAAGTTCTACTTCAGCCAGATCAGGCCTGCAAAGAAACTGCGTTTCACAGGCCTTTGTAAGCGATGTTCCCGGTAGGCTGTAAGAGCACTGTGCAGAGCGAGTTGTTTCTTAGCTTCCCAAAGAGCTGGAAGCAAGATGATTTGGGGCCCCACTCGCCCTTTGGAAAGAAGCCTACACGTTGTGCCTTTCAGCTCTAGGGCCGTGTGGCACACCCAGAGCAGAAGTTCTACTTCACCCAGATCAGGCCTGCAAAGAAACTGCGTGTCACAGGCCTTTGTAAGAGATGTTCCCGGTAGGCTGTAAGAGCACTGTGCAGAGCGAGTTGTTTCTTAGCTTCCCAAAGAGCTGGAAGCAAGATGCTTTGGGGCCCAACTCGCCCTTTGGAAAGAAGCCTGCACGTTGTGCCTTTCAGCTCTAGTGCCGTGTAGCACACCCAGAGCAGAAGTTCTACTTCAGCCAGATCAGGCCTGCAAAGAAACTGCGTTTCACAGGCATTTGTAAGAGATGTTCCCGGTAGGCTGTAAGAGCACTGTGCAGAGCGATTTGTTTCGTAGCTTCCAAACAACTGGAAGCAAGATGCTTTGGGGCCCAACGCGCCCTTTGGAAAAAAGCCTGCACTTTGTGCCTTTCAGCTCTAGGTCAATGTAGCACACGCAGAGCAGAAGTTCTACTTCAGCCAGATCAGGCCTGCAAAGAAACTGCGTTTCACAGGCCTTTGTAAGAGATGTTCCCGGTAGGCTGTAAGAGCACTGTGCAGAGCGAGTTGTTTCTTAGCTTCCCAATGAGCTGGAAGCAAGATGCTTTGGGGCCCAACTCGCCCTTTGGAAAGAAGCCTGCACGTTGTGCCTTTCACCTCTAGGGCAATGTAGCACATGCAGAGCAGAAGTTCTACTTCAGCCAGATCAGGCCTGCAAAGAAAATGCGTTTCACAGGCCTTTGTAACAGATGTTCCTGGTAGGCTGTAAGAGCACTGTGCAGAGCGAGTTGTTTCTTAGCTTCCCAAAGAGCTGGAAGCAAGATGCATTGGGGCCCAACTCGCCCTTCGGAAAGAAGCCTGCACGTTGTGCCTTTCCGCTCTAGGGCAATGTAGCACACGCAGAGCAGAAGTTCTACTTCAGCCAGATCAGGCCTGCAAAGAAACTGCGTTTCACAGGCCTTTGTAAGTGATGTTCCCGGTAGGCTGTAAGAGCACTGTGCAGAGCGAGTTGTTTCTTAGCTTCCCAAAGAACTGGAAGCAAGATGCTTTGGGGCCCCACTCGCCCTTTGGAAAGAAGCCTACACGTTGTGCCTTTCAGCTCTAGGGCCGTGTGGCACACCCAGAGCAGAAGTTCTACTTCACCCAGATCAGGCCTGCAAAGAAACTGCGTTTCACAGGCCTTTGTAAGAGATGTTCCCGGTAGGCTGTAAGAGCACTGTGCAGAGCGAGTTGATTCGTAGCTTCCCAAAGAACTGGAAGCAAGATGCTTTGGGGCCCAACTTGCCCTTTGGAAAAATGCCTGCATGTTTTGCCTTTCAGCTCTAGGTCAATGTAGCACACGCAGAACAGAAGTTCTACTTCTGCCAGATCAGGCCTGCAAAGAAACTGCGTTTAACAGGGCTTTGTAAGAGATGTTCCCGGTAGGCTGTAAGAGCACTGTGCAGAGCGAGTTGTTTCTTAGCTTCCCAAAGAGCTGGAAACAAGATGCTTTGGGGCCCAACTCGCCCTTTGGAAAGAAGCCTGCACGTTGTGCCTTTCAGCTCTAGGGCGGTGTGGCACACCAAGAGCAGAAGTTCTACTTCACCCAGATCAGGCCTGCAAAGAAACTGCGTTTCACAGGCATTTGTAAGAGATGTTCCCGGTAGGCTGTAAAAGCACTGTGCAGAGCGAGTTGTTTCGTAGCTTCCCAAAGAACTGGAAGCAAGATGCTTTGGGGCCCAACTCGCCCTTTGGAAAAATGCCTGCACATTGTGCCTTTAGGCTCTAGGTCAATGTAGCACACGCAGAACAGAAGTTCTACTTCAGCCAGATCAGGCTTGCAAAGAAAATGGGTTTAACTGGGCTTGGTAAGAGATGTTCCCTGTAGGCTGTAAGAGCACTGTGCAGAGCGAGTTGTTTCTTATCTTCCCAAAGAGCTGGAAGCAAGATGCTTTGTTGCCCAACTCGCCCTTTGGATACAAGCCTGCACGTTGTGCCTTTCAGCTCTAGGGCAATGTAGCACAAGCAGAGCAGAAGTTCTACTTCAGCCAGATCAGGCCTGCAAAGAAAATGCGTTTCACAGGCCTTTGTAACAGATGTTCCTGGTAGGCTGTAAGAGCACTGTGCAGAGCGAGTTGTTTTTCAGCTTCCCAAAGAGCTGGTAGCAAGATGCTTTCTGGCCCAACTCGACCTTTGGAAAGACCCCTGCACGTTGTGCCTTTCGGCTCTAGGGCAGTGTAGCACACCCAGAGCAGAAGTTCTACTTCAGCCACATAAGGCCTGCAAAGAAACTGCATTTCACAGGCCTTTGTAAGAGATGTTCCCGGTAGGCTGTAAGAACACTGTGCAGAGCGAGTTGTTTCTTAGCTTCCCAAAGAGCTGGAAGCAAGATGCTTTGGGGCCCAACTCGCCCTTTTGAAAGAAGCCTGCACGTTGTGCCTTTCAGCTCTAGGGCCGTGTAGCACACCCAGAGCAGAAGTTCTACTTCAGCCAGATCAGGCCTGCAAAGAAACTGCGTTTCACAGGCATTTGTAAGAGATGTTCCCGGTAGGCTGTAAGAGCACTGTGCAGAGCGAGTTGTTTCGTAGCTTCCCAATGAACTGGAAGCAAGATGCTTTGGGGCCCAACTCGCCCTTTGGAAACAAGCCTTCACGTTGTGCCTTTCATCTCTAGGTCAATGTAGCACACGCACAGCAGAAGTTCTACTTCAGCCAGATCAGGCCTTCAAAGAATCTGCGTTTCACAGGCCTTTTTAAGAGATGTTCCCGTAGGCTGTAAGAGCACTGTGCAGAGAGAGTTGTTTCTTAGCTTCCCAAAGAGCTGGAAGCAAGATGCTTTTTGGCCAAACTCGCCCTTTGGAAAGAAGCCTGCACATTGTGCCTTTCAGCTCTAGGGCGGTGTAGCACACCCAGAGCAGAAGTTCTACTTCAGCCAGATCAGGCCTGCAAAGAAACTGCGTTTCACAGGCCTTTGTAAAAGATGTTCCCTGTAGGCTGT
This sequence comes from Equus caballus, assembly GCF_041296265.1. Lineage (NCBI taxonomy): Eukaryota > Metazoa > Chordata > Mammalia > Perissodactyla > Equidae > Equus > Equus caballus. The sequence continues at coordinate 48,843,375 of NC_091688.1, read as the reverse complement.
AAGAGCACTGTGCAGAGCGAGTTGTTTCTTAGAATCCCAAAGAGCTGGAAGCAAGATGCTTTGGGGCCCAACTCGCCCTTTGGAAAGAAGCCTGCACGTTGTGCCTTTCACTCCTAGGTCAATGTAGCACACGCAGAGCAGAAGTTCTCCTTCAGCCAGATCAGGCCTGCAAAGAAACTGCGTTTCACAGGCCTTTGTAAGAGATGTTCCCGGGAGGCTGTAAGAGCACTGCGCAGAGCGAGTTGTTTCTTAGCTTCCAAAAAAGCTGGAAGCAAGATGCTTTGGGGCCCAACTCGCCCTTTGGAAAGAAGCCTGCACGTTGTGCCTTTCCGCTATAGCGCAATGTAGCACACGCAGAGCAGAAGTTCTACTTCAGCCAGATCAGGCCTGCAAAGGAACTGCGTTTCACAGGCCGTTGTAAGAGATGTTCCCGGTAGGCTGTAAGAGCACTGTGCAGAGCGAGTTGTTTCTTAGCTTCCCAAAGAGCTGTAAGCAAGTTGCATTGGGGACCAACTCGCCCTTTGGAAAGAAGCCTGCACTTTGTGCCTTTCCGCTCTAGGGCAATGTAGCACACCCAGAGCAGAAGTTCTACTTCAGCCAGGTCAGGCCTGCAAAGAAACTGTGTTTCACAGGCCTTTGTAAGCGATGTTCCCGATAGGCTGTAAGAGCACTGTGCAGAGCGAGTTCTTTCTTAGCTTCCCAAAGAGCTGGAAGCAAGATTCTTTGGGGCCCAACTCGCCCTTTGGCAAGAAGACTGCACGTTGTGCCTTTCCGCTCAAGGGCAATGTAGCAGACGCAGAGCAGAAGTTCTACTTCAGCCAGATCAGGCCTGCAAAGAAACTGCGTTTCACAGGCCTTTGTAAGAGATGTTCCCAGTAGGCTGTAAGAGCAGTGTGCAGAGCGACTTGTTTCTTAGCTTCCCAAAGAGCTGGAAGCAAGATGCTTTGGGGCCCAACTCGCCCTTTGGAAAGAAGACTGCACGTTGTGCCTTTCAGCTCTAGGGCAATGTGGCACACCCAGAGCAGAAGTTCTACTTCAGCCAAATCAGGCCTGCAAGGAAACTGCTTTTCACAGGCCTTTGTAAGTGATGTTCTGGTAGGCTGTAAGAGCACTGTGCACAGCGAGTTGTTTCGTAGCTTCCCAAAGAACTGGAAGCAAGATGCTTTGGGGCCCAACTCGCCCTTTGGAAAGAAGCCTGCACATTGTGCCTTTCAGCTCTAGGGCGGTGTAGCACACCCAGAGCAGAAGTTCTACTTCAGCCAGATCAGGCCTGCAAAGAAACTTCGTTTCACAGGCCTTTGTAAGAGATGTTCCCGGTAGGCTGTAAGAGCACTGTGCAGAGCGAGTTGTTTCTTAGCTACCCAAAGAGCTGGAAGCAAGATGCTTTGGGGCCCAACTCGCCCTTTGGAAAGAAGCCTGCACGTTGTGCCTTTCAGTTCTAGGTCAATGTAGCACACGCAGAGCAGAAGTTCTGCTTCAGCCAGATCAGGCCTGCCAAGAAACTGCGTTTCACAGGCCTTTGTAAGAGATGTTCCCGGTAGGCTGTAAGAGCACTGTGCAGAGCGAGTTGTTTCTTAGCTTCCCAAAGAGCTGGAAGCAAGATGCTTTGGGGCCGAACTCGCCCTTTGGAAAGAAGCCTGCACGTTGTGCCTCTCCGCTCTAGGGCAATGTAGCACACGCAGAGCAGAAGTTCTACTTCAGCCAGATCAGGCCTGCAAAGAAACTGCGTTTCACAGGCCTTTGTAAGAGATGTTCCCCGTAGGCTGTAAGACCACTGTGCACAGCGACTTGTTTCTTAGCTTCAAAAAAGCTGGAAGCAAGATGCTTTGGGGCCCAAATCGCCCTTTGGAAAGAAGCCTGCACGTTGTGCCTTTCCGCTCTAGGGCAATGTAGCACACGCAGAGCAGAAGTTCTACTTCAGCCAGATCAGGCCTGCAAAGAAACTGCGTTTCACAGGCCTTTGTAAGAGATGTTCCCGGTAGGCTCTAAGAGCACTGTGCACAGCGAGTTGTTTCTTAGCTTCCCAAAGAGCTGGAAGCAAGATGCATTGGGGCCGAACTCGCCCTTTGGAAAGAAGCCTGCACGTTGTGCCTTTCCGCTCTAGGGCAATGTAGCACACGCAGAGCAGAAGTTCTACTTCAGCCAGATCAGGCCTGCAAAGAAATTGCGTTTCACAGGCCTTTGTAAGAGATGTTCCCGGTAGGCTGTAAGAGCACTGTGCAGAACGAGTTGTTTCTTACCTTCCCAAAGAGCTGGAAGCAAGATGCTTTGGGGCCCAACTCGCCCTTTGGAAAGAAGCCTGCACGTTGTGCCTTTCCGCTCTAGGGCAATGTAGCACACCCAGAGCAGAAGTTCTACTTCAGCCAGATCAGGCCGGCAAGGAAACTGCTTTTCACAGGCCTTTGTAAGTGATGTTCTGGTAGGCTGTAAGAGCACTGTGCAGAGCGAGTTGTTTCTTAGCTTCCAAAGAGCTGGTAGCAAGATGCTTTGGGGCCCAACTCGCCCTTTGGAAAGAACCCTGCACGTTGTGCCTTTCAGCTCTAGGGCAGTGTAGCACACCCAGAGCAGAAGTTCTACTTCAGCCAGATAAGGCCTGCAAAGAAACTGCGTTTCACAGGCCTTTGTAAGAGATGTTCCCGGTAGGCTGTAAGAGCACTGTGCAGAGCGAGTTGTGTCTTAGCTTCCCAAAGAGCTGGAAGCAAGATGCTTTGGGGCCCAACTCGCCCTTTGGAAAGAAGCCTGCACGTTGTGCCTTTCAGCTCTAGGGCCGTGTAGCACACCCAGAGCAGAAGTTCTACTTCAGCCAGATCAGGCCTGCAAAGAAACTGCGTTTCACAGGCATTTGTAAGAGATGTTCCCGGTAGGCTGTAAGAGCACTGTGCAGAGCGAGTTGTTTCGTAGCTTCGCAAAGAACTGGAAGCAAGATGCTTTGGGGCCCAACTCGCCCTTTGGAAACAAGCCTGCACGTTGTGCCTTTCAGCTCTAGGTCAATGTAGCACACGCACAGCAGAAGTTCTACTTCAGCCAGATCAGGCCTTCAAAGAATCTGCGTTTCACAGGCCTTTTTAAGAGATGTTCCCGTAGGCTGTAAGAGCACTGTGCAGAGCGAGTTGTTTCTTAGCTTCCCAAAGAGCTGGAAGCAAGATGCTTTTTGGCCAAACTCGCCCTTTGGAAAGAAGTCTGCACATTGTGCCTTCCAGCTCTAGGGCGGTGTAGCACACCCAGAGCAGAAGTGCTACTTCAGCCGGATCAGGCCTGCAAAGAAACTGCGTTTCACAGGCCTTTGTAAGAGATGTTCCCGGGAGGCTGTAAGAGCACTGCGCAGAGCGAGTTGTTTCTTAGCTTCCAAAAAAGCTGGAAGCAAGATGCTTTGGGGCCCAACTCGCCCTTTGGAAAGAAGCCTGCACGTTGTGCCTTTCCGCTCTAGGGCAATGTAGCACACGCAGAGCAGAAGTTCTACTTCAGCCAGATCAGGCCTGCAAAAAACTGCGTTTCACAGGCCGTTGTAAGAGATGTTCCCGGTAGGCTGTAAGAGCACTGTGCAGAGCGATTTGTTTCTTAGCTTCCCAAAGAGCTGTAAGCAAGTTGCATTGGGGACCAACTCGCCCTTTGTAAAGAAGCCTGCACGTTGTACCTTTCCGCTCTAGGGCAATGTAGCACACCCAGAGCCGAAGATCTACTTGAGCCAGGTCAGGCCTGCAAGGAAAACACTTTTCACAGGCCTTTGTAAGTGATGTTCCCGGTAGGCTGTAAGAGCACTGTGCAGAGCGAGTTGCTTCTTAGCTTCCCAAAGAGCTGGTAGCAAGATGCTTTGGGGCCCAACTCGCCCTTTGGAAAGAAGCCTGCACGTTGTGCCTTTCAGCTCTAGGGCAGTGTAGCACACCCAGAGCAGAAGTTCTACTTCAGCCAGATCAGGCCTGCAAAGAAACTGCGTTTCACAGGCATTTGTAAGAGATGTTCCCGGTAGGCTGTAAGAGCACTGTGCAGAGCGATTTGCTTCGTAGCTTCCAAAGAACTGGAAGCAAGATGCTTTGGGGCCCAACTCGCCCTTTGGAAAGAAGCCTGCACGTTGTGCCTTTCAGCTCTAGGGCAATGTAGCACACCCAGAGAAGAAGTTCTACTTCAGCCAGATCAGGCCTGCAAAGAAACTGCGTTTCACAGGCCTTTGTAAGAGATGTTCCCCGTAGGCTGTAAGAGCACTGTGCAGAGCGAGCTGTTTCTTAGAGTCCCAAAGAGCTGGAAGCAAGATGCTTTTTGGCCAAACTCGCCCTTTGGAAAGGAGCCTGCACATTGTGCCTTTCAGCTCTAGGGCGGTGTAGCACACCCAGAGCAGAAGTTCTACTTCAGCCAGATCAGGCCTGCAAAGAAACTTCGTTTCACAGGCCTTTGTAAGAGATGTTCCCGGTAGGCTGTAAGAGCACTGTGCAGAGCGAGTTGTTTCTTAGCTTCCCAAAGAGCTGGAAGCAAGATGCTTTGGGGCCCAACTCGCCCTTTGGAAAGAAGCCTGCACGTTGTGCCTTTCAGTTCTAGGTCAATGTAGCACACGCAGAGCAGAAGTTCTGCTTCAGCCAGATCAGGCCTGCCAAGAAACTGCGTTTCACAGGCCTTTGTAAGAGATGTTCCCGGTAGGCTGTAAGAGCACTGTGCAGAGCGAGTTGTTTCTTAGCTTCCCAAAGAGCTGGAAGCAAGATGCTTTGGGGCCGAACTCGCCCTTTGGAAAGAAGCCTGCACGTTGTGCCTCTCCGCTCTAGGGCAATGTAGCACACGCAGAGCAGAAGTTCTACTTCAGCCAGATCAGGCCTGCAAAGAAACTGCGTTTCACAGGCCTTTGTAAGAGATGTTCCCGGTAGGCTGTAAGAGCACTGTGCAGTGCGAGTTGTTTCTTAGCTTCCCAAAGAGCTGGAAGCAAGATGCTTTGGGGCCCAACTCGCCCTTTGGAAAGGAGCCTGCACGTTGTGCCTTTCAGCTCTAGGGCAATGTAGCACACCCAGAGCAGAAGTTCTACTTCAGCCATATCAGGCCTGCAAGGAAACTGCTTTTCACAGGCCTTTGTAAGTAATGTTCTGGTAGGCTGTAAGAGCATTGTGCAGAGCGAGTTGTTTCTTAGCTTCCCAAAGAGCTGGTAGCAAGATGCTCTGGGGCCCAACTCGCCCTTTGGAAAGAAGCCTGCACATTGTGCCTTTCAGCTCTAGGGCCGTGTAGCACACCCAGAGCAGAAGTTCTACTTCAGCCAGATCAGGCCTGCAAAGAAACTGCGTTTCACAGACCTTTGTAAGAGATGTTCCCGGTAGGCTTTAAGAGCACTGTGCACAGCGAGTTGTTTCTTAGCTTCCCAAAGAGCTGGAAGCAAGATGCTTTGGGGCCCAACTCGCCCTTTGGAAAGAAGCCTGCACCTTGTGCCTTTCAGCTCTAGGGCAATGTAGCACACCCAGAGCAGAAGTTCTACTTCAGCCAGATCAGGCCTGCAAAGAAACTGCGTTTCACAGGCCTTTGGAAGAGATGTTCCCGGTAGGCTGTAAGAGCACTGTGCAGAGCGAGTTGTTTCTTAGCTTCCCAAAGAGCTGGAAGCAAGATGCTTTGTTGCACAACTCGCCCTTTGGATAAAAGCCTGCACGTTGTGCCTTTCAGCTCTAGGTCAATGTAGCACACGCAGAACAGAAGTTCTACTTCAGCCAGATCTGGCCTGCAAAGAAACTGCGTTTCACAGGCCTTTGTAAGAGATGTTCCCGGTAGGCTGTAAGAGCACTGTGCAGAGCGAGTTGTTTCTTAGCTTCCCAAAGAGCTGGAAGCAAGATGCTTTTTGGCCAATCTCGCCCTTTGGAAAGAAGCCTGCACATTGTGCCTTTCAGCTCTAGGACCGTGTAGCACACCCAGAGCAGAAGTTCTACTTCAGCCAGATCAGGCCTGCAAAGAAACTGCGTTTCACAGGCCTTTGGAAGAGATGTTCCTGGTAGGCTGTAAGAGCACTGTGCAGCGCGATTTGTTTCGTAGCTTCCAAAGAACTGGAAGCAAGATGCTTTGGGGCCCAACTCGCCCTTTGGATACAAGCCTGCACGTTGTGCCTTTCAGCTCTAGGGCAATGTAGCACACGCAGAGCAGAAGTTCTACTTCAGCCAGATCAGGCCTGCAAAGAAACTGCGTTTCACAGGCCTTTGTAAGAGATGTTCCCGGTAGGCTGTAAGAGCACTGTGCAGTGCGAGTTGTTTCTTAGCTTCCCAAAGAGCTGGAAGCAAGATGCATTGGGGCCCAACTCGCCCTTTGGAAAGAAGCCTGCACGTTGTGCCTTTCCGCTCTAGGGCAATGTAGCACACGCAGAGCAGAAGTTCTACTTCAGCCAGATCAGACCTGCAAAGAAACTGCGTTTCACAGGGCTTTGTAAGCGATGTTCCCGGTAGGCTGTAAGAGCACTGTGCAGAGCGAGTTGTTTCTTAGCTTCAAAAAGAGCTGGAAGCAAGATGCTTTGGGGACCAACTCGCCCTTTGGAAAGAAGCCTGCACGTTGTGCCTTTCCGTTCTAGGGCCGTGTAGCACACCCAGAGCAGAAGTGCTACTTCAGCCAGATCAGGCCTGCAAGGAAACTGCTTTTCACAGGCCTTTGTAAGTGATGTTCTGGTAGGCTGTAAGAGCATTGTGCAGAGCGAGTTGTTTCTTAGCTTCCCAAAGAGCTGGTAGCAAGATGCTTTGGGGCCCAACTCGCCCTTTGGAAAGAACCCTGCACGTTGTGCCTTTCAGCTCTAGGGCAGTGTAGCACACCCAGAGCAGAAGTTCTATTTCAGCCAGATCAGGCCTGCAAAGAAACTGCGTTTCACAGGCCTTTCTAAGAGATGTTCCCGGTTGGCTGTAGGAGCTCTGTGCAGAGCGAGTAGTTTCTTAGCTTCCCAAAGAGCTGGAAGCAAGATTCATTGGGGCCCAACTCGCCCTTTGGAAAGAAGCCTGCACGTTGTGCCTTTCCGCTCTAGGGCAATGTAGCACACGCAGAGCCGAAGTTCTGCTTTGGCCAGATCAGGCCTGCAAGGAAACTGCCTTTCACATGCCTTTGTAAGTGATGTTCCGGTAGGCTGTAAGAGCACTGTGCAGAGCGAGTTGTTTCTTAGCTTCCCAAAGAGCTGGAAGCAAGATGCTTTTGGGCCCAACTCGCCCTTTGGAAAGAAGCCTGCACGTTGTGCCTTTCAGCTCTAGGTCAATGTAGCACACGCAGAGCAGAAGTTCTACTTGAGCCAGATCAGGCCTGCAAAGAAACTGCGTTTCACAGGCCTTTGTAAGAGATGTTCCCGGTAGACTGTAAGAGCACTGTGCAGAGCGAGTTGTTTCTTAGCTTCCCAAAGAGCTGGAAGCAAGATGCTTTGGGGCCCAACTCGCCTTTTGGAAAGAAGCCTGCACGTTGTGGCTTTCGGCTCTAGGGCAATGTAGCACACCCAGAGCAGAAGTTCTACTTCAGCCAGATCAGGCCTGCAAAGAAACTGCATTTCACAGGCCTTTATAAGTGATGTTCCGGTAGGCTGTAAGAGCACTGTGCAGAGCGAGTTGTTTCTTAGCTTCCCAAAGAGCTGGAAGCAAGATGCTTTGGGGACCAACTCGCCCTTTGGAAAGAAGCCTGCACGTTGAGCCTTTCAGCTCTAGGGCAATGTAGCACACGCAGAGCAGAAGTTCTACTTCAGCCAGATCAGGCCTGCAAAGAAACTGCGTTTCACAGGCCTTTGTAAGAGATGTTCCCTGTAGGCTCTAAGAGCACTGTGCAGAGCGAGTTGTTTCTTAGCTTCCCAAAGAGCTGGAAGCAAGATGCTTTGGGGCCCAACTCGCCCTTTGGAAAGAAGCCTGCACGTTGTGCCTTTCAGCTCTAGGGCAACGTAGCACACGCAGAGCAGAAGTTCTGCTTCAGCCAGATCACGCCTGCAAAGAAACTGCGTTTCACAGGCCTTTGTAAGAGATGTTGCCGGTAGGCTGTAAGAGCACTGTGCAGAGCGAGTTGTTACTTACCTTCCCAAAGAGCTGGAAGCAAGATGCTTTGGGGCCCAACTCGCCCTTTGGAAAGAAGCCTGCACGTTGTGCCTTTCAGCTCCAGGGCAATGTAGCACACGCAGAGCAGAAGTTCTACTTCAGCCAGATCAGGCCTGCAAAGAAACTGCGTTTCACAGGCCTTTGTAAGAGATGTTCCCTGTAGGCTGTAAGAGCACTGTGCAGAGCGAGTTGTTTCTTAGCTTCCCAAAGAGCTGGAGGCAAGATGCTTTTGGACCCAACTCGCCCTTTGGATACAAGCCTGCACGTTGTGCCTTTCAGCTCTAGGGCAATGTAGCACACGCAGAGCCGAATTTCTACTTCAGCCAGATCAGGCCTGCAAGGAAACTGCATTTCACAGGCCTGTGTAAGAGATGTTCCCGGTAGGCTGTAAGAGCACTGTGCAGAGCGAGTTGTTTCTTAGCTTCCCAAAGAGCGGGAAGCAAGATGCTTTGGGGCCCAACTCGCCCTTTGGAAAGAAGCCTGCACGTTGTCCCTTTCAGCTATAGGGCAATGTAGGACACCCAGAGCAGAAGTTCTACTTCAGCCATATCAGGCCTGCAAAGAAACATCGTTTCATAGGCCTTTGTAGGAGATGTTCCCGGTAGGCTGTAAGAGCACTGTGCAGAGCGAGTTGTTTCTTAGCTTATCAAAGAGCTGGAAGCAAGACGCATTGGGGCCCAACTCGCCCTTTGGAAAGAAGCCTGCACGTTGTGCCTTTCCGCTCTAGGGCAATGTATCACACGCAGAGCCGAAGTTCTACTTCAGCCAGATCAGGCCTGCAAGGAAACTTCCTTTCACATGCCTTTGTAAGAGATGTTGCCGGTAGGCTGTAAGAGCTCTGTGCAGAGCGAGTTGTTTCTTAGCTTCCCCAAGAGCTGGAAGCAAGATGCTTTTGGACCCAACTCGCGCTTTGGAAAGAAGCCTGCACGTTGTGCCTTTCAGCTCTAGGGCAATGTAGCACACCCAGAGCAGAAGTTCTACTTCAGCCAGATGAGGCCCGCAAAGAAACTGCGTTTCACAGGCCTTTGTAAGAGATGTTGCCGGTAGGCTGTAAGAGCACTGTGCAGAGCGAGTTGTTTCTTAGCTTCCCAAAGAGCTGGAAGCAAGATGCTTTGGGGCCCAACTCGCCCTTTGGAAAGAAGCCTGCACGTTGTGCCTTTCACCTCTAGGTCAATGTAGCAAACGCACTGCAGAAGTTCTACTTCAGCCAGACCAGGCCTGCAAAGAAACTGCGTTTCACAGGCCTTTGTAAGAGATGTTCCCGGTAGGCTCTAAGAGCACTGTGCAGAGCGAGTTGTTTCTTAGCTTCCAAAAGAGCTGTAAGCAAGACGCATTGGGGCCCAACTCACCCTTTGGAAAGAAGCCTGCACGTTGTGCCTTTCCGCTCTAGGGCAATGTAGCACACGCAGAGCTGAAGTTCTACTTCAGCCAGATCAGGCCTGCAAGGAAACTGCCTTTCACATGCCTTTGTAAGTGATGTTCCGGTAGGCTGTAAGAGCACAGTGCAGAGCGAGTTGTTTCTTAGCTTCCCAAAGAGCTGGAAGCAAGATGCTTTGGGGCCCAACTCGCCCTTTGGAAAGAAGCCTGCACGTTGTGCCTTTCCGCTCTAGGTCAATGTAGCACACGCAGAGAAGAAGTTCTACTTCAGCCAGATCAGGCCTGCAAAGAAACTGCGTTTCACAGGCCTTTGTAAGAGATGTTCCCGGTAGGCTGTAAGAGCACTGAGCAGAGCGAGTTGTTTCTTAGCTTCCCAAAGAGCGGGAAGCAAGATGCTTTGGGGCCCAACTCGCCCTTTGGCAAGAAGCCTGCACGTTGTGCCTTTCAGCTCTAGGGCAATGTAGCAAACGCAAAGCAGAAGTTCTACTTCAGCCAGATCAGGCCTGCAAAGAAACTGTGTTTCACAGGCCTTTGTAAGCGATGTTCCAGGTAGGCTGTAAGAGCACTGTGCACAGCGAGTTGTTTCTTAGCTTCCCAAAGAGCTGGAAGCAAGATGCTTTGGGGCCCAACTCGCCATTTGGAAAGAAGACTGCACGTTGTGCCTTTCCGCTCTAGGGCAAAGTAGCACACGCAGAGCAGAAGTTCTACTTCAGCCAGATCAGGCCTGCAAACAAACTGCGTTTCACAGGCCATTGTAAGAGATGTTCCCGGTAGGCTGTAAGAGCACTGTGCAGAGCGAGTTGTTTCTTAGCTTCCCAAAGTGCTGGAAGCAAGATGCCTTGGGGCCCAATTTGCCCTTGGGAAAGAAGCCTGCACGTTGTGCCTTTCAGCTCTAGGGCCGTGTGGCACACCCAGAGCAGAAGTTCTACTTCACCCAGATCAGGCCTGCAAATAAACTGCGTTTCACAGGCATTTGTAAGAGATGTTCCCGGTAGGTTGTAAGAGCACTGTGCAGAGCGAGTTGTTTCGTAGCTTCCCAAACAACTGGAAGCAAGATGCTTTGGGGCCCAACTCGCCCTTTGGAAACAAGCCTGCACGTTGTGCCTTTCAGCTCTAGGTCAATGTAGCACACGCAGAACAGAAGTTTTACTTCAGCCAGATCAGGCCTGCAAAGAAACTGCGTTTCACAGGCCTTTGTAACAGATGTTCCCGGTAGGCTGTAAGAGCACTGTGCAGAGCGAGTTGTTTCTTAGCTTCCCAAAGAGCTGGAAGCAAGATGCTTTGTTGCCCAACTCGCCCTTTGGATAAAAGCCTGCACGTTGTGCCTTTCAGCTCTAGGGCAATGTAGCACACGCAGAGCAGAAGTTCTACTTCAGCCAGATCAGGCCTGCAAAGAAACTGCGTTTCACAGGCCTTTGGAAGAGATGTTCCCGGTAGGCTGTAAGAGCACTGTGCAGAGCGAGTTGTTTCTTAGCTTCCCAAAGAGCTGTAAGCAACTTGCATTGGGGACCATCTCGCCCTTTGGAAAGAAGCCTGCACGTTGTGCCTTTCCGCTCTAGGGCAATGTAGCACACCCAGAGCCGAAGTTCTACTTCAGCCAGATCAGGCCTGCAAGGAAACCACTTTTCACAGGCCTTTCTAAGTGATGTTCCCGGTAGGCTGTAAGAGCACATTGCAGAGCGAGTTGTTTCTTATCTTCCCAAAGAGCTGGTAGCAAGATGCTTTGGGGCCCAACTCGCCCTTTGGAAAGAACCCTGCACGTTGTTCCTTCAGCTCTAGGGCAGTGTAGCACACCCAGAGCAGAAGTTCTACCTCAGGCAGATCAGGCATGCAAAGAAACTGCGTTTCACAGGCCTTTGTAAGAGATGTTCCCGGTAGGCTGTAAGAGCATTGTGCAGAGCGAGTTGTTTCTTAGCTTCCCAAAGAGCTGGAAGGAAGATGCTTTGTGGCCCAACTCGCCTTTTGTAAAGAAGCCTGCACGTTGTGCCTTTCAGCTCTAGGGCAATGTAGCACACGCAGAGCAGAAGTTCTACTTCAGCCAGATCAGGCCTGCAAATAAACTGCGTTTCACATGCCTTTGTAAGAGATGTTCCCGGTAGGCTGTAAGAGCACTGTGCAGAGCGAGTTGTTTCTTAGCTTCCCAAAGAGCTGTAAGCAAGACGCATTGGGGCCCAACTCGCCCTTTGGAAAGAAGCCTGCACGTTGTGCCTTTCCGCTCTAGGGCAATGTAAAACACGCAGAGCTGAAGTTCTACTTCAGCCAGATCAGGCCTGCAATAAAACTGCCTTTCACATGCCTTTGTAAGTGATGTTCCCATAGGCTGTAAGAGCACAGTGCAGAGCGAGTTGTTTCTTAGCTTCCCAAAGAGCTGGAAGCAAGATGCTTTGGGGCCCAACTCGCCCTTTGGAAAGAAGCCTGCACGTTGTGCCTTTCCGCTCTAGGGCAATGTAGCACACGCAGAGAAGAAGTTCTACTTCAGCCAGATCAGGGCTGCAAAGAAACTGCGTTTCACAGGCCTTTGTAAGAGATGTTCCCGGTAGGCTGTAAGAGCACTGAGCAGAGCGAGTTGTTTCTTAGCTTCCCAAAGAGCGGGAAGCAAGATGCTTTGGGGCCGATCTCGCCCTTTGGCAAGAAGCCTGCACGTTGTGCCTTTCAGCTCTAGGGCAATGTAGCAAACGCAGAGCAGAAGTTCTACTTCAGCCAGATCAGGCCTGCAAAGAAACTGTGTTTCACAGACCTTTGTAAGCGATGTTCCAGGTAGGCTGTAAGAGCACTGTGCACAGCGAGTTGTTTCTTAGCTTCCCAAAGAGCTGGAAGCAAGATGCTTTGGGGCCCAACTCGCCATTTGGAAAGAAGACTGCACGTTGTGCCTTTCCGCTCTAGGGCAAAGTAGCACACGCAGAGCAGAAGTTCTACTTCAGCCAGATCAGGCCTGCAAAGAAACTGCGTTTCACAGGCCATTGTAAGAGATGTTCCCGGTAGGCTGTAAGAGCACTGTGCAGAGCGAGTTGTTTCTTAGCTTCCCAAAGAGCTGGAAGCAAGATTCATTGGGGCCCAACTCTCCCTTTGGAAAGAAGCCTGCACGTTGTGCCTTTCCGCTCTAGGGCAATGTAGCACACGCAGAGAAGAAGTTCTACTTCAGCCAGATCAGGCCTGCAAAGAAACTGCGTTTCACAGGCATTTGTAAGAGATGTTCCCGGTAGGCTGTAAGAGCACTGTGCAGAGCGAGTTGTTTCTTAGCTTCCCAAAGAGCTGGAAGCAAGATGCTTTGGGGCCCAACTCGCCCTTTGGAAAGAAGCCTGCACGTTGTGCCTTTCAGCTCTAGGGCCGTGTGGCACACCCAGAGCAGAAGTTCTACTTCACCCAGATCAGGCCTGCAAAGAAATTGCGTTTCACAGGCCTTTGTAAGAGATGTTCCCGGTAGGCTGTAAGAGCACTGTGCAGAGCGAGTTGTTTCGTAGCTTCCCAAAGAACGGGAAGCAAGATGCTTTGGGGCCCAACTTGCCCTTTGGAAAAATGCCTGCATGTTGTGCCTTTCAGCTCTAGGTCAATGTAGCACACGCAGAACAGAAGTTCTACTTCAGCCAGATCAGGCCTGCAAAGAAACTGCGTTTAACAGGGCTTTGTAAGAGATGTTCCCGGTAGGCTGTAAGAGCACTGTGCAGAGCGAGTTGTTTCATAGCTTCCCAAAGAGCTGGAAGCAAGATGCTTTGTTGCCCAACTCGCCCTTTGGATACAAGCCTGCACGTTGCGCCTTTCAGCTCTAGGGCAATGTAGCACACGCAGAGCAGAAGTTCTACTTCAGCCAGATCAGGCCTGCAAAGAAACTGCGTTTCACAGGCCTTTGTAAGAGATGTTCCCGGTAGGCTGTAAGAGCACTGTGCAGAGCGAGTTGTTTCTTAGCTTCCCAAAGAGCTGGTAGCAAGATGCTTTGGGGCCCAACTCGCCCTTTGGAAAGAAGCCTGCACGTTGTGCCTTTCACCTCTAGGGCAATGTAGCACACGCAGAGCAGAAGTTCTACTTCAGCCAGATCAGGCCTGCAAAGAAAATGCGTTTCACAGGCCTTTGTAACAGATGTTCCCGGTAGGCTGTAAGAGCACTGTGCAGAGCGAGTTGTTTCTTAGCTTCCCAAAGAGCTGGAAGCAAGATGCTTTGTTGCCCAACTCGCCCTTTGGATAAAAGCCTGCACGTTGTGCGTTTAAGCTCTAGGGCAATGTAGCACACGCAGAGCAGAAGTTCTACTTCAGCCAGATCAGGCCTGCAAAGAAACTGCGTTTCACAGGCCTTTGGAAGAGATGTTCCCGGTAGGCTGTAAGAGCACTGTGCAGAGCGAGTTGTTTCTTAGCTTCCCAAAGAGCTGTAAGCAACTTGCATTGGGGACCATCTCGCCCTTTGGAAAGAAGCCTGCACGTTGTGCCTTTCCGCTCTAGGGCATTGTAGCACACCCAGAGCCGAAGTTCTACTTCAGCCAGATCAGGCCTGCAAGGAAACCACTTTTCACAGGCCTTTGTAAGTGATGTTCCCGGTAGGCTGTAAGAGCACATTGCAGAGCGAGTTGTTTCTTAGCTTCCCAAAGAGCTGGTAGCAAGATGCTTTGGGGCCCAACTCGCCCTTTGGAAAGAACCCTGCACGTTGTTCCTTCAGCTCTAGGGCAGTGTAGCACACCCAGAGCAGAAGTTCTACCTCAGGCAGATCAGGCCTGCAAAGAAACTGCGTTTCACAGGCCTTTGTAAGAGATGTTCCCGGTAGGCTGTAAGAGCACTGTGCAGAGCGAGTTGTTTCTTAGCTTCCCAAAGAGCTGGAAGCAAGATGCTTTGGGGCCCAACTCGCCCTTTGGAAAGAAGCCTGCACGTTGTGCCTTTCAGCTCTAGTGCCGTGTAGCACACCCAGAGCAGAAGTTCTACTTCAGCCCGATCAGGCCTGCAAAGAAACTGCGTTTCACAGGCATTTGTAAGAGATGTTCCCGGTAGGCTGTAAGAGCACTGTGCAGAGCGAGTTGTGTCTTAGCTTCCCAAAGAGCTGGAAGCAAGATGCCTTGGGGCCCAATTTGCCCTTGGGAAAGAAGCCTGCACGTTGTGCCTTTCAGCTCTAGGGCCGTGTGGCACACCCAGAGCAGAAGTTCTACTTCACCCAGATCAGGCCTGCAAATAAACTGCGTTTCACAGGCATTTGTAAGAGAAGTTCCCGGTAGGTTGTAAGAGCACTGTGCAGAGCGAGTTGTTTCGTAGCTTCCCAAACAACTGGAAGCAAGATGCTTTGGGGCCCAACTCGCCCTTTGGAAACAAGCCTGCACGTTGTGCCTTTCAGCTCTAGGTCAATGTAGCACACGCAGAACAGAAGTTTTACTTCAGCCAGATCAGGCCTGCAAAGATACTGCGTTTCACAGGCCTTTGTAAGAGATGTTCCCGGTAGGCTGTAAGAGCACTGTGCAGAGCGAATTGTTTCTTAGCTTCCCAAAGAGCTGGAAGCAAGATGCTTTTTGGCCCAACTCGCCCTTTGGAAAGAAGCCTGCACATTGTGCCTTTCAGCTCTAGGACCGTGTAGCACACCCAGAGCAGAAGTTCTACTTCAGCCAGATCAGGCCTGCAAAGAAACTGCGTTTCACAGGCCTTTGTAAGATATGTTCCCGGTAGGCTTTAAGAGCACTGTGCAGAGCGAGTTGTTTCTTAGCTTCCCAAAGAGCTGGAAGCAAGATGCTTTGGGGCCCAACTCGCCCTTTGGAAAGAAGCCTGCACCTTGTGCCTTTCAGCTCTAGGGCAATGTAGCACACGCAGAGCAGAAGCTCAACTTCAGCCAGATCATTCCTGCAAAGAAACTGCGTTTCACAGGCCTTTGGAAGAGATGTTGCCGGTAGGCTGTAAGAGCACTGTGCAGAGCGAGTTGTTTCTTAGCTTCCCAAAGAGCTGGAAGCAAGATGCTTTGGGGCCCAACTCGCCCTTTGGAAAGAACCCTGCACGTTGTTCCTTCAGCTCTAGGGCAGTGTAGCACACCCAGAGAAGAAGTTCTACCTCAGGCAGATCAGGCCTGCAAAGAAACTGCGTTTCACAGGCCTTTGTAAGAGATGTTCCCGGTAGGCTGTAAGAGCACTGTGCAGAGCGAGTGGTTTCTTAGCTTCCCAAAGAGCTGGAAGCAAGATGCTTTGGGGCCCAACTCGCCCTTTGCAAAGAAGCCTGCACGTTGTGCCTTTCAGCTCTAGGCCAATGTAGCACACACAGAGCAGAAGTTCTACTTCAGCCAGATCAGGCCTGCAAAGAAACTGCGTTTCACAGGCCTTTGTAAGAGATGTTCCCGGTAGGCTGTAAGAGCACTGTGCAGAGCGAGTTGTTTCTTAGCTTCCGAAAGAGCTGGAAGCAAGATGCTTTGGGGCCAAACTCGCCCGTTGGAAAGAAGCCTGCACGTTGTGCCTTTCACCTCTAGGGCAATGTAGCACACGCAGAGCAGAAGTTCTACTTCAGCCAGATCAGGCCTGCAAAGAAAATGCGTTTCACAGGCCTTTGTAACAGATGTTCCTGGTAGGCTGGAAGAGCACTGTGCAGAGCGAGTTGTTTCTTAGCTTCCCAAAGAGCTGGAAGCAAGATGCATTGGGGCCCAACTCGCCCTTTGGAAAGAAGCCTGCACGTTGTGCCTTTCCGCTCTAGGGCAATGTAGCACACGCAGAGCAGAAGTTCTACTTCAGCCAGATCAGGCCTGCAAAGAAACTACGTTTCACAGGCCTTTGTAAGCGATGTTCCCGGTAGGCTGTAAGAGCACTGTGCAGAGCGAGTTGTTTCTTAGCTTCCCAAAGAGCTGGAAGCAAGATGCTTTGGGGCCCCACTCGCCCTTTGGAAAGAAGCCTACACGTTGTGCCTTTCAGCTCTAGGGCCGTGTGGCACACCCAGAGCAGAAGTTCTACTTCACCCAGATCAGGCCTGCAAAGAAACTGCGTTTCACAGGCCTTTGTAAGAGATGTTCCCGGTAGGCTGTAAAGGCACTGTGCAGAGCGAGTTGTTTCTTAGCTTCCCAAAGAGCTGGAAGCAAGATGCTTTGGGGCCCAACTCGCCCTTTGGAAAGAAGCCTGCACGTTGTGCCTTTCAGCTCTAGTGCCGTGTAGCACACCCAGAGCAGAAGTTCTACTTCAGCCCGATCAGGCCTGCAAAGAAACTGCGTTTCACAGGCATTTGTAAGAGATGTTCCCGGTAGGCTGTAAGAGCACTGTGCAGAGCGATTTGTTTCGTAGCTTCCAAACAACTGGAAGCAAGATGCTTTGGGGCCCAACTCGCCCTTTGGAAAAAAGCCTGCACTTTGTGCCTTTCAGCTCTAGGTCAATGTAGCACACGCAGAGCAGAAGTTCTACTTCAGCCAGATCAGGCCTGCAAAGAAACTGCGTTTCACAGGCCTTTGTAAGAGATGTTCCCGGTAGGCTGTAAGAGCACTGTGCAGAGCGAGTTGTTTCTTAGCTTCCCAAAGAGCTGGAAGCAAGATGCTTTGGGGCCCAACTCGCCCTTTGGATACAAGCCTGCACGTTGTGCCTTTCAGCTCTAGGGCAATGTAGCACACGCAGAGCAGAAGCTCTACTTCAGCCAAATCAGGCCTGCAAAGAAACTGCGTTTCACAGGCATTTGTAAGAGATGTTCCCGGTAGGCTGTAAGAGCACTGTGCAGCGCGATTTGTTTCGTAGCTTCCTAAGAACTGGAAGCAAGATGCTTTGGGGCCCAACTCGCCCTTTGGAAAGAAGCCTGCACATAGTGCCTTTCAGATCTAGGGCCGTGTAGCACACCCAGAGCAGAAGTTCTACTTCAGCCAGATCAGGCCTGCAAAGAAACTGCGTTTCACAGGCCTTTGGAAGAGATGTTCCCGGTAGGCTGTAAGAGCACTGTGCAGAGCGAGTTGTTTCTTAGCTTCCCAAAGAGCTGTAAGCAAGTTGCATTGGGGACCATCACGCCCTTTGGAAAGAAGCCTGCACATTGTGCCTTTCCGCTCTAGGGCAATGTAGCACACGCAGAGCAGAAGTTCTACTTCAGCCAGATCTGGCCTGCAAAGAAACTGCGTTTCACAGGCCTTTGTAAGTGATGTTCCCGGTAGGCTGTAAGAGCACTGTGCAGAGCGAGTTGTTTCTTAGCTTCCCAAAGAGCTGGAAGCAAGATGCTTTGGGGCCCAACTCGACCTTTGGAAAGAAGCCTGCACGTTGCGCCTTTCAGCTCTAGGGCAATGTAGCACACCCAGAGCAGAAGTTCTACTTCAGCCAGATCAGGCCTGCCAGGAAAATGCTTTTCACAGGCCTTTGTAAGTGATGTTCTGGTAGGCTGTAAGAGCATTGTGCAGAGCGAGTTGTTTCTTAGCTTCCCAAAGAGATGGTAGCAAGATGCTTTGGGGCACAACTAGCCCTTTGGAAAGAAGCCTGCACGTTGTGACTTTCAGCTCTAGGGCCGTGTGGCACACCCAGAGCAGAAGTTCTACTTCGCCCAGATCAGGCCTGCAAAGAAACTGCGTTTCACAGGCATTTGTAAGAGATGTTCCCGGTAGGTTGTAAGAGCACTGTGCAGAGCGATTTGTTTCGTAGCTTCCCAAAGAACTGGATGCAAGATGCTTTGGGGCCCAACTCGCCGTTTGGAAACAAGCCTGCACGTTGTGCCTTTCAGCTCTAGGTCAATGTAGCACACGCAGAACAGAAGTTCTACTTCAGGCAGATCAGGTCTGCAAAGAAACTGCGTTTCACAGGCCTTTGTAAGAGATGGTCCCCTTAGTCTGTAAGAGCGCTGTGCAGAGCGAGTTGTTTCTTAGCTTCCCAAAGAGCTGGAAGCAAGATGCTTTTTGGCCCAACTCGCCCTTTGGAAAAAAGCCTGCACATTGTGCCTTTCAGCTCTAGGGCCGTGTACCACACCCAGAGCAGAAGTTCTACTTCAGCCAGATCAGGCCTGCAAAGAAACAGCGTTTCACAGGCCTTTGGAAGAGATGTTCCTGGTAGACTGTAAGAGCACTGTGCAGAGCGAGTTGTTTCTTAGCTTCCCAAAGAGCTGGAAGCAAGATGCTTTGTTGCCCAACTCGCCCTTTGGATACAAGCCTGCACGTTGTGCCTTTCAGCTCTAGGGCAATGTAGCACACGCAGAGCAGAAGCTCTACTTCAGCCAAATCAGGCCTGCAAAGAAACTGCGTTTCACAGGCATTTGTAAGAGATGTTCCCGGTAGGCTGTAAGAGCACTGTGCAGCGCGATTTGTTTCGTAGCTTCCTAAGAACAGGAAGCAAGATGCTTTGGGGCCCAACTCGCCCTTTGGAAAAAAGCCTGCACGTTGTGCCTTTCAGCTCTAGGTCAATGTAGCACACGCAGAGCAGAAGTTCAACTTCAGCCAGATCATTCCTGCAAAGAAACTGCGTTTCACAGGCCTTTGGAAGAGATGTTCCCGGTAGGCTGTAAGAGCACTGTGCAGAGCGAGTTGTTTCTTAGCTTCCCAAAGAGCTGGAAGCAAGATGCTTTGGGGCCCAACTCGCCCTTTGGAAAGAACCCTGCACGTTGTTCCTTCAGCTCTAGGGCAGTGTAGCACACCCAGAGCAGAAGTTCTACCTCAGGCAGATCAGGCCTGCAAAGAAACTGCGTTTCACAGGCCTTTGTAAGAGATGTTCCCGGTAGGCTGTAAGAGCACTGTGCAGAGCGAGTTGTTTCTTAGCTTCCCAAAGAGCTGGAAGCAAGATGCTTTGTTGCCCAACTCGCCCTTTGGATACAAGCCTGCACGTTGTGCCTTTCAGCTCCAGGGCAATGTAGCACACGCAGAGCAGAAGTTCTACTTCAGCCAGATCAGGCCTGCAAAGAAACTGCGTTTCACAGGCCTTTGTAAGAGATGTTCCCGGTAGGCTGTAAGAGCACTGTGCAGAGCGAGTTGTTTCGTAGCTTCCCAAAGAACTGGAAGCAAGATGCTTTGGGGCCCAACTCGCCCTTTGGAAAAATGCCTGAATGTTGTGCCTTTCAGCTCTAGGTCAATGTAGCACACGCAGAACAGAAGTTCTACTTCAGCCAGATCAGGCCTGCAAAGAAACTGCGTTTAACAGGGCTTTGTAAGAGATGTTCCCGGTAGGCTGTAAGAGCACTGTGCAGAGCGAGTTGTTTCTTAGCTTCCGAAAGAGCTGGAAGCAATATGCTTTGGGGCCCAACTCGCCCGTTGGAAAGAAGCCTGCACGTTGTGCCTTTCACCTCTAGGGCAATGTAGCACACGCAGAGCAGAAGTTCTACTTCAGCCAGATCAGGCCTGCAAAGAAACTGCGTTTCACAGGCCTTTGTAAGAGATGTTCCCAGTAGGCTGTAAGAGCAGTGTGCAGAGCGAGTTGTTTCTTAGCTTCCCAAAGAGCTGGAAGCAAGATGCTTTGGGGCCCAACTCGCCCTTTGGAAAGAAGACTGCACGTTGTGCCTTTCAGCTCTAGGGCAATGTGGCACACCCAGAGCAGAAGTTCTACTTCAGCCAAATCAGGCCTGCAAGGAAACTGCTTTTCACAGGCCTTTGTAAGTGATGTTCTGGTAGGCTGTAAGAGCACTGTGCACAGCGAGTTGTTTCTTAGCTTCCCAAAAAGCTGGTAGCAAGATGCTTTGGGGCCCAACTCGCCCTTTGGAAAGAACCCTGCACGTTGTGCCTTTCAGCTCTAGGGCCGTGTAGCACACCCAGAGCAGAAGTTCTACTTCAGCCAGACCAGGCCTGCAAAGAAACTGCGTTTCACAGGCCTTTGTAAGAGATGTTCCTGGTAGGCTGTAAAAGCACTGTGCAGAGCGAGTTGTTTCGTAGCTTCCCAAAGAACTGGAAGCAAGATGCTTTGGGGCCCAACTCGCCCTTTGGAAAGAAGCCTGCACGTTGTGCCTTTCAGCTCTAGGGCAATGTAGCACACCCAGAGAAGAAGTTCTACTTCAGCCAGATCAGGCCTGCAAAGAAACTGCGTTTCACAGGCCTTTGTAAGAGATGTTCCCCGTAGGCTGTAAGAGCACTGTGCAGAGCGAGCTGTTTCTTAGAGTCCCAAAGAGCTGGAAGCAAGATGCTTTTTGGCCAAACTCGCCCTTTGGAAAGGAGCCTGCACATTGTGCCTTTCAGCTCTAGGGCGGTGTAGCACACCCAGAGCAGAAGTTCTACTTCAGCCAGATCAGGCCTGCAAAGAAACTTCGTTTCACAGGCCTTTGTAAGAGATGTTCCCGGTAGGCTGTAAGAGCACTGTGCAGAGCGAGTTGTTTCTTAGCTTCCCAAAGAGCTGGAAGCAAGATGCTTTGGGGCCCAACTCGCCCTTTGGAAAGAAGCCTGCACGTTGTGCCTTTCAGTTCTAGGTCAATGTAGCACACGCAGAGCAGAAGTTCTGCTTCAGCCAGATCAGGCCTGCCAAGAAACTGCGTTTCACAGGCCTTTGTAAGAGATGTTCCCGGTAGGCTGTAAGAGCACTGTGCAGAGCGAGTTGTTTCTTAGCTTCCCAAAGAGCTGGAAGCAAGATGCTTTGGGGCCGAACTCGCCCTTTGGAAAGAAGCCTGCACGTTGTGCCTCTCCGCTCTAGGGCAATGTAGCACACGCAGAGCAGAAGTTCTACTTCAGCCAGATCAGGCCTGCAAAGAAACTGCGTTTCACAGGCCTTTGTAAGAGATGTTCCCCGTAGGCTGTAAGACCACTGTGCACAGCGACTTGTTTCTTAGCTTCAAAAAAGCTGGAAGCAAGATGCTTTGGGGCCCAAATCGCCCTTTGGAAAGAAGCCTGCACGTTGTGCCTTTCCGCTCTAGGGCAATGTAGCACACGCAGAGCAGAAGTTCTACTTCAGCCAGATCAGGCCTGCAAAGAAACTGCGTTTCACAGGCCTTTGTAAGAGATGTTCCCGGTAGGCTCTAAGAGCACTGTGCACAGCGAGTTGTTTCTTAGCTTCCCAAAGAGCTGGAAGCAAGATGCATTGGGGCCGAACTCGCCCTTTGGAAAGAAGCCTGCACGTTGTGCCTTTCCGCTCTAGGGCAATGTAGCACACGCAGAGCAGAAGTTCTACTTCAGCCAGATCAGGCCTGCAAAGAAACTGCGTTTCACAGGCCTTTGTAAGAGATGTTCCTGGTAGGCTGTAAAAGCACTGTGCAGAGCGAGTTGTTTCGTAGCTTCCCAAAGAACTGGAAGCAAGATGCTTTGGGGCCCAACTCGCCCTTTGGAAAGAAGCCTGCACGTTGTGCCTTTCAGCTCTAGGGCAATGTAGCACACCCAGAGAAGAAGTTCTACTTCAGCCAGATCAGGCCTGCAAAGAAACTGCGTTTCACAGGCCTTTGTAAGAGATGTTCCCCGTAGGCTGTAAGAGCACTGTGCAGAGCGAGCTGTTTCTTAGAGTCCCAAAGAGCTGGAAGCAAGATGCTTTTTGGCCAAACTCGCCCTTTGGAAAGGAGCCTGCACATTGTGCCTTTCAGCTCTAGGGCGGTGTAGCACACCCAGAGCAGAAGTTCTACTTCAGCCAGATCAGGCCTGCAAAGAAACTTCGTTTCACAGGCCTTTGTAAGAGATGTTCCCGGTAGGCTGTAAGAGCACTGTGCAGAGCGAGTTGTTTCTTAGCTTCCCAAAGAGCTGGAAGCAAGATGCTTTGGGGCCCAACTCGCCCTTTGGAAAGAAGCCTGCACGTTGTGCCTTTCAGTTCTAGGTCAATGTAGCACACGCAGAGCAGAAGTTCTGCTTCAGCCAGATCAGGCCTGCCAAGAAACTGCGTTTCACAGGCCTTTGTAAGAGATGTTCCCGGTAGGCTGTAAGAGCACTGTGCAGAGCGAGTTGTTTCTTAGCTTCCCAAAGAGCTGGAAGCAAGATGCTTTGGGGCCGAACTCGCCCTTTGGAAAGAAGCCTGCACGTTGTGCCTCTCCGCTCTAGGGCAATGTAGCACACGCAGAGCAGAAGTTCTACTTCAGCCAGATCAGGCCTGCAAAGAAACTGCGTTTCACAGGCCTTTGTAAGAGATGTTCCCCGTAGGCTGTAAGACCACTGTGCACAGCGACTTGTTTCTTAGCTTCAAAAAAGCTGGAAGCAAGATGCTTTGGGGCCCAAATCGCCCTTTGGAAAGAAGCCTGCACGTTGTGCCTTTCCGCTCTAGGGCAATGTAGCACACGCAGAGCAGAAGTTCTACTTCAGCCAGATCAGGCCTGCAAAGAAACTGCGTTTCACAGGCCTTTGTAAGAGATGTTCCCGGTAGGCTCTAAGAGCACTGTGCACAGCGAGTTGTTTCTTAGCTTCCCAAAGAGCTGGAAGCAAGATGCATTGGGGCCGAACTCGCCCTTTGGAAAGAAGCCTGCACGTTGTGCCTTTCCGCTCTAGGGCAATGTAGCACACGCAGAGCAGAAGTTCTACTTCAGCCAGATCAGGCCTGCAAAGAAACTGCGTTTCACAGGCCTTTGTAAGAGATGTTCCCGGTAGGCTGTAAGAGCACTGTGCAGAACGAGTTGTTTCTTACCTTCCCAAAGAGCTGGAAGCAAGATGCTTTGGGGCCCAACTCGCCCTTTGGAAAGAAGCCTGCACGTTGTGCCTTTCCGCTCTAGGGCAATGTAGCACACCCAGAGCAGAAGTTCTACTTCAGCCAGATCAGGCCGGCAAGGAAACTGCTTTTCACAGGCCTTTGTAAGTGATGTTCTGGTAGGCTGTAAGAGCACTGTGCAGAGCGAGTTGTTTCTTAGCTTCCAAAGAGCTGGTAGCAAGATGCTTTGGGGCCCAACTCGCCCTTTGGAAAGAACCCTGCACGTTGTGCCTTTCAGCTCTAGGGCAGTGTAGCACACCCAGAGCAGAAGTTCTACTTCAGCCAGATAAGGCCTGCAAAGAAACTGCGTTTCACAGGCCTTTGTAAGAGATGTTCCCGGTAGGCTGTAAGAGCACTGTGCAGAGCGAGTTGTGTCTTAGCTTCCCAAAGAGCTGGAAGCAAGATGCTTTGGGGCCCAACTCGCCCTTTGGAAAGAAGCCTGCACGTTGTGCCTTTCAGCTCTAGGGCCGTGTAGCACACCCAGAGCAGAAGTTCTACTTCAGCCAGATCAGGCCTGCAAAGAAACTGCGTTTCACAGGCATTTGTAAGAGATGTTCCCGGTAGGCTGTAAGAGCACTGTGCAGAGCGAGTTGTTTCGTAGCTTCGCAAAGAACTGGAAGCAAGATGCTTTGGGGCCCAACTCGCCCTTTGGAAACAAGCCTGCACGTTGTGCCTTTCAGCTCTAGGTCAATGTAGCACACGCACAGCAGAAGTTCTACTTCAGCCAGATCAGGCCTTCAAAGAATCTGCGTTTCACAGGCCTTTTTAAGAGATGTTCCCGTAGGCTGTAAGAGCACTGTGCAGAGCGAGTTGTTTCTTAGCTTCCCAAAGAGCTGGAAGCAAGATGCTTTTTGGCCAAACTCGCCCTTTGGAAAGAAGCCTGCACATTGTGCCTTTCAGCTCTAGGGCGGTGTAGCACACCCAGAGCAGAAGTGCTACTTCAGCCAGATCAGGCCTGCAAAGAAACTGCGTTTCACAGGCCTTTGTAAGAGATGTTCCCGGGAGGCTGTAAGAGCACTGCGCAGAGCGAGTTGTTTCTTAGCTTCCAAAAAAGCTGGAAGCAAGATGCTTTGGGGCCCAACTCGCCCTTTGGAAAGAAGCCTGCACGTTGTGCCTTTCCGCTCTAGGGCAATGTAGCACACGCAGAGCAGAAGCTCTACTTCAGCCAAATCAGGCCTGCAAAGAAACTGCGTTTCACAGGCATTTGTAAGAGATGTTCCCGGTAGGCTGTAAGAGCACTGTGCAGCGCGATTTGTTTCGTAGCTTCCTAAGAACAGGAAGCAAGATGCTTTGGGGCCCAACTCGCCCTTTGGAAAAAAGCCTGCACGTTGTGCCTTTCAGCTCTAGGTCAATGTAGCACACGCAGAGCAGAAGTTCAACTTCAGCCAGATCATTCCTGCAAAGAAACTGCGTTTCACAGGCCTTTGGAAGAGATGTTCCCGGTAGGCTGTAAGAGCACTGTGCAGAGCGAGTTGTTTCTTAGCTTCCCAAAGAGCTGGAAGCAAGATGCTTTGGGGCCCAACTCGCCCTTTGGAAAGAACCCTGCACGTTGTTCCTTCAGCTCTAGGGCAGTGTAGCACACCCAGAGCAGAAGTTCTACCTCAGGCAGATCAGGCCTGCAAAGAAACTGCGTTTCACAGGCCTTTGTAAGAGATGTTCCCGGTAGGCTGTAAGAGCACTGTGCAGAGCGAGTTGTTTCTTAGCTTCCCAAAGAGCTGGAAGCAAGATGCTTTGTTGCCCAACTCGCCCTTTGGATACAAGCCTGCACGTTGTGCCTTTCAGCTCCAGGGCAATGTAGCACACGCAGAGCAGAAGTTCTACTTCAGCCAGATCAGGCCTGCAAAGAAACTGCGTTTCACAGGCCTTTGTAAGAGATGTTCCCGGTAGGCTGTAAGAGCACTGTGCAGAGCGAGTTGTTTCGTAGCTTCCCAAAGAACTGGAAGCAAGATGCTTTGGGGCCCAACTCGCCCTTTGGAAAAATGCCTGAATGTTGTGCCTTTCAGCTCTAGGTCAATGTAGCACACGCAGAACAGAAGTTCTACTTCAGCCAGATCAGGCCTGCAAAGAAACTGCGTTTAACAGGGCTTTGTAAGAGATGTTCCCGGTAGGCTGTAAGAGCACTGTGCAGAGCGAGTTGTTTCTTAGCTTCCGAAAGAGCTGGAAGCAATATGCTTTGGGGCCCAACTCGCCCGTTGGAAAGAAGCCTGCACGTTGTGCCTTTCACCTCTAGGGCAATGTAGCACACGCAGAGCAGAAGTTCTACTTCAGCCAGATCAGGCCTGCAAAGAAACTGCGTTTCACAGGCCTTTGTAAGAGATGTTCCCAGTAGGCTGTAAGAGCAGTGTGCAGAGCGAGTTGTTTCTTAGCTTCCCAAAGAGCTGGAAGCAAGATGCTTTGGGGCCCAACTCGCCCTTTGGAAAGAAGACTGCACGTTGTGCCTTTCAGCTCTAGGGCAATGTGGCACACCCAGAGCAGAAGTTCTACTTCAGCCAAATCAGGCCTGCAAGGAAACTGCTTTTCACAGGCCTTTGTAAGTGATGTTCTGGTAGGCTGTAAGAGCACTGTGCACAGCGAGTTGTTTCTTAGCTTCCCAAAAAGCTGGTAGCAAGATGCTTTGGGGCCCAACTCGCCCTTTGGAAAGAACCCTGCACGTTGTGCCTTTCAGCTCTAGGGCCGTGTAGCACACCCAGAGCAGAAGTTCTACTTCAGCCAGACCAGGCCTGCAAAGAAACTGCGTTTCACAGGCCTTTGTAAGAGATGTTCCTGGTAGGCTGTAAAAGCACTGTGCAGAGCGAGTTGTTTCGTAGCTTCCCAAAGAACTGGAAGCAAGATGCTTTGGGGCCCAACTCGCCCTTTGGAAAGAAGCCTGCACGTTGTGCCTTTCAGCTCTAGGGCAATGTAGCACACCCAGAGAAGAAGTTCTACTTCAGCCAGATCAGGCCTGCAAAGAAACTGCGTTTCACAGGCCTTTGTAAGAGATGTTCCCCGTAGGCTGTAAGAGCACTGTGCAGAGCGAGCTGTTTCTTAGAGTCCCAAAGAGCTGGAAGCAAGATGCTTTTTGGCCAAACTCGCCCTTTGGAAAGGAGCCTGCACATTGTGCCTTTCAGCTCTAGGGCGGTGTAGCACACCCAGAGCAGAAGTTCTACTTCAGCCAGATCAGGCCTGCAAAGAAACTTCGTTTCACAGGCCTTTGTAAGAGATGTTCCCGGTAGGCTGTAAGAGCACTGTGCAGAGCGAGTTGTTTCTTAGCTTCCCAAAGAGCTGGAAGCAAGATGCTTTGGGGCCCAACTCGCCCTTTGGAAAGAAGCCTGCACGTTGTGCCTTTCAGTTCTAGGTCAATGTAGCACACGCAGAGCAGAAGTTCTGCTTCAGCCAGATCAGGCCTGCCAAGAAACTGCGTTTCACAGGCCTTTGTAAGAGATGTTCCCGGTAGGCTGTAAGAGCACTGTGCAGAGCGAGTTGTTTCTTAGCTTCCCAAAGAGCTGGAAGCAAGATGCTTTGGGGCCGAACTCGCCCTTTGGAAAGAAGCCTGCACGTTGTGCCTCTCCGCTCTAGGGCAATGTAGCACACGCAGAGCAGAAGTTCTACTTCAGCCAGATCAGGCCTGCAAAGAAACTGCGTTTCACAGGCCTTTGTAAGAGATGTTCCCCGTAGGCTGTAAGACCACTGTGCACAGCGACTTGTTTCTTAGCTTCAAAAAAGCTGGAAGCAAGATGCTTTGGGGCCCAAATCGCCCTTTGGAAAGAAGCCTGCACGTTGTGCCTTTCCGCTCTAGGGCAATGTAGCACACGCAGAGCAGAAGTTCTACTTCAGCCAGATCAGGCCTGCAAAGAAACTGCGTTTCACAGGCCTTTGTAAGAGATGTTCCCGGTAGGCTCTAAGAGCACTGTGCACAGCGAGTTGTTTCTTAGCTTCCCAAAGAGCTGGAAGCAAGATGCATTGGGGCCGAACTCGCCCTTTGGAAAGAAGCCTGCACGTTGTGCCTTTCCGCTCTAGGGCAATGTAGCACACGCAGAGCAGAAGTTCTACTTCAGCCAGATCAGGCCTGCAAAGAAACTGCGTTTCACAGGCCTTTGTAAGAGATGTTCCCGGTAGGCTGTAAGAGCACTGTGCAGAACGAGTTGTTTCTTACCTTCCCAAAGAGCTGGAAGCAAGATGCTTTGGGGCCCAACTCGCCCTTTGGAAAGAAGCCTGCACGTTGTGCCTTTCCGCTCTAGGGCAATGTAGCACACCCAGAGCAGAAGTTCTACTTCAGCCAGATCAGGCCGGCAAGGAAACTGCTTTTCACAGGCCTTTGTAAGTGATGTTCTGGTAGGCTGTAAGAGCACTGTGCAGAGCGAGTTGTTTCTTAGCTTCCAAAGAGCTGGTAGCAAGATGCTTTGGGGCCCAACTCGCCCTTTGGAAAGAACCCTGCACGTTGTGCCTTTCAGCTCTAGGGCAGTGTAGCACACCCAGAGCAGAAGTTCTACTTCAGCCAGATAAGGCCTGCAAAGAAACTGCGTTTCACAGGCCTTTGTAAGAGATGTTCCCGGTAGGCTGTAAGAGCACTGTGCAGAGCGAGTTGTGTCTTAGCTTCCCAAAGAGCTGGAAGCAAGATGCTTTGGGGCCCAACTCGCCCTTTGGAAAGAAGCCTGCACGTTGTGCCTTTCAGCTCTAGGGCCGTGTAGCACACCCAGAGCAGAAGTTCTACTTCAGCCAGATCAGGCCTGCAAAGAAACTGCGTTTCACAGGCATTTGTAAGAGATGTTCCCGGTAGGCTGTAAGAGCACTGTGCAGAGCGAGTTGTTTCGTAGCTTCGCAAAGAACTGGAAGCAAGATGCTTTGGGGCCCAACTCGCCCTTTGGAAACAAGCCTGCACGTTGTGCCTTTCAGCTCTAGGTCAATGTAGCACACGCACAGCAGAAGTTCTACTTCAGCCAGATCAGGCCTTCAAAGAATCTGCGTTTCACAGGCCTTTTTAAGAGATGTTCCCGTAGGCTGTAAGAGCACTGTGCAGAGCGAGTTGTTTCTTAGCTTCCCAAAGAGCTGGAAGCAAGATGCTTTTTGGCCAAACTCGCCCTTTGGAAAGAAGCCTGCACATTGTGCCTTTCAGCTCTAGGGCGGTGTAGCACACCCAGAGCAGAAGTGCTACTTCAGCCAGATCAGGCCTGCAAAGAAACTGCGTTTCACAGGCCTTTGTAAGAGATGTTCCCGGGAGGCTGTAAGAGCACTGCGCAGAGCGAGTTGTTTCTTAGCTTCCAAAAAAGCTGGAAGCAAGATGCTTTGGGGCCCAACTCGCCCTTTGGAAAGAAGCCTGCACGTTGTGCCTTTCCGCTCTAGGGCAATGTAGCACACGCAGAGCAGAAGTTCTACTTCAGCCAGATCAGGCCTGCAAAGAAACTGCGTTTCACAGGCCGTTGTAAGAGATGTTCCCGGTAGGCTGTAAGAGCACTGTGCAGAGCGATTTGTTTCTTAGCTTCCCAAAGAGCTGTAAGCAAGTTGCATTGGGGACCAACTCGCCCTTTGTAAAGAAGCCTGCACGTTGTACCTTTCCGCTCTAGGGCAATGTAGCACACCCAGAGCCGAAGATCTACTTGAGCCAGATCAGGCCTGCAAGGAAAACACTTTTCACAGGCCTTTGTAAGTGATGTTCCCGGTAGGCTGTAAGAGCACTGTGCAGAGCGAGTTGCTTCTTAGCTTCCCAAAGAGCTGGTAGCAAGATGCTTTGGGGCCCAACTCGCCCTTTGGAAAGAAGCCTGCACGTTGTGCCTTTCAGCTCTAGGGCAGTGTAGCACACCCAGAGCAGAAGTTCTACTTCAGCCAGATCAGGCCTGCAAAGAAACTGCGTTTCACAGGCATTTGTAAGAGATGTTCCCGGTAGGCTGTAAGAGCACTGTGCAGAGCGATTTGCTTCGTAGCTTCCAAAGAACTGGAAGCAAGATGCTTTGGGGCCCAACTCGCCCTTTGGAAAAAAGACTGCACGTTGTGCCTTTCAGCTCTAGGTCAAGGTAGCACACGCAGAGCAGAAGTTCTACTTCAGCCAGATCAGGCCTGCAAAGAAACTGCGTTTCGCAGGCCTTTGGAAGAGATGTTCCCGGTAGGCTGTAAGAGCACTGTGCAGAGCGACTTGTTTCTTAGCTTCCCAAAGAGCTGGAAGCAAGATGCTTTGGGGCCCAACTCTCCCTTTGGAAAGAAGCCTGCAGGTTGTGCCTTTCAGCTCTAGGGCCGTGTAGCACACCCAGAGCAGAAGTTCTACTTCAGCCAGACCAGGCCTGCAAAGAAACTGCGTTTCACAGGCCTTTGTAAGAGATGTTCCTGGTAGGCTGTAAAAGCACTGTGCAGAGCGAGTTGTTTCGTAGCTTCCCAAAGAACTGGAAGCAAGATGCTTTGGGGCCCAACTCGCCCTTTGGAAAGAAGCCTGCCCGTTGTGCCTTTCAGCTCTAGGGCAATGTAGCACACCCAGAGAAGAAGTTCTACTTCAGCCAGATCAGGCCTGCAAAGAAACTGCGTTTCACAGGCCTTTGTAAGAGATGTTCCCCGTAGGCTGTAAGAGCACTGTGCAGAGCGAGCTGTTTCTTAGAGTCCCAAAGAGCTGGAAGCAAGATGCTTTTTGGCCAAACTCGCCCTTTGGAAAGGAGCCTGCACATTGTGCCTTTCAGCTCTAGGGCAATGTAGCACACGCAGAGCAGAAGATCTACTTCAGCCAGATCAGGCCTGCAAAGAAACTGCGTTTCACAGGCCTTTGTAAGAGATGTTCCCCGTAGGCTGTAAGACCACTGTGCACAGCGACTTGTTTCTTAGCTTCAAAAAAGCTTGAAGCAAGATGCTTTGGGGCCCAACTCGCCCTTTGGAAAGAAGCCTGCACGTTGTGCCTTTCCGCTCTAGGGCAATGTAGCACACGCAGAGCAGAAGTTCTACTTCAGCCAGATCAGGCCTGCAAAGAAACTGCGTTTCACAGGCCTTTGTAAGAGATGTTCCCGGTAGGCTGTAAGAGCACTGTGCAGAGCGAGTTGTTTCTTAGCTTCCCAAAGAGCTGGAAGCAAGATGCATTGGGGCCGAACTCGCCCTTTGGAAAGAAGCCTGCACGTTGTGCCTTTCCGCTCTAGGGCAATGTAGCACACGCAGAGCAGAAGTTCTACTTCAGCCAGATCAGGCCTGCAAAGAAACTGCGTTTCACAGGCCTTTGTAAGAGATGTTCCCGGTAGGCTGTAAGAGCACTGTGCAGAACGAGTTGTTTCTTACCTTCCCAAAGAGCTGGAAGCAAGATGCTTTGGGGCCCAACTCGCCCTTTGGAAAGAAGCCTGCACGTTGTGCCTTTCCGCTCTAGGGCAATGTAGCACACCCAGAGCAGAAGTTCTACTTCAGCCAGATCAGGCCGGCAAGGAAACTGCTTTTCACAGGCCTTTGTAAGTGATGTTCTGGTAGGCTGTAAGAGCACTGTGCAGAGCGAGTTGTTTCTTAGCTTCCAAAGAGCTGGTAGCAAGATGCTTTGGGGCCCAACTCGCCCTTTGGAAAGAACCCTGCACGTTGTGCCTTTCAGCTCTAGGGCAGTGTAGCACACCCAGAGCAGAAGTTCTACTTCAGCCAGATAAGGCCTGCAAAGAAACTGCGTTTCACAGGCCTTTGTAAGAGATGTTCCCGGTAGGCTGTAAGAGCACTGTGCAGAGCGAGTTGTGTCTTAGCTTCCCAAAGAGCTGGAAGCAAGATGCTTTGGGGCCCAACTCGCCCTTTGGAAAGAAGCCTGCACGTTGTGCCTTTCAGCTCTAGGGCCGTGTAGCACACCCAGAGCAGAAGTTCTACTTCAGCCAGATCAGGCCTGCAAAGAAACTGCGTTTCACAGGCATTTGTAAGAGATGTTCCCGGTAGGCTGTAAGAGCACTGTGCAGAGCGAGTTGTTTCGTAGCTTCGCAAAGAACTGGAAGCAAGATGCTTTGGGGCCCAACTCGCCCTTTGGAAACAAGCCTGCACGTTGTGCCTTTCAGCTCTAGGTCAATGTAGCACACGCACAGCAGAAGTTCTACTTCAGCCAGATCAGGCCTTCAAAGAATCTGCGTTTCACAGGCCTTTTTAAGAGATGTTCCCGTAGGCTGTAAGAGCACTGTGCAGAGCGAGTTGTTTCTTAGCTTCCCAAAGAGCTGGAAGCAAGATGCTTTTTGGCCAAACTCGCCCTTTGGAAAGAAGCCTGCACATTGTGCCTTTCAGCTCTAGGGCGGTGTAGCACACCCAGAGCAGAAGTGCTACTTCAGCCAGATCAGGCCTGCAAAGAAACTGCGTTTCACAGGCCTTTGTAAGAGATGTTCCCGGGAGGCTGTAAGAGCACTGCGCAGAGCGAGTTGTTTCTTAGCTTCCAAAAAAGCTGGAAGCAAGATGCTTTGGGGCCCAACTCGCCCTTTGGAAAGAAGCCTGCACGTTGTGCCTTTCCGCTCTAGGGCAATGTAGCACACGCAGAGCAGAAGTTCTACTTCAGCCAGATCAGGCCTGCAAAGAAACTGCGTTTCACAGGCCGTTGTAAGAGATGTTCCCGGTAGGCTGTAAGAGCACTGTGCAGAGCGATTTGTTTCTTAGCTTCCCAAAGAGCTGTAAGCAAGTTGCATTGGGGACCAACTCGCCCTTTGTAAAGAAGCCTGCACGTTGTACCTTTCCGCTCTAGGGCAATGTAGCACACCCAGAGCCGAAGATCTACTTGAGCCAGATCAGGCCTGCAAGGAAACCACTTTTCACAGGCCTTTGTAAGTGATGTTCCCGGTAGGCTGTAAGAGCACTTTGCAGAGCGAGTTGCTTCTTAGCTTCCCAAAGAGCTGGTAGCAAGATGCTTTGGGGCCCAACTCGCCCTTTGGAAAGAAGCCTGCACGTTGTGCCTTTCAGCTCTAGGGCAGTGTAGCACACCCAGAGCAGAAGTTCTACTTCAGCCAGATCAGGCCTGCAAAGAAACTGCGTTTCACAGGCATTTGTAAGAGATGTTCCCGGTAGGCTGTAAGAGCACTGTGCAGAGCGATTTGCTTCGTAGCTTCCAAAGAACTGGAAGCAAGATGCTTTGGGGCCCAACTCGCCCTTTGGAAAAAAGACTGCACGTTGTGCCTTTCAGCTCTAGGTCAAGGTAGCACACGCAGAGCAGAAGTTCTACTTCAGCCAGATCAGGCCTGCAAAGAAACTGCGTTTCGCAGGCCTTTGGAAGAGATGTTCCCGGTAGGCTGTAAGAGCACTGTGCAGAGCGAGTTGTTTCTTAGCTTCCCAAAGAGCTGGAAGCAAGATGCTTTGGGGCCCAACTCTCCCTTTGGAAAGAAGCCTGCAGGTTGTGCCTTTCAGCTCTAGGGCCGTGTAGCACACGCAGAGCAGAAGTTCTACTTCAGCCAGATCAGGCCTGCAAAGAAACTGCGTTTCGCAGGCCTTTGGAAGAGATGTTCCCGGTAGGCTGTAAGAGCACTGCGCAGAGCGGGTTGTTTCGTAGCTTCCCAAAGAACTGGAAGCAAGATGCTTTGGGGCCCAACTCGCCCTTTGGAAACAAGCCTGCACGTTGTGCCTTTCAGCTCTATGTCAATGTAGCACACGCAGGGCAAAAGTTCTACTTCAGCCAGATCAGGCCTTCAAAGAATCTGCGTTTCACACGCCTTTGTAAGAGATGTTCCCGGTAGGCTGTAAGAGCACTGTGCAGAGCGAGTTGTTTCTTAGAATCCCAAAGAGCTGGAAGCAAGATGCTTTGGGGCCCAACTCGCCCTTTGGAAAGAAGCCTGCACGTTGTGCCTTTCACCCCTAGGTCAATGTAGCACACGCAGAGCAGAAGTTCTGCTTCAGCCAGATCAGGCCTGCAAAGAAACTGCGTTTCACAGGCCTTTGTAAGAGATGTTCCCGGGAGGCTGTAAGAGCACTGCGCAGAGCGAGTTGTTTCTTAGCTTCCAAAAAAGCTGGAAGCAAGATGCTTTGGGGCCCAACTCGCCCTTTGGAAAGAAGCCTGCACGTTGTGCCTTTCCGCTCTAGGGCAATGTAGCACACGCAGAGCAGAAGTTCTACTTCAGCCAGATCAGGCCTGCAAAGAAACTGCGTTTCACAGGCCGGTGTAAGAGATGTTCCCGGTAGGCTGTAAGAGCACTGTGCAGAGCGATTTGTTTCTTAGCTTCCCAAAGAGCTGTAAGCAAGTTGCATTGGGGACCAACTCGCCCTTTGGAAAGAAGCCTGCACGTTGTGCCTTTCCGCTCTAGGGCAATGTAGCACACCCAGAGCCGAAGTTCTACTTCAGCCAGATCAGGCCTGCAAAGAAACTGCGTTTCACAGGCCTTTGTAAGTGATGCTCCCGGTAGGCTGTAAGAGCACTGTGCAGAGCGAGTTGTTTCTTAGCTTCCCAAAGAGCTGGAAGCAAGATGCTTTTGGGCCCAACTCGCCCTTTGGAAAGAAGCCTGCACGTTGTGCCTTTCAGCTCTAGGGCAATGTAGCACACCCAGAGCAGAAGTTCTACTTCAGCCTGATCAGGCCTGCAAGGAAACTGCTTTTCACAGGCCTTTGTAAGTGATGTTCTGGTAGGCTGTAAGAGCACTGTGCACAGCGAGTTGTTTCTTAGCTTCCCAAAAAGCTGGTAGCAAGATGCTTTGGGGCCCAACTCGCCCTTTGGAAAGAACCCTGCACGTTGTGCCTTTCAGCTCTAGGGCCGTGTAGCACACCCAGAGCAGAAGTTCTACTTCAGCCAGACCAGGCCTGCAAAGAAACTGCGTTTCACAGGCCTTTGTAAGAGATGTTCCTGGTAGGCTGTAAAAGCACTGTGCAGAGCGAGTTGTTTCGTAGCTTCCCAAAGAACTGGAAGCAAGATGCTTTGGGGCCCAACTCGCCCTTTGGAAAGAAGCCTGCACGTTGTGCCTTTCAGTTCTAGGTCAATGTAGCACACGCAGAGCAGAAGTTCTGCTTCAGCCAGATCAGGCCTGCCAAGAAACTGCGTTTCACAGGCCTTTGTAAGAGATGTTCCCGGTAGGCTCTAAGAGCACTGTGCAGAGCGAGTTGTTTCTTAGCTTCCCAAATAGCTGGAAGCAAGATGCATTGGGGCCGAACTCGCCCTTTGGAAAGAAGCCTGCACGTTGTGCCTTTCCGCTCTAGGGCAATGTAGCACACGCAGAGCAGAAGTTCTACTTCAGCCAGATCAGGCCTGCAAAGAAACTGCGTTTCACAGGCCTTTGTAAGAGATGTTCCCGGTAGGCTGTAAGAGCACTGTGCAGAACGAGTTGTTTCTTACCTTCCCAAAGAGCTGGAAGCAAGATGCTTTGGGGCCCAACTCGCCCTTTGGAAAGAAGCCTGCACGTTGTGCCTTTCCGCTCTAGGGCAATGTAGCACACCCAGAGCAGAAGTTCTACTTCAGCCAGATCAGGCCGGCAAGGAAACTGCTTTTCACAGGCCTTTGTAAGTGATGTTCTGGTAGGCTGTAAGAGCACTGTGCAGAGCGAGTTGTTTCTTAGCTTCCAAAGAGCTGGTAGCAAGATGCTTTGGGGCCCAACTCGCCCTTTGGAAAGAACCCTGCACGTTGTGCCTTTCAGCTCTAGGGCAGTGTAGCACACCCAGAGCAGAAGTTCTACTTCAGCCAGATCAGGCCTGCAAAGAAACTGCGTTTCACAGGCATTTGTAAGAGATGTTCCCGGTAGGCTGTAAGAGCACTGTGCAGAGCGAGTTGTTTCGTAGCTTCGCAAAGAACTGGAAGCAAGATGCTTTGGGGCCCAACTCGCCCTTTGGAAACAAGCCTGCACGTTGTGCCTTTCAGCTCTAGGTCAATGTAGCACACGCACAGCAGAAGTTCTACTTCAGCCAGATCAGGCCTTCAAAGAATCTGCGTTTCACAGGCCTTTTTAAGAGATGTTCCCGTAGGCTGTAAGAGCACTGTGCAGAGCGAGTTGTTTCTTAGCTTCCCAAAGAGCTGGAAGCAAGATGCTTTTTGGCCAAACTCGCCCTTTGGAAAGAAGCCTGCACATTGTGCCTTTCAGCTCTAGGGCGGTGTAGCACACCCAGAGCAGAAGTGCTACTTCAGCCAGATCAGGCCTGCAAAGAAACTGCGTTTCACAGGCCTTTGTAAGAGATGTTCCCGGGAGGCTGTAAGAGCACTGCGCAGAGCGAGTTGTTTCTTAGCTTCCAAAAAAGCTGGAAGCAAGATGCTTTGGGGCCCAACTCGCCCTTTGGAAAGAAGCCTGCACGTTGTGCCTTTCCGCTCTAGGGCAATGTAGCACACGCAGAGCAGAAGTTCTACTTCAGCCAGATCAGGCCTGCAAAGAAACTGCGTTTCACAGGCCGTTGTAAGAGATGTTCCCGGTAGGCTGTAAGAGCACTGTGCAGAGCGATTTGTTTCTTAGCTTCCCAAAGAGCTGTAAGCAAGTTGCATTGGGGACCAACTCGCCCTTTGTAAAGAAGCCTGCACGTTGTACCTTTCCGCTCTAGGGCAATGTAGCACACCCAGAGCCGAAGATCTACTTGAGCCAGATCAGGCCTGCAAGGAAACCACTTTTCACAGGCCTTTGTAAGTGATGTTCCCGGTAGGCTGTAAGAGCACTTTGCAGAGCGAGTTGCTTCTTAGCTTCCCAAAGAGCTGGTAGCAAGATGCTTTGGGGCCCAACTCGCCCTTTGGAAAGAAGCCTGCACGTTGTGCCTTTCAGCTCTAGGGCAGTGTAGCACACCCAGAGCAGAAGTTCTACTTCAGCCAGATCAGGCCTGCAAAGAAACTGCGTTTCACAGGCATTTGTAAGAGATGTTCCCGGTAGGCTGTAAGAGCACTGTGCAGAGCGATTTGCTTCGTAGCTTCCAAAGAACTGGAAGCAAGATGCTTTGGGGCCCAACTCGCCCTTTGGAAAAAAGACTGCACGTTGTGCCTTTCAGCTCTAGGTCAAGGTAGCACACGCAGAGCAGAAGTTCTACTTCAGCCAGATCAGGCCTGCAAAGAAACTGCGTTTCGCAGGCCTTTGGAAGAGATGTTCCCGGTAGGCTGTAAGAGCACTGTGCAGAGCGAGTTGTTTCTTAGCTTCCCAAAGAGCTGGAAGCAAGATGCTTTGGGGCCCAACTCTCCCTTTGGAAAGAAGCCTGCAGGTTGTGCCTTTCAGCTCTAGGGCCGTGTAGCACACCCAGAGCAGAAGTTCTTCTTCAGCCAGATCAGGCCTGCAAAGAAACTGCGTTTCACAGGCATTTGTTAGAGATGTTCCCGGTAGGCTGTAAGAGCACTGCGCAGAGCGGGTTGTTTCGTAGCTTCCCAAAGAACTGGAAGCAAGATGCTTTGGGGCCCAACTCGCCCTTTGGAAACAAGCCTGCACGTTGTGCCTTTCAGCTCTATGTCAATGTAGCACACGCAGGGCAAAAGTTCTACTTCAGCCAGATCAGGCCTTCAAAGAATCTGCGTTTCACACGCCTTTGTAAGAGATGTTCCCGGTAGGCTGTAAGAGCACTGTGCAGAGCGAGTTGTTTCTTAGAATCCCAAAGAGCTGGAAGCAAGATGCTTTGGGGCCCAACTCGCCCTTTGGAAAGAAGCCTGCACGTTGTGCCTTTCACCCCTAGGTCAATGTAGCACACGCAGAGCAGAAGTTCTGCTTCAGCCAGATCAGGCCTGCAAAGAAACTGCGTTTCACAGGCCTTTGTAAGAGATGTTCCCGGGAGGCTGTAAGAGCACTGCGCAGAGCGAGTTGTTTCTTAGCTTCCAAAAAAGCTGGAAGCAAGATGCTTTGGGGCCCAACTCGCCCTTTGGAAAGAAGCCTGCACGTTGTGCCTTTCCGCTCTAGGGCAATGTAGCACACGCAGAGCAGAAGTTCTACTTCAGCCAGATCAGGCCTGCAAAGAAACTGCGTTTCACAGGCCGGTGTAAGAGATGTTCCCGGTAGGCTGTAAGAGCACTGTGCAGAGCGATTTGTTTCTTAGCTTCCCAAAGAGCTGTAAGCAAGTTGCATTGGGGACCAACTCGCCCTTTGGAAAGAAGCCTGCACGTTGTGCCTTTCCGCTCTAGGGCAATGTAGCACACCCAGAGCCGAAGTTCTACTTCAGCCAGATCAGGCCTGCAAAGAAACTGCGTTTCACAGGCCTTTGTAAGTGATGCTCCCGGTAGGCTGTAAGAGCACTGTGCAGAGCGAGTTGTTTCTTAGCTTCCCAAAGAGCTGGAAGCAAGATGCTTTTGGGCCCAACTCGCCCTTTGGAAAGAAGCCTGCACGTTGTGCCTTTCAGCTCTAGGGCAATGTAGCACACCCAGAGCAGAAGTTCTACTTCAGCCTGATCAGGCCTGCAAGGAAACTGCTTTTCACAGGCCTTTGTAAGTGATGTTCTGGTAGGCTGTAAGAGCACTGTGCACAGCGAGTTGTTTCTTAGCTTCCCAAAAAGCTGGTAGCAAGATGCTTTGGGGCCCAACTCGCCCTTTGGAAAGAACCCTGCACGTTGTGCCTTTCAGCTCTAGGGCCGTGTAGCACACCCAGAGCAGAAGTTCTACTTCAGCCAGACCAGGCCTGCAAAGAAACTGCGTTTCACAGGCCTTTGTAAGAGATGTTCCTGGTAGGCTGTAAAAGCACTGTGCAGAGCAAGTTGTTTCGTAGCTTCCCAAAGAACTGGAAGCAAGATGCTTTGGGGCCCAACTCGCCCTTTGGAAAGAAGCCTGCACGTTGTGCCTTTCAGTTCTAGGTCAATGTAGCACACGCAGAGCAGAAGTTCTGCTTCAGCCAGATCAGGCCTGCCA
Source organism: Equus caballus (assembly GCF_041296265.1). Taxonomy (NCBI): domain Eukaryota; kingdom Metazoa; phylum Chordata; class Mammalia; order Perissodactyla; family Equidae; genus Equus; species Equus caballus. The sequence continues at coordinate 48,805,901 of NC_091688.1, read as the reverse complement.
AGAAACTGCGTTTCACAGGCCTTTGTTAGAGATGTTCCCGGTAGGCTCTAAGAGCACTGTGCAGAGCGAGTTGTTTCTTAGCTTCCCAAAGAGCTGGAAGCAAGATGCATTGGGGCCGAACTCGCCCTTTGGAAAGAAGCCTGCACGTTGTGCCTTTCCGCTCTAGGGCAATGTAGCACACGCAGAGCAGAAGTTCTACTTCAGCCAGATCAGGCCTGCAAAGAAACTGCGTTTCACAGGCCTTTGTAAGAGATGTTCCCGGTAGGCTGTAAGAGCACTGTGCAGAACGAGTTGTTTCTTACCTTCCCAAAGAGCTGGAAGCAAGATGCTTTGGGGCCCAACTCGCCCTTTGGAAAGAAGCCTGCACGTTGTGCCTTTCCGCTCTAGGGCAATGTAGCACACCCAGAGCAGAAGTTCTACTTCAGCCAGATCAGGCCGGCAAGGAAACTGCTTTTCACAGGCCTTTGTAAGTGATGTTCTGGTAGGCTGTAAGAGCACTGTGCAGAGCGAGTTGTTTCTTAGCTTCCAAAGAGCTGGTAGCAAGATGCTTTGGGGCCCAACTCGCCCTTTGGAAAGAACCCTGCACGTTGTGCCTTTCAGCTCTAGGGCAGTGTAGCACACCCAGAGCAGAAGTTCTACTTCAGCCAGATCAGGCCTGCAAAGAAACTGCGTTTCACAGGCATTTGTAAGAGATGTTCCCGGTAGGCTGTAAGAGCACTGTGCAGAGCGATTTGCTTCGTAGCTTCCAAAGAACTGGAAGCAAGATGCTTTGGGGCCCAACTCGCCCTTTGGAAAAAAGACTGCACGTTGTGCCTTTCAGCTCTAGGTCAAGGTAGCACACGCAGAGCAGAAGTTCTACTTCAGCCAGATCAGGCCTGCAAAGAAACTGCGTTTCGCAGGCCTTTGGAAGAGATGTTCCCGGTAGGCTGTAAGAGCACTGTGCAGAGCGAGTTGTTTCTTAGCTTCCCAAAGAGCTGGAAGCAAGATGCTTTGGGGCCCAACTCTCCCTTTGGAAAGAAGCCTGCAGGTTGTGCCTTTCAGCTCTAGGGCCGTGTAGCACACCCAGAGCAGAAGTTCTTCTTCAGCCAGATCAGGCCTGCAAAGAAACTGCGTTTCACAGGCATTTGTAAGAGATGTTCCCGGTAGGCTGTAAGAGCACTGTGCAGAGCGAGTTGTTTCGTAGCTTCACAAAGAACTGGAAGCAAGATGCTTTGGGGCCCAACTCGCCCTTTGGAAACAAGCCTGCACGTTGTGCCTTTCAGCTCTATGTCAATGTAGCACACGCAGGGCAAAAGTTCTACTTCAGCCAGATCAGGCCTTCAAAGAATCTGCGTTTCACAGGCCTTTGTAAGAGATGTTCCCGGTAGGCTGTAAGAGCACTGCGCAGAGCGAGTTGTTTCTTAGCTTCCAAAAAAGCTGGAAGCAAGATGCTTTGGGGCCCAACTCGCCCTTTGGAAAGAAGCCTGCACGTTGTGCCTTTCCGCTCTAGGGCAATGTAGCACACGCAGAGCAGAAGTTCTACTTCAGCCAGATCAGGCCTGCAAAGAAACTGCGTTTCACAGGCCGGTGTAAGAGATGTTCCTGGTAGGCTGTAAGAGCACTGTGCAGAGCGATTTGTTTCTTAGCTTCCCAAAGAGCTGTAAGCAAGTTGCATTGGGGACCAACTCGCCCTTTGGAAAGAAGCCTGCACGTTGTGCCTTTCCGCTCTAGGGCAATGTAGCACACCCAGAGCCGAAGTTCTACTTCAGCCAGATCAGGCCTGCAAAGAAACTGCGTTTCACAGGCCTTTGTAAGTGATGCTCCCGGTAGGCTGTAAGAGCACTGTGCAGAGCGAGTTGTTTCTTAGCTTCCCAAAGAGCTGGAAGCAAGATGCTTTTGGGCCCAACTCGCCCTTTGGAAAGAAGCCTGCACGTTGTGCCTTTCAGCTCTAGGGCAATGTAGCACACCCAGAGCAGAAGTTCTACTTCAGCCTGATCAGGCCTGCAAGGAAACTGCTTTTCACAGGCCTTTGTAAGTGATGTTCTGGTAGGCTGTAAGAGCACTGTGCACAGCGAGTTGTTTCTTAGCTTCCCAAAAAGCTGGTAGCAAGATGCTTTGGGGCCCAACTCGCCCTTTGGAAAGAACCCTGCACGTTGTGCCTTTCAGCTCTAGGGCCGTGTAGCACACCCAGAGCAGAAGTTCTACTTCAGCCAGACCAGGCCTGCAAAGAAACTGCGTTTCACAGGCCTTTGTAAGAGATGTTCCTGGTAGGCTGTAAAAGCACTGTGCAGAGCAAGTTGTTTCGTAGCTTCCCAAAGAACTGGAAGCAAGATGCTTTGGGGCCCAACTCGCCCTTTGGAAAGAAGCCTGCACGTTGTGCCTTTCAGTTCTAGGTCAATGTAGCACACGCAGAGCAGAAGTTCTGCTTCAGCCAGATCAGGCCTGCCAAGAAACTGCGTTTCACAGGCCTTTGTAAGAGATGTTCCCGGTAGGCTCTAAGAGCACTGTGCAGAGCGAGTTGTTTCTTAGCTTCCCAAAGAGCTGGAAGCAAGATGCATTGGGGCCGAACTCGCCCTTTGGAAAGAAGCCTGCACGTTGTGCCTTTCCGCTCTAGGGCAATGTAGCACACGCAGAGCAGAAGTTCTACTTCAGCCAGATCAGGCCTGCAAAGAAACTGCGTTTCACAGGCCTTTGTAAGAGATGTTCCCGGTAGGCTGTAAGAGCACTGTGCAGAACGAGTTGTTTCTTACCTTCCCAAAGAGCTGGAAGCAAGATGCTTTGGGGCCCAACTCGCCCTTTGGAAAGAAGCCTGCACGTTGTGCCTTTCCGCTCTAGGGCAATGTAGCACACCCAGAGCAGAAGTTCTACTTCAGCCAGATCAGGCCGGCAAGGAAACTGCTTTTCACAGGCCTTTGTAAGTGATGTTCTGGTAGGCTGTAAGAGCACTGTGCAGAGCGAGTTGTTTCTTAGCTTCCAAAGAGCTGGTAGCAAGATGCTTTGGGGCCCAACTCGCCCTTTGGAAAGAACCCTGCACGTTGTGCCTTTCAGCTCTAGGGCAGTGTAGCACACCCAGAGCAGAAGTTCTACTTCAGCCAGATCAGGCCTGCAAAGAAACTGCGTTTCACAGGCATTTGTAAGAGATGTTCCCGGTAGGCTGTAAGAGCACTGTGCAGAGCGATTTGCTTCGTAGCTTCCAAAGAACTGGAAGCAAGATGCTTTGGGGCCCAACTCGCCCTTTGGAAAAAAGACTGCACGTTGTGCCTTTCAGCTCTAGGTCAAGGTAGCACACGCAGAGCAGAAGTTCTACTTCAGCCAGATCAGGCCTGCAAAGAAACTGCGTTTCGCAGGCCTTTGGAAGAGATGTTCCCGGTAGGCTGTAAGAGCACTGTGCAGAGCGAGTTGTTTCTTAGCTTCCCAAAGAGCTGGAAGCAAGATGCTTTGGGGCCCAACTCTCCCTTTGGAAAGAAGCCTGCAGGTTGTGCCTTTCAGCTCTAGGGCCGTGTAGCACACCCAGAGCAGAAGTTCTTCTTCAGCCAGATCAGGCCTGCAAAGAAACTGCGTTTCACAGGCATTTGTAAGAGATGTTCCCGGTAGGCTGTAAGAGCACTGTGCAGAGCGAGTTGTTTCGTAGCTTCACAAAGAACTGGAAGCAAGATGCTTTGGGGCCCAACTCGCCCTTTGGAAACAAGCCTGCACGTTGTGCCTTTCAGCTCTATGTCAATGTAGCACACGCAGGGCAAAAGTTCTACTTCAGCCAGATCAGGCCTTCAAAGAATCTGCGTTTCACAGGCCTTTGTAAGAGATGTTCCCGGTAGGCTGTAAGAGCACTGTGCAGAGCGAGTTGTTTCTTAGAATCCCAAAGAGCTGGAAGCAAGATGCTTTGGGGCCCAACTCGCCCTTTGGAAAGAAGCCTGCACGTTGTGCCTTTCACCCCTAGGTCAATGTAGCACACGCAGAGCAGAAGTTCTGCTTCAGCCAGATCAGGCCTGCAAAGAAACTGCGTTTCACAGGCCTTTGTAAGAGATGTTCCCGGGAGGCTGTAAGAGCACTGCGCAGAGCGAGTTGTTTCTTAGCTTCCAAAAAAGCTGGAAGCAAGATGCTTTGGGGCCCAACTCGCCCTTTGGAAAGAAGCCTGCACGTTGTGCCTTTCCGCTCTAGGGCAATGTAGCACACGCAGAGCAGAAGTTCTACTTCAGCCAGATCAGGCCTGCAAAGAAACTGCGTTTCACAGGCCGGTGTAAGAGATGTTCCTGGTAGGCTGTAAGAGCACTGTGCAGAGCGATTTGTTTCTTAGCTTCCCAAAGAGCTGTAAGCAAGTTGCATTGGGGACCAACTCGCCCTTTGGAAAGAAGCCTGCACGTTGTGCCTTTCCGCTCTAGGGCAATGTAGCACACCCAGAGCCGAAGTTCTACTTCAGCCAGATCAGGCCTGCAAAGAAACTGCGTTTCACAGGCCTTTGTAAGTGATGTTCCCGGTAGGCTGTAAGAGCACTGTGCAGAGCGAGTTGTTACTTAGCTTCCCAAAGAGCTGGAAGCAAGATGCTTTTGGGCCCAACTCGCCCTTTGGAAAGAAGCCTGCACGTTGTGCCTTTCAGCTCTAGGGCAATGTAGCACACCCAGAGCAGAAGTTCTACTTCAGCCAGATCAGGCCTGCAAGGAAACTGCTTTTCACAGGCCTTTGTAAGTGATGTTCTGGTAGGCCGTAAGAGCACTGTGCAGAGCGAGTTGTTTCTTAGCTTCCCAAAGAGCTGGTAGCATGATGCTTTGGGGCCCAACTCGCCCTTTGGAAAGAAGCCTGCACGTTGTGCCTTTCTGCTCTAGGGCAGTGTAGCACACCCAGAGCAGAATTTCTACTTCAGCCAGATCAGGCCTGCAAAGAAACTGCTTTTCACAGGCCTTTGTAAGTGATGTTCTGGTAGGCTGTAAGAGCACTGTGCAGAGCGAGTTGTTTCTTAGCTTCCCAAAGAGCTGGAAGCAAGATGCTTTGGGGCCGAACTCGCCCTTTGGAAAGAAGCCTGCACGTTGTGCTTTTCCGCTCTAGGGCAATGTAGCACACGCAGAGCAGAAGTTCTACTTCAGCCAGATCAGGCCTGCAAAGAAACTGCGTTTCACAGGCCTTTGTAAGTGATGCTCCCGGTAGGCTGTAAGAGCACTGTGCAGAGCGAGTTGTTTCTTAGCTTCCCAAAGAGCTGGAAGCAAGATGCTTTTGGGCCCAACTCGCCCTTTGGAAAGAAGCCTGCACGTTGTGCCTTTCAGCTCTAGGGCAATGTAGCACACCCAGAGCAGAAGTTCTACTTCAGCCTGATCAGGCCTGCAAGGAAACTGCTTTTCACAGGCCTTTGTAAGTGATGTTCTGGTAGGCCGTAAGAGCACTGTGCAGAGCGAGTTGTTTCTTAGTTTCCGAAAGAGCTGGAAGCAAGATGCTTTTTGGCCCAACTCGCCCTTTGGCAAGAAGACTGCACGTTGTGCCTTTCAGCTCTAGGGCAATGTGGCACACCCAGAGCAGAAGTTCTACTTCAGCCAGACCAGGCCTGCAAAGAAACTGCGTTTCACAGGCCTTTGTAAGAGATGTTCCTGGTAGGCTGTAAGAGCACTGTGCAGAGCGAGTTGTTTCGTAGCTTCACAAAGAACTGGAAGCAAGATGCTTTGGGGCCCAACTCGCCCTTTGGAAAGAAGCCTGCACGTTGTGCCTTTCCGCTCTAGGGCAATGTAGCACACCCAGAGCAGAAGTTCTACTTCAGCCAGATCAGGCCTGCAAAGAAACTGCGTTTCACAGGCCTTTGTAAGAGATGTTCCCCGTAGGCTGTAAGAGCACTGTGCAGAGCGAGCTGATTCTTAGAGTCCCAAAGAGCTGGAAGCAAGATGCTTTTTGGCCAAACTCGCCCTTTAGAAAGGAGCCTGCACATTGTGCCTTTCAGCTCTAGGGCGGTGTAGCACACCCAGAGCAGAAGTTCTACTTCAGCCACATCAGGCCTGCAAAGAAACTTCGTTTCACAGGCCTTTGGAAGAGATGTTCCCGGTAGGCTGTAAGAGCACTGTGCAGAGCGAGTTGTTTCTTAGCTTCCCAAAGAGCTGGAAGCAAGATGCTTTGGGGCCCAACTCGCCCTTTGGAAAGAAGCCTGCACGTTGTGCCTTTCAGCTCTAGGTCAATGTAGCACACGCAGAGCAGAAGTTCTGCTTCAGCCAGATCAGGCCTGCCAAGAAACTGCGTTTCACAGGCCTTTGTAAGAGATGTTCCCGGTAGGCTGTAAGAGCACTGTGCAGAGCGAGTTGTTTCTTAGCTTCCCAAAGAGCTGGAAGCAAGATGCTTTGGGGCCGAACTCGCCCTTTGGAAAGAAGCCTGCACGTTGTGCCTCTCCGCTCTAGGGCAATGTAGCACACGCAGAGCAGAAGTTCTACTTCAGCCAGATCAGGCCTGCAAAGAAACTGCGTTTCACAGGCCTTTGTAAGAGATGTTCCCGGTAGGCTGTAAGACCACTGTGCAGAGCGAGTTGTTTCTTAGCTTCAAAAAAGCTGGAAGCAAGATGCTTTGGGGCCCAACTCGCCCTTTGGAAACAAGCCTGCACGTTGTGCCTTTCCGCTCTAGGGCAATGTAGCACACGCAGAGCAGAAGTTCTACTTCAGCCAGATCAGGCCTGCAAAGAAACTGCGTTTCACAGGCCTTTGTAAGAGATGTTCCCGGTAGGCTGTAAGAGCACTGTGCAGAGCGAGTTGTTTCTTAGCTTCCCAAAGAGCTGGAAGCAAGATGCATTGGGGCCCAACTCGCCCTTTGGAAAGAAGCCTGCACGTTGTGCCTTTCAGCTCTAGGGCCGTGTAGCACACCCAGAGCAGAAGTTCTACTTCAGCCAGATCAGGCCTGCAAAGAAACTGCGTTTCACAGGCCTTTGTAAGTGATGCTCCCGGTAGGCTGTAAGTGCACTGTGCAGAGCGAGTTGTTTCTTAGCTTCCCAAAGAGCTGGAAGCAAGATGCTTTTGGGCCCAACTCGCCCTTTGGAAAGAAGCCTGCACGTTGTGCCTTTCAGCTCTAGGGCAATGTAGCACACCCAGAGCAGAAGTTCTACTTCAGCCAGATCAGGCCTGCAAGGAAACTGCTTTTCACAGGCCTTTGTAAGTGATGTTCTGGTAGGCTGTAAGAGCAGTTTGCAGAGCGAGTTGTTTCTTAGCTTCCCAAAGAGCTGGTATCAAGATGCTTTGGGGCCCAACTCGCCCTTTGGAAAGAACCCTGCACGTTGTGCCTTTCAGCTCTAGGGCAGTGTAGCACACCCAGAGCAGAAGTTCTACTTCAGCCAGATAAGGCCTGCAAAGAAACTGCATTTCACAGGCCTTTGTAAGAGATGTTCCCGGTAGGCTGTAAGAGCACTGTGCAGAGCGAGTTGTTTCTTAGCTTCCCAAAGAGCTGGAAGCAAGATGCTTTGGGGCCCAACTCGCCCTTTGGAAAGAAGCCTGCACGTTGTGCCTTTCAGCTCTAGGGCCGTGTAGCACACCCAGAGCAGAAGTTCTACTTCAGCCAGATCAGGCCTGCAAAGAAACTGCGTTTCACAGGCATTTGTAAGAGATGTTCCCGGTAGGCTGTAAGAGCACTGTGCAGAGCGAGTTGTTTCGTAGCTTCCCAAAGAACTGGAAGCAAGATGCTTTGGGGCCCAACTCGCCCTTTGGAAACAAGCCTGCACGTTGTGCCTTTCATCTCTAGGTCAATGTAGCACACGCACAGCAGAAGTTCTACTTCAACCAGATCAGGCCGTCAAAGAATCTGCGTTTCACAGGCCTTTTTAAGAGATGTTCCCGTAGGCTGTAAGAGCACTGTGCAGAGCGAGTTGTTTCTTAGCTTCCCAAAGAGCTGGAAGCAAGATGCTTTTTGGCCAAACTCGCCCTTTTGAAAGAAGCCTGCACATTGTGCCTTTCAGCTCTAGGGCGGTGTAGCACACCCAGAGCAGAAGTTCTACTTCAGCCACATCAGGTCTGCAAAGAAACTTCGTTTCACAGGCCTTTGTAAGAGATGTTCCCGGTAGGCTGTAAGAGCACTGTGCAGAGCGAGTTGTTTCTTAGCTTCCCAAAGAGCTGGAAGCAAGATGCTTTGGGGCCGAACTCGCCCTTTGGAAAGAAGCCTGCACGTTGTGCCTTTCAGCTCTAGGTCAATGTAGCACACGCAGAGCAGAAGTTCTGCTTCAGCCAGATCAGGCCTGCCAAGAAACTGCGTTTCACAGGCCTTTGTAAGAGATGTTCCCGGTAGGCTGTAAGAGCACTGTGCAGAGCGAGTTGTTTCTTATCTTCCCAAAGAGCTGGAAGCAAGATGCTTTGGGGCCGAACTCGCCCTTTGGAAAGAAGCCTGCACGTTGTGCCTCTCCGCTCTAGGGCAATGTAGCACACGCAGAGCAGAAGTTCTACTTCAGCCAGATCAGGCCTGCAAAGAAACTGCGTTTCACAGGCCTTTGTAAGAGATGTTCCCCGTAGGCTGTAAGAGCACTGTGCAGAGCGAGTTGTTTCTTAGCTTCAAAAAAGCTGGAAGCAAGATGCTTTGGGGCCCAACTCGCCCTTTGGAAAGAAGCCTGCACGTTGTGCCTTTCCGCTCTAGGGCAATGTAGCACACGCAGAGCAGAAGTTCTACTTCAGCCAGATCAGGCCTGCAAAGAAACTGCGTTTCACAGGCCTTTGTAAGAGATGTTCCCGGTAGGCTGTAAGAGCCCTGTGCAGAGCGAGTTGTTTCGTAGCTTCCCAAAGAACTGGAAGCAAGATGCTTTGGGGCCCAACTCGCCCTTTGGAAACAAGCCTGCACGTTGTGCCTTTCAGCTCTATGTCAATGTAGCACACGCAGGGCAGAAGTTCTACTTCAGCCAGATCAGGCCTTCAAAGAATCTGCGTTTCACAGGCCTTTGTAAGAGATGTTCCCGGTAGGCTGTAAGAGCACTGTGCAGAGCGAGTTGTTTCTTAGAATCCCAAAGAGCTGGAAGCAAGATGCTTTGGGGCCCAACTCGCCCTTTGGAAAGAAGCCTGCACGTTGTGCCTTTCACCCCTAGGTCAATGTAGCACACGCAGAGCAGAAGTTCATCTTCAGCCAGATCAGGCCTGCAAAGAAACTGCGTTTCACAGGCCTTTGTAAGAGATGTTCCCAGGAGGCTGTAAGAGCACTGCGCAGAGCGAGTTGTTTCTTAGCTTCCAAAAAAGCTGGAAGCAAGATGCTTTGGGGCCCAACTCGCCCTTTGGAAAGAAGCCTGCACGTTGTGCCTTTCCGCTCTAGGGCAATGTAGCACACGCAGAGCAGAAGTTCTACTTCAGCCAGATCAGGCCTGCAAAGAAACTGCGTTTCACAGGCCGGTGTAAGAGATGTTCCCGGTAGGCTGTAAGAGCACTGTGCAGAGCGATTTGTTTCTTAGCTTCCCAAAGAGCTGTAAGCAAGTTGCATTGGGGACCAACTCGCCCTTTGGAAAGAAGCCTGCACGTTGTGCCTTTCCGCTCTAGGGCAATGTAGCACACCCAGAGCCGAAGTTCTACTTCAGCCAGATCAGGCCTGCAAGGAAACTGCTTTTCACAGGCCTTTGTAAGTGATGTTCTTGTAGGCTGTAAGAGCACTCTGCAGAGCGAGTGGTTTCTTAGCTTCCCAAAGAGCTGGAAGCAAGATGCTTTGGGGCCCAACTCGCCCTTTGGAAAGAAGCCTGCACGTTGTGCCTTTCAGCTCTAGGTCAATGTAGCACACGCAGAGCAGAAGTTCTGCTTCAGCCAGATCAGGCCTGCATAGAAACTGCGTTTCACAGGCCTTTGTAAGAGATGTTCCCGGTAGGCTGTAAGAGCACTGTGCAGAGCGAGTTGTTTCTTAGCTTCCCAAAGAGCTGGAAGCAAGATGATTTGGGGCAGAACTCGCCCTTTGGAAAGAAGCCTGCACGTTGTGCCTTTCAGCTCTAGGGCAATGTAGCACACGCTGAGCAGAAGTTCTACTTCAGCCAGATCAGGCCTGCAAAGAAACTGCGTTTCACAGGCCTTTGTAAGTGATGCTCCCGGTAGGCTGTAAGAGCACTGTGCAGAGCGAGTTGTTTCTTAGCTTCCCAAAGAGCTGGAAGCAAGATGCTTTTGGGCCCAACTCGCCCTTTGGAAAGAAGCCTGCACGTTGTGCCTTTCAGCTCTAGGGCAATGTAGCACACCCAGAGCAGAAGTTCTACTTCAGCCAGATAAGGCCTGCAAAGAAACTGCATTTCACAGGCCTTTGTAAGAGATGTTCCCGGTAGGCTGTAAGAGCACTGTGCAGAGCGAGTTGTTTCTTAGCTTCCCAAAGAGCTGGAAGCAAGATGCTTTGGGGCCCAACTCGCCCTTTGGAAAGAAGCCTGCACGTTGTGCCTTTCAGCTCTAGGGCCGTGTAGCACACCCAGAGCAGAAGTTCTACTTCAGCCAGATCAGGCCTGCAAAGAAACTGCGTTTCACAGGCATTTGTAAGAGATGTTCCCGGTAGGCTGTAAGAGCACTGTGCAGAGCGAGTTGTTTCGTAGCTTCCCAAAGAACTGGAAGCAAGATGCTTTGGGGCCCAACTCGCCCTTTGGAAACAAGCCTACACGTTGTGCCTTTCATCTCTAGGTCAATGTAGCAGACGCACAGCAGAAGTTCTACTTCAGCCAGATCAGGACTTCAAAGAATCTGCGTTTCACAGGCCTTTTTAAGAGATGTTCCCGTAGGCTGTAAGAGCACTGTGCAGAGCGAGTTGTTTCTTAGCTTCCCAAAGAGCTGGAAGCAAGATGCTTTTTGGCCAAACTCGCCCTTTGGAAAGAAGCCTGCACATTGTGCCTTTCAGCTCTAGGGCGGTGTAGCACACCCAGAGCAGAAGTTCTACTTCAGCCAGATCAGGCCTGCAAAGAAACTGCGTTTCACAGGCCTTTGTAAGAGATGTTCCCTGTAGGCTGTAAGAGCACTGTGCAGAGCGATTTGTTTCTTAGAATTCCAAAGAGCTGGAAGCAAGATGCTTTGGGGCCCAACTCGCCCTTTGGAAAGAAGCCTGCACGTTGTGCCTTTCACCCCTAGGTCAATGTAGCACACGCAGAGCAGAAGTTCTCCTTCAGCCAGATCAGGCCTGCAAAGAAACTGCGTTTCACAGGCCTTTGTAAGAGATGTTCCCGGGAGGCTGTAAGAGCACTGCGCAGAGCGAGTTGTTTCTTAGCTTCCAAAAAAGCTGGAAGCAAGATGCTTTGGGGCCCAACTCGCCCTTTGGAAAGAAGCCTGCACGTTGTGCCTTTCCGCTCTAGCGCAATGTAGCACACGCAGAGCAGAAGTTCTACTTCAGCCAGATCAGGCCTGCAAAGAAACTGCGTTTCACAGGCCGTTGTAAGAGATGTTCCCGGTAGGCTGTAAGAGCACTGTGCAGAGCGAGTTGTTTCTTAGCTTCCCAAAGAGCTGTAAGCAAGTTGCATTGGGGACCAACTCGCCCTTTGGAAAGAAGCCTGCACGTTGTGCCTTTCCGCTCTAGGGCAATGTAGCACACCCAGAGCAGAAGTTCTACTTCAGCCAGATCAGGCCTGCAAGGAGACTGCTTTTCACAGGCCTTTGTAAGTGATGTTCTGGTAGGCTGTAAGAGCACTGTGCAGAGCGCGTTGTTTCTTAGCTTCCCAAAGAGCTGGAAGCAAGATGCTTTGGGGCCGAACTCGCCCTTTGGAAAGAAGCCTGCACGTTGTGCTTTTCCGCTCTAGGGCAATGTAGCACACGCAGAGCAGAAGTTCTACTTCAGCCAGATCAGGCCTGCAAAGAAACTGCGTTTCACAGGCCTTTGTAAGTGATGCTCCCGGTAGGCTGTAAGAGCACTGTGCAGAGCGAGTTGTTTCTTAGCTTCCCAAAGAGCTGGAAGCAAGATGCTTTTGGGCCCAACTCGCCCTTTGGAAAGAAGCCTGCACGATGTGCCTTTCAGCTCTAGGGCAATGTAGCACACCCAGAGCAGAAGTTCTACTTCAGCCTGATCAGGCTTGCAAGGAAACTGCTTTTCACAGGCCTTTGTAAGTGATGTTCTGGTAGGCCGTAAGAGCACTGTGCAGAGCGAGTTGTTTCTTAGCTTCCGAAAGAGCTGGAAGCAAGATGCTTTGGGGCCCAACTCGCCCTTTGGAAAGAAGCCTGCACGTTGTGCCTCTCCGCTCTCGGGCAATGTAGCACACGCAGAGCAGAAGTTCTACTTCAGCCAGATCAGGCCTTCAAAGAAACTGCGTTTCACAGGCCTTTGTAAGAGATGTTCCCCGTAGGCTGTAAGACCACTGTGCAGAGCGAGTTGTTTCTTAGCTTCAAAAAAGCTGGAAGCAAGATGCTTTGGGGCCCAACTCGCCCTTTGGAAAGAAGCCTGCACGTTGTGCCTTTCCGCTCTAGGGCAATGTAGCACACGCAGAGCAGAAGTTCTACTTCAGCCAGATCAGGCCTGCAAAGAAACTGCGTTTCACAGGCCTTTGTAAGAGATGTTCCCGGTAGGCTGTAAGAGCACTGTGCAGAGCGAGTTGTTTCTTAGCTTCCCAAAGAGCTGGAAGCAAGATGCATTGGGGCCCAACTCGCCCTTTGGAAAGAAGCCTGCACGTTGTGCCTTTCAGCTCTAGGGCCGTGTAGCACACCCAGAGCAGAAGTTCTACTTCACCCAGATCAGGCCTGCAAAGAAACTGCGTTTCACAGGCATTTGTAAGAGATGTTCCCGGTAGGCTGTAAGAGCACTGTGCAGAGCGAGTTGTTTCGTAGCTTCGCAAAGAACTGGAAGCAAGATGCTTTGGGGCCCAACTCGCCCTTTGGAAACAAGCCTGCACGTTGTACCTTTCAGCTCTAGGTCAATGTAGCACACGCACAGCAGAAGTTCTACTTCAGCCAGATCAGGCCTTCAAAGAATCTGCGTTTCACAGGCCTTTTTAAGAGATGTTCCCGTAGGCTGTAAGAGCACTGTGCAGAGCGAGTTGTTTCTTAGCTTCCCAAAGAGCTGGAAGCAAGATGCTTTGGGGCCCAACTCGCCCTTTGGAAAAAAGACTGCACGTTGTGCCTTTCAGCTCTAGGTCAAGGTAGCACACGCAGAGCAGAAGTTCTACTTCAGCCAGATCAGGCCTGCAAAGAAACTGCGTTTCGCAGGCCTTTGGAAGAGATGTTCCCGGTAGGCTGTAAGAGCACTGTGCAGAGCGAGTTGTTTCTTAGCTTCCCAAAGAGCTGGAAGCAAGATGCTTTGGGGCCCAACTCGCCCTTTGGAAAGAAGCCTGCAGGTTGTGCCCTTCAGCTCTAGGGCCGTGTAGCACACCCAGAGCAGAAGTTCTTCTTCAGCCAGATCAGGCCTGCAAAGAAACTGCGTTTCACAGGCATTTGTAAGAGATGTTCCCGGTAGGCTGTAAGAGCCCTGTGCAGAGCGAGTTGTTTCGTAGCTTCCCAAAGAACTGGAAGCAAGATGCTTTGGGGCCCAACTCGCCCTTTGGAAACAGGCCTGCACGTTGTGCCTTTCAGCTCTATGTCAATGTAGCACACGCAGGGCAGAAGTTCTACTTCAGCCAGATCAGGCCTTCAAAGAATCTGCGTTTCACAGGCCTTTGTAAGAGATGTTCCCGGTAGGCTGTAAGAGCACTGTGCAGAGCGAGTTGTTTCTTAGAATCCCAAAGAGCTGGAAGCAAGATGCTTTGGGGCCCAACTCGCCCTTTGGAAAGAAGCCTGCACGTTGTGCCTTTCACCCCTAGGTCAATGTAGCACACGCAGAGCAGAAGTTCTACTTCAGCCAGATCAGGCCTGCAAAGAAACTGCGTTTCACAGGCCTTTGTAAGAGATGTTCCCAGGAGGCTGTAAGAGCACTGCGCAGAGCGAGTTGTTTCTTAGCTTCCAAAAAAGCTGGAAGCAAGATGCTTTGGGGCCCAACTCGCCCTTTGGAAAGAAGCCTGCACGTTGTGCCTTTCCGCTCTAGGGCAATGTAGCACACGCAGAGCAGAAGTTCTACTTCAGCCAGATCAGGCCTGCAAAGAAACTGCGTTTCACAGGCCGGTGTAAGAGATGTTCCCGGTAGGCTGTAAGAGCACTGTGCAGAGCGATTTGTTTCTTAGCTTCCCAAAGAGCTGTAAGCAAGTTGCATTGGGGACCAACTCGCCCTTTGGAAAGAAGCCTGCACGTTGTGCCTTTCCGCTCTAGGGCAATGTAGCACACCCAGAGCCGAAGTTCTACTTCAGCCAGATCAGGCCTGCAAGGAAACTGCTTTTCACAGGCCTTTGTAAGTGATGTTCTTGTAGGCTGTAAGAGCACTCTGCAGAGCGAGTGGTTTCTTAGCTTCCCAAAGAGCTGGAAGCAAGATGCTTTGGGGCCCAACTCGCCCTTTGGAAAGAAGCCTGCACGTTGTGCCTTTCAGCTCTAGGTCAATGTAGCACACGCAGAGCAGAAGTTCTGCTTCAGCCAGATCAGGCCTGCATAGAAACTGCGTTTCACAGTCCTTTGTAAGTGATGTTCCCGGTAGGCTGTAAGAGCACTGTGCAGAGCGAGTTGTTTCTTAGGTTCCCAAAGAGCTGGAAGCAAGATGATTTGGGGCAGAACTCGCCCTTTGGAAAGAAGCCTGCACGTTGTGCCTTTCAGCTCTAGGGCAATGTAGCACACCCAGAGCAGAAGTTCTACTTCAGCCAGATCAGGCCTGCAAAGAAACTGCGTTTCACAGGCCTTTGTAAGTGATGCTCCCGGTAGGCTGTAAGAGCACTGTGCAGAGCGAGTTGTTTCTTAGCTTCCCAAAGAGCTGGAAGCAAGATGCTTTGGGGCCCAACTCGCCCTTTGGAAAGAAGCCTGCACGTTGTGCCTTTCAGCTCTAGGGCAATGTAGCACACCCAGAGCAGAAGTTCTACTTCAGCCTGATCAGGCCTGCAAGGAAACTGCTTTTCACAGGCCTTTGTAAGTGATGTTCTGGTAGGCCGTAAGAGCACTGTGCAGAGCGAGTTGTTTCATAGCTTCCCAAAGAGCTGGTAGCATGATGCGTTGGGGCCCAACTCGCCCTTTGGAAAGAAGCCTGCGCGTTGTGCCTTTTTGCTCTAGGGCAGTGTAGCACACCCAGAGCAGAAGTTCTAGTTCAGCCAGATCAGGCCTGCAAAGAAACTGCGTTTCACAGGCCTTTGTAAGAGATGTTCCCGGTAGGCTGTAAGAGCACTGTGCAGAGCGAGTTGTCTCTTAGCTTCCCAAAGAGCTGGAAGCAAGATGCTTTGGGGCCCAACTCGCCCTTTGGAAAGAAGCCTGCACGTTGTGCCTTTCCGCTCAAGGGCAATGTAGAACACGCAGAGCAGAAGTTCTACTTCAGCCAGATCAGGCCTGCAAAGAAACTGCGTTTCACAGGCCTTTGTAAGAGATGTTCCCAGTAGGCTGTAAGAGCACTGTGCAGAGCGAGTTGTTTCTTAGCTTCCCAAAGAGCTGGAAGCAAGATGCTTTGGGGCCCAACTCGCCCTTTGGAAAGAAGCCTGCACATTGTGCCTTTCAGCTCTAGGGCAATGTAGCACACCCAGAGCAGAAGTTCTACTTCAGCCAGATCAGGCCTGCAAGGAAACTGCTTTTCACAGGCCTTTGTAAGTGATGTTCTGGTAGGCTGTAAGAGCAGTGTGCAGAGCGTGTTGTTTCTTAGCTTCCCAAGGAGCTGGAAGCAAGATGCTTTGGGGCCCAACTCGCCCTTTGGAAAGAACCCTGCACGTTGTGCCTTTCAGCTCTAGGGCAGTGTAGCACACCCAGAGCAGAAGTTCTACTTCAGCCAGATAAGGCCTGCAAAGAAACTGCATTTCACAGGCCTTTGTAAGAGATGTTCCCGGTAGGCTGTAAGAGCACTGTGCAGAGCGAGTTGTTTCTTAGCTTCCCAAAGAGCTGGAAGCAAGATGCTTTGGGGCCCAACTCGCCCTTTGGAAAGAAGCCTGCACGTTGTGCCTTTCAGCTCTAGGGCCGTGTAGCACACCCAGAGCAGAAGTTCTACTTCAGCCAGATCAGGCCTGCAAAGAAACTGCGTTTCACAGGCATTTGTAAGAGATGTTCCCGGTAGGCTGTAAGAGCACTGTGCAGAGCGAGTTGTTTCGTAGCTTCCCAAAGAACTGGAAGCAAGATGCTTTGGGGCCCAACTCGCCCTTTGGAAACAAGCCTACACGTTGTGCCTTTCATCTCTAGGTCAATGTAGCACACGCACAGCAGAAGTTCTACTTCAGCCAGATCAGGCCTTCAAAGAATCTGCGTTTCACAGGCCTTTTTAAGAGATGTTCCCGTAGGCTGTAAGAGCACTGTGCAGAGCGAGTTGTTTCTTAGCTTCCCAAAGAGCTGGAAGCAAGATGCTTTTTGGCCAAACTCGCCCTTTGGAAAGAAGCCTGCACATTGTGCCTTTCAGCTCTAGGGCGGTGTAGCACACCCAGAGCAGAAGTTCTACTTCAGCCAGATCAGGCCTGCAAAGAAACTGCGTTTCACAGGCCTTTGTAAAAGATGTTCCCTGTAGGCTGTAAGAGCACTGTGCAGAGCGATTTGTTTCTTAGAATTCCAAAGAGCTGGAAGCAAGATGCTTTGGGGCCCAACTCGCCCTTTGGAAAGAAGCCTGCACGTTGTGCCTTTCACCCCTAGGTCAATGTAGCACACGCAGAGCAGAAGTTCTCCTTCAGCCAGATCAGGCCTGCAAAGAAACTGCGTTTCACAGGCCTTTGTAAGAGATGTTCCCGGGAGGCTGTAAGAGCACTGCGCAGAGCGAGTTGTTTCTTAGCTTCCAAAAAAGCTGGAAGCAAGATGCTTTGGGGCCCAACTCGCCCTTTGGAAAGAAGCCTGCACGTTGTGCCTTTCCGCTCTAGCGCAATGTAGCACACGCAGAGTAGAAGTTCTACTTCAGCCAGATCAGGCCTGCAAAGAAACTGCGTTTCACAGGCCGTTGTAAGAGATGTTCCCGGTAGGCTGTAAGAGCACTGTGCAGAGCGAGTTGTTTCTTAGCTTCCCAAAGAGCTGTAAGCAAGTTGCATTGGGGACCAACTCGCCCTTTGGAAAGAAGCCTGCACGTTGTGCCTTTCTGCTCTAGGGCAATGTAGCACACCCAGAGCCGAAGTTCTACGTCAGCCAGATCAGGCCTGCAAGGAAACTGCGTTTCACAGGCCTTTGTAAGTGATGTTCTTGTAGGCTGTAAGAGCACTGTGCAGAGCGAGTTGTTTCTTAGCTTCCCAAAGAGCTGGAAGCAAGATGCTTTGGGGCCCAACTCGCCCTTTGGAAAGAAGCCTGCACGTTGTGCCTTTCAGCTCTAGGGCAATGTAGCACACCCAGAGCAGAAGTTCTACTTCAGCCAGATCAGGCCTGCAAGGAGACTGCTTTTCACAGGCCTTTGTAAGTGATGTTCTGGTAGGCTGTAAGAGCACTGTGCAGAGCGCGTTGTTTCTTAGCTTCCCAAAGAGCTGGAAGCAAGATGCTTTGGGGCCGAACTCGCCCTTTGGAAAGAAGCCTGCACGTTGTGCTTTTCCGCTCTAGGGCAATGTAGCACACGCAGAGCAGAAGTTCTACTTCAGCCAGATCAGGCCTGCAAAGAAACTGCGTTTCACAGGCCTTTGTAAGTGATGCTCCCGGTAGGCTGTAAGAGCACTGTGCAGAGCGAGTTGTTTCTTAGCTTCCCAAAGAGCTGGAAGCAAGATGCTTTTGGGCCCAACTCGCCCTTTGGAAAGAAGCCTGCACGATGTGCCTTTCAGCTCTAGGGCAATGTAGCACACCCAGAGCAGAAGTTCTACTTCAGCCAGATCAGGCCTGCAAGGAAACTGCTTTTCACAGGCCTTTGTAAGTGATGTTCTGGTAGGCCGTAAGAGCACTGTGCAGAGCGAGTTGTTTCTTAGCTTCCGAAAGAGCTGGAAGCAAGATGCTTTGGGGCCCAACTCGCCCTTTGGAAAGAAGCCTGCACGTTGTGCCTCTCCGCTCTAGGGCAATGTAGCACACGCAGAGCAGAAGTTCTACTTCAGCCAGATCAGGCCTGCAAAGAAACTGCGTTTCACAGGCCTTTGTAAGAGATGTTCCCCGTAGGCTGTAAGACCACTGTGCAGAGCGAGTTGTTTCTTAGCTTCAAAAAAGCTGGAAGCAAGATGCTTTGGGGCCCAACTCGCCCTTTGGAAAGAAGCCTGCACGTTGTGCCTTTCCGCTCTAGGGCAATGTAGCACACGCAGAGCAGAAGTTCTACTTCAGCCAGATCAGGCCTGCAAAGAAACTGCGTTTCACAGGCCTTTGTAAGAGATGTTCCCGGTAGGCTGTAAGAGCACTGTGCAGAGCGAGTTGTTTCTTAGCTTCCCAAAGAGCTGGAAGCAAGATGCATTGGGGCCCAACTCGCCCTTTGGAAAGAAGCCTGCACGTTGTGCCTTTCAGCTCTAGGGCCGTGTAGCACACCCAGAGCAGAAGTTCTACTTCACCCAGATCAGGCCTGCAAAGAATCTGCGTTTCACAGGCCTTTTTAAGAGATGTTCCCGTAGGCTGTAAGAGCACTGTGCAGAGCGAGTTGTTTCTTAGCTTCCCAAAGAGCTGGAAGCAAGATGCTTTGGGGCCCAACTCGCCCTTTGGAAAAAAGACTGCACGTTGTGCCTTTCAGCTCTAGGTCAAGGTAGCACACGCAGAGCAGAAGTTCTACTTCAGCCAGATCAGGCCTGCAAAGAAACTGCGTTTCGCAGGCCTTTGGAAGAGATGTTCCCGGTAGGCTGTAAGAGCACTGTGCAGAGCGAGTTGTTTCTTAGCTTCCCAAAGAGCTGGAAGCAAGATGCTTTGGGGCCCAACTCTCCCTTTGGAAAGAAGCCTGCAGGTTGTGCCTTTCAGCTCTAGGGCCGTGTAGCACACCCAGAGCAGAAGTTCTTCTTCAGCCAGATCAGGCCTGCAAAGAAACTGCGTTTCACAGGCATTTGTAAGAGATGTTCCCGGTAGGCTGTAAGAGCCCTGTGCAGAGCGAGTTGTTTCGTAGCTTCCCAAAGAACTGGAAGCAAGATGCTTTGGGGCCCAACTCGCCCTTTGGAAACAAGCCTGCACGTTGTGCCTTTCAGCTCTATGTCAATGTAGCACACGCAGGGCAGAAGTTCTACTTCAGCCAGATCAGGCCTTCAAAGAATCTGCGTTTCACAGGCCTTTGTAAGAGATGTTCCCGGTAGGCTGTAAGAGCACTGTGCAGAGCGAGTTGTTTCTTAGAATCCCAAAGAGCTGGAAGCAAGATGCTTTGGGGCCCAACTCGCCCTTTGGAAAGAAGCCTGCACGTTGTGCCTTTCACCCCTAGGTCAATGTAGCACACGCAGAGCAGAAGTTCTTCTTCAGCCAGATCAGGCCTGCAAAGAAACTGCGTTTCACAGGCCTTTGTAAGAGATGTTTCCAGGAGGCTGTAAGAGCACTGCGCAGAGCGAGTTGTTTCTTAGCTTCCAAAAAAGCTGGAAGCAAGATGCTTTGGGGCCCAACTCGCCCTTTGGAAAGAAGCCTGCACGTTGTGCCTTTCCGCTCTAGGGCAATGTAGCACACGCAGAGCAGAAGTTCTACTTCAGCCAGATCAGGCCTGCAAAGAAACTGCGTTTCACAGGCCGGTGTAAGAGATGTTCCCGGTAGGCTGTAAGAGCACTGTGCAGAGCGATTTGTTTCTTAGCTTCCCAAAGAGCTGTAAGCAAGTTGCATTGGGGACCAACTCGCCCTTTGGAAAGAAGCCTGCACGTTGTGCCTTTCCGTCTAGGGCAATGTAGCACACCCAGAGCCGAAGTTCTACTTCAGCCAGATCAGGCCTGCAAGGAAACTGCTTTTCACAGGCCTTTGTAAGTGATGTTCTTGTAGGCTGTAAGAGCACTCTGCAGAGCGAGTGGTTTCTTAGCTTCCCAAAGAGCTGGAAGCAAGATGCTTTGGGGCCCAACTCGCCCTTTGGAAAGAAGCCTGCACGTTGTGCCTTTCAGCTCTAGGGCAATGTAGCACACGCTGAGCAGAAGTTCTACTTCAGCCAGATCAGGCCTGCAAAGAAACTGCGTTTCACAGGCCTTTGTAAGTGATGCTCCCGGTAGGCTGTAAGAGCACTGTGCAGAGCGAGTTGTTTCTTAGCTTCCCAAAGAGCTGGAAGCAAGATGCTTTTGGGCCCAACTCGCCCTTTGGAAAGAAGCCTGCACGTTGTGCCTTTCAGCTCTAGGGCAATGTAGCACACCCAGAGCAGAAGTTCTACTTCAGCCTGATCAGGCCTGCAAGGAAACTGCTTTTCACAGGCCTTTGTAAGTGATGTTCTGGTAGGCCGTAAGAGCACTGTGCAGAGCGAGTTGTTTCATAGCTTCCCAAAGAGCTGGTAGCATGATGCATTGGGGCCCAACTCGCCCTTTGGAAAGAAGCCTGCGCGTTGTGCCTTTTTGCTCTAGGGCAGTGTAGCACACCCAGAGCAGAAGTTCTAGTTCAGCCAGATCAGGCCTGCAAAGAAACTGCGTTTCACAGGCCTTTGTAAGAGATGTTCCCGGTAGGCTGTAAGAGCACTGTGCAGAGCGAGTTGTCTCTTAGCTTCCCAAAGAGCTGGAAGCAAGATGCTTTGGGGCCCAACTCGCCCTTTGGAAAGAAGCCTGCACGTTGTGCCTTTCCGCTCAAGGGCAATGTAGAACACGCAGAGCAGAAGTTCTACTTCAGCCAGATCAGGCCTGCAAAGAAACTGCGTTTCACAGGCCTTTGTAAGAGATGTTCCCAGTAGGCTGTAAGAGCACTGTGCAGAGCGAGTTGTTTCTTAGCTTCCCAAAGAGCTGGAAGCAAGATGCTTTGGGGCCCAACTCGCCCTTTGGAAAGAAGCCTGCACATTGTGCCTTTCAGCTCTAGGGCAATGTAGCACACCCAGAGCAGAAGTTCTACTTCAGCCAGATCAGGCCTGCAAGGAAACTGCTTTTCACAGGCCTTTGTAAGTGATGTTCTGGTAGGCTGTAAGAGCAGTGTGCAGAGCGAGTTGTTTCTTAGCTTCCCAAAGAGCTGGTATCAAGATGCTTTGGGGCCCAACTCGCCCTTTGGAAAGAACCCTGCACGTTGTGCCTTTCAGCTCTAGGGCAGTGTAGCACACCCAGAGCAGAAGTTCTACTTCAGCCAGATAAGGCCTGCAAAGAAACTACATTTCACAGGCCTTTGTAAGAGATGTTCCCGGTAGGCTGTAAGAGCACTGTGCAGAGCGAGTTGTTTCTTAGCTTCCCAAAGAGCTGGAAGCAAGATGCTTTGGGGCCCAACTCGCCCTTTGGAAAGAAGCCTGCACGTTGTGCCTTTCAGCTCTAGGGCCGTGTAGCACACCCAGAGCAGAAGTTCTACTTCAGCCAGATCAGGCCTGCAAAGAAACTGCGTTTCACAGGCATTTGTAAGAGATGTTCCCGGTAGGCTGTAAGAGCACTGTGCAGAGCGAGTTGTTTCGTAGCTTCCCAAAGAACTGGAAGCAAGATGCTTTGGGGCCCAACTCGCCCTTTGGAAACAAGCCTACACGTTGTGCCTTTCATCTCTAGGTCAATGTAGCACACGCACAGCAGAAGTTCTACTTCAGCCAGATCAGGCCTTCAAAGAATCTGCGTTTCACAGGCCTTTTTAAGAGATGTTCCTGTAGGCTGTAAGAGCACTGTGCAGAGCGAGTTGTTTCTTAGCTTCCCAAAGAGCTGGAAGCAAGATGCTTTTTGGCCAAACTCGCCCTTTGGAAAGAAGCCTGCACATTGTGCCTTTCAGCTCTAGGGCGGTGTAGCACACCCAGAGCAGAAGTTCTACTTCAGCCAGATCAGGCCTGCAAAGAAACTGCGTTTCACAGGCCTTTGTAAAAGATGTTCCCTGTAGGCTGTAAGAGCACTGTGCAGAGCGATTTGTTTCTTAGAATTCCAAAGAGCTGGAAGCAAGATGCTTTGGGGCCCAACTCGCCCTTTGGAAAGAAGCCTGCACGTTGTGCCTTTCACCCCTAGGTCAATGTAGCACACGCAGAGCAGAAGTTCTCCTTCAGCCAGATCAGGCCTGCAAAGAAACTGCGTTTCACAGGCCTTTGTAAGAGATGTTCCCGGGAGGCTGTAAGAGCACTGCGCAGAGCGAGTTGTTTCTTAGCTTCCAAAAAAGCTGGAAGCAAGATGCTTTGGGGCCCAACTCGCCCTTTGGAAAGAAGCCTGCACGTTGTGCCTTTCCGCTCTAGGGCAATGTAGCACACCCAGAGCCGAAGTTCTACTTCAGCCAGATCAGGCCTGCAAGGAAACTGCGTTTCACAGGCCTTTGTAAGTGATGTTCTTGTAGGCTGTAAGAGCACTGTGCAGAGCGAGTTGTTTCTTAGCTTCCCAAAGAGCTGGAAGCAAGATGCTTTGGGGCCCAACTCGCCCTTTGGAAAGAAGCCTGCACGTTGTGCCTTTCAGCTCTAGGGCAATGTAGCACACCCAGAGCAGAAGTTCTACTTCAGCCAGATCAGGCCTGCAAGGAGACTGCTTTTCACAGGCCTTTGTAAGAGATGTTCTGGTAGGCTGTAAGAGCACTGTGCAGAGCACGTTGTTTCTTAGCTTCCCAAAGAGCTGGAAGCAAGATGCTTTGGGGCCGAACTCGCCCTTTGGAAAGAAGCCTGCACGTTGTGCTTTTCCGCTCTAGGGCAATGTAGCACACGCAGAGCAGAAGTTCTACTTCAGCCAGATCAGGCCTGCAAAGAAACTGCGTTTCACAGGCCTTTGTAAGTGATGCTCCCGGTAGGCTGTAAGAGCACTGTGCAGAGCGAGTTGTTTCTTAGCTTCCCAAAGAGCTGGAAGCAAGATGCTTTTGGGCCCAACTCGCCCTTTGGAAAGAAGCCTGCACGATGTGCCTTTCAGCTCTAGGGCAATGTAGCACACCCAGAGCAGAAGTTCTACTTCAGCCTGATCAGGCCTGCAAGGAAACTGCTTTTCACAGGCCTTTGTAAGTGATGTTCTGGTAGGCCGTAAGAGCACTGTGCAGAGCGGGTTGTTTCTTAGCTTCCGAAAGAGCTGGAAGCAATATGCTTTGGGGCCCAACTCGCCCTTTGGAAAGAAGACTGCACGTTGTGCCTTTCAGCTCTAGGGCAATGTGGCACACCCAGAGCAGAAGGTCTACTTCAGCCAGACCAGGCCTGCAAAGAAACTGCGTTTCACAGGCCTTTGTAAGAGATGTTCCTGGTAGGCTGTAAAAGCACTGGGCAGAGCGAGTTGTTTCGTAGCTTCCCAAAGAACTGGAAGCAAGATGCTTTGGGGCCCAACTCGCCCTTTGGAAAGAAGCCTGCACGTTGTGCCTTTCCGCTCTAGGGCAATGTAGCACACCCAGAGAAGAAGTTCTACTTCAGCCAGATCAGGCCTGCAAAGAAACTGCGTTTCACAGGCCTTTGTAAGACATCTTCCCCGTAGGCTGTAAGAGCACTGTGCAGAGCGAGCTGTTTCTTAGAGTCCCAAAGAGCTGGAAGCAAGATGCTTTTTCGCCAAACTCGCCCTTTAGAAAGGAGCCTGCACATTGTGCCTTTCAGCTCTAGGGCGGTGTAGCACACCCAGAGCAGAAGTTCTACTTCAGCCACATCAGGCCTGCAAAGAAACTTCGTTTCACAGGCCTTTGTAAGAGATGTTCCCGGTAGGCTGTAAGAGCACTGTGCAGAGCGAGTTGTTTCTTAGCTTCCCAAAGAGCTGGAAGCAAGATGCTTTGGGGCCCAACTCGCCCTTTGGAAAGAAGCCTGCACGTTGTGCCTTTCAGCTCTAGGTCAATGTAGCACACGCAGAGCAGAAGTTCTGCTTCAGCCAGATCAGGCCTGCAAAGAAACTGCGTTTCACAGGCCTTTGTAAGAGATGTTCCCGGTAGGCTGTAAGAGCACTGTGCAGAGCGAGTTGTTTCTTAGCTTCCCAAAGAGCTGGAAGCAAGATGCTTTGGGGCCGAACTCGCCCTTTGGAAAGAAGCCTGCACGTTGTGCCTCTCCGCTCTAGGGCAATGTAGCACACGCAGAGCAGAAGTTCTACTTCAGCCAGATCAGGCCTGCAAAGAAACTGCGTTTCACAGGCCTTTGTAAGAGATGTTCCCCGTAGGCTGTAAGACCACTGTGCAGAGCGAGTTGTTTCTTAGCTTCCCAAATAGCTGGAAGCAAGATGCTTTGGGGCCCAACTCGCCCTTTGGAAAGAAGCCTGCACGTTGTGCCTTTCCGCTCTAGGGCAATGTAGCACACGCAGAGCAGAAGTTCTACTTCAGCCAGATCAGGCCTGCAAAGAAACTGCGTTTCACAGGCCTTTGTAAGAGATGTTCCCGGTAGGCTGTAAGAGCACTGTGCAGAGCGAGTTGTTTCTTAGCTTCCCAAAGAGCTGGAAGCAAGATGCATTGGGGCCCAACTCGCCCTTTGGAAAGAAGCCTGCACGTTGTGCCTTTCAGCTCTAGGGCCGTGTAGCACACCCAGAGCAGAAGTTCTACTTCACCCAGATCAGGCCTGCAAAGAAACTGCGTTTCACAGGCATTTGTAAGAGATGTTCCCGGTAGGCTGTAAGAGCACTGTGCAGAGCGAGTTGTTTCGTAGCTTCCCAAAGAACTCTAAGCAAGATGCTTTGGGGCCCAACTCGCCCTTTGGAAACAAGCCTGCACGTTGTACCTTTCAGCTCTAGGTCAATGTAGCACACGCACAGCAGAAGTTCTACTTCAGCCAGATCAGGCCTTCAAAGAATCTGCGTTTCACAGGCCTTTTTAAGAGATGTTCCCGTAGGCTGTAAGACCACTGTGCAGAGCGAGTTGTTTCTTAGCTTCAAAAAAGCTGGAAGCAAGATGCTTTGGGGCCCAACTCGCCCTTTGGAAAGAAGCCTGCACATTGTGCCTTTCAGCTCTAGGGCGGTGTAGCACACCCAGAGCAGAAGTGCTACTTCAGCCAGATCAGGCCTGCAAAGAAACTGCGTTTCACAGGCCTTTGTAAGAGATGTTCCCGGGAGGCTGTAAGAGCACTGCGCAGAGCGAGTTGTTTCTTAGCTTCCAAAAAAGCTGGAAGCAAGATGATTTGGGGCCCAACTCGCCCTTTGGAAAGAAGCCTGCACGTTGTTCCTTTCCGCTCTAGGGCAATGTAGCACACGCAGAGCAGAAGTTCTACTTCAGCCAGATCAGGCCTGCAAAGAAACTGCGTTTCACAGGCCGTTGTAAGAGATGTTCCCAGTAGGCTGTAAGAGCACTGTGCAGAGCGATTTGTTTCTTAGCTTCCCAAAGAGCTGTAAGCAAGTTGCATTGGGGACCAACTCGCCCTTTGTAAAGAAGCCTGCACGTTGTGCCTTTCCGCTCTAGGGCAATGTAGCACACCCAGAGCCGAAGTTCTACTTCAGCCAGATCAGGCCGGCAAGGAAACTGCTTTTCACAGGCCTTTGTAAGTGATGTTCTTGTAGGCTGTAAGAGCACTGTGCAGAGCGAGTTGTTTCTTAGCTTCCCAAAGAGCTGGAAGCAAGATGCTTTGGGGCCCAACTCGCCCTTTGGAAAGAAGCCTGCACGTTGTGCCTTTCAGCTCTAGGTCAATGTAGCACACGCAGAGCAGAAGTTCTGCTTCAGCCAGATCAGGCCTGCAAAGAAACTGCGTTTCACAGTCCTTTGTAAGAGATGTTCCCGGTAGGCTGTAAGAGCACTGTGCAGAGCGAGTTGTTTCTTAGCTTCCCAAAGAGCTGGAAGCAAGATGCTTTGGGGCCAAACTCGCTCTTTGGAAAGAAGCCTGCACGTTGTGCCTTTCCGGTCTAGGGCAATGTAGCACACGCAGAGCAGAAGTTCTACTTCAGCCATATCAGGCCTGCAAAGAAACTGCGTTTCACAGGCCTTTGTAAGTGATGCTCCCGGTAGGCTGTAAGAGCACTGTGCAGAGCGAGTTGTTTCTTAGCTTCCCAAAGAGCTGGAAGCAAGATGCTTTTGGGCCCAACTCGCCCTTTGGAAAGAAGCCTGCACGTTGTGCCTTTCAGCTCTAGGGCAATGTAGCACACCCAGAGCAGAAGTTCTACTTCAGCCAGATCAGGCCTGGAAGGAAACTGCTTTTCACAGGCCTTGTAAGTGATGTTCTGGTAGGCCGTAAGAGCACTGTGCAGAGCGAGTTGTTTCTTAGCTTCCCAAAGAGCTGGTAGCATGATGCTTTGGGGCCCAACTCGCCCTTTGGAAAGAAGCCTGCACGTTGTGCCTTTCAGCTCTAGGGCAGTGTAGCACACGCAGAGCAGGTGTTCTACTTCAGCCAGATCAGGCCTGCAAAGAAACTGCGTTTCACAGGCCTTTGTAAGAGATGTTCCCGGTAGGCTGTAAGAGCACTGTGCAGAGCGAGTTGTCTCTTAGCTTCCCAAAGAGCTGGAAGCAAGATGCTTTGGGGCCCAACTCGCCCTTTGGAAAGAAGCCTGCACGTTGTGCCTTTCCGCTCAAGGGCAATGTAGTACACGCAAAGCAGAAGTTCTACTTCAGCCAGATCAGGCCTGCAAAGAAACTGCGTTTCACAGGCCTTTGTAAGAGATGTTCCCAGTAGGCTGTAAGAGCACTGTGCAGAGCGAGTTGTTTCTTAGCTTCCCAAAGAGCTGGAAGCAAGATGCTTTGGGGCCCAACTCGCCCTTTGGAAAGAAGCCTGCACGTTGTGCCTTTCAGCTCTAGGTCAATGTAGCACACGCAGAGCAAAAGTTCTGCTTCAGCCAGATCAGGCCTGCAAAGAAACTGCGTTTCACAGTCCTTTGTAAGAGATGTTCCCGGTAGGCTGTAAGAGCACTGTGCAGAGCGAGTTGTTTCTTAGCTTCCCAAAGAGCTGGAAGCAAGATGCTTTGGGGCCGAACTCGCCCTTTGGAAAGAAGCCTGCACGTTGTGCCTTTCCGCTCTAGGGCAATGTAGCACACGCAGAGCAGAAGTTCTACTTCAGCCAGATCAGGCCTGCAAAGAAACTGCGTTTCACAGGCCTTTATAAGTGATGCTCCCGGTAGGCTGTAAGAGCACTGTGCCCAGCGAGTTATTTCTTAGCTTCCCAAAGAGCTGGAAGCAAGATGCTTTTGGGCCCAACTCGCCCTTTGGAAAGAAGCCTGCACGTTGTGCCTTTCAGCTCTAGGGCAATGTAGCACACGCAGAGCAGGAGTTCTACTTCAGCCAGATCAGGCCTGCAAAGAAACTGCGTTTCACAGGCCTTTGTAAGAGATGTTCCCCGTAGGCTGTAAGACCACTGTGCAGAGCGAGTTGTTTCTTAGCTTCAAAAAAGCTGGAAGCAAGATGCTTTGGGGCCCAACTCGCCCTTTGGAAAGAAGCCTGCACGTTGTGCCTTTCCGCTCTAGGGCAATGTAGCACACGCAGAGCAGAAGTTCTACTTCAGCCAGATCAGGCCTGCAAAGAAACTGCGTTTCACAGGCCTTTGTAAGAGATGTTCCCGGTAGGCTGTAAGAGCACTGTGCAGAGCGAGTTGTTTCTTAGCTTCCCAAAGAGCTGGAAGCAAGATGCATTGGGGCCCAACTCGCCCTTTGGAAAGAAGCCTGCACGTTGTGCCTTTCAGCTCTAGGGCCGTGTAGCACACCCAGAGCAGAAGTTCTACTTCACCCAGATCAGGCCTGCAAAGAAACTGCGTTTCACAGGCATTTGTAAGAGATGTTCCCGGTAGGCTGTAAGAGCACTGTGCAGAGCGAGTTGATTCGTAGCTTCGCAAAGAACTGGAAGCAAGATGCTTTGGGGCCCAACTCGCCCTTTGGAAACAAGCCTGCACGTTGTACCTTTCAGCTCTAGGTCAATGTAGCACACGCACAGCAGAAGTTCTACTTCAGCCAGATCAGGCCTTCAAAGAATCTGCGTTTCACAGGCCTTTTTAAGAGATGTTCCCGTAGGCTGTAAGACCACTGTGCAGAGCGAGTTGTTTCTTAGCTTCAAAAAAGCTGGAAGCAAGATGCTTTGGGGCCCAACTCGCCCTTTGGAAAGAAGCCTGCACATTGTGCCTTTCAGCTCTAGGGCGGTGTAGCACACCCAGAGCAGAAGTGCTACTTCAGCCAGATCAGGCCTGCAAAGAAACTGCGTTTCACAGGCCTTTGTAAGAGATGTTCCCGGGAGGCTGTAAGAGCACTGCGCAGAGCGAGTTGTTTCTTAGCTTCCAAAAAAGCTGGAAGCAAGATGCTTTGGGGCCCAACTCGCCCTTTGGAAAGAAGCCTGCACGTTGTTCCTTTCCGCTCTAGGGCAATGTAGCACACGCAGAGCAGAAGTTCTACTTCAGCCAGATCAGGCCTGCAAAGAAACTGCGTTTCACAGGCCGTTGTAAGAGATGTTCCCGGTAGGCTGTAAGAGCACTGTGCAGAGCGATTTGTTTCTTAGCTTCCCAAAGAGCTGTAAGCAAGTTGCATTGGGGACCAACTCGCCCTTTGTAAAGAAGCCTGCACGTTGTGCCTTTCCGCTCTAGGGCAATGTAGCACACCCAGAGCCGAAGTTCTACTTCAGCCAGATCAGGCCTGCAAGGAAACTGCTTTTCACAGGCCTTTGTAAGTGATGTTCCTGTAGGCTGTAAGAGCACTGTGCAGAGCGAGTTGTTTCTTAGCTTCCCAAAGAGCTGGAAGCAAGATGCCTTGGGGCCCAACTCGCCCTTTGGAAAGAAGACTGCACATTGTGCCTTTCAGCTCTAGGTCAATGTAGCACACGCAGAGCAGAAGTCCTACTTCAGCCAGATCAGGCCTGCAAAGAAACTGCGTTTCACAGTCCTTTGTAAGAGATGTTCCCCTAGGCTGTAAGAGCACTGTGCAGAGCGAGTTGTTTCTTAGAATCCCAAAGAGCTGGAAGCAAGATGCTTTGGGGCCCAACTCGGCCTTTGGAAAGAAGCCTGCACGTTGTGCCTTTCACCCCTAGGTCAATGTAGCACACGCAGAGCAGAAGTTCTGCTTCAGCCAGATCAGGCCTGCAAAGAAACTGCGTTTCACAGGCCGTTGTAAGAGATGTTCCCGGTAGGCTGTAAGAGCACTGTGCAGAGCGAGTTGTTTCTTAGCTTCCCAAAGAGCTGTAAGCAAGTTGCATTGGGGACCAACTCGCCCTTTGTAAAGAAGCCTGCACGTTGTGCCTTTCCGCTCTAGGGCAATGTAGCACACCCAGAGCCGAAGTTCTACTTCAGCCAGATCAGGCCTGCAAGGAAACTGCTTTTCACAGGCCTTTGTAAGTGATGTTCTTGTAGGCTGTAAGAGCACTGTGCAGAGCGAGTTGTTTCTTAGCTTCCCAAAGAGCTGGAAGCAAGATGCTTTGGGGCCCAACTCGCCCTTTGGAAAGAAGCCTGCACGTTGTGCCTTTCCGCTCAAGGGCAATGTAGTACACGCAAAGCAGAAGTTCTACTTCAGCCAGATCAGGCCTGCAAGGAAAATGCGTTACACAGGCCTTTGTAAGTCATGTTCTGGTAGGCTGTAAGAGCACTGTGCAGAGCGAGTTGTTTCTTAGCTTCCCAAAGAGCTGGTAGCAAGATGCTTTGGGGCCCAACTCGCCCTTTCGAAAGAAGCCTGCACATTGTGCCTTCATCTCTAGGGCTGTGTAGCACACCCAGAGCAGAAGTTCTACCTCAGGCAGATCAGGCCTGCAAAGAAACTGCGTTTCACAGGCCTTTGTAAGAGATGTTCCCGGTAGGCTGTAAGAGCACTGTGCAGAGCGAGTTGTTTTTTAGCTTATCAAAGAGCTGGAAGCAAGATGCTTTGGGGCCCAACTCGCCCTTTGGAAAGAAGCCTGCACGTTGTGCCTTTCAGCTCTAGGGCGGTGTAGCACACCCAGAGCAGAAGTTCTACTTCAGCCAGATCAGGCCTGCAAAGAAACTGCATTTCACAGGCATTTCTAAGAGATCTTCCCGGTAGGCTGTAACAGCACTGTGCAGAGCGAGTTGATTCGTAGCTTCCAAAGACCTGGAAGCAAGATGCTTTGGCTCCCAACTCGCCCTTTGGAAAAAAGCCTGCAGGTTGTGCCTTTCATCTCTAGGTCAATGTAGCACACGCAGAGCAGAAGTTCTACTTCAGCCAGATCAGGCCTGCAAAGAAACTGCGTTTCACAGGCCTTTGTAAGAGATGTTCCCGGTAGGCTGTAAGAGAACTCTGCAGAGCGAGCTGTTTCTTAGCTTCCCAAAGAGCTGGAAGCAAGATGCATTTGTGCCGAACTCGCCCTTTGGAAAGAAGCCTGCACGTTGCGCCTTTCCACTGTAGGGCAATGTAGCACACGCAGAGCAGAAGTTCTACTTCAGCCAGATCAGGCCTGCAAAGAAACTGCGTTTCACAGGCCTTTGTAAGAGATGTTCCCGGTAGGGTGTAAGAGCACTGTGCAGAGCGAGTTGTTTCTTAGCTTCCCAAAGAGGTGTATTAAAGATGCATTGGGGCCCAACTCGCCCTTTGGAAAGAAGCCTGCACGTTGTGCCTTTCCGCCATAGGGCAATGTAGCACACGCAGAGCAGAAGTTCTACATCAGCCAGATCAGGCCTGCAAAGAAACTGCGTTTCACAGGCCTTTGTAAGAGATGTTCCCGGTAGGCTGTAAGAGCACTGTGCAGAGCGAGTTGTTTCTTAGCTTCCCAAAGAGCTGTATTCAAGATGCATTGGGGCCCAACTCGCCCTTTGGAAAGAAGCCTGCACGTTGTGCCTTTCCGCTCTAGGGCAATGTAGCACCCGCAGAGCAGAAGTTCTACTTCAGCCAGATCAGGCCTGCAAAGAAACTGCGTTTCACAGGCCTTTGTAAGAGATGTTCCCGGTAGGCTGTAAGAGCACTGTGCAGAGCGAGTTGTTTCTTAGCTTCCCAAAGAGCTGGAAGCAAGATGCTTTGGGTCCCAACTCGCACTTTGGAAAGAAGCCTGCACGTTGTGCCTTTCAGCTCTAGGGCAATGTAGCACACTCAGAGCAGAAGTTCTACTTCAGCCAGATCAGGCCTGCAAAGAAACTGCGTTTCAAAGGCCTTTGTAAGAGATGTTCCCAGTAGGCTGTAAGAGCACTGTGCAGAGCGAGTTGTTTCTTACCTTACCAAAGAGCTGTAAGCAAGATGCATTGGGGCCCAACTGGCCCTTTGGAAAGAAAGCCTGCACGTTGTGCCTTTCCGCTCTAGGGCAATGTAGCACACCCAGAGCAGAAGTTCTACTTCAGCCAGATCAGGCCTGCAAAGAAACTGCGTTTCACAGGCCCTTGTAAGAGATGCTCCCGGTAGGCTGTAAGAGCACTGTGCAGAGCGAGTTGTTTCTTAGCTTCCCAAAGAGCTGGAAGCAAGATGCTTTGGGGCCCAACTCGCCCTTTGGAAAGAAGCCTGCACGTTGTGCCTTACAGCTCTAGGGCCATTTAGCACACGCAGAGCAGAAGTTCTACTTCAGCCAGATCAGGCCTGCAAAGAAACTGCGTTTCACAGGCCTTTGTAAGTGATGTTCCGGTAGGCTGTAAGAGCACTGTGCAGAGCGAGATGTTTCTTAGCTTCCCAAAGAGCTGGAAGCAAGATGCTTTGGGGCCCAACTCGCCGTTTGGACAGAAGCCTGCACGTTGTGCCTTTCAGCTCTAGGGCCATGTAGCACACCCAGAGCAGAAGTTCTACTTCAGCCAGATCAGGCCTGCAAAGAAACTGCGTTTCACAGGACTTTGTACGAGATGTACCTGGTTGGCAGTAAGACGGTGTGCAGAGCAAGTTGTTTTTTAGCTTCCCAAAGAGCTAGAAGCAAGATGCTTTGGGTCCCAACTCGCCCTTTGGAAAGAAGAAAGCACTTTGTGACTTGCAGCTCTAGAGCAATGTAGCACACCCAGAGCAGAAGTTCTACTTCAGCCAGATCAGGCCTGCAAAGAAACTGCGTGTCACAAGCCTTTCTACGAGATGTTCCCGGTAGGCTGTAAGAGCACTGTGCAGAGTGAGTTGTTTCTTAGCTTCCCAAAGAGCTGGAAGCAAGATGCTTTGGGGACCAACTCGCCCTTTGCAGAGAAAACTGGACGTTGTGCCTTTCAGCTCTAGGGCAATGTAGCACACCCAGAGCAGAAGTTCTACTTCACCCAGTTCAGGCCTGCAAAGAAACTGCGTTTCAGAGGCCTTTGTAAGAGATGTTCCCGGTTGGCTGTAAGAGAGGTGTGCAGAGCGAGTTGTTTCTTAGCTTCAAAAAGAGCTGGAAGCAAGATGCTTTGGGGCCCAACTCGCCCTTTGGAAAGAAGACAGCACTTTGTGCCTTGCAGTTCTAGACCAATGTACGACACCCAGAGCAGAAGTTCTACTTCAGCCAGATCAGTCCTGCAAACAAACTGCATTTCTCAGGCCTTTGTAAGAGATGTTCCCGTTTGGCTGTAAGAGAGGTCTGCAGAGCGAGTTGTTTCTTAGCTTCCCAAAGAGCTGTAAGCAAGATGGTTTTGGGCCCATCTCGCCCTTTGGAAAGAGGACAGCACTTTGTGCCTTTCAGCTCTAGGGCAATGTAGCACACCCAGAGCAGAAGTTCTACTTCAGCCATATCAGGCCTGCAAAGAAACTGCATTTCACAGGCCTTTGTAAGAGATGTCCCGGTAGGGTGTAAGACCACTGTGCAGAGCGAGTTGTCATTAAGCTTCCCAAAGAGCTCGATGCAAGATGCTTTCGGACCCAACTCGCCAAATGGAAAGAAGACTGCACGTTGTGCCTTTCAGCCCTAGGGCATGTAGGACACCCAGAGCAGAAGTTTTACTTCAGCCACATCAGGCCTGCAAAGAAACTGCGTTTCACAGGCCTTTGTAAGAGATGCTCCCGGTTGGCTGTAAGAGAGGTGTGCTGAGCGAGTTGTTTCTTAGCTTCCCAAAGAGCTGGAAGCAAGATGCTTTGTGGCCCAACTCGCCCTTTGGAAAGAAGACAGCACTTTGTCCCTTGCAGCTCTAGGGCAATGTAGCACACCCAGAGCAGAAGTTCTACTTCAGAGAGATCAGGCCTGCAAAGAAACTGCATTTCTCAGGACTTTGTAAGAGATGTTCCTAGTAGGCTTTAAGAGAGCTCTGCAGAGCGAGTTTTTTCTTAGCTTCCCAAAGAGCTGGAAGAAAGATGCTTTGGGGCCCAACTCGCCCTTTGGAAAGAAGACTGCACGTTGTGCCTTTCAGCTCTAGGGCAATGTAGCACACCCAGAGCAGAAGTTCTACTTCAGCCAGATGAGGCCTGCAAAGAAACTGCGTTTCACAGGCCCTTGTAAGAGATGTTCCCAGTAGGCTATAAGAGCACTGTGCAGACCGAGCTGTTACTCAGGTTCTGAAAGAGCTGGAAGCGAGATGCTTTGGAGCCCAACTCGCCCTTTGGAAAGAAGACTGCACGTTGTGCCTTTCAGCTCTAGGGCAATGTAGAACACCCAGAGCAGAAGTTCTACTTCAGCCAGATGAGGCCTGCAAAGAAACTGCGTTTCACAGGCCTTTGTTATAGATGTTCCAGGTAGGCTGTAAGAGCACTGGGCAGATCGAGTTGTTTCTCAGCTTCCCAAAGAGCTGGAAGAAAGATGCTTTGGGGCCCAACTCGCCCCTTGTAAAGAAGCCTGCACCTTGTTCCTTTCAGCTCTACGGCAACGTAGCACACCCAGAGCAGAAGTTCTACTTCAGCCAGATCAGGCCTGCAAAGAAACTGCGTTTCACAGGTCTTTGTAAGAGATGTTCCCAGTAAGCTGTAAGAGCACTGTGCAGAGCGAGTTGTTTCTTAGCTTCCCAAAGAGCTGGAAGCAAGATGCTTTGGGGCCCAACTCGCCCTTTGGAAAGAAGCCTGCACGTTGTGCCTTTCAGCTCTAGGTAAATGTAGCACACGCAGAGCAGAAGTTCTACTTCAGCCAGATCAGGCCTGCAAGGAAACTGCTTTTCACATGCCTTTATAAGTGATGTTCCGGTAGGCTGTAAGAGTACTGTGCAGAGCGAGTTGTTTCTTAGCTTCCCAAAGAGCTGGAAGCAAGATGCTTTGGGTCCCAACTCGCACTTTGGAAAGAAGCCTGCACGTTGTGCCTTTCAGCTCTAGGGCAATGTAGCACACTCAGAGCAGAAGTTCTACTTCAGCCAGATCAGGCCTGCAAAGAAACTGCGTTTCAAAGGCCTTTGTAAGAGATGTTCCCGGTAGGCTGTAAGAGCACTGTGCAGAGCGAGTTGTTTCTTACCTTACCAAAGAGCTGTAAGCAAGATGCATTGGGGCACAACTGGCCCTTTGGAAAGAAAGCCTGCACGTTGTGCCTTTCCGCTCTAGGGCAATGTAGCACACCCAGAGCAGAAGTTCTACTTCAGCCAGATCAGGCCTGCAAAGAAACTGCGTTTCACAGGCCTTTGTAAGAGATGTTCCCGGTAGGCTGTAAGAGCACTGTGCAGAGCGAGTTGTTTCTTAGCGTCCCAAAGAGCTGGAAGCAAGATCTTTTGGGGCGCAAATCGCCATTTGGAAAGAAGCCTGCACGTTGTGCCTTTCAGCTCCAGCGCAATGTAGCACACCCAGAGCAGAAGTTCTACTTCAGCCAGATCAGGCCTGCAAAGAAACGGCGTTTCACAGGCATTTGTAAGAGATGTTCCCGGTAGGCTGTAAGAGAACTGTGCAGGGCGCGTTGTTTATTAGCTTCCCAAAGAGCTTGAAGCAAGATGCTTTAGGGACCAACTTGCCCTTTGGAAAGAAGCCTGCACGTTGTGCCTTTCCCCTCTAGGGCAATGTAGCACACCCAGAGCAGAAGTTCTACTTCAGCCAGATCAGGCTTGCAAAGAAACTGCGTTTTACAGGCCTTTGTAAGTGATGCTCCCGGTAGGCTGTAAGAGCACTGGGCAGAGAGGGCTGCTTCTTAGCGTCCCAAAGAGCTGGAAGCAAGATGCTTTGGGGCCCAATTAGCCCTTTGGAAGAAGCCTGCACGTTGTGCCTTTCAGCTCTAGGGCCATGTAGCACACCCAGAGCAGAAGTTCTACTTCAGTCAGCTCAGGACTGCAAAGAAACTGCGTTTCACAGACCTTTCTAAGAGATGCTCCCGGTAGGCTGTAAGAGCACTGTGCAGAGCGAGTTGTTTCTTAGCTTCCCAAAGAGCTGGAAGCAAGATGCTTTGGGGCCCAACTCGCCCTTTGGAAAGAAGCCTGCACGTTGTGCCTTACAGCTCTAGGGCCATGTAGCACACCCAGAGCAGAAGTTCTACTTCAGCCAGATCAGGCCTGCAAAGAAAGTGCGTTTCACAGGCCCTTGTAAGAGATGCTCCCGGTAGGCTGTAAGAGCACTGTGCAGAGCGAGTTGTTTCTTAGCTTCCCAAAGAGCTGGAAGCAAGATGCTTTGGGGCCCAACTCGCCCTTTGGAAAGAAGCCTGCACGTTGTGCCTTACAGCTCTAGGGCCATGTAGCACACGCAGAGCAGAAGTTCTACTTCAGCCAGATCAGGCCTGCAAAGAAACTGCGTTTCACAGGCCTTTGTAAGAGATGTTTCCGGTAGGATGTAAGAGCACTGTGCAGAGCGAGTTGTTTCTTAGCTTCCCAAAGAGCTGGTAGCAAGATGCATTGGGGTCCAACTCGCCCTTTGTAAAGAAGCATGCACGTTGTGCCTTTCCGCCCTAGGGCAATGTAGCACAACCAGAGCAGAAATTCTACTTCAGCCAGATCAGGCCTGCAAAGAAACTGCGTTTCACAGGCCTTTGTAAGAGATGTTCCCGGTAGGCTGTAAGAGCACTGTGCAGATCGAGTTGTTTCTTAGCTTCCGAAAGAGCTGGAAGCAAGATGCATTGAGGCCCAACTGGCCCTTTGGAAAGAAGCCTGCACGTTGTGCCTTTCAGCTCTAGGGCCATGTAGCACACCCAGAGCAGAAGTTCTACTTCAGCCAGATCAGGCCTGCAAAGAAACTGCGTTTCACAGGCCTTTGTAAGAGATGTTCCCGGTAGGCCGTAAGAGCACTGTGCAGAGCGAGATGTTTCTTAGCTTCCCAAAGAGCTGGAAGCAAGATGCTTTGGGGCCCAACTCGCCGTTTGGACAGAAGCCTGCACGTTGTGCCTTTCAGCTCTAGGGCCATGTAGCACACCCAGAGCAGAAGTTCTACTTCAGCCAGATAAGGCCTGCAAAGAAACTGCGTTACACAGGCCTTTGTAAGTGATGTACCTGGTTGGCAGTAAGACGGTGTGCAGAGCAAGTTGTTTTTTAGCTTCCCAAAGAGCTAGAAGCAAGATGCTTTCGGTCCCAACTCGCCCTTTGGAAAGAAGAAAGCACTTTGTGACTTGCAGCTCTAGAGCAATGTAGCACACCCAGAGCAGAAGTTCTACTTCAGCCAGATCAGGCCTGCAAAGAAACTGCGTGTCACAAGCCTTTCTACGAGATGTTCCCGGTAGGCTGTAAGAGCACTGTGCAGAGCGAGTTGTTTCTTATCTTCCCAAAGAGCTGGAAGCAAGATGCTTTGGGGACCAACTCGCCCTTTGCACAGAAAACTGGACGTTGTGCCTTTCAGCTCTAGGGCAATGTAGCACACCCAGAGCAGAAGTTCTACTTCACCCAGTTCAGGCCTGCAAAGAAACTGCGTTTCAGTGGCCTTTGTAAGAGATGTTCCCGGTTGGCTGTAAGAGAGGTGTGCAGAGCGAGTTGTTTCTTAGCTTCAAAAAGAGCTGGAAGCAAGATGCTTTGGGGCCCAACTCGCCCTTTGGAAAGAAGACAGCACTTTGTGCCTTGCAGCTCTAGACCAATGTACAACACCCAGAGCAGAAGTTCTACTTCAGCCAGATCAGTCCTGCAAACAAACTGCATTTCTCAGGCCTTTGTAAGAGATGTTCCCGTTTGGCTGTAAGAGAGGTCTGCAGAGCGAGTTGTTTCTTAGCTTCCCAAAGAGCTGTAAGCAAGATGGTTTTGGGCCCATCTCGCCCTTTGGAAAGAGGACAGCACTTTGTGCCTTTCAGCTCTAGGGCAATGTAGCACACCCAGAGCAGAAGTTCTACTTCAGCCAGATCAGGCCTGCAAAGAAACTGCATTTCACAGGACTTTGTAAGAGATGACCCGGTAGGGTGTAAGACCACTGTGCAGAGCGAGTTGTCATTAAGCTTCCCAAAGAGCTCGATGCAAGATGCTTTCGGACCCAACTCGCCAAATGGAAAGAAGACTGCACGTTGTGCCTTTCAGCCCTAGGGCATGTAGGAAACCCAGAGCAGAAGTTTTACTTCAGCCACATCAGGCCTGCAAAGAAACTGCGTTTCACAGGCCTTTGTAAGAGATGCTCCCGGTTGGCTGTAAGAGAGGTGTGCTGAGCGAGTTGTTTCTTAGCTTCCCAAAGAGCTGGAAGCAAGATGCTTTGTGGCCCAACTCGCCCTTTGGAAAGAAGACAGCACTTTGTCCCTTGCAGCTCTAGGGCAATGTAGCACACCCAGAGCAGAAGTTCTACTTCAGAGAGATCAGGCCTGCAAAGAAACTGCATTTCTCAGGACTTTGTAAGAGATGTTCCTAGTAGGCTTTAAGAGAGCTCTGCAGAGCGAGTTTTTTCTTAGCTTCCCAAAGAGCTGGAAGAAAGATGCTTTGGGGCCCAACTCGCCATTTGGAAAGAAGACTGCACGTTGTGCCTTTCAGCTCTAGGGCAATGTAGCACACCCAGAGCAGAAGTTCTACTTCAGCCAGATGAGGCCTGCAAAGAAACTGCGTTTCACAGGCCCTTGTAAGAGATGTTCCCAGTAGGCTATAAGAGCACTGTGCAGACCGAGCTGTTACTCAGGTTCTGAAAGAGCTAGAAGCGAGATGCTTTGGAGCACAACTCGCCCTTTGGAAAGAAGACTGCACGTTGTGCCTTTCAGCTCTAGGGCAATGTAGCACACCCAGAGCAGAAGTTCTACTTCAGCCAGATGAGGCCTGCAAAGAAACTGCGTTTCACAGGCCTTTGTTATAGATGTTCCAGGTAGGCTGTAAGAGCACTGGGCAGATCGAGTTGTTTCTCAGCTTCCCAAAGAGCTGGAAGCAAAATGCTTTGGGTCCCAACTTGCCCTTTGAAAGAAGCCTGCACGTTGTGCCTTGCAGCTCTAGGGCAATGTAGCACACCCTGAGCAGAAGTTCTACTTCAGCCAGATCAGGCCTGCAAAGAAACTGCGTTTCACAGGCCTTTGTAAGAGATGTTCCCGGTAGGCTGTAAGAGCACTGTGCAGAGCGAGTTGTTTCTTAGCTTCCCAAAGAGCTGTAAGCAAGATGGTTTTGGGCCCATCTCGCCCTTTGGAAAGAGGACAGCACTTTGTGCCTTTCAGCTCTAGGGCAATGTAGCACACCCAGAGCAGAAGTTCTACTTCAGCCAGATCAGGCCTGCAAAGAAACTGCATTTCACAGGCCTTTGTAAGAGATGTCCCGGTAGGGTGTAAGACCACTGTGCAGAGCGAGTTGTCATT
The DNA here is from genome assembly GCF_041296265.1 of Equus caballus. NCBI lineage: Eukaryota > Metazoa > Chordata > Mammalia > Perissodactyla > Equidae > Equus > Equus caballus. The sequence goes on along the minus strand of NC_091688.1, from coordinate 48,767,871 downwards.
AAGCTTCCCAAAGAGCTCGATGCAAGATGCTTTCGGACCCAACTCGCCAAATGGAAAGAAGACTGCACGTTGTGCCTTTCAGCCCTAGGGCATGTAGGACACCCAGAGCAGAAGTTTTACTTCAGCCACATCAGGCCTGCAAAGAAACTGCGTTTCACAGGCCTTTGTAAGAGATGCTCCCGGTTGGCTGTAAGAGAGGTGTGCTGAGCGAGCTGTTTCTTAGCTTCCCAAAGAGCTGGAAGCAAGATGCTTTGTGGCCCAACTCGCCCTTTGGAAAGAAGACAGCACTTTGTCCCTTGCAGCTCTAGGGCAATGTAGCACACCCAGAGCAGAAGTTCTACTTCAGAGAGATCAGGCCTGCAAAGAAACTGCATTTCTCAGGACTTTGTAAGAGATGTTCCTAGTAGGCTTTAAGAGAGCTCTGCAGAGCGAGTTTTTTCTTAGCTTCCCAAAGAGCTGGAAGAAAGATGCTTTGGGGCCCAACTCGCCCTTTGGAAAGAAGGCTGCACGTTGTGCCTTTCAGCTCTAGGGCAATGTAGCACACCCAGAGCAGAAGTTCTACTTCAGCCAGATGAGGCCTGCAAAGAAACTGCGTTTCACAGGCCCTTGTAAGAGATGTTCCCAGTAGGCTATAAGAGCACTGTGCAGACCGAGCTGTTACTCAGGTTCTGAAAGAGCTGAAGGAAGATGCTTTGGAGCCCAACTCGCCCTTTGGAAAGAAGACTGCACGTTGTGCCTTTCAGCTCTAGGGCAATGTAGCACACCCAGAGCAGAAGTTCTACTTCAGCCAGATGAGGCCTGCAAAGAAACTGCGTTTCACAGGCCTTTGTTATAGATGTTCCAGGTAGGCTGTAAGAGCACTGGGCAGATCGAGTTGTTTCTCAGCTTCCCAAAGAGCTGGAAGCAAAATGCTTTGGGTCCCAACTTGCCCTTTGAAAGAAGCCTGCACGTTGTGCCTTGCAGCTCTAGGGCAATGTAGCACACCCTGAGCAGAAGTTCTACTTCAGCCAGATCAGGCCTGCAAAGAAAATGCGTTTCACAGGCCTTTGTAAGAGATGTTCCCGGTAGGCTGTAAGAGCACTGTGCAGAGCGAGTTGTTTCTTAGCTTCCCAAAGGTCTGGAAGCAAGATGCTTTGGGGCCCAACTCGCCCTTTGGAAAGAAGCCTGCACGTTGTGCCCTTCAGCTCTAGGGAAATGTAGCACACCCAGAGCAGAAGTTGTACTTCAGCCAGATCAGGCCTGCATAGAAACTGCGTTTCACAGGCCTTTGTAAGAGATGCTCCCGGTTGCTGTAAGAGCACAGTGCAGAGCGTGTTGTTTCTCAGCGTCCCAAAGAGCTGGAAGCAAGATGCTTTGGGGCCCAACTCGCCCTTTGGAAAGAAGACCGCACTTTGTGCCTTGCAGCTCCAGGGCAATGTAGCACACTCAGAGCAGAAGTTCTACTTCAGCGAGATCAGGCCTGCAAAGAATCTGCATTTGTCAGGCCTTTGTAAGAGATGTTCCCTGTTGCTGTAACAGTACTGTGCAGAGCGGTTTGTTTCTTAGCTTCCCAAAGAGCTGGAAGCAAGATGCTTTGGGGCCCAACTCGCCCTTTGGAAAGAAGACAGCACTTTGTGCCTTCCAGCTCTAGGGCAATGTAGCACACCAACAGCATAAGTTCTACTTCAGCCAGAACAGGCTGCAAAGAAACTGCATTTCTCAGGCCTTTGTAAGAGATGTTCCCGGTAGGCTGCAAGAGAGCTCTGCAGAGCGAGTTGTTTCCTAGCTTCCCAAAGAGGTGGAAGCAAGATGCTTTGGGGACCAACTCGCCCTTTGGAAACAAGGCAGCACTTTGTGCCTTGCAGCTCTAGGCCAATGTACCACACCCAGAGCAAAAGTTCTACTTCAGCCAGATCAGGTCTGCAAACAAACTGCATTTCTCAGGCCTTTGTAAGAGATGTTCTCGTTTGGCTGTAAGAGAGGTCTGCAGAGCGAGTTGTTTCTTAGCTTCCCAAAGAGATGTACGCAAGATGGTTTGGGGACCATCTCGCCCTTTGGAAAGAGGACAGCACTTTGTGCCTTTCAGCTCTAGGGCAATGTAGCACACCCAGAGCAGAAGTTCTACTTCAGCCAGATCAGGCCTGCAAAGAAACTGCGTTTCACAGACCTTTGTAAGCGATGCTCACGGTAGGCTGTAAGAGCACTGTGCAGAGCGAGTTGTTTCTTAGCTTCCCAAAGAGCTGGAATAACGATGCTTTGGGGCCCTAGTCGCCCTTTGGAAAGAAGCCTGCACGTTGTGCATTTCAGCTCTAGGGCAATGTAGCACACCCAGAGCAGAAGTTTTACTTCAGCCAGATCAGGCCTGCAAAGAAACTGCGTTTCACAGGCCTTTGTAAGCGATGTTCCCGGTAGGCTGTAAGAGCTCTGTGCAGAGGGAGTTGTTTCTTAGCTTCCCAAAGAGCTGGAAGAAAGATGCTTTGGGGCCCAACTCGCCCTTTGGAAAGAAGCCTGCACGTTGTGCCTTTCAGCTCTAGGGCAACGTAGCACACCCAGAGCAGAAGTTCTACTTAAGCCAAATCAGGCCTGCAAAGAAACTGCGTTTCACAGGCCTTTGTAAGAGATGTTCCCGGTAGGCTGTAAGAGCACTGTGCAGAGCGAGTTGTTTCTTAGCTTCCCAAAGAGCTAGAAGCAAGATGCTTTGGGGCCCAACTCGCCCTTTGGAAAGAAGCCTGCACGTGGTGCCTTACAGCTCTAGGGCAATGTAGCACACCCTGAGCAGAAGTTCTACTTCAGCCAGATCAGGCCTGCAAAGAAACTGCGTTTCACAGGCCTTTTTAAGCGATGTTCCCGGTAGGCTGTAAGAGCACTCAGCAGAGCGAGTTGTTTCTTAGCTTCCCAAAGAGCTGGAAGCAAGATGCTTTGGGGCCCAACTCGCCCTTTTGAAAGAAGCCTGCACGTTGTGCCTTTCATCCTTATGGCAATGTAGCACACGCAGAGCAGAAGTTCTACTTCAGCCAGATCAGGCCTGCAAGGAAACTTCTTTTCACAGGCCTTTGTAAGAGATGTTCCGGTAGACTGTAAGAGCACTGTGCAGAGCCAGTTGCTTCTTAGCTTCCCAAAGAGCTGGAAGCAAGATGCTTTGGGGCCCAAGTCGCCCTTAGGAAAGAAGCCTGCACGTTGTGCCTTTCAGCTCTAGGGCAATGTAGCACACCCAGAGCAGAAGTTCTACTTCAGCCAGATCAGGCCTGCAAAGAAACTGCGTTTCACAGGCCTTTGTAAGAGATGTTCCCGGTAGGCTGTAAGAGCACTGTGCAGAGCGAGTTGTTTCTTAGCTTCCCAAAGAGCTGTAAGCAAGATGGTTTTGGGCCCATCTCGCCCTTTGGAAAGAGGACAGCACTTTGTGCCTTTCAGCTCTAGGGCAATGTAGCACACGCAGAGCAGAAGTTCTACTTCAGCCAGATCAGGCCTGCAAAGAAACTGCATTTCACAGGCCTTTGTAAGAGATGTCCCGGTAGGGTGTAAGACCACTGTGCAGAGCGAGTTGTCATTAAGCTTCCCAAAGAGCTCGATGCAAGATGCTTTCGGACCCAACTCGCCAAATGGAAAGAAGACTGCACGTTGTGCCTTTCAGCCCTAGGGCATGTAGGACACCCAGAGCAGAAGTTTTACTTCAGCCACATCAGGCCTGCAAAGAAACTGCGTTTCACAGGCCTTTGTAAGAGATGCTCCCGGTTGGCTGTAAGAGAGGTGTGCTGAGCGAGCTGTTTCTTAGCTTCCCAAAGAGCTGGAAGCAAGATGCTTTGTGGCCCAACTCGCCCTTTGGAAAGAAGACAGCACTTTGTCCCTTGCAGCTCTAGGGCAATGTAGCACACCCAGAGCAGAAGTTCTACTTCAGAGAGATCAGGCCTGCAAAGAAACTGCATTTCTCAGGACTTTGTAAGAGATGTTCCTAGTAGGCTTTAAGAGAGCTCTGCAGAGCGAGTTTTTTCTTAGCTTCCCAAAGAGCTGGAAGAAAGATGCTTTGGGGCCCAACTCGCCCTTTGGAAAGAAGGCTGCACGTTGTGCCTTTCAGCTCTAGGGCAATGTAGCACACCCAGAGCAGAAGTTCTACTTCAGCCAGATGAGGCCTGCAAAGAAACTGCGTTTCACAGGCCCTTGTAAGAGATGGTCCCAGTAGGCTATAAGAGCACTGTGCAGACCGAGCTGTTACTCAGGTTCTGAAAGAGCTGAAGGAAGATGCTTTGGAGCCCAACTCGCCCTTTGGAAAGAAGACTGCACGTTGTGCCTTTCAGCTCTAGGGCAATGTAGCACACCCACAGCGGAAGTTCTACTTCAGCCAGATCAGGCCTGCAAAGAAACTGCGTTTCACAGGCCTTTGTAAGAGATGTTCCCGGTAGGCTGTAAGAGCACTGTGCAGAGCGAGTTGTTTCTCAGCTTCCCAAAGAGCTGGAAGCAAAATGCTTTGGGTCCCAACTTGCCCTTTGAAAGAAGCCTGCACGTTGTGCCTTGCAGCTCTAGGGCAATGTAGCACACCAACAGCATAAGTTCTACTTCAGCCAGAACAGGCTGCAAAGAAACTGCATTTCTCAGGCCTTTGTAAGAGATGTTCCCGGTAGGCTGCAAGAGAGCTCTGCAGAGCGAGTTGTTTCCTAGCTTCCCAAAGAGGTGGAAGCAAGATGCTTTGGGGACCAACTCGCCCTTTGGAAACAAGGCAGCACTTTGTGCCTTGCAGCTCTAGGCCAATGTACCACACCCAGAGCAAAAGTTCTACTTCAGCCAGATCAGGTCTGCAAACAAACTGCATTTCTCAGGCCTTTGTAAGAGATGTTCTCGTTTGGCTGTAAGAGAGGTCTGCAGAGCGAGTTGTTTCTTAGCTTCCCAAAGAGATGTACGCAAGATGGTTTGGGGCCCATCTCGCCCTTTGGAAAGAGGACAGCACTTTGTGCCTTTCAGCTCTAGGGCAATGTAGCACACCCAGAGCAGAAGTTCTACTTCAGCCAGATCAGGCCTGCAAAGAAACTGCGTTTCACAGACCTTTGTAAGCGATGCTCCCGGTAGGCTGTAAGAGCACTGTGCAGAGCGAGTTGTTTCTTTGCTTCCCAAAGAGCTGGAATAACGATGCTTTGGGGCCCTAGTCGCCCTTTGGAAAGAAGCCTGCACGTTGTGCATTTCAGCTCTAGGGCAATGTAGCACACCCAGAGCAGAAGTTTTACTTCAGCCAGATCAGGCCTGCAAAGAAACTGCGTTTCACAGGCCTTTGTAAGCGATGTTCCCGGTAGGCTGTAAGAGCTCTGTGCAGAGGGAGTTGTTTCTTAGCTTCCCAAAGAGCTGGAAGAAAGATGCTTTGGGGCCCAACTCGCCCTTTGGAAAGAAGCCTGCACGTTGTGCCTTTCAGCTCTAGGGCAACGTAGCACACCCAGAGCAGAAGTTCTACTTAAGCCAAATCAGGCCTGCAAAGAAACTGCGTTTCACAGGCCTTTGTAAGAGATGTTCCCGGTAGGCTGTAAGAGCACTGTGCAGAGCGAGTTGTTTCTTAGCTTCCCAAAGGGCTGGAAGCAAGATGCTTTGGGGCCCAACTCGCCCTTTGGAAAGAAGCCTGCACGTTGTGCCCTTCAGCTCTAGGGAAATGTAGCACACCCAAGCAGAAGTTGTACTTCAGCCAGATCAGGCCTGCATAGAAACTGCGTTTCACAGGCCTTTGTAAGAGATGCTCCCGGTTGCTGTAAGAGCACAGTGCAGAGCGTGTTGTTTCTCAGCGTCCCAAAGAGCTGGAAGCAAGATGCTTTGGGGCCCAACTCGCCCTTTGGAAAGAAGACCGCACTTGTGCCTTGCAGCTCCAGGGCAATGTAGCACACTCAGAGCAGAAGTTCTACTTCAGCGAGATCAGGCCTGCAAAGAATCTGCATTTGTCAGGCCTTTGTAAGAGATGTTCCCTGTTGCTGTAACAGTACTGTGCAGAGCGGTTTGTTTCTTAGCTTCCCAAAGAGCTGGAAGCAAGATGCTTTGGGGCCCAACTCGCCCTTTGGAAAGAAGACAGCACTTTGTGCCTTCCAGCTCTAGGGCAATGTAGCACACCAACAGCATAAGTTCTACTTCAGCCAGAACAGGCTGCAAAGAAACTGCATTTCTCAGGCCTTTGTAAGAGATGTTCCCGGTAGGCTGCAAGAGAGCTCTGCAGAGCGAGTTGTTTCCTAGCTTCCCAAAGAGGTGGAAGCAAGATGCTTTGGGGACCAACTCGCCCTTTGGAAACAAGGCAGCACTTTGTGCCTTGCAGCTCTAGGCCAATGTACCACACCCAGAGCAAAAGTTCTACTTCAGCCAGATCAGGTCTGCAAACAAACTGCATTTCTCAGGCCTTTGTAAGAGATGTTCTCGTTTGGCTGTAAGAGAGGTCTGCAGAGCGAGTTGTTTCTTAGCTTCCCAAAGAGATGTACGCAAGATGGTTTGGGGCCCATCTCGCCCTTTGGAAAGAGGACAGCACTTTGTGCCTTTCAGCTCTAGGGCAATGTAGCACACCCAGAGCAGAAGTTCTACTTCAGCCAGATCAGGCCTGCAAAGAAACTGCGTTTCACAGACCTTTGTAAGCGATGCTCCCGGTAGGCTGTAAGAGCACTGTGCAGAGCGAGTTGTTTCTTAGCTTCCCAAAGAGCTGGAATAACGATGCTTTGGGGCCCTAGTCGCCCTTTGGAAAGAAGCTTGCACGTTGTGCATTTCAGCTCTAGGGCAATGTAGCACACCCAGAGCAGAAGTTTTACTTCAGCCAGATCAGGCCTGCAAAGAAACTGCGTTTCACAGGCCTTTGTAAGCGATGTTCCCGGTAGGCTGTAAGAGCTCTGTGCAGAGGGAGTTGTTTCTTAGCTTCCCAAAGAGCTGGAAGAAAGATGCTTTGGGGCCCAACTCGCCCTTTGGAAAGAAGCCTGCGCGTGGTGCCTTTCAGCTCTAGGGCAACGTAGCACACCCAGAGCAGAAGTTCTACTTAAGCCAAATCAGGCCTGCAAAGAAACTGCGTTTCACAGGCCTTTGTAAGAGATGTTCCCGGTAGGCTGTAAGAGCACTGTGCAGAGCGAGTTGTTTCTTAGCTTCCCAAAGAGCTAGAAGCAAGATGCTTTGGGGCCCAACTCGCCCTTTGGAAAGAAGCCTGCACGTGGTGCCTTTCAGCTCTAGGGCAATGTAGCACACCCTGAGCAGAAGTTCTACTTCAGCCAGATCAGGCCTGCAAAGAAACTGCGTTTCACAGGCCTTTTTAAGCGATGTTCCCGGTAGGCTGTAAGAGCACTCAGCAGAGCGAGTTGTTTCTTAGCTTCCCAAAGAGCTGGAAGCAAGATGCTTTGGGGCCCAACTCGCCCTTTGGAAAGAAGCCTGCACGTTGTGCCTTTCATCCTTATGGCAATGTAGCACACGCAGAGCAGAAGTCCTACTTCAGCCAGATCAGGCCTGCAAGGAAACTTCTTTTCACAGGCCTTTGTAAGAGATGTTCCGGTAGACTGTAAGAGCACTGTGCAGAGACAGTTGCTTCTTAGCTTCCCAAAGAGCTGGAAGCAAGATGCTTTGGGGCCCAAGTCGCCCTTTGGATAGACGCCTGCACGTTGTGCCTTTCAGCTCTAGGGCAATGTAGCACACCAAGAGCAGAAGGTCTACTTGAGCCAGATCTGGTCTGCAAAGAAACTGCGTCTCACAGGCCTTTGTAAGAGATGTTCCCGGTAGGATGTAAGAGCACTGCGCAGAGCGAGTTGTTTCTTAGGTGCCCAAAGAGCTGGAAGCAAGATGCTTTGGGGCCCAACTCGCCCTTTGGAAAGAAGCCTGCACCTGGTGCCTTTCAGCTCTAGGGCAATGTAGCACACCCAGAGCCGAAGTTCTACTTCAGCCAGATCAGGCCTGCAAGGAAACTGCGTTTCACAGGACTTTTTAAGCGATGTTCCCAGTAGGCTGTAAGAGCACTGTGCAGAGCGAGTTGTTTCTTAGCTTCCCAAAGAGCTGGAAGCAAGATGCTTTGGGGCCCAACTCGCCCTTTGGAAAGAAGCCTGCACGTTGTGCCTTTCATACTTATGGCAATGTAGCACACGCAGAGCAGAAGTTCTACTTCAGCCAGATCAGGCCTGCAAAGAAACTGCGTTTCACAGGCCTTTGTAAGAGATGTTCCCGGTAGGCTGTAAGAGCACTGTGCAGAGCCAGTTGTTTCTTAGCTTCCCAAAGAGCTGGAAGCAAGATGCTTTGGGGCCTAACTCGCCCTTTGGAAAGAATCCTGCACGTTGAGCCTTTCAGCTCTAGGGCAATGTAGCACACCCAGAGCAGAAGTTCTACTTCAGCCAGCTCAGGCTTGTAAAGAAACTGCGTTTCACAGGCCTTTGTAAGAGATGTTCCCGGTAGGCTGTAAGAGCACTGCGCAGAGCGAGTTGTTTCGTAGGTTCCCAAAGAGCTGGAATCAAGATGTTTTGGGGCCTAACTCGCCCTTTGGAAAGAATTCTGCACGTTGAGCCTTTCAACTCTAGGGCCATGTATCACACCCAGAGCAGAAGTTCTACTTCAGCCAGATCAGGCCTGCAAAGAAACTGCGTTTCGCAGGCCTTTGTAAGAGATTTTCCCCGTAGGCTGTAAGAGCACTGTGAAGAGCGAGTTGTTTCTTAGCTTCCCAAAGAGCTGGAAGCAAGATGCTCTGGGGCCCAACTCGACCTTTGGAAAGAAGCCTGCACGTTCTGCCTTTCAGCTCTAGGGCCATGTAGCACACGCAGAGCAGAAGTTCTACTTCAGTCAGATCAGGCCTGCAAAGAAACTGCGTTTCACAGGCCTTTGTAAGAGATGTTCCCAGTAGGCTGTAAGAGCACTGTGCAGAGCGAGTTGTTTCGTACCTTCCCAAGGAGCTGGAAGCAAGATGCTTTGGGGTCCAACTCGCCCTTTGGAAAGAAGCCTGCACGTTGTGCCTTTCAGCTGTAGGGCAATGTAGCACACCCAGAGCAGAAGTTCTACTTCAGCCAGATCAGGCCTGCAAAGAAACTGCGTTTCACAGGCCTCTGTAAGAGATGTTCCCGGTAGGCTGTAAGAGCACTGTGCAGAGCGAGTTGTTTCTTAGCTTCCCAAAGAGCTGGAATCAAGATGCTTTTGGGCCCAACTCGCCCTTTGGAAAGAAGCCTGCACGATGTGCCTTTCAGCTCTAGGGCAATGTAGCACACCCAGAGAGAAGTTCCACTTCAGCCAGATCAGGCCTGCAAAGAAAATGCCTTTCACAGGCCTTTGTAAGAGATGCTCCGGGTAGGCTGTAAGAGCACTGTGCAGAGCGAGTTGTTTCATAGCTTCCCAAAGACCTGGAAGCAAGATGCTTTTGGGCCCAACTCGCCCTTTGGAAAGAAGCCTGCACGTTCTGCCTTTCAGCTGTAGGGCCATGTAGCACAGACAGAGCAGAAGTTCCACTTCAGCCAGATCAGGCCTGCAAAGAAACTGCGTTTCACAGACGTTTATAAGAGATGTTCCCTGTAGGCTGTAAGAGCAGTGTGCAGAGCGAGTTGTTTCTTAGCTTACCAAAGAGCTGGAAGCAAGATGCTTTGGGGCCCAACTCACCCTTTGCATAGAAGCCTGCACGTTATGCCTTTCAGCTCTAGGGCAATGTAGCACACGCACAGCAGAAGTTCTACTTCAGCCAGATCAGGCCTGCAAAGAAACTGCGTTTCACAGGCCTCTGTAAGAGATGTTCCCGGTAGGCTGTAAGAGCACTGTGCAGAGCGAGTTGTTTCTTAGCTTCCCAAAGAGCTGGAAACAAGATGCTTTGGGGCCCAACTCGCCCTTTGGAAAGAAGCCTGCGCGTGGTGCTTTTCAGCTATAGGACAATGTAGCACACCCAGAGCAGAAGTTCTACTTCAGCCACATCAGGCCTGCAAAGAAACTGCGTTTCACAGGCCTTTGTAAGAGATGTTCCCGGTAGGCTGTAAGAGCACTGTGCAGAGCGAGTTGATTCTTAGCTTCCCAAAGAGCTGGAAGCAAGATGCTTTGGGGCCCAACTCGCCCTTTGGAAAGAAGCCTGCACGTTGTGCCTTTCAGCTCTAGGGCAATGTAGCACACGCAGAGCAGAAGTTCTACTTCAGCCAGATCAGGCCTGCAAGGAAACTTCTTTTCACAGGCCTTTGTAAAAGATGTTCCGGTAGGCTGTAAGAGCACTGTGCAGAGCCAGTTCCTTCTTAGCTTCCCAAAGAGCTGGAAGCAAGATTCTTTGGGGCCCAAGTCGCCCTTTGGAAAGAAGCCTGCACCTTGTGCCTTTCAGCTCTAGGGCAATGTAGCACACCCCGAGCAGAAGTTCTACTTCATCCAGATCAGGCCTGCAAAGAAACTGCGTTTCACAGGCCTTTGTAAGAGATGTTCCTGGTAGGCTTTAAGAGCACTGTGCAGAGCGAGTTGTTTCTTAGCTCCCCAAAGAGCTGGAAGCAAGATGCTTTGGGGCACAACTCACCCTTTGGATAGACACCTGCACGTTGTGCCTTTCAGCTCTAGGGCAATGTAGCACACCAAGAGCAGAAGGTCTACTTGAGCCAGATCTGGTCTGCAAAGAAACTGCGTCTCACAGGCCTTTGTAAGAGATGTTCCCGGTAGGATGTAAGAGCACTGCGCAGAGCGAGTTGTTTCTTAGGTTCCCAAAGAGCTGGAAGCAAGATGCTTTGGGGCCCAACTCGCCCTTTGGAAAGAAGCCTGCACCTGGTGCCTTTCAGCTCTAGGGCAATGTAGCACACCCAGAGCCGAAGTTCTACTTCGGCCAGATCAGGCCTGCAAGGAAACTGCGTTTCACAGGCCTTTGTAAGCGATGTTCCCGGTAGGCTGTAAGAGCACTGTGCAGAGCGAGTTGTTTCTTAGCTTCCCAAAGAGCTAGAAGCAAGATGCTTTGGGGCCCAACTCGCCCTTTGGAAATAAGCCTGCACGTAGTGCCTTTCAGCTCTAGGGCAATGTAGCACACGCAGAGCAGAAGTTCTACTTCAGCCAGATCAGGCCTTCAAAGAAACTGCGTTTCACAGGCCTTTTTAAGCGATGTTCCCGGTAGGCTGTAAGAGCACTCAGCAGAGCGAGTTGTTTCTTAGCTTCCCAAAGAGCTGGAAGCAAGATGCTTTGGGCCCAACTCCCCCTTTGGAAAGAAGCCTGCACGTTGTGCCTTTCATCCTTATGGCAATGTAACACACGCAGAGCAGAAGTTCTACTTCAGCCAGATCAGGCCTGCAAGGAAACTTCTTTTCACAGGCCTTTGTAAGAGGTGTTCCGGTAGACTGTAAGAGCACTGTGCAGAGCCAGTTGCTTCTTAGCTTCCCAAAGAGCTGGAAGCAAGATGCTTTGGGGCCCAAGTCGCCCTTAGGAAAGAAGCCTGCACGTTGTGCCTTTCAGCTCTAGGGCAATGTAGCACACCCAGAGCAGAAGTTCTACTTCAGCCAGATCAGGCCTGCAAAGAAACTGCGTTTCACAGGCCTTTGTAAGAGATGTTCCCGGTAGGCTGTAAGAGCACTGTGCAGAGCGAGTTGTTTCTTAGCTTCCCAAAGAGCTGGAAGCAAGATGCTTTGGGGCCCAACTCGCCCTTTGGAAAGAAGCCTGCGCGTGGTGCCTTTCAGCTCTAGGACAATGTAGCACACCCAGAGCAGAAGTTCTACTTCAGCCAGATCAGGCCTGCAAAGAAACTGCGTTTCACAGGCCTTTGTAAGAGATGTTCCCGGTAGGCTGTAAGAGCACTGTGCAGAGCGAGTTGTTTCTTAGCTTCCCACAGAGCTGGAGGCAAGATGCTTTGGGGCCCAAATCGCCCTTTGGAAAGAAGCCTGCACGTTGTGCCTTTCAGCTCTAGGGCAATGTAGCACACCCAGAGCAGAAGTTCTACTTCAGCCAGATCAGGCCTGCAAAGAAACTGCGTTTCACAGGCATTTGTAAGAGATGTTCCCGGTAGGCTGTAAGAGCACTGTGCAGAGCGAGTTGTTTCTTAGCTTCCCAAAGAGCTGGAAGCAAGATGCTTTGGGGCCCAACTCGCCCTTTGGAAACAAGCCTGCACGTTGTGCCTTTCAGCTCTAAGTCCGGGTAGCACACCCAGAGCAGAAGTTCTACTTCAGCCAGATCAGGCCTGCAAAGAAACTGCGTTTCACAGGCCTTTGTAAGAGATGTTCCCGGTAGGCTGTAAGAGCACTGTGCAGAGCGAGTTGTTTCTTAGCTTCCCAAAGAGCTGGAAGCAAGATTCTTTGGGGCCCAAGTCGCCCTTTGAAAAGAAGCCTGCACGTTGTGCCTTTCAGCTCTAGGGCAATGTAGCACACCCAGAGCAGAAGTTCTACTTCAGCCACATCAGGCCTGCAAAGAAACTGCGTTTCACAGGCCTTTGTAAGTGATGTTCCTGGTAGGCTGTAAGAGCACTGTGCAGAGCGAGTTGTTTCTTAGCTTGCCAAAGAGCTGGAAGCAAGATGCTGTGGGGCCCAACTCGCCCTTATGGAATGTAGCCTGCACGTTGTGCCTTTCAGCTCTAGAGCAATGTAGCACACCCAGAGCAGAAGTTCTACTTCAGCCAGATCAGGCCTGCAAAGAAACTGCGTTTCACAGGCCTTTGTAAGAGATGCTCCCGGTAGGCTCTAAGAGCACTGTGCAGAGCGAGTTGTTTCATAGCTTCCCAAAGAGCTGGAAGCAAGATGCTTTGGGGCCCAACTCGCCCTTTGGAATGAAGCCTTCACGTTCTGCCTTTCAGCTGTAGGGCCATGTAGCACACGCAAAGCAGAAGTTCTACTTCAGCAAGATCAGGCCTGCAAAGAAACTGCGTTTCACAGACGTTTATAAGATATGTTCCCTGTAGGCTGTAAGAGCAGTGTGCAGAGCGAGTTGTTTCTTAGCTTCCCAAAGAGCTGGAAGAAAGATGCTTTGGGGCCCAACTCACCCTTTGCATAGAAGCCTGCAGGTTATGCCTTTCAGCTCTAGGGCAATGTAGCACACGCAGAGCAGAAGTTCTACTTCAGCCAGATCAGGCCTGCAAAGAAACTGCGTTTCACAGGCCTTTGTAAGAGATGTTCCCGGTAGGCTGTAAGAGCACTGTGCAGAGCGAGTTGTTTCTTAGCTTCCCAAAGAGCTGGAAGCAAGATGCTTTGGGGCCCAACTCGCCCTTTGGAAAGAAGCCTGCACGTGGTGCCTTTCAGCTCTAGGACAAGGTAGCACCCCAGAGCAGAAGTTCTACTTCAGCCAGATCAGGCCTGCAAAGAAACTGCGTTTCACAGGCCTTTGTAAGAGATGTTCCCAGTAGGCTGTAAGAGCACTGTGCAGAGCGAGTTGTTTCTTAGCTTCCCAAAGAGCTGGAAGTAAGATGCTTTGGGGCCCAACTCGCCCTTTGCATAGAAGCCTGCACGTTATGCCTTTCAGCTCTAGTGCAATGTAGCACACGCAGAGCAGAAGTTCTACTTCAGCCAGATCAGGCCTGCAAAGAAACTGCGTTTCACAGGCCTTTGTAAGAGATGTTCCCGGTAGGCTGTAAGAGCACTGTGCAGAGCGAGTTGTTTCTTAGCTTCCCAAAGAGCTGGAAGCAAGATGCTTTGGGGCCCAACTCGCCCTTTGGAAAGAAGCCTGCACGTTGTGCCTTTCATCCTTATTGCAATGTAGCACACGCAGAGCAGAAGTTCTACTTCAGCCAGATCAGGCCTGCAAGGAAACTTCTTTTCACAGGCCTTTGTAAGAGATGTTCCGGTAGACTGTAAGAGCACTGTGGAGAGCCAGTTGCTTCTTAGCTTCCCAAAGAGCTGGAAGCAAGATGCTTTGGGGCCCAAGTCGCCCGTTGGAAAGAAGCCTGCACGTTGTGCCTTTCAGCTCTAGGGCAATGTAGCACACCCAGAGCAGAAGTTCTACTTCAGCCAGATCAGGCCTGCAAAGAAACTGCGTTTCACAGGCCTTTGTAAGAGATGTTCCCGGTAGGCTGTAAGAGCACTGTGCAGAGCGAGTTGTTTCTTAGCTTCCCAAAGAGCAGGAAGCAAGATGCTGTGGGGCCCAACTCGCCCTTGTGGAATGAAGCCTGCACGTTGTGCCTTTCAGCTCTGTGGCAATGTAGCACACCCAGAGCAGAAGTTCTACTTCAGCCAGATCAGGCCTGCAAAGAAACTGCGTTTCACAGGCCTTTGTAAGAGATGTTCCCGGTAGGCTTTAAGAGCACTGTGCAGAGCGAGTTGTTTCTTAGCTTCCCAAGAGCTGGAAGCAAGATGCTTTGTGGCCCAACTCGCCCTTTGGAAAGAAGCCTGCACGTTGTGCCTTTCTGCTCTAGGGCCATGTAGCACACGCAGAGCAGAAGTTCTACTTCTGCCAGATCAGGCCTGCAAGGAAACTGCTTTTCACAGGCCTTTGTAAGTGATGTTCCAGTAGGCTGTAAGAGCACTGTGCAGAGCGAGTTGTTTCTTAGCTTCCCAAAGAGCTGGAAGCAAGATGCTTTGGAGCCCAACTCGCCCTTTGGAAACAAGCCTGCACGTTGTGCCTTTCAGCTCTAAGTCCGGGTAGCACACCCAGAGCAGAAGTTCTACTTCAGCCAGATCAGGCCTGCAAAGAAACTGCGTTTCACAGGCCTTGTAAGAGATGTTCCCGGTAGGCTGTAAGAGCACTGTGCAGAGCGAGTTGTTTCTTAGCTTCCCAAAGAGCTGGAAGCAAGATGCTTTGGGGCCCAACTCGCCCTTTGGAAAGAAGCCTGCACGTTGTGCCTTTCAGCTCTAAGTCAATGTAGCACACGCAGAGCAAAAGTTCTACTTCAGCCAGATCAGGCCTGCAAAGAAATTGCGTTTCACAGGCCTTTGTAAGAGATGTTCCCGGTAGGCTGTAAGAGCACTGTGCAGAGCGAGTTGTTTCTTAGCTTCCCAAAGAGCTGGAAGCAAGATGCTTTGGGGCCCAACTCGCCCTTTGGAAAGAAGCCTGCACGTTGTGCCTTTCCGCTCTAGGGCAATGTAGCACACCCAGATCAGAAGTTCTACTTCAGCCAGATCAGGCCTGCAAATTAACTCCGTTTCACAGGCCTTTGTAAGAGATGTTCCCGGTAGGCTTTAAGAGCACTGTGCAGAGCGAGTTGTTTCTTAGCTTCCCAAAGATCTGGAAGCAAGATGCTTTGGGGCCCAACTCGCCCTTTGGAAAGAAGCCTGCACGTTGTGCCTTTCAGCTCTAGGGCAATGTAGCACACGCAGAGCAGAAGTTCTACTTCAGCCAGATCAGGCCTGCAAAGAAACTGCGTTTCACAGGCCTTTGTAAGCGATGTTCCCGGTAGGCTGTAAGAGAACTGTGCAGAGCGAGTTGTTTCTTAGCTTCCCAAAGAGCTGGAAGCAAGATGCTTTGGGGCCCAACTCTCCCTTTGGAAAGAAGCCTGCACGTTGTGACTTTCAGCTCTAGGGCAATGTAGCACACGCAGAGCAGAAGTTCTACTTCAGCCAGATCAGGCCTGCAAGGAAACTGCTTTTCACAGGCCTTTGTAAGTGATGTTCCGGTAGGCTGTAAGAGCACTGTGCAGAGCGAGTTGTTTCTTAGCTTCCCAAAGAGCTGGAAGCAAGATGCTTTGGGGCCCAACTCGCCCTTTGGAAACAAGCCTGCACGTTGTGCCTTTCAGCTCTAAGTCCGGGTAGCACACCCAGAACAGAAGTTCTACTTCAGCCAGATCAGGCCTGCAAAGAAACTCCGTTTCACAGGCCTTTGTAAGAGATGTTCCCGGTAGGCTGTAAGAGCACTGTGCAGAGCGAGTTGTTTCTTAGCTTCCCAAAGAGCTGGAAGCAAGATGCTTTGGGGACGAACTCGCCCTTTGGAAAGAAGCCTGCACGTTGTGACTTTCAGCTCTAGGGCAATGTAGCACACACAGAGCAGAAGTTCTACTTCAGCCAGATCAGGCCTGCAAGGAAACTGCTTTTTACAGGCCTTTGTAAGTGATGTTTTGGTAGGCTGTAAGAGCACTGTGCAGAGCGAGTTGTTTCTTAGCTTCCCAAAGAGCTGGAAGCAAGATGCTTTGGGGCCCAACTCGCCCTTTGGAAAGAAGCCAGGACGTTGTGCCTTTCAGCTCTAAGTCCGGGTAGCACACCCAGAGCAGAAGTTCTACTTCAGCCAGATCAGGCCTGCAAAGAAACTGCGTTTCACAGGCCTTTGTAAGAG
Source organism: Equus caballus (assembly GCF_041296265.1). NCBI lineage: Eukaryota > Metazoa > Chordata > Mammalia > Perissodactyla > Equidae > Equus > Equus caballus. Next base: position 48,751,812 of record NC_091688.1, on the reverse strand, counting down.
ATGTTCCCGGTAGGCTGTAAGAGCACTGTGCAGAGCGAGTTGTTTCTTAGCTTCCCAAAGAGCTGGAAGCAAGATGCTTTGGGGCCCAGATCGCCCTTTGGAAAGAAGACAGCACGTTGTGCCTTTCAGCTCTAGGGCAATGTAGCACACCCAGAGCAGAAGTTCTACTTCAGCCAGATCAGGCCTGCAAAGAAACTGCGTTTCACAGGCATTTGTAAGAGATATTCCCGGTAGGCTGTAAGAGCACTGTGCAGAGCGAGTTGTTTCTTAGCTTCCCCAAGAGCTGGAAGCAAGATGCTTTGGGGCCCAGCTCGCCCTTTGGAAAGAAGCCTGCACGTTGTGCCTTTCAGCTCTAGGGCAATGTAGCACACCCAGAGCAGAAGTTCTACTTCAGCCAGATCAGGCCTGCAAAGAAACTGCGTTTCACAGGCCTTTGTAAGAGATGTTCCCGGTAGGATGTAAGAGCACTGTGCAGAGCGAGTTGTTTCTTAGCTTCCCAAAGAGCTGGAAGCAAGATGCTTTGTGGCCCAACTCGCCCTTTGGAAAGAAGCATGCACGTTGTGGCTTTCAGCTCTAAGTCAATGTAGCACACGCAGATCAAAAGTTCTACTTCAGCCAGATCAGGCCTGCAAAGAAATTGCGTTTCACAGGCCTTTGTAAGAGATATTCCCGGTAGGCTGTAAGAGCACTGTGCAGAGCGAGTTGTTTCTTAGCTTCCCAAAGAGCTGGAAGCAAGATGCTTTGGGGCCCAACTCGCCCTTTGGAAACAAGCCTGCACGTTGTGCCTTTCAGCTCTAAGTCCGGTTGGCACACCCAGAGCAGAAGTTCTACTTCAGCCAGATCAGGCCTGCAAAGAAACTGCGTTTCACAGGCATTTGTAAGAGATGTTCCCGGTAGGCTGTAAGAGCACTGTGCAGAGCGAGTTGTTTCTTAGCTTCCCCAAGAGCTGGAAGCAAGATGCTTTGGGGCCGAGCTCGCCCTTTGGAAAGAAGCCTGCACGTTGTGCCTTTCAGCTCTAGGGCAATGTAGCACACCCAGAGCAGAAGTTCTACTTCAGCCAGATCAGGCCTGCAAAGAAACTGCGTTTCACAGGCCTTTGTAAGAGATGTTCCCGGTAGGCTGTAAGAGCACTGTGCAGAGCGAGTTGTTTCTTAGCTTCCCAAAGAGCTGGAAGCAAGATGCTTTCGGGCCCAAGTCGCCCTTTGGAAAGAGGCCTGCACGTTGTGCCTTTCAGCTCTAGGGTAATGTAGCACACGCAGAGCAGAAGTTCTACTTCTGCCAGATCAGGCCTGCAAGGAAACTGCTTTTCACAGGCCTTTGTAAGTGATGTTCCGGTAGGCTGTAAGAGCACTGTGCAGAGCGAGTTGTTTCTTAGCTTCCCAAAGAGCTGGAAGCAAGATGCTTTGGGGCCCAACTCGCCCTTTGGAAAGAAGCCTGCACGTTGTGACTTTCAGCTCTAGGGCAATGTAGCACATGCAGAGCAGAAGTTCTACTTCAGCCAGATGAGGCCTGCAAGGAAACTGCTTTTCACAGGCCTTTGTAAGTGATGTTCCGGTAGGCTGTAAGAGCACTGTGCAGAGCGAGTTGTTTCTTAGCTTCCCAAAGAGCTGGAAGCAAGATGCTTTTGAGCCCAACTCGCCCTTTGGAAAGAAGCCTGCACGTTGTGCCTTTCAGCTCTAAGTCCGGGTAGCGCACCCAGAGCAGAAGTTCTACTTCAGCCAGATCAGGCCTGCAAAGAAACTGCGTTTCACAGGCCTTTGTAAGAGATGTTCTGGTATGCTGTAAGAGCACTGTGCAGAGCGAGTTGTTTCTTAGCTTCCCAAAGAGCTGGAAGCAAGATGCTTTGTGGCCCAACTCGCCCTTTGGAAAGAAGCATGCACGTTGTGCCTTTCAGCTCTAAGTCAATGTAGCACACGCAGAGCAAAAGTTCTACTTCAGCCAGATCAGGCCTGCAAAGAAATTGCGTTTCACAGGCCTTTGTAAGAGATGTTCCCGGTAGGCTGTAAGAGCACTGTGCAGAGCGAGTTGTTTCTTAGCTTCCCAAAGAGCTGGAGGCAAGATGCTTTGGGGCCCAACTCGCCCTTTGGAAAGAAGCCTGCACGTTGTGACTTTCAGCTCTAGGGCAATGTAGCACACGCAGAGCAGAAGTTCTACTTCTGCCAGATCAGGCCTGCAAGGAAACTGCTTTTCACGGGCCTTTGTAAGTGATGTTCCGGTAGGCTGTAAGAGCACTGTGCAGAGCGAGTTGTTTCTTAGCTTCCCAAAGAGCTGGAAGCAAGATGCTTTGGGGCCCAACTCGCCCTTTGGAAAGAAGCCAGGACGTTGTGACTTTCAGCTCTAGGGCCGTGTAGCACACCCAGAGCAGAAGTTCTACTTCAGCCAGATCAGGCCTGCAAAGAAACTGCGTTTCACAGGCCTTTGTAAGAGATGTTCCCGGTAGGCTATAAGAGCACTGTGAAGAGCGAGTTGTTTCTTAGCTTCCCAAAGAGCTGGAAGCAAGATGCTTTGGGGCCCAACTCGCCCTTTGGAAAGAAGACAGCACGTTGTGCCTTTCAGCTCTAGGGCAATGTAGCACACCCAGAGCAGAAGTTCTACTTCAGCCAGATCAGGCCTGCAAAGAAACTGTGTTTCACAGGCATTTGTAAGAGATGTTCCCGGTAGGCTGTAAGAGCACTCTGCAGAGCGAGTTGTTTCTTAGCTTCCCAAAGAGCTGGAGGCAAGATGCTTTGGGGCCCAACTCGCCCTTTGGAAAGAAGCCTGCACGTTGTGCCTTTCAGCTCTAGGGCAATGTAGCACACGCAGAGCAGAAGTTCTACTTCTGCCAGATCAGGCCTGCAAGGAAACTGCTTTTCACAGGCCTTTGTAAGTGATGTTCCGGTAGGCTGTAAGAGCACTGTGCAGAGCGAGAGGTTTCTTAGCTTCCCAAAGAGCTGGAAGCAAGATGCTTTGGGGCCCAACTCGCCCTTTGGAAAGAAGCCAGGACGTTGTGCCTTTCAGCTCCAGGGCCGTGTAGCACACCCAGAGCAGAAGTTCTACTTCAGCCAGATCAGGCCTGCAAAGAAACTGCGTTTCACAGGCCTTTGTAAGAGATGTTCCCGGTAGGCTGTAAGAGCACTGTGCAGAGCGAGTTGTTTCTTAGCTTCCCAAAGAGCTGGAAGCAAGATGCTTTGGGGCCCAAGTCGCCCTTTGGAAAGAAGCCTGCATGTTGTGCCTTTCAGCTCTAGGGCAATGTAGCACACGCAGAGCAGAAGTTCTACTTCTGCCAGATCAGGCCTGCAAGGAAACTGCTTTTCACAGGCCTTGTAAGTGATGTTCCAGTAGGCTGTAAGAGCACTGTGCAGAGCGAGTTTTTTCACAGCTTCCCAAAGAGCTGGAAGCAAGATGCTTTGGGGCCCATCTTGCCCTTTGGAAACAAGCCTGCACGTTGTGCCTTTCAGCTCTAAGTCCGGGTAGCACACCCAGAGCAGAAGTTCTACTTCAGCCAGATCCGGCCTGCAAAGAATCTGCGTTTCACAGGCCTTTGTAAGAGATGTTCCCGGTAGGCTGTAAGAGCACTGTGCAGAGCGAGTTGTTTCTTAGCTTCCCAAAGAGCTGGAAGCAAAATGCTTTGGGGCCCAACTCGCCCTTTGGAAAGAAGCATGCACGTTGTGCCTTTCAGCTCTAAGTCAATGTAGCACACGCAGAGCAAAAGTTCTACTTCAGCCAGATCAGGCCTGCAAAGAAATTGCGTTTCACAGGCCTTTGTAAGAGATGTTCCCGGTAGGCTGTAAAGCACTGTGCAGAGCGAGTTGTTTCTTAGCTTCCCAAAGAGCTGGAGGCAAGATGCTTTGGGGCCCAGCTCGCCCTTTGGAAAGAAGCCTGCACGTTGTGCCTTTCAGCTCTAGGGCAATGTAGCACACCCAGAGAGAAGTTCTACTTCAGCCAGATCAGGCCTGCAAAGAAACTGCGTTTCACAGGCCTTTGTAAGAGATGTTCCCGGTAGGCTGTAAGAGCACTGTGCAGAGCGAGTTGTTTCTTAGCTTCCCAAAGAGCCGGAAGCAAGATGCTTTGGTGCCTAAGTCGCCCTTTGGAAAGAAGCCTGCACGTTGTGCCTTTCAGCTCTAGGTCAATGTAGCACACGCAGAGCAGAAGTTCTACTTCTGCCAGATCAGGCCTGCAAGGAACCTGCTTTTCACAGGCCTTTGTAAGTGATGTTCCGGTAGGCTGTAAGAGCACTGTGCAGAGCGAGTTGTTTCTTAGCTTCCCAAAGAGCTGGAAGCAAGATGCTTTGGGGCCCAACTCGCCCTTTGGAAACAAGCCTGCACTTTGTGCCTTTCAGCTCTAAGTCCGGGTGGCACACCCAGAGCAGAAGTTCTACTTCAGCCAGATCAGGCCTGCAAAGAAACTGCGTTTCACAGGCCTTTGTAAGAGATGTTCCCGGTAGGCTGTAAGAGCACTGTGCAGAGCGAGTTGTTTCTTAGCTTCCCAAAGAGCTGGAAGCAAGATGCTTTGGGGCCCAACTCGCCCTTTGGAAAGAAGCCTGCACGTTCTGCCTTTCAGCTCTAGGGCAATGTAGCACACCCAGAGCAGAAGTTCTACTTCAGCCAGATCAGGCCTGCAAAGAAACTGCGTTTCACAGGCCTTTCTAAGAGATGTTCCCGGTAGGCTGTAAGAGCACTGTGCAGAGCGAGTTGTTTCTTAGCTTCCCAAAGAGCTGGAAGCAAGATGCTTTGGGGCCCAAGTCGCCCTTTGGAAAGAAGCCTGCACGTTGTGCCTTTCAGCTCTAGGGCAATGTAGCACACGCAGAGCAGAAGTTCTACTTCTGCCAGATCAGGCCTGCAAGGAAACTGCTTTTCACAGGCCTTTGTAAGTGATGTTCCGGTAGGCTGTAAGAGCACTGTGCAGAGCGAGTTGTTTCTTAGCTTCCCAAAGAGCTGGAAGCAAGATGCTTTGGGGCCCAACTCGCCCTTTGGAAAGAAGCCTGCACGTTGTGACTTTCAGCTCTAGGGCAATGTAGCACATGCAGAGCAGAAGTTCTACTTCAGCCAGATGAGGCCTGAAAGGAAACTGCTTTTCACAGGCCTTTGTAAGTGATGTTCCGGTAGGCTGTAAGAGCACTGTGCAGAGCGAGTTGTTTCTTAGCTTCCCAAAGAGCTGGAAGCAAGATGCTTTTGAGCCCAACTCGCCCTTTGGAAAGAAGCCTGCACGTTGTGCCTTTCAGCTCTAAGTCCGGGTAGCACACCCAGAGCAGAAGTTCTACTTCAGCCAGATCAGGCCTGCAAAGAAACTGCGTTTCACAGGCCTTTGTAAGAGATGTTCCCGGTAGGCTGTAAGAGCACTGTGCAGAGCGAGTTGTTTCTTAGCTTCCCCAAGAGCTGGAAGCAAGATGCTTTGGGGCCCAGCTCGCCCTTTGGAAAGAAGCCTGCACGTTGTGCCTTTCAGCTCTAGGGCAATGTAGCACACCCAGAGCAGAAGTTCTACTTCAGCCAGATCAGGCCTGCAAAGAAACTGCGTTTCACAGGCCTTTGTAAGAGATGTTCCCGGTAGGCTGTAAGAGCACTGTGCAGAGCGAGTTGTTTCTTAGCTTCCCAAAGAGCTGGAAGCAAGATGCTTTGTGGCCCAACTCGCCCTTTGGAAAGAAGCATGCACGTTGTGGCTTTCAGCTCTAAGTCAATGTAGCACACGCAGATCAAAAGTTCTACTTCAGCCAGATCAGGCCTGCAAAGAAATTGCGTTTCACAGGCCTTTGTAAGAGATATTCCCGGTAGGCTGTAAGAGCACTGTGCAGAGCGAGTTGTTTCTTAGCTTCCCAAAGAGCTGGAAGCAAGATGCTTTGGGGCCCAACTCGCCCTTTGGAAACAAGCCTGCACGTTGTGCCTTTCAGCTCTAAGTCCGGTTGGCACACCCAGAGCAGAAGTTCTACTTCAGCCAGATCAGGCCTGCAAAGAAACTGCGTTTCACAGGCATTTGTAAGAGATGTTCCCGGTAGGCTGTAAGAGCACTGTGCAGAGCGAGTTGTTTCTTAGCTTCCCCAAGAGCTGGAAGCAAGATGCTTTGGGGCCGAGCTCGCCCTTTGGAAAGAAGCCTGCACGTTGTGCCTTTCAGCTCTAGGGCAATGTAGCACACCCAGAGCAGAAGTTCTACTTCAGCCAGATCAGGCCTGCAAAGAAACTGCGTTTCACAGGCCTTTGTAAGAGATGTTCCCGGTAGGCTGTAAGAGCACTGTGCAGAGCGAGTTGTTTCTTAGCTTCCCAAAGAGCTGGAAGCAAGATGCTTTCGGGCCCAAGTCGCCCTTTGGAAAGAGGCCTGCACGTTGTGCCTTTCAGCTCTAGGGTAATGTAGCACACGCAGAGCAGAAGTTCTACTTCTGCCAGATCAGGCCTGCAAGGAAACTGCTTTTCACAGGCCTTTGTAAGTGATGTTCCGGTAGGCTGTAAGAGCACTGTGCAGAGCGAGTTGTTTCTTAGCTTCCCAAAGAGCTGGAAGCAAGATGCTTTGGGGCCCAACTCGCCCTTTGGAAAGAAGCCTGCACGTTGTGACTTTCAGCTCTAGGGCAATGTAGCACATGCAGAGCAGAAGTTCTACTTCAGCCAGATGAGGCCTGCAAGGAAACTGCTTTTCACAGGCCTTTGTAAGTGATGTTCCGGTAGGCTGTAAGAGCACTGTGCAGAGCGAGTTGTTTCTTAGCTTCCCAAAGAGCTGGAAGCAAGATGCTTTTGAGCCCAACTCGCCCTTTGGAAAGAAGCCTGCACGTTGTGCCTTTCAGCTCTAAGTCCGGGTAGCGCACCCAGAGCAGAAGTTCTACTTCAGCCAGATCAGGCCTGCAAAGAAACTGCGTTTCACAGGCCTTTGTAAGAGATGTTCTGGTATGCTGTAAGAGCACTGTGCAGAGCGAGTTGTTTCTTAGCTTCCCAAAGAGCTGGAAGCAAGATGCTTTGTGGCCCAACTCGCCCTTTGGAAAGAAGCATGCACGTTGTGCCTTTCAGCTCTAAGTCAATGTAGCACACGCAGAGCAAAAGTTCTACTTCAGCCAGATCAGGCCTGCAAAGAAATTGCGTTTCACAGGCCTTTGTAAGAGATGTTCCCGGTAGGCTGTAAGAGCACTGTGCAGAGCGAGTTGTTTCTTAGCTTCCCAAAGAGCTGGAGGCAAGATGCTTTGGGGCCCAACCCGCCCTTTGGAAAGAAGCCTGCACGTTGTGACTTTCAGCTCTAGGGCAATGTAGCACACGCAGAGCAGAAGTTCTACTTCTGCCAGATCAGGCCTGCAAGGAAACTGCTTTTCACGGGCCTTTGTAAGTGATGTTCCGGTAGGCTGTAAGAGCACTGTGCAGAGCGAGTTGTTTCTTAGCTTCCCAAAGAGCTGGAAGCAAGATGCTTTGGGGCCCAACTCGCCCTTTGGAAAGAAGCCAGGACGTTGTGACTTTCAGCTCTAGGGCCGTGTAGCACACCCAGAGCAGAAGTTCTACTTCAGCCAGATCAGGCCTGCAAAGAAACTGCGTTTCACAGGCCTTTGTAAGAGATGTTCCCGGTAGGCTATAAGAGCACTGTGAAGAGCGAGTTGTTTCTTAGCTTCCCAAAGAGCTGGAAGCAAGATGCTTTGGGGCCCAACTCGCCCTTTGGAAAGAAGACAGCACGTTGTGCCTTTCAGCTCTAGGGCAATGTAGCACACCCAGAGCAGAAGTTCTACTTCAGCCAGATCAGGCCTGCAAAGAAACTGTGTTTCACAGGCATTTGTAAGAGATGTTCCCGGTAGGCTGTAAGAGCACTCTGCAGAGCGAGTTGTTTCTTAGCTTCCCAAAGAGCTGGAGGCAAGATGCTTTGGGGCCCAACTCGCCCTTTGGAAAGAAGCCTGCACGTTGTGCCTTTCAGCTCTAGGGCAATGTAGCACACGCAGAGCAGAAGTTCTACTTCTGCCAGATCAGGCCTGCAAGGAAACTGCTTTTCACAGGCCTTTGTAAGTGATGTTCCGGTAGGCTGTAAGAGCACTGTGCAGAGCGAGAGGTTTCTTAGCTTCCCAAAGAGCTGGAAGCAAGATGCTTTGGGGCCCAACTCGCCCTTTGGAAAGAAGCCAGGACGTTGTGCCTTTCAGCTCCAGGGCCGTGTAGCACACCCAGAGCAGAAGTTCTACTTCAGCCAGATCAGGCCTGCAAAGAAACTGCGTTTCACAGGCCTTTGTAAGAGATGTTCCCGGTAGGCTGTAAGAGCACTGTGCAGAGCGAGTTGTTTCTTAGCTTCCCAAAGAGCTGGAAGCAAGATGCTTTGGGGCCCAAGTCGCCCTTTGGAAAGAAGCCTGCATGTTGTGCCTTTCAGCTCTAGGGCAATGTAGCACACGCAGAGCAGAAGTTCTACTTCTGCCAGATCAGGCCTGCAAGGAAACTGCTTTTCACAGGCCTTGTAAGTGATGTTCCAGTAGGCTGTAAGAGCACTGTGCAGAGCGAGTTTTTTCACAGCTTCCCAAAGAGCTGGAAGCAAGATGCTTTGGGGCCCATCTTGCCCTTTGGAAACAAGCCTGCACGTTGTGCCTTTCAGCTCTAAGTCCGGGTAGCACACCCAGAGCAGAAGTTCTACTTCAGCCAGATCCGGCCTGCAAAGAATCTGCGTTTCACAGGCCTTTGTAAGAGATGTTCCCGGTAGGCTGTAAGAGCACTGTGCAGAGCGAGTTGTTTCTTAGCTTCCCAAAGAGCTGGAAGCAAAATGCTTTGGGGCCCAACTCGCCCTTTGGAAAGAAGCATGCACGTTGTGCCTTTCAGCTCTAAGTCAATGTAGCACACGCAGAGCAAAAGTTCTACTTCAGCCAGATCAGGCCTGCAAAGAAATTGCGTTTCACAGGCCTTTGTAAGAGATGTTCCCGGTAGGCTGTAAAGCACTGTGCAGAGCGAGTTGTTTCTTAGCTTCCCAAAGAGCTGGAGGCAAGATGCTTTGGGGCCCAGCTCGCCCTTTGGAAAGAAGCCTGCACGTTGTGCCTTTCAGCTCTAGGGCAATGTAGCACACCCAGAGAGAAGTTCTACTTCAGCCAGATCAGGCCTGCAAAGAAACTGCGTTTCACAGGCCTTTGTAAGAGATGTTCCCGGTAGGCTGTAAGAGCACTGTGCAGAGCGAGTTGTTTCTTAGCTTCCCAAAGAGCCGGAAGCAAGATGCTTTGGTGCCTAAGTCGCCCTTTGGAAAGAAGCCTGCACGTTGTGCCTTTCAGCTCTAGGTCAATGTAGCACACGCAGAGCAGAAGTTCTACTTCTGCCAGATCAGGCCTGCAAGGAACCTGCTTTTCACAGGCCTTTGTAAGTGATGTTCCGGTAGGCTGTAAGAGCACTGTGCAGAGCGAGTTGTTTCTTAGCTTCCCAAAGAGCTGGAAGCAAGATGCTTTGGGGCCCAACTCGCCCTTTGGAAACAAGCCTGCACTTTGTGCCTTTCAGCTCTAAGTCCGGGTGGCACACCCAGAGCAGAAGTTCTACTTCAGCCAGATCAGGCCTGCAAAGAAACTGCGTTTCACAGGCCTTTGTAAGAGATGTTCCCGGTAGGCTGTAAGAGCACTGTGCAGAGCGAGTTGTTTCTTAGCTTCCCAAAGAGCTGGAAGCAAGATGCTTTGGGGCCCAACTCGCCCTTTGGAAAGAAGCCTGCACGTTCTGCCTTTCAGCTCTAGGGCAATGTAGCACACCCAGAGCAGAAGTTCTACTTCAGCCAGATCAGGCCTGCAAAGAAACTGCGTTTCACAGGCATTTGTAAGAGATGTTCCCGGTAGGCTGTAAGAGCACTGTGCAGAGCGAGTTGTTTCTTAGCTTCCCCAAGAGCTGGAAGCAAGATGCTTTGGGGCCCAGCTCGCCCTTTGGAAAGAAGCCTGCACGTTGTGCCTTTCAGCTCTAGGGCAATGTAGCACACCCAGAGCAGAAGTTCTACTTCAGCCAGATCAGGCCTGCAAAGAAACTGCGTTTCACAGGCCTTTCTAAGAGATGTTCCCGGTAGGCTGTAAGAGCACTGTGCAGAGCGAGTTGTTTCTTAGCTTCCCAAAGAGCTGGAAGCAAGATGCTTTGGGGCCCAAGTCGCCCTTTGGAAAGAAGCCTGCACGTTGTGCCTTTCAGCTCTAGGGCAATGTAGCACACGCAGAGCAGAAGTTCTACTTCTGCCAGATCAGGCCTGCAAGGAAACTGCTTTTCACAGGCCTTTGTAAGTGATGTTCCGGTAGGCTGTAAGAGCACTGTGCAGAGCGAGTTGTTTCTTAGCTTCCCAAAGAGCTGGAAGCAAGATGCTTTGGGGCCCAACTCGCCCTTTGGAAAGAAGCCTGCACGTTGTGACTTTCAGCTCTAGGGCAATGTAGCACATGCAGAGCAGAAGTTCTACTTCAGCCAGATGAGGCCTGAAAGGAAACTGCTTTTCACAGGCCTTTGTAAGTGATGTTCCGGTAGGCTGTAAGAGCACTGTGCAGAGCGAGTTGTTTCTTAGCTTCCCAAAGAGCTGGAAGCAAGATGCTTTTGAGCCCAACTCGCCCTTTGGAAAGAAGCCTGCACGTTGTGCCTTTCAGCTCTAAGTCCGGGTAGCACACCCAGAGCAGAAGTTCTACTTCAGCCAGATCAGGCCTGCAAAGAAACTGCGTTTCACAGGCCTTTGTATGAGATGTTCCCGGTAGGCTGTAAGAGCACTGTGCAGAGCGAGTTGTTTCTTAGCTTCCCAAAGAGCTGGAAGCAAGATGCTTTGGGGCCCAGATCGCCCTTTGGAAAGAAGCATGCACGTTGTGCCTTTCAGCTCTAGGGCAATGTAGCACACCCAGAGCAGAAGTTCTACTTCAGCCAGATCAGGCCTGCAAAGAAACTGCGTTTCACAGGCATTTGTAAGAGATATTCCCGGTAGGCTGTAAGAGCACTGTGCAGAGCGAGTTGTTTCTTAGCTTCACCAAGAGCTGGAAGCAAGATGCTTTGGGGCCCAGCTCGCCCTTTGGAAAGAAGACTGCACGTTGTGCCTTTCAGCTCTAGGGCAATGTAGCACACCCAGAGCAGAAGTTCTACTTCAGCCAGATCAGGCCTGCAAAGAAACTGCGTTTCACAGGCCTTTGTAAGAGATGTTCCCGGTAGGCTGTAAGAGCACTGTGCAGAGCGAGTTGTTTCTTAGCTTCCCAAAGAGCTGGAAGCAAGATGCTTTGTGGCCCAACTCGCCCTTTGGAAAGAAGCATGCACGTTGTGGCTTTCAGCTCTAAGTCAATGTAGCACACGCAGATCAAAAGTTCTACTTCAGCCAGATCAGGCCTGCAAAGAAATTGCGTTTCACAGGCCTTTGTAAGAGATATTCCCGGTAGGCTGTAAGAGCACTGTGCAGAGCGAGTTGTTTCTTAGCTTCCCAAAGAGCTGGAAGCAAGATGCTTTGGGGCCCAACTCGCCCTTTGGAAACAAGCCTGCACGTTGTGCCTTTCAGCTCTAAGTCCGGTTGGCACACCCAGAGCAGAAGTTCTACTTCAGCCAGATCAGGCCTGCAAAGAAACTGCGTTTCACAGGCCTTTGTAAGAGATGTTCCCGGTAGGCTGTAAGAGCACTGTGCAGAGCGAGTTGTTTCTTAGCTTCCCAAAGAGCTGGAAGCAAGATGCTTTGGGGCCCAACTCGCCCTTTGGAAAGAAGCCTGCACGTTCTGCCTTTCAGCTCTAGGGCAATGTAGCACACGCAGAGCAGAAGTTCTACTTCAGCCAGATCAGGCCTGCAAAGAAACTGCGTTTCACAGGCCTTTGTAAGAGATGTTCCCAGTAGGCTCTAAGAGCACTGTGCAGAGCGAGTTGTTTCTTAGCTTCCCAAAGAGCTAGAGGCAAGATGCTTTGGGGCCCAACTCGCCCTTTGGAAAGAAGCCTGCACGTTGTGCCTTTCAGCTCTAGGGCAATGTAGCACACCCAGAGCAGAAGTTCTACTTCAGCCAGATCAGGCCTGCAAAGAAACTGCGTTTCACAGGCATTTGTAAGAGATGTTCCCGGTAGGCTGTAAGAGCACTGTGCAGAGCGAGTTGTTTCTTAGCTTCCCCAAGAGCTGGAAGCAAGATGCTTTGGGGCCCAGCTCGCCCTTTGGAAAGAAGCCTGCACGTTGTGCCTTTCAGCTCTAGGGCAATGTAGCACACCCAGAGCAGAAGTTCTACTTCAGCCAGATCAGGCCTGCAAAGAAACTGTGTTTCACAGGCATTTGTAAGAGATGTTCCCGGTAGGCTGTAAGAGCACTCTGCAGAGCGAGTTGTTTCTTAGCTTCCCAAAGAGCTGGAGGCAAGATGCTTTGGGGCCCAACTCGCCCTTTGGAAAGAAGCCTGCACGTTGTGCCTTTCAGCTCTAGGGCAATGTAGCACACGCAGAGCAGAAGTTCTACTTCTGCCAGATCAGGCCTGCAAGGAAACTGCTTTTCACAGGCCTTTGTAAGTGATGTTCCGGTAGGCTGTAAGAGCACTGTGCAGAGCGAGAGGTTTCTTAGCTTCCCAAAGAGCTGGAAGCAAGATGCTTTGGGGCCCAACTCGCCCTTTGGAAAGAAGCCAGGACGTTGTGCCTTTCAGCTCCAGGGCCGTGTAGCACACCCAGAGCAGAAGTTCTACTTCAGCCAGATCAGGCCTGCAAAGAAACTGCGTTTCACAGGCCTTTGTAAGAGATGTTCCCGGTAGGCTGTAAGAGCACTGTGCAGAGCGAGTTGTTTCTTAGCTTCCCAAAGAGCTGGAAGCAAGATGCTTTGGGGCCCAAGTCGCCCTTTGGAAAGAAGCCTGCATGTTGTGCCTTTCAGCTCTAGGGCAATGTAGCACACGCAGAGCAGAAGTTCTACTTCTGCCAGATCAGGCCTGCAAGGAAACTGCTTTTCACAGGCCTTGTAAGTGATGTTCCAGTAGGCTGTAAGAGCACTGTGCAGAGCGAGTTTTTTCACAGCTTCCCAAAGAGCTGGAAGCAAGATGCTTTGGGGCCCATCTTGCCCTTTGGAAACAAGCCTGCACGTTGTGCCTTTCAGCTCTAAGTCCGGGTAGCACACCCAGAGCAGAAGTTCTACTTCAGCCAGATCCGGCCTGCAAAGAATCTGCGTTTCACAGGCCTTTGTAAGAGATGTTCCCGGTAGGCTGTAAGAGCACTGTGCAGAGCGAGTTGTTTCTTAGCTTCCCAAAGAGCTGGAAGCAAAATGCTTTGGGGCCCAACTCGCCCTTTGGAAAGAAGCATGCACGTTGTGCCTTTCAGCTCTAAGTCAATGTAGCACACGCAGAGCAAAAGTTCTACTTCAGCCAGATCAGGCCTGCAAAGAAATTGCGTTTCACAGGCCTTTGTAAGAGATGTTCCCGGTAGGCTGTAAAGCACTGTGCAGAGCGAGTTGTTTCTTAGCTTCCCAAAGAGCTGGAGGCAAGATGCTTTGGGGCCCAGCTCGCCCTTTGGAAAGAAGCCTGCACGTTGTGCCTTTCAGCTCTAGGGCAATGTAGCACACCCAGAGAGAAGTTCTACTTCAGCCAGATCAGGCCTGCAAAGAAACTGCGTTTCACAGGCCTTTGTAAGAGATGTTCCCGGTAGGCTGTAAGAGCACTGTGCAGAGCGAGTTGTTTCTTAGCTTCCCAAAGAGCCGGAAGCAAGATGCTTTGGTGCCTAAGTCGCCCTTTGGAAAGAAGCCTGCACGTTGTGCCTTTCAGCTCTAGGTCAATGTAGCACACGCAGAGCAGAAGTTCTACTTCTGCCAGATCAGGCCTGCAAGGAACCTGCTTTTCACAGGCCTTTGTAAGTGATGTTCCGGTAGGCTGTAAGAGCACTGTGCAGAGCGAGTTGTTTCTTAGCTTCCCAAAGAGCTGGAAGCAAGATGCTTTGGGGCCCAACTCGCCCTTTGGAAACAAGCCTGCACTTTGTGCCTTTCAGCTCTAAGTCCGGGTGGCACACCCAGAGCAGAAGTTCTACTTCAGCCAGATCAGGCCTGCAAAGAAACTGCGTTTCACAGGCCTTTGTAAGAGATGTTCCCGGTAGGCTGTAAGAGCACTGTGCAGAGCGAGTTGTTTCTTAGCTTCCCAAAGAGCTGGAAGCAAGATGCTTTGGGGCCCAACTCGCCCTTTGGAAAGAAGCCTGCACGTTCTGCCTTTCAGCTCTAGGGCAATGTAGCACACCCAGAGCAGAAGTTCTACTTCAGCCAGATCAGGCCTGCAAAGAAACTGCGTTTCACAGGCATTTGTAAGAGATGTTCCCGGTAGGCTGTAAGAGCACTGTGCAGAGCGAGTTGTTTCTTAGCTTCCCCAAGAGCTGGAAGCAAGATGCTTTGGGGCCCAGCTCGCCCTTTGGAAAGAAGCCTGCACGTTGTGCCTTTCAGCTCTAGGGCAATGTAGCACACCCAGAGCAGAAGTTCTACTTCAGCCAGATCAGGCCTGCAAAGAAACTGCGTTTCACAGGCCTTTCTAAGAGATGTTCCCGGTAGGCTGTAAGAGCACTGTGCAGAGCGAGTTGTTTCTTAGCTTCCCAAAGAGCTGGAAGCAAGATGCTTTGGGGCCCAAGTCGCCCTTTGGAAAGAAGCCTGCACGTTGTGCCTTTCAGCTCTAGGGCAATGTAGCACACGCAGAGCAGAAGTTCTACTTCTGCCAGATCAGGCCTGCAAGGAAACTGCTTTTCACAGGCCTTTGTAAGTGATGTTCCGGTAGGCTGTAAGAGCACTGTGCAGAGCGAGTTGTTTCTTAGCTTCCCAAAGAGCTGGAAGCAAGATGCTTTGGGGCCCAACTCGCCCTTTGGAAAGAAGCCTGCACGTTGTGACTTTCAGCTCTAGGGCAATGTAGCACATGCAGAGCAGAAGTTCTACTTCAGCCAGATGAGGCCTGAAAGGAAACTGCTTTTCACAGGCCTTTGTAAGTGATGTTCCGGTAGGCTGTAAGAGCACTGTGCAGAGCGAGTTGTTTCTTAGCTTCCCAAAGAGCTGGAAGCAAGATGCTTTTGAGCCCAACTCGCCCTTTGGAAAGAAGCCTGCACGTTGTGCCTTTCAGCTCTAAGTCCGGGTAGCACACCCAGAGCAGAAGTTCTACTTCAGCCAGATCAGGCCTGCAAAGAAACTGCGTTTCACAGGCCTTTGTATGAGATGTTCCCGGTAGGCTGTAAGAGCACTGTGCAGAGCGAGTTGTTTCTTAGCTTCCCAAAGAGCTGGAAGCAAGATGCTTTGGGGCCCAGATCGCCCTTTGGAAAGAAGCATGCACGTTGTGCCTTTCAGCTCTAGGGCAATGTAGCACACCCAGAGCAGAAGTTCTACTTCAGCCAGATCAGGCCTGCAAAGAAACTGCGTTTCACAGGCATTTGTAAGAGATATTCCCGGTAGGCTGTAAGAGCACTGTGCAGAGCGAGTTGTTTCTTAGCTTCACCAAGAGCTGGAAGCAAGATGCTTTGGGGCCCAGCTCGCCCTTTGGAAAGAAGACTGCACGTTGTGCCTTTCAGCTCTAGGGCAATGTAGCACACCCAGAGCAGAAGTTCTACTTCAGCCAGATCAGGCCTGCAAAGAAACTGCGTTTCACAGGCCTTTGTAAGAGATGTTCCCGGTAGGCTGTAAGAGCACTGTGCAGAGCGAGTTGTTTCTTAGCTTCCCAAAGAGCTGGAAGCAAGATGCTTTGTGGCCCAACTCGCCCTTTGGAAAGAAGCATGCACGTTGTGGCTTTCAGCTCTAAGTCAATGTAGCACACGCAGATCAAAAGTTCTACTTCAGCCAGATCAGGCCTGCAAAGAAATTGCGTTTCACAGGCCTTTGTAAGAGATATTCCCGGTAGGCTGTAAGAGCACTGTGCAGAGCGAGTTGTTTCTTAGCTTCCCAAAGAGCTGGAAGCAAGATGCTTTGGGGCCCAACTCGCCCTTTGGAAACAAGCCTGCACGTTGTGCCTTTCAGCTCTAAGTCCGGTTGGCACACCCAGAGCAGAAGTTCTACTTCAGCCAGATCAGGCCTGCAAAGAAACTGCGTTTCACAGGCCTTTGTAAGAGATGTTCCCGGTAGGCTGTAAGAGCACTGTGCAGAGCGAGTTGTTTCTTAGCTTCCCAAAGAGCTGGAAGCAAGATGCTTTGGGGCCCAACTCGCCCTTTGGAAAGAAGCCTGCACGTTCTGCCTTTCAGCTCTAGGGCAATGTAGCACACGCAGAGCAGAAGTTCTACTTCAGCCAGATCAGGCCTGCAAAGAAACTGCGTTTCACAGGCCTTTGTAAGAGATGTTCCCAGTAGGCTCTAAGAGCACTGTGCAGAGCGAGTTGTTTCTTAGCTTCCCAAAGAGCTAGAGGCAAGATGCTTTGGGGCCCAACTCGCCCTTTGGAAAGAAGCCTGCACGTTGTGCCTTTCAGCTCTAGGGCAATGTAGCACACCCAGAGCAGAAGTTCTACTTCAGCCAGATCAGGCCTGCAAAGAAACTGCGTTTCACAGGCATTTGTAAGAGATGTTCCCGGTAGGCTGTAAGAGCACTGTGCAGAGCGAGTTGTTTCTTAGCTTCCCCAAGAGCTGGAAGCAAGATGCTTTGGGGCCCAGCTCGCCCTTTGGAAAGAAGCCTGCACGTTGTGCCTTTCAGCTCTAGGGCAATGTAGCACACCCAGAGCAGAAGTTCTACTTCAGCCAGATCAGGCCTGCAAAGAAACTGCGTTTCACAGGCCTTTGTAAGAGATGTTCCCGGTAGGCTGTAAGAGCACTGTGCAGAGCGAGTTGTTTCTTAGCTTCCCAAAGAGCTGGAAGCAAGATGCTTTGGGGCCCAAGTCGCCCTTTGGAAAGAAGCCTGCACGTTGTGCCTTTCAGCTCTAGGGCAATGTAGCACACGCAGAGCAGAAGTTCTACTTCTGCCAGATCAGGCCTGCAAGGAAACTGCTTTTCACAGGCCTTTGTAAGTGATGTTCCGGTAGGCTGTACGAGCACTGTGCAGAGCGAGTTGTTTCTTAGCTTCCCAAAGAGCTGGAAGCAAGATGCTTTGGGGCCCAACTCGCCCTTTGGAAAGAAGCCTGCACGTTGTGACTTTCAGCTCTAGGGCAATGTAGCACATGCAGAGCAGAAGTTCTACTTCAGCCAGATGAGGCCTGAAAGGAAACTGCTTTTCACAGGCCTTTGTAAGTGATGTTCCGGTAGGCTGTAAGAGCACTGTGCAGAGCGAGTTGTTTCTTAGCTTCCCAAAGAGCTGGAAGCAAGATGCTTTTGAGCCCAACTCGCCCTTTGGAAAGAAGCCTGCACGTTGTGCCTTTCAGCTCTAAGTCCGGGTAGCACACCCAGAGCAGAAGTTCTACTTCAGCCAGATCAGGCCTGCAAAGAAACTGCGTTTCACAGGCCTTTGTAAGAGATGTTCTGGTATGCTGTAAGAGCACTGTGCAGAGCGAGTTGTTTCTTAGCTTCCCAAAGAGCCGGAAGCAAGATGCTTTGGTGCCTAAGTCGCCCTTTGGAAAGAAGCCTGCACGTTGTGCCTTTCAGCTCTAGGTCAATGTAGCACACGCAGAGCAGAAGTTCTACTTCTGCCAGATCAGGCCTGCAAGGAAGCTGCTTTTCACAGGCCTTTGTAAGTGATGTTCCGGTAGGCTGTAAGAGCACTGTGCAGAGCGAGTTGTTTCTTAGCTTCCCAAAGAGCTGGAAGCAAGATGCTTTGGGGCCCAACTCGCCCTTTGGAAACAAGCCTGCACTTTGTGCCTTTCAGCTCTAAGTCCGGGTGGCACACCCAGAGCAGAAGTTCTACTTCAGCCAGATCAGGCCTGCAAAGAAACTGCGTTTCACAGGCCTTTGTAAGAGATGTTCCCGGTAGGCTGTAAGAGCACTGTGCAGAGCGAGTTGTTTCTTAGCTTCCCAAAGAGCTGGAAGCAAGATGCTTTGGGGCCCACCTCGCCCTTTGGAAAGAAGCCTGCACGTTCTGCCTTTCAGCTCTAGGGCAATGTAGCACACCCAGAGCAGAAGTTCTACTTCAGCCAGATCAGGCCTGCAAAGAAACTGCGTTTCACAGGCATTTGTAAGAGATGTTCCCGGTAGGCTGTAAGAGCACTGTGCAGAGCGAGTTGTTTCTTAGCTTCCCCAAGAGCTGGAAGCAAGATGCTTTGGGGCCCAGCTCGCCCTTTGGAAAGAAGCCTGCACGTTGTGCCTTTCAGCTCTAGGGCAATGTAGCACACCCAGAGCAGAAGTTCTACTTCAGCCAGATCAGGCCTGCAAAGAAACTGCGTTTCACAGGCCTTTGTAAGAGATGTTCCCGGTAGGCTGTAAGAGCACTGTGCAGAGCGAGTTGTTTCTTAGCTTCCCAAAGAGCTGGAAGCAAGATGCTTTGGGGCCCAAGTCGCCCTTTGGAAAGAAGCCTGCACGTTGTGCCTTTCAGCTCTAGGGCAATGTAGCACACGCAGAGCAGAAGTTCTACTTCTGCCAGATCAGGCCTGCAAGGAAACTGCTTTTCACAGGCCTTTGTAAGTGATGTTCCGGTAGGCTGTAAGAGCACTGTGCAGAGCGAGTTGTTTCTTAGCTTCCCAAAGAGCTGGAAGCAAGATGCTTTGGGGCCCAACTCGCCCTTTGGAAAGAAGCCTGCACGTTGTGCCTTTCAGCTCTAGGGCAATGTAGCACATGCAGAGCAGAAGTTCTACTTCAGCCAGATGAGGCCTGAAAGGAAACTGCTTTTCACAGGCCTTTGTAAGTGATGTTCCGGTAGGCTGTAAGAGCACTGTGCAGAGCGAGTTGTTTCTTAGCTTCCCAAAGAGCTGGAAGCAAGATGCTTTTGAGCCCAACTCGCCCTTTGGAAAGAAGCCTGCACGTTGTGCCTTTCAGCTCTAAGTCCGGGTAGCACACCCAGAGCAGAAGTTCTACTTCAGCCAGATCAGGCCTGCAAAGAAACTGCGTTTCACAGGCCTTTGTAAGAGATGTTCCCGGTAGGCTGTAAGAGCACTGTGCAGAGCGAGTTGTTTCTTAGCTTCCCAAAGAGCTGGAAGCAAGATGCTTTGGGGCCCAGGTCGCCCTTTGTTAAGAAGCATGCACGTTGTGCCTCTCAGCTCTAGGGCAATGTAGCACACCCAGAGCAGAAGTTCTACTTCAGCCAGATCAGGCCTGCAAAGAAACTGCGTTTCACAGGCCTTTGTAAGAGATATTCCCGGTAGGCTGTAAGAGCACTGTGCAGAGCGAGTTGTTTCTTAGCTTCCCCAAGAGCTGGAAGCAAGATGCTTTGGGGCCCAACTCGCCCTTCTGAAAGAAGCCTGCACGTTGTGCCTTTCAGCTCTAGGGCAATGTAGCACACCCAGAGCAGAAGTTCTACTTCAGCCAGATCAGGCCTGCAAAGAAACTGCGTTTCACAGGCCTTTGTAAGAGATGTTCCCGGTAGGCTGTAAGAGCACTGTGCAGAGCGAGTTGTTTCTTAGCTTCCCAAAGAGCTGGAAGCAAGATGCTTTGTGGCCCAACTCGCCCTTTGGAAAGAAGCATGCACGTTGTGGCTTTCAGCTCTAAGTCAATGTAGCACACGCAGATCAAAAGTTCTACTTCAGCCAGATCAGGCCTGCAAAGAAATTGCGTCTCACAGGCCTTTGTAAGAGATATTCCCGGTAGGCTGTAAGAGCACTGTGCAGAGCGAGTTGTTTCTTAGCTTCCCAAAGAGCTGGAAGCAAGATGCTTTGGGGCCCAACTCGCCCTTTTGAAACAAGCCTGCACGTTGTGCCTTTCAGCTCTAAGTCCGGTTGGCACACCCAGAGCAGAAGTTCTACTTCAGCCAGATCAGGCCTGCAAAGAAACTGCGTTTCACAGGCCTTTGTAAGAGATGTTCCCGGTAGGCTGTAAGAGCACTGTGCAGAGCGAGTTGTTTCTTAGCTTCCCAAAGAGCAGGAAGCAAGATGCTTTGGGGCCCAACTCGCCCTTTGGAAAGAAGCCTGCACGTTCTGCCTTTCAGCTCTAGGGCAATGTAGCACACGCAGAGCAGAAGTTCTACTTCAGCCAGATCAGGCCTGCAAAGAAACTGCGTTTCACAGGCCTTTGTAAGAGATGTTCCCAGTAGGCTCTAAGAGCACTGTGCAGAGCGAGTTGTTTCTTAGCTTCCCAAAGAGCTAGAGGCAAGATGCTTTGGGGCCCAACTCGCCCTTTGGAAAGAAGCCTGCACGTTGTGCCTTTCAGCTCTAGGGCAATGTAGCACACCCAGAGCAGAAGTTCTACTTCAGCCAGATCAGGCCTGCAAAGAAACTGCGTTTCACAGGCATTTGTAAGAGATGTTCCCGGTAGGCTGTAAGAGCACTGTGCAGAGCGAGTTGTTTCTTAGCTTCCCCAAGAGCTGGAAGCAAGATGCTTTGGGGCCCAGCTCGCCCTTTGGAAAGAAGCCTGCACGTTGTGCCTTTCAGCTCTAGGGCAATGTAGCACACCCAGAGCAGAAGTTCTACTTCAGCCAGATCAGGCCTGCAAAGAAACTGCGTTTCACAGGCCTTTGTAAGAGATGTTCCCGGTAGGCTGTAAGAGCACTGTGCAGAGCGAGTTGTTTCTTAGCTTCCCAAAGAGCTGGAAGCAAGATGCTTTGGGGCCCAAGTCGCCCTTTGGAAAGAGGCCTGCACGTTGTGCCTTTCAGCTCTATGGCAATGTAGCACACGCAGAGCAGAAGTTCTACTTCTGCCAGATCAGGCCTGCAAGGAAACTGCTTTTCACAGGCCTTTGTAAGTGATGTTCCGGTAGGCTGTAAGAGCACTGTGCAGAGCGAGTTGTTTCTTAGCTTCCCAAAGAGCTGGAAGCAAGATGCTTTGGGGCCCAACTCGCCCTTTGGAAAGAAGCCTGCACGTTGTGACTTTCAGCTCTAGGGCAATGTAGCACATGCAGAGCAGAAGTTCTACTTCAGCCAGATGAGGCCTGAAAGGAAACTGCTTTTCACAGGCCTTTGTAAGTGATGTTCCGGTAGGCTGTAAGAGCACTGTGCAGAGCGAGTTGTTTCTTAGCTTCCCAAAGAGCTGGAAGCAAGATGCTTTTGAGCCCAACTCGCCCTTTGGAAAGAAGCCTGCACGTTGTGCCTTTCAGCTCTAAGTCCGGGTAGCACACCCAGAGCAGAAGTTCTACTTCAGCCAGATCAGGCCTGCAAAGAAACTGCGTTTCACAGGCCTTTGTAAGAGATGTTCTGGTATGCTGTAAGAGCACTGTGCAGAGCGAGTTGTTTCCTAGCTTCCCAAAGAGCTGGAAGCAAGATGCTTTGGGGCCCAACTCGCCCTTTGGAAAGAAGCCTGCACGTTCTGCCTTTCAGCTCTAGGGCAATGTAGCACACGCAGAGCAGAAGTTCTACTTCAGCCAGATCAGGCCTGCAAAGAAACTGCGTTTCTCAGGCCTTTGTAAGAGATGTTCCCAGTAGGCTCTAAGAGCACTGTGCAGAGCGAGTTGTTTCTTAGCTTCCCAAAGAGCTAGAGGCAAGATGCTTTGGGGCCCAACTCGCCCTTTGGAAAGAAGCCTGCACGTTGTGCCTTTCAGCTCTAGGGCAATGTAGCACACCCAGAGCAGAAGTTCTACTTCAGCCAGAGCAGGCCTGCAAAGAAACTGCGTTTCACAGGCATTTGTAAGAGATGTTCCCGGTAGGCTGTAAGAGCACTGTGCAGAGCGAGTTGTTTCTTAGCTTCCCCAAGAGCTGGAAGCAAGATGCTTTGGGGCCCAGCTCGCCCTTTGGAAAGAAGCCTGCACGTTGTGCCTTTCAGCTCTAGGGCAATGTAGCACACCCAGAGCAGAAGTTCTACTTCAGCCAGATCAGGCCTGCAAAGAAACTGCGTTTCACAGGCCTTTGTAAGAGATGTTCCCGGTAGGCTGTAAGAGCACTGTGCAGAGCGAGTTGTTTCTTAGCTTCCCAAAGAGCTGGAAGCAAGATGCTTTCGGGCCCAAGTCGCCCTTTGGAATTTAGACCGCACGTTGTGCCTTTCAGCTCTAGGGCAATGTAGCACACCCAGAGCACAAGTTCTACTTCAGCCAGCTCAGGCCTGCAAAGAAACTGCGTTTCACAGGCCTTTGTAAGTGATGTTCCGGTAGGCTGTAAGAGCACTGTGCAGAGCGAGTTGTTTCTTAGCTTCCCAAAGAGCTGGAAGCAAGATGCTTTGGGGCCCAACTCGCCCTTTGGAAAGAAGCCTGCACGTTGTGACTTTCAGCTCTAGGGCAATGTAGCACATGCAGAGCAGAAGTTCTACTTCAGCCAGATGAGGCCTGAAAGGAAACTGCTTTTCACAGGCCTTTGTAAGTGATGTTCCGGTAGGCTGTAAGAGCACTGTGCAGAGCGAGTTGTTTCTTAGCTTCCCAAAGAGCTGGAAGCAAGATGCTTTGGGGCCCAACTCGCCCTTTGGAAACAAGCCTGCACGTTGTGCCTTTCAGCTCTAAGTCCGGGTAGCACACCCAGAGCAGAAGTTCTACTTCAGCCAGATCAGGCCTGCAAAGAAACTGCGTTTCACAGGCCTTTGTAAGAGATGTTCCCGGTAGGCTGTAAGACCACTGTGCAGAGCGAGTTGTTTCTTAGCTTCCCAAAGAGCTGGAAGCAAGATGCTTTGGGGCCCAACTCGCCCTTTGGAAAGAAGAATGCACGTTGTGCCTTTCAGCTCTAAGTCAATGTAGCACACGCAGAGCAAAAGTTCTACTTCAGCCAGATCAGGCCTGCAAAGAAATTGCGTTTCACAGGCCTTTGTAAAAGATGTTCCCGGTAGGCTGTAAGAGCACTGTGCAGAGCGAGTTGTTTCTTAGCTTCCCAAAGAGCTGGAGGCAAGATGCTTTGGGGCCCAACTCGCCCTTTGGAAAGAAGCCTGCACGTTGTGCCTTTCAGCTGTAGGGCAATGTAGCACACGCAGAGCAGAAGTTCTACTTCAGCCAGATCAGGCCTGCAAAGAAACTGCGTTTCACAGGCACTTGTAAGAGATGTTCCCGGTAGGCTGTAAGAGCACTGTGCAGAGCGAGTTGTTTCTTTGCTTCCCCAAGAGCTGGAAGCAAGATGCTTTGGGGCCCAGATCGCCCTTTGGAAAGAAGCCTGCACGTTGTGCCTTTCAGCTCTAGGGCAATGTAGCACACCCAGAGAGAAGTTCTACTTCAGCCAGATCAGGCCTGCAAAGAAACTGCGTTTCACAGGCCTTTGTAAGAGATGTTCCCGGTAGGCTGTAAGAGCACTGTGCAGAGCGAGTTGTTTCTTAGCTTCCCAAAGAGCTAGAAGCAAGATGTTTGGGGCCCAAGTCGCCCTTTGGAAAGAAGCCTGCATGTTGTGCCTTTCAGCTCTAGGGCAATGTAGCACACGCAGAGCAGAAGTTCTACTTCTGCCAGATCAGGCCTGCAAGGAAACTGCTTTTCACAGGCCTTTGTAAGTGATGTTCCAGTAGGCTGTAAGAGCACTGTGCAGAGCGAGTTGTTTCTTAGCTTCCCAAAGAGCTGGAAGCAAGATGCTTTGGGGCCCATCTCGCCCTTTGGAAACAAGCCTGCACGTTGTGCCTTTCAGCTCTAAGTCCGGGTAGCACACCCAGAGCAGAAGTTCTACTTCAGCCAGGTCAGGCCTGCAAAGAAACTGCGTTTCACAGGCCTTTGTAAGAGATGTTCCCGGTAGGCTCTAAGAGCAGTGTGCAGAGCGAGTTGTTTCTTAGCTTCCCAAAGAGCTGGAAGCAAGATGCTTTGGGGCCCAACTCGCCCTTTGGAAAGAAGCATGCACGTTGTGCCTTTCAGCTGTAAGTCAATGTAGCACACGCAGAGCAAAAGTTCTACTTCAGCCAGATCAGACCTGCAAAGACATTGCGTTTCACAGGCCTTTGTAAGAGATGTTCCCGGTAGGCTGTAAGAGCACTGTGCAGAGCGAGTTGTTTCTTAGCTTCCCAAAGAGCTGGAAGCAAGATGCTTTGGGGCCCAACTCGCCCTTTGGAAAGAAGCCTGCACGTTGTGCCTTTCAGCTCTAGGGCAATGTAGCACACGCAGAGCAGAAGTTCTACTTCAGCCAGATCAGGCCTGCAAATAAACTGCGTTTCACATGCATTTGTAAGAGATGTTCCCGGTAGGCTGTAAGAGCACTGTGCAGAGCGAGTTGTTTCTTAGCTTCCCAAAGAGCTGGAAGCAAGATGCTTTGGGGCCCAACTCGCCCTTTGGAAAGAAGCCTGCACGTTGTGCCTTTCAGCTCTAGGGCCGTGTAGCACACCCAGAGCAGAAGCTCTACTTCAGCCAGATCAGGCCTGCAAAGAAACTACGTTTCCCAGGCCTTTGTAAGAGATGTTCCCGGTAGGCTGTAAGAGCACTGTGCAGAGCGAGTTGTTTCTTAGCTTCCCAAAGAGCTGGAAGCAAGATGCTTTGGGGCCCAACTCGCCCTTTGGAAAGAAGCCTGCACGTTGTGCCTTTCCGCTCAAGGGCAATGTAGCACACCCAGATCAGAAGTTCTACTTCAGCCAGATCAGGCCTGCAAAGAAACTCCCTTTCACAGGCCTTTGTAAGAGATGTTCCCGGTAGGCTGTAAGAGCACTGTGCAGAGCGAGTTGTTTCTTAGCTTCCCAAAGAGCTGGAAGCAAGATGCTTTGGCGCCCAACTCGCCCTTTGGAAAGCAGACTGCACATTGTGCCTTTCAGCTCTAGGGCAATGTAGCACACGCAGAGCAGAAGTTCTATTTCAGCCAGATCAGGCCTGCAAAGAAACTGCGTTTCACAGGCCTTTGTAAGCGATGTTCCCGGTAGGCTGTAAGAGCACTGTGCAGAGCGAGTTGTTTCTTAGCTTCCCAAAGAGCTGGAAGCAAGATGATTTGGGGCCCAACTCGCCCTTTGGAAAGAAGCCTGCACGTTGTGCCTTTCAGCTCTAGGGCAATGTAGCACACGCAGAGCAGAAGTTCTACTTCAGCCAGATCAGGGCTGCAAATAAACTGCGTTTCACATGCATTTGTAAGAGATGTTCCCGGTAGGCTGTAAGAGCACTGTGCAGAGCGAGTTGTTTCTTAGCTTCCCAAAGAGCTGGAAGCAAGATGCTTTGGGGCCCAACTCGCCCTTTGGAAAGAAGCCTGCACGTTGTGCCTTTCAGCTCTAGGGCCGTGTAGCACACCCAGAGCAGAAGCTCTACTTCAGCCAGATCAGGCCTGCAAAGAAACTGCGTTTCCCAGGCCTTTGTAAGAGATGTTCCCGGTAGGCTGTAAGAGCACTGTGCAGAGCGAGTTGTTTCTTAGCTTCCCAAAGAGCTGGAGGCAAGATGCTTTGGGGCCCAACTCGCTCTTTGGAAAGAAGCCTGCACGTTGTGCCTTTCAGCTCTAGGGCAATGTAGCACACGCAGAGCAGAAGTTCTACTTCAGCCAGATCAGGCCTGCAAAGAAACTGCGTTTCACAGGCATTAGTAAGAGATGTTCCCGGTAGGCTGTAAGAGCACTGTGCAGAGCGAGTTGTTTCTTAGCTTCCCCAAGAGCTGGAAGCAAGATGCTTTGGGGCACAGCTCGCCCTTTGGAAAGAAGCCTGCACGTTGTGCCTTTCAGCTCCAGGGCAATGTAGCACACCCAGAGAGAAGTTCTACTTCACCCAGATCAGGCCTGCAAAAAAACTGCGTTTCACAGGCCTTTGTAAGAGATTTCCCGGTAGGCTGTAAGAGCACTGTGCAGAGCGAGTTGTTTCTTAGCTTCCCAAAGAGCTGGAAGCAAGATGCTTTGGGGCCCAAATCGCCCTTTGGAAAGAAGCCTGCACGTTGTGCCTTTCAGCTCTAGGGCAATGTAGCACACGCAGAGCAAAAGTTCTACTTCAGCCAGATCAGGCCTGCAAAGAAATTGCGTTTCACAGGCCTTTGTAAGAGATGTTCCCGGTAGGCTGTAAGAGCACTGTGCAGAGCGAGTTGTTTCTTAGCTTCCCAAAGAGCTGGAGGCAAGATGCTTTGGGGCCCAACTCGCCCTTTGGAAAGAAGCCTGCACGTTGTGACTTTCTGCTCTAGGGCCATGTAGCACACGCAGAGCAGAAGTTCTACTTCTGCCAGATCAGGCCTGCAAGGAAACTGCTTTTCACAGGCCTTTGTAAGTGATGTTCCGGTAGGCTGTAAGAGCACTGTGCAGAGCGAGTTGTTTCTTAGCTTCCCAAAGAGCTGGAAGCAAGATGCTTTGGGGCCCAACTCGCCCTTTGGAAAGAAGCCAGGACGTTGTGCCTTTCAGCTCTAGGGCCGTGTAGCACACCCAGAGCAGAAGTTCTACTTCAGCCAGATCAGGCCTGCAAAGAAACTGCGTTTCACAGGCCTTTGTAAGAGATGTTCCCGGTAGGCTATAAGAGCACTGTGCAGAGCGAGTTGTTTCTTAGCTTCCCAAATAGCTGGAAGCAAGATGCTTTGGGGCCCAACTCGCCCTTTGGAAAGAAGACAGCACGTTGTGCCTTTCAGCTCTAGGGCAATGTAGCACACCCAGAGCAGAAGTTCTACTTCAGCCAGATCAGGCCTGCAAAGAAACTGTGTTTCACAGGCATTTGTAAGAGATGTTCCCGGTAGGCTCTAAGAGCACTGTGCAGAGCGAGTTGTTTCTTAGCTTCCCCAAGAGCTGGAAGCAAGATGCTTTGGGGCCCAGCTCGCCCTTCTGAAAGAAGCCTGCACGTTGTGCCTTTCAGCTCTAGGGCAATGTAGCACACCCAGAGCAGAAGTTCTACTTCAGCCAGATCAGGCCTGCAAAGAAACTGTGTTTCACAGGCATTTGTAAGAGATGTTCCCGGTAGGCTGTAAGAGCACTGTGCAGAGCGAGTTGTTTCTTAGCTTCCCCAAGAGCTGGAAGCAAGATGCTTTGGGGCCCAGCTCGCCCTTCTGAAAGAAGCCTGCACGTTGTGCCTTTCAGCTCTAGGGCAATGTAGCACACCCAGAGCAGAAGATCTACTTCAGCCAGATCAGGCCTGTGAAGAGACTGCGTTTCACAGGCCTTTGTAAGAGATGTTCCCGGTATGCTGTAAGAGCACTGTGCAGAGCGAGTTGTTTCTTAGCTTCCCCAAGAGCTGGAAGAAAGATGCTTTGGGGCCCAACTCGCCCTTTGGAAAGAAGCGTGCACGTTGTGCCTTTCAGCTCTAGGGCAATAAGCACACCCAGAACAGAAGTTGTACTTCAGCCAGATCAGGCCTGCAAAGAAGATGCGTTTCACAGGCCTTTGTAAGAGATGTTCCCGGTAGGCTGTAAGAGCACTGTGCAGAGCGAGTTGTTTCTTAGCTTCCCAAAGAGCTGGAAGCAAGATGCTTTGGGGCCCAACTCGCCCTTTGGAAAGAATCCTGCACGTTGTGCCTTTCAGCTCTAAGTCCGGGTAGCACACCCAGAGCAGAAGTTCTACTTCAGCCAGGTCAGGCCTGCAAAGAAACTGCGTTTCACAGGCCTTTGTAAGAGATGTTCCCGGTAGGCTCTAAGAGCAGTGTGCAGAGCGAGTTGTTTCTTAGCTTCCCAAAGAGCTGGAAGCAAGATGCTTTGGGGCCCAACTCGCCCTTTGGAAAGAAGCATGCACGTTGTGCCTTTCAGCTGTAAGTCAATGTAGCACACGCAGAGCAAAAGTTCTACTTCAGCCAGATCAGACCTGCAAAGACATTGCGTTTCACAGGCCTTTGTAAGAGATGTTCCCGGTAGGCTGTAAGAGCACTGTGCAGAGCGAGTTGTTTCTTAGCTTCCCAAAGAGCTGGAAGCAAGATGCTTTGGGGCCCAACTCGCCCTTTGGAAAGAAGCCTGCACGTTGTGCCTTTCAGCTCTAGGGCAATGTAGCACACGCAGAGCAGAAGTTCTACTTCAGCCAGATCAGGCCTGCAAATAAACTGCGTTTCACATGCATTTGTAAGAGATGTTCCCGGTAGGCTGTAAGAGCACTGTGCAGAGCGAGTTGTTTCTTAGCTTCCCAAAGAGCTGGAAGCAAGATGCTTTGGGGCCCAACTCGCCCTTTGGAAAGAAGCCTGCACGTTGTGCCTTTCAGCTCTAGGGCCGTGTAGCACACCCAGAGCAGAAGCTCTACTTCAGCCAGATCAGGCCTGCAAAGAAACTACGTTTCCCAGGCCTTTGTAAGAGATGTTCCCGGTAGGCTGTAAGAGCACTGTGCAGAGCGAGTTGTTTCTTAGCTTCCCAAAGAGCTGGAAGCAAGATGCTTTGGGGCCCAACTCGCCCTTTGGAAAGAAGCCTGCACGTTGTGCCTTTCCGCTCAAGGGCAATGTAGCACACCCAGATCAGAAGTTCTACTTCAGCCAGATCAGGCCTGCAAAGAAACTCCCTTTCACAGGCCTTTGTAAGAGATGTTCCCGGTAGGCTGTAAGAGCACTGTGCAGAGCGAGTTGTTTCTTAGCTTCCCAAAGAGCTGGAAGCAAGATGCTTTGGCGCCCAACTCGCCCTTTGGAAAGCAGACTGCACATTGTGCCTTTCAGCTCTAGGGCAATGTAGCACACGCAGAGCAGAAGTTCTATTTCAGCCAGATCAGGCCTGCAAAGAAACTGCGTTTCACAGGCCTTTGTAAGCGATGTTCCCGGTAGGCTGTAAGAGCACTGTGCAGAGCGAGTTGTTTCTTAGCTTCCCAAAGAGCTGGAAGCAAGATGATTTGGGGCCCAACTCGCCCTTTGGAAAGAAGCCTGCACGTTGTGCCTTTCAGCTCTAGGGCAATGTAGCACACGCAGAGCAGAAGTTCTACTTCAGCCAGATCAGGGCTGCAAATAAACTGCGTTTCACATGCATTTGTAAGAGATGTTCCCGGTAGGCTGTAAGAGCACTGTGCAGAGCGAGTTGTTTCTTAGCTTCCCAAAGAGCTGGAAGCAAGATGCTTTGGGGCCCAACTCGCCCTTTGGAAAGAAGCCTGCACGTTGTGCCTTTCAGCTCTAGGGCCGTGTAGCACACCCAGAGCAGAAGCTCTACTTCAGCCAGATCAGGCCTGCAAAGAAACTGCGTTTCCCAGGCCTTTGTAAGAGATGTTCCCGGTAGGCTGTAAGAGCACTGTGCAGAGCGAGTTGTTTCTTAGCTTCCCAAAGAGCTGGAGGCAAGATGCTTTGGGGCCCAACTCGCTCTTTGGAAAGAAGCCTGCACGTTGTGCCTTTCAGCTCTAGGGCAATGTAGCACACGCAGAGCAGAAGTTCTACTTCAGCCAGATCAGGCCTGCAAAGAAACTGCGTTTCACAGGCATTAGTAAGAGATGTTCCCGGTAGGCTGTAAGAGCACTGTGCAGAGCGAGTTGTTTCTTAGCTTCCCCAAGAGCTGGAAGCAAGATGCTTTGGGGCACAGCTCGCCCTTTGGAAAGAAGCCTGCACGTTGTGCCTTTCAGCTCCAGGGCAATGTAGCACACCCAGAGAGAAGTTCTACTTCACCCAGATCAGGCCTGCAAAAAAACTGCGTTTCACAGGCCTTTGTAAGAGATTTCCCGGTAGGCTGTAAGAGCACTGTGCAGAGCGAGTTGTTTCTTAGCTTCCCAAAGAGCTGGAAGCAAGATGCTTTGGGGCCCAAATCGCCCTTTGGAAAGAAGCCTGCACGTTGTGCCTTTCAGCTCTAGGGCAATGTAGCACACGCAGAGCAAAAGTTCTACTTCAGCCAGATCAGGCCTGCAAAGAAATTGCGTTTCACAGGCCTTTGTAAGAGATGTTCCCGGTAGGCTGTAAGAGCACTGTGCAGAGCGAGTTGTTTCTTAGCTTCCCAAAGAGCTGGAGGCAAGATGCTTTGGGGCCCAACTCGCCCTTTGGAAAGAAGCCTGCACGTTGTGACTTTCTTCTCTAGGGCCATGTAGCACACGCAGAGCAGAAGTTCTACTTCTGCCAGATCAGGCCTGCAAGGAAACTGCTTTTCACAGGCCTTTGTAAGTGATGTTCCGGTAGGCTGTAAGAGCACTGTGCAGAGCGAGTTGTTTCTTAGCTTCCCAAAGAGCTGGAAGCAAGATGCTTTGGGGCCCAACTCGCCCTTTGGAAAGAAGCCAGGACGTTGTGCCTTTCAGCTCTAGGGCCGTGTAGCACACCCAGAGCAGAAGTTCTACTTCAGCCAGATCAGGCCTGCAAAGAAACTGCGTTTCACAGGCCTTTGTAAGAGATGTTCCCGGTAGGCTATAAGAGCACTGTGCAGAGCGAGTTGTTTCTTAGCTTCCCAAATAGCTGGAAGCAAGATGCTTTGGGGCCCAACTCGCCCTTTGGAAAGAAGACAGCACGTTGTGCCTTTCAGCTCTAGGGCAATGTAGCACACCCAGAGCAGAAGTTCTACTTCAGCCAGATCAGGCCTGCAAAGAAACTGTGTTTCACAGGCATTTGTAAGAGATGTTCCCGGTAGGCTCTAAGAGCACTGTGCAGAGCGAGTTGTTTCTTAGCTTCCCCAAGAGCTGGAAGCAAGATGCTTTGGGGCCCAGCTCGCCCTTCTGAAAGAAGCCTGCACGTTGTGCCTTTCAGCTCTAGGGCAATGTAGCACACCCAGAGCAGAAGTTCTACTTCAGCCAGATCAGGCCTGCAAAGAAACTGTGTTTCACAGGCATTTGTAAGAGATGTTCCCGGTAGGCTGTAAGAGCACTGTGCAGAGCGAGTTGTTTCTTAGCTTCCCCAAGAGCTGGAAGCAAGATGCTTTGGGGCCCAGCTCGCCCTTCTGAAAGAAGCCTGCACGTTGTGCCTTTCAGCTCTAGGGCAATGTAGCACACCCAGAGCAGAAGATCTACTTCAGCCAGATCAGGCCTGTGAAGAGACTGCGTTTCACAGGCCTTTGTAAGAGATGTTCCCGGTATGCTGTAAGAGCACTGTGCAGAGCGAGTTGTTTCTTAGCTTCCCCAAGAGCTGGAAGAAAGATGCTTTGGGGCCCAACTCGCACTTTGGAAAGAAGCGTGCACGTTGTGCCTTTCAGCTCTAGGGCAATAAGCACACCCAGAACAGAAGTTGTACTTCAGCCAGATCAGGCCTGCAAAGAAGATGCGTTTCACAGGCCTTTGTAAGAGATGTTCCCGGTAGGCTGTAAGAGCACTGTGCAGAGCGAGTTGTTTCTTAGCTTCCCAAAGAGCTGGAAGCAAGATGCTTTGGGGCCCAACTCGCCCTTTGGAAAGAATCCTGCACGTTGTGCCTTTCCGCTCTAGGGCAATGTAGCACACCCAGATCAGAAGTTCTACTTCAGCCAGATCAGGCCTGCAAAGAAACTCCGTTTCACAGGCCTTTGTAAGAGATGTTCCCGGTAGGCTGTAAGAGCACTGTGCAGAGCGAGTTGTTTCTTAGCTTCCCAAAGAGCTGGAAGCAAGATGCTTTGGGGCCCAACTCTCCCTTTGGAAAGAAGCCTGCACGTTGTGACTTTCAGCTCTAGGGCAATGTAGCACACGCAGAGCAGAAGTTCTACTTCAGCCAGATCAGGCCTGCAAAGAAACTGCGTTTCACAGGCCTTTTTAAGAGATGTTCCCGGTAGGCTATAAGAGCACTGTGCAGAGCGAGTTGTTTCTTAGCTTCCCAAATAGCTGGAAGCAAGATGCTTTGGGGCCCAACTCGCCCTTTGGAAAGAAGACAGCACGTTGTGCCTTTCAGCTCTAGGGCAATGTAGCACACCCAGAGCAGAAGTTCTACTTCAGCCAGATCAGGCCTGCAAAGAAACTGTGTTTCACAGGCATTTGTAAGAGATGTTCCCGGTAGGCTCTAAGAGCACTGTGCAGAGCGAGTTGTTTCTTAGCTTCCCCAAGAGCTGGAAGCAAGATGCTTTGGGGCCCAGCTCGCCCTTCTGAAAGAAGCCTGCACGTTGTGCCTTTCAGCTCTAGGGCAATGTAGCACACCCAGAGCAGAAGTTCTACTTCAGCCAGATCAGGCCTGCAAAGAAACTGTGTTTCACAGGCATTTGTAAGAGATGTTCCCGGTAGGCTGTAAGAGCACTGTGCAGAGCGAGTTGTTTCTTAGCTTCCCCAAGAGCTGGAAGCAAGATGCTTTGGGGCCCAGCTCGCCCTTCTGAAAGAAGCCTGCACGTTGTGCCTTTCAGCTCTAGGGCAATGTAGCACACCCAGAGCAGAAGATCTACTTCAGCCAGATCAGGCCTGTGAAGAGACTGCGTTTCACAGGCCTTTGTAAGAGATGTTCCCGGTATGCTGTAAGAGCACTGTGCAGAGCGAGTTGTTTCTTAGCTTCCCCAAGAGCTGGAAGAAAGATGCTTTGGGGCCCAACTCGCCCTTTGGAAAGAAGCGTGCACGTTGTGCCTTTCAGCTCTAGGGCAATAAGCACACCCAGAACAGAAGTTGTACTTCAGCCAGATCAGGCCTGCAAAGAAGATGCGTTTCACAGGCCTTTGTAAGAGATGTTCCCGGTAGGCTGTAAGAGCACTGTGCAGAGCGAGTTGTTTCTTAGCTTCCCAAAGAGCTGGAAGCAAGATGCTTTGGGGCCCAACTCGCCCTTTGGAAAGAATCCTGCACGTTGTGCCTTTCCGCTCTAGGGCAATGTAGCACACCCAGATCAGAAGTTCTACTTCAGCCAGATCAGGCCTGCAAAGAAACTCCGTTTCACAGGCCTTTGTAAGAGATGTTCCCGGTAGGCTGTAAGAGCACTGTGCAGAGCGAGTTGTTTCTTAGCTTCCCAAAGAGCTGGAAGCAAGATGCTTTGGGGCCCAACTCTCCCTTTGGAAAGAAGCCTGCACGTTGTGACTTTCAGCTCTAGGGCAATGTAGCACACGCAGAGCAGAAGTTCTACTTCAGCCAGATCAGGCCTGCAAAGACATTGCGTTTCACAGGCCTTTGTAAGTGATGTTCCCGGTAGGCTGTAAGAACACTGTGCAGAGCGAGTTGTTTCTTAGCTTCCCAAAGAGCTGGAAGCAAGATGCTTTGGGGCCCATCTCGCCCTTTGGAAACAAGACTGCAAGTTGTGCCTTTCAGCTCTAAGTCCGGGTAGCACACCGAGAGCAGAAGTTCTATTTCAGCCAGATCAGGTCTGCAAAGAAACTGCGTTTCACAGGCCTTTGTAAGAGATGTTCCCGGTAGGCTGTAAGAGCACTGTGCAGAGCGAGTTGTTTCTTAGCTTCCCAAAGAGCTGGAAGCAAGATGCTTTGGGGCCCAACACGCCCTTTGGAAAGAAGACTGCACGTTGCGCCTTTCAGCTCTATGTCAATGTTGCTCACGCAGAGCAGAAGTTCTACTTCAGCCAGATCAGGCCTGCAAAGAAACTGCGTTTCACAGGCCTTTGTAAGAGATGTTCCCGGTAGGCTGTAAGAGCACTGTGCAGAGCGAGTTGTTTCTTAGCTTCCCAAAGATCTGGAAGCAAGATGCTTTGGGGCCCAACGCTCCCTTTGGAAAGAAGCCTGCACGTTGTGCCTTTCAGCTCTAGGGCAATGTAGCACACGCAGAGCACAAGTTCTACTTCAGCCAGATCAGGCCTGCAAGGAAACTGCTTTTCACAGGCCTTTGTAAGTGATGTTCCGGTAGGCTGTAAGAGCACTGTGCAGAGCGAGTTGTTTCTTAGCTTCCCAAAGAGCTGGAGGCAAGATGCTTTGGGGCCCAACTCGCCCTTTGGAAAGAAGCCTGCACGTTGTGCCTTTCAGCTCTAGGGCAATGTAGCACACCCAGAGCAGAAGTTCTACTTCAGCCAGATCAGGCCTGCAAAGAAACTGTGTTTCACAGGCATTTGTAAGAGATGTTCCCGGTAGGCTGTAAGAGCACTGTGCAGAGCGAGTTGTTTCTTAGCTTCCCCAAGAGCTGGAAGCAAGATGCTTTGGGGCCCAGCTCGCCCTTCTGAAAGAAGCCTGCACGTTGTGCCTTTCAGCTCTAGGGCAATGTAGCACACCCAGAGCAGAAGATCTACTTCAGCCAGATCAGGCCTGTGAAGAGACTGCGTTTCACAGGCCTTTGTAAGAGATGTTCCCGGTATGCTGTAAGAGCACTGTGCAGAGCGAGTTGTTTCTTAGCTTCCCCAAGAGCTGGAAGAAAGATGCTTTGGGGCCCAACTCGCCCTTTGGAAAGAAGCGTGCACGTTGTGCCTTTCAGCTCTAGGGCAATAAGCACACCCAGAACAGAAGTTGTACTTCAGCCAGATCAGGCCTGCAAAGAAGATGCGTTTCACAGGCCTTTGTAAGAGATGTTCCCGGTAGGCTGTAAGAGCACTGTGCAGAGCGAGTTGTTTCTTAGCTTCCCAAAGAGCTGGAAGCAAGATGCTTTGGGGCCCAACTCGCCCTTTGGAAAGAATCCTGCACGTTGTGCCTTTCCGCTCTAGGGCAATGTAGCACACCCAGATCAGAAGTTCTACTTCAGCCAGATCAGGCCTGCAAAGAAACTCCGTTTCACAGGCCTTTGTAAGAGATGTTCCCGGTAGGCTGTAAGAGCACTGTGCAGAGCGAGTTGTTTCTTAGCTTCCCAAAGAGCTGGAAGCAAGATGCTTTGGGGCCCAACTCTCCCTTTGGAAAGAAGCCTGCACGTTGTGACTTTCAGCTCTAGGGCAATGTAGCACACGCAGAGCAGAAGTTCTACTTCAGCCAGATCAGGCCTGCAAAGACATTGCGTTTCACAGGCCTTTGTAAGTGATGTTCCCGGTAGGCTGTAAGAACACTGTGCAGAGCGAGTTGTTTCTTAGCTTCCCAAAGAGCTGGAAGCAAGATGCTTTGGGGCCCATCTCGCCCTTTGGAAACAAGACTGCAAGTTGTGCCTTTCAGCTCTAAGTCCGGGTAGCACACCGAGAGCAGAAGTTCTATTTCAGCCAGATCAGGTCTGCAAAGAAACTGCGTTTCACAGGCCTTTGTAAGAGATGTTCCCGGTAGGCTGTAAGAGCACTGTGCAGAGCGAGTTGTTTCTTAGCTTCCCAAAGAGCTGGAAGCAAGATGCTTTGGGGCCCAACACGCCCTTTGGAAAGAAGACTGCACGTTGCGCCTTTCAGCTCTATGTCAATGTTGCTCACGCAGAGCAGAAGTTCTACTTCAGCCAGATCAGGCCTGCAAAGAAACTGCGTTTCACAGGCCTTTGTAAGAGATGTTCCCGGTAGGCTGTAAGAGCACTGTGCAGAGCGAGTTGTTTCTTAGCTTCCCAAAGATCTGGAAGCAAGATGCTTTGGGGCCCAACGCTCCCTTTGGAAAGAAGCCTGCACGTTGTGCCTTTCAGCTCTAGGGCAATGTAGCACACGCAGAGCACAAGTTCTACTTCAGCCAGATCAGGCCTGCAAGGAAACTGCTTTTCACAGGCCTTTGTAAGTGATGTTCCGGTAGGCTGTAAGAGCACTGTGCAGAGCGAGTTGTTTCTTAGCTTCCCAAAGAGCTGGAGGCAAGATGCTTTGGGGCCCAACTCGCCCTTTGGAAAGAAGCCTGCACGTTGTGCCTTTCAGCTCTAGGGCAATGTAGCACACGCAGAGCAGAAGTACTACTTCATCCAGATCAGGCCTGCAAAGAAACTGCGTTTCACAGGCCTTTGTAAGAGATGTTCCCGGTAGGCTGTAAGACCACTGTGCAGAGCGAGTTGTTTCTTAGCTTCCCAAAGAGCTGGAAGCAAGATGCTTTGGGGCCCAACTCGCCCTTTTTAAAGAAGCATGCACGTTGTGCCTTTCAGCTGTAAGTCAATGTAGCACACGCAGAGCAAAAGTTCTACTTCAGCCAGATCAGGCCTGCAAAGAAATTGCGTTTCACAGGCCTTTGTAAAAGATGTTCCCGGTAGGCTGTAAGAGCACTGTGCAGAGCGAGTTGTTTCTTAGCATCCCAAAGAGCTGGAAGCAAGATGCTTTGGGGCCCAACTCGCCCTTTGTAAACAAGCCTGCACGTTGTGCCTTTCAGGTCTAAGTCCGGGTAGCACACCCAGAGCAGAAGTTCTACTTCAGCCAGATCAGGCCTGCAAAGAAACTGCGTTTCACAGGCCTTTGTAAGAGATGTTCCCCGTAGGCTGTAAGAGCACTGTGCAGAGCGAGTTGTTTCTTAGCTTCCCAAAGAGCTGGAAGCAAGATGCTTTGGGGCCCAACTCGCCCTTTGGAAAGAAGCATGCACGTTGTGCCTTTCAGCCCTAAGTCAATGTAGCACACGCAGAGCACAAGTTGTACTTCAGCCAGATCAGGCCTGCAAAGAAACTGCGTTTCACAGGCCTTTGTAAGAGATGTTCCCGGTAGGCTGTAAGAGCACTGTGCAAAGCGAGTTGTTTCTTAGCTTCCCAAAGAGCTGGAGGCAAGATGCTTTGGGGCCCAACTCGCCCTTTGGAAAGAAGCCTGCACGTTGTGCCTTTCAGCTCTAGGGCAATGTAGCACACCCAGAGCAGAAGTTCTACTTCTGCCAGATCAGGCCTGCAAGGAAACTGCTTTTCACAGGCCTTTGTAAGTGATGTTCCGGTAGGCTGTAAGAGCACTGTGCAGAGCGAGTTGTTTCTTAGCATCCCAAAGAGCTGGAAGCAAGATGCTTTGGGGCCCAACTCGCCCTTTGGAAAGAAGCCAGGACGTTGTGCCTTTCAGCTCTAGGGCCGTGTAGCACACCCAGAGCAGAAGTTCTACTTCAGCCAGATCAGGCCTGCAAAGAAACTGCGTTTCACAGGCCTTTGTAAGAGATGTTCCCGGTAGGCTGTAAGAGCACTGTGCAGAGCGAGTTGTTTCTTACCTTCCCAAAGAGCTGGAAGCAAGATGCTTTGGGGCCCAACTCGCCCTTTGGAAAGAAGACTGCACGTTGTGCCTTTCAGCTCTAGGGCAATGTTGCTCACTCAGAGCAGAAGTTCTACTTCAGCCAGATCAGGTCTGCAAAGAAACTGCGTTTCACAGGCCTTTGTAAGAGATGTTCCCCGTAGGCTGTAAGAGCACTGTGCAGAGCGAGTTGTTTCTTAGCTTCCCAAAGAGCTGGAAGCAAGATGCTTTGGGGCCCAACTCGCCCTTTGGAAAGAAGCCTGCAGGTTGTGCCTTTCAGCTTTAGGGCAATGTAGCACACGCAGAGCAGAAGTTCTGCTTCATCCAGATCAGGCCTGGAAGGAACCTGCTTTTCACATGCCTTTGTAAGTGATGTTCCGGTAGACTGTAAGAGCACTGTGCAGAGCGAGTTGTTTCTTAGCTTCCCAAAGAGCTGGAAGCAAGATGCTTTGGGGCCCAACTCGCCCTTTGGAAAGAAGCCTGCACGTTGTGCCTTTCCGCTCTAGGGCAATGTAGCACACCCAGATCAGAAGTTCTACTTCAGCCAGATCAGGCCTGCAAAGAAACTCCGTTTCACAGGCCTTTGTAAGAGATGTTCCCGGTAGGCTGTAAGAGCACTGTGCAGAGCGAGTTGTTTCTTAGCTTCCCAAGGAGCTGGAAGCAAGATGCTTTGGGGCCCAACTCGCCCTTTGCAAAGAAGCCTGCACGTTGTGACTTTCAGCTCTAGGGCAATGTAGCACACGCAGAGCAGAAGTTCTACTTCTGCCAGATCAGGCCTGCAAGGAAACTGCTTTTCACAGGCCTTGTAAGTGATGTTCCAGTAGGCTGTAAGAGCACTGTGCAGAGCGAGTTTTTTCACAGCTTCCCAAAGAGCTGGAAGCAAGATGCTTTGGGGCCCATCTTGCCCTTTGGAAACAAGCCTGCACGTTGTGCCTTTCAGCTCTAAGTCCGGGTAGCACACCCAGAGCAGAAGTTCTACTTCAGCCAGATAAGGCCTGCAAAGAATCTGCGTTTCACAGGCCTTTGTAAGAGATGTTCCCGGTAGGCTGTAAGAGCACTGTGCAGAGCGAGTTGTTTCTTAGCTTCCCAAAGAGCTGGAAGCAAAATGCTTTGGGTCCCAACTCGCCCTTTGGAAAGAAGCATGCACGTTGTGCCTTTCAGCTCTAAGTCAATGTAGCACACGCAGAGCAAAAGTTCTACTTCAGCCAGATCAGGCCTGCAAAGAAATTGCGTTTCACAGGCCTTTGTAAGAGATGTTCCCGGTAGGCTGTAAAGCACTGTGCAGAGCGAGTTGTTTCTTAGCTTCCCAAAGAGCTGGAGGCAAGATGCTTTGGGGCCCAGCTCGCCCTTTGGAAAGAAGCCTGCACGTTGTGCCTTTCAGCTCTAGGGCAATGTAGCACACCCAGAGAGAAGTTCTACTTCAGCCAGATCAGGCCTGCAAAGAAACTGCGTTTCACAGGCCTTTGTAAGAGATGTTCCCGGTAGGCTGTAAGAGCACTGTGCAGAGCGAGTTGTTTCTTAGCTTCCCAAAGAGCTGGAAGCAAGATGCTTTGGTGCCCAACTCGCCCTTTGGAAAGAAGCATGCACGTTGTGCCTTTCAGCTCTAAGTCAATGTAGCACACGCAGAGCAAAAGTTCCACTTCAGCCAGATCAGACCTGCAAAGAAATTGCGTTTCACAGGCCTTTGTAAGAGATGTTCCCGGTAGGCTGTAAGAGCACTGTGCAGAGCGAGTTGTTTCTTAGCTTCCCAAAGAGCTGGAGGCAAGATGCTTTGGGGCCCAACTCGCCCTTTGGAAAGAAGCCTGCACGTTGTGCCTTTCAGCTCTAGGGCAATGTAGCACACGCAGAGCAGAAGTTCTACTTCAGCCAGATCAGGCCTGCAAAGAAACTGCGTTTCACAGGCCTTTGTAAGAGATGTTCCCGGTAGGCTGTAAGAGCACTGTGCAGAGCGAGTTGTTTCTTAGCTTCCCAAAGAGCTGGAAGCAAGATGCTTTGGGGCCCAACATGCCCTTTGGAAAGAAGACTGCACGTTGCGCCTTTCAGCTCTATGTCAATGTTGCTCACGCAGAGCAGAAGTTCTACTTCAGCCAGATCAAGCCTGCAAAGAAACTGCGTTTCACAGGCCTTTGTAAGAGATGTTCCCAGTAGGCTGTAAGAGCACTGTGCAGAGCGAGTTGTTTCTTAGCTTCCCAAAGAGCTGGAAGCAAGATGCTTTGGGGCCCAACTCTCCCTTCTGAAAGAAGCCTGCACGTTGTGCCTTTCAGCTCTAGGGCAATGTAGCACACGCAGAGCAGAAGTTCTACTTCAGCCAGATCAGGCCTGCAAGGAAACTGCTTTTCACAGGCCTTTGTAAGTGATGTTCCGGTAGGCTGTAAGAGCACTGTGCAGAGCGAGTTGTTTCTTAGCTTCCCAAAGAGCTGGAAGCAAGATGCTTTGGGGCCCAACTCGCCCTTTGGAAACAAGCCTGCACGTTGTGCCTTTCAGCTCTAAGTCCGGGTAGCACACCCAGAGCAGAAGTTCTACTTCAGCCAGATCAGGCCTGCAAAGAAACTGCGTTTCACAGGCCTTTGTAAGAGATGTTCCCGGTAGGCTGTAAGACCACTGTGCAGAGCGAGTTGTTTCTTAGCTTCCCAAAGAGCTGGAAGCAAGATGCTTTGGGGCCCAACTCGCCCTTTGGAAAGAAGAATGCACGTTGTGCCTTTCAGCTCTAAGTCAATGTAGCACACGCAGAGCAAAAGTTCTACTTCAGCCAGATCAGGCCTGCAAAGAAATTGCGTTTCACAGGCCTTTGTAAAAGATGTTCCCGGTAGGCTGTAAGAGCACTGTGCAGAGCGAGTTGTTTCTTAGCTTCCCAAAGAGCTGGAGGCAAGATGCTTTGGGGCCCAACTCGCCCTTTGGAAAGAAGCCTGCACGTTGTGCCTTTCAGCTGTAGGGCAATGTAGCACACGCAGAGCAGAAGTTCTACTTCAGCCAGATCAGGCCTGCAAAGAAACTGCGTTTCACAGGCCTTTGTAAGAGATGTTCCCGGTAGGCTGTAAGAGCACTGTGCAGAGCGAGTTGTTTCTTAGCTTCCCAAATAGCTAGAAGCAAGATGCTTTGGGGCCCAAGTCGCCCTTTGGAAAGAAGCCTGCATGTTGTGCCTTTCAGCTCTAGGGCAATGTAGCACACCCAGAGCAGAAGTTCTACTTCTGCCAGATCAGGCCTGCAAGGAAACTGCTTTTCACAGGCCTTTGTAAGTGATGTTCCAGTAGGCTGTAAGAGCACTGTGCAGAGCGAGTTGTTTCTTAGCTTCCCAAAGAGCTGGAAGCAAGATGCTTTGGGGCCCATCTCGCCCTTTGGAAACAAGCCTGCACGTTGTGCCTTTCAGCTCTAAGTCCGGGTAGCACACCCAGAGCAGAAGTTCTACTTCAGCCAGATCAGGCCTGCAAAGAAACTGCGTTTCACAGGCCTTTGTAAGAGATGTTCCCGGTAGGCTCTAAGAGCAGTGTGCAGAGCAAGTTGTTTCTTAGCTTCCCAAAGAGCTGGAAGCAAGATGCTTTGGTGCCCAAGTCGCCCTTTGGAAAGAAGCATGCACGTTGTGCCTTTCAGCTCTAAGTCAATGTAGCACACGCAGAGCAAAAGTTCTACTTCAGCCAGATCAGACCTGCAAAGACATTGCGTTTCACAGGCCTTTGTAAGAGATGTTCCCGGTAGGCTGTAAGAGCACTGTGCAGAGCGAGTTGTTTCTTAGCTTCCCAAAGAGCTGGAAGCAAGATGCTTTGGGGCCCAACTCGCCCTTTGGAAAGAAGCCTGCACGTTGTGCCTTTCAGCTCTAGGGCAATGTAGCACACGCAGAGCAGAAGTTCTACTTCAG
This sequence comes from Equus caballus, assembly GCF_041296265.1. Taxonomy (NCBI): domain Eukaryota; kingdom Metazoa; phylum Chordata; class Mammalia; order Perissodactyla; family Equidae; genus Equus; species Equus caballus. Next base: position 48,711,704 of record NC_091688.1, on the reverse strand, counting down.
CCAGATCAGGCCTGCAAAGAAACTGCGTTTCACAGACCTTTGTAAGAGATGTTCCCGGTAGGCTGTAAGAGCACTGTGCAGAGCGAGTTTTTTCTTAGCTTCCCCAAGAGCTGGAAGCAAGATGCTTTGGGGCACAGCTCGCCCTTTGGAAAGAAGCCTGCACGTTGTGCCTTTCAGCTCCAGGGCAATGTAGCACACCCAGAGAGAAGTTCTACTTCTGCCAGATCAGGCCTGCAAAAAAACTGCGTTTCACAGGCCTTTGTAAGAGATTTCCCGGTAGGCTGTAAGAGCACTGTGCAGAGCGAGTTGTTTCTTAGCTTCCCAAAGAGCTGGAAGCAAGATGCTTTGGGGCCCAAGTCGCCCTTTGGAAAGAAGCCTGCACGTTGTGCCTTTCAGCTCTAGGGCAATGTAGCACACGCAGAGCAGAAGTTCTACTTCTGCCAGGTCAGGCCTGCAAGGAAACTGCTTTTCACAGGCCTTTGTAAGTGATGTTCCGGTAGGCTGTAAGAGCACTGTGCAGAGCGAGTTGTTTCTTAGCTTCCCAAATAGCTGGAAGCAAGATGCTTTGGGGCCGAACTCGCCATTTGGAAAGAAGCCAGGACGTTGTGCCTTTCAGCTCTAGGGCCGTGTAGCACACCCAGATCAGGAGTTCTACTTCAGCCAGACCAGGCCTGCAAAGAAACTGCGTTTCACAGGCCTTTATAAGAGATGTTCCCGCTATGCTGTAAGAGCACTGTGCAGAGCGAATTGTTTCTTAGCTTCCCAAAGAGCTGGAAGCAAGATGCTTTGGGGCCCAACTCGCCCTTTGGAAAGAAGCCTGCACGTTGTGCCTTTCATCTCTAGGGCCGTGTAGCACACCCAGAGCAGAAGCTCTACTTCAGCCAGATCAGGCCTGCAAAGAAACTGCGTTTCCCAGGCCTTTGTAAGAGATGTTCCCGGTAGGCTGTAAGAGCACTGTGCAGAGCGAGTTGTTTCTTAGCTTCCCAAAGAGCTGGAAGCAAGATGCTTTGGGGCCCAACTCGACCTTTGGAAAGAAGCCTGCACGTTGTGCCTTACAGCTCTAGGGCAATGTAGCACACCCAGAGAGAAGTTCTACTTCAGCCAGATCAGGCCTGCAAAGAAACTGCGTTTCACACGCCTTGTAAGAGATGTTCCCGGTAGGCTGTAAGAGCACTGTGCAGAGCGAGTTGTTTCTTAGCTTCCCAAAAAGCTGGAGGCAAGATGCTTTGGGGCCCAAATCGCCCTTTGGAAAGAAGCCTGCACGTTGTCTCTTTCAGCTCTAGGGCAATGTAGCACACCCAGAGCAGAAGTTCTACTTCAACCAGATCAGGCCTGCAAAGAAACTGCGTTTCACAGGCATTTGTAAGAGATGTTCCCGGTAGGCTGTAAGAGCACTGTGCAGAGCGAGTTGTTTCTTAGCTTCCCAAAGAGCTGGAAGCAAGATGCTTTGGGGCCCAGCTCGCCCTTTGGAAAGAAGCCTGGACGTTGTGCCTTTCAGCTCTACGGCCGTGTAGCACACCAAGAGCAGAAGTTCTACTTCAGCCAGATCAGGCCTGCAAAGAAACTGCGTTTCACAGGCCTTTGTAAGACATGTTCCCGGTAGGCTGTAAGAGCACTGTGCAGAGCGAGTTGTTTCTTAGCTTCCCAAAGAGCTGGAAGCAAGATGCTTTGGGGCCCAACTCGCCCTTTGGAAAGAAGCCTGCACGTTGTGACTTTCAGCTCTAGGGCAATGTAGCACACGCAGAGCAGAAGTTCTACTTCAGCCAGATCAGGCCTGCAAAGAAACTGCGTTTCACAGGCCTTTGTAAGCGATGTTCCCGGTAGGCTGTAAGAGCACTGTGCAGAGCGAGTTGTTTCTTAGCTTCCCAAAGAGCTGGAAGCAAGATGCTTTGGGGACCAACTTGCCCTTTGGAAAGAAGCCTCCACGTTGTGCCTTTCAGCTCTAGGGCAATGTAGCACACCCAGAGCAGAAGTTCTACTTCAGCCAGATCAGGCCTGCAAAGAAACTGCGTTTCACAGGCCTTTGTAAGAGATGTTCCCGGTAGGCTATAAGAGCACTGTGCAGAGCGAGTTGTTTCTTAGCTTCCCAAAGAGCTGGAAGCAAGATTCTTTGGGGCCCAAGTCGCCCTTTGGAAAGAAGCCTGCACGTTGTGCCTTTCCGCTCTAGGGCAATGTAGCACACCCAGAGCAGAAGTTCTACTTCAGCCAGATCAGGCCTGCAAGGAAACTGCTTTTCACAGGCCTTTGTAAGTGATGTTCCGGTAGGCTGTAAGAGCACTGTGCAGAGCGAGTTGTTTATTAGCTTCCCAAAGAGCTGGAAGCAAGATGCATTGTGGCCCAACTCGCCCTTTGGAAACAACCCTGCACGTGGTGCCTTTCAGCTCTAGGGCAGTGTAGGACACCCAGAGCAGAAGTTCTACTTCAGCCAGATCAGGCCTGCAAAGAAACTGCGTTTCACAGGCCTTTGTAAGAGATGTTCCCAATACGCTGTAAGAGCACTGTGCAGAGCGAGTTGTTTCTTAGCTTCCCAAAGAGCTGGAAGCAAGATGCTTTGGGGCCCAACTTGCCCTTTGGAAAGAAGCCTGCACGTTGTGCCTTTCAGATCTAGGGCAATGTAGCACACCCAGAGCAGAAGTTCTACTTCAGCCAGATCAGGCCTGCAAAGAAACTGCGTTTCACAGGCCTTTGTAAGCGATGTTCCGGTAGGCTGTAAGAGCACTGTGCAGAGCGAGTTGTTTCTTAGCTTCCCAAAGACCTGGAAGCAAGATGCTTAGGGGCCCAACTCGCCCTTGGGAAAGAAGCCTGCACGTTGTGCCTTTCAGCTCTAGGGCAATGTAGCACACGCAGTGCAGAAGTTCTACTTCAGCTAGATCAGGCATGCAAAGAAACTGCGTTTCACAGGCCTTTGTAAGCAATGTTCCCGGTGGCTGTAAGAGCACTGTGCAGAGCGAGGTGTTTCTTAGCTTCCCAAAGAGCTGGAAGCAAGATGCTTTGGGGCCCAACTCGCCCTTTTGAAAGAAGCCTGCATGTTGTGCCTTTCAGCTCTATGGTCGTGTAGCAAACCCAGAGCAGAATTTCTACTTCAGCATGATGAGGCCTGCAAACAAACAGCATTTCAGAGGCCTTTGTAAGAGATGTTCCTGGTAGGCTGTAAGAGCACTGTGCAGAGCGAGTTGTTTCCTAGCTTCGCAAAGAGATGGAAGCAAGATGCTTTGGGGCCCAACTCGCCCTTTGGAAAGAAGCCTGCACGTTGTGCCTTTCAGCCTTAGGGCAATGTAGCACACGCAGAGCAGAAGTTCTACTTCAGCCAGATCAGGCCTGCAATGAAACTGCGTTTCACAGGCATTTGTAAGAGATGTTCCCGGTAGGCTGTAAGAGCACTGTGCAGAGCGAGTTGATTCTTAGCTTTCCAAAGAGCTGGAAGCAAGATGCTTTTGGGCCCAACTCGCCCTTTGGAAACAAGCCTGCACGTTGTGCCTTTCAGCTCTACGGCCGTGTAGCACACCAAGAGCAGAAGTTCTACTTCAGCCAGATCAGGCCTGCAAAGAAACTGCGTTTCACAGGCCTTTGTAAGAGATGTTCCCGGTAGGCTGTAAGAGCACTGTGCAGAGCGAGTTGTTTCTTAGCTTCCCAAAGAGCTGGAAGCAAGATGCTTTGGGGCCCAACTCCCCCTTTGGAAAGAAGCCTGCACGTTGTGCCTTTCAGCTCTAGGGCAATGTAGCACACGCAGAGCAGAAGTTCTACTTCAGCCAGATCAGGCCTGCAAGGAAACTGCTTTTCACAGGCCTTTGTTAGCGATGTTCCCGGTAGGCTGTAACAGCACTGTGCAGAGCGAGTTGTTTCTTAGCTTCCCAAAGAGCTGAAAGCAAGATGCTTTGGGGCCCAACTCGCCCTTTGGAAAGAAGCCTCCACGTTGTGCCTTTCAGCTCTAGGGCAATGTAGCACACCCAGAGCAGAAGTTCTACTTCAGCCAGATCAGGCCTGCAAAGAAACTGCGTTTCACAGGCCTTTGTAAGAGATGTTCCCGGTAGGCTGTAAGAGCACTGTGCAGAGCGAGTTGTTTCTTAGCTTCCCAAAGAGCTGGAAGAAAGATTCTTTGGGGCCCAAGTCGCCCTTTGGAAAGAAGCCTGCACGTTGTGCCTTTCAGCTCTAGGGCAATGTAGCACACCCAGAGCAGAAGTTCTACTTCAGCCAGATCAGGCCTGCAAAGAAACTGCGTTTCACAGGCCTTTGTAAGAGATGTTCCCGGTAGGCTGTAGGAGCACTGTGCAGAGCGAGTTGTTTCTTAGCTTCCCAAAGAGCTGGAAGCAAGATGCTTTGGGGCCCAACTCGCCCTTTGGAAAGAAGCCTGCACGTTGTGCCTTTCAGCTCTAGGGCAATGTAGCACACGCAGAGCAGAAGTTCTACTTCAGCCAGTTCAGGCCTGCAAAGAAACTGCGTTTCACAGGCCTTTGTAAGAGATGTTCCCGGTAGGCTGTAAGAGCACTGTGCAGAACGAGTTGTTTCTTAGCTTCGCAAAGAGCTGGAAGCAAGATGCTTTGGGTCCCAACTTGCGCTTTGGAAAGAAGCCTGCACGTTGTGCCTTTCACCTCTAGGGCAATGTAGCACACACAGAGCAGAAGTTCTACTTCAGCCAGATCAGGCCTGCAAAGAAACTGCGTTTCACAGGCCTTTGTAAGAGATGTTCCCCGTAGGCTGTAAGAGCACTGTGCAGAGCGAGTTGTTTCTTAGCTTCCCAAGGAGCTGGAAGCAAGATGCTTTGGGGCCCAACTCGTCCTTTGGAAAGAAGCCTGCACGATGTGCCTTTCAGCTCTAGGGCCATGTAGCACACCCAGAGCAAAAGTTCTACTTCAGCCAGGTCAGGCATGCAGAGAAACTGCGTTTCACAGGGCTTTGTAAGGGATGTTGCCGGTAGGCTGTAGGAGCACTGTGAGAGCGAGTTGTTTCTTAGCTTCCCAAATAGCTGGAAGCAAGATGCTTTGGGGCCCAACTCGCCCTTTGGTAAGAAGCCTGCTCGTTGTGAATTTCAGCTCTAGGGCAATGTAGCACACCCAGAGCAGAAGTTCTACTTCACCCAGATCAGGCCTGCAAGGAAACTGCTTTTCACAGGCCTTTGTAAGAGATGTTCCCGGTAGGCTGTAAGAGCACTGTGCAGAGCGAGTTGTTTCTTAGCTTCCCAAAGAGCTGGAAGCAAGATGCATTGGGGCCCAACTCCCCTTGGGAAAGAAGCCTGCACGTTGTGCCTTTCCGCTCTAGGGCAATGTAGCACACCCAGAGCAGAAGTTCTACTTCAGCCAGATCAGGCCTGCAAAGAAACTGCGTTTCACAGGCCTGTGTAAGCGATGTTCCGGTAGGCTGTAAGAGCACTGTGCAGAGCGAGTTGTTTCTTAGCTTCCCAAAGAGCTGGAAGCAAGATGCTTTGGGGCCCAAATCGCCCTTTGGAAAGAAGCCTGCACGTTGTGCCTTTCAGCTCTAGGGCAATGTAGCACACGCAGAGCAGAAGTTCTACTTCAGCCAGATCAGGCCTGCAAAGAAACTGCGTTTCACAGGCCTTTGTAAGCGATGTTCCCGGTAGGCTGTAAGAGCACTGTGCAGAGCGAGTTGTTTCTTAGCTTCCCAAAGAGCTGGAAGCAAGATGCTTTGGGGCCCAACTCGCCCTTTGGAAAGAAGCCTGCACGTTGTGCCTTTCAGCTCTAGGGCAACCTAGCACACCCAGAGCAGAAGTTCTACTTCAGCCAGAACAGGCCTGCAAAGAAACTGCGTTTCACAGGGCTTTGTAAGAGATGTTCCCGGTAGGCTGTAAGAGCACTGTGCAGAGCGAGTTGTTTCTTAGCTTCCCAAAGAGCTGGAAGCAAGATGCTTTGGGGCCCAACTCGCCCTTTGGAAAGAAGCCTGCACATTGTGCCTTTCAGCTCTAGGGCAATGTAGCACACCCAGAGCAGAAGTTCTACTTCAGCCAGATCAGGCCTGCCAAGAAACTGCGTTTCACAGGCCTTTGTAAGAGATGTTCCGGTAGGCTGTAAGAGCACTGTGCAGAGCGAGTTGTTTCTTAGCTTCCCAAAGAGCTGGAAGCAAGATGCTTTGTTGCCCAACTCGCCCTTTGAAAAGAAGCCTGCACGCTGTGCCTTTCAGCTCTAGGGCAATGTAGCACACCCAGAGCAGAAGTTCTACTTCAGCCAGATCAGGCCTGCAAAGAAATTGCACTTCACAGGGCTTTGTAAGAGATGTTCCCGGTAGGCTGTAAGAGCACTGTGCAGAGCGAGTTGTTTCTCAGCTTCCCAAAGAGCTGGAAGCAAGATGCTTTGGGGCCCAAATCGCCCTTTGGAAAGAAGCCTGCACGTTGTGCCTTTCCGCTCTAGGGCAATGTAGCACACGCAGAGCAGAAGTTCTACTTCAGCCAGATCAGGCCTGCAAGGAAACTGCTTTTCACAGGCCTTTGTAAGTGATGTTCCGGTATGCTGTAAGAGCACTGTGAAGAGCGAGTTGTTTCTTAGCTTCCCAAAGAGCTGGAAGCAAGATGCTTTGGGGCTCAACTTGCCCTTTGGAAAGAAGCCTGCACGTTGTTCCTTTCACCTCTAGGGCAATGTAGCACCCCCAGAGCAGAAGTTCTACTTCAGCCACATCAGGCCTGCAAAGAAACTGCGTTTCACAGGCCTTTGTAAGCGATGTTCCGGTAGGCTGTAAGAGCACTGTGCAGAGCGAGTTGTTTCTTAGCTTCCCAAAGAGCTGGAAGCAAGATGCTTTGGGGCCCAAGTCGCCCTTTGGAAAGAAGCCTGCACGATGTGCCTTTCAGCTCTAGGGCAATGTAGCACACCCAGAGCAGAAGTTCTACTTCAGCCAGATCAGGCCTGCAAAGAAACTGCATTTCACTGGCCTTTGTAAGCGATGTTCCCGGTAGGCTGTAAGAGCACTGTGCAGAGCGAGTTGTTTCTTAGCGTCCCAAAGAGCTGGAAGCAAGATGCTTTGAGGCCCAACTCGCCCTTTGGAAAAAAGCCTGCACGTTGTGCCTTTCAGCTCTAGGTCAATGTAGCACACGCAGAACAGAAGTTCTACTTCAGCGAGATCAGGCCTGCAAAGAAACTGCGTTTCACAGGGCTTTGTAAGGGATGTTCCCGGTAGGCTGTAAGAGCACTCTGCAGAGCGAGTTGTTTCTTAGCTTCCCAAAAAGCTGGAAGCAAGATGCTTTTTGGCCCAACTCGCCCTTTGGAAAGATGCCTGGACGTTGTGCATTTCAGCTCTAGGGCCGTGTAGCACACCCAGAGCAGAAGTTCTACTTCAGCCAGATCAGGCCTGCAAAGAAACTGCGTTTCACAGGCCTTTGTAAGAGATGTTCCCGGTAGGCTGTAAGAGCACTGTGCAGAGCGAGAGGTTTCTTAGCTTCCCAAAGAGCTGGAAGCAAGATGCTTTGTTGCCCAACTCGCCCTTTGGAAAGAAGCCTGCACGTTGTGCCTTTCAGCTCTAGGGCAATGTAGCACACCCAGAGCAGAAGTTCTACTTCAGCCAGATCAGGCCTGCAAAGAAACTGCGTTTCACAGGCCTTTGTAAGAGATGTTCCCGGTAGGCTGTAAGAGCACTGTGCAGAGCGAGTTGTTTCTTAGCTTCCCAAAGAGCTGGAAGCAAGATTCTTTGGGGCCCAAGTCGCCCTTTGGAAAGAAGCCTGCACGTTGTGCCTTTCAGCTCTAGGGCAATGTAGCACTTGAAGAGCAGAAGTTCTACTTCAGCCAGATCAGGCCTCAAGGAAACTGCTTTTCACATGCCTTTGTGAGTGGTGTTCTGGTAGGCTCTAAGAGCACTGTGCAGAGCGAGTTGTTTCTTAGCTTCCCAAAGAGCTCGTGGCAAGATGCTTTCGGGCCCAACTCGCCCTTTGGAAAGAACCCTGCACGTTGTGCCTTCATCTCTAGGGCAGTGTACCACACCCAGAGCAGAAGTTCTACTTCAGCCCGATCAGGCCTCCAAAGAAACTGCGTTTCACAGGCCTTTGTAAGAGACGTTACCGGTAGGCTGTAAGAGCACTGTGCAGAGCGATTTGTTTATTAGCTTCCCAAAGAGCTGGAAGCAAGATGCTTTGGGGCCCAACTCGCCCTTTGGAAAGAAGCCTGCATGTTGTGCCTTTCAGCTCTAGGGCAATGTAGCACACCCAGAGCAGAAGTTCTACTTCAGCCAGATCAGGCCTGCAAAGAAACTGCGTTTCACAGGCCTCTGTAAGAGATGTTCCCGGTAGGCTGTAAGAGCACTGTGCACAGCGAGTTGTTTCTTAGCTTCCCAAAGAGCTGGAAGCAAGATGCTTTGGGGCCCATCTCGCCCTTTGGAAAGAACCCTGCACGTTGTGCCTTTCAGCTCTAGGGCAATGTAGCACACCCAGAGCAGAAGTTCTACTTCAGCCAGATCAGGCCTGCAAAGAAACTGCGTTTCACAGGCCTTTGTAAAAGATGTTCCCGGTAGGCTGTAAGAGCACTGTGCAGAGCGAGTTGTTTCTTAGCTTCCCAAAGAGCTGGAAGCAAGATGCTTTTTGGCCCAACTCGCCCTTTGGAAAGAAGCCTGCACGTTGTGCCTTTCAGCTCTAGGGCAATGTAGCACACCCAGAGCAGAAGTTCTACTTCAGCCAGATCAGGCCTCAAGGAAACTGCTTTTCACATGCCTTTGTAAGTGATGTTCTCTTAGGCTGTAAGAACACTGTGCAGAGCGAATTGTTTCTTAGCTTCCCAAAGAGCTGGAAGCAAGATGCTTTGGGGCCCAACTCGCCCTTTGGAAAGAAGCCTGCACGTTGTGCCTTTCCGCTCTAGGGCAATGTAGCACACACAGAGCCGAAGTTCTACTTCAGCCAGATCAGGCCTGCAAAGAAACTGCGTTTCACAGGCCTTTGTAAGAGATGTTCCCGGTAGGCTGTAAGAGCACTGTGCTGAGCGAGTTGTTTCTTAGCTTCCCAAAGAGCTGGAAGCAAGATGCTTTGTTGCCGAACTCGCCCTTTGGAAAGAAGCCTGCACGTTGTGCCTTTCAGGTCTAGGGCAATGTAGCACACCCAGAGCAGCAGTTCTACTTCAGCCAGATCAGGCCTGCAAAGAAACTGCGTTTCACAGGCCTTTGTAAGAGATGTTCCCGGTAGGCTGTAAGAGCACTGTGCAGAGCGAGTTGTTTCTTCGCTTCCCAAAGAGCTGGAAGCAAGATGCTTTGGGGCCCAACTCGCCCTTTGGAAAGAAGCCTGCACGTTGTGCCTTTCCGCTCTTGGGCAATGTAGCACACACAGAGCCGAAGTTCTACTTCAGCCAGATCAGGCCTGCAAGGAAACTGCTTTTCACATGCCTTTGTAAGAGATGTTCCGGTAGGCTGTAAGAGCACTGTGCAGAGCGAGTTGTTTCTTAGCTTCCCAAAGAGCTGGAAGCAAGATGCATTGGGGCCCAACTCACCCTTTGGAAAGAAGCCTGCACGTTGTTCCTTTCCGCTCTAGGGCAATGTAGCACACGCAGAGCAGAAGTTCTACTTCAGCCAGTCAGGCCTGCAAACAAACTGCGTTTCACAGGCCTTTGTAAGAGATGTTCCCGGTAGGTTGTAAGAGCACTGTGCACAGCGAGTTGTTTCTTAGCTTCCCAAAGAGCTGGAAGCCACATGCTTTGGGGCCCAACTCGCCGTTTGGAAAGAAGCCTGCACGTTGTGCCTTTCAGCTCTAGGGCCGTGTAGCACACGCAGAACAGAAGTTCTACTTCAGCGAGATCAGGCCTGCAAAGAAACTGCGTTTCACAGGCCTTTGTAAGAGATGTTCCCGGTAGGCTGTAAGAGCACTGTGCAGAGCGAGTTGTTACTTAGCTTCCCAAAGAGCTGGAAGCAAGATGCTTTTTGGCCCGAATCGCCCTTTGGAAAGATGCCTGGACGTTGTGCATTTCAGCTCTAGGGCCGTGTAGCACACCCAGAGCAGAAGTTCTACTTCAGCCAGATCAGGCCTGCAAAGAAACTGCGTTTCACAGGCCTTTGTAAGAGATGTTCCCGGTAGGCTGTAAGAGCACTGTGCAGAGCGAGTTGTTTCTTAGCTTCCCAAAGAGCTGGAAGAAAGATGCTTTGAGGCCCAACTCGCCCTTTGGAAAGAAGCCTGCACGTTGTGCCTTTCAGCTCTAGGGCAATGTAGCACACCCAGAGCAGAAGTTCTACTTCAGCCAGATCAGGCCTGCAAAGAAACTGCGTTTCACAGGCCATTGTAAGAGATGTTCCCGGTAGGCTGTAAGAGCACTGTGCAGAGCGAGGTGTTTCTTAGCTTCCCAAAGAGCTGGAAGCAAGATGCTTTGGGGCCCAACTCGCCCTTTGGAAAGAAGCCTGCACGTTGTGCCTTTCAGCTCTAGGGCAATGTAGCACACCCAGATCAGAAGTTCTACTTCAGCCAGATCAGGCCTGCAAAGAAACTGCGTTTCACAGGCCTTTGTAAGAGATGTTCCCGGTAGGCTGTAAGAGCACTGTGCAGAGCGAGTTGTTTCTTAGCTTCCCAAAGAGCTGGAAGCAAGATGCTTTGGGGCCCAACTCGCCCTTTGGAAAGAAGCCTGCACGTTGTGCCTTTCAGCTCTAGGGCCATGTAGCACACCCAGAGCAGAAGTTCTACTTCAGCCAGATCAGGCTTGCAAAGAAACTGCGTTTCACAGGGCTTTGTAATAGATGTTCCCGGTAGGCTGTAAGAGCACTGTGCTGAGCGAGTTGTTTCTTAGCTTCCCAAAGAGCTGGAAGCAAGATGCTTTGTTGCCCAACTCGCCCTTTGGAAAGAAGCCTGCACATTGTGCCTTTCAGCTCTAGGGCAAAGTAGCACACCCAGAGCAGAAGTTCTACTTCAGCCAGATCAGGCCTGCAAAGAAACTGCGTTTCACACGCCTTTGTAAGAGATGTTCCCGGTAGGCTGTAAGAGCACTGTGCAGAGCTAGTTGTTTCTTAGCTTCCCAAAGAGCTGGAAGCAAGATGCTTTGGGGCCCAACTCGCCCTTTGGAAATAGGCCTGCACGTTGTGACTTTCAGCTCTAGGGCAATGTAGCACGTGCAGAGCAGAAGTTCTACTTCAGCCAGATCAGGCCTCAAGGAAATCCTTTTCACATGCCTTTGTAAGTGATGTTTTGGTAGGCTGTACGAACACTGTGCAGAGCGAGTTGTTTTTCAGCTTCCCAAAGAGCTGGAAGCAAGATGCTTTGGGGCCCAACTCGCCCTTTGGAAAGAAGCCTGCACGTTGTGCCTTTCCGCTCTAGGGCACCGTAGCACACGCAGAGCAGAAGTTCTACTTCAGCCAGATAAGGCCTGCAAACAAACTGCGTTTCACAGGCCTTTGTAAGAGATGTTCCCGGTAGGCTGTAAGAGCACTGTGCAGAGCGAGTTGTTTCTTAGCTTCCCAAAGAGCTGGAAGCAAGATGCTTTGGGGCCCAACTCGCCCTTTGGAAAGAAGCCTGCACGTTGTGCATTTCAGCTCTAGGGCAATGTAGCACACGCAGAGCAGAAGTTCTACTTCAGCCCGATCAGGCTTGCAAAGAAACTGCGTTTCACAGGCCTTTGTAAGAGATGTTCCCGGTAGGCTGTAAGAGCACTGTGCAGAGCGAGTTGTTTCTTAGCTTCCCAAAGAGCTGGAAGCAAGATGCTTTGGGGCCCAACTCGCCCTTTGGAAAGAGGTCTTCACGTTGTGCCTTTCAGCTCTAGGTCAATGTAGCACGTGCAGAGCAGAAGTTCTACTTCAGCCAGATCAGGCCTCAAAGAAACTGCTTTTCACATGCCTTTGTGAGTGGTGTTCTGGTAGGCTGTAAGAGCACTGTGCAGAGCGAGTTGTTTCTTAGCTTCCCAAAGAGCTGGTAGCAAGATGATTTGGGGCCCAACTCGCCCTTTGGAAAGAAGCCTGCACGTTGTGCCTTCATCTCTAGGGCAGTGTAGCACACCCAGAGCTGAAGTTCTACTTCAGCCAGATCAGGCCTGCAAAGAAACTGCGTTTCACAGGCCTTTGTAAGAGATGTACCCGATAGGCTGTAAGAGCACTGTGCAGAGCGAGTTGTTTCTTAGCTTCCCAAAGAGCTGGAAGCAAGATGCTTTGGGGCCCAACTCGCCCTTTGGAAAGAAGCCTGCACGTTGTGCCTTTCAGCTCTAGGCCAATGTAGCACACCCAGAGCAGAAGTTCTACTTCAGCCAGATCAGGCCTGCAACAAACTGCGTTTCACAGGCCTCTGTAAGAGATGTTCCCGGTAGGCTGTTAGAGCACTGTGCAGACCGAGTTGTTTCTTAGCTTCCCAAAGAGCTGGAAGCAAGATGCATTGGGGCCCAACTCACCCTTTGGAAAGAAGCCTGCACGTTGTTCCTTTCCGCTCTAGGGCAATGTAGCACACGCAGAGCAGAAGTTCTACTTCAGCCAGTCAGGCCTGCAAACAAACTGCGTTTCACAGGCCTTTGTAAGAGATGTTCCCGTTAGGTTGTAAGAGCACTGTGCACAGCGAGTTGTTTCTTAGCTTCCCAAAGAGCTGGAAGCCACATGCTTTGGGGCCCAACTCGCCGTTTGGAAAGAAGCCTGCACGTTGTGCCTTTCAGCTCTAGGGCCGTGTAGCACACGCAGAACAGAAGTTCTACTTCAGCGAGATCAGGCCTGCAAAGAAACTGCGTTTCACAGGCCTTTGTAAGAGATGTTCCCGGTAGGCTGTAAGAGCACTGTGCAGAGCGAGTTGTTACTTAGCTTCCCAAAGAGCTGGAAGCAAGATGCTTTTTGGCCCGAATCGCCCTTTGGAAAGATGCCTGGACGTTGTGCATTTCAGCTCTAGGGCCGTGTAGCACACCCAGAGCAGAAGTTCTACTTCAGCCAGATCAGGCCTGCAAAGAAACTGCGTTTCACAGGCCTTTGTAAGAGATGTTCCCGGTAGGCTGTAAGAGCACTGTGCAGAGCGAGTTGTTTCTTAGCTTCCCAAAGAGCTGGAAGAAAGATGCTTTGAGGCCCAACTCGCCCTTTGGAAAGAAGCCTGCACGTTGTGCCTTTCAGCTCTAGGGCAATGTAGCACACCCAGAGCAGAAGTTCTACTTCAGCCAGATCAGGCCTGCAAAGAAACTGCGTTTCACAGGCCATTGTAAGAGATGTTCCCGGTAGGCTGTAAGAGCACTGTGCAGAGCGAGGTGTTTCTTAGCTTCCCAAAGAGCTGGAAGCAAGATGCTTTGGGGCCCAACTCGCCCTTTGGAAAGAAGCCTGCACGTTGTGCCTTTCAGCTCTAGGGCAATGTAGCACACCCAGATCAGAAGTTCTACTTCAGCCAGATCAGGCCTGCAAAGAAACTGCGTTTCACAGGCCTTTGTAAGAGATGTTCCCGGTAGGCTGTAAGAGCACTGTGCAGAGCGAGTTGTTTCTTAGCTTCCCAAAGAGCTGGAAGCAAGATGCTTTGGGGCCCAACTCGCCCTTTGGAAAGAAGCCTGCACGTTGTGCCTTTCAGCTCTAGGGCCATGTAGCACACCCAGAGCAGAAGTTCTACTTCAGCCAGATCAGGCTTGCAAAGAAACTGCGTTTCACAGGGCTTTGTAATAGATGTTCCCGGTAGGCTGTAAGAGCACTGTGCTGAGCGAGTTGTTTCTTAGCTTCCCAAAGAGCTGGAAGCAAGATGCTTTGTTGCCCAACTCGCCCTTTGGAAAGAAGCCTGCACATTGTGCCTTTCAGCTCTAGGGCAAAGTAGCACACCCAGAGCAGAAGTTCTACTTCAGCCAGATCAGGCCTGCAAAGAAACTGCGTTTCACACGCCTTTGTAAGAGATGTTCCCGGTAGGCTGTAAGAGCACTGTGCAGAGCTAGTTGTTTCTTAGCTTCCCAAAGAGCTGGAAGCAAGATGCTTTGGGGCCCAACTCGCCCTTTGGAAATAGGCCTGCACGTTGTGACTTTCAGCTCTAGGGCAATGTAGCACGTGCAGAGCAGAAGTTCTACTTCAGCCAGATCAGGCCTCAAGGAAATCCTTTTCACATGCCTTTGTAAGTGATGTTTTGGTAGGCTGTACGAACACTGTGCAGAGCGAGTTGTTTTTCAGCTTCCCAAAGAGCTGGAAGCAAGATGCTTTGGGGCCCAACTCGCCCTTTGGAAAGAAGCCTGCACGTTGTGCCTTTCCGCTCTAGGGCACCGTAGCACACGCAGAGCAGAAGTTCTACTTCAGCCAGATAAGGCCTGCAAACAAACTGCGTTTCACAGGCCTTTGTAAGAGATGTTCCCGGTAGGCTGTAAGAGCACTGTGCAGAGCGAGTTGTTTCTTAGCTTCCCAAAGAGCTGGAAGCAAGATGCTTTGGGGCCCAACTCGCCCTTTGGAAAGAAGCCTGCACGTTGTGCATTTCAGCTCTAGGGCAATGTAGCACACGCAGAGCAGAAGTTCTACTTCAGCCCGATCAGGCTTGCAAAGAAACTGCGTTTCACAGGCCTTTGTAAGAGATGTTCCCGGTAGGCTGTAAGAGCACTGTGCAGAGCGAGTTGTTTCTTAGCTTCCCAAAGAGCTGGAAGCAAGATGCTTTGGGGCCCAACTCGCCCTTTGGAAAGAGGTCTTCACGTTGTGCCTTTCAGCTCTAGGTCAATGTAGCACGTGCAGAGCAGAAGTTCTACTTCAGCCAGATCAGGCCTCAAAGAAACTGCTTTTCACATGCCTTTGTGAGTGGTGTTCTGGTAGGCTGTAAGAGCACTGTGCAGAGCGAGTTGTTTCTTAGCTTCCCAAAGAGCTGGTAGCAAGATGATTTGGGGCCCAACTCGCCCTTTGGAAAGAAGCCTGCACGTTGTGCCTTCATCTCTAGGGCAGTGTAGCACACCCAGAGCTGAAGTTCTACTTCAGCCAGATCAGGCCTGCAAAGAAACTGCGTTTCACAGGCCTTTGTAAGAGATGTACCCGATAGGCTGTAAGAGCACTGTGCAGAGCGAGTTGTTTCTTAGCTTCCCAAAGAGCTGGAAGCAAGATGCTTTGGGGCCCAACTCGCCCTTTGGAAAGAAGCCTGCACGTTGTGCCTTTCAGCTCTAGGCCAATGTAGCACACCCAGAGCAGAAGTTCTACTTCAGCCAGATCAGGCCTGCAACAAACTGCGTTTCACAGGCCTCTGTAAGAGATGTTCCCGGTAGGCTGTTAGAGCACTGTGCAGACCGAGTTGTTTCTTAGCTTCCCAAAGAGCTGGAAGCAAGATGCATTGGGGCCCAACTCACCCTTTGGAAAGAAGCCTGCACGTTGTTCCTTTCCGCTCTAGGGCAATGTAGCACACGCAGAGCAGAAGTTCTACTTCAGCCAGTCAGGCCTGCAAACAAACTGCGTTTCACAGGCCTTTGTAAGAGATGTTCCCGTTAGGTTGTAAGAGCACTGTGCACAGCGAGTTGTTTCTTAGCTTCCCAAAGAGCTGGAAGCCACATGCTTTGGGGCCCAACTCGCCGTTTGGAAAGAAGCCTGCACGTTGTGCCTTTCAGCTCTAGGGCCGTGTAGCACACGCAGAACAGAAGTTCTACTTCAGCGAGATCAGGCCTGCAAAGAAACTGCGTTTCACAGGCCTTTGTAAGAGATGTTCCCGGTAGGCTGTAAGAGCACTGTGCAGAGCGAGTTGTTACTTAGCTTCCCAAAGAGCTGGAAGCAAGATGCTTTTTGGCCCGAATCGCCCTTTGGAAAGATGCCTGGACGTTGTGCATTTCAGCTCTAGGGCCGTGTAGCACACCCAGAGCAGAAGTTCTACTTCAGCCAGATCAGGCCTGCAAAGAAACTGCGTTTCACAGGCCTTTGTAAGAGATGTTCCCGGTAGGCTGTAAGAGCACTGTGCAGAGCGAGTTGTTTCTTAGCTTCCCAAAGAGCTGGAAGAAAGATGCTTTGAGGCCCAACTCGCCCTTTGGAAAGAAGCCTGCACGTTGTGCCTTTCAGCTCTAGGGCAATGTAGCACACCCAGAGCAGAAGTTCTACTTCAGCCAGATCAGGCCTGCAAAGAAACTGCGTTTCACAGGCCATTGTAAGAGATGTTCCCGGTAGGCTGTAAGAGCACTGTGCAGAGCGAGGTGTTTCTTAGCTTCCCAAAGAGCTGGAAGCAAGATGCTTTGGGGCCCAACTCGCCCTTTGGAAAGAAGCCTGCACGTTGTGCCTTTCAGCTCTAGGGCAATGTAGCACACCCAGATCAGAAGTTCTACTTCAGCCAGATCAGGCCTGCAAAGAAACTGCGTTTCACAGGCCTTTGTAAGAGATGTTCCCGGTAGGCTGTAAGAGCACTGTGCAGAGCGAGTTGTTTCTTAGCTTCCCAAAGAGCTGGAAGCAAGATGCTTTGGGGCCCAACTCGCCCTTTGGAAAGAAGCCTGCACGTTGTGCCTTTCAGCTCTAGGGCCATGTAGCACACCCAGAGCAGAAGTTCTACTTCAGCCAGATCAGGCTTGCAAAGAAACTGCGTTTCACAGGGCTTTGTAATAGATGTTCCCGGTAGGCTGTAAGAGCACTGTGCTGAGCGAGTTGTTTCTTAGCTTCCCAAAGAGCTGGAAGCAAGATGCTTTGTTGCCCAACTCGCCCTTTGGAAAGAAGCCTGCACATTGTGCCTTTCAGCTCTAGGGCAAAGTAGCACACCCAGAGCAGAAGTTCTACTTCAGCCAGATCAGGCCTGCAAAGAAACTGCGTTTCACACGCCTTTGTAAGAGATGTTCCCGGTAGGCTGTAAGAGCACTGTGCAGAGCGAGTTGTTTCTTAGCTTCCCAAAGAGCTGGAAGCAAGATGCTTTGGGGCCCAACTCGCCCTTTTGAAAGAGGCCTGCACGTTGTGCCTTTCAGCTCTAAGGCAATGTAGCACGTGCAGAGCAGAAGTTCTACTTCAGCCAGATCAGGCCTGAAGGAAACTGCTTTTCACATGCCTTTGTAAGTGATGTTCTGGTAGGCTGTAAGAACACTGTGCAGAGCGAGTTGTTTCTTAGCTTCCAAAGAGCTGGAAGCAAGATGCTTTGGGGCCCAACTCGCCCTTTGGAAAGAAGCCTGCACGTTGTGCCTTTCCGCTCTAGGGCACCGTAGCACACGCAGAGCAGAAGTTCTACTTCAGCCAGATAAGGCCTGCAAAGAAACTGCGTTTCACAGGCCTTTGTAAGAGATGTTCCCGGTAGGCTGTAAGAGCACTGTGCAGAGCGAGGTGTTTCTTAGCTTCCCAAAGAGCTGAAGCAAGATGCTTTGGGGCCCAACTCGCCCTTTGGAAAGAAGCCTGCACGTTGAGCCTTTCAGCTCCAGGGCAATGTAGCACACCCAGATCAGAAGTTCTACTTCAGCCTGATCAGGCCTGCAAAGAAACTCCGTTTCACAGGCCTTTGTAAGGGATGTTCCCGGTAGGCTGTAAGAGCACTGTGCAGAGCGAGTTGTTTCTTAGCTTCCCAAAGAGCTGGAAGCAAGATGCTTTGGGGCCCAACTCGCCCTTTGGAAAGAAGCCTGCACGTTGTGCCTTTCAGCTCTAGGGCAATGTAGCACACCCAGAGCAGAAGTTCTACTTCAGCCAGATCAGGCTTGCAAAGAAACTGCGTTTCACAGGGCTTTGTAATAGATGTTCCCGGTAGGCTGTAAGAGCACTGTGCTGAGCGAGTTGTTTCTTAGCTTCCCAAAGAGCTGGAAGCAAGATGCTTTGTTGCCCAACTCGCCCTTTGGAAAGAAGCCTGCACGTTGTGCCTTTCAGCTCTAGGGCAAAGTAGCACACCCAGAGCAGAAGTTCTACTTCAGCCAGATCAGGCCTGCAAAGAAACTGCGTTTCACAGGCCTTTGTAAGCGATGTTCCCGGTAGGCTGTAAGAGCACTGTGCAGAGCGAGTTGTTTCTTAGCTTCCCAAAGAGCTGGAAGCAAGATGCTTTGGGGCCCAACTCGCCCTTTGGAAAGAGGCCTGCACGTTGTGCCTTTCAGCTCTAAGGCAATGTAGCACGTGCAGAGCAGAAGTTCTACTTCAGCCAGATCAGGCCTCAAGGAAACTGCTTTTCACATGCCTTTGTAAGTGATGTTCTGGTAGGCTGTAAGAACACTGTGCAGAGCGAGTTGTTTCTTAGCTTCCCAAAGAGCTGGAAGCAAGATGCTTTGGGGCCCAACTCGCCCTTTGGAAAGAAGCCTGCACGTTGTGCCTTTCCGCTCTAGGGCACCGTAGCACACGCAGAGCAGAAGTTCTACTTCAGCCAGATAAGGCCTGCAAACAAACTGCGTTTCACAGGCCTTTGTAAGAGATGTTACCGGTAGGCTTTAAGAGCACTGTGCAGAGCGAGTTGTTTCTTAGCTTCCCATAGAGCTGGAAGCAAGATGCTTTGGGGCCCAAGTCGCCCTTTGGAAAGAAGCCTGCACGTTGTTCCTTTCCGCTCTAGGGCACCGTAGCACACGCAGAGCAGAAGTTCTACTTCAGCCAGATAAGGCCTGCAAACAAACTGCGTTTCACAGGCCTTTGTAAGAGATGTTCCCGGTAGGCTTTAAGAGCACTGTGCAGAGCGAGTTGTTTCTTCACTTCCCAAAGAGCTGGAAGCAAGATGCTTTGGGGCCCAACTCGCCCTTTGGAAAGAAGCCTGCACGTTGTGCCTTTCAGCTCTAGGGCAATGTAGCACACCCAGAGAAGAAGTTCTACTTCAGCCAGATCAGGCCTGCAAAGAAACAGCGTTTCACAGGCCTTTGTAAGAGTTGTTCCCGGTAGGCTGTAAGAGCACTGTGCAGAGCGAGTTGTTTCTTAGCTTCCCAAAGAGCTGGAAGCAAGATGCTTTGGGGCCCAACTCGTCCTTTGGAATGAAGCCTGCACGTTGTGCCTTTCAGCTCTAGGGCAATGTAGCACATGCAGAGCAGAAGTTCTACTTCAGCCAGATCAGGCCTGCAAAGAGACTGTGTTTCACCGGCCTTTGTAAGAGATGTTCCCCGTAGGCTCTAAGAGCACTGTGCAGAGCGAGTTGTTTCTTAGCTTCCCAAAGAGCTGGAAGCAAGATGCTTTGGGACCCAACTCGCCCTTTGGAAAGAAGCCTGCACGTTGTGCCTTTCAGCTCTAGGGCAATGTAGCAACCCAGATCAGAAGTTCTACTTCAGCCAGATCAGGCCTGCAAAGAAACTCCGTTTCACAGGCCTTTGTAAGAGATGTTCCCGGTAGGCTGTAAGAGCAGGGTGCAGAGCGAGTTGTTTCTTAGCTTCCCAAAGAGCTGGAAGCAACATGCTTTGGGGCCCAACTCGCCCTTTGGAATGAAGCCTGCACGTTGTGCCTTTCAGCTCTAGGGCAATGTAGCACACGCAGAGCAGAAGTTCTACTTCAGCCAGGTCAGGCCTGCAAAGAGACTGCGTTTCACAGGCCTTTGTAAGAGATGTTCCCGGTGGGCTGTAAGAGCACTGTGCACAGCGAGTTGTTTCTTAGCTTCCCAAAGAGCTGTAAGCAAGATGAATTGGGGCCCAACTCGCCCTTGGGAAAGAAGCCTGCACGTTGTGCCTTTCAGCTCTAGGGCAATGTAGCACGTGCAGAGCCGAAGTTCTACTTCAGCCAGATCAGGCCTGCAAGGAAACTGCTTTTCACATGCCTTTGTAAGAGATGTTCCGGTAGGCTGTAAGAGCACTGTGCAGAGCGAGTTGTTTCCTAGCTTCCCAAAGAGCTGGAAGCAAGATGCATTGGGGCCCAACTCACCCTTTGGAAGGAAGCCTGCACGTTGTTCCTTTCCCCTCTAGGGCAATGTAGCACACGCAGAGCAGAAGTTCTACTTCAGCCAGTCAGGCCTGCAAACAAACTGCGTTACAGAGGCCTTTGTAAGAGATGTTCCCGGTAGGTTGTAAGAGCACAGTGGAGGGAGAGTTGTTTCTTAGCTTCCCAAAGAGCTGGTAGCAAGATGCTTTGGGGCCCAACTCGCCCTTTGGAAAGAACCCTGCACGTTGTGCCTTCATCTCTAGGGCAGTGTAGCACACCCAGAGCAGCAGTTCTACTTCAGCCAGATCAGGCCTGCAAAGAAACTGCGTTTCACAGGCCTTTGTAAGAGATGTTCCCGGTAGGCTGTAAGAGCACTGTGCAGAGCGAGTTGTTTCTTAGCTTCACAAAGAGCTGGAAGCAAGATGCTGTGGGGCCCAACTCGCCCTTTGGAAAGAAGGCTGCACGTTGTGCCTTTCAGCTCTAGGGCCGTGTAGCACACGCAGAACAGAAGTTCTACTTCAGCGAGGTCAGGCCTGCAAAGAAACTGCGTTTCACAGGCCTTTGTAAGTGATGTTCCCGGTAGGCTGTAAGAGCACTGTGCAGAGCGAGTTGTTACTTAGCTTCCCAAAGAGCTGGAAGCAAGATGCTTTTTGGCCCAACTCGCCCTTTGGAAAGATGCCTGGACCTTGTGCATTTCAGCTCTAGGGCCGTGTAGCACACCCAGAGCAGAAGTTCTACTTCAGCTAGATCAGGCCTGCAAAGAAACTGAGTTTCACAGGCCTTTGTAAGTGATGTTCCCGGTAGGCTGTAAGAGCACTGTGCAGAGCGAGTTGTTTCTTAGCTTCCCAAAGAGCTGGAAGCAAGATGATTTGGGGCCCAACTCGCCCTTTGGAAAGAAGCCTGCACGGTGTGCCTTTCAGCTCTAGGGCAATGTAGCACACCCAGAGCAGAAGTTCTACTTCAGCCAGATCAGGCCTGTAAAGAAACTGCGTTTCACAGGCCTTTGTAAGAGATGTTCCCGGTAGGCTGTAAGAGCACTGTGCAGAGCGAGTTGTTTCTTAGCTTCCCAAAGAGCTGGAAGCAAGATGCTTTGGGGCCCAACTCGCCCTTTGGAAAGAAGCCTGCACGTTGTGCCTTTCAGCTCTAGGGCAATGTAGCACACCCAGAGCAGAAGTTCTACTTCAGCCAGATCAGGCTTGCAAAGAAACTGCATTTCACAGGGCTTTGTAAGAGATGTTCCCGGTAGGCTGTAAGAGCACTGTGCTGAGCGAGTTGTTTCTTAGCTTCCCAAAGAGCTGGAAGCAAGATGCTTTGTTGCCCAACTCGCCCTTTGGAAAGAAGCCTGCACGTTGTGCCTTTCAGCTCTAGGGCAATGTAGCACACCCAGAGCAGAAGTTCTACTTCAGCCAGATCAGGCCTGCAAAGAAACTGCGTTTCACAGGCCTTTGTAAGAGATGTTCCCGGTAGGCTGTAAGAGCACTGTGCAGAGCGAGTTGTTTCTTAGCTTCCCAAAGAGCTGGAAGCAAGATGCTTTGGGGCCCAACTCGCCCTTTGGAAATAGGCCTGCACGTTGTGACTTTCAGCTCTAGGGCAATGTAGCACGTGCAGAGCAGAAGTTCTACTTCAGCCAGATCAGGCCTCAAGGAAACTCCTTTTCACAAGCCTTTGTAAGTGATGTTTTGGTAGGCTGTAAGAACACTGTGCAGAGCGAGTTGTTTCTTAGCTTCCCAAAGAGCTGGAAGCAAGATGCTTTGGGGCCCAACTCGCCCTTTGGAAAGAAGCCTGCACGTTGTGCCTTTCCGCTCTAGGGCACCGTAGCACACGCAGAGCAGAAGTTCTACTTCAGCCAGATAAGGCCTGCAAACAAACTGCGTTTCACAGGCCTTTGTAAGAGATGTTCCCGGTAGGTTGTAAGAGCACTGTGCAGAGCGAGTTGTTTCTTAGCTTCCCAAAGAGCTGGAAGCAAGATGCTTTGGGGCCCAACTCCCCCTTTGGAAAGAAGCCTGCACGTTGTGCATTTCAGCTCTAGGGCAATGTAGCACACGCAGAGCAGAAGTTCTACTTCAGCCCGATCAGGCTTGCAAAGAAACTGCGTTTCACAGGCCTTTGTAAGAGATGTTCCCGGTAGGCTGTAAGAGCACTGTGCAGAGCGAGTTGTTTCTTAGCTTCCCAAAGAGCTGGAAGCAAGATGCTTTGGGGCCCAACTCGCCCTTTGGAAAGAGGCCTTCACGTTGTGCCTTTCAGCTCTAGGTCAATGTAGCACGTGCAGAGCAGAAGTTCTACTTCAGCCAGATCAGGCCTCAAGGAAACTGCTTTTCACATTCCTTTGTGAGTGGTGTTCTGGTAGGCTGTAAGAGCACTGTGCAGAGCGAGTTGTTTCTTAGCTTCCCAAAGAGCTGGTAGCAAGATGATTTGGGGCCCAACTCGCCCTTTGGAAAGAAGCCTGCACGTTGTGCCTTCATCTCTAGGGCAGTGTAGCACACCCAGAGCTGAAGTTCTACTTCAGCCAGATCAGGCCTGCAAAGAAACTGCGTTTCACAGGCCTTTGTAAGAGATGTACCCGATAGGCTGTAAGAGCACTGTGCAGAGCGAGTTGTTTCTTAGCTTCCCAAAGAGCTGGAAGCAAGATGCTTTGGGGCCCAACTCGCCCTTTGGAAAGAAGCCTGCACGTTGTGCCTTTCAGCTCTAGGCCAATGTAGCACACCCAGAGCAGAAGTTCTACTTCAGCCAGATCAGGCCTGCAAAGAAACTGCGTTTCACAGGCCTCTGTAAGAGATGTTCCCGGTAGGCTGTAGGAGCACTGTGCAGAGCGAGTTGTTTCTTAGCTTCCCAAAGAGCTGGTAGCAAGATGCTTTGGGGCCCAACTCGCCCTTTGGAAAGAAGCCTGCACGTTGTGCCTTCATCTCTAGGGCAGTGTAGCACACCCAGAGCAGAAGTTCTACTTCAGCCAGATCAGGCCTGCAAAGGAACTGCGTTTCACAGGCCTTTGTAAGAGATGTTCCCGGTAGGCTGTAAGAGCACTGTGAAGAGGGAGAGGTTTCTTAGCTTCCCAAAGAGCTGGAAGCAAGATGCTTTGGGGCCCAACTCGCCCTTTGGAAAGAAGCCTGCACGTTGTGTCTTTCAGCTCTAGGGCCGTGTACCACACCCAGAGCAGAAGTTCTACTTCAGCCAGATCAGGCCTGCAAAGAAACTGCGTTTCACAGGCATTTGTAAGAGATCTTCCCGGTAGGCTGTTAGAGCACTGTGCAGAGCGAGTTGTTTCGTAGCTTCCCAAAGAACTGGAAGCAAGATGCTTTGGAGCCCAACTCGCCCTTTGGAAAAAAGCCTGCGCGTTGTGCATTTCAGCTGTAGGTCAATGTAGCACACGCAGAGCAGAAGTTCTACTTCAGTGAGATCAGGCCTGCAAAGAAACTGCGTTTCACAGGCCTTTGTAAGAGATGTTCCCGGTAGGCTGTAAGAGCACTGTGCAGAGCGAGTTGTTTCTTAGCTTCCCAAAGAGCTGGAAGCAAGATGCTTTGGGGCCCAACACGCCCTTTGGAAAGAGGCCTGCACGTTGTGCCTTTCAGCTCTAGGGCAATGTAGCACGTGCAGAGCAGAAGTTCTACTTCAGCCAGATCAGGCCTCAAGGAAACTGCTTTTCACATGCCTTTGTAAGTGATGTTCCCGGTAGGCTGTAAGAACACTGTGCAGAGCGAGTTGTTTCTTAGCTTCCCAAAGAGCTGGAAGCAAGATGATTTGGGGCCCAACTCGCCCTTTGGAAAGAAGCCTGCACGGTGTGCCTTTCAGCTCTAGGGCAATGTAGCACACCCAGAGCAGAAGTTCTACTTCAGCCAGATCAGGCCTGTAAAGAAACTGCGTTTCACAGGCCTTTGTAAGATATGTTCCCGGTAGGCTGTAAGAGCACTGTGCAGAGCGAGTTGTTTCTTAGCTTCCCAAAGAGCTGGAAGCAAGATGCTTTGGGGCCCAACTCGCCCTTTGGAAAGAAGCCTGCACGTTGTGCCTTTCAGCTCTAGGGCAATGTAGCACAACCAGAGCAGAAGTTCTACTTCAGCCAGATCAGGCTTGCAAAGAAACTGCATTTCACAGGGCTTTGTAAGAGATGTTCCCGGTAGGCTGTAAGAGCACTGTGCTGAGCGAGTTGTTTCTTAGCTTCCCAAAGAGCTGGAAGCAAGATGCTTTGTTGCCCAACTCGCCCTTTTTAAAGAAGCCTGCACGTTGTGCCTTTCAGCTCTAGG
This sequence comes from Equus caballus, assembly GCF_041296265.1. Lineage (NCBI taxonomy): Eukaryota > Metazoa > Chordata > Mammalia > Perissodactyla > Equidae > Equus > Equus caballus. The sequence continues at coordinate 48,687,927 of NC_091688.1, read as the reverse complement.
GCAATGTAGCACACCCAGAGCAGAAGTTCTACTTCAGCCAGATCAGGCCTGCCAAGAAACTGCGTTTCACAGGCCTTTGTAAGAGATGTTCCCGGTAGGCTGTAAGAGCACTGTGCAGAGCGAGTTGTTTCTTAGCTTCCCAAAGAGCTGGAAGCAAGATGCTTTGGGGCCCAACTCGCCCTTTGGAAATAGGCCTGCACGTTGTGACTTTCAGCTCTAGGGCAATGTAGCACGTGCAGAGCAGAAGTTCTACTTCAGCCAGATCAGGCCTCAAGGAAATCCTTTTCACATGCCTTTGTAAGTGATGTTTTGGTAGGCTGTAAGAACACTGTGCAGAGCGAGTTGTTTTTTAGCTTCCCAAAGAGCTGGAAGCAAGATGCTTTGGGGCCCAACTCGCCCTTTGGAAAGAAGCCTGCACGTTGTGCCTTTCCGCTCTAGGGCACCGTAGCACACGCAGAGCAGAAGTTCTACTTCAGCCAGATAAGGCCTGCAAACAAACTGCGTTTCACAGGCCTTTGTAAGAGATGTTCCCGGTAGGCTGTAAGAGCACTGTGCAGAGCGAGTTGTTTCTTAGCTTCCCAAAGAGCTGGAAGCAAGATGCTTTGGGGCCCAACTCGCCCTTTGGAAAGAAGCCTGCACGTTGTGCATTTCAGCTCTAGGGCAATGTAGCACACGCAGAGCAGAAGTTCTACTTCAGCCCGATCAGGCTTGCAAAGAAACTGCGTTTCACAGGCCTTTGTAAGAGATGTTCCCGGTAGGCTGTAAGAGCACTGTGCAGAGCGAGTTGTTTCTTAGCTTCCCAAAGAGCTGGTAGCAAGATGATTTGGGGCCCAACTCGCCCTTTGGAAAGAAGCCTGCACGTTGTGCCTTCATCTCTAGGGCAGTGTAGCACACCCAGAGCTGAAGTTCTACTTCAGCCAGATCAGGCCTGCAAAGAAACTGCGTTTCACAGGCCTTTGTAAGAGATGTACCCGATAGGCTGTAAGAGCACTGTGCAGAGCGAGTTGTTTCTTAGCTTCCCAAAGAGCTGGAAGCAAGATGCTTTGGGGCCCAACTCGCCCTTTGGAAAGAAGCCTGCACGTTGTGCCTTTCAGCTCTAGGCCAATGTAGCACACCCAGAGCAGAAGTTCTACTTCAGCCAGATCAGGCCTGCAACAAACTGCGTTTCACAGGCCTCTGTAAGAGATGTTCCCGGTAGGCTGTTAGAGCACTGTGCAGAGCGAGTTGTTTCTTAGCTTCCCAAAGAGCTGGTAGCAAGATGCTTTGGGGCCCAACTCGCCCTTTGGAAAGAAGCCTGCACGTTGTGCCTTCATCTCTAGGGCAGTGTAGCACACCCAGAGCAGAAGTTCTACTTCAGCCAGATCAGGCCTGCAAAGGAACTGCGTTTCACAGGCCTTTGTAAGAGATGTTCCCGGTAGGCTGTAAGAGCACTGTGAAGAGGGAGAGGTTTCTTAGCTTCCCAAAGAGCTGGAAGCAAGATGCTTTGGGGCCCAACTCGCCCTTTGGAAAGAAGCCTGCACGTTGTGTCTTTCAGCTCTAGGGCCGTGTAGCACACCCAGAGCAGAAGTTCTACTTCAGCCAGATCAGGCCTGCAAAGAAACTGCGTTTCACAGGCATTTGTAAGAGATGTTCCCGGTAGGCTGTTAGAGCACTGTGCAGAGCGAGTTGTTTCGTAGCTTCCCAAAGAACTGGAAGCAAGATGCTTTGGAGCCCAACTCGCCCTTTGGAAAAAAGCCTGCACGTTGTGCATTTCAGCTCTAGGTCAATGTAGCACACGCAGAGCAGAAGTTCTACTTCAGTGAGATCAGGCCTGCAAAGAAACTGCGTTTCACAGGCCTTTGTAAGAGATGTTCCCGGTAGGCTGTAAGAGCACTGTGCAGAGCGAGTTGTTTCTTAGCTTCCCAAAGAGCTGGAAGCAAGATGCTTTGGGGCCCAACACGCCCTTTGGAAAGAGGCCTGCACGTTGTGCCTTTCAGCTCTAGGGCAATGTAGCACGTGCAGAGCAGAAGTTCTACTTCAGCCAGATCAGGCCTCAAGGAAACTGCTTTTCACATGCCTTTGTAAGTGATGTTCTGGTAGGCTGTAAGAGCACTGTGCAGAGCGAGTTGTTTCTTAGCTTCCCAAAGAGCTGGAAGCAAGATGCTTTGGGGCCCAACTCGCCCTTTGGAAAGAAGCCTGCACGTTGTGACTTTCCGCTCTAGGGCACCGTAGCACACGCAGAGCAGAAGTTCTACTTCAGCCAGATAAGGCCTGCAAACAAACTGCGTTTCACAGGCCTTTGTAAGAGATGTTCCCGGTAGGCTTTAAGAGCACTGTGCAGAGGGAGTTGTTTCTTAGCTTCCCAAAGAGCTGGAAGCAAGATGCTTTGGGGCCCAAGTCGCCCTTTGGAAAGAAGCCTGCACGTTGTTCCTTTCCGCTCTAGGGCACCGTAGCACACGCAGAGCAGAAGTTCTACTTCAGCCAGATCAGGCCTGCAAAGAAACTGCGTTTCACAGGCCTTTGTAAGAGATGTACCCGATAGGCTGTAAGAGCACTGTGCAGAGCGAGTTGTTTCTTAGCTTCCCAAAGAGCTGGAAGCAAGATGCTTTGGGGCCCAACTCGCCCTTTGGAAAGAAGCCTGCACGTTGTGCCTTTCAGCTCTTGGCCAATGTAGCACACCCAGAGCAGAAGTTCTACTTCAGCCAGATCAGGCCTGCAACAAACTGCGTTTCACAGGCCTCTGTAAGAGATGTTCCCGGTAGGCTGTTAGAGCACTGTGCAGACCGAGTTGTTTCTTAGCTTCCCTAAGAGCTGGTAGCAAGATGCTTTGGGGCCCAACTCGCCCTTTGGAAAGAAGCCTGCACGTTGTGCCTTCATCTCTAGGGCAGTGTAGCACACCCAGAGCAGAAGTTCTACTTCAGCCAGATCAGGCCTGCAAAGGAACTGCGTTTCACAGGCCTTTGTAAGAGATGTTCCCGGTAGGCTGTAAGAGCACTGTGAAGAGGGAGAGGTTTCTTAGCTTCCCAAAGAGCTGGAAGCAAGATGCTTTGGGGCCCAACTCGCCCTTTGGAAAGAGGCCTGCACGTTGTGCCTTTCAGCTCTAAGGCAATGTAGCACGTGCAGAGCAGAAGTTCTACTTCAGCCAGATCAGGCCTCAAGGAAACTGCTTTTCACATGCCTTTGTAAGTGATGTTCTGGTAGGCTGTAAAAACACTGTGCAGAGCGAGTTGTTTCTTAGCTTCCCAAAGAGCTGGAAGCAAGATGCTTTGGGGCCCAACTCGCCCTTTGGAAAGAAGCCTGCACGTTGTGCCTTTCCGCTCTAGGGCACCGTAGCACACGCAGAGCAGAAGTTCTACTTCAGCCAGATAAGGCCTGCAAACAAACTGCGTTTCACAGGCCTTTGTAAGAGATGTTCCCGGTAGGCTTTAAGAGCACTGTGCAGAGCGAGTTGTTTCTTAGCTTCCCAAAGAGCTGGAAGCAAGATGCTTTGGGGCCCAACTCGCCCTTTGGAAAGAAGCCTGCACGTTGTGCCTTTCAGCTCTAGGGCAATTTAGCACACCCAGAGCAGAAGTTCTACTTCAGCCAGATCAGGCCTGCAAAGAAACTGCGTTTCTCAGGCCTCTGTAAGAGATGTTCCCGGTAGGCTGTAAGAGCACTGTGCAGAGCGAGTTGTTTCTTAGCTTCCCAAAGAGCTGGAAGCAAGATGCTTTGTTGCCCAACTCGCCCTTTGGAAAGAAGCCTGCACGTTGTGCCTTTCATCTCTAGGGCAAAGTAGCACACGCAGAGCAGAAGTTCTACTTCAGCCATATCAGGCCTGCAAAGAAACTGCATTTCACAGGCCTTTGTAAGACATGTTCCCGGTAGGCTGTAAGAGCACTGTGCAGAGCGAGTTGTTTCTTAGCTTCCCAAAGAGCTGGAAGCAAGATGCTTTGGGGCCCAACTCGCCCTTTGGAAAGAGGCCTGCACGTTGTGCCTTTCAGCTCTAGGGCCATGTAGCACACCCAGAGCAGAAGTTCTACTTCAGCCAGATCAGGCCTCAAGGAAACTGCTTTTCACATGCCTTTGTGAGTGGTGTTCTGGTAGGCTGTAAGAGCACTGTGCAGAGCGAGTTGTTTCTTCGCTTCCCAAAGAGCTGGTAGCAAGATGATTTGGGGCCCAACTCGCCCTTTGGAAAGAACCCTGCACGTTGTGCCTTCATCTCTAGGGCAGTCTAAAACACCCAGAGCAGAATTTCTACTTCAGCCAGATCAGGCCTGCAAGGAAACTGCGTTTCACAGGCCTTTGTAAGAGATTTACCCGGTAGGCTGTAAGAGCACTGTGCAGAGCGAGTTGTTTCTTAGCTTCCCAAAGAGCTGGAAGCAAGATGCTTTGGGGCCCAACTCGCCCTTTGGAAAGAAGCCTGCACGTTGTGCCTTTCAGCTCTAGGGCAATGTAGCACACCCAGAGCAGAAGTTCTACTTCAGCCAGATCAGGCCTGCAAAGTAACTGCGTTTCACAGGCCACTGTAAGAGATGTTCCCGGTAGGCTGTAGGAGCATTGTGCAGAGCGAGTTGTTTCTTAGCTTCCCAAAGACGTGGAAGCAAGATGCTTTGGGGCCCAACTCGCTCTTTGGAAAGAAGCCTGCACGTTGTGCCTTTCAGCTCTAGGGCAATGTAGCACACCCAGAGCAGAATTTCTACTTCAGCCAGATCAGGCCTCAAGGAAACTGCTTTCCACAGGCCTTTGTAAGTGATGTTCTGGTAGGCTGTAAGAGCACTGTGCAGAGCGAGTTGTTTCTTAGCTTCCCAAAGAGCTGGTAGCAAGATGCTTTGGAGCCCAAATCGCCCTTTGGAAAGAACCCTGCACGTTGTTACTTCATCTCTAGGGCAGTGTAGCACACGCAGAGCAGAAGTTCTACTTCAGCCAGATCAGGCCTGCAAAGAAACTGCGTTTCACAGGCCTTTGTAAGAGATGTTCCCGGTAGGCTGTAAGAGCACTGTGCAGAGCGAGAGGTTTCTTAGCTTCCCAAAGAGCTGGAAGCAAGATGCTTTGGGGCCCAACTCGCCCTTTGGAAAGAAGCCTGCACGTTGTGCCTTTCAGCTCTAGGGCCGTGTAGCACACCCAGAGCAGAAATTCTTCTTCAGCCAGACCAGGCCTGCAAAGAAACTGCGTTTCACAGGCATTTGTAAGAGATCTTCCCGGTAGGCTGTTAGAGCACTGTGCAGAGCGAGTTGTTTCGTAGCTTCCCAAAGAACTGGAAGCAAGATGCTTTGGGGCCCAACTCGCCCTTTGGAAAAAAGCCTGCACGTTGTGCATTTCAGCTCTAGGTCAATGTAGCACACGCAGAGCAGAAGTTCTAATTCAGCGAGATCAGGCCTGCAAAGAAACTGCGTTTCACAGGCCTTTGTAAGAGATGTTCCCGGTAGGCTGTAAGAGCACTGTGCAGAGCGAGTTGTTTCTTAGCTTCCCAAAGAGCTGGAAGCAAGATGCTTTTGGGGCCCAACTCGCCCTTTGGAAAGAAGCCTGCACGTTGTGCCTTTCAGCTCTAGGGCAATGTAGCACACCCAGATCAGAAGTTCTACTTCAGCCAGATCAGGCCTGCAAAGAAACTCCGTTTCAGAGGCCTTTGTAAGAGATGTTCCCTGTAGGCTGTAAGAGCACTGTGCAGAGCGAGTTGTTTCTTAGCTTCCCAAAGAGCTGGAAGCAAGATGCTTTGGGGCCCAACTCGCCCTTTGGAAAGAAGCCTGCACGTTGTGCCTTTCAGCTCTAGGGCCGTGTAGCACACGCACAACAGAAGTTCTACTTCAGCGAGATCAGGCCTGCAAAGAAACTGCGTTTCACAGGCCTTTGGAAGAGATTTTCCCGGTAGGCTGTAAGAGCACTGTGCAGAGCGAGTTGTTACTTAGCTTCCCAAAGAGCTGGAAGCAAGATGCTTTTTGGCCCAACTCGCCCTTTGGAAAGATGCCTGGACGTTGTGCATTTCAGCTCTAGGGCAATGTAGCACGTGCAGAGCAGAAGTTCTACTTCAGCCAGATCAGGCCTCAAGGAAACTGCTTTTCACATGCCTTTGTAAGTGATGTTCTGGTAGGCTGTAAGAACACTGTGCAGAGCGAGTTGTTTCTTAGCTTCCCAAAGAGCTGGAAGCAAGATGCTTTGGGGCCCAACTCGCCCTTTGGAAAGAAGCCTGCACGATGTGCCTTTCCGCTCTAGGGAACCGTAGCACACGCAGAGCAGAAGTTCTACTTCAGCCAATAAGGCCTGCAAACAAACTGCGTTTCACAGGCCTTTGTAAGAGATGTTCCCGGTAGGCTTTAAGAGCACTGTGCAGAGCGAGTTGTTTCTTAGCTTCCCAAAGAGCTGGAAGCAAGATGCTTTGGGGCCCAACTCGCCCATTGGAAAGAAGCCTGCACGTTGTGCCTTTCAGCTCTAGGGCAATGTAGCACACCCAGAGCAGAAGTTCTACTTCAGCCAGATCAGGCCTGCATAGAAACTGCGTTTCACAGGCCTTTGTAAGAGATGTTCCCGGTAGGCTGTAAGAGCACTGTGCAGAGCGAGTTGTTTCTTAGCTTCCCAAAGAGCTGGAAGCAAGATGCTTTGGGGCCCAACTCGCCCTTTGGAAAGAAGCCTGCACGTTGTGCCTTTCAGCTCTAGGGCAATGTAGCACACGCAGAGCAGAAGTTCTACTTCAGCCAGATCAGGCTTGCAAAGAAACTGCGTTTCACAGGCCTTTGTAAGAGATGTACCCGGTAGGCTGTAAGAGCACTTTGCAGAGCGAGTTGTTTCTTAGCTTCCCAAAGATCTGGAAGCAAGATGCTTTGGGGCCCAACTCGCCCTTTGGAAAGAAGCCTGCACGTTGTGCCTTTCAGCTCTAGGGCAATGTAGCACACCCAGAGCAGAATTTCTACTTCAGCCAGATCAGGCCTGCAAGGAAACTGCTTTCCACAGGCCTTTGTAAGTGATGTTCTGGTAGGCTGTAAGAGCACTGTGCAGAGCGAGTTGTTTCTTAGCATCCCAAAGAGCTGGTAGCAAGATGCTTTGGAGCCCAAATCGCCCTTTGGAAAGAACCCTGCACGTTGTGCCTTCATCTCTAGGGCAGTGTAGCACACGCAGAGCAGAAGTTCTACTTCAGCCAGATCAGGCCTGCAAAGAAACTGCGTTTCACAGGCCTTTGTAAGAGATGTTCCCGGTAGGCTGTAAGAGCACTGTGCAGAGCGAGAGGTTTCTTAGCTTCCCAAAGAGCTGGAAGCAAGATGCTTTGGGGCCCAACTCGCCCTTTGGAAAGAAGCCTGCACGTTGTGCCTTTCAGCTCTAGGGCCGTGTAGCACACCCAGAGCAGAAATTCTTCTTCAGCCAGATCAGGCCTGCAAAGAAACTGCGTTTCACAGGCATTTGTAAGAGATCTTCCAGGTAGGCTGTTAGAGCACTGTGCAGAGCGAGTTGTTTCGTAGCTTCCCAAAGAACTGGAAGCAAGATGCTTTTTGGCCCAACTCGCCCTTTGGAAAGATGCCTGGACGTTGTGCATTTCAGCTCTAGGGCAATGTAGCACGTGCAGAGCAGAAGTTCTACTTCAGCCAGATCAGGCCTCAAGGAAACTGCTTTTCACATGCCTTTGTAAGTGATGTTCTGGTAGGCTGTAAGAACACTCTGCAGAGCGAGTTGTTTCTTAGCTTCCCAAAGAGCTGGAAGCAAGATGCTTTGGGGCCCAACTCGCCCTTTGGAAAGAAGCCTGCACGTTGTGCCTTTCCGCTCTAGGGAACCGTAGCACACGCAGAGCAGAAGTTCTACTTCAGCCAGATAAGGCCTGCAAACAAACTGCGTTTCACAGGCCTTTGTAAGAGATGTTCCCGGTAGGCATTAAGAGCACTGTGCAGAGCGAGTTGTTTCTTAGCTTCCCAAAGAGCTGGAAGCAAGATGCTTTGGGGTCCAAGTCGCCCTTTGGAAAGAAGCCTGCACGTTGTTCCTTTCCGCTCTAGGGCACCGTAGCACACGCAGAGCAGAAGTTCTACTTCAGCCAGATAAGGCCTGCAAACAAACTGCGTTTCACAGGCCTTTGTAAGAGATGTTCCCGGTAGGCTTTAAGAGCACTGTGCAGAGCGAGTTGTTTCTTAGCTTCCCAAAGAGCTGGAAGCAAGATGCTTTGGGGCCCAACTCGCCCATTGGAAAGAAGCCTGCACGTTGTGCCTTTCAGCTCTAGGGCCATGTAGCACACCCAGAGCAGAAGTTCTACTTCAGCCAGATCAGGCCTGCATAGAAACTGCGTTTCACAGGCCTTTGTAAGAGATGTTCCCGGTAGGCTGTAAGAGCACTGTGCAGAGCGAGTTGTTTCTTAGCTTCCCAAAGAGCTGGAAGCAAGATGCTTTGTTGCCCAACTCGCCCTTTGGAAAGAAGCCTGCACGTTGTGCCTTTCAGCTCTAGGGCAATGTAGCACACCCAGAGCAGAAGTTCTACTTCAGCCAGATAAGGCCTGCAAAGAAACTGCTTTTCACAGGCCTTTGTTAGAGATGCTCCCGGTAGGCTGTAAGAGCACTGTGCAGAGCGAGTTGTTTCTTAGCTTCCCAAAGAGCTGGAAGCAAGATGCTTTGGGGCCCAACTCGCCCTTTGGAAAGAGGCCTGCACGTTGTGCCTTTCAGCTCTAGGGCAATGTAGCACGTGCAGAGCAGAAGTTCTACTTCAGCCAGATCAGGCCTCAAGGAAACTGCTTTTCACATGCCTTTGTGAGTGGTGTTCTGGTAGGCTGTAAGAGCACTGTGCAGAGCGAGTTGTTTCTTAGCTTCCCAAAGAGCTGGTAGCAAGATGCTTTGGGGCCCAACCCGCCATTTGGAAAGAACCCTGCACGTTGTGCCTTCATCTCTAGGGCAGTGTACCACACCCAGAGCAGAAGTTCTACTTCAGCCAGATCAGGCCTGCAAAGAAACTGCATTTCACAGGCCTTTGGAAGAGATGTTCCCGGTAGGCTGTAAGAGCACTGTGCAGAGCGAGTTGTTTCTTAGCTTCCCAAAGAGCTGGAAGCAAGATGCTTTGGGGCCCAACTCGCCCTTTGGAAAGATGCTTGCACGTTGTGCCTTTCAGCTCTAGGGCAATGTAGCACACCCAGAGCAGAAGTTCTACTTCAGCCAGATCAGGCTTGCAAAGAAACTGCGTTTCACAGGGCTTTGTAAGCGATGTTCCCGGTAGGCTGTAAGAGCACTGTGTAGAGCGAGTTGTTTCTTAGCTTCCCAAAGAGCTGGAAGCAAGGTGCTTTGGGGCCCAACTCGCCCTTTGGAAAGAAGCCTGCACGTTGTGCCTTTCAGCTCTAGGGCAATGTAGCACACCCAGAGCAGAAGTTCTACTTCAGCCAGATCAGGCTTGCAAAGAAACTGCGTTTCACAGGGCTTTGTAAGAGATGTTCCCGGTAGGCTGTAAGAGCACTGTGCAGAGCGAGTTGTTTCTTAGCTTCCCAAAGAGCTGGAAGCAAGACGCTTTGGGGCCCAACTCGCCCTTTGGAAAGAAGCCTGCACGTTGTGCCTTTCCGCTCTAGGGCACCGTAGCACACGCAGAGCAGAAGTTCCACTTCAGCCAGATAAGGCCTGCAAACAAACTGCGTTTCACAGGCCTTTGTAAGAGATGTTCCCGGTAGGCTTTAAGAGCACTGTGCAGAGCGAGTTGTTTCTTAGCTTCCCAAAGAGCTGGAGGCAAGATGCTTTGGGGCCCAACTCGCCCTTTGGAAAGAAGCCTGCACGTTGTGCCTTTCAGCTTTAGGGCAATGTAGCACACGCAGAGCAGAAGTTCTACTTCAGCCAGATAAGGCCTGAAAAGAAACTGCGTTTCACAGGCCTTTGTAAGAGATGTTCCCGGTAGGCTGTAAGAGCACTGTGCAGAGCGAGTTGTTACTTAGATTCCCAAAGAGCTGGAAGCAAGATGCTTTTGGGCCCAACTCGCCCTTTGGAAAGATGCCTGGACGTTGTGCATTTCAGCTCTAGGGCCGTGTAGCACACCCAGAGCAGAAGTTCTACTTCAGCCAGATCTGGCCTGCAAAGAGACTGCGTTTCACAGGCCTTTGTAAGTGATATTCTGGTAGGCTGTAAGAGCACTGTGCAGAGCGAGTTGTTTCTTAGCTTCCCAAAGATCTGGAAGCAAGATGCATTGGGGCCCAACTCACCCTTTGGAAAGAAGCCTGCACGTTGTTCCTTTCCGCTCTAGGGCAATGTAGCACACGCAGAGCAGAAGTTCTACTTCAGCCAGTCAGGCCTGCAAACAAACTGCGTTTCACAGGCATTTGTAAGAGATGTTCCCGGTAGGTTGTAAGAGCACAGTGTAGGGCGAGATGTTTCTTAGCGTCCCAAAGAGCTGGAAGCAAGATGCTTTGGGGCCCAACTCGCCCTTTGGAAAGAAGCCTGCACGTTGTGCCTTTCAGCTCTAGGGCAATGTAGCACTCGCAGAGCAGAAGTTCTACTTCAGCCAGATCAGGCCTGCAAAGAAACTGCGTTTCACAGGCCTTTGTAAGAGATGTTCCCGGTAGGCTGTAAGAGCACTGTGCAGAGCGAGTTGTTTCTTAGCTTCCCAAAGATCTGGAAGCAAGATGCTTTGGGGACAAACTCGCCCTTTGGAAAGATGCCTGGACGTTGTGCATTTCAGCTCTAGGGCCGTGTAGCACACCCAGAGCAGAAGTTCTACTTCAGCCAGGTCAGGCCTGCAAAGAAACTGCGTTTCACAGGCGTTTGTAAGAGATGTTCCCGGTAGGGTCTAAGAGCACTGTGTAGAGCGAGTTGTTTCTTAGCTTCCCAAAGAGCTGGAAGCAAGATGCTTTGGGGCCCAACACGCCCTTTGGAAAGAAGCCTGCACGATGTGCCTTTCAGCTGTAGGGCATTGTAGCACACCCAGACCAGAAGTTCTACTTCAGCCAGATCAGGCATGCAAAGGAACTCTGTTTCACAGGCCTTTGTAAGAGATGTTCCCGGTAGGCTGTAAGAGCACTGTGCAGAGCGAGTTGTTTCTTAGCTTCCCAAAGAGCTGGAAGCAAGATGCTTTGGGGCCCAACTCGCCCTTTGGAAAGAAGCCTGCACGTTGTGCCTTTCCGCTCTAGTGCACCGTAGCACACGCAGAGCAGAAGTTCTACTTCAGCCAGATCAGGCCTGCAAAGAAACTGCGTTTCACAGGCCTTTGTAAGAGATGTTCCCGGTAGGCATTAAGAGCACTGTGCAGAGCGAATTGTTTCTTAGCTTCCCAAAGAGCTAGAAGCAAGATGATTTGGGGCCCAACTCGCCCTTTGGAAAGAAGCCTGCACGTTGTGCCTTTCAGCTCTAGGGCAATGTAGCACACCCAGAGCAGAAGTTCTACTTCAGCCAGATCAGGCCTGCAAAGAAACTGCTTTACACAGGCCTTTGTAAGAGATGTTCCCGGTAGGCTGTAAGAGCACTGTGCAGAGCGAGTTGTTTCTTAGCTTCCCAAAGAGCTGGAAGCAAGATGCTTTGGGGCCCAACTCGCCCTTTGGAAGGAAGCCTGCAGGTTGTGCCTTCAGCTCTAGGGCAATGTAGCACACCCAGAGCAGAAGTTTACTTCAGCCAGATCAGGCCTGCAAAGAAACTCTGTTTCACAGGCCTTTGTAAGAGATGTTTCCGGTAGGCTCTAAGAGCACTGTGCAGAGCGAGTTGTTTCTTAGCTTCCCAAAGAGCTGGAAGCAAAATGCTTTGTTGCCCAACTCGCCCTTTGGTAAGAAGCCTGCACGTTGTGCCTTTCAGCTCTAGGGCAATGTAGCACACGCAGAGCAGAAGTTCTACTTCAGCCAGATCAGGCCTGCAAAGAAACTGCGTTTCACAGGCCTTTGTAAGAGATGTTCCCGGTAGGCTGTAAGAGCACTGTGCAGAGCGATTTGTTTCTTAGCTTCCCAAAGAGCTGGAAGCAAGATGCTTTGGGGCCCAACTCGCCCTTTGGAAAGAGGCCTGCACGTTGTGCCTTTCAGATCTAGGGCAATGTAGCACGTGCAGAGCAGAAGTTCTACTTCAGCCAGATCAGGCCTCAAGGAAACTGCTTTTCACATGCCTTTGTGAGTGGTGTTCTGGTAGGCTGTAAGAGCACTGTGCAGAGCGAGTTGTTTCTTAGCTTCCCAAAGAGCTGGTAGCAAGATGTTTTGGGGCCCAACTCGCCCTTTGGAAAGAACCCTGCACGTTGCGCCTTCATCTCCAGGGCAGTGTACCACACCCAGAGCAGAAGTTCTACTTCAGCCAGATCAGGCCTGCAAAGAAACTGCGTTTCACAGGCCTTTGTAAGAGATGTACCCGGTAGGCTGTAAGAGCACTTTGCAGAGCGAGTTGTTTCTTAGCTTCCCAAAGAGCTGGAAGCAAGATGCTTTGGGGCCCAACTCGCCCTTTGGAAAGAAGCCTGCACGTTGTGCCTTTCAGCTCTAGGGCAATGTAGCACACCCAGAGCAGAAGTTCTACTTCAGCCAGATCAGGCCTGCAAAGAAACTGCGTTTCACAGGCCTCTGTAAGAGATGTTCCCGGTAGGCTGTAGGAGCACTGTGCAGAGCGAGTAGTTTCTTAGCTTCCCAAAGACCTGGAAGGAAGATGCTTTGGGGCCCAACTCGCTCTTTGGAAAGAAGCCTGCACGTTGTGCCTTTCAGCTCTAGGGCCGTGTAGCACACCCAGAGCAGAAGTTCTACTTCAGCCAGATCAGGCCTGCAAAGAAACTGCGTTTCACAGGCCTCTGTAAGAGATGTTCCCGGTAGGCTGTAGGAGCACTGTGCAGAGCGAGTAGTTTCTTAGCTTCCCAAAGACCTGGAAGCAAGATGCTTTGGGGCCCAACTCGCTCTTTGGAAAGAAGCCTGCACGTTGTGCCTTTCAGCTCTAGGGCAATGTAGCACACCCAGAGCAGAATTTCTACTTCAGCCAGATCAGGCCTGCAAGGAAACTGCTTTCCACAGGCCTTTGTAAGTGATGTTCTGGTAGGCTGTAAGAGCACTGTGCAGAGCGAGTTGTTTCTTAGCTTCCCAAAGAGCTGGTAGCAAGATGCTTTGGGGCCCAACTCGCCCTTTGGAAAGAACCCTGCACGTTGTGCCTTCATCTCTAGGGCAGTGTAGCACACCCAGAGCAGAAGTTCTACTTCAGCCAGATCAGGCCTGCAAAGAAACTGCGTTTCACAGGCCTTTGTAAGAGATGTTCCCGGTAGGCTGTAAGAGCACTGTGCAGAGCGAGAGGTTTCTTAGCTTCCCAAAGAGCTGGAAGCAAGATGCTTTGGGGCCCAACTCGCCCTTTGGAAAGAAGCCTGCACGTTGTGCCTTTCAGCTCTAGGGCCGTGTAGCACACCCAGAGCAGAAGTTCTACTTCAGCCAGATCAGGCCTGCAAAGAAACTGCGTTTCACAGGCATTTGTAAGAGATCCTCCCGGTAGGCTGTTAGAGCACTGTGCAGAGCGAGTTGTTTCGTAGCTTCCCAAAGAACTGGAAGCAAGATGCTTTGGAGCTCAACTCGCCCTTTGGAAAAAAGCCTGCACGTTGTGCATTTCAGCTCTAGGTCAATGTAGCACACGCAGAGCAGAAGTTCTACTTCAGCGAGATCAGGCCTGCAAAGAAACTGCGTTTCACAGGCCTTTGTAAGAGATGTTCCCGGTAGGCTGTAAGAGCACAGTGCAGAGCGAGTTGTTTCTTAGCTTCCCAAAGAGCTGGAAGCAAGATGCTTTTTGGCCCAACTCGCCCTTTGGAAAGATGCCTGGACGTTGTGCATTTCAGCTCTAGGGCCGTGTAGCACACCCAGAGCAGAAGTTCTACTTCAGCCAGATCAGGCCTGCAAAGAAACTGCGTTTCACAGGCCTTTGTAAGAGATGTTCCCGGTAGGCTGTAAGAGCACTGTGAAGAGAGAGTTGTTTCTTAGCTTCCCAAAGAGCTGGAAGCAAGATGCTTTCGGGCTCAACTCGCCCTTTGGAAAGAAGACTGCACGTTGTGCCTTTCATCTCTAGGGCCATGTAGCACACCCAGAGCAGAAGTTCTACTTCAGCCAGATCAGGCCTGCAAAGAAATTGCGTTTCACAGGCCTTTGTAAGAGATGTTCCCGGTAGGCTGTAAGAGCACTGTGCAGAGCGAGTTGTTTCTTAGCTTCCCAAAGAGCTGGTAGCAAGATGCTTTGGGGCCCAACTCGCCCTTTGGAAAGAAGCCTGCACGTTGTGCCTTTCCGCTCTAGGGCACCGTAGCACACGCAGAGCAGAAGTTCTACTTCAGCCAGATAAGGCCTGCAAAGAAACTGCGTTTCACAGGCATTTGTAAGAGATGTTCCCGGTAGGCTGTTAGAGCACTGTGCAGAGCGAGTTGTTTCGTAGCTTCCCAAAGAACTGGAAGCAAGATGCTTTGGAGCACAACTCGCCCTTTGGAAAAAAGCCTGCACGTTGTGCATTTCAGCTCTAGGTCAATGTAGCACACGCAGAGCAGAAGTTCTACTTCAGCGAGATCAGGCCTGCAAAGAAACTGCGTTTCACAGGCCTTTGTAAGAGATGTTCCCGGTAGGCTGTAAGAGCACTGTGCAGAGCGAGTTGTTTCTTAGCTTCCCAAAGAGCTGGAAGCAAGATGCTTTTTGGCCCAACTCGCCCTTTGGAAAGATGCCTGGACGTTGTGCATTTCAGCTCTAGGGCCGTGTAGCACACCCAGAGCAGAAGTTCTACTTCAGCCAGATCAGGCCTGCAAAGAAACTGCGTTTCACAGGCCTTTGTAAGAGATGTTCCCGGTAGGCTGTAAGAGCACTGTGAAGAGAGAGTTGTTTCTTAGCTTCCCAAAGAGCTGGAAGCAAGATGCTTTGGGGCCCAACTCGCCCTTTGGAAAGAAGCCTGCACGTTGTGCCTTTCAGCTCTAGGGCAATGTAGCACACCCAGAGCAGAAGTTCTACTTCAGCCAGATCAGGCCTGCAAAGAAACTGCGTTTCACAGGCCTCTGTAAGAGATGTTCCCGGTAGGCTGTAGGAGCACTGTGCAGAGCGAGTAGTTTCTTAGCTTCCCAAAGACCTGGAAGCAAGATGCTTTGGGGCCCAACTCGCTCTTTGGAAAGAAGCCTGCACGTTGTGCCTTTCAGCTCTAGGGCAATGTAGCACACCCAGAGCAGAATTTCTACTTCAGCCAGATCAGGCCTGCAAGGAAACTGCTTTCCACAGGCCTTTGTAAGTGATGTTCTGGTAGGCTGTAAGAGCACTGTGCAGAGCGAGTTGTTTCTTAGCTTCCCAAAGAGCTGGTAGCAAGATGCTTTGGGGCCCAACTCGCCCTTTGGAAAGAAGCCTGCAGGTTGTGCCTTCATCTCTAGGGCAGTGTAGCACACCCAGAGCAGAAGTTCTACTTCAGCCAGATCAGGCCTGCAAAGAAACTGCGTTTCACAGGCCTTTGTAAGAGATGTTCCCGGTAGGCTGTAAGAGCACTGTGCAGAGCGAGAGGTTTCTTAGCTTCCCAAAGAGCTGGAAGCAAGATGCTTTGGGGCCCAACTCGCCCTTTGGAAAGAAGCCTGCACGTTGTGCCTTTCAGCTCTAGGGCCGTGTAGCACACCCAGAGCAGAAGTTCTACTTCAGCCAGATCAGGCCTGCAAAGAAACTGCGTTTCACAGGCATTTGTAAGAGATCTTCCCGGTAGGCTGTTAGAGCACTGTGCAGAGCGAGTTGTTTCGTAGCTTGCCAAAGAACTGGAAGCAAGATGCTTTGGAGCCCAACTCTCCCTTTGGAAAAAAGCCTGCACGTTGTGCATTTCAGCTCTAGGTCAATGTAGCACACGCAGAGCAGAAGTTCTACTTCAGCGAGATCAGGCCTGCAAAGAAACTGCGTTTCACAGGCCTTTGTAAGAGATGTTCCCGGTAGGCTGTAAGAGCACAGTGCAGAGCGAGTTGTTTCTTAGCTTCCCAAAGAGCTGGAAGCAAGATGCTTTTTGGCCCAACTCGCCCTTTGGAAAGATGCCTGGACGTTGTGCATTTCAGCTCTAGGGCCGTGTAGCACACCCAGAGCAGAAGTTCTACTTCAGCCAGATCAGGCCTGCAAAGAAACTGCGTTTCACAGGCCTTTGTAAGAGATGTTCCCGGTAGGCTGTAAGAGCACTGTGAAGAGAGAGTTGTTTCTTAGCTTCCCAAAGAGCTGGAAGCAAGATGCTTTCGGGCTCAACTCGCCCTTTGGAAAGAAGACTGCACGTTGTGCCTTTCATCTCTAGGGCCATGTAGCACACCCAGAGCAGAAGTTCTACTTCAGCCAGATCAGGCCTGCAAAGAAATTGCGTTTCACAGGCCTTTGTAAGAGATGTTCCCGGTAGGCTGTAAGAGCACTGTGCAGAGCGAGTTGTTTCTTAGCTTCCCAAAGAGCTGGTAGCAAGATGCTTTGGGGCCCAACTCGCCCTTTGGAAAGAAGCCTGCACGTTGTGCCTTTCCGCTCTAGGGCACCGTAGCACACGCAGAGCAGAAGTTCTACTTCAGCCAGATAAGGCCTGCAAAGAAACTGCGTTTCACAGGCATTTGTAAGAGATGTTCCCGGTAGGCTGTTAGAGCACTGTGCAGAGCGAGTTGTTTCGTAGCTTCCCAAAGAACTGGAAGCAAGATGCTTTGGAGCACAACTCGCCCTTTGGAAAAAAGCCTGCACGTTGTGCATTTCAGCTCTAGGTCAATGTAGCACACGCAGAGCAGAAGTTCTACTTCAGCGAGATCAGGCCTGCAAAGAAACTGCGTTTCACAGGCCTTTGTAAGAGATGTTCCCGGTAGGCTGTAAGAGCACTGTGCAGAGCGAGTTGTTTCTTAGCTTCCCAAAGAGCTGGAAGCAAGATGCTTTTTGGCCCAACTCGCCCTTTGGAAAGATGCCTGGACGTTGTGCATTTCAGCTCTAGGGCCGTGTAGCACACCCAGAGCAGAAGTTCTACTTCAGCCAGATCAGGCCTGCAAAGAAACTGCGTTTCACAGGCCTTTGTAAGAGATGTTCCCGGTAGGCTGTAAGAGCACTGTGAAGAGAGAGTTGTTTCTTAGCTTCCCAAAGAGCTGGAAGCAAGATGCTTTGGGGCCCAACTCGCCCTTTGGAAAGAAGCCTGCACGTTGTGCCTTTCAGCTCTAGGGCAATGTAGCACACCCAGAGCAGAAGTTCTACTTCAGCCAGATCAGGCCTGCAAAGAAACTGCGTTTCACAGGCCTCTGTAAGAGATGTTCCCGGTAGGCTGTAGGAGCACTGTGCAGAGCGAGTAGTTTCTTAGCTTCCCAAAGACCTGGAAGCAAGATGCTTTGGGGCCCAACTCGCTCTTTGGAAAGAAGCCTGCACGTTGTGCCTTTCAGCTCTAGGGCAATGTAGCACACCCAGAGCAGAATTTCTACTTCAGCCAGATCAGGCCTGCAAGGAAACTGCTTTCCACAGGCCTTTGTAAGTGATGTTCTGGTAGGCTGTAAGAGCACTGTGCAGAGCGAGTTGTTTCTTAGCTTCCCAAAGAGCTGGTAGCAAGATGCTTTGGGGCCCAACTCGCCCTTTGGAAAGAAGCCTGCAGGTTGTGCCTTCATCTCTAGGGCAGTGTAGCACACCCAGAGCAGAAGTTCTACTTCAGCCAGATCAGGCCTGCAAAGAAACTGCGTTTCACAGGCCTTTGTAAGAGATGTTCCCGGTAGGCTGTAAGAGCACTGTGCAGAGCGAGAGGTTTCTTAGCTTCCCAAAGAGCTGGAAGCAAGATGCTTTGGGGCCCAACTCGCCCTTTGGAAAGAAGCCTGCACGTTGTGCCTTTCAGCTCTAGGGCCGTGTAGCACACCCAGAGCAGAAGTTCTACTTCAGCCAGATCAGGCCTGCAAAGAAACTGCGTTTCACAGGCATTTGTAAGAGATCTTCCCGGTAGGCTGTTAGAGCACTGTGCAGAGCGAGTTGTTTCGTAGCTTGCCAAAGAACTGGAAGCAAGATGCTTTGGAGCCCAACTCTCCCTTTGGAAAAAAGCCTGCACGTTGTGCATTTCAGCTCTAGGTCAATGTAGCACACGCAGAGCAGAAGTTCTACTTCAGCGAGATCAGGCCTGCAAAGAAACTGCGTTTCACAGGCCTTTGTAAGTGATGTTCCCGGTAGGCTGTAAGAGCACTGTGCAGAGCGAGTTGTTTCTTAGCTTCCCAAAGAGCTGGAAGCAAGATGCTTTTTGGCCCAACTTGCCCTTTGGAAAGATGCCTGGACGTTGTGCATTTCAGCTCTAGGGCCGTGTAGCACACCCAGAGCAGAAGATCTACGTCAGCCAGATCAGGCCTGCAAAGAAACTGCGTTTCACAGGCCTTTGTAAGAGATGTTCCCGGTAGGCTGTAAGAGCACTGTGCAGAGCGAGAGGTTTCTTAGCTTCCCAAAGAGCTGGAAGCAAGATGCTTTGGGGCCCAAGTCGCCCTTTGGAAAGAAGCCTGCACGTTGTGCCTTTCAGCTCTAGGGCCGTGTAGCACACCCAGAGCAGAAGTTCTACTTCAGCCAGATCAGGCCTGCAAAGAAACTGCGTTTCACAGGCATTTGTAAGAGATCTTCCCGGTAGGCTGTTAGAGCACTGTGCAGAGCGAGTTGTTTCGTAGCTTGCCAGAGAACTGGAAGCAAGATGCTTTGGAGCCCAACTCTCCCTTTGGAAAAAAGCCTGCACGTTGTTCATTTCAGCTCTAGGTCAATGTAGCACACGCAGAGCAGAAGTTCTACTTCAGCGAGATCAGGCCTGCAAAGAAACTGCGTTTCACAGGCCTTTGTAAGTGATGTTCCCGGTAGGCTGTAAGAGCACTGTGCAGAGCGAGTTGTTTCTTAGCTTCCCAAAGAGCTGGAAGCAAGATGCTTTTTGGCCCAACTTGCCCTTTGGAAAGATGCCTGGACGTTGTGCATTTCAGCTCTAGGGCCGTGTAGCACACCCAGAGCAGAAGTTCTACTTCAGCCAGATCAGGCCTGCAAAGAAACTGCGTTTCACAGGCCTTTGTAAGAGATGTTCCCGGTAGGCTGTAAGAGCACTGTGCAGAGCGAGAGGTTTCTTAGCTTCCCAAAGAGCTGGAAGCAAGATGCTTTGGGGCCCAACTCGCCCTTTGGAAAGAAGCCTGCACGTTGTGCTCTTCAGCTCTAGGGCCGTGTAGCACACCCAGAGCAGAAGTTCTACTTCAGCCAGATCAGGCCTGCAAAGAAACTGCGTTTCACATGCATTTGTAAGAGATCTTCCCGGTAGGCTGTTAGAGCACTGTGCAGAGCGAGTTGTTTCGTAGCTTCCCAAAGAACTGGAAGCAAGATGCTTTGGAGCCCAACTCTCCCTTTGGAAAAAAGCCTGCACATTGTGCATTTCAGCTCTAGGTCAATGTAGCACACGCAGAGCAGAAGTTCTACTTCAGCGAGATCAGGCCTGCAAAGAAACTGCGTTTCACAGGCCTTTGTAAGAGATGTTCCCGGTAGGCTGTAAGAGCACTGTGCAGAGCGAGTTGTTTCTTAGCTTCCCAAAGAGCTGGAAGCAAGATGCTTTTTGGCCCAACTCGCCCTTTGGAAGGATGCCTGGACGTTGTGCATTTCAGCTCTAGGGCCGTGTAGCACACCCAGAGCAGAATTTCTACTTCAGCCAGATCAGGCCTGCAAAGAAACTGCGTTTCACAGGGCTTTGTAAGAGATGTTCCCGGTAGGCTGTAAGAGCACTGTGCAGAGCGAGTTGTTTCTTAGCTTCCCAAAGAGCTGGAAGCAAGATGCTTTGGGGCCCAACTCGCCCTTTGGAAAGAAGCCTGTACGTTGCGCCTTTCAGCTCTAGGGCCGTGTAGCACACCCAGAGCAGAAGTTCTACTTCAGCCAGATCAGGCCTGCAAAGAAACTGCGTTTCACAGGCATTTGTAAGAGATGTTCCCGGTAGGCTGTAAGAGCACTGTGAAGAGCGAGTTGTTTCTTAGCTTCCCAAAGAGCTGGAAGGAAGATGCTTTGGGGCTCAACTCGCCCTTTGGAAAGAAGCCTGCACGTTGTGCCTTTCAGCTCTAGGGCCATGTAGCACACCCAGAGCAGAAGTTCTACTTCAGCCAGATCAGGCCTGCAAAGAAACTGCGTTTCACAGGCCTTTGTAAGAGATGTTCCCGGTAGGCTGTAAGAGCACTGTGCAGAGCGAGTTGTTTCTTAGCTTCCCAAAGAGCTGGAAGCAAGATGCTTTTTGGCCCAACTCGCCCTTTGGAAAGATGCCTGGACGTTGTGCATTTCAGCTCTAGGGCCGTGTAGCACACCCAGAGCAGAAGTTCTACTT
This sequence comes from Equus caballus, assembly GCF_041296265.1. Classification (NCBI taxonomy): domain Eukaryota; kingdom Metazoa; phylum Chordata; class Mammalia; order Perissodactyla; family Equidae; genus Equus; species Equus caballus. The sequence continues at coordinate 48,667,822 of NC_091688.1, read as the reverse complement.
CAGCCAGATCACGCCTGCAAGGAAACTGCTTTTCACAGGCCTTTGTAAGTGATGTTCTGGTAGGCTGTAAGAGCACTGTGCAGAGCAAGTTGTTTCTTAGCTTCCCAAAGAGCTGGTAGCAAGATGCTTTGGGGCCCAACTCGCCCTTTGGAAAGAACCCTGCACGTTGTGCCTTCATCTCTAGGGCAGTGTAGCACACCCAGAGCAGAAGTTCTAGTTCAGCCAGATCAGGCCTGCAAAGAAACTCTGTTTCACAGGCCTTTGTAAGAGATGTTTCCGGTAGGCTGTAAGAGCACTGTGCAGAGCGAGTTGTTTCTTAGCTTCCCAAAGAGCTGGAAGCAAGATGCTTTGGGGCCCAACTCGCCGTTTGGAAAGAAGCCTGCACGTTGTGCCTTTCCGCTCTAGGGCACCGTAGCACACGCAGAGCAGAAGTTCTACTTCAGCCAGATCAGGCCTGCAAAGAAACTGCGTTTCACAGGCCTTTGTAAGAGATGTTCCCGGTAGGCATTAACAGCACTGTGCAGAGCGAATTGTTTCTTAGCTTCCCAAAGAGCTAGAAGCAAGATGATTTGGGGCCCAACTCGCCCTTTGGAAAGAAGCCTGCACGTTGTGCCTTTCAGCTCTAGGGCAATGTAGCACACCCAGAGCAGAAGTTCTACTTCAGCCAGATCAGGCCTGCAAAGAAACTGCTTTACACAGGCCTTTGTAAGAGATGTTCCCGGTAGGCTGTAAGAGCACTGTGCAGAGCGAGTTGTTTCTTAGCTTCCCAAAGAGCTGGAAGCAAGATGCTTTGGGGCCCAACTCGCCCTTTGGAAGGAAGCCTGCAGGTTGTGCCTTCAGCTCTAGGGCAATGTAGCACACCCAGAGCAGAAGTTTACTTCAGCCAGATCAGGCCTGCAAAGAAACTCTGTTTCACAGGCCTTTGTAAGAGATGTTTCCGGTAGGCTGTAAGAGCACTGTGCAGAGCGAGTTGTTTCTTAGCTTCCCAAAGAGCTGGAAGCAAGATGCTTTGGGGCCCAACTCGCCCTTTGGAAAGAAGCCTGCACGTTGTGCCATTCCGCTCTAGGGCACCGTAGCACACGCAGAGCAGAAGTTCTACTTCAGCCAGATATGGCCTGCAAACAAACTGCGTTTCACAGGCCTTTGTAAGAGATGTTCCCGGTAGGCTTTAAGAGCACTGAGCAGAGCGAGTTGTTTCTTAGCTTCCCAAAGAGCTGGAAGCAAGCTGCTTTGGGGCCCAACTCGCCCTTTGGAAAGAAGCCTGCACGTTGTGCCTTTCAGCTCTAGGGCAATGTAGCACACGCAGAGCAGAAGTTCTACTTCAGCCAGGTCAGGCCTGCAAAGAGACTGCGTTTCACAGGCCTTTGTAAGAGATGTTCCCGGTAGGCTGTAAGAGCACTGTGAAGAGCGAGTTCTTTCTTAGCTTCCCAAAGAGCTGTAAGCAAGATGCATTGGGGCCCAACTCGCCCTTTGGAAAGAAGCCTGCACGTTGTGCCTTTCCGCTCTTCGGCAATGTAGCACACACAGAGCCGAAGTTCTACTTCAGCCAGATCAGGCCTGCAAGGAAACTGCTTTTCACATGCCTTTGTCAGAGATCTTCCGGTAGGCTGTAAGAGCACTGTGCAGAGCGAGTTGTTTCTTAGCTTCCCAAAGAGCTGGAAGCAAGATGCATTGGGGCCCAACTCACCCTTTGGAAAGAAGCCTGCACGTTGTTCCTTTCCACTCTAGGGCAATGTAGCACACGCAGAGCAGAAGTTCTACTTCAGCCAGATCAGGCCTGCAAAGAAACTGCGTTTCACAGGCCTTTGTAAGAGATGTTCCCGGTAGGCTGTAAGAGCACTGTGCAGAGCGAGTTGTTTCTTAGCTTCCCAAAGAGCTGGAAGCAAGATGCTTTGGGGCCCAACTCGCCCTTTGGAAAGAAGCCTGCACATTGTGCCTTTCAGCTCTAGGGCAATGTAGCACACCCAGATCAGAAGTTCTACTTCAGCCAGATCAGGCCTGCAAAGAAACTCCGTTTCACAGGCCTTTGTAAGAGATGTTCCCCGTAGGCTGTAAGAGCACTGTGCAGAGCGAGTTGTTTCTTAGCTTCCCAAAGAGCTGGAAGCAAAATGCTTTGTTGCCCAACTCGCCCTTTGGTAAGAAGCCTGCACGTTGTGCCTTTCAGCTCTAGGGCAATGTAGCACACGCAGAGCAGAAGTTCTACTTCAGCCAGATCAGGCCTGCAAAGAAACTGCGTTTCACAGGCCTTTGTAAGAGATGTTCCCGGTAGGCTGTAAGAGCACTGTGCAGAGCGATTTGTTTCTTAGCTTCCCAAAGAGCTGGAAGCAAGATGATTTGGGGCCCAACTCGCCCTTTGGAAAGAGGCCTGCACGTTGTGCCTTTCAGATCTAGGGCAATGTAGCACGTGCAGAGCAGAAGTTCTACTTCAGCCAGATCAGGCCTCAAGGAAACTGCTTTTCACATGCCTTTGTGAGTGGTGTTCTGGTAGGCTGTAACAGCACTGTGCAGAGCGAGTTGTTTCTTAGCTTCCCAAAGAGCTGGTAGCAAGATGCTTTGGGGCCCAACTCGCCCTTTGGAAAGAACCCTGCACGTTGCGCCTTCATCTCCAGGGCAGTGTACCACACCCAGAGCAGAAGTTCTACTTCAGCCAGATCAGGCCTGCAAAGAAACTGCGTTTCACAGGCCTTTGTAAGAGATGTACCCGGTAGGCTGTAAGAGCACTTTGCAGAGCGAGTTGTTTCTTAGCTTCCCAAAGAGCTGGAAGCAAGATGCTTTGGGGCCCAACTCGCCCTTTGGAAAGAAGCCTGCACGTTGTGCCTTTCAGCTCTAGGGCAATGTAGCACACCCAGAGCAGAAGTTCTACTTCAGCCAGATCAGGCCTGCAAAGAAACTGCGTTTCACAGGCCTCTGTAAGAGATGTTCCCGGTAGGCTGTAGGAGCACTGTGCAGAGCGAGTAGTTTCTTAGCTTCCCAAAGACCTGGAAGGAAGATGCTTTGGGGCCCAACTCGCTCTTTGGAAAGAAGCCTGCACGTTGTGCCTTTCAGCTCTAGGGCAATGTAGCACACCCAGAGCAGAATTTCTACTTCAGCCAGATCAGGCCTGCAAGGAAACTGCTTTCCACAGGCCTTTGTAAGTGATGTTCTGGTAGGCTGTAAGAGCACTGTGCAGAGCGAGTTGTTTCTTAGCTTCCCAAAGAGCTGGTAGCAAGATGCTTTGGGGCCCAACTCGCCCTTTGGAAAGAACCCTGCACGTTGTGCCTTCATCTCTAGGGCAGTGTAGCACACCCAGAGCAGAATTTCTACTTCCGCCAGATCAGGCCTGCAAAGAAACTGCGTTTCACAGGCCTTTGTAAGAGATGTTCCCGGTAGGCTGTAAGAGCACTGTGCAGAGCGAGAGGTTTCTTAGCTTCCCAAAGAGCTGGAAGCAAGATGCTTTGGGGCCCAACTCGCCCTTTGGAAAGAAGCCTGCACGTTGTGCCTTTCAGCTCTAGGGCCGTGTAGCACACCCAGAGCAGAAGTTCTACTTCAGCCAGATCAGGCCTGCAAAGAAACTGCGTTTCACAGGCATTTGTAAGAGATGTTGACCGTAGGCTGTAAGAGCACTGTGCAGAGCGATTTGTTTCTTAGCTTCCCAAAGAGCTGGAAGCAAAATGCTTTGTTGCCCAACTCGCCCTTTGGTAAGAAGCCTGCACGTTGTGCCTTTCAGCTCTAGGGCAATGTAGCACACGCAGAGCAGAAGTTCTACTTCAGCCAGATCAGGCCTGCAAAGAAACTGCGTTTCACAGGCCTTTGTAAGAGATGTTCCCGGTAGGCTGTAAGAGCACTGTGCAGAGCGATTTGTTTCTTAGCTTCCCAAAGAGCTGGAAGCAAGATGCTTTGGGGCCCAACTCGCCCTTTGGAAAGAGGCCTGCACGTTGTGCCTTTCAGATCTAGGGCAATGTAGCACGTGCAGAGCAGAAGTTCTACTTCAGCCAGATCAGGCCTCAAGGAAACTGCTTTTCACATGCCTTTGTGAGTGGTGTTCTGGTAGGCTGTAAGAGCACTGTGCAGAGCGAGTTGTTTCTTAGCTTCCCAAAGAGCTGGTAGCAAGATGCTTTGGGGCCCAACTCGCCCTTTGGAAAGAACCCTGCACGTTGCGCCTTCATCTCCAGGGCAGTGTACCACACCCAGAGCAGAAGTTCTACTTCAGCCAGATCAGGCCTGCAAAGAAACTGCGTTTCACAGGCCTTTGTAAGAGATGTACCCGGTAGGCTGTAAGAGCACTTTGCAGAGCGAGTTGTTTCTTAGCTTCCCAAAGAGCTGGAAGCAAGATGCTTTGGGGCCCAACACGCCCTTTGGAAAGAAGCCTGCACGTTGTGCCTTTCAGCTCTAGGGCAATGTAGCACACCCAGAGCAGAAGTTCTACTTCAGCCAGATCAGGCCTGCAAAGAAACTGCGTTTCACAGGCCTCTGTAAGAGATGTTCCCGGTAGGCTGTAGGAGCACTGTGCAGAGCGAGTAGTTTCTTAGCTTCCCAAAGACCTGGAAGCAAGATGCTTTGGGGCCCAACTCGCTCTTTGGAAAGAAGCCTGCACGTTGTGCCTTTCAGCTCTAGGGCAATGTAGCACACCCAGAGCAGAATTTCTACTTCAGCCAGATCAGGCCTGCAAGGAAACTGCTTTCCACAGGCCTTTGTAAGTGATGTTCTGGTAGGCTGTAAGAGCACTGTGCAGAGCGAGTTGTTTCTTAGCTTCCCAAAGAGCTGGTAGCAAGATGCTTTGGGGCCCAACTCGCCCTTTGGAAAGAACCCTGCACGTTGTGCCTTCATCTCTAGGGCAGTGTAGCACACCCAGAGCAGAAGTTCTACTTCAGCCAGATCAGGCCTGCAAAGAAACTGCGTTTCACAGGCCTTTGTAAGAGATGTTCCCGGTAGGCTGTAAGAGCACTGTGCAGAGCGAGTTGTTTCTTAGCTTCCCAAAGAGCTGGTAGCAAGATGCTTTGGGGCCCAACTCGCCCTTTGGAAAGAAGCCTGCACGTTGTGCCTTTCCGCTCTAGGGCACCGTAGCACACGCAGAGCAGAAGTTCTACTTCAGCCAGATAAGGCCTGCAAAGAAACTGCGTTTCACAGGCATTTGTAAGAGATGTTCCCGGTAGGCTGTTAGAGCACTGTGCAGAGCGAGTTGTTTCGTAGCTTCCCAAAGAACTGGAAGCAAGATGCTTTGGAGCACAACTCGCCCTTTGGAAAAAAGCCTGCACGTTGTGCATTTCAGCTCTAGGTCAATGTAGCACACGCAGAGCAGAAGTTCTACTTCAGCGAGATCAGGCCTGCAAAGAAACTGCGTTTCACAGGCCTTTGTAAGAGATGTTCCCGGTAGGCTGTAAGAGCACTGTGCAGAGCGAGTTGTTTCTTAGCTTCCCAAAGAGCTGGAAGCAAGATGCTTTTTGGCCCAACTCGCCCTTTGGAAAGATGCCTGGACGTTGTGCATTTCAGCTCTAGGGCCGTGTAGCACACCCAGAGCAGAAGTTCTACTTCAGCCAGATCAGGCCTGCAAAGAAACTGCGTTTCACAGGCCTTTGTAAGAGATGTTCCCGGTAGGCTGTAAGAGCACTGTGAAGAGAGAGTTGTTTCTTAGCTTCCCAAAGAGCTGGAAGCAAGATGCTTTGGGGCCCAACTCGCCCTTTGGAAAGAAGCCTGCACGTTGTGCCTTTCAGCTCTAGGGCAATGTAGCACACCCAGAGCAGAAGTTGTACTTCAGCCAGATCAGGCCTGCAAAGAAACTGCGTTTCACAGGCCTCTGTAAGAGATGTTCCCGGTAGGCTGTAGGAGCACTGTGCAGAGCGAGTAGTTTCTTAGCTTCCCAAAGACCTGGAAGCAAGATGCTTTGGGGCCCAACTCGCTCTTTGGAAAGAAGCCTGCACGTTGTGCCTTTCAGCTCTAGGGCAATGTAGCACACCCAGAGCAGAATTTCTACTTCAGCCAGATCAGGCCTGCAAGGAAACTGCTTTCCACAGGCCTTTGTAAGTGATGTTCTGGTAGGCTGTAAGAGCACTGTGCAGAGCGAGTTGTTTCTTAGCTTCCCAAAGAGCTGGTAGCAAGATGCTTTGGGGCCCAACTCGCCCTTTGGAAAGAAGCCTGCAGGTTGTGCCTTCATCTCTAGGGCAGTGTAGCACACCCAGAGCAGAAGTTCTACTTTGCCAGATCAGGCCTGCAAAGAAACTGCGTTTCACAGGCCTTTGTAAGAGATGTTCCCGGTAGGCTGTAAGAGCACTGTGCAGAGCGAGAGGTTTCTTAGCTTCCCAAAGAGCTGGAAGCAAGATGCTTTGGGGCCCAACTCGCCCTTTGGAAAGAAGCCTGCACGTTGTGCCTTTCAGCTCTAGGGCCGTGTAGCACACCCAGAGCAGAAGTTCTACTTCAGCCAGATCACGCCTGCAAAGAAACTGCGTTTCACAGGGCTTTGTAAGAGATGTTCCCGGTAGGCTGTAAGAGCACTGTGCAGAGCGAGTTGTTTCTTAGCTTCCCAAAGAGCTGGAAGCAAGATGCTTTGGGGCCCAACTCGCCCTTTGGAAAGAAGCCTGTACGTTGCGCCTTTCAGCTCTAGGGCCGTGTAGCACACCCAGAGCAGAAGTTCTACTTCAGCCAGATCAGGCCTGCAAAGAAACTGCGTTTCACAGGCATTTGTAAGAGATGTTCCCGGTAGGCTGTAAGAGCACTGTGAAGAGCGAGTTGTTTCTTAGCTTCCCAAAGAGCTGGAAGGAAGATGCTTTGGGGCTCAACTCGCCCTTTGGAAAGAAGCCTGCACGTTGTGCCTTTCAGCTCTAGGGCCATGTAGCACACCCAGAGCAGAAGTTCTACTTCAGCCAGATCAGGCCTGCAAAGAAACTGCGTTTCACAGGCCTTTGTAAGAGATGTTCCCGGTAGGCTGTAAGAGCACTGTGCAGAGCGAGTTGTTTCTTAGCTTCCCAAAGAGCTGGAAGCAAGATGCTTTTTGGCCCAACTCGCCCTTTGGAAAGATGCCTGGACGTTGTGCATTTCAGCTCTAGGGCCGTGTAGCACACCCAGAGCAGAAGTTCTACTTCAGCCAGATCACGCCTGCAAGGAAACTGCTTTTCACAGGCCTTTGTAAGTGATGTTCTGGTAGGCTGTAAGAGCACTGTGCAGAGCAAGTTGTTTCTTAGCTTCCCAAAGAGCTGGTAGCAAGATGCTTTGGGGCCCAACTCGCCCTTTGGAAAGAACCCTGCACGTTGTGCCTTCATCTCTAGGGCAGTGTAGCACACCCAGAGCAGAAGTTCTAGTTCAGCCAGATCAGGCCTGCAAAGAAACTCTGTTTCACAGGCCTTTGTAAGAGATGTTTCCGGTAGGCTGTAAGAGCACTGTGCAGAGCGAGTTGTTTCTTAGCTTCCCAAAGAGCTGGAAGCAAGATGCTTTGGGGCCCAACTCGCCGTTTGGAAAGAAGCCTGCACGTTGTGCCTTTCCGCTCTAGGGCACCGTAGCACACGCAGAGCAGAAGTTCTACTTCAGCCAGATCAGGCCTGCAAAGAAACTGCGTTTCACAGGCCTTTGTAAGAGATGTTCCCGGTAGGCATTAACAGCACTGTGCAGAGCGAATTGTTTCTTAGCTTCCCAAAGAGCTAGAAGCAAGATGATTTGGGGCCCAACTCGCCCTTTGGAAAGAAGCCTGCACGTTGTGCCTTTCAGCTCTAGGGCAATGTAGCACACCCAGAGCAGAAGTTCTACTTCAGCCAGATCAGGCCTGCAAAGAAACTGCTTTACACAGGCCTTTGTAAGAGATGTTCCCGGTAGGCTGTAAGAGCACTGTGCAGAGCGAGTTGTTTCTTAGCTTCCCAAAGAGCTGGAAGCAAGATGCTTTGGGGCCCAACTCGCCCTTTGGAAGGAAGCCTGCAGGTTGTGCCTTCAGCTCTAGGGCAATGTAGCACACCCAGAGCAGAAGTTTACTTCAGCCAGATCAGGCCTGCAAAGAAACTCTGTTTCACAGGCCTTTGTAAGAGATGTTTCCGGTAGGCTGTAAGAGCACTGTGCAGAGCGAGTTGTTTCTTAGCTTCCCAAAGAGCTGGAAGCAAGATGCTTTGGGGCCCAACTCGCCCTTTGGAAAGAAGCCTGCACGTTGTGCCATTCCGCTCTAGGGCACCGTAGCACACGCAGAGCAGAAGTTCTACTTCAGCCAGATATGGCCTGCAAACAAACTGCGTTTCACAGGCCTTTGTAAGAGATGTTCCCGGTAGGCTTTAAGAGCACTGAGCAGAGCGAGTTGTTTCTTAGCTTCCCAAAGAGCTGGAAGCAAGCTGCTTTGGGGCCCAACTCGCCCTTTGGAAAGAAGCCTGCACGTTGTGCCTTTCAGCTCTAGGGCAATGTAGCACACGCAGAGCAGAAGTTCTACTTCAGCCAGGTCAGGCCTGCAAAGAGACTGCGTTTCACAGGCCTTTGTAAGAGATGTTCCCGGTAGGCTGTAAGAGCACTGTGAAGAGCGAGTTCTTTCTTAGCTTCCCAAAGAGCTGTAAGCAAGATGCATTGGGGCCCAACTCGCCCTTTGGAAAGAAGCCTGCACGTTGTGCCTTTCCGCTCTTCGGCAATGTAGCACACACAGAGCCGAAGTTCTACTTCAGCCAGATCAGGCCTGCAAGGAAACTGCTTTTCACATGCCTTTGTCAGAGATCTTCCGGTAGGCTGTAAGAGCACTGTGCAGAGCGAGTTGTTTCTTAGCTTCCCAAAGAGCTGGAAGCAAGATGCATTGGGGCCCAACTCACCCTTTGGAAAGAAGCCTGCACGTTGTTCCTTTCCACTCTAGGGCAATGTAGCACACGCAGAGCAGAAGTTCTACTTCAGCCAGATCAGGCCTGCAAAGAAACTGCGTTTCACAGGCCTTTGTAAGAGATGTTCCCGGTAGGCTGTAAGAGCACTGTGCAGAGCGAGTTGTTTCTTAGCTTCCCAAAGAGCTGGAAGCAAGATGCTTTGGGGCCCAACTCGCCCTTTGGAAAGAAGCCTGCACATTGTGCCTTTCAGCTCTAGGGCAATGTAGCACACCCAGATCAGAAGTTCTACTTCAGCCAGATCAGGCCTGCAAAGAAACTCCGTTTCACAGGCCTTTGTAAGAGATGTTCCCCGTAGGCTGTAAGAGCACTGTGCAGAGCGAGTTGTTTCTTAGCTTCCCAAAGAGCTGGAAGCAAAATGCTTTGTTGCCCAACTCGCCCTTTGGTAAGAAGCCTGCACGTTGTGCCTTTCAGCTCTAGGGCAATGTAGCACACGCAGAGCAGAAGTTCTACTTCAGCCAGATCAGGCCTGCAAAGAAACTGCGTTTCACAGGCCTTTGTAAGAGATGTTCCCGGTAGGCTGTAAGAGCACTGTGCAGAGCGATTTGTTTCTTAGCTTCCCAAAGAGCTGGAAGCAAGATGATTTGGGGCCCAACTCGCCCTTTGGAAAGAGGCCTGCACGTTGTGCCTTTCAGATCTAGGGCAATGTAGCACGTGCAGAGCAGAAGTTCTACTTCAGCCAGATCAGGCCTCAAGGAAACTGCTTTTCACATGCCTTTGTGAGTGGTGTTCTGGTAGGCTGTAACAGCACTGTGCAGAGCGAGTTGTTTCTTAGCTTCCCAAAGAGCTGGTAGCAAGATGCTTTGGGGCCCAACTCGCCCTTTGGAAAGAACCCTGCACGTTGCGCCTTCATCTCCAGGGCAGTGTACCACACCCAGAGCAGAAGTTCTACTTCAGCCAGATCAGGCCTGCAAAGAAACTGCGTTTCACAGGCCTTTGTAAGAGATGTACCCGGTAGGCTGTAAGAGCACTTTGCAGAGCGAGTTGTTTCTTAGCTTCCCAAAGAGCTGGAAGCAAGATGCTTTGGGGCCCAACTCGCCCTTTGGAAAGAAGCCTGCACGTTGTGCCTTTCAGCTCTAGGGCAATGTAGCACACCCAGAGCAGAAGTTCTACTTCAGCCAGATCAGGCCTGCAAAGAAACTGCGTTTCACAGGCCTCTGTAAGAGATGTTCCCGGTAGGCTGTAGGAGCACTGTGCAGAGCGAGTAGTTTCTTAGCTTCCCAAAGACCTGGAAGGAAGATGCTTTGGGGCCCAACTCGCTCTTTGGAAAGAAGCCTGCACGTTGTGCCTTTCAGCTCTAGGGCAATGTAGCACACCCAGAGCAGAATTTCTACTTCAGCCAGATCAGGCCTGCAAGGAAACTGCTTTCCACAGGCCTTTGTAAGTGATGTTCTGGTAGGCTGTAAGAGCACTGTGCAGAGCGAGTTGTTTCTTAGCTTCCCAAAGAGCTGGTAGCAAGATGCTTTGGGGCCCAACTCGCCCTTTGGAAAGAACCCTGCACGTTGTGCCTTCATCTCTAGGGCAGTGTAGCACACCCAGAGCAGAATTTCTACTTCCGCCAGATCAGGCCTGCAAAGAAACTGCGTTTCACAGGCCTTTGTAAGAGATGTTCCCGGTAGGCTGTAAGAGCACTGTGCAGAGCGAGAGGTTTCTTAGCTTCCCAAAGAGCTGGAAGCAAGATGCTTTGGGGCCCAACTCGCCCTTTGGAAAGAAGCCTGCACGTTGTGCCTTTCAGCTCTAGGGCCGTGTAGCACACCCAGAGCAGAAGTTCTACTTCAGCCAGATCAGGCCTGCAAAGAAACTGCGTTTCACAGGCATTTGTAAGAGATGTTGACCGTAGGCTGTAAGAGCACTGTGCAGAGCGAGTTGTTTCTTAGCTTCCCAAAGAGCTGGAAGCAAAATGCTTTGTTGCCCAACTCGCCCTTTGGTAAGAAGCCTGCACGTTGTGCCTTTCAGCTCTAGGGCAATGTAGCACACGCAGAGCAGAAGTTCTACTTCAGCCAGATCAGGCCTGCAAAGAAACTGCGTTTCACAGGCCTTTGTAAGAGATGTTCCCGGTAGGCTGTAAGAGCACTGTGCAGAGCGATTTGTTTCTTAGCTTCCCAAAGAGCTGGAAGCAAGATGCTTTGGGGCCCAACTCGCCCTTTGGAAAGAGGCCTGCACGTTGTGCCTTTCAGATCTAGGGCAATGTAGCACACCCACAGCAGAAGTTCTACTTCAGCCAGATCAGGCCTCAAGGAAACTGCTTTTCACATGCCTTTGTGAGTGGTGTTCTGGTAGGCTGTAAGAGCACTGTGCAGAGCGAGTTGTTTCTTAGCTTCCCAAAGAGCTGGTAGCAAGATGCTTTGGGGCCCAACTCGCCCTTTGGAAAGAACCCTGCACGTTGCGCCTTCATCTCCAGGGCAGTGTACCACACCCAGAGCAGAAGTTCTACTTCAGCCAGATCAGGCCTGCAAAGAAACTGCGTTTCACAGGCCTTTGTAAGAGATGTACCCGGTAGGCTGTAAGAGCACTTTGCAGAGCGAGTTGTTTCTTAGCTTCCCAAAGAGCTGGAAGCAAGATGCTTTGGGGCCCAACACGCCCTTTGGAAAGAAGCCTGCACGTTGTGCCTTTCAGCTCTAGGGCAATGTAGCACACCCAGAGCAGAAGTTCTACTTCAGCCAGATCAGGCCTGCAAAGAAACTGCGTTTCACAGGCCTCTGTAAGAGATGTTCCCGGTAGGCTGTAGGAGCACTGTGCAGAGCGAGTAGTTTCTTAGCTTCCCAAAGACCTGGAAGCAAGATGCTTTGGGGCCCAACTCGCTCTTTGGAAAGAAGCCTGCACGTTGTGCCTTTCAGCTCTAGGGCAATGTAGCACACCCAGAGCAGAATTTCTACTTCAGCCAGATCAGGCCTGCAAGGAAACTGCTTTCCACAGGCCTTTGTAAGTGATGTTCTGGTAGGCTGTAAGAGCACTGTGCAGAGCGAGTTGTTTCTTAGCTTCCCAAAGAGCTGGTAGCAAGATGCTTTGGGGCCCAACTCGCCCTTTGGAAAGAACCCTGCACGTTGTGCCTTCATCTCTAGGGCAGTGTAGCACACCCAGAGCAGAAGTTCTACTTCAGCCAGATCAGGCCTGCAAAGAAACTGCGTTTCACAGGCCTTTGTAAGAGATGTTCCCGGTAGGCTGTAAGAGCACTGTGCAGAGCGAGAGGTTTCTTAGCTTCCCAAAGAGCTGGAAGCAAGATGCTTTGGGGCCCAACTCGCCCTTTGGAAAGAAGCCTGCACGTTGTGCCTTTCAGCTCTAGGGCCGTGTAGCACACCCAGAGCAGAAGTTCTACTTCAGCCTGATCAGGCCTGCAAAGAAACTGCGTTTCACAGGCATTTGTAAGAGATCCTCCCGGTAGGCTGTTAGAGCACTGTGCAGAGCGAGTTGTTTCGTAGCTTCCCAAAGAACTGGAAGCAAGATGCTTTGGAGCACAACTCGCCCTTTGGAAAAAAGCCTGCACGTTGTGCATTTCAGCTCTAGGTCAATGTAGCACACGCAGAGCAGAAGTTCTACTTCAGCGAGATCAGGCCTGCAAAGAAACTGCGTTTCACAGGCCTTTGTAAGAGATGTTCCCGGTAGGCTGTAAGAGCACTGTGCAGAGCGAGTTGTTTCTTAGCTTCCCAAAGAGCTGGAAGCAAGATGCTTTTTGGCCCAACTCGCCCTTTGGAAAGATGCCTGGACGTTGTGCATTTCAGCTCTAGGGCCGTGTAGCACACCCAGAGCAGAAGTTCTACTTCAGCCAGATCAGGCCTGCAAAGAAACTGCGTTTCACAGGCCTTTGTAAGAGATGTTCCCGGTAGGCTGTAAGAGCACTGTGAAGAGAGAGTTGTTTCTTAGCTTCCCAAAGAGCTGGAAGCAAGATGCTTTCGGGCTCAACTCGCCCTTTGGAAAGAAGACTGCACGTTGTGCCTTTCATCTCTAGGGCCATGTAGCACACCCAGAGCAGAAGTTCTACTTCAGCCAGATCAGGCCTGCAAAGAAACTGCGTTTCACAGGCCTTTGTAAGAGATGTTCCCGGTAGGCTGTAAGAGCACTGTGCAGAGCGAGTTGTTTCTTAGCTTCCCAAAGAGCTGGTAGCAAGATGCTTTGGGGCCCAACTCGCCCTTTGGAAAGAAGCCTGCACGTTGTGCCTTTCCGCTCTAGGGCACCGTAGCACACGCAGAGCAGAAGTTCTACTTCAGCCAGATAAGGCCTGCAAAGAAACTGCGTTTCACAGGCATTTGTAAGAGATGTTCCCGGTAGGCTGTTAGAGCACTGTGCAGAGCGAGTTGTTTCGTAGCTTCCCAAAGAACTGGAAGCAAGATGCTTTGGAGCACAACTCGCCCTTTGGAAAAAAGCCTGCACGTTGTGCATTTCAGCTCTAGGTCAATGTAGCACACGCAGAGCAGAAGTTCTACTTCAGCGAGATCAGGCCTGCAAAGAAACTACGTTTCACAGGCCTTTGTAAGAGATGTTCCCGGTAGGCTGTAAGAGCACTGTGCAGAGCGAGTTGTTTCTTAGCTTCCCAAAGAGCTGGAAGCAAGATGCTTTTTGGCCCAACTCGCCCTTTGGAAAGATGCCTGGACGTTGTGCATTTCAGCTCTAGGGCCGTGTAGCACACCCAGAGCAGAAGTTCTACTTCAGCCAGATCAGGCCTGCAAAGAAACTGCGTTTCACAGGCCTTTGTAAGAGATGTTCCCGGTAGGCTGTAAGAGCACTGTGAAGAGAGAGTTGTTTCTTAGCTTCCCAAAGAGCTGGAAGCAAGATGCTTTGGGGCCCAACTCGCCCTTTGGAAAGAAGCCTGCACGTTGTGCCTTTCAGCTCTAGGGCAATGTAGCACACCCAGAGCAGAAGTTCTACTTCAGCCAGATCAGGCCTGCAAAGAAACTGCGTTTCACAGGCCTCTGTAAGAGATGTTCCCGGTAGGCTGTAGGAGCACTGTGCAGAGCGAGTAGTTTCTTAGCTTCCCAAAGACCTGGAAGCAAGATGCTTTGGGGCCCAACTCGCTCTTTGGAAAGAAGCCTGCACGTTGTGCCTTTCAGCTCTAGGGCAATGTAGCACACCCAGAGCAGAATTTCTACTTCAGCCAGATCAGGCCTGCAAGGAAACTGCTTTCCACAGGCCTTTGTAAGTGATGTTCTGGTAGGCTGTAAGAGCACTGTGCAGAGCGAGTTGTTTCTTAGCTTCCCAAAGAGCTGGTAGCAAGATGCTTTGGGGCCCAACTCGCCCTTTGGAAAGAAGCCTGCAGGTTGTGCCTTCATCTCTAGGGCAGTGTAGCACACCCAGAGCAGAAGTTCTACTTTGCCAGATCAGGCCTGCAAAGAAACTGCGTTTCACAGGCCTTTGTAAGAGATGTTCCCGGTAGGCTGTAAGAGCACTGTGCAGAGCGAGAGGTTTCTTAGCTTCCCAAAGAGCTGGAAGCAAGATGCTTTGGGGCCCAACTCGCCCTTTGGAAAGAAGCCTGCACGTTGTGCCTTTCAGCTCTAGGGCCGTGTAGCACACCCAGAGCAGAAGTTCTACTTCAGCCAGATCAGGCCTGCAAAGAAACTGCGTTTCACAGGCATTTGTAAGAGATCTTCCCGGTAGGCTGTTAGAGCACTGTGCAGAGCGAGTTGTTTCGTAGCTTGCCAAAGAACTGGAAGCAAGATGCTTTGCAGCCCAACTCTCCCTTTGGAAAAAAGCCTGCACGTTGTGCATTTCAGCTCTAGGTCAATGTAGCACACGCAGAGCAGAAGTTCTACTTCAGCGAGATCAGGCCTGCAAAGAAACTGCGTTTCACAGGCCTTTGTAAGTGATGTTCCCGGTAGGCTGTAAGAGCACTGTGCAGAGCGAGTTGTTTCTTAGCTTCCCAAAGAGCTGGAAGCAAGATGCTTTTTGGCCCAACTTGCCCTTTGGAAAGATGCCTGGACGTTGTGCATTTCAGCTCTAGGGCCGTGTAGCACACCCAGAGCAGAAGATCTACGTCAGCCAGATCAGGCCTGCAAAGAAACTGCGTTTCACAGGCCTTTGTAAGAGATGTTCCCGGTAGGCTGTAAGAGCACTGTGCAGAGCGAGAGGTTTCTTAGCTTCCCAAAGAGCTGGAAGCAAGATGCTTTGGGGCCCAAGTCGCCCTTTGGAAAGAAGCCTGCACGTTGTGCCTTTCAGCTCTAGGGCCGTGTAGCACACCCAGAGCAGAAGTTCTACTTCAGCCAGATCAGGCCTGCAAAGAAACTGCGTTTCACAGGCATTTGTAAGAGATCTTCCCGGTAGGCTGTTAGAGCACTGTGCAGAGCGAGTTGTTTCGTAGCTTGCCAGAGAACTGGAAGCAAGATGCTTTGGAGCCCAACTCTCCCTTTGGAAAAAAGCCTGCACGTTGTTCATTTCAGCTCTAGGTCAATGTAGCACACGCAGAGCAGAAGTTCTACTTCAGCGAGATCAGGCCTGCAAAGAAACTGCGTTTCACAGGCCTTTGTAAGTGATGTTCCCGGTAGGCTGTAAGAGCACTGTGCAGAGCGAGTTGTTTCTTAGCTTCCCAAAGAGCTGGAAGCAAGATGCTTTTTGGCCCAACTTGCCCTTTGGAAAGATGCCTGGACGTTGTGCATTTCAGCTCTAGGGCCGTGTAGCACACCCAGAGCAGAAGTTCTACTTAAGCCAGATCAGGCCTGCAAAGAAACTGCGTTTCACAGGCCTTTGTAAGAGATGTTCCCGGTAGGCTGTAAGAGCACTGTGCAGAGCGAGAGGTTTCTTAGCTTCCCAAAGAGCTGGAAGCAAGATGCTTTGGGGCCCAACTCGCCCTTTGGAAAGAAGCCTGCACGTTGTGCTCTTCAGCTCTAGGGCCGTGTAGCACACCCAGAGCAGAAGTTCTACTTCAGCCAGATCAGGCCTGCAAAGAAACTGCGTTTCACATGCATTTGTAAGAGATCTTCCCGGTAGGCTGTTAGAGCACTGTGCAGAGCGAGTTGTTTCGTAGCTTCCCAAAGAACTGGAAGCAAGATGCTTTGGAGCCCAACTCTCCCTTTGGAAAAAAGCCTGCACATTGTGCATTTCAGCTCTAGGTCAATGTAGCACACGCAGAGCAGAAGTTCTACTTCAGCGAGATCAGGCCTGCAAAGAAACTGCGTTTCACAGGCCTTTGTAAGAGATGTTCCCGGTAGGCTGTAAGAGCACTGTGCAGAGCGAGTTGTTTCTTAGCTTCCCAAAGAGCTGGAAGCAAGATGCTTTTTGGCCCAACTCGCCCTTTGGAAGGATGCCTGGACGTTGTGCATTTCAGCTCTAGGGCCGTGTAGCACACCCAGAGAAGAATTTCTACTTCAGCCAGATCAGGCCTGCAAAGAAACTGCGTTTCACAGGGCTTTGTAAGAGATGTTCCCGGTAGGCTGTAAGAGCACTGTGCAGAGCGAGTTGTTTCTTAGCTTCCCAAAGAGCTGGAAGCAAGATGCTTTGGGGCCCAACTCGCCCTTTGGAAAGAAGCCTGTACGTTGCGCCTTTCAGCTCTAGGGCCGTGTAGCACACCCAGAGCAGAAGTTCTACTTCAGCCAGATCAGGCCTGCAAAGAAACTGCGTTTCACAGGCATTTGTAAGAGATGTTCCCGGTAGGCTGTAAGAGCACTGTGAAGAGCGAGTTGTTTCTTAGCTTCCCAAAGAGCTGGAAGGAAGATGCTTTGGGGCTCAACTCGCCCTTTGGAAAGAAGCCTGCACGTTGTGCCTTTCAGCTCTAGGGCCATGTAGCACACCCAGAGCAGAAGTTCTACTTCAGCCAGATCAGGCCTGCAAAGAAACTGCGTTTCACAGGCCTTTGTAAGAGATGTTCCCGGTAGGCTGTAAGAGCACTGTGCAGAGCGAGTTGTTTCTTAGCTTCCCAAAGAGCTGGAAGCAAGATGCTTTTTGGCCCAACTCGCCCTTTGGAAAGATGCCTGGACGTTGTGCATTTCAGCTCTAGGGCCGTGTAGCACACCCAGAGCAGAAGTTCTACTTCAGCCAGATCACGCCTGCAAGGAAACTGCTTTTCACAGGCCTTTGTAAGTGATGTTCTGGTAGGCTGTAAGAGCACTGTGCAGAGCAAGTTGTTTCTTAGCTTCCCAAAGAGCTGGTAGCAAGATGCTTTGGGGCCCAACTCGCCCTTTGGAAAGAACCCTGCACGTTGTGCCTTCATCTCTAGGGCAGTGTAGCACACCCAGAGCAGAAGTTCTAGTTCAGCCAGATCAGGCCTGCAAAGAAACTGCGTTTCACAGGGCTTTGTAAGAGATGTTCCCGGTAGGCTGTAAGAGCACTGTGCAGAGCGAGTTGTTTCTTAGCTTCCCAAAGAGCTGGAAGCAAGATGCTTTGGGGTCCAACTCGCCCTTTGGAAAGAATCCTGCACGTTGTGCCTTTCCGCTCTACGGCAATGTAGCACACGCAGAACAGAAGTTCTACTTCAGCCATATCAGGCCTGTAAGGAAACTGCTTTTCACATGGTTTTGTAAGAGATGTTCCGGTAGGCTGTAAGAGCACTGTGCAGAGCGAGTTGTTTCTTAGCTTCCCAAAGAGCTGGAAGCAAGATGCTTTGGGGCCCAACTCGCCCTTGGAAAGAAGCTTGCACGTTGTGCCTTTCTGCCTTAGGGCAATGTAGCACACGCAGAGCAGAAGTTCTACTTCAGCCAGATCAGGCCTGCAAGGAAACTGCGTTTCACAGGCCATGTAAGAGATGTTCCCGGTAGGCTGTAAGAGCACTGTGCAGAGCGAGTTGTTTCTTAGCTTCCCAAAGAGCTGGAAGCAAGATGCTTTGGGGCCCAACTCGCCCTTTGGAAAGAAGCCCGCACGATGTGCCTTTCAACACTAGGGCAATTTAGCACACCCAGAGCAGAAGTTCTACTTCAGCCAGATCAGGCCTGCAAAGAAACTCTGTTTCACAGGCCTTTGTAAGAGATGTTCCCGGTAGGCTGTAAGAGCACTGTGAAGAGCGAGTTGTTTCTTAGCTTCCCAAAGAGCAGGAAGCAAGATGCTTTGGGGCCCAACTCGCCCTTTGGAAAGAAGCCTGCACGTTGTGCCTTTCAGCTCTAGGGCAATGTAGCACACCCAGAGCAGAAGTTCTACTTCAGCCAGATCAGGCCTGCAAAGAAACTGCGTTTCACAGGCCTTTGTAAGAGATGTTCCCAGTAGGCTGTAAGAGCACTGTGCAGAGCGAGTTGTTTCTTAGCTTCCCAAAGAGCTGGAAGCAAGATGCTTTGGGGACAAACTCGCCCTTTGGAAAGATGCCTGGACGTTGTGCATTTCAGCTCTAGGGCCGTGTAGCACACCCAGAGCAGTAGTTCTACTTCAGCCAGGTCAGGCCTGCAAAGAAACTGCGTTACACAGGCGTTTGTAAGAGATGTTCCCGGTAGGGTCTAAGAGCACTGTGCAGAGCGAGTTGTTTCTTAGCTTCCCAAAGAGCTGGAAGCAAGATGATTTGGGGCCCAACTCGCCCTTTGGAAAGAAGCCTGCACTTTGTGCCTTTCAGCTCTAGGGCAATGTAGCACACCCAGAGCAGAAGTTCTACTTCAGCCAGATCAGGCCTGCAAAGAAACTGCGTTTCACAGGGCTTTGTAAGAGATGTTCCCGGTAGGCTGTAAGAGCACTGTGCAGAGCGAGTTGTTTCTTAGCTTCCCAAAGAGCTGGAAGCAAGATGCTTTGGGGCCCAACTCGCCCTTTGGAAAGAAGCCTGCACGATGTGCCTTTCAGCTCCAGGGCATTGTAGCACACCCAGACCAGAAGTTCTACTTCAGCCAGATCAGGCCTGCAAAGAAACTCTGTTTCACAGGCCTTTGTAAGAGATGTTCCCGGTAGGCTGTAAGAGCACTGTGCAGAGCGAGTTGTTTCTTAGCTTCCCAAAGAGCTGGAAGCAAGATGCTTTGGGGCCCAACTCGCCCTTTGGAAAGAAGCCTGCACGTTGTGCCTTTCCGCTCTAGGGCACCGTAGCACACGCAGAGCAGAAGTTCTACTTCAGCCAGATAAGGCCTGCAAACAAACTGCGTTTCACAGGCCTTTGTAAGAGATGTTCCCGGTAGGCTTTAAGAGCACTGAGCAGAGCGAGTTGTTTCTTAGCTTCCCAAAGAGCAGGAAGCAAGATGCTTTGGGGCCCAACTCGCCCTTTGGAAGGAAGCCTGCACGTTGTGCCTTTCAGCTCTAGGGCAATGTAGCACACCCAGAGCAGAAGTTCTACTTCAGCCAGATCAGGCCTGCAAAGAAACTGCGTTTCACAGGCCTTTGTAAGAGATGTTCCCGGTAGGCTGTAAGAGCACTGTGCAGAGCGAGTTGTTTCTTAGCTTCCCAAAGAGCTGGAAGCAAGATGCTTTGGGGACAAACTCGCCCTTTGGAAAGATGCCTGGACGTTGTGCATTTCAGCTCTAGGGCCGTGTAGCACACCCAGAGCAGAAGTTCTCCTTCAGCCAGGTCAGGCCTGCAAAGAAACTGCGTTACACAGGCGTTTGTAAGAGATGTTCCCGGTAGGGTCTAAGAGCACTGTGCAGAGCGAGTTGTTTCTTAGCTTCCCAAAGAGCTGGAAGCAAGATGCTTTGGGGCCCAACTCGCCCTTTGGAAAGAAGCCTGCACTTTGTGCCTTTCAGCTCTAGGGCAATGTAGCACACCCAGAGCAGAAGTTCTACTTCAGCCAGATCAGGCCTGCAAAGAAACTGCGTTTCACAGGGCTTTGTAAGAGATGTTCCCGGTAGGCTGTAAGAGCACTGTGCAGAGCGAGTTGTTTCTTAGCTTCCCAAAGAGCTGGAAGCAAGATGCTTTGGGGCCCAACTCGCCCTTTGGAAAGAAGCCTGCACGATGTGCCTTTCAGCTCCAGGGCATTGTAGCACACCCAGACCAGAAGTTCTACTTCAGCCAGATCAGGCCTGCAAAGAAACTCTGTTTCACAGGCCTTTGTAAGAGATGTTCCCGGTAGGCTGTAAGAGCACTGTGCAGAGCGAGTTGTTTCTTAGCTTCCCAAAGAGCTGGAAGCAAGGTGCTTTGGGGCCCAACTCGCCCTTTGGAAAGAAGCCTGCACGTTGTGCCTTTCCGCTCTAGGGCACCGTAGCACACGCAGAGCAGAAGTTCTACTTCAGCCAGATAAGGCCTGCAAACAAACTGCGTTTCACAGGCCTTTGTAAGAGATGTTCCCGGTAGGCTTTAAGAGCACTGAGCAGAGCGAGTTGTTTCTTAGCTTCCCAAAGAGCTGGAAGCAGGATGCTTTGGGGCCCAACTCGCCCTTTGGAAAGAAGCCTGCACGTTGTGCCTTTCAGCTCTAGGGCAATGTAGCACACGCAGAGCAGAAGTTCTACTTCAGCCAGATCAGGCCTGCAAAGAAACTGCGTTTCACAGGCCTTTGTAAGAGATGTTCCCGGTAGGCTGTAAGAGCACTGTGCAGAGCGAGTTGTTTCTTAGCTTCCCAAAGAGCTGGAAGCAAGATGCTTTGGGGCCCAACTCGCCCTTTGGAATGAAGCCTGCACGTTGTGCCTTTCAGCTCTAGGGCAATGTAGCACATGCAGAGCAGAAGTTCTACTTCAGCCAGATCAGGCCTGCAAAGAGACTGCGTTTCACAGGCCTTTGTAAGAGATGTTCCCGGTAGGCTCTAAGAGCACTGTGCAAAGCGAGTTGTTTCTTAGCTTCCCAAAGAGCTGGTAGCAAGGTGCATTGGGGCCCAACTCGCCCTTTGGACAGAAGCCTGCACGTTGTGCCTTCATCTCTAGGGCAGTGTAGCACACCCAGTGCAGTAGTTCTACTTCAGCCAGATCAGGCCTGCAAAGAAACTGCGTTTCACAGGCCTTTGTAAGAGATGTTCCCGGTAGGCTGTAAGAGCACTGTGCAGAGCGAGTTGTTACTTAGCTTCCCAAAGAGCTGGAAGCAAGATGCTTTGGGGCCCAACTCGCCCTTTGGAAAGATGCCTGGACGTTGTGCATTTCAGTTCTAGGGCCGTGTAGCACACCCAGAGCAGAAGTTCTACTTCAGCCAGATCTGGCCTGCAAAGAGACTGCGTTTCACAGGCCTTTGTAAGAGATGTTCCCGGTAGGCTGTAAGAGCACTGTGCAGAGCGAGTTGTTTCTTAGCTTCCCAAAGAGCTGGAAGCAAGATGCTTTGGGGCCCAACTCGCCCTTTGGAAAGAAGCCTGCACGTTGTGCCTTTCCGCTCTAGGGCACCGTAGCACACGCAGAGCAGAAGTTCTACTTCAGCCAGATAAGGCCTGCAAACAAACTGCGTTTCACAGGCCTTTGTAAGAGATGTTCCCGGTAGGCATTAAGAGCACTGTGCAGAGCGAGTTGTTTCTTAGCTTCCCAAAGAGCTGGAAGCAAGATGCTTTGGGGCCCAACTCGCCCTTTGGAAAGAAGCCTGCACGTTGTTCCTTTCCGCTCTAGGGCACCGTAGCACACGCAGAGCAGAAGTTCTACTTCAGCCAGATAAGGCCTGCAAACAAACTGCGTTTCACAGGCCTTTGTAAGAGATGTTCCCGGTAGGCTTTAAGAGCACTGTGCAGAGCGAGTTGTTTCTTAGCTTCCCAAAGAGCTGGTAGCAAGATGCTTTGGGGCCCAACTCGCCCTTTGGAAAGAACCCTGCACGTTGTGCCTTCATCTCTAGGGCAGTGTAGCACACCCAGAGCAGAAGTTCTACTTCAGCCAGATCAGGCCTGCAAAGAAACTGCGTTTCACAGGCCTTTGTAAGAGATGTTCCCGGTAGGCTGTAAGAGCACTGTGCAGAGCGAGTTGTTTCTTAGCTTCCCAAAGAGCTGGAAGCAAGATGCTTTGGGGCCCAACTCGCCCTTTGGAAAGATGCCTGGACGTTGTGCATTTCAGCTCTAGGGCCGTGTAACACACCCAGAGCAGAAGTTCTACTTCAGCCAGATCAGGCCTGCAAAGAAACTGCGTTTCACAGGCGTTTGTAAGAGATGTTCCCGGTAGGCTGTAAGAGCACTGTGCAGAGCGAGTTGTTTCTTAGCTTCCCAAAGAGCTGGAAGCAAGATGCTTTGGGGCCCAACTCGCCCTTTGGAAAGAAGCCTGCACGTTCTGCCTTTCAGCTCTAGGACAATGTAGCACACGCAGAGCAGAAGTTCTACTTCAGCCAGATCAGGCCTGCAAAGAAACTGCGTTTCACAGGCCTTTGTAAGAGATGTTCCCGGTAGGCTGTAAGAGCACTGTGCAGAGCGATTTGTTTCTTAGCTTCCCAAAGAGCTGGAAGCAAGATGCTTTGGGGCCCAACTCGCCCTTTGGAAAGAGGCCTGCACGTTGTGCCTTTCAGATCTAGGGCAATGTAGCACGTGCAGAGCAGAAGTTCTACTTCAGCCAGATCAGGCCTCAAGGAAACTGCTTTTCACATGCCTTTGTGAGTGGTGTTCTGGTAGGCTGTAAGAGCACTGTGCAGAGCGAGTTGTTTCTTAGCTTCCCAAAGAGCTGGTAGCAAGATGCTTTGGGGCCCAACTCGCCCTTTGTAAAGAACCCTGCACGTTGCGCCTTCATCTCGAGGGCAGTGTACCACACCCAGAGCAGAAGTTCTACTTCAGCCAGATCAGGCCTGCAAAGAAACTGCGTTTCACAGGCCTTTGTAAGAGATGTTCCCGGTAGGCTGTAAGAGCACTGTGCAGAGCGAGAGGTTTCTTAGCTTCCCAAAGAGCTGGAAGCAAGATGCTTTGGGGCCCAACTCGCCCTTTGGAAAGAAGCCTGCACGTTGTGCCCTTCAGCTCTAGGGCCGTGTAGCACACCCAGAGCAGAAGTTCTACTTCAGCCAGATCAGGCCTGCAAAGAAACTGCGTTTCACATGCATTTGTAAGAGATCTTCCCGGTAGGCTGTTAGAGCACTGTGCAGAGTGAGTTGTTTCGTAGCTTCCCAAAGAGCTGGAAGCAAGATGCTTTTTGGCCCAACTCGCCCTTTGGAAAGATGCCTGGACGTTGTGCATTTCAGCTCTAGGGCCGTGTAGCACACCCAGAGCAGAAGTTCTACTTCAGCCAGATCACGCCTGCAAGGAAACTGCTTTTCACAGGCCTTTGTAAGTGATGTTCTGGTAGGCTGTAAGAGCACTGTGCAGAGCAAGTTGTTTCTTAGCTTCCCAAAGAGCTGGTAGCAAGATGCTTTGGGGCCCAACTCGCCCTTTGGAAAGAACCCTGCACGTTGTGCCTTCATATCTAGGGCAGTGTAGCACACCCAGAGCAAAAGTTCTAGTTCAGCCAGATCAGGCCTGCAAAGAAACTGCGTTTCACAGGGCTTTGTAAGAGATGTTCCCGGTAGGCTGTAAGAGCACTGTGCAGAGCGAGTTGTTTCTTAGCTTCCCAAAGAGCTGGAAGCAAGATGCTTTGGGGTCCAACTCGCCCTTTGGAAAGAATCCTGCACGTTGTGCCTTTCCGCTCTACGGCAATGTAGCACACGCAGAGCAGAAGTTCTACTTCAGCCATATCAGGCCTGTAAGGAAACTGCTTTTCACATGGTTTTGTAAGAGATGTTCCGGTAGGCTGTGAGAGCACTGTGCAGAGCGAGTTGTTTCTTAGCTTCCCAAAGAGCTGGAAGCAAGATGCTTTGGGGCCCAACTCGCCCTTGGAAAGAAGCCTGCACGTTGTTCCTTTCCGCTCTAGGGCACCGTAGCACACGCAGAGCAGAAGTTCTACTTCAGCCAGATAAGGCCTGCAAACAAACTGCGTTTCACAGGCCTTTGTAAGAGATGTTCCCGGTAGGCTTTAAGAGCACTGTGCAGAGCGAGTTGTTTCTTAGCTTCCCAAAGAGCTGGAAGCAAGATGCTTTGGGGCCCAACTCGCCCTTTGGAAAGAAGCCTGCACGTTGTGCCTTTCAGCTCTAGGGCAATTTAGCACACCCAGAGCAGAAGTTCTACTTCAGCCAGATCAGGCCTGCAAAGAAACTGCGTTTCTCAGGCCTCTGTAAGAGATGTTCCCGGTAGGCTGTAAGAGCACTGTGCAGAGCGAGTTGTTTCTTAGCTTCCCAAAGAGCTGGAAGCAAGATGCTTTGTTGCCCAACTCGCCCTTTGGAAAGAAGCCTGCACGTTGTGCCTTTCATCTCTAGGGCAAAGTAGCACACGCAGAGCAGAAGTTCTACTTCAGCCATATCAGGCCTGCAAAGAAACTGCATTTCACAGGCCTTTGTAAGACATGTTCCCGGTAGGCTGTAAGAGCACTGTGCAGAGCGAGTTGTTTCTTAGCTTCCCAAAGAGCTGGAAGCAAGATGCTTTGGGGCCCAACTCGCCCATTGGAAAGAAGCCTGCACGTTGTGCCTTTCAGCTCTAGGGCAATGTAGCACACCCAGAGCAGAAGTTCTACTTCAGCCAGATCAGGCCTGCATAGAAACTGCGTTTCACAGGCCTTTGTAAGAGATGTTCCCGGTAGGCTGTAAGAGCACTGTGCAGAGCGAGTTGTTTCTTAGCTTCCCAAAGAGCTGGAAGCAAGATGCTTTGTTGCCCAACTCGCCCTTTGGAAAGAAGCCTGCACGTTGTGCCTTTCAGCTCTAGGGCAATGTAGCACACCCAGAGCAGAAGTTCTACTTCAGCCAGATAAGGCCTGCAAAGAAACTGCGTTTCACAGGCCTTTGTTAGAGATGCTCCCGGTAGGCTGTAAGAGCACTGTGCAGAACGAGTTGTTTCTTAGCTTCCCAAAGAGCTGGAAGCAAGATGCTTTGGGGCCCAACTCGCCCTTTGGAAAGAGGCCTGCACGTTGTGCCTTTCAGCTCTAGGGCAATGTAGCACGTGCAGAGCAGAAGTTCTACTTCAGCCAGATCAGGCCTCAAGGAAACTGCTTTTCACATGCCTTTGTGAGTGGTGTTCTGGTAGGCTGTAAGAGCACTGTGCAGAGCGAGTTGTTTCTTAGCTTCCCAAAGAGCTGGAAGCAAGATGCTTTGGGGCCCAACTCGCCCTTTGGAAAGATGCTTGCACGTTGTGCCTTTCAGCTCTAGGGCAATGTAGCACACCCAGAGCAGAAGTTCTACTTCAGCCAGATCAGGCTTGCAAAGAAACTGCGTTTCACAGGGCTTTGTAAGCGATGTTCCCGGTAGGCTGTAAGAGCACTGTGTAGAGCGAGTTGTTTCTTAGCTTCCCAAAGAGCTGGAAGCAAGGTGCTTTGGGGCCCAACTCGCCCTTTGGAAAGAAGCCTGCACGTTGTGCCCTTCAGCTCTAGGGCCGTGTAGCACACCCAGAGCAGAAGTTCTACTTCAGCCAGATCAGGCCTGCAAAGAAACTGCGTTTCACATGCATTTGTAAGAGATCTTCCCGGTAGGCTGTTAGAGCACTGTGCAGAGTGAGTTGTTTCGTAGCTTCCCAAAGAGCTGGAAGCAAGATGCTTTATGGCCCAACTCGCCCTTTGGAAAGATGCCTGGACGTTGTGCATTTCAGCTCTAGGGCCGTGTAGCACACCCAGAGCAGAAGTTCTACTTCAGCCAGATCACGCCTGCAAGGAAACTGCTTTTCACAGGCCTTTGTAAGTGATGTTCTGGTAGGCTGTAAGAGCACTGTGCAGAGCAAGTTGTTTCTTAGCTTCCCAAAGAGCTGGTAGCAAGATGCTTTGGGGCCCAACTCGCCCTTTGGAAAGAACCCTGCACGTTGTGCCTTCATATCTAGGGCAGTGTAGCACACCCAGAGCAAAAGTTCTAGTTCAGCCAGATCAGGCCTGCAAAGAAACTGCGTTTCACAGGGCTTTGTAAGAGATGTTCCCGGTAGGCTGTAAGAGCACTGTGCAGAGCGAGTTGTTTCTTAGCTTCCCAAAGAGCTGGAAGCAAGATGCTTTGGGGTCCAACTCGCCCTTTGGAAAGAATCCTGCACGTTGTGCCTTTCCGCTCTACGGCAATGTAGCACACGCAGAGCAGAAGTTCTACTTCAGCCATATCAGGCCTGTAAGGAAACTGCTTTTCACATGGTTTTGTAAGAGATGTTCCGGTAGGCTGTGAGAGCACTGTGCAGAGCGAGTTGTTTCTTAGCTTCCCAAAGAGCTGGAAGCAAGATGCTTTGGGGCCCAACTCGCCCTTGGAAAGAAGCCTGCACGTTGTTCCTTTCCGCTCTAGGGCACCGTAGCACACGCAGAGCAGAAGTTCTACTTCAGCCAGATAAGGCCTGCAAACAAACTGCGTTTCACAGGCCTTTGTAAGAGATGTTCCCGGTAGGCTTTAAGAGCACTGTGCAGAGCGAGTTGTTTCTTAGCTTCCCAAAGAGCTGGAAGCAAGATGCTTTGGGGCCCAACTCGCCCTTTGGAAAGAAGCCTGCACGTTGTGCCTTTCAGCTCTAGGGCAATTTAGCACACCCAGAGCAGAAGTTCTACTTCAGCCAGATCAGGCCTGCAAAGAAACTGCGTTTCTCAGGCCTCTGTAAGAGATGTTCCCGGTAGGCTGTAAGAGCACTGTGCAGAGCGAGTTGTTTCTTAGCTTCCCAAAGAGCTGGAAGCAAGATGCTTTGTTGCCCAACTCGCCCTTTGGAAAGAAGCCTGCACGTTGTGCCTTTCATCTCTAGGGCAAAGTAGCACACGCAGAGCAGAAGTTCTACTTCAGCCATATCAGGC
Organism: Equus caballus; assembly: GCF_041296265.1. Classification (NCBI taxonomy): domain Eukaryota; kingdom Metazoa; phylum Chordata; class Mammalia; order Perissodactyla; family Equidae; genus Equus; species Equus caballus. The sequence continues at coordinate 48,641,565 of NC_091688.1, read as the reverse complement.
CTGCAAAGAAACTGCATTTCACAGGCCTTTGTAAGACATGTTCCCGGTAGGCTGTAAGAGCACTGTGCAGAGCGAGTTGTTTCTTAGCTTCCCAAAGAGCTGGAAGCAAGATGCTTTGGGGCCCAACTCGCCCATTGGAAAGAAGCCTGCACGTTGTGCCTTTCAGCTCTAGGGCAATGTAGCACACCCAGAGCAGAAGTTCTACTTCAGCCAGATCAGGCCTGCATAGAAACTGCGTTTCACAGGCCTTTGTAAGAGATGTTCCCGGTAGGCTGTAAGAGCACTGTGCAGAGCGAGTTGTTTCTTAGCTTCCCAAAGAGCTGGAAGCAAGATGCTTTGTTGCCCAACTCGCCCTTTGGAAAGAAGCCTGCACGTTGTGCCTTTCAGCTCTAGGGCAATGTAGCACACCCAGAGCAGAAGTTCTACTTCAGCCAGATAAGGCCTGCAAAGAAACTGCGTTTCACAGGCCTTTGTTAGAGATGCTCCCGGTAGGCTGTAAGAGCACTGTGCAGAGCGAGTTGTTTCTTAGCTTCCCAAAGAGCTGGAAGCAAGATGCTTTGGGGCCCAACTCGCCCTTTGGAAAGAGGCCTGCACGTTGTGCCTTTCAGCTCTAGGGCAATGTAGCACGTGCAGAGCAGAAGTTCTACTTCAGCCAGATCAGGCCTCAAGGAAACTGCTTTTCACATGCCTTTGTGAGTGGTGTTCTGGTAGGCTGTAAGAGCACTGTGCAGAGCGAGTTGTTTCTTAGCTTCCCAAAGAGCTGGAAGCAAGATGCTTTGGGGCCCAACTCGCCCTTTGGAAAGATGCTTGCACGTTGTGCCTTTCAGCTCTAGGGCAATGTAGCACACCCAGAGCAGAAGTTCTACTTCAGCCAGATCAGGCTTGCAAAGAAACTGCGTTTCACAGGGCTTTGTAAGCGATGTTCCCGGTAGGCTGTAAGAGCACTGTGTAGAGCGAGTTGTTTCTTAGCTTCCCAAAGAGCTGGAAGCAAGGTGCTTTGGGGCCCAACTCGCCCTTTGGAAAGAAGCCTGCACGTTGTGCCTTTCAGCTCTAGGGCAATGTAGCACACCCAGAGCAGAAGTTCTACTTCAGCCAGATCAGGCTTGCAAAGAAACTGCGTTTCACAGGGCTTTGTAAGAGATGTTCCCGGTAGGCTGTAAGAGCACTGTGCAGAGCGAGTTGTTTCTTAGCTTCCCAAAGAGCTGGAAGCAAGACGCTTTGGGGCCCAACTCGCCCTTTGGAAAGAAGCCTGCACGTTGTGCCTTTCCGCTCTAGGGCACCGTAGCACACGCAGAGCAGAAGTTCCACTTCAGCCAGATAAGGCCTGCAAACAAACTGCGTTTCACAGGCCTTTGTAAGAGATGTTCCCGGTAGGCTTTAAGAGCACTGAGCAGAGCGAGTTGTTTCTTAGCTTCCCAAAGAGCTGGAGGCAAGATGCTTTGGGGCCCAACTCGCCCTTTGGAAAGAAGCCTGCACGTTGTGCCTTTCAGCTTTAGGGCAATGTAGCACACGCAGAGCAGAAGTTCTACTTCAGCCAGATAAGGCCTGCAAAGAAACTGCGTTTCACAGGCCTTTGTAAGAGATGTTCCCGGTAGGCTGTAAGAGCACTGTGCAGAGCGAGTTGTTACTTAGATTCCCAAAGAGCTGGAAGCAAGATGCTTTTGGGCCCAACTCGCCCTTTGGAAAGATGCCTGGACGTTGTGCATTTCAGCTCTAGGGCCGTGTAGCACACCCAGAGCAGAAGTTCTACTTCAGCCAGATCTGGCCTGCAAAGAGACTGCGTTTCACAGGCCTTTGTAAGTGATATTCTGGTAGGCTGTAAGAGCACTGTGCAGAGCGAGTTGTTTCTTAGCTTCCCAAAGATCTGGAAGCAAGATGCATTGGGGCCCAACTCACCCTTTGGAAAGAAGCCTGCACGTTGTTCCTTTCCGCTCTAGGGCAATGTAGCACACGCAGAGCAGAAGTTCTACTTCAGCCAGTCAGGCCTGCAAGCAAACTGCGTTTCACAGGCATTTGTAAGAGATGTTCCCGGTAGGTTGTAAGAGCACAGTGTAGGGCGAGATGTTTCTTAGCGTCCCAAAGATCTGGAAGCAAGATGCTTTGGGGACAAACTCGCCCTTTGGAAAGATGCCTGGACGTTGTGCATTTCAGCTCTAGGGCCGTGTAGCACACCCAGAGCAGAAGTTCTACTTCAGCCAGGTCAGGCCTGCAAAGAAACTGCGTTTCACAGGCGTTTGTAAGAGATGTTCCCGGTAGGGTCTAAGAGCACTGTGTAGAGCGAGTTGTTTCTTAGCTTCCCAAAGAGCTGGAAGCAAGATGCTTTGGGGCCCAACACGCCCTTTGGAAAGAAGCCTGCACGATGTGCCTTTCAGCTCTAGGGCATTGTAGCACACCCAGACCAGAAGTTCTACTTCAGCCAGATCAGGCATGCAAAGGAACTCTGTTTCACAGGCCTTTGTAAGAGAAGTTCCCGGTAGGCTGTAAGAGCACTGTGCAGAGCGAGTTGTTTCTTAGCTTCCCAAAGAGCTGGAAGCAAGATGCTTTGGGGCCCAACTCGCCCTTTGGAAAGAAGCCTGCACGTTGTGCCTTTCCGCTCTAGGGCACCGTAGCACACGCAGAGCAGAAGTTCTACTTCAGCCAGATCAGGCCTGCAAAGAAACTGCGTTTCACAGGCCTTTGTAAGAGATGTTCCCGGTAGGCATTAAGAGCACTGTGCAGAGCGAATTGTTTCTTAGCTTCCCAAAGAGCTAGAAGCAAGATGATTTGGGGCCCAACTCGCCCTTTGGAAAGAAGCCTGCACGTTGTGCCTTTCAGCTCTAGGGCAATGTAGCACACCCAGAGCAGAAGTTCTACTTCAGCCAGATCAGGCCTGCAAAGAAACTGCTTTACACAGGCCTTTGTAAGAGATGTTCCCGGTAGGCTGTAAGAGCACTGTGCAGAGCGAGTTGTTTCTTAGCTTCCCAAAGAGCTGGAAGCAAGATGCTTTGGGGCCCAACTCGCCCTTTGGAAGGAAGCCTGCAGGTTGTGCCTTCAGCTCTAGGGCAATGTAGCACACCCAGAGCAGAAGTTTACTTCAGCCAGATCAGGCCTGCAAAGAAACTCTGTTTCACAGGCCTTTGTAAGAGATGTTTCCGGTAGGCTGTAAGAGCACTGTGCAGAGCGAGTTGTTTCTTAGCTTCCCAAAGAGCTGGAAGCAAGATGCTTTGGGGCCCAACTCGCCCTTTGGAAAGAAGCCTGCACGTTGTGCCATTCCGCTCTAGGGCACCGTAGCACACGCAGAGCAGAAGTTCTACTTCAGCCAGATATGGCCTGCAAACAAACTGCGTTTCACAGGCCTTTGTAAGAGATGTTTCCGGTAGGCTTTAAGAGCACTGAGCAGAGCGAGTTGTTTCTTAGCTTCCCAAAGAGCTGGAAGCAAGCTGCTTTGGGGCCCAACTCGCCCTTTGGAAAGAAGCCTGCACGTTGTGCCTTTCAGCTCTAGGGCAATGTAGCACACGCAGAGCAGAAGTTCTACTTCAGCCAGGTCAGACCTGCAAAGAGACTGCGTTTCACAGGCCTTTGTAAGAGATGTTCCCGGTAGGCTGTAAGAGCACTGTGAAGAGCGAGTTCTTTCTTAGCTTCCCAAAGAGCTGTAAGCAAGATGCATTGGGGCCCAACTCGCCCTTTGGAAAGAAGCCTGCACGTTGTGCCTTTCCGCTCTTCGGCAATGTAGCACACACAGAGCCGAAGTTCTACTTCAGCCAGATCAGGCCTGCAAGGAAACTGCTTTTCACATGCCTTTGTCAGAGATCTTCCGGTAGGCTGTAAGAGCACTGTGCAGAGCGAGTTGTTTCTTAGCTTCCCAAAGAGCTGGAAGCAAGATGCATTGGGGCCCAACTCACCCTTTGGAAAGAAGCCTGCACGTTGTTCCTTTCCACTCTAGGGCAATGTAGCACACGCAGAGCAGAAGTTCTACTTCAGCCAGATCAGGCCTGCAAAGAAACTGCGTTTCACAGGCCTTTGTAAGAGATGTTCCCGGTAGGCTGTAAGAGCACTGTGCAGAGCGAGTTGTTTCTTAGCTTCCCAAAGAGCTGGAAGCAAGATGCTTTGGGGCCCAACTCGCCCTTTGGAAAGAAGCCTGCACATTGTGCCTTTCAGCTCTAGGGCAATGTAGCACACCCAGATCAGAAGTTCTACTTCAGCCAGATCAGGCCTGCAAAGAAACTCCGTTTCACAGGCCTTTGTAAGAGATGTTCCCCGTAGGCTGTAAGAGCACTGTGCAGAGCGAGTTGTTTCTTAGCTTCCCAAAGAGCTGGAAGCAAAATGCTTTGTTGCCCAACTCGCCCTTTGGTAAGAAGCCTGCACGTTGTGCCTTTCAGCTCTAGGGCAATGTAGCACACGCAGAGCAGAAGTTCTACTTCAGCCAGATCAGGCCTGCAAAGAAACTGCGTTTCACAGGCCTTTGTAAGAGATGTTCCCGGTAGGCTGTAAGAGCACTGTGCAGAGCGATTTGTTTCTTAGCTTCCCAAAGAGCTGGAAGCAAGATGCTTTGGGGCCCAACTCGCCCTTTGGAAAGAGGCCTGCACGTTGTGCCTTTCAGATCTAGGGCAATGTAGCACGTGCAGAGCAGAAGTTCTACTTCAGCCAGATCAGGCCTCAAGGAAACTGCTTTTCACATGCCTTTGTGAGTGGTGTTCTGGTAGGCTGTAAGAGCACTGTGCAGAGCGAGTTGTTTCTTAGCTTCCCAAAGAGCTGGTAGCAAGATGCTTTGGGGCCCAACTCGCCCTTTGGAAAGAACCCTGCACGTTGCGCCTTCATCTCCAGGGCAGTGTACCACACCCAGAGCAGAAGTTCTACTTCAGCCAGATCAGGCCTGCAAAGAAACTGCGTTTCACAGGCCTTTGTAAGAGATGTACCCGGTAGGCTGTAAGAGCACTTTGCAGAGCGAGTTGTTTCTTAGCTTCCCAAAGAGCTGGAAGCAAGATGATTTGGGGCCCAACTCGCCCTTTGGAAAGAAGCCTGCACGTTGTGCCTTTCAGCTCTAGGGCAATGTAGCACACCCAGAGCAGAAGTTCTACTTCAGCCAGATCAGGCCTGCAAAGCAACTGCGTTTCACAGGCCTCTGTAAGAGATGTTCCCGGTAGGCTGTAGGAGCACTGTGCAGAGCGAGTAGTTTCTTAGCTTCCCAAAGACCTGGAAGGAAGATGCTTTGGGGCCCAACTCGCTCTTTGGAAAGAAGCCTGCACGTTGTGCCTTTCAGCTCTAGGGCAATGTAGCACACCCAGAGCAGAATTTCTACTTCAGCCAGATCAGGCCTGCAAGGAAACTGCTTTCCACAGGCCTTTGTAAGTGATGTTCTGGTAGGCTGTAAGAGCACTGTGCAGAGCGAGTTGTTTCTTAGCTTCCCAAAGAGCTGGTAGCAAGATGCTTTGGGGCCCAACTCGCCCTTTGGAAAGAACCCTGCACGTTGTGCCTTCATCTCTAGGGCAGTGTAGCACACCCAGAGCAGAATTTCTACTTCCGCCAGATCAGGCCTGCAAAGAAACTGCGTTTCACAGGCCTTTGTAAGAGATGTTCCCGGTAGGCTGTAAGAGCACTGTGCAGAGCGAGAGGTTTCTTAGCTTCCCAAAGAGCTGGAAGCAAGATGCTTTGGGGCCCAACTCGCCCTTTGGAAAGAAGCCTGCACGTTGTGCCTTTCAGCTCTAGGGCCGTGTAGCACACCCAGAGCAGAAGTTCTACTTCAGCCAGATCAGGCCTGCAAAGAAACTGCGTTTCACAGGCATTTGTAAGAGATGTTGACCGTAGGCTGTAAGAGCACTGTGCAGAGCGAGTTGTTTCTTAGCTTCCCAAAGAGCTGGAAGCAAGATGCTTTGGGGCCCAACTCGCCCTTTGGTAAGAAGCCTGCACGTTGTGCCTTTCAGCTCTAGGGCAATGTAGCACACGCAGAGCAGAAGTTCTACTTCAGCCAGATCAGGCCTGCAAAGAAACTGCGTTTCACAGGCCTTTGTAAGAGATGTTCCCGGTAGGCTGTAAGAGCACTGTGCAGAGCGATTTGTTTCTTAGCTTCCCAAAGAGCTGGAAGCAAGATGCTTTGGGGCCCAACTCGCCCTTTGGAAAGAGGCCTGCACGTTGTGCCTTTCAGATCTAGGGCAATGTAGCACGTGCAGAGCAGAAGTTCTACTTCAGCCAGATCAGGCCTCAAGGAAACTGCTTTTCACATGCCTTTGTGAGTGGTGTTCTGGTAGGCTGTAAGAGCACTGTGCAGAGCGAGTTGTTTCTTAGCTTCCCAAAGAGCTGGTAGCAAGATGCTTTGGGGCCCAACTCGCCCTTTGGAAAGAACCCTGCACGTTGCGCCTTCATCTCCAGGGCAGTGTACCACACCCAGAGCAGAAGTTCTACTTCAGCCAGATCAGGCCTGCAAAGAAACTGCGTTTCACAGGCCTTTGTAAGAGATGTACCCGGTAGGCTGTAAGAGCACTTTGCAGAGCGAGTTGTTTCTTAGCTTCCCAAAGAGCTGGAAGCAAGATGCTCTGGGGCCCAACACGCCCTTTGGAAAGAAGCCTGCACGTTGTGCCTTTCAGCTCTAGGGCAATGTAGCACACCCAGAGCAGAAGTTCTACTTCAGCCAGATCAGGCCTGCAAAGAAACTGCGTTTCACAGACCTCTGTAAGAGATGTTCCCGGTAGGCTGTAGGAGCACTGTGCAGAGCGAGTAGTTTCTTAGCTTCCCAAAGACCTGGAAGCAAGATGCTTTGGGGCCCAACTCGCTCTTTGGAAAGAAGCCTGCACGTTGTGCCTTTCAGCTCTAGGGCAATGTAGCACACCCAGAGCAGAATTTCTACTTCAGCCAGATCAGGCCTGCAAGGAAACTGCTTTCCACAGGCCTTTGTAAGTGATGTTCTGGTAGGCTGTAAGAGCACTGTGCAGAGCGAGTTGTTTCTTAGCTTCCCAAAGAGCTGGTAGCAAGATGCTTTGGGGCCCAACTCGCCCTTTGGAAAGAACCCTGCACGTTGTGCCTTCATCTCTAGGGCAGTGTAGCACACCCAGAGCAGAAGTTCTACTTCAGCCAGATCAGGCCTGCAAAGAAACTGCGTTTCACAGGCCTTTGTAAGAGATGTTCCCGGTAGGCTGTAAGAGCACTGTGCAGAGCGAGAGGTTTCTTAGCTTCCCAAAGAGCTGGAAGCAAGATGCTTTGGGGCCCAACTCGCCCTTTGGAAAGAAGCCTGCACGTTGTGCCTTTCAGCTCTAGGGCCGTGTAGCACACCCAGAGCAGAAGTTCTACTTCAGCCAGATCAGGCCTGCAAAGAAACTGCGTTTCACAGGCATTTGTAAGAGATCCTCCCGGTAGGCTGTTAGAGCACTGTGCAGAGCGAGTTGTTTCGTAGCTTGCCAAAGAACTGGAAGCAAGATGCTTTGGAGCACAACTCGCCCTTTGGAAAAAAGCCTGCACGTTGTGCATTTCAGCTCTAGGTCAATGTAGCACACGCAGAGCAGAAGTTCTACTTCAGCGAGATCAGGCCTGCAAAGAAACTGCGTTTCACAGGCCTTTGTAAGAGATGTTCCCGGTAGGCTGTAAGAGCACTGTGCAGAGCGAGTTGTTTCTTAGCTTCCCAAAGAGCTGGAAGCAAGATGCTTTTTGGCCCAACTCGCCCTTTGGAAAGATGCCTGGACGTTGTGCATTTCAGCTCTAGGGCCGTGTAGCACACCCAGAGCAGAAGTTCTACTTCAGCCAGATCAGGCCTGCAAAGAAACTGCGTTTCACAGGCCTTTGTAAGAGATGTTCCCGGTAGGCTGTAAGAGCACTGTGAAGAGAGAGTTGTTTCTTAGCTTCCCAAAGAGCTGGAAGCAAGATGCTTTCGGGCTCAACTCGCCCTTTGGAAAGAAGACTGCACGTTGTGCCTTTCATCTCTAGGGCCATGTAGCACACCCAGAGCAGAAGTTCTACTTCAGCCAGATCAGGCCTGCAAAGAAACTGCGTTTCACAGGCCTTTGTAAGAGATGTTCCCGGTAGGCTGTAAGAGCACTGTGCAGAGCGAGTTGTTTCTTAGCTTCCCAAAGAGCTGGTAGCAAGATGCTTTGGGGCCCAACTCGCCCTTTGGAAAGAAGCCTGCACGTTGTGCCTTTCCGCTCTAGGGCACCGTAGCACACGCAGAGCAGAAGTTCTACTTCAGCCAGATAAGGCCTGCAAAGAAACTGCGTTTCACAGGCATTTGTAAGAGATGTTCCCGGTAGGCTGTTAGAGCACTGTGCAGAGCGAGTTGTTTCGTAGCTTCCCAAAGAACTGGAAGCAAGATGCTTTGGAGCACAACTCGCCCTTTGGAAAAAAGCCTGCACGTTGTGCATTTCAGCTCTAGGTCAATGTAGCACACGCAGAGCAGAAGTTCTACTTCAGCGAGATCAGGCCTGCAAAGAAACTGCGTTTCACAGGCCTTTGTAAGAGATGTTCCCGGTAGGCTGTAAGAGCACTGTGCAGAGCGAGTTGTTTCTTAGCTTCCCAAAGAGCTGGAAGCAAGATGCTTTTTGGCCCAACTCGCCCTTTGGAAAGATGCCTGGACGTTGTGCATTTCAGCTCTAGGGCCGTGTAGCACACCCAGAGCAGAAGTTCTACTTCAGCCAGATCAGGCCTGCAAAGAAACTGCGTTTCACAGGCCTTTGTAAGAGATGTTCCCGGTAGGCTGTAAGAGCACTGTGAAGAGAGAGTTGTTTCTTAGCTTCCCAAAGAGCTGGAAGCAAGATGCTTTGGGGCCCAACTCGCCCTTTGGAAAGAAGCCTGCACGTTGTGCCTTTCAGCTCTAGGGCAATGTAGCACACCCAGAGCAGAAGTTCTACTTCAGCCAGATCAGGCCTGCAAAGAAACTGCGTTTCACAGGCCTCTGTAAGAGATGTTCCCGGTAGGCTGTAGGAGCACTGTGCAGAGCGAGTAGTTTCTTAGCTTCCCAAAGACCTGGAAGCAAGATGCTTTGGGGCCCAACTCGCTCTTTGGAAAGAAGCCTGCACGTTGTGCCTTTCAGCTCTAGGGCAATGTAGCACACGCAGAGCAGAAGTTCTACTTCAGCCAGATCAGGCCTGCAAGGAAACTGCTTTCCACAGGCCTTTGTAAGTGATGTTCTGGTAGGCTGTAAGAGCACTGTGCAGAGCGAGTTGTTTCTTAGCTTCCCAAAGAGCTGGTAGCAAGATGCTTTGGGGCCCAACTCGCCCTTTGGAAAGAAGCCTGCAGGTTGGGCCTTCATCTCTAGGGCAGTGTAGCACACCCAGAGCAGAAGTTCTACTTCAGCCAGATCAGGCCTGCAAAGAAACTGCGTTTCACAGGCCTTTGTAAGAGATGTTCCCGGTAGGCTGTAAGAGCACTGTGCAGAGCGAGAGGTTTCTTAGCTTCCCAAAGAGCTGGAAGCAAGATGCTTTGGGGCCCAACTCGCCCTTTGGAAAGAAGCCTGCACGTTGTGCCTTTCAGCTCTAGGGCCGTGTAGCACACCCAGAGCAGAAGTTCTACTTCAGCCAGATCAGGCCTGCAAAGAAACTGCGTTTCACAGGCATTTGTAAGAGATCTTCCCGGTAGGCTGTTAGAGCACTGTGCAGAGCGAGTTGTTTCGTAGCTTGCCAAAGAACTGGAAGCAAGATGCTTTGGAGCCCAACTCTCCCTTTGGAAAAAAGCCTGCACGTTGTGCATTTCAGCTCTAGGTCAATGTAGCACACGCAGAGCAGAAGTTCTACTTCAGCGAGATCAGGCCTGCAAAGAAACTGCGTTTCACAGGCCTTTGTAAGTGATGTTCCCGGTAGGCTGTAAGAGCACTGTGCAGAGCGAGTTGTTTCTTAGCTTCCCAAAGAGCTGGAAGCAAGATGCTTTTTGGCCCAACTTGCCCTTTGGAAAGATGCCTGGACGTTGTGCATTTCAGCTCTAGGGCCGTGTAGCACACCCAGAGCAGAAGATCTACGTCAGCCAGATCAGGCCTGCAAAGAAACTGCGTTTCACAGGCCTTTGTAAGAGATGTTCCCGGTAGGCTGTAAGAGCACTGTGCAGAGCGAGAGGTTTCTTAGCTTCCCAAAGAGCTGGAAGCAAGATGCTTTGGGGCCCAAGTCGCCCTTTGGAAAGAAGCCTGCACGTTGTGCCTTGCAGCTCTAGGGCCGTGTAGCACACCCAGAGCAGAAGTTCTACTTCAGCCAGATCAGGCCTGCAAAGAAACTGCGTTTCACAGGCATTTGTAAGAGATCTTCCCGGTAGGCTGTTAGAGCACTGTGCAGAGCGAGTTGTTTCGTAGCTTGCCAGAGAACTGGAAGCAAGATGCTTTGGAGCCCAACTCTCCCTTTGGAAAAAAGCCTGCACGTTGTTCATTTCAGCTCTAGGTCAATGTAGCACACGCAGAGCAGAAGTTCTACTTCAGCGAGATCAGGCCTGCAAAGAAACTGCGTTTCACAGGCCTTTGTAAGTGATGTTCCCGGTAGGCTGTAAGAGCACTGTGCAGAGCGAGTTGTTTCTTAGCTTCCCAAAGAGCTGGAAGCAAGATGCTTTTTGGCCCAACTTGCCCTTTGGAAAGATGCCTGGACGTTGTGCATTTCAGCTCTAGGGCCGTGTAGCACACCCAGAGCAGAAGTTCTACTTCAGCCAGATCAGGCCTGCAAAGAAACTGCGTTTCACAGGCCTTTGTAAGAGATGTTCCCGGTAGGCTGTAAGAGCACTGTGCAGAGCGAGAGGTTTCTTAGCTTCCCAAAGAGCTGGAAGCAAGATGCTTTGGGGCCCAACTCGCCCTTTGGAAAGAAGCCTGCACGTTGTGCTCTTCAGCTCTAGGGCCGTGTAGCACACCCAGAGCAGAAGTTCTACTTCAGCCAGATCAGGCCTGCAAAGAAACTGCGTTTCACATGCATTTGTAAGAGATCTTCCCGGTAGGCTGTTAGAGCACTGTGCAGAGCGAGTTGTTTCGTAGCTTCCCAAAGAACTGGAAGCAAGATGCTTTGGAGCCCAACTCTCCCTTTGGAAAAAAGCCTGCACATTGTGCATTTCAGCTCTAGGTCAATGTAGCACACGCAGAGCAGAAGTTCTACTTCAGCGAGATCAGGCCTGCAAAGAAACTGCGTTTCACAGGCCTTTGTAAGAGATGTTCCCGGTAGGCTGTAAGAGCACTGTGCAGAGCGAGTTGTTTCTTAGCTTCCCAAAGAGCTGGAAGCAAGATGCTTTTTGGCCCAACTCGCCCTTTGGAAGGATGCCTGGACGTTGTGCATTTCAGCTCTAGGGCCGTGTAGCACACCCAGAGCAGAATTTCTACTTCAGCCAGATCAGGCCTGCAAAGAAACAGCGTTTCACAGGGCTTTGTAAGAGATGTTCCCGGTAGGCTGTAAGAGCACTGTGCAGAGCGAGTTGTTTCTTAGCTTCCCAAAGAGCTGGAAGCAAGATGCTTTGGGGCCCAACTCGCCCTTTGGAAAGAAGCCTGTACGTTGCGCCTTTCAGCTCTAGGGCCGTGTAGCACACCCAGAGCAGAAGTTCTACTTCAGCCAGATCAGGCCTGCAAAGAAACTGCGTTTCACAGGCATTTGTAAGAGATGTTCCCGGTAGGCTGTAAGAGCACTGTGAAGAGCGAGTTGTTTCTTAGCTTCCCAAAGAGCTGGAAGGAAGATGCTTTGGGGCTCAACTCGCCCTTTGGAAAGAAGCCTGCACGTTGTGCCTTTCAGCTCTAGGGCCATGTAGCACACCCAGAGCAGAAGTTCTACTTCAGCCAGATCAGGCCTGCAAAGAAACTGCGTTTCACAGGCCTTTGTAAGAGATGTTCCCGGTAGGCTGTAAGAGCACTGTGCAGAGCGAGTTGTTTCTTAGCTTCCCAAAGAGCTGGAAGCAAGATGCTTTTTGGCCCAACTCGCCCTTTGGAAAGATGCCTGGACGTTGTGCATTTCAGCTCTAGGGCCGTGTAGCACACCCAGAGCAGAAGTTCTACTTCAGCCAGATCACGCCTGCAAGGAAACTGCTTTTCACAGGCCTTTGTAAGTGATGTTCTGGTAGGCTGTAAGAGCACTGTGCAGAGCAAGTTGTTTCTTAGCTTCCCAAAGAGCTGGTAGCAAGATGCTTTGGGGCCCAACTCGCCCTTTGGAAAGAACCCTGCACGTTGTGCCTTCATCTCTAGGGCAGTGTAGCACACCCAGAGCAGAAGTTCTAGTTCAGCCAGATCAGGCCTGCAAAGAAACTGCGTTTCACAGGGCTTTGTAAGAGATGTTCCCGGTAGGCTGTAAGAGCACTGTGCAGAGCGAGTTGTTTCTTAGCTTCCCAAAGAGCTGGAAGCAAGATGCTTTGGGGTCCAACTCGCCCTTTGGAAAGAATCCTGCACGTTGTGCCTTTCCGCTCTACGGCAATGTAGCACACGCAGAACAGAAGTTCTACTTCAGCCATATCAGACCTGTAAGGAAACTGCTTTTCACATGGTTTTGTAAGAGATGTTCCGGTAGGCTGTAAGAGCACTGTGCAGAGCGAGTTGTTTCTTAGCTTCCCAAAGAGCTGGAAGCAAGATGCTTTGGGGCCCAACTCGCCCTTGGAAAGAAGCTTGCACGTTGTGCCTTTCTGCCTTAGGGCAATGTAGCACACGCAGAGCAGAAGTTCTACTTCAGCCAGATCAGGCCTGCAAGGAAACTTCTTTTCACAAGCCTTTGTAAGTGATGTTCCGGTAGGCTGTAAGAGCACTGTGCAGAGCGAGTTGTTTCTTAGCTTCCCAAAGAGCTGCAAGCAAGATGCTTTGGGGCCCAACTCGACCTTTGGAAAGAAGACTGCACGTTGTGCCTTTCAGCTCTAGGGCAGTGTAGCACACGCAGAGCAGAATTTCTACTTCAGCCAGATCAGGCCTGCAAAGAAACTGCGTTTCACAGGCATTTGTAAGAGATGTTCCCGGTAGGCTGTAAGAGCACTGTGCCGAGCGAGTTGTTTCTTAGCTTCCCAAAGAGCTGGTAGCAAGATGCTTTGGGGCCGAACTCGCCCTTTGGAAAGAACCCTGCACGTTGTGCCTTCATCTCTAGGGCAGTGTATCACACCCAGAGCAGAAGTTCTACTTCAACCAGATCAGGCCTGCAAAGAAACTGCGTTACACAGGCCTTTGTAAGAGATGTTCCCGGTAGGCTGTAAGAGCACTGTGCAGAGCGAGTTGTTTCTTAGCTTCCCAAAGAGCTGGAAGCAAGATGATTTGGGGCCCAACTCGCCCTTTGGAAAGAAGCCTGCACTTTGTGCCTTTCAGCTCTAGGGCAATGTAGCACACCCAGAGCAGAAGTTCTACTTCAGCCAGATCAGGCCTGCAAAGAAACTGCGTTTCACAGGCCTTTGTAAGAGATGTTCCCGGTAGGCTGTAAGAGCACTGTGCAGAGCGAGTTGTTTCTTAGCTTCCCAAAGAGCTGGAAGCAAGATGCTTTGGGGCCCAACTCGCCCTTTGGAAAGAAGCCCGCACGATGTGCCTTTCAACTCTAGGGCAATTTAGCACACCCAGAGCAGAAGTTCTACTTCAGCCAGATCAGGCCTGCAAAGAAACTCTGTTTCACAGGCCTTTGTAAGAGATGTTCCCGGTAGGCTGTAAGAGCACTGTGCAGAGCGAGTTGTTTCTTAGCTTCCCAAAGAGCTGGAAGCAAGATGCTTTGGGGCCCAACTCGCCCTTTGGAAAGAAGCCTGCACGTTGTGCCATTCAGCTCTAGGGCAATGTAGCACACGCAGAGCAGAAGTTCTACTTCAGCCAGATCAGGCTTGCAAAGAAACTGCGTTTCACAGGCCTTTGTAAGAGATGTTCCCGGTAGGCTGTAAGAGCACTGTGCAGAGCTAGTTGTTTCTTAGCTTCCCAAAGAGCTGGAAGCAAGATGCTTTGGGGCCCAACTCGCCCTTTGGAAAGAAGCCTACTCGTTGTGCCTTTCAGCTCTAGGGCAATGTAGCACACGCAGAGCAGAAGTTATACTTCAGCCAGATCAGGCCTGCAAAGAAACTGCGTTTCACAGGCCTTTGTAAGAGATGTACCCGGTAGGCTGTAAGAGCACTGTGCAGAGCGAGTTGTTTCTTAGCTTCCCAATGATCTGGAAGCAAGATGCTTTGGGGCCCAACTCGCCCTTTGGAAAGAAGCCTGCACGTTGTGCCTTTCAGCTCTAGGGCAATGTAGCACACCCAGAGCAGAAGTTCTACTTCAGCCAGATCAGGCCTGCAAAGAAACTGCGTTTCACAGGCCACTGTAAGAGATGTTCCCGGTAGGCTGTAGGAGCATTGTGCAGAGCGAGTTGTTTCTTAGCTTCCCAAAGACGTGGAAGCAAGATGCTTTGGGGCCCAACTCGCTCTTTGGAAAGAAGCCTGCACGTTGTGCCTTTCAGCTCTAGGGCAATGTAGCACACCCAGAGCAGAATTTCTACTTCAGCCAGATCAGGCCTGCAAGGAAAATGCTTTCCACAGGCCTTTGTAAGTGATGTTCTGGTAGGCTGTAAGAGCACTGTGCAGAGCGAGTTGTTTCTTAGCATCCCAAAGAGCTGGTAGCAAGATGCTTTGGAGCCCAAATCGCCCTTTGGAAAGAACCCTGCACGTTGTGCCTTCATCTCTAGGGCAGTGTAGCACACGCAGAGCAGAAGTTCTACTTCAGCCAGATCAGGCCTGCAAAGAAACTGCGTTTCACAGGCCTTTGTAAGAGATGTTCCTGGTAGGCTGTAAGAGCACTGTGCAGAGCGAGAGGTTTCTTAGCTTCCCAAAGAGCTGGAAGCAAGATGCTTTGGGGCCCAAGTCGCCCTTTGGAAAGAAGCCTGCACGTTGTTCCTTTCCGCTCTAGGGCACCGTAGCACACGCAGAGCAGAAGTTCTACTTCAGCCAGATAAGGCCTGCAAACAAACTGCGTTTCACAGGCCTTTGTAAGAGATGTTCCCGGTAGGCTTTAAGAGCACTGTGCAGAGCGAGTTGTTTCTTAGCTTCCCAAAGAGCTGGAAGCAAGATGATTTGGGGCCCAACTCGCCCATTGGAAAGAAGCCTGCACGTTGTGCCTTTCAGCTCTAGGGCAATGTAGCACGTGCAGAGCAGAAGTTCTACTTCATCCAGATCAGGCCTCAAGGAAACTGCTTTTCACATGCCTTTGTGAGTGGTGTTCTGGTAGGCTGTAAGAGCACTGTGCAGAGCGAGTTGTTTCTTAGCTTCCCAAAGAGCTGGTAGCAAGATGCTTTGGGGCCCAACTCGCCCTTTGGAAAGAACCCTGCACGTTGTGCCTTCATCTCTAGGGCAGTGTACCACACCCAGAGCAGAAGTTCTACTTCAGCCAGATCAGGCCTGCAAAGAAACTGCATTTCACAGGCCTTTGTAAGAGATGTACCCGGTAGGCTGTAAGAGCACTGTGCAGAGCGAGTTGTTTCTTAGCTTCCCAAAGAGCTGGAAGCAAGATGCTTTGGGGCCCAACTCGCCCTTTGGAAAGATGCTTGCACGTTGTGCCTTTCAGCTCTAGGGCAATGTAGCACACCCAGAGCAGAAGTTCTACTTCAGCCAGATCAGGCTTGCAAAGAAACTGCGTTTCACAGGGCTTTGTAAGCGATGTTCCCGGTAGGCTGTAAGAGCACTGTGTAGAGCGAGTTGTTTCTTAGCTTCCCAAAGAGCTGGAAGCAAGGTGCTTTGGGGCCCAACTCGCCCTTTGGAAAGAAGCCTGCACGTTGTGCCTTTCCGCTCTAGGGCACCGTAGCACACGCAGAGCAGAAGTTCCACTTCAGCCAGATAAGGCCTGCAAACAAACTGCGTTTCACAGGCCTTTGTAAGAGATGTTCCCGGTAGGCTTTAAGAGCACTGAGCAGAGCGAGTTGTTTCTTAGCTTCCCAAAGAGCTGGAAGCAGGATGCTTCGGGGCCCAACTCGCCCTTTGGAAAGAAGCCTGCAGGTTGTGCCTTTCAGCTTTAGGGCAATGTAGCACACGCAGAGCAGAATTCTACTTCAGCCAGATAAGGCCTGCAAAGAAACTGCGTTTCACAGGCCTTTGTAAGAGATGTTCCCGGTATGCTGTAAGAGCACTGTGCAGACCGAGTTGTTTCTTAGCTTCCCAAAGAGCTGGAAGCAAGATGCTTTGGGGCCCAACTCGCCCTTTGGAATGAAGCCTGCACGTTGTGCCTTTCAGCTCTAGGGCAATGTAGCACATGCAGAGCAGAAGTTCTACTTCAGCCAGATCAGGCCTACAAAGAGACTGTGTTTCACAGGCCTTTGTAAGAGATGTTCCCGGTAGGCTGTAAGAGCACTGTGCAGAGCGAGTTGTTTCTTAGCTTCCCAAAGAGCTGGAAGCAAGATGCTTTGGGGCCCAACTCGCCCTTTGGAAAGAAGCCTGCACGTTGTGCCTTTCAGCTCTAGGGCAATGTAGCACACCCAGAGCAGAAGTTCTACTTCAGCCAGATCAGGCTTGCAAAGAAACTGCGTTTCACAGGGCTTTGTAAGAGATGTTCCCGGTGGGCTGTAAGAGCACTGTGCTGAGCGAGTTGTTTCTTAGCTTCCCAAAGAGCTGGAAGCAAGATGCTTTGTTGCCCAACTCGCCCTTTGGAAAGAAGCCTGCACGTTGTGCCTTTCAGCTCTAGGGCAATGTAGCACACGCAGAGCCGAAGTTCTACTTCAGCCAGATCAGGCCTGCAAAGAAACTGCGTTTCACAGGCCTTTGTAAGAGATGTTTCCGGTAGGCTGTAAGAGCACTGTGCAGAGCGAGTTGTTTCTTAGCTTCCCAAAGAGCTGGAAGCAAGATGCTTTGGGGCCCAACTCGCCCTTTGGAAAGAAGCCTGCACTTTGTGCCTTTCAGCTCTAGGGCAATGTAGCACACCCAGAGCAGAAGTTCTACTTCAGCCAGATCAGGCCTGCAAAGAAACTGCGTTTCACAGGGCTTTGTAAGAGATGTTCCCGGTAGGCTGTAAGAGCACTGTGCAGAGCGAGTTGTTTCTTAGCTTCCCAAAGAGCTGGAAGCAAGATGCTTTGGGGCCCAACTCGCCCTTTGGAAAGAAGCCCGCACGATGTGCCTTTCAACACTAGGGCAATTTAGCACACCCAGAGCAGAAGTTCTACTTCAGCCAGATCAGGCCTGCAAAGAAACTCTGTTTCACAGGCCTTTGTAAGAGATGTTCCCGGTAGGCTGTAAGAGCACTGTGAAGAGCGAGTTGTTTCTTAGCTTCCCAAAGAGCAGGAAGCAAGATGCTTTGGGGCCCAACTCGCCCTTTGGAAAGAAGCCTGCACGTTGTGCCTTTCAGCTCTAGGGCAATGTAGCACACCCAGAGCAGAAGTTCTACTTCAGCCAGATCAGGCCTGCAAAGAAACTGCGTTTCACAGGCCTTTGTAAGAGATGTTCCCGGTAGGCTGTAAGAGCACTGTGCAGAGCGAGTTGTTTCTTAGCTTCCCAAAGAGCTGGAAGCAAGATGCTTTGGGGACAAACTCGCCCTTTGGAAAGATGCCTGGACGTTGTGCATTTCAGCTCTAGGGCCGTGTAGCACACCCAGAGCAGAAGTTCTACTTCAGCCAGGTCAGGCCTGCAAAGAAACTGCGTTACACAGGCGTTTGTAAGAGATGTTCCCGGTAGGGTCTAAGAGCACTGTGCAGAGCGAGTTGTTTCTTAGCTTCCCAAAGAGCTGGAAGCAAGATGATTTGGGGCCCAACTCGCCCTTTGGAAAGAAGCCTGCACTTTGTGCCTTTCAGCTCTAGGGCAATGTAGCACACCCAGAGCAGAAGTTCTACTTCAGCCAGATCAGGCCTGCAAAGAAACTGCGTTTCACAGGGCTTTGTAAGAGATGTTCCCGGTAGGCTGTAAGAGCACTGTGCAGAGCGAGTTGTTTCTTAGCTTCCCAAAGAGCTGGAAGCAAGATGCTTTGGGGCCCAACTCGCCCTTTGGAAAGAAGCCTGCACGATGTGCCTTTCAGCTCCAGGGCATTGTAGCACACCCAGACCAGAAGTTCTACTTCAGCCAGATCAGGCCTGCAAAGAAACTCTGTTTCACAGGCCTTTGTAAGAGATTTTCCCGGTAGGCTGTAAGAGCACTGTGCAGAGCGAGTTGTTTCTTAGCTTCCCAAAGAGCTGGAAGCAAGATGCTTTGGGGCCCAACTCGCCCTTTGGAAAGAAGCCTGCACGTTGTGCCTTTCCGCTCTAGGGCACCGTAGCACACGCAGAGCAGAAGTTCTACTTCAGCCAGATAAGGCCTGCAAACAAACTGCGTTTCACAGGCCTTTGTAAGAGATGTTCCCGGTAGGCTTTAAGAGCACTGAGCAGAGCGAGTTGTTTCTTAGCTTCCCAAAGAGCTGGAAGCAGGATGCTTTGGGGCCCAACTCGCCCTTTGGAAAGAAGCCTGCACTTTGTGCCTTTCAGCTCTAGGGCAATGTAGCACACCCAGAGCAGAAGTTCTACTTCAGCCAGATCAGGCCTGCAAAGAAACTGCGTTTCACAGGCCTTTGTAAGAGATGTTCCCGGTAGGCTGTAAGAGCACTGTGCAGAGCGAGTTGTTTCTTAGCTTCCCAAAGAGCTGGAAGCAAGATGCTTTGGGGCCCAACTCGCCCTTTGGAAAGAAGCCCGCACGATGTGCCTTTCAACACTAGGGCAATTTAGCACACCCAGAGCAGAAGTTCTACTTCAGCCAGATCAGGCCTGCAAAGAAACTCTGTTTCACAGGCCTTTGTAAGAGATGTTCCCGGTAGGCTGTAAGAGCACTGTGAAGAGCGAGTTGTTTCTTAGCTTCCCAAAGAGCAGGAAGCAAGATGCTTTGGGGCCCAACTCGCCCTTTGGAAGGAAGCCTGCACGTTGTGCCTTTCAGCTCTAGGGCAATGTAGCACACCCAGAGCAGAAGTTCTACTTCAGCCAGATCAGGCCTGCAAAGAAACTGCGTTTCACAGGCCTTTGTAAGAGATGTTCCCGGTAGGCTGTAAGAGCACTGTGCAGAGCGAGTTGTTTCTTAGCTTCCCAAAGAGCTGGAAGCAAGATGCTTTGGGGACAAACTCGCCCTTTGGAAAGATGCCTGGACGTTGTGCATTTCAGCTCTAGGGCCGTGTAGCACACCCAGAGCAGAAGTTCTACTTCAGCCAGGTCAGGCCTGCAAAGAAACTGCGTTACACAGGCGTTTGTAAGAGATGTTCCCGGTAGGGTCTAAGAGCACTGTGCAGAGCGAGTTGTTTCTTAGCTTCCCAAAGAGCTGGAAGCAAGATGATTTGGGGCCCAACTCGCCCTTTGGAAAGAAGCCTGCACTTTGTGCCTTTCAGCTCTAGGGCAATGTAGCACACCCAGAGCAGAAGTTCTACTTCAGCCAGATCAGGCCTGCAAAGAAACTGCGTTTCACAGGGCTTTGTAAGAGATGTTCCCGGTAGGCTGTAAGAGCACTGTGCAGAGCGAGTTGTTTCTTAGCTTCCCAAAGAGCTGGAAGCAAGATGCTTTGGGGCCCAACTCGCCCTTTGGAAAGAAGCCTGCACGATGTGCCTTTCAGCTCCAGGGCATTGTAGCACACCCAGACCAGAAGTTCTACTTCAGCCAGATCAGGCCTGCAAAGAAACTCTGTTTCACAGGCCTTTGTAAGAGATGTTCCCGGTAGGCTGTAAGAGCACTGTGCAGAGCGAGTTGTTTCTTAGCTTCCCAAAGAGCTGGAAGCAAGATGCTTTGGGGCCCAACTCGCCCTTTGGAAAGAAGCCTGCACGTTGTGCCTTTCCGCTCTAGGGCACCGTAGCACACGCAGAGCAGAAGTTCTACTTCAGCCAGATAAGGCCTGCAAACAAACTGCGTTTCACAGGCCTTTGTAAGAGATGTTCCCGGTAGGCTTTAAGAGCACTGAGCAGAGCGAGTTGTTTCTTAGCTTCCCAAAGAGCTGGAAGCAGGATGCTTTGGGGCCCAACTCGCCCTTTGGAAAGAAGCCTGCACTTTGTGCCTTTCAGCTCTAGGGCAATGTAGCACACCCAGAGCAGAAGTTCTACTTCAGCCAGATCAGGCCTGCAAAGAAACTGCGTTTCACAGGCCTTTGTAAGAGATGTTCCCGGTAGGCTGTAAGAGCACTGTGCAGAGCGAGTTGTTTCTTAGCTTCCCAAAGAGCTGGAAGCAAGATGCTTTGGGGCCCAACTCGCCCTTTGGAAAGAAGCCCGCACGATGTGCCTTTCAACACTAGGGCAATTTAGCACACCCAGAGCAGAAGTTCTACTTCAGCCAGATCAGGCCTGCAAAGAAACTCTGTTTCACAGGCCTTTGTAAGAGATGTTCCCGGTAGGCTGTAAGAGCACTGAGCAGAGCGAGTTGTTTCTTAGCTTCCCAAAGAGCAGGAAGCAAGATGCTTTGGGGCCCAACTCGCCCTTTGGAAGGAAGCCTGCACGTTGTGCCTTTCAGCTCTAGGGCAATGTAGCACACCCAGAGCAGAAGTTCTACTTCAGCCAGATCAGGCCTGCAAAGAAACTGCGTTTCACAGGCCTTTGTAAGAGATGTTCCCGGTAGGCTGTAAGAGCACTGTGCAGAGCGAGTTGTTTCTTAGCTTCCCAAAGAGCTGGAAGCAAGATGCTTTGGGGACAAACTCGCCCTTTGGAAAGATGCCTGGACGTTGTGCATTTCAGCTCTAGGGCCGTGTAGCACACCCAGAGCAGAAGTTCTACTTCAGCCAGGTCAGGCCTGCAAAGAAACTGCGTTACACAGGCGTTTGTAAGAGATGTTCCCGGTAGGGTCTAAGAGCACTGTGCAGAGCGAGTTGTTTCTTAGCTTCCCAAAGAGCTGGAAGCAAGATGATTTGGGGCCCAACTCGCCCTTTGGAAAGAAGCCTGCACTTTGTGCCTTTCAGCTCTAGGGCAATGTAGCACACCCAGAGCAGAAGTTCTACTTCAGCCAGATCAGGCCTGCAAAGAAACTCCGTTTCACAGGGCTTTGTAAGAGATGTTCCCGGTAGGCTGTAAGAGCACTGTGCAGAGCGAGTTGTTTCTTAGCTTCCCAAAGAGCTGGAAGCAAGATGCTTTGGGGCCCAACTCGCCCTTTGGAAAGAAGCCTGCACGATGTGCCTTTCAGCTCCAGGGCATTGTAGCACACCCAGACCAGAAGTTCTACTTCAGCCAGATCAGGCCTGCAAAGAAACTCTGTTTCACAGGCCTTTGTAAGAGATGTTCCCGGTAGGCTGTAAGAGCACTGTGCAGAGCGAGTTGTTTCTTAGCTTCCCAAAGAGCTGGAAGCAAGGTGCTTTGGGGCCCAACTCGCCCTTTGGAAAGAAGCCTGCACGTTGTGCCTTTCCGCTCTAGGGCACCGTAGCACACGCAGAGCAGAAGTTCTACTTCAGCCAGATCAGGCTTGCAAAGAAACTGCGTTTCACAGGCCTTTGTAAGAGATGTTCCCGGTAGGCTTTAAGAGCACTGAGCAGAGCGAGTTGTTTCTTAGCTTCCCAAAGAGCTGGAAGCAGGATGCTTTGGGGCCCAACTCGCCCTTTGGAAAGAAGCCTGCACTTTGTGCCTTTCAGCTCTAGGGCAATGTAGCACACGCAGAGCAGAAGTTCTACTTCAGCCAGATCAGGCCTGCAAAGAAACTGCGTTTCACAGGCCTTTGTAAGAGATGTTCCCGGTAGGCTGTAAGAGCACTGTGCAGAGCGAGTTGTTTCTTAGCTTCCCAAAGAGCTGGAAGCAAGATGCTTTGGGGACAAACTCGCCCTTTGGAATGAAGCCTGCACGTTGTGCCTTTCAGCTCTAGGGCAATGTAGCACATGCAGAGCAGAAGTTCTACTTCAGCCAGATCAGGCCTGCAAAGAGACTGCGTTTCACAGGCCTTTGTAAGAGATGTTCCCGGTAGGCTCTAAGAGCACTGTGCAAAGCGAGTTGTTTCTTAGCTTCCCAAAGAGCTGGTAGCAAGGTGCATTGGGGCCCAACTCGCCCTTTGGACAGAAGCCTGCACGTTGTGCCTTCATCTCTAGGGCAGTGTAGCACACCCAGTGCAGTAGTTCTACTTCAGCCAGATCAGGCCTGCAAAGAAACTGCGTTTCACAGGCCTTTGTAAGAGATGTTCCCGGTAGGCTGTAAGAGCACTGTGCAGAGCGAGTTGTTACTTAGCTTCCCAAAGAGCTGGAAGCAAGATGCTTTGGGGCCCAACTCGCCCTTTGGAAAGATGCCTGGACGTTGTGCATTTCAGTTCTAGGGCCGTGTAGCACACCCAGAGCAGAAGTTCTACTTCAGCCAGATCTGGCCTGCAAAGAGACTGTGTTTCACAGGCCTTTGTAAGAGATGTTCCCGGTAGGCTGTAAGAGCACTGTGCAGAGCGAGTTGTTTCTTAGCTTCCCAAAGAGCTGGAAGCAAGATGCTTTGGGGCCCAACTCGCCCTTTGGAAAGAAGCCTGCACGTTGTGCCTTTCCGCTCTAGGGCACCGTAGCACACGCAGAGCAGAAGTTCTACTTCAGCCAGATAAGGCCTGCAAACAAACTGCGTTTCACAGGCCTTTGTAAGAGATGTTCCCGGTAGGCATTAAGAGCACTGTGCAGAGCGAGTTGTTTCTTAGCTTCCCAAAGAGCTGGAAGCAAGATGCTTTGGGGCCCAACTCGCCCTTTGGAAAGAAGCCTGCACGTTGTTCCTTTCCGCTCTAGGGCACCGTAGCACACGCAGAGCAGAAGTTCTACTTCAGCCAGATAAGGCCTGCAAACAAACTGCGTTTCACAGGCCTTTGTAAGAGATGTTCCCGGTAGGCTTTAAGAGCACTGTGCAGAGCGAGTTGTTTCTTAGCTTCCCAAAGAGCTGGTAGCAAGATGCTTTGGGGCCCAACTCGCCCTTTGGAAAGAACCCTGCACGTTGTGCCTTCATCTCTAGGGCAGTGTAGCACACCCAGAGCAGAAGTTCTACTTCAGCCAGATCAGGCCTGCAAAGAAACTGCGTTTCACAGGCCTTTGTAAGAGATGTTCCCGGTAGGCTGTAAGAGCACTGTGCAGAGCGAGTTGTTTCTTAGCTTCCCAAAGAGCTGGAAGCAAGATGCTTTGGGGCCCAACTCGCCCTTTGGAAAGATGCCTGGACGTTGTGCATTTCAGCTCTAGGGCCGTGTAACACACCCAGAGCAGAAGTTCTACTTCAGCCAGATCAGGCCTGCAAAGAAACTGCGTTTCACAGGCGTTTGTAAGAGATGTTCCCGGTAGGCTGTAAGAGCACTGTGCAGAGCGAGTTGTTTCTTAGCTTCCCAAAGAGCTGGAAGCAAGATGCTTTGGGGCCCAACTCGCCCTTTGGAAAGAAGCCTGCACGTTGTGCCTTTCCGCTCTAGGGCACCGTAGCACACGCAGAGCAGAAGTTCTACTTCAGCCAGATAAGGCCTGCAAAGAAACTGCGTTTCACAGGCATTTGTAAGAGATGTTCCCGGTAGGCTGTTAGAGCACTGTGCAGAGCGAGTTGTTTCGTAGCTTCCCAAAGAGCTGGAAGCAAGATGCTTTGGAGCACAACTCGCCCTTTGGAAAAAAGCCTGCACGTTGTGCGTTTCAGCTCTAGGTCAATGTAGCACACGCAGAGCAGAAGTTCTACTTCAGCGAGATCAGGCCTGCAAAGAAACTGCGTTTCACAGGCCTTTGTAAGAGATGTTCCCGGTAGGCTGTAAGAGCACTGTGCAGAGCGAGTTGTTTCTTAGCTTCCCAAAGAGCTGGAAGCAAGATGCTTTTTGGCCCAACTCGCCCTTTGGAAAGATGCCTGGACGTTGTGCATTTCAGCTCTAGGGCCGTGTAGCACACCCAGAGCAGAAGTTCTACTTCAGCCAGATCAGGCCTGCAAAGAAACTGCGTTTCACAGGCCTTTGTAAGAGATGTTCCCGGTAGGCTGTAAGAGCACTGTGAAGAGAGAGTTGTTTCTTAGCTTCCCAAAGAGCTGGAAGCAAGATGCTTTCGGGCTCAACTCGCCCTTTGGAAAGAAGACTGCACGTTGTGCCTTTCATCTCTAGGGCCATGTAGCACACCCAGAGCAGAAGTTCTACTTCAGCCAGATCAGGCCTGCAAAGAAACTGCGTTTCACAGGCCTTTGTAAGAGATGTTCCCGGTAGGCTGTAAGAGCACTGTGCAGAGCGAGTTGTTTCTTAGCTTCCCAAAGAGCTGGAAGCAAGATGCTTTTTGGCCCAACTCGCCCTTTGGAAAGAAGCCTGCACGTTGTGCCTTTCAGCTCTAGGGCAATGTAGCACACGCAGAGCAGAAGTTCTACTGCAGCCAGATCAGGCCTGCAAAGAAACTGCGTTTCACAGGCCTTTGTAAGAGATGTTCCCGGTAGGCTGTAAGAGCACTGTGCAGAGCGAGTTGTCTCTTAGCTTCCCAAAGAGCTGGAAGCAAGATGCTTTGGGGCCCAACTCGCCCTTTGGAAAGAGGCCTGCACGTTGTGCCTTTCAGATCTAGGGCAATGTAGCACGTGCAGAGCAGAAGTTCTACTTCAGCCAGATCAGGCCTCAAGGAAACTGCTTTCCACAGGCCTTTGTAAGTGATGTTCTGGTAGGCTGTAAGAGCACTGTGCAGAGCGAGTTGTTTCTTAGCTTCCCAAAGAGCTGGTAGCAAGATGCTTTGGGGCCCAACTCGCCCTTTGGAAAGAAGCCTGCACGTTGTGCCTTCATCTCTAGGGCAGTGTAGCACACCCAGAGCAGAAGTTCTACTTCAGCCAGATCAGGCCTGCAAAGAAACTGCGTTTCACAGGCCTTTGTAAGAGATGTTCCCGGTAGGCTGTAAGAGCACTGTGCAGAGCGAGTTGTTTCTTAGCTTCCCAAAGAGCTGGAATCAAGATGCTTTGGGGCCCAACTCGCCCTTTGGTATGAAGCCTGCACGTTATGCATTTCAGCTCTATGGCAATGTAGCACACGCAGAGCAGAAGTTCTACTTCAGCCAGGTCAGGCCTGCAAAGAGACTGCGTTTCACAGGCCTTTGTAAGAGATGTTCCCGGTAGGCTGTAAGAGCACTGTGAAGAGCGAGTTCTTTCTTAGCTTCCCAAAGAGCTGTAAGCAAGATGCATTGGGGCCCAACTCGCCCTTTGGAAAGAAGCCTGCACGTTGTACCTTTCCGCTCTTCGGCAATGTAGCACACACAGAGCCGAAGTTCTACTTCAGCCAGATCAGGCCTGCAAGGAAACTGCTTTTCACATGCCTTTTTCAGAGATGTTCTGGTAGGCTGTAAGAGCACTGTGCAGAGCGAGTTGTTTCTTAGCTTCCCAAAGAGCTGGAAGCAAGATGCATTGGGGCGCAACTCACCCTTTGGAAAGAAGCCTGCACGTTGTTCCTTTCCGCTCTAGGGCAATGTAGCACACGCAGATCAGAAGTTCTACTTCAGCCAGATCAGGCCTGCAAAGAAACTCCGTTTCACAGGCCTTTGTAAGAGATGTTCCCCGTAGGCTGTAAGAGCACTGTGCAGAGCGAGTTGTTTCTTAGCTTCCCAAAGAGCTGGAAGCAAAATGCTTTGTTGCCCAACTCGCCCTTTGGTAAGAAGCCTGCACGTTGTGCCTTTCAGCTCTAGGGCAATGTAGCACACGCAGAGCAGAAGTTCTACTTCAGCCAGATCAGGCCTGCAAAGAAACTGCGTTTCACAGGCCTTTGTAAGAGATGTTCCCGGTAGGCTGTAAGAGCACTGTGCAGAGCGAGTTGTTTCTTAGCTTCCCAAAGAGCTGGAAGCAAGATGCTTTGTGGCCGAACTCGCCCTTTGGAAAGAGGCCTGCACGTTGTGCCTTTCAGATCTAGGGCAATGTAGCACGTGCAGAGCAGAAGTTCTACTTCAGCCAGAAGAGGCCTCAAGGAAACTGCTTTTCACATGCCTTTGTGAGTGGTGTTCTGGTAGGCTGTAAGAGCACTGTGCAGAGCGAGTTGTTTCTTAGCTTCCCAAAGAGCTGGTAGCAAGATGCTTTGGGGCCCAACTCGCCCTTTGGAAAGAACCCTGCACGTTGCGCCTTCATCTCCAGGGCAGTGTACCACACCCAGAGCAGAAGTTCTACTTCAGCCAGATCAGGCCTGCAAAGAAACTGCGTTTCACTGGCCTTTGTAAGAGATGTACCCGGTAGGCTGTAAGAGCACTTTGCAGAGCGAGTTGTTTCTTAGCTTCCCAAAGAGCTGGAAGCAAGATGCTTTGGGGCCCAACCTGCCCTTTGGAAAGAAGCCTGCACGTTGTGCCTTACAGCTCTAGGGCAATGTAGCACACCCAGAGCAGAAGTTCTACTTCAGCCAGATCAGGCCTGCAAAGAAACTGCGTTTCACAGGCCTCTGTAAGAGATGTTCCCGGTAGGCTGTAGGAGCACTGTGCAGAGCGAGTAGTTTCTTAGCTTCCCAAAGACCTGGAAGCAAGATGCTTTGGGGCCCAACTCGCTCTTTGGAAAGAAGCCTGCACGTTGTGCCTTTCAGCTCTAGGGCAATGTAGCACACCCAGAGCAGAATTGCTACTTCAGCCAGATCAGGCCTGCAAGGAAACTGCTTTCCACAGGCCTTTGTAAGTGATGTTCTGGTAGGCTGTAAGAGCACTGTGCAGAGCGAGTTGTTTCTTAGCTTCCCAAAGAGCTGGTAGCAAGATGCTTTGGGGCCCAACTCGCCCTTTGGAAAGAACCCTGCACGTTGTGCCTTCATCTCTAGGGCAGTGTAGCACACCCAGAGCAGAAGTTCTACTTCAGCCAGATCAGGCCTGCAAAGAAACTGCGTTTCACTGGCCTTTGTAAGAGATGTTCCCGGTAGGCTGTAAGAGCACTGTGCAGAGCGAGAGGTTTCTTAGCTTCCCAAAGAGCTGGAAGCAAGATGCTTTGGGGCCCAACTCGCCCTTTGGAAAGAAGCCTGCACGTTGTGCCTTTCAGCTCTAGGGCCGTGTAGCACACCCAGAGCAGAAGTTCTACTTCAGCCAGATCAGGCCTGCAAAGAAACTGCGTTTCACAGGCATTTGTAAGAGATCCTCCCGGTAGGCTGTTAGAGCACTGTGCAGAGCGAGTTGTTTCGTAGCTTCCCAAAGAACTGGAAGCAAGATGCTTTGGAGCACAACTCGCCCTTTGGAAAAAAGCCTGCACGTTGTTCATTTCAGCTCTAGGTCAATGTAGCACACGCAGAGCAGAAGTTCTACTTCAGCGAGATCAGGCCTGCAAAGAAAATGCGTTTCACAGGCCTTTGTAAGAGATGTTCCCGGTAGGCTGTAAGAGCACTGTGCAGAGCGAGTTGTTTCTTAGCTTCCCAAAGAGCTGGAAGCAAGATGCTTTTTGGCCCAACTCCCCCTTTGGAAAGATGCCTGGACGTTGTGCATTTCAGCTCTAGGGCCGTGTAGCACACCCAGAGCAGAAGTTCTACTTCAGCCAGATCAGGCCTGCAAAGAAACTGCGTTTCACAGGCCTTTGTAAGAGATGTTCCCGGTAGGCTGTAAGAGCACTGTGAAGAGAGGGTTGTTTCTTAGCTTCCCAAAGAGCTGGAAGCAAGATGCTTTCGGGCTCAACTCGCCATTTGGAAATAAGACTGCACGTTGTGCCTTTCATCTCTAGGGCCATGTAGCACACCCAGAGCAGAAGTTCTACTTCAGCCAGATCAGGCCTGCAAAGAAACTGCGTTTCACAGGCCTTTGGAAGAGATGTTCCCGGTAGGCTGTAAGAGCACTGTGCAGAGCGAGTTGTTTCTTAGCTTCCCAAAGAGCTGGAAGCAAGATGCTTTTTGGCCCAACTCGCCCTTTGGAAAGAAGCCTGCACGTTGTGCCTTTCAGCTCTAGGGCAATGTAGCACACGCAGAGCAGAAGTTCTACTTCAGCCAGATCAGGCCTGCAAAGAAACTGCGTTTCACAGGCCTTTGTAAGAGATGTTCCCCGTAGGCTGTAAGAGCACTGTGCAGAGCGAGTTGTTTCTTAGCTTCCCAAAGAGCTGGAAGCAAGATGCTTTGTTGCCCAACTCGCCCTTTGGAAAGAGGCCTGCACGTTGTGCCTTTCAGATCTAGGGCAATGTAGCACGTGCAGAGCAGAAGTTCTACTTCAGCCAGATCAGGCCTCAAGGAAACTGCTTTTCACATGCCTTTGTGAGTGGTGCTCTGGCAGGCTGTAAGAGCACTGTGAAGAGCGAGTTGTTTCTTAGCTTCCCAAAGAGCTGGAAGCAAGATGCTTTGGGGCCCAACTCGCCCTTTGGAAAGAACCCTGCACGTTGCGCCTTCATCTCCAGGGCAGTGTACCACACCCAGAGCAGAAGTTCTACTTCAGCCAGATCAGGCCTGCAAAGAAACTGCGTTTCACAGGCCTTTGTAAGAGATGTTCCCGGTAGGCTGTAAGAGCACTGTGCAGAGCGAGTTGTTTCTTAGCTTCCCAAGAGCTGGAAGCCAGATGCTTTGGGGCCCAACTCGCCCTTTGGAAAGAAGCCTGCACGTTGTGCCTTTCAGCTCTAGGGCAATGTAGCACACCCAGAGCAGAAGTTCTACTTCAGCCAGATCAGGCCTGCAAAGAAACTGCGTTTCACAGGCCTTTGTAAGAGATGTTCCCGGTAGGCTGTAGGAGCACTGTGCAGAGCGAGTAGTTTCTTAGCTTCCCAAAGACCTGGAAGCAAGATGCTTTGGGGCCCAACTCGCTCTTTGGAAAGAAGCCTGCACGTTGTGCCTTTCAGCTCTAGGGCAATGTAGCACACCCAGAGCAGAATTTCTACTTCAGCCAGATCAGGCCTGCAAGGAAACTGCTTTCCACAGGCCTTTGTAAGTGATGTTCTGGTAGGCTGTAAGAGCACTGTGCAGAGCGAGTTGTTTCTTAGCTTCCCAAAGAGCTGGTAGCAAGATGCTTTGGGGCCCAACTCGCCCTTTGGAAAGAACCCTGCACGTTGTGCCTTCATCTGTAGGGCAGTGTAGCACACCCAGAGCAGAAGTTCTACTTCAGCCAGATCAGGCCTGCAAAGAAACTGCGTTTCACAGGCCTTTGTAAGAGATGTTCCCGGTAGGCTGTAAGAGCACTGTGCAGAGCGAGAGGTTTCTTAGCTTCCCAAAGAGCTGGAAGCAAGATGCTTTGGGGCCCAACTCGCCCTTTGGAAAGAAGCCTGCACGTTGTGCCTTTCAGCTCTAGGGCCGTGTAGCACACCCAGAGCAGAAGTTCTACTTCAGCCAGATCAGGCCTGAAAAGAAACTGCGTTTCACAGGCATTTGTAAGAGATCTTCCCGGTAGGCTGTTAGAGCACTGTGCAGAGCGAGTTGTTTCGTAGCTTCCCAAAGAACTGGAAGCCAGATGCTTTGGAGCCCAACTCTCCCTTTCGAAAAAAGCCTGCACGTTGTGCATTTCAGCTCTAGGTCAATGTAGCACACGCAGAGCAGAAGTTCTACTTCAGCGAGATCAGGCCTGCAAAGAAACTGCGTTTCACAGGCCTTTGTAAGTGATGTTCCCGGTAGGCTGTAAGAGCACTGTGAAGAGCGAGTTGTTTCTTAGCTTCCCAAAGAGCTGGAAGGAAGATGCTTTGGGGCTCAACTCGCCCTTTGGAAAGAAGCCTGCACGTTGTGCCTTTCAGCTCTAGGGCCATGTAGCACACCCAGAGCAGAAGTTCTACTTCAGCCAGATCAGGCCTGCAAAGAAACTGCGTTTCACAGGCCTTTGTAAGAGATGTTCCCGGTAGGCTGTAAGAGCACTGTGCAGAGCGAGTTGTTTCTTAGCTTCCCAAAGAGCTGGAAGCAAGATGCTTTTTGGACCAACTCGCCCTTTGGAAGGATGCCTGGACGTTGTGCATTTCAGCTCTAGGGCCGTGTAGCACACCCAGACCAGAAGTTCTACTTCAGCCAGATCACGCCTGCAAGGAAACTGCTTTTCACAGGCCTTTGTAAGTGATGTTCTGGTAGGCTGTAAGAGCACTGTGCAGAGCAAGTTGTTTCTTAGCTTCCCAAAGAGCTGGTAGCAAGATGCTTTGGGGCCCAACTCGCCCTTTGGAAAGAACCCTGCACGTTGTGCCTTCATCTCTAGGGCAGTGTAGCACACCCAGAGCAGAAGTTCTAGTTCAGCCAGATCAGGCCTGCAAAGAAACTGCGTTTCACAGGGCTTAGTAAGAGATGTTCCCGGTAGGCTGTAAGAGCACTGTGCAGAGCGAGTTGTTTCTTAGCTTCCCAAAGAGCTGGAAGCAAGATGCTTTGGGGCCCAACTCGCCCTTTGGAAAGAAGCCTGTACGTTGCGCCTTTCAGCTCTAGGGCCGTGTAGCACACCCAGAGCAGAAGTTCTACTTCAGCCAGATCAGCCCTGCAAAGAAACTGCGTTTCACAGGCATTTGTAAGAGATGTTCCCGGTAGGCTGTAAGAGCACTGTGAAGAGCGAGTTGTTTCTTAGCTTCCCAAAGAGCTGGAAGGAAGATGCTTTGGGGCTCAACTCGCCCTTTGGAAAGAAGCCTGCACGTTGTGCCTTTCAGCTCTAGGGCAATGTAGCACACCCAGAGCAGAAGTTCTACTTCAGCCAGATCAGGCCTGCAAAGAAACTGCGTTTCACAGGCCTTTGTAAGAGATGTTCCCGGTAGGCTGTAAGAGCACTGTGCAGAGCGAGTTGTTTCCTAGCTTCCCAAAGAGCTGGAAGCAAGATGCTTTTTGGCCCAACTCGCCCTTTGGAAAGATGCCTGGACGTTGTGCATTTCAGCTCTAGGGCCGTGTAGCACACCCAGACCAGAAGTTCTACTTCAGCCAGATCACGCCTGCAAGGAAACTGCTTTTCACAGGCCTTTGTAAGTGATGTTCTGGTAGGCTGTAAGAGCACTGTGCAGAGCAAGTTGTTTCTTAGCTTCCCAAAGAGCTGGTAGCAAGATGCTTTGGGGCCCAACTCGCCCTTTGGTAAGAAGCCTGCACGTTGTGCCTTTCAGCTCTAGGGCAATGTAGCACACGCAGAGCAGAAGTTCTACTTCAGCCAGATCAGGCCTGCAAAGAAACTGCGTTTCACAGGCCTTTGTAAGAGATGTTCCCGGTAGGCTGTAAGAGCACTGTGCAGAGCGAGTTGTTTCTTAGCTTCCCAAAGAGCTGGAAGCAAGATGCTTTGGGGCCCAACTCGCCCTTTGGAAAGAGGCCTGCACGTTGTGCCTTTCAGATCTAGGGCAATGTAGCACGTGCAGAGCAGAAGTTCTACTTCAGCCAGATCAGGCCTCAAGGAAACTGCTTTTCACATGCCTTTGTGAGTGGTGTTCTGGCAGGCTGTAAGAGCACTGTGAAGAGCGAGTTGTTTCTTAGCTTCCCAAAGAGCTGGAAGCAAGATGCTTTGGGGCCCAACTCGCCCTTTGGAAAGAACCCTGCACGTTGCGCCTTCATCTCCAGGGCAGTGTACCACACCCAGAGCAGAAGTTCTACTTCAGCCAGATCAGGCCTGCAAAGAAACTGCGTTTCACAGGCCTTTGTAAGAGATGTACCCGGTAGGCTGTAAGAGCACTGTGCAGAGCGAGTTGTTTCTTAGCTTCCCAACGAGCTGGAAGCAAGATGCTTTGGGGCCCAACTCGCCCTTTGGAAAGAAGCCTGCACGTTGTGCCTTTCAGCTCTAGGGCAATGTAGCACACCCAGAGCAGAAGTTCTACTTCAGCCAGATCAGGCCTGCAAAGAAACTGCGTTTCACAGGCCTCTGTAAGAGATGTTCCCGGTAGGCTGTAGGAGCACTGTGCAGAGCGAGTAGTTTCTTAGCTTCCCAAAGACCTGGAAGCAAGATGCTTTGGGGCCCAACTCGCTCTTTGGAAAGAAGCCTGCACGTTGTGCCTTTCAGCTCTAGGGCAATGTAGCACACCCAGAGCAGAATTTCTACTTCAGCCAGATCAGGCCTGCAAGGAAACTGCTTTCCACAGGCCTTTGTAAGTGATGTTCTGGTAGGCTGTAAGAGCACTGTGCAGAGCGAGTTGTTTCTTAGCTTCCCAAAGAGCTGGTAGCAAGATGCTTTGGGGCCCAACTCGCCCTTTGGAAAGAACCCTGCACGTTGTGCCTTCATCTCTAGGGCAGTGTAGCACAACCAGAGCAGAAGTTCTACTTCAGCCAGATCAGGCCTGCAAAGAAACTGCGTTTCACAGGCCTTTGTAAGAGATGTTCCCGGTAGGCTGTAAGAGCACTGTGCAGAGCGAGAGGTTTCTTAGCTTCCCAAAGAGCTGGAAGCAAGATGCTTTGGGGCCCAACTCGCCCTTTGGAAAGAAGCCTGCACGTTGTGCCTTTCAGCTCTAGGGCCGTGTAGCACACCCAGAGCAGAAGTTCTACTTCAGCCAGATCAGGCCTGCAAAGAAACTGCGTTTCACAGGCATTTGTAAGAGATCTTCCCGGTAGGCTGTTAGAGCACTGTGCAGAGCGAGTTGTTTCGTAGCTTCCCAAAGAACTGGAAGCCAGATGCTTTGGAGCCCAACTCTCCCTTTCGAAAAAAGCCTGCACGTTGTGCATTTCAGCTCTAGGTCAATGTAGCACACGCAGAGCAGAAGTTCTACTTCAGCGAGATCAGGCCTGCAAAGAAACTGCGTTTCACAGGCCTTTGTAAGTGAAGTTCCCGGTAGGCTGTAAGAGCACTGTGCAGAGCGAGTTGTTTCTTAGCTTCCCAAAGAGCTGGAAGCAAGATGCTTTGGGGCCCAACTCGCCCTTTGGAAAGAAGCCTGCACGTTGTGCCCTTCAGCTCTAGGGCCGTGTAGCACACCCAGAGCAGAAGTTCTACTTCAGCCAGAGCAGGCCTGCAAAGAAACTGCGTTTCACAGGCATTTGTAAGAGATGTTCCCGGTAGGCTGTAAGAGCACTGTGAAGAGCGAGTTGTTTCTTAGCTTCCCAAAGAGCTGGAAGGAAGATGCTTTGGGGCTCAACTCGCCCTTTGGAAAGAAGCCTGCACGTTGTGCCTTTCAGCTCTAGGGCCATGTAGCACACCCAGAGCAGAAGTTCTACTTCAGCCAGATCAGGCCTGCAAAGAAACTGCGTTTCACAGGCCTTTGTAAGAGATGTTCCCGGTAGGCTGTAAGAGCACTGTGCAGAGCGAGTTGTTTCTTAGCTTCCCAAAGAGCTGGAAGCAAGATGCTTTTTGGACCAACTCGCCCTTTGGAAAGATGCCTGGACGTTGTGCATTTCAGCTCTAGGGCCGTGTAGCACACCCAGACCAGAAGTTCTACTTCAGCCAGATCACGCCTGCAAGGAAACTGCTTTTCACAGGCCTTTGTAAGTGATGTTCTGGTAGGCTGTAAGAGCACTGTGCAGAGCAAGTTGTTTCTTAGCTTCCCAAAGAGCTGGTAGCAAGATGCTTTGGGGCCCAACTCGCCCTTTGGAAAGAACCCTGCACGTTGTGCCTTCATCTCTAGGGCAGTGTAGCACACCCAGAGCAGAAGTTCTAGTTCAGCCAGATCAGGCCTGCAAAGAAACTGCGTTTCACAGGGCTTAGTAAGAGATGTTCCCGGTAGGCTGTAAGAGCACTGTGCAGAGCGAGTTGTTTCTTAGCTTCCCAAAGAGCTGGAAGCAAGATGCTTTGGGGCCCAACTCGCCCTTTGGAAAGAAGCCTGCACGTTGTGCATTTCAGCTCTAGGTCAATGTAGCACACGCAGAGCAGAAGTTCTACTTCAGCGAGATCAGGCCTGAAAAGAAACTGCGTTTCACAGGCCTTTGTAAGAGATGTTCCCGGTAGGCTGTAAGAGCACTGTGCAGAGCGAGTTGTTTCTTAGCTTCCCAAAGAGCTGGAAGCAAGATGCTTTTTGGCCCAACTCGCCCTTTGGAAAGAAGCCTGCACGTTGTGCCTTTCAGCTCTAGGGCAATGTAGCACACGCAGAGCAGAAGTTCTACTTCAGCCAGATCAGGCCTGCAAACAAACTGCGTTTCACAGGCCTTTGTAAGAGATGTTCCCGGTAGGCTGTAAGAGCACTGTGCAGAGCGAGTTGTTTCTTAGCTTCCCAAAGAGCTGGAAGCAAGATGCTTTGGGGCCCAACTCGCCCTTTGGAAAGAGGCCTGCACGTTGTGCCTTTCAGATCTAGGGCAATGTAGCACGTGCAGAGCAGAAGTTCTACTTCAGCCAGATCAGGCCTCAAGGAAACTGCTTTTCACATGCCTTTGTGAGTGGTGTTCTGGTAGGCTGTAAGAGCACTGTGAAGAGCGAGTTGTTTCTTAGCTTCCCAAAGAGCTGGTAGCAAGATGCTTTGGGGCCCAACTCGCCCTTTGGAAAGAACCCTGCACGTTGCGCCTTCATCTCCAGGGCAGTGTACCACACCCAGAGCAGAAGTTCTACTTCAGCCAGATCAGGCCTGCAAAGAAACTGCGTTTCACAGGCCTTTGTAAGAGATGTACCCGGTAGGCTGTAAGAGCACTGTGCAGAGCGAGTTGTTTCTTAGCTTCCCAACGAGCTGGAAGCAAGATGCTTTGGGGCCCAACTCGCCCTTTGGAAAGAAGCCTGCACGTTGTGCCTTTCAGCTCTAGGGCAATGTAGCACACCCAGAGCAGAAGTTCTACTTCAGCCAGATCAGGCCTGCAAAGAAACTGCGTTTCACAGGCCTCTGTAAGACATGTTCCCGGTAGGCTGTAGGAGCACTGTGCAGAGCGAGTAGTTTCTTAGCTTCCCAAAGACCTGGAAGCAAGATGCTTTGGGGCCCAACTCGCTCTTTGGAAAGAAGCCTGCACGTTGTGCCTTTCAGCTCTAGGGCAATGTAGCACACCCAGAGCAGAATTTCTACTTCAGCCAGATCAGGCCTGCAAGGAAACTGCTTTCCACAGGCCTTTGTAAGTGATGTTCTGGTAGGCTGTAAGAGCACTGTGCAGAGCGATTTGTTTCTTAGCTTCCCAAAGAGCTGGTAGCAAGATGCTTTGGGGCCCAACTCGCCCTTTGGAAAGAACCCTGCACGTTGTGCCTTCATCTCTAGGGCAGTGTAGCACACCCAGAGCAGAAGTTCTACTTCAGCCAGATCAGGCCTGCAAAGAAACTGCGTTTCACAGGCCTTTGTAAGAGATGTTCCCGGTAGGCTGTAAGAGCACTGTGCAGAGCGAGAGGTTTCTTAGCTTCCCAAAGAGCTGGAAGCAAGATGCTTTGGGGCCCAACTCGCCCTTTGGAAAGAAGCCTGCACGTTGTGCCTTTCAGCTCTAGGGCCGTGTAGCACACCCAGAGCAGAAGTTCTACTTCAGCCAGATCAGGCCTGCAAAGAAACTGCGTTTCACAGGCATTTGTAAGAGATCTTCCCGGTAGGCTGTTAGAGCACTGTGCAGAGCGAGTTGTTTCGTAGCTTCCCAAAGAACTGGAAGCCAGATGCTTTGGAGCCCAACTCTCCCTTTGGAAAAAAGCCTGCACGTTGTGCATTTCAGCTCTAGGTCAATGTAGCACACGCAGAGCAGAAGTTCTACTTCAGCGAGATCAGGCCTGCAAAGAAACTGCGTTTCACAGGCCTTTGTAAGTGATGTTCCCGGTAGGCTGTAAGAGCACTGTGCAGAGCGAATTGTTTCTTAGCTTCCCAAAGAGCTGGAAGCAAGATGCTTTTTGGCCCAACTCGCCCTTTGGAAAGATGCCTGGACGTTGTGCATTTCAGCTCTAGGGCCGTGTAGCACACCCAGAGCAGAAGTTCTGCTTCAGCCAGATCAGGCCTGCAAAGAAACTGCGTTTCACAGGCCTTTGTAAGAGATGTTCCCGGTAGGCTGTAAGAGCACTGTGCAGAGCGAGAGGTTTCTTAGCTTCCCAAAGAGCTGGAAGCAAGATGCTTTGGGGCCCAACTCGCCCTTTGGAAAGAAGCCTGCACGTTGTGCCCTTCAGCTCTAGGGCCGTGTAGCACACCCAGAGCAGAAGTTCTACTTCAGCCAGATCAGGCCTGCAAAGAAACTGCGTTTCACATGCATTTGTAAGAGATCTTCCCGGTAGGCTGTTAGAGCACTGTGCAGAGCGAGTTGTTTCGTAGCTTCCCAAAGAACTGGAAGCAAGATGCTTTGGAGCCCAACTCTCCCTTTGGAAAAAAGCCTGCACGTTGTGCATTTCAGCTCTAGGTCAATGTAGCACACGCAGAGCAGAAGTTCTACTTCAGCGAGATCAGGCCTGCAAAGAAACTGCGTTGCACAGGCCTTTGTAAGAGATGTTCCCGGTAGGCTGTAAGAGCACTGTTCAGAGCGAGTTGTTTCTTAGCTTCCCAAAGAGCTGGAAGCAAGATGCTTTTTGGCCCAACTCGCCCTTTGGAAAGATGCCTGGACGTTGTGCATTTCAGCTCTAGGGCCGTGTAGCACACCCAGAGCAGAAGTTCTACTTCAGCCAGATCAGGCCTGCAAAGAAACTGCGTTTCACAGGGCTTTGTAAGAGATGTTCCCGGTAGGCTGTAAGAGCACTGTGCAGAGCGAGTTGTTTCTTAGCTTCCCAAAGAGCTGGAAGCAAGATGCTTTGGGGCCCAACTCGCCCTTTGGAAAGAAGCCTGTACGTTGCGCCTTTCAGCTCTAGGGCCGTGTAGCACACCCAGAGCAGAAGTTCTACTTCAGCCAGATCAGGCCTGCAAAGAAACTGCGTTTCACAGGCATTTGTAAGAGATGTTCCCGGTAGGCTGTAAGAGCACTGTGAAGAGCGAGTTGTTTCTTAGCTTCCCAAAGAGCTGGAAGGAAGATGCTTTGGGGCTCAACTCGCCCTTTGGAAAGAAGCCTGCACGTTGTGCCTTTCAGCTCTAGGGCCATGTAGCACACCCAGAGCAGAAGTTCTACTTCAGCCAGATCAGGCCTGCAAAGAAACTGCGTTTCACAGGCCTTTGTAAGAGATGTTCCCGGTAGGCTGTAAGAGCACTGTGCAGAGCGAGTTGTTTCCTAGCTTCCCAAAGAGCTGGAAGCAAGATGCTTTTTGGCCCAACTCGCCCTTTGGAAAGATGCCTGGACGTTGTGCATTTCAGCTCTAGGGCCGTGTAGCACACCCAGACCAGAAGTTCTACTTCAGCCAGATCACGCCTGCAAGGAAACTGCTTTTCACAGGCCTTTGTAAGTGATGTTCTGGTAGGCTGTAAGAGCACTGTGCAGAGCAAGTTGTTTCTTAGCTTCCCAAAGAGCTGGTAGCAAGATGCTTTGGGGCCCAACTCGCCCTTTGGAAAGAACCCTGCACGTTGTGCCTTCATCTCTAGGGCAGTGTAGCACACCCAGAGCAGAAGTTCTACTTCAGCCAGATCAGGCCTGCAAAGAAACTGCGTTTCACAGGCCTTTGTAAGAGATGTTCCCGGTAGGCTGTAAGAGCACTGTGCAGAGCGAGTTGTTTCTTAGCTTCCCAAAGAGCTGGAAGCAAGATGCTTTGGGGCCCAACTCGCCCTTTGGAAAGAGGCCTGCACGTTGTGCCTTTCAGATCTAGGGCAATGTAGCACGTGCAGAGCAGAAGTTCTACTTCAGCCAGATCAGGCCTCAAGGAAACTGCTTTTAACATGCCTTTGTGAGTGGTGTTCTGGTAGGCTGTAAGAGCACTGTGAAGAGCGAGTTGTTTCTTAGCTTCCCAAAGAGCTGGTAGCAAGATGCTTTGGGGCCCAACTGGCCCTTTGGAAAGAACCCTGCACGTTGCGCCTTCATCTCCAGGGCAGTGTACCACACCCAGAGCAGAAGTTCTACTTCAGCCAGATCAGGCCTGCAAAGAAACTGCGTTTCACAGGCCTTTGTAAGAGATGTACCCGGTAGGCTGTAAGAGCACTGTGCAGAGCGAGTTGTTTCTTAGCTTCCCAACGAGCTGGAAGCAAGATGCTTTGGGGCCCAACTCGCCCTTTGGAAAGAAGCCTGCACGTTGTGCCTTTCAGCTCTAGGGCAATGTAGCACACCCAGAGCAGAAGTTCTACTTCAGCCAGATCAGGCCTGCAAAGAAACTGCGTTTCACAGGCCTCTGTAAGACATGTTCCCGGCAGGCTGTAGGAGCACTGTGCAGAGCGAGTAGTTTCTTAGCTTCCCAAAGACCTGGAAGCAAGATGCTTTGGTGCCCAACTCGCTCTTTGGAAAGAAGCCTGCACGTTGTGCCTTTCAGCTCTAGGGCAATGTAGCACACCCAGAGCAGAATTTCTACTTCAGCCAGATCAGGCCTGCAAGGAAACTGCTTTCCACATGCCTTTGTAAGTGATGTTCTGGTAGGCTGTAAGAGCACTGTGCAGAGCGAGTTGTTTCTTAGCTTCCCAAAGAGCTGGAAGCAAGATGCTTTGGGGCCCAACTCGCCCTTTGGAAAGAAGCCTGCACGTTGTGCCTTTCAGCTCTAGGGCCGTGTAGCACACCCAGAGCAGAAGTTCTACTTCAGCCAGATCAGGCCTGCAAAGAAACTGCGTTTCACAGGCATTTGTAAGAGATCTTCCCGGTAGGCTGTTAGAGCACTGTGCAGAGCGAGTTGTTTCGTAGCTTCCCAAAGAACTGGAAGCCAGATGCTTTGGAGCCCAACTCTCCCTTTCGAAAAAAGCCTGCACGTTGTGCATTTCAGCTCTAGGTCAATGTAGCACACGCAGAGCAGAAGTTCTACTTCAGCGAGATCAGGCCTGCAAAGAAACTGCGTTTCACAGGCCTTTGTAAGTGATGTCCCGGTAGGCTGTAAGAGCACTGTGCAGAGCGAGTTGTTTCTTAGCTTCCCAAAGAGCTGGAAGCAAGATGCTTTGGGGCCCAACTCGCCCTTTGGAAAGAAGCCTGCACGTTGTGCCCTTCAGCTCTAGGGCCGTGTAGCACACCCAGAGCAGAAGTTCTACTTCAGCCAGATCAGGCCTGCAAAGAAACTGCGTTTCACAGGCATTTGTAAGAGATGTTCCCTGTAGGCTGTAAGAGCACTGTGAAGAGCGAGTTGTTTCTTAGCTTCCCAAAGAGCTGGAAGGAAGATGCTTTGGGGCTCAACTCGCCCTTTGGAAAGAAGCCTGCACGTTGTGCCTTTCAGCTCTAGGGCCATGTAGCACACCCAGAGCAGAAGTTCTACTTCAGCCAGATCAGGCCTGCAAAGAAACTGCGTTTCACAGGCCTTTGTAAGAGATGTTCCCGGTAGGCTGTAAGAGCACTGTGCAGAGCGAGTTGTTTCTTAGCTTCCCAAAGAGCTGGAAGCAAGATGCTTTTTGGACCAACTCGCCCTTTGGAAACAAGCCTGCACGTTGTGCCTTTCAGCTCTAGGGCAATGTAGCACACGCAGAGCAGAAGTTCTACTTCAGCCAGATCAGGCCTGCAAAGAAACTGCGTTTCACAGGCCTTTGTAAGAGATGTTCCCGGTAGGCTGTAAGAGCACTGTGCAGAGCGAGTTGTTTCTTAGCTTCCCATAGAGCTGGAAGCAAGATGCTTTGGGGCCCAACTCGCCCTTTGGAAAGAGGCCTGCACGTTGTGCCTTTCAGATCTAGGGCAATGTAGCACGTGCAGAGCAGAAGTTCTACTTCAGCCAGATCAGGCCTCAAGGAAACTGCTTTTAACATGCCTTTGTGAGTGGTGTTCTGGTAGGCTGTAAGAGCACTGTGAAGAGCGAGTTGTTTCTTAGCTTCCCAAAGAGCTGGTAGCAAGATGCTTTGGGGCCCAACTCGCCCTTTGGAAAGAACCCTGCACGTTGCGCCTTCATCTCCAGGGCAGTGTACCACACCCAGATCAGAAGTTCTACTTCAGCCAGATCAGGCCTGCAAAGAAACTGCGTTTCACAGGCCTTTGTAAGAGATGTACCCGGTAGGCTGTAAGAGCACTGTGCAGAGCGAGTTGTTTCTTAGCTTCCCAACGAGCTGGAAGCAAGATGCTTTGGGGCCCAACTCGCCCTTTGGAAAGAAGCCTGCACGTTGTGCCTTTCAGCTCTAGGGCAATGTAGCACACCCAGAGCAGAAGTTCTACTTCAGCCAGATCAGGCCTGCAAAGAAACTGCGTTTCACAGGCCTCTGTAAGACATGTTCCCGGTAGGCTGTAGGAGCACTGTGCAGAGCGAGTAGTTTCTTAGCTTCCCAAAGACCTGGAAGCAAGATGCTTTGGGGCCCAACTCGCTCTTTGGAAAGAAGCCTGCACGTTGTGCCTTTCAGCTCTAGGGCAATGTAGCACACCCAGAGCAGAATTTCTACTTCAGCCAGATCAGGCCTGCAAGGAAACTGCTTTCCACATGCCTTTGTAAGTGATGTTCTGGTAGGCTGTAAGAGCACTGTGCAGAGCGAGTTGTTTCTTAGCTTCCCAAAGAGGTGGTAGCAAGATGCTTTGGGGCCCAACTCGCCCTTTGGAAAGAACCCTGCACGTTGTGCCTTCATCTCTAGGGCAGTGTAGCACACCCAGAGCAGAAGTTCTACTTCAGCCAGATCAGGCCTGCAAAGAAACTGCGTTTCACAGGCCTTTGTAAGAGATGTTCCCGGTAGGCTGTAAGAGCACTGTGCAGAGCGAGTTGTTTCTTAGCTTCCCAAAGAGCTGGAAGCAAGATGCTTTTTGGCCCAACTCGCCCTTTGGAAAGATGCCTGGACGTTGTGCATTTCGGCTCTAGGGCCGTGTAGCACACCAAGAGCAGAAGTTCTACTTCAGCCAGATCAGGCCTGCAAAGAAACTGCGTTTCACAGGGCTTTGTAAGAGATGTTCCCGGTAGGCTGTAAGAGCACTGTGCAGAGCAAGTTGTTTCTTAGCTTCCCAAAGAGCTGGAAGCAAGATGCTTTGGGGCCCAACTCGCCCTTTGGAAAGAAGCCTGTACGTTGTGCCTTTCAGCTTTAGGGCCGTGTAGCACACCCAGAGCAGAAGTTCTACTTTAGCCAGATCAGGCCTGCAAAGAAACTGCGTTTCACAGGCATTTGTAAGAGATGTTCCCGGTAGGCTGTAAGAGCACTGTGAAGAGCGAGTTGTTTCTTAGCTTCCCAAAGAGCTGGAAGGAAGATGCTTTGGGGCTCAACTCGCCCTTTGGAAAGAAGCCTGCACGTTGTGCCTTTCAGCTCTAGGGCCATGTAGCACACCCAGAGCAGAAGTTCTACTTCAGCCAGATCAGGCCTGCAAAGAAACTGCGTTTCACAGGCCTTTGTAAGAGATGTTCCCGGTAGGCTGTAAGAGCACTGTGGAGAGCGAGTTGTTTCCTAGCTTCCCAAAGAGCTGGAAGCAAGATGCTTTTTGGCCCAACTCGCCCTTTGGAAAGATGCCTGGACGTTGTGCATTTCAGCTCTAGGGCCGTGTAGCACACCCAGACCAGAAGTTCTACTTCAGCCAGATCACGCCTGCAAGGAAACTGCTTTTCACAGGCCTTTGTAAGTGATGTTCTGGTAGGCTGTAAGAGCACTGTGCAGAGCAAGTTGTTTCTTAGCTTCCCAAAGAGCTGGTAGCAAGATGCTTTGGGGCCCAACTCGCCCTTTGGAAAGAACCCTGCACGTTGTGCCTTCATCTCTAGGGCAGTGTAGCACACCCAGAGCAGAAGTTCTAGTTCAGCCAGATCAGGCCTGCAAAGAAACTGCGTTTCACAGGGCTTTGTAAGAGATGTTCCCGGTAGGCTGTAAGAGCACTGTGCAGAGCGAGTTGTTTCTTAGCTTCCCAAAGAGCTGGAAGCAATATGCTTTGGGGACCAACTCGCCCTTTGGAAAGAAGCCTGCACGTTGTGCCTTTCAGCTCTAGGGCAATGTAGCACACCCAGAGCAAAAGTTATACTTCAGCCATATCAGGCCTGCAAGGAAACTGCTTTTCACAGGCCTTTGTAAGTGATGTTCTGGTAGGCTGTAAGAGCACTGTGCAGAGCGAGTTGTTTCTTAGCTTCCCAAAGAGCTGGAAGCAAGATGCATTGGGGCCCAAGTCGCCCTTTGGAAAGAAGCCTGCACGTTGTTCCTTTGCGCTCTAGGGCAATGTAGTACATGCAGAGCAGAAGTTCTACTTCTGCCATATCAGGCCTGCAAAGAGACTGCGTTTCACAGGCCTTGGTAAGAGATGTTCCCGGTTGGCTGTAAGAGCACTGTGCAGAGGGAGTTGTTTCTTAGCTTCCCAAGGAGCTGGAAGCAAGATGCTTTGGGGCCTAACTCGCCCTTTGGAAAGAGGCCTGCACGTTGTGCCTTTCAGCTCTAGGGCAATGTAGCACATCCAGAGCAGAAGTTCTACTTCAGCCACATCAGGCCTCAAGGAAACTGCTTTTCACATGCCTTTGTAAGTGATGTTCTGGTAGGCTGTAAGAACACTGTGCAGAGCGAGTTGTTTCTTAGCTTCCCAAAGAGCTGGAAGCAAGATGCTTTGGGGCCCAACTCGCCCTTGGAAAGAAGCCTGCACGTTGTGCCTTTCTGCCTTAGGGCAATGTAGCACACGCAGAGCAGAAGTTCTACTTCAGCCAGATCAGGCCTGCAAGGAAACTTCTTTTCACAAGCCTTTGTAAGTGATGTTCCGGTAGGCTGTAAGAGCACTGTGCAGAGCGAGTTGTTTCTTAGCTTCCCAAAGAGCTGCAAGCAAGATGCTTTGGGGCCCAACTCGCCCTTTGGAAAGAAGCCTGCACGTTGTGCCTTTCAGCTCTAGGGCAATGTAGCACACGCAGAGCAGAATTTCTACTTCAGCCAGATCAGGCCTGCAAGGAAACTGCTTTTCACAGGCCTTTGTAAGTGATGTTCTGGTAGGCTGTAAGAGCACTGTGCAGAGCGAGTTGTTTCTTAGCTTCCCAAAGAGCTGGAAGCAAGATGCTTTGGGGCCCAACTCGCCCTTTGGAAAGAAGCCTGCACGTTGTGCCCTTCAGCTCTAGGGCCGTGTAGCACACCCAGAGCAGAAGTTCTACTTCAGCCAGATCAGGCCTGCAAAGAAACTGCGTTTCACATGCATTTGTAAGAGATCTTCCCGGTAGGCTGTTAGAGCACTGTGCAGAGCGAGTTGTTTCGTAGCTTCCCAAAGAACTGGAAGCAAGATGCTTTGGAGCCCAACTCTCCCTTTGGAAAAAAGCCTGCACGTTGTGCATTTCAGCTCTAGGTCAATGTAGCACACGCAGAGCAGAAGTTCTACTTCAGCGAGATCAGGCCTGCAAAGAAACTGCGTTTCACAGGCCTTTGTAAGAGATGTTCCCGGTAGGCTGTAAGAGCACTGTGCAGAGCGAGTTGTTTCTTAGCTTCCCAAAGAGCTGGAAGCAAGATGCTTTTTGGCCCAACTCGCCCTTTGGAAAGATGCCTGGACGTTGTGCATTTCAGCTCTAGGGCCGTGTAGCACACCCAGAGCAGAAGTTCTACTTCAGCCAGATCAGGCCTGCAAAGAAACTGCGTTTCACAGGGCTTTGTAAGAGATGTTCCCGGTAGGCTGTAAGAGCACTGTGCAGAGCGAGTTGTTTCTTGGCTTCCCAAAGAGCTGGAAGCAAGATGCTTTGGGGCCCAACTCGCCCTTTGGAAAGAAGCCTGTACGTTGCGCCTTTCAGCTCTAGGGCCGTGTAGCACACCCAGAGCAGAAGTTCTACTTCAGCCAGATCAGCCCTGCAAAGAAACTGCGTTTCACAGGCATTTGTAAGAGATGTTCCCGGTAGGCTGTAAGAGCACTGTGCAGAGCGAGTTGTTTCCTAGCTTCCCAAAGAGCTGGAAGCAAGATGCTTTTTGGCCCAACTCGCCCTTTGGAAAGATGCCTGGACGTTGTGCATTTCAGCTCTAGGGCCGTGTAGCACACCCAGACCAGAAGTTCTACTTCAGCCAGATCACGCCTGCAAGGAAACTGCTTTTCACAGGCCTTTGTAAGTGATGTTCTGGTAGGCTGTAAGAGCACTGTGCAGAGCAAGTTGTTTCTTAGCTTCCCAAAGAGCTGGTAGCAAGATGCTTTGGGGCCCAACTCGCCCTTTGGAAAGAACCCTGCACGTTGTGCCTTCATCTCTAGGGCAGTGTAGCACACCCAGAGCAGAAGTTCTAGTTCAGCCAGGTCAGGCCTGCAAAGAAACTGCGTTTCACAGGGCTTAGTAAGAGATGTTCCCGGTAGGCTGTAAGAGCACTGTGCAGAGCGAGTTGTTACTTAGCTTCCCAAAGAGCTGGAAGCAAGATGCTTTGGGGCCCAACTCGCCCTTTCGAAAGAAGCCTGCACGTTGTGCATTTCAGCTCTAGGTCAATGTAGCACACGCAGAGCAGAAGTTCTACTTCAGCGAGATCAGGCCTGAAAAGAAACTGCGTTTCACAGGCCTTTGTAAGAGATGTTCCCGGTAGGCTGTAAGAGCACTGTGCAGAGCGAGTTGTTTCTTAGCTTCCCAAAGAGCTGGAAGC
The DNA here is from genome assembly GCF_041296265.1 of Equus caballus. Classification (NCBI taxonomy): domain Eukaryota; kingdom Metazoa; phylum Chordata; class Mammalia; order Perissodactyla; family Equidae; genus Equus; species Equus caballus. Next base: position 48,597,785 of record NC_091688.1, on the reverse strand, counting down.
AAGATGCTTTTTGGCCCAACTCGCCCTTTGGAAAGAAGCCTGCACGTTGTGCCTTTCAGCTCTAGGGCAATGTAGCACACGCAGAGCAGAAGTTCTACTTCAGCCAGATCAGGCCTGCAAAGAAACTGCGTTTCACAGGCCTTTGTAAGAGATGTTCCCGGTAGGCTGTAAGAGCACTGTGCAGAGCGAGTTGTTTCTTAGCTTCCCAAAGAGCTGGAAGCAAGATGCTTTGGGGCCCAACTCGCCCTTTGGAAAGAGGCCTGCACGTTGTGCCTTTCAGATCTAGGGCAATGTAGCACGTGCAGAGCAGAAGTTCTAATTCAGCCAGATCAGGCCTCAAGGAAACTGCTTTTCACATGCCTTTGTGAGTGGTGTTCTGGTAGGCTGTAAGAGCACTGTGAAGAGCGAGTTGTTTCTTAGCTTCCCAAAGAGCTGGTAGCAAGATGCTTTGGGGCCCAACTCGCCCTTTGGAAAGAACCCTGCACGTTGCGCCTTCATCTCCAGGGCAGTGTACCACACCCAGAGCAGAAGTTCTACTTCTGCCAGATCAGGCCTGCAAAGAAACTGCGTTTCACAGGCCTTTGTAAGAGATGTACCCGGTAGGCTGTAAGAGCACTGTGCAGAGCGAGTTGTTTCTTAGCTTCCCAACGAGCTGGAAGCAAGATGCTTTGGGGCCCAACTCGCCCTTTGGAAAGAAGCCTGCACGTTGTGCCTTTCAGCTCTAGGGCAATGTAGCACACCCAGAGCAGAAGTTCTACTTCAGCCAGATCAGGCCTGCAAAGAAACTGCGTTTCACAGGCCTCTGTAAGAGATGTTCCCGGTAGGCTGTAGGAGCACTGTGCAGAGCGAGTAGTTTCTTAGCTTCCCAAAGACCTGGAAGCAAGATGCTTTGGGGCCCAACTCGCTCTTTGGAAAGAAGCCTGCACGTTGTGCCTTTCAGCTCTAGGGCAATGTAGCACACCCAGAGCAGAATTTCTACTTCAGCCAGATCAGGCCTGCAAGGAAACTGCTTTCCACAGCCCTTTGTAAGTGATGTTCTGGTAGGCTGTAAGAGCACTGTGCAGAGCGAGTTGTTTCTTAGCTTCCCAAAGAGCTGGTAGCAAGATGCTTTGGGGCCCAACTCGCCCTTTGGAAAGAACCCTGCACGTTGTGCCTTCATCTCTAGGGCAGTGTAGCACACCCAGAGCAGAAGTTCTACTTCAGCCAGATCAGGCCTGCAAAGAAACTGCGTTTCACAGGCCTTTGTAAGAGATGTTCCCGGTAGGCTGTAAGAGCACTGTGCAGAGCGAGAGGTTTCTTAGCTTCCCAAAGAGCTGGAAGCAAGATGCTTTGGGGCCCAACTCGCCCTTTGGAAAGAAGCCTGCACGTTGTGCCTTTCAGCTCTAGGGCCGTGTAGCACACCCAGAGCAGAAGTTCTACTTCAGCCAGATCAGGCCTGCAAAGAAACTGCGTTTCACAGGCATTTGTAAGAGATCTTCCCGGTAGGCTGTTAGAGCACTGTGCAGAGCGAGTTGTTTCGTAGCTTCCCAAAGAACTGGAAGCCAGATGCTTTGGAGCCCAACTCTACCTTTGGAAAAAAGCCTGCACGTTGTGCATTTCAGCTCTAGGTCAATGTAGCACACGCAGAGCAGAAGTTCTACTTCAGCGAGATCAGGCCTGCAAAGAAACTGCGTTTCACAGGCCTTTGTAAGAGATGTTCCCGGTAGGCTGTAAGAGCACTGTGCAGAGCGAGTTGTTTCTTAGCTTCCCAAAGAGCTGGAAGCAAGATGCTTTTTGGCCCAACTCGCCCTTTGGAAAGATGCCTGGACGTTGTGCATTTCAGCTCTAGGGCCGTGTAGCACACCCAGAGCAGAAGTTCTCCTTCAGCCAGATCAGGCCTGCAAAGAAACTGCGTTTCACAGGGCTTTGTAAGAGATGTTCCCGGTAGGCTGTAAGAGCACTGTGCAGAGCGAGTTGTTTCTTAGCTTCCCAAAGAGCTGGAAGCAAGATGCTTTGGGGCCCAACTCGCCATTTGGAAAGAAGCCTGTACGTTGCGCCTTTCAGCTCTAGGGCCGTGTAGCACACCCAGAGCAGAAGTTCTACTTCAGCCAGATCAGGCCTGCAAAGAAACTGCGTTTCACAGGCATTTGTAAGAGATGTTCCCGGTAGGCTGTAAGAGCACTGTGAAGAGCGAGTTGTTTCTTAGCTTCCCAAAGAGCTGGAAGGAAGATGCTTTGGGGCTCAACTCGCCCTTTGGAAAGAAGCCTGCACGTTGTGCCTTTCAGCTCTAGGGCCATGTAGCACACCCAGAGCAGAAGTTCTACTTCAGCCAGATCAGGCCTGCAAAGAAACTGCGTTTCACAGGCCTTTGTAAGAGATGTTCCCGGTAGGCTGTAAGAGCACTGTGCAGAGCGAGTTGTTTCCTAGCTTCCCAAAGAGCTGGAAGCAAGATGCTTTTTGGCCCAACTCGCCCTTTGGAAAGATGCCTGGACGTTGTGCATTTCAGCTCTAGGGCCGTGTAGCACACCCAGACCAGAAGTTCTACTTCAGCCAGATCACGCCTGCAAGGAAACTGCTTTTCACAGGCCTTTGTAAGTGATTTTCTGGTAGGCTGTAAGAGCACTGTGCAGAGCAAGTTGTTTCTTAGCTTCCCAAAGAGCTGGTAGCAAGATGCTTTGGGGCCCAACTCGCCCTTTGGAAAGAACCCTGCACGTTGTGCCTTCATCTCTAGGGCAGTGTAGCACACCCAGAGCAGAAGCTCTAGTTCAGCCAGATCAGGCCTGCAAAGAAACTGCGTTTCACAGGGCTTTGTAAGAGATGTTCCCGGTAGGCTGTAAGAGCACTGTGCAGAGCGAGTTGTTTCTTAGCTTCCCAAAGAGCTGGAAGCAAGATGCTTTTTGGCCCAACTCGCCCTTTGGAAAGATGCCTGGACGTTGTGCATTTCAGCTCTAGGGCCGTGTAGCACACCCAGAGCAGAAGTTCTACTTCAGCCAGATCAGGCCTGCAAAGAAACTGCGTTTCACAGGCCTTTGTAAGAGATGTTCCCGGTAGGCTGTAAGAGCACTGTGCAGAGCGAGTTGTTTCTTAGCTTCCCTAAGAGCTGCAAGTAAGATGCTTTGGGGCCCAACTCGCCCTTTGGAATGAAGCCTGCACGTTGTGCCTTTCAGCTCTAGGGCAGTGTAGCACACCCAGAGCAGAAGTTCTACTTCAGCCATATCAGGCCTGCAAGGAAACTGCGTTTCACAGGGCTTTGTAAGTGATGTTCTGGTAGGCTGTAAGAGCACTGAGCAGAGCGAGTTGTTTCTTAGCTTCCCAAAGAGCTGGAAGCAAGATGCATTGGGGCCCAAGTCGCCCTTTGGAAAGAAGCCTGCACGTTGTTCCTTTGCGCTCTAGGGCAATGTAGTACATGCAGAGCAGAAGTTCTACTTCTGCCAGATCAGGCCTGCAAAGAGACTGCGTTTCACAGGCCTTGGTAAGAGATGTTCCCGGTTGGCTGTAAGAGCACTGTGCAGAGGGAGTTGTTTCTTAGCTTCCCAAGGAGCTGGAAGCAAGATGCTTTGGGGCCTAACTCGCCCTTTGGAAAGAGGCCTGCACGTTGTGCCTTTCAGCTCTAGGGCAGTGTAGCACATCCAGAGCAGAAGTTCTACTTCAGCCACATCAGGCCTCAAGGAAACTGCTTTTCACATGCCTTTGTAAGTGATGTTCTGGTAGGCTGTAAGAACACTGTGCAGAGCGAGTTGTTTCTTAGCTTCCCAAAGAGCTGGAAGCAAGATGCTTTGGGGCCCAACTCGCCCTTGGAAAGAAGCCTGCACGTTGTGCCTTTCTGCCTTAGGGCAATGTAGCACACGCAGAGCAGAAGTTCTACTTCAGCCAGATCAGGCCTGCAAGGAAACTTCTTTTCACAAGCCTTTGTAAGTGATGTTCCGGTAGGCAGTAAGAGCACTGTGCAGAGCGAGTTGTTTCTTAGCTTCCCAAAGAGCTGCAAGCAAGATGCTTTGGGGCCCAACTCGCCCTTTGGAAAGAAGCCTGCACGTTGTGCCTTTCAGCTCTAGGGCAATGTAGCACACGCAGAGCAGAATTTCTACTTCAGCCAGATCAGGCCTGCAAGGAAACTGCTTTTCACAGGCCATGTAAGTGATGTTCTGGTAGGCTGTAAGAGCACTGTGCAGAGCGAGTTGTTTCTTAGCTTCCCAAAGAGCTGGAAGCAAGATGCTTTGGGGCCCAACTCGCCCTTTGGAAAGAAGCCTGCACGTTGTGCCCTTCAGCTCTAGGGCCGTGTAGCACACCCAGAGCAGAAGTTCTACTTCAGCCAGATCAGGCCTGCAAAGAAACTGCGTTTCACAGGCATTTGTAAGAGATCTTCCCGGTAGGCTGTTAGAGCACTGTGCAGAGCGAGTTGTTTCGTAGCTTCCCAAAGAACTGGAAGCAAGATGCTTTGGAGCCCAACTCTCCCTTTGGAAAAAAGCCTGCACGTTGTGCATTTCAGCTCTAGGTCAATGTAGCACACGCAGAGCAGAAGTTCTACTTCAGCGAGATCAGGCCTGCAAAGAAACTGCGTTTCACAGGCCTTTGTAAGAGATGTTCCCGGTAGGCTGTAAGAGCACTGTGCAGAGCGAGTTGTTTCTTAGCTTCCCAAAGAGCTGGAAGCAAGATGCTTTTTGGCCCAACTCGCCCTTTGGAAAGATGCCTGGACGTTGTGCATTTCAGCTCTAGGGCCGTGTAGCACACCCAGAGCAGAAGTTCTACTTCAGCCAGATCAGGCCTGCAAAGAAACTGCGTTTCACAGGGCTTTGTAAGAGATGTTCCCGGTAGGCTGTAAGAGCACTGGGCAGAGCGAGTTGTTTCTTAGCTTCCCAAAGAGCTGGAAGCAAGATGCTTTGGGGCCCAACTCGCCCTTTGGAAAGAAGCCTGTACGTTGCGCCTTTCAGCTCTAGGGCCGTGTAGCACACCCAGAGCAGAAGTTCTACTTCAGCCAGATCAGGCCTGCAAAGAAACTGCGTTTCACAGGCATTTGTAAGAGATGTTCCCGGTAGGCTGTAAGAGCACTGTGAAGAGCGAGTTGTTTCTTAGCTTCCCAAAGAGCTGGAAGGAAGATGCTTTGGGGCTCAACTCGCCCTTTGGAAAGAAGCCTGCACGTTGTGCCTTTCAGCTCTAGGGCCATGTAGCACACCCAGAGCAGAAGTTCTACTTCAGCCAGATCAGGCCTGCAAAGAAACTGCGTTTCACAGGCCTTTGTAAGAGATGTTCCCGGTAGGCTGTAAGAGCACTGTGCAGAGCGAGTTGTTTCCTAGCTTCCCAAAGAGCTGGAAGCAAGATGCTTTTTGGCCCAACTCGCCCTTTGGAAAGATGCCTGGACGTTGTGCATTTCAGCTCTAGGGCCGTGTAGCACACCCAGACCAGAAGTTCTACTTCAGCCAGATCACGCCTGCAAGGAAACTGCTTTTCACAGGCCTTTGTAAGTGATGTTCTGGTAGGCTGTAAGAGCACTGTGCAGAGCAAGTTGTTTCTTAGCTTCCCAAAGAGCTGGTAGCAAGATGCTTTGGGGCCCAACTCGCCCTTTGGAAAGAACCCTGCACGTTGTGCCTTCATCTCTAGGGCAGTGTAGCACACCCAGAGCAGAAGTTCTAGTTCAGCCAGATCAGGCCTGCAAAGAAACTGCGTTTCACAGGGCTTTGTAAGAGATGTTCCCGGTAGGCTGTAAGAGCACTGTGCAGAGCGAGTTGTTTCTTAGCTTCCCAAAGAGCTGGAAGCAATATGCTTTGGGGACCAACTCGCCCTTTGGAAAGAAGCCTGCACGTTGTGCCTTTCAGCTCTAGGGCAATGTAGCACACCCAGAGCAGAAGTTATACTTCAGCCATATCAGGCCTGCAAGGAAACTGCTTTTCACAGGCCTTTGTAAGTGATGTTCTGGTAGGCTGTAAGAGCACTGTGCAGAGCGAGTTGTTTCTTAGCTTCCCAAAGAGCTGGAAGCAAGATGCATTGGGGCCCAAGTCGCCCTTTGGAAAGAAGCCTGCACGTTGTTCCTTTGCGCTCTAGGGCAATGTAGTACATGCAGAGCAGAAGTTCTACTTCTGCCAGATCAGGCCTGCAAAGAGACTGCGTTTCACAGGCCTTGGTAAGAGATGTTCCCGGTAGGCTGTAAGAGCACTGTGCAGAGGGAGTTGTTTCTTAGCTTCCCAAGGAGCTGGAAGCAAGATGCTTTGGGGCCTAACTCGCCCTTTGGAAAGAGGCCTGCACGTTGTGCCTTTCAGCTCTAGGGCAATGTAGCACATCCAGAGCAGAAGTTCTACTTCAGCCACATCAGGCCTCAAGGAAACTGCTTTTCACATGCCTTTGTAAGTGATGTTCTGGTAGGCTGTAAGAACACTGTGCAGAGCGAGTTGTTTCTTAGCTTCCCAAAGAGCTGGAAGCAAGATGCTTTGGGGCCCAACTCGCCCTTGGAAAGAAGCCTGCACGTTGTGCCTTTCTGCCTTAGGGCAATGTAGCACACGCAGAGCAGAAGTTCTACTTCAGCCAGATCAGGCCTGCAAAGAAACTGCGTTTCACAGGGCTTTGTAAGAGATGTTCCCGGTAGGCTGTAAGAGCACTGTGCAGAGCGAGTTGTTTCTTAGCTTCCCAAAGAGCTGGAAGCAAGATGCTTTGGGGCCCAACTCGCCCTTTGGAAAGAAGCCTGTACGTTGCGCCTTTCAGCTCTAGGGCCGTGTAGCACACCCAGAGCAGAAGTTCTACTTCAGCCAGATCAGGCCTGCAAAGAAACTGCGTTTCACAGGCATTTGTAAGAGATGTTCCCGGTAGGCTGTAAGAGCACTGTGCAGAGCGAGTTGTTTCTTAGCTTCCCAAAGAGCTGGAAGCAAGATGCTTTGGGGCTCAACTCGCCCTTTGGAAAGAAGCCTGCACGTTGTGCCTTTCAGCTCTAGGGCCATGTAGCACACCCAGAGCAGAAATTCTACTTCAGCCAGATCAGGCCTGCAAAGAAACTGCGTTTCACAGGCCTTTGTAAGAGATGTTCCCGGTAGGCTGTAAGAGCACTGTGCAGAGCGAGTTGTTTCCTAGCTTCCCAAAGAGCTGGAAGCAAGATGCTTTTTGGCCCAACTCGCCCTTTGGAAAGATGCCTGGACGTTGTGCATTTCAGCTCTAGGGCCGTGTAGCACACCCAGACCAGAAGTTCTACTTCAGCCAGATCACGCCTGCAAGGAAACTGCTTTTCACAGGCCTTTGTAAGTGATGTTCTGGTAGGCTGTAAGAGCACTGTGCAGAGCAAGTTGTTTCTTAGCTTCCCAAAGAGCTGGTAGCAAGATGCTTTGGGGCCCAACTCGCCCTTTGGAAAGAACCCTGCACGTTGTGCCTTCATCTCTAGGGCAGTGTAGCACACCCAGAGCAGAAGTTCTACTTCAGCCAGATCAGGCCTGCAAAGAAACTGCGTTTCACAGGCCTTTGTAAGAGATGTTCCCGGTAGGCTGTAAGAGCACTGTGCAGAGCGAGTTGTTTCTTAGCTTCCCAAAGAGCTGGAAGCAAGATGCTTTGGGGCCCAACTTGCCCTTTGGAAAGAGGCCTGCACGTTGTGCCTTTCAGATCTAGGGCAATGTAGCACGTGCAGAGCAGAAGTTCTACTTCAGCCAGATCAGGCCTCAAGGAAACTGCTTTTAACATGCCTTTGTGAGTGGTGTTCTGGTAGGCTGTAAGAGCACTGTGCAGATCGAGTTGTTTCTTAGCTTCCCAAAGAGCTGGCAGCAAGATGCTTTGGGGCCCAACTCGCCCTTTGGAAAGAACCCTGCACGTTGCGCCTTCATCTCCAGGGCAGTGTACCACACCCAGAGCAGAAGTTCTACTTCAGCCAGATCAGGCCTGCAAAGAAACTGCGTTTCACAGGCCTTTGTAAGAGATGTACCCGGTAGGCTGTAAGAGCACTGTGCAGAGCGAGTTGTTTCTTAGCTTCCCAACGAGCTGGAAGCAAGATGCTTTGGGGCCCAACTCGCCCTTTGGAAAGAAGCCTGCACGTTGTGCCTTTCAGCTCTAGGGCAATGTAGCACACCCAGAGCAGAAGTTCTACTTCAGCCAGATCAGGCCTGCAAAGAAACTGCGTTTCACAGGCCTCTGTAAGACATGTTCCCGGTAGGCTGTAGGAGCACTGTGCAGAGCGAGTAGTTTCTTAGCTTCCCAAAGACCTGGAAGCAAGATGCTTTGGGGCCCAACTCGCTCTTTGGAAAGAAGCCTGCACGTTGTGCCTTTCAGCTCTAGGGCAATGTAGCACACCCAGAGCAGAATTTCTACTTCAGCCAGATCAGGCCTGCAAGGAAACTGCTTTCCACAGGCCTTTGTAAGTGATGTTCTGGTAGGCTGTAAGAGCACTGTGCAGAGCGAGTTGTTTCTTAGCTTCCCAAAGAGCTGGTAGCAAGATGCTTTGGGGCCCAACTCGCCCTTTGGAAAGAACCCTGCACGTTGTGCCTTCATCTCTAGGGCAGTGTAGCACACCCAGAGCAGAAGTTCTACTTCAGCCAGATCAGGCCTGCAAAGAAACTGCGTTTCACAGGCCTTTGTAAGAGATGTTCCCGGTAGGCTGTAAGAGCACTGTGCAGAGCGAGAGGTTTCTTAGCTTCCCAAAGAGCTGGAAGCAAGATGCTTTGGGGCCCAACTCGCCCTTTGGAAAGAAGCCTGCACGTTGTGCCTTTCAGCTCTAGGGCCGTGTAGCACACCCAGAGCAGAAGTTCTACTTCAGCCAGATCAGGCCTGCAAAGAAACTGCGTTTCACAGGCATTTGTAAGAGATCTTCCCGATAGGCTGTTAGAGCACTGTGCAGAGCGAGTTGTTTCGTAGCTTCCCAAAGAACTGGAAGCCAGATGCTTTGGAGCCCAACTCTCCCTTTGGAAAAAAGCCTGCACGTTGTGCATTTCAGCTCTAGGTCAATGTAGCACACGCAGAGCAGAAGTTCTACTTCAGCGAGATCAGGCCTGCAAAGAAACTGCGTTTCACAGGCCTTTGTAAGAGATGTTCCCGGTAGGCTGTAAGAGCACTGTGCAGAGCGAGTTGTTTCTTAGCTTCCCAAAGAGCTGGAAGCAAGATGCTTTTTGGCCCAACTCGCCCTTTGGAAAGATGCCTGGACGTTGTGCATTTCAGCTCTAGGGCCGTGTAGCACACCCAGAGCAGAAGTTCTACTTCAGCCAGATCAGGCCTGCAAAGAAACTGCGTTTCACAGGGCTTTGTAAGAGATGTTCCCGGTAGGCTGTAAGAGCACTGTGCAGAGCGAGTTGTTTCTTAGCTTCCCAAAGAGCTGGAAGCAAGATGCTTTGGGGCCCAACTCGCCATTTGGAAAGAAGCCTGTACGTTGCGCCTTTCAGCTCTAGGGCCGTGTAGCACACCCAGAGCAGAAGTTCTACTTCAGCCAGATCAGGCCTGCAAAGAAACTGCGTTTCACAGGCATTTGTAAGAGATGTTCCCGGTAGGCTGTAAGAGCACTGTGAAGAGCGAGTTGTTTCTTAGCTTCCCAAAGAGCTGGAAGCAAGATGCTTTGGGGCTCAACTCGCCCTTTGGAAAGAAGCCTGCACGTTGTGCCTTTCAGCTCTAGGGCCATGTAGCACACCCAGAGCAGAAGTTCTACTTCAGCCAGATCAGGCCTGCAAAGAAACTGCGTTTCACAGGCCTTTGTAAGAGATGTTCCCGGTAGGCTGTAAGAGCACTGTGCAGAGCGAGTTGTTTCCTAGCTTCCCAAAGAGCTGGAAGCAAGATGCTTTTTGGCCCAACTCGCCCTTTGGAAAGATGCCTGGACGTTGTGCATTTCAGCTCTAGGGCCGTGTAGCACACCCAGACCAGAAGTTCTACTTCAGCCAGATCACGCCTGCAAGGAAACTGCTTTTCACAGGCCTTTGTAAGTGATGTTCTGGTAGGCTGTAAGAGCACTGTGCAGAGCAAGTTGTTTCTTAGCTTCCCAAAGAGCTGGTAGCAAGATGCTTTGGGGCCCAACTCGCCCTTTGGAAAGAACCCTGCACGTTGTGCCTTCATCTCTAGGGCAGTGTAGCACACCCAGAGCAGAAGTTCTAGTTCAGCCAGATCAGGCCTGCAAAGAAACTGCGTTTCACAGGGCTTTGTAAGAGATGTTCCCGGTAGGCTGTAAGAGCACTGTGCAGAGCGAGTTGTTTCTTAGCTTCCCAAAGAGCTGGAAGCAATATGCTTTGGGGACCAACTCGCCCTTTGGAAAGAAGCCTGCACGTTGTGCCTTTCAGCTCTAGGGCAATGTAGCACACCCAGAGCAGAAGTTATACTTCAGCCATATCAGGCCTGCAAGGAAACTGCTTTTCACAGGCCTTTGTAAGTGATGTTCTGGTAGGCTGTAAGAGCACTGTGCAGAGCGAGTTGTTTCTTAGCTTCCCAAAGAGCTGGAAGCAAGATGCATTGGGGCCCAAGTCGCCCTTTGGAAAGAAGCCTGCACGTTGTTCCTTTGCGCTCTAGGGCAATGTAGTACATGCAGAGCAGAAGTTCTACTTCTGCCAGATCAGGCCTGCAAAGAGACTGCGTTTCACAGGCCTTGGTAAGAGATGTTCCCGGTTGGCTGTAAGAGCACTGTGCAGAGGGAGTTGTTTCTTAGCTTCCCAAGGAGCTGGAAGCAAGATGCTTTGGGGCCTAACTCGCCCTTTGGAAAGAGGCCTGCACGTTGTGCCTTTCAGCTCTAGGGCAATGTAGCACATCCAGAGCAGAAGTTCTACTTCAGCCACATCAGGCCTCAAGGAAACTGCTTTTCACATGCCTTTGTAAGTGATGTTCTGGTAGGCTGTAAGAACACTGTGCAGAGCGAGTTGTTTCTTAGCTTCCCAAAGAGCTGGAAGCAAGATGCTTTGGGGCCCAACTCGCCCTTGGAAAGAAGCCTGCACGTTGTGCCTTTCTGCCTTAGGGCAATGTAGCACACGCAGAGCAGAAGTTCTACTTCAGCCAGATCAGGCCTGCAAGGAAACTTCTTTTCACAAGCCTTTGTAAGTGATGTTCCGGTAGGCTGTAAGAGCACTGTGCAGAGCGAGTTGTTTCTTAGCTTCCCAAAGAGCTGCAAGCAAGATGCTTTGGGGCCCAACTCGCCCTTTGGAAAGAAGCCTGCACGTTGTGCCTTTCAGCTCTAGGGCAATGTAGCACACGCAGAGCAGAATTTCTACTTCAGCCAGATCAGGCCTGCAAGGAAACTGCTTTTCACAGGCCTTTGTAAGTGATGTTCTGGTAGGCTGTAAGAGCACTGTGCAGAGCGAGTTGTTTCTTAGCTTCCCAAAGAGCTGGAAGCAAGATGCTTTGGGGCCCAACTCGCCCTTTGGAAAGAAGCCTGCACGTTGTGCCCTTCAGCTCTAGGGCCGTGTAGCACACCCAGAGCAGAAGTTCTACTTCAGCCAGATCAGGCCTGCAAAGAAACTGCGTTTCACATGCATTTGTAAGAGATCTTCCCGGTAGGCTGTTAGAGCACTGTGCAGAGCGAGTTGTTTCGTAGCTTCCCAAAGAACTGGAAGCAAGATGCTTTGGAGCCCAACTCTCCCTTTGGAAAAAAGCCTGCACGTTGTGCATTTCAGCTCTAGGTCAATGTAGCACACGCAGAGCAGAAGTTCTACTTCAGCGAGATCAGGCCTGCAAAGAAACTGCGTTTCACAGGCCTTTGTAAGAGATGTTCCCGGTAGGCTGTAAGAGCACTGTGCAGAGCGAGTTGTTTCTTAGCTTCCCAAAGAGCTGGAAGCAAGATGCTTTTTGGCCCAACTCGCCCTTTGGAAAGATGCCTGGACGTTGTGCATTTCAGCTCTAGGGCCGTGTAGCACACCCAGAGCAGAAGTTCTACTTCAGCCAGATCAGGCCTGCAAAGAAACTGCGTTTCACAGGGCTTTGTAAGACATGTTCCCGGTAGGCTGTAAGAGCACTGTGCAGAGCGAGTTGTTTCTTAGCTTCCCAAAGAGCTGGAAGCAAGATGCTTTGGGGCCCAACTCGCCCTTTGGAAAGAAGCCTGTACGTTGCGCCTTTCAGCTCTAGGGCCGTGTAGCACACCCAGAGCAGAAGTTCTACTTCAGCCAGATCAGGCCTGCAAAGAAACTGCATTTCACAGGCATTTGTAAGAGATGTTCCCGGTAGGCTGTAAGAGCACTGTGAAGAGCGAGTTGTTTCTTAGCTTCCCAAAGAGCTGGAAGGAAGATGCTTTGGGGCTCAACTCGCCCTTTGGAAAGAAGCCTGCACGTTGTGCCTTTCAGCTCTAGGGCCATGTAGCACACCCAGAGCAGAAGTTCTACTTCAGCCAGATCAGGCCTGCAAAGAAACTGCGTTTCACAGGCCTTTGTAAGAGATGTTCCCGGTAGGCTGTAAGAGCACTGTGCAGAGCGAGTTGTTTCCTAGCTTCCCAAAGAGCTGGAAGCAAGATGCTTTTTGGCCCAACTCGCCCTTTGGAAAGATGCCTGGACGTTGTGCATTTCAGCTCTAGGGCCGTGTAGCACACCCAGACCAGAAGTTCTACTTCAGCCAGATCACGCCTGCAAGGAAACTGCTTTTCACAGGCCTTTGTAAGTGATGTTCTGGTAGGCTGTAAGAGCACTGTGCAGAGCAAGTTGTTTCTTAGCTTCCCAAAGAGCTGGTAGCAAGATGCTTTTGGGCCCAACTCGCCCTTTGGAAAGAACCCTGCACGTTGTGCCTTCATCTCTAGGGCAGTGTAGCACACCCAGAGCAGAAGGTCTAGTTCAGCCAGATCAGGCCTGCAAAGAAACTGCGTTTCACAGGGCTTTGTAAGAGATGTTCCCGGTAGGCTGTAAGAGCACTGTGCAGAGCGAGTTGTTTCTTAGCTTCCCAAAGAGCTGGAAGCAATATGCTTTGGGGACCAACTCGCCCTTTGGAAAGAAGCCTGCACGTTGTGCCTTTCAGCTCTAGGGCAATGTAGCACACCCAGAGCAGAAGTTATACTTCAGCCATATCAGGCCTGCAAGGAAACAGCTTTTCACAGGCCTTTGTAAGTGATGTTCTGGTAGGCTGTAAGAGCACTGTGCAGAGCGAGTTGTTTCTTAGCTTCCCAAAGAGCTGGAAGCAAGATGCATTGGGGCCCAAGTCGCCCTTTGGAAAGAAGCCTGCACGTTGTTCCTTTGCGCTCTAGGGCAATGTAGTACATGCAGAGCAGAAGTTCTACTTCTGCCAGATCAGGCCTGCAAAGAGACTGCGTTTCACAGGCCTTGGTAAGAGATGTTCCCGGTAGGCTGTAAGAGCACTGTGCAGAGGGAGTTGTTTCTTAGCTTCCCAAGGAGCTGGAAGCAAGATGCTTTGGGGCCTAACTCGCCCTTTGGAAAGAGGCCTGCACGTTGTGCCTTTCAGCTCTAGGGCAATGTAGCACATCCAGAGCAGAAGTTCTACTTCAGCCACATCAGGCCTCAAGGAAACTGCTTTTCACATGCCTTTGTAAGTGATGTTCTGGTAGGCTGTAAGAACACTGTGCAGAGCGAGTTGTTTCTTAGCTTCCCAAAGAGCTGGAAGCAAGATGCTTTGGGGCCCAACTCGCCCTTGGAAAGAAGCCTGCACGTTGTGCCTTTCTGCCTTAGGGCAATGTAGCACACGCAGAGCAGAAGTTCTACTTCAGCCAGATCAGGCCTGCAAGGAAACTTCTTTTCACAAGCCTTTGTAAGTGATGTTCCGGTAGGCTGTAAGAGCACTGTGCAGAGCGAGTTGTTTCTTAGCTTCCCAAAGAGCTGCAAGCAAGATGCTTTGGGGCCCAACTCGCCCTTTGGAAAGAAGCCTGCACGTTGTGCCTTTCAGCTCTAGGGCAATGTAGCACACCCAGAGCAGAAGTTCTACTTCAGCCAGATCAGGCCTGCAAGGAAACTGCTTTTCACAGGCCTTTGTAAGTGATGTTCTGGTAGGCTGTAAGAGCACTGTGCAGAGCGAGTTGTTTCTTAGCTTCCCAAAGAGCTGGTAGCAAGATGATTTGGGGCCCAACTCGCCCTTTGGAAAGAACCCTGCACGTTGTGCCTTCATCTCTAGGGCAGTGTACCACACCCAGAGCAGAAGTTCTACTTCAGCCAGATCAGGCCTGCAAAGAAACTGCGTTTCACAGGCCTTTGTAAGAGATGTTCCCGGTAGGCTGTAAGAGCACTGTGCAGAGCGAGTTGTTTCTTAGCTTCCCAAAGAGGTGGAAGCAAGATGCTTTGCGGCCCAACTCGCCCTTTGGAAAGATGCCTGGACGTTGTGCATTTCAGCTCTAGGGCCGTGTAGCACACCCAGAGCAGAAGTTCTACTTCAGCCAGATCAGGCCTGCAAAGAAACTGCGTTTCACAGGCGTTTGTAAGAGATGTTCCCGGTAGGCTGTAAGAGCACTGTGCAGAGCGAGTTGTTTCTTAGCTTCCCAAAGAGCTGGAAGCAAGATGATTTGGGGCCCAACTCGCCCTTTGGAAAGAAGCCTGCACGTTGTGCCTTTCAGCTCTAGGGCAATGTAGCACACCCAGAGCAGAAGTTCTACTTCAGCCAGATCAGGCCTGCAAAGAAACTGCGTTTCACAGGCCTTTGTAAGAGATGTTCCCAGTAGGCTGTAAGAGCACTGTGCAGAGCGAGTTGTTTCTTAGCTTCCCAAAGAGCTGGAAGCAAGATGCTTTGGGGCCCAACTCGCCCTTTGGAAGGAAGCCTGCAGGTTGTGCCTTCAGCTCTAGGGCAATGTAGCACACCCAGAGCAGAAGTTTACTTCAGCCAGATCAGGCCTGCAAAGAAACTCTGTTTCACAGGCCTTTGTAAGAGATGTTTCTGGTAGGCTGTAAGAGCACTGTGCAGAGCGAGTTGTTTCTTAGCTTCCCAAAGAGCTGGAAGCAAGATGCTTTGGGGCCCAACTCGCCCTTTGGAAAGAAGCCTGCACGTTGTGCCTTTCCGCTCTAGGGCACCGTAGCACACGCAGAGCAGAAGTTCTACTTCAGCCAGATAAGGCCTGCAAACAAACTGCGTTTCACAGGCCTTTGTAAGAGATGTTCCCGGTAGGCTTTAAGAGCACTGTGCAGAGCGAGTTGTTTCTTAGCTTCCCAAAGAGCTGGAAGCAAGCTGCTTTGGGGCCCAACTCGCCCTTTGGAAAGAAGCCTGCACGTTGTGCCTTTCAGCTCTAGGGCAATGTAGCACACCCAGATCAGAAGTTCTACTTCAGCCAGATCAGGCCTGCAAAGAAACTGCGTTTCACAGGCCTTTGTAAGAGATGTTCCCGGTAGGCTGTAAGAGCACTGTGCAGAGCGAGTTGTTTCTTAGCTTCCGAAAGAGCTGGAATCAAGATGCTTTGGGGCCCAACTCGCCCTTTGTTATGAAGCCTGCACGTTGTGCCTTTCAGCTCTAGGGCAATGTAGCACACGCAGAGCAGAAGTTCTACTTCAGCCAGGTCAGGCCTGCAAAGAGACTGCGTTTCACAGGCCTTTGTAAGAGATGTTCCCGGTAGGCTGTAAGAGCACTGTGAAGAGCGAGTTCTTTCTTAGCTTCCCAAAGAGCTGTAAGCAAGATGCATTGGGGCCCAACTCGCCCTTTGGAAAGAAGCCTGCACGTTGTGCCTTTCCGCTCTTCGGCAATGTAGCACACACAGAGCCGAAGTTCTACTTCAGCCAGATCAGGCCTGCAAGGAAACTGCTTTTCACATGCCTTTGTCAGAGATGTTCCGGTAGGCTGTAAGAGCACTGTGCAGAGCGAGTTGTTTCTTAGCTTCCCAAAGAGCTGGAAGCAAGATGCATTGGGTCCCAACTCACCATTTGGAAAGAATCCTGCACGTTGTTCCTTTCCGCTCTAGGGCAATGTAGCACACGCAGAGCAGAAGTTCTACTTCAGCCAGATCAGGCCTGCAAAGAAACTGCGTTTCACAGGCCTTTGTAAGAGATGTTCCCGGTAGGCTGTAAGAGCACTGTGCAGAGCGAGTTGTTTCTTAGCTTCCCAAAGAGCTGGAAGCAAGATGCTTTGGGGCCCAACTCGCCCTTTGGAAAGAAGCCTGCACGTTGTGCCTTTCAGCTCTATGGCAATGTAGCACACCCAGATCAGAAGTTCTACTTCAGCCAGATCAGGATTGCAAAGAAACTCCGTTTCACAGGCCTTTGTAAGAGATGTTCCCCGTAGGCTGTAAGAGCACTGTGCAGAGCGAGTTGTTTCTTAGCTTCCCAAAGAGCTGGAAGCAAGATGCTTTGGGGCCCAACTCGCCCTTTGGTAAGAAGCCTGCACGTTGTGCCTTTCAGCTCTAGGGCAATGTAGCACACGCAGAGCAGAAGTTCTACTTCAGCCAGATCAGGCCTGCAAAGAAACTGCGTTTCACAGGCCTTTGTAAGAGATGTTCCCGGTAGGCTGTAAGAGCACTGTGCAGAGCGAGTTGTTTCTTAGCTTCCCAAAGAGCTGGAAGCAAGATGCTTTGGGGCCCAACTCGCCCTTTGGAAAGAGGCCTGCACGTTGTGCCTTTCAGATCTAGGGCAATGTAGCACGTGCAGAGCAGAAGTTCTACTTCAGCCAGATCAGGCCTCAAGGAAACTGCTTTTCACATGCCTTTGTGAGTGGTGTTCTGGTAGGCTGTAAGAGCACTGTGCAGAGCGAGTTGTTTCTTAGCTTCCCAAAGAGCTGGTAGCAAGATGCTTTGGGGCCCAACTCGCCCTTTGGAAAGAACGCTGCACGTTGTGCCTTCATCTCTAGGGCAGTGTAGCACACCCAGAGCAGAAGTTCTAGTTCAGCCAGATCAGGCCTGCAAAGAAACTGCGTTTCACAGGCCTTTGTAAGAGATGTTCCCGGTAGGCTGTAAGAGCACTGTGCAGAGCGAGAGGTTTCTTAGCTTCCCAAAGAGCTGGAAGCAAGATGCTTTGGGGCCCAACTCGCCCTTTGGAAAGAAGCCTGCACGTTGTGCCTTTCAGCTCTAGGGCCGTGTAGCACACCCAGAGCAGAAGTTCTACTTCAGCCAGATCAGGCCTGCAAAGAAACTGCGTTTCACAGGCATTTGTAAGAGATCCTCCCGGTAGGCTGTTAGAGCACTGTGCAGAGCGAGTTGTTTCGTAGCTTCCCAAAGAACTGGAAGCAAGATGCTTTGGAGCACAACTCGCCCTTTGGAAAAAAGCCTGCACGTTGTGCATTTCAGCTCTAGGTCAATGTAGCACACGCAGAGCAGAAGTTCTACTTCAGCGAGATCAGGCCTGCAAAGAAACTGCGTTTCACAGGCCTTTGTAAGAGATGTTCCCGGTAGGCTGTAAGAGCACTGTGCAGAGCGAGTTGTTTCTTAGCTTCCCAAAGAGCTGGAAGCAAGATGCTTTTTGGCCCAACTCGCCCTTTGGAAAGATGCCTGGACGTTGTCCATTTCAGCTCTAGGGCCGTGTAGCACACCCAGAGCAGAAGTTCTACTTCAGCCACATCAGGCCTGCAAAGAAACTGCGTTTCACAGGCCTTTGTAAGAGATGTTCCCGGTAGGCTCTAAGAGCACTGTGAAGAGAGAGTTGTTTCTTAGCTTCCCAAAGAGCTGGAAGCAAGATGCTTTCGGGCTCAACTCGCCCTTTGGAAAGAAGACTGCACGTTGTGCCTTTCATCTCTAGGGCCATGTAGCACACCCAGAGCAGAAGTTCTACTTCAGCCAGATCAGGCCTGCAAAGAAACTGCGTTTCACAGGCCTTTGGAAGAGATGTTCCCGGTAGGCTGTAAGAGCACTGTGCAGAGCGAGTTGTTTCTTAGCTTCCCAAAGAGCTGGAAGCAAGATGATTTTTGGCCCAACTCGCCCTTTGGAAAGAAGCCTGCACGTTGTGCCTTTCAGCTCTAGGGCAATGCAGCACATGCAGAGCAGAAGTTCTACTTCAGCCAGATCAGGCCTGCAAAGAAACTGCGTTTCACAGGCCTTTGTAAGAGATGTTCCCGGTAGGCTGTAAGAGCACTGTGCAGAGCGAGTTGTTTCTTAGCTTCCCAAAGAGCTGGAAGCAAGATGCTTTGGGGCCCAACTCGCCCTTTGGAAAGAGGCCTGCACGTTGTGCCTTTCAGATCTAGGGCAATGTAGCACGTGCAGAGCAGAAGTTCTACTTCAGCCAGATCAGGCCTCAAGGAAACTGCTTTTCACATGCCTTTGTGAGTGGTGTTCTGGCAGGCTGTAAGAGCACTGTGAAGAGCGAGTTGTTTCTTAGCTTCCCAAAGAGCTGGAAGCAAGATGCTTTGGGGCCCAACTCGCCCTTTGGAAGGAACCCTGCACGTTGCGCCTTCATCTCCAGGGCAGTGTACCCCACCCAGAGCAGAAGTTCTACTTCAGCCAGATCAGGCCTGCAAAGAAACTGCGTTTCACAGGCCTTTGTAAGAGATGTACCCGGTAGGCTGTAAGAGCACTGTGCAGAGCGAGTTGTTTCTTAGCTTCCCAACGAGCTGGAAGCAAGATGCTTTGGGGCCCAACTCGCCCTTTGGAAAGAAGCCTGCACGTTGTGCCTTTCAGCTCTAGGGCAATGTAGCACACCCAGAGCAGAAGTTCTACTTCAGCCAGATCAGGCCTGCAAAGAAACTGCGTTTCACAGGCCTCTGTAAGAGATGTTCCCGGTAGGCTGTAGGAGCACTGTGCAGAGCGAGTAGTTTCTTAGCTTCCCAAAGACCTGGAAGCAAGATGCTTTGGGGCCCAACTCGCTCTTTGGAAAGAAGCCTGCACGTTGTGCCTTTCAGCTCTAGGGCAATGTAGCACACCCAGAGCAGAATTTCTACTTCAGCCAGATCAGGCCTGCAAGGAAACTGCTTTCCACAGGCCTTTGTAAGTGATGTTCTGGTAGGCTGTAAGAGCACTGTGCAGAGCGAGTTGTTTCTTAGCTTCCCAAAGAGCTGGAAGCAAGATGCTTTGGGGCCCAACTCGCCCTTGGAAAGAAGCCTGCACGTTGTGCCTTTCTGCCTTAGGGCAATGTAGCACACGCAGAGCAGAAGTTCTACTTCAGCCAGATCAGGCCTGCAAGGAAACTTCTTTTCACAAGCCTTTGTAAGTGATGTTCCGGTAGGCTGTAAGAGCACTGTGCAGAGCGAGTTGTTTCTTAGCTTCCCAAAGAGCTGCAAGCAAGATGCTTTGGGGCCCAACTCGCCCTTTGGAAAGAAGCCTGCACGTTGTGCCTTTCAGCTCTAGGGCAATGTAGCACACGCAGAGCAGAATTTCTACTTCAGCCAGATCAGGCCTGCAAGGAAACTGCTTTTCACAGGCCTTTGTAAGTGATGTTCTGGTAGGCTGTAAGAGCACTGTGCAGAGCGAGTTGTTTCTTAGCTTCCCAAAGAGCTGGAAGCAAGATGCTTTGGGGCCCAACTCGCCCTTTGGAAAGAAGCCTGCACGTTGTGCCCTTCAGCTCTAGGGCCGTGTAGCACACCCAGAGCAGTAGTTCTACTTCAGCCAGATCAGGCCTGCAAAGAAACTGCGTTTCACATGCATTTGTAAGAGATCTTCCCGGTAGGCTGTTAGAGCACTGTGCAGAGCGAGTTGTTTCGTAGCTTCCCAAAGAACTGGAAGCAAGATGCTTTGGAGCCCAACTCTCCCTTTGCAAAAAAGCCTGCACGTTGTGCATTTCAGCTCTAGGTCAATGTAGCACACGCAGAGCAGAAGTTCTACTTCAGCGAGATCAGGCCTGCAAAGAAACTGCGTTTCACAGGCCTTTGTAAGAGATGTTCCCGGTAGGCTGTAAGAGCACTGTGCAGAGCGAGTTGTTTCTTAGCTTCCCAAAGAGCTGGAAGCAAGATGCTTTTTGGCCCAACTCGCCCTTTGGAAAGATGCCTGGACGTTGTGCATTTCAGCTCTAGGGCCGTGTAGCACACCCAGAGCAGAAGTTCTACTTCAGCCAGATCAGGCCTGCAAAGAAACTGCGTTTCACAGGGCTTTGTAAGAGATGTTCCCGGTAGGCTGTAAGTGCACTGTGCAGAGCGAGTTGTTTCTTAGCTTCCCAAAGAGCTGGAAGCAAGATGCTTTGGGGCCCAACTCGCCCTTTGGAAAGAAGCCTGTACGTTGCGCCTTTCAGCTCTAGGGCCGTGTAGCACACCCAGAGCAGAAGTTCTACTTCAGCCAGATCAGGCCTGCAAAGAAACTGCGTTTCACAGGCATTTGTAAGAGATGTTCCCGGTAGGCTGTAAGAGCACTGTGAAGACCGAGTTGTTTCTTAGCTTCCCAAAGAGCTGGAAGGAAGATGCTTTGGGGCTCAACTTGCCCTTTGGAAAGAAGCCTGCACGTTGTGCCTTTCAGCTCTAGGGCCATGTAGCACACCCAGAGCAGAAGTTCTACTTCAGCCAGATCAGGCCTGCAAAGAAACTGCGTTTCACAGGCCTTTGTAAGAGATGTTCCCGGTAGGCTGTAAGAGCACTGTGCAGAGCGAGTTGTTTCCTAGCTTCCCAAAGAGCTGGAAGCAAGATGCTTTTTGGCCCAACTCGCCCTTTGGAAAGATGCCTGGACGTTGTGCATTTCAGCTCTAGGGCCGTGTAGCACACCCAGACCAGAAGTTCTACTTCAGCCAGATCACGCCTGCAAGGAAACTGCTTTTCACAGGCCTTTGTAAGTGATGTTCTGGTAGGCTGTAAGAGCACTGTGCAGAGCAAGTTGTTTCTTAGCTTCCCAAAGAGCTGGTAGCAAGATGCTTTGGGGCCCAACTCGCCCTTTGGAAAGAACCCTGCACGTTGTGCCTTTCAGCTCTAGGGCAATGTAGCACATCCAGAGCAGAAGTTCTACTTCAGCCACATCAGGCCTCAAGGAAACTGCTTTTCACATGCCTTTGTAAGTGATGTTCTGGTAGGCTGTAAGAACACTGTGCAGAGCGAGTTGTTTCTTAGCTTCCCAAAGAGCTGGAAGCAAGATGCTTTGGGGCCCAACTCGCCCTTGGAAAGAAGCCTGCACGTTGTGCCTTTCTGCCTTAGGGCAATGTAGCACACGCAGAGCAGAAGTTCTACTTCAGCCAGATCAGGCCTGCAAGGAAACTTCTTTTCACAAGCCTTTGTAAGTGATGTTCCGGTAGGCTGTAAGAGCACTGTGCAGAGCGAGTTGTTTCTTAGCTTCCCAAAGAGCTGCAAGCAAGATGCTTTGGGGCCCAACTCGCCCTTTGGAAAGAAGCCTGCACGTTGTGCCTTTCAGCTCTAGGGCAATGTAGCACACGCAGAGCAGAATTTCTACTTCAGCCAGATCAGGCCTGCAAGGAAACTGCTTTACACAGGCCTTTGTAAGTGATGTTCTGGTAGGCTGTAAGAGCACTGTGCAGAGCGAGTTGTTTCTTAGCTTCCCAAAGAGCTGGTAGCAAGATGATTTGGGGCCCAACTCGCCCTTTGGAAAGAACCCTGCACGTTGTGCCTTCAGCTCTAGGGCAGTGTACCACACCCAGAGCAGAAGTTCTACTTCAGCCAGATCAGGCCTGCAAAGAAACTGCGTTTCACAGGCCTTTGTAAGAGATGTTCCCGGTAGGCTGTAAGAGCACTGTGCAGAGCGAGTTGTTTCTTAGCTTCCCAAAGAGGTGGAAGCAAGATTCTTTGCGGCCCAACTCGCCCTTTGGAAAGATGCCTGGACGTTGTGCATTTCAGCTCTAGGGCCGTGTAGCACACCCAGAGCAGAAGTTCTACTTCAGCCAGATCAGGCCTGCAAAGAAACTGCGTTTCACAGGCGTTTGTAAGAGATGTTCCCGGTAGGCTGTAAGAGCACTGTGCAGAGCGAGTTGTTTCTTAGCTTCCCAAAGAGCTGGAAGCAAGATGATTTGGGGCCCAACTCGCCCTTTGGAAAGAAGCCTGCACGTTGTGCCTTTCAGCTCTAGGGCAATGTAGCACACCCAGAGCAGAAGTTCTACTTCAGCCAGATCAGGCCTGCAAAGAAACTGCGTTTCACAGGCCTTTGTAAGAGATGTTCCCGGTAGGCTGTAAGAGCACTGTGCAGAGCGAGTTGTTTCTTAGCTTCCCAAAGAGCTGGAAGCAAGATGCTTTGGGGCCCAACTCGCCCTTTGGAAGGAAGCCTGCAGGTTGTGCCTTCAGCTCTAGGGCAATGTAGCACACCCAGAGCAGAAGTTTACTTCAGCCAGATCAGGCCTGCAAAGAAACTCTGTTTCACAGGCCTTTGTAAGAGATGTTTCTGGTAGGCTGTAAGAGCACTGTGCAGAGCGAGTTGTTTCTTAGCTTCCCAAAGAGCTGGAAGCAAGATGCTTTGGGGCCCAACTCGCCCTTTGGAAAGAAGCCTGCACGTTGTGCCTTTCCGCTCTAGGGCACCGTAGCACACGCAGAGCAGAAGTTCTACTTCAGCCAGATAAGGCCTGCAAACAAACGGCGTTTCACAGGCCTTTGTAAGAGATGTTCCCGGTAGGCTTTAAGAGCACTGTGCAGAGCGAGTTGTTTCTTAGCTTCCCAAAGAGCTGGAAGCAAGCTGCTTTGGGGCCCAACTCGCCCTTTGGAAAGAAGCCTGCACGTTGTGCCTTTCAGCTCTAGGGCAATGTAGCACACCCAGATCAGAAGTTCTACTTCAGCCAGATCAGGCCTGCAAAGAAACTGCGTTTCACAGGCCTTTGTAAGAGATGTTCCCGGTAGGCTGTAAGAGCACTGTGCAGAGCGAGTTGTTTCTTAGCTTCCGAAAGAGCTGGAATCAAGATGCTTTGGGGCCCAACTCGCCCTTTGGTATGAAGCCTGCACGTTGTGCCTTTCAGCTCTAGGGCAATGTAGCACACGCAGAGCAGAAGTTCTACTTCAGCCAGGTCAGGCCTGAAAAGAGACTGCGTTTCACAGGCCTTTGTAAGAGATGTTCCCGGTAGGCTGTAAGAGCACTGTGAAGAGCGAGTTCTTTCTTAGCTTCCCAAAGAGCTGTAAGCAAGATGCATTGGGGCCCAACTCGCCCTTTGGAAAGAAGCCTGCACGTTGTGCCTTTCCGCTCTTCGGCAATGTAGCACACACAGAGCCGAAGTTCTACTTCAGCCAGATCAGGCCTGCAAAGAAACTGCGTTTCACAGGCCTTTGTAAGAGATGTTCCCGGTAGGCTGTAAGAGCACTGTGCAGAGCGAGTTGTTTCTTAGCTTCCCAAAGAGCTGGAAGCAAGATGCTTTGGGGCCCAACTCGCCCTTTGGAAAGAGGCCTGCACGTTGTGCCTTTCAGATCTAGGGCAATGTAGCACGTGCAGAGCAGAAGTTCTACTTCAGCCAGATCAGGCCTCAAGGAAACTGCTTTTCACATGCCTTTGTGAGTGGTGTTCTGGCAGGCTGTAAGAGCACTGTGAAGAGCGAGTTGTTTCTTAGCTTCCCAAAGAGCTGGAAGCAAGATGCTTTGGGGCCCAACTCGCCCTTTGGAAGGAACCCTGCACGTTGCGCCTTCATCTCCAGGGCAGTGTACCCCACCCAGAGCAGAAGTTCTACTTCAGCCAGATCAGGCCTGCAAAGAAACTGCGTTTCACAGGCCTTTGTAAGAGATGTACCCGGTAGGCTGTAAGAGCACTGTGCAGAGCGAGTTGTTTCTTAGCTTCCCAACGAGCTGGAAGCAAGATGCTTTGGGGCCCAACTCGCCCTTTGGAAAGAAGCCTGCACGTTGTGCCTTTCAGCTCTAGGGCAATGTAGCACACCCAGAGCAGAAGTTCTACTTCAGCCAGATCAGGCCTGCAAAGAAACTGCGTTTCACAGGCCTCTGTAAGAGATGTTCCCGGTAGGCTGTAGGAGCACTGTGCAGAGCGAGTAGTTTCTTAGCTTCCCAAAGACCTGGAAGCAAGATGCTTTGGGGCCCAACTCGCTCTTTGGAAAGAAGCCTGCACGTTGTGCCTTTCAGCTCTAGGGCAATGTAGCACACCCAGAGCAGAATTTCTACTTCAGCCAGATCAGGCCTGCAAGGAAACTGCTTTCCACAGGCCTTTGTAAGTGATGTTCTGGTAGGCTGTAAGAGCACTGTGCAGAGCGAGTTGTTTCTTAGCTTCCCAAAGAGCTGGAAGCAAGATGCTTTGGGGCCCAACTCGCCCTTGGAAAGAAGCCTGCACGTTGAGCCTTTCTGCCTTAGGGCAATGTAGCACACGCAGAGCAGAAGTTCTACTTCAGCCAGATCAGGCCTGCAAGGAAACTTCTTTTCACAAGCCTTTGTAAGTGATGTTCCGGTAGGCTGTAAGAGCACTGTGCAGAGCGAGTTGTTTCTTAGCTTCCCAAAGAGCTGCAAGCAAGATGCTTTGGGGCCCAACTCGCCCTTTGGAAAGAAGCCTGCACGTTGTGCCTTTCAGCTCTAGGGCAATGTAGCACACGCAGAGCAGAATTTCTACTTCAGCCAGATCAGGCCTGCAAGGAAACTGCTTTTCACAGGCCTTTGTAAGTGATGTTCTGGTAGGCTGTAAGAGCACTGTGCAGAGCGAGTTGTTTCTTAGCTTCCCAAAGAGCTGGAAGCAAGATGCTTTGGGGCCCAACTCGCCCTTTGGAAAGAAGCCTGCACGTTGTGCCCTTCAGCTCTAGGGCCGTGTAGCACACCCAGAGCAGTAGTTCTACTTCAGCCAGATCAGGCCTGCAAAGAAACTGCGTTTCACATGCATTTGTAAGAGATCTTCCCGGTAGGCTGTTAGAGCACTGTGCAGAGCGAGTTGTTTCGTAGCTTCCCAAAGAACTGGAAGCAAGATGCTTTGGAGCCCAACTCTCCCTTTGCAAAAAAGCCTGCACGTTGTGCATTTCAGCTCTAGGTCAATGTAGCACACGCAGAGCAGAAGTTCTACTTCAGCGAGATCAGGCCTGCAAAGAAACTGCGTTTCACAGGCCTTTGTAAGAGATGTTCCCGGTAGGCTGTAAGAGCACTGTGCAGAGCGAGTTGTTTCTTAGCTTCCCAAAGAGCTGGAAGCAAGATGCTTTTTGGCCCAACTCGCCCTTTGGAAAGATGCCTGGACGTTGTGCATTTCAGCTCTAGGGCCGTGTAGCACACCCAGAGCAGAAGTTCTACTTCAGCCAGATCAGGCCTGCAAAGAAACTGCGTTTCACAGGGCTTTGTAAGAGATGTTCCCGGTAGGCTGTAAGAGCACTGTGCAGAGCGAGTTGTTTCTTAGCTTCCCAAAGAGCTGGAAGCAAGATGCTTTGGGGCCCAACTCGCCCTTTGGAAAGAAGCCTGTACGTTGCGCCTTTCAGCTCTAGGGCCGTGTAGCACACCCAGAGCAGAAGTTCTACTTCAGCCAGATCAGGCCTGCAAAGAAACTGCGTTTCACAGGCATTTGTAAGAGATGTTCCCGGTAGGCTGTAAGAGCACTGTGAAGAGCGAGTTGTTTCTTAGCTTCCCAAAGAGCTGGAAGGAAGATGCTTTGGGGCTCAACTTGCCCTTTGGAAAGAAGCCTGCACGTTGTGCCTTTCAGCTCTAGGGCCATGTAGCACACCCAGAGCAGAAGTTCTACTTCAGCCAGATCAGGCCTGCAAAGAAACTGCGTTTCACAGGCCTTTGTAAGAGATGTTCCCGGTAGGCTGTAAGAGCACTGTGCAGAGCGAGTTGTTTCCTAGCTTCCCAAAGAGCTGGAAGCAAGATGCTTTTTGGCCCAACTCGCCCTTTGGAAAGATGCCTGGACGTTGTGCATTTCAGCTCTAGGGCCGTGTAGCACACCCAGACCAGAAGTTCTACTTCAGCCAGATCACGCCTGCAAGGAAACTGCTTTTCACAGGCCTTTGTAAGTGATGTTCTGGTAGGCTGTAAGAGCACTGTGCAGAGCAAGTTGTTTCTTAGCTTCCCAAAGAGCTGGTAGCAAGATGCTTTGGGGCCCAACTCGCCCTTTGGAAAGAACCCTGCACGTTGTGCCTTTCAGCTCTAGGGCAATGTAGCACATCCAGAGCAGAAGTTCTACTTCAGCCACATCAGGCCTCAAGGAAACTGCTTTTCACATGCCTTTGTAAGTGATGTTCTGGTAGGCTGTAAGAACACTGTGCAGAGCGAGTTGTTTCTTAGCTTCCCAAAGAGCTGGAAGCAAGATGCTTTGGGGCCCAACTCGCCCTTGGAAAGAAGCCTGCACGTTGTGCCTTTCTGCCTTAGGGCAATGTAGCACACGCAGAGCAGAAGTTCTACTTCAGCCAGATCAGGCCTGCAAGGAAACTTCTTTTCACAAGCCTTTGTAAGTGATGTTCCGGTAGGCTGTAAGAGCACTGTGCAGAGCGAGTTGTTTCTTAGCTTCCCAAATAGCTGCAAGCAAGATGCTTTGGGGCCCAACTCGCCCTTTGGAAAGAAGCCTGCACGTTGTGCCTTTCAGCTCTAGGGCAATGTAGCACACGCAGAGCAGAATTTCTACTTCAGCCAGATCAGGCCTGCAAGGAAACTGCTTTACACAGGCCTTTGTAAGTGATGTTCTGGTAGGCTGTAAGAGCACTGTGCAGAGCGAGTTGTTTCTTAGCTTCCCAAAGAGCTGGTAGCAAGATGATTTGGGGCCCAACTCGCCCTTTGGAAAGAACCCTGCACGTTGTGCCTTCAGCTCTAGGGCAGTGTACCACACCCAGAGCAGAAGTTCTACTTCAGCCAGATCAGGCCTGCAAAGAAACTGCGTTTCACAGGCCTTTGTAAGAGATGTTCCCGGTAGGCTGTAAGAGCACTGTGCAGAGCGAGTTGTTTCTTAGCTTCCCAAAGAGGTGGAAGCAAGATTCTTTGCGGCCCAACTCGCCCTTTGGAAAGATGCCTGGACGTTGTGCATTTCAGCTCTAGGGCCGTGTAGCACACCCAGAGCAGAAGTTCTACTTCAGCCAGATCAGGCCTGCAAAGAAACTGCGTTTCACAGGCGTTTGTAAGAGATGTTCCCGGTAGGCTGTAAGAGCACTGTGCAGAGCGAGTTGTTTCTTAGCTTCCCAAAGAGCTGGAAGCAAGATGATTTGGGGCCCAACTCGCCCTTTGGAAAGAAGCCTGCACGTTGTGCCTTTCAGCTCTAGGGCAATGTAGCACACCCAGAGCAGAAGTTCTACTTCAGCCAGATCAGGCCTGCAAAGAAACTGCGTTTCACAGGCCTTTGTAAGAGATGTTCCCGGTAGGCTGTAAGAGCACTGTGCAGAGCGAGTTGTTTCTTAGCTTCCCAAAGAGCTGGAAGCAAGATGCTTTGGGGCCCAACTCGCCCTTTGGAAGGAAGCCTGCAGGTTGTGCCTTCAGCTCTAGGGCAATGTAGCACACCCAGAGCAGAAGTTTACTTCAGCCAGATCAGGCCTGCAAAGAAACTCTGTTTCACAGGCCTTTGTAAGAGATGTTTCTGGTAGGCTGTAAGAGCACTGTGCAGAGCGAGTTGTTTCTTAGCTTCCCAAAGAGCTGGAAGCAAGATGCTTTGGGGCCCAACTCGCCCTTTGGAAAGAAGCCTGCACGTTGTGCCTTTCCGCTCTAGGGCACCGTAGCACACGCAGAGCAGAAGTTCTACTTCAGCCAGATAAGGCCTGCAAACAAACTGCGTTTCACAGGCCTTTGTAAGAGATGTTCCCGGTAGGCTTTAAGAGCACTGTGCAGAGCGAGTTGTTTCTTAGCTTCCCAAAGAGCTGGAAGCAAGCTGCTTTGGGGCCCAACTCGCCCTTTGGAAAGAAGCCTGCACGTTGTGCCTTTCAGCTCTAGGGCAATGTAGCACACCCAGATCAGAAGTTCTACTTCAGCCAGATCAGGCCTGCAAAGAAACTGCGTTTCACAGGCCTTTGTAAGAGATGTTCCCGGTAGGCTGTAAGAGCACTGTGCAGAGCGAGTTGTTTCTTAGCTTCCGAAAGAGCTGGAATCAAGATGCTTTGGGGCCCAACTCGCCCTTTGGTATGAAGCCTGCACGTTGTGCCTTTCAGCTCTAGGGCCGTGTAGCACACGCAGAGCAGAAGTTCTACTTCAGCCAGGTCAGGCCTGAAAAGAGACTGCGTTTCACAGGCCTTTGTAAGAGATGTTCCCGGTAGGCTGTAAGAGCACTGTGAAGAGCGAGTTCTTTCTTAGCTTCCCAAAGAGCTGTAAGCAAGATGCATTGGGGCCCAACTCGCCCTTTGGAAAGAAGCCTGCACGTTGTGCCTTTCCGCTCTTCGGCAATGTAGCACACACAGAGCCGAAGTTCTACTTCAGCCAGATCAGGCCTGCAAGGAAACTGCTTTTCACATGCCTTTGTCAGAGATGTTCCGGTAGGCTGTAAGAGCACTGTGCAGAGCGAGTTGTTTCTTAGCTTCCCAAAGAGCTGGAAGCAAGATGCATTGGGTCCCAACTCACCATTTGGAAAGAATCCTGCACGTTGTTCCTTTCCGCTCTAGGGCAATGTAGCACACGCAGAGCAGAAGTTCTACTTCAGCCAGATCAGGCCTGCAAAGAAACTGCGTTTCACAGGCCTTTGTAAGAGATGTTCCCGGTAGGCTGTAAGAGCACTGTGCAGAGCGAGTTGTTTCTTAGCTTCCCAAAGAGCTGGAAGCAAGATGCTTTGGGGCCCAACTCGCCCTTTGGAAAGAAGCCTGCACGTTGTGCCTTTCAGCTCTATGGCAATGTAGCACACCCAGATCAGAAGTTCTACTTCAGCCAGATCAGGATTGCAAAGAAACTCCGTTTCACAGGCCTTTGTAAGAGATGTTCCCCGTAGGCTGTAAGAGCACTGTGCAGAGCGAGTTGTTTCTTAGCTTCCCAAAGAGCTGGAAGCAAGATGCTTTGGGGCCCAACTCGCCCTTTGGTAAGAAGCCTGCACGTTGTGCCTTTCAGCTCTAGGGCAATGTAGCACACGCAGAGCAGAAGTTCTACTTCAGCCAGATCAGGCCTGCAAAGAAACTGCGTTTCACAGGCCTTTGTAAGAGATGTTCCCGGTAGGCTGTAAGAGCACTGTGCAGAGCGAGTTGTTTCTTAGCTTCCCAAAGAGCTGGAAGCAAGATGCTTTGGGGCCCAACTCGCCCTTTGGAAAGAGGCCTGCACGTTGTGCCTTTCAGATCTAGGGCAATGTAGCACGTGCAGAGCAGAAGTTCTACTTCAGCCAGATCAGGCCTCAAGGAAACTGCTTTTCACATGCCTTTGTGAGTGGTGTTCTGGTAGGCTGTAAGAGCACTGTGCAGAGCGAGTTGTTTCTTAGCTTCCCAAAGAGCTGGTAGCAAGATGCTTTGGGGCCCAACTCGCCCTTTGGAAAGAACCCTGCACGTTGTGCCTTCATCTCTAGGGCAGTGTAGCACACCCAGAGCAGAAGTTCTACTTCAGCCAGATCAGGCCTGCAAAGAAACTGCGTTTCACAGGCCTTTGTAAGAGATGTTCCCGGTAGGCTGTAAGAGCACTGTGCAGCGCGAGTTGTTTCTTAGCTTCCCAAAGAGCTGGAAGCAAGATGCTTTTTGGCCCAACTCGCCCTTTGGAAAGATGCCTGGACGTTGTGCATTTCAGCTCTAGGGCCGTGTAGCACACCCAGAGCAGAAGTTCTACTTCAGCCAGATCACGCCTGCAAGGAAACTGCTTTTCACAGGCCTTTGTAAGTGATGTTCTGGTAGGCTGTAAGAGCACTGTGCAGAGCAAGTTGTTTCTTAGCTTCCCAAAGAGCTGGTAGCAAGATGCTTTGGGGCCCAACTCGCCCTTTGGAAAGAACCCTGCACGTTGTGCCTTCATCTCTAGGGCAGTGTAGCACACCCAGAGCAGAAGCTCTAGTTCAGCCAGATCAGGCCTGCAAAGAAACTGCGTTTCACAGGGCTTTGTAAGATATGTTCCCGGTAGGCTGTAAGAGCACTGTGCAGAGCGAGTTGTTTCTTAGCTTCCCAAAGAGCTGGAAGCAAGATGCTTTTTGGCCCAACTCGCCCTTTGGAAAGAAGCCTGCACGTTGTGCCTTTCAGCTCTAGGGCAATGTAGCACACGCAGAGCAGAAGTTCTACTTCAGCCAGATCAGGCCTGCAAAGAAACTGCGTTTCACAGGCCTTTGGAAGAGATGTTCCCGGTAGGCTGTAAGAGCACTGTGCAGAGCGAGTTGTTTCTTAGCTTCCCAAAGAGCTGGAAGCAAGATGCTTTGGGGCCCAACTCGCCCTTTGGAAAGAGGCCTGCACGTTGTGCCTTTCAGATCTAGGGCAATGTAGCACGTGCAGAGCAGAAGTTCTACTTCAGCCAGATCAGGCCTCAAGGAAACTGCTTTTCACATGCCTTTGTGAGTGGTGTTCTGGCAGGCTGTAAGAGCACTGTGAAGAGCGAGTTGTTTCTTAGCTTCCCAAAGAGCTGGAAGCAAGATGCTTTGGGGCCCAACTCGCCCTTTGGAAAGAACCCTGCACGTTGCGCCTTCATCTCCAGGCCAGTGTACCACACCCAGAGCAGAAGTTCTACTTCAGCCAGATCAGGCCTGCAAAGAAACTGCGTTTCACAGGCCTTTGTAAGAGATGTACCCGGTAGGCTGTAAGAGCACTGTGCAGAGCGAGTTGTTTCTTAGCTTCCCAACGAGCTGGAAGCAAGATGCTTTGGGGCCCAACTCGCCCTTTGGAAAGAAGCCTGCACGTTGTGCCTTTCAGCTCTAGGGCAATGTAGCACACCCAGAGCAGAAGTTCTACTTCAGCCAGATCAGGCCTGCAAAGAAACTGCGTTTCACAGGCCTATGTAAGAGATGTTCCCGGTAGGCTGTAGGAGCACTGTGCAGAGCGAGTAGTTTCTTAGCTTCCCAAAGACCTGGAAGCAAGATGCTTTGGGGCCCAACTCGCTCTTTGGAAAGAAGCCTGCACGTTGTGCCTTTCAGCTCTAGGGCAATGTAGCACACCCAGAGCAGAATTTCTACTTCAGCCAGATCAGGCCTGCAAGGAAACTGCTTTCCACAGGCCTTTGTAAGTGATGTTCTGGTAGGCTGTAAGAGCACTGTGCAGAGCGAGTTGTTTCTTAGCTTCCCAAAGAGCTGGTAGCAAGATGCTTTGGGGCCCAACTCGCCCTTTGGAAAGAACCCTGCACGTTGTGCCTTCATCTCTAGGGCAGTGTAGCACACCCAGAGCAGAAGTTCTACTTCAGCCAGATCAGGCCTGCAAAGAAACTGCGTTTCACAGGCCTTTGTAAGAGATGTTCCCGGTAGGCTGTAAGAGCACTGTGCAGAGCGAGAGGTTTCTTAGCTTCCCAAAGAGCTGGAAGCAAGATGCTTTGGGGCCCAACTCGCCCTTTGGAAAGAAGCCTGCACGTTGTGCCTTTCAGCTCTAGGGCCGTGTAGCACACCCAGAGCAGAAGTTCTACTTCAGCCAGATCAGGCCTGCAAAGAAACTGCGTTTCACAGGCATTTGTAAGAGATCTTCCCGGTAGGCTGTTAGAGCACTGTGCAGAGCGAGTTGTTTCGTAGCTTCCCAAAGAACTGGAAGCCAGATGCTTTGGAGCCCAACTCTCCCTTTGGAAAAAAGCCTGCACGTTGTGCATTTCAGCTCTAGGTCAATGTAGCACACGCAGAGCAGAAGTTCTACTTCAGCGAGATCAGGCCTGCAAAGAAACTGCGTTTCACAGGCCTTTGTAAGTGATGTTCCCGGTAGGCTGTAAGAGCACTGTGAAGAGCGAGTTGTTTCTTAGCTTCCCAAAGAGCTGGAAGCAAGATGCTTTTTGGCCCAACTCGCCCTTTGGAAAGATGCCTGGACGTTGTGCATTTCAGCTCTAGGGCCGTGAAGCACACCCAGAGCAGAAGTTCTACTTCAGCCAGATCAGGCCTGCAAAGAAACTGCGTTTCACAGGCCTTTGTAAGAGATGTTCCCGGTAGGCTGTAAGAGCACTGTGCAGAGCGAGAGGTTTCTTAGCTTCCCAAAGAGCTGGAAGCAAGATGCTTTGGGGCCCAACTCGCCCTTTGGAAAGAAGCCTGCACGTTGTGCCCTTCAGCTCTAGGGCCGTGTAGCACACCCAGAGCAGAAGTTCTACTTCAGCTAGATCAGGCCTGCAAAGAAACTGCGTTTCACAGGCATTTGTAAGAGATGTTCACGGTAGGCTGTAAGAGCACTGTGAAGAGCGAGTTGTTTCTTAGCTTCCCAAAGAGCTGGAAGGAAGATGCTTTGGGGCTCAACTCGCCCTTTGGAAAGAAGCCTGCACGTTGTGCCTTTCAGCTCTAGGGCCATGTAGCACACCCAGAGCAGAAGTTCTACTTCAGCCAGATCAGGCCTGCAAAGAAACTGCGTTTCACAGGCCTTTGTAAGAGATGTTCCCGGTAGGCTGTAAGAGCACTGTGCAGCGCGAGTTGTTTCTTAGCTTCCCAAAGAGCTGGAAGCAAGATGCTTTTTGGCCCAACTCGCCCTTTGGAAAGATGCCTGGACGTTGTGCATTTCAGCTCTAGGGCCGTGTAGCACACCCAGAGCAGAAGTTCTACTTCAGCCAGGTCACGCCTGCAAGGAAACTGCTTTTCACAGGCCTTTGTAAGTGATGTTCTGGTAGGCTGTAAGAGCACTGTGCAGAGCAAGTTGTTTCTTAGCTTCCCAAAGAGCTGGTAGCAAGATGCTTTGGGGCCCAACTCGCCCTTTGGAAAGAACCCTGCACGTTGTGCCTTCATCTCTAGGGCAGTGTAGCACACCCAGAGCAGAAGTTCTAGTTCAGCCAGATCAGGCCTGCAAAGAAACTGCGTTTCACAGGGCTTTGTAAGAGATGTTCCCGGTAGGCTGTAAGAGCACTGTGCAGAGCGAGTTGTTTCTTAGCTTCCCAAAGAGCTGGAAGCAAGATGCTTTGGGGACCAACTCGCCCTTTGGAAAGAAGCCTGCACGTTGTGCATTTCAGCTCTAGGTCAATGTAGCACACGCAGAGCAGAAGTTCTACTTCAGCGAGATCAGACCTGCAAAGAAACTGCGTTTCACAGGCCTTTGTAAGAGATGTTCCCGGTAGGCTGTAAGAGCACTGTGCAGAGTGAGTTGTTTCTTAGCTTCCCAAAGAGCTGGAAGCAAGATGCTTTTTGGCCCAACTCGCCCTTTGGAAAGATGCCTGGACGTTGTGCATTTCAGCTCTAGGGCCGTGTAGCACACCCAGAGCAGAAGTTCTACTTCAGCCAGATCAGGCCTGCAAAGAAACTGCGTTTCACAGGCCTTTGTAAGAGATGTTCCCGGTAGGCTGTAAGAGCACTGTGAAGAGAGAGTTGTTTCTTAGCTTCCCAAAGAGCTGGAAGCAATATGCTTTCGGGCTCAACTCGCCCTTTGGAAAGAAGACTGCACGTTGTGCCTTTCAGCTCTAGGGCCATGTAGCACACCCAGAGCAGAAGTTCTACTTCAGCCAGATCAGGCCTGCAAAGAAACTGCGTTTCACAGGCCTTTGTAAGAGATGTTCCCGGTAGGCTGTAAGAGCACTGTGCAGAGCGAGTTGTTTCTTAGCTTCCCAAAGAGCTGGAAGCAAGATGCTTTTTGGCCCAACTCACCCTTTGGAAAGAAGCCTGCACGTTGTGCCTTTCAGCTCTAGGGCAATGTAGCACAGGCAGAGCAGAAGTTCTACTTCAGCCAGATCAGGCCTGCAAAGAAACTGCGTTTCACAGGCCTTTGTAAGAGATGTTCCCGGTAGGCTGTAAGAGCACTGTGCAGAGCGAGTTGTTTCTTAGCTTCCCAAAGAGCTGGTAGCAAGATGCTTTGGGGCCCAACTCGCCCTTTGGAAAGAACCCTGCACGTTGCGCCTTCATCTCCAGGGCAGTGTACCACACCCAGAGCAGAAGTTCTACTTCAGCCAGATCAGGCCTGCAAAGAAACTGCGTTTCACAGGCCTTTGTAAGAGATGTTCCCGGTAGGCTGTAAGAGCACTGTGCAGAGCGAGTTGTTTCTTAGCTTCCCAACGAGCTGGAAGCAAGATGCTTTGGGGCCCAACTCGCCCTTTGGAAAGAAGCCTGCACGTTGTGCCTTTCAGCTCTAGGGCAATGTAGCACACCCAGAGCAGAAGTTCTACTTCAGCCAGATCAGGCCTGCAAAGAAACTGCGTTTCACAGGCCTCTGTAAGACATGTTCCCGGTAGGCTGTAGGAGCACTGTGCAGAGCGAGTAGTTTCTTAGCTTCCCAAAGACCTGGAAGCAAGATGCTTTGGGGCCCAACTCGCTCTTTGGAAAGAAGCCTGCACGTTGTGCCTTTCACCTCTAGGGCAATGTAGCACACCCAGAGCAGAATTTCTACTTCAGCCAGATCAGGCCTGCAAGGAAACTGCTTTCCACAGGCCTTTGTTAGTGATGTTCTGGTAGGCTGTAAGAGCACTGTGCAGAGCGAGTTGTTTCTTAGCTTCCCAAAGAGCTGGTAGCAAGATGCTTTGGGGCCCAACTCGCCCTTTGGAAGAAAGCCTGCACGTTGTGCATTTCAGCTCTAGGTCAATGTAGCACACGCAGAGCAGAAGTTCTACTTCAGCGAGATCAGGCCTGCAAAGAAACTGCGTTTCACAGGCCTTTGTAAGTGATGTTCCCGGTAGGCTGTAAGAGCACTGTGCAGAGCGAGTTGTTTCTTAGCTTCCCAAAGAGCTGGAAGCAAGATGCTTTTTGGCCCAACTCGCCCTTTAGAAAGATGCCTGGACGTTGTGCATTTCAGCTCTAGGGCCGTGTAGCACACCCAGAGCAGAAGTTCTACTTCAGCCAGATCAGGCCTGCAAAGAAACTGCGTTTCACAGGCCTTTGTAAGAGATGTTCCCGGTAGGCTGTAAGAGCACTGTGCAGAGCGAGAGGTTTCTTAGCTTCCCAAAGAGCTGGAAGCAAGATGCTTTGGGGCCCAACTCGCCCTTTGGAAAGAAGCCTGCACGTAGTGCCCTTCAGCTCTAGGGCCGTGTAGCACACCCAGAGCAGAAGTTCTACTTCAGCCAGATCAGGCCTGCAAAGAAACTGCGTTTCACATGCATTTGTAAGAGATCTTCCCGGTAGGATGTTAGAGCACTGTGCAGAGCGAGTTGTTTCGTAGCTTCCCAAAGAACTGGAAGCAAGATGCTTTGGAGCCCAACTCTCCCTTTGGAAAAAAGCCTGCACGTTGTGCATTTCAGCTCTAGGTCAATGTAGCACACACAGAGCAGAAGTTCTACTTCAGCCAGATCAGGCCTGCAAAGAAACTGCGTTTCACAGGCCTTTGTAAGAGATGTTCCCGGTAGGCTGTAAGAGCACTGTGCAGCGCGAGTTGTTTCTTAGCTTCCCAAAGAGCTGGAAGCAAGATGCTTTTTGGCCCAACTCGCCCTTTGGAAAGATGCCTGGACGTTGTGCATTTCAGCTCTAGGGCCGTGTAGCACACCCAGAGCAGAAGTTCTACTTCAGCCAGATCAGGCCTGCAAAGAAACTGCGTTTCACAGGCCTTTGTAAGAGATGTTCCCGGTAGGCTGTAAGAGCACTGTGAAGAGAGAGTTGTTTCTTAGCTTCCCAAAGAGCTGGAAGCAAGATGCTTTCGGGCTCAACTCGCCCTTTGGAAAGAAGACTGCACGTTGTGCCTTTCATCTCTAGGGCCATGTAGCACACCCAGAGCAGAAGTTCTACTTCAGCCAGATCAGGCCTGCAAAGAAACTGCGTTTCACAGGCCTTTGTAAGAGATGTTCCCGGTAGGCTGTAAGAGCACTGTGCAGAGCGAGTTGTTTCTTAGCTTCCCAAAGAGCTGGAAGCAAGATGCTTTTTGGCCCAACTCGCCCTTTGGAAAGAAGCCTGCACGTTGTGCCTTTCAGCTCTAGGGCAATGTAGCACACGCAGAGCAGAAGTTCTACTTCAGCCAGATCAGGCCTGCAAGGAAACTGCTTTCCACAGGCCTTTGTTAGTGATGTTCTGGTAGGCTGTAAGAGCACTGTGCAGAGCGAGTTGTTTCTTAGCTTCCCAAAGAGCTGGTAGCAAGATGCTTTGGGGCCCAACTCGCCCTTTGGAAAGAACCCTGCACGTTGTGCCTTCATCTCTAGGGCAGTGTAGCACACCCAGAGCAGAAGTTCTACTTCAGCCAGATCAGGCCTGCAAAGAAACTGCGTTTCACAGGCCTTTGTAAGAGATGTTCCCGGTAGGCTGTAAGAGCACTGTGCAGAGCGAGAGGTTAATTAGCTTCCCAAAGAGCTGGAAGCAAGATGCTTTGGGGCCCAACTCGCCCTTTGGAAAGAAGCCTGCACGTTGTGCCTTTCAGCTCTAGGGCCGTGTAGCACACCCAGAGCAGAAGTTCTACTTCAGCCAGATCAGGCCTGCAAAGAAACTGCGTTTCACAGGCATTTGTAAGAGATCTTCCCGGTAGGCTGTTAGAGCACTGTGCAGAGCGAGTTGTTTCGTAGCTTCCCAAAGAACTGGAAGCCAGATGCTTTGGAGCACAACTCTCCCTTTGGAAAAAAGCCTGCACGTTGTGCATTTCAGCTCTAGGTCAATGTAGCACACGCAGAGCAGAAGTTCTACTTCAGCGAGATCAGGCCTGCAAAGAAACTGCGTTTCACAGGCCTTTGTAAGTGATGTTCCCGGTAGGCTGTAAGAGCACTGTGCAGAGCGAGTTGTTTCTTAGCTTCCCAAAGAGCTGGAAGCAAGATACTTTTTGGCCCAACTCGCCCTTTAGAAAGATGCCTGGACGTTGTGCATTTCAGCTCTAGGGCCGTGTAGCACACCCAGAGCAGAAGTTCTACTTCAGCCAGATCAGGCCTGCAAAGAAACTGCGTTTCACAGGCCTTTGTAAGAGATCTTCCCGGTAGGCTGTTAGAGCACTGTGCAGAGCGAGTTGTTTCGTAGCTTCCCAAAGAACTGGAAGCAAGATGCTTTGGAGCCCAACTCTCCCTTTGGAAAAAAGCCTGCACGTTGTGCATTTCAGCTCTAGGTCAATGTAGCACACGCAGAGCAGAAGATCTACTTCAGCGAGATCAGGCCTGCAAAGAAACTGCGTTCACAGGCCTTTGGAAGAGATGTTCCCGGTAGGCTGTAAGAGCACTGTGAAGAGCGAGTTGTTTCTTAGCTTCCCTAAGAGCTGGAAGCAAGATGCTTTCGGGTTCAACTCGCCCTTAGGAAAGAAGACTGCACGTTGTGCCTTTCAGCTCTAGGGCCATGTAGCACACCCAGAGCAGAAGTTCTACTTCAGCCAGATCAGGCCTGCAAAGAGACTGCGTTTCACAGGCCTTTGTAAGAGATGTTCCCGGTAGGCTGTAAGAGCACTGTGCAGAGCGAGTTGTTTCTTAGCTTCCCAAAGAGCTGGTAGCAAGATGCTTTGGGGCCCAACTCGCCCTTTGGAAAGAAGCCTGCACGTTGTGCCTTTCAGCTCTAGGGCAATGTAGCACACCCAGAGCAGAATTTCTACTTCAGCCAGATCAGGCCTGCAAGGAAACTGCTTTTCACAGGCCTTTGTAAGTGATGTTCTGGTAGGCTGTAAGAGCACTGTGCAGAGCGAGTTGTTTCTTAGCTTCCCAAAGAGCTGGTAGCAAGATGCTTTGGGGCCCAACTCGCCCTTTGGAAAGAACCCTGCACGTTGTGCCTTCATCTCTAGGGCAGTGTATCACACCGAGAGCAGAAGTTCTACTTCAACCAGATCAGGCCTGCAAAGAAACTGCGTTTCACAGGCCTTTGTAAGAGATGTTCCCGGTAGGCTGTAAGAGCACTGTGCAGAGCGACTTGTTTCTTAGCTTCCCAAAGAGCTGGAAGCAAGATGCTTTGGGGCCCAACTCGCCCTTTGGAAAGAAGCCTTCACGCTGTGCCTTTCCGCTCTAGGTCAATGTGGCACACGCAGAGCAGAAGTTCTACTTCACCCAGATCAGGCCTGCAAAGAAACTGCGTTTCACAGGCCTTTGTAAGAGATGTTCCCGGTAGGCTGTAAGAGCACTGTGCAGATCGAGTTGTCTCTTAGCTTCCCAAAGACCAGGAAGCAAGATGCTTTTTGGCCCAACGCGCCCTTTAGAAAGATGCCTGGACGTTGTGCATTTCAGCTCTAGGGCCAGGTTGCACACCCAGAGCAGAAGTTCTACTTCAGCCAGATCAGGCCTGCAAAGAAACTGCGTTTCACAGGCCTTTGTAAGAGATGTTCCCGGTATTCTGTAAGAGCACTGTGCAGAGCGAGTTGTTTCTTAGCTTCCCAAAGAGCTGGAAGCAAGATGCTTTGGGGCCCAACTCGCCCTTTGGAAAGAAGCCTGCACGTTGTGCCTTTCAGCTCTAGGGCAATGTAGCACACCCAGAGCAGAAGTTCTACTTCAGCCAGATCAGGCCTGCAAAGAAACTGCGTTTCACAGGCCTTTGTAAGAGATGTTCCCGGTAGGCTGTAAGAGCACTGTGCAGAGCGAGTTGTTTCTTAGCTTCCCAAAGAGCTGGAAGCAAGATGCTTTTGGGCCTAACTCGCCCTTTGGTAAGAAGCCTGCACGTTGTGCCTTTCCGCTCTAGGGCAATGTAGCACACCCAGAGCAGAAGTTCTACTTCAGCCAGATCAGCCTGCAAAGAAACTCCGTTTCACAGGCCTTTGTAAGTGATGTTCCCGGTAGGCTGTAAGAGCACTGTGCAGAGCGAGTTGTTTCTTAGCTTCCCTAAGAGCTGGAAGCAAGATGCTTTGGGGCCCAACTCGCCCTTTGGAAAGAAGCCTGCACGTTGTGCCTTTCAGCTCTAGGGCAATGTAGCACACCCAGAGCAGAATTTCTACTTCAGCCAGATCAGGCCTGCAAGGAAACTGCTTTTCACAGGCCTTTGTAAGTGATGTTCTGGTAGGCTGTAAGAGCACTGTGAAGGGCGAGTTGTTTCTTAGCTTCCCAAAGAGCTGTTAGCAAGATGCTTTGGGGCCCAACTCGCCCTTTGGAAAGAACCCAGCACGTTGTGCCTTCATCTCTAGGCCAGTGTAGCACACCCAGAGCAGAAGTTCTACTTCAGCCAGATCAGGCCTGCAAAGAAACTGCGTTTTACAGGCCTTTGTAAGAGATGTTCCCGGTAGGCTGTAAGAGCACTGTGCAGAGCGAGTTGTTTCTTAGCTTCCCAAAGAGCTGGAAGCAAGATGCTTTGGGGCCCAACTCGCCCTTTGGAAAGAAGCCTGCACGTTGTGCCTTCATCTCTAGGGCAGTGTAGCACACCCAGAGCAGAAGTTCTAGTTCAGCCAGATCAGGCCTGCAAAGAAACTGCGTTTCACAGGGCTTTGTAAGAGATGTTCCCGGTAGGCTGTAAGAGCACTGTGCAGAGTGAGTTGTTTCTTAGCTTCCCAAAGAGCTGGAAGCAAGATGCTTTGGGGCCCAACTCGCCCTTTGGAAAGAAGCCTGCACGTTGTGCCTTTCAGCTCTAGGCAATGTAGCACACCCAGAGCAGAAGTTCTACTTCAGCCAGATCAGGCCTGCAAAGAAACTCCGTTTCACAGGCCTTTGTAAGCGATGTTCCCGGTAGGCTGTAAGAGCACTGTGCAGTGCAAGTTGTTTCTTAGCTTCCCAAAGAGCTGGAAGCAAGATGCTTTGGGGCCCAACTCGCCCTTTGGAAAGAAGCCTGCACGTTGTGCCTTTCAGCTCTAGGGCAATGTAGCACACGCAGAGCAGAAGTTCTACTTCAGCCATATCAGGCCTGTAAGGAAACTGCTTTTCACATGCCTTTGTAAGAGATGTTCCGGTAGGCTGTAAGAGCACTGTGCAGAGCGAGTTGTTTCTTAGCTTCCCAAAGAGCTGGAAGCAAGATGCTTTGGGGCCCAACTCGCCCTTGGAAAGAAGCCTGCACGTTGTGCCTTTCTGCCTTAGGGCAATGTAGCACACGCAGAGCAGTAGTTCTACTTCAGCCAGATCAGGCCTGCAAGGAAACTTCTTTTCACAAGCCTTTGTAAGTGATGTTCCGGTAGGCTGTAAGAGCACTGTGCAGAGCGAGTTGTTTCTTAGCTTCCCTAAGAGCTGCAAGTAAGATGCTTTGGGGCCCAACTCGCCCTTTGGAAAGAAGCCTGCACGTTGTGCCTTTCAGCTCTAGGGCAATGTAGCACACGCAGAGCAGAATTTCTACTTCAGCCAGATCAGGCCTGCAAGGAAACTGCTTTTCACAGGCCTTTGTAAGTGATGTTCTGGTAGGCTGTAAGAGCACTGTGCAGAGCGAGTTGTTTCTTAGCTTCCCAAAGAGCTGTAAGCAAGATGCATTGGGGCCCAACTCGCCCTTTGGAAAGAAGCCTGCACGTTGTGCCTTTCCGCTCTTCGGCAATGTAGCACACACAGAGCCGAAGTTCTACTTCAGCCAGATCAGGCCTGCAAGGAAACTGCTTTTCACATGCCTTTGTCAGAGATGTTCCGGTAGGCTGTAAGAGCACTGTGCAGAGCGAGTTGTTTCTTAGCTTCCCAAAGAGCTGGAAGCAAGATGCATTGGGTCCCAACTCACCATTTGGAAAGAATCCTGCACGTTGTTCCTTTCCGCTCTAGGGCAATGTAGCACACGCAGAGCAGAAGTTCTACTTCAGCCAGATCAGGCCTGCAAAGAAACTGCGTTTCACAGGCCTTTGTAAGAGATGTTCCCGGTAGGCTGTAAGAGCACTGTGCAGAGCGAGTTGTTTCTTAGCTTCCCAAAGAGCTGGAAGCAAGATGCTTTGGGGCCCAACTCGCCCTTTGGAAAGAAGCCTGCACGTTGTGCCTTTCAGCTCTATGGCAATGTAGCACACCCAGATCAGAAGTTCTACTTCAGCCAGATCAGGATTGCAAAGAAACTCCGTTTCACAGGCCTTTGTAAGAGATGTTCCCCGTAGGCTGTAAGAGCACTGTGCAGAGCGAGTTGTTTCTTAGCTTCCCAAAGAGCTGGAAGCAAGATGCTTTGGGGCCCAACTCGCCCTTTGGTAAGAAGCCTGCACGTTGTGCCTTTCAGCTCTAGGGCAATGTAGCACACGCAGAGCAGAAGTTCTACTTCAGCCAGATCAGGCCTGCAAAGAAACTGCGTTTCACAGGCCTTTGTAAGAGATGTTCCCGGTAGGCTGTAAGAGCACTGTGCAGAGCGAGTTGTTTCTTAGCTTCCCAAAGAGCTGGAAGCAAGATGCTTTGGGGCCCAACTCGCCCTTTGGAAAGAGGCCTGCACGTTGTGCCTTTCAGATCTAGGGCAATGTAGCACGTGCAGAGCAGAAGTTCTACTTCAGCCAGATCAGGCCTCAAGGAAACTGCTTTTCACATGCCTTTGTGAGTGGTGTTCTGGTAGGCTGTAAGAGCACTGTGCAGAGCGAGTTGTTTCTTAGCTTCCCAAAGAGCTGGTAGCAAGATGCTTTGGGGCCCAACTCGCCCTTTTGAAAGAACCCTGCACGTTGTGCCTTCATCTCTAGGGCAGTGTAGCACACCCAGAGCAGAAGTTCTACTTCAGCCAGATCAGGCCTGCAAAGAAACTGCGTTTCACAGGCCTTTGTAAGAGATGTTCCCGGTAGGCTGTAAGAGCACTGTGCAGCGCGAGTTGTTTCTTAGCTTCCCAAAGAGCTGGAAGCAAGATGCTTTTTGGCCCAACTCGCCCTTTGGAAAGATGCCTGGACGTTGTGCATTTCAGCTCTAGGGCCGTGTAGCACACCCAGAGCAGAAGTTCTACTTCAGCCAGATCACGCCTGCAAGGAAACTGCTTTTCACAGGCCTTTGTAAGTGATGTTCTGGTAGGCTGTAAGAGCACTGTGCAGAGCAAGTTGTTTCTTAGCTTCCCAAAGAGCTGGTAGCAAGATGCTTTGGGGCCCAACTCGCCCTTTGGAAAGAACCCTGCACGTTGTGCCTTCATCTCTAGGGCAGTGTAGCACACCCAGAGCAGAAGTTCTAGTTCAGCCAGATCAGGCCTGCAAAGAAACTGCGTTTCACAGGGCTTTGTAAGAGATGTTCCCGGTAGGCTGTAAGAGCACTGTGCAGAGCGAGTTGTTTCTTAGCTTCCCAAAGAGCTGGAAGCAAGATGCTTTTTGGCCCAACTCGCCCTTTGGAAAGATGCCTGGACGTTGTGCATTTCAGCTCTAGGGCCGTGTAGCACACCCAGAGCAGAAGTTCTACTTCAGCCAGATCAGGCCTGCAAAGAAACTGCGTTTCACAGGCCTTTGTAAGAGATGTTCCCGGTAGGCTGTAAGAGCACTGTGCAGAGCGAGTTGTTTCTTAGCTTCCCAACGAGCTGGAAGCAAGATGCTTTGGGGCCCAACTCGGCCTTTGGAAAGAAGCCTGCACGTTGTGCCTTTCAGCTCTAGGGCAATGTAGCACACCCAGAGCAGAAGTTCTACTTCAGCCAGATCAGGCCTGCAAAGAAACTGCGTTTCACAGGCCTCTGTAAGACATGTTCCCGGTAGGCTGTAGGAGCACTGCGCAGAGCGAGTAGTTTCTTAGCTTCCCAAAGACCTGGAAGCAAGATGCTTTGGGGCCCAACTCGCTCTTTGGAAAGAAGCCTGCACGTTGTGCCTTTCAGCTCTAGGGCAATGTAGCACACCCAGAGCAGAAGTTCTACTTCAGCCAGATCAGGCCTGCAAAGAAACTCCGTTTCACAGGCCTTTGTAAGAGATGTTCCCGGTAGGCTGTAAGAGCACTGTGCAGAGCGAGTTTTTTCTTAGCTTCCCAAAGAGCTGGAAGCAAGATGCTTTGGGGCCCAACTCGCCCTTTGGAAAGAAGCCTGCACGTTGTGCCTTTCAGCTCTAGGGCCATGTAGCACACTCAGAGCAGAAGTTCTACTTCAGTCAGATCAGGCCTGCAAAGAAACTGCGTTTCACAGGCCTTTGTAAGAGATGTTCCCTGTAGGCTGTAAGAGCACTGTGCAGAGCGAGTTGTTTCTTAGCTTCCCAAAGAGCTGGAAGCAAGATGCTTTGGGGCCCAACTCGCCCTTTGGAAAGAAGCCTGCACGTTGTGCCTTTCAGCTCTAGGGCCGTGTAGCACACCCAGAGCAGAAGTTCTACTTCAGCCAGATCAGGCCTGCAAAGAAACTGCGTTTCACAGGCATTTGTAAGAGATGTTCCCGGTAGGCTGTAAGAGCACTGTGAAGAGCGAGTTGTTTCTTAGCTTCCCAAAGAGCTGGAAGGAAGATGCTTTGGGGCTCAACTCGCCCTTTGGAAAGAAGACTGCACGTTGTGCCTTTCAGCTCTAGGGCCATGTAGCACACCCAGAGCAGAAGTTCTACTTCAGCCAGATCAGGCCTGCAAAGAAACTGCGTTTCACAGGCCTTTGTAAGAGATGTTCCCGGTAGGCTGTAAGAGCACTGTGCAGAGTGAGTTGATTCTTAGCTTCCCAAAGAGCTGGAAGCAAGATGCTTTGGGGCCCAACTCGCCCTTTGGAAAGAAGCCTGCACGTTGTGCCTTTCAGCTCTAGGGCCGTGTAGCATACCCAGAGGAGAAGTTCTACTTCAGCCAGATCAGGCCTGCAAAGAAACTGCATTTCACAGGCCTTTGTAAGAGATGTTCCCGGTAGTCTGTAAGAGCACTGTGCAGAGCGAGTTGTTTCTTAGCTTCCCAAAGAGCTGGAAGCAACATGCTTTGGGGCCCAACTCGCCATTTGGAAAGAGGCCTGCACGTTGTGCCTTTCAGCTCTAGGGCAATGTAGCACATGCAGAGCAGAAGTTCTACTTCAGCCAGATCAGGCCTCAAGGAAACTGCTTTTCACATGCCTTTGTAAGTGATGTTCCTGTAGGCTGTAAGAACACTGTGAAGAGCGAGTTGTTTCTTAGCTTCCCAAAGAGCTGGAAGCAAGATGCTTTGGGGCCCAACTCGCCCTTGGAAAGAAGCCTGCACGTTGTGCCTTTCTGCCTTAGGGCAATGTAGCACACGCAGAGCAGTAGTTCTACTTCAGCCAGATCAGGCCTGCAAGGAAACTTCTTTTCACAAGCCTTTGTAAGTGATGTTCTGGTAGGCTGTAAGAGCACTGTGCAGAGCGAGTTGTGTCTTAGCTTCCCTAAGAGCTGCAAGTAAGATGCTTTGGGGCCCAACTCGCCCTTTGGAAAGAAGCCTGCACGTTGTGCCTTTCAGCTCTAGGGCAATGTAGCACACGCAGAGCAGAATTTCTACTTCAGCCAGATCAGGCCTGCAAGGAAACTGCTTTTCACAGGCCTTTGTAAGTGATGTTCTGGTAGGCTGTAAGAGCACTGTGCAGAGCGAGTTGTTTCTTAGCTTCCCAAAGAGCTGTAAGCAAGATGCATTGGGGCCCAACTCGCCCTTTGGAAAGAAGCCTGCACGTTGTGCCTTTCCGCTCTTCGGCAATGTAGCACACACAGAGCCGAAGTTCTACTTCAGCCAGATCAGGCCTGCAAGGAAACTGCTTTTCACATGCCTTTGTCAGAGATGTTCCGGTAGGCTGTAAGAGCACTGTGCAGAGCGAGTTGTTTCTTAGCTTCCCAAAGAGCTGGAAGCAAGATGCATTGGGTCCCAACTCACCATTTGGAAAGAATCCTGCACGTTGTTCCTTTCCGCTCTAGGGCAATGTAGCACACGCAGAGCAGAAGTTCTACTTCAGCCAGATCAGGCCTGCAAAGAAACTGCGTTTCACAGGCCTTTGTAAGAGATGTTCCCGGTAGGCTGTAAGAGCACTGTGCAGAGCGAGTTGTTTCTTAGCTTCCCAAAGAGCTGGAAGCAAGATGCTTTGGGGCCCAACTCGCCCTTTGGAAAGAAGCCTGCACGTTGTGCCTTTCAGCTCTATGGCAATGTAGCACACCCAGATCAGAAGTTCTACTTCAGCCAGATCAGGATTGCAAAGAAACTCCGTTTCACAGGCCTTTGTAAGAGATGTTCCCCGTAGGCTGTAAGAGCACTGTGCAGAGCGAGTTGTTTCTTAGCTTCCCAAAGAGCTGGAAGCAAGATGCTTTGGGGCCCAACTCGCCCTTTGGTAAGAAGCCTGCACGTTGTGCCTTTCAGCTCTAGGGCAATGTAGCACACGCAGAGCAGAATTTCTACTTCAGCCAGATCAGGCCTGCAAAGAAACTGCGTTTCACAGGCCTTTGTAAGAGATGTTCCCGGTAGGCTGTAAGAGCACTGTGCAGAGCGAGTTGTTTCTTAGCTTCCCAAAGAGCTGGAAGCAAGATGCTTTGGGGCCCAACTCGCCCTTTGGAAAGAGGCCTGCACGTTGTGCCTTTCAGATCTAGGGCAATGTAGCACGTGCAGAGCAGAAGTTCTACTTCAGCCAGATCAGGCCTCAAGGAAACTGCTTTTCACATGCCTTTGTGAGTGGTGTTCTGGTAGGCTGTAAGAGCACTGTGCAGAGCGAGTTGTTTCTTAGCTTCCCAAAGAGCTGGTAGCAAGATGCTTTGG
The DNA here is from genome assembly GCF_041296265.1 of Equus caballus. Taxonomy (NCBI): domain Eukaryota; kingdom Metazoa; phylum Chordata; class Mammalia; order Perissodactyla; family Equidae; genus Equus; species Equus caballus. The sequence continues at coordinate 48,553,035 of NC_091688.1, read as the reverse complement.
GGCCCAACTCGCCCTTTTGAAAGAACCCTGCACGTTGTGCCTTCATCTCTAGGGCAGTGTAGCACACCCAGAGCAGAAGTTCTACTTCAGCCAGATCAGGCCTGCAAAGAAACTGCGTTTCACAGGGCTTTGTAAGAGATGTTCCCGGTAGGCTGTAAGAGCACTGTGCAGCGCGAGTTGTTTCTTAGCTTCCCAAAGAGCTGGAAGCAAGATGCTTTTTGGCCCAACTCGCCCTTTGGAAAGATGCCTGGACGTTGTGCATTTCAGCTCTAGGGCCGTGTAGCACACCCAGAGCAGAAGTTCTACTTCAGCCAGATCACGCCTGCAGGGAAACTGCTTTTCACAGGCCTTTGTAAGTGATGTTCTGGTAGGCTGTAAGAGCACTGTGCAGAGCAAGTTGTTTCTTAGCTTCCCAAAGAGCTGGTAGCAAGATGCTTTGGGGCCCAACTCGCCCTTTGGAAAGAACCCTGCACGTTGTGCCTTCATCTCTAGGGCAGTGTAGCACACCCAGAGCAGAAGTTCTAGTTCAGCCAGATCAGGCCTGCAAAGAAACTGCGTTTCACAGGCCTTTGTAAGAGATGTTCCCGGTAGGCTGTAAGAGCACTGTGCAGAGCGAGTTGTTTCTTAGCTTCCCAAAGAGCTGGAAGCAAGATGCTTTTTGGCCCAACTCGCCCTTTGGAAAGATGCCTGGACGTTGTGCATTTCAGCTCTAGGGTCGTGTAGCACACCCAGAGCAGAAGTTCTACTTCAGCCAGATCAGGCCTGCAAAGAAACTGCGTTTCACAGGCCTTTGTAAGAGATGTTCCCGGTAGGCTGTAAGAGCACTGTGCAGAGCGAGTTGTTTCTTAGCTTCCCAACGAGCTGGAAGCAAGATGCTTTGGGGCCCAACTCGGCCTTTGGAAAGAAGCCTGCACGTTGTGCCTTTCAGCTCTAGGGCAATGTAGCACACCCAGAGCAGAAGTTCTACTTCAGCCAGATCAGGCCTGCAAAGAAACTGCGTTTCACAGGCCTCTGTAAGACATGTTCCCGGTAGGCTGTAGGAGCACTGCGCAGAGCGAGTAGTTTCTTAGCTTCCCAAAGAGCTGGAAGCAAGATGCTTTGGGGCCCAACTCGCTCTTTGGAAAGAAGCCTGCACGTTGTGCCTTTCAGCTCTAGGGCAATGTAGCACACCCAGAGCAGAAGTTCTACTTCAGCCATATCAGGCCTGCAAAGAAACTCCGTTTCACAGGCCTTTGTAAGAGATGTTCCCGGTAGGCTGTAAGAGCACTGTGCAGAGCGAGTTTTTTCTTAGCTTCCCAAAGAGCTGGAAGCAAGATGCTTTGGGGCCCAACTCGCCCTTTGGAAAGAAGCCTGCACGTTGTGCCTTTCAGCTCTAGGGCCATGTAGCACACTCAGAGCAGAAGTTCTACTTCAGTCAGATCAGGCCTGCAAAGAAACTGCGTTTCACAGGCCTTTGTAAGAGATGTTCCCTGTAGGCTGTAAGAGCACTGTGCAGAGCGAGTTGTTTCTTAGCTTCCCAAAGAGCTGGAAGCAAGATGCTTTGGGGCCCAACTCGCCCTTTGGAAAGAAGCCTGCACGTTGTGCCTTTCAGCTCTAGGGCCGTGTAGCACACCCAGAGCAGAAGTTCTACTTCAGCCAGATCAGGCCTGCAAAGAAACTGCGTTTCACAGGCATTTGTAAGAGATGTTCCCGGTAGGCTGTAAGAGCACTGTGAAGAGCGAGTTGTTTCTTAGCTTCCCAAAGAGCTGGAAGGAAGATGCTTTGGGGCTCAACTCGCCCTTTGGAAAGAAGCCTGCACGTTGTGCCTTTCAGCTCTAGGGCCATGTAGCACACCCAGAGCAGAAGTTCTACTTCAGCCAGATCAGGCCTGCAAAGAAACTGCGTTTCACAGGCCTTTGTAAGAGATGTTCCCGGTAGGCTGTAAGAGCACTGTGCAGAGTGAGTTGATTCTTAGCTTCCCAAAGAGCTGGAAGCAAGATGCTTTGGGGCCCAACTCGCCCTTTGGAAAGAAGCCTGCACGTTGTGCCTTTCAGCTCTAGGGCCGTGTAGCACACCCAGAGCAGAAGTTCTACTTCAGCCAGATCAGGCCTGCAAAGAAACTGCGTTTCACAGGCCTTTGGAAGAGATGTTCCCGGTAGTCTGTAAGAGCACTGTGCAGAGCGAGTTGTTTCTTAGCTTCCCAAAGAGCTGGAAGCAACATGCTTTGGGGCCCAACTCGCCATTTGGAAAGAGGCCTGCACGTTGTGCCTTTCAGCTCTAGGGCAATGTAGCACATGCAGAGCAGAAGTTCTACTTCAGCCAGATCAGGCCTCAAGGAAACTGCTTTTCACATGCCTTTGTAAGTGATGTTCCTGTAGGCTGTAAGAACACTGTGAAGAGCGAGTTGTTTCTTAGCTTCCCAAAGAGATGGAAGCAAGATGCTTTGGGGCCCAACTCGCCCTTTGGAAAGAAGCCTGCACGTTGTGCCTTTCCGCTCTAGGGCAATGTAGCACACCAGAGCAGAAGTTCTACTTCAGCCTGATCAGGCCTGCAAGGAAACGGCTTTTCACATTCCTTTGTAAGAGATGTTCCCGGTAGGCTGTAAGAGCACTGTGCAGAGCGAGTTGTTTCTTAGCTTCCCAAAGAGCAGGAAGCAAGATGCTTTTTGGCCCAACTCGCCCTTTGGAAAGAAGCCTGGACGTTGTGCATTTCAGCTCTAGGGCCAGGTAGCACACCCAGAGCAGAAGATCTACTTCAGCCAGATCAGGCCTGCAAAGAAACTGCGTTTCACAGGCCTTTGTAAGAGATGTTCCCGGTAGGCTGTAAGAGCACTGTGCAGAGCGAGTTGTTTCTTAGCTTCCCAAAGAGCTGGTAGCAAGATGCTTTGGGGCCCAACTCGCCCTTTGGAAAGAACCCTGCACGTTGTGCCTTTCAGCTCTAGGGCAATGTAGCACACCCAGAGCAGAATTTCTACTTCAGCCAGATCAGGCCTGCAAGGAAACTGCTTTTCACAGGCCTTTGTAAGTGATGTTCTGGTAGGCTGTAAGAGCACTGTGCAGAGCGAGTTGTTTCTTAGCTTCCCAAAGAGCTGGAAGCAAGATGCTTTGGGGCCCAACTCGCCCTTTGGAAAGAAGCCTGCACGTTGTGCCTTTCAGCTCTAGGGCCGTGTAGCACACCCAGAGCAGAAGTTCTACTTCAGCCAGATCAGGCCTGCAAAGAAACTGCGTTTCACAGGCATTTGTAAGAGATGTTCCCGGGAGGCTGTAAGAGCACTGTGAAGAGCGAGTTGTTTCTTAGCTTCCCAAAGAGCTGGAAGGAAGATGCTTTGGGGCTCAACTCGCCCTTTGGAAAGAAGACTGCACGTTGTGCCTTTCAGCTCTAGGCCCATGTAGCACACCCAGATCAGAAGTTCTACTTCAGCCAGATCAGGCCTGCAAGGAAACTGCTTTTCACAGGCCTTTGTAAGTGATGTTCTAGTAGGCTGTAAGAGCACTGTGCAGAGCGAGTTGTTTCTTAGCTTCCCAAAGAGCTGGTAGCAAGATGCTTTGAGGCCCAACTCGCCCTTTGGAAAGAACCCTGCACGTTGTGCCTTCATCTCTAGGGCAGTGTAGCACACCCAGAGCAGAAGTTCTACTTCAGCCAGATCAGGCCTGCAAACAAACTGGTTTCACAGGCCTTTGTAAGAGATGTTCCCGGTAGGCTGAAAGAACACTGTCCAGAGCGAGTTGTTTCTTAGCTTCCCAAAGAGCTGGAAGCAAGCTGCTTTGGGGCCCAACTCGCCCTTTGGAAAGAAGCCTGCACGTTGTGCCTTTCAGCTCTAGGGCAATGTAGCACACCCAGAGCAGAAGTTCTACTCCAGCCATATCAGGCCTGCAGAGAAACTCCGTTTCACAGGCCTTTGTAAGAGATGTTCCCGGTAGGCTGTAAGAGCACTGTGCAGATCGAGTTGTCTCTTAGCTTCCCAAAGAGCAGGAAGCAAGATGCTTTTTGGCCCAACGCGCCCTTTAGAAAGATGCCTGGACGTTGTGCATTTCAGCTCTAGGGCCAGGTTGCACACCCAGAGCAGAAGTTCTACTTCAGCCAGATCAGGCCTGCAAAGAAACTGCGTTTCACAGGCCTTTGTAAGAGATGTTCCCGGTAGGCTGTAAGAGCACTGTGCAGAGCGAGTTGTTTCTTAGCTTCCCAAAGAGCTGGAAGCAAGATGCTTTCGGGCTCAACTCGCCCTTTGGAAAGAAGACTGCACGTTGTGCCTTTCATCTCTAGGGCCATGTAGCACACCCAGAGCAGAAGTTCTACTTCAGCCAGACCAGACCTGCAAAGAAACTGCGTTTCACAGGCCTTTGGAAGAGATGTTCCCGGTAGGCTGTAAGAGCACTGTGCAGAGCGAGTTGTTTCTTAGCTTCCCAAAGAGCTGGAAGCAAGATGCTTTTTGGCCCAACTCGCCCTTTGGAAAGAAGCCTGCACGTTGTGCCTTTCAGCTCTAGGGCAATGTAGCACACGCAGAGCAGAAGTTCTACTTCAGCCAGATCAGGCCTGCAAAGAAACTGCGTTTCACAGGCCTTTGGAAGAGATGTTCCCGGTAGGCTGTAAGAGCACTGTGCAGAGCGAGTTGTTTCTTAGCTTCCCAAAGAGCTGGAAGCAAGATGCTTTGGGGCCCAACTCGCCCTTTGGAAAGAGGCCTGCACGTTGTGCCTTTCAGATCTAGGGCAATGTAGCACGTGCAGAGCAGAAGTTCTACTTCAGCCAGATCAGGCCTCAAGGAAACTGCTTTTCACATGCCTTTGTGAGTGGTGTTCTGGCAGGCTGTAAGAGCACTGTGAAGAGCGAGTTGTTTCTTAGCTTCCCAAAGAGCTGGAAGCAAGATGCTTTGGGGCCCAACTCGCCCTTTGGAAAGAACCCTGCACGTTGCGCCTTCATCTCCAGGCCAGTGTACCACACCCAGAGCAGAAGTTCTACTTCAGCCAGATCAGGCCTGCAAAGAAACTGCGTTTCACAGGCCTTTGTAAGAGATGTACCCGGTAGGCTGTAAGAGCACTGTGCAGAGCGAGTTGTTTCTTAGCTTCCCAACGAGCTGGAAGCAAGATGCTTTGGGGCCCAACTCGCCCTTTGGAAAGAAGCCTGCACGTTGTGCCTTTCAGCTCTAGGGCAATGTAGCACACCCAGAGCAGAAGTTCTACTTCAGCCAGATCAGGCCTGCAAAGAAACTGCGTTTCACAGGCCTCTGTAAGAGATGTTCCCGGTAGGCTGTAGGAGCACTGTGCAGAGCGAGTAGTTTCTTAGCTTCCCAAAGACCTGGAAGCAAGATGCTTTGGGGCCCAACTCGCTCTTTGGAAAGAAGCCTGCACGTTGTGCCTTTCAGCTCTAGGGCAATGTAGCACACCCAGAGCAGAATTTCTACTTCAGCCAGATCAGGCCTGCAAGGAAACTGCTTTCCACAGGCCTTTGTAAGTGATGTTCTGGTAGGCTGTAAGAGCACTGTGCAGAGCGAGTTGTTTCTTAGCTTCCCAAAGAGCTGGTAGCAAGATGCTTTGGGGCCCAACTCGCCCTTTGGAAAGAACCCTGCACGTTGTGCCTTCATCTCTAGGGCAGTGTAGCACACCCAGAGCAGAAGTTCTACTTCAGCCAGATCAGGCCTGCAAAGAAACTGCGTTTCACAGGCCTTTGTAAGAGATGTTCCCGGTAGGCTGTAAGAGCACTGTGCAGAGCGAGAGGTTTCTTAGCTTCCCAAAGAGCTGGAAGCAAGATGCTTTGGGGCCCAACTCGCCCTTTGGAAAGAAGCCTGCACGTTGTGCCTTTCAGCTCTAGGGCCGTGTAGCACACCCAGAGCAGAAGTTCTACTTCAGCCAGATCAGGCCTGCAAAGAAACTGCGTTTCACAGGCATTTGTAAGAGATCTTCCCGGTAGGCTGTTAGAGCACTGTGCAGAGCGAGTTGTTTCGTAGCTTCCCAAAGAACTGGAAGCCAGATGCTTTGGAGCCCAACTCTCCCTTTGGAAAAAAGCCGGCACGTTGTGCATTTCAGCTCTAGGTCAATGTAGCACACGCAGAGCAGAAGTTCTACTTCAGCGAGATCAGGCCTGCAAAGAAACTGCGTTTCACAGGCCTTTGTAAGTGATGTTCCCGGTAGGCTGTAAGAGCACTGTGAAGAGCGAGTTGTTTCTTAGCTTCCCAAAGAGCTGGAAGCAAGATGCTTTTTGGCCCAACTCGCCCTTTGGAAAGATGCCTGGACGTTGTGCATTTCAGCTCTAGGGCCGTGAAGCACACCCAGAGCAGAAGTTCTACTTCAGCCAGATCAGGCCTGCAAAGAAACTGCGTTTCACAGGCCTTTGTAAGAGATGTTCCCGGTAGGCTGTAAGAGCACTGTGCAGAGCGAGAGGTTTCTTAGCTTCCCAAAGAGCTGGAAGCAAGATGCTTTGGGGCCCAACTCGCCCTTTGGAAAGAAGCCTGCACGTTGTGCCCTTCAGCTCTAGGGCCGTGTAGCACACCCAGAGCAGAAGTTCTACTTCAGCTAGATCAGGCCTGCAAAGAAACTGCGTTTCACAGGCATTTGTAAGAGATGTTCACGGTAGGCTGTAAGAGCACTGTGAAGAGCGAGTTGTTTCTTAGCTTCCCAAAGAGCTGGAAGGAAGATGCTTTGGGGCTCAACTCGCCCTTTGGAAAGAAGCCTGCACGTTGTGCCTTTCAGCTCTAGGGCCATGTAGCACACCCAGAGCAGAAGTTCTACTTCAGCCAGATCAGGCCTGCAAAGAAACTGCGTTTCACAGGCCTTTGTAAGAGATGTTCCCGGTAGGCTGTAAGAGCACTGTGCAGCGCGAGTTGTTTCTTAGCTTCCCAAAGAGCTGGAAGCAAGATGCTTTTTGGCCCAACTCGCCCTTTGGAAAGATGCCTGGACGTTGTGCATTTCAGCTCTAGGGCCGTGTAGCACACCCAGAGCAGAAGTTCTACTTCAGCCAGATCACGCCTGCAAGGAAACTGCTTTTCACAGGCCTTTGTAAGTGATGTTCTGGTAGGCTGTAAGAGCACTGTGCAGAGCAAGTTGTTTCTTAGCTTCCCAAAGAGCTGGTAGCAAGATGCTTTGGGGCCCAACTCGCCCTTTGGAAAGAACCCTGCACGTTGTGCCTTCATCTCTAGGGCAGTGTAGCACACCCAGAGCAGAAGTTCTAGTTCAGCCAGATCAGGCCTGCAAAGAAACTGCGTTTCACAGGGCTTTGTAAGAGATGTTCCCGGTAGGCTGTAAGAGCACTGTGCAGAGCGAGTTGTTTCTTAGCTTCCCAAAGAGCTGGAAGCAAGATGCTTTGGGGACCAACTCGCCCTTTGGAAAGAAGCCTGCACGTTGTGCATTTCAGCTCTAGGTCAATGTAGCACACGCAGAGCAGAAGTTCTACTTCAGCGAGATCAGACCTGCAAAGAAACTGCGTTTCACAGGCCTTTGTAAGAGATGTTCCCGGTAGGCTGTAAGAGCACTGTGCAGAGTGAGTTGTTTCTTAGCTTCCCAAAGAGCTGGAAGCAAGATGCTTTTTGGCCCAACTCGCCCTTTGGAAAGATGCCTGGACGTTGTGCATTTCAGCTCTAGGGCCGTGTAGCACACCCAGAGCAGAAGTTCTACTTCAGCCAGATCAGGCCTGCAAAGAAACTGCGTTTCACAGGCCTTTGTAAGAGATGTTCCCGGTAGGCTGTAAGAGCACTGTGAAGAGAGAGTTGTTTCTTAGCTTCCCAAAGAGCTGGAAGCAATATGCTTTCGGGCTCAACTCGCCCTTTGGAAAGAAGACTGCACGTTGTGCCTTTCATCTCTAGGGCCATGTAGCACACCCAGAGCAGAAGTTCTACTTCAGCCAGATCAGGCCTGCAAAGAAACTGCGTTTCACAGGCCTTTGTAAGAGATGTTCCCGGTAGGCTGTAAGAGCACTGTGCAGTGCGAGTTGTTTCTTAGCTTCCCAAAGAGCTGGAAGCAAGATGCTTTTTGGCCCAACTCACCCTTTGGAAAGAAGCCTGCACGTTGTGCCTTTCAGCTCTAGGGCCATGTAGCACACCCAGAGCAGAAGTTCTACTTCAGCCAGATCAGGCCTGCAAAGAAACTGCGTTTCACAGGCCTTTGTAAGAGATGTTCCCGGTAGGCTGTAAGAGCACTGTGCAGAGCGAGTTGTTTCTTAGCTTCCCAAAGAGCTGGTAGCAAGATGCTTTGGGGCCCAACTCGCCCTTTGGAAAGAACCCTGCACGTTGCGCCTTCATCTCCAGGGCAGTGTACCACACCCAGAGCAGAAGTTCTACTTCAGCCAGATCAGGCCTGCAAAGAAACTGCGTTTCACAGGCCTTTGTAAGAGATGTTCCCGGTAGGCTGTAAGAGCACTGTGCAGAGCGAGTTGTTTCTTAGCTTCCCAACGAGCTGGAAGCAAGATGCTTTGGGGCCCAACTCGCCCTTTGGAAAGAAGCCTGCACGTTGTGCCTTTCAGCTCTAGGGCAATGTAGCACACCCAGAGCAGAAGTTCTACTTCAGCCAGATCAGGCCTGCAAAGAAACTGCGTTTCACAGGCCTCTGTAAGACATGTTCCCGGTAGGCTGTAGGAGCACTGTGCAGAGCGAGTAGTTTCTTAGCTTCCCAAAGACCTGGAAGCAAGATGCTTTGGGGCCCAACTCGCTCTTTGGAAAGAAGCCTGCACGTTGTGCCTTTCACCTCTAGGGCAATGTAGCACACCCAGAGCAGAATTTCTACTTCAGCCAGATCAGGCCTGCAAGGAAACTGCTTTCCACAGGCCTTTGTTAGTGATGTTCTGGTAGGCTGTAAGAGCACTGTGCAGAGCGAGTTGTTTCTTAGCTTCCCAAAGAGCTGGTAGCAAGATGCTTTGGGGCCCAACTCGCCCTTTGGAAAAAAGCCTGCACGTTGTGCATTTCAGCTCTAGGTCAATGTAGCACACGCAGAGCAGAAGTTCTACTTCAGCGAGATCAGGCCTGCAAAGAAACTGCGTTTCACAGGCCTTTGTAAGTGATGTTCCCGGTAGGCTGTAAGAGCACTGTGCAGAGCGAGTTGTTTCTTAGCTTCCCAAAGAGCTGGAAGCAAGATGCTTTTTGGCCCAACTCGCCCTTTAGAAAGATGCCTGGACGTTGTGCATTTCAGCTCTAGGGCCGTGTAGCACACCCAGAGCAGAAGTTCTACTTCAGCCAGATCAGGCCTGCAAAGAAACTGCGTTTCACAGGCCTTTGTAAGAGATGTTCCCGGTAGGCTGTAAGAGCACTGTGCAGAGCGAGAGGTTTCTTAGCTTCCCAAAGAGCTGGTAGCAAGATGCTTTGGGGCCCAACTCGCCCTTTGGAAAGAACCCTGCACGTTGTGCCTTTCAGCTCTAGGGCAATGTAGCACACCCAGAGCAGAATTTCTACTTCAGCCAGATCAGGCCTGCAAGGAAACTGCTTTTCACAGGCCTTTGTAAGTGATGTTCTGGTAGGCTGTAAGAGCACTGTGCAGAGCGAGTTGTTTCTTAGCTTCCCAAAGAGCTGGAAGCAAGATGCTTTGGGGCCCAACTCGCCCTTTGGAAAGAAGCCTGCACGTTGTGCCTTTCAGCTCTAGGGCCGTGTAGCACACCCAGAGCAGAAGTTCTACTTCAGCCAGATCAGGCCTGCAAAGAAACTGCGTTTCACAGGCATTTGTAAGAGATGTTCCCGGGAGGCTGTAAGAGCACTGTGAAGAGCGAGTTGTTTCTTAGCTTCCCAAAGAGCTGGAAGGAAGATGCTTTGGGGCTCAACTCGCCCTTTGGAAAGAAGACTGCACGTTGTGCCTTTCAGCTCTAGGGCCATGTAGCACACCCAGATCAGAAGTTCTACTTCAGCCAGATCAGGCCTGCAAGGAAACTGCTTTTCACAGGCCTTTGTAAGTGATGTTCTAGTAGGCTGTAAGAGCACTGTGCAGAGCGAGTTGTTTCTTAGCTTCCCAAAGAGCTGGTAGCAAGATGCTTTGGGGCCCAACTCGCCCTTTGGAAAGAACCCTGCACGTTGTGCCTTCATCTCTAGGGCAGTGTAGCACACCCAGAGCAGAAGTTCTACTTCAGCCAGATCAGGCCTGCAAACAAACTGGTTTCACAGGCCTTTGTAAGAGATGTTCCCGGTAGGCTGAAAGAGCACTGTCCAGAGCGAGTTGTTTCTTAGCTTCCCAAAGAGCTGGAAGCAAGCTGCTTTGGGGCCCAACTCGCCCTTTGGAAAGAAGCCTGCACGTTGTGCCTTTCAGCTCTAGGGCAATGTAGCACACCCAGAGCAGAAGTTCTACTCCAGCCATATCAGGCCTGCAGAGAAACTCCGTTTCACAGGCCTTTGTAAGAGATGTTCCCGGTAGGCTGTAAGAGCACTGTGCAGATCGAGTTGTCTCTTAGCTTCCCAAAGAGCAGGAAGCAAGATGCTTTTTGGCCCAACGCGCCCTTTAGAAAGATGCCTGGACGTTGTGCATTTCAGCTCTAGGGCCAGGTTGCACACCCAGAGCAGAAGTTCTACTTCAGCCAGATCAGGCCTGCAAAGAAACTGCGTTTCACAGGCCTTTGTAAGAGATGTTCCCGGTAGGCTGTAAGAGCACTGTGCAGAGCGAGTTGTTTCTTAGCTTCCCAAAGAGCTGGAAGCAAGATGCTTTCGGGCTCAACTCGCCCTTTGGAAAGAAGACTGCACGTTGTGCCTTTCATCTCTAGGGCCATGTAGCACACCCAGAGCAGAAGTTCTACTTCAGCCAGACCAGGCCTGCAAAGAAACTGCGTTTCACAGGCCTTTGGAAGAGATGTTCCCGGTAGGCTGTAAGAGCACTGTGCAGAGCGAGTTGTTTCTTAGCTTCCCAAAGAGCTGGAAGCAAGATGCTTTTTGGCCCAACTCGCCCTTTGGAAAGAAGCCTGCACGTTGTGCCTTTCAGCTCTAGGGCAATGTAGCACACGCAGAGCAGAAGTTCTACTTCAGCCAGATCAGGCCTGCAAAGAAACTGCGTTTCACAGGCCTTTGGAAGAGATGTTCCCGGTAGGCTGTAAGAGCACTGTGCAGAGCGAGTTGTTTCTTAGCTTCCCAAAGAGCTGGAAGCAAGATGCTTTGGGGCCCAACTCGCCCTTTGGAAAGAGGCCTGCACGTTGTGCCTTTCAGATCTAGGGCAATGTAGCACGTGCAGAGCAGAAGTTCTACTTCAGCCAGATCAGGCCTCAAGGAAACTGCTTTTCACATGCCTTTGTGAGTGGTGTTCTGGCAGGCTGTAAGAGCACTGTGAAGAGCGAGTTGTTTCTTAGCTTCCCAAAGAGCTGGAAGCAAGATGCTTTGGGGCCCAACTCGCCCTTTGGAAAGAACCCTGCACGTTGCGCCTTCATCTCCAGGCCAGTGTACCACACCCAGAGCAGAAGTTCTACTTCAGCCAGATCAGGCCTGCAAAGAAACTGCGTTTCACAGGCCTTTGTAAGAGATGTACCCGGTAGGCTGTAAGAGCACTGTGCAGAGCGAGTTGTTTCTTAGCTTCCCAACGAGCTGGAAGCAAGATGCTTTGGGGCCCAACTCGCCCTTTGGAAAGAAGCCTGCACGTTGTGCCTTTCAGCTCTAGGGCAATGTAGCACACCCAGAGCAGAAGTTCTACTTCAGCCAGATCAGGCCTGCTAAGAAACTGCGTTTCACAGGCCTCTGTAAGAGATGTTCCCGGTAGGCTGTAGGAGCACTGTGCAGAGCGAGTAGTTTCTTAGCTTCCCAAAGACCTGGAAGCAAGATGCTTTGGGGCCCAACTCGCTCTTTGGAAAGAAGCCTGCACGTTGTGCCTTTCAGCTCTAGGGCAATGTAGCACACCCAGAGCAGAATTTCTACTTCAGCCAGATCAGGCCTGCAAGGAAACTGCTTTCCACAGGCCTTTGTAAGTGATGTTCTGGTAGGCTGTAAGAGCACTGTGCAGAGCGAGTTGTTTCTTAGCTTCCCAAAGAGCTGGTAGCAAGATGCTTTGGGGCCCAACTCGCCCTTTGGAAAGAACCCTGCACGTTGTGCCTTCATCTCTAGGGCAGTGTAGCACACCCAGAGCAGAAGTTCTACTTCAGCCAGATCAGGCCTGCAAAGAAACTGCGTTTCACAGGCCTTTGTAAGAGATGTTCCCGGTAGGCTGTAAGAGCACTGTGCAGAGCGAGAGGTTTCTTAGCTTCCCAAAGAGCTGGAAGCAAGATGCTTTGGGGCCCAACTCGCCCTTTGGAAAGAAGCCTGCACGTTGTGCCTTTCAGCTCTAGGGCCGTGTAGCACACCCAGAGCAGAAGTTCTACTTCAGCCAGATCAGGCCTGCAAAGAAACTGCGTTTCACAGGCATTTGTAAGAGATCTTCCCGGTAGGCTGTTAGAGCACTGTGCAGAGCGAGTTGTTTCGTAGCTTCCCAAAGAACTGGAAGCCAGATGCTTTGGAGCCCAACTCTCCCTTTGGAAAAAAGCCTGCACGTTGTGCATTTCAGCTCTAGGTCAATGTAGCACACGCAGAGCAGAAGTTCTACTTCAGCGAGATCAGGCCTGCAAAGAAACTGCGTTTCACAGGCCTTTGTAAGTGATGTTCCCGGTAGGCTGTAAGAGCACTGTGAAGAGCGAGTTGTTTCTTAGCTTCCCAAAGAGCTGGAAGCAAGATGCTTTTTGGCCCAACTCGCCCTTTGGAAAGATGCCTGGACGTTGTGCATTTCAGCTCTAGGGCCGTGAAGCACACCCAGAGCAGAAGTTCTACTTCAGCCAGATCAGGCCTGCAAAGAAACTGCGTTTCACAGGCCTTTGTAAGAGATGTTCCCAGTAGGCTGTAAGAGCACTGTGCAGAGCGAGAGGTTTCTTAGCTTCCCAAAGAGCTGGAAGCAAGATGCTTTGGGGCCCAACTCGCCCTTTGGAAAGAAGCCTGCACGTTGTGCCCTTCAGCTCTAGGGCCGTGTAGCACACCCAGAGCAGAAGTTCTACTTCAGCTAGATCAGGCCTGCAAAGAAACTGCGTTTCACAGGCATTTGTAAGAGATGTTCACGGTAGGCTGTAAGAGCACTGTGAAGAGCGAGTTGTTTCTTAGCTTCCCAAAGAGCTGGAAGGAAGATGCTTTGGGGCTCAACTCGCCCTTTGGAAAGAAGCCTGCACGTTGTGCCTTTCAGCTCTAGGGCCATGTAGCACACCCAGAGCAGAAGTTCTACTTCAGCCAGATCAGGCCTGCAAAGAAACTGCGTTTCACAGGCCTTTGTAAGAGATGTTCCCGGTAGGCTGTAAGAGCACTGTGCAGCGCGAGTTGTTTCTTAGCTTCCCAAAGAGCTGGAAGCAAGATGCTTTTTGGCCCAACTCGCCCTTTGGAAAGATGCCTGGACGTTGTGCATTTCAGCTCTAGGGCCGTGTAGCACACCCAGAGCAGAAGTTCTACTTCAGGCAGATCACGCCTGCAAGGAAACTGCTTTTCACAGGCCTTTGTAAGTGATGTTCTGGTAGGCTGTAAGAGCACTGTGCAGAGCAAGTTGTTTCTTAGCTTCCCAAAGAGCTGGTAGCAAGATGCTTTGGGGCCCAACTCGCCCTTTGGAAAGAACCCTGCACGTTGTGCCTTCATCTCTAGGGCAGTGTAGCACACCCAGAGCAGAAGTTCTAGTTCAGCCAGATCAGGCCTGCAAAGAAACTGCGTTTCACAGGGCTTTGTAAGAGATGTTCCCGGTAGGCTGTAAGAGCACTGTGCAGAGCGAGTTGTTTCTTAGCTTCCCAAAGAGCTGGAAGCAAGATGCTTTGGGGACCAACTCGCCCTTTGGAAAGAAGCCTGCACGTTGTGCATTTCAGCTCTAGGTCAATGTAGCACACGCAGAGCAGAAGTTCTACTTCAGCGAGATCAGACCTGCAAAGAAACTGCGTTTCACAGGCCTTTGTAAGAGATGTTCCCGGTAGGCTGTAAGAGCACTGTGCAGAGTGAGTTGTTTCTTAGCTTCCCAAAGAGCTGGAAGCAAGATGCTTTTTGGCCCAACTCGCCCTTTGGAAAGATGCCTGGACGTTGTGCATTTCAGCTCTAGGGCCGTGTAGCACACCCAGAGCAGAAGTTCTACTTCAGCCAGATCAGGCCTGCAAAGAAACTGCGTTTCACAGGCCTTTGTAAGAGATGTTCCCGGTAGGCTGTAAGAGCACTGTGAAGAGAGAGTTGTTTCTTAGCTTCCCAAAGAGCTGGAAGCAATATGCTTTCGGGCTCAACTCGCCCTTTGGAAAGAAGACTGCACGTTGTGCCTTTCATCTCTAGGGCCATGTAGCACACCCAGAGCAGAAGTTCTACTTCAGCCAGATCAGGCCTGCAAAGAAACTGCGTTTCACAGGCCTTTGTAAGAGATGTTCCCGGTAGGCTGTAAGAGCACTGTGCAGAGCGAGTTGTTTCTTAGCTTCCCAAAGAGCTGGAAGCAAGATGCTTTTTGGCCCAACTCACCCTTTGGAAAGAAGCCTGCACGTTGTGCCTTTCAGCTCTAGGGCAATGTAGCACAGGCAGAGCAGAAGTTCTACTTCAGCCAGATCAGGCCTGCAAAGAAACTGCGTTTCACAGGCCTTTGTAAGAGATGTTCCCGGTAGGCTGTAAGAGCACTGTGCAGAGCGAGTTGTTTCTTAGCTTCCCAAAGAGCTGGTAGCAAGATGCTTTGGGGCCCAACTCGCCCTTTGGAAAGAACCCTGCACGTTGCGCCTTCATCTCCAGGGCAGTGTACCACACCCAGAGCAGAAGTTCTACTTCAGCCAGATCAGGCCTGCAAAGAAACTGCGTTTCACAGGCCTTTGTAAGTGATGTTCCCGGTAGGCTGTAAGAGCACTGTGCAGAGCGAGTTGTTTCTTAGCTTCCCAACGAGCTGGAAGCAAGATGCTTTGGGGCCCAACTCGCCCTTTGGAAAGAAGCCTGCACGTTGTGCCTTTCAGCTCTAGGGCAATGTAGCACACCCAGAGCAGAAGTTCTACTTCAGCCAGATCAGGCCTGCAAAGAAACTGCGTTTCACAGGCCTCTGTAAGACATGTTCCCGGTAGGCTGTAGGAGCACTGTGCAGAGCGAGTAGTTTCTTAGCTTCCCAAAGACCTGGAAGCAAGATGCTTTGGGGCCCAACTCGCTCTTTGGAAAGAAGCCTGCACGTTGTGCCTTTCACCTCTAGGGCAATGTAGCACACCCAGAGCAGAATTTCTACTTCAGCCAGATCAGGCCTGCAAGGAAACTGCTTTCCACAGGCCTTTGTTAGTGATGTTCTGGTAGGCTGTAAGAGCACTGTGCAGAGCGAGTTGTTTCTTAGCTTCCCAAAGAGCTGGTAGCAAGATGCTTTGGGGCCCAACTCGCCCTTTGGAAAAAAGCCTGCACGTTGCGCATTTCAGCTGTAGGTCAATGTAGCACACGCAGAGCAGAAGTTCTACTTCAGCGAGATCAGGCCTGCAAAGAAACTGCGTTTCACAGGCCTTTGTAAGTGATGTTCCCGGTAGGCTGTAAGAGCACTGTGCAGAGCGAGTTGTTTCTTAGCTTCCCAAAGAGCTGGAAGCAAGATGCTTTTTGGCCCAACTCGCCCTTTAGAAAGATGCCTGGACGTTGTGCATTTCAGCTCTAGGGCCGTGTAGCACACCCAGAGCAGAAGTTCTACTTCAGCCAGATCAGGCCTGCAAAGAAACTGCGTTTCACAGGCCTTTGTAAGAGATGTTCCCGGTAGGCTGTAAGAGCACTGTGCAGAGCGAGAGGTTTCTTAGCTTCCCAAAGAGCTGGAAGCAAGATGCTTTGGGGCCCAACTCGCCCTTTGGAAAGAAGCCTGCACGTTGTGCCCTTCAGCTCTAGGGCCGTGTAGCACACCCAGAGCAGAAGTTCTACTTCAGCCAGATCAGGCCTGCAAAGAAACTGCGTTTCACATGCATTTGTAAGAGATCTTCCCGGTAGGATGTTAGAGCACTGTGCAGAGCGAGTTGTTTCGTAGCTTCCCAAAGAACTGGAAGCAAGATGCTTTGGAGCCCAACTCTCCCTTTGGAAAAAAGCCTGCACGTTGTGCATTTCAGCTCTAGGTCAATGTAGCACACACAGAGCAGAAGTTCTACTTCAGCCAGATCAGGCCTGCAAAGAAACTGCGTTTCACAGGCCTTTGTAAGAGATGTTCCCGGTAGGCTGTAAGAGCACTGTGCAGCGCGAGTTGTTTCTTAGCTTCCCAAAGAGCTGGAAGCAAGATGCTTTTTGGCCCAACTCGCCCTTTGGAAAGATGCCTGGACGTTGTGCATTTCAGCTCTAGGGCCGTGTAGCACACCCAGAGCAGAAGTTCTACTTCAGCCAGATCAGGCCTGCAAAGAAACTGCGTTTCACAGGCCTTTGTAAGAGATGTTCCCGGTAGGCTGTAAGAGCACTGTGAAGAGAGAGTTGTTTCTTAGCTTCCCAAAGAGCTGGAAGCAAGATGCTTTCGGGCTCAACTCGCCCTTTGGAAAGAAGACTGCACGTTGTGCCTTTCATCTCTAGGGCCATGTAGCACACCCAGAGCAGAAGTTCTACTTCAGCCAGATCAGGCCTGCAAAGAAACTGCGTTTCACAGGCCTTTGTAAGAGATGCTCCCGGTAGGCTGTAAGAGCACTGTGCAGAGCGAGTTGTTTCTTAGCTTCCCAAAGAGCTGGTAGCAAGATGCTTTGGGGCCCAACTCGCCCTTTGGAAAGAACCCTGCACGTTGTGCCTTCATCTCTAGGGCAGTGTAGCACACCCAGAGCAGAAGTTCTACTTCAGCCAGATCAGGCCTGCAAAGAAACTGCGTTTCACAGGCCTTTGTAAGAGATGTTCCCGGTAGGCTGTAAGAGCACTGTGCAGAGCGAGAGGTTAATTAGCTTCCCAAAGAGCTGGAAGCAAGATGCTTTGGGGCCCAACTCGCCCTTTGGAAAGAAGCCTGCACGTTGTGCCTTTCAGCTCTAGGGCCGTGTAGCACACCCAGAGCAGAAGTTCTACTTCAGCCAGATCAGGCCTGCAAAGAAACTGCGTTTCACAGGCATTTGTAAGAGATCTTCCCGGTAGGCTGTTAGAGCACTGTGCAGAGCGAGTTGTTTCGTAGCTTCCCAAAGAACTGGAAGCCAGATGCTTTGGAGCACAACTCTCCCTTTGGAAAAAAGCCTGCACGTTGTGCATTTCAGCTCTAGGTCAATGTAGCACACGCAGAGCAGAAGTTCTACTTCAGCGAGATCAGGCCTGCAAAGAAACTGCGTTTCACAGGCCTTTGTAAGTGATGTTCCCGGTAGGCTGTAAGAGCACTGTGCAGAGCGAGTTGTTTCTTAGCTTCCCAAAGAGCTGGAAGCAAGATGCTTTTTGGCCCAACTCGCCCTTTAGAAAGATGCCTGGACGTTGTGCATTTCAGCTCTAGGGCCGTGTAGCACACCCAGAGCAGAAGTTCTACTTCAGCCAGATCAGGCCTGCAAAGAAACTGCGTTTCACAGGCCTTTGTAAGAGATCTTCCCGGTAGGCTGTTAGAGCACTGTGCAGAGCGAGTTGTTTCGTAGCTTCCCAAAGAACTGGAAGCAAGATGCTTTGGAGCCCAACTCTCCCTTTGGAAAAAAGCCTGCACGTTGTGCATTTCAGCTCTAGGTCAATGTAGCACACGCAGAGCAGAAGATCTACTTCAGCGAGATCAGGCCTGCAAAGAAACTGCGTTCACAGGCCTTTGGAAGAGATGTTCCCGGTAGGCTGTAAGAGCACTGTGAAGAGCGAGTTGTTTCTTAGCTTCCCTAAGAGCTGGAAGCAAGATGCTTTCGGGTTCAACTCGCCCTTAGGAAAGAAGACTGCACGTTGTGCCTTTCAGCTCTAGGGCCATGTAGCACACCCAGAGCAGAAGTTCTACTTCAGCCAGATCAGGCCTGCAAAGAGACTGCGTTTCACAGGCCTTTGTAAGAGATGTTCCCGGTAGGCTGTAAGAGCACTGTGCAGAGGGAGTTGTTTCTTATCTTCCCAAAGAGCTGGAAGCAAGATGCTTTGGGGCCTAACTCGCCCTTTGGAAAGAGGCCTGCACGTTGTGCCTTTCAGCTCTAGGGCAATGTAGCACATCCAGAGCAGAAGTTCTACTTCAGCCAGATCAGGCCTCAAGGAAACTGCTTTTCACATGCCTTTGTAAGTGATGTTCTGGTAGGCTGTCAGAACACTGTGCAGAGCGAGTTGTTTCTTAGCTTCCCAAAGAGCTGGCAGCAAGATGCTTTGGGGTCCACCTCGCCCTTTGGAAAGAATCCTGCACGTTGTGCCTTTCCGCTCTACGGCAATGTAGCACACGCAGAGCAGAAGTTCTACTTCAGCCATATCAGGCCTGTAAGGAAACTGCTTTTCACATGCCTTTGTAAGAGATGTTCCGGTAGGCTGTAAGAGCACTGTGCAGAGCGAGTTGTTTCTTAGCTTCCCAAAGAGCTGGAAGCAAGATGCATTGGGGCCCAAGTCGCCCTTGGAAAGAAGCCTGCACGTTGTGCCTTTCTGCCTTAGGGCAATGTAGCACAAGCAGGGCAGAATTTCTACTTCAGCCAGATCAGGCCTGCAAGGAAACTTCTTTTCACAGGCCTTTGTAACTGATGTTCCGGTAGGCTGTAAGAGCACTGTGCAGAGCGAGTTGTTTCTTAGCTTCCCAAAGAGCTGGGAGCAAGATGATTTGGGGCCCATCTCGCCTTTTGGAAAGAAGCCTGCACGTTGTCCCTTTCAGCTCTAATGCAATGTAGTACACCCAGAGCAGAAGTTCTACTTCAGCCAGATCACGCCAGCAAAGAAACTGCGTTTCACAGGCCTTTGTAAGAGATGTTCCCAGTAGGCTGTAAGAGCACTGTGCAGAGCGAGTTGTTTCTTAGCTTCCCAAAGAGCTGGAAGCAAGATGCTTTTGGGCCTAACTCGCCATTTGGAAAGAAGCCTGCACGTTGTGCCTTTCCGCTCTAGGGCAATGTAGCACACCCAGAGCAGAAGTTCTACTTCAGCCAGATCAGCCTGCAAAGAAACTCCGTTTCACAGGCCTTTGTAAGTGATGTTCCCGGTAGGCTGTAAGAGCACTGTGCAGAGCGAGTTGTTTCTTAGCTTCCCAAAGAGCTGGAAGCAAGATGCTTTGGGGCCCAACTCGCCCTTTGGAATGAAGCCTGCACGTTGTGCCTTTCAGCTCTAGGGCAATGTAGCACACCCAGAGCAGAATTTCTACTTCAGCCAGATCAGGCCTGCAAGGAAACTGCTTTTCACAGGCCTTTGTAAGTGATGTTCCCGGTAGGCTGTAAGAGCACTGTGCAGAGCGAGTTGTTTCTTAGCTTCCCAAAGAGCTGTTAGCAAGATGCTTTGGGGCCCAACTCGCCCTTTGGAAAGAAGCCTGCACGTTGTGCCTTTCAGCTCTAGGGCAATGTAGCACACCCAGAGCAGAAGTTCTACTTCAGCCATATCAGGCCAGCAAAGAAACTGGTTTCACAGGCCTTTATAAGAGATGTTCCCGGTAGGCTGAAAGAGCACTGTCCAGAGCGAGTTGTTTCTTAGCTTCCCAAAGAGCTGGAAGCAAGCTGCTTTGGGGCCCAACTCGCCCTTTGGAATGAAGCCTGCACGTTGTGCCTTTCAGCTCTAGGGCAATGTAGCACACCCAGATCAGAAGTTCTACTTCAGCCATATCAGGCCTGCAAAGAAACTGCGTTTCACAGGCCTTTGTAAGAGATGTTCCCGGTAGGCTGTAAGAGCACTGTGCAGAGCGAGTTGTTTCTTAGCTTCCCAAAGAGCTGGAAGCAAGATGCTTTGGGGCCCAACTCGCCCTTTGGAAAGAAGCCTGCACGTTGTGCCTTTCAGCTCTAGGGCCGTGTAGCACACCCAGAGCAGAAGTTCTACTTCAGCCAGATCAGGCCTGCAAAGAAACTGCGTTTCACAGGCATTTGTAAGAGATGTTCCCGGTAGGCTGAAAGAGCACTGTCCAGAGCGAGTTGTTTCTTAGCTTCCCAAAGAGCTGGAAGGAAGATGCTTTGGGGCTCAACTCGCCCTTTGGAAAGAAGACTGCACGTTGTGCCTTTCAGCTCTAGGGCCATGTAGCACACCCAGAGCAGAAGTTCTACTCCAGCCATATCAGGCCTGCAAAGAAACTCCGTTTCACAGGCCTTTGTAAGAGATGTTCCCGGTAGGCTGTAAGAGCACTGTGCAGAGCGAGTTGTTTCTTAGCTTCCCAAAGAGCTGGAAGCAAGATGCTTTGGGGCCCAACTCGCCCTTTGGAAAGAAGACTGCACGTTGTGCCTTTCAGCTCTAGGGCCATGTAGCACACCCAGAGCAGAAGTTCTACTTCAGCCAGATCAGGCCTGCAAAGAAACTGCGTTTCACAGGCCTTTGTAAGAGATGTTCCCGGTAGGCTGTAAGAGCACTGTGCAGAGTGAGTTGTTTCTTAGCTTCCCAAAGAGCTGGAAGCAAGATGCTTTGGGGCCCAACTCGCCCTTTGGAAAGAAGCCTGCACGTTGTGCCTTTCAGCTCTAGGGCCGTGTAGCACACCCAGAGCAGAAGTTCTACTTCAGCCAGATCAGGCCTGCAAAGAAACTGCGTTTCACAGGCCTTTGTAAGAGATGCTCCCGGAAGGCTGTAGGAGCACTGTGCAAAGCGAGTTGTTTCTTAGCTTCCCAAAGAGCTGGAAGGAAGATGCTGTGGGGCCCAACTCGCCCTTTGGAAAGAAGCCTGCACGTTGTGCCTTTCAGCTCTAGGGCCGTGTAGCATACCCAGAGGAGAAGTTCTACTTCAGCCAGATCAGGCCTGCAAAGAAACTGCATTTCACAGGCCTTTGTAAGAGATGTTCCCGGTAGTCTGTAAGAGCACTGTGCAGAGCGAGTTGTTTCTTAGCTTCCCAAAGAGCTGGAAGCAACATGCTTTGGGGCCCTACTCGCCATTTGGAAAGAGGCCTGCACGTTGTGCCTTTCAGCTCTAGGGCAATGTAGCACATGCAGAGCAGAAGTTCTACTTCAGCCAGATCAGGCCTCAAGGAAACTGCTTTTCACATGCCTTTGTAAGTGATGTTCCTGTAGGCTGTAAGAACACTGTGAAGAGCGAGTTGTTTCTTAGCTTCCCAAAGAGATGGAAGCAAGATGCTTTGGGGCCCAACTCGCCCTTTGGAAAGAAGCCTGCACGTTGTGCCTTTCCGCTCTAGGGCAATGTAGCACACCAGAGCAGAAGTTCTACTTCAGCCTCATCAGGCCTGCAAGGAAACGGCTTTTCACATTCCTTTGTAAGAGATGTTCCCGGTAGGCTGTAAGAGCACTGTGCAGAGCGAGTTGTTTCTTAGCTTCCCAAAGAGCTGGAAGCAAGATGCTTTGGGGCCCAACTCGCCCTTGGAAAGAAGCCTGCACGTTGTGCCTTTCTGCCTTAGGGCAATGTAGCACACGCAGAGCAGTAGTTCTACTTCAGCCAGATCAGGCCTGCAAGGAAACTTCTTTTCACAAGCCTTTGTAAGTGATGTTCCGGTAGGCTGTAAGAGCACTGTGCAGAGCGAGTTGTTTCTTAGCTTCCCTAAGAGCTGCAAGTAAGATGCTTTGGGGCCCAACTCGCCCTTTGGAAAGAAGCCTGCACGTTGTGCCTTTCAGCTCTAGGGCAATGTAGCACACGCAGAGCAGAATTTCTACTTCAGCCAGATCAGGCCTGCAAGGAAACTGCTTTTCACAGGCCTTTGTAAGTGATGTTCTGGTAGGCTGTAAGAGCACTGTGCAGAGCGAGTTGTTTCTTAGCTTCCCAAAGAGCTGGTAGCAAGATGCTTTGGGGCCCAACTCGCCCTTTGGAAAGAACCCTGCACGTTGTGCCTTCATCTCTAGGGCAGTGTATCACACCGAGAGCAGAAGTTCTACTTCAACCAGATCAGGCCTGCAAAGAAACTGCGTTTCACAGGCCTTTGTAAGAGATCTTCCCGGTAGGCTGTTAGAGCACTGTGCAGAGCGAGTTGTTTCTTAGCTTCCCAAAGAGCTGGAAGCAAGATGATTTGGGGCCCAACACGACCTTTGGAAAGAAGCCTGCACGTTGTGCCTTTCAGCTCTAGGGCCGTGTAGCACACCCAGAGCAGAAGTTCTACTTCAGCCAGATCAGGCCTGCAAAGAAACTGCGTTTCACAGGCATTTGTAAGAGATCTTCCCGGTAGGCTGTTAGAGCACTGTGCAGAGCGTGTTGTTTCGTAGCTTCCCAAAGAACTGGAAGCAAGATGCTTTGGAGCCCAACTCTCCCTTTGGAAAAAAGCCTGCACGTTGTGCATTTCAGCTCTAGGTCAATGTAGCACACGCAGAGCAGAAGATCTAATTCAGCGAGATCAGGCCTGCATAGAAACTGCGTTCACAGGCCTTTGTAAGAGATGTTCCCGGTAGGCTGTAAGAGCACTGTGCAGAGCGAGTTGTTTCTTAGCTTCCCAAAGAGCTGGAAGCAAGATGCATTGGGGCCCAACTCGCCCTTTGGAAAGATGCCTGGACGTTGTGCATTTCAGCTCTAGGGCCGTGTAGCACACCCAGAGCAGAAGTTCTACTTCAGCCAGATCAGGCCTGCAAAGAAACTGCGTTTCACAGGCCTTTGTAAGAGATGTTCCCGGTAGGCTGTAAGAGCACTGTGAAGAGCGAGTTGTTTCTTAGCTTCCCTAAGAGCGGAAGCAAGATGCTTTCGGGTTCAACTCGCCCTTAGGAAAGAAGACTGCACGTTGTGCCTTTCAGCTCTAGGGCCATGTAGCACACCCAGAGCAGAAGTTCTACTTCAGCCAGATCAGGCCTGCAAAGAGACTGCGTTTCACAGGCCTTTGTAAGAGATGTTCCCGGTAGGCTGTAAGAGCACTGTGCAGAGGGAGTTGTTTCTTATCTTCCCAAAGAGCTGGAAGCAAGATGCTTTGGGGCCTAACTCGCCCTTTGGAAAGAGGCCTGCACGTTGTGCCTTTCAGCTCTAGGGCAATGTAGCACATCCAGAGCAGAAGTTCTACTTCAGCCAGATCAGGCCTCAAGGAAACTGCTTTTCACATGCCTTTGTAAGTGATGTTCTGGTAGGCTGTAAGAACACTGTGCAGAGCGAGTTGTTTCTTAGCTTCCCAAAGAGCTGGAAGCAAGATGCTTTGTGGTCCAACTCACCCTTTGGAAAGAATCCTGCACGTTGTGCCTTTCCGCTCTGCGGCAATGTAGCACACGCAGAGCAGAAGTTCTACTTCAGCCATATCAGGCCTGTAAGGAAACTGCTTTTCACATGCCTTTGTAAGAGATGTTCCGGTAGGCTGTAAGAGCACTGTGCAGAGCGAGTTGTTTCTTAGCTTCCCAAAGAGCTGGAAGCAAGATGCTTTGGGGCCCAAGTCGCCCTTGGAAAGAAGCCTGCACGTTGTGCCTTTCTGCCTTAGGGCAATGTAGCACAAGCAGGGCAGAATTTCTACTTCAGCCAGATCAGGCCTGCAAGGAAACTTCTTTTCACAGGCCTTTGTAACTGATGTTCCGGTAGGCTGTAAGAGCACTGTGCAGAGCGAGTTGTTTCTTAGCTTCCCAAAGAGCTGGAAGCAAGATGATTTGGGGCCCATCTCGCCTTTTGGAAAGAAGCCTGCACGTTGTGCCTTTCAGCTCTAGGGCAATGTAGTACACCCAGAGCAGAAGTTCTACTTCAGCCAGATCACGCCAGCAAAGAAACTGCGTTTCACAGGCCTTTGTAAGAGATGTTCCCAGTAGGCTGTAAGAGCACTGTGCAGAGCGAGTTGTTTCTTAGCTTCCCAAAGAGCTGGAAGCAAGATGCTTTTGGGCCTAACTCGCCCTTTGGAAAGAAGCCTGCACGTTGTGCCTTTCCTCTCTAGGGCAATGTAGCACACCCAGAGCAGAAGTTGTACTTCAGCCAGATCAGCCTGCAAAGAAACTCCGTTTCACAGGCCTTTGTAAGTGATGTTCCCGGTAGGCTGTAAGAGCACTGTGCAGAGCGAGTTGTTTCTTAGCTTCCCAAAGAGCTGGAAGCAAGATGCTTTGGGGCCCAACTCGCCCTTTGGAATGAAGCCTGCACGTTGTGCCTTTCAGCTCTAGGGCAATGTAGCACACCCAGAGCAGAATTTCTACTTCAGCCAGATCAGGCCTGCAAGGAAACTGCTTTTCACAGGCCTTTGTAAGTGATGTTCCCGGTAGGCTGTAAGAGCACTGTGCAGAGCGAGTTGTTTCTTAGCTTCCCAAAGAGCTGTTAGCAAGATGCTTTGGGGCCCAACTCGCCCTTTGGAAAGAAGCCTGCACGTTGTGCCTTTCAGCTCTAGGGCAATGTAGCACACCCAGAGCAGAAGTTCTACTTCAGCCATATCAGGCCAGCAAAGAAACTGGTTTCACAGGCCTTTATAAGAGATGCTCCCGGTAGGCTGAAAGAGCACTGTCCAGAGCGAGTTGTTTCTTAGCTTCCCAAAGAGCTGGAAGCAAGCTTCTTTGGGGCCCAACTCGCCCTTTGGAATGAAGCCTGCACGTTGTGCCTTTCAGCTCTAGGGCAATGTAGCACACCCAGAGCAGAAGTTCTACTTCAGCCATATCAGGCCTGCAAAGAAACTCCGTTTCACAGGCCTTTGTAAGAGATGTTCCCGGTAGGCTGTAAGAGCACTGTGCAGAGCGAGTTGTTTCTTAGCTTCCCAAAGAGCTGGAAGCAAGATGCTTTGGGGCCCAACTCGCCCTTTGGAAAGAAGCCTGCACGTTGTGCCTTTCAGCTCTAGGGCCGTGTAGCACACCCAGAGCAGAAGTTCTACTTCAGCCAGATCAGGCCTGCAAAGAAACTGCGTTTCACAGGCATTTGTAAGAGATGTTCCCGGTAGGCTGTAAGAGCACTGTGAAGAGCGAGTTGTTTCTTAGCTTCCCAAAGAGCTGGAAGGAAGATGCTTTGGGGCTCAACTCACCCTTTGGAAAGAAGACTGCACGTTGTGCCTTTCAGCTCTAGGGCCATGTAGCACACCCAAATCAGAAGTTCTACTTCAGCCAGATCAGGCCTGCAAGGAAACTGCTTTTCACAGGCCTTTGTAAGTGATGTTCTGGTAGGCTGTAAGAGCACTGTGCAGAGCGAGTTGTTTCTTAGCTTCCCAAAGAGCTGGTAGCAAGATGCTTTGGGGCCCAACTCGCCCTTTGGAAAGAACCCTGCACGTTGTGCCTTCATCTCTAGGGCAGTGTAGCACACCCAGAGCAGAAGTTCTACTTCAGCCAGATCAGGCCTGCAAACAAACTGGTTTCACAGGCCGTTGTAAGAGATGTTCCCGGTAGGCTGTAAGAGCACTGTGCAGAGCGAGTTGTTTCTTAGCTTCCCAAAGAGCTGGTAGCAAGATGCTTTGGGGCCCAACTCGCCCTTTGGAAAGAAGCCTGCACGTTGTGCCTTTCAGCTCTAGGGCAATGTAGCACACCCAGAGCAGAATTTCTACTTCAGCCAGATCAGGCCTGCAAGGAAACTGCTTTTCACAGGCCTTTGTAAGTGATGTTCTGGTAGGCTGTAAGAGCACTGTGCAGAGCGAGTTGTTTCTTAGATTCCCAAAGAGCTGGTAGCAAGATGCTTTGGGGCCCAACTCGCCCTTTGGAAAGAACCCTGCACGTTGTGCCTTCATCTCTAGGGCAGTGTATCACACCGAGAGCAGAAGTTCTACTTCAACCAGATCAGGCCTGCAAAGAAACTGCGTTTCACAGGCCTTTGTAAGAGATGTTCCCGGAAGGCTGTAAGAGCACTGTGCAGAGCGAGTTGTTTCTTAGCTTCCCAAAGAGCTGGAAGCAAGATGCTTTGGGGCCCAACTCGCCCTTTGGGAAAGAAGCCTGCACGCTGTGCCTTTCCGCTCTAGGTCAATGTGGCACAAGCAGAGCAGAAGTTCTACTTCAGCCAGATCAGGCCTGCAAAGAAACTGCGTTTCACAGGCCTTTGTAAGAGATGTTCCCGGTAGGCTGTAAGAGCACTGTGCAGATCGAGTTGTCTCTTAGCTTCCCAAAGAGCAGGAAGCAAGATGCTTTTTGGCCCAACGCGCCCTTTAGAAAGATGCCTGGACGTTGTGCATTTCAGCTCTAGGGCCAGGTTGCACACCCAGAGCAGAAGTTCTACTTCAGCCAGATCAGGCCTGCAAAGAAACTGCGTTTCACAGGCCTTTGTAAGAGATGTTCCCGGTAGGCTGTAAGAGCACTGTGCAGAGCGAGTTGTGTCTTAGCTTCCCAAAGAGCTGGAAGCAAGTTGATTTGGGGCCCAACTCGCCGTTTGGAAAGAAGCCTGCACGTTGTGCCTTTCAGCTCTAGGGCAATGTAGCACACCCAGAGCAGAAGTTCTACTTCAGCCAGATCAGGCCTGCAAAGAAACTGCGTTTCTCAGGCCTTTGTAAGAGATGTTCCCGGTAGGCTGTAAGAGCACTGTGCAGAGCGAGTTGTTTCTTAGCTTCCGGAAGAGCTGGAAGCAAGATGCTTTTGGGCCTAACTCGCCCTTTGGTAAGAAGCCTGCACGTTGTGCCTTTCCGCTCTAGGGCAATGTAGCACACCCAGAGCAGAAGTTCTACTTCAGCCAGATCAGCCTGCAAAGAAACTCCGTTTCACAGGCCTTTGTAAGTGATGTTCCCGGTAGGCTGTAAGAGCACTGTGCAGAGCGAGTTGTTTCTTAGCTTCCCTAAGAGCTGGAAGCAAGATGCTTTGGGGCCCAACTCGCCCTTTGGAAAGAAGCCTGCACGTTGTGCCTTTCAGCTCTAGGGCAATGTAGCACACCCAGAGCAGAAGTTCTACTTCAGCCAGATCAGGCCTGCAAGGAAACTGCTTTTCACAGGCCTTTGTAAGTGATGTTCTGGTAGGCTGTAAGAGCACTCTGCAGAGCGAGTTGTTTCTTAGCTTCCCAAAGAGCTGTTAGCAAGATGCTTTGGGGCCCAACTCGCCCTTTGGAAAGAACCCTGCACGTTGTGCCTTCATCTCTAGGGCAGTGTAGCACACCCAGAGCAGAAGTTCTACTTCAGCCAGATCAGGCCTGCAAAGAAACTGCGTTTTACAGGCCTTTGTAAGAGATGTTCCCGGTAGGCTGTAAGAGCACTGTGCAGAGCGAGTTGTTTCTTAGCTTCCCAAAGAGCTGGAAGCAAGATGCTTTGGGGCCCAACTCGCCCTTTGGAAAGAAGCCTGCACGTTGTGCCTTTCAGCTCTAGGGCCGTGTAGCACACCCAGAGCAGAGGTTCTACTTCAGCCAGATCAGGCCTGCAAAGAAACTGCGTTTCACAGGCATTTGTAAGAGATGTTCCCGGTAGGCTTTTAGAGAACTGTGCAGAGCGAGTTGTTTCGTAGCTTCCCAAAGAACTGGAAGCAAGATGCTTTGGGGCCCAACTCGCCCTTTGGAAAGAAGCCTGCACGTTGTGCCTTTCAGCTCTAGGTCAATGTAGCACACGCAGAGCAGAAGTTCTACTTCAGCCAGATCAGGCCTGCAAAGAAACTGCGTTTCACAGGCCTTTGTAAGAGATGTTCCCGGTAGGCTGTAAGAGCACTGTGCAGAGCGAGTTGTTTCTTAGCTTCCCAAAGAGCTGGAAGCAAGATGCTTTTTGGCCCAACTCGCCCTTTGGAAAGAAGCCTGCACGTTGTGCATTTCAGCTCTAGGGCCGTGTAGCACACCCAGAGCAGAAGTTCTACTTCAGCCAGATCAGGCCTGCAAAGAAACTGCGTTTCACAGGCCTTTGTAAGAGATGTTCCCGGTAGGCTGTAAGAGCACTGTGCAGAGCGAGTTGTTTCTTAGCTTCCCAAAGAGCTGGAAGCAAGATGCTTTTTGGCCCAACTCGCCCTTTGGAAAGAAGCCTGCACGTTGTGCATTTCAGCTCTAGGGCCGTGTAGCACACCCAGAGCAGAAGTTCTACTTCAGCCAGATCAGGCCTGCAAAGAAACTGCGTTTCACAGGCCTTTGTAAGAGATGTTCCCGGTAGGCTGTAAGAGCACTGTGCAGAGCGAGTTGTTTCTTAGCTTCCCAAAGAGCTGGAAGCAAGATGCTTTGCGGCCCAACTCGCCCTTTGGAAAGAAGCCTGCAAGTTGTGCCTTTCAGCTCTAGGGCAATGTAGCACACCCAGATCAGAAGTTCTACTTCAGCCAGATCAGGCCTGCAAAGAAACTCCGTTTCACAGGCCTTTGTAAGAGATGTTCCCGGTATGCTGTAAGAGCACTGTGCAGAGCGAGTTGTTTCTTAGCTTCCCAAAGAGCTGGAAGCAAGATGCTTTGGGGCCCAACTCGCCCTTTGGAAAATAGCCTGCACGTTGTGCCTTTCAGCTCTAGGCCAATGTAGCACACGCAGAGCAGAAGTTCTACTTCAGCCAGATCAGGCCTTCAAAGAAACTGCGTTTCACAGGCCTTTGTAAGAGATGTTCCCGGTAGGCTGTAAGAGCACTGTGCAGAGCGAGTTGTTTCTTAGCTTCCCAAAGAGCTGGAAGAAAGATGCTTTGGGGCCCAACTCGACCTTTGGAAAGGAGCCTGCACGTTGTGCCTTTCAGCTCTAGGACAATGTAGCACACCCAGAGGAGAAGTTCTACTTCAGCCAGATCAGGCCTGCATAGAAACTGCGTTTCACAGGCCTTTGTAAGAGATGTTCCCGGTAGGCTTTAAGAGCACTGTGCAGAGCGAGTTGTTTCTTAGCTTCCCAAAGAGCTGGAAGCAAGATGCTTTGGGGCCCAACTCGCCCTTTGGAAAGAAGCCTGCACGTTGTGCCTTTCAGCTTTAGGGCAATGTAGCACACCCAGAGCAGAAGTTCTACTTCAGCCAGATCAGGCCTGCAAAGAAACTGCGTTTCACAGGCCTTTGTAAGAGATGTTCCCGGTAGGCTGTAAGAGCACTGTGCAGAGCGAGTTGTTTCTTAGCTTCCCAAAGAGCTGGAAGCAAGATGCTTTGGGGCCCAACTCGCCCTTTAGAATGAAGCCTGCACGTTGTGCCTTTCAGCTCTAGGGCAATGTAGCACACGCAGAGCAGAAGTTCTACTTCAGCCAGATCAGGCCTGCAAAGAGACTGCGTTTCACAGGCCTTTGTAAGAGATGTTCCCGGTAGGCTGTAAGAGCACTGTGCAGAGCGAGTTGTTTCTTAGCTTCCGGAAGAGCTGGAAGCAAGATGCTTTGGGGCCCAACTCGCCCTTTGGAAAGAAGCCTGCACGTTGTGCCTTTCAGCTCTAGGGCAATGAAGCAACCCAGATCAGAAGTTCTACTTCAGCCAGATCAGGCCTGCAAGGAAACTGCTTTTCACGTGCCTTTGTAAGTGATGTTCCGGGAGGCTGTAAGAGCACTGTGCAGAGCGAGTTGTTTCTTAGCTTCCCAAAGAGCTGGAAGGAAGATGCTTTTTGGCCCAACTCGCTCTTTGGAAAGATGCCTGGACGTTGTGCATTTCAGTTCTAGGGCCGGGTAGCACACCCATAGCAGAAGTTCTACTTCAGCCAGATCAGGCCTCAAGGAAACTGCTTTTCACATGCCTTTGTAAGTGATGCTCTGGTAGGCTGTAAGAACACTGTGCAGAGCGAGTTGTTTCTTAGCTTCCCAAAGAGCTGGAAGCAAGATGCTTTGGGGCCCAACTCGCCCTTTGGAAAGAAGCCTGCACGTTGTGCCTTTCCGCTCTAGGGCAATGTAGCACACACACAGCCGAAGTTCTACTTCAGCCAGATCAGGCCTGCAAGGAAACTGCTTTTCACATGCCTTTGTAAGTGATGTTCCGGTAGGCTGTAAGAGCACTGTGCAGAGCGAGTTGTTTCTTAGCTTCCCAAAGAGCTGGAAGCAAGATGCATTGGGGCCCAACTCACCCTTTGGAAAGAAGCCTGCACGTTGTGCCTTTCCGCTCTAGGGCAATGTAGCACACGCAGAGCAGAAGTTCTACTTCAGCCAGATCAGGCCTGCAAACAAACTGCGTTTCACAGGCCTTTGTAAGAGATGTTCCCGGTAGGTTGTAAGAGCACTGTGCAGAGTGAGTTGTTTCTTAGCTACCCAAAGAGCTGGAAGCAAGATGCTTTGGGGCCCAACTCGACCTTTGGAAAGAAGCCTGCACGTTGTGCCTTTCAGGTCTAGGGCAATGTAGCACACCCAGAGCAGAAGTTGTACTTCAGCCAGATAAGGCCTGCAAGGAAACTGCTTTTCACAGGCCTTTGTAAGTGATGTTCTGGTATGCTGTAAGAGCACTGTGCAGAGCGAGTTGTTTCTTAGCTTCCCAAAGAGCTGGTTGCAAGATGCTTTGGGGCCCAACTCGCCCTTTGGAAAGAAGCCTGCACGTTGTGCCTTCATCTCTAGGGCAGTGTAGCACACCCAGAGCAGAAGTTATACTTCAGCCTGATCAGGCCTGCAAAGAAACTGCGTTTCACAGGCCTTTGTAAGAGATGTTCCCGGTAGGCTGTAAGAGCACTGTGCAGAGCGCGTTGTTTCTTAGCTTCCCAAAGAGCTGGAAGCAAGATGCTTTGGGGCCCAACTCGCCCTTTGGAAAGAAGCCTGCACGTTGTGCCTTCAGCTCTAGGGGAATGTAGCACACCCAGAGCAGAATTTCTACTTCAGCCAGATCAGGCCTGCAAGGAAACTGCTTTTCACAGGACTTTGTAAGTGATGTTCTGGTAGGCTGTAAGAGCACTGTGCAGAGCGAGTTGTTTCTTAGCTTCCCAAAGAGCTGTTAGCAAAATGCTTTGGGGC
This sequence comes from Equus caballus, assembly GCF_041296265.1. Lineage (NCBI taxonomy): Eukaryota > Metazoa > Chordata > Mammalia > Perissodactyla > Equidae > Equus > Equus caballus. Next base: position 48,522,607 of record NC_091688.1, on the reverse strand, counting down.
CCAACTCGCCCTTTGGAAAGAACCCTGCACGTTGTGCCTTCATCTCTAGGGCAGTGTAGCACACCCAGAGCAGAAGTTCTACTTCAGCCAGATCAGGCCTGCAAAGAAACTGCGTTTCACAGGCCTTTGTAAGAGATGTTCCCGGTAGGCTGTAAGAGCACTGTGCAGAGCGAGTTGTTTCTTAGCTTCCCAAAGAGCTGGAAGCAAGATGCTTTTTGGCCGAACTCGCCCTTTGGAAAGAAGCCTGGACGTTGTGCCTTTCAGCTCTAGGGCCGTGTAGCACACCCAGAGCAGAAGTTCTACTTCAGCCAGATCAGGCCTGCAAAGAAACTGCGTTTCACAGGCCTTTGTAAGAGATGTTCCCGGTAGGCTGTAAGAGCACTGTGCAGAGTGAGTTGTTTCTTAGCTTCCCAAAGAGCTGGAAGCAAGATGCTTTGGGGCCCAACTCGCCCTTTGGAAAGAAGCCTGCACGTTGTGCCTTTCAGCTCTAGGGCAATGTAGCACACCCAGATCAGAAGTTCTACTTCAGCCAGATCAGGCCTGCAAAGAAACTGCGTTTCACAGGCCTTTGTAAGAGATGTTCCCGGTAGGCTGTAAGAGCACTGTGCAGAGCGAGTTGTTTCTTAGCTTCCCAAAGAGCTGGAAGCAAGATGCTTTGGGGCCCAACTCGCCCTTTGGAAAATAGCCTGCACGTTGTGCCTTTCAGCTCTAGGCCAATGTAGCACACCCAGAGCAGAAGTTCTACTTCAGCCAGATCAGGCCTTCAAAGAAACTGCGTTTCACAGGCCTTTGTAAGAGATGTTCCCAGTAGGCTGTAAGAGCACTGTGCAGAGCGAGTTGTTTCTTAGCTTCCCAAAGAGCTGGAAGCAAGATGCTTTGGGGCCCAACTCGACCTTTGGAAAGAAGCCTGCACGTTGTGCCTTTCAGCTCTAGGGCAATGTAGCACACCCAGAGGAGAAGTTCTACTTCAGCCAGATGAGGCCTGCATAGAAACTGCGTTTCACAGGCCTTTGTAAGATATGTTCCCAGTAGGCTTTAAGAGAACTGTGCAGAGCGAGTTGTTTCTTAGCTTCCCAAAGAGCTGGAAGCAAGATGCTTTGGGGCCCAACTCGCCCTTTGGAAAGAAGCCTGCACGTTGTGCCTTTCAGCTTTAGGGCAATGTAGCACACGCAGAGCAGAAGTTCTACTTCAGCCAGATCAGGCCTGCAAAGAAACTGCGTTTCACAGGCCTTTGTAAGAGATGTTCCCGGTAGGCTGTAAGAGCACTGTGCAGAGTGAGTTGTTTCTTAGCTTCCCAAAGTGCTGGAAGCAAGATGCTTTGGGGCCCAACTCGCCCTTTGGAATGAAGCCTGCACGTTGTGCCTTTCAGCTCTAGGGCAATGTAGCACACGCAGAGCAGAAGTTCTACTTCAGCCAGATCAGGCCTGCAAAGAGACTGCGTTTCACAGGCCTTTGTAAGAGATGTTCCCGGTAGGCTGTAAGAGCACTGTGCAGAGCGAGTTGTTTCTTAGCTTCCCAAAGAGCTGGAAGCAAGATGCTTTGGGGCCCAACTCGCCCTTTGGAAAGAAGCCGGCACGTTGTGCCTTTCAGCTCTAGGGCAATGTAGCAACCCAGATCAGAAGTTCTACTTCAGCCAGATCAGGCCTGCAAACAAACTCCGTTTCACAGGCCTTTGTAAGAGATGTTCCCGGTAGGCCGTAAGAGCACTGTGCAGAGCGAGTTGTTTCTTATCTTCCGGAAGAGCTGGAAGCAAGATGCTTTGGGGCCCAACTCGCCCTTTGGAAAGAAGCGTGCACGTTGTGCCTTTCAGCTCTAGGGCAATGTAGCACACCCAGAGCAGAAGTTCTACTTCATCCAGATCAGGTTTGCAAAGAAACTGCGTTTCACAGGGCTTTGTAAGCGATGTTCCCGGTAGGCTGTAAGAGCACTGTGCAGAGCGATTTGTTTCTTAGCTTCCCAAAGAGCTGGAAGCAAGATGCTTTGGGGCCCAACTCGCCCTTTGGAAAGAGGCCTGCACGTTGTGCCTTTCAGCTCTAGGGCAATGTAGCACATGCAGAGCAGAAGTTCTACTTCAGCCAGATCAGGCCTCAAGGAAACTGCTTTTCACATGCCTTTGTAAGTGATGTTCTGGTAGGCTGTAAGAACACTGTGCAGAGCGAGTTGTTTCTTAGCTTCCCAAAGAGCTGGAAGCAAGATGCTTTGGGCCCCAACTTGCCCGTTGGAAAGAAGCCTGCACATTGTGCCTTTCTGCTCTAGGGCAATGTAGCACACGCAGAGCAGAAGTTCTATTTCAGCCAGATCAGCCCTGCAAGGAAACTGCTTTTCACATGCCTTTGTAAGTGATGTTCTGGTAGGCTGTAAGAACACTGTGCAGAGCGAGTTGTTTCTTAGCTTCCCAAAGAGCTGGAAGCAAGATGCTTTGGGGCCCAACTCGCACTTTGGAAAGAAGCCTGCACGTTGTGCCTTTCCGCTCTAGGGCAATGTAGCACACACAGAGCCGAAGTTCTACTTCAGCCAGATCAGGCCTGCAAGGAAACTGCTTTTCACATGCCTTTGTAAGTGATGTTCCGGTAGGCTGTAAGAGCACTGTGCAGAGCGAGTTGTTTCTTAGCTTCCCAAAGAGCTGGAAGCAAGATGCATTGGGGCCCAACTCGCCCTTTGGAAAGAAGCCTGCACGTTGTGCCTTTCCGCTCTAGGGCAATGTAGCACACGCAGAGCAGAAGTTCTACTTCAGCCAGATCAGGCCTGCAAACAAACTGCGTTTCACAGGCCTTTGTAAGAGATGTTCCCGGTAGGTTGTAAGAGCACTGTGCAGAGTGAGTTGTTTCTTAGCTACCCAAAGAGCTGGAAGCAAGATGCTTTGGGGCCCAACTCGACCTTTGGAAAGAAGCCGGCACGTTGTGCCTTTCAGCTCTAGGGCAATGTAGCACACCCAGAGCAGAATTCCTACTTCAGCCAGATAAGGCCTGCAAAGAAACTGCTTTTCACAGGCCTTTGTAAGTGATGTTATGGTAGGCTGTAAGAGCACTGTGCAGAGCGAGTTGTTTCTTAGTTTCCCAAAGAGCTGGAAGCAAGATGCTTTGGGGCCCAACTCGCCTTTGGAAAGAAGCCTGCACGTTGTGCCTTTCAGCTCTAGGGCAATGTAGCACACCCAGAGCAGAAGTTCTACTTCAGCCAGATCAGGCCTGCAAATAAACTGCGTTTCACAGGCCTTTGTAAGAGATGTTCCCGGTAGGCTGTAAGAGCACTGTGCAGAGCGAGTTGTTTCTTAGCTTCCCAAAGATCTGGAAGCAAGATGCTTTGGGGCCCAACTCGCCCTTTGCAACGTAGCCTGCACGTTGTGCCTTTCAGCTCTAGGGCAATGTAGCACACCCAGAGCAGAAGTTCTACTTCAGCCAGATCAGGCCTGCAAAGAAACTGCGTTTGACAGGCCTTTGTAAGAGATGTTCCCGGTAGCCTGTAAGAGCACTGTGCAGAGTGAGTTGTTTCTTAGCTTCCCAAAGAGCTGTTAGCAGGATGCTTTTTGGCCCAACTCGCCCTTTGGAAAGAAGCCTGCACGTTGTGCCTTTCAGCTCTAGGGCCGTGTAGCACACCCAGAGCAGAAGTTCTACTTCAGCCAGATCAGGCCTGCAAGGAAACGGCTTTTCACAGGCCTTTGTAAGAGATGTTCCCGGTAGGCTGTTAGAGTACTGTGCAGAGCGAGTTGTTTCGTAGCTTCCCAAAGAACTGGAAGCAAGATGCTTTGGAGCCCAACTCGCCCTTTGGAAAAAAGCCTGCACGTTGTGCATTTCAGCTCTAGGTCAATGTAGCACACGCAGAGCAGAAGTTCTACTTCAGTGAGATCAGGCCTGCAAAGAAACTGCGTTTCACAGGCCTTTGTAAGTGATGTTCTGGTAGGCTGTAAGAGCACTGTGCATAGCGAGTTGTTTCTTAGCTTCCCAAAGAGCTGGTAGCAAGATGCCTTGGGGCCCAACTCGCTCTTTGGAAAGAACCCTGCACGTTGTGCCTTCATCTCTAGGGCAGTGTAGCACACCCAGAGCAGAAGTTCTAGTTCAGCCAGATCAGGCCTGCAAAGAAACTGCGTTTCACATGGCTTTGTAAGAGATGTTCCCGGTAGGCTGTAAGAGCACTGTGCAGAGCGAGTTGTTTCTTAGCTTCCCAAAGAGCTGGAAGCAAGATGCTTTGGGGCCCAACTCGCCCTTTGGAAAGAAGCCTGCACGTTGTGCCTTTCAGCTCTAGGGCAATGTAGCACACCCAGAGCAGAAATTCTACTTCAGCCATATAAGGCCTGCAAGGAAACTGCTTTTCACAGGCCTTTGTAAGTGATGTTCTGGTAGGCTTTAAGAGCACTGTGCAGAGCGAGTTGTTTCTTAGCTTCCCAAAGAGCTGGAAGCAAGATGCATTGGGGCCCAACTAGCCCTTTGGAAAGAAGCCTGCACGTTGTTCCTTTCCGCTCTAGGGCAATGTAGCACACGCAGAGCAGAAGTTCTACTTCAGCCAGATCAGGCCTGCAAAGAAACTGCGTTTCACAGGCCTTTGTAAGAGATGTTCCCGGTAGGCTGTAAGAGCACTGTGCAGAGGGAGTTGTTTCTTAGCTTCCCAAAGAGCTGGAAGCAAGATGCTTTGGGGCCTAACTCGCCCTCTGGAAAGAGGCCTGCACGCTGTGCCTTTCAGCTCTAGGGCAATGTAGCAGATCCAGACCAGAAGTTCTACTTCAGCCAGATCAGGCCTCAAGGAAACTGCTTTTCACATGCCTTTGTAAGTGATGTTCCCGGTAGGCTGTAATAACACTGTGCAGAGCGAGTTGTTTCTTAGCTTCCCAAAGAGCTGGAAGCAAGATGCTTTGGGGTCCAACTCGCCCTTTGGAAAGAATCCTGCACGTTGTGCCTTTCCGCTCTACGGCAATGTAGCACACGCAGAGCAGAAGTTCTACTTCAGCCATATCAGGCCTGTAAGGAAACTGCTTTTCACATGCCTTTGTAAGAGATGTTCCGGTAGGCTGTAAGAGCACTGTGCAGAGCGAGTTGTTTCTTAGCTTCCCAAAGAGCTGGAAGCAAGATGCTTTGGGGCCCAACTCGCCCTTGGAAAGAAGCCTGCACGTTGTGCCTTTGTGCCTTAGGGCAATGTAGCACACGCAGAGCAGAAGTTCTACTTCAGCCAGATCAGGCCTGCAAGGAAACTTCTTTTCACAGGCCTTTGTAACTGATGTTCCGGTAGGCTGTAAGAGCACTGTGCAGAGCGAGGTGTTTCTTAGCTTCCCAAAGAGCTGCAAGCAAGATGCTTTGGGGCCCAACTCGCCCTTTGGAAAGAAGCCTGCACGTTGTGCCTTTCAGCTCTAGGGCAATGTAGCACACCCAGAGCAGAAGTTCTACTTCAGCCAGATCAGGCCTGCAAAGAGACTGTTTTCACAGGGCTTTGTAAGCGATGTTCCCGGTAGGCTGTAAGAGCACTGTGCAGAGCGAGTTGTTTCGTAGCTTCCCAAAGAGCTGGAAGCAAGATGCTTTGGCGCCCAACTCGCCCTTTGGCATGAAGCTTGCACATTGTGCCTTTCAGCTCTAGGGCCATGTAGCACACCCAGATCAGAAGTTCTACTTCAGCCAGATCAGGCCTGCAAAGAAACTCTGTTTCACAGGCCTTTGTAAGAGATGTTCCCGGTAGGCTGTAAGAGCACTGTGCAGAGCGAGTTGTTTCTTAGCTTCCCAAAGAGCTGGAAGCAAGATGCTTTGGGGCCCAACTCGCCCTTTGGAAAGAAGCCTGCACGTTGTGCCTTTCAGCTCTAGGGCAATGTAGCACACCCAGAGCAGAAGTTCTTCTTCAGCCAGATCAGGCCTGCAAAGAAACTGCGTTTAACAGGCCTTTGTAAGAGATGTTCCCGGTAGGCTGTAAGAGCACTGTGCAGAGCGAGTTGTTTCTTAGCTTCCCAAAGAGCTGGAAGCAAGATGCTTTGGGGCCCAACTCGCCCTTTGGAAAGAAGCCTGCACGTTGCGCCTTTCAGCTCTAGGCCAATGTAGCACACCCAGAGCAGAAGTTCTTCTTCAGCCAGATCAGGCCTGCAAAGAAACTGCGTTTCACAGGCCTTTGTAAGAGATGTTCCCGGTAGGCTGTAAGAGCACTGTGCAGAGCGAGTTGTTTCTTAGCTTCCCAAAGAGCTGGAAGCAAGGTGCTTTGGGGCCCAACTCGCCCTTTGGAAAGAAGCCTGCACGTTGTGCCTTTCCGCTCTAGGGCAATGTAGCACACACAGAGCCGAAGTTCTACTTCAGCCAGATCAGGCCTGCAAGGAAACTGCTTTTCACGTGCCTTTGTAAGTGATGTTCCGGGAGGCTGTAAGAGCACTGTGCAGAGCGAGTTATTTCTTAGCTTCCCAAAGAGCTGGAAGCAAGATGCATTGGGGCCCAACTCGCCCTTTGGAAAGTAGCCTGCACATTGTGCCTTTCCGCTCTAGGGCAATGTAGCACAAGCAGAGCAGAAGTTGTACTTCAGCCAGATCAGGCCTGCAAACAAACTGCGTTTCACAGGCCTTTGTAAGAGTTGTTCTCGGTAGGTTGTAAGAGCACTGTGCAGAGCGAGTTGTTTCTTAGCTTCCCAAAGAGCTGGAAGCAAGATGCTTTGGGGCCCAACTCGCCCTTTGGAAAGAAGCCTGCACGTTGTGCCTTCAGCTCTAGGGGAATGTAGCACACCCAGAGCAGAATTTCTACTTCAGCCAGATCAGGCCTGCAAGGAAACTGCTTTTCGCAGGCCTTTGTAAGTGATGTTCTGGTAGGCTGTAAGAGCACTGTGCAGAGCGAGTTGTTTCTTAGCTTCCCAAAGAGCTGTTAGCAAGATGCTTTGGGGCCCAACTCGCCCTTTGGAAAGAACCCTGCACGTTGTGCCTTCATCTCTAGGGCAGTGTAGCACACCCAGAGCAGAAGTTCTACTTCAGCCAGATCAGGCCTGCAAAGAAACTGCGTTTCACAGGCCTTTGTAAGAGATGTTCCCGGTAGGCTGTAAGAGCACTGTGCAGAGCGAGTTGTTTCTTAGCTTCCCAAAGAGCTGGAAGCAAGATGCTTTTTGGCCCAACTCGCCCTTTGGAAAGAAGCCTGGTCGTTGTGCCTTTCAGCTCTAGGGCCGTGTAGCACACCCAGAGCAGAAGTTCTACTTCAGCCAGATCAGGCCTGCAAAGAAACTGCGTTTCACAGGCCTTTGTAAGAGATGTTCCCGGTAGGCTGTAAGAGCACTGTGCAGAGTGAGTTGTTTCTTAGCTTGCCAAAGAGCTGGAAGCAAGATGCTTTGGGGCCCAACTCGCCCTTTGGAAAGAAGCCTGCACGTTGTGCCTTTCAGCTCTAGGGCAATGTAGCACACCCAGATCAGAAGTTCTACTTCAGCCAGATCAGGCCTGCAAAGAAACTGCGTTTCACAGGCCTTTGTAAGAGATGTTCCCGGTAGGCTGTAAGAGCACTGTGCAGAGCGAGTTGTTTCTTAGCTTCCCAAAGAGCTGGAAGCAAGATGCTTTGGGGCCCAACTCGCCCTTTGGAAAATAGCCTGCACGTTGTGCCTTTCAGCTCTAGGCCAATGTAGCACACCCAGAGCAGAAGTTCTACTTCAGCCAGATCAGGCCTTCAAAGAAACTGCGTTTCACAGGCCTTTGTAAGAGATGTTCCCAGTAGGCTGTAAGAGCACTGTGCAGAGCGAGTTGTTTCTTAGCTTCCCAAAGAGCTGTAAGCAAGATGCTTTGGGGCCCAACTCGACCTTTGGAAAGAAGCCTGCACGTTGTGCCTTTCAGCTCTAGGCCAATGTAGCACACCCAGAGGAGAAGTTCTACTTCAGCCAGATGAGGCCTGCATAGAAACTGCGTTTCACAGGCCTTTGTAAGAGATGTTCCCAGTAGGCTTTAAGAGCACTGTGCAGAGCGAGTTGTTTCTTAGCTTCCCAAAGAGCTGGAAGCAAGATGCTTTGGGGCCCAACTCGCCCTTTGGAAAGAAGCCTGCACGTTGTGCCTTTCAGCTCTAGGGCCGTGTAGCACACCCAGAGCAGAAGTTCTACTTCAGCCAGATCAGGCCTGCAAGGAAACGGCTTTTCACAGGCATTTGTAAGAGATCTTCCCGGTAGGCTGTTAGAGCACTGTGCAGAGCGAGTTGTTTCGTAGCTTCCCAAAGAACTGGAAGCAAGATGCTTTGGAGCCCAACTCGCCCTTTGGAAAAAAGCCTGCACGTTGTGCATTTCAGCTCTAGGTCAATGTAGCACACGCAGAGCAGAAGTTCTACTTCAGCGAGATCAGGCCTGCAAAGAAACTGCGTTTCACAGGCCTTTGTAAGAGATGTTCCCGGTAGGCTGTAAGAGCACTGTGCAGAGCGAGTTGTTTCTTAGCTTCCCAAAGAGCTGGAAGCAAGATGCTTTTTGGCCCAACTCACCCTTTGGAAAGATGCCTGGACGTTGTGCATTTCAGCTCTAGGGCCGTGTAGCACACCCAGAGCAGAAGTTCTACTTCAGCCAGATCAGGCCTGCAAAGAAACTGCGTTTCACAGGCCTTTGTAAGAGATGTTCCCGGTAGGCTGTAAGAGCACTGTGAAGAGCGAGTTGTTTCTTAGCTTCCCAAAGAGCTGGAAGCAAGATGCTTTCGGGCTCAACTCGCCCTTTTGAAAGAAGACTGCACGTTGTGCCTTTCAGCTCTAGGGCCATGTAGCACACCCAGAGCAGAAGTTCTACTTCAGCCAGATCAGGCCTGCAAAGAAACTGCGTTTCAAAGGCCTTTGTAAGAGATGTTCCCGGTAGGCTGTAAGAGCACTGAGCAGAGCGAGTTGTTTCTTAGCTTCCCAAAGAGCTGGAAGCAAGATGCTTTTTGGCCCAACTCGCCCTTTGGAAAGATGCCTGGACGTTGTGCATTTCAGCTCTAGGACCGTGTAGCACACCCAGAGCAGAAGTTCTACTTCAGCCAGATCAGGCCTGCAAGGAAACTGCTTTTCACAGGCCTCTGTAAGTGATGTTCTGGTAGGCTGTAAGAGCACTGTGCAGAGCGAGTTGTTTCTTAGCTTCCCAAAGAGCTGGTAGCAAGATGCTTTGGGGCCCAACTCGCTCTTTGGAAAGAACCCTGCACGTTGTGCCTTCATCTCTAGGGCAGTGTAGCACACCCAGAGCAGAAGTTCTAGTTCAGCCAGATCAGGCCTGCAAAGAACCTGCGTTTCACAGGCATTTGTAAGAGATGTTCCCGGTAGGCTTTTAGAGAACTGTGCAGAGCGAGTTGTTTCGTAGCTTCCCAAAGCACTGGAAGCAAGATGCTTTGGGGCCCAACTCGCCCTTTGGAAAAAAGCCTGCACGTTGTGGCTTTCAGCTCTAGGTCAATGTAGCACACGCAGAGCAGAAGTTCTACTTCAGCGAGATCAGGCCTGCAAAGAAACTGCGTTTCACAGGCCTTTGTAAGAGATGTTCCCGGTAGGCTGTAAGAGCACTGTGCAGAGCGAGTTGTTTCTTAGCTTCCCAAAGAGCTGGAAGCAAGATGATTTGGGGCCCAACTCGCCCTTTGGAAAGAAGCCTGCACGTTGTGCCTTTCAGCTCTAGGGCCGTGTAGCACACCCAGAGCAGAAGTTCTACTTCAGCCAGATCAGGCCTGCAAAGAAACTGCGTTTCACAGGCCTTTGTAAGAGATGTTCCCGGTAGGCTGTAAGAGCACTGTGCAGAGCGAGTTGTTTCTTAGCTTCCCAAAGAGCTGGAAGCAAGACGCTTTGGGGCCCAACTCGCCCTTTGGAAAGAAGCCTGCACGTTGTGCCTTTCAGCTCTAGGGCAATGTAGGACACCCAGAGCAGAAGTTCTACTTCAGCCAGATCAGGCCTGCAAAGAGACTGTTTTCACAGGGCTTTGTAAGCGATGTTCCGGTAGGCTGTAAGAGCACTGTGCAGAGCGAGTTGTTTCTTAGCTTCCCAAAGAGCTGGAAGCAAGATGCTTTGGGGCCCAACTCGCCCTTTGGCATGAAGCTTGCACGTTGTGCCTTTCAGCTCTAGGGCCATGTAGCACACCCAGATCAGAAGTTCTACTTCAGCCAGATCAGGCCTGCAAAGAAACTCTGTTTCACAGGCCTTTGTAAGAGATGTTCCCGGTAGGCTGTAAGAGCACTGTGCAGAGCGAGTTGTTTCTTAGCTTTCCAAAGAGCTGGAAGCAAGATGCTTTGGGGCCCAACTCGCCCTTTGGAAAGAAGCCTGCACGTTGTGCCTTTCTGCTCTAGGGCAATGTAGCACACCCAGAGCAGAAGTTCTACTTCAGCCAGATCAGGCCTGCAAAGAAACTGCGTTTAACAGGCCTTTGTAAGAGATGTTCCCGGTAGGCTCTAAGAGCACTGTGCAGAGCGAGTTGTTTCTTAGCTTCCCAAAGAGCTGGAAGCAAGATGCTTTGGGGCCCAACTCGCCCTTTGGAAAGAAGCCTGCACGTTGTGCCTTTCAGCTCTAGGGCCGTGTAGCACACCCAGAGAAGAAGTTCTACTTCAGCCAGATCAGGCCTGCAAAGAAACTGCGTTTCACAGGCATTTGTAAGAGATGTTCCCGGTAGGCTGTAAGAGCACTGTGCAGAGCGAGTTGTTTCGTAGCTTCCCAAAGAACTGGAAGCAAGATGCTTTGGGGCCCAACTCGCTCTTTGGAAAAAAGCCTGCACGTTGTGCCTTTCACCTCTAGGCCAATGTAGCACACCCAGAGCAGAAGTTCTACTTCAGCCAGATCAGGCCTGCAAAGAAACTGCGTTTCACAGGCCTTTGTAAGAGATGTTCCCGGTAGGCTGTAAGAGCACTGTGCAGAGCGAGTTGTTTCTTAGCTTCCCAAAGAGCTGGAAGCAAGACGCTTTGGGGCCCAACTCGCCCTTTGGAAAGAAGCCTGCACGTTGTGCCTTTCAGCTCTAGGGCAATGTAGCACACCCAGAGCAGAAGTTCTACTTCAGCCAGATCAGGCCTGCAAAGAGACTGTTTTCACAGGGCTTTGTAAGCGATGTTCCCGGTAGGCTGTAAGAGCACTGTGCAGAGCGAGTTGTTTCTTAGCTTCCCAAAGAGCTGGAAGCAAGATGCTTTGGGGCCCAACTCGCCCTTTGGCATGAAGCTTGCACGTTGTGCCTTTCAGCTCTAGGGCCATGTAGCACACCCAGATCAGAAGTTCTACTTCAGCCAGATCAGGCCTGCAAAGAAACTCTGTTTCACAGGCCTTTGTAAGAGATGTTCCCGGTAGGCTGTAAGAGCACTGTGCAGAGCGAGTTGTTTCTTAGCTTCCCAAAGAGCTGGAAGCAAGATGCTTTGGGGCCCAACTCGCCCTTTGGAAAGAAGCCTGCACGTTGCGCCTTTCAGCTCTAGGGCAATGTAGCACACCCAGAGCAGAAGTTCTACTTCAGCCAGATCAGGCCTGCAAAGAAACTGCGTTTAACAGGCCTTTGTAAGAGATGTTCCCGGTAGGCTGTAAGAGCACTGTGCAGAGCGAGTTGTTTCTTAGCTTCCCAAAGAGCTGGAAGCAAGATGCTTTGGGGCCCAACTCGCCCTTTGGAAAGAAGCCGGCACGTTGTGCCTTTCAGCTCTAGGGCCGTGTAGCACACCCAGAGAAGAAGTTCTACTTCAGCCAGATCAGGCCTGCAAAGAAACTGCGTTTCACAGGCATTTGTAAGAGATGTTCCCGGTAGGCTGTAAGAGCACTGTGCAGAGCGAGTTGTTTCGTAGCTTCCCAAAGAACTGGAAGCAAGATGCTTTGGGGCCCAACTCGCTCTTTGGAAAAAACCCTGCACGTTGTGCCTTTCACCTCTAGGCCAATGTAGCACACCCAGAGCAGAAGTTCTACTTCAGCCAGATCAGGCCTGCAAAGAAACTGCGTTTCACAGGCCTTTGTAAGAGATGTTCCCGGTAGGCTGTAAGAGCACTGTGCAGAGCGAGTTGTTTCTTAGCTTCCCAAAGAGCTGGAAGCAAGATGCTTTTTGGCCCAACTCGCCCTTTGGAAAGATGCCTGGATGTTGTGCATTTCAGCTCTATGTCCGTGTAGCACACCCAGAGCAGAAGTTCTACTTCAGCCAGATCAGGCCTGCAAAGAAACTGCGTTTCACAGGCCTTTGTAAGACATGTTCCCGGTAGGCTGTAAGAGCACTGTGAAGAGCGAGTTGTTTCTTGGCTTCCCAAAGAGCTGGAAGCAAGATGCTTTCGGGCTCAACTCGCCCTTTGGAAAGAAGCCTGCACGTTGTGCCTTTCAGCTCTAGGGCCATGTAGCACACCCAGAGCAGAAGTTCTACTTCAGCCAGATCAGGCCTGCAAAGAAACTGCGTTTCACAGGCCTTTGTAAGAGATGTTCCCGGTAGGCTGTAAGAGCAATGTGCAGAGCGAGTTGTTTCTTAGCTTCCCAAAGAGCTGTAAGCAAGATGCATTGGGGCCCAACTCGCCCTTTGGAAAGAAGCCTGCACGTTGTGCCTTTCCGCTCTAGGGCAATGTAGTACACACAGAGCCGAAGTTCTACTTCAGCCAGATCAGGCCTACAAGGAAACTGCTTTTCACATGCCTTTGTAAGTGATGTTCCGGTAGGCTGTAAGAGCACTGTGCAGAGCGAGTTGTTTCTTAGCTTCCCAAAGAGTTGGAAGCAAGATGCATTGGGGCCCAACTCGCCCTTTGGAAAGAAGACTGCACGTTGTTCCTTTCCTCTCTAGGGCAATGTAGCACACGCAGAGCAGAAGTTCTACTTCAGCCAGATCAGGCCTGCAAACAAACTGCGTTTCACAGGCCTTTGTAAGAGATGTTCCCGGTAGGTTGTAAGAGCACTGTGCAGAGCGAGTTGTTTCTTAGCTTCCCAAAGAGCTGGAAGCAAGATGCTTTGGGGCCCAACTCGCCCTTTGGAAAGAAGCCTGCACGTTGTGCCTTTCAGCTCTAGGGCAAAGTAGCACAGGCAGAGCAGAGTTCTACTTCAGCCAGATCAGGCCTGCAAGGAAACTGCGTTTCACAGGCCTTTGTAAGAGATGTTCCCGGTAGGCTGTAAGAGCACTGTGCAGAGCGAGTTGTTTCTTAGCTTCCCAAAGAGCTGGAAGCAAGATGCTTTGGGGCCCAACTCGCCCTTTGGAAAGAAGCCGGAACGTTGTGCCTTTCAGCTCTAGGGCCGTGTAGCACACCCAGAGCAGAAGTTCTACTTCAGCCACATCAGGCCTGCAAAGAAACTGCGTTTCACAGGCCTTTGTAAGAGATGTTCCCGGTAGGCTGTAAGAGCACTGTGCAGAGCGAGTTGTTTCTTAGCTTCCCAAAGAGCTGGAAGCAAGATGCATTGGGGCCCAACTCGCCCTTTGGAAAGAAGCCTGCACGTTGTTCCTTTCCGCTCTAGGGCAATGTAGTACACGCAGAGCAGAAGTTCTACTTCAGCCAGATCAGGCCTGCAAACAAACTGCGTTTCACAGGCCTTTGTAAGAGATGTTCCCTGTAGCTTGTAAGAGCACTGTGCAGAGCGAGTTGTTTCTTAGCTTCCCAAAGAGCTGGTAGCAAGATGCTTTGGGGCCCAACTCGCTCTTTGGAAAGAACCCTGCACGTTGTGCCTTCATCTCTAGGGCAGTGTAGCACACCCAGAGCAGAAGTTCTAGTTCAGCCAGATCAGGCCTGCAAAGAAACTGCGTTTCACAGGCATTTGTAAGAGATGTTCCCGGTAGGCTTTTAGAGAACTGTGCAGAGGGAGTTGTTTCGTAGCTTCCCAAAGCACTGGAAGCAAGATGCTTTGGGGCCCAACTCGCCCTTTGGAAAAAAGCCTGCACGTTGTGGCTTTCAGCTCTAGGTCAATGTAGCACACGCAGAGCAGAAGTTCTACTTCAGCGAGATCAGGCCTGCAAAGAAACTGCGTTTCACAGGCCTTTGTAAGAGATGTTCCCGGTAGGCTGTAAGAGCACTGTGCAGAGCGAGTTGTTTCTTAGCTTCCCAAAGAGCTGGAAGCAAGATGCTTTGGGGCCCAACTCGCCCTTTGGAAAGAACCCTGCACGTTGTGCCTTTCAGCTCTAGGGCCGTGTAGCACACCCAGAGCAGAAGTTCTACTTCAGCCAGATCAGGCCTGCAAAGAAACTGCGTTTCACAGGCCTTTGTAAGAGATGTTCCCGGTAGGCTGTAAGAGCACTGTGCAGAGCGAGTTGTTTCTTAGCTTCCCAAAGAGCTGGAAGCAAGACGCTTTGGGGCCCAACTCGCCCTTTGGAAAGAAGCCTGCACGTTGTGCCTTTCAGCTCTAGGGCAATGTAGGACACCCAGAGCAGAAGTTCTACTTCAGCCAGATCAGGCCTGCAAAGAGACTGTTTTCACAGGGCTTTGTAAGCGATGTTCCGGTAGGCTGTAAGAGCACTGTGCAGAGCGAGTTGTTTCTTAGCTTCCCAAAGAGCTGGAAGCAAGATGCTTTGGGGCCCAACTCGCCCTTTGGCATGAAGCTTGCACGTTGTGCCTTTCAGCTCTAGGGCCATGTAGCACACCCAGATCAGAAGTTCTACTTCAGCCAGATCAGGCCTGCAAAGAAACTCTGTTTCACAGGCCTTTGTAAGAGATGTTCCCGGTAGGCTGTAAGAGCACTGTGCAGAGCGAGTTGTTTCTTAGCTTTCCAAAGAGCTGGAAGCAAGATGCTTTGGGGCCCAACTCGCCCTTTGGAAAGAAGCCTGCACGTTGTGCCTTTCTGCTCTAGGGCAATGTAGCACACCCAGAGCAGAAGTTCTACTTCAGCCAGATCAGGCCTGCAAAGAAACTGCGTTTAACAGGCCTTTGTAAGAGATGTTCCCGGTAGGCTGTAAGAGCACTGTGCAGAGCGAGTTGTTTCTTAGCTTCCCAAAGAGCTGGAAGCAGGATGCTTTGGGGCCCAACTCGCCCTTTGGAAAGAAGCCTGCACGTTGTGCCTTTCAGCTCTAGGGCCGTGTAGCACACCCAGAGAAGAAGTTCTACTTCAGCCAGATCAGGCCTGCAAAGAAACTGCGTTTCACAGGCATTTGTAAGAGATGTTCCCGGTAGGCTGTAAGAGCACTGTGCAGAGCGAGTTGTTTCGTAGCTTCCCAAAGAACTGGAAGCAAGATGCTTTGGGGCCCAACTCGCTCTTTGGAAAAAAGCCTGCACGTTGTGCCTTTCACCTCTAGGCCAATGTAGCACACCCAGAGCAGAAGTTCTACTTCAGCCAGATCAGGCCTGCAAAGAAACTGCGTTTCACAGGCCTTTGTAAGAGATGTTCCCGGTAGGCTGTAAGAGCACTGTGCAGAGCGAGTTGTTTCTTAGCTTCCCAAAGAGCTGGAAGCAAGACGCTTTGGGGCCCAACTCGCCCTTTGGAAAGAAGCCTGCACGTTGTGCCTTTCAGCTCTAGGGCAATGTAGCACACCCAGAGCAGAAGTTCTACTTCAGCCAGATCAGGCCTGCAAAGAGACTGTTTTCACAGGGCTTTGTAAGCGATGTTCCCGGTAGGCTGTAAGAGCACTGTGCAGAGCGAGTTGTTTCGTAGCTTCCCAAAGAGCTGGAAGCAAGATGCTTTGGGGCCCAACTCGCCCTTTGGCATGAAGCTTGCACGTTGTGCCTTTCAGCTCTAGGGCCATGTAGCACACCCAGAGCAGAAGTTCTACTTCAGCCAGATCAGGCCTGCAAAGAAACTCTGTTTCACAGGCCTTTGTAAGAGATGTTCCCGGTAGGCTGTAAGAGCACTGTGCAGAGCGAGTTGTTTCTTAGCTTCCCAAAGAGCTGGAAGCAAGATGATTTGGGGCCCAACTCGCCCTTTGGAAAGAAGCCTGCACGTTGCGCCTTTCAGCTCTAGGGCAATGTAGCACACCCAGAGCAGAAGTTCTACTTCAGCCAGATCAGGCCTGCAAAGAAACTGCGTTTAACAGGCCTTTGTAAGAGATGTTCCCGGTAGGCTGTAAGAGCACTGTGCAGAGCGAGTTGTTTCTTAGCTTCCCAAAGAGCTGGAAGCAAGATGCTTTGGGGCCCAACTCGCCCTTTGGAAAGAAGCCTGCACGTTGTGCCTTTCAGCTCTAGGGCCGTGTAGCACACCCAGAGAAGAAGTTCTACTTCAGCCAGATCAGGCCTGCAAAGAAACTGCGTTTCACAGGCATTTGTAAGAGATGTTCCCGGTAGGCTGTAAGAGCACTGTGCAGAGCGAGTTGTTTCGTAGCTTCCCAAAGAACTGGAAGCAAGATGCTTTGGGGCCCAACTCGCTCTTTGGAAAAAACCCTGCACGTTGTGCCTTTCACCTCTAGGCCAATGTAGCACACCCAGAGCAGAAGTTCTACTTCAGCCAGATCAGGCCTGCAAAGAAACTGCGTTTCACAGGCCTTTGTAAGAGATGTTCCCGGTAGGCTGTAAGAGCACTGTGCAGAGCGAGTTGTTTCTTAGCTTCCCAAAGAGCTGGAAGCAAGATGCTTTTTGGCCCAACTCGCCCTTTGGAAAGATGCCTGGATGTTGTGCATTTCAGCTCTATGTCCGTGTAGCACACCCAGAGCAGAAGTTCTACTTCAGCCAGATCAGGCCTGCAAAGAAACTGCGTTTCACAGGCCTTTGTAAGACATGTTCCCGGTAGGCTGTAAGAGCACTGTGAAGAGCGAGTTGTTTCTTAGCTTCCCAAAGAGCTGGAAGCAAGATGCTTTCGGGCTCAACTCGCCCTTTGGAAAGAAGCCTGCACGTTGTGCCTTTCAGCTCTAGGGCCATGTAGCACACCCAGAGCAGAAGTTCTACTTCAGCCAGATCAGGCCTGCAAAGAAACTGCGTTTCACAGGCCTTTGTAAGAGATGTTCCCGGTAGGCTGTAAGAGCAATGTGCAGAGCGAGTTGTTTCTTAGCTTCCCAAAGAGCTGTAAGCAAGATGCATTGGGGCCCAACTCGCCCTTTGGAAAGAAGCCTGCACGTTGTGCCTTTCCGCTCTAGGGCAATGTAGTACACACAGAGCCGAAGTTCTAATTCAGCCAGATCAGGCCTACAAGGAAACTGCTTTTCACATGCCTTTGTAAGTGATGTTCCGGTAGGCTGTAAGAGCACTGTGCAGAGCGAGTTGTTTCTTAGCTTCCCAAAGAGTTGGAAGCAAGATGCATTGGGGCCCAACTCGCCCTTTGGAAAGAAGACTGCACGTTGTTCCTTTCCTCTCTAGGGCAATGTAGCACACGCAGAGCAGAAGTTCTACTTCAGCCAGATCAGGCCTGCAAACAAACTGCGTTTCACAGGCCTTTGTAAGAGATGTTCCCGGTAGGTTGTAAGAGCACTGTGCAGAGCGAGTTGTTTCTTAGCTTCCCAAAGAGCTGGAAGCAAGATGCTTTGGGGCCCAACTCGCCCTTTGGAAAGAAGCCTGCACGTTGTGCCTTTCAGCTCTAGGGCAAAGTAGCACAGGCAGAGCAGAGTTCTACTTCAGCCAGATCAGGCCTGCAAGGAAACTGCGTTTCACAGGCCTTTGTAAGAGATGTTCCCGGTAGGCTGTAAGAGCACTGTGCAGAGCGAGTTGTTTCTTAGCTTCCCAAAGAGCTGGAAGCAAGATGCTTTGGGGCCCAACTCGCCCTTTGGAAAGAAGCCGGAACGTTGTGCCTTTCAGCTCTAGGGCCGTGTAGCACACCCAGAGCAGAAGTTCTACTTCAGCCAGATCAGGCCTGCAAAGAAACTGCGTTTCACAGGCCTTTGTAAGAGATGTTCCCGGTAGGCTGTAAGAGCACTGTGCAGAGCGAGTTGTTTCTTAGCTTCCCAAAGAGCTGGAAGCAAGATGCATTGGGGCCCAACTCGCCCTTTGGAAAGAAGCCTGCACGTTGTTCCTTTCCGCTCTAGGGCAATGTAGTACACGCAGAGCAGAAGTTCTACTTCAGCCAGATCAGGCCTGCAAACAAACTGCGTTTCACAGGCCTTTGTAAGAGATGTTCCCTGTAGCTTGTAAGAGCACTGTGCAGAGCGAGTTGTTTCTTAGCTTCCCAAAGAGCTGGTAGCAAGATGCTTTGGGGCCCAACTCGCTCTTTGGAAAGAACCCTGCACGTTGTGCCTTCATCTCTAGGGCAGTGTAGCACACCCAGAGCAGAAGTTCTAGTTCAGCCAAATCAGGCCTGCAAAGAAACTGCGTTTCACAGGCATTTGTAAGAGATGTTCCCGGTAGGCTTTTAGAGAACTGTGCAGAGGGAGTTGTTTCGTAGCTTCCCAAAGCACTGGAAGCAAGATGCTTTGGGGCCCAACTCGCCCTTTGGAAAAAAGCCTGCACGTTGTGGCTTTCAGCTCTAGGTCAATGTACCACACGCAGAGCAGAAGTTCTACTTCAGCGAGATCAGGCCTGCAAAGAAACTGCGTTTCACAGGCCTTTGTAAGAGATGTTCCCGGTAGGCTGTAAGAGCACTGTGCAGAGCGAGTTGTTTCTTAGCTTCCCAAAGAGCTGGAAGCAAGATGCTTTGGGGCCCAACTCGCCCTTTGGAAAGAACCCTGCACGTTGTGCCTTTCAGCTCTAGGGCCGTGTAGCACACCCAGAGCAGAAGTTCTACTTCAGCGAGATCAGGCCTGCAAAGAAACTGCGTTTCACAGGCCTTTGTAAGAGATGTTCCCGGTAGGCTGTAAGAGCACTGTGCAGAGCGAGTTGTTTCTTAGCTTCCCAAAGAGCTGGAAGCAAGACGCTTTGGGGCCCAACTCGCCCTTTGGCATGAAGCTTGCACGTTGTGCCTTTCAGCTCTAGGGCCATGTAGCACACCCAGATCAGAAGTTCTACTTCAGCCAGATCAGGCCTGCAAAGAAACTCTGTTTCACAGGCCTTTGTAAGAGATGTTCCCGGTAGGCTGTAAGAGCACTGTGCAGAGCGAGTTGTTTCTTAGCTTCCCAAAGAGCTGGAAGCAAGATGCTTTGGGGCCCAACTCGCCCTTTGGAAAGAAGCCTGCACGTTGTGCCTTTCTGCTCTAGGGCAATGTAGCACACCCAGAGCAGAAGTTCTACTTCAGCCAGATCAGGCCTGCAAAGAAACTGCGTTTAACAGGCCTTTGTAAGAGATGTTCCCGGTAGGCTGTAAGAGCACTGTGCATAGCGAGTTGTTTCTTAGCTTCCCAAAGAGCTGGAAGCAAGATGCTTTTTGGCCCAACTCGCCCTTTGGAAAGATGCCTGGACGTTGTGCATTTCAGCTCTAGGGCCGTGTAGCACACCCAGAGCAGAAGTTCTACTTCAGCCAGATCAGGCCTGCAAGGAAACTGCTTTTCACAGGCCTCTGTAAGTGATGTTCTGGTAGGCTGTAAGAGCACTGTGCAGAGCGAGTTGTTTCTTAGCTTCCCAAAGAGCTGGTAGCAAGATGCTTTGGGGCCCAACTCGCTCTTTGGAAAGAACCCTGCACGTTGTGCCTTCATCTCTAGGGCAGTGTAGCACACCCAGAGCAGAAGTTCTAGTTCAGCCAGATCAGGCCTGCAAAGAACCTGCGTTTCACAGGCATTTGTAAGAGATGTTCCCGGTAGGCTTTTAGAGAACTGTGCAGAGCGAGTTGTTTCGTAGCTTCCCAAAGCACTGGAAGCAAGATGCTTTGGGGCCCAACTCGCCCTTTGGAAAAAAGCCTGCACGTTGTGGCTTTCAGCTCTAGGTCAATGTAGCACACGCAGAGCAGAAGTTCTACTTCAGCGAGATCAGGCCTGCAAAGAAACTGCGTTTCACAGGCCTTTGTAAGAGATGTTCCCGGTAGGCTGTAAGAGCACTGTGCAGAGCGAGTTGTTTCTTAGCTTCCCAAAGAGCTGGAAGCAAGATGCTTTGGGGCCCAACTCGCCCTTTGGAAAGAAGCCTGCACGTTGTGCCTTTCAGCTCTAGGGCCGTGTAGCACACGGAGAGCAGAAGTTCTACTTCAGCCAGATCAGGCCTGCAAAGAAACTGCGTTTCACAGGCCTTTGTAAGAGATGTTCCCGGTAGGCTGTAAGAGCACTGTGGAGAGCGAGTTGTTTCGTAGCTTCCCAAAGAGCTGGAAGCAAGATGCTTTGGGGCCCAACTCGCCCTTTGGAAAGAAGCCTGCACGTTGTGCCTTTCAGCTCTAGGGCAATGTAGCACACCCAGAGCAGAAGTTCTACTTCAGCCAGATCAGGCCTGCAAAGAGACTGTTTTCACAGGGCTTTGTAAGCGATGTTCCCGGTAGGCTGTAAGAGCACTGTGCAGAGCGAGTTGTTTCTTAGCTTCCCAAAGAGCTGGAAGCAAGATGCTTTGGGGCCCAACTCGCCCTTTGGCATGAAGCTTGCACGTTGTGCCTTTCAGCTCTAGGGCCATGTAGCACACCCAGATCAGAAGTTCTACTTCAGCCAGATCAGGCCTGCAAAGAAACTCTGTTTCACAGGCCTTTGTAAGAGATGTTCCCGGTAGGCTGTAAGAGCACTGTGCAGAGCGAGTTGTTTCTTAGCTTCCCAAAGAGCTGGAAGCAAGATGCTTTGGGGCCCAACTCGCCCTTTGGAAAGAAGCCTGCACGTTGTGCCTTTCTGCTCTAGGGCAATGTAGCACAGCCAGAGCAGAAGTTCTACTTCAGCCAGATCAGGCCTGCAAAGAAACTGCGTTTAACAGGCCTTTGTAAGAGATGTTCCCGGTAGGCTGTAAGAGCACTGTGCAGAGCGAGTTGTTTCTTAGCTTCCCAAAGAGCTGGAAGCAAGATGCTTTGGGGCCCAACTCGCCCTTTGGAAAGAAGCCTGCACGTTGTGCCTTTCAGCTCTAGGGCCGTGTAGCACACCCAGAGAAGAAGTTCTACTTCAGCCAGATCAGGCCTGCAAAGAAACTGCGTTTCACAGGCATTTGTAAGAGATGTTCCCGGTAGGCTGTAAGAGCACTGTGCAGAGCGAGTTGTTTCGTAGCTTCCCAAAGAACTGGAAGCAAGATGCTTTGGGGCCCAACTCGCTCTTTGGAAAAAAGCCTGCACGTTGTGCCTTTCACCTCTAGGCCAATGTAGCACACCCAGAGCAGAAGTTCTACTTCAGCCAGATCAGGCCTGCAAAGAAACTGCGTTTCACAGGCCTTTGTAAGAGATGTTCCCGGTAGGCTGTAAGAGCACTGTGCAGAGCGAGTTGTTTCTTAGCTTCCCAAAGAGCTGGAAGCAAGACGCTTTGGGGCCCAACTCGCCCTTTGGAAAGAAGCCTGCACGTTGTGCCTTTCAGCTCTAGGGCAATGTAGCACACCCAGAGCAGAAGTTCTACTTCAGCCAGATCAGGCCTGCAAAGAGACTGTTTTCACAGGGCTTTGTAAGCGATGTTCCCGGTAGGCTGTAAGAGCACTGTGCCGTGCGAGTTGTTTCTTAGCTTCCCAAAGAGCTGGAAGCAAGATGCTTTGGGGCCCAACTCGCCCTTTGGCATGAAGCTTGCACGTTGTGCCTTTCAGCTCTAGGGCCATGTAGCACACCCAGATCAGAAGTTCTACTTCAGCCAGATCAGGCCTGCAAAGAAACTCTGTTTCACAGGCCTTTGTAAGAGATGTTCCCGGTAGGCTGTAAGAGCACTGTGCAGAGCGAGTTGTTTCTTAGCTTCCCAAAGAGCTGGAAGCAAGATGCTTTGGGGCCCAACTCGCCCTTTGGAAAGAAGCCTGCACGTTGTGCCTTTCAGCTCTAGGGCAATGTAGCACACCCAGAGCAGAAGTTCTACTTCAGCCAGATCAGGCCTGCAAAGAAACTGCGTTTAACAGGCCTTTGTGAGAGATGTTCCCGGTAGGCTGTAAGAGCACTGTGCAGAGCGAGTTGTTTCTTAGCTTCCCAAAGAGCTGGAAGCAAGATGCTTTGGGGCCCAACTCGCCCTTTGGAAAGAAGCCGGCACGTTGTGCCTTTCAGCTCTAGGGCCGTGTAGCACACCCAGAGCAGAAGTTCTACTTCAGCCAGATCAGGCCTGCAAAGAAACTGCGTTTCACAGGCCTTTGTAAGAGATGTTCCCGGTAGGCTGTAAGAGCAGTGTGCAGAGCGAGTTGTTTCTTAGCTTCCCAAAGAGCTGGAAGCAAGATGCATTGGGGCCCAACTCGCCCTTTGGAAAGAAGCCTGCACGTTGTTCCTTTCCGCTCTAGGGCAATGTAGTACACGCAGAGCAGAAGTTCTACTTCAGCCAGATCAGGCCTGCAAACAAACTGCGTTTCACAGGCCTTTGTAAGAGATGTTCCCTGTAGGTTGTAAGAGCACTGTGCAGAGCGAGTTGTTTCTTAGCTTCCCAAAGAGCTGGTAGCAAGATGCTTTGGGGCCCAACTCGCTCTTTGGAAAGAACCCTGCACGTTGTGCCTTCATCTCTAGGGCAGTGTAGCACACGCAGAGCAGAAGTTCTACTTCAGCCAGATCAGGCCTGCAAAGAGACTGTTTTCACAGGGCTTTGTAAGCGATGTTCCCGGTAGGCTGTAAGAGCACTGTGCAGAGCGAGTTGTTTCTTAGCTTCCCAAAGTGCTGGAAGCAAGATGCTTTGTGGCCCAACTCGCCCTTTGGCATGAAGCTTGCACGTTGTGCCTTTCAGCTCTAGGGCCATGTAGCACACCCAGAGCAGAAGTTCTACTTCAGCCAGATCAGGCCTGCAAAGAAACTCTGTTTCACAGGCCTTTGTAAGAGATGTTCCCGGTAGGCTGTAAGAGCACTGTGCAGAGCGAGTTGTTTCTTAGCTTCCCAAAGAGCTGGAAGCAAG
Organism: Equus caballus; assembly: GCF_041296265.1. Taxonomy (NCBI): domain Eukaryota; kingdom Metazoa; phylum Chordata; class Mammalia; order Perissodactyla; family Equidae; genus Equus; species Equus caballus. Next base: position 48,500,117 of record NC_091688.1, on the reverse strand, counting down.
ATGATTTGGGGCCCAACTCGCCCTTTGGAAAGAAGCCTGCACGTTGTGCCTTTCAGCTCTAGGGCAATGTAGCACACCCAGAGCAGAAGTTCTACTTCAGCCAGATCAGGCCTGCAAAGAAACTGCGTTTAACAGGCCTTTGTAAGAGATGTTCCCGGTAGGCTGTAAGAGCACTGTGCAGAGCGAGTTGTTTCTTAGCTTCCCAAAGAGCTGGAAGCAAGATGCTTTGGGGCCCAACTCGCCCTTTGGAAAGAAGCCTGCACGTTGTGCCTTTCAGCTCTAGGGCCGTGTAGCACACCCAGAGAAGAAGTTCTACTTCAGCCAGATCAGGCCTGCAAAGAAACTGCGTTTCACAGGCATTTGTAAGAGATGTTCCCGGTAGGCTGTAAAAGCACTGTGCAGAGCGAGTTGTTTCGTAGCTTCCCAAAGAACTGGAAGCAAGATGCTTTGGGGCCCAACTCGCTCTTTGGAAAAAAGCCTGCACGTTGTGCCTTTCACCTCTAGGCCAATGTAGCACACCCAGAGCAGAAGTTCTACTTCAGCCAGATCAGGCCTGCAAAGAAACTGCGTTTCACAGGCCTTTGTAAGAGATGTTCCCGGTAGGCTGTAAGAGCACTGTGCAGAGCGAGTTGTTTCTTAGCTTCCCAAAGAGCTGGAAGCAAGATGCTTTTTGGCCCAACTCGCCCTTTGGAAAGATGCCTGGATGTTGTGCATTTCAGCTCTATGGCCGTGTAGCACACCCAGAGCAGAAGTTCTACTTCAGCCAGATCAGGCCTGCAAAGAAACTGCGTTTCACAGGCCTTTGTAAGAGATGTTCCCGATAGGCTGTAAGAGCACTGTGAAGAGCGAGTTGTTTCTTAGCTTCCCAAAGAGCTGGAAGCAAGATGCTTTCGGGCTCAACTCGCCCTTTGGAAAGAAGCCTGCACGTTGTGCCTTTCAGCTCTAGGGCCATGTAGCACACCCAGAGCAGAAGTTCTACTTCAGCCAGATCAGGCCTGCAAAGAAACTGCGTTTCACAGGCCTTTGTAAGAGATGTTCCCGGTAGGCTGTAAGAGCAATGTGCAGAGCGAGTTGTTTCTTAGCTTCCCAAAGAGCTGTAAGCAAGATGCATTGGGGCCCAACTCGCCCTTTGGAAAGAAGCCTGCACGTTGTGCCTTTCCGCTCTAGGGCAATGTAGTACACACAGAGCCGAAGTTCTACTTCAGCCAGATCAGGCCTACAAGGAAACTGCTTTTCACATGCCTTTGTAAGTGATGTTCCGGTAGGCTGTAAGAGCACTGTGCAGAGCGAGTTGTTTCTTAGCTTCCCAAAGAGTTGGAAGCAAGATGCATTGGGGCCCAACTCGCCCTTTGGAAAGAAGACTGCACGTTGTTCCTTTCCTCTCTAGGGCCATGTAGCACACGCAGAGCAGAAGTTCTACTTCAGCCAGATCAGGCCTGCAAACAAACTGCGTTTCACAGGCCTTTGTAAGAGATGTTCCCGGTAGGTTGTAAGAGCACTGTGCAGAGCGAGTTGTTTCTTAGCTTCCCAAAGAGCTGGAAGCAAGATGCTTTGGGGCCCAACTCGCCCTTTGGAAAGAAGCCTGCACGTTGTGCCTTTCCGCTCTAGGGCAATGTAGCACACGCAGAGCAGAAGTTCTACTTCAGCCAGATCAGGCCAGCACGGAAACGGCTTTTCACATTCCTTTGTAAGAGATGTTCCGGTAGGCTGTAAGAGCACTGTGCAGAGCGAGTTGTTTCTTAGCTTCCCAAAGAGCTGGAAGCAAGATGCTTTGGGGCCCAACTCGCCCTTTGGAAAGAAGCCTGCACGTTGTGCCTTTCAGCTCTAGGGCAAAGTAGCACACGCAGAGCAGAAGTTCTACTTCAGCCAGATCAGGCCTGCAAAGAAACTGCGTTTCACAGGCCTTTGTAAGAGATGTTCCCGGTAGGCTGTAAGAGCACTGTGCAGAGCGAGTTGTTTCTTAGCTTCCCAAAGAGCTGGAAGCAAGATGCTTTGGGGCCCAACTCGCCCTTTGGAAAGAAGCCGGCACGTTGTGCCTTTCAGCTCTAGGGCCGTGTAGCACACCCAGAGCAGAAGTTCTACTTCAGCCAGATCAGGCCTGCAAAGAAACTGCATTTCACAGGCCTTTGTAAGAGATGTTCCCGGTAGGCTGTAAGAGCAGTGTGCAGAGCGAGTTGTTTCTTAGCTTCCCAAAGAGCTGGAAGCAAGATGCATTGGGGCCCAACTCGCCCTTTGGAAAGAAGCCTGCACGTTGTTCCTTTCCGCTCTAGGGCAATGTAGTACACGCAGAGCAGAAGTTCTACTTCAGCCAGATCAGGCCTGCAAACAAACTGCGTTTCACAGGCCTTTGTAAGAGATGTTCCCTGTAGGTTGTAAGAGCACTGTGCAGAGCGAGTTGTTTCTTAGCTTCCCAAAGAGCTGGAAGCAAGATGCTTTGGGGCCCAACTCGCCCTTTGGAAAGAAGCCTGCACGTTGTGCCTTTCAGCTCTAGGGCCATGTAGCACACCCAGAGCAGAAGTTCTACTTCAGCCAGATCAGGCCTGCAAAGAAACTGCGTTTCACAGGCCTTTGTAAGCGATGTTCCCGGTAGGCTGTAAGAGCACTGTGCAGTGCGAGTTGTTTCTTAGCTTCCCAAAGAGCTGGAAGCAAGATGCTTTGGGGCCCAACTCGCCCTTTGGAAAGAAGCCTGCACGTTGTGCCTTTCAGCTCTAGGGCAATGTAGTACACCAAGAGCAGAATTTCTACTTCAGCCAGATTAGGCATGCAAGGAAACTGCTTTTCACAGGCCTTTGTAAGTGATGTTCTGGTAGGCTGTAAGAGCACTGTGCAGAGCGAGTTGTTTCTTAGCTTCCCAAAGAGCTGGTAGCAAGATGCTTTGGGGCCCACCTCGCCCTTTGGGAAGACCCCTGCACTTTGTGCCTTCATCTCCAGGGCAGAGTAGCACACCCAGTGCAGAAGTTCTACTTCAGCCAGAGCAGGCCTGCAAAGAAACTGCGTTTCACAGGCCTTTGTAAGCGATGTTCCCGGTAGGCTGTAAGAGCACTGTGCCGAGCGAGTAGTTTCTTAGCTTCCCAAAGAGCTGGAAGCAAGATTCTTTGGGGTCCAACTCGCCCATTGGAAAGAGGCCTGCACGTTGTGCCTTTCAGCTCTAGGGCAATGTAGCACATGCAGAGCAGAAGTTCTACTTCAGCCAGATCAGGCCTCAAGGAAACTGCTTTTCACATGCCTTTGTAAGTGATGTTCTGGTAGGCTGTAAGAACACTGTGCAGAGCGAGTTGTTTCTTAGCTTCCCAAAGAGCTGGAAGCAAGATGCTTTGCGGCCCAACTCGCCCTTTGGAAAGAAGCCTGCACGTTGTGCCTTTCCTCTCTAGGGCAATGTAGCACACGCATAGCAGAAGTTCTACTTCAGCCACATCAGGCCTGCAAACAAACTGCGTTTCACAGGCCTTTGTAAGAGATGTTCCCGGTAGGTTGTAAGAGCACTGTACAGAGCGAGTTGTTTCTTAGCTTCCCAAAGAGCTGGAAGCAAGATGCTTTGGGGCCCAACTCGACCTTTGGAAAGAAGCCTGTACGTTGTGCCTTTCAGCTCTAGGGCAATGTACCACACCAGGAGCAGAAGTTCTACTTCAGCCAGATCAGGCCTGCAAAGTAACTGCGTTTCACAGGCCTTTGTAAGCGATGTTCCCGGTAGGCTGTAAGAGCACTGTGCAGAGCGAGTTGTTTCTTAGCTTCCCAAAAGCTGGAAGCAAGATGCTTTGGGGCCCAACTCGCCCTTTGGAAAGAAGCCTGCACGTTGTGCCTTTCAGCTCTAGGGCAATGTAGCACACGCAGATCAGAAGTTCTACTTCAGCCAGATCAGGCCTGCAAGGAAACGGCTTTTCACATTCCTTTGTAAGAGATGTTCCGGTAGGCTGTAAGAGCACTGTGCAGAGCGAGTTGTTTCTTAGCTTCCCAGAGAGCTGGAAGCAAGATGCTTTGGGGCCCAACTCGCCCTTTGGAAAGAACCCTGCACGTTGTGCCTTTCAGCTCTAGGTCAATGTAGCACACGCAGAGCAGAAGTTCTACTTCAGCCAGATCAGGCCTGCAAAGAAACTGCGTTTCACAGGCCTTTGTAAGAGATGTTCCCGGTAGGCTGTAAGAGCACTGTGCAGAGCGAGTTGTTTCTTAGCTTCCCAAAGAGCTGGAAGCAAGATGCTTTTGGGCCCAACTCGCCCTTTGGAAAGAAGCCTGCACGTTGTGCCTTTCCGCTCTAGGGCAATGTAGCACACCCAGAGCAGAAGTTCTACTTCAGCCAGATCAGGTCAGCAAAGAAACTCCGTTTCACAGGCCTTTGTAAGTGATGTTCCCGGTAGGCTGTAAGAGCACTGTGCAGAGCGAGTTGTTTCTTAGCTTCCCAAAGAGCTGGAAGCAAGATGCTTTGGGGCCCAAATCACCCTTTGGAAAGAAGCCTGCACGTTGTGCCTTTCAGCTCTAGGGCAATGTAGCACACCCAGAGCAGAATTTCTACTTCAGCCAGATCAGGCCTGCAAGGAAACTGCTTTTCACAGGCCTTTGTAAGTGATGTTCTGGTAGGCTGTAAGAGCACTGTGCAGAGCGAGTTGTTTCTTAGCTTCCCAAAGAGCTGTTAGCAAGATGCTTTGGGGCCCAACTCTCCCTTTGGAAAGAACCCTGCATGTTGTGCCTTCATCTCTAGGGCAGTGTAGCACACCCAGAGCAGAAGTTCTACTTCAGCCAGATCAGGCCTGCAAAGAAACTGCGTTTCACAGGCCTTTGTAAGAGATGTTCCCGGTAGGCTGTAAGAGCAGTGTGCAGAGCGAGTTGTTTCTTAGCTTCCCAAAGAGCTGGAAGCAAGATGCATTGGGGCCCAACTCGCCCTTTGGAAAGAAGCCTGCACGTTGTTCCTTTCCGCTCTAGGGCAATGTAGTACACGCAGAGCAGAAGTTCTACTTCAGCCAGATCAGGCCTGCAAACAAACTGCGTTTCACAGGCCTTTGTAAGAGATGTTCCCTGTAGGTTGTAAGAGCACTGTGCAGAGCGAGTTGTTTCTTAGCTTCCCAAAGAGCTGGAAGCAAGATGCTTTGGGGCCCAACTCGCCCTTTGGAAAGAAGCCTGCACGTTGTGCCTTTCAGCTCTAGGGCCATGTAGCACACCCAGAGCAGAAGTTCTACTTCAGCCAGATCAGGCCTGCAAAGAAACTGCGTTTCACAGGCCTTTGTAAGCGATGTTCCCGGTAGGCTGTAAGAGCACTGTGCAGTGCGAGTTGTTTCTTAGCTTCCCAAAGAGCTGGAAGCAAGATGCTTTGGGGCCCAACTCGCCCTTTGGAAAGAAGCCTGCACGTTGTGCCTTTCAGCTCTAGGGCAATGTAGCACACGCAGAGCAGAAGTTCTACTTCAGCCAGATCAGGCCTGTAAAGAAACTGCGTTTCACAGGCCTATGTAAGAGATGTTCCCGGTAGGCTGTAAGAGCACTGTGCAGAGCGAGTTGTTTCTTAGCTTCCCAAAGAGCTGGAAGCAAGATGCTTTGGGGCCCAACTCGCTCTTTGGAAAGAGGCCTGCACGTTGTGCCTTTCAGCTCTAGGGCAATGTAGCACATGCAGAGCAGCAGTTCTACTTCAGCCAGATCAGGCCAGCACGGAAACTGCTTTTCTCATGCCTTTGTAAGTGATGTTCTGGTAGGCTGTAAGAGCACTGTGCGGAACGAGTTGTTTCTTAGCTTCCCAAACAGCTGGAAGCAAGATGCTTTGGGGCCCAACTCGCCCTTTGGAAAGAAGCCTGCACGTTGTGCCTTTCCACTATAGGGCAATGTAGCACACGCAGAGCAGAAGTTCTACTTCAGCCAGATCAGGCCTGCAAACAAACTGCGTTTCACAGGCCTTTGTAAGAGATGTTCCTGGTAGGCTGTAAGAGCACTGTGCAGAGCGAGTTGTTTCTTAGCTTCCCAAAGAGCTGGAAGCAAGATGCTTTGGGGCCCAACTCGCCCTTTGCAAAGAAGCCTGCACGTTGTGCCTTTCAGCTCTAGGGCAATGTAGCACACCCAGAGCAGAAGTTCTACTTCAGCCAGATCAGGCCTGCAAAGAAACTGCGTTTCACAGGCCTTTGTAAGAGATGTTCCCGGTAGGCTGTAAGAGCACTGTGCAGAGCGAGTTGTTTCTTAGCTTCCCAAAGAGCTGGAAGCAAGATGCTTTGGGGCCCAACTCGCGCTTTGGAAAGAAGCCTGCACGTTGTGCCTTTCAGCTCTAGGGCAATGTAGCACACCCAGAGCAGAAGTTCTACTTCAGCCCGATCAGGCCTGCAAAGAAACTGCGTTTCACAGGCCTTTGTAAGAGATGTTCCCAGTAGGCTGTAAGAGCACTGTGCAGAGCGAGTTGTTTCTTAGCTTCCCAAAGAGCTGGAAGCAAGATGCTTTGGGGCACAACTCGACCTTTGGAAAGAAGCCTGCACGTTGTGCCTTTCATCTCTAGGGCAATGTAGCACACGCAGAGCAGAAGTTCTACTTCAGCCAGATCAGGCCTGTAAAGAAACTGCGTTCCACAGCCTATGTAAGAGATGTTCCCGGTAGGCTGTAAGAGCACTGTGCAGAGCGAGTTGTTTCTTAGCTTCCCAAAGAGCTGGAAGCAAGATGCTTTGGGGCCCAACTCGCCCTTTGGAAAGAGGCCTGCACGTTGTGCCTTTCAGCTCTAGGGCAATGTAGCACATGCAGAGCAGAAGTTCTACTTCAGCCAGATCAGGCCTGCAAGGAAACTGCTTTTCACATGCCGTTGTAAGTGATGTTCTGGTAGGCTGTAAGAACACTGTGCAGAGCGAGTTGTTTCTTAGCTTCCCAAAGAGCTGGTAGCAAGATGCTTTGGGGCCCAACTCGCCCTTTGGAAAGAATCCGGCACGTTGTGCCTTTCAGCTCTAGGGCAGTGTAGCACACGGAGAGCAGAAGTTCTACTTCAGCCAGATCAGGCCTGCAAAGAAACTGCGTTTCACAGGACTTTGTAAGAGATGTTCCCAGTAGGCTGTAAGAGCACTGTGCAGAGCGAGTTGTTTCTTAGCTTCCCAAAGAGCTGGAAGCAAGATGCTTTGTTGCCCAACTCGCCCTTTCGTAAGAAGCCTGCGCGTTGTGCCTTTCAGCTGTAGGGCAATGTAGCACACGCAGAGCAGAAGTTCTACTTCAGCCAGATCAGGCCTGCAAAGAAACTGCGTTACACAGGCCTTTGTAAGAGATGTTCCCGGTAGGCTGTAAGAGCACTGTGCAGAGCGAGTTGTTTCTTAGCTTCCCAAAGAGCTGGAAGCAAGATGCTTTAGGTCCCAACTCGCCCTTTGGAAAGAGGCCTGCACGTTGTGGCTTTCAGCTCTAGGGCAATGTAGCACACCCAGAGCAGAAGTTCTACTTCAGCCAGATCAGGCCTCAAGGAAACTGCTTTTCACATGCCTTTGTAAGTGATGTTCTGGTAGGCTGTAAGAGCGCTGTGCAGAGCGAGATGTTTCTTAGCTTCCCAAAGAGCTGGAAGCAAGATGCTTTGGGGCCCAACTCGCCCTTTGGAAAGAAGCCTGCACGTTGTGCCTTTCCGCTCTAGGGCAATGTAGCACACCCAGAGCAGAAGTTGTAGTTCAGCCAGATCAGGCCTGCAAACAAACTGCGTTTCACAGGCCTTTGTAAGAGTTGTTCCCGGTAGGTTGTAAGAGCACTGTGCAGAGCGAGTTGTTTCTTAGCTTCCCAAAGAGCTGGAAGAAAGATGCTTTGGGGCCCAACTCGCCCTTTGGAAAGAAGACTGCACGTTGTGCCTTTCAGCTCTAGGGCAATGTAGCACACCCAGAGCAGAATTTCTACTTCAGCCAGAGCAGGCCTGCAAGGAAACCGCTTTTCACAGTCCTTTGTAAGTGATGTTCTGGTAGGCTGTAAGAGCACTGTGCAGAGCGAGTTGTTTCTTAGCTTCCCAAAGAGCTGGTAGCAAGTTGCTTTGGGGCCCAACTCGCCCTTTGGAAAGAACCCTGCACGTTGAGCCTCATCTCTAGGGCAGTGTAGCACACCCAGTGCAGAAGTTCTACTTCAGCCAGATCAGGCCTGCAAAGAAACTGCGTTTCACAGGCCTTTGTAATAGATGTTCCCGGTAGGCTGTAAGAGCACTGTGCAGAGCGAGTAGTTTCTTAGCTTTCCAAAGAGCTGGAAGCAAGATGCTTTGGGGCCCAACTCGCCCTTTGGAAAGAAGCCTGCACGTTGTGCCTTTCAGCTCTAGGGCCGTGTAGCACACCCAGAGCAGAAGTTCTACTTCAGCCAGATCAGGCCTGCAAGGAAACTGCTTATCACAGGCCTTTGTAAGTGATGTTCTGGTAGGCTGTAAGAGCTCTGTGCAGAGCGAGTTGTTTCTTAGCTTCCCAAAGAGCTGGTAGCATGATGCATTGGGGCCCAACTCGCCCTTTGGAAAGAAGCCTGCACGTTGTGCCTTTCAGCTCTAGGGCAATGTAGCACACCCAGAGCAGAAGTTCTACTTCAGCCAGATAAGGCCTGCAAAGAAACTGCGTTTCACAGGCCTTTGTAAGAGATGTTCCCGGTAGGCTGTAAGAGCACTGTGCAGAGCGAGTTGTTTCTTAGCTTCCCAAAGAGCTGGAAGCAAGATGCTTTGGGTCCCAACTATCCCTTTGGAAAGAAGCCTGCACGTTGTGCCTTTCAGCTCTAGGGCAATGTAGCACACCCAGAGCAGAAGTTCTACTTCAGCCAGATCAGGCCTTCAAAGAAACTGCGTTTCACAGGCCTTTGTAAGAGATGTTCCCTGTAGGCTGTAAGAGCACTGTGCAGAGCGAGTTGTTTCTTAGCTTCCCAAAGAGCTGGAAGCAAGATGCTTTGGGGCCCAACTCGCCCTTTGGAAAGAGGCCTGCACGTTGTGCCTTTCAGCTCTAGGGCAATGTAGCACATGCAGAGCAGAAGTTCTACTTCAGCCAGATCAGGCCTCAAGGAAACGGCGTTTCACATGCCGTTGTAAGTGATGTTCTGGTAGGCTGTAAGAACACTGTGCAGAGCGAGTTGTTTCTTAGCTTCCCAAAGAGCTGGTAGCAAGATGCTTTGGGGCCCAACTCGCCCTTTGGAAAGAATCCGGCACGTTGTGCCTTTCAGCTCTAGGGCAGTGTAGCACACGGAGAGCAGAAGTTCTACTTCAGCCAGATCAGGCCTGCAAAGAAACTGCGTTTCACAGGACTTTGTAAGAGATGTTCCCAGTAGGCTGTAAGAGCACTGTGCAGAGCGAGTTGTTTCTTAGCTTCCCAAAGAGCTGGAAGCAAGATGCTTTGTTGCCCAACTCGCCCTTTGGTAAGAAGCCTGCGCGTTGTGCCTTTCAGCTGTAGGGCAATGTAGCACACGCAGAGCAGAAGTTCTACTTCAGCCAGATCAGGCCTGCAAAGAAACTGCGTTACACAGGCCTTTGTAAGAGATGTTCCCGGTAGGCTGTAAGAGCACTGTGCAGAGCGAGTTGTTTCTTAGCTTCCCAAAGAGCTGGAAGCAAGATGCTTTAGGTCCCAACTCGCCCTTTTGGAAAGAGGCCTGCACGTTGTGGCTTTCAGCTCTAGGGCAATGTAGCACACCCAGAGCAGAAGTTCTACTTCAGCCAGATCAGGCCTCAAGGAAACTGCTTTTCACATGCCTTTGTAAGTGATGTTCTGGTAGGCTGTAAGAGCGCTGTGCAGAGCGAGATGTTTCTTAGCTTCCCAAAGAGCTGGAAGCAAGATGCTTTGGGGCCCAACTCGCCCTTTGGAAAGAAGCCTGCACGTTGTGCCTTTCCGCTCTAGGGCAATGTAGCACACCCAGAGCAGAAGTTGTAGTTCAGCCAGATCAGGCCTGCAAACAAACTGCGTTTCACAGGCCTTTGTAAGAGTTGTTCCCGGTAGGTTGTAAGAGCACTGTGCAGAGCGAGTTGTTTCTTAGCTTCCCAAAGAGCTGGAAGAAAGATGCTTTGGGGCCCAACTCGCCCTTTGGAAAGAAGACTGCACGTTGTGCCTTTCAGCTCTAGGGCAATGTAGCACACCCAGAGCAGAATTTCTACTTCAGCCAGAGCAGGCCTGCAAGGAAACCGCTTTTCACAGTCCTTTGTAAGTGATGTTCTGGTAGGCTGTAAGAGCACTGTGCAGAGCGAGTTGTTTCTTAGCTTCCCAAAGAGCTGGTAGCAAGTTGCTTTGGGGCCCAACTCGCCCTTTGGAAAGAACCCTGCACGTTGTGCCTCATCTCTAGGGCAGTGTAGCACACCCAGAGCAGAAGTTCTACTTCAGCCAGATCAGGCCTGCCAAGAAACTGCGTTTCACAGGCCTTTGTAATAGATGTTCCCGGTAGGCTGTAAGAGCACTGTGCAGAGCGAGTAGTTTCTTAGCTTTCCAAAGAGCTGGAAGCAAGATGCTTTGGGGCCCAACTCGCCCTTTGGAAAGAAGCCTGCACGTTGTGCCTTTCAGCTCTAGGGCCGTGTAGCACACCCAGAGCAGAAGTTCTACTTCAGCCAGATCAGGCCTGCAAGGAAACTGCTTATCACAGGCCTTTGTAAGTGATGTTCTGGTAGGCTGTAAGAGCTCTGTGCAGAGCGAGTTGTTTCTTAGCTTCCCAAAGAGCTGGTAGCATGATGCATTGGGGCCCAACTCGCCCTTTGGAAATAAGCCTGCACATTGTGCCTTTCAGCTCTAGGGCAATGTAGCACACCCAGAGCAGAAGTTCTACTTCAGCCAGATCAGGCCTGCAAAGAAACTGCGTTTCACAGGCCTTTGTAAGAGATGTTCCCGGTAGGCTGTAAGAGCACTGTGCAGAGCGAGTTGTTTCTTAGCTTCCCAAAGAGCTGGAAGCAAGATGCTTTGGGTCCCAACTAGCCCTTTGGAAAGAAGCCTGCACGTTGTGCCTTTCAGCTCTAGGGCAATGTAGCACACCCAGAGCAGAAGTTCTACTTCAGCCAGATCAGGCCTTCAAAGAAACTGCGTTTCACAGGCCTTTGTAAGAGATGTTCCCTGTAGGCTGTAAGAGCACTGTGCAGAGCGAGTTGTTTCTTAGCTTCCCAAAGAGCTGGAAGCAAGATGCTTTGTTGCCCAACTCGCCCTTTGGAAAGAAGCCTGCACGTTGTGCCTTTCAGCTCTAGGGCAATGTAGCACACGCAGAGCAGAAGTTCTACTTCAGCCAGATCAGGCCTGCAAAGAAACTGCGTTTCACAGGCCTTTGTAAGAGATGTTCCCGGTAGGCTGTAAGAACACTGTGCAGAGCGAGTTGTTTCTTAGCTTCCCAAAGAGCTGGAAGCAAGATGCTTTGGGGCCCAACTCGCCCTTTGGAAAGTGGCCTGCACGTTGTGCCTTTCAGCTCTAGGGCAATGTAGCACGTGCAGAGCAGAAGTTCTACTTCAGCCAGATCAGGCCTCAAGGAAACTGCTTTTCTCATGACTTTGTAAGTGATGTTCTGGTAGGCTGTAAGAGCACTGTGCAGAGCGAGTTGTTTCTTAGCTTCCCAACGAGCTGGTAGCAAGATGCTTTGGGGCCCAACTCGCCCTTTGGAAAGAGCCCTGCACGTTGTGCCTTCATCTCTAGGGCAGTGTAGCACACCCAGAGCAGAAGATCTACTTCAGCCAGATCAGGCCTTCAAAGAAACTGCGTTGCACAGGCCTTTGTAAGAGGTGTTCCCCGTAGGCTGTAAGTGCACTGTGCAGAGCGAGTTGTTTCTTAGCTTCCCAAAGAGCTGGAAGCAAGATGCATTATGGCCCAACTCGCCCTTTGGAAAGAAGCCTGCACGTTGTGCCTTTCCGCTCTAGGGCCGTGTAGCACACCCAGAGCAGAAGTTCTACTTCAGCCAGATCAGGCGTGCAAAGAAACTGCGTTTCACAGGCATTTGTAAGAGATGTTCCCGGTAGGCTGTTAGAGCACTGTGCAGAGCTAGTTGTTTCGTAGCTTCCCAAAGAACTGGAAGCAAGATGCTTTGGGGCCCAACTCGCCCTTTGGAAAGAAGCCTGCACGTTGTGCCTTTCAGCTCTAAGGCAATGTAGCACACCCAGAGCAGAAGTTCTACTTCAGCAAGATCAGGCCTACAAGGAAATTGCTTTTCACATGCCTTTGTAAGTGATGTTCCGGTAGGCTGTAAGAGCACTGTGCAGAGCGAGTTGTTTCTTAGCTTCCCAAAGAGTTGGAAGCAAGATGCATTGGGGCCCAACTCGCCCTTTGGAAAGAAGACTGCACGTTGTTCCTTTCCTCTCTAGGGCAATGTAGCACACGCAGAGCAGAAGTTCTACTTCAGCCAGATCAGGCCTGCAAACAAACTGCGTTTCACAGGCCTTTGTAAGAGATGTTCCCGGTAGGCTGTAAGAGCACTGTGCAGAGCGAGTTGTTTCTTAGCTTCCCAAAGAGCTGGAAGCAAGATGCTTTGGGGCCCAACTCTCCCTTTGGAAAGAAGCCTGCACGTTGTGCCTTTCAGCTCTAGGGCAATGTAGCACACCCAGAGCAGAAGTTCTACTTCAGCCAGATCAGGCCTGCAAAGAAACTGCGTTTCACAGGCCTTTGTAAGCGATGTTCCCGGTGGGCTGTAAGAGCACTGTGCAGAGCGAGTTGTTTCTTAGCTTCCCAAAGGCTGGAAGCAAGATGCTTTGGGGCCCAAGTCGCCCTTTGGAAAGAAGCCTGCACGTTGTGCCTTTCAGCTCTAGGGCAATGTAGCACACCCAGATCAGAAGTTCTACTTCAGCCAGATCAGGCCTGCAAACAAACTGCGTTTCACAGGCCTTTGTAAGTGATGTTCCCGGTAGGTTGTAAGAGCACTGTGCAGAGCGAGTTGTTTCTTGGCTTCCCAAAGAGCTGGAAGCAAGATGCTTTGTTGCCCAACTCGCCCTTTGGAAAGAAGCCTGCACGTTGTGCCTTTCAGCTCTAGGGCAATGTAGCACACCCAGAGCAGAAGTTCTACTTCAGCCAGATCAGGCCTGCAAAGAAACTCCGTTTCACAGGCCTTTGTAAGCGATGTTCCCGGTAGGCTGTAAGAGCACTGTGCAGTGCGAGTTGTTTCTTAGCTTCCCAAAGAGCTGGAAGCAAGATGCTTTGGGGCCCAACTCGCCCTTTGGAAAGAAGCCTGCACGTTATGCCTTTCAGCTCTAGGGCAATGTAGTACACCCAGAGCAGAATTTCTACTTCAGCCAGATTAGGCATGCAAGGAAACTGCTTTTCACAGGCCTTTGTAAGTGATGTTCTGGTAGGCTGTAAGAGCACTGTGCAGAGCGAGTTGTTTCTTAGCTTCCCAAAGAGCTGGTAGCAAGATGCTTTGGGACCCAACTCGCCCTTTGGAAAGAACCCTGCACGTTGTGCCTTCATCTCTAGGGCAGTGTAGCACACCCAGAGCAGAAGTTCTACTTCAGCCAGATCAGGCCTGCAAAGAAACTGCGTTTCACAGGCCTTTGTAAGAGATGTTCCCGGTAGGCTGTAAGAGCACTGTGCAGAGCGAGTTGTTTCTTAGCTTCCCAAAGAGCTGGAAGCAAGATGCTTTGGGGCCCAACTCGCCCTTTGGAAAGAAGCCTGCACGTTGTGCCTTTCAGCTCTAGGGCCGTGTAGCACACCCAGAGCAGAAGTTCTACTTCAGCCAGATCAGGCCTGCAAAGAAACTGCGTTTCACAGGCATTTGTAAGAGATGTTCCCGGTAGGCTTTTAGAGCACTGTGCAGAACGAGTTGTTTCGTAGCTTCCCAAAGAACTGGAAGCAAGATGCTTTGGGGCCCAACTCGCTCTTTGGAAAAAAGCCTGCACGTTGTGCCTTTCAGCTCTAGGCCAATGTAGCACACCCAGAGCAGAAGTTCTACTTCAGCCAGATCAGGCCTGCAAAGAAACTGCGTTTCACAGGCCTTTGTAAGAGATGTTCCCGGTAGGCTGTAAGAGCACTGTGCAGAGCGAGTTGTTTCTTAGCTTCCCAAAGAGCTGGAAGCAAGATGCTTTTTGGCCCAACTCGCGCTTTGGAAAGATGCCTGGACGTTGTGCATTTCAGCTCTATGGCCGTGTGGCACACCCAGAGCAGAAGTTCTACTTCAGCCAGATCAGGCCTGCAAAGAAACTGCGTTTCACAGGCCTTTGTAAGAGATGTTCCCGGTAGGCTGTAAGAGCACTGTGCAGAACGAGTTGTTTCGTAGCTTCCCAAAGAACTGGAAGCAAGATGCTTTGGGGCCCAACTCGCTCTTTGGAAAAAAGCCTGCACGTTGTGCCTTTCAGCTCTAGGCCAATGTAGCACACCCAGAGCAGAAGTTCTACTTCAGCCAGATCAGGCCTGCAAAGAAACTGCGTTTCACAGGCCTTTGTAAGAGATGTTCCCGGTAGGCTGTAAGAGCACTGTGCAGAGCGAGTTGTTTCTTAGCTTCCCAAAGAGCTGGAAGCAAGATGCTTTGGGGCCCAACTCGCGCTTTGGAAAGAAGCCTGCACGTTGTGCCTTTCAGCTCTAGGGCAATGTAGCACACCCAGAGCAGAAGTTCTACTTCAGCCCGATCAGGCCTGCAAAGAAACTGCGTTTCACAGGCCTTTGTAAGAGATGTTCCCAGTAGGCTGTAAGAGCACTGTGCAGAGCGAGTTGTTTCTTAGCTTCCCAAAGAGCTGGAAGCAAGATGCTTTGGGGCACAACTCGCCCTTTGGAAAGAAGCCTGCGCGTTGTGCCTTTCATCTCTAGGGCAATGTAGCACACGCAGAGCAGAAGTTCTACTTCAGCCAGATCAGGCCTGTAAAGAAACTGCGTTTCACAGGCCTATGTAAGAGATGTTCCCGGTAGGCTGTAAGAGCACTGTGCAGAGCGAGTTGTTTCTTAGCTTCCCAAAGAGCTGGAAGCAAGATCCTTGGGGCCCAACTCGCCCTTTGGAAAGAGGCCTGCACGTTGTGCCTTTCAGCTCTAGGGAATGTAGCACATGCAGAGCAGAAGTTCTACTTCAGCCAGATCAGGCCTGCAAGGAAACTGCTTTTCACATGCCGTTGTAAGTGATGTTCTGGTAGGCTGTAAGAACACTGTGCAGAGCGAGTTGTTTCTTAGCTTCCCAAAGAGCTGGTAGCAAGATGCTTTGGGGCCCAACTCGCCCTTTGGAAAGAATCCGGCACGTTGTGCCTTTCAGCTCTAGGGCAGTGTAGCACACGGAGAGCAGAAGTTCTACTTCAGCCAGATCAGGCCTGCAAAGAAACTGCGTTTCACAGGACTTTGTAAGAGATGTTCCCAGTAGGCTGTAAGAGCACTGTGCAGAGCGAGTTGTTTCTTAGCTTCCCAAAGAGCTGGAAGCAAGATGCTTTGTTGCCCACCTCGCCCTTTGGTAAGAAGCCTGCGCGTTGTGCCTTTCAGCTGTAGGGCAATGTAGCACACGCAGAGCAGAAGTTCTACTTCAGCCAGATCAGGCCTGCAAAGAAACTGCGTTACACAGGCCTTTGTAAGATATGTTCCCGGTAGGCTGTAAGAGCACTGTGCAGAGCGAGTTGTTTCTTAGCTTCCCAAAGAGCTGGAAGCAAGATGCTTTAGGTCCCAACTCGCCCTTTGGAAAGAGGCCTGCACGTTGTGGCTTTCAGCTCTAGGGCAATGTAGCACACCCAGAGCAGAAGTTGTAGTTCAGCCAGATCAGGCCTGCAAACAAACTGCGTTTCACAGGCCTTTGTAAGAGTTGTTCCCGGTAGGTTGTAAGAGCACTGTGCAGAGCGAGTTGTTTCTTAGCTTCCCAAAGAGCTGGAAGAAAGATGCTTTGGGGCCCAACTCGCCCTTTGGAAAGAAGCCTGCACGTTGTGCCTTTCAGCTCTAGGGCAATGTAGCACACCCAGAGCAGAATTTCTACTTCAGCCAGAGCAGGCCTGCAAGGAAACCGCTTTTCACAGTCCTTTGTAAGTGATGTTCTGGTAGGCTGTAAGAGCACTGTGCAGAGCGAGTTGTTTCTTAGCTTCCCAAAGAGCTGGTAGCAAGTTGCTTTGGGGCCCAACTCGCCCTTTGGAAAGAACCCTGCACGTTGTGCCTCATCTCTAGGGCAGTGTAGCACACCCAGAGCAGAAGTTCTACTTCAGCCAGATCAGGCCTGCAAAGAAACTGCGTTTCACAGGCCTTTGTAAGAGATGTTCCCGGTAGGCTGTAAGAGCACTGTGCAGAGCGAGTAGTTTCTTAGCTTTCCAAAGAGCTGGAAGCAAGATGCTTTGGGGCCCAACTCGCCCTTTGGAAAGAAGCCTGCACGTTGTGCCTTTCAGCTCTAGGGCCGTGTAGCACACGCAGAGCAGAAGTTCTACTTCAGCCAGATCAGGCCTGCAAGGAAACTGCTTATCACAGGCCTTTGTAAGTGATGTTCTGGTAGGCTGTAAGAGCTCTGTGCAGAGCGAGTTGTTTCTTAGCTTCCCAAAGAGCTGGTAGCATGATGCATTGGGGCCCAACTCGCCCTTTGGAAAGAAGCCTGCACGTTGTGCCTTTCAGCTCTAGGGCAATGTAGCACACCCAGAGCAGAAGTTCTACTTCAGCCAGATCAGGCCTGCAAAGAAACTGCGTTTCACAGGCCTTTGTAAGAGATGTTCCCGGTAGGCTGTAAGAGCACTGTGCAGAGCGAGTTGTTTCTTAGCTTCCCAAAGAGCTGGAAGCAAGATGCTTTGGGTCCCAACTAGCCCTTTGGAAAGAAGCCTGCACGTTGTGCCTTTCAGCTCTAGGGCAATGTAGCACACCCAGAGCAGAAGTTCTACTTCAGCCAGTTCAGGCTTGCAAAGAAACTGCGTTTCACAGGGCTTTGTAAGAGATGTTCCCTGTAGGCTGTAAGAGCACCGTGCAGAGCGAGTTGTTTCTTAGCTTCCCAAAGAGCTGGAAGCAAGATGCTTTGTTGCCCAACTCGCCCTTTGGAAAGAAGCCTGCACGTTGTGCCTTTCAGCTCTAGGGCAATGTAGCACACGCAGAGCAGAAGTTCTACTTCAGCCAGATCAGGCCTGCAAAGAAACTGCGTTTCACAGGCCTTTGTAAGAGATGTTCCCGGTAGGCTGTAAGAACACTGTGCAGAGCGAGTTGTTTCTTAGCTTCCCAAAGAGCTGGAAGCAAGATGCTTTGGGGCCCAACTCGCCCTTTGGAAAGTGGCCTGCACGTTGTGCCTTTGAGCTCTAGGGCAATGTAGCACGTGCAGAGCAGAAGTTCTACTTCAGCCAGATCAGGCCTCAAGGAAACTGCTTTTCTCATGACTTTGTAAGTGATGTTCTGGTAGGCTGTAAGAGCACTGTGCAGAGTGAGTTGTTTCTTAGCTTCCCAAAGAGCTGGTAGCAAGATGCTTTGGGGCCCAACTCGCCCTTTGGAAAGAGCCCTGCACGTTGTGCCTTCATCTCTAGGGCAGTGTAGCACACCCAGAGCAGAAGTTCTACTTCAGCCAGATCAGGCCTTCAAAGAAACTGCGTTGCACAGGCCTTTGTAAGAGGTGTTCCCCGTAGGCTGTAAGAGCACTGTGCAGAGCGAGTTGTTTCTTAGCTTCCCAAAGAGCTGGAAGCAAGATGCATTATGGCCCAACTCGCCCTTTGGAAAGAAGCCTGCACGTTGTGCCTTTCCGCTCTAGGGCCGTGTAGCACACCCAGAGCAGAAGTTCTACTTCAGCCAGATCAGGCGTGCAAAGAAACTGCGTTTAACAGGCATTTGTAAGAGATGTTCCCGGTAGGCTGTTAGAGCACTGTGCAGAGCTAGTTGTTTCGTAGCTTCCCAAAGAACTGGAAGCAAGATGCTTTGGGGCCCAACTCGCCCTTTGGAAAGAAGCCTGCACGTTGTGCCTTTCCGCTCTAAGGCAATGTAGCACACCCAGAGCAGAAGTTCTACTTCAGCAAGATCAGGCCTACAAGGAAACTGCTTTTCACATGCCTTTGTAAGTGATGTTCCGGTAGGCTGTAAGAGCACTGTGCAGAGCGAGTTGTTTCTTAGCTTCCCAAAGAGTTGGAAGCAAGATGCATTGGGGCCCAACTCGCCCTTTGGAAAGAAGACTGCACGTTGTTCCTTTCCTCTCTAGGGCAATGTAGCACACGCAGAGCAGAAGTTCTACTTCAGCCAGATCAGGCCTGCAAACAAACTGCGTTTCACAGGCCTTTGTAAGAGATGTTCCCGGTAGGCTGTAAGAGCACTGTGCAGAGCGAGTTGTTTCTTAGCTTCCCAAAGAGCTGGAAGCAAGATGCTTTGGGGCCCAACTCTCCCTTTGGAAAGAAGCCTGCACGTTGTGCCTTTCAGCTCTAGGGCAATGTAGCACACCCAGAGCAGAAGTTCTACTTCAGCCAGATCAGGCCTGCAAAGAAACTGCGTTTCACAGGCCTTTGTAAGCGATGTTCCCGGTAGGCTGTAAGAGCACTGTGCAGAGCGAGTTGTTTCTTAGCTTCCCAAAGGCTGGAAGCAAGATGCTTTGGGGCCCAAGTCGCCCTTTGGAAAGAAGCCTGCACGTTGTGCCTTTCAGCTCTAGGGCAATGTAGCACACCCAGATCAGAAGTTCTACTTCAGCCAGATCAGGCCTGCAAAAAAACTGCGTTTCACAGGCCTTTGTAAGTGATGTTCCCGGTAGGTTGTAAGAGCACTGTGCAGAGCGAGTTGTTTCTTGGCTTCCCAAAGAGCTGGAAGCAAGATGCTTTGTTGCCCAACTCGCCCTTTGGAAAGAAGCCTGCACGTTGTGCCTTTCAGCTCTAGGGCAATGTAGCACACCCAGAGCAGAAGTTCTACTTCAGCCAGATCAGGCCTGCAAAGAAACTCCGTTTCACAGGCCTTTGTAAGCGATGTTCCCGGTAGGCTGTAAGAGCACTGTGCAGTGCGAGTTGTTTCTTAGCTTCCCAAAGAGCTGGAAGCAAGATGCTTTGGGGCCCAACTCGCCCTTTGGAAAGAAGCCTGCACGTTATGCCTTTCAGCTCTAGGGCAATGTAGTACACCCAGAGCAGAATTTCTACTTCAGCCAGATTAGGCATGCAAGGAAACTGCTTTTCACAGGCCTTTGTAAGTGATGTTCTGGTAGGCTGTAAGAGCACTGTGCAGAGCGAGTTGTTTCTTAGCTTCCCAAAGAGCTGGTAGCAAGATGCTTTGGGACCCAACTCGCCCTTTGGAAAGAACCCTGCACGTTGTGCCTTCATCTCTAGGGCAGTGTAGCACACCCAGAGCAGAAGTTCTACTTCAGCCAGATCAGGCCTGCAAAGAAACTGCGTTTCACAGGCCTTTGTAAGAGATGTTCCCGGTAGGCTGTAAGAGCACTGTGCAGAGCGAGTTGTTTCTTAGCTTCCCAAAGAGCTGGAAGCAAGATGCTTTGGGGCCCAACTCGCCCTTTGGAAAGAAGCCTGCACGTTGTGCCTTTCAGCTCTAGGGCCGTGTAGCACACCCAGAGCAGAAGTTCTACTTCAGCCAGATCAGGCCTGCAAAGAAACTGCGTTTCACAGGCATTTGTAAGAGATGTTCCCGGTAGGCTTTTAGAGCACTGTGCAGAACGAGTTGTTTCGTAGCTTCCCAAAGAACTGGAAGCAAGATGCTTTGGGGCCCAACTCGCCCTTTGGAAAGAAGCCTGCACGTTGTGCCTTTCAGCTCTAGGCCAATGTAGCACACCCAGAGCAGAAGTTCTACTTCAGCCAGATCAGGCCTGCAAAGAAACTGCGTTTCACAGGCCTTTGTAAGAGATGTTCCCGGTAGGCTGTAAGAGCACTGTGCAGAGCGAGTTGTTTCTTAGCTTCCCAAAGAGCTGGAAGCAAGATGCTTTTTGGCCCAACTCGCGCTTTGGAAAGATGCCTGGACGTTGTGCATTTCAGCTCTATGGCCGTGTAGCACACCCAGAGCAGAAGTTCTACTTCAGCCAGATCAGGCCTGCAAAGAAACTGCGTTTCACAGGCCTTTGTAAGAGATGTTCCCGGTAGGCTGTAAGAGCACTGTGCAGAGCGAGTTGTTTCGTAGCTTCCCAAAGAACTGGAAGCAAGATGCTTTGGGGCCCAACTCGCTCTTTGGAAAAAAGCCTGCACGTTGTGCCTTTCAGCTCTAGGCCAATGTAGCACACCCAGAGCAGAAGTTCTACTTCAGCCAGATCAGGCCTGCAAAGAAACTGCGTTTCACAGGCCTTTGTAAGAGATGTTCCCGGTAGGCTGTAAGAGCACTGTGCAGAGCGAGTTGTTTCTTAGCTTCCCAAAGAGCTGGAAGCAAGATGCTTTGGGGCCCAACTCGCGCTTTGGAAAGAAGCCTGCACGTTGTGCCTTTCAGCTCTAGGGCAATGTAGCACACCCAGAGCAGAAGTTCTACTTCAGCCCGATCAGGCCTGCAAAGAAACTGCGTTTCACAGGCCTTTGTAAGAGATGTTCCCAGTAGGCTGTAAGAGCACTGTGCAGAGCGAGTTGTTTCTTAGCTTCCCAAAGAGCTGGAAGCAAGATGCTTTGGGGCACAACTCGCCCTTTGGAAAGAAGCCTGCACGTTGTGCCTTTCATCTCTAGGGCAATGTAGCACACGCAGAGCAGAAGTTCTAATTCAGCCAGATCAGGCCTGTAAAGAAACTGCGTTTCACAGGCCTATGTAAGAGATGTTCCCGGTAGGCTGTAAGAGCACTGTGCAGAGCGAGTTGTTTCTTAGCTTCCCAAAGAGCTGGAAGCAAGATGCTTTGGGGCCCAACTCGCCCTTTGGAAAGAGGCCTGCACGTTGTGCCTTTCAGGTCTAGGGAATGTAGCACATGCAGAGCAGAAGTTCTACTTCAGCCAGATCAGGCCTGCAAGGAAACTGCTTTTCACATGCCGTTGTAAGTGATGTTCTGGTAGGCTGTAAGAACACTGTGCAGAGCGAGTTGTTTCTTAGCTTCCCAAAGAGCTGGTAGCAAGATGCTTTGGGGCCCAACTCGCCCTTTGGAAAGAATCCGGCACGTTGTGCCTTTCAGCTCTAGGGCAGTGTAGCACACGGAGAGCAGAAGTTCTACTTCAGCCAGATCAGGCCTGCAAAGAAACTGCGTTTCACAGGACTTTGTAAGAGATGTTCCCAGTAGGCTGTAAGAGCACTGTGCAGAGCGAGTTGTTTCTTAGCTTCCCAAAGAGCTGGAAGCAAGATGCTTTGTTGCCCAACTCGCCCTTTGGTAAGAAGCCTGCGCGTTGTGCCTTTCAGCTGTAGGGCAATGTGGCACACGCAGAGCAGAAGTTCTACTTCAGCCAGATCAGGCCTGCAAAGAAACTGCGTTACACAGGCCTTTGTAAGAGATGTTCCCGGTAGGCTGTAAGAGCACTGTGCAGAGCGAGTTGTTTCTTAGCTTCCCAAAGAGCTGGAAGCAAGATGCTTTAGGTCCCAACTCGCCCTTTCGAAAGAGGCCTGCACGTTTTGGCTTTCAGCTCTAGGGCAATGTAGCACACCCAGAGCAGAAGTTCTACTTCAGCCAGATCAGGCCTCAAGGAAACTGCTTTTCACATGCCTTTGTAAGTGATGTTCTGGTAGGCTGTAAGAGCGCTGTGCAGAGCGATTTGTTTCTTAGCTTCCCAAAGAGCTGGAAGCAAGATGCTTTGGGGCCCAACTCGCCCTTTGGAAAGAAGCCTGCACGTTGTGCCTTTCCGCTCTAGGGCAATGTAGCACACCGAGAGCAGAAGTTGTACTTCAGCCAGATCAGGCCTGCAAACAAACTGCGTTTCACAGGCCTTTGTAAGAGTTTTTCCCGGTAGGTTGTAAGAGCACTGTGCAGAGCGAGTTGTTTCTTAGCTTCCCAAAGAGCTGGAAGAAAGATGCTTTGGGGCCCAACTCGCCCTTTGGAAAGAAGACTGCACGTTGTGCCTTTCAGCTCTAGGGCAATGTAGCACACCCAGAGCAGAATTTCTACTTCAGCCAGAGCAGGCCTGCAAGGAAACCGCTTTTCCAAGGCCTTTGTAAGTGATGTTCTGGTAGGCTGTAAGAGCACTGTGCAGAGCGAGTTGTTTCTTAGCTTCCCAAAGAGCTGGTAGCAAGTTGCTTTGGGGCCCAACTCGCCCTTTGGAAAGAACCCTGCACGTTGTGCCTCATCTCTAGGGCAGTGTAGCACACCCAGAGCAGAAGTTCTACTTCAGCCAGATCAGGCCTGCAAAGAAACTGCGTTTCACAGGCCTTTGTAATAGATGTTCCCGGTAGGCTGTAAGAGCACTGTGCAGAGCGAGTAGTTTCTTAGCTTTCCAAAGAGCTGGAAGCAAGATGCTTTGGGGCCCAACTCGCCCTTTGGAAAGAAGCCTGCACGTTGTGCCTTTCAGCTCTAGGGCCGTGTAGCACACCCAGAGCAGAAGTTCTACTTCAGCCAGATCAGGCCTGCAAGGAAACTGCTTATCACAGGCCTTTGTAAGTGATGTTCTGGTAGGCTGTAAGAGCACTGTGCAGAGCGAGTTGTTTCTTAGCTTCCCAAAGAGCTGGTAGCATGATGCATTGGGGCCCAACTCGCCCTTTGGAAAGAAGCCTGCACGTTGTGCCTTTCAGCTCTAGGGCAATGTAGCACACCCAGAGCAGAAGTTCTACTTCAGCCAGATCAGGCCTGCAAAGAAACTGCGTTTCACAGGGCTTTGTAAGCGATGTTCCCGGTAGGCTGTAAGAGCACTGTGCAGAGCGAGTTGTTTCGTAGCTTCCCAAAGAACTGGAAGCAAGATGCTTTGGGGCCCAACTCGCTCTTTGGAAAAAAGCCTGCACGTTGTGCCTTTCAGCTCTAGGCCAATGTAGCACACCCAGAGCAGAAGTTCTACTTCAGCCAGATCAGGCCTGCAAAGAAACTGCGTTTCACAGGCCTTTGTAAGAGATGTTCCCGGTAGGCTGTAAGAGCACTGTGCAGAGCGAGTTGTTTCTTAGCTTCCCAAAGAGCTGGAAGCAAGATGCTTTTTGGCCCAACTCGCGCTTTGGAAAGATGCCTGGACGTTGTGCATTTTAGCTCTATGGCCGTGTAGCACACCCAGAGCAGAAGTTCTACTTCAGCCAGATCAGGCCTGCAAAGAAACTGCGTTTCACAGGCATTTGTAAGAGATGTTCCCGGTAGGCTTTTAGAGCACTGTGCAGAGCGAGTTGTTTCGTAGCTTCCCAAAGAACTGGAAGCAAGATGCTTTGGGGCCCAACTCGCTCTTTGGAAAAAAGCCTGCACGTTGTGCCTTTCAGCTCTAGGCCAATGTAGCACACCCAGAGCAGAAGTTCTACTTCAGCCAGATCAGGCCTGCAAAGAAACTGCGTTTCACAGGCCTTTGTAAGAGATGTTCCCGGTAGGCTGTAAGAGCACTGTGCAGAGCGAGTTGTTTCTTAGCTTCCCAAAGAGCTGGAAGCAAGATGCTTTGGGGCCCAACTCGCGCTTTGGAAAGAAGCCTGCACGTTGTGCCTTTCAGCTCTAGGGCAATGTAGCACACCCAGAGCAGAAGTTCTACTTCAGCCCGATCAGGCCTGCAAAGAAACTGCGTTTCACAGGCCTATGTAAGAGATGTTCCCGGTAGGCTGTAAGAGCACTGTGCAGAGCGAGTTGTTTCTTAGCTTCCCAAAGAGCTGGAAGCAAGATGCTTTGGGGCCCAACTCGCCCTTTGGAAAGAGGCCTGCACGTTGTGCCTTTCAGCTCTAGGGAATGTAGCACATGCAGAGCAGAAGTTCTACTTCAGCCAGATCAGGCCTGCAAGGAAACTGCTTTTCACATGCCGTTGTAAGTGATGTTCTGGTAGGCTGTAAGAACACTGTGCAGAGCGAGTTGTTTCTTAGCTTCCCAAAGAGCTGGTAGCAAGATGCTTTGGGGCCCAACTCGCCCTTTGGAAAGAATCCGGCACGTTGTGCCTTTCAGCTCTAGGGCAGTGTAGCACACGGAGAGCAGAAGTTCTACTTCAGCCAGATCAGGCCTGCAAAGAAACTGCGTTTCACAGGACTTTGTAAGAGATGTTCCCAGTAGGCTGTAAGAGCACTGTGCAGAGCGAGTTGTTTCTTAGCTTCCCAAAGAGCTGGAAGCAAGATGCTTTGTTGCCCAACTCGCCCTTTGGAAAGAAGCCTGCGCGTTGTGCCTTTCAGCTGTAGGGCAATGTAGCACACGCAGAGCAGAAGTTCTACTTCAGCCAGATCAGGCCTGCAAAGAAACTGCGTTTCACAGGCCTTTGTAAGAGATGTTCCCGGTAGGCTGTAAGAGCACTGTGCAGAGCGAGTTGTTTCTTAGCTTCCCAAAGAGCTGGAAGCAAGATGCTTTGGGGCCCAACTCGCCCTCTGGAAAGAGGCCTGCACGTTGTGCCTTTCAGCTCTAGGGCAATGTAGCAAATGCAGAGCAGAAGTTCTACTTCAGCCAGATCAGGCCTCAAGGAAACTGCGTTTCACATGCCGTTGTAAGTGATGTTCTGGTAGGCTGTAAGAACACTGTGCAGAGCGAGTTGTTTCTTAGCTTCACAAAGAGCTGTAAGCAAGATGCTTTGGCGCCCAACTCGCCCTTTGGAAAGAAGCCCGCACGCTGTGCCTTTCAGCTCTAGGGCAATGTAGCACACCCAGAGCAGAAGTTCTACTTCAGCCAGTTCAGGCTTGCAAAGAAACTGCGTTTCACAGGGCATTGTAAGAGATGTTCCCTGTAGGCTGTAAGAGCACTGTGCAGAGCGAGTTGTTTCTTAGCTTCCCAAAGAGCTGGAAGCAAGATGCTTTGTTGCCCAACTCGCCCTTTGGAAAGAAGCCTGCACGTTGTGCCTTTCAGCTCTAGGGCAATGTAGCACACCCAGAGCAGAAGTTCTACTTCAGCCAGATCAGGCCTGCAAAGAAACTGCGTTTCACAGGCCTTTGTAAGTGATGTTCCGGTAGGCTGTAAGAGCACTGTGCAGAGCGAGTTGTTTCTTAGCTTCCCAAAGAGTGGGAAGCAAGATGCATTGGGGCCCAACTCGCCCTTTGGAAAGAAGACTGCACGTTGTGCCTTTCCTCTCTAGGGCAATGTAGCACACGCAGAGCAGAAGTTCTACTTCAGCCAGATCAGGCCTGCAAACAAACTGCGTTTCACAGGCATTTGTAAGTGATGTTCTGGTAGGCTGTAAGAGCACTGTGCAGAGCGAGTTGTTTCTTAGCTTCCCAAAGAGCTGGTAGCAAGATGCTTTGGGGCCCAACTCGCCCTTTGGAAAGAGCCCTGCACGTTGTGCCTTCATCTCTAGGGCAGTGTAGCACACCCAGAGCAGAAGTTCTACTTCAGCCAGATCAGGCCTTCAAAGAAACTGCGTTGCACAGGCCTTTGTAAGAGGTGTTCCCCGTAGGCTGTAAGAGCTCTGTGCAGAGCGAGTTGTTTCTTAGCTTCCCAAAGAGCTGGAAGCAAGATGCATTATGGCCCAACTCGCCCTTTGGAAAGAAGCCTGCACGTTGTGCCTTTCCGCTCTAGGGCCGTGTAGCACACCCAGAGCAGAAGTTCTACTTCAGCCAGATCAGGCCTGCAAAGAAACTGCGTTTCACAGGCATTTGTAAGAGATGTTCCCGGTAGGCTGTTAGAGCACTGTGCAGAGCTAGTTGTTTCGTAGCTTCCCAAAGAACTGCAAGCAAGATGCTTTGGGGCCCAACTCGCCCTTTGGAAAGAAGTCTGCACGTTGTGTCTTTCCGCTCTAAGGCAATGTAGCACACCCAGAGGAGAAGTTCTACTTCAGCAAGATCAGGCCTACAAGGAAACTGCTTTTCACATGCCTTTGTAAGTGATGTTCCGGTAGGCTGTAAGAGCACTGTGCAGAGCGAGTTGTTTCTTAGCTTCCCAAAGAGTTGGAAGCAACATGCATTGGGGCCCAACTCGCCCTTTGGAAAGAAGACTGCACGTTGTTCCTTTCCTCTCTAGGGCAATGTAGCACACACAGAGCAGAAGTTCTACTTCAGCCAGATCAGGCCTGCAAACAAACTGCGTTTCACAGGCCTTTGTAAGAGATGTTCCCGGTAGGCTGTAAGAGCACTGTGCAGAGCGAGTTGTTTCTTAGCTTCCCAAAGAGCTGGAAGCAAGATGCTTTGGGGCCCAACTCGCCCTTTGGAAAGAAGCCTGCACGTTGTGCCTTTCAGCTCTAGGGCAAGGTAGCACACCCAGAGCAGAAGTTCTACTTCAGCCAGATCAGGCCTGCAAAGAAACTGCGTTTCACAGGCCTTTGTAAGCGATGTTCCCGGTAGGCTGTAAGAGCACTGTGCAGAGCGATTTGTTTCTTAGCTTCCCAAAGGCTGGAAGCAAGATGCTTTGGGGCCCAAGTCGCCCTTTGGAAAGAAGCCTGCACGTTGTGCCCTTCAGCTCTAGGGCAATGTAGCACACCCAGATCAGAAGTTCTACTTCAGCCAGATCAGGCCTGCAAAGAAACTGCGTTTCACAGGCCTTTGTAAGAGATGTTCCCGGTAGGTTGTAAGAGCACTGTGCAGAGCGAGTTGTTTCTTGGCTTCCCAAAGAGCTGGAAGCAAGATGCTTTGTTGCCCAACTCGCCCTTTGGAAAGAAGCCTGCACGTTGTGCCTTTCAGCTCTAGGGCAATGTAGCACACCCAGAGCAGAAGTTCTACTTCAGCCACATCAGGCCTGCAAAGAAACTCCGTTTCACAGGCCTTTGTAAGCGATGTTCCCGGTAGGCTGTAAGAGCACTGTGCAGTGCGAGTTGTTTCTTAGCTTCCCAAAGAGCTGGAAGCAAGATGCTTTGGGGCCCAACTCGCCCTTTGTAAAGAAGCCTGCACGTTATGCCTTTCAGCTCTAGGGCAATGTAGTACACCCAGAGCATAATTTCTACTTCAGCCAGATTAGGCATGCAAGGAAACTGCTTTTCACAGGCCTTTGTAAGTGATGTTCTGGTAGGCTATAAGAGCACTGTGCAGAGCGAGTTGTTTCTTAGCTTCCCAAAGAGCTGGTAGCAAGATGCTTTGGGACCCAACTCGCCCTTTGGAAAGAACCCTGCACGTTGTGCCTTCATCTCTAGGGCAGTGTAGCACACCCAGAGCAGAAGTTCTACTTCAGCCAGATCAGGCCTGCAAGGAAACTGCGTTTCACAGGCCTTTGTAAGAGATGTTCCCGGTAGGCTGTAAGAGCACTGTGCAGAGCGAGTTTTTTCTTAGCTTCCCAAAGAGCTGGAAGCAAGATGCTTTGGGGCCCAACTCGCCCTTTGGAAAGAAGCCTGCACGTTGTGCCTTTCAGCTCTAGGGCCGTGTAGCACACCCAAAGCAGAAGTTCTACTTCAGCCAGATCAGGCCTGCAAAGAAACTGCGTTTCACAGGCATTTGTAAGAGATGTTCCCGGTAGGCTTTTAGAGCACTGTGGAGAGCGAGTTGTTTCGTAGCTTCCCAAAGAACTGGAAGCAAGATGCTTTGGGGCCCAACTCGCTCTTTGGAAAAAAGCCTGCACGTTGTGCCTTTCAGCTCTAGGCCAATGTAGCACACCCAGAGCAGAAGTTCTACTTCAGCCAGATCAGGCCTGCAAAGAAACTGCGTTTCACAGGCCTTTGTAAGAGATGTTCCCGGTAGGCTGTAAGAGCACTGTGCAGAGCGAGTTGTTTCTTAGCTTCCCAAAGAGCTGGAAGCAAGATGCTTTTTGGCCCAACTCGCCCTTTGGAAAGATGCCTGGACGTTGTGCATTTCAGCTCTATGGCCGTGTAGCACACCCAGAGCAGAAGTTCTACTTCAGCCAGATCAGGCCTGCAAAGAAACTGCGTTTCACAGGCCTTTGTAAGCGATGTTCCCGGTAGGCTGTAAGAGCACTGTGCAGAGCGAGTTGTTTCTTAGCTTCCCAAAGAGCTGGAAGCAAGATGCTTTGGTGCCCAAGTCGCCCTTTGGAAAGAAGCCTGCACGTTGTGCCTTTCAGCTCTAGGGCAATGTAGCACACCCAGATCAGAAGTTCTACTTCAGCCAGATCAGGCCTGCAAAGAAACTGCGTTTCACAGGCCTTTGTAAGAGATGTTCCCGGTAGGCTGTAAGAGCACTGTGCAGAGCGAGTTGTTTCTTAGCTTCCCAAAGAGCTGGAAGCAAGATGCTTTGTTGCCCAACTCGCCCTTTGGAAAGAAGCCTGCACGTTGTGCCTTTCAGCTCTAGGGCAATGTAGCACACCCAGAGCAGAAGTTCTACTTCAGCCAGATCAGGCCTGCAAAGAAACTCCGTTTCACAGGCCTTTGTAAGCGATGTTCCCGGTAGGCTGTAAGAGCACTGTGCAGAGCGAGTTGTTTCTTAGCTTCCCAAAGAGCTGGAAGCAAGATGCTTTGGGGCCCAACTCGCCCTTTGGAAAGAAGCCTGCACGTTATGCCTTTCAGCTCTAGGGCAATGTAGTACACCCAGAGCAGAATTTCTACTTCAGCCAGATTAGGCATGCAAGGAAACTGCTTTTCACAGGCCTTTGTAAGTGATGTTCTCTTAGGCTGTAAGAGCAATGTGCAGAGCGAGTTGTTTCTTAGCTTCCCAAAGAGCTGGTAGCAAGATGCTTTGGGACCCAACTCGCCCTTTGGAAAGAACCCTGCACGTTGTGCCTTCATCTCTAGGGCAGTGTAGGACACCCAGAGCAGAAGTTCTACTTCAGCCAGATCAGGCCTGCAAAGAAACTGCGTTTCACAGGCCTTTGTAAGAGATGTTCCCGGTAGGCTGTAAGAGCACTGTGCAGAGCGAGTTGTTTCTTAGCTTCCCAAAGAGCTGGAAGCAAGATGCTTTGGGGCCCAACTCGCCCTTTGGAAAGAAGCCTGCACGTTGTGCCTTTCAGCTCTAGGGCCGTGTAGCACACCCAGAGCAGAAGTTCTACTTCAGCCAGATCAGGCCTGCAAAGAAACTGCGTTTCACAGGCCTTTGTAAGAGATGTTCCCGGTAGGCTGTAAGAGCACTGTGCAGAGCGAGTTGTTTCTTAGCTTCCCAAAGAACTGGAAGCAAGATGCTTTGGGGCCCAACTCGCTCTTTGGAAAAAAGCCTGCACGTTGTGCCTTTCAGCTCTAGGCCAATGTAGCACACCCAGAGCAGAAGTTCTACTTCAGCCAGATCAGGCCTGCAAAGAAACTGCGTTTCACAGGCCTTTGTAAGAGATGTTCCCGGTAGGCTGTAAGAGCACTGTGCAGAGCGAGTTGTTTCTTAGCTTCCCAAAGAGCTGGAAGCAAGATGCTTTTTGGCCCAACTCGCCCTTTGGAAAGATGCCTGGACGTTGTGCATTTCAGCTCTATGGCCGTGTAGCACACCCAGAGCAGAAGTTCTACTTCAGCCAGATCAGGCCTGCAAAGAAACTGCGTTTCACAGGCCTTTGTAAGCGATGTTCCCGGTAGGCTGTAAGAGCACTGTGCAGAGCGAGTTGTTTCTTAGCTTCCCAAAAGCTGGAAGCAAAATGCTTTGGTGCCCAAGTCGCCCTTTGGAAAGAAGCCTGCACGTTGTGCCTTTCAGCTCTAGGGCAATGTAGCACACCCAGATCAGAAGTTCTACTTCAGCCAGATCAGGCCTGCAAAGAAACTGCATTTCACAGGCCTTTGTAGGAGATGTTCCCGGTAGGCTGTAAGAGCAGTGTGCAGAGCGAGTTGTTTCTTAGATTCCCAAAGAGCTGGAAGCAAGATGCATTGGGGTCCAACTCGCCCTTTGGAAAGAAGCCTGCACGTTGTTCCTTTCCGCTCTAGGGCAATGTAGTACACGCAGAGCAGAAGTTCTACTTCAGCCAGATCAGGCCTGCAAACAAACTGCGTTTCACAGGCCTTTGTAAGAGATGTTCCCGGTAGGTTGTAAGAGCACTGTGCAGAGCGAGTTGTTTCTTGGCTTCCCAAAGAGCTGGAAGCAAGATGCTTTGTTGCCCAACTCGCCCTTTGGAAAGAAGCCTGCACGTTGTGCCTTTCAGCTCTAGGGCAATGTAGCACACCCAGAGCAGAAGTTCTACTTCAGCCCGATCAGGCCTGCAAAGAAACTGCGTTTCACAGGCCTTTGTAAGAGATGTTCCCAGTAGGCTGTAAGAGCACTGTACAGAGCGAGTTGTTTCTTAGCTTCCCAAAGAGCTGGAAGCAAGATGCTTTGGGGCACAACTCGCCCTTTGGAAAGAAGCCTGCACGTTGTGCCTTTCATCTCTAGGGCAATGTAGCACACGCAGAGCAGAAGTTCTACTTCAGCCAGATCAGGCCTGTAAAGAAACTGCGTTTCACAGGCCTATGTAAGAGATGTTCCCGGTAGGCTGTAAGAGCACTGTGCAGAGCGAGTTGTTTCTTAGCTTCCCAAAGAGCTGGAAGCAAGATGCTTTGGGGCCCAACTCGCCCTTTGGAAAGAGGCCTGCACGTTGTGCCTTTCAGCTCTAGGGAATGTAGCACATGCAGAGCAGAAGTTCTACTTCAGCCAGATCAGGCCTGCAAGGAAACTGCTTTTCGCATGCCATTGTAAGTGATGTTCTGGTAGGCTGTAAGAACACTGTGCAGAGCGAGTTGTTTCTTAGCTTCCCAAAGAGCTGGTAGCAAGATGCTTTGGGGCCCAACTCGCCCTTTGGAAAGAATCCGGCACGTTGTGCCTTTCAGCTCTAGGGCAGTGTAGCACACGGAGAGCAGAAGTTCTACTTCAGCCAGATCAGGCCTGCAAAGAAACTGCGTTTCACAGGACTTTGTAAGAGATGTTCCCAGTAGGCTGTAAGAGCACTGTGCAGAGCGAGTTGTTTCTTAGCTTCCCAAAGAGCTGGAAGCAAGATGCTTTGTTGCCCAACTCGCCCTTTGGAAAGAAGCCTGCGCGTTGTGCCTTTCAGCTGTAGGGCAATGTAGCACACGCAGAGCAGAAGTTCTACTTCAGCCAGATCAGGCCTGCAAAGAAACTGCGTTACACAGGCCTTTGTAAGAGATGTTCCCGGTAGGCTGTAAGAGCACTGTGCAGAGCGAGTTGTTTCTTAGCTTCCCAAAGAGCTGGAAGCAAGATGCTTTAGGTCCCAACTCGCCCTTTCGAAAGAGGCCTGCACGTTTTGGCTTTCAGCTCTAGGGCAATGTAGCACACCCAGAGCATAAGTTCTACTTCAGCCAGATCAGGCCTCAAGGAAACTGCTTTTCACATGCCTTTGTAAGTGATGTTCTGGTAGGCTGTAAGAGCGCTGTGCAGAGCGAGTTGTTTCTTAGCTTCCCAAAGAGCTGGAAGCAAGATGCTTTGGGGCCCAACTCGCCCTTTGGAAAGAAGCCTGCACGTTGTGCCTTTCCGCTCTAGGGCAATGTAGCACACCGAGAGCAGAAGTTGTACTTCAGCCAGATCAGGCCTGCAAACAAACTGCGTTTCACAGGCCTTTGTAAGAGTTTTTCCCGGTAGGTTGTAAGAGCACTGTGCAGAGCGAGTTGTTTCTTAGCTTCCCAAAGAGCTGGAAGAAAGATGCTTTGGGGCCCAACTCGCCCTTTGGAAAGAAGACTGCACGTTGTGCCTTTCAGCTCTAGGGCAATGTAGCACACCCAGAGCAGAATTTCTACTTCAGCCAGAGCAGGCCTGCAAGGAAACCGCTTTTCACAGTCCTTTGTAAGTGATGTTCTGGTAGGCTGTAAGAGCACTGTGCAGAGCGAGTTGTTTCTTAGCTTCCCAAAGAGCTGGTAGCAAGTTGCTTTGGGGCCCAACTCGCCCTTTGGAAAGAACCCTGCACGTTGTGCCTCATCTCTAGGGCAGTGTAGCACACCCAGAGCAGAAGTTCTACTTCAGCCAGATCAGGCCTGCAAAGAAACTGCGTTTCACAGGCCTTTGTAATAGATGTTCCCGGTAGGCTGTAAGAGCACTGTGCAGAGCGAGTAGTTTCTTAGCTTTCCAAAGAGCTGGAAGCAAGATGCTTTGGGGCCCAACTCGCCCTTTGGAAAGAAGCCTGCACGTTGTGCCTTTCAGCTCTAGGGCCGTGTAGCACACCCAGAGCAGAAGTTCTACTTCAGCCAGATCAGGCCTGCAAGGAAACTGCTTATCACAGGCCTTTGTAAGTGATGTTCTGGTAGGCTGTAAGAGCACTGTGCAGAGCGAGTTGTTTCGTAGCTTCCCAAAGAACTGGAAGCAAGATGCTTTGGGGCCCAACTCGCTCTTTGGAAAAAAGCCTGCACGTTGTGCCTTTCAGCTCTAGGCCAATGTAGCACACCCAGAGCAGAAGTTCTACTTCAGCCAGATCAGGCCTGCAAAGAAACTGCGTTTCACAGGCCTTTGTAAGAGATGTTCCCGGTAGGCTGTAAGAGCACTGTGCAGAGCGAGTTGTTTCTTAGCTTCCCAAAGAGCTGGAAGCAAGATGCTTTGGGGCCCAACTCGCGCTTTGGAAAGAAGCCTGCACGTTGTGCCTTTCAGCTCTAGGGCCGTGTAGCACACCCAGAGCAGAAGTTCTACTTCAGCCCGATCAGGCCTGCAAAGAAACTGCGTTTCACAGGCCTTTGTAAGAGATGTTCCCAGTAGGCTGTAAGAGCACTGTGCAGAGCGAGTTGTTTCTTAGCTTCCCAAAGAGCTGGAAGCAAGATGCTTTGGGGCACAACTCGCCCTTTGGAAAGAAGCCTGCACGTTGTGCCTTTCATCTCTAGGGCAATGTAGCACACGCAGAGCAGAAGTTCTACTTCAGCCAGATCAGGCCTGTAAAGAAACTGCGTTTCACAGGCCTATGTAAGAGATGTTCCCGGTAGGCTGTAAGAGCACTGTGCAGAGCGAGTTGTTTCTTAGCTTCCCAAAGAGCTGGAAGCAAGATGCTTTGGGGCCCAACTCGCCCTTTGGAAAGAGGCCTGCACGTTGTGCCTTTCAGCTCTAGGGAATGTAGCACATGCAGAGCAGAAGTTCTACTTCAGCCAGATCAGGCCTGCAAGGAAACTGCTTTTCACATGCCGTTGTAAGTGATGTTCTGGTAGGCTGTAAGAACACTGTGCAGAGCGAGTTGTTTCTTAGCTTCCCAAAGAGCTGGTAGCAAGATGCTTTGGGGCCCAACTCGCCCTTTGGAAAGAATCCGGCACGTTGTGCCTTTCAGCTCTAGGGCAGTGTAGCACACGGAGAGCAGATGTTCTACTTCAGCCAGATCAGGCCTGCAAAGAAACTGCGTTTCACAGGACTTTGTAAGAGATGTTCCCAGTAGGCTGTAAGAGCACTGTGCAGAGCGAGTTGTTTCTTAGCTTCCCAAAGAGCTGGAAGCAAGATGCTTTGTTGCCCAACTCGCCCTCTGGAAAGAAGCCTGCACGTTGTGCCTTTCAGCTGTAGGGCAATGTAGCACACGCAGAGCAGAAGTTCTACTTCAGCCAGATCAGGCCTGCAAAGAAACTGCGTTTCACAGGCCTTTGTAAGAGATGTTCCCGGTAGGCTGTAAGAGCACTGTGCAGAGCGAGTTGTTTCTTAGCTTCCCAAAGAGCTGGAAGCAAGATGCTTTGGGGCCCAACTCGCCCTCTGGAAAGAGGCCTGCACGTTGTGACTTTCAGCTCTAGGGCAATGTAGCACATGCAGAGCAGAAGTTCTACTTCAGCCAGATCAGGCCTCAAGGAAACTGCGTTTCACATGCCGTTGTAAGTGATGTTCTGGTAGGCTGTAAGAACACTGTGCAGAGCGAGTTGTTTCTTAGCTTCACAAAGAGCTGTAAGCAAGATGCTTTGGCGCCCAACTCGCCCTTTGGAAAGAAGCCTGCACGTTGTGCCTTTCCGCTCTAGGGCCGTGTAGCACACCCAGAGCAGAAGTTCTACTTCAGCCAGATCAGGCGTGCAAAGAAACTCCGTTTCACAGGCCTTTGTAAGCGATGTTCCCGGTAGGCTGTAAGAGCACTGTGCAGAGCGAGTTGTTTCTTAGCTTCCCAAAGAGCTGGAAGCAAGATGCTTTGGGGCCCAACTCGCCCTTTGGAAAGAAGCCTGCACGTTATGCCTTTCAGCTCTAGGGCAATGTAGTACACCCAGAGCAGAATTTCTACTTCAGCCAGATTAGGCATGCAAGGAAACTGCTTTTCACAGGCCTTTGTAAGTGATGTTCTCTTAGGCTGTAAGAGCACTGTGCAGAGCGAGTTGTTTCTTAGCTTCCCAAAGAGCTGGTAGCAAGATGCTTTGGGACCCAACTCGCCCTTTGGAAAGAACCCTGCACGTTGTGCCTTCATCTCTAGGGCAGTGTAGCACACCCAGAGCAGAAGTTCTACTTCAGCCAGATCAGGCCTGCAAAGAAACTGCGTTTCACAGGCCTTTGTAAGAGATGTTCCCGGTAGGCTGTAAGAGCACTGTGCAGAGCGAGTTGTTTCTTAGCTTCCCAAAGAGCTGGAAGCAAGATGCTTTGGGGCCCAACTCGCCCTTTGGAAAGAAGCCTGCACGTTGTGCCTTTCAGCTCTAGGGCCGTGTAGCACACCCAGAGCAGAAGTTCTACTTCAGCCAGATCAGGCCTGCAAAGAAACTGCGTTTCACAGGCCTTTGTAAGAGATGTTCCCGGTAGGCTGTAAGAGCACTGTGCAGAGCGAGTTGTTTCTTAGCTTCCCAAAGAACTGGAAGCAAGATGCTTTGGGGCCCAACTCGCTCTTTGGAAAAAAGCCTGCACGTTGTGCCTTTCAGCTCTAGGCCAATGTAGCACACCCAGAGCAGAAGTTCTACTTCAGCCAGATCAGGCCTGCAAAGAAACTGCGTTTCACAGGCCTTTGTAAGAGATGTTCCCGGTAGGCTGTAAGAGCACTGTGCAGAGCGAGTTGTTTCTTACCTTCCCAAAGAGCTGGAAGCAAGATGCTTTTTGGCCCAACTCGCCCTTTGGAAAGATGCCTGGACGTTGTGCATTTCAGCTCTATGGCCGTGTAGCACACCCAGAGCAGAAGTTCTACTTCAGCCAGATCAGGCCTGCAAAGAAACTGCGTTTCACAGGCCTTTGTAAGCGATGTTCCCGGTAGGCTGTAAGAGCACTGTGCAGAGCGAGTTGTTTCTTAGCTTCCCAAAAGCTGGAAGCAAAATGCTTTGGTGCCCAAGTCGCCCTTTGGAAAGAAGCCTGCACGTTGTGCCTTTCAGCTCTAGGGCAATGTAGCACACCCAGATCAGAAGTTCTACTTCAGCCAGATCAGGCCTGCAAAGAAACTGCATTTCACAGGCCTTTGTAGGAGATGTTCCCGGTAGGCTGTAAGAGCAGTGTGCAGAGCGAGTTGTTTCTTAGATTCCCAAAGAGCTGGAAGCAAGATGCATTGGGGTCCAACTCGCCCTTTGGAAAGAAGCCTGCACGTTGTTCCTTTCCGCTCTAGGGCAATGTAGTACACGCAGAGCAGAAGTTCTACTTCAGCCAGATCAGGCCTGCAAACAAACTGCGTTTCACAGGCCTTTGTAAGAGATGTTCCCGGTAGGTTGTAAGAGCACTGTGCAGAGCGAGTTGTTTCTTGGCTTCCCAAAGAGCTGGAAGCAAGATGCTTTGTTGCCCAACTCGCCCTTTGGAAAGAAGCCTGCACGTTGTGCCTTTCAGCTCTAGGGCAATGTAGCACACCCAGAGCAGAAGTTCTACTTCAGCCCGTTCAGGCCTGCAAAGAAACTGCGTTTCACAGGCCTTTGTAAGAGATGTTCCCAGTAGGCCGTAAGAGCACTGTGCAGAGCGAGTTGTTTCTTAGCTTCCCAAAGAGCTGGAAGCAAGATGCTTTGGGGCACAACTCGCCCTTTGGAAAGAAGCCTGCACGTTGTGCCTTTCATCTCTAGGGCAATGTAGCACACGCAGAGCAGAAGTTCTACTTCAGCCAGATCAGGCCTGTAAAGAAACTGCGTTTCACAGGCCTATGTAAGAGATGTTCCCGGTAGGCTGTAAGAGCACTGTGCAGAGCGAGTTGTTTCTTAGCTTCCCAAAGAGCTGGAAGCAAGATGCTTTGGGGCCCAACTCGCCCTTTGGAAAGAGGCCTGCACGTTGTGCCTTTCAGCTCTAGGGAATGTAGCACATGCAGAGCAGAAGTTCTACTTCAGCCAGATCAGGCCTGCAAGGAAACTGCTTTTCACATGCCATTGTAAGTGATGTTCTGGTAGGCTGTAAGAACACTGTGCAGAGCGAGTTGTTTCTTAGCTTCCTAAAGAGCTGGTAGCAAGATGCTTTGGGGCCCAACTCGCCCTTTGGAAAGAGGCCTGCACGTTGTGCCTTTCAGCTCTAGGGAATGTAGCACATGCAGAGCAGAAGTTCTACTTCAGCCAGATCAGGCCTCAAGGAAACTGCTTTTCACATGCCTTTGTATGTGATGTTCTGGTAGGCTGTAAGAGCGCTGTGCAGAGCGAGTTGTTTCTTAGCTTCCCAAAGAGCTGGAAGCAAGATGCTTTGGGGCCCAACTCGCCCTTTGGAAAGAAGCCTGCACGTTGTGCCTTTCCGCTCTAGGGCAATGTAGCACACCGAGAGCAGAAGTTGTACTTCAGCCAGATCAGGCCTGCAAACAAACTGCGTTTCACAGGCCTTTGTAAGAGTTTTTCCCGGTAGGTTGTAAGAGCACTGTGCAGAGCGAGTTGTTTCTTAGCTTCCCAAAGAGCTGGAAGAAAGATGCTTTGGGGCCCAACTCGCCCTTTGGAAAGAAGACTGCACGTTGTGCCTTTCAGCTCTAGGGCAATGTAGCACACCCAGAGCAGAATTTCTACTTCAGCCAGAGCAGGCCTGCAAGGAAACCGCTTTTCACAGTCCTTTGTAAGTGATGTTCTGGTAGGCTGTAAGAGCACTGTGCAGAGCGAGTTGTTTCTTAGCTTCCCAAAGAGCTGGTAGCAAGTTGCTTTGGGGCCCAACTCGCCCTTTGGAAAGAACCCTGCACGTTGTGCCTCATCTCTAGGGCAGTGTAGCACACCCAGAGCAGAAGTTCTACTTCAGCCAGATCAGGCCTGCAAAGAAACTGCGTTTCACAGGCCTTTGTAATAGATGTTCCCGGTAGGCTGTAAGAGCACTGTGCAGAGCGAGTAGTTTCTTAGCTTTCCAAAGAGCTGGAAGCAAGATGCTTTGGGGCCCAACTCGCCCTTTGGAAAGAAGCCTGCACGTTGTGCCTTTCAGCTCTAGGGCCGTGTAGCACACCCAGAGCAGAAGTTCTACTTCAGCCAGATCAGGCCTGCAAGGAAACTGCTTATCACAGGCCTTTGTAAGTGATGTTCTGGTAGGCTGTAAGAGCACTGTGCAGAGCGAGTTGTTTCGTAGCTTCCCAAAGAACTGGAAGCAAGATGCTTTGGGGCCCAACTCGCTCTTTGGAAAAAAGCCTGCACGTTGTGCCTTTCAGCTCTAGGCCAATGTAGCACACCCAGAGCAGAAGTTCTACTTCAGCCAGATCAGGCCTGCAAAGAAACTGCGTTTCACAGGCCTTTGTAAGAGATGTTCCCGGTAGGCTGTAAGAGCACTGTGCAGAGCGAGTTGTTTCTTAGCTTCCCAAAGAGCTGGAAGCAAGATGCTTTGGGGCCCAACTCGCGCTTTGGAAAGAAGCCTGCACGTTGTGCCTTTCAGCTCTAGGGCCGTGTAGCACACCCAGAGCAGAAGTTCTACTTCAGCCCGATCAGGCCTGCAAAGAAACTGCGTTTCACAGGCCTTTGTAAGAGATGTTCCCAGTAGGCTGTAAGAGCACTGTGCAGAGCGAGTTGTTTCTTAGCTTCCCAAAGAGCTGGAAGCAAGATGCTTTGGGGCACAACTCGCCCTTTGGAAAGAAGCCTGCACGTTGTGCCTTTCATCTCTAGGGCAATGTAGCACACGCAGAGCAGAAGTTCTACTTCAGCCAGATCAGGCCTGTAAAGAAACTGCGTTTCACAGGCCTATGTAAGAGATGTTCCCGGTAGGCTGTAAGAGCACTGTGCAGAGCGAGTTGTTTCTTAGCTTCCCAAAGAGCTGGAAGCAAGATGCTTTGGGGCCCAACTCGCCCTTTGGAAAGAGGCCTGCACGTTGTGCCTTTCAGCTCTAGGGAATGTAGCACATGCAGAGCAGAAGTTCTACTTCAGCCAGATCAGGCCTGCAAGGAAACTGCTTTTCACATGCCGTTGTAAGTGATGTTCTGGTAGGCTGTAAGAACACTGTGCAGAGCGAGTTGTTTCTTAGCTTCCCAAAGAGCTGGTAGCAAGATGCTTTGGGGCCCAACTCGCCCTTTGGAAAGAATCCGGCACGTTGTGCCTTTCAGCTCTAGGGCAGTGTAGCACACGGAGAGCAGATGTTCTACTTCAGCCAGATCAGGCCTGCAAAGAAACTGCGTTTCACAGGACTTTGTAAGAGATGTTCCCAGTAGGCTGTAAGAGCACTGTGCAGAGCGAGTTGTTTCTTAGCTTCCCAAAGAGCTGGAAGCAAGATGCTTTGTTGCCCAACTCGCCCTCTGGAAAGAAGCCTGCACGTTGTGCCTTTCAGCTGTAGGGCAATGTAGCACACGCAGAGCAGAAGTTCTACTTCAGCCAGATCAGGCCTGCAAAGAAACTGCGTTTCACAGGCCTTTGTAAGAGATGTTCCCGGTAGGCTGTAAGAGCACTGTGCAGAGCGAGTTGTTTCTTAGCTTCCCAAAGAGCTGGAAGCAAGATGCTTTGGGGCCCAACTCGCCCTCTGGAAAGAGGCCTGCACGTTGTGCCTTTCAGCTCTAGGGCAATGTAGCACATGCAGAGCAGAAGTTCTACTTCAGCCAGATCAGGCCTCAAGGAAACTGCGTTTCACATGCCGTTGTAAGTGATGTTCTGGTAGGCTGTAAGAACACTGTGCAGAGCGAGTTGTTTCTTAGCTTCACAAAGAGCTGTAAGCAAGATGCTTTGGCGCCCAACTCGCCCTTTGGAAAGAAGCCCGCACGCTGTGCCTTTCAGCTCTAAGGCACTGTAGCACACCCAGAGCAGAAGTTCTACTTCAGCCAGTTCAGGCTTGCAAAGAAACTGCGTTTCACAGGGCTTTGTAAGAGATGTTCCCTGTAGGCTGTAAGAGCACTGTGCAGAGCGAGTTGTTTCTTAGCTTCCCAAAGAGCTGGAAGCAAGATGCTTTGTTGCCCAACTCGCCCTTTGGTAAGAAGCCTGCACGTTGTGCCTTTCAGCTCTAGGGAAATGTAGCACACCCAGAGCAGAAGTTCTACTTCAGCCAGATCAGGCCTGCAAAGAAACTGAGTTTCACAGGCCTTTGTAAGAGATGTTCCCGGTAGGCTGTAAGAACACTGTGCAGAGCGAGTTGTTTCTTAGCTTCCCAAAGAGCTGGAAGCAAGATGCTTTGGGGCCCAACTCGCCCTTTGGAAAGTGGCCTGCACGTTGTGCCTTTCAGCTCTAGGGCAATGTAGCACGTGCAGAGCAGAAGTTCTACTTCAGCCAGATCAGGCCTCAAGGAAACTGCTTTTCTCATGCCTTTGTAAGTGATGTTCTGGTAGGCTGTAAGAGCACTGTGCAGAGCGAGTTGTTTCTTAGCTTCCCAAAGAGCTGGTAGCAAGATGCTTTGGGGCCCAACTCGCCCTTTGGAAAGAGCCCTGCACGTTGTGCCTTCATCTCTAGGGCAGTGTAGCACACCCAGAGCAGAAGTTCTACTTCAGCCAGATCAGGCCTTCAAAGAAACTGCGTTGCACAGGCCTTTGTAAGAGGTGTTCCCCGTAGGCTGTAAGAGCACTGTGCAGAGCGAGTTGTTTCTTAGCTTCCCAAAGAGCTGGAAGCAAGATGCATTATGGCCCAACTCGCCCTTTGGAAAGAAGCCTGCACGTTGTGCCTTTCCGCTCTAGGGCCGTGTAGCACACCCAGAGCAGAAGTTCTACTTCAGCCAGATCAGGCGTGCAAAGAAACTGCGTTTCACAGGCATTTGTAAGAGATGTTCCCGGTAGGCTGTTAGAGCACTGTGCAGAGCTAGTTGTTTCGTAGCTTCCCAAAGAACTGGAAGCAAGATGCTTTGGGTCCCAACTCGCCCTTTGGAAAGAAGCCTGCACGTTGTGCCTTTCCGCTCTAAGGCAATGTAGCACACCCAGATCAGAAGTTCTACTTCAGCCAGATCAGGCCTGCAAAGAAACTGCGTTTCACAGGCCTTTGTAAGAGATGTTCCCGGTAGTCTGTAAGAGCAGTGTGCAGAGCGAGTTGTTTCTTAGATTCCCAAAGAGCTGGAAGCAAGATGCATTGGGGCCCAACTCGCCCTTTGGAAAGAAGCCTGCACGTTGTTCCTTTCCGCTCTAGGGCAATGTAGTACACGCAGAGCAGAAGTTCTACTTCAGCCAGATCAGGCCTGCAAACAAACTGCGTTTCACAGGCCTTTGTAAGAGATGTTCCCGGTAGGTTGTAAGAGCACTGTGCAGAGCGAGTTGTTTCTTGGCTTCCCAAAGAGCTGGAAGCAAGATGCCTTGTTGCCCAACTCGCCCTTTGGAAAGAAGCCTGCACGTTGTGCCTTTCAGCTCTAGGGCAATGTAGCACACCCAGAGCAGAAGTTCTACTTCAGCCACATCAGGCCTGCAAAGAAACTCCGTTTCACAGGCCTTTGTAAGCGATGTTCCCGGTAGGCTGTAAGAGCACTGTGCAGTGCGAGTTGTTTCTTAGCTTCCCAAAGAGCTGGAAGCAAGATGCTTTGGGGCCCAACTCGCCCTTTGGAAAGAAGCCTGCACGTTATGCCTTTCAGCTCTAGGGCAATGTAGTACACCCAGAGCAGAATTTCTACTTCAGCCAGATTAGGCATGCAAGGAAACTGCTTTTCACAGGCCTTTGTAAGTGATGTTCTGGTAGGCTATAAGAGCACTGTGCAGAGCGAGTTGTTTCTTAGCTTCCCAAAGAGCTGGACGCAAGATGCTTTGGGACCCAACTCGCCCTTTGGAAAGAACCCTGCACGTTGTGCCTTCATCTCTAGGGCAGTGTAGCACACCCAGATCAGAAATTCGACTTCAGCTAGATCAGGCCTGCAAAGAAACTGCGTTTCACAGGCCTTTGTAAGAGATGTTCCCGGTAGGCTGTAAGAGCACTGTGCAGAGCGAGTTGTTTCTTAGCTTCCCAAAGAGCTGGAAGCAAGATGCTTTGGGGCCCAACTCGCCCTTTGGAAAGAAGCCTGCACGTTGTGCCTTTCAGCTCTAGGGCCGTGTAGCACACCCAGAGCAGAAGTTCTACTTCAGCCAGATCAGGCCTGCAAAGAAACTGCGTTTCACAGGCCTTTTTAAGCGATGTTCCCGGTAGGCTGTAAGAGCACTGTGCAGAGCGAGTTGTTTCTTAGCTTCCCAAAGAGCTGGAAGCAAGATGCTTTGGTGCCCAAGTCGCCCTTTGGAAAGAAACCTGCACGTTGTGCCTTTCAGCTCTAGGGCAATGTAGCACACCCAGATCAGAAGTTCTACTTCAGCCAGATCAGGCCTGCAAAGAAACTGCGTTTCACAGGCCTTTGTAAGAGATGTTCCCGGTAGGCTGTAAGAGCACTGTGCAGAGCGAGTTGTTTCTTAGCTTCCCAAAGAGCTGGAAGCAAGATGCTTTGTTGCCCAACTCGCCCTTTGGAAAGAAGCCTGCACGTTGTGCCTTTCAGCTCTAGGGCAATGTAGCACACCCAGAGCAGAAGTTCTACTTCAGCCAGATCAGGCCTGCAAAGAAACTGCGTTTCACAGGCCTTTGTAAGCGATGTTCCCGGTAGGCTGTAAGAGCACTGTGCAGAGCGAGTTGTTTCTTAGCTTCCCAAAGAGCTGGAAGCAAGATGCTTTGGGGCCCAACTCGCCCTTTGGAAAGAAGCCTGCACGTTATGCCTTTCAGCTCTAGGGCAATGTAGTACACCCAGAGCAGAATTTCTACTTCAGCCAGATTAGGCATGCAAGGAAACTGCTTTTAACAGGCCTTTGTAAGTGATGTTCTCTTAGTCTGTAAGAGCACTGTGCAGAGTGAGTTGTTTCTTAGCTTCCCAAAGAGCTGGTAGCAAGATGCTTTGGGACCCAACTCGCCCTTTGGAAAGAACCCTGCACGTTGTGCCTTCATCTCTAGGGCAGTGTAGCACACCCAGAGCAGAAGTTCTACTTCAGCCAGATCAGGCCTGCAAAGAAACTGCGTTTCACAGGCCTTTGTAAGAGATGTTCCCGGTAGGCTGTAAGAGCACTGTGCAGAGCGAGTTGTTTCTTAGCTTCCCAAAGAGCTGGAAGCAAGATGCTTTGGGGCCCAACTCGCCCTTTGGAAAGAAGCCTGCACGTTGTGCCTTTCAGCTCTAGGGCCGTGTAGCACACCCAGAGCAGAAGTTCTACTTCAGCCAGATCAGGCCTGCAAAGAAACTGCGTTTCACAGGCCTTTGTAAGAGATGTTCCCGGTAGGCTGTAAGAGCATTGTGCAGAGCGAGTTGTTTCGTAGCTTCCCAAAGAACTGGAAGCAAGATGCTTTGAGGCCCAACTCGCTCTTTGGAAAAAAGCCTGCACGTTGTGCCTTTCAGCTCTAGGCCAATGTAGCACACCCAGAGCAGAAGTTCTACTTCAGCCAGATCAGGCCTGCAAAGAAACTGCGTTTCACAGGCCTTTGTAAGAGATGTTCCCGGTAGGCTGTAAGAGCACTGTGCAGAGCGAGTTGTTTCTTAGCTTCCCAAAGAGCTGGAAGCAAGATGCTTTTTGGCCCAACTCGCCCTTTGGAAAGATGCCTGGACGTTGTGCATTTCAGCTCTATGGCCGTGTAGCACACCCAGAGCAGAAGTTCTACTTCAGCCAGATCAGGCCTGCAAAGAAACTGCGTTTCACAGGCCT
The DNA here is from genome assembly GCF_041296265.1 of Equus caballus. NCBI lineage: Eukaryota > Metazoa > Chordata > Mammalia > Perissodactyla > Equidae > Equus > Equus caballus. The sequence goes on along the minus strand of NC_091688.1, from coordinate 48,457,871 downwards.
TTGTAAGCGATGTTCCCGGTAGGCTGTAAGAGCACTGTGCAGAGCGAGTTGTTTCTTAGCTTCCCAAAAGCTGGAAGCAAGATGCTTTGGTGCCCAAGTCGCCCTTTGGAAAGAAGCCTGCACGTTGTGCCTTTCAGCTCTAGGGCAATGTAGCACACCCAGATCAGAAGTTCTACTTCAGCCAGATCAGGCCTGCAAAGAAACTGCGTTTCACAGGCCTTTGTAGGAGATGTTCCCGGTAGGCTGTAAGAGCAGTGTGCAGAGCGAGTTGTTTCTTAGATTCCCAAAGAGCTGGAAGCAAGATGCATTGGGGCCCAACTCGCCCTTTGGAAAGAAGCCTGCACGTTGTTCCTTTCCGCTCTAGGGCAATGTAGTACACGCAGAGCAGAAGTTCTACTTCAGCCAGATCAGGCCTGCAAACAAACTGCGTTTCACAGGCCTTTGTAAGAGATGTTCCCGGTAGGTTGTAAGAGCACTGTGCAGAGCGAGTTGTTTCTTGGCTTCCCAAAGAGCTGGAAGCAAGATGCTTTGTTGCCCAACTCGCCCTTTGGAAAGAAGCCTGCACGTTGTGCCTTTCAGCTCTAGGGCAATGTAGCACACCCAGAGCAGAAGTTCTACTTCAGCCACATCAGGCCTGCAAAGAAACTCCGTTTCACAGGCCTTTGTAAGCGATGTTCCCGGTAGGCTGTAAGAGCACTGTGCAGTGCGAGTTGTTTCTTAGCTTCCCAAAGAGCTGGAAGCAAGATGCTTTGGGGCCCAACTCGCCCTTTGGAAAGAAGCCTGCACGTTATGCCTTTCAGCTCTAGGGCAATGTAGTACACCCAGAGCAGAATTTCTACTTCAGCCAGATTAGGCATGCAAGGAAACTGCTTTTCACAGGCCTTTGTAAGTGATGTTCTGGTAGGCTGTAAGAGCACTGTGCAGAGCGAGTTGTTTCTTAGCTTCCCAAAGAGCTGGTAGCAAGATGCTTTGGGACCCAACTCGCCCTTTGGAAAGAACCCTGCACGTTGTGCCTTCATCTCTAGGGCAATGTAGCACACCCAGATCAGAAGTTCTACTTCAGCCAGATCAGGCCTGCAAAGAAACTGCGTTTCACAGGCCTTTGTAAGAGATGTTCCCGGTAGTCTGTAAGAGCAGTGTGCAGAGCGAGTTGTTTCTTAGATTCCCAAAGAGCTGGAAGCAAGATGCATTGGGGCCCAACTCGCCCTTTGGAAAGAAGCCTGCACGTTGTTCCTTTCCGCTCTAGGGCAATGTAGTACACGCAGAGCAGAAGTTCTACTTCAGCCAGATCAGGCCTGCAAACAAACTGCGTTTCACAGGCCTTTGTAAGAGATGTTCCCGGTAGGTTGTAAGAGCACTGTGCAGAGCGAGTTGTTTCTTGGCTTCCCAAAGAGCTGGAAGCAAGATGCTTTGTTGCCCAACTCGCCCTTTGGAAAGAAGCCTGCACGTTGTGCCTTTCAGCTCTAGGGCAATGTAGCACACCCAGAGCAGAAGTTCTACTTCAGCCACATCAGGCCTGCAAAGAAACTCCGTTTCACAGGCCTTTGTAAGCGATGTTCCCGGTAGGCTGTAAGAGCACTGTGCAGTGCGAGTTGTTTCTTAGCTTCCCAAAGAGCTGGAAGCAAGATGCTTTGGGGCCCAACTCGCCCTTTGGAAAGAAGCCTGCACGTTATGCCTTTCAGCTCTAGGGCAATGTAGTACACCCAGAGCAGAATTTCTACTTCAGCCAGATTAGGCATGCAAGGAAACTGCTTTTCACAGGCCTTTGTAAGTGATGTTCTGGTAGGCTGTAAGAGCACTGTGCAGAGCGAGTTGTTTCTTAGCTTCCCAAAGAGCTGGTAGCAAGATGCTTTGGGACCCAACTCGCCCTTTGGAAAGAACCCTGCACGTTGTGCCTTCATCTCTAGGGCAGTGTAGCACACCCAGAGCAGAAGTTCTACTTCAGCCAGATCAGGCCTGCAAAGAAACTGCGTTTCACAGGCCTTTGTAAGAGATGTTCCCGGTAGGCTGTAAGAGCACTGTGCAGAGCGAGTTGTTTCTTAGCTTCCCAAAGAGCTGGAAGCAAGATGCTTTGGGGCCCAACTCGCCCTTTGGAAAGAAGCCTGCACGTTGTGCCTTTCAGCTCTAGGGCCGTGTAGCACACCCAGAGCAGAAGTTCTACTTCAGCCAGATCAGGCCTGCAAAGAAACTGCGTTTCACAGGCCTTTGTAAGCGATGTTCCCGGTAGGCTGTAAGAGCACTGTGCAGAGCGAGTTGTTTCTTAGCTTCCCAAAGAGCTGGAAGCAAGATGCTTTGGTGCCCAAGTCGCCCTTTGGAAAGAAGCCTGCACGTTGTGCCTTTCAGCTCTAGGGCAATGTAGCACACCCAGATCAGAAGTTCTACTTCAGCCAGATCAGGCCTGCAAAGAAACTGCGTTTCACAGGCCTTTGTAAGAGATGTTCCAGGTAGGCTGTAAGAGCACTGTGCAGAGCGAGTTGTTTCTTAGCTTCCCAAAGAGCTGGAAGCAAGATGCTTTGTTGCCCAACTCGCCCTTTGGAAAGAAGCCTGCACGTTGTGCCTTTCAGCTCTAGGGCAATGTAGCACACCCAGAGCAGAAGTTCTACTTCAGCCAGATCAGGCCTGCAAAGAAACTCCGTTTCACAGGCCTTTGTAAGCGATGTTCCCGGTAGGCTGTAAGAGCACTGTGCAGAGCGAGTTGTTTCTTAGCTTCCCAAAGAGCTGGAAGCAAGATGCTTTGGGGCCCAACTCGCCCTTTGGAAAGAAGCCTGCACGTTATGCCTTTCAGCTCTAGGGCAATGTAGTACACCCAGAGCAGAATTTCTACTTCAGCCAGATTAGGCATGCAAGGAAACTGCTTTTAACAGGCCTTTGTAAGTGATGTTCTCTTAGGCTGTAAGAGCACTGTGCAGAGCGAGTTGTTTCTTAGCTTCCCAAAGAGCTGGTAGCAAGATGCTTTGGGACCCAACTCGCCCTTTGGAAAGAACCCTGCACGTTGTGCCTTCATCTCTAGGGCAGTGTAGCACACCCAGAGCAGAAGTTCTACTTCAGCCAGATCAGGCCTGCAAAGAAACTGCGTTTCACAGGCCTTTGTAAGAGATGTTCCCGGTAGGCTGTAAGAGCACTGTGCAGAGCGAGTTGTTTCTTAGCTTCCCAAAGAGCTGGAAGCAAGATGCTTTGGGGCCCAACTCGCCCTTTGGAAAGAAGCCTGCACGTTGTGCCTTTCAGCTCTAGGGCCGTGTAGCACACCCAGAGCAGAAGTTCTACTTCAGCCAGATCAGGCCTGCAAAGAAACTGCGTTTCACAGGCCTTTGTAAGAGATGTTCCCGGTAGGCTGTAAGAGCACTGTGCAGAGCGAGTTGTTTCGTAGCTTCCCAAAGAACTGGAAGCAAGATGCTTTGGGGCCCAACTCGCTCTTTGGAAAAAAGCCTGCACGTTGTGCCTTTCAGCTCTAGGCCAATGTAGCACACCCAGAGCAGAAGTTCTACTTCAGCCAGATCAGGCCTGCAAAGAAACTGCGTTTCACAGGCCTTTGTAAGAGATGTTCCCGGTAGGCTGTAAGAGCACTGTGCAGAGCGAGTTGTTTCTTAGCTTCCCAAAGAGCTGGAAGCAAGATGCTTTTTGGCCCAACTCGCCCTTTGGAAAGATGCCTGGACGTTGTGCATTTCAGCTCTATGGCCGTGTAGCACACCAAGAGCAGAAGTTCTACTTCAGCCAGATCAGGCCTGCAAAGAAACTGCGTTTCACAGGCCTTTGTAAGCGATGTTCCCGGTAGGCTGTAAGAGCACTGTGCAGAGCGAGTTGTTTCTTAGCTTCCCAAAAGCTGGAAGCAAGATGCTTTGGTGCCCAAGTCGCCCTTTGGAAAGAAGCCTGCACGTTGTGCCTTTCAGCTGTAGGGCAATGTAGCACACCCAGATCAGAAGTTCTACTTCAGCCAGATCAGGCCTGCAAAGAAACTGCGTTTCACAGGCCTTTGTAGGAGATGTTCCCGGTAGGCTGTAAGAGCAGTGTGCAGAGCGAGTTGTTTCTTAGATTCCCAAAGAGCTGGAAGCAAGATGCATTGGGGCCCAACTCGCCCTTTGGAAAGAAGCCTGCACGTTGTTCCTTTCCGCTCTAGGGCAATGTAGTACACGCAGAGCAGAAGTTCTACTTCAGCCAGATCAGGCCTGCAAACAAACTGCGTTTCACAGGCCTTTGTAAGAGATGTTCCCGGTAGGTTGTAAGAGCACTGTGCAGAGCGAGTTGTTTCTTGGCTTCCCAAAGAGCTGGAAGCAAGATGCTTTGTTGCCCAACTCGCCCTTTGGAAAGAAGCCTGCACGTTGTGCCTTTCAGCTCTAGGGCAATGTAGCACACCCAGAGCAGAAGTTCTACTTCAGCCACATCAGGCCTGCAAAGAAACTCCGTTTCACAGGCCTTTGTAAGCGATGTTCCCGGTAGGCTGTAAGAGCACTGTGCAGTGCGAGTTGTTTCTTAGCTTCCCAAAGAGCTGGAAGCAAGATGCTTTGGGGCCCAACTCGCCCTTTGGAAAGAAGCCTGCACGTTATGCCTTTCAGCTCTAGGGCAAAGTAGTACACCCAGAGCAGAATTCCTACTTCAGCCAGATTAGGCATGCAAGGAAACTGCTTTTCACAGGCCTTTGTAAGTGATGTTCTGGTAGGCTGTAAGAGCACTGTGCAGAGCGAGTTGTTTCTTAGCTTCCCAAAGAGCTGGTAGCAAGATGCTTTGGGACCCAACTCGCCCTTTGGAAAGAACCCTGCACGTTGTGCCTTCATCTCTAGGGCAATGTAGCACACCCAGATCAGAAGTTCTACTTCAGCCAGATCAGGCCTGCAAAGAAACTGCGTTTCACAGGCCTTTGTAAGAGATGTTCCCGGTAGTCTGTAAGAGCAGTGTGCAGAGCGAGTTGTTTCTTAGATTCCCAAAGAGCTGGAAGCAAGATGCATTGGGGCCCAACTTGCCCTTTGGAAAGAAGCCTGCACGTTGTTCCTTTCCGCTCTAGGGCAATGTAGTACACGCAGAGCAGAAGTTCTACTTCAGCCAGATCAGGCCTGCAAACAAACTGCGTTTCACAGGCCTTTGTAAGAGATGTTCCCGGTAGGTTGTAAGAGCACTGTGCAGAGCGAGTTGTTTCTTGGCTTCCCAAAGAGCTGGAAGCAAGATGCTTTGTTGCCCAACTCGCCCTTTGGAAAGAAGCCTGCACGTTGTGCCTTTCAGCTCTAGGGCAATGTAGCACACCCAGAGCAGAAGTTCTACTTCAGCCACATCAGGCCTGCAAAGAAACTCCGTTTCACAGGCCTTTGTAAGCGATGTTCCCGGTAGGCTGTAAGAGCACTGTGCAGTGCGAGTTGTTTCTTAGCTTCCCAAAGAGCTGGAAGCAAGATGCTTTGGGGCCCAACTCGCCCTTTGGAAAGAAGCCTGCACGTTATGCCTTTCAGCTCTAGGGCAATGTAGTACACCCAGAGCAGAATTTCTACTTCAGCCAGATTAGGCATGCAAGGAAACTGCTTTTCACAGGCCTTTGTAAGTGATGTTCTGGTAGGCTGTAAGAGCACTGTGCAGAGCGAGTTGTTTCTTAGCTTCCCAAAGAGCTGGTAGCAAGATGCTTTGGGACCCAACTCGCCCTTTGGAAAGAACCCTGCACGTTGTGCCTTCATCTCTAGGGCAGTGTAGCACACCCAGAGCAGAAGTTCTACTTCAGCCAGATCAGGCCTGCAAAGAAACTGCGTTTCACAGGCCTTTGTAAGAGATGTTCCCGGTAGGCTGTAAGAGCACTGTGCAGAGCGAGTTGTTTCTTAGCTTCTCAAAGAGCTGGAAGCAAGATGCTTTGGGGCCCAACTCGCCCTTTGGAAAGAAGCCTGCACGTTGTGCCTTTCAGCTCTAGGGCCGTGTAGCACACCCAGAGCAGAAGTTCTACTTCAGCCAGATCAGGCCTGCAAAGAAACTGCATTTCACAGGCATTTGTAAGAGATGTTCCCGGTAGGCTTTTAGAGCACTGTGGAGAGCGAGTTGTTTCGTAGCTTCCCAAAGAACTGGAAGCAAGATGCTTTGGGGCCCAACTCGCTCTTTGGAAAAAAGCCTGCACGTTGTGCCTTTCAGCTCTAGGCCAATGTAGCACACCCAGAGCAGAAGTTCTACTTCAGCCAGATCAGGCCTGCAAAGAAACTGCGTTTCACAGGCCTTTGTAAGAGATGTTCCCGGTAGGCTGTAAGAGCACTGTGCAGAGCGAGTTGTTTCTTAGCTTCCCAAAGAGCTGGAAGCAAGATGCTTTTTGGCCCAACTCGCCCTTTGGAAAGATGCCTGGACGTTGTGCATTTCAGCTCTAGGGCCGTGTAGCACACCCAGAGCAGAAGTTCAACTTCAGCCAGATCAGGCCTGCAAAGAAACTGCGTTTCACAGGCCTTTGTAAGCGATGTTCCCGGTAGGCTGTAAGAGCACTGTGCAGAGCGAGTTGTTTCTTAGCTTCCCAAAAGCTGGAAGCAAGATGCTTTGGTGCCCAAGTCGCCCTTTGGAAAGAAGCCTGCACGTTGTGCCTTTCAGCTCTAGGGCAATGTAGCACACCCAGATCAGAAGTTCTACTTCAGCCAGATCAGGCCTGCAAAGAAACTGCGTTTCACAGGCCTTTGTAAGAGATGTTCCCGGTAGGCTGTAAGAGCACTGTGCAGAGCGAGTTGTTTCTTAGCTTCCCAAAGAGCTGAAAGCAAGATGCTTTGGGGCCCAACTCGCCCTTTGGAAAGAAGCCTGCACGTTGTTCCTTTCCGCTTAGGGCAATGTAGTACACGCAGAGCAGAAGTTCTACTTCAGCCAGATCAGGCCTGCAAACAAACTGCGTTTCACAGGCCTTTGTAAGAGATGTTCCCGGTAGGTTGTAAGAGCACTGTGCAGAGCGAGTTGTTTCTTGGCTTCCCAAAGAGCTGGAAGCAAGATGCTTTGTTGCCCAACTCGCCCTTTGGAAAGAAGCCTGCACGTTGTGCCTTTCAGCTCTAGGGCAATGTAGCACACCCAGAGCAGAAATTCTACTTCAGCCAGATCAGGCCTGCAAAGAAACTCCGTTTCACAGGCCTTTGTAAGCGATGTTCCCGGTAGGCTGTAAGAGCACTGTGCAGTGCGAGTTGTTTCTTAGCTTCCCAAAGAGCTGGAAGCAAGATGCTTTGGGGCCCAACTCGCCCTTTGGAAAGAAGCCTGCACGTTACGCCTTTCAGCTCTAGGGCAATGTAGTACACCCAGAGCAGAATTTCTACTTCAGCCAGATTAGGCATGCAAGGAAACTGCTTTTCACAGGCCTTTGTAAGTGATGTTCTGGTAGGCTGTAAGAGCACTGTGCAGAGCGAGTTGTTTCTTAGCTTCCCAAAGAGCTGGTAGCAAGATGCTTTGGGACCCAACTCGCCCTTTGGAAAGAACCCTGCACGTTGTGCCTTCATCTCTAGGGCAGTGTAGCACACCCAGAGCAGAAGTTCTACTTCAGCCAGATCAGGCCTGCAAAGAAACTGCGTTTCACAGGCCTTTGTAAGAGATGTTCCCGGTAGGCTGTAAGAGCACTGTGCAGAGCGAGTTGTTTCTTGGCTTCCCAAAGAGCTGGAAGCAAGATGCTTTGGGGCCCAACTCGCCCTTTGGAAAGAAGCCTGCACGTTGTGCCTTTCAGCTCTAGGGCCGTGTAGCACACCCAGAGCAGAAGTTCTACTTCAGCCAGATCAGGCCTGCAAAGAAACTGCGTTTCACAAGCCTTTGTAAGAGATGTTCCCGGTAGGCTGTAAGAGCACTGTGCAGAGCGAGTTGTTTCGTAGCTTCCCAAAGAACTGGAAGCAAGATGCTTTGGGGCCCAACTCGCTCTTTGGAAAAAAGCCTGCACGTTGTGCCTTTCAGCTCTAGGCCAATGTAGCACACCCAGAGCAGAAGTTCTACTTCAGCCAGATCAGGCCTGCAAAGAAACTGCGTTTCACAGGCCTTTGTAAGAGATGTTCCCGGTAGGCTGTAAGAGCACTGTGCAGAGCGAGTTGTTTCTTAGCTTCCCAAAGAGCTGGAAGCAAGATGCTTTGGGGCCCAACTCGCTCTTTGGAAAAAAGCCTGCACGTTGTGCCTTTCAGCTCTAGGCCAATGTAGCACACCCAGAGCAGAAGTTCTACTTCAGCCAGATCAGGCCTGCAAAGAAACTGCGTTTCACATGCCTTTGTAAGAGATGTTCCCGGTAGGCTGTAAGAGCACTGTGCAGAGCGAGTTGTTTCTTAGCTTCCCAAAGAGCTGGAAGCAAGATGATTTTTGGCCCAACTCGCCCTTTGGAAAGATGCCTGGACGTTGTGCATTTCAGCTCTATGGCCGTGTAGCACACCCAGAGCAGAAGTTCTACTTCAGCCAGATCAGGCCTGCAAAGAAACTGCGTTTCACAGGCCTTTGTAAGCGATGTTCCCGGTAGGCTGTAAGAGCACTGTGCAGAGCGAGTTGTTTCTTAGCTTCCCAAAAGCTGGAAGCAAGATGCTTTGGTGCCCAAGTCGCCCTTTGGAAAGAAGCCTGCACGTTGTGCCTTTCAGCTCTAGGGCAATGTAGCACACCCAGATCAGAAGTTCTACTTCAGCCAGATCAGGCCTGCAAAGAAACTGCGTTTCACAGGCCTTTGTAGGAGATGTTCCCGGTAGGCTGTAAGAGCAGTGTGCAGAGCGAGTTGTTTCTTAGATTCCCAAAGAGCTGGAAGCAAGATGCATTGGGGCCCAACTCGCCCTTTGGAAAGAAGCCTGCACGTTGTTCCTTTCCGCTTAGGGCAATGTAGTACACGCAGAGCAGAAGTTCTACTTCAGCCAGATCAGGCCTGCAAACAAACTGCGTTTCACAGGCCTTTGTAAGAGATGTTCCCGGTAGGTTGTAAGAGCACTGTGCAGAGCGAGTTGTTTCTTGGCTTCCCAAAGAGCTGGAAGCAAGATGCTTTGTTGCCCAACTCGCCCTTTGGAAAGAAGCCTGCACGTTGTGCCTTTCAGCTCTAGGGCAATGTAGCACACCCAGAGCAGAAGTTCTACTTCAGCCACATCAGGCCTGCAAAGAAACTCCGTTTCACAGGCCTTTGTAAGCGATGTTCCCGGTAGGCTGTAAGAGCACTGTGCAGTGCGAGTTGTTTCTTAGCTTCCCAAAGAGCTGGAAGCAAGATGCTTTGGGGCCCAACTCGCCCTTTGGAAAGAAGCCTGCACGTTAGGCCTTTCAGCTCTAGGGCAATGTAGTACACCCAGAGCAGAATTTCTACTTCAGCCAGATTAGGCATGCAAGGAAACTGCTTTTCACAGGCCTTTGTAAGTGATGTTCTGGTAGGCTGTAAGAGCACTGTGCAGAGCGAGTTGTTTCTTAGCTTCCCAAAGAGCTGGTAGCAAGATGCTTTGGGACCCAACTCGCCCTTTGGAAAGAACCCTGCATGTTGTGCCTTCATCTCTAGGGCAATGTAGCACACCCAGATCAGAAGTTCTACTTCAGCCAGATCAGGCCTGCAAAGAAACTGCGTTTCACAGGCCTTTGTAAGAGATGTTCCCGGTAGTCTGTAAGAGCAGTGTGCAGAGCGAGTTGTTTCTTAGATTCCCAAAGAGCTGGAAGCAAGATGCATTGGGACCCAACTCGCCCTTTGGAAAGAAGCCTGCACGTTGTTCCTTTCCGCTCTAGGGCAATGTAGTACACGCAGAGCAGAAGTTCTACTTCAGCCAGATCAGGCCTGCAAACAAACTGCGTTTCACAGGCCTTTGTAAGAGATGTTCCCGGTAGGTTGTAAGAGCACTGTGCAGAGCGAGTTGTTTCTTGGCTTCCCAAAGAGCTGGAAGCAAGATGCTTTGTTGCCCAACTCGCCCTTTGGAAAGAAGCCTGCACGTTGTGCCTTTCAGCTCTAGGGCAATGTAGCACACCCAGAGCAGAAGTTCTACTTCAGCCACATCAGGCCTGCAAAGAAACTCCGTTTCACAGGCCTTTGTAAGCGATGTTCCCGGTAGGCTGTAAGAGCACTGTGCAGTGCGAGTTGTTTCTTAGCTTCCCAAAGAGCTGGAAGCAAGATGCTTTGGGGCCCAACTCGCCCTTTGGAAAGAAGCCTGCACGTTATGCCTTTCAGCTCTAGGGCAATGTAGTACACCCAGAGCAGAATTTCTACTTCAGCCAGATTAGGCATGCAAGGAAACTGCTTTTCACAGGCCTTTGTAAGTGATGTTCTGGTAGGCTGTAAGAGCACTGTGCAGAGCGATTTGTTTCTTAGCTTCCCAAAGAGCTGGTAGCAAGATGCTTTGGGACCCAACTCGCCCTTTGGAAAGAACCCTGCACGTTGTGCCTTCATCTCTAGGGCAGTGTAGCACACCCAGAGCAGAAGTTCTACTTCAGCCAGATCAGGCCTGCAAAGAAACTGCGTTTCACAGGCCTTTGTAAGAGATGTTCCCGGTAGGCTGTAAGAGCACTGTGCAGAGCGAGTTGTTTCTTAGCTTCCCAAAGAGCTGGAAGCAAGATGCTTTGGGGCCCAACTCGCCCTTTGGAAAGAAGCCTGCACGTTGTGCCTTTCAGCTCTAGGGCCGTGTAGCACACCCAGAGCAGAAGTTCTACTTCAGCCAGATCAGGCCTGCAAAGAAACTGCGTTTCACAGGCCATTGTAAGCGATGTTCCCGGTAGGCTGTAAGAGCACTGTGCAGAGCGAGTTGTTTCTTAGCTTCCCAAAGAGCTGGAAGCAAGATGCTTTGGTGCCCAAGTCGCCCTTTGGAAAGAAGCCTGCACGTTGTGCCTTTCAGCTCTAGGGCAATGTAGCACACCCAGATCAGAAGTTCTACTTCAGCCAGATCAGGCCTGCAAAGAAACTGCGTTTCACAGGCCTTTGTAAGAGATGTTCCAGGTAGGCTGTAAGAGCACTGTGCAGAGCGAGTTGTTTCTTAGCTTCCCAAAGAGCTGGAAGCAAGATGCTTTGTTGCCCAACTCGCCCTTTGGAAAGAAGCCTGCACGTTGTGCCTTTCAGCTCTAGGGCAATGTAGCACACCCAGAGCAGAAGTTCTACTTCAGCCAGATCAGGCCTGCAAAGAAACTCCGTTTCACAGGCCTTTGTAAGCGATGTTCCCGGTAGGCTGTAAGAGCACTGTGCAGAGCGAGTTGTTTCTTAGCTTCCCAAAGAGCTGGAAGCAAGATGCTTTGGGGCCCAACTCGCCCTTTGGAAAGAAGCCTGCACGTTATGCCTTTCAGCTCTAGGGCAATATAGTACACCCAGAGCAGAATTTCTACTTCAGCCAGATTAGGCATGCAAGGAAACTGCTTTTCACAGGCCTTTGTAAGTGATGTTCTCTTAGGCTGTAAGAGCACTGTGCAGAGCGAGTTGTTTCTTAGCTTCCCAAAGAGCTGGTAGCAAGATGCTTTGGGACCCAACTCGCCCTTTGGAAAGAACCCTGCACGTTGTGCCTTCATCTCTAGGGCAGTGTAGCACACCCAGAGCAGAAGTTCTACTTCAGCCAGATCAGGCCTGCAAAGAAACTGCGTTTCACAGGCCTTTGTAAGAGATGTTCCCGGTAGGCTGTAAGAGCACTGTGCAGAGCGAGTTGTTTCTTAGCTTCCCAAAGAGCTGGAAGCAAGATGCTTTGGGGCCCAACTCGCCCTTTGGAAAGAAGACTGCACGTTGTGCCTTTCAGCTCTAGGGCCGTGTAGCACACCCAGAGCAGAAGTTCTACTTCAGCCAGATCAGGCCTGCAAAGAAACTGCGTTTCACAGGCCTTTGTAAGAGATGTTCCCGGTAGGCTGTAAGTGCACTGTCCAGAGCGAGTTGTTTCTTAGCTTCCCAAAGAGCTGGAAGCAAGATGCTTTGGGGCCCAACTCGGCCTTTGGAAAGAAGCCTGCACGTTGTGCCTTTCAGCTCTAGGGCAAAGTAGCACATCCAGAGCAGAAATTCTACTTCAGCCAGATCAGGCCTGCAAAGAAACTGCGTTTCACAGGCCTTTGTAAGAGGTGTTCCCGGTAGGCTGTAAGAGCACTGTGCAGAGCGAGTTGTTTCTTAGCTTCCCAAAGAGCTGGAAGCAAGATGCTTTGGGGCCCAACTCGCCCTTTGGAAAGAAGCCTGCACGTTGTGCCTTTCAGCTCTAGGGCACTGTAGCACATGTAGAGCAGAAGTTCTACTTCAGCCAGATCAGGCCTGCAAAGAAACTGCGTTTCGCAGGCGTTTGTAAGAGATGCTCCCGGTAGGCTGTAAGAGCACTGCACACAGCGAGTTGTTTCTTAGCTAGCCCAAAGAGCTGGAAGCAAGATGCTTTGGGGCCCAACTCGCCCTTTGGAAAGAGGCCTGCACATTGTGCCTTTCAGCTCTAGGGCAATGTAGCACACCCAGAGCAGAATTTCTACTTCAGCCAGATCAGGCCTGCAAAGAAACTGCGTTTCACAGGCCATTGTAAGAGATGTTCCTGGTAGGCTGTAAGAGCACTGTGCAGAACGAGTTGTTTCTTAGCTTCCCAAAGAGCTGGAAGCAAGATGCTTTGGGGCCCAACTCGCCCTTTGGAAAGAAGCCTGCACGTTGTGCCTTTCCGCTCAAGGGCAATGTAGCACTCCCAGAGCAGAAGTTCTACTACAGCCTGATGAGGCCTGCAAAGAAACTGCGTTTCACAGGCCTTTTGTAAGAGATGTTCCAGGTAGGCTGTAAGAGCACTGTTCAGAGCGAGCTGTTTCTTAGCTTCCCAATGAGCTGGAAGCAAGATGCTTTGTTGCCCAACTCGCCCTTTGGAAAGAAGCCTGCACGTTGTGCCTTTCAGCTCTAGGGCAGTGTAGCACACCCAGAGCAGTAGTTCTACTTCTGCCAGATCAGGACTGCAAAGAAACTGCATTTCACAGGCATTTGTAAGACATGTTCCCGGTAGGCTGTAAGATCACTGTGCAGAGCGAGTTGTTTCTTAGCTTCCCAAAGAGCTGGAAGCAAGATGCTTTGGGGCCCAATTCGCCCTTTGGAATGGAGACTGCACGTTGTGCCTTTCAGCTCTAGGGCAATGTAGCACACCCAGAGCAGAAGTTCTACTTCAGCCAGATCAGGCCTGCAAAGAAACTGCGTTTCACAGGCCTTTGTAAGAGATGTTCCCGGTAGGCTGTTAGAGCACTGTGCAGAGCGAGTTGTTTCTTAGCTTCCCAAAGAGATGGAAGCAAGACGCTTTGGGGCCCAACTCGCCCTTTGGAAAGAAGCCTGCACATTGTGCCTTTAAGCTCTAGGGCAATGTAGCACTCCCAGAGCAGAAGTTCTACTTCAGCCAGATCAGGCCTGCAAAGCAACTGCGTTTCACAGGCCTTTGTAAGAGATGTTCCCGGTAGGCTGTAAGAGCACTGTGCAGAGCGAGTTGTTTCTTAGCTTCCCAAAGAGCTGGAAGCAAGATGCTTTGGGGCACAATTCGCCCTTTGGAAAGGAGACCGCACGTTGTGCCTTTCAGGTCTAGGTCAATGCAGCACACCCAGAGCAGAAGTTCTACTTCAGCCAGATCTGGCCTGCAAGGAAACTGCTTTTCACAGGCTTTTGTAAGAGATGTTCCCGGTAGGCTTTAAGAGACCTGTGCAGAGCGAGTTGTTTCTTAGCTTCCCAAAGAGCTGGAAGCAAGATGCTTTGTTGCCCAACTCTCCCTTTGGAAAGAATCCTGCACATTGTGCCTTTCAGCTCTAGGGCAATGTAGCACACCCAGAGCAGAAATTCTACTTCAGCCACATCAGGCCTGCAAAGAAACTGCGTTTCACAGGCCGTTGTAAGAGATGTTCCCTGTAGGCTGTAAGAGCACTGTGCAGAGCGAGTTGTTTCTTAGCTTCCCAAAGAGCTGGACGCAAGATGCTTTGTTGCCCAACTCGCCCTTTGGAAAGAATCCTGCCCGTTGTGCCTTTCAGCTCTAGGGCAATGTAGCACACGCAGAGCAGAAGTTCTACTTGAGCCAGATCAGGCCTGCAAAGAAACTGCGTTTCACAGGCCTTTGTAAGAGATGTTCCCGGTAGGCTGTAAGAGCACTGTGCAGAGCGAGTTGTTTCTTAGCTTCCCAAAGAGCTGTAAGCAAGATGCATTGGGGCCCAACTAGCCCTTTGGAAAGAAGCCTGCACTTTGTGCCTTTCCGCTCTAGGGCCATGTAGCACACGCAGAGCATAGGTTCTAATTCAGCCAGATCAGGCCTGCAAGGAAACTGCTTTTCACATGCCTTTGCAAGTGATGTTCCGGTAGGCTGTAAGAGCACTCTGCAGAGCGAGTTGTTTCTTTGCTTCCCAAAGGGCTGTAAGCAAGATGCATTGGGGCCCATCTGGCCCTTTGCAAAGAAGCCTGCACGTTGTGCCTTTCCGCTCTAGGGCAATGCAGCACACCCAGAGCAGAAGTTCTACTTCAGCCAGCTCAGGCCTGCAAAGAAACTGCGTTTCAGAGGCCTTCGTAAGAGATGCTCCCGTGAGGCTGTAAGAGCACTGCGCACAGCGAGTTGTTTCTTAGCTTCCCAAAGAGCTGGAAGCAAGATGCTTTGGGGCCCAACTCGCCCTTTGGAAAGAAGCCTGCACGTTGTGCCTTTCCGCTCTAGGGCAATGTAGCTCACCCAGAGCAGAAGTTCTATTTCAGCCAGATCAGGCCTGCAGAGAAACTGCGTTTCACAGGCCTTTGTAAGAGATGTTCCCGGTAGGCTGTAAGAGCACTGTGCAGAGCGAGTTGTTTTTTAGCTTCCCAAAGAGCTGGAAGCAAGATGCTTTGGGGCCCAACTCGCCCTTTGGAAAGAAGCCTGCACGTTGTGCCTTTCAGCTCTAGGGCAAGGTAGCACACCCAGAGCAGAAGTTCTACTTCAGCCAGATCAGGCCTGTAAAGAAACTGCGTTTCACAGGCCTTTGTAAGAGATGTTCCTGGTAGGCTGTAAGAGCACTGTGCAGAGCGAGTTGTTTCTTGGCTTCCCAAAGAGCTGGAAGCAAGATGCTTTGGGGCCCAACTCGCTCTTTTTAAAGAAGCCTGCACGTTGTGCCTTTCCACTCTAGTTCAATTAGCACACCCAGAGCAGAAGTTCTACTTCAGCCAGATCAGGCCTGCAAAGAAACTGCGTTTCACAGGCCTTTGTAAGAGATGTTCCCGGTAGGCTGTCAGAGCACTGTGCAGAGCGCATTGTTTCTTAGCTTCCCAAAGAGATGGAAGCAAGATGCTTTGGGGCCCAACTCGCCCTTTGGAAAGAATACTGCACGTTATGCCTTACAGCTGTAGGGCCATGTAGCACACCCAGAGCAGAAGTTCTACTTCAGCCAGATCAGGCATGCAAAGAAACTGCGTTTCACAGGCCTTTGTAAGAAATGTTCCGGTAGGCTGTGAGAGCACTGTGCAGAGCGAGTTGTTTCTTAGCTTCCCAAAGAGCTGGAAGCAACATGCTTTGGGGCACAATTCGCCCTTTGGAAACGAGACTGCACGTTGTGCCTTTCAGCTCTAGGGCAATGCAGCACACCCAGAGCAGAAGTTCTACTTCAGCCAGATCAGGCCTGCATGGAAACTGCTTTTCACAGGCCTTTGTAAGAGATGTTCCCGGTAGGGTGTAAGAGCACTGTGCAGAGCGAGTTGTTTCTTAGCTTCCCAAAGAGCTGGAAGCAAGATGCTTTGGGGCCCAACTCGCCCTTTGGAAAGAAGCCTGCACGTTGTGCCTTTCAGCTCTAGGGCAATGTAGCACACCCAGAGCAGAAGTTCTACTTCAGCCACATCAGGCCTGCAAAGAAACTGCGTTTCAAAGGCCTTTGTAAGAGATGTTCCCGGTAGGCTGTAAGAGCACTGTGCAGAGCGAGTTGTTTCTTAGCTTCCCAAAGAGCTGGAAGCAACATGCTTTGGGGCCCAACTCGCCCTTTGGAAAGAAGCCTGCACGTTGTTCCTTTCAGCGCTAGGGCAATGTAGCACACCCAGACCGGAAGTTCTACTTCAGCCAGATCAGACCTGCAAAGAAACTGCGTTTCACAGGCCTTTGTAAGAGATGTTCCCGGTAGGCTGTAAGAGCACTGTCCAGAGCGAGTTGTTTCTTAGCTTCCCAAAGAGCTGGAAGCAAGATGCTTTGTGGCCCAACTGGCCCTTTGGAAAGAATACTGCACGTTGTGCCTTTCAGCTCTAGGGCAATGTAGCACACCCAGAGCAGAAGTTCTACTTCTGCCAGATCAGGCCTGCAAAGAAACTGCGTTTCAGAGGCCTTTGTCAGAGATCTTCCCGGTAGGCTGTAAGAGCACTGTGCAGAGCGAGTTGTTTCTTAGCTTCCCAAAGAGCTGGAAGCAAGATGCTTTGGGGCCCAACTCGCCCTTTGGAAAGAATCCTGCACGTTGTGCCTTCCAGCACTAGGGCAAAGTAGCACACCCAGAGCAGAAGTTCTACTCCAGCCAGCTCAGGCCTGCAAAGAAACTGCGTTTCACAGGCGTTTGTGACAGATGCTCCCGGTAGGCTGTAATAGCCCTGCGCACAGCGAGTTGTTTCTTAGCTTCCCAAAGAGCTGGAAGCAAGATGCTTTGGGGCCCAACTCGCCCTTTGGAAAGAAGCCTGCACGTTGTGCCTTTGAGCTCTAGGGCAATGTAGCACACCCAGAGCAGAAGATCTACTTCAGCCAGATCAGGCCTGAAAAGTAACTGCGTTTCACAGGCCTTTGTAAGAGATGTTCCCGGTAGGCTGTAAGAGCACTGTGCAGACCGAGTTGTTTCTTAGCGTCCCAATGAGCTGGAAGCAGGATGCTTTGGGGATCAACTCGCCCTTTGTAAAGAACCCTGCACGTTGTGCCTTTCAGCTCTAGGGCAAAGTAGCACACCCAGAGCAGAAGTTCTACTTCAGCCAGCTCAGGCCTGCAAAGAAACTGCGTTTCACAGGCCTTTGTAAGAGATGTTCCCGGGAGGATGTAAGAGCACTGTGCAGAGCGAGTTGTTTCTTGGATTCCCAAAGAGCTGGAAGCAAGATGCTTTGGGGCCCAACTCGCCCTTTGGAAAGAAGCCTGCACGTTGTGCCTTTCCACTCTAGGGCAATTAGCACACCCAGAGCAGAAGTTCTACTTCAGCCAAATCAGGCCTGCAAAGAAACTGCGTTTCACAGGCCTTTGTAAGAGATGTTCCCGGTAGGCTGTAAGTGCACTGTCCAGAGCGAGTTGTTTCTTAGCTTCCCAAAGAGCTGGAAGCAAGATGCTTTGGGGCCCAACTCGGCCTTTGGAAAGAAGCCTGCACGTTGTGCCTTTCAGCTCTAGGGCAAAGTAGCACATCCAGAGCAGAAATTCTACTTCAGCCAGATCAGGCCTGCAAAGAAACTGCGTTTCACAGGCCTTTGTAAGAGGTGTTCCCGGTAGGCTGTAAGAGCACTGTGCAGAGCGAGTTGTTTCTTAGCTTCCCAAAGAGCTGGAAGCAAGATGCTTTGGGGCCCAACTCGCCCTTGGGAAAGAAGCCTGCACGTTGTGCCTTTCAGCTCTAGGGCACTGTAGCACATGTAGAGCAGAAGTTCTACTTCAGCCAGATCAGGCCTGCAAAGAAACTGCGTTTCGCAGGCGTTTGTAAGAGATGCTCCCGGTAGGCTGTAAGAGCACTGCACACAGCGAGTTGTTTCTTAGCTAGCCCAAAGAGCTGGAAGCAAGATGCTTTGGGGCCCAACTCGCCCTTTGGAAAGAAGCCTGCACGTTGTGCCTTTCCGCTCAAGGGCAATGTAGCACACCCAGAGCAGAAGTTCTACTACAGCCTGATGAGGCCTGCAAAGAAACTGCGTTTCACAGGCCTTTTGTAAGAGATGTTCCCGGTAGGCTGTAAGAGCACTGTTCAGAGCGAGCTGTTTCTTAGCTTCCCAATGAGCTGGAAGCAAGATGCTTTGTTGCCCAACTCGCCCTTTGGAAAGAAGCCTGCACGTTGTGCCTTTCAGCTCTAGGGCAGTGTAGCACACCCAGAGCAGTAGTTCTACTTCTGCCAGATCAGGACTGCAAAGAAACTGCATTTCACAGGCATTTGTAAGACATGTTCCCGGTAGGCTGTAAGATCACTGTGCAGAGCGAGTTGTTTCTTAGCTTCCCAAAGAGCTGGAAGCAAGATGCTTTGGGGCCCAATTCGCCCTTTGGAATGGAGACTGCACGTTGTGCCTTTCAGCTCTAGGGCAATGTAGCACACCCAGAGCAGAAGTTCTACTTCAGCCAGCTCAGGCCTGCAAAGAAACTGCGTTTCAGAGGCCTTCGTAAGAGATGCTCCCGTGAGGCTGTAAGAGCACTGCGCACAGCGAGTTGTTTCTTAGCTTCCCAAAGAGCTTGAAGCAAGATGCTTTGGGGCCCAACTCGCCCTTTCAAAGAAGCCTGCACGTTGTGCATTTCAGCTCTAGGGCAGTGTGGCACACCCAGTGCAGAAGTTCTACTTCAGCCAGATCAGGCCTGCAAGAAACTGCGTTTCACAGGCCTTTGTAAGAGATGTTCCTGGTAGGCTGTAAGAGCACTGTGCAGAGCGAGTTGTTTCTTAGCTTCCCAAAGAGCTGGAAGCAAGATGCTTTGGGGCCCAACTTGCCCTTTGGAAAGAATCCTGCACGTTGTGCCTTTCAGCACTGGGGCAATGTAGCACACCCAGAGCAGAAGTTCTACTTCAGCCAGCTCAGGCCTGCAAAGAAACTGCGTTTCACAGGCGTTTGTAAGAGATGCTCCCGGTAGGCTATAAGAGCACTGCGTGCAGCGAGTTGTTTCTTAGCTTCCCAAAGAGCTGGAAGCAAGAAGCTTTGGGGCCCAACTCGCCCTTTGGAAAGAAGCCTGCACGTTGTGCCTTTCAGCTCTAGGGCAATGTAGCACACCCACAGCAGAAGTTCTACTTCAGCCAGATCAGGCCTGCAAAGAAACTGCGTTTCACAGGCCTTTGTAAGAGATGTTCCCGGTAGGCTGTAAGAGCACTGTGCAGAGCGAGTTGTTTCTTAGCTTCCCAAAGAGCTGGATGCAGGATGCTTTGGGGCCCAACTCGCCCTTTGGAAGGAAGCCTGCACGTTGTGCCTTTCAGCTCTAGGGCAATGTGGCACACCCAGTGCAGAAGTTCTACTTCAGCCAGATCAGTCCTGCAAGAAACTGCGTTTCACAGGCCTTTGTAAGAGATGTTCCCGGTAGGCTGTAAGAGCACTGTGCAGAGCGAGTTGTTTCTTAGCTTCCCAAGAGCTGGAAGCAAGATGCTTTGGGGCCCAACTCGCCCTTTGGAAAGAAGCCTGCACGTTTTGCCTTTCAGCTCTAGGGCAATGTAGCACACCCAGAGCAGAAGTTCTACTTCAGCCAGATCAGGCCTGCAAAGAAACTGCGTTTCACAGGCCTTTGTAGGAGATGTTCCCGGTATTCTTTAAGAGCACTGTACAGAGCGAGTTGTTTCTTAGCTTCCCAAAGAGCTGGAAGCAAGCTGCTTTGGGGCCCAACTCGCCCTTTGGAAAGAAGCCTGCACGTTGTGCCTTTCCGCTCTAGGGCAATGTAGCACACCCAGAGCAGAAGTTCTACTTCAGCCAGATCAGGCCTGCAAAGTAACTGCGTTACACAGGCCTTTGTAAGTGATGCTCCTGGTATGCTGTAAGAGCACTGTGCAGAGCGAGTTGTTTCTTAGCTTCCCAAAGAGCTGGAAGCAAGATGCTTTGGGGCCCAATTCGCCCTTTGGAAAGAAGACTGCACCTTGTGCCTTTCAGCTCTAGGGCCATGTAGCACACCCATAGCAGAAGTTCTACTTCAGCCAGGTCAGGCCTGCAAAGAAACTGCGTTTCACAGGCCTTTGCAAGAGATGCTCCCGGTAGGCTGTAAGAGCACTGTGCAGAGCGAGTTGTTTCTTAGCTTCCCAAAGAGCTGGAAGCAAGATGCTTTGGGGCCCAACTCGCCCTTGGGAAAGAAGCCTGCACGTTGTGCCTTTCCGCTCTAGGGCAATGTAGCACACCCAGAGCAGAAGTTCTACTTCAGCCAGATCAGGCCTCCAAAGAAACTGCGTTTCACAGGCCTTTGTAAGAGATGTTCCCGGTAGGCTGTAAGAGCACTGTGCAGAGCGAGTTGTTTCTTAGCTTCCCAAAGAGCTGGAAGCAAGATGCTTTCGGGCCCAACTTGCCCTTTGGAAAGAATCCTGCACGTTGTTCCTTTCAGCACTGGGGCAATGTAGCACACCCAGAGCAGAAGTTCTACTCCAGCCAGCTCAGGCCTGCAAAGAAACTGCGTTTCACAGGCGTTTGTAAGAGATGCTCCCGGTAGGCTACAAGAGCACTGCGCACAGCGATTTGTTTCTTAGCTTCCCAAAGAGCTGTAAGCAAGATGCTTTGGGGCCCAACTCGCCCTTTCAAAGAAGCCTGCACGTTGTGCCTTTCAGCTCTAGGGCAATGTGGCACACCCAGTGCAAAAGTTCTACTTCAGCCAAATCAGGCCTGCAAGAAACTGCGTTTCACAGGCCTTTGTAAGAGATGTTCCCGGTAGGCTGTAAGAGCACTGTGCAGAGCGAGTTGTTTCTTAGCTTCCCAAAGAGCTGGAAGCAAGATGCTTTGGGGCCCAACTTGCCCTTTCAAAGAAGCCTGCACGTTGTGCCTTTTAGCTCTAGGGCAATGTGGCACACCCAGTGTAAAAGTTCTACTTCAGCCAAATCAGGCCTGCAAGAAACTGCGTTTCACAGGCCTTTGTAAGAGATGTTCCCGGTAGGCTGTAAGAGCACTGTGCAGAGCGAGTTGTTTGTTAGCTTCCCTAAGAGCTGGATGCAAGATGCTTTGGGGCCCAACTCGCCCTTTGGAAAGAAGCCTGCACGTTGTGCCTTTCAGCTCTAGGGCAATGCAGCACACCCATGTCAGAAGTTCTACTTCAGCCAGATCATTCCTGCAAAGAAACTGCGTTTCACAGGCCTTTGCAAGAGATGCTCCCGGTAGGCTGTAAGAGCACTGTGCAGAGCGAGTTGTTTCTTAGCTTCCCAAAGAGCTGGAAGCAAGATGCTTTGGGGCCCAACTCGCCCTTGGGAAAGAGGCCTGCACGTTGTGCCTTTCCGCTCTGGGGCAATGTAGCACACCCAGAGCAGAAGTTATACTTCAGCCAGATCAGGCCTCCAAAGAAACTGCGTTTCACAGGCCTTTGTAAGAGATGTTCCCGGTAGGCTGTAAGAGTACTGTGCAGAGCGAGATGTTTCTTAGCTTCCCAAAGAGCTGGAAGCAAGATGCTTTGGGGCCCAACTCGCCCTTTGGAAACAAGCCTGTACGTTGTGCCTTTCAGCGCTAGGACAATGTAGCACACCCAGATCGGAAGTTCACCTTTTTCCAGATCAGGCCTGCAAAGAAACTGTGTTTCACAGGCCTTTGTAAGAGATGTTCCCGGTAGGCTGTAAGAGCACTGTGCAGAGCGAGTTGTTTCTTAGCTTCCCAAAGAGCTGGAAGCAAGATGCTTTGGGGCCCAACTCGACCTTTGGAAGGAAGCCTGCACGTTGTTCCTTTCAGCTCTAGGGCAATGTAGCACACCCAGAGCAGAAGTTCTACTTCACCCAGATCAGGCCTGCAAAGAAACTGCGTTTCACAGGCCTTTGTAGGAGATGTTCCCGGTATTCTGTAAGAGCACTGTGCAGAGCGAGTTGTTTCGTAGCTTCCCAAAGAGCTGGAAGCAAGATGCTTTGGGGCCCAACTCACCCTTTGGAAAGAAGCCTGCACGTTGTGCCTTTCAGCTCTAGGGCAATGTAGCACACCCACAGCAGAAGTTCTACTTCAGCCAGATCAGGCCTGCAAAGAAACTGCGTTTCACAGGCCTTTGTAAGAGATGTTCCCGGTAGGCTGTAAGAGCACTGTGCAGAGCGAGTTGTTTCTTAGCTTCCCAAAGAGCTGGAAGCAAGATGCTTTGGGGCCCAACTCGCCCTTGGGAAAGAAGCCTGCACGTTGTGTCTTTCCGCTCAAGGGCAATGTAGCACACCCAGAGCAGAAGTTCTACTTCAGCCAGATCAGGCCTGCAAAGAAACTGCGTTTCACAGGCCTTTTGTAAGAGATGTTCCCGGTAGGCTGTAAGAGCACTGTTCAGAGGGAGCTGTTTCTTAGCTTCCCAATGAGCTGGAAGCAAGATGCTTTGTTGCCCAACTCGCCCTTTGGAAAGAAGCCTGCACGTTGTGCCTTTCAGCTCTAGGGCAGTGTAGCACACCCAGAGCAGTAGTTCTACTTCTGCCAGATCAGGACTGCAAAGAAACTGCATTTCACAGGCATTTGTAAGAGATGTTCCCTGTAGGCTGTAAGATCACTGTGCAGAGCGAGTTGTTTCTTAGCTTCCCAAAGAGCTGGAAGCAAGATGCTTTGGGGCCCAATTCGCCCTTTGCAAAGAAGACTGCATGTTGTGCCTTTCAGCTCTAGGGCCATGTAGCACACCCATAGAAGAAGTTCTACTTCAGCCAGGTCAGGCCTGCAAAGAAAATGCATTTCACAGGCCTTTGTAAGAGATGTTCCCGGTAGGCTGTAAGAGCACTGTGCAGAGCGAGTTGTTTCTGAGCTTCCCAAAGAGCTGGAAGCAAGATGCTTTGGGGCCCAATTCGCCCTTTGGAATGGAGACTGCACGTTGTGCCTTTCAGCTCTAGGGCAATGTAGCACACCCAGAGCAGAAGTTCTACTTCAGCCAGATCAGGCCTGCAAAGAAACTGCGTTTCACAGGCCTTTGTAAGAGATGCTCCCGGTAGGCTGTTAGAGCACTGTGCAGAGCGAGTTGTTTCTTAGCTTCCCAAAGAGCTGGAAGCAAGATGCTTTGGGGCCCTACTCGCCCTTTGGAAAGAAGCCTGCACGTTGAGCCTTTCCGCTCTAGGGCAATGTAGCTCACCCAGAGCAGAAGTTCTACTTCAGCCAGATCAGGCCTGCAAAGAAACTGCGTTTCACAGGCCTTTGTAAGAGATGTTCCCGGTAGGCTGTAAGAGCACTGTGCAGAGCGAGTTGTTTCTTAGCTTCCCAAAGAGCTGGAAGCAAGATGCTTTGGGGCCCAACTCGCCCTTTGGAAAGAAGCCTGCACGTTGTTCCTTTCAGCGCTAGGGCAATGTAGCACACCCTGACCGGAAGTTCTACTTCAGCCAGAACAGGCCTGCAAAGAAACTGTGTTTCACAGGCCTTTGTCAGAGATGTTCCCGGTAGGCTGTAAGAGCAGTGTGCAGAGCGAGTTGTTTCTTGGCTTCCCTAAGAGCTGGAAGCAAGATGCTTGGGGCCGAACTCGCTCTATTTAAAGAAGCCTGCACGTTGTGCCTTTCCACTCTAGTTCAATTAGCACACCCATAGCAGAAGTTCTACTTTAGCCAGATCAGGCCTGCAAAGAAACTGCGTTTCACAGGCCTTTGTAAGAGATGTTCCCGGTAGGCTGTAAGAGCACTGTGCAGAGCGAGTTGTTTCTTAGCTTCCCAAAGAGATGGAAGCAAGACGCTTTGGGGCCCAACTCGCCCTTTGGAAAGAAGCCTGCACATTCTGCCTTTAAGCTCTAGGGCAATGTAGCACACCCAGAGCAGAAGTTCTACTTCAGCCAGATCAGGCCTGCAAAGAAACTGCGTTTCACAGGACTTTGTAAGAGATGTTCCGGTAGGCTGTAAGAGCACTGTGCAGAGCGAGTTGTTTCTTACCTTCCCAAAGAGCTGGAAGCAAGATGCTTTGGGGCACAATTCGCCCTTTGGAATGGAGACTGCACGTTGTGCCTTTCAGCTCTAGGGCAATGCAGCACACCCAGAGCAAAAGTTCTACTTCAGCCATATCAGGCCTACAAGGAAACTGCTTTTCACAGGCCTTTGTAAGAGATGTTCCCGGTAGGGAGTAAGAGCACTGTGCAGAGCGAGTTGTTTCTTAGCTTCCCAAAGAGCTGGAAGCAAGATGCTTTGGGGCCCAACTCGCCCTTTGGAAAGAAGCCTGCACGTTGTGCCTTTCAGCTCTAGGGCACTGTAGCACATGTAGAGCAGAAGTTCTACTTCAGCCAGATCAGGCCTGCAAAGAAACTGCGTTTCGCAGGCGTTTGTAAGAGAAGCTCCCGGTAGGCTGTAAGAGCACTGCGCACAGCAGTTGTTTCTTAGCTTCCCAAAGAGCTGGATGCAAGATGCTTTGGGGCCCAACTAGCCCTTTGGAAAGAAGCCTGCACGTTGTGCCTTTCAGCTCTAGGGCAATGCAGCACACCCATAGCAGAAGTTCTACTTCAGCCAGCTCAGGCCTGCAAAGAAACTGCGTTTCACAGGCCTTTGTAAGAGATGTTCCCGGTAGGCTGTAAGAGCACTGTGCAGAGCGAGTTGTTTCTTAGCTTCCCAAAGAGCTGGAAGCAAGATGCTTTGGGGCCCAACTCGCCCTTTGGAAAGAAGCCTGCATGTTGTGCCTTTCAGCGCTAGGACAATGTAGCACACCCAGACCGGAAGTTCTACTTTAGCCAGATCAGGCCTGCAAAGAAACTGCGTTTCACAGGCCTTTGTAAGAGATGTTCCCGGTAGGCTGTAAGAGCACTGTGCAGAGCGAGTTGTTTCTTAGCTTCCCAAAGAGCTGGAAGCAAGATGCTTTGGGGCCCAACTCGCCCTTGGGAAAGAAGCCTGCACGTTGTGCCTTTCAGCTCTAGGGCAATGTAGCCCACCCAGAGCAGAAGTTCTACTTCTGCGAGAGCAGGACTGCAAAGAAACTGCATTTCACAGGCATTTGTAAGAGATGTTCCCGGTAAGCTATAAGAGCACTGTGCAGAGCGAGTTGTTTCTTAGCTTCCCAAAGAGCTGGAAGCAAGGTGCTTTGGGGCCCAATTCGCCCTTTGGAAAGAAGACTGCACGTTGTGCCTTTCAGCTCTAGGGCCAT
The DNA here is from genome assembly GCF_041296265.1 of Equus caballus. NCBI lineage: Eukaryota > Metazoa > Chordata > Mammalia > Perissodactyla > Equidae > Equus > Equus caballus. Next base: position 48,433,225 of record NC_091688.1, on the reverse strand, counting down.
GTAGCACACCCATAGCAGAAGTTCTACTTCAGCCAGATCTGGCCTGCAAAGAAACTGCGTTTCACAGGCCTTTGTAAGTGATGTTCCCGGTAGGCTGTAAGAGCACTGTGCAGAGCGAGTTGTTTCTTAGCTTCCCAAAGAGATGGAAGCAAGACGCTTTGGGGCCCAACTCGCCCTTTGGAAAGAAGCCTGCACATTGTGCCTTTAAACTCTAGGGCAATGTAGGACACCCAGAGCAGAAGTTCTACTTCAGCCAGATCAGGCCTGCAAAGAAACTGCGTTTCACAGGCCTTTGTAAGAGATGTTCCGGTAGGCTGTAAGAGCACTGTGCAGAGCGAGTTGTTTCTTAGCTTCCCAAAGAGCTGGAAGCAAGATGCCCTGGGGCACAATTCGCCCTTTGGAAAGGAGACCGCACGTTGTGCCTTTCAGCTCTAGGTCAATGCAGCACACCCAGAGCAGAAGTTCTACTTCAGCCAGATCAGGCCTGCAAGGAAACTGCTTTTCACAGGCCTTTGTAAGAGATGTTCCCGGTAGGGTGTAAGAGCACTGTGCAGAGCGAGTTGTTTCTTAGCTTCCCAAAGAGCTGGAAGCAAGATGCTTTGGGGCCCAACTCGCCCTTTGGAAAGAAGCGTGCACGTTGTGCCTTTCAGCTCTAGGGCAATGTAGCACACCCAGAGCAGAAGTTCTACTTCAGCCACATCAGGCCTGCAAAGAAACTGCGTTTCACAGGCCTTTGTAAGAGATGTTCACGGTAGGCTGTAAGAGCACTGTGCAGAGCGAGTTGCTTCTTAGCTTCCCAAAGAGCTGGAAGCAAGATGCTTTGGGGCCCAACTCGCCCTTTGGAAAGAAGCCTGCACGTTGTTCGTTTCACCGCTAGGGCAATGTAGCACACCCTGACCGGAAGTTCTACTTCAGCCACAACAGGCCTGCAAAGAAACTGCGTTTCACAGGCCTTTGTCAGAGATGTTCCCGGTAGGCTGTAAGAGCACTGTGCAGAGCGAGTTGTTTCTTAGCTTCCCAAAGAGCTGGAAGCAAGATGATTTGGGGCCCAACTCGCCCTTTGGAAAGAAGCCTGCTCGTTGTGCCTTTCAGCACTAGGGCAATGTAGCACACCCAGAGCAGAAGTTCTACTTCAGCCAGATCAGGGCTGCAAAGAAACTGCGTTTCACAGGCCTTTGTAAGTGATGTTCCGGTAGGCTGTAAGAGCACTGTGCACACCGAGTTGTTTCTTAGCTTCCCAAAGAGCTGGAAGCAAGATGCTTTGGGGCCCAATTCGCCCTTTGGAACGAAGCCTGCACGTTATGCCTTTCAGCTCTAGGGCCATGTAGCACACCCAGAGCAGAAGTTCTACTTCAGCCAGATCAGGCCTGCAAAGAAACTGCGTCTCACAGGCCATTGTAAGAGATGTTCCTGGTAGGCTGTAAGAGCACTGTGCAGAACGAGTTGTTTCTTAGCTTCCCAAAGAGCTGGATGCAAGATGCTTTGGGGCCCAACTCGCCCTTTGGAAAGAAGCCTGCACGTTGTGCCTTTCAGCTCTAGGGCAATGCAGCACACCCATAGCAGAAGTTCTACTTCAGCCAGCTCAGGCCTGCAAAGAAACTGCGTTTCACAGGCCTTTGTAAGAGATGTTCCCGGTAGGCTGTAAGAGCACAGTGCAGAGCGAGTTGTTTCTTAGGTTCCCAAAGAGCTGGAAGCAAGATGCTTTGGGGCCCAACTCGTCCTTTGGAAAGAAGCCTGCACGTTGTGCCTTTCAGCGCTAGGACAATGTAGCACACCCAGACCGGAAGTTCTACTTTAGCCAGATCAGGCCTGCAAAGAAACTGCGTTTCACAGGCCTTTGTAAGAGATGTTCCCGGTAGGCTGTAAGAGCACTGTGCAGAGCGAGTTATTTCTTAGCTTCCCAAAGAGGTGGAAGCAAGATGCTTTGTGGCCCAACTCACCCTTGGGAAAGAAGCCTGCACTTTGTGCCTTTCAGCTCTAGGGCAATGTAGCCCACCCAGAGCAGAAGTTCTACTTCTGCGAGAGCAGGACTGCAAAGAAACTGTGTTTCACAGGCCTTTGTAAGAGATGTTCCCGGTAGGCTGTAAGAGCACTGTGCAGAGCGCGTTGTTTCTTAGCTTCCCAAAGAGATGGAAGCAAGATGCTTTGGGGCCCAATTCGCCCTTTGGAAAGAATACTGCACGTTATGCCTTTCAGCTCTAGGGCCATGTAGCACACCCAGAGCAGAAGTTCTACTTCATCCAGATCAGGCATGCAAAGAAACTGCGTTTCACAGGCCTTTGTAAGAGATGTTCCCGGTAGGCTGTAAGAGCACTGTGCAGAGCGAGTTGTTTCTTAGCTTCCCAAAGAGGTGGAAGCAAGATGCTTTGGGGCCCAACTCGCCCTTTGGAAAGAAGCCTGCACGTTGTGCCTTTCCGCTCTAGGGCAATGTAGCACACCCAGAGCAGAAGTTCTACTTCATCCAGATCAGGCATGCAAAGAAACTGCGTTTCACAGGCCTTTGTAAGAGATGTTCCCGGTAGGCTGTAAGAGCACTGTGCAGAGCGAGTTGTTTCTTAGCTTCCCAAAGAGGTGGAAGCAAGATGCTTTGGGGCCCAACTCGCCCTTTGGAAAGAAGCCTGCACGTTGTGCCTTTCCGCTCTAGGGCAATGTAGCACACCCAGAGCAGAAGTTCTACTTCAGCCAGCTCAGGCCTGCAAAGAAACTGCGTTTCACAGGCCTTTGTAAGAGATGTTCCCGGTAGGCTGTAAGAGCACTGTGCAGAGCGAGTTGTTACTTAGCTTCCCAAAGAGCTGGAAGCAAGATGCTTTGGGGTCCAACTCGCCCTTTGGAAAGTAGCCTGCACGTTGTGCCTTTCAGCTCTAGGGCCATGTACCACACCCAGGGCAGAAGTTCTACTTCAGCCACATCAGGCCTGCAAAGAAACTGCGTTTCACAGGCCTTTGCAAGAGATGTTCCCGGTAGGCTGTAAGAGCACTGTGCAGAGCGAGTTGTTTCTTACCTTCCCAAGGAGCTGGAAGCAAGATGCTTTGCGGCCCAACTCGCCCAATGCAAAGAAGCCTGCACACTGTGCCTTTCAGCTCTAGGGCAACGCAGCACTCGCAGAGCAGAAGTTCTACTTCAGCCAGATCAGGCCTGCAAAGAAACTGCGTTTCACAGGCCTTTGTAAGAGATGTTCCCAGTAGGCTGTAAGAGCACTGTGCAGAGCGACTTGTTTCTTAGCTTCCCAAAGAGCTGGAAGCAAGATGCTTTGGGGCCCAACTCGCCTTTGGAAAGAAGCCTGCACGTTGTGCCTTTCAGCTCAGGGCCAATGTAGAACACTCAGAGCAGAAGTTCTACTTCAGCCATATCAGGCCTGCAAAGAAACTCGTTTCACAGGCCTTTGTAAGAGATGTTCCCGGTAGGCTGTAAGAGCACTGTGCAGAGCGAGTTGTTTCTTAGCTTCCCAAGGAGCAGGAAGCAAGATGCTTTGGGGCCCAACTCGCCCTTTGGAAAGAAGCCTGCACATTGTGCCTTTCAGCGCTAGGGCAATGTAGCACACCCAGAGCAGAAGTTCTACTTCAGCCAGATTAGGCCAGAAAAGAAACTGCGTTGCACAGGCCTTTGTAAGAGATGTTCCCGGTAGGCTGTAAGAGCACTGTGCAGAGCGAGTTGTTTCTTAGCTTCCCAAAGAGCTGGAAGCAAGATGATTTGGGGCCCAACTCGCCCTTTGGAAAGAAGCCTGCTCGTTGTGCCTTTCAGCACTAGGGCAATGTAGCACACCCAGAGCAGAAGTTCTACTTCAGCCAGATCAGGCCTGCAAAGAAACTGCGTTTCACAGGCCTTTGTAAGTGATGTTCCGGTAGGCTGCAAGAGCACTGTGCACACCGAGTTGTTTCTTAGCGTCCCAAAGAGCTGGAAGCAGGATGCTTTGGGGATCAACTCGCCCTTTGGAAAGAACCCTGCACGTTGTGCCTTTCAGCTCTAGGGCAGTGTAGCACACCCAGAGCAGAAGTTCTACTTCAGCCAGCTCAGGCCTGCAAAGAAACTGCGTTTCACAGGCCTGTGTAAGAGATGTTCCCGGTAGGCTGTAAGAGCACTGTGCAGAGCGAGTTGTTTCTTAGCTTCCCAAAGAGCTGGAAGCAAGATGCTTTGGGGCCCAATTCGCCCTTTGGAACGAAGCCTGCACGTTATGCCTTTCAGCTCTAGGGCCATGTAGCACACCCAGAGCAGAAGTTCTACTTCAGCCAGATCAGGCCTGCAAAGAAACTGCGTTTCACAGTTCTTTGAAAGAGATGTTCCCGGTAGGCTGTAAGAGCACTGTGCAGAGCGAGTTGTTTCTTAGCTTCCCAAAGAGCTGGAAGCAAGATGCTTTGGGGCCCAACTCGCCCTTAGGAAAGAAGCCTGCACATTGTGCCTTTCCGCTCTAGGGCAATGTCGCACACCCAGAGCAGAAGTTCTACTTCAGCCAGATCAGGCCTGAAAAGAAACTGCGTTTCACAGGCCTTTGTAAGAGATGTTCCCGGTAGGCTGTAAGAGCACTGTGCAGAGCGAGTTGTTTCTTAGCTTCCCAAAGAGCTGGAAGCAAGATGCTTTGGGGCCCAACTCGCCCTTTGGAAAGAAGCCTGCACGTTGTGCCTTTCAGCGCTAGGACAATGTAGCACACCCAGACCGGAAGTTCTACTATAGCCAGATCAGGCCTGCAAAGAAACTGCGTTTCACAGGCCTTTGTAAGAGATGTTCCCGGTAGGCTGTAAGAGCACTGTGCAGAGCGAGTTGTTTCTTAGCTTCCCAAAGAGCTGGAAGGAAGATGCTTTGGGGCCCAACTCGCCCTTGGGAAAGAAGCCTGCACGTTGTGCCTTTCAGCTCTAGGGCATTGTAGCCCACCCAGAGCAGAAGTTCTACTTCTGCGAGAGCAGGACTGCAAAGAAACTGCATTTCACAGGCATTTGTAAGAGATGTTCCCGGTAGGCTATAAGAGCACTGTGCAGAGCGAGTTGTTTCTTAGCTTCCCAAAGAGCTGGAAGCAAGATGCATTGGGGCCCAACTCGCCCTTTGGAAAGAAGCCTGCACGTTGTGCCTTTCAGCTCCATGGCACTGTAGCACATGTAGAGCAGAAGTTCTACTTCAGCCATATCAGGCCTGCAAAGAAACTGCGTTTCGCAGGCGTTTGTAAGAGATGCTCCCGGTAGGCTGTATGAGCACTGCGCACAGCGAGTTGTTTCTGAGCTTCCCAAAGAGCTGGAAGCAAGATGCTTTGGGGCCCAACTCGCCCTTTGGAAAGAAGCCTGCACGTTGTGCCTTTCAGCTCTGGGGCAATGTAGCACACCCAGAGCAGAAGTTCTACTTCAGCCAGATCTGGCCTGCAAAGAAACTGCGTTTCACAGGCCTTTGTAAGTGATGTTCCCGGTAGGCTGTAAGAGCACTGTGCAGAGCGAGTTGTTTCTTAGCTTCCCAAAGAGATGGAAGCAAGACGCTTTGGGGCCCAACTCGCCCTTTGGAAAGAAGCCTGCACATTGTGCCTTTAAGCTCTAGGGCAATGTAGCACACCCAGAGCAGAAGTTCTACTTCAGCCAGATCAGGCCTGCAAAGAAACTGCGTTTCACAGGCCTTTGTAAGAGATGTTCCCGGTAGGCTGTAAGAGCACTGTGCAGAGCGAGTTGTTTCTTAGCTTCCCAAAGAGCTGGAAGCAAGATGCTTTGGGGCGCAATTCGCCCTTTGGAAAGGAGACCGCATGTTGTGCCTTTCAGCTCTAGGTCAATGCAGCACACCCAGAGCAGAAGTTCTACTTCAGCCATATCAGGCCTGCAAGGAAACTGCTTTTCACAGGCCTTTGTAAGAGATGTTCCCGGTAGGGTGTAAGAGCACTGTGCAGAGCGAGTTGTTTCTTAGCTTCCCAAAGAGCTGGAAGCAAGATGCTTTGGGGCTCAACTCGCCCTTTGGAAAGAAGCGTGCACGTTGTGCCTTTCAGCTCTAGGGCAATGTAGCACACCCAGAGCAGAAGTTCTACTTCAGCCACATCAGGCCTGCAAAGAAACTGCGTTTCACAGGCCTTTGTAAGAGATGTTCCCGGTAGGCTGTAAGAGCACTGTGCAGAGCGAGTTGTTTCTTAGCTTCCCAAAGAGCTGGAAGCAAGATGCTTTGGGGCCCAACTCGCCCTTTGGAAAGAAGCCTGCACGTTGTTCCTTTCAGCGCTAGGGCAATGTAGCACACCCAGACCGGAAGTTCTACTTCAGCCAGAACAGGCCTGCAAAGAAACTGCGTTTCACAGGCCTTTGTCAGAGATGTTCCCGGTAGGCTGTAAGAGCACTGTGCAGAGCGAGTTGTTTCTTAGCTTCCCAAAGAGCTGGAAGCAAGATTCTTTGGGGCCCAACTCGCCCTTTGGAAAGAATCCTGCACGTTGTGCCTTCCAGCACTAGGGCAAAGTAGCACACCCAGAGCAGAAGTTCTACTCCAGCCAGCTCAGGCCTGCAAAGAAACTGCGTTTCACAGGCGTTTGTAAGAGATGTTCCCGGTAGGCTGTAAGAGCACTGTGCAGAGCGAGTTGTTTCTTAGCTTCCCAAAGAGCTGGAAGCAAGATGCTTTGGGGCCCAACTCGCCCTTTGGAAAGAAGCCTGCACATTGTGCCTTTCAGCGCTAGGGCAATGTAGCACACCCAGAGCAGAAGTTCTACTTCAGCCAGATTAGGCCAGAAAAGAAACTGCGTTGCACAGGCCTTTGTAAGAGATGTTCCCGGTAGGCTGTAAGAGCACTGTGCAGAGCGAGTTGTTTCTTAGCTTCCCAAAGAGCTGGAAGCAAGATGCTTTGGGGCCCAACTCGCCCTTTGGAAAGAAGCCTGCTCGTTGTGCCTTTCAGCACTAGGGCAATGTAGCACACCCAGAGCAGAAGTTCTACTTCAGCCAGATCAGGCCTGCAAAGAAACTGCGTTTCACAGGCCTTTGTAAGTGATGTTCCGGTAGGCTGTAAGAGCACTGTGCACACCGAGTTGTTTCTTAGCGTCCCAAAGAGCTGGAAGCAGGATGCTTTGGGGATCAACTCGCCCTTTGAAAGAACACTGCACGTTGTGCCTTTCAGCTCTAGGGCAGTGTAGCACACCCAGAGCAGAAGTTCTACTTCAGCCAGCTCAGGCCTGCAAAGAAACTGCGTTTCACAGGGCTTTGAAAGAGATGTTCCCGGTAGGCTGTAAGAGCACTGTGCAGAGCGAGTTGTTTCTTAGCTTCCCAAAGAGCTGGAAGCAAGATGCTTTGGGGCCCAACTCGCCCTTAGGAAAGAAGCCTGCACGTTGTGCCTTTCCGCTCTAGGGCAATGTCGCACACCCAGAGCAGAAGTTCTACTTCAGCCAGATCAGGCCTGAAAAGAAACTGCGTTTCACAGGCCTTTGTAAGAGATGTTCCCGGTAGGCTGTAAGAGCACTGTGCAGAGCGAGTTGTTTCTTAGCTTCCCAAAGAGCTGGAAGCAAGATGCTTTGGGGCCCAACTCGCCCTTTGGAAAGAAGCCTGCACGTTGTGCCTTTCAGCTCTAGGGCAAGGTAGCACACCCAGAGCAGAAGTTCTACTTCAGCCAGATCAGGCCTGTAAAGAAACTGCGTTTCACAGGCCTTTGTAAGAGATGTTCCCGGTTGGCTGTAAGAGCACTGTGCAGAGCGAGTTGTTTCTTAGCTTCCCAAAGAGCTGGAAGCAAGATGCTTTGGGGCCCAACACGCCCTTTGGAAAGAAGCCTGCACGTTGTGCCTTTCAGCGCTAGGACAATGTAGCACACCCAGACCGGAAGTTCTACTATAGCCAGATCAGGCCTGCAAAGAAACTGCGTTTCACAGGCCTTTGTAAGAGATGTTCCCGGTAGGCTGTAAGAGCACTGTGCAGAGCGAGTTGTTTCTTAGCTTCCCAAAGAGCTGGAAGGAAGATGCTTTGGGGCCCAACTCGCCCTTGGGAAAGAAGCCTGCACGTTGTGCCTTTCAGCTCTAGGGCAATGTAGCCCACCCAGAGCAGAAGTTCTACTTCTGCGAGAGCAGGACTGCAAAGAAACTGCATTTCACAGGCATTTGTAAGAGATGTTCCCGGTAGGCTATAAGAGCACTGTGCAGAGCGAGTTGTTTCTTAGCTTCCCAAAGAGCTGGAAGCAAGATGCTTTGGGGCCTAATTCGCCCTTTGGAAAGAAGACTGCACGTTGTGCCTTTCAGCTCTAGGGCCATGTAGCACACCCATAGCAGAAGTTCTACTTCAGCCAGATCAGGCCTGCAAAGAAACTGCGTTTCACAGGCCTTTGTAAGAGATGTTCCCGGTAGGCTGTAAGAGCACTGTGCAGAGCGAGTTGTTTCTTAGCTTCCCAAAGAGATGGAAGCAAGACGCTTTGGGGCCCAACTCGCCCTTTGGAAAGAAGGCTGCACATTGTGCCTTTAAGCTCTAGGGCAATGTAGCACACCCAGAGCAGAAGTTCTACTTCAGCCAGACCAAGCCTGCAAAGAAACTTCGTTTCACAGGCCATTGTAAGAGATGTTCCCGGTAGGCTGTAAGAGCACTGTGCAGAGCGAGTTGTTTCTTAGCTTCCCAAAGAGGTGGAAGCAAGATGCTTTGGGGCCCAACTCACCCTTTGGAAAGAAGCCTGCACGTTGTGCCTTTCCGCTCTAGGGCAATGTAGCACACCCAGAGCAGAAGTTCTACTTCAGCCAGCTCAGGCCTGCACAGAAACTGCGTTTCACAGGCCTTAGTAAGAGATGTTCCCGGTAGGCTGTAAGAGCACTGTGCAGAGCGAGTTGTTTCTTAGCTTCCCAAACAGCTGGAAGCAAGATGCTTTGGGGCCCAACTCGCCCTTTGGAAAGAAGCCTGCACATTGTGCCTTTCAGCTCTAGGGCAACGTAGCACACGCAGATCAGAAGTTCTACTTCAGCCAGATCAAGCCTGCAAGCAAACTGCTTTCCACAGGCCTTTGTAAGTTATGTTCCGGTAGGCTGTGAGAGCACTGTGCAGAGCGAGTTGTTTCTTAGCTTCCCAAAGAGCTGGAAGCAAGAGGCATTGGGGCCCAACTCGCCCTTTGGAAAGAAGCCTGCACGTTGTGCCTTTCAGCTCCATGGCACTGTAGCACTTTTAGAGCAGAAGTTCTACTTCAGCCAGATCAGGCCTGCAAAGAAACTGTGTTTCGCAGGCGTTTGTAAGAGATGCTCCCGGTAGGCTGCATGAGCAGTGCGCACAGCGAGTTGTTTCTTATCTTCCCAAAGAGCTGGAAGCAAGATGCTTTGGGGCCCAACTCGCCCTTTGGAAAGAAGCCTGCACGTTGTGCCTTTCAGCTCTGGGGCAATGTAGCACACCCAGAGCAGAAGTTCTACTTCAGCCAGATCAGGCCTGCAAAGAAACTGCGTTTCACAGGCCATTGTAAGAGATGTTCCTGGTAGGCTGTAAGAGCACTGTGCAGAACGAGTTGTTTCTTAGCTTACCAAAGAGCTGGATGCAAGATGCCTTGGGGCCCAACTCGCCCTTTGGAAAGAAGCCTGCACGTTGTGCCTTTCAGCTCTAGGGCAATGCAGCACACCCATAGCAGAAGTTCTACTTCAGCCAACTCAGGCCTGCCAAGAAACTGCGTTTCACAGGCCTTTGTAAGAGATGTTCCCGGTAGGCTGTAAGAGCACTGTGCAGAGCGAGTTGTTTCTTAGCTTCCCAAAGAGCTGGAAGCAAGATGCTTTGGGGCCCAACTCGCCCTTTGGAAAGAAGCCTGCACGTTGTGCCTTTCAGCGCTAGGACAATGTAGCACACCCAGACCGGAAGTTCTACTTTAGCCAGATCAGGCCTGCAAAGAAACTGCGTTTCACAGGCATTTGTAAGAGATGTTTCCGGTAGGCTGTAAGAGCACTGTGCAGAGCGAGTTATTTCTTAGCTTCCCAAAGAGGTGGAAGCAAGATGCTTTGTGGCCGAACTCACCCTTGGGAAAGAAGCCTGCACGTTGTGCCTTTCAGCTCTAGGGCAATGTAGCCCACCCAGAGCAGAAGTTCTACTTCTGCGAGAGCAGGACTGCAAAGAAACTGCATTTCACAGGCATTTGTAAGAGATGTTCCCGGTAGGCTATAAGAGCACTGTGCAGAGCGAGTTGTTTCTTAGCTTCCCAAAGAGCTGGAAGCAAGATGCTTTGGGGCCTAATTCGCCCTTTGGAAAGAAGACTGCACGTTGTGCCTTTCAGCTCTAGGGCCATGTAGCACACCCATAGCAGAAGTTCTACTTCAGCCAGATCAGGCCGGCAAAGAAACTGCGTTTCACAGGCCTTTGTAAGAGATGTTCCCGGTAGGCTGTAAGAGCACTGTGCAGAGCGAGTTGTTTCTTAGCTTCCCAAAGAGATGGAAGCAAGACGCTTTGGGGCCCATCTCGCCCTTTGGAGAGAAGGCTGCACATTGTGCCTTTAAGCTCTAGGGCAATGTAGCACACCCAGAGCAGAAGTTCTACTTCAGCCAGACCAAGCCTGCAAAGAAACTTCGTTTCACAGGCCATTGTAAGAGATGTTCCTGATAGGCTGTAAGAGCACTGTGCAGAACGAGTTGTTTCTTAACTTCCCAAAGAGCTGGATGCAAGATGCTTTGGGGCCCAACTCGCCCTTTGGAAAGAAGCATGCACGTTGTGCCTTTCAGCTCTAGGGCAATGCAGCACACCCATAGCAGAAGTTCTACTTCAGCCAGCTCAGGCCTGCAAAGAAACTGCGTTTCACAGGCGTTTGTAAGAGATGTTCCCGGTAGGCTGTAAGAGCACTGTGCAGAGCGAGTTGTTTCTTAGCTTCCCAAAGAGCTGGAAGCAAGATGCTTTGGGGCCCAACTCGCCCTTTGGAAAGAAGCATGCACGTTGTGCCTTTCAGCTCTAGGGCAATGTAGCACACGCAGAGCAGAAGTTCTGCTTCAGCCAGATCAGGCCTGCAAAGAATCTGCATTTCACAGGCCTTTGTAAGAGATGTTCCCGGTAGGCTGTAAGAGCACTGTGCAGAGCGAGTTGTTTCTTAGCTTCCCAAAGAGCTGGAAGCAACATGCTTTGGGGCCCAACTCGCCCTTTGGAAAGAAGCCTGCACGTTGTGCCTTTCAGCTCTAGGGCAATGTAGCACACCCAGAGCAGAAGTTCTACTTCAGCCAGATCAGGCCAGAAAAGAAACTGCGTTGCACAGGCCTTTGTAAGAGATGTTCCCGGTAGGCTGTAAGAGCACTTAGCAGAGCGAGTTGTTTCTTAGCTTCCCAAAGAGCTGGAAGCAAGATGCTTTGGGGCCCAACTCGCCCTTTGGAAAGAAGCCTGCACGTTGTGCCTTTCAGCTCTAGGGCAATGTAGCACACCCAAAGCAGAAGTTCTACTTCAGCCAGATCAGGCCTGCAAAGAAACTGCATTTCACAGGCCTTTGTAAGTGATGTTCCGGTAGGCTGTAAGAGCACTGTGCACACCGAGTTGTTTCTTAGCGTCCCAAAGAGCTGGAAGCAGGATGCTTTGGGGACCAACTCGCCCTTTGGAAAGAACCCTGCACGTTGTGCCTTTCAGCTCTAGGGCAGTGTAGCACACCCAGAGCAGAAGTTCTACTACAGCCTGATCAGGCCTGCAAAGAAACTGCGTTTCACAGGCCTTTTGTAAGAGATGTTCCCGGTAGGCTGTAAGAGCACTGTTCAGAGCGAGCTGTTTCTTAGCTTCCCAATGAGCTGGAAGCAAGATGCTTTGTTGCCCAACTCGCCCTTTGGAAAGAAGCCTGCACGTTGTGCCTTTCAGCTCTAGGGCAGTGTAGCACACCCAGAGCAGTAGTTCTACTTCTGCCAGATCAGGACTGCAAAGAAACTGCATTTCACAGGCATTTGTAAGACATGTTCCCGGTAGGCTGTAAGATCACTGTGCAGAGCGAGTTGTTTCTTAGCTTCCCAAAGAGCTGGAAGCAAGATGCTTTGGGGCCCAATTCGCCCTTTGGAATGGAGACTGCACGTTGTGCCTTTCAGCTCTAGGGCAATGTAGCACACCCAGAGCAGAAGTTCTACTTCAGCCAGATCAGGCCTGCAAAGAAACTGCGTTTCACAGGCCTTTGTAAGAGATGTTCCCGGTAGGCTGTTAGAGCACTGTGCAGAGCGAGTTGTTTCTTAGCTTCCCAAAGAGATGGAAGCAAGACGCTTTGGGGCCCAACTCGCCCTTTGGAAAGAAGCCTGCACATTGTGCCTTTAAGCTCTAGGGCAATGTAGCACTCCCAGAGCAGAAGTTCTACTTCAGCCAGATCAGGCCTGCAAAGAAACTGCGTTTCACAGGCCTTTGTAAGAGATGTTCCCGGTAGGCTGTAAGAGCACTGTGCAGAGCGAGTTGTTTCTTAGCTTCCCAAAGAGCTGGAAGCAAGATGCTTTGGGGCACAATTCGCCCTTTGGAAAGGAGACCGCACGTTGTGCCTTTCAGGTCTAGGTCAATGCAGCACACCCAGAGCAGAAGTTCTACTTCAGCCAGATCTGGCCTGCAAGGAAACTGCTTTTCACAGGCTTTTGTAAGAGATGTTCCCGGTAGGCTTTAAGAGACCTGTGCAGAGCGAGTTGTTTCTTAGCTTCCCAAAGAGCTGGAAGCAAGATGCTTTGTTGCCCAACTCTCCCTTTGGAAAGAATCCTGCACGTTGTGCCTTTCAGCTCTAGGGCAATGTAGCACACCCAGAGCAGAAATTCTACTTCAGCCACATCAGGCCTGCAAAGAAACTGCGTTTCACAGGCCGTTGTAAGAGATGTTCCCTGTAGGCTGTAAGAGCACTGTGCAGAGCGAGTTGTTTCTTAGCTTCCCAAAGAGCTGGACGCAAGATGCTTTGTTGCCCAACTCGCCCTTTGGAAAGAATCCTGCCCGTTGTGCCTTTCAGCTCTAGGGCAATGTAGCACACGCAGAGCAGAAGTTCTACTTGAGCCAGATCAGGCCTGCAAAGAAACTGCGTTTCACAGGCCTTTGTAAGAGATGTTCCCGGTAGGCTGTAAGAGCACTGTGCAGAGCGAGTTGTTTCTTAGCTTCCCAAAGAGCTGTAAGCAAGATTCTTTGGGGCCCAACTAGCCCTTTGGAAAGAAGCCTGCACTTTGTGCCTTTCCGCTCTAGGGCCATGTAGCACACGCAGAGCATAGGTTCTAATTCAGCCAGATCAGGCCTGCAAGGAAACTGCTTTTCACATGCCTTTGCAAGTGATGTTCCGGTAGGCTGTAAGAGCACTCTGCAGAGCGAGTTGTTTCTTTGCTTCCCAAAGGGCTGTAAGCAAGATGCATTGGGGCCCATCTGGCCCTTTGGAAAGAAGCCTGCACGTTGTGCCTTTCCGCTCTAGGGCAGTGCAGCACACCCAGAGCAGAAGTTCTACTTCAGCCAGCTCAGGCCTGCAAAGAAACTGCGTTTCAGAGGCCTTCGTAAGAGATGCTCCCGTGAGGCTGTAAGAGCACTGCGCACAGCGAGTTGTTTCTTAGCTTCCCAAAGAGCTTGAAGCAAGATGCTTTGGGGCCCAACTCGCCCTTTCAAAGAAGCCTGCACGTTGTGCATTTCAGCTCTAGGGCAGTGTGGCACACCCAGTGCAGAAGTTCTACTTCAGCCAGATCAGGCCTGCAAGAAACTGCGTTTCACAGGCCTTTGTAAGAGATGTTCCTGGTAGGCTGTAAGAGCACTGTGCAGAGCGAGTTGTTTCTTAGCTTCCCAAAGAGCTGGAAGCAAGATGCTTTGGGGCCCAACTTGCCCTTTGGAAAGAATCCTGCACGTTGTGCCTTTCAGCACTGGGGCAATGTAGCACACCCAGAGCAGAAGTTCTACTTCAGCCAGCTCAGGCCTGCAAAGAAACTGCGTTTCACAGGCGTTTGTAAGAGATGCTCCCGGTAGGCTATAAGAGCACTGCGTGCAGCGAGTTGTTTCTTAGCTTCCCAAAGAGCTGGAAGCAAGAAGCTTTGGGGCCCAACTCGCCCTTTGGAAAGAAGCCTGCACGTTGTGCCTTTCAGCTCTAGGGCAATGTAGCACACCCACAGCAGAAGTTCTACTTCAGCCAGATCAGGCCTGCAAAGAAACTGCGTTTCACAGGCCTTTGTAAGAGATGTTCCCGGTAGGCTGTAAGAGCACTGTGCAGAGCGAGTTGTTTCTTAGCTTCCCAAAGAGCTGGATGCAGGATGCTTTGGGGCCCAACTCGCCCTTTGGAAGGAAGCCTGCACGTTGTGCCTTTCAGCTCTAGGGCAATGTGGCACACCCAGTGCAGAAGTTCTACTTCAGCCAGATCAGTCCTGCAAGAAACTGCGTTTCACAGGCCTTTGTAAGAGATGTTCCCGGTAGGCTGTAAGAGCACTGTGCAGAGCGAGTTGTTTCTTAGCTTCCCAAGAGCTGGAAGCAAGATGCTTTGGGGCCCAACTCGCCCTTTGGAAAGAAGCCTGCACGTTTTGCCTTTCAGCTCTAGGGCAATGTAGCACACCCAGAGCAGAAGTTCTACTTCAGCCAGATCAGGCCTGCAAAGAAACTGCGTTTCACAGGCCTTTTTAGGAGATGTTCCCGGTATTCTTTAAGAGCACTGTACAGAGCGAGTTGTTTCTTAGCTTCCCAAAGAGCTGGAAGCAAGCTGCTTTGGGGCCCAACTCGCCCTTTGGAAAGAAGCCTGCACGTTCTGCCTTTCCGCTCTAGGGCAATGTAGCACACCCAGAGCAGAAGTTCTACTTCAGCCAGATCAGGCCTGCAAAGTAACTGCGTTTCACAGGCCTTTGTAAGTGATGCTCCTGGTATGCTGTAAGAGCACTGTGCAGAGCGAGTTGTTTCTTAGCTTCCCAAAGAGCTGGAAGCAAGATGCTTTGGGGCCCAATTCGCCCTTTGGAAAGAAGACTGCACCTTGTGCCTTTCAGCTCTAGGGCCATGTAGCACACCCATAGCAGAAGTTCTACTTCAGCAAGGTCAGGCATGCAAAGAAACTGCGTTTCACAGGCCTTTGCAAGAGATGCTCCCGGTAGGCTGTAAGAGCACTGTGCAGAGCGAGTTGTTTCTTAGCTTCCCAAAGAGCTGGAAGCAAGATGCTTTGGGGCCCAACTCGCCCTTGGGAAAGAAGCCTGCACGTTGTGCCTTTCCGCTCTAGGGCAATGTAGCACACCCAGAGCAGAAGTTCTACTTCAGCCAGATCAGGCCTCCAAAGAAACTGCGTTTCACAGGCCTTTGTAAGAGATGTTCCCGGTAGGCTGTAAGAGCACTGTGCAGAGCGAGTTGTTTCTTAGCTTCCCAAAGAGCTGGAAGCAAGATGCTTTGGGGCCCAACTTGCCCTTTGGAAAGAATCCTGCACGTTGTTCCTTTCAGCACTGGGGCAATGTAGCACACCCAGAGCAGAAGTTCTACTCCAGCCAGCTCAGGCCTGCAAAGAAACTGCGTTTCACAGGCGTTTGTAAGAGATGCTCCCGGTAGGCTACAAGAGCACTGCGCACAGCGATTTGTTTCTTAGCTTCCCAAAGAGCTGTAAGCAAGATGCTTTGGGGCCCAACTCGCCCTTTCAAAGAAGCCTGCACGTTGTGCCTTTCAGCTCTAGGGCAATGTGGCACACCCAGTGCAAAAGTTCTACTTCAGCCAAATCAGGCCTGCAAGAAACTGCGTTTCACAGGCCTTTGTAAGAGATGTTCCCGGTAGGCTGTAAGAGCACTGTGCAGAGCGAGTTGTTTCTTAGCTTCCCAAAGAGCTGGAAGCAAGATGCTTTGGGGCCCAACTTGCCCTTTCAAAGAAGCCTGCACGTTGTGCCTTTTAGCTCTAGGGCAATGTGGCACACCCAGTGTAAAAGTTCTACTTCAGCCAAATCAGGCCTGCAAGAAACTGCGTTTCACAGGCCTTTGTAAGAGATGTTCCCGGTAGGCTGTAAGAGCACTGTGCAGAGCGAGTTGTTTGTTAGCTTCCCTAAGAGCTGGATGCAAGATGCTTTGGGGCCCAACTCGCCCTTTGGAAAGTAGCCTGCTCGTTGTGCCTTTCAGCTCTAGGGCAATGCAGCACACCCATGTCAGAAGTTCTACTTCAGCCAGATCATTCCTGCAAAGAAACTGCGTTTCACAGGCCTTTGCAAGAGATGCTCCCGGTAGGCTGTAAGAGCACTGTGCAGAGCGAGTTGTTTCTTAGCTTCCCAAAGAGCTGGAAGCAAGATGCTTTGGGGCCCAACTCGCCCTTGGGAAAGAAGCCTGCACGTTGTGCCTTTCCGCTCTGGGGCAATGTAGCACACCCAGAGCAGAAGTTATACTTCAGCCAGATCAGGCCTCCAAAGAAACTGCGTTTCACAGGCCTTTGTAAGAGATGTTCCCGGTAGGCTGTAAGAGTACTGTGCAGAGCGAGATGTTTCTTAGCTTCCCAAAGAGCTGGAAGCAAGATGCTTTGGGGCCCAACTCGCCCTTTGGAAACAAGCCTGTACGTTGTGCCTTTCAGCGCTAGGACAATGTAGCACACCCAGACCGGAAGTTCACCTTTTTCCAGATCAGGCCTGCAAAGAAACTGTGTTTCACAGGCCTTTGTAAGAGATGTTCCCGGTAGGCTGTAAGAGCACTGTGCAGAGCGAGTTGTTTCTTAGCTTCCCAAAGAGCTGGAAGCAAGATGCTTTGGGGCCCAACTCGACCTTTGGAAGGAAGCCTGCACGTTGTGCCTTTCAGCTCTAGGGCAATGTAGCACACCCAGAGCAGAAGTTCTACTTCACCCAGATCAGGCCTGCAAAGAAACTGCGTTTCACAGGCCTTTGTAGGAGATGTTCCCGGTATTCTGTAAGAGCACTGTGCAGAGCGAGTTGTTTCGTAGCTTCCCAAAGAGCTGGAAGCAAGATGCTTTGGGGCCCAACTCACCCTTTGGAAAGAAGCCTGCACGTTGTGCCTTTCAGCTCTAGGGCAATGTAGCACACCCACAGCAGAAGTTCTACTTCAGCCAGATCAGGCCTGCAAAGAAACTGCGTTTCACAGGCCTTTGTAAGAGATGTTCCCGGTAGGCTGTAAGAGCACTGTGCAGAGCGAGTTTTTTCTTAGCTTCCCAAAGAGCTGGAAGCAAGATGCTTTGGGGCCCAACTCGCCCTTGGGAAAGAAGCCTGCACGTTGTGTCTTTCCGCTCAAGGGCAATGTAGCACACCCAGAGCAGAAGTTCTACTTCAGCCAGATCAGGCCTGCAAAGAAACTGCGTTTCACAGGCCTTTTGTAAGAGATGTTCCCGGTAGGCTGTAAGAGCACTGTTCAGAGGGAGCTGTTTCTTAGCTTCCCAATGAGCTGGAAGCAAGATGCTTTGTTGCCCAACTCGCCCTTTGGAAAGAAGCCTGCACGTTGTGCCTTTCAGCTCTAGGGCAGTGTAGCACACCCAGAGCAGTAGTTCTACTTCTGCCAGATCAGGACTGCAAAGAAACTGCATTTCACAGGCATTTGTAAGAGATGTTCCCTGTAGGCTGTAAGATCACTGTGCAGAGCGAGTTGTTTCTTAGCTTCCCAAAGAGCTGGAAGCAAGATGCTTTGGGGCCCAATTCGCCCTTTGCAAAGAAGACTGCATGTTGTGCCTTTCAGCTCTAGGGCCATGTAGCACACCCATAGAAGAAGTTCTACTTCAGCCAGGTCAGGCCTGCAAAGAAAATGCATTTCACAGGCCTTTGTAAGAGATGTTCCCGGTAGGCTGTAAGAGCACTGTGCAGAGCGAGTTGTTTCTGAGCTTCCCAAAGAGCTGGAAGCAAGATGCTTTGGGGCCCAATTCGCCCTTTGGAATGGAGACTGCACGTTGTGCCTTTCAGCTCTAGGGCAATGTAGCACACCCAGAGCAGAAGTTCTACTTCAGCCAGATCAGGCCTGCAAAGAAACTGCGTTTCACAGGCCTTTGTAAGAGATGCTCCCGGTAGGCTGTTAGAGCACTGTGCAGAGCGAGTTGTTTCTTAGCTTCCCAAAGAGCTGGAAGCAAGGTGCTTTGGGGCCCTACTCGCCCTTTGGAAAGAAGCCTGCACGTTGAGCCTTTCCGCTCTAGGGCAATGTAGCTCACCCAGAGCAGAAGTTCTACTTCAGCCAGATCAGGCCTGCAAAGAAACTGCGTTTCACAGGCCTTTGTAAGAGATGTTCCCGGTAGGCTGTAAGAGCACTGTGCAGAGCGAGTTGTTTCTTAGCTTCCCAAAGAGCTGGAAGCAAGATGCTTTGGGGCCCAACTCGCCCTTTGGAAAGAAGCCTGCACGTTGTTCCTTTCAGCGCTAGGGCAATGTAGCACGCCCTGACCGGAAGTTCTACTTCAGCCAGAACAGGCCTGCAAAGAAACTGCGTTTCACAGGCCTTTGTCAGAGATGTTCCCGGTAGGCTGTAAGAGCAGTGTGCAGAGCGAGTTGTTTCTTGGCTTCCCTAAGAGCTGGAAGCAAGATGCTTGGGGCCCAACTCGCTCTATTTAAAGAAGCCTGCACGTTGTGCCTTTCCACTCTAGTTCAATTAGCACACCCATAGCAGAAGTTCTACTTTAGCCAGATCAGGCCTGCAAAGAAACTGCGTTTCACAGGCCTTTGTAAGAGATGTTCCCGGTAGGCTGTAAGAGCACTGTGCAGAGCGAGTTGTTTCTTAGCTTCCCAAAGAGATGGAAGCAAGACGCTTTGGGGCCCAACTCGCCCTTTGGAAAGAAGCCTGCACATTCTGCCTTTAAGCTCTAGGGCAATGTAGCACACCCAGAGCAGAAGTTCTACTTCAGCCAGATCAGGCCTGCAAAGAAACTGCGTTTCACAGGACTTTGTAAGAGATGTTCCGGTAGGCTGTAAGAGCACTCTGCAGAGCGAGTTGTTTCTTTGCTTCCCAAAGGGCTGTAAGCAAGATGCATTGGGGCCCATCTGGCCCTTTGGAAAGAAGCCTGCACGTTGTGCCTTTCCGCTCTAGGGCAATGCAGCACACCCAGAGCAGAAGTTCTACTTCAGCCAGCTCAGGCCTGCAAAGAAACTGCGTTTCAGAGGCCTTCGTAAGAGATGCTCCCGGTAGGCTGTAAGAGCACTGCGCACAGCGAGTTGTTTCTTAGCTTCCCAAAGAGCTTGAAGCAAGATGCTTTGGGGCCCAACTCGCCCTTTCAAAGAAGCCTGCACGTTGTGCATTTCAGCTCTAGGGCAGTGTGGCACACCCAGTGCAGAAGTTCTACTTCAGCCAGATCAGGCCTGCAAGAAACTGCGTTTCACAGGCCTTTGTAAGAGATGTTCCTGGTAGGCTGTAAGAGCACTGTGCAGAGCGAGTTGTTTCTTAGCTTCCCAAAGAGCTGGAAGCAAGATGCTTTGGGGCCCAACTTGCCCTTTGGAAAGAATCCTGCACGTTGTGCCTTTCAGCACTGGGGCAATGTAGCACACCCAGAGCAGAAGTTCTACTTCAGCCAGCTCAGGCCTGCAAAGAAACTGCGTTTCACAGGCGTTTGTAAGAGATGCTCCCGGTAGGCTATAAGAGCACTGCGTGCAGCGAGTTGTTTCTTAGCTTCCCAAAGAGCTGGAAGCAAGAAGCTTTGGGGCCCAACTCGCCCTTTGGAAAGAAGCCTGCACGTTGTGCCTTTCAGCTCTAGGGCAATGTAGCACACCCACAGCAGAAGTTCTACTTCAGCCAGATCAGGCCTGCAAAGAAACTGCGTTTCACAGGCCTTTGTAAGAGATGTTCCCGGTAGGCTGTAAGAGCACTGTGCAGAGCGAGTTGTTTCTTAGCTTCCCAAAGAGCTGGATGCAGGATGCTTTGGGGCCCAACTCGCCCTTTGGAAGGAAGCCTGCACGTTGTGCCTTTCAGCTCTAGGGCAATGTGGCACACCCAGTGCAGAAGTTCTACTTCAGCCAGATCAGTCCTGCAAGAAACTGCGTTTCACAGGCCTTTGTAAGAGATGTTCCCGGTAGGCTGTAAGAGCACTGTGCAGAGCGAGTTGTTTCTTAGCTTCCCAAGAGCTGGAAGCAAGATGCTTTGGGGCCCAACTCGCCCTTTGGAAAGAAGCCTGCACGTTTTGCCTTTCAGCTCTAGGGCAATGTAGCACACCCAGAGCAGAAGTTCTACTTCAGCCAGATCAGGCCTGCAAAGAAACTGCGTTTCACAGGCCTTTTTAGGAGATGTTCCCGGTATTCTTTAAGAGCACTGTACAGAGCGAGTTGTTTCTTAGCTTCCCAAAGAGCTGGAAGCAAGCTGCTTTGGGGCCCAACTCGCCCTTTGGAAAGAAGCCTGCACGTTCTGCCTTTCCGCTCTAGGCCAATGTAGCACACCCAGAGCAGAAGTTCTACTTCAGCCAGATCAGGCCTGCAAAGTAACTGCGTTTCACAGGCCTTTGTAAGTGATGCTCCTGGTATGCTGTAAGAGCACTGTGCAGAGCGAGTTGTTTCTTAGCTTCCCAAAGAGCTGGAAGCAAGATGCTTTGGGGCCCAATTCGCCCTTTGGAAAGAAGACTGCACCTTGTGCCTTTCAGCTCTAGGGCCATGTAGCACACCCATAGCAGAAGTTCTACTTCAGCAAGGTCAGGCATGCAAAGAAACTGCGTTTCACAGGCCTTTGCAAGAGATGCTCCCGGTAGGCTGTAAGAGCACTGTGCAGAGCGAGTTGTTTCTTAGCTTCCCAAAGAGCTGGAAGCAAGATGCTTTGGGGCCCAACTCGCCCTTGGGAAAGAAGCCTGCACGTTGTGCCTTTCCGCTCTAGGGCAATGTAGCACACCCAGAGCAGAAGTTCTACTTCAGCCAGATCAGGCCTCCAAAGAAACTGCGTTTCACAGGCCTTTGTAAGAGATGTTCCCGGTAGGCTGTAAGAGCACTGTGCAGAGCGAGTTGTTTCTTAGCTTCCCAAAGAGCTGGAAGCAAGATGCTTTGGGGCCCAACTTGCCCTTTGGAAAGAATCCTGCACGTTGTTCCTTTCAGCACTGGGGCAATGTAGCACACCCAGAGCAGAAGTTCTACTCCAGCCAGCTCAGGCCTGCAAAGAAACTGCGTTTCACAGGCGTTTGTAAGAGATGCTCCCGGTAGGCTACAAGAGCACTGCGCACAGCGATTTGTTTCTTAGCTTCCCAAAGAGCTGTAAGCAAGATGCTTTGGGGCCCAACTCGCCCTTTCAAAGAAGCCTGCACGTTGTGCCTTTCAGCTCTAGGGCAATGTGGCACACCCAGTGCAAAAGTTCTACTTCAGCCAAATCAGGCCTGCAAGAAACTGCGTTTCACAGGCCTTTGTAAGAGATGTTCCCGGTAGGCTGTAAGAGCACTGTGCAGAGCGAGTTGTTTCTTAGCTTCCCAAAGAGCTGGAAGCAAGATGCTTTGGGGCCCAACTTGCCCTTTCAAAGAAGCCTGCACGTTGTGCCTTTTAGCTCTAGGGCAATGTGGCACACCCAGTGTAAAAGTTCTACTTCAGCCAAATCAGGCCTGCAAGAAACTGCGTTTCACAGGCCTTTGTAAGAGATGTTCCCGGTAGGCTGTAAGAGCACTGTGCAGAGCGAGTTGTTTGTTAGCTTCCCTAAGAGCTGGATGCAAGATGCTTTGGGGCCCAACTCGCCCTTTGGAAAGTAGCCTGCTCGTTGTGCCTTTCAGCTCTAGGGCAATGCAGCACACCCATGTCAGAAGTTCTACTTCAGCCAGATCATTCCTGCAAAGAAACTGCGTTTCACAGGCCTTTGCAAGAGATGCTCCCGGTAGGCTGTAAGAGCACTGTGCAGAGCGAGTTGTTTCTTAGCTTCCCAAAGAGCTGGAAGCAAGATGCTTTGGGGCCCAACTCGCCCTTGGGAAAGAAGCCTGCACGTTGTGCCTTTCCGCTCTGGGGCAATGTAGCACACCCAGAGCAGAAGTTATACTTCAGCCAGATCAGGCCTCCAAAGAAACTGCGTTTCACAGGCCTTTGTAAGAGATGTTCCCGGTAGGCTGTAAGAGTACTGTGCAGAGCGAGATGTTTCTTAGCTTCCCAAAGAGCTGGAAGCAAGATGCTTTGGGGCCCAACTCGCCCTTTGGAAACAAGCCTGTACGTTGTGCCTTTCAGCGCTAGGACAATGTAGCACACCCAGACCGGAAGTTCACCTTTTTCCAGATCAGGCCTGCAAAGAAACTGTGTTTCACAGGCCTTTGTAAGAGATGTTCCCGGTAGGCTGTAAGAGCACTGTGCAGAGCGAGTTGTTTCTTAGCTTCCCAAAGAGCTGGAAGCAAGATGCTTTGGGGCCCAACTCGACCTTTGGAAGGAAGCCTGCACGTTGTGCCTTTCAGCTCTAGGGCAATGTAGCACACCCAGAGCAGAAGTTCTACTTCACCCAGATCAGGCCTGCAAAGAAACTGCGTTTCACAGGCCTTTGTAGGAGATGTTCCCGGTATTCTGTAAGAGCACTGTGCAGAGCGAGTTGTTTCGTAGCTTCCCAAAGAGCTGGAAGCAAGATGCTTTGGGGCCCAACTCACCCTTTGGAAAGAAGCCTGCACGTTGTGCCTTTCAGCTCTAGGGCAATGTAGCACACCCACAGCAGAAGTTCTACTTCAGCCAGATCAGGCCTGCAAAGAAACTGCGTTTCACAGGCCTTTGTAAGAGATGTTCCCGGTAGGCTGTAAGAGCACTGTGCAGAGCGAGTTGTTTCTTAGCTTCCCAAAGAGCTGGAAGCAAGATGCTTTGGGGCCCAACTCGCCCTTGGGAAAGAAGCCTGCACGTTGTGTCTTTCCGCTCAAGGGCAATGTAGCACACCCAGAGCAGAAGTTCTACTTCAGCCAGATCAGGCCTGCAAAGAAACTGCGTTTCACAGGCCTTTTGTAAGAGATGTTCCCGGTAGGCTGTAAGAGCACTGTTCAGAGGGAGCTGTTTCTTAGCTTCCCAATGAGCTGGAAGCAAGATGCTTTGTTGCCCAACTCGCCCTTTGGAAAGAAGCCTGCACGTTGTGCCTTTCAGCTCTAGGGCAGTGTAGCACACCCAGAGCAGTAGTTCTACTTCTGCCAGATCAGGACTGCAAAGAAACTGCATTTCACAGGCATTTGTAAGAGATGTTCCCTATAGGCTGTAAGATCACTGTGCAGAGCGAGTTGTTTCTTAGCTTCCCAAAGAGCTGGAAGCAAGATGCTTTGGGGCCCAATTCGCCCTTTGCAAAGAAGACTGCATGTTGTGCCTTTCAGCTCTAGGGCCATGTAGCACACCCATAGAAGAAGTTCTACTTCAGCCAGGTCAGGCCTGCAAAGAAAATGCATTTCACAGGCCTTTGTAAGAGATGTTCCCGGTAGGCTGTAAGAGCACTGTGCAGAGCGAGTTGTTTCTGAGCTTCCCAAAGAGCTGGAAGCAAGATGCTTTGGGGCCCAATTCGCCCTTTGGAATGGAGACTGCACGTTGTGCCTTTCAGCTCTAGGGCAATGTAGCACACCCAGAGCAGAAGTTCTACTTCAGCCAGATCAGGCCTGCAAAGAAACTGCGTTTCACAGGCCTTTGTAAGAGATGCTCCCGGTAGGCTGTTAGAGCACTGTGCAGAGCGAGTTGTTTCTTAGCTTCCCAAAGAGCTGGAAGCAAGATGCTTTGGGGCCCTACTCGCCCTTTGGAAAGAAGCCTGCACGTTGAGCCTTTCCGCTCTAGGGCAATGTAGCTCACCCAGAGCAGAAGTTCTACTTCAGCCAGATCAGGCCTGCAAAGAAACTGCGTTTCACAGGCCTTTGTAAGAGATGTTCCCGGTAGGCTGTAAGAGCACTGTGCAGAGCGAGTTGTTTCTTAGCTTCCCAAAGAGCTGGAAGCAAGATGCTTTGGGGCCCAACTCGCCCTTTGGAAAGAAGCCTGCACGTTGTTCCTTTCAGCGCTAGGGCAATGTAGCACGCCCTGACCGGAAGTTCTACTTCAGCCAGAACAGGCCTGCAAAGAAACTGCGTTTCACAGGCCTTTGTCAGAGATGTTCCCGGTAGGCTGTAAGAGCAGTGTGCAGAGCGAGTTGTTTCTTGGCTTCCCTAAGAGCTGGAAGCAAGATGCTTGGGGCCCAACTCGCTCTATTTAAAGAAGCCTGCACGTTGTGCCTTTCCACTCTAGTTCAATTAGCACACCCATAGCAGAAGTTCTACTTTAGCCAGATCAGGCCTGCAAAGAAACTGCGTTTCACAGGCCTTTGTAAGAGATGTTCCCGGTAGGCTGTAAGAGCACTGTGCAGAGCGAGTTGTTTCTTAGCTTCCCAAAGAGATGGAAGCAAGACGCTTTGGGGCCCAACTCGCCCTTTGGAAAGAAGCCTGCACATTCTGCCTTTAAGCTCTAGGGCAATGTAGCACACCCAGAGCAGAAGTTCTACTTCAGCCAGATCAGGCCTGCAAAGAAACTGCGTTTCACAGGACTTTGTAAGAGATGTTCCGGTAGGCTGTAAGAGCACTGTGCAGAGCGAGTTGTTTCTTACCTTCCCAAAGAGCTGGAAGCAAGATGCTTTGGGGCACAATTCGCCCTTTGGAATGGAGACTGCACGTTGTGCCTTTCAGCTCTAGGGCAATGCAGCACACCCAGAGCAGAAGTTCTACTTCAGCCATATCAGGCCTGCAAGGAAACTGCTTTTCACAGGCCTTTGTAAGAGATGTTCCCGGTAGGGAGTAAGAGCACTGTGCAGAGCGAGTTGTTTCTTAGCTTCCCAAAGAGCTGGAAGCAAGATGCTTTGGGGCCCAACTCGCCCTTTGGAAAGAAGCCTGCACGTTGTGCCTTTCAGCTCTAGGGCACTGTAGCACATGTAGAGCAGAAGTTCTACTTCAGCCAGATCAGGCCTGCAAAGAAACTGCGTTTCGCAGGCGTTTGTAAGAGAAGCTCCCGGTAGGCTGTAAGAGCACTGCGCACAGCAGTTGTTTCTTAGCTTCCCAAAAAGCTGGATGCAAGATGCTTTGGGGCCCAACTAGCCCTTTGGAAAGAAGCCTGCACGTTGTGCCTTTCAGCTCTAGGGCAATGCAGCACACCCATAGCAGAAGTTCTACTTCAGCCAGCTCAGGCCTGCAAAGAAACTGCGTTTCACAGGCCTTTGTAAGAGATGTTCCCGGTAGGCTGTAAGAGCACTGTGCAGAGCGAGTTGTTTCTTAGCTTCCCAAAGACCTGGAAGCAAGATGCTTTGGGGCCCAACTCGCCCTTTGGAAAGAAGCCTGCATGTTGTGCCTTTCAGCGCTAGGACAATGTAGCACACCCAGACCGGAAGTTCTACTTTAGCCAGATCAGGCCTGCAAAGAAACTGCGTTTCACAGGCCTTTGTAAGAGATGTTCACGGTAGGCTGTAAGAGCACTGTGCAGAGCGAGTTGCTTCTTAGCTTCCCAAAGAGCTGGAAGCAAGATGCTTTGGGGCCCAACTCGCCCTTTGGAAAGAAGCCTGCACGTTGTTCGTTTCAGCGCTAGGGCAATGTAGCACACCCTGACCGGAAGTTCTACTTCAGCCACAACAGGCCTGCAAAGAAACTGCGTTTCACAGGCCTTTGTCAGAGATGTTCCCGGTAGGCTGTAAGAGCACTGTGCAGAGCGAGTTGTTTCTTAGCTTCCCAAAGAGCTGGAAGCAAGATGATTTGGGGCCCAACTCGCCCTTTGGAAAGAAGCCTGCTCGTTGTGCCTTCAGCACTAGGGCAATGTAGCACACCCAGAGCAGAAGTTCTACTTCAGCCAGATCAGGGCTGCAAAGAAACTGCGTTTCACAGGCCTTTGTAAGTGATGTTCCGGTAGGCTGTAAGAGCACTGTGCACACCGAGTTGTTTCTTAGCTTCCCAAAGAGCTGGAAGCAAGATGCTTTGGGGCCCAATTCGCCCTTTGGAACGAAGCCTGCACGTTATGCCTTTCAGCTCTAGGGCCATGTAGCACACCCAGAGCAGAAGTTCTACTTCAGCCAGATCAGGCCTGCAAAGAAACTGCGTCTCACAGGCCATTGTAAGAGATGTTCCTGGTAGGCTGTAAGAGCACTGTGCAGAACGAGTTGTTTCTTAGCTTCCCAAAGAGCTGGATGCAAGATGCTTTGGGGCCCAACTCGCCCTTTGGAAAGAAGCCTGCACGTTGTGCCTTTCAGCTCTAGGGCAATGCAGCACACCCATAGCAGAAGTTCTACTTCAGCCAGCTCAGGCCTGCAAAGAAACTGCGTTTCACAGGCCTTTGTAAGAGATGTTCCCGGTAGGCTGTAAGAGCACAGTGCAGAGCGAGTTGTTTCTTAGGTTCCCAAAGAGCTGGAAGCAAGATGCTTTGGGGCCCAACTCGCCCTTTGGAAAGAAGCCTGCACGTTGTGCCTTTCAGCGCTAGGACAATGTAGCACACCCAGACCGGAAGTTCTACTTTAGCCAGATCAGGCCTGCAAAGAAACTGCGTTTCACAGGCCTTTGTAAGAGATGTTCCCGGTAGGCTGTAAGAGCACTGTGCAGAGCGAGTTATTTCTTAGCTTCCCAAAGAGGTGGAAGCAAGATGCTTTGTGGCCCAACTCACCCTTGGGAAAGAAGCCTGCACTTTGTGCCTTTCACCTCTAGGGCAATGTAGCCCACCCAGAGCAGAAGTTCTACTTCTGCGAGAGCAGGACTGCAAAGAAACTGTGTTTCACAGGCCTTTGTAAGAGATGTTCCCGGTAGGCTGTAAGAGCACTGTGCAGAGCGCGTTGTTTCTTAGCTTCCCAAAGAGATGGAAGCAAGATGCTTTGGGGCCCAATTCGCCCTTTGGAAAGAATACTGCACGTTATGCCTTTCAGCTCTAGGGCCATGTAGCACACCCAGAGCAGAAGTTCTACTTCATCCAGATCAGGCATGCAAAGAAACTGCGTTTCACAGGCCTTTGTAAGAGATGTTCCCGGTAGGCTGTAAGAGCACTGTGCAGAGCGAGTTGTTTCTTAGCTTCCCAAAGAGGTGGAAGCAAGATGCTTTGGGGCCCAACTCGCCCTTTGGAAAGAAGCCTGCACGTTGTGCCTTTCCGCTCTAGGGCAATGTAGCACACCCAGAGCAGAAGTTCTACTTCATCCAGATCAGGCATGCAAAGAAACTGCGTTTCACAGGCCTTTGTAAGACATGTTCCCGGTAGGCTGTAAGAGCACTGTGCAGAGCGAGTTGTTTCTTAGCTTCCCAAAGAGGTGGAAGCAAGATGCTTTGGGGCCCAACTCGCCCTTTGGAAAGAAGCCTGCACGTTGTGCCTTTCAGCTCAGGGCCAATGTAGAACACTCAGAGCAGAAGTTCTACTTCAGCCATATCAGGCCTGCAAAGAAACTCGTTTCACAGGCCTTTGTAAGAGATGTTCCCGGTAGGCTGTAAGAGCACTGTGCAGAGCGAGTTGTTTCTTAGCTTCCCAAGGAGCAGGAAGCAAGATGCTTTGGGGCCCAACTCGCCCTTTGGAAAGAAGCCTGCACATTGTGCCTTTCAGCGCTAGGGCAATGTAGCACACCCAGAGCAGAAGTCCTACTTCAGCCAGATTAGGCCAGAAAAGAAACTGCGTTGCACAGGCCTTTGTAAGAGATGTTCCCGGTAGGCTGTAAGAGCACTGTGCAGAGCGAGTTGTTTCTTAGCTTCCCAAAGAGCTGGAAGCAAGATGATTTGGGGCCCAACTCGCCCTTTGGAAAGAAGCCTGCTCGTTGTGCCTTTCAGCACTAGGGCAATGTAGCACACCCAGAGCAGAAGTTCTACTTCAGCCAGATCAGGCCTGCAAAGAAACTGCGTTTCACAGGCCTTTGTAAGTGATGTTCCGGTAGGCTGCAAGAGCACTGTGCACACCGAGTTGTTTCTTAGCGTCCCAAAGAGCTGGAAGCAGGATGCTTTGGGGATCAACTCGCCCTTTGGAAAGAACCCTGCACGTTGTGCCTTTCAGCTCTAGGGCAGTGTAGCACACCCAGAGCAGAAGTTCTACTTCAGCCAGCTCAGGCCTGCAAAGAAACTGCGTTTCACAGGCCTGTGTAAGAGATGTTCCCGGTAGGCTGTAAGAGCACTGTGCAGAGCGAGTTGTTTCTTAGCTTCCCAAAGAGCTGGAAGCAAGATGCTTTGGGGCCCAATTCGCCCTTTGGAACGAAGCCTGCACGTTATGCCTTTCAGCTCTAGGGCAAGGTAGCACACCCAGAGCAGAAGTTCTACTTCAGCCAGATCAGGCCTGCAAAGAAACTGCGTTTCACAGGGCTTTGAAAGAGATGTTCCCGGTAGGCTGTAAGAGCACTGTGCAGAGCGAGTTGTTTCTTAGCTTCCCAAAGAGCTGGAAGCAAGATGCTTTGGGGCCCAACTCGCCCTTAGGAAAGAAGCCTGCACATTGTGCCTTTCCGCTCTAGGGCAATGTCGCACACCCAGAGCAGAAGTTCTACTTCAGCCAGATCAGGCCTGAAAAGAAACTGCGTTTCACAGGCCTTTGTAAGAGATGTTCCCGGTAGGCTGTAAGAGCACTGTGCAGAGCGAGTTGTTTCTTAGCTTCCCAAAGAGCTGGAAGCAAGATGCTTTGGGGCCCAACTCGCCCTTTGGAAAGAAGCCTGCACGTTGTGCCTTTCAGCTCTAGGGCAAGGTAGCACACCCAGAGCAGAAGTTCTACTTCAGCCAGATCAGGCCTGTAAAGAAACTGCGTTTCACAGGCCTTTGTAAGAGATGTTGCCGGTTGGCTTTAAGAGCACTGTGCTGAGCGAGTTGTTTCTTAGCTTCCCAAAGAGCTGGAAGCAAGATGCTTTGGGGCCCAACTCGCCCTTTGGAAAGAAGCCTGCACGTTGTGCCTTTCAGCGCTAGGACAATGTAGCACACCCAGACCGGAAGTTCTACTATAGCCAGATCAGGCCTGCAAAGAAACTGCGTTTCACAGGCCTTTGTAAGAGATGTTCCCGGTAGGCTGTAAGAGCACTGTGCAGAGCGAGTTGTTTCTTAGCTTCCCAAAGAGCTGGAAGGAAGATGCTTTGGGGCCCAACTCGCCCTTGGGAAAGAAGCCTGCACGTTGTGCCTTTCAGCTCTAGGGCATTGTAGCCCACCCAGAGCAGAAGTTCTACTTCTGCGAGAGCAGGACTGCAAAGAAACTGCATTTCACAGGCATTTGTAAGAGATGTTCCCGGTAGGCTATAAGAGCACTGTGCAGAGCGAGTTGTTTCTTAGCTTCCCAAAGAGCTGGAAGCAAGATGCATTGGGGCCCAACTCGCCCTTTGGAAAGAAGCCTGCACGTTGTGCCTTTCAGCTCCATGGCACTGTAGCACATGTAGAGCAGAAGTTCTACTTCAGCCATATCAGGCCTGCAAAGGAACTGCGTTTCGCAGGCGTTTGTAAGAGATGCTCCCGGTAGGCTGTATGAGCACTGCGCACAGCGAGTTGTTTCTGAGCTTCCCAAAGAGCTGGAAGCAAGATGCTTTGGGGCCCAACTCGCCCTTTGGAAAGAAGCCTGCACGTTGTGCCTTTCAGCTCTGGGGCAATGTAGCACACCCAGAGCAGAAGTTCTACTTCAGCCAGATCTGGCCTGCAAAGAAACTGCGTTTCACAGGCCTTTGTAAGTGATGTTCCCGGTAGGCTGTAAGAGCACTGTGCAGAGCGAGTTGTTTCTTAGCTTCCCAAAGAGATGGAAGCAAGACGCTTTGGGGCCCAACTCGCCCTTTGGAAAGAAGCCTGCACATTGTGCCTTTAAGCTCTAGGGCAATGTAGCACACCCAGAGCAGAAGTTCTACTTCAGCCATATCAGGCCTGCAAATAAACTGCGTTTCACAGGCCTTTGTAAGAGATGTTCCCGGTAGGCTGTAAGAGCACTGTGCAGAGCGAGTTGTTTCTTAGCTTCCCAAAGAGCTGGAAGCAAGATGCTTTGGGGCGCAATTCGCCCTTTGGAAAGGAGACCGCATGTTGTGCCTTTCAGCTCTAGGTCAATGCAGCACACCCAGAGCAGAAGTTCTACTTCAGCCATATCAGGCCTGCAAGGAAACTGCTTTTCACAGGCCTTTGTAAGAGATGTTCCCGGTAGGGTGTAAGAGCACTGTGCAGAGCGAGTTGTTTCTTAGCTTCCCAAAGAGCTGGAAGCAAGATGCTTTGGGGCTCAACTCGCCCTTTGGAAAGAAGACTGCACGTTGTGCCTTTCAGCTCTAGGGCAATGTAGCACACCCAGAGCAGAAGTTCTACTTCATCCAGATCAGGCATGCAAAGAAACTGCGTTTCACAGGCCTTTGTAAGAGATGTTCCCGGTAGGCTGTAAGAGCACTGTGCAGAGCGAGTTGTTTCTTAGCTTACCAAAGAGGTGGAAGCAAGATGCTTTGGGGCCCAACTCGCCCTTTGGAAAGAAGCCTGCACGTTGTGCCTTTCCGCTCTAGGGCAATGTAGCACACCCAGAGCAGAAGTTCTACTTCATCCAGATCAGGCATGCAAAGAAACTGCGTTTCACAGGCCTTTGTAAGAGATGTTCCCGGTAGGCTGTAAGAGCACTGTGCAGAGCGAGTTGTTTCTTAGCTTCCCAAAGAGGTGGAAGCAAGATGCTTTGGGGCCCAACTCGCCCTTTGGAAAGAAGCCTGCACGTTGTGCCTTTCCGCTCTAGGGCAATGTAGCACACCCAGAGCAGAAGTTCTACTTCAGCCAGCTCAGGCCTGCAAAGAAACTGCGTTTCACAGGCCTTTGTAAGAGATGTTCCCGGTAGGCTGTAAGAGCACTGTGCAGAGCGAGTTGTTACTTAGCTTCCCAAAGAGCTGGAAGCAAGATGCTTTGGGGTCCAACTCGCCCTTTGGAAAGTAGCCTGCACGTTGTGCCTTTCAGCTCTAGGGCCATGTACCACACCCAGGGCAGAAGTTCTACTTCAGCCACATCAGGCCTGCAAAGAAACTGCGTTTCACAGGCCTTTGCAAGAGATGTTCCCGGTAGGCTGTAAGAGCACTGTGCAGAGCGAGTTGTTTCTTACCTTCCCAAGGAGCTGGAAGCAAGATGCTTTGCGGCCCAACTCGCCCAATGCAAAGAAGCCTGCACACTGTGCCTTTCAGCTCTAGGGCAACGCAGCACTCGCAGAGCAGAAGTTCTACTTCAGCCAGATCAGGCCTGCAAAGAAACTGCGTTTCACAGGCCTTTGTAAGAGATGTTCCCAGTAGGCTGTAAGAGCACTGTGCAGAGCGACTTGTTTCTTAGCTTCCCAAAGAGCTGGAAGCAAGATGCTTTGGGGCCCAACTCGCCTTTGGAAAGAAGCCTGCACGTTGTGCCTTTCAGCTCAGGGCCAATGTAGAACACTCAGAGCAGAAGTTCTACTTCAGCCATATCAGGCCTGCAAAGAAACTCGTTTCACAGGCCTTTGTAAGAGATGTTCCCGGTAGGCTGTAAGAGCACTGTGCAGAGCGAGTTGTTTCTTAGCTTCCCAAGGAGCAGGAAGCAAGATGCTTTGGGGCCCAACTCGCCCTTTGGAAAGAAGCCTGCACATTGTGCCTTTCAGCGCTAGGGCAATGTAGCACACCCAGAGCAGAAGTTCTACTTCAGCCAGATTAGGCCAGAAAAGAAACTGCGTTGCACAGGCCTTTGTAAGAGATGTTCCCGGTAGGCTGTAAGAGCACTGTGCAGAGCGAGTTGTTTCTTAGCTTCCCAAAGAGCTGGAAGCAAGATGATTTGGGGCCCAACTCGCCCTTTGGAAAGAAGCCTGCTCGTTGTGCCTTTCAGCACTAGGGCAATGTAGCACACCCAGAGCAGAAGTTCTACTTCAGCCAGATCAGGCCTGCAAAGAAACTGCGTTTCACAGGCCTTTGTAAGTGATGTTCCGGTAGGCTGCAAGAGCACTGTGCACACCGAGTTGTTTCTTAGCGTCCCAAAGAGCTGGAAGCAGGATGCTTTGGGGATCAACTCGCCCTTTGGAAAGAACCCTGCACGTTGTGCCTTTCAGCTCTAGGGCAGTGTAGCACACCCAGAGCAGAAGTTCTACTTCAGCCAGCTCAGGCCTGCAAAGAAACTGCGTTTCACAGGCCTGTGTAAGAGATGTTCCCGGTAGGCTGTAAGAGCACTGTGCAGAGCGAGTTGTTTCTTAGCTTCCCAAAGAGCTGGAAGCAAGATGCTTTGGGGCCCAATTCGCCCTTTGGAACGAAGCCTGCACGTTATGCCTTTCAGCTCTAGGGCAAGGTAGCACACCCAGAGCAGAAGTTCTACTTCAGCCAGATCAGGCCTGCAAAGAAACTGCGTTTCACAGGGCTTTGAAAGAGATGTTCCCGGTAGGCTGTAAGAGCACTGTGCAGAGCGAGTTGTTTCTTAGCTTCCCAAAGAGCTGGAAGCAAGATGCTTTGGGGCCCAACTCGCCCTTAGGAAAGAAGCCTGCACATTGTGCCTTTCCGCTCTAGGGCAATGTCGCACACCCAGAGCTGAAGTTCTACTTCAGCCAGATCAGGCCTGAAAAGAAACTGCGTTTCACAGGCCTTTGTAAGAGATGTTCCCGGTAGGCTGTAAGAGCACTGTGCAGAGCGAGTTGTTTCTTAGCTTCCCAAAGAGCTGGAAGCAAGATGCTTTGGGGCCCAACTCGCCCTTTGGAAAGAAGCCTGCACGTTGTGCCTTTCAGCTCTAGGGCAAGGTAGCACACCCAGAGCAGAAGTTCTACTTCAGCCAGATCAGGCCTGTAAAGAAACTGCGTTTCACAGGCCTTTGTAAGAGATGTTGCCGGTTGGCTTTAAGAGCACTGTGCTGAGCGAGTTGTTTCTTAGCTTCCCAAAGAGCTGGAAGCAAGATGCTTTGGGGCCCAACTCGCCCTTTGGAAAGAAGCCTGCACGTTGTGCCTTTCAGCGCTAGGACAATGTAGCACACCCAGACCGGAAGTTCTACTATAGCCAGATCAGGCCTGCAAAGAAACTGCGTTTCACAGGCCTTTGTAAGAGATGTTCCCGGTAGGCTGTAAGAGCACTGTGCAGAGCGAGTTGTTTCTTAGCTTCCCAAAGAGCTGGAAGGAAGATGCTTTGGGGCCCAACTCGCCCTTGGGAAAGAAGCCTGCACGTTGTGCCTTTCAGCTCTAGGGCATTGTAGCCCACCCAGAGCAGAAGTTCTACTTCTGCGAGAGCAGGACTGCAAAGAAACTGCATTTCACAGGCATTTGTAAGAGATGTTCCCGGTAGGCTATAAGAGCACTGTGCAGAGCGAGTTGTTTCTTAGCTTCCCAAAGAGCTGGAAGCAAGATGCATTGGGGCCCAACTCGCCCTTTGGAAAGAAGCCTGCACGTTGTGCCTTTCAGCTCCATGGCACTGTAGCACATGTAGAGCAGAAGTTCTACTTCAGCCATATCAGGCCTGCAAAGGAACTGCGTTTCGCAGGCGTTTGTAAGAGATGCTCCCGGTAGGCTGTATGAGCACTGCGCACAGCGAGTTGTTTCTGAGCTTCCCAAAGAGCTGGAAGCAAGATGCTTTGGGGCCCAACTCGCCCTTTGGAAAGAAGCCTGCACGTTGTGCCTTTCAGCTCTGGGGCAATGTAGCACACCCAGAGCAGAAGTTCTACTTCAGCCAGATCTGGCCTGCAAAGAAACTGCGTTTCACAGGCCTTTGTAAGTGATGTTCCCGGTAGGCTGTAAGAGCACTGTGCAGAGCGAGTTGTTTCTCAGCTTCCAAAGAACTGGAAGCAAGATGCTTTGGGGATCAACTCGCCCTTTGGAAAGAAGACTGCACATTGTGCCTTTAAGCTCTAGGGCAATGTAGCACACCCAGAGCAGAAGTTCTACTTCAGCCAGATCAGGCCTGCAAAGAAACTGCGTTTCACAGGCCTTTGTAAGAGATGTTCCCGGTAGGCTGTAAGAGCACTGTGCAGAGCGAGTTGTTTCTTAGCTTCCCAAAGAGCTGGAAGCAAGATGCTTTGGGGCGCAATTCGCCCTTTGGAAAGGAGACCGCATGTTGTGCCTTTCAGCTCTAGGTCAATGCAGCACACCCAGAGCAGAAGTTCTACTTCAGCCATATCAGGCCTGCAAGGAAACTGCTTTTCACAGGCCTTTGTAAGAGATGTTCCCGGTAGGGTGTAAGAGCACTGTGCAGAGCGAGTTGTTTCTTAGCTTCCCAAAGAGCTGGAAGCAAGATGCTTTGGGGCTCAACTCGCCCTTTGGAAAGAAGACTGCACGTTGTGCCTTTCAGCTCTAGGGCAATGTAGCACACCCTGAGCAGAAGTTCTACTTCAGCCACATCAGGCCTGCAAAGAAACTGCGTTTCACAGGCCTTTGTAAGAGATGTTCCCGGTAGGCTGTAAGAGCACTGTGCAGAGCGAGTTGTTCCTTAGCTTCCCAAAGAGCTGGAAGCAAGATGCTTTGGGGCCCAACTCGACCTTTGGAAAGAAGCCTGCACGTTGTTCCTTTCAGCGCTAGGGCAATGTAGCACACCCAGACCGGAAGTTCTACTTCAGCCAGAACAGGCCTGCAAAGAAACTGCGTTTCACAGGCCTTTGTCAGAGATGTTCCCGGTAGGCTGTAAGAGCACTGTGCAGAGCGAGTTGTTTCTTAGCTTCCCAAAGAGCTGGAAGCAAGGTTCTTTGGGGCCCAACTCGCCCTTTGGAAAGAATCCTGCACGTTGTGCCTTCCAGCACTAGGGCAAAGTAGCACACCCAGAGCAGAAGTTCTACTCCAGCCAGCTCAGGCCTGCAAAGAAACTGCGTTTCACAGGCGTTTGTAAGAGATGTTCCCGGTAGGCTGTAAGAGCACTGTGCAGAGCGAGTTGTTTCTTAGCTTCCCAAAGAGCTGGAAGCAAGATGCTTTGGGGCCCAACTCGCCCTTTGGAAAGAAGCCTGCACATTGTGCCTTTCAGCGCTAGGGCAATGTAGCACACCCAGAGCAGAAGTTCTACTTCAGCCAGATTAGGCCAGAAAAGAAACTGCGTTGCACAGGCCTTTGTAAGAGATGTTCCCGGTAGGCTGTAAGAGCACTGTGCAGAGCGAGTTGTTTCTTAGCTTCCCAAAGAGCTGGAAGCAAGATGCTTTGGGGCCCAACTCGCCCTTTGGAAAGAAGCCTGCTCGTTGTGCCTTTCAGCACTAGGGCAATGTAGCACACCCAGAGCAGAAGTTCTACTTCAGCCAGATCAGGCCTGCAAAGAAACTGCGTTTCACAGGCCTTTGTAAGTGATGTTCCGGTAGGCTGTAAGAGCACTGTGCACACCGAGTTGTTTCTTAGCGTCCCAAAGAGCTGGAAGCAGGATGCTTTGGGGATCAACTCGCCCTTTGAAAGAACACTGCACGTTGTGCCTTTCAGCTCTAGGGCAGTGTAGCACACCCAGAGCAGAAGTTCTACTTCAGCCAGCTCAGGCCTGCAAAGAAACTGCGTTTCACAGGGCTTTGAAAGAGATGTTCCCGGTAGGCTGTAAGAGCACTGTGCAGAGCGAGTTGTTTCTTAGCTTCCCAAAGAGCTGGAAGCAAGATGCTTTGGGGCCCAACTCGCCCTTAGGAAAGAAGCCTGCACGTTGTGCCTTTCCGCTCTAGGGCAATGTCGCACACCCAGAGCAGAAGTTCTACTTCAGCCAGATCAGGCCTGCAAAGAAACTGCGTTTCACAGGCCTTTGTAAGAGATGTTCCCGGTAGGCTGTAAGAGCACTGTGCAGAGCGAGTTGTTTCTTAGCTTCCCAAAGAGCTGGAAGCAAGATGCTTTGGGGCCCAACTCGCCCTTTGGAAAGAAGCCTGCACGTTGTGCCTTTCAGCTCTAGGGCAAGGTAGCACACCCAGAGCAGAAGTTCTACTTCAGCCAGATCAGGCCTGTAAAGAAACTGCGTTTCACAGGCCTTTGTAAGAGATGTTCCCGGTTGGCTGTAAGAGCACTGTGCAGAGCGAGTTGTTTCTTAGCTTCCCAAAGAGCTGGAAGCAAGATGCTTTGGGGCCCAACACGCCCTTTGGAAAGAAGCCTGCACGTTGTGCCTTTCAGCGCTAGGACAATGTAGCACACCCAGACCGGAAGTTCTACTATAGCCAGATCAGGCCTGCAAAGAAACTGCGTTTCACAGGCCTTAGTAAGAGATGTTCCCGGTAGGCTGTAAGAGCACTGTGCAGAGCGAGTTGTTTCTTAGCTTCCCAAAGAGCTGGAAGGAAGATGCTTTGGGGCCCAACTCGCCCTTGGGAAAGAAGCCTGCACGTTGTGCCTTTCAGCTCTAGGGCAATGTAGCCCACCCAGAGCAGAAGTTCTACTTCTGCGAGAGCAGGACTGCAAAGAAACTGCATTTCACAGGCATTTGTAAGAGATGTTCCCGGTAGGCTATAAGAGCACTGTGCAGAGCGAGTTGTTTCTTAGCTTCCCAAAGAGCTGGAAGCAAGATGCTTTGGGGCCTAATTCGCCCTTTGGAAAGAAGACTGCACGTTGTGCCTTTCAGCTCTAGGGCCATGTAGCACACCCATAGCAGAAGTTCTACTTCAGCCAGATCAGGCCTGCAAAGAAACTGCGTTTCACAGGCCTTTGTAAGAGATGTTCCCGGTAGGCTGTAGAGCACTGTGCAGAGCGAGTTGTTTCTTAGCTTCCCAAAGAGATGGAAGCAAGACGCTTTGGGGCCCAACTCGCCCTTTGGAAAGAAGGCTGCACATTGTGCCTTTAAGCTCTAGGGCAATGTAGCACACCCAGAGCAGAAGTTCTACTTCAGCCAGACCAAGCCTGCAAAGAAACTTCGTTTCACAGGCCATTGTAAGAGATGTTCCCGGTAGGCTGTAAGAGCACTGTGCAGAGCGAGTTGTTTCTTAGCTTCCCAAAGAGGTGGAAGCAAGATGCTTTGGGGCCCAACTCACCCTTTGGAAAGAAGCCTGCACGTTGTGCCTTTCCGCTCTAGGGCAATGTAGCACACCCAGAGCAGAAGTTCTACTTCAGCCAGCTCAGGCCTGCACAGAAACTGCGTTTCACAGGCCTTAGTAAGAGATGTTCCCGGTAGGCTGTAAGAGCACTGTGCAGAGCGAGTTGTTTCTTAGCTTCCCAAACAGCTGGAAGCAAGATGCTTTGGGGCCCAACTCGCCCTTTGGAAAGAAGCCTGCACATTGTGCCTTTCAGCTCTAGGGCAACGTAGCACACGCAGATCAGAAGTTCTACTTCAGCCAGATCAAGCCTGCAAGCAAACTGCTTTCCACAGGCCTTTGTAAGTTATGTTCCGGTAGGCTGTGAGAGCACTGTGCAGAGCGAGTTGTTTCTTAGCTTCCCAAAGAGCTGGAAGCAAGAGGCATTGGGGCCCAACTCGCCCTTTGGAAAGAAGCCTGCACGTTGTGCCTTTCAGCTCCATGGCACTGTAGCACTTTTAGAGCAGAAGTTCTACTTCAGCCAGATCAGGCCTGCAAAGAAACTGTGTTTCGCAGGCGTTTGTAAGAGATGCTCCCGGTAGGCTGCATGAGCAGTGCGCACAGCGAGTTGTTTCTTATCTTCCCAAAGAGCTGGAAGCAAGATGCTTTGGGGCCCAACTCGCCCTTTGGAAAGAAGCCTGCACGTTGTGCCTTTCAGCTCTGGGGCAATGTAGCACACCCAGAGCAGAAGTTCTACTTCAGCCAGCTCAGGCCTGCCAAGAAACTGCGTTTCACAGGCCTTTGTAAGAGATGTTCCCGGTAGGCTGTAAGAGCACTGTGCAGAGCGAGTTGTTTCTTAGCTTCCCAAAGAGCTGGAAGCAAGATGCTTTGGGGCCCAACTCGCCCTTTGGAAAGAAGCCTGCACGTTGTGCCTTTCAGCTCTAGGGCAATGCAGCACACCCATAGCAGAAGTTCTACTTCAGCCAGCTCAGGCCTGCCAAGAAACTGCGTTTCACAGGCCTTTGTAAGAGATGTTCCCGGTAGGCTGTAAGAGCACTGTGCAGAGCGAGTTGTTTCTTAGCTTTCCAATGAGCTGGAAGCAAGATGCTTTGGGGCCCAACTCGCCCTTTGGAAAGAAGCCTGCACGTTGTGCCTTTCAGCGCTAGGACAATGTAGCACACCCAGACCGGAAGTTCTACTTTAGCCAGATCAGGCCTGCAAAGAAACTGCGTTTCACAGGCCTTTGTAAGAGATGTTCCCGGTAGGCTGTAAGAGCACTGTGCAGAGCGAGTTGTTTCTTAGCTTCCCAAAGAGCTGGAAGCAAGATGCTTTGTGGCCCAACTCGCCCTTGGGAAAGAAGCCTGCACGTTGTGCCTTTCAGCTCTAGGGCAATGTAGCCCACTCAGAGCAGAAGTTCTACTTCTGCGAGAGCAGGACTGCAAAGAAACTGCATTTCACAGGCATTTGTAAGAGATGTTCCCGGTAGGCTATAAGAGCACTGTGCAGAGCGAGTTGTTTCTTAGCTTCCCAAAGAGCTGGAAGCAAGATGCATTGGGGCCCAATTCGCCCTTTGGAAAGAAGCCTGCACGTTGTGCCTTTCAGCTCCATGGCACTGTAGCACATGTAGAGCAGAAGTTCTACTTCAGCCAGATCAGGCCTGCAAAGAAACTGCGTTTCGCAGGCGTTTGTAAGAGATGCTCCCGGTAGGCTGTATGAGCACTGCGCACAGCGAGTTGTTTCTCAGCTTCCCAAAGAGCTGGAAGCAAGATGCTTTGGGGCCCCACTCGCCCTTTGGAAAGACGCCTGCACGTTGTGCCTTACAGCTCTGGGGCAATGTAGCACACCCAGAGCAGAAGTTCTACTTCAGCCAGATCAGGCCTGCAAAGAAACTGCGTTTCACAGGCCATTGTAAGAGATGTTCCTGGTAGGCTGTAAGAGCACTGTGCAGAACGAGTTGTTTCTTAGCTTCCCAAAGAGCTGGATGAAAGATGCTTTGGGGCCCAACTCGCCCTTTGGAAATAAGCCTGCACGTTGTGCCTTTCAGCTCTGGGGCCATGTAGCACACCCAGAGCAGAAGTTCTACTTCAGCCAGATCTGGCCTGCAAAGAAACTGCGTTTCACAGTCCTTTGTAAGTGATGTTCCCGGTAGGCTGTAAGAGCACTGTGCAGAGCGAGTTGTTTCTTAGCTTCCCAAAGAGATGGAAGCAAGACGCTTTGGGGCCCAACTCGCCCTTTGGAAAGAAGCCGGCACATTGTGCCTTTAAGCTCTAGGGCAATGTAGCACACCCAGAGCAGAAGTTCTACTTCAGCCAGATCAGGCCTGCAAAGAAACTGCGTTTCACAGGGCTTTGAAAGAGATGTTCCCGGTAGGCTGTAAGAGCACTGTGCAGAGCGAGTTGTTTCTTAGCTTCCCAAATAGCTGGAAGCAAGATGCTTTGGGGCACAATTCGCCCTTTGGAAAGGAGACCGCACGTTGTGCCTTTCAGCTCTAGGTCAATGCAGCACACCCAGAGCAGAAGTTCTACTTCAGCCAGATCAGGCCTGCAAGGAAACTGCTTTTCACAGGCCTTTGTAAGAGATGTTCCCGGTAGGGTGTAAGAGCACTGTGCAGAGCGAGTTGTTTCTTAGCTTCCCAAAGAGCTGGAAGCAAGATGCTTTGGGGCCCAACTCGCCCTTTGGAAAGAAGCGTGCACGTTGTGCCTTTCAGCTCTAGGGCAATGTAGCACACCCAGAGCAGAAGTTCTACTTCAGCCACATCAGGCCTGCAAAGAAACTGCGTTTCACAGGCCTTTGTAAGAGATGTTCCCGCTAGGCTGTAAGAGCACTGTGCAGAGCGAGTTGTTTCTTAGCTTCCCAAAGAGCTGGAAGCAAGATGCTTTGGGGCCCAACTCGCCCTTTGGAAAGAAGCCTGCACGTTGTTCCTTTCAGCGCTAGGGCAATGTAGCACACCCAGACCGGAAGTTCTACTTCAGCCAGAACAGGCCTGCAAAGAAACTGCGTTTCACAGGCCTTTGTCAGAGATGTTCCCGGTAGGCTGTAAGAGCACTGTGCAGAGCGAGTTGTTTCTTAGCTTCCCAAAGAGCTGGAAGCAAGATTCTTTGGGGCCCAACTCGCCCTTTGGAAAGAATCCTGCACGTTTGCCTTCCAGCACTAGGGCAAAGTAGCACACCCAGAGCAGAAGTTCTACTCCAGCCAGCTCAGGCCTGCAAAGAAACTGCGTTTCACAGGCGTTTGTAAGAGATGTTCCCGGTAGGCTGTAAGAGCACTGTGCAGAGCGAGTTGTTTCTTAGCTTCCCAAAGAGCTGGAAGCAAGATGCATTGGGGCCCAACTCGCCCTTTGGAAAGAAGCCTGCACGTTGTGCCTTTCAGCTCTAGGGCAATGCAGCACACCCATAGCAGAAGTTCTACTTCAGCCAGATCAGGCCTGCAAAGAAACTGCTTTTCGCAGGCGTTTGTAAGAGATGCTCCCGGTAGGCTGTATGAGCACTGCGCACAGCGAGTTGTTTCTTAGCTTCCCAAAGAGCTGGAAGCAAGATGCTTTGGGGCCCAACTCGCCCTTTGGAAAGAAGCCTGCACGTTGTGTCTTTCAGCTCTGGGGCAATGTAGCACATCCAGAGCAGAAGTTCTACTTCAGCCAGATCAGGCCTGCAAAGAAACTGCGTTTCATACGCCATTGTAAGAGATGTTCCTGGTAGGCTGTAAGAGCACTGTGCAGAACGAGTTGTTTCTTAGCTTCCCAAAGAGCTGGATGCAAGATGCTTTGGGGCCCATCTCGCCCTTTGGAAAGAAGCCTGCACGTTGTGCCTTTCAGCTCTAGGGCAATGCAGCACACCCATAGCAGAAGTTCCACTTCAGCCAGATCAGGCCTGCAAAGAAACTGCGTTTCACAGGCCTTTGTAAGAGATGTTCCCGGTAGGCTGTAAGAGCACTGTGCAGAGCGAGTTGTTTCTTAGCTTCCCAAAGAGCTGGAAGCAAGATGCTTTGGGGCCCAACTCGCCCTTTGGAAAGAGGCCTGCACGTTGTGCCTTTCAGCGCTAGGACAATGTAGCACACCCAGACCGGAAGTTCTACTTTAGCCAGATCAGGCCTGCAAAGAAACTGCGTTTCACAGGCATTTGTAAGAGATGTTCCCGGTAGGCTGTAAGAGCACTGTACAGAGCGAGTTATTTCTTAGCTTCCCAAAGAGGTGGAAGCAAGATGCTTTGTGGCCGAACTCACCCTTGGGAAAGAAGCCTGCACGTTGTGCCTTTCAGCTCTAGGGCAATGTAGCCCACCCAGAGCAGAAGTTCTACTTCTGCGAGAGCAGGACTGCAAAGAAACTGCATTTCACAGGCATTTGTAAGAGATGTTCCCGGTAGGCTATAAGAGCACTGTGCAGAGCGAGTTGTTTCTTAGCTTCCCAAAGAGCTGGAACCAAGATGCTTTGGGGCCTAATTCGCCCTTTGGAAAGAAGACTGCACGTTGTGCCTTTCAGCTCTAGGGCCATGTAGCACACCCATAGCAGAAGTTCTACTTCAGCCAGATCAGGCCTGCAAAGAAACTGCGTTTCACAGGCCTTTGTAAGAGATGTTCCCGGTAGGCTGTAAGAGCACTGTGCAGAGCGAGTTGTTTCTTAGCTTCACAAAGAGATGGAAGCAAGACGCTTTGGGGCCCATCTCGCCCTTTGGAGAGAAGGCTGCACATTGTGCCTTTAAGCTCTAGGGCAATGTAGCACACCCAGAGCAGAAGTTCTACTTCAGCCAGACCAAGCCTGCAAAGAAACTTCGTTTCACAGGCCATTGTAAGAGATGTTCCTGATAGGCTGTAAGAGCACTGTGCAGAACGAGTTGTTTCTTAACTTCCCAAAGAGCTGGATGCAAGATGCTTTGGGGCCCAACTCGCCCTTTGGAAAGAAGCATGCACGTTGTGCCTTTCAGCTCTAGGGCAATGCAGCACACCCATAGCAGAAGTTCTACTTCAGCCAGCTCAGGCCTGCAAAGAAACTGCGTTTCACAGGCGTTTGTAAGAGATGTTCCCGGTAGGCTGTAAGAGCACTGTGCAGAGCGAGTTGCTTCTTAGCTTCCCAAAGAGCTGGAAGCAAGATGCTTTGGGGCCCAACTCGCCCTTTGGAAAGAAGCATGCACGTTGTGCCTTTCAGCTCTAGGTCAATGTAGCACACGCAGAGCAGAAGTTCTGCTTCAGCCAGATCAGGCCTGCAAAGAATCTGCATTTCACAGGCCTTTGTAAGAGATGTTCCCGGTAGGCTGTAAGAGCACTGTGCAGAGCGAGTTGTTTCTTAGCTTCCCAAAGAGCTGGAAGCAACATGCTTTGGGGCCCAACTCGCCCTTTGGAAAGAAGCCTGCACGTTGTGCCTTTCAGCTCTAGGGCAATGTAGCACACCCAGAGCAGAAGTTCTACTTCAGCCAGATCAGGCCAGAAAAGAAACTGCGTTGCACAGGCCTTTGTAAGAGATGTTCCCGGTAGGCTGTAAGAGCACTTAGCAGAGCGAGTTGTTTCTTAGCTTCCCAAAGAGCTGGAAGCAAGATGCTTTGGGGCCCAACTCGCCCTTTGGAAAGAAGCCTGCACGTTGTGCCTTTCAGCTCTAGGGCAATGTAGCACACCCAAAGCAGAAGTTCTACTTCAGCCAGATCAGGCCTGCAAAGAAACTGCATTTCACAGGCCTTTGTAAGTGATGTTCCGGTAGGCTGTAAGAGCACTGTGCACACCGAGTTGTTTCTTAGCGTCCCAAAGAGCTGGAAGCAGGATGCTTTGGGGATCAACTCGCCCTTTGGAAAGAACCCTGCACGTTGTGCCTTTCAGCTCTAGGGCAGTGTAGCACACCCAGAGCAGAAGTTCTACTTCAGCCAGCTCAGGCCTGCAAAGAAACTGCGTTTCACAGGCCTGTGTAAGAGATGTTCCCGGTAGGCTGTAAGAGCACTGTGCAGAGCGAGTTGTTTTTTAGCTTCCGAAAGAGCTGGAAGCAAGATGCTTTGGGGCCCAACTCGCCCTTTGGAAAGAAGCCTGCACGTTGTGCCTTTCAGCTCTAGGGCAAGGTAGCACACCCAGAGCAGAAGTTCTACTTCAGCCAGATCAGGCCTGTAAAGAAACTGCGTTTCACAGGCCTTTGTAAGAGATGTTCCTGGTAGGCTGTAAGAGCACTGTGCAGAGCGAGTTGTTTCTTGGCTTCCCAAAGAGCTGGAAGCAAGATGCTTTGGGGCCCAACTCGCTCTTTTGAAAGAAGCCTGCACGTTGTTCCTTTCCACTCTAGGGCAATTAGCACACCCAGAGCAGAAGTT
This sequence comes from Equus caballus, assembly GCF_041296265.1. Lineage (NCBI taxonomy): Eukaryota > Metazoa > Chordata > Mammalia > Perissodactyla > Equidae > Equus > Equus caballus. Next base: position 48,390,594 of record NC_091688.1, on the reverse strand, counting down.
CTACTTCAGCCAGATCAGGCCTGCAAAGAAACTGCGTTTCACAGGCCTTTGTAAGAGATGTTCCCGGTAGGCTGTAAGAGCACTGTGCAGAGCGCGTTGTTTCTTAGCTTCCCAAAGAGATGGAAGCAAGATGCTTTGGGGCCCAATTCGCCCTTTGGAAAGAATACTGCACGTTATGCCTTTCAGCTCTAGGGCCATGTAGCACACCCAGAGCAGAAGTTCTACTTCATCCAGATCAGGCATGCAAAGAAACTGCGTTTCACAGGCCTTTGTAAGAGATGTTCCCGGTAGGCTGTAAGAGCACTGTGCAGAGCGAGTTGTTTCTTAGCTTCCCAAAGAGGTGGAAGCAAGATGCTTTGGGGCCCAACTCGCCCTTTGGAAAGAAGCCTGTACGTTGTGCCTTTCTGCTCTAGGGCAATGTAGCACACCCAGAGCAGAAGTTCTACTTCAGCCAGCTCAGGCCTGCAAAGAAACTGCGTTTCACAGGCCTTAGTAAGAGATGTTCCCGGTAGGCTGTAAGAACACTGTGCAGAGCGAGTTGTTTCTTAGCTTCCCAAACAGCTGGAAGCAAGATGCTTTGGGGCCCAACTCGCCCTTTGGAAAGAAGCCTGCACATTGTGCCTTTCAGCTCTAGGGCAACGTAGCACACGCAGATCAGAAGTTCTACTTCAGCCAGATCAAGCCTGCAAGCAAACTGCTTTCCACAGGCCTTTGTAAGTGATGTTCCGGTAGGCTGTGAGAGCACTGTGCAGAGCGAGTTGTTTCTTAGCTTCCCAAAGAGCTGGAAGCAAGATGCATTGGGGCCCAACTCGCCCTTTGGAAAGAAGCCTGCACGTTGTGCCTTTCAGCTCCATGGCACTGTAGCACATGTAGAGCAGAAGTTCTACTTCAGCCAGATCAGGCCTGCAAAGAAACTGTGTTTCGCAGGCGTTTGTAAGAGATGCTCCCGGTAGGCTGTATGAGCACTGCGCACAGCGAGTTGTTTCTGAGCTTCCCAAAGAGCTGGAAGCAAGATGCTTTGGGGCCCAACTCGCTCTTTTGAAAGAAGCCTGCACGTTGTGCCTTTCCACTCTAGGGCAATTAGCACACCCAGAGCAGAAGTTCTACTTCAGCCAGATCAGGCCTGCAAAGAAACTGCGTTTCACAGGCCTTTGTAAGAGATGTTCCCGGTAGGCTGTAAGAGCACTGTGCAGAGCGAGTTGTTTCTTAGCTTCCCAAAGAGATGGAAGCAAGATGCTTTGGGGCCCAATTCGCCCTTTGGAAAGAATACTGCACGTTATGCCTTTCAGCTCTAGGGCCATGTAGCACACCCAGAGCAGAAGTTCTACTTCATCCAGATCAGGCATGCAAAGAAACTGCGTTTCACAGGCCTTTGTAAGAGATGTTCCCGTTAGGCTGTAAGAGCACTGTGCAGAGCGAGTTGTTTCTTAGCTTCCCAAAGAGCTGGAAGCAAGATGCTTTGGGGCCCAACTCGACCTTTGGAAAGAAGCCTGCACGGTGTGCCTTTCCGCTCTAGGGCAATGTAGCTCACCCAGAGCAGAAGTTCTACTTCAGCCAGATCAGGCCTGCAAAGAAACTGCGTTTCACAGGCCTTTGTAAGAGATGTTCCCGGTAGGCTGTAAGAGCACTGTGCAGAGCGAGTTGTTTCTTAGCTTCCCAAAGAGCTGGAAGCAAGATGCTTTGGAGCCCAACTCGCCCTTTGGAAAGAAGCCTGCACGTTGTGCCTTTCAGCTCTAGGGCAAGGTAGCACACCCAGAGCAGAAGTTCTACTTCAGCCAGATCAGGCCTGTAAAGAAACTGCGTCACAGGCCTTTGTAAGAGATGTTCCTGGTAGGCTGTAAGAGCACTGTGCAGAGCGAGTTGTTTCTTGGCTTCCCAAAGAGCTGGAAGCAAGATGCTTTGGGGCCCAACTCGCTCTTTTGAAAGAAGCCTGCACATTGTTCCTTTCCACTCTAGGGCAATTAGCACACCCAGAGCAGAAGTTCTACTTCAGCCAGATCAGGCCTGCAAAGAAACTGCGTTTCACAGGCCTTTGTAAGAGATGTTCCCGGTAGGCTGTAAGAGCACTTTGCAGAGCGAGTTGTTTCTTAGCTTCCCAAAGAGCTGGAAGCAAGATGATTTGAGGCCCAACTCGCCCTTTGGAAAGAGGCCTGCACGTTGTGCCTTTCAGCTCTAGGGCAATGTAGCACATGCAGAGCAGAAGTTCTACTTCAGCCAGATCAGGCCTCAAGGAAACTGCTTTTCACATGCCTTTGTAAGTGATGTTCTGGTAGGCTGTAAGAACACTGTGCAGAGCGAGTTGTTTCTTAGCTTCCCAAAGAGCTGGAAGCAAGATGCTTAGGGGCCCAACTCGCCCTTTGGAAAGAAGCCTGCACGTTGTGCCTTTCCGCTCTAGGTCAATGTAGCACACGCAGAGCAGAAGTTCTACTTCAGCCAGATCAGGCCTGCAAGGAAACTGCTTTTCACATGACTTTGTAAGAGATGTTCCGGTAGGCTGTAAGAGCACTGTGCAGAGCGAGTTGTTTCTTAGCTTCCCAAAGAGCTGGAAGCAAGATGCTTTGGGGCCCAACTCGCCCTTTGGAAAGAAGCCTGCACGTTGTGCCTTTCAGCTCTAGGGCAATGTAGCACACCCAGATCAGAAGTTCTACTTCAGCCAGATCAGGCCTGCAAAGAAACTGCGTTTCACAGGCCTTTGTAAGAGATGTTCCCGGTAGGCTGTTAGAGCACTGTGCAGAGCGAGTTGTTTCTTAGCTTCCCAAAGAGCTGGACGCAAGATGCTTTGAGGCCCAACTCGCCCTTTGGAAAGAGGCCTGCACGTTGTGCCTTTCAGCTCTAGGGCAATGTAGCACATGCAGAGCAGAAGTTCTACTTCAGCCAGATCAGGCCTCAAGGAAACTGCTTGTCACATGCCTTTGTAAGTGATGTTCTGGTAGGCTGTAAGAACACTGTGCAGAGCGAGTTGTTTCTTAGCTTCCCAAAGAGCTGGAAGCAAGATGCTTTGGGGCCCAACTCGCCCTTTGGAAAGAATCCTGCACGTTGTGCCTTTCCACTCTAGGTCAATGTAGCACACGCAGAGCAGAAGTTCTACTTCAGCCAGATCAGGCCTGCAAGGAAACTGCTTTTCACATGACTTTGTAAGAGATGTTCCAGTAGGGTGTAAGAGCACTGTGCAGAGCGAGTTGTTTCTTAGCTTCCCAAAGAGCTGTTAGCAACATGCTTTGGGGCCCAACTCGCCCTTTGGAAAGAAGCCTGCACGTTGTGCCATTCTGCTCTAGGGCAATGTAGCACACCCAGATCAGAAGTTCTACTTCAGCCAGATCAGGCCTGCAAAGAAACTCCGTTTCACAGGCCTTTGTAAGAGATGTTCCCGGTAGGCTGTAAGAGCACTGTGCAGAGCGAGTTGTTTCTTAGCTTCCCAAAGAGCTGGAAGCAAGATGCTTTGGGGCCCAACTCGCCCTTTGGAAAGAAGCCTGCACCTTGTGCATTTCAGCTCTAGGGCAATGTGCACACCCAGAGCAGAAGTTCTACTTCAGCCAGATCAGGCCTGCAAAGAAACTGCGTTTCACAGGGCTTTGAAAGAGATGTTCCCGGTAGGCTGTGAGAGCGCTGTGCAGAGCGAGTTGTTTCTTAGCTTCCCAAAGAGCTGGAAGCAAGAAGCTTTGTTGCCCAACTCGCCCTTTGGAAAGAAGTCTGCACGTTGTGCCTTTCAACTCTAGGGCAATGTAGCACACGCAGAGCATAAGTTCTACTTCACCCAGATCAGGCCTGCAAAGAAACTGCGTTTCACAGGCCTTTGTAAGAGATGTTCCCGGTAGGCTGTAAGAGCACTGTGCAGAGCGAGTTGTTTCTTAGCTTCCCAAAGAGCTGGAAGCAAGATGCTTTGGGGCCCAACTCGCCCTTTGGAAATAGGCCTTGACGTTGTGCCTTTCAGCTCTAGGGCAATGTAGCACATGCAGAGCAGAAGTTCTACTTCAGCCAGATCAGGCCTCAAGGAAACTGCTTTTCACATGCCTTTGTAAGTGATGTTCTGGTAGGCTGTAAGAACACTGTGCAGAGCGAGTTGTTTCTTAGCTTCCCAAAGAGCTGGAAGCAAGATGCTTTGGGGCCCAACTCGCCCTTTGGAAAGAAGCCTGCACGTTGTGCCTTTCCGCTCTAGGGCAATGTAGCACACCCAGAGCAGAAGTTCTACTTCAGCCAGCTCAGGCCTGCAAAGAAACTGCGTTTCACAGGCCTTAGTAAGAGATGTTCCCGGTAGGCTGTAAGAACACTGTGCAGAGCGAGTTGTTTCTTAGCTTCCCAAACAGCTGGAAGCAAGATGCTTTGGGGCCCAACTCGCCCTTTGGAAAGAAGCCTGCACATTGTGCCTTTCAGCTCTAGGGCAACGTAGCACACGCAGATCAGAAGTTCTACTTCAGCCAGATCAAGCCTGCAAGCAAACTGCTTTCCACAGGCCTTTGTAAGTGATGTTCCGGTAGGCTGTGAGAGCACTGTGCAGAGCGAGTTGTTTCTTAGCTTCCCAAAGAGCTGGAAGCAAGATGCATTGGGGCCCAACTCGCCCTTTGGAAAGAAGCCTGCACGTTGTGCCTTTCAGCTCCATGGCACTGTAGCACATGTAGAGCAGAAGTTCTACTTCAGCCAGATCAGGCCTGCAAAGAAACTGTGTTTCGCAGGCGTTTGTAAGAGATGCTCCCGGTAGGCTGTATGAGCACTGCGCACAGCGAGTTGTTTCTGAGCTTCCCAAAGAGCTGGAAGCAAGATGCTTTGGGGCCCAACTCGCTCTTTTGAAAGAAGCCTGCACGTTGTGCCTTTCCACTCTAGGGCAATTAGCACACCCAGAGCAGAAGTTCTACTTCAGCCAGATCAGGCCTGCAAAGAAACTGCGTTTCACAGGCCTTTGTAAGAGATGTTCCTGGTAGGCTGTAAGAGCACTGTGCAGAGCGAGTTGTTTCTTAGCTTCCCAAAGAGATGGAAGCAAGATGCTTTGGGGCCCAATTCGCCCTTTGGAAAGAATACTGCACGTTATGCCTTTCAGCTCTAGGGCCATGTAGCACACCCAGAGCAGAAGTTCTACTTCATCCAGATCAGGCATGCAAAGAAACTGCGTTTCACAGGCCTTTGTAAGAGATGTTCCCGTTAGGCTGTAAGAGCACTGTGCAGAGCGAGTTGTTTCTTAGCTTCCCAAAGAGCTGGAAGCAAGATGCTTTGGGGCCCAACTCGACCTTTGGAAAGAAGCCTGCACGGTGTGCCTTTCCGCTCTAGGGCAATGTAGCTCACCCAGAGCAGAAGTTCTACTTCAGCCAGATCAGGCCTGCAAAGAAACTGCGTTTCACAGGCCTTTGTAAGAGATGTTCCCGGTAGGCTGTAAGAGCACTGTGCAGAGCGAGTTGTTTCTTAGCTTCCCAAAGAGCTGGAAGCAAGATGCTTTGGAGCCCAACTCGCCCTTTGGAAAGAAGCCTGCACGTTGTGCCTTTCAGCTCTAGGGCAAGGTAGCACACCCAGAGCAGAAGTTCTACTTCAGCCAGATCAGGCCTGTAAAGAAACTGCGTCACAGGCCTTTGTAAGAGATGTTCCTGGTAGGCTGTAAGAGCACTGTGCAGAGCGAGTTGTTTCTTGGCTTCCCAAAGAGCTGGAAGCAAGATGCTTTGGGGCCCAACTCGCTCTTTTGAAAGAAGCCTGCACATTGTTCCTTTCCACTCTAGGGCAATTAGCACACCCAGAGCAGAAGTTCTACTTCAGCCAGATCAGGCCTGCAAAGAAACTGCGTTTCACAGGCCTTTGTAAGAGATGTTCCCGGTAGGCTGTAAGAGCACTTTGCAGAGCGAGTTGTTTCTTAGCTTCCCAAAGAGCTGGAAGCAAGATGATTTGAGGCCCAACTCGCCCTTTGGAAAGAGGCCTGCACGTTGTGCCTTTCAGCTCTAGGGCAATGTAGCACATGCAGAGCAGAAGTTCTACTTCAGCCAGATCAGGCCTCAAGGAAACTGCTTTTCACATGCCTTTGTAAGTGATGTTCTGGTAGGCTGTAAGAACACTGTGCAGAGCGAGTTGTTTCTTAGCTTCCCAAAGAGCTGGAAGCAAGATGCTTAGGGGCCCAACTCGCCCTTTGGAAAGAAGCCTGCACGTTGTGCCTTTCCGCTCTAGGTCAATGTAGCACACGCAGAGCAGAAGTTCTACTTCAGCCAGATCAGGCCTGCAAGGAAACTGCTTTTCACATGACTTTGTAAGAGATGTTCCGGTAGGCTGTAAGAGCACTGTGCAGAGCGAGTTGTTTCTTAGCTTCCCAAAGAGCTGGAAGCAAGATGCTTTGGGGCCCAACTCGCCCTTTGGAAAGAAGCCTGCACGTTGTGCCTTTCAGCTCTAGGGCAATGTAGCACACCCAGATCAGAAGTTCTACTTCAGCCAGATCAGGCCTGAAAAGAAACTGCGTTTCACAGGCCTTTGTAAGAGATGTTCCCGGTAGGCTGTAAGAGCACTGTGCAGAGCGAGTTGTTTCTTAGCTTCCCAAAGAGCTGGACGCAAGATGCTTTGAGGCCCAACTCGCCCTTTGGAAAGAGGCCTGCACGTTGTGCCTTTCAGCTCTAGGGCAATGTAGCACATGCAGAGCAGAAGTTCTACTTCAGCCAGATCAGGCCTCAAGGAAACTGCTTGTCACATGCCTTTGTAAGTGATGTTCTGGTAGGCTGTAAGAACACTGTGCAGAGCGAGTTGTTTCTTAGCTTCCCAAAGAGCTGGAAGCAAGATGCTTTGGGGCCCAACTCGCCCTTTGGAAAGAAGCCTGCACGTTGTGCCTTTCCGCTCTAGGTCAATGTAGCACACGCAGAGCAGAAGTTCTACTTCAGCCAGATCAGGCCTGCAAGGAAACTGCTTTTCACATGACTTTGTAAGAGATGTTCCAGTAGGGTGTAAGAGCACTGTGCAGAGCGAGTTGTTTCTTAGCTTCCCAAAGAGCTGTTAGCAACATGCTTTGGGGCCCAACTCGCCCTTTGGAAAGAAGCCTGCACGTTGTGCCATTCTGCTCTAGGGCAATGTAGCACACCCAGATCAGAAGTTCTACTTCAGCCAGATCAGGCCTGCAAAGAAACTCCGTTTCACAGGCCTTTGTAAGAGATGTTCCCGGTAGGCTGTAAGAGCACTGTGCAGAGCGAGTTGTTTCTTAGCTTCCCAAAGAGCTGGAAGCAAGATGCTTTGGGGCCCAACTCGCCCTTTGGAAAGAAGCCTGCACCTTGTGCATTTCAGCTCTAGGGCAATGTGCACACCCAGAGCAGAAGTTCTACTTCAGCCAGATCAGGCCTGCAAAGAAACTGCGTTTCACAGGGCTTTGAAAGAGATGTTCCCGGTAGGCTGTGAGAGCGCTGTGCAGAGCGAGTTGTTTCTTAGCTTCCCAAAGAGCTGGAAGCAAGAAGCTTTGTTGCCCAACTCGCCCTTTGGAAAGAAGTCTGCACGTTGTGCCTTTCAACTCTAGGGCAATGTAGCACACGCAGAGCATAAGTTCTACTTCACCCAGATCAGGCCTGCAAAGAAACTGCGTTTCACAGGCCTTTGTAAGAGATGTTCCCGGTAGGCTGTAAGAGCACTGTGCAGAGCGAGTTGTTTCTTAGCTTCCCAAAGAGCTGGAAGCAAGATGCTTTGGGGCCCAACTCGCCCTTTGGAAATAGGCCTTGACGTTGTGCCTTTCAGCTCTAGGGCAATGTAGCACATGCAGAGCAGAAGTTCTACTTCAGCCAGATCAGGCCTCAAGGAAACTGCTTTTCACATGCCTTTGTAAGTGATGTTCTGGTAGGCTGTAAGAACACTGTGCAGAGCGAGTTGTTTCTTAGCTTCCCAAAGAGCTGGAAGCAAGATGCTTTGGGGCCCAACTCGCCCTTTGGAAAGAAGCCTGCACGTTGTGCCTTTCCGCTCTAGGGCAATGTAGCACACCCAGAGCAGAAGTTCTACTTCAGCCAGCTCAGGCCTACAAAGAAACTGCGTTTCACAGGCCTTAGTAAGAGATGTTCCCGGTAGGCTGTAAGAGCACTGTGCAGAGCGAGTTGTTTCTTAGCTTCCCAAACAGCTGGAAGCAAGATGCTTTGGGGCCCAACTCGCCCTTTGGAAAGAAGCCTGCACATTGTGCCTTTCAGCTCTAGGGCAACGTAGCACACGCAGATCAGAAGTTCTACTTCAGCCAGATCAAGCCTGCAAGCAAATTGCTTTCCACAGGCCTTTGTAAGTGATGTTCCGGTAGGCTGTGAGAGCACTGTGCAGAGCGAGTTGTTTCTTAGCTTCCCAAAGAGCTGGAAGCAAGATGCATTGGGGCCGAACTCGCCCTTTGGAAAGAAGCCTGCACGTTGTGCCTTTCTGCTCTAGGGCAAGGTAGCACACCCAGAGCAGAAGTTCTACTTCAGCCAGATCAGGCCTGCAAAGAAACTGTGTTTCGCAGGCGTTTGTAAGAGATGCTCCCGGTAGGCTGTATGAGCACTGCGCACAGCGAGTTGTTTCTGAGCTTCCCAAAGAGCTGGAAGCAAGATGCTTTGGGGCCCCACTCGCCCTTTGGAAAGACGCCTGCACGTTGTGCCTTTCAGCTCTGGGGCAATGTAGCACACCCAGAGCAGAAGTTCTACTTCAGCCAGATCAGGCCTGCAAAGAAACTGCGTTTCACAGGCCTTTGTAAGAGATGTTCCTGGTAGGCTGTAAGAGCACTGTGAAGAACGAGTTGTTTCTTAGCTTCCCAAAGAGCTGGATGCAAGATGCTTTGGGGCCCAACTCGCCCTTTGGAAAGAAGCCTGCACGTTGTGCCTTTCAGCTCTAGGGCAATGCAGCACACCCATAGCAGAAGTTCTACTTCAGCAAGCTCAGGCCAGCAAAGAAACTGCGTTTCACAGGCCTTTGTAAGAGATGTTCCCGGTAGGCTGTAAGAGCACTGTGCAGAGCGAGTAGTTTCTTAGCTTCCCAAAGAGCTGGAAGCAAGATGCTTTGTGGCCCAACTCGCCCTTGGGAAAGAAGCCTGCACGTTGTGCCTTTCAGCTCTAGGGCAATGTAGCCCACCCAGAGCAGAAGTTCTACTTCTGCGAGAGCAGGACTGCAAAGAAACTGCATTTCACAGGCATTTGTAAGAGATGTTCCCGGTAGGCTATAAGAGCACTGTGCAGAGCGAGTTGTTTCTTAGCTTCCCAAAGAGCTGGAAGCAAGATGCTTTGGGGCCCAATTCGCCCTTTGGTAAGAAGACTGCACGTTGTGCCTTTCAGCTCTAGGGCCATGTAGCACACCCATAGCAGAAGTTCTACTTCAGCCAGATCAGGCCTGCAAAGAAACTGCGTTTCACAGGCCTTTGTAAGAGATGTTCCTGGTAGGCTGTAAGAGCACTGTGCAGAGCGAGTTGTTTCTTAGCTTCCCAAAGAGATGGAAGCAAGACGCTTTGGGGCCCAACTCGCCCTTTGGAAAGAAGGCTGCACGTTGTGCCTTTAAGCTCTAGGGCAATGTAGCACACCCAGAGCAGAAGTTCTACTTCAGCCAGACCAAGCCTGCAAAGAAACTGCGTTTCACAGGCCATTGTAAGTGATGTTCCTGATAGGCTGTAAGAGCACTGTGCAGAACGAGTTGTTTCTTAGCTTCCCAAAGAGCTGGATGCAAGATGCTTTGGGGCCCAACTCGCCCTTTGGAAAGAAGCATGCACGTTGTGCCTTTCAGCTCTAGGGCAATGCAGCACACCCATAGCAGAAGTTCTACTTCAGCCAGCTCAGGCCTGCAAAGAAACTGCGTTTCACAGGCCTTTGTAAGAGATGTTCCCGGTAGGCTATAAGAGCACTGTGCAGAGCGAGTTGTTTCTTAGCTTCCCAAAGAGCTGGAAGCAAGATGCTTTGGGGCCCAACTCGACCTTTGGAAAGAAGCCTGCACGTTGTGCCTTTCCGCTCTAGGGCAATGTAGCTCACCCAGAGCAGAAGTTCAACTTCAGCCAGATCAGGCCTGCAAAGAAACTGCGTTTCACAGGCCTTTGTAAGAGATGTTCCCGGGAGGCTGTAAGAGCACTGTGCAGAGCGAGTTGTTTCTTAGCTTCCCAAAGAGCTGGAAGCAAGATGCTTTGGAGCCCAACTCGCCCTTTGGAAAGAAGCCTGCACGTTGTGCCTTTCAGCTCTAGGGCAATGTAGCACACCCAGAGCAGAAGTTCTACTTCAGCCAGATCAGGCCTGTAAAGAAACTGCGTTTCACAGGCCTTTGTAAGAGATGTTCCTGGTAGGCTGTAAGAGCACTGTGCAGAGCGAGTTGTTTCTTGGCTTCCCAAAGAGCTGGAAGCAAGATGCTTTGGGGCCCAACTCGCTCTTTTGAAAGAAGCCTGCACGTTGTTCCTTTCCACTCTAGGGCAATTAGCACACCCAGAGCAGAAGTTCTACTTCAGCCAGATCAGGCCTGCAAAGAAACTGCGTTTCACAGGCCTTTGTAAGAGATGTTCCCGGTAGGCTGTAAGAGCACTTTGCAGAGCGAGTTGTTTCTTAGCTTCCCAAAGAGCTGGAAGCAAGATGATTTGAGGCCCAACTCGCCCTTTGGAAAGAGGCCTGCACGTTGTGCCTTTCAGCTCTAGGGCAATGTAGCACATGCAGAGCAGAAGTTCTACTTCAGCCAGATCAGGCCTCAAGGAAACTGCTTTTCACATGCCTTTGTAAGTGATGTTCTGGTAGGCTGTAAGAACACTGTGCAGAGCGAGTTGTTTCTTAGCTTCCCAAAGAGCTGGAAGCAAGATGCTTTGGGGCCCAACTCGCCCTTTGGAAAGAAGCCTGCACGTTGTGCCTTTCCGCTCTAGGGCAATGTAGCACACCCAGAGCAGAAGTTCTACTTCAGCCAGCTCAGGCCTACAAAGAAACTGCGTTTCACAGGCCTTAGTAAGAGATGTTCCCGGTAGGCTGTAAGAGCACTGTGCAGAGCGAGTTGTTTCTTAGCTTCCCAAACAGCTGGAAGCAAGATGCTTTGGGGCCCAACTCGCCCTTTGGAAAGAAGCCTGCACATTGTGCCTTTCAGCTCTAGGGCAACGTAGCACACGCAGATCAGAAGTTCTACTTCAGCCAGATCAAGCCTGCAAGCAAATTGCTTTCCACAGGCCTTTGTAAGTGATGTTCCGGTAGGCTGTGAGAGCACTGTGCAGAGCGAGTTGTTTCTTAGCTTCCCAAAGAGCTGGAAGCAAGATGCATTGGGGCCGAACTCGCCCTTTGGAAAGAAGCCTGCACGTTGTGCCTTTCTGCTCTAGGGCAAGGTAGCACACCCAGAGCAGAAGTTCTACTTCAGCCAGATCAGGCCTGCAAAGAAACTGTGTTTCGCAGGCGTTTGTAAGAGATGCTCCCGGTAGGCTGTATGAGCACTGCGCACAGCGAGTTGTTTCTGAGCTTCCCAAAGAGCTGGAAGCAAGATGCTTTGGGGCCCCACTCGCCCTTTGGAAAGACGCCTGCACGTTGTGCCTTTCAGCTCTGGGGCAATGTAGCACACCCAGAGCAGAAGTTCTACTTCAGCCAGATCAGGCCTGCAAAGAAACTGCGTTTCACAGGCCTTTGTAAGAGATGTTCCTGGTAGGCTGTAAGAGCACTGTGAAGAACGAGTTGTTTCTTAGCTTCCCAAAGAGCTGGATGCAAGATGCTTTGGGGCCCAACTCGCCCTTTGGAAAGAAGCCTGCACGTTGTGCCTTTCAGCTCTAGGGCAATGCAGCACACCCATAGCAGAAGTTCTACTTCAGCAAGCTCAGGCCAGCAAAGAAACTGCGTTTCACAGGCCTTTGTAAGAGATGTTCCCGGTAGGCTGTAAGAGCACTGTGCAGAGCGAGTAGTTTCTTAGCTTCCCAAAGAGCTGGAAGCAAGATGCTTTGTGGCCCAACTCGCCCTTGGGAAAGAAGCCTGCACGTTGTGCCTTTCAGCTCTAGGGCAATGTAGCCCACCCAGAGCAGAAGTTCTACTTCTGCGAGAGCAGGACTGCAAAGAAACTGCATTTCACAGGCATTTGTAAGAGATGTTCCCGGTAGGCTATAAGAGCACTGTGCAGAGCGAGTTGTTTCTTAGCTTCCCAAAGAGCTGGAAGCAAGATGCTTTGGGGCCCAATTCGCCCTTTGGTAAGAAGACTGCACGTTGTGCCTTTCAGCTCTAGGGCCATGTAGCACACCCATAGCAGAAGTTCTACTTCAGCCAGATCAGGCCTGCAAAGAAACTGCGTTTCACAGGCCTTTGTAAGAGATGTTCCTGGTAGGCTGTAAGAGCACTGTGCAGAGCGAGTTGTTTCTTAGCTTCCCAAAGAGATGGAAGCAAGACGCTTTGGGGCCCAACTCGCCCTTTGGAAAGAAGGCTGCACGTTGTGCCTTTAAGCTCTAGGGCAATGTAGCACACCCAGAGCAGAAGTTCTACTTCAGCCAGACCAAGCCTGCAAAGAAACTGCGTTTCACAGGCCATTGTAAGTGATGTTCCTGATAGGCTGTAAGAGCACTGTGCAGAACGAGTTGTTTCTTAGCTTCCCAAAGAGCTGGATGCAAGATGCTTTGGGGCCCAACTCGCCCTTTGGAAAGAAGCATGCACGTTGTGCCTTTCAGCTCTAGGGCAATGCAGCACACCCATAGCAGAAGTTCTACTTCAGCCAGCTCAGGCCTGCAAAGAAACTGCGTTTCACAGGCCTTTGTAAGAGATGTTCCCGGTAGGCTATAAGAGCACTGTGCAGAGCGAGTTGTTTCTTAGCTTCCCAAAGAGCTGGAAGCAAGATGCTTTGGGGCCCAACTCGACCTTTGGAAAGAAGCCTGCACGTTGTGCCTTTCCGCTCTAGGGCAATGTAGCTCACCCAGAGCAGAAGTTCTACTTCAGCCAGATCAGGCCTGCAAAGAAACTGCGTTTCACAGGCCTTTGTAAGAGATGTTCCCGGTAGGCTGTAAGAGCACTGTGCAGAGCGAGTTTTTTCTTAGCTTCCCAAAGAGCTGGAAGCAAGATGCTTTGGAGCCCAACTCGCCCTTTGGAAAGAAGCCTGCACGTTGTGCCTTTCAGCTCTAGGGCAATGTAGCACACCCAGAGCAGAAGTTCTACTTCAGCCAGATCAGGCCTGTAAAGAAACTGCGTTTCACAGGCCTTTGTAAGAGATGTTCCTGGTAGGCTGTAAGAGCACTGTGCAGAGCGAGTTGTTTCTTGGCTTCCCAAAGAGCTGGAAGCAAGATGCTTTGGGGCCCAACTCGCTCTTTTGAAAGAAGCCTGCACGTTGTGCCTTTCCACTCTAGGGCAATTAGCACACCCAGAGCAGAAGTTCTACTTCAGCCAGATCAGGCCTGCAAAGAAACTGCGTTTCACAGGCCTTTGTAAGAGATGTTCCCGGTAGGCTGTAAGAGCACTTTGCAGAGCGAGTTGTTTCTTAGCTTCCCAAAGAGCTGGAAGCAAGATGATTTGAGGCCCAACTCGCCCTTTGGAAAGAGGCCTGCACGTTGTGCCTTTCAGCTCTAGGGCAATGTAGCACATGCAGAGCAGAAGTTCTACTTCAGCCAGATCAGGCCTCAAGGAAACTGCTTTTCACATGCCTTTGTAAGTGATGTTCTGGTAGGCTGTAAGAACACTGTGCAGAGCGAGTTGTTTCTTAGCTTCCCAAAGAGCTGGAAGCAAGATGCTTTGGGGCCCAACTCGCCCTTTGGAAAGAAGCCTGCACGTTGTGCCTTTCCGCTCTAGGTCAATGTAGCACACGCAGAGCAGAAGTTCTACTTCAGCCAGATCAGGCCTGCAAGGAAACTGCTTTTCACATGACTTTGTAAGAGATGTTCCGGTAGGCTGTAAGAGCACTGTGCAGAGCGAGTTGTTTCTTAGCTTCCCAAAGAGCTGGAAGCAAGATGCTTTGGGGCCCAACTCGCCCTTTGGAAAGAAGCCTGCACGTTGTGCCTTTCAGCTCTAGGGCAATGTAGCACACCCAGATCAGAAGTTCTACTTCAGCCAGATCAGGCCTGCAAAGAAACTGCGTTTCACAGGCCTTTGTAAGAGATTTTCCCGGTAGGCTGTAAGAGCACTGTGCAGAGCGAGTTGTTTCTTAGCTTCCCAAAGAGCTGGAAGCAAGATGCTTTGAGGCCCAACTCCCCCTTTGGAAAGAGGCCTGCACGTTGTGCCTTTCAGCTCTAGGGCAATGTAGCACATGCAGAGCAGAAGTTCTACTTCAGCCAGATCAGGCCTCAAGGAAACTGCTTGTCACATGCCTTTGTAAGTGATGTTCTGGTAGGCTGTAAGAACACTGTGCAGAGCGAGTTGTTTCTTAGCTTCCCAAAGAGCTGGAAGCAAGATGCTTTGGGGCCCAACTCGCCCTTTGGAAAGAAGCCTGCACGTTGTGCCTTTCCGCTCTAGGTCAATGTAGCACACGCAGAGCAGAAGTTCTACTTCAGCCAGATCAGGCCTGCAAGGAAACTGCTTTTCACATGACTTTGTAAGAGATGTTCCAGTAGGGTGTAAGAGCACTGTGCAGAGCGAGTTGTTTCTTAGCTTCCCAAAGAGCTGTTAGCAACATGCTTTGGGGCCCAACTCGCCCTTTGGAAAGAAGCCTGCACGTTGTGCCATTCTGCTCTAGGGCAATGTAGCACACCCAGATCAGAAGTTCTACTTCAGCCAGATCAGGCCTGCAAAGAAACTCCGTTTCACAGGCCTTTGTAAGAGATGTTCCCGGTAGGCTGTAAGAGCACTGTGCAGAGCGAGTTGTTTCTTAGCTTCCCAAAGAGCTGGAAGCAAGATGCTTTGGGGCCCAACTCGCCCTTTGGAAAGAAGCCTGCACCTTGTGCATTTCAGCTCTAGGGCAATGTGCACACCCAGAGCAGAATTTCTACTTCAGCCAGATCAGGCCTGCAAAGAAACTGCGTTTCACAGGGCTTTGAAAGAGATGTTCCCGGTAGGCTGTAAGAGCGCTGTGCAGAGCGAGTTGTTTCTTAGCTTCCCAAAGAGCTGGAAGCAAGAAGCTTTGTTGCCCAACTCGCCCTTTGGAAAGAAGTCTGCACGTTGTGCCTTTCAACTCTAGGGCAATGTAGCACACGCAGAGCATAAGTTCTACTTCACCCAGATCAGGCCTGCAAAGAAACTGCGTTTCACAGGCCTTTGTAAGAGATGTTCCCGGTAGGCTGTAAGAGCACTGTGCAGAGCGAGTTGTTTCTTAGCTTCCCAAAGAGCTGGAAGCAAGATGCTTTGGGGCCCAACTCGCCCTTTGGAAATAGGCCTTGACGTTGTGCCTTTCAGCTCTAGGGCAATGTAGCACATGCAGAGCAGAAGTTCTACTTCAGCCAGATCAGGCCTCAAGGAAACTGCTTTTCACATGCCTTTGTAAGTGATGTTCTGGTAGGCTGTAAGAACACTGTGCAGAGCGAGTTGTTTCTTAGCTTCCCAAAGAGATGGAAGCAAGATGCTTTGGGGCCCAACTCGCCCTTTGGAAAGAAGCCTGCACGTTGTGCCTTTCCGCTCTAGGGCAATGTAGCACACCCAGAGCAGAAGTTCTACTTCAGCCAGCTCAGGCCTACAAAGAAACTGCGTTTCACAGGCCTTAGTAAGAGATGTTCCCGGTAGGCTGTAAGAGCACTGTGCAGAGCGAGTTGTTTCTTAGCTTCCCAAACAGCTGGAAGCAAGATGCTTTGGGGCCCAACTCGCCCTTTGGAAAGAAGCCTGCACATTGTGCCTTTCAGCTCTAGGGCAACGTAGCACACGCAGATCAGAAGTTCTACTTCAGCCAGATCAAGCCTGCAAGCAAACTGCTTTCCACAGGCCTTTGTAAGTGATGTTCCGGTAGGCTGTGAGAGCACTGTGCAGAGCGAGTTGTTTCTTAGCTTCCCAAAGAGCTGGAAGCAAGATGCATTGGGGCCGAACTCGCCCTTTGGAAAGAAGCCTGCACGTTGTGCCTCTCAGCTCCATGGCACTGTAGCACATGTAGAGCAGAAGTTCTACTTCAGCCAGATCAGGCCTGCAAAGAAACTCCGTTTCGCAGGCGCTTGTAAGAGATGCTCCCGGTAGGCTGTATGAGCACTGCGCACAGCGAGTTGTTTCTGAGCTTCCCAAAGAGCTGGAAGCAAGATGCTTTGGGGCCCAACTCGCCCTTTGGAAAGACGCCTGCACGTTGTGCCTTTCAGCTCTGGGGCAATGTAGCACACCCAGAGCAGAAGTTCTACTTCAGCCAGATCATTTGGGGCCCAACTCGCCCTTTGGAAAGAAGCCTGCACGTTGTGCCTTTCAGCTCTAGGGCAATGCAGCACACCCATAGCAGAAGTTCTACTTCAGCCAGCTCAGGCCTGCAAAGAAACTGCGTTTCACAGGCCGTTGTAAGAGATGTTCCCGGTAGGCTGTAAGAGCACTGTGCAGAGCGAGTTGTTTCTTAGCTTCCCAAAGAGCTGGAAGCAAGATGCTTTGGGGCCCAACTCGCCCTTTGGAAAGAAGCCTGCACGTTGTGCCTTTCAGCGCTAGGACAATGTAGCACACCCAGACCGGAAGTTCTACTTTAGCCAGATCAGGCCTGCAAAGAAACTGCGTTTCACAGGCCTTTGTAAGAGATGTTCCCGGTAGGCTGTAAGAGCACTTTGCAGAGCGAGTTGTTTCTTAGCTTCCCAAAGAGCTGGAAGCAAGATGATTTGAGGCCCAACTCGCCCTTTGGAAAGAGGCCTGCACGTTGTGCCTTTCAGCTCTAGGGCAATGTAGCACATGCAGAGCAGAAGTTCTACTTCAGCCAGATCAGGCCTCAAGGAAACTGCTTTTCACATGCCTTTGTAAGTGATGTTCTGGTAGGCTGTAAGAACACTGTGCAGAGCGAGTTGTTTCTTAGCTTCCCAAAGAGCTGGAAGCAAGATGCTTTGGGGCCCAACTCGCCCTTTGGAAAGAAGCCTGCACGTTGTGCCTTTCCGCTCTAGGTCAATGTAGCACACGCAGAGCAGAAGTTCTACTTCAGCCAGATCAGGCCTGCAAGGAAACTGCTTTTCACATGACTTTGTAAGAGATGTTCCGGTAGGCTGTAAGAGCACTGTGCAGAGCGAGTTGTTTCTTAGCTTCCCAAAGAGCTGGAAGCAAGATGCTTTGGGGCCCAACTCGCCCTTTGGAAAGAAGCCTGCACGTTGTGCCTTTCAGCTCTAGGGCAATGTAGCACACCCAGATCAGAAGTTCTACTTCAGCCAGATCAGGCCTGCAAAGAAACTGCGTTTCACAGGCCTTTGTAAGAGATTTTCCCGGTAGGCTGTAAGAGCACTGTGCAGAGCGAGTTGTTTCTTAGCTTCCCAAAGAGCTGGAAGCAAGATGCTTTGAGGCCCAACTCCCCCTTTGGAAAGAGGCCTGCACGTTGTGCCTTTCAGCTCTAGGGCAATGTAGCACATGCAGAGCAGAAGTTCTACTTCAGCCAGATCAGGCCTCAAGGAAACTGCTTGTCACATGCCTTTGTAAGTGATGTTCTGGTAGGCTGTAAGAACACTGTGCAGAGCGAGTTGTTTCTTAGCTTCCCAAAGAGCTGGAAGCAAGATGCTTTGGGGCCCAACTCGCCCTTTGGAAAGAAGCCTGCACGTTGTGCCTTTCCGCTCTAGGTCAATGTAGCACACGCAGAGCAGAAGTTCTACTTCAGCCAGATCAGGCCTGCAAGGAAACTGCTTTTCACATGACTTTGTAAGAGATGTTCCAGTAGGGTGTAAGAGCACTGTGCAGAGCGAGTTGTTTCTTAGCTTCCCAAAGAGCTGTTAGCAACATGCTTTGGGGCCCAACTCGCCCTTTGGAAAGAAGCCTGCACGTTGTGCCATTCTGCTCTAGGGCAATGTAGCACACCCAGATCAGAAGTTCTACTTCAGCCAGATCAGGCCTGCAAAGAAACTCCGTTTCACAGGCCTTTGTAAGAGATGTTCCCGGTAGGCTGTAAGAGCACTGTGCAGAGCGAGTTGTTTCTTAGCTTCCCAAAGAGCTGGAAGCAAGATGCTTTGGGGCCCAACTCGCCCTTTGGAAAGAAGCCTGCACCTTGTGCATTTCAGCTCTAGGGCAATGTGCACACCCAGAGCAGAATTTCTACTTCAGCCAGATCAGGCCTGCAAAGAAACTGCGTTTCACAGGGCTTTGAAAGAGATGTTCCCGGTAGGCTGTAAGAGCGCTGTGCAGAGCGAGTTGTTTCTTAGCTTCCCAAAGAGCTGGAAGCAAGAAGCTTTGTTGCCCAACTCGCCCTTTGGAAAGAAGTCTGCACGTTGTGCCTTTCAACTCTAGGGCAATGTAGCACACGCAGAGCATAAGTTCTACTTCACCCAGATCAGGCCTGCAAAGAAACTGCGTTTCACAGGCCTTTGTAAGAGATGTTCCCGGTAGGCTGTAAGAGCACTGTGCAGAGCGAGTTGTTTCTTAGCTTCCCAAAGAGCTGGAAGCAAGATGCTTTGGGGCCCAACTCGCCCTTTGGAAATAGGCCTTGACGTTGTGCCTTTCAGCTCTAGGGCAATGTAGCACATGCAGAGCAGAAGTTCTACTTCAGCCAGATCAGGCCTCAAGGAAACTGCTTTTCACATGCCTTTGTAAGTGATGTTCTGGTAGGCTGTAAGAACACTGTGCAGAGCGAGTTGTTTCTTAGCTTCCCAAAGAGATGGAAGCAAGATGCTTTGGGGCCCAACTCGCCCTTTGGAAAGAAGCCTGCACGTTGTGCCTTTCCGCTCTAGGGCAATGTAGCACACCCAGAGCAGAAGTTCTACTTCAGCCAGCTCAGGCCTACAAAGAAACTGCGTTTCACAGGCCTTAGTAAGAGATGTTCCCGGTAGGCTGTAAGAGCACTGTGCAGAGCGAGTTGTTTCTTAGCTTCCCAAACAGCTGGAAGCAAGATGCTTTGGGGCCCAACTCGCCCTTTGGAAAGAAGCCTGCACATTGTGCCTTTCAGCTCTAGGGCAACGTAGCACACGCAGATCAGAAGTTCTACTTCAGCCAGATCAAGCCTGCAAGCAAACTGCTTTCCACAGGCCTTTGTAAGTGATGTTCCGGTAGGCTGTGAGAGCACTGTGCAGAGCGAGTTGTTTCTTAGCTTCCCAAAGAGCTGGAAGCAAGATGCATTGGGGCCGAACTCGCCCTTTGGAAAGAAGCCTGCACGTTGTGCCTCTCAGCTCCATGGCACTGTAGCACATGTAGAGCAGAAGTTCTACTTCAGCCAGATCAGGCCTGCAAAGAAACTCCGTTTCGCAGGCGCTTGTAAGAGATGCTCCCGGTAGGCTGTATGAGCACTGCGCACAGCGAGTTGTTTCTGAGCTTCCCAAAGAGCTGGAAGCAAGATGCTTTGGGGCCCAACTCGCCCTTTGGAAAGACGCCTGCACGTTGTGCCTTTCAGCTCTGGGGCAATGTAGCACACCCAGAGCAGAAGTTCTACTTCAGCCAGATCATTTGGGGCCCAACTCGCCCTTTGGAAAGAAGCCTGCACGTTGTGCCTTTCAGCTCTAGGGCAATGCAGCACACCCATAGCAGAAGTTCTACTTCAGCCAGCTCAGGCCTGCAAAGAAACTGCGTTTCACAGGCCGTTGTAAGAGATGTTCCCGGTAGGCTGTAAGAGCACTGTGCAGAGCGAGTTGTTTCTTAGCTTCCCAAAGAGCTGGAAGCAAGATGCTTTGGGGCCCAACTCGCCCTTTGGAAAGAAGCCTGCACGTTGTGCCTTTCAGCGCTAGGACAATGTAGCACACCCAGACCGGAAGTTCTACTTTAGCCAGATCAGGCCTGCAAAGAAACTGCGTTTCACAGGCCTTTGTAAGAGATGTTCCCGGTAGGCTATAAGAGCACTGTGCAGAGCGAGTTGTTTCTTAGCTTCCCAAAGAGCTGGAAGCAAGATGCTTTGGGGCCCAATTCGCCCTTTGGAAAGAAGACTGCACGTTGTGCCTTTCAGCTCTAGGGCCATGTAGCACACCCATAGCAGAAGTTCTACTTCAGCCAGATCAGGCCTGCAAAGAAACTGCGTTTCACAGGCCTTTGTAAGAGATGTTCCCGGTAGGCTGTAAGAGCACTGTGCAGAGCGAGTTGTTTCTTAGCTTCCCAAAGAGCTGGACGGAAGATGCTTTCGGGCCCAACTCGCCCTTGGGAAAGAAGCCTGCACGTTGTGCCTTTCAGCTCTAGGGCAATGTAGCCCACCCAGAGCAGAAGTTCTACTTCTGCGAGAGCAGGACTGCAAAGAAACTGCATTTCACAGGCATTTGTAAGAGATGTTCCCGGTAGGCTATAAGAGCACTGTGCAGAGCGAGTTGTTTCTTAGCTTCCCAAAGAGCTGGAAGCAAGATGCATTGGGGCCCAACTCGCCCTTTGGAAAGAAGCCTGCACGTTGTGCCTTTCAGCTCTAGGGCAATGTAGCACACCCATAGCAGAAGTTCTACTTCAGCCAGATATGGCCTGCAAAGAAACTGCTTTTCGCAGGCGTTTGTAAGAGATGCTCCCGGTAGGCTGTATGAGCACTGCGCACAGCGAGTTGTTTCTTAGCTTCCCAAAGAGCTGGAAGCAAGATGCTTTGGGGCCCAACTCGCCCTTTGGAAAGAAGCCTGCACGTTGTGTCTTTCAGCTCTGGGGCAATGTAGCACATCCAGAGCAGAAGTTCTACTTCAGCCAGATCAGGCCTGCAAAGAAACTGCGTTTCATAGGCCATTGTAAGAGATGTTCCTGGTAGGCTGTAAGAGCACTGTGCAGAACGAGTTGTTTCTTAGCTTCCCAAAGAGCTGGAAGCAAGATGCTTTGGGGCCCATCTCGCCCTTTGGAAAGAAGCCTGCACGTTGTGCCTTTCAGCTCTAGGGCAATGCAGCACACCCATAGCAGAAGTTCTACTTCAGCCAGCTCAGGCCTGCAAAGAAACTGCGTTTCACAGGCCTTTGTAAGAGATGTTCCCGGTAGGCTGTAAGAGCACTGTGCAGAGCGAGTTGTTTCTTAGCTTCCCAAAGAGCTGGAAGCAAGATGCTTTGGGGCCCAACTCGCCCTTTGGAAAGAAGCCTGCACGTTGTGCCTTTCAGCGCTAGGACAATGTAGCACACCCAGACCGGAAGTTCTACTTTAGCCAGATCAGGCCTGCAAAGAAACTGCGTTTCACAGGCATTTGTAAGAGATGTTCCCGGTAGGCTGTAAGAGCACTGTGCAGAGCGAGTTGTTTCTTAGCATCCCAAAGAGCTGGAAGCAAGATGCTTTGTGGCCGAACTCACCCTTGGGAAAGAAGCCTGCACGTTGTGCCTTTCAGCTCTAGGGCAATGTAGCCCACCCAGAGCAGAAGTTCTACTTCTGCGAGAGCAGGACTGCAAAGAAACTGCATTTCACAGGCATTTGTAAGAGATGTTCCCGGTAGGCTATAAGAGCACTGTGCAGAGCGAGTTGTTTCTTAGCTTCCCAAAGAGCTGGAAGCAAGATGCTTTGGGGCCTAATTCGCCCTTTGGAAAGAAGACTGCACGTTGTGCCTTTCAGCTCTAGGGCCATGTAGCACACCCATAGCAGAAGTTCTACTTCAGCCAGATCAGGCCTGCAAAGAAACTGCGTTTCACAGGCCTTTGTAAGAGATGTTCCCGGTAGGCTGTAAGAGCACTGTGCAGAGCGAGTTGTTTCTTAGCTTCCCAAAGAGCTGGAAGCAAGATGCTTTGGGGCCCAACTCGCCCTTTGGAAAGAAGCATGCACGTTGTGCCTTTCAGCTCTAGGTCAATGTAGCACACGCAGAGCAGAAGTTCTGCTTCAGCCAGATCAGGCCTGCAAAGAATCTGCATTTCACAGGCCTTTGTAAGAGATGTTCCCGGTAGGCTGTAAGAGCACTGTGCAGAGCGAGTTGTTTCTTAGCTTCCCAAAGAGCTGGAAGCAACATGCTTTGGGGCCCAACTCGCCCTTTGGAAAGAAGCCTGCACGTTGTGCCTTTCAGCTCTAGGGCAATGTAGCACACCCAGAGCAGAAGTTCTACTTCAGCCAGATCAGGCCAGAAAAGAAACTGCGTTGCACAGACCTTTGTAAGAGATGTTCCCGGTAGGCTGTAAGAGCACTTAGCAGAGCGAGTTGTTTCTTAGCTTCCCAAAGAGCTGGAAGCAAGATGCTTTGGGGCCCAACTCGCCCTTTGGAAAGAAGCCTGCACGTTGTGCCTTTCAGCTCTAGGGCAATGTAGCACACCCAAAGCAGAAGTTCTACTTCAGCCAGATCAGGCCTGCAAAGAAACTGCATTTCACAGGCCTTTGTAAGTGATGTTCCGGTAGGCTGTAAGAGCACTGTGCACACCGAGTTGTTTCTTAGCATCCCAAAGAGCTGGAAGCAGGATGCTTTGGGGATCAACTCGCCCTTTGGAAAGAACCCTGCACGTTGTGCCTTTCAGCTCTAGGGCAGTGTAGCACACCCAGAGCAGAAGTTCTACTTCAGCCAGCTCAGGCCTGCAAAGAAACTGCGTTTCACAGGCCTGTGTAAGAGATGTTCCCGGTAGGCTGTAAGAGCACTGTGCAGAGCGAGTTGTTTTTTAGCTTCCGAAAGAGCTGGAAGCAAGATGCTTTGGGGCCCAACTCGCCCTTTGGAAAGAAGCCTGCACGTTGTGCCTTTCAGCTCTAGGGCAAGGTAGCACACCCAGAGCAGAAGTTCTACTTCAGCCAGATCAGGCCTGTAAAGAAACTGCGTTTCACAGGCCTTTGTAAGAGATGTTCCTGGTAGGCTGTAAGAGCACTGTGCAGAGCGAGTTGTTTCTTGGCTTCCCAAAGAGCTGGAAGCAAGATGCTTTGGGGCCCAACTCGCTCTTTTGAAAGAAGCCTGCACGTTGTTCCTTTCCACTCTAGGGCAATTAGCACACCCAGAGCAGAAGTTCTACTTCAGCCAGATCAGGCCTGCAAAGAAACTGCGTTTCACAGGCCTTTGTAAGAGATGTTCCCGGTAGGCTGTAAGAGCACTGTGCAGAGCGCGTTGTTTCTTAGCTTCCCAAAGAGATGGAAGCAAGATGCTTTGGGGCCCAATTCGCCCTTTGGAAAGAATACTGCACGTTATGCCTTTCAGCTCTAGGGCCATGTAGCACACCCAGAGCAGAAGTTCTACTTCATCCAGATCAGGCATGCAAAGAAACTGCGTTTCACAGGCCTTTGTAAGAGATGTTCCCGGTAGGCTGTAAGAGCACTGTGCAGAGCGAGTTGTTTCTTAGCTTCCCAAAGAGGTGGAAGCAAGATGCTTTGGGTCTCAACTCGCCCTTTGGAAAGAAGCCTGCACGTTGTGCCTTTCCGCTCTAGGGCAATGTAGCACACCCAGAGCAGAAGTTCTACTTCAGCCAGCTCAGGCCTGCAAAGAAACTGCGTTTCACAGGCCTTAGTAAGAGATGTTCCCGGTAGGCTGTAAGAGCACTGTGCAGAGCGAGTTGTTTCTTAGCTTCCCACACAGCTGGAAGCAAGATGCTTTGGGGCCCAACTCGCCCTTTGGAAAGAAGCCTGCACATTGTGCCTTTCAGCTCTAGGGCAACGTAGCACACGCAGATCAGAAGTTCTACTTCAGCCAGATCAAGCCTGCAAGCAAACTGCTTTCCACAGGCCTTTGTAAGTGATGTTCCGGTAGGCTGTGAGAGCACTGTGCAGAGCGAGTTGTTTCTTAGCTTCCCAAAGAGCTGGAAGCAAGATGCATTGGGGCCGAACTCGCCCTTTGGAAAGAAGCCTGCACGTTGTGCCTTTCAGCTCCATGGCACTGTAGCACATGTAGAGCAGAAGTTCTACTTCAGCCAGATCAGGCCTGCAAAGAAACTGTGTTTCGCAGGCGTTTGTAAGAGATGCTCCCGGTAGGCTGTATGAGCACTGCGCACAGCGAGTTGTTTCTGAGCTTCCCAAAGAGCTGGAAGCAAGATGCTTTGGGGCCCCACTCGCCCTTTGGAAAGACGCCTGCACGTTGTGCCTTTCAGCTCTGGGGCAATGTAGCACACCCAGAGCAGAAGTTCTACTTCAGCCAGATCAGGCCTGCAAAGAAACTGCGTTTCACAGGCCTTTGTAAGAGATGTTCCCGGTAGGCTGTAAGAGCACTGTGCAGAGCGAGTTGTTTCTTAGCTTCCCAAAGAGATGGAAGCAAGACGCTTTGGGGCCCAACTCGCCCTTTGGAAAGAAGGCTGCACATTGTGCCTTTAAGCTCTAGGGCAATGTAGCACACCCAGAGCAGAAGTTCTACTTCAGCCAGACCAAGCCTGCAAAGAAACTGCGTTTCACAGGCCATTGTAAGTGATGTTCCTGATAGGCTGTAAGAGCACTGTGCAGAACGAGTTGTTTCTTAGCTTCCCAAAGAGCTGGATGCAAGATGCTTTGGGGCCCAACTCGCCCTTTGGAAAGAAGCATGCACGTTGTGCCTTTCAGCTCTAGGGCAATGCAGCACACCCATAGCAGAAGTTCTACTTCAGCCAGCTCAGGCCTGCAAAGAAACTGCGTTTCACAGGCCTTTGTAAGAGATGTTCCCGGTAGGCTGTAAGAGCACTGTGCAGAGCGAGTTGTTTCTTAGCTTCCCAAAGAGCTGGAAGCAAGATGCTTTGGGGCCCAACTCGACCTTTGGAAAGAAGCCTGCACGGTGTGCCTTTCCGCTCTAGGGCAATGTAGCTCACCCAGAGCAGAAGTTCTACTTCAGCCAGATCAGGCCTGCAAAGAAACTGCGCTTCACAGGCCTTTGTAAGAGATGTTCCCGGTAGGCTGTAAGAGCACTGTGCAGAGCGAGTTGTTTCTTAGCTTCCCAAAGAGCTGGAAGCAAGATGCTTTGGAGCCCAACTCGCCCTTTGGAAAGAAGCCTGCACGTTGTGCCTTTCAGCTCTAGGGCAAGGTAGCACACCCAGAGCAGAAGTTCTACTTCAGCCAGATCAGGCCTGTAAAGAAACTGCGTCACAGGCCTTTGTAAGAGATGTTCCTGGTAGGCTGTAAGAGCACTGTGCAGAGCGAGTTGTTTCTTGGCTTCCCAAAGAGCTGGAAGCAAGATGCTTTGGGGCCCAACTCGCTCTTTTGAAAGAAGCCTGCACATTGTTCCTTTCCACTCTAGGGCAATTAGCACACCCAGAGCAGAAGTTCTACTTCAGCCAGATCAGGCCTGCAAAGAAACTGCGTTTCACAGGCCTTTGTAAGAGATGTTCCCGGTAGGCTGTAAGAGCACTTTGCAGAGCGAGTTGTTTCTTAGCTTCCCAAAGAGCTGGAAGCAAGATGATTTGAGGCCCAACTCGCCCTTTGGAAAGAGGCCTGCACGTTGTGCCTTTCAGCTCTAGGGCAATGTAGCACATGCAGAGCAGAAGTTCTACGTCAGCCAGATCAGGCCTCAAGGAAACTGCTTTTCACATGCCTTTGTAAGTGATGTTCTGGTAGGCTGTAAGAACACTGTGCAGAGCGAGTTGTTTCTTAGCTTCCCAAAGAGCTGGAAGCAAGATGCTTAGGGGCCCAACTCGCCCTTTGGAAAGAAGCCTGCACGTTGTGCCTTTCCGCTCTAGGTCAATGTAGCACACGCAGAGCAGAAGTTCTACTTCAGCCAGATCAGGCCTGCAAGGAAACTGCTTTTCACATGACTTTGTAAGAGATGTTCCGGTAGGCTGTAAGAGCACTGTGCAGAGCGAGTTGTTTCTTAGCTTCCCAAAGAGCTGGAAGCAAGATGCTTTGGGGCCCAACTCGCCCTTTGGAAAGAAGCCTGCACGTTGTGCCTTTCAGCTCTAGGCCAATGTAGCACACCCAGATCAGAAGTTCTACTTCAGCCAGATCAGGCCTGCAAAGAAACTGCGTTTCACAGGCCTTTGTAAGAGATGTTCCCGGTAGGCTGTAAGAGCACTGTGCAGAGCGAGTTGTTTCTTAGCTTCCCAAAGAGCTGGAAGCAAGATGCTTTGAGGCCCAACTCGCCCTTTGGAAAGAGGCCTGCACGTTGTGCCTTTCAGCTCTAGGGCAATGTAGCACATGCAGAGCAGAAGTTCTACTTCAGCCAGATCAGGCCTCAAGGAAACTGCTTGTCACATGCCTTTGTAAGTGATGTTCTGGTAGGCTGTAAGAACACTGTGCAGAGCGAGTTGTTTCTTAGCTTCCCAAAGAGCTGGAAGCAAGATGCTTTGGGGCCCAACTCGCCCTTTGGAAAGAAGCCTGCACGTTGTGCCTTTCCGCTCTAGGTCAATGTAGCACACGCAGAGCAGAAGTTCTACTTCAGCCAGATCAGGCCTGCAAGGAAACTGCTTTTCACATGACTTTGTAAGAGATGTTCCAGTAGGGTGTAAGAGCACTGTGCAGAGCGAGTTGTTTCTTAGCTTCCCAAAGAGCTGTTAGCAACATGCTTTGGGGCCCAACTCGCCCTTTGGAAAGAAGCCTGCACGTTGTGCCATTCTGCTCTAGGGCAATGTAGCACACCCAGATCAGAAGTTCTACTTCAGCCAGATCAGGCCTGCAAAGAAACTGCGTTTCACAGGGCTTTGAAAGAGATGTTCCCGGTAGGCTGTAAGAGCGCTGTGCAGAGCGAGTTGTTTCTTAGCTTCCCAAAGAGCTGGAAGCAAGAAGCTTTGTTGCCCAACTCGCCCTTTGGAAAGAAGTCTGCACGTTGTGCCTTTCAACTCTAGGGCAATGTAGCACACGCAGAGCATAAGTTCTACTTCACCCAGATCAGGCCTGCAAAGAAACTGCGTTTCACAGGCCTTTGTAAGAGATGTTCCCGGTAGGCTGTAAGAGCACTGTGCAGAGCGAGTTGTTTCTTAGCTTCCCAAAGAGCTGGAAGCAAGATGCTTTGGGGCCCAACTCGCCCTTTGGAAATAGGCCTTGACGTTGTGCCTTTCAGCTCTAGGGCAACGTAGCACACGCAGATCAGAAGTTCTACTTCAGCCAGATCAAGCCTGCAAGCAAATTGCTTTCCACAGGCCTTTGTAAGTGATGTTCCGGTAGGCTGTGAGAGCACTGTGCAGAGCGAGTTGTTTCTTAGCTTCCCAAAGAGCTGGAAGCAAGATGCATTGGGGCCGAACTCGCCCTTTGGAAAGAAGCCTGCACGTTGTGCCTTTCTGCTCTAGGGCAATGTAGCACATGCAGAGCAGAAGTTCTACTTCAGCCAGATCAGGCCTGCAAAGAAACTGTGTTTCGCAGGCGTTTGTAAGAGATGCTCCCGGTAGGCTGTATGAGCACTGCGCACAGCGAGTTGTTTCTGAGCTTCCCAAAGAGCTGGAAGCAAGATGCTTTGGGGCCCCACTCGCCCTTTGGAAAGACGCCTGCACGTTGTGCCTTTCAGCTCTGGGGCAATGTAGCACACCCAGAGCAGAAGTTCTACTTCAGCCAGATCAGGCCTGCAAAGAAACTGCGTTTCACAGGCCTTTGTAAGAGATGTTCCTGGTAGGCTGTAAGAGCACTGTGAAGAACGAGTTGTTTCTTAGCTTCCCAAAGAGCTGGATGCAAGATGCTTTGGGGCCCAACTCGCCCTTTGGAAAGAAGCCTGCACCTTGTGCCTCTCAGCTCCATGGCACTGTAGCACATGTAGAGCAGAAGTTTTACTTCAGCCAGATCAGGCCTGCAAAGAAACTCCGTTTCGCAGGCGTTTGTAAGAGATGCTCCCGGTAGGCTGTATGAGCACTGCGCACAGCGAGTTGTTTCTGAGCTTCCCAAAGAGCTGGAAGCAAGATGCTTTGGGGCCCAACTCGCCCTTTGGAAAGACGCCTGCACGTTGTGCCTTTCAGCTCTGGGGCAATGTAGCACACCCAGAGCAGAAGTTCTACTTCAGCCAGATCATTTGGGGCCCAACTCGCCCTTTGGAAAGAAGCCTGCACGTTGTGCCTTTCAGCTCTAGGGCAATGCAGCACACCCATAGCAGAAGTTCTACTTCAGCCAGCTCAGGCCTGCAAAGAAACTGCGTTTCACAGGCCGGTGTAAGAGATGTTCCCGGTAGGCTGTAAGAGCACTGTGCAGAGCGAGTTGTTTCTTAGCTTCCCAAAGAGCTGGAAGCAAGATGCTGTGGGGCCCAACTCGCCCTTTGGAAAGAAGCCTGCACGTTGTGCCTTTCAGCGCTAGGACAATGTAGCACACCCAGACCGGAAGTTCTACTTTAGCCAGATCAGGCCTGCAAAGAAACTGCGTTTCACAGGCCTTTGTAAGAGATGTTCCCGGTAGGCTGTAAGAGCACTGTGCAGAGCGAGTTGTTTCTTAGCTTCCCAAAGAGCTGGAAGCAAGATGCTTTGTGGCCCAACTCGCCCTTGGGAAAGAAGCCTGCACGTTGTGCCTTTCAGCTCTAGGGCAATGTAGCCCACCCAGAGCAGAAGTTCTACTTCTGCGAGAGCAGGACTGCAAAGAAACTGCATTTCACAGGCATTTGTAAGAGATGTTCCCGGTAGGCTATAAGAGCACTGTGCAGAGCGAGTTGTTTCTTAGCTTCCCAAAGAGCTGGAAGCAAGATGCTTTGGGGCCCAATTCGCCCTTTGGAAAGAAGACTGCACGTTGTGCCTTTCAGCTCTAGGGCCATGTAGCACACCCATAGCAGAAGTTCTACTTCAGCCAGATCAGGCCTGCAAAGAAACTGCGTTTCACAGGCCTTTGTAAGAGATGTTCCCGGTAGGCTGTAAGAGCACTGTGCAGAGCGAGTTGTTTCTTAGCTTCCCAAAGAGATGGAAGCAAGATGCTTTGGGGCCCAACTCGCCCTTTGGAAAGAAGGCTGCACATTGTGCCTTTAAGCTCTAGGGCAATGTAGCACACCCAGAGCAGAAGTTCTACTTCAGCCAGACCAAGCCTGCAAAGAAACTGCGTTTCACAGGCCATTGTAAGTGATGTTCCTGATAGGCTGTAAGAGCACTGTGCAGAACGAGTTGTTTCTTAGCTTCCCAAAGAGCTGGATGCAAGATGCTTTGGGGCCCAACTCGCCCTTTGGAAAGAAGCATGCACGTTGTGCCTTTCAGCTCTAGGGCAATGCAGCACACCCATAGCAGAAGTTCTACTTCAGCCAGCTCAGGCCTGCAAAGAAACTGCGTTTCACAGGCCTTTGTAAGAGATGTTCCCGGTAGGCTGTAAGAGCACTGTGCAGAGCGAGTTGTTTCTTAGCTTCCCAAAGAGCTGGAAGCAAGATGCTTTGGGGCCCAACTCGACATTTGCAAAGAAGCCTGCACGTTGTGCCTTTCCGCTCTAGGGCAATGTAGCTCACCCAGAGCAGAAGTTCAACTTCAGCCAGATCAGGCCTGCAAAGAAACTGCGTTTCACAGGCCTTTGTAAGAGATGTTCCCGGTAGGCTGTAAGAGCACTGTGCAGAGCGAGTTGTTTCTTAGCTTCCCAAAGAGCTGGAAGCAAGATGCTTTGGAGCCCAACTCGCCGTTTGGAAAGAAGCCTGCACGTTGTGCCTTTCTGCTCTAGGGCAATGTAGCACACCCAGATCAGAAGTTCTACTTCAGCCAGATCATGCCTGCAAAGAAACTCCGTTTCACAGGCCTTTGTAAGAGATGTTCCCGGTAGGCTGGAAGAGCACTGTTCAGAGCGAGTTGTTTCTTAGCTTCCCAAAGAGCTGGAAGCAAGATGCTTTGGGGCCCAACTCGCCCTTTGGAAAGAGGCCTTGACCTTGTGCCTTTCAGCTCTAGGGCAATGTAGCACATGCAGAGCAGAAGTTCTACTTCAGCCAGATCAGGCCTCAAGGAAACTGCGTTTCACAGGCCTTTGTAAGAGATGTTCCCGGTAGGCTGTAAGAGCACTGTGCAGAGCGAGTTGTTTCTTAGCTTCCCAAAGAGCTGGAAGCAAGATGCTTTGGGGCCCAACTCGCCCTTTGGAAAGAAGCCTGCACGTTGTGCCTTTCCGCTCTAGGGCAATGTAGCACATGCAGAGCAGAAGTTCTACTTGAGCCAGATCAGGCCTGCAAGGAAACTGCTTTTCACATGCCTTTGTAAGTGATGTTCCGGTAGGCTGTAAGAGCACTGTGCAGAGCGAGTTGTTTCTTAGCTTCCCAAAGAGCTGGAATCAAGATGAATTGGGGCCCAACTCGCCCTTTGGAAAGAAGCCTGCACGTTGTGCCTTTCCGCTCTAGGGCAATGTAGCACACGCAGAGCAGAAGTTCTACTTCAGCCACATCAGGCCTGAAAAGAAACTGCGTTTCACAGGCCTTTGTAAGAGATGTTCCCGGTAGGCTGTAAGAGCACTGTGCAGAGCGAGTTGTTTCTTAGCTTCCCAAAGAGCTGGAAGCAAGATGCTTAGGGGCCCAACTCGCCCTTTGGAAAGAAGCCTGCACGTTGTGCCTTTCAGCTCTAGGGCAATGTAGCACACCCAGAGCAGAATTTCTACTTTAGCCAGATCAGGTCTGCAAGGAAACTGCTTTTCACAGGCCTTTATAAGTGATGTTCTTGTAGGCTGTAAGAGCACTGTGCAGAGCGAGTTGTTTCTTAGCTTCCCAAAGAGCTGGAAGCAAGATGCTTTGGGGCCCAACTCGCCCTTTGGAAAGAACCCTGCACCTTGTGCCTTCATCTGTATGGCAGTGTAGCACACCCAGAGCAGAAGTTCTACTTCAGCCAGATCAGGCCTGCAAAGAAACTGCGTTTCACAGGCCTTTGTAACAGATGTTCCCGGTAGGCTGTAAGAGCACTGTGCAGAGCGAGTTGTTTCTTAGCTTCCCAAAGAGCTGGAAGCAAGATGCTTTGGGGCCCAACTCGCCCTTTGGAAATAGGCCTTGACGTTGTGCCTTTCAGCTCTAGGGCAATGTAGCACATGCAGAGCAGAAGTTCTACTTCAGCCAGATCAGGCCTCAAGGAAACTGCTTTTCACATGCCTTTGTAAGTGATGTTCTGGTAGGCTGTAAGAACACTGTGCAGAGCGAGTTGTTTCTTAGCTTCCCAAAGAGCTGGAAGCAAGATGCTTTGGGGCCCAACTCGCCCTTTGGAAAGAAGCCTGCACGTTGTGCCTTTCCGCTCTAGGGCAATGTAGCACACCCAGAGCAGAAGTTCTACTTCAGCCAGCTCAGACCTACAAAGAAACTGCGTTTCACAGGCCTTAGTAAGAGATGTTCCCGGTAGGCTGTAAGAGCACTGTGCAGAGCGAGTTGTTTCTTAGCTTCCCAAACAGCTGGAAGCAAGATGCTTTGGGGCCCAACTCGCCCTTTGGAAAGAAGCCTGCACATTGTGCCTTTCAGCTCTAGGGCAACGTAGCACACGCAGATCAGAAGTTCTACTTCAGCCAGATCAAGCCTGCAAGCAAACTGCTTTCCACAGGCCTTTGTAAGTGATGTTCCGGTAGGCTGTGAGAGCACTGTGCAGAGCGAGTTGTTTCTTAGCTTCCCAAAGAGCTGGAAGCAAGATGCATTGGGGCCGAACTCGCCCTTTGGAAAGAAGCCTGCACGTTGTGCCTCTCAGCTCCATGGCACTGTAGCACATGTAGAGCAGAAGTTCTACTTCAGCCAGATCAGGCCTGCAAAGAAACTCCGTTTCGCAGGCGTTTGTAAGAGATGCTCCCGGTAGGCTGTATGAGCACTGCGCACAGCGAGTTGTTTCTGAGCTTCCCAAAGAGCTGGAAGCAAGATGCTTTGGGGCCCCACTCGCCCTTTGGAAAGACGCCTGCACGTTGTGCCTTTCAGCTCTGGGGCAATGTAGCACACCCAGAGCAGAAGTTCTACTTCAGCCAGATCATTTGGGGCCCAACTCGCCCTTTGGAAAGAAGCCTGCACGTTGTGCCTTTCAGCTCTAGGGCAATGCAGCACACCCATAGCAGAAGTTCTACTTCAGCCAGCTCAGGCCTGCAAAGAAACTGCGTTTCACAGGCCGTTGTAAGAGATGTTCCCGGTAGGCTGTAAGAGCACTGTGCAGAGCGAGTTGTTTCTTAGCTTCCCAAAGAGCTGGAAGCAAGATGCTGTGGGGCCCAACTCGCCCTTTGGAAAGAAGCCTGCACGTTGTGCCTTTCAGCGCTAGGACAATGTAGCACACCCAGACCGGAAGTTCTACTTTAGCCAGATCAGGCCTGCAAAGAAACTGCGTTTCACAGGCCTTTGTAAGAGATGTTCCCGGTAGGCTGTAAGAGCACTGTGCAGAGCGAGTTGTTTCTTAGCTTCCCAAAGAGCTGGAAGCAAGATGCTTTGTGGCCCAACTCGCCCTTGGGAAAGAAGCCTGCACGTTGTGCCTTTCAGCTCTAGGGCAATGTAGCCCACCCAGAGCAGAAGTTCTACTTCTGCGAGAGCAGGACTGCAAAGAAACTGCATTTCACAGGCATTTGTAAGAGATGTTCCCGGTAGGCTATAAGAGCACTGTGCAGAGCGAGTTGTTTCTTAGCTTCCCAAAGAGCTGGAAGCAAGATGCTTTGGGGCCCAATTCGCCCTTTGGAAAGAAGACTGCACGTTGTGCCTTTCAGCTCTAGGGCCATGTAGCACACCCATAGCAGAAGTTCTACTTCAGCCAGATCAGGCCTGCAAAGAAACTGCGTTTCACAGGCCTTTGTAAGAGATGTTCCCGGTAGGCTGTAAGAGCACTGTGCAGAGCGAGTTGTTTCTTAGCTTCCCAAAGAGATGGAAGCAAGACGCTTTGGGGCCCAACTCGCCCTTTGGAAAGAAGGCTGCACATTGTGCCTTTAAGCTCTAGGGCAATGTAGCACACCCAGAGCAGAAGTTCTACTTCAGCCAGACCAAGCCTGCAAAGAAACTGCGTTTCACAGGCCATTGTAAGTGATGTTCCTGATAGGCTGTAAGAGCACTGTGCAGAACGAGTTGTTTCTTAGCTTCCCAAAGAGCTGGATGCAAGATGCTTTGGGGCCCAACTCGCCCTTTGGAAAGAAGCATGCACGTTGTGCCTTTCAGCTCTAGGGCAATGCAGCACACCCATAGCAGAAGTTCTACTTCAGCCAGCTCAGGCCTGCAAAGAAACTGCGTTTCACAGGCCTTTGTAAGAGATGTTCCCGGTAGGCTGTAAGAGCACTGTGCAGAGCGAGTTGTTTCTTAGCTTCCCAAAGAGCTGGAAGCAAGATGCTTTGGGGCCCAACTCGACATTTGCAAAGAAGCCTGCACGTTGTGCCTTTCCGCTCTAGGGCAATGTAGCTCACCCAGAGCAGAAGTTCTACTTCAGCCAGATCAGGCCTGCAAAGAAACTGCGTTTCACAGGCCTTTGTAAGAGATGTTCCCGGTAGGCTGTAAGAGCACTGTGCAGAGCGAGTTGTTTCTTAGCTTCCCAAAGAGCTGGAAGCAAGATGCTTTGTTGCCCAACTCGCCCTTTGGAAAGAAGTCTGCACGTTGTGCCTTTCAACTCTAGGGCATTGTAGCACACGCAGAGCATAAGTTCTACTTCACCCAGATCAGGCCTGCAAAGAAACTGCGTTTCACAGGCCTTTGTAAGAGATGTTCCCGGTAGGCTGTAAGAGCACTGTGCAGAGCGAGTTGTTTCTTAGCTTCCCAAAGAGCTGGAAGCAAGATGCTTTGGGGCCCAACTCGCCCTTTGGAAAGAGGCCTTGACCTTGTGCCTTTCAGCTCTAGGGCAATGTAGCACATGCAGAGCAGAAGTTCTACTTCAGCCAGATCAGGCCTCAAGGAAACTGCTTTTCACATGCCTTTGTAAGTGATGTTCTGGTAGGCTGTAAGAACACTGTGCAGAGCGAGTTGTTTCTTAGCTTCCCAAAGAGCTGGAAGCAAGATGCTTTGGGGCCCAACTCGCCCTTTGGAAAGAAGCCTGCACGTTGTGCCTTTCCGCTCTAGGGCAATGTAGCACATGCAGAGCAGAAGTTCTACTTGAGCCAGATCAGGCCTGCAAGGAAACTGCTTTTCACATGCCTTTGTAAGTGATGTTCCGGTAGGCTGTAAGAGCACTGTGCAGAGCGAGTTGTTTCTTAGCTTCCCAAAGAGCTGGAATCAAGATGAATTGGGGCCCAACTCGCCCTTTGGAAAGAAGCCTGCACGTTGTGCCTTTCCGCTCTAGGGCAATGTAGCACACGCAGAGCAGAAGTTCTACTTCAGCCACATCAGGCCTGAAAAGAAACTGCGTTTCACAGGCCTTTGTAAGAGATGTTCCCGGTAGGCTGTAAGAGCACTGTGCAGAGCGAGTTGTTTCTTAGCTTCCCAAAGAGCTGGAAGCAAGATGCTTAGGGGCCCAACTCGCCCTTTGGAAAGAAGCCTGCACGTTGTGCCTTTCAGCTCTAGGGCAATGTAGCACACCCAGAGCAGAATTTCTACTTTAGCCAGATCAGGCCTGCAAGGAAACTGCTTTTCACAGGCCTTTATAAGTGATGTTCTTGTAGGCTGTAAGAGCACTGTGCAGAGCGAGTTGTTTCTTAGCTTCCCAAAGAGCTGGAAGCAAGATGCTTTGGGGCCCAACTCGCCCTTTGGAAAGAACCCTGCACCTTGTGCCTTCATCTGTATGGCAGTGTAGCACACCCAGAGCAGAAGTTCTACTTCAGCCAGATCAGGCCTGCAAAGAAACTGCGTTTCACAGGCCTTTTAACAGATGTTCCCGGTAGGCTGTAAGAGCACTGTGCAGAGCGAGTTGTTTCTTAGCTTCCCAAAGAGCTGGAAGCAAGATGCTTTGGGGCCCAACTCGCCCTTTGGAAAGAAGCCTGCACGTTGTGCCTTTCAGCTCTAGGGCAATGTAGCACACCCAGAGCAGAAGTTCTAATTCAGCCAGATCAGGCGTGCAAAGAAACTGCGTTTCACAGGGCTTTCTAAGACATGTTCCCGGTAGGCTGTAAGAGCACTGTGCAGAGCGAGTTGGTTCCTAGCTTCCCAAAGAGCTGGAAGCAAGATGCATTGGGGCCCAACTGCCCATTTGGAAAGAAGCCTGCACCTTGTGCCTTTCCGCTCTAGGGCAATGAAGCACACCCAGAGCAGAATTTCTACTTCAGCCAGCTCAGGCCTGCAAAGAAACTGCGTTTCACAGGCCTTTGTAAGAGATGTTCCCGGTAGGCTGTAAGAGCACTGTGCAGAGCGAGTTGTTTGTTAGCTTCCGAAAGAGCTGGATGCAAGATGCTTTGGGGCCCAACTCGCCCTTTGGAAAGAAGCCTGCACGTTGTGCCTTTCAGCTCTAGGTCAATGCAGCACACCCATAGCAGAAGTTCTACTTCAGCCAGCTCAGACCTGCAAAGAAACTGCGTTTCACAGGCCTTTGTAAGAGATGTTCCCGGTAGGCTGTAAGAGCACTGTGCAGAGTGATTTGTTTCTTAGCTTCCCAAAGAGCTCGAAGCAAGATGCTTTGGGGCCCAACTCGCCCTTTGGAAAGAAGCCTGCCCGTTTTGCCTTTCAGGTCTAGGGCAATGTAGCACACCCAGAGCAGAATTTCTACTTCAGCCAGATCATGCCTGCAAAGAAACTGCGTTTCACAGGCCTTTTGTAAGAGAATGTTCCCGGTAGGCTGTAAGAGCACTGTTCAGAGCGAGTTGTTTCTTAGCTTCCCAAAGATCTGGAAGCAAGATGCTTTGGGGCCCAACTCGCCCTGTGGAAAGAAGCCTGCACGTTGTGCCTTTCAGCTCTAGGACCATGTAGCACACCCAGAGCAGAAGTTCTACTTCTGCCAGATCAGGACTGCAAAGAAACTGCATTTCACAGGCCTTTGTAAGAGATGTTCCCGGTAGGCTGTAAGAGCACTGTGCAGAGCGAGTTGTTTCTTAGCTTCCCAAAGAGCTGGAAGCAAGATGCTTTGTTGCCCAACTCGCCCTTTGGAAAGAAGTCTGCACGTTGTGCCTTTCAACTCTAGGGCAATGTAGCACACGCAGAGCATAAGTTCTACTTCACCCAAATCAGGCCTGCAAAGAAACTGCGTTTCACAGGCCTTTGTAAGAGATGTTCCCGGTAGGCTGTAAGAGCACTGTGCAGAGCGAGTTGTTTCTTAGCTTCCCAAAGAGCTGGAAGCAAGATGCTTTGGGGCCCAACTCACCCTTTGGAAAGAGGCCTGCACGTTTTGCCTTTCAGCTCTAGGGCAATGTAGCACATGCAGAGCAGAAGTTCTACTTCAGCCAGATCAGGCCTCAAGGAAACTGCTTTTCACATGCCTTTGTAAGTGATGTTCTGGTAGGCTGTAAGAACACTGTGCAGAGCGAGTTGTTTCTTAGCTTCCCAAAGAGCTGGAAGCAAGATGCTTTGGGGCCCAACTCGCCCTTTGGAAAGAAGCCTGCACGTTGTGCCTTTCCGCTCTAGGGCAATGTAGCACACACAGAGCCGAAGTTCTACTTCAGCCAGATCAGGCCTGCAAGGAAACTGCTTTTCACATGCCTTTGTAAGTGATGTTCCGGTAGGCTGTAAGAGCACTGTGCAGAGCGAGTTGTTTCTTAGCTTCCCAAAGAGCTGGTAGCAAGATGAATTAGGGTCCAACTCGCCCTTTGGAAAGAAGCCTGCACGTTGTGCCTTTCCGCTCTAGGGCAATGTAGCACACGCAGAGCAGAAGTTCTACTTCAGCCACATCAGGCCTGAAAAGAAACTGCGTTTCACAGGCCTTTGTAAGAGATGTTCCCGGTAGGCTGTAAGAGCACTGTGCAGAGCGAGTTGTTTCTTAGCTTCCCAAAGAGCTGGAAGCAAGATGCTTAGGGGCCCAACTCGCCCTTTGGAAAGAAGCCTGCACGTTGTGCCTTTCAGCTCTAGGGCAATGTAGCACACCCAGAGCAGAATTTCTACTTCAGCCAGATCAGGCCTGAAAGGAAACTGCTTTTCACAGGCCTTTATAAGTGATGTTCTTGTAGGCTGTAAGAGCACTGTGCAGAGCGAGTTGTTTCTTAGCTTCCCAAAGAGCTGGTAGCAAGATGCTTTGGGGCCCAACTCGCCCTTTGGAAAGAACCCTGCACCTTGTGCCTTCATCTGTATGGCAGTGTAGCACACCCAGAGCAGAAGTTCTACTTCAGCCAGATCAGGCCTGCAAAGAAACTGCGTTTCACAGGCCTTTGTAACAGATGTTCCCGGTAGGCTGTAAGAGCACTGTGCAGAGCGAGTTGTTTCTTAGCTTCCCAAAGAGCTGGAAGCAAGATTCATTGGGGCCCAACTCGCCCTTTGGAAAGAAGCCTGCACGTTGTGCCTTTCAGCTCTAGGGCAATGTAGCACACCCAGAGCAGAAGTTCTAATTCAGCCAGATCAGGCGTGCAAAGAAACTGCGTTTAACAGGGCTTTCTAAGACATGTTCCCGGTAGGCTGTAAGAGCACTGTGCAGAGCGAGTTGGTTCCTAGCTTCCCAAAGAGCTGGAAGCAAGATGCATTGGGGCCCAACTGCCCCTTTGGAAAGAAGCCTGCACCTTGTGCCTTTCCGCTCTAGGGTAATGAAGCACACCCAGAGCAGAATTTCTACTTCAGCCAGATCAGGCCTGCAAAGAAACTGCGTTTCACAGGCCTTTGTAAGAGATGTTCCCGGTAGGCTGTAAGAGCACTGTGCAGAGTGAGTTGTTTCTTATCTTCCCAAAGAGCTGGAAGCAAGATGCTTTGGGGCCCAACTCGCCCTTTGGAAAGAAGCCTGCACGTTGTGCCTTTCCGCTCTAGGGCAATGTAGTACACACAGAGCCGAAGTTCTACTTCAGCCAGATCAGGCCTGCAAGGAAACTGCTTTTCACATGCCTTTGTAAGTGATGTTCCGGTAGGCTGTAAGAGCACTGTGCAGCGCGAGTTGTTTCTTAGCTTCCCAAAGAGCTGGAAGCAAGATGCTTTGGGGCCCATCTCGCCCTTTGGAAAAAAGACTGCACGTTGTGCCTTTCAGCTCTAGGTCAATGTAGCACACGCAGAGCAGAAGTTCTACTTCAGCCAGATCAGGCCTGCAAAGAAACTGCGTTTCACAGGCCTTTGTAAGAGATGTTCCCGGGAGGCTGTAAGAGCTCTGTGCAGAGCGAGTTGTTTCTTAGCTTCCCAAAGAGCTGGAAGCAAGATGCTTTGTTGCCCAACTCGCCCTTTGGAAAGAAGCCTGCACCTTGTGCCTTTCAGCTCTAGGGCAATGTAGCAAACCCAGAGCAGAAGTTCTAATTCAGCCAGATCAGGCCTGCAAAGAAACTGCGTTTCACAGGCCTTTGTAAGTGATGTTCCCTGTAGGCTGTAAGAGCACTGTGCAGAGCGAGTTGTTTCTTAGCTTCCCAAAGAGCTGGACGCAAGATGCTTTGTTGCCCAACTCGCCCTTTGGAAAGAATCCTGCACGTTGTGCCTTTCAGCTCTAGGGCCATGTAGCACACCCATAGCAGAAGTTCTACTTCAGCCAGGTCAGGCCTGCAAAGAAACTGCGTTTCACAGGCCTTTGTAAGAGATGTACCCGGTAGGCTGTAAGAGCACTGTGCAGAGCGAGTTGTTTCTTAGCTTCCCAAAGAGCTGTAAGCAAGATGCATTGGGGCACAACTGGCCCTTTGGAAAGAAGCCTGCAGGTTGTGCCTTTCAGCTCTAGGGCAATGAAGCACACCCAGAGCAGAAGTTCTACTTCAGCCAGATCAGGCCTGCAAAGAAACTGCGTTTCACAGGCCTTTGTAAGAGATGTTCCCGGTAGGCTGTAAGAGCACTGTGCAGAGCGAGTTGTTTCTTAGCTTCCCAAAGAGCTGGAAGCAAGATGCTTTGGGGCCCAACTCGCCCTTTGGAAAGAAGCCTGCACGTTGTGCCTTTCAGCTCTAGGGCAATGCACCACACCCATAGCAGAAGTTCTACTTCAGCCAGCTCAGGCCTGCAAAGAAACTGCGTTTCACAGGCCATTGTAAGAGATGTTCCCGGTAGGCTGTAAGAGCACTGTGCAGAGCGAGTTGTTTGTTAGCTTCCGAAAGAGCTGGATGCAAGATGCTTTGGTGCCCAACTCGCCCTTTGGATAGAAGCCTGCACGTTGTGCCTTTCAGCTCTAGGGCAATGCAGCACACCCATAGCAGAAGTTCTACTTCAGCCAGCTCAGACCTGCAAAGAAACTGCGTTTCACAGGCCTTTGTAAGAGATGTTCCCGGTAGGCTGTAAGAGCACTGTGCAGAGTGATTTGTTTCCTAGCTTCCCAAAGAGCTCGAAGCAAGATGCTTTGGGGCCCAACTCGCCCTTTGGAAAGAAGCCTGCACGTTTTGCCTTTCAGCTCTAGGGCAATGTAGCACACCCAGAGCAGAATTTCTACTTCAGCCAGATCAGGCCTGCAAAGAAACTGCGTTTCACAGGCCTTTTGTAAGAGAATGTTCCCGGTAGGCTGTAAGAGCACTGTTCAGAGCGAGTTGTTTCTTAGCTTCCCAAAGATCTGGAAGCAAGATGCTTTGGGGCCCAACTCGCCCTGTGGAAAGAAGCCTGCACGTTGTGCCTTTCAGCTCTAGGGCCATGTAGCACACCCAGAGCAGAAGTTCTACTTCTGCCAGATCAGGACTGCAAAGAAACTGCATTTCACAGGCCTTTGTAAGAGATGTTCCCGGTAGGCTGTAAGAGCACTGTGCAGAGCGAGTTGTTTCTTAGCTTCCCAAAGAGCTGGAAGCAAGATGCTTTGTTGCCCAACTCGCCCTTTGGAAAGAAGTCTGCACGTTGTGCCTTTCAACTCTAGGGCAATGTAGCACACGCAGAGCATAAGTTCTACTTCACCCAGATCAGGCCTGCAAAGAAACTGCGTTTCACAGGCCTTTGTAAGAGATGTTCCCGGTAGGCTGTAAGAGCACTGTGCAGAGCGAGTTGTTTCTTAGCTTCCCAAAGAGCTGGAAGCAAGATGCTTTGGGGCCCAACTCGCCCTTTGGAAAGAGGCCTTGACGTTGTGCCTTTCAGCTCTAGGGCAATGTAGCACATGCAGAGCAGAAGTTCTACTTCAGCCAGATCAGGCCTCAAGGAAACTGCTTTTCACATGCCTTTGTAAGTGATGTTCTGGTAGGCTGTAAGAACACTGTGCAGAGCGAGTTGTTTCTTAGCTTCCCAAAGAGCTGGAAGCAAGATGCTTTGGGGCCCAACTCGCCCTTTGGAAAGAAGCCTGCATGTTGTGCCTTTCCGCTCTAGGGCAATGTAGCACACACAGAGCCGAAGTTCTACTTCAGCCAGATCAGGCCTGCAAGGAAACTGCTTTTCACATGCCTTTGTAAGTGATGTTCGGTAGGCTGTAAGAGCACTTTGCAGAGCGAGTTGTTTCTTAGATTCCCAAAGAGCTGGAATCAAGATGAATTGGGGCCCAACTCGCCCTTTGGAAAGAAGCCTGCACATTGTGCCTTTCCGCTCTAGGGCAATGTAGCACACGCAGAGCAGAAGTTCTACTTCAGCCACATCAGGCCTGAAAAGAAACTGCGTTTCACAGGCCTTTGTAAGAGATGTTCCCGGTAGGCTGTAAGAGCACTGTGCAGAGCGAGTTGTTTCTTAGCTTCCCAAAGAGCTGGAAGCAAGATGCTTAGGGGCCCAACTCGCCCTTTGGAAAGCAGCCTGCACGTTGTGCCTTTCAGCTCTAGGGCAATGTAGCACACCCAGAGCAGAATTTCTACTTCAGCCAGATCAGGCCTGCAAGGAAACTGCTTTTCACAGGCCTTTATAAGTGATGTTCTTGTAGGCTGTAAGAGCACTGTGCAGAGCGAGTTGTTTCTTAGCTTCCCAAAGAGCTGGTAGCAAGATGCTTTGGGGCCCAACTCGCCCTTTGGAAAGAACCCTGCACCTTGTGCCTTCATCTGTATGGCAGTGTAGCACACCCAGAGCAGAAGTTCTACTTCAGCCAGATCAGGCCTGCAAAGAAACTGCGTTTCACAGGCCTTTGTAAGAGATGTTCCCGGTAGGCTGTAAGAGCACTGTGCAGAGCGAGTTGTTTCTTAGCTTCCCAAAGAGCTGGAAGCAAGATGCTTTGGGGCCCAACTCGCCCTTTGGAAAGAAGCCTGCACGTTGTGCCTTTCAGCTCTAGGGCAATGTAGCACACGCAGAGCAGAAGTTCTACTTCAGCCAAATCAGGCCTGCAAGGAAACTGCGTTTCACAGGCCTTTGGAAGAGATGTTCCCGGTAGGCTGTAAGAGCACTGTGCAGAGCGAGTTGTTTCTTAGCTTCCCAAAGAGCTGGAAGCAAGATGCTTTGGGGCCCAACTCGCCCTTTGGAAAGAAGCCTGCACGTTGTGCCTTTCAGCTCTGGGGCAATATAGCACATCCAGAGCAGAAGTTCTACTTCAGCCAGATCAGGCTTGTAAAGAAACTGCGTTTCACAGGCCTTTGTAAGAGATGTTCCCGGTAGGCTGTAAGAGCACTGTGCAGAGCGAGTTGTTTCTTAGCTTCCCAAAGAGCTGGAAGCAAGATGCTTTGGGGCCCAACTCGCCCTTTGGAAAGAAGCCTGCACATTGTGCCTTTCAGCTCTAGGGCAACGTAGCACACGCAGAGCAGAAGTTCTACTTCAGCCACATCAGGCCTGCAAGCAAACTGCTTTTCACAGGCGTTTGTAAGTGATGTTCCGGTAGGCTGTGAGAGCACTCTGCAGAGCGAGTTGTTTCTTAGCTTCCCAAAGAGCTGGAAGCAAGATGCATTGGGGCCCAACTCGCCCTTTGGAAAGAAGCCTGCACGTTGTGCCTTTCAGCTCTAGGGCAGTGTAGCACATGTAGAGCAGAAGTTCTACTTCAGCCAGATCAGGCCTGCAAAGAAACTGCGTTTCACAGGCCTTTGTAACAGATGTTCCCGGTAGGATGTAAGAGCACTGTGCAGAGCGAGTTGTTTCTTATCTTCCCAAAGAGCTGGAAGCAAGACGCTTTCTCTCCCAACTCGCCCTTTGGAAAGAAGCCTGCACGTTGTGCCTTTCAGCTCTAGGGCAATGTAGCACACCCAGAGCAGAAGTTCTAATTCAGCCAGATCAGGCGTGCAAAGAAACTGCGTTTCACAGGGCTTTCTAAGACATGTTCCCGGTAGGCTGTAAGAGCACTGTGCAGAGCGAGTTGGTTCCTAGCTTCCCAAAGAGCTGGAAGCAAGATGCATTGGGGCCCAACTGCCCCTTTGGAAAGAAGCCTGCACCTTGTGCCTTTCCGCTCTAGGGCAATGAAGCACACCCAGAGCAGAATTTCTACTTCAGCCAGATCAGGCCTGCAAAGAAACTGCGTTTCACAGGCCTTTGTAAGAGATGTTCCCGGTAGGCTGTAAGAGCACTGTGCAGAGCGAGTTGTTTCTTATCTTCCCAAAGAGCTCGAAGCAAGATGCTTTGGGGCCCAACTCGCCCTTTGGAAAGAAGCCTGCACGTTTTGCCTTTCAGCTCTAGGGCAATGTAGCACACCCAGAGCAGAATTTCTACTTCAGCCAGATCAGGCCTGCAAAGAAACTGCGTTTCACAGGCCTTTTGTAAGAGAATGTTCCCGGTAGGCTGTAAGAGCACTGTTCAGAGCGAGTTGTTTCTTAGCTTCCCAAAGATCTGGAAGCAAGATGCTTTGGGGCCCAACTCGCCCTGTGGAAAGAAGCCTGCACGTTGTGCCTTTCAGCTCTAGGGCCATGTAGCACACCCAGAGCAGAAGTTCTACTTCTGCCAGATCAGGCCTGCAAAGAAACTGCGTTTCACAGGCCTTTGTAAGAGATGTTCCCGGTAGGCTGTAAGAGCACTGTGCAGAGCGAGTTGTTTCTTAGCTTCCCAAAGAGCTGGAAGCAAGATGCTTTGGGGCCCAACTCGCCCTTTGGAAAGAGGCCTTGACGTTGTGCCTTTCAGCTCTAGGGCAATGTAGCACATGCAGAGCAGAAGTTCTACTTCAGCCAGATCAGGCCTCAAGGAAACTGCTTTTCACATGCCTTTGTAAGTGATGTTCTGGTAGGCTGTAAGAACACTGTGCAGAGCGAGTTGTTTCTTAGCTTCCCAAAGAGCTGGAAGCAAGATGCTTTGGGGCCCAACTCGCCCTTTGGAAAGAAGCCTGCATGTTGTGCCTTTCCGCTCTAGGGCAATGTAGCACACACAGAGCCGAAGTTCTACTTCAGCCAGATCAGGCCTGCAAGGAAACTGCTTTTCACATGCCTTTGTAAGTGATGTTCCGGTAGGCTGTAAGAGCACTGTGCAGAGCGAGTTGTTTCTTAGCTTCCCAAAGAGCTGGAATCAAGATGAATTGGGGCCCAACTCGCCCTTTGGAAAGAAGCCTGCACATTGTGCCTTTCCGCTCTAGGGCAATGTAGCACACGCAGAGCAGAAGTTCTACTTCAGCCACATCAGGCCTGAAAAGAAACTGCGTTTCACAGGCCTTTGTAAGAGATGTTCCCGGTAGGCTGTAAGAGCACTGTGCAGAGCGAGTTGTTTCTTAGCTTCCCAAAGAGCTGGAAGCAAGATGCTTAGGGGCCCAACTCGCCCTTTGGAAAGCAGCCTGCACGTTGTGCCTTTCAGCTCTAGGGCAATGTAGCACACCCAGAGCAGAATTTCTACTTCAGCCAGATCAGGCCTGCAAGGAAACTGCTTTTCACAGGCCTTTATAAGTGATGTTCTTGTAGGCTGTAAGAGCACTGTGCAGAGCGAGTTGTTTCTTAGCTTCCCAAAGAGCTGGTAGCAAGATGCTTTGGGGCCCAACTCGCCCTTTGGAAAGAACCCTGCACCTTGTGCCTTCATCTGTATGGCAGTGTAGCACACCCAGAGCAGAAGTTCTACTTCAGCCAGATCAGGCCTGCAAAGAAACTGCGTTTCACAGGCCTTTGTAACAGATGTTCCCGGTAGGCTGTAAGAGCACTGTGCAGAGCGAGTTGTTTCTTAGCTTCCCAAAGAGCTGGAAGCAAGATGCTTTGGGGCCCAACTCGCCCTTTGGAAAGAAGCCTGCACGTTGTGCCTTTCAGCTCTAGGGCAATGTAGCACACGCAGAGCCGAAGTTCTACTTCAGCCAAATCAGGCCTGCAAGGAAACTGCGTTTCACAGGCCTTTGGAAGAGATGTTCCCGGTAGGCTGTAAGAGCACTGTGCAGAGCGAGTTGTTTCTTAGCTTCCCAAAGAGCTGGAAGCAAGATGCTTTGGGGCCCAA
This sequence comes from Equus caballus, assembly GCF_041296265.1. Lineage (NCBI taxonomy): Eukaryota > Metazoa > Chordata > Mammalia > Perissodactyla > Equidae > Equus > Equus caballus. Next base: position 48,347,029 of record NC_091688.1, on the reverse strand, counting down.
CTCGCCCTTTGGAAAGAAGCCTGCACGTTGTGCCTTTCAGCTCTGGGGCAATATAGCACATCCAGAGCAGAAGTTCTACTTCAGCCAGATCAGGCTTGTAAAGAAACTGCGTTTCACAGGCCTTTGTAAGAGATGTTCCCGGTAGGCTGTAAGAGCACTGTGCAGAGCGAGTTGTTTCTTAGCTTCCCAAAGAGCTGGAAGCAAGATGCTTTGGGGCCCAACTCGCCCTTTGGAAAGAAGCCTGCACATTGTGCCTTTCAGCTCTAGGGCAACGTAGCACACGCAGAGCAGAAGTTCTACTTCAGCCACATCAGGCCTGCAAGCAAACTGCTTTTCACAGGCGTTTGTAAGTGATGTTCCGGTAGGCTGTGAGAGCACTCTGCAGAGCGAGTTGTTTCTTAGCTTCCCAAAGAGCTGGAAGCAAGATGCATTGGGGCCCAACTCGCCCTTTGGAAAGAAGCCTGCACGTTGTGCCTTTCAGCTCTAGGGCAGTGTAGCACATGTAGAGCAGAAGTTCTACTTCAGCCAGATCAGGCCTGCAAAGAAACTGCGTTTCACAGGCCTTTGTAACAGATGTTCCCGGTAGGATGTAAGAGCACTGTGCAGAGCGAGTTGTTTCTTATCTTCCCAAAGAGCTGGAAGCAAGACGCTTTCTCTCCCAACTCGCCCTTTGGAAAGAAGCCTGCACGTTGTGCCTTTCAGCTCTAGGGCAATGTAGCACACCCAGAGCAGAAGTTCTAATTCAGCCAGATCAGGCGTGCAAAGAAACTGCGTTTCACAGGGCTTTCTAAGACATGTTCCCGGTAGGCTGTAAGAGCACTGTGCAGAGCGAGTTGGTTCCTAGCTTCCCAAAGAGCTGGAAGCAAGATGCATTGGGGCCCAACTGCCCCTTTGGAAAGAAGCCTGCACCTTGTGCCTTTCCGCTCTAGGGCAATGAAGCACACCCAGAGCAGAATTTCTACTTCAGCCAGATCAGGCCTGCAAAGAAACTGCGTTTCACAGGCCTTTGTAAGAGATGTTCCCGGTAGGCTGTAAGAGCACTGTGCAGAGCGAGTTGTTTCTTATCTTCCCAAAGAGCTCGAAGCAAGATGCTTTGGGGCCCAACTCGCCCTTTGGAAAGAAGCCTGCACGTTTTGCCTTTCAGCTCTAGGGCAATGTAGCACACCCAGAGCAGAATTTCTACTTCAGCCAGATCAGGCCTGCAAAGGAACTGCGTTTCACAGGCCTTTTGTAAGAGAATGTTCCCGGTAGGCTGTAAGAGCACTGTTCAGAGCGAGTTGTTTCTTAGCTTCCCAAAGAGCTGGAAGCAAGATGCTTTGGGGTATAACTCGCCCTTTGGAAAGAAGCCTGCACGTTGTGCCTTTCAGCTCTAGGGCAATGCAGCACACCCATAGCAGAAGTTCTACTTCAGCCAGCTCAGACCTGCAAAGAAACTGCGTTTCACAGGCCTTTGTAAGAGATGTTCCCGGTAGGCTGTAAGAGCACTGTGCAGAGTGATTTGTTTCTTAGCTTCCCAAAGAGCTCGAAGCAAGATGCTTTGGGGCCCAACTCGCCCTTTGGAAAGAAGCCTGCACGTTTTGCCTTTCAGCTCTAGGGCAATGTAGCACACCCAGAGCAGAATTTCTACTTCAGCCAGATCAGGCCTGCAAAGAAACTGCGTTTCACAGGCCTTTTGTAAGAGAATGTTCCCGGTAGGCTGTAAGAGCACTGTTCAGAGCGAGTTGTTTCTTAGCTTCCCAAAGATCTGGAAGCAAGATGCTTTGGGGCCCAACTCGCCCTGTGGAAAGAAGCCTGCACGTTGTGCCTTTCAGCTCTAGGGCCATGTAGCACACCCAGAGCAGAAGTTCTACTTCTGCCAGATCAGGACTGCAAAGAAACTGCATTTCACAGGCCTTTGTAAGAGATGTTCCCGGTAGGCTGTAAGAGCACTGTGCAGAGCGAGTTGTTTCTTAGCTTCCCAAAGAGCTGGAAGCAAGATGCTTTGTTGCCCAACTCGCCCTTTGGAAAGAAGTCTGCACGTTGTGCCTTTCAACTCTAGGGCAATGTAGCACACGCAGAGCATAAGTTCTACTTCACCCAGATCAGGCCTGCAAAGAAACTGCGTTTCACAGGCCTTTGTAAGAGATGTTCCCGGTAGGCTGTAAGAGCACTGTGCAGAGCGAGTTGTTTCTTAGCTTCCCAAAGAGCTGGAAGCAAGATGCTTTGGGGCCCAACTCGCCCTTTGGAAAGAGGCCTTGACGTTGTGCCTTTCAGCTCTAGGGCAATGTAGCACATGCAGAGCAGAAGTTCTACTTCAGCCAGATCAGGCCTCAAGGAAACTGCTTTTCACATGCCTTTGTAAGTGATGTTCTGGTAGGCTGTAAGAACACTGTGCAGAGCGAGTTGTTTCTTAGCTTCCCAAAGAGCTGGAAGCAAGATGCTTTGGGGCCCAACTCGCCCTTTGGAAAGAAGCCTGCATTTTGTGCCTTTCCGCTCTAGGGCAATGTAGCACACACAGAGCCGAAGTTCTACTTCAGCCAGATCAGGCCTGCAAGGAAACTGCTTTTCACATGCCTTTGTAAGTGATGTTCCGGTAGGCTGTAAGAGCACTGTGCAGAGCGAGTTGTTTCTTAGCTTCCCAAAGAGCTGGAATCAAGATGAATTGGGGCCCAACTCGCCCTTTGGAAAGAAGCCTGCACATTGTGCCTTTCCGCTCTAGGGCAATGTAGCACACGCAGAGCAGAAGTTCTACTTCAGCCACATCAGGCCTGAAAAGAAACTGCGTTTCACAGGCCTTTGTAAGAGATGTTCCCGGTAGGCTGTAAGAGCACTGTGCAGAGCGAGTTGTTTCTTAGCTTCCCAAAGAGCTGGAAGCAAGATGCTTAGGGGCCCAACTCGCCCTTTGGAAAGCAGCCTGCACGTTGTGCCTTTCAGCTCTAGGGCAATGTAGCACACCCAGAGCAGAATTTCTACTTCAGCCAGATCAGGCCTGCAAGGAAACTGCTTTTCACAGGCCTTTATAAGTGATGTTCTTGTAGGCTGTAAGAGCACTGTGCAGAGCGAGTTGTTTCTTAGCTTCCCAAAGAGCTGGTAGCAAGATGCTTTGGGGCCCAACTCGCCCTTTGGAAAGAACCCTGCACCTTGTGCCTTCATCTGTATGGCAGTGTAGCACACCCAGAGCAGAAGTTCTACTTCAGCCAGATCAGGCCTGCAAAGAAACTGCGTTTCACAGGCCTTTGTAAGAGATGTTCCCGGTAGGCTGTAAGAGCACTGTGCAGAGCGAGTTGTTTCTTATCTTCCCAAAGAGCTCGAAGCAAGATGCTTTGGGGCCCAACTCGCCCTTTGGAAAGAAGCCTGCACGTTTTGCCTTTCAGCTCTAGGGCAATGTAGCACACCCAGAGCAGAATTTCTACTTCAGCCAGATCAGGCCTGCAAAGAAACTGCGTTTCACAGGCCTTTTGTAAGAGAATGTTCCCGGTAGGCTGTAAGAGCACTGTTCAGAGCGAGTTGTTTCTTAGCTTCCCAAAGATCTGGAAGCAAGATGCTTTGGGGCCCAACTCGCCCTGTGGAAAGAAGCCTGCACGTTGTGCCTTTCAGCTCTAGGGCCATGTAGCACACCCAGAGCAGAAGTTCTACTTCTGCCAGATCAGGCCTGCAAAGAAACTGCGTTTCACAGGCCTTTGTAAGAGATGTTCCCGGTAGGCTGTAAGAGCACTGTGCAGAGCGAGTTGTTTCTTAGCTTCCCAAAGAGCTGGAAGCAAGATGCTTTGGGGCCCAACTCGCCCTTTGGAAAGAGGCCTTGACGTTGTGCCTTTCAGCTCTAGGGCAATGTAGCACATGCAGAGCAGAAGTTCTACTTCAGCCAGATCAGGCCTCAAGGAAACTGCTTTTCACATGCCTTTGTAAGTGATGTTCTGGTAGGCTGTAAGAACACTGTGCAGAGCGAGTTGTTTCTTAGCTTCCCAAAGAGCTGGAAGCAAGATGCTTTGGGGCCCAACTCGCCCTTTGGAAAGAAGCCTGCATGTTGTGCCTTTCCGCTCTAGGGCAATGTAGCACACACAGAGCCGAAGTTCTACTTCAGCCAGATCAGGCCTGCAAGGAAACTGCTTTTCACATGCCTTTGTAAGTGATGTTCCGGTAGGCTGTAAGAGCACTGTGCAGAGCGAGTTGTTTCTTAGCTTCCCAAAGAGCTGGAATCAAGATGAATTGGGGCCCAACTCGCCCTTTGGAAAGAAGCCTGCACATTGTGCCTTTCCGCTCTAGGGCAATGTAGCACACGCAGAGCAGAAGTTCTACTTCAGCCACATCAGGCCTGAAAAGAAACTGCGTTTCACAGGCCTTTGTAAGAGATGTTCCCGGTAGGCTGTAAGAGCACTGTGCAGAGCGAGTTGTTTCTTAGCTTCCCAAAGAGCTGGAAGCAAGATGCTTAGGGGCCCAACTCGCCCTTTGGAAAGCAGCCTGCACGTTGTGCCTTTCAGCTCTAGGGCAATGTAGCACACCCAGAGCAGAATTTCTACTTCAGCCAGATCAGGCCTGCAAGGAAACTGCTTTTCACAGGCCTTTATAAGTGATGTTCTTGTAGGCTGTAAGAGCACTGTGCAGAGCGAGTTGTTTCTTAGCTTCCCAAAGAGCTGGTAGCAAGATGCTTTGGGGCCCAACTCGCCCTTTGGAAAGAACCCTGCACCTTGTGCCTTCATCTGTATGGCAGTGTAGCACACCCAGAGCAGAAGTTCTACTTCAGCCACATCAGGCCTGCAAAGAAACTGCGTTTCACAGGCCTTTGTAACAGATGTTCCCGGTAGGCTGTAAGAGCACTGTGCAGAGCGAGTTGTTTCTTAGCTTCCCAAAGAGCTGGAAGCAAGATGCTTTGGGGCCCAACTCGCCCTTTGGAAAGAAGCCTGCACGTTGTGCCTTTCAGCTCTAGGGCAATGTAGCACACGCAGAGCAGAAGTTCTACTTCAGCCAAATCAGGCCTGCAAGGAAACTGCGTTTCACAGGCCTTTGGAAGAGATGTTCCCGGTAGGCTGTAAGAGCACTGTGCAGAGCGAGTTGTTTCTTAGCTTCCCAAAGAGCTGGAAGCAAGATGCTTTGGGGCCCAACTCGCCCTTTGGAAAGAAGCCTGCACGTTGTGCCTTTCAGCTCTGGGGCAATATAGCACATCCAGAGCAGAAGTTCTACTTCAGCCAGATCAGGCTTGTAAAGAAACTGCGTTTCACAGGCCTTTGTAAGAGATGTTCCCGGTAGGCTGTAAGAGCACTGTGCAGAGCGAGTTGTTTCTTAGCTTCCCAAAGAGCTGGAAGCAAGATGCTTTGGGGCCCAACTCGCCCTTTGGAAAGAAGCCTGCACATTGTGCCTTTCAGCTCTAGGGCAACGTAGCACACGCAGAGCAGAAGTTCTACTTCAGCCACATCAGGCCTGCAAGCAAACTGCTTTTCACAGGCGTTTGTAAGTGATGTTCCGGTAGGCTGTGAGAGCACTGTGCAGAGCAAGTTGTTTCTTAGCTTCCCAAAGAGCTGGAAGCAAGATGCATTGGGGCCCAACTCGCCCTTTGGAAAGAAGCCTGCACGTTGTGCCTTTCAGCTCTAGGGCAGTGTAGCACATGTAGAGCAGAAGTTCTACTTCAGCCAGATCAGGCCTGCAAAGAAACTGCGTTTCACAGGCCTTTGTAACAGATGTTCCCGGTAGGATGTAAGAGCACTGTGCAGAGCGAGTTGTTTCTTATCTTCCCAAAGAGCTGGAAGCAAGACGCTTTCTCTCCCAACTCGCCCTTTGGAAAGAAGCCTGCACGTTGTGCCTTTCAGCTCTAGGGCAATGTAGCACACCCAGAGCAGAAGTTCTAATTCAGCCAGATCAGGCGTGCAAAGAAACTGCGTTTCACAGGGCTTTCTAAGACATGTTCCCGGTAGGCTGTAAGAGCACTGTGCAGAGCGAGTTGGTTCCTAGCTTCCCAAAGAGCTGGAAGCAAGATGCATTGGGGCCCAACTGCCCCTTTGGAAAGAAGCCTGCACCTTGTGCCTTTCCGCTCTAGGGCAATGAAGCACACCCAGAGCAGAATTTCTACTTCAGCCAGATCAGGCCTGCAAAGAAACTGCGTTTCACAGGCCTTTGTAAGAGATGTTCCCGGTAGGCTGTAAGAGCACTGTGCAGAGCGAGTTGTTTCTTATCTTCCCAAAGAGCTCGAAGCAAGATGCTTTGGGGCCCAACTCGCCCTTTGGAAAGAAGCCTGCACGTTTTGCCTTTCAGCTCTAGGGCAATGTAGCACACCCAGAGCAGAATTTCTACTTCAGCCAGATCAGGCCTGCAAAGAAACTGCGTTTCACAGGCCTTTTGTAAGAGAATGTTCCCGGTAGGCTGTAAGAGCACTGTTCAGAGCGAGTTGTTTCTTAGCTTCCCAAAGATCTGGAAGCAAGATGCTTTGGGGCCCAACTCGCCCTGTGGAAAGAAGCCTGCACGTTGTGCCTTTCAGCTCTAGGGCCATGTAGCACACCCAGAGCAGAAGTTCTACTTCTGCCAGATCAGGCCTGCAAAGAAACTGCGTTTCACAGGCCTTTGTAAGAGATGTTCCCGGTAGGCTGTAAGAGCACTGTGCAGAGCGAGTTGTTTCTTAGCTTCCCAAAGAGCTGGAAGCAAGATGCTTTGGGGCCCAACTCGCCCTTTGGAAAGAGGCCTTGACGTTGTGCCTTTCAGCTCTAGGGCAATGTAGCACATGCAGAGCAGAAGTTCTACTTCAGCCAGATCAGGCCTCAAGGAAACTGCTTTTCACATGCCTTTGTAAGTGATGTTCTGGTAGGCTGTAAGAACACTGTGCAGAGCGAGTTGTTTCTTAGCTTCCCAAAGAGCTGGAAGCAAGATGCTTTGGGGCCCAACTCGCCCTTTGGAAAGAAGCCTGCATGTTGTGCCTTTCCGCTCTAGGGCAATGTAGCACACACAGAGCCGAAGTTCTACTTCAGCCAGATCAGGCCTGCAAGGAAACTGCTTTTCACATGCCTTTGTAAGTGATGTTCCGGTAGGCTGTAAGAGCACTGTGCAGAGCGAGTTGTTTCTTAGCTTCCCAAAGAGCTGGAATCAAGATGAATTGGGGCCCAACTCGCCCTTTGGAAAGAAGCCTGCACATTGTGCCTTTCCGCTCTAGGGCAATGTAGCACACGCAGAGCAGAAGTTCTACTTCAGCCACATCAGGCCTGAAAAGAAACTGCGTTTCACAGGCCTTTGTAAGAGATGTTCCCGGTAGGCTGTAAGAGCACTGTGCAGAGCGAGTTGTTTCTTAGCTTCCCAAAGAGCTGGAAGCAAGATGCTTAGGGGCCCAACTCGCCCTTTGGAAAGCAGCCTGCACGTTGTGCCTTTCAGCTCTAGGGCAATGTAGCACACCCAGAGCAGAATTTCTACTTCAGCCAGATCAGGCCTGCAAGGAAACTGCTTTTCACAGGCCTTTATAAGTGATGTTCTTGTAGGCTGTAAGAGCACTGTGCAGAGCGAGTTGTTTCTTAGCTTCCCAAAGAGCTGGTAGCAAGATGCTTTGGGGCCCAACTCGCCCTTTGGAAAGAACCCTGCACCTTGTGCCTTCATCTGTATGGCAGTGTAGCACACCCAGAGCAGAAGTTCTACTTCAGCCAGATCAGGCCTGCAAAGAAACTGCGTTTCACAGGCCTTTGTAACAGATGTTCCCGGTAGGCTGTAAGAGCACTGTGCAGAGCGAGTTGTTTCTTAGCTTCCCAAAGAGCTGGAAGCAAGATGCTTTGGGGCCCAACTCGCCCTTTGGAAAGAAGCCTGCACGTTGTGCCTTTCAGCTCTAGGGCAATGTAGCACACGCAGAGCCGAAGTTCTACTTCAGCCAAATCAGGCCTGCAAGGAAACTGCGTTTCACAGGCCTTTGGAAGAGATGTTCCCGGTAGGCTGTAAGAGCACTGTGCAGAGCGAGTTGTTTCTTAGCTTCCCAAAGAGCTGGAAGCAAGATGCTTTGGGGCCCAACTCGCCCTTTGGAAAGAAGCCTGCACGTTGTGCCTTTCAGCTCTGGGGCAATATAGCACATCCAGAGCAGAAGTTCTACTTCAGCCAGATCAGGCTTGTAAAGAAACTGCGTTTCACAGGCCTTTGTAAGAGATGTTCCCGGTAGGCTGTAAGAGCACTGTGCAGAGCGAGTTGTTTCTTAGCTTCCCAAAGAGCTGGAAGCAAGATGCTTTGGGGCCCAACTCGCCCTTTGGAAAGAAGCCTGCACATTGTGCCTTTCAGCTCTAGGGCAACGTAGCACACGCAGAGCAGAAGTTCTACTTCAGCCACATCAGGCCTGCAAGCAAACTGCTTTTCACAGGCGTTTGTAAGTGATGTTCCGGTAGGCTGTGAGAGCACTCTGCAGAGCGAGTTGTTTCTTAGCTTCCCAAAGAGCTGGAAGCAAGATGCATTGGGGCCCAACTCGCCCTTTGGAAAGAAGCCTGCACGTTGTGCCTTTCAGCTCTAGGGCAGTGTAGCACATGTAGAGCAGAAGTTCTACTTCAGCCAGATCAGGCCTGCAAAGAAACTGCGTTTCACAGGCCTTTGTAACAGATGTTCCCGGTAGGATGTAAGAGCACTGTGCAGAGCGAGTTGTTTCTTATCTTCCCAAAGAGCTGGAAGCAAGACGCTTTCTCTCCCAACTCGCCCTTTGGAAAGAAGCCTGCACGTTGTGCCTTTCAGCTCTAGGGCAATGTAGCACACCCAGAGCAGAAGTTCTAATTCAGCCAGATCAGGCGTGCAAAGAAACTGCGTTTCACAGGGCTTTCTAAGACATGTTCCCGGTAGGCTGTAAGAGCACTGTGCAGAGCGAGTTGGTTCCTAGCTTCCCAAAGAGCTGGAAGCAAGATGCATTGGGGCCCAACTGCCCCTTTGGAAAGAAGCCTGCACCTTGTGCCTTTCCGCTCTAGGGCAATGAAGCACACCCAGAGCAGAATTTCTACTTCAGCCAGATCAGGCCTGCAAAGAAACTGCGTTTCACAGGCCTTTGTAAGAGATGTTCCCGGTAGGCTGTAAGAGCACTGTGCAGAGCGAGTTGTTTCTTATCTTCCCAAAGAGCTCGAAGCAAGATGCTTTGGGGCCCAACTCGCCCTTTGGAAAGAAGCCTGCACGTTTTGCCTTTCAGCTCTAGGGCAATGTAGCACACCCAGAGCAGAATTTCTACTTCAGCCAGATCAGGCCTGCAAAGAAACTGCGTTTCACAGGCCTTTTGTAAGAGAATGTTCCCGGTAGGCTGTAAGAGCACTGTTCAGAGCGAGTTGTTTCTTAGCTTCCAAAAGATCTGGAAGGAAGATGCTTTGGGGCCCAACTCGCCCTGTGGAAAGAAGCCTGCACGTTGTGCCTTTCAGCTCTAGGGCCATGTAGCACACCCAGAGCAGAAGTTCTACTTCTGCCAGATCAGGACTGCAAAGAAACTGCATTTCACAGGCCTTTGTAAGAGATGTTCCCGGTAGGCTGTAAGAGCACTGTGCAGAGCGAGTTGTTTCTTAGCTTCCCAAAGAGCTGGAAGCAAGATGCTTTGTTGCCCAACTCGCCCTTTGGAAAGAAGTCTGCACGTTGTGCCTTTCAACTCTAGGGCAATGTAGCACACGCAGAGCATAAGTTCTACTTCACCCAGATCAGGCCTGCAAAGAAACTGCGTTTCACAGGCCTTTGTAAGAGATGTTCCCGGTAGGCTGTAAGAGCACTGTGCAGAGCGAGTTGTTTCTTAGATTCCCAAAGAGCTGGAAGCAAGATGCTTTGGGGCCCAACTCGCCCTTTGGAAAGAGGCCTTGACGTTGTGCCTTTCAGCTCTAGGGCAATGTAGCACATGCAGAGCAGAATTTCTACTTCAGCAAGATCAGGCCTGCAAGGAAACTGCTTTTCACAGGCCTTTATAAGTGATGTTCTTGTAGGCTGTAAGAGCACTGTGCAGAGCGAGTTGTTTCTTAGCTTCCCAAAGAGCTGGTAGCAAGATGCTTTGGGGCCCAACTCGCCCTTTGGAAAGAACCCTGCACCTTGTGCCTTCATCTGTATGGCAGTGTAGCACACCCAGAGCAGAAGTTCTACTTCAGCCAGATCAGGCCTGCAAAGAAACTGCGTTTCACAGGCCTTTGTAACAGATGTTCCCGGTAGGCTGTAAGAGCACTGTGCAGAGCGAGTTGTTTCTTAGCTTCCCAAAGAGCTGGAAGCAAGATGCTTTGGGGCCCAACTCGCCCTTTGGAAAGAAGCCTGCACGTTGTGCCTTTCAGCTCTAGGGCAATGTAGCACACGCAGAGCCGAAGTTCTACTTCAGCCAAATCAGGCCTGCAAGGAAACTGCGTTTCACAGGCCTTTGGAAGAGATGTTCCCGGTAGGCTGTAAGAGCACTGTGCAGAGCGAGTTGTTTCTTAGCTTCCCAAAGAGCTGGAAGCAAGATGCTTTGGGGCCCAACTCGCCCTTTGGAAAGAAGCCTGCACGTTGTGCCTTTCAGCTCTGGGGCAATATAGCACATCCAGAGCAGAAGTTCTACTTCAGCCAGATCAGGCTTGTAAAGAAACTGCGTTTCACAGGCCTTTGTAAGAGATGTTCCCGGTAGGCTGTAAGAGCACTGTGCAGAGCGAGTTGTTTCTTAGCTTCCCAAAGAGCTGGAAGCAAGATGCTTTGGGGCCCAACTCGCCCTTTGGAAAGAAGCCTGCACATTGTGCCTTTCAGCTCTAGGGCAACGTAGCACACGCAGAGCAGAAGTTCTACTTCAGCCACATCAGGCCTGCAAGCAAACTGCTTTTCACAGGCGTTTGTAAGTGATGTTCCGGTAGGCTGTGAGAGCACTCTGCAGAGCGAGTTGTTTCTTAGCTTCCCAAAGAGCTGGAAGCAAGATGCATTGGGGCCCAACTCGCCCTTTGGAAAGAAGCCTGCACGTTGTGCCTTTCAGCTCTAGGGCAGTGTAGCACATGTAGAGCAGAAGTTCTACTTCAGCCAGATCAGGCCTGCAAAGAAACTGCGTTTCACAGGCCTTTGTAACAGATGTTCCCGGTAGGATGTAAGAGCACTGTGCAGAGCGAGTTGTTTCTTATCTTCCCAAAGAGCTGGAAGCAAGACGCTTTCTCTCCCAACTCGCCCTTTGGAAAGAAGCCTGCACGTTGTGCCTTTCAGCTCTAGGGCAATGTAGCACACCCAGAGCAGAAGTTCTAATTCAGCCAGATCAGGCGTGCAAAGAAACTGCGTTTCACAGGGCTTTCTAAGACATGTTCCCGGTAGGCTGTAAGAGCACTGTGCAGAGCGAGTTGGTTCCTAGCTTCCCAAAGAGCTGGAAGCAAGATGCATTGGGGCCCAACTGCCCCTTTGGAAAGAAGCCTGCACCTTGTGCCTATCCGCTCTAGGGCAATGAAGCACACCCAGAGCAGAATTTCTACTTCAGCCAGATCAGGCCTGCAAAGAAACTGCGTTTCACAGGCCTTTGTAAGAGATGTTCCCGGTAGGCTGTAAGAGCACTGTGCAGAGCGAGTTGTTTCTTATCTTCCCAAAGAGCTCGAAGCAAGATGCTTTGGGGCCCAACTCGCCCTTTGGAAAGAAGCCTGCACGTTTTGCCTTTCAGCTCTAGGGCAATGTAGCACACCCAGAGCAGAATTTCTACTTCAGCCAGATCAGGCCTGCAAAGGAACTGCGTTTCACAGGCCTTTTGTAAGAGAATGTTCCCGGTAGGCTGTAAGAGCACTGTTCAGAGCGAGTTGTTTCTTAGCTTCCCAAAGATCTGGAAGCAAGATGCTTGGGGCCCAACTCGCCCTGTGGAAAGAAGCCTGCACGTTGTGCCTTTCAGCTCTAGGGCCATGTAGCACACCCAGAGCAGAAGTTCTACTTCTGCCAGATCAGGCCTGCAAAGAAACTGCATTTCACAGGCCTTTGTAAGAGATGTTCCCGGTAGGCTGTAAGAGCACTGTGCAGAGCGAGTTGTTTCTTAGCTTCCCAAAGAGCTGGAAGCAAGATGCTTTGTTGCCCAACTCGCCCTTTGGAAAGAAGTCTGCACGTTGTGCCTTTCAACTCTAGGGCAATGTAGCACACGCAGAGCATAAGTTCTACTTCACCCAGATCAGGCCTGCAAAGAAACTGCGTTTCACAGGCCTTTGTAAGAGATGTTCCCGGTAGGCTGTAAGAGCACTGTGCAGAGCGAGTTGTTTCTTAGCTTCCCAAAGAGCTGGAAGCAAGATGCTTTGGGGCCCAACTCGCCCTTTGGAAAGAGGCCTTGACGTTGTGCCTTTCAGCTCTAGGGCAATGTAGCACATGCAGAGCAGAATTTCTACTTCAGCCAGATCAGGCCTGCAAGGAAACTGCTTTTCACAGGCCTTTATAAGTGATGTTCTTGTAGGCTGTAAGAGCACTGTGCAGAGCGAGTTGTTTCTTAGCTTCCCAAAGAGCTGGTAGCAAGATGCTTTGGGGCCCAACTCGCCCTTTGGAAAGAACCCTGCACCTTGTGCCTTCATCTGTATGGCAGTGTAGCACACCCAGAGCAGAAGTTCTACTTCAGCCAGATCAGGCCTGCAAAGAAACTGCGTTTCACAGGCCTTTGTAACAGATGTTCCCGGTAGGCTGTAAGAGCACTGTGCAGAGCGAGTTGTTTCTTAGCTTCCCAAAGAGCTGGAAGCAAGATGCTTTGGGGCCCAACTCGCCCTTTGGAAAGAAGCCTGCTCGTTGTGCCTTTCAGCTCTAGGGCAATGTAGCACACGCAGAGCCGAAGTTCTACTTCAGCCAAATCAGGCCTGCAAGGAAACTGCGTTTCACAGGCCTTTGGAAGAGATGTTCCCGGTAGGCTGTAAGAGCACTGTGCAGAGCGAGTTGTTTCTTAGCTTCCCAAAGAGCTGGAAGCAAGATGCTTTGGGGCCCAACTCGCCCTTTGGAAAGAAGCCTGCACGTTGTGCCTTTCAGCTCTGGGGCAATATAGCACATCCAGAGCAGAAGTTCTACTTCAGCCAGATCAGGCTTGTAAAGAAACTGCGTTTCACAGGCCTTTGTAAGAGATGTTCCCGGTAGGCTGTAAGAGCACTGTGCAGAGCGAGTTGTTTCTTAGCTTCCCAAAGAGCTGGAAGCAAGATGCTTTGGGGCCCAACTCGCCCTTTGGAAAGAAGCCTGCACATTGTGCCTTTCAGCTCTAGGGCAACGTAGCACACGCAGAGCAGAAGTTCTACTTCAGCCACATCAGGCCTGCAAGCAAACTGCTTTTCACAGGCGTTTGTAAGTGATGTTCCGGTAGGCTGTGAGAGCACTCTGCAGAGCGAGTTGTTTCTTAGCTTCCCAAAGAGCTGGAAGCAAGATGCATTGGGGCCCAACTCGCCCTTTGGAAAGAAGCCTGCACGTTGTGCCTTTCAGCTCTAGGGCAGTGTAGCACATGTAGAGCAGAAGTTCTACTTCAGCCAGATCAGGCCTGCAAAGAAACTGCGTTTCACAGGCCTTTGTAACAGATGTTCCCGGTAGGATGTAAGAGCACTGTGCAGAGCGAGTTGTTTCTTATCTTCCCAAAGAGCTGGAAGCAAGACGCTTTCTCTCCCAACTCGCCCTTTGGAAAGAAGCCTGCACGTTGTGCCTTTCAGCTCTAGGGCAATGTAGCACACCCAGAGCAGAAGTTCTAATTCAGCCAGATCAGGCGTGCAAAGAAACTGCGTTTCACAGGGCTTTCTAAGACATGTTCCCGGTAGGCTGTAAGAGCACTGTGCAGAGCGAGTTGGTTCCTAGCTTCCCAAAGAGCTGGAAGCAAGATGCATTGGGGCCCAACTGCCCCTTTGGAAAGAAGCCTGCACCTTGTGCCTTTCCGCTCTAGGGCAATGAAGCACACCCAGAGCAGAATTTCTACTTCAGCCAGATCAGGCCTGCAAAGAAACTGCGTTTCACAGGCCTTTGTAAGAGATGTTCCCGGTAGGCTGTAAGAGCACTGTGCAGAGCGAGTTGTTTCTTATCTTCCCAAAGAGCTCGAAGCAAGATGCTTTGGGGCCCAACTCGCCCTTTGGAAAGAAGCCTGCACGTTTTGCCTTTCCGCTCTAGGGCAATGTAGCACACCCAGAGCAGAATTTCTACTTCAGCCAGATCAGGCCTGCAAAGAAACTGCGTTTCACAGGCCTTTTGTAAGAGAATGTTCCCGGTAGGCTGTAAGAGCACTGTTCAGAGCGAGTTGTTTCTTAGCTTCCCAAAGATCTGGAAGCAAGATGCTTTGGGGCCCAACTCGCCCTGTGGAAAGAAGCCTGCACGTTGTGCCTTTCAGCTCTAGGGCCATGTAGCACACCCAGAGCAGAAGTTCTACTTCTGCCAGATCAGGACTGCAAAGAAACTGCATTTCACAGGCCTTTGTAAGAGATGTTCCCGGTAGGCTGTAAGAGCACTGTGCAGAGCGAGTTGTTTCTTAGCTTCCCAAAGAGCTGGAAGCAAGATGCTTTGTTGCCCAACTCGCCCTTTGGAAAGAAGTCTGCACGTTGTGCCTTTCAACTCTAGGGCAATGTAGCACACGCAGAGCATAAGTTCTACTTCACCCAGATCAGGCCTGCAAAGAAACTGCGTTTCACAGGCCTTTGTAAGAGATGTTCCCGGTAGGCTGTAAGAGCACTGTGCAGAGCGAGTTGTTTCTTAGCTTCCCAAAGAGCTGGAAGCAAGATGCTTTGGGGCCCAACTCGCCCTTTGGAAAGAGGCCTGCACGTTGTGCCTTTCAGCTCTAGGGCAATGTAGCACATGCAGAGCAGAAGTTCTACTTCAGCCAGATCAGGCCTCAAGGAAACTGCTTTTCACATGCCTTTGTAAGTGATGTTCTGGTAGGCTGTAAGAACACTGTGCAGAGCGAGTTGTTTCTTAGCTTCCCAAAGAGCTGGAAGCAAGATGCTTTGGGGCCCAACTCGCCCTTTGGAAAGAAGCCTGCATGTTGTGCCTTTCCGCTCTAGGGCAATGTAGCACACACAGAGCCGAAGTTCTACTTCAGCCAGATCAGGCCTGCAAGGAAACTGCTTTTCACATGCCTTTGTAAGTGATGTTCCGGTAGGCTGTAAGAGCACTGTGCAGAGCGAGTTGTTTCTTAGCTTCCCAAAGAGCTGGAATCAAGATGAATTGGGGCCCAACTCGCCCTTTGGAAAGAAGCCTGCACATTGCGCCTTTCCGCTCTAGGGCAATGTAGCACACGCAGAGCAGAAGTTCTACTTCAGCCACATCAGGCCTGAAAAGAAACTGCGTTTCACAGGCCTTTGTAAGAGATGTTCCCGGTAGGCTGTAAGACCACTGTGCAGAGCGAGTTGTTTCTTAGCTTCCCAAAGAGCTGGAAGCAAGATGCTTAGGGGCCCAACTCGCCCTTTGGAAAGCAGCCTGCACGTTGTGCCTTTCAGCTCTAGGGCAATGTAGCACACCCAGAGCAGAATTTCTACTTCAGCCAGATCAGGCCTGCAAGGAAACTGCTTTTCACAGGCCTTTATAAGTGATGTTCTTGTAGGCTGTAAGAGCACTGTGCAGAGCGAGTTGTTTCTTAGCTTCCCAAAGAGCTGGTAGCAAGATGCTTTGGGGCCCAACTCGCCCTTTGGAAAGAACCCTGCACCTTGTGCCTTCATCTGTATGGCAGTGTAGCACACCCAGAGCAGAAGTTCTACTTCAGCCAGATCAGGCCTGCAAAGAAACTGCGTTTCACAGGCCTTTGTAACAGATGTTCCCGGTAGGCTGTAAGAGCACTGTGCAGAGCGAGTTGTTTCTTAGCTTCCCAAAGAGCTGGAAGCAAGATGCTTTGGGGCCCAACTCGCCCTTTGGAAAGAAGCCTGCACGTTGTGCCTTTCAGCTCTAGGGCAATGTAGCACACGCAGAGCCGAAGTTCTACTTCAGCCAAATCAGGCCTGCAAGGAAACTGCGTTTCACAGGCCTTTGGAAGAGATGTTCCCGGTAGGCTGTAAGAGCACTGTGCAGAGCGAGTTGTTTCTTAGCTTCCCAAAGAGCTGGAAGCAAGATGCTTTGGGGCCCAACTCGCCCTTTGGAAAGAAGCCTGCACGTTGTGCCTTTCAGCTCTGGGGCAATATAGCACATCCAGAGCAGAAGTTCTACTTCAGCCAGATCAGGCTTGTAAAGAAACTGCGTTTCACAGGCCTTTGTAAGAGATGTTCCCGGTAGGCTGTAAGAGCACTGTGCAGAGCGAGTTGTTTCTTAGCTTCCCAAAGAGCTGGAAGCAAGATGCTTTGGGGCCCAACTCGCCCTTTGGAAAGAAGCCTGCACATTGTGCCTTTCAGCTCTAGGGCAACGTAGCACACGCAGAGCAGAAGTTCTACTTCAGCCACATCAGGCCTGCAAGCAAACTGCTTTTCACAGGCGTTTGTAAGTGATGTTCCGGTAGGCTGTGAGAGCACTCTGCAGAGCGAGTTGTTTCTTAGCTTCCCAAAGAGCTGGAAGCAAGATGCATTGGGGCCCAACTCGCCCTTTGGAAAGAAGCCTGCACGTTGTGCCTTTCAGCTCTAGGGCAGTGTAGCACATGTAGAGCAGAAGTTCTACTTCAGCCAGATCAGGCCTGCAAAGAAACTGCGTTTCACAGGCCTTTGTAACAGATGTTCCCGGTAGGATGTAAGAGCACTGTGCAGAGCGAGTTGTTTCTTATCTTCCCAAAGAGCTGGAAGCAAGACGCTTTCTCTCCCAACTCGCCCTTTGGAAAGAAGCCTGCACGTTGTGCCTTTCAGCTCTAGGGCAATGTAGCACACCCAGAGCAGAAGTTCTAATTCAGCCAGATCAGGCGTGCAAAGAAACTGCGTTTCACAGGGCTTTCTAAGACATGTTCCCGGTAGGCTGTAAGAGCACTGTGCAGAGCGAGTTGGTTCCTAGCTTCCCAAAGAGCTGGAAGCAAGATGCATTGGGGCCCAACTGCCCCTTTGGAAAGAAGCCTGCACCTTGTGCCTTTCCGCTCTAGGGCAATGAAGCACACCCAGAGCAGAATTTCTACTTCAGCCAGATCAGGCCTGCAAAGAAACTGCGTTTCACAGGCCTTTGTAAGAGATGTTCCCGGTAGGCTGTAAGAGCACTGTGCAGAGCGAGTTGTTTCTTATCTTCCCAAAGAGCTGGAAGCAAGATGCTTTGGGGCCCAACTCGCCCTTTGGAAAGAAGCCTGCACGTTGTGCCTTTCCGCTCTAGGGCAATGTAGTACACACAGAGCCGAAGTTCTACTTCAGCCAGATCAGGCCTGCAAGGAAACTGCTTTTCACATGCCTTTGTAAGTGATGTTCCGGTAGGCTGTGAGAGCACTGTGCAGAGCGAGTTGTTTCTTGGCTTCCCAAAGAGCTGGAAGCAAGATGCTTTGGGGCCCATCTCGCCCTTTGGAAAAAAGACTGCACGTTGTGCCTTTCAGCTCTAGGTCAATGTAGCACACGCAGAGCAGAAGTTCTACTTCAGCCAGATCAGGCCTGCAAAGAAACTGCGTTTCACAGGCCTTTGTAAGAGATGTTAGCGGTAGGCTGTAAGAGCACTGTGCAGAGCGAGTTGTTTCTTAGCTTACCAAAGAGCTGGACGCAAGATGCTTTGTTGCCCAACTCGCCCTTTGGAAAGAATCCTGCACGTTGTGCCTTTCAGCTCTAGGGCAATGTAGCACACGCAGAGCAGAAGTTCTACTTGAGCCAGATCAGGCCTGCAAAGAAACTGCCTTTAACAGGCCTTTGTAAGAGATGTACCCGGTAGGCTGTAAGAGCACTGTGCAGAGCGAGTTGTTTCTTAGCTTCCCAAAGAGCTGGAAGCAAGATGCTTTGTTGCCCAACTCGCCCTTTGGAAAGAAGCCTGCACCTTGTGCCTTTCAGCTCTAGGGCAATGTAGCAAACCCAGAGCAGAAGTTCTAATTCAGCCAGATCAGGCCTGCAAAGAAACTGCGTTTCACAGGCCTTTGTAAGAGATGGTCCATGTAGGCTGTAAGAGCACTGTGCAGAGCGAGTTGTTTCTTCGCTTCCCAAAGAGCTGGACGCAAGATGCTTTGTTGCCCAACTCGCCCTTTGGAAAGAATCCTGCACGTTGTGCCTTTCAGCTCTAGGGCAATGTAGCACACCCAGAGCAGAAGTTCTACTTGAGCCAGATCAGGCCTGCAAAGAAACTGCGTTTCACAGGCCTTTGTAAGAGATGTACCCGGTAGGCTGTAAGAGCACTGTGCAGAGCGAGTTGTTTCTTAGCTTCCCAAAGAGCTGTAAGCAAGATGCATTGGGGCACAACTGGCCCTTTGGAAAGAAGCCTGCACGTTGTGCCTTTCAGCTCTAGGGCAATGAAGCACACCCAGAGCAGAAGTTCTACTTCAGCCAGATCAGGCCTGCAAAGAAACTGCGTTTCACAGGCCTTTGTAAGAGATGTTCCCGGTAGGCTGTAAGAGCACTGTGCAGAGCGAGTTGTTTCTTAGCTTCCCAAAGAGCTGGAAGCAAGATGCTTTGGGGCCCAACTCGCCCTTTGGAAAGAAGCCTGCACGTTGTGCCTTTCAGCTCTAGGGCAATGCAGCACACCCATAGCAGAAGTTCTACTTCAGCCAGCTCAGACCTGCAAAGAAACTGCGTTTCACAGGCCTTTGGAAGAGATGTTCCCGGTAGGCTGTAAGAGCACTGTGCAGAGTGAATTGTTTCTTAGCTTCCCAAAGAGCTGGAAGCAAGATGCTTTGGGGCCCAACTCGCCCTTTGGAAAGAAGCCTGCACGTTTTGCCTTTCAGCTCTAGGGCAATGTAGCACACCCAGAGCAGATTTTCTACTTCAGCCAGATCAGGCCTGCAAAGAAACTGCGTTTCACAGGCCTTTTGTAAGAGAATGTTCCCGATAGGCTGTAAGAGCACTGTTCAGAGCGAGTTGTTTCTTAGCTTCCCAAAGATCTGGAAGCAAGATGCTTTTTGGCCCAACTCGCCCTGTGGAAAGAAGCCTGCACGTTGTGCCTTTCAGCTCTAGGGCCATGTAGCACACCCAGAGCAGAAGTTCTACTTCTGCCAGATCAGGACTGCAAAGAAACTGCATTTAACAGGCCTTTGTAAGAGATGTTCCCGGTAGGCTGTAAGAGCACTGTGCAGAGCGAGTTGTTTCTTAGCTTCCCAAAGAGCTGGAAGCAAGATTCTTTGTTGCCCAACTCGCCCTTTGGAAAGAAGTCTGCACGTTGTGCCTTTCAACTCTAGGGCAATGTAGCACACGCAGAGCATAAGTTCTACTTCACCCAGATCAGGCCTGCAAAGAAACTGCGTTTCACAGGCCTTTGTAAGAGATGTTCCCGGTAGGCTGTAAGAGCACTGTGCAGAGCGAGTTGTTTCTTAGCTTCCCAAAGAGCTGGAAGCAAGATGCTTTGGGGCCCAACTCGCCCTTTGGAAAGAGGCCTTGACGTTGTGCCTTTCAGCTCTAGGGCAATGTAGCACATGCAGAGCAGAAGTTCTACTTCAGCCAGATCAGGCCTCAAGGAAACTGCTTTTCACATGCCTTTGTAAGTGATGTTCTGGTAGGCTGTAAGAACACTGTGCAGAGCGAGTTGTTTCTTAGCTTCCCAAAGAGCTGGAAGCAAGATGCTTTGGGGCCCAACTCGCCCTTTGGAAAGAAGCCTGCACGTTGTGCCTTTCCGCTCTAGGGCAATGTAGCACACACAGAGCCGAAGTTCTACTTCAGCCAGGTCAGGCCTGCAAGGAAACTGCTTTTCACATGCCTTTGTAAGTGATGTTCCGGTAGGCTGTAAGAGCACTGTGCAGAGCGAGTTGTTTCTTAGCTTCCCAAAGAGCTGGAATCAAGATGAATTGGGGCCCAACTCGCCCTTTGGAAAGAAGCCTGCACGTTGTGCCTTTCCGCTCTAGGGCAATGTAGCACACGCAGAGCAGAAGTTCTACTTCAGCCACATCAGGCCTGAAAAGAAACTGCGTTTCACAGGCCTTTGTAAGAGATGTTCCCGGTAGGCTGTAAGAGCACTGTGCAGAGCGAGTTGTTTCTTAGCTTCCCAAAGAGCTGGAAGCAAGATGCTTAGGGGCCCAACTCGCCCTTTGGAAAGAAGCCTGCACGTTGTGCCTTTCAGCTCTAGGGCAATGTAGCACACCCAGAGCAGAATTTCTACTTCAGCCAGATCAGGCCTGCAAGGAAACTGCTTTTCACAGGCCTTTATAAGTGATGTTCTTGTAGGCTGTAAAAGCACTGTGCAGAGCGAGTTGTTTCTTAGCTTCCCAAAGAGCTGGAAGCAAGATGCTTTGTTGCCCAACTCGCCCTTTGGAAAGAACCCTGCACCTTGTGCCTTCATCTGTATGGCAGTGTAGCACACCCAGAGCAGAGGTCTACTTCAGCCAGATCAGGCCTGCAAAGAAACTGCGTTTCACAGGCCTTTGTAACAGATGTTCCCGGTAGGCTGTAAGAGCACTGTGCAGAGCGAGTTGTTTCTTAGCTTCCCAAAGAGCTGGAAGCAAGATGCTTTGGGGCCCAACTCGCCCTTTGGAAAGAAGCCTGCACGTTGTGCCTTTCAGCTCTAGGGCAACGTAGCACACGCAGAGCCGAAGTTCTACTTCAGCCAAATCAGGCCTGCAAGGAAACTGCGTTTCACAGGCCTTTGGAAGAGATGTTCCCGGTAGGCTGTAAGAGCACTGTGCAGAGCGAGTTGTTTCTTAGCTTCCCAAAGAGCTGGAAGCAAGATGCATTGGGGCCCAACTGGCCCTTTGGAAAGAAGCCTGCACGTTGTGCCTTTCCGCTCTAGGGCAATGAAGCACACCCAGAGCAGAATTTCTACTTCAGCCAGATCAGGCCTGCAAAGAAACTGCGTTTCACAGGCCTTTGTAAGAGATGTTCCCGGTAGGCTGTAAGAGCACTGTGCAGAGCGAGTTGTTTCTTATCTTCCCAAAGAGCTGGAAGCAAGATGCTTTGGGGCCCAACTCGCCCTTTGGAAAGAAGCCTGCACGTTGTGCCTTTCCGCTCTACGGCAATGTAGTACACACAGAGCCGAAGTTCTACTTCAGCCAGATCAGGCCTGCAAGGAAACTGCTTTTCACATGCCTTTGTAAGTGATGTTCCGGTAGGCTGTAAGAGCACTGTGCAGAGCGAGTTGTTTCTTAGCTTCCCAAAGAGCTGGAAGCAAGATGCTTTGGGGCCCATCTCGCCCTTTGGAAAAAAGACTGCACGTTGTGCCTTTCAGCTCTAGGTCAATGTAGCACACGCAGAGCAGAAGTTCTACTTCAGCCAGATCAGGCCTGCAAAGAAACTGCATTTCACAGGCCTTTGTAAGAGATGTTCCCCATAGGCTGTAAGAGCACTGTGCAGAGCGAGTTGTGTCTTAGCTTCCCAAAGAGCTGGAAGCAAGATGCTTTGGGGCCCAACTCACCCTTTGGAAAGAAGCCTGCACGTTGTGCCTTTCAGCTCTAGGGCCGTGTAGCACACCCAGAGCAGAAGTTCTACTTCAGCCAGATCAGGAATGCAAAGAAACTGCGTTTCACAGGCCTTTGTAAGAGATGTTCCCGGTAGGCTGTAAGAGCACTGTGCAGAGCGAGTTGTTTCTTAGCTTACCAAAGAGCTGGACGCAAGATGCTTTGTTGCCCAACTCGCCCTTTGGAAAGAATCCTGCTCGTTGTGCCTTTCAGCTCTAGGGCAATGTAGCACACGCAGAGCAGAAGTTCTACTTGATCCAGATCAGGCCTGCAAAGAAACTGCATTTCACAGGCCTTTGTAAGAGATGTACCCGGTAGGCTGTAAGAGCACTGTGCAGAGCGATTTGTTTATTAGCTTCCCAAAGAGCTGGAAGCAAGATGCTTTGTTGCCCAACTCGCCCTTTGGAAAGAAGCCTGCAACTTGTGCCTTTCAGCTCTAGGGCAATGTAGCAAACCCAGAGCAGAAGTTCTAATTCAGCCAGATCAGGCCTGCAAAGAAACTGCGTTTCACAGGCCTTTTTAAGTGATGTTCCCTGTAGGCTGTAAGAGCACTGTGCAGAGCGAGTTGTTTCTTAGCTTCCCAAAGAGCTGGACGCAGGATACTTTGTTGCCCAACTCGCCCTTTGGAAAGAATCCTGCACGTTGTGCCTTTCAGCTCTAGGGCAATGTAGCACACCCAGAGCAGAAGTTCTACTTGAGCCAGATCAGGCCTGCAAAGAAACTGCGTTTCACAGGCCTTTGTAAGAGATGTACCCGGTAGGCTGTAAGAGCACTGTGCAGAGCGAGTTGTTTCTTAGCTTCCCAAAGAGCTGTAGCAAGATGCATTGGGGCACAACTGGCCCTTTGGAAAGAAGCCTGCACGTTTTGCCTTTCAGCTCTAGGGCAATGTAGCACACCCAGAGCAGAATTTCTACTTCAGCCAGATCAGGCCTGCAAAGAAAGTGCGTTTCACAGGCCTTTTGTAAGAGAATGTTCCCGGTAGGCTGTAAGAGCACTGTGCAGAGCGAGTTGTTTCTTAGCTTCCCAAAGAGCTGGAAGCAAGATGCTTTGGGGCCCAACTCGCCCTTGGGAAAGAAGCCTGCACGTTGTGCCTTTCCGCTCTAGGGCAATGTAGCACACCCAGAGCAGAAGTTCTACTTCAGCAAGATCAGGCCTGCAAAGAAACTGCGTTTCACAGGCCTTTGTAAGAGATGTTCCCGGTAGGCTGTAAGAGCACTGTGCAGAGCGAGTTGTTTCTCAGCTTCCCAAAGAGCTGAAAGCAAGATGTTTTGGGGCCCAACTCGCCCTTTGGAAAGAAGCCTGCACGTTGTGCCTTTCAGCTCTAGGGCAATGTAGCACACCCAGAGCAGAAGTTCTACTTCAGCCAGATCAGGCCTGCAAAGAAACTGCGTTTCACAGGCCTTTGGAGGAGATGTTCCCGGTATTCTGTAAGAGCACTGTGCAGAGAGGGTTGTTTCTTAGCTTCCCAAAGAGCTGGAAGCAAGAGGCTTTGGGGCCCAACTTGCCCTTTGGAAAGAATCCTGCACGTTGTGCCTTTCAGGACTGGGGCAATGTAGCACACCCAGAGCAGAAGTTCTACTCCAGCCAGCTCAGGCCTGCAAAGAAACTGCGTTTCACAGGCGTTTGTAAGAGATGCTCCCGGTAGGCTGTAAGAGCACTGCGCATAGCGAGTTGTTTCTTAGCTTCCCAAAGAGCTGGAAGCAAGATGCTTTGGGGCCCAACTCGCCCTTTGGAAAAAAGCCTGCACGTTGTGCCTTTCAGCTCTAGGGCAATGTAGCACACCCACAGCAGAAGTTCTACTTCAGCCAGATCAGGCCTGCAAAGAAACTGCGTTTCACAGGCCATTGTAAGAGATGTTCCCGGTAGGCTGTAAGAGCACTGTGCAGAGCGAGTTGTTTCTTAGCTTCCCAAAGAGCTGGATGCAAGATGCTTTGGGGCCCAACTCGCCCTTTATAAAGAAGCCTGCACGTTGTGCCTTTCACCTCTAGGGCAATGTAGCCCACCCATAGCAGAAGTTCTACTTCAGCCACCTCAGGCCTGCAAAGAAACTGTGTTTCACAGACCTTTGTAAGATATGTTGCCGGTAGGCTGTCAGAGCACAGTGTAGAGCGAGTTGTTTCTTAGCTTCCCAAAGAGCTGGAAGCAAGATGCTTTGGGGCCCAACTCGCCCTTTGGAAAGAAGCCTGCACGATTAGCCTTTCAGCTCTAGGGCAATGTAGCACACCCAGAGCAGAAGTTCTACTTCAGCCAGATCAGGCCTGCAAAGAAACTGCGTTTCACAGGCCTTTGTAAGTGATGCTCCTGGTATGCTTTAAGAGCACTGTGCGGAGCGAGTTGTTTCTTAGCGTCCCAAAGAGCTGGAAGCAGGATGCTTTGGGGTCCAACTCCCCCTTGGCAAAGAAGCCTGCACGTTGTGCCTTTCAGCTCTAGGGCCAAGTAGCACACCCAGAGCAGAAATTCTACTTCAGCCAGATCAGGCCTGCAAAGAAACTGCCTTTCACAGGCCTTTGTAAGAGATGTTCCCGGTATGCTGTAAGAGCACTGTGCAGAGCGAGTTGTTTCTTAGCTTCCCAAATAGCTGGAAGCAAGATGCTTTGGGGCCCATCTCGCCCTTTGGAAAGAAGCCTGCACGTTGTGACTTTCAGCTCTAGGGCAATGTAGCACACCCAGAGCAGAAGTTCTACTTGAGCCAGATCAGGCCTGCAAAGAAACTGCGTTTCACAGGCCTTTGTAAGAGATGTTCCTGGTATTCTGTAAGAGCACTGTGCAGAGCGAGTTGTTTCGTAGCTTCCCATAGAGCTGGAAGCAAGATGCTTTGGGGCCCAACTTGCCCTTTGGAAAGAATCCTGCACGTTGTGCCTTTCAGCACTGGGGCAATGTAGCACACCCAGAGCAGAAGTTCTACTCCAGCCAGCTCAGTCCTGCAAAGAAACTGCGTTTCACAGGCGTTTGTAAGAGATGCTCCCGGTAGGCTATAAGAGCACTCCGCACAGCGAGTTGTTTCTTAGCTTCCCAAAGAGCTGGAAGCAAGATGCTTTGGGGCTCACCTCGCCCTTTGGAAAGAAGACTGCACGTTGTGCCTTTCAGCTCTAGGGCAATGTAGCACACCCACAGCAGAAGTTCTACTTCAGCCAGATCAGGCCTGCAAAGAAACTGCGTTTCACAGGCCATTGTAAGAGATGTTCCCGGTAGGCTGTAAGAGCACTGTGCAGAGCGAGTTGTTTCTTAGCTTCCCAAAGAGCTGGATGCAAGATGCTTTGGGGCCCAACTCGCCCTTTGAAAAGAAGCCTGCACGTTGTGCCTTTCAGCTCTAGGGCAATGCAGCACACCGATAACAGAAGTTCTACTTCAGCCAGCTCAGGCCTGCAAAGAAACTGCGTTTCACAGGCATTTGTAAGAGATATTCCGGTAGGCTGTAAGAGCACTGTGTAGAGCGAGTTGTTTCTTAGCTTCCCAAAGAGCTGGAAGCAAGATGCTTTGGGGCCCAACTCGCCCTTTGGAAAGAAGCCTGCACGTTTTGCCTTTCAGCTCTAGGGCAATGTAGCTCACCCAGAGCAGAAGTTCTACTTCAGCCAGGTCAGGCCTGCAAAGAAACTGCGTTTCACAGGCCTTTGTAAGAGATGTTCCCGGTAGCCTGTAAGAGCACTGTGCAGAGCGAGTTGTTTCTTAGCTTCCCAAAGAGCTGGAAGCAAGATGCTTTGGGGCCCAACTCGCCCTTTGTAAAGAAGCCTGCACGTTGTGCCTTTCCGCTCTAGGGCAATGTAGCACATCCAGAGCAGAAGTTCTACTTAAGCCAGATGAGGCCTCCAAAGAAACTGCGTTTCACAGGCCTTTGTAAGAGATATTCCAGGTATGCTGTAAGAGCACTGTGCAGAGCGAGTTGTTTCTTAGCTTCCCAAAGAGCTGGAAGCAAGATGCTTTGGGGCCCAACTCACCCTTTGGAAAGAAGCCTGCACGTTGTGCCTTTCAGCTCTAGGGCAATGTAGCCCACCCAGAGCAGACGTTCTACTTCTGCGAGATCAGGACTGCAAAGAAACTGCATTTCACAGGCATTTGTAAGAGATGTTCCCAGTAGGCTGTAAGAGCACTGTGCAGAGCGAGTTGTTTCTTAGCTTCCCAAAGAGCTGGAAGCAAGATGCTTTGGGGCCCAATTCGCCCTTTGAAAGAAGACTGCACGTTGTGCCTTTCAGCTCTAGGGCCATGTAGCACACCCATAGCAGAAGTTCTACTTCAGCCAGATCAGGCCTGCAAAGAAACTGCGTTTCACAGGCCTTTGTAAGAGATGTTCCCGGTAGGCTGTAAGAGCACTGTGCAGAGCGAGTTGTTTCTTACCTTCCCAAAGAGCTGGAAGCAAGATGCTTTGGGGCCCAACTCGCCCTTTGGAAAGAAGCCTGCACGTTGTGCCTTTCCGCTCTAGGGCAATGTAGCACACCCAGAGCAGAAGTTGTACTTCAGCCAGATCAGGCCTCCAAAGAAACTGCGTTTCACAGGCCTTTGTAAGAGATGTTCCAGGTAGGCTGTAAGAGCACTGGGCAGAGCGAGTTGTTTCTTAGCTTCCCAAAGAGCGGGAAGCAAGATGCTTTGGGGCCCAACTTGCCCTTTGGAAAGAAGCCTGCACGTTGTGCCTTTCAGCGCTAGGACAATGTAGCACACCCAGACCGGAAGTTCACCTTTGGCCAGATCAGGCCTGCAAAGAAACTGCGTTTCACAGGCCTTTGTAAGAGATGTTCCCGGTAGGCTGTAAGAGCCCTGTGCAGAGCGAGTTGTTTCTTAGCTTCCCAAAGAGCTGGAAGCAAGATGCATTGGGGCTCAACTGGCCCTTTGGAAAGAAGCCTGCACGTTGTGCCTTTCCGCTCTAGGTCAATGTAGCACACCCAGAGCAGAAGTTCTACTCCAGCCAGCTCAGGCCTGCAAAGAAACTGCGTTTCACAGGCCTTTTGTAAGAGATGTTCCCGGTAGGCTGTAAGAGCACTGTTCAGAGCGAGTTGTATCTTAGCTTCCCAAAGGTCTGGAAGCAAGATGCTTTGGGGCCCAACTCGCCCTGTGGAAAGAAGCCTGCACGTTGTGCCTTTCAGCTCTAGGGCCATGTAGCACACCCAGAGTAGAAGTTCTACTTCTGCCAGATCAGGTGTGCAAAGAAACTGCATTTCACAGGCCTTTGTAAGAGATGTTCCCAGTAGGCTGTAAGAGCACTGTGCAGAGCGAGTTGTTTCTTAGCTTCCCAAAGAGCTGGAAGCAAGATGCTTTGGGGCCCAATTCGCCCTTTGGAAAGAAGACTGCACGTTGTGCCTTTCAGCTCTAGGGCCATGTAGCACAGCCATAGCAGAAGTTCTACTTCTGCCAGGTCAGGCCTGCAAAGAAACTGCGTTTTCCAGGCGTTTGTAAGAGATGCTCCCGGTAGGCTGTAAGAGCACTGTGCAGAGCGAGTTGTTTCTTAGCTTCCCAAAGAGCTGTAAGCAAGATGCGTTGGGGCCCAACTGGCCCTTTGGAAAGAAGCCTGCACGTTGTGCCTTTCCGCTCTAGGGCAATGAAGCACACCCAGATCAGAAGTTCTACTTCAGTCAGATCAGGCCTGCAAAGAAACTTCGTTTCACAGGCCTTTGTAAGAGATGTTCCGTGTAGGCTGTAAGAGCACTGTGCAGAGCGAGTTGTTTCTTAGCTTCCCAAAGAGCTGGAAACAAGATGCTTTGGGGCCCAACTCGCCCTTTGGAAAGAAGCCTGCACGTTGTGCCTTTCAGCTCTAGTTCCGTGTAGGACAACCAGAGCAGAAGTTCTACTTCAGCCAGATCAGGCCAGCATAGAAACTGCGTTTCACATGCATTTGTAAGAGATGTTCCTGGTAGGCTGTAAGAGCACTGTGCAGAGCGAGTTGTTTATTAGCTTCCCAAAGAACTGGAAGCAAGATGCTTTGGGGCCCAACTCGCCCTTTGGAAAAAAGACTGCACGTTGTGCCTTTCAGCTCTACGTCAATGTAGCACACCCAGAGCAGAAGTTCTACTTCAGCCAGATCAGGCCTGCAAAGAAACTGCGTTTCACAGGCCTTTGTAAGAGATGTTCCCTGTAGGCTGTAAGAGCACTGTGCAGAGCGAGTTCTTTCTTAGCTTCCCAAAGAGCTGGACGCAAGATGCTTTGTTGCCCAACTCGCCCTTTGGAAAGAATCCTGCACGTTGTGCCTTTCAGCTCTAGGGCAATGTAGTACACGCAGAGCAGAAGTTCTACTTGAGCCAGATCAGGCCTGCAAAGAAACTGCGTTTCACAGGCCTTTGTATGGGATGTTCCCGGTAGGCTGTAAGAGCACTGTGCAGAGCGAGTTGTTTCTTAGCTTCCCAAAGAGCTGTAAGCAAGACGCATTGGGGCCCAACTCGCCCTTTGGAAAGAAGCCTGCACGTTGTGCCTTTCCGCTCTAGGGCAATGTAGCACACGCAGAGCATAGGTTCTACTTCAGCCAGATCAGGCCTGCAAGGAAAGTGCTTTTCACATGCCTTTGCAGGTGATGTTCCGGTAGGCTGTAAGAGCACTCTGCAGAGCGAGTTGTTTTTTAGCTTCCCAAAGAGCTGGAAGCAAGATTCATTGTGGCCCAACTGGCCCTTTGGATAGAAGCCTGCACGTTGTGCCTTTCCGCTCTAGGGCAATGAAGCACACCCAGAGCAGAAGTTCTACTTCAGCCAGATCAGGCCTGCAAAGAAACTGCGTTTCACAGGACTTTGTAAGAGATGTTCCCTGTAGGCTGTAAGAGCACTGTGCAGAGCGAGTTGTTTCTTAGCTTCCCAAAGAGCTGGAAACAAGATGCTTTGGGGCCCAACTCGCCCTTTGGAAAGAAGCCTGCACGTTGTGCCTTTCAGCTCTAGGGCCGTGTAGGACACCCAGAGCAGAAGTTCTACTTCAGCCAGATCAGGCCAGCATAGAAACTGCGTTTCACATGCATTTGTAAGAGATGTTCGCAGTAGGCTGTAAGAGCACTGTGCAGAGCGAGTTGTTTATTAGCTTCCCAAAGAACTGGAAGCAAGATGCTTTGGGGCCCAACTCGCCCTTTGGAAAAAAGACTGCACGTTGTGCCTTTCAGCTCTAGGTCAATGTAGCACACCCAGAGCAGAAGTTCTACTTCAGCCAGATCAGGCCTGCAAAGAAACTGCGTTTCACAGGCCTTTGTAAGAGATGTTCCCTGTAGGCTGTAAGAGCACTGTGCAGAGCGAGTTGTTTCTTAGCTTCCCAAAGAGCTGGAAGCAAGATGCTTTTGGGCCCAACTCGCCCTTTGGAAAGTAGCCTGCACGTTGTGCCTTTCTGCTCTAGGGCCATGTAGCACACCCAGAGCAGTAGTTCTACTTCTGCCAGATCAGGACTGCAAAGAAACTGCATTTCACAGGCATTTGTAAGAGATGTTCCCGGTAGGCTGTAAGAGCACTGTGCAGAGCGAGTTGTTTCTTAGCTTCCCATAGAGCTGGAAGCAAGATGCTTTGGGGCCCAATTCGCCCTTTGGAAAGAAGACTGCACGTTGTGCCTTTCAGCTCTAGGGCCATGTAGCACACCCATAGCAGAAGTTCTACTTCAGCCAGATCAGGCCTGCAAAGAAACTGCGTTTCACAGGCCTTTGTAAGAGATGTTCCCGGTAGGCTGTAAGAGCACTGTGCAGAGCGAGTTGTTTCTTAGCTTCCCAAAGTGCTGGAAGCAAGATGCTTTGGGGCCCAATTCGCCCTTTGGAAAGGAGACTGCACGTTGTGCCTTTCAGCTGTAGGGCAATGTAGCACTCCCAGAGCAGAAGTTCTACTTCAGCCAGATCAGGCCTGCAAAGAAACTGCGTTTCACAGGCCTTTGTAAGAGATGTTCCCGGTAGGCTGTAAGAGCACTGTGCAGAGCGAGTTGTTTCTTAGCTTCCCAAAGAGCTGGAAGCAAGATGCTTTGGGGCCCAACGCTCCCTTTGGAAAGAAGCCTGCACATGGTGCCTTTCAGCTTAGGGCCGTGTAGCACACCCAGAGCAGAAGTTCTACTTCTGCCAGATCAGGCCTGCAAGGAAACTGCTTTTCAGAGGCCTTTGTAAGTGATGTTCTGGTAGGCTGTAAGAGCACTGTGCAGAGCGAGTTGTTTCTTAGCTTCCCAAAGAGCTGGACGCAAGATGCTTTGTTGCCCAACTCGCCCTTTGGAAAGAATCCTGCTCGTTGTGCCTTTCAGCTCTAGGGCAATGTAGCACACCCAGAGCAGAAGTTCTACTTCAGCCAGATCAGGCCTGCAAAGAAACTGCGTTTCACAGGCCTTTGTAAGAGATGCACCCGGTAGGCTGTAAGAGCACTGTGCAGAGCGAGTTGTTTCTTAGCTTCCCAAAGAGGTGTAAGCAAGATGCGTTCGGGCCCAACTGGCCCTTTGGAAAGAAGCCTGCACGTTGTGCCTTTCCGCTCTAGGGCAATGAAGCACACCCAGAGCAGAAGTTCTACTTCAGTCAGATCAGGCCTGCAAAGAAACTGCGTTTCACAGGCCTTTGTAAGAGATGTTCCGTGTAGGCTGTAAGAGCACTGTGCAGAGCGAGTTGTTTCTTAGCTTCCCAAAGAGCTGGAAACAAGATGCTTTGGGGCCCAACTCGCCCTTTGGAAAGAAGCCTGCACGTTGTGCCTTTCAGCTCTAGGGCCGTGTAGGACACCCAGAGCATAAGTTCTACTTCAGCCAGATCAGGCCAGCATAGAAACTGCGTTTCACATGCATTTGTAAGAGATGTTCCCGGCAGGCTGTAAGAGCACTGTGCAGAGCGAGTTGTTTATTAGCTTCCCAAAGAACTGGAAGCAAGATGCTTTGGGGCCCAACTCGCCCTTTGGAAAAAAGACTGCACGTTGTGCCTTTCAGCTCTACGTCAATGTAGCACACCCAGAGCAGAAGTTCTACTTCAGCCAGATCAGGCCTGCAAAGAAACTGCATTTCACAGGCCTTTGTAAGAGATGTTCCCTGTAGGCTGTAAGAGCACTGTGCAGAGCGAGTTCTTTCTTAGCTTCCCAAAGAGCTGGACGCAAGATGCTTTGTTGCCCAACTCGCCCTTTGGAAAGAATCCTGCACGTTGTGCCTTTCAGCTCTAGGGCAATGTAGTACACGCAGAGCAGAAGTTCTACTTGAGCCAGATCAGGCCTGCAAAGAAACTGCGTTTCACAGGCCTTTGTATGGGATGTTCCCGGTAGGCTGTAAGAGCACTGTGCAGAGCGAGTTGTTTCTTAGCTTCCCAAAGAGCTGTAAGCAAGACGCATTGGGGCCCAACTCGCCCTTTGGAAAGAAGCCTGCACGTTGTGCCTTTCCGCTCTAGGGCAATGTAGCACACGCAGAGCATAGGTTCTACTTCAGCCAGATCAGGCCTGCAAGGAAAGTGCTTTTCACATGCCTTTGCAGGTGATGTTCCGGTAGGCTGTAAGAGCACTCTGCAGAGCGAGTTGTTTCTTAGCTTCCCAAAGAGCTGGAAGCAAGATGCATTGTGGCCCAACTGGCCCTTTGGATAGAAGCCTGCACGTTGTGCCTTTCCGCTCTAGGGCAATGAAGCACACCCAGAGCAGAAGTTCTACTTCAGCCAGATCAGGCCTGCAAAGAAACTGCGTTTCACAGGCCTTTGTAAGAGATGCACCCGGTAGGCTGTAAGAGCGCTGTGCAGAGCGAGTTATTTCTTAGTTTCCCAAAGAGCTTGAAGCAAGATGCGTTGGGGCCCAACTGGCCCTTTGGAAAGAAGCCTGCACGTTGTGCCTTTCCGCTCTAGGGCAATGAAGCACACCCAGAGCGGAAGTTCTACTTCAGCCAGATCAGGCCTGCAAAGAAACTGCGTTTGACAGGCCTTTGTAAGAAATGTTCCCTGTAGGCTGTAAGAGCACTGTGCAGAGCGAGTTGTTTCTTAGCTTCCCAAAGAGCTGGAAACAAGATGCTTTGGGGCCCAACTCGCCCTTTGGAAAGAAGCCTGCACGTTGTGCCTTTCAGCTCTAGGGCCGTGTAGGGCACCCAGAGCAGAAGTTCTACTTCAGCCAGATCAGGCCAGCATAGAAACTGCGTTTCACATGCATTTGTAAGAGATGTTCCCGGTATGCTGTAAGAGCACTGTGCAGAGCGAGTTGTTTATTAGCTTCCCAAAGAACTGGAAGCAAGATGCTTTGGGGCCCAACTCGCCCTTTGGAAAAAAGACTGCACGTTGTGCCTTTCAGCTCTAGGTCAATGTAGCACACCCAGAGCAGAAGTTCTACTTCAGCCAGATCAGGCCTGCAAAGAAACTGCGTTTCACAGGCCTTTGTAAGAGATGTTCCCGGTAGGCTGTAAGAGCACTGTGCAGAGCGAGTTCTTTCTTAGCTTCCCAAAGAGCTGGACGCAAGATGCTTTGTTGCCCAACTCGCCCTTTGGAAAGAATCCTGCACGTTGTGCCTTTCAGCTCAAGGGCAATGTAGTACACGCAGAGCAGAAGTTCTACTTGAGCCAGATCAGGCCTGCAAAGAAACTGCGTTTCACAGGCCTTTGTAAGAGATGTTCCCGGTAAACTGTAAGAGCACTGTGCAGAGTGAGTTGTTTCTTAGCTTCCCAAAGAGCTGTAAGCAAGATGCATTGGGGCCCAACTCGCCCTTTGGAAAGAAGCCTGCACGTTGTGCCTTTCCGCTCTAGGGCAATGTAGCACACGCAGAGCATAGGTTCTACTTCAGCCAGATCAGGCCTGCAATTAAACTGCTTTTCACATGCCTTTGCAAGTGATGTTCCAGTATGCTGTAAGAGCACTCTGCAGAGCGAGTTGTTTCTTAGCTTCCCAAAGGGCTGTAAGCAAGATGCTTTGGGGCCCAACTCGCCCTTTGGATAGAAGCCTGCACGTTGTGCCTTTCAGCTCTAGGGCAATGTAGCACACCCAGAGCAGAAGTTCTACTTCAGCCAGATCAGGCCTGCAAAGAAACTGCGTTTCACAGGCCTTTGTAAGTGATGCTCCTGGTATGCTGTAAGAGCACTGTGCGGAGCGAGTTGTTTCTTAGCGTCCCAAAGAGCTGGAAGCAGGATGCTTTGGGGCCCAACTCGCCCTTTGGAAAGAAGCCTGCACGTTGTGCCTTTCAGCTCTAGGGCCATGTAGGACACCCAGAGCAGAAGTTCTACTTCAGCCAGATCAGGCCAGCATAGAAACTGCGTTTCACATGCATTTGTAAAGATGTTCCCGGTAGGCTGTAAGAGCACTGTGCAGAGCGAGTTGTTTCTTAGCTTCCCAAAGAACTGGAAGCAAGATGCTTTGGTGCCCAACTCGCCCTTTGGAAAAAAGACTGCACGTTGTGCCTTTCAGCTCTAGGTCAATGTAGCACACCCAGAGCAGAAGTTCTACTTCAGCCAGATCAGGCCTGCAAGGAAACTGCGTTTCACAGGCCTTTGCAGGTGATGTTCCGGTAGGCTGTAAGAGCACTCTGCAGAGCGAGTTGTTTCTTAGCTTCCCAAAGAGCTGGAAGCAAGATGCTTTGGGGCCCAACTCGCCCTTTGGATAGAAGCCTGCACGTTGTGCCTTTCAGCTCTAGGGCAATGTAGCACACCCAGAGCAGAAGTTCTACTTCAGCCAGATCAGGCCTGCAAAGAAACTGCGTTTCACAGGCCTTTGTAAGAGATGTACCCGGTAGGCTGTAAGAGCACTGTGCAGAGCGAGTTGTTTCTTAGCTTCCAAAAGAGCTGTAAGCAAGATGCATTGTGGCCCAACTGGCCCTTTGGAAAGAAGCGTGCACGTTGTGCCTTTCCGCTCTAGAGCAATGAAGCACACCCAGAGCAGAAGTTCTACTTCAGCCAGATCAGGCCTGCAAAGAAACAGCGTTTCACAGGCCTTTGTAAGAGATGTTCCCCATAGGCTGTAAGAGCACTGTGCAGAGCGAGTTGTTTCTTAGCTTCCCAAAGAGCTGGAAGCAAGATGCTTTGGGGCCCAACTCGCCCTTTGGAAAGAAGCCTGCACGTTGTGCCTTTCAGCTCTAGGGCCGTGTAGCACACCCAGAGCAGAAGTTCTACTTCAGTCAGATCAGGCCTGCAAAGAAACTGCATTTCACAGGCATTTGTAAGAGATGTTCCCGGTAGGCTGTAAGAGCACTGTGCAGAGCGAGTTGTTTCTTAGCTTCCCAAAGAGCTGGAAGCAAGATGCTTTTTCGCCCAACTCGCCCTTTGGAAATATGCCTGGACCTTGTGCATTTCAGCTCTAGGGCCGTGTAGCACACCCAGAGCAGAAGTTCTTCTTCAGCCAGATCAGGCCTGCAAAGAAACTGCGTTTCACAGGCCTTTGTAAGTGATGTTCCGGTAGCCTGTAAGAGCACTGTGCAGAGCGAGTTGTTTCTTAGCTTCCCAAAGAGCTGTAAGCAAGATGCATTGGTGCCCAACTCGCCCTTTGGAAAGAAGCCTGCACGTTGTGCCTTTCCGCTCGAGGGCCATGTAGCACACGCAGAGCATAGGTTCTACTTCAGCCAGATCAGGCCTGCAAGGAAACTGCTTTTCACATGCCTTTGCAGGTGATGTTCCGGTAGGCTGTAAGAGCACTCTGCAGAGCGAGTTGTTTCTTAGCTTCCCAAAGAGCTGGAAGCAAGATGCTTTGGGTACCAACTCGCCCTTTGGATAGAAGCCTGCACGTTGTGCCTTTCAGCTCTAGGGCAATGTAGCACACCCAGAGCAGAAGTTCTACTTCAGCCAGATCAGGCCTGCAAAGAAACTGCATTTCACAGGCCTTTGCAAGAGATGTACCCGGTAGGCTGTAAGAGCACTGTGCAGAGCTAGTTGTTTCTTAGCTTCCAAAGAGCTGTAAGCAAGATGCTTTGGGGCCCAACTGGCCCTTTGGAAAGAAGCCTGCACGTTGTGCCTTTCCGCTCTAGGGCAATGAAGCACACCCAGAGCAGAAGTTCTGCTTCAGCCAGATCAGGCCTGCAAAGAAACTGCGTTTCACAGGCCTTTGTCAGAGATGTTCCCGGTAGGCTATAAGAGCACTGTGCAGAGCGAGTTGTTTCGTAGCTTCCCAAAGAGCTGGAAGCAAGATGCTTTGGGGCCCAGCTCGCCCTTTGGAAAGAAGCCTGCACGTTATGCCTTTCCGCTCTAGGGCAATGTAGCACACACAGAGCCGAAGTTCTACTTCAGCCAGATCAGGCCTGCAAGGAAACTGCTTTTCACATGCCTTTGTAAGTGATGTTCCGGTAGGCTGTAAGAGCACTGTGCAGAGCGACTTGTTTCTTAGCTTCCCAAAGAGCTGGAAGCAAGATGCATTGGGGCCCAACTCGCCCTTTGGAAAGAAGCCTGCACGTTGTGCCTTTCCGCTATAGGGCAATGTAGCACACGCAGAGCAGAAGTTCTACTTCAGCCAGATCAAGTCTGCAAACAAACTGCGTTTCACAGGCCCTTGTAAGAGATGTTCCCGGTAGGCTGTAAGAGCACTGTGCAGAGCGAGTTGTTTCTTAGCTTCCCAAGGAGCTGGAGGCAAGATGCTTAGGGGCCCAACTCGCCCTTTGGAAAGAAGCCTGCACGTTGTGCCTTTCAGCTCTAGGGCAATGTAGCACACCCAGAGCAGAATTTCTACTTCAGCCAGATCAGGCCTGCAAGGAAACTGCTTTTCACAGTCCTTTGTAAGTGATGTTCTGGTAGGCTGTAAGAGCACTGTGCAGAGCGAGTTGTTTCTTAGCTTCCCAAAGAGCTGTTAGCAAGATGCTGTGGGGCCCAACTCGCCCTTTGGAAAGAACCCTGCACGATGTGCCTTCATCTCTAGGGCAGTGTAGCACACCCAGAGCAGAAGTTCTACTTCAGCCAGATCAGGCCTGCAAAGAAACTGCGTTTCACAGGACTTTATAAGAGATGTTCCCGGTAGACTGTAAGAGCACTGTGCAGAGCGAGTTGTTTCTTAGCTTCCCAAAGAGCTGGAAGCAAGATGCTTTGGGGCCCAACTCGCCCTTTGGAAAAAAGACTGCACGTTGTGCCTTTCAGCTCTAGGTCAATGTAGCACACGCAGAGCAGAAGTTCTACTTCAGCCAGATCAGGCCTGCAAAGAAACTGCGTTTCACGGGCCTTTGTAAGAGATGTTCCCCATAGGCTGTAAGAGCACTGTGCAGAGCGAGTTGTTTCTTAGCTTCCCAAAGAGCTGGAAGCAAGATGCTTTGGGGCCCAACTCGCCCTTTGGAAAGAAGCCTGCACGTTGTGCCTTTCAGCTCTAGGGCCGTGTAGCACACCCAGAGCAGAAGTTCTACTTCAGTCAGATCAGGCCTGCAAAGAAACTGCATTTCACAGGCATTTGTAAGAGATGTTCCCGGTAGGCTGTAAGAGCACTGTGCAGAGCGAGTTGTTTCTTAGCTTCCCAAAGAGCTGGAAGCAAGATGCTTTTTGGCCCAACTCGCCCTTTGGAAATATGCCTGGACCTTGTGCATTTCAGCTCTAGGGCCGTGTAGCACAACCAGAGCAGAAGTTCTTCTTCAGCCAGATCAGGCCTGCAAAGAAACTGCGTTTCACAGGCCTTTGTAAGTGATGTTCCGGTAGCCTGTAAGAGCACTGTGCAGAGCGAGTTGTTTCTTAGCTTCCCAAAGAGCTGTAAGCAAGATGCATTGGTGCCCAACTCGCCCTTTGGAAAGAAGCCTGCACGTTGTGCCTTTCCGCTCGAGGGCCATGTAGCACACGCAGAGCATAGGTTCTACTTCAGCCAGATCAGGCCTGCAAGGAAACTGCTTTTCACATGCCTTTGAAAGTGATGTTCCAGTAGGCTGTAAGAGCACTGTGCAGAGCGAGTGGTTTCTTAGCTTCCCAAAGAGC
The DNA here is from genome assembly GCF_041296265.1 of Equus caballus. Classification (NCBI taxonomy): domain Eukaryota; kingdom Metazoa; phylum Chordata; class Mammalia; order Perissodactyla; family Equidae; genus Equus; species Equus caballus. The sequence goes on along the minus strand of NC_091688.1, from coordinate 48,311,070 downwards.
TGGAAGCAAGATGCTTTGGGGCCCAACTCGCCCTTTGGAAAGAAGCCTGCACGTTGTGCCTTTCAGCTCTAGGGCAATGTAGCACACCCAGAGAAGAAGTTCTACTTCAGCCAGATCAGGCCTGCAAAGAAACTGCGTTTCACAGGCCTTTGTAAGAGATGTTCCCGGTAGGCTGTAAGAGCACTGTGCAGAGCGAGTTGTTTCTTAGCTTCCCAAAGAGCAGGAAGCAAGATGCTTTGGGGCCCAACTCGCCCTTTGGAAAGAAGCCTGCACGTTGTGCCTTTCCGCTCTAGGGCAATGTAGCACACGCAGAGCATAGGTTCTACTTCAGCCATATCAGGCCTGCAAGGCAACAGCTTTTCACATGCCTTTGCAAGTGATCTTCCGGTAGGCTGTAAGAGCACTCTGCAGAGCGAGATGTTTCTTAGCTTCCCAAAGAGCTGGAAGCAAGATGCTTTGGGGTCCAACTCGCCCTTTGGATAGAAGCCTGCACGTTGTGGCTTTCAGCTCTAGGGCAATGTAGCACACCCAGAGCAGAAGTTCTACTTCAGCCAGATCAGGCCTGCAAAGAAACTGCGTTTCACAGGCCTTTGTAAGAGATGTACCCGGTAGGCTGTAAGAGAACTGTGCAGAGCGGGTTGTTTCTTAGCTTCCTAAAGAGCTGTAAGCAAGATGCAGTGGGGCCCAACTGGCCCTTTGGAATGAAGCCTGCACGTTGTGCCTTTCCGCTCTAGGGCAATGAAGCACACCCAGAGCAGAAGTTCTACTTCAGCCAGATCAGGCCTGCAAAGAAACTGCGTTTCACAGGCTTTTGTAAGAGATGTTCCCGGTAGGCTCTAAGAGCACTGTGCAGAGCGAGTTGTTTCTTAGCTTCCCAAAGAGCTGGAAGCAAGATGCTTTGGGGCCCAACTCGCCCTTTGGAAAGAATCCTGCACGTTGTGCCTTTCTGCTCTAGGGCAAGGTAGCACACACAGAGCCGAAGTTCTACTTCACGCAGATCAGGCCTGCAAGGAAACTGCTTTTCACATGCCTTTGTAAGTGATGTTCCGGTAGGCTGTAAGAGCACTGTGCAGAGCGAGTTGTTTCTTAGCTTCCCAAAGAGCTGGAAGCAAGATGCATTGGGGCCCAACTCGCCCTTTGGAAAGAAGCCTGCACGTTGTGCCTTTCCGCTGTAGGGCAATGTAGCACACCCAGAGCAGAAGTTCTACTTGAGCCAGATCAGGCCTGCAAAGAAACTGCGTTTCACAGGCCTTTGTAAGAGATGTTCCCGGTAGGCTGTAAGAGCACTGTGCAGAGCGAGTTGTTTCTTAGCTTCCCAAAGAGCTGTAAGCAAGACGCATTGGGGCCCAACTCGCCCTTTGGAAAGAAGCCTGCACGTTGTGCCTTTCCGCTCTAGGGCAATGTAGCACACGCAGAGCATAGGTTCTACTTCAGCCAGATCAGGCCTGCAATTAAACTGCTTTTCACATGCCTTTGCAAGTGATGTTCCAGTAGGCTGTAAGAGCACTGTGCAGAGCGAGTGGTTTCTTAGCTTCCCAAAGAGCTGTTAGCAAGATGCTGTGGGGCCCAACCCGCCCTTTGGAAAGAACCCTGCACGATGTGCCTTCATCTCTAGGGCAGTGTAGCACACCCAGAGCAGAAGTTCTACTTCAGCCAGATAAGGCCTGCAAAGAAACTGCGTTTCACGGGCCTTTGTAAGAGATGTTCCCCATAGGCTGTAAGAGCACTGTGCAGAGCGAGTTGTTTCTTAGCTTCCCAAAGAGCTGGAAGCAAGATGCTTTGGGGCCCAACTCGCCCTTTGGAAAGAAGCCTGCACATTGTGCCTTTCAGCTCTAGGGGCGTGTAGCACACCCAGAGCAGAAGTTCTACTTCAGCCAGATCAGGCCTGCAAAGAAACTGCGTTTCACAGGCCTTTGTAAGACATGTTCCCTGTAGGCTATAAGAGCACTGTGCAGAGCGAGTTGTTTCTTAGCTTCCCAAAGAGCTGTAAGCAAGACGCATTGGGGCACAACTCACCCTTTGGAAAGAAGCCTGCACGTTGTGCCTTTCCGCTCTAGGGCAATGTAGCACACGCAGAGCATAGGTTCTACTTCAGCCATATCAGTCCTGCAAGGCAACTGCTTTTCACATGCCTTTGCAAGTGATGTTCCGGTAGGGTGTAAGAGCACTCTGCAGAGCGAGTTGTTTCTTAGCTTCCCAAAGAGCTGGAAGCAAGATGCTTTCGGGTCCAACTCGCCCTTTGGATAGAAGCCTTCACGTTGTGGCTTTCAGCTCTAGGGCAATGTAGCACACCCAGAGCAGAAGTTCTACTTCAGCCAGATCAGGCCTGCAAAGAAACTGCGTTTCACAGGCCTTTGTAAGAGATGTACCCGGTAGGCTGTAAGAGCACTGTGCAGAGCGGGTTGTTTCTTAGCTTCCCAAAGAGCTGTAAGCAAGATGCATTGGGGCCCAACTGGCCCGTTGGAAAGAAGCCTGCACGTTGTGCCTTTCCGCTCTAGGGCAATGAAGCACACCCAGAGCAGAAGTTCTACTTAAGCCAGATCAGGCCTGCAAAGAAACTGCGTTTCACAGGCCTTTGTAAGAGATGTTCCCCGTAGGCTGTAAAAGCACTGTGCAGAGCGAGTTGTTTCTTAGCTTCCCAAAGAGCTGGAAGCAAGATGCTTTGGGGCCCAACTCGCCCTTTGGAAAGAAGCCTGCACATTGTGCCTTTCAGCTCTAGGGCCGTGTAGCACACCCAGAGCAGAAGTTCTACTTCAGCCAGATCAGGCCAGCATAGAAACTGCGTTTCACATGCATTTATAAGAGATGTTCCCGGTAGGCTGTAAGAGCACTGTGCAGAGCGAGTTGTTTCTTAGCTTCCCAAAGAACTGGAAGCAAGATGCTTTGGGGCCCAACTCGCCCTTTGGAAAGAATCCTGCACGTTGTGCCTTTCAGCTCTAGGTCAATGTAGCACACGCAGAGCAGAAGTTCTTCTTCAGCCAGATCAGGCCTGCAAAGAAACTGCGTTTCACAGGCCTTTGTAAGAGATGTTCCCGGTAGGCTGTAAGAGCACTGTGCAGAGCGAGTTGTTTCTTAGCTTCCCAAAGAGCTGGAAGCAAGATGCTATGGGGCCCAACGCGCCCTTTGGAAAGAAGCCTGCAGGTTGTGCCTTTCAGCCATAGGGCAATGTAGCACACGCAGAGCAGAAGTTCTACTTCAGCCAGATCAGGCCTGCAAGGAAACTTCTTTTCACAGGCCTTTGTAAGTGATGTTCCGGTAGGCTGTAAGAGCACTCTAGAGAGCGACTTGTTTCTTAGCTTACCAAAGAGCTGGAAGCAAGATGCTTTGGGGTCCAACTCGCCCTTTGGATAGAAGACTGCACGTTGTGGCTTTCAGCTCTAGGGCAATGTAGCACACCCAGAGCAGAAGTTCTACTTCAGCCAGATCAGGCCTGCAAAGAAACTGCGTTTCACAGGCCTTTGTAAGAGATGTACCCGGTAGGCTGTAAGAGAACTGTGCAGAGCGGGTTGTTTCTTAGCTTCCCAAAGAGCTGTAAGCAAGATGCAGTGGGGCCCAACTGGCCCTTTGGAAAGAAGCCTGCACGTTGTGCCTTTCCGCTCTAGGGCAATGAAGCACACCCAGAGCAGAAGTTCTACTTCAGCCAGATCAGGCCTGCACAGAAACTGCGTTTCACAGGCCTTTGTAAGAGATGTTCCCCGTAGCCTGTAAGAGCACTGTGCAGAGCGAGATGTTTCTTAGCTTCCCAAAGAGCTGGAAGCAAGATGCTTTGGGGCCCAACTCGCCCTTTGGAAAGAAGCCTGCACATTGTGCCTTTCAGCTCTAGGGCCGTGTATCACACCCAGAGCAGAAGTTCTACTTCAGCCAGATCAGGCATGCAAAGAAACTGCGTTTCACAGGCCTTTGTAAGAGATGTTCCCGGTAGGCTGTAAGAGCACTGTGCAGAGCGGGTTGTTTCTTAGCTTCCCAAAGAGCTGGAAGCAAGATGCTTTGGGGCCCAACTCGCCCTTTGGAAAGAAGCATGCACGTTGTGCCTTTCAGCTCTAGGTCAATGTAGCACACGCAGAGCAGAAGTTCTGCTTCAGCCAGATCAGGCCTGCAAAGAAACTGCGTTTCACAGGCCTTTGTAAGAGATGTTCCCGGTAGGCTGTAAGAGCACTGTGCAGAGCGAGTTGTTTCTTAGCTTCCCAAAGAGCTGGAAGCAAGATGCTTTGGGGCCGAACTTGCCCTTTGGAAAGAAGCCTGCACGTTGAGCCTTTCAGCTCTAGGGCAATGTAGCACACGCAGAGCAAAAGTTCTACTTCATCCAGATCAGGCCTGCAAAGAAACTTCGTTTCACAGGCCTTTGTAAGAGATGTTCCCGGTAGGCTTTAAGAGCACTGTGCAGAGCGAGTTGTTTCTTAGAATCCCAAAGAGCTGGAAGCAAGATGCTTTGTTGCCCAACTCGCCCTTTGGAAAGAAGCCTGCACGTTGTGCCTTTCCGCTCTAGGGCAATGTAGCACACGCAGAGCATAGGTTCTACTTCAGCCATATCAGGCCTGCAAGGCAACAGCTTTTCACATGCCTTTGCAAGTGATCTTCCGGTAGGCTGTAAGAGCACTCTGCAGAGCGAGATGTTTCTTAGCTTCCCAAAGAGCTGGAAGCAAGATGCTTTGGGGTCCAACTCGCCCTTTGGATAGAAGCCTGCACGTTGTGGCTTTCAGCTCTAGGGCAATGTAGCACACCCAGAGCAGAAGTTCTACTTCAGCCAGATCAGGCCTGCAAAGAAACTGCGTTTCACAGGCCTTTGTAAGAGATGTACCCGGTAGGCTGTAAGAGAACTGTGCAGAGCGAGTTGTTTCTTAGCTTCCCAAAGAGCTGTAAGCAAGATGCAGTGGGGCCCAACTGGCCCTTTGGAATGAAGCCTGCACGTTGTGCCTTTCCGCTCTAGGGCAATGAAGCACACCCAGAGCAGAAGTTCTACTTCAGCCAGATCAGGCCTGCAAAGAAACTGCGTTTCACAGGCTTTTGTAAGAGATGTTCCCGGTAGGCTCTAAGAGCACTGTGCAGAGCGAGTTGTTTCTTAGCTTCCCAAAGAGCTGGAAGCAAGATGCTTTGGGGCCCAACTCGCCCTTTGGAAAGAATCCTGCACGTTGTGCCTTTCTGCTCTAGGGCAAGGTAGCACACACAGAGCCGAAGTTCTACTTCACGCAGATCAGGCCTGCAAGGAAACTGCTTTTCACATGCCTTTGTAAGTGATGTTCCGGTAGGCTGTAAGAGCACTGTGCAGAGCGAGTTGTTTCTTAGCTTCCCAAAGAGCTGGAAGCAAGATGCATTGGGGCCCAACTCGCCCTTTGGAAAGAAGCCTGCACGTTGTGCCTTTCCGCTGTAGGGCAATGTAGCACACCCAGAGCAGAAGTTCTACTTGAGCCAGATCAGGCCTGCAAAGAAACTGCGTTTCACAGGCCTTTGTAAGAGATGTTCCCGGTAGGCTGTAAGAGCACTGTGCAGAGCGAGTTGTTTCTTAGCTTCCCAAAGAGCTGTAAGCAAGACGCATTGGGGCCCAACTCGCCCTTTGGAAAGAAGCCTGCACGTTGTGCCTTTCCGCTCTAGGGCAATGTAGCACACGCAGAGCATAGGTTCTACTTCAGCCAGATCAGGCCAGCAATTAAACTGCTTTTCACATGCCTTTGCAAGTGATGTTCCAGTAGGCTGTAAGAGCACTGTGCAGAGCGAGTGGTTTCTTAGCTTCCCAAAGAGCTGTTAGCAAGATACTGTGGGGCCCAACCCGCCCTTTGGAAAGAACCCTGCACGATGTGCCTTCATCTCTAGGGCAGTGTAGCACACCCAGAGCAGAAGTTCTACTTCAGCCAGATCAGGCCTGCAAAGAAACTGCGTTTCACGGGCCTTTGTAAGAGATGTTCCCCATAGGCTGTAAGAGCACTGTGCAGAGCGAGTTGTTTCTTAGCTTCCCAAAGAGCTGGAAGCAAGATGCTTTGGGGCCCAACTCGCCCTTTGGAAAGAAGCCTGCACGTTGTGCCTTTCAGCTCTAGGGGCGTGTAGCACACCCAGAGCAGAAGTTCTACTTCAGCCAGATCAGGCCTGCAAAGAAACTGCGTTTCACAGGCCTTTGTAAGACATGTTCCCTGTAGGCTATAAGAGCACTGTGCAGAGCGAGTTGTTTCTTAGCTTCCCAAAGAGCTGTAAGCAAGACGCATTGGGGCACAACTCACCCTTTGGAAAGAAGCCTGCACGTTGTGCCTTTCCGCTCTAGGGCAATGTAGCACACGCAGAGCATAGGTTCTACTTCAGCCATATCAGTCCTGCAAGGCAACTGCTTTTCACATGCCTTTGCAAGTGATGTTCCGGTAGGGTGTAAGAGCACTGGGCAGATCGAGTTGTTTCTTAGCTTCCCAAAGAGCTGGAAGCAAGATGCTTTCGGGTCCAACTCGCCCTTTGGATAGAAGCCTTCACGTTGTGGCTTTCAGCTCTAGGGCAATGTAGCACACCCAGAGCAGAAGTTCTACTTCAGCCAGATCAGGCCTGCAAAGAAACTGCGTTTCACAGGCCTTTGTAAGAGATGTACCCGGTAGGCTGTAAGAGCACTGTGCAGAGCGGGTTGTTTCTTAGCTTCCCAAAGAGCTGTAAGCAAGATGCATTGGGGCCCAACTGGCCCGTTGGAAAGAAGCCTGCACGTTGTGCCTTTCCGCTCTAGGGCAATGAAGCACACCCAGAGCAGAAGTTCTACTTAAGCCAGATCAGGCCTGCAAAGAAACTGCGTTTCACAGGCCTTTGTAAGAGATGTTCCCCGTAGGCTGCAAAAGCACTGTGCAGAGCGAGTTGTTTCTTAGCTTCCCAAAGAGCTGGAAGCAAGATGCTTTGGGGCCCAACTCGCCCTTTGGAAAGAAGCCTGCACATTGTGCCTTTCAGCTCTAGGGCCGTGTAGCACACCCAGAGCAGAAGTTCTACTTCAGCCAGATCAGGCCAGCATAGAAACTGCGTTTCACATGCATTTATAAGAGATGTTCCCGGTAGGCTGTAAGAGCACTGTGCAGAGCGAGTTGTTTCTTAGCTTCCCAAAGAACTGGAAGCAAGATGCTTTGGGGCCCAACTCGCCCTTTGGAAAGAATCCTGCACGTTGTGCCTTTCAGCTCTAGGTCAATGTAGCACACGCAGAGCAGAAGTTCTTCTTCAGCCAGATCAGGCCTGCAAAGAAACTGCGTTTCACAGGCCTTTGTAAGAGATGTTCCCGGTAGGCTGTAAGAGCACTGTGCAGAGCGAGTTGTTTCTTAGCTTCCCAAAGAGCTGGAAGCAAGATGCTATGGGGCCCAACGCGCCCTTTGGAAAGAAGCCTGCACGTTGTGCCTTTCAGCCTTAGGGCAATGTAGCACACGCAGAGCAGAAGTTCTACTTCAGCCAGATCAGGCCTGCAAGGAAACTTCTTTTCACAGGCCTTTGTAAGTGATGTTCCGGTAGGCTGTAAGAGCACTGTGCAGAGCGAGTTGTTTCTTAGCTTCCCAAAGAGCTGGAAGCAAGATGCTTGGGGCCCAACTCGCCCTTTGGAAAGAAGCCTGCACGTTGTGCCTTTCAGCTCTAGGGCAGTGTAGCACACGCAGAGCAGAAGTTCTACTTCAGCCAGATCAGGCCTGCAAACAAACTGCGTTTCACAGGCCTTTGTAAGAGATGTACCCGGTAGGCTGTAAGAGCACTGTGCAGAACGAGTTGTTTCTTAGCTTCCCAAAGAGCTGGAAGCAAGATGCATTGGGGCCCAACTGGCCCTTTGGAAAGAAGCCTGTACGTTGTGCCTTTCCGCTCTAGGGCAATGAAGAACACCCAGAGCAGAAGTTCTACTTGAGCCAGATCAGGCCAGCATAGAAACTGCGTTTCACATGCATTTGTAAGAGATGTTCCCGGTAGGCTGTAAGAGCACTGTGCAGAGCGAGTTGTTTCTTACCTTCCAAAAGAGCTGGAAGCAAGATGCTTTGGGGCCCAACTCGCCCTTTGGAAAGAAGCCTGCACGTTGTGCCTTTCAGCTCTAGGGCAATGTAGCACACGCAGAGCATACGTTCTACTTCAGCCATATCAGGCCTGCAAGGCAACTGCTTTTCACATGCCTTTGCAAGTGATGTTCCGGTAGGCTGTAAGAGCACTCTAGAGAGCGACTTGTTTCTTAGCTTACCAAAGAGCTGGAAGCAAGATGCTTTGGGGTCCAACTCGCCCTTTGGATAGAAGACTGCACGTTGTGGCTTTCAGCTCTAGGGCAATGTAGCACACCCAGAGCAGAAGTTCTACTTCAGCCAGATCAGGCCTGCAAAGAAACTGCGTTTCACAGGCCTTTGTAAGAGATGTACCCGGTAGGCTGTAAGAGAACTGTGCAGAGCGGGTTGTTTCTTAGCTTCCCAAAGAGCTGTAAGCAAGATGCAGTGGGGCCCAACTGGCCCTTTGGAAAGAAGCCTGCACGTTGTGCCTTTCCGCTCTAGGGCAATGAAGCACACCCAGAGCAGAAGTTCTACTTCAGCCAGATCAGGCCTGCAAAGAAACTGCGTTTCACAGGCCTTTGTAAGAGATGTTCCCCGTAGCCTGTAAGAGCACTGTGCAGAGCGAGTTGTTTCTTAGCTTCCCAAAGAGCTGGAAGCAAGATGCTTTGGGGCCCAACTCGCCCTTTGGAAAGAAGCCTGCACATTGTGCCTTTCAGCTCTAGGGCCGTGTATCACACCCAGAGCAGAAGTTCTACTTCAGCCAGATCAGGCATGCAAAGAAACTGCGTTTCACAGGCCTTTGTAAGAGATGTTCCCGGTAGGCTGTAAGAGCACTGTGCAGAGCGGGTTGTTTCTTAGCTTCCCAAAGAGCTGGAAGCAAGATGCTTTGGGGCCCAACTCGCCCTTTGGAAAGAAGCATGCACGTTGTGCCTTTCAGCTCTAGGTCAATGTAGCACACGCAGAGCAGAAGTTCTGCTTCAGCCAGATCAGGCCTGCAAAGAAACTGCGTTTCACAGGCCTTTGTAAGAGATGTTCCCGGTAGGCTGTAAGAGCACTGTGCAGAGCGAGTTGTTTCTTAGCTTCCCAAAGAGCTGGAAGCAAGATGCTTTGGGGCCGAACTTGCCCATTGGAAAGAAGCCTGCACGTTGAGCCTTTCAGCTCTAGGGCAATGTAGCACACGCAGAGCAAAAGTTCTACTTCATCCAGATCAGGCCTGCAAAAAACTTCGTTTCACAGGCCTTTGTAAGAGATGTTCCCGGTAGGCTTTAAGAGCACTGTGCAGAGCGAGTTGTTTCTTAGAATCCCAAAGAGCTGGAAGCAAGATGCTTTGTTGCCCAACTCGCCCTTTGGAAAGAAGCCTGCACCTTGTGCCTTTCAGCTCTAGGGCAATGTAGCACACCCACAGCAGAAGTTCTACTTCAGCCAGATCAGGCCTGCAAAGAAACTGCGTTTCACAGGCCTTTGTAAGAGATGTTCCCTGTAGGCTGTAAGAGCACTGTGCAGAGCGAGTTGTTTCTTAGCTTCCCAAAGAGCTGGACACAAGATGCTTTGTTGCCTAACTCGCCCTTTGAAAAGAAGCCTGCACGTTGTGCCTTTCAGCTCTAGGGCAATGTAGCACACGCAGAGCAGAAGTTCTACTTCAGCCAGATCATGCCTGCAAAGAAACTGCGTTTCACAGGCCTTTGTAAGAGATGTTCCCGGTAGGCTGTAAGAGCACTGTGCAGAGCGAGTTGTTTCTTAGCTTGCCAAAGAGCTGGAAGCAAGATGCTTTGGGGCCCAACTGGCCCTTTGGAAAGAAGCCTGCACGTTGTTCCTTTCAGCGCTAGGGCAATGTAGCACACCCAGACCGGAAGTTCTACTTCAGCCAGATCAGGCCTGCAAAGAAACTGCGTTTCACAGGCCTTTCTAAGAGATGTTCCCGGTAGGCTGTAAGAGCACTGTGCAGAGCGAGTTGTTTCTTAGCTTCCCAAGGAGCTGGAAGCAAGATGCTTTGGGGCCCAACTCGCCCTTTGGAAAGAAGCCTGCACGTTGTGCCTTTCAGCTCTAGGGCAATGTAGCACACCCAGAGCAGAAGTTCTACTTCAGCCAGATCAGGCCTGCAAAGAAACTGCGTTTCACAGGCCTTTGTCAGAGATGTTCCCGGTAGGCTGTAAGAGCACTGTGCAGAGCGAGTTGTTTCTTAGCTACCCAAAGAGCTGGAAGCAAGATGCTTTGGGGCCCAACTCGCCCTTTGGAAAGAAGCCTGCACGTTGTGCCTTCCAGCACTAGGGCAAAGTAGCACACCCAGAGCAGAAGTTCTACTCCAGCCAGCTCAGGCCTGCAAAGAAACTGCGTTTCACAGGCGTTTGTAAGAGTTGCTCCCGGTAGGTTGTAAGAGCACTGCACACAGCGAGTTGTTTCTTAGCTTCCCAAAGAGCTGGAACCAAGATGCTTTGGGGCCCAAATCGCCCTTTGGAAAGAAGCCTGCACGTTGTGCCTTTCAGCTCTAGGGCAATGTAGCACACCCAGAGCAGAAGTTCTACTTCAGCCAGATCAGGCCTGCAAAGAAACTGCGTTTAACAGGCCTTTGTAAGAGATGTTCCCGGTAGGCTGTAAGAGCACTGTGCAGAGCGAGTTGTTTCTTAGCTTCCCAAAGAGCTGGAAGCAAGATGCTTTGGGGCCCAATTCGCCCTTTGGAAAGAAGACTGCACGTTGTGCCTTTCAGCTCTAGGGCCATGTAGCACACCCATAGCAGAAGTTCTACTTCAGCCAGGTCAGGCCTGCAAAGAAACTGCGTTTCACAGGCCATTGTAAGAGAAGTTCCCGGTAGGCTGTAAGAGCACTGTGCAGAGCGAGTTGTTTCTTAGCTTCCCAAAGAGCTGGAAGCAAGATGCTTTGGGGCCCAATTCGCCCTTTGGAAAGGAGCCTGCACGTTTTGCCTTTCAGCTCTAGGGCAATGTAGCACACCCAGAGCAGAAGTTCTACTTCAGCCAGATGAGGCCTGCAAAGAAACTGCGTTTCACAGGCCTTTGTAAGAGATGTTCCCGGTAGGCTGTAAGAGCACTGTGCAGAGCGAGTTGTTTCTTAGCTTCCCAAAGAGCTGGAAGCAAGATGCTTTGGGGCCCAACTCGCCCTTTGGAATGGAGCCTGCACGTTGTGCCTTTCCGCTCTAGGGCAATGTAGCACACCCAGACCGGAAGTTCACCTTTGGCCAGATCAGGCCTGCAAAGAAACTGCGTTTCACAGGCCTTTGTAAGAGATGTTCCCGGTAGGCTGTAAGAGCACTGTGCAGAGCGAGTTGTTTCTTAGCTTCCCAAAGAGCTGGAAGCAAGATGCTTTGGGGCCCAACTCGCCCTTTTTAAAGAAGCCTGCACGTTGTGCCTTTCAGCTCTAGGGCAATGTAGCACACCCAGAGCTGAAGTTCTACTTCAGCCACATCAGGCCTGCAAAGAAACTGTGTTTCACAGGCCTTTGTAAGAGATGTTCCCAGTAGGCTGTAAGAGCACTGTGCAGAGCGAGTTGTTTCTTAGCTTCCCAAAGAGCTGGAAGCAAGATGCTTTGGGGCCCAACTGGCCCTTTGGAAAGAAGCCTGCACGTTGTTCCTTTCAGCGCTAGGGCAATGTAGCACACCCAGACCGGAAGTTCTACTTCAGCCAGATCAGGCCTGCAAAGAAACTGTGTTTCACAGGCCTTTCTAAGAGATGTTCCCGGTAGGCTGTAAGAGCACTGTGCAGAGCGAGTTGTTTCTTAGCTTCCCAAGGAGCTGGAAGCAAGATGCTTTGGGGCCCAACTCGCCCTTTGGAAAGAAGCATGCACGTTGTGCCTTTCAGCTCTAGGTCAATGTAGCACACGCAGAGCAGAAGTTCTGCTTCAGCCAGATCAGGCCTGCAAAGAAACTGCGTTCCACAGGCCTTTGTAAGAGATGTTCCCGGTAGGCTGTAAGAGCACTGTGCAGAGCGAGTTGTTTCTTAGCTTCCCAAAGAGCTGGAAGCAAGATGCTTTGGGGCCGAACTTGCCCTTTGGAAAGAAGCCTGCACGTTGAGCCTTTCAGCTCTAGGGCAATGTAGCACACGCAGAGCAAAAGTTCTACTTCATCCAGATCAGGCCTGCAAAGAAACTTCGTTTCACAGGCCTTTGTAAGAGATGTACCCGGTAGGCTTTAAGAGCACTGTGCAGAGCGAGTTGTTTCTTAGAATCCCAAAGAGCTGGAAGCAAGATGCTTTGTTGCCCAACTCGCCCTTTGGAAAGAAGCCTGCACCTTGTGCCTTTCAGCTCTAGGGCAATGTAGCACACCCACAGCAGAAGTTCTACTTCAGCCAGATCAGGCCTGCAAAGAAACTGCGTTTCCCAGGCCTTTGTAAGAGATGTTCCCGGTAGGCTGTAAGAGCACTGTGCAGAGCGAGTTGTTTCTTAGCTTCCCAAAGAGCTGGAAGCAAGATGCTTTGGGGCCCAACTCGCCCTTTGGAAAGAAGCCTGCACGTTGTGCCTTTCAGCTCTAGGGCAATGTAGCACACCCAGAGCAGAAGTTCTACTTCAGCCAGATCAGGCCTGCAAAGAAACTGCATTTCACAGGCCTTTGTAAGAGATGTTCCCGGTAGGCTTTAAGAGCACTGTGCAGAGCGAGTTGTTTCTTAGCTTCCCAAAGAGCTGGAAGCAAGATGCTTTGGGGCCCAACTCGCCCTTTGGAAAGAAGCCTGCACGTTGTGCCTTTCAGCGCTAGGGCAGTGTAGCACACCCAGACCGGAAGTTCACCTTTGGCCAGATCAGGCCTGTAAAGAAACTGCGTTTCACAGGCCTTTGTAAGAGATGTTCCCGGTAGGCTGTAAGAGCACTGTGCAGAGTGAGTTGTTTCTTAGCTTCCCAAAGAGCTGGAAGCAAGATGCTTTGGGGCCCAACTCGCCCTTTGGAAAGAAGCCTGCACGTTGTGCCTTTCCGCTCTAGGGCAATGTAGCACACTCAGAGCAGAAGCTCTACTTCAGCCTGATCAGGCCTGCAAAGAAACTGCATTTCACAGCCCTTTTGTAAGAGATGTTCCCGGTAGGCTGTAAGAGCACTGTTCAGAGCGAGCTGTTTCTTAGCTTCCCAAAGAGCTGGAAGCAAGATGCTTTGGGGCCCAACTCGCCCTTTGGAAAGAAGCCTGCACGTTGTGCCTTTCAGCTCTAGGGCAATGTAGCAAACCCAAAGCAGTAGTTCTACTTCTGCCAGATCAGGACTGCAAAGAAACTGCATTTCACAGGCATTTGTAAGAGATGTTACCGGTAGGCTGTAAGAGCACTGTGCAGAGCGAGTTGTTTCTTAGCTTCCCAAAGAGCTAGAAGCAAGATGCTTTGGGGCCCAATTCGCCCTTTGAAAAGAAGACTGCACGTTGTGCCTTTCAGCTCTAGGGCCATGTAGCACACCCATAGCAGAAGTTCTACTTCAGCCAGGTCAGGCCTGCAAAGAAACTGCGTTTCACAGGTGTTTGTAAGAGATGCTCCCGGTAGGCTGTAAGAGCACTGTGCACAGCGAGTTGTTTCTTAGCTTCCCAAAGAGCTGGAAGCAAGATGCTTTGGGGCCCAACTCGCCCTTTGGAAAGAAGCCTGCACGTTGTGCCTTCCAGCACTAGGGCAAAGTAGCACACCCAGAGCAGAAGTTCTACTCCAGCCAGCTCAGGCCTGCAAAGAAACTGCGTTTCACAGGCGTTTGTAAGAGTTGCTCCCGGTAGGTTGTAAGAGCACTGCACACAGCGAGTTGTTTCTTAGCTTCCCAAAGAGCTGGAACCAAGATGCTTTGGGGCCCAAATCGCCCTTTGGAAAGAAGCCTGCACGTTGTGCCTTTCAGCTCTAGGGCAATGTAGCACACCCAGAGCAGAAGTTCTACTTCAGCCAGATCAGGCCTGCAAAGAAACTGCGTTTAACAGGCCTTTGTAAGAGATGTTCCCGGTAGGCTGTAAGAGCACTGTGCAGAGCGAGTTGTTTCTTAGCTTCCCAAAGAGCTGGAAGCAAGATGCTTTGGGGCACAATTCGCCCTTTGGAAAGAAGACTGCACGTTGTGCCTTTCAGCTCTAGGGCCATGTAGCACACCCATAGCAGAAGTTCTACTTCAGCCAGGTCAGGCCTGCAAAGAAACTGCGTTTCACAGGCCTTTGTAAGAGATGTTCCCGGTAGGCTGTAAGAGCACTGTGCAGAGCGAGTTGTTTCTTAGCTTCCCAAAGAGCTGGAAGCAAGATGCTTTGGGGCCCAACTCGCCCTTTGGAAAGGAGACTGCACGTTGTGCCTTTCAGCTCTAGGGCAATGTAGCACACCCAGAGCAGAAGTTCTACTTCAGCCAGATGAGGCCTGCAAAGAAACTGCGTTTCACAGGCCTTTGTAAGAGATGTTCCCGGTAGGCTGTAAGAGCACTGTGCAGAGCGAGTTGTTTCTTAGCTTCCCAAAGAGCTGGAAGCAAGATGCTTTGGGGCCCAACTCGCCCTTTGGAATGGAGCCTGCACGTTGTGCCTTTCCGCTCTAGGGCAATGTAGCACACCCAGACCGGAAGTTCACCTTTGGCCAGATCAGGCCTGCAAAGAAACTGCGTTTCACAGGCCTTTGTAAGAGATGTTCCCGGTAGGCTGTAAGAGCACTGTGCAGAGCGAGTTGTTTCTTAGCTTCCCAAAGAGCTGGAAGCAAGATGCTTTGGGGCCCAACTCGCCCTTTTTAAAGAAGCCTGCACGTTGTGCCTTTCAGCTCTAGGGCAATGTAGCACACCCAGAGCTGAAGTTCTACTTCAGCCACATCAGGCCTGCAAAGAATCTGTGTTTCACAGGCCTTTGTAAGAGATGTTCCCAGTAGGCTGTAAGAGCACTGTGCAGAGCGAGTTGTTTCTTAGCTTCCCAAAGAGCTGGAAGCAAGATGCTTTGGGGCCCAACTGGCCCTTTGGAAAGAAGCCTGCACGTTGTTCCTTTCAGCGCTAGGGCAATGTAGCACACCCAGACCGGAAGTTCTACTTCAGCCAGATCAGGCCTGCAAAGAAACTGTGTTTCACAGGCCTTTCTAAGAGATGTTCCCGGTAGGCTGTAAGAGCACTGTGCAGAGCGAGTTGTTTCTTAGCTTCCCAAGGAGATGGAAGCAAGATGCTTTGGGGCCCAACTCGCCCTTTGGAAAGAAGCATGCACGTTGTGCCTTTCAGCTCTAGGTCAATGTAGCACACGCAGAGCAGAAGTTCTGCTTCAGCCAGATCAGGCCTGCAAAGAAACTGCGTTTCACAGGCCTTTGTAAGAGATGTTCCCGGTAGGCTGTAAGAGCACTGTGCAGAGCGAGTTGTTTCTTAGCTTCCCAAAGAGCTGGAAGCAAGATGCTTTGGGGCCGAACTTGCCCTTTGGAAAGAAGCCTGCACGTTGAGCCTTTCAGCTCTAGGGCAATGTAGCACACGCAGAGCAAAAGTTCTACTTCATCCAGATCAGGCCTGCAAAGAAACTTCGTTTCACAGGCCTTTGTAAGAGATGTTCCCGGTAGGCTTTAAGAGCACTGTGCAGAGCGAGTTGTTTCTTAGAATCCCAAAGAGCTGGAAGCAAGATGCTTTGTTGCCCAACTCGCCCTTTGGAAAGAAGCCTGCACCTTGTGCCTTTCAGCTCTAGGGCAATGTAGCACACCCACAGCAGAAGTTCTACTTCAGCCAGATCAGGCCTGCAAAGAAACTGCGTTTCCCAGGCCTTTGTAAGAGATGTTCCCGGTAGGCTGTAAGAGCACTGTGCAGAGCGAGTTGTTTCTTAGCTTCCCAAAGAGCTGGAAGCAAGATGCTTTGGGGCCCAACTCGCCCTTTGGAAAGAAGCCTGCACGTTGTGCCTTTCAGCTCTAGGGCAATGTAGCACACCCAGAGCAGAAGTTCTACTTCAGCCAGATCAGGCCTGCAAAGAAACTGCATTTCACAGGCCTTTGTAAGAGATGTTCCCGGTAGGCTTTAAGAGCACTGTGCAGAGCGAGTTGTTTCTTAGCTTCCCAAAGAGCTGGAAGCAAGATGCTTTGGGGCCCAACTCGCCCTTTGGAAAGAAGCCTGCACGTTGTGCCTTTCAGCGCTAGGGCAGTGTAGCACACCCAGACCGGAAGTTCACCTTTGGCCAGATCAGGCCTGTAAAGAAACTGCGTTTCACAGGCCTTTGTAAGAGATGTTCCCGGTAGGCTGTAAGAGCACTGTGCAGAGTGAGTTGTTTCTTAGCTTCCCAAAGAGCTGGAAGCAAGATGCTTTGGGGCCCAACTCGCCCTTTGGAAAGAAGCCTGCACGTTGTGCCTTTCCGCTCTAGGGCAATGTAGCACACTCAGAGCAGAAGTTCTACTTCAGCCTGATCAGGCCTGCAAAGAAACTGCATTTCACAGCCCTTTTGTAAGAGATGTTCCCGGTAGGCTGTAAGAGCACTGTTCAGAGCGAGCTGTTTCTTAGCTTCCCAAAGAGCTGGAAGCAAGATGCTTTGGGGCCCAACTCGCCCTTTGGAAAGAAGCCTGCACGTTGTGCCTTTCAGCTCTAGGGCAATGTAGCAAACCCAAAGCAGTAGTTCTACTTCTGCCAGATCAGGACTGCAAAGAAACTGCATTTCACAGGCATTTGTAAGAGATGTTACCGGTAGGCTGTAAGAGCACTGTGCAGAGCGAGTTGTTTCTTAGCTTCCCAAAGAGCTAGAAGCAAGATGCTTTGGGGCCCAATTCGCCCTTTGAAAAGAAGACTGCACGTTGTGCCTTTCAGCTCTAGGGCCATGTAGCACACCCATAGCAGAAGTTCTACTTCAGCCAGGTCAGGCCTGCAAAGAAACTGCGTTTCACAGGTGTTTGTAAGAGATGCTCCCGGTAGGCTGTAAGAGCACTGTGCACAGCGAGTTGTTTCTTAGCTTCCCAAAGAGCTGGAAGCAAGATGCTTTGGGGACCAATTCGCCCTTTGGAAAGGAGACTGCACGTTGTGCCTTTCAGCTCTAGGGCAATGTAGCACACCCAGAGCAGAAGTTCTACTTCAGCCAGATCAGGCCTGCAAAGAAAGTGCGTTTCACAGGCCTTTGTAAGAGATGTTCCCGGTAGGCTGTAAGAGCACTGTGCAGAGCGAGATGTTTCTTAGCTTCCCAAAGAGCTGGAAGCAAGATGCTTTGGGGCCCAATTCGCCCTTTGGAAAGAAGACTGCACGTTATGCCTTTCAGCTCTACGGCCATGTAGCACACCCAGAGCAGAAGTTCTACTTCAGCCAGATGAGGCCTGCAAAGAAACTGCGTTTCACAGGCCTTTGTAAGAGATGTTCCCGGTAGGCTGTAAGAGCACTGTGCAGAGCGAGTTGTTTCTTAGCTTCCCAAAGAGCTGGAAGCAAGATGCTTTGGGGCCCAACTCGCCCTTTGGAATGGAGCCTGCACGTTGTGCCTTTCCGCTCTAGGGCAATGTAGCACACCCAGACCGGAAGTTCACCTTTGGCCAGATCAGGCCTGCAAAGAAACTGCGTTTCACAGGCCTTTGTAAGAGATGTTCCCGGTAGGCTGTAAGAGCACTGTGCAGAGCGAGTTGTTTCTTAGCTTCCCAAAGAGCTGGAAGCAAGATGCTTTGGGGCCCAACTCGCCCATTTTAAAGAAGCCTGCACGTTGTGCCTTTCAACTCTAGGGCAATGTAGCACACCCAGAGCTGAAGTTCTACTTCAGCCACATCAGGCCTGCAAAGAAACTGTGTTTCACAGGCCTTTGTAAGAGATGGTCCCAGTAGGCTGTAAGAGCACTGTGCAGAGCGAGTTGTTTCTTAGCTTCCCAAAGAGCTGGAAGCAAGATGCTTTGGGGCCCAACTGGCCCTTTGGAAAGAAGCCTGCACGTTGTTCCTTTCAGCGCTAGGGCAATGTAGCACACCCAGACCGGAAGTTCTACTTCAGCCAGATCAGGCCTGCAAAGAAACTGCGTTTCACAGGCCTTTCTAAGAGATGTTCCCGGTAGGCTGTAAGAGCACTGTGCAGAGCGAGTTGTTTCTTAGCTTCCCAAGGAGCTGGAAGCAAGATGCTTTGGGGCCCAACTCGCCCTTTGGAAAGAAGCATGCACGTTGTGCCTTTCAGCTCTAGGGCAATGTAGCACACCCAGAGCAGAAGTTCTACTTCAGCCAGATCAGGCCTGCAAAGAAACTGCGTTTCACAGGCCTTTGTCAGAGATGTTCCCGGTAGGCTGTAAGAGCACTGTGCAGAGCGAGTTGTTTCTTAGCTTCCCAAAGAGCTGGAAGCAAGATGCTTTGGGGCCCAACTCGCCCTTTGGAAAGAAGCCTGCACGTTGTGCCTTCCAGCACTAGGGCAAAGTAGCACACCCAGAGCAGAAGTTCTACTCCAGCCAGCTCAGGCCTGCAAAGAAACTGCGTTTCACAGGCGTTTGTAAGAGTTGCTCCCGGTAGGTTGTAAGAGCACTGCACACAGCGAGTTGTTTCTTAGCTTCCCAAAGAGCTGGAACCAAGATGCTTTGGGGCCCAAATCGCCCTTTGGAAAGAAGCCTGCACGTTGTGCCTTTCAGCTCTAGGGCAATGTAGCACACCCAGAGCAGAAGTTCTACTTCAGCCAGATCAGGCCTGCAAAGAAACTGCGTTTAACAGGCCTTTGTAAGAGATGTTCCCGGTAGGCTGTAAGAGCACTGTGCAGAGCGAGTTGTTTCTTAGCTTCCCAAAGAGCTGGAAGCAAGATGCTTTGGGGCCCAATTCGCCCTTTGGAAAGAAGACTGCACGTTGTGCCTTTCAGCTCTAGGGCCATGTAGCACACCCATAGCAGAAGTTCTACTTCAGCCAGGTCAGGCCTGCAAAGAAACTGCGTTTCACAGGCCTTTGTAAGAGAAGTTCCCGGTAGGCTGTAAGAGCACTGTGCAGAGCGAGTTGTTTCTTAGCTTCCCAAAGAGCTGGAAGCAAGATGCTTTGGGGCCCAACTCGCCCTTTGGAAAGGAGACTGCACGTTGTGCCTTTCAGCTCTAGGGCAATGTAGCACACCCAGAGCAGAAGTTCTACTTCAGCCAGATCAGGCCTGCAAAGAAACTGCGTTTCACAGGCCTTTGTAAGAGATGTTCCCGGTAGGCTGTAAGAGCACTGTGCAGAGCGAGTTGTTTCTTAGCTTCCCAAAGAGCTGGAAGCAAGATGCTTTGGGGCCCAATTCGCCCTTTGGAAAGAAGACTGCACGTTATGCCTTTCAGCTCTACGGCCAAGTAGCACACCCAGAGCAGAAGTTCTACTTCAGCCAGATCAGGCCTGCAAAGAAACTGCGTATCACAGGCCTTTGTAAGAGATGTTCCCGGTAGGCTGTAAGAGCACTGTGCAGAGCGAGTTGTTTCTTAGCTTCCCAAGAGCTGGAAGCAAGATGCTTTGGGGCCCACTCGCCCTTTGGAAAGAAGCCTGCACGTTGTGCCTTTCCACTCAGGGCAATGTAGCACACCCAGAGCAGAAGTTCTACTTCAGCCAGATCAGGCCTGCAAAGAAACTGCGTTTCACAGGCCTTTGTAAGAGATGTTCCCGGTAGGCTGTAAGAGCACTGTGCAGAGCGAATTGTTTCTTAGCTTCCCAAAGAGCTGGAAGCAAGATGCTTTGGGGCCCAACTCGCCCTTTGGAAAGAAGCCTGCAAGTTGTGCCTTTCAGCTCTAGGGCAATGTAGCACATCCAGAGCAGAAGTTCTACTTCAGCCACATCAGGCCTGCAAAGAAACTGCGTTTCACAGGCCTTTGTAAGAGATGTTCCAGGTAGGCTGTAAGAGCACTGTGCAGAGCGAGTTGTTTCTTAGCTTCCCAAAGAGCTGGAAGCAAGATGCTTTGGGGCCCAACTCGCCCTTTGGAAAGAAGCCTGCACGTTGTGCCTTTCAGCGCTAGGGCAATGTAGCACACCCAGACCGGAAGTTCTACTTCAGCCAGATCAGGCCTGCAAAGAAACTGCGTTTCACAGGCCTTTGTAAGCGATGTTCCCGGTAGGCTGTAAGAGCAGTGTGCAGAGCGAGTTGTTTCTTAGCTTCCCAAAGAGCTGGAAGCAAGATGCTTTGGGGCCCAATTCACCCTTTGGAAAGAAGCCTGCACGTTGTGCCTTTCAGCTCTAGGGCAATGTAGCACACCCAGAGCAGAAGTTCTATTTCAGCCAGATCTGGCCTGTAAAGAAACTGCGTTTCACAGGCCTTTGTAAGTGATGTTCCGGTAGGCTGTAAGAGCACTGTGCAGACCGAGTTGTTTCTTAGCGTCCTAAAGAGCTGGAAGCAGGATGCTTGGGGATCAACTTGCCCTTTGGAAAGAACCCTGCACGTTGTGCCTTTCAGCTCTAGGGCAGTGTAGCACACCCAGAGCAGAAGTTCTACTTCAGCCAGATCAGGCCTGCAAAGAAACTGCGTTTCACAGGCCTTTGTAAGAGATGTTCCCGGTAGGCTGTAAGAGCACTGTGCAGAGCGAGTTGTTTCTTAGCTTCCCAAAGAGCTGGAAGCAAGATGCTTTGGGGCCCAATTCGCCCTTTGAAACGAAGCCTGCACGTTGTGCCTTTCAGCTCTAGGGCCATGTAGCACACCCAGAGCAGAAGTTCTACTTCAGCCAGATCAGGCCTGCAAAGAAACTGCGTTTCACAGGCCTTTGTAAGAGATGTTCCCGGTAGGCTGTAAGAGCACTGTGCAGAGCGAGTTGTTTCTTAGCTTCCCAAAGAGCTGGAAGCAAGATGCTTTGGGGCCCAACTCGCCCTTTGGAAAGAAGCCTGCACGTTGTGCCTTTCCGCTCTAGGGCAATGTAGCACACCCAGAGCAGAAGTTCTACTTCAGCCAGATCAGGCCTGCAAAGAAACTGCGTTTCACAGGCCTTTGTAAGAGATGTTCCCGGTAGGCTGTAAGAGCACTGTGCAGAGCGAGTTGTTTCTTAGCTTCCCAAAGAGCTGGAAGCAAGATGCTTTGGGGCCGAACTCGCCCTTTGGAAAGAAGCCTGCACGTTGAGCCTTTCAGCTCTAGGGCAATGTAGCACACGCAGAGCAAAAGTTCTACTTCATCCAGATCAGGCCTGCAAAGAAACTTCGTTTCACAGGCCTTTGTAAGAGATGTTCCCGGTAGGCTTTAAGAGCACTGTGCAGAGCGAGTTGTTTCTTAGAATCCCAAAGAGCTGGAAGCAAGATGCTTTGTTGCCCAACTCGCCCTTTGGAAAGAAGCCTGCACGTTGTGCCTTTCCGCTCTAGGGCAATGTAGCACACGCAGAGCATAGGTTCTACTTCAGCCATATCAGGCCTGCAAGGCAACAGCTTTTCACATGCCTTTGCAAGTGATCTTCCGGTAGGCTGTAAGAGCACTCTGCAGAGCGAGATGTTTCTTAGCTTCCCAAAGAGCTGGAAGCAAGATGCTTTGGGGTCCAACTCGCCCTTTGGATAGAAGCCTGCACGTTGTGGCTTTCAGCTCTAGGGCAATGTAGCACACCCAGAGCAGAAGTTCTACTTCAGCCAGATCAGGCCTGCAAAGAAACTGCTTTTCACAGGCCTTTGTAAGAGATGTACCCGGTAGGCTGTAAGAGAACTGTGCAGAGCGGGTTGTTTCTTAGCTTCCCAAAGAGCTGTAAGCAAGATGCAGTGGGGCCCAACTGGCCCTTTGGAATGAAGCCTGCACGTTGTGCCTTTCCGCTCTAGGGCAATGAAGCACACCCAGAGCAGAAGTTCTACTTCAGCCAGATCAGGCCTGCAAAGAAACTGCGTTTCACAGGCTTTTGTAAGAGATGTTCCCGGTAGGCTCTAAGAGCACTGTGCAGAGCGAGTTGTTTCTTAGCTTCCCAAAGAGCTGGAAGCAAGATGCTTTGGGGCCCAACTCGCCCTTTGGAATGAATCCTGCACGTTGTGCCTTTCTGCTCTAGGGCAAGGTAGCACACACAGAGCCGAAGTTCTACTTCACGCAGATCAGGCCTGCAAGGAAACTGCTTTTCACATGCCTTTGTAAGTGATGTTCCGGTAGGCTGTAAGAGCACTGTGCAGAGCGAGTTGTTTCTTAGCTTCCCAAAGAGCTGGAAGCAAGATGCATTGGGGCCCAACTCGCCCTTTGGAAAGAAGCCTGCACGTTGTGCCTTTCCGCTGTAGGGCAATGTAGCACACCCAGAGCAGAAGTTCTACTTGAGCCAGATCAGGCCTGCAAAGAAACTGCGTTTCACAGGCCTTTGTAAGAGATGTTCCCGGTAGGCTGTAAGAGCACTGTGCAGAGCGAGTTGTTTCTTAGCTTCCCAAAGAGCTGTAAGCAAGACGCATTGGGGCCCAACTCGCCCTTTGGAAAGAAGCCTGCACGTTGTGCCTTTCCGCTCTAGGGCAATGTAGCACACGCAGAGCATAGGTTCTACTTCAGCCAGATCAGGCCTGCAATTAAACTGCTTTTCACATGCCTTTGCAAGTGATGTTCCAGTAGGCTGTAAGAGCACTGTGCAGAGCGAGTGGTTTCTTAGCTTCCCAAAGAGCTGTTAGCAAGATGCTGTGGGGCCCAACCCGCCCTTTGGAAAGAACCCTGCACGATGTGCCTTCATCTCTAGGGCAGAGTAGCACACCCAGAGCAGAAGTTCTACTTCAGCCAGATCAGGCCTGCAAAGAAACTGCGTTTCACGGGCCTTTGTAAGAGATGTTCCCCATAGGCTGTAAGAGCACTGTGCAGAGCGAGTTGTTTCTTAGCTTCCCAAAGAGCTGGAAGCAAGATGCTTTGGGGCCCAACTCGCCCTTTGGAAAGAAGCCTGCACATTGTGCCTTTCAGCTCTAGGGGCGTGTAGCACACCCAGAGCAGAAGTTCTACTTCAGCCAGATCAGGCCTGCAAAGAAACTGCGTTTCACAGGCCTTTGTAAGACATGTTCCCTGTAGGCTATAAGAGCACTGTGCAGAGCGAGTTGTTTCTTAGCTTCCCAAAGAGCTGTAAGCAAGACGCATTGGGGCACAACTCACCCTTTGGAAAGAAGCCTGCACGTTGTGCCTTTCCGCTCTAGGGCAATGTAGCACACGCAGAGCATAGGTTCTACTTCAGCCATATCAGTCCTGCAAGGCAACTGCTTTTCACATGCCTTTGCAAGTGATGTTCCGGTAGGGTGTAAGAGCACTCTGCAGAGCGAGTTGTTTCTTAGCTTCCCAAAGAGCTGGAAGCAAGATGCTTTCGGGTCCAACTCGCCCTTTGGATAGAAGCCTTCACGTTGTGGCTTTCAGCTCTAGGGCAATGTAGCACACCCAGAGCAGAAGTTCTACTTCAGCCAGATCAGGCCTGCAAAGAAACTGCGTTTCACAGGCCTTTGTAAGAGATGTACCCGGTAGGCTGTAAGAGCACTGTGCAGAGCGGGTTGTTTCTTAGCTTCCCAAAGAGCTGTAAGCAAGATGCATTGGGGCCCAACTGGCCCGTTGGAAAGAAGCCTGCACGTTGTGCCTTTCCGCTCTAGGGCAATGAAGCACACCCAGAGCAGAAGTTCTACTTAAGCCAGATCAGGCCTGCAAAGAAACTGCGTTTCACAGGCCTTTGTAAGAGATGTTCCCCGTAGGCTGTAAAAGCACTGTGCAGAGCGAGTTGTTTCTTAGCTTCCCAAAGAGCTGGAAGCAAGATGCTTTGGGGCCCAACTCGCCCTTTGGAAAGAAGCCTGCACATTGTGCCTTTCAGCTCTAGGGCCGTGTAGCACACCCAGAGCAGAAGTTCTACTTCAGCCAGATCAGGCCAGCATAGAAACTGCGTTTCACATGCATTTATAAGAGATG
Organism: Equus caballus; assembly: GCF_041296265.1. NCBI lineage: Eukaryota > Metazoa > Chordata > Mammalia > Perissodactyla > Equidae > Equus > Equus caballus. The sequence continues at coordinate 48,287,506 of NC_091688.1, read as the reverse complement.
TTCCCGGTAGGCTGTAAGAGCACTGTGCAGAGCGAGTTGTTTCTTAGCTTCCCAAAGAACTGGAAGCAAGATGCTTTGGGGCCCAACTCGCCCTTTGGAAAGAATCCTGCACGTTGTGCCTTTCAGCTCTAGGTCAATGTAGCACACGCAGAGCAGAAGTTCTTCTTCAGCCAGATCAGGCCTGCAAAGAAACTGCGTTTCACAGGCCTTTGTAAGAGATGTTCCCGGTAGGCTGTAAGAGCACTGTGCAGAGCGAGTTGTTTCTTAGCTTCCCAAAGAGCTGGAAGCAAGATGCTATGGGGCCCAACTCGCCCTTTGGAAAGAAGCCTGCACGTTGTGCCTTTCAGCCTTAGGGCAATGTAGCACACGCAGAGCAGAAGTTCTACTTCAGCCAAATCAGGCCTGCAAGGAAACTTCTTTTCACAGGCCTTTGTAAGTGATGTTCCGGTAGGCTGTAAGAGCACTGTGCAGAGCGAGTTGTTTCTTAGCTTCCCAAAGAGCTGGAAGCAAGATGCTTTGGGGCCCAACTCGCCCTTTGGAAAGAAGCCTGCACGTTGTGCCTTTCAGCTCTAGGGCAGTGTAGCACACGCAGAGCAGAAGTTCTACTTCAGCCAGATCAGGCCTGCAAAGAAACTGCGTTTCACAGGCCTTTGTAAGAGATGTTCCCGGTAGGCTGTAAGAGCACTGTGCAGAGCGAGTTGTTTCTTAGCTTCCCAAAGAGCTGGAAGCAAGATGCATTGGGGCCCAACTGGCCCTTTGGAAAGAAGCCTGTACGTTGTGCCTTTCCGCTCTAGGGCAATGAAGAACACCCAGAGCAGAAGTTCTACTTGAGCCAGATCAGGCCAGCATAGAAACTGCGTTTCACATGCATTTGTAAGAGATGTTCCCGGTAGGCTGTAAGAGCACTGTGCAGAGCGAGTTGTTTCTTACCTTCCCAAAGAGCTGGAAGCAAGATGCTTTGGGGCCCAACTCGCCCTTTGGAAAGAAGCCTGCACGTTGTGCCTTTCAGCTCTAGGGCAATGTAGCACACGCAGAGCATACGTTCTACTTCAGCCATATCAGGCCTGCAAGGCAACTGCTTTTCACATGCCTTTGCAAGTGATGTTCCGGTAGGCTGTAAGAGCACTCTAGAGAGCGACTTGTTTCTTAGCTTACCAAAGAGCTGGAAGCAAGATGCTTTGGGGTCCAACTCGCCCTTTGGATAGAAGACTGCACGTTGTGGCTTTCAGCTCTAGGGCAATGTAGCACACCCAGAGCAGAAGTTCTACTTCAGCCAGATCAGGCCTGCAAAGAAACTGCGTTTCACAGGCCTTTGTAAGAGATGTACCCGGTAGGCTGTAAGAGAACTGTGCAGAGCGGGTTGTTTCTTAGCTTCCCAAAGAGCTGTAAGCAAGATGCAGTGGGGCCCAACTCGCCCTTTGGAAAGAAGCCTGCACGTTGTGCCTTTCCGCTCTAGGGCAATGAAGCACACCCAGAGCAGAAGTTCTGCTTCAGCCAGATCAGGCCTGCAAAGAAACTGCGTTTCACAGGCCTTTGTAAGAGATGTTCCCCGTAGCCTGTAAGAGCACTGTGCAGAGCGAGTTGTTTCTTAGCTTCCCAAAGAGCTGGAAGCAAGATGCTTTGGGGCCCAACTCGCCCTTTGGAAAGAAGCCTGCACATTGTGCCTTTCAGCTCTAGGGCCGTGTATCACACCCAGAGCAGAAGTTCTACTTCAGCCAGATCAGGCATGCAAAGAAACTGCGTTTCACAGGCCTTTGTAAGAGATGTTCCCGGTAGGCTGTAAGAGCACTGTGCAGAGCGGGTTGTTTCTTAGCTTCCCAAAGAGCTGGAAGCAAGATGCTTTGGGGCCCAACTCGCCCTTTGGAAAGAAGCATGCACGTTGTGCCTTTCAGCTCTAGGTCAATGTAGCACACGCAGAGCAGAAGTTCTGCTTCAGCCAGATCAGGCCTGCAAAGAAACTGCGTTTCACAGGCCTTTGTAAGAGATGTTCCCGGTAGGCTGTAAGAGCACTGTGCAGAGCGAGTTGTTTCTTAGCTTCCCAAAGAGCTGGAAGCAAGATGCTTTGGGGCCGAACTTGCCCTTTGGAAAGAAGCCTGCACGTTGAGCCTTTCAGCTCTAGGGCAATGTAGCACACGCAGAGCAAAAGTTCTACTTCATCCAGATCAGGCCTGCAAAGAAACTTCGTTTCACAGGCCTTTGTAAGAGATGTTCCCGGTAGGCTTTAAGAGCACTGTGCAGAGCGAGTTGTTTCTTAGAATCCCAAAGAGCTGGAAGCAAGATGCTTTGTTGCCCAACTCGCCCTTTGGAAAGAAGCCTGCACCTTGTGCCTTTCAGCTCTAGGGCAATGTAGCACACCCACAGCAGAAGTTCTACTTCAGCCAGATCAGGCCTGCAAAGAAACTGCGTTTCACAGGCCTTTGTAAGAGATGTTCCCTGTAGGCTGTAAGAGCACTGTGCAGAGCGAGTTGTTTCTTAGCTTCCCAAAGAGCTGGACACAAGATGCTTTGTTGCCTAACTCGCCCTTTGAAAAGAAGCCTGCACGTTGTGCCTTTCAACTCTAGGGCAATGTAGCACACGCAGAGCAGAAGTTCTACTTCAGCCAGATCAGGCCTGCAAAGAAACTGCGTTTCAAAGGCCTTTGGAAGAGATGTTCCCGGTAGGCTGTAAGAGCACTCTGCAGAGCGAGTTGTTTCTTAGCTTCCCAAAGAGCTGGAAGCAAGATGCATTGGGGCCCAACTCGCCCTTTGGAAAGAAGCCTGCACGTTGTGCCTTTCCGCTCTAGGGCAATGTAGCACACCCAGAGCAGAAGTTCTACTTCAGCCAGATCAGGCCAGCATAGAAACTGCGTTTCGCATGCATTTGTAAGAGATGTTCCCGGTAGGCTGTAAGAGCACTGTGCAGAGCGAGTTGTTTGTTATCTTCCCAAAGAGGTGGATGCCAGATGCTTTGGGGCCCAACTCGCCCTTTGGAAAGAAGCCTGCACGTTGTGCCTTTCAGCGCTAGGACAATGTAGCACACCCAGACCGGAAGTTCACCTTTGGCCAGATCAGGCCTGTAAAGAAACTGCGTTTCACAGGCCTTTGTAAGAGATGTTCCAGGTAGGCTGTAAGAGCACTGTGCAGAGTGAGTTGTTTCTTAGCTTCCCAAAGAGCTGGAAGCAAGATGCTTTGGGGCCCAACTCGCCCTTTGGAAAGAAGCCTGCACGTTGTGCCTTTCCGCTCTAGGGCAATGTAGCACACTCAGAGCAGAAGTTCTACTTCAGCCTGATCAGGCCTGCAAAGAAACTGCGTTTCACAGCCCTTTTGTAAGAGATGTTCCCGGTAGGCTGTAAGAGCACGGTTCAGAGCGAGCTGTTTCTTAGCTTCCCAAAGAGCTGGAAGCAAGATGCTTTGGGGCCCAACTCGCCCTTTGGAAAGAAGCCTTCACGTTGTGCCTTTCAGCTCTAGGGCAATGCAGCACACCCAGAGCAGTAGTTCTACTTCTGCCAGATCAGGACTGCAAAGAAACTGCATTTCACAGGCATTTGTAAGAGATGTTACCGGTAGGCTGTAAGAGCACTGTGCAGAGCGAGTTGTTTCTTAGCTTCCCAAAGAGCTGGAAGCAAGATGCTTTGGGGCCCAACTGGCCCTTTGGAAAGAAGCCTGCACGTTGTTCCTTTCAGCGCTAGGGCAATGTAGCACACCCAGACCGGAAGTTCTACTTCAGCCAGATCAGGCCTGCAAAGAAACTGTGTTTCACAGGCCTTTGTAAGAGATGTTCCCGGTAGGCTGTAAGAGCACTGTGCAGAGCGAGTTGTTTCTTAGCTTCCCAAAGAGCTGGAAGCAAGATGCTTTGGGGCCGAACTTGCCCTTTGGAAAGAAGCCTGCACGTTGAGCCTTTCAGCTCTAGGGCAATGTAGCACACGCAGAGCAAAAGTTCTACTTCATCCAGATCAGGCCTGCAAAGAAACTTCGTTTCACAGGCCTTTGTAAGAGATGTTCCCGGTAGGCTGTAAGAGCACTGTGCAGAGCGAGTTGTTTCTTAGCTTCCCAAAGAGCTGGAAGCAAGATGCTTTGGGGCCCAACTCGCCCTTTGGAAAGAAGCCTGCACGTTGTGCCTTTCAGCTCTAGGGCAATGTAGCACACCCAGAGCAGAAGTTCTACTTCAGCCAGATCAGGCCTGCAAAGAAACTGCATTTCACAGGCCTTTGTAAGAGATGTTCCCGGTAGGCTTTAAGAGCACTGTGCAGAGCGAGTTGTTTCTTAGCTTCCCAAAGAGCTGGAAGCAAGATGCTTTGGGGCCCAACTCGCCCTTTGGAAAGAAGCCTGCACGTTGTGCCTTTCAGCGCTAGGGCAGTGTAGCACACCCAGACCGGAAGTTCACCTTTGGCCAGATCAGGCCTGTAAAGAAACTGCGTTTCACAGGCCTTTGTAAGAGATGTTCCCGGTAGGCTGTAAGAGCACTGTGCAGAGTGAGTTGTTTCTTAGCTTCCCAAAGAGCTGGAAGCAAGATGCTTTGGGGCCCAACTCGCCCTTTGGAAAGAAGCCTGCACGTTGTGCCTTTCCGCTCTAGGGCAATGTAGCACACTCAGAGCAGAAGTTCTACTTCAGCCTGATCAGGCCTGCAAAGAAACTGCATTTCACAGCCCTTTTGTAAGAGATGTTCCCGGTAGGCTGTAAGAGCACTGTTCAGAGCGAGCTGTTTCTTAGCTTCCCAAAGAGCTGGAAGCAAGATGCTTTGGGGCCCAACTCGCCCTTTGGAAAGAAGCCTGCACGTTGTGCCTTTCAGCTCTAGGGCAATGTAGCAAACCCAAAGCAGTAGTTCTACTTCTGCCAGATCAGGACTGCAAAGAAACTGCATTTCACAGGCATTTGTAAGAGATGTTACCGGTAGGCTGTAAGAGCACTGTGCAGAGCGAGTTGTTTCTTAGCTTCCCAAAGAGCTAGAAGCAAGATGCTTTGGGGCCCAATTCGCCCTTTGAAAAGAAGACTGCACGTTGTGCCTTTCAGCTCTAGGGCCATGTAGCACACCCATAGCAGAAGTTCTACTTCAGCCAGGTCAGGCCTGCAAAGAAACTGCGTTTCACAGGTGTTTGTAAGAGATGCTCCCGGTAGGCTGTAAGAGCACTGTGCACAGCGAGTTGTTTCTTAGCTTCCCAAAGAGCTGGAAGCAAGATGCTTTGGGGACCAATTCGCCCTTTGGAAAGGAGACTGCACGTTGTGCCTTTCAGCTCTAGGGCAATGTAGCACACCCAGAGCAGAAGTTCTACTTCAGCCAGATCAGGCCTGCAAAGAAAGTGCGTTTCACAGGCCTTTGTAAGAGATGTTCCCGGTAGGCTGTAAGAGCACTGTGCAGAGCGAGATGTTTCTTAGCTTCCCAAAGAGCTGGAAGCAAGATGCTTTGGGGCCCAATTCGCCCTTTGGAAAGAAGACTGCACGTTATGCCTTTCAGCTCTACGGCCATGTAGCACACCCAGAGCAGAAGTTCTACTTCAGCCAGATGAGGCCTGCAAAGAAACTGCGTTTCACAGGCCTTTGTAAGAGATGTTCCCGGTAGGCTGTAAGAGCACTGTGCAGAGCGAGTTGTTTCTTAGCTTCCCAAAGAGCTGGAAGCAAGATGCTTTGGGGCCCAACTCGCCCTTTGGAATGGAGCCTGCACGTTGTGCCTTTCCGCTCTAGGGCAATGTAGCACACCCAGACCGGAAGTTCACCTTTGGCCAGATCAGGCCTGCAAAGAAACTGCGTTTCACAGGCCTTTGTAAGAGATGTTCCCGGTAGGCTGTAAGAGCACTGTGCAGAGCGAGTTGTTTCTTAGCTTCCCAAAGAGCTGGAAGCAAGATGCTTTGGGGCCCAACTCGCCCATTTTAAAGAAGCCTGCACGTTGTGCCTTTCAACTCTAGGGCAATGTAGCACACCCAGAGCTGAAGTTCTACTTCAGCCACATCAGGCCTGCAAAGAAACTGTGTTTCACAGGCCTTTGTAAGAGATGGTCCCAGTAGGCTGTAAGAGCACTGTGCAGAGCGAGTTGTTTCTTAGCTTCCCAAAGAGCTGGAAGCAAGATGCTTTGGGGCCCAACTGGCCCTTTGGAAAGAAGCCTGCACGTTGTTCCTTTCAGCGCTAGGGCAATGTAGCACACCCAGACCGGAAGTTCTACTTCAGCCAGATCAGGCCTGCAAAGAAACTGCGTTTCACAGGCCTTTCTAAGAGATGTTCCCGGTAGGCTGTAAGAGCACTGTGCAGAGCGAGTTGTTTCTTAGCTTCCCAAGGAGCTGGAAGCAAGATGCTTTGGGGCCCAACTCGCCCTTTGGAAAGAAGCATGCACGTTGTGCCTTTCAGCTCTAGGGCAATGTAGCACACCCAGAGCAGAAGTTCTACTTCAGCCAGATCAGGCCTGCAAAGAAACTGCGTTTCACAGGCCTTTGTCAGAGATGTTCCCGGTAGGCTGTAAGAGCACTGTGCAGAGCGAGTTGTTTCTTAGCTTCCCAAAGAGCTGGAAGCAAGATGCTTTGGGGCCCAACTCGCCCTTTGGAAAGAAGCCTGCACGTTGTGCCTTCCAGCACTAGGGCAAAGTAGCACACCCAGAGCAGAAGTTCTACTCCAGCCAGCTCAGGCCTGCAAAGAAACTGCGTTTCACAGGCGTTTGTAAGAGTTGCTCCCGGTAGGTTGTAAGAGCACTGCACACAGCGAGTTGTTTCTTAGCTTCCCAAAGAGCTGGAACCAAGATGCTTTGGGGCCCAAATCGCCCTTTGGAAAGAAGCCTGCACGTTGTGCCTTTCAGCTCTAGGGCAATGTAGCACACCCAGAGCAGAAGTTCTACTTCAGCCAGATCAGGCCTGCAAAGAAACTGCGTTTAACAGGCCTTTGTAAGAGATGTTCCCGGTAGGCTGTAAGAGCACTGTGCAGAGCGAGTTGTTTCTTAGCTTCCCAAAGAGCTGGAAGCAAGATGCTTTGGGGCCCAATTCGCCCTTTGGAAAGAAGACTGCACGTTGTGCCTTTCAGCTCTAGGGCCATGTAGCACACCCATAGCAGAAGTTCTACTTCAGCCAGGTCAGGCCTGCAAAGAAACTGCGTTTCACAGGCCTTTGTAAGAGAAGTTCCCGGTAGGCTGTAAGAGCACTGTGCAGAGCGAGTTGTTTCTTAGCTTCCCAAAGAGCTGGAAGCAAGATGCTTTGGGGCCCAACTCGCCCTTTGGAAAGGAGACTGCACGTTGTGCCTTTCAGCTCTAGGGCAATGTAGCACACCCAGAGCAGAAGTTCTACTTCAGCCAGATCAGGCCTGCAAAGAAACTGCGTTTCACAGGCCTTTGTAAGAGATGTTCCCGGTAGGCTGTAAGAGCACTGTGCAGAGCGAGTTGTTTCTTAGCTTCCCAAAGAGCTGGAAGCAAGATGCTTTGGGGCCCAATTCGCCCTTTGGAAAGAAGACTGCACGTTATGCCTTTCAGCTCTACGGCCAAGTAGCACACCCAGAGCAGAAGTTCTACTTCAGCCAGATCAGGCCTGCAAAGAAACTGCGTATCACAGGCCTTTGTAAGAGATGTTCCCGGTAGGCTGTAAGAGCACTGTGCAGAGCGAGTTGTTTCTTAGCTTCCCAAGAGCTGGAAGCAAGATGCTTTGGGGCCCACTCGCCCTTTGGAAAGAAGCCTGCACGTTGTGCCTTTCCACTCAGGGCAATGTAGCACACCCAGAGCAGAAGTTCTACTTCAGCCAGATCAGGCCTGCAAAGAAACTGCGTTTCACAGGCCTTTGTAAGAGATGTTCCCGGTAGGCTGTAAGAGCACTGTGCAGAGCGAATTGTTTCTTAGCTTCCCAAAGAGCTGGAAGCAAGATGCTTTGGGGCCCAACTCGCCCTTTGGAAAGAAGCCTGCAAGTTGTGCCTTTCAGCTCTAGGGCAATGTAGCACATCCAGAGCAGAAGTTCTACTTCAGCCACATCAGGCCTGCAAAGAAACTGCGTTTCACAGGCCTTTGTAAGAGATGTTCCAGGTAGGCTGTAAGAGCACTGTGCAGAGCGAGTTGTTTCTTAGCTTCCCAAAGAGCTGGAAGCAAGATGCTTTGGGGCCCAACTCGCCCTTTGGAAAGAAGCCTGCACGTTGTGCCTTTCAGCGCTAGGGCAATGTAGCACACCCAGACCGGAAGTTCTACTTCAGCCAGATCAGGCCTGCAAAGAAACTGCGTTTCACAGGCCTTTGTAAGCGATGTTCCCGGTAGGCTGTAAGAGCAGTGTGCAGAGCGAGTTGTTTCTTAGCTTCCCAAAGAGCTGGAAGCAAGATGCTTTGGGGCCCAATTCACCCTTTGGAAAGAAGCCTGCACGTTGTGCCTTTCAGCTCTAGGGCAATGTAGCACACCCAGAGCAGAAGTTCTATTTCAGCCAGATCTGGCCTGTAAAGAAACTGCGTTTCACAGGCCTTTGTAAGTGATGTTCCGGTAGGCTGTAAGAGCACTGTGCAGACCGAGTTGTTTCTTAGCGTCCTAAAGAGCTGGAAGCAGGATGCTTGGGGATCAACTCGCCCTTTGGAAAGAACCCTGCACGTTGTGCCTTTCAGCTCTAGGGCAGTGTAGCACACCCAGAGCAGAAGTTCTACTTCAGCCAGATCAGGCCTGCAAAGAAACTGCGTTTCACAGGCCTTTGTAAGAGATGTTCCCGGTAGGCTGTAAGAGCACTGTGCAGAGCGAGTTGTTTCTTAGCTTCCCAAAGAGCTGGAAGCAAGATGCTTTGGGGCCCAATTCGCCCTTTGAAACGAAGCCTGCACGTTGTGCCTTTCAGCTCTAGGGCCATGTAGCACACCCAGAGCAGAAGTTCTACTTCAGCCAGATCAGGCCTGCAAAGAAACTGCGTTTCACAGGCCTTTGTAAGAGATGTTCCCGGTAGGCTGTAAGAGCACTGTGCAGAGCGAGTTGTTTCTTAGCTTCCCAAAGAGCTGGAAGCAAGATGCTTTGGGGCCCAACTCGCCCTTTGGAAAGAAGCCTGCACGTTGTGCCTTTCCGCTCTAGGGCAATGTAGCACACCCAGAGCAGAAGTTCTACTTCAGCCAGATCAGGCCTGCAAAGAAACTGCGTTTCACAGGCCTTTGTAAGAGATGTTCCCGGTAGGCTGTAAGAGCACTGTGCAGAGCGAGTTGTTTCTTAGCTTCCCAAAGAGCTGGAAGCAAGATGCTTTGGGGCCGAACTCGCCCTTTGGAAAGAAGCCTGCACGTTGAGCCTTTCAGCTCTAGGGCAATGTAGCACACGCAGAGCAAAAGTTCTACTTCATCCAGATCAGGCCTGCAAAGAAACTTCGTTTCACAGGCCTTTGTAAGAGATGTTCCCGGTAGGCTTTAAGAGCACTGTGCAGAGCGAGTTGTTTCTTAGAATCCCAAAGAGCTGGAAGCAAGATGCTTTGTTGCCCAACTCGCCCTTTGGAAAGAAGCCTGCACGTTGTGCCTTTCCGCTCTAGGGCAATGTAGCACACGCAGAGCATAGGTTCTACTTCAGCCATATCAGGCCTGCAAGGCAACAGCTTTTCACATGCCTTTGCAAGTGATCTTCCGGTAGGCTGTAAGAGCACTCTGCAGAGCGAGATGTTTCTTAGCTTCCCAAAGAGCTGGAAGCAAGATGCTTTGGGGTCCAACTCGCCCTTTGGATAGAAGCCTGCACGTTGTGGCTTTCAGCTCTAGGGCAATGTAGCACACCCAGAGCAGAAGTTCTACTTCAGCCAGATCAGGCCTGCAAAGAAACTGCTTTTCACAGGCCTTTGTAAGAGATGTACCCGGTAGGCTGTAAGAGAACTGTGCAGAGCGGGTTGTTTCTTAGCTTCCCAAAGAGCTGTAAGCAAGATGCAGTGGGGCCCAACTGGCCCTTTGGAATGAAGCCTGCACGTTGTGCCTTTCCGCTCTAGGGCAATGAAGCACACCCAGAGCAGAAGTTCTACTTCAGCCAGATCAGGCCTGCAAAGAAACTGCGTTTCACAGGCTTTTGTAAGAGATGTTCCCGGTAGGCTCTAAGAGCACTGTGCAGAGCGAGTTGTTTCTTAGCTTCCCAAAGAGCTGGAAGCAAGATGCTTTGGGGCCCAACTCGCCCTTTGGAATGAATCCTGCACGTTGTGCCTTTCTGCTCTAGGGCAAGGTAGCACACACAGAGCCGAAGTTCTACTTCACGCAGATCAGGCCTGCAAGGAAACTGCTTTTCACATGCCTTTGTAAGTGATGTTCCGGTAGGCTGTAAGAGCACTGTGCAGAGCGAGTTGTTTCTTAGCTTCCCAAAGAGCTGGAAGCAAGATGCATTGGGGCCCAACTCGCCCTTTGGAAAGAAGCCTGCACGTTGTGCCTTTCCGCTGTAGGGCAATGTAGCACACCCAGAGCAGAAGTTCTACTTGAGCCAGATCAGGCCTGCAAAGAAACTGCGTTTCACAGGCCTTTGTAAGAGATGTTCCCGGTAGGCTGTAAGAGCACTGTGCAGAGCGAGTTGTTTCTTAGCTTCCCAAAGAGCTGTAAGCAAGACGCATTGGGGCCCAACTCGCCCTTTGGAAAGAAGCCTGCACGTTGTGCCTTTCCGCTCTAGGGCAATGTAGCACACGCAGAGCATAGGTTCTACTTCAGCCAGATCAGGCCTGCAATTAAACTGCTTTTCACATGCCTTTGCAAGTGATGTTCCAGTAGGCTGTAAGAGCACTGTGCAGAGCGAGTGGTTTCTTAGCTTCCCAAAGAGCTGTTAGCAAGATGCTGTGGGGCCCAACCCGCCCTTTGGAAAGAACCCTGCACGATGTGCCTTCATCTCTAGGGCAGAGTAGCACACCCAGAGCAGAAGTTCTACTTCAGCCAGATCAGGCCTGCAAAGAAACTGCGTTTCACGGGCCTTTGTAAGAGATGTTCCCCATAGGCTGTAAGAGCACTGTGCAGAGCGAGTTGTTTCTTAGCTTCCCAAAGAGCTGGAAGCAAGATGCTTTGGGGCCCAACTCGCCCTTTGGAAAGAAGCCTGCACATTGTGCCTTTCAGCTCTAGGGGCGTGTAGCACACCCAGAGCAGAAGTTCTACTTCAGCCAGATCAGGCCTGCAAAGAAACTGCGTTTCACAGGCCTTTGTAAGACATGTTCCCTGTAGGCTATAAGAGCACTGTGCAGAGCGAGTTGTTTCTTAGCTTCCCAAAGAGCTGTAAGCAAGACGCATTGGGGCACAACTCACCCTTTGGAAAGAAGCCTGCACGTTGTGCCTTTCCGCTCTAGGGCAATGTAGCACACGCAGAGCATAGGTTCTACTTCAGCCATATCAGTCCTGCAAGGCAACTGCTTTTCACATGCCTTTGCAAGTGATGTTCCGGTAGGGTGTAAGAGCACTCTGCAGAGCGAGTTGTTTCTTAGCTTCCCAAAGAGCTGGAAGCAAGATGCTTTCGGGTCCAACTCGCCCTTTGGATAGAAGCCTTCACGTTGTGGCTTTCAGCTCTAGGGCAATGTAGCACACCCAGAGCAGAAGTTCTACTTCAGCCAGATCAGGCCTGCAAAGAAACTGCGTTTCACAGGCCTTTGTAAGAGATGTACCCGGTAGGCTGTAAGAGCACTGTGCAGAGCGGGTTGTTTCTTAGCTTCCCAAAGAGCTGTAAGCAAGATGCATTGGGGCCCAACTGGCCCGTTGGAAAGAAGCCTGCACGTTGTGCCTTTCCGCTCTAGGGCAATGAAGCACACCCAGAGCAGAAGTTCTACTTAAGCCAGATCAGGCCTGCAAAGAAACTGCGTTTCACAGGCCTTTGTAAGAGATGTTCCCCGTAGGCTGTAAAAGCACTGTGCAGAGCGAGTTGTTTCTTAGCTTCCCAAAGAGCTGGAAGCAAGATGCTTTGGGGCCCAACTCGCCCTTTGGAAAGAAGCCTGCACATTGTGCCTTTCAGCTCTAGGGCCGTGTAGCACACCCAGAGCAGAAGTTCTACTTCAGCCAGATCAGGCCAGCATAGAAACTGCGTTTCACATGCATTTATAAGAGATGTTCCCGGTAGGCTGTAAGAGCACTGTGCAGAGCGAGTTGTTTCTTAGCTTCCCAAAGAACTGGAAGCAAGATGCTTTGGGGCCCAACTCGCCCTTTGGAAAGAATCCTGCACGTTGTGCCTTTCAGCTCTAGGTCAATGTAGCACACGCAGAGCAGAAGTTCTTCTTCAGCCAGATCAGGCCTGCAAAGAAACTGCGTTTCACAGGCCTTTGTAAGAGATGTTCCCGGTAGGCTGTAAGAGCACTGTGCAGAGCGAGTTGTTTCTTAGCTTCCCAAAGAGCTGGAAGCAAGATGCTATGGGGCCCAACGCGCCCTTTGGAAAGAAGCCTGCACGTTGTGCCTTTCAGCCTTAGGGCAATGTAGCACACGCAGAGCAGAAGTTCTACTTCAGCCAGATCAGGCCTGCAAGGAAACTTCTTTTCACAGGCCTGTGTAAGTGATGTTCCGGTAGGCTGTAAGAGCACTGTGCAGAGCGAGTTGTTTCTTAGCTTCCCAAAGAGCTGGAAGCAAGATGCTTGGGGCCCAACTCGCCCTTTGGAAAGAAGCCTGCACGTTGTGCCTTTCAGCTCTAGGGCAGTGTAGCACACGCAGAGCAGAAGTTCTACTTCAGCCAGATCAGGCCTGCAAAGAAACTGCGTTTCACAGGCCTTTGTAAGAGATGTACCCGGTAGGCTGTAAGAGCACTGTGCAGAGCGAGTTGTTTCTTAGCTTCCCAAAGAGCTGGAAGCAAGATGCATTGGGGCCCAACTGGCCCTTTGGAAAGAAGCCTGTACGTTGTGCCTTTCCGCTCTAGGGCAATGAAGAACACCCAGAGCAGAAGTTCTACTTGAGCCAGATCAGGCCAGCATAGAAACTGCGTTTCACATGCATTTGTAAGAGATGTTCCCGGTAGGCTGTAAGAGCACTGTGCAGAGCGAGTTGTTTCTTACCTTCCCAAAGAGCTGGAAGCAAGATGCTTTGGGGCCCAACTCGCCCTTTGGAAAGAAGCCTGCACGTTGTGCCTTTCAGCTCTAGGGCAATGTAGCACACGCAGAGCATACGTTCTACTTCAGCCATATCAGGCCTGCAAGGCAACTGCTTTTCACATGCCTTTGCAAGTGATGTTCCGGTAGGCTGTAAGAGCACTCTAGAGAGCGACTTGTTTCTTAGCTTACCAAAGAGCTGGAAGCAAGATGCTTTGGGGTCCAACTCGCCCTTTGGATAGAAGACTGCACGTTGTGGCTTTCAGCTCTAGGGCAATGTAGCACACCCAGAGCAGAAGTTCTACTTCAGCCAGATCAGGCCTGCAAAGAAACTGCGTTTCACAGGCCTTTGTAAGAGATGTACCCGGTAGGCTGTAAGAGAACTGTGCAGAGCGGGTTGTTTCTTAGCTTCCCAAAGAGCTGTAAGCAAGATGCAGTGGGGCCCAACTCGCCCTTTGGAAAGAAGCCTGCACGTTGTGCCTTTCCGCTCTAGGGCAATGAAGCACACCCAGAGCAGAAGTTCTACTTCAGCCAGATCAGGCCTGCAAAGAAACTGCGTTTCACAGGCCTTTGTAAGAGATGTTCCCCGTAGCCTGTAAGAGCACTGTGCAGAGCGAGTTGTTTCTTAGCTTCCCAAAGAGCTGGAAGCAAGATGCTTTGGGGCCCAACTCGCCCTTTGGAAAGAAGCCTGCACATTGTGCCTTTCAGCTCTAGGGCCGTGTATCACACCCAGAGCAGAAGTTCTACTTCAGCCAGATCAGGCATGCAAAGAAACTGCGTTTCACAGGCCTTTGTAAGAGATGTTCCCGGTAGGCTGTAAGAGCACTGTGCAGAGCGGGTTGTTTCTTAGCTTCCCAAAGAGCTGGAAGCAAGATGCTTTGGGGCCCAACTCGCCCTTTGGAAAGAAGCATGCACGTTGTGCCTTTCAGCTCTAGGTCAATGTAGCACACGCAGAGCAGAAGTTCTGCTTCAGCCAGATCAGGCCTGCAAAGAAACTGCGTTTCACAGGCCTTTGTAAGAGATGTTCCCGGTAGGCTGTAAGAGCACTGTGCAGAGCGAGTTGTTTCTTAGCTTCCCAAAGAGCTGGAAGCAAGATGCTTTGGGGCCGAACTTGCCCTTTGGAAAGAAGCCTGCACGTTGAGCCTTTCAGCTCTAGGGCAATGTAGCACACGCAGAGCAAAAGTTCTACTTCATCCAGATCAGGCCTGCAAAGAAACTTCGTTTCACAGGCCTTTGTAAGAGATGTTCCCGGTAGGCTTTAAGAGCACTGTGCAGAGCGAGTTCTTTCTTAGAATCCCAAAGAGCTGGAAGCAAGATGCTTTGTTGCCCAACTCGCCCTTTGGAAAGAAGCCTGCACCTTGTGCCTTTCAGCTCTAGGGCAATGTAGCACACCCACAGCAGAAGTTCTACTTCAGCCAGATCAGGCCTGCAAAGAAACTGCGTTTCACAGGCCTTTGTAAGAGATGTTCCCTGTAGGCTGTAAGAGCACTGTGCAGAGCGAGTTGTTTCTTAGCTTCCCAAAGAGCTGGACACAAGATGCTTTGTTGCCTAACTCGCCCTTTGAAAAGAAGCCTGCACGTTGTGCCTTTCAACTCTAGGGCAATGTAGCACACGCAGAGCAGAAGTTCTACTTCAGCCAGATCAGGCCTGCAAAGAAACTGCGTTTCAAAGGCCTTTGGAAGAGATGTTCCCGGTAGGCTGTAAGAGCACTCTGCAGAGCGAGTTGTTTCTTAGCTTCCCAAAGAGCTGGAAGCAAGATGCATTGGGGCCCAACTCGCCCTTTGGAAAGAAGCCTGCACGTTGTGCCTTTCCGCTCTAGGGCAATGTAGCACACCCAGAGCAGAAGTTCTACTTCAGCCAGATCAGGCCAGCATAGAAACTGCGTTTCGCATGCATTTGTAAGAGATGTTCCCGGTAGGCTGTAAGAGCACTGTGCAGAGCGAGTTGTTTGTTATCTTCCCAAAGAGGTGGATGCCAGATGCTTTGGGGCCCAACTCGCCCTTTGGAAAGAAGCCTGCACGTTGTGCCTTTCAGCGCTAGGACAATGTAGCACACCCAGACCGGAAGTTCACCTTTGGCCAGATCAGGCCTGTAAAGAAACTGCGTTTCACAGGCCTTTGTAAGAGATGTTCCAGGTAGGCTGTAAGAGCACTGTGCAGAGTGAGTTGTTTCTTAGCTTCCCAAAGAGCTGGAAGCAAGATGCTTTGGGGCCCAACTCGCCCTTTGGAAAGAAGCCTGCACGTTGTGCCTTTCCGCTCTAGGGCAATGTAGCACACTCAGAGCAGAAGTTCTACTTCAGCCTGATCAGGCCTGCAAAGAAACTGCGTTTCACAGCCCTTTTGTAAGAGATGTTCCCGGTAGGCTGTAAGAGCACGGTTCAGAGCGAGCTGTTTCTTAGCTTCCCAAAGAGCTGGAAGCAAGATGCTTTGGGGCCCAACTCGCCCTTTGGAAAGAAGCCTTCACGTTGTGCCTTTCAGCTCTAGGGCAATGCAGCACACCCAGAGCAGTAGTTCTACTTCTGCCAGATCAGGACTGCAAAGAAACTGCATTTCACAGGCATTTGTAAGAGATGTTACCGGTAGGCTGTAAGAGCACTGTGCAGAGCGAGTTGTTTCTTAGCTTCCCAAAGAGCTGGAAGCAAGATGCTTTGGGGCCCAATTCGCCCTTTGGAAAGAAGACTGCACGTTGTGCCTTTCAGCTCTAGGGCAATGTAGCACACCCAGAGCAGAAGTTCTACTTCAGCCAGATCAGGCCTGCAAAGAAACTGCGTTTCACAGGCCTTTGTAAGAGATGTTCCCGGTAGGCTGTAAGAGCACTGTGCAGAGCGAGATGTTTCTTAGCTTCCCAAAGAGCTGGAAGCAAGATGCTTTGGGGCCCAATTCGCCCTTTGGAAAGAGGACTGCACGTTATGCCTTTCAGCTCTACGGCCATGTAGCACACCCAGAGCAGAAGTTCTACTTCAGCCAGATCAGGCCTGCAAATAAACTGCGTTTCACAGGCCTTTGTACGAGATGTTCCCGGTAGGCTGTAAGAGCACTGTGCAGAGCGAGTTGTTTCTTAGCTTCCCAAAGAGCTGGAAGCAAGATGCTTTGGGGCCCAACTCGCCCTTTTTAAAGAAGCCTGCACGTTGTGCCTTTCAGCTCTAGGGCAATGTAGCACACCCAGAGCTGAAGTTCTAATTCAGCCACATCAGGCCTGCAAAGAAACTGTGTTTCACAGGCCTTTGTAAGAGATGTTCCCTGTAGGCTGTAAGAGCACTGTGCAGAGCGAGTTGTTTCTTAGCTTCCCAAAGAGCTGGAAGCAAGATGCTTTGGGGCCCAACTCGCCCTTTGGAAAGAAGCCTTCACGTTTTGCCTTTCAGCTCTAGGGCCATGTAGCACACCCAGAGCAGAAGTTCTACTTCAGCCAGATCAGGCCTGCAAAGAAACTGCGTTTCACAGGCCTTTGTAAGAGATGTTCCCGGTAGGCTGTAAGAGCACTGTGCAGAGCGAGTTGTTTCTTAGCTTCCCAAAGAGCTGGAAGCAAGATGCTTTGGGGCCCAACTCGCCCTTTGGAAAGAAGCCTGCACGTTGTGCCTTTCCGCTCTAGGGCAATGTAGCACACCCAGAGCAGAAGTTCTACTTCAGCCAGATCAGGCCTGCAAAGAAACTGCGTTTCACAGGCCTTTTGTAAGAGATGTTCCCGGTAGGCTGTAAGAGCACTGTGCAGAGCGAGTTGTTTCTTAGCTTCCCAAAGATCTGGAAGCAAGATGCCTTGGAGATCAACTCGCCCTGTGGAAATAAGCCTGCACGTTGTGCCTTTCAGCTCTAGGTCCATGTAGCACACACAGAGCAGAAGTTCTACTTCTGCCAGATCAGGACTGCAAAGAAACTGCATTTCACAGGCCTTTGTAAGAGATGTTCCCGGTAGGCTGTAAGAGCACTGTGCAGAGCGAGTTGTTTCTTAGCTTCCCAAAGAGCTGGAAGCGAGATGCTTTGGGGCCCAACTCGCCCTTTGGAAAGAAGCCTGCACGTTTTGCCTTTCAGCTCTAGGGCAATGTAGCACACCCAGAGCAGAAGTTCTACTTCAGCCAGATCAGGCCTGCAAAGAAATTGCGTTTCACAGGCCATTGTAAGTGATGCTCCTGGTATGCTGTAAGAGCACTGTGCGGAGCGAGTTGTTTCTTAGGGTCACAAAGAGCTGGAAGCAAGATGCTTTGGGGCCCAACTCGCCCTTGGGAAAGAAGCCTGCACGTTGTACCTTTCAGCTCTAGGGCCATGTAGCACACCCAGAGCAGAAGTTCTACTTCAGCCAGATCAGGCCTGCAAAGAAACTGCGTTTCCCAGGCCTTTGTAAGAGATGTTCCCGGTAGGCTGTAAGAGCACTGTGCAGAGCGAGTTGTTTCTTAGCTTCCCAAAGAGCTGGAAGCAAGATGCTTTGGGGCCCAACTCGCCCTTTGGAAAGAAGCCTGCACGTTGTGCCTTTCAGCTCTAGGGAAATGTAGCACACCCAGAGCAGAAGTTCTACTTCAGCCATATCAGGCATGCAAAGAAACTGCATTTCACAGGCCTTTGTAAGAGATGTTCCCGGTAGGCTTTAAGAGCACTGTGCAGAGCGAGTTGTTTCTTAGCTTCCCAAAGAGCTGGAAGCAAGATGCTTTGGGGCCCAACTCGCCCTTTGGAAAGAAGCCTGCACGTTGTGCTTTTCAGCTCTAGGGCAATGTAGCAAACCCAGAGCAGTAGTTCTACTTCTGCCAGATCAGGACTGCAAAGAAACTGCATTTCACAGGCATTTGTAAGAGATGTTACCGGTAGGCTGTAAGAGCACTGTGCAGAGCGAGTTGTTTCTTAGCTTCCCAAAGAGCTAGAAGCAAGATGCTTTGGGGCCCAATTCGCCCTTTGAAAAGAAGACTGCACGTTGTGCCTTTCAGCTCTAGGGCCATGTAGCACACCCATAGCAGAAGTTCTACTTCAGCCAGGTCAGTCCTGCAAAGAAACTGCGTTTCACAGGCCTTTGTAAGAGATGTTCCCGGTAGGCTGTAAGAGCATTGTGCAGAGCGAGTTGTTTCTTAGCTTCCCAAAGAGCTGGAAGCAAGATGCTTTGGGGCCCAATTCGCCCTTTGGAAAGGAGACTGCACGTTGTGCCTTTCAGCTCTAGGGCAATGTAGCACACCCAGAGCAGAAGTTCTACTTCAGCCAGATCAGGCCTGCAAAGAAAGTGCGTTTCACAGGCCTTTGTAAGAGATGTTCCCGGTAGGCTGTAAGAGCACTGTGCAGAGCGAGATGTTTCTTAGCTTCCCAAAGAGCTGGAAGCAAGATGCTTTGGGGCCCAATTCGCCCTTTGGAAAGAAGACTGCACGTTATGCCTTTCAGCTCTACGGCCATGTAGCACACCCAGAGCAGAAGTTCTACTTCAGCCAGATGAGGCCTGCAAAGAAACTGCGTTTCACAGGCCTTTGTAAGAGATGTTCCCGGTAGGCTGTAAGAGCACTGTGCAGAGCGAGTTGTTTCTTAGCTTCCCAAAGAGCTGGAAGCAAGATGCTTTGGGGCCCAACTCGCCCTTTGGAATGGAGCCTGCACGTTGTGCCTTTCCGCTCTAGGGCAATGTAGCACACCCAGACCGGAAGTTCACCTTTGGCCAGATCAGGCCTGCAAAGAAACTGCGTTTCACAGGCCTTTGTAAGAGATGTTCCCGGTAGGCTGTAAGAGCACTGTGCAGAGCGAGTTGTTTCTTAGCTTCCCAAAGAGCTGGAAGCAAGATGCTTTGGGGCCCAACTCGCCCTTTTTAAAGAAGCCTGCACGTTGTGCCTTTCAGCTCTAGGGCAATGTAGCACACCCAGAGCTGAAGTTCTACTTCAGCCACATCAGGCCTGCAAAGAAACTGTGTTTCACAGGACTTTGTAAGAGATGTTCCCAGTAGGCTGTAAGAGCACTGTGCAGAGCGAGTTGTTTCTTCGCTTCCCAAAGAGCTGGAAGCAAGATGCTTTGGGGCCCAACTGGCCCTTTGGAAAGAAGCCTGCACGTTGTTCCTTTCAGCGCTAGGGCAATGTAGCACACCCAGACCGGAAGTTCTACTTCAGCCAGATCAGGCCTACAAAGAAACTGCGTTTCACAGGCCTTTCTAAGAGATGTTCCCGGTAGGCTGTAAGAGCACTGTGCAGAGCGAGTTGTTTCTTAGCTTCCCAAGGAGCTGGAAGCAAGATGCTTTGGGGCCCAACTCGCCCTTTGGAAAGAAGCCTGCACGTTGTGCCTTTCAGCTCTAGGGCAATGTAGCACACCCAGAGCAGAAGTTCTACTTCAGCCAGATCAGGCCTGCAAAGAAACTGCGTTTCACAGGCCTTTGTCAGAGATGTTCCCGGTAGGCTGTAAGAGCACTGTGCAGAGCGAGTTGTTTCTTAGCTTCCCAAAGAGCTGGAAGCAAGATGCTTTGGGGCCCAACTCGCCCTTTGGAAAGAAGCCTGCACGTTGTGCCTTCCAGCACTAGGGCAAAGTAGCACACCCAGAGCAGATGTTCTACTCCAGCCAGCTCAGGCCTGCAAAGAAACTGCGTTTCACAGGCGTTTGTAAGAGTTGCTCCCGGTAGGTTGTAAGAGCACTGCACACAGCGAGTTGTTTCTTAGCTTCCCAAAGAGCTGGAACCAAGATGCTTTGGGGCCCAAATCGCCCTTTGGAAAGAAGCCTGCACGTTGTGCCTTTCAGCTCTAGGGCAATGTAGCACACCCAGAGCAGAAGTTCTACTTCAGCCAGATCAGGCCTGCAAAGAAACTGCGTTTAACAGGCCTTTGTAAGAGATGTTCCCGGTAGGCTGTAAGAGCACTGTGCAGAGCGAGTTGTTTCTTAGCTTCCCAAAGAGCTGGAAGCAAGATGCTTTGGGGCCCAATTCGCCCTTTGGAAAGAAGACTGCACGTTGTGCCTTTCAGCTCTAGGGCCATGTAGCACACCCATAGCAGAAGTTCTACTTCAGCCAGGTCAGGCCTGCAAAGAAACTGCGTTTCACAGGCCTTTGTAAGAGAAGTTCCCGGTAGGCTGTAAGAGCACTGTGCAGAGCGACTTGTTTCTTAGCTTCCCAAAGAGCTGGAAGCAAGATGCTTTGGGGCCCAATTCGCCCTTTGGAAAGGAGACTGCACGTTGTGCCTTTCAGCTCTAGGGCAATGTAGCACACCCAGAGCAGAAGTTCTACTTCAGCCAGATGAGGCCTGCAAAGAAACTGCGTTTCACAGGCCTTTGTAAGAGATGTTCCCGGTAGGCTGTAAGAGCACTGTGCAGAGCGAGTTGTTTCTTAGCTTCCCAAAGAGCTGGAAGCAAGATGCTTTGGGGCCCAACTCGCCCTTTGGAATGGAGCCTGCACGTTGTGCCTTTCCGCTCTAGGGCAATGTAGCACACCCAGACCGGAAGTTCACCTTTGGCCAGATCAGGCCTGCAAAGAAACTGCGTTTCACAGGCCTTTGTAAGAGATGTTCCCGGTAGGCTGTAAGAGCACTGTGCAGAGCGAGTTGTTTCTTAGCTTCCCAAAGAGCTGGAAGCAAGATGCTTTGGGGCCCAACTCGCCCTTTTTAAAGAAGCCTGCACGTTGTGCCTTTCAGCTCTAGGGCAATGTAGCACACCCAGAGCTGAAGTTCTACTTCAGCCACATCAGGCCTGCAAAGAAACTGTGTTTCACAGGCCTTTGTAAGAGATGTTCCCAGTAGGCTGTAAGAGCACTGTGCAGAGCGACTTGTTTCTTAGCTTCCCAAAGAGCTGGAAGCAAGATGCTTTGGGCCCAACTGGCCCTTTGGAAAGAAGCCTGCACGTTGTTCCTTTCAGCGCTAGGGCAATGTAGCACACCCAGACCGGAAGTTCTACTTCAGCCAGATCAGGCCTGCAAAGAAACTGTGTTTCACAGGCCTTTCTAAGAGATGTTCCCGGTAGGCTGTAAGAGCACTGTGCAGAGCGAGTTGTTTCTTAGCTTCCCAAGGAGCTGGAAGCAAGATGCTTTGGGGCCCAACTCGCCCTTTGGAAAGAAGCCTGCACGTTGTGCCTTTCAGCTCTAGGGCAATGTAGCACACCCAGAGCAGAAGTTCTACTTCAGCCAGATCAGGCCTGCAAAGAAACTGCGTTTCACAGGCCTTTGTAAGAGATGTTCCCGGTAGGCTGTAAGAGCACTGTGCAGAGCGAGTTGTTTCTTAGCTTCCCAAAGAGCTGGAAGCAAGATGCTTTGGGGCCCAACTCGCCCTTTGGAAAGAAGCCTGCACGTTGTGCCTTCCAGCACTAGGGCAAAGTAGCACACCCAGAGCAGAAGTTCTACTCCAGCCAGCTCAGGCCTACAAAGAAACTGCGTTTCACAGGCGTTTGTAAGAGTTGCTCCCGGTAGGTTGTAAGAGCACTGCACACAGCGAGTTGTTTCTTAGCTTCCCAAAGAGCTGGAACCAAGATGCTTTGGGGCCCAAATCGCCCTTTGTAAAGAAGCCTGCACGTTGTGCCTTTCAGCTCTAGGGCAATGTAGCACACCCAGAGCAGAAGTTCTACTTCAGCCAGATCAGGCCTGCAAAGAAACTGCGTTTAACAGGCCTTTGTAAGAGATGTTCCCGGTAGGCTGTAAGAGCACTGTGCAGAGCGAGTTGTTTCTTAGCTTCCCAAAGAGCTGGAAGCAAGATGCTTTGGGGCCCAATTCGCCCTTTGGAAAGAAGACTGCACGTTGTGCCTTTCAGCTCTAGGGCCATGTAGCACACCCATAGCAGAAGTTCTACTTCAGCCAGGTCAGGCCTGCAAAGAAACTGCGTTTCACAGGCCTTTGTAAGAGAAGTTCCCGGTAGGCTGTAAGAGCACTGTGCAGAGCGAGTTGTTTCTTAGCTTCCCAAAGAGCTGGAAGCAAGATGCTTTGGGGCCCAATTCGCCCTTTGGAAAGGAGACTGCACGTTGTGCCTTTCAGCTCTAGGGCAATGTAGCACACCCAGAGCAGAAGTTCTACTTCAGCCAGATCAGGCCTGCAAAGAAACTGCGTTTCACAGGCCTTTGTAAGAGATGTTCCCGGTAGGCTGTAAGAGCACTGTGCAGAGCGAGTTGTTTCTTAGCTTCCCAAAGAGCTGGAAGCAAGATGCTTTGGGGCCCAATTCGCCCTTTGGAAAGAAGACTGCACGTTATGCCTTTCAGCTCTACGGCCATGTAGCACACCCAGAGCAGAAGTTCTACTTCAGCCAGATCAGGCCTGCAAAGAAACTGCGTATCACAGGCCTTTGTAAGAGATGTTCCCGGTAGGCTGTAAGAGCACTGTGCAGAGCGAGTTGTTTCTTAGCTTCCCAAGAGCTGGAAGCAAGATGCTTTGGGGCCCACTCGCCCTTTGGAAAGAAGCCTGCACGTTTTGCCTTTCCACTCAGGGCAATGTAGCACACCCAGAGCAGAAGTTCTACTTCAGCCAGATCAGGCCTGCAAAGAAACTGCGTTTCACAGGCCTTTGTAAGAGATGTTCCCGGTAGGCTGTAAGAGCACTGTGCAGAGCGAATTGTTTCTTAGCTTCCCAAAGAGCTGGAAGCAAGATGCTTTGGGGCCCAACTCGCCCTTTGGAAAGAAGCCTGCAAGTTGTGCCTTTCAGCTCTAGGGCAATGTAGCACATCCAGAGCAGAAGTTCTACTTCAGCCACATCAGGCCTGCAAAGAAACTGCGTTTCACAGGCCTTTGTAAGAGATGTTCCCGGTAGGCTGTAAGAGCACTGTGCAGAGCGAGTTGTTTCTTAGCTTCCCAAAGAGCTGGAAGCAAGATGCTTTGGGGCCCAACTCGCCCTTTGGAAAGAAGCCTGCACGTTGTGCCTTTCAGCGCTAGGGCAATGTAGCACACCCAGACCGGAAGTTCTACTTCAGCCAGATCAGGCCTGCAAAGAAACTGCGTTTCACAGGCCTTTGTAAGCGATGTTCCCGGTAGGCTGTAAGAGCAGTGTGCAGAGCGTGTTGTTTCTTAGCTTCCCAAAGAGCTGGAAGCAAGATGCTTTGGGGCCCAATTCACCCTTTGGAAAGAAGCCTGCACGTTGTGCCTTTCAGCTCTAGGGCAATGTAGCACACCCAGAGCAGAAGTTCTACTCCAGCCAGCTCAGTCTTGCAAAGAAACTGCATTTCACAGTCGTTTGTAAGAGAGGCTCCCGGTAGGCTGTAAGAGCACTGCACACAGCGAGTTGTTTCTTAGCTTCCCAAAGAGTTGGAAGCAAGATGCTCTGGGGCCCAAATCGCCCTTTGGAAAGAAGACTGCACGTTGTGCCTTTCAGCTCTAGGGCCATGTAGCACACCCATAGCAGAAGTTCTACTTCAGCCAGATCAGGCCTGCAAAGAAACTGCGTTTCACAGGCCTTTGTAAGAGATGTTCCCGGTAGGCTGTAAGAGCACTGTGCAGAGCGAGTTGTTTCTTAGCTTCCCAAAGAGCTGGAAGCAAGATGCATTGGGGCCCAACTCACCCTTTGGAAAGAAGCCTGCACGTTCTGCCTTTCCGCTCTAGGGCAATGTAGCACACCCAGAGCAGAAGTTCTACTTCAGCCAGATCAGGCCTGCAAAGAAACTGCGTTTCACAGGCCTTTGTAAGAGATGTTCCCGTTAGGCTGTAAGAGCACTGTGCAGAGCGAGTTGTTTCTTAGCTTCCCAAAGAGCTGGAAGCAAGATGCTTTGGGGCCCAACTCGCCCTTTGGAAAGAAGCCTGAACGTTGTGCCTTTCAGCGCTAGGACAATGTAGCCCACCCAGACCGGAAGTTCACCTTTGGCCAGATCAGTCCTGCAAAGAAACTTCGTTTCACAGGCCTTTGTAAGAGATGTTCCCGGTAGGCTGTAAGAGTACTGTGCAGAGCGAGTTGTTTCTTAGCTTCCCAAAGAGCTGAAAGCAAGATGCTTTGGGGCCCAACTCGCCCTTTGGAAAGAAGCCTGAACGTTGTGCCTTTCAGCGCTAGGACAATGTAGCCCACCCAGACCGGAAGTTCACCTTTGGCCAGATCAGGCCTGCAAAGAAACTTCGTTTCACAGGCCTTTGTAAGAGATGTTCCCGGTAGGCTGTAAGAGTACTGTGCAGAGCGAGTTGTTTCTTAGCTTCCCAAAGAGCTGGAAGCAAGATGCTTTGGGGCCCAACTCGCCCTTTGGAAAGAAGCCTGCACGTTGTGCCTTTCAGCTCTATGCAATGTAGCACACCCACAGCAGAAGTTCTACTTCAGCCAGATCAGGCCTGGAAAGAAACTGCGTTTCACAGGCCTTTGTAAGAGATGTTCCCGGTAGGCTGTAAGAGCACTGTGCAGAGCGAGTTGTTTCTTAGCTTCCCAAAGAGCTGGAAGCAAGATGCTTTGGGGCCCAACTCGCCCTTTGGAAAGAAGCCTGCACGTTTTGCCTTTCAGCTCTAGGGCAATGTAGCACACCCAGAGCAGAAGTTCTACTTCAGCCAGATCAGGCCTGCAAAGAAACTGCGTTTCACAGGCCTTTGTAAGTGATGCTCCTGGTACGCTGTAAGAGCACTGTGCGGAGCGAGTTGTTTCTTAGCGTCACAAAGAGCTGGAAGCAGGATGCTTTGGGGCCCAACTCGCCCTTGGGAAAGAAGCCTGAACGTTGTGCCTTTCAGCTCTAGGGCCATGTAGCACACCCAGAGCAGAAGTTCTACTTCAGCCAGATCAGGCCTGCAAAGAAACTGCGTTTCACAGGCATTTGTAAGAGATGTTCCCAGTAGGCTGTAAGAGCACTGTGCAGAGCGAGTTGTTTCTTAGCTTCCCAAAGAGCTGGAAGCAAGACGCTTTGGGGCCCAACTCGCCCTTTGGAAAGAAGCCTGCACGTTGTGCCTTTCAGCTCTAGGGCAATGCAGCACTCCCATAGCAGAAGTTCTACTTCAACCATATCAGGCCTGCAAAGAAACTGCGTTTCACAGGCCTTTGTAAGAGATGTTCCCGGTAGGCTGTAAGAGCACTGTGCAGAGCGAGTTGTTTCTTAGCTTCCCAAAGAGCTGGAAGCAAGATGCTTTGGGGCCCAACTCGCCCTTTGGAAAGAAGCCTGCACGTTTTGCCTTTCAGCTCTAGGGCAATGTAGCACACCCAGAGCAGAAGTTCTACTTCAGCCAGATCAGGCCTGCAAAGAAACTGCGTTTCACAGGCCTTTGTAAGTGATGCTCCTGGTACGCTGTAAGAGCACTGTGCGGAGCGAGTTGTTTCTTAGTGTCACAAAGAGCTGGAAGCAGGATGCTTTGGGGCCCAACTCGCCCTTGGGAAAGAAGCCTGAAGGTTGTGCCTTTCAGCTCTAGGGCCATGTAGCACACCCAGAGCAGAAGTTCTACTTCAGCCAGCTCAGGCCTGCAAAGAAACTGCGTTTCACAGGCCTTTGTAAGAGATGTTCCCGGTAGGCTGTAAGAGCACTGTGCAGAGCGAGTTGTATCTTAGCTTCCCGAAGAGCTGGAAGCAAGATGCTTTGGGGCCCAACTCGCCCTTTGGAAAGAAGACTGCACGTTGTGCCTTTCAGCTCTAGGGCAATGTAGCACACCCAGAGCAGAAGTTCTACTTGAGCCAGATCAGGCCTGCAAAGAAAGTGCGTTTCACAGGCCTTTGTAGGAGATGTTCCGGTAGGCTGTAAGAGCACTGTGCAGAGCGAGTTGTTTCTTAGCTTCCCAAAGAGCTGGAAGCAAGATGCTTTGGGGCCCAACTCGCCCTTTGGAAAGAAGCCTGCACGTTGTGCCTTTCAGCTCTAGGGCAATGTAGCACACCCAGAGCAGAAGTTCTACTTCAGCCAGATCAGGCCTGCAAAGAAACTGCGTTTCACAGGCCTTTGTAAGAGATGTTCCCGGTAGGCTGTAAGAGCACTGTGCAGAGCGAGTTGTTTCTTAGCTTCCCAAAGAGCTGGAAGCAAGATGCTTTGGGGCCCAACTCGCCCTTTGGAAAGAAGCCTGCACGTTGTGCCTTTCAGCTCTAGGGCAATGTAGCACACCCAGAGCAGAAGTTCTACTTCAGCCAGATCAGGCCTGCAAAGAAACTGCGTTTCACAGGCCTTTGTAAGAGATGTTCCCGGTAGGCTGTAAGAGCACTGTGCAGAGCGAGTTGTTTCTTAGCTTCCCAAAGAGCTGGAAGCAAGATGCATTGGGGCCCAACTCGCCCTTTGGAAAGAAGCCTGCACGTTGTGCCTTTCCGCTCTAGGGCAATGTAGGACACGCAGAGTAGAAGTTATACTTCAGCCAGATCAGGCCTGCAAGGAAACTGCTTTTCACAGGCCTTTGTAAGAGATGTTCCCGGTAGGCTGTAAGAGCACTGTGCAGAGCGAGTTGTTTCTTAGCTTCCCAAAGAGCTGGAAGCAAGATGCTTTGGGGCCCAACTCGCCCTTTGGAAAGAAGCCTGCACGTTCTGCCTTTCCGCTCTAGGGCAATGTAGCACACCCAGAGCAGAAGTTCTACTTCAGCCAGATCAGGCCTGCAAAGAAACTGCGTTTCACAGGCCTTTGTAAGAGATGTTCCCGTTAGGCTGTAAGAGCACTGTGCAGAGCGAGTTGTTTCTAGCTTCCCAAAGAGCTGGAAGCAAGATGCTTTGGGGCCCAACTCGCCCTTTGGAAAGAAGCCTGAACGTTGTGCCTTTCAGCGCTAGGACAATGTAGCACACCCAGACCGGAAGTTCACCTTTGGCCAGATCAGGCCTGCAAAGAAACTTCGTTTCACAGGCCTTTGTAAGAGATGTTCCCGGTAGGCTGTAAGAGAACTGTGCAGAGCGAGTTGTTTCTTAGCTTCCCAAAGAGCTGGAAGCAAGATGCTTAGGGGCCCAACTCGCCCTTTGGAAAGAAGCCTGCACGTTGTGCCTTTCAGCTCTAGGCAATGTAGCACACCCACAGCAGAAGTTCTACTTCAGCCAGATCAGGCCTGGAAAGAAACTGCGTTTCAAAGGCCTTTGTAAGAGATGTTCCCGGTAGGCTGTAAGAGCACTGTGCAGAGCGAGTTGTTTCTTAGCTTCCCAAAGAGCTGGAAGCAAGATGCTTTGGGGCCCAACTCGCCCTTTGGAAAGAAGCCTGCACGTTTTGCCTTTCAGCTCTAGGGCAATGTAGCACACCCAGAGCAGAAGTTCTACTTCAGCCAGATCAGGCCTGCAAAGAAACTGCGTTTCACAGGCCTTTGT
Source organism: Equus caballus (assembly GCF_041296265.1). Classification (NCBI taxonomy): domain Eukaryota; kingdom Metazoa; phylum Chordata; class Mammalia; order Perissodactyla; family Equidae; genus Equus; species Equus caballus. The sequence goes on along the minus strand of NC_091688.1, from coordinate 48,260,571 downwards.
AAGTGATGCTCCTGGTACGCTGTAAGAGCACTGTGCGGAGCGAGTTGTTTCTTAGTGTCACAAAGAGCTGGAAGCAGGATGCTCTGGGGCCCAACTCGCCCTTGGGAAAGAAGCCTGAACGTTGTGCCTTTCAGCTCTAGGGCCATGTAGCACACCCAGAGCAGAAGTTCTACTTCAGCCAGCTCAGGCCTGCAAAGAAACTGCGTTTCACAGGCCTTTGTAAGAGATGTTCCCGGTAGGCTGTAAGAGCACTGTGCAGAGCGAGTTGTTTCTTAGCTTCCCAAAGAGCTGGAAGCAAGATGCTTTGGGGCCCAACTCGCCCTTTGGAATGAAGCCTGCACGTTGTGCCTTTCAGCTCTAGGGCAATGTAGCACACGCAGAGCAGAAGTTCTACTTCAGCCAGTTCGGGCCTGCAAAGAAACTGCGTTTCACAGGCCTTTGTAAGAGATGTTCCCGGTAGGCTGTAAGAGCACTGTGCAGAGCGAGTTGTTTCTTAGCTTCCCAAAGAGCTGTAAGCAAGATGCATTGGAGCCCAACTCGCCCTTTGGAAAGAAGCCTGCACGTTGTGCCTTTCCACTCTAGGGCAATGTAGGACACGCAGAGTAGAAGTTATACTTCAGCCAGATCAGGCCTGCAAGGAAACTGCTTTTCACAGGCCTTTGTAAGAGATGTTCCCGGTAGGCTGTAAGAGCACTGTGCAGAGCGAGTTGTTTCTTAGCTTCCCAAAGAGCTGGAAGCAAGATGCTTTGGGGCCCAACTCGCCCTTTGGAAAGAAGCCTGCACGTTCTGCCTTTCCGCTCTAGGGCAATGTAGCACACCCAGAGCAGAAGTTCTACTACAGCCAGATCAGGCCTGCAAAGAAACTGCGTTTCACAGGCCTTTGTAAGAGATGTTCCCGTTAGGCTGTAAGAGCACTGTGCAGAGCGAGTTGTTTCTAGCTTCCCAAAGAGCTGGAAGCAAGATGCTTTGGGGCCCAACTCGCCCTTTGGAAAGAAGCCTGAACGTTGTGCCTTTCAGCGCTAGGACAATGTAGCACACCCAGACCGGAAGTTCACCTTTGGCCAGATCAGGCCTGCAAAGAAACTTCGTTTCACAGGCCTTTGTAAGAGATGTTCCCGGTAGGCTGTAAGAGAACTGTGCAGAGCGAGTTGTTTCTTAGCTTCCCAAAGGGCTGGAAGCAAGATGCTTTGGGGCCCAACTTGCCCAATGGAAAGAAGCCTGCACGTTGTGCCTTTCACCTCTAGGGCAATGTAGCACACGCAGAGCAGAAGTTCTACTTCAGCCAGATCAGGCCTGCAAGGAAACTGCTTTTCACAGGCCTTTGTAAATGATGTTCCGGTAGGCTGTATGAGCACTGTGCAGAGCGAGTTGTTTCTTAGCTTCCCAACGAGCTGGAAGCAAGATGCTTTGGGGCCCTACTCGCCCTTTGGAAAGAAGCCTGCACGTTGTGCCTTTCCGCTCTAGGGCAATGTAGCACACCCAGAGCAGAAGTTCTACTTCAGCCAGATCAGGCCTGCAAAGAAACTGCGTTTCACAGGCCTTTGTAAGCGATGTTCCGGTAGGCTGTAAGAGCACTGTGCAGAGCGAGTTGTTTCTTAGCTTCCCAAAGAGCTGGAAGCAAGATGCTTTGGGGCCCAACTCGCCCTTTGGAAAGAAGCCTGCACGTTCTGCCTTTCCGCTCTAGGGCAATGTAGCACACCCAGAGCAGAAGTTCTACTTCAGCCAGATCAGGCCTGCAAAGAAACTGCGTTTCACAGGCCTTTGTAAGAGATGTTCCCGTTAGGCTGTAAGAGCACTGTGCAGAGCGAGTTGTTTCTAGCTTCCCAAAGAGCTGGAAGCAAGATGCTTTGGGGCCCAACTCGCCCTTTGGAAAGAAGCCTGAACGTTGTGCCTTTCAGTGCTAGGACAATGTAGCACACACAGACCGGACGTTCACCTTTGGCCAGATCAGGTCTGCAAAGAAACTTCGTTTCACAGGCCTTTGTAAGAGATGTTCCTGGTAGGCTGTAGGAGCACTGTGCAGAGCGAGTTGTTTCTTAGCTTCCCAAAGAGCTGGAAGCAAGATGCTTAGGGGCCCAACTCGCCCTTTGGAAAGAAGCCTGCACGTTGTGCCTTTCAGCTCTAGGCAATGTAGCACACCCACAGCAGAAGTTCTACTTCAGCCAGATCAGGCCTGGAAAGAAACTGCGTTTCACAGGCCTTTGTAAGAGATGTTCCCGGTAGGCTGTAAGAGCACTGTGCAGAGCGAGTTGTTTCTTAGCTTCCCAAGGAGCTGGAAGAAAGATGCTATGGGGCCCAACTCGCCCTTTGGAAAGAAGCCTGCACGTTTTGCCTTTCAGGTCTAGGGCAATGTAGCACACCCAGAGCAGAAGTTCTACTTCAGCCAGATCAGGCCTGCAAAGAAACTGCGTTTCACAGGCCTTTGTAAGTGATGCTCCTGGTACGCTGTAAGAGCACTGTGCGGAGCGAGTTGTTTCTTAGTGTCACAAAGAGCTGGAAGCAGGATGCTTTGGGGCCCAACTCGCCCTTGGGAAAGAAGCCTGAACGTTGTGCCTTTCAGCTCGAGGGCCATGTAGCACACCCAGAGCAGAAGTTCTACTTCAGCCAGCTCAGGCCTGCAAAGAAACTGCGTTTCACAGGCCTTTATAAGAGATGTTCACGGTAGGCTGTAAGAGCACTGTGCAGAGCGAGTTGTTTCTTAGCTTCCCAAAGAGATGGAAGCAAGATGCTTTGGGGCCCAACTCGCCCTTTGGAAAGAAGCCTGCACGTTTTGCCTTTCAGCTCTAGTGCAATGTAGCACACCCAGAGCAGAAGTTCTACTTCAGCCAGATCAGGCCTGCAAAGAAACTGCGTTTCACAGGCCTTTGTAAGAGATGTTCCCGGTAGGCTGTAAGAGCACTGTGCAGAGCGAGTTGTTTCTTAGCTTCCCAAAGAGCTGGAAGCAAGATGCTTTGGGGCCCAACTCGCCCTTTGGAAAGAAGCCTGCACGTTGTGCCTTTCCGCTCTAGGGCAATGTAGCACACCCAGAGCAGAAGTTCTACTTCAGCCTGATCAGGCCTGCAAAGAAATTGCGTTTCACAGGCCTTTTGTAAGAGATGTTCCCGGTAGGCTGTAAGAGCACTGCACACAGCGAGTTGTTTCTTAGCTTCCCGAAGAGCTGGCAGCAAGATGCCTTGGGGCCCAACTCGCCCTTTGGAAAGAAGCCTGCACGTTGTGCATTTCAGCGCTAGGACAATGTAGCACACCCAGACCAGAAGTTCACCTTTGGCCAGATCAGGCCTGCAAAGAAACTGCGTTTCCCAGGCCTTTGTAAGAGATGTTCCCGGTAGGCTGTAAGAGCACTGTGCAGAGCGAGTTGTTTCTTAGCTTCCCAAAGAGCTGGAAGCAAGATGCTTTGGGGCCCAACTCGCCCTTTGGAAAGAAGCCTGCACGTTCTGCCTTTCCGCTATAAGGCAATGTAGCACACCCAGAGCAGAAGTTCTACTTGAGCCAGATCAGGCCTGCAAATAAACTGCGTTTCACAGGCCTTTGTAGGAGATGTTACGGAAGGCTGTAAGAGCACTGTGCAGAGCGAGTTGTTTCTTAGCTTCCCAAAGAGCTGGAAGCAAGATGCTTTGGGGCCCAACTCGCCCTTTGGAAAGAAGCCTGCACGTTGTGCCTTTCAGCTCTAGGGCATTGTAGCACACCCAGAGCAGAAGTTCTACTTCAGCCAGATCAGGCCTGCAAAGAAACTGCGTTTCACAGGCCTTTGTAAGAGATGTTCCCGGTAGGCTGTAAGAGCACTGTGCAGAGCGAGTTGTTTCTTAGCTTCCCAAAGAGCTGTAAGCAAGATGCATTGGGGCCCAACTCGCCCTTTGGAAAGAAGCCTGCACGTTGTGCCTTTCCGCTCTAGGGCAATGTAGCACACGCAGAGTAGAAGTTATATTTCAGCCAGATCAGGCCTGCAAGGAAACTGCTTTTCACAGGCCTTTGTAAGTGATGTTCCGGTAGGCTGTAAGAGCACTGTGCAGAGCGAGTTGTTTCTTAGCTTCCCAAAGAGCTGGAAGCAAGATGCTTTGAGGCCCAACTCGCCCTTTGGAAAGAAGCCTGCACGTTGTGCCTTTCCGCTCTAGGGCAATGTAGCACACGCAGAGCAGAAGTTCTACTTCAGCCAGATAAGGCCTGCAAGGAAACTGCTTTTCACAGGTCTTTGTAAGAGATGTTCCCGGTAGGCTGTAAGAGCACTGTGCAGAGCGAGTTGTTTTTTAACTTACCAAAGAGCTGGAAGCAAGATGCTTTGGGGCCCAACTCGCCCTTTGGAAAGAAGCCTGCACGTTGTGCCTTTCAGTTCTAGGGCCATGTAGCACACCCAGAGCAGAAGTTCTACTTCAGCCAGATCAGGCCTGCAAAGAAAGTGCGTTTCACAGGCCTTTGTAAGAGATGTTCCCAGTAGGATGTAAGAGCAGTGTGCAGAGCGAGTTGTTTCTTAGCTTCCCAAAGGGCTGGAAGCAAGATGCTTTGGGGCCCAACTTGCCCAATGGAAAGAAGCCTGCACGTTGTGCCTTTCACCTCTAGGGCAATGTAGCACACGCAGAGCAGAAGTTCTACTTCAGCCAGATCAGGCCTGCAAGGAAACTGCTTTTCACAGGCCTTTGTAAGAGATGTTCCGGTAGGCTGTATGAGCACTGTGCAGAGCGAGTTGTTTCTTAGCTTCCCAAAGAGCTGGAAGCAAGATGCTTTGGGGCCCAACTCGCCCATTGGAAAGAAGCCTGCACGTTGTGCCTTTCAGCTCTAGGGCAATGTAGCACACCCAGAGCAGAAGTTCTACTTCAGCCAGATCAGGCCTGCAAAGAAACTGCGTTTCACAGGCCTTTGTAAGCGATGTTCCCGGTAGGCTGTAAGAGCACTGTGCAGAGCGAGTTGTTTCTTAGCTTCCCAAAGTGCTGGAAGCAAGATGCTTTGGGGCCCAACTCGCCCTTTGGAAAGAAGCCTGCACGTTGTGCCTTTCAGCTCTAGGGCAATGTAGCACACCCAGAGCAGAAGTTCTACTTCAGCCAGATCAGGCCTGCAAAGAAACTGCGTTTCACAGGCCTTTGTAAGAGATGTTCCCGGTAGGCTGTAAGAGCACTGTGCAGAGCGAGTTGTTTCTTAGCTTCCCAAAGAGCTGGAAGCAAGATGCTTTGGGGCCCAACTCGCCCTTTGGAAAGAAGCCTGAACGTTGTGCCTTTCAGTGCTAGGACAATGTAGCACACCCAGACCGGAAGTTCACCTTTGGCCATATCAGGCCTGCAAAGAGACTTCGTTTCACAGGCCTTTGTAAGAGATGTTCCCGGTAGGCTGTAAGAGCACTGTGCAGAGCGAGTTGTTTCTTAGCTTCCCAAAGAGCTGGAAGCAAGATGCTTAGGGGCCCAACTCGCCCTTTGGAAAGAAGCCTGCACGTTGTGCCTTTCAGCTCTAGGCAATGTAGCACACCCACAGCAGAAGTTCTACTTCAGCCAGATCAGGCCTGCAAAGAAACTGCGTTTCACAGGCCTTTGTAAGTGATGCTCCTGGTACGCTGTAAGAGCACTGTGCGGAGCGAGTTGTTTCTTAGTGTCACAAAGAGCTGGAAGCAGGATGCTTTGGGGCCCAACTCGCCCTTGGGAAAGAAGCCTGAACGTTGTGCCTTTCAGCTCTAGGGCCATGTAGCACACCCAGAGCAGAAGTTCTACTTCAGCCTGATCAGGCCTGCAAAGAAATTGCGTTTCACAGGCCTTTTGTAAGAGATGTTCCCGGTAGGCTGTAAGAGCACTGCACACAGCGAGTTGTTTCTTAGCTTCCCAAAGAGCTGGAAGCAAGATGGTTTGGGGCCCAACTCGCCCTTTGGAAAGAAGCCTGCACGTTGTGCATTTCAGCGCTAGGACAATGTAGCACACCCAGACCGGAAGTTCACCTTTGGCCAGATCAGGCCTGCAAAGAAACTGCGTTTCCCAGGCCTTTGTAAGACATGTTCCCGGTAGGCTGTAAGAGCACTGTGCAGAGCGAGTTGTTTCTTAGCTTCCCAAAGAGCTGGAAGCAAGATGCTTTGGGGCCCAACTCGCCCTTTGGAAAGAAGCCTGCACGTTGTGCCTTTCCGCTATAGGGCAATGTAGCACACCCAGAGCAGAAGTTCTACTTGAGCCAGATCAGGCCTGCAAAGAAACTGCGTTTCACAGGCCTTTGTAGGAGATGTTACGGAAGGCTGTAAGAGCACTGTGCAGAGCGAGTTGTTTCTTAGCTTCCCAAAGAGCTGGAAGCAAGATGCTTTGGGGCCCAACTCGCCCTTTGGAAAGAAGCCTGCACGTTGTGCCTTTCAGCTCTAGGGCAATGTAGCACACCCAGAGCAGAAGTTCTACTTCAGCCAGATCAGGCCTGCAAAGAAACTGCGTTTCACAGGCCTTTGTAAGAGATGTTCCCGGTAGGCTGTAAGAGCACTGTGCAGAGCGAGTTGTTTCTTAGCTTCCCAAAGAGCTGTAAGCAAGATGCATTGGGGCCCAACTCGCCCTTTGGAAAGAAGCCTGCACGTTGTGCCTTTCCGCTCTAGGGCAATGTAGCACACGCAGAGCAGAAGTTCTACTTCAGCCAGATCAGGCCTGCAAGGAAACTGCTTTTCACATGCCTTTGTAAGTGATGTTCCGGTAGGCTGTAAGAGCACTGTGCAGAGCGAGTTGTTTCTTAGCTTCCCAAAGAGCTGGAAGCAAGATGCTTTGAGGCCCAACTCGCCCTTTGGAAAGAAGCCTGCACGTTGTGCCTTTCCCCACTAGGGCAATGTAGCACACGCAGAGCAGAAGTTCTACTTCAGCCAGATCAGGCCTGCAAGGAAACTGCTTTTCACAGGCCTTTGTAAGAGATGTTCCCGGTAGGCTGTAAGAGCACTGTGCAGAGCGAGTTGTTTTTAACTTACCAAAGAACTGGAAGCAAGATGCTTTGGGGCCCAACTCGCCCTTTGGAAAGAAGCCTGCTCGTTGTGCCTTTCAGTTCTAGGGCCATGTAGCACACCCAGAGCAGAAGTTCTACTTCAGCCAGATCAGGCCTGCAAAGAAAGTGCGTTTCACAGGCCTTTGTAAGAGATGTTCCCGGTAGGATGTAAGAGCAGTGTGCAGAGCGAGTTGTTTCTTAGCTTCCCAAAGGGCTGGAAGCAAGAAGCTTTGGGGCCCAACTTGCCCAATGGAAAGAAGCCTGCACGTTGTGCCTTTCACCTCTAGGGCAATGTAGCACACGCAGAGCAGAAGTTCTACTTCAGCCAGATCAGGCCTGCAAGGAAACTGCTTTTCACAGGCCTTTGTAAGTGATGTTCCGGTAGGCTGTATGAGCACTGTGCAGAGCGAGTTGTTTCTTAGCTTCCCAAAGAGCTGGAAGCAAGATGCTTTGGGGCCCAACACGCCCTTTGGAAAGAAGCCTGCACGTTGTGCCTTTCAGCTCTAGGGCAATGTAGCACACCCAGAGCAGAAGTTCTACTTCAGCCAGATCAGGCCTGCAAAGAAACTGCGTTTCACAGGCCTTTGTAAGCGATGTTCCCGGTAGGCTGTAAGAGCACTGTGCAGAGCGAGTTGTTTCTTAGCTTCCCAAAGAGCTGGAAGCAAGATGCTTTGGGGCCCAACTCGCCCTTTGGAAAGAAGCCTGCACGTTCTGCCTTTCCGCTCTAGGGCAATGTAGCACACCCAGAGCAGAAGTTCTAATTCAGCCAGATCAGGCCTGCAAAGAAACTGCGTTTCACAGGCCTTTGTAAGAGATGTTCCCGTTAGGCTGTAAGAGCACTGTGCAGAGCGAGTTGTTTCTTAGCTTCCCAAAGAGCTGGAAGCAAGATGCTTTGGGGCCCATCTCGCCCTTTGGAAAGAAGCCTGAACGTTGTGCCTTTCAGCGCTAGGACAATGTAGCACACCCAGACCGGAAGTTCACCTTTGGCCAGATCAGGCCTGCAAAGAAACTTTGTTTCACAGGCCTTTGTAAGAGATGTTCCCGGTAGGCTGTAAGAGCACTGTGCAGAGCGAGTTGTTTCTTAGCTTCCCAAAGAGCTGGAAGCAAGATGCTTAGGGGCCCAACTCGCCCTTTGGAAAGAAGCCTGCACGTTGTGACTTTCAGCTCTAGGCAATGTAGCACACCCACAGCAGAAGTTGTACTTCAGCCAGATCAGGCCTGGAAAGAAACTGCGTTTCACAGGCCTTTGTAAGAGATGTTCCCGGTAGGCTGTAAGAGCACTGTGCAGAGCGAGTTGTTTCTTAGCTTCCCAAAGAGCTGGAAGCAAGATGCTTTGGGGCCCAACTCGCCCTTTGGAAAGAAGCCTGCACGTTTTGCCTTTCAGCTCTAGGGCAATGTAGCACACCCAGAGCAGAAGTTCTACTTCAGCCAGATCAGGCCTGCAAAGAAACTGCGTTTCACAGGCCTTTGTAAGTGATGCTCCTGGTACGCTGTAAGAGCACTGTGCGGAGCGAGTTGTTTCTTAGCGTCACAAAGAGCTGGAAGCAGGATGCTTTGGGGCCCAACTCGCCCTTGGGAAAGAAGCCTGAACGTTGTGCCTTTCAGCTCTAGGGCCATGTAGCACACCCAGAGCAGAAGTTCTACTTCAGCCAGATCATGCCTGCAAAGAAACTGCGTTTCACAGGCCTTTGTAAGAGATGTTCCCGGTAGGCTGTAAGAGCACTGTGCAGAGCGACTTGTTTCTTAGCTTCCCAAAGAGCTGGAAGCAAGATGGTTTGGGGCCCAACTCGCCCTTTGGAAAGAAGCCTGCACGTTGTGCCTTTCAGCTCTAGGGCAATGCAGCACTCCCATAGCAGAAGTTCTACTTCAGCCAGCTCAGGCCTGCAAACAAACTGCGTTTCACAGGCCTTTGTAAGAGATGTTCCCGGTAGGCTGTAAGAGCACTGTGCAGAGCGAGTTGTTTCTTAGCTTCCCAAAGAGCTGGAAGCAAGATGCTTTGGGGCCCAACTCGCCCTTTGGAAAGAAGCCTGCACGTTGTGCCTTTCAGCTCTAGGGCAATGTAGCACACCCAGAGCAGAAGTTCTACTTCAGCCAAATCAGGCCTGCAAAGAAACCGCTGTTTCACAAGCCTTTGTAGGAGATGTTCCCGGTATTCTGTAAGAGCACTGTGCAGAGCGAGTTGTTTCTTAGCTTCCCAAAGAGCTGGAAGCAAGATGCTTTGGGGCCCAACTCGCCCTTTGGAAAGAATCCTGCACGTTGTGCCTTTCAGCACTGGGGCAATGTAGCACACCCAGAGCAGAAGTTCTACTCCAGCCAGCTCAGGCCTGCAAAGAAACTGTGTTTCACAGGGGTTTGTAAGAGATGCTCCCGGTAGGCTGTAAGAGCACTGCCCACAGCGAGTTGTTTCTTAGCTTCCCAAAGAGCTGGAAGCAAGATACTTTGGGGCCCAACTCGCCCTTTGGAAAGAAGCCTGAACGTTGTGCCTTTCAGTGCTAGGACAATGTAGCACACACAGACCGGAAGTTCACCTTTGGCCAGATCAGGTCTGCAAAGAAACTTCGTTTCACAGGCCTTTGTAAGAGATGTTCCCGGTAGGCTGTAGGAGCACTGTGCAGAGCGAGTTGTTTCTTAGCTTCCCAAAGAGCTGGAAGCAAGATGCTTAGGGGCCCAACTCGCCCTTTGGAAAGAAGCCTGCACGTTGTGCCTTTCAGCTCTAGGCAATGTAGCACACCCACAGCAGAAGTTCTACTTCAGCCAGATCAGGCCTGGAAAGAAACTGCGTTTCACAGGCCTTTGTAAGAGATGTTCCCGGTAGGCTGTAAGAGCACTGTGCAGAGCGAGTTGTTTCTTAGCTTCCCAAAGAGCTGGAAGAAAGATGCTATGGGGCCCAACTCGCCCTTTGGAAAGAAGCCTGCACGTTTTGCCTTTCAGGTCTAGGGCAATGTAGCACACCCAGAGCAGAAGTTCTACTTCAGCCAGATCAGGCCTGCAAAGAAACTGCGTTTCACAGGCCTTTGTAAGTGATGCTCCTGGTACGCTGTAAGAGCACTGTGCGGAGCGAGTTGTTTCTTAGTGTCACAAAGAGTTGGAAGCAGGATGCTTTGGGGCCCAACTCGCCCTTGGGAAAGAAGCCTGAACGTTGTGCCTTTCAGCTCGAGGGCCATGTAGCACACCCAGAGCAGAAGTTCTACTTCAGCCAGCTCAGGCCTGCAAAGAAACTGCGTTTCACAGGCCTTTGTAAGAGATGTTCACGGTAGGCTGTAAGAGCACTGTGCAGAGCGAGTTGTTTCTTAGCTTCCCAAAGAGATGGAAGCAAGATGCTTTGGGGCCCAACTCGCCCTTTGGAAAGAAGCCTGCACGTTTTGCCTTTCACCTCTAGGGCAATGTAGCACACGCAGAGCAGAAGTTCTACTTCAGCCAGATCAGGCCTGCAAGGAAACTGCTTTTCACAGGCCTTTGTAAGAGATGTTCCGGTAGGCTGTATGAGCACTGTGCAGAGCGAGTTGTTTCTTAGCTTCCCAAAGAGCTGGAAGCAAGATGCTTTGGGGCCCAACTCGTCCTTTGGAAAGAAGCCTGCACGTTGTGCCTTTCAGCTCTAGGGCAATGTAGCACACCCAGAGCAGAAGTTCTACTTCAGCCAGATCAGGCCTGCAAAGAAACTGCGTTTCACAGGCCTTTGTAAGCGATGTTCCCGGTAGGCTGTAAGAGCACTGTGCAGAGCGAGTTGTTTCTTAGCTTCCCAAAGTGCTGGAAGCAAGATGCTTTGGGGCCCAACTCGCCCTTTGGAAAGAAGCCTGCACGTTCTGCCTTTCTGCTCTAGGGCAATGTAGCACACCCAGAGCAGAAGTTCTACTTCAGCCAGATCAGGCCTGCAAACAAACTGCGTTTCACAGGCCTTTGTAAGAGATGTTCCCGGTAGGCTGTAAGAGCACTGTGCAGAGCGAGTTGTTTCTTAGCTTCCCAAAGAGCTGGAAGCAAGATGCTTTGGGGCCCAACTCGCCCTTTGGAAAGAAGCCTGAACGTTGTGCCTTTCAGTGCTAGGACAATGTAGCACACCCAGACCGGAAGTTCACCTTTGGCCATATCAGGCCTGCAAAGAGACTTCGTTTCACAGGCCTTTGTAAGAGATGTTCCCGGTAGGCTGTAAGAGCACTGTGCAGAGCGAGTTGTTTCTTAGCTTCCCAAAGAGCTGGAAGCAAGATGCTTAGGGGCCCAACTCGCCCTTTGGAAAGAAGCCTGCACGTTGTGCCTTTCAGCTCTAGGCAATGTAGCACACCCACAGCAGAAGTTCTACTTCAGCCAGATCAGGCCTGCAAAGAAACTGCGTTTCACAGGCCTTTGTAAGTGATGCTCCTGGTACGCTGTAAGAGCACTGTGCGGAGCGAGTTGTTTCTTAGTGTCACAAAGAGCTGGAAGCAGGATGCTTTGGGGCCCAACTCGCCCTTGGGAAAGAAGCCTGAACGTTGTGCCTTTCAGCTCTAGGGCCATGTAGCACACCCAGAGCAGAAGTTCTACTTCAGCCTGATCAGGCCTGCAAAGAAATTGCGTTTCACAGGCCTTTTGTAAGAGATGTTCCCGGTAGGCTGTAAGAGCACTGCACACAGCGAGTTGTTTCTTAGCTTCCCAAAGAGCTGGAAGCAAGATGGTTTGGGGCCCAACTCGCCCTTTGGAAAGAAGCCTGCACGTTGTGCATTTCAGCGCTAGGACAATGTAGCACACCCAGACCGGAAGTTCACCTTTGGCCAGATCAGGCCTGCAAAGAAACTGCGTTTACCAGGCCTTTGTAAGACATGTTCCCGGTAGGCTGTAAGAGCACTGTGCAGAGCGAGTTGTTTCTTAGCTTCCCAAAGAGCTGGAAGCAAGATGCTTTGGGGCCCAACTCGCCCTTTGGAAAGAAGCCTGCACGTTGTGCCTTTCCGCTATAGGGCAATGTAGCACACCCAGAGCAGAAGTTCTACTTGAGCCAGATCAGGCCTGCAAAGAAACTGCGTTTCACAGGCCTTTGTAGGAGATGTTACGGAAGGCTGTAAGAGCACTGTGCAGAGCGAGTTGTTTCTTAGCTTCCCAAAGAGCTGGAAGCAAGATGCTTTGGGGCCCAACTCGCCCTTTGGAAAGAAGCCTGCACGTTGTGCCTTTCAGCTCTAGGGCAATGTAGCACACCCAGAGCAGAAGTTCTACTTCAGCCAGATCAGGCCTGCAAAGAAACTGCGTTTCACAGGCCTTTGTAAGAGATGTTCCCGGTAGGCTGTAAGAGCACTGTGCAGAGCGAGTTGTTTCTTAGCTTCCCAAAGAGCTGGAAGCAAGATGCATTGGGGCCCAACTCGCCCTTTGGAAAGAAGCCTGCACGTTGTGCCTTTCCGCTCTAGGGCAATGTAGCACACGCAGAGTAGAAGTTATATTTCAGCCAGATCAGGCCTGCAAGGAAACTGCTTTTCACAGGCCTTTGTAAGTGATGTTCCGGTAGGCTGTAAGAGCACTGTGCAGAGCGAGTTGTTTCTTAGCTTCCCAAAGAGCTGGAAGCAAGATGCTTTGAGGCCCAACTCGCCCTTTGGAAAGAAGCCTGCACGTTGTGCCTTTCCCCACTAGGGCAATGTAGCACACGCAGAGCAGAAGTTCTACTTCAGCCAGATCAGGCCTGCAAGGAAACTGCTTTTCACAGGCCTTTGTAAGAGATGTTCCCGGTAGGCTGTAAGAGCACTGTGCAGAGCGAGTTGTTTTTAACTTACCAAAGAACTGGAAGCAAGATGCTTTGGGGCCCAACTCGCCCTTTGGAAAGAAGCCTGCTCGTTGTGCCTTTCAGTTCTAGGGCCATGTAGCACACCCAGAGCAGAAGTTCTACTTCAGCCAGATCAGGCCTGCAAAGAAAGTGCGTTTCACAGGCCTTTGTAAGAGATGTTCCCGGTAGGATGTAAGAGCAGTGTGCAGAGCGAGTTGTTTCTTAGCTTCCCAAAGGGCTGGAAGCAAGAAGCTTTGGGGCCCAACTTGCCCAATGGAAAGAAGCCTGCACGTTGTGCCTTTCACCTCTAGGGCAATGTAGCACACGCAGAGCAGAAGTTCTACTTCAGCCAGATCAGGCCTGCAAGGAAACTGCTTTTCACAGGCCTTTGTAAGTGATGTTCCGGTAGGCTGTATGAGCACTGTGCAGAGCGAGTTGTTTCTTAGCTTCCCAAAGAGCTGGAAGCAAGATGCTTTGGGGCCCAACACGCCCTTTGGAAAGAAGCCTGCACGTTGTGCCTTTCAGCTCTAGGGCAATGTAGCACACCCAGAGCAGAAGTTCTACTTCAGCCAGATCAGGCCTGCAAAGAAACTGCGTTTCACAGGCCTTTGTAAGCGATGTTCCCGGTAGGCTGTAAGAGCACTGTGCAGAGCGAGTTGTTTCTTAGCTTCCCAAAGAGCTGGAAGCAAGATGCTTTGGGGCCCAACTCGCCCTTTGGAAAGAAGCCTGCACGTTCTGCCTTTCCGCTCTAGGGCAATGTAGCACACCCAGAGCAGAAGTTCTACTTCAGCCAGATCAGGCCTGCAAAGAAACTGCGTTTCACAGGCCTTTGTAAGAGATGTTCCCGTTAGGCTGTAAGAGCACTGTGCAGAGCGAGTTGTTTCTTAGCTTCCCAAAGAGCTGGAAGCAAGATGCTTTGGGGCCCATCTCGCCCTTTGGAAAGAAGCCTGAACGTTGTGCCTTTCAGCGCTAGGACAATGTAGCACACCCAGACCGGAAGTTCACCTTTGGCCAGATCAGGCCTGCAAAGAAACTTTGTTTCACAGGCCTTTGTAAGAGATGTTCCCGGTAGGCTGTAAGAGCACTGTGCAGAGCGAGTTGTTTCTTAGCTTCCCAAAGAGCTGGAAGCAAGATGCTTAGGGGCCCAACTCGCCCTTTGGAAAGAAGCCTGCACGTTGTGACTTTCAGCTCTAGGCAATGTAGCACACCCACAGCAGAAGTTCTACTTCAGCCAGATCAGGCCTGGAAAGAAACTGCGTTTCACAGGCCTTTGTAAGAGATGTTCCCGGTAGGCTGTAAGAGCACTGTGCAGAGCGAGTTGTTTCTTAGCTTCCCAAAGAGCTGGAAGCAAGATGCTTTGGGGCCCAACTCGCCCTTTGGAAAGAAGCCTGCACGTTTTGCCTTTCAGCTGTAGGGCAATGTAGCACACCCAGAGCAGAAGTTCTACTTCAGCCAGATCAGGCCTGCAAAGAAACTGCGTTTCACAGGCCTTTGTAAGTGATGCTCCTGGTACGCTGTAAGAGCACTGTGCGGAGCGAGTTGTTTCTTAGCGTCACAAAGAGCTGGAAGCAGGATGCTTTGGGGCCCAACTCGCCCTTGGGAAAGAAGCCTGAACGTTGTGCCTTTCAGCTCTAGGGCCATGTAGCACACCCAGAGCAGAAGTTCTACTTCAGCCAGATCATGCCTGCAAAGAAACTGCGTTTCCCAGGCCTTTGTAAGAGATGTTCCCGGTAGGCTGTAAGAGCACTGTGCAGAGCGAGTTGTTTCTTAGCTTCCCAAAGAGCTGGAAGCAAGATGGTTTGGGGCCCAACTCGCCCTTTGGAAAGAAGCCTGCACGTTGTGCCTTTCAGCTCTAGGGCAATGCAGCACTCCCATAGCAGAAGTTCTACTTCAGCCAGCTCAGGCCTGCAAACAAACTGCGTTTCACAGGCCTTTGTAAGAGATGTTCCCGGTAGGCTGTAAGAGCACTGTGCAGAGCGAGTTGTTTCTTAGCTTCCCAAAGAGCTGGAAGCAAGATGCTTTGGGGCCCAACTCGCCCTTTGGAAAGAAGCCTGCACGTTGTGCCTTTCAGCTCTAGGGCAATGTAGCACACCCAGAGCAGAAGTTCTACTTCAGCCAGATCAGGCCTGCAAAGAAACCGCTGTTTCACAAGCCTTTGTAGGAGATGTTCCCGGTATTCTGTAAGAGCACTGTGCAGAGCGAGTTGTTTCTTAGCTTCCCAAAGAGCTGGAAGCAAGATGCTTTGGGGCCCAACTCGCCCTTTGGAAAGAATCCTGCACGTTGTGCCTTTCAGCACTGGGGCAATGTAGCACACCCAGAGCAGAAGTTCTACTCCAGCCAGCTCAGGCCTGCAAAGAAACTGTGTTTCACAGGCGTTTGTAAGAGATGCTCCTGGTAGGCTGTAAGAGCACTGCCCACAGCGAGTTGTTTCTTAGCTTCCCAAAGAGCTGGAAGCAAGATACTTTGGGGCCCAACTCGCCCTTTGGAAAGAAGCCTGAACGTTGTGCCTTTCAGTGCTAGGACAATGTAGCACACACAGACCGGAAGTTCACCTTTGGCCAGATCAGGTCTGCAAAGAAACTTCGTTTCACAGGCCTTTGTAAGAGATGTTCCCGGTAGGCTGTAGGAGCACTGTGCAGAGCGAGTTGTTTCTTAGCTTCCCAAAGAGCTGGAAGCAAGATGCTTAGGGGCCCAACTCGCCCTTTGGAAAGAAGCCTGCACGTTGTGCCTTTCAGCTCTAGGCAATGTAGCACACCCACAGCAGAAGTTCTACTTCAGCCAGATCAGGCCTGGAAAGAAACTGCGTTTCACAGGCCTTTGTAAGAGATGTTCCCGGTAGGCTGTAAGAGCACTGTGCAGAGCGAGTTGTTTCTTAGCTTCCCAAAGAGCTGGAAGAAAGATGCTATGGGGCCCAACTCGCCCTTTGGAAAGAAGCCTGCACGTTTTGCCTTTCAGGTCTAGGGCAATGTAGCACACCCAGAGCAGAAGTTCTACTTCAGCCAGATCAGGCCTGCAAAGAAACTGCGTTTCACAGGCCTTTGTAAGTGATGCTCCTGGTACGCTGTAAGAGCACTGTGCGGAGCGAGTTGTTTCTTAGTGTCACAAAGAGCTGGAAGCAGGATGCTTTGGGGCCCAACTCGCCCTTGGGAAAGAAGCCTGAACGTTGTGCCTTTCAGCTCGAGGGCCATGTAGCACACCCAGAGCAGAAGTTCTACTTCAGCCAGCTCAGGCCTGCAAAGAAACTGCGTTTCACAGGCCTTTGTAAGAGATGTTCACGGTAGGCTGTAAGAGCACTGTGCAGAGCGAGTTGTTTCTTAGCTTCCCAAAGAGATGGAAGCAAGATGCTTTGGGGCCCAACTCGCCCTTTGGAAAGAAGCCTGCACGTTTTGCCTTTCAGCTCTAGTGCAATGTAGCACACCCAGAGCAGAAGTTCTACTTCAGCCAGATCAGGCCTGCAAAGAAACTGCGTTTCACAGGCCTTTGTAAGAGATGTTCCCGGTAGGCTGTAAGAGCACTGTGCAGAGCGAGTTGTTTCTTAGCTTCCCAAAGAGCTGGAAGCAAGATGCTTTGGGGCCCAACTCGCCCTTTGGAAAGAAGCCTGCACGTTGTGCCTTTCCGCTCTAGGGCAATGTAGCACACCCAGAGCAGAAGTTCTACTTCAGCCTGATCAGGCCTGCAAAGAAATTGCGTTTCACAGGCCTTTTGTAAGAGATGTTCCCGGTAGGCTGTAAGAGCACTGCACACAGCGAGTTGTTTCTTAGCTTCCCGAAGAGCTGGCAGCAAGATGCCTTGGGGCCCAACTCGCCTTTGGAAAGAAGCCTGCACGTTGTGCATTTCAGCGCTAGGACAATGTAGCACACCCAGACCGGAAGTTCACATTTGGCCAGATCAGGCCTGCAAAGAAACTGCGTTTCCCAGGCCTTTGTAAGAGATGTTCCCGGTAGGCTGTAAGAGCACTGTGCAGAGCGAGTTGTTTCTTAGCTTCCCAAAGAGCTGGAAGCAAGATGCTTTGGGGCCCAACTCGCCCTTTGGAAAGAAGCCTGCACGTTCTGCCTTTCCGCTATAAGGCAATGTAGCACACCCAGAGCAGAAGTTCTACTTGAGCCAGATCAGGCCTGCAAATAAACTGCGTTTCACAGGCCTTTGTAGGAGATGTTACGGAAGGCTGTAAGAGCACTGTGCAGAGCGAGTTGTTTCTTAGCTTCCCAAAGAGCTGGAAGCAAGATGCTTTGGGGCCCAACTCGCCCTTTGGAAAGAAGCCTGCACGTTGTGCCTTTCAGCTCTAGGGCAATGTAGCACACCCAGAGCAGAAGTTCTACTTCAGCCAGATCAGGCCTGCAAAGAAACTGCGTTTCACAGGCCTTTGTAAGCGATGTTCCCGGTAGGCTGTAAGAGCACTGTGCAGAGCGAGTTGTTTCTTAGCTTCCCAAAGTGCTGGAAGCAAGATGCTTTGGGGCCCAACTCGCCCTTTGGATAGAAGCCTGCACGTTCTGCCTTTCTGCTCTAGGGCAATGTAGCACACCCAGAGCAGAAGTTCTACTTCAGCCAGATCAGGCCTGCAAACAAACTGCGTTTCACAGGCCTTTGTAAGAGATGTTCCCGGTAGGCTGTAAGAGCACTGTGCAGAGCGAGTTGTTTCTTAGCTTCCCAAAGAGCTGGAAGCAAGATGCTTTGGGGCCCAACTCGCCCTTTGGAAAGAAGCCTGAACGTTGTGCCTTTCAGTGCTAGGACAATGTAGCACACCCAGACCGGAAGTTCACCTTTGGCCAGATCAGGCCTGCAAAGAGACTTCGTTTCACAGGCCTTTGTAAGAGATGTCCCCGGTAGGCTGTAAGAGCACTGTGCAGAGCGAGTTGTTTCTTAGCTTCCCAAAGAGCTGGAAGCAAGATGCTTAGGGGCCCAACTCGCCCTTTGGAAAGAAGCCTGCACGTTGTGCCTTTCAGCTCTAGGCAATGTAGCACAACCACAGCAGAAGTTCTACTTCAGCCAGATCAGGCCTGCAAAGAAACTGCGTTTCACAGGCCTTTGTAAGTGATGCTCCTGGTACGCTGTAAGAGCACTGTGCGGAGGGAGTTGTTTCTTAGTGTCACAAAGAGCTGGAAGCAGGATGCTTTGGGGCCCAACTCGCCCTTGGGAAAGAAGCCTGAACGTTGTGCCTTTCAGCTCTAGGGCCATGTAGCACACCCAGAGCAGAAGTTCTACTTCAGCCAGATCAGGCCTGCAAAGAAACTGCGTTTCACAGGCCTTTGTAATTGATGTTCCCGGTAGGCTGTAAGAGCACTGTGCAGAGCGAGTTGTTTCTTAGCTTCCCAAAGAGCTGTAAGCAAGATGCATTGGGGCCCAACTCGCCCTTTGGAAAGAAGCCTGCACGTTGTGCCTTTCCGCTCTAGGGCAATGTAGCACACGCAGAGTAGAAGTTATATTTCAGCCAGATCAGGCCTGCAAGGAAACTGCTTTTCACAGGCCTTTGTAAGTGATGTTCCGGTAGGCTGTAAGAGCACTGTGCAGAGCGAGTTGTTTCTTAGCTTCCCAAAGAGCTGGAAGCAAGATGCTTTGAGGCCCAACTCGCCCTTTGGAAAGAAGCCTGCACGTTGTGCCTTTCCGCAGTAGGGCAATGTAGCACACGCAGAGCAGAAGTTCTACTTCAGCCAGATCAGGCCTGCAAGGAAACTGCTTTTCACAGGCCTTTGTAAGAGATGTTCCCGGTAGGCTGTAAGAGCACTGTGCAGAGCGAGTTGTTTTTAACTTACCAAAGAGCTGGAAGCAAGATGCTTTGGGGCCCAACTCGCCCTTTGGAAAGAAGCCTGCACGTTGTGCCTTTCAGTTCTAGGGCCATGTAGCACACCCAGAGCAGAAGTTCTACTTCAGCCAGATCAGGCCTGCAAAGAAAGTGCGTTTCACAGGCCTTTGTAAGAGATGTTCCCGGTAGGATGTAAGAGCAGTGTGCAGAGCGAGTTGTTTCTTAGCTTCCCAAAGGGCTGGAAGCAAGAAGCTTTGGGGCCCAACTTGCCCAATGGAAAGAAGCCTGCACGTTGTGCCTTTCACCTCTAGGGCAATGTAGCAGACGCAGAGCAGAAGTTCTACTTCAGCCAGATCAGGCCTGCAAGGAAACTGCTTTTCACAGGCCTTTGTAAGTGATGTTCCGGTAGGCTGTATGAGCACTGTGCAGAGCGAGTTGTTTCTTAGCTTCCCAAAGAGCTGGAAGCAAGATGCTTTGGGGCCCAACACGCCCTTTGGAAAGAAGCCTGCACGTTGTGCCTTTCAGCTCTAGGGCAATGTAGCACACCCAGAGCAGAAGTTCTACTTCAGCCAGATCAGGCCTGCAAAGAAACTGCGTTTCACAGGCCTTTGTAAGCGATGTTCCCGGTAGGCTGTAAGAGCACTGTGCAGAGCGAGTTGTTTCTTAGCTTCCCAAAGAGCTGGAAGCAAGATGCTTTGGGGCCCAACTCGCCCTTTGGAAAGAAGCCTGCACGTTCTGCCTTTCCGCTCTAGGGCAATGTAGCACACCCAGAGCAGAAGTTCTACTTCAGCCAGATCAGGCCTGCAAAGAAACTGCGTTTCACAGGCCTTTGTAAGAGATGTTCCCGTTAGGCTGTAAGAGCACTGTGCAGAGCGAGTTGTTTCTTAGCTTCCCAAAGAGCTGGAAGCAAGATGCTTTGGGGCCCATCTCGCCCTTTGGAAAGAAGCCTGAACGTTGTGCCTTTCAGCGCTAGGACAATGTAGCACACCCAGACCGGAAGTTCACCTTTGGCCAGATCAGGCCTGCAAAGAAACTTTGTTTCACAGGACTTTGTAAGAGATGTTCCCGGTAGGCTGTAAGAGCACTGTGCAGAGCGAGTTGTTTCTTAGCTTCCCAAAGAGCTGGAAGCAAGATGCTTAGGGGCCCAACTCGCCCTTTGGAAAGAAGCCTGCACGTTGTGACTTTCAGCTCTAGGCAATGTAGCACACCCACAGCAGAAGTTCTACTTCAGCCAGATCAGGCCTGGAAAGAAACTGCGTTTCACAGGCCTTTGTAAGAGATGTTCCCGGTAGGCTGTAAGAGCACTGTGCAGAGCGAGTTGTTTCTTAGCTTCCCAAAGAGCTGGAAGCAAGATGCTTTGGGGCCCAACTCGCCCTTTGGAAAGAAGCCTGCACGTTTTGCCTTTCAGCTCTAGGGCAATGTAGCACACCCAGAGCCGAAGTTCTACTTCAGCCAGATCAGGCCTGCAAAGAAACTGCGTTTCACAGGCCTTTGTAAGTGATGCTCCTGGTACGCTGTAAGAGCACTGTGCGGAGCGAGTTGTTTCTTAGCGTCACAAAGAGCTGGAAGCAGGATGCTTTGGGGCCCAACTCGCCCTTGGGAAAGAAGCCTGAACGTTGTGCCTTTCAGCTCTAGGGCCATGTAGCACACCCAGAGCAGAAGTTCTACTTCAGCCAGATCATGCCTGCAAAGAAACTGCGTTTCCCAGGCCTTTGTAAGAGATGTTCCCGGTAGGCTGTAAGAGCACTGTGCAGAGCGAGTTGTTTCTTAGCTTCCCAAAGAGCTGGAAGCAAGATGGTTTGGGGCCCAACTCGCCCTTTGGAAAGAAGCCTGCACGTTGTGCCTTTCAGCTCTAGGGCAATGCAGCACTCCCATAGCAGAAGTTCTACTTCAGCCAGCTCAGGCCTGCAAACAAACTGCGTTTCACAGGCCTTTGTAAGAGATGTTCCCGGTAGGCTGTAAGAGCACTGTGCAGAGCGAGTTGTTTCTTAGCTTCCCAAAGAGCTGGAAGCAAGATGCTTTGGGGCCCAACTCGCCCTTTGGAAAGAAGCCTGCACGTTTTGCCTTTCAGCACTGGGGCAATGTAGCACACCCAGAGCAGAAGTTCTACTCCAGCCAGCTCAGGCCTGCAAAGAAACTGTGTTTCACAGGCGTTTGTAAGAGATGCTCCCGGTAGGCCGTAAGAGCACTGCCCACAGCGAGTTGTTTCTTAGCTTCCCAAAGAGCTGGAAGCAAGATACTTTGGGGCCCAACTCGCCCTTTGGAAAGACGCCTGCACGTTGTGCCTTTCAGCTCTAGGCAATGTAGCACACCCACAGCAGAAGTTCTACTTCAGCCAGATCAGGCCTGGAAAGAAACTTCGTTTCACAGGCCTTTGTAAGAGATGTTCCCGGTAGGCTGTAAGAGCACTGGGCAGAGCGAGTTGTTTCTTAGCTTCCCAAAGAGCTGGAAGCAAGATGCTTTGGGGCCCAACTCGCCCTTTGGAAAGAAGCCTGCACGTTTTGCCTTTCAGCTCTAGGGCAATGTAGCACACCCAGAGCAGAAGTTCTACTTCAGCCTGATCAGGCCTGCAAAGAAACTGCGTTTCACAGGCCTTTGTAAGTGATGCTCCTGGTACGCTGTAAGAGCCCTGTGCGGAGCGAGTTGTTTCTTAGCGTCCCAAAGAGCTGGAAGCAGGATGCTTTGGGGCCCAACTCGCCCTTGGGAAAGAAGCCTGAACGTTGTGCCTTTGAGCTCTAGGGCAACCTAGCACAAGCAAGGGGAAGTTCTACTTCAGCCAGAACAGGCCTGCAAAGAACCTGCGTTTCACAGGGCTTTGTAAGAGATGTTCCCGGTAGGCTGTAAGAGCACTGTGCAGATTGAGTTGTTTCTTAGCTTCACAAAGAGCTGGAAGCAAGATGCTTTGGGGCCCAACTCGCCCTTTGGAAAGAAGCCTGCACGCTGTGCCTTTCAGCTCTAGGGCAGTGTAGCACACGCAGAGCAGAAGTTCTACTTCAGCAAGATCAGGCCTGCAAAGAAACTGCATTTCACAGGCCTTTGTAAGAGATGTTCCCGGTAGGCTGTAAGATTACTGTGCAGAGCGAGTTGTTTCTTAGCTTCCCAAAGAGCTGGAAGCAAGATGCTTTGGGGCCCAACTCGCCCTTTGGAAAGAAGCCTGCACGTTGTGCCTTTCAGCCCTAGGGCAATGTAGCACACGCAGAGCAGAAGTTCTACTTCAGCCAGATCAGGCCTGCAAGGAAACTGCTTTTCACAGGCCTTTGTAAGTGATGTTCCGGTAGGCTGTAAGAGCACTGTTCAGAGCGAGTTGTTTCTTAGCTTCCCAAAGAGCTGGAAGCAAGATGCTTTGGGGCCCAACTCGCCGTTTGGAAAGAAGCCTGCACGTTGTGCCTTTCAGCTCTAGAGCAATGTAGCACACCCAGAGCAGAAGTTCTACTTCAGCCAGATAAGGCCTGCAAAGAAACTGCGTTTCACAGGCCTTTGTAAGCGATGTTCCGGTAGGCTGTAAGAGCACTGTGCAGACCGAGTTGTTTCTTAGCTTCCCAAAGAGCTGGAAGCAAGATGCTTTGGGGCCCATCTCGCCCTTTGGAAAGAAGCCTGCACGTCGTGCCTTTCAGCTCTAGGGCAATGTAGCACACCCAGAGCAGAAGATCTACTTCAGCCAGATCAGGCCTCCAAAGAAACTGCGTTTCACAGGGCTTTGTAAGAGATGTTCCCTTAGGCTGTAAGAGCACTGTGCAGAGCGAGTTGTTTCTAAGCTTCCCAAAGAGCTGGAAGCAAGATGCTTTGGGGCCCAACTCGCCCTTTGGAAAGAAGCCTGCACGTTGTGACTTTCAGCTCTAGGGCAGTGTAGCACACGCAGAGCAGAAGTTCACCTTTGGCCAGATCAGGCCTGCAAAGAAACTTCGTTTCACAGGCCTTTGTAAGAGATGTTCCCGGTAGGCTGTAAGAGCACTGTGCAGAGCGAGTTGTTTCTTAGCTTCCCAAAGAGCTGGAAGCAAGATGCTTAGGGGCCCAACTCGCCCTTTGGAAAGAAGCCTGCACGTTGTGCCTTTCAGCTCTAGGCAATGTAGCACACCCACAGCAGAAGTTCTACTTCAGCCAGATCAGGCCTGGAAAGAAACTGCGTTTCACAGGCCTTTGTAAGAGATGTTCCCGGTAGGCTGTAAGAGCACTGTGCAGAGCGAGTTGTTTCTTAGCTTCCCAAAGAGCTGGAAGAAAGATGCTATGGGGCCCAACTCGCCCTTTGGAAAGAAGCCTGCACGTTTTGCCTTCCAGGTCTAGGGCAATGTAGCACACCCAGAGCAGAAGTTCTACTTCAGCCAGATCAGGCCTGCAAAGAAACTGCGTTTCACAGGCCTTTGTAAGAGATGTTCCCGGTAGGCTGTAAGAGCACTGTGCAGAGCGAGTTGTTTCTTAGCTTCCCAAAGAGCTGTAAGCAAGATGCATTGGGGCCCAACTCGCCCTTTGGAAAGAAGCCTGCACGTTGTGCCTTTCCGCTCTAGGGCAATGTAGCACACGCAGAGTAGAAGTTATATTTCAGCCAGATCAGGCCTGCAAGGAAACTGCTTTTCACAGGCCTTTGTAAGTGATGTTCCGGTAGGCTGTAAGAGCACTGTGCAGAGCGAGTTGTTTCTTAGCTTCCCAAAGAGCTGGAAGCAAGATGCTTTGAGGCCCAACTCGCCCTTTGGAAAGAAGCCTGCACGTTGTGCCTTTCCGCACTAGGGCAATGTAGCACACGCAGAGCAGAAGTTCTACTTCAGCCAGATCAGGCCTGCAAGGAAACTGCTTTTCACAGGCCTTTGTAAGAGATGTTCCCGGTAGGCTGTAAGAGCACTGTGCAGAGCGAGTTGTTTTTTAACTTACCAAAGAGCTGGAAGCAAGATGCTTTGGGGCCCAACTCGCCCTTTGGAAATAAGCCTGCACGTTGTGCCTTTCAGTTCTAGGGCCATGTAGCACACCCAGAGCAGAAGTTCTACTTCAGCCAGATCTGGCCTGCAAAGAAAGTGCGGTTCACAGGCCTTTGTAAGAGACGTTCCCGGTAGGATGTAAGAGCAGTGTGCAGAGCCAGTTGTTTCTTAGCTTCCCAAAGGGCTGGAAGCAAGAAGCTTTGGGGCCCAACTTGCCCAATGGAAAGAAGCCTGCACGTTGTGCCTTTCACCTCTAGGGCAATGTAGCACACGCAGAGCAGAAGTTCTACTTCAGCCAGATCAGGCCTGCAAGGAAACTGCTTTTCACAGGCCTTTGTAAGTGATGTTCCGGTAGGCTGTATGAGCACTGTGCAGAGCGAGTTGTTTCTTAGCTTCCCAAAGAGCTGGAAGCAAGATGCTTTGGGGCCCAACACGCCCTTTGGAAAGAAGCCTGCACGTTGTGCCTTTCAGCTCTAGGGCAATGTAGCACACCCAGAGCAGAAGTTCTACTTCAGCCAGATCAGGCCTGCAAAGAAACTGCGTTTCACAGGCCTTTGTAAGCGATGTTCCCGGTAGGCTGTAAGAGCACTGTGCAGAGCGAGTTGTTTCTTAGCTTCCCAAAGAGCTGGAAGCAAGATGCTTTGGGGCCCAACTCGCCCTTGGAAAGAAGCCTGCACGTTCTGCCTTTCCGCTCTAGGGCAATGTAGCACACCCAGAGCAGAAGTTCTACTTCAGCCAGATCAGGCCTGCAAAGAAACTGCGTTTCACAGGCCTTTGTAAGAGATGTTCCCGTTAGGCTGTAAGAGCACTGTGCAGAGCGAGTTGTTTCTTAGCTTCCCAAAGAGCTGGAAGCAAGATGCTTTGGGGCCCATCTCGCCCTTTGGAAAGAAGCCTGAACGTTGTGCCTTTCAGCGCTAGGACAATGTAGCACACCCAGACCGGAAGTTCACCTTTGGCCAGATCAGGCCTGCAAAGAAACTTTGTTTCACAGGCCTTTGTAAGAGATGTTCCCGGTAGGCTGTAAGAGCACTGTGCAGAGCGAGTTGTTTCTTAGCTTCCCAAAGAGCTGGAAGCAAGATGCTTAGGGGCCCAACTCGCCCTTTGGAAAGAAGCCTGCACGTTGTGACTTTCAGCTCTAGGCAATGTAGCACACCCACAGCAGAAGTTCTACTTCAGCCAGATCAGGCCTGGAAAGAAACTGCGTTTCACAGGCCTTTGTAAGAGATGTTCCCGGTAGGCTGTAAGAGCACTGTGCAGAGCGAGTTGTTTCTTAGCTTCCCAAAGGGCTGGAAGCAAGAAGCTTTGGGGCCCAACTTGCCCAGTGGAAAGAAGCCTGCACGTTGTGCCTTTCAGCCCTAGGGCAATGTAGCACACGCAGAGCAGAAGTTCTACTTCAGCCAGATCAGGCCTGCAAGGAAACTGCTTTTCACAGGCCTTTGTAAGTGATGTTCCGGTAGGCTGTAAGAGCACTGTGCAGAGCGAGTTGTTTCTTAGCTTCCCAAAGAGCTGGAAGCAAGATGCTTTGGGGCCCAACTCGCCCTTTGGAAAGAAGCCTGCACGTTGTGCCTTTCAGCTCTAGAGCAATGTAGCACACCCAGAGCAGAAGTTCTACTTCAGCCAGATAAGGCCTGCAAAGAAACTGCGTTTCACAGGCCTTTGTAAGCGATGTTCCGGTAGGCTGTAAGAGCACTGTGCAGACCGAGTTGTTTCTTAGCTTCCCAAAGAGCTGGAAGCAAGATGCTTTGGGGCCCAACTCGCCCTTTGGAAAGAAGCCTGCACGTCGTGCCTTTCAGCTCTAGGGCAATGTAGCACACCCAGAGCAGAAGATCTACTTCAGCCAGATCAGGCCTCCAAAGAAACTGCGTTTCACAGGGCTTTGTAAGAGATGTTCCCTTAGGCTGTAAGAGCACTGTGCAGAGCGAGTTGTTTCTAAGCTTCCCAAAGAGCTGGAAGCAAGATGCTTTGGGGCCCAACTCGCCCTTTGGAAAGAAGCCTGCACGTTGTGACTTTCAGCTCTAGGGCAGTGTAGCACACGCAGAGCAGAAGTTCTACTTCAGCCAGATCAGGCCTGCAAAGAAACTGCGTTTCACAGGCCTTTGTAAGAGATGTTCCCGGTAGGCTGTAAGATTACTGTGCAGAGCGAGTTGTTTCTTAGCTTCCCAAAGAGCTGGAAGCAAGATGCTTTGGGGCCCAACTCACCCTTTGGAAAGAAGCCTGCACGTTGTGCCTTTCAGCTCTAGGGCCGTGTAGCACACCCAGAGCAGAAGTTCTACTTCAGCCTGATGAGGCCTGCAAAGAAACTGCGTTTCACAGGCCTTTGTAAGAGATGTTCACGGTAGGCTGTAAGAGCACTCTGCAGAGCGAGTTGTTTCTTATCTTCCCAAAGAGCTGGAAGCAAGATGCTTTGTGGCCCAACTCGCCCTTTTGAAAGAAGCCTGCACGTTGTGCCTTTCCGCTCTAGGGCAATGTAGCACACCCAGAGCAGAAGTTCTACTTCAGCCAGATCAGGCCTGCAAAGAAACTGCGTTTCACAGGGCTTTGTACGAGATGTTCCCGGAAGGCTGTAAGAGCACTGTGCAGAGCGAGATGTTTCTTAGCTTCCCAAAGAGCTGGAAGCAAGATGATTTGGGGCCCAACTCGCCCTCTGGAAAGAAGCCTGCACGTTGTGCCTTTCAGCTCTAGGGCCGTGTAGCACAGCCAGAGCAGAAGTTCTACTTCAGCCAGATCAGGCCTGCAAAGAAACTGCATTTCACAGGCCTTTGTAAGGGATGTACCCGGTAGGCTGTAAGATCACTGTGCAGAGCGAGTTGTTTCTTAGCGTCCCAAAGAGCTGGAAGCAAGATGCTTTGGGGCCGAACACGCCCTTTGTAAAAAAGCCTGCACGTTGTGCCTTTCCGCTCTAGGGCGATGTAGCACACCCAGAGCAGAAGTTCTACTTCAGCCAGATCAGGCCTGCAAAGAAACTGCGTTTCACAGGCCCCTGTAAGCGATGGTCCGGTAGGCTGTAAGAACACTGTGCAGAGCGAGTTGTTTCTTAGCTTCCCAAAGAGCTGGAAGCAAGATGCTTTGGGGCCCAACTCGCCCTTTGGAAAGAAGCCTGCACGTTGTGCATTTCAGCGCTAGGACAATGTAGCACACCCAGATCGGAAGTTCATCTTTGGCCAGATCAGGCCTGCAAAGAAACTGCGTTTCACAGGCCTTTGTAAGAGATGTTCCCGGTAGGCTGTAAGAGCACTGTGCAGAGCGAGTTGTTTCTTAGCTTCCCAAAGAGCTGGAAGCAAGATGCTTTGGGGCCCAACTCGCCGTTTGGAGAGAAGCCTGCACGTTGTGCCTTTCAGCTCTAGGGCAATGTAGCACACGCAGAGCAGAAGTTCTACTTCAGCCAGATCAGGCCTGCAAAGAAACTGCGTTTCACAGGCCTTTGTAAGCGATGTTACCGGTAGGCTGTAACAGCACTGTGCAGAGCGAGTTGTTTCTTAGCTTCCCAAAGAGCTGGAATCAAGATGCTTTGGGGCCCAACTCGCCCTTTGGAAAGAAGCCTGCACGTTGTGCCTTTCAGCTCTAGGGCCGTGTAGCACAGCCAGAGCAGAAGTTCTACATCAGCCAGATCAGGCCTGCAAAGAAACTGCATTTCACAGGCCTTTGTAAGAGATGTTCCCGGTAGGCTGTAAGAGCACTGTGCAGAGCGAGTTGTTTCTTAGCTTCCCAAAGAGCTGGAAGCAAGATACTTTGGGGCCCAACTCGCCCTTTGGAAAGACGCCTGCACGTTGTGCCTTTCAGCTCTAGGCAATGTAGCACACCCACAGCAGAAGTTCTACTTCAGCCAGATCAGGCCTGGAAAGAAACTTCGTTTCACAGGCCTTTGTAAGAGATGTTCCCGGTAGGCTGTAAGAGCACTGTGCAGAGCGAGTTGTTTCTTAGCTTCCCAAAGAGCTGGAAGCAAGATGCTTTGGGGCCCAACTCGCCCTTTGGAAAGAAGCCTGCACGTTGTGCCTTTCCGCTCTAGGGCAATGTAGCACACCCAGAGCAGAAGTTCTACTTCAGCCTGATCAGGCCTGCAAAGAAATTGCGTTTCACAGGCCTTTTGTAAGAGATGTTCCCGGTAGGCTGTAAGAGCACTGCACACAGCGAGTTGTTTCTTAGCTTCCCAAAGAGCTGGAAGCAAGATGCTTTGGGGCCCAACTCGCCCTTTGGAAAGAAGCCTGCACGTTGTGCATTTCAGCGCTAGGACAATGTAGCACACCCAGACCGGAAGTTCACCTTTGGCCAGATCAGGCCTGCAAAGAAACTGCGTTTCACAGGCCTTTGTAAGAGATGTTCCCGGTAGGCTGTAAGAGCACTGTGCAGAGCGAGTTGTTTCTTAGCTTCCCAAAGAGCTGGAAGCAAGATGCTTTGGGGCCCAACTCGCCCTTTGGAAAGAAGCCTGCACGTTGTGCCTTTCAGCTCTAGGGCAATGTAGCACACCCAGAGCAGAAGTTCTACTTCAGCCAGATCAGGCCTGCAAAGAAACTGCGTTTCACAGGCCTTTGTAAGCGATGTTCCCGGTAGGATGTAAGAGCACTGTGCAGAGCGAGTTGTTTCTTAGCGTCCCAAAGAGCTGGAAGCAAGATGCTTTGGGGCCCAACACGCCATTTGGAAAAAAGCCTGCACGTTGTGCCTTTCAGCTCTAGGGCCATGTAGCACACCCAGAGCAGAAGTTCTACTTCAGCAAGATCAGGCCTGCAAAGAAACTGCATTTCACAGGCCTTTGTAAGAGATGTTCCCGGTAGGCTGTAAGAGCACTGTGCAGAGCGAGTTGTTTCTTAGCTTCCCAAAGAGCTGGAAGCAAGATGCTTTGGGGCCCAACTCGCCCTTTGGAAAGAAGCCTGCACGTTGTGCCTTTCAGCTCTAGGGCAATGTAGCACACCCAGAGCAGAAGTTCTACTTCAGCCAGATCAGGCCTGCAAAGAAACTGCGTTTCACAGGCCTTTGTAAGAGATATTACCGGTAGGCTGTAAGAGCACTGTGCAGAGCGAGTTGTTTCTTAGCTTCCCAAAGAGCTGGGGCCCAACTCGCCCTTTGGAAAGAAGGCTGCACGTTGTGCCTTTGAGCTCTAGGGCAACCTAGCACAAGCAGAGGAGAAGTTCTACTTCAGCCAGAACAGGCCTGCAAAGAACCTGCGTTTCACAGGGCTTTGTAAGAGATGTTCCCGGTAGGCTGTAAGAGCACTGTGCAGAGCGAGTTGTTTCTTAGCTTCACAAAGAGCTGGAAGCAAGATGCTTTGGGGCCCAACTCGCCCTTTGGAAAGAAGCCTGCACGTTGTGCCTTTCAGCTCTAGGGCAGTGTAGCACACGCAGAGCAGAAGTTCTACTTCAGCAAGATCAGGCCTGCAAAGAAACTGCATTTCACAGGCCTTTGTAAGAGATGTTCCCGGTAGGCTGTAAGATTACTGTGCAGAGCGAGTTGTTTCTTAGCTTCCCAAAGAGCTGGAAGCAAGATGCTTTGGGGCCCCACTCGCCCTTTGGAAAGAAGCCTGCACGTTGTGCCTTTCAGCCCTAGGGCAATGTAGCACACGCAGAGCAGAAGTTCTACTTCAGCCAGATCAGGCCTGCAAGGAAACTGCTTTTCACAGGCCTTGGTAAGTGATGTTCCGGTAGGCTGTAAGAGCACTGTGCAGAGCGAGTTGTTTCTTAGCTTCCCAAAGAGCTGGAAGCAAGATGCTTTGGGGCCCAACTCGCCCTTTGGAAAGAAGCCTGCACGTTGTGCCTTTCAGCTCTAGAGCAATGTAGCACACCCAGAGCAGAAGTTCTACTTCAGCCAGATAAGGCCTGCAAAGAAACTGCGTTTCACAGGCCTTTGTAAGCGATGTTCCGGTAGGCTGTAAGAGCACTGTGCAGACCGAGTTGTTTCTTAGCTTCCCAAAGAGCTGGAAGCAAGATGCTTTGGGGCCCAACTCGCCCTTTGGAAAGAAGCCTGCACGTTTTGCCTTTCAGCTCTAGGGCAATGTAGCACACCCAGAGCAGAAGTTCTACTTCAGCCAGATCAGGCCTGCAAAGAAACTGCGTTTGACAGGCCTTTGTAAGTGATGCTCCTGGTACGCTGTAAGAGCACTGTGCGGAGCGAGTTGTTTCTTAGCGTCCCAAAGAGCTGGAAGCAGGATGCTTTGGGGCCCAACTCGCCCTTGGGAAAGAAGCCTGAACGTTGTGCCTTTCAGCTCTAGGTCCATGTAGCACACCCAGAGCAGAAGTTCTACTTCAGCCAGCTCAGGCCTGCAAAGAAACTGCGTTTCACAGGCCTTTGTAAGAGATGTTCCCGGTAGGCTGTAAGAGCACTGTGCAGAGCGAGTTGTTTCTTAGCTTCCCAAAGAGCTGGAAGCAAGATGCTTTGGGGCCCAACTCGCCCTTTGGAAAGAAGCCTGCACGTTTTGCCTTTCAGCTCTAGTGCAATGTAGCACACCCAGAGCAGAAGTTCTACTTCAGCCAGATCAGGCCTGCAATAAACTGCGTTTCACAGGCCTTTGTAAGAGATGTTCCCGGTAGGCTGTAAGAGCACTGTGCAGAGCGAGTTGTTTCTTAGCTTCCCAAAGAGCTGGAAGCAAGATGCTTTGGGGCCCAACTCGCCCTTTGGAAAGAAGCCTGCACGTTGTGCCTTTCCGCTCTAGGGCAATGTAGCACACCCAGAGCAGAAGTTCTACTTCAGCCTGATCAGGCCTGCAAAGAAATTGCGTTTCACAGGCCTTTTGTAAGAGATGTTCCCGGTAGGCTGTAAGAGCACTGCACACAGCGAGTTGTTTCTTAGCTTCCCAAAGAGCTGGAAGCAAGATGCTTTGGGGCCCAACTCGCCCTTTGGAAAGAAGCCTGCACGTTGTGCATTTCAGCGCTAGGACAATGTAGCACACCCAGACCGCAAGTTCACCTTTGGCCAGATCAGGCCTGCAAAGAAACTGCGTTTCACAGGCCTTTGTAAGAGATGTTCCCGGTAGGCTGTAAGAGCACTGTGCAGAGCGAGTTGTTTCTTAGCTTCCCAAAGAGCTGGAAGCAAGATGCTTTGGGGCCCAACTCGCCCTTTGGAAAGAAGCCTGCACGTTGTGCCTTTCAGCTCTAGGGCAATGTAGCACACCCAGAGCAGAAGTTCTACTTCAGCCAGATCAGGCCTGCAAAGAAACTGCGTTTCACAGGCCTTTGTAAGCGATGTTCCCGGTAGGATGTAAGAGCACTGTGCAGAGCGAGTTGTTTCTTAGCGTCCCAAAGAGCTGGAAGCAAGATGCTTTGGGGCCCAACACGCCCTTTGGAAAAAAGCCTGCACGTTGTGCCTTTCAGCTCTAGGGCCATGTAGCACACCCAGAGCAGAAGTTCTACTTCAGCAAGATCAGGCCTGCAAAGAAACTGCATTTCACAGGCCTTTGTAAGAGATGTTCCCGGTAGGCTGTAAGAGCACTGTGCAGAGCTAGTTGTTTCTTAGCTTCCCAAAGAGCTGGAAGCAAGATGCTTTGGGGCCCAACTCGCCCTTTGGAAAGAAGCCTGCACGTTGTGCCTTTCAGCTCTAGGGCAATGTAGCACACCCAGAGCAGAAGTTCTACTTCAGCCAGATCAGGCCTGCAAAGAAACTGCGTTTCACAGGCCTTTGTAAGAGATGTTCCCGGTAGGCTGTAAGAGCACTGTGCAGAGCGAGTTGTTTCTTAGCTTCCCAAAGAGCTGGAAGCAAGATGCTTTGGGGCCCAACTCGCCCTTTGGAAAGAAGCCTGCACGTTGTGCCTTTCCGCTCTAGGGCAATGTAGCACACCCAGAGCAGAAGTTCTACTTCAGCCTGATCAGGCCTGCAAAGAAATTGCGTTTCACAGGCCTTTTGTAAGAGATGATCCCGGTAGGCTGTAAGAGCACTGCACACAGCGAGTTGTTTCTTAGCTTCCCAAAGAGCTGGAAGCAAGATGCTTTGGGGCCCAACTCGCCCTTTGGAAAGAAGCCTGCACGTTGTGCATTTCAGCGCTAGGACAATGTAGCACACCCAGACCGGAAGTTCACCTTTGGCCAGATCAGGCCTGCAAAGAAACTGCGTTTCACAGGCCTTTGTAAGAGATGTTCCCGGTAGGCTGTAAGAGCACTTTGCAGAGCGAGTTGTTTCTTAGCTTCCCAAAGAGCTGGGGCCCAACTCGCCCTTTGGAAAGAAGCCTGCACGTTGTGCCTTTGAGCTCTAGGGCAACCTAGCACAAGCAGAGGAGAAGTTCTACTTCAGCCAGAACAGGCCTGCAAAGAACCTGCGTTTCACAGGGCTTTGTAAGAGATGTTCCCGGTAGGCTGTAAGAGCACTGTGCAGAGCGAGTTGTTTCTTAGCTTCACAAAGAGCTGGAAGCAAGATGCTTTGGGGCCCAACTCGCCCTTTGGAAAGAAGCCTGCACGTTGTGCCTTTCAGCTCTAGGGCAGTGTAGCACACGCAGAGCAGAAGTTCTACTTCAGCAAGATCAGGCCTGCAAAGAAACTGCATTTCACAGGCCTTTGTAAGAGATGTTCCCGGTAGGCTGTAAGATTACTGTGCAGAGCGAGTTGTTTCTTAGCTTCCCAAAGAGCTGGAAGCAAGATGCTTTGGGGCCCAACTCGCCCTTTGGAAAGAAGCCTGCACGTTGTGCCTTTCAGCCCTAGGGCAATGTAGCACACGCAGAGCAGAAGTTCTACTTCAGCCAGATCAGGCCTGCAAGGAAACTGCTTTTCACAGGCCTTTGTAAGTGATGTTCCGGTAGGCTGTAAGAGCACTGTGCAGAGCGAGTTGTTTCTTAGCTTCCCAAAGAGCTGGAAGCAAGATGCTTTGGGGCCCAACTCGCCCTTTGGAAAGAAGCCTGCACGTTGTGCCTTTCAGCTCTAGAGCAATGTAGCACACCCAGAGCAGAAGTTCTACTTCAGCCAGATAAGGCCTGCAAAGAAACTGCGTTTCACAGGCCTTTGTAAGCGATGTTCCGGTAGGCTGTAAGAGCACTGTGCAGACCGAGTTGTTTCTTAGCTTCCCAAAGAGCTGGAAGCAAGATGCTTTGGGGCCCAACTCGCCCTTTGGAAAGAAGCCTGCACGTCGTGCCTTTCAGCTCTAGGGCCGTGTAGCACACCCAGAGCAGAAGTTCTACTTCAGCCTGATGAGGCCTGCAAAGAAACTGCGTTTCACAGGCCTTTGTAAGAGATGTTCACGGTAGGCTGTAAGAGCACTCTGCAGAGCGAGTTGTTTCTTATCTTCCCAAAGAGCTGGAAGCAAGATGCTTTGTGGCCCAACTCGCCCTTTTGAAAGAAGCCTGCACGTTGTGCCTTTCCGCTCTAGGGCAATGTAGCACACCCAGAGCAGAAGTTCTACTTCAGCCAGATCAGGCCTGCAAAGAAACTGCGTTTCACAGGGCTTTGTACGAGATGTTCCCGGAAGGCTGTAAGAGCACTGTGCAGAGCGAGATGTTTCTTAGCTTCCCAAAGAGCTGGAAGCAAGATGATTTGGGGCCCAACTCGCCCTCTGGAAAGAAGCCTGCACGTTGTGCCTTTCAGCTCTAGGGCCGTGTAGCACAGCCAGAGCAGAAGTTCTACTTCAGCCAGATCAGGCCTGCAAAGAAACTGCATTTAACAGGCCTTTGTAAGGGATGTACCCGGTAGGCTGTAAGAGCACTGTGCAGAGCGAGTTGTTTCTTAGCGTCCCAAAGAGCTGGAAGCAAGATGCTTTGGGGCCGAACACGCCCTTTGTAAAAAAGCCTGCACGTTGTGCCTTTCCGCTCTAGGGCGATGTAGCACACCCAGAGCAGAAGTTCTACTTCAGCCAGATCAGGCCTGCAAAGAAACTGCGTTTCACAGGCCCTTGTAAGCGATGTTCCGGTAGGCTGTAAGAACACTGTGCAGAGCGAGTTGTTTCTTAGCTTCCCAAAGAGCTGGAAGCAAGATGCTTTGGGGCCCAACTCGCCCTTTGGAAAGAAGCCGGCACGTTGTGCCTTTCAGCTCTATGGCAATGTAGCACACCCAGAGCAGAAGATCTACTTCAG
Source organism: Equus caballus (assembly GCF_041296265.1). NCBI lineage: Eukaryota > Metazoa > Chordata > Mammalia > Perissodactyla > Equidae > Equus > Equus caballus. The sequence continues at coordinate 48,227,317 of NC_091688.1, read as the reverse complement.
CCAGATTAGGCCTGCAAAGAAACTGCGTTTCACAGGGCTTTGTAAGAGATGTTCCCGGTAGGCTGTAAGAGCACTGTGCAGAGCGAGTTGTTTCTTAGCTTCCCAAAGAGCTGGAAGCAAGATGCTTTGGGGCCCAACTCGCCGTTTGGAAAGAAGCCTGCACGTTGTGCCTTTCCGCTCTAGGGCAATGTAGCACACGCAGAGCAGAAGTTCTACTTCAGCCAGATCAGGCCTGCAAAGAAACTGCGTTTCACAGGCCTTTGTAAGCGATGTTACCGGTAGGCTGTAACAGCACTGTGCAGAGCGAGTTGTTTCTTAGCTTCCCAAAGAGCTGGAAGCAAGATGCTTTGGGGCCCAACTCGCCCTTTGGAAAGAAGCCTGCACGTTGTGCCTTTCAGCTCTAGGGCCGTGTAGCACAGCCAGAGCAGAAGTTCTACATCAGCCAGATCAGGCCTGCAAAGAAACTGCATTTCACAGGCCTTTGTAAGAGATGTTCCCGGTAGGCTGTAAGAGCACTGTGCAGAGCGAGTTGTTTCTTAGCGTCCCAAAGAGCTGGAAGCAAGATGCTTTGGGGCCCAACACGCCCTTTGGAAAAAAGCCTGCACGTTGTGCCTTTCAGCTCTAGGGCCATGTAGCACACCCAGAGCAGAAGTTCTACTTCAGCCAGATCAGGCCTGCAAAGAAACTGCGTTTCACAGGCCTTTGTAAGAGATGTTCCCGGTAGGCTGTAAGAGCACTGTGCAGAGCGAGTTGTTTCTTAGCTTTATAAAGAGCTGGAAGCAAGATGCTTTGTGGCCCAACTCGCCCTTTTGAAAGAAGCCTGCACGTTGTGCCTTTCAGCTCTACGGCCATGTAGCACAGCCAGAGCAGAAGTTCTACTTCAGCCAGATCAGGCCTGCAAAGAAACTGCATTTCACAGGCCTTTGTAAGAGATGTTCCCGGTAGGCTGTAAGAGCACTGTGCAGAGCGAGTTGTTTCTTAGCGTCCCAAAGAGCTGGAAGCAAGATGCTTTGGGGCCCAACACGCCCTTTTGAAAAAAGCCTGCACGCTGTGCCTTTCAGCTCTAGGGCAATGTAGCACACCCAGAGCAGAAGTTCTACTTCAGCAAGATCAGGCCTTCAAAGAAACTGCATTTCACAGGCCTTTGTAAGAGATGTTCCCGGTAGGCTGTAAGAGCACTGTGCAGAGCGAGTTGTTTCTTAGCTTCCCAAAGAGCTGGAAGCAAGATGCTTTGGGGCCCAACTCGTCCTTTGGAAAGAAGCCTGCACGTTGTGCCTTTCAGCTCTAGGGCAGTGTAGCACACGCAGAGCAGAAGTTCTACTTCAGCAATATCAGGCCTGCAAAGAAACTGCGTTTCACAGGCCTTTGTAAGAGATGTTCCCGGTAAGCTGTAAGATTACTGTGCAGAGCGAGTTGTTTCTTAGCTTCCCAAAGAGCTGGAAGCAAGATGCTTTGGGGCCCAACTCGCCCTTTGGAAAGAAGCCTGCACGTTGTGCCTTTCAGCCCTTGGGCAATGTAGCACACGCAGAGCAGAAGTTCTACTTCAGCCAGATCAGGCCTGCAAGGAAACTGCTTTTCACAGGCCTTGGTAAGTGATGTTCCGGTAGGCTGTAAGAGCACTGTGCAGATCGAGTTGTTTCTTAGCTTCCCAAAGAGCTGGAAGCAAGATGCTTTGGGGCCCAACTCGCCCTTTGGAAAGAAGCCTGCACGTCGTGCCTTTCAGCTCTAGGGCAATGTAGCACACCCAGAGCAGAAGTTCTACTTCAGCCAGATCAGGCCTGCAAAGAAACTGCGTTTCACAGGCCTTTGTAAGCGATGTTCCGGTAGGCTGTAAGAGCACTGTGCAGACAGGGTTGTTTCTTAGCTTCCCAAAGAGCTGGAAGCAAGATGCTTTGGGGCCCAACTCGCCCTTTGGAAAGATGCCTGCACGTCGTGCCTTTCAGCGCTAGGGCAATGTAGCACACCCAGAGCAGGAGTTCTACTTCAGCCAGATCAGGCCTCCAAAGAAACTGCGTTTCACAGGGCTTTGTAAGAGATGTTCCCGGTAGGCTGTAAGAGCACTGTGCAGAGCGAGTTGTTTCTTAGCTTCCCAAAGAGCTGGAAACAATATGCTTTGGGGCCCAACTCGCCCTTTGTAAAGAAGCCTGCACGTTGTGCCTTTCTGCTCTGGGGCAATGTAGCACACCCAGAGCAGAAGTTCTACTTCAGCCAGATCAGGCCTGCAAAGAAACTGCGTTTCACAGGCCTTTGTAAGCGATGACCGGTAGGCTGTAAGAGCACTGTGCAGAGCGAGTTGTTTCTTAGCTTCCCAAAGAGCTGGAAGCAAGATGCTTTGGGGCCCAACTCGCCCTTTGGAAAGAAGCCTGCACGTTGTGCCTTTGAGCTCTAGGGCAACCTAGCACACCCAGAGCAGAAGTTCTACTTCAGCCTGATGAGGCCTGCAAAGAAACTGCATTACACAGGCCTTTGAAAGAGATGTTCCCGGTAGGCTGTAAGAGCACTGTGCAGAGCGAGTTGTTTCTTAGCTTCCCAAAGAGCTGGAAGCAAGATGCTTTGGGGCCCAACTCGCCCTTTGGAAAGAAGCCTGCACGTTGTGCCTTTCAGCTCTAGGGCAATGTAGCACACCCAGAGCAGAAGTTCTACTTCAGCCAGATCAGGCCTGCAAAGAAACTGCGTTTCACAGGCCTTTGTAAGAGATGTTCCCGGTAGGCTGTAAGAGCACTGTGCAGAGCGAGTTGTTTCTTAGCTTCCCAAAGAGCTGGAAGCAAGATGCTTTGGGGCCCAACTCGCCGTTTGGAAAGAAGCCTGCACGTTGTGCCTTTGAGCTCTAGGGCAACATAGCACAAGCAGAGGAGAAGTTCTACTTCAGCCAGAACAGGCCTGCAAAGAACCTGCGTTTCACAGGGCTTTGTAAGAGATGTTCCCGGTAGGCTGTAAGAGCACTGTGCAGAGCGAGTTGTTTCTTAGCTTTATAAAGAGCTGGAAGCAAGATGCTTTGTGGCCCAACTCGCCCTTTTGAAAGAAGCCTGCACGTTGTTCCTTTCAGCTCTACGGCCATGTAGCACAGCCAGAGCAGAAGTTCTACTTCAGCCAGATCAGGCCTGCAAAGAAACTGCATTTCACAGGCCTTTGTAAGAGATGTTCCCGGTAGGCTGTAAGAGCACTGTGCAGAGCGAGTTGTTTCTTAGCGTCCCAAAGAGCTGGAAGCAAGATGCTTTGGGGCCCAACACGCCCTTTGGAAAAAAGCCTGCACGTTGTGCCTTTCAGCTCTAGGGCCATGTAGCACACCCAGAGCAGAAGTTCTACTTCAGCCAGATCAGGCCTGCAAAGAAACTGCATTTCACAGGCCTTTGTAAGAGATGTTCCCGGTAGGCTGTAAGAGCACTGTGCAGAGCGAGTTGTTTCTTAGCTTCCCAAAGAGCTGGAAGCAAGATGCTTTGTGGCCCAACTCGCCCTTTGGAAAGAAGCCTGCACGTTGTGCCTTTCAGCTCTAGGGCAATGTAGCACACCCAGAGCAGAAGTTCTACTTCAGCCAGATCAGGCCTGCAAAGAAAGTGCGTTTCACAGGCCTTTGTAAGAGATGTTCCCGGTAGGCTGTAAGAGCACTGTGCAGAGCGAGTTGTTTCTTAGCTTCCCAAAGAGCTGTAAGCAAGATGCTTTGTGGCCCAACTCGCCCTTTGGAAAGAAGCCTGCACGTTGTGCCTTTGAGCTCTAGGGCAACCTAGCACAAGCAGAGGAGAAGTTCTACTTCAGCCAGAACAGGTCTGCAAAGAAACTGCGTTTCACAGGGCTTTGTAAGAGATGTTCCCGGTATGCTGTAAGAGCACTGTGCAGAGCGAGTTGTTTCTTAGCTTCCCAAAGAGCTGGAAGCAAGATGCTTTGGGGCCCAACTCGCCCTTTGGAAAGAAGCCTGCACGTTGTGACTTTCAGCTCTAGGGCAGTGTAGCACACGCAGAGCAGAAGTTCTACTTCAGCAAGATCAGGCCTGCAAAGAAACTGCGTTTCACAGGCCTTTGTAAGAGATGTTCCCGGTAGGCTGTAAGATTACTGTGCAGAGCGAGTTGTTTCTTAGCTTCCCAAAGAGCTGGAAGCAAGATGCTTTGGGGCCCAACTCGCCCTTTGGAAAGATGCCTGCACGTTGTGCCTTTCAGCTCTAGTGCCGTGTAGCACACCCAGAGCAGAAGTTCTACTTCAGCCTGATGAGGCCTGCAAAGAAACTGCATTTCACAGGCCTTTGTAAGAGATGTTCACGGTAGGCTGTAAGAGCACTGTGCAGAGCGAGTTGTTTCTTAGCTTCCCAAAGAGCTGGAAGCAAGATGCTTTGTGGCCCAACTCGCCCTTTTGAAAGAAGCCTGCACGTTGTGCCTTTCCGCTCTAGGGCAATGTAGCACACCCAGAGCAGAAGTTCTGCTTCAGCCACATCAGGCCTGCAAAGAAACTGCGTTTCACAGGCCTTTGTAAGCGATGTTCCCGGTAGGCTGTAAGAGCACTGTGCAGAGCGAGTTGTTTCTTAGCTTCCCAAAGAGCTGGAAGCAAGATGCTTTGGGGCCGAACTCGTCCTTTGGAAAGAAGCCTGCACGTTGTGCCTTTCAGCCCTAGGGCAATGTAGCACACGCAGAGCAGAAGTTCTACTTCAGCCAGATCAGGCCTGCAAAGAAACTGCGTTTCACAGGCCTTTGTAAGAGATGTTCCCGGTAGGCTGTAAGAGCACTGTGCAGAGCAAGTTGTTTCTTAGCTTCCCAAAGAGCTGGAAAAAAGATGCTTTGTGGCCCAACTCTCCCTTTGGAAAGAAGCCTGCACGTTGTGCCTTTCAGCTCTAGGGCCGTGTAGCACAGCCAGAGCAGAAGTTCTACTTCAGCCAGATCAGGCCTGCAAAGAAACTGCGTTTCACAGGCCTTTGTAACAGATGTTCCCGGTAGGCTGTAAGAGCACTGTGCAGAGCGAGTTGTTTCTTAGCTTCCCAAAGAGCTGGAAGCAAGATGCTTTGGGGCCCAACTCTCCCTTTGGAAAGAATCCTGCACGTTGTGCCTTTCCGCTCTAGGGCAATGTAGCACACCCAGAGCAGAAGTTCTACTTGAGCCAGATCAGGCCTGCAAAGGAAGTGCGTTTCACAGGGCTTTGTAAGAGATGTTCCCGGTAGGCTGTAAGAGCACTGTGCAGAGCGAGATGTTTCTTAGCTTCCCAAAGAGCTGGAAGCAAGATGATTTGGGGCCCAACTCGCCCTTTGGAAAGAAGCCTGCACGTTGTGCCTTTCAGCTCTAGGGCCGTGTAGCACAGCCAGAGCAGAAGTTCTACTTCAGCCAGATCAGGCCTGCAAAGAAACAGCATTTCACAGGCCTTTGTAAGAGATGTTCCCGGTAGGCTGTAAGAGCACTGTGCAGAGCGAGTTTTTTCTTAGCGTCCCAAAGAGCTGGAAGCAAGATGCTTTGGGGCCCAAAACGCCCTTTGGAAAAAAGCCTGCACGTTGTGCCTTTCAGCTCTAGGGCCATGTAGCACACCCAGAGCAGAAGTTCTACTTCAGCCAGATCAGGCCTGCAAAGAAACTGCGTTTCACAGGCCTTTGTAAGAGATGTTCCCGGTAGTCTGTAAGAGCACTGTGCAGAGCGAGTTGTTTCTTAGCTTCATAAAGAGCTGGAAGCAAGATGCTTTGTGGCCCAACTCGCCCTTTGGAAAGAAGCCTGCACGTTGTGCCTTTCAGCTCTAGGGCCATGTAGCACAGCCAGAGCAGAAGTTCTACTTCAGCCAGATCAGGCCTGCAAAGAAACTGCATTTCACAGGCCTTTGTAAGAGATGTTCCCGGTAGGCTGTAAGAGCACTGTGCAGAGCGAGTTGTTTCTTAGCGTCCCAAAGAGCTGGAAGCAAGATGCTTTGGGGTCCAACTCGCCCTTTGGAAAAAAGCCTGCACGTTGTGCCTTTCAGCTCTAGGGCCATGTAGCACACCCAGAGCAGAAGTTCTACTTCAGCCAGATCAGGCCTGCAAAGAAACTGCATTTCACAGGCCTTTGTAAGAGATGTTCCCGGTAGGCTGTAAGAGCACTGTGCAGAGCGAGTTGTTTCTTAGCTTCCCAAAGAGCTGGAAGCAAGATGCTTTGGGGCCCAACTCGCCCTTTTGAAAGAAGCCTGCACGTTGTGCCTTTCAGCTCTAGGGCAATGTAGCACACCCAGAGCAGAAGTTCTACTTCAGCCAGATCAGGCCTGCAAAGAAACTGCGTTTCACAGGCCTTTGTAAGAGATGTTCCCGGTAGGCTGTAAGAGCACTGTGCAGAGCGAGTTGTTTCTTAGCTTCCCAATGAGCTGGAAGCAAGATGCTTTGGGGCCCAACTCGCCCTTTGGAAAGAAGCCTGCACGTTGTGCCTTTGAGCTCTAGGGCAACCTAGCACAAGCAGAGGAGAAGTTCTACTTCAGCCAGAACAGGCCTGCAAAGAAACTGCGTTTCACAGGGCTTTGTAAGAGATGTTCCCGGTAGGCTGTAAGAGCACTGTGCAGAGCGAGTTGTTTCTTAGCTTCCCAAAGAGCTGGAAGCAAGATGCTTTGGGGCCCAACTCGCCCTTTGGAAAGAAGCCTGCACGTTGTGCCTTTCAGCTCTAGGGCAGTGTAGCACACGCAGAGCAGAAGTTCTACTTCAGCCAGATCAGGCCTGTCAAGAAACTGCATTTCACAGGCCTTTGTAAGAGATGTTCCCGGTAGGCTGTAAGATTACTGTGCAGAGCGAGTTGTTTCTTAGCTTCCCAAAGAGCTGGAAGCAAGATGCTTTGTGGCCCAAATCGCCCTTTGGAAAAAAGCCTGCACGTTGTGCCTTTCAGCTGTAGTGCCGTGTAGCACAGCCAGAGCAGAAGTTCTACTTCAGCCAGATCAAGCCTGCAAGGAAACTGCTTTTCACAGGCCTTTGCAAGTGATGTTACGGTAGGCTGTATGAGCACTGTGCAGAGCGAGTTGTTTCTTAGCTTCCCAAAGAGCTGGAAGCAAGATGCTTTGGGGCCCAACTCGCCCTTTGGAAAGAAGCCTGCACGTCGTGCCTTTCAGCTCTAGGGCAATGTAGCACACCCAGAGCAGAAGTTCTACTTCAGCCAGATCAGGCCTGCAAAGAAACTGCGTTTCAAAGGCCTTTGTAAGCGATGTTCCGGTAGGCTGTAAGAGCACTGTGCAGACAGGGTTGTTTCTTAGCTTCCCAAAGAGCTGGAAGCAAGATGCTTTGGGGCCCAACTCGCCCTTTGGAAAGATGCCGGCACGTCGTGCCTTTCAGCGCTAGGGCAATGTAGCACACCCAGAGCAGGAGTTCTACTTCAGCCAGATCAGGCCTCCAAAGAAACTGCGTTTCACAGGGCTTTGTAAGAGATGTTCCCGGTAGGCTGTAAGAGCACTGTGCAGAGCGAGTTGTTTCTTAGCTTCCCAAAGAGCTGGAAACAATATGCTTTGGGGCCCAACTCGCCCTTTTGAAAGAAGCCTGCACGTTGTGCCTTTCTGCTCTGGGGCAATGTAGCACACCCAGAGCAGAAGTTCTACTTCAGCCAGATCAGGCCTGCAAAGAAACTGCGTTTCACAGGCCTTTGTAAGCGATGACCGGTAGGCTGTAAGAGCACTGTGCAGAGCGAGTTGTTTCTTAGCTTCCCAAAGAGCTGGAAGCAAGATGCTTTGGGGCCCAACTCGCCCTTTGGAAAGAAGCCTGCACGTTGTGCCTTTGAGCTCTAGGGCAACCTAGCACACCCAGAGCAGAAGTTCTACTTCAGCCTGATGAGGCCTGCAAAGAAACTGCATTACACAGGCCTTTGAAAGAGATGTTCCCGGTAGGCTGTAAGAGCACTGTGCAGAGCGTGTTGTTTCTTAGCTTCCCAAAGAGCTGGAAGCAAGATGCTTTGGGGCCCAACTCGCCCTTTGGAAAGAAGCCTGCACGTTGTGCCTTTCAGCTCTAGGGCAATGTAGCACACCCAGAGCAGAAGTTCTACTTCAGCCAGATCAGGCCTGCAAGGAAACTGCTTTTCACAGGCCTTTGTAAATGATGTTCCGGTAGGCTGTAAGAGCACTGTGCAGAGCGAGTTGTTTCTTAGCTTCCCAAAGAGCTGGAAGCAAGATGCTTTGGGGCCCAACTCGCCCTTTGGAAAGAAGCCTGCACGTTGTGCCTTTCAGTTCTAGAGCAATGTAGCACACCCAGAGCAGAAGTTCTACTTCAGCCAGATAAGGCATGCAAAGAAACTGCGTTTCACAGGCCTTTGTAAGCGATGTTCCGGTAGGCTGTAAGAGCACTGTGCAGACCGAGTTGATTCTTAGCTTCCCAAAGAGCTGGAAGCAAGATGCTTTGGGGCCCAACTCGCCCTTTGGAAAGAAGCCTGCATGTCGTGCCTTTCAGCTCTAGGACAATGTAGCACACCCAGAGCAGAAGATCTACTTCAGTCAGATCAGGCCTCCAAAGAAACTGCGTTTCACAGGGCTTTGTAAGAGATGTTCCCGGTAGGCTGTAAGAGCACTGTGCAGAGCGAGTTGTTTCTAAGCTTCCCAAAGAGCTGGAAGCAAGATGCTTTGGGGCCCAACTCGCCCTTTGGAAAGAAGCCTGCACGTTGTGACTTTCAGCTCTAGGGCAGTGTAGCACACGCAGAGCAGAAGTACTACTTCAGCCAGATCAGGCCTGCAAAGAAACTGCGTTTCACAGGCCTTTGTAAGAGATGTTCCCGGTAGGCTGTAAGATTACTGTGCAGAGCGAGTTGTTTCTTAGCTTCCCAAAGAGCTGGAAGCAAGATGCTTTGGGGCCCAACTCACCCTTTGGAAAGAAGCCTGCACGTTGTGCCTTTCAGCTCTAGGGCCGTGTAGCACACCCAGAGCAGAAGTTCTACTTCAGCCTGATGAGGCCTGCAAAGAAACTGCGTTTCACAGGCCTTTGTAAGAGATGTTCACGGTAGGCTGTAAGAGCACTCTGCAGAGCGAGTTGTTTCTTATCTTCCCAAAGAGCTGGAAGCAAGATGCTTTGTGGCCCAACTCGCCCTTTTGAAAGAAGCCTGCACGTTGTGCCTTTCAGCTCTAGGGCCGTGTAGCAAGCCAGAGCAGAAGTTCTACTTCAGCCAGATCAGGCCTGCAAAGAAACTGCATTTCGCAGGCCTTTGTAAGAGATGTTCCCGGTAGGCTGTAAGAGCACTGTGCAGAGCGAGTTGTTTCTTAGCTTCCCAAAGAGCTGGAAGCAAGATGCTTTGGGGCCCAACTCGCCCTTTGGAAAGAAGCCGGCACGTTGTGCCTTTCAGCTCTATGGCAATGTAGCACACCCAGAGCAGAAGATCTACTTCAGCCAGATTAGGCCTGCAAAGAAACTGCGTTTCACAGGGCTTTGTAAGAGATGTTCCCGGTAGGCTGTAAGAGCACTGTGCAGAGCGAGTTGTTTCTTAGCTTCCCAAAGAGCTGGAAGCAAGATGCTTTGGGGCCCAACTCGCCGTTTGGAAAGAAGCCTGCACGTTGTGCCTTTCAGCTCTAGGGCAATGTAGCACACGCAGAGCAGAAGTTCTACTTCAGCCAGATCAGGCCTGCAAAGAAACTGCGTTTCACAGGCCTTTGTAACCGATGTTACCGGTAGGCTGTAAGAGCACTGTGCAGAGCGAGTTGTTTCTTAGCTTCCCAAAGAGCTGGAAGCAAGATGCTTTGGGGCCCAACTCGCCCTTTGGAAAGAAGCCTGCACGTTGTGCCTTTCAGCTCTAGGGCCGTGTAGCACAGCCAGAGCAGAAGTTCTACTTCAGCCAGATCAGGCCTGCAAAGAAACTGCATTTCACAGGCCTTTGTAAGAGATGTTCCCGGTAGGCTGTAAGAGCACTGTGCAGAGCGAGTTGTTTCTTAGCTTCCCAAAGAGCTGGAAGCAAGATGCTTTGGGGCCCAACTCGCCCTTTGGAAAGAAGCCTGCACGTTGTGCCTTTCAGCTCTAGGGCAATGTAGCACACCCAGAGCAGAAGTTCTACTTCAGCAAGATCAGGCCTTCAAAGAAACTGCATTTCACAGGCCTTTGTAAGAGATGTTCCCGGTAGGCTGTAAGAGCACTGTGCAGAGCGAGTTGTTTCTTAGCTTCCCAAAGAGCTGGAAGCAAGATGCTTTGGGGCCCAACTCGCCCTTTGGAAAGAAGCCTGCACGTTGTACCTTTCAGCTCTAGGGCAGTGTAGCACACGCAGAGCAGAAGTTCTACTTCAGCAAGATCAGGCCTGCAAAGAAACTGCGTTTCACAGGCCTTTGTAAGAGATGTTCCCGGTAGGCTGCAAGATTACTGTGCAGAGCGAGTTGTTTCTTAGCTTCCCAAAGAGCTGGAAGCAAGATGCTTTGGGGCCCAACTCGCCCTTTGGAAAGAAGCCTGCACGTTGTGCCTTTCAGCTGTAGGGCCGTGTAGCACACCCAGAGCAGAAGTTCTACTTCAGCCTGATGAGGCCTGCAAAGAAACTGCGTTTCACAGGCCTTTGTAAGAGATGTTCACGGTAGGCTGTAAGAGCACTGTGCAGAGCGAGTTGTTTCTTAGCTTCCCAAAGAGCTGGAAGCAAGATGCTTTGTGGCCCAACTCGCCCTTTGGAAAGAAGCCTGCACGTTGTGCCTTTCCGCTCTAGGGCAATGTAGGACACCCAGAGCAGAAGTTCTGCTTCAGCCAGATCAGGCCTGCAAAGAAACTGCGTTTCAGAGGCCTTTGTAAGCGATGTTCCCGGTAGGCTATAAGAGCACTGTGCAGAGCGAGTTGTTTCTTAGCTTCCCAAAGAGCTGGAAGCAAGATGCTTTGGGGCCGAACTCGTCCTTTGGAAAGAAGCCTGCACGTTGTGCCTTTCAGCACTAGGGCAATGTAGCACACGCAGAGCAGAAGTTCTACTTCAGCCAGATCAGGCCTGCAAAGAAACTGCGTTTCACAGGCCTTTGTAAGAGATGTTCCCGGTAGGCTGTAAGAGCACTGTGCAGAGCGAGTTGTTTCTTAGCTTCCCAAAGAGCTGGAAGCAAGATGCTTTGGGCCCAACTCGCCCTTTGGAAAGAAGCCTGCACGTTGTGCCTTTCAGCTCTAGGGCCATGTAGCACACCCAGAGCAGAAGTTCTACTTCAGCCAGATCAGGCCTGCAAAGAAAGTGCGCTTCACAGACCTTTGTAAGAGATGTTCCCGGTAGGCTGTAAGAGCACTGTGCAGAGCGAGTTGTTTCTTAGCTTCCCAAAGAGCTGGAAGCAAGATGCTTTGGGGCCCAACTCGCCCTTTGGAAAGAAGCCTGCACGTTGTGCCTTTCAGCTCTAGGGCAATGTAGCACACCCAGAGCAGAAGTTCTACTTCAGCCAGATCAGGCCTGCAAAGAAACTGCGTTTCACAGGCCTTTGTAAGAGATGTTCCCGGTAGGCTGTAAGAGCACTGTGCAGAGCGAGTTGTTTCTTAGCTTCCCAAAGAGCTGGAAGCAAGATGCTTTGGGGCCCAACTCGCCCTTTGGAAAGAAGCCTGCACGTTGTGCCTTTCAGCTCTAGGGCAACCTAGCACAAGCAGAGGAGAAGTTCTACTTCAGCCAGAACAGGCCTGCAAAGAAACTGCGTTTCACAGGGCTTTGTAAGAGATGTTCCCGGTAGGCTGTAAGAGCACTGTGCAGAGCGAGTTGTTTCTTAGCTTCCCAAAGAGCTGGAAGAAAGATGCTTTGGGGCCCAACTCGCCCTTTGGAAAGAAGCCTGCACGTTGTGCCTTTCAGCTCTAGGGCAGTGTAGCACACGCAGAGCAGAAGTTCTACTTCAGCCAGATCAGGCCTGCAAAGAAACTGCGTTTCACAGGCCTTTGTAAGAGATGTTCCCGGTAGGCTGTAAGATTACTGTGCAGAGCGAGTTGTTTCTTAGCTTCCCAAAGAGCTGGAATCAAGATGCTTTAGGACCCAACTCGCCCTTTGGAAATAAGCCTGCACGTTGTGCCTTTCAGCTCTAGGGCCGTGTAGCACACCCAGAGCAGAAGTTCTACTTCAGCCTGATGAGGCCTGCAAAGAAACTGCGTTTCACAGGCCTTTGTAAGAGATGTTCACGGTAGGCTGTAAGAGCACTCTGCAGAGCGAGTTGTTTCTTATCTTCCCAAAGAGCTGGAAGCAAGATGCTTTGTGGCCCAACTCGCCCTTTTGAAAGAAGCCTGCACGTTGTGCCTTTCCGCTCTAGGGCAATGTAGCACACCCAGAGCAGAAGTTCTACTTCAGCCAGATCAGGCCTGCAAAGAAACTGCGTTTCACAGGCCTTTGTAAGAGATGTCCCCGGTAGGCTGTAAGAGCACTGTGCAGAGCGAGTTGTTTCTTAGCTTCCCAAAGAGCTGGAAGCAAGATGCTTTGGGGCCCAACTCGCCCTTTGGAAAGAAGCCTGCACGTTGTGCCTTTCAGCTCTAGGGCAATGTAGCACACCCAGAGCAGAAGTTCTACTTCAGCCAGATCAGGCCTGCAAAGAAACTGCGTTTCACAGGCCTTTGTAAGAGATGTTCCCGGTAGGCTGTAAGAGAACTGTGCAGAGCGAGTTGTTTCTTATCTTCCCAAAGAGCTGGAAGCAATATGCTTTGGGGCCCAACTCGCCCTTTGGAAAGAAGCCTGCACGTTGTGCCTTTGAGCTCTAGGGCAACCTAGCACAAGCAGAGGAGAAGTTCTACTTCAGCCAGAACAGGCCTGCAAAGAAACTGCGTTTCACAGGGCTTTGTAAGAGATGTTCCCGGTAGGCTGTAGGAGCACTGTGGAGAGCGAGTTGTTTCTTAGCTTCCCAAAGAGCTGGAAGCAAGATGCTTTGGGGCCCAACTCGCCCTTTGGAAAGAAGCCTGCACGTTGTGCCTTTCAGCTCTAGGGCAGTGTAGCACACGCAGAGCAGAAGTTCTACTTCAGCAAGATCAGGCCTGCAAAGAAACTGCGTTTCACAGGCCTTTGTAAGAGATGTTCCCGGTAGGCTGTAAGATTACTGTGCAGAGCGAGTTGTTTCTTAGCTTCCCAAAGAGCTGGAAGCAAGATGCTTTAGGGCCCAACTCTCCCTTTGGAAAGAAGCCTGCACGTTGTGCCTTTCAGCTCTAGGGCCGTGTAGCACACCCAGAGCAGAATTTCTACTTCAGCCTGATGAGGCCTGCAAAGAAACTGCGTTTCACAGGCCTTTGTAAGAGATGTTCCCGGTAGGCTGTAAGAGCACTGTGCAGAGCGAGTTGTTTCTTAGCTTCCCAAAGAGCTGGAAGCAAGATGCTTTGTGGCCCAACTCGCCCTTTTGAAAGAAGCCTGCACGTTGTGCCTTTCCGCTCTAGGGCAATGTAGCACACCCAGAGCAGAAGTTCTACTTCAGCCAGATCAGGCATGCAAAGAAACTGCGTTTAACAGGCCTTTGTAAGCGATGTTCCCGGTAGGCTGTAAGAGCACTGTGCAGAGCGAGTTGTTTCTTAGCTTCCCAAAGAGCTGGAAGCAAGATGCTTTGGGGCCCAACTCGCCCTTTGGAAAGAAGCCTGCACGTTGTGCCTTTCAGCCCTAGGGCAATGTAGCACACGCAGAGCAGAAGTTCTACTTCAGCCACATCAGGCCTGCAAGGAAACTGCTTTTCACAGGCCTTTGTAAGTGATGTTCCGGTAGGCTATAAGAGCACTGTGCAGACCGAGTTGTTTCTTAGCTTCCCAAAGAGCTGGAAGCAAGATGCTTTGGGGCCCAACTCGCCCTTTGGAAAGAAGCCTGCACGTCGTGCCTTTCAGCTCTAGGGCAATGTAGCACACCCAGAGCAGAAGATCTACTTCAGCCAGATCAGGCCTCCAAAGAAACTGCGTTTCACAGGGCTTTGTAAGAGATGCTCCCGGCAGGCTGTAAGAGCACTGTGCAGAGCGAGTTGTTTCTTAGCTTCCCAAAGAGCTGGAAGCAAGATGCTTTGGGGCCCAACTTGCCCTTTGGAAAGAAGCCTGCACGTTGTGCCTTTCAGCTCTAGGGCAACATAGCACAAGCAGAGGAGAAGTTCTACTTCAGCCAGAACAGGCCTGCAAAGAAACTGGGTTTCACAAGGCTTTGTAAGAGATGTTCCCAGTAGGCTGTAAGAGCACTGTGCAGAGCGAGTTGTTTCTTAGCTTCCCAAAGAGCTGGAAGCAAGATGCTTTGGGGCCCAACTCGCCCTTTGGAATGAAGCCTGCACGTTGTGCCTTTCAGCTCTAGGGCCGTGTAGCACAGCCAGAGCAGAAGTTCTACTTCAGCCAGATCAGGCCTGCAAAGAAACTGCATTTCACAGGCCTTTGTAAGAGATGTTCCCGGTAGGCTGTAAGAGCACTGTGCAGAGCGAGTTGTTTCTTAGCGTCCCAAAGAGCTGGAAGCAAGATGTTTTGGGGCCCAACACGCCCATTGGAAAAAAGCCTTCACGTTGTGACTTTCAACTCTAGGGCCATGTAGCAAACCCAGAGCAGAAGTTCTACTTCAGCCAGATCAGGCCTGCAAAGAAACTGCGTTTCACAGGCCTTTGTAAGAGATGTTCCCGGTAGGCTGTAAGAGCACTGTGCAGAGCGAGTTGTTTCTTAGCTTCATAAAGAGCTGGAAGCAAGATGCTTTGTGGCCCAACTCGCCCTTTTGAAAGAAGCCTGCACGTTGTGCCTTTCAGCTCTAGGGCCATGTAGCACAGCCAGAGCAGAAGTTCAACTTCAGCCAGATCAGGCCTGCAAAGAAACTGCGTTTCACAGGCCTTTGTAAGAGATGTCCCCGGTAGGCTGTAAGAGCACTGTGCAGAGCGAGTTGTTTCTTAGCTTCCCAAAGAGCTGGAAGCAAGATGCTTTGGGGCCCAACTCGCCCTTTGGAAAGAAGCCTGCACGTTGTGCCTTTCAGCTCTAGGGCAGTGTAGCACACGCAGAGCAGAAGTTCTACTTCAGCCAGATCAGGCCTGCAAATAAACTGCGTTTCACAGGCCTTTGTAAGAGATGTTCCCGGTAGGCTGTAAGATTACTGTGCAGAGCGAGTTGTTTCTTAGCTTCCCAAAGAGCAGGAAGCAAGATGCTTTAGGGCCCAACTCTCCCTTTGGAAAGAAGGCTGCACGTTGTGCCTTTCAGCTCTAGGGCCGTGTAGCACACCCAGAGCAGAAGTTCTACTTCAGCCTGATGAGGCCTGCAAAGAAACTGCGTTTCACAGGCCTTTGTAAGAGATGTTCACGGTAGGCTGTAAGAGCACTGTGCAGAGCGAGTTGTTTCTTAGCTTCCCTAAGAGCTGGAAGCAAGATGCTTTGTGGCCCAACTCGCCCTTTTGAAAGAAGCCTGCACGTTGTGCCTTTCCGCTCTAGGGCAATGTAGCACACCCAGAGCAGAAGTTCTACTTCAGCCAGATCAGGCCTGCAAAGAAACTGCGTTTCACAGGCCTTTGTAAGCGATGTTCCCGGTAGGCTGTAAGAGCACTGTGCAGAGCGAGTTGTTTCTTAGCTTCCCAAAGAGCTGGAAGCAAGATGCTTTGTGGCCCAACACGCCCTTTGGAAAGAAGCCTGCACGTTGTGCCTTTCAGCCCTAGGGCAATGTAGCACACGCAGAGCAGAAGTTCTACTTCAGCCAGATCAGGCCTGCAAGGAAACTGCTTTTCACAGGCCTTTGTAAGTGATGTTCCGGTAGGCTATAAGAGCACTGTGCAGACCGAGTTGTTTCTTAGCTTCCCAAAGAGCTGGAAGCAAGATGCTTTGGGGCCCAACTCGCCCTTTGGAAAGAAGCCTGCACGTCGTGCCTTTCCACTCTAGGGCAATGTAGCACACCCAGAGCAGAAGATCTACTTCAGCCAGATCAGGCCTCCAAAGAAACTGTGTTTCACAGGGCTTTGTAAGAGATGTTCCCGGTAGGCTGTAAGAGCACTGTGCAGAGCGAGTTGTTTCTTAGCTTCCCAAAGAGCTGGAAGCAAGATGCTTTGGGGCCCAACTCGCCCTTTGGAAAGAAGCCTGCACGTTGTGCCTTTCCGCTCTAGGGCAATGTAGCACACCCAGAGCAGAAGTTCTACTTGAGCCAGATCAGGCCTGCAAAGGAACAGCGTTTCACAGGGCTTTGTAAGAGATGTTCCCGGTAGGCTGTAAGAGCACTCTGCAGAGCGAGATGTTTCTTAGCTTCCCAAAGAGCTGGAAGCAAGATGATTTGTGGCCCAACTCGCCCTTTGGAAAGAAGCCTGCACGTTGTGCCTTTCAGCTCTAGGGCCATGTAGCACAGCCAGAGCAGAAGTTCTACTTCAGCCAGATCAGGCCTGCAAAGAAACTGCATTTCACAGGCCTTTGTAAGAGATGTTCCCGGTAGGCTGTAAGAGCACTGTGCAGAGCGAGTTGTTTCTTAGCGTCCCAAAGAGCTGGAAGCAAGATGCTTTGGGGTCCAACTCGCCCTTTGGAAAAAAGCCTGCACGTTGTGCCTTTGAGCTCTAGGGCAACCTAGCACAAGCAGAGGAGAAGTTCTACTTCAGCCAGATCAGGCCTGCAAAGAAACTGCGTTTCACAGGGCTTTGTAAGAGATGTTCCCGGTAGGCTGTAAGAGCACTGTGCAGAGCGAGTTGTTTCTTAGCTTCCCAAAGAGCTGGAAGCAAGATGCTTTGTGGCCCAACTCGCCCTTTGGAAAAAAGCCTGCACGTTGTGCCTTTCAGCTGTAGTGCCGTGTAGCACAGCCAAGGCAGAAGTTCTACTTCAGCCAGATCAGGCCTGCAAGGAAACTGCTTTTCACAGGCCTTTGCAAGTGATGTTACGGTAGGCTGTATGAGCACTGTGCAGAGCGAGTTGTTTCTTAGCTTCCCAAAGAGCTGGAAGCAAGATGCTTTGGGGCCCAACTCGCCCTTTGGAAAGAAGCCTGCACGTTGTGCCTTTCAGCTCTAGGGCAATGTAGCACACCCAGAGCAGAAGTTCTACTTCAGCCAGATCAGGCCTGCAAAGAAACTGCGTTTCATAGGCCTTTGTAAGCGATGTTCCAGTAGGCTGTAAGAGCACTGTGCAGACAGGGTTGTTTCTTAGCTTCCCAAAGAGCTGGAAGCAAGATGCTTTGGGGCCCAACTCGCCCTTTGGAAAGAAGCCTGCACGTCGTGCCTTTCAGCGCTAGGGCAATGTAGCACACCCAGAGCAGGAGTTCTACTTCAGCCAAATCAGGCCACCAAAGAAACTGCGTTTCACAGGGCTTTGTAAGAGATGTTCCCGGTAGGCTGTAAGAGCACTGTGCAGAGCGAGTTGTTTCTTAGCTTCCCAAAGAGCTGGAAGCAAGATGCTTTGGGGCCCAACTCGCCCTTTGGAAAGAAGCCTGCACGTTGTGCCTTTCTGCTCTGGGGCAATGTAGCACACCCAGAGCAGAAGTTCTACTTCAGCCAGATCAGGCCTGCAAAGAAACTGCGTTTCACAGGCCTTTGTAAGCGATGACCGGTAGGCTGTAAGAGCACTGTGCAGAGCGAGTTGTTTCTTAGCTTCCCAAAGAGCTGGAAGCAAGGTGCTTTGTGGCCCAATTCGCCCTTTGGAAAGAAGCCTGCACGTTGTGCCTTTCAGCTCTAGGGCCGTGTAGCACAGCCAGAGCAGAAGTTCTACTTCAGCCAGATCAGGCCTGCAAAGAAACTGCATTTCACAGGCCTTTGTAAGAGATGTTCCCGGTAGGCTGTAAGAGCACTGTGCAGAGCGAGTTGTTTCTTAGCGTCCCAAAGAGCTGGAAGCAAGATGCTTTGGGGCCCAACACGCCCTTTGGAAAAAAGCCTGCACGTTGTGCCTTTCAGCTCTAGGGCCATGTAGCACACCCAGAGCAGAAGTTCTACTTCAGCCAGATCAGGCCTGCAAAGAAACTGCATTTCACAGGCCTTTGTAAGAGATGTTCCCGGTAGGCTGTAAGAGCACTGTGCAGAGCGAGTTGTTTCTTAGCTTCCCAAAGAGCTGGAAGCAAGATACTTTGGGCCCAACTCGCCCTTTGGAAAGAAGCCTGCACGTTGTGCCTTTCAGCTCTAGGGCCATGTAGCACACCCAGAGCAGAAGTTCTACTTCAGCCAGATCAGGCCTGCAAAGAAAGTGCGCTTCACAGACCTTTGTAAGAGATGTTCCCGGTAGGCTGTAAGAGCACTGTGCAGAGCGAGTTGTTTCTTAGCTTCCCAAAGAGCTGGAAGCAAGATGCTTTGGGGCCCAACTCGCCCTTTGGAAAGAAGCCTGCACGTTGTGCCTTTCAGCTCTAGGGCAATGTAGCACACCCAGAGCAGAAGTTCTACTTCAGCCAGATCAGGCCTGCAAAGAAACTGCGTTTCACAGGCCTTTGTAAGAGATGTTCCCGGTAGGCTGTAAGAGCACTGTGCAGAGCGAGTTGTTTCTTAGCTTCCCAAAGAGCTGGAAGCAAGATGCTTTGGGGCCCAACTCGCCCTTTGGAAAGAAGCCTGCACGTTGTGCCTTTCAGCTCTAGGGCAACCTAGCACAAGCAGAGGAGAAGTTCTACTTCAGCCAGAACAGGCCTGCAAAGAAACTGCGTTTCACAGGGCTTTGTAAGAGATGTTCCCGGTAGGCTGTAAGAGCACTGTGCAGAGCGAGTTGTTTCTTAGCTTCCCAAAGAGCTGGAAGAAAGATGCTTTGGGGCCCAACTCGCCCTTTGGAAAGAAGACTGCACGTTGTGCCTTTCAGCTCTAGGGCAGTGTAGCACACGCAGAGCAGAAGTTCTACTTCAGCCAGATCAGGCCTGCAAAGAAACTGCGTTTCACAGGCCTTTGTAAGAGATGTTCCCGGTAGGCTGTAAGATTACTGTGCAGAGCGAGTTGTTTCTTAGCTTCCCAAAGAGCTGGAATCAAGATGCTTTAGGACCCAACTCGCCCTTTGGAAATAAGCCTGCACGTTGTGCCTTTCAGCTCTAGGGCCGTGTAGCACACCCAGAGCAGAAGTTCTACTTCAGCCTCATGAGGCCTGCAAAGAAACTGCGTTTCACAGGCCTTTGTAAGAGATGTTCACGGTAGGCTGTAAGAGCACTCTGCAGAGCGAGTTGTTTCTTATCTTCCCAAAGAGCTGGAAGCAAGATGCTTTGTGGCCCAACTCGCCCTTTTGAAAGAAGCCTGCACGTTGTGCCTTTCCGCTCTAGGGCAATGTAGCACACCCAGAGCAGAAGTTCTACTTCAGCCAGATCAGGCCTGCAAAGAAACTGCGTTTCACAGGCCTTTGTAAGAGATGTTCCCGGTAGGCTGTAAGAGCACTGTGCAGAGCGAGTTGTTTCTTAGCTTCATAAAGAGCTGGAAGCAAGATGCTTTGTGGCCCAACTCGCCCTTTTGAAAGAAGCCTGCACGTTGTGCCTTTCAGCTCTAGGGCCATGTAGCACAGCCAGAGCAGAAGTTCAACTTCAGCCAGATCAGGCCTGCAAAGAAACTGCGTTTCACAGGCCTTTGTAAGAGATGTCCCCGGTAGGCTGTAAGAGCACTGTGCAGAGCGAGTTGTTTCTTATCTTCCCAAAGAGCTGGAAGCAAGATGCTTTGGGGCCCAACTCGCCCTTTGGAAAGAAGCCTGCACGTTGTGCCTTTCAGCTCTAGGGCAGTGTAGCACACGCAGAGCAGAAGTTCTACTTCAGCCAGATCAGGCCTGCAAATAAACTGCGTTTCACAGGCCTTTGTAAGAGATGTTCCCGGTAGGCTGTAAGATTACTGTGCAGAGCGAGTTGTTTCTTAGCTTCCCAAAGAGCAGGAAGCAAGATGCTTTAGGGCCCAACTCTCCCTTTGGAAAGAAGGCTGCACGTTGTGCCTTTCAGCTCTAGGGCCGTGTAGCACACCCAGAGCAGAAGTTCTACTTCAGCCTGATGAGGCCTGCAAAGAAACTGCATTTCACAGGCCTTTGTAAGAGATGTTCACGGTAGGCTGTAAGAGCACTGTGCAGAGCGAGTTGTTTCTTAGCTTCCCAAAGAGCTGGAAGCAAGATGCTTTGTGGCCCAACTCGCCCTTTTGAAAGAAGCCTGCACGTTGTGCCTTTCCGCTCTAGGGCAATGTAGCACACCCAGAGCAGAAGTTCTACTTCAGCCAGATCAGGCCTGCAAAGAAACTGCGTTTCACAGGCCTTTGTAAGCGATGTTCCCGGTAGGCTGTAAGAGCACTGTGCAGAGCGAGTTGTTTCTTAGCTTCCCAAAGAGCTGGAAGCAAGATGCTTTGTGGCCCAACTCGCCCTTTGGAAAGAAGCCTGCACGTTGTGCCTTTCAGCCCTAGGGCAATGTAGCACACGCAGAGCAGAAGTTCTACTTCAGCCAGATCAGGCCTGCAAGGAAACTGCTTTTCACAGGCCTTTGTAAGTGATGTTCCGGTAGGCTATAAGAGCACTGTGCAGACCGAGTTGTTTCTTAGCTTCCCAAAGAGCTGGAAGCAAGATGCTTTGGGGCCCAACTCGCCCTTTGGAAAGAAGCCTGCACGTCGTGCCTTTCAGCTCTAGGGCAATGTAGCACACCCAGAGCAGAAGATCTACTTCAGCCAGATCAGGCCTCCAAAGAAACTGTGTTTCACAGGGCTTTGTAAGAGATGTTCCCGGTAGGCTGTAAGAGCACTGTGCAGAGCGAGTTGTTTCTTAGCTTCCCAAAGAGCTGGAAGCAAGATGCTTTGGGGCCCAACTCGCCCTTTGGAAAGAAGCCTGCACGTTGTGCCTTTCTGCTCTGGGGCAATGTAGCACACCCAGAGCAGGAGTTCTACTTCAGCCAGATCAGGCCTGCAAAGAAACTGCGTTTCACAGGCCTTTGTAAGCGATGTTACCGCTAGGCTGTAAGAGCACTGTGCAGAGCGAGTTGTTTCTTAGCTTCCCAAAGAGATGGAAGCAAGATGCTTTGTGGCCCAATTCGCCCTTTGGAAAGAATCCTGCACGTTGCGCCTTTGAGCTCTAGGGCAACCTAGCACAAGCAGAGGAGAAGTTCTACTTCAGCCAGAACAGGCCTGCAAAGAAACTGCGTTTCACAGGCCTTTGGAAGAGATGTTCGCGGTAGGCTGTAAGATTACTGTGCAGAGCGAGTTGTTTCTTAGCTTCCCAAAGAGCTGGAAGCAAGATGCTTTAGGGCCCAACTCGCCCTTTGGAAAGAAGCCTGCACGTTGTGCCTTTCAGCTCTAGGGCCGTGTAGCACACCCAGAGCAGAAGTTCTACTTCAGCCTGATGAGGCCTGCAAAGAAACTGCGTTTCACAGGCCTTTGTAAGAGATGTTCCCGGTAGGCTGTAAGAGCACTGTGCAGAGCGAGTTGTTTCTTAGCTTCATAAAGAGCTGGAAGCATGATGCTTTGTGGCCCAACTCGCCCTTTGGAAAGAAGCCTGCACGTTGTGCCTTTCAGCTCTAGGGCCATGTAGCACAGCCAGAGCAGAAGTTCTACTTCAGCCAGATCAGGCCTGCAAAGAAACTGCATTTCACAGGCCATGTAAGAGATGTTCCCGGTAGGCTGTAAGAGCACTGTGCAGAGCGAGTTGTTTCTTAGCGTCCCAAAGAGCTGGAAGCAAGATGCTTTGGGGCCCAACACGCCCTTTGGAAAAAAGACTGCACGTTGTGCCTTTCAGCTCTAGGGCCATGTACCACACCCAGAGCAGAAGTTCTACTTCAGCCAGATCAGGCCTGCAAAGAAACTGCATTTCACAGGCCTTTGTAAGAGATCTTCCCGGTAGTCTGTAAGAGCACTGTGCAGAGCGAGTTGTTTCTTAGCTTCCCAAAGAGCTGGAAGCAAGATGCTTTGGGGCCCAACTCGCCCTTTGGAAAAAAGACTGCACGTTGTGCCTTTCAGCTCTAGGGCCATGTAGCACACCCAGAGCAGAAGTTCTACTTCAGCCAGATCAGGCCTGCAAAGAAACTGAATTTCACAGGCCTTTGTAAGAGATCTTCCCGGTAGTCTGTAAGAGCACTGTGCAGAGCGAGTTCTTTCTTAGCTTCCCAAAGAGCTGGAAGCAAGATGCTTTGGGGCCCAACTCGCCCTTTGGAAAGAAGCCTGCACGTTGTGCCTTTCAGCTCTAGGGCAATGTAGCACACCCAGAGCAGAAGCTCTACTTCAGCCAGATCAGGCCTGCAAAGAAACTGCGTTTCACAGGCCTTTGTAAGAGATGTTCCCGGTAGGCTGTAAGAGCACTGTGCAGAGCGAGTTGTTTCTTAGCGTCCCAAAGAGCTGGAAGCAAGATGCTTTGGGGCCCAACTCGCCCTTTGGAAAGAAGCCTGCACGTTGTGCCTTTCAGCTCTAGGGCAACCTAGCACAATCAGAGGAGAAGTTCTACTTCAGCCAGAAGAGGCCTGCAAAGAAACTGCGTTTCACAGGGCTTTGTAAGAGATGTTCCCGGTAGGCTGTAAGAGCACTGTGCAGAGCGAGTTGTTTCTTAGCTTCCCAAAGAGCTGGAAGCAAGATGCTTTGGGGCCCAACTCGCCCTTTGGAAAGAAGCCTGCACGTTGTGCCTTTCTGCTCTGGGGCAATGTAGCACACCCAGAGCAGGAGTTCTACTTCAGCCAGATCAGGCCTGCAAAGAAACTGCGTTTCACAGGCCTTTGTAAGCGATGTTACCACTAGGCTGTAAGAGCACTGTGCAGAGCGAGTTGTTTCTTAGCTTCCCAAAGAGATGGAAGCAAGATGCTTTGTGGCCCAATTCGCCCTTTGGAAAGAATCCTGCACGTTGTGCCTTTGAGCTCTAGGGCAACCTAGCACAAGCAGAGGAGAAGTTCTACTTCAGCCAGAACAGGCCTGCAAAGAAACTGCGTTTCACAGGCCTTTGGAAGAGATGTTCGCGGTAGGCTGTAAGATTACTGTGCAGAGCGAGTTGTTTCTTAGCTTCCCAAAGAGCTGGAAGCAAGATGCTTTAGGGCCCAACTCGCCCTTTGGAAAGAAGCCTGCACATTGTGCCTTTCAGCTCTAGGGCCGTGGAGCACACCCAGAGCAGAAGTTCTACTTCAGCCTGATGAGGCCTGCAAAGAAACTGCGTTTCACAGGCCTTTGTAAGAGATGTTCCCGGTAGGCTGTAAGAGCACTGTGCAGAGCGAGTTGTTTCTTAGCTTCATAAAGAGCTGGAAGCAAGATGCTTTGTGGCCCAACTCGCCCTTTGGAAAGAAGCCTGCACGTTGTGCCTTTCAGCTCTAGGGCCATGTAGCACAGCCAGAGCAGAAGTTCTACTTCAGCCAGATCAGGCCTGCAAAGAATCTGCATTTCACAGGCCATGTAAGAGATGTTCCCGGTAGGCTGTAAGAGCACTGTGCAGAGCGAGTTGTTTCTTAGCGTCCCAAAGAGCTGGAAGCAAGATGCTTTGGGGCCCAACACGCCCTTTGGAAAAAAGACTGCACGTTGTGCCTTTCAGCTCTAGGGCCATGTACCACACCCAGAGCAGAAGTTCTACTTCAGCCAGATCAGGCCTGCAAAGAAACTGCATTTCACAGGCCTTTGTAAGAGATCTTCCCGGTAGTCTGTAAGAGCACTGTGCAGAGCGAGTTGTTTCTTAGCTTCCCAAAGAGCTGGAAGCAAGATGCTTTGGGGCCCAACTCGCCCTTTGGAAAAAAGACTGCACGTTGTGCCTTTCAGCTCTAGGGCCATGTAGCACACCCAGAGCAGAAGTTCTACTTCAGCCAGATCAGGCCTGCAAAGAAACTGCATTTCACAGGCCTTTGTAAGAGATCTTCCCGGTAGTCTGTAAGAGCTCTGTGCAGAGCGAGTTGTTTCTTAGCTTCCCAAAGAGCTGGAAGCAAGATGCTTTGGGGCCCAACTCGCCCTTTGGAAAGAAGCCTGCACGTTGTGCCTTTCTGCTCTAGGGCAATGTAGCACACCCAGAGCAGAAGCTCTACTTCAGCCAGATCAGGCCTGCAAAGAAACTGCGTTTCACAGGCCTTTGTAAGAGATGTTCCCGGTAGGCTGTAAGAGCACTGTGCACAGCGAGTTGTTTCTTAGCTTCCCAAAGAGCTGGAAGCAAGATGCTTTGGGGCCCAACTCGCCCTTTGGAAAGAAGCCTGCACGTTGTGCCTTTCAGCTCTAGGGCAACCTAGCACAAGCAGAGGAGAAGTTCTACTTCAGCCAGAAGAGGCCTGCAAAGAAACTGCGTTTCACAGGGCTTTGTAAGAGATGTTCCCGGTAGGCTGTAAGAGCACTGTGCAGAGCGAGTTGTTTCTTAGCTTCCCAAAGAGCTGGAAGCAAGATGCTTTGGGGCCCAACTCGCCCTTTGGAAAGAAGCCTGCACGTTGTGCCTTTCAGCTCTAGGGCAGTGTTGCACACGCAGAGCAGAAGTTCTACTTCAGCCAGATCAGGCCTGCAAAGAAACTGCGTTTCACAGGCCTTTGTTAGAGATGTTCCCGGTAGGCTGTAAGAGCACTGTGCAGAGCGAGTTGTTTCTTAGCTTCATAAAGAGCTGGAAGCAAGATGCTTAGTGGCCCAACTCGCCCTTTTGAAAGAAGCCTGCACGTTGTGCCTTTCAGCTCTAGGGCCATGTAGCACAGCCAGAGCAGAAGTTCTACTTCAGCCAGATCAGGCCTGCAAAGAAACTGCATTTCACAGGCCTTTGTAAGAGATGTCCCCGGTAGGCTGTAAGAGCACTGTGCAGAGCGAGTTGTTTCTTAGCTTCCCAAAGAGCTGGAAGCAAGATGCTTTGGGGCCCAACTCGCCCTTTGGAAAGAAGCCTGCACGTTGTGCCCTTCAGCTCTAGGGCAATGTAGCACACCCAGAGCAGAAGTTCTACTTCAGCCAGATGAGGCTTGCAAAGAAACTGCGTTTCACAGGCCTTTGTAAGAGATGTTCCCGGTAGGCTGTAAGAGCACTGTGCAGAGCGAGTTGTTTCTTAGCTTCCCAAAGAGCTGGAAGCAATATGCTTTGGGGCCCAACTCGCCCTTTGGAAAGAAGCCTGCACGTTGTGCCTTTGAGCTCTAGGGCAACCTAGCACAAGCAGAGCAGAAGTTCTACTTCAGCCAGAACAGGCCTGCAAAGAAACTGCGTTTCACAGGGCTTTGTAAGAGATGTTCCCTGTAGGCTGTAAGAGCACTGTGGAGAGCGAGTTGTTTCTTAGCTTCCCAAAGAGCTGGAAGCAAGATGCTTTGGGGCCCAACTCGCCCTTTGGAAAGAAGCCTGCACGTTGTGCCTTTCAGCTCTAGGGCAGTGTCGCACACGCAGAGCAGAAGTTCTACTTCAGCAAGATCAGGCCTGCAAAGAAACTGCGTTTCACAGGCCTTTGTAAGAGATGTTCCCGGTAGGCTGTAAGATTACTGTGCAGAGCGAGTTGTTTCTTAGCTTCCCAAAGAGCAGGAAGCAAGATGCTTTAGGGCCCAACTCTCCCTTTGGAAAGAAGCCTGCACGTTGTGCCTTTCAGCTCTAGGGCCGTGTAGCACACCCAGAGCAGAAGTTCTACTTCAGCCTGATGAGGCCTGCAAAGAAACTGCGTTTCACAGGCCTTTGTAAGAGATGTTCCCGGTAGGCTGTAAGAGCACTGTGCAGAGCGAGTTGTTTCTTAGCTTCCCAAAGAGCTGGAAGCAAGATGGTTTGGGGCCCAACTCGCCCTTTGGAAAGAAGCCTGCACGTCGTGCCTTTCAGCTCTAGGGCCATGTAGCACACCCAGAGCAGAAGATCTACTTCAGCCAGATCAGGCCTCTAAAGAAACTGCGTTTCACAGGGCTTTGTAAGAGATGTACCCGGTAGGCTGTAAGAGCACTGTGCAGAGCGAGTTGTTTCTTAGCTTCCCAAAGAGCTGGAAGCAAGATGCTTTGGGGCCCAACTCGCCCTTTGGAAAGAAGCCTGCACGTTGTGCCTTTCAGCTCTAGGGCAACCTAGCACAAGCAGAGGAGAAGTTCTACTTCAGCCAGAACAGGCCTGCAAAGAAACTGCGTTTCACAGGGCTTTGTAAGAGATGTTCCCAGTAGGCTGTAAGAGCACTGTGCAGAGCGAGTTGTTTCTTAGCTTCCCAAAGAGCTGGAAGCAAGATGCTTTGGGGCCCAACTCGCCCTTTGGAAAGAAGCCTGCACGTTGTGCCTTTCAGCTCTAGGGCCGTGTAGCACAGCGAGAGCAGAAGTTCTACTTCAGCCAGATCAGGCCTGCAAAGAAACTGCATTTCACAGGCCTTTGTAAGAGATGTTCCCGGTAGGCTATAAGAGCACTGTGCAGAGCGAGTTGTTTCTTAGCGTCCCAAAGAGCTGGAAGCAAGATGTTTTGGGGCCCAACACGCCCTTTGGAAAAAAGCCTTCACGTTGTGACTTTCAACTCTAGGGCCATGTAGCAAACCCAGAGCAGAAGTTCTACTTCAGCCAGATCAGGCCTGCAAAGAAACTGCGTTTCACAGGCCTTTGTAAGAGATGTTCCCGGTAGGCTGTAAGAGCACTGTGCAGAGCGAGTTGTTTCTTAGCTTCATAAAGAGCTGGAAGCAAGATGCTTTGTGGCCCAACTCGCCCTTTTGAAAGAAGCCTGCACGTTGTGCCTTTCAGCTCTAGGGCCAAGTAGCACAGCCAGAGCAGAAGTTCTACTTCAGCCAGATCAGGCCTGCAAAGAAACTGCGTTTCACAGGCCTTTGTAAGAGATGTTCCCGGTAGGCTGTAAGAGCACTGTGCAGAGCGAGTTGTTTCTTAGCTTCCCAAAGAGCTGGAAGCAAGATGCTTTCGGGCCCAACTCGCCCTTTGGAAAGAAGCCTGCACGTTGTGCCTTTCAGCTCTAGGGCAGTGTAGCACACGCAGAGCAGAAGTTCTACTTCAGCAAGATCAGGCCTGCAAATAAACTGCGTTTCACAGGCCTTTGTAAGAGATGTTCGCGGTAGGCTGTAAGATTACTGTGCAGAGCGAGTTGTTTCTTAGCTTCCCAAAGAGCTGGAAGCAAGATGCTTTAGGGCCCAACTCTCCCTTTGGAAAGAAGGCTGCACGTTGTGCCTTTCAGCTCTAGGGCCGTGTCGCACACCCAGAGCAGAAGTTCTACTTCAGCCAGATCAGGCCTGCAAAGAAACTGCATTTCACAGGCCTTTGTAAGAGATGTTCCCGGTAGGCTGTAAGAGCACTGTGCAGAGCGAGTTGTTTCTTAGCTTCATAAAGAGCTGGAAGCAAGATGCTTTGTGGCCCAACTCGCCCTTTTGAAAGAAGCCTGCACGTTGTGCCTTTCCGCTCTAGGTCAATGTAGCACACCCAGAGCAGAAGTTCTACTTCAGCCAGATCAGGCCTGCAAAGAAACTGCGTTTCACAGGCCTTTGTAAGCGATGTTCCCGGTAGGCTGTAAGAGCACTGTGCAGAGCGAGTTGTTTCTCAGCTTCCCAAAGAGCTGGAAGCAAGATGCTTTGGGCCCAACTCGCCCTTTGGAAAGAAGCCTGCACGTTGTGCCTTTCAGCCCTAGGGCAATGTAGCACACGCAGAGCAGAAGTTCTACTTCAGCCAGATCAGGCCTGCAAGGAAACTGCTTTTCACAGGCCTTTGTAAGTGATGTTCCGGTAGGCTATAAGAGCACTGTGCAGACCGAGTTGTTGCTTAGCTTCCCAAAGAGCTGAAAGCAAGATGCTTTGGGGCCCAACTCGCCCTTTGGAAAGAAGCCTGCACGTCGTGCCTTTCAGCTCTAGGGCAATGTAGCACACCCAGAGCAGAAGATCTACTTCAGCCAGATCAGGCCTCCAAAGAAACTGCGTTTCACAGGGCTTTGTAAGAGATGTTCCCGGTAGGCTGTAAGAGCACTGTGCAGAGCGAGTTGTTTCTTAGCTTCCCAAAGATCTGGAAGCAAGATGCTTTGGGGCCCAACTCGCCCTTTGGAAAGAAGCCTGCACGTTGTGCCTTTCTGCTCTTAGGCAATGTAGCACACCCAGAGCAGAAGTTCTACTTCAGCCAGATCAGGCCTGCAAAGAAACTGCGTTTCACAGGCCTTTGTAAGCGACGTTACCACTAGGCTGTAAGAGCACTGTGCAGAGCGAGTTGTCTCTTAGCTTCCCAAAGAGATGGAAGCAAGATGCTTTGTGGCCCAATTCGCCCTTTGGAAAGAATCCTGCACGTTGTGCCTTTGAGCTCTAGGGCAACCTAGCACAAGCAGAGGAGAAGTTCTACTTCAGCCAGAACAGGCCTGCAAAGAAACTGCGTTTCCCAGGCCTTTGGAAGAGATGTTCCCGGTAGGCTGTAAGATTACTGTGCAGAGCGAGTTGTTTCTTAGCTTCCCAAAGAGCTGGAAGCAAGATGCTTTAGGGCCCAACTCGCCCTTTGGAAAGAAGCCTGCACGTTGTGCCTTTCAGCTCTAGGGCCGTGTAGCACACCCAGAGCAGAAGTTCTACTTCAGCCTGATGAGGCCTGCAAAGAAACAGCGTTTCACAGGCCTTTGTAAGAGATGTTCCTGGTAGGCTGTAAGAGCACTGTGCAGAGCGAGTTGTTTCTTAGCTTCATAAAGAGCTGGAAGCAAGATGCTTTGTGGCCCAACTCGCCCTTTGGAAAGAAGCCTGCACGTTGTGCCTTTCAGCTCTAGGGCCATGTAGCACAGCCAGAGCAGAAGTTCTACTTCAGCCAGATCAGGCCTGCAAAGAAACTGCATTTCACAGGCCATGTAAGAGATGTTCCTGGTAGGCTGTAAGAGCACTGTGCAGAGCGAGTTGTTTCTTAGCGTCCCAAAGAGCTGGAAGCAAGATGCTTTGGGGCCCAACTCGCCCTTTGGAAAGAAGCCTGCACGTTGTGACTTTCAGCTCTAGGGCCGTGTAGCACAGCGAGAGCAGAAGTTCTACTTCAGCCAGATCAGGCCTGCAAAGAAACTGCATTTCACAGGCCTTTGTAAGAGATGTTCCCGGTAGGCTGTAAGAGCACTGTGCAGAGCGAGTTGTTTCTTAGCTTCCCAAAGAGCTGGAAGCAAGATGCTTTGGGGCCCAACTCGCCCTTTGGAAAGAAGCCTGCACGTTGTGCCTTTCAGCTCTAGGGCAACCTAGCACAAGCAGAGGAGAAGTTCTACTTCAGCCAGAAGTGGCCTGCAAAGAAACTGCGTTTCACAGGGCTTTGTAAGAGATGTTCCCGGTAGGCTGTAAGAGCACTGTGCAGAGCGAGTTGTTTCTTAGCTTCCCAAAGAGCTGGAAGCAAGATGCTTTGGGGCCCAACTCGCCCTTTGGAAAGAAGCCTGCACGTTGTGCCTTTCAGCTCTAGGGCAGTGTAGCACACGCAGAGCAGAAGTTCTACTTCAGCCAGATCAGGCCTGCAAAGAAACTGCGTTTCACAGGCCTTTGTAAGAGATGTTCCCGGTAGGCTGTAAGATTACTGTGCAGAGCGAGTTGTTTCTTAGCTTCCCAAAGAGCTGGAATCAAGATGCTTTAGGGCCCAACTCGCCCTTTGGAAATAAGCCTGCACGTTGTGCCTTTCAGCTCTAGGGCCGTGTAGCACACCCAGAGCAGAAGTTCTACTTCAGCCTGATGAGGCCTGCAAAGTAACTGCGTTTCACAGGCCTTTGTAAGAGATGTTCACGGTAGGCTGTAAGAGAACTCTGCAGAGCGAGTTGTTTCTTATCTTCACAAAGAGCTGGAAGCAAGATGCTTTGTGGCCCAACTCGCCCTTTTGAAAGAAGCCTGCACGTTGTGCCTTTCCGCTCTAGGGCAATGTAGCACACCCAGAGCAGAAGTTCTACTTCAGCCAGATCAGGCCTGCAAAGAAACTGCATTTCACAGGGCTTTGTAAGAGATGTTCCCGGTAGGCAGTAAGAGCACTGTGCAGAGCGAGATGTTTCTTAGCATCCCAAAGAGCTGGAAGCAAGATGCTTTGGGGCCCAACTCGCCCTTTGGAAAGAAGCCTGCACGTTGTGCCTTTCAGCTCTAGGGCCGTGTAGCACAGCGAGAGCAGAAGTTCTACTTCAGCCAGATCAGGCCTGCAAAGAAACTGCATTTCACAGGCCTTTGTAAGAGATGTTCCCGGTAGGCTGTAAGAGCACTGTGCAGAGCGAGTTGTTTCTTAGCGTCCCAAAGAGCTGGAAGCAAGATGCTTTGGGGCCCAACACGCCCTTTGGAAAAAAGCCTTCACGTTGTGCCTTTCAACTCTAGGGCCATGTAGCACAACCAGAGCAGAAGTTCTACTTCAGCCAGATCAGGCCTGCAAAGAAACTGCGTTTCACAGGCCTTTGTAAGAGATGTTCCCGGTAGGCTGTAAGAGCACTGTGCAGAGCGAGTTGTTTCTTAGCTTCCCAAAGAGCTGGAAGCAAGATGCTTTGGGGCACAACTCGCCCTTTGGAAAGAAGCCTGCACGTTGTGCCTTTCAGCCCTAGGGCAATGTAGCACACGCAGAGCAGAAGTTCTACTTCAGCCAGATCAGGCCTGCAAGGAAACTGCTTTTCACAGGCCTTTGTAAGTGATGTTCTGGTAGGCTGTAAGAGCACTGTGCAGACCGAGTTGTTTCTTAGCTTCCCAAAGAGCTGGAAGAAAGATGCTTTGGGGCCCAACTCGCCCTTGGGAAAGAAGCCTGCACGTTGTGCCTTTCCGCTCTAGGGCAATGTAGCACACCCAGAGCAGAAGTGCTACTTCAGCAAGATCAGGCCTCCAAAGAAACTGCGTTTCACAGGGCTTTGTAAGAGATGTTCCCGGTAGGCTGTAAGAGCACTGTGCAGAGCGAGTTGTTTCTTAGCTTCCCAAAGAGCTGGAAGCAAGATGCTTTGGGGCCCAACTCGCCCTTTGGAAAGAAGCCTGCACGTTGTGCCTTTCTGCTCTGGGGCAATGTAGCACACCCAGACCAGAAGTTCTACTTCAGCCAGATCAGGCCTGCAAAGAAACTGCGTTTCACAGGCCTTTGTAAGCGATGTTACCGCTAGGCTGTAAGAGCACTGTGCAGAGCGAGTTGTTTCTTAGCTTCCCAAAGAGCTGGAAGCAAGATGCTTTGTGGCCCAACTCGCCCTTTGTAAAGAAGCCTGCACGTTGTGCCTTTGAGCTCTAGGGCAACCTAGCACAAGCAGAGGAGAAGTTCTACTTCAGCCAGATCAGGCCTGCAAAGAAACTGCGTTTCACAGGCCTTTGGAAGAGATGTTCCCACTAGGCTCTAAGAGCACTGTGCAGACCGAGTTGTTTCTTAGCTTCCCAAAGAGCTGGAAGCAAGATGCTTTGGGGCCCAACTCGCCCTTTGGAAAGAAGCCTGCACGTTGTGCCTTTAAGCTCTAGGGCTGTCTAGCACACGCAGAGCAGAAGTTCTACTTCAGCCAGATCAGGCCTGCAAAGAAACTGCGTTTCACAGGCCTTTGTAAGAGATGTTCCCGGTAGTCTGTAAGATTACTGTGCAGAGCGAGTTGTTTCTTAGCTTCCCAAAGAGCTGGAAGCAAGATCCTTTAGGGCCCAACTCGCCCTTTGGAAAGAAGCCTGCACGTTGTGCCTTTCAGCTCTAGGGCCGTGTAGCACACCCAGAGCAGAAGTTCTACTTCAGCCTGATGAGGCCTGCAAAGAAACTGCGTTTCACAGGCCTTTGTAAGAGATGTTCCCGGTAGGCTGTAAGAGCACTGTGCAGAGCGTGTTGTTTCTTAGCTTCATAAAGAGCTGGAAGTAAGATGCTTTGTGGCCCAACTCGCCCTTTTGAAAGAAGCCTGCACGTTGTGCCTTTCAGCTCGAGGGCCATGTAGCACAGCCAGAGCAGAAGTTCTACTTCAGCCACATCAGGCCTGCAAAGAAACTGCATTTCACAGGCCATGTAAGAGATGTTCCCGGTAGGCTGTAAGAGCACTGTGCAGAGCGAGTTGTTTCTTAGCTTCCCAAAGAGCTGGAAGCAAGATGCTTTGGGGCCCAAAACGCCCTTTGGAAAAAAAGCCTGCACGTTGTGCCTTTCAGCTCTAGGGCAATGTAGCACACACAGAGCAGAAGTTCTACTTCAGCCAGATCAGGCCTGCAAAGAAACTGCATTTCACAGGCCTTTGTAAGAGATCTTCCCGGTAGGCTGTAAGAGCACTGTGCAGAGCGAGTTGTTTCTTAGCTTCCCAAAGAGCTGGAAGCAAGATGCTTTGGGCCCCAACTCGCCCTTTGGAAAGAAGCCTGCACGTTGTGCCTTTCAGCTCTAGGGCAATGTAGCACACCGAGAGCAGAAGTTCTACTTCAGCCAGATCAGGCCTGCAAAGAAACTGCGTTTCACAGGCCTTTGTAAGAGATGTTCCCGGTAGGCTGTAAGAGCACTGTGCAGAGCGAGTTGTTTCTTAGCTTCCCAAAGAGCTGGAAGCAAGATGCTTTGGGGCCCAACTCGCCCTTTGGAAAGAAGCCTGCACGTTGTGCATTTGAGCTCTAGGGCAACCTAGCACAAGCAGAGGAGAAGTTCTACTTCAGCCAGAAGAGGCCTGCAAAGAAACTGCGTTTCACAGGGCTTTGTAAGAGATGTTCCCGGTAGGCTGTAAGAGCACTGTGCAGAGCGAGTTGTCTCTTAGCTTCCCAAAGAGCTGGAAGCAAGATGCTTTGGGGCCCAACTCGCCCTTTGGAAAGAAGCCTGCACGTTGTGCCTTTCAGCTCTAGGGCCGTGTAGCACACCCAGAGCAGAAGTTCTACTTCAGCCAGATTAGGCCTGCAAAGAAACTGCATTTCACAGGCCTTTGTAAGAGATGTTCCCGGTAGGCTGTAAGAGCACTGTGCAGAGCGAGTTGTTTCTTAGCGTCCCAAAGAGCTGGAAGCAAGATGCTTTGGGGCCCAACACACCCTTTGGAAATAAGCCTGCACGTTGTGCCTTTCAGCTCTAGGGCCATTTAGCACACCCAGAGCAGAAGTTCTACTTCAACCAGATCAGGCCTGCAAAGAAACTGCGTTTCACAGGCCTTTGTAAGAGATGTCCCCGGTAGGCTGTAAGAGCACTGTGCAGAGCGAGTTGTTTCTTAGCTTCATAAAGAGCTGGAAGCAAGATGCTTTGTGGCCCAACTCGCCCTTTTGAAAGAAGCCTGCTCGTTGTGCCTTTCAGCTCTAGGGCCATGTAGCACAGCCAGAGCAGAAGTTCTACTTCAGCCAGATCAGGCCTGCAAAGAAACTGCATTTCACAGGCCTTTGTAAGAGATGTTCCCGGTAGGCTGTAAGAGCACTGTGCAGAGCGAGTTGTTTCTTAGCGTCCCAAAGAGCTGGAAGCAAGATGCTTTGGGGCCCAACTCGCCCTTTGGAAAGAAGCCTGCACGTTGTGCCTTTCAGCTCTAGGGCCATGTATCACACCCAGAGCAGAAGTTCTACTTCAGCCAGATCAGGCCTGCAAAGAAACTGCGTTTCACAGGCCTTTGTAAGAGATGCTCCCGGTAGGCTGTAAGAGCACTGTGCAGAGCGAGTTGTTTCTTAGCTTCCCAAAGAGCTGGAAGCAAGATGCTTTGGGGCCCAACTCGCCCTTTGGAAAGAAGCCTGCACGTTGTGCCTTTCAGCTCTAGGGCAATGTAGCACACCCAGAGCAGAAGTTCTACTTCAGCCAGATCAGTCCTGCAAAGAAACTGCGTTTCACAGGCCTTTGTAAGAGATGTTCCCGGTAGGCTGTAAGAGCACTGTGCAGAGCGAGTTGTTTCTTAGCTTCCCAAAGAGCTGGAAGCAAGATGCTTTGGGGCCCAACTCGCCCTTTGGAAAGAAGCCTGCACGTTGTGCCTTTGAGCTCTAGGGCAACCTAGCACAAGCAGAGGAGAAGTTCTACTTCAGCCAGAACAGGCCTGCAAAGAAACTGCGTTTCACAGGGCTTTGTAAGAGATGTTCCCGGTAGGCTGTAAGAGCACTGTGCAGAGCGAGTTTTTTCTTAGCTTCCCAAAGAGCTGGAAGCAAGATGCTTTGGGGCCCAACTCGCCCTTTGGAAAGAAGCCTGCACGTTGTGCCTTTCAGCTCTAGGGCAGTGTAGCACACGCAGAGCAGAAGTTCTACTTCAGCAAGATCAGGCCTGCAAAGAAACTGCGTTTCACAGGCGTTTGTAAGAGATGTTCCCGGTAGGCTGTAAGATTACTGTGCCGAGCGAGTTGTTTCTTAGCTTCCCAAAGAGCTGGAAGCAAGATGCTTTAGGGCCCGACTCGCCCTTTGGAAAGAAGCCTTCACGTTGTGCCTTTCATCTCTAGGGCCGTGTAGCACACCCAGAGCAGAAGATCTACTTCAGCCTGATGAGGCCTGCAAAGAAACTGCGTTTCACAGGCCTTTGTAAGAGATGTTCACGGTAGGCTGTAAGAGCACTGTGCAGAGCGAGTTGTTTCTTAGCTTCCCAAAAGCTGGAAGCAAGATGCTTTGTGGCCCAACTCACCCATTTGAAAGAAGCCTGCACGTTGTGCCTTTCCGCTCTAGGGCAATGCAGCACACCCAGACCAGAAGTTCTACTTCAGCCAGATAAGGCCTGCAAAGAAACTGCGTTTCACAGGCCTTTGTAAGAGATGTTCCCGGTAGGCTGTAAGAGCACTGTGCACAGCGAGTTGTTTCTTAGCTTCCCAAAGAGCTGGAAGCAAGATGCTTTGGGGCCCAACTCGCCCTTTGGAAAGAAGCCTGCACGTTGTGCATTTGAGCTCTAGGGCAACCTAGCACAAGCAGAGGAGAAGTTCTACTTCAGCCAGAACAGGCCTGCAAAGAAACTGCGTTTCACAGGCCTTTGTAAGAGATGTTCCCGGTAGGCTGTAAGAGCACTGTGCAGAGCGAGTTGTTTCTTAGCTTCCCAAAGAGCTGGAAGCAAGATGCTTTGGGGCCCAACTCGCCCTTTGGAAAGAAGCCTGCACGTTGTGCCTTTCATCTCTAGGGCCGTGTAGCACAGCCAGAGCAGAAGTTCTACTTCAGCCAGATCAGGCCTGCAAAGAAACTGCATTTCACAGGCCTTTGTAAGAGATGTTCCCGGTAGGCTGTAAGAGCACTGTGCAGAGCGAGTTGTTTCTTAGCGTCCCAAAGAGCTGGAAGCAAGATGCTTTGGGGCCCAACACGCCCTTTGGAAAAAAGCCTGCACGTTGTGCCTTTCAGCTCTAGGGCCATTTAGCACACCCAGAGCAGAAGTTCTACTTCAACCAGATCAGGCCTGCAAAGAAACTGCGTTTCACAGGCCTTTGTAAGAGATGTTCCCGGTAGGCTGTAAGAGCACTGTGCAGAGCGAGTTGTTTCTTAGCTTCATAAAGAGCTGGAAGCAAGATGCTTTGGGGCCCAACTCGCCCTTTTGAAAGAAGCCTGCACGTTGTGCCTTTCAGCTCTAGGGCCATGTAGCACAGCCAGAGCAGAAGTTCTACTTCAGCCAGATCAGGCCCTCAAAGACACTGCATTTCACAGGCCTTTGTAAGAGATGTTCCCGGTAGGCTGTAAGAGCACTGTGCAGAGCGAGTTGTTTCTTAGCTTCCCAAAGAGCTGGAAGCAAGATGCTTTGGGGCCCAACTCGCCCTTTGGAAAGAAGCCTGCACGTTGTGCCTTTCAGCTCTAGGGCAATGTAGCACACCCAGAGCAGAAGTTCTAATTCAGCCAGATCAGGCCTGCAAAGAAACTGCGTTTCACAGGCCTTTGTAAGAGATGTTCCCGGTAGGCTGTAAGAGCACTGTGCAGACCGAGTTGTTTCTTAGCTTCCCAAAGAGCTGGAAGAAAGATGCTTTGGGGCCCAACTCGCCCTTGGGAAAGAAGCCTGCACGTTGTGCCTTTCCGCTCTAGGGCAATGTAGCACACCCAGAGCAGAAGTGCTACTTCAGCAAGATCAGGCCTCCAAAGAAACTGCGTTTCACAGGGCTTTGTAAGAGATGTTCCCGGTAGGCTGTAAGAGCACTGTGCAGAGCGAGTTGTTTCTTAGCTTCCCAAAGAGCTGGAAGCAAGATGCTTTGGGGCCCAACTCGCCCTTTGGAAAGAAGCCTGCACGTTGTGCCTTTCTGCTCTGGGGCAATGTAGCACACCCAGAGCAGAAGTTCTACTTCAGCCAGATCAGGCCTGCAAAGAAACTGCGTTTCACAGGCCTTTGTAAGCGATGTTACCGCTAGGCTGTAAGAGCACTGTGCAGAGCGAGTTGTTTCTTAGCTTCCCAAAGAGCTGGAAGCAAGATGCTTTGTGGCCCAACTCGCCCTTTGGAAAGAAGCCTGCACGTTGTGCCTTTGAGCTCTAGGGCAACCTAGCACAAGCAGAGGAGAAGTTCTACTTCAGCCAGATCAGGCCTGCAAAGAAACTGCGTTTCACAGGCCTTTGGAAGAGATGTTCCCGGTAGGCTGTAAGAGCACTGTGCAGAGCGAGTTGTTTCTTAGCTTCCCAAAGAGCTGGAAGCAAGATGCTTTGGGGCCCAACTCGCCCTTTGGAAAGAAGCCTGCACGTTGTGCATTTGAGCTCTAGGGCAACCTAGCACAAGCAGAGGAGAAGTTCTACTTCAGCCAGAAGAGGCCTGCAAAGAAACTGCGTTTCACAGGGCTTTGTAAGAGATGTTCCCGGTAGGCTGTAAGAGCACTGTGCAGAGCGAGTTGTCTCTTAGCTTCCGAAAGAGCTGGAAGCAAGATGCTTTGGGGCCCAACTCGCCCTTTGGAAAGAAGCCTGCACGTTGTGCCTTTCAGCTCTAGGGCCGTGTAGCACAGCCAGAGCAGAAGTTCTACATCAGCCAGATCAGGCCTGCAAAGAAACTGCATTTCACAGGCCTTTGTAAGAGATGTTCCCGGTAGGCTGTAAGAGCACTGTGCAGAGCGAGTTGTTTCTTAGCTTCCCAAAGAGCTGGAAGCAAGATACTTTGGGGCCCAACTCGCCCTTTGGAAAGACGCCTGCACGTTGTGCCTTTCAGCTCTAGGGCCATTTAGCACACCCACAGCAGAAGTTCTACTTCAGCCAGATCAGGCCTGGAAGGAAACTGCGTTTCACAGGCCTTTGTAAGAGATGTCCCCGGTAGGCTGTAAGAGCACTGTGCAGAGCGAGTTGTTTCTTAGCTTCATAAAGAGCTGGAAGCAAGATGCTTTGTGGCCCAACTCGCCCTTTTGAAAGAAGCCTGCTCGTTGTGCCTTTCAGCTCTAGGGCCATGTAGCACAGCCAGAGCAGAAGTTCTACTTCAGCCAGATCAGGCCTGCAAAGAAACTGCATTTCACAGGCCTTTGTAAGAGATGTTCCCGGTAGGCTGTAAGAGCACTGTGCAGAGCGAGTTGTTTCTTAGCGTCCCAAAGAGCTGGAAGCAAGATGCTTTGGGCCCAACTCGCCCTTTGGAAAGAAGCCTGCACGTTGTGCCTTTCAGCTCTAGGGCCATGTATCACACCCAGAGCAGAAGTTCTACTTCAGCCAGATCAGGCCTGCAAAGAAACTGCGTTTCACAGGCCTTTGTAAGAGATGCTCCCGGTAGGCTGTAAGAGCACTGTGCAGAGCGAGTTGTTTCTTAGCTTCCCAAAGAGCTGGAAGCAAGATGCTTTGGGGCCCAACTCGCCCTTTGGAAAGAAGCCTGCACGTTGTGCCTTTCAGCTCTAGGGCAATGTAGCACACCCAGAGCAGAAGTTCTACTTCAGCCAGATCAGTCCTGCAAAGAAACTGCGTTTCACAGGCCTTTGTAAGAGATGTTCCCGGTAGGCTGTAAGAGCACTGTGCAGAGCGAGTTGTTTCTTAGCTTCCCAAAGAGCTGGAAGCAAGATGCTTTGGGGCCCAACTCGCCCTTTGGAAAGAAGCCTGCACGTTGTGCCTTTGAGCTCTAGGGCAACCTAGCACAAGCAGAGGAGAAGTTCTACTTCAGCCAGAACAGGCCTGCAAAGAAACTGCGTTTCACAGGGCTTTGTAAGAGATGTTCCCGGTAGGCTGTAAGAGCACTGTGCAGAGCGAGTTGTTTCTTAGCTTCCCAAAGAGCTGGAAGCAAGATGCTTTGGGGCCCAACTCGCCCTTTGGAAAGAAGCCTGCACGTTGTGCCTTTCAGCTCTAGGGCAGTGTAGCACACGCAGAGCAGAAGTTCTACTTCAGCAAGATCAGGCCTGCAAAGAAACTGCGTTTCACAGGCGTTTGTAAGAGATGTTCCCGGTAGGCTGTAAGATTACTGTGCAGAGCGAGTTGTTTCTTAGCTTCCCAAAGAGCTGGAAGCAAGATGCTTTAGGGCCCGACTCGCCCTTTGGAAAGAAGCCTTCACGTTGTGCCTTTCATCTCTAGGGCCGTGTAGCACACCCAGAGCAGAAGATCTACTTCAGCCTGATGAGGCCTGCAAAGAAACTGCGTTTCACAGGCCTTTGTAAGAGATGTTCACGGTAGGCTGTAAGAGCACTGTGCAGAGCGAGTTGTTTCTTAGCTTCCCAAAAGCTGGAAGCAAGATGCTTTGTGGCCCAACTCACCCATTTGAAAGAAGCCTGCACGTTGTGCCTTTCCGCTCTAGGGCAATGCAGCACACCCAGACCAGAAGTTCTACTTCAGCCAGATAAGGCCTGCAAAGAAACTGCGTTTCACAGGCCTTTGTAAGAGATGTTCCCGGTAGGCTGTAAGAGCACTGTGCACAGCGAGTTGTTTCTTAGCTTCCCAAAGAGCTGGAAGCAAGATGCTTTGGGGCCCAACTCGCCCTTTGGAAAGAAGCCTGCACGTTGTGCATTTGAGCTCTAGGGCAACCTAGCACAAGCAGAGGAGAAGTTCTACTTCAGCCAGAACAGGCCTGCAAAGAAACTGCGTTTCACAGGCCTTTGTAAGAGATGTTCCCGGTAGGCTGTAAGAGCACTGTGCAGAGCGAGTTGTTTCTTAGCTTCCCAAAGAGCTGGAAGCAAGATGCTTTGGGGCCCAACTCGCCCTTTGGAAAGAAGCCTGCACGTTGTGCCTTTCATCTCTAGGGCCGTGTAGCACAGCCAGAGCAGAAGTTCTACTTCAGCCAGATCAGGCCTGCAAAGAAACTGCATTTCACAGGCCTTTGTAAGAGATGTTCCCGGTAGGCTGTAAGAGCACTGTGCAGAGCGAGTTGTTTCTTAGCGTCCCAAAGAGCTGGAAGCAAGATGCTTTGGGGCCCAACACGCCCTTTGGAAAAAAGCCTGCACGTTGTGCCTTTCAGCTCTAGGGCCATTTAGCACACCCAGAGCAGAAGTTCTACTTCAACCAGATCAGGCCTGCAAAGAAACTGCGTTTCACAGGCCTTTGTAAGAGATGTTCCCGGTAGGCTGTAAGAGCACTGTGCAGAGCGAGTTGTTTCTTAGCTTCATAAAGAGCTGGAAGCAAGATGCTTTGGGGCCCAACTCGCCCTTTTGAAAGAAGCCTGCACGTTGTGCCTTTCAGCTCTAGGGCCATGTAGCACAGCCAGAGCAGAAGTTCTACTTCAGCCAGATCAGGCCCTCAAAGACACTGCATTTCACAGGCCTTTGTAAGAGATGTTCCCGGTAGGCTGTAAGAGCACTGTGCAGAGCGAGTTGTTTCTTAGCGTCCCAAAGAGCTGGAAGCAAGATGCTTTGGGGCCCAACTCGCCCTTTGGAAAGAAGCCTGCACGTTGTGCCTTTCAGCTCTAGGGCAATGTAGCACACCCAGAGCAGAAGTTCTAATTCAGCCAGATCAGGCCTGCAAAGAAACTGCGTTTCACAGGGCTTTGTAAGAGATGTTCCCGGTAGGCTGTAAGAGCACTGTGCAGAGCGAGTTGTTTCTTAGCTTCCCAAAGAGCTGGAAGCAAGATGCTTTGGGGCCCAACTCGCCCTTTGGAAAGAAGCCTGCACGTTGTGCCTTTCTGCTCTGGGGCAATGTAGCACACCCAGAGCAGAAGTTCTACTTCAGCCAGATCAGGCCTGCAAAGAAACTGCGTTTCACAGGCCTTTGTAAGCGATGTTACCGCTAGGCTGTAAGAGCACTGTGCAGAGCGAGTTGTTTCTTAGCTTCCCAAAGAGCTGGAAGCAAGATGCTTTGTGGCCCAACTCGCCCTTTGGAAAGAAGCCTGCACGTTGTGCCTTTGAGCTCTAGGGCAACCTAGCACAAGCAGAGGAGAAGTTCTACTTCAGCCAGATCAGGCCTGCAAAGAAACTGCGTTTCACAGGCCTTTGGAAGAGATGTTCCCGGTAGGCTGTAAGAGCACTGTGCAGAGCGAGTTGTTTCTTAGCTTCCCAAAGAGCTGGAAGCAAGATGCTTTGGGGCCCAACTCGCCCTTTGGAAAGAAGCCTGCACGTTGTGCCTTTCAGCTCTAGGGCCATTTAGCACACGCAGAGCAGAAGTTCTACTTCAGCAAGATCAGGCCTGCAAAGAAACTGCGTTTCACAGGCGTTTGTAAGAGATGTTCCCGGTAGGCTGTAAGATTACTGTGCAGAGCGAGTTGTTTCTTAGCTTCCCAAAGAGCTGGAAGCAAGATGCTTTAGGGCCCGACTCGCCCTTTGGAAAGAAGCCTTCACGTTGTGCCTTTCATCTCTAGGGCCGTGTAGCACACCCAGAGCAGAAGATCTACTTCAGCCTGATGAGGCCTGCAAAGAAACTGCGTTTCACAGGCCTTTGTAAGAGATGTTCACGGTAGGCTGTAAGAGCACTGTGCAGAGCGAGTTGTTTCTTAGCTTCCCAAAAGCTGGAAGCAAGATGCTTTGTGGCCCAACTCACCCATTTGAAAGAAGCCTGCACGTTGTGCCTTTCCGCTCTAGGGCAATGCAGCACACCCAGACCAGAAGTTCTACTTCAGCCAGATAAGGCCTGCAAAGAAACTGCGTTTCACAGGCCTTTGTAAGAGATGTTCCCGGTAGGCTGTAAGAGCACTGTGCACAGCGAGTTGTTTCTTAGCTTCCCAAAGAGCTGGAAGCAAGATGCTTTGGGGCCCAACTCGCCCTTTGGAAAGAAGCCTGCACGTTGTGCATTTGAGCTCTAGGGCAACCTAGCACAAGCAGAGGAGAAGTTCTACTTCAGCCAGAACAGGCCTGCAAAGAAACTGCGTTTCACAGGCCTTTGTAAGAGATGTTCCCGGTAGGCTGTAAGAGCACTGTGCAGAGCGAGTTGTTTCTTAGCTTCCCAAAGAGCTGGAAGCAAGATGCTTTGGGGCCCAACTCGCCCTTTGGAAAGAAGCCTGCACGTTGTGCCTTTCATCTCTAGGGCCGTGTAGCACAGCCAGAGCAGAAGTTCTACTTCAGCCAGATCAGGCCTGCAAAGAAACTGCATTTCACAGGCCTTTGTAAGAGATGTTCCCGGTAGGCTGTAAGAGCACTGTGCAGAGCGAGTTGTTTCTTAGCGTCCCAAAGAGCTGGAAGCAAGATGCTTTGGGGCCCAACACGCCCTTTGGAAAAAAGCCTGCACGTTGTGCCTTTCAGCTCTAGGGCCATTTAGCACACCCAGAGCAGAAGTTCTACTTCAACCAGATCAGGCCTGCAAAGAAACTGCGTTTCACAGGCCTTTGTAAGAGATGTTCCCGGTAGGCTGTAAGAGCACTGTGCAGAGCGAGTTGTTTCTTAGCTTCATAAAGAGCTGGAAGCAAGATGCTTTGGGGCCCAACTCGCCCTTTTGAAAGAAGCCTGCACGTTGTGCCTTTCAGCTCTAGGGCCATGTAGCACAGCCAGAGCAGAAGTTCTACTTCAGCCAGATCAGGCCCTCAAAGACACTGCATTTCACAGGCCTTTGTAAGAGATGTTCCCGGTAGGCTGTAAGAGCACTGTGCAGAGCGAGTTGTTTCTTAGCGTCCCAAAGAGCTGGAAGCAAGATGCTTTGGGGCCCAACTCGCCCTTTGGAAAGAAGCCTGCACGTTGTGCCTTTCAGCTCTAGGGCAATGTAGCACACCCAGAGCAGAAGTTCTAATTCAGCCAGATCAGGCCTGCAAAGAAACTGCGTTTCACAGGCCTTTGTAAGAGATGTTCCCGGTAGGCTGTAAGAGCACTGTGCAGACCGAGTTGTTTCTTAGCTTCCCAAAGAGCTGGAAGAAAGATGCTTTGGGGCCCAACTCGCCCTTGGGAAAGAAGCCTGCACGTTGTGCCTTTCCGCTCTAGGGCAATGTAGCACACCCAGAGCAGAAGTGCTACTTCAGCAAGATCAGGCCTCCAAAGAAACTGCGTTTCACAGGGCTTTGTAAGAGATGTTCCCGGTAGGCTGTAAGAGCACTGT
Organism: Equus caballus; assembly: GCF_041296265.1. Classification (NCBI taxonomy): domain Eukaryota; kingdom Metazoa; phylum Chordata; class Mammalia; order Perissodactyla; family Equidae; genus Equus; species Equus caballus. The sequence continues at coordinate 48,185,722 of NC_091688.1, read as the reverse complement.
GCAGAGCGAGTTGTTTCTTAGCTTCCCAAAGAGCTGGAAGCAAGATGCTTTGTGGCCCAACTCGCCCTTTGGAAAGAAGCCTGCACGTTGTGCCTTTGAGCTCTAGGGCAACCTAGCACAAGCAGAGGAGAAGTTCTACTTCAGCCAGATCAGGCCTGCAAAGAAACTGCGTTTCACAGGCCTTTGGAAGAGATGTTCCCGGTAGGCTGTAAGAGCACTGTGCAGAGCGAGTTGTTTCTTAGCTTCCCAAAGAGCTGGAAGCAAGATGCTTTGGGGCCCAACTCGCCCTTTGGAAAGAAGCCTGCACGTTGTGCATTTGAGCTCTAGGGCAACCTAGCACAAGCAGAGGAGAAGTTCTACTTCAGCCAGAAGAGGCATGCAAAGAAACTGCGTTTCACAGGGCTTTGTAAGAGATGTTCCCGGTAGGCTGTAAGAGCACTGTGCAGAGCGAGTTGTCACTTAGCTTCCCAAAGAGCTGGAAGCAAGATGCTTTGGGGCCCAACTCGCCCTTTGGAAAGAAGCCTGCACGTTGTGCCTTTCAGCTCTAGGGCCGTGTAGCACACCCAGAGCAGAAGTTCTACTTCAGCCAGATTAGGCCTGCAAAGAAACTGCATTTCACAGGCCTTTGTAAGAGATGTTCCCGGTAGGCTGTAAGAGCACTGTGCAGAGCGAGTTGTTTCTTAGCGTCCCAAAGAGCTGGAAGCAAGATGCTTTGGGGCCCAACACACCCTTTGGAAAAAAGCCTGCACGTTGTGCCTTTCAGCTCTAGGGCCATTTAGCACACCCAGAGCAGAAGTTCTACTTCAACCAGATCAGGCCTGCAAAGAAACTGCGTTTCACAGGCCTTTGTAAGAGATGTCCCCGGTAGGCTGTAAGAGCACTGTGCAGAGCGAGTTGTTTCTTAGCTTCATAAAGAGCTGGAAGCAAGATGCTTTGTGGCCCAACTCGCCCTTTTGAAAGAAGCCTGCTCGTTGTGCCTTTCAGCTCTAGGGCCATGTAGCACAGCCAGAGCAGAAGTTCTACTTCAGCCAGATCAGGCCTGCAAAGAAACTGCATTTCACAGGCCTTTGTAAGAGATGTTCCCGGTAGGCTGTAAGAGCACTGTGCAGAGCGAGTTGTTTCTTAGCGTCCCAAAGAGCTGGAAGCAAGATGCTTTGGGGCCCAACTCGCCCTTTGGAAAGAAGCCTGCACGTTGTGCCTTTCAGCTCTAGGGCCATGTATCACACCCAGAGCAGAAGTTCTACTTCAGCCAGATCAGGCCTGCAAAGAAACTGCGTTTCACAGGCCTTTGTAAGAGATGCTCCCGGTAGGCTGTAAGAGCACTGTGCAGAGCGAGTTGTTTCTTAGCTTCCCAAAGAGCTGGAAGCAAGATGCTTTGGGGCCCAACTCGCCCTTTGGAAAGAAGCCTGCACGTTGTGCCTTTCAGCTCTAGGGCAATGTAGCACACCCAGAGCAGAAGTTCTACTTCAGCCAGATCAGTCCTGCAAAGAAACTGCGTTTCACAGGCCTTTGTAAGAGATGTTCCCGGTAGGCTGTAAGAGCACTGTGCAGAGCGAGTTGTTTCTTAGCTTCCCAAAGAGCTGGAAGCAAGATGCTTTGGGGCCCAACTCGCCCTTTGGAAAGAAGCCTGCACGTTGTGCCTTTGAGCTCTAGGGCAACCTAGCACAAGCAGAGGAGAAGTTCTACTTCAGCCAGAACAGGCCTGCAAAGAAACTGCGTTTCACAGGGCTTTGTAAGAGATGTTCCCGGTAGGCTGTAAGAGCACTGTGCAGAGCGAGTTGTTTCTTAGCTTCCCAAAGAGCTGGAAGCAAGATGCTTTGGGGCCCAACTCGCCCTTTGGAAAGAAGCCTGCACGTTGTGCCTTTCAGCTCTAGGGCAGTGTAGCACACGCAGAGCAGAAGTTCTACTTCAGCAAGATCAGGCCTGCAAAGAAACTGCGTTTCACAGGCGTTTGTAAGAGATGTTCCCGGTAGGCTGTAAGATTACTGTGCAGAGCGAGTTGTTTCTTAGCTTCCCAAAGAGCTGGAAGCAAGATGCTTTAGGGCCCGACTCGCCCTTTGGAAAGAAGCCTTCACGTTGTGCCTTTCATCTCTAGGGCCGTGTAGCACACCCAGAGCAGAAGATCTACTTCAGCCTGATGAGGCCTGCAAAGAAACTGCGTTTCACAGGCCTTTGTAAGAGATGTTCACGGTAGGCTGTAAGAGCACTGTGCAGAGCGAGTTGTTTCTTAGCTTCCCAAAAGCTGGAAGCAAGATGCTTTGTGGCCCAACTCACCCATTTGAAAGAAGCCTGCACGTTGTGCCTTTCCGCTCTAGGGCAATGCAGCACACCCAGACCAGAAGTTCTACTTCAGCCAGATAAGGCCTGCAAAGAAACTGCGTTTCACAGGCCTTTGTAAGAGATGTTCCCGGTAGGCTGTAAGAGCACTGTGCACAGCGAGTTGTTTCTTAGCTTCCCAAAGAGCTGGAAGCAAGATGCTTTGGGGCCCAACTCGCCCTTTGGAAAGAAGCCTGCACGTTGTGCATTTGAGCTCTAGGGCAACCTAGCACAAGCAGAGGAGAAGTTCTACTTCAGCCAGAACAGGCCTGCAAAGAAACTGCGTTTCACAGGCCTTTGTAAGAGATGTTCCCGGTAGGCTGTAAGAGCACTGTGCAGAGCGAGTTGTTTCTTAGCTTCCCAAAGAGCTGGAAGCAAGATGCTTTGGGGCCCAACTCGCCCTTTGGAAAGAAGCCTGCACGTTGTGCCTTTCATCTCTAGGGCCGTGTAGCACAGCCAGAGCAGAAGTTCTACTTCAGCCAGATCAGGCCTGCAAAGAAACTGCATTTCACAGGCCTTTGTAAGAGATGTTCCCGGTAGGCTGTAAGAGCACTGTGCAGAGCGAGTTGTTTCTTAGCGTCCCAAAGAGCTGGAAGCAAGATGCTTTGGGGCCCAACACGCCCTTTGGAAAAAAGCCTGCACGTTGTGCCTTTCAGCTCTAGGGCCATTTAGCACACCCAGAGCAGAAGTTCTACTTCAACCAGATCAGGCCTGCAAAGAAACTGCGTTTCACAGGCCTTTGTAAGAGATGTTCCCGGTAGGCTGTAAGAGCACTGTGCAGAGCGAGTTGTTTCTTAGCTTCATAAAGAGCTGGAAGCAAGATGCTTTGGGGCCCAACTCGCCCTTTTGAAAGAAGCCTGCACGTTGTGCCTTTCAGCTCTAGGGCCATGTAGCACAGCCAGAGCAGAAGTTCTACTTCAGCCAGATCAGGCCCTCAAAGACACTGCATTTCACAGGCCTTTGTAAGAGATGTTCCCGGTAGGCTGTAAGAGCACTGTGCAGAGCGAGTTGTTTCTTAGCGTCCCAAAGAGCTGGAAGCAAGATGCTTTGGGGCCCAACTCGCCCTTTGGAAAGAAGCCTGCACGTTGTGCCTTTCAGCTCTAGGGCAATGTAGCACACCCAGAGCAGAAGTTCTAATTCAGCCAGATCAGGCCTGCAAAGAAACTGCGTTTCACAGGCCTTTGTAAGAGATGTTCCCGGTAGGCTGTAAGAGCACTGTGCAGACCGAGTTGTTTCTTAGCTTCCCAAAGAGCTGGAAGAAAGATGCTTTGGGGCCCAACTCGCCCTTTGGAAAGAAGCCTGCACGTTGTGCCTTTCCGCTCTAGGGCAATGTAGCACACCCAGAGCAGAAGTGCTACTTCAGCAAGATCAGGCCTCCAAAGAAACTGCGTTTCACAGGGCTTTGTAAGAGATGTTCCCGGTAGGCTGTAAGAGCACTGTGCAGAGCGAGTTGTTTCTTAGCTTCCCAAAGAGCTGGAAGCAAGATGCTTTGGGGCCCAACTCGCCCTTTGGAAAGAAGCCTGCACGTTGTGCCTTTCTGCTCTGGGGCAATGTAGCACACCCAGAGCAGAAGTTCTACTTCAGCCAGATCAGGCCTGCAAAGAAACTGCGTTTCACAGGCCTTTGTAAGCGATGTTACCGCTAGGCTGTAAGAGCACTGTGCAGAGCGAGTTGTTTCTTAGCTTCCCAAAGAGCTGGAAGCAAGATGCTTTGTGGCCCAACTCGCCCTTTGGAAAGAAGCCTGCACGTTGTGCCTTTGAGCTCTAGGGCAACCTAGCACAAGCAGAGGAGAATTTCTACTTCAGCCAGATCAGGCCTGCAAAGAAACTGCGTTTCACAGGCCTTTGGAAGAGATGTTCCCGGTAGGCTGTAAGAGCACTGTGCAGAGCGAGTTGTTTCTTAGCTTCCCAAAGAGCTGGAAGCAAGATGCTTTGGGGCCCAACTCGCCCTTTGGAAAGAAGCCTGCACGTTGTGCATTTGAGCTCTTGGGCAACCTAGCACAAGCAGAGGAGAAGTTCTACTTCAGCCAGAAGAGGCCTGCAAAGAAACTGCGTTTCACAGGGCTTTGTAAGAGATGTTCCCGGTAGGCTGTAAGAGCACTGTGCAGAGCGAGTTGTCTCTTAGCTTCCCAAAGAGCTGGAAGCAAGATGCTTTGGGGCCCAACTCGCCCTTTGGAAAGAAGCCTGCACGTTGTGCCTTTCAGCTCTAGGGCCGTGTAGCACACCCAGAGCAGAAGTTCTACTTCAGCCAGATTAGGCCTGCAAAGAAACTGCATTTCACAGGCCTTTGTAAGAGATGTTCCCGGTAGGCTGTAAGAGCACTGTGCAGAGCGAGTTGTTTCTTAGCGTCCCAAAGAGCTGGAAGCAAGATGCTTTGGGGCCCAACACACCCTTTGGAAAAAAGCCTGCACGTTGTGCCTTTCAGCTCTAGGGCCATTTAGCACACCCAGAGCAGAAGTTCTACTTCAACCAGATCAGGCCTGCAAAGAAACTGCGTTTCACAGGCCTTTGTAAGAGATGTCCCCGGTAGGCTGTAAGAGCACTGTGCAGAGCGAGTTGTTTCTTAGCTTCATAAAGAGCTGGAAGCAAGATGCTTTGTGGCCCAACTCGCCCTTTTGAAAGAAGCCTGCTCGTTGTGCCTTTCAGCTCTAGGGCCATGTAGCACAGCCAGAGCAGAAGTTCTACTTCAGCCAGATCAGGCCTGCAAAGAAACTGCATTTCACAGGCCTTTGTAAGAGATGTTCCCGGTAGGCTGTAAGAGCACTGTGCAGAGCGAGTTGTTTCTTAGCGTCCCAAAGAGCTGGAAGCAAGATGCTTTGGGGCCCAACTCGCCCTTTGGAAAGAAGCCTGCACGTTGTGCCTTTCAGCTCTAGGGCCATGTATCACACCCAGAGCAGAAGTTCTACTTCAGCCAGATCAGGCCTGCAAAGAAACTGCGTTTCACAGGCCTTTGTAAGAGATGCTCCCGGTAGGCTGTAAGAGCACTGTGCAGAGCGAGTTGTTTCTTAGCTTCCCAAAGAGCTGGAAGCAAGATGCTTTGGGGCCCAACTCGCCCTTTGGAAAGAAGCCTGCACGTTGTGCCTTTCAGCTCTAGGGCAATGTAGCACACCCAGAGCAGAAGTTCTACTTCAGCCAGATCAGTCCTGCAAAGAAACTGCGTTTCACAGGCCTTTGTAAGAGATGTTCCCGGTAGGCTGTAAGAGCACTGTGCAGAGCGAGTTGTTTCTTAGCTTCCCAAAGAGCTGGAAGCAAGATGCTTTGGGGCCCAACTCGCCCTTTGGAAAGAAGCCTGCACGTTGTGCCTTTGAGCTCTAGGGCAACCTAGCACAAGCAGAGGAGAAGTTCTACTTCAGCCAGAACAGGCCTGCAAAGAAACTGCGTTTCACAGGGCTTTGTAAGAGATGTTCCCGGTAGGCTGTAAGAGCACTGTGCAGAGCGAGTTGTTTCTTAGCTTCCCAAAGAGCTGGAAGCAAGATGCTTTGGGGCCCAACTCGCCCTTTGGAAAGAAGCCTGCACGTTGTGCCTTTCAGCTCTAGGGCAGTGTAGCACACGCAGAGCAGAAGTTCTACTTCAGCAAGATCAGGCCTGCAAAGAAACTGCGTTTCACAGGCGTTTGTAAGAGATGTTCCCGGTAGGCTGTAAGATTACTGTGCAGAGCGAGTTGTTTCTTAGCTTCCCAAAGAGCTGGAAGCAAGATGCTTTAGGGCCCGACTCGCCCTTTGGAAAGAAGCCTTCACGTTGTGCCTTTCATCTCTAGGGCCGTGTAGCACACCCAGAGCAGAAGATCTACTTCAGCCTGATGAGGCCTGCAAAGAAACTGCGTTTCACAGGCCTTTGTAAGAGATGTTCACGGTAGGCTGTAAGAGCACTGTGCAGAGCGAGTTGTTTCTTAGCTTCCCAAAAGCTGGAAGCAAGATGCTTTGTGGCCCAAGTCACCCATTTGAAAGAAGCCTGCACGTTGTGCCTTTCCGCTCTAGGGCAATGCAGCACACCCAGACCAGAAGTTCTACTTCAGCCAGATAAGGCCTGCAAAGAAACTGCGTTTCACAGGCCTTTGTAAGAGATGTTCCCGGTAGGCTGTAAGAGCACTGTGCACAGCGAGTTGTTTCTTAGCTTCCCAAAGAGCTGGAAGCAAGATGCTTTGGGGCCCAACTCGCCCTTTGGAAAGAAGCCTGCACGTTGTGCATTTGAGCTCTAGGGCAACCTAGCACAAGCAGAGGAGAAGTTCTACTTCAGCCAGAACAGGCCTGCAAAGAAACTGCGTTTCACAGGCCTTTGTAAGAGATGTTCCCGGTAGGCTGTAAGAGCACTGTGCAGAGCGAGTTGTTTCTTAGCGTCCCAAAGAGCTGGAAGCAAGATGCTTTGGGGCCCAACACGCCCTTTGGAAAAAAGCCTGCACGTTGTGCCTTTCAGCTCTAGGGCCATTTAGCACACCCAGAGCAGAAGTTCTACTTCAACCAGATCAGGCCTGCAAAGAAACTGCGTTTCACAGGCCTTTGTAAGAGATGTTCCCGGTAGGCTGTAAGAGCACTGTGCAGAGCGAGTTGTTTCTTAGCTTCCCAAAGAGCTGGAAGCAAGATGCTTGGGGGCCCAACTCGCCCTTTGGAAAGAAGCCTGCACGTTGTGCCTTTGAGCTCTAGGGCAACCTAGCATAAGCAGAGGAGAAGTTCTACTTCAGCCAGAACAGGCTTGCAAAGAAACTGCGTTTCACAGGGCTTTGTAAGAGATGTTCCCGGTAGGCTGTAAGAGCACTGTGCAGAGCGAGTTGTTTCTTAGCTTCCCAAAGAGCTGGAAGCAAGATGCTTTGGGGCCCAACTCGCCCTTTGGAAAGAAGCCTGCACGTTGTGCCTTTCAGCTCTAGGGCAACCTAGCACAAGCAGAGGAGAAGTTCTACTTCAGCCAGAACAGGCCTGCAAAGAAACTGCGTTTCACAGGGCTTTGTAAGAGATGTTCCCGGTAGGCTGTAAGAGCACTGTGCAGAGCGAGTTGTTTCTTAGCTTCCCAAAGAGCTGGAAGCCAGATGCTTTGGGGCCCAACTCGCCCTTTGGAAAGAAGCCTGCACGTTGTGCCTTTCAGCTCTAGGGCCGTGTAGCACACCCAGAGCAGAAGTTCTACTGCAGCCTGATGAGGCCTGCAAAGAAACTGCGTTTCACAGGCCTTTGCAAGAGATGTTCACGGTAGGCTGTAAGAGCACTGTGCAGAGCGAGTTGTTTCTTAGCTTCCCAAAGAGCTGGAAGCAAGATGCTTTGTGGCCCAACTCGCCCTTTTGAAAGAAGCCTGCACGTTGTGCCTTTCCGCTCTAGGGCAATGTAGCACACCCAGAGCAGAAGTTCTACTTCAGCCAGATCAGGCCTGCAAAGAAACTGCGTTTCACAGGCCTTTGTAAGCGATGTTCCCGGTAGGATGTAAGAGCACTGTGCAGAGCGAGTTGTTTCTTAGCTTCCCAAAGAGCTGGAAGCAAGATGCTTTGGGGCCCAACTCGCCCTTTGGAAAGAAGCCTGCACGTTGTGCCTTTCAGCCCTAGGGCAATGTAGCACAGCCAGAGCAGAAGTTCTACTTCAGCCAGATCAGGCCTGCAAGGAAACTGCTTTTCACAGGCCTTTGTAAGTGATGTTCCGGTAGGCTGTAAGAGCACTGTGCAGACCGAGTTGTTTCTTAGCTTCCCAAAGAGCTGGAAGCAAGATGCTTTGGGGCCCAACTCGCCCTTTGGAAAGAAGCCTGCACGTCGTGCCTTTCAGCTCTAGGGCAATGTAGCACACCCAGAGCAGAAGATCTACTTCAGCCAGATCAGGCCTCCAAAGAAACTGCGTTTCACAGGGCTTTGTAAGAGATGTTCCCGGTAGGCTGTAAGAGCACTGTGCAGAGCGAGTTGTTTCTTAGCGTCCCAAAGAGCTGGAAGCAAGATGCTTTGGGGCCCAACACGCCCTTGTAAAAAAGTCTGCACGTTGTGCCTTTCAGCTCTAGGGCCATTTAGCACACCCAGAGCAGAAGTTCTACTTCAACCTGATCAGGCCTGCAAAGAAACTGCGTTTCACAGGCCTTTGTAAGAGATGTTCCCGGTAGGCTGTAAGAGCACTGTGCAGAGCGAGTTGTTTCTTAGCTTCCCAAAGAGCTGGAAGCAAGATGCTTTGGGGCCCAACTCGCCCTTTGGAAAGAAGCCTGCACGTTGTGCCTTTGAGCTCTAGGGCAACCTAGCACAAGCAGAGGAGAAGTTCTACTTCAGCCAGAACAGGCCTGAAAAGAAACTGCGTTTCACAGTTCTTTGTAAGAGATGTTCCCGGTAGGCTGTAAGAGCACTGTGCAGAGCGAGTTGTTTCTTAGCTTCCCAAAGAGCTGGAAGCAAGATGCTTTGGGGCCCAACTCGCCCTTTGGAAAGAAGCCTGCACGTTGTGCCTTTCAGCTCTAGGGCAGTGTAGCACACGCAGAGCAGAAGTTCTACTTCAGCAAGATCAGGCCTGCAAAGAAACTGCGTTTCACAGGCGTTTGTAAGAGATGTTCCCGGTAGGCTGTAAGATTACTGTGCAGAGCGAGTTGTTTCTTAGCTTCCCAAAGAGCTGGAAGCAAGATGCTTTAGGGCCCGACTCGCCCTTTGGAAAGAAGCCTTCACGTTGTGCCTTTCATCTCTAGGGCCGTGTAGCACACCCAGAGCAGAAGATCTACTTCAGCCTGATGAGGCCTGCAAAGAAACTGCGTTTCACAGGCCTTTGTAAGAGATGTTCACGGTAGGCTGTAAGAGCACTGTGCAGAGCGAGTTGTTTCTTAGCTTCCCAAAAGCTGGAAGCAAGATGCTTTGTGGCCCAACTCACCCATTTGAAAGAAGCCTGCACGTTGTGCCTTTCCGCTCTAGGGCAATGCAGCACACCCAGACCAGAAGTTCTACTTCAGCCAGATAAGGCCTGCAAAGAAACTGCGTTTCACAGGCCTTTGTAAGAGATGTTCCCGGTAGGCTGTAAGAGCACTGTGCACAGCGAGTTGTTTCTTAGCTTCCCAAAGAGCTGGAAGCAAGATGCTTTGGGGCCCAACTCGCCCTTTGGAAAGAAGCCTGCACGTTGTGCATTTGAGCTCTAGGGCAACCTAGCACAAGCAGAGGAGAAGTTCTACTTCAGCCAGAACTGGCCTGCAAAGAAACTGCGTTTCACAGGCCTTTGTAAGAGATGTTCCCGGTAGGCTGTAAGAGCACTGTGCAGAGCGAGTTGTTTCTTAGCTTCCCAAAGAGCTGGAAGCAAGATGCTTTGGGGCCCAACTCGCCCTTTGGAAAGAAGCCTGCACGTTGTGCCTTTCATCTCTAGGGCCGTGTAGCACAGCCAGAGCAGAAGTTCTACTTCAGCCAGATCAGGCCTGCAAAGAAACTGCATTTCACAGGCCTTTGTAAGAGATGTTCCCGGTAGGCTGTAAGAGCACTGTGCAGAGCGAGTTGTTTCTTAGCGTCCCAAAGAGCTGGAAGCAAGATGCTTTGGGGCCCAACACGCCCTTTGGAAAAAAGCCTGCACGTTGTGCCTTTCAGCTCTAGGGCCATTTAGCACACCCAGAGCAGAAGTTCTACTTCAACCAGATCAGGCCTGCAAAGAAACTGCGTTTCACAGGCCTTTGTAAGAGATGTTCCCGGTAGGCTGTAAGAGCACTGTGCAGAGCGAGTTGTTTCTTAGCTTCATAAAGAGCTGGAAGCAAGATGCTTTGGGGCCCAACTCGCCCTTTTGAAAGAAGCCTGCACGTTGTGCCTTTCAGCTCTAGGGCCATGTAGCACAGCCAGAGCAGAAGTTCTACTTCAGCCAGATCAGGCCCTCAAAGACACTGCATTTCACAGGCCTTTGTAAGAGATGTTCCCGGTAGGCTGTAAGAGCACTGTGCAGAGCGAGTTGTTTCTTAGCGTCCCAAAGAGCTGGAAGCAAGATGCTTTGGGGCCCAACTCGCCCTTTGGAAAGAAGCCTGCACGTTGTGCCTTTCAGCTCTAGGGCAATGTAGCACACCCAGAGCAGAAGTTCTATTTCAGCCAGATCAGGCCTGCAAAGAAACTGCGTTTCACAGGCCTTTGTAAGAGATGTTCCCGGTAGGCTGTAAGAGCACTGTGCAGAGCGAGTTGTTTCTTAGCTTCCCAAAGAGCTGGAAGCAAGATGCTTGGGGGCCCAACTCGCCCTTTGGAAAGAAGCCTGCACGTTGTGCCTTTGAGCTCTAGGGCAACCTAGCATAAGCAGAGGAGAAGTTCTACTTCAGCCAGAACAGGCTTGCAAAGAAACTGCGTTTCACAGGGCTTTGTAAGAGATGTTCCCGGTAGGCTGTAAGAGCACTGTGCAGAGCGAGTTGTTTCTTAGCTTCCCAAAGAGCTGGAAGCAAGATGCTTTGGGGCCCAACTCGCCCTTTGGAAAGAAGCCTGCACGTTGTGCCTTTCAGCTCTAGGGCAACCTAGCACAAGCAGAGGAGAAGTTCTACTTCAGCCAGAACAGGCCTGCAAAGAAACTGCGTTTCACAGGCCTTTGTAAGAGATGTTCCCGGTAGGCTGTAAGAGCACTGTGCAGAGCGAGTTGTTTCTTAGCTTCCCAAGAGCTGGAAGCCAGATGCTTTGGGGCCCAACTCGCCCTTTGGAAAGAAGCCTGCACGTTGTGCCTTTCAGCTCTAGGGCAGGGTAGCACACCCAGAGCAGAAGTTCTACTGCAGCCTGATGAGGCCTGCAAAGAAACTGCGTTTCACAGGCCTTTGCAAGAGATGTTCACGGTAGGCTGTAAGAGCACTGTGCAGAGCGAGTTGTTTCTTAGCTTCCCAAAGAGCTGGAAGCAAGATGCTTTGTGGCCCAACTCGCCCTTTTGAAAGAAGCCTGCACGTTGTGCCTTTCCGCTCTAGGGCAATGTAGCACACCCAGAGCAGAAGTTCTACTTCAGCCAGATCAGGCCTGCAAAGAAACTGCGTTTCACAGGCCTTTGTAAGCGATGTTCCCGGTAGGATGTAAGAGCACTGTGCAGAGCGAGTTGTTTCTTAGCTTCCCAAAGAGCTGGAAGCAAGATGCTTTGGGGCCCAACTCGCCCTTTGGAAAGAAGCCTGCACGTTGTGCCTTTCAGCCCTAGGGCAATGTAGCACAGCCAGAGCAGAAGTTCTACTTCAGCCAGATCAGGCCTGCAAGGAAACTGCTTTTCACAGGCCTTTGTAAGTGATGTTCCGGTAGGCTGTAAGAGCACTGTGCAGACCGAGTTGTTTCTTAGCTTCCCAAAGAGCTGGAAGCAAGATGCTTTGGGGCCCAACTCGCCCTTTGGAAAGAAGCCTGCACGTCGTGCCTTTCAGCTCTAGGGCAATGTAGCACACCCAGAGCAGAAGATCTACTTCAGCCAGATCAGGCCTCCAAAGAAACTGCGTTTCACAGGGCTTTGTAAGAGATGTTCCCGGTAGGCTGTAAGAGCACTGTGCAGAGCGAGTTGTTTCTTAGCTTCCCAAAGAGCTGGAAGCAAGATGCTTTGGGGCCCAACACGCCCTTTGGAAAGAAGCCTGCACGTTGTGCCTTTCAGCTCTAGGGCTGTGTAGCACACGCAGAGCAGAAGTTCTACTTCAGCCAGATCAGGCCTGCAAAGAAACTGCGTTTCACAGGCCTTTGAAAGAGATGTTCCCGGTAGGCTGTAAGATTACTGTGCAGAGCGAGTTGTTTCTTAGCTTCCCAAAGAGCTGGAAGCAAGATGCTTTAGGGCCCAACTCGCCCTTTGGAAAGAAGCCTGCACGTTGTGCCTTTCAGCTCTAGGGCCGTGTAGCACACCCAGAGCAGAAGTTCTACTTCAGCCTGATGAGGCCTGCAAAGAAACTGCGTTTCACAGGCCTTTGTAAGAGATGTTCCCGGTAGGCTGTAAGAGCACTGTGCAGAGCGTGTTGTTTCTTAGCTTCATAAAGAGCTGGAAGCAAGATGCTTTGTGGCCCAACTCGCCCTTTTGAAAGAAGCCTGCACGTTGTGCCTTTCAGCTCTAGGGCCATGTAGCACAGCCAGAGCAGAAGTTCTACTTCAGCCAGATCAGGCCTGCAAAGAAACTGCATTTCACAGGCATTGTAAGAGATGTTCCCGGTAGGCTGTAAGAGCACTGTGCAGAGCGAGTTGTTTCTTAGCTTCCCAAAGAGCTGGAAGAAAGATGCTTTATGGCCCAACACGCCCTTTGGAAAGAAGCCTGCACGTTGTGCCTTTCAGCTCTAGGGCCGTGTAGCACACCCAGAGCAGAAGTTCTACTTCAGCCTGATGAGGCCTGCAAAGAAACTGCGTTTCACAGGGCTTTGTAAGAGATGTTCCCGGTAGGCTGTAAGAGCACTGTGCAGAGCGAGTTGTTTCTTAGCTTCCCAAAGAGCTGGAAGCAAGATGCTTTGTGGCCCAACTCGCCCTTTTGAAAGAAGCCTGCACGTCGTGCCTTTCAGCTCTAGGGCAATGTAGCACACCCAGAGCAGAAGATCTACTTCAGCCAGATCAGGCCTCCAAAGAAACTGCGTTTCACAGGGCTTTGTAAGAGATGTTCCCGGTAGGCTGTAAGAGCACTGTGCAGAGCGAGTTGTTTCTTAGCTTCCCAAAGAGCTGGAAGCAAGATGCTTTGGGGCCCAACACGCCCTTTGGAAAGAAGCCTGCACGTTGTGCCTTTCTGCTCTGGGGCAATGTAGCACACCCAGAGCAGAAGTTCTACTTCAGCCAGATCAGGCCTGCAAAGAAACTGCGTTTCACAGGCCTTTGTAAGCGATGTTACCGCTAGGCTGTAAGAGCACTGTGCAGAGCGAGTTGTTTCTTAGCTTCCCAAAGAGCTGGAAGCAAGATGCTTTGGGGCCCAACTCGCCCTTTGGAAAGAAGCCTGCACGTTGTGCCTTTGAGCTCTAGGGCAACCTAGCACATGCAGAGGAGAAGTTCTACTTCAGCCAGAACAGGCCTGCAAAGAAACTGCGTTTCACAGGGCTTTGTAAGAGATGTTCCCGGTAGGCTGTAAGAGCACTGTGCAGAGCGAGTTGTTTCTTAGCTTCCCAAAGAGCTGGAAGCAAGATGCTTTGGGGCCCAACTCGCCCTTTGGAAAGAAGCCTGCACGTTGTGCCTTTAAGCTCTAGGGCTGTCTAGCACACGCAGAGCAGAAGTTCTACTTCAGCCAGATCAGGCCTGCAAAGAAACTGCGTTTCACAGGCCTTTGTAAGAGATGTTCCCGGTAGGCTGTAAGATTACTGTGCAGAGCGAGTTGTTTCTTAGCTTCCCAAAGAGCTGGAAGCAAGATGCTTTGGGGCCCAACACGCCCTTTGGAAAAAAGCCTGCACGTTGTGCCTTTCAGCTCTAGGGCCATGTAGCACACCCAGAGCAGAAGTTCTACTTCAGCCAGATCAGGCCTGCAAAGAAACTGCGTTTCACAGGCCTTTGTAAGAGATGTTCCCGGTAGGCTGTAAGAGCACTGTGCAGAGCGAGTTGTTTCTTAGCTTCCCAAAGAGCTGGAAGCAAGATGCTTTGGGGCCCAACTCGCCCTTTGGAAAGAAGCCTGCACGTTGTGCTTTTGAGCTCTAGGGCAACCTAGCACAAGCAGAGGAGAAGTTCTACTTCAGCCAGAACAGGCCTGCAAAGAAACTGCGTTTCACAGGGCTTTGTAAGAGATGTTCCCGGTAGGCTGTAAGAGCACTGTGCAGAGCGAGTTGTTTCTTAGCTTCTCAAAGAGCTGGAAGCAAGATGCTTTGGGGCCCAACTCGCCCTTTGGAAAGAAGCCTGCACGTTGTGCCTTTCAGCCCTAGGGCAATGTAGCACAGCCAGAGCAGAAGTTCTACTTCAGCCAGATCAGGCCTGCAAGGAAACTGCTTTTCACAGGCCTTTGTAAGTGATGTTCCGGTAGGCTGTAAGAGCACTGTGCAGACCGAGTTGTTTCTTAGCTTCCCAAAGAGCTGGAAGCAAGATGCTTTGGGGCCCAACTCGCCCTTTGGAAAGAAGCCTGCACGTCGTGCCTTTCAGCTCTAGGGCAATGTAGCACACCCAGAGCAGAAGATCTACTTCAGCCAGATCAGGCCTCCAAAGAAACTGCGTTTCACAGGGCTTTGTAAGAGATGTTCCCGGTAGGCTGTAAGAGCACTGTGCAGAGCGAGTTGTTTCTTAGCTTCCCAAAGAGCTGGAAGCAAGATGCTTTGGGGCCCAACACGCCCTTTGGAAAGAAGCCTGCACGTTGTGCCTTTCTGCTCTGGGGCAATGTAGCACACCCAGAGCAGAAGTTCTACTTCAGCCAGATCAGGCCTGCAAAGAAACTGCGTTTCACAGGCCTTTGTAAGCGATGTTACCGCTAGGCTGTAAGAGCACTGTGCAGAGCGAGTTGTTTCTTAGCTTCCCAAAGAGCTGGAAGCAAGATGCTTTGGGGCCCAACTCGCCCTTTGGAAAGAAGCCTGCACGTTGTGCCTTTGAGCTCTAGGGCAACCTAGCACATGCAGAGGAGAAGTTCTACTTCAGCCAGAACAGGCCTGCAAAGAAACTGCGTTTCACAGGGCTTTGTAAGAGATGTTCCCGGTAGGCTGTAAGAGCACTGTGCAGAGCGAGTTGTTTCTTAGCTTCCCAAAGAGCTGGAAGCAAGATGCTTTGGGGCCCAACTCGCCCTTTGGAAAGAAGCCTGCACGTTGTGCCTTTAAGCTCTAGGGCTGTCTAGCACACGCAGAGCAGAAGTTCTACTTCAGCCAGATCAGGCCTGCAAAGAAACTGCGTTTCACAGGCCTTTGTAAGAGATGTTCCCGGTAGGCTGTAAGATTACTGTGCAGAGCGAGTTGTTTCTTAGCTTCCCAAAGAGCTGGAAGCAAGATGCTTTGGGGCCCAACACGCCCTTTGGAAAAAAGCCTGCACGTTGTGCCTTTCAGCTCTAGGGCCATGTAGCACACCCAGAGCAGAAGTTCTACTTCAGCCAGATCAGGCCTGCAAAGAAACTGCGTTTCACAGGCCTTTGTAAGAGATGTTCCCGGTAGGCTGTAAGAGCACTGTGCAGAGCGAGTTGTTTCTTAGCTTCCCAAAGAGCTGGAAGCAAGATGCTTTGGGGCCCAACTCGCCCTTTGGAAAGAAGCCTGCACGTTGTGCTTTTGAGCTCTAGGGCAACCTAGCACAAGCAGAGGAGAAGTTCTACTTCAGCCAGAACAGGCCTGCAAAGAAACTGCGTTTCACAGGGCTTTGTAAGAGATGTTCCCGGTAGGCTGTAAGAGCACTGTGCAGAGCGAGTTGTTTCTTAGCTTCCCAAAGAGCTGGAAGCAAGATGCTTTGGGGCCCAACTCGCCCTTTGGAAAGAAGCCTGCACATTGTGCCTTTCAGCTCTAGGGCCGTGTAGCACAGCCAGAGCAGAAGTTCTACTTCAGCCAGATCAGGCCTGCAAAGAAACTGCATTTCACAGGCCTTTGTAAGAGATGTTCCCGGTAGGCTGTAAGAGCACTGTGCAGAGCGAGTTGTTTCTTAGCGTCCCAAAGAGCTGGAAGCAAGATGCTTTGGGGCCCAACACGCCCTTGTAAAAAAGTCTGCACGTTGTGCCTTTCAGCTCTAGGGCCATTTAGCACACCCAGAGCAGAAGTTCTACTTCAACCAGATCAGGCCTGCAAAGAAACTGCGTTTCACAGGCCTTTGTAAGAGATGTTCCCGGTAGGCTGTAAGAGCACTGTGCAGAGCGAGTTGTTTCTTAGCTTCCCAAAGAGCTGGAAGCAAGATGCTTTGGGGCCCAACTCGCCCTTTGGAAAGAAGCCTGCACGTTGTGCCTTTGAGCTCTAGGGCAACCTAGCACAAGCAGAGGAGAAGTTCTACTTCAGCCAGAACAGGCCTGCAAAGAAACTGCGTTTCACAGTTCTTTGTAAGAGATGTTCCCGGTAGGCTGTAAGAGCACTGTGCAGAGCGAGTTGTTTCTTAGCTTCCCAAAGAGCTGGAAGCAAGATGCTTTGGGGCCCAACTCGCCCTTTGGAAAGAAGCCTGCACGTTGTGCCTTTCAGCTCTAGGGCAGTGTAGCACACGCAGAGCAGAAGTTCTACTTCAGCAAGATCAGGCCTGCAAAGAAACTGCGTTTCACAGGCGTTTGTAAGAGATGTTCCCGGTAGGCTGTAAGATTACTGTGCAGAGCGAGTTGTTTCTTAGCTTCCCAAAGAGCTGGAAGCAAGATGCTTTAGGGCCCGACTCGCCCTTTGGAAAGAAGCCTTCACGTTGTGCCTTTCATCTCTAGGGCCGTGTAGCACACCCAGAGCAGAAGATCTACTTCAGCCTGAT
The DNA here is from genome assembly GCF_041296265.1 of Equus caballus. Classification (NCBI taxonomy): domain Eukaryota; kingdom Metazoa; phylum Chordata; class Mammalia; order Perissodactyla; family Equidae; genus Equus; species Equus caballus. The sequence continues at coordinate 48,169,228 of NC_091688.1, read as the reverse complement.
GAGGCCTGCAAAGAAACTGCGTTTCACAGGCCTTTGTAAGAGATGTTCACGGTAGGCTGTAAGAGCACTGTGCAGAGCGAGTTGTTTCTTAGCTTCCCAAAAGCTGGAAGCAAGATGCTTTTTGGCCCAACTCACCCATTTGAAAGAAGCCTGCACGTTGTGCCTTTCCGCTCTAGGGCAATGCAGCACACCCAGACCAGAAGTTCTACTTCAGCCAGATAAGGCCTGCAAAGAAACTGCGTTTCACAGGCCTTTGTAAGAGATGTTCCCGGTAGGCTGTAAGAGCACTGTGCAGAGCGAGTTGTTTCTTAGCTTCCCAAAGAGCTGGAAGCAAGATGCTTTGGGGCCCAACTCGCCCTTTGGAAAGAAGCCTGCACGTTGTGCCTTTCATCTCTAGGGCCGTGTAGCACAGCCAGAGCAGAAGTTCTACTTCAGCCAGATCAGGCCTGCAAAGAAACTGCATTTCACAGGCCTTTGTAAGAGATGTTCCCGGTAGGCTGTAAGAGCACTGTGCAGAGCGAGTTGTTTCTTAGCGTCCCAAAGAGCTGGAAGCAAGATGCTTTGGGGCCCAACTCGCCCTTTGGAAAGAAGCCTGCACGTTGTGCATTTGAGCTCTAGGGCAACCTAGCACAAGCAGAGGAGAAGTTCTACTTCAGCCAGAACAGGCCTGCAAAGAAACTGCGTTTCACAGGCCTTTGTAAGAGATGTTCCCGGTAGGCTGTAAGAGCACTGTGCAGAGCGAGTTGTTTCTTAGCTTCCCAAAGAGCTGGAAGCAAGATGCTTTGGGGCCCAACTCGCCCTTTGGAAAGAAGCCTGCACGTTGTGCCTTTCATCTCTAGGGCCGTGTAGCACAGCCAGAGCAGAAGTTCTACTTCAGCCAGATCAGGCCTGCAAAGAAACTGCATTTCACAGGCCTTTGTAAGAGATGTTCCCGGTAGGCTGTAAGAGCACTGTGCAGAGCGAGTTGTTTCTTAGCGTCCCAAAGAGCTGGAAGCAAGATGCTTTGGGGCCCAACACGCCCTTTGGAAAAAAGCCTGCACGTTGTGCCTTTCAGCTCTAGGGCCATTTAGCACACCCAGAGCAGAAGTTCTACTTCAGCCAGATCAGGCCTGCAAAGAAACTGCGTTTCACAGGCCTTTGTAAGAGATGTTCCCGGTAGGCTGTAAGAGCACTGTGCAGAGCGAGTTGTTTCTTAGCTTCATAAAGAGCTGGAAGCAAGATGCTTTGGGGCCCAACTCGCCCTTTGGAAAGAAGCCTGCACGTTGTGCCTTTCAGCTCTAGGGCAATGTAGCACACCCAGAGCAGAAGTTCTACTTCAGCCAGATCAGGCCTGCAAAGACACTGCATTTCACAGTTCTTTGTAAGTGATGCTCCCGGTTGGCTGTAAGAGCACTGTGCAGAGCGAGTTGTTTCTTAGCGTCCCAAAGAGCTGGAAGCAAGATGCTTTGGGGCCCAACTCGCCCTTTGGAAAGAAGCCTGCACGTTGTGCCTTTCAGCTCTAGGGCAATGTAGCACACCCAGAGCAGAAGTTCTACTTCAGCCAGATCAGGCCTGCAAAGAAACTGCGTTTCACAGGCCTTTGTAAGAGATGTTCCCGGTAGGCTGTAAGAGCACTGTGCAGAGCGAGTTGTTTCTTAGCTTCCCAAAGAGCTGGAAGCAAGATGCTTTGGGGCCCAACTCGCCCTTTGGAAAGAAGCCTGCACGTTGTGCCTTTGAGCTCTAGGGCAACCTAGCATAAGCAGAGGAGAAGTTCTACTTCAGCCAGAACAGGCTTGCAAAGAAACTGCGTTTCACAGGGCTTTGTAAGAGATGTTCCCGGTAGGCTGTAAGAGCACTGTGCAGAGCGAGTTGTTTCTTAGCTTCCCAAAGAGCTGGAAGCAAGATGCTTTGGGGCCCAACTCGCCCTTTGGAAAGAAGCCTGCACGTTGTGCCTTTCAGCTCTAGGGCAACCTAGCACAAGCAGAGGAGAAGTTCTACTTCAGCCAGAACAGGCCTGCAAAGAAACTGCGTTTCACAGGGCTTTGTAAGAGATGTTCCCGGTAGGCTGTAAGAGCACTGTGCAGAGCGAGTTGTTTCTTAGCTTCCCAAAGAGCTGGAAGCCAGATGCTTTGGGGCCCAACTCGCCCTTTGGAAAGAAGCCTGCACGTTGTGCCTTTCAGCTCTAGGGCCGTGTAGCACACCCAGAGCAGAAGTTCTACTGCAGCCTGATGAGGCCTGCAAAGAAACTGCGTTTCACAGGCCTTTGCAAGAGATGTTCACGGTAGGCTGTAAGAGCACTGTGCAGAGCGAGTTGTTTCTTAGCTTCCCAAAGAGCTGGAAGCAAGATGCTTTGTGGCCCAACTCGCCCTTTTGAAAGAAGCCTGCACGTTGTGCCTTTCCGCTCTAGGGCAATGTAGCACACCCAGAGCAGAAGTTCTACTTCAGCCAGATCAGGCCTGCAAAGAAACTGCGTTTCACAGGCCTTTGTAAGCGATGTTCCCGGTAGGATGTAAGAGCACTGTGCAGAGCGAGTTGTTTCTTAGCTTCCCAAAGAGCTGGAAGCAAGATGCTTTGGGGCCCAACTCGCCCTTTGGAAAGAAGCCTGCACGTTGTGCCTTTCAGCCCTAGGGCAATGTAGCACAGCCAGAGCAGAAGTTCTACTTCAGCCAGATCAGGCCTGCAAGGAAACTGCTTTTCACAGGCCTTTGTAAGTGATGTTCCGGTAGGCTGTAAGAGCACTGTGCAGACCGAGTTGTTTCTTAGCTTCCCAAAGAGCTGGAAGCAAGATGCTTTGGGGCCCAACTCGCCCTTTGGAAAGAAGCCTGCACGTCGTGCCTTTCAGCTCTAGGGCAATGTAGCACACCCAGAGCAGAAGATCTACTTCAGCCAGATCAGGCCTCCAAAGAAACTGCGTTTCACAGGGCTTTGTAAGAGATGTTCCCGGTAGGCTGTAAGAGCACTGTGCAGAGCGAGTTGTTTCTTAGCTTCCCAAAGAGCTGGAAGCAAGATGCTTTGGGGCCCAACACGCCCTTTGGAAAGAAGCCTGCACGTTGTGCCTTTCAGCTCTAGGGCTGTGTAGCACACGCAGAGCAGAAGTTCTACTTCAGCCAGATCAGGCCTGCAAAGAAACTGCGTTTCACAGGCCTTTGAAAGAGATGTTCCCGGTAGGCTGTAAGATTACTGTGCAGAGCGAGTTGTTTCTTAGCTTCCCAAAGAGCTGGAAGCAAGATGCTTTAGGGCCCAACTCGCCCTTTGGAAAGAAGCCTGCACGTTGTGCCTTTCAGCTCTAGGGCCGTGTAGCACACCCAGAGCAGAAGTTCTACTTCAGCCTGATGAGGCCTGCAAAGAAACTGCGTTTCACAGGCCTTTGTAAGAGATGTTCCCGGTAGGCTGTAAGAGCACTGTGCAGAGCGTGTTGTTTCTTAGCTTCATAAAGAGCTGGAAGCAAGATGCTTTGTGGCCCAACTCGCCCTTTTGAAAGAAGCCTGCACGTTGTGCCTTTCAGCTCTAGGGCCATGTAGCACAGCCAGAGCAGAAGTTCTACTTCAGCCAGATCAGGCCTGCAAAGAAACTGCATTTCACAGGCATTGTAAGAGATGTTCCCGGTAGGCTGTAAGAGCACTGTGCAGAGCGAGTTGTTTCTTAGCTTCCCAAAGAGCTGGAAGAAAGATGCTTTATGGCCCAACACGCCCTTTGGAAAGAAGCCTGCACGTTGTGCCTTTCAGCTCTAGGGCCGTGTAGCACACCCAGAGCAGAAGTTCTACTTCAGCCTGATGAGGCCTGCAAAGAAACTGCGTTTCACAGGGCTTTGTAAGAGATGTTCCCGGTAGGCTGTAAGAGCACTGTGCAGAGCGAGTTGTTTCTTAGCTTCCCAAAGAGCTGGAAGCAAGATGCTTTGTGGCCCAACTCGCCCTTTTGAAAGAAGCCTGCACGTCGTGCCTTTCAGCTCTAGGGCAATGTAGCACACCCAGAGCAGAAGATCTACTTCAGCCAGATCAGGCCTCCAAAGAAACTGCGTTTCACAGGGCTTTGTAAGAGATGTTCCCGGTAGGCTGTAAGAGCACTGTGCAGAGCGAGTTGTTTCTTAGCTTCCCAAAGAGCTGGAAGCAAGATGCTTTGGGGCCCAACACGCCCTTTGGAAAGAAGCCTGCACGTTGTGCCTTTCTGCTCTGGGGCAATGTAGCACACCCAGAGCAGAAGTTCTACTTCAGCCAGATCAGGCCTGCAAAGAAACTGCGTTTCACAGGCCTTTGTAAGCGATGTTACCGCTAGGCTGTAAGAGCACTGTGCAGAGCGAGTTGTTTCTTAGCTTCCCAAAGAGCTGGAAGCAAGATGCTTTGGGGCCCAACTCGCCCTTTGGAAAGAAGCCTGCACGTTGTGCCTTTGAGCTCTAGGGCAACCTAGCACATGCAGAGGAGAAGTTCTACTTCAGCCAGAACAGGCCTGCAAAGAAACTGCGTTTCACAGGGCTTTGTAAGAGATGTTCCCGGTAGGCTGTAAGAGCACTGTGCAGAGCGAGTTGTTTCTTAGCTTCCCAAAGAGCTGGAAGCAAGATGCTTTGGGGCCCAACTCGCCCTTTGGAAAGAAGCCTGCACGTTGTGCCTTTAAGCTCTAGGGCTGTCTAGCACACGCAGAGCAGAAGTTCTACTTCAGCCAGATCAGGCCTGCAAAGAAACTGCGTTTCACAGGCCTTTGTAAGAGATGTTCCCGGTAGGCTGTAAGATTACTGTGCAGAGCGAGTTGTTTCTTAGCTTCCCAAAGAGCTGGAAGCAAGATGCTTTGGGGCCCAACACGCCCTTTGGAAAAAAGCCTGCACGTTGTGCCTTTCAGCTCTAGGGCCATGTAGCACACCCAGAGCAGAAGTTCTACTTCAGCCAGATCAGGCCTGCAAAGAAACTGCGTTTCACAGGCCTTTGTAAGAGATGTTCCCGGTAGGCTGTAAGAGCACTGTGCAGAGCGAGTTGTTTCTTAGCTTCCCAAAGAGCTGGAAGCAAGATGCTTTGGGGCCCAACTCGCCCTTTGGAAAGAAGCCTGCACGTTGTGCTTTTGAGCTCTAGGGCAACCTAGCACAAGCAGAGGAGAAGTTCTACTTCAGCCAGAACAGGCCTGCAAAGAAACTGCGTTTCACAGGGCTTTGTAAGAGATGTTCCCGGTAGGCTGTAAGAGCACTGTGCAGAGCGAGTTGTTTCTTAGCTTCCCAAAGAGCTGGAAGCAAGATGCTTTGTGGCCCAACTCGCCCTTTTGAAAGAAGCCTGCACGTTGTGCCTTTCCGCTCTAGGGCAATGTAGCACACCCAGAGCAGAAGTTCTACTTCAGCCAGATCAGGCCTGCAAAGAAACTGCGTTTCACAGGCCTTTGTAAGCGATGTTCCCGGTAGGCTGTAAGAGCACTGTGCAGAGCGAGTTGTTTCTTAGCTTCCCAAAGAGCTGGAAGAAAGATGCTTTGGGGCCCAACTCGCCCTTTGGAAAGAAGCCTGCACGTTGTGCCTTTCAGCCCTAGGGCAATGTAGCACACGCAGAGCAGAAGTTCTACTTCAGCCAGATCAGGACTGCAAGGAAACTGCTTTTCACAGGCCTTTGTAAGTGATGTTCCGGTAGGCTGTAAGAGCACTGTGCAGACCGAGTTGTTTCTTAGCTTCCCAAAGAGCTGGAAGCAAGATGCTTTGGGGCCCAACTCGCCCTTTGGAAAGAAGCCTGACCGTCGTGCCTTTCAGCTCTAGGGCAATGTAGCACACCCAGAGCAGAAGATCTACTTCAGCCAGATCAGGCCTCCAAAGAAACTGCGTTTCACAGGGCTTTGTAAGAGATGTTCCCGGTAGGCTGTAAGAGCACTGTGCAGAGCGAGTTGTTTCTTAGCTTCCCAAAGAGCTGGAAGCAAGATGCTTTGGGGCCCAACACGCCCTTTGGAAAGAAGCCTGCACGTTGTGCCTTTCTGCTCTGGGGCAATGTAGCACACCCAGAGCAGAAGTTCTACTTCAGCCAGATCAGGCCTGCAAAGAAACTGCGTTTCACAGGCCTTTGTAAGCGATGTTACCGCTAGGCTGTAAGAGCACTGTGCAGAGCGAGTTGTTTCTTAGCTTCCCAAAGAGCTGGAAGCAAGATGCTTTGGGGCCCAACTCGCCCTTTGGAAAGAAGCCTGCACGTTGTGCCTTTGAGCTCTAGGGCAACCTAGCACATGCAGAGGAGAAGTTCTACTTCAGCCAGAACAGGCCTGCAAAGAAACTGCGTTTCACAGGGCTTTGTAAGAGATGTTCCCGGTAGGCTGTAAGAGCACTGTGCAGAGCGAGTTGTTTCTTAGCTTCCCAAAGAGCTGGAAGCAAGATGCTTTGGGGCCCAACTCGCCCTTTGGAAAGAAGCCTGCACGTTGTGCCTTTAAGCTCTAGGGCTGTCTAGCACACGCAGAGCAGAAGTTCTACTTCAGCCAGATCAGGCCTGCAAAGAAACTGCGTTTCACAGGCCTTTGTAAGAGATGTTCCCGGTAGGCTGTAAGATTACTGTGCAGAGCGAGTTGTTTCTTAGCTTCCCAAAGAGCTGGAAGCAAGATGCTTTGGGGCCCAACACGCCCTTTGGAAAAAAGCCTGCACGTTGTGCCTTTCAGCTCTAGGGCCATGTAGCACACCCAGAGCAGAAGTTCTACTTCAGCCAGATCAGGCCTGCAAAGAAACTGCGTTTCACAGGCCTTTGTAAGAGATGTTCCCGGTAGGCTGTAAGAGCACTGTGCAGAGCGAGTTGTTTCTTAGCTTCCCAAAGAGCTGGAAGCAAGATGCTTTGGGGCCCAACTCGCCCTTTGGAAAGAAGCCTGCACGTTGTGCTTTTGAGCTCTAGGGCAACCTAGCACAAGCAGAGGAGAAGTTCTACTTCAGCCAGAACAGGCCTGCAAAGAAACTGCGTTTCACAGGGCTTTGTAAGAGATGTTCCCGGTAGGCTGTAAGAGCACTGTGCAGAGCGAGTTGTTTCTTAGCTTCCCAAAGAGCTGGAAGCAAGATGCTTTGGGGCCCAACTCGCCCTTTGGAAAGAAGCCTGCACGTTGTGCCTTTCAGCTCTAGGGCCGTGTAGCACAGCCAGAGCAGAAGTTCTACTTCAGCCAGATCAGGCCTGCAAAGAAACTGCATTTCACAGGCCTTTGTAAGAGATGTTCCCGGTAGGCTGTAAGAGCACTGTGCAGAGCGAGTTGTTTCTTAGCGTCCCAAAGAGCTGGAAGCAAGATGCTTTGGGGCCCAACACGCCCTTGTAAAAAAGTCTGCACGTTGTGCCTTTCAGCTCTAGGGCCATTTAGCACACCCAGAGCAGAAGTTCTACTTCAACCAGATCAGGCCTGCAAAGAAACTGCGTTTCACAGGCCTTTGTAAGAGATGTTCCCGGTAGGCTGTAAGAGCACTGTGCAGAGCGAGTTGTTTCTTAGCTTCATAAAGAGCTGGAAGCAAGATGCTTTGTGGCCCAACTCGCCCTTTTGAAAGAAGCCTGCACGTTGTGCCTTTCAGCTCTAGGGCCATGTAGCACAGCCAGAGCAGAAGATCTACTTCAGCCAGATCAGGCCTGCAAAGAAACTGCATTTCACAGGCCTTTGTAAGAGATGTTCCCGGTAGGCTGTAAGAGCACTGTGCAGAGCGAGTTGTTTCTTAGCGTCCCAAAGAGCTGGAAGCAAGATGCTTTGGGGCCCAACACGCCCTTTTTAAAAAAGCCTGCACGTTGTGCCTTTCAGCTCTAGGGCCATGTAGCACACCCAGAGCAGAAGTTCTACTTCAGCCAGATCAGGCCTGCAAAGAAACTGCATTTCACAGGCCTTTGTAAGAGATGTTCCCGGTAGGCTGTAAGAGCACTGTGCAGAGCGAGTTGTTTCTTAGCTTCACAAAGAGCTGGAAGCAAGATGCTTTGGGGCCCAACTCTCCCTTTGGAAAGAAGCCTGCACGTTGTGCCTTTCAGCCATAGGGCAATGTAGCACACACAGAGCAGAAGTTCTACTTCAGCCAGATCAGGCCTGCAAGGAAACGGCTTTTCACAGGCCTTTGTAAGTGATGTACCGGTAGGTTGTAAGAGCACTGTGCAGAGCGAGTTGTTTCTTAGCTTCCCAAAGAGCTGGAATCAAGATGCTTTGGGGCCCAACTCGCCCTTTGGAAAGAAGCCTGCACGTTGTGCCTTTCAGCTCTAGCTCAGTGTAGCACACCCAGAGCAGAAGTACTACTTCAGCCAGATCAGGACTGCAAAGAAACTGCATTTCACAGGCCTTTGTAAGAGATGTTCCTGGTAGGCTGTAAGAGCACTGTGCAGAGCAAGTTGTTTCTTAGCTTCCCAAAGAGCTGGAAGCAAGATGCTTTTTGGCCCAACTCGCCCTTTGGAAAGAAGCCTGCACGCTGTGCCTTTCAGCTCTAGGGCCGTGTAGCACACCAAGAGCAGAAGTTCTACTTCAGCCAGATCAGGCCTGCAAAGAAACTGCGTTTCACAGGCCTTTGTAACAGATGTTCCCGGTAGGCTGTAAGAGCACTGTGCAGAGCGAGTTGTTTCTTAGCTTCCCAAGGAGCTGGAAGCAAGATGCTTTGGGGCCCAACTCGCCCTTTGGATACAAGCCTGCACGTTGTGCCTTTCAGCTCTAGGGCAATGTAGCACACGCAGAGCAAAAGTTCTACTTCATCCAGATCAGGCCTGCAAAGAAACTGCGTTTCACAGGCCTTTGTAAGCGATGTTCCCGGTAGGCTGTAAGAGCACTGTGCAGAGCGAGTTGTTTCTTAGCTTCCCAAAGAGCTGGAAGCAAGATTCTTTGGGGCCCAACTCTCCCTTTGGAAAGAATCCTGCACGTTGTGCCTTTCCGCTCTAGGGCAATGTAGCACACCCAGAGCAGAAGTTCTACTTCAGCCAGATCAGGCCTGCAAAGAAACTGCGTTTCACAGGCCTTTGTAAGAGATGTTCCCGGTAGGCTGTAAGAGCACTGTGCAGAGCGAGTTGATTCTTAGCTTCCCAAAGAGCTGGAAGCAAGATGCTTTGGGGCCCAACTCGCCCTTTGGAAAGAAGCCTGCACGTTGTGCCTTTCAGCTCTAGGGCTGTGTAGCACACGCAGAGCAGAAGTTCTACTTCAGCCAGATCAGGCCTGCAAAGAAACTGCGTTTCACAGGCCTTTGTAAGCGATGTTCCCGGTAGGCTGTAAGAGCACTGTGCAGAGCGAGTTGTTTCTTAGCTTCCCAAAGAGCTGGAAGCAAGATGCTTTGGGGCCCAACTCTCCCTTTGGAAAGAATACTGCACGTTGTGCCTTTCTGCTCTGGGGCAATGTAGCACACCCAGAGCAGAAGTTCTACTTCAGCCAGATCAGGCCTGCAAAGAAACTGCGTTTCACAGGCCTTTGTAAGCGATCTTACCGCTAGGCTGTAAGAGCACTGTGCGGAGCGAGTTGTTTCTTAGCTTCCCAAAGAGCTGGAAGCAAGATGCTTTGGGGCCCAACTCGCCCTTTGGAAAGAAGCCTGCACGTTGTGCCTTTGAGCTCTAGGGCAACCTAGCACAAGCAGAGGAGAAGTTCTACTTCAGCCAGAACAGGCTTGCAAAGAAACTGCGTTTCACAGGGCTTTGTAAGAGATGTTCCCGGTAGGCAGTAAGAGCACTGTGCAGAGCGAGTTGTTTCTTAGCTTCCCAAAGAGCTGGAAGCAAGATGCTTTGGGGCCCAACTCGCCCTTTGGAAAGAAGCCTGCACGTTGTGCCTTTAAGCTCTAGGGCTGTCTAGCACACGCAGAGCAGAAGTTCTACTTCAGCCAGATCAGGCCTGCAAAGAAACTGCGTTTCACAGGCCTTTGTAAGAGATGTTCCCGGTAGGCTGTAAGATTACTGTGCAGAGCGAGTTGTTTCTTAGCTTCCCAAAGAGCTGGAAGCAAGATCCTTTAGGGCCCAACTCGCCCTTTGGAAAGAAGCCTGCACGTTGTGCCTTTCAGCTCTAGGGCCGTGTAGCACACCCAGAGCAGAAGTTCTACTTCAGCCTGATGAGGCCTGCAAAGAAACTGCGTTTCACAGGCCTTTGTAAGAGATGTTCCCGGTAGGCTGTAAGAGCACTGTGCAGAGCGTGTTGTTTCTTAGCTTCATAAAGAGCTGGAAGCAAGATGCTTTGTGGCCCAACTCGCCCTTTTGAAAGAAGCCTGCACGTTGTGCCTTTCCGCTCTAGGGCAATATAGCACACCCAGAGCAGACGTTCTACTTCAGCCAGATCAGGCCTGCAAAGAAACTGTGTTTCACAGGCCATTGTAAGCGATGTTCCCGGTAGGCTGTAAGAGCACTGTGCAGAGCGAGTTGTTTCTTAGCTTCCCAAAGAGCTGGAAGCAAGATGCTTTGGGGCCCAACTCGCCCTTTGGAAAGAAGCCTGCACGTTGTGCCTTTCAGCTCTAGGGCAATGTAGCACAAGCAAAGCAGAAGTTCTACTTCAGCCAGATCAGGCCTGCAAGGAATCTGCTTTTCAAATGCCTTTGTAAATGATGTTCCGGTAGTCTGTAAGAGCACTGCGCAGAGCGAGTTGTTTCTTAGCTTCCCAAAGAGCTGGAAGCAAGATGCTTTGGAGCCCAACTCGGCCTTTGGAAAGAAGCCTGCACGTTGTGCCTTTCATCCCTAGGGCAATGTAGCACACGCAGAGCTGAAGTTCTACTTCAGCCAGATCAGGCCTGCAAGGAAACTGCTTTTCACAGGCCTTTGTAAGTGATGTACCGGTAGGCTGTAAGAGCACTGTGCAGAGCGAGTTGTTTCTTAGCTTCCCAAAGAGCTGGAAGCAAGATGCTTTGGGGCCCAACTCTCCCTTTGGAAAGAATCCTGCACGTTGTGCCTTTCCGCTCTAGGGCAATGTAGCACACCCAGAGCAGAAGTTCTACTTCAGCCAGATCAGGCCTGCAAAGAAACTGCGTTTCACAGGCCTTTGTAAGAGATGTTCCCGGTAGGCTGTAAGAGCACTGTGCAGAGCGAGTTGTTTCTTAGCTTCCCAAAGAGCTGGAAGCAAGATGCTTTGGGGCCCAACTCGCCCTTTGGAAAGAAGCCTGCACGTTGTGCCTTTAAGCTCTAGGGCTGTGTAGCACACGCAGAGCAGAAGTTCTACTTCAGCCAGATCAGGCCTGCAAAGAAACTGCGTTTCACAGGCCTTTGTAAACGATGTTCCCGGTAGGCTGTAAGAGCACTGTGCAGAGCGAGTTGTTTCTTAGCTTCCCAAAGAGCTGGAAGCAAGATGCTTTGGGGCCCAACTCGCCCTTTGGAAAGAAGCCTGCACGTTGTGCCTTTCTGCTCTGGGGTAATGTAGCACACCCAGAGCAGCAGTTCTACTTCAGCCAGATCAGGCCTGCAAAGAAACTGCGTTTCACAGGCCTTTGTAAGCGATGTTACCGCTAGGCTGTAAGAGCACTGTGCAGAGCGAGTTGTTTCTTAGCTTCCCAAAGAGCTGGAAGCAAGATGCTTTGTGGCCCAACTCGCCCTTTGGAAAGAAGCCTGCACGTTGTGCATTTGAGCTCTAGGGCAACCTAGCACAAGCAGAGGAGAAGTTCTACTTCAGCCAGAACAGGCCTGCAAAGAAACTGCGTTTCACAGGGCTTTGTAAGAGATGTTCCCGGTAGGCAGTAAGAGCACTGTGCAGAGCGAGTTGTTTCTTAGCTTCCCAAAGAGCTGGAAGCGAGATGCTTTGGGGCCCAACTCGCCCTTTGGAAAGAAGCCTGCACGTTGTGCCTTTAAGCTCTAGGGCTGTCTAGCACACGCAGAGCAGAAGTTCTACTTCAGCCAGATCAGGCCTGCAAAGAAACTGCGTTTCACAGGCCTTTGTAAGAGATGTTCCCGGTAGGCTGTAAGAGCACTGTGCAGAGCGAGTTGTTTCTTAGCTTCCCAAAGAGCTGGAAGCAAGATGCTTTGGGGCCCAACTCGCCCTTTGGAAAGAAGCCTGCACGTTGTGCCTTTCAGCTCTAGGGCAATGTAGCACAAGCAAAGCAGAAGTTCTACTTCAGCCAAATCAGGCCTGCAAGGAATCTGCTTTCCAAATGCCTTTGTAAATGATGTTCCGGTAGTCTGTAAGAGCACTGCGCAGAGCGAGTTGTTTCTTAGCTTCCCAAAGAGCTGGAAGCAAGATGCTTTGGAGCCCAACTCGCCCTTTGGAAAGAAGCCTGCACGTTGTGCCTTTCAGCCCTAGGGCAATGTAGCACACGCAGAGCTGAAGTTCTACTTCAGCCAGATCAGGCCTGCAAGGAAACTGCTTTTCACAGGCCTTTGTAAGTGATGTACCGGTAGGCTGTAAGAGCACTGTGCAGAGCGAGTTGTTTCTTAGCTTCCCAAAGAGCTGGAAGCAAGATGCTTTGGGGCCCAACTCGACCTTTGGAAAGAAGCCTGCACGTTGTGCCTTTCAGCTCTAGCTCAGTGTAGCACACCAAGAGCAGAAGTACTACTTCAGCCAGATCAGGACTGCAAGGAAACTGCATTTCACAGGCCTTTGTAAGAGATGTTCCTGGTAGGCTGTAAGAGCACTGTGCAGAGCAAGTTGTTTCTTAGCTTCCCAAAGAGCTGGAAGCAAGATGCTTTTTGGCCCAACTCGCCCTTTGGAAAGAAGCCTGCACGCTGTGCCTTTCAGCTCTAGGGCCGTGTAGCACACCAAGAGCAGAAGTTCTACTTCAGCCAGATCAGGCCTGCAAAGAAACTGCGTTTCACAGGCCTTTGTAACAGATGTTCCCGGTAGGCTGTAAGAGCACTGTGCAGAGCGAGTTGTTTCTTAGCTTCCCAAGGAGCTGGAAGCAAGATGCTTTGGGGCCCAACTCGCCCTTTGGATACAAGCCTGCACGTTGTGCCTTTCAGCTCTAGGGCAATGTAGCACACGCAGAGCAAAAGTTCTACTTCATCCAGATCAGGCCTGCAAAGAAACTGCGTTTCACAGGCCTTTGTAAGCGATGTTCCCGGTAGGCTGTAAGAGCACTGTGCAGAGCGAGTTGTTTCTTAGCTTCCCAAAGAGCTGGAAGCAAGATGCTTTGGGGCCCAACTCTCCCTTTGGAAAGAATCCTGCACGTTGTGCCTTTCCGCTCTAGGGCAATGTAGCACACCCAGAGCAGAAGTTCTACTTCAGCCAGATCAGGCCTGCAAAGAAACTGCGTTTCACAGGCCTTTGTAAGAGATGTTCCCGGTAGGCTGTAAGAGCACTGTGCAGAGCGAGTTGATTCTTAGCTTCCCAAAGAGCTGGAAGCAAGATGCTTTGGGGCCCAACTCGCCCTTTGGAAAGAAGCCTGCACGTTGTGCCTTTCAGCTCTAGGGCTGTGTAGCACACGCAGAGCAGAAGTTCTACTTCAGCCAGATCAGGCCTGCAAAGAAACTGCGTTTCACAGGCCTTTGTAAGCGATGTTCCCGGTAGGCTGTAAGAGCACTGTGCAGAGCGAGTTGTTTCTTAGCTTCCCAAAGAGCTGGAAGCAAGATGCTTTGGGGCCCAACTCTCCCTTTGGAAAGAATACTGCACGTTGTGCCTTTCTGCTCTGGGGCAATGTAGCACACCCAGAGCAGAAGTTCTACTTCAGCCAGATCAGGCCTGCAAAGAAACTGCGTTTCACAGGCCTTTGTAAGCGATGTTACCGCTAGGCTGTAAGAGCACTGTGCAGAGCGAGTTGTTTCTTAGCTTCCCAAAGAGCTGGAAGCAAGATGCTTTGGGGCCCAACTCGCCCTTTGGAAAGAAGCCTGCACGTTGTGCCTTTGAGCTCTAGGGCAACCTAGCACAAGCAGAGGAGAAGTTCTACTTCAGCCAGAACAGGCTTGCAAAGAAACTGCGTTTCACAGGGCTTTGTAAGAGATGTTCCCGGTAGGCAGTTAGAGCACTGTGCAGAGCGAGTTGTTTCTTAGCTTCCCAAAGAGCTGGAAGCAAGATGCTTTGGGGCCCAACTCGCCCTTTGGAAAGAAGCCTGCACGTTGTGCCTTTAAGCTCTAGGGCTGTCTAGCACACGCAGAGCAGAAGTTCTACTTCAGCCAGATCAGGCCTGCAAAGAAACTGCGTTTCACAGGCCTTTGTAAGAGATGTTCCCGGTAGGCTGTAAGATTACTGTGCAGAGCGAGTTGTTTCTTAGCTTCCCAAAGAGCTGGAGGCAAGATCCTTTAGGGCCCAACTCGCCCTTTGGAAAGAAGCCTGCACGTTGTGCCTTTCAGCTCTAGGGCCGTGTAGCACACCCAGAGCAGAAGTTCTACTTCAGCCTGATGAGGCCTGCAAAGAAACTGCGTTTCACAGGCCTTTGTAAGAGATGTTCCCGGTAGGCTGTAAGAGCACTGTGCAGAGCGTGTTGTTTCTTAGCTTCATAAAGAGCTGGAAGCAAGATGCTTTGTGGCCCAACTCGCCCTTTTGAAAGAAGCCTGCACGTTGTGCCTTTCCGCTCTAGGGCAATATAGCACACCCAGAGCAGACGTTCTACTTCAGCCAGATCAGGCCTGCAAAGAAACTGTGTTTCACAGGCCATTGTAAGCGATGTTCCCGGTAGGCTGTAAGAGCACTGTGCAGAGCGAGTTGTTTCTTAGCTTCCCAAAGAGCTGGAAGCAAGATGCTTTGGGGCCCAACTCGCCCTTTGGAAAGAAGCCTGCACGTTGTGCCTTTCAGCTCTAGGGCAATGTAGCACAATCAAAGCAGAAGTTCTACTTCAGCCAAATCAGGCCTGCAAGGAATCTGCTTTTCAAATGCCTTTGTAAATGATGTTCCGGTAGTCTGTAAGAGCACTGCGCAGAGCGAGTTGTTTCTTAGCTTCCCAAAGAGCTGGAAGCAAGATGCTTTGGGGCCCAACTCGCCCTTTGGAAAGAAGCCTGCACGTTGTGCCTTTCATCCCTAGGGCAATGTAGCACACGCAGAGCTGAAGTTCTACTTCAGCCAGATCAGGCCTGCAAGGAAACTGCTTTTCACAGGCCTTTGTAAGTGATGTACCTGTAGGCTGTAAGAGCACTGTGCAGAGCGAGTTGTTTCTTAGCTTCCCAAAGAGCTGGAAGCAAGATGCTTTGGGGCCCAACTCGACCTTTGGAAAGAAGCCTGCACGTTGTGCCTTTCAGCTCTAGCTCAGTGTAGCACACCAAGAGCAGAAGTACTACTTCAGCCAGATCAGGACTGCAAAGAAACTCCGTTTCACAGGCCTTTGTAAGAGATGTTCCCGGTAGGCTGTAAGAGCACTGTGCAGAGCAAGTTGTTTCTTAGCTTCCCAAAGAGCTGGAAGCAAGATGCTTTTTGGCCCAACTCGCCCTTTGGAAAGAAGCCTGCACGCTGTGCCTTTCAGCTCTAGGGCCGTGTAGCACACCAAGAGCAGAAGTTCTACTTCAGCCAGATCAGGCCTGCAAAGAAACTGCGTTTCACAGGCCTTTGTAACAGATGTTCCCGGTAGGCTGTAAGAGCACTGTGCAGAGCGAGTTGTTTCTTAGCTTCCCAAGGAGCTGGAAGCAAGATGCTTTATGGCCCAACTCGCCCTTTGGATACAAGCCTGCACGTTGTGCCTTTCAGCTCTAGGGCAATGTAGCACACGCAGAGCAGAAGTTCTACTTCATCCAGATCAGGCCTGCAAAGAAACTGCGTTTCACAGGCCTTTGTAAGCGATGTTCCCGGTAGGCTGTAAGAGCACTGTGCAGAGCGAGTTGTTTCTTAGCTTCCCAAAGAGCTGGAAGCAAGATGCTTTGGGGCCCAACTCTCCCTTTGGAAAGAATCCTGCACGTTGTGCCTTTCCGCTCTAGGGCAATGTAGCACACCCAGAGCAGAAGTTCTACTTCAGCCAGATCAGGCCTGCAAAGAAACTGCGTTTCACAGGCCTTTGTAAGAGATGTTCCCGGTAGGCTTTAAGAGCACTGTGCAGAGCGAGTTGTTTCTTAGCTTCCCAAAGAGCTGGAAGCAAGATGCTTTGGGGCCCAACTCGCCCTTTGGAAAGAAGCCTGCACGTTGTGCCTTTCAGCTCTAGGGCTGTGTAGCACACGCAGAGCAGAAGTTCTACTTCAGCCAGATCAGGCCTGCAAAGAAACTGCGTTTCACAGGCCTTTGTAAGCGATGTTCCCGGTAGGCTGTAAGAGCACTGTGCAGAGTGAGTTGTTTCTTAGCTTCCCAAAGAGCTGGAAGCAAGATGCTTTGGGGCCCAACTCGCCCTTTGGAAAGAAGCCTGCACGTTGTGCCTTTCTTCTCTGGGGCAATGTAGCACACCCAGAGCAGAAGTTCTACTTCAGCCAGATCAGGCCTGCAAAGAAACTGCGTTTCACAGGCCTTTGTACGCGATGTTACCGCTAGGCTGTAAGAGCACTGTGCAGAGCGAGTTGTTTCTTAGCTTCCCAAAGAGCTGGAAGCAAGATGCTTTGTGGCCCAACTCGCCCTTTGGAAAGAAGCCTGCACGTTGTGCCTTTGAGCTCTAGGGCAACCTAGCACAAGCAGAGGAGAAGTTCTACTTCAGCCAGAACAGGCCTGCAAAGAAACTGCGTTTCACAGGGCTTTGTAAGAGATATTCCCGGTAGGCAGTAAGAGCACTGTGCAGAGCGAGTTGTTTCTTAGCTTCCCAAAGAGCTGGAAGCAAGATGCTTTAGGGACCAACTCGCCCTTTGGAAAGAAGCCTGCACGTTGTGCCTTTAAGCTCTAGGGCTGTCTAGCACACGCAGAGCAGAAGTTCTACTTCAGCCAGATCAGGCCTGCAAAGAAACTGCGTTTCACAGGCCTTTGTAAGAGATGTTCCCGGTAGGCTGTAAGATTACTGTGCAGAGCGAGTTGTTTCTTAGCTTCCCAAAGAGCTGGAAGCAAGATCCTTTAGGGCCCAACTCGCCCTTTGGAAAGAAGCCTGCACGTTGTGCCTTTCAGCTCTAGGGCCGTGTAGCACACCCAGAGCAGAAGTTCTACTTCAGCCTGATGAGGCCTGCAAAGAAACTGCGTTTCACAGGCCTTTGTAAGAGATGTTCCCGGTAGGCTGTAAGAGCACTGTGCAGAGCGTGTTGTTTCTTAGCTTCATAAAGAGCTGGAAGCAAGATGCTTTGTGGCCCAACTCGCCCTTTTGAAAGAAGCCTGCACGTTGTGCCTTTCAGCTCTAGGGCCATGTAGCACAGCCAGAGCAGAAGTTCTACTTCAGCCAGATCAGGCCTGCAAAGAAACTGCATTTCACAGGCCATGTAAGAGTTGTTCCCGGTAGGTTGTAAGAGCACTGTGCACAGCGAGTTGTTTCTTAGCTTCCCAAAGAGCTGAAAGCAAGATGCTTTGGGGCCCAACACGCCCTTTGGAAAAAAGCCTGCACGTTGTGCCTTTCAGCTCTAGGGCAATGTAGCACACCCAGAGCAGAAGTTCTACTTCAGCCAGATCAGGCCTGCAAAGAAACTGCATTTCACAGGCCTTTGTAAGAGATCTTCCCGGTAGGCTGTAAGAGCACTGTGCAGAGCGAGTTGTTTCTTAGCTTCCCAAAGAGCTGGAAGCAAGATGCTTTGGGGCCCAACTCGCCCTTTGGAAAGAAGCCTGCACGTTGTGCCTTTCAGCTCTAGGGCAATGTAGCACACCCAGAGCAGAAGTTCTACTTCAGCCAGATCAGGCCTGCAAAGAAACTGCGTTTCACAGGCCTTTGTAAGAGATGTTCCCGGTAGGCTGTAAGAGCACTGTGCAGAGCGAGTTGTTTCTTAGCTTCCCAAAGAGCTGGAAGCAAGATGCTTTGGGGCCCAACTCGCCCTTTGGAAGGAAGCCTGCACGTTGTGCATTTGAGCTCTAGGGCAACCTAGCACAAGCAGAGGAGAAGTTCTACTTCAGCCAGAAGAGGCCTGCAAAGAAACTGCGTTTCACAGGGCTTTGTAAGAGATGTTCCCGGTAGGCTGTAAGAGCACTGTGCAGAGCGAGTTGTTTCTTAGCTTCCCAAAGAGCTGGAAGCAAGATGCTTTGGGGCCCAACTCGCCCTTTGGAAAGAAGCCTGCACGTTGTGCCTTTCAGCTCTAGGGCCGTGTAGCACACCCAGAGCAGAAGTTCTACTTCCGCCAGATTAGGCCTGCAAAGAAACTGCATTTCACAGGCCTTTGTAAGAGATGTTCCCGGTAGGCTGTAAGAGCACTGTGCAGAGCGAGTTGTTTCTTAGCGTCCCAAAGAGCTGGAAGCAAGATGCTTTGGGGCCCAACACGCCCTTTGGAAAAAAGCCTGCACGTTGTGCCTTTCAGCTCTAGGGCCATTTAGCACACCCAGAGCAGAAGTTCTACTTCAACCAGATCAGGCCTGCAAAGAAACTGCGTTTCACAGGCCTTTGTAAGAGATGTTCCCGGTAGGCTGTAAGAGCACTGTGCAGAGCGAGTTGTTTCTTAGCTTCATAAAGAGCTGGAAGCAAGATGCTTTGTGGCCCAACTCGCCCTTTTGAAAGAAGCCTGCTCGTTGTGCCTTTCAGCTCTAGGGCCATGTAGCACAGCCAGAGCAGAAGTTCTACTTCAGCCAGATCAGGCCTGCAAAGAAACTGCATTTCACAGGCCTTTGTAAGAGATGTTCCCGGTAGGCTGTAAGAGCACTGTGCAGAGCGAGTTGTTTATTAGCGTCCCAAAGAGCTGGAAGCAAGATGCTTTGGGGCCCAACACGCCCTTTGGAAAAAAGCCTGCATATTGTGCCTTTCAGCTCTAGGGCCATGTAGCACACCCAGAGCAGAAGTTCTACTTCAGCCAGATCAGGCCTGCAAAGAAACTGCGTTTCACAGGCCTTTGTAAGAGATGTTCCCGGTAGGCTGTAAGAGTACTGTGCAGAGCGAGTTGTTTCTTAGCTTCCCAAAGAGCTGGAAGCAAGATGCTTTGGGGCCCAACTCGCCCTTTGGAAAGAAGCCTGCACGTTGTGCCTTTCAGCTCTAGGGCAATGTAGCACACCCAGAGCAGAAGTTCTACTTCAGCCAGATCAGGCCTGCAAAGAAACTGCGTTTCACAGGCCTTTGTAAGAGATGTTCCCGGTAGGCTGTAAGAGCACTGTGCAGAGCGAGTTGTTTCTTAGCTTCCCAAAGAGCTGGAAGCAAGATGCTTTGGGGCCCAACTCGCCCTTTGCAAAGAAGCCTGCACGTTGTGCCTTTGAGCTCTAGGGCAACCTAGCACAAGCAGAGGAGAAGTTCTACTTCAGCCAGAACAGGCCTGCAAAGAAACTGCGTTTCACAGGGCTTTGTAAGAGATGTTCCCGGTAGGCTGTAAGAGCACTGTGCAGAGCGAGTTGTTTCTTAGCTTCCCAAAGAGCTGGAAGCAAGATGCTTTGGGGCCCAACTCGCCCTTTGGAAAGAAGCCTGCACGTTGTGCCTTTCAGCTCTAGGGCAGTGTAGCACACGCAGAGCGGAAGTTCTACTTCAGCAAGATCAGGCCTGCAAAGAAACTGCGTTTCACAGGCCTTTGTAAGAGATGTTCCCGGTAGGCTGTAAGATTACTGTGCAGAGCGAGTTGTTTCTTAGCTTCCCAAAAGCTGGAAGCAAGATGCTTTGTGGTCCAACTCACCCATTTGAAAGAAGCCTGCACGTTGTGCCTTTCCGCTCTAGGGCAATGCAGCACACCCAGAGCAGAAGTTCTACTTCAGCCAGATAAGGCCTGCAAAGAAACTGCGTTTCACAGGCCTTTGTAAGAGATGTTCCCGGTAGGCTGTAAGAGCACTGTGCAGAGCGAGTTGTTTCTTAGCTTCCCAAAGAGCTGGAAGCAAGATGCTTTGGGGCCCAACTCGCCCTTTGGAAAGAAGCCTGCACGTTGTGCATTTGAGCTCTAGGGCAACCTAGCACAAGCAGAGGAGAAGTTCTACTTCAGCCAGAACAGGCCTGCAAAGAAACTGCGTTTCACAGGCCTTTGTAAGAGATGTTCCCGGTAGGCTGTAAGAGCACTGTGCAGAGCGAGTTGTTTCTTAGCTTCCCAAAGAGTTGGAAGCAAGATGCTTTGGGGCCCAACTCGCCCTTTGGAAAGAAGCCTGCACGTTGTGCCATTCATCTCTAGGGCCGTGTAGCACAGCCAGAGCAGAAGTTCTACTTCAGCCTGATCAGGCCTGCAAAGAAACTGCATTTCACAGGCCTTTGTAAGAGATGTTCCCGGTAGGCTGTAAGAGCACTGTGCAGAGCGAGTTGTTTCTTAGCGTCCCAAAGAGCTGGAAGCAAGATGCTTTGGGGCCCAACACGCCCTTTGGAAAAAAGCCTGCACGTTGTGCCTTTCAGCTCTAGGGCCATTTAGCACACCCAGAGCAGAAGTTCTACTTCAACCAGATCAGGCCTGCAAAGAAACTGCGTTTCACAGGCCTTTGTAAGAGATGTTCCCGGTAGGCTGTAAGAGCACTGTGCAGAGCGAGTTGTTTCTTAGCTTCATAAAGAGCTGGAAGCAAGATGCTTTGTGGCCCAACTCGCCCTTTTGAAAGAAGCCTGCACGTTGTGCCTTTCAGCTCTAGGGCCATGTAGCACAGCCAGAGCAGAAGTTCTACTTCAGCCAGATCAGGCCTGCAAAGAAACTGCATTTCACAGGCCTTTGTAAGAGATGTTCCCGGTAGGCTGTAAGAGCACTGTGCAGAGCGAGTTGTTTCCTAGCGTCCCAAAGAGCTGGAAGCAAGATGCTTTGGGGCCCAACACGCCCTTTGGAAAAAAGCCTGCACGTTGTGCCTTTCAGCTCTAGGGCCATGTAGCACACCCAGAGCAGAAGTTCTACTTCAGCGAGATCAGGCCTGCAAAGAAACTGCATTTCACAGGCCTTTGTAAGAGATGTTCCCGGTAGGCTGTAAGAGCACTGTGCAGAGCGAGTTGTTTCTTAGCTTCCCAAAGAGCTGGAAGCAAGATGCTTTGGGGCCCAACTCGCCCTTTGGAAAGAAGCCTGCACGTTGTGCCTTTCAGCTCTAGGCCAATGTAGCACACCCAGAGCAGAAGTTCTAATTCAGCCAGATCAGGCCTGCAAAGAAACTGCGTTTCACAGGCCTTTGTAAGAGATGTTCCCGGTAGGCTGTAAGAGCACTGTGCAGAGCGAGTTGTTTCTTAGCTTCCCAAAGAGCTGGAAGCAAGATGCTTTGGGGCCCAACTCGCCCTTTGGAAAGAAGCCTGCACGTTGTGCCTTTGAGCTCTAGGGCAACCTAGCACAAGCAGAGGAGCAGTTCTACTTCAGCCAGAACAGGCTTGCAAAGAAACTGCGTTTCACAGGGCTTTGTAAGAGATGTTCCCGGTAGGCTGTAAGAGCACTGTGCAGAGCGAGTTCTTTCTTAGCTTCCCAAAGAGCTGGAAGCAAGATGCTTTGGGGCCCAACTCGCCCTTTGGAAAGAAGCCTGCACGTTGTGCCTTTCAGCTCTAGGGCAGTGTAGCACACGCAGAGCAGAAGTTCTACTTCAGCAAGATCAGGCCTGCAAAGAAACTGCGTTTCACAGGCCTTTGTAAGAGATGTTCCCGGTAGGCTGTAAGAGCACTGTGCAGAGCGAGTTGTTTCTTAGCTTCCCAAAGAGCTGGAAGCAAGATGCTTTAGGGCCCGACTCGCCCTTTGGAAAGAAGCCTGCACGTTGTGCCTTTCAGCTCTAGGGCCGTGTAGCACACCCAGAGCAGAAGTTCTACTTCAGCCTAATGAGGCCTGCAAAGAAACTGCGTTTCACAGGCCTTTGTAAGAGATGTTCCCGGTAGGCTGTAAGAGCACTGTGCAGAGCGAGTTGTTTCTTAGCTTCCCAAAGAGCTGGAAGCAAGATGCTTTGTGGCCCAACTCGCCCTTTTGAAAGAAGCCTGCACGTTGTGCCTTTCCGCTCTAGGGCAATGCAGCACACCCAGAGCAGAAGATCTACTTCAGCCAGATCAGGCCTGCAAAGAAACTGCGTTTCACAGGCCTCTGTAAGCGATGTTCCCGGTAGGCTGTAAGAGCACTGTGCAGAGCGAGTTGTTTCTTAGCTTCCCAAAGAGCTGGAAGCAAGATGCTTTGGGGCCCAACTCGCCCTTTGGAAAGAAGCCTGCACGTTGTGCCTTTCAGCTCTAGGGCAATGTAGCACGAGCAGAGCAGAAGTTCTACTTCAGCCAAATCAGGCCTGCAAGGAATCTGCTTTTCACATGCCTTTGTAAATGATGTTCCGGTAGTCTGTAAGAGCACTGTGCTGAGCGAGTTGTTTCTTAGCTTCCCAAAGAGCTGGAAGCAAGATGCTTTAGGGCCCAACTCTCCCTTTGGAAAGAAGCCTGCACGTTGTGCCTTTCAGCCCTAGGGCCATGTAGCACACGCAGAGCAGAAGTTCTACTTCAGCCAGATCAGGCCTGCAAGGAAACGGCTTTTCACAGGCCTTTGTAAGTGATGTACCGGTAGTCTGTAAGAGCACTGTGCAGAGCGAGTTGTTTCTTAGCTTCCCAAAGAGCTGGAAGCAAGATGCTTTGGGGCCCAACTCTGCCTTTGGAAAGAATTCTGCACGTTGAGCCTTTCCGCTCTAGGGCAATGTAGCACACCCAGAGCAGAAGATCTACTTCAGCCAGATCAGGCCTGCAAAGGAACTGCGTTTCACAGGGCTTTGTAAGAGATGTTCCCGGTAGGCTGTAAGAGCACTGTGCAGAGCGAGTTGTTTCTTAGCTTCCCAAAGAGCTGGAAGCAAGATGCTTTGGGGCCCAACTCGCCCTTTGGAAAGAAGCCTGCACGTTGTGCCTTTCAGCTCTAGGGCTGTGTAGCACACGCAGAGCAGAAGTTCTACTTCAGCCAGATCAGGCCTGCAAAGAAACTGCATTTCACAGGCCATGTAAGAGATGTTCGCGGTAGGCTGTAAGAGCATTGTGCAGAGCGAGTTGTTTCTTAGCGTCCCAAAGAGCTGGAAGCAAGATGCTTTGGGGCCCAACACGCCCTTTGGAAAAAAGCCTGCACGTTGTGCCTTTCAGCTCTAGGGCCATGTAGCACACCCAGAGCAGAAGTTCTACTTCAGCCAGATCAGGCCTGCAAAGAAACTGCATTTCACAGGCCTTTGTAACAGATCTTCCCGGTAGGCTGTAAGAGCACTGTGCAGAGCGAGTTGTTTCTTAGCTTCCCAAAGAGCTGGAAGCAAGATGCTTTGGGGCCCAACTCGCCCTTTGGAAAGAAGCCTGCACGTTGTGCCTTTCAGCTCTAGGGCAATGTAGCACACCCAGAGCAGAAGTTCTACTTCAGCCAGATCAGGCCTGCAAAGAAACTGCGTTTCACAGGCCTTTGTAAGAGATGTTCCCGGTAGGCTGTAAGAGCACTGTGCATAGCGAGTTGTTTCTTAGCTTCCCAAAGAGCTGGAAGCAAGATGCTTTGGGGCCCAACTCGCCCTTTGGAAAGAAGCCTGCACGTTGTGCCTTTGAGCTCTAGGGCAACCTAGCACAAGCAGAGGAGAAGTTCTACTTCAGCCAGAACAGGCCTGCAAAGAAACTGCGTTTCACAGGCCTTTGTAAGAGATGTTCCCGGTAGGCTGTAAGAGCACTGTGCAGAGCGAGTTGTTTCTTAGCTTCCCAAAGAGTTGGAAGCAAGATGCTTTGGGGCCCAACTCGCCCTTTGGAAAGAAGCCTGCACGTTGTGCCATTCATCTCTAGGGCCGTGTAGCACAGCCAGAGCAGAAGTTCTACTTCAGCCTGATCAGGCCTGCAAAGAAACTGCATTTCACAGGCCTTTGTAAGAGATGTTCCCGGTAGGCTGTAAGAGCACTGTGCAGAGCGAGTTGTTTCTTAGCGTCCCAAAGAGCTGGAAGCAAGATGCTTTGGGGCCCAACACGCCCTTTGGAAAAAAGCCTGCACGTTGTGCCTTTCAGCTCTAGGGCCATTTAGCACACCCAGAGCAGAAGTTCTACTTCAACCAGATCAGGCCTGCAAAGAAACTGCGTTTCACAGGCCTTTGTAAGAGATGTTCCCGGTAGGCTGTAAGAGCACTGTGCAGAGCGAGTTGTTTCTTAGCTTCATAAAGAGCTGGAAGCAAGATGCTTTGTGGCCCAACTCGCCCTTTTGAAAGAAGCCTGCACGTTGTGCCTTTCAGCTCTAGGGCCATGTAGCACAGCCAGAGCAGAAGTTCTACTTCAGCCAGATCAGGCCTGCAAAGAAACTGCATTTCACAGGCCTTTGTAAGAGATGTTCCCGGTAGGCTGTAAGAGCACTGTGCAGAGCGAGTTGTTTCCTAGCGTCCCAAAGAGCTGGAAGCAAGATGCTTTGGGGCCCAACACGCCCTTTGGAAAAAAGCCTGCACGTTGTGCCTTTCAGCTCTAGGGCCATGTAGCACACCCAGAGCAGAAGTTCTACTTCAGCCAGATCAGGCCTGCAAAGAAACTGCATTTCACAGGCCTTTGTAAGAGATGTTCCCGGTAGGCTGTAAGAGCACTGTGCAGAGCGAGTTGTTTCTTAGCTTCCCAAAGAGCTGGAAGCAAGATGCTTTGGGGCCCAACTCGCCCTTTGGAAAGAAGCCTGCACGTTGTGCCTTTCAGCTCTAGGGCAATGTAGCACACCCAGAGCAGAAGTTCTAATTCAGCCAGATCAGGCCTGCAAAGAAACTGCGTTTCACAGGCCTTTGTAAGAGATGTTCCCGGTAGGCTGTAAGAGCACTGTGCAGAGCGAGTTGTTTCTTAGCTTCCCAAAGAGCTGGAAGCAAGATGCTTTGGGGCCCAACTCGCCCTTTGGAAAGAAGCCTGCACGTTGTGCCTTTGAGCTCTAGGGCAACCTAGCACAAGCAGAGGAGCAGTTCTACTTCAGCCAGAACAGGCTTGCAAAGAAACTGCGTTTCACAGGGCTTTGTAAGAGATGTTCCCGGTAGGCTGTAAGAGCACTGTGCAGAGCGAGTTGTTTCTTAGCTTCCCAAAGAGCTGGAAGCAAGATGCTTTGGGGCCCAACTCGCCCTTTGGAAAGAAGCCTGCACGTTGTGCCTTTCAGCTCTAGGGCAGTGTAGCACACGCAGAGCAGAAGTTCTACTTCAGCAAGATCAGGCCTGCAAAGAAACTGCGTTTCACAGGCCTTTGTAAGAGATGTTCCCGGTAGGCTGTAAGAGCACTGTGCAGAGCGAGTTGTTTCTTAGCTTCCCAAATAGCTGGAAGCAAGATGCTTTAGGGCCCGACTCGCCCTTTGGAAAGAAGCCTGCACGTTGTGCCTTTCTGCTCTAGGGCCGTGTAGCACACCCAGAGCAGAAGTTCTACTTCAGCCTGATGAGGCCTGCAAAGAAACTGCGTTTCACAGGCCTTTGTAAGAGATGATCCCGGTAGGCTGTAAGAGCACTGTGCAGAGCGAGTTGTTTCTTAGCTTCCCAAAGAGCTGGAAGCAAGATGCTTTGTGGCCCAACTCGCCCTTTTGAAAGAAGCCTGCACGTTGTGCCTTTCCGCTCTAGGGCAATGCAGCACACCCAGAGCAGAAGATCTACTTCAGCCAGATCAGGCCTGCAAAGAAACTGCGTTTCACAGGCCTCTGTAAGCGATGTTCCCGGTAGGCTGTAAGAGCACTGTGCAGAGCGAGTTGTTTCTTAGCTTCCCAAAGAGCTGGAAGCAAGATGCTTTGGGGCCCAACTCGCCCTTTGGAAAGAAGCCTGCACGTTGTGCCTTTCAGCTCTAGGGCAATGTAGCACGAGCAGAGCAGAAGTTCTACTTCAGCCAAATCAGGCCTGCAAGGAATCTGCTTTTCACATGCCTTTGTAAATGATGTTCCGGTAGTCTGTAAGAGCACTGTGCTGAGCGAGTTGTTTCTTAGCTTCCCAAAGAGCTGGAAGCAAGATGCTTTAGGGCCCAACTCTCCCTTTGGAAAGAAGCCTGCACGTTGTGCCTTTCAGCCCTAGGGCCATGTAGCACACGCAGAGCAGAAGTTCTACTTCAGCCAGATCAGGCCTGCAAGGAAACGGCTTTTCACAGGCCTTTGTAAGTGATGTACCGGTAGTCTGTAAGAGCACTGTGCAGAGCGAGTTGTTTCTTAGCTTCCCAAAGAGCTGGAAGCAAGATGCTTTGGGGCCCAACTCTGCCTTTGGAAAGAATTCTGCACGTTGAGCCTTTCCGCTCTAGGGCAATGTAGCACACCCAGAGCAGAAGATCTACTTCAGCCAGATCAGGCCTGCAAAGGAACTGCGTTTCACAGGGCTTTGTAAGAGATGTTCCCGGTAGGCTGTAAGAGCACTGTGCAGAGCGAGTTGTTTCTTAGCTTCCCAAAGAGCTGGAAGCAAGATGCTTTGGGGCCCAACTCGCCCTTTGGAAAGAAGCCTGCACGTTGTGCCTTTCAGCTCTAGGGCTGTGTAGCACACGCAGAGCAGAAGTTCTACTTCAGCCAGATCAGGCCTGCAAAGAAACTGCATTTCACAGGCCATGTAAGAGATGTTCGCGGTAGGCTGTAAGAGCATTGTGCAGAGCGAGTTGTTTCTTAGCGTCCCAAAGAGCTGGAAGCAAGATGCTTTGGGGCCCAACACGCCCTTTGGAAAAAAGCCTGCACGTTGTGCCTTTCAGCTCTAGGGCCATGTAGCACACCCAGAGCAGAAGTTCTACTTCAGCCAGATCAGGCCTGCAAAGAAACTGCATTTCACAGGCCTTTGTAACAGATCTTCCCGGTAGGCTGTAAGAGCACTGTGCAGAGCGAGTTGTTTCTTAGCTTCCCAAAGAGCTGGAAGCAAGATGCTTTGGGGCCCAACTCGCCCTTTGGAAAGAAGCCTGCACGTTGTGCCTTTCAGCTCTAGGGCAATGTAGCACACCCAGAGCAGAAGTTCTACTTCAGCCAGATCAGGCCTGCAAAGAAACTGCGTTTCACAGGCCTTTGTAAGAGATGTTCCCGGTAGGCTGTAAGAGCACTGTGCATAGCGAGTTGTTTCTTAGCTTCCCAAAGAGCTGGAAGCAAGATGCTTTGGGGCCCAACTCGCCCTTTGGAAAGAAGCCTGCACGTTGTGCCTTTGAGCTCTAGGGCAACCTAGCACAAGCAGAGGAGAAGTTCTACTTCAGCCAGAACAGGCCTGCAAAGAAACTGCGTTTCACAGTTCTTTGTAAGAGATGTTCCCGGTAGGCTGTAAGAGCACTGTGCAGAGCGAGTTGTTTCTTAGCTTCCCAAAGAGCTGGAAGCCAGATGCTTTGGGGCCCAACTCGCCCTTTGGAAAGAAGCCTGCACGTTGTGCCTTTCAGCTCTAGGGCAGTGTAGCACACGCAGAGCAGAAGTTCTACTTCAGCCAAATCAGGCCTGCAAAGAAACTGCGTTTCACAGGCCTTTGTAAGAGATGTTCCCGGTAGGCTGTAAGATTACTGTGCAGAGCGAGTTGTTTCTTAGCTTCCCAAAGAGCTGGAAGCAAGATGCTTTAGGGCCCAACACGCCCTTTGGAAAGAAGCCTGCACGTTGTGCCTTTCAGCTCTAGGGCAATGCAGCACACCCAGAGCAGAAGTTCTACTTCAGCCAGATAAGGCCTGCAAAGAAACTGCGTTTAACAGGCCTTTGTAAGAGATGTTCCCGGTAGGCTGTAAGAGCACTGTGCAGAGCGAGTTGTTTCTTAGCTTCCCAAAGAGCTGGAAGCAAGATGCTTTGGGGCCCAACTCGCCCTTTGGAAAGAAGCCTGCACGTTGTGCATTTGAGCTCTAGGGCAACCTAGCACAAGCAGAGGAGAAGTTCTACTTCAGCCAGAAGAGGCCTGCAAAGAAACTGCGTTTCACAGGCCTTTGTAAGAGATGTTCCCGGTAGGCTGTAAGAGCACTGTGCAGAGCGAGTTGTTTCTTAGCTTCCCAAAGAGCTGGAAGCAAGATGCTTTGGGGCCCAACTCGCCCTTTGGAAAGAAGCCTGCACGTTGTGCCTTTCATCTCTAGGGCCGTGTAGCACAGCCAGAGCAGAAGTTCTACTTCAGCCAGATCAGGCCTGCAAAGAAACTGCATTTCACAGGCCTTTGTAACAGATGTTCCCGGTAGGCTGTAAGAGCACTGTGCAGAGCGAGTTGTTTCTTAGCGTCCCAAAGAGCTGGAAGCAAGATGCTTTGGGGCCCAACACGCCCTTTGGAAAAAAGCCTGCACGTTGTGCCTTTCAGCTCTAGGGCCATTTAGCACACCCAGAGCAGAAGTTCTACTTCAACCAGATCAGGCCTGCAAAGAAAGTGCGTTTCACAGGCCTTTGTAAGAGATGTTCCCGGTAGGCTGTAAGAGCACTGTGCAGAGCGAGTTGTTTCTTAGCTTCCCAAAGAGCTGGAAGCAAGATGCTTTGGGGCCCAACTCGCCCTTTTGAAAGAAGCCTGCACGTTGTGCCTTTCCGCTCTAGGGCAATGCAGCACACCCAGAGCAGAAGATCTACTTCAGCCAGATCAGGCCTGCAAAGAAACTGCGTTTCACAGGCCTCTGTAAGCGATGTTCCCGGTAGGCTGTAAGAGCACTGTGCAGAGCGAGTTGTTTCTTAGCTTCCCAAAGAGCTGGAAGCAAGATGCTTTGGGGCCCAACTCGCCCTTTGGAAAGAAGCCTGCACGTTGTGCCTTTCAGCTCTAGGGCAATGTAGCACGAGCAGAGCAGAAATTCTACTTCAGCCAAATCAGGCCTGCAAGGAATCTGCTTTTCACATGCCTTTGTAAATGATGTTCCGGTAGTCTGTAAGAGCACTGTGCAGAGCGAGTTGTTTCTTAGCTTCCCAAAGAGCTGGAAGCAAGATGCTTTAGGGCCCAACTCGCCCTTTGGAAAGAAGCCTGCACGTTGTGCCTTTCAGCCCTAGGGCCATGTAGCACACGCAGAGCAGAAGTTCTACTTCAGCCAGATCAGGCCTGCAAGGAAACGGCTTTTCACAGGCCTTTGTAAGTGATGTACCGGTAGTCTGTAAGAGCACTGTGCAGAGCGAGTTGTTTCTTAGCTTCCCAAAGAGCTGGAAGCAAGATGCTTTGGGGCCCAACTCTCCCTTTGGAAAGAATTCTGCACGTTGAGCCTTTCCGCTCTAGGGCAATGTAGCACACCCAGAGCAGAAGATCTACTTCAGCCAGATCAGGCCTGCAAAGGAACTGCGTTTCACAGGCCTTTGTAAGAGATGTTCCCGGTAGGCTGTAAGAGCACTGTGCAGAGCGAGTTGTTTCTTAGCTTCCCAAAGAGCTGGAAGCAAGATGCTTTGGGGCCCAACTCGCCCTTTGGAAAGAAGCCTGCACGTTGTGCCTTTCAGCTCTAGGGCTGTGTAGCACACGCAGATCAGAAGTTCTACTTCAGCCAGATCAGGCCTGCAAAGAAACTGCATTTCACAGGCCATGTAAGAGATGTTCGCGGTAGGCTGTAAGAGCATTGTGCAGAGCGAGTTGTTTCTTAGCGTCCCAAAGAGCTGGAAGCAAGATGCTTTGGGGCCCAACACGCCCTTTGGAAAAAAGCCTGCACGTTGTGCCTTTCAGCTCTAGGGCCATGTAGCACACCCAGAGCAGAAGTTCTACTTCAGCCAGATCAGGCCTGCAAAGAAACTGCATTTCACAGGCCTTTGTAAAAGATCTTCCCGGTAGGCTGTAAGAGCACTGTGCAGAGCGAGTTGTTTCTTAGCTTCCCAAAGAGCTGGAAGCAAGATGCTTTGGGGCCCAACCCGCCCTTTGGAAAGAAGCCTGCACGTTGTGCCTTTCAGCTCTAGGGCAATGTAGCACACCCAGAGCAGAAGTTCTACTTCAGCCAGATCAGGCCTGCAAAGGAACTGCGTTTCACAGGCCTTTGTAAGAGATGTTCCCGGTAGGCTGTAAGAGCACTGTGCAGAGCGAGTTGTTTCTTAGCTTCCCAAAGAGCTGGAAGCAAGATGCTTTGGGGCCCAACTCGCCCTTTGGAAAGAAGCCTGCACGTTGTGCCTTTCAGCTCTAGGGCTGTGTAGCACACGCAGAGCAGAAGTTCTACTTCAGCCAGATCAGGCCTGCAAAGAAACTGCATTTCACAGGCCATGTAAGAGATGTTCGCGGTAGGCTGTAAGAGCATTGTGCAGAGCGAGTTGTTTCTTAGCGTCCCAAAGAGCTGGAAGCAAGATGCTTTGGGGCCCAACACGCCCTTTGGAAAAAAGCCTGCACGTTGTGCCTTTCAGCTCTAGGGCCGTGTAGCACACCCAGAGCAGAAGTTCTACTTCAGCCAGATCAGGCCTGCAAAGAAACTGCATTTCACAGGCCTTTGTAAAAGATCTTCCCGGTAGGCTGTAAGAGCACTGTGCAGAGCGAGTTGTTTCTTAGCTTCCCAAAGAGCTGGAAGCAAGATGCTTTGGGGCCCAACCCGCCCTTTGGAAAGAAGCCTGCACGTTGTGCCTTTCAGCTCTAGGGCAATGTAGCACACCCAGAGCAGAAGTTCTACTTCAGCCAGATCAGGCCTGCAAAGAAACTGCGTTTCACAGGCCTTTGTAAGAGATGTTCCCGGTAGGCTGTAAGAGCACTGTGCATAGCGAGTTGTTTCTTAGCTTCCCAAAGAGCTGGAAGCAAGATGCTTTGGGGCCCAACTCGCCCTTTGGAAAGAAGCCTGCACGTTGTGCCTTTGAGCTCTAGGGCAACCTAGCACAAGCAGAGGAGAAGTTCTACTTCAGCCAGAACAGGCCTGCAAAGAAACTGCGTTTCACAGGGCTTTGTAAGAGATGTTCCCGGTAGGCTGTAAGAGCACTGTGCAGAGCGAGTTGTTTCTTAGCTTCCCAAAGAGCTGGAAGCCAGATGCTTTGGGGCCCAACTCGCCCTTTGGAAAGAAGCCTGCACGTTGTGCCTTTCAGCTCTAGGGCAGTGTAGCACACGCAGAGCAGAAGTTCTACTTCAGCCAGATCAGGCCTGCAAGGAAACTGCGTTTCACAGGCCTTTGTAAGAGATGTTCCCGGTAGGCTGTAAGATTACTGTGCAGAGCGAGTTGTTTCTTAGCTTCCCAAAGAGCTGGAAGCAAGATGCTTTAGGGCCCAACACGCCCTTTGGAAAGAAGCCTGCACGTTGTGCCTTTCAGCTCTAGGGCCGTGTAGCACACCCAGAGCAGAAGTTCTACTTCAGCCTGATGAGGCCTGCAAAGAAACTGCGTTTCACAGGCCTTTGCAAGAGATGTTCACGGTAGGCTGTAAGAGCACTGTGCAGAGCGAGTTGTTTCTTAGCTTCCCAAAGAGCTGGAAGCAAGATGCTTTGCGGCCCAAACGCCCTTTTGAAAGAAGCCTGCACGTTGTGCCTTTCCGCTCTAGGGCAATGTAGCACACCCAGAGCAGAAGTTCTACTTCAGCCAGATCAGGCCTGCAAAGAAACTGCGTTTCACAGGCCTTTGTAAGCGATGTTCCCGGTAGGCTGTAAGAGCACTGTGCAGAGCGAGTTGTTTCTTAGCTTCCCAAAGAGCTGGAAGCAAGATGCTTTGGGGCCCAACTCACCCTTTGGAAAGAAGCCTGCACGTTGTGCCTTTCAGCCCTAGGGCAACGTAGCACACGCAGAGCAGAAGTTCTACTTCAGCCAGATCAGGCCTGCAAGGAAACTGCTTTTCACAGGCCTTTGTAAGTGATGTTCCGGTAGGCTGTAAGAGCACTGTGCAGAGCGAGTTGTTTCTTAGCTTCCCAAAGAGCTGGAAGCAAGATGCTTTGGGGCCCAACTCGCCCTTTGGAAAGAAGCCTGCACGTCGTGCCTTTCAGCTCTAGGGCAATGTAGCACACCCAGAGCAGAAGATCTACTTCAGCCAGATCAGGCCTCCAAAGAAACTGCGTTTCACAGGGCTTTGTAAGAGATGTTCCCGGTAGGCTGTAAGAGCACTGTGCAGAGCGAGTTGTTTCTTAGCTTCCCAAAGAGCTGGAAGCAAGATGCTGTGGGGCCCAACTCGCCCTTTGGAAAGAAGCCTGCACGTTGTGCCTTTCTGCTCTGGAGCAATGTAGCACACCCAGAGCAGAAGTTCTACTTCAGCCAGATCAGGCCTGCAAAGAAACTGCGTTTCACAGGGCTTTGTAAGAGATGTTCCCGGTAGGCTGTAAGAGCACTGTGCAGAGCGAGTTGTTTCTTAGCTTCCCAAAGAGCTGGAAGCAAGATGCTTTGGTGCCCAACTCGCCCTTTTGAAAGAAGCCTGCACGTTGTGCCTTTGAGCTCTAGGGCAACCTAGCACAAGCGGAGGAGAAGTTCTACTTCAGCCAGAACAGGCCTGCAAAGAAACTGCGTTTCACAGTGCTTTGTAAGAGATGTTCCCGGTAGGCTGTAAGAGCACTGTGCAGAGCGAGTTGTTTCTTAGCTTCCCAAAGAGCTGGAAGCAAGATGCTTTGGGGCCCAACTCGCCCTTTGGAAAGAAGCCTGCACGTTGTGCCTTTCAGCTCTAGGGCAGTGTAGCACACGCAGAGCAGAATAACTACTTCAGCAATATCAGGCCTGCAAAGAAACTGCGTTTCACAGGCCTTTGTAAGAGATGTTCCCGGTAGGCTGTAAGATTACTGTGCAGAGCGAGTTGTTTCTTAGCTTCCCAAAGAGCTGGAAGCAAGATGCTTTAGGGCCCAACTCGCCCTTTGGAAAGAAGCCTGCACGTTGTGCCTTTCAGCTCTAGGGCCGTGTAGCACACCAAGAGCAGAAGTTCTACTTCAGCCTGATGAGGCCTGCAAAGAAACTGCGTTTCACAGGCCTTTGTAAGAGATGTTCACGGTAGGCTGTAAGAGCACTGTGCAGAGCGAGTTGTTTCTTAGCTTCCCAAAGAGCTGGAAGCAAGATGCTTTGTGGCTCAACTCGCCCTTTTGAAAGAAGCCTGCACGTTGTGCCTTTCCGCTCTAGGGCAATATAGCACACCCAGAGCAGACGTTCTACTTCAGCCAGATCAGGCCTGCAAAGAAACTGTGTTTCACAGGCCATTGTAAGCGATGTTCCCGGTAGGCTGTAAGAGCACTGTGCAGAGCGAGTTGTTTCTTAGCTTCCCAAAGAGCTGGAAGCAAGATGCTTTGGGGCCCAACTCGCCCTTTGGAAAGAAGCCTGCACGTTGTGCCTTTCAGCTCTAGGGCAATGTAGCACAAGCAAAGCAGAAGTTCTACTTCAGCCAAATCAGGCCTGCAAGGAATCTGCTTTTCAAATGCCTTTGTAAATGATGTTCCGGTAGTCTGTAAGAGCACTGCGCAGAGCGAGTTGTTTCTTAGCTTCCCAAAGAGCTGGAAGCAAGATGCTTTGGAGCCCAACTCGCCCTTTGGAAAGAAGCCTGCACGTTGTGCCTTTCAGCCCTAGGGCAATGTAGCACACGCAGAGCTGAAGTTCTACTTCAGCCAGATCAGGCCTGCAAGGAAACTGCTTTTCACAGGCCTTTGTAAGTGATGTACCGGTAGGCTGTAAGAGCACTGTGCAGAGCGAGTTGTTTCTTAGCTTCCCAAAGAGCTGGAAGCAAGATGCTTTGGGGCCCAACTCGACCTTTGGAAAGAAGCCTGCACGTTGTGCCTTTCAGCTCTAGCTCAGTGTAGCACACCAAGAGCAGAAGTTCTACTTCATCCAGATCAGGCCTGCAAAGAAACTGCGTTTCACAGGCCTTTGTAAGCGATGTTCCCGGTAGGCTGTAAGAGCACTGTGCAGAGCGAGTTGTTTCTTAGCTTCCCAAAGAGCTGGAAGCAAGATGCTTTGGGGCCCAACTCTCCCTTTGGAAAGAATCCTGCACGTTGTGCCTTTCCGCTCTAGGGCAATGTAGCACACCCAGAGCAGAAGTTCTACTTCAGCCAGATCAGGCCTTCAAAGAAACTGCGTTTCACAGGCCTTTGTAAGAGATGTTTCCGGTAGGCTGTAAGAGCACTGTGCAGAGCGAGTTGTTTCTTAGCTTCCCAAAGAGCTGGAAGCAAGATGCTTTGGGGCCCAACTCGCCCTTTGGAAAGAAGCCTGCACGTTGTGCCTTTCAGCTCTAGGGCTGTGTAGCACACGCAGAGCAGAAGTTCTACTTCAGCCAGATCAGGCCTGCAAAGAAACTGCGTTTCACAGGCCTTTGTAAGAGATGTTCCCGGTAGGCTGTAAGATTACTGTGCAGAGCGAGTTGTTTCTTAGCTTCCCAAAGAGCTGGAAGCAAGATGCTTTAGGGCCCAACTCGCCCTTTGGAAACAAGCCTGCACGTTGTTCTTTTCAGCTCTAGGGCCGTGTAGCACACCCAGAGCAGAAGTTCTACTTCAGCCAGATCAGGCATGCAAAGAAACTGCGTTTCACAGGCCTTTGTAAGAGATGTTCCCGGTAGGCTGTAAGAGCACTGTGCAGAGCGAGTTGTTTCTTAGCTTCCCAAAGAGCTGGAAGCAAGATGCTTTGGGGCCCAACTCGCCCTTTGGAAAGAAGCCTGCACGTTGTGCCTTTCTGCTCTGGGGCAATGTAGCACACCCAGAGCAGAAGTTCTACTTCAGCCAGATCAGGCCTGAAAAAGAAAATGCGTTTCACAGGCCTTTGTAAGCGATGTTACCGGTAGGCTGTAAGAGGACTGTGCAGAGCGAGTTGTTTTCTAGCTTCCCAAAGAGCTGGAAGCAAGATGCTTTGTGGCCCAACTCGCCCTTTGGAAAGAAGCCTGCACGTTGTGCCTTAGAGCTCTAGGGCAACCTAGCACAAGCAGAGGAGAAGTTCTACTTCAGCCAGAACAGGCCTGCAAAGAAACTGCGTTTCACAGGGCTTTGTAAGAGATGTTCCCGGTAGGCTGTAAGAGCACTGTGTAGAGCGAGTTGTTTCTTAGCGTCCCAAAGAGCTGGAAGCAAGATGCTTTGGGGCCCAACACGCCCTTTGGAAAAAAGCCTGCACGTTGGGCCTTTCAGCTCTAGGGCCATGTAGCACAGCCAGAGCAGAAGTTCTACTTCAGCCAGATCAGGCCTGCAAAGAAACTGCGTTTCACAGGCCTTTGTAAGAGATGTTCCCGGTAGGCTGTAAGAGCACTGTGCAGAGCGAGTTGTTTCTTAGCTTCATAAAGAGCTGGAAGCAAGATGCTTTGGGGCCCAACTCGCCCTTTTGAAAGAAGCCTGTACGTTGTGCCTTTCAGCTCTAGGGCCATGTAGCACAGCCAGAGCAGAAGTTCTACTTCAGCCAGATCAGGCCTGCAAAGAAACTGCATTTCACAGGCCTTTGTAAGAGATGTTCCCGGTAGGCTGTAAGAGCACTGTGCAGAGCGAGTTGTTTCTTAGCGTCCCAAAGAGCTGGAAGCAAGATGCTTTGGGGCCCAACACGCCCTTTGGAAAAAAGCCTGCACGTTGTGCCTTTCAGCTCTAGGGCCATGTAGCACACCCAGAGCAGAAGTTCTACTTCAGCCAGATCAGGCCTGCAAAGAAACTGCATTTCACAGGCCTTCGTAAGAGATGTTCCCGGTAGGCTGTAAGAGCACTGTGCAGAGCGAGTTGTTTCTTAGCTTCCCAAAGAGCTGGAAGCAAGATGCTTTGGGGCCCAACTCGCCCTTTGGAAAGAAGCCTGCACGTTGTGCCTTTCAGCTCTAGGGCCGTGTAGCACAGCCAGAGCAGAAGTTCTACTTCAGCCTGATGAGGCCTGCAAAGAAACTGCGTTTCACAGGCCTTTGTAAGAGATGTTCACGGTAGGCTGTATGAGCACTCTGCAGAGCGAGTTGTTTCTTATCTTCCCAAAGAGCTGGAAGCAAGATGCTTTGGGGCCCAACTCGCCCTTTGGAAAGAAGCCTGCACGTTGTGCCTTTCCGCTCTAGGGCAATGTAGCACACCCAGAGCAGAAGTTCTACTTCAGCCTGATGAGGCCTGCAAAGAGACTGCGTTTCACAGGCCTTTGTAAGAGATGTTCCCGGTAGGCTGTAAGAGCACTGTGCAGAGCGAGTTGATTCTTAGCTTCATAAAGAGCTGGAAGCAAGATGCTTTGTGGCCCAACTCGCCCTTTTGAAAGAAGCCTGCACGTTGTGCCTTTCAGCTCTAGGGCCATGTAGCACAGCCAGAGCTGAAGTTCTACTTCAGCCAGATCAGGCCTGCAAAGAAACTGCATTTCACAGGCCATGTAAGAGATGTTCCCGGTAGGCTGTAAGAGCACTGTGCAGAGCGAGATGTTTCTTAGCTTCCCAAAGAGCTGGAAGCAAGATGCTTTGGGGCCCAACTCGCCCTTTGGAAAGAAGCCTGCACGTTGTGCCTTTCAGCTCTAGGGCCGTGTAGCACAGCCAGAGCAGAAGTTCTACTTCAGCCAGATCAGGCCTGCAAAGAAACTGCGTTTCACAGGCCTTTGTAAGAGATGTTCCCGGTAGGCTGTAAGAGCACTGTGCAGAGCGAGTTGTTTCTTAGCTTCCCAAAGAGCTGGAAGCAAGATGCTTTTTGGCCCAACTCGCCCTTTGGAAAGAAGCCTGCACGTTGTGCCTTTCAGCTCTAGGGCCGTGTAGCACACCCAGAGCAGAAGTTCTACTTCAGCCAGATCAGGCCTGCAAAGAAACTGCGTTTCACAGGCCTTTGTAAGCGATGTTCCCGGTAGGCTGTAAGAGCACTGTGCAGAGCGAGTTGTTTCTTAGATTCCCAAAGAGCTGGAAGCAAGATGCTTTGGGGCCCAACTCGCCCTTTGGAAAGAAGCCTGCACGTTGTGCCTTTCAGCTCTAGGGCAGTGTAGCACACGCAGAGCAGAAGTTCTACTTCAGCCAGATCAGGCCTGCAAAGAAACTGCGTTTCACTGGCCTTTGTAAGAGATGTTCCCGGTAGGCTGTAAGAGCACTGTGCAGAGCGAGTTGTTTCTTAGCGTCCCAAAGACCTGGAAGCAAGATGCTTTGGGGCCCAACTCGCCCTTTGGAAAGAAGCCTGCACGTTGTGCCTTGCAGCTCTAGGGCAATGTAGCACAAGCAGAGCAGAAGTTCTACTTCAGCCAAATCAGGCCTGCAAGGAATCTGCTTTTCACATGAGTTTGTAAATGATGTTCCGGTAGTCTGTAAGAGCACTGTGCAGAGCGAGTTGTTTCTTAGCGTCCCAAAGACCTGGAAGCAAGATGCTTTGGGGCCCAAGTCGCCCTTTGGAAAGAAGCCTGCACGTTGTGCCTTTCAGCCCTAGGGCAATGTAGCACACGCAGAGCAGAAGTTCTACTTCAGCCAGATCAGGCCTGCAAGGAAACTGCTTTTCACAGGCCTTTGTAAGTGATGTTCCGGTAGGCTGTAAGAGCACTGTGCAGAGCGAGTTGTTTCTTAGCTTCCGAAAGAGCTGGAAGCAAGATGCTTTGGGGCCCAACTCGACCTTTGGAAAGAAGCCTGCACGTTGTGCCTTTCAGCTCTAGCTCAGTGTAGCACACCCAGAGCAGAAGTACTACTTCAGCCAGATCAGGACTGCAAAGAAACTGCGTTTCACAGGCCTTTGTAAGAGATGTTCCCGGTAGGCTGTAAGAGCACTGTGCAGAGCAAGTTGTTTCTTAGCTTCCCAAAGAGCTGGAAGCAAGATGCTTTTTGGCCCAACTCGCCCTTTGGAAAGAAGCCTGCACGTTGTGCCTTTCAGCTCTAGGGCCGTGTAGCACACCCAGAGCAGAAGTTCTACTTCAGCCAGATCAGGCCTGCAAAGAAACTGCGTTTCACAGGCCTTTGTAAGAGATGTTCCCGGTAGGCTGTAAGAGCACTGTGCAGAGCGAGTTGTTTCTTAGCTTCCCAAGGAGCTGGAAGCAAGATGCTTTGGGGCCCAACTCGCCCTTTGGATACAAGCCTGCACGTTGTGCCTTTCAGCTCTAGGGCAATGTAGTACACGCAGAGCAGAAGTTCTACTTCATCCAGATCAGGCCTGCAAAGAAACTGCGTTTCACAGGCCTTTGTAAGCGATGTTCCCGGTAGGCTGTAAGAGCACTGTGCAGAGCGAGTTGTTTCTTAGCTTCCCAAAGAGCTGGAAGCAAGATGCTTTGGGGCCCAACTCTCCCTTTGGAAAGAATCCTGCACGTTGTGCCTTTCCGCTCTAGGTCAATGTAGCACACCCAGAGCAGAAGTTCTACTTCAGCCAGATCAGGCCTGCAAAGAAACTGCGTTTCACAGGGCTTTGTAAGAGATGTTCCCGGTAGGCTGTAAGAGCACTGTGCAGAGCGAGTTGTTTCTTAGCTTCCCAAAGAGCTGGAAGCAAGATGCTTTGGGTCCCAACTCGCCCTTTGGAAAGAAGCCTGCACGTTGTGCCTTTCAGCTCTAGGGCCGTGTAGCACAGGCAGAGCAGAAGTTCTACTTCAGCCAGATCAGGCCTGCAAGGAAACTGCTTTTCACAGGCCTTTGTAAGTGATGTTACGGTAGGCTGTATGAGCACTGTGCAGAGCGAGTTGCTTCTTAGCTTCCCAAAGAGCTGGAAGCAAGATGCTTTGGGGCCCAACTCGCCCTTTGGAAAGAAGCCTGCACGTTGTGCCTTTGAGCTCTAGGGCAACCTAGCACAAGCAGAGGAGAAGTTCTACTTCAGCCAGAACAGGCCTGCAAAGAAACTGCGTTTCACAGGGCTTTGTAAGAGATGTTCCCGGTAGGCTATAAGAGCACTGTGCCGAGCGAGTTGTTTCTTAGCTTCCCAAAGAGCTGGAAGCAAGATGCTTTGGGGCCCAACTCGCCCTTTGGAAAGAAGCCTGCACGTTGTGCCTTTCAGCTCTAGGGCAGTGTAGCACACGCAGAGCAGAAGTTCTACTTCAGCAAGATCAGGCCTGCAAAGAAACTGCGTTTCACAGGCCTTTGTAAGAGATGTTCCCGGTAGGCTGTAAGATTACTGTGCAGAGCGAGTTGTTTCTTAGCTTCCCAAAGAGCTGGAAGCAGGATGCTTTAGGGCCCAACTCGCCCTTTGGAAAGAAGCCTGCACGTCGTGCCTTTCAGCTCTAGGGCCGTGTAGCACACCCAGAGCAGAAGTTCTACTTCAGCCTGATGAGGCCTGCAAAGAACCTGCGTTTCACAGGCCTTTGTAAGAGATGTTCACGGTAGGCTGTAAGAGCACTGTGCAGAGTGAGTTGTTTCTTACCTTCCCAAAGAGCTGGAAGCAAGATGCTTTGTGGCCCAACTCGCCCTTTTGAAAGAAGCCTGCACGTTGTGCCTTTCCTCTCTAGGGCAATGTAGCACACCCAGAGCAGAAGTTCTACTTCAGCCAGATCAGGCCTGCAAAGAAACTGCGTTTCACAGGCCTTTGTAAGCGATGTTCCCGGTAGGCTGTAAGAGCACTGTGCAGAGCGAGTTGTTTCTTAGCTTCCCAAAGAGCTGGAAGCAAGATGCTTTGGGGCCCAACTCGCCCTTTGGAAAGAAGCCTGCACGTTGTGCCTTTCAGCTCTAGGGCAGTGTAGCACACGCAGAGCAGAAGTTCTACTTCAGCCAGATCAGGCCTGCAAAGAAACTGCGTTTCACAGGCCTTTGTAAGAGATGTTCCCGGCAGGCTGTAAGAGCACTGTGCATAGCGAGTTGTTTCTTAGCTTCCCAAAGAGCTGGAAGCAAGATGCTTTGGGGCCCAACTCGCCCTTTGGAAAGAAGCCTGCACGTTGTGCCTTTCAGCTCAAGGGCCATGTAGCACACCCAGAGCAGAAGTTCTACTTCAGCCAGATCAGGCCTGCAAAGAAACTGCGTTTCACAGGTCTTTGTAAGAGATGTTCCCCGTAGGCTGTAAGAGCACTGTGCAGAGCGAGTTGTTTCCCAGCTTCCCAAAGAGCTGGAAGCAAGATGCTTTGGAGCCCAACTCGCCCTTTGGAAAAAAGCCTGCACGTTGTGCCTTTCAACCCTAGGGCCATGTAGCACACCCAGGCCAGAAGTTCTACTTCAGCCAGATCAGGCCTGTAAAGAAACTGCGTTGCACAGGGCTTTGTAAGGGATGTTCCCGGTAGGCTGTAGGAGCACTGTTTAGAGCGAGTTGTTTCTTAGCTTCCCAAAGAGCTGGAAGCAAGATGCTTTGGGTCCCAACTCGCCCTTTGGAATGAAGCCTGCACGTTGTGCCTTTCAGCTCTAGGGCAATGTCGCACACCCAGAGCAGAAGTTCTACTTCAGCCAGATCAGGCCTGCAAAGAAACTGCGTTTCACAGGCCTTTGTAAGAGATGTTCCCAGTAGGCTGTAAGAGCACTGTGCAGAGCGAGTTGTTTCTTAGCTTCCCAAAGAGCTGGAGGAAGGATGATTTGGGGCCCAACTCGCCCTTTGAAAGAAGCCTGCACGCTGTGCCTTTCAGCTCTGGGGCAATGTAGCACACCCAGAGCAGAAGATCTACTTCAGCCAGATCAGGCATGCAAAGAAACTGCGTTTCACAGGCCTTTGTAAGAGATGTTCCCGGTAGGCTGTAAGAGCACTGTGCAGAGCGAGTTGTTTCTTAGCTTCATAAAGAACTGGAAGCAAGATGCTTTGGGGCCCAACTCGCCCTTTGGAAAGAAGCCTGCACGTTGTGCCTTTCAGCTCTAGGGCAATGTCGCACACCCAGAGCAGAAGTTCTACTTCAGCCAGATCAGGCCTGCAAAGAAACTGCGTTTCGCAGGCCTTTGTAAGAGATGTTCCCGGTAGGCTGTAAGAGCACTGTGCAGAGCGAGTTGTTTCTTAGCGTCCCAAAGAGCTGGAAGGAAGATCCTTTGGGGCCCAACACGCCCTTTGGAAAAAAGCCTGCACGTTGTGCCTTTCAGCTCTAGGGCCATGTAGCACAGCCAGAGCAGAAGTTCTACTTCAGCCAGATCAGGCCTGCAAAGAAACTGCGTTTCACAGGCCTTTGTAAGAGATGTTCCCGGTAGGCTGTAAGAGCACTGTGCAGAGCGAGTTGTTTCTTAGCTTCCCAAGGAGCTGGAAGCAAGATGCTTTGGGGCCCAACTCGCCCTTTGGAAAGAAGCCTGCACGTTGTGCCTTTCCGCTCTAGGGCAATGTAGCACACCCAGAGCAGAAGTTCTACTTCAGCCAGATCAGGCCTGCAAAGAAACTGCGTTTCACAGGCCTTTGTAAGAGATGTTCCCGGTAGGCTGTAAGAGCACTGTGCAGAGCGACTTGTTTCTTAGCTTCCCAAAGAGCTGGAAGCAAGATGCTTTGGGGCCCAACTCGCCCTTTGGAAAGAAGCCTGCACGTTGTGCCTTTCAGCTCTAGGGCAATGTAGCACAAGCAGAGCAGAAGTTCTACTTCAGCCAAATCAGGCCTGCAAGGAATCCGCTTTTCACATGCCTTTGTAAATGGTGCTCCGGTAGTCTGTAAGAGCACTGTGCTGAGCGAGTTGTTTCTTAGCGTCCCAAAGACCTGGAAGCAAGATGCTTTGGGGCCCAACTCGCCCTTTCGAGAGAAGCCTGCACGTTGTGCCTTTCTGCTCTGGGGCAATGTAGCACACGCAGAGCAGAAGTTCTACTTCACCCAGATCAGGCCTGCAAGGAAATTGCTTTTCACAGGCCTTTGTAAGTGATGTTCCGGTAGGCTGTAAGAGCACAGTGCAGAGCGAGTTGTTTCTTAGCTTCCAAAAGAGCTGGAAGCAAGATGCTTTGGGGCCCAACTCGACCTTTGGAAAGAAGCCTGCACGTTGTGCCTTTCAGCTCTAGCTCAGTGTAGCACACCCAGAGCAGAAGTACTACTTCAGCCAGATCAGGACTGCAAAGAAACTGCGTTTCACAGGCCTTTGTAAGAGATGTTCCCGGTAGGCTGTAAGAGCACTGTGCAGAGCAAGTTGTTTCTTAGCTTCCCAAAGAGCTGGAAGCAAGATGCTTTTTGGCCCAACTCGCCCTTTGGAAAGAAGCCTGCACGTTGTGCCTTTCAGCTCTAGGGCCGTGTAGCACACCCAGAGCAGAAGTTCTACTTCAGCCAGATCAGGCATGCAAAGAAACTGCGTTTCACAGGCCTTTGTAACAGATGTTCCCGGTAGGCTGTAAGAGCACTGTGCAGAGCGAGTTGTTTCTTAGCTTCCCAAGGAGCTGGAAGCAAGATGCTTTAGGGCCCAACTCGCCCTTTGGAAAGAAGCCTGCACGTTGTGCCTTTCAGCTCTAGGGCCGTGTAGCACAGCCAGAGCAGAAGTTCTACTTCAGCCAAATCAGGCCTGCAAAGAAACTGCATTTCACAGGCCTTTGTAAGAGATGTTCCCGGTAGGCTGTAAGAGCACTGTGCAGAGCGAGTTGTTTCTTAGCGTCCCAAAGAGCTGGAAGCAAGATGCTTTGGGGCCCAACACGCCCTTTGGAAAAAAGCCTGTACGTTGTGCCTTTCAGCTCTAGGGCCATGTAGCACACCCAGAGCAGAAGATCTACTTCAGCCAGATCAGGCCTGCAAAGAAACTGCGTTTCACAGGCCCTTGTAAGAGATGTTCCCGGTAGGCTGTAAGAGCACTGTGCAGAGCGAGTTGTTTCTTAGCTTCATAAAGAGCTGGAAGCAAGATGCTTAGGGGCCCAACTCGCCCTTTTGAAAGAAGCCTGTACGTTGTGCCTTTCAGCTCTAGGGCCATGTAGCACAGCCAGAGCAGAAGTTCTACTTCAGCCAGATCAGGCCGGCAAAGAAACTGCATTTCACAGGCCTTTGTAAGAGATGTTCCCGGTAGGCTGTAAGAGCACTGTGCAGAGCGAGTTGTTTCTTAGCTTCCCAAAGAGCTGGAAGCAAGATGCTGTGGGGCCAAACTCGCCCTTTGGAAAGAAGCCTGCACGTTGTGAATTTCAGCTCTAGCGCCATGTAGCACACCCAGAGCAGAAGTTCTACTTGAGCCAGATCAGGCCTGCAACGAAACTGCGTTTCACAGGCCTTTGTAAGAGATGTTCCCGGTAGGCTATAAGAGCACTGTGCAGAGCGAGTTGTTTCTTAGCTTCCCAAAGAGCTGGAAGCAAGATGCTTTGGGGCCCAACTCGCCCTTTGGAAAGAAGCCTGCACGTTGTGCCTTTCAGCTCTAGGGCAATGTAGCACACGCAGAGCAGGAGTTCTACTTCAGCCACATCAGGCCTGCAAAGAAACTGCGTTCCACAGGCCTTTGTAAGAGATGTTCCCAGTAGTCTGTAAGAGCACTGTGCAGAGCGAGTTGTTTCTTAGCTTCCCAAAGAGCTGGAAGCAAGATGCTTTGGGGCCCAACTCGCCCTTTGGAAAGAAGCCTGCACGTTGTGCCTTTCAGCTCTAGGGCAGTGTAGCACACGCAGAGCAGAAGTTCTACTTCAGCAAGATCAGGCCTGCAAAGAAACTGCGTTTCACAGGCCTTTGTAAGAGATGTTCCCGGTAGGCTGTAAGAGCACTGTGCAGAGCGAGTTGGTTCTTAGCGTCCCAAAGACCTGGAAGCAAGATGCTTTGGGGCTCAACTCGCCCTTTGGAAAGAAGCCTGCACGTTGTGCCTTGCAGCTCTAGGGCAATGTAGCACATCCAGAGCAGAAGTTCTACTTCAGCCAGATCAGGCCTGCAAAGAAACTGCGTTTCACAGGGCTTTGTAAGATGTGTTCCCGGTAGGCTGTAAGAGCACTGTGCAGAGCGAGTTGTTTCTTAGCTTCCCAAAGAGCTGGAAGCAAGATGCTTTGGGTCCCAACTCGCCCTTTGGAAAGAAGCCTGCACGTTGTGCCTTTCAGCTCTAGGGCCG
The DNA here is from genome assembly GCF_041296265.1 of Equus caballus. Classification (NCBI taxonomy): domain Eukaryota; kingdom Metazoa; phylum Chordata; class Mammalia; order Perissodactyla; family Equidae; genus Equus; species Equus caballus. The sequence continues at coordinate 48,126,206 of NC_091688.1, read as the reverse complement.
TGTAGCACAGCCAGAGCAGAAGTTCTACTTCAGCCAGATCAGGCCTGCAAGGAAACTTCTTTTCACAGGCCTTTGTAAGTGATGTTACGGTAGGTTGTATGAGCACTGTGCAGAGCGAGTTGCTTCCTAGCTTCCCAAAGAGCTGGAAGCAAGATGCTTTGGGGCCCAACTCGCCCCTTGGAAAGAAGCCTGCACGTTGTGCCTTTGAGCTGTAGGGCAACCTAGCACAAGCAGAGGAGAAGTTCTACTTCAGCCAGAACAGGCCTGCAAAGAAACTGCGTTTCACAGGGCTTTGTAAGAGATGTTCCCGGTAGGCTGTAAGAGCACTGTGCAGAGCGAGTTGTTTCTTAGCTTCCCAAAGAGCTGGAAGCAAGATGCTTTGGGGCCCAACTCGCCCTTTGGAAAGAAGCCTGCACGTTGTGCCTTTCAGCTCTAGGGCAGTGTAGCACACCCAGAGCAGAAGTTCTACTTCAGCCTGATGAGGCCTGCAAAGAAACTGCGTTTCACAGGCCTTTGTAAGACATGCTCACGGTAGGCTGTAAGAGCACTGTGCAGAGCGAGTTGTTTCTTAGCTTCCCAAAGAGCTGGAAGCAAGATGCTTTGTGGCCCAACACGCCCTTATGAAAGAAGCCTGCACGTTGTGCCTTTCCGCTCTAGGGCAATGTAGCACACCCAGAGCAGAAGTTCTACTTCAGCCAGATCAGGCCTGCAAAGAAACTGCGTTTCACAGGCCTTTGTAAGAGATGTTCCCTGTAGGCTGTAAGAGCACTGTGCAGAGCGAGTTGTTTCTTAGCTTCCCAAAGAGCTGGAAGCAAGATGCTTTGGGGCCCAACTCGCCCTTTAGAAAGAAGCCTGCACGTTGTGCCTTTCAGCTCTAGCGCCATGTAGCACACCCAGAGCAGAAGTTCTACTTGAGCCAGATCAGGCCTGCAAAGAAACTGCGTTTCACAGGCCTTTATAAGAGATGTTCCCGGTAGGCTATAAGAGCACTGAGCAGAGCGAGTTGTTTCTTAGCTTCCCAAAGAGCTGGAAGCAAGACGCTTTGGGGCCCAACTCGCCCTTTGGAAAGAAGCCTGCACGTTGTGCCTTTCAACTCTAGGGCAATGTAGCACACGCAGAGCAGGAGTTCTACTTCAGCCACATCAGGCCTGCAAAGAAACTGCGTTTCACAGGCCTTTGTAAGAGATGTTCCCGGTAGGCTATAAGAGCACTGTGCAGAGCGAGTTGTTTCTTAGCTTCCCAAAGAGCTGGAAGCAAGACACTTTGGGGCCCAACTCGCCCTTTGGAAAAAAGCCTGCACGTTGTGCCTTTCAACCCTAGGGCCATGTAGCACACCCAGGCCAGAAGTTCTACTTCAGCCAGATCAGGCCTGCAAAGAAACTGCGTTGCACAGGGCTTTGTAAGGGATGTTCCCGGTAGGCTGTAGGAGCACTGTTTAGAGCGAGTTGTTTCTTAGCTTCCCAAAGAGCTGGAAGCAAGATGCTTTGGGTCCCAACTCGCCCTTTGGAATGAAGCCTGCATGTTGTGCCTTTCAGCTCTAGGGCAATGTCGCACACCCAGGCCAGAAGTTATACTTCAGCAAGATCAGGCCTGCAAAGAAACTGCGTTTCACAGGCCTTTGTAAGAGATGTTCCCAGTAGGCTGTAAGAGCACTGTGCAGAGCGAGTTGTTTCTTAGCTTCCCAAAGAGCTGGAGGAAGGATGATTTGGGGCCCAACTCGCCCTTTGAAAGAAGCCTGCACGCTGTGCCTTTCAGCTCTGTGGCAATGTAGCACACCCAGAGCAGAAGTTCTACTTCAGCCAGATCAGGCATGCAAAGAAACTACGTTTCACAGGCCTTTGTAAGAGATGTTCCCGGTAGGCTGTAAGAGCACTGTGCAGAGCGAGTTGTTTCTTAGCTTCCCAAAGAGCTGGAGGCAAGATGCTTTGTGGCCCAACTCGAACTTTGGAAATAAGCCTGCACGTTGTGCCTTTCAGCTCTAGGGCCGTGTAGCACAGCCAGAGCTGAAGTTCTACTTCAGCCAGATCAGGCCCGCAAAGAAACTGCATTTCACAGGCCTTTGTAAGAGATGTTCCCGGTAGGCTGTAAGAGCACTGTGCAGAGCGAGTTGTTTCTTAGCGTCCCAAAGAGCTGGAAGCAAGATGCTTTGGGGCCCAACACGCCCTTTGGAAAAAAGCCTGCACGTTGTGCCTTTCAGCTCTAGGGCAATGTAGCACACCCAGAGCAGAAGTTCTACTTCGGCCAGATCAGGCTTGCAAAGAAACTGCATTTCACAGGCCTTTGTAAGATATGTTCCTGGTAGCCTGTAAGAGCACTGTGCAGAGCGAGTTGTTTCTTAGCTTCCCAAAGAGCTGGAAGTAAGATGCTTTGGGGCCCAACTCGCCCTTTGGAAAGAAGCCTGCACGTTGTGCCTTTCAGCTCTAGGGCAATGTAGCACACCCAGAGCAGAAGTTCTACTTCAGCCAGATCAGGCCTGCAAAGAAACTGCGTTTCACAGGCCTTTGGAAGAGATGTTCCCGGTAGGCTGTAAGAGCACTGTGCAGAGCGAGTTGTTTCTTAGCTTCCCAAAGAGCTGGAAGCAAGATGCTTTGGGGCCCAACTCGCCCTTTGGAAAGAAGCCTGCATGTTGTGCCTTTCCGCTCTAGGGCAATGTAGCACACCCAGAGCAGAAGTTCTACTTCAGCCAGATCAGGCCTGCAAAGAAACTGTGTTTCACAGGCCTTTGTAAGCGATGTTCCCGGTAGGCTGTAAGAGCACTGTGCAGAGCGAGTTGTTTCTTAGCTTCCCAAAGAGCTGGAAGCAAGATGCTTTGGGGCCCAACTCGCCCTTTGGAAAGAAGCCTGCACGTTGTGCCTTTCACCTCTAGGGCAGTGTAGCACACGCAGAGCAGAAGTTCTACTTCAGCCAGATGAGGCCTGCAAAGAAACTGCGTTTCACAGGCCTTTGTAAGAGATGTTCCCGGTAGGCTGTAAGATTACTGTGCAGAGCGAGTTGTTTCTTAGCTTCCCTAAGAGCTGGAAGCAAGATGCTTTAGGGCCCAACTCGCCCTTTGGAAAGAAGCCTGCACGTTGTGCCTTTCAGCTCTAGGGCCGTGTAGCACAGCCAGAGCAGAAGTTCTACTTCAGCCAGATCAGGCCTGCAAAGAAACTGCATTTCACAGGCCTTTGTAAGAGATGTTCCCGGTAGGCTGTAAGAGCACTGTGCAGAGCGAGTTGTTTCTTAGCGTCCCAAAGAGCTGGAAGGAAGATGCTTTGGGGCCCAACACGCCCTTTGGAAAAAAGCCTGCACGTTGTGCCTTTCAGCTCTAGGGCCATGTAGCACAGCCAGAGCAGAAGTTCTACTTCAGCCAGATCAGGCCTGCAAAGAAACTGCGTTTCACAGGCCTTTGTAAGAGATGTTCCCGGTAGGCTGTAAGAGCACTGTGCAGAGCGAGTTGTTTCTTAGCTTCCCAAGGAGCTGGAAGCAAGATGCTTTGGGGCCCAACTCGCCCTTTGGAAAGAAGCCTGCACGTTGTGCCTTTCCGCTCTAGGGCAATGTAGCACACCCAGAGCAGAAGTTCTACTTCAGCCAGATCAGGCCTGCAAAGAAACTGCGTTTCACAGGCCTTTGTAAGAGATGTTCCCGGTAGGCTGTAAGAGCACTGTGCAGAGCGAGTTGTTTCTTAGCTTCCCAAAGAGCTGGAAGCAAGATGCTTTGGGGCCCAACTCGCCCTTTAGAAAGAAGCCTGCACGTTGTGCCTTTCAGCTCTAGCGCCATGTAGCACACCCAGAGCAGAAGTTCTACTTGAGCCAGATCAGGCCTGCAAAGAAACTGCGTTTCACAGGCCTTTATAAGAGATGTTCCCGGTAGGCTATAAGAGCACTGTGCAGAGCGAGTTGTTTCTTAGCTTCCCAATGAGCTGGAAGCAAGACGCTTTGGGGCCCAACTCGCCCTTTGGAAAGAAGCCTGCACGTTGTGCCTTTCAACTCTAGGGCAATGTAGCACACGCAGAGCAGGAGTTCTACTTCAGCCAGATCAGGCCTGCAAAGAAACTGCGTTTCACAGGCCTTTGTAAGAGATGTTCCCGGTAGGCTATAAGAGCACTGTGCAGAGCGAGTTGTTTCTTAGCTTCCCAAAGAGCTGGAAGCAAGACGCTTTGGGGCCCAACTCGCCCTTTGGAAAAAAGCCTGCACGTTGTGCCTTTCAACCCTAGGGCCATGTAGCACACCCAGGCCAGAAGTTCTACTTCAGCCAGATCAGGCCTGCAAAGAAACTGCGTTGCACAGGGCTTTGTAAGGGATGTTCCCGGTAGGCTGTAGGAGCACTGTTTAGAGCGAGTTGTTTCTTAGCTTCCCAAAGAGCTGGAAGCAAGATGCTTTGGGTCCCAACTCGCCCTTTGGAATGAAGCCTGCATGTTGTGCCTTTCAGCTCTAGGGCAATGTCGCACACCCAGGCCATAAGTTATACTTCAGCAAGATCAGGCCTGCAAAGAAACTGCGTTTCACAGGCCTTTGTAAGAGATGTTCCCAGTAGGCTGTAAGAGCACTGTGCAGAGCGAGTTGTTTCTTAGCTTCCCAAAGAGCTGGAGGAAGGATGATTTGGGGCCCAACTCGCCCTTTGAAAGAAGCCTGCACGCTGTGCCTTTCAGCTCTGTGGCAATGTAGCACACCCAGAGCAGAAGTTCTACTTCAGCCAGATGAGGCCTGCAAAGAAACTACGTTTCACAGGCCTTTGTAAGAGATGTTCCCGGTAGTCTGTAAGAGCACTGTGCAGAGCGAGTTGTTTCTTAGCTTCCCAAAGAGCTGGAAGCAAGATGCTTTGTGGCCCAACTCGAACTTTGGAAAGAAGCCTGCACGTTGTGCCTTTCAGCTCTAGGGCCGTGTAGCACAGCCAGAGCTGAAGTTCTACTTCAGCCAGATCAGGCCCGCAAAGAAACTGCATTTCACAGGCCTTTGTAAGCGATGTTCCCGGTAGGCTGTAAGAGCACTGTGCAGAGCGAGTTGTTTCTTAGCGTCCCAAAGAGCTGGAAGCAAGATGCTTTGGGGCCCAACACGCCCTTTGGAAAAAAGGCTGCACGTTGTGCCTTTCAGCTCTAGGGCCATGTAGCACACCCCGAGCAGAAGTTCTACTTCAGCCAGATCAGGCCTGCAAAGAAACTGCGTTTCACAGGCCTTTGTAAGAGATGTTCCCGGTAGACTGTAAGAGCACTGTGCAGAGCGAGTTGTTTCTTAGCTTCCCAAGGAGCTGGAAGCAAGATGCTTTGGGGCCCAACTCGCCCTTTGGAAATAAGCCTGCACGTTGTGCCTTTCCGCTCTAGGGCAATGTAGCACACCCAGAGCAGAAGTTCTACTTCAGCCAGATCAGGCCTGCAAAGAAACTGCGTTTCACAGGCCTTTGTAAGAGATGTTCCCGGTAGGCTGTAAGAGCACTGTGCAGAGCGACTTGTTTCTTAGCTTCCCAAAGAGCTGGAAGCAAGATGCTTTGGGGCCCAACTCGCCCTTTGGAAAGAAGCCTGCACGTTGTGCCTTTCAGCTCTAGGGCAATGTAGCACAAGCAGAGCAGAAGTTCTACTTCAGCCACATCAGGCCTGCAAGGAATCCGCTTTTCACATGCCTTTGTAAATGGTGTTCCGGTAGTCTGTAAGAGCACTGTGCTGAGCGAGTTGTTTCTTAGCGTCCCAAAGACCTGGAAGCAAGATGCTTTGGGGCCCAACTCGCCCTTTCGAAAGAAGCCTGCACGTTGTGCCTTTCAGCCCTAGGGCAATGTAGCACACGCAGAGCAGAAGTTCTACTTCAGCCAGATCAATCCTGCAAGGAAACTGCTTTTCACAGGCCTTTGTAAGTGATGTTCCGGTAGGCTGTAAGAGCACTGTGCAGAGCGAGTTGTTTCTTAGCTTCCAAAAGAGCTGGAAGACAGATGCTTTGGGGCCCAACTAGACCTTTGGAAAGAAGCCTGCACGTTGTGCCTTTCAGCTCTAGCTCAGTGTAGCACACCCAGAGCAGAAGTACTACTTCAGCCAGATCAGGACTGCAAAGAAACTGCGTTTCACAGGCCTTTGTAAGAGATGTTCCCAGTAGGCTGTAAGAGCACTGTGCAGAGCAAGTTGTTTCTTAGCTTCCCAAAGAGCTGGAAGCAAGATGCTTTTTGGCCCAACTCGCCCTTTGGAAAGAAGCCTGCACGTTGTGCCTTTCAGCTCTAGGGCCGTGTAGCACACCCAGAGCAGAAGTTCTACTTCAGCCAGATCAGGCCTGCAAAGAAACTGCGTTTCACAGGCCTTTGTAAGCGATGTTCCCGGTAGGCTGTAAGAGCACTGTGCAGAGCGAGTTGTTTCTTAGCTTCCCAAAGAGCTGGAAGCAAGATGCTTTGGGGCCCAACTCTCCCTTTGGAAAGAATCCTGCACGTTGTGCCTTTCCGCTCTAGGTCAATGTAGCACACCCAGAGCAGAAGTTCTACTTCAGCCAGATCAGGCCTGCAAAGAAACTGCGTTTCACAGGGCTTTGTAAGAGATGTTCCCGGTAGGCTGTAAGAGCACTGTGCAGAGCGAGTTGTTTCTTAGCGTCCCAAAGAGCTGGAAGGAAGATCCTTTGGGGCCCAACACGCCCTTTGGAAAAAAGCCTGCACGTTGTGCCTTTCAGCTCTAGGGCCATGTAGCACAGCCAGAGCAGAAGTTCTACTTCAGCCAGATCAGGCCTGCAAAGAAACTGCGTTTCACAGGCCTTTGTAAGAGATGTTCCCGGTAGGCTGTAAGAGCACTGTGCAGAGCGAGTTGTTTCTTAGCTTCCCAAGGAGCTGGAAGCAAGATGCTTTGGGGCCCAACTCGCCCTTTGGAAAGAAGCCTGCACGTTGTGCCTTTCCGCTCTAGGGCAATGTAGCACACCCAGAGCAGAAGTTCTACTTCAGCCAGATCAGGCCTGCAAAGAAACTGCGTTTCACAGGCCTTTGTAAGAGATGTTCCCGGTAGGCTGTAAGAGCACTGTGCAGAGCGACTTGTTTCTTAGCTTCCCAAAGAGCTGGAAGCAAGATGCTTTGGGGCCCAACTCGCCCTTTGGAAAGAAGCCTGCACGTTGTGCCTTTCAGCTCTAGGGCAATGTAGCACAAGCAGAGCAGAAGTTCTACTTCAGCCAAATCAGGCCTGCAAGGAATCCGCTTTTCACATGCCTTTGTAAATGGTGCTCCGGTAGTCTGTAAGAGCACTGTGCTGAGCGAGTTGTTTCTTAGCGTCCCAAAGACCTGGAAGCAAGATGCTTTGGGGCCCAACTCGCCCTTTCGAGAGAAGCCTGCACGTTGTGCCTTTCTGCTCTGGGGCAATGTAGCACACGCAGAGCAGAAGTTCTACTTCACCCAGATCAGGCCTGCAAGGAAATTGCTTTTCACAGGCCTTTGTAAGTGATGTTCCGGTAGGCTGTAAGAGCACAGTGCAGAGCGAGTTGTTTCTTAGCTTCCAAAAGAGCTGGAAGCAAGATGCTTTGGGGCCCAACTCGACCTTTGGAAAGAAGCCTGCACGTTGTGCCTTTCAGCTCTAGCTCAGTGTAGCACACCCAGAGCAGAAGTACTACTTCAGCCAGATCAGGACTGCAAAGAAACTGCGTTTCACAGGCCTTTGTAAGAGATGTTCCCGGTAGGCTGTAAGAGCACTGTGCAGAGCAAGTTGTTTCTTAGCTTCCCAAAGAGCTGGAAGCAAGATGCTTTTTGGCCCAACTCGCCCTTTGGAAAGAAGCCTGCACGTTGTGCCTTTCAGCTCTAGGGCCGTGTAGCACACCCAGAGCAGAAGTTCTACTTCAGCCAGATCAGGCATGCAAAGAAACTGCGTTTCACAGGCCTTTGTAACAGATGTTCCCGGTAGGCTGTAAGAGCACTGTGCAGAGCGAGTTGTTTCTTAGCTTCCCAAGGAGCTGGAAGCAAGATGCTTTAGGGCCCAACTCGCCCTTTGGAAAGAAGCCTGCACGTTGTGCCTTTCAGCTCTAGGGCCGTGTAGCACAGCCAGAGCAGAAGTTCTACTTCAGCCAAATCAGGCCTGCAAAGAAACTGCATTTCACAGGCCTTTGTAAGAGATGTTCCCGGTAGGCTGTAAGAGCACTGTGCAGAGCGAGTTGTTTCTTAGCGTCCCAAAGAGCTGGAAGCAAGATGCTTTGGGGCCCAACACGCCCTTTGGAAAAAAGCCTGTACGTTGTGCCTTTCAGCTCTAGGGCCATGTAGCACACCCAGAGCAGAAGATCTACTTCAGCCAGATCAGGCCTGCAAAGAAACTGCGTTTCACAGGCCCTTGTAAGAGATGTTCCCGGTAGGCTGTAAGAGCACTGTGCAGAGCGAGTTGTTTCTTAGCTTCATAAAGAGCTGGAAGCAAGATGCTTAGGGGCCCAACTCGCCCTTTTGAAAGAAGCCTGTACGTTGTGCCTTTCAGCTCTAGGGCCATGTAGCACAGCCAGAGCAGAAGTTCTACTTCAGCCAGATCAGGCCGGCAAAGAAACTGCATTTCACAGGCCTTTGTAAGAGATGTTCCCGGTAGGCTGTAAGAGCACTGTGCAGAGCGAGTTGTTTCTTAGCTTCCCAAAGAGCTGGAAGCAAGATGCTGTGGGGCCAAACTCGCCCTTTGGAAAGAAGCCTGCACGTTGTGAATTTCAGCTCTAGCGCCATGTAGCACACCCAGAGCAGAAGTTCTACTTGAGCCAGATCAGGCCTGCAACGAAACTGCGTTTCACAGGCCTTTGTAAGAGATGTTCCCGGTAGGCTATAAGAGCACTGTGCAGAGCGAGTTGTTTCTTAGCTTCCCAAAGAGCTGGAAGCAAGATGCTTTGGGGCCCAACTCGCCCTTTGGAAAGAAGCCTGCACGTTGTGCCTTTCAGCTCTAGGGCAATGTAGCACACGCAGAGCAGGAGTTCTACTTCAGCCACATCAGGCCTGCAAAGAAACTGCGTTCCACAGGCCTTTGTAAGAGATGTTCCCAGTAGTCTGTAAGAGCACTGTGCAGAGCGAGTTGTTTCTTAGCTTCCCAAAGAGCTGGAAGCAAGATGCTTTGGGGCCCAACTCGCCCTTTGGAAAGAAGCCTGCACGTTGTGCCTTTCAGCTCTAGGGCAGTGTAGCACACGCAGAGCAGAAGTTCTACTTCAGCAAGATCAGGCCTGCAAAGAAACTGCGTTTCACAGGCCTTTGTAAGAGATGTTCCCGGTAGGCTGTAAGAGCACTGTGCAGAGCGAGTTGGTTCTTAGCGTCCCAAAGACCTGGAAGCAAGATGCTTTGGGGCTCAACTCGCCCTTTGGAAAGAAGCCTGCACGTTGTGCCTTGCAGCTCTAGGGCAATGTAGCACATCCAGAGCAGAAGTTCTACTTCAGCCAGATCAGGCCTGCAAAGAAACTGCGTTTCACAGGGCTTTGTAAGATGTGTTCCCGGTAGGCTGTAAGAGCACTGTGCAGAGCGAGTTGTTTCTTAGCTTCCCAAAGAGCTGGAAGCAAGATGCTTTGGGTCCCGACTCGCCCTTTGGAAAGAAGCCTGCACGTTGTGCCTTTCAGCTCTAGGGCCGTGTAGCACAGCCAGAGCAGAAGTTCTACTTCAGCCAGATCAGGCCTGCAAGGAAACTTCTTTTCACAGGCCTTTGTAAGTGATGTTACGGTAGGTTGTATGAGCACTGTGCAGAGCGAGTTGCTTCCTAGCTTCCCAAAGAGCTGGAAGCAAGATGCTTTGGGGCCCAACTCGCCCCTTGGAAAGAAGCCTGCACGTTGTGCCTTTGAGCTGTAGGGCAACCTAGCACAAGCAGAGGAGAAGTTCTACTTCAGCCAGAACAGGCCTGCAAAGAAACTGCGTTTCACAGGGCTTTGTAAGAGATGTTCCCGGTAGGCTGTAAGAGCACTGTGCAGAGCGAGTTGTTTCTTAGCTTCCCAAAGAGCTGGAAGCAAGATGCTTTGGGGCCCAACTCGCCCTTTGGAAAGAAGCCTGCACGTTGTGCCTTTCAGCTCTAGGGCAGTGTAGCACACCCAGAGCAGAAGTTCTACTTCAGCCTGATGAGGCCTGCAAAGAAACTGCGTTTCACAGGCCTTTGTAAGACATGCTCACGGTAGGCTGTAAGAGCACTGTGCAGAGCGAGTTGTTTCTTAGCTTCCCAAAGAGCTGGAAGCAAGATGCTTTGTGGCCCAACACGCCCTTATGAAAGAAGCCTGCACGTTGTGCCTTTCCGCTCTAGGGCAATGTAGCACACCCAGAGCAGAAGTTCTACTTCAGCCAGATCAGGCCTGCAAAGAAACTGCGTTTCACAGGCCTTTGTAAGAGATGTTCCCTGTAGGCTGTAAGAGCACTGTGCAGAGCGAGTTGTTTCTTAGCTTCCCAAAGAGCTGGAAGCAAGATGCTTTGGGGCCCAACTCGCCCTTTAGAAAGAAGCCTGCACGTTGTGCCTTTCAGCTCTAGCGCCATGTAGCACACCCAGAGCAGAAGTTCTACTTGAGCCAGATCAGGCCTGCAAAGAAACTGCGTTTCACAGGCCTTTATAAGAGATGTTCCCGGTAGGCTATAAGAGCACTGAGCAGAGCGAGTTGTTTCTTAGCTTCCCAAAGAGCTGGAAGCAAGACGCTTTGGGGCCCAACTCGCCCTTTGGAAAGAAGCCTGCACGTTGTGCCTTTCAACTCTAGGGCAATGTAGCACACGCAGAGCAGGAGTTCTACTTCAGCCACATCAGGCCTGCAAAGAAACTGCGTTTCACAGGCCTTTGTAAGAGATGTTCCCGGTAGGCTATAAGAGCACTGTGCAGAGCGAGTTGTTTCTTAGCTTCCCAAAGAGCTGGAAGCAAGACACTTTGGGGCCCAACTCGCCCTTTGGAAAAAAGCCTGCACGTTGTGCCTTTCAACCCTAGGGCCATGTAGCACACCCAGGCCAGAAGTTCTACTTCAGCCAGATCAGGCCTGCAAAGAAACTGCGTTGCACAGGGCTTTGTAAGGGATGTTCCCGGTAGGCTGTAGGAGCACTGTTTAGAGCGAGTTGTTTCTTAGCTTCCCAAAGAGCTGGAAGCAAGATGCTTTGGGTCCCAACTCGCCCTTTGGAATGAAGCCTGCATGTTGTGCCTTTCAGCTCTAGGGCAATGTCGCACACCCAGGCCAGAAGTTATACTTCAGCAAGATCAGGCCTGCAAAGAAACTGCGTTTCACAGGCCTTTGTAAGAGATGTTCCCAGTAGGCTGTAAGAGCACTGTGCAGAGCGAGTTGTTTCTTAGCTTCCCAAAGAGCTGGAGGAAGGATGATTTGGGGCCCAACTCGCCCTTTGAAAGAAGCCTGCACGCTGTGCCTTTCAGCTCTGTGGCAATGTAGCACACCCAGAGCAGAAGTTCTACTTCAGCCAGATCAGGCATGCAAAGAAACTACGTTTCACAGGCCTTTGTAAGAGATGTTCCCGGTAGGCTGTAAGAGCACTGTGCAGAGCGAGTTGTTTCTTAGCTTCCCAAAGAGCTGGAGGCAAGATGCTTTGTGGCCCAACTCGAACTTTGGAAATAAGCCTGCACGTTGTGCCTTTCAGCTCTAGGGCCGTGTAGCACAGCCAGAGCTGAAGTTCTACTTCAGCCAGATCAGGCCCGCAAAGAAACTGCATTTCACAGGCCTTTGTAAGAGATGTTCCCGGTAGGCTGTAAGAGCACTGTGCAGAGCGAGTTGTTTCTTAGCGTCCCAAAGAGCTGGAAGCAAGATGCTTTGGGGCCCAACACGCCCTTTGGAAAAAAGGCTGCACGTAGTGCCTTTCAGCTCTAGGGCCATGTAGCACACCCCGAGCAGAAGTTCTACTTCAGCCAGATCAGGCCTGCAAAGAAACTGCATTTCACAGGCCTTTGTAAGATATGTTCCCGGTAGGCTGTAAGAGCACTGTGCAGAGCGAGTTGTCTCTTAGCTTCCCAAAGAGCTGGAAGCAAGATGCTTTGGGGCCCAACTCGCCCTTTGGAAAGAAGCCTGCACGTTGTGCCTTTCAGCTCTAGGGCAATGTAGCACACCCAGAGCAGAAGTTCTACTTCAGCCAGATCAGGCCTGCAAAGAAACTGCGTTTCACAGGCCTTTGTAAGAGATGTTCCCGGTAGGCTGTAAGAGCACTGTGCAGAGCGAGTTGTTTCTTAGCTTCCCAAAGAGCTGGAAGCAAGATGCTTTGGGGCCCAACACGCCCTTTGGAAAGAAGCCTGCATGTTGTGCCTTTCCGCTCTAGGGCAATGTAGCACACCCAGAGCAGAAGTTCTACTTCAGCCAGATCAGGCCTGCAAAGAAACTGTGTTTCACAGGCCTTTGTAAGCGATGTTCCCGGTAGGCTGTAAGAGCACTGTGCAGAGCGAGTTGTTTCTTAGCTTCCCAAAGAGCTGGAAGCAAGATGCTTTGGGGCCCAACTCGCCCTTTGGAAAGAAGCCTGCACGTTGTGCCTTTCACCTCTAGGGCAGTGTAGCACACGCAGAGCAGAAGTTCTACTTCAGCCAGATGAGGCCTGCAAAGAAACTGCGTTTCACAGGCCTTTGTAAGAGATGTTCCCGGTAGGCTGTAAGATTACTGTGCAGAGCGAGTTGTTTCTTAGCTTCCCTAAGAGCTGGAAGCAAGATGCTTTAGGGCCCAACTCGCCCTTTGGAAAGAAGCCTGCACGTTGTGCCTTTCAGCTCTAGGGCCGTGTAGCACAGCCAGAGCAGAAGTTCTACTTCAGCCAGATCAGGCCTGCAAAGAAACTGCATTTCACAGGCCTTTGTAAGAGATGTTCCCGGTAGGCTGTAAGAGCACTGTGCAGAGCGAGTTGTTTCTTAGCGTCCCAAAGAGCTGGAAGGAAGATGCTTTGGGGCCCAACACGCCCTTTGGAAAAAAGCCTGCACGTTGTGCCTTTCAGCTCTAGGGCCATGTAGCACAGCCAGAGCAGAAGTTCTACTTCAGCCAGATCAGGCCTGCAAAGAAACTGCGTTTCACAGGCCTTTGTAAGAGATGTTCCCGGTAGGCTGTAAGAGCACTGTGCAGAGCGAGTTGTTTCTTAGCTTCCCAAGGAGCTGGAAGCAAGATGCTTTGGGGCCCAACTCGCCCTTTGGAAAGAAGCCTGCACGTTGTGCCTTTCCGCTCTAGGGCAATGTAGCACACCCAGAGCAGAAGTTCTACTTCAGCCAGATCAGGCCTGCAAAGAAACTGCGTTTCACAGGCCTTTGTAAGAGATGTTCCCGGTAGGCTGTAAGAGCACTGTGCAGAGCGAGTTGTTTCTTAGCTTCCCAAAGAGCTGGAAGCAAGATGCTTTGGGGCCCAACTCGCCCTTTAGAAAGAAGCCTGCACGTTGTGCCTTTCAGCTCTAGCGCCATGTAGCACACCCAGAGCAGAAGTTCTACTTGAGCCAGATCAGGCCTGCAAAGAAACTGCGTTTCACAGGCCTTTATAAGAGATGTTCCCGGTAGGCTATAAGAGCACTGTGCAGAGCGAGTTGTTTCTTAGCTTCCCAATGAGCTGGAAGCAAGACGCTTTGGGGCCCAACTCGCCCTTTGGAAAGAAGCCTGCACGTTGTGCCTTTCAACTCTAGGGCAATGTAGCACACGCAGAGCAGGAGTTCTACTTCAGCCAGATCAGGCCTGCAAAGAAACTGCGTTTCACAGGCCTTTGTAAGAGATGTTCCCGGTAGGCTATAAGAGCACTGTGCAGAGCGAGTTGTTTCTTAGCTTCCCAAAGAGCTGGAAGCAAGACGCTTTGGGGCCCAACTCGCCCTTTGGAAAAAAGCCTGCACGTTGTGCCTTTCAACCCTAGGGCCATGTAGCACACCCAGGCCAGAAGTTCTACTTCAGCCAGATCAGGCCTGCAAAGAAACTGCGTTGCACAGGGCTTTGTAAGGGATGTTCCCGGTAGGCTGTAGGAGCACTGTTTAGAGCGAGTTGTTTCTTAGCTTCCCAAAGAGCTGGAAGCAAGATGCTTTGGGTCCCAACTCGCCCTTTGGAATGAAGCCTGCATGTTGTGCCTTTCAGCTCTAGGGCAATGTCGCACACCCAGGCCATAAGTTATACTTCAGCAAGATCAGGCCTGCAAAGAAACTGCGTTTCACAGGCCTTTGTAAGAGATGTTCCCAGTAGGCTGTAAGAGCACTGTGCAGAGCGAGTTGTTTCTTAGCTTCCCAAAGAGCTGGAGGAAGGATGATTTGGGGCCCAACTCGCCCTTTGAAAGAAGCCTGCACGCTGTGCCTTTCAGCTCTGTGGCAATGTAGCACACCCAGAGCAGAAGTTCTACTTCAGCCAGATGAGGCCTGCAAAGAAACTACGTTTCACAGGCCTTTGTAAGAGATGTTCCCGGTAGTCTGTAAGAGCACTGTGCAGAGCGAGTTGTTTCTTAGCTTCCCAAAGAGCTGGAAGCAAGATGCTTTGTGGCCCAACTCGAACTTTGGAAAGAAGCCTGCACGTTGTGCCTTTCAGCTCTAGGGCCGTGTAGCACAGCCAGAGCTGAAGTTCTACTTCAGCCAGATCAGGCCCGCAAAGAAACTGCATTTCACAGGCCTTTGTAAGCGATGTTCCCGGTAGGCTGTAAGAGCACTGTGCAGAGCGAGTTGTTTCTTAGCGTCCCAAAGAGCTGGAAGCAAGATGCTTTGGGGCCCAACACGCCCTTTGGAAAAAAGGCTGCACGTTGTGCCTTTCAGCTCTAGGGCCATGTAGCACACCCCGAGCAGAAGTTCTACTTCAGCCAGATCAGGCCTGCAAAGAAACTGCGTTTCACAGGCCTTTGTAAGAGATGTTCCCGGTAGGCTGTAAGAGCACTGTGCAGAGCGAGTTGTTTCTTAGCTTCCCAAGGAGCTGGAAGCAAGATGCTTTGGGGCCCAACTCGCCCTTTGGAAATAAGCCTGCACGTTGTGCCTTTCCGCTCTAGGGCAATGTAGCACACCCAGAGCAGAAGTTCTACTTCAGCCAGATCAGGCCTGCAAAGAAACTGCGTTTCACAGGCCTTTGTAAGAGATGTTCCCGGTAGGCTGTAAGAGCACTGTGCAGAGCGACTTGTTTCTTAGCTTCCCAAAGAGCTGGAAGCAAGATGCTTTGGGGCCCAACTCGCCCTTTGGAAAGAAGCCTGCACGTTGTGCCTTTCAGCTCTAGGGCAATGTAGCACAAGCAGAGCAGAAGTTCTACTTCAGCCACATCAGGCCTGCAAGGAATCCGCTTTTCACATGCCTTTGTAAATGGTGTTCCGGTAGTCTGTAAGAGCACTGTGCTGAGCGAGTTGTTTCTTAGCGTCCCAAAGACCTGGAAGCAAGATGCTTTGGGGCCCAACTCGCCCTTTCGAAAGAAGCCTGCACGTTGTGCCTTTCAGCCCTAGGGCAATGTAGCACACGCAGAGCAGAAGTTCTACTTCAGCCAGATCAATCCTGCAAGGAAACTGCTTTTCACAGGCCTTTGTAAGTGATGTTCCGGTAGGCTGTAAGAGCACTGTGCAGAGCGAGTTGTTTCTTAGCTTCCAAAAGAGCTGGAAGACAGATGCTTTGGGGCCCAACTAGACCTTTGGAAAGAAGCCTGCACGTTGTGCCTTTCAGCTCTAGCTCAGTGTAGCACACCCAGAGAAGAAGTACTACTTCAGCCAGATCAGGACTGCAAAGAAACTGCGTTTCACAGGCCTTTGTAAGAGATGTTCCCAGTAGGCTGTAAGAGCACTGTGCAGAGCAAGTTGTTTCTTAGCTTCCCAAAGAGCTGGAAGCAAGATGCTTTTTGGCCCAACTCGCCCTTTGGAAAGAAGCCTGCACGTTGTGCCTTTCAGCTCTAGGGCCGTGTAGCACACCCAGAGCAGAAGTTCTACTTCAGCCAGATCAGGCCTGCAAAGAAACTGCGTTTCACAGGCCTTTGTAAGCGATGTTCCCGGTAGGCTGTAAGAGCACTGTGCAGAGCGAGTTGTTTCTTAGCTTCCCAAAGAGCTGGAAGCAAGATGCTTTGGGGCCCAACTCTCCCTTTGGAAAGAATCCTGCACGTTGTGCCTTTCCGCTCTAGGTCAATGTAGCACACCCAGAGCAGAAGTTCTACTTCAGCCAGATCAGGCCTGCAAAGAAACTGCGTTTCACAGGGCTTTGTAAGAGATGTTCCCGGTAGGCTGTAAGAGCACTGTGCAGAGCGAGTTGTTTCTTAGCTTCCCAAAGAGCTGGAAGCAAGATGCTTTGGGTCCCAACTCGCCCTTTGGAAAGAAGCCTGCACGTTGTGCCTTTCAGCTCTAGGGCCGTGTAGCACAGCCAGAGCAGAAGTTCTACTTCAGCCAGATCAGGCCTGCAAGGAAACTGCTTTTCACAGGCCTTTGTAAGTGATGTTACGGTAGGCTGTATGAGCACTGTGCAGAGCGAGTTGATTCTTAGCTTCCCAAAGAGCTGGAAGCAAGATGCTTTGGGGCCCAACTCGCCCTTTGGAAAGAAGCCTGCACGTTGTGCCTTTCACCTCTAGGGCAATGTAGCACACGCAGAGCAGAAGTTCTACTCCAGCCAGATCAGGCCTGCAAAGAAACTGCGTTTCAGAGGCCTTTGTAAGAGATGTTCCCGGTAGGCTGTAAGAGCACTGTGCAGAGCGAGTTGTTTCTTAGCGTCCCAAAGAGCTGGAAGCAAGATGCTTTGGGGCCCAACACGCCCTTTGGAAAAAAGCCTGCACGTTGTGCCTTTCAGCTCTAGGGCCATGTAGCACACGCAGAGCAGAAGTTCTACTTCAGCCAGATCAGGCCTGCAAAGAAACTGCGTTTCACATGCCTTTGTAAGAGATGTTCCCTGTAGGCTGTAAGAGCACTGTGCAGAGCGAGTTGTGTCTTAGCTTCCCAAAGAGCTGGAAGCAAGATGCTTTGGGGCCCAACTCGCCCTTTGGAAAGAAGCCTGCACGTTGTGCCTTTCAGCTCTAGCGCCATGTAGCACAACCAGAGCAGAAGTTCTACTTGAGCCAGATCAGGCCTGCAAAGAAACTGCGTTTCACAGGCCTTTATAAGAGATGTTCCCGGTAGGCTATAAGAGCACTGTGCAGAGCGAGTTGTTTCTTAGCTTCCCAAAGACCTGGAAGCAAGACGCTTTGGGGCCCAACTCGCCCTTTGGAAAGAAGCCTGCACGTTGTGCCTTTCAACTCTAGGGCAATGTAGCACACGCAGAGCAGGAGTTCTACTTCAGCCACATCAGGCCTGCAAAGAAACTGCGTTTCACAGGCCTTTGTAAGAGATGTTCCCGGTAGGCTATAAGAGCACTGTGCAGAGCGAGTTGTTTCTTAGCTTCCCAAAGAGCTGGAAGCAAGATGCTTTGTGGCCCAACTCGCCCTTTGGAAAGAAGCCTGCACGTTGTGCCTTTCAACTCTAGGGCAATGTAGCACACGCAGAGCAGGAGTTCTACTTCAGCCAGATCAGGCCTGCAAAGAAACTGCGTTTCACAGGGCTTTGTAAGGGATGTTCCCGGTAGGATGTAGGAGCACTGTGCAGAGCGAGTTGTTTCTTAGCTTCCCAAAGAGTTGGAAGCAAGATGCTTTGGGGCCCAACTCGCCCTTTGGAATGAAGCCTGCACGTTGTGCCTTTCAGCTCTAGGGCAATGTCGCACACCCAGAGCAGAAGTTATACTTCAGCAAGATCAGGCCTGCAAAGAAACTGCGTTTCACAGGCCTATGTAAGAGATGTTCCCGGTAGGCTGTAAGAGCACTGTGCAGAGGGAGTTGTTTCTTAGCTTCCCAAAGAGCTGGAGGAAGGATGATTTGGGGCCCAACTCGCCCTTTGAAAGAAGCCTGCACGCTGTGCCTTTCCGCTGTAGGGCAATGTAGCACACCCAGAGCAGAAGTTCTACTTCAGCCAGATGAGGCCTTCAAAGAAACTGCGTTTCACAGGCCTTTGTAAGAGATGTTCCCGGTAGGCTGTAAGAGCACTGTGCAGAGCGAGTTGTTTCTTAGCTTCCCAAAGAGCTGGAAGCAAGATGCTTTGGGGCCCAACTCACCCTTTGGAAAGAAGCCTGCACGTTGTGCCTTTCCGCTCTAGGGCAATGTAGCACACGCAGAGCAGAAGTTCTACTTCAGCCAGATCAGGCCTGCAAAGAAACTGCGTTTCACAGGCCTTTGTAAGAGATGTTCCCGGTAGGCTGTAAGAGCACTGTGCAGAGCGAGTTGTTTCTTAGCTTCCCAAAGAGCTGGAAGCAAGATGCTTTGAGGCCCAACTCACCCTTTGGAAAGAAGCCTGCACGTTGTGCCTTTCAGCTCTAGGTCCATGTAGCAAAGCCAGAGCAGAAGTTCTACTTCAGCCAGATCAGGCCGGCAAAGAAACTGCATTTCACAGGCCTTTGTAAGAGATGTTCCCGGTAGGCTGTAAGAGCACTGTGCAGAGCGAGTTGTTTCTTAGCTTCCCAAAGAGCTGGAAGCAAGATGCTTTGGGGCCCAACTCGACCTTTGGAAAGAAGCCTGCACGTTGTGAATTTCAGCTCTAGGGCAATGTAGCACACCAAGAGCAGAAGTTCTACTTCAGCCAGATGAGGCCTGCAAAGAAACTGCGTTTCACAGGCCTTTGTAAGAGATGTTCCCGGTAGGCTGTAAGAGCACTGTGCAGTGCGAGTTGTTTCTTAGCTTCCCAAAGAGCTGGAAGCAAGATGCTTTGGGGCCCAACTCGCCCTTTGGAAAGAAGCCTGCACGTTGTGCCTTTCAGCTCTAGGGCAGTGTAGCACACGCAGAGCAGAAGTTCTACTTCAGCCAGATCAGGCCTGCAAAGAAACTGCGTTTCACAGGCCTTTGTAAGAGATGTTCCCGGTAGGCTGTAAGAGCACTGTGCAGAGCGAGTTGTTTCTTAGCGTCCCAAAGACCTGGAAGCAAGATGCTTTGGGGCCCAACTCGCCCTTTGGAAAGAAGCCTGCACGTTGTGCCTTGCAGCTCTAGGGCAATGTAGCACATCCAGAGCAGAAGTTCTACTTCAGCCAGATCAGGCCTGCAAAGAAACTGCGTTTCACAGGGCTTTGTAAGAGATGTTCCCGGTAGGCTGTAAGAGCACTGTGCAGAGCGAGTTGTTTCTTAGCTTCCCAAAGATCTGGAAGCAAGATGCTTTGGGGCCCAACTCGCCCTTTGGAAAGAAGCCTGCACGTTGTGCCTTTCAGCTCTAGGGCAATGTAGCACACCCAGAGCAGAAGTTCTACTTCAGCCAGATCAGGCCTGCAAAGAAACTGCGTTTCACAGGCCTTTGTAAGAGATATTCCCGGTAGGCTGTAAGAGCACTGTGCAGAGCGAGTTGTTTCTTAGCTTCCCAAAGAGCTGGAAGCAAGATGCTTTGGGGCCCAACTCGCCCTTTGGAAAGAAGCCTGCACGTTGTGCCTTTCAGCTCTAGGGCAATGTAGCACAAGCAGAGCAGAAGTTCTACTTCAGCCAAATCAGGCCTGCAAGGAATCTGCTTTTCACATGCCTTTGTAAATGATGTTCCGGTAGTCTGTAAGAGCACTGTGCAGAGCGAGTTGTTTCTTAGCGTCCCAAAGACCTGGAAGCAAGATGCTTTGGGGCCCAACTTGCCCTTTGGAAAGAAGCCTGCACGTTGTGCCTTTCAGCCCTAGGGCAATGTAGCACACGCAGAGCAGAAGTTCTACTTCAGCCAGATCAGGCCTGCAAGGAAACTGCTTTTCACAGGCCTTTGTAAGTGATGTTCCGGTAGACTGTAAGAGCACTGTGCAGAGCGAGTTGTTTCTTAGCTTCCGAAAGAGCTGGAAGCAAGATGCTTTGTGGCCCAACTCGACCTTTGGAAAGAAGCCTGCACGTTGTGCCTTTCAGCTCTAGCTCAGTGTAGCACACCCAGAGCAGAAGTACTACTTCAGCCAGATCAGGACTGCAAAGAAACTGCGTTTCACAGGCCTTTGTCAGAGATGTTCCCGGTAGGCTGTAAGATTACTGTGCAGAGCGAGTTTTTTCTTAGCTTCCCAAAGAGCTGGAAGCAAGATGCTCTAGGGCACAACTCGCCCTTTGGAAAGAAGCCTGCACGTTGTGCCTTTCAGCTCTAGGGCCGTGTAGCACACCCAGAGCAGAAGTTCTACTTCAGCCTGATGAGGCCTGCAAAGAAACTGCGTTTCACAGGCCTTTGTAAGAGATGTTCCCGGTAGGCTGTAAGAGCACTGTGCAGAGCGAGTTGTTTCTTAGCTTCATAAAGAGCTGGAAGCAAGATGCTTTGTGGCCCAACTCGCCCTTTTGAAAGAAGCCTGCACGTTGTGCCTTTCAGCTCTAGGGCCATGTAGCACAGCCAGAGCAGAAGTTCTACTTCAGCCAGATCAGGCCTGCAAAGAAACTGCATTTCACAGGCCATGTAAGAGATGTTCCCGGTAGGCTGTAAGAGCACTGTGCAGAGCGAGCTGTTTCTTAGCGTCCCAAAGAGCTGGAAGCAAGATGCTTTCGGGCCCAACACGCCCTTTGGAAAAAAGCCTGCACGTTGTGCCTTTCAGCTCTAGGGCCATGTAGCACACCCAGAGCAGAAGTTCTACTTCAGCCAGATCAGGCGTGCAAGGAAACTGCATTTCACAGGCCTTTGTAAGAGGTCTTCCCGGTAGGCTGTAAGAGCACTGTGCAGAGCGAATTGTTTCTTAGCTTCCCAAACAGCTGGAAGCAAGATGCTTTGGGGCCCAACTCGCCCTTTGGAAAGAAGCCTGCACGTTGTGCCTTTCAGCTCTAGGGCAATGTAGCACACCCAGAGCAGAAGTTCTACTTCAGCCAGATCAGGCCTGCAAAGAAACTGCGTTTCACAGGCCTTTGTAAGAGATGTTCCCGGTAGGCTGTAAGAGCACTGTGCAGAGCGAGTTGTTTCTTAGCTTCCCAAAGAGCTGGAGGAAGGATGATTTGGGGCCCAACTCGCTCTTCGAAAGAAGCCTGCACGCTGTGCCTTTCAGCTCTAGGGCAATGTAGCACACCCAGAGCAGAAGTTCTACTTCAGCCAGATGAGGCCTTCAAAGAAACTGCGTTTCACAGGCCTTTGTAAGAGATGTTCCCGGTAGGCTGTAAGAGCACTGTGCAGAGCGAGTTGTTTCTTAGCGTCCCAAAGACCTGGAAGCAAGATGCTTTGGGGCCCAACTCGACCTTTGGAAAGAAGCCTGCACGTTGTGCCTTTGATCTCTAGGGCAATGTAGCACATCCAGAGCAGAAGTTATACTTCAGCCAGATCATGCCTGCAAAGAAACTGCGTTTCACAGGGCTTTGTAAGAGATGTTCCCGGTAGGCTGTAAGAGCACTGTGCAGAGCGAGTTGTTTCTTAGCTTCCCAATGAGCTGGAAGCAAGATGATTTGGGGCCCAACTCGCCCTTTGGAAAGAAGCCTGCACGTTGTGCCTTTCAGCTCTAGGGCCATGTAGCACACCCAGAGCAGAAGTTCTACTTCAGCCACATCAGGCCTGCAAAGAAACTGCGTTTCACAGGCCTTTGTAAGAGATGTTCCCGGTAGGCTGTAAGAGCACTGTGCAGAGCGAGTTGTTTCTTAGATTCCCAAAGAGCTGGAAGCAAGATGCTTTGGGGCCCAACTCGCCCTTTGGAAAGAAGCCTGCACGTTGTGAATTTCAGCTCTAGGGCAATGTAGCACAACCAGAGCAGAAGTTCTATTTCAGCCAGATGAGGCCTGCAAGAAACTGCGTTTCACAGGCCTTTGTAAGAGATGTTCCCGGTAGGCTGTAAGAGCACTGTGCAGAGCGAGTTGTTTCTTAGCTTCCCAAAGAGCTGGAAGCAAGATGCTGTGGGGCCCAACTCGCCCTTTGGAAAGAAGCCTGCACGTTGTGAATTTCAGCTCTAGGGCAATGTAGCACACCCAGAGCAGAAGTTCTATTTCAGCCAGATGAGGCCTGCAAAGAAACTGCGTTTCACAGGGCTTTGTAAGAGATGTTCCCGGTAGGCTGTAAGAGCACTGTGCAGAGCGAGTTTTTTCTTAGCTTCCCAAAGAGCTGGAAGCATGATGCTTTGGGGCCCAACTCGCCCTTTGGAAAGAAGCCTGCACGTTGTGCCTTGCAGCTCTAGGGCCATGTAGCACACCCAGAGCATAAGTTCTACTTCAGCCAGATCAGGCCTGCAAAGAAACTGCGTTTCACAGGCCTTTGTAAGAGATGTTCCCGGTAGGCTGTAAGAGCACTGTGCAGAGCGAGTTGTTTCTTAGCTTCCCAAAGAGCTGGAAGCAAGATGCTTTGGGGCCCAACTCGCCCTTTGGAAAGAAGCCTGCACGTTGTGCCTTTCAGCTCTAGGTACATGTAGCACAGCCAGAGCAGAAGTTCTACTTCAGCCAGATCAGGCCGGCAAAGAAACTGCATTTCACAAGCCTTTGTAAGAGATGTTCCCGGTAGGCTGTAAGAGCACTGTGCAGAGCGAGTTGTTTCTTAGCGTCCCAAAGAGCTGGAAGCAAGATGCTTTGGGGCCCAACTCGCCCTTTGGAAAGAAGCCTGCACGTTGTGCCTTTGAGCTCTAGGGCAATGTAGCACATCCAGAGCAGAAGTTCTACTTCAGCCAGATCAGGCCTGCAAAGAAACTGCGTTTCACAGGGCTCTGTAAGAGATGTTCCCGGTAGGCTGTAAGAGCACTGTGCAGAGCGAGTTGTTTCTTAGCTTCCCAAAGAGCTGGAAGCAAGATGCTTTGGGGCCCAACTCGCCCTTTGGAAAGAAGCCTGCACGTTGTGCCTTTCAGCTCTAGCGCCATGTAGCACACCCAGAGCAGAAGTTCTACTTGAGCCAGATCAGGCCTGCAAAGAAACTGCGTTTCACAGGCCTTTGTAAGAGATGTTCCCGGTAGGCTATAAGAGCACTGTGCAGAGCGAGTTGTTTCTTAGCTTCCCAAAGAGCTGGAAGCAAGATGCTGTGGGGCCCAACTCGCCCTTTGGAAAGAAGCCTGCACGTTGTGCCTTTCAGCTCTAGGGCAATGTAGCACACCCAGAGCAGGAGTTCTACTTCAGCCACATCAGGCCTGCAAAGAAACTGCGTTTCACAGGCCTTTGTAAGAGATGTTCCCGGTAGGCTGTAAGAGCACTGTGCAGAGCGAGTTGTTTCTTAGCTTCCCAAAGAGCTGGAAGCAAGATGCTTTGGGGCCCAACTCGCCCTTTGGAAAGAAGCCTGCACGTTTTGCCTTTCAGCTCTAGGGCAATGTAGCACACCCAGAGCAGAAGTTCTACTTCAGCCAGATCAGGCCTGCAAAGAAACTGCGTTGCACAGGCCTTTGTAAGAGATGTTCCCTGTAGGCTGTAAGAGCACTGTGCAGAGCGAGTTGTTTCTTAGCTTCCCAAAGAGCTGGAAGCAAGATGCTTTGTGGCCCAACTCGCCCTTTGGAAAGAAGCCTGCACGTTGTGCCTTTCAGCTCTAGGGCAATGTAGGACACCCAGAGAGAAGTTCTACTTCAGTCAGATCAGGCCTGCAAAGAAACTGCGTTTCACTGGCCTTTGTAAGAGATGTTCCCGGTAGGCTGTAAGAGCACTGTGCAGAGCGTGTTGTTTCTCATCTTCCCAAAGAGCTGGAAGCAAGATGCTTTGGGGACCAAATCGCCCTTTGGAAAGAAGCCTGCACGTTGTGCCTTTCAGCTCTAGGGCAATGTAGCACACCCAGAGCAGAAGTTCTACTTCAGCCAGATCAGGCCTGCAAAGAAACTGCGTTTCACAGGCCTTTGTAAGAGATGTTCCAGGTAGGCTGTAAGAGCACTGTGCAGAGCGAGTTGTTTCTCAGCTTCCCAAAGAGCTGGAAGAAAGATGCTTTGGGGCCCAACTCGCCTTTTGGAAAGACGCCTGCACGTTGTGCCTTTCAGCTCTAGGGCAATGTAGCACACCCATAGCAGAAGTTCTACTTCATTTTCTTTCTCCCAGACCACCGCCGCCACCTGGTGTCGAGGCCGCGCTCTCGAACGGATGTCTCCCAGGTCACCCAGGTTCTGAGGGCGTAGACAGCGCCTTGGGCTCCAGATGAGGAATTGGGGGCAGAAGAAAGTTAAGTTACCTGCTCAAGGTCACACAGCTCATGGCGCCGTGAGTAGTCCTCTTTGTCTCTCGCCCTTCGAGTCTACAATTATTTGGACACTTATCGCTTGACAAAGGATATCCAGACAGCATCTCAGGACGTCTGAGACACCCACGCGACTATACATCGGAAGGCGGACGGACTTTCCTCCGGGAGGATGTGGAAATAGGTGAAAACTCTCCAACCCCGACGGGCAGCCTAGTACCCGCAAGCGGCTTTCTTCCAACGGACGCCCCCAGAGGATCCACACACATCTAGGGCAGGAGCGAGAACACAACAGAGGAGCGACGGTGGAAACAGGTGACCAGAACCCTACTTAAACCCCCTGCAATTACTCCTAAACGCAGAGGGAAACTTTGGAGTTGCACACCTGAGCCCGCGGGGAGAGTCTCTCCCCGCCATTGGCGGGGAGACCCAGCCTGGTGCTCAGGGCGCCCGGAGGGTCCCAGAGAGATGCCCGCCCCGGGGGACTAGGGATTGCCGGAGATCTCGGAGAGGACCGGGGCGGGGGAACTTTCAAAGGCGGGTCGGCGACCCGGTGGGGAAGCGCCGGAGCTCCGCCAGGCAGCAGACAAAACTCTCTGTCTGCCGGTAGCAGAGGGGCCACGCTGAGCACTCAGGGCTCCCGGCAGAGGCCCGGACAGAAGCCCAGAGGGCGGGGCGACCCCCAGCTGCCGTTGCCCGCCCCGGGGGACTAGGGATTGCCGGAGATCTCGGAGAGGACCGGGGCGGGGGAACTTTCAAAGGTGGGTCTGGCGACCCGGAGGGGAAGCGCCGGAGCTCCCCCAGGCAGCAGACAAAACTCTCTGTCTGCCATTAGCAGAGGGGCCACGCCCAGCATTCAGGGCTCCCGGCAGAGGCCCAGAGGGCGGGGCGTCCCCCAGCTGCTGTTGCCCGCCCCGTGGGACTAGGGATTGCCGGAGATCTCGGAGAGGACCGGGGCGGGGGAACTTTCAAAGGCGGGTCCGGCGACCCGGAGGGGAAGCGCCGGAGCTCCGCCAGGCAGCAGACAAAACTCTCTGTCTGCCGGTAGCAGAGGGGCCACGCTGAGCACTCAGGGCTCCCGGCAGAGGCCCGGAGAGAAGCCCAGAGGGCGGGGCGACCCCCAGCTGCCGTTGCCCACCCCGTGGGACTAGGGATTGCCGGAGATCTCGGAGAGGACCGGGGCGGGGGAACTTTCAAAGGCGGGTCCGGCGACCCGGAGGGGAAGCGCCGGAGCTCCCCCAGGCAGCAGACAAAACTCTCTGTCTGCCGGTAGCAGAGGGGCCACGCTGAGCATTCAGGGCTCCCGGCAGAGGCCCAGACAGAAGCCCAGAGGGCGGGGCGACCCCCAGCTGCCATTGCCCACCCGGTGAGGCTAGGGATTGCCGGAGATCTCGGAGAGGACTGGGGCTGGAGAGAGTTCAAGAGACCCAGCTTAGTAGCCTAGGGGGAAACCCTACAGGCTCACAGAAGCCTTAGGGAAAGCCTCTGCACAGCACCAGTAGAAGGCACCCAGCCGCCAGCCACAAGGCTGGAAGACCCCAGGGCAAAAGCAGCATAGCTAGGTGTACTAACCACAGACTGTAGAAGATGCCAATAGCTCTCCTGCGACCCATAGAGGACAAGTGAGATTTGGTGGGTGCCGACAGCAATGGAGCGACAAATATAAGTGATCCCACCCCTGGCCGCTGGAAAAGCCCATAACACCGTTGCAGACCCCAAGGAGAGAGCGCATCTAGGTGGGCAACAACAGTAGACCCCTGCAGCCTGAAGCCCCCCGTGACGGCCCCCACGGCAGAGGAGGGAATCCAAAGGGCCACTGTGGCTACGAAGAGGGGCCCAGGCCCAGTTAGCAACTACGGACAGGGTTCCTGGTTGGTGAAGTATAAACAGCTGCTCCCCCCACCGCAGCAGCTGAAACAAGTGAAAGGAGCAACTAAACTCTATCTCCATGCGGAGGCACAAATCAACATCATCAAGCAATATGAAAAAATACATTAAATCTCCAGAACAGAAAGAAAGTAACAAATACACAGAAAACAATCCCAAAGAAAATGAGATATATAACCTAAATGATGATGACTTCAAAACAGCCATCATCAAAATACTCACTGAGTTAAGAGAGAATTCTGACCGACAACTCAACGAGTTCAGGAGCTATGTCACAAAAGAGTTTGATACGATAAAGAAGAACCAAACAGAAATATTGGAAATGAAGAACACAATAGAGGAGATTAAGAAAAATCTAGATGCTCTGAACAGTAGGGCCGATAATATGGAGGAAAGAATTAGCAATTTGGAAGATGGCAATATAGAATTGTTGCAGGCAGAGGAGGAGAGAGAAGCAAGACTTAAAAGAAATGAAGAAACTCTCCGAGAATTATCAGACACAATTAGGAAATGCAATGTAAGGATTATAGGTATACCAGAGGGAGAAGAGAAGGAGAAAGGGGCAGAAAACCTATTCAAAGAAATAATGGCTGAGAACTTCCCAAATCTGGTGAGGGAGATGGATCTTCAGGTGACAGAAGCCAATAGATCTCCAAACTTTATCAATGCAAGAAGACCAACTCCACGGCATATAGTAGTGAAGCTAGCAAAAGTCAACGACAAGGAGAAAATATTAAGGACAGCCAGGCAAAAGAAACTAACCTACAAAGGAACCCCCATCAGGCTATCAGCAGATTTCTCAGCAGAAACTTTACAGGCTAGAAGAGAGTGGAATGATATATTCAAAAATCTGAAGGACAAAAACCTACAGCCGAGAATTCTCTACCCAGCGAAAATATCCTTCAAATACGATGGAGAAATAAAAACTTTCCCAGATAAACAAAAATTAAGGGAGTTCATTGCCACAAAACCTCCTCTTCAGGAAATCCTCAGGAAAACCCTCATTCCTGAAAAATCCAAAAAAGGAAAGGGGCTACAAAACCAAGAGCAGAGGAGATAAGTAGAAGGACAACAACAGAGAGTAGCAGCTCTACATCAGAACAGATTAAACCATGGGACGAGAAACAAAGGAAACTGAAGAAAACCGGAAAACAAGACACAAAATGGTAGTGGTAGGCCCCCACGTCTCAATAATCACTCTAAATGTAAACGGATTGAACTCCCCAATCAAAAGACACAGAGTGGCAGGATGGATCAAAGAACAAGATCCAACAATATGCTGCCTCCAGGAAACACACCTCAGCCCCAAAGACAAACACAGACTCAGAGTGAAGGGATGGAGAACAATACTCCAAGCTAATAATGAACAAAAGAAAGCAGGTGTCGCTATACTAATATCAGACAAGGTAGATTTCAAAGCAAAACAGATAAAGAAAGACAAAGAGGGACAGTATATAATGATAAAAGGGACTCTCCACCAAGAAGACATAACACTTATAAATATATACGCACCCAACACAGGAGCACCAAAATTTGTAAAGCAACTCTTAATAGAACTAAAAGAAGACATCAACAACAATACAATAATAGTAGGGGACCTCAACACACCATTAACACCAATGGACAGAACATCCAGACAGAAAATCAACAAGGAAATAATAGAATTAAATGAAAAATTAGACCAGATGGACTTAATAGATATATATAGAACACTTCATCCAAAAACAGCAGGTTACACATTCTTCTCAAGTGCACATGGAACATTCTCAAGGATTGACCATATTTTGGGAACCAAAGCAAACATCAATAAATACAAGAGAGTTGAAATAATATCAAGCATCTTTTCTGATCATAACGCTATTAAACTAGAAATCAACTACAAGAAAAAAGCAGAGAAAGGTGCAAAAATGTGGAGACTAAACAACACGCTTCTCAACAAACAATGGATCATTGAAGAAATTAAAGAAGAAATCAAATATTATCTGGAGACAAATGAAAATGAGAACACGACATACCAAATCATTTGGGATGCAGCAAAAGCAGTCCTAAGAGGGAAATTCATCGCAATACAGGCTCACCTCACTAAACAAGAAAAAGCTCACGTAAGCAACCTCAAACGACACCTAACAGAACTAGAAAAAGAAGAACAAACAAGGCCCAGAGTCAGTAGAAGGAGGGAAATAATAAAAATAAGAGCAGAAATAAACGATATTGAAACAAAAAAGACAATAGAAAGGATCAATGAAACAAAGAGTTGGTTCTTCGAAAGAATTAACAAAATTGACAAACCCCTAGCCAGACTCACCAAGAAAAGAAGAGAGAAATCGCAAATTAATAAAATCAGGAATGACAGAGGAGAAATCACAACAGATACCAATGAAATACAAGAGATCATAAGAGAATACTATGAAAAACTATATGCCAACAAATTGAACAACCTGGAAGAAATGGACAAATTCCTAGACTCCTACAATCTCCCCAAACTGAATCAGGAAGAAATGGAGAATCTGAATAGACCAATCACAAGTAAGGAAATAGAAACGGTAATCAAAAACCTCCCCAAAAATAAGAGTCCAGGACCAGACGGCTTCTCTGGAGAATTCTACCAAACATTCAAAGAAGACTTAATACCTATTCTCCTCAAACTGTTCCAGAAAATTGAGAAAGATGGAGAACTCCCTAACACATTCTATGAAGCCAACATCACTCTGATCCCCAAACCTGACAAGGACAACACAAAGAAGGAGAACTACAGGCCGATATCACTGATGAACATAGATGCAAAAATCCTCAACAAAATTTTGGCTAACCGATTACAGCAATACATCAAAAAGATTATACACCATGATCAAGTGGGATTTATACCAGGGACACAGGGACGGTTCAACATCCGCAAGTCAATCAACGTGATACACTACATCAACAAAATGAAAACCAAAAACCACATGATCATCTCAATAGATGCAGAGAAAGCATTCGACAAGATCCAACACCCATTTATGATAAAAACCCTCAGTAAAATGGGTATAGAAGGAAAGTACCTCAACATAATAAAGGCCATATATGATAGACCCACAGCCAACATCATACTCAATGGACAAAAGCTGAAAGCCATCCCTCTGAGGACAGGAACAAGACAAGGGTGCCCACTTTCACCACTCCTATTCAACATAGTTCTGGAGGTGCTGGCCAGAGCAATTCGGCAGGAAAAAGAAATAAAAGGAATCCAAATAGGTAACGAAGAAGTAAAACTCTCGTTGTTTGCAGACGACATGATCTTATACATAGAAAACCCCAAAGAATCCACAGAAAAACTATTAGAAATAATCAACAACTACAGCAAAGTAGCAGGGTATAAAATTAACGTGCATAAATCAGTAGCATTTCTATACACTAACAATAAACTAACAGAAAAAGAACTCAAGAACTCTATCCCATTCACAATCGCAACGAAAAGAATAAAATACCTTGGGATAAACTTAACCAAGGAAGTGAAGGATCTATACAATGAAAACTACAAGACTTTCTTGAAAGAAATAGGCGATGACATAAAGAGATGGAAAAACATTCCTTGCACATGGATTGGAAGAATAAACATAGTTAAAATGCCCATACTACCTAAAGCAATATACAGGTTCAATGCTATCCCAATCAGAATCCCAAGAACATTCTTCACAGAAATTGAACAAACAATCCTAAAATTCATATGGGGCAACAAAAGACCGCGAATTGCTAAAGCAATCCTGAGCAAGAAAAACAAAGCCGGCGGAATCACAATCCCCGATTTCAAAATATACTACAAAGCTACAGTGATCAAAACAGCATGGTACTGGTACAAAAACAGGTCCACAGATCAATGGAACAGAATTGAAAGCCCAGAGATAAAACCACACATCTATGGACAGCTAATCTTCGACAAAGGAGCAGAGGGCCTACAATGGAGAAAAGAAAGTCTCTCCAACAAATGGTGCTGGGAAAACTGGACAGCCACATGCAAAAGATTGAAAATTGACCATTCTTTTTCACCACACACCAAAATAAACTCAAAATGGATCAAAGACCTAAAGATTAGGCCTGAGACAATAAGTCTTTTGGAAGAGAATATAGGCAGTACACTCTTTGACATCAGTTTCAAAAGAATCTTTTCGGACACTGTAACTCCTCAGTTGAGGGAAACAATAGAAAGAATAAACAAATGGGACTTCATCAGACTAAAGAGCTTCTTCAAGGCAAGGGAAAACAGGATTGAAACAAAAAAACAGCTCACTAATTGGGAAAAAATATTTACAAGCCACTTATCCGACAAAGGGTTAATCTCCATAATATACAAAGAACTCACACTGCTTAACAACAAAAAAACAAACAACCCGATCAAAAAATGGGCAGAGGACATGAACAGACATTTCTCAAAAGAAGATATGAATATGGCCAATAGACACATGAAAAGATGTTCATCATCGCTAATCATCAGGGAAATGCAAATCAAAACTACACTAAGATATCACCTTACCCCCGTTAGATTGGCAAAAACATCCAAAACCAAGAACGACAAATGTTGGAGAGGTTGTGGAGAAAGAGGAACCCTCATACACTGTTGGTGGGAATGCAAACTGGTACAGCCACTATGGAAAACAGTATGGAGATTTCTCAAAAAGTTAAAAATAGAAATACCCTATGACCCAGCCATCCCATTACTGGGTATCTATCCTAAGAACCTGATATCAGATATCTCAAGAGTCCGTTGCACCCCTATGTTCATCGCAGCATTATTTACAATAGCCAAGACGTGGAACCAGCCTACATGCCCAGAAACTGATGATTGGATAAAGAAGATGTGGTATATATACACAATGGAATACTACTCAGCCATAAAAAAAGACGAAATTGGCCCATTCACAACAATGTGGATGGACCTCGAGGGCATGATGTTAAGCGAAATAAGTCAGTCAGAGAAAGACGAACTCTATATGACTCCACTCATAGGTGGAAATTAGCATATTGATAAGGAGATCTGATCAGTGGTTACCAGGGAAAAGGGGGGGTGGGGGGAGGGTACAGAGGGGGAAGTGGTGTACCCACAACATGACTAACAAAAATGTACAACTGAAATCTCACAAGGTTGTAATCTATCATAACATTAGTAAAAAAAAAAAAAAAAAAAAATTTGTCTTTTTAAGGAAGATTGGCAACAGATATTAGCTCAGGGTGAATCTTCCTCAGCAAAAAAAAGAAAAAAAAACTTTTTAGAATTTTGTGCCAGTCTTGAAGATCACTGGAGATGCTTCTATCTTTGCCTACTATTTTCTAGGAAGTTTTAAATCAATATTGTAAATGTTATAACCAGAGTTCAGTGTTTTAAAAAATCATAGCTTTGGGGATCTAGCTCTGTGAAACCCTGAATTTGGTGCCACAGTTTTTTTTTTTTTTAAGATTTTATTTTTCCTTTTGCTCCCAAAGCCCCCTGGTACCTAGTTGTGTATTTTCAGTTGTGGGTCCTTCTAGTTGTGGCATGTGGGACACCGCCTCAGCATGGCCTGATGAGCGGTGCCCTGTCCGCGCCCAGGATTCAAAGCAGTGAAACCCTGGGCTGCCGAAGCAGAGCACGGGAACCTAACCGCTCGGCCACGGGGCCAGCCCCTTGGTGCCACAGTTTTGACTGAGTTCCTTTTCAGTTATCTTGAGAGGGGCAGTCTTCTATTTTGCCTTTGTAGTACATAAAATTTTTTGGGAAAATTTTGTATCTCTACACATTTTTAAGTTGATGGCAAACTTTTTCTCATGTTTAAATCGTTGTCATTTCTGGTGTATTGTGAATATTGACATTTAAAAACAAAAGGTGTGCTGTTCTTTTAAATATATCCAGTGGAATCTTTGAGACCTGAGATCTATTAAACATTTACAAAAAGAAAAAAAAAAAAAAAAAAAAAGAAGTTCTACTTCAGCCAGATCAGGCCTGCAAAGAAACTGCATTTCTCAGGCCTTTTAAGAGATGTTCCCGGTTGGCTGTAAGCGAGGTCTGCAGAGCGAGTTGTTTCTTAGCTTCCCAAAGAGATGGAAGCAAGATGCTTTGGGGCCCAACTCGCCCTTTGGAAAGAAGACTGCACGTTTTGCCTTTCAGCTCTAGGGCAATGTAGCACACCCAGAGCAGAAGTTCTACTTCAGCCACATCAGGCATGCAAAGAAACTGCGTTTCACAGGCCTTTATAAGAGATGTTCCCAGTTGGCTGTTAGAGAGGTCTGCAGAGCGAGTTGTTTCTTAGCTTCCCAAAGAGCTGGAAGCAAGATGCTTTGGGGCCCAACTCGCCCTTTGGAAAGAAAACAGCACTTTGTGCCTTCCAGCTCTAGGGCAATGTAGCACACCCAGAGCAGAAGTTATACTTCAGCCAAATCAGGACTGCATTGAAACTGCGATTCCGAGGCCTTTGTAAGAGATGTTCCCGGTTGGCTGTATGCGAGGTCTGCAGACCGAGTTGTTTCTTAGCTTCGCAAAGAGCAGGAAGAAAGATGCTTTGGGGCCCAACTCGCCCTTTGGAAAGAAGCCTGCACGTTGTGCCTTTCAGCTCTAGGACCATGGAGCACACCCAGAGCAGAAGTTCTACTTCAGCCAGATCAGGACTGCAAAGAAACTGCGTTTCACAGGCCTTTGTAAGGGATGTTCCTGGTAGGCTGTAAGAGCACTGTGCAGAGCGAGTTGTTTCTTAGCTTCCCAAATAGCAGGCAGCAAGATGCTTTGGGGCCCAACTCGCCCTTTGGAAAGGAGACTGCACGTCGTGATTTTCAGCTCTAGGGCAATGTAGCACACCCAGAGCAGAAGTGCTACTTCAGCCAGTTCAGGCCTGCAAAGAGACTGCGTTTCACAGGCCTTTGTAAGAGGTGTTCCCGGTAGGCTGTAAGAGCAGTCTGCAGAGCGAGTTGTTTCTCAGCTTCCCAAATAGCAGGCAGCAAGATGCTTTGGGGCCCAACTTGCCCTTTGGAAAGAAGACAGCACTTTGTGCCTTCCAGCTCTAGTGCAATGTAGCATACGAACAGCAGAAGTTCTACTTCAGCCAGATCAGGCCTGCCTAGAAACTGCGTTTCCGAGGCCGTTGTAAGAGATGTTCCCGGTAGGCTGTAAGAGCACTGTGCAGAGCGAGTTGTTTCTCAGCTTCCCAAATAGAAGGCAGCAAGATGCTTTGGGGCCCAACTCACCCTTTGGAAAGAAGCCTGCACGTAGTGCCTTTCAGCTCTAGGGCAATGTAGCACACCCAGAGCAGAAGTTCTACTTCAGCCAGATCAGGCCTGCAAAGAAACTGCATTTCTCAGGCCTTTGTAAGAGATGTTCCCGGTTGGCTGTAAGCGAGGTCTGCAGAGCGAGTTGTTTCTTAGCTTCCCAAAGAGATGGAAGCAAGATGCTTTGGGGCCCAACTCGCCCTTTGGAAAGAAGACTGCACGTTGTGCCTTTCAGCTCTAGGGCAATGTAGCACACCCAGAGCAGAAGTTCTACTTCAGCCACATCAGGCATGCAAAGAAACTGCGTTTCACAGGCCTTTGTAAGAGATGTTCCCGGTTGGTTGTAAGAGAGGTCTGCAGAGCGAGTTGTTTCTTAGCTTCCCAAAGAGCTGGAAGCAAGATGCTTTGGGGCCCAACTCGCCCTTTGGAAAGAAAACAGCACTTTGTGCCCTTCAGCTCTAGGGCAATGTAGCACACCCAGAGCAGAAGTTCTACTTCAGCCAGATCAGGCCTGCCTAGAAACTGCGTTTCACAGGTCTTTGTAAGAGATGTTCCCGGTATGTAAGAGCACTGTGCAGAGCGAGTTGTTTCTTAGCTTCCCAAAGAGCTGGAAGCAAGATGCTTTGGGGCCCAACTCGCCCTTTGGAAAGAAGACTGCACATTGTGCCCTTCAGCTCTAGGGCAATGTAGCACACCCAGAGCAGAAGTTCTACTTCAGCCAGATCAGGCCTGCCTAGAAACTGCGTTTCACAGGCCTTTGTAAGAGATGTTCCCGGTAGGCTGCAAGAGCACTGTGCAGTGCGACTTGTTTCTCATCTTCCCAAAGAGCAGGCAGCAAGATGCTTTGGGGCCCAACTCACCCCTTGTAAAGAAGACTGCACGTTGTGCCTTTCATCTCTAGGGCAATGTAGCACACCCAGAGCAGAAGTTCTACTTCAGCCAGATCTGGCCTGCCAAGAAACTGCGTTTCACAGGCCTTTGTAAGAGATGTTCCCGGTTTTCTGTAAGCGAGGTCTGCAGAGCGAGTTGTTTCTCAGCTTCCCAAACAGCTGGAAGCAAGATGCTTTGGGGCCCAACTCGCCCTTTGGAAAGAAGCCTGCACGTTGTGCCTTTCAGCTCTAGTGCAATGTAGCACACGCACAGCAGAATTTCTACTTCAGCAAGATCAGGCCTGCAAAGAAACTGCGTTTCAGAA
Source organism: Equus caballus (assembly GCF_041296265.1). NCBI lineage: Eukaryota > Metazoa > Chordata > Mammalia > Perissodactyla > Equidae > Equus > Equus caballus. Next base: position 48,092,105 of record NC_091688.1, on the reverse strand, counting down.
GCCTTTGTAAGAGATGTTCCCGGTAGGCTGTAAGAGCACTGTGCAGAGCGAGTTGTTTCTCAGCTTCCCAAAGAGCTGGAAGCAAGATGCTTTGGGGCCCAACTCGTCCATTGGAAAGAAGCCTGCACGTTGTGCCTTTCAGCTCTAGGGCAATGTAGCACACCCAGAGCAGATGTTCTATTTCAGACAGATCAGGCCTGCAAAGAAACTGCGTTTCACAGGCCTTTGTAAGAGATGTTCAAGGTAGGCTGTAACAGCACTGTGCAGAGCGAGTTGTTTCTCAGCTTCCCAAAGAGCTGGAAGAAAGATGCTTTGGGGCCCAACTCGCCCTTTGGAAAGAAGCCTGCACGTTGTGCCTTTCAGCTCTAGGGCAATGTAGCACACCCAGAGCAGAAGTTCTACTTCAGCCAGATCAGGCCTGCAAAGAAACTGCATTTCTCAGACCTTTGTAAGAGATGTTCCTGGTTGGCTGTAAGCGAGGTCTGCAGAGCGAGTTGTTTCTTAGCTTCCCAAAGAAATGGAAGCAAGATGCTTTGGGGCGCAACTCGCCCTTCTGATAGAAGACTGCACTTTGTGCCTTTCAGCTCTAGGGCAATTTAGCACACCCAGAGCAGAAGTTCTACTTCAACCACATCAGGCCTGCAAAGAAACTGCATTTCACACTCCTTTGTAAGAGATGTCCCGGTAGGCTGTAAGAGCACTGTGCAGAGCGAGTTGTTATTAAGCTTCCAAAGAGCTGGAAGCAAGATGCTTTGGGGTCCAACTCGCCCTTTTATAACAAGACAGCACTTTGTGCCTTTCAGCTCTAGGGCAATGTAGCACACGCAGAGCAGAAGTTCTACTTCAGCCAGATCAGCCTGCAAAGAAACTGCGTTTCACAGGCCTTTGTAAGAGGTGATCCCGGTTGGCTGTAAGAGCGATGTGCTGAGCGAGTTGTTTCTTAGCTTCCCAAAGAGCTGGAAGCAACAGGCTTTGGGGCCCAACTGACCCTTTTGAAAGAAGACAGCACTTTGTACATTGCAGCTCTAGGGCAATGTAGCACACCCATAGCAGAAGTTCTACTTCAGCCACATCAGGCCTGCCAAGAAACTGTGTTTCACAGGCATTGGTAAGAGATGTTCCCGTTTGGCTGTAAGAGAGGTCTGCAGAGCGAGCTGTTTCTTAGCTTCCCAAAGAGCTGGAAGCAAGATGCTTTGGTGCTCAACTCGCCCTTTGGAAAGGAGACTGCACGTTGTGCTTTTCAGCTCTAGGGCAATGTAGCACACCCAGAGCAGAAGTTCTACTTCAGCCAGTTCAGGCCTGCGAAGAGAGTGCGTTTCACAGGCCTTTGTAAGAGATGTTCCCGGTATGCTGTAAGAGCAGTCTGCAGAGCCAGTTGTTTCTACCTTCCCAAATAGCAGGCAGCAGGAGGCTTTGGGGCCCAACTCGCCCTTTGGAAAGAAACCTGAACGTTGTGCCTTTCAGCTCTAGGGCAATGTAGCACACCCAGCGCAGAAGTTCTACTTCAGCCAGATCAGGCTTGCAAAGAATCTGCGTGTCACAAGCCTTTCTGCAGGATGTTCCCGGTAAGGTGTAAGAGCACTGTGCAGAGCGAGTTGTTTCTCAGCTTGCCAAGGAGCTGGAAGCAAGATGCTTTGGGGCCCAACTCGCCCTTTGGAAAGAAGACTGCACGTTGTGCCTTTCAGCTTTAGGGCAATGTAGCACGGCCAGAGCAGAAGTTCTACTTCAGCCAGATCAGGCATGCAAAGAAACTGCGTTTCACAGGCCTATGTAAGAGATGTTCCCGGTTGGCTGTAAGAGAGGTCTCCAGAGCGAGTTGTTTCTTAGCTTCCCAAAGAGCTGGAAGCAAGGTGATTTGGGGCCCAACTCGCCCTTTGGAAAGAAGACAGCACTTTTTGCATTGCAGCTCTAGGGCAATGTAGCACGGCCAGAGCAGAAGTTCTACTTCAGCCAGATCAGGCCTGCAAAGAAACTGCGTTTCACAGTCCTTTGTAAGAGATGTTCCCAGTAGGCTGTAAGAGCACTGTGCAGAGCGAGTTGATTCTCAGCTTCCCAAACAGCTGGAAGCAAGATGCTTTGGGGCCCAACTCGCCCTTTGGAAAGATGCCTGCACGTTGTGCCTTTCAGCTCTAGGGCAATGTAGCACACCCAGAGCAGAAGTTCTACTTCAGCCAGATCAGGCCTGCCAAGAAACTGCGTTTCACAGGCGTTTGTAAGAGATGTTCCCGGTTTTCTGTAAGCGAGTTCTGCAGAGCGAGTTGTTTCTTAGGTTCCCAAAGAGCTGGAAGCAAGATGCTTTGGGGCCCAACTCGCCCTTTGGAAAGACGCCTGCACGTTGTGCCTTTCAGCTCTAGGGCAATGTAGCACACCCAGAGCAGAAGTTCTACTTCAGCCAGATCAGGCCTGCCAAGAAACTGCGTTTCACAGGCGTTTGTAAGAGATGTTCCCGGTTTTCTGTAAGCGAGTTCTGCAGAGCGAGTTGTTTCTTAGGTTCCCAAAGAGCTGGAAGCAAGATGCTTTGGGGCCCAACTCGCCCTTTGGAAAGAAGCCTGCACGTTGTGCCTTTCAGCTCTAGGGCAATGTAGCACACACAGAGCAGAAGTTCTACTTCAGCCAGATCAGGCCTGCAAAGAAACTGCGTTTCACAGGCATTTGTAAGAGATATTCCCGGTTGGCTGTAAGGGAGGTGTGCAGAGCGAGTTGTTTCTCAGCTTCCCAAAGAGCTTGAAGCAAGATGCTTTGGGGCCCAACTCACCCTTTGGAAAGAAGCCTTCACGTTCTGCCTGTCAGCTCTAGGGCAATGTAGCACACCCACATCAGAAGTTCTACTTCAGCCAGATCAGGCCTGAAAAGAAACTGCATTTCCCAAGCCTTTGTGAGAGATGTTCCCGGTTGTCTGTAAGCGAGGTCTGCAGAGCGAGTTGTTTCTTAGCTTCCCAAAGAGCTGGAAGCAAGATGCTTTGGGGCGCAACTCGTCCTTCTGATAGAAGACTGCACTTTGTGCCTTTCAGCTCTAGGACAATTTAGCACACCCAGAGCAGAAGTTCTACTTCAGCCAGATCAGGCCTGCAAAGAAACTGCATTTCACACTCCTTTGTAAGAGATGTCCCGGTAGGCTGTAAGAGCACTGTGCAGAGCGAGTTGTTATTGAGCTTCCAAAGAGCTGGAAGCAAGATGCTTGGGGGTCTAACTCGCCCTTTTATAACAAGACAGCACTTTGTGCCTTTCAGCTCTAGGGCAATGTAGCACACCCAGCGCAGAAGTTCTACTTCAGCCAGATCAGGCCTGCAAAGAAACTGCGTTTCACAGACCTTTGTAAGAGGTGTTCCCGGTTGGCTGTAAGAGCGGTGTGCAGAGCGAGTTGTTTCTTAGCTTCCCAAAGAGCTGGAAGCAACATGCTTTGGGGCCCAACTGACCCTTTTGAAAGAAGACAGCACTTTGTACATTGCAGCTCTAGGGCAATGTAGCACACCCAGAGCAGAAGTTCTACTTCAGCCACATCAGGCCTGCAAAGAAACTGCGTTTCACAGTCCTTTGTAAGAGCGTTCCCAGTAGGCTGTAAGAGCACTGTGCAGAGCGAGTTGTTTCTCAGCTTCCCAAAGAGCTGGAAGCAAGATGCTTTGGTGCTCAACTCGCCCTTTGGAAAGAAGCCTGCACGTTGTGCCTTTCAGCTCTAGGGCCGTGTAGCACAGCCAGAGCAGAAGTTCTACTTCAGCCAGTTCAGGCCTGCAAAGAGAGTGCGTTTCATAGCCCTTTGTAAGAGATGTTCCCGGTATGCTGTAAGAGCAGTCTGCAGAGCCAGTTGTTTCTCAGCTTCCCAAATAGCAGGCAGCAAGATGCTTTGGGGCCCAACTCGCCCTTTGGAAAGAAGCCTGCACGTTGTGCCTTTCAGCTCTAGGGCAATGTAGCACACCCAGCGCAGAAGTTCTACTTCAGCCAGATCAGGCTTGCAAAGAAATTGCGTGTCACAAGCCTTTCTGCTGGATGTTCCCGGTAGGGTGTAAGAGCACTGTGCAGAGCGAGTTGTTTCTCAGCTTGCCACAGAGCTGGAAGCAAGATGCTTTGGGGCCCAACTCGCCCTTTGGAAAGAAGACTGCACGTTGTGCCTTTCAGCTTTAGGGCAATGTAGCACGGCCAGAGCAGAAGTTCTACTTCAGCCAGATCAGGCATGCAAAGAAACTGCGTTTCACAGGCCTATGTAAGAGATGTTCCCGGTTGGCTGTAAGAGAGGTCTCCAGAGCGAGTTGTTTCTTACCTTCCCAAAGAGCTGGAAGCAAGGTGATTTGGGGCCCAACTCGCCCTTTGGAAAGAAGACAGCACTTTGTGCATTGCAGCTCTAGGGCAATGTAGCACACCCAGAGCAGAAGTTCTACTTCAGCCACATCAGGCCTGCAAAGAAACTGCGTTTCACAGTCCTTTGTAAGAGATGTTCCCGGTAGGCTGTAAGAGCACTGTGCAGAGCGAGTTGATTCTCAGCTTCCCAAACAGCTGGAAGCAAGATGCTTTGGGGTCCAACTTGCCCTTTGGAAAGAAGACAGCACTTTGTGCCTTCCAGCTCTAGGGCAATGTAGCACACCCAGAGCAGAAGTTACACTTCAGCCAGATCAGGCCTGCATAGAAACTGCGTTTCACAGTCCTTTGCAAGACATGTTCCCGGTAGACTGTAAGAGCACTGTGCAGAGCGAGTTGTTTCTCAGCTTCCCAAATAGCAGGCAGCAAGATGCTTTGGGGCCCAACTCGCCCTTTGGAAAGAAGCCTGCACGTTGTGCCTTTCAGCTCTAGGGCAATGTAGCACACCCAGAGCAGAAGTTCTACTTCAGCCAGATCAGGCCTGCCAAGAAACTGCGTTTCACAGGCGTTTGTAAGAGGTGATCCCGGTTTTCTGTAAGTGAGGTCTGCAGAGCGAGTTGTTTCTTAGCTTCCCAAAGAGCTGGAAGCAAGATGCTTTGGGGCCCAACTCGCCCTTTGGAAAGAAGCCTGCACGTTGTGCCTTTCAGCTCTAGGGCAATGTAGCACACATAGAGCAGAAGTTCTACTTCAGAGAGATCAGGCCTGCAAAGAAACTGCGTTTCACAGGCATTTGTAAGAGATATTCCCTTTTGGCTGTAAGGGAGGTGTGCAGAGCGAGTTGTTTCTTAGCTTCAAATAGAGCTGGAAGCAAGATGCTTTGGGGCCCAACTCGCCCTTTGGAAAGAAGACTGCATTTTGTGCCTTACAGCTCTAGGGCAATGTAGCACACCCAAAGCAGAAGCTCTACTTCACCCAGAGCAGTCCTGCAAAGAAAGTGCGTTTCAGAGGCCTTTGTTAGAGATGTTCCCGGTGGGCTGTAAGAGAACTGTGCAGAGCGAGTTGTTTCTCAGCTTCCCAAAGAGCTGGAAGCAAAATGCTTTGGGGCCCAACTCGCCCTTTGGAAAGAAGCCTGCACGTTGTGCCTTTCAGCTCTAGGGAAATGTAGCACACCCAGAGCAGAAGTTCTACTTCAGCCAGTTCAGGCCTTCAAAGAAACTTCGTTTCACAGGCCTTTGTAAGAGATGTTCCCGGTAGGCTTTAAGAGCGCTGTGTAGTGCGACTTGTTGCTTAGCTTCCTAAAGAGCTGGAAGCAAGATGCTTTGGGGCCCAACTCGCCCTTTGGAAAGAAGACTGCACGCTGTGCGTTTCACCTCTAGGGCAGTGTAGCACAACCAGAGCAGAAGTTGTACTTCAGCCAGATCAGGCCTGCATAGAAACTGCGTTTCACAGGCCTTTGTAAGAGATGTTCCCGGTTGGCTGTAAGAGAACTGTGCAGAGCGAGTTGTTTCTCAGCTTCCCAAAGAGCTGGAAGCAAGATGCTTTGGGGCCCAACTCGCCCTTTGGAAAGAAGCCATCACGTTGTGCCTTTCAGCTTTAGGGCAATGTAGCACACCCAGAGCAGACGTTCTACTTCAGACATATCAGGCCTGCATAGAAACTGCGTTTCACAGACCTTTGTAAGAGATGTTCCCAGTAGGCTGTAAGAGCACTGTGCAGAGCGAGTTGTTCCTTAGCTTCCCAAAGAGCTGGAAGCCAGAGACTTTGGCGCCTGTCTCCCCTTGAGGAACCAAGGCAGGAGTTTGTGCCTTGCAGCTCTACTGCAATGCAGAGCATGTAGAGCAGAAGTTCTACTTCAGCGAGATCATTGCTGGGAAGAAACTGCATATCACACGCCTTTGTAAGAGATATTCCCGGGAGGCTGTAAGAGCACTGTGCAGAGCCAGTTGTTTCTCAGCTTCCCAAAGACCTGGAAGCCAGACGCTTTGTGGCCTGTCTCCCCTTGTGGAACAAAGGCAGGCCTTTCTGCCTTCCAGCTCTATCTCAATGTAAGACACAGCAGAGCAGAAGTTCTACTTTAGTGAGATCAGGGCTGGGAAGAAACTGCGTTTCACAGGCCTTTGTAAGAGATGTTCCCTGTAGGCTGTAAGAGCACTGTGGAGAGCCAGTTGTTTCTCAGCTTCCCAAAGAGCTGGAAGCAAGAAGCTTTGTGGCCTGTCTCCCCTTTAGGAAACAAGGCAGGACTTTGTGCCTTGCAGCTGTACTGCAAGGCAGAACATGCTACAGCAGAAGTTCTACTTCAGCGAGATCAGGGCTGGGAAGAAACTGCGTTTCACAGGCCTTTGTAAGAGATGTTCTCGGGAGGCTGTAAGAGCACTGTGGAGAACGACTTGTTTCTCCGCTGCCCAAAGAGCTGGAAGCCGGACACATTTTGGCCAGTCTCCCCTTTAGGAAACAAGCAGGACTTTGTGCCTTGCAGCTCTAGGGCAATGTAGCACACGCAGAGCAGAAGTTCTACTTCAGCCAGATCAGGCCTGCAAAGAAACTGCGTTTCACAGGCCTTTGTAAGAGGTGTTCCCGGTTGGCTGTAAGAGCGGTGTGCAGAGCGAGTTGTTTCTTAGCTTCCCAATGAGATGGAAGCAACATGCTTTGGAGCCCAACTCACCCTTTGGAAAGAAGACAGCACTTTGTGCATTGCAGCTCAAGGGCAATGTAGCACACCCAGAGCAGAAGTTCTACTTCAGCCAGATCAGGCCTGCAAAGAAACTGCGTTTCACAGTCCTTTGTAAGAGATGTTCCCGGTAGTCTGTAAGGGCACTGTGCATAGCGCGTTGTTTCTTAGCTTCCCAAAGAGCTGGAAGCAGGATTCTTTGGGGCCCAACTCGCCCTTTGGAAAGAAGACAGCACTTTGTGCCTTCCACCTCTAGGGCAATGTAGCACACCCAGAGCAGAAGTTCTACTTCAGCCAGATCAGGCCTCCAATGAAACAGGGTTCACAGGCCTTTGTAAGATATGTTCACGGTAGGCTGTAAGAGCACTGTGCAGAGCGAGTTGTTTCTCAGCTTGCCAAAGAGCTGGAAGCAAGATGCTTGGGGCCCAACTCGCCCTTTTGAAAGAAGACTGCACGTTGTGCCTTTCAGCTCTAGGGCACTGTAGCACACCCAGAGCAGAAGTTCTACTTCAGCCAGCTCAGGCCTGCAAAGAAACTGCGTTTCACAGGCCTTTGTAAGAGATGCTCCCGGTAGGCTGTAAGAGCACTGTGCAGAGCGAGTTGTTTCTTAGCTTCCCAAAGAGCTGGAAGCAAGATTCTTTGGGGCCCAACTCGCCCTTTGGAAGAAGACTGCACGTTGTGCCTTCCAGCTCTAGGGCAATGTAGCACGCCCAGAGCAGAAGTTCTACTTCAGCCAGCTCAGGCCTGCAAAGAAATTGCGTTTCACAGGCCTTTGTAAGAGATGCTCCCGGTAGGCTGTAAGAGCACTGTGCAGAGCGAGTTGTTCCTTAGCTTCCCAAAGAGCTGGAAGCCAGAGACTTTGGCGCCTGTCTCCCCTTGAGGAACCAAGGCAGGAGTTTTTGCCTTGCAGCTCTACTGCAATGCAGAGCATGTAGAGCAGAAGTTCTACTTCAGCGAGATCATTGCTGGGAAGAAACTGCATATCACACGCCTTTGTAAGAGATATTCCCGGGAGGCTGTAAGAGCACTGTGCAGAGCCAGTTGTTTCTCAGCTTCCCATAGACCTGGAAGCCAGACGCTTTGTGGCCTGTCTCCCCTTGTGGAACAAAGGCAGGACTTTCTGCCTTCCAGCTCTATCTCAATGTAAGACACAGCAGAGCAGAAGTTCTACTTTAGTGAGATCAGGGCTGGGAAGAAACTGCGTTTCACAGGCCTTTGTAAGAGATGTTCCCGGTAGGCTGTAAGAGCACTGTGGAGAGCCAGTTGTTTCTCAGCTTCCCAAAGACCTGGAAGGCAGCCGCTTTGTGGCCTGTCTCCCCTTGTGGAACAAAGGCAGGACTTTGTGCCTTGCAGCTCTATCTCAATGTAAGACACAGCAGAGCAGAAGTTCTACTTCAGAGACATCAGGGCTGGGAAGAAACTGCGTTTCACAGGCCTGTAAAATAGATGTTCCCGGTATGCTGTTAGAGCACTGTGGAGAGCGAGTTGTTTCTCAGCTTCCCAAAGAGCTGGAAGCAAGAAGCTTTGTGGCCTGTCTCCCCTTTAGGAAACAAGGCAGGACTTTGTGCCTTGCAGCTGTACTGCAAGGCAGAACATGCTACAGCAGAAGTTCTACTTCAGCGAGATCAGGGCTGGGAAGAAACTGCGTTTCACAGGCCTTTGTAAGAGATGTTCTCGGGAGGCTGTAAGAGCACTGTGGAGAACGACTTGTTTCTCCGCTGCCCAAAGAGCTGGAAGCCAGAGACTTTTTGGCCAGTCTCCCCTTTGGGAAACAAGGCAGGACTTTGTACCTTGCAGCTCTAGGGCAATGTAGCACACAGCAGTGCAGAAGTTCTACTTCAGTGAGATCAGGACTGGGAAGAAACTGCGTTTCACAGGCCTTTGTAAGAGATGTTCTCGGGAGGCTGTAAGAGCACTGTGGAGAGCGAGTTGTTCCTTCGCTTGCAAAAGAGCCGGAAACCTGAGGCTTTTGGACCTGTCTCCCCTTGAGGAACCAAGGCAAGAGTTTGTGCCTTGCAGTTCTACTGCAATGTAGAACATGGCAGAGCAGAAGTTCTACTTCAGCGAGATCAGGGCTGGGAAGAAACTGCGTTTCACACGCCTTTGTAAGAGACGTTCCCGGTAGGCTGTAAGAGCACTGTGGAGAGCGAGTTGTTTCTTAGCTTCCCAAAGAGTTGGAAGCCAGAAGCTTTGTGGCCTGTCTCCCCTTTAGGAAACAAGGCAAGACATTGTGCCTTGCAGCTCTACTGCCTTGCAGAGCATGCTAGAGCAGAAGTTCTACTTCAGCGAGATCAGGGCTGGGAAGAAACTGCGTTTCTCAGGCCTTTGTAAGAGATGTTCCCGGGAGGCTGTTAGAGCACTGTGGAGATCCAGTTGTTCCTTAGCTTCAGAAATAGCTGGAAGCCACACACTTTGGGGCCTGTCTCCCCTTGTGGAACCAAGGCAGGAGTTTCTGCCTTGCAGCTCTACTGCAATGCAGAACATGATACAGCAGAATTTCTACTTCAGCCAGATCAGCTCTGGGAAGAAACTGCGTTTCACAGGCCTTTGTAAGAGATGTTCCCGGTAGGCTGCACGAGCACTGTGGAGAGCGAGTTGTTTCTTAGCTTTCAAAAGAGCCGGAAACCTGAGGCTTTGGCTTCTGTCTCCCCTTGAGGAAGCAAGGCAGGACTTTGTGCCTTGCTGCTCTAAGGCAATGTAGGACACGGCAGTGCAGAAGTTCTACTTCAGTGAGATCAGGGCTGGAAGAAAGTGCGTTTCACAGGCCTTTGTAAGAGATGTTCCCGGTAGCCTGTAAGAGCTCTGTTGAGAGCGAGTGGTTTCTCAGCTTCCCAAAGAGCTGGAAGCCAGACGCTTTGGGTCCTGTCTCTCCTTGTGGAACCAAGGCAGGAGTTTGTGCCTTGCAGGTCTACTGCAATGCAGAACATGCTACAGCAGAAGTTCTACTTCACTGAGATCAGGGTTGGGAAGAAACTGCGATTCACAGGCCACTTTAAGAGATGTTCCCGGTAGGCTGTAGGAGCACTGTGGAGAGCGAGTTGTTTCTTAGCTTCCCAAAGAGCTGGAAGCCAAATGCTTTGGGGCCTGTCTCGCCTTGAGTCACCAAGGCAGGACTTTGTGCCTTGCAGTTGTAGTGCAAAGTAGGACACAGCAGAGCAGAAGTTCTACTTCAGCCAGATCAGGGCTGGGAAGAAACTGCGTTTCACAGGCCTGTAAAAGAGATGTTCCCGGTAGGCTGTAAGAGGACTTTGGAGAGCGAGTTGTTTCTTAGCTTGCAAAAGAGCCGGAAACCTGAGGCTTTGGGACCTGTCTACCCTTGAGGAACGAAGGCAAGAGTTTGTGCCCTGCAGTTCTACTGAAATTTAGAACATGGCAGAGCAGAATTTCTACTTCAGCGAGATCAGGGCTGGGAAGAAACCGCGATTCACAGGTCTGTATTCGATATGTTCCCAGTAGGCTGTAAGAGAACTGAGGAGAGCGAGTTGTTTCTTAGATTTCCAAAGACCTGGAAGCCAGACGCTTTTTGGCCTGTCTTCCCTTGAGGAACCAAGGCAGGACTTTGTGCCTTGCAGCTCTACTGCAATGTAGAACATGGCAGAGCAGAAGTTCTACTTCAGTGCCATCAGGGCTGGGAAGAAACTGCGTTTCACAGGCCTGTAAAGTAGATGTTCCTGGTATGCTGTAAGAGCACTGTGGAGAGCGAGTTGCTTCTCATCTTCCCAAAGAGCTGGAAGCCAGAGGCTTTGGGGCCTGTCTCCCCTTGAGGAAGCAAGGCAGCACGTTGTGCCTTGCAGCTGTACTGCAATGCAAAACATGCTACAGCAGAAGTTCTACTTCACTGAGATCAGGGCTGGGAAGAAACTGCGTTTCACAGGCCTTTGTAAGAGATGTTCTCGGGAGGCTGTAAGACCACTGTGGAGAACGACTTGTTTCTCCGCTTCCCAATGAGCTGGAAGCCAGACCCTTTTTGGCCAGTCTCCCCTTTAGGAAACAAGGCAGGACTTTGTGCCTTGCAGCTCTAGGGCAATGTAGGACACAGCAATGCAGAAGTTCTACTTCAGCGAGATCAGGGCTGGGAAGAAACTGCGTTTCACACGCCTTTGTAAGAGATGTTCCTGGTAGGCTGTTAGAGCACTGTGGAGAGCGAGTTGTTCCTTAGCTTCCCAAAGAGCTGGAAGCCAGAGACTTTGGGGCCTGTCTCCTCTAGAGGAACGAAGGCAGGAGTTTGTGCCTTGCAGCTCTACTGCAATGCAGAATATGCTAGATCAGAAGTTCTACTTCAGCCACATCAGGGCTGGGAAGAAACTGCGTTTCACAGGCCTTTGTAAGAGATGTTCCCGGTAGGCTGTAAGAGCACTGTGGAGAGCGAGTTGTTTCTTAGCCTGCAAAAGAGCCGGAAACCTGAGGCTTTGGGACCTGTCTCTCCTTGAGGAACCAAGTCAAGAGTTTGTGCCTTGCAGCTCTTCTGCAGTGTAGAACATGGCCCAGCAGAAGTTCTACTTCAGTGAGATCAGGGCTGGGAAGACACAGCTTTTCACAGGCCTGTAAAAGAGATGTTCCCGGTAGAGTGTAAGAGCACTGTGGAGAGCGACTTGTTTCTTACCTTGCAAAAGAGCCATAAACCTGAGGCTTTAAGGTCTGTCTCCTCTTGAGGAAGCAAGGCAGGACTTTTTGCCTTGCAGCACTACTGCAATGCAGAGCATGATAGAGTCGAAGTTCTACTTCAGTGAGATCAGGGCTCGGAAGAAACTGCGTTTCACAGGCCTGTAAAAGAGATGTTCCTGGTAGGCTGTAAGAGCACTGTGCAGAGTGAGCTGTTTCTTAGGTTCGGAAAGAGCTGGAAGCCATATGCTTTCTGGCCTCTCTCCCCTTGAGGAACCAAGGCAGGAGTTTGTGCCTTACAGCTCTACGGCAATGTAGAACATGGCAGAGCCGAAGTTCCACTTCAGTGAGATCAGGGCTGGGAAGTAACTGCGTTTCACAGGCCTGTAAAAGAGATGTTCCCTGTAGACTGTAAGAGCACTGTGGAGAGCGAGCTGTTTCTTAGCTTCCCAAAGAGATGGAAGCCTGACGCTTTGTGGCCTGTCACGCCTACAGGAACCAAGGCAGGACTTTGTGACTTGCAGCTCTATCTCAATGTGAGACACAGCAGAGAAGCTGTACTTCAGCGAGATCTGGGCTCGAAGAAACTGCGTTTCACCTGCCTGTAAAAGAGATGTTCCCGGTAGGGTGTAAGAGCACTGTGGAGAGCGAGCTGTTCCTAACCTTCCCAAAGAGCTGAAATTCAGACCCTTTGTGGCCTGTCTCCCCTTGAGGAACCAAGGCAGGACTTTGTGCCTTTCAGTTCTACTGCAACATAGAACATTGCATAGCAATAGTTCTACTTCAGTGAGATCAGGTCTGGGACGAAACTGCGTTTAACTGGCCTTTGTATGAGATGTTCCCGGTAGGCTGTAAGATGACTGTGGAGAGCAAGTTGTTTCTCAGCTTCCAAAAGAGCTGGAAGCCAGAAGCTTTTTGGCCACTCTCCCCTTTAGGAAACAAGGCAAGACATTGTGCCTTACAGCTCTATCTCAATGTTCGACACAGCAGAGCAGAGGTTCTACTTCAGCGAGATCAGGGCTGGGAAGAAACTGCGTTTCAAAGGCCTTTGTAAGAGATGTTCCCGGTAGGCTGTAAGAGCACTGTGGAGAGTGAGTTGTTCCTTAGCTTCCCAAAGAGCTGGAAGCCACACACTTTGGGGCATGTCTCCACTTGAGGAACCAAGGCAGGACTTTGTGCCTTGCAGCTCTACTGCAATGCAGAACATGCTAGAGCAGAAGTTCTACTTCAGCCAGATCAGGGCTGGGAAGAAACTGCGTTTCAGAGGCCTTTGTAAGACATCTTCCCGGTAGGCTCTAAGAGCACTGTCGAGAGCGAGTTGTTTCTTTGCTTGCAAAGCAGCCGGAAACCTGAGGCTTTGGGAACTGTCTCCCCTTGCGGAACCAAGGCAGGAGTTCGTGCCTTGCAGCTCTTCTGCAGTGTAGAACATGGCAGAGCACAAGTTCTACTTCAGCGAGATCAGGGCTGCAAAGACAGTGCGTTTCACAGGCCTGTAAAAGAGATGTAGCCGGTAGGGTGTAAGAGCACTGTGGAGAGCGAGTTGTTCCTTAGCTTCCGAAAGAGCTGGAAGTCAGACTCTTTGTGCCCTGTCCCGCCTTGAGGAACCAAGGCAGAACTTTGTGCCTTTCAGTTCTACTGCAACATAGAACATGGCAGAGCAGAACTTCTACTTCAGTGAGATCAGGGCTGGGAAGAAACTAAATTTCACTGGCCTTTGTAAGAGATGTTCCCAGTAGGCTGTAAGAGGACTGTGGAGAGCGAGTTGTTTCTCAGCTTCCCAAAGAGCAGGAAGCCAGACGCTTTTTGACCACTCTCCCATTTAGGAAACAAGGCAAGACATTGTGCCTTACAGCTCTAGGGCAATGTAGGACACGGCAGAGCAGAAGTTCTCCTTCAGCGAGCTCAGGGCTGGGAAGAAACTGCGTTTCAGATGCCTTTGTAAGAGCTGTTCTCGGTACACTGTAAGAGAACTGTGGAGATCGAGTTGTTCCTTAGCTTCCCAAAGAGCTGGTAGCCAGACACTTTGGGACCTGTCTCCGCTTGAGGAACCAGTGCAGGACTTTGTGCCTTTCAGCTCTACTGCTATGCAGAACATGCTAGAGCAGAACTTCTAATTCATCGAGATCAGGGCTGGGAAGAAACTGCATTTCACACGCATTTGTAAGAGATATTCCCAGTAGGATGTAAAAGCCCTGTGGAGAGCGAGTTATTTCTTCGCTTCCCAAAGAGCTGGAGCCAGACGCTTTCTGGCCAGTCTCCCCTTGAGGAAGCAATGCAGGACTTTGTGCCTTGCAGCTCTACTGCATGCAGATCATGATAGAGCAGACGTTCTACTTCAGCAGAGATCAGGGCTGGGAAGAAATTGCGTTTCACAGGCCTTTGTAAGAGATGGTTCCGGTAGGCTGTAAGAGCACAGTGGAGAGCGAGTTGTTTCTTAGCTTCCAAGAGAGCCGGAAACCAGAGTCTTTGGGGCCTGTCTCCCCTTGAGGAACCAGGGCAGGAGTTTGTGCCTTGCAGCTCTACTGAAATTTAGAACATGGCAGAGCAGAAGTTCTACTTCACCGAGATCAGGGTAGGGAAGAAACTGCGTTTCACAGGCCTATATAAGACATGTTCTCGGGAGGCTATAAGAGCAGAGTGGAGAACGAGTTCTTTCCCAGAACCCAAAGAGCTGGAAGCCAGACGCTTTTGGGCCAGTCTCCCCTTTAGGAAACAAGGCAAGACATTGTGCCTGGCAGACCTAGGTCAATGTAGGACACAGCAGAGCAGAAGTTCTACTTCAGCGAGATCAGGGCAGGGACGAAGCTGCGATTGACAGGCCTGTATATGATATGTTCCCAGGAGTCTGTAAGAGCACTGTGGAGAGCGAGTTGTTCCTTAGCTTACCAAAGAGCTGGAAGCCAAATGCTTTGTGGCCTGTCTCCCCTTGTGCAAAAAAGGTAGGACTTTGTGCCTTGCAGCACTAGCTCAATGTAAAACACAGCAGAGCATAAGTACTACTTCAGTGAGATCAGGGTTGGGAGGAAAGTGTGTTTCAAAGGCCTTTGAAAGAGATGTTCCCGGTAGGCTGTAAGAGCACTGTGCAGAGCGAGTTCTTTCTCAGCTTTCCAAAGAGCTGAAATCCTGACCCTTTTTGGCCAGTCTCCCCTTTTGGAAACAAGGCAGGACTTTATGCCTTGCATCTCTAGGGCAATGTAGGACACAGCAGAGCAGAAGTTCTACTTCAGCGAGATCAGTTCTGGGAAGAAACTGCGTTTCAAAGGCCTTTGTAAGAGATGTTCCCAGGAGGCTGTAAGAGCACTGTGGAGAGCGAGTTGTTTCTCAGCTTCCCAAAGAGCTGGAAGACGGATGCTTTTGGGCCAGTCTCCCCTTTAGGAAACAAGGCAAGACATTGTGCCTTACAGCTCTAGGGCAATGTAGGACACAGCAGAGTAGAAGTTCTCCTTCAGCGACATCAGGGCTGGGAAGAAACTGCGTTTCACGGGCCTGTATATCATATGTTCATAGTAGGCTGTAAGAGCACTGCGGTGAATGACTCGTTTAACCGCTTTGCAAAGAGCTGGAAGACAGACGCTTTTGGGCCAGTCTCCCCTTGTGGAACGAAGGCAGGACTTTGTGGCTTTCAGCTCTATCTCAATGTAAGACACAGCAGTGCAGAAGTTCTACTTCAGTGAGTTCAGGGCTGGGAAGAAACTGCGTTTCACAGGCCTTTGTAAAAGATGTTCCCAGTAGGATGTAAGAGCACTGTGGAGAGCGAGATGTTGCTTTGCTTCCCAAAGAGCTGGAAGCCAGACGCTTCCTGGCCTGTCTCCCCTTGAGGAAGCAATGCAGGACTTTGTGCCTTGCAGCTCTACTGCAATGCAGATCATGCTAGAGCAGAAGTTCTACTTCAGCAGAGATCAGGGCTGGGAAGAAACTGCGTTTCACAGGCCTTTGTAAGAGATGTGCCTGGTAGGCCGTAAGAGCACTGTGGAGACCGAGTTGTTTCCTAGCTTACAAAAGATACAGAAACCAGAGGCTTTGGGGCCTGTCTCCTCTTGAGGAACCAACTCAGGAGTTTGTGCCTTGCATCTCCACTGCAATGTAGAACATTTCAGAGCAGAAGTTCTCCTTCAGTGAGATCAGGGCTGGGAAGAAACTGCGTTTCACAGGCCTGTGTAAGACATGTTCTCGGGAGGCTGTAAGAGCACAGTGGAGAATGAGTTGTTTCTCAGAACCCAAAGAGCTGGAATCCAGATGCTTTTGGGCCAGTCTCCCTTTTAGGAAACAAGGCAAGACTTTCTGCCTTGCAGACCTAGGTCAATGTAGGACACAGCAGAACAGAAGTTCTACTTCAGCGAGATCAGGGAAGGGACAAAACTGTGATTGACAGGCCTGTATATGATATGTTCCCAGTAGGCTCTAGGAGCACTGTGGAGAGCGAGTTGTTTCTTAGCTTACCAAAGAGCTGGAAACCAGTCGCTTTGTGGCCCATCTCCCCTTTAGGAAACAACGGATGACATTGTGCCTTGCAACTCTAGGGCAACGTAGGACACAGCAGAGCAGAAGTTCTACTTCAGCAAGATCAGCACTGGGAAGAAACTGCGAATCACAGGCCTGTATATGATATGTTCCCAGTAGGCTGTAAGAGCACTGAGGAGAGCGAGTTGTTTCTTAGCTTCCCAAGACGCTGGAAGCCAGATGCTTTCTGGCCTGTCTTCCCTTGAGGAAGCAAGGCAGGAGTTTGTGCCTTGCAGCTCTAATGCAATGTAGAACATGGCAGAGCAGAAGTTCTACTTCAGTGCGATCAGGGCTGGGAAGAAACTGCGTTTCACAGCCCTGTAAAACAGATGTTCCCGGTATGCTAAAAGAGAACAGTGGAGAGCGAGTTGTTTCTCAGCTTCCCAAAGTGCTGGAAGCCAGACGCTTTGTGGCCTGTCTCCCCTTGAGGAAGCAAGGCTGGACTTTGTGCCTTGCAGCTCTACTGCAATGCAGAACATGCTACAGCAGAAGTTCTACTTCAGCGAGATCAGGGCTGGGAAGAAACTGCGTTTCACAGGCCTTTGTAAGAGATGTTCTCGGGAGGCTCTAAGAGCACAGTGGAGAACGAGTTGTTTCTCAGAACCCAAAGAGCTGGAAGCCAGACGCTTTTGGGCCAGTCTCCCCTTTAGGAAACAAGGCTAGACATTGTGCCTTGCAGCTCTAGAGCAATGCAGGACACAGCAGAGCAGAAGTTCTACTTCAGCGAGATCAGGACTGGGAAGAATCTGCGTTTCACAGGCCTTTGTAAGAGATGTTCCCAGGAGGCTGTAAGAGCACAGTGGAGAGCGTGTTCTTTCTTAGCTTTCCAAAGAGTTGCAAGCCAGACGCTTTGTGGCCAGTCTCCCCCTTTAGGAAACAAGGCAGGACTTTATGCCTTGCATCTCTAGGGCAATGAAGGACACAGCAGAGCAGAAGTTCTACTTCAGCGAGATCAGAGCTGGGAGGAAACTGCATTTCACAGGCCTCTATAAGAGATATTCCCTGGAGGCTGTAAGAGCACTGTGAAGAGCGAGTTGGCTCTCAGCTTCGCAAAGAGCTGAAAGCCAGACGCTTTGTGGCCTTTCTCCCCTTGAGGAATCAAGGCTGGACTATGTGCCTTGCAGCTCTAGGGCAATGTAGGACACAGCAGAGAATAAGTTCTGCTTAGGCGAGATCAGGGCTGGGAAGAAACTGCGTTTCACAGACATTTGTAAGAGATGGTTCCGGTGGCTGTAAGAGCACAGTGGAGAGCGAGGTGTTTCTTAGCTTCCAAAAGGGCCGGAAACCATAGGCTTTGGGGCCTGTCTCCCCTTGAGGAACCAGGGCAGGAGTTCGTGCCTTGCAGCTCTACTGAAATTTAGAATATGGCAGAGCAGAAGTTGTACTTCAGCCAGATCAGGGCTGGGAAGAAACTGCGTTTCACAGGCCTTTGTAAGAGATGTTCCCGGTAGGCTGGAAGAGCATTGTGGTGAGTGAGTTTTTTCTCAGCTTCCCAAAGAGCTGGAAGCCCCCCCTTTAGGAAACAAGGCAAGACATTGTGCCTTGCAGCTCTAGGGCAATGTAGGACACAGCAGAGCAGAAGTTCTACTTATGTGAGATCAGGGCTGGGAAGAAACTGCGTTTCACTGGCCTTTGTAAGAGATGTTTCCGGTAGGCTGTAAGAGCACCGTGGAGAGAGAGTTGTTTCTTGGCTTCCCAAAGAGCTGGAAGCCAGACGCTTTGTGGCCGGTCTCCCCTTGTGGAACAAAGGCAGGAATTTGTGCCTTGCAGAGCTATCTCATTGTAAGACACAGCAGAGCAGAAGTTCTACTTCAGCGAGATCAGGGCAGGGAAGAAAATGCGTTACACAGGCCTTTGTAAGAGGTCTTCCCGGTACGCTGTAAGAGCACTGTGGAGAGCGAGCTGTTTCTCAGCTTCCCAAAGAGCTGGAAGCCAGACGCTTTGTGGCCTGTCTCCCCTTGAGAAAGCAAGACAGGACTTTGTGCCTTGCAGCTGTACTGCAATGCAGAATATGCTACAGCAGAAGCTCTAATTCAGCGAGACAGGGCTGGGAAGAAACTGCGTTTCACTGGCCTATGTAAGAGATGTTCTCGGGAGTCTGTAAGATCACTGTGGAGAGCGAGTGGTTTCTTAGTTTCCCAAAGAGATGGAAGCCAGACGCTTTGTGGCCAGTCTCCCCTTTAGGAAACAAGGCAAGCCATTGTGCCTTGTAGCTCTAGGGCAATGTAGGACACAGCAGAGCAGAAGTTCTACTTCAGTGAGATCAGGGCTGGGAAGAAACTGCTTTCCTAGGCCTATGTAAAAGATGTTCTCGGGAGGCTGTGGGAGCACAGTGGAGAGCGAGTGGTTTCTTATTTTCCCAAAGACATGGAAGCCAGACGCTTTGTGGCCTGTCTCCCCTTTAGGAAACAAGGCAAGACATTGTGCCATCCAGCTCTAGGGCAATTTAGGACACAGCGGAGCAGAAGTTCTACTTCAGTGAGATCAGGGCTGGGAAGAAACTGCGTTTCACAGGCACTTGCAAGAGATGTTCCCGTTAGGAAGTAAGAGCACTGTGGAGAGCGAGTTGTTGCTTTGCTTCCCAAGAGCTGGAAGCCAGACGCTTTGTGGTCTGTCTCCCATTGAGGAAGCAAGGCAGGACTTTGTGCCTTGCAGCTCTACTGCAATTCAGAACATGCTAGATCAGAAGTTCTAGTTCAGTGAGATCAGGGCTGGGAAGAACGAGCGTTTCACAGGCCTTTGTAAGAGATGTTCCCGGTAGGCTGTAAGAGCACTCTGGAGAGCGAGTTGTTCCTTAGCTTGCAAAAGAGCCGGAAACCTGAGGCTTTGGGACCTGTCTCCCCTTGAGGAACCAAGGCAGGAGTTTGTGCCTTGCAGCTCTTCTGCAGTGTAGAACATGGCAGAGCAGAATTTCTACTTCAGCGAGTTCAGAGGGGGAAGGATGTGCGTTTCACATGCATGTAAAAGACATGTTCCCGGTAGGGTGTAGGAGCACTGTGGAGAGCGAGTTGTTCCTCAGCTTCCAAAATAGCTGGAAGCCAGATGCTTTGGGGCCTGTCTCCCCTTCAGGCCCCAAGTGAGGACTTTGTGCCTTGCAGCTCTACTGCAATGCAGAACATGCTAGAGCAGTAGTTCTAATTCAGCGAGATCAGGGCTGGTAAGAAACTGCATTTCCCAGGCCTTTGTAGGAGATGTTCCCGGTAGTCTGTAAGAGCACTGTGGAGAGCCAGTCGTTTCTTAGCTTCCCAATGAGCTGGAAGCCAGACGCTTCGGGGCCTGTCTCCTCTTGAGAAAGCAAGGCAGGACTTTGTTCCCTGCAGCTCTCCTGCAATACAGAACGTGCCGAGAAGAAGTTCTACTTCACCGAGATCAGGGCTGGGAAGAAACTGCGTTTCACAGGCATTTGTAAGAGATGTTCTCGGGAGGCTCTAAGAGCACAGTGGAGAACGAGTTGTTTCTCAGAACCCAAAGAGCTGGAAGCCAGACGCTTTTGGGCCAGTCTCCCCTTTAGGAAACAAGGCTAGACATTGTGCCTTGCAGCTCTAGAGCAATGCAGGACACAGCAGAGCAGAAGTTCTACTTCAGCGAGATCAGGACTGGGAAGAATCTGCGTTTCACAGGCCTTTGTAAGAGATGTTCCCAGGAGGCTGTAAGAGCACAGTGGAGAGCGTGTTCTTTCTTAGCTTTCCAAAGAGTTGCAAGCCAGACGCTTTGTGGCCAGTCTCCCCCTTTAGGAAACAAGGCAGGACTTTATGCCTTGCATCTCTAGGGCAATGAAGGACACAGCAGAGCAGAAGTTCTACTTCAGCGAGATCAGAGCTGGGAGGAAACTGCATTTCACAGGCCTCTATAAGAGATATTCCCTGGAGGCTGTAAGAGCACTGTGAAGAGCGAGTTGGCTCTCAGCTTCGCAAAGAGCTGAAAGCCAGACGCTTTGTGGCCTTTCTCCCCTTGAGGAATCAAGGCTGGACTATGTGCCTTGCAGCTCTAGGGCAATGTAGGACACAGCAGAGAATAAGTTCTGCTTAGGCGAGATCAGGGCTGGGAAGAAACTGCGTTTCACAGACATTTGTAAGAGATGGTTCCGGTGGCTGTAAGAGCACAGTGGAGAGCGAGGTGTTTCTTAGCTTCCAAAAGGGCCGGAAACCATAGGCTTTGGGGCCTGTCTCCCCTTGAGGAACCAGGGCAGGAGTTCGTGCCTTGCAGCTCTACTGAAATTTAGAATATGGCAGAGCAGAAGTTGTACTTCAGCCAGATCAGGGCTGGGAAGAAACTGCGTTTCACAGGCCTTTGTAAGAGATGTTCCCGGTAGGCTGGAAGAGCATTGTGGTGAGTGAGTTTTTTCTCAGCTTCCCAAAGAGCTGGAAGCCCCCCCTTTAGGAAACAAGGCAAGACATTGTGCCTTGCAGCTCTAGGGCAATGTAGGACACAGCAGAGCAGAAGTTCTACTTATGTGAGATCAGGGCTGGGAAGAAACTGCGTTTCACTGGCCTTTGTAAGAGATGTTTCCGGTAGGCTGTAAGAGCACCGTGGAGAGAGAGTTGTTTCTTGGCTTCCCAAAGAGCTGGAAGCCAGACGCTTTGTGGCCGGTCTCCCCTTGTGGAACAAAGGCAGGAATTTGTGCCTTGCAGAGCTATCTCATTGTAAGACACAGCAGAGCAGAAGTTCTACTTCAGCGAGATCAGGGCAGGGAAGAAAATGCGTTACACAGGCCTTTGTAAGAGGTCTTCCCGGTACGCTGTAAGAGCACTGTGGAGAGCGAGCTGTTTCTCAGCTTCCCAAAGAGCTGGAAGCCAGACGCTTTGTGGCCTGTCTCCCCTTGAGAAAGCAAGACAGGACTTTGTGCCTTGCAGCTGTACTGCAATGCAGAATATGCTACAGCAGAAGCTCTAATTCAGCGAGACAGGGCTGGGAAGAAACTGCGTTTCACTGGCCTATGTAAGAGATGTTCTCGGGAGTCTGTAAGATCACTGTGGAGAGCGAGTGGTTTCTTAGTTTCCCAAAGAGATGGAAGCCAGACGCTTTGTGGCCAGTCTCCCCTTTAGGAAACAAGGCAAGCCATTGTGCCTTGTAGCTCTAGGGCAATGTAGGACACAGCAGAGCAGAAGTTCTACTTCAGTGAGATCAGGGCTGGGAAGAAACTGCTTTCCTAGGCCTATGTAAAAGATGTTCTCGGGAGGCTGTGGGAGCACAGTGGAGAGCGAGTGGTTTCTTATTTTCCCAAAGACATGGAAGCCAGACGCTTTGTGGCCTGTCTCCCCTTTAGGAAACAAGGCAAGACATTGTGCCATCCAGCTCTAGGGCAATTTAGGACACAGCGGAGCAGAAGTTCTACTTCAGTGAGATCAGGGCTGGGAAGAAACTGCGTTTCACAGGCACTTGCAAGAGATGTTCCCGTTAGGAAGTAAGAGCACTGTGGAGAGCGAGTTGTTGCTTTGCTTCCCAAGAGCTGGAAGCCAGACGCTTTGTGGTCTGTCTCCCATTGAGGAAGCAAGGCAGGACTTTGTGCCTTGCAGCTCTACTGCAATTCAGAACATGCTAGATCAGAAGTTCTAGTTCAGTGAGATCAGGGCTGGGAAGAACGAGCGTTTCACAGGCCTTTGTAAGAGATGTTCCCGGTAGGCTGTAAGAGCACTCTGGAGAGCGAGTTGTTCCTTAGCTTGCAAAAGAGCCGGAAACCTGAGGCTTTGGGACCTGTCTCCCCTTGAGGAACCAAGGCAGGAGTTTGTGCCTTGCAGCTCTTCTGCAGTGTAGAACATGGCAGAGCAGAATTTCTACTTCAGCGAGTTCAGAGGGGGAAGGATGTGCGTTTCACATGCATGTAAAAGACATGTTCCCGGTAGGGTGTAGGAGCACTGTGGAGAGCGAGTTGTTCCTCAGCTTCCAAAATAGCTGGAAGCCAGATGCTTTGGGGCCTGTCTCCCCTTCAGGCCCCAAGTGAGGACTTTGTGCCTTGCAGCTCTACTGCAATGCAGAACATGCTAGAGCAGTAGTTCTAATTCAGCGAGATCAGGGCTGGTAAGAAACTGCATTTCCCAGGCCTTTGTAGGAGATGTTCCCGGTAGTCTGTAAGAGCACTGTGGAGAGCCAGTCGTTTCTTAGCTTCCCAATGAGCTGGAAGCCAGACGCTTCGGGGCCTGTCTCCTCTTGAGAAAGCAAGGCAGGACTTTGTTCCCTGCAGCTCTCCTGCAATACAGAACGTGCCGAGAAGAAGTTCTACTTCACCGAGATCAGGGCTGGGAAGAAACTGCGTTTCACAGGCATTTGTAAGAGATGTTCCTGGTAAGCTGTAAGAGCACTTTGGAGAGTGAGTTGTTTCTTAGCTTCCAAAAGATCCGGAAACCTGAGGTTTTGGGACCTGTCGCCCCTTGAGGAACCAAGGCAGGAGTTTGTGCGTTGCAGCTCTACTGCACTGTAGAACATGGCAGAGCAGAAGTTCTACTTCAGTAAGATCAGGGCTGGGAAGAAACTGCGTTTCACAGGTCTGTAAAAGAAATGTTCCCGGTAGGCTGTAAGAGCACTGTGGAGTGCGAGTTGTTTCTCAGCTTCCCAAAGAGCTGGAAGCCAGCCGCTTTGTGGCCTGTCTCCCCTTGAGGAAGCAAGGCAGGACTTTGTGCCGTGCAGCTCTACCGCAGTGCAGAACATGCTACAGCAGAAGTTCTACTTCAGCGAGATCAGGGCTATGAAGAAACTGCGTTTCACAGGCCTTTGTAAGAGATGTTCACGGTAGGCTTTAACAGCGCTGTGGAGAGCGAGCTGTTCCTGAACTTCCCAAAGAACTGGAAGCCAAATGCTTTGTTGCCTGTCTCCCATTGAGGAACCAAGGCAGCACTTTTTGCCTTGCAGTTCTACTGCAATGTAGAACATGGCAGAGCAGAAGTTCTACTTCAGCGACATAAGGGCTGGGAAGAAACAGCGTTTCACAGGCCTTTGTAAGAGATGTTCCCGGTAGCCTGTAAGAGCACTGTGGAGAGCGAGTTGTTTCTTAGCTTCCAAAAGAGCCAGAAACCTCAGGCTCTGAGGCCTGTCTCCCCTTGAGGAACCAAGGCAGGAGTTTGTGCCTTGCAGCTCTTCTGCAGTGTAGAACATGGGAGTGCAGAAGTTCTACTTCAGTGAGATCAGGGCTGGGAAGAAAGTGCGTATCACAGGACTTTGTAACAGATGTTCTCGGTAGGCTGTAAGAGGACTCTGGAGTGCGAGTGGTTTCTCAGCTTTGTGGCCTGTCTCTGCTTTAGGAAACAAGGCAAGACATTGTGCCTTGCAGCTCTACTGCAATGCTGAAGATGCTAGAGCAGAAGTTCTAATTCAGTGAGATCAGGGCTGGGAAGAAACTGCGATTCACAAGCCTGTATATGATATGTTCCCAGTAGGCTGTAAGAGCACTCTGGAGAGCGAGTTGTTTCTTAGCTTCCCAAAGAGCTGGAAGCCAGACGCTTTGTATCCTGTCTCCCCTTGAGGAACCAAGTCAGGAGTTTGTGCCTTGCAGCTCTACTGCAATGTCGCACATGGCAGAGCAGAAGTTCTACTTCAGTGAGATCAGGCCTGGGAAGAAAGGGCATTTCACAGGCCTGTAAAACAGATGATCCCGGGAGGATGTCAGAGCACTGTGGAGAGCGAGTTGTATCTTACCTTCCCAAAGAGCTGGAAGCCAGATGCATTGTGGCCTGTCTCCCTTTGTGGAATACAGGAAGGACTTTGCGCCTTGCAGCTCTATCTCAATGTTAGACACAGCAGAGCAGAAGTTCTACCTCAGCGAGATCAGGGCTGGGAAGAAACTGCGTTTCACATGCCTGTAAAAGAGATGTTCCCTGTAGGGTGTAAGAGCACTGTGGAGAGCGAGTTGTTCCTTAGCTTCCGAAAAAGCTGGAAGCCAGACGCTTTGTGGCCTGTGTCCCCTTGAGGAACCAAGGCAGGACTTTGTGCCTTGCAGTTCTACTGCAAGATGGAACATGGCAGAGCAGAAGTTCTACTTCAGTGAGATCAGGGTTCCTAAGAAACTGCCTTTCACTGGCCTTTCTAAGAGATATTCCCGGTAGGCTGTGAGATCACTGTGGAGAGCGTGTTGTTTCTCCACTTCCCAAAGAGCTGGAAGTCAGACACATTTGGGCCAGTCTCCCCTTTAGGAAACAAGGCAAGACATTGTGCCTTGCAGCTCTAGGACAATGTAGGACACAGCAGAGCAGAAGTTGTACTTCAGTAAGATCAGAGCTGGGAAGAAACTGCGTTTCACACGCCTTTGTAAGAGATGTTCCCGGTAGGCTGTAAGAGCACTGTGGAGAGCCAGTTGTTTCTTAGCTTCCAAAAGAGCCAGAAACCTCAGGCTCTGAGGCCTGTCTCCCCTTGAGGAACCAAGGCAGGAGTTTGTGCCTTGCAGCTCTTCTGCAGTGTAGAACATGGGAGTGCAGAAGTTCTACTTCAGTGAGATCAGGGCTGGGAAGAAAGTGCGTATCACAGGACTTTGTAACAGATGTTCTCGGTAGGCTGTAAGAGGACTCTGGAGTGCGAGTGGTTTCTCAGCTTCCCAAAGAGCTTGAAGCCATACGCTTTCTGGCCAGTCTCCCCTTTAGGAAACAAGGCAAGACATTGTGCCTTGCAGCTCTAGGACAATGTAGGACACAGCAGAGCAGAAGTTGTACTTCAGTAAGATCAGAGCTGGGAAGAAACTGCGTTTCACACGCCTTTGTAAGAGATGTTCCCGGTAGGCTGTAAGAGCACTGTGGAGAGCCAGTTGTTTCTTAGCTTCCAAAAGAGCCAGAAACCTCAGGCTCTGAGGCCTGTCTCCCCTTGAGGAACCAAGGCAGGAGTTTGTGCCTTGCAGCTCTTCTGCAGTGTAGAACATGGGAGTGCAGAAGTTCTACTTCAGTGAGATCAGGGCTGGGAAGAAAGTGCGTATCACAGGACTTTGTAACAGATGTTCTCGGTAGGCTGTAAGAGGACTCTGGAGTGCGAGTGGTTTCTCAGCTTCCCAAAGAGCTTGAAGCCATACGCTTTCTGGCCAGTCTCCCCTTTAGGAAACAAGGCAAGACATTGTGCCTTGCAGCTCTAGGGAAATGTAGGACAGAGCACAGCAGAAGTTCTACTCTAGCAATATCAGGGCTGGGACGAAACTGCGTTTCACAGGCATGTAAAAGAGATGTTCCCGGTAGGGTAAGAGCACTGGGGAGAGCGAGTTGTTCCTTAGCTTCCAAAAGAGCTGAAAGACAGACGCTTTGTGGCCTGTCTCCCCTTCTGGAACAAAGGCAGGACTTGGTGCCTACCTCTCTATCTCAATATAAGACACACCAGAGCAGAAGTTCTACTTCAGCGAGATCAGGGCTGGGAAGAAAGTGCGTTTCACAGGCCTTTTTAAGATATGTTCCCGGTAGGCTGTAAGAGCACTGTGCAGAGCGAGTTGTTCCTTAGCTTCCCAAAGAGCTGGAAGCCAGGTGCTTTCTGGCCTGTCTCCCCTTGAGGAAGCAAGGAATTACTTTGAGCCTTGCAGCTCTACTGCAATGCAGAACATGGTAGAGCAGAAGTTCTACTTCAGCGAGATCAGGGCTGGGAAGAAACTGCGTTCCACAGGCCTTTGTAAAAGATGTTCCCAGTAGGCTGTAAGAGCACTGTGGAGAGCGAGATGTTTCTCCGCTTCCCAAAGTGCTGGAAGTCAGACGCATTTGGGCCAGTCTCCCTTTAGGAAACAAGGTAAGACATTGTGCCTTGCAGCTCTAGGGCAATGTAGGACACAGCAGAGCAGATGCTCTACTTCAGTGAGATCAGGTCTGGGAAGAAACTGCGATAGACAGGCCTGTATATGATATGTTCCCAGTATGCTGAAAGAGCACTCAGGAGAGCGAGTTGTTTCTTAGCTTCCCAAAGACCTGGAAGCCAGACGCTTTGTTGCCTGTCTCCCTTTGAGGAACGAAGGCAGGAGTTTGTGCCTTGCATCTCTACTGCAATGTAGAACACAGCAGAGCCCAATTTCTACTTCGGTGAGATCAGGGCAGGGAAGAAACTGCGTTTCACAGGCCTGTAAAAGAGAGGTTCCCCGTAGGCTGTAAGAGCACTGTGGAGAGCGAGTTGTTTCTCAGCTTCCCAAAGAGATGTAAACCAGACGCTTTGTGGCCTGTCTCCCCTTGAGGAAGCAACGCAGGACTTTGTGCCTTGCAGCTCTGCTGCAATGCAGAACATGCTAGAGCAGAAATTCTACTTCAGCGAGATCAGGGCTGGGAAGAAACTGTGTTTCACAGGCCTTTGTAAGAGATGTTCCCGGTAGGCTGTAAGAGCACTGTGTAGAGCGACTTGTTTCTTAGCTTCCCAAAGAGCTGGAATCCTCACGCTTTGTGCCCTGTCTCACCTGGTGGAACAAAGGCAGGACTTTGTGCCTTGCAGCTCTATCTCAATGTAAGACACATCAGAGCAGAAGTTCTACTTCAGGGAGATCAGGGCTGGGAGGAAACTGCGTTTCACAGCCCTTTGTAAGAGATGTTCCCGGTAGCGTGTAAGAGCACAGTGGAGAGCGAGTTCTTTCTTAGTTTCCCAAAGACCTGAAAGCCAGACGCTTTGTGGCCAGTCTACCCTTTAGGAAAGAATGCAAGACATTGGTCCTTGCAGTTCTAGGGCAATGTAGGACACAGCAGAGCAGAAGTTCTACTTCAGCGAGATCAAGTCTGGGAAGAAACTGTGTTTCAAAGGCCTTTGTAAGAGGTGTTCGCGTTAGGCTGGAGGAGCATTGAGGAGAGCGAGTTGTTGCTCCGCTTCCCAAAGAGCTGAATGCCACACACTTTTGGGCCAGACTCTCCTTTATTAAACAAGGCAAGACTTTGTGCCGTGCCGCTCTAGGGTAAAGTAGGACACAGCAGAGCAGAAGTTCTACTTCAGCAATATCACGGCTGGGAAAAAACAGCGTTTCACAGGCCTGTATATGATATGTCCCTAGTAGGCTGCAAGAGCACAGTGGAGAGCGTCTTGTTTCTTAGCTACCCAAAGAGCTGGAAGCCAGACACTTTGGGGCCTGTCTACCCTTGAGGAACCAAGGCAGGAGTTTGTGATTTGCAGCTCTACTGCAATGCAGAACACGCTAGATCTGAAGTTCTATTTCAGTGAGCTCAGGGCTGAGAAGATACTGCATTTCACAGACTTTTGTAAAAGATGTACCCGGTAGGCTGTAAGAGCACTGTGGTGAGCGAGTTGTTTCATAGCTTCCAAAAGAGCCGGAAACATGAGGCTTTGGTGCCTGTCTCCCCTTGAGGACCGAAGGCAGGACTTTGTGCCTTGCAGCTCTACTGCAATGTAGAACATGGCAGAGCCGAAGTTCTGCTTCAGTGAGATCAGGGCTGGGAAGAAACTGCGTTTCACAGGCCTGTAAAAGAGATGTTCCCGGTAGGCTGTAAGAGCACTGTGGAGATTGAGTTGTTTCTTAGCTACCAAAAGAGCTGGAAGCCAGACGCATTGTGGCCTGTGTCACCTGGTGGAACAAAGGCAGGACTTTGTGCCTTGCAGCTCTAGGGCAATATAGCACACAGGAGAGCAGAAGTTCTACTTCAGCGGTATCAGGGTTGGGAAGAAACTGCGTTTCACAGGCCTGTATATGATATGTTCCTAGTAGGCTGTAAGAGCACAGTGGAGAGCGTGTTGTTTCTTAGCTTCCCAAAGAGCTGGAGCCAGACACTTTGGATCCTGACTCCCCTTGAGGAACCCAAGCAGGACTTTGTGCCTTGCAGCTCTACTGGAATGCAGAACATGCTAGAGCAGAAGTTCTACATCAGCGTGATCAGGGCTTGGAATAAACAGCATTTCACAGGCCTTTGTAAGAGATGTTACAGGTAGGCTGTAAGAGCACTCTGGAGAGCGACTTGTTCCTTAGCTTCCCAAAGAGCTGGAAGCCAGACGCTTTGTGGCCTTTTTCCCCTTGAGGAAGCAAGGCAGGACTTTGTGCCTTGCAGCACTCCTGCAATGTAGAACATGGCAGAGCAGAAGTACTACTTCACTAAGATCAGGGCTGGGAAGAAACTGCATTTCACAGGCCTATGTAAGAGATGTTCTCAGGAGGCTGTAAGAACACAGTGGAGAGCCAGTGGTTTCTTAGCTTCCCAAAGAGCTGGACAAAGAAGCTTTGTGGCCCGTATCCCCTTGAGGAACCAAGGCAGGACTTTGTGCCTTGCAGCTCTACTGCAATGTAGAACACGGCAGAGGAGAAGTTGTACTTCAGTGAGATAAGGGCGGGAAGAAACTGCATTTCACAGGCCTGTAAAAAGATGTTCCCTGTAGGCTGTAAGAGCACTGTGGAGAGCGAGTTGTTTCTCAATTCCCAAAGAGCTGGAAGCCAGACCCTTTGTGGCCTGTCTCCCCTTGAGGATGCAAGGCAGTACTTTGTGCCTTGTAGATGTACTGCAATGCAGAACATGCTATAGGAGAAGTTCTACTTCAGCGAGATCAGGGCTGGGAAGAAACTGTGTTTCACATGCCGTGTACGAGAGTTTCCCGGTAGGCTGTAAGAGCATTGTGGAGAGCGAGTTGTTTCTTAGCTGCCCAAAGAGCTGGAAGCCAGACACTTTGTGGAGTGTTTCCCGTTGTGGAACAAAGGCAGGACTTTCTGCCTTGCAGCTCTATCTCAAAGTAAGACACAGCAGAGCAGAAGTTCTACTTCAGCAAGATCAGGGAGGGAAGAAACTGCATTTCACAGGCCTTTGTAAGAGAAGATCCCAGTAGGCTCTAAGGGCACTGTGGAGAGCGAGTTTTTCCTTTGCTTCCCAAAGAGCAGGAAGCCAGACGCTTTGTGGCCTGTCTCCCCTTGAGGAAGCAAGGTGGGACTTTCTGCCTTGCAGCTCTACTGAAATGTAGAACACGGCAGAGCAGAAGTTCTACTTCAGTGAGATCATGGCTGGGAAGAAACTGCGTTTCACAGGCCTTTGTAAGACATGTTCCTGGTAGGCAGTAAGAGCACAGTGGAGAGTGTGTTGTTTCTTGGCTTTCCAAAGAGCTGGAAGACAGACTCTTTCTGGCCAGTCTTGCCTTTAGAAAACAAGGCAGGACTTTATGCCTTGCAGCTCTAGGGCAATTAAGGACAGAGCAGAGCAGAAGTTCTACTTCAGCGAGATCAGAGCAGGGAAGAAACTGCGTTTCACAGGCCTTTATAAGAGATGCTCCCAGGAGGCTGTAAGAGCACTGTGGATAGCGAGTTGTTTCTCAGCTTCCGAAAGTGCTGGAAGCCAGACACTTTTTGGCCAGTCTCCCCTTTAGGAAACAAGGCAAGACATTGTGCCTTTCAGCTCTAGGGCAATGTAGGACACAGCAGAGCCGAAGTTCTACTTCACCGAGATCAGGGCTGGGAAGAAACTGCGTTTCACAGGCCTGTAAAAGAGATGTTCCCGGTAGGCTGTAAGAGCACTGTTGAGAGCGAGTTGTTTTTCAGCACCCAAAGAGCTTTAAGCCAGACACTTTGTGGCCTGTCTCCCCTTGAGGAACCAAGGCAGGACATGGTGCCTTGCAGCTAACTGCAATGCATAATATTCTAGAGCAGAAGTTCTACTTCAGCGAGATCAGGGCTGGGAAGAAACTACGTTTCCCAGACCTTTGTAGGAGATGTTCCCGGTAGTCTGTAAGAGCACTGTGGAGATCCAGCCGTTTCTTAGCTTCCCAAAGAGCTGGAAGCCAGACGCTTTGTGGCCTGTCTACCCTTGTGGAACAAAGGAAGGACTTTGTGCCTTGCTGTTCTATCTCAATGTAAGACACAGCGGAGCAGAAGTTCTACCTCTGCGAGATCAGGGCTGGGAAGAAAGTGCGTTTCACAGGCCTTTGTAAGAGATGCTCCTGGTAGGCTGTAAGACCACTTTGGAGAGCGAGTTGTTTCTTAGCTTCCAAAAGAGCCGGAAACCTGAGGGTTTGGGACCTGTCTCCACTTGAGGAACCAATTCAGGAGTTTTTGCCTTGCAGCTCTACTGCACTGTAGAACATGGCAGAGCAGAAGTTCTACTTCAGTAAGATCAGGGCTGGGAAGAAACTGCGTTTCGCAGGCCTGTAAAAGAAATGTTCCCGGTAGGCTGTAAGAGCACTGTTGAGAGCGAATTGTTTTTCAGCTTCCCAAAGAGCTTTAAGCCAGACACTTTGTTGCCTGTCTCCCCTTGAGGAAGCAAGGCAGGACTTTGTGCCGTGCAGCTCTACCGCAGTGCAGAACATGCTACAGGAGGAGTTCTACTTCAGCGAGATCAGGGCTATGAAGAAACTGCATTTCACAGGCCCTTGTACTAGATGATCCCAGTAGGCTGTAAGAGGACTGTGGAGAGCGAGTTGTTTCTCATCTTTCAAAGAGCTGGAAGCCAGACGCTTTGTGAGCAGTCTCCCCTTTAGGAAACAAGGCAAGAAATTGTGCCTTACAGCTCTAGGTCAATGTAGCACACAGCAGGACAGAAGTTCTACTTCAGCCAGATCAGGGCTGTGAAGAAACTGTGTTTCACAGGCATTTGTAAGAGATGTTCCCGGAAGGCTGTAAGGGCACAGTTTAGAGCGTGTTGTTTCTTAGCTTTGCAAAGAGCTGGAAGCCAGACACTTTGTGGCCAGTCTCCCCTTGAGGAACCAAGGCAGGACTTTGTGCCTTGCTGCTGTACTGCAATGCTGAGCATGCTAGAGAAGAAGTTCTAATTCAGCGAGATCAGGGCTGGGAAGAAAGTGCGTTTGCCAGGCCTTTGTAAAAGATGTTCCCAGTAGGCTGTAAGATCACTGAGGAGAGCCAGTTGTTCCTTAGCTTCCAAAAGAGCTGGAAGCCGGACGCTTTGTGGCCTGTCTCCCCTTGAGGAACCAAGGCATGACTTTGTGCCTTGCAGTTCTACTGCAACGTAGAACATGGTAGAGCGGAAGTTCTACTTCAGTGAGATCATGACTGGGAAGAAACTGCGTTTCACTGGGCCTTGTAAGAGATGTACCCGGTAGGATGTAAGAGGACTGTGGAGAGCGAGTTGTTTCTCAGCTTCCCAAAGAGCTGGAAGCCAGACACATTTTGGCCACTCTCCCCTTTTGGAAACAAGGCAAGACATTGTGCCTTGCAGCTCTACTGCAATGCAGAACATGCTAGAGCAGAAGTTCTACTTCAGCGAGATCAGTGCTGGGAAGAAATTGCGTTTCAAAGGCCATTTTAAGAGATGTTCCCAGTAGGCTGTAAGAGCACTGTGGAGAGCGAGTTGTTTCTCAGCTTCCCAAAGACCAGGAAGCCAGACGCTTTGTGGCCTGTCCCCCCTTGTTGAACAAAGGCAGGACTTTGTGCCTTGCAGCTCACTCTCAATGTTTGACACATCAGAGAACTTCTACTTCAGTGAGTTCAGGGCTGGGAAGAAACTGCGTTTAACATGCCTGTAAAAGAGATGTTCCCGGTAGGGAGTAAGAGCACTGTGGAGAGCCAGTTGTTCCTTAGCTTCCAAAAGAGCTGGAAACCTGACGCTTTGTGGCCTGCCTTCCCTTGAGGAACCAAGGCAGGACTTTGTGTCTTGCAGTTCTACTGCAACGTAGAACATGGCAGACCAGAAGTTCTACTTCAGTGAGATCAGGGCTGGGAAGAAACTGCGTTTCACTGACCTTTGTAAGAGATGTTCCCGGTAGGCTGTAAGAGGACTGTGGAGAGCGAGTTGTTTCTCAGCTTCCCAAAGAGCTGGAAGCCATATGCTTTTTGGCCACTCTCCCCTTTAGGAAACAAGGCAAGACATTGTGCCATACAGCTCTAGGGCAATGTAGCACACAGCGGAGCAGAAGTTCTACTTCAGTGAGGTCACGGCTGGGAAGAAACTCCGTTTCACACGCCTTTGTAAGAGATGTTCCCGGTAGGCTGTAAGAGCACTGTGGAGAGCCATTTCTTTCTTAGCTTCCCAAAGAGCTGGAAGCCAGAC
Organism: Equus caballus; assembly: GCF_041296265.1. Classification (NCBI taxonomy): domain Eukaryota; kingdom Metazoa; phylum Chordata; class Mammalia; order Perissodactyla; family Equidae; genus Equus; species Equus caballus. The sequence goes on along the minus strand of NC_091688.1, from coordinate 48,060,194 downwards.
GCTTTGTGGCCTGTCTCCCCTTGTGGAACAAAGGCAGGAGTTTGTGCCTTGCAGCTCCATCTCAATGTAAGACACAGCAGAACAGTAGATCTACTTCAGCAAGATCAGGGCTGGGAAGAAACTACGTTTCACAGGCCTGTAAAAGTGATGTTGCCGGGAGGCTGCAAGAGCGCTGTGGAGAGCGAGCAGTTCCTTAGCTTCTGAAATAGCTGGAAGCCAAACGCTTTGTGGCCTGTCTCCCATTGAGGAACCACGGCAGGAGTTTGTGCCTTGCTGGTCTACTGCAATGTAGAACATGGCAGAGCAGAAGTTCTACTTCAGTGATATCAGGGCTTGGAAGAAACTGCGTTTCACAGGCCTTTGTAAAAGATGTTCACGGTAGGCTGTAAGAGCACTCTGGAGAGCGAGCTGTTTCTCATCTTCTCAAAGACCTGGAAACCTGAGGCTTTGGGACCTGTCTCCCCTTGAGAAACCAAGTCTGGAGTTTGTGCCTTGCAGCTCTTCTGCAGTGTAGAACATGGCAGACCAGGAGTTCTACTTCAGCGAGATCAGGGCTGGGAAGAAACTTTGTTGCACAGGCCTGTAAAAGAGATGTTCCCTGTAGGCTGTAATAGCAGTGTGGAGAGAGAGTTGTTCCTTAGCTTCCCAAAGAGCCGGAAGCCAAACGCTTTGGGGCCTGTCTCCAGTTGAGCAACCAAGTCAGGATTTGGTGCCTTGCAGATCTTCTGCAGTGTAGAATATGGCAGAGCATAAGTTCTACTTCAGCGAGATCAGGGCTGGGAAGACAGTGCGTTTCACAGGACTGTAAAAGAGATGTTCCCGGTAGGGTGTAAGAGCACTGTGGAGAGCGAGTTTTTTCTTGGCTTCCCAAAGAGCTGGAAGCCAGACGCTTTGTGGCCTGTCACCCCTTCAGGAACCAAGGCAGGACTTTGTGCCTTGCAGTTCTACTGCAACGTAGAACATGGCAGAGTAGAAGTACTAATTCAGTGAGATCAAGGCTGAGAAGAAACTGCGTTTCCCAGCCCTTTGTAAGAGATGTTCCCAGTAGGCTGTAACAGCACTGTGGAGGGCCAGTTGTTTCTTAACGTCCAATAGAGCTGGAAGCCAGACGCTTTGTGGCCTGTCTCCCCTTGAGGAAGCAAGGCAGGACTTTGTGCCTTGCAGCTCTACTGCAATGCAGAACATGCTAGATCAGAAGATGTACTTCAGAGAGATCAGGGCTGGGAAGAAACTCTGTTTCACACACCTTTGTAAGAGATGTTCCCGGTAGGCTTGAAGAGCACTGTGGAGAGCGAGTTGTTTCTTAGATTCCAAAAGAGCCGGAGACCTGAGGCTTTGGGGCCTGTCTCCCCTTGAGGAACCAAGGCAGGAGTTTGTGTCTTGCAGCTCTACTGCAATGCAGAACATGGCAGAGCAGAAGTTCTACTTCAGTGAGATCAGGTGTGGGAAGAAACTGTGTTTCACAGGCCTATGGAAGAGATGTTCTCGGGAGGCTGTAAGAGCACAGTGGAGAGCAAGTGGTTTCTTAGTTTCCCAAAGAGCTGGAAGCCAGACGCTTTGTGGCCAGTCTCTCCTTTAGGAAACAAGGCAAGACATTGTGCCTTGCAGCTCTAGGGCAATGTAGGACACACCACAGCAGAAGTTCTACTTCAGTGAGATCAGGGCTGGGAAGAAGCTGCGATTCACAGGCCTGTATATGATATGTTCCCCGTAGGCTGAAGGAGCACTGTGGAGAGCGTGTTGTTTCTCAGCTCCCCAAATAGCTGGAAGCCAGACACTTTGGGGCCTGTCTACGATGAGGAAGCAAGGCAGGACTTTGTGCCTTGCCGCTCTACTGCAATGCAGAACATGCTAGAGAAGAAGTTCTCCTTCAGCGAGATCAGGGCTGGGAAGAAACTGCGATTCACAGGCCTGTATATGGTATGTTCCCAGTAGGCTGTAAGAGCACTGAGGAGAGCGAGTTGTTTCTCAGCTTCCCAAAGAGCTGGATGCCAGACGCTTTGTGGCCTGTCTCCCCTTGTGGAACAAAGGCAGGACTTTGTGCCTTGCAGCTCTTTCTCAATGTAAGACACAGCAGAGCAGAATTCTACTTCAGCGAGATCAGGACTGGGAAGAAACTGCGTTTCACAGGACTTTGTTAGAGATGTTCCCAGGAGGCTGTAAGAGCACTGTGGAGAGTGAGTTGTTTCTTAGCTTCCCAAAGAGCTGGAAGCCAGACACTGGGGCATTTCTCCCCTTGAAGGAACCAAGGCAGGACTTTGCGCCTTGCAGCTCTACTGCAATGCAGAACATGCTAGAGCAGAAGTTCTAATTCAGCGAGATCAGGGCGGGGAAGAAATTGCGTTTCACAGGCCTCTGTAAGAGATGTTCCCGGTAGGCTGTAAGAGCACTGTGGAGACCGTGTTCTTTCTTTGCTTTCCAAAGAGTTGGAAGCCAGACTCTTTGTGGCCAGTCTCCCCCTTTACGAAACAAGGCAGGACTTTATGCCTTGCATCTATAGGGCAAGGTAGGACACAGCAGAGCAGAAGTTCTAGTTAAACAAGATCAGGGCTGGGAGGAAACTGCGTTTCTCAGGCCTTTATAAGAGATATTACCAGGAGGGTGTAAGAGCCCTGTGGAGAGCGAGTTGGCTCTCAGCTTCTGAAAGAGCTGGAAGACAGACGCTTTGTGGCCTTTCTCCCCTTGAGGAAGCAAGGCAGGACTTTGTGCCTTGCAGCTCTAGGGCAATGTAGGACACAGCAGAGCAGAAGTTCTGCTTAGGCGAGATTAGGGCTGTGAAGAAACTGCGTTTCACAGGCCTTTGTAAGAGATGGTTCTGGTAGGCTGTAAGAGCACAGCAGAGAGCGAGTTGTTTCTTAGCTTCCAAAAGAGCCGGACACCAGAGGCTTTGGGGCCTGTCTCCCCTCGAGGAACCAGGGCAGGAGTTTGTGCCTTTCAGCTCTACTGCTATGCATAACATGCTAGAGCAGAACTTCTAATTCAGCGAGATCAGGGCTGGGAAGAAACTGCGTTTCACACACCTTTGTAAGAGATATTCCCAGTAGAATGTAAAAGCACTGTGGAGAGCGAGTTGTTTCTTCGCTTCCCAAAGAGCTGGAAGCCAGACGCTTTCTGGCCTGTCTTCCCTTGAGGAAGCAAGGCAGGAGTTTGTGCCTTGCATCTCTAATGCAATGTAGAACATGGCAGAGCAGAAGTTCTACTTCCGTGAGATCAGGGCTGGGAAGAAACAGCGTTTCACAGGCCTATGTAAGAGATGTTACCGGTAGGCTGTAAGAGCACAGTGGAGAGAGAGTGGTTTCTCAGATGCCCAAAGAGCTGGAAGCCAGACGCTTTGTGGCCAGACTCCCCTTTAGGAAACAAGGCAAGACATTGTGCCTTGCAGCTCTACGGCAATGTAGGACACAGCATAGCAGAAATTTTACTTCAGTGATATCAGGGCTGGGAAGAAACTGCGGTTCACAGGCCTTTGTAAGAGCTGTTCCCAGTAGGCTGTAAGAGCACTTTGGAGAGCGAGTTGTTTCTTAGCATGCAAAAGAGCCAGAAACCTGAGGCTTTGGGGCCTGTCTCCCCTTGAGGAACCAAGGCAGGAGTTTGTGCCTTGCAGCTCTACTGCAATGTAGAACTGGGCAGAGCAGAAGTTCTACTTCAGTGAGATCAGGGCTGGGAAGAAACTGCGTTTCACAGGCCTATGTAAAAGATGTTCTCGGGAGGCTGTAAGAGCACAGTGGAGAGCGAATGATTTCTTAGTTTCCCTTCGAGCTGGAAGGCAGACGCATTGAAGCCTGTATCCCCTTGTGGAACAAAAGCAGGACTTTGTGCCTTGCAGCTCTATCTCAATTTAAGACACAGCAGAGCAGAAGTTCTACTTCTGCGAGATCAGGGCTGGGAAGAAAGTGCGTTTCACAGGCCTTTGTAAGAGATTTTCCTGGCAGGCTGTAAGAGCACTGTGGAGACCGAGTTGTTTCTTAGCTTTCAAAAGAGCCGGAATCCTGAGGCTTTGGGACTTCTCTCCCCTTGAGGAACCAAGGCAGGAGTTTGTGCCTTGCAGCTCTTCTGCAGTGTAGAACATGGCAGAGCCAAAGTTCTACTTCAGTGAGATCAGGGCTGGGAAGAAACTGCGTTTCACAGGCCTGTAAAAGAGATGTTCCCAGTAAGGTATAAGAGCACTGTGGAGAGCGAGTTGTTCCTTAGCTTCCCAAAGAGCTGGAAGTCAAATGCTTTGGGGCCTTGCTCCCATTGAGGAACCAAGTCAGGAGATTTTGCCTTGCAATTCTACTGCAATATAGAACATGCAAGAGCAGAAGTTCTACTTCAGCGAGATCAGGGCTGGGAAGAATCTGCGTTTCACAGGCCTTTGTAAGAGATGAGCCCGGTAGGCTGTAAGAGCACTGTGGAGACCGAGTTGTTTCTTAGCTTCCAAAAGATCCAGAAACCAGAGGCTTTGGGGCCTGTCACCCCTTGAGGAACCAACTCATGTGTTTGTGCCTTGCAGCTCCACTGCAATGTACAACATTTCAGAGCAGAAGTTCTACTTCAGCGAGATCAGGGCTGGGAAGAAACTGCGTTTCACAGGCCTGTATATGATATGTTCATAGTAGGCTGTAAGAGAACTGTGGTGAACGACTTCTTTCTCCACTTTGCAAAGAGCTGGAAGCCAGACGCTTTTGGGCCAGTCACCCCTTGAGGAAACAAGGCAGGACATTGTGCCTTGCAGCTCTAGGGCAATGTAGGACACAGCAGAGCAGAAGTTCTACTTCAGCGAGAACAGGGCTGGGAAGAAACTGCGTTTCACAGGCCTCTGTAAGAGATGGTTTCGGTAGGCTGTAAGAGCACTTTGTAGAGCGAGTTGTTTCTTAGCTTCCGAAAGAGCCAGAAACCAGAGGCTTTGGGCCTGTCTCCCCTTGAGGAACCAAGGCAGGAGTTTGTTCCTTGCAGCTCTACTGCAATGTAGAACATGGCAGAGCAGAAGTTCTACTTCCGTGAGATCAGGGCTGGGAAGAAACTGCGTTTCACAGGCCTATGTAAGAGATGTTCTCGGGAGGCTGTAAGAGAACATTGGAGATCGAGTGGTTTCTTAGTTTCCCAAAGAGCTGGAAGCCAGACGCTTTTGTGGCCAGACACCCCTTTAGGAAACAAGGCAAGACATTGTGCCTTGGAGCTCTAGGGCAATGTAGGACACAGCAGAGCAGAAATTTTACTTCAGTGAGATCAGGGCTGGGAAGAAACTGCGTTTCGCAGGACTTTGTAAGATATGTTCCCGGTAGGCAGTAAGAGCACTGTGGAGAGCGAGTTGTTTCTTAGCTTCCGAAAGAGCTGGAATACTCACGATTTGTGCCCTGTCTCACCTGGTGGAACAAAGGCAGGAGTTTGTGCCTTGCAGTTCTATCTCAATGTAAGACACAGCAGAGCAGAAGTTCTACTTCAGCAAGATCAGGGCTGGGAAGAAAGTTCGTTTCACAGGCCTTTGTAGCAGATGTTCCTGGTAGGCTGTAAGAGCACAGTGGAGAGCGAGTTGTTTCCTAGTTTCCCAAAGTTCTGGAAGCCAGACGCTTTGTGGCAAGTCTCCCCTTTAGGAAACAAGGCAAGACATTGTGCCTTGCAGCTCTAGGGCAATGTAGGACACAGCAGAACAGAAGTTCTACTTCTGTGACATCAGGGCTGGGAAGAAACTGCGATTCACAGGCCTGTATATGATATGTTCCCAGTAGGCTGTAAGAGCACTGAGGATAGTGAGTTTTTCCTTAGCTTACCAAAGAGCTGGAAGCCAAATGCTTTATGTCCTTTCTCCCCTTGTGCAACAAAGGTAGGACTTTTTGCCTTGCAGCACTAGCTCAATATAAGACACAGCAGAGCAGAAGTTCTACTTCAGCGATATCAGAGCTGGGAAGAAACTGCATTCCACAGGCCTTTGTAAGAGATGTTCCCGGTAGGCTGTAAGAGAACTGTGGGGAGCGAGTTGTTTCATGACCTCCCACAGAGCTGGAAGCCAGACTCTTTGTGGCCTGTCTCCCCTTGTGGAACAAAGGCAGGACTTTGTGCCTTGCAGCTCTATCTCAATTTACGACACAGCAGAGCAAAAATTTTACTTCTGCGAGATCAGAGCTGGGAAGAAAGTGCGTTTCACAGGCCTTTGTAAGACATGTTCATGGTAGGCTGTAAGAGCTCTGTGGAGAGCATGTTGTTTCTTAGCTTGCAAAACAGCCAGAAACCTGAGGCTCTGGCACCTGTCTACCCTTGAGGAACCAAGGCAGTAGTCTGTGCCTTGCAGCCCTTCTGCATAGTAGAACATGGCGGAGCCAAATTTCTACTTCAGTGAGATCAGGGCTAGGAAGAAACTCCGTTTCACAGGCCTGTAAAAGAGATGTTCCCGGTAGGGTATAGGAGCATTGTGGACAGCGAGTTGTTCCTTAGCTTCCAAAAGAGCTGGAAGACAAATGCTTTTGTGCCTGTCTCCCATTGAGGTACCAAGGCTGGAATTTTTGCCTTGCAGTTCTACAGCAATGTAGAACATGGCAGAGCAGAAGTTCCACTTCAGTGAGTTCAGGTCTGGGAAGAAACAGAGTTTCACAGGCCTTAGAAGAGATGTTCCCATTAGCCTGTAAGAGCACTGTGGAGAGCAAGTTGTTCCTTAGCTTCCCAAAGAGCTGAAAGCCAGACGCTTTGTGGCCTTTCTCTCCTCTAGGAAGCAAGGCAGGACTTTGTGCCTTGCAGCTCTACTGCAATGCAAACATGCTAGATCAGAAGTTCTACTTCAGCGAGACCAGGGCTGGGAAGAAACTGCGTTTCACAGACCTTTGTAAGAGATGTTCCCGGTAGGCTGTAAGAGCACTGTGGAGAGCGAGTTTTTTCTTAGTTTCCAGAAGAGCCGGAAACCTGAGGCTTTGGAACCTGTCTTCCCTGGAGGAACCAAGGCAGGAGTTTGTGCCTTGCAGCTCTACTGCAATGTAGAACACGGCAGAGCAGAAATTCTACTTCAGTGAGATCAGGGCTGGGAAGAAACTGCGTTTCACAGGCCTTTTTAAGAGATGTTCACTGTAGGCTGTAAGAGCACTGTGGAGAGCCTCTTGTTTCTCCGCTTCCCAAAGCGCTGGAAATCAGACGCTTTTGGGACATTCTCCCCTTTAGGAAACAAGGCAAGACATTGTGCCTTGCAGCTCTAGGGCAATGTAGGACACAGCAGAGCAGAAGTTCTACTTCAGCGAGATCAGGGCAGGGAAGAAACTGCGTTTCACAGGATTTTGTAAGAGATGTTCCCGGAAGGCTGTAAGAGCACAGTGGACAGTGTGTTGTTTCTTAGCTTCCCAATGAGCTGGAATGCACACTCTTTGGGGCCAGTCTCCCCTTGAGGAACCACGGTAGGACTTTGTGCCTTGCAGCTCTACTGCAATGCAGACCTTGCTAGAGAAGAAGTTCTACTTCCGCCAGATCAGGGCTGGGAAGAAACAGCATTTCACAGGCCTTTGTAAGAGATGTTCCAGGTAGGCTGTAAGAGCACTGTGGACAGCAAGTTGTTACTTAGCTTCCCAAAGAGCTGGAAGCCAGACGCTTTGTGGCCTTTCTCCCCTTGAGGAAGAAAGGCAGGACTTTGTGCCTTGCAGGTCTACTGCAATGCAGAACATAGTAGATCCGAAGTTCTACTTCAGCGAGCTCAGGGCTGGGAAGAAACTGCGTTTCACAGCCCTTTGTACGAGATGTTCCCGGTAGGCTGTAAGAGCACGGTGGAGAGCGAGTTGTTTCTTAGCTTCCAAAAGAGCCATAAACCTGAGGCTTTGAGGCCTGTCTCCCCTTGAGGAACCACGGCAGGAATTTGTGCCTTGCAGCTCTACTGCAATGTAGAACATGGCAGTGCCGAAGTTCTACTTCAGTGAGATCAGGGCTGGGAATAAACTGTGTTTCACAGGCCTGTAAAAGAGATGTTCCCGGTAGGCTGTAAGAGCTCTGTGGAGAGCGAGTTGTTTCTCAGCTTCCCAAAGAGCTGGAAGCCATACGCTTTTTGGACAGTCTCCCCTTTAGGAAACAAGGCAAGACATTGTGCCTTGCAGCTCTAGGGCAATGAAGGACACAGCAGGCAGAAGTTCTACTTCAGAAAGGTCAGGGCTAGGAAGAAACTGCGATTCACAGGCCTGTATATGATATGTTCCCAGTAGGGTGCAAGAGCACTGAGGAGAGTGAGTTGTTTCTTAGCTTCTGAAAGACCTGTAAGCCAGACGCTTTGTGGCCTGTCTCCCCTTGAGGAAACAAGGCAGGAGTTTGTGCCTTGCAGCCCTACTGCAATGTAGAACATGGCAGAGCAGAAGTTCTTCTTCAACGATATCAGGGCTGGGAATAAAGTGAATTTCACAGGCCTTTGTAAGAGATGTTCCTGGTAGGCTGCAAGAGCATTGTGGAGAGCGAGTTGTTTCTCAGCTTCCCAAGAGCTGGAAGCCAGACGCTTTTGGGCCACTCTCCCCTTTAGGAACCAAGGCAAGGCATTGTGCCTTACAGCTCTGGGCAATGCAGGACACAGCAGAGCAGAAGTTCTACTTCAGCGAGATCAGGGCTGGGAAGAAACTGCGTTTCACAGGCCTTTGTAAGAGATGCTCCCCTTTAGGCTGCAAGAGCAGTGTGGAGAGTGAGTTGTTTTTTGGCTTCCAAAAGAACCTGAGACCTGAGTCTTTGGGGCCTGTCTCCCTTTGACGAACAAAAACAGGAGTTTGTGCCTTGTAGCTCTACTGCAATGTAGAACATGGCAGAGCCGAAGTTCTTCTTCAGCAAGATCAGGGCTGGGAAGAAACTGCGTTTCACAGGCCTTTGTAAGAGTTGTTCCCGGTAAGAAGTAAGAACACTGTCGAGAGCGAGGTGTTGCTCTGCTTCCCAAAGAGCTGGAAGCCACACGTTTTGTGGACTGTCTCCCATGGAGGAAGCAAGGCACGACTTTGTTCCTTGCTGCTCTACTGCAATGCAGAGCATGCTACAGCAGAAGTTCTACTTCAGCGAGATCAGGGCTGGGAAGAAACTGCGATTCACAGGCCTGTATATGATATGTTCCCAGTAGCTGTAAGAGCACTGTGGAGAGCGATTTGTTTCTTAGCTTCCCAAAGAGCTGCAAGCCAGATGCTTTGTGGCCTGTCTAACCTTGAGGAACAAAGGCAGGACTTTGTGCCTTGCAGCTCTGGCTCAATGTACGACACAGCATAGCAGAAGTTCCTTTATAAGAGACGTTCTCGGGAGGCTGTAAGAGCACTCTGGAGAGCGAGTGGTTTCTTAGCTTCCCAAAGAGCTGGAAGCCAGACGCTTTGAGGTCAGTCTCCCCTTTAGGAAACAAGGCAAGACATTGTGCGTTACAGATCTAGGGCAATGTAGGACACAGCAGAGCAGAAGTTCTACTTGAGCGAGATCTGGGCTGGGAAGAAACTTCGTTTCACAGGCCTTTATAACAGATGCTCTCGGGAGGCTGTAAGAGGACTTTGGAGAGCGAGTTATTTCTTAGCTTCCCAAAGAGCTGGAAGCCAGACGCTTGGTGGCCTGTCTCCCATTGAGCAACAAAGTCAGGAATTTGTGCCTTGCAGCTCTAGCTCAATGTAAGACACAGCAGAGCAGAGGTTCTACTTCAGCAAGATCAGGGCTGGGAAGAATCTGCGTATCACAGGCCTGTGAAACAGATGTTCCCGGTAGGCTGTAAGAGCACTGTGGAGAGCGAGTTCTAACTTAGCTTGCAAAAGAGCCGGAAACCTGCGGCTTTCGGACCTGTCTCCCATTGAGGAAGCAAGGCAGGAGTTTGTGCCTTGCAGTTCTTCTGCAATGCAGAACATGCCAGATCAGAAGATCTACTTCAGCGAGATCAGGGCTGGGAAGAAACTGCGTTTCACAGACCTTTGTAAGAGATGTTCCCGGTAGGCTGTAAGAGCAGTGTGGAGAGCGAGTTGTTTCTTAGCTTCCCAAAGAGCCGGAAAAGTGAGGCTTTCTGGCCTGTCTCCCGTTGTGGAACAAAGGCAGGACTTTGTTCCTTGCAGCTCTATCTCAATGTAAGACACAGCAGAACAGAAGTTCTACTTCAGCGAGATCAGGGCTGGTAACAATCTGCATTTCACACGCCTGTAAAAGAGATATTCCCGGTATGTTGTAAGAGCACTGTCGAGAGCGAGTTGTTCCTTAGCTTCCGAAAGATCTGGAAGCCAGATGTTTTGTGGCCTGTCTCGCCTTGAGGAACCAAGGCAGGACTTTGTGCCTTGCAGTTCTTCTGCAGTGTAGAACATGGCAGAGCAGAAGTTCTACTTCAGTGAGATCAGGGCTTAGAAGAAACTGCGTTTCAGAGGCCTTTGTAAGAGATGTTCCCGGTAAGGTGTAAGAGCACTGTGGAGAGCGCGTTGTTTCTTTGCTTGCAAAGAAGCCGGAAACCTGAGTCTTTGGGAACTGTCTCCCCTTGTGGAACCAAGGCAGGAGTTTCTGCCTTGCAGTTCTACTGCAACGTAGAAAATGGCAGAGCTGAAGTTCTACTTCAGTGAGATCAGGGCTGGGAAGACACTGCATTTCACAGGCCTTTGTACGAGATGTTCCCGGTAGCCTGTAAAAGCACTGTGGAGAGCGAGTTGTTTCTCAGCTTCCCAAAGAGCTGGAAGCCAGACACTGTTTGGCCACTCTCCCTTTAGGAAACAAGGCAAGACATTGTGCCTTACAGCTCTAGGGCAATGTAGCGCACAGAAGACCAGAAGTTCTACTTCAGCAAGATCACGGCTGGGAAGAAACTGCGTTTCACAGGCCTTTGTAACAGATGTTCCTGGTAGGCTGTAAGAGCACTGTGGAGAGCGAGTTCTTTCTTAGCTTGCAAAAGAGCGGGAAAGCTGCGACTTTCGGACCTGTCTCCCCTTGAGGAACCAGAGCAGGAGTTTGGGCCTTGCAGCTCTTCTGCAGTGTAGAACATGACAGAGCAGAAGTTCTAGTTCAGTGAGATCAGGGCTGGGAAGTAACTGCGTTTCACAGGCCTGTAAAAGAGATGTTCCCGGTAGGCTGTAGGAGCACTGTGGAGAGCGAGTTGTTCCTTAGCTTCCCAAAGAGCTGGAAGCCAAATGCTTTGCTGCCAGTCTCCCATTGAGGACCAAGGCAGGAGTTTGTGCCTTGTAGTTCTACTGCAATTCAGAACATGCTAGATCAGAAGATCTACTTCAGCGAGATCAGGTCTGGGAAGAAACTGTGTTTCACAGGCCTTTGTAAGACATGTTCCCGGTAGGCTGTAAGAGCACTGTGGTGAGCGAGTTGTTTCTTAGATTCCAAAAGAGCCTGAAACCTGATGCTTTGGGGCCTGTCTCCCCTTGAGGAACCAAGGCAGGAGTTTGTGTCTTGCAGCTCTACTGCAATGCAGAACATGCTAGAGCAGAAGCTCTACTTCACCGAGATCAGGGCTGGGAAGAAAGTGCATTTCACAGGCCGTTGTAAGAGATGTTCCTGGTGGGCTGTAAGAACACTCTGGAGAGCGAGTTGTTTCTCAGATTCTGAAAGAGCTGGAAGCCAGACGCTTTTTGGCCAAGCTCCCCTTTAGGAAACAAGGCAAGACATTGTGCCTTACAGCTCTAGGGCAATGTAGGACACAGCAGAGCTGAACTTCTACTTCATCAATATCAGGGCTGGGAAGGAACTGCGATTCACAGGCCTGTGTATGATATGTTCGCCATAGGCTGTAAGAGCACTGTGGACAGCGAGTTGTTCCTTAGCTTCCCAAAGAGCTGGAAGCCAAACGCTTTGGGGCCTGTCTCCCCTTGTGGAACAATCGCAGGACTTTGTGCCTTGCAGCTCTCTCTCAATGTTAGACACAGCAGAGCAGAGGTTCTACTTCAGGGAGACAGAGCTAGAAAGACAGTGCGTTTCACAGGCCTGTAAAAGAGATGTTCCCGGTAGGGTGTAAGAGCACTGTGGAGAGCGAGTTGTTCCTTAGTTTCCCAAAGAGCTGGAAGACAGACGCTTTGTGGCCTGTCACCCCTTCAGGAACCAAGACAGGACTTTGTGCCTTGCAGTTCTACTGCAACGTAGAGCATGGCAGAGCAGAAGTTCTGATTCAGTGAGATCACGGCTGGGAAGAAACTGCGTTACCCAGCCCTTTGTAAGAGATGTTCACCATAGGCTGTAAGAGCACTGTGGAGAGCCAGTTGTTTCTCAGCTGCCCATAGAGCTGGAAGCCAGACGCTTTGTGGCTTGTCTCCCCTTGAGGAAGCAAGGCTGGACTTTGTGCCTTGCAGCTCTACTGCAATGCAGAACATGCTAGAGCAGAAGTTCTATTTCAGCGAGATCAGGTCTGGGAAGAAAGTCCGTTTCACAGGCCTTTGTAATAGATGTTCCCGGTAGGCTGTAAGAGCAGTGTGCAGAGCGAGTTGTTTCTTAGCTCCCCAAAGAGCTGCAAGCCAGACGCTTTGTGGTTTTTCTCCCCTTGAGGCAGCAGGGCAGGTCTTTGTGCCTTGCAGCTCTACTGCAAAGCAGAACATGCTAGATCAGAAGTTCTACTTCAGTGAGATCAGGGCTGGGAAGAAACTGCGTTTCAGAGGCCTTTGTAAGAGATGTTCCCAGTAGGCTGTACAAGCACTGTGGAGAACGAGTTGTTCCTTAGCTTCCCAAAGAGCTGGAAGCCAGACGCTTTGTGGCCTTTCTCACCTTGAGGAAGCAAGGTAGGACTTTGTGCCTTGCAGCTCTACTGCAATGCAGAACATCCTATATCAGAAGTTCTACTTCAGCGAGATCAGGGCTGGGAAGAAACTGCGTTTCACACACCTTTGTAAGAGATGTTCCCGGTAGGCTGTAAGAGCACTGCGCAGAGCGAGTTGTTTCTTAGCTTCCAAAAGAGCCGGTAACCTGAGGCTTTGGGGCCTGTCTCCCCTTGAGGAACCAAGGCAGGAGTTTGTGCCTTGCAGTTCTACTACAATGTAGAACATGGCAGAGCAGAAGTTGTATTTCAGCAAGATAATGGCTGGGAAGAAACAGCGTTGCACAGGCCTTTGAAACAGATGTTCCCAGTAGGCTGTACAAGCACTGTGGTGAACAAGTTGTTCCTTAGCTTCCCAAAGAGCTGGAAGCCAGACGCTTTGTGGCCTCTGTCCCCTTGAGGAAGCAAGGTAGGACTTTGTGCCTTGCAGCTCTACTGCAATGCAGAACATGCTACATCAGAAGTTCTACTTCAGCGAGATCAGGGCTGGGAAGAAACTGCGTTTCACAGACCTTTGTAAGAGATGTTCCCGGTAGGCTGTAAGAGCACTGTGGTGAGCGAGTTGTTTCTTAGATTCCAAAAGAGCCGGGAACCTGATGCTTTGGTGCCTGTCACCCCTTGAGGAACCAAGGCAGGAGTTTGTGTCTTGCAGCTCTACTGCAATGCAGAACATAGCAGAGCAGAAGTTCTGCTCCAGTTAGATCAGGTCTGGGAAGAAACTGCGTTTCACAGGCCTATGTAAGAGATGTTCTTGGGAGGCTGTAAGAGCACAGTGGAGAGCAAGTGGTTTCTCAGCTTCCCAAAGAGCGGGAAGCCAGACGCCTTGGGGCAGTCTCCTTTTTAGGAAACAAGGCAAGACATTGTGCCTTGCAGATCTAGGGCAATGTAGGACACAGCAGAGCAGAACTTCTACTTCAGCGAGATCAGGGCTGGGAAGAAACTGCGTTTCACTGGCCTGTAAAATAGATGTTCCCAGTAGGGCGTAACAGCACTGTGGAGAGCGAGTTGTTTCTTAGCTTCCAAAAGAGCTGGAAAACTGGGGCTTTGTGGCCTGTCTCCCCTTGAGAAACCAAGGCAGGAGTTTGTGCCTTGCAGCTCTACTGCAATGTAGAACATGGCAGAGCAGAAGTTCTACTTCAGTGAGATCAGGGCTGGGAAGAAACTGCGTTTCACAGGCCTCTAAAAGAGATGGTACCGGTAGGCTGTACAAGCACCTTGGAGAGCAAGTTGTTCCTTAGCTTCCCAAAGAGCTGGAAGCCAGCCGCTTTGTGGCCTGTCTCCCCTTGAGGAAGCAAGGCAGGGCTTTGCACCTTGCAGCCCTACTGCAATGTAGACCATGGCAGAGCAGAAGTTCTACTTCAGCGACATCAGGGCTGGGAAGATAATGCGTTTCAAAGGCCTTTGTAAGAGATGTTCCCAGTAGGCTGTAAGAGCACTGTGGAGAGCGAGTTCTAACTTAGCTTGCAAAAGAGCCGGAAACCTGCGGCTTTCGGACCTGTCTCCCATTGAGGAACCAAGGCAGGAGTTTGTGCCTTGCGGTTCTTCTGCAATTTAGAACATGCCAGATCAGAAGATCTACTTCAGCGAGATCAGGGCTGGGAAGAAACTGCGTTTCGCAGACCTTTGTAAGAGATGTTCCCGGTAGGCTGTAAGAGCAGTGTGGAGAGCGAGTTGTTTCTTAGCTTCCCAAAGAGCCGGAAAAGTGAGGCTTTCTGGCCTGTCTCCCGTTGTGGAACAAAGGCAGGACTTTGTTCCTTGCAGCTCAATCTCAATGTAAGACACAGCAGAACAGAAGTTCTACTTCAGCGAGATCAGGCCTGGGAAGGAAGTGCGTTTCACATGCCTTTGTAAGAGATGCTCCTGGTAGGCTGTAAGAGCACTGTGGAGAGCCAGTTGTTTCTTAGCTTCCAAAAGAGCCAGAAACCTGAGGCTTTGGGACCGGTCTCCCCTTGAGGAACCAAGTCAGGTGTTTGTGCCTTGCAGCTCTACTGCAATTTAGAACATGGCAGAGGAGAAGTTCTACCTCAGTGAGATCATGGCTGGGAAGAAACTGCGTTTCACACGCCTTTGTAAGAGATGTTACCGGTAGGCTGTTAGAGCACTGTGGAGAGCGAGTTTTTCCTTAGCTTCCCAAAGAGTTGGAAGCCAGACACTTTGGGTCCTGTCTCCCCTTGAGGAACGAAGGCAGGAGTTTGTGCCTTGCAGCTCTAGTGCAATGCGGAACATGCTAGAGCAGAAGTTGTAATTCAGCGAATTCAGGGCTGGGAAGAAACTGCGTTTCCCAAGTCTTTGTAAGAGATGTTCCCGGTAGGCTGTAAGAGCACAGTGCAGAGCAAGTTGTTATTAAGCTTCCCAAAGAGCTGGAAGCAAGATGCTTTGGGGACCAACTCGCCCTTTGGAAAGAAGACTGCACGTTGTGCCTTTCAGCTCTGGGGAAATGTAGCACGCGCAGACCAGAAGTTCTACTTCAGCCACATCAGGTATGCAAAGAAACTGCATTTCACAGGCCTTTGTCAGAGATGTTCCAGGTAGGCTGTAAGAGCACTGTGCAGAGCAAGTTGTTTCTCAGCTTCCAAAAGAGCTGGAAGCAAGATGCTTTGGGGCCCAACTCGCCCTTTGTAAAGGAGACTGCACTTCGTGCCTTTTAGCTCTAGGGCAATGTAGCACACCCAGAGCAGAAATTCTACTTCAGCCAGATCAGGCCTGCAAAGAAACTGCGTTTCACAGGCCTTTGTAAGAGATGTTCCCGGTAGGCTGTAAGAGGACTGTGCAGAGCGAGTTGTTTCTCAGCTTCCCAAAGAGCTGGAAGCAAGATGCTTTGGGGCCCAACTCGCCGTTTGGAAAGAAGATTGCACGTTGTGCCTTCCAGCTCTATGGCAATGTAGCACACCCAGAGCAGAAGTTCTACTTCAGCCAGATCAGGCCTGCATAGAAACTGCGTCTCCGAGGCCTTTGTAAGAGATGTTCCCGGTTGGCTGTAAGACAGGTGGGCAGAGCGAGTTGTTTCTTAGCTTCCCAAAGAGCTGGAAGCAAGATGCTTTGGGGCCCAACTCGCCCTTTGGAAAGAAGACAGCACTTTGTGCCTTCCATCTCTAGGGCAATGTAGGACACCAACAGCAGAAGTTCTACTTAAGCCAGATCAGGCCTGCAAAGAATCTGCATTTCTCAGGCCTTTGTAAGAGATGTTCCCATTTGGCTGTAAGAGAGTTCTGCAGAGTGAGTTGTTTCTTAGCTTCCCAAAGAGCTGGAAGCAAGATGCTTTGGGGCCCAACTCGCCCTTTCGAAAGAAGATAGCACTTTGTGCCTTGCAGCTCTAAGTCAATGTAGCACACTCAGAGCAGAAGTTCTACTTCAGCCAGATCAGGACTGCAAAGAAACTGCACTTCACATGCCTTTGCAAGCCATGTTCACACTAGGTTGTAAGAGCACTGTGCAGATCGAGTTGTTTCTCAGCTTCCCAATGAGCTGGAAGCAAGATGCTTTTTGGCCCAATTCGCCCTTTGGAAAGAAAACAGCACTTTGTGCCTTCCAGCTCTAGGTCAATGTAGCAGACCCAGAGCAGAAGTTATGCTTCAGCCAGATCAGGCCTGCATAGAAACTGCGATTCCGAGGCCTTTGTAAGAGATGTTCCCGGTAGGCTGTAAGAGCACTGTGCAGAGCGAGTTGTTTCTCAGCTTCCCAAAGAGCTGGAAGCAAGATGCTTTGAGGCCCAACTCGCCCTTTGGAAAGAAGCCTGCACGTTGTGCCTTTCAGCTCTAGGGCAATGTAGCACCCCCAGAGCAGAAGATCTACTTCAGCCAGATCAGGACTGCAAAGAAACTGCATTTCGCAGGCCTTTGTTTGAGATGTTCCCAGTAGGCTGTAAGAGCACTGAGCAGAGCGAGTTGTTTCTTAGCTTCACAAAGAGCTGGAAGCAACATGCTTTGGGGCCCTACTCGCCCTTTTGAAAGATTACAGCACTTTGTGCCTTGCAGCCATAGGGCAATGTAGCACACCCAGAGGAGAAGCGCTACTTCAGGCAGATCGGGCCTGCAAAGAAACTGCATTTCTCAGGCCTTTGTAAGAGATGTTCCCTTTTGGCTCTAAGAGCGGTCTGCAGAGCTAGTTGTTTCTTAGCTTCCCAAAGAGCTGTAAGCAAGATGCTTTGGGGCCGAACTTGCCCTTTGGAAAGAAGAAAGCACTTTGTGCCTTCCAGCTCTAGGGCAATGTAGCACACGAACAGCAGAAGTTCTACTTCAGCTAGATAAGGCCTGCAAACAAACTGAATTTCTCAGGCCTTTGTAAGACATGTTTACGTTCGGCTCTAAGAGAGCTCTGCAGAGCGAGTTGTTTCTTAGCTTCCCAAAGAGCTGGAAGCAAGATGCTTTGGGACCCAACTCGCCCTTTGGAAATAAGCCTGCACGTTGTGCCTTTCAGCTCTCGGGCAATATAGCAACCCCACAGCAGAAGTTCTACTTCAGCCAGATCAGGCCTGCAAAGAAACTGCGTTTAACAGGCCTTTGTTAGAGATGTTCCCGGTAGGTTGTAAGAGCACTGTGCAGGACGAGTTGTTTCTCAGCTTCCCAAAGAGCAGGAAGCAAGATGCTTTGGGGCCCAACTCGCCCTTTGGAAAGAAGCCTGCACGTTGTGCCTTTCAGCTCTAGGGCAATGTAGCACACCCAGAGCAGAAGTTCTACTTCAGCCAGATCAGGCCTGCAAAGAAACTGTGTTTCACAGGTCTTTGTAAGAGATGTTCCCGGTATGCTGTAAGTGCACTGTGCAGAGCGAGTTGTTTCTTAGCTTCCCAAAGAGCTGGAAGCAAGATGCTTTGTGGCCCAACTCGCCCTTTGGAAAGCAGACTGCATGTTGTGCCTTTCAGCTCTAGGGCAATGTAGCACACGCAGCGCAGATGTTCTACTTCAGCCAGATCAGGCCTGCAAAGAAACTGCGTTTCACAGGCCTTTGTAAGAGATGTTCCCGGTTGGCTGTAAGAGAGGTGTGCAGAGCGAGTTGTTTCTTAGCTTAGCAAACAGCTGGAAGCAAGATGCTTTGGGGCCCAACTCGCCCTTTGCAAAGAAGCCTGCACGTTGTGCCTTGCAGCTCTAGGGCCATGTAGCACACCCAGAGCAGAAGTTCTACTTCAGCCAGATCAGGACTGCAAAGAAACTGCATTTCACATGCCTTTGCAAGACATGTTCACGCTAGGTTGTAAGAGCACTGTGCAGAGCGAGTTGTTTCTCAGCTTCCCAATGAGCTGGAAGCAAGATGCTTTGGGGCCCAACTCGCCCTTTTGAATGGAGACTGCACGTTGTGCCTTTCAGCTCTAGGGCAACGTAGCACACCCAGGGCAGAAGTTCGACTTCAGCCACATCAGGCCTGCAGAGAAACTATATTTAACAGGCCCTTGTAAGAGATGTTCGCAGTAGGCTGTAAGAGCACTGTGCAGAGCGAGATCTTTCTCAGCTTCCCAAAGAGCCGGAAGCAGGATGCTTTGCGGCCCAACCCGCCCTTCGGATTGAAGACTGCACTTTGTGCCTTTCAGCTCTAGGGAAATGTAGCACACCCAGAGCAGAGTTCTACTTCAGCCAGATCTGGCCTGAAAAGAAACTGCGTTTCACAGGCCTTTGTAAGAGATGTCCCGGTAGGCTGTAAGAGCACTGTGCAGAGCGAGTTGTTTCTCAGCTTGCAAAAGAGCTGGAAGCAAGATGCTTTGTGGCCCAACTCGCCCCTGGGAAAGGAGACTGCACGTTGTGCCTTTCAGCTCTAGGGCAATGTAGCACACCCAGAGCAGAAGTTCTACTTCAGCTAGGTCAGGCCTGCAAAGAAACTGCATTTGTCAGGCCTTTGTAAGAGATGTTCCCGGTTGGCTGTAAGCGAGGTCTGCAGAGCGAGTTGTTTCTTAGCTTCCCAAAGAGCTGGAAGCAAGATGCTTTGGGGCCCAACTCGCCCTTTGGAAAGAAGGCAACACTTTGTGCCTTCCAGCTCTAGGACAATGTAGCACACCCAGAGCAGAAGTTCTACTTCAGCCAGATCAGGCCTGCATAGAAACTGTGTGTCCGAGGCCTTTGTGAGAGATGTTCCCGGTATGCTGTAAGAGCACTGTGCAGAGCGAGTTGTTTCTCAGCTTACCAAAGAGCAGGCAGCAAGATGCTTTGGGGCCCAACTCGCCCTTTGGAAAGAAGACTGCACGTTGTGCCTTTCAGCTCTAGGGCAATGTAGCACGGCCAGAGCAGAAGTTCTACTTCAGCCAGATCAGGCATGCAAAGAAACTGCGTTTCACAGGCCTATGTAAGAGATGTTCCGAGTTGTCTGTAAGCGATGTCTCCAGAGCGAGTTGTTTCTTAGCTTCCCAAAGAGCTGGAAGCAAGTTGATTTGGGGCCCAACTCGCCCTTTGGAAAGAAGACAGCACTTTGTGCCTTGCAGCTCTAGGGCAATGTAGCACACGCAGAGCAGAAGTTCTACTTCAGCCAGATCAGGCCTGCAAAGAAACTGCATTTCGCAGTCCTTTGTAAGAGATGTTCCCGGTAGGCTGTAACAGCACTGTGCAGAGCGAGTTGTTTCTCTGCTTCCCAAAGAGCTGGAAGCAAGATGCTTTGGGGTCCAACTTGCCCTTTGGAAAGAAGACAGCAGTTTGTGCCTTCCAGCTCTAGGGCAATGTAGCACACCCAGAGCAGAAGTTCTACTTCAGTCAGATCAGGCCTGCATAGAAACTGCGTTTCACAGGCCTTTGTAAGAGATGTTCCCGGTAGGCTGTAAGAGCACTGTGCAGAGCGAGTTGTTTCTCAGCTTCCCAAAGAGCTGGAAGCAAGATGCTTTGGGGACCAACTCGCCCTTTGGAAAGAAGCCTGCACGTTGTGCCTTTCAGCTCTAGGGCAAAGTAGCACACCCAGAGCAGAAGTTCTACTTCAGCCAGATCAGGCCTGCAAAGAAACTGCGTTTCGCAGGCCTTTTTAAGAGATGTTCCCAGTAGGCTGTAAGAGCACTTTGCAGAGCGAGTTGTTCCTTAGCTTCCGAAAGAGTTGGAAGCCAGAGACTTTGGCGCCTGTCTCCCCTTTAGGAACCAAGGCAGGAGTTTGTGCCTTGCAGCTCTACTGCAATGCAGAGCATGTAGAGCAGAAGTTCTACTTCAGCGAGATCATTGCTTTGAAGAAACTGCATATCACACGCCTTTGTAAGAGATATTCCCGGGAGGCTGTAAGAGCACTGTGCAGAGCCAGTTGTTTCTCAGCTTCCCAAAGACCTGGAAGCCAGACGCTTTGTGGCCTGTCTCCCCTTGTGGAACAAAGGCAGGACTTTGTGCCTTGCAGCTCTATCTCAATGTAAGACAGAGCAGAGCAGAAGTTCTACTTCAGAGAGATCAGGGCTGGGAAGAAACTGCGTTTCACAGTCCTTTAAAATACATGTTCCCGGTATGCTGTTAGAGCACTGTGGAGAGCGAGTTGTTTCTCAGCTTCCCTAAGAGCTGGAAGCAAGAAGCTTTGTGGCCTGTCTCCCCTTTAGGAAACAAGACAGGACTTTGTGCCTTGCAGCTGTACTGCAAGGCAGAACATGCTACAGCAGAAGTTCTACTTCAGCGAGATCAGGGCTGGGAAGAAACTGCGTTTCACAGACCTTTGTAAGAGATGTTCTCGGGAGGCTGTAAGAGCACTGTGGAGAACGACTTGTTTCTCCGCTGCCCAAAGAGCTGGAAGCCAGACACTTTTTGGCCAGTCTCCCCTTCAGGAAACAAGGCAGCACTTTGTGCCTTGCAGCTCTAGGGCAATGTAGTACACAGCAGTGCAGAAGTTCTACTTCAGCGAGATCAGGGCTGGGAAGAAAGTGCGTTTCACAGGCCTTTGTAAGAGATGTTCCCGGTAGGCTGTAAGAGCACTGTGGAGAGCGAGTTGTTCCTTAACTTGCAAAAGAGCCGGAAACCTGAGGCTTTTGGACCTGTCTCCCCTTGAGGAACCAAGGCAAGAGTTTGTGCCTCGCAGTTCTACTGCAATGTAGAACATGGCAGAGCAGAAGTTCTACTTCAGCGAGATCAGGGCTGGGAAGAAACTGCGTTTCACACGCCTTTGTAGGAGATGTTCCCGGTAGGCTGTAAGAGCACTGTGGAGAGCGAGTTGTTCCTTAGCTTCCGAAAGAGCTGGAAACCAGACACTTTGAGGCCTGTCTCCCCTGTGGAACCAAGGCAGGAGTTTGTGCCTTGCAGCTCTACTGCAATGCAGAACATGCTGCAGCAGAAGTTCTACTTCAGACAGATCAGGGCTGGGAAGAAACTGCGTTTCACACACCTTTGTAAGATATGTTCCCGATAGGCTGTAAGAGCACTGTGGAGAGCGAGTTGTTTCTTAGCTTGCAAAAGAGCCGGAAACCTGAGGCTTTGGGATCTGACTCTCCTTGAGGAACCAAGACAAGAGTTTGTGCCTTGCAGCTCTTCTGCACTGTAGAACATGGCAGAGCAGAAGTTGTACTTCAGTCAGATCAGGACTGGGAAGAAACTGCGTTTCACCGGCCTGTAAAAGAGATGTTCCCGGTAGGCTGTAAGAGCACTGTGGAGAGCGAGTTGATTCTTAGCTTGCAAAAGAGCCGGAAACCTGAGGCTCTGTGCTCTGTCTCCCCTTGAGGAAGCAAGGCAGGACTTTGTGCCTAGCAGCTCTACTGCAATGCAGAACATGCTAGAGCCGAAGTTCTACTTCAGTGAGATCACGGCTGGGAAGAAACTGCGATTCACAGGCCATTTTAAGAGATGTTCCCGGTAGGCTGTACGAGTACTGTGGAGAGCGAGCTGTTTCTTAGATTCCCAAAGAGCTGGAAGCCAGACGCTTTGTGGCCCATCTCCCCTCTAGGAAACAAGGCAAGACATTGTGCCTTGCAGCTCTAGGGCAAAGTAGAACACAGCAGAGCAGAAGTTCTACTTCAGCAACATCAGGGCTGGGAAGAAACCGCGATTCACAGGCCTATATACTATATGTTCCCAGTAGGCTGTAAGAGCACTAAGGAGAGCGAGCTGTTGCTTAGCTTCCCAAAGACTTGGAAGCCAGACGCCTTGTGGCCTGTCTTCCCATGAGGAACCAAGTCAGGACCTTGAGCCTTGCAGCTCTACTGCAATGTAGAACATGGCAGAGCAGAAGTTCTACTTCAGTGCGATCAGGGCTGGGAAGAAACTGCGTTTCACATGCTTGTAAAATAGATGTTCCCGGTAGGCTGTCAGAGCACTGTGGAGAGCGAGTTGTTTCTCAGCTTCCCAAAGAGCTGGAAGCCAGACGCTTTGTGGCCTGTCTCCCATGAGGAAGCAAGGCAGGACTTTGTGCCTTGCAGCTGTACTGCAATTCAGAACATGCTACATCAGAATTTCTACTTCAGCGAGATCAGGGCTGGGAAGAAACTGCGTTTCACAGCCTTTGTAAGAGATGCTGTCGGGAGGCTGTAAGAGCACTCTGGAGAACGACTTGTTTCTCCGCTTCCCAAACAGCTGGAAGCCAGACCCTTTTTGGCCAGTCTCCCCTTTAGGAATCAAGGAAGGACTTTGTGCCTTGCAGCTCTAGGGCAATGTAGGACACAGCAGTGCAGAAGTTCTACTTCAGTGAGATCAGGGCTGGGAAGAAACTGCGTTTCACAGGCCTTTGCAAGAGATGTTCCCGGTAGGCTGTAAGAGCACTGTGGAGAGCGATGTGTTACTTAGCTTTCAAAAGAGCCGGAAACCTGAGGCTTTGGCTTCTGTCTCCCCTTGAGGAAGCAAGGCAGGACTTTGTGCCTTGCTGCTCTAAGGCAATGTACGACACGGCAGTGCAGAAGTTCTACTTCAGTGAGATCAGGGCTGGAAGAAAGTGCGTTTCACAGGCCTTTGTAAGAGATGTTCCCGGTAGCCTGTAAGAGCTCTGTTGAGAGCGAGTGGTTTCTCAGCTTCCCAAAGTGCTGGAAGCCAGACGCTTTGGGTCCTGTCTCTCCTTGTGGAACCAAGGCAGGAGTTTGTGCCTTGCAGGTCTACTGCAATGCAGAACATGCTACAGCAGAAGTTCTACTTCACTGAGATCAGGGTTGGGAAGAAACTGCGATTCAGAAGGCCACTTTAAGAGATGTTCCCAGTAGGCTGTAGGAGCACTGTGGAGAGCGAGTTGTTTCTTAGCTTCCCAAAGAGCTGGAAGCCAAATGCTTTGGGGCCTGTCTCGCCTTGAGTCACCAAGGCAGGACTTTGTGCCTTGCAGTTGTAGTGCAAAGTAGGACACAGCAGAGCAGAAGTTCTACTTCAGCCAGATCAGGGCTGGGAAGAAACTGTGTTTCACAGGCCTGTAAAAGAGATGTTCCCGGTAGGCTGTAAGAGGACTTTGGAGAGCGAGTTGTTTCTTAGCTTGCAAAAGAGCCGGAAACCTGAGGTTTTGGGACCTGTCTACCCTTGAGGAACGAAGGCAAGAGTTTGTGCCCTGCAGTTCTACTGAAATTTAGAACATGGCAGAGCAGAAGTTCTACTTCAGCGAGATCAGGGCTGGGAAGAAACTGCGTTTCACAGGCCTTTGTAAGAGATGTTCTCGGGAGGCTGTAAGAGCACTGTGGAGAACGACTTGTTTCTACGCTTTCCAAAGAGCCGGAAGCAAGACCCTTTTTGGCCAGTCTCCCCTTTAGGAAAAAAGGCAGGACTTTGCGCCTTGCAGCTCTAGGGCAATTTAGGACACAGCAGTGCATAAGTTCTACTTCAGCGAGATCAGGGCTGGGAAGAAACTGCGTTTCACAGGCCTGTAAAGTAGATGTTCCTGGTAGGCTGTTAGAGCACTGTGGAGAGCGAGTTGTTCCTTAGCTTCCCAAAGAGCTGGAAGCCAGAGACTTTGGGGCCTGTCTCCCCTAGAGGAACGAAGGCAGGAGTTTGTGCCTTGCAGCTCTACTGCAATGCAGAACATGCTAGATCAGAAGTTCTACTTCAGCCACATCAGGGCTGGGAAGAAACTGCGTTTCACAGGCCTTTGTAAGAGATGTTCCCGGTAGGCTGTAAGAGCACTGTGGAGAGCGAGTTGTTTCTTAGCCTGCAAAAGAGCCGGAAACCAGAGGCTTTGGGACCTGTCTCTCCTTGAGGAACCAAGTCAAGAGTTTGTGCCTTGCAGCTCTTCTGCAGTGTAGAACATGGCCCAGCAGAAGTTCTACTTCAGTGAGATCAGGGCTGGGAAGACACAGCTTTTCACAGGCCTGTAAAAGAGATGTTCCCGGTAGAGTGTAAGAGCACTGTGGAGAGCGACTTGTTTCTTACCTTGCAAAAGAGCCATAAACCTGAGGCTTTAAGTTTTGTCTCCTCTTGAGGAAGCAAGGCAGGACTTTTTGCCTTGCAGCACTACTGCAATGCAGAGCATGATAGAGTCGAAGTTCTACTTCAGGGAGATCAGGGCTCGGAAGAAACTGCGTTTCACAGGCCTTTGTAAGAGATGTTCCTGGTAGGCTGTAAGAGCACTGTGCAGAGCGAGTTGTTTCTTAGCTTCCCAAAGAGCTGAAAGCAAGATTCTTTGGGGCCCAACTCGCCCTTTGGAAGAAGACTGCATGTTGTGCCTTTCAGCTCTAGGGCAAAGTAGCACACGCAGAGCAGAAGTTCTACTTCAGCCAGATCAGGCCTGCAAAGAAACTGCGTTTCACAGGCCTTTGTAAGAGATGTTCCCGGTTGGCTGTAAGAGAGGTCTGCAGAGCGAGTTGTTCCTTAGCTCCCCAAAGAGCTGGAAGCCAGAGACTTTGGGGCCTGTCTGCCCTTGAGGAACCAAGGCAGGAGTTTGTGCCTTGCAGCTCTACTGCAATGCAGAGCATGTAGAGCAGAAGTTCTACTTCAGCCAGATCAGGCCTGCAAAGAAAATGCATTTCTGAGGCCTCTGTAAGAGATGTTCCCGGTTGGCTATAAGCGAGGTCTGCAGAGCGAGTTGTTTCTTAGCTTCCCAAAGAGCTGTAAGCAAGATGCTTTGGGGCCCAACTTGCCCTTTGGAAAGAAGAAAGCACTTTGTGCCTTCCAGCTCTAGGGCAATGTAACACACGAACAGCAGAAGTTCTACTTCAGCTAGATAAGGCCTGCAAAGAAACTGAATTTCTCAGGCATTTGTAAGAGATGTTTCCGTTTGGCTGTAAGAGAGCTCTGCAGAGCGAGTTGTTTCTTAGCTTCCCAAAGAGCTGGAAGCAAGATGCTTTGGGACCCAACTCGCCCTTTGGAAAGAAGCCTGCACGTTGTGCCTTTCAGCTCTCGGGCAATGTAGCAACCCCACAGCAGAAGTTCTACTTCAGCCAGATCAGGCCTGCAAAGAAACTGCGTTTCACAGGCCTTTGTTAGAGATGTTCCCGGTAGGCTGTAAGAGCACTGTGCAGGGCGAGTTGTTTCTCAGCTTCAAAAAGAGCTGGAAGCAAGATGCTTTGGGGCCCAACTCGCCCTTTGGAAAGAAGACAGCACGTTGTGCCTTTCAGCTCTGAGCAATGTAGCACACCCAGGGCAGAAGTTCGACTTCAGCCACATCAGGCCTGCAAAGAAACTGCATTTCACAGGCCCTTGTAAGAGATGTTCGCGGTAGGCTGTAAGAGCACTGTGCAGAGCGAGTTCTTTCTCAGCTTCCCAAAGAGCCGGAAACCAGATGCTTTGGGGCCCAACTCGCCCTTTGGAAAGAAGACAGCACTTTGTGCCTTCCAGCTCTAAGGCAATGTCGCACACCCAGAGCAGAAGTTATACTTCAGCCAGATCAGGCCTGCATAGAAACTGCGTTTCACAGGCCTTTGTAAGAGATGTCCCGGTAGGCTGTAAGAGCACTGTGCAGAGCGAGTTGTTATTAAGCTTCCCAAAGAGCTGGAAGCAAGATGCTTGGGGCCCAACTCGCCATTTGGAAAGAAGAGTGCACGTTCTGCCTTTCAGCTCTAGGGCAATGTAGCACGCCCAGAGCAAAAGTTCTACTTCAGCCACATCAGGCCTGCAAAGATACTGCATTTCACAGGCCTTTGTAAGAGATGTTCCCAGTAGGCTGTAAGAGCCCTGTGCAGAGCGAGTTGTTTCTCAGCTTCCCAAAGAGCTGGAAGCAAGATGCTTTGGGGCCCAACTCGCCCTTTGGAAAGAAGCCTGCACGTTGTGCCTTTCAGCTCTAGGGCAATGCAGCACACACAGAGCAGAAGTTCTACTTCAGCCAGATCAGGCCTGAAACAAATTCCGTTTCACAGGCATTTGTAAGAGATGTTCCCGGTTGCCTGTAAGAGAGGTGTGCAGAACGAGTTGTTTCTTAGCTTCAAAAAGAGCTGGAAGCAAGATGCTTTGGGTCCCATTCGCCCTTTGGAAAGAAGACAGCACTTTGTGCCTTTCAGCTCTAGGGCAATGTAGCACACCCAGAGCAGAAGTTCTACTTCAGCCAGAGCAGGCATGCAAAGAAACTGCGTTTCACAGGCATTTGTAAGAGATGTTCCCGGTTGGCTGTAAGAGAGGTGTGCAGAGCGAGTTGTTTCTTAGCTTCCCAAAGAGCTGGAAGCAAGATGCTTTGGGGCCCAACTCGCCATTTGGAAAGAAGGCAGCACTTTGTGCCTTGCAGCTCTAGGACAATGTACCACATCAAGAGCAGAAGTTCTACTTCAGCCAGATCAGGCCTGCAAAGAAACTGCGTTTCACAGGCCTTTGTAAGAGATGTTCCCGGTAGGCTGTAAGAGCACTGTGCAAAGCGAGTTGTTTTTAGCTTCCCAAAGAGCTGGAAGCAAGATGCTTTGGGGCCCAACTCGCCCTTTGGAAAGAAGACTGCACGTTGTGCCTTTCAGCTCTAGGGTAATGTGGCACATCCAGAGCAGAAGTTCTACTTCAGCCAGATTAGGCCTGCCAAGAAACTGCGTTTCACAGGCCTTTGTAAGAGATGTTCCCGAATGGCTGTAAGCAAACTGTGCAGAGCGTGTTATTTCTCAGCTTCCCTAAGAGCTGTAAGCAAGATGCTTTGGGGCCCACCTCGCCCTTTGGAAAGACAACTGCACGTTGTGCCTTTCAGCTCTAGGGCAATGTAGTACACCCACAGCAGAAGTTCTACTTCAGCCAGATCAGGCCTGCAAAGAAACTGCGTTTCACAGGCCTTTGTATAAGATGTTCCCGGTAGGCTGTAAGAGCACTGTGCAGAGCGAGTTGTTTCTTAGCTTCCCAAAGAGCTGGAAGCAAGATGCTTTGTGTCGCAACTCGCCCTTTGGAAAGAAGACTGCACGTTGTGCCTTTCAGCTCTAGGGCAATGTAGCACACCCAGAGCAGAAGTTCTACTTCAGCCAGATCAGGCCTGCAAAGAAACTGCATTTCTGAGGCCTTTGTAAGATATGATCCCGGTTGGCTATAAGCGAGGTCTGCAGAGCGAGTTGTTTCTTAGCTTCCCAAAGAGCTGGAAGCAAGATGCTTTGGGGCCCAACTCGCCCTTTGGAAAGAAGACAGCACTTTGTGCCTTGCAGCTCTAGGGCAATGTAGCACACGCAGAGCAGAAGTTCTACTTCAGCCAGATCAGGCCTGCAAAGAAACTGCATTTCGCAGTCCTTTGTAAGAGATGTTCCCGGTAGGCTGTAACAGCACTGTGCAGAGCGAGTTGTTTCTCTGCTTCCCAAAGAGCTGGAAGCAAGATGCTTTGGGGCCCAACTTGCCCTTTGGAAAGAAGACAGCAGTTTGTGCCTTCCAGCTCTAGGGCAATGTAGCACACCCAGAGCAGAAGTTCTACTTCAGCCAGATCAGGCCTGCATAGAAACTGCGTTTCACAGGCCTTTGTAAGAGATGTTCCCGGTAGGCTGTAAGAGCACTGTGCAGAGCGAGTTGTTTCTCAGCTTCCCAAAGAGCTGGAAGCAAGATGCTTTGGGGCCCAACTCGCCCTTTGGAAAGAAGCCTGCACGTTGTGCCTTTCAGCTCTAGGGCAAAGTAGCACACCCAGAGCAGAAGTTCTACTTCAGCCAGATCAGGCCTGCAAAGAAACTGCGTTTCGCAGGCCTTTTTAAGAGATGTTCCCAGTAGGCTGTAAGAGCACTTTGCAGAGCGAGTTGTTCCTTAGCTTCCGAAAGAGTTGGAAGCCAGAGACTTTGGCGCCTGTCTCCCCTTTAGGAACCAAGGCAGGAGTTTGTGCCTTGCAGCTCTACTGCAATGCAGAGCATGTAGAGCAGAAGTTCTACTTCAGCGAGATCATTGCTTTGAAGAAACTGCATATCACACGCCTTTGTAAGAGATATTCCCAGGAGGCTGTAAGAGCACTGTGCAGAGCCAGTTGTTTCTCAGCTTCCCAAAGACCTGGAAGCCAGACGCTTTGTGGCCTGTCTCCCCTTGTGGAACAAAGGCAGGACTTTGTGCCTTGCAGCTCTATCTCAATGTAAGACAGAGCAGAGCAGAAGTTCTACTTCAGAGAGATCAGGGCTGGGAAGAAACTGCGTTTCACAGTCCTTTAAAATACATGTTCCCGGTATGCTGTTAGAGCACTGTGGAGAGCGAGTTGTTTCTCAGCTTCCCTAAGAGCTGGAAGCAAGAAGCTTTGTGGCCTGTCTCCCCTTTAGGAAACAAGACAGGACTTTGTGCCTTGCAGCTGTACTGCAAGGCAGAACATGCTACAGCAGAAGTTCTACTTCAGCGAGATCAGGGCTGGGAAGAAAGTGCGTTTCACAGGCCTTTGTAAGAGATGTTCTCGGGAGGCTGTAAGAGCACTGTGGAGAACGACTTGTTTCTCCGCTGCCCAAAGAGCTGGAAGCCAGACACTTTTTGGCCAGTCTCCCCTTCAGGAAACAAGGCAGCACTTTGTGCCTTGCAGCTCTAGGGCAATGTAGTACACAGCAGTGCAGAAGTTCTACTTCAGCGAGATCAGGGCTGGGAAGAAAGTGCGTTTCACAGGCCTTTGTAAGAGATGTTCCCGGTAGGCTGTAAGAGCACTGTGGAGAGCGAGTTGTTCCTTAGCTTGCAAAAGAGCCGGAAACCTGAGGCTTTTGGACCTGTCTCCCCTTGAGGAACCAAGGCAAGAGTTTGTGCCTCGCAGTTCTACTGCAATGTAGAACATGGCAGAGCAGAAGTTCTACTTCAGCGAGATCAGGGCTGGGAAGAAACTGCGTTTCACACGCCTTTGTAGGAGATGTTCCCGGTAGGCTGTAAGAGCACTGTGGAGAGCGAGTTGTTCCTTAGCTTCCGAAAGAGCTGGAAACCAGACACTTTGAGGCCTGTCTCCCCTGTGGAACCAAGGCAGGAGTTTGTGCCTTGCAGCTCTACTGCAATGCAGAACATGCTGCAGCAGAAGTTCTACTTCAGACAGATCAGGGCTGGGAAGAAACTGCGTTTCACACACCTTTGTAAGATATGTTCCCGATAGGCTGTAAGAGCACTGTGGAGAGCGAGTTGTTTCTTAGCTTGCAAAAGAGCCGGAAACCTGAGGCTTTGGGATCTGACTCTCCTTGAGGAACCAAGACAAGAGTTTGTGCCTTGCAGCTCTTCTGCACTGTAGAACATGGCAGAGCAGAAGTTGTACTTCAGTCAGATCAGGACTGGGAAGAAACTGCGTTTCACCGGCCTGTAAAAGAGATGTTCCCGGTAGGCTGTAAGAGCACTGTGGAGAGCGAGTTGATTCTTAGCTTGCAAAAGAGCCGGAAACCTGAGCCTCTGTGCTCTGTCTCCCCTTGAGGAAGCAAGGCAGGACTTTGTGCCTTGCAGCTCTACTGCAATGCAGAACATGCTAGAGCCGAAGTTCTACTTCAGCGAGATCACGGCTGGGAAGAAACTGCGATTCACAGGCCATTTTAAGAGATGTTCCCGGTAGGCTGTACGAGTACTGTGGAGAGCGAACTGTTTCTTAGATTCCCAAAGAGCTGGAAGCCAGACGCTTTGTGGCCCATCTCCCCTCTAGGAAACAAGGCAAGACATTGTGCCCTGCAGCTCTAGGGCAAAGTAGAACACAGCAGAGCAGAAGTTCTACTTCAGCAACATCAGGGCTGGGAAGAAACCGCGATTCACAGGCCTATATACTATATGTTCCCAGTAGGCTGTAAGAGCACTAAGGAGAGCGAGCTGTTTCTTAGCTTCCCAAAGACTTGGAAGCCAGACGCTTTGTGGCCTGTCTTCCCATGAGGAACCAAGTCAGGACCTTGAGCCTTGCAGCTCTACTGCAATGTAGAACATGGCAGAGCAGAAGTTCTACTTCAGTGCGATCAGGGCTGGGAAGAAACTGCGTTTCACATGCTTGTAAAATAGATGTTCCCGGTAGGCTGTCAGAGCACTGTGGAGAGCGAGTTGTTTCTCAGCTTCCCAAAGAGCTGGAAGCCAGACGCTTTGTGGCCTGTCTCCCATGAGGAAGCAAGGCAGGACTTTGTGCCTTGCAGCTGTACTGCAATTCAGAACATGCTACATCAGAATTTCTACTTCAGCGAGATCAGGGCTGGGAAGAAACTGCGTTTCACAGCCTTTGTAAGAGATGCTGTCGGGAGGCTGTAAGAGCACTCTGGAGAACGACTTGTTTCTCCGCTTCCCAAACAGCTGGAAGCCAGACCCTTTTTGGCCAGTCTCCCCTTTAGGAATCAAGGAAGGACTTTGTGCCTTGCAGCTCTAGGGCAATGTAGGACACAGCAGTGCAGAAGTTCTACTTCAGTGAGATCAGGGCTGGGAAGAAACTGCGTTTCACAGGCCTTTGCAAGAGATGTTCCCGGTAGGCTGTAAGAGCACTGTGGAGAGCGATGTGTTACTTAGCTTTCAAAAGAGCCGGAAACCTGAGGCTTTGGCTTCTGTCTCCCCTTGAGGAAGCAAGGCAGGACTTTGTGCCTTGCTGCTCTAAGGCAATGTACGACACGGCAGTGCAGAAGTTCTACTTCAGTGAGATCAGGGCTGGAAGAAAGTGCGTTTCACAGGCCTTTGTAAGAGATGTTCCCGGTAGCCTGTAAGAGCTCTGTTGAGAGCGAGTGGTTTCTCAGCTTCCCAAAGTGCTGGAAGCCAGACGCTTTGGGTCCTGTCTCTCCTTGTGGAACCAAGGCAGGAGTTTGTGCCTTGCAGGTCTACTGCAATGCAGAACATGCTACAGCAGAAGTTCTACTTCACTGAGATCAGGGTTGGGAAGAAACTGCGATTCAGAAGGCCACTTTAAGAGATGTTCCCAGTAGGCTGTAGGAGCACTGTGGAGAGCGAGTTGTTTCTTAGCTTCCCAAAGAGCTGGAAGCCAAATGCTTTGGGGCCTGTGTCGCCTTGAGTCACCAAGGCAGGACTTTGTGCCTTGCAGTTGTAGTGCAAAGTAGGACACAGCAGAGCAGAAGTTCTACTTCAGCCAGATCAGGGCTGGGAAGAAACTGCGTTTCACAGGCCTGTAAAAGAGATGTTCCCGGTAGGCTGTAAGAGGACTTTGGAGAGCGAGTTGTTTCTTAGCTTGCAAAAGAGCCGGAAACCTGAGGTTTTGGGACCTGTCTACCCTTGAGGAACGAAGGCAAGAGTTTGTGCCCTGCAGTTCTACTGAAATTTAGAACATGGCAGAGCAGAAGTTCTACTTCAGCGAGATCAGGGCTGGGAAGAAACTGCGTTTCACAGGCCTTTGTAAGAGATGTTCTCGGGAGGCTGTAAGAGCACTGTGGAGAACGACTTGTTTCTACGCTTCCCAAAGAGCCGGAAGCAAGACCCTTTTTGGCCAGTCTCCCCTTTAGGAAACAAGGCAGGACTTTGCGCCTTGCAGCTCTAGGGCAATTTAGGACACAGCAGTGCATAAGTTCTACTTCAGCGAGATCAGGGCTGGGAAGAAACTGCGTTTCACAGGCCTGTAAAGTAGATGTTCCTGGTAGGCTGTTAGAGCACTGTGGAGAGCGAGTTGTTCCTTAGCTTCCCAAAGAGCTGGAAGCCAGAGACTTTGGGGCCTGTCTCCCCTAGAGGAACGAAGGCAGGAGTTTGTGCCTTGCAGCTCTACTGCAATGCAGAACATGCTAGATCAGAAGTTCTACTTCAGCCACATCAGGGCTGGGAAGAAACTGCGTTTCACAGGCCTTTGTAAGAGATGTTCCCGGTAGGCTGTAAGAGCACTGTGGAGAGCGAGTTGTTTCTTAGCCTGCAAAAGAGCCGGAAACCAGAGGCTTTGGGACCTGTCTCTCCTTGAGGAACCAAGTCAAGAGTTTGTGCCTTGCAGCTCTTCTGCAGTGTAGAACATGGCCCAGCAGAAGTTCTACTTCAGTGAGATCAGGGCTGGGAAGACACAGCTTTTCACAGGCCTGTAAAAGAGATGTTCCCGGTAGAGTGTAAGAGCACTGTGGAGAGCGACTTCTTTCTTACCTTGCAAAAGAGCCATAAACCTGAGGCTTTAAGGTCTGTCTCCTCTTGAGGAAGCAAGGCAGGACTTTTTGCCTTGCAGCACTACTGCAATGCAGAGCATGATAGAGTCGAAGTTCTACTTCAGTGAGATCAGGGCTCGGAAGAAACTGCGTTTCACAGGCCTTTGTAAGAGATGTTCCTGGTAGGCTGTAAGAGCACTGTGCAGAGCGAGTTGTTTCTTAGCTTCCCAAAGAGCTGGAAGCAAGATTCTTTGGGGCCCAACTCGCCCTTTGGAAGAAGACTGCACGTTGTGCCTTTCAGCTCTAGGCCAAAGTAGCACACGCAGAGCAGAAGTTCTACTTCAGCCAGATCAGGCCTGCAAAGAAACTGCGTTTCACAGGCCTTTGTAAGAGATGTTCCCGGTTGGCTGTAAGAGAGGTCTGCAGAGCGAGTTGTTCCTTAGCTCCCCAAAGAGCTGGAAGCCAGAGACTTTGGGGCCTGTCTCCCCTTGAGGAACCAAGGCAGGAGTTTGTGCCTTGCAGCTCTACTGCAATGCAGAGCATGTAGAGCAGAAGTTCTACTTCAGCCAGATCAGGCCTGCAAAGAAAATGCATTTCTGAGGCCTCTGTAAGAGATGTTCCCGGTTGGCTATAAGCGAGGTCTGCAGAGCGAGTTGTTTCTTAGCTTCCCAAAGAGCTGTAAGCAAGATACTTTGGGGCCCAACTTGCCCTTTGGAAAGAAGAAAGCACTTTGTGCCTTCCAGCTCTAGGGCAATGTAACACACGAACAGCAGAAGTTCTACTTCAGCTAGATAAGGCCTGCAAAGAAACTGAATTTCTCAGGCATTTGTAAGAGATTTTTCCGTTTGGCTGTAAGAGAGCTCTGCAGAGCGAGTTGTTTCTCAGCTTCCCAAAGAGCTGGAAGCAAGATGCTTTGGGACCCAACTCGCCCTTTGGAAAGAAGCCTGCACGTTGTGCCTTTCAGCTCTCGGGCAATGTAGCAACCCCACAGCAGAAGTTCTACTTCAGCCAGATCAGGCCTGCAAAGAAACTGCGTTTCACAGGCCTTTGTTAGAGATGTTCCCGGTAGGCTGTAAGAGCACTGTGCAGGGCGAGTTGTTTCTCAGCTTCAAAAAGAGCTGGAAGCAAGATGCTTTGGGGCCCAACTCGCCCTTTGGAAAGAAGACAGCACTTTGTGCCTTCCAGCTCTAAGGCAATATCGCACACCCAGAGCAGAAGTTATACTTCAGCCAGATCAGGCCTGCATAGAAACGGCGTTTCACAGGCCTTTGTAAGAGATGTTCCCGGTAGGCTGTAAGAGCACTGTGGAGAGCGACTTGTTTCTTAGCTTGCAAAAGAGCCAGAAACCTGAGGCTTTAAGGTCTGTCTCCTCTTGAGGAAGCAAGACAGGACTTTGTCCCTTGCAGCACTACTGCAATGCAGAGCATGATAGAGTCGAAGTTCAACTTCAGTGAGATCAGGGCTCGGAAGAAACTGCGTTTCACAGGCCTTTGTAAGAGATGTTCCCGGTAGGCTGTAAGAGCACTCTGGAGAGCCAGTTGTTTCTCTGCTTTCCAAAGAGCTGGAAGCCAGACCCTTTTTGGCCAGTCTCCCCTTTAGGAAACAAGGCAGGACTTTGTGCCTTGCAGTTCTACGGCAACGTAGAACATGGCAGAGCAGATGTTCTACTTCCGTGAGATCAGGGCTGGGAAGAAACTGCGTTTCACAGGCCTTTGTAAGACATGTTCCCGGTAGGCTGTAAGAGGACCTCGGAAAGCGAGTTGTTTCTCAGCTTCCCAAAGAGCTGGAAGCCAGACGGTTTTTGGCCACTCTCCCCTTTAGGAACCAAGGCAAGACATTGTTACCTACCGCTCTAGGATAATGTAGCACGCGGCAGAGCAGAAGTTCTAGTCAGTGAGGTCAGGCCTGGGAGAAACTCCGTTTCACACGCCTTTGTAAGAGATGTTCCCGAAAGGCTGTTAGAGCACTGTGGATAGTGAGTTGTTCCTTAGCTTCCCAAAGAGCTGGAAGCCAGAGACTTTGGGGCCTGTCTCCCCTTGAGGTAGCAAGGCAGGAGTTTGTGCCTTGCAGCTCTACTGCAATGCAGAACATGCTAGAGCCGAAGTTCTACTTCAGCCAGATCAGGGCTGGGAACAAACTGCGTTTCACAGGCCTTTGTAAGACATGTTCTCGCGATGCTATAATAGCACAGTGAAGAGCGAGTGATTTCTTAGTTTCCCAAATAGCTTTAGCCAGACGCTTTGTGGCCAGTCACCCCTTTAGGACACAATGCAAGACATTGTGCCTTGCAGCTCTAGGGCAATGTAGGACACAGCAGAGCAGAAGTTCTACTTCAGCGAGATCAGGGCTGGGAAGAAACTGCGTTTCACAGGCCTTTGTAAGAGATGTTCCCGGTAGGCTGTAAGATCACTGTGGAGAGCAAGTTGTTCCTTAGCTTACCAAAGAGCTGGAATCCAAACGCTTTGTGGCCTGTCTCCCATTGAGGTACCAAGGCAGGAGTTTGTGCCTTGCAATTCTACTGCAATGTAGAACACGACAGAGCAAAAGTTCTACTTCAGCAAGATCAGTGCTTTGAAGAAACTGCGTTTCACAGGCCTTTGTAAGAGATGTTCCCAGTAGTGTGTAAGAGCACTGTGGAGAGCCAGTCGTTTCTTAGCTTCCCAATGAGCTGGAAGCCAGACGCTTTGGGGCCTGTCTCCCCTTGAGGAAGCAAGGCAGGACTTTGTTCCCTGCAGCTCTCCTGCAACACAGAACGTGCTAGAGCAGAAGTTCTACTTC
Source organism: Equus caballus (assembly GCF_041296265.1). NCBI lineage: Eukaryota > Metazoa > Chordata > Mammalia > Perissodactyla > Equidae > Equus > Equus caballus. The sequence continues at coordinate 48,025,584 of NC_091688.1, read as the reverse complement.
ACCCAGATCAGGGCTGGGGAGAAACTGCGTTTCACATGCCTTTATAACAGATGTTCCCAGGAGGCTGGAAGAGCACTGTGGACAGCGTGTTATTTCTTCGCTTCCCAAAGAGCTGGAAGCCAGACGCTTTGTGGCCTCACTCCACTTGAGGAACAAAGGCAGGACATTGTGCATTGCAGCTCTAGCTCAATGTAAGACACAGCAGAGCAGAAGTTGTACTTCAGCGAGATGAGGGCTCAGAAGAAACTGCGTTTCACACGCCTTTGTAAGAGTTGTTCCCGGTAGGCTGTAAGAGCACTGTGCAGAGCGAGTTGTTCCTTAGCATCCCAAAGAGCTAGAAGCCAGACACTTTGGGTCCGGACTCCCCTTGAGGAACAAGGCAGGACTTTGTGCCTTGCAGCTCTACTGCAATGCAGAACATGCTGGAGCAGAAGTTCTACTTCAGCGAGATCAGGGCTGGGAAGAAACTGCATTTCACAGGCCTTTGTAAGAGATGTTCCCGGTAGGATGTAAGAGCATTGTGGAGAGCGAGTTGTTTCTCCGCTTCCCAAAGAGCTGGAAGCCAGACACTTTGTGGTCAGTCTCCCCTTTAGGAAACAAGGCAAGACATTGTGCCTTACTGCTCTAGGGCAATGTAGGACACAGCAGAGCAGAAGTACTACTTCAGCGAGATCAGGAATAGGAAGACTCTGCGGTTCACAGGCCTTTGTAAGAGATGTTCAAAGTTGGCTGTAAGAGCACTGTGGAGAGCTAGTTGTTCCTTAGCTTCTGAAAGAGCTGGAAGACAGACGCTTTGTGGCCTGTCTCCCCTTGAGGAACCAAGGCAGGAGTTTGTGCCTTGCAGTTCTACTGCAATGTAGAACATGGCAGAGCAGAAGTTCTGCTTCAGTGAGATCAGGGCTGGGAAGAAACTGCGTTTCACAGGCCTTTGTAAGAGATGTTCCCAGTAGGCTCTAAGAGCACTGTGGAGAGCGAGTTGTTTCTCAGCTTCCCAGAGAGCTGGAATCTAGACTCTTTTGGCCACTCTCCCCTTTAGGAAACCAGGCCTGACATTGTGTCTTGCAGCTCTAGGGCAATGTGGAACACAGAAGCGCAGAAGTTCTACTTCAGCGAGATCAGGGCTGGGAAGAAACTGCGTTTCACAGGCCTTTGTAAGAGACGTTCCCGGTAGGCTGTAAGAGCGCTGTGGAGAGCGAGTTGTTTCTTAGATTCCCAAAGAGCTGGAAGCCAGACGCTTTGTGGCCTGTCTCCCTTGTGGAATAAAGGCAGGACTTTGTGCCTTGCAGCTCTATCTCAATGTAAGACACAGCAGAGCAGAAGTTCTACTTTAGTGATATCAGGGCTGGTAAGAAACTGCGTTTCACAGGCCTTTGTAAGAGATGTTCCAGGTAGGCTGTAACATTACTGAGGAGAGCGAGTTGTTTCTTAGCTTGCAAAAGAGACGGAAACTTGAGGCTTTGGGGCCTTCCTCCCCTTGAGGAACCAAGGAAGGAGTTTGTGCCTTGCAGCTCTACTGCAATGTAGAACATGGCAGAGCGGAAGTTCTACTTCAGCGAGATCAGGCCTGGGAAGAAACTGCGTTGCAGAGGCCTTTGTAAGAGATGTTCCTGGTAGGCTGTAAGAGCACCGTGGAGAGCAAGTTGTCTTATAGCTTCCAAAAGAGCTGGAAGCCAGACGCTTTGTGTCCTGTCTCCCGTTGTGGAACAAAGGCAGGACTATGTGCCTTGCAGCTCTATCTCAATGTAACACAGCAGAGCAGCAGTTCTACTTCAGCGAGTCAGGGATTGGAAGAAACTGCGTTTCACAGGCCTTTCTAACAGATGTTCCGGGTAGGCTGTAAGAGCACTGTGGAGAGCGAGTTGTTTCTCAGCTTCCCAAAGAACGGGAAGCCAGACACTTTTTTCCCAGTCTTCCCTTTAGGAAACAAGGCAAGACATTGTGCCTTACAGCTGTAGGGCAATGTAGCACACAGAAGAGCAGAAGTTCTACTTCAGCGAGATCAGGTCTGGGAAGAAACTGCGTTTCACCGGCCTTTGTAAGAGATGTTCCCGGTAGGCTGTAAGAGGACAGAGCAGAGCGTGTTGTTTCTTAGATTTCCAAAGAGCCGGAAGCCAGACGCTTTGTTGCTTGTCTCCCGTTGTGGAACAAAGGAAGTACTTTGTGCCTTGCAGCTCTATCTCAATGTTAGACACAGCAGAGCAGAAGTTCTACTTCAGCGAGCTCAGGGCTGGGAAGAAACTGCGTTTCACAGGCCTGTAAAAGAGATGTTCCCGGTAGGGTGTAACAGCACTGTGGAGAGCGAGTAGTACCTTAGCTTCCAAAATAGCTGGAAGCCCGACGCTTTGTGGCCTGTCTCCCCTTGAGGAACCAAGGTAGGACTTTGTGCCTTGCAGTTCTACTGCAACGTAAAACATGGCAGAGCAGTAGTTCTACTTCAGTGAGACCAGGGCTTGGAAGAAACTGCGTTTCACAGGCCGTTGTAAGAGATGTTCCCGGTAGGCTGTAAGAGGACTGTGGAGAGCGAGTTGTTTCTCAGCTTCGCAAAGAGCGGGAAGACAGACGCTTTTGTGCCAGACTCAACTTTAGGAAACAAGGCAGGACATTGTGCCTTGCATCTTTAGGGAAAAGTAGGACAGCGCAGAGCAAAAGTTCTACTTCAGCGAGATCAGGTCTGGGAAGAAACTGCGTTTCACAGGCCTTTGTAAGAGATGTTCCCAGTAGGCTGTAAGAGCACTGTGCAGAGCGAGTTGTTTCTTAGCTTCCAAAAGAGCCAGAAACCTGAGGCTTTGGGACCTGTCTCCACTTGAGGAACCAAGGCAGGACTTTGTGCCTTGCAGCTCTTGTGCAGTGTAGAACATGGCAGAGCAGAAGTTCTACTACAGTGAAATCAGGGTTGGGAAGAAACTGCGTCTCACAGGCCTGTAAAAGAGACGTTCCCTGTATGCTGTAAGAGCACTGTGGAGAGTGAGTTGTTCCTTAGCTTCCCAAAGAGCTGGAAGCCAAATGCTTTGGGGCCTGTCTCCCATTGAGGAAATAAGGCAGGAGTTTGTGCCTTGCAGCTCTTCTGCAGTGTAGAACATGGCAGAGCAGAAGTTCTACTTCAGTGAGATTCAGTGCTGGGAAGAAACTCCGTTTCACACGCCTTTGCAAGAGATGTTCCCGATAGGCTGTAAGAGCACTGTGGAGAGCGAGTTGTTTCTCAGCTTCCCAAAGAGCTGGAAGCCAGAGGCTTTGTGCCCTGTCTCCCCTTGAGGAAGCAAGGCAGGACGTTGTGCCTTGCAGCTGTACTGCAATGCAGAACATGCTAAAGCAGAAGTTCTACTTCAGCGAGACAGAGGTGGAAAGAAACTGCGTTTCACAAGCGTATGTAAGAGATGTTCTCGGGAGTCTGTAAGAGCACAGTGGAGAGCGAGTCGTTTCTTAGTTTCCCAAATATCTGGAAGCCAGACGCTTTGTGGCCAGTCTCCCCTTTAGGAAACAAGGCAAGACATTGTGCCTAGCAGCTCTAGGGCAATGTAGGACACAGCAGAGCAGAAGTTCTACTTCTCTGAGATCATTGCTGGGAAGAAACTCCGTTTCACAGGCCTTTGTAAGAGATGTTCCTGGTAGGCTGTAAGAGCACTTTGGAGAGCGACTTGTTTCTTAGCTTGCAAAAGAGCTGGAGACCTGAGGCTTTGGGGTCTGTCTCCCCTTGAGAAAGCAAGGCAGGACTTTGTGCCTTGCAGCTCTACTGCAATGCAGAACATGCTAGAGCCGAAGTTCTACTTCAGCGAGATCAGGCCTGGCAGGAAACTGCGATTCACAGGCCATTTTAAGAGATGTTCTCGGTAGGCTCTAGGAGCACTGTGGAGAGCGAGTTGTTTCTTAGCTACCCAAAGAGCTGGAAGCCAGACACTTTGTGGCCAATCTCCCCTTTATGAAACAAGGCAAGACATTGTGCCTTGCAGCTCTAGGGCAAAGTAGGACACAGCAGAGCAGAAGTTCTACTTCAGCAAGATCAGGGCTGGGAAGAAACTGTCATTCACAGGCCTGTATATGATATGTTCCCAGTAGGTTGTAAGAGCACTGAGGAGAGCGAGTTGTCTCTTAGCTTCCCAAAGACCTGGAAGCCAGACGCTTTGTAGCCTGTCTTCCCTTGAGGAACCAAGGCAGGACTTTGTTCCTTGCAGAGTTATCTCAATGTAAGACACACCAGAGCAGAAGTTCTACTTCAGTGAGATCAGGGCAGGGAAGAAAGTGCGTTTCACAGGCCTTTGTAAGAGGTGTTCCCGGTATGCTGTAAGAGCACTGTGGAGAGCGAGCTGTTTCTCAGATTCCCAAAGAGCTGGAAGCCAGTCGCTCTGTGGCCTGTCTCCCCTTGAGGAAGCAATGCAGGTCTTTGTGCCTTGCAGCTGTACTTCAATGCAGAACATGCTACAGCAGAAGTTCTACTTCAGCGAGACAGGGCTGGGAAGAAACTGCATTTCACAGGCCTAAGAGATGTTCTCGGGAGTCTGTAAGAGCACAGTGGAGAGCGAGTGGTTTCTTAGTTTCCCAAAGAGCTGGAAGCCAGACGATTTGTGGCCAGTCTCCCCTTTAGGAAACAAGGCAAGACATTGTGCCATCCAGCTCTAGGGCAATTTAGGACACAGCGGAGCAGAATTTCTACTTCAGTGAGATCAGGGCTGTGAAGAAACTGCTTTCCTAGGCCTATGTAAGAATGTTCTCACGAGGCTGCGGGAGCACAGTGGAGAGCGAGTGGTTTCTTAGTTTCCCAAAGACATGGAAGCCAGACGCTTTGTGGCCTGTCTCCCCTTTAGGAAACAATGCAAGACATTGTGCCATCCAGCTCTAGGGCAATTTAGGACACAGCGGAGCAGAAGTTCTACTTCAGTGAGATCAGGGCTGGGAAGAAACTGCGTTTCACATGCATTTGCAAGAGATGTTCCTGGTAGGAAGTAAGAGCACTGTGGAGAGCGAGTTGTTGCTTTGCTTCCCAAGAGCTGGAAGCCAGACGCTTTGTGGCCTGTCTCCCATTGAGGAAGCAAGGCAGGACTTTGTGCCTTGCAGCTCTACTGCAATGCAGAACATGCTAGATCAGAAGTTCTAGTTCAGCGAGATCAGGGCTGGGAAGAACGTGCGTTTCACAGGCCTTTGTAAGAGATGTTCCCGGTAGGCTGTAAGAGCACTCTGGAGAGCGAGTTGTTCCTTATCTTGCAAAAGAGCCGGAAACCTGAGGCTTTGGGACCTGTCTCCCCTTGAGGAACCAAGGCAGGAATTTGTGCCTTGTAGCTCTTCTGCAGTGTAGAACATGGCAGAGCAGAAGATCTACTTCAGCAAGATCAGGGCGGGGAAGAATGTGCGTTTCACAGGCATGTAAAAGACCTGTTTCCAGTAGGGTGTAAGAGCCCTGTGGAGAGCGAGTTGTTCCTTAGCTTCCAAAATAGCTGGAATCCAGATGCTTTGGGGCCTGTCTCCCCTTTGTTTCTTAGCTTCCCAAAGTGCTGGAAGCCAGACGCTTTGTACCCTGTTCCCGTTGTGGAAAAAAGGCAGGGCTTTGTGCCTTGCAGCTCTATCTCAATGTAAGACACAGCATAGCAGAAGTTCTACTTCAGTGAGTTCAGGGTTGGGAAGAAACTGCGTTTCACAGGCTTTGGAAGAGATGTTCCCGGTAGGATGTAAGAGCATTGTGGAGAGCGAGTTGTTTCTCAGCTTCCCGAAGTGCTGGAAGCCAGACGCTTTTGGGACAGTCTCCCCTTTAGGAAACAAGGCAACACATTGTGCCTTAGAGCTCTAGGGCAATGTAGCACACAGCAGAGCAGAAGTTCTACTTCAGGAAGATCAGGGCTGGGAATAAACTGCGTTTCCCAGCACTTTGGAAGATATGTTCCAAGTAGGCTGTAAGAGTGCTGTGGAGAGCGAGTTGTCTCTTAGCTTCCCATAGAGCTGGAAGCCAAACGCTTTGTGGGCTGTCTCCCTTGTGGAACAAAGGCAGGACTTTGTGTCTTGCAACTCTATCTCAATGTAAGACACTGAAGAGCAGAAGTTCTACTTTAGTGATATCAGAGCTGGTAAGAAACTGCGTTTCCCAGGCCTTTGTAAAAGATGATGCCGGTAGGCTGTAACATTCCTGTGGAGAGCGGGTTGTTCCTTAGCTTTCCAAAGAGCTGGAAGCCAGACACTTTGGGGCCTGTCTCCCCTTGTGGAAAAAGGCAGGACTTTGTGCCTTGCAGTTCTATCTCCATGTAGTACACAGCAGAGCAGAAGTTCTACTTCAGCGAGATCAGGGCTGCCAAGAAACTGCGTTTCACAGGCCTTTGTAAGAGATGTTCCCAGTAGCCTTTAAGAGCACTGTGGAGAGCGAGTTGTTTCTTAGCGTCCAGAAGAGCCGGAAACCTGAGGCTTTGGGGCCTGTCTCCCCTTGAAGAACCAAGGCAGGAGTTTGCGCCTTGCAGCTCTACTGCAGTGTAGAACATGGCAGAGCAGAAGTTCTACTTCTGTGATATCAGGGCTGGGAAGAAACTGCGTTTCACAAGCGTATGTAAGAGATGTTCTCGGGAGGCTGTAAGAGCACAGTTTAGAGCAAGTGGTTTCTTGGTTTCCGAAAGAGCTGGAAGCCAGACGTTTTCTGGCCAGTCTCCCCTTTAGGAAACAAGGCAAGACATTGTGCCTTGCATCTCTAGGACAATGTAGGACACAGCAGAGCAGAAGTTCTACTTCAGCGAGAACAGGGCTGGGAAGAAACTGCGATTCACAGGCCTGCATATGATATGTTCCCAGTAGGCTATAAGAGTACTGTGGAGAGCGAGTTGTGTCTTAGCTTCCCAAAGGACCGGAAGACAGACCCTTTGTGGCCTGTCTCCCCTTTAGGAAACAAGGTAGGACATTGTGCCTTTCAGCTCTAGGGCAATGTAGGACACAGCAGAGCAGAAGTTCCACTTCAGCGAGATCAGGGCTGGGAAGAAACTGCATTTCACAGGCCTTTGCAAGAGATGTTCCCGGTAGGCTGTAAGAGCACTGTGGAGGACGAGTTCTTTCTTAGCTTGCAAAAGAGCCGGAAACCTGCAGCTTTCGGACCTGTCTCCCCTTGAGGAACCATAGCAGGAGTTTGTCCCTTGCAGCTCTTCTGCCTATGTAGAACATGGCAGAGCAGAAGTTCTAGTTGAGTGAGATCAGGGCTGGGAAGAAACTGTGTTTCACAGACCTTTGTAAGAGATGTTCCAGGTAGGCTGTAAGAGCACTGTGGAGAGCGAGTTGTTTCTTAGATTCCAAAAGAGCCGGAAAATTGAGGCTTTGAGGCCTGTCTCCCCTTGAGGAACCAAGGCAGGAGTTTGTGTCTTGCAGCTGTACTGCAATGCAGAACATGGCAGAGCAGAAGTTCTACTTCAGTGAGATCAGGTCTGGGAAGAAACTGCGTTTCACAGGCTCATGGAAGAGATGTTCTCGGAAGGCTGTAAGAGCACAGTGGAGAGAAAGTTCTTTCTTACTTTCCCAAAGAGCTGGAAGCCAGACGCTTTGTGGCCAGTCTCTCCTTTAGGAAACAAGGCAAGACATTGTGCCTTGCAGCTCTAGGGCAATGTAGGACACAGCACAGCAGAAGTTCTACTTCCGTGAGATCAGGGCTGGGAAGAAGCTGCGATTCACAGGCCTGTATATGATATGTTCCCAGTAGGCTGTAGGAGCACTGTGGAGAGCGAGTGGTTTCTTAGTTTCCCAATGAGCTGGAAGCCAGACGCATTGTGGGCTCTATACCCTTGTGGAACAAAGGCAGGACTTTGTGTCTAGCAGCTCTACTGCAATGCAGAACATTCTAGAGCAGAAGTTCTACTTCAGCGAGATCAGGGCTAGGAAGAAAGTGCGTTTTACAGGCCTATGTAAGAGGTGTTCCCGGTAGGCTGTTAGAGCAATGTGGAGAGCGAGTTGTTCCTTAGGTTCCCAAAAAGCTGGAAGCCAGAAACTTTGGGGCCTGTCTCCCCTTGAGGTGCCAAGGCAGGACTTTGTGCCTTGCAGCTCTACAGCAATGCAGAACATGCTAGAGCAGAAGTTCTACTTCAGTGAGATCAGGGCTGGGAAGAAACAGCGTTTCATAGGCCTTTTTGAGAGATGTTTCTGGCAGGCTGTAAGAGCACTGTGGATGGCAAGTTGTTTCTTAGCTTCCCAAAGACCTGGAAGCCAGACGCTTTGTGGTCTGTCTTCCGTTGTGGAACAAAGGCAGGACTTTGTGCCTTGCATATCTATGTCAAAGTAAGACACAGCAGAGCAGAAGTTCTACTTCACCAAGATTAGGGCTGGGCAGAAAGTGCGTTTCACATGCCTTTGTAAGAGATGATCCCGGTAGGCTGTAAGAGCACTGTGCAGAGCGAGTTGGTAGTTAGCTTCCCAATGAGCTGGAAGCCAGACGCTTTGTGGCCTGTCTCCCCTTGAGGAAGCAAGGCAGGACTTTGAGCCTTGCAGCTCTACTGCAATGCAGAACATGATAGAGGTGAATTTCTACTTCAGCGAGATCAGGGCTGGGAAGAAACTGCGTTTCACAGGCCTTTGTAAGAGATGTTCACGGTAGGCTGTAAGAGCACTGTGGAGAGCGAGTTGTTTCTTAGCTTCCAAAAGAGCTGGATGCCAGACTCTTTGTGGCCTGTGTCCCCTTGTGGAACAATGGCAGGACATTGTGCCTTGCAGCTCTCTCTCAATGGTTGACACAGCAGAGATGTTCTACTTCAGCGAGATCAGGGCTGGGAAGAAACTGCGTTCAACATGGCTGTAAAAGAGATGTTCCCAGTACGCTGTAACAGCACTGTGGAGAGCCAGTTGTTTATTACCTTCGCAAAGAGCTGGAAGCCCGGCACTTTGTGGCCTGTCTCCCCTTGAGGAACCAAGGCAGGAGTTGCTGCCATGCAGCTCTACTGCAATGTAGAACATGCCGGAGCCGAAGTTCTACTTCAGTGAGATCAGGGCTGGGAATAAACTGTGTTTCTAGGCCTGTAAAAGAGATGTTCCCGGTAGGCTGTACGAGCTCTTTACAGAGCAAGTTGTTTCTCAGCTTCCCAAAGAGTTGGAAGCCAGACGCTTTTTGGCCTGTCTCTCCTTGTGGAACAAGGCAGGACTTTGTGCCTTGCAGCTGTACTGCAATGCAGAACATGCTAGAGCAGAAGTTCTACTTCAGCGAGATCAGGGCTGGAAAGAAACTGTGTTTCATAAACCATTTCAAGAGATGTTCCTGGTAGGTGGTAACAGCACTGTGGAGAGCGAGTTGTTTCTTACCTTCCCAAAGCGCTGGAAGACAGATGCTTGTGGCCTGACTCCCCTTGTGGAACAAAGGCAGGAGTTTGTGCCTTGCAGCTCTCTCTCAATGTTTGACACAGGAGAGAAGTTCTACTTCAGCGAGATCAGGGCTGGGAAGAAACTGCGTTTAACATGCCTGTAAAAGAGATGTTCCCAGTAGGGTGTAAGAGCACTGTGGAGAACCAGTTGTTCCTTAGCTTCCGAAGACGCTGGTAGCCAGACGCTTTTTGGCCAGTCTCCCCTTTTGGAAAGAAGGCAAGACATTGTGCCTGGCAGCTCTAGGGCAACGTAGAACATGGCAGAGCAGAAGTTCTACTTCAGCGAGATCAGGGCTGGGAAGAAACTGCATTTCACAGGCCTTTGTAAGAGATGTTCCTGGTAGGCTGTAAGAGCACTGTGGATAGCGAGTTGTTCCTTAGCTTCCAAAGAGCTGGAAGCCAGGCGCTTTGTGGCCTTTCTCCCTTTGTGGAAGCAAGGCATGCATTTGTGCCTTGCAGCTCTACTTCAATGCAGAACATGGTAGAGCAGAAGTTCTACTTCAGCGAGATCAGGGCTGGGAAAAAACTGCGTTTCACAGGGCTTTGTAAGAGATGTTCCCAGTAGGCTGTAAGAGGACTGTGGAGAGCGAGTTGTTTCTCAGCTTCCCAAAGAGCTGGAAGCCAGAGGCTTTGTGCCCTGTCTCCCCTTGAGGAAGCAAGGCAGGACGTTGTGCCTTGCAGCTGTACTGCAATGCAGAACATGCTAAAGCAGAAGTTCTACTTCAGCGAGACAGAGGTGGAAAGAAACTGCGTTTCACAAGCGTATGTAAGAGATGTTCTCGGGAGTCTGTAAGAGCACAGTGGAGAGCGAGTCGTTTCTTAGTTTCCCAAATATCTGGAAGCCAGACGCTTTGTGGCCAGTCTCCCCTTTAGGAAACAAGGCAAGACATTGTGCCTAGCAGCTCTAGGGCAATGTAGGACACAGCAGAGCAGAAGTTCTACTTCTCTGAGATCATTGCTGGGAAGAAACTCCGTTTCACAGGCCTTTGTAAGAGATGTTCCTGGTAGGCTGTAAGAGCACTTTGGAGAGCGACTTGTTTCTTAGCTTGCAAAAGAGCTGGAGACCTGAGGCTTTGGGGTCTGTCTCCCCTTGAGAAAGCAAGGCAGGACTTTGTGCCTTGCAGCTCTACTGCAATGCAGAACATGCTAGAGCCGAAGTTCTACTTCAGCGAGATCAGGCCTGGCAGGAAACTGCGATTCACAGGCCATTTTAAGAGATGTTCTCGGTAGGCTCTAGGAGCACTGTGGAGAGCGAGTTGTTTCTTAGCTACCCAAAGAGCTGGAAGCCAGACACTTTGTGGCCAATCTCCCCTTTATGAAACAAGGCAAGACATTGTGCCTTGCAGCTCTAGGGCAAAGTAGGACACAGCAGAGCAGAAGTTCTACTTCAGCAAGATCAGGGCTGGGAAGAAACTGTCATTCACAGGCCTGTATATGATATGTTCCCAGTAGGTTGTAAGAGCACTGAGGAGAGCGAGTTGTCTCTTAGCTTCCCAAAGACCTGGAAGCCAGACGCTTTGTAGCCTGTCTTCCCTTGAGGAACCAAGGCAGGACTTTGTTCCTTGCAGAGTTATCTCAATGTAAGACACACCAGAGCAGAAGTTCTACTTCAGTGAGATCAGGGCAGGGAAGAAAGTGCGTTTCACAGGCCTTTGTAAGAGGTGTTCCCGGTATGCTGTAAGAGCACTGTGGAGAGCGAGCTGTTTCTCAGATTCCCAAAGAGCTGGAAGCCAGTCGCTCTGTGGCCTGTCTCCCCTTGAGGAAGCAATGCAGGTCTTTGTGCCTTGCAGCTGTACTTCAATGCAGAACATGCTACAGCAGAAGTTCTACTTCAGCGAGACAGGGCTGGGAAGAAACTGCATTTCACAGGCCTAAGAGATGTTCTCGGGAGTCTGTAAGAGCACAGTGGAGAGCGAGTGGTTTCTTAGTTTCCCAAAGAGCTGGAAGCCAGACGATTTGTGGCCAGTCTCCCCTTTAGGAAACAAGGCAAGACATTGTGCCATCCAGCTCTAGGGCAATTTAGGACACAGCGGAGCAGAATTTCTACTTCAGTGAGATCAGGGCTGTGAAGAAACTGCTTTCCTAGGCCTATGTAAGAATGTTCTCACGAGGCTGCGGGAGCACAGTGGAGAGCGAGTGGTTTCTTAGTTTCCCAAAGACATGGAAGCCAGACGCTTTGTGGCCTGTCTCCCCTTTAGGAAACAATGCAAGACATTGTGCCATCCAGCTCTAGGGCAATTTAGGACACAGCGGAGCAGAAGTTCTACTTCAGTGAGATCAGGGCTGGGAAGAAACTGCGTTTCACATGCATTTGCAAGAGATGTTCCTGGTAGGAAGTAAGAGCACTGTGGAGAGCGAGTTGTTGCTTTGCTTCCCAAGAGCTGGAAGCCAGACGCTTTGTGGCCTGTCTCCCATTGAGGAAGCAAGGCAGGACTTTGTGCCTTGCAGCTCTACTGCAATGCAGAACATGCTAGATCAGAAGTTCTAGTTCAGCGAGATCAGGGCTGGGAAGAACGTGCGTTTCACAGGCCTTTGTAAGAGATGTTCCCGGTAGGCTGTAAGAGCACTCTGGAGAGCGAGTTGTTCCTTATCTTGCAAAAGAGCCGGAAACCTGAGGCTTTGGGACCTGTCTCCCCTTGAGGAACCAAGGCAGGAATTTGTGCCTTGTAGCTCTTCTGCAGTGTAGAACATGGCAGAGCAGAAGATCTACTTCAGCAAGATCAGGGCGGGGAAGAATGTGCGTTTCACAGGCATGTAAAAGACCTGTTTCCAGTAGGGTGTAAGAGCCCTGTGGAGAGCGAGTTGTTCCTTAGCTTCCAAAATAGCTGGAATCCAGATGCTTTGGGGCCTGTCTCCCCTTTGTTTCTTAGCTTCCCAAAGTGCTGGAAGCCAGACGCTTTGTACCCTGTTCCCGTTGTGGAAAAAAGGCAGGGCTTTGTGCCTTGCAGCTCTATCTCAATGTAAGACACAGCATAGCAGAAGTTCTACTTCAGTGAGTTCAGGGTTGGGAAGAAACTGCGTTTCACAGGCTTTGGAAGAGATGTTCCCGGTAGGATGTAAGAGCATTGTGGAGAGCGAGTTGTTTCTCAGCTTCCCGAAGTGCTGGAAGCCAGACGCTTTTGGGACAGTCTCCCCTTTAGGAAACAAGGCAACACATTGTGCCTTAGAGCTCTAGGGCAATGTAGCACACAGCAGAGCAGAAGTTCTACTTCAGGAAGATCAGGGCTGGGAATAAACTGCGTTTCCCAGCACTTTGGAAGATATGTTCCAAGTAGGCTGTAAGAGTGCTGTGGAGAGCGAGTTGTCTCTTAGCTTCCCATAGAGCTGGAAGCCAAACGCTTTGTGGGCTGTCTCCCTTGTGGAACAAAGGCAGGACTTTGTGTCTTGCAACTCTATCTCAATGTAAGACACTGAAGAGCAGAAGTTCTACTTTAGTGATATCAGAGCTGGTAAGAAACTGCGTTTCCCAGGCCTTTGTAAAAGATGATGCCGGTAGGCTGTAACATTCCTGTGGAGAGCGGGTTGTTCCTTAGCTTTCCAAAGAGCTGGAAGCCAGACACTTTGGGGCCTGTCTCCCCTTGTGGAAAAAGGCAGGACTTTGTGCCTTGCAGTTCTATCTCCATGTAGTACACAGCAGAGCAGAAGTTCTACTTCAGCGAGATCAGGGCTGCCAAGAAACTGCGTTTCACAGGCCTTTGTAAGAGATGTTCCCAGTAGCCTTTAAGAGCACTGTGGAGAGCGAGTTGTTTCTTAGCGTCCAGAAGAGCCGGAAACCTGAGGCTTTGGGGCCTGTCTCCCCTTGAAGAACCAAGGCAGGAGTTTGCGCCTTGCAGCTCTACTGCAGTGTAGAACATGGCAGAGCAGAAGTTCTACTTCTGTGATATCAGGGCTGGGAAGAAACTGCGTTTCACAAGCGTATGTAAGAGATGTTCTCGGGAGGCTGTAAGAGCACAGTTTAGAGCAAGTGGTTTCTTGGTTTCCGAAAGAGCTGGAAGCCAGACGTTTTCTGGCCAGTCTCCCCTTTAGGAAACAAGGCAAGACATTGTGCCTTGCATCTCTAGGACAATGTAGGACACAGCAGAGCAGAAGTTCTACTTCAGCGAGAACAGGGCTGGGAAGAAACTGCGATTCACAGGCCTGCATATGATATGTTCCCAGTAGGCTATAAGAGTACTGTGGAGAGCGAGTTGTGTCTTAGCTTCCCAAAGGACCGGAAGACAGACCCTTTGTGGCCTGTCTCCCCTTTAGGAAACAAGGTAGGACATTGTGCCTTTCAGCTCTAGGGCAATGTAGGACACAGCAGAGCAGAAGTTCCACTTCAGCGAGATCAGGGCTGGGAAGAAACTGCATTTCACAGGCCTTTGCAAGAGATGTTCCCGGTAGGCTGTAAGAGCACTGTGGAGGACGAGTTCTTTCTTAGCTTGCAAAAGAGCCGGAAACCTGCAGCTTTCGGACCTGTCTCCCCTTGAGGAACCATAGCAGGAGTTTGTCCCTTGCAGCTCTTCTGCCTATGTAGAACATGGCAGAGCAGAAGTTCTAGTTGAGTGAGATCAGGGCTGGGAAGAAACTGTGTTTCACAGACCTTTGTAAGAGATGTTCCAGGTAGGCTGTAAGAGCACTGTGGAGAGCGAGTTGTTTCTTAGATTCCAAAAGAGCCGGAAAATTGAGGCTTTGAGGCCTGTCTCCCCTTGAGGAACCAAGGCAGGAGTTTGTGTCTTGCAGCTGTACTGCAATGCAGAACATGGCAGAGCAGAAGTTCTACTTCAGTGAGATCAGGTCTGGGAAGAAACTGCGTTTCACAGGCTCATGGAAGAGATGTTCTCGGAAGGCTGTAAGAGCACAGTGGAGAGAAAGTTCTTTCTTACTTTCCCAAAGAGCTGGAAGCCAGACGCTTTGTGGCCAGTCTCTCCTTTAGGAAACAAGGCAAGACATTGTGCCTTGCAGCTCTAGGGCAATGTAGGACACAGCACAGCAGAAGTTCTACTTCCGTGAGATCAGGGCTGGGAAGAAGCTGCGATTCACAGGCCTGTATATGATATGTTCCCAGTAGGCTGTAGGAGCACTGTGGAGAGCGAGTGGTTTCTTAGTTTCCCAATGAGCTGGAAGCCAGACGCATTGTGGGCTCTATACCCTTGTGGAACAAAGGCAGGACTTTGTGTCTAGCAGCTCTACTGCAATGCAGAACATTCTAGAGCAGAAGTTCTACTTCAGCGAGATCAGGGCTAGGAAGAAAGTGCGTTTTACAGGCCTATGTAAGAGGTGTTCCCGGTAGGCTGTTAGAGCAATGTGGAGAGCGAGTTGTTCCTTAGGTTCCCAAAAAGCTGGAAGCCAGAAACTTTGGGGCCTGTCTCCCCTTGAGGTGCCAAGGCAGGACTTTGTGCCTTGCAGCTCTACAGCAATGCAGAACATGCTAGAGCAGAAGTTCTACTTCAGTGAGATCAGGGCTGGGAAGAAACAGCGTTTCATAGGCCTTTTTGAGAGATGTTTCTGGCAGGCTGTAAGAGCACTGTGGATGGCAAGTTGTTTCTTAGCTTCCCAAAGACCTGGAAGCCAGACGCTTTGTGGTCTGTCTTCCGTTGTGGAACAAAGGCAGGACTTTGTGCCTTGCATATCTATGTCAAAGTAAGACACAGCAGAGCAGAAGTTCTACTTCACCAAGATTAGGGCTGGGCAGAAAGTGCGTTTCACATGCCTTTGTAAGAGATGATCCCGGTAGGCTGTAAGAGCACTGTGCAGAGCGAGTTGGTAGTTAGCTTCCCAATGAGCTGGAAGCCAGACGCTTTGTGGCCTGTCTCCCCTTGAGGAAGCAAGGCAGGACTTTGAGCCTTGCAGCTCTACTGCAATGCAGAACATGATAGAGGTGAATTTCTACTTCAGCGAGATCAGGGCTGGGAAGAAACTGCGTTTCACAGGCCTTTGTAAGAGATGTTCACGGTAGGCTGTAAGAGCACTGTGGAGAGCGAGTTGTTTCTTAGCTTCCAAAAGAGCTGGATGCCAGACTCTTTGTGGCCTGTGTCCCCTTGTGGAACAATGGCAGGACATTGTGCCTTGCAGCTCTCTCTCAATGGTTGACACAGCAGAGATGTTCTACTTCAGCGAGATCAGGGCTGGGAAGAAACTGCGTTCAACATGGCTGTAAAAGAGATGTTCCCAGTACGCTGTAACAGCACTGTGGAGAGCCAGTTGTTTATTACCTTCGCAAAGAGCTGGAAGCCCGGCACTTTGTGGCCTGTCTCCCCTTGAGGAACCAAGGCAGGAGTTGCTGCCATGCAGCTCTACTGCAATGTAGAACATGCCGGAGCCGAAGTTCTACTTCAGTGAGATCAGGGCTGGGAATAAACTGTGTTTCTAGGCCTGTAAAAGAGATGTTCCCGGTAGGCTGTACGAGCTCTTTACAGAGCAAGTTGTTTCTCAGCTTCCCAAAGAGTTGGAAGCCAGACGCTTTTTGGCCTGTCTCTCCTTGTGGAACAAGGCAGGACTTTGTGCCTTGCAGCTGTACTGCAATGCAGAACATGCTAGAGCAGAAGTTCTACTTCAGCGAGATCAGGGCTGGAAAGAAACTGTGTTTCATAAACCATTTCAAGAGATGTTCCTGGTAGGTGGTAACAGCACTGTGGAGAGCGAGTTGTTTCTTACCTTCCCAAAGCGCTGGAAGACAGATGCTTGTGGCCTGACTCCCCTTGTGGAACAAAGGCAGGAGTTTGTGCCTTGCAGCTCTCTCTCAATGTTTGACACAGGAGAGAAGTTCTACTTCAGCGAGATCAGGGCTGGGAAGAAACTGCGTTTAACATGCCTGTAAAAGAGATGTTCCCAGTAGGGTGTAAGAGCACTGTGGAGAACCAGTTGTTCCTTAGCTTCCGAAGACGCTGGTAGCCAGACGCTTTTTGGCCAGTCTCCCCTTTTGGAAAGAAGGCAAGACATTGTGCCTGGCAGCTCTAGGGCAACGTAGAACATGGCAGAGCAGAAGTTCTACTTCAGCGAGATCAGGGCTGGGAAGAAACTGCATTTCACAGGCCTTTGTAAGAGATGTTCCTGGTAGGCTGTAAGAGCACTGTGGATAGCGAGTTGTTCCTTAGCTTCCAAAGAGCTGGAAGCCAGGCGCTTTGTGGCCTTTCTCCCTTTGTGGAAGCAAGGCATGCATTTGTGCCTTGCAGCTCTACTTCAATGCAGAACATGGTAGAGCAGAAGTTCTACTTCAGCGAGATCAGGGCTGGGAAAAAACTGCGTTTCACAGGGCTTTGTAAGAGATGTTCCCAGTAGGCTGTAAGAGGACTGTGGAGAGCGAGTTGTTTCTCAGCTTCCCAAAGAGCTGGAAGCCAGATGCTTTTGGGCCACTCTCCCCTTTAGGAAACAAGGCAAGACATTGTGCCTTACAGCTCTAGGGCAATGTAGCACACAGCAGAGCAGAAGTTCTACATCAGCGAGATCAGGGCTGTGAAGAAACTGCGTTTCACAGGCCTTTGTAAGAGATCTTCCCCGTAGGCTGTAAGAGCACTGTGGAAAGCGAGTTGTTCCTTAGCTTCGGAATGAGCTGGAAGCCAGACGCTCTTTGGCCAGCCTCCCCTTTAGGAAACAAGGCAAGACATTGTGCCTTGCAGCTCTGGGCAAAATAGCACACAGCAGAGCTGAAGTTCTACTTCAGCGAGATCAGGGCTGGGAAGAAAGTGCGTTTCACAGGCCTTTGTCAGAGATGTTCCGGGAAGGCTGTTAGAGCACTGTGGATAGCGAGTTGTTTCTTAGCTTCCCAAAGAGCTGGAAGCCAGACGTTTTTGGGCCAGACTCCCCTTTAGTAAACAAGGCAGGACTTTGTGCCTTGCAGCTCTAGGGCAAAGTAGGCCACAGCAGAGCAGAAGTTCTACTTCAGTGAGATCAGGGCTGGGAAGAAACTGCGTTTCACAGGCCTGTATATGATATCTTCCTAGTAGGCTGTAACAGCTCAGTGGAGAGCATGTTGTTTCTCAGCTTCCCAAAGAGCTGGAAACCAGACCCTTTGGGGCCTGTCTGCCCTTGCAGAACCAAGGCAGGACATTGTGCCTTGCAGCTCTACTGGAATGCACAACATGCTAGAGCAGAAATTCTGCTTAAGCGATATCAGGGCTCGGCAGAAACAGCGTTTCACAGGCCTTTGTAAGAGATGTTACCAGTAGGCTGTCAGAGCACTGTGGAGAGTGAGTTGTTACTTAGCTTCCAAAAGAGCCGGAAACCTGAGGCTTTGTGGCCTTTCTGCCCTTGAGGATCCAAGGCAGGAGTTTGTGCCTTGCAGCTCTACTGCAATGTAGAACATTGCAGCGCCGAAGTTCTACTTCAGTGAGATCAGGGCTGGGAAGAAACTGCATTTCACAGGAGTGTAAAAGAGAAGTTCCCAGTAGGCTGAAAGAGCACTGTGGAGAGCGAATTGTTTCTCAGCTTCCCAAAGGGCTGGAAGCCAGACGCTTTGTGGTCTGTCTCCGCTTGAGGAATCAAGGCAGGACTTTGTGCCTTGCAGCTCTACTTGAATGCAGAACATGCTAGAGCAGAAATTCTGCTTCAGCAAGATCAGGGATGGGCAAAAACAGCGTTTCATATGCCTTTGTAAGAGATGTTCCCGGTAGGCTGTAAGAGCACTGTGCAGAGCGAGTTGTTCATTAGCTTCCCAAAGAGCTGGAAGCCAGACGCTTTGTGGCCTGTCTCCCCTTGAGGAAGCAGGCAGGACTTTGTGCCTTGCAGCTCTCTCTCAATGTTTGACACAGCAGAGAAGTTCTACTTCAGCGAGTTCAGTGCTGGGAAGAAACTGCGTTTAACATGCCTGTAAAAGAGATGTTCCCAGTAGGGTGTAAGAGCACTGTGGAGAGCCAGTTGTTCCTTAGCTTCCGAAAGAGCTGTAAGCCAGACGCTTTGTGGCCTGTCTCCCAATGAGGAACCAAGGCAGGACTTTGTGCCTTGCAGCTCTACTTGAATGCAGAACATGCTAGAGCAGAAATTCTGCTTCAGCGAGATCAGGGCTGGGCAGAAACAGCATTTCATAGGCCTTTGTGAGAGATGTTCCTGGTAGGCTGTAAGAGCACCGTGGAGAGCAAGTTGTTCCTTAGCTTCCCAAAGAGCTGGAAGCCAGACGCTTTGTGGCCTTTGGCCCCTTGAGGAAGCCAGGCAGGACTTTGTGCCTTGAAGCTCTATCTCAATGTGAGACACAGCAGAGCAGAAATTCTACTTCAGTGAGTCAGGGATGGAAGAAACTGCGTTTCACAGGCCTTTGTAAGAGATGTTCCTGGTAGGATGTAAGAGGACTGTGGAGAGCTAGTTGTTTCTCAGCTTTCCAAAGAGCTGGAAGCCAGACGCTTTTGGCCGCTCTCCCCTTTAGGAAACAAGGCAAGACCTTGTGCCTTACAGCTCTAGTGCAATGTAGAACACAGCAAAGCAGAAGTTCTACTTAAGCGAGATCAAGGCTTGGAAGTAACTGCGTTTCACAGGCCTTTGTAAGATATGTTCCCGGTAGGCTGTAAGAGCATTGTGGAGAGCGAGTTGTTTCTCTGCTTCCCATAGAGCTGGAAGCCAGACGCTTTGTGGCCAGTCTCTCCTATGGGAAACAAGGCAAGACATTGTGCCTTGCATATCTAGGGCCATGTGCGACACAGCAGAGCAGAAGTTCTACTTCAGGGAGATCAGGGCTGGGAAGAAACTGCGTTTCAGACGCCTAAGTAAGAGATGTTCCCGGTAGGCTGTTAGAGCACTGTGGGGAGCGAGTTGTTCCTTAGCTTCCCAAAGAACTGGAAGCCAGACGCTTTTTGTCCTGTCACCCCTTGTGGAACAAAGGCAAGACCTTCTGACTTGCAGCTCTAGGGCAATGTAGCACACAGCTGAGCAGAAGTTGTACTTCAGCGACATCAGGCCTGGGAACAAACTGCGTTCCACAGGCCTCTAAAAGAGATGCTCCCTGTAGGCTATAAGAGCACTGTGGAGACCGAGTTGTTCCTTACCTTCCCAAAGAGCTGGAAGCCAGACGCTTTGTGGCCTTCTCCCATTTAGGATACAATGCAAGACATTCTTCCATACAGTTCTACTGCAATGTCGAACATGGCAGAGTGGAAGTTCTACTTCAGCGAGATCAGGGCTGGGTAGAAACTGCGTTTCACAGGCCTTTGTAAGAGATGTTCCTGGTAGGCTGTAAGAGCACTCTGTAGAGCGAGTTGTTTCTCAGCTTCACAAAGATCTGGAAGCCAGACCCTTTTTGGCCAGTCTCCCCTTGAGGAAACAAGGGAAGACATTGTGCCTTGTAGCTCTAGGGCAATGTAGGACACAGCAGAGCAGAAGTTCTACTTCAGGGAGATCACGGCTGGGAAGAAACTGCGTTTCACTGGCCTGTAAAAGAGATGTTCCCGGTAGGGTGTAAGAGCACTGTGGAGAGCGAGTTGTTCCTTAGCTTCCCAAAGAGCTGGAAGCCAGACGCTTTGGGGCCTGTCTCCCCTTGAGGAACCAATGCAGGACTTTGTGCCTTGCAGTTCTACTGCAACGTAGAACGTGGCGGAGCAGAAGTTCTACTTCAGTGATATCAGGGCTGGGAAGAAACTGCGTTTCACCGTCCTTTGTAAGAGATGTTCCCGGTAGGCTTTAAGAATACTGTGGAGAGCGAGTTGTTTCTCAGCTTCCCAAAGAGCTGGAAGCCAGACGATTTTTGGCAGTCTCCCCTTAAGGTAACAAGGCAAGACATTGTGCCTTACAGCTCTAGGGCAATGTTTCACACAGCAGATCAGAAGTTCTACTTCAGCGAGATCAGGGCTGGGAAGGAACTGCGTTTCCCAGGCCTCTAAAAGAGATGTTCCTGGTAGGCTGTAAGAGCACTGTGGAGAGCGAGTTCTTTCTTAGCTTGCAAAAGAGCCAGAAACCTTCGGCTTTCGGACCTGTCTCCCCTTGAGGAACCAAAGCAGGAGTTTGTGCCTTGCAGCTCTTCTGCAGTGTAGAAAATGGCAGAGCAGGAGTTCTAGTTGAGTGAGATCAGGGCTGGGAAGTAACTGCGATTCACAGGCCTGTAAAAGAGATATTCCCGGTAGGCTGTAAGAGCACTGTGGAGAGCGAGTTGTTCCTTAGCTTCTGGAAGAGCTGGAAGCCAGACGCTTTGTGGCCTGTCACGCCTACAGGAACCAAGGCAGGACTTTGCGACTTGCAGTTCTACTCTAACGTAGAACATGGCAGAGCAGAAGTTCTAATTCAGTGAGATCAGGGCTGGGAAGAAAGTGCATTTCCCAACCCCTTAGTAAGAGATGTTCCCGGTAGGCTGTAAGAGCACTGTGGAGGGCCCGTTGTTTCTCAGCTTCTCATAGAGCTGGAAGCCAGACGCTTTGTGGCTTGTCTCCCCTTGTGGAACAAAGGCAAGACCTTCGGACTTGCAGCTCTAGGTTCATGTAGCACACAGCTGAGCAGAAGTTCTACTTCAGTGAGATCAGGGCTGGGAACAAACTGCGTTTCACAGGCCTTTGTAAGAGATGTTCTAGGGAGGCTGTAATAGCACAGTGGAGAGCGAGTGGCTTCTTACTTTGCCAAAGAGCTGGAAGCCAGACGCTTTGTGGCCAGTCTCTCCTTTAGGAAACAAGGCAAGACATTGTGCATTGCATATCCAGGGCCATGTGCGACACAGCCGAGCAGAAGTTCTACTTCAGCGAGATCAGGGCTGGGAAGAAACTGCGTTTCAAAGTCCTTTGTAAGAGATGTTCCCGGTAGGCTGTAAGAGCACTGTGGAGAGCGAGTTGTTCCTTAGCTTCCCAAAGAGCTGGAAGCCAGACACTTTGGGGCATGTCTC
The DNA here is from genome assembly GCF_041296265.1 of Equus caballus. NCBI lineage: Eukaryota > Metazoa > Chordata > Mammalia > Perissodactyla > Equidae > Equus > Equus caballus. The sequence continues at coordinate 48,004,518 of NC_091688.1, read as the reverse complement.
CCCTAAACGAACCAAGGCAGGACATTGTGCCTTGTAGCTCTACTGCAATGCAGAACATGCTAGATCAGAAGATCTACTTCAGCGACATCAGGGCTGGGACGAAACTGTGTTTCACAGACCTTTGTAAGAGATGTTCCTGGTAGGCTGTAAGAGCACTGTGGAGAGCGAGTTGTTTCTTAGATTTCAAAAAAGCTGGAAAATTGAGGCTTTGGGGCCTTTCTCCCCTTGAGGAACCAAGGCAGGAGTTTGTGTCTTGCAGCTCTACTGCAATGCAGAACATGGCAGAGCAGAAGTTCTAATTCAGTGAGATCAGGTCAGGGAAGAAACTGCGTTTCACAGGCCTATGGAAGAGATGTTCTCGGGAGGCTGTAAGAGCACAGTGGAGAGCAAGTGGTTTCTTAGTTTCCCAAAGAGCTGAAAGCCAGACGCTTTGTGGCCAGTCTCCCCTTGAGGAACCAAGGCAAGACATTGTGCCTTGCAGCTCTAGGGCAATGTAGGACACAGCAGAGCAGAAGTTCTACTTCCGTGAGATCAGGGCTGGGAAGAAACTGCGATTCACCGACCTGTATATGATATGCTCCAAGTAGGCTGTAAGAGCACTGAGGAGAGCGAGTTGTTTCTCAGCTTCCCAAAGAGCTGGAAGCCAGACGCTTTGTCGCCTGTCTCCCCTTAAGAAGCAATGCAGTACATTGTGCCTTGCAGCTCTACTACAATGCAGAACATGCTACAGCAGAAGTTCCACATCAGCGAGATCAGGGCTGGGAAGAAACTGCGTTTAACAGGCCTGTAAAAGAGATGTTCACCGTAGGCTGTAAGAGCACTGTGGAGAGCGATTGGTTCCTTAGTTTCCCAAAGAGCTGGAAGCCAGACGCTTTGTGGCCAGTCTCCCCTTTAGGAAACAAGGCAATACCTTGTGTCTTGCAGCTCTAGGGCAATGTAGGACACAGCAGAGCAGAATTTCTACTTCAGTGAGATCAGAGCTGGGAAGAAACTTCGATTAACAGGCCTGTATATGATATGTTACCAGTAGGCTGTAAGAACACTAAGGAGAGCAACTTGTTTATTAGCTTCCCAAGGAGCTGGAAGCCAGATGCTTTGTGGCCTGTCTCCCGTTGTGGAACAAAGGCAAGACTTGTGCCTTGGAGCTCTATCTCAATGTAAGACACAGCAGAGCAGAAGTTCTACTCCAGCGAGATCAGGGCTGTGTAGACAGTGCGTTTCACAGGACTTTGTAAGAGATGTTCCCGGTATGCTGTAAGAGCACTGTGCAGAGCGAGTTGTTCCTTAGCTTCCCAAAGAGCTGGAAGCCACACAATTTGCGGCCTATCTCCCCTTGTTGAAGCAAGGCAGTACTTTGTGCCTTGCAGCCCTACTGCAATGCAGAACATGCTAGAGCAGAAGTTCTACTTCAGCGAGATCAGGGCTGGGAAGAAACTGCGTTTCAGAGGCCATTTTAAGAGATGTTCCTGGTAGGCTGTAAGAGAGCCGTGGAGAGCGAGTTGTTTCTTAGCTTCCCAAAGAGCTGGAAGCCAAACAATTTGTGGCCTGTTTCCCATTGTGGGACAAAGGCAGGACTTTGTGCCTTGCAGCTCTGTCTCAATGTTAGACACAGCAGAGAAGAAGTTCTTCTTCAGCGAGATAAGGGCTGGGAAGAAACTGCGTTTCACAGGCCTGTACAAGAGATGTTCCCGGTAGGGTGTAAGAGCACTGTGGAGAGCGAGTTGTTCCTTAGCTACTGAAAGAGCTTGAAGCCAGATGCTTTGTGGCCTGTCTCCTCTTGAATAACCAAGGCAGGACTTTGTGCCTTGCAGTTCTACTGCAACGTAGAACATGGCAGAGCAGAAGCTGTACTTCAGTGAGATCAGGGCTGGGAAGAAACTGCGTTTCACAGGCCTTTGTAAGAGATGTTCCCGGTAGGCTGTAAGAGCACTGTGCAGAGCGAGTTGTTCCTTAGCTTCCAAAATAGCTGGAAGCCAGACGCTCTGTGGCCTGACACCCCTTGAGGAAGCAAGGAAGGACTTTGTGCCTTGCAGCTCTATCTCAATGTAAGACACAGCAGAGCAGAAGTTCTACTTCAGTGAGTCAGGGATGGGAAGAAACTGCGTTTCACAGGCCTTTGTAAGACATGTTCCCGGTAGGCTGAGAGAACTGTGGAGAGAGAGTTTTTTCTCAGCTTCCCTAAGAGATGGAAGCCAGACGCTTTTTTGCCAGTCTTCCCTTTAGGAAACAAGGCAAGACATTGGGCCTTACAGCTCTAGGGCAATGTAGCACACAGAAGAGCAGAAGTTCTACTTCAGAGAGATCAGGGCTGGGAAGAAACTGTGTTTCACAGGGTTTTGTAAGACATGTTCCCGGTAGGCTGTAAGAGCACACTGGAGAGCGTGTTGTTTCTTAGCTTTCCAAAGAGCTTGAAGCTAGACGCTTTGTGGACAGTCTCCCCTTGAGGAACCCAGGCAGGACATTGTGCCTTGCACCTCCAGGAAAAGTAGGACACAGCAGAGCAGAAGTTCTACTTCAGCGAGATCAGGGCTGGGAACAAACTGCCTTTCACAGGCCTTTGTAACAGATGTTCCCGGTAGGCTGTAAGAGAACTGTGGAGAGCGAGTTGTTTCTCAGCTTTCCAAAGAGCTGGAAGCCAGACGCTTTTTGGCCAGTGCCCCTTTAGGAAACAAGGCAAGACATTGTGCCTTACAGCTCTAGGGCAATGCAGCACACAGCAGAACAGAAGTTCTACTTCAGCGACATCAGGACTGGGAAGAAACTGCGTTTCACAGGCCTGTAAAAGAGATGTTCCCAGTAGGCTGTAAGACCACTGTGGAGAGCGAGTTGTTCCTTAGCTTCTGAAAGAGCTGGAAGCCAGACGCTTTGTGGCCAGACTCCCCCTTAGGAAACAAGGCAAGACATTGTGCCTTGCAGCTCTATGGCAATGTAGCACACAGCAGCGCAGAAGTTCTACTTCAGCGAGATCAAGGCTTGGAACAAACTGCCTTTCACAGGCCTTTGTAACAGATGTTCCCGGTAGGCTGTAAGAGCATTGTGGAGAGCGAGTTGTTGCTCCGCTTCCCAAAGAGCTGGAAGCCAGACTCTTTTGGGCCAGTCTCCCCTTTAAGAAACAAGGCAGGACATTGTGCCTTGCAGCTCAAGGGCAAAGCAGGACACAGCAGAGCAGAAGTTCTACTTCAGCGAGGTCAGGGCTGGGAAGAAACTGCGTTTCACAGGCCTTTGTAAGACATGTTCCCGGTAGGCTGTAAGAGCACTGTGGAGAGCGAGTTTTTGATAGCTTCCAAAAGAGCCGGACACCTGAGGCTTTGGGACCGGTCTCCCCTTGAGGAACCAAGGCAGGTGTTAGTGCCTTGCAGCTCTACTGCAATGTAGAACATGGCAGAGCAGAATTTCTAATTCAGCGAGATCAGGGCTGGGAAGAAAATGCGTTGCACAGGCCTTTGTAAGAGATGTTCCCGGTAGGCTGTAAGAGCACTGTGGAGAGCAAGTTGTTTCTCCGCTTCCCAAAGAGCTGGAAGCCAGACGCTTTGTGGCATGTCTCCCTCTGTGGAACAAAGGCAAGATTTTGTGTCTTGCAGCTCTATCTCAATGTAAAACACAGCAGAGCAGAAGTTCTACTTCAGCGAGATCAGGCTGGGAAGAAACTGCGTTTCACAGGCCTTTGTAAGACATGTTCCCGGTAGGCTGTAAGAGCACTGTGGAGAGCGAGTTGTTCCTTAGCTTCCCAAAGAGCTGGAAGCCACACACTTTGTGGCCTGTCTCCCCTTGAGGAAGCAAGTCAGGACTTTGTACCTTGCAGCTCTACTGCAATGCAGAACATGCTAGAGCAGAAGTTCTCCTTCCGCGAGACCAGGGATGGGAAGAACTGCGTTTCACAGGCCTTTGTAAGAGATGTTTCCGGTAGGCTGTAAGAGCGCCGTGGAGAGCGAGTTGTTTCTTAGCTTCCCAAAGAGCTGGAAGCCTCACAATTTGTGGCCTGTCACCCGTTGTGGAACAAAGGCAGGACTTTGTACCTTGCAGCTCTACTGCAATGCAGAACATGCTAGAGCAGAAGTTCTCCTTCAGCGAGATAAGTGCTGGGAAGAAACTGTGTTTCACAGGCCTGTAAAAGAGATGTTCCCGTTAGGATGTAAGAGCACTGTGGAGAGCGAGTTCTTCCTTAGCTTCCGAAAGAGCTGGAAGACAGACGCTCTTGGGCCTGACTCCCCTTTAGTAAACAAGGCAGCACTTTGTGACTTGCAGATCTAGGGCAAGTAGGACACAGCTGACCAGAAGTTCTACTTCAGTGAGATCAGGGCTGTGAAGAAACTGCGTTTCACAGGCCTTTGTAACAGATGTTCCCGGTAGGCTGTAAGAGCACTGTGGAGAGTGAGTTTTTCTTAGCTTCCAAAAGAGCCGGAAACCTGAGGCTTTGGGACCTGTCTCTCGTTGAGGAACCAAGGCAGGAGTTTGGGCCTTGCAGCTCTACTGCAAAGTAGAACATGGCAGAGGAGAAGTTCTACTTCAGTGAGATCAGGGCTGGGAAGAAACTGCGTTTCACAGGCCTGTATACGATATGTTCCCAGTAGGCTGTAAGAACACTGTGGAGAGCGAGTTGTTTCTTAGCTTCCAAAAGAGCTGGAAGCCAAACGCTTTGGGGTCTGTCTCCCTTTGAGGAAGCAAGGCAGGAGTTTGTGCCTTGCAGTTGTACTGCAATGTAGAACATGGCAGAGCAGAAGTTCTACTTCAGCGAGATCAGGACTGGGAAGAAACTGCGTTTCACAGTCCTTTGTAAGCGATGTTCCCAGTAGGCTGTAAGAGCACAGTGGAGAGCGTGTTGTTTCTTAGCTTTCCAAAGAGCTTGAAGCCAGACACTTTGGGGCCTGTCTCCCCTTGAGGAACCAAGGCAGGACTTTGTGCCTTGCAGCTCTACTGCAACGTAGAGCATGGCAGAGCAGAAGTTCTACTTCAGTGAGTCAGTTATGGGAAGAACCTGCGTTTCACAGGCCTTTATAAGAGATTATCCTTGTAGGCTGTAAGAGCACTGTGCAGAGCGAGTTGTTTCTCAGTTTCCCAAAGAGCTGGAAGCCAGACGCTTTTTGGCCAGTCTCCCCTTTAGGAAACAAGGCAAGACATTGTGCCTTACAGCTCTAGGGCAATGTAGCACACAGCAGAACAGAAGTTCTACTTCAGTGAGATCAAGGCTTCTAAGAAACGGTACTTCACAGGCCTATGTAAGAGATGTTCCCGGTAGGCTGTAAGAGCACAGTGGAGAGCGTGTTGTTTCTTAGCTTTCCAAAGATCTTGAAGCCAGACGGTTTGTGGCCAGTATCCCCTTTAGGAAACAAGGCAGAACTATTTGCCTTGCAGCTCTAGGTCAATGTAGGACAGAGCAGAGCAGAAGCTCTACTTCAGCGAGATCAGGGCTGGGAAGAAACTGCGTTACAGAGGCCTCTGTAAGACATGTTCCCGGTAGGCTGTAAGAGCCCTGGGCAGAGCGAGTTGTTTCTTAGCTTCCAAAAGAGCCGGAAACCTGAGGCTCTGGGACCTGTCTCGCCTTGAGGAACCAAACAGGATTTTGTGACTTGCACCGCCACTGCAATGCAGAACATGGCAGAGGAGAACTTCTCCTCCAGTGAGATCACAGCTGGGAACAAACTACGTTTCACAGGCCTTTGTAAGTGATGTTCCCTGTAGGCTGTTAGAGCACTGTGGAGAGCGAGTTGCTCCTTAGCTTCCCAAAGAGCTTGAAGCCAGACACTTTGGGGCCTGTCTCCCCTTGAGGAACCAAGGCAGGACTTTGTGCCTTGCAGCTCTACTGCAATGCAGAACACCCTAGAGCAGAAGTTCTAATTCAGTGAGATCAGTTCTGGGAAGAAACTGCGTTTCCCATCCCTGTGTAAGTGATGTACCCAGTAGGCTGTAAGAGCACTGTGGAGGGCCAGTTGTTTCCCAGCTTCCCAAAGACCTGGAAGCCAGACGCTTTGTGGCCTGTCTCCCCTTGAGGAAGCAAGGCATGACTTTATGCTTGCAGCTCTACTGCAATAAAGAAAATGCTGGTGCAGAAGTTCTACTTCAGCGAGATCAGGGCTGGGAAGGAACTGCGTTCCACAGGCCTTTGTAACAAATGTTCCCGGTAGGCTGCAAGAGCATTGTGGAGAGCGAGTTGTTTCCCCGCTTCCCAAAGAGCTGGAAGACAGACGCTTTTGGGCCAGACTCCCCTTTAGTAAACAAGGCAGGACTTTGTGCCTTGCAGCTCTAGTGCAAAGTAGAACACAGCAGAGCAGAAGTTCTACTTCAGCGAGATCAGGGCTGTGAAGAAATTGCGTTTCACAGGCCTTTGTAAGAGATGTTCCTGGTAGGCTGTAGGATCTCTCTGGTGAGCGAGTTGTTTCTCAGATTCTGAAATAGCTGGAAGCCAGAGACTTTGGGGCCTGTCTCCCCTTGAGGAAACAAGGCAAGACATTGTGCCTTACAGCTCTAGGGCAATGTAGCACAGAGTAGAGCAGAAGTTCTGCTTAAGAGAGATCAGGGCTGGGAAGAAACTGCGTTTCACAGGCCTGTGAAAGAGATGTTCCCCAGAGGGTGTAAGAGCACTGTGGAGAGCGACTTGTTCCTTAGCTTCCGAATGAGCTGTTAGCCAGACGCTTTGTGGCGAGTCTACCCTTTAGGAAACAAGGCAGGACATTGTGCCTTGCAGTTCTAGGGCAGGGTAGGACACAGCAGAGCAGAACTTCTACTTCATCAGGATCAGGGCTGGGAAGGAACTTCGATTCACCGGCCTGTATATGATATGTACGCCGTAGGCTATAAGCGCACTCTGGAGAGCGTGTTGTTTCTCAGATTCTGAAAGAGCTGGAAGCCAGACGCTTTTTGGCCACTCTCCCCTTGTGGAACAAAGGCAGGACTTTGCGCATTGCAGTTCTTTCTCAATGTTAGACACAGCAAAGAAGTTCTACTACAGCGAGATCAGGGCTGGGAAGAAACTGCGTTTCACAGGCCTGTAAAAGAGATGTGCCCGTTAGGGTGTAAGAGCACTGTGGAGAGCGAGTTGTTCCATAGATTCTGAAAGAGCTGGAAGCCAGATGCTTTGTGGCCTTTCTCCCCTTGACGAAGCAAGGCAGGACTTTGTGCCTTGCAGCTGTAGGACAATGTTGGACACAGCAGAGCAGAATTTCTACTTCACCGAGATCACGGCTGGGAAGAAACAGCGTTTCACAGGCCTTTGTAAGAGATGTTCCCAGTAGCCTGTAAGAGCACTGTGGAGAGCAAGTTGTTCCTTAGCTTCCCAAACAGCTGAAAGCCAGACGGTTTGTGGCCTTTCTCTCCTCCAGGAAGAAAGGCAGGACATTGTGCCTTGCAGCTCTACTGAAATGCAGAACGTGCTAGATCAGAAGTTCTTCTTCAGCGAGATCAGGGCTGGGAAGGAACTGCGTTTCACAGACCTTTGTAAGAGATGTTCCCTGTAGGCTGTAAGAGCACAGTGGAGAGGGTGTTCTTTCTTAGCTTTTCAAAGAGTTGGAAGCCAGACGCTTGGTGGCCAGTCTCCCCCTTTAGGAAACAAGGCAGGACTTTATGCCTTGCATCTCTAGGGCAGTGTAGGACACAGCAGAGCAGAAGTTCTACTTCAGCGAGATCAGAGCTAGCAGGTAACTGCGTTTCACAGGCCATTATAAGAGATATTCCCAGGAGGCTGTAAGAGCACTGTGAAGAGCGAGTTGGCTCTCAGCTTCACACAGAGCTGAAAGCCAGACGCTTTGTGGCCTTTCTCCCCTTGAGTAATCAAGGCTTGACTATGTGCCTTGCAGCTCTAGGGCAATGTAGGACACAGCAGAGAATAAGTTCTGCTTAGGCGAGATCAGGGCTGGGAAGAAACTGCATTTCACAGGCATTTGTAAGAGATGTTTCCGGTAGGCTGTAAGAGCACAGTGGAGAGCGAGGTGTTTCTTAGCTTCCAAAAGGGCCGGAAACCATAGGCTTTGGGGCCTGTCTCCCCGTGAGGAACCAGGGCAGGAGTTCGTGCCTTGCAGCTCTACTGAAATTTAGAATATGGCAGAGCAGAAGTTGTATTTCAGCCAGATCAGGGCTGGGAAGAAACTGCGTTTCACAGGCTGTTGTAAGAGATGTTCCCGGTAGGCTGGAAGAGCATTGCGGTGAGTGAGTTTTTTCTCAGCTTCCCAAAGAGCTGGAAGCCAGACACGTTTGGCCCAGGCCCCCCTTTAGGAAACAAGGCAAGACATTGTGCCTTGCAGCTCTAGGGCAATGTAGGACACAGCAGAGCAGAAGTTCTACTTATGTGAGATCAGGGCTGGGAAGAAACTGGGTTCACTGGCCTTTGTAAGAGATGTTCCCGGTAGGCTGTAAGAGCACCGTGGAGAGCGAGTTGTTTCTTGGCTTCCCAAAGAGCTGGAAGCCAGACGCTTTGTTGCCAGTCTCCCCTTGTGGAACAAAGGCAGGAATTTGTGCCTTGCAGAGCTATCTCAATGTAAGACACAGCAGAGCAGAAGTTCTACTTCAGCGAGATCAGGGCAGGGAAGAAAATGCGTTACACAGGCCTTTGTAAGAGGTGTTCCCGGTACGCTGTAAGAGCACTGTGGAGAGCGAGGTGTTTCTCAGCTTCCCAAAGAGCTGGAAGCCAGATGCTTTGTGGCCTGTCTCCCCTTGAGAAAGCAAGACAGGACTTTGTGCCTTGCAGCTGTACTGCAATGCAGAATATGCTACAGCAGAAGTTCTAATTCAGCGAGACAGGGCTGGGAAGAAACTGCGTTTCACTGGCCTATGTAAGAGATGTTCTCGGGAGTCTGTAAGATCACTGTGGAGAGTGAGTGGTTTCTTAGTTTCCCAAAGAGATGGAAGCCAGACGCTTTGTGGCCAGTCTCCCCTTTAGGAAACAAGGCAAGCCATTGTGCCTTGTAGCTCTAGGGCAATGTAGGACACAGCAGAGCAGAAGTTCTACTTCAGTGAGATCAGGGCTGGGAAGAAACTGCTTTCCTAGGCCTATGTAAAAGATGTTCTCGGGAGGCTGTGGGAGCACAGTGGAGAGCGAGTGGTTTCTTATTTTCCCAAAGACATGGAAGCCAGACGCTTTGTGGCCTGTCTCCCCTTTAGGAAACAAGGCAAGACATTGTGCCATCCAGCTCTAAGGCAATTTAGGACACAGCGGAGCAGAAGTTCTACTTCAGTGAGATCAGGGCTGGGAAGAAACTGCGTTTCACAGGCACTTGCAAGAGATGTTCCCGGTAGGAAGTAAGAGCACTGTGGAGAGCGAGTTGTTGCTTTGCTTCCCAAGAGCTGGAAGCCAGACGCTTTGTGGTCTGTCTCCCATTGAGGAAGCAAGGCAGGACTTTGTGCCTTGCAGCTCTACTGCAATTCAGAACATGCTAGATCAGAAGTTCTAGTTCAGTGAGATCAGGGCTGGGAAGAACGTGCGTTTCACAGGCCTTTGTAAGAGATGTTCCCGGTAGGCTGTAAGAGCACTCTGGAGAGCGAGTTGTTCCTTAGCTTGCAAAAGAGCCAGAAACCTGAGGCTTTGGGACCTGTCTCCCCTTGAGGAACCAAGGCAGGAGTTTGTGCCTTGCAGCTCTTCTGCAGTGTAGAACATGGCAGAGCAGAATTTCTACTTCAGCGAGTTCAGAGGGGGAAGGATGTGCATTTCACAGGCATGTAAAAGACATGTTCCCGGTAGGGTGTAGGAGCACTGTGGAGAGCGAGTTGTTCCTCAGCTTCCAAAATAGCTGGAAGCCAGATGCTTTGGGGCCTGTCTCCCCTTCAGGCCCCAAGTGAGGACTTTGTGCCTTGCAGCTCTACTGCAATGCAGAACATGCTAGAGCAGAAGTTCTAATTCAGCGAGATCAGGGCTGGTAAGAAACTGTGTTTCCCAGGCCTTTGTAGGAGATGTTCCCGGTAGTCTGTAAGAGCACTGTGGAGAGCCAGTCGTTTCTTAGCTTCCCAATGAGCTGGAAGCCAGACGCCTCGGGGCCTGTCTCCTCTTGAGAAAGCAAGGCAGGACTTTGTTCCCTGCAGCTCTCCTGCAATACAGGACGTGCCGAGAAGAAGTTCTACTTCACCGAGATCAGGGCTGGGAAGAAACTGTGTTTCACAGGCCTTTGTAAGAGATGTTCCTGGTAGGCTGTAAGAGCACTTTGGAGAGTGAGTTGTTTCTTAGCTTCCAAAAGATCCGGAAACCTGAGGTTTTGGGACCTGTCGCCCCTTGAGGAACCAAGGCAGGAGTTTGTGCGTTGCAGCTCTACTGCACTGTAGAACATGGCAGAGCAGAAGTTCTACTTCAGTAAGATCAGGGCTGGGAAGAAACTGCGTTTCACAGGTCTGTAAAAGAAATGTTCCCGGTAGGCTGTAAGAGCACTGTGGAGTGCGAGTTGTTTCTCAGCTTCCCAAAGAGCTGGAAGCCAGCCGCTTTTTGGCCTGTCTCCCCTTGAGGAAGCAAGGCAGGACTTTGTGCCGTGCAGCTCTACCACAGTGCAGAACATGCTACAGCAGAAGTTCTACTTCTGCGAGATCAGGGCTATGAAGAAACTGCGTTTCACAGGCCTTTGTAAGAGAGGTTCACGGTAGGCTTTAACAGCGCTGTGGAGAGCGAGCTGTTCCTGAACTTCCCAAAGAGCTGGAAGCCAAATGCTTTGTTGCCTGTCTCCCATTGAGGAACCAAGGCAGCACTTTTTGCCTTGCAGTTCTACTGCAATGTAGAACATGGCAGAGCAGAAGTTCTACTTCAGCGACATAAGGGCTGGGAAGAAACAGCGTTTCACAGGCCTTTGTAAGAGATGTTCCCGGTAGCCTGTAAGAGCACTGTGGAGAGCGAGTTTTTCTTAGCTTCCCATAGAGCTGGAAGACAGAAGCTTTGTGGCCTGTCTCCCCTTTAGGAAACAAGGCAAGACATTGTGCCTTGCAGCTCTACTGCAATGCTGAACATGCTAGAGCAGACGTTTTACTTCAGCGAGATCAGGGCTGGGAAGAAACTGCGATTCACAAGCCTGTATATGATATGTTCCAGTAGGCTGTAAGAGCACTCTGGAGAGCGAGTTGTTTCTTAGCTTCCCAAAGAGCTGGAAGCCAGACGCTTTGTGGCCTGTCTCCCCTTGAGGAACCAAGTCAGGAGTTTGTGCCTTGCAGCTCTACTGCAATGTCGCACATGGCAGAGCAGAAGTTCTACTTCAGTGAGATCAGGCCTGGGAAGAAACGGCATTTCACAGGCCTGTAAAACAGATGATCCCGGGAGGATGTCATAGCACTGTGGAGAGCGAGTTGTATCTTACCTTCACAAAGAGCTGGAAGCCAGATGCATTGTGGCCTGTCTCCCCTTGTGGAATACGGGAAGGACTTTGCGCCTTGCAGCTCTATCTCAATGTTAGACACAGCAGAGCAGAAGTTCTACCTCAGCGAGATCAGGGCTGGGAAGAAACTGCGTTTCACATGCCTGTAAAAGAGATGATCCCTGTCGGGTGTAAGAGCACTGTCGAGAGCGAGTTGTTCCTTAGCTTCCGAAAAAGCTGGAAGCCAGACGCTTTGTGGCCTGTGTCCCCTTGAGGAACCAAGGCAGGACTTTGTGCCTTGCAGTTCTACTGCAAGATGGAACATGGCAGAGCAGAAGTTCTACTTCAGTGAGATCAGGGTTCCTAAGAAACTGCCTTTCATTGGCCTTTCTAAGAGATATTCCCGGTAGGCTGTGAGATCACTGTGGAGAGCGTGTTGTTTCTCCACTTCCCAAAGAGCTGGAAGTCAGACACATTTGGGCCAGTCTCCCCTTTAGTAAACAAGGCAAGACATTGTGCCTTGCAGCTCTAGGACAATGTAGGACACAGCAGAGCAGAAGTTGTACTTCAGTAAGATCAGAGCTGGGAAGAAACTGCGTTTCACAGGCCTTTGTAAGAGATGTTCCCGGTAGGCTGTAAGAGCACTGTGGAGAGCCAGTTGTTTCTTAGCTTCCAAAAGAGCCAGAAACCTCAGGCTCTGAGGCCTGACCCCCTTGAGGAACCAAGGCAGGAGTTTGTGCCTTGCAGCTCTTCTGCAGTGTAGAACATGGGAGTGCAGAAGTTCTACTTCAGTGAGATCAGGGCTGGGAAGAAAGTGCGTATCACAGGACTTTGTAAGAGATGTTCTCAGTAGGCTGTAAGAGGACTCTGGAGAGCGAGTGGTTTCTCAGCTTCCCAAAGAGCTTGAAGCCATACGCTTTCTGGCCAGTCTCCCCTTTAGGAAACAAGGCAAGACATTGTGCCTTGCAGCTCTAGGGCAATGTAGGACAGAGCACAGCAGAAGTTCTACTTCAGCAATATCAGGGCTAGGAAGAAACTGCGTTTCACAGGCATGTAAAAGAGATGTTCCCGGTAGGGTAAGAGCACTGGGAAGAGCGAGTTGTTCCTTAGCTTCCGCAAGAGCTGAAAGACAGACGCTTTGTGGCCTGTCTCCCCTTCTGGAACAAAGGCTGGACTTGGTGCCTACCTCTCTATCTCAATATAAGACACACCAGAGCAGAAGTTCTACTTCAGCGAGATCAGGGCTGGGAAGAAAGTGCGTTTCACAGGCCTTTTTAAGATATGTTCCCGGTAGGCTGTAAGAGCACTGTGCAGAGCGAGTTGTTCCTTAGCTTCCCAAAGAGCTGGAAGCCAGGTGCTTTCTGGCCTGTCTCCCCTTGAGGAAGCAAGGAATTACTTTGAGCCTTGCAGCTCTACTGCAATGCAGAACATGGTAGAGCAGAAGTTCTACTTCAGCGAGATCAGGGCTGGGAAGAAACTGCGTTCCACAGGCCTTTGTAAAAGATGTTCCCAGTAGGCTGTAAGAGCACTGTGGAGAGCGAGATGTTTCTCCGCTTCCCAAAGTGCTGGAAGTCAGACGCATTTGGGCCAGTCTCCCTTTAGGAAACAAGGTAAGACATTGTGCCTTGCAGCTCTAGGGCAATGTAGGACACAGCAGAGCAGATGCTCTACTTCAGTGAGATCAGGTCTGGGAAGAAACTGCGATAGACAGGCCTGTATATGATATGTTCCCAGTATGCTGAAAGAGCACTCAGGAGAGCGAGTTGTTTCTTAGCTTCCCAAAGACCTGGAAGCCAGACGCTTTGTTGCCTGTCTCCCTTTGAGGAACGAAGGCAGGAGTTTGTGCCTTGCATCTCTACTGCAATGTAGAACACAGCAGAGCCCAATTTCTACTTCGGTGAGATCAGGGCAGGGAAGAAACTGCGTTTCACAGGCCTGTAAAAGAGAGGTTCCCCGTAGGCTGTAAGAGCACTGTGGAGAGCGAGTTGTTTCTCAGCTTCCCAAAGAGATGTAAACCAGACGCTTTGTGGCCTGTCTCCCCTTGAGGAAGCAACGCAGGACTTTGTGCCTTGCAGCTCTGCTGCAATGCAGAACATGCTAGAGCAGAAATTCTACTTCAGCGAGATCAGGGCTGGGAAGAAACTGTGTTTCACAGGCCTTTGTAAGAGATGTTCCCGGTAGGCTGTAAGAGCACTGTGTAGAGCGACTTGTTTCTTAGCTTCCCAAAGAGCTGGAATCCTCACGCTTTGTGCCCTGTCTCACCTGGTGGAACAAAGGCAGGACTTTGTGCCTTGCAGCTCTATCTCAATGTAAGACACATCAGAGCAGAAGTTCTACTTCAGGGAGATCAGGGCTGGGAGGAAACTGCGTTTCACAGGCCTTTGTAAGAGATGTTCCCGGTAGCCTGTAAGAGCACAGTGGAGACCGAGTTCTTTCTTAGTTTCCCAAAGACCTGAAAGCCAGACGCTTTGTGGCCAGTCTACCCTTTAGGAAAGAATGCAAGACATTGGTCCTTCCAGTTCTAGGGCAATGTAGGACACAGCAGAGCAGAAGTTCTACTTCAGCGAGATCAAGGCTGGGAAGAAACTGTGTTTCACAGGCCTTTGTAAGAGATGTTCGCGTTAGGCTGGAGGAGCATTGAGGAGAGCGAGTTGTTGCTCCGCTTCCCAAAGAGCTGAATGCCACACGCTTTTGGGCCAGACTCTCCTTTATTAAACAACGCAGGACTTTGTGCTTTGCCGCTCTAGGGTAAAGTAGGACACAGCAGAGCAGAAGTTCTACTTCAGCGATATCAGGGCTGGGAAAAAACAGCGTTTCCCAGGCCTGTATATGATATGTCCCTAGTAGGCTGTAAGAGCACAGTGGAGAGCGTGTTGTTTCTTAGCTACCCAAAGAGCTGGAAGCCAGACACTTTGGGGCCTGTCTACCCTTGAGGAACCAAGGCAGGAGTTTGTGATTTGCAGCTCTACTGCAATGCAGAACACGCTAGATCTGAAGTTCTATTTCAGTGAGCTCAGGGCTGAGAAGATACTGCGTTTCACAGACTTTTGTAAAAGATGTACCCGGTAGGCTGTAAGAGCACTGTGGTGAGCGAGTTGTTTCATAGCTTCCAAAAGAGCCGGAAACATGAGGCTTTGGTGCCTGTCTCCCCTTGAGGACCGAAGGCAGGACTTTGTGCCTTGCAGCTCTACTGCAATGTAGAACATGGCAGAGCCGAAGTTCTACTTCAGTGAGATCAGGGCTGGGAAGAAACTGCGTTTCACAGGCCTGTAAAAGAGATGTTCCCGGTAGGCTGTAAGAGCACTGTGGAGATTGAGTTGTTTCTTAGCTACCAAAAGAGGTGGAAGCCAGACACATTGTGGCCTGTGTCACCTGGTGGAACAAAGGCAGGACTTTGTGCCTTGCAGCTCTAGGGCAATATAGCACACAGGAGAGCAGAAGTTCTACTTCAGCGGTATCAGGGTTGGGAAGAAACTGCGTTTCACAGGCCTGTATATGATATGTTCCTAGTAGGCTGTAAGAGCACAGTGGAGAGCGTGTTGTTTCTTAGCTTCCCAAAGAGCTGGAGCCAGACACTTTGGATCCTGACTCCCCTTGAGGAACCCAAGCAGGACTTTGTGCCTTGCAGCTCTACTGGAATGCAGAACATGCTAGAGCAGAAGTTCTACATCAGCGTGATCAGGGCTTGGAATAAACAGCATTTCACAGGCCTTTGTAAGAGATGTTACAGGTAGGCTGTAAGAGCACTCTGGAGAGCGACTTGTTCCTTAGCTTCCCAAAGAGCTGGAAGCCAGACGCTTTGTGGCCTTTTTCCCCTTGAGGAAGCAAGGCAGGACTTTGTGCCTTGCAGCACTCCTGCAATGTAGAACATGGCAGAGCAGAAGTACTACTTCACTAAGATCAGGGCTGGGAAGAAACTGCATTTCACAGGCCTATGTAAGAGATGTTCTCAGGAGGCTGTAAGAACACAGTGGAGAGCCAGTGGTTTCTTAGCTTCCCAAAGAGCTGGAAAAAGAAGCTTTGTGGCCCGTCTCCCCTTGAGGAACCAAGGCAGGACTTTGTGCCTTGCAGCTCTACTGCAATGTAGAACACGGCAGAGGAGAATTTGTACTTCAGTGAGATAAGGGCGGGAAGAAACTGCATTTCACAGGCCTGTAAAAAGATGTTCCCTGTAGGCTGTAAGAGCACTGTGGAGAGCGAGTTGTTTCTCAATTCCCAAAGAGCTGGAAGCCAGACCCTTTGTGGCCTGTCTCCCCTTGAGGATGCAAGGCAGTACTTTGTGCCTTGTAGATGTACTGCAATGCAGAACATGCTATAGGAGAAGTTCTACTTCAGCGAGATCAGGGCTGGGAAGAGACTGCGTTTCACATGCCATGTACGAGAGTTTCCCGGTAGGCTGTAAGAGCATTGTGGAGAGCGAGTTGTTTCTTAGCTGCCCAAAGAGCTGGAAGCCAGACGCTTTGTGGAGTGTCTCCCGTTGTGGAACAAAGGCAGGACTTTGTGCCTTGCAGCTCTATCTCAAAGTAAGACACAGCAGAGCAGAAGTTCTACTTCAGCAAGATCAGGGCTGGGAAGAAACTGCATTTCACAGGCCTTTGTAAGAGAAGATCCCAGTAGGCTCTAAGAGCACTGTGGAGAGCGAGTTTTTCCTTTGCTTCCCAAAGAGCAGGAAGCCAGACGCTTTGTGGCCTGTCTCCCCTTGAGGAAGCAAGGTGGGACTTTCTGCCTTGCAGCTCTACTGAAATGTAGAACATGGCAGCGCCGAAGTTCTACTTCAGTGAGATCATGGCTGGGAAGAAACTGCGTTTCACAGGCCTTTGTAAGACATGTTCCTGGTAGACAGTAAGAGCACAGTGGAGAGTGTGTTGTTTCTTGGCTTTCCAAAGAGCTGGAAGACAGACTCTTTCTGGCCAGTCTTGCCTTTAGAAAACAAGGCAGGACTTTATGCCTTGCAGCTCTAGGGCAATTAAGGACAGAGCAGAGCAGAAGTTCTACTTCAGCGAGATCAGAGCAGGGAAGAAACTGCGTTTCACAGGCCTTTATAAGAGATGCTCCCAGGAGGCTGTAAGAGCACTGTGGATAGCGAGTTGTTTCTCAGCTTCCGAAAGCGCTGGAAGCCAGACACTTTTTGGCCAGTCTCCCCTTTAGGAAACAAGGCAAGACATTGTGCCTTTCAGCTCTAGGGCAATGTAGGACACAGCAGAGCCGAAGTTCTACTTCACCGAGATCAGGGCTGGGAAGAAACTGCGTTTCACAGGCCTGTAAAAGAGATGTTCCCGGTAGGCTGTAAGAGCACTGTTGAGAGCGAGTTGTTTTTCAGCACCCAAAGAGTTTTAAGCCAGACACTTTGTGGCCTGTTTCCCCTTGAGGAACCAAGGCAGGACATGGTGCCTTGCAGCTAACTGCAATGCATAATATTCTAGAGCAGAAGTTCTACTTCAGCGAGATCAGGGCTGGGAAGAAACTGCGTTTCCCAGACCTTTGTAGGAGATGTTCCCGGTAGTCTGTAAGAGCACTGTGGAGATCCAGCCGTTTCTTAGCTTCCCAAAGAGCTGGAAGCCAGACGCTTTGTGGCCTGTCTCCCCTTGTGGAACAAAGGAAGGACTTTGTGCCTTGCAGTTCTATCTCAATGGAAGACACAGCAGAGCAGAAGTTCTACCTCTGCGAGATCAGGGCTGGGAAGAAAGTGCGTTTCACAGGCCTTTGTAAGAGATGCTCCTGGTAGGCTGTAAGACCACTTTGGAGAGCGAGTTGTTTCTTAGCTTCCAAAAGAGCCGGAAACCTGAGGGTTGGGGCCTGTCTCCACTTGAGGAACCAATTCAGGAGTTTTTGCCTTGCAGCTCTACTGCACTGTAGAACATGGCAGAGCAGAAGTTCTACTTCAGTAAGATCAGGGCTGGGAAGAAACTGCGTTTCGCAGGCCTGTAAAAGAAATGTTCCCGGTAGGCTGTAAGAGCACTGTTGAGAGCGAATTGTTTTTCAGCTTCCCAAAGAGCTTTAAGCCAGACACTTTGTTGCCTGTCTCCCCTTGAGGAAGCAAGGCAGGACTTTGTGCCGTGCAGCTCTACCGCAGTGCAGAACATGCTACAGGAGGAGTTCTACTTCAGCGAGATCAGGGCTATGAAGAAACTGCGTTTCACAGGCCCTTGTACTAGATGATCCCAGTAGGCTGTAAGAGGACTGTGGAGAGCGAGTTGTTACTCATCTTTCAAAGAGCTGGAAGCCAGACGCTTTGTGAGCAGTCTCCCCTTTAGGAAACAAGGCAAGAAATTGTGCCTTACAGCTCTAGGTCAATGTAGCACACAGCAGGACAGAAGTTCTACTTCAGCCAGATCAGGGCTGTGAAGAAACTGTGTTTCACAGGCATTTGTAAGAGATGTTCCCGGAAGGCTGTAAGGGCACAGTTTAGAGCGTGTTGTTTCTTAGCTTTGCAAAGAGCTGGAAGCCAGACACTTTGTGGCCAGTCTCCCCTTGAGGAACCAAGGCAGGACTTTGTGCCTTGCTGCTGTACTGCAATGCTGAGCATGCTAGAGAAGAAGTTCTAATTCAGCGAGATCAGGGCTGGGAAGAAAGTGCGTTTGCCAGGCCTTTGTAAGAGATGTTCCCAGTAGGCTGTAAGAGCACTGAGGAGAGCCAGTTGTTCCTTAGCTTCCAAAAGAGCTGGAAGCCGGACGCTTTGTGGCCTGTCTCCCCTTGAGGAACCAAGGCATGACTTTGTGCCTTGCAGTTCTACTGCAACGTAGAACATGGTAGAGCGGAAGTTCTACTTCAGTGAGATCATGACTGGGAAGAAACTGCGTTTCACTGGGCCTTGTAAGAGATGTACCCGGTAGGATGTAAGAGGACTGTGGAGAGCGAGTTGTTTCTCAGCTTCCCAAAGAGCTGGAAGCCAGACGCATTTTGGCCACTCTCCCCTTTTGGAAACAAGGCAAGACATTGTGCCTTGCAGCTCTACTGCAATGCAGAACATGCTAGAGCAGAAGTTCTACTTCAGCGAGATCAGTGCTGGTAAGAAATTGCGTTTCAAAGGCCATTTTCAGAGATGTTCCCAGTAGGCTGTAAGAGCACTGTGGAGAGCGAGTTGTTTCTTAGCTTCCCAAAGACCAGGAAGCCAGACGCTTTGTGGCCTGTCCCCCCTTGTTGAACAAAGGCAGGACTTTGTGCCTTGCAGCTCTCTCTCAATGTTTGACACAGCAGAGAAGTTCTACTTCAGTGAGTTCAGGGCTGGGAAGAAACTGCGTTTAACATGCCTGTAAAAGAGATGTTCCCGGTAGGGAGTAAGAGCACTGTGGAGAGCCAGTTGTTCCTTAGATTCCAAAAGAGCTGGAAACCTGACGCTTTGTGGCCTGCCTTCCCTTGAGGAACCAAGGCAGGACTTTGTGCCTTGCAGTTCTACTGCAACGTAGAACATGGCAGAGAAGAAGTACTAATTCAGTGAGATCAAGGCTGGAAAGAAACTGCGTTTCCCAGCCCTTTGTAAGAGATGTTCCCAGTAGGCTGTAACAGCACTGTGGAGGGCCAGTTGTTTCTAAACGTCCCATTCAGCTGGAAGCCAGACGCTTTGTGGCCTGTCTCCCCTTGAGGAAGCAAGGCAGGACTTTGTGCCTTGCAGCTCTACTGCAATGCAGAACATGCTAGATCAGAAGATGTACTTCAGAGAGATCATGGCTGGGAAGAAACTCTGTTTCACACACCTTTGTAAGAGATGTTCCCGGTAGGCTTGAAGAGCACTGTGGAGAGCGAGTTGTTTCTTAGATTCCAAAAGAGCCGGAGACCTGAGGCTTTGGGGCCTGTCTCCCCTTGAGGAACCAAGGCAGGAGTTTGTGTCTTGCAGCTCTACTGCAATGCAGAACATGGCAGAGCAGAAGTTCTACTTCAGTGAGATCAGGTGTGGGAAGAAACTGTGTTTCACAGGCCTATGGAAGAGATGTTCTCGGGAGGCTGTAAGAGCACAGTGGAGAGCAAGTGGTATCTTAGTTTCCCAAAGAGCTGGAAGCCAGACGCTTTGTGGCCTGTCTCTCCTTTAGGAAACAAGGCAAGACATTGTGCCTTGCAGCTCTAGGGCAATGTAGGACACACCACAGCAGAAGTTCTACTTCAGTGAGATCAGGGCTGGGAAGAAGCTGCGATTCACAGGCCTGTATATGATATGTTCCCCGTAGGCTGAAGGAGCACTGTGGAGAGCGAGTTGTTTCTCAGCTCCCCAAATAGCTGGAAGCCAGACACTTTGGGGCCTGTCTACGATGAGGAAGCAAGGCAGGACTTTGTGCCTTGCCGCTCTACTGCAATGCAGAACATGCTAGAGAAGAAGTTCTCCTTCAGCGAGATCAGGGCTGGGAAGAAACTGCGATTCACAGGCCTGTATATGGTATGTTCCCAGTAGGCTGTAAGAGCACTGAGGAGAGCGAGTTGTTTCTCAGCTTCCCAAAGAGCTGGATGCCAGACGCTTTGTGGCCTGTCTCCCCTTGTGGAACAAACGCAGGACTTTGTGCCTTGCAGCTCTTTCTCAATGTAAGACACAGCAGAGCAGAATTCTACTTCAGCGAGATCAGGACTGGGAAGAAACTGCGTTTCACAGGACTTTGTTAGAGATGTTCCCAGGAGGCTGTAAGAGCACTGTGGAGAGTGAGTTGTTTCTTAGCTTCCCAAAGAGCTGGAAGCCAGACACTGGGGCATTTCTCCCCTTGAAGGAACCAAGGCAGGACTTTGCGCCTTGCAGCTCTACTGCAATGCAGAACATGCTAGAGCAGAAGTTCTAATTCAGCGAGATCAGGGCGGGGAAGAAATTGCGTTTCACAGGCCTCTGTAAGAGATGTTCCCGGTAGGCTGTAAGAGCACTGTGGAGACCGTGTTCTTTCTTTGCTTTCCAAAGAGTTGGAAGCCAGACTATTTGTGGCCAGTCTCCCCCTTTACGAAACAAGGCAGGACTTTATGCCTTGCATCTATAGGGCAAGGTAGGACACAGCAGAGCAGAAGTTCTACTTAAACAAGATCAGGGCTGGGAGGAAACTGCGTTTCTCAGGCCTTTATAAGAGATATTACCAGGAGGGTGTAAGAGCCCTGTGGAGAGCGAGTTGGCTCTCAGCTTCTGAAAGAGCTGGAAGACAGACGCTTTGTGGCCTTTCTCCCCTTGAGGAAGCAAGGCAGGACTTTGTGCCTTGCAGCTCTAGGGCAATGTAGGACACAGCAGAGCAGAAGTTCTGCTTAGGCGAGATCAGGGCTGTGAAGAAACTGCGTTTCACAGGCCTTTGTAAGAGATGGTTCTGGTAGGCTGTAAGAGCACAGCAGAGAGCGAGTTGTTTCTTAGCTTCCAAAAGAGCCGGACACCAGAGGCTTTGGGGCCTGTCTCCCCTCGAGGAACCAGGGCAGGAGTTTGTGCCTTTCAGCTCTACTGCTATGCATAACATGCTAGAGCAGAACTTCTAATTCAGCGAGATCAGGGCTGGGAAGAAACTGCGTTTCACACACCTTTGTAAGAGATATTCCCAGTAGAATGTAAAAGCACTGTGGAGAGCGAGTTGTTTCTTCGCTTCCCAAAGAGCTGGAAGCCAGACGCTTTCTGGCCTGTCTTCCCTTGAGGAAGCAAGGCAGGAGTTTGTGCCTTGCATCTCTAATGCAATGTAGAACATTGCAGAGCAGAAGTTCTACTTCCGTGAGATCAGGGCTGGGAAGAAACAGCGTTTCACAGGCCTATGTAAGAGATGTTACCGGTAGGCTGTAAGAGCACAGTGGAGAGAGAGTGGTTTCTCAGATTCCCAAAGAGCTGGAAGCCAGACGCTTTGTGGCCAGACTCCCCTTTAGGAAACAAGGCAAGACATTGTGCCTTGCAGCTCTACGGCAATGTAGGACACAGCATAGCAGAAATTTTACTTCAGTGATATCAGGGCTGGGAAGAAACTGCGGTTCACAGGCCTTTGTAAGAGCTGTTCCCAGTAGGCTGTAAGAGCACTTTGGAGAGCGAGTTGTTTCTTAGCATGCAAAAGAGCCAGAAACCTGAGGCTTTGGGGCCTGTCTCCCCTTGAGGAACCAAGGCAGGAGTTTGTGCCTTGCAGCTCTACTGCAATGTAGAACTGGGCAGAGCAGAAGTTCTACTTCAGTGAGATCAGGGCTGGGAAGAAACTGCGTTTCACAGGCCTATGTAAAAGATGTTCTCGGGAGGCTGTAAGAGCACAGTGGAGAGCGAATGATTTCTTAGTTTCCCTTCGAGCTGGAAGGCAGACGCATTGAAGCCTGTATCCCCTTGTGGAACAAAAGCAGGACTTTGTGCCTTGCAGCTCTATCTCAATTTAAGACACAGCAGAGCAGAAGTTCTACTTCTGCGAGATCAGGGCTGGGAAGAAAGTGCGTTTCACAGGCCTTTGTAAGAGATTTTCCTGGCAGGCTGTAAGAGCACTGTGGAGACCGAGTTGTTTCTTAGCTTTCAAAAGAGCCGGAATCCTGAGGCTTTGGGACTTCTCTCCCCTTGAGGAACCAAGGCAGGAGTTTGTGCCTTGCAGCTCTTCTGCAGTGTAGAACATGGCAGAGCCAAAGTTCTACTTCAGTGAGATCAGGGCTGGGAAGAAACTGCGTTTCACAGGCCTGTAAAAGAGATGTTCCCAGTAAGGTATAAGAGCACTGTGGAGAGCGAGTTGTTCCTTAGCTTCCCAAAGAGCTGGAAGTCAAATGCTTTGGGGCCTTGCTCCCATTGAGGAACCAAGTCAGGAGATTTTGCCTTGCAATTCTACTGCAATATAGAACATGCAAGAGCAGAAGTTCTACTTCAGCGAGATCAGGGCTGGGAAGAATCTGCGTTTCACAGGCCTTTGTAAGAGATGAGCCCGGTAGGCTGTAAGAGCACTGTGGAGACCGAGTTGTTTCTTAGCTTCCAAAAGATCCAGAAACCAGAGGCTTTGGGGCCTGTCACCCCTTGAGGAACCAACTCAGGTGTTTGTGCCTTGCAGCTCCACTGCAATGTACAACATTTCAGAGCAGAAGTTCTACTTCAGCGAGATCAGGGCTGGGAAGAAACTGCGTTTCACAGGCCTGTATATGATATTTTCATAGTAGGCTGTAAGAGAACTGTGGTGAACGACTTCTTTCTCCACTTTGCAAAGAGCTGGAAGCCAGACGCTTTTGGGCCAGTCACCCCTTGAGGAAACAAGGCAGGACATTGTGCCTTGCAGCTCTAGGGCAATGTAGGACACAGCAGAGCAGAAGTTCTACTTCAGTGAGAACAGGGCTGGGAAGAAACTGTGTTTCACAGGCCTCTGTAAGAGATGGTTTCGGTAGGCTGTAAGAGCACTTTGTAGAGCGAGTTGTTTCTTAGCTTCCAAAAGAGCCAGAAACCAGAGGCTTTGGGCCTGTCTCCCCTTGAGGAACCAAGGCAGGAGTTTGTTCCTTGCAGCTCTACTGCAATGTAGAACATGGCAGAGCAGAAGTTCTACTTCCGTGAGATCAGGGCTGGGAAGAAACTGCGTTTCACAGGCCTATGTAAGAGATGTTCTCGGGAGGCTGTAAGAGCACAGTGGAGAGCGAGTGGTTTCCTAGTTTCCCAAAGAGCTGGAAGCCAGACGCTTTGTGGCCAGACTCCCCTTTAGGAAACAAGGCAAGACATTGTGCCTTGCAGCTCTACGGCAATGTAGGACACAGCAGAGCAGAAATTTTACATCAGTGAGATCAGGGCTGGGAAGAAACTGCGTTTCACAGGACTTTGTAAGATATGTTCCCGGTAGGCAGTAAGAGCACTGTGGAGAGCGAGTTGTTTCTTAGCTTCCGAAAGAGCTGGAATACTCACGATTTGTGCCCTGTCTCACCTGGTGGAACAAAGGCAGGAGTTTGTGCCTTGCAGTTCTATCTCAATGTAAGACACAGCAGAGCAGAAGTTCTACTTCAGCGAGATCAGGGCTGGGATGAAAGTTCGTTTCACAGGCCTTTGTAGCAGATGTTCCTGGTAGGCTGTAAGAGCACAGTGGAGAGCGAGTTGTTTCTTAGTTTCCCAAAGTTCTGGAAGCCAGACGCTTTGTGGCAAGTCTCCCCTTTAGGAAACAAGGCAAGACATTGTGCCTTGCAGCTCTAGGGCAATGTAGGACACAGCAGAACAGAAGTTCTACTTCTGTGAGATCAGGGCTGGGAAGATACTGCGATTCACAGGCCTGTATATGATATGTTCCCAGTAGGCTGTAAGAGCACTGAGGATAGTGAGTTTTTCCTTAGCTTACCAAAGAGCTGGAAGCCAAATGCTTTATGTCCTTTCTCCCCTTGTGCAACAAAGGTAGGACTTTGTGCCTTGCAGCACTAGCTCAATATAAGACACAGCAGAGCAGAAGTTCTACTTCAGCGAGATCAGAGCTGGGAAGAAACTGCATTCCACAGGCCTTTGTAAGAGATGTTCCCGGTAGGCTGTAAGAGCACTGTGGGGAGCGAGTTGTTTCATGACCTCCCACAGAGATGGAAGCCAGACTCTTTGTGGCCTGTCTCCCCTTGTGGAACAAAGGCAGGACTTTGTGCCTTGCAGCTCTATCTCAATTTAAGACACAGCAGAGCAAAAATTTTACTTCTGCGAGATCAGAGCTGGGAAGAAAGTGCGTTTCACAGGCCTTTGTAAGACATGTTCATGGTAGGCTGTAAGAGCTCTGTGGAGAGCATGTTGTTTCTTAGCTTGCAAAACAGCCAGAAACCTGAGGCTCTGGCACCTGTCTACCCTTGAGGAACCAAGGCAGTAGTCTGTGCCTTGCAGCCCTTCTGCATAGTAGAACATTGCGGAGCCAAAGTTCTACTTCAGTGAGATCAGGGCTGGGAAGAAACTCCGTTTCACAGGCCTGTAAAAGAGATGTTCCCGGTAGGGTATAAGAGCATTGTGGACAGCGAGTTGTTCCTTAGCTTCCAAAAGAGCTGGAAGACAAATGCTTTTGGGCCTGTCTCCCATTGAGGAACCAAGGCTGGAGTTTTTGCCTTGCAGTTCTACTGCAATGTAGAACATGGCAGAGCAGAAGTTCCACTTCAGTGAGTTCAGGTCTGGGAAGAAACAGAGTTTCACAGGCCTTAGAAGAGATGTTCCCATTAGCCTGTAAGAGCACTGTGGAGAGCAAGTTGTTCCTTAGCTTCCCAAAGAGCTGAAAGCCAGACGCTTTGTGGCCTTTCTCTCCTCTAGGAAGCAAGGCAGGACTTTGTGCCTTGCAGCTCTACTGCAATGCAAACATGCTAGATCAGAAGTTCTACTTCAGCGAGACCAGGGCTGTTGAGAAACTGCGTTCCACAGGCCTTTGTAAAAGATGTTCCCAGTAGGCTGTAAGAGCACTGTGGAGAGCGAGTTGTTTCTCCGCTTCCCAAAGCGCTGGAAATCAGACGCTTTTGGGCCAGTCTCCCCTTTAGGAAACAAGGCAAGACATTGTGCCTTGCAGCTCTAGGGCAATGTAGGCCACAGCAGAGCAGAAGTTCTACTTCAGCGAGATCAGGGCAGGGAAGAAACTGCGTTTCACAGGATTTTGTAAGAGATGTTCCCGGAAGGCTGTAAGAGCACAGTGGACAGTGTGTTGTTTCTTAGCTTCCCAATGAGCTGGAAGGCACACTCTTTGGGGCCAGTCTCCCCTTGAGGAACCACGGTAGGACTTTGTGCATTGCAGCTCTACTGCAATGCAGACCTTGCTAGAGCAGAAGTTCTACTTCCGCCAGATCAGGGCTGGGAAGAAACAGCATTTCACAGGCCTTTGTAAGAGATGTTCCAGGTAGGCTGTAAGAGCACTGTGGACAGCAAGTTATTACTTAGCTTCCCAAAGAGCTGGAAGCCAGACGCTTTGTGGCCTTTCTCCCCTTGAGGAAGAAAGGCAGGACTTTGTGCCTTGCAGGTCTACTGCAATGCAGAACATACTAGATCCGAAGTTCTGCTTCAGCGAGCTCAGGGCTGGGAAGAAACTGCGTTTCACAGGCCTTTGTACGAGAAGTTCCCGGTAGGCTGTAAGAGCACGGTGGAGAGCGAGTTGTTTCTTAGCTTCCAAAAGAGCCGTAAACCTGTGGCTTTGAGGCCTGTCTCCCCTTGAGGAACCACGGCAGGAATTTGTGCCTTGCAGCTCTACTGCAATGTAGAACATGGCAGCGCGGAAGTTCTACTTCAGTGAGATCAGGGCTGGGAATAAACTGCGTTTCACAGGCCTGTAAAAGAGATGTTCCCGGTAGGCTGTAAGAGCTCTGTGGAGAGCGAGTTGTTTCTCAGCTTCCCAAAGAGCTGGAAGCCATACGCTTTTTGGACAGTCTCCCCTTTAGGAAACAAGGCAAGACATTGTGCCTTGCAGCTCTAGGGCAATGAAGGACACAGCAGAGCAGAAGTTCTACTTCAGAAAGGTCAGGGCTCGGAAGAAACTGCGATTCACAGGCCTGTATATGATATGTTCCCAGTAGGCTGTAAGAGCACTGGGGAGAGCGAGTTGTTTCTCAGCTTCCCACAGAGCTGGAAGCCAGACGCTTTGTGGCCTGTCTCCCTTTGGGGAAGCAAGACAAGGCTTTGTGCCTTGCAACTGAACTGCAAAGCACAACATACTATAGCAGAAGTTCAACTTCAGTGAGATCAGGGCTGGGAAGAAAGTGCGTTTCACAGGCCTTTGTAAGAGATGTTCCCGGTAGGCTGTAAGAGCACAGTGGAGAGCGAGTTGTTTCTTAGTTTCCCAAAGAGCTGAAAGCCAGATGCTTTGTGGCCAGTCTACCCCTTAGGAAACAATGCAAGACATTGTGCCTTGCTGCTCTAGGGCAATGTAGGACACAGCAGAGCAGAAGTTCTACTTCAGTGAGATCAGGGCTGGGAAGATACTGCGATTCACAGGCCTGTATATGATATGTTCCCAGTAGGCTGCAAGAGCACTGAGGAGAGTGAGTTGTTTCTTAGCTTCTGAAAGACCTGTAAGCTAGACGCTTTGTGGCCTGTCTCCCCTTGAGGAAACAAGGCAGGAGTTTGTGCCTTGCAGCTCTACTGCAATGTAGAACATGGCAGAGCAGAAGTTCTTCTTCAACGAGATCAGGGCTGGGTATAAAGTGCATTTCACAGGCCTTTGTAAGAGATGTTCCCAGTAGGCTGCAAGAGCATTGTGGAGAGCGAGTTGTTTCTCAGCTTCCCAAGAGCTGGAAGCCAGACGCTTTTGGGCCACTCTCCCCTTTAGAAAACAAGGCAAGGCATTGTGCCTTACAGCTCTGGGCAATGTAGGACACAGCAGAGCAGAAGTTCTACTTCAGCGAGATCAGGGCTGGGAAGAAAATGCGTTTCACAGGCCTTTGTAAGAGATGTTCCCCTTTAGGCTGCAAGAGCAGTGTGGAGAGTGAGTTGTTTTTTGGCTTCCAAAAGAACCTGAGACCTGAGTCTTTGGGGCCTGTCTCCCTTTGACGAACAAAAACAGGAGTTTGTGCCTTGCAGCTCTACTGCAATGTAGAACATGGCAGAGCCGAAGTTCTTCTTCAGCGAGATCAGGGCTGGGAAGAAACTGCGTTTCACAGGCCTTTGTAAGAGTTGTTCCCGGTAAGAAGTAAGAGCACTGTCGAGAGCGAGGTGTTGCTCTGCTTCCCAAAGAGCTGGAAGCCACACGTTTTGTGGACTGTCTCCCATGGAGGAAGCAATGCACGACTTTGTTCCTTGCTGCTCTACTGCAATGCAGAGCATGCTACAGCAGAAGTTCTACTTCAGCGAGATCAGGGCTGGGAAGAAACTGCGATTCACAGGCCTGTATATGATATGTTCCCAGTAGCTGTAAGAGCACTGTGGAGAGCGATTTGTTTCTTAGCTTCCCAAAGAGCTGCAAGCCAGATGCTTTGTGGCCTGTCTAACCTTGAGGAACAAAGGCAGGACTTTGTGCCTTGCAGCTCTGGCTCAATGTAAGACACAGCATAGCAGAAGTTCCTTTATAAGAGACGTTCTCGGGAGGCTGTAAGAGCACTCTGGAGAGCGAGTGGTTTCTTAGCTTCCCAAAGAGCTGGAAGCCAGACGCTTTGAGGTCAGTCTCCCCTTTAGGAAACAAGGCAAGACATTGTGCGTTACAGCTCTAGGGCAATGTAGGACACAGCAGAGCAGAAGTTCTACTTGAGCGAGATCTGGGCTGGGAAGAAACTCCGTTTCACAGGCCTTTATAACAGATGCTCTTGGGAGGCTGTAAGAGCACTTTGGAGAGCGAGTTATTTCTTAGCTTCCCAAAGAGCTGGAAGCCAGACGCTTGGTGGCCTGTCTCCCATTGAGCAACAAAGTCAGGAATTTGTGCCTTGCAGCTCTAGCTCAATGTAAGACACAGCAGAGCAGAGGTTGTACTTCAGCGAGATCAGGGCTGGGAAGAATCTGCGTATCACAGGCCTGTGAAACAGATGTTCCCGGTAGGCTGTAAGAGCACTGTGGAGAGCGAGTTGTTTCTCAGCTTCACAAACAACTGCAAGCCAGATGCTTTGTGGCGTGTCTCGCCTTGAGGAAGCAAGGCAGGACTTTGTGCCTTTCAGCTCTTCTGCAATGCAGAACATGCTAGAGCAGAAGTTCTACTTCAGCGAGATCAGGGCTGGGAAGAAACTGCGTTTCACAGGCCTTTGTAAGAAATGTTCACAGTAGGCTGTAAGAGCACAGTGGAGAGCATGTTCTTAATTAGCTTGCCAAAGAGCTGGAAGCCATACACTTTGGGGCCTGTCTCCCCTTGAAGAACCAAGGCAGGGGTTTGTGCCTTGCAGTTCTACTGCAAAGTGGAACATGGCAGAGCAGAAGTTATACTTCAGCGAGATCAGGACTGGGAAGAAAGAGCGTTTCACAGGCCTTTGTAACAGATGTTCCCGGTTAGGCTGTAAGAGCTCTGTGGAGAGCAAGTGGTTCCTTAGCTTCCCAAAGAGCTGGAAGCCTGATGCTTTGCGGCCTTCCTCCCCTTCAGGAAGCAAGGCAGGACTTTGTGCCTTGCAGCTCTACTGAAATGTAGAACGTGCTATATCAGAAGTTCTAATTAACCGAGATAAGGGCTGGGAAGAAACAGCATTTCACAGACCTTTGTAAGAGATGTTCCTGGTAGACTGTAAGAGCACAGTGGAGAGCGAGTTGTTTCTCAGCTTCCCAAAGAGCTGGAAGCAAAACGCTTTGGGGCCTTTCTCCCCTTGAGGAACCAAGGCAGGACTTTGAGCCTTGCAGCTCTACTGCAATGCAGAACATGCTAGAGCAGATGTTCTACTTCAGTGAGATCAGGTCTGGGATGAAACTGCGTTTCACAGGACTTTGTACAAGATGTTCCAGGTAGGCTGTCACAGCACTGTGGAGAGTGAGTTGTTTCTTAGCTTGCAAAACAGCCGGAAACCTGAGGCGTTGTGGCCTGTCTCCCCTTGAGGAACCAAGGCAGGAGTTTGTGCCTTGCAGCGGTACTGCACTGCAGAACATGCTACAGCAGAAGTTCTACTTCAGCGAGATCAGGGCTGGGAAGAAACTGCGTTTCACAGGCCTTTGTAAGAGATGTTCCCGGTAGGCTGTAAGAGCACTGTGGAGAGCGAGTTGTTTCTTAGCTACAAAAAGAGCTGGAAGCCCGACGCTTTGTGGCCTGTCTCCTGTTGTGGAACAAAGGCAGGACTTTGTGCCTTGCAGCTCGATCTCAATGTAAGACACAGCAGAGCAGAAGTTCTACTTCAGCGAGATCAGGGCTGGGAGGAAACTGCGTTTCACAGGCCTATATAAGATATGTTCTCGGGAGGCTGTAAGAGCACAGTGGAGAGCGAGTGGTTTCTTATTTTCCAAAAGAGCTGGAAGCGAGACACATTGTGGCCTGTATCCCCTTGTGGAGCAAAGGGAGGACTTTGTGTCTTGCAGCTCTACTGCAATGCAGAACATGCTAGAGCAGAAGTTCTACTTCAGCAAGATCAGGGCTGGGAAGAAACTGCGTTTCACAGGCCTGTAAAAGAGATGTTCCCGGTAGACTGTAAGAGCACTGTGGAGAGCGAGTTGTTCCTTAGCTTCCAAAAGAGCTGGAAGACAGATGCTTTGTGGCCTGTCTCCCCTTGAGGAACCAAGGCAGGATTTTGTGCCTTGCAGCTCTACTGCAATTTAGTACATGGCAGAGCAGAAGTTCTACTTCAGTGAGATCAGGGCTGGGAAGAAACTGCGTTTCATAGGCCTAAAAAAAGAGATGTTCCCAGTAGGCTGTAAGAGCCCTGTGGAGAGCGAGTTGTTTCTCAGCTTCCCAAAGAGCTGGAAGCCAGACGCTTTGTGGCCTGTCTCCCCTTGAGGAAGAAAGGCTGGACTTTGTGCCTTGCAGCTGTACTGCAAAGCAGAACATGCTACAGCAGAAGTTCTACTTCAAGGAGATCAGGTCTGGGAAGAAACAGCATTTCACAGCCATTTGTAAGAGATGTTCCTGATAGGCTGTAAGAGCACTGTGGAGAGGGAGTTGTTTCTTAGCTACCTAAAGAGCTGGAAGTCAGACGCTTTGTGTCCTGTCTCTCGTTGTGGAACAAAGGCAGGATTTTGTGCCTTGCAGTTCTACTGCAACATAGAACATGGCAGAGCAGAAGTTCTACTTCAGTGGCATCAGTGCTGGGAAGAAACTTCTTTTCACAGGCCTTTGTAAGAGATGTTCTCGGTAGGCTGTAAGAGCACTCTGGAGAGCGAGTTGCTTCTTAGCTTGCAAAAGAGCCAGAAACCTGAGGCTTTGGGACCTGTCTCCCCTTGAGGAACCAAGGCGTGAGTTTGTGCCTTGCAGCTCTTCTGCAGTGTAGAACACGGCCGAGCAGAAAACCTACTTCAGTGAGATGAGGGCTGGAAGGAATTGCAATTCACAGGCCTGTATATGATATGTTTCCAGTAGGCTGTAAAAGAACTGAGGGGAGCGTGTTGTTTCTTACCTTCCCAAAGAGCTGGAAGCCAGACGCTTTGTTGCCGGTCTCCCCTTGAGGAACCAAGGCAGGACTTTGTGCCTTGCAGCTCTATGTCAATGTAAGACACAGCAGAGCAGAAGTTCTACTTCAGCGAGATCAAGGCTGGGAAGAAACTGTGTTTCACAGGCCTTTGTAAGAGATATTCGCTTTAGGCTGGATGAGCATTGTGGAGAGCGAGTTGTTTCTCCGCTTCCCAAAGAGCTGGAAGCCAGACGCTTTTGGGCCAGACTCCCCTTTAGTAAACAAGGCAGGACTTTGTGCCTTGCAGCTCTAGGGTAAAGTAGGACACAGCAGAGCAGAAGTTCTACTTCAGAGAGATCAGGGCTGGGAAGAAACAGCGTTTCACAGGCCTGTATATGATATGTTCCTAGTAGGCTGTAAGAGCACAGTGGAGAGCGAGTTGTTTCTTAGCTTCCAAAAGAGCCGGAAACATGAGGCTTTGGGGCCTGTCTCCCCTTGAGGAACGAAGGCAGGACTTTGTGCCTTGCAGCTCTACTGCAATCTGGAACATGGCAGAGCCGAAATTCTACTTCAGTGATATCAGGGCTTGGAAGTAACTGCATTTCACAGGCCTGTAAAAGAGCTGTTCCAGGTAAGCTGTTAAAGCACTGTGGAAAGTGAGTTGTTTCTTAGCTACCAAAAGAGCTGGAAGCCAGACGCATTGTGGACTGTCTCACCTGGTATAACAAAGGCAGGACTTTGTGCCTTGCAGCTCTAGGGCAATATAGCACACAGCAGAGCAGCAGTTCTACTTCAGCGGTATCAGGGTTGGGAAGAAACTGCGTTTCACAGGCATTTGTAAGAGATGTTCCCGGTAGGCTGTAAGAGCACTGTGGAGAGCCAGTTGTTCCTTAGCTTCCAAAAGAGCTGGAAGCCGGAAGCTTTGTGGCCTGTCTACCCTTGAGGAACCAAGGCAGGAATTGTGCCTTGCAGTTATACTGCAACGTGGAACATGGTAGGGCCGCAGTTCTACTTAAGTGAGATCAGGGCTGCGAAGAAACTGCGTTTCACTGGGCCTTGTAAGAGATGTTCCCGGTAGGATGTAAGAGGACTGTGGAGAGCGAGTTGTTTCTCAGCTTCCCAAAGAGCTGGAAGCCAGACGCATTTTGGCCACTGTCCCCTTTTGGAAACAAGGCAAGACATTGTGCCTTGCTGCTCTACTGCTATGCAGAACATGCTAGAGCAGAAGTTCTACTTCAGCGAGATCTGGGTTGGGAAGAAATTGCGTTTCAAAGGCCATTTTAAGACATGTTCCCGGTAGGCTGTAAGAGCACTGTGGAGAGCGAGTTGTTTCTCTGCTTCCACAAGAGCTGGAAGCCAGATGCTTTTGGGCCAGTCTCCCCTTTAGTAAAAAAGGCAAGACATTGTGCCTCGCAGATCTAGGGCAATGGAGCACACAGCAGAGCAGAAGTTCTACTTCAGTGAGATCAGGGCTGGTAACAATCTGCGTTTCACACGCCTGTAAAAGAGATATTCCCGGTATGTTGTAAGAGCACTGTCGAGAGCGAGTTGTTCCTTAGCTTCCGAAAGATCTGGAAGCCAGATGTTTTGTGGCCTGTCTCGCCTTGAGGAACCAAGGCAGGACTTTGTGCCTTGCAGTTCTTCTGCAGTGTAGAACATGGCAGAGCAGAAGTTCTACTTCAGTGAGATCAGGGCTTAGAAGAAACTGCGTTTCAGAGGCCTTTGTAAGAGATGTTCCCGGTAGGGTGTAAGAGCACTGTGGAGAGCGCATTGTTTCTTTGCTTGCAAAGGAGCCGGAAACCTGAGTCTTTGGGAACTGTCTCCCCTTGCGGAACCAAGGCAGGAGTTTCTGCCTTGCAGTTCTACTGCAACATAGAAAATGGCAGAGCTGAAGTTCTACTTCAGTGAGATCAGGGCTGGGAAGACACTGCATTTCACAGGCCTTTGTACGAGATGTTCCCGGTAGCCTGTAAAAGCACTGTGGAGAGCGAGTTGTTTCTCAGCTTCCCAAAGAGCTGGAAGCCAGACACTGTTTGGCCACTCTCCCTTTAGGAAACAAGGCAAGACATTGTGCCTTACAGCTCTAGGGCAATGTAGCGCACAGAAGACCAGAAGTTCTACTTCAGCAAGATCACGGCTGGGAAGAAACTGCGTTTCACAGGCCTTTGTAACAGATGTTCCTGGTAGGCTGTAAGAGCACTGTGGAGAGCGAGTTCTTTCTTAGCTTGCAAAAGAGCGGGAAACCTGCGACTTTCGGACCTGTCTCCCCTTGAGGAACCAGAGCAGGAGTTTGGGCCTTGCAGCTCTTCTGCAGTGTAGAACATGACAGAGCAGAAGTTCTAGTTCAGTGAGATCAGGGCTGGGAAGTAACTGCGTTTCACAGGCCTGTAAAAGAGATGTTCCCGGTAGGCTGTAGGAGCACTGTGGAGAGCGAGTTGTTCCTTAGTTTCCCAAAGAGCTGGAAGACAGACGCTTTGTAGCCTGTCACCCCTTCAGGAACCAAGGCAGGACTTTGTGCCTTGCAGTTCTACTGTAACGTAGAACATGGCAGAGCAGAAGTTCTAATTCAGTGAGATCACGGCTGGGGAGAAACTGCGTTACCCAGCCCTTTGTAAGGGATGTTCACCATAGGCTGTAAGAGAACTGTGGAGAGCCAGTTGTTTCTCAGCTGCCCATAGAGCTGGAAGCCAGACGCTTTGTGGCTTGTCTCCCATTGAGGAAGCAAGGCTGGACTTTGTGCCTTGCAGCTCTACTGCAATGCAGAACATGCTAGAGCAGAAGTTCTATTTCAGCGAGATCAGGTCTGGGAAGAAAGTCCGTTTAACAGGCCTTTGTAAGAGATGTTCCCGGTAGGCTGTAAGAGCAGTGTGGAGAGCGAGTTGTTTCTTAGCTTCCCAAAGAGCCGGAAAAGTGAGGCATTCTGGCCTGTCTCCCGTTGTGGAACAAAGGCAGGACTTTGTTCCTTGCAGCTCTATCTCAATGTAAGACACAGCAGAACAGAAGTTCTACTTCAGAGAGATCAGGGCTGGGAAGGAAGTGCGTTTCACATGCCTTTGTAAGAGATGATCCCGGTAGGCTGTAAGAGCACTGTGGAGAGCCAGTTGTTTCTTAGCTTCCAAAAGAGCCGGAAACCTGAGGCTTTGGGACCGGTCTCCCCTTGAGGAACCAAGTCAGGTGTTTGTGCCTTGCAGCTCTACTGCAATTTAGAACATGGCAGAGGCGAAGTTCTACCTCAGTGAGATCATGGCTGGGAAGAAACTGCGTTTCACACGCCTTTGTAAGAGATGTTACTGGTAGGCTGTTAGAGCACTGTGGAGAGCGAGTTTTTCCTTAGCTTCCCAAAGAGTTGGAAGCCAGACACTTTGGGGCCTGTCTCCCCTTGAGGAACGAAGGCAGGAGTTTGTGCCTTGCAGCTCTAGTGCAATGCGGAACATGCTAGAGCAGAAGTTGTAATTCAGCGAATTCAGGGCTGGGAAGAAACTGCCTTTCCCAGGCCTTTGTAAGAGATGTTCCCAAGAGGCTGTAAGAGCACTGTGGAGAGCCAGTTGTTTCTTAGCTTCCCAAAGAGCTGGAAGCCAGACGCTTTATGGCCTGTCTCCCCTTGTGGAACAAAGGCAGGACTTTGTGCCTTGCAGCTCTATCTCAATGTTAGACACAACAGAGCAGAAGTTCTACTTCAGCGAGATCAGTTCTGGGAAGAAACTGCGCTTCACAGGCCTTTGTAAGAGATGGTCCCGGTAGGCTGTAAGTGCACTGTGGAGAGAGAGTTGTTTCTTAAGTTCCAAAAGAGCCGGAAAAGTGAGGGTTTCTGGCCTGTCTTCCGTTGTGGAACAAAGGCAGGTCTTTGTGCCTTGCAGCTCTATCTCAATGTGAGACACAGCAGAGCAGAAGTTCTACTTCATCGAGATCAGGGCTGGGAAGGGAGTGCGTTTCACAGGCCTTTGTAAGAGATGTTCCCGGTAGGCTGTAAGAGCACTGTGCAGAGCGAGTTGTTCCTTAGCTTCACAAAGAGCTGGAAGCCAGACGCTTTGTGGCCTGTCTCCCCTTGAGGAAGCAAGGCAGGGCTTTGTTCCTTGCAGCTCTACTGCAATGCAGAACATACTAGAGCAGACGTTCTACTTCAGCGAGATCAGGGTTGGGAAGAAACTGCCATTCACAGGCCATTTTAAGAGATGTTCCCGTTAGGCTGTAAGAGCGCTGTGGATAGTGAGTTGTTTCTTGCCTTCCCAAAGAGCTAGAAGCCAGACGCTGTTTGGCCACACTCCTCTTTAGGAAACAAGGCAAGACATTGTGCCTTAAAGCTCTAGGGCAATGTAGCACACAGCAGAGCAGAAGTTCTGCTTCAGTGAGATCAGACCAGGGAAGAAACTGCGTTTCACAGGCCTTTCTAAGAGATGATCCCGGTAGGCTGAAAGAGCACTGTGGAGAGCGAGTTGTTTCTTAGCTTCCAAAAGAGCCGGAAACCTAGGCTTTGGGCCCTGTCTCTTCTTGAGGAACCAAGTCAGGTGTTTGTGCATTGCAGCTCTAGTGCAATGCAGCACATGCTAGAGCAGAAGTTGTAATTCAGCGAGATCAGTGCTGGCGAGAAACTGCGTTTCCCGGGCCTTTGTAAGAGATGTTCACCATAGGCTGTAAGAACACTGTGGAGAGTGAGTTGTTTCTTAGCTTCCCAAAGAGCTGGAAGCCAGATGCTTTATGGCCTGTCTCCCCTTGTGGAACAAAGGCAGGACTTTGTGCCTTGCAGCTCTATCTCAATGTTAGACACAGCAGAGCACAAGTTCTACTTCAGCGAGATCAGAGCAGAGAAGAAACTGCGTTTCACAGGCCTTTGTAAGAGATGTTCCCAGTGGACCGTAAGAGCACTGTGGAAAGCGAGTTGTTCCTTAGCTTCCCGAAGAGCTGGCAGCCACACGCTTTGTGGCCTTTCTCCACTTGAGGAAGCAAGGCAGGACTTTGTGCCTTGAAGCTCTACTGCAATGCAGAACATGCTAGATCAGAAGTTCTACTTCAGCGAGATCAGGGCTGGGAAGACACTGCGTTTCACAGGCCTTTGTAAGAGATGTTCCCGGTAGGCTGTAAGAGCACTGTGGAGAGTGAGTTGTTTCTTAGCTTCCAAAAGAGCCGGACACCTGAGGCTTTGGGCCCTGTCTACCCTTGAGGAACCAAGGCAGGATTTTGTGCCTTGCAGCTCTACTGCAATGTAGAACATGGCAGAGCAGAAGGTATACTTCACTGAGATCAGGGCTGGGAAGAAACTGCGCTTCACAGGCCCATGTAAGACATGTTCTCGGGAGGCTGTAAGAGCACAGGGGAGAGCGAGTGGTTTCTTAGTTTCCCAAAGAGCCGGCAGCCAGACGCTTTGTGGGCAGTCTCCCCTTTAAGAAACAAGGCAAGACATTGTGCCTTGCAGCTCTAGGGCAATGTAGGACACAGCAGAGCAGAAGTTCTACTTCAGTGACATCAGGGCTCGGAAGAAACTGCGATTGAGAGGCCTGTATATGATATGTTCCCAGTAGGCTGTAAGAGCACTGAGGAGAGTGAGTTGTTTCTTAGCTTCCCGAAGACCTGGAAGCCAGACGCTTTGTGGCCTGTCTCCCCTTGAGGAAGCAAGGCAGGACTTTGCACCTTGCAGCCCTACTGCAATGTAGAACATGGCAGAGCAGAAGTTCTACTTCAGCGACATCAGGGCTGGGAAGATAATGCGTTTCAAAGGCCTTTGTAACAGATGTTCCCAGTAGGGTGTTAGAGCACTGAAGAGAGCGAGTTGCTTCTCAGCTTCCCAAACAGCTTGAAGCAAGACGCATTTTGGCCTCACTCCCCTTTAGGAAACTAGGCAAGACATTGTGCCTTACAGCTCTAGCTCAATGTAGCACACAGCAGAGCAGAAGTTCTGCTTCAGCGAGATAAGGGCTGGGAAGAAAGTGCGTCTCACAGGCCTTTGTAAGAGATGTTCCCGGTATGCTGTAAGAGCACTGTGCAGAGCCAGTTGTTTCTTAGCTTCCCAAAGAGCTGGAAGCCAGACGCTTTGGGGCCTGTCTCCCCTTGAGGAACCAAGGCAGGAGTTTGTGCCTTGCTGCTCTACTGCAATGTAGATCATTGCAGAGGAGAAGTTCTACTTCAGTGAGACCCGGGCTGGGAAGAAACTGCCTTTCACACGCCTTGTAAGAGATGTTCCCGTTTGGCTGTTAGAGCACTGTGGAGAGCGAGTTGTTCCTTAGCTTCCCAAAGAGCTGAAAGTCAGACACTTTGGGGCCTGTCTTCCCTTGAGGAACCAAGGCAGGACTTTGTGCCTTGCAGCTCTACTCCAATGCAGAACATGCTAGAGCAGAAGTTCTACTTCATCGAGATCAGGGCTGGGAAGACACTGCATTTCACAGGAATTTTTAAGAGATGTTCCTGGTAGGCTGTAAGAGCACGGTGGAGAGCGAGTTCTTTCTTAGCTTCCCAAAGAGCTGGAAGCCAGACGTTTTGTGGCCTATCTCCCTTTGTGGAACAAAGGCAGGACTTTGTGCCTTGCAGCTCTATCTCAATGTAAGACACTACAGAGCAGAAGTTCTACTTCAGCGAGATCAGGGCTGGGAAGAAACGGCGTTTCAGAGGCCTTTGTAAGAGATGTTCCTGGTAGGTTGTAAGAGCACTGTGGAGAGCGAGTTCCTTCCTAGCTTGCAAAAGAGCCAGAGACCTGCGGCTATCGGAACTGTCTCCCCTTAAGGAACCAAGGCAGGAGTTTGTGCCTTGCAGCTGTTCTGCAGTGTAGAACATGGCAGAGCAGAAGTTCTAGCTCAGTGAGATCAGGGCTGGGAAGTAACTGCGTTTCACAGGCCTGTAAAAGAGATGTTCCCAGTAGGCTGTAAGAGCACTGTGGAGAGCAAGTTGTTCCTTAGCTTCCCAAAGAGCTGGAAGCCAGACGCTTTGTGGCCTTTCTCCCCTTGAGGAAGAAAGGCAGGACTTTGTGCCTTGCAGGTCTACTGCAATGCAGAACATGCTAGATCAGAAGATCTACTTCAGCGAGATCCGGGCTGGGAAGAAACTGCGTTTCACAGACCTTTGTAACAGATGATCCCGGTAGGCTGTAAGAGCACTGTGGAGAGCAAGTTGTTTCTTAGATTCCAAATTAACCGGAAACCTGAGGCTTTGGGGCCTGTCTCCCCTTGAGGATCCAAGGCAGGACTTTGAGTCTTGCAGCTCTACTGCAATGCAGAACATAGCAGAGCAGAAGTTCTACTTCAGTGAGATCAGGTCTGGGAAGAAACTGCGTTTCACAGGCCTATGTAAGAGATGTTCTCGGAGGCTGTAAGAGCACAGTGCAGAGCAAGTGGTTTCTTAGTTTCCCAAAAAGCTGGAAGCCAGACGCTTTGTGGCCTGTCTCCCATTTAGGAAACAAGGCAAGACATTCTGCCTTACAGTTCTACTGCAATGTAGAACATGGCAGTGCGGAAGTTCTACTTCAGTGAGATCAGTGCTGGGAAGGAACTGCGTTTCACAGGCCTTTGTAAGAGATGTTCCTGGTAGGCTGTAAGAGCACTCTAGAGAGCGAGTTGTTTCTCCGCATCACAAAGATCTGGAAGCCAGACCATTTTTGGCCAGTCTCCCCTTGAGGAAACGAGGGAAGACATTGTGCCTTGCAGCTCTAGGGCAAAGTAGGACACAGCAGAGCAGAAGTTCTACTTCAGCGAGATCAGGGCTGGGAAGAAACTGTGTTTCACAGGCCTGTAAAAGAGATGTTCCCGATAGGGTGTAAGAGCACTGTGGAGAGCGAGTTGTTCCTTAGCTTCCCAAAGAGCTGGAAGCCAGACGCTTTGTGGCCTTTCTCCGCTTGAGGAAGCAAGGCAGGGCTTTGTTCCTTGCAGCTCTACTGCAATGCAGGACATGCTAGATCAGAAGTTCTACTTCAGCTAGATCAGGGCTAGGAAGAAACTGCATTTCACAGGCCTTTGTAAGAGATGTTCCCGGTAGGCTGTAAGAGCACTGTGGACAGCGAGTTGTTTCTTAGCTTCCAAAAAAGCCGGACACCTGAGGCTTTGGGGCCTGTCTCCCCTTGAGGAACCAAGGCAGGAGTTTGTGCCTTGCAGCTCTATCTCAATGTAAGACACAGCAGAGCAGAAGTTCTACTTCAGCGAGATCAGGGCTGGGAAGGAAGTGCGTTTCACAGGCCTTTGTAAGAGATGTTCCCGGTAGGCTGTAAGAGCACTGTGCAGAGTGAGTTGTTCCTTATCTTCACAAACAGCTGGAAGCCAGATGCTTTGTGGCCTGTCTCCCCTTGAGGAAGCAAGGCAGGACTTTGTGCCTTGCAGCTCTACTGCTTTCAGAACATGCTAGAGCAGAAGTTCTACATCAGCGAGATCAGGCCTGGGAAGAAACTGGGTTTCACAGGCCATTTTAAGAGATGTTCCCGGTAGGCTGTAAGAGCACTGTGGAGAGCGAGTTGTTTCTCCCCTTCCCAAAGAGCTGGAAGCCAGACGCTTTTGGGCCAGTCTCCCCTTTAGGAAACAAGGCAAGACATTGTGCCTTGCAGCTCTAGGGCAAGGTATTACACAGCAGAGCAGATGTTCTACTTCAGCGACATCATGGCAGGGTAGAAACTGCGTTTCTCAGGCCTTTATAAGAGATGTTCCCATGAGGCTGTAAGAGCACTGTGGACAGCGAGTGGTTTCTCAGCTTCCCAAAGAGCTGGAAGCCAGATGCTTTGGAGCCTTTCTACCCTTGAGGAAGCAAGACAGGACTTTGTGCCTTGCAGCTCTACTGCAATGCCTCAGCAGAATTTCTACTTCAGCCAGACCAGGGCTGGTAACAAACTGCGTTTCACAGGCCTTTGTAAGAGATGTTCCAGGTAGGCCGTAAGAGCACTGTGGAAAGCGAGCTGTTCCTTAGTTTCCCAAAGAGCTGGAAGCCAGACACTTTGGGGCCAGTCTAACCTTGAGGAAAAAGGCAGGACATTGTGCCTTGCATCTCTAGGGCAATGCAGAACATGCTAGAGCAGAAGTTCTAATTCAGCGAGATCAGGGCTGGGTAGAAACTGTGTTTCACAAGCCTTTGTTATAGTTGTTCCCGGTAGGCTGTAAGAGCACAATGGAGAGCGTGTTGTTTCTTAGCTTCCAGAAAAGCCGGAAACCAGAGGCTTTGTGGCCTGTCTCCCCTTGAGGAAGCATGGCAGGACTTTGTGCCTTGCAGCTCTACTGCAATGCAGAACATCCTAGAGCAGAAGTTCTAATTCAGCGAGATCATGACTGGGAAGAAACTGCGTTTCACAGGCCTTTGTAAGAGATGTTCCCAGTAGATAGTAAGGGCACTGTGAGATCGAGTTGTTTCTTAACTTCTCGAAGAGCTAGAAGCCAGACGCTTTGGGGCCTACACCCCTTGATTAAGCAAGACAGGACTTTGTGCCTTGCAGCTCTACTGCAATGCAGAACATGCTAGAGCAGAATTTCTACTTCAGCGAGATCAGGTCTGGGAAGAAACTGCGTTTCACAGGCCTTTGTAAGAGACGTTCCCTGTAGGCTGTAAGAGCACTGTAGAGAGCTAGTTGTTTCTCAGCTTTCCAAAGAGCTGGAAGATACACGCTTTTGGCCCACTCTCCCCTTTAGGAAACAAGGCAAGACATTGTGCCTTACAGCTCTAGGGCAATGTAGGACACAGCAGAGCAGAAGTTCTTCTTCAGCTAGATCAGTGCTGGGAAGAAACGGTATTTCACAGGCCTTTGTAAGAGGTGTTCCTGGTAGGCTGTAAGAG
This sequence comes from Equus caballus, assembly GCF_041296265.1. Classification (NCBI taxonomy): domain Eukaryota; kingdom Metazoa; phylum Chordata; class Mammalia; order Perissodactyla; family Equidae; genus Equus; species Equus caballus. Next base: position 47,964,739 of record NC_091688.1, on the reverse strand, counting down.
CACAGTGGAGAGCGTGTTGTTTCTTACCTTCCAAAAGAGCTGGAATCCTGAGGCTTTGGGGCCTGTCTACCCTTGAGGATCCAAGGCAGCAGTTTGTGCCTTGCAGCTCTTCTGCAATGAAGAACATGGCAGAGCAGAATTTCTACTTCAGTGACATCAGGGCAGGGAAGAAACTGCGTTTCACAGGCCTGTATAACAGATGTTCGTGGGAGGCTATAAGAGCACTGTGGAGAGCGAGTTGTTTCTTAGCTTTCCAAAGAGCTGAAAGCCAGACGCTTTGGGGCCTGTCTTGCCTTGAGGAACCAAGGCAGGACTTTGTGTCTTGCCCCTCTACTGCAATGCAGAACTTGCGAGAGCAGAATTTCTACTTCACCGAGATCAGGCCTGGGAAAAAACTGCATTTCACAGGCCTTTGTAAGAGATGTTCCCGGTAGTCTCTAAGAGCACTGTGGAGAGCGAGTTGTTTCTTAGCTTCCCAAAGAGCTGGAGGCCAGACGTGTTGGTGCCTGTCTTCCCTTGACGAAACAGGGCAGGACATTGTTCCTTGCAGCTGTAGGGCAATGTAAGACACAGCAGAGCAGAAGTTCTACTTCAGCGAGATCAGGGCTGGGAAGAGACTGCATTTCACAGTTCTTTGTAGGAGATGTTTCCAGTAGGAAGTAAGAGCATTGTGGAGAGCGAGTTGTTTCTTAGCTTCCCAAAGAGCTGGAGGCCAGACACTTTGGGGCCTGTCTCCCCTTGAGGAAACAGGGCAGGACTTTGTGCCTTGCAGCTCTAGGGCAATGTGGGACACAGCAGAGCAGAAGTACTTATTCAGCGAGATTAGGGCTGGGAAGAAACTGCGTTACACCAGCCTTTGTAAGAGATGTTCCCAGCGGGCTGTAATAGCACTGCTGAGGGCGAGTTGTTTCTTAGCTCCCACAGAGCTGGCAGCCCAATGATTTGGGGCCTGTCTCCTCTTGAGGAAACAAGGCAGAACTTTGTGCATTGCAGCTCTACTGCAATGTAGAACATGGTTGAGCAGAAGTTCTGCTTCAGTGAGATCAGGGCTGGGAAGAAACTGCGTTTGACAGGCCTTTGAAAGATAGGTTCCCTGGAGGCTGTAAGAGCACTGTGGAGAGCGAGTTGTTTCTTCGCTTGCCAAAGAGCTGGAACCCAGATGCTTTGGGGCCTGTCTTCCCTTGAGGACACAAGGCAGGACTTTGTGCCTAGCAGCTGTAGGGCAATGTAGGACACTGCAGAACAGAAGTTCTACTTCAGCGAGATTAGGGCAGGGAAGAAAGTGGGTTTCACAGGCATTTGTAAGAGATGATCCCAGTAGGAAGTAAGAGCACTGTGGAGAGAGAGTTGTTTCTTAGCTTCCCAATGAGCTGGAAGCCACAGGCTTTGTGACCAGTCTCCCCGTGAGGAACCAAGGCAGGACTTTGTGCCTTGCAGCTCTAGAGCAATGTACGACATGGCATACCAGAAGCTGTACTTCAGCTACATCAGGGATGGGAAGAAACTGCGTTTCACAGGTGTGTATAAGAGATCTTCAGGGGAGGCTGTAAGAGCACTGTGTAGAGCGAGTTGTTTCTTAGCTTCCCAAAGAGCTGGAAGCCAGATGCTTTGGGCCTGTCTCCCCATGAGGAACGAAGGCAGGACTCAGTGCAGTGCAGCTCTACTCCAATGCACAACATGCTACAGCAGAAGTTCTACTTCAGCGAGATCAGGGCTGGCAAAAAACTGCGTTTCACAGGCCTTTGTCAGATAGGTTCCCGGGAGGCTGTAAGAGCACTGTGGCGAGCGAGTTTTTCTTAGCTTCCCAAAGAGCTGGAGGCCAGACGCGTTGGTGCCTGCCTTCCCTTGAGGAAACACGGCAGGACATTGTGCCTTGCAGCTGTAGGGCAATGTAGGACACAGCAGAGCAGAACTTCTACTTCAGCGAGTTCAGGGCTGCGAAGAAACTGCGTTTCACAGGCCTTTGTAAGATAGGCTCCTTGGAAGCTGTAGTTAGTTGCCCAAAGAGCTCGCAGCCCGACGATTTTTGGCCTGTCTCCTCTTGAGGAAACTAGGCGGAACTTTGTGCCTTGCAGCTCTACTGCAATGCTGAACATGCTAGAGCAGAATTTCTACTTCAGCGAGATCAGGGCTGGGAAGAAACTGCGTTTCAGAGGCCTTTCTAAGAGATGTTCAGAGTAGGAAGTAAGAGCACTGTGGAAAGCGAGTTGTTTCTTATCTTCCCAAAGACCTGGAAGCCACACACATTGGGGCCTGTCTCCCTTGAGGAACAAGGCTAGACTTTGTGCCTTGCAGCTCTAGGGCCATGTAGGGCACAGCAGAGCAGAAGTTCTACTTCAGCGAGATCAGGGCTGGGAAGAAACTTAGTTTCACAGGCCTTTGTCAGGTTCCCGGGAGGCTGTTAGAGCACTGTGGCAAGCTAGTTTTTTCTTAGCTTCCTAAAGAGCTGGAGGCCATACGATTTGGGGCCTGTCTCCCCTTGAGGAAACAAGGCAGGACTCTGTGCCTTGCAGCTCCAGGGCAATGTAGGACACAGCAGAGCAGAAGTTCTACTTCAGCGACATCAGGGCTGGCAAGAAACGGCGTTTCACAGGCCTTTGTAAGAGATGTTCCCGGTAGGCTGTATGAGCACTCTGAGGAGCGAGCTGTTTCTAAGCCTCCCAAAGAGCTGGTAGCCCAACTATTTGGGACCTGTCTCCTCTTGAGGAAACATTGCAGAACTTTGTGCCTTGCAGCTGTACTGCAATGTAGAACATGGAAGAGCAGAAGTTCTACTTCAGCGAGATCAGGGCTGGGAAGAAACTGCGTTTCACAGGCCTTTGTCAGATAGGTTCCCAGTAGGCTGTAAGAGCACCGTGGAGAGTGAGTTGTTTCTTAGCTTCCTGAAGAGCTGGAAGCCAGACGCTTTGGGGTCTGCCTCCCCTTGAGGAACCAAGGCTGTACTTTGTGCCTTGCAGCTCTACTGCACTGCAGAACATGCTAGAGCAGAAATTCTACTTCAGCGAGATCAGGGATGGGAAGAAACTGCATTTCATAGGCCTTTGTAATATAGGTTCCCGGGAGGCTGTAAGAGCACAGGGGAGAGCGTGTTGTTTCTTAGCTTTCCAAAGAACTCGAAGCCAGACAATTTGGGGCCTGTCTCCCCTTGAGGAAACAAGGCAGGACTTTGTGCCTTGCAGGTCTAGGGCAATGCAGCACATGGCAGAGCAGAAGTTCTACTGCAGCGAGATCAGGTTTGGGAAGAAACTGCATTTCACAGGCCTTTGTAAGAGATGTTCCCAGTAGGAAGTAAGAGCACTGTGGAGAGCGAGTACTTTCTTAGCTTCCCAAAGAGCTGGAAGCCAAATGCTTTCGGGCCTGTCTCCCTGTGAGGAATGAAGGCAGGACTTTGTTCCTTGTAGCTCTACTGCAATGCAGTACATGCTAGAGCAGAAGTTCTACTTCAGCGAGACCAGGGCTGGGAAGAAACTGCGTTTCACACGCCTTTATAAGAGATGTTCTTGGGAGGCTGTAAGAGCACGGTGGAGAGCGAGTTGTTTCTTAGCTTCCTAAAGAGCTGGAAGTCAGATGCATTGGGGCCTGTCTCCGTTTGAGGAACCAAGGCAGAACTTTTTGCCTTGCAGCTCTGCTGCAATGCTGAACATGCTAGAGCAGAAGTCCTACTTCAGTGAGATCAGGACTGGAAACAAACTGCGTTTCAGGCCTTTGAATGAGAGGTTCCCAGTAGGCTGTAAGAGCACTGTGGAATGCAAGTTCTTTCTCACCTTGCCAAAGAGCTGGATGCAAGACGGTTTGTGGCTTGTCTCCCCTTGAGGAAATGAGGCAGGGCTTTGGGCCTTCCACCTCGAGGGCTATGTAAGACCCCGCAGAGCAGAAGTTCTAATTCATCGAGATCAGGGCTGGAAAGAAATTGCGTTTCACAGGCCTTAGGATGAGATGTTCCCAGTATGCTGTAAGAGCACTGTGGATAGCGAGTTGTTTCTTTGCTTCTCTAAGAGCTGGAAGCAAGACCGTTTGTGGCTTGTCTACCTTAGAGGGAGTGACTCAGTGCTTTCTGCCTTCCATCTCTAGGGCAATGTAGGACATGGCGTAGAGCAGAAGATCTACAGTGACGAGATAAGGGCTGGAAAGAAACTGTGTTTCAGGCCTTTGTATGAGAGGTTACAGGTATTCTGTAAGAGCAGTGTGGAATGCGAGTTCTTTCTCAGCTTGCCAAAGAGCTGGAAGCAAGACTGCTTGTGGCTTGTATCACCTTCAACTAAGGAGGAAGGGCTTTCTGCCTTCCACCTGTAGGGCAATGGAGGACATGGCAGAGCAGAAGTTCTAATTCACCGAGAGCAGAGCTGGAAAGAAACTGCATTTCACAGGCCTTTGTATAAGATGTTCCCAGGAGGCTGTAAGAGCACTGTGGAGAGCAAGTTGTTTCTCATCTTCCCAAAGAGCTGGAAGCAAGACCGTTTGTGTCTTGTCTCCCTTTGAGGGAGTGACTCAGTGCTTCTGCCTTCCACCTCTAGGGCAATGTAGTACACGGCTGAGCAGAACTTCTAATTCAGTGACATCAGGGCTGGAAAGAATCTGCGTTTCACATGCCATTGTATGAGATGTTCCCCATAGGCTGTAAGAGAACTGTGGAGTGCAAGTTGTTTCTCATCTTCCCAAAGAGCTGGAAGCAAGACAGTGTGTGGCTTGTCTCCCTTTGAGGGAATGCATCAGTGCATTGTGCCTTCGACCTCTAGAGGAATATAGGACATGGCTTAGAGCAGAAGATCTATGGCGGCGAGATAAGGGCTAAAAGAAACTGCGTTTCAGGCCTTTGTATGGTAGGTTACAGGAAGGCTGTAAGAGCACTGTGGAAAGCGAGTTCTTTCTCAGCTTGCCAAAGAGCTGGAAGCAAGACGGTTTTTTTCTTGTCTCCCCTTGAGGTAAGGAGGCAGAGCTTTGTGCCTTCCACCTCTAGGGCAATGTAGGACATGGCAGAGCAGAAGTTCTAATTCACCGAGAGCAGTGCTGGAAAGAAACTGCATTTCACAGGCCTTTGTACAAGATGTTCCCAGGAGGCTGTAAGAGCACTGTGCAGAGCAAGTTGTTTCTCATCTTCCCAAAGAGCTGGAAGCAAGACCGTTTGTGTCTTGTCTCCCTTTGAGGGAGTGACTCAGTGCTTTCTGCCTTCCACCTCTAGGGCAATGTAGTACACGGCAGAGCAGAAGTTCTAATTCAGTGACATCAGGGCTGGAAAGAAACTGCGTTTCAGAGGCCTTTGCATGACAGGTTCCCGGCAGACTGTAAGAGCACTGTGGAGAGCGTGTCCTTTCTTATCTTCCCAGAGACCTGGAAGCAAGACCGTTTGTGGCTTGTGTCCCTTTGAGGGACTGACTCAATGCTTTGTGCCTTCAACCTCTACAGCAAGGTAGGACATGGCTTAGAGCAGAAGTTCTAAGGCGGCGAGATCAGGGCTGGAAACAAACTGCGTTTCAGGCCTTTGTATGAGAGGTTCCCACTAGGCTGTAAGAGCACTGTGGTGAGCGAGTTGCTTCTTAGCTTCCCAAAGAACTGGAACCAGGAACATTTGCGGTTTGTCTCCCTTTGAGGGACTGACTCAGTGCTCTGTGCCTTCCAACTCTAGAGCAATGTCGGACACAGCAGAGCAGACGTTCTAATTCAGCAACATCAGGGCTGGAAGGAAACTGTGTTTCAGGGCTTTGTTTGAGAGGTTCCAAGTAGGCTGTAACAGCTCTCCAAAATGTGAGTTCTTTCTCCACTTCCCAAGGAACTGGAATCAAGACGGTTTGTGGCTTGTCTCCCCATGAGGAAATTAGGCAGTTCTTTGTGCCTTCCACCTCTATGGCAGTGTAGGACACAGCAGAGAAGAAGTTCTATTTTAGTGATATCAGGGCTGCAATGCATCTGCGTATCTCAGTTGTGTGTATGAGAGGATCACAGTATGCTGTCAGAGCTCTGTGGAGAGCATGCTGTTTTGTAGCTTCCCATATATCTGGAAACAAGACAGTTTGTGAGTTGTCTTCCTTTAAGGGACCTAGGCAGTGTTTTGTGCCCTCCACCTCTATAGCAATGTCAGTCATGGCTGAGAGCAGAACTTCTAAATCTCCGAGAACTGGGTTGAAAACAAACTGGGTTTCAGGTCTTTGTGTGAGAGGTTCCCAGTAAGCTGTAACAGCACTGTGGAAACCGAGTTCTTTCTCAGCTTGCCAAAGAACTGTAAGCAAGATGGTTTGTGGCTGGTCTCCCCTTGATGGACTGAGGCAGTGCTTTGTGCCTTCCACCTCTAGAGCCATGTAGGACAGGTTTTAGGGCAGAAGTTGTAATCCGGCAATATCAGGGCTGAAAGAAACTGCGTTTCACAGGCCTTTGTATGAGAGGTTTCCTGTAGGCTGTAATAGCACTTGGGGAGCGAGCTGTTTCTCAGCTTCCCAAAGAGTTGGAGGCAAGGCGGTTTGTGGCTTTGCCCCCCTTGAGGGCCTGAGGCAGTGCTTTGTGCCTTCCACCTCAAGAGTAATGTACAACATAGCTTAGAGAAGAAGTTCCAATGAGCCAAGATCAGGGTGGAATGAAACTGTGTTTCAGGCCTTTGTATGAGAGGTTCCCGGTAGGCTATAATGGCACTGTTGGGAGGGAATTGTTTCTTAGCTTCCCAAAGAGCTGGATGCAAGACATTTTGTGGCTTGTCTCCCTTTATTCCATCCAGTCTGCAGTGCAGGATCCAGGGACCCCTGTCCTCGCCCACCAGGAGCTGGTGACGTCAGAGCTTACAGCTACTGCAGAGCCTTAGGCAGATCCCCAGCAGCCTGTCCTCAGCAGCCTCTTCATTCCTGAATCCCCTTCACTTGGAGCAAAGAGACGGTTGTCTCACACCTCCCTGGGAGGGATGTGCTCAGCATCCATCACACGCATTCACAAACAGACTGCTGTCAGAAGGAGATGACCCTTGGCAGAGAGGCACACCCTTTTTCTCTCTCTGTCCCAGTACTGTGAGGAGGAAGAGCAGGCGATGGGAAGAGGTCCGGAATGTAAGAGCCTACAGGGACCTCAGAATATATCCAAATCCAGTTCCACCTTCTGCCGATGAGGAGTGGGGATGCCAGGGGGCTCAGGCCTAACTAAAGCCACCTGAGCTGTTATTGGGGCCAGTACTCAGGCCTGTCCCTTTGTGTACATTTTGGGGAAGGTGAGAGGAAAGGCTCCAGTCCGGAGGTGGCGACAGGAAGTAGATACTGTTCGGTCACCTTGGCTGGACGAGAATAAGGCTTTGCAGAGAAATATTCTCCAGAGGGACTGAGGAAGAACCCCACAAGGGGAAACTCACAATGGAATTAGCAAAAAAACAGCAAGGAGTATAACCATGGACGCACTCCTTTTCCTTCAGTCCTCCTGTGGATTCCACACCAGGATACACCTTAGGGCATTGCTAGGAATATTCTCAAGGTCTAGACCAGAAAGTCTCTGAAGGGGATGCATAAGGCAACTGGTTCGACTAGGTTCTCTTCCACCCACCCTTTGATTCCCCCAAAGCACTCCCTCGGGAAAGATTCCATTTTAGGATTCACGCCAGTGTAAAGAATGGCATAAAGAAGCGTAAACCTAACTCTTTTTCCTAACGTTCAATTTATTTACTATTATACTTTCTTTAGGGGAATGAATATAATGGTTCTCTTTGAGGATTTTACTTAATGACAAAAATTGATCAATAGTAAAATTTTCCAACTGTAGTGCCAAACCCATTGGACTTGATTTCAATTTGATGGAATGTGATCTTCAAGTTTTACATTATAAATATGAAAGAAGGGACTGGTGTGGTGACATAGTAGTTAAGTTTGCACCCTCTGTTTGGGTGGCCCGGGGTTCCCGGGTTCAAACCCCAGGCATGGACAGACACCCCACTCATCCAGCCATTCTGTGGCAGACTCCCACATACAAAATAGAGGAAGATTGGCACAGATGTTAGCTCAGCTACAATCTTCTTCAAGGAAAAAGAGGAAGATTGGCAACAGATGTTAGCTCAGGGCCAATCTTCCTCACCATAAAAAAAAAAGAAAAGAAAGAAAAGAAAAAAATGAAAGAAAGTACTAAATTCTGTTATTTGTAACAGGGAGGTATTGTTATCTGTAAACTGGGTTTCTATGTAATGTTTATTTCTCATTTTCTCTTGTATTCTAAAAAGTTGGAGAAAGCCTTTTCCAAGTAGAGTTCTTCTAAGTCTAATCCATTCATCTACCTGTTTGTCTTCTTGATTTTCTTGCATGCTATACAGATAGTACAGTTGAGAGAGGAATACAATTCCATCAAGGACTGATGGATACTCAGACATCTCAATGAAGCGCTGACATGTTTGACACATTTCTATGCTGACCCTGAGGTCATAGGAGACAAAAGTTTCCTCTTATCTCTAGCTGCGTAAAAACCACTTGAGAGCTTTCTAAAAATACTGAAGCCCAAACCCCACCCCAGAGCATTTAAATGAGAATCTTGAGTTGTGAGGTCAAGGCATTCATCTAAATAAAAGTCCCCAGTTGCTTATTACATTGCAGTACTACTGCCAGCTCCAAGGAGGCCTGACGTGGGGACACTCGGTCCCTGGAAGCCCCATGCAGACCAGCCAAGGCCTGCACACCTGGGTCTGAGGAAAAACCCGACTCCAGGTCAGTCCAGCACTCCTACCCAGGCTCTCAGTGAGGTTTGTTCTTTTTAAAGATTTGCCCTGAGCTAATATCTGTTGCTAATCTTTTTTGTTTTCTTCTTCTCCTCCTTAAAGCTCCACAGTACATAGTTGTATGTTCTAGTTGTAGGTCCTTCTAGTTCTGCGCTGTGGAACGCTGCCTCAGCATGGCCTCATGAGCAGTGCTAGGTCTGTGCCCAGGATCTGAACCAGGAAAACCCTGGGCTGCTGAAGCAGAGCACGTGAACTCAACCACTTGGCCATGACCCAGCCACTCTTTTAGCTTTTATAATCGGGGCTCTTTCTCCTCAGTTTCAACACTTCCTATTCACATGAAGAAGTCCAGGCTTAAGGGTTGTCCTAGGTCGGATTCCCTAACACACACAGGAGGAATATCCATGTGCAAGTGATCCGTTTGGACAATGCTCCCAGAAGAAAGAAGCAGTGGAGTTGGGGAAGCAGGGAAAGGAAGGCAAAGAAGCCAAGAAAGTGTGTGATTTCAGACAGAGTGCAATGTGTTCAGTGGCTCAAAGATGCTCTTGTGATGAGGAGGACCATGGGGCTGGTCGTCCCCTTGGCTAAGAGGAAAGGTGAGAGGGAATATCAGGACAGCGGCAGTGGAAACACAGCAGAGGTCAGAGTGCAAACAGGAGACGGGGATGGAAGGGCCTGGTACAGTGGCAGCCCCCATGGAGGACAGAGGTGAGACCAGACAGAGGTAGCACCAGATGTTGAACAGAACAAACAAGGGAGAGAAAAAAGAGTGGGAGACTGAGCTATAACCTTAGACAGAGAGCACTGAGGAATAAGTGCATCTGAGAGCCCCAGGATCAACTCTGGACCCTAAGCATGAAGGCCAGGGAATCTGCATGCTAGTCTCCACTTGCTGAGCTGCAGTTTTCTTACAAGAATCCTCTGTTGGATGACAATTGAGGCATCAATGTGGCCAACGACTTGACACCCCTGCTTGCTGGCATCAGAACACTCAAGAGCATCACCCTTCAGTGTGGGAGGGGTCTGCATCCTGAGGGATGCGTCCAAACTCAGCTCTGAAAAGAAAACCACAGCCAAGAGGATCCACCGTTATTCATGACCTACAGTGACTTACTCCCCACCCGAGAGTGACATCGAATAAGGAAAGTGGCTCGAACAACAACGGCCATCTGAAAGTCTGTGCGGGTGAGGTGAAGCCAATGCAGACACTGATATTTTCTTTTTTGTCAATCTTTCTTACAGTGCTCAGTGGTGATGAGATGGTCAGGAGGCAAACACACTCCCATTTGCCAAAAGATCTGAAGAAAAACAGAATTGATAAACACAGTGTCTCAGTAGAGAAGACAAAGGGAAGGAAATCACATGGACAGAGGTTGTCCTACTGGCAGGAAGGAGATAGTAGAAATCACGCAGAACCAGAGTGCACGGGAAAACATAGGACAGAAAAAAATGGGGGAGGGTGAAAGCAGGGGAGTTTACAAAACTTGCATATATAGATGTCATATATGTACTCTATACAAGGTACACACAAGATACACATAATGTATGACATACAATATGAATACATATATGCATATGTGTTCTTTTATCGAATTGAACAGATGCATAAATAGGCATTTGGAGACATTGAATATGACATTCTAATCACTATTCTGGTCAGTTGAAATTGGAAAAAATTTAGAAGTGCAAGAAGAAGGAGAAACCCTGTGGCGAGAAACAGATGACCCGTGGAACACGAGGACGAGGAGGGTGAGGATAACACAAAGATCATTAACGGTATGTCCAGAGAAGGATCGTTTGCGTTCCCCCAAATTCCTCTGTGGAAACAGGATCCCCAGTGTGATGGTGTTTGGAGGTGGGGCCTTTGGGCAGCAGGTCCCTCATGAATGGGATTAGTGCCGTCATAAATGAGACCCCACAGAGCTCCCTTATCCCTTCCAGCACGTAAGGATGGTGCGAGAAGACGGTCTCTGTGAACCAGGAAGAGGGCTCTCACCAAAAATCTAAGGTGCCAGTGCCGTGATGTTGGACCTCCCAGCCTCCAGAAATCCAATAAATAAATTTCTGCTGTTTCTACGTCACCCAGTCAATGGAATTTTTGTGATTGCAGCCTGAACGGACTAAGAAACTATCCTTGGCCAAAAAACCTGGCGTGGAGCCTGGTTTCCTGCTCAGACCCCTGTGAAAAGTGAACAGGAAAGCGAGCGACTGGGCCAGTGAGACTGAGTCTTGGCTGGGATTAGGGAAGCCAAGGAGAAGGAAAAGAGAGGCTAGAGGGTGAGAAGACAACTAAATAGCCCAATATCTGATGGCACTTGTCAGGGCTATGCCTCCCCTGACCCTCACTGAGACTTTCTGTAGGACCTGTCCACAAGCGACAGGGTGCTCCTCGTTGCCCCATCTCCACTTGAGAACATGGGTCTCTCCTCCTTCCTCAGATGACACCATCACCTAAAGGAGGAGCACTAGGCAGCTCCAGGGCCCAGGAGGAGATGCTGAGAGTGGTGGAGGGTGAGGAGGAACAAGACCCAGAGGAAATGGATGTCAGGGTTTGGAAGCTCAGTTTTAAGCAACCTCTCAGGATCCTGAGGAGAAAAACACTGAGGACATTGACTTAGTGATGAGTAGAGATGGTGAATTAAATAGAGTATCATAAAAGAGACTGACTTGTGCAATTTAAGGATGACGGTGGCCCTTTACATGAAAAAGAGGGAAAAAACTGAAGAATAAGGAGGAGACTGAGCCGTGCACCAGTGTTTCCATTGGGACTGAATGTGTCTACGGCAGTGTTACTGGGGGCACCTAACAGGAAAACTGGCCTGAAGATGGATCCTGAAAGGAGAGGGAAAAATGGGCAAACGTGTCTTTCTGAGAGAGAAGGGAAGATGGGGTCCAGAGAGAGGGGAGACCAAGAAGACTGCTCTGCACCAGACGGAATGATGCACCTGGAATCATTTTGTAAGTGTTAAAGCACCAGGAAGATATGAGGGTAGATTTGACATACTCATAGTTGTTACCAAGCAATTTTTATTGAATCAGAGACTGTGGAAATTATGTCCTTAATACTCCCAAGAGTATTAATGCAGTAGGAGTAAGAGTATGGAATGCAGACATAATTCTCAGGGGATTCAGATGAAGGAATTGAGATGTAAATACCTAAGAGGATAAACAACCTGGCCAAGGTAAACATCCTGTCAGACGCAAACCCGGGACCTGGGGCAGAGCTGATCCTAAAGCCCACACTCTCACCACCTCGCTCTCTCAGAGCATCACGGGTTTCAACCTGACCTGAAGCGAGCATGGGAGAGGCCCCATTGCCGCCTCTGCCCCACAACCCTGTGACGCCCAACACACGGACTAGAGCTCCCTATTCTTCTTTTCTCTCTTACCTTGGAAGAGTGAACCTCGGTTTCCAGAAACACTGTTGGCTGCAAAGCTCCAGATGGTGGAGGAAAGACCAAGCCAGGCTTTGCCATCCCCACAATGGAACTGGTCCAGCTGCAGCCCCAGATAATTGCTCCCCCAGCTGCTTGGCTCCAGCTGTGCTTGTGAAGTTTGCATCTCTGACCTTTGGAAACTCAAGTTTCCGCTGAAAGGCCCTTGTTGACAAGCCTCCCAGGAAGGAACTGAAACAAGAAGTGGTTTCAGTAGGACCAATCTGAGTTTCCCTTTGCTAAGCTCTCCCAGACCCCTCATTTCAGAAGTCCCTGCTTGTCAGTGGTCTCAGGAAACAAACTCAGACTTCATGTATATGAAGGAGATGTCACCATGATGTGTGTGCCTGGGGAGGCTGAGATGGCATGTGCCCAGGCTACAGTGTCCCTGAAGTGGACAGTCACCCACTGGAGTCCAGAGGGCTTTGCATGGGCAGATGAGGTCATGCCTATTACTCTGTTACCAGTAACCTTAGTCCAGGAGCCTACAGAGAAGGTTCTAGAGAGGACTCAGGAGATGGGGGAGAAAGAGTTGCTGATGTCTACCCAGAAGAATATCAGAGGAAGGGAAGAAGTATGGTCCCAAGGCTTCTGTTTCCAGTAAGAAGGGAGTTGGGAAACTGTAGACCAAGTTTGGAATCTTTGCAAAGTTCTGGAGCCTTTTGACCTTCCTTTTCTGCCAGTTTTGGCTGCCCTCCACCCGCCCACACACATATATATTCTTTTGCCACTTGTGGGGTGGGGGGCAGGTAGTAGCAGCTGTAAGTAATGTAGTAGAGGTCTGAGACCCTTATAAGAAACTTTGGGGCCAGACTGCTACAGCATCAGGCTTTGTGTGGTTCTTCAGGGACGTAATATGTTGCACAGTCCTTATGTTACACACTCTTCTGGGGGGTCTGGGCTTTAGTCCCTAATCAAACGTGTTTCTATTTCTTCTGTGAAATGAAAATCTATTCTCAGAAAGAGGGCTAACCAAAGACCTGAAATAGCCTCAGACCAGTCCAGGTCAGGCTAAGGTGGATCATAACCCCCAGGGCCTTCTCCACACCACTGTGGGTTCCCCTTTCTCCTCCCCTCTGCACATCCTCATTGCCACCAATGTTTGTTTTAAATGTTTCGTAAAATTGTCATTTGGGATGGTGTTACCATGTAGATTCCTGACAACACACTCTATGAGACTCTCATCATTGACACCTGGATCCAAGAATCTCCTTCTGCTTCTCTGATCCTGTGATGTCCACACGATCAAACGTCTGAATAATCTAATCACCCAGAAGTCCTGTTCTCACCATGGTCCAACTCTACACATGCAGACTCCTCCCCCTGCCTTTGTAGTCCTTCTGTCCTGTGGCCTCATGTTCTTCTTTGCTCATAAGTTAGACGAGGGTCCTATCAGGCACACTGGTTGTTGACATTTACATGAGATTAGAACACTAAGACGTGACTCATGCTTGAAGCTCTAACCCACACATGGAAGAAGTCACTGAGCCTACACAAAGGATGAAAACCACGGCCATTTATGGAGGAGGGGAAACCAGAGCCAGAGCTTTGGCTTCATTGAAACCAAGGGGCACAGTCAGGATGCAGCATCCAGGACCTCGTTTTTAAATCTTCAGAGGGAGGTAGTCACCCCAGAGGAAGTAGAGAATCCGCTTTGAACCCCAAATCATGAGAACAGACCTCCAGAATAATTGAGTAAAACTGTTCCAGGTGTGGATGGCCAGAGAAGAGTGGGAGACACTGCTCAGGAAATGCAATTAGCTAGAACACTGCAGGAGATGAGATGCGTCATCTTAAAGAAAGAGGTCTGACAAATACCTACTGTGCCCCTGCTGTACTGGTGGCTGTGAGGTGGTCATGATCCCTTCTCTCTCCCACCTGGGGAAAAATGGCTTGCAGATGCCACTGAGGGACAGGCTGAGAGGGACATAGCTAGAAACTAGGGTGACAGCACAGCTCCCAAGCCCTCCTGAAATCTGTACTTAAAACTCTGTCCGAGAGCCTGAAGAAAGTATATCTCTCTACCTGGCCAGCCGTGGTGAGCTTAAAAAATATGGAGGCTAACTGGGAGACCACTTGGATTTATCTGCTTTATAATGCGAGTACTCACTGGCTGCCTCCAGAGTCAAGCTGACTTGAGGCTTATCACACAGAAAGGCAGTGCTTCTGAGGGGTTCCCTGGAGGCAGACAGATCACGAGGACTGGAAGGAGTCAAATTCTGTTCACCTGATGGATCTTGAAGGCTTTGCTTCGCAATCTCCTTTTCCTGTAGCTCCCTCTCCAGACTGGTAAGAGAGGGAAGAGAAAAGAAGAGATCAAGAAGGATTAGACACCACAGTATCCCAGCTGGTTCTGATTGAAGGGTAGGGTCCAAGGGACTGGGGCAAAGCCTGGCTGTCCTGGAACAGGAGAGAGGGAGAGAGAGAAAAAAGAGAGTGAGCAGAACGTGCTCAGTGCACTGGACAGACAGTGAGATGATGATGGGGCCTGCACTCTCCCTGTAAGGCAGACTCATCACACTCGGAGAGCCAATACAATGGCTTCCAGTTTGTGAATACATTGTGTTGAATTTACATATGGCAGCCCAGTGAATGCAGGCTTCGGAGGCATTGTGGACTCCCAGAGATCTTGTGCCTTCTAGGTAATTTTCTGTCAATACTGTGACCTTTTATGTTTTTTTTTTTTTTTTAAATTTTGTCTAGTTCCTTTCTGGCTATGCTATACCTATGAAGGACATAAGGCCAACAGTTGGGAAAGCAGACATGCATCTCATCCTTGTTTTAGCCTTCCAAGAGAGAACAAGGGATTTCTTTCAGGGCAGGAAATCCCTGAGACTGCTTAGTTCCCCTTGTCAGACTGAGGCCACAAGTACCGCAAAGACAACAGACAACCTCATTCAAAGGGCTTTGCCATCGTTGCTGGAGTGACTGAAATCAGCACCAGGAGCAGTGTTGGCTCCCCCTGGCATGTGAAACCTGGGGCTATTTGGCCCTCAGGGTCTTTCTTTCAGGTACTCTCCCCACATTTTACCCTTGCTTATTAGCCCTCCTCATTCACTGTTACCTGGGGGTCAGTGATTCTTGTTCTTCCTCATCTTCATCGTCTTCCAGGTTTTCTGCAAACAAAATTCAGAAATGTCCAGACGGAGATGAAATAGTGCCTCTTCACCTGTTACAGACACAAAGGCCTGCCTGGGCATGGACAGCAATGACCTGTGTATGAGGTCAGGACACACTGAGAGAATTGTACTGACAGCCCCATGTTTGACTTTGAAGGAATGCCCTGGGACCATGTACTGACCCATCAGGCAAAATGTCCTTGACCTGCTGGATCCCCATCATAGCATGCTGTGAGTTTCACTGAGCAAAGATCAAATATCTTTTGTCTCCAGATCAGCGGGTACTTTTCCAGTTTCCCTCTGGAATTCTCTAGTTCTTTCCTCACTCCTTCCACAAAGCTGGTTCCCAGTCTCAGTGACTCTATGTCCACTCAGAACTCCCACATAGACCCACTCCTTTCTCTAAAAGGAGGATAGAAAACCCCATGAGTCACCCCTCCACACATCCCGGGACTCCATGGGGAACTCCAAATAGTCTTTTACAGCATAAGAGGGGAATATTTTCTTTGTGGAAAGTGTTCTATTACAAATCAACGTATCTGCACCAAGATTTTAGGATTATAACTAAATAAACCCCAAACGGTTAGGAGTATCATCCTTTTCTGAAGTACCTTCGTGAGCATTCCCTCCTTTAATAGTTACAGCTACCATGCAACACATCTTTTGACCGATTTTATAGATGAGGAAACAGAAATCCCGGAAGGAGAAATCAATCACTCACCTGTAGTTATAAAAGCCAGAGCTCAGGCAAGAGCCTGAGGAGCTCACGCTCAGTCCAGGACTCTTTTCACACTAACAGGCTGCCTCCTGTCACGTCCGCCTTTCTGCACTGTGACACCGGGTGGAGGCTGCCTCCTGCCCCAAAGGGCACGATCCCTCAGGGAGGAAGCAGACTCTTGGAGCACTATGACGTCCTCCTGTGCATTTCTCCCCTCTGCTCCCACCCAGCCAGTCGTGGTCCTGTCATGGCTCCAAGTGCCATGTGGACACCAGTACAGCTGGTGAAAGAATTATGAGGGGAGATGCAGAGGCTCTTGTCAGCCAGGGACCTTGGAGGGGCTCAGTGCAACCAGGGCCTGTGGCTGCCTTACCTGGGCTAAGCTTGTGGACAAGGCGCTCTGCCAGCCTGCATCCCTCAGCCAGTTGTTCTCAGAAGCCCTGTCCCCACTCTCTGCCAATGTCACTGTGGGTGAGGAGGTCCCTGAGGTGCTGATGGAGGAGGACATAGACCTTTCTTCCTTCCCATGATGTCTGGCGTATCTGGGTCAGCTTTCGTGCATGATCGTGAATTAGGAGATGGTATTTCCTGAGGTGGGAGGGAAGAGAAATCCTCAGAGTGGAAATGGGGTAATGAGAGATGATAAGGAGTTTGAGAGAGATTTCGGTGAGAATATCCCCAAAAGGCGTTCCAAGTAGAAATCTGCTCATTTTTGGTGGACCACATTTTTTTCTTCTTTCCTTTTGCATTTTATATACAGTGACCCAGTAAAAACATGCTCCTGAGACACTGGAGACTCTAAGAGATCTTGTAACTTCTAGGCCTCCTTCTCTAAAGGTTGAGACAAAATATGAATTTTTATTTAGTCTGGTTACCTTCCTTGTCATGAAATACCTGCCAACAAGCTCAGGCCCACATGCAGAGAGCAGGTATGGACCTTACTCTGGGTTTTGACCCTCTGGAGGAGAAGAAGGCATTTCTGAAGGGGCAGGATGTCTCTAGGCCTGGTTACCTCACTGTGAGTGAGAAAGACTCCACATGTTACAAAGAACATGGACGCTCCAGATGGGGGAGTGGAGGAGACAAGCACAATCAGCCAGTTTTGTGCCTCCTTGTTTCAGGAAAGTAGCTACTTTTGACCTCTGTGTCTCTTCTTTCCAGAACCCTCTCTGCATTTGACTTGTACATTACCCTCCTCTGATCCTTCACTGTTACCTGGATGTCAGTGATCCCAGGTGTTCTTCAGTCTCCTCTTCATGGATTTCTGCAAAGAAATTGAGAAAAGTCCATTTAGATATTAGCTTGTTCCACTTCACCCGTTACAAATGCAGGTGCCTCTCTGGGCCTGGAGACACGAATTATCCCTACATGAGTTCAGAAAGGTGTCATGTTTTATCTGTAAAGAAATGGGCTGCTGTGGTATTCTGATCGATCAGGCAAAGTGGCCCTGATCTGATGGATCCCAGATGGCATGCTCTGGGTGGAACTGGGCAAGGAGTTAAAAATTGATTTTGTTACCCAGATCAAGAGATGCTTCTCCAGCTTTCCTAGGGGCTCCTCCCACTCTCTCCTCCCTCCTGCCACAAGGCTGGTTCCCAAGCTCAGTGACTCTGTGTCTCATCATGCCTTTCACAGAGAACCTCCTCCTTTCTCTCAGGAGAGGAAAAACAATTCTGTCCCATGAGTCTCACATGACTTGGTCCTTCGTGGGGACTTCCACGTCTGCGTCTACCGTTCACCAGGAAAATTCTCTCCTCGTTAAGTGCTAAGTATTCTAGTGTAAACCCACATCCCACTACCAGATTCTACCATACCCAGGACTGAAATCAACCCCAGTGAGTGACTCTAGCATTGCGAAAGTACACTCATAGACATTCCCTATTGGAATGCTACAGCTACCATGCAACACATGTGTTAATCATGTTAGAGATGAAGAAACTGAAATCCAGGAAGGATACATCCATCCCTCGCCCACTGTTAGAAAAGGCAGAACACAGGCTGGAGCCTGGGAACGTCCATGCTTAGCTCAGGGCCCTTTTCAGACTAACTAGCTGCCTCCTATCATGTCTGCCTTTCTGTGCTCTAACACTGGGTGGAGGCTTCCCCCTGTCCCAAGGGCCATGGCCCATAATGGAGGAAGCAGGCACTTGGAACACTATCACCTCCACCTTGTACATTTCTCCTCTCTGTCCTCCCACCCAGCCGCTCCTGGTCCTGTCATGACCCCAAGTGTGATGTGGGAACCAGGACAGATGGCAAAAACATTATGAGGGGAGAAGTGGAGCCTCTTGTGTGCCAGGGAAGTTGGAGGGCTCAGCGCAGTCAGGGCCTGTGGCCGCCTTACCTGGGCTGAGCTTGCTGACAACGGCCTGGGACAGCCTGCATCCCTCAGCCAGTTGCTCTTGGAAGCCCTGCCCCCGGAGGTTGTTAAGGTCACTGCAGCCCAGGAGGTCCTTGAGGTTCTGATTAAGCAGGACGGATAGCTCTCTTCCTTCCCGTGTCTTTAGTCATAACTGGGTCAGCTCTCGTGCCTGAACTCAAATTAGAAAATCAAACTCCCTATGGTGGGTTAGAAGGGAAAATGTATAATTGGAATTGAGTCAAAGGTTCTTAGGACCTCCACAGAGTTTTCTATAAGAACATCCCCCATTTGCCTTCAAAACAGAATTTTGGGACATGTTTGGCAAATGCATAAATGTTTTTGAAAGTTACATCAGCGGCCAGGCAATACCAGCTCTTGAGGCATTGCAGACTCCAGCGTTCTTGTATCTTCTAGGTCACCTTCTCTCAGTATTAAACATAATACAATTTTGGGGGGTCTAGTTACCTTCCTTGCTGTGAAATACCTGCCAACGACCTAAGATGAACTCTGCAGAAAGCGGATATGAATCTCACCCTACCTTTTAACCAACCATCCATGAGAGGACACGTGATGTCCGTGAGTACAGGAAATCCATGAGAGTAGTTAGTTCACCTTGGTTCAGACTAACTCTACAAGTACCAGAAAGAGACTGCACAACCCCATTAAGAGGGCTATGTCGTTGTTAGTTGAGGGAATGACAGGAGTGCAATCTGCAGGTTTGGGTGACCATCGCATCACAGATGTGGTCACCTTTGCACTCCTTGATCTTTCTAGGACCCTTTCCATACTTTACCTGTCCTTTACCCTGCCCTGATCGTTCATTTTGGACACTGGTTCTCTTTCTTCCACATACTCCTCGTCTTCATGACTTTCTGCAAACAAATTCAGAAATGTGTAGTCAGACATTGACCCAGCCCTGGTAGATCATCACCCCCATATCCTCTGCCCTGAGTCGAGCAAACAGTTAAATACGTCTTTTTTCACGAAAGATCACAGGGAACGTGTCAGCACCCTTCAATAGGTGTTGCTGAAAAAGTCAGCTTGGCCCCAGCAGACACCCTAGTCTTTGGTGAGATAGGTGGGACTATACACCAAGACGAGACTGATGGATGGAATCCATACACCCCACAGAGGAAAGCGTATTTGGCACTTTCGAGAGGCCAGGATCCTGGGTGATTCATAGAGGTGGGGCCACCAAGGTCCATGCCTTGATTTCAGCAAAAACTCCAGACATGGACAGACAGAGGTATCTTTGTCTTGTTCCTCAGTAGACTGTTTAGCAAGGACAAGATGTCTCAGAGGTGAGAGAGACCAGAGTCTAGAGCTGAGGAACCATGGTAACAACATCTCCAAAGAGATAGGCAAGACTACTACTCTACTTGGACAGTCATTAATGCTCAGTTCAGGAACTCAATTAGGAAGAAAATTACAGGAGAGATCAGAGGGACCATCTTTATAGGAGCTCATGGAGACTCCTGTTGTGCACAAGCATCAGTGGTGACTGGAAGTGTGTTATGATCTCTTCAATCTCCCCACTCTGCTTTACCTGGTGTTCACCACCCTGTGCTTGGCATTGGGTCCCAGGGTGACAGAGATTTGATCTGGGACTTGGAAGAGTGTACAGCTACTTGACCCACCCAATGTCTATGCTTACAACTGAATCTTAGATTCTGATTCAAACCAAGATGGGTCTCCAAGGCCTGCCATCAAAGAGACATTTCTGTACCTGGACAGAGGTGTGAGCACAAAGAACATGGAGGCTACCTGGCAGACCATTCGGAGCTTGTCCTCTTTACAACAGAGTACTCACGGGCTCCATCCAGACAAGAGCAGATTTCATGCTCATCAGATGGGATTGTGGGACTGTCGGGAGGGTGGCAGGAGTCAAACAAGTCATGGTGACTGGAAAGAGTCAAATACTATTCATCCGAAGAATCCTGACACGCATCATTCATTTCCTCCTCCTCCTGGAGCTCCCTGCCGAGCCCAGAGGCACAAACATAACAGAATATTAAACAAGGAAAGACTGGACACCACAAATTCCCAACTGGTTCTGATCGGAAGACTAAGGGAGAGGTCACAGAAGGTAAAGAGGGCATCCCTTGAAATAGGAAGAAGATAAGTCCTTCTATGAGGCTGCCGTGGTGGGCGCAGGGAGGGCAGCAGGTGCTCACTGCCCTGTCCAGATAACAAGTTAATGAGGAACGAGACTCAGCTCTCCTCTATGGGACAGTCATGACACAGAGCACACATCGAGAACCACAGGAGTTCCTACAACTCCAAAGCATAACTTCTGTTCCACTTTTCTTACAGAGGCCCAGTGAGTAAAGGCTCCTGGGGCATTGTGGGCTCCCAGACATCTTGTGCCTTCTAGGCCTGTTACTCTCAATACTGTAAGACCATATACACATTTTTGTCTAGCTATATATCATGCTATAAAATCCTCACCATTAAACATGCCAAATGTGCAGACTGAAGTTATGCATCTTATCTTAGTTTTCCCCAAACAAGAGAGGACACGTGGTGTCCCTGAATGCAGGAAATCTCTAAGATTGGTTAGTTTGCCTTGTGTCAAGCTGATTCTAGGTTCCTAAACTTGAGAAGTTAATACCAAGTGGAAAACTAACAGGACAAGTCCCAAGAAAACAGACAGCATTCTTAAAAGGGGTAATTCGTGGTAGTCTGATGGGATGAAATAGGTCTACTGGTACTTTCTAATTTTCCCTGGATTTGAGATCTTCAGATGTCACCATTGCTTTCACAACCAGGATTATCAGTTACCTGGGGGCTGTTGGCTCATCTCTTTCTTCATCCTTCTGATCTTTTTGAGTTTCTGCAAATAAACTTGGACAGGGCCAGTCATAATAAAAAGTTGCTTCTTGACACATTACCAACCCAGGGGCCTGTTTAAATGCAGGGACATAAGTATTCTCAGCATGAGAACAGGATAGTCTCAGAAGATTCCAGGAGGCCTTGGGCTGTGTCTTCTGAAAAGTGACCAGGCTTCCTTGCCTGAGTCCTAGGGCAGACTGTCTCTGAATTGGCAGATCAATAGAACAAAGTTCTCTTCCCTGAACCTGGGCAAAGAGTTCAACATATTCTTCCAGAGGTCATGAGGAGCTCATCTAGTTGCTTTCTTTAAAAGCTGTTGCAAGATTCAGCTCTTACTCCATCAGATATGCTGGCTGCTGTTGGTTTGGATGAAGTTATCACTGAGACTAGACTGATGGATGGAATTTATTCACTCATACATAGGAAAGAATCTATGGTGCCACCTAGAGAACAGGATTCTTGGTATTCAAAGTGGTGGAGGGTGCCAGGGTTCACACCACGCATTCAGGGAAAATTCCAGACACATTCAAGAGGTGTTTATCTTTTGACACTTAGATGGCTCCCTACTGAAGATAAACCAACTTAGAGGAGACAGACACTGCTGGTTGGAGCGGAGCAGGCATGGCAATGGGGATGACAGAGATTTGGCCTGGGACTCGGAAGAGTGCAGAACTACCTGACCCTCCTGATGTGTACGCTTAAAGCTGAGTCCTAGATTCTGATTCAAACCAAGTTAAGTCTCCAGGGCCAGACTGAAGGGATGACATATGTTGACCTGGACAGGGATGTGGGGAACATGAATATGGACACTACCTGGGAGACCTGTTCGAGCTTTCTTCTCTTGTTGATGGGAGTATTCAGTAGCTGCAACCAGAGCAGAGAATTCTTCGTGCTCCTCAGACAAGAAAACATTGGTGCTGGGAGGCTCGTGGGAACCAGACGGGTACTGGTGACTGGAAGAAGTCATAGGGCCTTCATCCACTGACCCCTTCAGGGCTTCATTCACACTCTCTTTTTCCTGTAGCTCTGTGCCCTGGCTAGGGGAAAAAGGATATGATGAAACCAAGAAGGATTGGATGCCAGAGTCCCAGGTGGTCCTGATTGGTGATAGAGAGAGTGATCACAGAAAGTGAGTGACATTCCCCTCAAAGAGAAAGAGAACAATCCTCCTATGATGAGGGCATGGTCTGGCTGCCCCTGAGGGCAGGAGAGAGGGGAGTGGGCGCTCAGTGAACTGGCCAGATAGCACTCAATAAGGAAGGAGAATCAACTCTACCTGTATGGTACAACAATGGCACTCAGCAGACACAGAGAACCAGAACAGTGGCTCAACCGTGTGCAGAAATGGCGTTGAATTTTACATACTGCCACCCAAGGAATACTCGTTCCTGACACATTATAGATGCCCAGAGACCTTGTGTCTTCTAGACTTCTTTATATCAGTATTGTGACAGGACATTATTTTTTTGGTCTAATTACATTTCTTGCTATGAAATGCATGCCAACAAGCTACAGTCCACCATGCAGAAAGCAGATATCCATCTCATCTTAGGTTTAGCCACAGAGGAGAATACAGATGGATTCTGTGACTACAACAAATTCCCCGAGACTGGTTCATTTCCCTTACGTAAGAATGACAAGTATCACAAAAGCAAATAAAAACCTTTTTAGAAGGCTATTTTTTTAACGGTTAAGTGAATGGAATAATTCAACCAGCAATTTCTGTCACTTTTACCTTAGAAATCTGTGTCTAGTGTTGACCTCTTGGTCTTTATTTGGGAACCATCCTCTTATTTTACCCATCCTCTTCCATGCCCTGATCATTCCTGGTTACCTGGGGTCCATTGATGCTTTTTATTCTTTGTTCTCCTCCTCTCCATGATTTTCTGCAGACAAATTCAGAAATTCAAAATTCAGAAATGTCCAGCAGGCTCTAAGGACTTCCATGCCACCCATTGTAAACACAATGGCCTGTCTGGTCATGAAGACATAAATACCCAAGTACAATTTCAGGATACACTGAGAGAATCGTACTGAAAGGCCTCTTATTTGTATTAAACGAATGTCCTTTCTTGTTTTTATGATCCATCAGACACAGTTTCCCTGATGGCATGCTCTACGTGAAACTGGAAAGAATGTTAGAAATGTCTTTTGTTCCCAAAGTCACCATGTACTTGTACAGATTCCTTCTGGACTTTTACAACTATATCATTTGTCTTGACATAAAGCTGGCTCTCATGCACAGTGGGAACTTTCTCTAAGGAGACCATAAACAAACCTCTCAGTCTCCCCTCAAGACATCTAAGGAGACTTGCAGTTTCTGGTCCGACATGTAAGTATCTTGGAAGTCATCACTCCTGTCCTCACAACAAGAAAATAGCTGAACAAACTAAAAATCAACCACTCTTCTTAGATCCATCAGAGAATGAACGTCAGAGAGCAAACCACTGCCTCCCAAACTGGACATACAAACAGGCTAGGCAAACAAAGAGAATTACAACTTTTTGAAGCAGAAACCTAGGCAGGAGCCAGGACCAGAGTAGGAAAACTTAGCATGTAATTGACTAATTGCTGGAGACTCAGTGTGGAGAAGTTTGAGTTAAAAGCATCAGGGGGCCCAGTCGTGGGAGAAACCCAAGAGTTCTGGAGAGTTTTATGTCCAGCAGCCCGATCAGTTTCTCACAGTGAAGACTAAAGAAAAATCTCCTTACACCTCTGGCAGAGTGAGAGGAAAGTAGCTATTGGGAGATACATCCAGAGCATTTTGTTTTTCTTGACAAAGCCTGCTCTCAAAGAAACTATTTGACCAGAGCCTAACCAACTGGGATTTTACCACATCCCAACTGACCTTGGGGAAAGGAAATACCCAATTCCAGCCCCTCTAGCCTTCCTTTTCCATTGAGGGGAGCAGTAAGGTGAACCCTGAGAAGCTCTTGTGAAGGCCACAGACCAGGGACACAGGCTGACTCCAACACTGAGCCCTGATCATAGGACTACAGAATGTTTCCACACAACACACACACACACACACACACACACACACCTTACCAGCACATCCGTAGGGATCCTATATGATAATAGGGGAATATAACTGAAAGGATACAACAGAAAGAACTGCAAGTTCTCAGGCCTCATTTAAGCAGAAATCTCCAGGGACACTCAAGACAGATGAGAACACAAAACCAAGAATTCCAGAGGAGATTTAAGCCTCTGACATCTACAGCTACAATAAACAGGAAACCCAGCCTAACCCCTAGCCAGATAAAGACAAAACTTCACACTAAGGCCTACTTACCTCAAATCCTTTACCCAGTATATCATGTTTGGCTTTTAACAAAACATTAAAAGACATACTATGAGACAAAAAAACACAGTTTGAAGAAAGAAAATAAGCATTAGAACCAGGCTCCAATATGGCAGACATGGTGGAAGCACTAGAGCAGGAATTTAAAACAACAGTGATTAATATGCTAACGGCTCCAAAGGGAAAGGTGGACAGTATGCAAGAACATATGGGTAAGGTAAGTAGAAAGATGGGAACTCTAAGAAAGAATCCAAAGGAGATGGTAGAAATGAAAAACACTGGGACAGAAATGAAGAGTGCCTTAGAGGTTCAACAATAGACTGGACACGGCTGAGGAAAGAACCTGCGAGCTTGGAGAATATCAATAGAAATTTCTAAAACTGAAATGCAAAGAGGAAAAAGAATGAAAAGGAAGAGATTATCCAAGAACTGTGGAACAATCACAAGAGGTGTAAATATGTGTAATGTGACTATCAGAAGGAGCACAGAAGAAGTATTTGAAGCAATAATGACTGAGAATTTCCTAAAAAATTTTTTAGTTTTTGCCACTCAAGGTTTTTTTTTTTTTTAACATTGGCACCTGAGCTAACAACTGTTCCCAATCTTCTTTTTTTCTTCTGCCTTTTCTCCCCAAATCCCCCCAGTACATAGTTGTACATTCTAATGTAGGTTCTTTTGGTTGTGGCATATGGGATGCCGCCTCATTTTGGTTTAATGAGAAGTGCCATGTATGCATCCAGGATCTGAATCAGTGAAACCCTGCACAGCCGAGTGGAGTGTGTGAATGTAACCACTTGGCCATGGGGCCAGCATCCCCTAAAATTAATTATAGACATTGAACCACAGATCCAGGAAGCTCAGAGAATACCAACCAGGAAAATACCAAAATGTATACACCTAGGAAAGAATATCATATTCAAAATGCAGAAAATCAAAGACAAAAGAAAAGTCTAAATGAAGCCAGAGGGAAAAATATCTTACCCAGAGAAGAGTGAGGATAAGAGGTGTTTCAGACTTCTCTGAAACCATGCAAACAAGAAGAGAAGGGAGTATCAGAAAAAACTCCACCCATTTTGAATTCTGTATCCGGTAAATTATCCTTCATAAGCAAAAGAAAAAGACAACATTCCTAGACAAATAAGAATTGAAGGAATTTGTCACCAGTAGGCCTGCCTTGCAAGAAATGTTAAAAGAAGTTCCTCAGAACAAAGGAAAATGATATAAGTCAGAAACTGGGATCTACACAAAGAAAGGAAGAGCATTTTGAAGCAATGAATTCAAATACAATAATTTATTTGTCTTTTTCTTGATTGATCCAACTGATAACAGTTCAAAACCATAGTAGCAATAATGGATTTGGATAAGCAGCTTATGGATAAGTGAAATGAATGACAGTAATGCTCTAACGGGTGGGTGGAATGAATTTGGAATACTGTGTTATTAGGCACTTGTGCTAGCCATGAAACAGTACACTGTTCTTTGAAAGAGCACTTGGATCATTTTTAAATGCACATTGCAAACTCCAGGACAACCACTGAAAAAGATGAAAGAAAAAATTAAAGTACAGTTGATATGCCAAGAGAGGAGAAAAAAATGGAATCACATAAAATTCTTTTTTACAACCAGAGAAGACAGAAAAAGAGTGGAAGACAAAAAAAAAAAAAAGAAACTGAGAAAAAGAACAATGAATATAAAACAGTAACTAATATGGCAGAAATTAATCTAAGCATATCAACAAAAACCTTCCAAGTCAATGGTCTAAATGCACCAATTAAAAGATAGACTGTCAGAGTGGCTGAAAAAATAAGACTTAATTAGATGTTGTGTATAAGAAATCCACTTTAAATAAAAAGGCACAGATATAATAAGAGAAACAGGATGGAGAAAGATATAGCATGCTATCACTGATCAAAACAAAGCTGCAGTAGCTCAAACAATTTCAGACAAAGCAGACTTCAGACCAATGAAAATGATCAGGGATAAAGAGGGGTATTACATAAAACAGGGTCCATTCTCCGAAGACATAACAGTTTTTAAGGTGCACCTAGGAGAAGAGCACGAAAATAAATGAGGCAAAAACTGAGACCTGCAAGGAGAAGTAGATGAATCCACTAGTAGATTCCAACACCCCTCTGTCAGAAACAGAGAGATCCAGCAGGCAGAAAATCAGGAAGGATATAGTTGAAATAAACAGCACCATCAATCAACTTGATAGAATTGACACTTCTACAATTTTTCATCAAAGAAGGGAAGAACACAGATTCTTCTCAAGCTCACATGGAACATTCTCTAGGGCAGGCACTATGCTGAGAAGAAATGAGAAAAAAGACAGAAGATACAGATTACTCATATGAGAAATGAAAGAGGGACTGGCACTACTGCTCCCATGGACATCAAATGGATAATCATAGAATGTTAGGAACCAATCTGTGCCCTGAAGTTTGAAATGCATTCATTCCTTGATACACACAATCTACCAAAATTCCCACAAGGAGAAACAGATCATCTGAACAGTCTTATATCTATACAGAAATTGAAACAACAAAAGAATCTTCCAAAACAGAAAGCACCAGGCCCAGATAAATTCACTGGTGAATTCTATCAAATATTTAAGGAAGAAATTAGGCCAGTTCTCTACAATCTCTTTCGGAAAATAGAAACAGAGGGAATACATCCTAACACATTCTATGAAGTCAGCATTCTCCTAATACAAAAACCAGACGAAGATGTTACGAAAAGGAAAACTCCAGGCCAATAAGTCTCATGAACATAGGTGCAAAAATCATCAACAAGATTTGACAAGTTGAATCCAAGAAAGTATAAAAAGAATTATACACCACAACCAAGTGAGACTGATTCCAGCTATGAAAAGGGGGTTCAACACTCAAAAATCAATTAGTGTGATTCACCATCCATCAGGAAAGAAACATCTAGTTGGATCACTGTGGCCTGTACCCAGTGCATTTCTCCTCTCTGTTCCCACCCCGCCAGTGCTGGTCCTGTGATGGCCCCAAATGGGACATGGAAACCAGAACAACTGGTTAAAACAAAAATCCTTGTGAGCGGAATCTCTTGGAGCAGCTCAGTGCAGTCAGGGCTTATGACCACATTACCTGTGCTGAGCTTTAGGGCAAGGTGCTCCACCAGCCTGCATCCCTCAGCCAGTTGCTCTTGAAAGCCCTGACCCTGGAAGTTGGTAGGGTCATCGTGGGTGAGAAAGTTCCTGAGGTGCTGCTTGAGGAGCACAGAGACTTCTCTGTCTTTCTCTATCGTTTGCCATAACTGGGCCAGCTCTTGAGCCTGATCTTGGATTAGGACATCACATTTCCTAAGGTGGCACAGAAGACAGCATTTAAACATGCAAAGAGTGGAACCATAGATTATAAGATTTTTAATGGAGATTTCTGTGAGAACATCCCCAAGGAGCTACTGTAGCAGAATTCTGGCACGTGTGTGGTGACCTGCTGATGCCAGCCCTGATATCAGTTCCCCTACATTAAACCCAGCATATGTGGGGCTAAAACCAAAGCACTCTTTTCCCGCTTACTCCCTGACTCCAGAATACTCTATCCATCATGGAGACAAACCAGCTGGGTTCCCTATCATCTCCTCCTCCTCCCTACAAACAGTGTCCCAAGGCCAAATGCAGGCTGATGGGAAAGTTCCGATCAGCAAGGACAAAGAATCCCCCAACCATCTACAAGCAGCCACAATCCTCACAAAACTTTAAAAACCCCTCTCCTCCCCTCTTTCGGTGAGACGAGATGAAATGAGACAAATGTGAGGGCTCACTCTCATCTCCTGGCTCATGTCACCCGAAATAAAAACCCTTTCCTTGCCATAAGCCTAGCATTCCAGTTTTTATTGGGCCCCTCTTGTGTGGCGGGTAAAGCACCTATGTTTGTAGGTGGTAAAATCTGATGAGCCAACCAGAAGGCTCTTGTCCATGGCTCCATGGCCCCAGGCCAATTGGGATTTCCTGGGAAGCAGTCCTGCAGCCACCTAGGTCATTTGCCCTAGGGACTGCCTCCGGTACTTTCCATCTGCCTCCAAGCCACTGACCCTGGGTCCATTACCTTATGGCAAGGAAACAGGTTCTAGATTGGTTTGTTTGCTTCTTCTTCCTTCTGGGAAGTCAAAGGACTCTGAAATAGAGTAAGTTGCCTCAGAGATGCCCATGAACTTCCTTCCCCTCTTTTGGGGTCCCCTCCATTCATGGAAGGGCCATCTCTGGTCCTTTCCATTCACGGAGGGGCCGTCTGGGCACGCATTTGGAGTGGGAACAGTTGTAGGACTTCCTATCCTCCATGTGGGAACTGGTTCACTGGCGTCTGGTTTTTCTGTGTCTGGATCTGAGTGTCTCTCTGCCTCTGTGTATTGGCATGGGAAACATGCAGTCTGTCACCAAGCAGAGCCCATTGGGGTTAATTCTGAGTCAATGGTCTAATTGTAGTTATAAGCCAATGTCTGAAAGGGATGATTTTCTTTTGTGACACTGCTTGACCACAATATTCTTTAAACTCTGGAGAGAAAATGGCCAAACAATGGATCCTTAAGTTAGAAAACTTTTAGAGAGCTCTCTTCATAAACCGCTGTTTTATTGGTACCTATGAAAAGACCAAAGTAAAAGGAAAATACAATGACTAATCTCAAAAACATAATCAAACTTGGGGTCTCAGCTTCTTCTTGTGGTCTCACAGATGCAAATGGAAGCATCCAGTTAACAAAGAGAAGTGAAGAAGGGAAGAGTGACAGAACTTACTCCAACAGGATGGCAATCTTTAGTCATTAAAAAGAAAGAGTAGGGTGAATAAAGGAGACACAAATACAGCCAAAACAAAGCTTTTACTAAAACACTGCCTAAGGTTGGATGAGCTAAGTGGACCCCCTATTAGCCCCCAACATTAAAGAATATCAGACAAACCTGTTCTATTTATTCCAGTTTGAAAAAATTTTTAAAAGTCAGTAGGCAGAAATCATTGGGAGAAACCTACCAACACTTGTTTGGGGCAACAATTAGGCTGCTCAGGTTGGTACAAGTATAAAAGATTAAAGTGTTTACCCTAATATTATATGAGGAGGTTATGTCAACTTTGCCTGGATGGTTTTAGGGAATAAATATTATGCCTAGCTGAGAATGCATTCCCTACATAATATTGTAATACCAAAACTTGTGAATGGAATTCTAATATAAGTTATAATTAGGGGTACAAGAGTTGAAAAAATTAAGATAAAGGTTTGTAAAAGTGGGTATATGTAAATAGACCTTCTGTAAAACAATTACATCAGTTTTGCTGGATTGTATTATAGATTCTGTTGTGGGAATAAACATTATGTGTCGCTGGGGAACGTGTCCCTTGCCTGATATTGCAAGAGCTTATAAACCCACCCTTCAGGCTCTGTGAATTGAACATGTAGAGGAGATCTCACTTTACAATGGCCAAAAGGAGGCAGTTTCAGTTTACTCAAACAGATACATGCAATCAGAACAAGCCAGCTACAACAGGAAGCCTATTTTAATGCTTCTAAAGAAAATAAGAAATATTTTACTGCCTCTTTAAGGGAAAAATAATTAAATAATTAAACATGCCAGTGCAGAAGCCAAACATGCTGCTTCTTTCTCTTCTCTCACTGAGATTTGCCACTTCAACTCCCCCAAAATGCCTGATCTGAAACTAAACAACTGAAAATAGGGAAACTTTTGAGATAATTTGGAATTATAATGGCCACTCTGGGGAACCTCTGCTTCAGATGAGTCCACCTGAGGGGGTCACCGTTCAAAGAGAGGATTCAAAATCTCTTATAATGGAACAGTCTTTAATTAATATACAGAACCTTCTAAAAGACAAAGCCATTTAACAGGATATAAAATGAACTTTGGTAAATAAAAGCCTGTTTAAGTTTGCTGGTTTGATTTAAAATAGACATGTTCTCAGAGTTATCAGCAGTGGATATAATGCAGACATACAGCCTGGGTTTACTCATCAAATGAGCTCATGTTCTCTCTGTTACGAAATTTGTCAACAAGAGAAATAACTTAGAATAATAGCTGATTTTGTTTAACGTCTCATGAGGTTTTCGTAGATTATGTAAATATAACTGTTGAGAACAGGTAAATTAAATAGATGTAAAAGGATAAAGATTTTATGTTTTATCAAAATAAATTTCCTATATTGTTTTTGTTGGGTCCTTAATCACAGACACTAGGGTTTTTCTTACAAATATTTCATTCTCTGCATGCACCTAAAATTCTTTAACTGTCACTGTGGTTAAAGGGATAAGTAAACATCGTTTCATTTTTTCCATCATTTCCATTTGCAAGCATTGAAAACTAAACCTGCCCTTTTCCTGAAGCCTTAAAAAGTGAAGCTGGAGGACTTGATGTAAACTTAGGAGAGATTCATGCCTGCTGCTGTGTGAGCCACTCAGAAAGCTACCTGAGTGCCCGATGACACCATTAGAGACATTTCAAGCCACAAAAAATGGTTTGACTGTGGTGCCAGCCAGATGGCACAGTGGTTAAGTTCACACATTACACTTCAGTGGCCTGGGGTTCACTGGTTCAGATCCTGGGTGCGGACCTTTGCTCCACTTGTCAAGTCATGCTGTGGCAGGTGTCCCATATATAAAGTAGAGGAAGATGGGCACAGATGTTAGCTCAGGGAAAGTCTTCCTCAGCAAAAAGAGGAGGATTGACAGTGGATGTTAGCTCAGGGCTAATCTTACTCAAAACAAGAAAATGCTTTGACTATGACTTCTGAGAATCTTAACTGACTTCCCCCTGGGCTCAGGAACTAATTAATAATTTGCTCCAACCATTAAAATTCTTTTTTTTCTTTCTCTTCCTCTGGAAATGCTTCTTATTAAATACCTGGTTACTTACATAATACAGGCCTAACTTTGGGAGCCCACCTGCATCACCACCTTATTAAACGACTGGTTCAATGAGATGGGACAACCTATGCCCTGATTTAGCAGGAAGTAGCTAGATCAGTCATCACCCCAAATCCCTCAAGATTGAGAAATGAACATATAATAGGGGAGAATTGATGCCAGCCCTGATCTCAGTTCCCCTGCATTAAACCCAACATATGTGGGGTGAAAACCAAAGCACTCTTTCCCTGCTTACTCTCTGGCTCCAGAATACACTATATGCCATGGAGAAAAGCGGCCAAGTTCCCACACCTGGGTGCCTTATCATCTCCTCCTCCTCCCTGCAAACAGCATCCCAAGGCCGAATGCAGGCTGGTGGGAAAGCTCCGACCAGTAAGGCCACTGACTTCCCCTGCCATCTACAAGCAGTCACATTCCTCACAAACCTTTAAAAATGCTCACCACCCCTCTTTCATGGAGACAAGATGAAATGAGACAAATGTGAGGGCTCACTCTAATCTCCTGGCTTATGTTACCCAAAATAAAAGCCCTTTCCTTGCCATAAGCCTGGTGTTCCAGTTTCCATTTGGCCCCTCTTGTGTGGAAGTTAAAGAACCTGTGTTTGTAGGCGGTAACACTGCGTGTGGCAAAGAGAAACAAGAAGGTAAACAAAGGGTTCCTGTGTATCTGAGAGTGCTCCTGTAGGATCCCTTGATATTCCTTTTTTGTTTTCTTCTTTCAGCAAAACCAAATGTCTCCCTAAAGCTGCCTCATAAAGATGTCCCTTCACTTCCTTACTGAATGGCCATGTCCACTCCATGGAAAAATACACATAGTGCCTGAGGTTTTGAATGGACACAAATCCAGGCACAGAAATGTAGACAGGCAGAGCTGGTGCTAATTGGAAAGAACACGAGACGGTCAGTGTCAAGAAAACAGCATCTAAAATCAATTGGGGGGAGTGCAAGTGACATACAATATCGTCTTAGCTGCAGGTGTACATCATAGTGATTTGGTCTTTACATACATGATGAAATGATCACCACGATAAGTCTAGCTACCATCTGTCACCATGCAAAGTTGTTACAATATTGTGGACTACTGTCCCTATGCTCTACATTCCAACCCCATGACTTATTTTATAACTGGAAGGTTGTACCTCTTAATCCCCTTCACCCATTTCACCCACCCCCAACCCCTCCTCCCTCTGGTAATCACCAGTTTATTTCCTGTGTCTATGAGTCTGTTTGTTTTGTTTGGTTTGTTTTTTAGATTCCGTATACAGGTGGAGAAAAAGAAACCCTCCTAGACTGTTGGGAATGGAAATTGGTGCAGCCACTGTGGAAAACAGTGTGGAGGTTTCTCAAAACCTTTAGAAAGACAGCTTTTTTTCAGAGAAAGTCTGACAAGCTGTAGTCAGTCAGGAGGTGATTGTGATTAAAGGTAAATGCGGTAGTGATTTCACAACATCCTAAATGTCCTAAATGTCACTGAATGGTTCACTCGAATTTAGTCAACTTTAGGTTATGTGAATTTCACCTCAATAAATTTTATTTTAAAAAAAAGAGTCAAGGAAGCTTTGAGTAATTGGAGTCCATAGTTTAACAATTATTGTTCTTGAATTGTGTTATGCAAATTTGTATGCATGTAGCTGCCATGAAAATTTGGGCCATTCTCCTTGCCCAGAGTTGCTCCTTGCCCCCTTCAGAGATTCCTACAACTTCCCACCAGACACCCAGCACAGAGCCCCCCTTACTTGAGCTTCTCCACTAACATTGACTTCTCTGCTGGTTTCCCCTCCTGGAACTGCAGCTTCTCCCCCAGCACCGATTCAATGATGTCTTTGCACGCTCCACACTCTAAGGAAAGACAGAGAGGCCAGCCTCAGTGGAAAGCTGTCCATGCTGCTGTGGTCACTGCCTGCAAGGGAGGAGGCAGGCTCTGTCTTCTTCTCTCAGAGGGATATATAATCCCAGCACCAGGCTCTCCACTGAGATTTCCACATCCTCTTGCTCAGCCTCCCAAATACACAGCATTTGGTCACTCCTCATTTGAGAGCTGAGCAAAGAGAAGCTCCAAGGCAGAGAAAGTGACCAGACAAGATTAGCTGGTGTTTGGCAAGGTCAGAATTCACATGCCCTGAGACTGACCCCGAGTCCTGGGCCACTTTACCAAGACTTGCAGCCTCTTGAGTAAAACACTAAGCAGCGGCATGAAGTAGCGATCCCTGTGAGCTCGGGAAGGCCCCTGGGACTACTGATTGTTGGGTCCTCTGAGCTCAGAATTTCAAGGACAGGTACCTTCATGATGAAATATAAATGTATATGAATGCAATTCTGAAAAATACAAGGCATAACCATCAATCCCTGAAGGAAATAGGCACAGGCTGTTAAAGAAGTTGTTTTCAATTCAAAGTAGTACAAGAAAGAACTAATAAATAGTGTTTCCTGTGTGTAAAGAACTGTTTTAGTAACTTTACAGAAATAACTCGTGTAATTCATTGCAACGACTCAAAGAAGTAGGCACCGTGACAGCGCCATACTAACGGAAGAGGAAACTGTGAGGCTCAGAAAAATCCACAGCTTGGATCTGAGCCCAGGAAGAGTAGCTCAGTCTTCACCAATGCACTGTGTTATCTTGCCACAAGATCTTGGGTGACATCTTTCTTCTTCATCATCTGCAAAATTTGTTTCCTACAGTTATGTTACGCCTATAAAAAAAAGCTGTAAGGACAACTTAGTCCTTTCTCAAAACCTCATCTCTTCACTTTCTTAAACAGCAGGTTTCAATGTTTACTTTTCTCTGCGTCAGTCATTTTAAATTAACCACTCCCACGATGGTTTATTGGAAAATAACACCCATCCAGACTCAGAGTTGTCAAGATTCCTTCTAATCATTCTGTTTTGAATGAGCCCCCATTCTCACGATCCCTTTCGTCACCACAGCCCCCTCTTACTGAACAGGTGATTGAGTTTCCAATTGCGAGGCTGACTGTGGGAGGGAACGGTCTGCCCCAGACACTGGCATGAGTTTTTACTGGGGCTGGTGGCCACCCCCACTTACCGTCATTCTCACTTTGGCCATGTCTCACAGCCCAGACTCTCAAGGTCCCCCAGACCTGCTGGCAGTCCTGCATCACCAAAGGTTCACCAGCTCAAAGAGACACAGAAGAGGGGTACGGATTCTCTGATTTCCCCAGAAACACCCTCTACCTCACCCTAAGAGGCAAAGTGGCTTCCTTGGACTCAGAAAGAAAAGCCTGTTCTCAGGAAGCACGGCTTCCCGCTCAGCAGGGTCATCTCTCTCTTGATGGCGTCACTCATGTATACCACAGTGTCAGTGAGGAGCACACTCATCTTTAGGCTCCTGTAAAGCAGGGAACATCACCTGCTTCCCCCAGTGTGTACCATCACCCCATCTCCCCAGTGTAAGGAGCACAGAGCTTTGCCAGTGGGACCTCAGAGAAGCCTGAACTGATGGAGCTCATTAGTCCTGGACACTTAGGCCAAGAGAGATGCAGGATCTGATTTCGTTCAGAGAGGATGCTGAAGAAACAGGTTAGCCTGTTCCAGGGAGAAACACACAGTTCTGTGCCTGCACCAGGAATCAGTGTAGCCACCCCTGACACAGGAAGGGTTAATAATCACTGGAAAAAGCTTGCCAACAAACTGTGACCCGGAGGTGAGAAGGCCGGTTAGCCAATGACGGGTAAGACCCCCTGGGGGGGCAACCTAAGACAGGCGGCGGCTGCCCGGGGGTCACAGATGGAGAAACGATATCGATATCAGGAGCAGGAGGGACCATTGCCCAAGAGACCTTGCCTGCTTCGAGATAAAAATATACGAGCACAGCAATAACATGATAATATCAAAACAGACGCCAAGGGAGGGCTCCCTGAGAAATCACTAAGAATTCTTGGCATTCGCTAACTATTTCATCCAGAACACCTGTGTATGTCTAACAGATGTAAGCTATGTATATATTGAAACGCTGGTTACAGTAAACTCAGAGTGGCCATCAGCCCTCTCCACATCTATCCTGGTGTGTACATTGGATCACGACACCGACAATCAGTCACTGGGATTTTACCTAATCCCACCCTACACCTCACTGCCAATCTGGAAAAGTCCCTCAACTCTTTGGGCCTCGGTTTGTCCATGCTCAGCAAACTGAGGGTAAAATACCCACTTGTACCTTTCCTGGATTGTGGTCAGAATGAAGTTTATTTTGCCTCAGGGAACAGAAGAAAAGGTCTGCAGAGTTTTTAGTTTCTTAGGGGGAACACAGTGGTCACTCATCATTCTGGTGACCATGACCCTGTAGGACTTACTGTATTTCTGAAGCTGGTTGGCCAGGATGTAGGCAGTGGACTCAGAGACAAGGAACTTCTCTTTGAGGTCTCAAAAGTCCTGTTTGCTTTGATACAGCTGGGACGGAAGCTCCTGGTTGATTTCCAGGAGGGTAATGTCGGCCCCCAGATCAGACACAGGGCCAAGAGAAACTGCCATGGTGACGTGGGGCAGAAGCGGTAGGGCAGGGACTGGGGAGAAGAGACTCAAAGACAGAATGGGTTAAAAACAAGTGAAAGCAAATAGGTTTAATGAGGACTGAGGGCTATGATCCAGGAATTCTTACTTACTGTCGGGAACAATGTGATCAACACCCCACAGCACTTGAGAGTCTGTAACCCCCAAAACAAGGTTCAAGACGCCAGAGCTCAGAGCCAAAGGCACTGCCTCTAGCTCACACTCCAACACAAGTGACAGAGGGAGGACCCAGCGTGCCAGGTAACGGTCTGGAGTTGCAATAACAGAACTGGAAGGTGGGGGGTGTCATGGAATCTTAGGAGCCCCTGCCTTCCACTTGCCTAGGCCGTGATGACACACAAGGCCCCCTGGTCTCTTCTGAAAGTCACCACTGATGGGGCCACCCGCAGCAGCCACTCTCAAGAGGTGTCTACCCTTGTGCTGATAGTACCAACCTATCTCTTTCCAATGCATATCTAAGCATAACAGTTTCTCAGTGTTCGTTCTTGTATGTTTACAAAAACATCAAGGCAGAAATAGTTTCCCAACAAGTTTTATTTTCTTAAGTGCTGTCATGAAGTCACGCAACCTTCTCCTTAATTAAAACAGAGCTTAAGGTTTTTCCACAAGTGAAAGACGTCAAAGTTTTAGACTCTCATGATGATGTTCTTCTATCGTTTTTTCTATATCCATTAAAAAATGGAGGACAACAGCAGAGTATCATACTCAGTGAATGAACAACTCAGTTAAAAAAATGTGTTCTGCCCCCAAACTCTAAATATTCTGTTTGCTGTATCCTTGTGTCACGTTGGCTTCTTTTCCATCACTGGGGCAGCAAGTCAAGTCAAGTTTAACATCCCTACCTCCCAAACTCCTCCTCCATTTCTTGGTTGCTTTTTGGATGTTGTTCATCAAAATGTTGTTCACCATGCTTGAAGAGGATGCTTTTAATGTCACTAAACAACATACATCATATTTCTCACTCATGGGTTTCATTCTAGTCCCACAAGAGCTCTTTCTGAATTGTCAAGATGATTAAAACAGTTTAGGTATACATCCTGGAATACATGTCGTGCTCGTTTCTTTTGGAAAGATTTGTAAATGTGACGCTACTTTTTTATGTTCCTTCAGTTCACCTACATATTGCACAGACAGGGATCCAGAGCAGTTTTTATGGGACATTGCTTGATAGATCTCTTTGACTTGTCCTCATGCCACTGACCTGTAGTTGTATTCCACTAAGAGAACACGGTCAGTTCAAGGTCAAGGGTCAGGGATGGTTGATGATCCACAGTGTACATGTGCAGTGGGGTTCAGTGACAATGAAGCTGAGGTTTCAAAGAGAAGGAGAGGCAGGCAGGGAAAACGATGCCCAGAACCCTCTCCTCACTTTCTCAGCATCTGATCCCAACTGGGTCTTGTGAGCCTGAGACTTCACAGACCCACTGAGGCATCAGCCTCTTCAGGTTAGCTGCTGGACTTGCCTGAGTTAAGGCTGCAACTGGGGTGACCATGTGTGGCTGAGCATTCATGTCAAAGTGAAGGATGGAGGTCTGGATCAACCACTTTTGGAAGCTTATCTTCTCCCCATCCCATGCCATCCTCCAACTATGCTGTGGAATGATATTGATGTGTAAGATCCATCAAAGGCTTTAAAGCAACCTATTTTCTGGTGTCTGTGGGACCTGACCTTCGATAGAAGAAAGAAAAAATTGTCAAATTCCTTCACTTTAAAAATGACGAAACTGAAGACTCACAAAAGTTACATGACGTACTTGAAGTCACAGGGAGGAGCGTTTTGCAGTGCTAATTATAGTAATCATAATAACGGTAATAGTTCATTGAGTAATATTGTGCCAGGCATTTTGCTAAGAAGCGCTGTACACATACAATGGCATCTTATTTTCATCATAAGCATTACAGGTAATATTATTGTCCATAAGCAAAAGGTAAAAAACTTGAAGAAGAGGGACCTTGAGTAATTTACTTGGCCAAATTAAAAATAGAGAGAAATATGAAAAACACTTCTAATTTATAAGAGCAAGTGATTGCTTTGCATTTTGGAACAGTAGGAGAAACCTATTTGTCTTTATCCTGCATTTGTCCCATTTACTGCTGCTCTTTTTCTCTCTCTGTGACCGGCTTTGCTTCTAGAGCACTCCCTTGTTCTACTAACCCAGCTCCATGCACGTCCAATAGCAGAAGTGATGGCTGGGCTCTTCCAGAGTCTCCCTGCAATGCTTATGGTGTCAGGACGTCAGGCACAGTCTGGAGGCAAGAGCAACCCATATCTGAGAATGGGTGGCTGCTTTCCCACCTCATTAGAGTCGGCATGATGTCAAACGACAGGAAAGATGACCTCCCTGTAACTCAGGTCAGCAGTCATGTCTCAGTGCCTGTGATCTATTGGGCTGAACTGTCCTGAGCTTGCTAATGTTCTGGTTTCTTGTTTAGTGGCTAGAATATTTATAAGACTTTCTCACTTAAACTTCTCTGTTGAAATTTGCATTAATCCAGATATGATTAAATTTTGTAAGTTAAGAGGCTTGTGGAAGACTGGTCGCTTCAATGAGCAAAAGAGGGTAAATTTAACTTCCATTCAAAGCAAGCCAGGATTTGAAATGAGGGCTTTCACTATTTCAAGGTGGACTGTCAGGTACCTCAGGCATATGTCCCCAAGGGCTTGTGTCTCTGTCATAAACTGGATGAGGTTAAAACGGGGTCAGCCATGCCAGGTCCCTTTCCATTCTAGGGTCCTCCAACAGTTCCTCCTATGCTTTAGAGAATGGATTGGAAATGTCCTTGTGGTTCTGCTCTGTCCTACTTTTGACGTTTTGGTAAAAGTTACACAGCTCAGTGTTTCCCACCCCGGGAGGAAATCATTAGAAGAGTCATCTGGGAGGGTTAGTACAAATCAAGTTCACAGTCCTCACTTGCATCGATTCTGATTCAATGGGCGGAGGTGGAGCATGGAATGTATTTGCTAAAGTTACTCAGATGCGAAACAGGTTGAGGGCCCACTGCTGTCATCGACTTTCCTCACAGTTTGGGGATGATTATTTCAGATACATTATTAATTCTAACCTTCACCATCGACTTGTGAGGAAAGCATGACATTTCCCTGGTTTGCAGATGAAGAAACCAGGGCACAGAGAGGGTCTGTAACTGGTCCAAGGTCTCCTGGCTGTAAGGGCTGAAGCCAGGGGTCAGGTAGCCCCCCTCTCCCCCCAAATCTTCTTCCCACATTTTCCAGTTCATTCCTGCGTCATGTCTTTCCTAGGAGGTACTTTCTTCGCCTATACCTCATTGCTGCCAAAATTTTCCTGAATTTAATTTTTTCATCCGATTTATTTTTCACAAAGGCTAACAGCGTCATATTATGGCCACTGGTTATTAATTTGAGACACGTTGTTTCACGAAAATACAGGGCATGGGACTGTGCAAAGTCACATTGCTGCCTTATTATCATCATGGCATAATTCATAAACAGTAAAATTCAGCATTTTGTGTACAAGTCAGTGACTTTCAGTCTACTTGCAAGGTTGTGAAACTATCATCATTACCTAATTTCTGAACGTTTTCATTACCTCCAAAATGAAACGCCATACCTATTGGCAGTTACTCACTATTCTCCCATTCTCCCAGCCATTGGCAACCACTTATCTACCTTCTTTTTCTGCGACTTGCCGAATCTGGACATTTCTTCTAAAATGAACCATTCAACATGTGGTCTTTCGTGTCCGGCTTCTTAGCATATTGTTTTCAAGGTTGACCCGTGGTTTGGCATGTATCAGTACTTTTATTATTTTCATGCCTTAATAATATTTCATTTATGACTATGCTACATATTGTTCCTTCATCAGTTGATGGATATTTGGGTTGTTTCTACTTTGGGCTACTATGCATAATGCTGCTATGAATGTTCATGTGCAAGTTTGTTTGCGACCATATGTGTTCAGTTCTCTTGGATGTATACCTAGGAGTGGAATTGCTATGTCTACATCAGCTCTATATTTAACTTTGAGGAAGTGACAAACTGTTTGCCAAAGCAATTGTGCCATTTTACATTCCCACAAGCAATGCACGAGGATTCCAGTTTCTCCACATCCTCCTCAACACTTGTTATGCCTATCTTTTAATACAGTCATACTAGTGGTTGTGAAGTGGTATCTCATTGTGGGTTTGATTTCCATTTTCTTATTGACTAATGATGTTGAGAGTCCTTTCATGTTCTTATTGACCATTTGTACATCTTCTATGGAGAACTGTCTATTCAAATGTTTTTTCCATTCATAGATTATTTGTCTTTTTACTGTTGCGTTGTAAGAGTTCGTTAAATATTCTGGGTACTACACTCTTATCGGATACATGTTTTGCAGCTATCTTCTCTGATTCTGTGGGTTGTCTTTTCACTTCCTTGTTAGCATCCTTTGAAGCGCAGAAAATTTTAATTTTGGTGAAGTCTAATCGATCTACTTATTCATTGATTATTTTTGCTTTAGCTGTCATATCTCAGAAATGATTACTAGTCAAAGGTCACTAAGATTTCCATCTCTGTTTTTTTCAACACACTGCTTTGAATTAGAACTTTCCTGGGTTAAGGTAGGGGGGCATTTTTGAATTTTGATTCCTATAAATTGATATATATTTATATCCCTCTAGATTGATATTCACAGGCCTGCCCCCCTACTTCGTTGGAGCATCCATGTACTAGAACAGAGATGTGGGAAATGGTATTTATTGACATCCTGGCTTTGATTCAGGAGAGAGTTCTGGTTACGTGCTTCAGCTTCTCCTTGACCTCTCCTGGTTTCAAAAATTGTTCAATATCTTTAGCGTGGAACCACTGATTGAGTGTTTTTCTGAGAAACCCTTGGGAGCCCTGATTGTTCTAGAGCTAGAGGGGATGCCCTCAGTCCACTCCAGACGAGGAAGACTGCAGGGGTTGGGCTTAGGCAAGGCTTTCCTCTCTGGTCTCTGATGGAAACGAGTCCCGCTTCAGGGTTTGGGGATGTCTGTTCAAAAGGCTCTTGTTCCTCTCCAATTCTATATACTGCATCCACGACTTCTTTCCAGAAATGGTGGGAAAATGTTTTTTTAAGAACAACTAATCTGCTGTCTGCCAATAGTTTTCTGGCTACAGATTCACAGTGAGTAAAGGAGGACTCAACGTCATGTATGTTCTTAGGGCCTATTATTGTTCGGGTGTTCATATTTAATCCTATGAACTATCCTGTAGTCAGGTTTTTTTATTCTTCTTCTCCCCAAAGCCCTCCAGTACATAGTTGTATGACATAGTTGTATATTCCAATTGCAGGTCCTTCTGGTTATGCTATTGGTCAGGTTTTATCCTCTTCTGAGAAAACTCCGAAAGACTACACAGTTTCCCAAGATCACACATCAAGTGAGCAGAGGATTGAGCACTAGAAACCATTTCTGCTTGGCCTTCAAATTCAGCCTTGCACCATGATGTCAAACTGAGTGGCAGTACTTTTGCTGGAATAATCTCAGCGTTTGTTGTTCTAGGGTGATTTTCCCAAGGTAGCAGCATGTCATTTTAATATTATTAGAACTTTTAAATTTCATTGTCTTTTTTGGTTAAACTATACTTTTTAGTGTTTGTTCTGTTCCATTGCTTTGGGTTTCTTCTCAAGGAACTCATATTATTTTTATGTCGAATATTTATTATCAATTTTCTGTCACTTGTCACTCTTTTTACTCTTTGTCATCATCTCTCTTTTTTTATTGAGGTATAATTTATGTAGAAGAAAATGCACAAAACCTAAGAGTACAGCTCAAAGAATTTAGCATACACAGGCCTTGTGTAATCACCACCCAGACCAAGAAACAGAGCATTTTCCATCATGCTCTAAAGTTCTATTGCACTCCCTGCCAGTCAAGACCCATCCCCCACAGATAAACTATTCTGCATTCTCTCACCACAGATTAATTTTGCTTATTTTTGCACTTCATATAAATGCAATGATGCGGTCTCTCTCTTTAGTTCTGTGTTCTTTCCCTCAATATCTGGTTTTGAGGTTCAATCTTGACAGGCTAATATGCCAATAATTTGGTTTTTGTCTTGCCAAGAAATATTCTCTTTTATGGTTATCGCAAAATTTCATTACCCATTTTTCTGATGATGGACAGATTCATTTTTGGTTATTATGCATGAAGCAACTGTGAATATTCATATATAATTTTGGGTGGAGACATTCACTTGTGGAGATACCCAATCTCCTGGATACATACACCTAGGAACAGAATTGCCTGGGGAAAGGGTAGAAACTGACAGAGATTCTTGCAAAGGAGTGTATCCTTTTACATTTCCCCCCAAATACAGGACACTTCCAGTTTCTCTAGTATAGTCCCCAACACTTGGTATTCTCAGTCTTTTTAATTTTAGCCATACTGCTGGCTGTGTAGTGGTTTGCCATCTTGGTTTTCCAAAGCTTACTGGCCAAGTGACTCTCTTATTATGTCAAGTGGCTTTTCTAATCTGCTCATTAATAAATGAGGTTGTTCGTAATTTTCCTTCTGACTTATATAAGTTCTTTGCATACTTTGGATTTACTGTTCCTCATCAGACATAAGTATTGCAAGTAATTATTCCTAGTCTATGAATTGCTTTTTCACTTTTGAAATAGTCATGTGTGATAAGCTAAAGATTCAATATTTTGTGAACTCCACTTTGATCCATTTTTCATCTATGGTGAGTTCCTGGGTATTATGTCTAAGAAATATTTGCCTATTCATTGTTCATGAAAATATTCCCATTTTTTTCAAAGGCTTTATAGGTTTAACTTTCACATCTCAAATTAACTTCAATGTATTGTGAGAAGTGGTTTTTCATACAACTTATTTTTAAATAAATATTCATTTTTTCTAACACTTTTTATGGAAAAGTCTTTTATTACCCCCGTGAAACATATTGGTGACTTTATAAAAAAAATCAAATAATTGTATGCGTATGTGGGTAAATATTTTACTCTCGACTCTTTCACATTGATTTGCTTGTGCTGTATTTACTTCCACCACTATTATAGTGTAACTATTAAAGCTTTAAAGTGAGTTTTGAAATCTACTAGTGTGTCCTCCAACTTAATTCTTCTTCAAGGTTGTCTTCGCTATTCTTGGTACTTTCACTTCCATATACCTTTTAGAGTTAGCTTGAAAATCTACTCAAAAAACGCCTGCTGCAATATTAATAAGGATAATGTTGATCTGCCATTCTAACAAGATTGAAGCTTCCAGTGTATGAATTTCATAGATTTTTGTAGGTTTCTCTAGGTCTTCTTTAATTTCTCTCAGTAATAGTTCTCAGGTGTCTTTATTATATCTGTTCTTAGGCATTAAATGATTGTGGA
Organism: Equus caballus; assembly: GCF_041296265.1. Classification (NCBI taxonomy): domain Eukaryota; kingdom Metazoa; phylum Chordata; class Mammalia; order Perissodactyla; family Equidae; genus Equus; species Equus caballus. The sequence goes on along the minus strand of NC_091688.1, from coordinate 47,921,539 downwards.
TGGTAATCTTTATATTATTTTATTGAATTTCATTTTCTCAATAACTCACGGCTAGTATGGAGAAATACAATTGATTATTATATGAATGCTGTGAGGTATAATTTAGGTACAATAGACTGCACCACTTTAAAGTATACAATCTGACAGACTACACACTAATGAAACTGCTGCTACAATCAGGACACAGGGCATTTCCATTAGCTCATGACTTTCCTCATGCCCCTTTGCAGTCCATCACTTCCTCAACCCCCAGCCCCAGGCAACCACGGTCATTACAGATGGGTTTGCGTTTTTAACAACTTTATATAATGGAACCATACATGTACACTCTCATGTCTGCATTTCTTCATGCAGCATAGTGATTTTAAAATGCATCCACATTACCCCATGCATCAACAGTTCATGCCTTTTTATTGCTAAGGGGATTTCCTTTGTATGGCTGTACCATGTCTATTTATACATTCGTCTATTAATGGACATCAGTGTAGTTTCCAGGTTTTGGCCATTATGAATAAAGCTATTGTGGATATTCATGTGCGGATTGTTGTGTGGACATATTGTGTAAAAACCTAGGAGTGGAACGGCTTTTCACGTGACTGGTGTATGTTTAACTGTGGTGCAGCTGTTCAAAGTGGTTGTACCATTTTTCATTCCCACAAGTGCAAGAGATTTATAGTTGCTTTACATCCTCACCACATGTGGTATTTCCTGTCTCTTTAATTTTAGTCATGTTAATGGATGGGGAATGGTAACCGTTGTAGTACGAATTTGTTTCCCAGATGACAGAGTTGAGCAACTTTTCATGTGCTTTTTGGTCATTAGTATGTCTTCTTTTGTGAAGTATTTCCTCAAGTCTTTTGACCAATTGTCCTATTGCATTATCTTATCAGACAAAATATGTGTACAAAAGGTCCAGTGAAAACTACAGAACAATACTTCGAGAAATTAAAGAACTAAATTAATGGAGAGAGAAACTTGTGGATTGGAAAACTCAAGATGCTTTAGACGTCAATTCTCCCCAAAGGGATCCACAGATCTATTACAATCCCAATCCAAATTCCAGCAGGTTTGTTGGGACACTGACAAGCTGATTCTGAAATTTATATGGAAACGCAAATGATCTTGAATTATCAAAGCAATTTCACAGAAGTAGATGGAAGATGGATAGCTTACATTGCCTATTTCCAGAATTACTATACAAATCTTTCACTATACAATAGAAAATTGATTTCTTTGTCTTTTTAGAATTTGGTATTAAGAGCTCCTGTATAGTCTGGGTTAAGTCCTCTCTCACATAAGTGAGTTACAAATATTTTCAACTCACAGTGGCTTGACTTTTCATTCTCTTACCAGTGTTTTTCAAAAAGCAAATGTTTTAAATTTTTATGACGTCCAATTTCTCAATATTTTCTTTTATTGATTATGTTTTTTGTATCAATCTAAGAAATATTGGTCTAACCTAAAGTCACAAATATTTTCCTCTTTGTTTTCTGGAAGTTTTACAGTTTTAATGTTTACATTCAGATCTATTATCTATTTTGAGTTAATTTTTGGATATCGTGTGAGACATGGATTCTATTTATTTATTTAACTATTTTTCATGTAGATATAGAAAACCACTAGTTGAAAAGCTTGAAAAAGATCATTCTTTATCATTTGTTGAAAAGACTATCTTTTCTCCACCGCAGTGCCTTTTCGCATTTGTCAAAAATCAGTCTCTTGGGGCTGGCCCAGTGGTGTACCAGCTAAGTTCGTGCACTCCACTTCGGTGGCATGGAATTCACTGGTTTGGATCCCAGGCAGTGACCTCCTCACTGCTCCTCAAGCCATGCTGTGGCAGGCATCATACATATAAAGTAGAAGAAAAAGGGCACAGATCTTAGCTCAGGGCCAATCTTTCTCAGCAAAATGAGGAAGATTAGTGGTGGATGTTAGCTCAGGGCTACTCTTACTCAAGAAAAAAATAAAATAAAATAAAATAAAAATTTAAAAGATCAGTCTCATTATAGGTATTAGTTTACTTTTTGACTCTGTGTTCTGTTCCATCGATCTGTTGACTTACCATTACACCAATTCCGTACTGCTTTGAACAAAATAACTCTATAATAGTTCTTGAAATGAGGTAGAGCTAGCCCTCCAACATTGTTTTTTTATTTTATAAGTGTTTTGACTATGCTAGATCTTTGTCATTTTATATTCATTTAGAATCACATCATTACTGTCTTCCTAAGATGCTGACTGAGATTTGAGTTGGCTTGGGTTGAATCTATAGACCCACTTGGGGAAAACTGACATCTCAAAAATAATGAGTCTTCTGACCAATGAACAGGGAATTGGTCTTCATGTTTTAGGTCTTCAATAATTTCTTTCATCAAGGTCTTGTACTTTCATTTGTTTGATGTTATTATTTTTTACATTTCAGTTGTGCACTGGAATTACATAGACATAAAATAGATTTTTGTATATTGACCTTGTATCCTGTTAGAAACAAATGCTTCAGTATCAAGCCAGATCTGGCAGAGACCACAGTTTTGGGGACTTGTGTATTTGCCAGGTGAGAAGAATCTTCTTCAGATCAATTGAGGTTTTATCATCAGGCCAAAGAAGATAATCAACACCCATGTTGAGTCCTGTGGCCGGGAGGTGTTTGTAGGAGGGCTGTTGTGGACTAACGAATGTGAAAGGTTTTGCGTGTTCATCAGTAAGATTTCCTTAAAAGTAACCATTCGGTTGGTGAGGCTGCCAGTTTATCCTTGTATTCAGTGCAATACCAGTTACAAGATTTAGGGGCCAGTTTGCGCCCGTATTATTTCATTTAGTCTTCCATAATTTATTCCAGCATTATGTACTGCCAGAATTTTTCGAACGGTATGCAAAGATATAGCTCTCAAATATCATAAGTTCGTGCTTAGACACTGCCTCATATACCATCTCTGAGGTAGGTGTCCACTCCCATCAGTCTGTAAGGATCAGAGCCCTGTGGCTGCAACAGAATCTGTAGTCCCTTTGCACCAGCTTCATTCCCCCCAAAAGAGGGTGAAAGACCTTCCGTTCAAATTATGCCATGACTGGTGTATGTAGCATATTTAAGTTATCTCCTTAGTCACTGAGCTTTCCAGCCAGTCATGTAAAGCCTGCTCACCTGGATGACTCACGAGGTCTCATTCCCAGTGGGTCAGATGACTTGTCTCTGAAAGACCAAAGCATCTATTTGTCATTATGTCTCTCTCCTAAAGCTTATTCTTGCTGGGCTAAAACATGGCTTGCAACCACCTTTAAATGTGTTTTATTTATATCTGTTTAATAGTTTTCTAATGGTGGTGTCCAAACTGACTTTCTTTGTACAGTCCAATGTTTTGTTTCCCAATGCTCTGCCCATTTGACAAGACCCAGAGTCAATATAAATATAGACTTATCTCATTGGTTTGTTACCAACCAACTCACAGTTGTGTACATTACACATAATTCTATACATTGGGCTGACTGTCTCCTCCTTCTTTGACCTGTTTCCTGTTGGGCGTTCAGGTGTTGTAATGTCGCTCACTACTTCCACTGGCATCCCTGGAGGACAGTGTGCTAACAGTAAAAGCAGTTGGTCTACATTGCTATTTATCAAAGTTATCATGCTATCTTTAAGTCGACATATTTGTGAGCAGCAGGAGTAGTTAATATCTATGGCACTCAATTCTTAAGTTAGGTAAAAATCTCCAATTTGGAAGTGAGAAATAACTTCTCTATTATTTTGGCTTTTTTGAAAAAACACACCATTTCCATTTCAGGTGTGTGTGCTGATGTGCAGCTTTGTGACCTCCTTTGTAAAAGTCACTGTTGGTCCAAGAGAATACAGAATGAATTCTATACAGAATGACTGCAGATCATGGGCTAAACATTTAGTGTCCAAGGGGTCCAAAATTTTGCCCAACATGTTTTTCTAAGATGTCATGTTCTTCTGAGCCAACTCATTTGCGACTCCAAAAGCCTCAAGCCATTTTCTCTGCCATCTTGTGGCCACTGCCATAAAAACTGTTTTGCCTCATCTTCTGGCACCTACAATGGGATTTGTTTTGCTTCATGGCCCTAGAGACCCAGCCATTTCCCAGCTTGTTTAAGGGCATGAAGGACCTCCTGTTTCTGTAAGATCAATGGAAATCAGTGGCTCTCTTCGTTATTTGGTATATAGGGTCATTAGGTATATAAAGGTCATTTGGGGAAGGTGCTGTTTTTACAAGTCACTAGGTGCTGCTAAATGCAATTGATTTTCTCTCATTACATGACACTACACCCCAACCATGGATTGTATTCCCGAAAACATCACATTCTGAGTGGAATCTTGAAAATTTTTGAGATTCATTGCCAAATCACACATTGTTCAGTCATTTTGAGCCCATCGCTCTGTTTTTTCTCTTGATACGACTATTATGTAAATAAGATCTGTGAAATGAAACACAGGAAGGAGGCCCATGCCAATATTTGGGACACTCAACTGTGACAGTTGGTCACCAGGACACTCTCTGGAGGAGATTCTCTAGACTTTTGGTGGTGAATAAAGTCATGTAAACAGAAGTCGAATAATAATGAAGTATACTTGAAATCTGTAGAATGTTATAAATCAATGTTACCTCATTAAAAAGAAAAGAAAAAAATTAAAATGAAAGAAAAAGACTAGTTAGACTTGTCTCTTTATTTCTCCAGCTGGCCAGGACATAGACAGTAACTACTGAGATCAGCAGTTTTCTCTGGTGACATTGGTAGTGTTGACTGCTTGGAGCCAACATGGAGCCTAATTGCTTGTATCATGAGAGACTGAAATCTGGCTGAGGTCCTAGGTCAGTGGGCCAGGAAAGGTCATCTATCTGCTGGAAAAAACAGAAAGGGGAGAAGGACAACCAGTGAGGTCATCCCAAGGCAGCACTGGCCACTTCCTGCAATGACCCACTACCACTACACTTTTCATGACTTCCTGGTTCCTAGACTGAGAGCTCTGTAAAGCTGGAATATTTTCTTCATCTCTGTATTCATGGCTCCCAGCAGCAAGTCAAGCCCTGACGAGGCTCTAGTGACATTCATTCACTGATCGAATCAAAGTGGTTACAAATCATCATCTCACTACAGTCTTGTCCCAAATGTCCTGTCAGGAATGCTCTGCTCTCTCTCGGGATGTAGCAGATGTCCATCCTTAGAGAGGAGCCTGCCCTACACTCTCTAGGCCCTATGACAATCACGTGGGGTCAGCTCTGGTGATGACGGGACTGTCCTCAGGGCTTCCACTCAATGGTTCACCCTGTCATTAGGAAGAGATGTCCTCAGCCTCCCCTCCCATGCTCTGGGCTGCCACGACACCCAAGCTTATGAGAGCTACCACATTGTGTTGAAACTATCTGCTTGTATTCTTCCTCTCACTGCTCTGATTTCCTCAGGGAAATCTCACTCATATCTGAACTCCAAGTTCTTAATACAGCATAGGGGAAATTAAGCTCTCAACAAATATTTAAGAGATATTGTGTGTGAAGCCTTTCTCAACATAAATACAGATGAATATTATTAGTATGACTGATTCAGATGCAAGGGTTCCCTAGTCATGGCCCTCCTGGCTTTAGGGCACAACTGTTTAAAGTAAGAATGGAGATCTCCAGCCTTTCCTCAAACATCATTTATCCCTCTAAGCCCACACTTACTGGGAGGACATCCACTGTGAGGGCAGCCCCAAGGTGGAGGCTGGGGGTTCTAGGTCAGAGCCTCGTGGTCGCTTACTCCTCCTCTTGGAACAGGCGATTCCCAGAAGTAAAAACCAACCCTGATCCATCCTTGGATCTCCTTGGCAGTTGCACAGGTTCGCTGTTGAGTAAGTTGCTCTCCCAGTCCTCACTGTCCAGCTCAGGCCTGCTCATGTGGAGCTGGGTGATGCTGTACACATTCATCAGTTTCCCTTGACTTTTCTGAACTCAACTTGGCCTGATTCTCACCTCCTTTGGCAAACACCTGCTCCACCAGTACCTGGCCATTCTTTGGGTTGTTTTCATCCTCCAAACCTGCTGATTTTCTTTTGTCCATCTGCTCTCTCAGTTCTGTGTTTTCAGCCCGTGAGCTCAGCTCAGGCTCCTGTAGGAGACACACAGAGAAGGGACCAAGGTCGGCTCTTGGCTGCAGTTCCCAGGGCACACTTAACGTACAACTCAGTCCCTCATGCACTTAGAGAAAACCGAGCAGGAAAGGATTTTGAGAATTTGAATAACAACCTTACCTTACAGATGAGCAAACTGAGGCCCAGAGAGAACAGGAGATTTTCCCAGGCTCCTTCACCACTTGATGGCGGCAGAGCCACCACACAAGCCTTGGCCACAAGATTCCATGTCCAAAAGCACCTACCACACCCTCCAGGAACCCACATCTGAATGAGAAGTGACATTGGATCAAACATCAGTATTTCCGCTGTTAAAACAAAAATATCTGAAGGACCTTGTCGGGGACAATTCTTTTATCACAGTTCTATAGTCTTCTTATGTATACTCAGTCAGTTTTCAAGCCTAGTTGGCACAATGAGACCAGCACACCCAAGTATTAAATACAATTTATCACAGCGACAATTGAAATGTACTTGGGGGGCCAGCCCTGTGGTTGAGAGGTTAACTTTGCGGGCTTTGCTTTGGTGGCCCAGGGTTTCACTGGTTCGGAACCTGAGTGCAGACATGGCACCACTCATCAGGCCATGCTGAGGCAGTGTCCCACATGCCACAAGTAGAAGGACCCACAACTAAAATATACAACTATGTACTGGGAAGATTTGGGGAGAAAAAGCAAGGAAAAAAAAAAAAGATTGGCAATAGTTGTTAGCTCAGGCGCCTATCTTTAAAAAAAAAAAATGTACTTATGGGATCATCTGTGAAACGTCTAGCTCCTGTCTCAGAAGATCACCTTCCTGACAGCAGGCGCGCTCTTTGCCTTGTCCACCCCATCTCCCCAGGGCCTCCACAAGAGCCCGCCAGATAAACCTCTCAGGAAATAATTGCCAAGTCGATAAATAAGAGTTCCCAGGATTAACTAACTTTCACTGATGTCTTCTGGTCCCAACCACATCTGCAGTCAAACCCTATCCCAGGTCTGTGTTGAAGCAATAAAAGCAGGGCTGTAGGAAAGGCAGTCAGAGGTTCAAATACCAGCTCCACCATGGACCCAGAATGCTTTTGTGGAGGACTTCATTACCCTCTTTGAGGGTATTTATCTCATGTATAATAGAGAAGAACGTAGAATGTCAAAGAGAGAAGGCAGCATTGACCACTAGAGTGGTGGTGGATGATTAAATGAGATATCATGCAGTAGACAGGACTCCAATACACGGCCACCAGCTTCATAGTTAAAGACATCCACATCAGAGACAGTGTGGTGCTTGTTGAAAACGTCTGTGGTTAAGGCCCAAAAACTTGCATCTCAGAAAAAAACTCCAAGGACAATCTCATGCAAGGAAAGAGCCCCACCATTAAACGAACAATCTAGGATGGAAACCTCCAAAAGCTCTAGAGGCAGCAAGAATGACTCAGTTGGAGCACAGTAAGTCCTTTGTCCAAGGTGGCCTTTGTGTGGGAAATGTCCCCCTTTCCAGGAAGGGTTCTTACCTGATGTGGGACACAAAGAGGACCCTGCTTCCGCAGTCGGCCCTTTTAGTGCCTCCATTGTCCTTTAGGTTTTCTCCTCTGCTCTAATCGCTGTGGATTGCCATCCTCATCTGGGTCATTTCTGTCTGAAGACCTCTGTGATTGTATTCTCCTCTTGGAGAAAGAGATGGTGGAGATCAGTTCTGGGGCTCCACAGTTCTAGGCTTTCTCCTAAGCCGCCTAGGTGAGCGGAAAGAAATCATGACGGAGAGAAATCAGGTCAATAAAGAGGATCCCAGAGGAGCATGAGATCGCAAGGGCAGGCCCTCATGGGAGATAGTCAGAACCCCGACAGGATCAATATCAGACCTATTCAGGTGGAGAGGACACACCAATCAATTCTGTGAGCAGAGAATCCAGTCACGTCCTTCCAGACTTCTGATCTACAGAACTGTGAGATAACAAATTTGTGTTGTTTTATACCACTGTTTTTGTAATCTGTTAACAGGCAGCAATAGAAAACTAATTCAGATGCTTGTCTCTATTCTGCTGATTTTTCAATTTTCAAAACATGTATGCTAATCCCCATAAACTAAAAAAGATCAAAGAACCACAGTAAAAACCTTGTGCCGTGTAAATCTTGTGTTCCCCTTCCTATGACTGTTCCCAAGCCCGTGTATCATAAAGAACACTACTAAGGGCATTTCAGGCACTGGAGGAATGTCTCTTTAATGTGACCAACCAAACCTCTAAAGGAATAAAGAGGGCACAATACTTAACTCCACATAACATTCTCTACGAATCCATCATCTATCTCTATTTTCTATGGCAGATTATGTTTTAGCTCCTTGTTCTTCTGAACTCACCAGACAAGGTTTTACAGCAAGTACCAGTTCCCGGCATAGGTGAACCAATTCAAGGAGAGCAATAGAACAGCCACTATATTAAGTTCCCCAAACAAATTCTTTATATTGAATGCAATCTCTCCTCCTATTTGGACAATAAGTAAAGAACAGTTCTAGTTTTTGAACTCCATTTCTAACGAAAATTTCAATTTACAGGTCTCTATTTTCCAGTTTTTATTCTGCTCAATTCCAGTCATGGACACCTCACTCCTTAAGGTTGGTGCGTTCCCAATTCCCTGCAGCCTGCACTCTTTCAATGGCACTCAGGGGAACCCAACCTCAAACCTCATCTATGAACCAGGCCCTCACCCTCAAAATCCAGGACAGTGTGCAAACCCAACCAGCAATAGCATCCACCCAGGAGGAGTGATATATTTGCACGTCTCTTGGCCCAGATTATCTGAGAGAACAGAGCAGTCATAACATAGAAGAGAACAGAGAAAAATCATACTGATTTCAGCTTTGCCAGGATGTCAGTGAAGTCAGATGAATGAGCATAAACTCATTGGAGGAACTCTCTCAAGAAGGGTTTAATTGTTGACAAAAATAGATGGTAGGTATAGATGCTACCCAGTGTTGTCAAGAGGGTGGAGAAAAGAATATTCTCTTAAATGATTGGGAATATGAATTGGTAAAGCTTCTTTGCAAGGCAGTAGGGTAGGATTTAGCAAAACTATACATGTACAAATATATTTCTAAACCCAGCACTTCTCTTTACAGGGACAGATGCTAGAGTAATACTTACACAAGCAATGATAGAGATAGATACAGATATAGATAGATATAGATATAGATATAGATATAGATATAGATATAGATATAGATATACAGACGTCCCATGCAGCATTGTTTGTAAAACACTGGAACCAATTCCATGTCCATCAATTGGAGAACACATTTATAGTGGTCCATCCATTCCCTGAAAGGGTCTGAAGCAGTTTGAAAGAACAAGGCAGATAATACCAATACAGATGGGGATGGACTGGGAAGAGCTAAGATGTACTGAGTATTTACTCTGTGCCAGGCACTGGGCTCAATGCTTTCCCTGCACATCTCATTTAACCCTAGGACAACCCAGGGAGGAAGAACTCCTATTTGACCCATTTTTAAGTGAGAAATTGAGCCACAGAAAATTCAAGAAACTTAGCCAACATCACCTGTTACCCTGTCAGGTTTGCACCTACAGCTTGTGAGAACAGGGTGCTCTCTTTCCTGGTTCTTTATTTTAGGGATTTCCAGAGAGAAAGAAAAGTACCAGCCTCTGATGCCCTGAACTGATCTGACACTCACAGCCTGACTGTTTTGTTCTCATGCTGGAAATAAACAATCTCGCATACAGAATATCAACCTCAGACAAGATTACTCTCAGACCTGGATAAAATGAGACAAAACAAGGCTACCTCATAATTTTGTCCAGGCAGAGACAAAGACAAGCTCACTATGCAACCTACAAAATCCCAAACATCCTCCTCTTTTTCTAAGTAAATGGCTGTTACTTCGTTAGTCCAATCATAGAGTTGCCCCTGCTGACAACAGTATTCAGTATGGAACAAACCCTGCCTCCTTCCATCCTTCCCCAAATCACCCAGCCAAAGCCCAAATCCTATAATGCGTTCCTTCTAACACCCTCTTACTTAGATCATGGGGTGTGTTCTTTCTGACTGCAAGGAATAAAAGACCAAAGTTGTTTAAGAAGAATTGTGTTCCTGGCGATTTGGCTTAAGGGAATTGATACCAGCTTTCCAGGATGAGCAGCTGTAAAAACCCAGCCTCAGGAAGAAAGGTTATGTTCTCTGTGAGATATCTAGGCTCTGAAACTCTACAACTTGTTTTCACCCTTAAAGAGAAAACAGACTCTTTCTACCTAATCCTTTTAGTAACCAACGTGACGCTTAGGAATTTAGGCAGGATTTTTCCACATCTGTTGAGGATAAGGTTAAGAGAGAACCTAGTTAAGAGAGAATGTGCCTCACAAATACAGCTTAAAAGGACCTGGGATCAGTGAAAACCCAGTAGCCCTCGCTGGGCCTGACCACCCTCCCTTCATCTGACAGATGAACCAGCCCACATATTACCCAATGAAAGGTGGGCGCTGGTCCTCTCTGCCAGGTCTCTCTAGCCCCAAGCTGCCACACCCTGGGCTCTTATCCCTTGTCTAAGTGCTCCAGCTCCAAAAGACCTTGAGTCCAAGAATTGTATGGAGATACCTACACTACCATTGTGTGATATCAGAATCAGAAATTTCTGTTGGTGACAAAGTGACAGGACTGTCATATGCCCACATTCAGAAGGAAAAGCTACATTTCTTGAAGAAATTACTCAAGTAAAGACGTCATTATCCCACCCACCTTAAATGTATGACGTTTTGCAGTGCATGTCTCTGGATCGCGTGGCAAGGGCTGTTCTAGCCGGTTTTGGTGACCGGCGCCTCCATCAAAGGCAGGGAGCACTTGGCCGGCTCTGTGGGGTCTCCTCCCGCAAAGGTGCAGGGCCTCTCCCTCTTCCTTTTCCCAGGAAACTGCGGGACACTGTTCCCAACTCCTTTCCCCTGGTGAGTGTGAGAGCGTCATGACTGCTCGTTTCTTCCCTGGAAATCCTGTTCCTCATATCTGTCCTTACCAGGCACACCTTTTGAGTTCATCTTTCTTCTCCTTTTATTCCCTTAAAATCTTGCTCCCATTTCTAAAACACATCCTTGGCCTGATCCTCAAAATCTTTTGTTGTTGCTCTTATTCCTTCTGATAGTTTAAGTCTTCAAGAGCTCTTGTTCTAAATTGGTCTCTGGATGAAGCACCATCCCCAGGAAGGAGGCCTAGCAGCTCGTGGCCTAAACCTGGAGGGTGATGACGTCACTTCTGGCTCAGTTTGCTGTCCTGCCATTGGCCGGGAGGGTGGAGTGGGAGGGGAAAAGTGCGGGCAGGAGGTGGTGCGTGGGTCAGAAGGAAGTAACAGTGAATGACACCAGGCCAGGGGCAGGTCTTATGCAGATGAGACAGGTCCAGGGGCTGGTGTTCAGACACCTGTTGGTCACAGACTCTATGACTTCCTGACCACAGGGATGGAGTCCAGGATGGTTGCCTGAATTTGAGAGCAAGTTCTCTGTAGAGGAGCCCGAGGGCTTGGGGAGGGTGTCCTAGAGACGGGAGTGGACAGTGTAAGGCTTTAAGGTTATGCCAAGGCGGCAGGTAATGATGATTCACGCGCTGTGCCACAGACAGTCCCAAAATGGATATGCTTCCTCAGGGTAAGGTTGCTGAATCATACTTCGTAGTTTGTTATCCCCGTCATTTTTTCAACTTTGAGGATCTGACTGTGTAAGATGTGACCCTGAGTCATGGTGCATGGGCTGTGTCCTGTTTGGGATTTCATGAGAGCTGTCTTAATCCCGAGCTGTTCTCCTAATCTTTCTTTCCTTCCAAATTGGCCACTCTAGCTCTTCTGCTCATCTACTGCTGTGGGCACTGAGTTCTCTCCTGCTCCCTTCATGAGACCTGCCACAGACTCAGGGGAGGACCAGCACTGGCCAGGTCCAGGGTCTTTACTGCTCGTTGCTTGGCTCCCGTTGCCGTCGGCTATTGGTTTTTGTTTGGTTGTTGCTCTGTAAGTGAGTGTGTGTGTTTTTTGCCACGTGTTTACATTGGGTGTGAAGTTTTGGGGACACATGAGAAAGCTGATGCTGGGAACCTCAGGCCACCTTCTGTGGGTTCTGCTGTTTCTCTGGCTGGCTGTTCTCTCCAGGTTGTTGACCTCTGTTGGAGGCCACTATCCCCTCACCTCTGCATTTGGGCATTTCCTGTCTACAGGCCTCTGAGATCCTTGGAATGCTCTGGCCACCCAGCCCTTGAGGAGCTCTTGCCTATGAACCCACAAAATGCCTGGAGTAACTGGGAAGTCCTCTTCTCTGCCATGGTTGTCAAACACACTTCCTTCTTAGAAGGTCCCAAGAGTTAGGACAATTCTGAGTCCCCCCACCCCCCACCCCCCAATAAAGCTTGGCACCTCAGTCCATGGCTCTAGAATGCACTGGATTCCAAGCTCCTCAGAGATACCCACTGTTGGTCCAGGGACAATAGGTCAGAGCTATGGTTGCCAGCACCATGTTTGTCACACAGGGCCTCCTCCAGTCCTGGCGCCACCACTTGTCCAGTTGGGACCAGGGCCCACCTCCTGAGCTTCCCCTGTGGGTCACGTGGATGCAATAGTGTCCCACACCTCCTCGTGCTGTGCAGATTGAGATAGCCCAACTGCTCACTTAGCACAGTTTGTGCTTCCTGGTTTGATCTGCATCGACAGAATGATATATTTTCTTCAACTGGATAACACAATATGCAGAAGGCTGCATAAAACGTAAACATACACCTTAATGAATGGCTATAAATTAAAATAACCCCCACCTGGATCAATAGCTACAATTTATGAGGCTTCCAGAAGCTTCACACATGCCCCTTCCTAATCACATTTTCTTCCCTGCCCTTAGCAGTAACCAGTCTTATGTTCATGGTGTTCCATTCCTTGTTTACTTCATAGTTTCGTTCATTATGCACTCCGCACAGGTCTGGGTTTAACCTGTAATCATACAGTGTATATTCTCTTCTGTCTGTATTTTTTCACTAAAAATTATGGATTTAGGAGTCATGAGTGATCCTCCATTTTCATGGCTAATGAACCATACCCCAATTTAGTTATCCATTCTATTGACGATGGACATTTGGGTTGTTTCCAGTTTGCGGCCTTTTCACACAATGAGGCTATGGTTCTTATTGTACAGGTGTCCTAAACTCAGTGGATTACACAAGAAGGAGTGGAATTCTGGGGTCCTATATTACGCCTGTCCAAGACTTTCTGAGGTTAAAAAATAAATTATAATGCAAAGCTTGCAGATTGTAAAATTCATATGAACAGAATAGAACAAACTGAATCCAGGTGATGTATTGGATATATAGATGCAAGCTTACATGTTCAAGTACTAATCAGTGTGTTTCTTTGTACAGCCTCCCCACTCCATTCAAGTTTGACATCTTCACATATCCAACTAGAATGACCTGGGAGGCCTAGAACCGATTCAGCAGGGGTTCCCCATGGCTCCATGAGGAGACCTGGCTTGCACTTACTTTTCTCTTGGGAACTTTTTATGCTTTGGACTCTCCAGAACCACAAGACCAGGATTTGGCAAATGAAGGCCTTGGGAGGGAGAGTTGGGAGGCTACAGTCCTGTTGCAGGTGGAGGATTTGGGCCCAGGCTTGGGGATATCCAGTGGAAAAAGAATCTCCAGAACCAGGTCACGGGAGGAGGAATGAGAGGCTGTTCCTGTAGAAAGAAAGGAGGGTGGAGGATGAGAGACCAGGGTCAGAATTTGTGTTTGCAGAATCGGATAAAGGGGAGTTCCAGAGAGAGGGGCTGCCATTCAGGGCCAGGGACTACAGCCACCTTGGTATTCAGCTCCCCATCCTCCACCTCTTCCTCCTTCTCCTCCTAATCTGCGCCTCCTCCCATATCCTGCCTCTCCATTCCCCTCCCCTTCCTCTTCCATCTCATGATGGCACACAGGGGCCATAGGGAGCCACACAGTAAGTATAGGAAAATGTTTTAATCTATTTTAATATCAGAAGAAAGATTATTCTCTTCTGGTCAAAGAAAATATTTTAACACATAATAATAACAATTCATTTCCATTATGCCAACACAGTGGTAAAATATACTTTTTAATATTTTATGGGTGAGGGGGCCAAGGAAGGCAAAAGTGCATAGGGGCCACAAAAGTCATCATGTGAATTGTGTGCTTTGTGTGCATTTGCAGTGTATTGTATCTGAAAGTAAAGACCTATACAGCCAATCAAACAAGGGCGAAGGACTCAGCATTGTAGTGCAAGGCCTTTGTCCCTGGTGGTCTTTGGCAGAATCTCCCCTCCTCCAGGGAAGGGGTCCTACTTGGAGGGCCCAGAATAGATTCGTCCATCTGAGCTCTTAGCTCTTTCAGTCCCACTTTGGTACCTCCTCTCCTCTTGGTGCTGGATGTTCTCAGTGCTCATGGGGAGAATATTTTCTTGAAGACCACAGTTACTGCCTCCACTATGGGGTGACATGAAGAAGAGATGCCTTAGGCACCTTATCAGTGACCCAATTTTCTCCACATCCATGTGGATGAGCTGAAGTGAGATAACGATTTAAAGAGATCAGATCACTCAAGAGGTTCCATCCAAACCTGGCAGCACAAAGGCAGCTCCTAAGTGAAGAATCAGCCCTACTGTATGGCATCCGGATAACTGTTTCCTCGGCCACATGGTCCCTGGAGACCACTGTGGGTGGGAGACAAGGAGAGAGACAGCCGTGAGGAGGCAGTGGAGGGCCCCCAAGTGTATGAGAAGAGAAACAAACAAACAATGAATCAATCAATTGAAAAGAAAGGTGTGTTTTAATTATGCTGGAGGGCAGGAGGCTGTGATTCCTATCTTCTGGGTAGAATAAAGTCCCCTGAGATAACACCTTGTAAGTCAGGAATCTTCATGAGACCCCATATCACCTTATAGTCGCTGACCACAAAGCACAAGGCTCCCAATGTCAGAGCTCCGAGCTGCTCAGCTCCTCCTTGAGGGTCTCCAGTGAAGGAGACCGTCCTTCTCAGCAGCCCCTTTCCGTTGTTGGCTTCCCTGTGCTGATCCTTCCAAACACTCTTTCTCAAATCCCCAAATTTCTCCTTGTTCACTCTTGCATGTGCAGGAAAAAACGTCAAGGGTGCAGTATTTCTCAGGGACTTTCTTTTATTGAGTGTTCTATGTAGGTCATTCATCAATCTGTTTCAGTTTGAATTGTCCTGTGTCTTTTCCTCAAAGAAAGAATGTAAAATTTTGCATATTCTTCTTTTAGTCTCTACTAATCTTTCATTCCCTTTGGAGAGTGTGGAGTCAATCTGAGAATAATAGTTTATGACTAGGGAATTTGGCAAAAGGATATTTATCCCAATGGCCGATTAGTGTTATTCTTAACATTCGCATCAAAATGTTGACCCAGTTTCCCTCCGCAGCAACATAACGGGTTTCATATAACCCAGGGAAGTCAATGTTGGCATCCCGGTCTCCCTACTTCATCCTTTGTTGATACGTGTAGTTCGTTTTGTTCTTAGTTTCTGTAAAAATTAAACTCTGTATATGTAACTTATGAATTTCATTATAATTCCATGGGATCTCTTTCCTGGTCATCAAAGGCATTTAAGAATTTCACATACAGCACCTTGAATACATGTAACAAATCTGATGATATTAATTGTATTTGCCTTTGGACGAGCAATATATTCAAGAGGAATAGATGCAAAGGCAGTTTCTATGGAAAACTATGGCTGGATCTGCCTGTGTTGGCACATACCAGTGACCTGTGGTTGTGTTTCTCTGATGGATGGGAAAATATAGGCTATGACCAGGGGCAGGAAGGATATATGCCATGTATGTACAATAATGTTTAGTAGCACAGCAGCTGGGATCAGGAAGAGAGGTGTGGCATGAGAGTCATCTTCTAACCTGCATCCTATCCATGGTTTGTGAGCCTAAAATGTGGGACGTCACCCTGATATATGTGTCTCTGTAACTCTATTGGGATTGGCTAGGCTGGTGGTTTCACAAGGGTGACAATGGGCACGACCTCCAAGTGTTCCACTAAGCATTCATGACTAAGTGAAGGAAGGATGGGGCAGATTGCTTTTTTTTGTAATTGAGATCATATTTGCTTATAACACCATGCAAATTTCAGGTGTACGTTATTACATATCAGTTTCTGTACAGACTACATCGTGTTCACCACCAATAGTCTAGTTTTTATCCATCACCATACATACATACTCCTTTACCCCTTTCACCCTCCCCTCACCCTCTTCCTCTTTGGTAACCACTAATCTGTTCTCCTTATCCATGTTTTTATCTTCCACATGTGAGTGAAATCATACAGTGCTTGTCTTTGTCTGGCTTATTTCACTTAGAGTAACACCCTCAAGTTCCATCCATGTTGTTGCAAATGGGACGATTTTGTCTTCATTTATGTCTGAGTAGTATTTCATTGTATATATATATAGATAGATACACCACATCTTCTTTCTATATTCATTCATTCATGGGCACTTGGGTCGCTTCTATGTCTTGGCTATTGTGAATAATGCTGCAATGAACATACGGATGCATAAATCTCTTTGAATTGTTGATTTTATATTCTTTGGATAAATACTCAGTAGTGGGAGGGCTGGATCATTTGGTATTTTTATTATTAATTTTTTGAGACTCTCCATACTGTTCTCATAGTGGCTGCACCAGTTTGCATTCCCACCAGCAGAGTGTGAGAGTTCTCTTTTCTCCACATCCTTTCCAACATTTATTTCTTGCCATGTTAATTGTAGCCTTTCTAATAGGTGTCAAGTGAAATCTCAAGGTAGTTTTGATTTGTTGTTCCCTAAGAATTAGTGATGTTGAACATCCTTTCATGTGCCCGTTAGTATATCTTCTTCAAAAAATGTTCATATCCTCTGCCCATTTTTTCATTGGGTTGTTTGGTTTTTTTGTTGTTGAGTTGTATGAGGTCTTTATATATTTTGGAAACTACCCCCTTATCAGATAGATGATTTGCAAATATTTTCTCCCAGTTGATGGGTTGTCTTTTTGTTTTGTTCATGGTTTTGTTTGCCTTGCAGAAACTTTTTAGTCTGCTGTAGTCCCATTTCTTTATTTTTTGTTTTGTTTGCCTTGCCTGAGTAGACATGGTATTCAAAAAGATACTGCTAAAACCAATGCCAAAAAATTTACTGCCTATATTTTCTTCTAGGAGTTTTATGTTTCAGGTCTTACATTCAAGTCTTTAATCCATTTTGTGTTAATTTTTGTCTATGGTGTAAGACATGGTCTACTTTCATTCTTTTGCATGTGTCTGCCCAGTTTTCCCAACACTATTTATTGAAGAGACTTTCATTTTTCCAGTGTATGTTCTTGGCTCCTTTGTTGAAGATTAGCTGTCTGTAGATGTGTGGTTTTATTTCTGGGCTTTCAATTCTGTTCCATTGATCTCTGTGTCTGCTGTCTGACGGTACCATGCTGCTTTGACTTCTATAGCTTTGTAGTAAATTTGAAGTCAGGGATTGTGATACCTCCAGCTTTGTTCTTTTTTCTCAGGGTTGCTTTGGCTATTTGGGGTCTTTTGTATAGAATCATGTCATCCACAAACAATGAGAGTTTTACTTCTTCCTTTCCAATATGGATTACTTTTATTTCTTTTTCTTGCCTAATCGCCCTGGCTAAAACTTCTATTTTTATTTTGAATAAGAGTGGCAAGAGTGGCCACCCTTATCTTGTTCCTGTTCTTGGAAGAATGGTTTTCCATTTTTCACTGTTAAGTATGATATTGGCTGTGGGTTTGTCATGTGTGTGCTTTATTTCATTTAGGTATTTTCCTTCCATACCCATTTAATTGAAAGTTCTTGTCATAAATCTATGTTGGATCTTCTCAGATGCTTTCTCTGCATCTATTGAGGTGATCACGTGATTTTTATTCCTCAGCTTGTTAATGTGGTGTATATCACATTGATTGAATTGTGGATATTGAGCCATCCCCGTATCCCTGGAATAAATCCCACTTGATCATGGTGTATGATCCTTTGAATGTATTGATTTGCTAACATTTTGTTGAGGATTTTTGCATCTATGCTTATCAGCAATATTGGCCTGTAATTCTCCTTTTTGTGTTGTTCTTTTCTGATTTTGGTCTCGGGGTAATGAGTAGAATGAGTTAGCAAGTGTCCCATCCTCTTCGGTATTTCAGAAGAGTTTAAGAAGGATAGGTATTAAATCTTCTTTGAATGTTTGGTAGAATTTACCAGAGAAGCCATCTGGTCATGCACTTTTGTTTTTTGGGAGGTTTTTGATTATTGTTTCCATTTCTTTACTTGTGATTGGTCTATTTAGATTCTCTCTTTCTTTTTGACTCAGTTTTGGGAGGTTGTACGATTCTATGAAGTTATCCATTTCTCATAGGTTATCCAATTTGTTGGCATATACCCTTTCATAGTATTCTCTTATAATTCTGTGTATTTCTGTGGTATCTATTATAATTTCTCCTCTTCCATTTCTGATTTTATTTATTTGAGTCTTCTCTCTTTTTTTTAGTGAGTCTGACTGAGGGTTTGTAGGTTTTGTTTCTCTCACAAAGAAGCAGCTCCTACTTTCATTGATCCTTTCTATTGTTTTTTAAGTCTCTGTTTTATTTATATCCCTTCTATTTTAATTGTCTCCCTCCTTCTGCTGACTTTGGGCTTTGTTGGTTCTTCTTTTTCTAGTTCTGTTAGGTTAGTTTAAGATTGTTTATTTGAGATTTTTCTCCTTTCTGATAGCCTCTTATCTCCATTAGCCTATACAGGTCCTGTCCCTTTCCTCTTCTTTTAGGTTTCATTGTCACAGATTCTTCTTTTTGGGGTTGTGAGTTTGTGAGTTAAGTGGATTAGTTCTAGTTGTTTTTTATGCTTTCCCTTTATCTTTTATGTTATAATTGTTTACTAACCTATTCTAAAATAGAGCTTCAATTTTCTGATTCTGTCTATTTATCTCCTTGCTCAAGATTTTGTGGAGTTTTGCTTTTTAGTTTCAGATAGGAGGGCTCCTTTCAATGTTTTTTGTAAGACAGGTCTAGTGGCAATGAACTCCCTCAGCTTTTGTTTGGGAAGTGTTTTCTTTCTCCATCATATCTGAAGGATAATTTCATTAGATAGAGTATTGTTGCCTGATAGTTTTTGTCTTTTAGTAGTTTGAATCTATCATTCCACTCTCTCTTACCTGCAGGGTTTCTGCTGAGAAATCTCCTGAACGCCTGATAGGGGTTCCTTTGTAAGTTATTTTCTTCTGTGTTCTTGCCCTTAATATTTTTTCTTTGTCATTGGCTTCTGACAGTTTTGATATTATATGCCTTGGAGAAGGTCTTTTTCATTAAGACAATTAGGAGTTCTGTTATCTTCAAATACTTAGATGTCCTGTTCTTTCCCCAGGTTTAGGAAGTTCTCAGCTGTTATTTCTTTGAATAAGCTCCCTGCTGCTTTCTCCCCCTCTTCTCCTTCTGGGATACCTCTGATCTTTTGTTGCTTTTCCTAATTGAGTTGGATATTTCTCAAAGGATTTATTCATCTTTTAAAAATCTTAGTTCCCTTTCCTCCTCCACTGATTCACTTCTGGGTTTCTATCCTCAAGCTCACTAATTCTGTTCTCCACAATGTCAGCTTATTTTTAATGCTTTCTCCATTAGTTTTCATCCCACTTATTGTGTTCTTCATCTCCAGAATTTCTGTTTGGTTTTTTTTTGGGAGTTTCAATCTTCTTGGTCAAGTAGTCCTTCTGTTCATTAATTTTATTCCTGCGCTCTTTTAACTGTCTTTCTTGCTTTTCTGTAACTCATTAAGTTTCTTTATGACAGCTATTTTGAATTTCTGTCAGATTGCAATCTTCTGTGACTTAAAGTTTGGTTTCTGGAGAGCTGTCCTTCTCCTCTGTCCTGCTATGTTACTGTAGCTCTTCATGGAGTTTGATGAATTGGTCTTCTGCTGGCACATTTGTGGTAGTAACCACCTTTCTTGCTTGGGTACAACTTTGATTACTTTGCTGCTTCTGGTTGTATTTGAGAGCCTACACATTCCTCTCTCTACTGCCTCTGCCAGGGTCATTGTCAGTGCCCTTCTTGTGCTGCTTGTAACTCTGAGGTTGCTGGTGCATTCATTTTAGTCTCAAGTGTTTCCATCAGGGTCACCAGGCTGCAAAACTTCTACTGCTTCTGGGGTCTCCTGGGTCTCTTGTTCCTCCACTGGATCTCCATGGGCTCAGATGTTGTTGCCATTTGCACCACCTTGCAGCTCTTCCTGGGTTGTCTGGTGGTGCTGGTTGTACTGCAGCCAGGGGTGCTTTGTTCATAGGTGTCACTGTTGCTGCCAGGGGCCCAGGGATCTGGAGAATTGTGTGCAGCCCTCACTACTGGTGGAGCTGCTATTAGGGATACCACCACTGGTGCCTGGGTCACCTGTTCTGCTGTGGTTCCTGAAGCCTCTGGTCCAGGTTCCACTTGCCACCACTAGAGGGGAGCAGGAGCTAAGCAGGTCAAGGTTTTTATTGTTGCTTGCTGTGCAGCCTCTAGTCTCTAGTGCTAACCTATTTTTTCTTTGTAAAACCAGGTTATAGTGCCCCACGCCAGCCAAGTAAATCTTGAGTTTTGTTTACTATCCCTACTGTTGGAGAACCTGGATACTGCCTCAGTAGGGGGAGAGGGCATACACACTGGATGTGCTGGTAAACAGGCAGGGAGCAATCTGATCCACCCTCTCCACCCCTGCCGGGACTACTCAGGGGCATGCAGGCTAAGTCCTTGAGGAGACAGGCACGGAGTGGTCTGATCCCCACCCTCTACTCCTGTGGGGCTGCTTGTGGATGCACAGCCTAAGGCCCTTAGGAGATGGGCAGGAAGCAATCCAATCCACACTCTCTGCTCCTGCTGGGCCGCTCGAGCACACCCCACCTTTGTTCTGGCTGGTGTGCAGGCCAGTGTGGAGATCTGTGCCCTTGATAGCTGCTATGGGAGAGGGGGGTGGGCTGCTGCCCTAGTTCCACTACCTCCCAGGGGTCCAGTCCACCCACCTTCAGCTGTATAGATGCCTGGATCTCTTTGTGCTGTGTAGAGAACCCCCTGTTGGTCAATGGATGCCCCACTGATTGTAACATAGACGAGAGAGACAAAGGGAACAACGCACTCCACCATGATGCTGACATCACTCTTCTGGGCAGATTACTTTTCAAAGTTGGGGTCCCACCTCCCTCACATCCCCCATACAGACTGAGGGATGATATTTTCGTGTGAAAGAGCTCAAAAGTACATTCTGTGACAGAAAAAAAGAGCTGTCCAGGTGCTTCTTAAACTGAGATCATCAAAGTCTAACAAAAGTTAAGTGACTTGCCTAAAGTCATATTGAAATGATTTATTTGAAGCACTATTAAAAGTAACCTTAATACCATATACCATAGATTGAGGAATTGTGAAGTAGGATCCATTTTCTCCAAAGGGCTAAATAAAGGTAGTCTATGTTCTGTATAAACATGTTACCATGAATAGAAAAATACCTGTTCTCTAGAAAAAATCTGAGATGACACTGAGAACAAAGAGGGCTGCTCAACACCATTGGTTTACAGAGAAACAAGAGTCACTTCATGAACTTAAACAAGCTATACATAAGTCACTGCCTCTTAAGATCACTGATGATACAGAGACCTTCAATTTATAGGCTGTAAGAGACTGAAGTTGATGACAATGACCACAAGGTAGCAGGGAATAAAGCTTTGGGCTTTGGATTTGCAAATAGGCAAATGCAAAAGAACAATGATTTCGGAAGACACTTTAGCAACATATTTGACCATAAAAGCTACTGAATATTTAATCTGTGATCTGCCAGTCACACTGTACAATGATTATCCTGGCTTGACTTTGGCCCAGTGACTATTTTAAGAAAGGTCAGAGAATTGCATAAGACCACATCTGCCTGAAATGGAGATAATATGAAAGATTGGATTGCCAAATCAAACCCATGAAAATCATAAATCTTACACAGTATCAAGTTTTACATTTTCAGAGATAAAATTAATTGTGAGGCACAAGCAAAGCAACAAGAAGTCTGAGATCACCCACAGTACCTGCAAGACACTTCTTCCCACGTTAGGATCTGCTCTGGCCCAGACTGAATACATGTGGTCTCTAAGTGATGTCTGAGGTCATCACCTACACAAGATGGACCTGTCTTTGGTCATCTCCTGTGCTGATACTTACATAATAGATGTGGCAGTTCCAGGGAAATGGGCCACAGAAGTCCACAGATTCCAGTTTTGATTCCCTGAATACCTGTACATAGTCCAGATACATCCTACTAAGAGCATTCCATAGATAAGGATTTTCCAGTAGTAACCAGTGTCAGTCTATGCCAGGAGCTTCTTCACTAGATGTTTGCAAGGAAAATGGACTGGAATACTTTCTCTCCATGCCATCCCACACTGAAGGGAAATAATAGCAACTGGAAGGAACACTGTTTCTCTTCTTTTCTCCCAAATTGTCTAGATGGAGCTTTTAGACACAGCTTGTAAATCAGCAGGAATTCAATTTTCTTTCTCTGAGAAAAGGCACAATGGTTTCTCTCAGCATTCCTCATTAGTCAGTGGCAGATTTCAGAGGACTGCTAAGCTTATCATTCTTAGAAATAGCATGATCCCAATCCTCTGTGGAATCATAACCCACTTATGAGCATGCCTTCTTTTTGCTATCCTCTTCTCCATTTCCACTTATGACCTGTTTGACCTAGATCCTTCCCCCAGTCATGGAGGCAGTTCAGATGTACTGCTTAACCTAGAAGTGGGGCCAAGGAGAAGCCCACACATGGCTATAATGTGGCTGCATTCAAAGTGAGCCATAACTTGGCTACATGCAGTTATAAACCAGCCCAATGTACCCTTAGGAATATGCACTGCCAAATTTAATGGTATGGAATTTGTATATTTTGTATTGATATCAACTTCTTTGGTACAAGTATATTTAGACAGGCATGAGACCATGGGATCAGACAAAATGAAAGAAAAACTATGTGAAGTATGAAAGCTATTGAGTTATCTAATTTATATACTGAGTTGTGTCATTGTATTCTCCTTTAGCCCTGCATGTCCACCTGCAGAAGCTAGAGAACTTTTCAAGGGAGTCCCCACTTTAACCGTCATCAATTCAATCTGAGGATACAATAATTTAAACCGTTAACCCAAACTTTCCATTTTTCCACATAATCTGATTTGAATACCAGGTATTTCAATTTTCAGTGAGCCCACTGCAGTGAAGGTGATAAGTAATGTGCTATATCCAAGTAATATTATGTTTCCTTGACTAGTTCTGTACTCAGTGTGTCAACTTTTGTCTGCTAGTGCACCTTTGACCACACACAGGAAACCCAACAAATCTTAAAGGTGTAGGGGCTCTGTGTTGAGACTGGGAAATGTCAGCCAACACTTAGGATTCTCTCTGAGTTCAGAATGGCTCTTGATCTGGCAGGACCCAAGGTAGTTCCCCTATCCTTTCCTTAGGGGGAGTAACTCCAGATTCCTGATCCGGACACCTGATGATAGCCAAGGCAGAACACACACACACACACACACACACACACACACACACACACACTGCTTTCACGTTGGCAAAAAATGTTTACAGATCTGTGAACTGCTTTCAATCTGCTCCAACGCTTCCAGGCACATGTTTACTGAGTTCCTGTGTGTGCCAGGCCTCCCTTCCATCCACCCAGTAGGAGACCCTCGAGGAGCACAGCCCAGATCACCTGGGATCCCTTTTATCCTTGCTGTGTCATCCTCCCCTGCTGTTGGTGTGTTTTTGCTTCTAAGGACTCCTCTGAGTAGGGCTGCCCTTGGGCTACTTGACCTGCTTTGTGCCCCATCCCAGAGAATGAGAAGCACAGGGAGTGTATGACAACCACCCCCTATTTCTCCCCTCCCCCAAGGCACTTACCAGTGACTATCAGGTGCAGGAGTATGAAATCTCAGTCTCCTGGCCTGGGAGAGGTTAACTCATAAACCTAATTTACCTCCAAGTTCTCCTGCAGCTACCAGGACAGGGCTCCCTCAAGGTTCTTTGTTTGAAATCACACCATACACGGCAATTAACTCAAAGTGGAACACAGACTTAAGTGTATGTTACAGTAAAGCTTCAAGAGGAATACATAGGCGAAAATCATTGTGAATTTGGGTTAAGCAGAGAGTTCTAAGACGCTACAGCAAAAGCACACTACATAAAAGAAAAAAATTAATAGATCGTATTTCATTAAAATTAAGAACAGTTTTCATCAAAAGACACCATTAAGAAAATGAAAAGACAAGCCACAGACTGGGGAAAATATTTGCAGATCAAATATCCATTGAAGGAATTGTATTCACAATAGTTAAAGAACTCTTTCAACTCAATAAAAAGAAGCAACACAATTTTTTGTATAGACGTTTTACCAAAGAAGATGAATGGTTCATAAGCATATGAAAAGGTGCTCAATGTCACTAGTCATTAAAGAAATGCACCTTAAAACAAGATAGCACCTTATACCAACTAGTGTGATTATGTTCTAAAGACAGTACCAAGTGCTGCTGAGAAGGTGGAGAAACTGGACCCTCACATGTTTCTGGGGGGAATGTAAAATGATACAGCCACTTTGGAAACCACTGTGACAGTTTCTTAAAAGTTAAACATAAGCTTACATATGACCCAGCAATTCCACACCTAGAAATCTATCTGAGAGAAATAAAAACATAGGTCCACACAAGACTTGTTTGGAAGTGTTCATAGCAGCATTATTCATAACAGCAAAGAAACCTGGAAACTCAAATACCCATCAACTGGTGAACGGATAAACACAATGTGGTATATCTATACAATGGAATTCAATTCAGCAATATAAGGCAAAGAAATCTGATAGAAGCTGAAGCACGGATGAACCTCAAAAACATTAAGAACTAAGTGAAAGAAGCCAGTCATGAAATGCTACAGTTGTCTTATTCGATTTATATGAAATATCCAGAATACGATAGAGACAGAAAGCTGGTTCAAATTGCTTGGGGCTAGAGGAGGGAGCGGAGATTGCAGAGAGGCTGGAGGGAGTTTGAGAAGGTGAAGGAAATGTTCCCAAACTGGATCATGGTACTGGTTGAACAACTCTGCATCACTGAGGTGTACATTTACATTGGGTGAATTGTTCTGCATATGAATTCAATCTAAAAAAAAAAAAAGGAGGTGGCGACAGTCCCAAATCAAGGGTCAGGCATCCTGAGATCCTGTGGTGAATACTGGGCGTTGAGGTGTAACAACCTGGAGTCAGAGCTGGTGGTGACTTAGAGCCTGATTTCTGATGTCGCAGTTTAAGGGAGTCCTCCCTGTGCCTTCAGGCTCTGGTCCTGGCAGTTGTCCTGGAATCCAGAAGGTGGAAGACCTAAGTGAGGTTAGCCATCCAGGTGTCCCAAGGAGACCAAGGCACCAAGGATGCTGGGAGAATCTCAATGGACATTCTGGGGGACCTTAAAGAGAAGGACGTGGGAGGAACTAAGAGCTGCAGGACACAGAAAAGCAGCTGTAGAGACCTTGATCCATTACAAGGTAGGCTTTGTCCCTGAGTGGGCTCAGAACCACCAGCCTTTCAGTCAACAGCTGAAGGCCCGAGCCAATTGCGCCACAGAGACAAGCTTGCGTGAGTTCGTGTGCTACTGTCAAGGAATGAGAACGCACTTCCTGTCCCCTCCCACGCCCGCTAAAGGATTCCAATGCCTCTAGCCTGTCCGACCCCGCCCGCGCGGAGACTTTGAGTCTCGTCTTTGGACACGTCCCAGCCTTGACACCGAGCCCAAGTGAGCTGGGGACTCCGATGCCCGAAGGCCGGGCCCACGACCGTCGTCGCCGGCTCCTCACCGCCTAAAAAGCCGCCTCTCTACGGGTGAGGACCGCAGCTTTTTGGGCTGAGCTCATCTATTTCCCATTCTTGGTTGGCTTCACCCGTCGCACTCACCGCGAGTCCCCCAAGACCCGGGCAGACGCGTGGGGGAAGGACACGAACATCGGTGTCCCCACCGCACCGCCCTGGGCTCCAGAGTGGGGCTCCAAGGGGCAGGACCCGCGGTGTGCACACGATGCAGCCCCTTGCCTGCAGGAGGGCCTGGCCTTGGGGAGGGAGCAAGAATTCAACCATCAACTCTTCAGTTTTAGTCCTAGAGCATCCCTGGATGGGAGGATGGGAGAGGTTTTCCAAATCGGCTGTTCTTAAAAATCTTTATTCTAGCAGCTGGTTTAGAACCAGGTAAAAGTTCTAGAAACGTCTAGAGGGCACCACCTGGAAAGTCACTGAGCGCCCCAGCCAGGATCACGCAGTGGTCTCAGTCTCAGGGGACACTGAGGGGGAAAGGAAAGCGGGTGAAAGTCGGGGCAGCCTGATAAAGGGGTGGGAGGAGGGGGAGAGGTGGCCTGGAGTGGGGGATGGGGGAGAGGGTGGGATTGGTTCCCCTCTAGCCATCTCCTTACCGCAAATGCTTAGACCCCATCACAGCACCTAAGGTCATGGGGTGGCATGCAGGGCTCATGGTGTGATTGCTGCCGCGTTGAGACGGTGGCAGCTTGATACGAATTCGAATCATAGCAGAGAGTGGACTCCCCTCGCCTGACCACAGCCTGCAACGCTGTTTGGGTCCACCTTTTGAACTGTGCGGCCTCACCTGCATCTTGTGGGCGGAGCAGGTGGGCGAGGTGGCGCGCACCCTCGAAGGACTCACGTTCAGAGGCGGCAGAGACTCCGCCTGAGGCCCCCAAGGCCTGGGGTCAGCCGCCCCGACCTACACTGGCACTGAGGTTCCTGATCCCGCCTGGAGAAAAGTGCTTGTGGCCCCGTTATCCTTCTCCTAAGTCCTAGGGGGCATTTTGGCTGATTTGTGGGGGGATCTGACCTTTTCTGGCCTACTGCCTTATATAGGGAGCTGCCGGGCCATGAGCCAGCCCTGCGGGGGCCTGGAGGGGTCGCTGTGGTCCTGCCAGTTGGAACTGGGTTTACAAAGAACCAGGGCTCCAGCTGATTTTCATTTCCTTGGCCTAGGCTGCACCGGCTGAACAAAGATACCTGGGCCGAGGTGACCCAAAATACTGAACCTCCAGGCTGCCACCGCTCATCTCTGACCCGCAAAGTCCAGGGGTAGCCCAAGGCTGGATAGAGAATTCTATACCTGGCCAAAATAGCTTTTAAAACTGAAGGTGAGCAAAGATAGTTTTGAGAGGAAGAAATAAAACTATTAGCAGGTTACTTGCTCCTATATATAGAAAAATCCCAAACAATCTACACCAAAAAAAACCTACCGGAGTCAATCAACTAATATTTTGTAAAGTTGCAGGGTACAAGACAGACAAAAATCAGTTGTGTTTCTATACACTAGCAATGAACAATCTGAAAAGGAAATTAAGAAAACAATTCCATCTACAATAGCACCCAAAAGAATAAAATATCTTGGAATAAATTTATTCAAGGATGTGAAAGGCGTGTACACTGATAACTACAAAACACTGCTGCCAGAGCTTCGTGAAGACCTAAAGAACCCTCAGCTTATGGACTGGAAGATTAACGCAGTTAAGATGGCAGCGTCACCCAAAGCGATCTGCAGATTCAATACAATTCCGATCATTTCTTTCTTCTGCATTTTCTAAAACTGTTAATCCCTGGGAGTACATTTCCTGACTGAAATTCTGAAGACTTTGTAGTTTTCATTTCTTAAGGTTAGATGGGGTCTTTTTCATATTTTCCATTTATCTACTTAACTTTTTGAGCTTACAGAATACAGTTATAATAAATGTCTTAATGTCCTTGCTGGTGATTCTTACGTCTAATGTCAGCTCAGGGTCACTTTCAAGTGACTGATTTGTCTCCTCAGTATGGGTCATTTCCCCTGCCTCTGCATACTTCGAAATCCTTGATGGAATGCCAGACATTGTGAATCTTACCTTGTTGGTTTCTGGGTATTTTTGTATTCCTGTACATTTTGAGCTGGGTTCAAGGATGCATTTAAATTACTTGGAAGCTGTAATCATTTGAGGTCTTGCTTTTATGATTTGTGAAGTGGTGCAGAGCAGTGCTTAGTCTAGACTCTTTAGTTCCTGCTACTGAGGCCACACCTTCCACCCCCTACCCCATGATTTATGAGGGGTTTTTTCAGTCTGTCTGTTGGTAGGCGGCGCTCTTCCCAGCCCTGTGTGAGTGCCAGGCACTGTTCCCTCTACTCCTTTCAAATGACCCCCCTGACCTTGGGTAGTTTCCTCACAAGGATGCTGATCATTGCTGGCTGCATGCTGGAGGGGCCCCCTGCAGTTCTCCCTCATTTACTTTCCACAGCTCTCACCTCCCTGGTACTCTGTCCTGCTACCTTGGCCTCGCTGGATGCCCAGCTCACTGTCCTCAATTCAAAGAGGTCCCCTGGGCTCCTCTTCAGTTGCCCCTCCGTGTGCCTTGCTAAGGAACTCTCTCAAAGGCAGTAAGTTGGAGCAATTGTCACCTGTTTGTTTCTCATCTCTCAAGGATCACTACACTATGTGCCTGATGTCCAGTATTTTGAAAATCTTCATTTTGTGTATTTTGTCTGAGTTTTCTTGTTGTTGTCTTGTTTTGTTTCTAGTTGTTTCCAGCAGGAGTAGATGCAGTTTCTATTACTCTGTATTGGTTGTGGCTGCCCTATTTTAAAATCAAAGTTGGAAACAGTCATTCTAGATTCTGAATAGAGAATTTACAGAATACAGAAAACAGCTGCAGTCAGGGTAAAACTAGGAATTAAGAAAACCCTTAAGCTTGTATTTAAAAAGCCCTGTACCACTTCCAAGGACAGCTTTTGCTTGACCATTTCAGGGAGTGCAGAAGCCCCAGGCCCCTGGCCCAGGAACTGAGTGGATATTCCTGGGATGTCTGTGCTGAAAACCGATCCTTTGCGAGTGGTCATGTCTCTTTGGAAGCATGTCAGCCTTGACCATTTCTATTCTCCTAAAGCTCCTCCAAAGGAAGGATGACTGGGACTACAGAGATGGACAGTGCTGGCTTTCTCTGAGCTTCTGTGGGGTGTCTTCTGTGTCCCTCTGGGCCCAGGCTGACTTCTGTTGCCTGGGGGAAAAGGGAGAGACAGCAGCTTTGCCAAATCTATGGGCTGCAATCCAGGCACTGAGGGAGGGTCAAAGATTCCCAGACCCTCTCCAGGGAACCTCACTGTGC
Organism: Equus caballus; assembly: GCF_041296265.1. NCBI lineage: Eukaryota > Metazoa > Chordata > Mammalia > Perissodactyla > Equidae > Equus > Equus caballus. Next base: position 47,892,244 of record NC_091688.1, on the reverse strand, counting down.
TGCTCCAAAAGAGACCCTGGAAAGGGCTCCACTCACAGATCTTTCTCCTCTTCTTGGTAGAAAATGTTTGTGTACTTTACTTGCTAAGCAGCACAGACAGTGCCAGATACTGTTTGTGAGTTTGGGGTTTTGGTGTGCACATCATAGAGGAGGAAAGAAAGAGCAGGGGAAGCCGGGTGAGACATCAGAACCCTCTGTACTCCCTGGAAACAAAACCATATCTGGAAAGAAAACAAAACTACTCCTGGTCATCCATGGAGCACTTCTAGGGTTCTAATGTGGCTTCGTCTTGATCTGGTGTTCCAGATTGCTCTTTGAGGTAGTGTCTTAATTTTACTAAAATATTGAAATTAGAAAAGATACTTTTTTAGTTCCAATATTAGTTGGCGCCTGAGTTAACAGTGTTGCGATAGGCAGAATAATGCCCCCCTCCTAAGATGTCCCCGTTTGAATCCCCAGAACTGTGAATATGTTACATACATAGCACAGCGGACTTCGCAGATGTGATTACATTAAGGCCCTTGAGATGGGGAGAGCATCCTGGATTGTCCAGGTGGGCCCCATGGAATTACATGGGGTCTTAAATGGAAGAGGCAGAAAGGAGGTCAGAATGATGCGATGTGAGAAGGACTCTACCTGCTGCTGCTAGTTTGCAAGATGGTGGGAGGGGCCAGAAGCCAAGGAATGTGGGTGGCCTCTAAAAGCTGGAAAAGGCAAAGAAACAGCTGATCATCCCCTAGAGCCTCCAGAAGAGAAGGTGTCCCTGTTGACACCTTGGTTTTCGTCCAGTGAGATCCCTGTCAGACTCCTAACCTACAGAAATGGAAGACGACAAATTTGTGTTCTTTAAAGCCGCTATTTGATGGTGACTTGTTATGACAGCAATAGAAAACCAGTGTGAGTGTCCAGCTCATTCGCTTTAGCAGGAATAAGATCGGAAGGATATAGTAAACCCTGCATGAATTCTGCAGGTTGTCTGTCTGTCTTAGGTGGACAGGTCAGGAGAGTTTTTTCACATGTTTTAAGTGTTACATTAGGTACCTGCCATCTTTCTTCCTTTCCATTCTTTTCTTTAGGACTCTCACCCTATTCTCTGTACAGGGCTTAACATGGTTCTTATTTGAATTATGGCAAATTGGAAGACATTAGTGGCCACACAGACTGATTTTTGTTATTTGTAAGAATGGGCTCTGTTTCTGTCACATAGAAGGAAAGAATATAACTTACAAAAAGTTAAATAGTGGAGAATCCTCCTCTCCAAGATATGTTTTCTTGCAGTTATTTTTATTAAGGCATGGAGCTAGTTCTTGACATTTCACAAAGGGTGAAATACAAGAATGGCTTTTAAGGCTTTTCCTCAAAAGTCAATTGTGACTAGATCCTGACCAGATCTGAGATTTATATGATGTCATAGGTTGTTACTTTCATAACAGTTATGCACATAAAATGAATTTTTGGAACAATATTTGCATTCTCCATTGATTATGGATGATATTCTTCAATGCCTGCCAGCCCGGGTGGCACAGGGGTGAAGGGAGAATCGCTGGGCTGCTTGAATAACCACAGGGCAAGAGGGCCTCAGATTTTGCCACTTTAAGTAATAGGTACGAGTTCTGCTCACTGTTCATCTGTTCTGCTCATTCCGCCAGTGAGTTCCTCCGTGTTGACAGCCAGGCACTCATGGAAATACTGAAAGAACCGAGTGGAAGAGCAGATGTTGACGTCACTCCATCTGCTGTGAAAGTGGGGCTGGTCTCTACCTCAGGCACGAGTCTGCTGATGGGTCTTTTTGTTACTGTTGTTGGTGGTAGTGATTGAATTTTTGTCCTTATTGTTGTTTTAATTTTCTAACTGCTTCCTGGATATTAATGTGCAGAGATAGCTTTAATTCTGAAAGGCAAAAGGACATAACTAAGGACTTTTCCCAAGGAATATTTTCAGATCTTTATGTTAACATTTATGGAATGCCTTACACACATTTCAATTAAAGTTTGTAATTAAACTAAATTTACTCATACTTTGGTTCGATGTCATAGAACAATGTGTTTTAAACAATGCAGCTCCCCTGCATCAGAATCACCTGGGGTGCTTATGTAGACAATGCGGATTCTAGGGCCCCAGATCCACCAAATCTCTTGGGATTGGAGCCCAGCAGGTAGTTTCTATAATCTCCAGCTGATTCTAGGACAACGCAAACTGAAGAAGCACTCTTAGAGTTTTAGACTGGGGATCCTTCCACAATGGCAAAGAAGGCCAAAGCTAGTCTTTTAAATGTACACTTCAAGCATTAGACTCTGAGCTTCTTCACAATGGTTGTCTTTCCTGTTTTACACGCTCGGCCTGGAGTCTGGCGCAGAAATGAGAAACAAAGCAGGTGAAGAAAATCTTTTTATTTATTTATACACATTTTACTTTAATAGCCTCCAAAAAGAGTTTCATTTCCTCTCACGGACACTGTCCACCAGTTATGTCGGCCTTCAACATGCCGCTATAGCCACATATATAAATACATATCATACATTTATACACACATACTCACCTTCTAAAGCACTGTGAAGGCAGACTAGGCTTTAGCACAACTGGGGGCCTCTCACTCTTCCTTCTCTCCTGGGACTCCAATGACAGGCATGTTAGATCTTTTGTTATGGACCTACAGTTCTCTGAGGCACTGTTTATTTCCTTTTAGTCTGCTTTCCCTCTCTTGTTCATACTGGGTAAATTCTATTGTTCTATCTGCCATTTCACTGGTTCCTTCCTCTGTTTCCTCCATTCTGCTGTCTAGTCAATCCGTTGAGATTTTATTTTGGTTATTGTATTTTTCAGTTCTAAAATTTCCATTTAGTTCTTCTTTATATCTATTCTTGGCTGAGATTTTCTATTTCTTTGATGAGATTCCTGTCTTCATTTGTTTTGAATGTGTTAGTAATTGCTCACTGAAGCATGTTTATGATGGCTGCTTTAAAATCCTTGTCAGATAATTCTAACATCTGTGTCAATTTATTGTTGTCATGTAATACGTTTTTTCTTCATTCGAGTTGAACTCTTCATGGTCTTGGCATGATAAGAGACTTTTGATTGAAACCTGGACATTTTGGGCATTATGTCATGAGACTCTGGATCTTATTTAAAACCGTTTTGACTAGCTTCCTCTGACACAACTCCAGCAGGGGAAATGAGGGTGTTAGTGAGATAGAAGTCCAGGTTCCCCACTCAGCCTCACTGACACCCAAGAGGGGGGTCCTTGTTAATTCAGGTAGGGAAGGGAGTTCCAGCTCCCTACCAGGTCTCCACTGACATCCTTCAGCCCCAGCTGGGAGGGGTAAGTGCCTCCTTACTGTTCCCTACATATCTTCTGTGTCTTGCTAGGTTGCCCCTTTGCTGGTCCATGGACTGGAGAGAGCAGGTAACTCATCACTTTCTCATTCCTTATGTCCTGAGGTCCCTAGTCTGCCTTTTTCTATCTTTCTGTATCTTCTTATGTTTATTTTATATATAATGTCCAAGGTTTTAGTTGTTCTTTACTGTGTTCTAGCTTGCATTGTTTCTGATGACAAATCTGCTGTCACCTTTATCCTTGTTTCTTTGTATATAATTAATCTTTATATCCATTAGACTACTTTTACAATTTTCTCTTTAACACGCTTTGAGAGATTTAATTATGATTTGCCTTAGTTTAGTTTTCTTTCATGTTTCTTGTGCTTGGATCATTGAGCTACTTGGATCTGCGTCTTTATAGCTTTCATCAAATTTGGGAAAATTTTGCCACTCTTCAAATATTTGTTCTGTCCCCCCTCCAATCTCTTTTGGGAACTCCAATTATTATGCCACTTAAAGTTTTTCCACAATTCACTGATGTGTTGTTCATTTTAAAAAGTGTCTTTTCACTCTTTTATTTTGTGTAGTTTCTATTTTTATGTTTTCAAGTTTAATCTTTCATTTGCAATGTCTAATCTAATGCTTATCCCATACAGTGTATTTTTCCTCTCAAGATTTGTAGTTTTCATCTCTAAAGTTCAATTTGGGTCTTTGTTAATATCCTGTCTTTACTTAACATATTCAGTCTTTTCTCTAGACTTTTGAACATATGGAATAAAGGTATAATAATTGTTCCAATGTCCATTGTCTGCAATTTCTATCCTTTGTGTTAGCTCTGAGTCAATTTCTATTGATTGATTGATTTTTCTCATTATGGTTTGATCTTCCTGTTTCTTTGAATGCCTATTTTTTTGTGGGATGCCAGACATTGTGAATTTTGTCTTTTTTGCTACAGAATATTTTGTTTTTCCTATAAATATACTTGAGCATTGTTCTGGGGTGCAGTTAAGTTACTTGGAAATGGTTTAATCCTATGACTCTTGCATTTAAGATGTTAGCTGAGACCATAGCAGTGTTGTATTAGTTTCTCATTGCTGCTGTGACAAATTACAACAAACATAGTGGCTTAAAACAACACAAATTTACTATTTTACAGTTCTGTAGTTTATAAGCCCAAAATGAGTCTCACTCGGCTAAAATAAAGATGTCTGTGTTCCTTTCTGAAATCTCTATGGAAGAATCTATTTCCTTGTCTCTTCTAGCTCCTATAGGCTACCCATATTCCCTTGCTGTGGTCTTCTTTTTCCATCTTCAAAGCCAGCAACAACAAGTCAAGTTCTTTTCACATCATATTATTCTGACCTCCCTCTTACACTTATTAGATTGGGTCTGCCTTAATAACCCAAGGTTAACTGCCCATCTCAAGGTCAGCTGATTAATAAGCTTAATTCCACCGGCAACCTTAGTTCTCCTTTGGCATGTAACCTAACATATTCATAGATTTTAGGAATTAGGACATAGACATCTTTGCAGGGCCATTATTCTGCCTACCAGAAGCGTTTAGTCTTGAGCTGATATTTCCCCACTACTAATGCAAGACTCTCAAGTACTGTACTCAGTATTCTGTGAATTATGACGCTTACCAGGCTAGCAGGAACAGGCACTATTCCTGGCCCTGTGTGAGGTTGGGGCATTGTTCCCTCTATCCTTTCTGCTGGTTCTTTATCCAGACTTAAAAAAGTTTCTTTTCTCACGTGACTTGGTCAATACTCTGCTGAATGCTCAAGTGGAACCCTCTACAGATTATTAAACCCTCTCTGTGCAGCTCTCTCTTCCTTGGTAGTCTACCCTGTGCATGCTAGCAATGTTGGTCTTTGCAGACTCTTAGCTCCCAGTCTTCAACTCAGGCAGTTCACCAGGCTGGAAATTCTCAAGGTAGTCAACTTGGGCAATTAAAGAGTTCACCTCATTTGTTCCCCATGTTTCAAGGATCACTGTCCTTCATTGCTTGGTTTTTAATGTCTAAAAACCATTGTTTTATACGTTTTATCTGGATTATTAGTTGTTTTAGGTGGGAGGGTAAATCTAGTCCCTGATATTTTGACCAGAAATGGAAGCCTCCTCGTAATTTTTGATTGGATGTCAAACCCTGTGACTGTCTACCTTGTTGAATGCTGGATGTTTTTGTATTCCTATAAATACTCTTGAGATTTGTTTTGGTAGGCAGGGGTTTGGAAACCATTTGGCCCTTCAGGAATTTTTAATATAGTTCTTTTGTGTCCTACCTCACATCACTCCAATACTTGACAAATGTCTTGGTATCATGTGTGTCAGTCAAGCCCCCTGCTCTAGTTTAGTCTTCATGACCTCAGCACCATGAGACTTTGGGAGATTTCACTCTGCTTTTTATAAGATTTTGTGCTAGCTCTTAAGCTTCCCATGCAGTCCGGACCTCAGTAAGTGTCCTTTGGGAAAAATTAACTGTGCATCTGAAGCCCCTCAAGTTTTCAACTCATCCCTCTTATCACCACCTAAGAGCTTTGTTGGTTCACTTTACCCCATCAGATACCCTCTTCCTAGGCAAAGCTCAATCCTCCTCCCATGCCCAGAATGAGCAAATGGCTACAGGGAATATGATGGCTTGTGATCTCAGTCCACCTTGGACAGTTCTGCCTTCTCTCCTGAATTTTTAGTTATCTAGTACTGGTTGCTGCCACAGTTCTCTGTTACATCTAAAAATAAGATGCCACCCTCAGAAGTCATTCTGAGTTCAGACTGGCTCTTGATCTGGTAGATACCTGCATCGACAAATTCCTTTACCCTCTCCCCACATTAATCCTAGCTCTAGGTCACTCTCGCAGACAACCTGTAGGAACTAGCTCTGCTAATTGGGGAAGAAAAAGAAACACCATCTTTAGGTTGGCATGAATGTTTCCATTTGTGGATACAACAAAAGATCCCCAAAATTCAAAATATCTTGAGCCTGTCCCCTGTTCCCCAGAAATATTTTCTGAGATCCTGTTGAATGCAATACCCATCCCACTACCCAATCCCAACACCTAACTTGTCATTGTGACTCAGAACTATTGTAATCGATAATAAAGATCCCTGAAAACAAGAACTAAGTTAGGACTGTAGGCCATAGTTTTGAGGATCAGTTGGCCTAGAGTTAAGACTTTACCCCTTAAGATCCAGGTCTACAGGCCTGTGGTAATCTTCATGACTCTTGCGGGTGCTTAATATTCTTACCTGACATTCTCATCATAAGCTATCACTCACAGGAGGGCTTTGGAAGCTGTAGTGAAGGGAAATTAGTTCAGGAGTAGTTGAGATTTCTGTGAAAGCCTACTTTTGGTTTTAAAATATCATACAGCATATGGACCTTGGGTCTTCTCACCTCTGACAAAGAACCTTCCCTCCTCCCTAGGAAGTCAATGAAAAGAGAAAACTCTCAAGACAGGAGTCTCCTTCAGAACACAAGTGAGTACCTGAAGTATTCTAGTTAGTGGGAGAGCATAAAGAAGTTCATCTTCAGCCAGTGTAAGTGCTCTGGAGCCAGGGAATGGGTTAGGGAAAGGGAGGTGGTACTCCAGACCCACATATGAGCTGATGGATGAAGAGTGTCCACATAGGCCAGGGAGGTATGGACGGCGAGAGTCTCACCATGTCCCTGAACCAGTGTGTCATGGGTAACTGCAGGGGAGGAGGGGGGTTTGGAAGGGACACAACAAAAGACCCCAAGCCAAGAGGACCAGAAAGAAATGCTTTAGAAAGCACACACCAGTGCAAGCTTGGGCTTTGATAGAATTCTGGTGCCATTTTGTTGTTTCAGTGACCAGGGTACATGATGTGACCTTTCTGCCAGAGGCTGAGTCCACATCACATCCACCACTCTACCTCTTGTCTGCAGTCTCTTGACCTGCTATTAGCTGTTTTGGCCCATTTATACTATCACTGTCTTCTTTCCTTGTCCTACTTTACATCTCCACTGCTCATCAACTCTATTTTTCTCACCCTCAAGTCACTCCCACAGTGTCATTCTCTTCTCTCCTTTCAGGAAATTTAACTTAGGCGAATCTTTAGTGCAGCCTTTATAGGGGGGGCCTGGTTGTTTTGTTTTAGGAAAAGCCCAGAGGCCAGCTATGTTGAAATCCCGTGAAATAAAGGGATAGAAAACAAAAATTGTATTACAATCGTGGCTCTGAACAAAGCCATCGGAGGACAGTGATTTGCTGTCAGAATGAAGTATATAATGTTTTCATATATAATGTAATATATATCTGACAAAGAATAAGTAGGGAGGGTCCAGGAGAGTGGCCATCATCCCTAGATGTGTATTAAAATCATCTGGGAAGCTTAAAAAAATACAGATGCCACGACTCCACATGAGAGATTTTCACTTAATTGGGGTGGAGGTAGTAGACTGGGCATCAGTATTTTTACATAAATCTGCATAGCTGATACGGATGTGCAGCCAGGAACGAAAACCATTAATCTAGGATCTCAGCTAATCCAGCACAGGATGACAGCTAAGTGTGCAGTTTACAGAAAGCACTGAAAATCAAATCACTTAAGTTTGCCTTCCTCTAGTTAATGCTGGCATTGACTGAACAAAGAGGAAAAGTAGCAGACAGAAGGATGACGTTACATGTCCCCTACACCTATGACTTCTCTCTTTAGTGAAATGTGTCTGTGTGGCAATTTACATTCTTTAGGTCCTGCAACTACCGAGGCAGACAGATCTTGATAATATAACCAATAATTGATGAACTCAAACATTATTGCTGTATAATACTTTTATTCAACAGTTTTACGGAAAAAACCTCACATTTCTGTATGTGTTATATCACATAGTTTTCAGACACCTCAGAGTCCAGTGAGAGATTACACTTGGAGAAAAGCTTTAAAATCCATTTTTGTATGCTACTCTTGTAAAACGAAATGTTGAATAGCAGCTCGATACCTCAGCACTAAAGGTTACAAAAAGCACCATTTAAAGGAGGACTCTCACATATTTCATTTCCTTCAAATTAGAGTCTTCTCCTTTATGACAGAGCTGCACTCATTCAAAATGCTTCAGTGTAATACCAACCAACATCCTCCCATTTACCAAAAATTTAAACAAGTTTCATACATGGGGCCCAGTGTGGATATTAGGACTAATCAACCTCAGTGAGCTTTGGCTGCTCGAAAACCACACCCTGGCTAAGTGTTCTGTGGATGGGAAGAGAAAAGAAGTAAGATAACCAATACGTAATCTAACACTTATGGTAGGTATCCCTCGACCATTTAACTTGACTACAGAATCCACAGAGCATTTCGTATTTCACATCAATCTTACTACAAAAGCTCTGTGCTACACACAATTAATTCAACTCCAACTAATGTTGAAACTAGTAAATTTAATTTTTTAACAAAACAATCACTTCAAAGCACAACTGAGAAAAGCAAACCAAGACAAAGCCCAAATTTGAATCCTAGAGGGATTCCATTGCTGAGAAGTGGATGTCATAAGTAACACTCTTGAGTTTTTTCTTCTTTTTTAAAAATTTTTAAATGATTTGGCCTTCTTTACTCCAAAAGTTTGGGTTCATTGCAGAAATCACAGCCCTTTGACCTCCAATTGTGATTGACACTTAAAGAAAGACAAATGCCTAGATCCAGAGTTTTAAAAGACCCTAACCCCTACCCCTCCCAGGTCCTCTATCCCACGGGTAACTGGAGTCAGCATCCCCTGGTAGAAGACAACAAGAACTTGACTTGAAGGATGAGTCAGAATAATGTAGGAACAAACTGTATCTGCTCTTAAGCCCATGCCCCAAATCACTAGAACATGCGGCTTCAGAAATCTGAGAATAGAATGTATTTGAAACATACACTATTGCATATCATTTTTAGTTGAGGTGAAAATTTTAAAAGCCCTATTTCCCCTTTAGTATGTCTCCTTCATTTATACCCCAAATTAATATAAGCCCAGTTTGGAAGTAACACTTCTTTCCAAACTTAACTTTATTTTAGCAGCATACACGGAGTACTGACACTTTCCAAAGGTTTTTTATCTCAGATCCATTAGGTCTATAAGAGACTAGAAATAATCAGAGGGAAGTGAGGGGGCCTGGGTTTGTACGATCCTCTCAGAAACTTCTCTTGGATTCTTCTTTTACAGAGTTTCTCTACCATATAAACATTGTTAGAAAAAGCCAACACTGGGGCCAGCCCCACGGCATAGTGGTTAAGTTCAGCATGCTCTGCTTCAGCGGCCTGGGCTCATGGGTTCGGAACCCTGGGTATTGACCTATACCACTCAACAGCCATGCTGTGGCGGCAACCTACATACAAGGTAGACAAAGACTGGCACAGACGTTAGCTCAGGGCAAATCTTCCTCATGCAAAAAGAGGAAGATTGGCAACAGATGTTAGCTCAGGGCAAAGCTTCCTCAACAACAACAAAACGGCAACACTATTGAGGCCAGGTACGACTTTCAGAGGTGTTGCCTAAAGTGATTACATCCCATCCACCTGTAAGCGTAAAGCAAGCTAATAACCATGATGTGGAAGGTCTCCATACCACCAAGAGGACTAACATTTGTTTTAGGTAATGTTTGACTTGAGCCCTGCGTGAAGTCTGCCTGACAAATGAAGTTAAAGCAGAATATAGAAGGGAAGAGAATAGGAACAAGAGACAAAGAGAAGATGTTTTATACAGGAAGTTCCAATTCTTTTTTTAAAAAGGATATTTTTAGTTCTGAGTTACTTAACCCTTTATTTTCCTGGTACCACTCCTCAGCTCAGCCACTCTTTTCTTTTTCCCACAACCCCAAAACCATGATGCAGTTCTTTAAGGGTCAGCCCTCCTGACTATTTTCATACTCTCTTAACTTTGACTCTGTGAAACTCCTATGGGGGAAAAAAAAAGGTAAAATAAATGTTTCACCTTTATTCATTGTCAAAATCTGCCAAACTCTCTTCTGCTATCCCTTTAACCAATAAATAAACTATCCCTTTAACCAATACAAAAGAATGAGTGAGTCGTAATTTGAGCCTTCCTCCCTCCCTCTCTACCTTATAGAACAGTATCTTGGAGACAGAGTGTGACAGGGCTTCTCAGGGCCATGGGAAGTATTATCAGGATAGAGAAGGGACAGTGTGAATGAGTCATCATCCAGTTACTCTTACCTGCCCCATACCAGCTGGTAGGCTCCCATTTGACATCTAGCTGAGGGAGTACCTCAGAACTTGGGGAACTGACACTCTCTGCACATTTCCACATTAGAAACATCTGAAGGTCACCAGCACCAAAACCTACTGTCACTGGAGCCAGAGTCTCTGGCTTTGAGAGAAATGGCAGGAATCTCTTCTCCTGCCCCACTATTGACACACCTGTGTAGAGTCAAAATTTTAATACATGAACACATGGACAATTAGATTTCCATACTGTTGTCAAGAATCAGGAGTAACAAAATCCCCCATGTAACAACCAAAATTTTGAATCCTCCTTACTAGCCCAGTTATTTCATGAGTATTGGAAAAAACAAAATTCTAGTATAACTGAAGACAATGTCAATCCTAAGAGTTGGTTATAACAGGATTTGGCCTGGATTTTTAAAATGGCACACCATTCAAAAAGTGGTTGGGACCATAAAAGGTTCTCCACAATAGCCTTTTGCTGCAGAAGGTGGCCTTGAGTGGCTAAAGCAGTTATGTATTCTCAGCGATTAACCACCAAAGCACTTAGCAGTTTCATTCCCATCGTAACAACAACCCCATGCCCTATTAGCCCACACGTGGGATCTAAGCGGTCTACATACCCAAAGACAATTGTGTCATCAGCTTCGCATGGGAAAGACAGGAGGTACCTAAACTAACCTGTGGGTGCCCTTTCAGTGTGGCTGGGCTCATCTTAGCAGCCAAGGAGTCTCTCAAGCATCAAGTTTGAGATTGCTCCAGTCCAAAAGTCCTCCAGTTTTGAATGTTTGACTTGCATTTATCTGTAATGGAAGAGCCACAGATACTTGGAAAAAAACGTTTTCATCTCTGAACCCCAAGAGTGGATTGAATAGCTACTTTTCATTCCAAAAATGGAAATCACTGACCCCACTTCACCATCAAACACTTTTGTAAAAAAGAGGCAGAAGAACAAAAAGATCCCGTTAGCACACAGCGCAGGGAAGCGATACTGTTCATTGCTGGCAACACCAACGGTACCTTCTGGCTTCTTGGCCTAACAAATCCTTAAGTTGAGAGAACCTTTTAGATGCATCAAATGAGCCTGAATGAATCCATATCTAGAACAGTGCTTAGTGTAATGATGTATACAGGGTTGGCCACATTAATCTAAGATCGTAGAGAACTAGACTAGAGAAAATCTTGGGGACCATTTATCAAGACCCTTAAGTTCTCCTATGCGGTCTCTTAAGACCAACGAAAAGGCATTTTTTAATTAAAGAAAAATGTTGGCACATAAAAATCTTCCAAGTTCAAAAGACATGAAAGTTTTCCCTGGCTCCACTCCCACCTTCAAAGCTGTCTGCTCTGCAAAAGAAAACATGGAAGCAGGGCCAGGCCAGGTGGGCAAACCTATGGAATGTGCCAATACAGCCTAAGCTGTGGCACCAAACTCCAACAAGAAAGCAGACTTCTGCATCCTGCCTTGCTTATAATGCCGGACCATACACTCTTTAGTAGAAGTTAAAACAAGCAGTGACCAAGTGGCCTGGGCCTGTGCTGGGCTAAACAGGAGACTTTCTGGCAGCCCTCATCTCTGAGGTGAGTCAGGTCTCTCAAAGCCTTTGAAAGGGGTCACTTTCCCAATGAGTTTTCTGTTAGGGAAGGGTCGGGTATAGGATCTGAAGGAGGTTATCAAAGCAAGAATGTGAAATGAGGGGAAAAAGGGTTCTTGTGGGGCATCTGATATCATATAAAAAACACAGATTGTGCCACATACTCCGGGAATATAGAGAACCCATGCAAGAAAAGCTGCCCTGCAAGGAGGCAGCTGTAAGAGGGGCAGCGGTCTGGCACAAGTCCATCCCTTAGAGGGCCAAGGTAACAGTGATAGAATCTCCACTCAACAAGGATCCGGAGAGTTTGCTCTTCACTCATTTTAGGAAAAAAGCTTCCTGTAATGGTCCTTCCTGCAGCTCCCTCAAACACGTCTTGGTGAGTCCCCACAGGCAGAGAGAATACATCTAGCTAGGAGGCTTCCATTAACCTTCCTCTCATATGTGTGTGTATATATATATTTTTTTTCTTAAAATAAATTCCACGAACTCATAAGGCTCTCATCTGCAATCAAATGCAAAAGCAGAGCATCCTACTCCGAGGCTCTGAAACACACATATCAGCCTCAAACAAATCAGCTTTCCAGTATCAGGTAAGACTGGTCCAGTCCAGAAACTCAAGGGAGATGCTTCTCCTGAATCCTGGGAGGCAGGAAGGGATCCCTTCAGATGGGCTTGTAGAGCAGAGTAGTGACATACTTCTTCTTGTAGCGATGGGTTGCGCTAAGGACCATCACACTGTCCTGCAAGGGAAAGAAACATATGCAGCTAATTCACTAGTTCAGGTGGTAGGCAGCTCTTCCCAGCCATTAATCCTTCATAGTCACTCACTTTTAACAGAGAGAGTTTGATATTACAGAAAGAAGTTGGTTTTGGAGTCAAATAAACTTAAGGTCCAATTCTGACTCCTACTCTTACTCTATTTGTGGGCTTGAGTAATCTACTTAATGTCTCTGAGTCTTTTTTCTCATCATTACAAAGGATAACACCAGCCATTAAGGTGGCTCTGACGATTACATGAGAATATCTGGCACAACACCTGATACATAGTAGATGCTGAAGAAATATTAGTCTCCTACCTCACTCCCTTCCCCACTTTGAATTCAAATATTGGACTTAAAACTAGCACAGAAAAGAAAAGAAATATCCTGGCATCCATTTCTAGATGGAAGCCTTAAATACAATGAGAAGAAAGGGCAGTGATCCTTTTGAAAAACCATTTCCAAACCCTGAAGCAAGTCTAATTTCCATTTAATACCAGAGATGAACTTAAAAAGTCCTCTCTGATCAAGGGGAAACTCAGGCATCCCCCCATCCTTAAACAAAGCGGACCTCAAAATCCTCCTTGGAAAGACACTCAATCCAATGGGTCAATTCTCAACAGCCTAAACAATCCGAGAGAACCAAGAATGGGTCAAGGTGAAGCAGAACCACAATAACCAAGACCTTGACCTGGGTCAAAACCAGTAGGAAAATTAAGAGGGACTATTTCCCAGGCTGTGTTACAGACCATGGGCGTACCACAAGAGGAGACAGGAGGCCTGTGGACATCAATTGGTAGCCAAGGAGCAGTTGCAGGAGTCAAAATTCACCCAGATCTCAAAGATCCCAAGCAAATGCAATTGAGAAACCAGTGCATCTTCTTGTTTTCCCCTATACTGTATCATCCACAATGAATGTTTCTCAGGTTAACATTCTGTGACCAGAATACGCTGACTACAGCCAAAATGTGATAGAAAGCAGGTAAAAAATTCAACTCCAGGAAGCGTTTGGTAGAAATGAGGAGCAGGTGAGAGAAAGATCTCCTTGGAAAGACCTGGCACAATGATCTCTAGGAAAGAACATGGAACGAGGACAGGTGAACTGGATCTCAGTCCTCTCTCTGGTACTTACTGGCAATTTGACCTCTGCACGTTAGTTTCTGTATCTATAAAACAGGAGTTAAAAATAATACTTACCTCACACAAAGTTATTATAAAAATTAAATTCAATAATATATATTTTAAAAGGACCACATAATCTGTTAAAGCTGTATCAGTGATTTCCCTAATCTAGCTGCACATCTAAGAAACATAAGCAGCTTGAAAAAAATTACTGGGGCTTATCCTAGATGCAATTACTTGGCATCCCTGCGGATAGAACTTTTGAATCTGTATTTTTTACAAACTTCCCCAGGTGACTCTCATAATGACCAGCCTAGTTTGCTAACTACAGAGTTATATAAAACTTTACTTCAACAGCCAAACCACAAACACATGACAAGACTGAATGGATATTTTCAACCCAGACTCTAATAAAACAGCCGAGAAACCAAGAAGGACTCTAAGAACTGGAGGTGACAGGGCAAATCTGGTCACATTTCTACTTTACCTAGTGTATAGGAGAGATGCAACCACTTGGGTATATGTGACTGAGGCACTTGAAAACAGCTCACGTCCAACCTCTAAAAAAGTGGAAGCCTTCTTATCACACTGAAGCATTCTTTGAACTGGAAGCTAAACTTGCTTTTTCTGCAGATGAAATTCTAGTGCTTTGAACTCAAATTTAAGTAGGTGGAACAAAGATTACAGGCACCCAGAAAGAAACCAGCAAGCAGAAATGTCCATTCAATCGCAGGGCAATTCACCCAGCCTGAACACAGACATAGAGACGAAGATTTAAAACAAGCAAAAAACCCACCCACCCACTGGTTAAAAAAAGAAAGTTCTTCTCCTAGCATTTGACCATTATTGCTGCTTCAGCTTCAGTGAAGTAGCAGAGTAAGTAAACCATGGGAGAACATATGTCACCTCTGCCTTCCCCTTTCGGGGAGCTCTGTGAAGCACCAGGCCTACCACTTACCTTAATGGACAGCGCATAGAGATGGTTCAGCATGACGTGATTGGGCTCGGGGAGCAGGGCTGGGTCACACTGAGAGAGAAGAAAAAATCACTAATGGGGTTAAATGCGGTCTGAAACCAGACAGTTTACTCTTCCTCTGAGGTCTTTGGGACTGTTGAGAAACTCTATACTAGAATCTATATTTCTCTTAAATAATACACTCACCTTAGTATATACCAATAATACATTCTCACTATAGAGATTTAGGAAAATTCTGAATCCAGGGCTGAAACCCTAAGCCTCAGCATCTATTGATCTTCATCTTGCAATCCACAGGCCTGAGCCTGATTTATTAGGACCAGAAGACAACTATGAATTCTGCTATCAGTACCTGGGAAAGTCACAACTCAGCCCTGGAAAAAGGAATCTGTAATGCTATTGAGATGTATATGACTTACACTCTCAACACATCTTTTAACAATTCCAAACTCTAGGATTACTAAGCTTTGGCTTATATGGTCCTAGTGACCCCCAGATGCTCCACTGACACTCTCAGGATACTCACAGAAATATTAGTGTCCTTGTTAAGAATAACTTGGAGAAGGTGAGGAGGCAGGATAGGTGGGGATTTGAATCTCTCCTCAGATCGAAACACATACATTTCTTGACCATAAGGCCCTGGGGGTGAGCTGGAAAGGTCTGGAAGACATTTATCCAAATATAAGGAAAAGTTGGAGAACTAGTAAAAATGCATGAAAAAACTGGAATACATGGCATCTAATATTAAATATGGTAGAAGTTATGGATCATAAATTTGTGACCTGTTGGGTCTACAACTGTAAGGCAAACAAAGAAAGTCTGCGTTACCTTCAACATAGACCACCAAGTTCCTCAACATGGCAGCATGATGTGCAGGACAGAGGAGGAGATGGGGTGAAAGATGCAGGTTCAAGGCAGAGCTACTCGACTTATCAGCTCTATGACCTGGGACAAACCCCTCCACTACAGCTGGTTTCCTCATTCATAAAACAAAAATAATCTCTGCCCTATTTCACCACATTTTTATAGGAATCAAATGAGAGAATGGATGTGACAATGCCTTATAAACTGTCAACAATATGAAAAGATTAGATTTCTTCTTTTTCCACCCAAGCAACAGACAACAAGGTTATAAAACTCTAAGACTACAGCCATGTGCTGCATGATGACACTTTAGCCAAGGACGGACATATACATGTTCCCATTGCTGGTGGGAATGTAAAATGATGCAGCCACTTTGGAGAACAGTTTGGCAGTTCCTCCAAAGTTCAACATAAAGTTATCATGTGACCCAGCAATTACACTCTTGGCTATATATCCAAGAGAAATGAAAACATATGCCCACATAAAACTTGAACATAAATATCCATATCACCATTATTTTTAATAGACAAAAAGTGGAAACAATCCAAATGGCCATCAACTAATGGACAGATAAATAAAATGGAATATCCATACAATAGAATTTTATTCAGCCATAAAAAGGAATTAAGTACTGATATACATTACAACATGGATGGACCCTGAACCATTACGCTAAGTGAAAGAAGCCAGACACAAAAGACCATATAATATATGATCCCATTTATATAAAATGTCCCAAATAGGCAAATCCACAGAGGCACAAAGAAGATCTGTGGTTGCCAGGGGCAGAAGAGAGGAGTGAATGGGAAGTGACTACTAATGGATATGGGGTTTCTTTTCGGGGTGACAAAAATACTCTGAAATTAGATAGTTGTGATGGTTGCACAACTCTGTAAATATACTAAAAATTACTGAATTGTATACTTTACAAGGATGAATTTCATGGTTTGTGATATATCCAAAAAAACGGAAAAAAACGTTTGCAGACAAGAAGAGAAGGAAATATACAGAAATGAAAAGAACTATAATTTTTTGCTTAAAAATTTTTAATAATGTTTTTGATAGTCTCTGGTAAAAAGATTTTAATAATCAGTTTAATATAAGAACTCAGATTTCAGTTAAACATATGTGAGGCAAAAGAAAACAGTAAATACTGTTCCATTAAACAATATCTCAAAAATATATAGAACTAGGAGCCGGCCTGTTGTCACACTGGTTAAGTTCGCATGCTTCAGCAGCCCAGGGTTCACAGGTTTGGATCCTGGGTGCAAACCTATGCACCACTCATCAAGCCATGCTGTGGCAGCATCCCACATGCAAAAAATGAAGGAAGACTGCTACAGATGTTAGCTCAGTGACAATCTTCCTCAAGCAAAAAAGAGGGAGATTGGCAAGAGATCTTAGCTCAGGACCAGTCTTCCTCATCAAAAAAAAAAAAAAAAAAAAAAAATGTATACAGAACTTGAAACTTCTCAAAGAACTCTCAGTTATTTCATCACGTGATCCACAAAACACCCTTAGGAGGTACAAAGAACAGGTTTTATTTTTCTTTTCATCAGGAAAAAAAACAAATTGGTGAAATGATTTGCCCAAAGTCATATACATGGCAAGATGGTTATTAAATGCAGAAAACCCATTATCTGCAGATTCCTAACAAAACATATTCTGAGCTTTACCTCAGTGGATCAGGAAAATGGGTAAAAGAGGGAAGAGAGAACTATCAAAAGTAAGCTAGTCTTTCTCTAACTATATATCTATTCTTCACTGGTTGCTTTGCCAGAATATTATGCAAAAATTTAGAGTCACAAGTGGCCTCCTCATTTAACTCAGTATTGTTATTATTATTATTTTTTTTTTGGTGAGGAAACTTGGCCCTGAGCTAACATCTCTTGCCAACCACCTTCCTTTTTTTTTTTTTTCCTCCCCAAAGCCCCAGTACATAGCTGTATATCCTAGTTGTAGGTCATTCTAGTTCTGCGTGGGATGCCACCACAGCATGGCTTGATGAGTGGTGTGTAGGTCGACGCCCAGGATCCAAACTGGCAAACCCCACGCTGCCAAAGTGGAGCACATGAACTTGACCATTTGGCCACAGGGCCAGCCCCTAATTCAGTATTTTTAAACCGTTTTTAATCACTGCCCCACCAGTCAAGAAGAATGTCCACCTTTACTGTCTGAGCTTATATAAGGAAAACGATATTCTTACAATTTTCCTAAACAGACAATTATTATACTATTGATTACTCTTTTAGAAACTGCATAAGCCACCCTTGGCCCTGAGATTCTAATATGCCCCACTTAAGGTATCCCCCACTTAGAATCTGTGAGAGTCTAAGCCTCTGCTTTTACTGATAACAGAACTAGGAAACAAAAAGGTTGAAGGACTTGTCCTTCATGGCAAAGCTAGTTAGTAGCAGAGGCAGGCTTTGAACCCACATGGGGGTAAGTGTGCTCACGAGGAACGTAGTGCACAGTTCTTCAGACAGTCATAACCTCTACTGTAAAGTAACCAAATGGTAACTGTGAGTGCGGTCAGCAAATCACTCTTCCGGTACTGTAGTGAATGGAAGTAGGGATGAAGGCCTTGGAAAAAATGATACTGGGAGAAACAAAAGGATACAGATCTTTTCTTCTACCATGGAATATGTTTTTTACCCAAAACTTCTTTTAACATACACACAAAACAATTGTGGGGTTTTTTCCCCTGAACACTGCCACACTTGTAGGGCCCTATAAAACTGCAGAATGCCAACTGAGCTATCAAAGTGGCAGGATTAAGCTGAGGCAGCTACACAAGGCAAACCAGACACAAGCAGCCTCTGCTGGGTGATATCGCCAAAGGTCAATGAAAAACTTGAAATATTACGAGAAATAGCTCTTTAAACTATAGGCCATAGGCTATTAGCAGCTTATAAACGAAAGCATAAAATAGAAAACAGAGTACATCACATGCAATAAAGGCAGACATTGTGCCTGAGACGTCTGTTACGGGGCGGAGGGGTGTGTGTGTATTGGGTTACAATGTAAAACAAATATCTTACTGTCGATCCTGGTTAAAAAGTCTGAAATCAAATATACTTGACTGAGATGGTTTTTGTCTCAGAGAAGATGCCCTAAGTATTTATAGGAGAAACATATATATATATATATGATTCAGAAGATTCCTGAGGAGAAAATGAAAAAACAAACAAATATACCACTCTTGGGAAGGTACACACATTATAAGAAAAACACATCAAGAAAGAGCAAACACTACAAAATTACCTCGACAAGATGTCTCTGAGCTTTCCATCGAATCTAGCTTTAAAGCATCAAACACCTCAAAATCAGATTTCTTGACATGGATCAAATTGTTAATCGTGCCAAGCTGACTGGTAACCACAGGCTGAAACAGCGAATGGAAAAAAATCATGAATCCCCATTTCAAATCCATGTCTTCCATCCAACTCTCCTCTTTTTTTAAAAATGATCATACTCGGCATCTCCACCTTTTATCAAGACAGAAACCCTCCAGTGTAGGGGCAATAATAACAGCAATGACGTGTGATACCAAGGGGAATAACAGCTAAAAGGAGACTGTTAAGTCAATGGATACCCTTGGAGATCAAAGCCTTACCTCTGATGGATCATGAACCCACTGTCCATCCACAAAGAACTTGTACTGGTGCTCTCCCTCAGGGAGGTCCAGGATGGCAACAAAGTCATTATGGCTACAGAAAAAACAGAAAGTTAAACAGGCCAAGTTCCTACCAGAAGACAATGTAAATGTAAAAACCATGAGGCAATCACAGTATCATGCCATGATCTCCCACACTCCTAAGCAACTGTACCCTCTGGAGTAAAAACTCATTTCTAAACCCATTCTGCGTTTCTATATCACCTTGAGCATGTATTTGCCAGCCCCTCTCAATAACTTTAGTTCTTAACTAATATCTAGAAAAGAATAATAAAGATGTTAATCCCCCAAAATGGTTCACCTTAGTACAACTACTTTGCTTCAGCAGAACAGATCCCTCACAAGTGTAAATCAGACAGCAGATAGGTTCAAGATATAGAAGTGCCTTAAGGTACCCTTTCCATATTTTGGTAAGCATATTCTGGGAAATTACCTACATACAAAGGGCCATTCTGATAACCAGTTAAATAATTCATTATTGCTCTGCCAGCAACAAATGACATTACTACCTAGAACTTCGCAATGTGTTTTGTGTTAGCGCAGAAGTCAGAGCAACTGGACTCAGCCAGGTACAGACTTCCCATAATCATAGAAAGGACTTGTATTAACACAGTCCTAAAGAATGTACCCACAAAGCTGCTATTATTATAAGTCCCTCTGAGGCAATGATATTCTAAGTGGTAAAACATCTCTGACTCACTATGAGGTTAAAAAAAAATGTCACAGATATAGTTACTGGCCACAGAAAATGTTCTAGCAAGAATCCTTAGCAAGTGGAAAAAATAGTCCAACCATGTCTCTCCTGAAAACGGAAACCAGGTCTCTATTCCTCGTCCCTGTAGACTCAACCAAGACACTTGTCTTCACCTCTTAATCAGTGGAATCTTGGTGCTCCAATTGTTGAAGGACCCAGAGATGAAGACCTCCTTGCCTCCTTCAGACCAGCGGATAACAGTGGGCCGGGCCTGCTGTGTGGGCTTTACGGAGTCCTCCAAATCCTGCTGCCATGATACAAACTCTTTGTCCCCAGGGAGCTGTAAGAAGGATTAGGTCATCCCTAAATTGTGACCCAGGAATTCTTAAAAGGTCACTCTCCTCCCTAGGGCAGAGAGAGGTGCTAGGTTTCTGCTAAGGATCAACAAGCCCTGAGATTAGCAGCTAAATCAGGCTTTGAACTATAGAAAAAGAACTCATCTAGCACCAAAATGGTCAAATGGCTTTTGCTCAAGGGCTGCCCAAATCACAGCCTAATTTCCAAGTCTGCATACATCACTCACCCTTCCGGAGCCTTAGGATCTCCCTTAAAAAAAAAAAGTTTACTAGATTAACTCACAGGCAGGCAATTAGGATATGCTTCTGAGTGCCTCTTAAGACAAAAATTATGAAAGCAAAGTATGGTTCTATAAAAAATAATTACGTTAGCCATATATTTTTTTATATCCAAACACCAACAGCTCTCAATTATCAGTTGTAATGGAAGTTAGAGATACGGAAATGTGTAATTCATAAACTCCCTTTTAGCTAATAGGTTACAAAACGACATTAAAAATATAAAAATCAGATCCTTGGTTTCTTAAATTTTGAGAAGTGGTTATAACATCTTGCTTGCTCACCTATGCCAGGTTTATACTAATTATTTCAGGAGTAGGGATGAAAATTCTGGAGCTTCAACGAGCACCAGCTCAAAAACACAGCTTCCCTTAGCAAAAGCAGTTCCAATATCAAATGAGGTCTACAGGATTCTGAAAAAAAAAAGACTCCTTATTTAGTTTCTTTGCATTACCATTCTTTACAACAGGCGTTGATAAACTAGGGCCAGTGAGCCACATGCTTTTATAAATAAAGTTTTATTGGAAAAAAAGCCACAGTCATTCTTTTACTTATTGCCTACAGCTGCTTTCATGCTACAGGGGCAGAACTGAGTAATTGTGACAAAGACTGTATGGTCTGCAAAGCCTAAAATATTTACTATCTGGCCCATTCTAGAAAAAGTTTGCTGATCCTCACTTTAGATTGGCTTAAATGACTCTGGTAAATAAGACTGTACAGTATCAAGTCAAAATATTAGCAAATAAAACAATAAAGGTTAAAAAAAAAAGGGGCTGGCTTATTCATTTGGGCTTTATTTTCAAAATGTCTGAGGTAGTCTACCTTCCATATGGTCCCTTGACAGTCCTCAAAACTACACTATGAGAGGGGCTGGCCCCGTGGCCGAGTGGTTAAGTCCGCGCGCTCTGCTGCAGGCGACCCAGTGTTTCGTTGGTTCGAATCCTGGGCGCGGACATGGCACTGCTCATCAAACCACGCTGAGGCGGCGTCCCACATGCCACAACTAGAAGGACCCACAACGAAGAATATACAACTACGTACCGGGGGGCTTTGGGGAGAAAAAGGAAAAAATAAAATCGTTAAAAAAAAAACAAAAAAAAAACTACACTATGAGACACCAGGAGCAGCATAATCTGAAGTAAATGGAGAAAGAGAATTGAAGGGACTTTCACATTATGTAAGGAAGTGGCTTAAGAGAAAAGCTTGCTCTCCATATTCTTAAAGCACTGCACTCTTGCTTGACTGGCTGCATTAGAATTACAGAAATTTTTACATATGCCTGAGAATAACCTGCAGATTCTGATTCAGATATTGGGCTTGGGAATCTATTTTAAAAAGCTCCCCAGATAAATAATCCTATGATTATTTTAAAACAAACAAAAAAGGCTCATCTTCAGGGACATATCCTAAAATATTTATAGATAAAATAATTATTTGATGTCTAGAATTTGCTTCAAAATAACTGGTGGAGGAAGAGTGGGTTGGGGTATAGATGATATAAATTCTTTCACAATTTGATCATTGTTTAAACTAATAGCTTAAAAGTTCATTACACTTTCTCTCTACCTTGAAACAGGGAAAATGTTTCAAATTTTCCATAAAGTGTTTAAAGAAATCTCAGGTAATTCTAATGTGCAATTAGGATTGAGAATCACGGACTGAGTCCACTGAGAAAGGCTGGCACTCGAAGCAACAGAGGCCCCAGTGCCACTGTTTCTATCAGTCACTCCTGTGCTTTAGTATTTTCAGTCTAGAAGTGGAAAGCTACAAACTATTAATATGCCTAGCTTTGGAAGAAAGCCCTTCCACATATGACATGACATTTCTGAGGCAGGCATGAGTGCAGCTGACATGCAGGACTACTTACTCCAAATTAAAGAGTCAGCAAAATCATCAGGAAAAGGGGCAAAACACTTAGAACTAGAGTTTGAAAATGTTTAAGTAAAACATTGAGGGAAGAAGTGAAGAGAGCTGATGGAGAACTACAAAATTTTAGGTTTGGAAGAGACCTTAGGAATTATCTGAACCAATTTTCTTATTTCACAAATGACAAGACTGACGTAGGGGAAAGAATGATCCAAAATAGGTTCCATTTCGGATAGAGCAACCTGGCTTTTATTTAGGACACATTACTGCAGTCACAGTTTGACAAACACAATATGCTTTAAGCCCGAGTCATCAAAGTAGGAAAAGAGTAAAAAAACAATGAGGTAGACCACCTTGAGAAAGCTTTGAAGAAGTAAATTCAGATGGCTGGGGAGACAGCCCAAATGAGGAGGAAGAAGTCCTGAAGTGGGAGAAGGAAGAAAGGAATAGAGAAGAAACACCAAGGAATGGTCCTTTCAATCACCCTCACTTCTCTTTCTGTGATTATGTTCTCAACTGGGACCCAAGAAAATAAACAGAATCCAAAATCATGTGCTATTTAGGAGGCAAATCACTGTCTATTTACTTAGTCCCTACAACCCCAGTTAGGCGGGAAGGGATGAAGTGATGAGAAACATGAAACACACCCCAATCTCCTCAATCTCTCCATTTTTCTACTTCATCCCAGTTGGACTACCTGAAGTTGTATTTAATGCTGACGGCTCTAAAAGTGACTAGAAACATCCCCACGGTGATCACATTGCTGGCAGCTCCATCTATCCTTTCTTCCGGGTGAACACAAGTTGTGCTTTCATGAAAGTCTTTCGAATTGAGAGCACGGTCTTCAGGGCAGCTGTGGGTTGTCTGTTTTCAGCCATGTAACATTATTAAGTACTACCGGGAAGTGGAGAAATTCTAGAATCATTTGCTCTCCCACTTGCAGAGCAGCTGGGTGTGAAAGACGCACAACCTCAGCCACCACAACTATAAAGTATGGGATGAAAACTGAGCAGCCAGGCAAATCATGTCCTTTGTTGATCCCCAAGACTAGGAGAATGCATTCAAATAAGCAAGTCGTTGCTCACTGCAAAAGGGAAAGAGGATCAGAAGTGCTGAGCTCTCAGAGGGGCAAAAATGATACTGATACACAGAAGTTGTCAGGAAAAAAGAATTCATTTAACCACCTCCGGGTAAATCAAGAGAAACTGACATCTACGGTTAGCAACTCAGACAACCTAGCCTCTGAAATTTTCCACGTGGGCTGACAACCTATAAATTTATCAGTACTCTAGAAGAGGGCACCTGGGCCTGTTAGGAGACCCAAGGATTCGAGAGAGGGGTATCCACTGTCCTCATCCTAAAAATATAGCCAACAGGCTACTCGGAAAACAAGAACTCTGCTTCTGTCCTATTTTAAGGCAGCATCGCAAGAGGAATTACCATCTAACATCTAGTTCCCCCCAAATCCCTTTAATTCAAAAAACCGTAACCCAGGTCAGTCTCCTAAGAATCAAGAGCCCTGACACCCAGGCTGCTACAGCATCGCCACCAACTGAGGGCGTGGGGACGCTCACCTTGGAGTCCGGCAGGCTGAAGACGCTGGGGTCATCGGTGCTCCCCACCATGATCTTGTGCTCCTTGCCTGGGGCATGGCCGCCGGCGCCCTCGGCGCGTGCAGACTTGGCACCATGGCGCTCCCCGGCCACCCTGTCGCTGGTGGTATTTCCCATGGCTGCAGCTCGAGTCGGGGGCCCCCTGCCGTGGGGAACAGCACGGAGCGGGGAACACCCCAGAGGCAGCGTCAGGGGCGCCCCCGGCCCCGCCCCTGCGCCTGGGGACTCGGGCAAGGGAATCCCCGCCCCAGGGCAGCCATGCCCCGGGGTCCCCTCCCTCCCTCGGCCTCCAGGAGCCCCCGGAGCCCCCCGACTCCCTCGCTGCCCGCTGCTCAAGAAACCTGCTTTCGGGAACTCCCCTGCATCCCCGCGTTCCCTACCCACGGGCGCCCCCACTCCCACTCACGTCCGGCAATGCGCTCCCTCCTCCCCTGGCCACTGGCGCAATGGCTGTTCTGAGGATACGGCCACCAATAAAGTTATTGAAGTTGAAGACGCGCCCCAAGCTAGCGATCCGCGTTTCCTCCTAAAATGGCTACAAGACAGCTGGCGCGAGCCCCGCCCCGTGCCCGTACCCTGCGGCCGCGCCGCCGCGCCGCCGCGGCGCCTGGGGCCCTCCGACCTCTCTAGCCGCCGCCGCCTCGATGGTGGGCGGCCGCGCGCAGCCTCCAGCGCCAGGCGGGGGCGCCAGCCCGGCGCTAAGCGGAGCTCAGGGCCGGCTGACGCGGGTGGCGAGGCTGCGCCGGGAATCGCTGGTGCGTTGAGCTGCTGGGCCTTCGCTGCCTCGGAATGACTCTGGGGCTGCCCCCACCCCTCCGCCCCCCCGACTCGGGTGCTCCGTACCCGGAGGAGCGGCGCTGCTTCTTCTTGGCACCCTCGCCTGGCCTCAGGTTCCCCTGAAGCTTTTCTGTTCAGCATCTTTGGGATGCCCTACCGGGCCAGGTGGGTTCCTTTCGGGAATAAGAAAACAGACCTCCATCTGAAGGCAGAGGGAAGTCGTGGTAATTGCTCGGGGTTAAAACTAAGTGCCGTGGGGCAGGGAAGAAGGAGTAATTAAGAGATAAATCTTGACAAATTAGTAAAATATTAGTCTAAGGAGAAGACGGAGAAAGCTCTTCCAGACTAAGAAACAGCATATGCAATGAGCAATCCCAAAAGAAATAAAATTAAAGAAAGAGAGCAACAACAAAACCATCAGAAGGAACGCTAAATGCAGAAAAGGGCAAAGACAGTCCTCGCGTTGGGACAGATCCAGTTTTTTACGGATAATTAATGGAAGTTCTATGGTAATTAATAATTCTTACTTTGTAATAGACATAATTATATGCATGTCTCATTTCCTACTAGAAACCTTTGTCGCTCAACATGTGTTACACAAACCGGCAGCGTTGGCTTGACCTGGGAGCTTTTTAGAAATGCAGAATCTGAGACCCCATTCTGCAGAATCATAGTCTGCATTTTAACAAGATCCCCAGAGGAATGTGTGTACACATCGAAGTGTAAGGAACTGCTTTGACAACTGGCAGAGAACAGATCTAGATTTGATTCCTCTTCATATTGTGCACGCACCTTGTACAGAGGAAGCTTTTAATAAACGTTTGCTGATATTATGTTAAGCGAAATAAGCCAGTCAGAGAAAGACGAACTCTATATGACTCCACTCATAGGTGGAAGTTAGTATATTGATAAGGAGATCTGATCGGTGGTTACCAGGGAAAAGGGGGGATGGGGGGAGGGCACAAAGGGGGAAGTGGTGTACCCACAACATGACTAACAAAAATGTACAACTGAAATCTCACAAGGTTGTAATCTATCATAACATTAATAAAATAAAATAAAATAAAATAAACGTTTGCTGAATGAGGGGTACATGAATACTGTTTACTACATTTCTAACAAGCTATGCCACTTAGCCTTAAACACACCAGTGATGGGGAAACTCACATCACGCAAGGCCACCCTTTCTGAATGGGCCACTGTATTTGTTGAAAAGTTCATTTTACATTAAATTAAAAATCCATCCACTTAAGTTCAACAAATCCACTGTTCCTTCTTTTGTCTTTCCTCTGCCCCTAATAAACTCAGTTATTCTCTGGCTCCTAACCAAAGATAGTGTGCAGAAAAAAGGTACAGTAGTCACCCCTTATGCGTGGTTTCGCTTTCCACGGTTTCAGTTGCCCAGGTCAACCATGGTCCAAAAATATTAAATGGAAAGTTCCGCAAATAATACTGCATAAGTTTTAAATTGCATCATTCTGAGTAGCATGGTGAAATCCTCTGCTGTCTGGCTCCCTCTCACCTGGGATGTGAATCATCCTTTTGTCCAGCTTATGCACGCTGTATACGCTACCTGTTAGTCACTTAGTGGCCCTCTTGCTTATGAGATGGACTGTCAGGATATCACAGTGCTTGTGTTCAGGGAACCTTATTTTGCTTATAATGGCCCCAAAGTGGGAGAGTAGCGATGCTGGCAATTCAGATATGCCAGACTGAAGTCGTAAAGTGCTTCCTTTAAGTGAAAAGGTGAAAGTTCTCAACTTACAAAGGAAATTAAAAAAATCATATGCTGAGGTTGCTAAAATCTATGGTAACTTTCATTACAGTATATTATTATAATTTTTCTATTTTATTATTAGTTGTTCATCTCTTGCTGTGCCTAATTTATAAATTAAGTTTTATTATAGGTAAGTATATATAGGACAAAACATAGTATATATAGAGTTCGGTACTGTCTCTGGTTTCAGGCATCCACTGGGGGTCTTGGAACGTATGCCCTACGGATAAGGAGACTACTGTACGTTTTTACTGCAACCTTTTGGTCATCCCTCCAAAATCTTAACTGTCTGGTTACCTGCTATTTGATTACCCCTCCTCTCAACTCCCTGCACCCCCAGTTCCTTTTATCTTTTCCATAGGACTCTGAAGCAAGGCCCCTGAAGGAATAATGTATTATGCCTTCACCTGTGTGCTGTTCAACATTCCATCCCGAGGATGGTTTCTCCATGCCAAATAATATGTCCCTGATATGTATGTCCTTACAGTAGTCAAATCAGCATAGGAGAGGCAAACCAAGTATTGTATTAACCAATGGAGAACATTAAGAAGAGAAACTTTTTGTAGAGATAAATCAAATGGGTTTTTGGATAATCTGCTTTGCGGGATTATCCATGACACTGTTCTGCTCCAATAGTATTTGTAAGTCAGTCAGCAGTTAACAATAAAATTGCATATTGCATGTTTTAGACACAGGATAAAAGTAATCTGACATTGTAGGAAGCATTAATTGCTTCTCCGTAGTCCCAAGTTTTTTAATTTTTTTTTCTTAGATTCAGGAATGACTAGGTAGACAGACAAGATCTCTTAACCAATACCAGTATAATTTCTCCCTATAGTTTCATTGCTGTTGCCCCAATGTTCCATCTTTCCTTCCAGAGAGAAAGAAAAGAAAGAGGTAATAGCCACAGTAATTGTTGGGAGTTCTCTTGATGTTAGCGTTATCTCAGACGTCATTGCCACTGGCTTCCTCAGATCAGCCATTCTGCCTGATAGAGGAAAACAACAGAGAGCACCAGAGCCTCACAGAACAGTTAGCTTCTGTGCACACTGCTAAATGTATCCTACTTCCTCTGAGACGTAAGGATATGGGAATGGGGAAAGAGTATATTGATTTTACAGAACCGGATGACAGGTTAGATTGGGCATCTGGAGGTTTACATTCCCATCTCCACTCCCCAGATTCCATCCCCATTTGCCATCAGGGATGGGTATGGCATCTCATCTTGGTGTTTTCCATTTCAAAAAACAATCAGATCTTTTTTATGAAGTTAAACATGCACTTAACATGCAGGTTAGTAATTCCGCTCCTAGGTATTTATTCAAGTGAAATAAAGACAAGTTCACACAAAAACCTGTACACAAGTGTTTATTTGTACAGAACATATGTGGCTTTATTCCTATTCACCCCAAAATGCACACAACACAAATGTCCTTCCCCTGGCGAATCAATAAATAAAATATAGCCATAAATTAAATACTAAGCAATAAAAAGGATTAAACTCTTGATACACTCAATAGTATGGATGAATCTCAAATGCATTATGGGAAGTGAAAAAAGCTGGACTGTATTTACATGACATTCTCAAAAAATCAAGACTTAGGGTCAGAAAACAGATGAGTGCTTTCCAGGTGTTGAGGGTGGGAGGAGGGGTTGACTACAAAGGGACAGGAAGGAATGCTGGAGGGGTCATGGAACAATTCTATACCTTCATTGTAGTGGTGTTATGTGTCTGTCAAAACTTACAGAAC
Source organism: Equus caballus (assembly GCF_041296265.1). Lineage (NCBI taxonomy): Eukaryota > Metazoa > Chordata > Mammalia > Perissodactyla > Equidae > Equus > Equus caballus. The sequence continues at coordinate 47,863,637 of NC_091688.1, read as the reverse complement.
TGTATACTGAAAAGGGTAAGTTTTATTGCATGAAAATTATATGTCAATAAAAAAATTAAAGCTATTTAATACTATTTTAAAAATCAACTTTAGCAAGAGGAAAGATGCAAGTTTATAGACAAAAAAGACTACTCAATCATTGCAGAAACTGTTTTTAAAAACAAATACCATTGATTTAATTTTTAATTTTTTCTACCTTTATTGAGGTACAATTGAAAATAAAATTATATATATTTAAAGTGTACAATGTGATGATTTGATATACATAAACATTGTGAAATGATTGCTACAATCAAATTAATAACACATTATTTCATATAGTTACCTTTTTGTGTGTGTATGATGAAAATGCTTAAGATTTACTCTCTTAGCAAATATAGTATACAATACAGTATTATTAACTGTAGTCACCGTGCTGTACATTAGATCCTCAGAACTTATTCATCTTATAACTGAAAGTTTATACCCTTTGACCAACATTTCCCCATTTCCCCCACCTCCCAACCCCCAGCAAACACCATTCAATGCTGTTTCTCTGAGTTCTACTTTTTTTTAGATTCCACATATAAGTGATAGCATACAGTATTTGTCTTTCTTTGTCTGACTTATTTCACTTAGCGTAATGCCCTCAAGATCCATCCATGATGTCTCAAATGGCAGGATTTTCTTCTTTCTCGTGGCTGAATAATATTTGATTGTGTATATATACCATATCTTCTTTATCCATCCATCCGTAGACAGACACTAAGGTTGTTTTCATCTCTTGGATATTGTGAATAATGCTGCAATAAATATGAGAGTGCAGAAATCTCTTCAAGATCCTGATTTCATTTCCTTTGGATAAATACCCAGAAGTGAGGTTGCTGGACCATATGATAATTCTATTTTTAGTTTTTTGAGGAATCTCCATACTGTTTTCCATAGTGACTTACAATTTGTATTCCTACCAAGAGTGACAAGGGGTTCCCTTTTCACTGCATCCTCACGAATACTTGTCTTTTTGATAATAGCCATTCTGATGGGCTTGAGGTGATATCTCTTTGTGGTTTTGACTTGTATTTCCCTAATGAATAGTGATGTTGAGCATCTTTTCATGTGTCTCTTGGCCATCTGTATGTCTTCTTTGGAAAAATGCCTATTCAGATGCCCCACCCATTTAAAATCAGATTGTTTGTTTTTTTGGTATTGAGTTCCATGAGTTCTTTATATATTGTGGATGTTAACTCCTTATCAGATATACAATTTGCACATATTTTCTCCCATTCAGTAGGTTGGCTTTTCATTTTGTTGATTGTTTCATTTGCTGTGCAGAAGCTTTTTAGCTTGATGTAGTCCCATTTGTTTATTTTTGCTTTTGTTGCCCTTACCTTTGAAGTCAGGTCCAAAAAAGCATCACCAAGACCACTGTCAAGGAGCTTACTGCCTATATTTTCTTCTAGGAGTTTTATGGTTTCAGGTCTTACGTTCAAGTCTTTAATACATTTTGAAGAAATTTCTATGTATGGTATAAGATAGTGGTCCTGTTTCATTCTTTTGCATGTGGCTGTTCAGTTTTCTCAACACAATTTATTGAAGAGACTGTCCTTTACCCATTATATATTCCTGCCTCCTTTGTCGTAAATTAATTGATCACATATGTATGGGTTTATTTCTGGGCTCTATTCTGTTCCATTGATCTGTATGTCTGTTTTTATGTCAGTACCATAATATTTGGTTACTGTAGCTTTGTAATGTGGTTTGAAATCAGGGAATGTGATGCCTCCAGCTTTATTCTTTTTTCTCAAGATTGCTTTGGCTATTCAGGGTCTTTTGTGATTCCATACAAATTTTAGGATTGTTTGTTATATTTCTGTGAAAAATACCAATGGAATTTTGAGAGAGATTGCATTGAATCTGTAGATTGCTTTGGGTAATATAGACATTTTAACAATATTAATTTTTCCAATTCATGAGCATGGAATATCTTTCCATTTATTTGTTATTGTTCCATTTATTTATTATTCTTCAATTTCTTTCATCAGTGTCTTATAGTTTTCAGTGTACAAGTCTTTCACCTCCTTGGTTAAGTTTATTCCTAGTTATTTTATTCTTTTTGATGCAGCTGTAAACGGGATTGTTTTCTTAATTTCTCTTTCTGATAGTTTGTTGTTGGTATATAAAAACACAACAGATTTTTGTATATTGAATTCATTTTTAGTGCTAACAGTTTTTTGCTGGAGTCTTTAGGGTTTCCTCTATATAAAACCATATCATCCACAAATAGTGATAGTTTTACTTCTTCCTTTTCAATTTGGATGCCTTTTATTTCTTTTTCCTGACTAATTGCTCTGGCTACGACTGTGTACCATACTGCTTTGATTACTATAACTTTGTAATATAGTTTGAAATGAGGAAGTGTAATACTTCCAGCTTTGTTCTTCTTTCTCAAGATTTCTTCGGCTATTCAGGATCTTTTGTGGTTTCTTATTTTTTATTTTTTTTAATAGTTTTTATACAGGCTGAGAAGTAGTAGTGAAGTTCTTACATTCTGCCCACCCAAAGGAACAGGGACAAAATGCAAGGGTCCAGAATTTTCCCCACGTATTATCATAATTCTGTCTTTCAGATTCCAAAGGATTTGGATATGACTTGTATCATGTTATCCTCAAAACCACGCTGTGAGGGTAGGACGAACAGATGATCATATCTCATTTTATAAATGAGGCTTAGCTTAAATATTTAACCAGTATTTCCTGAAATGATATGTATAGTCCATTTATTTTAACAAACCTTAATGGCAGACCTGGTACTTGCTGGGCCCTTGCTGAGCAGCCCCTGCTCTGGAGTTGCTCACAACCTTGAAATCTCCAAGGAAACCACTATAACTCCAAATAGGTATGACCCCAAACCCAACGTGTAGACACATAAGTGTCTATAGTGACACTTATAACCAAACATTCACTGAAAATGTCTTTCTCCAAAATTATAGACTTACAAAATGAAGTGAGATTGGCAGGTAGCACTGACGGCCCGCTTAGGTTTAGTCATCATGAATTTAAGATGTTAAGTCAGCATAGTGGTATTTTTCTCTTGCCATATTAGCTGTTTTAGTGCAGGCATATAACCAAAGGTGAAGTTTAGCCAAGCAAGTGTGGGGGGTGGGGCAAAGAAGTTGAGAATGCGTAGTAGGGTGTGATTATAACGTTAGACCATGGATTTTAAACCAGGTGTTCTAGGAAGCAAAGACAGAGCAGGTTGACGGAATGCCCAGTGGAGCCAAAGAACTGTTGGAGTTGGAATGAATGAGCTGAAAAGATGAGATGGTTTTGGAGAGTGGGATGCTTGAAGTTGAGATTTTTGGTGGTGGTGGAGTTATCGGTAATGACAATGTCTTAGATATGACCATGGGTGTAGGTAGATAAGGTGACGTAGATCATTAAATCACTGGAGTGAGAAGGTCATTGAACAAAGGTGGCAGAGAGTGTTAGAGGTCTACCTCAATACTCATAGTCATTCTCCCTTCCTCCTTAATAACAGAACCTTGATTTTTACCTGGCCACATTGCCTCTCTGTATAAAGACACATTTCTTAGCCTCCCTGATAGCTAGATGTCTGTGACTAAGTTCTTCTAATGAGATCTAAATGGAAGTATTATACGGAACTTCTAGTAAGTCTCCTTAAAAGAAAAGGGGTGTGCCTTTCTTCTACATTTCTCTTTCCTTCTGTGTAAAATGTCCATATAACAGCTAGAGCTCCAGCAGCCATCTTGGACTGTGAGGTAGAAGCCACATTCTGATAGTGGGGCAGAAAGAGAAGCTATTATACCATCTCAGGACTATCTTCCTCTGGATTTTTTAATATGACAGGGAAATAAACTTCAGTTTTGTTTAAGCCATTGTTACTGTGGGTTTTTCTACTGCATGCAGCTGAACCTAATTCTAACTAATAAGTTGGATTGGTGAAAGTATTACCTACATAGATGTTAAAATCAACTATAGAAGTAGTTATTTATATAGAGAGAGAGGCAGAGAGCCTGGTGCTAAAACCTTCACTGAATGAAGAGTAAACAGGAGGTCTGTAAATAACTTCAAACAGGAGAGGTAGTGGGTGCTTCAAAGAAGACGGGAAATTTGAGAAAGCAGGGAGAAACAGCAATGAGGATCAAAGCAGCAGTGAGGATCAAGGCAGACATTTACCTGACCTTCTTTCCTGTGTTAAGATACTGACTTTTTAAATCTTGTGTTTGATTGAGGAAATAAACTATAGACAGGACATATCATTTTTGTTTCAAACCAAACAGAACATTAGAGATGACATACTGACTCAGATCGATGATGTATTCCAGAATTTATTCTAGAATAACATGCTTGCCCCACAGACATTTCAAAATGTTAAGCACTCCTTAATCACTTTTTATAAAAGTATTATTCACTATTATTTATTTTTATTAAGGTATATTCATTATTTTATTTAGTCCTTTAAAAACTCATTCATATTCTTACCTCCCATGTTGAATTGATTCATTCAATTGATCATTAATTTACTGAGGTCTTACTATGTTTTAGGCAGCACTAGGAACATATAGATTAATTACAAAGTATCTTCCTCCAAGAAATTTACTAGTTTGAGGAGGAAACAGGTGAGAGAACCAATTGATATTATATAGAGTGACAAAGATATTCACCAAATATAATTAAGCAGTATACCAGGTGCAATGAAAGCACAAAAGAAAGTCACATATTTCATACTGGGGATCAGGAACAGATTCCTGGAAGATAACAGATGAAGTGAATCTTGAGGGCGAAATAGGTACTAGCCAGCTGGGCAAGTGGAGAATTCACCAAGAGGAGGATACAGCATGAGAATATGTATAGAAGCATGGGAAAACCCAGCACTTCGGAAAATTCCGAGTAGTCAGTCTAGAGGATGTTTATATACTATTTTATGTTGTATTACTATTGCCAAACGTAACAGGGCACAGACCCAGTATTAAGTAAAACGATCTCATTTATGAATGTACTTGCCATTAATATACCATAAATTTTGCTAGCGGAGACTATAGGTTCAGTATGTTCAGCTACAAGAAAGAACTTATGCAAGTGATTTTAAGGTATGTCTTTTGACCTTGTATCACCATTTTCTCCACTCTATAGTTGTAGTCTATACATATTCAGCAGAGGAAACAAAATTACTTTAGTAAATTATATTATGCTGTATTAGAACAATTTAATTTGTAGAGTAATCAAGGGAAAACATGGTAATTTAAATGAATGGTCCATCCAATATTCTTCCTCCACTGAGAAAATTCCAGTAGATTGTGGTTCTGGGTCAAATCCTGAACCAAAAGAATACATTCATTTTTTTTAATTTTTAAATTTTAGAATAGTTTTAGATTTAAAAAAAGTTGCAAAGATAGTACAGAGTTCCCATATACCCCACATCCAATTTCATTTATTGTTAACATCTTACATGAGTGTAGTACATTTGTCACAACTAATAAACCAATATTGGTACATTGTTATTAACCCAAATCCATAGGTTATTACTATTTCTTTAATTTTTACTTAATTTTATATAATTTTGTGTATGTACTTAATTTTACGTTCCAGGATCCCATCCAGGATACATTACATTTAGACATCGGGTCTCCTTAGACTCCTCTATACTATGAGAATTTCTCAGACTTTTCTTGTTTTTGATGATTTTGACAGTTTTGAGATGGTCAGGTATTTTGTAAGATATTCCTGAACTTGGGTCTGTCTGATGTTTTTCTTATGGTTAGATAGGGTTATGGTTTTTGGGAGGAGGACCACAAAGGTAATATGCCCTTCTCATCACGCCATATCAAGGGTACATACTACCAGCGTGACTTCACTGTTAATGTTAATCTTGGTCACCTAGCTGGGGTAGTGTTTGTCAGATTTCTCTGCTGTGAAGTTATTTTTCCCCCTTTCCATACTGTTCTCTTTGGAAGGAAATCATTCTACATAACTTACACTTAAGGAGTGAGGAGTTATGCTCCATCTCCTTGAGGGCAGAGTATCTACATAAATTGTTTGGGATTCTTCTGTATGGGAGGTTTGTCTATTCTACCCCACTTATTAATTTATTCAATAATTTATTTATATCAGTATGGATTCATGAGTATTTTTTATACTTTATGCTATAATCCAATACTAGATTATTTTATTGCTCAAGTTATTCCGGCTTTGGCCATTGGGACCGCTTTCAGTTGGCTCCTGTGTCCCTTTGACATACCCCCAACAGTTTGCTTTTTGAAACTTCCTTACTTTCTGGCATTAAAGAATGCATCTTTTTGTATAATATAATTGGGAAAATGTTATAACCTTGTAATATGATAAATAAATGAAAAGCAATAGGATATATTGGAGTATATGAGGAAGTCGTTTGGGTTAAAACTAATTTGACCTGTCCTTGTTTTTCGAAAAGGGCTTGGCATGGCTTGTTGAGCACGCATTGTTTATCTCCTTTAAATATTTACTATGTCCCAAAGACAAGAACAAGGCCCTTAAAGATAAGGATGTAATTTCCCCTACATTGGCATTTCTTTAAGGATAAGCATCTCTCCCTAAAATAAGGATTAATTGCACTCACCTTGTGACCATCGACCTGCTGTGTTCACCGAATTGCTGTGCTGGCAAAGCAATCTCATGACTATTGTAAAAGGGACATACCTATTGTATGTGATACATGCTCTTTGTTCCAAGACAGTATATAAGCACTCTGTACACCCCACTTGTTTGTGAAGGAAGGCAGGCTCCAGGCTAGTCATCAGATCTGGTTCATAATAAACTCATTCCAATTTTGATTTACAGATTTATTATGGATTATTTGCATTGACAAATATAATTATAAAAGCAAGATATGGCAGATTGATCAGTATTAGTACACATTCATTAGTACCTAAGGCTTTGTATCTTGAGTTGTTTTAAGTTCAATTTCCTATTCACATCTTAATTATATAGCTTGGTTTAGAAGTTAACCAATGATTTTTTTGTAACTTTGCATATTATAAGTAGAATGAGAGAGTCAATGAATTTAGAAGCAGAGTTACATGGAGTCATCCATTTCTTTTACAGATATTGACTTATGTCCTCCACCATAATATTTGATAATTGAGAGCAAACATTTATTAAGCACCTACCACATGTCAAGAACTCTGCTAAGGACATACAAAGATGACTGAAAGGGTACCTGAGCTCACAGTCCAGGCATTGCTGGAAGGAAAAAGTGATAAGTCCTAAGAGGAAGGACAGTAAGTCCATATGAATGAAAAGCTGGGATTTCACTGTAGGGAAAAGAGGAAAGAAGATTAATGCTTCAGAAAGAGAAATAAAAGTAGATTTCTGAGCAATGTGAAGCTGAGAGTTCAATTTCATCAGATTCTGAAGGCATCTCTAGATGCAGCTTCCCAAAGAAAACTAGGGCAATGACAATGGGACAGCTAAAAATAGGTGATAATTATAGCAAAGAAAACAACAGCCAGCATGAGCCTGGCCATTGTTATTGTCGAAGTCATGGAACTTTTGCTTTCAATGACTCTTGTGTTCATAGGCTTCCTGATGCGATCTTCTGTGGTGAGGATAGCTTTTCGAGCTCCATTCCACTTTCCACGGCCCTGTAGACGATACTGGGCTGGAGTACAGGGTCCCAGTAATAATTGTAATGCCAATTTGGGGTCGGTGAAGGCCAGAGACAACAGATTAGGCTTGACACCCACCAGATCAGCAAGCTCTTCCATGGTATCCATATAGTCTCCTTGAATGGTATGACGTTGGCTCTCCACATACCTGAAGCAGAGAAGACAGAAGCCATGGCCCATCAACAACTCAATCAATCAATCAATCAGTTAATCAATGTTTTCTGAGTGCCTATTATTGGCTCAATATTGGGTTAGGAGCTGTGGAAAATAGGGAAGAAAGAAAGATATTGTCTCTATCCTTAAGGACCTTATCATCTACTGGAGGAGATAAGCTAGATTCACATGAAGGAGAGAAAAATATAAGACTTTTGTTAAATCGTGTGGTTTTAGAGTGCTTAATAGAAATGTAGAAGAGGGTAGTTAAAACAGAGCTATCACAAATCCTTGAAGGATGTGGAAGATAAAGATAAACTGAGAACAAAGGGGAAAGTTACAAGTCAGGGGAACAGCAGAGTGAAGGAATAAAGCAGGAATGAACATAGAATATCTGTGAGCACTACCTACCGTAGAGGAGGCATTTTGTGGAAAACAAGGCTGGCTGTAGAGAGGCAAATATAGCAGATCAGATACAGAGGACTCTGATGTTATCAGAGAGAAGCCACCACAAAAAGTCTCAAGTTTGGGATCATCAATTGTTTTCAGAAGACAGTGGTGGTGGGGTCCCTGGAGCAGGACATCCCAGGGCCAATGTTAATTTGGAATCCTGAAAGGAGTGGGGAGGATGACTTGTCCTACAGGAGGAAGTGGCCCTCCAAACAGACCCAGATGGAATGATTATACCAAGTGAAGATTTGAAGAGCTGAAAGGACTTTTTAGAGGAAAGATGTGGTAACAGTGATGCTGTGGACAGAGTGAGATTTAGCGAGCTAACGGGGGACTTTCTCTTTTTTACTTTCTATAATGAAAATAAAAGAAAGAACAGTGCGACAGAAAGGAAGTAAGAGAAAAGCCAAGTCAAGCTACTTGAGATTAGGTGTGCTTACTAAAGGAATCCAAAAACAAGGACAGGAAAATAATTATAGAAAATAAATTTGAGATAGAATTGATGAGATGGAATTCCAGAGGAACAGATAGATGGTCAATTAGGAATGTATTGAAATGGGACTAAAGTTTAGAAGAGAAGAGAAGACAGGAAAGAATTTGAGAGCTTTCCCGTATGGATGTTTTGTTGGCTCAAAGGTTTGTGGGCATGTATTTATCCTATAGTAGAGGATTGGGACCTATAGCATTCATGAAAGTTTCACAAGAGATTCACTAGTAGCTACCTGGTGGGGTTGTTACGAGGATTAAAGGAACTCATGCATATAAAACAGTGTGTGTACATAGTTGACCCTCAATAAAGGTTAAATTATATCCTTGGTGACCGCTCACAATCAGAAGATAGACAAAATAAGTCAAAGGAAAGAGAGGAGGGAAGTTGAAATAGGATAGTTTAGTGTCGGAAAAGCAAGGAAAGAAAGCACTCGAAGATGGAAGAGATGTGTAAAAGCCCCAAACTCAGTGCTGAGAAGAAGGAAAATGAAGTTGGTCATGGATGACCTTCAAGAGAGCAGTTTCAGAGGTAAGGATGGAAGTTAGAATGCAGGAGGGTGCTTAGGAGGGAGAAAAGGGTGAGAATTTAAAGCATACACTGTAGAATATTTATTGTAGAAGTTTGGCAGTGAAAAGAAGGAGAGCCCCGGCATAGGTATCAGGATTAAAAAAGAACTCTCTTTCTCCTCTCAGATAGGGGGGAGTTATGCTGGTATAGGCAATGAAGAAAACCACCTCTTTGGGCCTGGAATGATTGTGCCTCTGACTTTTCCACAAAAATTTAGGAATTACCATCAACTTGCATTTTGTCCAAATAAAAATCACCCAGTGAAGAAGCTCAAGTTCTGAAATTCGGACTGCTCAATTACAGTGTCCATCTAAGCACTAAGCCACTGGCTGATGTTACCACCTTCCCAAATCACATAGACTGTTCATACCACAAGCTGCTGTAACCTGAGTATGCTGTCATATGATGACAGCCAGCAAAGTGGGCTCTGTAGATTTGTAAATCTACCTACAGATTTGTAATTCAACCATATCTACCGTGCATTAATTCTTTGTCGCGTTTCCTTTCTCTGGAAGCTCTGCTAGCACATGAAGGAATCCTTTCAAAAACAATACACCTGGTTTTCTCTCCATGTGCTTTTTCCTACTTGGCTTTTCTTTTAAGCCCTAAACATAAGATTTTAGATTCTTTTCTTAAGCTTTTCTCTCCTTTCCCTTCCATATTCAAACTACTTGGTGCTCTTTCTTCATTCCATTGTCACAAACTATTATTTCCTTTTCCTTCAAAATATAATCTAAATCCTTAAGCTAACACGAGAAAGGTAAATACAGTACAATATTGCTCTCATTAAGAACTAAATAAGTAGAAAAATTAACCATATATCTTCCTGGGAGAATTTCTTACCTTTTTGCCATTTCCTCTTGAGCCTTAGCTATATCTTTCATCATCTCACTTTGTGAGGGCAATGTCTTTAGCCCTAAAGAGAAAAATCAAAATTTTAAGTGTAAAATTACCTCAGTAGGACAATAACCCTATTAACAATTACTATGCTAGGGAGAATTCAAAGAAATACAGGCTTGTTTTCTGTACTCAACAAGGTTATGCCTTCACCTGATCACATTACTCTACCACCCGCACCGTATAAGGATATCAACATCAGTAGCTTACTCTATTCTTCTTTGTCTTTGGGAGATATTTCTCCTGCTACCAACCAATAACTGCCTCCTCCCTAACATAGACTTTCATTTGGGAAATGAAATGAGGACATGATAAATGGCCTTAAAAGTATATGGAAAATGAGGTACAAAGTAAAAGGGCAGGGGGAAGGTGGGAGACACACCTGTACTTGTACTCTTAATAACAAAGAGGCTTTATACCACAGGGAGAAGGAAGTAAAAATAAACTCTCAGTCCCATTTGCCTAAAGTCCTATGGAAGATAAGCCTCATCTTCTAAAGTTTTTTATGTGGTGAGAGTGGCGGGGTGGGGGGGGTGGTGGTAAGGGCAAGGGCAACTCATAATACACAATCTTGACAGATAAATTTAAGCACTAATGCACAAACAGTTCCAATAGTAGGAATTTAACACCAAGGACACGGCTAGACAAAGGTAGAATAGTATTTAAGTTGACATAACTATAAGCTTAAATGATGAGCTTTATGCCCAGATTTATAGGCACCATGCCATGTAGAAAATTTTAGCCACACCCAACCCTAGGGTGTTACTCCATAAAATTCTGGAATGTATAATTTTAGAATGGGAATATATCTTACCTAACATAAGCTTTCTCTCTATAAATACTCTAATCGAGTGGTTATCTCATTCCTCCTTAAACATCTCTGGTGATGAGAATCTCATTAACTTCTAAGGAGATTTAACTGTTTGGCTGCTCTAGTTGCTGAAGCATTATTCTTTTTATTGACCCCAATATCTGCCTCCATGCAACTTGCACCAGTAGACTTAGCTCTGCCTTCTGGAGCCAAGGAGTCTAACTTAACAAACACCAGCCCTTGAGACATTTGAAAACAACTGTCATAACTTCTTTAAGTCTTCTCATTATCAGCCTAAACACTCCTAGTTCCCCCATATAACAGGTTTCACACTCTCTGCTGTGTTGGTTGCCCTTCTCTGGGCACACTCTAGTCACTATTCTAGGGTGTCCCTCTTAAAATATGAGACTGAGAAATTCAACACTCAAAGCCTTCTGTGCTTTGCCATGTGTTTTCTCATTTTAGCCTTGGAACTCATTGCTTATATTCATAAGTCAATGAGGAAACACTGAAATGCTTCATTTGAGGTTAATCACAAATCTTGAGATGCTTGTGGAATACATTTTGAGAGCTGATTTCCAAATTATTTCTCATAGTACAACCATAACTTTTACTTCTATTAACTAGAAACATTATGCAGGAGAAGGTCTATTTCTTGCCTGTGAGAGGCAGCCAATCATTAAAAAAACAAACAAAAACCCCACTATAGATTCGATAGATAGATAGGAATATAGAAAGATATATACAATACTCTGTGATGCAGTTCTTTCTTAATTCATTAATACTGTTCTTGCAGTGTTTTCTTGTTCAGACACTTATTATTTTTACCATAGTTATTATGCCTCCTTCCTTATCCACCCCACCATATTACCAATTTAAATCAATGGCCACAGCACTTGAGCAGATTTTTTTCTTGCTTTCATCTCCAACATGCATTCCGTCACCAAATCCTTTCAAATTCACCAGTGAAATTTCATTCAAGTTTGTCTCCTCCTACTCTTTTATGTTGGCTTAAAGCCCTCAGCATGCTTTAATTGGAATTTTGTCATAGGCTCTTCATGGATCTACTTCCTGTTTCACTCCCCTCTAACACATCTTCTGAATTACAAATCTGATTTGACTCCCCCTCGCCCAATTAAAATCCTTCAATGGTTCTCTATTGCCTACAGTGAATGCAAACTTCTTGCAAGGCACCCAAGGATTTTTCTTGGTTTTGCCTCTATAAATATCTCTAGCTTCATTTTCTTTAGTTCCTATAACACTTTATCTTCCAGAATTCTGAACTACTTGCAGTTCTCAAAATTTGGCTTATTCTGTCACTTTTCTCTAACTTTGCATAAATATTACAGATTGTTCTCTTCTCTGTTATGGTCAAGATTTCCTAGTCCTTTTTGTAAACTCTTACTCATCCTTTACAATGGATTTGTAGTTGTAGGAAGAATTGGGTCCTTATTCCTCACTGTTCCCATAGCAACTCCTCTACAGTGCTATTGGAGCACTTGTTTAAGATATAGTAAATATTTGCTGAGCGAATGAACACATTAAGTGTCTGTTTACTTGTCTATCTTCCTTGCTTGACTCTGAGTTCCATAAAGACAGGAATTTTCTGCTTGGTCATATTTGCATCTCCAGCACCTAGCAGAAGGCCTGGCACATACTAAGAGGTCGGTAGATGTTAGCAGAAGAATGTCATTGAACAACAATGAGGAACTGAAGTTCAGAGATTTTCCAAGGGTCACAAGACAAAGTGGGAAAGAAGTGAGCCTGAGTTACAACTCTATGGAACTAGGTCTTTCAGTCTGCTTTCAGGCCTAAGGCAGTTTGTATCTATATAATCCTGACTTGTCCCTGTACATGTAAGTGTAAAAAGAGAAAAGAGATGTGGCTTCCATTCTGTTTTTCCAGTCCAGCCCCGCTTTTTAACATGCCAGAAATTGGCTGAAGTAATTCATAAACTGAGATCCTCAGATAACAAGTTTCCACTGTAGAGTTTAGAACTTCATTTACCTCAGAAGCTAAACTGGCATTTGTTTGAATAGTTATTTATTAGATACCTCCCCTGTCCTAGGCACTAGTCTAGGCTTGGAATACAAAGACAAATAAGCATTATTCTCTTATTTAAAGAGCTTTCAGTTACTACTAAGGGAGAGAGGAGATATACGTAGGCTTTTTCTATACAAATAAGGAGTAAAAGGAGGGCATACCAAGCAAAGAGGATAGTGGAAGTGAAGGCACAGGGTACAAGAGTTCCTGCTGCGTTTGCTGCTTAGTGGGTTTATCATTCAAGGCATTTAGAAGATTGTAGGATGTATGGTAAAGACTATTGAAAGATGGGCCTGAAAAAGCAGCCTGCATCCAGTTTGTGGAGAAACTTGAATGCCATGTTATGACATAATGCCTTCTTGTGATCCAGATAATTGGTATAATTTCATATGGTTTTCAAGGAAAGAAAGCTGCCAAGTAAAAGCAAAACACTTCCGTTGGGTTTTGAGAGGGCAGCAAAAGATGCAAAGAAAAAAGAAAACTAAATTTCAGTTAAGGCAAGGAAGTGGGTTCAGTGTCTAGAAAGGGTGGAATATTTTCTTGACAAGAGAAGAGTAATTCCAGAGAACACAGGAAGAAGGAAAATGGGGCTTTGTAGAGAAAGGACCGACCAGGGAATTGGACAGACTGAGTTGTACAGGCATGAAAGAATGGAATAAACTATCTAATCCTAAGGGTTTAAAATTGGCCGAGAGAGGGTAGAATTCAGGGATGAGAAAGGCAAGAATTTTGTAGGTAGACAGGAGGGCTATGGGTAGAACCAAAAACTCAGGGTTCCTGTTGGAAGTTTGATAAAGATGTAGGGAACCTTCTGATGATTCCTTCCTTCTAGGTGTTAAAAAAAAAGCTGGAGGAATTAGTACTAGGCTTCTGCCAGCATAGGAGGCTGGGCTTTTGGTGCATTTCTCCTAAAACCCCCTAATTCCATAGCTGTAATGCAGACTCTTTCACATACTCATTTTCTCTGTTCCTAACAGTTAACTTAGTCCTGGCAAAGTCTCAGTTGTTTAAAGTATAGTACTAAGATGCTGTGGCCTATTTTAATGCAACTTTTCCCCCTTACTTAATTGACCTAATTGAAAGACCTATTTAATGTGACTGGAATTAAACCAACTTACTGGGTTACTTGCATTTGATTGCTGGTCCAGTGCTCTTCAAGGAGTACATGATCTACTGGGTAAAACTAAAAGGAATTAAGAAATGATACAATTTTGGGGAAATTTGGAAAGGTTTTTGATCTATCAATTCTAACACCTTGCTTCTTTTTTCTCTGCTACCATGGGGACATTTACTAGGGAAGAGGAAGCTATGATGCCAAGAAAAACTCTGAATAGTTTTAATTAAACATTAGTAATGCTAGCAAATTTTATTATAACAACTATAGAATAAAAGAATTTCTTCATTAAAAGAAACCTTGAAGGTCATCTGATTTCTCCCTATTCAGAGGCTTGAATCTACTCCATATGACCCTGGCCAGATGGCCATCCAGCCATTTTCATCCTTTTCCTATTCTGCTTGGGTTCTTTAATTTCAGAGGCAGCCCCTTCCATCCTGAAATGGCACTGGCTGATAGAAAAATGTTTTTAATGTTTAGCTGATATCATGCAACCCTCAAAGTTTCACTCCTTTGTTCTGTTCAACCCTTTGAAGTGATACTGAGCAAATCAAATCCGTCTGACATAGCATCTCTCTTCAAATAGTGGAAGGGAACTGTCATATTCCCTGAATCTTATCTTCTCTAGACTAAACCTCTCTAGCTCCTTCAGTTCTATTTCAAATGGCACATTTTCAAATCCCTTAACCATTCTTAATCTCTCTCCTTTTAATGCACTCCAGTGTCACTTTTACAATATGTCTTTTGGTGTGGTCTGACCAGTTTAGAGAAGGAGAACTGTAAGTTCTAAGACATTATAATTTTTTTAACTATGCTGGATATAATCAAGCCTTTTGGAAGCCATACCATTCTCCTGCCTCATATTGAGCCTACTATTCCAAACCCTAAAGTTTTTTCTCGTGTTCTCCTAGCCAAAACTAAAAGCGGGAATATAAAGAGTGGAAAGTGAAAATCTGAGAGGTTGAATCTTCTACATTCTTGACTAGTCTTTAACCAGGTCTCAATTTTTGGCTGAAATCAAATCACACAATTTCTATATTTGACTTTCTTTATAATGCAAGAAGGTGAAATTCTTTTGCTTCATAAATTTATATCAGTTGTCTAAAATCTAGATGAGTGTCTTCTACTCTGGAGTGCACACTGAAATCATCTGGGGAACTATTTTCTTAAAGATCTTATGATTGCCCCACCCAAGATTTATTAAATAAACACCACCAGGAAAAGCATGCCTACTTGGGGTAAATTTCTCAGCAAATTCCAATATATGTCCATCGTTATAAATTACTACTTTATATTCACTCAAAAATTAATTTTTGAGCACTAATTTTGTGCCAGACACTGTTACAACCATATATATTATCTCAGCTATTTAAAAGCAAGAACATAGAGATAGCATCTCAGGATGTCTGAGAGACCCATGTGACTATACATCGGAAGGCGGACGGACTTCCCTCCGGGAGGACGTGGAGATAAGTGAAAACTCTCTGACCCCGACTGAACAGCCTAGTACCTGCAAGCGGCTTTCTTCCAACGGACGCCCCCAGAAGATCAACACACACCTAGGGCAGGAGTGAGCACACACCAGAGGAGCGACAGTGGAAACAGGTGACCAGAACCCTACCTAAACCCCCCGCAATTACTCCTAAACGCAGAGGGAAACTCTAGAGTTACACACTTGAGCCCGTGGGGAGAGTCTCGCCCCGCCATTGGCGGGGAGATCCCGCCTGGTGTCCACTGTGCCCGGAGGGTCCCAGAGAGAATCACAGAGGGCGTGGCAGCCCCCGGGCTGCCACTACCTGCATGGCCAGGCAAGGGATTGCCGGAGATCTCGGAGAGGACTGGGGCTGGGTGAAGCTCCAGAGGCCGGCTCCGTGGCCCAGGGGGAAAGTTCCAGAGTTCCGCCCGGGCAGCAGACAAAACTCTCTGTCTGCTATTAGCGGAGGGGCCATGCCCAGCATCCACAACACCGGGAGGGTCCCGGAGAGGAGAATATCAGGCAGGGCAGCAGGTAACCAGCTACCACTGAAATCAGGATCTCCAGCTATCCCCCAGTCAGGGCAAAGGGCTCCCTGAGTTCCTGGGGAACAGGACTGGGGCTGGGTGGAGTTCCAGCGACCCAGCTCCGTAGCCTAGGGGGAAACCCTACAGGCTCACAGAAGCCTCAGCGAAAACCTCTGTACAGCACTAGTAGAGAGCACCCATCCAGCAGCCACAAGGCTGGAAGACCCTGGGACAAAAGTAGCATAGCTAGGTGAGCTAACCACAGACTATAGAAGATGCCAATAGCTCTGCTGCGACCCATAGTGGACAAGTGAGATTTTGTGGGTGCCGACAGTGACGGAGCAGCAAATATAAGTGATCCTACCCCTGGCTGCTGGAAAAGCCCATAACACCGTTGCAGACCCCAAGGAGGGAGCACGTCTAGGTGGGCTGCAACAGTAGGCACCAGCAGCCTGAAGCACCCCCGTGACGGTCCCCATGGCAGAAGAGGGAATCCAAAGGACCACTGTGACTACAAGGAGGGGCCCAGGCCCAGTTAGCAACTGCGGATAGGGTTCCTGGTTGGTGCAGTATAAACAGCTGCTCCCCCACCACACCAGCAGTAACAAGTGGAAGGAGCAACTAATCTCTATCTCTATGCGGAGGCACAAATCTACAACATCAAGCAATATGAAAAAATACATTAAATCTCCAGAACAGAAGGAAAACAACAAATACACAGACAACAATCCCAAAGAAAATGAAATATATAACCTAAATGATGATGACTTCAAAACAGCCATCATTAAAATACTCAATGAGTTAAGAGAGAATTCAGATAGACAACTCAATGAGTTCAGGAGCTATGTCACAAAAGAGTTTGATACGATAAAGAAGAACCAAACAGAAATACTGGAAATGAAGAACACAATAGAGGAGATTAAGAAAAATCTAGATGCACTGAACAGTAGGGCTGATAATATGGAGGAAAGAATTAGCAATTTGGAAGATAGGAATATAGAAATGCTGCAGGCAGAGGAGGAGAGAGAAGTAAGACTAAAAAGAAATGAAGAAACTCTCCGAGAATTATCAGACACAATTAGGAGATGCAACGTAAGGATTATAGGTATATCAGAGGGAGAAGAGAAGGAGAAAGGGGCAGAAAGCCTATTCAAAGAAATAATGGCTGAGAACTTCCCAAATCTGGTGAGAGAGATGGATCTTCAGGTGACAGAAGCCAATAGATCTCCAAACTTTATCAATGCAAGAAGACCAACCCCACGGCATATAGTAGTGAAGCTAGCAAAAGTCAAAGACAAGGAGAAAATACTAAGGACAGCCAGGCAAAAGAAACTAACCTACAAAGGAACCCACATCAGGCTATCAGCAGATTTCTCAGCAGAAACTTTACAGGCTAGAAGAGAGTGGAATGATATATTCAAAAATCTGAAGGACAAAAACCTACAGCCGAGAATTCTCTACCCAGCGAAAATATCCTTCAAATACGATGGAGAAATAACAACTTTCCCAGATAAACAAAAATTAAGGGAGTTCATTGCCACAAAACCTCCTCTTCAGGAAATCCTCAGGAAAACCCTCATTCCTGAAAAATCAAAAAAAGGAAAGGGGCTACAAAACCAAGAGCAGAGGAGATAAGTAGAAGGACAACAACAGAGAGTAGCAGCTCTTCATCAGAACAGATTAAACCATGGGACGAGAAACAAAGGAAATTGAAGAAAACCAGAAAACAAGACATAAAATGGTAGTGGTAGGCCCCCACATCTCAATAATCACTCTAAAAGTAAATGGATTGAACTCCCCAATCAAAAGACACAGAGTGGCAGGATGGATCAAAGAACAAGACCCAACAATACGCTGCCTCCAGGAAACACACCTCAGCCCCAAAAACAAACACAGACTCAGAGTGAAGGGATGGAGAACAATACTCCAAGCTAATAATGAACAAAAGAAAGCAGGTGTTGCTATACTAATATCAGACAAGGTAGACTTCAAAGCAAAACAGATAAAGAAAGACAAAGAGGGACAATACATAATGATAAAAGGGACTCTCCACCAAGAAGACATAATACTTATAAATATATACGCACCCAACACAGAAGCACCAAAATTTGTAAAGCGACTCTTAACAGAACTAAAAGAAGACATCAACAACAATACAATAATAGTAGGGGACCTCAACACACCATTAACACCAATGGACAGAACATCCAGACAGAAAGTCAACAAGGAAATAATAGAATTAAATGAAAAATTAGACCAGATGGTCTTAATAGATATATATAGAACACTTCATCCAAAAACAGCAGGTTACACATTCTTCTCAAGTGCACATGGAACATTCTCAAGGATTGACCATATTTTGGGAAACAAAGCCAACATCAATAAATACAAGAAAGTTGAAATAATATCAAGCATCTTTTCTGATCATAATGCTATGAAACTAGAAATCAACTACAATAAAAAAGCAGAGAAAGGTGCAAAAATGTGGAGACTAAACAATACACTTCTGAACAAACAATGGATTATTGAAGAAATCAAATATTATCTGGAGACAAATGAAAATGAGAACACGACATACCAAATCATTTGGGATGCAGCAAAAGCAGTCCTAAGAGGGAAATTCATCGCAATACAGGCTCACCTCACTAAACAAGAAAAAGCTCACATAAGCAACCTCAAATGACACCTAACAGAACTAGAAAAAGAAGAACAAACAAAGCCCAGAGTCAGTAGAAGGAGGGAAATAATAAAAATAAGAGCAGAAATAAACGATATTGAAACAAAAAAGACAGTAGAAAGGATCAATGAAACAAAGAGTTGGTTCTTCGAAAAAATTAACAAATTCGACAAACCTTTAGCCAGACTCACCAAGAAAAGAAGAGAGAAATCTCGAATAAATAAAATTAGGAATGAGAGAGGAGAAATCACAACAGATACCAATGAAATACAAGGGATCATAAGAGAATACTATGAAAAACTATATGCCAACAAATTGAACAACCTGGAAGAACTGGACAACTTCCTAGACTCCTACAACTTCCCCAAACTGAATCAGGAAGAAATGGAGAATCTGAATAGGCCAATCACAAGTAAGGAAATAGAAACAGTAATCAAAAACCTCCCCAAAAATAAGAGTCCAGGACCAGACGGCTTCACTGGAGAATTCTACCAAACATTCAAAGAAGACTTAATACCTATTCTTCTCAAACTATTGCAGAAAATTGAGGAAGATGGAGTACTCCCTAACACATTCTATGAAGCCAACATCACTCTGATCCCCAAACCTGACAAGGACAACACAAAGAAGGAGAACTACAGGCCAATATCACTGATGAACATAGATGCAAAAATCCTCAACAAAATTCTGGCAAATCGAATACAGCAATACATGAAAAAGATTATACACCATGATCAAGTGGGATTTATACCAGGGACACAGGGATGGTTCAACATCCGCAAGTCAATCAACGTGATACACTACATCAACAAAATGAAAAACAAAAACCACATGATCATCTCAATAGATGCAGAGAAAGCATTCAACAAGATCCAACACCCATTTATGATAAAAACCCTCAATAAAATGGGTATAGAAGGAAAGTACCTCAACATAATAAAGGCCATATATGACAGACCCACAGCCAACATCATACTCAATGGACAAAAACTGAAAGCCATCCCTCTGAGGACAGGAACAAGACAAGGGTGCCCACTTTCACCACTCCTATTCAACATAGTACTGGAGGTGTTGGCCAGAGCAATTCGGCAGGAAAAAGAAATAAAAGGAATCCAAATAGGTAATGAAGAAGTAAAACTCTCGCTGTTTGCAGATGACATGATCTTATATATAGAAAACCCCAAAGAATCCATAGAAAAACTATTAGAAATAATCAACAACTACAGCAAAGTAGCAGGGTATAAAATCAACATACATAAATCAGTAGCATTTCTATACACTAACAATGAACTAACAGAAAAAGAACTCAAGAACTCAAGAACTCAATCCCATTCACAATCGCAACAAAAAGAATAAAATACCTTGGGATAAACTTAACCAAGGAAGTGAAGGATCTATACAATGAAAACTACAAGACTTTCTTGAAAGAAATTGACGACGACATAAAGAGATGGAAAGACATTCCATGCACATGGATTGGAAGAATAAACATAGTTAAAATGTCCATTCTACCTAAAGCAATCTACACATTCAATGCTATCCCAATCAGAATCCCAAGAACATTCTTCACAGAAATTGAACAAAGAATCCTAAAATTCATATGGGGCAACAAAAGACCGTGAATTGCTAAAGCAATCCTGAGCAAGAAAAACAAAGCCGGCGGAATCACAATCCCCGATTTCAAAACATACTACAAAGCTACAGTGATCAAAACAGCATGGTACTGGTACAAAAACAGGTCCACAGATCAATGGAACAGAATGGAAAGCCCAGAGATAAAACCACACATCTATGGACAGCTAATCTTCGACAAAGGAGCAGAGGGCCTACAATGGAGAAAAGAAAGTCTCTTCAACAAATGGTGCTGGGAAAACTGGACAGCCACATGCAAAAGATTGAAAATTGACCATTCTTTTTCACCACACACCAAAATAAACTCAAAATGGATCAAAGACCTAAAGATTAGGCTGGAAACAATAAGTCTTCTAGAAGAGAATATAGGCAGTACACTCTTTGACATAAGTTTCAAAAGAATCTTTTCGGACACTATAACTCCTCAGTTGAGGGAAACAATAGAAAGAATAAACAAATGGGACTTCATCAGACTAAAGAGCTTCTTCAAGGCAAGGGAAAACAGGATTGAAACAAAAAAAACAGCTCACTAATTGGGAAAAAATATTTACAAGCCACTTATCCGACAAAGGGTTAATCTCCATAATATACAAAAAACTCACATGGCTTAACAACAAAAAAACAAACAACCCGATCAAAAAATGGGCAGAGGACATGAACAGACATTTCTCAAAAGAAGATATAAATATGGCCAATAGACACATGAAAAGATGTTCATCATTGCTAATCATCAGGGAAATGCAAATCAAAACTACACTAAGATATCACCTTACACCCATTAGATTGGCAAAAACATCCAAAACCAAGAGCGACAAATGTTGGAGAGGTTGTGGAGAAAAAGGAACCCTCATACACTGTTGGTGGGAATGCAAACTGGTACAGCCACTATGGAAAACAGTATGGAGATTTCTCAAAAAGTTAAAAATAGAAATACCCTATGACCCAGCCATCCCATTACTGGGTATCTATCCTAAGAACCTGAAATCAGAAATCCCAAGAGTCCCTTGCACCCCTATGTTCATCGCAGCATTATTTACAATAGCCAAGACGTGGAACCAACCTACATGCCCAGAAACTGATGATTGGATAAAGAAGATATGGTATATATACACAATGGAATACTACTCAGCCATAAAAAAAGACAAAATTGGCCCATTCGCAGCAACGTGGATGGACCTCGAGGGTATTATGTTAAGCAAAATAAGCCAGTCAGAGAAAGACGAACTCTATATGACTCCACTCATAGGTGGAAGTTAACATATTGACAAGGAGATCTGATCGGTGGTTACCAGGGAAAAGGGGAGGTGGGGGTGGGGGGAGGGCACAAAGGGGGAGGAGGTGTACCCACAACATGACTAACAATAATGTACAACTGAAATCTCACAAGGTTGTAATCTACCATAACATTAATAAAAAAAAAAAAGAGGAAGACATCAAAGGAAAAGAAAAAAAAAAAGCAAGAACATAAACATAATCAAACATACCACCAAGTAATTCAGCAGTCAACTTGCATGGTTACTTACCTTTAAATACTTGAGTGGCCCAGCGTCCTTGGAGCTCTGAGATGGGCATAATGGCACCCAGGGGTTGGATCAAGCCTATGATTGCAAGAGTTGGCTTCTCCAAGTCAGGGGGGAAGACCTTTTTATACAGGGATACCTTGTTTTTGACTACTTTGACAGAATCTTCAAGAAAAGGAAAGGCAAAGCTATAGCCTGTGGCAAAGATAACAGCATCAATATCATCCTCCCGGGAGCCATCTTCAAATATGGCAGCTGTCTCTGTAAATTCCTTCACATTTCCTTTCACCTTCACCATGCCAGAAATTATACGATTTGGCAGGTTATCATTTATTGTTGGATGCTGACTCAGAGCTCTGTGAGTGATGATCAAGACCAAAAGAAGAAATGAGAGAGATTATGAGAGAGAGAGAAATCAGTAACATGTAAATAAAACTCTACTTTGATAGAGGTGGATAAACAATATGCCAATGGCTCCCTCTTAGTCTATCCGGAAATTTGGGAAAGGTCTAATGTATTAAAGCTTGGCACAGATCAGGGTCTCAAGAGCAGGAGTTGGATCCCGGATGGCATTTAAAGGGAAGATATTAGAGAAGTGAAGGAAGAATGGTATTATTTGAAAAGTGCATGTATGCTTTCTCAAGGAATAGTAATGTTCTCAGTGATATGATAAAGCTACAGGACAATGGTTTCTATCCATATATGAAGAAGTCTATAGAACTGGACTATCAGCATTCTGTTGAGCCTCATTTCCAGTTTCAAAGGCCTAAGAGCTAGACTTAGACCATCATTTTCCAAACTGTATAATAAATTACATGTGTATAGTAATTTATGGTTATAAATTGATGTTACATACATTAACTTATTTGAGTCTCACACAAACCCAATGAAGGAAGCAGGACAGGTGTCATCATCCAGCTTTTATAAATGAGGAAACTGAGGTCTAAAGAAGATAAGTGGCTTGCCCAAGGTTACACAGCCTAGGATTTTAGAATTTATATCAAAATGGTTTTCTATGAACTCTTTTGGGATACTCTGGGCCTGTTAGGTAGTATTTCCTAGAGACAGCACAGGATAAGGATGCCAAAAAAATAAGGCAGGGTTTCCAGTGTCTTGGTCCTTTCTAAAAAGCAGTCTGAATCCTTGCATCCTAAGTTAATAGGCTCTGAGAATCCTCAGCTCATTGTGTTCAGACAGAGCTGGCCTAACCTTAAGAACAATACATGTTTAAACAACTATTACTAGTTTGCTGCATTTATTGATGCTTTGACACTAACCTTTAGGTACAGATTCTGTTCTCATTCTGACCTCATGATTTCTTCTTTCTCTCCAAGTTTACTCCTTTTCACTAACAGCACCACCATCCATATAGGTGCCCAAGCCATAAGACTGTGAGTCTTACATCTAGCCACCAAAGCTTTTCCCTTTCTCCTCTAACATCCTCAAAATAGTTCTATCTATTCTCTATCTCACCTGAACTATTACAATTGTCTTTAGGGCCTCCTGCTCCAACCCCCTTCAGTCTATCTTCTACATCATTTTTAGAGTGGTTGTTCCAAAATGTATTTATTATTATGTCACTCACTTGCTTAAAATCTTTCAATAGCTCTGGACTGTCTTCATTCCAAACTTTTTATTTAGCAGAGCATACGAAAGTTTTCATGTACCTGCACAATAAACCTGGAGATGTACTCAGTCACTCTTCCATCTTTGCCATATAGTACAGCCAAACCAGACTGTGTGCAGGTCCCAGAGCATAATGTATTTTTTTGCTATTCCAAGATCTTGTACTTACAATTAGAATGCTACTTCCTTACCCTATTCGTTTGACTGTCTTCTGTTATTCCATATAGCCACATAATTTATTTTATAATCACCAAAGTTATATATGCTACAATTTCCATAATCAGGTGAAATAAATGGGTGAAAGGTTGTTGGGAAGCACATTCCTAAAGTAGCACCCTACTGATTAATTTCAAAGGAGAAAATTTCTTTAAAAAGGAGAAAACTGGTAGATATCAGTTTTTCCAAGTGATCAAACATCATTAATAGGGGATTAACTGATATCATTGGCTCCTGATATGATCCACCAGGAAGGCACAACATAACCTATAAATATTTGTGCTAAAAATGTTTAACTGGAATATAATAAAGGAAGAACAACTATGCAAGTCCTAATTTAGAGACTTTCTGGAAAACAATTGGCTTGGATTCTTAAAAAAAAAAAATGTCCATGTCCAAAAAATGGAGAATTATTTCAGATTAAAGAGATATGACAACTAAATGCAATCAATAGTGTAATACGTGACAGGATCTTGGATTTAAAAATAAGAAAGCTATAAAAAATAATATTGGAATAACTTGGGAAATTTGAATATGCAATATATTAGATAATGGTATTTTATCAATGTTAAATTTCCCAAGTGTGCTAACTGTATTATATTTATGTAGGAGAACACCCTTTTCTTAGGCAGTATATGCTGAAGAATTTAGGGTGAAGTGTCTTAATGACTGCAACTTACTCTCAAATGGTTCAGAAAAAAAGATGTATGTATTTATGTTTGTATGTATATATGTATGGATCTATCTATCTTGAGAGAGAGAGAAAGCAAATAGAGTAAACTGTTATTAGGTGAATCTGAGCAAGGGGTATATGAGTGCTCATTGTACTTACTATTTTGTAGTAAGTAAATATGAACACTTAAAAAAATAAAAAGTTGGAGGCTGGCCTGGTGGTGTAGTGGTTAAGTTCTCATACTCCACTTTGGCGGCCCGGGGTTTGCCAGTTCGGATCCTGGGCGTGCACCTAGCACCACTGGTCAAGCCATGCTGTGGTGGCATCCCACATAAAGTAGAGGAAGATGGGCACAGATGCTAGCTTAGTGACAATCTTCCTCAAACAAAAAGAGGAAGATTGGCAACGATGTTAGCTCAGGGCCAATCTTCCTCACAAAACAATAAAAAAATAAATAAAAAAGAGTTGGAGGGAAAAAGGCATTTAACATCACCTCTAGAAATGCTTTCGCAGTCTACCTCCTTGCCTTGACGAGAACTACCATCCTTCATACACTTATAGCACTCTATGCATTTCTTTATCATATTGTATTTGTCTGTCTTCTCATTAGAGTATTTAAGGTCAGATCCATTTCTTGAATCTGCTATTTATTACTTGTGTGATCTTGGGCAACTCAGTTTCTCTAATTGTCAACTTATTTTTATATCTGCAAAATGGAGATAATACACCAACATACAGGGCTGTTGTGAGAATTAAATGAGATACAGCATGAAACTCATTTAGCATTGTGCTTGTCTTGTGTGAAGTCCTCAAAAAAGGAAGGTGTTACTATTTGTATTACTATTACTAGTAGGTCTTTACTCTGTATTCTCATGTCCTGTATAATGCTTGGCTCATAAGAGGGGCTCAATGTTTGGTGGATGAACGAATGAATAACGCATTGCTCCCTACTTTCATTTTGTTGTTGTTTTTGGGCATCATGTAAAAACAACTAGTACCTGGGGGAATGACAAAATGGTTAACACCAAGCAGAATCATACACCAAAGATTACAGACCAGTAGATCTTGGACTTCTAGGGGGGCAAGGTGGAACTGTGGTCTCAGTTTCTGTGGATTTTCTTAACGTACTTGTAGAGATAGCTCGACTAGCAGCCTATGTGAACAGTCCTTATTCCTGTGCCTTGGCCATTCTCTCCCCACTCCCACCCTGGGAACATACCTGTGTTTAGGCTTTAGGCCATACAGTTCATGGTCAAACCTTTGGTTCATTTTATTTTCCAAATATGTGTTTACTAAAGATTGACTACAAATCTTTGTCAAAAAATGTTGAAATCGAGATAAGGATGACACATCCAAAGGATATCCATAGTCTCCTACTCGACTCAGGATCCAAGCCCCTCTCCTGGTGCTGATGAAAACCTGGGGCACAAGGAAAAAACTTTGCTTTACCATTCTCTGGCTCATAATCCTTTAAAAAATCCCATTTTCTTCAAGATTAAGTTTAAACTCGTTAGTCTGACCTTTTAGTCCCTGCACAATCTTTTTTTATTTCTGCTATTTTCCTTCTCAAACACTAAATTGGTGTATTCACTGACCAAGAATATGTCTTACTATGAACCACCACTGCATTTCTATTTAATGTCATTATGCCTCTCTGAAAAGCCCCCTATTCTTTTAATTCTCCAAAGCCTATTTATTTTTAAGATCCAGATCAATTCTGCCTCCTCCATGAAGACACCACTGACTGTTCTGACTCACAATTTTTTCTCCCTCCTCTGAATTTCTCTAGCACATATCACTTGTGTGGCCGATTTAAAATCATGGAATGGGGTCGGGCCCGGTGGCACAGCGGTTAAGTGCGCACGTTCCGCTTCAGCGGCCCAGGGTTCGCTGGTTCGGATCCTGGGTGGGGACATGGCACTGCTTGGCAAGCCATGCTGTGGTAGGTGTCCCACATATAAAGTAGAGGAAGATGGGCACGGATGTTAGCTCAGGGCCAGTCTTCCTCAGCGAAAAGAGGAGGACTGGTAGTAGATGTTGGCTCAGGGCTAATCTTCCTCAAAAAAAATAAATAAATAAAAATAAAAAATAAATAAAATAAAATCATGGAATGGTAAAGCTGAAACAACTGGAGGTCACTGAAGCCAAAACCCTCAGGTTTTTTTGCTTTTGTCATTGCGTTATTACAAAAAGCTTATCACTTATATTGATATTAAACTTTTTACACTCTTATTTTCTGTCTTTCCAAACGTGTTTTCTCCAGGGTGGGAGATATAACATACACATCTTTTAGTCTCTTCAACACATCATCATCATCACTTCCATTTATTGAGAATTGCGAGCTATAAGTCACTGTGCTAGGTCCTTTATCTATATTCTTATTTAATCAATACAACAACCTCTTGAGGTAGGTATTATTATCCCCATTTTATGGACAAGAGGCATGGAGAAGATGAATAATTTGCCTGAGATCATATAGCTAGTAAGGGGCAGAGCTGAATTTCCAACCCAGGTCTGACTCCAAAAGCCTGTGCTTAAGAAATGTTCCATTGCCTATTTAATGGAAAAACTGAAGATTGCTAGTAGAATAATAACAGGAAGCTGGTCAGTCTTTCTATGTTCTCTGCTGGCTAACATCCACGTTCAGAACTAATAAATGTTTGATATTCAATTATCGGGCAAAAGTATCACTTTGTCTACACTACAAATCTCTCTAGAGATAGTTTCCAGAGTTGTAAGGTTTCTAAGTACATTGCTTTAAGGTCTTCTGTCTAAGCTCTCGTGTGAAAAGGTGGCCTTTCTACAGAGGGATAATCAAATACTTCCTTCATATATTGTCACTGCTGGTGACCGTAAGCACTATCATAATTAAGCACTATTACATGTCACAGTAAAAGAGCATGCATGATCTTTGTTACATAAGTATATGAGTAATATAGATATTCAGAGCCTCAATTAAAAGGTTCTCTATGTATAAATAGTAATAATACATCACAAGACTGTTGTGAGGATTAAATATTGTTTTTGTAAAAGGTGTGGCATATAGTAAACACTTGATAAGTGCTTAATGGCATCGTACATCTTATTTCAGTTTTCCATCTATAGTTTGTTTTAAGCAAACAGCATATTTACAAATCTGGATTTATAGGGAAAAAATGCAAGGAAAATTGTTTTACAAGAGAAGGATGTTTTCTCTTCACAAAAGTATTATACCACAAGAATTATTATACCAAAACTTCCTTGATAAACTGAAATTTACAGATTCATTTAAAATTTTTGATTTACAAACAACTTCTCATAAATACAACTTAATATGTAAAGCAAAAAGTTAGAACCCAGCAACTGAGTTTCTTCAGCTTGTATTAGTGGTGTGATGGTGCTGGCCCCTTGCTATGTAGACACAGTTTTGCTATGAGTTTTCCCAGGCTTTCTTAGACACAACCACCTTATCTCCTTTGCTTCTGGCTGCTTTGTTCTTTGGCAATCCACAATTCCACAATGCAGGTAAGGCCCAGCTCCCTTATAACTGGCCACTGGACGAGCCAATGATGTTAAAGAAGGCTCATGCTGTGGGTCCCCACCACATACCTTGCACATTCTTCTATCATAACACCTATAGACAGTTTTACCCTTTCTTATTTATGTTTCTACTTCCTGATAAGTGCTTGATGAATTAATTCACAGAGTAACATATGAAATCACTTTTGTGATGATAAATGGGGTAGTACTAGGAAGCGTTATTTAATGGAGTTTCTGGGTAAGGGTCATCTAACAAAGTTGTAGCATTAAGCTTCTATTTTCTTTTTAAATAATTTAAAACATATTTGTGGGGAAGCACAACTTAATTAAAGTTACTGAAGAACAATCAGGCATTTACCTATGGCCAATAAAGTTAAGATTCAATAAAGACATGAATAACAAAATATAATAGTAATGTGTCTTTTTCTAGGAATTTATAATGAAGACACTTCTCAGTTCAAAATATATGATAGAAAAAACAAAACAAAACAAAACAAAAAACCACAAGGACATAGAAATTGCTTTAGAGCAAATGCCATTCCGTGTTACCTAACTGTATGCAAAGGCTGGGGTGAGCTGCTTGCATGAGTGGATGCT
Source organism: Equus caballus (assembly GCF_041296265.1). Lineage (NCBI taxonomy): Eukaryota > Metazoa > Chordata > Mammalia > Perissodactyla > Equidae > Equus > Equus caballus. The sequence continues at coordinate 47,835,009 of NC_091688.1, read as the reverse complement.
TTTCAGACTGATATCCACATTGCCTTTGGAAAAAATTAGACTGCTTCTTTTTTCCATTTAAGGAGTGAAGACAAAATTCAATCACTGTCCTATGAGTGAAAAGTTTTCAATGACCCAGTGTGCTTTCCTTCACATAAGAGCATGGCACTTCCGCTGGCCAACAGAAGAGCCACACTCTGAATGCTGCATTCTAAAGGGGTTCCCAGCAATTACTTGGTCTTCCTCAAAGCCAGATGCACACTCTGAGGAGGAGATAGCTGATTGGGATTATCAGCACAGTCTGTGGTCACGAACTAATTCCTAAGTATGAGGCCAACTGAAGGATGGAAATCTAACTGGTAACCTTGGCTCCCTCACATCATCAATCATAATCTTGCCAAGTGAGGCAATGAAATGAGCCCTACATTTGCCCCTGGCACTGATGAGCTATGTGCAGGTATCCAGACTCTCTGTCAGGTCCACCTGCAGCTTCCTTGGTGAAGCAAAGTAAATAATTTAGTGATTCAAACCTGCTTGGCTGTGTGGCTAATCTCCACAGCCAGATCCCCTCCAGAATTCCCAATCCCAATTATAAGAACTCTCTTTCCAGTGAAACTCTCTGGGTTCTTATATTCTCGACTGTGGAGGTACTGTCCTTTGAACTTCTCAATTCCTGCAAGAGAAGGGAAAATAATTATCGGGTGATGGCTTATCTGATATCATTTGTCAAATCATTCATTCCTTTTTTTACAGTGTGTAGAGTTTAAGCATCTATTCTCCACATGTTCTCACTTTTCTCAGCTGCAGTCTTGCTTTTCTGAATATTTTTGCCTATTTTCTTTTCCCAGAGCTCAGAGCAGAACTTTGTGATTTCCTTATCATAAGTAGTTTGCTTAACTCAGTATCTGTTTGTAGTTTGGAATTGTAGACTCACAAATCCAAACTGCCTCAGAAAACCTCCATTCTCTTTCCATCCTCTTTAAATACCTACTCTTGTTTCAGTTGGAGCATATATACATTTACACTCTATAGGGCACTTATTTTTTTCAAAATGAAAATCCAGGCCAAAGACTGTAATTAAATTCTCTCTTTAAGCTTTGATTTATTCCTTAGAAACTCAATATTTCTGTTTGTTTCCTCCATTGCTGAAAACGTCCTCATTCAACCTAATGTGGATCAACTCTACATTCTTTGTTCTGATCCTTAGAAAAGCCAGACTCATTGTGAAACTAAATATAGAGCCCCCTAGTTTTCCTCTAGTCTCTAAAATTAGCATTATCTCTACCCCCCAAATGGTAGTAATAAAAGATACCCTGACATCTTTCAAGGGAACATACAGAATCAGGGTAAGCTTTATTTCATTCCAAGGTAGGATCACTCAGACCACAATCCTCCCATTCCTCAGGGCTCAGGTCACAGGCATGGTTCAAGGGTCTTCCTTCCTGGTAGGCTACTCACCAGGGAAGCTTCCCAAGGGTAAGTGAGCATTGGTGTGATGGCCAGTGCAAACCATAACTCCATCAAAGACATTCACCTCCTTTTCCCCTTCAGATTCCGTGACCACCTCCCATTGGCCTGAAGTGGAGAAATCAGGCTGCTTCTTCACACTGCATACAGTGGTCTGAAAAGCAAAGTGATAGCCATAGGGAGGGGACTGTAACCACAGCCTATACAGTGGACATCTTCCCTGACATGATTCTCCTTACAGAGTGTTACACAAAGGGCTGATATCACATAATAGGGCTCATATAGGGATATCTGATTTTCATAATCCACAAATAAGAACTCTTTTGTTTGGGGCTGTGGTCAGAGTGAGAAAACTTGCATGAGGCAGTCTAAATAAAATAGAGTTGGCAGGCTAATGTTGCACTCTCCTCTCTTCCAGAAAAGTGCAATTTCCTAGTTCTCTGAGATCATATCCTAAAGCAGTGTGACACCTGAATAAAACTTGGATTTCTCTTGTGCTTCTAAGATACTCTATGCACTAAATGCCCATTCCTTCCCTGACCTCCAGACATCCTGAGACCCTCTGATATCTTCTTACCCCAAATCCTGTTCTCAATGTCTAGCCTTAAACTTGTGAACTGAGCTACAGGGCTGTTTCCTAGTAGAGGAGAAAAACATCTCAGTGGCTTATAGTTTATGTAAATAAACCTCTCTGGCTCCCACGATTGCCCATTTTACAAATAACTATAAAGAAAGAGGCTGTGAGATGGGATAGTCAGTGGTATAGTTTTTAGCTTTTTTAAAAAAATAAATAATAAATAAAGGTTACTCTACCCAGCCTAAGGAAACATTAAGAATGTGTTCCTATGTGCTTCTAGGGTCTATGGCCATAATGTCCTAGTGGACTAACAGAGACACCACCTCTGCATACCCTAGCCATCCTGCAGTATAGTTCCTTTCTATCATATTCTTGCTTTTACACAGGCTAGTGCTTCTACCTGGATCATCCTTTTATTATTTCTTCATTTGGCAGATTCTTACTCACCCTTCAACATTCAGCTTGGATATTATCTCCTCTAAGAAAACTTCCCTGGTGCCCGATACCTCATGCCCTGATGGGTTAAGCATCCCTCCTCTGAGCTGAAATATATAGATCTCTATGGAATATATCACCCTGTAATGCTTTATTTTTATTAATTTTTTAATTTATTTATTTAAAGATTGGCACCTGCACTAACATCTGTTGCCAGTCTTTTTTCTTCTTCTTCTTCTTCTCCCCAAAGCCCCCCAGCACGTAGTTGTATATTCTAGTTGTAGGTCCTTCTGGTTCTGCTATGTGGGACACCGCCTCAGCATGGATTGATGAGCGGTGCCATGTCCACACCCAGGATCTGAACCAATGAAGCCCTGGGCCACCGAAGCACACACACTTAACCACTTGGCCAGGGGGCTGACCCCCTATTATTTAGACTAACAATAAAATTTTTCTTCATTTTTCTATCTCTTTAACTAGACTATGAAATCACTGATTTTTTTTTCTCTTTGTATCTTTACTGCTTAGTATGGTAACAAACTTGTTCAATAAGTGTTTAAACAAGTGAAGGGAAATACCACTGGGCTGTAAATGACTTACTTTATAAGTTGTCACTGGATATTACCATTTTATTATTGTTGTTAAACAGAAAAAGGTATGATTTAGCAGAATGATCAGAAGGTAGAAGAGGGTTAGGGGTAGGGGAATTGGATGAAGGTGGTCAAAAGTCACAAACTTCCACTTATAAGATAAATAAGTATGGAGATGTAATGTACAACATGATGACTATAGTTAACACTACTGTATGGTATATTTGAAATTTGTTAAGAGAGTAGATCTTAAGAGTTCTCATCACAAGGAAAAACAAAAAAGAAGGTAGAAGATTTGGGCTGTTTGCCAGCTGTCAGAAATATCTTTTATTTTATGGCCAGAGTTAAAAATGATAGAAAAATTATGGAAGACTTTACAGCACGAAGGAACCATTGAAGTGATCTAGTACAACCATCTTGTTTTACAAACAAGAAAATTAAGACACATCGAAGTTGAAGAACTCACTTATCTGAGGTCACAAGTTGATTAGTGGTGGAGCAAAGACTAGAACTCAAGTTTTTGCTCCCTAATTCAGTGTTCTTCCGTCTACACCAGACTTTAACTTCTTTGCTTCCTCAATAACTTCCCAGTAACTGTTTCTCTGGGTTGTTGTGATCAGATAAAATAATTCATTGGAAAGTCCTTCAGAAAGTATTAAAGGGCTAAGCAGTAGCAAGCAAGTTGTGGAACCACAAGTTTCAAAGTTCCCATACCTGGCAGTTCCTCTCATTTGTTTTATTGCAATCAAATAGTATAAAATGAAGGCAATGAAAACATTCTGGCAGGTCACTTCCTGGATTTGTGGTCAAAATATATAGAAGAGGGACCTTCCCCTGAATATTTTTCAGGCACAGAGCAGACAAAGAGTGGCGTCTTTGTCTAGACAGGGTAGATACATGTGCATATGAAACCAATGTTGACATGTCAGCACTGGTAAATGAAGCCACATTATTCATTTACTTGACAAACAACTTCAAACACAAAGATACCCACAAAATTCCTTACCTTAAATCGAATATACTTTAGAAGGTCAAATTCTTTGGCATACATCCTGAAATACTCTAGGATCTGGGAGTTATGCATGAAGTTGGGATAATCATCTGGGATGAGAAAGTCACTGAAGCACATCATCTCCTTAGAAGTGTTGATGACCACAGATTTGTAAATACTGGCCCTTCCTTCTTCAGGATTCTCCTGCAGTAAATAAGAAGCATTCATAGCAAGTTGAGCATTCACTTCGTGGTTTATAAACAGCCAGTAAACATTTGAAAAAGTTTTCTGAAGGAAATGCTAATTAAAAGAAGTTATACACCCCCCTCCCCCATATCTCCCACTTTGCACCCTTGTGTGGTCTCTTCCCCTTGTATCTGAGCTGTCTTTATGACTTTCTTTTGACTAACAGCATGCAGTTGGAATGATACCGAATGGCTTCCAGGACTAAGTCAGAATTAATCTTGTAGCTTCTACCTAAGTCTCTTAGAAAGCTTGCTCGGGTAGAAGTCAGCACCCCTGAGAGAAGTCCAAACACCCTGACACCACCATACTACAAGGAAGCCCAAGCTAGGCACATGAAGAGAACATTTGGGATAGAGAGATGTGTAGCCAGCCCCCAGATATTCTAGTTATCCCAGTTGAAGTTCTACACTTGAAAGCAAAGAGGCCATAGCAGATGTCCAGTCTCAGCTGTCACTCGATTGCAATGACATGAGACTCCAAGTGAGAACTGCCCATCTAAGTAATATAGTCTTTTAAATATTTTATATATTTCAAAGCCTAGATAAGTTTCAAAGGTTTTCATATACTTGTGAGACTGCTCTCCAGGAAATATTGTACTAACTTAGATTCTGTCCAGTATATGTTCCCATTTTACCTCATTTTTACTAACTTAGAAGACTATTACTCAGTGTTAGCAAAAATGGGGTGGAAATGGGAACTTATGCTAGACGGAGTGTAAGTGAGTACCTCAGTGTTTTCTGGAGAGCAATGAGGCAAGTATATGAAAGCCCTTGAAACTTACTTAGCCTTTTAAAGAAATATTCAGCATTGTAGACGAAGATTTATCTTAAAGGATGGTATTGATAGCATTATATATAATATAAAAAGGAAATAAGCTAAATGCCTGCAATATTGTGATTTATAAGAAATACATATTTGGTTATTCAGATGACCAAAATATATTTCTCATATGTATTTGGTCTTTGTCCACAGTTCCTAGCTCATAGCTCCCCAAACACTTGGAGTTGCCCAAGTGTTGGGAGTGACAAAGGTGTCTTTTGTTATGTTAATGAGGTAATTTTTGGAAAGCACCTAAGGATGGCGGCTGGTTGCCAATGGAGCCACCATGTGATTAGAGGGTTGGAATTTTCAGTCCTATGCCCTGATCTCTGGGGAGGGGAGAGGCTCTGGAGGCTGAATCAGTTGCCAGTGGCCAATGATTTAATCACTCATGCCTATGTAATGAAGCCTCCATAAAAACACAAAAAGATGGAGTTTGGGGAGCTTCCAGGTTGGTGAACCTGCAGAGACTCAGGGAGGGTGGCATGCTTGGAGAGGGCATGGAAGGTCTATGTCCTTTCCCCATACTTTGCCTTATGCGCCTCTTCTATCTGGCTATTCCTGAGTTATATCCTTTTTTTTCTTTTTTTTTTTTTGGTGAGGAAGATTGTCCCTGAGCTAACATCTGTTACCAATCTTCCTCTTTTTGCTCAAGGAAGATTGTACCTGAGCTAATGTCTGTGCCAACCTTCCTCTATTTTGTATGTGGGGTGCCACCACAGCATGGCTTGATGAACAATGTGTATGTCCACCCCCAGGATTTGAATCAGCAAAGCCCTAGCCACGAAAGTGGAGCATGCAAACTTAACCACTATGTCACAGGGCCACCCTGAGTTATATCCTTTTATAATAAACCAGTAATCTAGTGAATAAAAGGGTTTTCTGAGTTCTGTGAGCTGCTCTAGCAAATTAATTGAACCCAAGGAAGGGGTTGTGGGAACCTCTCATTTATAGCCAGTCTTATCAACCTGGATTTACAACTGACATCTAAAGTCCAAAGTCCAAGGAGTGGCTCGCTGGAACCTCTAATCTGTAGCTGGTTGGTCAGAAGCACAAGTAATAAACTGGGCTTTTGACTGGCATCTGATGTGGGGCTAGGGGGCAGTCTTGCAGGACTGAGCGCTCAACCTGTAAAATCTATGCTTTCTCCAGGTGGATAGGCATCAGAATTGAATTGAAATTTCAGACACCTTACTGGTATCTGAGAATTCAACTGGTTCAGAAACATTTTAATGCCTCCCAAACTACTCTGAAATTTGAGAACCACTGCTGTAGATCCTTACTGCCGAAAGTATTATCTGTGGACCAGCAGCAGTGGCATCGCTTGGGAGAAATGCAGAATCTCAGGCCCCACTCCAGACCTACTGAATCAGAACCTGCCTCTTAGCAAAATCTTCAAGTGATTCAGATGTACCTGGAAGCTGAGACGCATTGCCCTAGATGACATGACTCCACAATTCAGTGTTCTTCCCTGTACCAAGATTAACTCCTTTACTTCCTCAAAAACTTCTAATAACTACCTCATGGAGTTGTTGTAGTGATCCACAAAATGATGCAATATCCACCCAGACTATTAGTCCCTCACTGAGATGTTACAAATGATGACTTTTCAAATCTATTCGATTTTTAAAAATTGTTTTGATTAGAGAAAATCAGCTTAACCATCTTGAACCCCCCTTCCCTTTTTATGCCTGAAACGAACAGATATTTGGATGCTGGGTATTACTGAACATTAAGTAGCCACAAAACAGAGTGTTCGTTGACGTTGCCCACGTGAGAGAGAATTTTCTTCCCATTTTTATACAAGAATTTTTCAGTCTAGGAATCCTGAATTGATCATTCTCATTTCCCTGTCCCATACTCCAAGATCTCATTCCCTTTGGCTGCTAATAACATTTTCACAAGTCTCTTTTCAAGTCTCTTCTTCTAATTTATCTTACCTATTTCAACCAGAGTGTTCTTTCTAAGTGGCTGTATCTCTGCCCTAAGTAAAATTTTGGATGTTGTCCCATTTTCCCATAGTTTATATTTTTCAGCTTAGGATTCAAAGACCTCCAAAATGTCTCATAGTATACTTTTTATCTCCCCGACTATATTGTAAGCCCCTTGAATTGTCTTCGTGATTTTTGCCACAGCTTCTAAAATTATAAATAGAAAAAAATACCATTTATAATAATATCCCCCAAATTAAATACTTAGGTATAAATCTAACAAAATATGTACAGGACTTATATGCAGAAACTATAAAACTCAGATAAGAAAATTAAAGATCTATATAAATGGAAAGATATTCTGTGCTCATAGATTGGAAGACTCAATGTTGTTAAATGCCAGTTCTTGGGGCCAGCCCGGTGGTACAGGGGTTAAGTGCACATGTTCCGCTTTGGTGGCCCGGGGTTTGCCAGTTTGGATCCCAGGTGCGGACATGGCACCGCTTGGCATGCCATGCTCTGGTAGGCATCCCACATATAAAGTAGAGGAAGATGGGCACAGATGTTAGCTCAAGGCCAGTCTTCCTCAGCAAAAAGAGGAGGATTGGCAGCAGTTAGCTCAGGGCTAATCTTCCTCAAAGAAAAAAAAATATGTCAGTTCTTCCAATTTGTTATGTAGATTCAATGCAATCCAAGTCAACATCCCGGCAAGGTATTTTATAGACATCGACAAACTGATTCTAAAGTTTATATGGAAAGACAAAAGGTCTAGAATAGCCTACTTTGTCCTTAAGTATAGACTGTGCGTAATGACTTTCTTCCAAAGAGTACAGTATAGCAAGGGAGAAAAAAAAAAAAAAAGAGCAACTTTACAGTGGCAAAACCTGACAAACCCCATCTCAAAACAGGCCATCAGTGTTAATATCAATAGTGATAAGTCATGTTGATAGTATGCACCATTGATATGATGTGATGAGAATGGTTCTCCACCTCTACGGTCTTCCTCCCTAAAATCTACAACCCTAGTCTAATCATGATAAAAACATCAGACAAATCCCAATTGAGGGACATTCTATAAAATACCTAGCCAGTAATCTTCAAAACTGTCAAGGTCATCAAAAACAAGGAAAGTCTGAGAAATTGTCACAGCTAAGGGGAGACTAAGGAGACATGACAATTCAATGTAATGTGGTATCCTGGATGGCACCCTGGAACAGGAAAAGGCTGTTAGGAAAAAACTGAGTAAATCTGAATAAAGTATAGACGTCAGTTAATAATAATGTGTCAGTATTGGTTCATTAATTATGACAAATGTATCATACTAATGTAAGATGTTAATAATAGGGGAAACTGGGCATGGGGTATACAAGAACTGTGTACTATCTTCCTAATAATTCTGTAAATCTAAAACTGTTCTAAAATTAAAGTTTATTTAAACATGGTTGTACATAGCACTTTTTAAAAAAAATTAAATTAATGTGTGGCAGGGTCATTTTGGAACTAAGATGTTTGTGGGGGCAGGGGTAGACACATTCCTAACTTCTGAATTTGATCTCATTCATTCATTCATTCAACAGATATTTGTAAAGTCTCTTTGTAATAAAAACACTATATTAGGTGCTAAAAATTACAAGTCTGTCCCTGTCATCCAAAGGTTCAAAGTTTAGTACAAGTAGAGCCATACTTTCCACAGCAGGTCTGTCGGCGTAGCTGAGCTAAATGAATCACAGATATTACCCCATGACAACAGTCATAACTTATATTCTTTCTCAAGTCACTAATACAACAAAGTGTTATCTTGTGTCAACAGTCTTCCAGCCCTTCCAAACACCTGATTGGATTCTAGGCACTAGAGTTTATCAGTGTGTCAACCCTCTGCTTTATAAAAGAGAGTGGGAGCAGAGCAGTATTGGGTTAGTGAGTGGAGAAAAGAAGCTTTTGTTCCTGGATTTTAAAATTTCCTACCATCCATGAATAAATCTGTCCTCTACAAATGTACCTTGATTTTATTTCCTGCCCAAGCACATGACTCCCACATTTGAGTAGGAAGTTCACATAAGAAAAGAGAGAGCAGAGGACTTAGGGTTGTGTAATTGGAACTGAAGGGATTGGAGGCAGTAGTAAGCTCAGAAGAAAGGAGAAAAATGACTCTCTTTCAGTGGGAGAAGTAAGGACAGGATGGATCTTCTGTTCCTTTGACAGACTCTCAGAAGCCTGTAGGACAGAAGTTCTTTTAGTACTGTTGTTCTCAACCTTGTCTGCACACTGGAATCATCTCGGAACTCTAAAAGATACTATTGCCCGGTCCGTACTCCCAGACAGCTTGTTTTAATTGCTCCTTGTCTAATGTGTAGACAAAATTGAGATCTGCTTGTAAGAGGTAGTGTGCTGGCCCCGGAAAGCTCAGGGCACCAGAATTTATCCCGTCGATCTTAGAAGACCTTTTGCCACACATCCTTAGCAAAACTACAAAATACCCGAGGGCAGTGGTAGGAGGTTACACAACTGTATCCCCATACCACCTAACGTAGTCTGAGGGCCAGAAATGTTTATTCCATGGAGATTATTGATTTTATTTTAAAGATGCAATGTAATCCTCATTTATCACCTGGGAAAGCTGGGGTAAAAGTTATAAGGCAAAGGCCTCCATGTTGACTGCACATTAGAAATAACTAGTGGCCAGCACCATGGCCAAGTGGTTAAGTTTGCGTGCTCGGCTTCGGAGGTCCAGGATTTCCCAGTTGGGATCCTGGGTGTAGACCTATGCACAGCTCATCAAGCCATGCTGTGGCGGCATCCCACATAGAAGAACTAGAATGACTTACAATGACAATTAGGATATAGAACTATGTACTGGGGCTTTGGGGAAGAGGGAAAAAAAAGAGGAAGATTCGCAACAGATGTTAGCTCAGGGGAGTTTGTCTTTCTCTGTCTGGCTTATTTCACTTAACATAATTCCCTCAAGGTCCATCCATGTTGTTGCAAATGGGACAATTTTGTTCTTTTTTATGGCTGAGGAGTATTCCATTCTGTATATATACCACATCTTCTTTATCCAGTCATCAGTCAACGGGTGCTTAGGTTGCTTCCACGTCTTGGCTATTGTAAATAATGCTGCAATGAACATTGGGGTTCATGGGACTTTTGGAATTGCTGATTTCAAGTTCTTTGGATAGATACCCAGTAGTGGGATAGCTGGGTCATATGGTAGTTCTATTTTTAATTTTTTGAGAAATCTCCATACTGTTTTCCATAGTGGCTGCACCAGTTTGCATTCCCACCAGCAGTGTATGACGGTTCCTTTTTCTCCACAACCTCTCCAACATTTGTTACTGTTAGTTTTAGTTATTTTTGTCATTCTAATGGGGTAAGGTGATATCTTAGTGTAGTTTTGATTTGCATTTCATTGATGCACAGTGATGATGAACATCTTTTCATGTGCCTATTGGCCATCTGTATATCTTCTTTGGAAAAATATCTGTTCATGTCTCCTGCCCATTTTTTGATCACGTTGTTTGATTTTTTGTTGTTGAGTTGTGTGAGTTCTTTATATAGTATGGATATTAAGCCTTTGTTGGATGTATGACTTGCAAATATTTTTTCCCACTTAGTGGGTTGTTGTTTTGTTTCAATCCTGTTTTCATTTGCCTTGAAGAAGCTCTTTAGTCTGATGAAGTCACATTTGTTTATTCTTTCTATTGTTTCCCTTCTCTGAGAAGACATGGTGTCCAAAAAGATCCTTTTAATAATGATGTCAAGGAGTGTACTGCCTACATTTTCTTCTAGAAGCCTTATGGTTTCAGGTCTCAGCTTTAGGTCTTTGATCCATTTTAAGTTTATTTTGGTGAATGCTGAAAAAAATGGTCAGTTTTCATTCTTTTACATGTGGCTTTCCAGTTTTCCCAGCACCATTTGTTGAAGAGACTTTCTTTTCTCCATTGTATGCCCTCAGCTCCTTTGTCGAAGATAAGCTGTCCATAGATGTGTGGTTTTATTTCTGGGCTATCAATTCTGTTCCATTGATCTGTGCACCTGTTTTTGTACCAATATCATGCTGTTTTGATTACTGTAGCTTTGTAGTATGTTTTGAAGTCAGGGATTGTGATGCCTCCAGCTTTGTTCTTTTTCCTCAGGATTGCTTTAGCAATTCGGGGTCATTTGTTGCCCCATATGAATTTTAGGATTCTTTGTTCTACTTCTGTAAAGAATGTCTTTGGGATTCTGATTGGGATGGTGTCAAATCTGTAGATTGCTTTAGGTAGAATGGACATTTTAACTATGTTTATTCTTCCAATCCATGTACATGGAATGTCTTTCCACCCCTTTATGTCGTCATCCATTTCTTTCAGAAAAGCATTGTAAGTTTCATTGTATAAGTCTTTTACTTACTTAGTTAAATTCACCCCAAGGTATTTTATTCTTCTTGTTGCGATTGTGAATGGTATTGCGTTCTTGAGTTCTTTTTCTGTTAGTTTGTTATTAGAGTATAGAAATGCTACTGATTTATGCAAATTGACTTTATACCCTGCAACTTTGCTGTAGTTGTTGATTACTTCTAAAAGTTTTCCAGTGGATTCTTTGGGGTTTTCTATATATAAGATCATGTCATCTGCAAACAGCGAGAGTTTCACTTCTTCCCTCCCTATTTGGATTCCTTTTATTCCTTTTTCTTGCCTAATTGCTCTGGCCAAAACCTCCAGTACTATGTTAAATAAGAGTGGTGATAGAGGGCATCCTTGTCTCAGTCCCTTTCCTCCTCCCCTCCTAAATTATTATTTTCATCTCTCAATCCAACTGTTCTTGTGAGTTTGTGGTTAGAGTGATAGGATTGTCTTTGCTTTGGTGATTTACTTCCCTTTATCCTAATGCTATAGTTGAATATTTGCTATCCTATTCTGGTCCTATCTATTTGTCTCCCTACTCTGTGTTTTGTGACCCCTTTCTCCCTTTTTTTCTTTTTTCAGGTATGAGAGCCTTCTTGAGGATTTCTTGTAGTGGAGGTCTTTTGGCTACAAAGTCTCTTAGCTTTTGTTTGTCTGGAAAAGATTTAATTTCTCCCTCATATCTGAAGGATATTTTTGCTGGATAGAGTATTCTTAGCTGAAGATTTTTATCCTTTAAAGTTTTGAATATGTCATCCGAATCTCTCCTAGCTTGTAAGGTTTCTGTAGAGAAATCCGCTGAAAGTCTGATAGGGGTTCCTTTGTAGGTTATTTTCTTCTGCCTTGCTGCCCTGAGTATTCTTTCTTTGTCATTCATTTTTGCCATTTTTACTGCTATATGCCTTGCAATAGGTCTTTTTACATTGACAAATCTAGGAGATCTGAAAACTTCCTCCACACACATTTCTCCCTCAATCCCTAGATTTGGGAAGCTTTCTTCTATTATTTCTTTGAGCACACTTTCTGCTCCATTTTCCTTTTCCATGCCCTCAGGGATTCCAATAATTCTTAAGTTGGATTTTCTCATTGAGTCTGCTATTTCTCGGAAATTTTCTCTTTTTTTTAATTCTTAGTTCTCTTTCTTCCTCTGTCTGGAGCCATTCAGCCTGTCTATCTTCGATTATGCTAATTTGCTCCTCTATGGTGTCTACACAGGCATTCAGGGAATCCGATTGCGTTTTATCTGATCCATTGTATTTTTCATCTCTAGTATTTCTGATTGATTCTTCTTTATACTTTCAATCTCTTTTGTGAAGTAACTCCAGAACTCGTTGACTTGTTTCTCTATATTTCCCTTTACCTCATTGAGTTTTTTGATAATAGCTACTCTGAATTCATTGTCACTTAGTTTACCTATTTCCAAGTCCTCAGGACATAATTCTGTGTTTTTATTGTTTTCCTTTTGGTCTGGAGCTTTTATAAATTGCTGGATGGTAGAGGAGTGTTTTTTGTGCATGATGCTATTATTCGGTTGCAGTTACAGCCTGTCACCCCTACATGGGGGTTGAAAGCCATGCATTCTGAGCCCTCCGCCTTCAGCCTCGATGGCGGTGCGCAGTCCGGGTTTGGGGAGGAGGGGCACTTTCTCTCCTGCACAGACCTGGCTTCCGATCAGCTCCACTCTCTGGTTTCCCTGGGCCCTGACTTGATGGGGTACCCCCACGCGAAAGCTTTCCCCTTTAGAGGGTTTCCGCTGCATGGGCAGTCGGAGTCCAGGATGCTCCTACAGAGATGCAGCCCCTCCCCCGCTCCTTCCCTCACCTGTGGCAGCAATCCCGGTCTCTAGGGGAGGGAGCGAAGATCTCTCTTACCCAGTTCCAGCTCCTCCAAGGGCGGTTCCAGCCTCTCTGCCCTCCATCTTTGGCTGCTGTGGGTCTCTGACGATCTCTGTGTTATTAGGATTTTTTGCTTGGAATTCAGTTCCTTTTGATTGTAGTTTGAAGGGGAGAGAGTCCTGGGTGAGCTCACTCTGCCATGTCGCTGACGTCCTATAGTTACCCTCTTTTAAGTGCTTTTGTATCCATTCAGTTGTCTTTTGAGGCAGACAGGGAGTTAATAAATTTAAGAATTTTTAAAAACCTATTCATCTAAGGGTGTTTATTAATTTCATATTTTAAATTAATTTATTAAATATGCCACATAGATTGTATTCATAAGGTATCTTTGTTTTTAAAGATTTTATTTTTTTCATTTTTCTCCCCAAAGCCCCCCAGTACATAGTTGTATATCCTTAGGTGTCAGTCCTTCCAGTTGTAGCATGTGGGATGCCACCCCAGCATGGCTCAATGAGCAGTGCCATGTCCGCACCCAGGATTCAAACCGACAAAACACTGGGCTGCCTGCAGCAGAATGCGTGAACTTAACCACTAGGCCACAGGCTGGCCCTGTATATTTTGTTTTTTTGAAGATTTTATTTTTTTTCCTTTTTCTCTCAAAGCCCCCTGGTACATAGTTGTGTATTTTTTAGTTGTGAGTCTTTCTAGTTGTGGCATGTGAGATGCCACCCCAGCGTGGCTTGATGAGTGGTGCCATGTCTGTGCCCAGGACTCAAACCAGTGAAACCCTGGGCTACCGAAGCAGAGCACACGAACTTAACCACTCAGCCACAGGGCTGGCCCCCATAAGGTATCTTTTTTATATTACATATACACTTTGGAACTTCACTATTTGAAATGTAGTTATCAGACCAGCAGCATCAATATCACCTGGGAGCTTTTTAGAAACGCAGAATCTTGGCACTACCCCAGATTAATCAATCAGAATGTACATTTTAGCAAAATCTCCAATGATTCATATGAACATTAAAGTTTGAGAAGTACTGATTTGGTATGCTTTAAGGATTTTAAAAATTCAGATGGACTAAAGAATATTAAAAATTATTTTACAGCATTAAATACTTATTAAATCCTCACCATTTCATAAGGGATTTATCATTTTTAAGATATTTCATTCATAAAGTAATATTGGTGGATGAAAATCAAAATAACTTGTCTCACATTAGCACATACTTTCCACTATCAGTCTGATCTAACATTAGTGAGAGAGAGCAAGAATTGATTGAAATTAATGTCTTGAGAACTTAAATATAATTATTACTAGAAGGTATTCACAATAACAAGAAGGAGGCAAGTGGTGAATCCTACTCCTTTTTGGCAGGTGGTACAGAGAAAGAGGAACAGAGATAGGAAAATGCAAGTGATTGTATCTGAGAAGAAAAAAGTATATACTGAATCCCTGGGACCAGTCACAAGAAAGAGAAAATGGAAGCCCTGGATCCCCAGTGTCTTACTGGACACCTGGCAGCACTGGTGGAATTCCAAACTGCTTGGGATGATCTTATATATGAAACCCTGAATGGATTACAGAAAATTTAGGCGGATAGGATAGGAGAGAGGAGGACTCCAAATAACAAGCAAAGGGATGGCAGAGAAGCAGATGTAAAATATATGTGTAAAATATATTACATATATGTATATATTGAAATATATGTAAAATATATGTATGATATCATATACCTAATAGACACAGATGTGGTCTGTCTTAACAGAAGTCAGAGAGTTATGATGAAATATAGTTTATTTTTAAGGAAGCAGTTTATAAGGTGTTGAAATTTTGCCAAGAAGATAATCAGAAAAACTCCAAGTTAAGTCTTTAACAGAGAACAAGTTTAAACCACTTTGGAGATAAAAGCCAGAGACCTCATAATCAGGTAGGATGGTGGACACTCAACGGATTTTATGCCTGGTCAGTAGTTGCCAAACCTGGCTAGGATGTTTGCCAGAGACACCAAATGCATGGGCCTCACTCCAGGCCTGCTGGATAATAACTGACGGATGTGTAGCACTTATTGTTCACCTGTCACTGTCATTAGTGATTGACACAACTATTCATTCATTTAATCCCCACAATAACTCTATGAAGTGAATACTGTTATTATCTCCTTCTTAAAGATAAAGAAACAGAGGTAGAAAGAGGTTTAATGATTTCCCCCAAGGTCACACTGCTAGTAGGTGTGGTTACAGGATTTGGACCCAAACTGTACACTTAACCCTTTCACTCTGTCATAGCTGGATTTCAAAAGTATAAATATTCTACTGATTGCTAAACACTAACAAACTTTTTAGCCCATGCTCAAGACTGATTATGACAGAGATATGGGGGGGTCTGCTAAGGGGTATCCCCTCTAGATCTGAGTAAGGACTATTGTCAAATAGCATTAGTCCCCAAAGACAGAGCCAAGATGCAAAAGGACTGTACTACTGTTCAACTAAGGAATGCTATGAAGCCACTTCATAAGCAGCTTGTCAACACTGTTGGTTTTTATAAATATGAAACACATATGGACACCTTAATACCATTCACTGGTTTAGAAAGTGAGTTTAAAAGCAAACCCAATGCATGTTACTTTGGAGATCAGAAAAGGAGGTTGATATTCTTTGGCATAGAATAAGCTTAACTATCATGTAAGTAGATGATACCTTAACTATTAGTAACAAGTTGCAGGGCTAGATGTGCATATTAAAGTAATTCAACCTTAACACCGAGTAAATGCAAGGACAAAAAGTACCAGTTATAGTTGCCCTCTGCCCTCTTCTGAAGACCAGACTTTGAACTACCAATCTGATATCTCAAGTGGAGGAAAACTTCAAAGTACAGAAGATATTATATTCTATTCGAGGACTAGGATTATTAGAGAATTATCTAAAGTGAACCAGAACTCAAAAAAAGAAAAAAGAAAAGAAAAGAAATAAGAAAAGAAAGGAAAAAAATAAGATTGAAAAGGGGGATTCCTGGAAGGAGTTATAAGCAGGTATTCTAGATCACTTACCTATTAATGCAGACCAGGAGCAACCAACTACGCAATTTTCTAACCACTTTACATTTTCTAATGTCTGTTATTTTATTACTCCCCCCCCCAACCCCGGTCCCCAAAGACTGTTACTCTCTTCTGAATAGCAAACTCATTAAATGAAAATGATCTCTGTGCCATTTTCAAAGACATCAGTAAAGAAAAAACAAGTGATACCTGTATCCCATTTTGCTGCCAGCCTAGGGAAAGAAGAACCTGCACAGAACCTGAGGTGATGGCTGCTGGGAGGAGGTCAGCAGGCTGAATTCTAGCAGGTTTAATCACTGTCAAGCCCGTCATATTTCCTGAGACGAGATAAAATATCTCATGCACCTAGTTGCAGTGAGGGTTTCAAGTATTAAGGAACCAAGAGATTTACCTGGAACCTCCAGAGCCCTCCAATGTCATCAGTCCTTTCAAAGCAGACGGGTTCCAAGTCTTCATCCAGGCAGCATTTGATAGACGAGAGCCCACTCACACCTGCCCCAATCACAGCAATTCTTTTCTTGGTCATGGTCTCCAGAAATCTTCACTGGGCTGGGTCAGTGTAACCTATGCTCAGAAAGGATGACAAAGACAGAAAGCACACATCAGTTAACACTTTTCAATGAAGACCTTGGCCATGCATCCAAATAAAGGCTGCCACAACAGGTGCCTTTAAGGGAGCCAGATTCTGCTGTCCTCTTAGCCTTAGGGAGGTGCTACACAGACGTTAAGAGAGCCCCGAGCATGCAAGACGCAGAGCTGAGACCTCTGCTGTGGTACAAGATCTCACTGCCTTTCCTGCAGCACCAAGGCAACCCTTCAGCTGGGAGCTGGAATTTAACACTGCACTTTGGGCTGTCGTCAAATCTAAAGCAACAAAGTGCAAACATCAGCCAATGGGGACGGGCTGTTCTGCTCCTACTCCTTTCAGCCACACCCCGCCCACTCAGTGGCATGCACTCCTTTCCCAATCGGGAACAAAACTTGGGCTGCACTTGTTTGGGGCAGAAAAAATTAATCCTACAACCTCTCTATTCTCCCCGCTGCAGTTGCCCACACTCTCAACTACTCTCTCTGGAGAGTGAGCAGCCCTGTATCTCCACGCCCCTCTGCATCTACTTTTAACTTCCTGGTGTTTCCTTAAAGTGACAGACTCCTACTGGTGAGGTGAAACTTGACAACAACCCGTAAGCAAGTCTTGCCGCACAAGCTTATGGGAACACCCACCTTTCAGGACATCTCTTAAAACAAACCCTGGCCCCTTCGTCCACTTCCCCACCCCAGCCGCCACCTAACAGACTGGATCTTTGGTTCTAGACTACTGGTAGAAATTTACTTTAAAATACCTGCGGTAAGGTGAGGAATGGATTACGTTCCCTACTTAGAGGCAATTAGAGTTTAGTGAAGAAGCCCAAAGCACAAACAGATAACTTCAATAAAATAAAAAATATTTTTTAAAAGTGCTTTCTCTCACACAGCTACATGTGTAAGTAAAAAACACAAAATACCCACTTTTAAAATGTAACTTAAATCTTTCAAATATAAAATCATTGACAGATAAGGCCAGTATAATGGATACAGTATTTTACACACTGGGTCAGAATCAGAATCCAGCCAACCCAAGAGTCTATTGTGACAGCTATAAGAGGTTGTCGGACAGGTAGGTTGTGGCTGATGGCATCCATCTTTGTTCACCTTTTACCCTGAGTCAACTTTGCTCAAGATGATTCAATTCTAAAAGTGCCAGCCCTGAGTTTTGGACTTACTGTCTTGACTCTAAAAGACTGACTGACCTCCGCAGGCCATTGATTATCATTTCTCAACAGCTTACCTTGGATGGTTCAAAAGGCTTAAGGGGAATGAACCCATATAATCCTCTCAGCAACCCCATGAAGCAGATATTATCATCACCCCTATTTTGCAAGTAAATAGAAAGGCCGGGAGGCAAACCAGGCAGTCTGGCTTCAGGCTGGGCTTTCAATCACTCACTATATGTAACACCACTCCTTTATCAGGATATTTTTACTTCTTATTTTGCCACAAGGCCTTCTTTCATTTCTCATCCCTCTATTGCATCCCTTTTCCTATTGCCTAACTCCTGCCTTTACATTTTACACTTTAATTGAACTACTTTTAGCTGAGCTATAGCTTGCCTTATTTCAACTACTTTAAAATATGTTTAAAAATATATCTTTGGTTTGGGGAATCGTTTGGCTCCATCAGGAAGATTCCTGCTCCATATATGGTCGGAATTATATGGAAATATAGTAAACACATCCACAGTGGGGAACATATGACATTAGCATAGCCTAATGGGACAATGAAGAGGAAGAGGCTCAAGGATGGAGTTTTATATATATCTTTCAGTAATTAGGAAAACATGTTTTTGTTTTTTGATGTGGTTCTGTCTTATTGATGCGGTTCTTATTTATCAAAATGTCATTAATCTCTCAATGGTCACATTAAGGGACCTAGTCAAAAAGTTCTCATTTAAAAAAAGCTGCTGTTTACTTTTGCTGTGGATTGTCTTCTCATTTTGCTCCAGAAATCCTTTATGTAACTAGTGTCCTCACAGATTACCACAAAATAGAATGCCTTTTGTCATCAAATATCTTTCTTTCTGTCTAATGCCACTTTCTTCTAGAAAGAAAAAGTAGAACTTTCTTCAATTACCTACATGTATCTCCCTTGAGATTTCAGAAAAATTAGCTGCTCATTCTACTCCTCCCCAAGATTTACAGCAGTGGAAGGGGCAGGGGACACATAAGAACAAGAACATCTCATACAATGATCTTGTTTCTATTAGACCATGGTTTATTGGATATTGGAGAATGTAAATGACCTCCTTTCAGTTAATGAGTTGCTAGACCACAAGGAGCCACATCTGAATCTGAGGCAGACCACTGCAAGCCACCTAGAGATCCCAGAACTTGAGACGAGTGTAGTAACTCCATGGGATTTAGAAGTGTCTCCCTTGGGATGGGGATGAACATGTCAGGAGAAGGATGAATACAGAATTTTAGTGGCTAGAGGGATGCCAGACACTGCTAGCTGTCCGTTAAAATCTGTTCTCCTCGTCTCACAACATAATATGGTTGTAGCTGGGATGGGGCTGCCCGAAGAGGAACTGTAATTTCCCAGTTCCCCTTGCAGCTATGTGTGGTCATATGAGTAAATTCTCACTAAAAACTAAGAAGAGGTGATGTAGGCAAGTTCTACATAACCTATTTATAGCAATTAAAACAGTATGGTATTGGCATAAAAACAGACACATAGATCAATGGAAGAGAATAGAGGGCCCAGAAATAAACCCATGCATATATGGACTCAAAAGAGTATTTCATTTTGTGGATAATGCCAAAAGTCCATGAATTAAATATGATTTATGTATAATTAAAGGCAATGGTTTAAGTACTATACAATGCTTTCATTTCTTTATCTTTATCTTTAAAAAAGCCAATGGTTTATCTTGGACTTCTACTCTTTGTCCTTTCCTGTAGCCTGGAATGTTCGTAAGAGAGAGACCTTGGGAAACCAGGCATTAAAGATGGTGGGTCCCCCATTAGGTTGGCTTCCTAAACGACTGGATCTTCTCCTCTGGATCTACTAATCTTGGACTGTTACATAAGAGATGAGTCAACTGCTATTTTGTTTGTGCTACTGAATTTTTAATTTTCTTTTACAGCAGTTTAGCCAACTGTAATTAATATTCTTTGGACCTGTAACTTTTTAAAGACTGATTTTTTTATAAACACTTTCAGTTATAAATGTGAACTTATACTAGAATAGTATCTTTTGAAAATAAAATTCCGAAGAGAACATTTTTAGTACAATCATTTTACATATAGGAAGTTTACCTTATAAATGAATTATTTGTAAATTGGATAATTTTGAATGTACTAGAGATGCCTAGTTATAGGAAAACCAGTGAATCCTTTTATAAACTGGATATTAATCTCTCCCTACTTAATCAGTTTTACAATTTTAGGCCAATACAAGAATTACTTTTAAAACAATATTTTAAAATATAATTTTATTTTAATGCTCTAGTGCTTTGTTTTGTAATTAATTACTTTTATTATTATTATTATTATTTCTTTCTTTTGTGAGGAAGGTTAGCCCTGAGCTAACATCTGTGCCACTCTTCCTCTACTTTGTATGTGGGATGCCTCCACAGCATGGCTGATAAATGGAGCAGGTCCACACCTAGGATCCAAACCTGTCAATCCTGGGCCTCCAAAGTGGAGCATGGAACTTTAATCACTCAGCCATGGGGCTGGCCCCATGTAATTACTTACTTTTGAATTTGCCAAATATGTTTTGTGTTGTTTTTAAATTACTTGTAAAATATTTTGAAACTTGATTCAAATTTTCTCTCTGTTTAAGCTAAATGCCAATTTGCAAGTGAGTCAGTTTCTTCATTGGGCTGTAGCAATACATGCAAATTAATATACAGGCTCAAATCATTTACTCATCCTATTGGGAAAGAGCAATAATACAAATGATAGATAACAATGACTAGTTCTAAGGTAATATATATGAGGGTTTTGAAGGAGTGTGTGTGTGCGTATGTACATATGCATGCATGTATAATCGTGTTTACAGAGGACTTTCTGCAAAGGTCCCACCCAGGAGGAGCATTTGAACAGCATAGACTCTACCTCCACTCAGATGTTCTCCCATTTCCTAATTCTTTCTATTAAGTCTGCATTTTACTTACATTCATTCAATAAATATTGCCTTTTGGAAGCCAGTTCTTTTAAGAGGGCCGCTTTATGTGATAGAAGGAGCTTGGATCTTGTTTGAAGGCGAACTGCCAAGAAAAGCTGCCTGACAAGCTTTGGACTGTGACATGAGTGAGAAATATGCTTTTGCTGAATTAACATTTGGAGATTTATTTGTTACAGTAGTAAAGCCTGTATCAGTCAGTCCTAAGTAGTATGGGAATCACTGACAGCATAGCATCTATTCTATGCCTGCTACATGCTAGGTTTTTTTGTTAGGTACAGAGGAGGGAGGGAAAACTCACGTTGAAAGGAAATGAGGAGATAAATCATGGACATTAAGGTAGGCTGAAAACACAGCCCCCAAAGAAATCCATGTTCTAATTCAAAGAACCTGTGAATTTCACCTTACTTGGCAAAAGGGACTTTGCAGATGCAATTCAAGTAAGGATGCTCAGATGGGGAGAGGTGCCTGGATTATCCAGGTGGGCCTATTGTAATCACAGGCATCATTATAAAAGGGAGAGTGAGGGCACTTTGACTGTAAAGACAGAAGGTCGTTCGAACAACTGAAGCGACGTGCTATGCTGCTGGCTGGAAGATGGAGGAAGGGTTCTCGGCACCAAAGAATGCAGCTCTGGAAGCCAGAAAAAGGTAAGGAAATAGATTCTCTCCTAGAACTTCTGGAGGGAGCACAGCCCTGTGGGCACTGTGATTTTGGCCCAGAGTAACCCATTTGGACTTCTGGTCTCCAGAAATGTAAGATAATAAATTTATATTGTTTTAAGCCACTAAGTTTGTGGCAATTCGTTAGAGCAGCCACAAGAAGCTAAGGTGTGATAAGCACAAAATGAGGATCCAGGGATTTATTCAAAAGTAAGCTAATCTAATACCCTCCACAAATCAACTTATGTGAAATGAAATGTCAGTCAAGCAGCAGTGCTGATGGCGCTTCCTGGGGTCCAGGACTGCGTGCCATGCTCTCACACACACAAAAACAAGCAATGCAAGACCTGCCCTGCGTGATTCTCAAAGATGACTGGAAACAGAGAATATAAACTCGTTAAAAAGATTTAAAGGTACTTAAAAGCCATAAAAAATGAGAAAAATCTCCAATGAAGAAATAAGAGTTCTAAAAAGTTAGTTTTAATCCACTGTTGAAAACATACATTTTCCCATAGAAACAATGTCATATTCCACAGTTAAGTCACCAGAAAAGCCATAAAAACCTACTGAATATTTAAAATAGCCCAAAAGAAAATTAAGATAAAATCCTGGATCAGTAGGGAATGAAAGTTTTGTGGATGGCTCCGGCTCATTCACATATAAGAATAACATTCATATCCAGTGAGTCTCTGGGGGCTGTTGTCCTCCTATTTGCTCCTCAGGCAAAGGGTCCTTCTGGCATGCACATCAGAGACAGCCAAGACTTGGGTAAGGGTGGGGACAGTGGAGAGCTTGAGGAGAGGATGATTCTGGGTGTGGTTTGGAGGTAGAAAAAATACTGACGATACTCAGTTCTGGTAAGAATCTAGAGCAACTGAAGCTCTCATACATTGCTGGTTAAATGCAAAATGGAACAGTTATTCTGGAAAACAGTTTGGTAGTTTTTTATAAAGTTAAACACCTACCATGTGACCCAGCAATCTTACTTATATGTATTTAGGGAAATTAACAGATATGCGTACACAAAAACTTGTACACAAAGGTTCATAGCAGTATTATTCATAACCACCAAAAACTGAATACAACCCAAATGTCCTTCAACAGATGAATGGATAAACAACTGTGGTATATCCATCCACTAGAATGCTATTCAGGAATAAAAAGGAATGAACTATTAACACACAAACAACATGGATGAATCTTAAATGCATTACGCTAAGTGAAAGAAGCCAGTCTGAATAGATTACGCACCATATATTTCCATTTATGTGACATTATGGAAAAGATAAAACTATAGTGATGGCAAACAGACCAATGGTTTCTAGGGGTTAGGGATGGGTTGAGAGATTAAAGAGTGTTGGAATTGTTCTGTATCCTATTTGTGATGGTGGTTATAAGAATCTAAGTATTATTAAAGCTCATGGAACAGAAAATCAAAAAAAAAGAATGAATTTCCTGTATGTAAATTTTAAAGATTTTACTTTTTTTCCTTTTTCTACCCAAAGCCCCCCGGTACATAGTTGTATATTCTTCATTGTGGGTCCTTCTAGTTGTGGCATGTGGGACGCTGCCTCAGCATGGTTTGATGAGCAGTGCCATGTCCGCGCCCAGGATTTGAACCAACGAAACACTGGGCCGCCTGCAGTGGAGCACACAAACTTAACGACTCGGCCACGGGGCCAGCCCCTAAATTTTAAAATAATAAGTTGAAATGTATTAGGACTCATCATCTTGGGTCAAACTGAAGGTCCATATAGCCTACAATTCTATGGCTAGTAGTGCCATGAAATAAGATAATTGCTATTTATCCTCTCTGGCCTCATATACACCAGCATCTTTTAATGCTTCTATTAGGCATAATTGACTCATTCTCACTGTGAAAACACATTTATTTTACTTTTTTAAACTATATACTAAAGATCACAGTAACATGCAATAATATTTTTTTATAAGTGGAAATTTTAAAAAATCCAAAGGAACCAACTGAATAACTTTCTACTAAAAAAAGAGTTCAATAAGAAGCAGAATACAAGAACAACATACATGGATCAATGTCTTTTCTATATACCAATTAGAAAAAATAATAGAATAAAGGAGTCCATTAACTAAAGGAAAACTAAACATTTTCTAAGAATAAACAAAAATGTAATGTGCAAGACCTACATGAAGAAAACAATAAAACTTGACTGAAAGACATAAAGTATGACTTGAATAAAAATCTTGTTCCCAGATAGGAAATCTTAGCACTGAAAAGATTATTAAGTTTCCCAGTCTCCCAAGAATAATTGATAATGTTAAGGCAATCCAATCAAAATGCCAGTTGAATTTTTTATGTAACTTGACAGGTTGATTCTTAAATCTATACTGAATACTGGAGGAGAAAATGTATAAAAAAATTAAAAGGAAGACAAAAATTGAAAAGAAATATTTCAAAACAAACTAACATTTAAATGATTGAAACAGTGTAGTATTTTTGTGAAAAAAAGATAACTTCATGTATATAAAGGAATTTAGTTTGCAATAAAGATGCTATTTCAAATCACTTGAAGAAAGGATGAATTATCAGAATGATGTTTGTTATCTATTTAAGAAAAAAGTTAGAGTTAGGTCCTGACTTTGCACTGTATAGAAAAACAAATTCCAGAGATAAATGTAAAAATTGAAACTAGAGAAATACTAGGAGAAAATATAGGAAAATATTTATATAATCTGGGAGAAAAGGAAGGCCTTTCTAACTAAGACAAAATCCAAGAACAGTGAAGGAAAAGTTTTATTCATGGAAATTCAAAACTTCTGTACATAAAACTAAACAAGGAATAAAGAAAAGCTATAAGCAGGAGAATATATTTGCAACATATCAACAAAAGATGAAAATTCAAAATGTATGAAGAGCTTCCACACAACTATAAGAAAAAGACAAACAATATAGTAGAAAAATAAGCAAAGAATATGAACAGGCCATTCAAAAAAGAAGAAATTAAAAATGGTCAGTTAGTTTATGACATGATCTTCAATCAGATGTGTAACCAAAGAAATTTTAGGCAATGAGATGTCTGTTTTCCTCTTCACATTGGAAAACAAAACAAAATAAAAAGATTGGTCATATTCACCACTGGAGAAGTGATAGAAATGGGCAGCGTTATTTGGGGTATGGCTTAGGTGCTGGAGCCAGATTATGTGGATTCTATCACTAACTAGTTTTCTGACCTTAGGCAAGTTAACATTTTTTTGTCTCAAGTTTTCTTATCTGTGAAATGAGGAATAGGATATAATCACCTACCACATAAGGTGGTTGTGAGGAACAAAGAAGATAATACATGTAAAGTGCTTAGCACATGGCCTGGCATATAGAATTCAACAAGTATTAACTGGCATTAATAGTGAAAAATGGAAAATAACTTCATAAATGTTCATCAAGATGGAGAAGAACTCTATAATGGGACTTCATACTATAGACTTATGTAGAAAGAGATATTTTTATAATATAGATATATTTAAAAATTTATTTTTAATAAGAGGAATTTATACTGACATGGAAAGATTTGAATTAGCACAGCCCCTAATTGGTTTGTATAGTTCTCGTGGCAAAGGGTAGGAACAACCTAAACAAGCACATTTAAAGCTTTAGCTCATATAGTAGAGTATATCACATCTGGTTGCATTCCATTGGCCAAAGCAAATCATATGGACTCTGCCTGTTGGGAGGCACTGAAGTCACATGGCTGATGGCATGGATGTATGATCATCTTACAGGGGAGAAAGTGAATAGTTGATAAGAGTAATATAATCTACCAAAGCTGGCTATCCATGACCCCACCATTGAGTAGATATTCCAGACTGTGTGTGTATGTGTGTTTTCTGTTTACCTTTAGAACCTGTATCTTCGGGCCACACATATGAGAAAAACACTATGCAACATTTGCTTGTGGATTCCCCAAGCAAATAAGGTTATGATGGGACCTCAAAAATGAGGGATAACTCTCAATTTCTTGTGTCTCCACTGATGAGATGTAGATACTTGGGTGATCTTCAAGCTCATTTTCAGCTTAAGTTTTTCACAATATCCTGGACATTCAAATTTGTGCTTAGTTCCTTATAAAAAAATTATTTCATTTAATTTTCACATCATTATAGGATAGCTATTATTATCCTCATTATAAATTGCTGTGTATCAGAGGCCTCCCGAAAGCATTCTCTGATTGTTAAAAGTCTTTGATTATGAAGATTAATTGTGCACGACAATTTTGAGCACTCTTGGGGATGGAGGTGGGAGAACTTCCTTGCATCAAAGTTACAACAGAGCCTCAGGAATATAGATACATATGCAAACAAATGTGCCCAGTTTTCAAACCTAAAACCCAGGCTTTGTGGAGTTGGGGCATAAGATGGTTTGGGGCTCTTGTTAACCAGAGTAGGAAGGAGTTCTTAAGACTGTAGCCCCTTGGTAGCAAGATTACCTTACCTTAAGATATTTCAATGTAGGCTAAGTCATGAGAAGCATTTTGGCTTCACAGTTTTATTATTGAGATGTCCTATTCCTTCTGTGGAACTATGTCACAAAAGTTAAATTCCAGAGTTGGCAAACTCAAGCTTTGTGGGATTAGCTAGGTGGACTGCATAAATATTATACTGCTGGGTAGAGAACAGAAAGAGTGACAACATATATGACTAACTTCATGGCAAGTTATGACAATCAAAAGGAATTTAATTAGAAAGGAAAATAATCTTGTCAAATAAAACCTGTGGGCGGATTTGGATGCAAAGTGCCAGTTTACAATCTCTGGCCTTTGTCCTAAGATTTATTTGATAACATCCCAGTGTAACCTTTACCTTTGGTATTAAAGGGGAAGCGCAGTTTTCTGAAGTGACTGGGCAAGAATCCTGTATGGTAGATTTACTTTGTTGATATACTTAAATGTGCACTCTCTTTAGTATATTTCCCCTGAATTTCTGGGTTTTAAGTTTATTATGTGCTGTTTGATGCCAAAGATGTATAATTACATCAAAAGTGAAAATACAGTTTTTCCTTTCTTGGGAGAAGAAACAGTCAAGTCTCTTTCATCCCAGTAGAGTGATTTGTCCACTCGAGGGCACTGACCTAATCCTAACCTGAGCTCAGAGGTCTAAGTCTATGTACTCAAGAAGTCTGTACAAATGTTCACCCATCATCACAGCTATTACTCAAGCTCCATACCTGACGCACTAGATGCTGCCAACTGGTGTTCTGTTGCTACCTATCATGCCATAATTGATAAGAAACAACTTATTCATTAACATGTACTGGTCATGCTTGTTTTGGTACAGTTGGCAGGTGCTAAGGCTCATCACTGGCATGTTTTGGTTACCATTAATCCCATTGGGTTGCTGCTGCCAAAGGTTGTACCCTCTCTGTGGAGTAATAAAACAAAGAATTAACATGAACCCCACGATTATATAACCTGAGCAACAAATGAAAGAGGATTGGGGTTAGATTTTATCCTGGCAGTTAACATTAACTCACTAGAAAATGGACAAGTTGCCTACACTTTCTGTGCCTTAGTTTGCCTATCAGTGAAAGTCCTCTGTACCTCAAGGTTATAACAATCATAAGTCCTGGATTTTAGAATTGTTTGATAGGCGCCTCATTCAAACATTTAATATTACTTATTGAGTGCATGCTATGTGCCAGGTACTGCTCTCAGTACAAATTCGACATATCCTAAAATTGAAATCATTATCTTCCCTTCCTCAAATCAGCTTTTATCTCCTATATTCTCTCTCTCAGTGGTGGCATCAACATCCACCCAGTGATCCAAGGCAGAAGCCCCTGGAAGTCAATCTTGACATTTGTCTCCCCTTCAGCCTTATATCCCATCAATGACCAAGTCCCTTCAAGTGTACCCTCACCAATTTAAAAAATCTATTACTCCCTTGCTAACCCTTCCTCAATGGCTTTGCCCTTGTGGGGTCTCTGCCTTAAACATTCTTCTTCCTAATTTCACATAGCTGGCTTCCCATCATTCAGATCTTAGCTCAAATGCCATCTTCTTAGTGACATTCTCTCAGCCTATCCTATCCAGAGCTGCTCCCCAGCCCTACTCTTAATCTCATTACCCTGTTTTACTATCTTATTATCACTAATACTACCTGATAACTTGTTACCTACTGCCCCCATTTTGTCTGTCTCCATCATTAGAATCTAAGCTCCATAAGTGCAGGGATCTTTTCTGCCTCGTTCACCTCTATTCTAGACACTGGAGATATGATCAGTATAATCACTCTCTATTGTACTTATCTGGCAAAAATCCAACCCTGGTAAAATCCAGTTTTCTAACTATTCTCCACCTGCACCCAGCACACACCATGCTTATTGTCTCATGACCATAAACCTCAAGTGTCCCTCACTGCTGCTTGGTAATGCTACCATACTTCTCTAGTCATTCACTCTCCCACTTCCCCAGACAACTATTTCACACCTTTCCCTCCTCAAACCTCCAAAAACCCCCTTCCTCCTTCTCAAGCTCATCTGATGACTTTGTTTCTTATTTCACTTAAACAATAGAAACAATTGGACGAAACCTTCCACAGGCCCTCACACCAAATCTGTCCATATACTGTGCCTCCACATGCTCCAATGCGTGAACTGTCTATGCTCCTATTTAGGCCAACTCTGTCTTTATGCCTTGGGTCCCACCTCCTCCCACTCAAAGACATCATTCCTGCAGTATCACGTTTTTCTGTACACTAGATTGTTCCCATCAGCATTCAACGTGCTCTAACATAACCCATCAAAAACAAAACAAACCCTCCCTTTGATCCATATCCCCTTTCAGTTATTACTGCCAGTTTTCTGTGAGACATTCTGTCTCCACTTTCTTTCCTCTTATTCTTTTTAAAACCCACTCCAATCAGGCTTTTGACTCCACAATATACAGAACTTGTTATTGTCAAGGTCATCAATGACCACCATATTACCCAATCCAGTGGTTATTTCTCTCTCATCTTTATTCCACTTCTCATTTGCATTTGACACAATTACTCTTCTTGAAACTCTTCTTCATTTGGCTTCAGGGACACCACGCCCTTACTTCTCATACTATCTAGGCTGCTCTTCTTAATCTCTTCTACTGGTTCCTCCTCATCTTCTCAACTTCTAAATATTAGTTGTCCAAGGCTTAGTTTCTTTTATAGTTCCAATCATCCCCTACAGGGTCCCATCCTATCAAGTACCAAGGCTTATGGTCCATCCTAAAATGATGACTTCCATATTTTCATATTCAGTTTCAACCTCTCCCCTGAACTCCAGACTAACCTATCTTATTATCTATTCAAAATCTCTCCTTGAGTATCTAGTAACCATTTCATGCTACTCTGTCCAAAAATGAATTCTTGATGCTCCTCAAACCTTCAAATTCTTGGTCTTCCCCCCTCCTGAAATGGAAACTCCATTCTACCACTTACTCAGGCCAAATCCCTGAAAACATCCTTTATTCCTCTATTTTTCTCAGATGCTCGGTCAGTGTATCTCACAGGCTCTACCTTTTCAATATACTAGTATCTGACCACTATGCACCACTCCACTGCCACCATGCTGGCCCAATAACTATTGTCTCTTGCCCAGACTCTTGTAATAGTTTTCTAACTGGTCCCCCTGCTTCTTCCCTGTCCCCTTCTACAGTCTCTACTCATGCAGCATCCAGAATAAAACTTTTATAGGCATCATCTCACTAGCTGATTTGAAGTCTCTCAGCTACCTTTCTTAGCTGTATTTTAGATGCCAGACTCAATATACCAACAGAACATTTAGCTTATATCTAGGACCCTATCTCTGGTATTGTGCCAAAACGAATGTACTTTAAGTTAAAAATAATAAACACCCTTTTGAGTGGCAGGTGATTGATAAAGGGGCGGGCTGCTTTAGTGGATAAGTCTACCCACTGGGCCTGAAGGGGAGGAAATAAGTCAAACACAGAGATTAGAATGCAAAAACTACTCACTGAGCAGCCACAAAGGACAGAAGCCCCTCCAGGGAAGCCAACAAAGGATGCAAATCTATCTTAAGGTTTTGAGAAAACACCCAAGTGGGAAATCAGTGTAGTCCCATTATGTGACTCTGACTCTTTCAGCTTAACATTGACCACTACCTGATTTTTATTTGCTAATTTCCTGTCTCCTCCTTTCAAAATATAAGCTTAATATAAGTATAACTTATTTAAGTGTCCTACAGATGAGATTAGTGGCCTCTATCTCCAGTGCTAAAAGAGTGCTTGGCACATGGTAGCTGCTCAGTCAGTATTTACAGAAGGACTCAGGACACAGAATTAGGTTCACAAAACGGTGCTTGTAGTTTTATGAATAAACCAACCTGAAGTCATCTCTTTTGTAGCTCACCAATAATTCCTCCCTTTTTTTAATGGTAGGTGAGGATGTGGAAGAGTGCAACTGTAATCTGCAAGTTTACTGATGATGGAAGCACCAAGATTAACCTAAATGGGAATAGTATTCTGATGATGTCACCAGAGAATAATATGGTTCCTGTGCCAGCTTTGCTACTTACCATTCCAAGTCTCCATTTCCTCATCTGTAATATGGGGACAATTATAGTGCCTGCTTGTGGGGTTATTATGGGGGTTAAACGAGCAAATAAATATGTGTAAAGCCTTCAGGGCACCCCTTGTAACTGCATCAATAAATGCAGCTATTTGGGTGGTGTTATAATAACATCTGTATTATTGGTACACTACTAATCATAAATCCACTCAAAGCTGATGCTGACTCACGGTGTCCCCCAATCTAACACATCGCTTCAATTTACTCCCCATAATTCACTTGAGAAATCCACTGTGGAAATGACACCTTTCGTGATCTTAATTAACGACCATTTAGAGGTTCCTAACTTTGGCCTACAGTCAGCAGGGAGCAAGTAAGAGGATTTCAGGGCCCAAAGCAATTTATTACCAGTGTTAACTGCACGGAACACGCTATCCTTTACAATCTTGCTGTGAATCGCTAGAGGGCAGGGACGATGTCTTATTGAATTCTATAACCCCAGAACTCAGCAGAATACCTGCCACATGACAGTCAATGTTGGTTAAATAATAAGTGAAATACAAGCACATGTTGATCCCCTGACGAGCGTTTCAGGCATCACACGCCTAGAGCGGGAATAAGCACGACCAGAAGCGCCGGGAGCCAGAACCTGGCGGCGTGCGCGTACCGCGGACCGCAATTTCGAGGCCGTCTGCGGGGTCGCTCAGAGCGCCCGGCGCTCCCTCTGGCGGCGGCTGCGCCCACGAGCTCCGGCCGCGCGCGTCGGGGAGGAAGTGCGGGGGACGGCGGGGCGGAGCCTCTCCCGGCTCCATGGAGCGCGCGAGCGCCGCGACCCGTGGGGGCTACGTGCCCGGCTTTTTGCTGGCCCTTCAGACCAAGAGCGGAGCCGAGGCGCCGCGGGCGCTGGTGCAGGAGCAGGAATTAAGGCAGTGGGGCCTGACAGGTCAGTGGCCCCGGGCGGACATCCCCCGCCTCCACCCCGGGCTAGCAAACTCGGTGGGACTCCCTTCTCTCGGGCCGGGGACCGCGCGCCGGGAGCGCTCCTGCGGCGCCGTGGGAGGACTGGCCTGGGGGTTTTTTACCTACGGACGGTAGGGCCTTCCCTTCCCGCCCCGGGGTGCGCTGGGCGGAAAGGAACCCGGCCTGGGGCCAGGTGGCTTTGCCGCCGCCTGCGCTGCGCGCGGGCCCACGCACACGGGATGAATGGGATTGGGGACGGGAAGTGAGGCCTGCCTGGGGCGGGGAGGGGGAGCTTGGTGAGAGCCCTGTGCCAAACGTGAGACTTTCTGAAGAAGCAGAGGACGTCCTGGCCCCGAGGGTGTGGCTTAAAGTTTCTGTTCCGGTAGGTTTGGAGGCCCGGCCTGGTTAATTGGTTGCTGCTGTGAAAACTGGCAGAACTCGTGTTCACGCTTCAGTTTTCTTCTTCGGGTACAGTGCAGGAGCACGGTTAATTCTCCCCCAGGGCTATATATTAAAATATGCAGCTAAGAGAAGTTTATCGGCTCATTGCCGCACGTCGTTATTTTATTTTACTAGCCTTTCCCTAGAATCTTCGAAGCTTGAAACTTGCATTCCCCTGAGGTCTGCAGGCAGCGAGCCTGACTGCATCTCCTGCGGATGGAGAGACCCGGTCCCTGTTTGCTGACCTGCGCTTGAATCCCCACCTAACGTCTCCGGTCCTTGTTTTCTTCATAAAATGGAGCACGCAGTGCGTGCCTTGACTGTGTGACAGAACCTTGGACAACAGTAGTGAGTGATGTAGTCGTTAATTCATTATTTATTGAGTGCCACTGAGAGCTACATACTATAAGGTGTTGGTACAGATAGGAGTAAAATAAATATGGACTCTGCCCTCCTAGAATTTCTAGACTAGGTCGTGTGAGTGCTTTCAAATTTATAAAGAAGTACTTATTGAACTTATATGCTAAGTATCAAGGAAGTGTGAAGTCTTGTTATTCTCAGAATGAAACAAAAGATGTGGTTCTATGTCCAGCTCAGAAGAGGGATGGATAAAGATGAATGGATAGGATACAGACATGAAAGAGAAAAATCTCTCCCTTCTTGAGTCTCTGAGTGTCTATAAGTCTCTGAGTGTATAAGAATGTGTTTTTCTGTGTCTGTAAGGAGTGTGTATCCAACTTAAATGTGGATTTATGGACTGCTGTTTATGTTTGAGGTATCTTGACTAAAGTTTATATGTTTGTGTGTTTGCCTGTTTCCTTCCATGTGTTTTTGGGTGTGATACTTTGAGAACATGTGTGAGAGAGGGTTAAAGTGTGCACATTGAGATTAGACTGTAAATAGTACACCCAGAGACATGGATGTGTGCTGGTTTAGTGAAAATGAGAAGATAGATAAGAGGCTGCAAGTTTTCGTGGATGAGTTAAAGTGGGTGAATGAAAAAGTAAATAGGCAAACGTGGAAACTTGGTGGTGGGAGTGGATAAATCGGTAGTGGGGTGGAAGAAAAAATAGAAAATAGGTATACTCAAAAGAATAACCATTGAAGATTATAACTTGAAATTCCTGTTTCTATTTACCAGAATAAATTAACATTCTGAGAAACTGTTCTTTGTGAGTTGGTTAAAAATGCTTACTGACTTTTGATTATAGGAGCTTTTATACGTTCTCTGTAAAACATGTAGGGTAAATTTTCTATGCACAAAGGAAAAAAATTTAATCTCCTTAATCCTCTTACTGTTAATAAGTTATTATCTACTCTGCTAGCCCTTGGTCTACACATGGGTGTGTGTATGTGTGTATTATTTCATTTTTTTATTCTTCCTTTCCAAGGCAAAGTGGGAAGCGAAGGAGAGCTGCAGAAATGGGGTTTCATGTACATTCTTTTTTGGAAACCATAATTTTCTTCTTTATAATCATTTATTCTTCTTCAATATCATATTTACTGGCTATAGAGTATTTCACTGTCTGGGTGTGCTGTAATTTAGCTAGCCTGTCTGCTTAGGTATTTGGGTTCTTTTTTTGCTATTATAAATAATATTAGTAAATATTATTGTAACCAAATATTTGTTGTAGCTATCAATTTTAATTCCTCAAAGGCAGCATTTGTAGAACAAAGACTATGCAAAATTTTTGCTCGTTTCTCCACACTCTCACCAACACTGGTAGTTTTTAAGTTGAGAAGTTAAAAATGCTGCTTTGTTTTATTTAATGTTTGTTTACTAGTATTGATGGACACTTGGGTGTTCATGTTTCTTTTGTTCCTTGTCTGTTTGCACTCCTTGCCTATTTTTTAATTGAGGTATTTGTCTTTTGCTTTGTAGGATCTTTTTTGCATTGAACGTGTTAAATGTTTGTCGCATGTATTGGAAATATGATCTCTAGTTTATTTGCCTTTTGACTTTGTTGTGTGTGTGTGTATTTCAGTGGTGAAATTTAAGAATTCTGTAGTCAAATCTTTCAGCCTTTTCCTATATGATTTTCTTTTGAGGCAACGTTGGTTTATAACATTGTATATAGGTTTCATATGTACAACATTATAGTTTGACATCTGCATATGCTACAGTGTGCTCACCACCAAAAGTGTAATTTCCATCTGTCACCACATAATTGACCCATTTTGCCCTCCCTCTGGTAACCACCAATCTGTTGTCTGCTTCTATGAGTTTGTTTTTGTTGTGTTTGTTCATTTGTTTGGTTTTTTATATTCCACATATGAGTGAAATCCTATGGTATTTGTCTTTCTTTGTCTGACTTACTTCACTTAGCATAATACTCTCAAGGTCCGTCCATGTTGCAGCTGGCAAGATTTCATCTCTTTTCATGGCTAAGTGGTATTCCATTGTATGTATATATACCACATCTTCTTTATCCATTCATCTGTCGATGGGCACTTAGGTTGTTTCCATATCTTGGCTATTGTAAATAATGCTCCAATGAACATAGGGATGCATTTACCTTTTCGAATTAGTGTTTTTGTATTCTTCAGATAAATACCCAGAAGTGGAATAGGTGGATCATATGGTAGTTCTATTCTTAATCTTTTGAGGAATCTCTGTATTGTCTTCCATAGTGGCTGCATCAGTTTACATTCCCCCCAGCAGTGTATAAGGGTTCCCTTTTCTCCACATCCTCTCCAACACTTGTTATTTCTTGTCTGTTTGATAATAGCCATTCTAACAGGTGTGAAGTAATGTCTTGTGGTTTTGATTTGTATTTCCCTAATAATTAGTGATGTTGAACATCTTTTCATGTGTCTGTTGGCCATCTGTGTGTCTTCTTTGGAAAGATGTCTGTTCAGATCCTCTGGCCATTTTTTAATCAGGTTGTTTGGCTTTTTGCTGTTGAGTTGTATGAGTTCTTTATATATTTTGGATATTAACCCCTTATTGGATGTACGCCTTGCAAATGTCTTCTCCCATTTGGTAGGTTGTCTTTTCGTTTTGTTGATGGTTTCCTTTGCTATGCAGAAGCTTTTTAGTTTGATGTAGTCCTGTTTGTTCCTTTTTTCTTTTTTTTCCCTTGCCTGAGGAGACATAGCCAAAAAGATACTGCGAAGACTGATGTCAAAGAGCTGCCTATGTTTTCTTGTAGGAGTTTTATGATTCCAGGTCTTACATTTAATCTATTTTGAGTTAATTTTCGTGTAGGATGTAAGATAGTGGTCTAGTTGGATTCTTTTGCGTGTAGCTGTCCAGTTTTCCCAGCACCATTTATTAAAGAGACTTTTGTTTCTGCTTTGTATGTTCTTGGCACCTTTGTCATAAATTAGCTGTCCATATATGTGTGAGTTTCTTCCTGATCTCTCAGTTCTGTTCCATTGATCTGTGTGTCTTTTTTTTCTCCCAGTACGGTATTGTTTTGGTTACTGTAGCTTTGTAGCATAGTGTGAAATCAGGGAGTATGATACATCCAGCTTTTTCTTTTTTCTCAGGGTTGCTTTGGCTATTCAGGGTCTTTTGTGGTTTCATATAAATTTTAGAATTTTTTGTTTTGTTTCTGTGAAAAATGCCCTTGGGATTTTGATAGGGATTTCATTGAATCTGTAGATTGCTTTAGGTAAGATGGACATTTTAACTATGTTCATTCTTCTAATCCATAAGCACAGAATGTCTTTCCATTTCATTGTGTTTTTTTTCAGTTTCTTTCAGTAATATCTTATAGTTTTCAGTGTAAAAGTGTTTCACCTCCTTGGTCTTTTATCCTTGGTATTTTATCCTTTTTGTTGCAGTTGTAAATTGGATTACTTTCGTAATTTCTCTTTCTGATAGTTTGTTGTTAGTATGTAGAAATGCAACTGATTTTTGTGTGTTGATTTTGTACTCTGTGATTTTACTGTATACATTGTTAATTATTCCTAATAGTTTTTTGGTGGAGTCAGGGTTTTCTATATATAAAATCATATTATCCACAAATAGTGACAGTTTTACGTCTTCCCTTACAACTTGGATACCTTTTCTTTCTTTTTCTTTCCTAATTACTGTGGCAAGGACTTAAAGTATTATGTTGAATAAAAGTGGTGTGAGTGGGCATCTTTGTCTTGTTCCTGATGTTAGAGGAAAAGCTTTCGGCTTTTCACCATTGAGTATGATGTTAGCTGTGGGTGTGTCATATATGGCCTTGATTATGTTGAAGTACTTTCCTTCTATACTCATTTTATTGAGAGTTTTTATCAAAAATGGATGTTGAATCTTGTCACTTACTCTCTCTGCATCTATTGAGCTGTTCCTGTGATTTTTATCCTTTGATTTGTTAACGTGTATCACGTTGATGGATTTGCAGGTGTTGAACTATCCTTGCATCCTGGAATAAATCCCACTTGATCATGATGTATGATGCTTTGAATGTATATTGAATTTGTTTTGCTAATATTTTGTTGCGAATTTTTGCATCTATGTTCATCAGAGGTATTGGCCTATAGTTTTCCTTTTTTGTGTTGTTTTTGTCTGGTTTTGGTATCAGGGTAATGTTGGCCTCATAAAATGAGTTAGGAAGTATTCCTTCCTCTTCAGCTTTTTGGAAGACTTTGAGAAGGATAGCTATTAAATCTTTGAATGTTTGGTAGACTTCACCAGTAAAGTCCTCTGGTCCTGGACTTTTATTTTTGGAGAGGTTTTTGATTACTGTTTCAGTCCCTTTACTAGTAATCAGTCTATTCAGATTTTCGATTTCTTCCTGGTTCAGTCTTAGAGGATTATATGATTCTAGGAATTTATCCATTTCTTCAGATTTTCTCATCTGTTGGCATATAGCTGTTTGTAGTACTCTCTGATGATCCCTTTTATTTCTGTGCTATCTGTTGTAACTTTTCCTCTTTCATTTCTGATTTTTTAAATTTTTTCAAGGAACCAGCTCTTCGTTTCATTGTTTCCATTGTCTTTTTACTCTGTATTTCATTTATTTTCCCTCTGATTTTTATTATTTCCTCCCTTCTCCTGACTTTGGGCTTCATTTGTTCTTCTTTTACTAGTTCCTTTAGGTGTAAGATTAGATTGTTTATTTGAGATTTTTCTTGTTTCTTGAGGTAGGCCTGTATTGCTATAAACTGCCCTCTTAGTTCTGCTTTTGCTGCATCCCATAGATTTTGGTATGTTGTATTTTCATTTGTCTCTGTGTATTTTTTGATTTCTCCTTTGATTTCTTCATTGAGCCAATAGTTATTGAGTAGCTTGTTGTTTAGTCTCCACATATTTGTGATTTTTCCACTTTTCCCTGTAGCTTATTTCTAGTTTCATACTGTTGTGATCAGAAAAGATGCTTGCTATATCAATCTTAAATTTATTGAGGCCTACTTTGTGACCAACATATGGTGTATCCTTGAGAATGTTTCATGTGCACTTGAGAAGAATGTTCATTCTGCCACTTTCGGATGAAATGTTCCGTATGTATCTATTAAGTGCATCTGGTCTGGTGTGTCATTTAAGGCCAATGTTTCCTTGTTGACTTTCTGCCTGGATGATCTATCCATTGATGTAAGTGGGGTGTTAAAGTCTGCTACTGTTACTGTGTTGCTGTCAATTTCTCCCTTTGGGTCTGTTAATAGTTGCTTTATATATTTTGGTGCTCCTATGTTGGGTGCATGTATATTAATAAATGTTATGTCTTCTTGATAGATTGTTCCCTTTATCATTGTATAATGTCCATCTTTGTCTCTTGTTACCTTTTCTGGCTTGAGGTGTAGTTTGTCTGATATAAATATGGTTACATCCACTTTCTTTTGGTTGCCGTTTACTTGGAGTATCACTTTCCACTCCTTCACTTTGAGCCTGTGTTTGTCTTTAGAGCTGAGATGAATCTCCTGAAGGCAGCATATAGTTTGGCGTTGTTTTTTAATCCATCCGACCACTCTGTGCCTTTTGATTGATGAATTCAATTCATTTATGTTTAGGGTGATTATTGATATATGAGGACTTACAATTTCCATTTTATCTTTTATTTTCTGGTCGTTCTATATCTCCATTGTTTCTTTTCCCTTGTGTTTCTGTCTGCCATTTTAGTTGGTGATTTTCTGTGATGTTTTTCTCAGTTTCCTTTTTTTTGTTGTTTCATGTCTCTAGATTTTTGTTTTGTGGTTACCATGAGGTTTGTATACAATGTGTCAAAGATAAAATAGTCCTTTTTCTGCTGATAGCATCTTATCTTCATTTGCCTATACATTTGCCTATACAGGTTCCATCCTTTTCCTCCTCCCCTTTTATGTTTTGGTTGTCACAAATTATTCCTGTTTATATTGTGAATTCAATACCATGTTGAAATAGCTTTAGTTATTTTTAATCCTTCTTTTACCCCTTTAATCTTTATGCTGTCATTGAGTGTTTAACACCCTATTCTCTAATAGCTTTACAAGTTTCTATGTCATTTATCACCTTACTCAATGCTTTTTTTGTGTACTTTTGCCTTTTTGTTTCTGGAATAAGGACTCCTTTTTTTTAAAGATCTTATTTTTCCTTTTTCTTCCCAAAGCCCCCAGTACATAATTATATATTTTTAGTTGTGGGTCCTTCTAGTTGTGGCATGTGGGCTGCCTCCTCAGCATGGCTTGATGAGTGGTGCCATGTGCACACCCAGGATCCGAACCAGCGAAACCCTGGGCCGCTGAAGCAGAGTGCACAAACTTAACCACCCAGCCATGGGGCTGGCCCCAGAGCTCCTTTTGGCATTTCTGGTAAGGCAGGTCTAGTAGTGGTGAGCTCCCTCAGTTTTTGTTTGTGTGGGGAAGGCTTTATTTCTGCTTCATATCTAGAAGGTCACTTTGCTGAATAGAGTATTGTTGGCTGACAGTTTTTATCTGTGAATATTTTAAATATGTCACTTCACTCTCTCCTGGCCTGTAAAATATCTGCTGATTGTCTGATGGGGGTTCCTTCATAGGTTGCTGTCTTTTTTTCCCTGGCTGCCTTTAAAATTCTTTGTCATTGACTTTTTTTTTTTTTTTTAAAGATTTTTTTCTTTTTTTCCTTTTTCTCCCCAAAGCCCCCCGGTACACAGTTGTGTATTCTTCGTTGTGGGTTCTTCTAGTTGTGGCATGTGGGACGCTGCCTCAGCGTGGTCTGATGAGCAGTGCCATGTCCGCGCCCAGGATTCGAACTAACGAAACACTGGGCCGCCTGCAGCGGAGCGCGCGAACCCAACCACTCGGCCACGGGGTCAGCCCCTTTGTCATTGACTTTTGACAGTTTTAATATGTGTCTTGGAGAAGGTCTTTTTGCGTTGAGATAATTAGGTGTTCTTTTAGCTTCATGTACTTGTATATCCAGTTCCTTCCCCGGGTTTGGAAAGTTCTTGGCTATTATTCCTGGGTTTTTTTTTTCTGTTAAGAAGGTTTGCTCTGAGCTAACATCTGTTGCCAGTCTACCTCCTTTTTTTTTGCTTGAGGAAGATTTGCCCTGAGCTAACCTCTGTGCCAGCCTTCCTCTACTTTGTATGTGGGTCACCACCTCAGCAGGGCTGACAGGTGGTGTAGGTCTGTGCCAGTGAACTTCAGAAACCCAAAATACATTGGGTCAGAAAGATACTTTAGGACTGCTTTGTTTTTGGAATATGCAGACCTATTACTTCTTGCTGGGTTTTTTTCCTGCTTTTTCACTACTTGTCATCCACTTGAGAGGTGAGCAAGAGAACTCAAACAACTGTATAATGGATATTACAGAGAGACACCCTCAGATTTATTCTTTTCCCAACCCCTGAGCCTGCCTTACTGCACCCTGGAGGCTAGAAAACAAAAGTCAATATTTCTCAGACTGTCTTGTAGTTCTGTAGTGCATGTGACTTGGCTTTGGCCAAGCAGATGACTATGGGAGATTTGGAAGGGGAAAGTGAAGGAGAGGGATTCGGGTTTTCTACATTTCGCTAGGCAACTAGTCCTAATTTCAGGAGGGTTAGGTGAGTACTGAGCATTCATTTTGCTGGCAAGGATTGGGGCTGAGGCAGAAGGGTGTGAAGCTGACAGCTGGGGAAATGGCCTCTTGGTTTTTCTTCTCTAGGTAACTCATGTCATTTTCCTCTGGCTGTTTTCAAGATATTTTCTTTGTCGTTAGTTTTTAGAACCTTAATTATGATGTGTCTTGGTGTAGGTTTCTTTGTTTCATTCTGTTTAAAGTTCACTCAACTTCGTGAGTCTGTAGGTCTTTTGCCAAATTTAGGGAGTTTCCGGCCATTATTTCTTTAAGTCCATTTTCAGCCCCAACTTCTTTCTCATCTCTTTCTGGGATACCAATGAATGAATATAGATTGTTTTTGTCAGAGTCCTGCAGTTCCCTGAGACTCTGTTCCTTTGTTTTCGCTTTATTTTCCCTCTGTTTTTCAGATGAGTAATTTCTCTGGTTCTATCTTCCAGTTCACTGACTTTTTCTTCTCTTCCCTCCATTCTGCTGTTGAGCCCATCCTCTGAGCTTTTTATTTTGATTATTGTATTGTTCAGAGTTAAAATTTCCATGTGGTTCTTTTTTGTATCTTCTCTTTCTTTACTGATGCTTTCCATTTTTTCAGTTGTTTGAAGTTCATAATTGCTTGTTGAAGCATTTTTATCATTGCTGCTTTAAAACCTGTCAGATAATTCTGAAATCTGTGTCATCTGGATGTTGGCATCTAATGATTGTCTTTTTTCATTCCATTTGAAATCTTCCCAGTTCTTGATATTCGTGATGAGTGCTTTTTGATTGAAACCTGGACATTTTTGTATTACGGTATGAGATTCTGTCTTATTTAAACCTTCTCTTTAACTGTCTTTGTTTCATGCTGCTCTTACAAGGGACGTTGGTTGCTGTCTTGTTACTGCCAGGTGGAGATAGAAGTCCAAGCTCCCCCTCTTGGGCTCTGTTGACACCTGGGCGTAGGGAGGAGGCTCCTGACCCCTTGGTGAGAGTGAGAGTACTTGCTCTCCACTTGGTCTCCAGTGACACTGCAGGAGGGGTGGGCTCATCACCTCCAGGAAGTGATAAAAGTCCTACATCTAGACCAGGCCTCCTTTGACACCACACATGTGGAGGTGGTGGAGGGAGTGCATTGTGATCTAATAGGGGTAGAATCCAGGCGTTGCTGGGTTGCCAATTTCTTCACTTCCAAGTCTGGGATATATGAGGCAAAAATAAACCCAGGGAACACATCACCTTGTTATTCCTCAGGTCCTGAGGTCACTAGCAGGTCTGCCTTCTTTGCTCCGCCTTTTCAAAGTCGTCTTATGTCTGTTTTATTTGTAATATTCAGGATTGTTAGTTGTATTAGTAAGAAGAATGGGGAAAAGAACATCACCATCTTCCCAGAAGAGGAAGTCTCCAGATTTTACATTTTAATCTTCTTTGATTGTCTGAATTTTCTAACCTACAAAATGGGGCTAATACCTAATGCGTGGAATTGTTATAGCTATTACGTGAGGTAACTTAGGTAAAGCATTCACTGCTCTTGCTGGTATTTAGTAAGTGCTTAAATAAAAATAACTGGTTAACCTTTTTTTTTTTTTCCTAAAGATTGGCACCTGAGCTAATATCTGTTGCCAGTCTTTTTTTTTTTCTTCCCCCCAGAGACCCCCAGTACATAGTTCTATATGTTGGTTGTAGGTCCTTCCAGTTGTGCTATATGGGATCCTCCCTCAGCATGGCCTGATGAGCAGTGCCATGTCCGTGCCCAGGATCCAAACCAGCGAAACCCTGGGCGGAAGCTGGAGTGTATGAACTTAACCACTCGGCCATGGGGCTGGCCCCAACTTGTTAATCTTTTTAATCTTCTACAGTTATTATATATTGGCTAGCTTCTTTTTAAAGGTCATGAGTTCAAACCACAAAGTTATGTTTTTGTTAATAGTTCTGGGATGAAGTAGGTTTAGAGTCTTCCTTCTCCCCAAGATATGGCTATTTTCTGAATTTGGACTTCTTTTCAAGGGAGAAAGAAAAGAGATGCAACAGAAGCTCCATGTGGGTTTCAGACATTTTCTTCTGTCCTTTTTGCACTGTTAAACACTTTCCGTGCCACATCATTTCAGCTCTTAACAGCACTGCTTCTCTGTTGAAGCATAATATAGTCCTGTCTTGATTTTTTTTCCTTTAGCACCAATGGCAAATTTAAATGGTTGCAGTTAAGTAGACACATGTACAATCCGTGTGTTGTTGTTATATCAGTAATGCCTTATTTTCTAGAATGGACCCTGGCAGGAGATTCAGGCAGTTTAGGGGCCAAATCCCACGTTGACTTTCTCCTCTGCCAATTGGATACTCTAACACTAACAGGCTGTTTTAAGGCTTGGAATATAATGGTGACTAAGTTTTCTCAAAAAGTGGTTCGGAAGTCAGCAAATGTTTGCATATTCATAACTTCCCAGCAAAGGATATGGCCAGTAAGGTTTGGGGGTGTGGGAATTTAGGCTGCATTCTTCTGTCGAAGTCTGAGAACATATCCTGTGTGTGTTCTGAAAAGTCTGCTCCTCAGACAAATAAAGTTATTTTATTTCTAGGGATTCATCTACACTCTTACCAGCTTGAGGGAGTCAACTGGCTAGCTCAGCGCTTCCATTGTCAGAATGGCTGCATCTTGGGAGACGAGATGGGCCTGGGGAAGACCTGCCAGGTATGTTACTCTGGAGTGACCACTGTTCACCTCCACTGGAATACCTCCTTACAACTCATTACTATCTTTATCTGCTGGGTACCGGTATGTATTTTTATACTAAGAGGTGAAATGCCTGAACCTCTGTTAAGAGATCATAACCTTGGGTCGACTTTTCTAGTCATGGGGATGGTTTTGAACTGTGCCACTAGGCTTATCTAGCTCTCGACATTTAGAGTTGCAATTAATGGGTAAGATTTTCCTCTATTCAAAACCAATATACCTGTCCCGGGGATCAAATTGACTCTGAACTCCTTAGAATACTTTATCTAGTTAAGTTAACTGGATCACTTCTAATATTAATCTCTCTTCTTGGTGGGTGGTGGGGCTACTTCCCATTTCTCTGCCATCCTAGAGAAGTACAGATGAGGTATCGTATGTTTTCCAAAATGCCTTTGTCATCTAATGGTAGGGTACAGTCTAGAGACGTGGAGAGTCAGATGTGGCCTCCTTGTGCACTGATAAGCAAATGGTGTGTTGAGATAGATGCTTCCAGTAGGATGATCACCAGTACAGCCCTGTTGTGACAGATGTCAGTGGTAGGACTGCATCGTTGGAAAGTCCAGACATAGACACCCCTTGGGTTAATCACTCAACGTTTACTCATCTATAGGATAGCAAAGAAAGTCAGTGCAGTCAGGGTACACAGCAGAGGCAACTTGATCAGAAACCGTAAAAGTATAATTTTCTCAATACCAAAAAGGTTTCACTGGTGAACAAACAGAAAGAGTGAAGGTCTCGTCAGTCCTTTTAGAAGCTCAACTGCCCCCTCCAAGTCTAACCTCACATACATAAACATCAGGCTGGAGTAGTTCTGCACATAGGCTAGTCTGATCATGGGTTGGAGACTACTTTATTTAAGCCAGGTGTACTGCATCAATCTTGGGGCTATTCAGAGTACAGTATGACCTGCAAGTGTGGTACCTGGAGGTACCTCATTTGTCACTCCCAGATTTCTCAGACAAATAAGCCTGGTTCTAGTACATTCCTGAAGTGAGAGCTGTGGAATTAGAGCAAAGGTAACTTTCCTGGATGTCTCTGGGAGCCAGGCTAAGGGGCTCTTGGACAAGCTGCAGATCCTTCCCTGCAGTCTCCTTTGCCTCAGACATTGGAATTGCCCTGACTTCAGTTAGAGCCAGCAAATGCCGCTTGTTCTTTACCTTTCCTCAGAGTGTTCATATAGCTCTACTTTAAGTGCCCTAAAAATACCACACCTACAAGTTCATCTTGCTAACATTTTGTTTAGAAGTTTTACATCTATGTTCATGAAGGATATTGGTGTGTAGTTTCCTTTTCTTGGAATATTTTTGTCTGGTTTTGGTATTAGGGTAAAGCTGCCATCATAGAATGTGTTGCGAGGTATTCCCCCTCTTCAGTTTTCTGGAAGAGTTTGTGTAGAATTGGTGTTGTTCCTTCCTTAAACGTTTGGTAGAGTTCACTGCTGAATCCAAATTTGTGTTTTAGTTATATCTGGTTTACAGTAATAAAAGATAAATTTTCTCTAAATAGCATCCTCAGCAAAAGCTAAAAGAATAGTTTTAATCCAGTAAGTACCTATTGGGTGGTTGCTCTGGCACAGTCTGGGCTGAGAAGACATAGGTAGTTAAAAAAGAAAATTATTTCCACTATAAAATTAGTGTAATCTCTGTTAAAAAAATAATTGCCACCCCATAACCACAACACTCTAATCATAACCATGAATGGCAATGTATGTTTTACATGGTTGAAATTATAGTGCACACATACTTTGTATTTTAGTAATCTAACACTGTCATTGTAATTTTGCATTTTATTATATGCTTCCCAGTCATTATTTTCTACTGGATGCATGATGTTCAGTCAGGAGAATTGATCATAATGTACTGAAATGTTCTACAGATGAGGAATGGCAAGTTCTCCTCTTGTGCAATTTAAATCAAGCTTGATGCAAACGTCTTGGGGCGTGTAGCTTTCACAGGATTTTGGATTATATCTTTAGGACAGATTTTCTGAGAAAAGGTTCACCATTTGGGGATGGGGGATCCTCAGACTTTTTGTTGTATAAAAGAATCCTGCTTCTCTGTATATCACAGCAAGCTTTTAAAGAAACTTTTCTAGTCAAAAGTCTGCAGCCGTATCCTCAAGGAAGCCTACTTTGGTTTACAGAGATTTCCATGTTATATCCCAACTTAAGCTTGTGAGGCATTATTTATTGTTTTCCTCACTAGAATGTATACTTCAGGGGAGCTAGGAGTTTGTTTCTCTTTTCACTGTTATATGCCAGAGCTCAGAACAGTTTCTAGCAAATAGAAGGTACTCTATAAATGCACATGGGGGGGAGGAGGTTGGGAAGGAAGGAAATCTTTCCCCC
This sequence comes from Equus caballus, assembly GCF_041296265.1. Classification (NCBI taxonomy): domain Eukaryota; kingdom Metazoa; phylum Chordata; class Mammalia; order Perissodactyla; family Equidae; genus Equus; species Equus caballus. The sequence goes on along the minus strand of NC_091688.1, from coordinate 47,790,373 downwards.
TTAGGAGAGCCTGGCAAGCAGCGGAGGCCACGGTGTGGTTGATAATCTTTATAGTCACGTCTTGGTACTTCTTGCCATATGTTCACAGAGTATCGTGTGCATTATGTGCATTGTTTTCATTGATTTCTGTTGTGCTTCCTGATTTTTTTCTTTGCATTAGAGGTTCAGTTACCTAAATGTGGAGCACTGTTGCTTGTTAACGATGGATGTAATTGAGTACCATACCTTTCTTTGGCAATTATATTTAGGCTTCTGCGATTTCACTCTAGGAATGGGTGACTCTTCTAATATGTGGGAGATTGTACGGTACATTATATTTCTGTAAACCAAGTCTTCTATAAGAGTTTGTGTTCCCTACAAGATTGTGGGAAGTTTGTGGTTGTTTCTTATGTGGAAATATGATCAAAACTGCCTTCTCTGTCTGTGTTCCAGGCAATTGCTCTCTTCATTTACTTGGCAGGAAGACTGAATGATGAAGGGCCATTCCTGATTCTTTGTCCCTTGTCTGTTTTAAGCAACTGGAAAGAAGAGATGGAAAGGTACAAGTAGACATAGATGAAATTTTATTTTTTACGTTGATTAAGATTTTTCTTCTGGGTGATATGTGAAATATGATAAAACAGCATGTTGTCCTACGCAGTGAGTTTATTTCTTTCCAAAAACTCTGACCTGAGGCAATGTAGTTAGAGACTGAGGATCTTATGAGGGGAGGCTCCAATGGGTGTTATTATTACTATTTGGCAATTTGAAGGTCAGTACTCATTTTCAGTAAATTTTGCTGAACTAAATGAGAACCCATCTTTTTCAAAGTGACATAGGAAATAACCAACATGGAAAAAATAGTTTTCTTTTTAGAGTCAGCACAGGCCCTTTTAGATGTTGATCTGACCCTTCCTCCTTTTCACGCAGGGACTTACTCTTAGGTTTACCCATTGCTCTAGGTAAGATTCCAGAGTCCAGGACTCTTTCTGGTTACAGGGCGTCCTGTGGTCTGCACGTCTGCAATCCTTCCATGAAATGCAAGTTTCCACGTATCCATACCTTTTCCCATGGCTCTGCATTTATGTTCATCTACCTCTTTTCTTGGATTCAGATTTGCTCCAGGTCTTTCCTGTGTCACATATGCAGGTGACAAGGAGGAGAGAGCCCACCTACAGCAAGACCTGAAACAGGAGGCTTGTTTTCATGTACTGCTAACTACCTATGAGGTATCCATTTTTTCTCTATAGCAAGCACTCTTAACCTGGGACCTTAGAAGTTATAGAATCCACTGGAATTATATTTAAATTTTTTTTTTTTAAAGATTGGCACCGAGGCTAACAACTGTTGCCAATCTTCCTTGTTTTTTTTTAAGGATTGGCACCTGGGCTAACAACTGTTGCCAATCTTTTTTTTTTTTTTTTCTGCTTTATTTCCCAAACCCTCCCCCGGGTACATAGTTGTATATCTTAGTTGCAGGTCCTTTCTAGTTGTGGGATGTGGGATGCTGCCTCAACGTGGCCTGATGAGCGGTGCCCTGTCCACACCCAGGATCTGAACCCTGGGCTGCCACAGCAGAGCACGCAAACTTAACTACTCGGCCACGGAGCCGGCCCTTAATTTTTTTTGAGAACACATATTTTTCTGAGAAGAAAGTCTACTTCCATTAGATTCTCAGAGCAGGGCTGTGACCAAAGGAAGTGAAGGACCATTGTGCTCCAAATTAGTTAGATATCTCTCCTTTTCTTTCCTGGTGGATCTAGGGGGAAGACTTCTCAGGGAGGTGGCACTTGAGCTGCCTCTTGGTCAGTGAAAACAAGGAGGCAGATAGGCAGGGGAAAGGGTTTTGTCAGCTGAGGCATCATCTCTGTTACTGAGGAATGAGAATGGAGGACACTTAGTTCCAGTCTCTCTCTTTTTTTTTTGCTGAGGAAGATTAGCCTGCCTCCTCATTTTTTGCTGAGGAAGACTAGCCCTAAGCTAACATCTGTGCCAGTCTTCCTCTACTTTATATATGGGTCACCACCACAGAGTGGCTGATGAGCGGTGTAGGTCTGTGCCTGGGATCCCAATTTGCTAGCCAGGCTATGGAAACAAAACATGCTGAAATTAACCACTCTGCCATGGGGACTCCCCCTCCCGTCTCTTTTTAAGTCATTGTTCTTCAAACTAAGACTGTTTGGACCAATGTAAGGAACACCTTCCACTTATTCATGTCTCTTTTGTTTGTCTGTAAGATATTGCTACTTAGAAATTATGCTCAGAACGTTTTTTACTTAGTGAATGATTAAGACTTAGCTAAGTCCTGTTGTTTAGGAGAGTTAACAAGAAACTAGCTTATTAATATCAGAGTTATGTCAATGTCAGCTTTTATAATGTGTCTTCCTTAATTTTTCAGATTTGCTTGAAAGATGCATCATTTCTAAAATCGTGAGTATGCTGCACTACTTCAGAAATTGTGTTGAATTTGTCATGAAAGTCATGTCTTTCCTTCAGATTTTAGTTCTTTGCTTGTTTCCTGCTGTGTCTTCCATGAGTCTTATTTACAGATAGGAGGCATGGCAGGAGTCCTACAGTCCAGGCCCCTACCCATAAACTGTGTGACCTTGATTAGTTACCTCAACCTCCATGAGACTCAGCTTCTTGACCTGTAAAATGGGGAAATTAAATCTCTTACCTTGGATGGTCGTTATGAGGATTAAGGAGATAAGGTAAACATGGTGGGTGGTTCCTTTTAGATTCTTTACATTACAACTTGCCTAGACATCTTTCATGGCTGCTGTTTGGAGATTTTGCTACAATATATGAGATCAGTTGTTTCAGCTTTTTCCTGGAAATATCCTGAAGTAGCAATCAATGCTATAAAATTAGCTTTTTAGAAAGGAAGTTTTAAGTATACTTCTAATTGATTAGCTATCAGGCATCGTATCAGCTCATGAAATATAGGAAACTTAGATTTAACTCAGTACCACCTGATGGTAGGGATGACATGTTGCAGCATGTGGTCAAGACAACAGTTACAATGTAAATTAAACAAGAGCTAGACTTTAGGTAAATAAGAGAAGAAGGTATGTTGACAGGTTTCATTCTCCATAGCTTATGTAGTTATGACCTGAGCAGGTGGGGATTTGCATCTCTGATGTTCAGAGACTTTTGTTTTCCAAGTGCTTTTTTAGTATTTTAAATGTTATTTCTCATCCAGGTTCTTCTGAGTTGGATTCCTATTTTTGTCTTATTTTGAAATGCTAAAGGCTCAGTCAGATTTCATGACTTCCATCTAGTATTTTGTTTCACTTAAGTGAACATATTATCTTTTCTTGAGAAGAGGATACACGTGTCCTCTTTTTTTCTTTTTTATTATAAACATCCAACTTACTCTTTGTTGAAAATCTTTCCTTTGGAAAGGCATTGTTCTGGGAGTATCAGCAATACCGGGGAGGTAACCCATAGAGCTACTCTAAGAAGACAGAAACTCTAATAGAGGGATAAAAAGTATACAGATATCCATGTTACAAGACAATATTTAGGAAGTCTCAAAGGATAAGAAGATTGGGACATTAATTTACATAAATTATCGTGTTTGATCTTCATGAAAACCCTACTAGGCAACTATTATCATCCATTTTATAGTTGAGGAAAGTAAGAGATTAAAACCCATCCCAAGGTAAATTGCTAGTAAATGGTAAAGCAGACATCCAGACCCAGCACTCACTGCTGTGGAACGTCTTTTTAAGAGAGCTTCTCAAAGTATCTGGGTGCAGTGGAGTTTTGCATTGTTGAGCAGAAATACAGTCTTTCTGTATCAGATCATCTGTCTGGAATCCATTACAGGTGAATGTAAGAACCTAAATAAGGTGACATTTATCATGTTGACTCATAGTATGAATCCCAAGAACACAATGTATTCTTTCAGTACATTTGGCAAGGTTATTTTGTGTATTACTGTATTGCACACTCAGCTAGAAAATGTAATATAATCTCTGCCCTAAAGAGGTTTATTGTGGAGAGTTAAGACTGTGCACATATCAAAAAAATTTCATATTTTTCATATTGTTAACAAACAATAGACTTATAAAATCTTTGCATCAAGAGGATTAGAAGTTACCTTGTCCCAGTCTCCATTCAATGTTGGAATTGCCTACACCTATTAATACCTTTTCAGGGAACATCCTTTAGAACGTCCTTTGCTGAGTGAATCAACCTACTTCCTTCCACTGAGCCAAAATCCACATCCCTGTAGCCTTTTTCGTTGAAGAAGTTTTTATTGGATTCTCGCTGTATGTAAAAGCCTATAAATATCTAGTTCTTTGGAAAGAAATAGGACCTAGTCTGCTTTGAATGCTAATCTAAGCAGGGACCAGGCACTACACTCTGGCCACTTTCATAGCCTATCTCATGACCAGCGTCCAACTTCAGCTGTATCCTTATTCCTTCTAATCCTTAGATGCATCACCTGCTCATGCCGCTCAGCAGGAATGGTCCCAATTTCTACAGTCTCTTTGGGCCCAGGTGTCCCTCCACCTGTACCACTCTTAACGTCACTGGTACAAGGTATCTGTTTCTGCACCCATTTTCTGGATTTTCTTTGTAGCCTCAGAAGAGGAGGGCTTCCTCCTTATAGGCCTAACTTCTGCTTAAGATCTTTCTCTTAATTTTTGAGAGATTTTTATTTCCATACCCACTGTCTTTCCAATATTCTGCCTTTCTTGTATATACATTGTTTTTTTTAAGTATAAAAATAATGGAATTACAGAATGTTTACAAACAATAAAAACTTAAAAATCTTCTAACTTACACTTCAGTGTCTTTCATGGTTTTCATATTTGTGAAAAAGGATATATAATATTTATATCTTTTTTAGTTTTGTATAGGCCTTTTTTTATTGTAACATATTCAAATTTACCATTTAAAATGCTATGTAATATTTCATCACCTATTATCAAACTTATTATTTTCAGTTTTTTGCTATTTTAAATAATGCAGCTGGGAACATATTCATACATACATATTTTTCCATATTTCAAATTTTTTTTGGAACAGCTTCCCAGGATTGTCAAAGGATATGCTTTTATGAATGAAACTTCTTGAGAAATTGTTGTTGTAGCCTCCTATGCTACAAAATATGCTCTGACAACAGCTACCAATGACTTCCATTTTAACAAATCCAATGGATGTACCTTCCTGGATATCTGCAACATTTGGTCCTGTTCACCACTTCCTCATTTTAAAATCATACTTTTTTCAGCCGCTGTGATACTACTGTCTCTTGATTTTTCTTCTAGGTTTGAATCTCACCTCTACCTCATACTGGCTTTGTGACCTTGACCAAGTCACCTAACCTTTCTGAGCTTTAGTTTCCTTGTTGGTCAAATGAGCACAATAACGTCTACTCACTATATTCTTTTGAATTAAATAATATACATAAAGCCCCACACTCTGTGTCTGGCACATAGTAGGTGATCATAAATGTTTCTTTTTGCTTTCTGTCTCTGGCTCCTTCCTTTCTGCCTTCAATGTATATATCTTTCCCATCTTGGGGAAAAAAATTCCCTTAATTTTACTACTGTATCTGGATATGCTCTTGTGTATGTAGTAGGCTCTCAGATAAGAAGGAAATTTGAATGTGTTTCTAATAGGATGGACTTCATATTAGTCTTCTCAAAAACAGTCAGTCACAGTTTTATAGTAAGACTTTTTGGTTGTGAGATGTGTTGAGTTACACAAAACTGAAAGTTTTGGTTTTTCTCTCACAGCTTCCCTTGGAGTGTTCTTGTTGTAGATGAAGCTCACAGATTGAAAAACCAAGGCTCCTTGCTGCATAAGACACTTTCAGAGGTAAACTCACAGGATAGTCTTAGTTTTTTGTGTTTTTTTGTGGGGAGGGGAGATCAGCCCTGAGCTAACGTCTGCCACCAATCCCCCTCTTTTTGCTGAGGAAGCAAAAGCTAACATCCATACCCATTTTCCTGTACTTTCTATGTGGGACGTCTGCTACAGCATGGCTTGACAAGCAATGCTTAGGTCCACACCCAGCATCCAAACTGGCGAACCCTAGACCACCAAAGCGGAACGTGCGAACTTAACTGCTGTGCCACCGGGCCAGCCCCTAGTCTTAGTTGTGATATAATTCCTTTTAAAAAAATATTAGTTTAGGCCTGTATAGAGTCAATTTAGTTGAAACTTTTTTCCAGTCAGATTTCTGCAGGGCCAAGTGAACATTTTGCAGATGACGAAAGTATATGGCCTAACTTCTTTTCTTCTTGTCTTTTACACAGGAGATAACATTTACTAAAATCTGGTTATTAAATAAATAAGACTCTATACCAATAAAATACATTGTATTTTTGGATGTGTTTCAACTCTCTTACCTTCTTCAAAGGGGCAATTTCTTTAAGAAGTAGTTTTATTATAATTCTGTCTGCAATGGCAGATACATCTAACATTGTACCCCTCCCCTCATTTACCTATTTAAAAAATTCGACAGTTCACAGAGTCAAGAAGAGGCTGATTTCACATCATTGGGTTTTATCTCCAATCTGTCTTATCTTTGTCCTACTTTTGGGTTTGACACCCTTCACCTCACTCCCGTCTCGTGATCTCTGGCATTGTTCTGCCAAAGAAAATGAGAAACGTCATTGTAGCCCTAGATTTGCCCTCTTCCGAGGAACCAGTGGAACAGCTTGTAGATATGAAGTAAACTTCTTATTGACCTAGTTAGGCTTGTTATTCATGAGTCCAAGTGTGCAAATTTCTGTGACCATCGTTGACCTATAATAAGTCAGTTAATAAATTCAGAGGAAAGTGTTAGATCTGAATTCCATATTTACAGGCTAAAAGTTGTAGTTTTTAGCATTATAATGTAGATATGGTCACCATCTATTATTAGCACAGTCTCAAAGATTGCTGTCCCTGGTGGGCCCCCTCTGCTCTGTGGTGTCTTTTGCTTTCTTTGTAGGGACTCTTAACAGTGTATCTTTCCCGAGAGGTTGTCATATGCTGGTGCCTAACCTTGGAAGAGACTGCTTCATCAACTGTTATGCCAGTTTCCTCGTTTACAGTGCGAGGAGATGAGCAGGTGTAGTAAAAGAGCCCTGGGTCTGGAGTGGGGAAACTAAGTTCTGTTGATGGCCTCAGAGCCTTTTCTTGTTATTCATAAGGTTCAGAGGGATTGACTGAGGAAATTTTCCACATCACCTAAGCATTCTGTTGTCGTTGAGGTTTGAATTGCAGACAACTAGTTGGTTAGGAAGAAAGACTTACATTTAGTGATTGGGCAGAGACGTGGGGAGAAGGGTAACTGCCTTTTTTTTCCCTTCCTAATGTTGTGTTCAGCTTGTTTGTAATAGTTGGAAGCAACCTAAAGTGAAACATAGGGAAGTAGTTACACAATTTTTGCTATACCTGTTCAGTACATTTACAGAGTAAGCCTGCCTTGAAAAATTATGCAGAAGAATATTTAATAATATGAGAAATGTTTGCACAATATTTTATACAAAAAAGGTTTAAAAAATATTATACACAAACATAAATTGTTTCTGGATTTTTTTTTAACCTGGTTATAAGTTTTGATGACAAAATGGACACTGCTTTGAATAAAAATGATAACTTATGTGAAGTTGATTGTAGTGACCAAAAACCTTGATTATCTTTGTGATCTCGTCTTCTTTGGTCACCTCAGTTCTTTGTTTGGTGAACACATTCTGTTAAAAATGTGAGTTAAATTGCAAACATTTATTGTTGACCAGTTCTTGTACTTGAAACACTATGGAAACATCACACTGCAAGCAGAGCAGGCATGAATGGGTGGACATGGATTAAACCTTTTAAAAAGAAACAAACAAGAAAGGAAGATTGCCTAAAAAAGCCGTAAAAGATTTTCAAATCAGTTTTAATTGATTGTGTCATTTCGTTTATTACCTTTTCTTCTTTCAGAAGTAATGTGCTCTTATAACTCCCTCAAATCGAAATATAGAAACAGAAGAAGAAAAGTAAAAACCACCAATAATCCTCCTCGCCTACATACATTAACATTTGGTATATATGCTGCCATGTCCTTTGCTGTGTATATGTACACCCAGCATATAAATATGCATATATATTATTTTAAAAAATCAAAATATATTATTTTAAATATCAAAATACAGTATGTATGTGTATGTATGTATATGTGCATATACATACATACACATACTGTTTTAATATTTAATATACATATACAGGATATGACTTTCCCTTTTTGCTATATTATTTAACTCAAATGGTATAAGTTCCTGTTACTGTCAGTTCAGAGTTGTCCTTTGCTTGACCTAATATCTGTTGTTATTGTTTTTCCTAACCTTTTACTTCATTAGTTTCTTATTCTTGGAGCACTCATCTGTTGCTCAAAATTTAAAGAATTCCTTTCCCTTTGGGGCTGTATATGGCCAAGAAACATCCAGAAATCTTGAAGTCTTGCATGTGATGCACTGTAAAGTTTTATGAAAGGATATTCTTTTAGTACAGGTCTTCTTGCTTCTTGCTTATAGTGATGGGGCCTGATGCTTTAGCTTCGGGCTTCTCAAACTGCATAAGTATCTGCTGTGTGCCTCTGACGCCCCAGTAGACTCCCTCACATAGGTTATGACACATACCTTGAATCCCCACATAGATTGAATAACAGTAACCATATTGAATACTCCTGTAGTACTTCAGAGTTCACAAAGTGATTTTACTTACATTCTTATAATGGTATTTCCTTTGCAGGATTATTATCCCCTTATAGTTGAAACCGAAGAGGTGTATTTCCTACATCAAACAAGTAGTGTACAACTTGAATGTGAGCCTTCTGATTTCACGTGCCTGTGGTCATTCCGTTAAATCATGCCTTTCTTTGTGTGGGTCAGGGTTGTGATGAGTAACTCAGTCTTGCTTGCAGGTGTTATGGGTTTTTTACTTTACTTATTTATGTATTTGAGTTCTCAGTAGTCTTCAGTCTCCTGTTGACCGGAACTCCCATCCAGAACAGCCTCCAAGAGCTCTACTCTCTCCTGAGTTTTGTGGAGCCTGATCTCTTTTCCAAGGAGCAGGTGGAAGATTTTGTTCAGCGTTACCAGGATATTGAGAAAGAGTCTGAGTCAGGCAAGTTCCCTTCCTATAAATCATGCCCAAGAGATCTGGGCCCAGAAACTGCCACAGTGCATGAAAGATAGTCGTTATAGATAGAAAAGAAAGAGTCAGTAACTAGAGGACACCTTCCAGGGAGAAAAACAGCCACACAGAATATACAGTGATGTTAGATCCCTCATGTTCTTCCCAGTTGTCTGCTATTCGTGACTCTCTTGTTTGTTACATGATTTTACAATAGGGCTTATTTGGATCATTTTTGGAAGAAACAGAAAGTATCTGCTGATTTGCAGACTTTTTTTCCCCCACATGTAATTTTTATAAGGACTTTGTTAACTTTGCTACTTCCTGAGGCAGAAAAGTGTGTGGGTGCTGTAAAGCATTCACAGCACTGATGTCTCTTTTAATACTGTACCAAAACCAAAAGTCTGGGATGGACTCGTGGTGGAATGAAAGGGGGAAGCCTTCCTCGTTCATATAGCTGCAGTTGTAGTCTTCTTCCTCTCACACCTTTGGCCCTCTGCCTCATAGAGCTATCTGTCTATCCTGTAATATTATCCCAAGATGATGATTCAGAGCAAATGATAGGCATGCCTGCTATTGTGTATGTGTGTACTAGGTGAATATGAGTTGGAGGGCTTCTCATAGCAAAAATTCCCCACACCAAAGGCTGAGGGTGGCTTGGGGAACCTGCTCTGATTGCTCCCAACACCCAATAAAATATTACAAGGGACATGCTCATATTAAAAATTATTCGTTATTTATCTGAAATTCCAATTTAACTGGGCTCTTGTATTTTTATTTGCTGTATCTCACAACCCTCCACAGGGTGTAATTCCACTTTAGGCTAGTTTTTGAAGTTCTTGGCACCTGGGGAAGGAACAAGGGAGTTGAAGTCAAAAGAATTAAGTTTGAATAATAGCAACATTAGCATCCAGCTATGTGACTTTAGATAATATGCCTAATTTCTCTGAGCCTCACTTAACTTAGCTGTAAAAATGGGGGCAATATTACTTACTTGCCCTACATTGCTAAGCTGTTATGCTCGTCCAAGTGGTTAAATGCAAAAGTATCCTGGAAGCAGAAAAGCTCATGCAACTGAGATGATTAGTAAGAATGAAGTTCTTTGAGTGTTCCTAGTTCTTGAGTTAACAGCCATTAATGATTTTAGAAGGAGTTGGGAAGAACCTAATGGAGGAAGAAATACTATGACAAATTAACATACTGACCTAGAATGCAGAATTGGCATGAAAATTAGAATGAAAATAAATTGCTGTATGTTCTCTAATAGTTCAATGCCTTGGTCTTGCTTTCGTGCCACACCAGTTGTGTGTGTGTTTTTTTTTCTCGTGCAGCAAGTGAACTACACCAGCTCTTGCAGCCATTTCTGCTGAGGCGAGTGAAAGCTGAGGTAGCTACAGAGCTTCCCAAGAAGACGGAAGTAGTGATATACCATGGCATGTCAGCATTGCAGAAGAAATATTACAAGGCCATTTTGATGAAAGACCTAGGTAATCAGCGGGCACTTGTCTGTTTAGAAACTCAGTGAGGATGTGATTTTCCTGGAGGGAAATATTTCATAATCATACTCGCTTTATATAGCAAGAATACGGGATGGGATTTTGTATTCTAAATAATGTTCAAGTCATTGAAACTGTGGCAGAATATTGTTACTATCAGTCAGACTTTATTGTTTTTTGCACTTGTGGAATCCCTCCCACCCACCTGGTATTTTTATTGCCTGTAGTTAAGGAAACACTTTTAGGCATCTCAGTCATGCCTTTCGTCTTCCCACTTGGTGAGATATGTACACACTGCAAAGCTTTTTTGTTGAGTCAAATTCACTGGGAAGAATTAGGTTGTGGGAAGGGAGAGAAAGGAGTGAAACGTTTCTCGATTTGCATTATTTTGTCCTTTGGCTCCACAAGAGCAATTAAAGAAGGAAATTTAGAATTTTGAGAAAGAGTAACAAAGTACTCCTGAGTTCCATTTTATAGTTAGGCTTCTTTAAAACGAAGTGATGGTTAAGAAAACTTTGTATGAGTGTGCTATTAATTCTTAATGCAATTCAGTGAAATTTGGGAGGTTAATATAGCTTTGAAAGATATATTACTGAAATGAGAAAGGTTATTTATGGAAACTTAGAATTTTTGTTGTTGTTGTTCAAAAGTCCATCTCTCTCTCTCTTTTTCTTTTTTTAAATTTCAGATGCATTTGAAAATGAGACAGCAAAGAAAGTTAAACTTCAGAATGTCTTGTCTCAGCTTCGAAAGTGTGTGGATCACCCTTACTTGTTTGATGGTGAGGCGATGCCCTTTTTCCTCATGTTACTTTTCGCTAACATTTCTGTGGCCGGCATCATAGCACACTTCTTCAAAAGAATTGCCTATATTTACTGTCTATTTTCCTCCCATTTTCTTATGTAAATTTTTTAATATTGATGTTATCTAATGTATTGTTCATATTCAAATTTCTTCAGTTGTCCCCTTAATGTCCCTTATGGCTTTGTTTTTTTTTTTTTCTTTTTAAACCCAAGATCCACTCACAGATCCTGCATTGCATGTGTTATGTCTCTTTATTCTCCTATAATCTAGAAACATTGCTCAGCTTTTTCCTTTTTGCCTTTTTTTTAATCTTTCATGAAAATTGACAATCTTGAAGAATCAAGGCCAGTTGTTTTATGAGATATCTCATAATCTGGATTTATTAGATCGTTTGTCTATGATTAGATGTCCATTTATCTTGAACCCACTCAGTCAACCTTTCATCACCATTCCTAGTTCACCAGTCATCTCCATGTTGCCCGACCAGTGGTTGTCAGTTCATATTTTAATTAACTTCTCAAATCCTTTGACACAGTTGGCCACTTCTTTCTTAAAACACTTTTTTCCTTTGGCTTCTGGGACAGCTCTTTCTCTTGCTTCTCCACCTGCCTTACACTGACTCCTTCTCAGCCTCCTTTGCTGCTTTATCTTCATCTTACAGGTGTCTATAACTTTCCCTCCAACTGCTGTCTTAGCTGCCTTCTACATATTTTGATATGTAGTGTTTTCATTTTCATTCAAACTATTTTTTTGATTCCCTCTGACTGGTAGCCTTTGGGACAATTCTAGAACTTCTGTGTCTCTGCGAGCCCTAGTATGGGTAGGAGTAATGCAGAGGGTTTGCCATAGTCATTTTCAGGGAGTCTTTGCCAAATAGCACTATAAATTGTTTTTGAAAATGTCACAGAATCTTAATTAGGTGCATATAAGAACTTTTTTCTTATTGAGGTCATAATAGTTTATAATATTGTGAAATTTCAGTTGTACATTATTATTTGTCAGTCACCAATATATATGCCCCTTTACCCCTTATGCCTACCCCCCAACCCCCTTTCTCTCTGGTAACCACTAGTTTGTTCTTTGTCCATGTGTTTGTTTATCTTCCACATATGAGTAAAATTGTATGGTGTTTGTCTTTCTATGTCTACTTATTTCGCTTAACATAATATCCTCTAGGTCAATCCATGTTGTTGCAAATGGGATGATTTTGTCTTTTCTTATGGCTGAGTAGTATTCCGTTGTGTATATATATATATATACCACATCTTCTTTATCCATTCATCAGTCAGGGGGCACTTAGATTGCTTCCCTGTCTTGGCTATTGTGAATAATGCTGCAATGAACATAGGGGTACATAAGTCTCTTTGAGTTGTTGATTTCAAGATCTTTGGCTAAATACCCAGTAATGAGATACCTGGGTCATATAGTATTTCTATTTTTAATTTTTTGAGAAATCTCCCTACTGTTTTCCATAGTGGCTACACCAGTTTGCATTCCCACCAGCAGTATATGAGGGTTCCCTTTTCGTTACATCCTCTCCAACATTTGTTGTTTTTTGTCTTGGTAATTATAGCCATTCTAATAGGTATAAGATTGATATAATCTTTGAGGATGTTCCATGTGCACTTGAGAAAAATGTGTATTCTGCTGTTTTTGGATGGAGTGTTCTATATATATACCTACTAAGTCCATCTGGTCTAGTTTTTCATTTAATTCCACTATTTCCTTGTTGACTTTCTGTCTGGATGATCTATCTGTTGATGTAAGTGGGGTGTTAAGGTCCCCTACTATTATTGTGTTGCTGTTAATATCTCATTTTAGGTCTGTTACTAGTTGCTTTATGTACTTTGGTGCTCCTGTGTTAGGTGTATATATATTCATAAATGTTATGTCCTCCTGGTGGAGTGTCCTTTTTATCATTATATACTGCCCTTCCTTGTCTCTCATTGCCTTTTATCTTGAAGTCTGCTTTGTCTGATATAAGTATGGCAACACCTGCTTTCTTTTGTTTGCCATTACCTTGGAGTATTGTTTTCCATCCATTCACTCTGAGCCTGTGTTTGTCTTTAGAGCTGAGGTGTATTTCTTGGAGGCAGCATATTATTGGGTCTTGTTTTTTAATGCATCCAGTTGCTCTGTGTCTTTTGATTGGAGAATTCAATCCATTTACATTTAGAGTGATTATTGATATATGAGGGCTTAATGCTGCCATTTTATCACTTATTTTCCAGTTGTTCTGTATTTCCCTTGTTTTTGGTCTCATGTATTTCTGACTGCCAGTTCAGTTTGGTGTTTCTCTGTGATGGTTTTCTCAGTTTTCTCTTTATCATTTGTGTCTCTGTTCTGATTTTTTTTAGTGGTTACCATGAGGTTTATATAAAAGATCTCGTAGATGAGATACCCATTTTCTGATACTCTCTTATTTCCTTAGTGTAAGCAGTTTCCATTCCTTTCCTCTTTCTTCCTCATGTAAGTTCTTCTTGTCACAACTTACTCCATTTTGTGTTGTAAGTTTGTGGTTAAAAGGAAGTGCTTATCGTTATTTTTGATGTTTTCTTTCCCTTTATCGCTAACGTTATAATTAAGTGTTTGCTAACCTGTTCCGGTAGAGAACTGCAATTTTCTGATTTTGTCTGCCTATGTATCTCTTTGCTCAAGGCTTTGTAAACTCTTTTTTTTCAGGTGTGTGGGCCTTTTTCATCGTTTCCTCTTTGGGGGTTCTTGTAGCAATCAACTCCCTCAGCTTTTGTTTATCTGGGAAAGTTTTTATTTCTCCGTGTTATCTGAAGGATATTTTTGCTGGATAGAGTATTCTTAGTTGGAAGTTTTTGTCTTTCAGAATTTTGAATGTCTCGTTCCACTATCTCCTAGCCTGTAATGTTTCTGCTAAGAAATCTGCTGAAAGCCTGATGGAATTCCTTTGCAGGTTATTTTCTTCTGCCTTGCTGCCCTTAATATTTTTTCTTTGTCATTGACTTTTGCCAGTTTTGCTAATATATGCCTTGGAGAGGTCTTTTTACATTGATGTAGTTAGGCGTTCTATTAGCTTCATTTCTTTGTGATTCCAGCTCCTTCCCCAGGTTTAGGAAGTTCTCAGTTATCATTTCTTTGAACAAGCTCTCTGCTCTGTTTTCCCTCTCTTCTCCCTCTGGAACACTATAATCCTTGTGTTGCATTTCCTAATTGAGTTGGATACTTCCCGGACCATTGCTTCATTTTTTCTTTAGTCTTAGTTTTCTCTCCTCCTCCACCGGAAGCATTTCTATATTTCTCTCTTCTAAATTGCTAATGTTGTCTCCCACGGTATCAGCTCTGTTATTTAAGGACACCAAATTTGTCTTTATATCATTCATTGTTTTTTTCATCTCCGGCATTTCTGATTGGATTTTTTTTTATAGTTTCAGTCTCTTTTGTTAAGAATTCCCTCTGATCAGTATTTTATTCCTGACTTCATTGAACTGTCTTTCTGAGTTCTCTAGTAATTCGTTGATTTTTTTTATGGTAGCTATTTTGAATTTTCTGTCATATTGATTGTAAATTGCTGCGCCTTCAGGATTGATTTCTGGGTGCTTGTCATTTTTCTTCTGGTCTGGAGTGTTAATATGTCTCTTCATACTATTTGATGGCGTGGATTTTTGCCATCGCATAGTGGTAGTATCTCCTTGCCAGATTTCACCTGCCGCCGCTGGGGTGGGGAGCAGGAGCTGCATATTCTGAGCCCACCGTGATCCCTGGCAGCTGTACCTGTCCTTTGGAAGGTGTGCTGACAGGGCCAATCTGCATTTGCCCACTGGCCACTGCTGCTTTACACACATATGCATACAGGTGCTCTGGCAGGGGTCCCTTGCTCTGGCCGACTGGCCGAGCTGGTGTGCCGCGTAGGGGGAGGGAGGGGCACTTTCTTTCACTTACATGATCCCACTGGCACTCCCACTCTACACTCACTGTCTGCCTTCCTGGGCTGCCCGGCTTGTTGAAGACGCTCCTGCAATTGCTTATCCTCCTTGGTGTGGAGCTTTCCCATGGGCTGGGAGGTGGCTCCAAGAATGAAGGCATTCCCTCTGAGGGCTGCCCTTTCCCCACTCTCCTCGCAGAGCTGCACGTGGTCCCACACCTTAGATCAGTGCCATTTGGGGAGGGAGAGGAGATCCCCTTACCTCCTTCCACTACCTCCTGCAGGTTCCAGCACTTCCACCTTCAGACATATGGCTGCCTGGATCTCTCAGACATCTATTGTGTTATGTATGTCCTCTGTTGGTTTATGAATGTCATTTTCATTGTGTCTTAGTGGGGAGAGTCTAAGGGAAGAGCTCCCTCCACCATGATGCTGACATCACTCCTCTAGATCCTTTTTTTTCAGGAAGCAGTGTGTTGGAAACGTGGATTTTGGAAGAAACTCTCCAGGTTGTTCTAACTGCCAGCTTATTCCTTGATAATTACTAGTTTATACATCTAAGTCTATTTCTTGATTTGTTTTCTGGAGTGAGAGCCTCAAGATTTCAA
Source organism: Equus caballus (assembly GCF_041296265.1). Lineage (NCBI taxonomy): Eukaryota > Metazoa > Chordata > Mammalia > Perissodactyla > Equidae > Equus > Equus caballus. Next base: position 47,774,465 of record NC_091688.1, on the reverse strand, counting down.
TTTTGGTTTTCTTTGGCCTTTAGCATCTTCCTGTACCTCAGTTTCCTAAAGAGTGAGTTTGTCCCTTGGATAAGCATTTACTAGGCATATTGAGTGTGCCAGGCTCTGTGATTGATGTGAAGCAGCACTGAGATCATCCTGAAAACAAATAATTATAAAATGCCTCAAAGAGGGATGAAACTTGGGCCCATTATCAGTTAGGAACTTGGCCTCTTTCTGTAACCAAGCCATTGGCTTCTCCATTCAGGGAGCCTACCTTGACTGGGGACATCTTGTTGGGACTGGGTTCTTTCTTTTCCAGGTGTGGAACCAGAGCCTTTTGAAATTGGAGACCACCTGATTGAGGCCAGCGGGAAACTTCACCTGCTGGATAAGCTGCTGGCATTCCTGTATTCCAGGTAGGTGGTAGGTTTACATTTTCTGCTCTTGAGTTGGTGACTATTAGAACCAGAATAATGAGCAACTTATTGATTTCTTGAGACTAATTTCAGTTTTCCTTTTCTCAAGACCCTGGTTCAGGTTCTGCCTCTGCAACTACACTCTCCACCCCATTCTATCCTACCCTACCTGAGCTCCTCTATAATCTTTCTTTACTTTCCTGAGTTCCTGCAGCACTTGGGATCCTAATCCAGCACTTGGCAACGCACGACCTTAATCTGCTCTCTGGTTAATTGGTGTGTGTTAACTGTAACACTCCAGCTATATTGTTTAGTTCCATAAGGACCACAGATAACATCAAGCATTTATTTTTTGATTGCCTGCTGGTACCTTGCATTGAATTGGCACATAATGAGGGCTTAGTAAATATTCACTTTTGTTAATCTGTGGGGTTTGATTGCACTCAGGGAGACCTGGGGGACTCTTTCCCAGAGGCTGAGTTGGGCATCAGAAGACCAGGTCACTTCTGGAGACTCTAAAGTTTCAGCTATGCATTCAGCGACCTGGTGTCCCACCTGTACCTGATCCTCTTAGTCCCCAGAGGGAAAGAGGATTCTAGACAAAGCTCAGCTTCCCAAGGACTTCAAAGTTGCCCCTTTGGGACAACTGCCCCAAGAGCACCTTAACCAACCCAAACCCTCTTATTTGGCAAAACCGCCCAACATTAGAAATGTGCAAGTCAAATAATTGCATGTCTTCCTATATTTTATTGGTTCTGATAAATCTGCTATAAGTGTGTTAGAAATGGAGAAGGACCCATAAATATCTTCTGTCTGACCTTTTCATTTCACAGGTGATGAAACAGGCCCAGAGAGGTCATGTGACTTGTCTAGAAGTCACACAGGCAGCAAATGACAGAGATAGGATTAGAATTGAGGTCCTCAACTTCCAGTTCAATGCCTTTTCCACCCTTTTGGGATTAGAGTCTTGAAGGAGTTCTTCATAATTTTTCCTCTTACGCCCATTGCAAGCTCAGATTAAATTAGTTTTCCTAAGGAGAGTATTGTTTTGACAGTGCCATACTTCTTTGTTTGTGGAAACTTAAAATAATGACTGATAACATGGGGCTCTAAGCTTGACTTTATTCTTGACTTAATCCGTTTTGCCTCCACCTTTCTTCTCTCCTCTCCCTATACATAAGTTTTCTCATGCATCCTATGGTATATGGTATGCCACCTGCCCCTTGCTTCTCTAAAGTGATGCTTCTCAGACTTTTCAACCAATATAGCTGTCAACAAGAGGATAATGACGTTACACCCCCAACACAGAACAGCTGTAGATGGCTAACTACAAGCTCTTCAGGGTTTCCAGTTTTCGGTTTTTTTGTGTGTTTGAATTTTGCATTTTATTCTTCACATATCTTTGTTTATTTTGCTGTTAAAATAAAAGTGTGTATTTCTTTTTATTTAGTAAATTGATATTCCAGAAAGAGGTACCTTGGTTATCCTAGGGCTTTCTGTACCCACTGATGCAGTGACACCTGCTCCTAGGAATACCCCCACTCAAGTTTGAGAACTACTGCTCTGAAGGGTACAGCTACATGTGCTAGGATGTATATGGCTATATATCCTTATATAAAGCATTTAGCATTTCTGAGGAAGTCTTCACAAGTGTTATGATATTTATATTTCTGTTTTGTATTTCATTTACTTATAAACTTGTATTCGTTGGTAAGTTTCACCTGAGGGAAATTCACCTGAAATACTCCTGGCGTTGGCAGTTTTTCCTTTTCTTTTTCTTGCCAGGAGCCATCGAGTTCTACTTTTCTCCCAAATGACCCAGATGTTGGATATTCTCCAAGACTATATGGATTATAGAGGTGACATCCCTTGGTCACTATATTGCCCAAGCGTTTTTTAGACTTAACAGTTCAGTAGGTCCATGGAGAGTAATCTGAGATGTGGGGGATGTTACAGAGGAAAGCAGTGAAAGAACATTATTCAGAACCAAAAAAAGAATGAAAGTAACGAGAGAGGTGTGTGACGCAAGGGTGACAGCAGGATAGAGACACATGGGCAGAAATAGGCACACACATTCTCATCAGTGATTCATTTAAAATTATGGATTCTGGAGAAAATGTGTGCTGCAGAAATGTTGAATGTTTGAAAACGTATAGTAAACAGAGTTTCAGTGACAAGAGCTTTCAGTGTCTTGCAACATTTAGCTCAACTGTTGAGTACTTGTTCAGGATCAGTTGAAAAGGTGAACATTGAAATTAGAGAAATATCACATATCAACCAAGAGAAAAGCAAAGGAAATTTTTTCTATATAGACTATATTGAGTCTAAGCTATTACCTGGGCACTCTGTTTAATGTTTAGTAAGATTTATTTGGGGTGATGGGAAAAGGCTGTGACATTGGTTGACGCTGAGATCAGTGGTGAAGAGGTATGAGCTCCAGAACTTACTGTTTAAAAAATGAATCCAGAGTGGGTCTCTCAGAATCACTTGATGCCCCTCAAGTACTACAGTGTGCCTGTTCCATTGGACACTTGCAGGAAATACCACTGGCATATTGAGGAATCTGCAGATTCACGAACATGGCTTCAGCATATAATTCCCCTTTCGGACATGTGTCTGTGGTGATGGGTGGAAAACCCTGAAGCTTCATTGAAAGGTGCTGCTGGGCCATCCGACAGGCTCCCTCACTAGCTCCCAAGTACTTGTCTTACTGCTTGCATACGTAAGAATTGTGTCTTAGCAACTGGAAGTTTCCAAAAGTGGAAACTACCATACAGTGTGGTCCATAGTGTACTTCAGGGTTGCTTGGGCTAGTCAGAATTGAATATTGACTCTATGAATGCCAAATACATCAACTGCAGGTACTTAAAAAACCCAGAGGCGTAGATGATGGTAGGTCTTTTGTAAAACAATGAAATGTCCTGTAAATTTAGATTTTTCCCATGAGATTTCCCTAAATTAGGAGCATGCCTGTATATGAAAAGGGACAAAATTAGCATTTGATTTTGAGCTGACAATGTCTTATTCTCCAAAGAGTACTTGAAAAGGGTTAATATTTCCCTGTTTTCTTCCTCTGTGAAGGCTACAGCTATGAGCGTGTGGATGGTTCTGTGAGAGGAGAAGAGAGACACCTGGCCATTAAGAACTTTGGACAGAAGCCCATTTTTATTTTTCTCCTCAGTACTAGGGCAGGTAGGCCATGTGGACACTTGACAAAAACAGACAAATAAGGGGTGATGCAGTACTTTTTTACCTCTCAACCGTTAGTGTGTTTTTCCTTAATTCTCTGAAAGGTGAGGTCATACTGGGGAGTATAAAAATGGGGAATTGAGGTAGTTGACGCAAGTTTATCAAGGTACTGGACTTCTAATGTGGTAGTCTTTTCTGTCCAACTTATCTTAAGTTGTCATCTCATCAAAGAAGTAAGGCTGAAACCTGGGGTTTTGGGAGAGTAATTCTAATCTGCGTTGAACTTTGACCTAGGATTGTCCTGAAAGATTTCTAGAGTTTTGTAAAAAGTTTTATTCACGTTCAGTGGAGGCAGCTCTCCTTCCCAACCATGAATTTGGGAAATGAGATAACAACCTGTCTGCTAGGTTATCCTTCCTCCACTAGTAGTTTGGGAATAGTGTTGTAAAAGCTTAATAGAACTCTAGTTAAAAACAAAAAAAAGTGATTATAATGAAATTGCCAGCTTTTTATGATTATTTATGACATTGTCTATATATGACTTAAGTCGTAAATATCATATGATGTTTGTAGTTCTTTACCAGTTACAGAGTGCTTTCGTATACTCTTAAATAATTTGAAATCAGTTCTTGGAGGTGAAATTATTCTTATGTCATGGAGCAACCTTAAATTAGTTTTGAACTTATAGAATCTTAGTTTCATTATCTTATTTTTTGTGGACCTAAATCTTGATGGAATAGATGCTGGAACACTAAAGGGATGTGTGTCCTGTATTAAAGAGAGATCAATATCTTTATAAAAAGAGAGTTCAGTATTATTTGGAAAGCATTTTTTAAGTGCTTAGTACTCGAAGGGTATATAAAAGAAGGGTTAGATGTAGTCCTTGACCATAAGGAGATCGTTTTGGCTGTGTGTGTCTTATCTGTGTATTACAGAGATATGGTCAGATTCATTTGGTCTCACTTCTAAGATCATAGACCGTACTCTGAATCACAGCCATTTTTTTCATGTCATCAGTTGTCCCAGGAGAAACTGGAAGGATCAGGGGAAACACGTCATTAGTGTTGGAAAAACAGCTCTATTTATGCTTTACTGATTTCATCACCTTCACATTCAGAGAGCAGCATTATGTTTGAAACATCTGAAATTAGGAATCTCTGCTTTCCAACTAATCTCCTTGGAGTACTCAGAATCAGTCAAAACAGAGCAGTCTTTCAGGAGCTGAAGCAGTCCTGGACATGAGCCTTTTCCAAACACCAGTTGTCACGTTTGCTATCACTTTTTAGCTGTAGATTTGAAAAATTATCATTTATTTAACAGGTTTCCCTTCAACTTTCAAATATTTCTATGATTGTCATGTTGCCACCAGGTGGCAGTGATAGCTCATGAATGTCCCAAACAAGCATGGAGGTAGCTTATTTATAAAATATCACTGCTTAAAGAAGGCCTGAACTTAGACAACAGCAACCCAAGAAGAAGATAATTTTTATGAAATACACTTTAATGAAATAAATGCCTGAGAGGTGTTATGGTATAGAGAGTAGAAACATGGACTCTGGAGTCAGACCATGGGACTCAATCCTGGCTCCTTCTAGCTGTGCAACCTCTGATAAGTCCCTTAACTTCTCTGTGCTTCCAATTCAACATCTATAAAATAAGGATAATAATGCTAATTACTCATACAGCTGTTGTGAGGATTAAAGGAATTAATATATGTAAAGTGCTTTGAATAGTGCCTGGTAAGTAGTAAGCATAGCACAAGAGTAGCTGGCGTTATTATAAGGTGTAATTTAGCATCTCTCAGTAATCAGTCTTTATTATCTCTTTATTCCAGCTTTAATTTTATATGAAGACTTTAATTAGAGTATTCCCGTCTGACTTGTCTTGAGATCCAGGTTAGCGTCAGTAGCCAGTTTCAAAAGTTCGTCTTTAACTTGGGCTCTCGGAACAAGCCCTTTCAGGCCTGCTTGTTTCTTCAATGAGCTGTAACGACCCTGGCAAGAGGGAGTCGTCTTGTACTTGTTTCCACATTAATCAAAGAGAAGGCTGTAATTTGCCTTCATGGTTCTCTTAATTAATTCCCATAGTCCAGGGAGCCTCCTCAGCCCTTTTCCTGCAGCGCTGAAGAAAGACCAGAAAGTTATCCCATGGAGTGTTCTTGTACTCTGCTTGGTTTTGTTACCTTCTCTTTGATTAATGTGGCAACAAGTACAGAAAAGACAAAGTTTTCTCCCATCAGAGGGAGGTAGTTTCCGGCTCTGCTTCGGAGAGTAATGAATGGCATCTCCTCATCTCATTAATGTGTGTCAAGGATCTTGCTGCCTATTTGTAACTTGCAGTGCATGTTAAGAGCTCTTCTCTCAAGTGTCCACAGCAGAAGACCTCTCTCATATTTAAAACTGTTTTCTGAAAGAGCACGTGTGCTTTTCCACAGACTATTCTAAACAAAATCCAGTCAAGATTTTTAAACAGAAGAGATTTAAAATGGCTTCCTGGCACTAACTTAAGTTTCCGCTTTTGCTACATACCCCTGCTCCCCTCGTTCTTACTCTCGGTAGTGAAATTTTCTCAGGTAGCACTTTGAAGGACGAAGCCACTTGTTTGACTGATACCAGTTAGCAATCTGACCACCATAACCTTGCGTCTATGTTTTCTAGTCCCTAGTCCAGGTGCTGCTTATCACACTCCTTTTTGCCTTGTTTTCAGGTGGAGTTGGCATGAACTTAACGGCAGCAGATACCGTTATTTTTGTTGACAGTGATTTCAATCCTCAGAATGACTTGCAAGCAGCTGCCAGGGCTCACCGAATTGGCCAGAACAAGTGAGAGATTTAAGCATCAGCACTATTCCACTTCCTTGGCTCCTCAGCGCTTCTGGGTTGGGGAGGAAGGTGAAGAATGTGGTCCTGGTGACGGTCCTGAACTGGAGGGCGAGAGACCACTAGGTTTTAGCCCAGCTTTGCTGCTGACTCCTAGAGTAGTGCTGAGCAGGGCACATTCTCATTTCAGACTTGCTGTGTTAAAAAGAAGAAAATCAGATTGTGAAAGGATTGGAAGGAAGCTTCAGATGTTATTTAACTTATTCTTCCTGAGTTAAGGTCTAATTCAGTTAGAAAATAGTTATGTGGTTATGGAGCTAAGCTAAAAAGATAGGTCTTAACTCTTAGACCTGAGGATAGGTTAGATCTTCCTGAGACTTTCCTCTGCCACAGAGAAGAATTTCAATTATGGGCACTTCATCATCCCTTCCTTGACTTTTGGAAAGGTTCAGTGAGAAGTTGAGCCAGACCCCTCTGACAAATGCGCAGGTCCACATACTACAATCTCCCTTTAGTGGTACCTGAACGTGGCATTTTCGGGTTTGTGTCCTTTTAGGTATAGCAGCCTTGCATGCTTGTGCCCATCTTTGCAGACCTTATAGCACACCACTCTTCCTTTGACCTCTGTACAGGTCTGTGAAAGTCATTCGGCTGATTGGCCGAGACACCGTGGAAGAAATAGTCTGCAGGAAAGCAGCCTCAAAACTGCAGCTCACCAACACGATCATAGAAGGAGGCCATTTCACTCTGGGTGCCCAGAAACCCGCAGCTGACGCGGACCTGCAGGTAATGTGGTTGTTCTTCACTTTAGAATATGTCATGATTTATAGTCTATGCTCTCTGTTGATTAGAAAGTAAATAAAAAGAACCAGCATTAGCCACCCACTCTCCCCAGCTACACATTTGTTCCCTTGCCAGATATACCTGCCATAGGACCTACTGCATGAAAGCAAGGGGTTAAAAGTGATTAGGATACAAAAAAGCAACAGAATATAGAATAACAAGAGTGAGCTTTGGATCCCTCTGGCTTGAATTCAAATCCACGCTTTTTCACTTTTTGACGGTGTAGCTTTGAGCAGGTATCTTAACCTCTCAGACCCACTCTCTGTTTGCTTTTCTAAAAATGAGGATACCACAAGTTACCTCAGAGGACCGTTAAAAGAATTAGATAAAATAAAGAACTCAGCATAATAAATGATGATTAATCCCGTACCTCCACCTTAACCCCAGATCCTTTGACCTGTGATCTTCATACTCAGAGGAGAGTGAATGAGATCAGGAATTCAAAATTATGCCATAGGAAAAATGGTTGAAAGATCTAGAGTTAATTGCTTGAAGAAGGGAATATTGGGTAGGAAACAAAGGCTGGCTTGGAAGACTTCCGAGAAAGCTCTCTTCTGGAAGAGGTGATTAGGGTATTCTATAGGGCCTTTGGGTTAAAATTAGAACCCAAATTATAACATACCCCAGGTTCTTCCACTTTGCCCCAGGGATCAGATTCACCAAAAAATTGGAAAGAAGCCTTCAGATAACAAAACACACAGTAAACATTCCGTAAATGTTCCCTGCATCTGCGTCTGCTTCTCCCTGTTTCAACTGTGTTCTCCCTGCAGGATAATGAACCTGCTTCTCTCTTTCAGGATCCTATACCTCTGAGATTTACCAAACCGTAACCACGTCTTTCATTACTGGATTCTTTTTATCTTACAAATAGAACCAAACAAACTGCTTTCTTCTGAGACAAGGGCTTTGGGTTGTTACCCTTGTTTTTGGCAACCAAAGAGATAACTCCTATAGTCTGGATGGGGAATAGATAAGTCAGATATCATAGCCAGAATGTAACCTTCCAGTAACCTTGAGCTGAGCAAGAAGTCCAACAGAGCCCTCTCAAACAGCCAGTGGGCTATGTTCTCCCTAGTATTTGGCTCACAAAGTAGACCATCTAGCGATAATTGACCCAGCCTAAAAGGACAAGATATGAATCAGGAGCCGAGATGTGAATCCAGCTTGGTTCAGAATCTCAGGGTTAGTGCTCAGGGAGGTGCAAAGTTGGAAGTAGGAAACTAAAGCCAGGAAAATGATCTGAACTTTCTGGATGGTTCCTACAGGCCTCAGGAACAGGCTAAGGATTGGAGAGAGAGAAGGGAAGAGAAATAGGACAGGGCACTGCCGGAGAAATATCCAGGAGGAGTAGAATTGAGAAATGGCCTTCAGGTCTAGCGATCAGGAGTTGTTACTGGTCTTTGCAAAGGTGATTTCCATAGAGCACTGTGGTAGGCAACCAAATTGCCAAAGGATAGAAGTCAGTTAATGGTGGAGGTGAAGCACCCTGTGTAGCCTTCCCTTTCCAAGAAGTTTGGCAGTAGGAGAGGTGAGAGAGTAGCTGACTGGGTCTCTGACTTCTCATGTGGCCTCTGGGAATGCCTATGAAAAAGACTGTGAGAAATGCTATAGATAATGTAAGAAATTACTGTTAAACTTCAAAAAAAGTTGGAGGCTAATAAATTTTTTTGTTAATGAGAGTTACCAAAGTCAACGTCTCTGATCAATATTTATCACCTCTCTGTTTACCCATTATCCAACTACTAAACGGCCCTGTTGGTATCATCTGCCGTGGAGAGAGAAGAAAACCTGACCATCAGGGAACAAATGTGCCTGGTGTCATTACCTAGCAAATCACTGATATTCCAATGTTTGATTTCATGAGAACTAACTGGACTTTTGTTTTCTCCAATCAAGTTGAGTGAGATACTCAAATTTGGTTTGGATAAACTGCTGTCCTCTGAGGGGAGCACCATGGATGATATAGACCTGGAGTCTATCCTGGGAGAAACAAAAGATGGTCAGTGGGTCTCTGATGCCTTGCCTACAGCAGAAGAAGGAAGCAGAGAACAAGAGGAAGGAAGTAAGTTGAGAATAAGAGTAGAGCAAATGGCATAGCCGCCCCAAGCTAAAACATCAGTGAGACAGGTCCCCACGGAAGGTCTTGGATACTGTTGCCTGGGACATCTTTTTCCTACCCAGCCCTATTCTCATTTGGGCACACTGTTTAGTTAAGACTTACTTGGTCCAAGAACTCTTCCTAGACTGACTGGAAATCGTCTGACATTTCCCTTGTAGCTGAACTTTGTACCAAATTTGTTTTTCTTTCTTTTTTTTTTAATTTTTATTTTTGTTTTTATGGCAGTAACATTGGATTATAACGTTATATAACTTTTAGATGTACATCATAATATATTTCGAACTGTGTAGATTACATCATGTTCACACCCAAAGACTAATTAATCCATCACCACACATATGTGCCGAAACACCGCTTTCCCCCTCTTTCCTCCCTCCTTCCCCTAACCATCAATCCAATCTCTCTTGCTATGTGTTTGTTTGTTGTTTTTATCTTATACTTATGAGTGAGATCATATGGTATTTGACTTTCTCCCTCTGATTTATTTCACTTAGCATAATACCCTCAAGGTCCATCCATATTGTCACAAATGGGTGGATTTTGTCCTTTCTTGTGGCTGAGTAGTATTCTATTGTGTATGTATACCACATCTTCTTTATCCATTTGTCCCTTATGGGCACCTAGGTTGCTTCCAAGTCTTGGTTATTGTGAATATTGCTGTAATGAACATAGGGGTGTATGTATCTTTATGCATTTGTGTTTCTAGTTCTTTGGATAAATACCCAGCAGTGGAATGGCTGGATCATATGGTAGTTCTATTCTTAATTTTCTGAGGAAACTCCATACTGTTTTCCATAGTGTCTGCACCAGTTTATACTCCCACCAGCAGTGTACCAGGGTTCCCTTCTCCACGCGTCCTCTCCAACACCTGTTGTTTCCTGTCTTGTTAATTATAGCCATTCTGACTGGAGTGAGGTGATATCTCATTGTAGTTTTGATTTGCATTTCCCTGATAGTATTGATGTTGAACATGTTTTCATGTACCTGTTGGCCATCCATATATCTTCTTTGGAGAAATCTCTATTCAGATCTTTTGCCCATTTTTTAATTGGGTTGTTGGTTTTTGTGTTGTTCAGACATATGAGTTCTTTGTGTGCTTTGGATATTAACCCCTTATCTGATAGATGGTTTGCAAATATCTTCTCCCAATTGTTAGGTTGTCTTTTCGTTTTGTTGATGGTTTCCTTTGCTGTGCAGAAGCTTTTTCGTTTGATGTAGTCCCATTTGCTTATTTTTTATTTTGTTTCCCTTGCCCGGTCAGACATGGTACTTGAAAATATGCTGCTAAGACCGATGTCAGAGAGCTTGCTGCGTTTCATGGTGTCAGGTCTTACATTCAAGTCTTTAACCCATTTTGAGTTGATTTTTGTGCACAGTGTAAGATGATGGTCTACTTTCATTCTTTTGAATGTGGCTGTCGAGTTTTCTCAGCAACGCTTATTGAAGACTTGGCTCCCTTGTCGAAAATTAGCTGTCCATATATGTGTGGGTTTATTTCCGGGCTCTCGATTCTGTTCCATTGATCTATGCATCTGTTTTTGTGCCAGTACCATGCTGTTTTGGTTACTATGGCTTTGTAGTATATTTTGAAATCAAGGAGTGTGATACCTCCAGCTTTGTTTTTTCCTCAGGATTCCTTTGGCTATTCGGGGTCTTTTGTTGTTCCATATAAATTTTAGGATTCTTTGTTCTATTTCTGTGAAAAACGTTGTTGGAACTTTGATAGGGATTGCATTGACTCTATAGATTGCTTTAGGAAGTATGGACATTTTCACTACGTTGATTCTTCCAATCCAAGAGCACAGAATATCTTTCCGTTTCTTTGTGTCTTCTTCAGTTTCTTTCAACAATGTTTTATAGTTTTCGGTGAACAGATCTTTTGCCTCCTTGGTTAAGTTTATTCCTAGGTATTTTATTCTTTTTCTTGGCAGTTGTAAGTGGGATTGTATTCTTAATTTCTCTTTCTGCTACTTCATTGTTAGTATATAGAAACGCAACCTCTTTTTTGTATGTTGATTTTGTATCCTGCAACTTGACTGCATTCATTTATTATTTCTAAAAGTTTTTTAGTAGATTCTTTAGGGTTTTCTATATATATAAAATCATGTCATCTGCAAATAGACAGTTTCACTTCTTCTTTTCCAATTTGGATCCCTTTTATCTTTTTCTTGCCTGATTGCTCTGGCTAGGACTTCCAACACTATGCTAAAGAAGAGTGGTAACAGAGGGCATCCTTGTCTGTGAACCAAATTGATGATGTTGGAATTGTTATCCTTGTTGATCTGTATAGTTTTTACAGAATATGCAAAAAGTTTGGAATTTAGGCACCTGGCATTATTCTACAGGACACTGTTCTTTGGCTTTTCTCGTATTTTAGATTTTTTAATATTAGTATCCTGTGTTTATTATTCCAGTACTCTTTCTTGTTTTCTGCTTTTTAATTGTATCCTGTCCTCATTTCAGGGATATAATGTCCTTTCTGAGCATATTTTTATAGCTTTTAAAAAGTATTCCAGGGTGGATATTTATTATATCTTTTTAAAAAGTATTCCTGTGTTCCTGGTGTTGACTCTCTTTCCTCCTATTGCTGCTGCTTCTTCCTTTTTCCAGATTTGTTTTAGAATCTCTTGTTCTTGTTGGTAGTTTTCCTGGACTATTTTGTGTCCTCTGGCTGTCTGTTCATGTGTGCCAGTGATGTGCCAAAGCTGATGGGCTGCTTGTCCTGAGCAGGTACGTGGGCTCTTGGTCCTTATTGCAGCGTTGCTGGTTGGTGAGCTGGCTTTCACATTGAGCGGGTCTTCCCAGATGTCTGTATATTTGAAGTCTTTTTACTGGGCCACTCAGTTTCTCCAGAGATGAATCCTTTAATATCATTCTTGGCAGAAGTAGGGTAGGGGTTGGAATAACCCTGTTTGCCTAAATTGAAGAGACAACATGAGTCAGGTGTTCATGGCACTCCCGTTATTTGGTGTGCAGAATTTCTCTCAGTTCCCCCACTGTGTGGTACCTTGTCCTTGTAAGTCCTAAGCTTTTGGAGGATTTTAGAGTCTCTATTCTCATAATCACCCTTTGACTAGGCACCTGTGTTTTGCTTCCACTGTTCTTAATCTGTTATCATTAGTCCAGCCACTTTCCATTTTCTAAAGTGTTGAACTTTTCATCCACTGTTGCCTCCTATATCATTTTTGTGTGTGTGTGTGTGTGTGAGGAAGATCCTCCCTGAGCTGACATCTGTTGCCAATCCTCCTCTTCTTTCCACTTGAGGAGGATTAGCCCTGAGCTATAACATCTGTGCTAATCTTCCTCGACTTTGTATGTGGGATGCTTCCACAACAAGGCTGAGGAGTGGAGTAGGTCTGCACCTGGGATCCAAACCAGCAAACCCAGGCTGCCGAAGTGGAGCGCATGGAAATTTAACCACTTGGCCACAGGGCTGGACCCTCATATATCTTTTTAAAATCCCTGTATTACCATTTAGTGGTGACACTTTGATTACAGTAAATGCTGAAGCTTGCACCCATTTCAGCACTCATCTAAATTAACTTCAGCCTATTTTTGTAGCATTTACTAGAAAAAAATTTCACTGTTTTCCAGAAAGATAATTAGAATTTTTTTGGCAGTTTGACTAACTGAGAAATATATTTTTTCAGGCAGTCCAGCTGCCGGAAGAGATTTTCCAGTTGTATTAAAACTTGGAATTTTGTCTTTGATCCGTGAGAACCTATGTTCACTCTGTGGTAGATGGTACCTCTGGTGGGATGTAGATGAGGGTCTAGGTGTGTGGTCTCCAACCTCCCCTTGACTGCAGAGTGATGACAGGGAGCACAATTAAAAAGAGTATAAGTAAATGTGAAAGACTGGTAATTAAAGTAGCCCCAATCAAAATTAAATAAAAAACAGGGTTGCTTTATCTTGAATGCAAGGGTTTCTTTATGTTTGTAAGTTGAGGATTGCATGCAATATGAAGCTACATATGTTGATCATATTTGACACTTCTCGGTTCTTTATTTTTTTCCACTTGTTGATAGAACACGTCATTGAAAGCCCCCTGCTGATTTAATTAGCAAATGCTAATTAGAATTACAGCTGGTTGGATTTGGGTACAAGTGTGAAGCAGTTGATCTCTTGAGAATGAAAATGTTTGCTTTCGTTCTCTCTAGAGAAAACATACTTATAGCTGATCTCATAATGTTGTGAAAATATATTTTTTGTTAACCTGCTATTAAATATGCTTCACTTCAGAATCGTTCTCTCACCTCTCTGTGCTTGCTAGTATCAGCTTGTCACGGTTTCTCTTTAGCAGTGATTCATGATCTTGGCAGATCACTCAACTTTTTTGAGCCTTTGTGTCCTCATCTGTAAAATGGTGCTGTTATTGTCTGCTTTGCTTTTTAAATAGTTGCAAAAATCAAATGTGATAATAGACTTGAAAGTACTCTAATAGCAGAAAATGCTTTACAAGGTTACACTATTGTCATTACTGTAATCATTATTTGCTGGCCTGTTATCTCTCCCTCCTTCTATATACAGTAATATACTGAAAAGAGCACACGGGCCTTAAAGTCAGAAAATCCTGCCTTCTTCATTTATTACTCGTGAGCATTGGAGAGTCCCTTAATCCCTGTTTGAGCCTCAGTTTTCTCTTTCTTAAGTGGGCTTAGTTATATTAGGATTGTGGTGAGGCTCATGAAGATGCTTCATGAGATCTGTAAAAAATATTGTAAATCTAAGGGATTATTTTTGTGATTCTCATTTTCTCAGATTTGCCGCTTGTTCCTTTAATATTACAGAGAAGCAGGGAAAGAGTTGAGTATTAAAAGTGTGTTTGGAATAAAGAAGTATGTTCTCAGTTACCTTTAACTAGGTGATCTTACTGTCAGTGAGATTTATACTGAGGGATAGTGTGCAATGAATGAGTGATCCAAGACTCCACAGGGTGGAATATCCAGCAGAGACTCCCAGACGGTTTAGAGAGGGACCGAAAAGGCTTTAGCCGTGCTCTGTCCTTTGAAAAGTAAATGTGTGAGATCCCCATGTGGATCCCAAACCCATCAGTGTCAGTGGGATCAGAAATGCAACACCTTCTTCACAAGATAGTCTTAGCCCATGTGGAATACAGGCTGTTTGCCCTGGTTATTGCTTTGAATAGAATTAATCCATTTTTCTTTAGTATCTAACATTTCTCTTTTGTGTTTTATGTTCTTAGAAAACCATATGTACTTATTTGAAGGTAAAGATTATTCTAAGGAGCCTAGTAAAGAAGATAGACAATCATTTAAGCAACTGGTAACTCTTCAGAAAACCCTTCTGGAGGAAACTAGTCAAGAGGGCCGGTTACTCCGAAATAAAGGCAGTGTAAGAACTATTGATTTATGTAAAAGAATAAATTTTTCCAAACTCTCATCCTAAGAGAACCAAAAATGATTCTGGAGTGATTTATTAAGAAATAAGTATGTAAGTATTTGTTGAAATGTATATATAATTCACTGTACTTTTTATACATAGTATAAAAACTATGTAAAAGGTTGGCAGAAAAAATGTTAACAAGGGAAGAGTATTTTACCATTTAATGCACTTGAAAGCAGCCGTGTCAATCTAGGACATCCTGAAGAGATCACTGTATTATCACCAAAATACCATACTTTGCTGCTAATAATTGTAACCCTATAGCACGCAAGCAGATGGCAGTCATAAACAATATGTAATAGCCACAGTATTTGGCACTTAGTATGTGCTTGTTAAATTCCAGCTGTCATTAAGATAATCATCATGTTGAAATATTCTGTTTAAGAAAGAATTATGTAATACATTGTAGGAGGATTTCCATTAAAAATGGTTAAACCTAAAATGGCATCCTGCTGGGCATACTTTCAATTAAAAAAATGTTAGTTTTCTGAAGTACCTTTTTTCTAATGAAATTAATTAAAATGGCATATTGTGTACCAAGCACGTCAGTGCTTTGCTTGATTTTAGAGCACAATATCCTAGTCACCATGCATATGAGATACATAATATGAACAGTAAATTGAAATGTCTTGCCACCACTTCCTACCATGCAAGGTGTCTTGGAGATGCAGTGTTTTATGAAATATTCAGCATGTTGCTTCCATACAGATTGTGTTTAGGAACAAATGAAACTCATGAAGGAACTGGCTGTCCCCAACCTTCCTGATTATAGATCTTATTCTTCCTACAGGTTCTCATCCCAGGCCTTGTGGAGGGCTCTACCAAGAGGAAGCGAATTCTGAGCCCAGAAGAGCTGGAGGACAGGAGGAAGAGAAGACAAGAAGCAGCAGCCAACAGAAAGAGACTAATGGAGGAGAAGAAAAGGAAAAAGGAAGAAGAGGAACATAAGAAAAAGTATGTGTGATCAAAAAAGTGTTAATTGATTGTATTGTTAATAAAAATGAGGGTCACAATTGATAAAGGAATCGTTCTTGTATACTGAGTCCACAGTTGAACATCACTTTAAAATTCCAGAAAACTTCTATAAAGCTAGTAGTTCCTACTGGTAATAGAATACTTTTCTAAAGATTAAACTTTAACCTTAGCAGTCAGTCTACTTAAGTGAAAAGTCCTGAGTGCCTAAGGCAGAGAAGATGCATTCAGTTGAAGCAAGAAAATTTTAAGATTTTATTGTAGCTGTCTGACAAAGAGTGGTTTACTTGAACTTTTAGTAACATTCTTAAAAACAGGGACATCTGATGGCTGCTCATTACTGAAGTAACGTCAGGTGGCATTTAAGCTAATCAATGGGACTTGTTTGTTTACAAATAGGCAGAAAACCTCAAATCAAAGTGAGCTTCTGATTGCATTTCCACTTGACACTGTTTGTGAATAGCAGTACAAAATGTGCTCCAAGGGACATTGGGATAGGCCTGGTTAATTTCCTTTTCTCTCTGGCCTGTTGAAGGATGGCCTGGTGGGAGTCCAACAGTTACCACTCCTTCTGCCTGCCTTCCAAGGATAGCGAACCAGAGGACCTAGAGGATGGGGAAGATGAGAGCCCTGTCCATCTGGATTATGAAGACCCAGGCTCGACCTCCATCAACTATGTTAGTGGTGACGTCACCCACCCACAGGCTGGGGCAGAGGATGCTGTCATCGTGCACTGCGTAGGTAGGAGAAGTGGTACAGGCCTGGGGTGGGTTCCTCAATTTTTATGGTGCCAAAAACTGGGGAGGATGTGGCAGAACGCTGACATAGGGGTGTTTGATGGGCGCAGTGCAGCCTAAGAAAGGTAGACTTTAGAATTTGGAGACTTGGGTTTGACCCTTGGCTCCCTTGTTGACCCGACTGAGTAACCCAGCCTCCCTGTACCTCAACTTCATTATCTGTATAATGGGGTAACACTGCCCTATTCTCTGCACAAGGTTTTTAAGAGGGTGAAAGGAGGCAACATCTATAAGATAAATGAATTCGCTGAGAAAAAGCAAAATTCCAGTCATGTTCCACCCTCATGACCTTTGCACTTTTTACCACCTCTGCCTGGAACCCTCTTTCCCTGACAGCCACATCAAGCATTGTTCAAATGTCTGTGTCTCAGAGAGGTCTCCCCTGATTGCCTCAAATAAAACAGATGCCTCTATTATTCTCTATCCCTTTCCTACCTTATTTTACTTTATTACACGTATCACCACCTGACATATTATGTATGTATTTGTTTATTTGACTATCTCATTACGCTAGAAAATAAGCTTCATGGGATTTTTTTCTTTTTGTCACCTGCTATAACCCTAGTGCCGAGAACAGTGCCTGACAAGTAATACATGCTAACAAATATTTGTAGAATGATTGAATGAATGAGCAGAAATAAAAGGTGCTCACCAGCTATGATAGTGCCAACTTGAATACATCATTAACCTTTCCTGTTGTTCATCTTTACAATGAAAGTTGTGTGCGGTTGTATTACCAGTGCTTCAGCTCTCTCTGTTATATCTTCCATCCATCCTTCCTCAGTCATGTCCCAGGAATTACAGGAGTACCACAGAGATTTTGCTCTTTCAGAGCACACCTTTTTTTAATGCTTTCCTGTTATGATGGCCAGGTATATTCCAGAAAACCTAAACATATTTGAGAAGTCCAACCTGTGATATTCCTAGGAGATTAGATAGTTTTTTCTTCCCTTTGAAAAATCATTCTTCTGCAAGTCTATTTGGTGTACCATTATTTTTTTAAATCGTGGACTGGACTTTTCCTCCCATAGACAAAAATTTTCTTTTTCTTCTCTCAGATGATTCTGGCCGCTGGGGCCGAGGTGGTTTATTCACAGCTCTGGAAACACGATCTGCTGAGCCAAGAAAAATATATGAGCTGGCTGGGAAAATGAAAGGTAAGAAGCAAAGCAAAGAATGGTTAGGGCTGGAATAAGAGAAGAGAGGACACTTAGGACAGGCATCATGTGGGTTAAAAAGCACTAGATAAGGAGTTGGAAGAGCTGGTTGGATTCTGAATTCTGTCATCAGTTACCTACTTATGTGACTTCGAGGCAGTCCCTTGCCATCCTTCTGCCTGTTTTCTCATTTCTAATTTGTAAGTAATATTTGTTCCACCTACTCATGAGACTCTAATTAGGATAATGAATGTGCAAGTATTTTGATAAATGTCCATCTCTGCGTGCATTTTAAAGTATTGGCATGAAGGTCATTTCATTGTTTACCTGACTCACCCCACCTTTGTAAGGGAATATCTCACCAAAATGTCAGACCTGTGGGAGAGAAATCAGACACACCGTTAGAATGCTAACAAGAGCTCAGGTTGGGTGCTGAGGGGAAGGATTAGGAAGTTAACCACAGGCTGGGGTACAACACTCGCTGGAGACAGAAATAAAGCTGTTCAGGGCTAGGAAACTTGGGAGGCTGGACAGTGATCTCCCTCAGCATAGAGAAGGGGAAAGGGTACCTTCTTTTATGTGCAGAAATCAAAAAGCGGTAGGAGGAGTAAAATTATTGTGATCATTTCTTTGGGACTTGAGAGGCCAAAGGACCTTGTCTAGGAGAGAAGGACCCTTCAGATTTCTTAGAGATTGGTTTTTCCTAATTCTTCTGCCCAGTTCTCTATGGTGGAAAGGGATGTAAGGACTTAGAGTGAATTCTCTTTCTACTAAAACAGATTACTGAAAGAAGGGTTCAATATGTGTTAAAATAATTAACCCAGATCTAGATATTGATTGGGCCATTGGAAAGGCAGAGAGTTCAGGATAAGTCAGAGCTAGAGATCCAGACTGAGGAATCCCTATTTGGATCCTTGTTTGAAACTGTGAGGGACATAGGACAGAGAAATGAGAAGACAGAGAACAGAAAATGGAAAACACCTCCGCTTAGGAGCAGAGGCAGGAAGGGGAGACAGAACAAATTGCCAGATAAATAAGAGAACCTTGAGAGTGTAGTATTTTGAGGTACAAGGGAGGAGAGGATTTCAAGAAAAGGTCTGCATTTTCAAACACTGAAGTCAGGATGAGAATTAGGAAAAGGCCATTGGATTTGCCCCAAGGCAGTCACATGCTCTTGGAACACTTTGAGGACAGTGTGAAGACTAAACCCTGGGTGCACACAGTTAAGGTATAAGTGGTCACTAAGAAAACAGAGGGGAGTGAGTACTCTTCTTCAGAAGGATTGAAATAGGGGAGCAGGGTAGATGAAAGTGTGGGCTAGAATTACCAGAGAGGGCTTCATGGAGATGGTGAATGTTATCTTGGCCCTGGAAAGATGGGTTGAATTTAAGCAGGTGGAGAGAAATGGCAAGAGGATCCCTAACTTGCATCTCTTTCTTTCAGTATTCCCACAAGTCCTACCATCCCCAGTACAGGGTATTGAATGACCCAGGCAGTTACAGAGTGAATGTGTTTGGGGGATGGTGCATAGGCCAGGCAAGCCAGAGTAGAGGGTTTAGGCTGAGGAATAGAGTAGAGTTATATTTTAAAGAGAGATTTGGGCCAGATTATGGAAGATTTTATATGGCTTGTCCTGGGAGATGCCATTCTAAGCAGGACCTTATCCAATGGGTAGTGACTAATCATTTGGGAGATTTGAGTAGAAGAATGTCATAGCAGAGCCAGTATTTTAGAATGACTTAAGAGATTAGGGTGTGCAGGGTGGTTTAAGAGGACAAAAGATTCAAACTGAAGCATGTAAAGCCATAGAATTATTTTAGCACATTTTTCTAGAGCATCAGTTTGATTTGATTTGGATGAGGCAGGTATACAAGTAGATATAGATATAGTAGTATGCAATATTTGAATGGTTTAAAACAATCATAAGACTTCTAAAGGAATTTTAACTTCGTAGCGCTCTCTCTTTCCTGTCCCCCCAGATGCCTCTGGGTTTTGCGTTCACTCTCCAATGCCTGCAGGATTACTTTGTAGGTAACATTTAAGGGGCACTGAATTAGATGATCATAAAAATTCAGGAGTGAAGGGCATGACACTGGCTTCGTGGCAATGTAAGACATCACTCCTTTTTATCCCCCTTTTTAATCACCAAATTAGGTATCCATACACAAACAAAAGCACCTTGGTGGGTCTTTGGGGACCTAGCACCTTACTCCAAGGGACCCAAGAGGAGTCTTGCCCACCAGCTCAGCCAGTAAGAGACAGACAAACCTCCATGTGGGCTGCAGAGCTAGTGAAACTCCTTCTTGCCACCATCAGGCAAAAATCAGGTGAATGCTGACCCGAGCAGTTACTCACACCTGAGACAGAACTTGTAGAAGTCTAGCCTTCCCAAAGGGAGACTCCAACATATTGTTGGAGAAAAAGAAAAAGATATGAGTTTGATCACAGTGGAGGTTTGGAGGATAAGAGAAACTTTCTCAGTGCTGTCCCCTTTACCCCAAGGAAACACTGAACAGAGCTGATTTATCTGGTGAAGGCAGCCTCTCCTGCAAGGAAAAGGGAAGTGGTGAGTGAGAACCCAGCTGTCCTGGCCAGGCAGGACATAATTAGAGAAACCCGTTTGTCTCCACCAGCACTCAGAGTGCTGGTACTAAGGTGAGAGCTCTATGACTGGGGAGAGGAAGGATACTGGGAAAGAGGCAGGTAAGAATTTCAAACAGCATCAAAGGGATTGTGCTCAGGAGGAAGTTCACCCATGAGCCTCTGGGAATACCAACCCTGGGGAGCTCCTTACTGGGCCCCCGGGTACCCCCAGTGCCCTGAATGCTAAACCCACACCTCCCTTGACTCTGCTGCTGGCTTCTGAGTGTGTCTGTGTGAGCACACTCAGAAAACAGGCCATGGTTGGTGGGCAAGGAATAAACTACAAACTTGAGCTATAGCTCCAACTGTTCGAAGGCAAAAGAGAGATTTCCAATAGCCAGCATGGTGAATTGTAAGAACCAGAGAAGACGCAAAAGCTTAAAATTTAGCCACAAGAGAGAGCAAGAAGAGTGGAGGAGGTACACCTCACAATAACAATACCATAGAACACAACACCCCTCTGCAGAAGGCAACAAGCAGAGTTAAAGACATGTCTGCTATTTCAAATGTGAAAGCACCAGCGCGTAACTATGAGGAATGTGAAAAATCAAGAAAATGACAGTTCTCCAGCAACCAAGTTCAAAAGCACAGAGTATCGTGATCTAAACTGATAAAGAATTCAGAATAGTTATGAAGAAATTTGAGTTACAAGAAAACTCAGAAAGGCAATTCATTGAAATCTGGAATAAAACATATGAACAAAATGAGTTCTTTTCCAAAGAGAATGAAATTATAAAAAAAAAAAAAAGAATTCTGGGGCTGAAGAATTCAATGAATGAGATGAAGAATGCAATAGAGAGCAGCTGTAATAGGGCCAACAATGTGGAAGAAAGAATAAGTGACTTGGAAGATAGGAGTTTTGAAATAACACAGAAGAGATGAAAGAATAGAGATTTTTTTAAAAGAGCGAAGAAAGCGTACATGAGCTATGGGATTGGATAAAAAAGACAAATATCAGAATAAGCAGGCTTCCAGAAGGAGAAGAGAGGGAGAAGGGGGCAGAAAGTTTATTTAAAGAAATATTAGCTGAGAACTTTCCCAAACTGGGGAAAGACTTGGACGTACAAGTTCATGAAACTAGTAAGTCACCTTATTATGTCAATGCAAAAAGACCTTCCCCAAGGCACAGTGTAATGAAATTGTCAAAAATCAATGATAAAGAAAGAATCTTAAAGGAAGCCAGGGGAAAAAAGAACATAACCTAAAAGGGAACCCCCATTAAGCTATCAGATTTCTCAGCAGAAAGTTGATAGGCCAGGAGAAAGTGGAATGACATCTTCAAAGTGTTAAAAGAGAAAAATTGCCAACCAAGAATACTGTATCTGGCAAAGTTATCCTTCGGATGTAAAGGAGAAATAAAGACTTCCAGACAGGCAAAAGATGAGAGAGTTTACCATCACTAGACCTCCTATGCAAGATGCTGAAAGGAGTAAAGGTGAAAAATAGACTTAGAAAACTGTCACTGTATCTTAGTTATGGTGCGTTAAGCACTCAACTATAGTATAAGGGTTAAAAGAAAAGAGTAGTAGAAATAACCTAGCTGTGATAAATTGTTAATGAATATACAACATAAAAAGAAGTAAATTGTGACAGCAATAATATAAAAGGGGAGCCTTTATAGGCGGTTGGACATAAGTTGCTATCAGCTTAAAATGGACTGTTTTATCTATAAGATGTTTTTGGTAAGCCCCATGGTAACTGCAAAGCAAAAACCTAGAGCAGATTCATAAGAGAAGAAGGGGAAGCAGAGCCTGCCACCACAGAAAATAACCAATTTGCAAAGGTAGACAGAAACAGAGGGAAAAAGAAAGACTGGAACTACAAAACAACTAGAAAGCAATTAACATGGCATTTGTAAGTACTTATATGTCAATAATTACTCTAAATGTAAATGGATTGAATTCACCAAGCAAAAGGCATGGAGTGTCTGGATGGATAAAAAGACCCAACTATTTGCTGCCTACAAGAGATCAACCTGAGCCTTAAAGACACACACAGGTTCAAAGTGAAAGGATGGAAAAAGATCCTCCATGCAAGTAGAAGCCAAAAGAAAGTGTGAGTAGCTATACTTATCAGATAAAATAGACTTTAAGCCAAAAATGGTAACAAGAGACAAGGAAAGTCATTATATAATGATAAAGGGATCCATCAATCAAGAAGATATAACAATAGTTTATGAGCATCCAACATTGGATCACCTATATATATTAAGCAAATATTAACAGATGTGAAGGGAGAAATAGACAACACAGTAATAGTAGAGGACTTTATACCCCACTTTCAGTAATGGATAGATCATCCAGACAGAAAATCTATAGGAAATTATGGGCTTGGACCACATCTTACACCAAATCAACCTAATAGATATCTGTAGAGCATTCCATCAAACAGCAGCAAAGTACACATTCTTCTCAAGTGCACATGGAACATTTTCAAGGATAGGTCATATAGTAGGGCACAAAACAAGTCATAGCAAAATAAGAGGATTGAAATCATACCAAGTATCTTTTCTGGCCACAATGGTATGAAACTAGAAATCAACAACATGGGGAAAGCTGGAAAACCTACAAATATTTGAAAACTAAATAGCACACAGCACACTTCTGAACAACTAATGGGTCAAAGAAGAAATCTAAAGGGAAACCAAAGAAACCCTCAGAACAAATGAAAATGAAATACAACATACCAAAACTTAAGGGATGCTGCAAAAGCAGATCTGAGAGGGGGGTTTATAGTGATAAATGCATATAAGAAATTAGAAAGTTCTCAAACAATGTAACTTTACAACTCAAGGAACTAGAAAAAGGAGCAAATTAAGCGCAAAGTTAGCAGAAGGAAGAAGGAAATAAATACCAGAGCTGAGATAAATGATATAGAGATCAGAAAAACAGAAAAAGATCAGTGAAACTAAGAGCTAGTTTTAAAAAAAAAAGAAAGAAATTGACAAACCTTTAGCAAGAGTAAGAAAAAAGAGGACTCAAAATCAGAAATGAAATAGGAGAAATTAAACTGACACTACAAAAATACATAGGCTCATGAGAGACCATTATGAACAATTATACATCAACAGATTACATAACCTAGAAGAAATGGATAAATTTGTAGAGTCATACAACCTACCAAGACTGAACCAGGAAGAAACAAGGTCTGAACAAACCAGTAATGAGTAAGGAGATTGATTCAGTAATTAAAAACCTCCCAACACAGAAAAACTCAGGACTAGATAGCTTCATGGGCAAATTCTACCAAACATTTAAAGAATTAATACTAATCCTTCTCAAATTCTTCCCAAAACATTGAGGAGGAGGGAACACTTCGAAACTCTTTCTATAAGACCAGTATTACCCTGATACTAAAGCCAGATAAGAACACTACAAGAAGGCTGTAGACCAATATTCCTGATGAACATAGATGCAAAAAGTCTCAAACATATTAGCAAACCGAATTCAAGAACTCATTAAAGAGATTACACACCATGACCAAGTGAGAGTTCTCCTTGGGATGCAGGGATTGTTCAACATACGCAGATCAACAAAGGTTTTGCACCCCATTAATAGAATGAAAGATAAAAATCACATGATTCTCTTAATAGAGGCAGAAAAAGCATTTAACAGAATACTGGTAATAAAAACCCTCAACAGAATAGGTATATGAAGAACATACTTCAGCATAATAAAGTCCTTATATGATACCCACAGCTCACATTATATTCAATACAGAAAAATTGGAAGCTTTTCCTCTAAGATCAGGAACAAGACAAAGGTGCCCACTCTCACCACTCTCATTCAACATAGTGCTGGAAGTTCGAACTACAACAATCAGGCAAGACAAAGAAATTAAAGGGCATTCAAATCAGAAAGGAGAAGAAGGGAAAATTGTCATTATTTGCGGTTGATATGATCTTATAGAAAAATCCCAAAATTTCAACTAAAAACCTGTTGGATCTAATCAATGAATTCAGTAAAGTTGTAGGATATAAAATCATTACACAGGAATCAGTTGCTTTTCTATACACTAACAATGAAATATCTGAAAAAGAAACAAAACTATCCCATTCACAATAACATCAGATACAACAAAATACCCAGAAATAAGTTCAATCAAGGAGATGAAAGATCTAGACAATGAAAACTGCAAAACTTTGTTGAAAAAAAATCAAAGAAAACACAATTTGAAGGACATCCCATGTTCATGGATCAGAAGAGTTAATATTGTTAAAATGTCCATATTACCCAAAGCCATCAATGGATTCAATGTGATCCCTATCAAAATTCCAATGGCATTTTTCAGAGAAATAGAAAAAACAATCCTGAAATGTATACAGAATCACAATAGACCCCAAATAATCAAAGCAGTCATGAAAAAGAAGAGAAAAGCCAGAGGCATCACACTTCCTGATTTTAAACTGTGCTCCAAAGCTATAGTAATTAAAACAGTATGGTACTGGCTAAATATAGACACATAGACCAATGGAACCGAATAGAAAGCCAAGAATTAAACTGCATACACTGACAACTAGTATTTGATAAGGAGCTAAGAACATCCAATGGTGAAAGAATAGTCTCTTCAGCAAATGTGTTGGGAAAACTGGATAACTGCATGCAGAAAAATGAAATTGGACTCCTATTTTATACTACACATAAAAATTAACTCAAAATGGATCAAAGAGTTAAACTAAGAGCTGATACCATAGAACTCCTAGAAAATATAGGGAAGAAGCTCATCGATATTGGTCTTGGCAGTGATTTTTTGGATATGAAACCAAAAGCACAAACAACAAAGGAAAAAGCAACAAGTGGGACTACATCAAGATTAAAAGCTTCTGCACTGCAAAAGAAACAACAAAATCAAAAGGCAACCTACAGAATGGGAAAGAATATTTGCAAACCATATATTGGATAAGGGGTTAATATACTACATTTGAAAAGAACTGAGACAACTCAATAAGAAAAAACCCCCCACAATCTGATCTTTTTAACAATCTGATTAAAGAATGAACAAGGGAACTGAATAGACATTTTTCCAAAGAAGACATACAAATGGCCAACTGGTACATGAAAAGATGCTTAACGTCACTAATAATCAGGGAAATAGAACTCAAAACCACAATGAGATATCACCTCCCACCTGTTAGAATGGCTATCATCAAGAAGACAAGAGCTAACAAGTGTTGGCAAGGATGTGGAGAAAAGGGAACCCTTGTACACTGTTGGTGGGATTGTAAACTTGTTCAGCATACTATGGAGAACAATATGGATGATCCTCAAAAAGTTGAAAATAGAACTACCATATGATCCAGCAATCCCGCTTCTGGATATATATCTAAAGGAAATGAAATCAGGTTATCAAAGAGATATATGTACTCCCATGTTGATTTCAGCATTTCACAATAGCCAAAATATGAAAACAACCTAAGTGTCTGTCAACAGATGAATGGATAAAGACAATGTGGTATGTATACACAATGGAATACTATTTAGCCATGAGAGAAAAGGAAATTCTACTGTTTGTGACAACATGAATGTACCTTGAGGACATTTTGCTAAGTGAGATAAGTCAGACGGGGAAACACAGATGCTGTGTGATATCCCTTATATGTGGAATCTGAAAAAACCAAACTCGAAAAAACAGAGTGGAATGGTGGTTACTGGGCCTGAGGGGTGGGGGAATGGGGGAGATATTTAAGGGTACATGCAACTTGCAACTATCTACTTGGAACTAGTAGATAAACGAATCTTGGAGATCTAATACACAGTACAAGAACCACAGACAAGAAAACTTGTATCATAAACCTTAAAGTTGCTAAGAGACTAGATCTTAATTGTTCCCACCACTGGAAAAAATGATAATTAACATGACATGATTGAGATGTTAGCTAGTGCTATAGTGGCAATCATATTGCAATATAAATGTGTCAAATCAATGTGCTGTATGCCTTAAACTTACACAATGCTGTCAATTATATCTTAATAAAGAAAAAACAAGAACAGATGTTGGTAAGGATGTGGAGAAATTGGAACACTTGTACACTGACAGTGGGACTGTCAAATGGTGTTGCTACTGTGGAAAACAATATGGCGTTTCCTCAAAAAATTAAAATAAAATTACTATATGATCCAGCAATCCCACTTATGGGTATATACCCAAAAGAATTGAAAGCAGGAACTCGAGCAGATGTTTGTACACCCATGTTCATGTCAGCATTATGCACAATGGCCAAAAGGTGGAAGCAAGTGTCCCTTGATGAATGAATGGATAAACAAAATGTAGTATAAATATATAAATATAATAGAATTTTATTCAGCCTTACAAAGGAAGAAAATTCTAATACATGCTACAACGTGGAGGAACCTTGAGGACACTATGCTAAGTGAAATAAGCCAATCACAAAAGGACAAGTACTGTATGATTGCACCTATATGAAGTAACTACAATAGTCAAATTCATAGAGACAGAAGGTAGAATGGTAGTTGTAGCAGGAATGGGGAGATATTGTTTAATGGTTATAGAGTTTCAGTTTTGCAAGATGAAAAGAGTTGTGGAGATCAATTACACAATAGTGTGAATGTACTTAAGACTACTGAACTGTACACTAAAAACAGTTAAGATAGTAAATTTGATGTTACATGTATTTTACAACAATTAAACATTTAAAAATAAAAATTGAGCAAAAAAAAAAATTGAGTGCATCAAGTCACTGGCTAAGGCAGCGACTGAGGCCAGGAAAGTGAGGAAAGGTGGGTTTGAAACCCAAGTGGATATGGAAAAGGCAAGGTGTAAGGAGGACCCAGAGTAGTCCCTGTTGAGGGATCTCAGTCCATAGTAAACTTGATGTTCTTTCTGTTGCTCCTTTTTACTTTACCTTAGATTTGAGTTTGGGAGGTGTCCTTTTATTTCCTGTTGATGATAAAGAGTCAAGAAACAAAGGGCAAGATTTGGTAAGTAAAAAAACCACATCTCTTATTAGAACTAAAGGTTGGCTCATATTAACCTCCTCTTGAAACCTCTCTGCTCCCTCTGGCCTAACAGTGTATTAGTTTGCTGGGGCTGCCATAACAAGATACCACAGACTGGGTGGTTTAAAAAACAAATTTATGGGGGCTGGCCCAGTGGCATAGTGGTTAAGTTCACACACTCCACTTCAGCAGCCCGGGGTTCATCGGTTCAAATCCTGGGCGCTGACCTGCACACCGCTCATCAAGCCATGCTGTGGCAGTGTCCCACATACAAAAAAAGAGGAGGATTGGCACAGATGTTAGCTTGGGGCCTCTCTTCCTGAAGCAAAAAGAGGAAGATTGGCTACAGATGTTAGCTCAGGGCCAATCTTCCTCACACACACAAAACAAATTATTTTCTCACAGTTCTGGGGGCTACACATCCAAGATTAAGGTGCCAGCAGGGTTGGTTTCCTCTGAGGCCTCTCTCCTTGGCTCATAGATAGTCGCCTTCTCTCTCTGTCCTCACGTGGTCTTTCCTCTGTGCGCATGCATCCCTGGTATCTCTCTGAGTGTCCACATTTCTTCTTATAATGACACCAGTCACATTGGGTTAGGCCCCACCCTAATGGCCGCATTTTAAAATAATCGCTTCTTTAAAGGCCCTACCTCCAGTCACATTCTGAACTAATAGGGGTTAGGGCTTCAACATACGAATTTTGGGGGGCACAGTTCAGCCCATAATAAGCAGGTTGGGCCTCGTCTCCACTGCAGCAGCCAATCTGCCCCCCACCCCCAACCCCATGCCTCAGTCCATCACACCTCCTGGAGTGCTGTCCTCTACTTGCTTGTTCCCCCTGCACTGACCTAGACGGCAGGCTCCTCCCGAGTGCTCAGACTCATTTCTTTTATCCTCAATACTTCATGCGGTACTGGCTCATAGGAAATACTCAGTAAACATTTACTGAATGAATAAGAGAGCATGACAAAATGCTAAGGATTTTATCATTTATTACATGAAAAGTTCTATGAAAGATCATGTTTTCTAGCCAACCATAAGCAGAGGAGAGGAACCAATTCATATTTCCTCTGCCTGCATTACAACTCTCCTTTTGCATCTTAAGTGTCTCCCACTTGCCTGTCATTTGGAATTCCTCTGAGATGGTTTATTTACCACACCTACATAGCTTTCTCCAAGGCCTGAATTCATATTCAAATTTCAAGCCAAATCTTATTGACTTAGAAAAGAAGAAATTTAGAAACCCTGCTGAAAGAGAGCATGTCGTCTTGAGGTTAGTGGCCCGCATGGCTAACAACAGAGTGGTTCCTGCTTGTTCATTCATTGAGTCATTTCTCAAATGCTAAAAAAAGAGAATGACACAGTGGTTATGCATAAGCAGCTCTGAATCCAGTGACTCTAGTGTTGATGGTGAGTAAACACCATGACTGTGATGTGACTAATGATGTCAGCCTCAGATGTTCCCTTGCCACACTCTCCAGCTCCACCCCACTTAGGTTAGGGCAGAGGGCTGGTTATTTGGCGTTTTGTCCTCACAGGATTTGTTTGAACAGAGGTCGAATGACTGCTTATCCTGGGGGTTGTGGTGCTGACTTGAGCGTCAGCTAGTGGGCTGGAGAGCAAGGACCTCTAATGTTCTTTGTGCTCCTAAGATTCTGAAACATTCTTTGCCCTCTAGAACATTTAGAAAGGATAGCATGTTTCGGACTCAAGTTTTAATGCATCTTCAAAAGAGGAAGAAAACCTTATATAAAGAAACCACCAAATAAAACAGTTATGATGGGGTGAGAAGTCAGATTGGGCAGAACATGGCTGTTACAGCAGAGCATTCAAAAGAGATGGAGCTAAGCCTGAGTGACCCATAAAGGGCTGTGCCCGTCGGGGGACTGCCTGCACCACTCCATGGGCTGGTCACTTAGGTGACAGTGTAGCCATCTCATGTCATGTCGACTGTTTAATGACTGTTCTCCTAGTTGGCCTTGATTGTGGCTCAGCATCGTGATCGCTTCAACGTCCTGTCTGGCATTAAGATGGCAGCCCTAGAAGAAGGCCTGAAGAAGATATTTTTAGCAGCAAAGAAAAAGAAAGGTAAGCTCTTCCATTTGTGCTCAGAAGTAAATGAATTTCTGTTTCCAATACGTGATGTGATTTTTAAAGGGAAGTGAGAAATGTCAAGATCCCATTTGATATACACGGTAAAAGTGAGCCCTTGTATGAGACCACAGATGGAACCACCTCATCCTCCTGTATCTGTAAAGCCCTTTTTCCTTTCCAGATCACTTCTGCATCTATTATCTCTGGGGACCATCTGCACCCACTAGGGTATTTGTATCATGATTTTACAGAGGAGGAAGCAGAGGACCAGAAAGAGAGTACACTGGTCTCGTACAGTTGGGAATTACTGTTTATCATATCCCTTCTCGGAGAGTCACAGTCCACATTAGCAGACAGTTCTCTGCCAAAAACCAGAGTTGAGTTTTGTTTCCAAAGGTGTGTCTCAGAGTTTGTTGAACTGATTGACTTGTTAAAAGAATCTTTGCTTATTTTAATTACATCTCAACCATCGATCGTATTCTATTTCCATTGTACCTGTTTATTTCCAGAGCCTATAGATCCTTGTGTTTGGTAGAATTATTTAAGTTTTCCCTGTTAGAATCCCTCCCCAGAATATTTTTGACGTAATCGTATGCTTTGAGTGGGATACTCCATGATCGTATACATTTTGTCCGTTGAAA
This sequence comes from Equus caballus, assembly GCF_041296265.1. NCBI lineage: Eukaryota > Metazoa > Chordata > Mammalia > Perissodactyla > Equidae > Equus > Equus caballus. The sequence continues at coordinate 47,744,434 of NC_091688.1, read as the reverse complement.
ACCATAAAGTGACTCAGAGAATATAGATTATTTTCTCCTATGCATGTATTATACCGAATCAATTTTTGATAAATGAAGGCATCATGATGTATTCTTTTTTTTTTTTTTAACAGCAAGTGTCCATCTTCCACGCATTGGACACGCCACGAAAGATTTTAACTGGTATGGTACTGAGCGACTTATTCGGAAACACTTGGCTGCAAAAGGCATCCCAACTTACATGTATCCTTTTGTTATCCTAATGGTGGGCCCTCCCAGCCCGAAAGGAAAGATGTCTTGCATTTTCTGGTGTCACTATTTAGTTCAAGGCCAAGTCCTCTTCTGCCACATTTTCACTCTGCCCCTCTTCAATGAGACAAAAACTAAGAAGCACTTTCTAACTTGTATATCCAAGGAGATAAATAGACCCAAGCATTTCTGGGTGCCAACAGCTAGATTAAAAGACATATGAAGGGGGGAATTAATTGAATAATTGTCATTTGATAACATACTGAATCTTTTTACAGCACTTCTCTAGAGATCCTTCAGGCCTCTGGACCAAGTCCTAATTCAAAGGGCTTCGCTCTGTTCACTAAAATAAATAATTAACCAAACTAACAAGTAAACTATTTTATATCTGAACCTTTCTGAATGTATTCTTAAAGAGCAGTGTGAAATTCATTTTGTCCATTAGGGTTTAATTTAGTTTTGCTAGACTAATATTTTCTTCTAATGACCTCCTTGCTGTAGAAGTTAGCATTGTTTGAACTGTTACACTGAAACCAAAATCACTAGAAGAAGCTGAATTGACCCCCAAATGCTATAATCATACAGAAATTCCCATCTTTTTACTTTAGATACTTATTGAAATTCATTCATTCAGTGGTGGTTTGCAAGACATTTTAATCACTGTAAGAACTTAGCAGAGAAGTCATTATTTTATATGCTTGCACAATTCAAGCAGTTTCAAAAGAGTTGTAGTACATCAGATAACAGTAGCAATAATAATTGCTAGCAATACTGGAAGGATTTGTGATATGGTGACAGGGAATTAAGGCATGCTATTTCTGGAGTGGTTATTTCACTTATTGCTAAACCAGAGAACTAGTAGTTTTAGGAAAGCTGATTTTAAAGTGATGACATATAATCCTTGACCGTCCTTATCAGATATTACTTTCCTAGAAGCAAGGCTGCTGTTTTTCCTTCACAGTCCTCACATTCCTCCTAAGGACAGCTGGTGCCTTTGCAGTCGGTCCAGCATCGGCTTCAGCCTTCAGCAAGCAGCTAAGAAGAGACTTGCTCAGAGCCACTGTAATAGAGTATTTCAGAAAGGTCTCAGGATCGGGTGGACCTCTAAGATGCCGTTTTTTGAATTCTCATTTTGTTCTCCTGGATGTGTTACTCTGATTTGGTACCTGTAATACAGGGACGTACAACTTATTCAGGGAAGTCTTTTGGCAGCTTGCCAGGGTCCCAGTTTGCATAGCTATTTGCATAATAATTTTTCTATCTCTAATGGTTTCATTGCTTTCTTTCCTGCCTATCAGACTGATTTCTTTGGAGAGGGGAAGGCTATATAGATTAAGAAGAAATGAAAGGTAACAGGAGACCAGGGTGGCTCTGGGAGAAGGAAGCACCTTCGGCCAATTCATGCCTTGAAAAGACAGTGCTCTGAGGGGCAGAGGCTGAGAAGTGAAAGTCCTCATCCAGACAACTGGAGCCTGTCCTGCCGTTCTTTTTGCACTGCTCAGCATCAAGATCTAGAAGAATACACATTGGCCTAGAGGGCTGTCAGATGTGACTTTAGAGAAACCAGATCTCCTTTCCCCTTCCCGCCCAGTACAGTTTGGCCGCAAGAAATTAGGCAATCGTGGAAATAGCACGAAGCTGACAGAGAATGTCAGATTGGGGAGGGCAGTGGGCTGAGGACCTCCAGAGAAGGAGTCATGGGGGGAGACACTATGTAAGCTGTGGCTTTTCACCCTTTTGTACGTGAAGTTTCAGTCTTGGCCAACCATCCTCAACCAGCCTGATTTCTGCTGCTTTGAGGCCCTCCACACCTGGAGTGCTTTGGAGGCCTCTTCAGAAGCCTCAGCCCTAGGCCATTGATTCAGGGAACTTGACTACTTACTGGTGGACTCAGAGCCCAGACCATGACCTTCTAAGGAAGGCGGTACCTTTAGCACCTGGATTGTACTGTTCTGTTTGACTCCCTCCCCAGCACCTCACCCTTCAACAATTTAGCATCTGTGTTGAAACACTGTTAGACCCTAAAGTCATGATTCCTTAATTTTTTCCCCTAAGACTTCTTACTTTCATTTTTACTGGCTCCTATCTGCTACTCTTAGCACCAGGCCTCTATACATAGGTTATTATAATAACTTTAACCTCTTGATTAGCATCTTAAGTCTCTCCTACAACTAGAAGCAGAATTGGAACTCCAAAAAGGGAAAAGGTAGTGAAACCTAACGTAATGCACAGGTAAGTTGCCGTGCCTTCAAAAGCAGCCAAAGTCCAGAGAGGTGGGATATCAGCAAATGCCAAGAAGACTTGGTTGTCCAAAGCTGCGTACCCTCCTGAAAAGCCGTACTCACTTCTGACAACAGGGAGCATAGGGCTTGCTGTGGGTGTTTCTGAACATCTGAGAGAAGCCTCAGAGCAGGGAACTCACTCCCAAGGGGAGCACAGCTGACTTTTTCAGGGGCTCGGTGTTTTTGAGGAGAGAAGGGCCTCTCTGTCCCCCGTGCTCCAGCCACATGGGCTTTCCTCTGAGTGGAGGCCCTGGGCCGTGAATCTGTTTCCTGGTCAGCTAAACAAAACAACCCAGAAGGAGATCAGAAAACTCACATAGCACATTCTCCCTTAAACGCAGGGTCACCTGTTGGTAACAGCCTCCCACTTTCCTTGTCTACCTCTCTTAGCTCTTCAGAGTCAAGAAACACTGCCCTACTGTATCTCTCTAGTCGTTCATATCTTTTATAATCCTGTCACCCTTCCCATTCAAGGACTGTCATTCTCTGGGAAAGAAGAATGAGAGAAGCTACCTATTCACTTTATCCCGAGGAGTTTTTGTTCTGTTACTTCCACAGCAGCCCTCCCCTCTGAGGAGGCTACAGTGGAGTCAAGAGGACAATACAAGATTTTATTCACTGATGAGCTTTTGTGAAGAAGTTTGTGCCCTAAACACCAATATAAAAACCCTGCTTATTGAGATAGTGAAGAACTTGTCTGTTGAAACTTATACATATATATATATATACACACACACACACACACACACACACAATCTTACATGTTTTCTTGATTTTTAATAAACTTTACTTTGTAATATGGTTATAACTTGTTTAATTTTTTGTCCAGTCAATCTAAACTACATTCCATTAAGTTAATTAACCCTTTTCAAGGATAGCTTGAGTCAGCCATTTTAGAGCCCCAGACCATCTCTAGGCCATTGTGTGGCCTGTGTTTTGCTGTCTACTAACTGAATTATAAACTCACTCTAGCATTGCCTACCTTCCACTGTATTCTACCTTATTTCTCAAAGATATCCCACAGTTTCTCATTGGGCCTTTGCTCGTGCTGGTACCTCTCCCTGGACTGCCTTTCTCCTCTAAACCCCTTCTCCTACCTGCAACCCCCTATTGTCCCCTATCAAATCTGGTCTTTTTTAAGAATCCAGAAAGACATAATCTCTGTGCTTTAACCATTAATGATAGTTGGCTTTATGGCACTTAATTTGTTGCACCTCCTATTATATTCATTGGTATATTTACTTAACCCTTGCCTAAATACTAAGGTTTTTAAGAAAGATTTCTCATTAATTTTTCATATCACACAGAGCAATTAGTAGATACTCAAATATTGAATTGAAATGGTATGAGAATAAATGGCTAGCAATTTGGGAAAAGTATTAGACTTCCTGCACATATCATAAACTCCAGATGGCTTAAGTACTTAAACATAAAACTTGAGAATATGAAAGGAAACTTGTCATTTTATAGTATCTGACTAGCAACTGCTCTTTGAAGCTTCTCCCAACTCTCAGTAAAATACCAATGGCATTAAGGTGAAGACTCACAACTGGACGGAAAATAGACAGCCAGCCAACCAAACACCAGAATGTGAGAGGAAATGACTAGTTATAAAGCAAAGTTGAACTGAGATTTCTTTTTAGAACAAAGACTCCTTAACAACCTAATACCTTCACCACCAGAAGATGAGCAACCAGTCCTCTATCCTTTCCTACCCTTATGTTAAAAAGCTCAACCCTCCCACATCTCTACCTTCTCAAGAGTGTTATTCTACTAACTACTCCTCATATCTTCAATTTTTTCCTTTAGATTAGAACGTTTCTGTTGACTTTTAGACAAGGTCATGTCTCTCCCATTAAAAATTCCTCATTCCCTCCCCTGTCACAGCCAAACCTCAAAAGAGTTGTCCATAATCACTGTTTTCATTTCTCCACCTCCCACTCTCTCTCTAAGCTACATCATTCTGACTTTCTGCACTATCACTTCATCAAGAGAGTCTGTCTTAAGAATACCAATATCCTCTAAGTCACTAAGTCCAGAGAACAGTTTTCAGTTCTCATCTTGACTTCTCAGCAGAGTTCAACACTGTTGACTGCTTCCCACTTCTTGAAACACTCTTGCCTTGGCTTCTGTGACAAGATACTCTTCTATGACAAAGTAATTTCCAGGAGCTTGTCTTCTATCATCTTTGCACAATTTTTTTTGTCACAATCTTCTTTTTACCCAGTGTATTATTTTGCTAGGGCTACCATAATAAAAGACCACAGACTGGTTGGCTTAAAAAACAAAAATTTGTGGCCAGCCCCGTGATGCAGCGGTTAAGTTTGCACATTCTGCTTCAGTGGCCTGGGGTTCGCTGGTTCAGATCACGGGTGCGGACATACACACTGCTTATCAAGCCATGCCGTGGCAGGCGTCCCACATATAAAGTAGAAGAAGATGTTAGCTCAGGCCCAGCATTCCTCAGCAAAATGAGGAGGATTGGTAGCAGATGTTAGCTCAGGGCTAATCTTCCTCAAAAACAAAACAAAACAAATTTATTTTCTGCATCCATCAACTGTATGTTCCAAACAGTTTGGACTCAAAATAGTGAAGACATTCTAGATCCTGCCAAGGTGTCAAATTAACATGAGTTCCTTCCTCCAAAATCACTCTGGAGGAACTAAAAATGGAAGCTTGGAATCTAAGAAATAACTACATAAACATGAAAAACCCCAGGGGAGATGGAAAGTGTTTTGAACTGGAGTGTGGGATAATTGATGGCTGGTGTGGCTGTGGGAGGCTGTTCAAGAAAAGCTGTTCTAATCATGCCACCCTCCCCCGACCCTGACTTTCCCTTCGATCCATTATTGCCTGCCAGAAATTCAAGATAAGAACCCATATACCCACAGGGTAAAATCGGGGCAGGGCAAAACCTCTTGGGGCCAACACACTGGGAACAACCAGCCTCAAGCATCTACTCCTCTACCCCTTCCCTTTCAAATCCTTAGGGCTGGTAGATGACAATCTAGGGAGTGCCCCTCTCCCCAGTACTATTTTTCCATTTGAGAGTTCAAAGGTGAAGCTCAGATCTAAGGAATTGGTAGGTCGAGTAGTTAAAAAAAAATAAAGATGACAGTAGATCTGCGGACCCTGAGGTTCTCTGCCCTAGGGGTCCTCCTCTTCCTCTGTTCTGAAGCTTACCAGAGCCAAGTATATGAACATCTGGACTGAGATCTGGACATCAGTCCTTTTCCAATGCACATTAACAGCATAGTCAAACATCCCCAGGGGAATATAGCTCATAACGAGACACCTGAGGATTAAAACTTCCTCAATAGAAAAAGTTAACAACAACAAAAAAAACAGATATATTAGAACAGAAAAACTAAGAATTTACAGTAAGTAAAATAAACACACTAAAAGACCTAAGGGAAAATATTAGCAATGTGAAGTTGAAATTATATTAAAAAAGAACCAAATGGAAATATTAGTTATGAAAAACAGGTGAAAAAAAACTTCAAGAGATGGAATAAATATTAGAATTGATATAGGAGAAAAATGAATTAGTTAAAAAATTAGACCTGGGAACTCTTCCAAAAGGAAAGGGAAGAATAAAGAAATAGAAGAAATCAAAGAAAAGTAAATTAATTTTTAAATTAATTATATAAATTAATTAAAATAATTATATATACACACAATTTCTCATAATTAAAGAAAGATGAACTATTTGACATTGATAGTGTTCACAGAAGTACTAAATAGAAGAGATAAGAAGAACCCACACTTTAGAAGAGATAAGAACCCCCCCAAACCTAGATACATTATGGTACAATCTCCAAAAATCTCAGAAGGTTTGTCACAAAAAGACCCATTTTAAAAACACTTTTGGAGGAACTATTCAAAGAAGAGGACTAAAACCAGCAGATGCTGCCTGGACAACATACTACCTTGCTAACATGTCTCACTTCCTCATCCCACTTGAGGAACTTAGTATGGATGAGAATCTTTTTATTATTCGTGTACATTTGAATGACTTGGCTAAATATGAAATTTGTTTCAAAGTTCTTTCCTTCAATTTTTTAAAAAAATGCAAAGACCACATTGTCTTCTTGCACATACTGTTTAGGTTGAGAAGTAGAGGGTGTGATGGGGATGAAACCAAGAAGTGGTTTCCCTTTTTAGAAAGAAGACAAATACCAATTTAACAACTAGGAAAAAAAAAACCACGGAAATCAAAAAAGGAGGAAGAAAACTGACACAGATTGACATAAAAAAGTAAAACAGTAAAAGCAAATCAGTATGTAATTAATCAGCAACTGTAAATGAACTAAATTGCCAGTTAAAACACTTAGCTTGTCAGCTACATAAAGCAAAACAAACAAAACAAAAAAATGTGTAGTTACATACTTAAGACTCCAAATCTGTATCACTCCCTGCTTAAAATTCAGTAACTCTCCTCATGATAGGGTTAACAGCATCACACACAATTCGCTCTGTTACGTGGAGTCTGCCAACCACTTCTCCAGCCTCGTTTCTTCTCACCTCCTTTTTTAATTTGTTCCAATAACACCCAACTGCTCCTAGTTCACTGAATTCACCATTATGTTTCAGGGTTCTGTGCCTTTGTTTACTCTTTTCTCTTGACACACCTAATCCCTTCTTAAGAGTGTTAATTCATCCTATAAGAGTTACTTTAGTTTTCATTGCTTCTGGGAATTGTCCTCTAACCTTCAAGAATATACCAAATACCTGTCTTTTATATTTCCCAAGGAACCTTGTACAATCCCCTGTCATTCTTCTTACCTTGAAAGATCAGGAGTAACAAATAGCAGAATTAGACCTTCCAGGCTTTAGATTGGAATTATCAGACATAAAATATTAAAAGTATATTTATAATGTTTGTAGAAATGAGTGAATTGAAAATAAAAACAAGAAATGACAGATTATAATAAATGACCAGGTAGACTAGAAAACAGCAAATAAACTTTCAGGAATGAGATATGAAATCATTGGAATTAACTCAGTGGATGGGTAGGCAGAAAAATGGTCCCCCAAAGATGTTCATGTCCTAATCCCTGAAACCTATGAATATGTTACATGACAACAGGAATTACAATTGCAAATGGAATTAAATTTGCTAATCAGCTGACCTTAATATAGGGAGATTATACTGGATTATCTGGGTGAGCCCAATGTAATCGCAAGGGCACTTAAAGATGGAAGAGGAGGCAAAACTGTCAGTGTCAGACTGATGGATGTGATTTTCAAAACAGAGGAAGCAAGCCATCAGCCAAGAAATGTGAACAGTTTCTAGAAGCTGGAAAGGGAAGGAAAAAGATTCTTCTTTAGAGCCTCCAGAAAGGAATGCAACCTTTGATTCTAGCTCAGACCCATTTAGAAATTCTGAACTACAGAACTATAAGATCATAAGTTTGTTTTGTTTTAAGCATTAAGTTTGTGGTAATTTGTTAGAACAGCAAGAGGAAACTAATATAATAGGTTAATTAGATTAGACACAATGAAAAAAGAATTAGTGGAATGGAATATAGATCTAAAGAATGTAGTATAGAGGAACAAAGAGATAGAAAATATGAAAGAAGAGAATAGGGAGAATGAGTGAGGTGTCATATTCAATTAGTTGAAAATTCAATGGCTGAAAATTTTCTAAAATTTATAAAAGATCTTAAAACTTAAGAATCAGGAAGCATGGGTTGGCCCCGTGGCTGAGTGGTTAAGTTTGCATGCTCCACTGCAGCGGCCCAGGATTTTGCTGGTATGGATCCTGGGTGTGGACATGGCACTGCTCGTCAGGCCACGTTGAGGCAGCGTCCCACATGCCACAACTAGAAGGACCTGCAACTAAGATATATGGCTATTTACCAGGGGGAATTCGGGGAGATAAAGCAGAAAAAAAGAAAGAAAAAAAAATCAGGAAGCAATGATTCCCAAACAGGCTAAATAAAAAGAAATCCCTACCTAAACATATCATAGTAAAACTAAGACCAAGAGATTATCTTAAAACAGACAAACAGAAAAAAATAAACAAAACAACCAACCAACCACGTAACCTACAATGAATAAAATTTATACTGAGAACTGATTTCTCAACAGCAAATGGAAGGCTAAAAATAATAGAATAATATCTTCAAATTGCTGAAAGAAAATAACCTAGAATTGTTTACTTGGTTAAAATATCATTTAAGAACTACAACAGGGGAAGGTAGCATTAGCACCATGGCAAAGTGAATTGTTCCCTTTGTCTCTCCCCTCTAAGTTATAACCATAGGACATCCATTGAAAGGACTCCTTGCACAGTACACTCAAATGCCTGAGAGATCCATACATCTGAAGGTGGATGGCCTAGGCCTCTGGAAGTCAGTGGAACTAGGGGAGCAACCCCAAGCCCCAGGAGTGGCAACTCCAACACTGGCCCTCCCAGCAGTGGGTGTTGCACCCAAAACTTGGTTACCCCTGGCAGTGGTGGTGGTGCCCTGACCTGAGGTTTCAAAAAGCATGCTGGAACCAGAAACCAGAGGCTGCAGGAGGGGCAGCAGTGCTCACAGCTCAGCCCCTCCCCCTCCTCCAGCAGTAGAAGATGGCACCAGCAAACTGATGCATCAGGAAACACAGTGGCACTTGTGGCTTAACTCCTGCCCCTGTGTCAGTAGTGGTGGATGGCAGCTGTGACCTGAGGCTTCAGGAGCCACAGCAATACCTGTGACACAGCCCCCAACAGCAGCATCCCCCAAACCAGCCCTACCAGCAGCAGTGGCTGTATACAAGACCCTGGGCCCCTGGCAGAAGCAGTGACACCTGTGGACCTAGTGCCCCAGGCAGCAGTGCTGCCAGCACTCCCAGAAAATCCAGGAGCAGCAGCACAGGTGGTACATGTTGCAGCAGCACCCAAGGCTATAGAGAGCCCATGGAGAGCCAGTGGGGGAACACAAGACCTAGATAACCCCGCAAGCACCAGAGGTGCTTGCAGCCTGGTGGCAACACCATGGCTACAGCAACATTGTAAGCAGCAAAGCAGAAGGAATCTGTGAGGCACAAGCAGCACAAGAAGTGCACTGATGATGCCTCCAGCAGAGGCAGTGGAGGCTGGAAAGTGTAGGTTCTCAAATACAATCAGAAGCAGCTCAGAACCAAAGTAACCAAAGCACTACCCAAATAAGAAAAGTGTTTACTAACACAAATACACCAGCAGAAGATCAATTCATCAAACACCACGATGAACTACAGTAACATATTAGTACAGAAATAAAATGACAACTCTCCAAAAACCAAACTCGATGTCACAGGAGATTGAGATTGCAATCCCATTGACAGAGAATTCAAAATAGCTGTCATGAAGAAACTCCAGGAGTTACAAGAAAACTCAGAAAGATAGTTCAATGACCTCAGGAATAAGTTAATGAAGAGAAGGAGCACTGCACCAAAGAGATTGACTCTAAAAACAAACAAAAACAGAAATTCTGGAGATGAAGAACACAATTAATGAGATGAAAAATAAAGTAGAAAGCATTGGAAATAGAATAGTCCATATGGAAGACAGAATTAGTGAACTTGAAGATAGAAATAAAGAAATGATTCAGGTGGAAGAGGAGAGAGAACTAATGTAACCACCCCTGATGCAGGAAGGGTCAATAATCACTGGAAAAGGCTTGCCAACAAACTGCGACACAGAGGTGAGAAGGCCGGTTAGCCAATGATGGGTCAGACCTCCAAGGGGAGGCAACCTAAGCCAGGCATGGTCGCCTGGGGGCACAGATGGAGACACGATATCGGGAGCAGGAGGGGCCATTGCCTAGGAGGCATTGCCTGCTCCGAGATAAAAATATACGAGCACAGCAAAAACATGATAATATCAAAACAGAGGTGGAGGGAGGGCTCCTTGAGAAATCACTAAGAATTCTTGGCATCCGCTAATTACTTTGTCCAGAACACTTGTGTATGTTTAACAGATGTAAGCTATGTATATATTGAAACACTGGTTATAATAAACTCAGAGTGGCCATCAGCCCTCTCCACATCTATCCTGACGTGTACGTTGGATTGTGACACCAACAACTAATTTTTTAAAAATGAAGAAATTCTGTAGGAAATACCTCAACATAATAAAGGCCATATACAACAAACCCCAGACCAGCAGCATACACAATGATGAGAAATTGAAAGCTACTCCTCTAAGAACAGGAACAAGAAAATGATGCCCACTCTCACCACTGTTATTTAATATAGTATTGGAAGTCCTAGACTGAGAAATTAGACAAGAAAAGAAATAAAAAGTATCCAAATTATATAGGAAGAAGTGAAACTGTCACTATTTGAGGATGACATGATTCTATACATAGAAAACCCTAAAGAATGCACCAGAAAACTATTAGAAATAATAAACAAGTACAGTAAAGTTGCAGGGTACAAAATGAACATACAAAGATCAGTCACATTTCTGTACACTAAAGACCAACTAGGAGAAAGAGAAATTAAGAATACAATTCCATTTACAATTGCAGCAGAAAGAATAAAATATCTAGGAATAAATTTAACCAAGGAGATGAAAGACCTATGCACTGAAAACTATAAGACATTATTGAAAGAAATTGAAGATAACATAAAGAAATGGAAAGATATTCTGTGCTCATGGATTGGAAGAATTAACATAGTTAAAATATCCATACTTCTTAAAGCAATCTACAGATTCAGTGCAATCCCAATCAGAATCCCAACATGTTTCACAGAAATAGAACAAAGAATCCTAAAATTTATATGGAAAGCAAAAGACCCCAAATAGCCAAAGCAATCCTGAGAAAAAAGAGCAAAGCTGGAGTTATCACACTGCCTGATTTCAAAATATACTACAAAGCTATATTAATAAAAACAGCATGGTACTGGCACAAAAACAGACACAGATATCAGTGGAACCAAATTGAGAGCCTAGAAATAAACCCACACATTTATGGACATCTAATTTATGACAAAGATACTAAGAGCATACAATGGAGAAAGGGAAATCTCTTCAATAAATGGTGCTGGGAAAACTGGACAGCCACAGGAAAAGAATGAACATAGACCATTATCCTATACCATACACAAAAAATTAGCCAAATGGATTAAAGTCTTGAAAGCAAGACCTGAAACCATAAAACCCCTAGAATAAAACAAAGGTGGTACACTCTTTGACATTGGTCTAAGCAGTATATTTTTTACCATGATGTCTCCTTAGGCAAGGGAAACAATAGAAAAAAATAAATGGGAATACCTCAAACTAAAAACCTTCTGCATGGCAAAGAAAACCATCAACAAAATGAAAAGATAACCTAAAAATTGGGAGAAGATATTTGTAAATCATATATCTGTAAGGGGTTAATATACAAAGTACATGAAGAATTCATACAACTCAACAATAAAAAAATGAACAATCCAATCAAAAAATAGGCAGAGGATATGAACATTTTTCCAAAGAAGATATATAGAAGGCCAAAAGACACATGAAAAGATATCACTAATTAAAAGGGAAATACAAAGCAAAAATACAATGAGATATCACCTTACACCTGTCAGAATGGCCATAACTAACGAGATGAGAAATAATAATTGTTGGAGAGAATGTAGAGAAAAGGGAACCCTCATACACTGCTGGTGGGAATGCAAACTGGTGCAGCTACTATGGAAAACAGTATGGAGGATTCTAAAAGAAATTTAAAAGAGAAATACCACGTGAGCCAGCTATTCCACTACTGGGTCTTTATCCAAAGAACATGAAATCAACAATTCAAAAAGATTTGTGCACCCTGATGTTCATCATAGCATTATTCACAATAGCCAAGATGTAGAGGCAACCCAGTGCCCATCAATGGGTGAATGGATAAAGAAGATGCAGTGTACATATACAATGGAATACTATAGCTGTAAACAAAGACAAAACCGTGCCATTTGAGACAACATGGATGGAGATTGAGGGTATTATGCTAAATGAAATGTCAGACAGAGAAAGACAAATGTTATATGAGTTCACTTATATGTGGAAGATAAACAAACACGTGATTAAGGAGAACAGACTGGTGGTTACCAGGGGGGAGGGTGTGAGGGGAGTGGAACATATTTATGGTGATGGGTAAAAACTAGACTTCTGGCAGTGAACACGATGCAGTCTATACAGAAACTGAAATATAATAACGTACACCTGAAATTTACACAATGTTGTAAGTCAAGATGACTTTGCTAAAATAATTTTTAAAAAATAACGTGTGGAAGAGGATGTGGAGAAAAAGGAATCCTCACACACTGCTGGTGGCAACGTAAATTGGTGCAGTCACTATGGAAAACAGTATGGAGATTTCTCAAAAAATTGAAAATAGAAATACCATATGATCCAGATATTCCACTTCTGGGTGTTTATCCAAAGAGTATGAAAACACTAATTCAAAAAGATATATGCACCTCTATGTTAAACACAGCATTAACTGCCTGTCAATGGATGAATGGGTAAAGAAGATGTGGTATGTATATGTATATATATATGATGGATAACTACTCAGCCATAAAAAAGACAAAGTCGTGCCATTTGCGACAACAGTGGATGGACCTTGAGGGTATTATGCTAAGCAAAATAATTCAGACAGAGAAAGACAAATACTGTATGATTTCACTCATATGTGGAAGATGAACAAACACATAGATAAGGAGAACAAATTGGTGATTACCAGAGGCAAAGAGGGCAGGGAGAGGATGAAAGGGGTAAAGGGGCACACGTGTATGGTGACGGATAGGAACTAGACTTTAGATGGTGATACAATGCAGTCTATACAGAAATTGAAATATAATGATGCACAGCTGAAATTTATATAATGTTATAAACCAATGTGACCTCAATAAAATAATTTTTAAAAAGAATTAGAACAAAATAGACATTTTCAGGCAAATGAATACTGAAACACCAGGCCCAAAACACTTTATAGAAAAATTCAACCAGATAACCCAGAAGATAATTCTCTTTCCATATGTATGCATTCTTCCTGGAGGATAGATAAAGAGGAAGTGTCCCTGATTCATTTCGTGAGGCTAGCATAACCTTAATAAAAGAAAGCCAAAACAAGCTAGGAAAATGATAGGCTGTTTTTCCTATGAACATAAGTGCAAAAATTCTAGACATAAAAACAAATCAAATCCAACAGTGTGTAGGGATCAATTTGGGTTAAACTGACTTTGTATTTGACAGATTAGTATTAGAAAAATCTATTCTCACAACTTACGAAATAAAAGAACTTAAGACATATATGCCAACTGAATGTATTGTCCTGGATTTTTTTCCTCAACCTTTTACAATTACCTTGTCCAAATGTAATTTGATAGCAATTTTTTGGTGACTCATCTTTAGTGAATCTTTTCGAAGACACAAACTTTCTCCACACACTTTATCATTTAACATTGCTGGCATATAACTGATGGGAGCAGAGGTGCTGATTCTCAGCTGGTACTCACTGCACCACTTGCTAACATTGAAAAACTTCCAAACCAGTTAGTAAGGAGAAATTCGCTACTTATTAGAATTAAAAGTTGGAAAGTGACATCAGCAACATGGCTGCATAAGGAATTCCTTCTTTTTATCCCCCTTTTTAATCAACAAATTGGACATCCATACACACTTTAGTGGAAGTTTCCAGAATTTGCACCTTGATGCAAGGGACCCAAGGGGAATCTCCCTCACCAGTGCAGCTGGTAGGAGACAGAAAAACCTCCATACAGGCTTCAGAACCACTGGAGCCAGAGATTTCCTGGACCCCTCTTGCTGCTGTTGGGCAAGAACTGGGTGAGTGGTGAATTGGGCAGGCACTCACCTACGAGAAAGAACTTGCAGAAGTCTAGGCCTCCCAAGGGGAGAATACAATACACCATTGGGGAAAAAAAATATATATGAATTTGATTGCCGAGGAAGTGTGAGGAAGACATTCCCTGTGGTACCTCATCCCCAAGAAGGCCCTGATTGGGGCTGATTTATCAGGCAAAGGGGACACTTCTTGATTGCCTTGCTATGGTGGCAAGTGGGGCTTATGCTCAGGGTCCCACAGAACTGTAACAAATTGAGAAAGCATTCTTAACTGGCCATTAATGAATGAACCCCAAGTCTTCCTGTGAAAGAGGCCTATTAGCTTATCTTCATAACTGTGGCCTGGAGGGCAGTCTTCTAATTAAAACACACATTAGTAGAGGAAGGAAATAAAGATCAGAGTGGAAATAAATCAAAGAGACTAAAAAGAAAATGGAAAAGATGAATGAAACTAAGAGCTGATTTTTTGAAAAGATAAAATAGACAAACCTTTAGCTAGACTCACCGAGAGAGAGAGAGAGAGAGAGAGAGAGAGAGAGAGAGAGAGAGAGAAAGAGAGAGAGAGAGAGGATTGAAATAAATAAAATTAGAAAAGAAAGAGGAGATATTACAATTGATATCACAGAAATACAAGGGATCATAAAAGACTACTATGAACATTTATATGCCAACAAATTGGACAACCTAAAAGAAATGGAAAAATTCCTAGAAACCTACAACCTATTAAGACTAAATAATGAAGAAACAGTAAATCTAACCAGACCAATTACCAGTAAGGAGACTGGCTCAGTAATCAAAAACCTCCCAACAAACAAAAGTCCAGGACCTGATGGCTTCACTGGTGAATTCTGCCAACATTTAAAGAAAAATTGATACCAATCCCTCTCAAACTTTTGAAAGAAAGAAGAGGGAATACTTTCAAACTCATTTTACAAGGCCACTGTTACAAACTCTGATACCAAAACCAGACAAGGACATCACAAGAAAAGAAAATTACAGGGCAATATTCCTGAGGAACTTAGATGAAAAAATCCTCAACAAAATATTAGCAAACCTAATTCAACAATACATTAAAAGGATCATATACCATGATCAAATGGGCTTTATTCCAGGGATGCAAGAAAGGTTCAACATCCACAAGTCAACCAATGTGATACACCACATTAACAAAATGAAGGATAAAAATCATATAGTAATGTCAATAAATGCAGAAAAAGCATTTGACAAAATTCAACACTCATTCATGATAAAAACTATCAATTAACTTGCATAGGGAGAACACACCTCAACATAACAAAGGCCATATATGATAAGCCCACAGCTAACATCATACTTAATGATGAAAAGCTGAAAGCTTTTCCTCTCCTTAGATCAGGAGCAAGACAAGGATGGCCACTGTCACCATTTTTATTCAGCACAGTACTGGAAGTTCTAGCCAGGGCAGTTAGGCAAGAAAAAGAAATAAATGCATCCAAATCAGAAAGGGAGAAGTAAAACTGTCCCTATTTGCAGATGAAATAGTGTTATGTGTAGAAAACCCTAAAGACTCCACCAAAACTCTGTTAGAACTAAGAAAAAAATTTAGTAAAATTGCAAGACACAAAATCAATATATAAAATTTGGTTGCATTTTTATACCCTAATAACAAATTCTCATAAAGAGAAATGAAGAAAAAAATCCCATTTACAATTGCAGCAAAAAGAATAAAATACTTAGGAGTAAATTTAACCAAGGAGATGAAAGACCTTTACATTGAAAAACTATGACATTGATGAAAGAAATTGAAGATACAAATAAATGGAAAGGTATTCTGTGCTCATGGATTGGAAGAATTAATATTGTTACAACGGCCACACTACCCAAAGCAATCTACAGATTCAATGCAATCCCTGTGAAAATTTCAATGACATTTTTCACAGAAATAGAAAAATAATCCTAAAATTTTATGGTACCACAAAAGACTTCAAATAGCCAAAGAAATCTGGAGGAAAAAAAGAATAAAGCTGGAAGCATCACACCTGCTGATTTCAAACTATATTACTGAGCCATAGTAATCAAAACAGTATGGTATTGGCAGTAAAACAGACATGTAAACCAATGGAACAAAATAGAGAGCCCAGAAATAAATCCATTCATATACAGTCAATTAAAGTATGACAAAGGAGCCAAGAATATACAATGGGGAAAGGACAGTCTCTTCAGTAAATCGTGCTGGGAAAACTAGACAGCCACATGCAAAAGAATGAAACTGGACTCCTATCTTACACCTTACACTAAAAACAACTCAAAATGGATTAAGACTTGCATAAGACCTGAAATGATATAACCCCTAAAAGAAAACATAAGCAGTAAGCTCATTGATATCAGTCTTGGAAATGATATGTTCGATTTGACACTAAAAACAAAGGCAACAAGAGCAAAAATCAACAAGTGGGACTACATCAAACTAAAAACTTCTGCACAGCAAAGGAAACCATCAATAAAATGAAAAGGCAACCTTCAGAGTGGGAGAAAATTTTTGCAAATCATATATCTGACAAGGGATTAATATCTAAAAAGTATTAAAAAACTGATACAATTCAATAGCAAAAAATCCAAACAATCCAATTAAAAAATGGGCAGAGGAACTGGATAGACATTTTCCCAAAGAAGACATACAAATGGCTAACTGGTTTATGAAAAGGTTCTCAATATCATTAATCATTAGGGAAATGCAAATCAAAACCATAATGAGACATTACCTCACAGCTGTTAGAATTGCTATCATCAAGAAGACAAGAGATAACAAGTGTTGCCAAGGATGTTGAGAACAGGGAACACTTGTGCACTCTTGGTGAGAATGTAAATTGGAGCAGCCACTATGGAAAGCAATATGGAAGTTCCTCCAAAAAAATAAAAATAGGGGTGCCAGCCCTATGGCCTAGTTGTTAAGTTTGGTGCACTTTGCTTCAGCAGCCCAGGTTTGGTTCCCAAGTGCACACATACACCATGCTGGGGTGGTGAGCCACATACAAAATAGAGGAAGATTGGCACAGATGCTAGCTCAGGGCCAATCTCCCTCACTCACACATAAAAAAGAAGACTAAATAAAAACTTTCTTTTCAGATAAACAAAAGCTGAAAGTATTCAGCAGCAGCAGATCTGCACTAACAGAAATGTGAAAAAGTTCCCCAGACAAAAGGAAAATAACCTGTGTCTACACAAAGAAATGAAGAAGAAATACTGGAAATAGTACATGTGTGGGTATTATAAAAGATTTTCTCCTTTCATTTTTAATGTCTTTAATAGATAATGACTACTATGAGCAAAAGAATTTAGTATATTGTTCATAACATATTGTAGTAAAAAGTATGACAACTAGTAATAGAAAGGACAAAAGAGGAAAATAGAAATGTAATACTTTAAGAGTTTCAAATTATATTTGCAGTATTATAATATTCGAGGTAGACCATAATAAGTAAAAGATGTGTATTTTAATTTATAGAGCAGTGCTGGCAAATGAAAATGTCAATGTAAATAACCAACAGCCATTCTACAGATAAGAGTGATAAGGTGAGTTTTACTTGAGCCAAGCTGAGGACTGGCCCAGGAATGTAGTCTCCACAAAGAAAGAGAGCGTTCCAGAGAAGCATGGTTTTCAGTATAGTTTTATACCTTTTTAGAACAAAGAATATACTTCAAACATGCCCAAGATACATATTCATCAGAATTTAAAAGAGATATTTAGTTATAGATTAGCAGGTCAACATGACCTTGATGTCCAGGAAAGGAAATTTGTCTTCAGGAGTACTGATACTGGTGTCATAGGAAAGGAACTATGCATTCTTACCTTCAAAGACTGCATTCTTTTACTTCAAGATAATGTTTACCATATGCTTTACTTTAATGGTTAAAGCAGATGTACAATATATTTGACAGGCCATAAATAAGGCTTCTTTAATTCAGGCCGAATCAGGTTTAAACCAGAATAGCTACCCCATATGTCTCAATAGATGAAAACTTCTTATCAGAAGTATGTGAACCACATTTGTAAGTTGAAATTTTCTGGTAGCCACATTAAAAATCTAAAATAAACAGATAACATTAATTTTAATAACATATTTTTGTTTAACCAAATGTATTAAAAATATCATTTCAATATGTAATTAACACAAATAATTATTAATGGAACATTTTACATTCTTTTTTCATACCAACACTTAGAAATATTGTGTGTACATTACTGCACAAATGGCACAATCTACTTGCCACAAGACAAAAGCCAATTGTCAAGAGGCAAGATCGTGGCAGAAAAAGGGCATTTTATTAAGCAATATGCTAGCAAATTGGAAGATGGGAGGAATAGTGTCCTAAAGAACCATCTTAAGGAGGGCACAAGAATCTTGAAGCAGTTATATAGGCCAGTGGGTTTTAGGGGAGGGAGTTAGGAATGTTGACTTTCTCGTGTTACAGACTAGGAGTCACCACACCAGATCTTTCAGTTGTCATTCGATGATGGTTATCAGCATAGACTCTCTGTCTGGGATCATCACATTCCTAAGGAATTCAAAAGAACAAAGTTATTGTCTTATCACAGATGGGATGTACATACACAAGCAGGGGTCATAAAATCTACAGAGCAGGTAGATCTCCTAGAGGATGCATATCCAGCTGGGTTAGTCAGAGGTCATTCAAAGTTACAATATGTTTTCTTTTCTACAATATGGCTTCCCTTAGGTCGATCTTGTGCTGAGTCAGTATGAATTCCCCCCTTTGGTTGTTTATTCTTAAATCTTGAGGGATATCCTGTTGGTGAGGGGCATAGGTTTTTCCTTCTCACTGAACCCGTCTCTTAGTAAGATGGTGATACAGGTGGGCTCCCAAAGTTAGGCCTACATTGTATGGCAAGTAACCAGGTATTTAATAAGAAGCATTTCTAGAGAAAGAAAAAGAAAAACAAGGTGGGAGCAAATTATAAACCACTTTCTGAGCCAAGGGGGCAGCCAGCCAAAAAGATCTCTAGATGTCAGAGTCAAAGCATCTTTGGCAGTTTGAAATGTCTCTGAGGTCACTGGGTGTTCAGGTATCTTCCTGAGTGGCTTACACAGCAACAGACATGAATCTCTCTTAAGTTTATATCAAGTTGTCCAGCTTCAGTTTGGAGGGATTCAGGAAAAAGGTCAGTTTTAGTTCTCAATGATTTCCAATGAAAATGACGGGAAAAAATTTGAAAACATTAGTTGGGAGATTTGTAGCAAGATATTTCAGGACACTAGAAGAATTAGGATCCAGTCCAGTTTACAGATAGAAAACAAAACCTGAAAGATAATTACCACAACTAGTACCTAATATCCATGAATGTATACTACAGTTATTATTGAAACATAATTTTTCTCTCTAAAATCAGCCTCATTTTCATGAAAGATATTAAATTAAGGCTCAATGGTTTGAAAAATAAGTCTAGTTTCAATAAACTTGGCACAATTATTTACATAACTGCAGCAAGAGTAGCAACTGATTACATAGGCTCTTTCAAATCTGCTTTGCTGGAACGTTTTATAAGGAATCTCAGATTGAACTTTAAAGGCCTCTTAAGGCTGAGAAAGCCAAGCCAAGGACTGTTATCAGGCCTTGCCTGCAATACCTACAGATTTTGGTAGATTCCTCTCTTCTTGAGGTCCTCAAAATAGCAGGTTCCAGGCACCTGCTAGAGAAGTGACCTTCTTACTTACCTGGTAAGGTTACTGGCAACCCTTTAAGTAAGGTACCAGGCCAATATTTCCAGGTGGCTTTATTCCATAAAGTCAACCTTTATTTCTCAAAAACTGTCTTGTCATATCTTAGTCTGTATGTTTCTCTCAAATATGACATTCCAGTCAAAGCTTTGGTAATATAATCAATATTTCCAATTGTGTCCTGTTATAAGGAGAAAAGATTTTTATTGAACTTATGCAAATAACTATATTGCCTGGAAACAATACTCACTCACTAAGAGTTTCCAAATCCTGGAGGGATCAGATAGGGAGAAAAATAAATAAATGTTTCAATTTTACTTGCAAACATATAATTTCACCAAACTGCTATAAGTCATAGTTAGCTTAAGAGAAAGAGAAAAAGGTTTCCTTAAATCTGGAAAAAACAAAAAATCAGCAAATCTCAAACGAAAAGTTGTAAAAATTATAATCATCCTCATCAGTTCATTCAGTCCTGTGTAATCGGTTCTTGATCTTAATCTTCTATTAGCAGTTTTATAAGGCCATCAGTTTTTCCATTAGAGTTCTGTAATTTCTTACCCAGTTCAGTTTTATGATCTGAAAGTTTATCTGAAACCTGTATTCTACAGTAAGTGTCAGAGTCCTTTCCATGAATCTCTCTGAAGATGAAACATATTTACAAAAGCATCAGAGTAAAACAACTGTCTGAAAATAACAAAAGATTCAAAAAGGGCAATTGAGAGACTGGCTATTTCTGTGACATACAACACTTAAAGATAATAACTAGAATTATGGCTGACAACCAGGACAGATCAGAATTTTAGGAATGTTAAATAATTTTTAAAACATTTATATCAATAACACTTACCCACATAACACAACCTAAGAAGGTTTATCATCACTTATTTGACAATGCTTCCCATGTAATTTAACATACCAAGTAAGCCTAATTGGTTTAGTATCTTCTTCTTTATAGAAAGAGAGAGAAAGAATTTCTTTGAGTAGTCCCAGGGGTCATCTGAAATTCTCAAAGAAAAACTTTTTCCTTTGGGTCAAAAGAAAGACTTCATTCAGGATTTGAATTTTGGGGAAGCTTGTCAAAAATATCAAAAAGTTTTAAAACACTTGGCTAAATAGGAAACAACGTTCACTGCAAAACAATGCTCAGTTATCCATTCAATCAGTGACAACAGAAATAGTCAAGGGCTAACAGAGAGTTATAACAGTAAAAAAAAAAAAAAAAAACCTTAATGGAGAGACCTCAGTCTTTTTGAACATAGGAAATTATTTTAACAGAAAAAAGACCTTCTGTCTTTTAGGTAAACTTACTCAAAAATAAAGAAAAACCTTTTATAGCTTCTTTGTCAAGAGCAGACTAAAAGCCCAAGAAAATTATCCTTTTAAGAAAGAGAGAGCCAAATTTTAATTTTTGCACCAGTTTATTTTTGACTATAAAACTAATTTACTTTGGGCCAGCCTGGTGGGGTAGAGGTTAAGTTCGTGCACTCCACTTCAGTGGCCCAGGGTTCACCAGTTTGGATCTGGAGTGCCAACCTATGTAGTGCTTATCAAACCATGCTCTGGCAGGCATCCCAAACATAAAATAGAGGAAGATGGGCATGGAGTTAGCTCAGGGCCAATCTTCCTCAGCAAAAGTGGAGGATTGGTGGTGGATGTCAGCTCAGGGCTAATCTTCCTTAAAAAAAAACCTCGTTTACTTAATTATATTTACTTTGATCTTAGCCAACTGACCATGCCAATATCATGTATTTTACACTTTCAGCACATCTCAATATGAACGGTAAATCTCCATTGGATACACATGATCTGTATTTGGATTTAATAAAATTTACAGGTGAAAAATAGATTCCCATACCCAAATTGTTCCAAACATACTTAAAATTTTCCAATAACTAAGTATCAGTTTTTAAACAAATTAATTAAAATTAAGTACATTAGACTTGCAGTTTCAGCTCTGAAAAAAGATTCAGAGCTCACAAATTGTCAGTCTCATTCTTATGATAAAATAAAAGCTAAAAGAATCAGTGAAAATCAGTGACTCATCTTGGACCCACTGCAGAATTGAGGTTGCAGGGCAAACTGCGACACTGAAATGTGGACAGACAGGTGAATACAGAGAATCACAGCCAAGATCTGCTTACCTGGAGCACAAACCTGTGCAGCCACAACTGATAGGAGCAACTAAATGGTAATTTTGGTGAGCTGATGGAGGCTGAGTGTCATCTAGTGTGAGAATGAGAAACTCCTGGGGACAACAGTCTTAGAGGTGCCTCCATATTTCCACTGGTTTTACCTCCAGAAATCTCCCGAGGTCTTCATGATGAAGAGCCAAGAAAAAAATTTCCTCAAGGCTCTGGCAGGGGAAGGGGAAAAGCAACAATTTGGAATATTCCCGTCACGTTCTCCATAATAAAGGCCGACTCTCCAGGGACAAAGACTTTATCAGAACCTTATCCCACTTAGAGAAAAGAACATTTACCCAACTTCCACCACCTTTAGCCTTCCTGTATCACCTAAGGGGAAGCTAAAAGACACTTGTGGAGGTCACAGCCTAGAAACACTGGCCCACTAAAACACAGATTTAATCACAAGATCATAGAATGCTCCTCCCCCTCAATACCTTACCACCACATCAATAGGGCTTAAGAATAATAACAATAGATTACAGTTGAAAGAGTTGCAAGGTATAGTCAATACTTAAGTAGGAGACTAAAATGAGGACAGGGGAATTTGAAACTTCTGGAGCCTGTAACTACAGAAAACTTTAAGCAGCCCAACTCCTGGCTAAATTAACATAAAACCTCACACTAAAGGCCTTTATCTCAATTCTTATTACCCAATACATATGTCTGGCTTTACACAAAAATTACAAGGCACACTAAAAGCCAAAAAAATTTAAAAACCCGTCTGAAGAGACAAGGATGCAACATAACCAGATTCAGATATGAAACAGATTTTGGAATTATCAAAGAGGGAATTTAAAATAACTATGATTAACAGGTGGAAAAAGTAGAAAATATGCAGGAACAGATGAGTAATGTAAGCAAGGAGACAGAAACTCTAAGAAAGAATCAAAAGGAAATGCTGGAAAACAAAAACACTAACAGAAATGAAGAATGCCTTTGATGGGCTGATCAGTAAACTGAATACTGCTGAGAAAAGAATCAATGAGCTTGAAGAGAAGTCAGTGCACACCTATAAAGTTCTGCCATTTGAGAAAATTATAGTGTGCACTCAGTGTAAGTATAATATAATTTCTAGGTAATTTTTAAATCTCTAGGGCCCTTGATTTATAAGCATATTCTATACTTGTAAAGTAAATAATAATTAATTCATAAAAGCTACTAGCAAAATGTTTACAGCTGCATGTATATTTTGTTCCTTTCAAATCTGTTATTACCAAGTTCTTCCCTTAGAAAATGGTTGAGTAAGATGTCACACATTTTGCCTAAGTTGTTCACAAACAAAAAGTTTCAAAGCTATTGTCGATGAAAATAATCCATAACCAATCTATAAATGAAAATTTGGGTGAGTTTATTCTGAGCTTAAATCTTAGGATTATAACCCGGGAGAGTCTTTCCACAAAGGAACAGAGCACTCCAAAGAAGTGAGGGTACATAGGGTGGTTATATACCCTCAAAGAGGGTGTTTCACATATGATTGAAATGTCCCTCCCACAATAGTCACAAGATTGCCCTGTCTGCACAGCGCTTGATGGACACAGCAGGTAGTGGGTCTGCTATCTTCGTGGGCGTAGCAGGAGGCAAGTCTATTGTCTCGAGCTGGGCGGTCACAGGTGAGTGCAGCAATCAGTTTCTAGCCTAAGGAAAGATGCTTAATCCTTAAGGAGACACCAATGTTGGGAGGGGGAGGGAAGTTGCACCTTTATCTCAGGGCCTTTTGCTCTTGCCATAGGGAATCTCTAAAGCAGGTATACAATGCATGCTCAACGGCCTGGGTCAGGCCCTTTTGGAAAGACAAGGTCAGGCCAAATTAGGTTTACACCACAATGGCTTCCTCATATATTCCAATATATCCTATTACTTGCCATTTTCATTTGACACTATCGATATAAAGGGATCAGGAATAGGTTATTCTAGATCAGAATCATGCCATCTTACTTTTAGAAATTTCTCACCTGCCTTCACTTACTCCATCAGCACTCTGGGCCTTTCAGGTTTCCTTTCTTTTGCGTATGTCAGCTAGAGAGAAATGTAAAGGGTTAAACAAAAAGCAATATATGTTAATTATAGTAAACAAATAAAATAAAACACAAGAGCAAAATATCATAAGAGATCGGAGGGAGGAATTGGGAATACTCTGTTATAAGATACCTGTATGACACATGATGAAGTAGATATATTAATTATAAATCTGTATTGCAAACTATAGAGCAACCACTAAAAAAACTGACAAAGTAAGTATAATTGATATGCTAACAGAGGAGATAAAACAGAATCATATAAGATGCTCAGTTAAAATGAAGGAAGGCAGAAAAAGAAGGAAAGATAAAAAAAGAACAAGTGCAATGAATAAAAAACAATTACAAGCATAGTAGATAATAATCCAAAGAGATCAATAATCATTTTAAATATGAATAGTCTAAATGCATCAATTAAAGGACAGAGATTGTCAGAGTGGATTAAAAACAAGATTCAACTGCCATATTTGAATATAGACATTACTCCCAGACTGCTAGTTACTAATCTAGTAACTAGCTAGTTAAGACAGCTAGTTACTGATCTTTGTAATTTGATTTGCTGTTAAAGCTGATTGACTTCCCTACTAACTGGTATATCCAGATAGTACAAGCTCAAAGGGGATGGCTTTTAGCAGAATGGTGGCAGACCAAGGGAGTAATAGTGGTGAACCAGGAGACAGGTGAAAGCGCAGTAAAATAATTTCACCTTCTGAATGCAAGCGCCTTTAAGGAACCGAACTCATTTCTATTCTCTGTCATCCTTGGGAAGCAGGGATTATTACTTCTAGTTTACATTTTGTGAAAACTGTTAAGGGCTGCCAGTGCACTCCAGACAGTAAATCCAGCCCTGTTCCACATGGCCCAGCACTTCCTCCACGAATAGCCTCTACTCTGCCCCCGTGCATTTGTTAGTACCCAATCCCTTGTCCTCTGCCAATCTCATTGTAGTTTTGCAGGAAAATGGGGCATCGTTCCCTAAAGCTGAGAATTGTGCATCTTTCTTTGGCTTTAAATTTTCAGGCATGTAATAATAAAAATCCAGCAAGCCACTGAAAGGAAATGGCACCTATGGAAATCTCTGGCATCTCTCTCTTTTCCTTTTTCTTGGTCCTGCTTAGAGTTGTCTCATTGGCAGGCAGCCGCCTGTGAAATGTGCACATTTCAAAGCAAATGGCTCCAGGAGCTCATAATTGCTGCCAAACGCGTGAGGATTTTAATAGCCCATTTTCATTAGCCTTGTGTGAAATCACCTGTCTCTGTGTTGTTACCCAACTTAATTGTCAATTATGGTGATTAAGCTTGGCTTTCACTACCATCGCTGGTAATCATTAGTATTATCTCCGAGGCTGAACGAAGGGAAAAGAATCATGCCAGAAAAAAAATCATTTTGTAGGGGGAAGGCGAATATTTTGGTGTCAATGACTGAGGTGGTACTTTTCTTTATTCAGGCTGAACCAAACTTGAGTCTAGCTGTCATTTCCAACCTGCCTTTAAATGTCTTGGGACATAAAACCTCTCTTTTGTCATTTGGTTTCCTGTCATCAGGGAGGGGTTCCTGATACCAGTCTCCTCCATTCTCCAGAGATGTGCCCCATAGCTAATTAGGAAAGTGGTAAGATAATTAATACTTTTAAAGTGCTTTCAGCAATATTGATGATTCTAAGTATAGTAGGTGGAGCCCTGGGGACAATTTGGGGGTAGCACATAAAGTGTGGCCAATGGGAAACTTGAGATTTTGATTGTTTTTCCTACTTTCATCCACCCTGTTAAATTTTGAACACCTTGCCTTGGCTTCCTATATAGAATCATCTAACTATGTGAATATTGGCTAATAGTGTACTTTTTTCCTGAATTTGGAATGAACAATAATGAAAATCAAGGAAACCATCATTCTTTTTCATCCTTCTTTACAAATTTTAATTTAATAAAATTCCCAAGCCCATTTCTGTTATGCTTTGATGGGATTTTACGACATGGCAAAATAATGAAAGACATTTTTAAAAATTATATTATTAAACATCATCTCTAGTATTTGAATGCCAAGTGCGTCCCCAAGGTTTCCAACACTCTTAATACTTGATTTCCTTCATCTTTCCAAAACACTTGGAAGAAACTAATAAGAGATTTTTTATTCTAATTTAAAGGGAAGAAAGAAATTAAGTAATGCAGGCTTAAGGGATATCAAGAATCTTCTTTGTGCCTTCTGCGGTAGAAAGTGGAAAAGGTTCTATCCCAGACAGTTCCTAATAAAAACACCTAAGTCCATAACAGAGCAAAGATCCTCTAGCAAGTATAGACTGAGGCTGGGAAGAATTAAAAGGAATTAGCTTTCTGGGTAGTTTCCTTTCTTTTCCAACTTTCCCATTCCCATTTAGTGTTGTTTTGGTTTATTTAAAAAAGGTCTGAGTATAACAAACACTTATCTTCATCACTTGGCTTCTAAACCCTCTGTGCTCAAAATTACTGACAGAATGTCCTCTTAAGCTTCATGGTCACCTACCCAGACACAGTGGAGGACTGGAATCTGAACCATTATGGAATTTTCTAATTTCTATGAGTATGTGTTTATTTTGTGATATGAAATGTTACTTTTAATTTCCCAGAAAGGAGAATGTGATTAAAAATATCACCTAGGAATAAAGGAGGAAGACAAAGTACAGCTCAAATATTCTCTCTTCTGTGAAGCTTTTGCCAGCCCTTCCTCTCCCAAGTCCCTAGGACAAAATAAATTGCCCCCTTTTCTGTCTTGCCACAGTATTTTCTCCTTACATGGTTTACAGTGTGACCACATTTTATTATAGTTTTTTGTTGTATAACTTAAACTTTTTGTCTTCTAATTTTGATCAAGAGAGAGGTTCTTTTTTTAGCTGCTGTACAAGTAAGCAGAAGGATGATAAAGAAAAGAGAAAATTCAAACACCCGAAAACTGTGAAGGATGAGTCCCTTATAGGGGAACATAGAGGAAAACTACTGCTTCGCTATGAATGGATTCAAAAGAGAATCAACTGCTTTGGTAGCTTGGATGTGATATGCAGGCTGAGTGGTTTGTTTATTGGACAGCATTCACCAAATTCATGAAGATCTCATGTAAGCTTGCAAATGCTTGTGCTTTGTGATAGAAATGCCTCTGGAAGAGCTTATTTAAGTCTAATATGAAAATTTTCTTTTAACCTAGTGTGTATGTATCTCCCATTAGGACAGATTCTATATTGTATCATTGTTTTCCGTTGTTTAGCACAGTATCTGGCACAACATGGATAGCAACAGACGTTTGTTAAATAGGCTTAAACTATCACACACCACCCCCATAACTCCTTAAATCGGATTTGAAATTACAATTAAGGGAGAAACATATCAGATATTCATTTTCTTCCTTTAAAATTTGCACTCAATGTGTATTCAAAGCAATGAATGAAACGAGCCTAATAATGTCTTTTGATAGCAGGATATCAAATTCTAGCTGACCTCTACCTCTGTCTTTTTCATAGAACCAATGACTTCCCTCAAGAAGCTGGCAGGACAAGAGGTTGCTGTTTCTAGAGCTGCCTTTGAGATTTCAGCTCCCAGTACCAAGAGCTCCCAGCATTTCCCTGCAAAACTTCCCTGATTCAGCCATCTCTGACAATTGGGGTTTCTGAGGAAGTGAACCAAAGCCGGCAGTGGTTTCCATGGTGATCAAGTCTCTATGGAGTGAAGTCAGGGGAGCATCCATTTGAAGAAATGGGGGAGCCATATTCTAGTAAAATGGCCATCTGATAAGAATGAAGTGATCCTGGAGAATGAGTGGGGTTGTGGGGGGAGGGTCTTAAGGAGTATGGAAAAAATTGAAATAGATACTATGAGGGATGCATCAGGGAGTCAACAAGAGATAACTAAAGTGATTGTCTGAACAGCAGTGAGAGTCCAGCCCAGGAGAGCTTGCATGCATCAGAGTGGACCCTGGGAGTATAGCTTTGTGGTTACTCTCAGAAATTCTCAGCAGCTTGGGAGTGGCAGCAGAGAAAACAGACATAAGGAATCACCCAGGGTTGGGTATTGGCAAAGATGAAACCTGAAATATGTGTAAATCAAACACACCTGTGAAACATAAACACACCTCAGATTACTAAGAACTACACTCTCAAAAGTTTTTGCTTAAATAAACAGTTTGCCACAGAATGAACAGAAGTGTATTTGTGTGGGGGCTGGCCCCGTGGCCGAGTGGTTAAGTTCGCGTGCTCCGCTGCAGGCGGCCCAGTGATTCGTTAGTTCGAATCCTGGGCGCGGACATGGCACTGCTCATCAGACCACGCTGAGGCAGCGTCCCACATGCCACAACTAGAAGAACCCACAACGAAGAATACACAACTATGTACCGGGGGGCTTTGGGGAGAAAAAGGAAAAAATAAAATCTTTAAAAAAAAAAAAAAAAGAAGTGTATTTGTGTGAATCTTAAGTGTGATGGAAAGCAAAACCTTTTATTCTAGAAATAATCCCTAAATCCCTATTACATGGTTTATGTTCAGTAAATTCTTGTCTAGATATTTCAAAAAATTATTCTTTTAGATTCCAACTAATGTTCAGTCTTAAGCCATAGCATAGTTAACATTTCTTCAAAGAGCTCATAGCCCTTAAAAAGATGTGAGGAGCACACCAAATAGTCGTATAAGGTAACTTAGAAACAGGCATCATTAACTTCATAACATAAAAGAGCAATATGACCTCTAGAAGAAAGTCAAAGCCCCTCTTGGCCTCTCCTTCATCCAGCACTTCCCTTCCTCCAGCACTTCCCTTCCTCCCACCCTCTCGCAGGATGATTTGGGATTCAGAGGAAGTCTCTCCCCTAAGGAGGAGTTAAGATTTGGATTTGCCAGTTACTAGCGGGTGAAGCTCTTAAAGAGAACAGCCTCAGCATACACGAATGTGGTGTTTTCTCTTCTCTCCTTTTGCTTCCTTCCAGGGGCAGCCCCAACCATCTTTCTTTCTCTTCTCCCACATGACGGCAGGATCTAGTGCTCAGAATTGAGAAAACCCAAGGGAGGCATCAGTGGCCAAGTCCCTGTGAGAACTGCAACAGAGACTTGTCTTTTCCTTCTTGTCCATTAGAGTTGCAGGATCTGGGATGAGGATTTGAGTCTGTGGAAGGTGTAAAGAATGGGCTTAACAGCTGTTTTGTTTCCAGGGCATCCAAGGCAACCTAACTTAGAGAAAGTACTTCTCTCAGGAGTACAGCCTAGGCTACCGGAATTTGGGAACTAATCTACAGATATTGCACAGTGTTACTTTACCTTTCTTTGGTTTACTTTATTCTCTGTCTATAACCATCTGAACCTTTTCAATGGAGGTGTTATGGGGCAGGGGCAGTGTTTGATCATCCCTGAAACTCCTGAATAAAATACCACTTTAATACAATATCAAGATCACCCCCTAACAAGGTCTCCATTCTATGTGCAACACCGGGTCGGATATTCATCTTATCACCTCAACCTCAAGTCTTTCATCAATAAGTGAAGCTATAAAGATGTTAATTGACTTTAATCTCAGTTATAAAAGGCAAGTTTGAACTGCACATTATTATAGTTATTTTCTAACCTGTGTTTTTATCCACTAGTTGGTAAGTAATTTGAAGGCAAGAATCATGGCTTGTTTATTTTTTGTGCTTCAAAACACCAATTTAGTGTCTCTTGGATAGTAGCTTTCTAATACATGTTTGTCACACCAGAATAATAAGTTCTCAAAGTTGGAAGGGATCTGAGAGGTCACAGGACACGATCCCACATCCAGAGGTAAATCTCCCAAACCTCCATGACAGGTGGTATTCAGCCTCTCCAAGGATGCTTCCAGGGATGGGGAGCCAGCTGCCTCACACAGCAGTCCATCCTGTTGTTGGACAGCCCTTACTGTTGGAAAGTGCTTCCTTAACTTCTGTTGAAATTTGTCTCCCTGTGAGGTTCACCATTGCGCCTCTTGCTGCTCTCAGAGGCACACATAGTCCCTTCCTGAGTCCATCTTATAGCTCTTTGAGTATTCAAAGCAGCTTTCATGTTATCTGAGTTTGAATATCCTCCATTCCTTTATATGCTCTTCAGAGGAAATGCCTTTCAAGATCCTATATCTCTCCCTTGGGGATCTGATTGGTCAAAATTTCTCATAATTGTGGAGCCTGGAATGAACCCCACACAACAGTGGTGTAGAAGCAGCAGAGAATAGAGTGGACAAAGCTTCTGTTTATGTACTTATGAACACAGCTTTTCTGGTGGTGGTTCCAGTGACTCCTATTTAAACTTATAGTCAATAGAAACATACACATCATCTCATATAAACTGCTGTGGAGTACAATTTTACCCATCCCAAACTTGTGCAGATGGGCATGAAGACCAGGCAAATGACTTTATGATAATCCCTATTAATTGATTATCCCCATTGATCAAGCCTGTTGAGACGCTTTTTAAATCCTGGTTCTGCTAGGAATAATGATCCCTTCATCAAGTGGTATTGTGAAGAGTACATGAAATAAGGTATGCAAAGCACTTAGAATACCCCATATGTAGTAGGTACTTAACAAATAGTAGTTCATGTTATTTCAGCCAACCTAATGATGGATTGAACTGAATAAACTCTAAGTTCTCTACCAGTTCAGTCATTCTGGGATTTTATTATATTTTAGGATGAACAGGTAATTTGAAACTCCTGGTTCTCAGTTTAATACTCAACCTAACATTTTTTATTTGTTGCACATTTTTATACCCTGCCTCTAACCTAAAAAGAGTAGAAATAACCGGTCAAAATGTAAAACATTTCTTATCCTGCCTCCACAACTGTGTTAGCCACGTGATGTAAGTAGTAAGATCATCAGACGAATACATGTCACCAGCACTAAGTTCTTTACTAAGGGAAGAAGAGCTTGCTGAGAAAATACAGTCAGAAGCATTCATCAAAAATGATTAAGAAGCAGCAGTTTCAATGCTGGGAGTGAAACTGGAAAATATAAGTAAAACATGATGCCAAAAAATATGTTTTCTGTTTAATGCAAATGTAAATAACTTGATGTCTGTAGATATACAAAATGAGTTAAATATAGCTTTAAGGAGTAATTTTCAGCGGGTTGCCTTATTAGGGTCCTGAAGGTTGTCATCAAGCCAGTAGTGCCAAATTTCTCAAAATGTGACTCAAGGGCTTTGTGCATCAGAGTCACCTGAGGTGCATTTAAAATGAAGATACCTAGATATTGTCCCATCTAGAGTTGGAATTGCTAGAGATTGGGCTTGGGAATCTGAGTTTTACCAAGATCTCAGGTTGATCCTGGTGTACACAAAGGATTGAGAAGAACTTACTGGTGCCTGGAGGGTACATGGAGGAAAGAGAGGGAACTTCACACCTACCTCCACACACATCTACCCTATGCCTCAAGTCACCCCCTTGGAAACTATGTACTTTGAGAGTCTCATTCATTCTGGACCATAGGGGACATCATATAGAGAAACTTGGCTCTTCACAGCCATCAGACCTTTGAAATGCCTCAGCAACATAACCTACCCAGGAGTTAGCTAATTCCTGAGGAGCCAGAGAGCCCTCCACCATCGCCAAGCCCGTTTATCCAAAAACCATTTGTAAGAATTAATTATCCGAGTGCATTGGCGTTAACTTCCTGGATCACAATTTGAGACACCGCTCCTGACCCACTGGAGTTTAGGGCTAGCTGTCAGGTTTGTCCCATGTGACTCTGCTGTCTTGGCCGATAGGAATAGGCAAGGACACCTGCCCAGGCTGTGACAATCAGATCTTCTCTCCTGGGATTTTGGAATTTGATCTGAAGTTGGTTATAACCTGCTAACTTGTCTGGTTAGAAACAGAACATGTAAATTTGAGATCTGTGTCAACGTTGTGGACAAAAAAGAAGGGAAAACTAGTTGTATATAGAGATAAGAAGGAAGCAAATGGGCAGAGAGAAGCAAAGACATAATAGCTCTTGCTTCTAGCTTTTTCCTCAGGTCTGGCTTCATTCTTACTCTTGGTTCCATGAGAGACCTCTGTATCCTTCTACTAAATTCCCCTGGACTCCTTTTTTTTGAGGAAGATTAGCCCTGAGCTAACATCTGCTGCCAATCCTCCTCTTTTTGCTGAGAAAGACTGACCCTGAGCTAACATCTGTGCTCATCTTCCTCTACTTTATATGTGGGATGCCTGCCACAGCATGGCTTGACAAGTGGTGTGTAGGTCCACACCTGGGATCCAAACCAGTGAACCCCGGGCTGCCAAAGCAGACTTGCAAACTTAACCGCTGTGCCACTGGGCGGCCCCCTGCACTACTTTTTTTAAAATAATATAATGATTCAAGGAATTTGCTATTACTTTCAACTAAAAGGATCCTAATTAGCTAAGCTCACTTTGTCACATAACCATTTATCCTTTCTTATCACCCAGTATGTAATCTCTTCCTGTTATCTACCCCTCCACTCACAATTTCATGTCCCACAGTTGTTCTCCAAAGATTCCATGGAATCTGTCCTATGATTAATAAACTCTCCTCCATCTTTAACTGATTATTCTGCCTCCTTCAGGCTTTAATTGAAGTCCATTTCTCCCCAGAGGCTAACAGTTCCCTGTGGGCTTCTCAAGGGGAAGCTCCTCCTTTCATATGCCTGCTAATAGACCAATCATTGGTCAAGAGAGGAAAGAGATTACTAAGAATAGTTTAGCCAATCATGATTATTCTGTAGGCTGAGGTAGAGGCCTATTTCCCTGAGATTCAGGAAAGTCCACTGGGAGTTTATCTGGGAAAAAGTGGGAGGTTGGCTACTGGGTAGATAATGGTCTATGTCTAAGATGCCTCTCGCTTTCCCCTCCCACCACATATCCATGCACACATGGGCACATATGCATGCACACACACATTCCATTCTCTAGCCACACAGGAGTTCTTTCACCTTTGGGCTTTTTCATATGCTGTTCCCACTGCCTGATAATCTTTTTACCTTCTTCACCAGACTAACTCCTACTTATCCTTTAGCTCTCACTAAAATGTTCCTTACCCTGGGAAGTTTTCCCTGATACGCCCTCCTGAGTCTCCTTGCTGTGTTCTCCCATCGCAGTGCACTTTGCCTGTCTTCATGTTTATCCACCTACAATACTGCTGGTTTAATCGTCAGTCTTTCCTACAGACTTTAAGCCCCACAAAAGCTGGACCTTTGTCGTTCTTGCTCATTCTTTCCCAGGATACAGGATAAAGAGAAGGTATGTTGCCTTACTTTGTATTCCCAATGGCTGCAACAGTACTAGGTCCATCATGGCAGGAATTCCATAAACATTTGTTGAGTATATAGACAGTCTTCCAATGAGCTGGGCTTAGAATATATTGACCTCCAGGTTTCTATAATATGAGGACACATTTGAAATCCTGAGAGATAAGGAGGCCTCAGATAGATGCCAAAAGAGCTATGAAGGAGTTTTGATGTTACAATGCAATGAGGTGTTTATAGAATTTAGGAAATTTCCCGGGTGAGAGACTGCCTCCTGATGTGAATGCATGGACAGATCCAGCAATTGCCCAGGAGCTGCCATGACTGTGCCTTGTCCATGCCGTCCAGATCAACGAGCACCCTCCTTGCATTCTCCTTCTCTTCCTCCTGTGTGCATCTTCCCCTCTAGAGCCAGGGAATGCAGAGAGCATGGCTCTGGTTTTTAAATTTGTCTTCTAGTCTTAAAATCCTTCTTCCCTCCCTCCTTATGTTTCACCACTTACCCCAGAACTAACACTGGTAGCTTTTCTTTCTTCTGTGTATATTAGACAAGAAATTGAATTTAATCGAGACAGGAAGCTTTGGGTTAGATTTTTACCTAGGAATGCTATGAAATATGGAATAAGATAATAAGGGGTAAATAAGAAATAAGATAATAATGGCAAAATAAGGTTAAGGGGCAAGTAAGAAAATAAGGGGCAAACATCTAAAATTATCTAGAAGGTGTTATTAATCAAGACTAGCCCTTTTCAGAGGGAAAGCAATGTAATCAATTACTTCCTGAAATTTTCTTTCACACCCATGATTTCATAATTATCTATCTCATGGTCCAAAAGCCAGGTTACCCCGAGTACAGGTAACAGAAAGAGAAAGATTGGCAAGATTTCTATTATATTATTTTCATTTTTAAAACAAAAGCAAAGTATCTTCTTTAAATAGCCAACACTAAACACAATCATTTAGAATATTACAAGTATATGAAAAGTACAAGATTCAAAGAAGTCCAATAGTTGGGTAAGATCAGGAATCTTTCTCACATTATCTATCACTGCTCAATCTAACCCTGATTCATATTCTCTTTGGTAAAGGTTTCCTTCTAATTCCTCTAAGTTCTTATACTGCTTTCATTCCTGGAATATCTTGTTGGGATAAATCAGGGATTTCGGGGGATCTTGGTATCAAAAGTTTACCTGTCTGCACAACTTCCCTTGGTCACGGGCACTGGTGATTTCTTTACCCTGCTTGACTGTTAGGACTATAGAATGGTGCTACTTTCCCCTCTGACTCTCTTGCTCCTGTTTCTTCTAATTCTTCTCCTGTAAACAGCAGAGGTGGAAAGAGAAGAATTAGTCATGTTAGTTGTTTGTATCAGTAGCATGAACTTCTGTGACTTTCTTTTCCATTATAAGGGAATAATATTCTATCCTCCCAGAGAAAGAATAGGAGCTACTCCTCTCTGAAGCAGTTTTTCCTCACTAGGAAGCCCTTAAGTTTGCATAAAATGATTTCTCATGGCAGTTACTCTACGAAATTGTTGCAGAAACAAAGTGCTTTCAGTTAAAGGAAACGTGCCTTTTCATAGAAGAAAAGCTTCAAGAAAAAAAAAAAACACATGCAAATTGAAAATTTAGCAATGCTTTACGACCAACTATGCTCAGTAATTCCATCTTACCACAATTCTCCAAGAAGAAAGTCAGACAAACACTCATGTGCCATGATCACATTGCAACATTTCTTTTGATTTCTAATGTCATTTTTCTCCCCAGCTCCAAAAAGTGCAGAAATACCAAAGGCTGTAGTAAAATGTCTAGTTGCACCATTGAATCAATGAATCCTGACTCTACCCTTGGGAGACCATGATTAGGCTCTTCTACAACCAGGATCAATCATGGGAGCAGAGAGGCCTCCTTTCTGCTCTCCTACCTTCAGCGTTCTTCCCTTGGAGTTCCCTCCTCCTGTGTGTATCACAGAATGAGTCAGCGCACGACATAACTCACAGGTTTTCCACAGTCACTTGCACTTACCTTGTGGGTTATTAAACTGAGCCAAATGATTCCAGAGGAGGTGATTTCCAGAAAGAAAACCCCTTTTTTCATTAATTCCATATTTTCAGAAGTAACATTCAAACGTTACTGGTACAGACATATTCTTTTTCTAGTGATTTATATTTAGCACTTGATATTCTAAACTAGTAACTCCATCTCTTTCCCCTTACATTTATGTAGGGGGATACTTAGTAATATCAACAACAATAGCTAATATTTACTGAGTACTCTATGTCCCAAACTCCATGCATTATCTCATTACTCCTGTAGATTAAATTCTATTGTTATCTCTATTATACAGATGAGGAAGCTGAGGCTTAAAAATTTAGTAGCCTGCCCAAGGTCAAGTAGTAATTAGAACTGGGATAGACCTGGGATAAGACCCTTACTCTAACCCCGGTTAGCTCTTGCCCAACTCCCAGCTGGCATAACCCCAGAGTATATGGCCAGAGGTAGAGTGGGAGCTCTGGTTCTGCCACACAAGATTCAGCTCTGCTGAATGCAGAAGAGGCTTCTTTGGCCACTAGGAGAAGCTGAGAGTTCTGCCTTTTCTCCAAAGGTCAGTAAGGCAGTGAAAGAAACCAGGAAGATAGAAGGGGCTCCTTACCTACTTCTCCAAGGCCGGCAGTTTCCGTTGCACTTCTCCACTTACTCTTTGCAGGGGAGGAGGTATTTGAAGGTTATTGTTAATTTAGTGTTTTGGTTTACTGTTCTTTTTGTTTTTTGTAGAGACCTCATGCATGGCCTGCTCTTGAATCCCTCTCTTTAATTGAGGGGTTCAAAAGAGTATGACGATTATTTTGTGTTTATAAAATATATCAGTGACAGGTGCGATATGAAAATTACCCAATCCTAAATCCTTCAGGAGTAGTCTTCTCTCTCACTTTGTAGGCTGGGGTTAACTGGTATAGCATGGAAGGCAAGGTGGAAAAGCGTGTTTCAACTACACACTGCTATAGAAAAGCAAATGCTCTGCCAATGATGCTGATTCACTGCCAGCCTGCACTATTTGGAAAGGAATCAATTGAGTTATCCTGGGTGCAATCTTAAACCAGCCCTCCTCCCTTTTCGTACATACATATTCATCACTTTTATCAGAAGATAATCCATTCTGGAAAGTCAGCTGCTTTCTAAATAAATTGCTGTTCCTTAACAGCTGAATCCAACAGGCTGTTTTTCTCACTTCACTGAATTTGTTCTGACAACAGTGCATGCCAGCCATTTGCTCTTTTCCTTTCATGATTTGGTTTTATTATTAATCTATTCATTATGTTTATTGGCTCTGTCCATTATTTGAGAACCTCAGTGCATATTTACAAGTACAATAAAAAGAGACAGCCTCGACCATTATAGCTTAGAATCTAATAGGCAGTCAAGACATAAAATGATCCTTTTCTCTTCTACCTCTGACTAAAACTGTATGGGGCTATTGGGTTGACTGACCAAACTGACTAGCTAATACAGTATAATCCAGTCAAATAACCAGATAATGTAAGCAAGTAACTGGTTTGCTTGATTTTTCTCCCACCTAATTCAAATTCAAAGTTTGTTAATTGTCCTTTTTAAAAATTATTGAGATATAATTCACATATTATATAATTTACCCCCCCTTTTTTGGGGGGGGTGAGGAATATTGGCCCTGAGCCAATCTGTTGCCAATCTTCCTCTTTTTTTTTCTCCCAAAAGCCCCAGTGTGTAGTTGTATATCCTAGCTGTAGGTCATTCTAGTTCATCTATGTGGGATGCTGCCACAGCATGGCTTGTTGAGCAGTGCATAAGGTCTGTGCCCAGGATCCAAACTGGTGAACCCCGAACCGCCATGAACTTAACTACTCAGCCATGGGGTCAGTCCCTAAAATTTACTCTTTTAAAGTGTAAAATTCAGTGGTTTTTAGTTTACTCACAAAGCTGTGTAGCCATTACCACTACCTAATTCCAGAACATTTTCATCACTCGATAAAAATAGCCTGTTTTTGTCAGTCACTCTCCTTTACCCCAGCCCCTGGCTACCACAAATTTACTTTCTATGACTATGGATTTGCTTATTCTGGACATTTTATATAATGGAATAATTCAATATGTGACCTTTTGTGTCTAGATTCTTTCAATATGCATGATGTTTTCAAGGTTTATCTATGTTGTAGCAGGTATTGGTACTTCAATCCTTTGTTATTATTATTATTATTATTATTAAAGATTTTATCTTTTAAAGCAGTTTTAGGTTAACAGCAAAATGGAGAGGGGGTTATAGAGATTTCCCATATACTCCCTGACCCCACACATGGCCTCCCCCAACATCAACATCCACCATGAGAGTGGTACATTTGTTAAAATTGATGAGCCTAAACTGACAGATCATAATCACCCAAAGTCCATAGTTTACGTTAGAATTCACTCATGGTGGTGTACATTCTGTGGGTTTGGACAGATGTAGAATGACATGTGTCCATCGTTATAGTATCATACAGAATATTTTCACTGCCCCCCAACTCCTGGTAAGTACTGATCTTTTTACCATATAGTTGGAATCATACAGCATGTAGCCTTTTCAGATTGGCTTCTTTCACTTAGTAATATGCACTTAAGGTTCATCCGTGTCTTTTCATGGCTTAACAGCTCATTTATTTTTAGCTCTGAATAATATTTTATTGTCGGCATGTACCACAGTTTATTTATCCACTCACCTACTGAAGGATATCTTGGTTGATTACAAGTTTTGACAATTGTAAATAAACCTGTATTTGACAATTGTAAAATAAACATCCATGTGCAGGTTTTTGTGTAGACATGTGTTTTCACCTCCTGGGGGTAAATACTAAGAAGTATGAGTGCTGGGTCACATGGTAAGAGTGTGTTTAGCTCTGTAAGAAAGTGCCAAACTCTCTTCCAAAGTGGCTGTACCATTTTTCATTCCCACCAGCAATGTATGAGAGTTCCTGTTGCTCCACATCCTCACCAGCATTTGGTGTTGTCAGTGTTCGGGATATTGGCCCTTCTGATAGGTGTGTAGTGGTATTTGCATTTCCCTGATGACATATGATATGAAGCACCTTTTCATATGTTTATTTGCCATCTGTATCTCTTCTTTGGTGAAGGATCTGTTAAGATATTTGCCCATTTTTTAACCAGGTTGTTCCCTTTTTGTTGAGTTTTAAGAGTCCTTTGTATATTTTGGATAAATCCTTTATCAGACGTGTCTTTTGCAAATATTTTCTCCCAGTCTGTGGCTTGTCTCCTCACTCTCTTGACATTATCTTTCACAGAGCAGAAGTTTTTAATTTTAATGAAGTCCAACTTGTCAAGTATTCCTTTCATGGATCATGCCTTCTATTTAATTTTTATTTATTTAATTATAATATATTAATAATTAAATAATTATTTTAATAATTAAATTAAATAATTAAATAAAATAATAATAAAGATAATTAATATTTATTCTATTTATTATGGTGTTCTATTTAAAAAGCCATTACCATACCCAAGGTATTCTAGGTTTTCTCCTATGTTATCTTCTAGAAGTTTTATAGTTTTGCATTTTACATTTGGGTCTTTGATCCATTTTCAGTTAATATTTGTGAAGAGGGTGTAAGGCCTGTGTCCAGATTTATTTTTTGCATGTTGGTGTCCAATTGTTCCAGCACCATTTATTGAAGATACTATCTTTTCAACATTGCATTGCCTTTGCTCCTTTATTGAAGATCAGTTAACTTTATTTGTGTAGATCTATTTTACAGGCTCTCTATTCTGTTCCACTGATTTATTTGTCTATTCATTCACCAATACTACACTGTTTTGATTACTGTATCTTAATAGTAAGTCTTGAAGTCAGGTAATGCCAGTCCTCTAACTTTGTTTTTCCCCCCTAATATTGTGTTGGCTATTCTGGGTCTTGCCTCTCCATATAATCTTTGAAATCAGTTTGTCAATATCCACAAATTAACCTGCTGGGATTTTGATTGGTTTGCACTGAATTTATAGATCAAGTTGGGAAGAACGAACATCTTGACAATATTGAGTCTTCCTATCCGAAACATGGAATTTCTCTCCATTTATTTATATTTTCTTTGATTTTGTTCATCAGAGTTTTGTAGTTTTTCTCATATAGATCTTGCACATATTTTGTTAGATTTATACCCAAGTATTTCATTTTTGGAGATGCTAATGTAAATGATATTGTGTTTTTAGTTTCAAATTGCACTTGTTAATTGCTGGTGTATAGGAAAGCAATTGACTTTTTATTAATTACAATTACCCTTATATCCTGCAACCTGGCTATAATCACTTATTAGTTCTGGGAGGTTTTTCCATCAATTCTTTTGGATTTTCTATACAGACAATCATGTCATCTGCAAACAAAGACAGTTTTCAGTTTTAATTCTTCCTTCCCAATCTATTCCTTTTATTTCCTTTTCTTGTCTTATTGTATTAGCTAGTACCTCCAGTATGATGTTGAAAAGGTGTGATGAGAAGGGACATCTTTGCTTTCTTCCTGCTTAACAGGAAAGCTTCAAGTTTCTCACTATTAAATATGAGGTTAGCTGTAGGTATTTTGTAGATTTTTTCATCAGGTTGAGGAAGTTCCCCTCTATTCCTAGTTTACTGAGTTTTTTTTTTTTTTACATGAATGGGTGTTGGATTTTGTCAAATGCATTTTCTGCATCTATTAATATGATTATATAATTTTTAAAAGTCTGTTGATGTGTTAGTTTAAATTAGTTGATTTTTGAATGTTGAACCAGCCTTTCATACCTGGGATAAGTCTTATTTGGTTGTGGTATGTGATTCTTTTTAGACATTGCTGGATTTGATTTGCTAATATTTTGTTGAGGATTTTTGCATTTATGTTCTAGAGAGATATTGGTCTGAGGCTTTCTTTTCTTGTAATGTCATTGTTTGGTTTTAGTATTAGGATAATGCTGGCCTCATAGAATGAGCTAGGAAGTATTTCCTCTGCTTCTATCCTCTCAAAGAGATATTAGAAAATTGGTATAATTTCTTTCTTAAATGTTTGATAGAATTCACCAATGAACCCACTGGGCCTTGTGCTTTCTGTTTGGGAAAATTATTAATTATTGATTCAATTTTTAAAATAGATATAGGCCTGGGGCCGGCCCAGTGGCATAGTGGTTAATTTCACACACTCCACTTTGGCAGCCTGGGGTTTTCAGATTTGGATCCTGGATGCAGACCTACACACTACCTATCAAGCCATGCTGTGGTGGCATCCCACATACAAAATAGAGGCAGATCAGCACGGATGTTAGGGCCAATCTTCCTCACAAAAGAAAAGAAAAGATACAGGCCTATTCAGATGGTCTATTCCTTCTTGTATGAGTGTTGACAGTTTCTGTCTTTCAAGGAATTGGGCTGTTTCATCTAGGTTATCAAA
Source organism: Equus caballus (assembly GCF_041296265.1). Taxonomy (NCBI): domain Eukaryota; kingdom Metazoa; phylum Chordata; class Mammalia; order Perissodactyla; family Equidae; genus Equus; species Equus caballus. Next base: position 47,703,545 of record NC_091688.1, on the reverse strand, counting down.
TATGTGGACATAGAATTATTCATAGTGTTCCTTACTATCCTTTTAATGTCCATAGGATCTATACTGCTATCCCTTATTTCATTTCTGATATTAGTACTTTATATCCTCTCTTTCTTAGTGAGCCTGGGTAGAGGCTTACTGATTTTACTGATCTTTTCAAACAGCTTTTGGTTTTGTTGATTTTTATGGCTTGTCTCTATTAATTTCCTGTTTTTAATTTCATTGATGTGTTTAATTCATATTATATTTTTTATTCTACTTACTTCAGATTTTCTTTTCTTTTCCTAGTTTTCTAAGGTGGAAACTTGGATTGTTGATTTTAGATCTTTCTCCTTTTTAATATATGCAATCAATGCTACAAATTTCCTATAAAGCACCATTTTCACTGCACTCCACAAATTTTGATATGTTGGTTTTTATTTTCACATATTTCAAAATATTTTAAAATTTCTCTTGAGATTTCTTATTTGACCCATGTCTTATTTAAAAATGTGTTGTTTAATCTCCACATAATTTGGGATTTTCCATTTATCTTCTATTATTGATTTCCAGTTAATTCCCTTTTGGCCTGAGAGCAGGCATTGTACAATTTCTATTCTTTTAAATTTGTTAAGGTGTGTTTTCACCAAAAACATTTGTTAAGGTGTTAAAGCATGTTTTTACCAAGAATGTGTATTCCGTTGTTGGATGAGACAATCTCTCTCTCTTCTGGACCCCAATCACCTTTCTCAGACAACTTTAACAGTATCTTCTATAGTCTTTCAGAAATCCTTTAGGCACTAACAAGGACCCCTCTCTCTATGTCTTGAATTATCAGTGTTGAGGAACTTGCTTTGTCTTCTCTATCAGTGCATAAGCTCTTGAAGTCAAGATTTGCAAGTGATTCAACACTGTATCCCTCTCAGTACTTATCCCAGGGCTTTGTGCCTAGTAGGAGCTCAGTACATACTTGTAAAGAGAATGAGTCACCTCTTCCTGCTTCCACTCAGACTGAAGCTCTTGTTGAGGTTGTATAGAACTAAGCATCTGTATCAGAGGCTCATCACAGCAGAGATGACACCTTGGTGCAAGAGACTATCACCAATGGTCAATTGGACATATTATTTCCCATTAAAGAATGGCTGAAAGATAATATATTCTCCTAGTTCCTTCTGCACTCCTTCTTTCCAAACCAATTTGCAAAGTAATATAGGCATAATTCCTTTGGAAAAAAACTATCCAATGTAAACTATGCAGATCTCTGGCCACCTGATATTTTTGATATGAGGCTCATCTGAACCTTAACATATTTAATGTCACTGGCAATCCCCAGGTAGAAGGACTAAAGAGTAGGTAGTCTCATTATGTTAGTTTTACTATAAAACTGTTATTGAGGAGGAGATGGAAATAACAGGATACTTTATGAGAGCTCTGGGCTTCTTGAGCTCTCTCATAGCTCCTAATGAGAGCATAATCACAAAATTATTATAGAGAATTTTTTCTTCAACCAATAAAAATGACACATTTCTCTGAGTCTGAACTAGAAAACAACTTTTGCATGTCCCTGCTGTCATTTACCTGCACATGGTACAAGCACTTATTTTTGGTTCTTAATGAAGGCATGAAGCTTCTAATTATTTGGGGATGTGATTAAATGAGTTTCCCAGTGACTTGATGTCGCAGGAGGAATCTTTTAATTTGCCTCCTCCTACCACTGATATATCTTCCAAAGAGTGACTATTTAACAATCCCCGTTGCCATTCATTTGCCACTGCTACTCCAACTCGTTGACTTTGAAAGCTTTAATAGTGCCCAATGAAACTTTTAATTGCCACTGATTAGTGTTTAGGCTTCCTGAGGCAGGCTGTTAGGGGACACAGCCAGGCTATGCAAACAATTGACTGCAGAGGTCTTAGATGAAGATCACATGAAGAACAAAGAGTTCCCTCGTCTCTGCCCTCCACCTACTCCCTTTTTTGTCATGAAGAACTCACTATCTATTTTTGAAGCTTTGCCTAAGCCTTGACTTCTTCGTGCCCCATCTCATCTGTCCTGATGTGCTTCTCATTTATTTCAGAGCCAGGCCTTCAATGAGTTCCACAGCTAATATCAGAATATGAAAGTCACTGCATCCCCCCATACAAAATCTGGTTATATAACCTACATTTGATTTGGATTAATTGTGGGTAATGAGACTAATGATTAGAAAGGATTTGAGGAAAATTGTAGGCAATGTTAATGGAGCAGGAAATAAGTGGAAAAAGTAGTGGGGCCTGTGTTTTCCTTAATGAACCACAGGTGAAGCTCCAGATTCAGAAAATTTCTCAGCATCAAGGAAAGATTGGAGAAACTAGAAAGATGAGCATGTCAAAAATAAATTTAGTCAAGATCCGTGGGTACAGGGAAGTAGGAAAAAGAGTTAGGTTTCTGCTGGTTTTTTTTTTTTTAATTTTTTCCTTTTTCTCCCCAAAGCCCCCTGGTACATAGTTGTATATTCTTCGTTGTGGGTCCTTCTAGTTGTGGCATGTGGGACGCTGCCTCAGCGTGGTTTGATGAGCAGTACCATGTCCATGCCCAGGATTCGAACCAACGAAACACTGGGCCGCCTGCAGCGGAGCAAGCGAACTTAACCACTCGGCCATGGGGCCAGCCCCCTACTGTTTTATAGAGAGCTTGACTGACTATAGATATGACCATTGCACTGATCATATTTGGGGCTCTTTCTATTTTTTATGGTGATGCAGTGTCTATCAGGTTTTTCTGAATAATTAATTAGTTTTGCTCTGCATTCTTTCTCCTTTGTGCTCTAAGAGAGCTGGAAATGATCTAATAAAAACATTTTGAAGAAGTCCAGTATGTTCCTCTGAACCTATGAATCAAAAATTCATCTGCCATTTTTCATTTGTCTTTTAGTTTCTTCATTAGTTAATTTCCATGAATGTTTAGGGAATCACTTGTTATAAATTTGCTGAACATGGAAACCGTCTAGTTAATGGTAGCATTTTGGGAGTACTATTTGGAAGAAATCTTTTTCAATATTTCAGGCCTTGGCCTATCAATCTGTTGCAATTAATAACAGTGTCCTTTACAAATCAGTTTGCCTCTAGCCTATCGGTACCATATGCATTCTTTCTCTTTTAAGGTCAAAACCCTTCTAGTTCATGGAAGGATTTTCACTGTGCTAGGTCAATTTTTCTGGGCTGGAGGCCCCCTGTTCTCCTTTTTCACCTCCACTTTTACATCTGCCTTTCTTTTACTTCACAAGGAGGGCCACACTTCTCACCCACCCCAAATCTAAATGAGTTCATTGCCTCAGGGTACTACAGAAAGGGACACTTTACAATATTAACCTAGGCAAATCCTCTTTTTCAAGGCATCTTAGTGTGACTGCCTGTCTTTCCCAGTCTTTCACATATTTCTGGTAAGGGAGAAGTTTCACATTAGAAACCATGTCATTTTGACCCACGTTAGGTGTATAAATGCAGATCTGTATCTATCATGATCAGTTTTAGCTGAGATCAAATTAATCGTAAGTAAATTTTAAGTAATTCTAGTGAGACTGCTTTAGTGTATCCCTGAGTTAGGAGATGTGATTTCAAATCTTGGCTTGATCCCTCATTAGCAACATGATCCAAGGATAATATAGTGGTTATATTATAGATTGCAGCAGAAGTGATAACAATTTTTCTTCAACATGATCTCACTTCTATTCCCTGACCAAGAACTCATCTTTCCTGAGGACTAGTCCTGTGAGAATAAACAAAGGAGAGCAACAGTAAGAAAGCAAAGGCAGGAAGGCCTTGTTTAACTCTTGGAAAGTCTATATATTTTGTGTATTTGTCTGTTTATCTATTTTAGAATAAAAACTAAGTAGGTGGGTGACTGTCATGGGGATGCATAGTAATATATTTATCTGAATAAAAAAAGGAACCACTTTTTTTTCTGATTTGGCTGATTGATTTGACAATGAGAGCTGGTTTTGTCACTTAGATTATGAAGTGGATATTTACCATAAATTGAATGAGGTAGGTATCAAATCACAGCTCCAAGATTTTTATTAAAGCACATGATGAAATAAAAGCATTTTATTAAAAAATTGCAAAGATGTATTAAAATGAACAGTAATTTGATTTCTGAACCCTTCTGAGTCTATGGAGTAAAACAAATACCTCTAAGTGGAAGAGAAACAGGCATAGTTAATAGTAATTTGACAAGTCTTGATAAAGCCTTTTTGGAAAACTTCCCAGAAAATACGAAAGTGAATGACTGTAATGAATGGGCAATAAATCTTTTTGTAAGTCAAGTGATTTCCACTTCTTTGCTTTCAAAACCAAAGTTAGGTATTAGTTGATAAACTTTATTATAATTGATTACAATACTGTGACTTTGGTAAACAGCTCAGAAGGAGTTAAAAGAATGAGTGACAGAGGTATACCAAAACTCTTTCATTTCCAGCTACTTATTTACTTTCCACCTACTTATTTTCATTGCTTAGCAATGAAAGTTATGAAAAAAAGGTAGGAGTAGAACTGATGGTAAACCCTATTTCATTCTAGCAATAAGTAACATTGGATTCATGAACCAACTTTTTTAAAAAAAACTCCCACTTCCAATGAAATTTTACTTCTTTATGTTTAACAATATATTTCAAAATTTGAAATGAATTCATGTTGTGTTGACCACATGTGTATTACTATTATTTTTGATAATAACTCAATCCAGAAGAAATTTCCTTAATGCTTAGACCTTTATGGTGAGGAAAATTTTTTAAATTTAATTTTAATTTGTATACTTCAGAGCATAAACTATCTTACATTTAGATAAAATTTTGTAAAATGCAAATTCGATAAGAAAATTAAATAGATAAATTTCCAGCTCTTAAAGAAGAGCATGTTCATGTAATTTTAAAAATGGGTGATGGTAGCAATCACCTTACTAATGTCATCTTATTAATTTATATCTGGCTATTTTGTAGTTCCCTTGCTACTTTATTCTTCTGTCTTCCTTTGTGAATTGGTGATTCTCTATAATGGGTATGTTCTGATTGCCTTCTCTTTATACTTTGTGAACATACTCTAAGTTTTTCTTTGCAGTTACCATGAGGCTTACATAAAACATCTTATAGATATAGCAGACTATTTTATGCTGATAGCAACTTAACTTTCATAGCATACTAAAACTCTACTCCTTTACTCCCCCCTTTTATGTTTTTAATGTCATAAATTTTTTATCTTATGTATTTGTTAACAAATTTTAGTAGCTGTAGTTATTTTTAATATTCTTGTCCTTTAACCTTTATACTACAGTTATTAAGCACCCTTATATTACGTATCAGAGTTCTGAATTTGACTATATATTTACCTTTACAAGTGTGTTGTATATTTTTGTATGTATTTATGTTAATAATTGGTATCGTTCAGCAAAAGCGGTTCTAAGAGGGAAGTTTAAAGCAATTCAGGCCTACCTCAACAAAGAAGAAAAACCCCAAATAGACAATCTAAAAGTGCATCTAAAGGTACTGGAAAAAGAACAACAAACAAAGCCCAAAATCAGCAGAAGGAAGGAAATAATAAAAATCAGAGCAGAAATAAATGAAATAGAGACAAAAAAAAAAAAGAAAAATTAATGAAACCAAGAGGTGGTTTTTTGAAAAGATAAACAAAATTGACAAACCCTTAGCTAGACTCACCAAGAAAAAAGAGAGAAGGCTCAAATAAATAAAATCATAAATGAAAGAGGAGAAATTACAACAGACACCTCAGAAATACAAAAGATAATAAGAGAATACTATGAAAAGCTATACACCAACAAATTGGATAATCTAGCAGAAATGGATAAATTCTTAGAAACATACAACCTTCCAAAACTGGACCAAGAAGAAGTAGAAAATTTGAATAGACCGATCACCAGTAAGGAGATCGAAGCAGCAATCAAAAACCTCCCAAAAAATAAAAGTCCAGGACCAGATGGCTTCCCTGGTGAATTCTACCAAACATTCAAAGAAGACTTAATACCTATCCTTCTCAAACTCTTTCAAAAAATTGAAGAGGAGGGGAGGCTTCCTAACTCATTCTACGAAACCAACATTATCCTGATACCAAAACCAGACAAAGACAACACAAAAAAAGAAAATTACAGGCCAGTATCACTGATGAACATCAATGCAACAATTTTCAACAAAATACTAGCAAATCAAATACAATACATTAAAAAGATTATATATCATGATCAAGTGGGCTTCATTCCAGGGATGCAGGGATGGTTCAACATCTGCAAATCTATCAACGTGATACACCACATTAACAAAATGAAGAATAAAAATCACATGATCATCTCAACAGATGCAGAGAAAGCATTTGGTGAGATACAGCATCCGTTTATGATAAAAACTCTAAATAAAATGGGTATAGAAGGAAAATACCTCAACATAATAAAGGCCATATATGACAAACCCACAGCAAATATCATTCTCAATGGGGAAAAACTGAAAGCTATCCCTCTAAGAACAGGAACCAGACAAGGATGCCCACTGTCAGTGCTCTTATTTAACATAGAATTGGAAGTCCTAGCCAGAGCAATGAGGCAAGAAAAAGAAATAAAAGGGATCCACATTGGAAAAGAAGAAGTGAAACTGTCACTCTTTGCAGACGATATGATTTTATATCTAGAAAACCCTAAAGATTCCACTAAAAAACTTTTAGAAACAATAAAGGAATACAGTCAAGTCGCGGGATACAAGATCAATGTACAAAAATCAGTTGCGTTTCTATACACTAACAACAAAGTAGCAGAAAGAGAAATTAAGAATACAATCCCATTTACAATTGCAAGAAAAAGAATAAAATACCTAGGAATAAACTTAATCAAAGAGGTGAAAGATCTATCCAGCAAAAACTATAAAATATTGTTGAAAGAAATCTAAGAAGACACAAAGAAATGGAAAGATATTCTGTGCTCTTGGATTGGAAGAATTAACATCGTTAAAATGTCCATACTTCCTAAAGCAATCTATAGATTCAATGCAGTCCCTATCAAAGTTGCAACAACATTTTTCGCAGAAATAGAACAAAGAATCCTAAAATTTATATAGAACAACAAAAGACCCCAAACAGCCAAAGGATTCCTGAGAAAAAAGAACAAAGCTGGAGGTATCACACTCCCTGATTTCAAAACATACTACAAAGCCATAGTAACCAAAACAGCATGGTACTGACACAAAAACAGACACACAGATCAATGGAACAGAATTGAGAGCTCAGAAGTAAACCCACACATTTATGGACAGCTTCTATTTGACGAGGAAGCCAAGAGCATACAATGGAGAAAGGAGAGTCTCTTCAATAAATGGTGTTGGGAAAACTGAACAACCACATGCAAAAGAGTGAAAGTAGACCATTCCCTTACACCATGCACAAAAATCAATTCAAAATGTATTAAAGACTTGAATGTAAGACCCAAAACAATTAAACCTCTAGGAGAAAACATAGGCAATACACTCTTTGACATCGGTTTGAGCAGCATACTTTCAAGTCACATGTCTGACTGGGCAAGGGAAACAAAAGAAAAAATGAACAAATGGTACTACATCAAACTGAAATCTTCCGCACAGCAAAGGAAACCATCGACAAAATGAAAAGACAACCTAACAATTGGGAGAAGATATTTGCAAACCATATATCAGATAAGAGGTTAATATCCAAAATATACAAAGAACTTTATAGCTCAACAACAAAAAAACCAAGAATCCAATTAGAAAATGGGTAAAAGATCTGAACAGAGATTTCTCCAAAGAAGATAAATGGATGGCCAACAGGCATATGAAAAGATGCTCAACATCCTTAGCTATCAGGGAAATGCAAATCAAAACTACAATGAGGTATCACCTCACTCCAGTCAGAATGGAGTATATGAATATAATGAATATAATCAACAAGACAGGAAACAACAAATGTTGGAGAGGATGTGGGGAGAAGGGAACCCTCGTACACTGCTGGTGGGAGTGCAAACTAGTGCAGCCACTATGGAAAGCAGTATGGAGTATCCTCAGAAAATTAAGACTAGATCTACCATGTGATACAGCTATCCCACTACTGGGTATTTATCCAAAGAACTGGAAAACACAAAGGCATAAAGATACTTGCACCCCTATGTTCATTGCAGCATTATACACAATAGCCAAGACTTGGAAGCAACCTAGGTGACCATCAAGGGACGAATGGATGAAGAAGATGTGGTATTTATACATGATGGACTATGACTCAGCCATAAGAAATGATGAAATTTGGCCATTTGTGACAACATGGATGGACCTTGAGGGTATTATGCCGAGTGAAATAAGCCAGAGGGAGAAAGTCAAATACCATATGATCTCACTCATAAGTAGAAGATAAAAACAATGACAAAGAAACACATAGCATTGGAGACTGGATTGGTGGTTACCATAGGGGAAGGGGGGGGGGAGGGCAAAAGGGTTGATTAGGCTCACATGTGAGGGGATGGACTATAATTAGTTTTCGGGTGGTGAACATGATGTAATCTACACAGAATTTGAAATATATTATGATGTACATCCGAAAATAAACAAATAAATGAAAAATAAAATAAAATAAAATAATTGATATTGTTTTATTTCAGGTTGAAAAAATCCTTTTAGCATTTCTTGTAAAGCAGGTCTAGTGGTGATGAAATTCCTCAGCTTTTGTTTTCTGAGAAAATCTATTTCTCATTCATTTCCAAAGGATAACTTTGCTGGAGATTTTCTTTTCAGCACTTTGGTTATATCATTCCACTCTCTCCTGGCCTGTAAGGTTTTTGCTGAGAAATCTGCTGATAGCTTAATGTGCGTTCTTTTGTAGGTTACAATCTTTATTTCTCTTTCTGCTTTTAGAAGTCTCTATTTGTCTTTGATTTTTGAAATTTTAATATAATGTGTCTTGGAGAAAATCACTTTGGATTTAAATAATGGGGTGATTTATTTGCTTCATGAACTTGAATGTCCAAATCTCTCTCCAAGATTGGGAAGTTCTCAGCCATTATTTCTTTAAATAAGCTTTCTTCCCACTGACCCCTCTCTTCTCCTTCTGGAACTCCAGGGATTTGTATATTGTTTCTTTTGATGGTGTTCCATAGATCACATAGGCTTTCTTCATTCTTTTTTCTTTGTTCTCCACTGACTGGGTTATTTCACAGTTCCTGTTCTCTAACTCATTGATTCTTTCTTCTATTTTGGTCTATTCTGCTATTGACACTCTGTATTGCAATTTTTTATTCCATTTATTGAATTCTTTAGCTCCAGAATTTCTGTTTGAATCTTTTTATGATTTCTACCTCTTTGTTAAATCTCTTATTTTGTTCATGTATTGTTTTCCTGATTTTGTTGTGTTGACTTTCTTGACAATGTGTTCTCAACAAACACATTGAATTGTGTTTTCTTTTAGCTCATTGAGTTTCCTTAAAATAGCTATTTTGAATTCTTTATCAGGTAAATCACAGATCTCTATGTCTTTGGGTTTGGTTACTGGAAGATTATTCTGAACTTTGGTGATGTCATGTTTTCTTGATTTTTCATGTTCCTTGGAGTTTTGCCTTGCTGTTTTTACATTAGAGGTAGCAATCACCTCCTTCAATCTTTACTCACTGCTTTCAGGTGAGAGATACCTTTCGTAAGTCCAGCTATAGATTCTGGGGTTTTCTCTGACATTGTACAGACACACCTGCTCCATGCGTCTTGTTCCCCCTTGTGGCAGAATTTTTAAGCTTGTATGTCTTTTCTCAGTTCTCAATCCAACAACATACCAGGCTGGCTGCTTATAACCTCTCTTTTGTTTTCCTGAAGGTGGCGCTATAGCTCAAGTTTGTGGTTTCTCTCTTGTCCACAGGCCCTGGCCTGTTTTCTGTGCATGCTCCCTGTCTGCTCCAGCTTATTCTCCCTGTTGCTCTCAAGAGCATGCACAGGGAGCCAGCTGCAGAATGAGGGGAGATGTGGGGTTGTCATTCAGGGCATTGTGGGACCCCAAGGGCCAGCTAGGTGATCCTCTGATGAGGTTTCCAGTGGTTTGTGGGCAGGGTTCTTGCTGGAGTCTAGAATGCAGTCATCAGGAACCACATCCCTTTAATGCTCTCTGATGTTCTTATCTGCCTCTTTCCTGATCTTTTCTCTCCCCCAAGTCATGGAGTTCCTGAGTTAATTTTCTGGATACTGCAGGAGAGAAATTAGTTTCTTTAGTGGAGTCCTGCACAGCTGGGAAAGCACTCACTCGCCACTCTCCCTCTCCCCTCCAGAAGAGATAGCTGGCCAGTTAGTTTAAATTGTCTAAGCTGCTGCACCTTGGGGAAGGAGTGATGCTAGCAAAATCAAGTTATTCCTATTACCCACTCCAATGCATCCAAACTTACATTGTTTGGAGTTCTGGAACTTCTCCTCTGGAAACCTGGACTTCCAGAACGGCTCTCTTGTCCATTGGTGTCTGTCCAAGTCCATAATCTCCAATTGCTCCTGGACCTTGCCTGAGAGGGACTGGAGCCAGTTCACAGGACCATGCCACTTCCGCAGCTTGTTTCAAGGTCTGTCTGCCTTTAAATAGTACAAAATATGTGACTTAGTCCATCTCACTTTCTGAAAGACAAAGAACTTGGTGATAAAAGATTTGAAAGGAATAAAATAAACATTCTGCTGTAAGCATTTTGTTAGCAGTATTATAAATCATTATTATTTACTTTACAAGTATAGAATATGCTTATAAAACAAGGCCCTAAATACTTAGAAATCTCCTAGAAATTATATTATACTTACATCAAATGCATACTATAACTTTCTTATGTGGCAGAAATTTACAGATACCACATCATCAATGAAGACTAACTATATAAGCTAATGGTTTGGGGTTATATATGTACTTACTTAAAAATAAGGGAATAAGTGGTACATATTTTTTATTAGTTTTAATACTGAAAGGTTAATTTCACATGAAACACATATATCTACACAGTTAGGAAAAGTTTAAACATAAAGATAAGGTTGTCAGAGATTCATAAGAATCTCACATCACAAAAATTCCAGAAATTGCAATGCTCTGGATCTCATGTTTTCTTAAGAATCAATTGTAGTGGCTTTAAAACATGTCTGCAGTAAAAAAAAAAAAAAAAAAAAATACATAGTCCACTAAAATATCTTCAGATAATTTGTCATCCAATTTTATTGCATTTGGCGACAACTTCTGAAATTTGTGGTGGTTTGGGGATTTTCAAGTCCCTTTGGGTGCAGTTTATATCTGTAACCTTTGTGGTGTTATATATTCCTGCATCTAAACTGTAGATTCTAAATAAACAATGATCAATGATAGCATCTTCATTGTAAAGATTAAAAAAAAAAACCAATGAGAACTTGAGTTCTTCCTCCCCACAAGAAGCTGCATGTATAACTGGGATTTCTTTGAATTAATATTCATGTGGAATACAATGTTTATCAAAGGGTAAGTAATAAAAAATGCTAACTGAAGCTTAATATGTATATTATTAAAACTCAACAGTATTTGGATTATCAGACTCACAAGGATTTTTTTTTCCAGATAGGTGTATTTTATCACTGTTCAGAATCCCGGGAACATGATGATAATGAAGAGCAGATCAATATCTATTGGTTTTATTACTGTTTTAAATTCTGTGTAGTCAATACAGCCCCTTATCGCATGCCTCCAGGGTGAACCACTCTCACTGCCATTGGTGAGTGAGAATAAGGAGAGGAGCTCCAGGAGGAAAAAAAGGAGGCATGTAAAGTCAGTCCTGGAAACTTTTTGTGGCAGTATTTTACTTTCTCCTACTGCCTTCTGGTCTCCATTTTTTCTCATGAGAAGTCAGCTATTAATCTTTTTGATGTTAAAAATAGTACACTCTGTATATCAAATGAGTCAGGTATGCCCCTGCCTGCAACCTCTCATGTGCTTTTATGTCTCCAAAAAAAAAAAAAACTTCATCAGGGTAGCCCACTGAAGCAAAGCAAAGGACAATATAGAAAAGAGAAATAGAAGGATGGTGTGATACTGAGAATCCTCAGGACAAGTGCATAGCAGTCTCTTCTGGAAATAACTAGTTGAAATGGTTTATTCTGCTTTGTTTTACAGAGTGAAAATGAGAAAGAACAGAGACTCAAAAGAATCCTTTATGAGAACAAGTTTTATCCAGACCTCTTGGGTATAAGCTTGGTCAAAACAGAAGAATGCAATTTATATCTTGGAAATCTCCCAGGTTACATTTCTCACCTCACACAGGAATTTCTTCTTAGCAGAAGAATGAAGCTGCAGAGGACCACAGAAAAAAGTGCTGAGCCACATCACCTCATTCCAGGCACCTAGACAGGAAATTCCAGGCACTGACTCCACTTCCTGTGTCTTTCTAAACTTTACTGCTCATAGAACTGATTCCTCCTTCCACTCCAGGAAGCTCAACCTCTTCTATGTGTTCTGGCAACTAGTTCTGTTTACTTTCTTTTTAATTTTAAAAAAAACCAAATAAACAGAAAAGTAGGAAATAACTGAGGTTAACTTTAAGTCCTTCTCTCCAATCTTCTTAACTTATTTAGCCCTTAAATGTCTTTTATGATACTATGTTGTTTCACTCAAAAAACAGTCTCTATAAAATTCAAAAATATGTGGATATTAAATAAAACACCCTTAACTAACCAATTTGTCAAAAAAGAAATCACAAGGGAAATTATAAAATACCTTGAGATGAATGAAAATGAATATACCAAAATTTATGGAATGCAGCAAAAGCAGTGTCAAGAGGAAAATTTATTTCTGTAAATGTGTACATTAAAAAAGAAGTAAGATATCAAATCAATAACCTAATACATATGTTAAGAAACTAGAAAAGAAAAGCATACTAAACCCAAAGCTAGCAGAAAGAAGGCAGTACTACCAAAGTGATCTACAGAATCAAAGCAATCCCTAGCAAAATCCCAATGGTGTTTTATGCAGAAGTATAAAAATCCATCCTAAAATTCACATGGAATTGCAAATGGCCCCAAAACAATTTTGAAAAATAAGAATAAAGTTAGAGGACTCATACTTGCTCATTTCAGAACTTAACACAAAGCTACAGTAATCAAGACAGTGTGGTCCTGGAATAAGGACAGGCACTTAGACCAATGGAATACAATAGAGAGCCCAGAAATAAATCCTCACATATATAGTCAAATGATTTTCAATAAGGGTGCCAACACCATTCAATGGGGAAAGGATGATCTTTTCAACAAATTGTGCTGGGAAAACTAAACACTCCCATGCAAAAAGATGATGATGAACCGTTACCTTATACTATATACAAAAATTAACTCAAAGTGGATCAAAGACCTAACTGTGAGAGCTAAATATAAAATATATTTATATTTTTTATATTTATATATTTTATATTATATATATTTATATTTATACAAAATATAAATATAAAACTCTTAGGAGAAAACATTGGAGAATATCTTTATGCTGTTCAGTTTAGCAATGGATTCTTAAATGTTACACCAAAAGCACAAGCAATAAAAGGAAAAATAGATAAATTGGACCTCAACAAGATTAAAAACTTTTGTGCATCACAGGACACTACCAACACAGTGAAACTACTACCCACAGAATGGGAGAAAATATTTTCAAGTCATATATCTGACAAGGGATTAATATCCAGAATATATAAAGAACTCCTACAACTCAACAACAAAGAAACAAACAACCTAATTCAAAAATGGGGAAAGAATTTGGGACTGGGCCAGAGGCATAGTGGTTAAGTTTGTGCATCCACTTTGGCAACCCAGGATTTGCGGGTTTGGATCCCAGGCGTGGATGTACACACTGCTCATCAAGCCATGTTGTGGTGGGATCCCACATACAAAAAAATAAAGGAAGATTGGCACAGATGTTAGCTCAGGGCCAATCTTCCTCACCAAAAAAAAGGGAGGGAGGGGGCAAAGCATTTGAATAGATATTTCTCCAAAGAAGATATATGAATGACCAGTAAGTACATAAAGAAATGCTCAACATCCATAGTATTTAGGGAAATGCAAATCAAAACTGTAATGAGATACCATTTCATAATCATTAGGATGGCTATTATATAAAAACAAACAAATAAACAAAAACCCAAGAAAATAACAAACGATGGCATGGATGTGGAAAAATTTGAACCCTTGTGCATTGTTGGTAGAGATGCAAAATGGTGCAACCATTGTGAAAAACAGTTTGGCGGTTATCAAAAAGTTAAACATAGAATTACCATATGATCCATCAATTCCACTTCTGGGTATACACCCAAAAGAATTGAAAGCAGGGACTCAAACAGATACTTGTACACTAAGGATCATAGCAACATTATTCACAATGGCCAAAAGGTGGAAACAACCAAAGTGTCCGTCAACAGATACACAGATAAACAAAATGCGGTATATTCATACAATAAAATATTATTCAGCCACAAAAAGGAATGAAATTCTGATATATGCTATAACATGGGTAAACCTTGAAAACATTATGCTAAGTGAAATAAGCCAGATACAAAAGGAAAATATTGTATGATTTCACTTATATGAAGTTCCTAGAATAGGTAAATTCATAGAGACAGAAAGTAGGACAGAGGTTACCAGGGCTGGAGGAAGAGAAGAGTGGGGTGTTATTGTCTAACGGGAACAGAATTTCTGTTTGGGATGATGAAAATCTTTTGGAAATGGATAGTGGTGATGGTTGACAAACATTGTGAATGAACCTAATGGCACCGAATTTTATACTTAGACATGGTTAAAATGATAAATTTTATATTATGTATGTTTTATCACAGTAAAAAATATTTTAAAATAATCTTTACATAAATCTTCACAGAGTACCAACTATTAAATAAATGCAATGTCTCAGGAGGATACTAGAAAGGCAATTTTCAGAGTAGCTAGATTGACAATTGCTATACATCACTTTTGTAAAAGAGTACAAACTACTGATTCCTAGAAGACTACTTGGAGTACTGGAAACAGATGTGAAGGTAACCTGCTCGTTTACCTAGCAAGGAACCCCTACTTAGAGTCTCTTGCAAACAAAGTACTCTGTTCCAATAAGGTAGGAAAATTCTCAAAGACGCCCTAGGCAGAGGAGGAGCCTGGGAAAGGAAGGTCAGACTGGAAAAGACTATAAGCAAAACGGGGGGAACACCAGTTTGTGGTTGAGGCTTTGGGGGCAAGAGAGTTCCAGCTGAGGAGTTGCGTCTGGCACTTCTGTGGTTTTCAGAGATTGTTTCTAGCAACAGATTCTGTTAATAAAGAAACCTCATGCAGAATTCTAAAATAACAGACAGATAACTGAAGAGCTGCTCCGTGAGTGGCAGCCCCTGAGCACTCTCACTGTCTTGGAACTGTGGGCCTGAGAACAGGGTTTGAGAAACAAGCTACTAACTAGTGATTAGGATGAACTAAAGGTTTTCTTTGTCTCTTATTGACTTCCCCTTCGGTAAAATGTGGTTTGTCAGTACTAGGTACATAGTTAAGCATTTTTAGAGTGGTTAATGAATTAAGATCATTTTCATTCTCGTTATTTGAATACTATCTTTCATTAAAAGTGTAAATAGTGATTTTCAATTGACTCATGGGTTCTGGAGCACTTTTGAAGATATCTCAAAGTTGCCACAGATGCTTCATCATTATCTCACATTTGATGAGAAGCATGATGGAGAGGGTGTTGGATTGAACTGGGAATCAAGAGGCTTAGACCCTGGTTCTGGCTGTAGATTAATTAGCCATGTACCTTGAACAAGTTACTGGACATCAATTTTTCCATCTCCAAATTAAAATTCTTGGATTATATATCTCTAGCCCCTTCCAGCTCTCAAACTATATGGTTATATCTCTTCTTTTTAGTCCCACATGGGCCATATTCCCAGGAGAGTGACAGTGGACTCACCCCAGCTACTCTAGGTGCCATAGATAAACTAATGATGATGAAATCTGGTAAGACCACCAGAAAGACCAACTGAATAATTTATTAATTTATTCAAGTGGTTAGAACTGACACAAGAAAACACTCATAGCTCCAACCTGAACACTATTCAGAATTGCAAGCATAAATATTACTAGCCCCATTTATATTTACAAGAGAAAAAATAACTCACATTAAAAATGTTGTGAGATTCACTGGTAGAGTTTATCAAGGACGGGGGTACCTCTATTACCGCAGAACGTGCTGGTTAACAAAAATTAATTTTCTATCTATCAGGAAAGCATTCCTTCAAGTGCCAAAATATTTTAAATTTTTAACTGTTTTCATGCATGATCTTCTAAAAATAGACATTTAACTGCTTTCTTAAGCAAAGTAGGTAAAACACAATTTAATACTTTATTGATAGCTGAGGGTTGTCTTTTTGAAACAAAATTGTATCTTCTGTTATAATACAGTGATGTCCATAATCACTACTGAAGGTGTGTAAGGAATTTTTTCCCTTTGCTGAATGGCCCAGATTGCTCTGCTTTATAAAATAGTTCTTTCTCTCACAAACAAATGGCAAGATAGTCCATGTTCATGGGTTGGATGAGTTAACATTGTTGAAATGTTCATATTACCCAAAGCTATCTATAGATACAATGCAATCTCTATAAAAATTCCAACAGAATTTTTCACAGAAATAGAGAAAACAATCCTAGAATTTGTATGGAACCACAAAAGACTCCAATAATCAAAGTCAACCTAAGACAGAAGAACAAAGCCAGAAGAATCACACTTCCTGACTTCAAACTATACTGCAAAGTAATAGTAATTAAAACAGTGTGGTACTGGCATACAAAATAGACATATAGACCAAGGGAACAGAATAGAGAGCCCAGAAATAAGCCCCTGCATATATTGTCAACTAATATGTGACAAAAACACTCAGTGGGGAAAAGGCAGTCTCTTCAATAAATGGTGCTGGGATAACAGGATAATTACATGCAGAAAAATGAAATTAAATCCCTGTCTTACAATACTCATAAAGACTAACTCAAAATGGATTAAAGACTTAAACATAAGACCTGATACTATAAAACTCCCAGTAGAAAACATAGGAAAGGAAATCCTTGATGTTGGACAGGGCAGTGATTTTTTGGATATGACACCAAAAGCACAAGCAACAAAACCAAAAACCAACAAGTGGGACAACACCAAAATAAAAAGCTTCTGCACAGAAAAAAAAATCAACAAAATAAAAAGGAAATCTTTGGAATGGGAGAAATACTTGCAAGTCATATATTGCAAAAGGGGTTAACGTCCAAAATACTTAAAGAACTCATACACCTCAGTAACAAAAAAACAAATAATCCAATAAAAAATAGGCAAAGGAACTAAATAGATGTTTTTCTAAAGAAGACATCCAAGTGACCAACAGGTACATGAAAAAATGCTCAACATCACTAATCATCAGGGAAATGCAAATCAAAACCACAATGAGATATCACCTCACACCTGTTAGCATGGCTATCACCAAGAAGATAAGAGATAAGTGTTGGCTAGGATGTGGAGATAAGGGAACACTTGTACACTATTGGTGGGAATGTAAATTGGTTCAGCCACTAGAGAAAACAGTATGGGAGTCCCTCAAAAAATTAAAAATGGAACTACCATGTGATCAAGTAAATCTACTTCAGGATATATATCCAAAGGAAGTGAAAACAGGAGTTCAGAAACATCTGCCCTCCTATGTTTATTGCAACATTATTCACAATAGCCAAGAAATGGAAACAATCTAAGTATCCATTGACAAATGAATGGATAAAGAAGATGTGGTATATATATATATATATATATATATATATATATATATATGTACAATGGAATATACCTTTTCGTTTCGTTGATTTTTTTTGCAGTGCAGAAGCTTTTTATTTTGATATAGTCCCACTTGTTGATTTTTTGCTTCTGTTGCTTGTGCTTTGGGTGTCATATCTAGAAAATCAATGCCTTGTGCAGCGTCAATATACATTCAGCCATGAGAAAGAAGGAAATCTTACCATTTGTGACAACATGGCTAAACCTTAAGGGCATTATGCTAAATGAGATAAGTCAGACAGAGAAAGACAAATACTGTATGATATCACTTATATGTGGAATCTAAAAAAGCTGAAATTGTAAAAACAGAGAGTAGAATGGTAATGGTAGTTACCAAGGACTGAGGTGTGGGGGATTTGGGGATATGTTATCTAAGGATATAAACTGGGCACTTGTAGACAAGTTATGGAGAATTAATGCACAGCATAGTCATTACAATCAACAATATTGTAATATAAACTTCAAAGTTGCTAAAAGACTAGATCTTAATTGTTCCCAACACACAAAAAAATGTTAATTATGTAACTTGATAGAGGTGTTAGCTCTATCTCTTAATAGAGGTGGTAGGGAACCATGTTGCAATATATAAATGAATCAAATATATCAAATATATAAATATATAAATAAATGTATACAAATCAACATGTTGTACAGCTTAAATTTATACAATGTTACATGTCAATTATATTCTAATAGAAAAATTAAAACATGAAATAGTTTTTCTGTTTTGAAAGTATTTTTGGTTCTTATTTTGTCATCACGCTGTCAGCTATTGCATGTGTCTGTCAATGCACTTGCAACCAGCAGAGCTCTACATTTCTTGTTAGCTTTCAGCATCCTTTTTTTGGCAGGGGAAGTAGATAGGATTTTCATGGCCTTTTTTTTTCCCCAATACTTTCTGTTTTTCAATTGTGTTAAGGATATATGAGGTTTTGGAAAGTTAATCTCCAGAGAAATAATATGTAACTGAATATCTCAGTCAGCTTGGGCTGCTATAACAAAATATCATAAACTGGGTGACTTAAACAACAGATGTTTATTTCTCATAGTTCTAGAGGCTGGGAATCCAAAACGAAAGTGCCGGTAGATTAAGTTCCTGGTAAGAACTCTCTTCGTGGATTGCAAATGACTGTCTTCTCACTGTATCCTCACATGGAAGCTAGAAAGAGAGCTCTGGTTTCTCTTCTTCTTCTTATAAGGACACTAATCTCATCATGGGGACCCCATCCCCGTGACCTCATCTAAATCTGATTACCTCCCAAAGGCCCTACCTGTGAAGACCATAACACCGGAGGTTAGGGCTTCAACATATGAATTTTAACATATGAACATTCAGTACATAACACTGAGATTCCATGATATTTCTATTTCTTTTTTATCCCAAGAAAAGTGATGAAAGTAACCCAGCTGTGAGTAAGGCATCAGTAGGATACACAGTGCCTCATATCCTGACTCCATCTAAAAGAGGGGAATAAACAACTTGAGGTATCTCTCTAGAAGAGAAGCTAAAGGAAAACAATGTTTTAAGAGTGGAATCATTTTTCTATTGATTTCCAGTTCCTTGCAGCCTCTGGATATCTTTTTAAGAACAACTTTGAGTCATCAGGAACAGGCACAATCTGTCATTTCTGATAAAGACTACGTTAATGAGGCAGCAGAGGAGCTGCAGTGTGCTAGGACAGACAAAATGTCAGCCAGGGGATGATTAGGGACAAAGCATCAATGCAGAGCAAAATCAGTGTGGGTAACCTACAATCAGGTGCCGGGGTCCAGCCTCGGCAGAGTCCAAGTTCCCGCGGGAGAGAAGGCGTCGGCGAAAGTGTAAGTGCTAGACGTGAGACTCGACGCACTTGCAAGCAAGTCCAATTTATTTCAGGGACAGGGTACACTTATATAGGAAAAAATCACACGAGGTGGTCTAACTATTGTCGTCATGGGAACAATAGGTGAGGGACAGTGCGTGACTAAAGGTAATAATCAAAGGTGGTTATCTACATACCAGATGTGCGGCATACATATCGATTATTTAGGAAGAGGTTACATAGTTTCAGGGTCTTCAAAGAAGTTAGGAGGACAGCGAGTACATAATTAACGGAATATAGACCCCCTCATCCTTGGGGGCTGCTGTTTGTTCTTTGAGATATGTTTATTGCTAGTTCTGCCTGTTTTTACAAGGCTTCCAGGACAGAGGGAAGACGTTAATCGGTAATAGGCTTTAGAAAGGAGGACAAAGGATTCTGCTTAAAGAATTATGTTCCCTGGAGAAGTGCCTTGCACGATTCTCCTTCCATTGCCAGACCTTGTCACAATACAATGGCAGCTAGATTGGGGGAATGCTTCCCACAATCAGGGACAAAGATGACCAACGTAGCTCGTGGCTGGGACCAAAAAACAAAAAAAACAACCCTGTCTCAATGGTTCCCAATAATGAGATGAAAAGTGAAAATTCCATCAACTAGGTGTTTTGTATATAACTGTTTTTTCCTTATAAAGTTGTTTACAATGAGAAGTTGGATTAACATAAAGTCGTAACCAGCTCAAGGCCAGTAAGTTTTGAGAGACTTACTTCTAGATAACTTACTGCATAATTAATACAGAGCAGTTAGACACTTTTAATGTCTCTTTTTATATGTCTATTTTCACTAAACAGGTCCTTTCTATTTTACTACTCTGACAAACATCTTTAGAATGAATAGCACAGATTTCCTCTAGGGAAGAAGTACAACGGGGGTGAAATCTCCACATTAAAAATAGCGTAGAGAAATAAATAAAAGGAAAATAGATAGGTAAATGTGATATAATAGCTTCTATGTCACTTGGGAAAATCACTCAGGTAATTTGTATATATGTTATCAGGGTTCTAAAAAATAATGCTTTCTATGACTCTGGCTCAAAACAGCCAGCACTGTTTGTTTACATGATAGTATGATTACAACAACGCACATTTATACCTTTTCTGATTGTGCAATGTGGTAAACATACCATGTTGACCAGAAACGTAAATATAGAACATTTTTTAGAACAGGCAGCTGAGGACAGCTCTAGATCTAGTGACACCCTAGAGAAAGTCAAATAAGATGCGATTGTTTTCTTCCAAAGTCCCCAGCTTTTGACATTTTCCATAACCTAATTCAAATTTTCTGGTTCACTCAAACTCTCTTCTACACCTAACCAGTTCATCTTTTTTTTTTTTTTTTTTTTAACCTGACACAACTGAACCAAGATCTTGGATCTAGAAGACAGGAACAGCTGAGTTTGAATGGTGGTCTCAATCGCTCACTAGTTGTGTGATCTTAGGAAGTTCTTTAAATTCTTTGATCCTCAATTTCCTCATTTACATATTGGAGATTATAATAGCATATTCCTCATAATATTGTTGTTAGGATTAAATTATACAATCCATATAAAATACTCAGAATAAAGTCTGCTACATGGAGGGGGACACCATAAATATTACCGTCTACATTATTAACAAATAAGGCTAACTTTTCCAATTAATCTGTGGTGCTTATAAATACCATGTCAATTATATTCTCAGATTAATTACTGAATTCAGGAAGCTGAAATAAGTGTGACAAGCACTTGAAAAGGACACACTTCTATGTCCTGAGTTATTGAATTTATGTGTAGCTGTTCCCAATGTCAGCTTCAGAGAATAGTCTGCTCATTAAAGAGCTGAAACAAGGCTGGTGTTCAAGAAAGCACACTGAATTTGCTAGTTTATTCTACATCACAGAAGAAGTGGATGAAAATATAAAGTGAGAAACAGGATATTTCTGGTTTCAGGAGAACAAGGTATGAGTAGTTGCTAAAAATCTCTAAAACCTAATATGGCCAAAACTGATGGCTTGAGAGACTCTACGAGAGTAACAGAGAGGCTCTAATGTGACAGTTGCCTACACTGTCTCTCTAGGTTGCCTCCCTCCTTCCCAGGTCACTGTCACCTCCACTGACCACTTTTCTCAGTTCTGTGTGCCCCTTTCTTCATTGATATTAATTCTATCATCACACTTCTTCCTCAGGAGAGAATGTGATTATTTCTGTGCCAGCAAGGTAGATGCTCACTAATGATTATCAATAAGTTCTGAAAGTGGAAAAATAAAAAACACTGCTTTTAGCCTTCTAAACCCCACAAAAGTCTAAAATCTCTCTCCTTCTCTTTCTCTCTTTTAGAGGGTAAAGAGATAAGTAATGCAGAAAAGAATGGGTTAAACTATATGGAAGAATATACACCCAAGATGTTCTAAATGCATTCAACTTAGTCTTATCCATAGTCAGACTAGCAAAGCAGATGAAGATACCTCTCTAGGACCGAATGACGTGCAACTGTACATCTGTAAGTTCCATGGGACTCCAAAGATGAAAGTGAGAGATGGTGGCCTATTCCTGGACCATGCAGTCAGAGAATTTCAGATGTGACCTGACTTCTAAGGATTCCAATGGAGACCAATTGGTGAATCTACCCTCCATACTGGACAAGTTGAGCAAAATTAGATGGTTCAAGACTAAAACAAAAATAACCTATTTAACCATGACAACATAGTTCCTGAATTCTTCAAGTGAACAAATAGATAAATAAAAGAAGTAAAATCTAGTGGATATATTTTTATTTCTTCTTGTGTTTTCAACCTAGAAAGACAGTGTAGGCAATTGTCACATTCCATTGGAGCCCTTCTGTCACCCTCTTAGAGTTTCTCAAGCCATAGATTTGGTTATCTTAGATTTCAGAGATTATTAGTAACTATGCATACCCACCAACCTTGCTTTCCTGAAACCAGTATCTTTGGACACTCATTTAAATATCCAAATATGATTCAAAGTGGAATCACTGAAGGCTGGTGATGGGGGATTGTTTTTGTCACCATCAGAATACTAGCTTATGAAATAAATAATAAAGATAGGCAGATGACATCAACAAATTGAGGAATAAAAACCACATGATCATCTCAATAGATGCAGAGAAAGTATTTGACAAGATCCAACAGCATTTATGATGAAAACTCTGAATAAAATGGGGATAGAAGGAAATTACCTCAACATAATAAGGGCCATGTATGACAAACCCACAGCCAACATCATACTCAATGGGCAAAAACGGAGCGCTATCCCCTGAAAACAGGAATGAGACAAGGATGCCCTCTATCACCACTCTTCTTCAACATAGTACTGGCGGTTTGGGCCAGAGCAATCAGGCAAGAGAAAGGAATAAAAGGAATCTAAATAGGGAGGGAAGAAGTGAAACTCTCACTGTTTTCAGACAACATGATCTGAAATATAGAAAACCCCAAATTATCCATTGGGAAACTGTTAGAAATAATCAACTACTACATCAGAGTTGCAGGGTATAAAATCAACTTACATAAATCAGTAGCATTTCTATACTCTAATAACGAACTAACAGAAAAAGAACTCAAGAACACAATACCAGTCACAATCGCAACAAAAAGAATAAAATACCTTGGGGTGAATTTAACTAAGGAAGTGAAAGACCTATACAACAAAAACTACAAGACTTTCCTGAAAGAAATTGATGACGACATAAAGAGATGGAAAGACATTCCATGCACATGGATTGGAAGAATAAACATAGTTAAAATGTCCGTACTACCTAAAGCAATCTACAGATTCAACACCATCCCAATCAGAATCCCAGTGACATTCTTTACAGAAATAGACAAAGAATCCTAAAATTCATATGAAGGAACAAAAGACCCCGAATTGCTAAAGCAATCCTGAGAAAAAAGAACACAGCTGGAGGCATCACAATCCCTGGCTTCAAAACATACTACAAAGCTACAGTAATCATAACAGCATGGTAGTGGTACAAAAACAGGTGCACAGATCAATGGAACAGAATTGAAAGCCCAGAAATAAAACCACACATCTATGGACAGCTCATCTTTGACAAAGGGGCTGAGGGCATACAATAGAGAAAAGAAAGTCTCTTCAATAAATGATGTTGGGAAAAGTGTACAGCCACATGTAAAAGAATGAAAATTGACCTTTTTTTCACCATTCACAAAAATGAACTCAAAATGGATCAAAGACCTAAAGGTAAGACCTGAAACCATAAGACTTCTAGAAGAAAATATAGGCAGCACACTCTTTGACATCAGTATTAAAAGGATCTTTTCAGACACCATGTCTTCTCAAACAAGGGAAACTATAGAAAGAATAAACAAGTGGGGACTTCATCAGACTAAAGAGCTTCTTTAAGGCAAGGGAAAGCAGGAATGAAACAAAAAAACAACCCACTAGTTGGGAAAAAATATTTGCAAGTCATATATCTGACAAAGGGTTAATCTCCATAATATATAAAGAACTCACACAACTCAACAACAAAAAATCAAACAACCTGATCAAAAAATGGTCAAGGGACATGAACAGACATTACTCCAAAGAAGAGAGATGGATGGCCAATAGGCACATGAAAAGATGTTCATCATCATTGATCATCAGGGAAATGCAAATCAAAACTACACTAAGATATCACCTTACACCCGTTAGAATGACAAAAATAACCAAAACAAAAAGTGACAAATGTTGGAGAGGTTGTGGAGAAAAAGGAACCCTCATACACTGCTGGTGGGAATGCAAACTGGTGCAGCCACTGTGGAAAACAGTATGGAGATTTCTCAAAAAATTAAAAATAGAAATACCTCATGACCCAGCCATCCCACTACTGGGTATCTATCCAAAGAACTTGAAATCAGCAATTCCAAAAGTCCCATGCACCCCTAGGTTCATTGCAGCATTATTTACAAAAGCCAAGATGTGGAAGCAACCTAAGTGCCCATCAACTGATGATTGGATAAAGAAGATATGGTATATATATACAATGGAATACTACTCAGCCATAAAAATCAATGCAATCGTCTCATTCACAACAACATGGATGGACCTTCAGGGTATTATGTTAAGTTAAATAAGCCAGATAGAGAAAGACGAACTCTGTATGACTCCATACATATGTAGAAGTTAAACATGTAGACAAAGAGAACAGATTAGTGGCTACTAGGGGAAAGGGGGGAGTAGGGGGTGGGCACCAAGGGTGAAGTGGTGCACCTACAAAACGATGACAAACAATAATAGACAACTGAAATTTCACAAGATTGTAAACTATCATAATCTCAATAAAATTTTTTAGAAAACGAGGCACATGACTGAATGAAGAAGAGCAAGGCACAGGATTGCTCAAGAATCCATACTAGGGCAGAGCTCGTTGAATAGATTTATAAATGATTACGAGGAAGGAGTACACAGCAAAGTCTCAGATTCCAAGATACACAAATCTCTGCAGACATTGGAGAGCCACCCAAGAGGAGAGAGAGACTACAGAGTAATCTTATGAGTATGTTAGTGAGCAGAGCCTCAAGGATGTTACAATGATTATGTGGGAAAAGTAATGAATTTAGGAATAAATAATCTAAAACACACCTATAAAAAGGAACAACTCTCCTTATCAGATTCTATTTAAAAAAAAAGACACAGAGTCATTACAGATTGACCCTAGAATATGGAACCAATATTCTGCATCAGTCAAAAAGGCCTAGAAGATGAAGAAAACCATTAAAAACCACACTGGAAGCAGGGGCTGGCCCCGTGGCCGAGTGGTTAAGTTCCCACGCTCTGCTGCAGGTGGCTCACTGTTTCATTGGTTCGAATCCTGGGTGCGGACATGGCACCGCTCATCTAAACCACGCTGAGGCAGCGTCCCACATGCCACAACTAGAAGCACCCACAACGAAGTACGGGGGGCCTTGGGGAGAAAGAGGAAAAAAATAAAATCTTTAAAAAATAAAAAAAACCACACTGGAAGCAAAGCTTTATCCTGGTATATGTCTGCTTGAAAGGATTTATGTAGTTCTTGCTGCTATGCCTCCAAAACGAGTTCACCATAATTTGAAAAGGTCTAGAGTAGTAAAGTCCAAAACAATTGAAGATGCTGGGAATAAAAAGGGAGTCTTTTACTTAAGGTTAGATTTGGGCTTTCAGTCTGGAAATTAGAACTCTGATTACTTGGAAGTAATTAAGTCTACATAGTCATAAGTAATACAAAGAAGGTGAACAGAGATTTGCTTACTCACTAACCTCAAAGTCCTGAGACAGGGACATGGCAACTTTTGAAATTCATAAAATAAATTCATTAGCCTAAGAGCTAGGTCCATAGAAAATATAAATGAATTTCAAAAGCATTTGGACAAATTATGACTGATCCAGCCATCAATGACTTTGAGATATATTCATCTCCAGGAATTAAGAAGGCTTCAGAAGGGGCAATAAAAGTATTTTCTTGTCATCTTTGTGGGCAAGAGAATTCCAGTATGAATTCAAATGTTCCCAAACAGCTCATGAATTAGAAAAGTTTGAGAACTATTGATATGACGACAAAATTACTTCTAATCCATGCAGCATACCACTTTTTATCCCTCTTCCTCTCTGTTTCAGATCTAAGTACAGTGAAGCAAACTTTCAGCCATGGATGCTCCCCTTTGATTGACGGCCAGAGGTCAGGACTCTCCAGCAATTCTGATGAATATATATAACTTCTTGTTCATCTCTATTGTTTCATCTTAAATTTTGCAAAGAGATGATGCAGATGAGCAGTGCTGCACTTCCTTCTCATTTGCATTTTATTAGCTTTATGACAGTTTCCTTCTTGCATGATATTACCTAATTACATCCTTCAAAGAAGCACTAACATATCACTCTCCACTTTCAATTATTCACTCCAACGAAGGGAATCATGAAACACCCACTCTCTCCCAGAAAATTTCACCCAGCAATTGGGTCGCTGTGGGAGGGAGATGATGTGGAGGAGTGAGACCACAATCCCAATCAGGAATCAGAGAAGCCTGGCTTTGGCCCTGTTTCCTTTCAAGTCAACTTTCTAAACACAAAGACACATCTCAGATGGTATTACCTAACTTTATTGCTCACGTGATTCACTGAATTTGTTCCAAAAACAACGTTTCAAACAACTTTGGGATATTTCCAAAAAATCATCCATTTACAAAAAACAGTATTTTCCCAATATTTCAAAGGAAGGATTGTAGTCTCCAAAAACTTGAAAAGAGAAAATCCAGACTGATTTCAAGTACACTTGCAATTGATGTGTAGTTTCCTAAGGGGTCTGCTACATCTTTTACATATGGGTAATCAAGTCTATGCAAAATTTTTCTTCTTTGCCCCTCTTCTAAATGGCACCTTCCTCTATTCCTTGGTACTGAACTAGGGCCCTACTATACCAGACTTTCCTTTCGTTCTATTTGTTTCTACTTTAGTTAGTATATACTAGTTATCGCAGGGAAGCATTTAAGGTTCAATTTTTCATCAATTTTCTAACCCTTTTTCATTCAGTCTACCTACATTTCCTTTAAGTACTACTTTGTTGGGGTAATGAGCTTATCGTCTGCTGCGCTAAGTTACAGAGGTTGAGTAGCAGAGTAGAAAGCACCCTGTAGCAGAAGACATGGCTGCGTTACTAGCTGGTTGTCTGACCCTGTTCATTTAACTTCTTTAAACCCTAATTTCCTTATTTGTAAACTGGAGTTAGTAATGCTTAGTCTTCCTTACAGAAGAGTTAACTGAGTCTATGTTCACCTTCCCACAAATGTTAAATGAGTCTTTGTTCACCTTATCCATACCCTTCATTATTTGATAGCTTTCAGTCATGTCCATTTACTTCCTTAATCTTTCCAATCTTTTCATTTTGTCTATTCATCCGCCTGACCATTTTTCTTGTCCTTTGCTTACTCTATTTTTTCGTTATTGAGGGTCAGCAATCAGAACTTCACACACTATTCCAGGAGCTGTTGTCTCTGAGAATACTACATTTCATTTCTTTTATTGATGACCCTTTTTGTTGATGACCAATATTTTGTTCACTTCTTTTAAAAATCAGAGAAGTATGTGGAATCAGTCTTTAGAAAATAACTTCCAATTGCTTCTGGAAAGTTTTCCTAGACTATATCAAATATTAAGTACCCCTTCATAAACAGTAATATGCTACAGACTCACCTAAACACTGGCAAGAACATGTGAGATGTTTCTGGAGTCTGTCTCAATACCCTGACTGATTCTTAGCTTCCGGATAAGAGTTTTACACAATTCTCAGACTTAGAGACTTAAGTGTGCACCATGTATTGTGTTTTAGACTAAATCTAAAGATGTTCAATGAGATCAGCTCAAGAACAGGTCCTTAACAAATTCTCAATCAGAACTTCACCCTGAGATGCTCTCCTTTACTCATCTCTTGCCAATGTCAAAGTGCCAATAGTTCCAACGTAGTTCCATTTTTAATAATCTTTGACATTAAACTTTTCCAAGACATTTTTAGAATTAGAATCGTTTTCATTGTTCTAGTTGCCGAGGACATATTGGATGATTAATAAATTTCTGTTAGCTGAATCATGGGTTTCTCTCAAATACTTGCCTCATTCCTTACTTAGAGAATAATAAATTAGTAAGGCATGGTTTTGTTTCGCAGAAACCACATTGCTCTTGCCCCAGTAGGCTACTTTTGTTAAAGTGTTGGAAAATTGAATACACTATCTTGCTTTAGAATGGAAGGGAAACACAGTAATTTGCAATATATTGAGCTCCCACTGGACTTCTCATAAATGAACCGTATAAGTGCAATTCTCTAGACTCTTAACACACTGTTAATACAACAAAGTACAAAAATGGACTAGAGATTCCCCAATTTTCATTTTTGACATTCTATAAAACATCTAGACTGGAAATTTGCTGTTACTTTTTCTGACAATTTCCCATAGAATACTCAATTACTGACTGCCTTTTTGACCTCATGAGATGACATCAGGCACATTTGATGACATAGAGGTCAGAGGAAAGGCTGAAGAGATCCAAGTTCCCAAGTAGTACAAGTATATCTTAACAATGGCTTTCCTAAGAGGAGCTTTATGCTGGGGTTTCTCACCCATTAGGAACGCTTAGGCCTTATAGGCTGTTTAGTGAGGGAGATATTTAGGGTACTTGTGCATTTCAAATCATACAACGTGGATAAGTGCCTTCTGTGTTTCCCTGTTCAGCCAATCCTGTGTGCTGTTTGTCTGGCCGGAGGAGTGAATACAGTGCCTGGGCCCAGCACTCACATGCAAGCTTGTGTTACTCTGTGTGAACTGCTTACTTCCTCTAGTGATTCTTCTATGTTGGATCTTCCTCTGTCCAGGGACACTAAGGCATTCACAGCATGATTATTTTCTAATTCATATGTTTTACCATATGAACAATAAATGGCAACTAGCCCAGAGCTCAGGTGTTTACAATACTCATTAATTTTCTGGATGACCACTTAGTTCCATTATCTACACCAGCATTTTCAAGACGGCTTTAAAGTAGAAGGATATATCTTGATCTGTTTAATACCTTTACGGAGGTATACTTGATACCCAATTAACTGCATATAGGTGTACAATTGATGAATTTTGATATATGTATACATCATTGAAACCATCACTACATCAAGATAATGAATACTTTCATCACCCTCAAAAGATTCCCTATGCTCCTATCACTCCCCCAAATCCCTAGGCGACTGCTGATCTGCTTTTTTGCACTAGATATTAGTTTTCATTTTCTAGAATTTTATATAAATAGACTCATACAGTAGTCTTAAGGAAAAATATGGCTTCTTACAGTCAGCATAATTATGTTGAGATTCATACGTGTTG
Organism: Equus caballus; assembly: GCF_041296265.1. Classification (NCBI taxonomy): domain Eukaryota; kingdom Metazoa; phylum Chordata; class Mammalia; order Perissodactyla; family Equidae; genus Equus; species Equus caballus. The sequence continues at coordinate 47,674,045 of NC_091688.1, read as the reverse complement.
TAGCATGTATCAATAGTTTGTACGTTTTTGTTCTTTTCTCTTTATTTTTTCTTTTCCATATTAATTTTCTACTGTATGGATATACCACAATTTGTTTAACCATTTACCTATTGATAAACATTTAAGTTGTTTTCATTTGGGGCTTTTACAAATAAAGATGCTATAAATATTCTTGTACTAGTCTTTGAGTGGACATATACTTTTCTTTATTTTGAGTTAATACCTACAAATGGGGTCACTGGGTATCATGGTAAATGTATGGATAACTTTTTAAGAAGGTGCCAAACTGTTTTCTGAAATGGTTGTTATTTTATGTTCTATTAGCAATGTATGAGAGTTCCTGTTGCTCCACATCCTTGTCAAAACTTGGTTTGGTCAGTCTTTTAAATTTTAGCCATTCAAGAGGAGGGTGTACTGGTATCTCATTTTGGTTTTAATTTGCATTTTCCTAATGACTAATGATGCTGAGTATATTTCATGTACTTATTTGCTATCTATACATCCTTTTTGATGAAGTGTTCAAATATTTGTCCGTTTTTTGATTGGGTTGTTTGTCTTCTCATTGTTGAATTGTAAAGGGCTTTTATATTCTAGCTATAAGTCCTTTTTTGATATATGTTTGCAAATGTTTTTTCCCAGTCTGTGGCTTTGCTTTTCATTTCTTTTACAGTGTCTTTTTAAAGAGCAAAACTTTAAAATTTTTGATAATGGCAAATATATGAATATTTTCTTTGATAGCTCATGCTTTTTGTGTCATGTCTAGGAAATCTTTGCTTAACCAATGTCAGTAAGACTTTTCCTAATTTTTCTTTTTTTAGAATCTTAATAGTTTTAGACCTCATAATTAGGGCTATGAATCATTACAAGATAATGTTTTATGTAGTACACATAAATTGTTTTGGCTATTCTAGGGCTTTTGAATTTCCATATCAATTTTAGTACTGTCAGTCTCAATTTTTAAATCTCCTATTATTTTGATTGAGATTATGTGAATCCACATAGCAATTTGGGGATAATTAACATCTTAATATTGAGCCTCCTATATAGGAATAAGTCCTCAACTTTGTTGTTCTTTTTATTAAATAGTTTGGCTATTCTGAGTCTTTCACATTTTCATATAACTTCTAGTAACTGCTTTTCAGCTTCTGTAAAAAATCTTTTGGAATTTTGATAAGGATTGCATCGAATCTATAGATGAATTTGGAAAGAATAGCTATCTTAACAATAGTGAGTCTTTCAGTCCGATAATATCCACTGTTTCTCCATTTATTTAGATGTTTAAAAAAGTTCTCTCTGCGATGTTTTGTAACTTTCAGTGTACAAGACCTGTACTTCTTTTATTAAACTTATTCCTAAATATCATATTCTTTTTAATACTTTTATGAATGAAATTATATTTTTAATTTTGTTTTCAGATCATTCACTGCAGGTATATAGAAATAGAATTGATTTTGGTATATTGATCACGTATCCTGTGAATTTGCTGAATTACTTATTGGTTCTAGGAGTTATTTGTGATTATTGTTTGTTTTGTAGATTCCCTGGGATTTTCTATGTAGACCATCATGTCATCTACACATAGGTTCAGCTTCGTTTCTTCCCTTCTGATCTGTATGTCTTTTCTTTGTTTGTCCCTTCATATTGTGCTGGCTAGAATCTCCAGTATAATTTGTAATTAATAAAAGCATTGAGAATGGACCTTTTTGCCTTTTACCCAACCTTAGAGGTGAAACCTTCAGCCTTTCACCATTAAGACTAATGTTTGCTGCAGGTTTTTTGTTGATGGCATTTATCAGGCTGAAGAAGCCTATTCTATTCCAAATTTGTTGAGAGTTTTATCACGAATAGGTGTTGGATTTTGTCAAATGCTTTTTCTTTGTGTGTTTAGATGATCATGTGGTTTTTGTCCTATGTAGTTTCAATATAGCATATTATATTAATTGATTTGGGGATGTGAAACCAGCACTGCATTCCTGGGCTAACACTCACTTGGTCGTGATGTAGTCTTTTTTATATGTCCTTGGTTTTTGTTTCCTAATATTTGCTTTTATATTCCTGAGGGAGATTGATCTGTAGTTTTCTTTTCTTGTGATGTTTTCATCTGGCTTTAACATGAGGATGACACTGGCCTCATAGAATAAGTTGGAAATTGTTCCTTTTCCTGTATTTTCTGGAAGAGCTTGTCAATGAACTCATGTAGGTCTTGTCTTTGTGGGAAGATTTTTAACTACTAATTTCTTTTAGGTCTCTTCAGAGGGCTTATTTCTTCTTGATTTAGTTTTGATAGTTCGTGTTTTTCTAGGAATTTGGCCATTTTATCCAAGTTGTCTAATTTGTTGGCATAAAGTTCTTCATAATATTCCCTTATAATGCTTTTAATTTGAAATATTTCTTCTTTTCTTAATATGGGCATTTAAAGCCATAAACTCTCCTCAAAGTATTGCTGTGGCTGCATCTCCTAAGTTTTGATATGTCATGCTTGCATACTTATTCAGTTTAAAATACTTTCTAATTTCCTTTATACTTTCTTCTTTGATCCATGAATTATTTAGAAATTTGTTACTTAATTTCCAAATATTTGTGGAATATTTGCAAATATTTCATTCCATTGTTGATTTCTAATTTAATTACATTTTGGATAGAGAACATACTTTGTACGATGTCAGTCCTTTTAAATTTATTACTGTTTTATGGGCTAGTATGTGGTGTACCTCGTGGAAGGTTCCAAGTACACTGAAAAGGATGTGCATTCTGTTGTCATTGGGTGAAGCATTGTATAGATATCTCATAGGTCAAGTTGGTTAAAACTGTCCATTAGTCTTCTATATTCTTGCTGGTTTTCTGTCTAGTTGTTCTATCCATTACTGAGAATGCAGTATTGAAGTTTCCAACTATTGTTGCATTATGTATTTCTCTCTTCAATTCTGTCAGGTTTTTTTTCATTTATTTTCAGGGTCAGTCTTTAAGTAAATATATATTTATAATTATTATAGCTTCTCTCTGAATTGATCATTATATATCATTATAAAATGTCCCTCTTTGTCCCAAGTAATATTTTTTGTCTTAAAGTCTATTTTTCCTGAAATTAACATTGTCATTCCAGCTCTGTCTGTTTGCAAGTATTTTTTCCATCCTTTTACTTTAGTCTATTTGTGTTTTTGAATCTAAAGTGTGCCTCTTATAGAAATACATTTCAGGAGAGAGTGGGCGGAGCAAAATGGCAGGGTGAGCTGACCTGGGATTCTCTCCCCTCCAAAATACAACAAAAGATTGGAAGAACTGAATTTCAGAGAATAAACATAATGCCAGCTCACTAGAGACCTACAATACCAAGAAGGCGGAGATCATAAACCTTGCAGACAGCCTCGGAGGCGCTGGAACAGTAGGAGAGAACATCGCTACCTCCCCTAGAGTCTGCAATCGCTGCAGCATGGGTCGGGAAGGAGCAGGGGAGGGGCCGCGTGACTGGGGGATCATCCAGGACTCCTGCTGCTGATTCAGTGGAGACCCGCTGATGGGGGGGGAGTTTCCATCCGCGGGGACCCTATAAATCAAGGGCCTTGGGAGACCAGAGAACAGAACTGATCTGAACCCAAACAGGCGAGTGTAACAGCCCCTCCCCCCCAACAAAGCCAGAGGGCGCAGCCATCTTGCCCCAAGGCTGAGAGCTAACACGCCGCTCTTGACCCCCATCTAGTGGCGACAGGCTGTAACTGCAACTGAATTCTACCACCATGAGAAAAAACCGCTCCTCTGCCATCCAGCAATTTATAAAAGCCCCAGACCAGAAGGAAAACAATAAAAACACAGAATTAAGTCCTGAGGACTTGGAATTAGGTAAACTAAGTGATAATGAATTCAGAGCAGCTATAATCAAAAAACTCAATGAGGTAGAGAGAAAGATAGAGAAACAAGCCGAGTTCTGGAATTACTTCACAAAAGAGATTGAAATCATAAAGAAGAATCAAACAGAATTACTTGAGATGAAAAACACAATGGACCAGATAAAACAGAATATGGATTCCCTGAATGCCCGTGTAGACAACATAGAGGAGCAAATCAGCATAATCAAGGACAGACAGGCTGAATGGCACCAGACAGAGGAAGAAAGAGAACTAAGAATTAAAAAAAATGAGGAAAATCTCTGAGAGATAATGGATTCAATGAGGAGTAAGAACACAAGGATCATAGGAATTCCTGAGAATATGGAAAAGGAAAATGGAGCAGAAAGTGTGCTTAACAAAATTATTGAAGAGAACTTCCCAAATCTAGGGATCAACGGAGAAATGTGTGTAGAGGAGGGTTTTAGATCTCCTAGATTTGTCAATGTAAAAAGACCCACCGCAAGGCACATAATAGTAAAGTTGGCAAATAGGAATGATAAGGAAAGAATACTCAGGGAAGTAAGAAAAAAAAAGAGAATAACCTATAAAGGAGCCCCTATCAGACTGTCAGTGGATTTCTCTACAGAAACCCTACAAGCTAGGAGAGAATGGAGTGATATATTCAAAGCTTTAAAGGATAAAAACCTTCAGCCAAGAATACTCTATCCAGCAAGAATTTCCTTCAGATATGAGGGAGAAATTAAATCTTTTCCAGACAAACAAAAGTTAAGGGAATTTGTAACTAAAAGCCCTCCATTACAAGAAATCCTCAAGAAGGCTCTCATACCTGAAAAAAGAAAAAAGGGAGAAAGGGGACACAATCCACAGATTAGGGAGACCAATGGATAGAACCAGAACAGGATAGCAAATATTCAACTATAGCATTAGGGTAAAAATAAGGAAACTACCAAAACAAGGACGATCTTAGCACTCTAACTACAAATTAATAAGACGAGTTGGAATAAAAAATGAAAATAATTATTTAGGAGGGGAAGAGCAAAGGGTCTAAATCAGTATTGGTCATGTAAGTAAGAGATCACCAGAGAATAGACTATATTATACATGAGATTCTAAATACAAACTTCAAGGTAGACACTAAAATAAAGTACAGAACAGAGTCACAAATCATAGATAAGGAAAAATCTAAGAAACCCAGCATAAGAAATTGCAGTATTAAACGGGTAGTCTAAAGCACACAGGAAAAGAAACACAGGAAAACAAGATAATGAGCGACAGATTGACAGCACTAAGTCCACATGCATCAATAATCACTCTCAATGTGAATGGATTGAACTCTCCAATAAAAAGACACAGAGTGGCAAAATGGATTAAAGAACAAGATCCAACAATTTGTTGCCTCCAGGAAACACACCTCAGCCCCAAGGACAAACACAGACTCAGGGTGAAGGGGTGGAGGACAATACTTCAAGCAAATAGCAAGGAAAAAAAGGCAGGTGTTGCAATTCTCACATCAGACCAAGTGGATTTCAAAATAAGACAGGTAAAGAGAGACACAGAGGGACAATATATAATGATCAAAGGGACACTTCATCAAGAAGAAATAACGCTTATAAATATCTATGAACCCAACACAGGAGCACCAAGATTCGTAAAGCAACTATTAACAGACCTAAAGGAAGATGTTAAAAACAACACAATAATAGTAGGGGACCTCAACACCCCACTCACATCAATGGACAGATCATCCAGACAGAAAATCAACAAGGTAATAGTGGAGCTGAATGAAAAACTAAAACAATTGGACTTAATAGACATATATAGATCACTCCACCCTGAAGGAGCTGAATACACATTCTTCTCAAGTGCACATGGAACATTCTCAAGGATAGACCATATGTTGGGAAACAAGGCAAGCCTCTACAAATTTAAAAAAATTGAAATAATAACAAGCATCTTCTCAGATCATAGTGCTATAAGGCTAGAAATTAATTACAAGAAAAAAGCTGAGAAAGCCACAAAGATGTGGAGACTAAACAACACACTACTGAACAAGCAATGGATCATTGAAGAAATTAAAGAAGAAATCAAAAAGTACCTGGAAACAAATGAAAATGATAGCATGCCATACCAACTCATATGGGATACAGCAAAAGCTGTATCAAGAGGAAAATTCATCGCAATACAGGCACATCTTAACAAACAAGAAAAATCCCAAATAAGCAACCTTAAAGCACACCTAACTGAACTAGAGAAAAAAGAACAAATGAAGCCCAAAGTCAGCAGAAGGAGAGAAATAATAAAAATCAGAGCAGAAATAAATACTATTGAAACGAAAAAGGCAGTAGAAAGGATCAATGAGACAAAGAGCTGGTTTTTTGAGAAGATAAATAAAATTGACAAACCACTAGCCAGACTTACACAGAAAAAAAAGGGAGAAAGCTCAAATAAGCCTAATCAGAAATGAGCGAGGAGAAATAACAACAGACTCTGCAGAAATACAACAGATTATAAGAGAATACTACAAAAAACTGTATGCCAACAGAATGGATAACCTAGAGGAAATGGATAAATTCTTGGACTCCTACAATCTCCCAAAGCTCACTCAAGAAGAGGCAGACATTTGAACAGACCAATCACAAGGAAAGAGATTGAAACAGCAATGAAAAGCATCCCAAAGAATAAAACCCCAGGACCAGATGGCTTTCCTGGGGAATTCTACCAAACTTTCAGAGAGGATTTAATACCTATCCTTTTCAAGCTATTCCAAAAAATTGGGGAAGATGGAAGCCTTCCTAACACATTCTATGAGGCCAACATCACGCTGATACCAAAACCTGACAAGGACACCACGAAAAAAGAGAACTACAGGCCAATATCACTGATGAACGTAGATGCAAAAATTCTAAACAAAATTTTGGCAACCAGAATTCAGCAATTCATCAAAAGAATCATACATCAGGATCAGGTGGGATTCATACCAGGGACACAGGGATGGTTCAACATCCGCAAATCAATCAACGTGATACACCACAGCAACAAACTGAGGAATAAAAACCACATGATCATCTCAATAGATGCAGAGAAGGCATTTGACAAGATCCAACAGCCATTTATGATAAAAACTCTGAACAAAATGGGCATAGAAGGAAACTACCTCAACATAATAAAGGCCATATATGACAAACCCATAGCCAACATCATACTCAATGGGCAAAAACTGAAGGCCATCCCCCTGAAAACAGGAACGAGACAAGGATGCCCTCTATCACCACTCTTATTTAACATAGTACTGGAGGTCCTGGCCAGAGCAATCAGGCAAGAAAAAGGAGTAAAAGGAATCCAAATAGGGAGGGAAGAAGTGAAACTCTCACTGTTTGCAGACGACATGATCTTATATATAGAAAACCCCAAAGAATCCATTGGAAAACTGTTAGAAGCAATCAACAACTACAGCAAAGTTGCAGGGTATAAAATAAATTTGCATAAATCAGTAGCATTTCTATACTCCAGTAATGAACCAACAGAAAAAGAACTCAAGAATACAATACCATTCACAATCGCAACAAAAAGAATAAAATACCTTGGGGTAAATTTAACTAAGGAAGTGAAGGACCTATATAATGAAAATTACAAGGCCTTTCTGAGAGAATTGGATGACGACATAAGGAGATGGAAAGACATTCCATGTACATGGATTGGAAGAATAAAGATAGTTAAAATGTCCGTTCTACCTAAAGCAATCTACAGATTCAACGCCATCCCAATCAGAATCCCAATGACATTCTTTACAGAAGTAGAACAAAGAATACTAAAATTCATATGGGGCAACAAAAGACCCCGAATTGCTAAAGCAATCCTGAGAAAAAAGAACAAAATGGGAGGCATCACAATCCCTGACTTCAAAACATACTACAAAGCTACACTAATCAAAACAGCATGGTACTGGTACAAAAGCAGGTGCACAGATCAATGGAACAGAGTTGAAAACCCAGAAATAAAACCACACATCTATGGACAGCTTATCTTTGACAAAGGAGCTGAGGGCATACAATGGAGAAAAGAAAGTCTTTTCAACAAATGGTGCTGGGAAAACTGGAAAGCCACATGTAAAAGAATGAAAATTGACCATTCTTTTTCACCATTCACCAAAATAAACTCAAAATGCATTAAAGACCTAAAGGTGAGACCTGAAACCATAAGGCTTCTGGAAGAAAACGTAGGCAGTACACTCTTTGACATCAGTATTAAAAGGATCTTTTCGGACACCATGCCTTCTCAGAGAAGGGAAACAATAGAAAGAATAAACAAATGGGACTTCATCAGATTAAAGAGCTTCTTCAAGGCAAATGAAAACAGGATTGAAGCAAAAAAACAACCCACTAACTGGGAAAAAATATTTGCAAGTCATATATCTGACAAAGGCTTAATATCCTTAATATATAAAGAACTCTCGCAACTCAACCACAAAACATCAAACAACCCAATCAAAAAATGGGCTGGAGACATGAACCGACATTTCTCCAAAGAAGATATACTGATGGCCAATAGGCACATGAAAAGATGCTCATCATCGCTGATCATCAGGGAAATGCAAATCAAAACTACACTAAGATATCACCTTACACCCGTTAGAATGACAAAAATATCTAAAAGTAATAGCAACAAATGTTGGAGAGGTTGCGGAGAAAAAGGAACCCTCATACACTGCTGGTGGGAATGCAAACTGGTGCAGCCACTATGGAAAACAGTATGGAGATTCCTCAAAAAATTAAAAATAGAACTACCATACGATCCAGCCATCCCACTACTGGGTATTTATCCAAAGAGCCTGAAGTCAGCAATCCCAAAAGTCCTGTGCACCCCAATGTTTATTGCAGCACTGTTTACAATAGCCAAGACGTGGAAGCAACCTAAGTGCCCATCAACAGACAAATGGATAAAGAAGATGTGGTACATATATACAATGGAATACTACTCAGCTGCAAAACAGAACAAAATCATTCCATTTGCAATGACATGGATGGACCTTGAGAGAATTATGTTAAGTGAAATAAGCCAGTGAGAGAAAGATAATCTGTGTATGACTCCACTCATATGAGGAATTTAAAACTATGGACCAAGAACAGTTTAGTGGATACCAGGGGAAAGGTGGGGTGGGGGGTGGGCACAAAGGGTGAAGTGGTGCACCTACAACATGACTGACAAACATTAATGTACAATTGAAATTTCACAAGTTTGTAACCTATCAATAACTCAATAAAAAATAATAATAATAATAATTAAAAAACTGTCAAATGTCAATGACAAAGGAAAAATATTAAGTGCAGTAAGGCAGAAGAAAATAACCTAAAAAGGAACCCCTATCAGGCTTTCAGTGGATTTCTCAGCAGAAACCTTACAGCCTAGGAGAGAATGGAAGGACATACTCAAAATACTGAAAGACAGAAACTTTAACCCAAGAATTCTCTATCCAGCAAAATTATCCTTCAGAGATGATGGAGAAATAAAAGCTCTGCCAGATAAACAAAAGCTGAGGGATTCATTGCCATGAGACCTCCCTTACAAGAAATGATGAAGAAAGCCCTACTCCCCATAACAAAACGGCAAAGGTTTACAAAGCCTTGAGCAAAGAGATAAATAGACAGGCAAAATCAGAAAATTACGGCTCTCTATCAGAACAGGTTAGCAAACACTTAATTAAAACATAAAGGAGAAAGAGAAGGAAAGCATCAAAAATAATTGCAAACATCAATTTAGTCACAAACTCACAGCACAAAAAAGAACAATTAGTGATGATAATAACTCACAAGGGGAAGAGGAAAGGGATGGAACCTGCTTAGGCTAATGGAGATAAGAGGCTATGAGAAAATGGAGTATCTCACCTGTGAGTTCTTTTCTACAGCCCTCATGGTAACCACTAAGCAAAAAATCAGAGCAGAGCCACAAATAATAAATAAAGATTAAACTGAGAAAACTATCACAGAAAACTACCAAACTGAAATGGTAGTCAGAATTACAAAGGAAAAGAAACAATGGAAATATAGAACAACCAGAAAACAAGAGATAAAATGGCAGTAATAAACCCTGATTTATCAATAATCACTCTAAAGGTAAATGGGTCGAATTCTCCAAGCAAACGACACAGAGTAGCTGGATGGGCTAAAAATGAAGACCCAAAATTATACTGCCTCCAGGAAACACATTTCAACTCTAAAGACAAATATAGTCTCAGAGTGAAGGGATTGAAGATGATACTCCAAGCAAATGGCAAAAAAAAAAGAAAGCAGATGTAGCCATACTTATATCAGATACAGCAGACTTCAAGATAAAAAAAGACAACAAGACACAAAGAGGGACAGTACATAATGTTAAAGGGACATTCCACCAAGAGGACATAACACGTATGAACACATATCACCTAATGCAGGAGCACCAAAGTACATAAAACGACTATTAACAGATCTAAAGGGAGAGATTAACAGCAACACAATAATAGGGGACCTCAACACCCCACTTACATCAATGGATAGATCATCCAGACAGAAGGTCAATAAGGAAACAGTGGCCCTAAATGAAACACTAGATGAAATGGATATACATAGAAAATTCCATCCAAAACAGCAGAATACACATTCTTCTCAAGTACACGTTGAACATTCTCAAAGATAGACCATATACTGGGAAACAAGGCAAGCCTCAATAAATTTAAGAAGGTTGAATCACATCAAGCATTTTTCCAACCACAATGCTATGAAACTAGAAATCAACTACAAGAAAAAAGCTAGGAAAGGCACAAATATGTGGAGATTAAACAACATGCTACTGAACAACCATTGGATCAATGGAGAAATCAAGAAAATGTGAGATATATAAATATATATATATCACATTAGGAAAAGCAATATAAGGATTATATATATAATATTCCATTGTGGGATATTATTTAGCCATAAAAAAATGGAAATATTGCCATTAGGAATGATTTTGAGGCCCAAGGATGGACCTGGAGGGCATTATGGTAAGTTAAATAATTCAGAAAGAGAAAGACATATACTTTACGATCACACTTATATGTAGTCTTTAAAAACAACAACAACAAAAACCCTAAACTCACAGATAGAACAGATTGGTGGTTGCCAAAGGCTAGGGCTAGGGAGTGGGAAAAATGGATGAAGGTGGCCAAACTTACAGACTTTCAGTTATAAAATAAATAAGTCCTGAGGATAACATATAGCATGGTGACTATACTTAATAATACTGTACTGTATGTATGAAATTTGCTAAGAGAGTAAATTTTAAAAGATCTCATCATAAGAATAGAAAATATGTAATTATACGTGGTGATAGATAACTAGAATTATTGTGGTGATCATTTCACAATATATACAAATATCAAATCATTGTGTTATATACCTGAAAGTAATATAATGTTATATGTCAATTAAATCTCAATTGAAAAATAAGATTTGAGTATCAACCTTCAATCCAGACATAATGTTCAGAAACTTAAAAAGTAGGGAGTATAGTTAGAATTCAATTTCAGGTGTGTGAACATAGGTATATGATAAAGCCTAAACAAATCTTGAGTACTCCAACTGAGAAACCATAACAAATTACCGCAAACTTAGATGCTTAAAACAGCACAAATTTATTACCTCATAGTTCTGTAGGTCAAAAATCCAGCTACTATATGCCTTAGTTCGTCCCTTGATTTAATGTATCAAAAGACTGAAATCAAAGTGTCAGCAGGACTGTTTCTTTCTCAAGATTCTAGGGGAGAATCACTTTCTGGGCTTATTTAATTGTTGGCAGAATTCAGTTCCATGAGATATAGGATGTAACTGTCAGCCAAAGGTCATTCTTAGCTTCTAGAGGCTGCCTGTATTCCCTAGTTTGTGACCATTTTCAGACAGCAACGGTAGATTGAGTCCTTCATGCTTTGAAGCTCTCTGATTCTGCTCCTTCTTGCTTCATCTCTTCTGCTGCATCTCTTTTTTATTCTAGCTGGAGAAATGTGTCTGCTTTTAAGGGCACAAGTGATTAGATTTGGCTAACCCAGATAATCAGGGATAATCTCCCTATATTAAAGTCCATAGTCTTAAATACATTTGCAAAGTCCATTTTCTGTGTAACATGACATATTCACAGGATCCAGGGGTTAAGGCATGGACATCTTTGGGGGGCCATTATTTGATTTACCATATCAGTGTATAGTCTAAAATCTTCACCTTATCCTTGGTCTTTATACTTCATGAAGACAGAGGAATAAACAATTGTATCCCTGGAAGACTTCTGATTTTCTTACTGTTGCTGTTATTGGTTTCATCTTGGAGGCTGAGAAATAAGCAGATACCAAATATCACCACAAAATGTCAGAGCTGGAAGGAATGTTATCAATCATCTGGTCCCGCCCTCTTATTTTACAGATGAGGAAATTAACGTCCAGAGACAAGAAGATGCTTTGACTAGTTAATGGTAGAGGTGAACATTTATTCCGGATCTCCAAATCTTTGCCAATATGTGGTTTCATTAATTACATGACTGAGCATTTACCTACCCTTTCTTTTTTTTTTTTTTAAAGATTTTATTTTTTTCCTTTTTCTCCCCAAAGCTCCCCGGTACATAGTTGTATATTCTTCGTTGTGGGCCCTCCTAGTTGTGGCATGTGGGATGCCGCCTCAACGTGGTTTGATGAGCAGTACTATGTCCGCGCCCAGGACTCGAACCAACGAAACACTGGGTCACCTGCAGTCGAGCGCACAAACTTAACCACTCGGCGACCGGGCCAGCCCCTTACCTACCCTTTCCAAGCTTCAGTTTGTTCATCTGAAAAATGGGAATAATAATGATACTTCTCAAAAGTGTTGTAAGAATTAAAGGAAATTAATGTACGTAAAGTATGTAGAAGTACAGTAACTATACCTGGCACCTGGTAAGTTCAGAAAATGTTAGCTATTATTATTGCTATCGTTGTTACTATTATATTATTATTCTACAAGTCAAGGCTGCATCCACATATAGGCACCTTCTTTTGAAGGAGGGAATTGACAGGATTTGCTGAAGAATTAGATATGGTCAAGGGATGAGGAAAACAAAGGCCCAAAGATGACTTTCAGGATTCTGACTGTGAGTTAGAGAATATTGTGAGAAGGAAGTTTAGAGGCCTTAGGTCTAATTTTATCAAACACTTGTAGGGTTATTTGAAGGCTCATATGATATTTGGCTTTTTAAATTTCCAATTTCATAGGAAATCTTATTGTATAAAAAAACACGATAATAAAATCTACCTGCTTTTCTCAAAGGATTCTTGTGAAAATCTATTCAGAAGATGTAGTTGTAAAAAAAATGCAGATACAACTGTAAAGATGAACCATAAGTGTTTGTTTTATGAGACAGAAATGTGTGAATTTAATTTCAAGCCAGTTGCTTAAAATTGGAGCTGGTAGAGATGATGGAGTTAAAAAATTAGAGAAGCCAAGTCAACAAGTAGAAAACAGTATTCTTAGCACAAATAGTGAATCATTTGAGTCAATCCAGAAAAATATGGAGGGGAAATAACATCTTTAAAGGGAAACTTGAAATGGGGACAGTGGCATAATGGAGAGACTTACTATGTGTTGTAGGTTAACTGTGTTCACTGTTCTGTTATTCACCACTTAATTTAATCTTAACAAAACCTCTGTAATCCAGACATTATTCTATTTTAAATGTGAATGAACTGAGATTTATAGAAGCTAAGTAAATTGCTCAAGGTCGAGGTTAACAAGTGACAAAGCCATGATTTCAATTCAAGTTTTCGAAGTCCCAAATTCAATTGCTTACACCAGGGATTGGCAAACTTTTTCTGTCATGGGACTGAAAATAAAAAGTTTAGGCTTTGTGGGCCATATAGTCTCTTTCTCAACTACTCAATTCTGCTGTTGTAGCTGGAAAGCAGCCATGGAAGATTCATCAATGAGTGGGTGTGGCTGTATGGCAATAAAACTTTATTTGTGAAAATAAGTTATTTTGATTTGGCTGCTGACCAGTGGCTTAAAATAAGGAAAAGAGACAGCTTAACAGTTGCTACAGAAAATGGCAACATCAAGACACACAAAACTTCATTTAAAAACAATCCGCTAAGGAAATAACCTCAGATGCAAGTTAAGGAATTCTCATGTTTCTTAGAACCTGTGATTGTTATGTCACAGCCTAGCATACATTTGTTGTTCATGACAAAGCAGAATGGAAAGACACTAATTAACATTCTAAAATAATCCGGAAATATCATCCCACCCAACAGTTCCAAATTTGTCTTTCTCCCAACCTTTTCCTGGAGCTACTGACTAGGAAACCAAACAGTATCAATTTGACTTTTTCCTTTGTATTCCTTTTATCTATTCTCTGAGAGGTAGAACTAGCCATAGGCAGCATGAAAAAGAAAGCAGACAAAGGAGAGATGGTCACAGATTTGGAAGCATATTTGGAGGAAATCACTTCTCAGGCTTCTAGATTGGTGGTCTGTCTAATTATAATCCCAGATAATCAGAAGATTCATACAGCAAGTGAGATGCTCAGTGTATTTGTTTTCTAGTGGTACCAAAACAAATTACAACAAACTTAGTGGTTTAAACACTCGCTTATTATCTCACAGTTCTGTGGGTCAGGAATCCTGGCATAACGTGGCTCAACTGGGTCCTCTGCCTCACAGAAGTACAGGCACCGCACGAGCATGGCTGAAGCTAAAATCAAGGTGTGTCAGCTGGACTAGGTTCTTATCTAGAGACTCTGGGGAAGATTCCACTTCCACATTTATTCAAGTTGTTAGCAAAAGTTAGCTTCTTGCCATTTTAGGACCAACTCTACCTTTTCCTTAACATGCGCCCCCCCTTCATCTTCAGGCCAACAATGACATGTGGAATCCTACTTCTGATTCAAATCTCTGACTTCATCTTCTGCTCTGCTTTTAAGGGCTCATGTGGTTAAATTAGGTCCATCTGACTAATCCAGGATAATCTCTGTACTTCAAAGTCATGTGATTAACAAACTTGTTACATCTGTGAATTCTTTTCTGCCATAAAATGTAACATATTCACATGAGTAACACTAGTGGGAAAAGGACATAGAGGCTACTTCATTCTCGGTAAATTAGAATTTGGTATTTTGACTTCTTCCCAGGGAAAAACGAAGCTGGAGGAAAATATTGGGCTTCTAGTTTAATTCATCAACTGCTGTTTTTCAATGTCCATGCTGAAGACTGAATTTCCTTCCTTCTTTCCTTCTAAAAAAATTTTACATATGGATTAAAGAGAGTAGATGTGGATGAAAGAGAGAGATGAGTTCCTTGCCTAATAAACTTTGTCAACTAGTAGGAGAGCTAAACAAGCTAATAGGTAATAGCAATAGACATGACAAGTCAACAAAGGAGCAAAGGAGCACAGGAGTGAGAGGGAATGCATATCCCAGTCTCAGAGAGTCAAGCTACACACTCTAGAAGAGATGTCATCTAATCCATGAAATAAAGAATGAGTAAAAGTTAGTCAGCTCTCCCAGCATTTGTCACTATATCTCACTGTATTTTTATTTTATTTCTTAATTTTCATTTAGATTGAGAAAGAACTCAAAGAAATGGAAAATCAAACTGTGGTCACTGCATTCATCTTCCTAGGATTTTCCAACCATCTTGAATTACAAGGGCTGGTAATTTCCCTGGTCTTCTGGATCATTTATCTGATAACTCTCCTGGGAAATGCTTTCATATTAACAGTGATCAGAGTCAATCCTGCCCTCCACACTCCAATATATTATTTTCTCCACAACTTCAGTTTCTTGGACATCTGCTACTCATCCACCACTATTCTGGTCACGCTGGTAAAGTTCTTCCAGGAGAAGAAGACTATCTCATATGAGAGACCCATTTCTCAGATCTTCTTTGTCGCTTGTCTTTGTGACTTGTGCTAGCACTGAGGGTGTCTTGTTGTCTGCTGTCACTTATGACTGCTATGTAGCCATTTGCCACCTTCTTCAATACCTGCCCCTTGTGAGTCTTATGGTCTGTGTGTATTTGTTGACTGGAATTTGGCTGTGTGGGCTAGAGAATTCTGTGACACACACAGTGCTGGCAGCCACACTCACTCTATGTGGACCCAACCAAACCAGGCACTTTCTCTGTGACATCCCATTCTTCCTGGAGCTCTCCTGCTCAGATACCTTTCTCAAACAGTCTGTGCTCCATGTGGCCAGTGCTGCCATTGGCCTGAGCCCCTGTCTGTTTACTGTAGTGTCCTACACACTCAACATCTCTGCCATTCTTAGGATTCCCTCTGCTCAGGACAGGAGCAATGCCTTCTCTTCCTGTGCATCCCACCTCTCCATGGTAGTTGTCTTCTTTGGAATGACAAGCTTCAACTATGACAGACCCAGAGAAGGCTACAACCTGGACATGGACATTCTGGTCCCTGTGCTCTTCTGTGTTGTGATCTCCCATGTTTAACTACATAATCTACAGCCTGAGAAACAAGGAAACCCAGGGTGCCCTGAGGAACCTGGCTGGAGAAGGTGGACTGTCTAGAAATATCAGTGAATAGATCAATATTTTCCATTCTGGAGAATTTTTTTTCTTTCTCTCTCTCTTTTTTTTTAACAGTTGATCACATTTATTTGTATGATAGCTCTTTAGTTACTTTATTAAAATACCACTTTTGCTAATTCTTTTTAAACGATTTTAAGTAAATTTTATGTATTTAAAGTGTACACCTGATAATTTGATATACATAGTGAAATGGCTACTGTAGTCAAGCTAATTAACATACCATCTCCTCATATATGTTACCAATTTCTTTGTGATAAGAGCACTTGAAATCTACTCTCTTAGCATATTTCCAGTATTTGGTACTGTATTATTAACTGTAGTCATCATACTGTACATTAGGTCTCCATACATTCATCCTACATAATGACAACTTTATACCCTTTGACCAACATCTCCCATTTTTCCCACTCTCTCTCAGCTCCCAGTAACCACCATTCTACCATTTGTTCTATGAATTCAACTTTTTTAGATTCCACATATAAGTGAGATCATGCAGTATTTATCTTTCTATGACTGTTTTATTTTATTTATGATAATGTCCTCCAGATTCATCCGTGTTGTCACAAATGACAAAATTTCCTTCTTTTTGTGAGACTGAAAATATTCCATTGTACATATATATATGACATTTTCTTTATCTTTTCATTTATTAATGGCCACTTAGGTTGATTCCATATTTTGGCTATTGTGAATAATGTTGCAACAACATAGGCATGCAGATATCTCTCCAAGACTGTTTTCATTTCCTTGGGATATAGACCCAGAAGTGGGATTGCTAGATCATATAATAGTTCTATTTTTACTTTTTTCAGGAACCTCCATACTGTTTTCCATAATGACTGTACTAATTTACATTCCCGCCAACAGTGCACAAGGGTTCCCTTTTCTCCACATCCTCGACAACACTTGTTACCTTTGTCTTTTTGATAATAACCATTCTAATAGGTGTGAGGTGATATCTCATTGTGATTTTGATGTGCATTTCCCTGATGAATAGTGATATTGAGCATCTTTTCATGTTGGCCATTTGTCTTTTTTGAGAAATGTCTATTCAGGTTCTTTGCCTGTTTTTTCATTGATTTTTCTTTTCTTGCTATTGAGTTGCATGAGTTCCTTGTATATTTTGGATATTATCCCCCTGATCAGATGTATGGTTTACAAATATTTTCTTCCATTTTGTAGGTTCTCTCTTCACTATGTCGATTGTTTCCTTTGCTGTGCATAAATGCTTTTAGTTTGATGCAATCTCATTTGTCTGTTTTGCTTTTGTTATCTGTACTTTTGAGGTCATATCCAAAAATTGATTGCCTAGACCAATGTCAAGAAGATTTTTCCCTATGTTTTCTTCTAGTAGTTTTACAGTTTCAATCCTTACATGTAAGTCTTTAATTATTTTAGTTGATTTTTGTATAGGAGTGAGATAAGGGTCCAATTTTATTCTTCTGCATGTGGATAATCATTTTTCCCAATATCATTTATTGAAGAGATTGTCCTTTCCCAGTTTTGTGTTCTTAGCACCTTTGCCAAAGGTCAATTGACCATAAATGCATGGATTTATTTCTGGGGTCTCTATTCTGTTCCATTGGTCTGTATGTCTGTTTTTATGTATAACCATGCTATTTTGGTCACTTTTAATTTGTAGTCTATTTTGAAATCAGGTAGTGTGATGCTCTCAGCTTTGCTCTTTTTGCTCAAGATTACTTTGGCTATGGTGGTCTTTTTTGGTTCCATATGAATTTTGGGATTGTTTGTTCGATTTCTGTGAAAAATGCCATTGGAATTTTGATAGGGATTGCATTGAATCTGTAGATCACTTTGGGTATTATGGACATTTTGACAATTTTAATTCTTCCAATCTGTGAACACAGGATATATTTTCATTTAGTTTTGCTTCTTCAATTTCTTTCTTCAACGTCATATGGTTTTCAGTGTACAGATCTTTCACCTCCTTGGTTAAATTTGTTCCTAAGTATTTTTGTGATGCTGCTGTAATGGGATTATTTTCTTAATTTCTTTTTCAGATGGTTCATTATTAATGTATAGAAACGCAACTGATTTTTGTATGCTAATTCTGTCTACTTCAACTTCACTGAGTTTATTTTCTAACAGTTTTTTGGTAGAGTCTTTAGGGTTTTCTATATATAAGATCATGTCATCTATGCCACAACTAGAAGGACCTGCAACTAAGATATACAACTATGTACCAGTGGGGATTTGGGGAGATAAAGCAGGAAAAAAAAAAGATTGGCCACAGTTGTTAGCTCAGGTGCCAATCTTTAAAAAAAAAACGAAAAAGATCATGTCATCTGCAAACGGATCTAATTTTACTTCTTCCTTTCCAATTTGGATGAGTTTTATTTCTTTTTCTCGCATAACTGATCTGGCTAGGACTTCCAGTACTATATTGAATAGAAGTGGTGAGAGTGGGCATCCTGTCTTATTACTGATCTTAGAAGAAAGGCTTTCATTTTTTCATTGTTGAGTATATTGTTAGCTGAGGGCATGTCATATATGGCATGCTGTATTTCCATTCTTTTGGTTTCAAGACATTTCTTTTATTTCCCTTTTGATTTCTTCTTTAACCCATTGGTTATTCAGGAGTGTGTTATTTAATTTCCCCATATTTATGAATTTTCAAATATTTCACCTGTTATTGATTTCTAGTTTTATAGCATTGTGGTCAGAAAAGATACTTGGTATGATTTTAGTCTTCTTAAATTTGCTAAGACTTGTTTTGTGACCTATCATGTGATTTCTCCTGAAAAATTGTCTATGTGCAATTAAGAAGAATGTGCTGCAATTGGATGGAATTTTATGTATATGTCTGTTAGGTCCATTTGGTCTATAGTGTTGTTCAAATTTGCTGTTTCCTTATTGATTTTCAGGTTGGATAATATATCTGTTGTTGAAAGTGGGGTATTGAAATCCCCTCCTATTATTGTTTTACTGTCTATTTCTCCCTTCAGTTCTGTTAAAATTTGCTTTATAAATTTAGGTGCTCTGATGTTGGGGAGATATATATATATTTACAATCATTATATCCTCTTGATGAATTGACCCATTTATCATTGTATAGAGGCCTTCTTTGTCTTCATTTCCCCCAAAAACATCCAACCTTGGGCAAGTATTATTTACTTTCTATCTCTATAGATTTGCCTATACTGGACATTTAACATAAGTGAAAATATACAAAATATGGCTTTTTGTGTCTAGCTTCTTTCCCTTGGTGTACTTTTCAAGCTTCATCCATCATTGTAGAATGTATCAGTACTTTATTCTTTTTTATGCCAAATTATATTCCATTGCATGGGTTTACCACATTTTAGTTATCTATTCATCAGTTGATAAACATTTGGGTTAAGGAGTGACATCAGCATCATGGCAGAGTGAGTTGTTCCATTTGTCTCTCCCCTCTAAGTTACAATTAAACAGACATTCATTAACCAACAGAGGATTCCCTATGCAGCACCACAGGATGCCTGAGAGATCCACACAGCCATAAATCTGCAGGTGGGCGGACTGGATCCCCAGGAAGCAGTGGAACTAGGTGAGTGGACCCCGCCCCCTCCCCAGAGGCAATGATTCAGGTTAAGGATCCTCACACAGCAGTGGCATGACAGTAAGTGGAGTTGGGGGCCTGGCCCATGTGCAAATGCTTTCAGAGTGGTAGCCTGGCCCTCAGGACTGCCCACCATGCTGTGGCAGCCCTACCTACAGGAAGGTTCCCCACTGAGTAGTGGTAGCTCAGCCCCCATGAAGGCACCCTGCCCACCAAGTGCAGCAGCTCAGCTGAACTGCCCATGACAACAGTGTCAGCCCATGTGAAAAAAAGTGCCCCTCCCACCTAGCACCGCAGCTCAGTTGGTCTCCTGCTGAGCATGGTAGCCCTGCTAATATGAGGGCAACCAGCCTGCCAAGCACAGAGGCCCTGCTTGTGCATGTGTGACCCTCTGAGTAGCTGCAGCCAGCCCATACAAATGCAGAACAGCCCTACTGACACAACTGCCAGCAGATAGGGCAGGATCAGAAAACATAGCTCCTGCTCCCTCCCCCCACCCCACCCACCAGTGGCAGGTGGGATCTGTGACCTGAAACTAGCACAAATATGCTGGCAAAGGATCAATCCACCAAAAACAATGAGAGCTACAGTAGCACTGCAGGGCAGAAGGAAAATGACAAGCCTCCAGAAACCAATCCTGAAGTCTACAGAAATTTACAATCTAAATGACAGAGAACTCAAAATAGTTGTCATAAAGAAACTCAATGAGTTACAAGAAAACTCAGAAAGACAGTTCAATGAGCTCAGGAATAAAATTAATGAGCAGAAATAGTCTTTCATCAAAGATTGAAGCCCTTAAAAAAACTATACAGAAATTCTGGATATGAAGAACACAATTGAGATAAAAATAATCTAGAAACCATAAAAAAATAAAGCAGACCTTGTAGAGGAGAGAATTAGTGACCTAGAAGATAGAAATCAAGAAATGATTCAGGTGGAGGAGGAAAGAGAACTAAAATTTTTAAAAAGTAAAGAAATTCTTCCAAAAATATCCAAATCAATTAGGAAAAGCAACATAAGGATTATAGTATTTGAGAGGGAGCAGGGAGGGGGAAAGGAGCAGAGAGTTTCTTCAAATAAATAATACCAGAGAACTTCCCAAACCCGGGGAAGGAACTGAACTTGTAAGTACATGAAGCCAATAAAACTCCTAAGTACATCAATGCAAAAAGAACTTCTCCAAAGCATATAATATTAAGACTGTCAAAAGTCAAAGACAAGGAAAAAAATATTTAGGGCAGCAAGGAAGAAGAAAATAACCTACAAAGGAATCCCTATCAGGCTTTCAGCAGATTTCTCAGCAGAAACCTTATAGGCAAGGAGAGAATGGAATGATATATTCAAAATACTGAAACAAAAACTTTCAGCCAAGAATAATCTATCCAGTGATACAGTGGAGAAATAAAAGCTTTCCCAGATAAACAAAAGCTGAGAGAGTTCATCGCCACAAGACCTCCCTTATGGGAAATGATAAAGGAAGCCCTCCTACCTGTATCAAAAAGGCAGAGGTTTACAAAGCCTTGAACAAAGAGATTAATAGACAGACAAATCAGAAAATTGCAGCTCTCTGTCAGAACAGGTTAGCAAACACTTATAACATAAAAGAGAAAGAGAAAGAAAGCATCAAAAAAAATTACAAACACTTCAATTTAGTCAGAAACTCACAACTCAAAAAAGAAAATTGTGGGGGCTTGCCCCGTGGCCGAGCGGTTAAGTTTGCGTGCTCCGCTGCAGGCGGCCCAGTGTTTCGTTGGTTCAAATCCTGGGCGCAGACATGACACTGCTCGTCGAACCACGCTGAGGCAGCGTCCCACATACCACAACTAGAAGAACCCACAACAAAGAATATACAACTATGTACCAGGGGGCTTTGGGGAGAAAAAGGAAAAAATAAAATCTTTAAAAAAAAAAAAAAGAAAATTGTGCCAACAATAACTCAGAACAGGAAGAGGAATGGGATGGAACCTGCTTAGGCTAATGGAGATAAGAGGCTATGAGAAAATGGACCAGCTCATCTATGAGATCTTTTATACAAACCTCATGGTAACCACTAAATGAAAAATCAGAGTAGAGCCATAAATCATAAAGAGAAATAATAAATCATAAATAAAGAGAAGACCATCACAAAAAAGCACCAAACTGAAATGGCAGTCAGAAATACAAGGGAAGAGAAACAATGGAAATATAGAACACTCATAAAACAAGAGACAAATGGCTGTATTAAGCTCTCATATATCAATAATCACTCTAAATGTAAATGGATTGAATTTACCAATCAAAAGACACAGAGTGGCTGGATGGATTAAAAAATAAGACCCAACAATATGCTGCCTCCAGGAAACAGATCTCAGCTCTAAAGACAAACATAGGCTCAGATGTAAATGTTGGAAGAAATACTCCAAAAAAATGGCAATCAAAAGAAAGCAAGTATTGCCATACTTACTTCAGACAAAGCAGACTTCAGGATAAAAAAGACAGTGAGAGACAAAGATGAGCAGTATATAATGACAAAGAGACATTCCACCAAGAGGATGTAACACTTATGAATATATACACACCTAACACAGAAGCACCAAAATATATAAAACAACTATTAACAGACCTAAAGGGAGAAATTAACAGCAACATAATAATAGTAGGGGACCTCAACACCCCGGTTACATCAATGGATAGATCATCCAGACAGAAAGTCAACGAGGAAACAGTGAAGTTAAATGAAACATGAGACCAGATAGACTTAATAGATATATAGAGAACATTCCATGAAAAAACAGCAGAATACATCTTCTCAAGTGCACATTGGACATTCTCAAAGATAGACCATATCTTGGGAAACAAGGCAAGCCTCAATAAATTTAAGAAGATTGAAATCATATCAAGCATTTTTTTCCAACCACGATGCTATGAAACTAGAAATCAACTACAAGAAAAAAGCTAGGAAAAGCACAAATATGTGGAGACTAAACAACATGCTTCTGAGCAACCCAGTGGATAATGAAGAAATCAAGGGAGAAATTTAAAAAAAAAACTGTAGACAAATGAAAATGAAAACAACATACCATGTCTTATGTGATGCAACAAAAGCAGTACTAAGAGGGAAATTCATAGCAATACAGGCCTACTTCAACAAAAAGAAAAATCTCAAATAAGTAATCTTAAACTACACCTAACGGAACTAGAAAAAGAAGAACAAAGACAAGAGTCATCAGAAGGAGGGAATTAATAAAAATTAGAGAAGAAATAAATGAAATAGAGGTGAAAAAAATATGAAGGATCAATGAAACTAAGAGCTGGTTCTTTGAGAAGGTAAAGAAAATCGACTCACAAAGAAAAAAAGAGATAAGGCTCAAATAAATAAAATCAAAAATGAAAGAGAGGAAATTATAATGAATACTACAGAAATACAAAGGATTTGAAGAGAATACTATGAAAAATGATATGCTAACAAATTGGATAACCTAGAAGAAATGGATAAACTCTTAGACTCATACAACCTCATAAAACTGAATCAAGAAGAAATAGAGAATATGAATAGACCAATCACAAATAAAGAGATTGAAACAGTAATCAAAAATCTCCCAAAACACCAAAGTCCAAGACCCGATGGCCTCTCTGCTTCCTAACTCATTCTATGAGGCCAACATTACCCAAAACCAGACAACGACAGCACAAAAACAGAAAATTACAGGCTAACATCACTGACGAACATAGATGCAAAAATACTCAACAAAATATTGGCAAATCAAATACAGCAATACATTAAAAGGATCATGTACCATGTTCAAGTGGGATTTATACCTGAGACATAGGGATGTTCAATATCCACAGATCAATCCATGTGATACACCACAGTAACAAAATGAGGAATAAAAACCACAAGATCATCTCAATAGATTCAGAGAAAGCATTTGACAAGATCCAACGCCCATTTATGATGAAAAGTCTCAATAAAATGGTAGAGAAGGAAAGTGCCTCAACATAATAAAGGCCATATATGAGAAACCCACAGCCAACATCATGTTTAATGGTGAAAACCTGAAAGCTATCCATCTGAGAACAAGAACAAGACAAGGGTGCCCACTCTCCCCACTGCTATTCAACACAGTACTAGAGGTTTAGGCCAGAGCAATTAGGCAAGAAAAATAAAAGTATCCAAATCGAAAAGGAAGAAGTAAAACTTTGACTGTTTTCAGATGACATGATTCTATATATAGAAAACCCTAAAGAATCCACCAGAAAACTATTAGAAATAATCAACAACTAGAGTAAAGTTGTAGGGTACAAAATGAACTTACAAAAATCAGTTGCATTTCTATATACTAATAATGAACTAGCAGAAAGAGAAGTCAAGAATACAATTCCACTTACAATTGCAACAAAAAGAATACGATATCTAGGAATAAGTTTAACCAAGGAGGTGAAAGACCTATACACTGAAAACTATAAGACATTATTGAAAGACATCAAAGAAGACATAAATAAATGGAAAGATATTCCATGGTTATGAATTGGAATAATAAACATAGTTAAAATGTCCATATTACCTAAAGCAATCTACAGATTCAGTGCAATCCCAATCAGAATCCCAATGACATTCTTCACAGAAATATAACAAAGAATCCTAAAATTTATATGGAACAACAAATGACCAATAATAGCCAAAGAAATCCTGAGAAAAAAGAACAAAGCTGGAGGCATCACAATCCCTGACTTCAAAATATACTACAAAGCAATAGTAATCAAAACATCATGGTACTGGCACAAAAAACAGACACATTGATCAATGGAACAGAATTGAAAGCCCAGAAATAAAACTACACGTCTATGGACAGCTAATTTTTGACAAAGGAGCCAAGAACATACAGTGGAGAAAGGAAAGTCTCTTCAAGAAATGGTGTTAGGAAAACTGGACAGCCACATGAAAAGAATGAAAGTAGAACATTATCTTATACCATACACAAAAATTAACTCAAAATGGATTAAAGACTTGAATGCACATATATATGGTGACAGGTAAGAACTAGACTATTGGTGGTGAGCACGATGCAGTCCATACAGAAACAGATATATAATCGTAAACCTGAAATTACACAATGTTATAAACCAATATGACCTCAATAAAATAATTTTTTTAAAAAAACAAAACGTTCGGGTTGTGTCCACTTTTTGGCCGTTGTGAATAATGCTGCTATTAATATTTGTGTACAAGCTTTTACAAACTTATATTTTCATTTTCTTGAGTATATGTTTATGAGTGGAATTCGGGGGTCATATGGTAATGTTACTGAAAGTTTGGTCTCTGAACTCAGTACCAATCCAAATAACAAGAATAGAGTTTGGGGCGAAAAGGAAAAAGATAGCTTTTATTTTCTTTACCAGTTAAAGGGAGTACCAGCCAGCTAATGCCTTAGGAACTGCTGGCTCTCCATTAAGAAGAGGATAAGGGATTTTAAAGATTTGCTGTTCTTTAAATGCTCCCCCTACAATATAGGGAGGGGGAGCCTGTGAACTTGCTGGTCCGTGTTTTCCCACCAGCCTGCGTTTGGCCTTGTGAGGCTGTTTGCAGAGAGGCAGATGGTGAGATAAGCGAATTTGCAGGTGGATGTCCTTGGTTGTCTGCCTCCATGGTGGACGGTGGATTCTGGTGCCAGGAAGCTGAGGAGTTGGGCCTGGGAAACTTCAGCTTCTTGATATTCTCTGGACATCGGTTTCACTGTAAGAGACTTCAAGGACCTGTGATGAGACACAACTTTAGTGGGAGCCCAGGATGAGGCCACCTGGGCTTTAACAATTTGTAACTTCTGTTTGATTGTAAAGCTCAGGGAGCCAAAGTTTAGAGAAACAGATATTTACATATGAGTGTAACTACAGAAGCAGAGAAAGGGGATGAGTGCTTTTGATTTTAACCCCATATATGCTGGGTTTAATGTAAGGGAACCAATATCAGGGCCGATATTAATTAAAAGCCTGTAACAATAACTCCATACTTACCCTTTTGAAGAACTGCCAGACTGTTTTGCAAAATAACTGCACAATTTTATATTACTACCACAGCATATGAAGGTTTCAATTTCTCCAGCGCTTATTATCAGTCTTTTTGATGATAGCCTTCCTAGAGGGTCAAGTGGCATCTCATTGTTTTTATTTGTATTTCACTAATGGCTAATGATTATATGGTCTTTAATAAGCACCATTTCTGTGCTTCTCCTTCACATATGGAAAAACCAATATTGCTAAGAGGATTTTTGAACTTTAGATATTTAACTCTTTACTCTGTCTAATGTTTTTATCTTGATTTTGGTGAAATAAAATACTGCGAGATTTTAAAACTTATAGCCTTCTCCCCATCTGTGCCCCACAAAGCTGTTTGATGCCTTTTTCTCCTTTAGAACTCCACTGCAAGAGTTTTATCACCAAGAAATGAGAAATGGCAGAACCAGAAATCAGGGGACATGAAGACATAAGGATGCTGGTGGGGAAAGAAGGAAGCACCATGTCCAGGTGAGCATACCTAACAGGTATGCTGTTAGTACTGTAGCTTCAGATACACATCCAATTGGCAGAGCATGCAGCATAAGAAGTCTAGTTCTGAGGATCAAGGCCATGGCTACTAGAATAAACCGAGGAAATTCCCTTGTGCTTTGTAGAATCCAACCAAATAAGCCCATATCCATGTCTCTCCCTTCTCTCCCTAATGGAAAGGAGGAGAAGGCAGTATTTCAGGCTTTAGCCGTTCACAATTCCTAACAGAAAAGCTTGCACTGAAATTTACCCACAAACATCCCAAAAGACATAAGAAGCCAATCTCCTCACTGCATGTTGGAAAAGATGATTGCCATGACTTTAATGAATCCACAAGAGAATGAACTGTTCTTCATTTCTATGGTTTCTATTCAGGCTTTTGCCTTTGAGTTGTGTTTGCACTCTGAGGAGTTCCATGATAGCTGCTTAGAGAGAGATTACATGGTTACTCCCAAAAGGTCAGTCCACAAGTATTTATAAATGTCCATTGGAGACAAATGAATTCATTGAGAGATGAGAAAAGGATTTTTGGCTCTTGCCTTAGCCAACGAGTATGCTCAAGGCAGCTCCCGGAATGGCGGATTCTCCTTGTGATATGTGACAGCCAACAGCCTGTTTTATTCTATGAAGAATATCCTTTCCAGTCCAGAAACTAAGCCCTACCACCAAGGCCAGAAATCCAGGGCTTTCAGCAAGAGTCAGGGGTAAGTAGTTTATTTACCACCACAATTGAGAAAAATTCTGCCCAGTGTCAGAATATATCTACTTCTTAATAGGATATCATAAAATATTGTACATATTTTCATTACCAATTGCATGACATTTGGGTAATGACATGGTTTAATATCATTTTTGTGTGTATCAATGTCTACAATAGTAATAATAAAACTAGAGTTGAAATGACCTTAGAGATTATCTACTTGAAAGCCTGAGGGGTGCCTGAATTACTTAAGTAAGATAACATGAGGGAAAAATTTGTTCATGGTAAATAATATATAATGCACATTTTTACTCCTACTCAAATCTTGACAAGCAAGACAGAAAGGAATAATTTTCAGGGAGAAAGCATATCTCCTATGCTACATTATGAGATGATATTAGGGCACACGACATATTTGTTTAAATAAAATGTAATTAAATGTGCATAACACATATTTGGAAACATTTTCATTCACTGAGATAGGGATTCTCATTTTTATGTTGCAAGACATTGTGGTCTGGAAGGTGTGTGGCAAACAATTTATTAACTGTAATAAAGCCCTGAAGTTTGTGGATCATTTACTTCCCCCACAGTAATTTTTTTTTTTTTTAGAAATCTCATAGATTCAGGGTTATTCTTATAGAATTTCACTCTCACTTGTTTGCCTTTGAGGTTATTTATTTATTTATTTGCTGGAGAAGTGTACTTTATTTATTCATTTACTTATTTATTTTTACTGAGGCCACATTGTTTTATAATATAAATTTCACGTGTACATCATTATATTTCAACTTTTGTATAGACTGCACTGTGTTCACCACCAAAAGTCTAGTTGCCACCCATTACCATACACATGTATCGTTTTACCCCTTTCACCCTCTCCCCACCCCTTTTCCCTCTGGTAACCAATCTGGTCTCCATATCTGTGTGTGTTTGTTTGTTTATCTTGCACATATGAGTGAAGTCATATAGTATTGTTTTTCTCCACCTGACTTATTTCGCTTAGCATAATACCTTCAAGGTCCATCCATGTTGTTGCAAATGGCAAGATTTTGTCTTTTTTATGGCTGAGTAGTATTCCATTCTGTGTGTGTGTGTGTGTGTGTGTGTGTGTGTGTGTATACACACACACACACCCCAAATCTTCTTTATCCACTCATCTATTGATGGCACTTAGCTTGCTTCCAAGTCTTGGCTATTGTGAATAATGCTGCAATGAACATAGGGATGTAAATATCTTTTCAAATTAGTGTTTTGTGTTCTTTGGATAAATACCCAGAAGTGGACCAGCTGGATCATATGAGATGACTTATTGATTGGAAAGAAAGAAACAGAGTTGCTGTTCTCTGGTTGAGAACTGAGCCAACGCCACCATGTGATCTCCATTGGAACCACTGCTCTTAGGGGAAAGGAGAACATTAAGACCATCACAGGCCAAGGGGTGTCACATTTATGCTCCCATGAGCTGTTATTTTTCTCAAGTTAGGAAGCTGTTTGTACCAGAACTCCTGGACAGAAATGTCCTCCCAGGTTCAGCTGAGATGTCTATTGTCAAGCTCTCCTTTCTCTCTGGGCCTGACTAAAGTGCTGGATTTTGTATCTTTTCTGTTCCCCTGAGTTCAGCCAGGGTTGTTAGCAAGCAGTCTTTGTGCCCTTAGGTTTGGTTCCCCATTCAGCTTCTGTAGGCAGGGGGAGCAGCTACCATTTGGAATATCAGGCTCCATAATGGCAAGGTCAAGGACCTGAGGCACCCTCTCCTGGAGAGGTCATTAATGGAGGGCAGCCCTTCTTCCCTCTGACAATCACATTTACAAGAAGGAACTCAGATTTTAAGAATAGCTCTATGCTGTCCATGGGATAGGCACTGGGAGGGATACAATTTCCTGTGGGACCCCTATGGAACCTCCCTCTTCTCAAACCTGAGAGTAAATACATTAGTTAAGAAATGACCATCTATATCATATTTGAGGCAGAGATGGGTGTTGAAAAATCCTTGCCTAATAAACACCTCATGTTCTCATGCTGGGGCTTCCTGGGGGCAGGGACAGTGGTAGAAAAGTAAAAGAACCAATCATTCAACTCTTTTTATAAGCATAAATCCACAACATTGTTTTGACTGATGATACAAGTAACTTTTTTTGTTCTTGTGGGTGCTTTGGGGTCTTTTTTGATGCTGATTTGATGGAATTGTCAGAAATTAAAAAGATACAGATATTTTTCCTATTTGGTCCTCTTTTTCATTTCTTATTCCATGGAATGTTCTAGTAGTACTATGAACTGGAAAGATTATGGCCTTCAAAGTCAGATGGATGAGATTAAATTCCAAGCCATGGTAATAGTAGCTGTGTAACCTTAAGCATCAAATGAACCCCAATAAAATATTTCAGGTTCTTTTGATAAATACATGAGATTGGGTGAACAAAGCACCCAGTACAGTGCCTGGTACATCCTGAGTACTCCATAAACAGTAGCTACTATTATAGTTGGGGCTATTGTTACTGACAATCATAGGACTCTCAGACAGGACTATGCAGGGATGGAAAGGAAGCTGGGATTGCTCTATAAGCTGGCTTTTTTTATTTGGTCAATCGTATATGCAGATAAACAAAGGACTAGAAGGACACACTCCAAACTATTAACAGTGGTGCTGAGTGGAATGTTGTTTGAAGGTGAAAATATTCCATTTTCATTTTATATGCCTTTGATTCAGGTAAATTTTTCAGTGAGCCTGTGCTATTTTTGAAATTTAAAATCCAATAAAATTTTTAATTTTAAAAATATGATGAGATCTCCCTGTACATTTCTTTGTAACTTCCTGTGAATCTATGTTTTTCAAAATAAAAAGTTTCTAAAATGTAAAAGGTAAATATTAAAAAATGTATAGGATCTATCTATCTGTCTATCTGTCTATCTGTCTGTCATCTGCCTACCTACCTACCTATCTATCTCTGACGTAACAGTAAACCAGGGAGGTTTTCAGTCATGTGGAATGTTACCATCCCAGAGGATGTTCATAAATGCAAAACTAGGGATTTCCCATGGTAGGTGGGAACTAAGGAGTACAGCGACATATTAAGTCTGGTCCAGTCATAGGAATATGAAGTTCTTGAGGTCTTAGTAGTGCCATATTTTCAGACGTATAGTGACATTGGTAGAACAATGGAATCTTAGGGCTGAAAGGAAATGTAGAAGCAACTTGGTGATCTTCACTTGAGACTTGAATCAATCCTCTTTGCAGGAGATGTAGCAATCTAGCATTTGCTTGAACATCTCCAGTGATGGGATCTCATTAGTCTCTGTATATTATAAATGCTTGCTTATCTAGTCTAAATTCAGTTCGTGAAACAAGAAGTTGCAAGACTAAAAAAGACAGAAGAAGAATAGGTACTGGGCAAATTAAGCACAGGGTGAGGAGATTTCAATTCAACATGAATTTGACAATTTGGCCAAGTGGATTACCAAGAAATACTTGAAATGGAGCTGGCAAAAAGAGTTTTGAGCAAGTACCTCATCATTCATACATCAGTATGGGAAAGGAGTATGCTCAGTGGTCTAAACTGAGGCTCTGAATTAAGACTACCAGGATAACCTTTTGAAGGTCTGAGCCTCTGTTTTCTTACTGCAAACAGAGCTAGTAACAGTACTTACACTTTCAAGTTGCTTTGAGAATTTGTGGAGTAATTCACGAAGAGTGCCTGGCACATAGAAGATGCTCAAGAAGCATTAAATAAGAGGCATAGTGATTGTGTAAGCAATATGTACAAGAGGCTAGGAAGACACAGTACCCACTTTGACATGGCCTTGACTGGCTAATCACAAATTTGGTAGGAAGTTTTCCAAAGCTGAACAAGTGAGAACAAGATCATGTTTCCATCATCACCGCAGGCTGTTTGAGATGAAAGGGAGTGCCATCCATCTCACCTGATGGAAAGACACGTGATTTACTTGCACATAAGGTTGGAGATGCACTTAACTATTTGATGACTTCTGAATATTTCATCTGTTCCTACATGCCCATATGATAGGGATGGGTACAAATAGAAATCAGAGCAAAGTGAAAATATCTTACATTCCACAGCAATAAATTAAGTTTGCCACAGATACTTCAAATCTTCTGGACTTTCTTTTAGAAAAATTATCCTGAATGCTCTTATTAATTGTTGTGTGTGTGTGTGTTTGTGCTTTAAGTAGAAGGGCAATTTACTAGGCAACATGAAACTGATATTTAAAATTTTAATCATTGCTTTGCATTACTGGAACTAAATATGAATAGATGTTTTCCTTCTGCTCTAAGGGTTTTCACAATTACACCAATTACCCAGGTTTATATTATGCCCCGTTTGTTTCTTGAAGGATATAAACCCCTAAGGTCAGTCCACAAAACATTTCATAAGTGTTAGCTACTATTATCTAATGTGCGTCTCTACTCACTACTTTGTTTGGAAAATCCTAGTTGAATTCAGGTATGTAAAAATGTTGCTTCTTTTCAATGTAGCTCATTGAGTTTTGTTTTATTTTTTGATTGGATGGGTTATACTGAACTTATTTTAATCTTTAAAGAAAAATATACATGTTTTAAACTAAATTCAACAAGATTTCTTTCAAGTTAGACATTTTTGTCTAGCATAAAAAAACTCATCTTCAATCTATTTATCTATAAAATCTATCCTCACTAAACAGTGGAGAGAAAGGTCATTACCATAAAGCAGAGGGTCTGAGATTGAAATTGTTTATTGATACGCAAATGCCAAGAGGCAAAAGTCCAGGGTATCACATAAACTGTTGTGTATAAGTGGTGCTTGTTTATGATAGATTTTGATGATGGTGTTGATAAGGACTCACCATTGTTGCCCTATACAAACAGCATGAGCATCAGGAATAGGAAAAATAAAATAGATATTACTTTCATCACATCCTCCTGGCCCATGAAAAAATCGGACTAGTCAGTCAGACCAAGAAAAACATTTTATTATGGTTCTGATTCCACTGCATGTATATATTGTGCCCCATGAATATGTTTCTCAGGGATGGACTTCATATTTTAAAACATTTAAAATAAGCGGTGCATGCAACTTCAGAAACCATATTTTTAAAAAATTCATATTTAAACATTTAAAATTCACTTTTACAATTTAGTTATTCACAGATCATGCATGAGTTTCTCTTTGTGAGACCAACTTTCATGAAGGATTTCATTTTTTTCTATGAATTTACCTAAATATCTACCTATAAAAGGGGTTGTCTACTTTTTTGATATCAACAGTTAAGAGAATGTGTCATTATTTTTAATGAATTGAAATACATCCTTGCAGTTAATAGAGAAAACAAAGAATAGTACACACACATTACACAAAAATTTTCTAAGTGGGGGGCCGGCCCAGTGGCACAGTGGTTAAGTTCGCACGTTCTGCTTCTCGACGGCCCAGGGTTCACCAGTTCGGATCCTGGGTGTGGACATGGCACCACTTGGCACGCCATGCTCTGGTAGGCATCCCACATATAAAAAGTAGAGGAAGATGGGCACGGATGTTAGCTCAGGGCCAGGCTTCCTCGGCAAAAAAGAGGAGGACTGGCAGTAGTTAGCTCAGGGATAATCTTCCTCAAAAAAAAAAATTTTCTAAGTGGACATGTGGACTGCCAGTCCAACTGTAACGTTGTTTTACTGTGAAGTGACGCCTACAGCTAACCTAGAGACGGTGGTGAGTATGGGTAAACATCCTTCTTGGATACATCTTCCACCATACTCCCTGTGAACTTTGAGGATCACGAAAGTCCCATCTTAGCCTTCTTCTCTTCTCACTCTATTCTTTTTGGTTGATTTTATGCATACCTATGGATTCAACAGCCACCTTCAAGACAATACTCCCAAATCCATTTCTAAACAGATTTAGCCTGTCTCCTGAGGATAAATCCTTTACTTTCAACTGCCTATTGAGCATTTCCATATGGATATCCCACAGGTATCTAACACTCAACGTTACTCAAATCTAATCCACTATCTCCTCTTCCCATACCTGCTACACATCATTTATTTCCTGTTTTAATTAATGATTCCAGGCTGTGCAAACTAATTTAGTATTCTCATCACTTATCAACTTCAAAGTGCTTCAAACATGGCTCCTTCTCTGTGAACTATTGCTTCATAGATTTTCTCCAACCTACAACACTCTATGTCTTCAGTTACAGACCATTTCAGTTGATCTGATTTTAGTTCTCAGACTACTCTCTTGGACTAAACACAGGTGTTTTAACCATAGGTTCATAGACTATAAGAGACTCTGGAGATGGGTCTCATAATCATATGACCCCATTGGAATTACATGGAAAATTCTGTGCATGGGCACACATGCATTTTCTGGATCTATAGATTTTTATCAGTTTCTCAAGCTGACAATTTTCTAAAACCCAAGCTATTACCCTATAGATGTCCTCTGCTTCCAGTCTGCCCTCACCTTGAATGTAGTCTATGAGCCATTGTTGATACTCTGCAACCATTCCTGCCCATTCTAACTAACACCAAAGCCCAGACATCTGGACTCCCTGCTGCCCCATGAGGGGAGAGAGGGTATTTTGTGAGACCCTGGCTGGAGGGCTCTTCAATTTTCTAAGGAGCTTGCTCAGAGGGCAGGTCTGATGCAGCCTCCACATGCCAGTCCCGTTCCCTAAAGACAGCTGCTTCCCCAGCACCTCCTCTGGAGTAGCTAATGAGGTTGTGCTTTAAGTGAAAATCACTAGGCTGTTTAGAATTAATGATGGAGTTTGACAGCAGCCAGCCAGGGTCGGTCTACCAGCTCTCTGCCACTAACAGGAACCTCCAGGGATCAGGGGTGCCGCTGTGGGTGAGGGGGCTGCCAGCAA
The DNA here is from genome assembly GCF_041296265.1 of Equus caballus. Lineage (NCBI taxonomy): Eukaryota > Metazoa > Chordata > Mammalia > Perissodactyla > Equidae > Equus > Equus caballus. The sequence goes on along the minus strand of NC_091688.1, from coordinate 47,639,990 downwards.
AGCTCAGAACCCTGCAGGCTTCCTTGTTGCTACTTCCTAGTAGCAACACAATCCTCAAGAATGTTCACTAGTGTCCCAGAGACCTGAGTCCTTCCTCCTATAAACATGAGGACAACACACGTCCCTTGAGTTTGCTTGCCTTTGGCTGGACAGACTCATGCTACTTCACTTGAGAGTCCTGCCACCAACATTGCCTGGGATGCCAGCCTGCCATCCTTTTGCTTACGTGACAGTGTTCTCACACATGGCACCTCCCCCAACAAAACACACACACACACACACACACACATATTGTGAGCATGACTTTTCATCTGTGGTGTAGGGCCCATGGGACTACCAACCAACTTCACTCCAAATTCATCACTATGAGGAGAGTGAGTTAATCATTGTGAATCATTAATCATTATTTTTTATATGCCTGAAGGGTCAAGACTCTAGGCAGAGAAACAATTTGAGGGTAGTTACAAAGGTCTAGATGAAAGGTGATAAGGTGCTGAGCTGTAATTTTGGTAGAGAGGAAGTAGAAAAATGTGAAAATGGGGAAAAACATTCAGGAGTTCCTAGTGATTGGTTCAACTTAGGTCTGACCAATCCTGAAATGAAAATTGCGTGAATAATGCCTCCTGCTTTTATCTTTTTCTTATTTTAATTTTAAAAAGTGAACTATATTTCACATACAATAAAATGCACAAATCTTAAGTGTACAGGCTGATGAATTTTTACATATATACGCAGCCATGTAACCACTACCCAGATCAAGATATAGAACACTTCCATCACCTCAGAAAATTCCTTCATGCTCCTTTCCCATTAGTGTCATCCCACGGTAACTACTATGCTCACTTTATCATCATAGATTAGTTTTGCCTGTTTTTGAATTTCTTTTAAATGAAAACTACAGTACAAATTCTTTTATGTCATTCTTCCTTCATTTTAAAAAAATGTGTTTTAGGTTCATCAATATTTATACATGTATCTGTATTCCATTGTATGAATATAACACACTTTTGTATCCATTTTCTGTTGATAGGCATACTGCTTATTTCCTATTTATATTGAGTATTTCTAGTTTTTATTGAAGAGCAATGGTGAGAATGGACACCCTTTTGTTTTATGTTACACAGAGTGTGTTGCCACTAAGTATGATATTAGCTATAGGTTTTTTATAGACAGACTTTACCAGATTGAGGAAGTTTTGATTTATTCCCTGTCCGTTGGATTTTTTTTATTATGAATGGGTGTTGAATTTTGTCAAATGCTTTTTCTGCACTTATTGAGATTTTCATATTTTTTCTTATTCTATTAATATGAGGATGTCCATGATTAACTTTTCTTAAATTTTTTTTAAAGATTTTATTTTTTCCTTTTTCTCCCCAAAGCCCCCTAGTACATAGTTGTGCATTTTTACTTGTGGGTCCTTCTAGCTGTGGCATCTGGGATGCCTCCTCAGCATGGCTTGATGAGGAGTGCCATGTCCACACCCAGGATTCGAACTGGTGAAACCCTGGGCCACTGAAGCAGAGCGTGCTAACTTAACCAGTTGGCCACGGGGCTAGCCCCTCAATGATTAATTTTTAAGTGGTAAAACAACCTTACATTCCTAGGATAAACCATAATGGTCATGGTATATTTTCCTTTTTAAGTATCATTGGATTTGATTTGATATTATTTTGTTCAGAATTTTTGTGTCTATGTTTACAAGAGACATTAGCTTGTAATTTTCTTGTAAAGACCTTATCATGTTGTAGTGTCAGGATTATGCTGTTATCATGAAACAAGCTGGAAAGTATCCTCTCTTTTTCTATTCTCTGAAGGGTTTTCATAATACTGTAATATTTCGTCCTAAAATGTTTGGTGGAATTCACCATGAAACCATCTGGGCCTTGAGTTTCTTTTTGGAAAAGTTTTTATTTGCAGATTAAATTTCTATCAATAGATATAGTACCACTCAAATCTTCTGCTTCTTCTTGTGTCAATTACTTCTTCCATTTTTCAAAGTTGTGTTTTTCAAGGAATTTGTCCGTTTTGTCTAAGTTGTCAAATTTAGTGGAATAAAGTTGTTCCTAATATTTTATTATCTCTTTAATGTTTGTAGGATCTATAATGGTGTCCCCTTTTTCATCCCTGCTTTTGGTAATTTGTATTTTCTCTTTGATTTCTTTAATCAGTCTTGCTAGGGGTGTATCAATTTCATTAAACTTTTCAAAGAACCAATTTTCAGCTTTGTTGATTTGTTTGTATAGTCTGTTTTCTATTTTATTAATTTGAGGTCTTTATAATTTTTTTCTATTTCATTTGCGTTTAATTTTATCTTCTATTTCTAACCAATGAGTTAGAAATACCCTTACCCAATAGGGGTGAGAGTCTTAATCATTTATTTTAAACATTTATTTTCTAATATAGGCATTAAAAGCTATAAATTTCACCGTAAGCATTGCTTTATCTACACTTAAAATTTTTTGATTAGTCGTGTTTTCATTGTCATTACATTCAAAATATTTTTTATTTTCCTTATGACTTCTTTAACCCATAAGTTTTTCTAAAATGTGTGCTCAATTTCAAAATATTTGGGGATTTGTCACGTTTTGTTATTAATTTCTAATTCAATTTCATCGTTACCAGAAAATATACTCCATATCATTTCAATCCTTTTAAATTTATTGAAACTTGCTTGGTAGCCCAGCATCTACTTTGGTGAATATTCCATATGTATTCAACAAGTATGTTTATTCTGAAATTATTGGATATAATGTTCTGTAAGTGGTAATTATGTCAAGGTGATTAATTGTGTTGTTTAAGTATTCTATATCTTTACTGAATTTTTGTCTACTTATTTTATAATTTTCTATGAGAGAGAAGTGTTAAAGTCTCCAATGATGACTATGAGTTTGTCTACCTTTTCTTTTGTCAATATCTACTTTAGGTATTTTGAAGTTATCTTAATAGATGCTTTTACACATTTATGATTATTATGTCTTCTTGATGAACTGATCCTTTTATAGTTATAAAATATCTCTCTTTACTTTTTGCAATCTCTCCATCTTAAAGTCTACACATCAATTTTTTTTTTAAAGATTGGCACCTCAGCTAACAACTATTGCCAATCTTTTTTTTCTTCTTCTTCTCCCCAAAGCCCCCCAGTACATAGTTGTATATTCTAGTTGTGAGTCTCTGGTTGTGGCATGTGGGATGCTGCCTCAGCATGGCCTGATGAGTGGTGCCATACCCACACCCAGGATCCAAACCAGCAAAACCCAAGACCACTGAAGCAGAACACATGAATTTAACCACTCAGCCATGGGGCCAGCCCCCACATCAACTTTTTGGATGTTTGGTTTTACAGGTATACTTGTTCCCATTCTTTTACTTTGAATGTTATACAAGATTTTATCTGTAAAATAGGTTTTTTGAAAAGGAGATATAGTTGGTTCATTTTAAAATCCAATCTAACAATCTCTGTCTTTTTATTGGAGTGTTTAGTCCATTTACATTTTCTGGTATTACTGATATGATTAAGTTAAGTCTAGTTATTTCACTATTTGTTTTCTACTTGTCCCATCTGATCCTTTGTGCCTTCTTTTGGATTGAGTTTTTATTTTTATTTTCCTTATTATTCCATTTCATCTCCTTTATTGGTTTTTTGATATGCTTTGTATTATTTTTTTGGCATTTACTCTATGTATTGTATTATACATTGTTTACTTAATACAATCTATCTTGAATTAATATTTTATTTAATGTACAATGTAAGAACATTACAAAATATTTTTCCATTTTTTCACCCTCCCACTCTCTATGTTGCCATTGTTATATATTTCATTTCTATCTACATCACAAGCTCTCTGATGCATGTTATTATTTTTTCATTGAACAGAGTCTTTTAAAATTCTTTGAAAAGTATATTATTTTATATTTGCCTACTTGTTCTCCTCTTGGATTGAGTAAATTTTTTATTGTTCCATTTCAGATATGGGCTCTTACATTTCTGTCCTAATTTTAGACATGGAAATATTACGCAAAGAGAGATTAAGTAAATTACCCAAGGTCTCATAACTAAAGGATTACAGAGATGAGTTTTGGTCCCAAAAACCCTAACTGCAGAGGCCACAAGTTAACCAATGTAGCATATTGGCTTATATACCATGAAGAATCTGAAAGTTAAGCTTCAGGGTCCTAGTTTGCAAAGGCTTTTTCTAAAGCCTTGACTGCTGCCCTAAAAATCTGTTCGCATAATCATGTTGCTAGAAAATTTACTAAAGTAAGATATTTTCACATTTTTTGTAAAAGAAAGCCCCCAAAATGATGTGTTTCAGGACTTCCCAAACCTAGATCTTCCTCCTGAAGCCATGTGAAATAATGGAACTTCATTTGATAGAGAATGGAGGCCACTGGAGGATTTTAAGATAGGGAGGGGTTAGATACATTTTAGGGTTTAGAGAGAGCACTGCTTTCAGTGGGAGAGCATCCTAGCATATGAGTTCCAGTTTAATGTTGGTTGGACAGAGCTTATGGAGGCTGCCCTTTGGGGTGCAGAGTGAAGTCGCTGATTAAATAATTCAACAAATTCTTCTGTTCCTTCAGTAGTTTGGAGACAGAAAATTGGGGGCACATTTCAAAGCCAATCAAGTAATATATACTTGTTGGGGATCTAACAGGACATTTTTGGCTATAATTGATAACTTAGAGAAATAAAAAAAAGCTAAGTTTTATCTTTATTTTGTTATCAATGAGAATTATTTACTATAAAAAAGCTGGTATAGAGTAAGATGTTAACATTTCCAATGTGTAAAGTTTTCTACTCTAAAGATTAAAATGGGCTGAGGGCCATGATGAGCTGATAGGCACAGGTCAGGAGAGACATACAAAGAATAATAATTCAGCATAATTAGGTAAAATGGAAAAGAATTAGGCTAGATTTTTCTCACAGGAAATATAATGAATTCCAGAATCATCTCAAAAATATAAACTCATTCAGTCACTCAACAAATATCTACCGGGACATACTGCCTGCCAGGAACTGTCTTAGATATTAGAGACAGAGAGTGAGCAAAATGAGCCCCTGGCCTCAGAGAGCTTATACTGCAAACAGAACCAAATAGGTCAATAATTTCATGCCATGGATAGCATAAATGCTACAAAAAGAAGGAGAGCAGTGTAAGGGGATGAAAAGTGATAAGGCTGCTATTTTAGATAGAATTGTCAGAGAAAGCATCCCTGAGGAGGTAACAGTTCAGAAAAAAACTTCAATGAAAGTAGGAAATGGACCATGCAAATATCTGGGAGAAAGTGTTTCTGGCAGAGGGAATAGCAAGTACAAGCCCTTAAGACCGGCGTGTGCTTCATGTAGTTAAAAACAGAAAGCAGCCCTGTGAGCTCAAGCGGAGTGAGCAAAGCAGAAGAACAAGGGGAAGTAGCATCAGAGAGGCAGTCGGAGGTCGGATCCCACAGGCTTTGTAGCCAAGGTGAGATCTTTAGATTTTATCTGAAGTGAGATGGGAAACCATTGGAGGGTTTTGAGTTTAGGAACTGGCTGCTGCCGTGTGGAGACAGACTAAATGGGAACACGGGGTAGAAAGGAAGTAAGAATCTGTTGCAAGAGTCTAGGCAAGAGAAAATGGTGGATTGGACTAGGGTATCAGCAGTGGCGGTAGTGAGAAGTGATAATATTTGTACAATTTGGAAGACAGAGTAAAAAAGTATATTTTATCTTGCAATGTTTTTGTATAGATTAAAAATAATAGGGGCCAGCCTGGTGGTGCAGCGGTTTAGTTGATACATTCTGCTTTGGTGGCCCGGGGTTTACTGGTTCAGATCCCGGATGTGGACTTATGCACCGCTTGTCAAGCTGTGCTGTGGTGGGCGTGCCACATATAAAGTGGAGGAAGATGGGCACAGATGTTAGCTCAGGGCCAGTCTTCCTCAGCAAAAAGAGGAGGATTGGTGGCAGATGTTAGCTCAGGGCTAATCTTCCTCAAAAAAAAAGAAAAAAAATAGCAGCGTAGCTACAGTTGAAGGAACACCTATTTATACCAGGCACCTTACTTATATTGTCTCATGTTACTTTCAATGACTCTGATATAGGCACTGTTAATATCAGAATACAGGAGCAAACTGAGGAACAGAGGAGTCAGCTGATTTAGCCACCAGCTACATCTAGTAAGTGGCAGAAGTAGGATACAAAGCCACATCTATCTGGCTCAAGAGCCCACTCTTTCCACTATATCATCTCATATCCAAGATTGAACAAGGTGCAAAAACCAAAGTTCACAACAATGATTGTGAACCCATCAGAATGGATAACAGAAAGCTAATAATTGTATCAACTATTTTTTCAGGAAACATGCAATGTTTGACTAAGGATAAATCTTGGTTTACTAAAGTTTACTTTAATAAAATAATATACCTAAGTATATATGATTACTGAAAGTTTTTCACTTCTTTTAAACCCCGAAAAGATAAATGATCCAATTGATAAAAATAAAATCAGTATATAAAAACACAGAGACAAAAATTTATTCTAAAGAGGTAATCAGAGATGTTCACATATATTTATTTATGAAATGTTCATTCCAGTATTTATAATAGTGAAAGAAATGAAAGCATCTGAAAGCTTAATCAAAGAAGAGATATTGAATTTATTGTGTATGATGGAATACAATACGTCCCTGGGAAATTGGGTCCTAATTTTTTTCGTTATTTTTAAATTCTGTTAAAATATACGTAATATTTATCATTTTAACCATTTGTAAATGTACAGTTCAGTGACATTAAATATATTCTCAACATATATAACCATCACCCATATCTATACCCAAAACTTTTTTGTCATCTTTAACATAAATTCTGTACCCATTAAACAATAACTCTTCTATTCTGCTCTCTGTCTCTATGAATTTGCCTGTTCTAGACATGTGATAAAAGTGGAATCATACAATATTTGTTCTTCTGTGCCTGGCTTATTTCACTTAGCATAAAGTTTTCAGGGTCCGTTTATGTTTACTATATATTAAAATTTCATTCTTTTTTTTTTTAAGGAAGATTAGCCCTGAGCTAACATCTGCCACCAATCTTCCTCTTTTATTTTGCTAAGGAAGACAGGCCCTGAGCTAACATCCATGCCCGTCTTCCTCCAGTTTATATGTGGGATGCCTGCCACAGCATGGCTTGACAAGCGCTGCATAGGTCCACACCCGGGATCCAAACCAGCAAACCGTGGGCCACTGAAGCGCAATGTGAGAACTTGACCACTGCGCCACCAGGCCCGCCCGCTCATTCCTTCGTATGACTGAATAATAGTCCATTGTATGTATATACCACAGTTGGTTTATCCTTTCATTGGTTGATGGACACTTGGGTTGTTTGGACTATTGTGAATAATGATGCTATGAACATTTGTGTACAAATATCTGTTTGAGTCCCTACTTTCAATTCTTTTGCATATATACCCAGGAGTAGAGTTGTTGGGTCATACGGTAGTTTTCCGTTTAACTTTTTGAGGAACAAGCACACTGTTTCTGACAGTAACTGCACCATTCTACATTCCCACCAGCAATGCATGAGGGTTCCAACTTCTACACATCCTCACTAACATGTTATTTTCCATTTTCTTTTTTATAGCTATCCTGATGAGTGAAAAGTGGTACCTCATTGTGCTTTTGTTTTGCATTTCCCTAAGACTAATAATCTTGAGCATCTTTTCATGTCCTCATTAACCATTTGTATGTCTTCTTTGGAGCAAAGTCTATTCAAGTCCTTTGCCATTTTTAAATTAGGTTGTTTTGGGGATGGTGGTTCTTGTTGTTGTTAAGTTGTAGTTCTTTATATATTTTGGATATTAATTCTCTATGATATATATGATTTTCAAATATTTTCTTCTATTCTATAGGTTGTCTTTTTGCTTTCTTGATAGTGTCCTTTGATGACACCTTCTTAATGTTGACAAAGTACAATTTATTTTTTCTTTTATTGCCTGTACTTTTGGTGTCATATTATGAAATACTTGCCAAATCCAATGACATGAACAATTTTTTTGACATTTTCTTCTAAGAGTTTTATAGTTTTACCTCTTAAGTTTAGGTCTTTGATACATTTTGAGTTAATTTTGTGCATAATATAAGGTAGGGACCACTTCATTCTTTTTCATGTAGATATACAATTTTCCCAAAACTATTTGTTGAAAACATTGTCCTTTCCCCCACTGAATGGGCTTGGCACCTTTGTTGAAAATCAATTAATCATATATGTGAAAATTTATTTCCGAGGTCTCTATTCTATTTCATTGGTTTACATGTCTGTCCTTATGCCAGTACCATACTTTTTTAATTACTGTAGCTTTGTAGTAAGTTTCAAAGTCAGGAAGTATGAATCCTCTAAATTTATTTTTTTTCCAGATTGTTTTGGCTATTCAGGGCTCCTTGTAATTCCATATGAATTTGAGGAGTGGCTTTTCGGTTTCTGTGGGAAAAGGATACTGGAATATTAATAGGGATTGTGTGGAATCTGTAGATCACTTTGGCTATATTGACATCTTAACAAGGTTAAGTCTTTTTATCCATGAATGTAGGATGTCTTTCCCTTTAGTTATAACTTCTTTAATGTCTTTCAGCAATATTTTGTACTTTTCAGTATACAAGTCTTTCACCTCCTTAGTAAGATTTATTCTAAGTACTTGATCCTTTTAGATGTTACTGTAAATGGAATTGATTTCTTAACTTCCTTTTTGGGTTGTTCATTGCTAGTGTGTAGAAACACAACTGACTTTTGCACATATAACTTTGCTGAATTTGTTTATGAGCTCTAGTAATATTCCTGTGGATTTGGTATCTACTATACGTAGGATTTATGTATATGTAGGATCATATCATCTATGAATAGAGACAGTTTTACCTCTTCCTTTCCAATGTGAGAAACTGTGCTCCTAGTATTTTAAAACTATAAATAGAGATCAAGATTTACACAACTGGAAAAAAAAAAAAGCTGCAATGGAGAACACTGAAAGGTAGCGCTGATTCTGATTCTGCAGGTGATTGAATTCTTCTTTACATCTTTCTACATTTTCTTAATTTTTTGCAATGAAATTTTATTTCTTAGAAAAAAATAAGATGCTTACCAAACCCGGCAATGATAGGAGATAGATATTACCAAGACGGTGAAAAATGTGCTCAGATGAATGTAGGGAATAGTGGCTTATTGTTAGTTTTAACCAAGTCTACATTTATTTTCACCCACCAGCAGCCATGCAAATTTGTGTGAGGTCCCCAGGCCTGAATTGGCTAGATTTGTTGAGTGAGAAGTTGTAGTTTCTCTGAAGACACTCCTGAACACCCCTCTCCACAGTCCAGGCTGTTCTATATCCAACATTATCTGACATGGCCCAGAAAGTATACAAAGCCATTCGGGGTGCTCTCTATACATTCTCACTATGGCTTATTTTTTCTCATTGTTTTGTAGCTATGACACTATTTGAAATGAACAATCAAACAGAGGTCACTGAATTCATCTTCTTGGGATTTTCCAACCACCCCAAACTACAGGGCTTGCTCTTCCTGATCTTCCTGGTCATTTACCCGACAACTCTCCTGGGGAACACTCTTATTATAATGGCCACCAGGATCGGTCCTGCTCTCCACACTCCAATGTATTATTTCCTCAGCAACCTGAGTTTCTTGGATGTCTGCTACACATCCACCACCATTCCAGTCTTGCTGATGAACTTCTTCCTGGAGAAGAAAACCATCTCATATGAGGGCTGCCTCTCCCAGATTTTCTTCCTTGTGACATGTGCTGGCACTGAGGGTGTCTTATTGGCTGCTATGGCTTATGACCGCTATTTAGCCATTTGCCACCCTTGTCAATATTCAGTCCTCATGAGTGTGAAGGTCTGTGCTTTTTTGGTGACTGGGTCTTGGCTATGTGGCCTGGTGAATTCTGTGACACACACAGTACTGGCAGCCACACTCACTCTGTGTGGGCCCAACCAGATCAGCCACTTTCTCTGTGACATCCCACTGCTCCTGAAGCTCTCCTGCTCAGACACCTCTCTCAATGAGTCTGTGCTCCATGTGGCCAGTGCCACCATTGGCCTGAGCCCCTGTCTGTTTACTGCAGTGTCCTACATACTCATCATCTCTACCATCCTTAGGATTCCCTCTGCTCAGGGCAGGAGCAAGGCCTTCTCTACCTGTGCATCCCACCTCACCGTGGTGGTGGTCTTTTATGGAATGGCCAACTTCAACTATGACAGACCCAGAGAAGGCTACAACCTGGATGTGGACATCCTGGTCTCTGTGCTGTTCTGTTTTATGACCCCCATGTTAAACCCCATCATCTATAGCCTGAGAAACAAAGAGGTCAAGGGTGCCCTGAGGAAGCTGAGTGGAAGGTGGGTGTTCCCTGCCAATATTTGTGTCTAGATCAATGGTCTTAAAACTGTGGTGGGTGGGCCGGCCGAGTGGCATAGCGGTTAAGTGCGTGCATTCCACTTCTCGGTGGCCCAGGGTTCACCAGTCTGGATCCCGGGTGCCAACATGGCACCGTTTGGCAAAAAGCCATGCTGTGGTAGGCGTCCCATGCATAAAATAGAGGCAGATGGGCATGGATGTTAGCTCAGGGCCCGTCTTCCTCAGCAAAAACAGGAAGATTGGCAGTAGTTAGCTCAGGGCTAATCTTCCTCAAAAAAACCCCCAAAAAACAAACAAAAAAAAAACTGTGGTAGGCAACCACTGAAAAAACTTCCAAGGTATTTGTAACATACACTGTTTTAGAAAGAATATTCAGATCCTCAATTCCTACGTATCAGTTCCTAAAATTGATCTTCCCAGGAACTTCGTTTCTCTCCTCCCTTTCCACAAGTACTCTCTTCCCACTTTGCAAAGTCAAGATGTGTCAGATATTTTGTGTTGGTTCTCAGCACCATCTCAATCCTTCTAAGTTCTCCCCACATTACAGGGACTGAAAGCCTGGAAACCTCATTTCCCAGGCTCACTTGCCAGCATTGTTCTATTTCAGATTCTGCCAATGTAAGAGTCATACATGAGAGATTAGAAGAAAAAGAAATAAAGAAGAAATTGTCTTCTTTTGGATCTGGTAGCAGTGGCAGAAACAGACTCCTGTGGTGGCGTTAGCTGATGTTTACAGTCTCCCTTAACAGCAGTTCTTGAAATATAAGGTCACGCAAGTATGGAATGCGTGTCTCTCTATAAGGAGGGTAGAGGCTTCCACGAAGAGGGTAATATTACCTGCCTTCCCCCTTTCTTTTTTGCTCTTCCAACAATTTTATCACTTATTTTCTGTGTTAAATTCCTCTAGGTTGAAATATCTAAAGTAGTTTTTATTTCCTCTGTAAGCACTAACTGCTGCGGCATTTTATATCAGGAGTGGCTCTAGGAAACAGACGCACAGAGGTGGAAGTCTGGGATTGGATATCTGATGTGTGCAGTTTGAATGTATTGATGATAGCATAGTCAATGGAAAATGGGGAATCTGACCATCCATGGTGTGCAGTAACAAAACAGATGCTTAAAATTATCAACAGTCATTATCTGAAATAAAATGTCTTGAAAACTAGGCTCTGGAATGCCAAAATACTGCTGCAACTGACCTTTATGGTGGGAATGAAGACGACAAGATGGTTTACTAAGTGCTATTACTGATTGCAGTGGGAAGCTTATAGGAAGAAAATGACAGACTTAGGCATTAAATTCCCCTCTCAAGCCAAGGTCAAACAAGCAGAAAATATTTTGTTTCTCAAAACTGATGAAGCTTAATATCAGAACGAAAGTCTGATTTTGTGGGCTGCATAAGCACAAAGTAAACTGTAATTCCACAATTTCTCCAGGTCTCTTATGTACCACTTAGGGCCTTGACTTGGGAATGAGTGGGACTCTGATACTTAAAATGGGAAAATACAGTGGATTTGGACAAATCTTAGAACCCTGGACTACTATGACCAATAGTAGAAGTTAATGGAAGACTACAGTAGCCCAAGAAAGGGAGGACTATAAGAGCTCATACCTCTTAGAACTAAAGGTTTGTGTCACTTCTTTAACTGAGGCAGTAAATGAAAGGAAAGAGAACAAAGAATGAATAGAAGAAGAAGGAAGCTATAAATATCAACCATGGCCTCACGACATAACAGATATGGGGTCTCCAGCAGCCATGCATAATTGCTTCCTTTTTTTGCTCTCTATATGTGTATATACTAACTAGGTATTTTTCCCTTCTCTTTTTCTTGGTGTTCTTTATAAAGAATGTTGATGCATGATTAATTTCATTATTTAGCCTGTTGTGATGGCTAATTTTATGTGTCAACTTGACTGGGGCATGGGGTACCCAGATATTTGGTCAAACATTATTCTGGGTGTTTCTGTGAGGACGTTTTTGGATGAGATTAGTATTTAAATCAGTAGACTGAGTAAAGCAGTTTGGGTGAGCCTCATTCAGTCAGCTGAAGGCCTCAACTAACCAGTTGTTCTATCAGTTAGAACAAAAAGACTGACCCTCCGCTGAGTAAGAGACAATTTTTCCTGCTAGAGGACTTTTGAATGGGGACATCAGGGGCTTTATTCCCTGCCATGGAACTGAAACATCAGCTCTTCCTGGGTCTCAAGCCTGCTGACCTTCACACTGGCACCTTACCATTGGCTCTCCTGGTTCTCAGGACTTCAGACTCAGACTGGAACTAAACCACCAGCTCTTCTGGATTTCCACCTTGCTGACTCACTCTGCAGATCTTGGGACTCGCCAATCTTTATAATTGCATGAGCCTATTCCTCATAGCAAATCTTTCTATGTATACAACCTATTGGTGCTCTTTCTCTGAAGAACTCTAACACAAATTTGGTACTAAGAGTGGTTCTAGAGGAACAGAATTTTAAGAATGAATTTTCTGAATTGGTTCTGGGGTTCCTGGAGTTGGCTCTCTAATTTGATTAGATTCAAAGATGCTAATGACTCTGTTTCTAGCAGTGAAAAGAGCACTGATAGTCTATGACAAGATCCTAATCAACCACTTATAAGAAACAAGGATCTAGATAACTGTGCATATGATACTTTCAAACATTTTTGGTAAGCTAATGAGTATAATAAGATTGGCTGGTTGCTCCTAACGTCACTGGACCAAGTGGGAAAAGAAAAGGATGAGCTCAGGGATTCAAATTTCCAGCTCAAGTACTACATAAATAACCTCAAAGTGTCTATGTATGCCCTGAAGGAGACCCTAATCTGCTGTAGCCCCAGGGCTGAGAGCTTGCTCCCAGAATCTCATCCTGTGACTGGCTGAATTACAATGCAAGTTAACTCTCAGTCTCACAGGGTATCTACTTTTAAAGTGAGGGCGTTGATTGGGAAGGAATGGGATCCTGAGAGTTGGAATGGGGATGTGTGGGAAGATCCTAATGAAGATGGGGACTCTGAATCTCTGAATTCTGATAAGTCTTCTCTGCCAGTGGAGGCAGCCTCTCAAGCCCTAGTGGAAGCGACCTCACCATCCGTTGTAGGGGTTTAACTCTGAATTGCCTGAGGAAACTGTAACAGCCTCCCATGAGGCAGTTACCTCGCAAGACAATGCTAATTCTCCTCAGGACCCACCCCCACCACCCCTTTTTGCTTCTAGAGCTATAATTAAACTCAAGTCCCAGCAGGCCCCTAAAGGTGAGGTACAAAGTGAGACTCATATGGAGGTGCACTATGTTCTAAAAGAACTACTTGAGCTTTCTACTTTATATAGACAGAAATCTGGGCAACATGTGTAGAAATGGAAACTAAGGGTGTAGGATAAGAGTGGAAGGACTATAAATAGGATCAGGTCAGGGGGCCGGCCTAGTGGAGCAGTGGTTAAGTTCACACGCGCTGCTTTGCCAGTTCAGATCCAGGGCATGGATCTAAGCACCGCTTATCAAGCCATGCTGTGGCAGGCGTACCACATATAAAGTAGAGGAAGATGGGCACAGACGTTAGCTCAGGGCCAGTCTTCCTCAGCAAAAAGAGGAGGTTTGGCGGTAGATGTTAGCTCAGGGCTAATCTTCCTCAAAGGAAAAGAAAGTGGATCAGGCCACATTTATTGATATGGGCTCAGTGAACAGGGATTCTGCATTTACTGATGCAGCATGAGTGGTTAGAAAGACCCTACCAGTTTGTTTGGTTGCCTGGTTCAAACGTGGACCAAAATGTAGCCTACAGTGAGCGAGTTGGAAATGCCTTGGTTTAATGTAGAGGAAGGGATTCAAGGTCTTGGGGAGATTGGAGTGCTAGAGGGAATTTGTTGTTTAGGACTTACTCATAGGATCCAGAAGGTTCACCTTTCTCACATGACTGTGAGAAACACATTTGTGAAGGTGATGTGGATTAAGGCTGCCCCAGCCAGAGAAGCCCAAGGTGACCTGGCCTACATGCCAAACTATATGACCCAGTGGACTTTTTTTATGGTGTGAATTAGGGCTGCCCCAGGGAGAGAAGCCCAGGGCATCCTCACCTAGATACCGATCTATATGGCCAGATTCGTATCTAAAGTTATATGACCGCACAATAACCAGACCCCATCTGCACTGAAATCATTTAATGACTTTTTACATCATCTTTTCTTTTCTCCAGTAAAAATAAGTCACGTACCCATGCCTTATAAAATTAGCCCTAACCCTCAACTCGGGGCAGCAGCAGGAGCTCTGACTGCCCGTGGGTCTTGTCCCCACACACCAGCTCTGCCTGCCCATGGGTCCTGTCCCCATGCCAGCGGGGGCAGCAGCAGGAGCTCTGACTGCCTGTGGGTCTTGTCCCCACACACTAGCTCTGCCTGCCCATGGGACCTGTCCCCATGCCAGCGGGGGCAGCAGCAGGAGCTCTGACTGCCTGTGGGTCTTGTCCCCACACACTAGCTCTGCCTGCCCATGGGACCTGTCCCCATGCCAGCGGGGGCAGCAGCAGGAGCTCTGACTGCCCGTGGGTCTTGTCCCCACACACCAGCTCTGCCTGCCCATGGGTCCTGTCCCCATGCCAGCGGGGGCAGCAGCAGTGGCAGCAGCAGGAGCTCTGCCTGCCCATGGGTCCTGTCCCCATGCTATTCCACACTATTCTCTAAATAAAAGAGCACTACTGCCAGATCTTGAGAGTCTAAGAAATCTTTCTTTCGACTCCTCGGCTCACCGACCCCGCATCATTTCTGGTGGCCCGTACGGGGATTGCTTCATCGGCTTGTGAGCTCGAGTTCTGGTAAGTGCCCTTTTCTTCCTTGTGCCTTTCTCTTTTTCAAGGATGGATCTAAATTCACTTCTCCATCGGGAACTTTCTTGGATGGCTGTATGAATCCACGTTTGCTGCCCATGGCTACTCTATGGGGCAAATTGTGGCATTCAGCCTGAAGAGAATCAGTACCTTAAGCCTGAGGGTGATGGAAAATGAATTAATCCATTCCTTCCTGCTCTTTTTCAAGGATGGATCTAGATTCACTGCTCCATCGGGAACTTTCTCGGACAGTTGTATGAATCCACGTTTGCTGCCCATGGCTACTCTATGGGGCAAATTGTGGCATGCAGCTTGAAGAGAATCAGTACCTTAAGCCTCAGGGTGATGGAGAATGAATTAATCCATTCCTTCCTGACTCTATCTCTAATAGACAAATTTTACGTGGGCGCGGGTCGGCCACTTAAGTCATTAGGACGGCCGCCAATCTCCAAGACTCCCGTGGAAGGTTTCTTTTCCTAAGGCTGGATTGGGATCCCTCCCTCTGGCACCTGACCACGCTCTGAACTGCGAGGAAAGTCCTACTTGGGACTCCAGTTCAAGGGAAGTACCAAACTCTAACCATTGGTGGAGTATGGGAACCCCTTCTTGGGAGAATGGCTCCAGGATGCAATTGGGTAGAATGTCCCCCAGACTGGCGGAAAATTCCTCACTGTCTTTCTCTTTCTCACTGTCTTTGTCCTTTTACCCTGGGGACCATTCGCCAGGCACCTATTACTGTCAGGCAGAATAGGGAAGATGTTCAAGGGATGCCCCCATCATCCCTTGCTACAGGAACTCCATTGGGGGGATTTTCAAGGTAATGGCTCCCTTTCTCTGGGACCATTCACCAGGCACCTATTACTGCCAGGCAGAATAGGGAAGATGTTCAAGGGATGCCCCCATCATCCCTTGCTACAGGAACCCCAATGGGGGGATTTTCAAGGTAATGGCTCCTTTTCTCTCTGGGACCATTCACCAGGCACCTATTACTGCCAGGCATAATAGGGAAGATGTCCAAGGGATGCCCCCATCATCCCTTGCTACAGGAACTCCATTGGGGGGATTTTCAAGGTAATGGCTCCCTTTCTCTCTGGGACCATTCACCAGGCACCTATTCCTGCCAGGCAGAATAGGGAAGATGTTCAAGGGATGCCCAAATCATCCCTTGCTACAGGAACCCCAATGGGGGATTTTCAAGGTAATGGCTCCTTTTCTTTCTCCTTTTCTCTCGGGGACCATTCACCAGGCCTATGCTGTCAGGCAGAATAGGCACCAGGCACCTGTCACTGCCAGGCATAACAGGGAAGGTATACAAGGGATGCAATGCCGGGGGACGCCCCCATCACCCCTTGCTATAGGAACCCCACAGTAGGAACAACGGGTAGGACGCTGCCCTAGGTTCAGGGGGGATTTTTCATGGTAATGAACCCGTTTCTTTAGTCTCTCTTGGAGTTACAATGGCCATTTTCATCTCCTTTTGAGCTTTGCGACTGGGAAACAAAGAAATCTTTAAAGAGTAAAAGGCTCCACCCCTGGGAGCCCCAACTTTGGGTTTCTGGGCCTGATCACCCCAGCAACCCTAAGTGGGGGTGCCCTCTCTTGACAGTTGACTCATTGAGTATTTTAGTCACCTACTGAGTCGGTTATGAGGGTAGGAGACCTGTGATTTATTCTGTGAACTGTCGTGCTAGCGTAGTGTGCCCCAGCACGGGAACTGTTGTGTGACTCTTATCTTGATAACCCTCTGGAAGAGGCCATGAGGGTGAGGTCTGATCTCTTCTTTTCCTTTCTTTGTCTGTTTTGCTCATCATCTCTTCTGTTGTCACCAAGTCGAGGTTAAGTTCAGGCTAGACCTGAGCAGAACCTTGACCTTCTGTAAAATTGGAAAAATAAGCCTTTTGCCAGGGATTTAACTCTCAAACCTGGCTCTGGGAGCCCCAGCCTCCAGCCAGTTCCAGGCCTTTGCCTCCTGCTTCCCTACCTCAACTTTGCTGGCTCAGAGACAAAGTGCCCAGGCTGAGTGGGACTTGACTAAATCTTATAACTATGTCAACTCCCGCAATCGGCCTCTGCACACCCACAATCGGCCTCTGCACCCTTTCTCCAGCTGCTGTCAGTCAGACACTGGCTTTACCGCCACAGGGGAGGCTCCTAAGCATCCCCAGAGACCCACCCTGTGGATGCGTTCTAACTCCATCTGGGAGAAAATTTGAGGGGTTTCTCTGTGCCTTTGTGATGCAGTTGGACAGGTAGATCAACCTGGAATGTAATTTGAGTTACAATCCAGTTTCTGGGAAATCAAGAGCAACTGTCCTTAGAAAATCCTTGCAAGACTGGAAATACAGCTCTAGAGGCAGTTCAGATTCCACCTAGTTCCTTTATCACGAAAAGGATTATCATCTCCCCTCTCCAGGAACTACTATCTAGCCCATCACTAATTCCTAAGACTGAAGAAAAAAAAAAAGAAAGAAAGAAAGAGGAGGGGAGAGGAAAAACAGCCATAAGCGTGCCCTTGCCAAAAATCTAGCATCTTGAGTGTCTCCTCCACAAATATTGGTAAAAAAAAAATAGCTGTGCAGTCTCTGTGTACGTATGTCTTATGTATGTTATATCTGTGACATTTTTACCTCCGGATGGTATGGCCAAATTAAGAGCTCGGTTTAATTGGCTTAAAGTAAGCGCTTACATAAATTCTAAATGTAGTAGAAATTAATCCAATGTCTTTCAAGTTAACTTGATGTGAATTAACCTTTGGTAAACGAAATCTTGTTTAAGTTTGTTGGTTTGATTGAAAATAGTCTTCTTGTCAGAGTTGTCAGTATTCGCATATGATGCAGGCATGCAGCCTGGGTTTACTAGTCAAATAAGTTCACATTGTCTGTTAAATTCGTCAGCAAAATAATAGCTTTAAATGATGACCAGTTTTGTCTAATGTCTCATGAAGTTTTTGTGGGTGCAATAACTGTTTTATGGTCTGTATACTTGAAAAAAAAAAACAGGTTCCAAATTGTTTTGATAACAATCTTGAGTTTTGCCAAGTTAAGTTAAATGATAAAAATCTGAGCATCTGGGTCATTTTTGGATTGGATAGCACACAAGCATTACAGCTAAACTTATCTAAGTTATCTACTTTTGGCTTCTTATTGCAGAGAGGCTAAAAGTCTTTGGGTCTGTTATTGTAAAGCAGCGTGTTTCTAGAAATTATGAAGTGTTTAGAATGCTGGTATAAAGGACAATTCATAATTGCTTACCTTTTTAGTGTTTACTATGGTCTGTTAAGGGTTAAAAGTTCTTATTAACCTATATAATTAAAGCTACTGGAAATTAATAAGGAAAACAGCTCTGTATCTAAGGAAAGTTAAAATGTATGTTTTCAGTAAAGAGGGTATAAAGAATGGAAGTATTTTTGTTTGATGGGTTAAGAAAGATAAGTTTGTCCTAAAGTACTAGAAAGGAAAAAAGACAGACTTTGGGACAAATTCTGAAGGCAAAAAGAAAGTTGTAGAAGGTTTGTGAAGGAGAAATTCTGAAAGGAGTTTTATGCCTGGTCAAGTAGACTAAGATTAGAGTAAATCCAATTAAGTGAATGAGTTTTAATGTTAAAAATAAGCTGGTACAGAAATTAAAATTTGGTTTTCTCTCAAAGCATAATTTTCTTGAACTTTTGGCCTGCTCTAACTCTACCTAAAAGACAGAAAATCTATGTTTTGTTAAAATAATTTCCTATATTCAGAAAGAAAGAGGTCTCTTCTAAAATTTTTTTTTTTGATGGTGTTGTTTGCTCTTGACTGTCTCTGTTGTCACTTTGAATGGATGCCTGAGCATTGTTTAGCAGTGAGCGTTGTTTCCTATTTGAACAAGCATTTTAAAAACTTTTGATATTTTTGACAAGCTCCTCCCTCAAAAATATTCAAGTCCTGAATGAAGGCTTTCTTTTGACATGGTAGATGGAAGAAGAATTTCTCTGAGGATTTTCAGAGGGCCCCTGAGACTTCTCAAATAAATTTGCTCTCTTCCTATAAGGAGGAAAATACTAAATTAATTAGATTTATTTGGTTTATTAAATTACATGGGAAGCATTGTCAAATAAGCGATGATAAACTTTCTTATGTGCTATTACGTGGGTGAATATTATTAATATACATGTCTTAACATTATATAGCATTCCTAAAATTCTAATCTGTTCTGGTTATCAGTCATAATTCCAGTTATTATCTTAAAGTGTTATATGTCACAGAAATAGCCAAGTTTCTTTGTCAATTGCCCTTTTGAGTCTTTTGTCCATTTGCAGATAGTTGCTGTTTTACTGTGATGCTTTTTGCTTTTGCAAATATGTTTCATCTCCAGAGAAATTCCTGGAAAGGATTCTGACACAAGGGTTCTAAACTGCAGGTTTCTGATAAACTTTCAGATTGTAAAACTTAACTGGGTAAGAAATTACAGAATTCTAACAGAAACTAAGCTCATAGATCTGCTAACAGAAGATTAAGCTCAAGAACTGATTATACAGGACTGTGTGAACTGATGAGAATGATTATAATTTTTTATGACTTCTGTTTGAAATATTGCTGAGTTTTGATGTTTTGTTTTGTTTTCTCATATTTAAGGAAATCTTTCTCTCTTTTCTCTTATGCTAACTATGACTTACAGCAATTTAGTGAAATACATCTTTATGAGCAAAACTGAAACATTTGTCTTTTTCTCCCAACCTGATCCCTCCAGAATTTGGCAGCTCTTTGTGAGTGAGTATGGTTATTTCGTGGCAATATAGTTATTTGCATAAGTTCAATAAGAATCTATTCTCCTTATAACAGGACACATTGGTTATATTACCAAGGCTTTGACTGGAATGTCATATTTGAAACATACAGGCTCAGATATGACAAGACAGCTTTTCAGGAACAAAGATTGGACTTTCTGGAATACAGCCACTTGGAAACATGGGCCTGGTACCTTGTTTACAGAGATTCTGGCAATCTTACCCGGTAAGTAAGGAAGCTTGCTTGTCTGGCACGTGCAAGGAACCTCAAAACGTTTTGGGGGACCTCGAGAAGAGAGAAGTCCACCCGAATCTGGAGGTACTGCAGGCAAAATCTGATGGCAAGTCCTTGGCTTAGCTTTTCTGGCCTCAAGAGGCCTTTACAGTTCAATCTGAGATTCCTCATAAAAAAAAATTCCAGCAAAGCAGATTTAAAAAAGCCTGTATAATCAATTGGTATTCTTGCTGCACTTATGTAAATAATTGGCAGACCAGTTAATCTTAATTTGGCTATCTTTTATAAAAATGAGGGTGATTTTAGAGAGAAAAAATTATGTTTCAGTAGAAGGTATAGTACACATTCATGGATATTAGATTCTAGCTCTTCTCTTCTGCAAGAGTCATCTGTTACTAATCATAATGTTTCCTTGTGGCCATCCATCTCTGATACCTGGGAGTTCCCAGGCCACAAGCAAACCTTTTCCTTCAACACTACTGCCCAAATACTAACTAGATTTGCCTTGTCACAGGTGGATCATAAACGACAAGTTCCAAAGGTAAAGTCCCCAACTTATTGATACACACAGGATGGGCTATATCAAATTTGGGACGAATATATTTGGCTCACTCCTGCTAGTGATCAACTCAGTAAAAGTCCACTCTATGTTGGGAACAAACCAATCACACCTGTGATACATGGCCTAATAGCACCCGACATATGGGAAAATTCCCTGTCATATGTGTTCTCATATCATAACCTTAAAAAATGCTGATTGGTTTGAGACTGACTGGGATAGACGGCCCAGCACACGTTGGTTAGCCCCTAATGGCACTCAGTGGCTATGTGGCTCCAACTTATGGCCTTGGCTGCCACCTGGATGGATTGGACGATGCACCCTAGGTTTCGTCTGGATGCAAGGTAGAACTACATTTACTATATCTCCTCCTGCTAACCTACCCAACCTGCAACAGCGCTGGACCTGCTCTGTCTTTCACTGGTATGACCACGTTGCCTCAATTTTCCTTCCCCAGTTAGGAATCGAAAGTGTCATCTGGCCCATGGAAGCTCTAAACAAATTTACTATGAAAGCATTAAAATGATACACAACATAGCCTTTTGCTGCTTGATTTAGAAGGGTCCCAAATGCGTAAGGCAGTCCTCCAAAACCGAATGGCACTGGATGTCTTGACAGCAGCACAGGGGGGCACCTGTGCCATTATAAAAACTGAATGTTGTGTCTATATTCCTGACTACCATCAAAATATCTCCGGCTTCCTGTCTGATATGAGCCACCAAATTAAGTCCATGTCTGACCCTCCCCTATCTCTAAATGACTGGTTGAACTCCTGGTCAGGACCAGGTTTCTGGACTGCTATCAAAACCTTATTCATTGGGTTAATCATACTGCTTGTATTTCTTATTATAATTTGTTGTCTGTTTCATTGTTTGTCTTCCGCATGTCAACAAAATTTCACCTCCTGGACCACCTCTCGTCAAATGATTCTCTCGTCTCCAGAGGATCTGTACACCTTGTCAGGCTTGGACTCCACAGGTGCAGCCTTCCGGTCCACTGAACTTCCTACCTATACCTATGGCCCCATTTAGGGACAGCTCTACGACCTTGTACAGCTGGAAGTAGTTACAGAAGACTGACCGTCGTCCATATCCCCAAAAGATTTCGGGGCCAAATGGGTTCAGGGGGGGTTTATGATGTGGATTAAGGCTGCCCCAGCCAGAGAAGCCCAAGGTGACCTGGCCTACATGCCAAACTATATGACCCAGTGGACTTTTTTTATGGTGTGAATTAGGGCTGCCCCAGGGAGAGAAGCCCAGGGCATCCTCACCTAGATACCGATCTATATGGCCAGATTCATATCTAAAGTTATATGACCGCACAATAACCAGACCCCATCTGACTCCAAGAAGTTTAGCTAAGGATAAAAGAACTTAACTGATATTTGAGCTACTGCCAAGAGAGAAAATTTGCAGTTTGAGGCCAACCAAGCTAATTTTATGCTAAAACAATAACAACAAAAAGAATATCAATATTCTTCAGAGGACCATAATAAAATCTAGAGGCTCCACAATATAAAATACTTATAATGTCCAAGACAATCTTAAATTACTCAACATGTGAAGAAACAGGAAAGTATAACCCATTATTAAGAGAAACTAACCCCAAATTGACCAGATGTTGGACCTAGACAAGGATTTTAAAGCAACCATTATACTTATGCTCAATGACATAAAGAAAAATATGCTCATAATCAATGAAAAGACAAGAATATCAGAGTGGAGAAATAGAATATAAAAAAGAGGTAAATGAAAACTCAAGATACAACATTTTTTGGGGTTTTTTGAGGAAGATTTGCCCTGAGCTGGCAATCCTTCTCTTTTTGCAGAGGAAGATAGGCCCTAAGCTAACATGTGTGCCCATCTTCCTCCACCCTATATGTGGGATGCCTGCCACAGCATGGCTTGATAAGTGGTGTGTAGGTCTACACCTGGGATCTGAACTGGTGAACCCTGGGCTGCCAAAGCGGAGCAAACCCAACAGCTATGCCACTGGCAAGCCCCTGAAAAATGCAACATTTAGTAAAAATAACTAGATAGGCTTAACAGAAGAGTATAAATGAAATGAGAAAGAGTCACTGAACTTGAAATTATTCAATCTGAAGAATATAGAGAAAAAAATAAACAGAATCCCAGGGACCTATAGGGCAATATCAGCAGATCTAACACACATATAACTGGAGTTTTAGAAGGCAAGAAAAGAGACAGTATGATGCATTTTTAAAAAAAATAATAATGACTGAAAATTTCCCCAATTTGATGAAAGATATATCTTTACTGACTCAAAAATACCAGTAAATCTCAATGTGGCCAGGCCGGTGGCATAGTGGTTAGGTTTACGTGCTCTGCTTCAGTGACCATGTTCAGATCCTGGGTGCAGACCTAGCACCGCTTGTCAAGCCATGCTGTGGCAGTGTCCCACATAAAAAATAGAGGAAGAGAGAAGCTCAGCAACAATCTTCCTCAATCAAAAAGAGGAAGATTGGCAACAGATGTTAGCTCAGGGCCAACCTTCATCACAAACAAACAAACAAAACAAAACAAGAGGAAAAAACCCCGGTAAATCTCAAACAGGATAAATACAATGAAAATCATTCTGTATTCAGACTGCTGAAAGGCAAAGATAAAGAGGAAACCTTGAAAGCAGCTAGAAAATAATGACACATTATAGCCAGGGGACCAACAAAAATTTGAATTTTCACTGACTTCTCATCATAAGCAATGGAGGACAGAAATGTAGTGGAACTACATTTTCAAAGTGTTGCAAGGAAAAGCTGTCAACCCAGAATTCTGTAACCAGTGAAAATATTCTAGAATCAAGGTGAAATAATGACAGGTTCAGATTAAAAAAACAAAAGAAAACAAAAAAACTAAGTGAACATGTTGCTAGAAGAGCTGCATCATTGGAAGTGCTGAACAAGATTCTTCATGCTGAAGGGAAATGATACAAGATGGAATCTTGAACCATCAAGAAATAACAAGAGCATCAGAAATGGTAAATATCTGAGTAAATATAAAAAGCGATCTACCAGCTGATTACTAAATTAGGTCCTCCATTAATTTTGTTGAAAATAAGGAACTGGGAACCACTTATTGCTGAGCAGAACACCATGCACTGGTCACCAGTCCCAGAGGAGGACTCTAAACACTTCTGTCCATTGCATCGTGGGATTGGAATTTCCAAGAAAAATTCAAGACAGTCAAGCACTGGATGGAACAATACTTCACTTACATAGAGAAGAGATGGAGCAAGATCAGCTTCAATAGTGGGCATCAGTTCCTCATGGCCAGTTCTTCCCTCCCTACAGCTGACACAGAGTAATTTGCCTATATGTACCTGTCTCATGCTTCAGTGGAAGGACTTTCCCTCTCCCCATGGAGTCTGAAATACTGAAAGCTGGGAGCATGTCTGAGGACCATTGATGTACATACTTGAGCAGAACAAAGCATAACTCACTGAGCTTGAAAAAGGGAAAGATATTCACACACAAGATGATAAGCCTGATTCAGGCTATGTGAACTTTTTATCTCTTGGTAAGGAAGTGTTCCAGGCCCAAGACCCATTCTTATATGGCCAAGTGGGAGTTGAAAGACTACATGCATGAGGCTGCCTCTCCTAACACTTAACTTCCTAGAGAATTTGTTACTCAGTTATTTAATAGTTTTTCTGTCATTGTTACCTGTAAGTCTAATTATCACTTTTACTGGGATCTAAAGAGGTTTCTACATCCTGGAGATGCTAGATCAGTGTGGTAGAAAATGTGTAATTGCTAAATTATTTCAATTCCCATTTATACTTAGTTAAATAGAATTTCTTAAAGCTTATAACATTAAAAATAGGAACAAAATAGATGCTAAAATTCTATTTTATTGTGACACTAAGTTATATTCTTCCATATATACAGATATGAAATTGAGATATATTTTCAGTAAATTTTACTTCTTATGTTTAATAAGTATTCAAATTGTAGATTTACCATTATTTTGTTCAATTGTTTACTAATAATAACTGTAAAAATAACTCAATCCAGAAAAAAATTTAAACATTTAGAGACATAAACAATTAAATTGTCAATTTATATGCATTTTTTGCTTCACAGACATGATAGGGTGATCATAAAAGAATTTCAACCATAAAAGTATATCATATTGATATGAAATTCTGAGAGGAAGCTGAATGGAAATATAATTTCAAGGAAAATGTAAGAAAAATGTAAACTTCTGATTGCCAAAGATGATTTGATCATGTATTTTTTTCCATGATTCCAGTCTTTTATTTACACTCAGTACTTTTATTGAGGCATAATTTATATATAGTAAATACACATATATTAAGTATACAGCTCAAAGCATTTTGAGAAACTGTTGAACAGATTAACCATCATGCAAATCAAGACATAGAATATTTCCACTATCTTCTACTCTTTTCCAGTTACCACGTCTCCCCATTTGAGGCAACCAGTATCCTGGTTTCATTGCCAAAGGTTAATTTTGCCTGTTTTTGAACCTCCTATATAAGAAATCACGTAATACATACTCTTCTGTGTCTAGCTTCCTTAGCTTAACACAATGTTTTTAAGATTCTTTGTCTATCAGTAGTTTTTTTTTTATTTCAATGCATGAATATATCACTGATATCCATTCTTGCACTGATGAACATTTGGGTTGTTTCTATTTTAGGGCTATTCTAAATAAAGCAGATATGAACATTCTTATAAAGTCTTTTATGAGGACACATGCATTCATATTTCTCTTCTATATTTATATCTCTATTATATATATTGAATATTATATATGCATTCAAACTTCTAGATCATAAATTAAGTAAATGTTAACTTTCTTACAAACTGCTAAAGAGTTTTCTAAAATGATTCCTTAATATTTCATTCCTACCAGCAATTTAAAGGAGTACCAGTTGTTCAACATCTTCTCAAATGTTCACTTGTTATTCTCAGTTTTCCTAACTGTTACCATTCTAGTGCTGTGTGTAGTGGTATTTCATTATAGTTTTAATTTACATTTTCCTAATTACTAATAATTTTGATCACTGTTCTATATGCTTAGAGGACATTCAGGTATCTTTTTTTATGAAATTCCCATTCAAGACTTTTATTCACTTTTAAGTGTGTTGGTTATATGCCTTCTATGATTGATTAATAGGAATTTTTATATATTCTGATTGTGAGCTCAAATTATCACATATATGTATTGCAAAAGTTTCTTCCCTTTCTTAACAACTTCTTTTGATGAGTAGAAGGGTTAAAAAAGTTTATAAAATCCAATTCATCAATTTTTTCTGTGTCCTAAGAAATCTTTGCATACCCAAGGTTGTGAAAATATTTTTGTATTTTTTCTTCTGGAAGCTTTATAATCTTATCATTCACAATTATATCTATGACCCACCACAAGACAGATTTTGTACATGGTGTGAAGTCGGGGCTCAAAGTTAAAGTTTTTCTCATACAACTATCCAATTTTTCCACAACTATTTATTGAAAAATCATTTCTTCCCCCGTTAAATTATTTGGTGTCATCACACTCAAAAAATTGACTATATATGTGAGTCTATTTTAGGATTATATTCTGTTCCATTGATCTATTTGTTCTCGAATTATGGCAATAACACTTAATATCTTTCACTTTATAGTAAGTTTTCCAACCATGTTTTTCTTTCTCAAGATTGTTTTGATTTTTCTAGGAACTTTCCATTGGATTCGGGAAACTCAGCCAGCCCCAAGAAGAATCAATTCAAAAGAATTTTCATAGAACAAACTTTAGGTTTTGTTGATATCTGCTTTTATTTATTTATTTATTTATTTATTTTTATTTGTTGGTGAGGAAGATTGACCCTGGGTTAACATCTGTTGCCAATCTTCCTCTTTTTTTGCTTGAGAAGATTGTCTTTGACCCACCAGGCCGACCCCACTTTGATATCTGCTTTTGACTTTAATGCTTCTTTTCTACTACTTTCTTTGGTTTAATTTGTTCTTTTATCAGCTTTTTGAAGTTGAAGTATAGTTCATTATTTTTAAAATTTCATCTTTCCTAGTATAAGCATTTAAAACTATAAATTTTCTTTTAAGAATGCTTTAATCTCACAGTTTTGATAAGTTGTAATTTCATTACCATTTGCATATCATTCTGTCTATAATATTTTAAATTTCTATTGTGATTTCTTATTTGATCCATGGGTTTTTAGAAGTATGTTGTTTTATTCCCTAATAACTTGTGATTTTCTATTTGTCTTTCTGTTATTGATTTCTACTTTAATTCCATTGTGGTCAGAGATATATTTCATATGATTTCAATAATTTTAAGTTTATAAAGACTTATTTTATAGCTCAATTATATGATTTATCTTGGAAGAAAACAATGAAATAGGAAACAGACCAATGAAGCCAGAAGTTTATTCTTTGAAAATATTTTTGTATTCATTTTCGAGATTTTCTGAATTTCTTGGATCCAATGTAAGTTTCCTAGGATTTTATGTGCAATTGAAAAGAATGTTTGGTCTGCAGTTGTTGGGTATAGTGTTCTATAAATACCAAGTAGATGAGGTTGAATTGCATTGTTCAAATCTTAAACTAAAGATTAGTTAGTTTTTGTTTCATGTAGTTTGAAACTATGTTATTAGGTGTGGACACATTTTTAAAGATAGTGTTAATTTTATGTTTTGAAGAGTTAGATTTTTAGAGGACTTGTGATTTAATATAAAATTTTTAGTAGAATCTATACTATTTGATGTAATTTTTAAACAGCTCATTGAGATATAACTCACATACCATAAAATTCACCCTTTTAAAGTGTACAATTCAATGATTCTTGGTAGATTTACATAGCTGTGGAACCATCACCACAATCTTATTTTACCAACATTTTAATCACCCTTAAATGATCCCTAATTCCCATTTATGGTCTGCCCCCATTCCCATCTCTAGCCCTGGACAACCACTAATTCAATTTCTGTGTCTATTCTGGGCATTTCATATAAATAGAATCATATAACATGTGGCCTTTTGTGTCTGGCTTCTTGCACTTATCATAATATTTTCAAAGTTCATTCATGTTGTAGCACATATCAGTACTTCAATACTTTTCATTGCTGAATAATATTTCAGTGTGTGGATATACCACATTTTATCTATCCATTCAGCATGTGATGTTCATTTAGATTGCTTCCACTTTGAAGCAAGTATGAATAATACTGCTGTTAACATTCATGTACAAGTTTTTGTTTGGACATATGTTTTCATTTCTTTGGGGCATATATCTAGGAGTGGAATTTCTGGGTCATATCCTTTTAAAGAACTGTCAGGCTGTTTTCCAAAGCAGCTATTCTATTCCTCATTTCCACCAGCAATGCATGAGGGTTCCAGTTTCTCCACATCATCACCAATACTCATTATCACTCTTTTTGACTATAGCTATCTTGGTGGGTATGAAGTAATATCTCATTATGATTTTGTTTTGCTTTTCTTTGATGGCTAAGGATGTTGAGGATCTTTACATGTGCTTATTGGCACTTGTGTATCTTCTTTTGGAGAGTCTACTCAAAAACTTTGCTCATTTTTTAAGATAGTTATTTGACTTTTTATTGATGAGCTGTAAGAGTTCTTTATATATTCTAGATACAAATCACTTATTAGATATATGTTAGAAAATATTTTTTGTCATTCTGTGAACTATCTTTTCACATTCTTGATGGTGTCTTTGGAAGCACAAAATGTTTTAATTTAATTAAGTCCAATGTATCGATTTGTTCTTTTGTTGCATGTACTTTTGGTGTCACATCTACGAAACTATTGCCTAACTCAAGGTCACAAAAATTTATTCCTTTGTTTTTTCCTAAGAGATGTATAGTTTTATCTCTTACATTTAGGAATGTGGTGAAATTTGAGTTAATTTTTGTACTTCTTACTTACAAATCTTAAAAATGATGCTTTGTAAACAAAACCCATTTGTGAGCTAGAAACTACCTGTAACACATGAACAATTCAAGGTTCACTTTGATGTTAACTGTGATGCATGAGAATATGTAAAACTGCCGTGGTGCCTTTGTTTTAGGGAGCAAGCAAGGGGTATGGTTCTTCACAAAATCTACTGGTAATGATATGAGTTAAAAAAAAGACAGAAACTTTTTCTTCAGGTTTAGGCATTAAAAAATAAAAAGGCCAACTGGACTACAAAAGTTGAATCCCACTACAATATTTCTATTTTGGGTGCCTGTTGGCTATGCCCAGATTTCATACAATTTGTGTGCTTCCATTATGATGTTTCTGAGGTCTCC
This sequence comes from Equus caballus, assembly GCF_041296265.1. Classification (NCBI taxonomy): domain Eukaryota; kingdom Metazoa; phylum Chordata; class Mammalia; order Perissodactyla; family Equidae; genus Equus; species Equus caballus. Next base: position 47,610,935 of record NC_091688.1, on the reverse strand, counting down.
TAATAAACATCATTGCTCCTTAGTGAGCAGAAATAGCATAAACTATTAATGGTGTCTACATTTCTCACATCTAAATCTGACACAGTCAGACAGTTTTGTCCTAGTTTTGTTGCAGTAAAATATTGTGACATTATTCAAGACTACTGCCTTTCCTCGGACTTGGAGGCATAACTTTGCCCTGAAGAGCTGCTGGTTCTCTCTTTTTCCTTTCTTATATTCCAGAGGAAATTGCTGTTAGTATCAAGTCATGAGCAATGTCAAGCAGAATATTTGGGGAACTATGAACCATGGGAAACTGTGGGGAAGACAGAAGGCACAGTATTTGGGAAAGCAGTTTCAATGAGAGCATGGGTTGGTACTGGGAAAGTCATGTATTTTTAGAACCACAGCTCTGAATGCCAAAGCACAGGTCAATCAGGTTGGTGAGTTGAAGGAAAAGGAAAGGCATGCTATGGAGTTCAAGAGCAAGGTTTTCGTCCAAGGACTCTGCCTCAAATGGAGGGAAAAGTCCATGTGTGGAATTTAAGTAGGTAGATAGGCTGTGGCTAATGTTCTGAAATTCAGGCAGAGCAGCAAAATAAGCTATTGGTTCAATACAAGACAAAAGAAAGGCTTCTTTGCATGGCCATGGGGAAAACATAGAGGGTGTTCCAACTGGCCACTGGAGAACAGGTAAGGAGCAGAGTCCAGAAAAGTAGGAAATAGTCACTTGGGATTTAGAACCACACAGCAGCATAACCAGCCATATGTCTATAAGATTCTTGAGGGCAGGAATTGTGTCTTATCATTTCTAGTATTCCAGTGCCTAAAATAATCCTGATATAAAACAGATACTCAGTGCATGCTGTGGAATGAATGAATGTTCATAATAGGTTAGAGGTTGTCTGCTCCCAGGTTTAGTTGAAGCCCTCTTCAGTGTGAATGTTTAAGGGTTATTTCCTTGTTGCTGTTGTTTTAGAAGAAGAAGAAGAAGAAGGAGAAGAAGATTAGCCCTGAGCTAACATCTGCTGCCAATCTTCCTCTTTTTTGCTGAGGAAGACTGGCCCTGAGCTAATATCTGTGCCCATCATCCTCTACTTTATATGTGGGACGCCTGCCACAGCATGGCTTGCCAAGGGTGCCATGTTGGCACCCACAATCTGAACTGGCAAACTCCGAGCTGCTGAAGTGGAATGTGAGAACTTAACTGCTGTGCCACTGGGCTGGCCCTTAGGGTTGTTTGATGTACAGAGTTCTCCAGAGAGAAGCCATAGCCTAGGGGGTAGACTAACTTTGGTCCACTGAAGAGAACTCACTGTCAGTACCCAATAGCCAGGCACACGGTGGTTAAGATAAGGAAGCAATGCAGTAAGGGAGAAAGTTTGCACAAACTAGAAAAGAGTCACAAAATGGTGACAAGGCAGGTGCCCTGACCAACGTTGTACTAATGAGCTTCAATAAGCAACCATTCAAAAAGAGTCTGATTTGGAGCGATGTCAGCAACATGGTGGGGTAAGCAGGTTTCTTTGTCTCTCCCCCTTCAAACTACAACTAAATAAACGTTCATTGACCAATGAAGGATACTCACACAGCACCTCAGGACACCTGAGAGACCCAAGCTGCTATATATTGGAAGGTGGATGAACTACCCCCAGGCAGGAGGTGGAGATAGGTGAGAACTCTCCAGCCCCCAGATAGCCTGGTATCCACAAGTGACTCTCTCCTGGCTGAAGCACTCATAGCACTGCTGCAGACACGAGGGTGGGTGTGCACCTTGGTGCGATGGTGGAAACAGGTGACTGCAGCCCTGAGCCCCTGTGATTGCTCTTTGGGCCACTGGGAAAATCCACAGTCCCACTGTGGCCCCAGGGGGTGACTCAGGCTCAAACTCAGTAGGGAGGCCCTGCCCACCAAGCACAAAGGCTGGTGCAACCTAGGAGTAGATACAGTGCAGGTGGGTAAGGAAACTGCCAGCTGCCTTAAACGCCCATAGCTCTGCTGCAGCCCGGAGGGGGCAAATGAGATCCAGCAAGACTGTGGGAGTGCGTGGTGACAATCCTGAGCCCCAGCATGATTGCTCCTTGATAAAGTGGGAAAATCCATGGTCTCATGGTGGCCCCAGGGAGAGACTCAGGTTGGCCATGGTGGAGAGGCCCTGCCCACCAAGCGCAAAAGATGGTATGATCTAGGAGCAGACACAGCACAGCTTCAAGTCCAGGCAAACAAACCACCAGCCACCTTAAATGCCCATAGCTCTGAAGGGGCAAGTGAGATCCAGTGGAACCACAGGAGCAGGTGGGGACAACCCTGAGCCCTAGCATGATCTATCCTAGTTCCAGTGGGAAAGTCCACAGTCCTACCACTGCCCCAGGGAGTGACTCAGGCTCCATCCCAGTGAGGCGGCCCCATCCACCAAGCTCAAAGGCTGGTGTGACCTAGGAACAGATGGCAGTATATCTGCAGCCTGGGTGAAAGTGCCCTCCAGCTACCACAAAGGTTCACAGTAGCTCAGCAGCCCCAAAGGGGCAGTACCACTGGTGGGACTGTGGAAGCAGACAACAGCAGCCTTGAGTCCCTGTCTGATCACTCTCTTGACCAGTGGGAGAGTCCAGAATCCCACCACAGCCCCAGGGAGTGGCATAGGCTCAGATTCAGTGGGGAGGCCCCAAACAACGAGCACAACAGCTGGTACAACCTAGGACCAGACTGTGGCAGAGCTGCGAGTTTGGGCAAACAAGCTCCCAGCTGCCTAGAAAGCCCCTAACACTGCTGTGGTCCCTAAGCAGGGACTGTGTCTAGGTGTGCCTGTGGGAGCAGGTGGCAGCAACTCAGACCCCCATGTGATTATTCCCACAGTTGACAGGAGACCCCACGGGGACACTGCAATCCCAAGGAGTGGCCCAGGCTCAGTCAGGAACAGCTGACAGGGATCCTGGTGGGTGCAGATTACACAGCTCCTGCCCCCTCCCCTTAGTGGCAGCAAGTGGAAGCAGTAACCAAACTCTAGCTCTATGCGGAGGCAAAAATCCATGACATCAAGCAGTATGAAAAAGTATATTAAATCTCCAGAATGGAAGGAAAATGACAAGTACTCAGAAAACAATCCTGAAGACACAGAAATTATAACCTAAATGACAAAGAATTCAAAATAGCTATGATTTAAAAACTCAACTAGTTAAAAGAGAATACAGAAAGACAACTCAACGAGTTCAGGAGCTACATCACAAAAGAGCTTGAAACTATAAAGAAGAACCAATCAGAAATGTTGGAGATGAAAAACGTAGTGGATGAGATTAAGAAAAATCTGGACTCCCTGAACAGTAGGGCTGATAATATGGAGGACAGAATTAGCAGTCTGGAGGATAAGAGTACAGAAGTGCTCCAGATAGAGGAGGAGAGAGAACTAAGTATAAAAAGAAATGAAGAAACTCTTCAAGAAATATCCAATTCAATTAGGAAATGCACCATAAGGACTATAGGTATCCCAGAGGGAGAAGAGAAGGAGAATGGAGCAGAAAGTTTGTTCAAAGAAATAATAGCTAACTTCACAAACCTGGGGAGAGAGCTGGAAACCCATGTAACAGAAGCCAATAGATCTCCAAACTTTATCAATGTAAAAAGACCAATCTAAGGCATATAGTAGTAAAGCTGGCAAAAGTCAATGACAAAGAAAAAATATTAAGGGCAGCAAGGCAGAATAAAATAACCTACAAAGGAACCTGTATCAAGCTCTCAGCATATTTCTCAGCAGAAACATTACAGGCTAGGAGAGAGTGGAATGATATATTCAAAATTCTGAAAGACAAAAATTTCAGCCAAGAATACTCTATCCAGGGAAAATATCCTTCAAATATGATGCAGAAATCAAAACTTTTGCAGATAAAAATTAAGAGAGTTCATTGCCACAAGACCCCTCTACAGGAAATCTTCAGGAAGGCCCTCATACCTGAAAGAAAAAAAGAGGAAAGAGGTTACAAAACCCTGAGCAAGGAGATAAGTAGATAGACAAAATCAAAAAATTGAAGCTCTCCATCAAAACAGGTTAGCAAATGCTTAATTATAATGTTAAAGATAAAAGGAAGGAAAACACCAAGAATAAATATAATCTTGTCATTTTAACCACAAATGCACAACACAAGAAGAAAAAAGATGACGATAACAACTTAGAAGGGGAAGAGGAAGGGATGGAACCGGCTTAGTCTAAGGAAATAAGAGACTATCGGAAAATGGACTATCTCATCGATGAGATATTTCATACAAACCACATGGTAACCAGTAAAAAAATTATTAGAACAGAGACACAAATTACAAATAAGGAGAAAATTAAGAAAACCAGCATAGAAAACTACCTAACTTAATTGGTAGTCTGAAACACATGTGACGAGAAACAAAGGAAATGCAGGAGAACCAGAAAATGAGCTATAAAATGGCAGCATTAGGCCCCCACATTTCAATAATCTCTCTAAATGTAAATGGATTGAATTCTCCAATCCAAAGACAAAAAGTGACAGCATGGATTAAAAAAAGACCCAACAATATGCTGCCTCCAGGAAACACACCTCGGCCCCAAAGACAAACAGAGACTCAGAGTGAAGGGATAAAGATGATACTCCAAGCTGATAGTGAACAAAAGAAAGCAGATGTCACCATACTTATATCAGACAAAGTAGACTTCAAGACAAAACAGGTAAAGAGAGACAAAGAGGGCAGTATATAATGATCAAAGGGACACCCCACTAAGAAGACAAAACACTTATAAATATATGTGCATCCAACACAGGAGCACCAAAGTACATAAAGCAACTATTAACAAAACTAAAAGGAGATATCAACAAAAATACAACAATAATAGGAGACTGCAACACCCCACTTACACCAATGGATAGATCATCCAGACAGAAAGTCAACAAGGAAATTGTAGAATTAAATGAAAAACTAGACCAAATGGACTTAATAGATATATAGAGAACACTCCATCCAAAAGCAGCACGTTACCTGTTCTTCTCAAGTGCACATGGACAATTCTCAAGGATAGACCATATGTTGGGAAACAAAGCAAGCCTCAATAAATTTAAGAGGATTGAAATAATATAAAGCATCTTTTCTGACCATAATGCTATGAAACTAGAAATCAGTTACAAGAAAAAAGCTGGGAAGGGGAAAAGATGTGGAGATTAAACGACATGCTACTGAACAACCAATGGATCATTGAAGAAATCAAAGGAGAAATCAAATATTATCTGGAGACAAATAAAAATGAAAACACATCATACTAATGCATTTGGGATGCAGCAAAAGTGGCCCTAAGAGGGAAATTCATTGCAATACAGGCTTACCTCAACAAATGAGAAAAATCTCGAATAAGCAGTCTCAAACTACATCTAACAGAATTAGAAAAATAAGAACAAACAAAGCCAAAAGTCAGTAGAAGGAGGGAAATAAAAACTAGAGCAGAAATAAATGCAATTGAAACAAAAAAGACAGTAGAAAGGATCAATGAAACAAAGAGCTGGTTCTTTGAAAAAATAAACAAAATTGACAAACTCTTAGCTGGGTTCACTAAGAAAAAAAGAGAGAAGACTCGAATAAATAAAATTAGAAATGAAAGAAGAGAAATTACAACAGATACCACAGAGACACAAAAGATTATAAGAGAATACTATGAAAAATTATATGCCAACAAATTGGACAACCTAGAAGAAATGGATAAATTCTTAGACTCTTACAACCTCCCAAAACTGAATCAAGAATAAATAGAGAATCTGAATAGACCAGTCACAAGTAAAGAGATTGAAACAGTAATCAAAAACCTCCCCAAAAATAAAAATCCAGGGCCAGACATCTTCTCTGGAGAATTCTACCAAACATTCAAAGATTTAATACCTATCCTTTTCAAACTTTCCAGAAAATGGAGAAGAGAGAACACTTCATTCTATGGGGCCAACATCACCCTGATACCAAAGCCAGACAAGGACAATACAAAGAAGGAAAATTATAGGCCAATATTGCTGATGAACATAGATGCAAAAATCCTCAACAAAATATTGGCAAACTCAATACAGCAATACATTAAAAAGATCATACACCATGATCAAGTGGGATGTATACCAGGGACACAGGGATGGTTCAACATCTGCAAGTCAATCAATGTGATATACCACATTAACAAAATGTGAAACAAAAACCACATGATCATCTCAATAGATGCAGAGAAAGCATTTGACAAGATCCAACATCCATTTATGGTAAAAATGCTCACTAAAATGGGTATAGAAGGAAGGTACCTCCACAAAATAAAGGCCATATATGACAAACCCACAGCCAACATCATACTCAACAGGGAAAAACTGAAAGCCATCCTCTGAGAAAGGAACAAGACAAGGGTGCCCACTCTCAGCACTCTTATTCAACATAGTACTGGAGGTTTTGGCCAATGTAATTAGGCAGGAAAAAGAAATAAAAGGAATCCAAATAGGTAATGAAGAAGTGAAACTCTCGCTGTTTGCAGATGACATGACTTTATACATAGAAAACCCTAAAAAAATCCATTTGAAAGCTACTAGAAATAATCAACAATTACAGCAAAGTTGCAGGGTGCAAAATCAACTTACGTAAATCAGTTGCATTTCTATACTCTGATAATGAACTAACAGAAAGAGAACTTAAGAATACAATCTTATTTACAATTGCAAAAAGAATAAAATATCTTGGAATAAATTTAACCAAGGGAGTGAAAGACCTATGCAATGAAAACTACACGACTTTCCTGAAAGAAATTGATGACGACATAAAGAGAGGGAAAGACATTCCATGCACATGGATAGGAAGAATAAACATAGTTAAAATGTCCATACTACCTAAAGCAATCTACAGATTAAGTGCAATCCTAATCAGAATCCCAATGACATTCTTCACAGAAATAGAACAAAGAATCCTAAAATTCATATGAGGCAACAAAAGACCCCGAATTGCTAAAGCAATCCTGAGAAAAAAGAACAAGCCTCAGGCATCACAATCCCTGATTTCAAAATATCCTACAAAGCTACAGTAATCAAAACAGCATGGTATGGTACAAAAACAAGCACACAGATCAATGGAACAGAACCGAAAGCCCAGAAATAAAACCACACATCTACAGACAGCTAATCTTTGACAAAGGAGCTGACAGCATACAATGGAGAAAAGAAAGTCTCTTCAACAAATGATGTTGGGAAAACTGGACAGCCACATGTAAAAGAATGAAAGTAGACCATTCTCTTATGCCATTCACAAAAATAAACTCAAAATGGACCAAAGACTTGAAGGTAAGACCTGAAACCATAAGACTTCTAGAAGAAAATATAGGCAGTACACTTCTTGACATCAGTCTTAAACGGATCTTTTTGACTACCATGCCTACTCAGACAAGAGAAACAAAAGAAAAAATAAACAAGTGAGACTTCATCAGACTAAAGAGCTTCTATGAGGCAAGGGAAGCCAGGATATAAACGAAAAGACAACCCACCAATTGGGAGAAAATGTTTGTAAATCATATATCCAACAAAGGGTTAATCTCCATAATATATAGAGGACTCAACAACAAAAAATCAAACAACCCAATCAAAAAATGGGCAGAGGATATAAACAGACATTTCTCCAAAGAAGATATACAAATGGTTAATAGGTACATGAAAAGATGCTCAACATCACTGATCATCAGGGAAATGCAAATCAAGACTACACTAACATATCACCTTACATCCATTAGAATGACTATTATTATATACCAAGACAAAAAATAACAAATGTTGGAGAGGTTGCGGAGAAAAAGGAACCTTCATACACTGCTGGTGGGAATGAAAACTGGTGCAGCCACTGTGGAAAACAGTATGGAGATTTCTCAAAAATTTAAAAATAGAAATACCCTATGAGCCAGCCATCCCACTACTGGGTATCTATCCAAAGAACTTGAAATCAGCAACTCAAAGAGACTTATGGGCCCCTATGTTCATTGCAGCATTATTTACAATAGCCACGACGTGGAAGCAACCCAAGTGCCCATTGACTGATGACTGGATAAAGAAGATATGGTACATATATACAATGGAATACTACTCATTTATAAAAAATGACAAAATTGTCCCTTTCACAACAACATGGATAGACTTGAGGGTATTATGTTAAGTGAAATAAGCCAGACAGAGAAAGACAAACACTGTGTGATTCCACTCATATGTGGAAGATAAACAAACACATGGACAAAGAAAACAGATTAGTGGTTACCAGGGGGAGGAGGACTGAGAGGTGGGCACAAAGGGTGAAGGGACACACCTATAAGATGACTGTCAAATGATAATGTACAACTGAAATTTCACAATGTTGTAAACGATCATAACCTCAATCTAAAAAAACAAATTATTTTTAAAAAGGAGTCTGATTTGAAACCTAAGTTAAGGAGAGTGGCCCATTTTAGCAATCTCTTTCTTACAGCACAGAAAGAGAACTCCAGGGGTGGCGATGGAGAGCTGGATCACCTCACTGAGTGCTGAGGATGGCCAAAACTTAAAATTCCTGTGTCACTTGCAAATCAGGGGATTCCTGTTCCTGGAAATAATAGATCAGAGGATGATTTGAAATTAGTGTTGGGAACATCTGGCCCCAGGGGCTGTCTACTGTTCCTCGGGAGTAACTGATTTAAACCACTGAGAAGAAATATGAAATTCTCAAACTCTTAACAATATCATATTTACATTGCATAAACATTCACGTACGAAAATAAAAACTCATGGTTGGTAAGAATTGTAAGAGTCATCTCAACAGACGTGGTAGTCCAGTCTCTGCTTGAGTATCTTCATGATAAGGAGTTCGTTACTTCCTAAATGCTTGCTCAGATTAAACAGTGAAACAACGAAACAATTGAAACGCAAAAAACAAATACAGCAACAACAAAAATGAATTAAAAAACCAAACCTCTATGCCAACACATACTTACCTCACTTAAACATGAAGATAAGGAGATTATTACGTTTCAACAAGAATTTGTCAACTTCTCCAAATAGTGCTAATCATGCAAGAAATTCACTGGGAAAACTTATAGATTGACAAGTAAACAAATTAAGTTGCGTATAGGAACCTAAGCTTACTGACATTAATATGGAGAGAAAGTTTAAGCCCCTCCAATCACTCAACAGATATTTCATATTTTGGCAAAGCAAATTGTTTATTTCTTACTTAAGATCTCTAGGCTTATTGGGTTTCCATTTAAATTTAGTTTCAAGAATTATTTAATTTTAGCTTCAGTATCAAGTTTCTATTAAATTGTAAATAAGATCCTCGAGGCTCTGAGATTTGGAATTTTTGATTAAAGCTATTCTGCCTATTAATCGCATGTCTTGAATTCTTAGTAGAAGAAGAATAAGCGTGCCTTATTTTGTGTATGTGTTTTGAATATTTCAAAACACTTTAAACATCACTTTATAATAAGACAATATAAGGTGTTATTATTAATAGCATCATTATAGCTACTTAATCCCTCTATATCTTGAATTCCTCATTTATAAAATGAAGATAATAATAGAACTAGCTCATAGCTTATTGTAAGGATTAAATAGCTAATACATGTAAAGTAGTTAGAACAAGTCCTGGCACCTAGTAAGTACTCAGTAAGTGTCAAGTACTACTAACACTGTCTAATAAGTGTCCACACTCATGACACAATTTGGAATATCCTGGTTGAATTCAGGCATGTGAAATGTTATATATTTTCAAAATAATAGCATAGGTTTCATTTGCTTGTGGATTTGTTGGTTTATAATGAACTAATCCAGAAGTGGCAAGTCATGAGGGAGGATACATAGCATTGTCTTGACATTGTGGACCTGGAGTCTGACATGCTGGGTTTATATCTTAACCCTGACATTTATTAGCTGAGTGAACCTGGACACCTTATTTAATTTCTCTGTGTCTTATCTTTCTCCTCCGTAAAGTGGAGGTTATAAGAGTATCGATCTCTTAGGGTTGTTGTAAAGAATAACTGAAATAATATATGTAGGACATTTAGAACAATGCACTGTATATAAGGACTTACTATTCTTATTACTAGCTCTACTATTATTTTTCAGGGCCTATCTTCAAGTAAATAGAAGTCACATTTCAAGGCATTTAAAATAAAAAGTGTGACTAATTCCATAAGACAACCAACTTTGACCCCTGAAAATTTATGTCCTTTCTTTTAGTTTGGTTATTCAAGACTAGGCAAGTGTCTCTGAGTAACTCTGTGAATAACGTCCTTCTCTAAGGAAACTGGTTTATGGATTCTCAATTCGATTCCATTCATCTTTATGTCTATCTTTATGCCAGTATTACATTGCCTTGATTATTGTAGCTGTATAGTAAATTTTGAAATCAGAAAGTGTGGGTCCTTCAACTTTGCTCTTGTTTTTCAAGATTGTGTTAACTACTCTGAGTCCCTTGCATTTCCATATTAGTTTTAGGATTAGTTTATCAATTTCTGCAAAAAAGGTAGATATGATTTTGATAGAAATTGCATTGAATCTGTAGATCAATTTGGGGAGTACTTCCACTTAGCAATTTAAATCTTATAATCCATTAATGAGATATCTTTCCATTTATTTAGGTTTCCTTTAATTTCTTTCAATGTTTGTAGTTTTCCAAGTATACATTTTACACTTCTTTCTCAAATTTCTTCCTATAACAACAACAAACAAACACATAGATACAGAGAACAGAAGGGTGGTTACCAGAGGAGACAGTGGGTGAGGAGAGAGCAAAAGGGATAAAGGAGCACATGTGTATGGTGATGAATGGCAACTAGACTTTTGGTAGTGAACACAATGTAATCTATACAAAAGTTGAAATATAATGATGTAAACTTGAAATTTATATAATGTTATAAACCAATGTTACCTCAATTTTTTTTCTTTTACAGAAAGGAACAATCAGGAAGGAGAGAGAGGGGAAAGCAGGGTGGAGGGGTAGGGGAGGGCAGAGGAGAGGAGAGGAGAACAGACAAAGATTTCAGAGATGCTACGCTTTTTTTTTTTTTAAAGATTTTATTTTTTCCTTTTTCTCCCCAAAGCCCCCCCAGTACATAGTTGTATTATATTTTTCATTGTGGGTCCTGCTAGTTGTGGTCAATTTTTAATAAATAAAATTTATTCCTGAATATTTTATTCTTTTTGATGCTATTGATGGAGAGAGTGTTTTATACCCAGCATTTTCCTAGGTTCTTAGGAAGACATCACAATAGCATAGCAGTTGGCACCAGGTCTCCAGAAGTTTTTCTTCTGAATCTGAGAATTAGAATGTGACAGCTAGAAGAAAAATGGTCTATCACCTGGCTAAATTGTGTGGCAAGAACTTGTGGTTCCTCTCTTGTGAGCTATGGATGTGTGGTGGAGAAAAGGGTACAATCTATCTGCCAATAGAATTGTTTATTTCTTATGTTGCTCAGACAGAATTTATAAGTGCCCCTCTTCAGTTGCCAAGCAAGTTTACATTAAGAGACTTAATATATTCATCTGTCTCTCCTCTTATTCAGAGAAATGAATTTGAGGTACTTTTAATGACCATATCTATGTTCATATGGGGGTCAAAATTGAATAGAGTGCACTGTGTTGATCAGCTCATTAGGCAGAAGAAAAGGTCAGTTCAAAGAAGAACAATTAGAATGATATGATGAAACAGATGATACAGAAGCTACCTTAATGCTTAAACTTTTTTTTTTTTAAGATTCTATTTTTCCTTTTTCTCCCCAAACCGTCCCCCCAGTACATAGTTGTATATTTTAGTTGTGGGTCCTTCTAGTTGTGGCATGTGGGATGCTGCCTCAGCATGGCTTGATGAGCGGTGCCATGTCCACGCCCAGGATTCGAACCAGTGAAACTCTGGGCTGCTGAAGCAGAGCATGCAAACTTAACCACTCGGCCACAGGGCCAGGCCTGCTTAAACTCTTAAAACGTATAACTCTTTCTAGTTTAAAGATTAAAACACACATGATGACTGCTTTCCTAAATAAAGGAGGGACACCCAGGAAGACTAACTAGATAGAATTACATAAAATAGAAAGGAATTAAGCTAGACTTTCCCAGGAAGAGATACTAGATCCCAGAATGATTTTGTTGTTGTTGTTTTTGCTGAGGAAGATTAGCCCTGAGCTAACATCCACAGCAATCTTCCTCCAGTTTATATGTGGGTCGTTGCCACAGCATGGCTGATGAGTAATGTAGGTCTGCACCTAGGATCCAAACCCATGAACCTGGGCTGCTGAAGTGGACCACACCAAACCTAACCACTACACCACAGGGCCATCCCCAAGAATCATTTTTAAAATATATATTGATTTACTTGTTCATTCATTCATTTGTTCAAGAAAAATTATTGAGCACTAAGGCTCAAGGGGTGAACAAAATTGAGGACTCGAGTCCCCAGGCCTCACAGAGCTTACATCCTAGTTGGGGAGATAGAAATTAAAGATATATCTATTTGAGTTATTAAATGTCAGATATTGGTTACTCTTACAAAGAAAAAGAAAGCAGAATAAGGGTAACACAAGGGGTTCTATTATAGTTGGAGAAACTGGGGAACTCCTCCCCAAAGGGGACTTGTGAGGAGAGATTTGAATGAAGAGAGAAAAAGAATTGTGCAAATATCTTGGGAAAAAAGTTCTAGGCAGAGGGAACAGCAAGTAGGAACATGCCTGGTGTAGTTGAAAACAGCAAGAAGTCTAGTGTGGATGAAACCAATTGAGAATAGGAAGAGCAGTGAGAATTAGTAGAAAGGCACCAGATCATGCCGGCCTCAGAAGCCAATGACTTTGCAGATTTTTTTCCTATATGTGATAAGAAAGCATTGTAAGACTGAGCAGTGGAGTGAGATGGCAGGATTTGTCTCTATAAGGGATCACTCTGGCTTCTGTGGAGAGAATAGAGGCAAGATTGGAGGTGAGGAGGTCAGCGAGGAGGCTGCTGCATCGTCCAGGGGAAACGTAATGGTGCCTGGACTGGGGGCTTAACAGTGGAACCGGTGAGAACACATGTGGGAAGCGTTTGGAAGATAGATCTGAGGAGAATATTGTATCTTAAGAGATTTTTATGTGTACTAATAACCAAATTTAATCCTTCCCCCCCAAAATTATGAAGTAGATAGTATGCACTGTATCATTTAGATAAATAAAGTGAAACTTAGGACAAATTACTTCCCCAGGGTCACAGAGTGACAAAGCCAGCATCCAAATCTACCTGGCACCAAAACCTACTCTTTCCACTACAGTTCACTAACTCTAAATCTGGAACAGCTACACTGGAAAAGAAGCCAGCATAGGCTCAAAGTTTAAATGAATAAACTAATGAAAAAGTCCGCGATCGTTTTGATTACTCCTTTAGGAAACATAAATTATTTGACAGAGGATAAGTCTTGGTTTAATAAGAGTTCATATCAATGAGGAAGTATATCAAAGAAATTGGCCTAAAACTAATGAGTTGATTAAAATTTCCAAACATTTCTAAACTGAAAAGAGAGATAATTTTATTAAGAAAGATAAAATCTATACAAAAAGAAAAAAATGCTTCCATCGAAAAAGAATTCTCAAGAAACCTGTTAAAAAAACACAGAATCTAAACATTTGTCTTGAAAAAGTTAGCAAAGGATTATATATAATTATGTAAAAGATGCTCGTCATGGCACTTCTATAACAGCTAAATCATGAAAGCAACCTAAATGCTCAGCAATATGAGATTAAGTAAATACTTTTTATGTGTACTTCTACATCATGGAATATTATGCAGTCATTGGAAATTGGATATTCAAATGTATTGAAAGCTATGGAAAAATGTGCTATGATATCAGTAAAATAAAAAGGTACAAAATTGAGTATAAACTAAGATCTCTATTTTGTGAAGATAGAGATACACATACAAACATAAATTGAGAGACACAAAGAATGGATAAGGGGAGAGAGAGCGCAGAAAAAAGAATGAGGATAGAAAGAATTCCATTGAAATGAAATATTAATTCTGTGGGTGTTAAGCATCTATTTTGCACTGTTTTTACCCATAAACATCTATTATATTCATAATAACAAAAGGACATTTACATAAACACATTTAAATAATATAGTGGAAGCCAGGCGAGGAGGGAGGTTTTTGCATGGCTAGTGAGAAATGAGCTCATTTTAACACGGAGACTCATGCAGGTTTGGACCAAGTCTGCATTCATTCTCACCCTCCGGCAGCCACAGAAGCCCACATGGGAGGTGCCGGGCTTGAGCTGGCAAGATCTGTCTGGTGAGGGGCAGTGATGGTCTCCCTGAAGGCAGCCCTGCACACTTCCCTCCACAGTCCAGGCTGCTTTGCAACCAAAATCATTTGACACAACCTACAAGTTTACAAACCCATTTGGGGTGCTCTCTGCGCATTTCCATGATGGTTTCCTTTTTCTCATTGTTTTGAAGCTGGGACACCATTTGAAATGAACAATCAAACACGTGTTACTGAATTCACCTTCTTGGGATTTTTTTCAACCATCCAACCTACAGGGATTGTTCTTCCTGGTTTTCTTGGTCGTTTACCTGGCAGCGCTCCTGGGTTTCACGCTCATAGTAACAGCCACCCGTCCCGCCCTCTACGCTCTAATGAATTATTTCCTCAGCAGTCTGAGCCTATTGGACATCTACTACACGTCCCCTACCGACTCAGTCTACATGGAACATTCCACATACTTAAGGCCAATAGCTGCTTGACCTTCTCTCATCCTCCAGAGTCAGATATTTACAAATAAAACTGAGACATCTACCACATGCCCTACCTGAGAGAATGTCAAGTTCTAGTACTTTAACCACTCACTGCCCTAGGATTGCTTTATCTGTTCCCATAACTTTAAAACCCATATGCCCACAACTCTCAGATTTATCTCTCTAATCTGTACATCTCTCTTGAGCCTGAAACCTATAGATTTGACTGCCTAAATGACATCTCTTAGATGTCCAATAGATATCAGTAATTTACTATGTTCGAAATAAAGTTCTTGATCTCCCTCTGCCCTTTATCTGATCGATCCTCTGTTCATGTTCCACCAGTCACTCAATTCCCAAACTACATTTAACATTCAATCTATGGTTCAGTTCTGTATTTCTGAAGACTATCCCATTTGCCCTACCACAAACCTGGGCCTAGCTACTAACAGTCCTTGCTCAGATTCCTGCAATATTCTCTCACTGGTTTTTCTTATTCCACTCCTTTGTCACTCCAATTCATTTTCTGTAAGATAACCAAAAGGATATTTTGAAAATATGAACCAGAAATCACATCACTCCTCTGCTGCCCCCTCAAAAAAACATATTCTGTAACATTCTATTTCTCTTATAATAAAATAAAATATACACTCCTGGAATTCCTCTTCCAGCTACGCATGAGTAAGAGGATATGTAATTATAAATACCAAAAAACCCTGTAAAAATACAGGAAACAACCATTTACTGATATTGTACAAGTGGCAGTACAGGACTGGGATCTCCAAGAAAAGGGAAACAAACAAGTAGGCCCTGCCATTCCAAGGCTTCCTGCCAGGAGACAATTTCCTAGCTGTAACACCAGGAGGGACAATCCGCACAAAGCCCAGACACCTTGCTCATTTGAGAAGACACAGAAGTACAGGGAGGTTGAGAAAACTGGAATTGGTGGGGCAAGATATTCAAGAGGAGGAAGTTATGCAGAGAAGGAGTCCAGAAATCTATGTTAGCAGCCCCTTGAACCTTTGACCAAATATAAATTCGTGCATTCATAGGGTGAAAACCCACAAAGCAACACAAGAATAACTTCTGGGGAAGACCAGTTACCAGGGAGATATAAAGAACTGTAAGCTAAATAAGTCCCAGGGCCAGAAATCATTCTAATTTCTCCCATATGAACTGTGTTATCATCACTGAATACACATGGTGGTCAGTAGAGATACCGAAATAGCCATACCTTAGAAATGTGCCTAAATTAGCCCTAAAGTAAAGGGTCCTCTAGACGTGTCTTAAAGAACTTAGCAACAGGCCTTGAAAGGATCACATTGATCAGCAATTAACTAAACCAATGGACAAAAAAACTCGAACACTCTTTAAAGAAGTACAACAAAATATACCACTCAAATATATAAAATTCATTATTTCTAGTATCCAATTAAAAATTTACTATATATAAGAAAGAGAAAAATGCAATTTCAGGAAGAAAACAGTTACTATAAACAGATCCAAGAAATACAAGATATATTTAGGAAATAAAGACATTAAAACAGCTATAATAAATATGCTCCATATGTTCAATAGCGTAAAAGAAAATGTGAACATAATGAGGAGGGCAATGGAAGACATAAAAAGGAATCAAGTAAAATTTCTTCCAAAGACGAATAATACCCTACCAGCGAAAAGTTTCACTGTATGAGACTGATAGGTGAAGCTGATCTATCGTAAATCCTAGAAAAAACCACCAATTCTTTAAAAATGTGATCAATAAACTAAGAAATATTTTAGGTTAATCACCTCTCAGTTTTTCTGCCCCACCAATTTTCTTCTCAAGGTGGCATCCTCTAGTTATTTCCTTAATCAATAATAATCAGAAACAATTAATATCTCAAAATAAGATTCTACTTTGTAATAATTGTAAAAACAATTTTCTTTGTCTGACTAGTGAAAGATTATTAAAAGCCCATTTAAAGCATATGTGTGAGTTAAATGCCTTTATTAACAGCCTGCAATGTGTATAGCATTATATTGTCATATAAATAAATTTTTGGTAATTAAAACACAGGCGAACAGACAAAAGAAAGACTGATGACAAGGATTCATCATTGGCCAATCTGAACAAGAAATATTAAAGAAAATTCTTAAAGCACAAGAATAAGGACATCAGGTGAAAATTTGGATTTACACATGCAAGGAAAATGCTGGAGATGGTATATATGTGAGTAAACAAAAAAGAAAATTTATTTCTCATCTTTTTGTTTCTTTCAAAGATAATTGACTATTTAAAGCAAAACCAGTAACAATGTACTGATAGCATATACAGAAATAAAATCTATGACAACAATTGCACAAAGGATGGGAGGAGAATATGGAAGCACACTCTTGTAAGGTTCAAACACTTTATGTAAGGTGGTATAATAGTATCTTGAGGTAGATTATGATAAGTAAAAGATGTGTGTTAGAGCACCACTGGGAAACCTTAGAGCAACCATTGGGGGAAAAAAAGCACAGCTGATAAACAAATAGTCAAGATAAAATAGAATTAAATTTCTGAGGAGGTGGTAAGTGTACATTTATCTTCACAGGAAACTGTGTAGTTGCACTATTCTACACTGCCACCAGCAATATATGAGTATTCCAGTTGCTCCACATTCTTACCCATACAGGTTATTGTCACTCTTTTTAATTTTAGCTATTCTATTGGGTATATAGTGATATCTCATCATGGTTTTAATTTTTTGTTTTCTAGTGGCTCAAGATATAGAGCATTTTTTCATGTGTTTGCTGGCCATCATGTATCTTCTTTTGTGAAGGGTCTCAAAGTTTCTTGCCCATTTTTATTAGATTTTTTGTCTTATGATTGAGTTGTAAGAATTCCTTATATGTTCTATGCACAAATCTATATACAGATATACATAACTGTGAATATTTCCTCCCAGTGTGTGGATTGCCTTTTCATTTTATTAAACATGTCTTGATAAGAGCAGACATTTTAGAGGTTTTGAATTTTGATGAAGTCCAATTTTATCTTTTTAAATTTTATTTGCCCTTTTAGTCCCTAACTAGGAAATCTTTGCCTACTTCTGAGCTGCAAGATTATCCATGTATTCCTCTAGAAGTTTTATAGTTTTACTATGATTAGGTCTACAGATAAATTTGAATTAAGTCCTGAGTATGCTGTAAGGTAAGAGTTGAGATTTATCTTTCTCCATATGGATATACAATTGTTCCAGCATGATTTGTTGAAAAGACTATTCCTTTCCAATTAAACTGTATTTGCATCTTTGTGCTGAGCAAAATAAGCCCAGATACAAAAGAGTACCTTCTGTATGATTCCATATATGAAATTCTAGAACAGGAAAAGCCAATCTATGGTAATAGAAATAAGAAAGTGCTTGCCTGGGACTGAGGATGGAAGAGATTGACTGGAAAGAGGAAGGAGGAAACTTTTGGGGTGATGGAAATGTTCTTTGCCTTGATCTTGATTGTGGTTACTCAAGGTAACCATATTTGACATTGTTAAACTTACTAAACTGCACATTTAAAGTTATTTCATTTTATTATATATATAAAATATATATTATTCCTATATTAATATAGAATTTATACCATAATATATAGTATAACAATTTATAAATAATAAATATCTATTATATCCCTATGATATATATTTTACCCCATATGTTATAATAATATATAAGTAAATTTTATATATATATATATAACAACCCAATAAGTTGATTTGAAAAGTATGCTTCTTGCTGTAGGTTATAGAGTTGTATATAATCTAGTCTCTGCCTCTGTCTCCAGCCTTATCTCATATCACTCTCCATCTAGCTCATAATTAGTCTTCTCTCTGTTCTTCTGCTTCAGCCACAGGGAGTTTCTCTTCTTCAACAAAGCAAGATCTTTTCTGCCTCAGGGCCTTTGCACTTGCTGTGCCTTTATCCTAGACTACATTCCCCCAGCTCTCCTTTTAGCTGCTTCATTCTCATTCTAAAGATCGTATCTCAAATGTTCCTTTCTCAGAGACTACCCTTGACATTTTAATGTAACCACACCTTACACCTTACCTGGCCCACTCCCCTTTTTGCATTGCTTGGCCTTCACAACCTAGTGAAGGTGGACATGTGAAAATGGATCTCCCAAATACAACAAATAGTTTTTGAGATTCTGTACATCAATAATTTGTTACTTTTAAATTCTGATTAGTATTCCATTGTATAAATACACTGTAACATGCGTATCCATTCACTTTGTTGATAAAAATTTGGGTCATTTCCAGTTGGGTCTATTATGAATAAAACTGCTGTAAACGTTTGTGTATAAGTATTTTGTGGACATATTTTTCATTTCTCTTGCAACACTCTCACTCAGAAAAGTACATTTGCAAAGTCTCTCATGTTACAGAACTCTCTCTTAATTATCTTATTCTAAACTACCAAGTACTTTTGATGGGGAAAGATTAATTAACTTTAAATAACATCAAACAAGTGATAATATTTGGATATCCAAGAGATATCCTAACAGAGATGGTGAGAAAAAGAGAAAAATTTATAGATTTAGTAATTTTTCCTAGAAGTATGACCTCACAATTTTTTGTTGCATGACAGTATAAACAAGCATTTTAAATATCAATTTGAAATTTGAAAAACAGTAGAGTTCTGTAGAGATATCTGCAGAAAAATGGATAAAGTATGGTAATTCATACCATGCAATATTAAACAGTAAGTGAACAAACTAAAGCTACATGCAACAACAAGGATAGATCTCATAAACGTAAGGAAGATTATCTTATATTTCAGGCTCCCCTTATATTTGGTCATCAATGATAGATGTGTTCTCTACTTTTCATTAAGGGAGGGGCACATTCATAGGCCCTAACCAAGGAGTAGCCCCCGAAAATCATGTTATATCACGTGCTCCCACCCCACTCCACATATTTTGTACAATAGATGTGTGTCTGACTCAACAGCAGCCAATCCATAATTAAAACAAACACATGCCATCCACGCTTAATAAAATTAAAACAATCTGTGCTCAATGGATTTCAGGCTCAGTATAAATGCCAGAGGTAACAACAAATTTTGTCTTCAGAAGCTTCACAGAAGAAGGTATATCTAAATGGAGCCCTGAACAAGGAAGGAGAAAAGAAACATATGCAAATATGACTAGGCAAAATGAAATTCATTGACTCATACCACTAAACTAGCCAAAGGGTAACAACGCATACTTCAGAAAAAGGTATACAACCAGGGCTAGAGAGGGTTATTTATGATGAAAAAGGGGTTAATTTTTCAAGAGGATATAACAAGCCTAAATGTGTATGCACTTAATAATACACTATCAAAAACTGGTAGAACTGAAAGGAGAAACAGATAAACTGACAATTATAGTAGAGATATCAACACTCCTCTTAATTGTTGATAGAACAATTGACGATGACAGCTTTAAAAACCACTACAGAATACCAAGAGCCATGAGTGTTCCACCTACTGCCAGTGGTGAGGCTTTTCTTCCCAGCCAATAGGCTAGTGATCCAGTTCCAAAATCCTTTTTCAGAGTCTGTTTCCTAGGCTCATCCTCAATATTTACTATCTTAGGCAGGTTCCCCAGGAAACAAATCTGAGACAGAGATGAGCATTCTTAGAGACTGCTCTCCAAAACACCACCAGTAAAAGGAGTGAGAAAATTATGGTTCCAGCAGACAGAGAAGTTGCACTGTGATCCAATTGTGACAAAGGCCTCAGTTCATCCCACGTAGAGCTGGGATGACTCTTAAGAGTTGTCTCAAGTTGAGGCAAGGGGACCAGGCCTTTGTACCTCCCACATCAACCAGGCATTGGATGGAAAATGCCTCCAGTGAGGCTGTCATCTTAGGCAAGACAACTCCTTCCAGCTGTGGGCAAGTCTTAGAATGGGACCCAGCTGTGAGCTAGGGAGATGAGCGCCTCAGTCCTGAAGGGGGATGTGGGCAGTGCAGCACAGCATTCACTTCGTATGATCTGAAGCTTAGTTTTTGTTACACTTGAAATGCCTTCCTATTAGATATCCAAGTGAAAATATTAATTGGCAAATTGGGTATAAGAACTCGGAGCACATGAGAAAAGTCTAGTGTAGGGACAAATTTGGAGTCAACAGCATTTAGGTGAAATGTTAAAACCATAAGACTAAGTGAGATCACCAGGGGAATTAGAAGAGAAGCAGTTCAAAATGCTACCTTGAAGCACTCCAAATTAAGAGGTCTGGAGGAAGAGAAGGAGCACCCAAAGAGGAAGGAAGAAAGCTAAAAGTATGGTGACCATGAAGCCAAGTGCAGAAAGTGTTTCTAGGAGGACAAGATGATCAACGATGTCAAATGCTGCAGATAGGTCACGAGAGATGAGCCCTGAGACATGCCCATAGAATCTAGCTGTGTGAAAATCACTAGTGATCTTTTCCTTTTTTTTTAAGATTGGCATCTGAGCTAACATCTGTTGCCAATCTTTTTTTTCATCATCGTCTTCTTCTCCCCAAAGTCCCCCCAGTACATAGTTGCATACTGTAGTTGTAGGTCCTTCTGGTTGTGCTATGTGGGACGCCACCTCAGCACGGCCTAATGAGCATTGCCATGTCTGTGCAAAGGATCCAAGCTGGCAAAACCCTGGGCCACTGAAGCAGAGCAAGTGAACTTAACCACTTGGCTATGGGGCCAGCCCCAAAAGTCATTAGTGATCTTGCAAGAGCAAGTTTGGTAAAATAGTGAGGGTGAAAGCTTGATTTGAGTTAGTTTATGAAGGAATGGGAACAGAGGAATTGGAAACATTAAAAATTAGCAGACTGACGCATTTGCTATAAAGGGAAGTAAAAAAAAATGCGGTATAGCTGAAAGGGGAATGGGGTTAAGAAAGGAAAGGAAGAAAAAAGGAAGTCTCTCAAAGATAGGAGAAATAATAAAATGTATGTGTATGACGAAAATGAATGGTTATGGAGCCGGCCCAGTGGCACAGCAGTTAAGTTCGCATGTTCTGTTTCGGCAGCCCGGGGTTCACCAGTTCGGATCCCAGGTGCGGACATGGCACCTCTTGGCAAGCCATGCTGTGGTAGGCGTCCCACATATAAAGTAGAGGAAGATGGGCACAGATGTTAGCTCAGGGCCAGTCTTCCTCAGCAAAAAGAGGAGGATTGGCAGCAGATGTTAGCTCAGGGCTAATCTTCCTCAAAAAAAAAATTAAAAAAAAAAAGAAAATGAACCATTAGATAAGACAAATCAATAATGCGGGAGGAAGAGGGGATAATGCTGGACTGATGGCCTTGAGTAGATGATACTGTGTAAGACCTAATGAACAAGTGGAGGAGTTGGTCTAGTTAGGAGTGTAGGTCCTTCAACTAAAGGAACGGTGGACATACAGAATAGATGGGAGTTGGTAGAAGCATTGTGGAAATTCTTTTGATTACTTCAACCTTCTCTGTGGAGTAAGAAGTACCACGATCAGCTGAGAGTGAGGATTGGGGAGGAGATGTGGGAAACTGGAGGAAAGAAGAGTAAGTGGAAGGGAGAGGTAATGTGGTAGCTGGGCAGCATTAAGGCCCACTTGAGGTTTGTGGTCATTAATTTAAAGTGAGACTGGTGAGTGGGATTGTGTTTCTTCATCGCAGCTATTCATCTGTCAAATGGGGATAAAATCAGTGCCTCCCTCATTGGGTTGTTGGGAGGATGCAAGGATTAAACATCTTAATATGCATAACATGCCTGCACATGGTATCACTTAATAAGTGTTCATTAGTATTACCCTGTAAAGTACATAAAGATCTTGTGTACATATCCCTATGTTGATCACCAACAAACTGACTCAAGGTTAAAAATCGAGTCCAACCACTTAACTGATACTCGAATTTTATTCACATCGCCATTCAGCCTTTGTCTGATGTTCCACAAACAAATGGTTTGACTGCAGGTCAGACAGCGGCCTGTTCAGCCACCATCCAGATGGCCCCCAGCATTTTATTCCTTGTAGGAATCACTAGCATTTACAGAAGAAAACATTTCTATTTTTTAGTACCTCTTATCTTCTGGAGCCACATTCTTGTTAAAGTCTCTAATTTGGTTATCTTGCTCATCTCTTCAGCAAAAAGCGTGTGATCTACTTTTCTCAAGTCTAGAACAAATTTTCTTTACTATGTTCTGTAGGACTTTGTAAGATCTTAATGATTGTTCCATGATAAATGGTTTTATATATTCAAATAATTTTGGAAAACTGTAGGCAAAATTAAACAGTTTTCTCATGTAGAAATAAGCTAACATGTAGTATAAATTCCCAAAAGGGAGCTGTAGTGCATTTCCTCAACTTCTCGGTTAACAAATGCATTTTGTTGTTGTTGCTCATTTCCTGGGACCAGCATTCCAAAGAATAATCTTTGGGAAATGAAGTCCAGAAAGCATTGCTCAAACTCAACTAACATAAGACATAAAATATTGACTTCAATTACTTTATTATAAATTTACATAAATATGTACAATCATAAAACTAAACATAAACTCCACTCCTTATGCTTATAGCTCTTATATAAGCAACTATAAAACCAAATCAATATACAAATTAAATATAAGCAAAACCAATAAAATTCAAATTGACCACATTAAGTTAATATGACATGTAATACTGTTTTGTTTAAGTAAAATCGCCAATGCAGGCTTTATTGATAAAAACATCTTACTATTAACTTGGTTCTTTTGATTTTGTGCACAATGGAATTGCATTTGAATCATTACCATATCATTCCTGATTATTTTGTTTTTTAAAAAAGGAGACCATTTAACCACAGATTTCTTTTTGGATGGGTCAATCAATTTAAGAGTGCACCCTTCCCAAATAAAATACTATAATTTTTAAAAATTCATTTAAGCAAAAAATTACTTAGTGCATACTGATTTATTTTTTATTGAACTGTAGCAAGTTGGTATACACAAAGAAAACAAGTAAAACCTTTCAAATATTAATACCATACAAATGTAGTCACTGATATGGACAGATTCTTTCAAGTTTGACATTTTGATTCTTCTCTGTCATGTGATAGTGATGACAGTTCTCCCAGCATGTTCACTCTCTTGAACTAGCACAAAAGATTCATCTATAGACGACTCTGGGATATTATTTGGCCTCCATTTGGCAGGAATATTATCATAAACAGACACAAAATGGGGCACCAAAACTAGGAGGCCATATTCAGTTTTCAAGATAATCATAAGTCAGAAAATGTTTATACTATTTTTTAGAGGTTATTATAAACATAGAACAGATAGTGGGAAAATAGAGATTAGAAGCTGCTGAAATGCCTGTATTGATCTTTGCAGAAAGAGTTGATCAGCAGCCTGTCTTCTCTGCACGGGCATGAAGAGAAATAGCTTGGCTGAAGTCTCCTGCCCCTGCTTTTTTCCTCTGTGGTTCTCTCTCCTGCCCTCCAACAAAACAGGGAAGGCACTGACTATTAGGTATATTCTGACATTCATTCACAACCTTGTGGTGGAAGATACTGGATTTGGGGATGGAGAAGATATAGTATAGGAGTGATCTTCTCCTTAGAATTTCAGCTATATTTAGGGATGAAATCTAACAGAATACTAATCTAATCTGAAATCTAACCTGAATCCAGAGGCATGGACAGTGTGACCTGGAGAAAGCCATTTTTGCATTGACCTGCCTCCAAATACCCAAAGTCCCTTCTTCACAGCATCCTCCTCTGTTCCTTCCCCTGTGCCATTACCGGTTCTGGCCAGGGGCTCTCTTCCGTGTCTGCCTTTCCTCTTTATAAGGCGTCTCAGATCTATCCTTCCCACCCCACCGCCCGTCCACTCAAGGAGGGAGAAATTGTTCTAGGACCCCTCTGCTGTGGGGCTGGGAGGTAGTGGGCTGACATGGAAAAGAAATAAAGGGAACCTCATCTCAAGAGAAGCTCATGCACTGAGAAGTAAGATGTATGGCCTTTGTTTTTCATTGTTTGGGTGATAAAAATACTAAGATGTTGAAGATTATAAAACACAGAACACGGTCTCCAAGTCCGCTCTTGGAGATGTGGATGCTCTTCAGCTATAAAAATGGTGAGCAATGCTAATCAGCTAAATGGAAATATCTCCTAACGGTTTTCTCTGGATAGTGATCTCACTCATTCAACTGGATTTCCTGATCTGAAGAGCTCTAAATGGCCAATATTCCACTGAAGTCAGGCAGGGAAGGAGTCTTGCCTTCTCTTGAAGAAGGGAAAAGAAGGAAAGAAGGACACAACCATAAACTGGGATTAAGAGCATGCAACTCAAATATTTCATACAAGGCATGCTTCTAATTTCTTTCTGTAAGTAATGTTCATTGTTTTTCCTTCTCTTTGTATTTTTTTTAACTTTTTTCTCATTCTTTCAACAAACATTTATTAAGCCCCTTTTATGTGATAGGCTTTCTACTAAGTCTCAGGGTTCAAAGATGAAAGACTGGTCTCTGTCCTCAAGGGACTTTCAGTCTAAAGAGGAAACAAACAATATACTATAAATAGCAAGTACACAAATAATTGTAATACATGATCATTCAATAACTTATTCAGGGTTTGTGAAGCTGTTACTATTTCTGTAATCTCCATAGAGCAAGACCCACCCTGGTCTGCTAAGATTCTGCAGGTCTTGCCTAATATCTTGCAGAGAAGGTCATTCAGCATATATATTTTTTGATAATGAAGATCTAAGGCTTTATACAAGGACAACCAATCCATCTATGATCGCAAGCTCTTTGTGCAGGAGCTGTGCCTGATTGTCCTCTTTGTACAGCAGCTAATCCACTGGGAAAATGCCTTAAGTGCTAAAGAAGTGTAGTAATACTCCCCTGCTGCCACCTGGTGCTTTATTTACACTGAGTTAGGCTCAGAATAGTAAATAATGCAACCGAAAATCATTTACCACACTCAACTATAAAATGAAATCCTGCCTCCAACACACCCGCAGGCACACATAAATACACACTCACCACACACACATATATACTCTCCCTCTTTGCCTCCATCTCTGCTAGCTCACAGTAAACACTTATTCATGTTTTGTTTCTTTGTGCCCCACCCAATGCTACCGTGAGAGCCAGAAATAAATCACACCTACAGGTTTTCTGGAAAAGTGTGTTCTGTTAAGACTAGAGAATGGGGCAAGGGTGTCATGATTGACAAAACTTTTTCTTCTGGACAAAAGCATATACAATGGTGAACCCAAACATGTAGAGTTAAGAGTTAATGAAGCCAGCACTGACCATCAGCTTGTCAGTTAATTGGTCACCAGATATTTTTGAATACCTGCTATGTGACAGGTGCAATTCAAGGCTCTGGGGAATCACTGGTGAACGGGAGAAACACATTCTCTGTCCTAAAGGAGGTTGTAGTCTAATGTGGAGAGTGCTGTTAACTCCTAAGCAAATAAATAGAATAATATCAGGCATGAGTAAAGGCTAGAAAGTACATAAAATATGGGATGTGACTAAGGCGCTGCTTCAGTTAGGGTGGCCAGGGGTGGCCACTCAGTGGAGGTCACATCTGAGGTGAGGAGGTGATATTGATTATGGGAAAGAGGCAGCCATGCCAAGATCTAGGGGAAGGGCATTTCAGGCAGGAAGGACAGCACAGGCCCTGAGAGGAGAGAGACTTTGATATCTTCAGGGACAGAGGGAAGGCCGGGGTGGCCAGAACAATGTGAGGTGAGCCAGAGGCGAGTGCAGGAAGAGGAGGCTGGTGAGAGTGGCAGGGCTGGACTGGGCAGTGCCTTGTAGACCGTGGTAAGGCATTTGGATTTGATTCTATGTGCAAAGACAAAACCACTGAAGGGATTTAAGCAAGCGGGTGACACAATCTGCTCTGCTCTTCTGAATGATCACTGTGGAGGATGGATTACAGGGGAACAAGGGGAAGTCATAGACCAGTTCAGAGGCTGTGGCCTTGACCTGAGGGTAGAGAGGATGATGTGGTCCAGCAAACAGTGGAGATGGAAGAAGTACCACCTTTGGGATATATTTTGCAGGGAGAGCCAAAGAGTTTATTGAAGAACTAGATGTGGGGATATGAGTGAAAGAAAGGAATCCAAGGGTAACTGGGTAGGTGGTGGCACCATTTGCTAAGGCGAGGAGGACTGGGGTGGGGGAATATATTTGGAAGTGGGAAATCAATTGCTCTGTTTCACCATGTCACATTTGAACTAGATTTCCAACTAGAGTAGACAGGTAGGAACTAAGTCCAGATCTCAGGGAAAAGGCCCAGTTGGAGATTGAGTTGTCAGCAAGAGGATGACACATAGGCCATGCTTATTCACCTTACTCTGCTTCGCACCTTCAGATAATATCGTTGCCTAACACCCTCTATCCCAGCTCTCAGACAAGCATGTTTCCATTGGCAAGAAGAGCAAAGTAAAAGATTGGATGGAATGGTAAAAATCTGCCATTCTAAAGAAGAAGCAACTCCGGGCACATGCATAAAATGTCAGACTTTGCAAGAGCTCTGCTACCAAACCCCTCATTTTATCGATGGAGAGTTTGGTGTGCAGGGAGGTGAAATGACCAGTGGTGTCACATAGCTGGTACACACACAGCAGAGCCAGAGCTTGAGCCTGTCTATGTTGGCCCCCAGCACGGTGTTCCCTTAACACTCCCTCCAGCAGCCAAGATGGCCTGATGATATTAGAGTCAGTGGGATACAAACAAAGTCAAGTGCGTGCACATTCCACAAATGAATTTAAAATTAAAATTTTAATCCATATTTGAGGTTTTCATTCTTTATCATGCAAGAGTGAGTGAGAGTTCTAGGTCAGCATAGAACAAACAGGATCAAAGTTTTAAAAATAACACCGCCTTTCTGGGAACCAGTCTGTTCATCTCTACCTCTAAAGCCCCTCTGAGTCCTGTATATCTTGATCATCAGTGGAGACCAGAAGAGCATCTGGCTTCCAGGGGGCCTGGGAGTCTGCCCCAGCCCTTTGTGAATATGGCAATGGAAGGGTAAGGTACTGCTCCATGTCCTGCAAAGCACCACTAGAGGGCTGCAGAGACTAGCAATGACTGGTACAGACAGCAGTGAGACCCAAACTGGGGACCTGGCAATCGCCTAGTGGCCCAACCCTCCCTTTAGGCAGAAGAAATTGGAGCCTCAGAAAGATTAAGTGTTGCTCCCAAGGCCACCCAGCTGGTTAGTGGCAAAGTTACAATTCCATCACAGGTCCTCTGATGCAAAATTCAGTGTGGTATAATGGCAAGTACATGGGTTTTAGAGCCAAGAATCCCCCGCTTTGCTGGGTCTCATTTTGTGTGGTTGGTCAGTTTCCTAACTTGCCTGAATCTCAGTGTCCTTATCTATCTTATGGGTGATAGTGCTTCTGCCATCCATGTGACAGGTCAGCACAGTTGAGAGCCTGGCAGGTAGCAAACACTCACCAATGCCCAGGCCTTCCCCTCTTTCTGCTGAGGCCCTGGCACCTCTGTGAGCTGGCTCAACCACTTGAAGCAACTTTCCGTAATACACCCAAATGATCCCACCTGGTCCCTATACTCCACTGCGTGTTGAAGGACATAAAGGGCAGTCTATCACTTAAAAGACATGAACAAACAAAAAACCCACAGGAGGTGTATATATCTTTTAATTCAACGAGGAAGCAGGAGAAAGAAAGTGGCTTCCTTGCCACTGGTACGATTTGGATCCCCAAGGTCTCTTGGTTCACCTCCAGTCAGGGGGTGTTTGTTGAGTACCTTTAATGGGCAAAGGAGTGTGCTGGGTATTATGGGAGGACACGCACAGGAATCCTGCCCTCAGCAATAACCACCATTCTGCTCCAGGCTCTGCCTTTGTCACTTTATTTATCTTGTCTCATTTATTCTCACAATAGTCCTGCAACTCAGGCATCATTAGTTTGAGTTTAGAGATGAGAAATTGAGGCTCAGAAAAGGTAAATAGCTTGTCCAAGTTCTCCCAGCAACTATGTGGCAATGCTGGATTTGAAACTCAGCTATGCTTGTGCTTCCGCTGTTCCACTGTCTCCCTTTACTTTGAGGTGCTTATAACGTAAAAATTGAGAATGCGTGAAGTGCCATAAAAGGAAGGCTACTGGGAGTTCTGAAGGGAGTGGCTGCTCCTAAGTGAGGGGATCCGAAAGGAATCCTGGAGGAAGCTCAAAGTGGCCTGGCTGGGAGATGGAAAAAAGAAAGAAGGAATTCCTGACACATCTATCTGTGGTAAATCCGATGTATCAAAATATGGTGTCACTGGTATATAAGAGAGAAAGACACACACACACACATACAGATATATGCTTAGGCTGATTGAATTCTATAAAAGAATTCTTCCTGCAAGGAAGTAGGGTCAAAAGCTGAAGTGAAAAATCTGAAGTTGGAGTTTAACACCAGTGTGCCTCACTACCAGCTCGCCCATGAAATTAATTTCTTGTTGAGTTGTTCTATTAAAAAACCCTGACTGAAGAGTCTCCACAAGGTAAACAACGGGAAAGGCTCCAGGAACTTCCTAAAGCATTTAACACAGCCAAAGGCTGATCTGACCTAATTGGCGGGAATAGATCGGAGGCCAGGGAATCCCAGCTCCCTTCCACCTACCCCAGCCTGGCCTACTGTCACTTAAATATGCTAGCCCAGTGGGCATGTGCAGCAGCTGCAAAGCTGTCCCCACCCCGGCCCTCAGAGGTGCTGCCCACCGGCATGTTAATCATTGTGGGCATCTTCTGAACATGAACGTCCAGATGCTCTTGCAGAGCGGTTCTAGAAATAGCCAGGCACCTGAGTGTAACCCAACACAGGAAACATCCTTCCATCCGGTACAAAGCACACTCCTCCAAGGGCAGGGAGAGGAAGTCATAATTAGAATCATTCATTCATCCAACAGAATGGAGCCTCCAGCTAAGAGCCAAATGTAGTTCTCAACCCTGGCTGCACATTAGAATCACCTGGGAACTCAAACATACCAACGCCAGGGCTCCACCCAAAACCAATTAAATAAGATTACCTGGGAGTAGAGCTCAGGCCTTGGTGTTCTTTAAAATCTCTCTGGCTGCTTCTTATGTGGTTGAGAACCACTGCATTAGATATTACATACAACAAACAAGAGAATCACCGACCAGGCATCAAGGGGCTCACAGTGCAAACTGTAGGGCTCTGTGGAAATGTGCTTATTTCTCCAGGTGACCTTGACTGATCTTCACAACCAGCCCGGGAGAGCGTTGTTATTGCTCATTTTGCAGATAAGACAGCTGAGGCTCAGGGGGACTATATGGCTGCCCAATGTCACACAGCAGGTAAGCAGCAGAGTGGGCACAGGAATCAGGTTTCCTCATTCCAGGACTCCTTTCACATTACCGAGCAACACACAGAGGAATTGGACTTGAGAAGAGGCTCACTGTACATCATAACTGCGCCATGGCAGTATCAAGAGCCAAAGGAACAAATGGGGGAGAGCCTAGATGGATCTACTTGTCGCAAGCATCCACCAGCCAGCTGATGTCCATCAGTGTTCCTAAAACCGTGCCGATGTGATCGACTGCTTGTTTAATTGTTTTCTTTAAGGGCTTTTCTAGGCAACTGAGCCGTGCGGCCAGAATAGTAAGCACATAATTAAAAGATCACCTTGTCAGGCTCAACAATTGGCATTGGGATATGCTCACAACCCCTAAGAAGAATACAATTTATTGTGCAAATTCTTAGGCTGTGAATAATGGTTAGTACCAGCAGGTTGGCTGACTTGCTGACCATTAATTAATGGTCAATAGGTGTTTGAGACGCAGCCTGTGTTAATAGAAAGAAAGGAAGACAGGTGCAGCATGTGGCTAAACAGTGGGCCAAACTCAGAGGCTTTGAAATCTAATTCCCTCTCTGGGTGGCTGTTGAGCCTTATAAAACCTTTGCCTTGTTAGGTTACGCATACAGTTTTGCCTATTCGAGTGCGGGCTGTAACATTCCCAAGGTGGCCTCAGAGATACTAGGTCTAGTTTCCCAAGTGCTGGTCCTTTGGGAAGCAAGAATTACTCTTCATAACCAGATTTACTAGCCCTGTGCTTCTCCTTTCTGCAACTTTGGCCTGGACTCATCTCTGTCAGCTCTTCCAGCCATTCCTCTTCCCCACACCTGGTGTCTGTCACCAATAAAACTCAACCCTCTCATTTTGCAAATGAGGAGACTGAGATCCAAAGACAGACCAGACCAAAGCCAAGTAGAGAGTGATAGAGCTAGGACCAGCCTAGTCTCCTGGCCCTACCCCAGTGTTCTGTCAGGACAGAAATAACCAGGATTGCAAAGCATTTGCACCTGTAGATCCCATTCCAAAGTCTAACTAGAGCAACTCACAGCGACCAGACTCATTTAAGTGGCCCTTGGGCATGAGTCCAACGTTGGGCAAAAGCATGATGTAAGCAGGGCTAGCCTTGTGGTCAAGTGGTTACATTCTTGCGTTACACTTCGGTGGCCCAGGGTTTCGCCAATTTGCATCCTGGGCGCAGACCTAGCAGTGCTCGTCAAGCCAGGCTGAGGCAGCGTCCCACATAGCTCAACTAGAAGGATCTACAACTAGAATATACAACTATGTACTGGGGAGCTTTGTGGAGAAGAAGAAGAAAAATGAAAGATTGGCAAAGGATGTTAGCTCAGGGCCAATCTTTAAAAAAATATAAAATAAATTTAAAAATTTTAAAAATCATGATGAAAAGTCAAAGCTAGTCTTATAACCTCTCACCCATTTCAGATCAAGAAAAAAGAACTTAGATATGTGACTAATATGCATTACTAATACCACAGTATATGCAAAACCCATGTCTGTTTTTTAAAAGGGGAGCAGCCAGGAGAAGAATCTAAAAAAATAAGTCTCTGACCACAGCACTTTTGGTCTGTGATATCTGGATTCAGTTGACCTTCTCAGTTCCTTCAATAACAGTAGTCATAACAATAACAATAATCTCTCTACAATCTACTGAGCGCCCAGTACGTTCCAGGTGGTGGAAAGCACGCCTTTATATGTCATTGAATGCCCATGTGCAGCAGGTCTTATTTTCTCCGTAAACAGATGAGGAAAGTCAAACTCAGAGTGGGTAATAACTTGCACAAGTTCACACAGTTAAAAAGAACCTGAGCCAGGGTCAAGTCTATCTGCTCAAAAGACCTGGTCTTTGTACCACATACATAAACCACATGTACTCCTCCTCCCGGATTGAGGCCTTATATCAACAAACATCCAGAAATTGTGGACGTGGCAGGGCCTGCACACAGATCCAAGGACGTAAGAGGGAGAGAAGCACCAGCCCCCAAGGGCTGAGCATCTTGCAGTTTCCTTCTAACTGGCCTGCCTCCTCCATCCCACTCCACCCGCACTGGACTATTCATCTCCTTGTTAGTCATAGACCCTGGAGGCTGTGAGGGAAACAGGCAGTTTGAGCACAGCCTGGCCCAACCCTGGAATGGAGCCTGATGCCTGTGACATTCATCAACTGGTTAATTTCAGAAAGGCATCCATTTGCACCAGCTGCTTAAAAAGCTCTCGGCCCTCAGGAGACGCTCAGCCAATCACAAGGCAGAGGCAGGGAGCTTTTCTGGTAACCATATTCAACCCCGTGTCTGTCTGCTGCTTGTTTGGCTGTATAATTTCAGCGAAACGCAGGAGAGTGGAAAGTAGAGTTAAAATGAGTGATCTTATTTCCTTTAAATTATTGTTCTTATATTTATGGCTCACATTTGTCTTTAATGCTCATGTACCCTATTAACCTGTTACGATGATGAGGGTCATGATGAAAATGACTGCTGTTGCTCTTTACATGGCGAGAGATACCTGGCTGTTTCTGACAGATTCTCTTCAGGTGGCTGCATCCCCTACGTGCGTTTGGAGGGAGGGAAGAAGGAAAGTCACCACAGGTCCAAGGTCTGCACCTGAACTCTGTCAGTTCAGATTCCTCAAGTGAGGAATTCCTTTTAGAAATTATTGATAAACCAGAATGTAAACATATTCATGTAGAGAAGGAGAGATCCTTTATCAATCCCCAGAATGAGTTGTTAGGTCTCTTGCAGAGACCAAATGCTTTGTGACCACATATTTGGAATAAAAGGCATAGGACGTTCTGAAGGAAACATCCCACTGGCCTGGGGTGGAGGTGGGGGGTCCTGTGGAGGGCCAGCCTTCCCTCTACAGCTGATACTTATCAAGACCTCAGTGAGCCAGGCACTAGACAGGAGTGATCTCAGTCTTCACAAGAGCCCCGGGAAAAGCGCACCAGTTATCACCCCATTTTACTGATGGTAAAGAAGAAGCCAACAGAGGTTGGCTCACTTGTTCCAGCCCAGGCGCATCTAACTACAAAGCTAATGACTCTCAACCACCTGCTCTGTTCTATCTCTCTAGATTTAGGCTACTTAAAGAGCTGGCAATATCTGTCCATACTCAGACATCTTCTCCCATCTGTAGTACTGGAGATGTCTGATTGATTTTTGCTTACATGTTCCTTTTTATGGTCCGTGTAAGCCACCTGTCTGGCTGCAGTTGACAGTTTATATTTTTGCTTTAAACTCAGTGGTAAATTACAAAAAGAATTAAAAGGCCAGAAAAGAAAAAAAAATTATATATATATAATAGAAAGAAATTGGGGATGATGGTCGAAGGGTGGGGAGGGGAGAACACCAATATGCAGATGCTGCATTCATCCGTTCATTCAACAACAAATCTATGCTGAATGCCTACTGTGTGCCAGCTACTGAGTGCTTAGAGCTGACGATAAAAAGATGAACAGGACTAGGCTCTGCCCTCCAGCTTCCCACAGTGTAGTAGGGGTGGAAGTGGGAAACAATAATGATCCAATGTTCAGAATATTTGGAAGCAAAGGAAAATGCGTGCTCCGACCCTGCCAAAGTCTGTGGGTAGGGAAGGGGGGCTGGGAAGACTTCACAGTGCTGTTTAAATTATACAAAATATCTTCTATTAGCTCATTAATAACAGCATAAGATCAATTGAAGAAGTTCATTTTTTAAGTCCATGTTTAGGACAAAAATGTGACATTGTAAAATACTGTTTATAAGTAAATAATGAAATATGCTGAAGTGGAATTAAAAATAATAATAATAATAAACTAACATTTATTAATTCAGGCATTAATCTAAGCTCTTTACATGTACTAACTCATTTTGGCCACACTAGAACCATGAGAGGTAAATATTCATACTATTCCCATTTTACACACTAAAGAATTGAGTCACAGATTGATACAGAAGGAGTAGAGGGAAGAGAACAAGTTTTAACTAGAGCAAGACTCTACCACGTCTTAGCTCTGTAGGCTGGGGTCTTCATGGCTAAAGTGAATGAGTTGGTAGATAATTTCTAAAATCCCGTCGATGTCAAACCCTGAAAATCCTTCTTAATTTTATTTCCTATGGAATAAAGTGAAGAAGGGCGAGAGATGAGAAAAGCAGGAAAGTAAACTAAGGGCTTTGGAAGATGCCCCTGGAACTCCGTTAGCACTATAGAACTTGTGTCCAAGAGGTAACCACAAGATATTTATTGAACAAAATGAATGTATGAAGGAAATAACTCATAGAGGAAGACTAAAATGCTCACTCAGGGGCCAGTCTTGTGGCCTCGGGTTAAGTTCAGTGTGCTCTGCTGTGGCAGCCTGGGTTTGGTTCCCGGGTGCAGACCTATACCACTCATCGGCAGCCATGCTGTGGCAGCTACCCACATACAAAATAGAGGAAGATTGACAACAGATGTTAGTTCAGGGCAAATCTTCCTCAGCAAAAAAACATAAAATGCTGAGTCAGAGAAAGAAAAAGTTTGATGGCATACAGTATAGCTGAACAGAAAATAAAAGCCTAGTTCATGATGAATCACCAGTGGGAGTGCTGAGGAGGAAGCATGACACACAGACACCAATAATGAGCTTTCATGGTAGGGTTGTCAGGAGCACCAGTTCTGGCATCACACTACTTCAAGTTCAAATCCAGGCTCTGCCACTCTGTAGTGTGACCTTGGGCCAGTCCTGTGCCTCGTTTTCCTTGTCCGTAATTTGGGCATAATATTTGCACTTCCCTCATAGGGTGGCTGAAAGATATACTGTAGCCCTGATACATGGTAAAATACTCTATGAATTCAGTCACTGTTCTTAATTCTAATCTGGTATGAGTGAGACAGACAAGTAGCATTCTAATCTTTTCATCATAGCCAGCCTGATTATTCCTTGACAGAAGTCGTGGTGGTGGCAAGAGAATCAAGTAAACAGTTGGTTAGGAGGGTCCCTGACAAACACTAAGGGAACTGAGACTAGTTACAGAGAAGCAAAGGTCAGGCATGAGTCATTACATGCATACGTGCATAAGGGGGCTCCTTAAAAAATGCCAACAAATTGCACCTCTCCATCTCCTCTGAGGGCACATCCAGAAATGAGCTTGCTTCATATGGGGGGAAGAATTTCCTGAGAAGGGATTAGGTATAGAATTCTAAGGGAGAAGGGCTGCCTGTTTCCTACTTTTTGGAGCTTTAAAATGCCAACAGATAAATTCTTACCCTGCTGAAGTAGGGGCTTAACCAAGGCCAGGAAGTGACTAGAAGATGATTCATTCCAAGTCTCAGACCTAAGAACCTAGCATTTGACCCATTCTTGTGGTTGATTTGGTTCTATTTTTCACGTTCAACTACCAGTCGCTGAGCACCTACTGTGTGCCAAGCACCCTTCAAGGTCCCACACTTCATTTATATTCTAGGCCTCTTCTCCTTGTGGGGCCTTTCTGAAGCACATAATTGTGCACATGTGCATGAAATTCCCATTCAACTTCAATTCTCGTGCATTCTTCAGGTGCTTATTTCTGACTCACGAACACACACTCAAGTCAGCCATGACGACAGTGTGCTTCCCTGGTGCGTGCGCCTGAGGACGGGCTGGTGGGGGCGGCGTGACGCTAGTTCAGACGCTGAGAGCCTTCTCAGGGTCTGAGGCTCCACACTGGCACCTAGCAACAAGGGCCCAGAAATCATTAGCGTGATGCACTGACTTCTCTCCTTTTTTCAGGTGCTGAGTAATGGGGATAAATTAAAGAGAAGAACCATATAAATAGACCACTTTAACAAGCGATCATATTCACACATAGGAGCCACAACAGCAAATCAGAACAACAGGGAAATGCACTGAGCTAATGAGACCAGAAGGCTGTTTCAGTTTCTGGGCTCTGCTTGCTCGTGTTTTGAAAGGGCGAAGCAACTCAGTTGCAGGAATGTCCTGGGGGAGAAAATTCCACCAGGACAGACTATTATCAAGCTGTCATGGAGGAGGTGGGAAAAGACTGCCAAAGAGAGTCTGATTTGTAGACTTCTCTCAAAAGGAGACAATACTGGATCTGATCAGAGCTCATCCTCTTAACACTGCCTGATTTTTTGAGAAATAAATACCCAGGGTTACCATGCACTGTTGCAAACTCCGCAGCCAGCCAGCCCCAAGCCAGGGTAGTGGAAGGGCAAGGGAGAGGAGTGTAATCTGACCCCACCACCTGCTGGCTGGCTGGAGGGCTGGCTGGAGGGCAGTAGGGAAGGAAGGCGGGTGTTCAAGAATCTTTGTTGAGGTTTTCTTGCTCCCCCTCCCTTCCCCATCCTCCCACAGAAGTGCCTATTCCTCTGGCAAAACCATGATTCTCAGTGCCAAGGTTCTCCATGCATAAAAAAAGGGACAATAACATTTGTTATCCACTTTTCCAGTGTCTTATGAGGTTTCATATTCTAATATGTATAAAGCATTTTTAACTTCTTCAGTAAAAGGTGACCATCTGTAAGCACCTTAAATTGTCCTTGACAACTGATATTTATTGGGCATCGACTTTGGACCAGACTGTTGCCTGGATATTATGTGTATATATATAGATATTATGTGTATAATATCTATATATATTATCTCACTGAGGCCTCACAACAGCCTGGTAAAGAAAGTGTTGCTATCCTTGTCTCTCTGGCAAAGAAAAAGAAGCCCAGAAAAGTTAAGTAAACGTCTAAATTTATACAGGCAAAAGGAGTCAGGATTGAGTCTAAGTCTGAAGTTTTCTCAACATGTGGCTAAACCTTTCCCATGTGCTTTGGACGGGGTCTTGGATTTTCCTTTCATTTATCCAATGAGTACCCACCACGTGCCAGGTATTCTTTCCTCAGTCTTTTTTTTTTCCTTCTCTTCTCCATATCTCTGTGTCTGTGTGTCTGTTTTTCTGTGTCTTTCTCTCTCGGTCTCACTCCGATACACACACACACACACACACACACACACACACGCACACACACACACCCTGAGCCTCATGGAGAACAGCTTGCTCATCTACAGCCCGGTTATGGGGCAGCCAGCAGTCCGGGGGCCCTTCCCCACAGGGCATGTTTCCCTGCATCCCTCTCCCCAGCCCTGTCTCTCAGCACACAACTCCCAGGGACCTCAGTACCTGTCCCCCGCTGACTGGCCAGTTCATCTGCATGAAACCAGCAGTCTGGAATTCTACCTCTGCTGGGCGAGCCTACCGTGGCAAGGTCTGAAGAATTGTTTGCTACAATTCATTTGACAATAAATCATATATTGCTTTGTGACAGCTCTTCTATTGTTGTCTTTAACAACTGTTTAGCCCTTAAATTTTTCACATGTTTATGTCTTGTTCCTGGAAGGAGGAATCATGTCTTATGTCTCTGTTTCATCAACAGTCTCCACATGCTCGACACATGCTAGGCATTCAATAAATATTTGTTGGTTTTCTATCCAATTTCCTCCTTTCCTGGGACTGGGTCTGTCTGATTACCCCTCTTGACACATTCTGTCCCTCACTGGATACTCTCATCTCCCCTTCCCCCATTCTTTCTTACTTTTTCATTCCTTCCCCTCCTCAGTTATCTCAACACAGTTCACAGAGTTATGTTTACTTGCTAAATCGCCTTCTTCCGTAGGTGGAAAGTAAACCAAATTTGGAGTCTGACAATCTAAGTTCGGGTCATGATATGACGGTGGAGTTTGCTGGCTGCGTGACGTTGGCTAAGCCACCAGACTTTTCTTAGCATCCATTTCCCCCACAGTTATTGTCTCCAGGTCTTTCCCCTCTCATACCATGCTGCAGAAATACATCTTGCAAAGATCATCAACATCCTACCTAAAGCTAAATCCAATAGACCCCTTTCAGCCTTTTTTATTTTGATCTCTCAGCACATTTGTCCTTATTAACCAGTTTTTCCTAAACACTCTTCCCTCAGCTTTCATGACATCACTTTCGTCTGATACTCTTCCTTCCTCTCGTTATCATTCTCATTCTTCTTGCTAAAATAATTAGCATAATAGCCAGCATTAATTGATGCTTACTATGTGCCAGGATTATGCTAAACTTTCTAGATACTGTTCTATAAGGCAGTACTATTATTGCCCCATTAGAGAGGAAGAGACCAAGGCTCAGAGAGGTGACATAACTTGCCAGGAGACGCATGGCCAGAGTTCTCTGATTCCAAAGTATATTGTCCCAACAGAAACAATCTGTTTCTCAATCTCCTTTACAGATTCTCCTCCTCTACTTTTCCCTTTACTTTGAGAGTTCCTTGGAGCTCTATCCTGGGCCCATTTCTCCTCTCTCTCTCCTTTTCCTGGGCAATCTCACCTACTTCCTTGTCTTTAATAACCATCCACTACACTGCCTTCTTCAGCCCATGCTCCTCTCCGGGGCTCCAGACCTTTTTCTCCAACTACCCACAGGACAGCAACACATGATATCTCAAACACGGCTGTCATCTTTCCCCCAAAACCTGCTCTTCCTCCTAGACCCCATATCTTAATAAAATCACATGACTAGCCACCAATTGCCCAAGTCAGAAAACTCAGTGTCATCTTTTTCACCTCTCGCTCATCCTCCTTAACATGGCTTCTAAGGCCCTTCAAGCCTTGGTTCCTGCCTCTTTCCAGCCTCATTTCTTCTGATTCATTCCCTGACATTCTTCACCTAGCTGTGATCACCTCATTGCAGTTCCTAGAATTAGCCAAGTTCACTTGCTTTCTCTGTCTTTCTTGTCTCTGGGTCTTCTACCAATTATATCTTTAACTGTAGCATTCATCCATCCCTTGCCCCTCACCTAGCTCAGCTTTACTTACTACCAGTTCTCATCTTAAATGTCACTTCTTTTGAAGATACTCCCCTAGACCATATTAAATCTTTCTGCTGGCACACTTATTTCCTTCAAATATAATCTGTCACACTTCATTGCAATTACTTTTCAACTATTGATGTAGTCTTGTCTGTTGTAGTATCTTGAGCATCTAGCATAGCACCCTGTATATAAAAAGGTGCTTAAGATATATTGAATGAATGAATGAACTGCAAAATAGAGTTAATTATAACTACTTCTTAGTTAAATTGGGTAAGTGTGGAAATTACATGAGATAGTCTTTGTGATTGTTCTTTTTAAGCTGTAAAATTGTAGAACAAACACCCATAACAATAAAAAATTGAGCATGGTTAATCTCCCCTACTTTTCCAGATAGCTCATCCTCTTTCTGGACCCACCATCTCCTTGATAGTCAAGAGATCACGATGTATCAAAGTCCCATCAGATGACTCCAGCTGAGATTTGTCCCATGCTCTCTCATTTGGAGCCTCTTTTCTGATCCAGAAGCTGCCAGGTTGTCTTCCATGTCATCTCTGTCAATTCTATCCCCAACTTGGTTCAATCAGCAGCTGCTGCTGAAGGCTTATCCTCACCCCTCCTACAGCTTGAGTCTGGTCCAATCCAATTTAGTTCTTTAGGCTGATTCTCCCTGCCCTAAGGGGTCTTAGTGACCACCTTTTCACTAAGGATTAACATCTTGTTCCCAACCACTCTAATGGTCCCTTTTGCTTTCACTCACTCCAGAAACTTTGGGAGAAGGGATATCCTAACTTAAAATTCTCCTGGCCATGGAGATGTTGATTTGGAGAGGAATAGAACGCTTAAAGAGTTTTAAAGCAAACTCTAATCAATGGATTACAGGGCAGAAAGGTTGAAATGGATATGAGAAAAGGAGGAAAGAGAGAAACAAGGAGTATACGTGGGGATAAAAGAGTGGTTGGGTGAGGAGGAGAGTGAATCAATCTTCCCTGGGACTCTGTTCCCGTGACAATGGCCCATCTCACCAAAGCAGGCTAACGTCTCTGGCCAGCTGCAAACAGAGGAGGACATCCCATTCTCCTCTAGTGCTACCCTCCATGAAATATACATTTGATCTCTTATGATTTAATTTGGAAGTAGAGTTGCTTATTCAGAACGATTCCTGAGCTGAGAGGCCAAAATCAGGGATAATCTCAAGTGATTTTTTTTTTTTAATCACGACCAGGGTTATTTTGTGAGAAAATCTATCACTATCAGCTGATTTCGAATTATAAAAACCACCACAGTCACAACAGCAAAACCCCTTTGGTTCATTCACACAAGGACAGGGTGTAGAAGTGCCTTCTTCTCTGCTCCAACATCCCCTCCCTAGACTAACACCCTTCGTGACTTCCTGAAAATTGCCCTGGGTGTTCACTGACCAGATGTTACCTATATAAACATGTGAGGGGAAAGCAGTTAATGAGCTGTGCCCTGGACCACCTGCACCAGGAATGGACAAGCTTTTAATACCATAGAAGGTTATTTATCTGGAAGTCTACACACTGGAAGCATCCAAACACTGTGAATGTGCTAAATTTCTTTTTTTTTTAAGTGTTATGTTCATTTGGAATCAACATACCTAAACTCCAACAAAGTGCTGACTGGATGCTCCAGGTGAGCCCTCCTCCCTTGTATTCACCTCAGGGCAGGCACTTTCCCTCAGTCCATTTATGTCCCTCCTGCCCCATTCTGCTCTCACTCCCCCCCCCCCCCCCCCCAGAGCCTCTTTCCACCACGATCCCCCCATCCTGGGCCCAGAAGCAGCCTTGCTTGTATAACACTGAGTGCTAAGCTTACCTGCACCTTTCTGTTTTTACTGAGCAGTTTGGGGAAGTGACAGAACTGTCATAATGTGTGTGTTTAAGTCTCTGAGTTTTAAATTCAACAGAGAGAAAAAGGAGGGGGATTCATCAAAATGAGAAGGGGAGCATACGCATTTTATAATTTTTCAAGATATCAGTCCCACAGCCTCATCTTTTTCACCCCCTAAAATCCCTGCATAACAACTAGATAGAATGATGAGTAGTGACACCTTGGAAGGCAGCCAGTCTAACAGTACTAGAGCGATAATATAATTTTAGAACCGGAGGGGCCTCAGACCTGATTTAGTCCAATGCTCTCATGTTAAGATAAGAAGAGTGAGGCCCAGGGAGGTGTTGTGACTTGCTCAAGGTCATATAGGGAGTTTGGTCTAGAACTAGCCCTCTGGGCACCGAAGGCCACACTGTCCAGACTCAGGCAGGGCTTAAGTAGCAACAGCAGGGTCTGTGCAGAGGGTCGGAGGGAGGCAATGATAAAGGAAGTGAGGGTACAGGTGCTAAAAGAAAAGAAGCCAGGAAGGGTCACAGAGGAATATGCTTTAGAAGCACAATTTGAAACCGAATGGTCAAGCTTGAAACATCTGGGCATGAGAGGTACCAGATGGGCCTGGAATGGCCAGCAATCAGGCACCGGGAAATTCAGTGGGAGTCAAGGCAACCGGAAGAAGCTGAGTCAAAGAGGCTGATTTGCAAATAGCACAGGGCTCTGCATACAGAAACTGCAGCTGCAAACTCAAGGACAGCATTTAGATTTATGGAGTGTGGATAGGACTTTTGGTCAGCATCAGTCGCCTTGGCCAGGCCTGTGAATCACAGCCAAATCTAGCTGAGTTGTATTATTGACCATGATAATGGAAGGATGAATGGTGGCTGTGATTGCCTGTACTGCAATCAACCTTTAAGATGGCTAGAAATTCTGATCTGGCCAGCCCTTGGCCCAGATAACGATGTCACAGAGACACAGTGATCACTGTGAGCAGAAGCAGTTTCAAAGACAAAGGCCACAGTGCACAGTCCTGTGATGGAGGAGCCACTTTGTCATGGGTCAGAGCCCAGGTTAACACAGACCTTAGTTGGGGGGCGGTAAGGAGAGCAAAGAGCTGGAGAATGGAGAGAAGAGAACTGACTATTTTCATCTTATGGATTCAGAAGCTATCAGTGAGGCAATAGCAAAACATTGGTGCTGCGGATACTAAAATGGCAAACCTCTGACAATGTCATTGCCAGTATATTCAGAAGATTTTGTCACAAATCTTGAGTAAGTCACTTAACTTTGCTATGCGTCAGGCTAAATCAACACAATGCAAAAACATCTGGATGAAAATGAAATGCCTCTGTCAGTTGTCTGGGTGTTTTGTCTACCTGCCATCAAACAGCTGGATTCTTGTAAACAT
Organism: Equus caballus; assembly: GCF_041296265.1. NCBI lineage: Eukaryota > Metazoa > Chordata > Mammalia > Perissodactyla > Equidae > Equus > Equus caballus. The sequence continues at coordinate 47,568,882 of NC_091688.1, read as the reverse complement.
TTGGATGACGCACTGAATTTTTCATTTTTCATTCAGATCACAAAATGCTAGACTCTCCAGCTTGGCAGGAACTTAAAGGTCATCTAATCCCTGATATTTGGCATAGCCTAGAATGACCTGTTTTGTATTATTGTGCAAATCGAGCACTAAGATATGGGTATGTGTTATGCCTAATTATACATATTGTATCTTATCTAAACACATGTTTATTTTAACATTTTGTTCTCCTTGGCTGTTTAATTGAATTGTAAATGAATCATTTACAGGGTAAACTAGATTATTATATGTATGAACATACAATGAAATCCTGTAATTAGCCCAGACTTGATTTTAAAAAAAAAAAAAGCTGCAGGTGCGTAACTGTGTGTGAACCCTGGTGCTGTGCTCAGCTCCGAGCGGAGAGGCTGTGCGAGCTACCTCCGCCCCCAGAGCTACCTGCTTACTTTCATAGGGAGAGAGGTTTGCAGAGCAGCTTGCTTCACGTCTTTTTCACTTCTTTACTTGTGCCTGCCATTTAACAAGCCCAAACCAGGTATCTGTTCCTAGACTGAGACTGAAGCAAAGGAAGGGCAAAGGACTGTGAATTTCATTAACTCCAGAGATCTGTTTCAGCATCTGAATCTCTCTTGTCCGGATGGCCAAGGCTGCATCCCACCCCAGCTCCCCTTCATAATCACAGAATTCCTTTAAAAACATTCACCCATATGCAGCTTCACAGAGAAGATGAGGGAAGGAAGCTTTCTCTCCCATAGATTCAGCATCTGGACTAAAGTATGTGTTTAATTTCCCTGACAGTCTGCATGGAGCTTTTCATTTTTCACAAGTGGCTCTTTGAGCCATTGTCTCATTTATACTGGTAGGCTCCACAGAAATGGGTACAGCCAAATTAGGATATTGGAGCAAATGGGAAACATTTTCCAAAACTAAATAATGTGTGCACTGAGTTAAAATGATAGTCTGGGGAGAAAAACGAAGTTAGAAGGTCCAGGAAAAGGAAGAAAGGGTGAAATGAGATGGTAAGTCAATGAGGCAGGGAGATCTAGGAAGCCTGTTCTGGATGGCAGGAGATGTAGATAAGGAGGTTCTTATATTTGCAGTGATGAAAGCTTATAATGGGATGGAAGGGAGGTGGTAGTAAATCAATCAGTCAGCCAGCCAGCAGCATTTGCTGGGCACCTGCTGTGCACAGGGCATTCTTGATACTTATAACTGCTGGGAGTTAGCTAGGCTGTGAAAGACCTTCCAAGATGAGCTGGAAAACTAGTGGAGGAGACCACCACAGAAAAACAACACCTCTGTGCACCTCAGAGAAAGCAGAATCATACTGAATAATGAAGATAGCTGTAACCTAAGCAGACAGCAATATAACCACATGCATGAAAAATAACTCAAGCAATCTAGATAGTGTAGATTTAATACACATGTATGTCAGAGTTAACATGTATTGAGCGCTTACTATGTGGCGGGTATTGTATTAAGCACTTTATACACATTACATCTTATATATGGGATTGTGGACAAGCCTAGGAAATCTAAACATCAAGTAATATGCCTGTTCATTTTGGCATGAAATGAAATAAATGGAAAGATATGGAGTGGAGGTGTAAGAACAGACGTCAACATTCCCGAATTTGACATAACTAGTTGTGACTATTCATGAGCAGCCCTTAAAGTGCAGGTCATGGATTTATTTGTAATTTTCTCAGAGACGAGAATGACTTATGGTGGGCAATGATTCTCTCTTAGGTTTTGGGGGAAATTTTTCACTGCGCACTGTCTACATCTCAATACAACTTCAGTGTTCTATATGTTTCATTGCGTTTGTCATCATTCTTTTGAAATGATGCTTTACTGCATTTTATGGGAGATGGTATAAACTATTGTTTTAACTGAGAGTTTGAAGACATGCAAAGATCTTAAGGAGTATACTCCACAAAGGCGAAGGGTCTCCTGATTTGAGAGAGACGGCGAAGCGCCCCATTAGGTATGCGTAAACTCTCCGATGTCTCTCTTTTATCCAGTTCTAGGGTAGGATGGTAGTGGAGTCAGAAGGGTCCGTATCTGCAGTTATACTAGAGATGCTGCTGTGACAGTTTTGTGCTTCTTAAGTCTCCTGGGTAGTTACATCTCAGTATTATTCAGGATTTTGGAATGGAGATTTGTAGAATGTATTTTGGATGGGCTAATATTTTCTTCAAAGGACAACTGGCCTCGTCCTCCTATTCCCTGGCGTGCTGGAGGAAGGGCCCTGGGGCTGTTCCTTGGATGCAAGAGGCCATGTTCTCCACCACAGAAGCCTGCTCTCTGCCTCTCATCAGATGCAGTCAACTCTTGATATAGAGGCAGCCAAACTGAACTTCGTCAAGTAACCCCAGGAGTGCACAAAGTTCTGCAGCAACAGAAGTGGTGACTAAATAGGGTGATAAGGTCCTTTCAGGAATTTGAACGGGAACCTCCAAAAAAGAATCAATCAGTACCATGAGAACCATCAAGAAGATGAGCAAGAAGAGCAGCTTGAGAGAATAGCCTGGCCATGCTTGGTGAACAGTACAGAGAGGAAGGACCACCTCTGGGGTTAAGTCCTCCCAGTACCCATAGGACATTTCACTCACTATGAGGCCACTGTTGCCAGATGCTTCTGTGATGTGTCTCTCTCACATTGCCACAGGTATGCCTCAGTAAGCCCCCATTGATTGAGGTAGGCTGAGGGAGTGCTGGTTCCTGGAAAATAAAAATCCCAGGACTGTCAGAGCTGCTTAAGATCATCTAGTCAGTGCTACTCAAGGTGGTCCAAGGACCAGTGGAATCCACCGCTGTTCTAGTGTCTGGGAACTACAAATAGAAACTGAGAGTAGGCATTTGAAAACTTTAATAGGAGGTTGACTTTGCCCCAACATCCAAATTTTATGTCTGTTGAATCTAATAATAAAAAATTTGAGATTACATTTTGTAAGTCTGTGGAGTTTTTTCACTTCATTTTTCTAATAATTTATTTTTATTGTGTTTTCAAAAGTTATCAGTATATGGATGAGTGGAAACTGTAAAAATTTAAAAACAGGTCCTTCACAACAGATAGTTTGAGGAGCACTGATCCGGTCCTCCTTTTTCAAACTGTGAATCCTTGATCCGTGAGTGGGTGGAAACCCATTAATGAGCCGTGAAATTAATTTGTGTGGATACCAGCATTAACAAAAGAATAGAATAGAAAATATCAGGGTAAGTGCCGGTCCTGTGGCCGAGTGGTTAAGCTTGTGTGCTCTGCTTCGGTGGCCCACAGTTTCACTGGTTCCAATCCTGGGCACGGACATGGCACCGCTCATCAAGCCATGCTGAGGCAGCATCCCACATGCCATGACTAGAAGGACCCACAACTAAAAAGTATACAACTATGTACCAGGGGGCTTTGGGGAGAAAAAGGAAAAATAAAATCTTTTAAAAAAAAAAGAAGAAAATATCAGGGTATACTGGATGTAGTAAGGATAAGTACTGTCTTGTGAAACTTGTATTTTTAAAAGGATATGCAAACACACAAGCGTATTTTGTCTATATATATACACACACAACGGGAAAAGGAACCTGGGCTCCCCTTGTTTGATTGTAAAATGTATCTCTGCTTTTCTCATAAGCATAAGAAAAAGTTTGTGCATCACTGGAAAACTATGTGTTGCCTCTATCACACCCTTTTGTGTTATTTGATTTTGATTCTGTGGGAGCTATTTTACAACTCTGTAAATTGTAGGTAACCGATAGCACTGCAAAATAATTCTTGTCTGTGGACATACAAATTCTGCCCCTTCTGGTAGAGGTTCAATGTCTCCCACAACACCTGTGGAAGAGGCTAGTTTTGCCTCTTTTTGCACATTTATTTCAATATTCCTGATCTAGAAATGGGTCTGTTCTCTTTGGATTTTCTTTTGAACCAGTTGTAACATCTGCCTACTTCCCTCATTGATTGAATTAAATAAAATCTCTGACGTGTTCATTCAAATTCTATATGAGGGTCATGATTCTACCTTTCTTGAGAATGATCTTTTAAGAGAGGTAGAGCGTTCATGCCACCCTCAAGTTGTGGTGTTCATTCAAATTTAGGCCAGCTCTGATAAAACGGGATCCCTTGACAGGAAGCAAAGCCTGGGTCTCCAGGAAGGCGGATGAGCTTCCTCCTGGGTTAACTTTCTGATGACGCCACGACAGGAATTGAAAGGAATTTTGATTGTGAAAGACCACATGCTGTCAATGATTTTATGTGCTGCTCCATAATATCCCTCTCATGCCTTACTCTCATGATATTTTAACGTACATATCCCGGGCCGGCCCGGTGGTGCAGCGGTTAAGTGCGCACGTTCCGCTTCTGGCGGCCAGGGGTTCGCCAGCCCGGATTTCGGGTGCAGACATGGCATTGCTTGGCAAAAGCCATGCTGTGGTAGGCGTCCCACATATAAAGTAGAGGAAGATGGGCATGGATGTTAGTTCAGGGCCAGCCTTCCTCAGCAAAAAGAGGAGGATTGGCAGCAGTTAGCTCAGGGCTAATCTTCCTCAAAATAAATAAATAAATAAAGTACACATCTCTTTTACTACAGTTCAAAAAAATCTGAAGATACAATTGAATATGGACTCGGCAAATTAGAATTACAAGGTCGCAGATATAGCAAGAAAGAACACTGGCCTGAGAATCAAAAATATAGGTTCTAGGCCCAGCTTGATCACTAATTAGTTGTACGATCTTAAGCAAGTTACTTAACCTCTCTGGGCCTCAGATTCTTTATCTGTAATTGTACCTAAGTAAGTACTTAGGTACCTAAGTCAATTACTTTTTTGTGTGACTAATACCTAAGTCAATTACTTTTTTTTTTTTTTTTGGTACCACAGTTTTTTCAAAAGAAAGCTTGCATACACAGTCCCTATTTGCAAAATAATGACAGATGCTGTTCAGTAGGGTGTCTGCTTGGTTTCGGCTCCCACATTAGGGTGGCCTATAATTACAGGGGCCCCTCAGAACTCTGAGAGATCCCTAATAGCACAGTCTGTGAAGCACAGAACTCAAGAGCACTAAAAGTCTTCCTAATGCCATGATGTTACAGTCAATTATTTTGTCTCTGAGTTAAGAGTATTAAAAAATCCTTTCCAAGCTGTTCCACCCTTTCCTTCCTTGCCCCACTCCAACCTCTTGACTATCTCCAATTTTAGTTCTGACCTTTGGAGTCAAGTCCTTGTCCCATCCTCAGTTCCTTCAACCCGTGGGATCCACCCATTAGCGTCAGTTCAAAACATATCCATTGTCTTCTAATAATCTGTTTAGTTATCTGCTTCCCCCACCAGACTGTGAGCTCCCTGAGAGTGCAAGTCAGATCTTCTCACGTTCGTTCCCGAGCCCAGTACAGTGCCTGACCTTCTTCTCTGTTCTCAGTACACATCCCCTGGGTTCTCTGCTCCACCCCACCAGTGTATCTCTTGCTCAGATCTCTCTCCTGAACTTCAAGCTCACATACAAAAACACTTTCCAGACAATTCCACCTTGGGTATCCCATTGGCTCTTCAAATCAACACATCCAGAACAAGACATAGCTTCCATCCAGAATCCTCACCTCCTCCTGAAGTCCCATCTCAATGAAGGGTGCTGCCATCTACCTCCTGTCAAAACCAGAAATCCTTGACACCTCTCTTTACTTCAATCCCACATGCAACCAGTTACATGGCCCTTCACTTCCGCCTCCTACAATTCTTGACTCCATCTACTTCTCTCCATTCCCACTGCTGTTGCCCTTGTTCAGGCCACATGGATAATAACAGATCATTTTGATGGTGCTTTCGAGGTGCCAAGTGTTGTAAAAAAAAAAAAAATCTTAAACTCCTCTTCATACATTAGATCCTTCAATGTTTCTGCCTATTCTGAGAGGTTTGTGCTGTTCGTAGTCCCATTTTACAGTTAAGGAAATTAAAGCTTAGAGAGAATAAATAACTTGCCCAAGCTGGGAAATTAAAACACCCCCCTCTCTCTAATGCTAATGCTCTAACCCTCAACCATTATTTTAAAAGTGAAATATTGACTGGTGTTGTGTCCCTACCACCAGCCTTGCCTTTTTAAGTCTTTTCTCCATTCTATAGCCCAGAAATATTTTTAAAAATAGAAGTCTTATCATGTATCCTTTGCTTAAAACGCTTCATTGTTTTTCCTGTGCCCTGGATACAATACAAACTTGTTAACAACTCACTAGGCCCTTCATAATCTGGACCACATTAACCTCTCTGGTCTCTTTTCTTGCCACCGTCACCCTTGGCTTCAGTCATCCTGAATCATAGCAATCTTGAGGATGTATCTTACAGTGTCTCCCATTTGTACCTCTAAACCTCCTTTTTCTTCTGCCCAGCAAATTCTTTCCCCCACCTCTTCATCCTGCCAGTTCCTAGTCACACTCCCGTTCTCAGCTCAGAAATTCCAACTCTAAGAAGCACTCTGTGACCACTCCTGTCCCCAGAGCATGATGTATTTTCTGACGATACACTGTTACTCTACACTGAAGTACCTGCTTGTTTGTTGGTTTCCTCCACCAAAACAAGCTCCCAGAGGGTGGAGACTGCTTCTGATTTACTCAGTGTTGCACTTTGCCGTAAGTTGGGTTCCTTCGAAGCAGAGCCTGAGATGGAGATCCTTATGCGCGGGATTTATGGAGGGAATCCTCTCAGGTGACACCTGTAGGAATGAGGGAAACAGAACAGGGCAAGGGGAGATCACCTGTGGCTTCAGCTGAAGTCTAACCTCAACCTGATCCCAGAGGGAGCTCTGGATCTTGAATGACACCACAGACTTGTCCCACCTTGAGGTAAGGGGGCTGAGCTTTTAATACCCTCGCCCCACCAACAATTGGTCATTGGTTGCAGGTTGCCCCCAGAATATGTGGGGGGTGGGGCGCATAACCTCCCAGGCATCTCTTGGGGGCGTGCTTCCTCCCTGCGGGCCTCCAGAAAAAGTGCAGCTGTGAATCCCTAGCAGCCAGCAGATGGGCACACCCTCCAGGTAATGAGGATCTACTGCACACCCCAGCAGCTAGAACATACCCTGCCACGCCACACTCAGTGAATGCCAGAGGAATAAAGGACAGAACTTTCTCATTCATCTCTCTCTATTTCTCATTTATTCCTGGCTTCATGATTTTTCTAGTGAACTAAATCCCCTAATCTTCCTACTCTTGATATTTTTAGAGTGCTCTAATTTTTCTCAACCTTCCCGGAACACTGACCATTTTACAGGATTCCCAAACTTGGGTAACTCTAGTTTCTTACTTCATGCATTTTGTTAAATACTAGACAAACATTAACACTTCTACAACTTAATTAGTTGTTAAAGGTCTGACTGGTCACCAGTCAGAAAGTACATATCTTCTCAAATCAAGTATGATTTGTGGGGAAAAGTTTTCTGTCATACCGGGAAATTAGGGCAAACTTGATTTTTAAACCATTTGTCTAGAACAATTTGCTCCAGGATATCTACGTATATCCTATGTGGGGGTCTACCCAAATCTATCTGTCAATTCTCCATAATTTGAACGCATTATCCAGGCTTGGGTCCCCTCACCTAGCAGGTAGCTGCTGCCCCTTCACAGGGTCTAACATCAGTAGCCCCCTCCCTGGCTGGGAAGCTAGAGAGACCCCTGTGGAGGGAAGAGAGTTATTCCCTTAAGAAAGTTCCCTTTTGCTCAAGTAGGCTGGGCCCTGACTTTGTTCCTTAAGGACATTTTCTCTCTAGGAGAAATTCAGCCCAATCAGACTCAGCCAAAAGTTCAGAGCCGTAAAGGTAGAAACTGGGTCTTGATCATCTTTACATAAAAACTAATAATAATTCACACTTAACTGTTTAAAAGTACTTCCACATACGGTATCTCATTTGATCATTACAAAAATTCCAGTAAGCAAAGAATTATTGTTCCCATTTTACCCATGAGGAAAGTAAGACATCTGGAGGTCAAATGACTCACCTAAGGTCACAGAGCTATTAAGTGTCAGAGGCACAATTCAAACCCAGGATTTCTGATATCAAATATGACAGTCTTTTCAGAGCACCCTCCTGCATAACACAAGGCCTGGCATGCCATATGCCCTCATTAGCTGTTTGCTGAGTTGAATTACCTACGGCTTCTATTATTCATGTCCAGGGTTCTCCTTGTTTAGTATAGATAACAAGGAGTGCGTGATAGGCTAGTCTGTGTCAGCTAAAGCACTGTGCCAGTGAGGTCAAGGTCATTCATTCTGTTCTCAGAAAACCAGTTACCTTTGCCTCAAGACAGTAGCAATCTTAGTTCTAGCAATATAGACCACTCTCCTAATCTGCCATTTTGCCTGTGAGTGCCATGGTCAACAGCAGGGAAAGGGGAAAAGAATTTGAATAGAGCAGAGCAAATCCATCACTAAGTCTAGGGAGCATGGAGAAGAAGATTGTATTATTTTTTTTTGTAGGAGAAGGGATAGAAGATCACTGAAGTTACCCAAGGAAGGCTCTGGGTCAATATCTGTTGAACTGAATGCAGTGACTTGAATGGATCTAGCCCTGAAAGGCTTCATGGAGGAGAGGGCGAGCTGGGCTTAAGTGAGAGCAAGGGCACAGAAAGAAATGACCATCTGGGACATCCAGTCCAGCACATGTGAGTCCTTCAAAGAGAAGGTCGCAGGGTACATTTTCTGCTAGAGATAACTTGAAGACTTTGAGGAATAGCAAAGTGTCATGGTTCCAGCAGCTAAATGTAAAATCCAGAGCCCCAAACAAAACCTTCACCCAAGTTCACCTCTTCCATGCCTGCAACTTAGCCTGTGATGCCAACAAAGAGCAAACGCTTTCAAACAACCACTTGAAAACTGCTGAACTCTTAGTGCTAATCATGTTTCTAAGGTTCGATTCGACGCGTACTCATTGACAGGCCTGTTTTACATCCACCACTCTCCGAGACCCTAGGAGTCGGGGGCACGAAGTCTCCACCCTAAAGTTCATCCAAGGAGTGAAACCATTGTAGTACATAACACAAATCAAGCAAAAAATAAGTGCTAATTAGTGAATGTGCTCTAGGAGTTTAAGGAGAAAAGTTGGCCATGACCAGATTTCTTTGGAAAAGCTTCAAGGGAAAGGACTGAACTGAAATTTGAAGGATTGTTGACGTCTGAATCTGAAGGCAGAGGGGAGTGGGAAGAGAATTCTTCTTCTGAATCCAGTGCCTCACCTACATTTCTGGGCCCACCTAACTATTTCAGCCATTGCTGCAGCAACCAGCTGCGAGCAAGTGAAAGTTGGCAGCATTGTAGCTCAGTGCACTGAGCAGTACTCGCTTTCTGTTTCTGTCTTCTCTGCCCTCCCTGCCTGCGGGAACCTGCTCAGCCATTCTGATACACATGCAAACCTGGAAGGGTATGAAAGTTAACACCCAACAAACAGCACTTGATCAACGGGGAGCAGAAGCTGATGGCCTAACATTTCCCTCTTCCACCCTGAGGGCTGCCGAGTCTGAGATGCATTATACGAGGCCTCTTCAGAGGGTCCTAAGTAGCACAGAGCTCTGCTTGCCCGCAGTGATGATCAGATAAATAACATAATCATCGACTGGCTTCTCTTTCTTCCCTGTTTCAATCTTCACAGACCTCAAATCCCCCAATCTTATTCCCTAGCATCACTTCCCAAAATCAGCCACCTGCTCACAAGCCCCTGTTTTGGAGGGCATCTGGACTAAGTTTAAGAATGAGCTTGTTGCTGTTTCCCTACATCCCTAAAAAGTAGCTGCTCCAGAGAGAGAAGAAAGTCAAGCAATATGACACAGGATTGGGGGTGCATTGTCTCTAGCACACCTCCCAGGCCTCTGACCCACTACCTCTTTTGGATTAGTCCCACCAGGACTTCACTTAGAGCCACCAGGGGTCTTCAGGGAGCTCCCCAAGGCCTGAGTGATAGAGAATCCCACACGTGTGTGGTACAGGACACTTCACGGAAGGCAAAGCAGGCAAGTCCTGTGCCCTTCCCTCCCTGCAGTCTGTGAAAGCTGAAAGGGGCTCTTGTACTCCAGGCACAGGACTGTGGGAGGGAAAGAGTAGAACCTCAGCCTGCCTACAACAGCCTTTGAGGGACTCCTGTACGTACCTCCCTCTCTAAGTCCCTGGATAGCAGCACTCAGGAAGAGAGGCTGGGATCTTCCCAGGACCCCCAGCCCATCACCAAATCAGTACTGGCTCGGGCTGCAGACAGCCAGGCTCTCCAGACCACTCAGCCCCACAATGTCCTTAACAGAAAGCGTGCTCAGAGGGCCATCACACTAGCTTCTCTGATCTTGGCAATAGGCCTGCTTCTTTCTGAATGTCAACCATGTTGAGTTTTGTGCCTCACAAGTGAAGCATGATAGTAAGAACTTGGAGGGGATCTCACAGGGATATGAGTTTGAGAAACAGATCTAGGCTGAATGCCTAGAGGAGAAGGGTGATTTAACTCAGTGAAAAGGAAAGATGTGCTGGGATGTCAACCATCCTGATGACTCAGGCAGACTGACTCAGACCAGAGGACTAGCACATCGTATGAGAGATTGCGGTTAGACAGAACTTCAAGAACTGTGACGGTCTTGATTTTTTGGGGGAGGTGGGGGTGGGAAGATTGTCGGGGAGACTAAAGAGAGGAGGATTACTAAATAGTGTTTCTGGTGATATGAAAAAGAGTTAAGGTAGTTTAAGATGAGAAAAGCAATGCCTGGGGTCAGTGTTGGTGACGGTAGGCTTGTTCTCCTCAGCGATCTCTGTGGACCTGACAGCCCCCATCAGAGCTAAATTCTACCTCTATGCACTTGAAGGTGCAGGAAAGTGATAAGGAAAAGAAGAGAGAGAGGAGAGTGGGAAAGGAAAGATGGAAGATGGCATCAGTAAGTGCCATCTTCAGTATACTTCAGTGTCTCCACAAGTTGACCACCTCTGGTAATCTCGGCAAGGTTTTCTGGGATCTCTGATATGGAATCTGTTCAGGAAAGCAGATTGGCCTAGGGTTCAGAACCTTGGCCTTGGAGTCAGACCCAGGGGATGCCAGCGCTGTTGTATACAGGCTAAACAATGCTCACTCAACAAGGATTTCCCAGCCTCCATTTCCTCATCTAGAATGAAAACTCCATGAGGCCAGGGACTTTGCCTTATTCACTCTGATATGCCTAGAGCCTCATAGGGTACCTGGCAATATATATTTGCTGAATGAATAAATAAACCTATAAAATGGGAATAATGTTGGCACTAGTCCATAAGCTATAAAACATAGTAATAAAGACTGTGGACACTGAAACCAGACTCCCTTAATCTGAATTCAGACTCAACCACTTCTACCATTGTAACTTCGGCAGGTTATTGACTCTCTCTATGCCTCTCTGTACCTCAGTTTGCTCATCTGTAAAATAGAGATAATAAGAATATATCTAGGGCCAGCCCCAGGGTGTAGTGGTTAAGTTCCTGGGCTCCGCTTCAGCGGCCCAGGTTCAGATCCCGGGTGTGGACCTACACCACTCATCAGTCATGCAGTGGCAGTGGTGACCCACATACAAAACAGGGGAAGATTAGCACAGATGTTAGTTTAGGGCTAATCTTCATAAAGCAAAAAAAAAAGAGGAGGACTGGCAATGGAATGTGAGCTCAGGGCGAATCTTCCTCAGCAAAAAAAGGAAAAAAAGTATATCTACCTCAAGGGGTTGTTGTGCAGCTTAAAACAAGTTAATATATGTGAACAGTATAAAATAGTGCCTGGCTGTATATTTGCTAGCTATTATTATAGTTATGAGGATTCATAAAATCCAGAAAAATGTCCAACATTTCATATTTTATTCTATATACTCCTGAACTATTCAGTTCTCTTATGATGAAATGTAATCAGATACAAAAATATTTTAAGCGGTTAGCTCATCACCTGCCACACTGCAACCTCTCACTAATCGATAGCTATTATTATTGTTATTGTTATAAGAAAATCATTCTGATCTCACCAGGCCTGCAGTCTGATGATAAGGCCAAGGGTTCATCTTCAGGATCAATTTAGAATAGGGGAAGGTGCTGGCAGACATTAACCGAGGAAGCATCCCCAGGAAAACTACTACTAGAATTGAGTAGGATGAGAGTAGTGGGAACTGAGCTGGTTGTAACGTTTAGCCACAGGCTAGAGAAACAGATTTGAACAAGAACAGAACAGGAGAAAAACAGTGACATGAAGAAGCACAGACACTGGGTAGCACTTGTAATTCACCAGACCAATTTCTTCTTCTGTACAGTTTGTTACTTCCATTACTAGTCAGAGGGACTGGTTCAATTCTTCAAGAAGTATTTATGAAATTTGGCTATTTTTTTAGCACTCCGATCAGAATTGTGGGAAACAGAAAAGCAGTATAAGGCAGCCTTTGCTCTTGGGCTTACAATCTCTTGCAGAAAGAAGACATTAGACAAAAAACCAAGATCTTATATGAATATATCCTCAAATGGACAAAACAGTTAACTGCTAAGATAAGTTAATGCAGGGGAGACATCAATTCATTTGTTTGGTCTTGCGTACATTCATTATCGACTCATTATTTAATAGACCCCAGCGAGCCCCCACTGTGCTAAAGGTCATAAAGGACAGGGAGCTCAGGATGCTCTATGCCTGCCCTCAAGGAACCTGTACCTTCATAAGGAACCAGTGACAACCTGTGTGCGAAAAGGTGCAATACAGGGCAGAACATGATCATGCTTAAGGAGCTTGCTTGGTGTTAGCATTATCAGGGGTGTCCAGTTGAACAGTCTCGTGTGGCTTTCTGAGGATGGGGGGACTTGATTAGATATGAAGGCTTGGTATAGTCTAAACAAATGGGGGTAGGAGTAGCATGCCAAGCAGGAAGACACTAGGAGGAAATTCACAAAAGCAGGGATGAACATGGCTTTTATTTTATTGGTTCATCAATGCATTAAGCAAACTCTTTTTGGAAATATCTGTTATGTGCCTGGAAGATGAAAAAGACACCATTCCTTCCCTCAACCAGTTGGTAGTCTAATGGGGAGCAGAGTAACTATTGAGGTATGTGTAAAGTAGCATGCAGAAGGGTGTCATTCCCCTGGGTAATGAGATGAGGACTCAGTGGGTGACAAGGGAGCCCAGGCACTGCAGGCCCAAGGAACAGCATCTGCAAAAGCTCTTTAGGAAGCACACTGGAGGCTAGTGTATACGGGCAGATGATGAGTGATGGGAAATAAGATAGACAATAGAGATCAGATCTTAAAGGCACTTAGAGGACGTTCTACGGAATTTGGGCTTTATTCAGAGGACTGGGCAATCAGTGAAAGGTTTCACGGGAAATGACATAGCACACTTACATTTCAGAAAGATAATGATAACAATGTCTTACATTATTTAGGGCCAACTGTGGTTTATAAACTTCAACCTCACAATAACCTTTATCATCTCCAGAGGAAGGCACAAATTTGCCCAAGTTCACGCAAGTAGGAAGGAGCAGAAACAGGATTTTCTGTTTCTAAGTTTTCAAACTCTCAATCCCTATCTTCTGTGGCCCCTCTGGCTGCAGTGTGGGAGAGACAGGGAAGGCCTGGGAAGGGATGGCATGGTCAGAATAAAAGATAATGAGGCCAGAACCAAAGCAGTGGGGCTGGGAATGTAGACAAAGAGACCGAGTCGAAAAATATTTAGGAAATAGGCTCTGCTGAGTGTTGTGATGGATTAGATGTGTTTGGCCAGCCCGGTGACATAGTGGTTAAGTTTGCACCCTCCACTTTGGTGGCCTGGAGTTCGCCAGGTCAGATCCCAGGCATGGACATATGCACCACTTATAAAGCCCTGCTGTGGCAGGTGTCCCACATGTAAAGTAGAGGAAGATGGGCACAGATGTTAGCTCAGGGCCAGTCTTCCTCAGCCAAAAGAGGAGGATTGGTGGCAGATGTTAGCTCAGGGCTCATCTTCCTCAAAAAAAAAAAAAAAAAGATGTATAGATTGAAGGAAAGGATTAAAATGACTCCCAGGCTTCTGCTCTGATAACTGCCGTTTCTTGTGGGGCCATCAGCAGTGAGAGGAAAATAGGAAGTAAAGAAGGTGGGTGTAGAGATAATGAGTTGAAGAAGCTGTGGGACATGGTGTTGGACACCCTACTGGATAGTGGGATAGACCCAGCAAGAGCTCGGGAGCCAGGTCTGGCCTGGAGAAGAGACTGGGAAATCTGACAGAATAGAGAGGACGGGTAGGGCTGATTACACTGTAGAGAGCCTGGATGACAACAAATGAACTTGAGTTTGAAGACAGAAAGGAGTCACTGAGCCCTTTTGATTAGGGAAGCAACACGGTCAGTAACAGGTTTTCAAAAGTCAAGCCCCAAACTAAAATATCCAAGACAAGAACTAAAACAGAACTTTAATTCTAGCCCCCATTCCACTCTGTGGTGAAAGGAACACCTCAGGAAGGATCGGTCAGCACCCCCATGCTCAGGGCAGAGACCGAGTTCTGTGGGGCTTAGTCAGTGTTGGGGAAGAGAGCTGGTCCTCAGCTTGTCACCCTCCATGCTAGGACCCCTGATACATCTTCAGTCCTAAGGTCTGCAGGCCTGCTCCATGAGGGTCCCAGCCATGTGCTCCTTGTCAGGACTGCGAGGTCTCTCTTGGTCTGGAGGGTGTATAAGCTTGTCTCTTTGTTTGTCTTGTCCCTCGTACTATCTGGTGACTGAAAGGCATAGGATGAAGAGAAATGTTAGGAGATGAAGTGGTTGGGAGATATTAATTAAGATCTTGAACTGTTATCCTGCCACATAATAAAAATCATATTTTGGGAAAACCAGTTCGCAACATTGGACAGGGTCTAGTAGAGTGAGGAGAGGACAGAGGAACTGGGAGACCAGGTAAGAGATCACAGCTGTAATGGGGTGTGTACAGGACTGTATCATTTATAATGCACTTTGACCTCTCATTTGATCCTCACAGTGACTCTGTCAGTTGATGTCATTTTCCCCATTTTACAGATAAGGCAACAGAAAGAAGTTAAACAGATTAGACAAAATCTAATAGCAAATAGAAGAGTTCAGGCTTAAAACCTTGATCTTCTGATGAAAACCTTTGAAAGAAAAAACCCCTTGTGCATTCATCACTCACTGCACATCACACAACATCAAGCTGCTCTCCAGGAATAAGGTGCTCTACACATCAGAGCTGAAAGGTGCATTTGGAGGCTCTATCTTGAGAGGAGATCCCTCTGGGAAACAAGGCCGACGCCTTAAAGCATTCCTCTGGGCTTCCGAAGGGACTTCCCACAGAGAGCTGCTTCCAACCACACCACATCAGCCCTCCGCAGGGCCCCTGGGTAACTTAACTGTTGAGGTTCAGTTAAAGCTGAACATCCGCACCCGTCCTCCGATTCACGCTGAATGAGGCTGGTACACACTGTCAGAATCTAAGAGGCAGGTGTAGCTCCCCTGATGCTTTGAATAGGAACTTGTTCCAATCATGTAGCCTCTCTAGGAACAGCTTTTCAAAGGAGTGGTTTATAATTTCTCATCTGTAGCAGGAGTGAGGAGGTGGATTCGGAGGAGGAAGGAGGACGTACTGATGGCGGAGGCAGGGAAAGAGACACCATCCTGGATCAGAGCAGCAAGATCAAAGGAGAGGGATGATCCTTGCTTCTGGAGATGAGAGGCTGGAAGAGAACGCCTGTGAAGGTAAAGGAGAGAAAGAAATGAGATGTGGTAGGTGGAGCCCTCTCTATAGAGAGAACCAGAAGAGACTTCTATTTCTCCACAGGATAGCTGGTATACAAGGCTCCCTGGCCCACCCTCATCCTCTGCAGGAACCTCCACTTCAGCCAGGCTACCGCTCCTGGTCCCTCATCCTTCCCCTCCTTCTGCCCCCACAGCACTCTCTCCCTCCACCCTTTTCATAGTTTGTGAGTTCCGACCCCTAGACTTTCACTCACCTGGTTCATCCTTCTGAGTTAACCTCTACACTTCACTCTACCTCATTGATAAGAATCAAATTTCAATGCCAAATGCCCCATGAGTTTGACCTGAACTTCCAGCCCCAGTGGTCCCTATTGCCCACACCAATGGTTCTCAAACTCTAGCCTGCATCAGAATCACCTCAAAGGTATTTTAAAACACAGATTGCTGAGACCCCCAGGTTCTGATTCAGTAGTCCTGGGGTGGGGCCTGAGAATTTACATTGCTAACAAATTCCCAAGCAATGTTAATGCCATGGTCTGAGGGCCACTGATCGATATTCATTTAGCCTTAATCATGCATTGCCCTATATTAATACCTTAATTGAGTGTAATTATCCTGCCTCCCAGATGAAATTGTGAAAAATTTAAAGTGATGTGGTAAGTACTTGTCTGTATCCCCCCACAGTATCTAGCTGGCACACTCAGGGCAGGGACCCAAACCCAATAGAATTTATTAATTGATGTGAAGGGTTAGTATTGATTTGAGGTAAAAATATGAAATAGGCAGTTTGTCCACAAACTTTGTCTCCTACTTACCTCTCCTTCTTTCCTCACCCAATTTCTGTGCCACTCACTCTCTTCCTCCAGGCTGAACCAAGCCTCAAAAAACCTATTTCTGCCCTGAAAATTTCTCTCATCTGCTTCTCAGAATTTATAGGCAATTGTTATAGGAAGTTTGGTTGAGAAGGAGAGAAATGAGGCAAGGCAGTAGCTAGAGAGGGGTACAAGGCCCAGAAAGCTTTTTGTTATATTTTTTAAGATGAGCAAAACAAGCTTACTTAAATACTGATGGAAAGAAGCCAGGAGGCGGGGAGGGGCAATGGGATGGAAAGAGAAGGTAGAACGGATAGAGAGAGGCCTTTGAGAAGGAGGGAGGGTGGGATCCAGAGCACAGGGAGAAGAATTAGCTTAGACAGGAGCAGGGACACCACTCCCCTCTCAACCCATTGAAAGAACGGGTTTCAATGCAGGAACAAGGAGGCTTTAGACTCTAGGTGACTCCTAGCTAGCTCTAACATCTATGAGTCCATGAAATTAAATCGCCATAGTGTCAGTGGCTTAATGTGTCACCTCTCCTTGGCAAAGCTTTAACTCAAAGAAATGAATCTTTCATGAGAGGCTCTCAGGCTATGGGAGGCCTGCCAGTGGGGCAGCGGGGCCTTCCCAGTGGCCTCAAACACCTATTGGCCTACTACACAGGCGGAATTGGGAAAACAGAACGAATATGTCCAACTGTGACAATGTAAGGTCTAGAGCAAGGTCACAGAGCAAAGAAGTAAGTGCTGGAACCAGAGTTAGAACCTGTCTCCACCTGACCCCAGAAGCCATCTGGTCTACCTGTCTACATCATCCATTCTCCGACCACCTAAAATTGCAAGGAAGTGTGGGAAGTACTAAGAACAGCTTCTTCCTAGCCCTTAGAATGGAGACGTGGGATGCTATGCTCCATCCCAGACCCAAGCCGCCCAGCCCATACCTGGGGCTCTGAGAAACACTTGATGGTGATAGGAATAATAACAGCAATAATAACAAGTTATTAAATGCCTCCTCAATTAAATTAGCATGCAAAGTGCCTGGTATATTGTACCAGAACCTGGAGCACAGGAAGACGTCAAGAAATGCAAGTTGTCACCATCATCTTCCTCCTCCTAATCATCATCATCATTACCATGTGCTCAAGCACCCTGCTATGTGCTTATATATTTATTTATGTTTAAAGTATATGTTTTTCCTGGTTACAAAAGTAATAGATGGTCAGCGTGAAAAGTTCTAAGAAGAAATGCACAACATAAGAAGCACAAGTGTGGTGTGCTGGATTCAGCCTGCCTGTGTTTACATTACAGCTCTCCTGATAGTAACTGTGTGATCTTGGACATGTTATTAACCCTTCTGTGCCCGTTTTCTTGTTTGTTAAATGAGGGCAATAATAGTCCTTATTTCATAGGATTCTTGGGAAATTTAAATCAAATGATATATACATAAAGCACTGAGCACAGTGCTTGGCACTTAGCAAGCAGTCAATAAAAGGTGGATGTTGTTGCTATTATTATTGTTGCTGTTTTGTAAATAAAGTTCCCTATAATCCACATCTCAGAGGTGATCAATACTGATAGCTGTCTGCATATTTTTTCAAGTTTTTTTTCCCTCTCTCTCTGTATATAATATGGGATCCAAAATATATACATACTATTTCACATCTCTTTTTTCAGTTGACAAATATGCGTGATTCTCAAAACAACCCTACAACGTACTTTTTTTTTTTAAGGTATGCTTTTTGGTGAGAAAGATTGGCCCTGAGCTAACATCTGTTGCCAATCTTCTTCTTTTTTCTTTTTCTCCCCAAAGCCACAGTACATAGTTGTATATCCGAGTTGTAAGCCATTCTAGTTCTTCTATGTGGGATGCCACCAGAGCACGGCTTGATGAGTGGCATGTATGTCTGCACCCAGAATCTGAACCGGCAGACCCAGAGCCGCCAAAGCAGAGCACATGAACTTAACCACTTGGCCACGGGGCCAGCTCCTACAATGTACACATTGATATACCATTTTGGTTTTTGTACCCTCTCCAAAGGCTACCTCTTCATCCTAAGTGTTCAAAGGAAACTTCTGGAGGCTGAATCATAGGGCATGGCTCAACAACCTTTTTCTGCAAGGGCCAGATAGAAATAGTTTAGGTTTTGCAGACCATATGGGTTCTGTTGCAACTGCTTCAGTCCATGGCTGTAGTGCAAAAGCAATTGGAGACAATATATGAAGGAAGGGGGGTGACTGTGTCCCAGTAAAACCTTATTTATGGAGACCAAAGTTTGAATTTCATATAGTTTTCACGTGTCAAGAAAAATTATTCTTCTCCTGATTTTTTTTCAACCATTATTTTAAAATGTAAAAACCAATCTTAGCTTGTAAGCTATACTGTACAAAAATGCAACGGGCTGGGTTTGGCCCACAGGTCATAGGGAGCGAACTAGCTTGCCTTCTGGAGCCTGGTTGAAAATTAGAGAGGCCATGCAGTACAGAAGTAACATCTTAATATGACTTTCCTCTTTCTCAGTAGGAAGTACTTTTCCTCTGCTTGAAATGCTTTTGAAATGCATTATTCCACCAAATCTGTTAAAAACCTACCCAAGATTTAGATCACATGCCACATCCTCTGAGAATTATTTCCAAAGTTCTCCTGAAGAAATAAATGCTGTTCTCTCCTCAGAGTCTCTTAGCACTTCTTTTATAGTCTGACACACCATCCTTTTTCCTTCCCCAGAATCCCTACCAGGCCTCAGACTCCTTGTGAGTTCAATTTTCCTCACTGCATCCAGAAGCAGTACAGTGCTCAGCAACTGAGAAGGGTCGAGCTGAGTTACCTAGCTTCACTCTCAATGTGGCTGCAAGAAAAAGGAACCCATTAGAACTGGTCTGGGGGAGGGAGGAGGGTGTTATTTAGAATCAGGAACATTTTAAGGAACTTAAATTCAGGAAGCCCCCACCAGAGCTAGAACCGTGGTTTGGAAAGCTGGCGACCGAGGATCTTTTCTCTCTCTCAGGCTGCATGGACTCTCTGAGTAAGCTGATTTCATTACTTTTTTTTCCCTCAGCAGTCCTCTCAGCTCAAGAGGTAATAGAGACTTAACTAGCTTCTTTGAGTCCTAATTTTAAATTTCTGGGAGGGAGAATCTTATTGGCTAGGGGAACTGGTAGCCTGGTATAAACCTAAGTGCTGAAGCTTATCTGAGTGGGTTGTCCCGGGGTTATTCTCCAAGAATGGAGGGAATGTGTTGGCCAGACACCTCAAAATGCCTGTAATACTTGCTGGCTTCATTTATCTCATAATGGCTTGTGTTGTGGTTACTTGTGTGCCTCTCTCCCTTTTCCACTATCTAGGTGGCATGCTTCCTTAGAACAGGGGCACAGTCTTACATTTTGGGGTCTACAGTCCTAGCACAGTGTTTTGCACACAATAAGTAATAATAAGTGTTTATTGAATTGAATTGAAAGCACCAACTTCTATTCAGTCTTTAATGCATCTTTCATCTTTATGAAAGATACACATGACATTGCTAGGCAAAAGACATGTGGCATAAAAGATAAATTTCCTTTTCCTGGCATCAGTAATTTTTTTTTATTAAACTGTCTTTAGCTCAGATAATTGCATTATTTCCATTCCAGGTTTTCAGAGGTCAAACAACCTCAGGTCCGGATGTACTATGAATGAAACTATAATAGTTTCAGAGCAATTTTCTCCTTCCAGCTCTGCAGGGCAGAACAACTCAAACTCTGGAGCCAGGCTAGTAAGAAATCCTTTTGGATGTACCCCTCTCCGAGTCAGCTCAAAGTGAACTCAAGGCCGATTTGAGCAGAGAATTACTTAGCAGTGGCTACTGTCCTAGGTAGCTGCTTTCTATACTGGTTCCTAAGCAGGCCGGGGAGCAGCTGGGTGTCCCAGATCATACCTGAATCCCTCTGCCCATTATCCAAAGCCGGGGAAGCTCAGCCACTGCAGCTGCCAAGGTCAATTGGGAGAGGCAGTCCTCTCCTGACGGAGCCTGTCTCCATATCGGCTGAAGAGTTTCTCTCCATCGTTTATTACATCTCCTCTGCTCTGCTCCCTTGAGAGAGAAGTTGTCGCATTGTTTACCAAAACCAGTTGCTCCCACTGGTGGCTCTGCTGCTTCTTTCCACTCTGATGAGCCACAAGGTTCATGCAGAAGCAGCTCTCAGGGAAGAGACATCACAGGCACGGCGCACAGTCAATGCACTGTATTCTATTTTGTCCTTCCTTGCCTTGGCTAACATCATTCCTGGGGCCTTTCTCGGGGTCTTCCACATCCTGATTAGAAGGGAGGAGAGACAGGACAAAGTAGCTTTTCTGTCCCACTAAAATGCTAGTTATATTACTAGACAGATACTTTGTTTATAATAGACACTCTAAGACTTTTACTGTTGGTGTTCCTAACAATGTAGACGAAGGCTGATCTTTCTCCCAAAAGGATTGTGCGTGAGGGCGCACATACGTAGGTGCCATGTCTCCTCATGAAATGCATAGAAGTCCAATTTATTATTAGTTAACCCACTTAAATAACAATTATAAATATGAATCAAATACATAGGAATTCAAGCAAATCTCTGACTATCCTTTATCATTTAATCAGGATCCTTTAAAAGCATTCATGGGACTTTCACAACAATTAGAGCTTTTTCAGAAAGCTGCCTGGAAAAAGAAAAAGTTAAAATAACTATGCTTAAAAAAATGGTGTGTTAAGACCTTGGGGCATTTAATCTGTTGACCAGTTCCAGAATGGTTATCCTCTCAGCCTACCCACATGTGAGTCCACTCTTCAGATCTATTGTAGTTTAAAAGAATGAAGAAGCTGTATTCGTTTATTGTGAAGGAGAGGAGAATTTATGTTCCTCACTACACTGATGGTCTATTTTTACCTGCCATCTCTCCCTGGAGTTCAATAATGGTAATCTCTTGTTAATACATATTTTTTAAGTTAATTGTGTTCCTTAAACATTCTTTTGCCTGTAAAAATTATAGTTTTCAATTTTCTACTCATCTCTTAAAGTTTTGGGGGGAAGCATGTTACAGTTTGTGGATCACCTACCTGGCTGCTCCTTTGTTCTACACTGTAGCTTTTGGCAACTCAATGCTCTTTACTGACCTGAAGCTTAGCTGAGAAGAGAAGAAGATGAAATTTAAACTAACAATTTTTAAGTTC
Source organism: Equus caballus (assembly GCF_041296265.1). Lineage (NCBI taxonomy): Eukaryota > Metazoa > Chordata > Mammalia > Perissodactyla > Equidae > Equus > Equus caballus. The sequence goes on along the minus strand of NC_091688.1, from coordinate 47,547,214 downwards.
TAAAACATGAATTTGTCACCATGCTTTTCTAGGATGCTAGAACTCTACTATGGGTTACTTTGAAGGATCTTTTCAAGTAGTATTTTCAAATAATAATAGCGTTCCTCTAAGATGTTCTCTATGGAAAATATTTTCCATGAGTGTTTATGTTTATAGACTAACAGTTCAAGTGGGAAACTAATAAAGGCAAAACAAATGATGATGCAATTAGTATGTCCTTTCACTTATCTATGGTTCAGAAAAATCAACAGGAAGACAGATAAAACAAAGCAGCAGGCAAGAGCAAGGGCTTTGGGTCAAACAGAACCAGGTTTGGGCTGCATATATTTACAAGCTGTGTGACCCCGAGCCAAGCACTTAATCTCACCAAGTAAACTGAGAACAAATATAACATCTAACACTTGTTGATTACTTTTCATGTGCTGGGCACTGTGCTAATTGTGTCACATGCATTCATTATCTCATTTCATCCTCAAAATAATCCCATGAGGAAGGTACTATTAATATCCTCATTTTACAAATGAAGAAACTGAAACTCAGAAAGGTTGAGAAATTTGTCCAAAATCACAGTGCGTGTCTGTCAGGCTCTCGAGAGCAAGTACACAAACGCCACATGACATTGTCATCCTGTAGTAGTCCTCTTCGGACAGGGTGAGTTGTGAAAACTAAATGAGATAATGCCTGTGAAGAGCATGCCTGGCCCGTAGTGCTGTTATTCTTACTACGTGTTACCAGTCAAAATTTGTATAGCACTTTACTCTTTTTTTTTTTTTTTAAAGATTTTATTTTTTCCTTCTTCTCCCCAAAGCCCCCCAGTACATAGTTGTATATTTCTCGTTGTGGGTTCTTCTAGTTGTGGTATGTGGGACGCTGCCTCAGCGTGGCTTGATGAGCAGTGCCATGTCCGCGCCCAGGATTCGAACCAACGAAACACTGGGCCGCCTGCAGCGAAGCGCGCGAACTTAACCACTCGGCCACGGGGCCAGCCCCCGCACTTTACTCTTTATAAAGCTCATTGACACAGTACTTCATTACATCATGATATCATGTGAAGTATCATAGAACTGTGGCTCAGAAAAGTTAAAGACTTGGCCAAGGTCATTTAGTTTAGAAGTACACTGATATCAGAACTCAGATCTTTTAATTCCATAATCCAGTAAATTCACTCTGCCTTTTAATCTTTGGGAGGGCGCTATAGCTTTATATCATTTATTTAATTTACCATTAGAAGAGGTGGCTATTTTCAGAGCAGGTGAGTTCTAATCTTGCCTCCCTCTAAATTCTTGCTTTATTTTGGTAGATCTTGAAACTTGTTTCTTAATTTTCTGCTTGATTCTCTCCCTTATGTCAGACAATTCACTTGCCAGAAATGTGGAGGAGAAAGAAGCCTCTTTTGTCTGACCTCCCGCGTTTTTCCCCACAGTTAAATATATACAGGCACATAGATATCACATTCTGAATGGGCTGGGTTTTCTTTAAGGTTAATTTGTAAGTTGGATGTTATGAAAGTTGAGCATTTTTCTCTCATAAAGACCATGTTTTAAATGGGACTTAAGCCCCATCATGACCCCAGAGGAAACTGTCATGAATATGTGCCAGATGCAGAGAAAAGAGGAGAGAGAGTGTTAAAGAAGATGAAGCAAGGGTCCCCTCCTTCCTTTAATTCCAGGCTTGCCTCAGATAAAATTTGAAACTATGTGACTTTAGTATTTCCTCGTCTTCTCAGTTGGTGCCATCTCCTAGCTATCGTCTTCTCTTGCTATGTCACCCCCAAATCAGGCCTGCCTTACATCAAAGAGACTTCTAAATTCTAAAACTATCTTCCTGCCTCTCCCAGTCTTTCCACATCACCCTCTAATCTAAATGGCTATTTGATACAAACTAGGCATTTGGGGGAAAGTAGCCTAATGAAATAATACACTAAATAATACACTAAATAATACACTAAAGTGTGAGAGGCTGATTTTCCTTATCCTCTCTAGGGGTGTTTGCATTAAAAAAATGTTAACAATGCAAGTGAATTTGTAATTGGTGGAAATTCTAGCAGTGAAACAAAACGAAGTGAAAAACAGCTATTACGTGGAAGACATTTTGGAAGAGCTGTACCATAATATGGGTAGACCAGCCCAATGAAAATCTTTTTTGCTCTATCCCTTTACGCCACCACCCTCTCCTGCACACACACACCCAAACACATCTCATCAGCTACCTTGGCTTCTAATCTTTTCCTGATCAACTAGACAATTACTAGCATGATAACATTTCAGTGCTGGAGAGGGTTAGTCATTATGTCATTAGCTCATTTTATAATTGAGGAAACAAGGCTCAGCCAGCTTGGCCTGGCTCACATACTGGTGAGTGGTAGAACTGACACTAGAATCCAGGTCTTCTGCCCAAGAATCTAGGGCATTTTCTTCTACACTCCACGCGCAGCATTCAGAAGTCTTGTAAAATAAACTTAGAAACACTCATGCCTTGGCCGTGTTCGCTTACCCACTTGGATTCTCTTTCTTTGCTTTGGAGTCGGCAGGTGGGAACCATCAGTGCAGGAGGTGAGACAGCCTGACCTGGTGTTCCTACAACGCGTTCTGACCAAGAGGCTGGGGATTCTCTGTCCTCTCCTGAGTGGGACTGTGGAGGAATTGGAGAACTGGGGATGTTTGGGGGCCCCGGTACAATCCTTTCTTCTTCGTTAGCTACTCATGGGTGATGTCATGAGATTAAATAATACATGTGAAAATGTTAGGATTATTATTGCCTCTCTCTTCTTTTCTCACCGAGCATTTAGATTTCCCCTCTGATCATTGGAAGCCCTCTTTTCAGTCAGCGGTACAGCACAGTGGTCGAGAGCATGGTCTCTGGAGAGGCAGGCTGCCTGGGGCCACATCTCAGCCAGCACTTCTTGGCTGAGTGAACTCAGCACATTACTGAGCCTCTGTGCCTCCCTGCTTCTTCATCTAGAAAATGGGAGCAATAATAGTTTATACTATATGGGGTTGTCTAATATATGGATGTGCTTAATAAACGTTAGCAGTTGTCATCATCATCACTATCATCAACAACCTGTAGGTATTTTTAAAGTTTGCTTTTTAGGGGCTGACCCCGTGGCCCAGTGGTTAAGTTCACATGCTCCGCTGCAGGCAGCCCAGTATTTCGTTGGTTCGAATCCTGGGCACGGACATGGCACTGCTCATCAAACCACACTGAGTCAGCGTCCCACATGCCACAACTAGAAGGACCCACAACGAAGAATATACAACTATGTACCAGGGCGCTTTGGGGAGAAAAATGAAAAAATAAATAAGTAAAATCTTTAAAAAAATAAATAAAGTTTGCTTTTTAAATTTTTTTAGGGAAGGGAAGCTCTGCTGGTCTCAGCTGCTTTCTCCATTGCCTGGCGATCTGTAAATCCTGCAGTCGTGAAAGGTTAAGTTGACCCTTTAGGCAATTCTTGCCCAGGAGGCCTCATTGTGTGTAGTGAGTCACCACCACTTCCAAGTGGACGGTGAGTCAGTAGCCAGTTAAGGGGAGGTCAGAAGTTCCCCAGGCTCACAGTGAGAGGATCCAAACCCAGCCCTGGGGTGCAGAAAGAGACAGTGAGATTGTATGGCTGACTGGACTTGGGACGCCATGGAGAACTTGAGCTACTCATGTCGGAGGGCATAAAGTGGTGAGTAAATGCTGGGTCTTTTGGAATCACACAGAATTAATTTCCGCTTTGCCTTTCTTGCTGTGTGACCTCAGGCAAGTTATCTAACCTCTCCGTGTCTCATTTTGTATCATCTGTAAATGGAGATGGTCTTAATAGAAATGACTTCATGATATAAATGCTCGGGAAAATGCTGAGAATCAAGTAAGTATTCAATCAGAAGTAATTATTATTACATTATGACTACCATCGCTATCATTAATGAGAGTCAGGGCAGACAATTCTAGGGATCAGCCCCAGAGAGGCAAAGTAAGGGGAAGAGGTAGCAGGAACAAGGGTGGGTCTTGATGTGAGTTTTAGGAAGTGACAAGTCATTTAGCTCATATTAAATATAAAAAGTCATAATTTATTCCTTATTGCACCCCCATGAAGGAGTGAGTGATGTGTGTTCACATGATTTCCATTTCGTAGGGGAAGATTCTGAGGAAGAGAGTACAAGCAACTTTCACACAGAAATACAGATCTGGTTTAGCTCCAGTCAGGAGCTGAGCTTCTTCGGATCCTGCTCATAGAGGGGTAACCATCCTGGCCCAGGCAGAGGAGACCTGTTAGGTCTGGGACTCCACCACATGCTAAAAATATCAGTGTCATATAATCATCCTGTCGTTCTTCTTGATCTCAATTGGTCCTCCTGATTCATGCCATCTGCAAATTTGCACATCCTTTGTGCTCCGTTTTGCTCACATTTCATGCCTTCCTTTGCCATCTCATGTACTCTGCATGTTTCAATCTCTGGGCTTCCATTTTTCTTCTTCCTTTTTAATGCAGTGTGTTTTTTTCTCTTTCTCTTCCCTCCTTTGCACTCCCACCTTCCTCCTCCCTCCACACCAATCAAATTCCTGCTTGCTTCTTGCCATATTCATTATCCTACCTCATTCCCCCCTCATTCCTAGAAAACAGCTCACAGAGACTCACCCTTCCCCCTCAAGCCCGCAATGCCCACCCTCCATAAATTCCAGCAGCCTGGCAATCAGTAACTTCAGCATCACACTTCACAGCTCTCAGAGTTTACACTACTTGTTACTACTCTCCTTGCTACTGCTCTCTAGGGTTTCTGCTAAAGAAAAAAAAAGATCCACTTTAAAAATCTGCTGGGTACAAGTTGAACCCACAGTTAAATTTACTCGCACATTTACACATTTCAGGGTTTTATTTTAACTAGTACCTCAGGTCTATGCTCAGTTATGCAGTGAACAAAGACTAGATCCCTAGGGAACAAATTTTTCTCTACTCTAAAGAAGAAAACCATCTAAACATTCAACAGAAACCCTGGTACTGGGTCCACCCACTCTCTCAGCTCTCCACTCCCCCAATCTCAAGCCGATGGGACATCGTTTTCTCCTCGGTGGAGTCATTTCTTTCACTCCTCCTGGAGCTCAGACTGCCTCCCCGTGTGTGTATGTGTGCACACGTGTGTGGCCACTGCTGTTTCTCCAAAGGGCTCACCTCTCTTCTGCCATTTTGGCAGGACACGGGGAGGCGGCTCTCCCGCTCTCCCTCTCTCTTTCTCTCCCTGCCCCCAACTCAGCCTAGGCTTTTTCCTGTCTCTTAACTCCACCAGTGCAGCAGCAACTAGCTGAGCTGCTTGCGTGTGAGCCAGAGAGAGAGAGAGAGAGAGAGAGAGAGAGAGAGAGAGAGAGAGAGTGTGTGTGTATGTGTGAGTGTGTGTGTGTGTGTGTGTGTGTGTGTGAGTGTCTGCGTGCGCAGCTAGGCCAAGCCTGCAAGCCTGCCTGTCACTGGAGAGTTTTAGTTTGCATTCAGAAGAAAGGAGGAGGGGAGACAAGGGGGGAGGAGGGAAAGGTGGAGGGGGGAGGAGCGGGGGGGGGGCGCGGAGAAGGGAGGGAGAATGTCTTGTTTGTGGCTTGTCAGCAATTGCTTGAGACAAGCTTCCATGTGTGAAAGCTACTTGGCATGAATGCCTGGGCCGTACCAAGTGTCACCGCAGCAAGGGGGGAGTCAGAAGAAAAACAGATCAGACCAGAGCAGACAATAGGCCCCTAAAGTGTTCCCCCTAAGTTGCTTTGATGTTGTCCTAGTGTCTTGATACCAGGAGGCCAGGGATTGCAGGAAAAGGGTCTTTTTTGTCTTCATTCACTTTCCCCCCTCAGTTTCTGAAATGATTCTCCAGAATTTCTCCTCATAAAAAAGGTAAGAGCCCTAACAATTCCTTCTTCTGTGGCAGGCTTGCTCGCCGTGCCTGGAAGTGGGGGTCTCATTCCTGCGCTGCTCAGGAGGAGCGCTGGGGTCCTGCGATTGGAGCTCTTGCCTTGCCCCTGGAAGTCTTTCAAGGCGCTCAGGGCTGGGGATGGCCCCTCTTTCTAGGGAACCCCAGTAACACGATCTGTGCCTCTGGGTTGGTGGGGGAGAAAGGGTGGCTGGAGAGGGTGGGAGGAAGGTGTGAGGGTAGAGGGTGTGAGGGAAAAAAGAGCGAGAGAGAGAGAGAAGCCTGAAAGAGAGGGAGAGAAAGGCAGAGCCCTCGTCCAGAGCAGCCCAGCGCGGAGCCCTGGGAGGCCTTGCGAGCTCGGAGCTGTGCATTCTCAGGCTGAGCAAGGGCTGGTCCGGGCTCTGCCGAGTGCCTGCAGAGATTGCATCGAGCTTTGTGTGTGCGAGTGTGCGGTGGGTCTGTGTGTGTATGTGTGGGTGTGTGTGTGGACTTCCCACACACGGCCCTGGCGTGCCTCGTCGTGAAGAGGAGGTACCCCCGTCCTTATCACCGGAGCCCAGACTCTCGGAGGAAGAGAGGCATGGCAGGCAAGAAGGGAGAGCACGAGAACTCTGCCGCAAGACCATCCAGAAACTTTTCCAGGCTCAGGGATTTCTCTGGTGATAGATACTGTAAAGGAGTTGTGGGGTGCTCTGTGCCTCAGTTTCCCCATCTGTAAAATCCAGAGAGCTGACCGGGGATGCTGCATGCCTCCCTGAGATTTGGCGAAACAGAACAGATCGCTATGTCTAAAATGCATGGAGAAGTCTTCAAGCTAGAAATGCTGTGGAATCACAAAGTACAAGTGTTATCGTTATTCTTGATCATCATCATCATGATAATAAAACCATCATTAAAGACACCCTGAGACAAATAGAGCCGGGAGCACAGATCAAGTGTCTGAGCATTTCTAAGGAAACAAAAAGCCTTTTTCCACCTGTTGGCTTCTGTCCTTTTCTCTTGTGTCTTTTCTTTAGATTTATTGGCCGATTTGTACAGAGAATGGGGTGGGAGGGGTTGGGTTTTCCCCTTTCCTCCTCCCTTGTACATATTTTTTTTAAAAAAAGGTCAATGTAAGATGCTTGAGAGAAAATGTGCCTCCTGTTATAGTAGTTTATTCAAGACCTTGTATTTTCTGGTGCTTGGCAGTGCATGCAGGCACAGCCGTAAACTCTACCTTGGAGGTTAAAGATTTTTATTGTGGCTTTTAGAGATTAAATGAGATTTATTTACAATTGCTGTTTATCAGAGAGTAAATATCTTACTGTGTGTGTGAGGGTAAGAATGTGAAGGCTGTTTACTCACTGGCGGTTTTGTGGATAAAACCTTTTGCGTTTTAAAGTGACATCTTGAGAGATGGGAGTAGAGAGCTGAAATCAGTGCCTAATATTCATCTTTAAAATTTTTTAAAAGAGAAAAATGTCTGCTTGTTTTCTTGAATTGTGGATTTCCTTTCTTCTGTTCTTACAGTGATTGTTTCAAGGCTCTCAGTTGTAGCTTTTTGAATTCTCTGGGGGAATTTTGCTTTCTTACCTAATTCTAGGTTTTCCTGACTCTGCTACTTGTCCAAAAAAATCTGTAAAAGTCTGGGAGGCTGTGCCTGCTTCCATCCTAACTGCAAATGTTTATCAGACTGACTCCCCGTGATAGCTAGAAATTGAAGAAAAGCGCCAGCCCTGGTTGAGAATATTTATGTCCTTCCCATAGAAGCCTGGAGAACCTGACCTCTGGGGTGAGGAAAGGATGGAGGAAAGATGTTGCTTGGCCTGGATCTGCCAAGAAGCACCCCCCACCCTATATAATATTTCGTTGAAATAGAACTGAACTTCATATTTTAAAACTTAATTGTTTTCTACTTTGTCAGCAGAAGATCTTACCATGGTTTGTCTCTGGCAAGATTTCAGGGCCCAGATAGCTTCCTTAAATGTTAGAATTTCAGAACTGCAAGAGAAAAGAAAGGTTATTCATCGAGTTTTAAATGAGGACTCTCAATCAATGATCTGAGGGGGTTCCGTGAAGCTGTGGTAGCATCCGGACCACACCCTTGAGTCAGAGTGCCCTGAGGATCATCTTGCTAGCCACTCCAACCTGGTCTTCACACTTGATTTTGCACCGGGCAGCACCGGGGCCAGCCAAAGACAGGAATCCTTTGGAGTTCCGCTTGCTGTGCTGGATTACAGCAGCACACTCAGCCCTGTTTGTGGCACATGGCACAAATATGGCAAGCACAGTCTGCGACATGAATTTGCATGAATTCATTCATATCTTTATTTGTTTTTTCAACCAATATTTTAGGGGCATTTACTATGCACCACGCACCTTGCTGGGCACTGAGGACATAGGAAAGAACAAGGCAGATGGGCCTCACTCTCGGGGAACTTGTAGTCTTGGTATAATCAACATTAACCACATAGTTAAACAAATTAGTAATCCTAATATTGTTAATATACATTGAACAGCATGCAGATACAGTCTCTCAGTATCCGCAGGGGATTGGTTCCAGGACCACACGAGGATGCCAGAATCTGCTGATGCTCAAGTCTCTCAGTCAGCCCTCATTTTCCACTGATTCCACGTCCACAGATACGGAGGGCCTACTGTATTATAATGCAGGGCATGAAGTTGTATAAGTTATTGACCCAAAGTTTGTAACTAGGCTGTCTTTTTCTCCTTGTGGCTGAGTTCTTGCCCTAGCCAACTCCTATTCCACTGGTGGCACTCCTACGCACACAGTTCAGCTTTTCCGGAGACGGTAGAAAATTCTCTCTTCCTCTCTCTGTTTCCCTCTCTCTATCTTTCCACACAATACAACAGAGACACAAATAGTACCTGCTAACCCTTTACACTTGTACTACTAAATAACTTCACACTCATTGTGGGCCAGCCTATGACAATCATTAACTGGCTATAGCCTCCGTTAAACCCTAATGGGTATTGGAGGAGACAACATGTGGTTAGTGGGCTCTTGTCTCACTTTACTTATTCTGTAGTTCTTCCAGTTGATACTAAGCTCTTAGCTGCAGGAAACTCCACCATTATCACTGTCATCTTAGAATTCTAAAGACAATAGTGTAACAAAATGGCTTTTCCCATCCCTCCCAACAAGGACACATATCTATAAAGGGAAAAAACTTTAAAAACCTCTTCAATAGGTACCATTTTGGTTGGGTTATTAAAATCTTACTGGTTTGATGAGGTCAAAGGTAGGAGCATCTTCCCCCACACCCCTCATTTGTCTTGCTTGGAGAGGCTAAATGGTTGAAATGCCAGTCATTTCCTTGGATGCAAATTTGTGTTAGCTTGTATCACCATTTTCTACATTGTGTCCTTCTCTAGTACACAGAGGAATGTCGTCTTCAGTGTCATCAATCCATCTTTTTTTTTTTTTTAGATTAATTTGGTAATTTAAAAAGAAGACAGACATGCCCACCCACACCTAAATCATAGGTTTGGTGCCTATACTTTGGGAACCCACACAAGTTGTGTGGTTAAATCATGTGATGAGTAAAAAAGAGTGATTTCTATGCCCCCATTACTGTTACACAGTAGACAGTGAAGCAGACAGCCAACACTGTAGCAACACCCTATCCAGAGCTTGCCATGGTTGTCCACATTTGGCACCTGTGGCCATTGCTTCTCCTGTGAGCAGTATGACTTCATTTGCAAGTCTTTGATCATTTCCGACACACTCCCCCTCCCCCATGTGTTACTCACTGGGGAGCTGCCTCTGGGGGAGGCAATCTGAGTCGGCCTTGGAAGAGTAATCCAGAGAGAGGAATAATCTGAGTGGGGAGTTAAGAAGTGAATAAAAGAAGGATCTAGTTGGGGGAAGATTAACAGAACTGGGGAGCCAGACGGCAGTGATCCAGGTCATCCTTAACTCTGGGGGTGTAAAAATGAAGACTGTGATGACATTTAAAAAGTGCGATGTACGGGTACTGTGTGTAAATAAAAATGTTAGAGCCTCTAGTCTGACTAACAACAAACATGCAGGACAGCCCCCAAACTTTTTGGTTACAAATATTGCTTTTGTATGTAGTTCTCTTAAAGGGAATTTTGTGGGCTTTCCCCCCAAGAGACATAAATAGAAGATGTAAAATGGAAATTTTCTCCGTTTCTTTTAAGCCTTGACATTTTAGTGCACTTTAAAATATCTGCTTAGTCCTCTCTTGTAATAGCCCTGTGAATTAAGCAATATTGTTATCCTTCTGTTGTATTTGAGTAAGGTTATGCAACTCATCCAAGGACTCACAGAAAATAAGGGGCGAGATGGTCAGCTGATTAAATCTCCCTGTTGGTCTGAATCTCTTCAAGAGATGGGAAGCAAAGAAGTGAGGCAATCATCATGATATTCAGGCCACAGGTACTGTCTTGACATGGCATTAAAATAGCCTTAGTTTGGCTCCTTTTTTTAAAGACTAGTGTGTTGATCATAAAAAGAGGGATCTCCACTTCTGATTTAATAATGATGTGTTTTACAAAGTACGTTGGACTAGGTTTTGGTTTTGGCTCCCCATTCTATTTCTCTGGACCTCTCTGAGAATGGGGGCATTGGACTAAATCATCTCTAAGTTTCCTTCCATCTGTGTTATTAAGTATTTCTCTGATTCTGTGAATAGGATCTTCCATGATTCTGGTCTTTTGGTCACTTTATATGAGACTCAATTCAGGAACTATGGTTCCCAAAGGGGAAATATGGGTTTTGTGGATATATGGGATTCATTCCTATACATCCATGCAAACTACATTGACATTTTGAAGTGAAAAGCACAATAGGAAAAAGTGGGATTTTAATTTATGGATTTTAAGAGAATTTGCCAGTCAGCGTGCAGGCTCGTGTGCAAGGAGACTGAAGAAGCATTTTCAAAAGAACAGGCTATTTTGAATGCATGTCTTCCTGTGTAATAAGTATGAATTTAAAATGGAGGGGCAGTAGGCACATCTCTTAGCTTCACTGTTTTCACTGCTTTTTCATAGAAATTGTCCTGTTCCTTTTCGCATTATGCTTACATATTGTGTCGAGGAGGCAGGGGCCAGCTTAAGCAACTGTAGTGCTGATGATACATGCTGTGTGTGTAACACTGTGCTTTTGGGGATGACAGGACTATTGACAATCTTTATGATATGCAACTCTGAAAGACATTGCTAAAGACTTGCTGATATGACGGTATATATTACATACACCTTTAGGATGTGAGTAATAAATTGCTTCTGAAATGTGGCCAAGAGTGGGACAGAGAGGTAGAGAGTGAATGATGTTTTCATTAATCATGCTTTCTATGAGTAATTCCAAGCACTAGTCATTTGAAACTGGTTAAACTTTGAAAAGATATAATTTAAAAATTTTATATGGTTACTCAATGCAATTTTTAGAGCCCCAGAGTAAGTCCTTCTACCATGTTTTAGGATTATCATCTTGCTTGTAGCAAAGGAGACCAGTTTAAGGCTGCTTTGGTGATTAGTAAACCACTGACTCTTTGAAGTGGTCTTATTTCTAACTGAAAAAAAACAGTAGTATGTAAGATATAATTAGTTTCTAACTGGGGAAGGGAATTTTGAAGACCATATACAATAATTTTTTGACTTATCTTCTTCCTTTATTCTTGGTTGCTTAAAATTCCTAATATTGGATATCTTGCTTAACTTCATAACAATCCTAAGAAGTAGATACATAAGAGAAATGTTATTATTGACTTTAGAGATGGAAAAACAGGAATGGGTTTGTGAAATGGTATCCTAGCAAGCTTTATAGAATGTAAAAATATGTTCTGTAGAAATATGTGAAATATTTGGTTATTGATGAATGCTGTACTATAAAGGCAAAGAAAAGTGTACTCTATATATCGTTGGGGCCAATCTAATTTTTAATAATCTAAAGTATTTTTAATTATCAAAAGTATTTTTATGTTATTCACCTAAAGATTCAAAATGCCTCTAATCTAAGGCTTTGGAGAGCTTTAGTAATTTCCCTGAAAACATAATCACTTTTTCTTGAAAAGTAAATTCACAAACTCAAAATTAACAGTAATGGCAATTGAAAGAAGCCAAGCCATCATTTGCTCAGAAAAGAAATTTGTGAATCTTGAGGTACCTTTATCTTGTCTAATATTAGATATGTTGGACTTTCTATTCTCCTTGGGGCTTGTGTAGCTAGTGTATTTTTGAGGAGAAAAATTTTGCTGAGTGTCTATGGACAAAGGACTTTTTGAATGTAGGTCAAGGGCATACTTTCTCTAAGCATGCTGGATTGGTGGTTTATTCTATGGAAGTCCAGGACTTACTGGGGTGTTTAAGGCAACCATAGTCTGAAGAATGCGGGATTTTAGCTCCTATGCCAGTGCCCAGGCTGCGACCTCTGTCTGAAACAGCCTTCTGCCTTGTCTCTTCCAAGCCAACTCATACTGCTCCTTCAAGGCTTATCCTGGGCTTTTCTTCTGGGAAGCTTCTTAGATCCAAACTACCCTGTCTCTGCTCCACCACCTCCTGGGCAGGACATAGACTGATGTGGCCCTTATCACACTGTGCTGGAATTGTCTGCCTCCTGCTCTGGGCTGTGGCCCCCTCAGGGATTGGACTGCCTTTAGTTTTTGTACTCCTAATGCCCAGCACAGGTGATCAATAAAGGCTACTGAATGAATAAACAGTTCACATTGAAATCTAGCTTACTAATATGTTTAACCAAATACAAAAAGGATGACAGGTAAAAATCTTAAATTATATCACCTTATGTCCCACACTAAAAAAAAAGGAAATTTCTTCTATTAGGGCATTCACTCTTCTCCACCTTTGCAGAGAATAAATGACACATTCATAATGAAGTATTTTGTATACCCCTGAATCCTCTGTTTTCTTATGCCCAGCTTTTCTGCCCTAAAGCTCGTTTGTCACTTTTCCCACTTTTGGACTTTGTGGTTCCCTTTCCTAAGAGTTTATTTTTTTATGTCAAAGAAACACGGTTGATAAATGAGTTGGTGAAGATTTTAGGTAGTAGCTAAAGAGGAGAAGTCTCTATCTCAGAAATGGAGAAAATAAAGTGAGCTTTGAGGAAGTCTGGACAATCGGAGGATAGTGGGGTGAATGACTGACTTCCAGAGATCTGCAATTGTGACTCATCTGAAACAAAGAAGGGGACAATACAATTTAACTTTTATCTTCTAAAAAAAAGTTAAGTGCTGAACCCTCTAGAAAAGGCCTTCTGGTTGCAAAGAACTGACTGATTGAAGTTTCCTCAAGAAAAGGGGCATTCGTTGTGAGGATGCTCCCAGAAGGAACTGAAATCAGAACTGGAGACCTTAGCATTACTGACACAGCTCTTGGGACGCGCTCCTCTTCTTGTATCAGTCTTGTCTTCTCACTGTGTGTTTGCTTCCCTGGGACCCCTTTTGCTACTTGCTGGTTTAGTATTCTAGCTGTATTCTGAGTAACCTCTCTCAATCTCATAGCTTTTGCTTACACCTAATTGTTGCTTCTTTGACTTGCTAAGATCCCCACTTTCTGAACTCTACCCTCTCCACCCTCTGTCCTTCAGGGCTTCTTCCTCATGGCTTCTTTCCTTATATTCTTCCATTTGTAGTTTTCCCTGATAATTGGTTCATTCTCTCAGGATTCTCTAATTCAGATTCCCAAGAAAGAGTCCAATTAACCCAACTCATCTTTTCACTGTTGTGTCTTATAGATCCCTAACCAGCCTATGATTGAAGTTGCCCAATGGTCAGATGCACACCTCTAGTCCAAGATGCTGTGGCAAAGGGAGGTGGGCAGGGGCAGAGGGTTTGTCATTTGATATAAAACTAGATTGCCTTTTAGTAGGAACTAAGAAGGGCCATCTTCCTTCCACGTAGCTGGCAACAAATGTGTTTAACATATCTGATATAAGTCTAAGAAATTAAGGATAACCTGATTATTAAAAATTAAAATGTTTCATAGATAACAATTAGCACAGCTGAGATAAGAAGACCATGGGAACAAAATAGCAAGTTTTTAACTAGGAAAAGAAATTGGGAGACGGAAGGGTATTAGAGTTAGTTCTTAGATGAGTGACATCATTTCATACATTTATTAAAATGCAACAGTAGGTGAATAGTAAAAGTGAGAATATATTGACATGGATCTCAGAGGCTAGTTTATAAAGCAAGCATGGGGCCAGCCCCATGGGCTAGGGGTTAAGTTTGGCACTCTCCACTTCAGAGGCCCCGGTTCAGTTCCTAGACATGGACCTATGCAACTCATCGACGGCCATGTTGTGGTGGTGACCCACATACAAAATAGAGGAAGATTGGCATGGATGTGAGCTCAGAATGGATCCTCCTCAAGCAAAAAGAGGAAGATTGGCAACAGATGCTAACCCCAGGCAAATCTTTCTCAGCAGAAAAGAAAGCAAGCATAATCATGGAATTGGGGACCACAGTGAGGATAAATAGGAATACTAACCTTAGGGAGTTTCTGCCTGTGCTTTCCTCCTGTATTTTCTTCCTCTGCTTCACTATTCTGTACTTGATCCCTCTTATTTTTAGCTTCTGGAACAATCTGTCATGAACTAGTGGTGTGACCTTGGGCTAGTTTTTTACTCTCTCTGAAACTCAACTTACTCATATGTAAAATAGGGATAATGATTATTATTTCAATAGCTTATTATAAGAATTAAATTAGATGGCATAATATGTTTAAAGTGACTGGTGCACATTACCTAGGATGTAGGAAGTGCTCAGTCAATTGTAGCAAATATTCTGGCACAATGTGCTGAGCAAAATTTTGCTTGTTATATCTTTTTCTCCTTACAGCAATCCTAAAGGACTTGTATTATTATTTCTACTTTATGAATGAGGGTACAAAATAATGCTTGAGTATTTGCTGTGTGCAAAGCTGAGTTAAACCCTTTTGTGTTTTGTCTTCTTTAAACTAAGATAGGCACTATTAATGTCTTCATCTCATTGTTGAGGAAACTGAGGTCTAACTTGCCCAAGATCATACAAGTAGTAAGTGACAGTCAGAGCTTGTGTGTAAGTCTATCTGAACTTGGGTCAGTCTGACTCCAGAGTTTTCCAAAGTCACGTAGTTGATGAATGTGGACGTGACTGAGTCAAGATTCAGGTCTTCTTTAGGGCAGTACTTCTGCAGTTCACTATGAGTTACGTGCTGATTGAATGAAGGATAATGGTAGGCACACATACACTTATGTTGCATCTGAATCTGGGTGCCATGATTAGACAGACAGGGCAAATTTTGGAAAAGGTACAAAGGGGAAAAGTTTTTAAATAATTAAAATATGTCAAATAAGGTCTCTTAGACCTGAAGAAATGATTTAACAAACATGTGTTGAATATCTATTGTGTGTCAGGCAATGAAAAATGAGCTTGGCATTGTGGGAATGCAAGATGAATCAGGCTGTATCCCTCCTCTTCAGGTGCTTTCATTCTGGTGGAGGGAGATAGATGCTCACACAACTAATTATAAAGCATATAGCAATGGATCAAAGAGCTGTGATAGTCGAGAGAGAGAGAGAACAATTAATTTGGTGGTGGAGGGAATGGTGGTGGAAGGCTTCATGCAGGGGATGACATTTGCGATGGTCTTTGAGGGGACAAATACAGAAATACCAGAAGCCTTCTATAGTCTCCTTTTTCTTCATGCCAATGGTTTGCAAAGGGTTGTATAAAGTAGCTAACTATTGAGGTAATATCTTGACAGATAATATTGTTTTCAAAGATTAGGTTTTTTGACTAAAAGTGGAGAATTATCTACTCTTACCAATCGTAAGACTATATAGGAATTTTCCTGGTCTGCACTTACACATATTTCTATTGAAGGAATCAGAAAACGAAATCCTCGGATCTACGCATCCCAGGCTGGGGATCTATAGTTGTCCAGCCATCCAATAAGGGCATACAGATCCCTCAAGTGGCCAAATGGTACACCAGTTTCAGCTCTCAGCTGTACAGCGTGGTGTTGAGTAGTGCTAGGATACTGGCAGGTGGGTCATTTATCCATTTACACTTTGATTGGAGATTTTACTCTGTAGTTAAGAATTCCTAATTTTCCTTACACATAATACCAGGCTTTCTGAACTTCTTTTTTGAGACAGTCCTAATTTAAAACATTCTATCTTGTCCCCATAAGTATATTCACGATTGGTAATCTATGTGTTCTGATTACTTCAGGTTGTTAATTAAATTGAGCTTCTGCATCCTAATCCTGTTTAAAGAGGTCAAGCAGACTTCTTCTGCATATGGACTTTGTCCATTTGCAGTGAGAATGTACATACCCAGCTAAGATCTCTTGTTTTGGTTTGGTTCAGTTTTTTGCTCGAATCCCCTTTTCCCAGACTCTGTCGATGGACGTTATGCTCAAGTGGCTTGGCTCAAATGCCACTTTTGTCACAGTCTTTCTCGATTTCTAGAACCTGAAGAATCTCTCCAGCCCCACAGTGTCCATGTTATCTTGTACTTTTCTTGGAATGATCAGACTAGCTACGTGTGTTCACTATCACAAATCCCTTAATGGGTGATAAACAAGAGAGCAGGACTTGAGGTTCTAATCACCTATGTATCCCTCAAAACACCCAACAGGTCCCTGCCTTACAAGTGGTTGGTGCTCAGAGATGTTTATTGAACTGAACTGAATTCTTGAATTCTTGGATTGGCTTTGGGTATGATAACATTGATGTCTGAGTCCCAGTTTCCTTTTGGAAAAGAAACAGTGCTTTTAAAAAGAGGCGTCTTAACTGATTTTAGGGTGAAAGAAACCATGTAATATAAACAGGAATTGTAATTATTATTAACAAGCATCATTGAATAGCATGAACTGATAGAATTATTTCTTTTGCTTGCTTTTGCTGGCAGAGTGGGCAGGCTTGATAAACTAACTGGTCTTTTCCATCTCTAATATATCTGTGATTCTTTGAAATTTTATGTAGACAAGTGCAAGCTAATGTACACTGGAAGGAACAATTGAAACAGCTCATACTCACTGATGGGCTCTGAATTACTCTACTTGTAAGTGCTCAGGAAAAAGATCTCAGATTCATTGTGGACTGCTCAATGGAGACATCTGCTCGCTGTGCAGTGGCAGTCAGGAGAATGAATGAGATATAATAGGCTGTATTAACTTTGAGAATGGGATAAAGAATAATGCAGAAAATAATATGGTGCACATAATTTGGCATTGACTATTTCTGTAATTACAATAAAACTTTTTAATGATATACATTGATGTTATGACTTCACCTTAAAATCAAAATTCGGCATTGGATCTTTTCATTTCAAAGAAAACAAAGCAGAAATACAAAGGATCCAGAGAAAAACAACAGACTGTCTCCAAGACATACAAGGAATTTGCCTGTAATGAAAAACTGAAAAGACAAGGACATTTTAATTTGGATAAAGGGGCAAAAATGACATTGTATAAATTTCTTTGAAATTAATGAAACTTTCAGAAAATTGCTAGAGCTAGCTTCTGATTATCCCTGGTAATGGAGGTCAGAGATAGGCAGGATAATTGAAATCCCTGATAATCTCCAGCCCTCATTTCAGCTATTAGTTGCAGCGTCCTGTCCTATGAAAAGTTTTGCTAGACACACAAATACAAGACAGCAGCCCAAGGTTTGTAATCTAAAAGCCCCTTGAGAAAGGCCGCCTGGGGTGCGCTGGGGAGCACACAGAATTTGGAAGAAGGTAGCCAGGGTTCTAGTCCCTACTTTCTGTTTATCATCTGTGCAAACTTGAGTGAGATGCTTAACTCCTGTGAGACCCAGTTCCCTCATCTGTAAAATGGAGACAGTAGTAATATTTATTTTATGAGTTTGTTGGGAGAACTAAATGAGCTAATTGGAAGTGGTTGGTGAGCTGTGATGGATGAGGTTGAGAGCTGGTTGTTAAGAGCGCCTGCTTTCCGATTTGACTTGCCCACAGACATGGCTCGCAGCACCTGCGGGGCTTACTCCACGCTTTCCCTTCTCCTGATTCTTCTACTGCTTATGTTCATGGCAGGAGACTTTAGAAAAGGTATGCAACATTTCCTTCATCTCTAGAATCATCGCAGCATGCCTATTACGTTGGTCCCAGAAAACCTTAAGATAGTTTTGCATATGTTTTATTAATGCGTGTGATTATTTAAAGGTCACCTCCCGTAATTTTCACAGTAGCCCTTTGAAATGCATACTGTAATTATCCTCGCCTTCTGGATGCAGACACTGAGGCACAGACAGTTTGCTTAAGGACATGTAGTAATGGCAGAATAGAGTCAAACCTATGCTATCTTGCCTCTGGGTTGATTTACAGTCTAGAAAACTGACTTATGTGACTATACTGATCCCTCCCCTGGGGAGTAAATGGCCCTTCCTTGTTTCCTAGGAACTCCTGCTCTATCCTTTGGCACCCAATTCAGAACTCACCTCTGCCATGGAGCCCCATCCTAAACCTTCTCTTCCCCCGGAAGAAGTCATCTTGTCTGCCTTAGTACCCTGTGTTGTAGCTCTTAATATATTATTATGTTAACAACAGTAGAAACCCTCAACCCCTATTCAATTAATAGTTCAAGTAATAGTTGGTGATTTGGTTGAACAAGTTAGTTAAAGCAGGAATCATATGAAATGATGGAATCATTCCTTAAGCCTTTATTTCAACTTAAAACATCTCTCAAGTTTTTGATGTAGGGCCAAGGCCTCGTCTTTTGAGTTTAGGGCCTCCCATTAGAGCTCTGCGTCCTACTTCTTGTATAAGTCACACTTCCGAGGCTTTTGCAATTATTTTCTCTTGGTTTCTTCAAAGTGGAGCAAGGTCTCAAAGACATTTTGTGAGGCAATCAGATTCTCCCATATTTAATGATGTTTTACAGTTGGCTCTCCCACGCCTGTGCTGACAGCACATTTTTTAGTAACTAACTTTAATGTGCCTTTCCCAAACGTTCAACTGAGATCTTGTAGAAACAACTTCTCTCTTTTGCACTCATATTTCATTACTTTAAGAAAGTTTAGTTAAATTGTGTAATTACAATGATAATTAGGTTTGGGAGCAAACACACTGACTTCTGGTCAGCAGACAAACCCACTGGTGGGAGGAGCAGAAGGCAGGCATCCTAGAGCAGCCAACTACTAGCTGTGATCACTTAAGAGAGCCCCTGCTCAGTGTGGCTTCTGTTCCATGCGTGGCCTAAAAGATGAATGCCTTGAAGGTCTAGCTTTTATCTTTATCTTTCTAGTTATTCTAGCTAGAACCTAGTGCAGTGATGGGTTCCCTAAGCCTCAATAAACATTCACTAACTAGCTAAATGACCACACCAATAAAAACAAAACTCAGCTTTGCCTCTGCACATCTGGTGGGGGTCCTAAGCAACAACCTACTGTCCTGAAGTTGGATTAGGGAAAGGGAGAAAGAGCTAGCAAATGAATTTTTAATATTGCTGTAAGAGATAATGATATATACCATTAAATAGTTAAACGGAAGGCAGCTATAAAGAAGGATTTTGTGTAGTATGTAATAAACCTGGGTAACTCACTTATACACAATAACAGTGAGGCAACACGATTGATAACATTTTATAAAGGATTAGATATGTTCTTACATGAGGAAAAATCCGCACTTAACAACCACGGTATCTGACTACAAAAAGCCTCTCTGATGATTATGTTCAGGGCCAGCTCGGTCAAGAAAAAATTTCCCTTACTGCTCTATCCTTGCAACATTGAGTTTATTATATGCTCCTTGTGACAAAGTAAAGCATCTTGAATTAAGCACCAGAAGAGGAAAGAAGTCAGATCTGAAGGATATTAAACTTGACAAAGACATTCTGTGGTAAGCCATTGGTTTGGGAGATGGAGTAGTGTTGGTGATGGCAGAGATATCCTCTTTCCTAAGATAAAACAGGAAAACCATTTAGCCTTGCACTCAATAAATGTGTGAACCAAAATACACTGAGCAAGCAGAGCTGGAAAATTACAGAAAGTTTACATGACCACTGGAAATGGGATGAGAAAGAATATATATACATATATATTTTATAGAGAGAATGCACGTGTGTGTGTGTGTGTGTGTGTGTGTGTGTGTGTAGAATGGAAATAACCCTCCATAGGATCTGGTGTGAACCTTCTCATTAATTTTCCATATTAAGAATCATTGGGTCAGTTCCAATTATTAATTTTCGAGGACCTCCCTGTTCCTCAAGAGGTAATGAAGGCGTTGTCTAGAAAAGGAAGAATGGAATTAACATTGTACTGAGCACTCATTGTGTGCCAGTCATTATGCTAAGTGTTTAATATATGTTAGCATATTCCTTTGAATATAAGTTGAAATTGATTTTTGTAAGACCTACATTCCTTTATGTGCCACTATGAAAGAAAAAAAAAACACTCCCAATTAAACTATGGCATACCATCAATGTTAAAATTCGTCTTGATTTCAGAGCTATTAAAATGTGAAAAATATGCATCTTAGAATCAATGAGATATGGTATCTCATTTAATTTTCCCAACAACCCTTAAACTAAGTATTAATATAGCTGGATGAAGAAAGTGAATCTCAGAGAAGTCAGGTAATTTGCCTCACGTCAATTAGCAGGTAAACGTCAGCTGGAGTTTGACCCAAATTAGTCTGTCTTCAAATCCAGTGCCCTTTCCATAGTACTATGCTGTTGATTGAAATCAGTGCTTGCCCAGGTCTTAGCGATATTTAAAAATAAATAATAAAAACATTGTATTCTATTAAAAGCATTTACTTTTGGATTTATCTCCCAAAGATCTTTCCTTGGGTGGGAAAACCGTGAGCAAAACTGGAGTTAATAACAGCTGTGGATTTTTAAGGGTAGAAGGAAAATTTGAATTCCTCTGGTCCAGTCTCTGTCTGGTGCTCGAACCCCTGATGATAACACTCCCTCAAGGAGCCACACAGCCTCAGAGAAGCACCAGGAGGACAGGGCCACTCCTGCAGCTCGGTGCATCTTTTGTGAGCTTTGCTTTCATCTACTCATTGGTCCTAGTTCTGTCTGTGGAGACATAGAGTTGGCTTCACTGTCTGAACACCATGTGACCCTTCCCATATTTGAAAATAACTATGGGAGTCCCTCTAATGCTTCTTTTCTCCAAGTTTAACATTCTGAGTTCCTTAAAGGACATGGTATGGAAATCTCTCTCTGGCTGCAATAGTGAATATGCTTTAGTTTGTCTGTATTCGTTTTACAGAGAGGCATTCAGAACCGATCATCTTGCTCCATATGGAATAGAGAACTATCACCTCCCTTACTTTAGGTACCCTGCTTCTCTTGGTACAACCTGTGAGCACATGTGATTTTTCCAGCACCTCATCAGGGAAATGTAAACTCCTCCTTCCCCCATTCCTTCTCTTTCTTTACTCTCCTTCTTTCTCTTTTTTTTCTTTAATACATGCTTTCTTTTTTTTTTAACACAACCTGGACTTTAAAATTCATTTTGTTAGAATTAACACTTTGAGGATTTCTTACTTTGAGGTTTTGTTTTTTGCATTTGATAGTTGTCTCTACCAATTTTGTAACATCTACAAATGAGATGTTAAAAAATGTTTTCTATAGCTTTAACTAAATTATTACTGTACAGATTGAGCAGGACAAGGTCAAACACAGGCCTTTGGGAGGTCACAGGAAATCTTTTAGTTGTTCAGTTGCCAATCCACCACTTCTGTCATGTCCCCATAATTCTCTATCTGGTCCATAAGGATGTCAGGCTTTGCATATGCCATCCCATTTTACCTGTGCAAAACCTCTACATACCAGATATTATTGTTCCTGTCTTACAGTTAGGCAAAGTGAGTCTCAGACAGGTGAAGTATCTTGCCCAGGATTACCTGTTAGTTAGAAGCAGAATCAGGATTTGCACCCAAGTTTTTGCATCCCTGCTCCTCTACCATGACCCTACCCATTGTGAATTACTTGGCTGAAATCCAGAGATGACATTTTTACCCCATTTTCCTGAACTACAGTACTTCTGACCTTAAGGAGCCAAATGTCATAATAGAAATGCACTGTCTTCCTCTTTCCCCCAGAGAACCATCGGCAAGAGAGTAGATACCTCACTTCTCTCTAAGGATAGGACTCACCCCCTTATCTTCCCATTGACCTCTCTTAGAAACAGATACGAAAATAATGTTTGAAAAAGAAGATTATTTCCTACACTCTCTGGGCAATGGAACAGTAGTTGGTCCTGAAGGCCAGGACCTAGGTCCAGAGAAAACAGAGGTTTTAAGACGCTGGTAAAAGCTAGTTACCTAGACTCTTGGTAATGAAGTCACACACACACACACACACACACACACAGTCTTATGCACACATTCTAGAAACCAGACTTAGAAAGCCTTACTTTCACTCCATTCCTTAGGACATGCTTTGAGAACTCTATATTTCAGAATGAATTATTATTGTAAAGTTAAAAAAGAAAGGAAAAGAAAAACAACATAAATGATGCAGGGAACCGGCCCTGCTACTCAAACCGCAACTGGTACCCAGCTTGTTGGTAGGCAGGAAGGTGTACGGGCATGGATGGGATTCATGAGGGCCGGCAGTCCGGGGTGAGGTAAGCCATGCTGAGGAAGTGTCGATCGCCACATTGCTCTCTCACTGAGGAACTGATCTTTGGTGGGTCTAGAGGAGTCTTTTTAACTATTAAGTAGTAAAAACAAGGCACCATTACTTCATGCGAGCTTCATGATTCTCAGACATAATTAATAACAGATGGTTTGCAACTGAACAATGTATTAACAATATGTATAATTTAAATGACAACAGGGACATCTCGTTATCCTCGTTCATAAAGAGAGTCAAGGTCAGTGCCAAAGCAAAAGATAGCGAGTGAGAAAAGGATGCCTTCTTGCTTCCCAACCAAAGGTTGTACCCATTTCCTACATCAACAGAAGCCTATGCTCAGTGAGGAAGTTCATTCAGTACTTTTACTCCAAAGCAAAGTCACTTAAGATAAATGAACTTACCAACACAATTGATTGAGGTAAACCCCAGCACACTAATTCAGTCTTTCTGGAATGCTAATATAGTACAGTGAAGAATTAGGGAATTAGCTGAAACTTTTATCTTTTTTTCTGAAAAGGAACTGCTCAACTCAAAATTAATTGCTAAGGGAAATGGTTCTACATTATTCCCCATAAACCTACCTTGGGGACTGAAGGACTGTGGGGAGCCACAGACACGGAATCTGTGTCCTAGGGCACTGTTAACACAGTGCATAATTTCCAGCAACTCCCAAGTGACTTTTTCTGACGTCCATTCCATGTAAAACAAT
This sequence comes from Equus caballus, assembly GCF_041296265.1. Taxonomy (NCBI): domain Eukaryota; kingdom Metazoa; phylum Chordata; class Mammalia; order Perissodactyla; family Equidae; genus Equus; species Equus caballus. The sequence continues at coordinate 47,524,051 of NC_091688.1, read as the reverse complement.
GGAAACCTATTTCCATGCTTCTTTGTGTTTCCCGGGAGTCCTTAAATGCCATGGTGAAGATTAAAGGACTAGGCCTTTCTTATTCCCTCTTAGGAGTATTCCTCATTTTCTAAAATGATCTTATTGAGCAATGCCGCCTAAAGATAAATTTTAGGTCTAATTGTCTGTTCATTCATTTGTTCATTCATTCCTTCAGCAAATATTTATCAAGCACCTCCTGCACACTGTGTTCTCTGCTAGGGACTAACAAGCATAAAAAATGAATAAGATTCAGCCATCGTCCTCAAGGAGCTAATAATTTAGTAAAGGAGTAAGACATGTACACAGATAACTGTAATACAAAGAACAGTATAATAAATGCTTTAAAAATGTTCAGACTGAATCCTGTGGGAGGGTCACATCTAGTCAGACAGAGCAGAGAAAGCATCGTGGAGATGGCGTCATTTGACCCCAGGGACTGAACCGTATGGGCTCTCCACAGGTGTAGTTGGAGGAGGCATCAACGCAGACCCAGAAAACAGCGTAAATAAAAGCAAGATGTGTTCTGAGAAAAGCAAGTAGACCAGTTTACCCAAAGCATAGGATAAATGCAGGCAAGCATGAGAGAAGAGCAGTTGAGGATACATAGTGAAGGATATTAAACGCTGGGTTAGAAAATGACAATTTAGTTTCTTGGGCAGTGGGGAACCATTGAATGTTCTTGAGCAGAAAAGTGACATAAGCAGACCTTTACTTTTGGAAGATTTATCTGGCAGTGGTATGTGGGATGGAAGGGAGAGACAGGAGTGTGGAAGACCAGTTAGAGAGCTCCTGAAGTAACTCCCGTGAGAAGAGGTGAAGACTTAAATGAGGGTGATGGCAGTGGAAATGCAAAGGAGGGACTGAGCGTCAGAAACATTAGAGGCAGACTAGATAGGATTTGGCAACAGATTAAATGGGGGTGGGGAGAGACTCACGCATGACAGATAAGTGGCAAAATGATGATGCTCTTAATAGAAATGGGCTGCGTGCACTTGTGTACTTACACTTACATGTTTGGGCAAAGGGATGGCAGAATTAGAGGCGTAATCTTTTTAAAAAGCAAGTCAGATCTCATTGCTCCCCTGCTTAATAATATCCAAATGGCTTTCCGATACATTTAGAATAAAATCCAAACTCCTTACCCGACCTACAGTAAGCTCTACACGATCTGGCCCCTACTCTATTCTAACCTCCTCTCTTAGCCCTCTCCTCTGGTTTGGCTTTAGCCACACTGGCTTTCTTTTGGTTCCTCAAATGCACCAACTTCACTTCTGCCTTTGGGCCTTTGCATTTGCTGTACCCTCTGCCCAGAACACTCTGCCCTCAGATCCTTGTACAACTGGCCCTTTCTTGTCAGTCTGGTCTCAGAGAGCCCTTTCTTTTTTGTTCTTTCTTGAATTTTTTTTTTTTTTTTTGAGGAAGATTAGCCCCGAGCTAACATCTGCCACCAATCCTCCTCTTTTTTGCTGAGGAAGACTGGCCCTGAGCTAACATCCATGCCCATCTTTCTCTACTTTATATGTGGGGTGCCTTCCACAGCATGGCTAGCCAAGCGGTGCCATGTCCACACCCGTGATCCAAACCAGCAAACCCTGAGCCACCGAAGCTGAACATGTGAATTTAACTGCTATACCACCGCACCAGCCCTCAGAGATCCCTTTCTTAACCCATCAATTACCATACCCCATGCCCACAGCCACTCTTTATCACATCATCCCACTTTTCATTCTTCACAGCACTTACCATAATCTGAATTGATCTTATTTGTTTACCTTGTTTGTATCTGTTCCCCTCTACCAAGAGTAAGCTCTAAAAGTGTGTCTCATTCATAGCTGTACCCCGATTATTAGAACCAAGCCTAGCACATATGACGTACTTCATAAATAGTTGTTGAATGAATGAATGGGTTCTCTTTGGGGAATGTTGGCTTTTCACGCAGGTGTAACATTCAGGCAGAAATGGGCAACGACTTGGAGATGTAGGATTAGAGCTCAAGAGAGGGCCAGGTTTGATATCTGTCTTACAGGAGATTAAAAGTCAGCAAAGTATTACCGCTCCTGGGCCTTTTTGAGCAAAGGCATCACTTCACTCCTTTTGCCTTAATCGCTGATCCTAAACCTGGTCTACAACTTAACCTACAGTGTCCAAGTGAGTGTCTTTTTTGTCCTCTGGAGATTTGCTAGACTTTAGCAAAAATGCTACCTCATCTGCAGTAGCTTTTGGAATTCCTGTTTGGAATTGCCCACAGAGTCTGCAGTGCCTTAGGAATGATGTAAAATATTAATAACTACCGTTCACTAAGCACTTGTGCCAGGCACTGTGTTAAGCATCTTCATGCATTATCTCATTTAATCCATTTCAAAACCTTGTAAAGCAGTAAAACAGAATCTCGGTTGTGCCACTCGATAGGTGTGTGATCTCAAGCTAGTAACTTTCTCGACAGTAAAATGCTACTGAGAATGCTGTCTCATAGAATTGTTTTGTCAAGTACAATTTGTAAAACACCTGGCACATAGTGGGACTTAATTTTTCACTCCTTTTTCTCATCAAAGATTCAACTAACTCTTGATTCTTTCAGGTTTCAGGTTTGACTATCTAGTTAGTGGAGTATCGAGTCCCTCGCTTTTCCTCACTTGTCCTATTCTTACCATATTTAGGAGTGTTGTATAATTCGTTATCACTTACACGACGTTAAGCAAGAGGAAGGGTTGGAGGTTGTACTGTCTGTGAAAGAAAGTGGAGAAATGAAGCCTGACGTGATTGATTCGAATTACTACATTACTGCTTGAAGTCTGTGAGCTTGGGCAAGCTTCCGGGTCTCAATTTCTTCATCTGTAAAATGAGATAATATCACCTGTCTTCTACCTCACAGGGCTGTTGTCAGGATCAAATTATAGCCATGAAAGAATTTTGGAGAACATAAAGTTATATATAATTGTAAGGTACTATTATCGTTGCCATCATTACAAAATGAGAGTCCATCCTTCTTTTTAAAAGGTCTAAAATAATAATAGTGATCTATTTATAAATTGCCTAAATTAAACCCATGCCTTCCTTTATTTTTCAGCTGAAACAATTTCAAACCACTCCCTTATTCTTTTATCTTTATACTTACAGTTCTGGCTTAAGTGAACTTGATATCTGCCCTATCCAGTGTGGTAGCCAGTATCCACATCTGGTCATTTAAATTTAAATGAATTAAAATTAAATAAGATTAAAATTTTAGTTTTTCAGTCACATTAGAATCATTTCAAGTACTTAATAGCCACATGTAGCTAATGGCTACCATAGTGGACAGTGCAGATAGAGAACATTTCCATCTTTGCAGGAAGTTCTTTTGGATAACACTGTTGTTGATTTTCTTGAGTTCCATTTTTCCATGTTTTCTTGTAATCCTGTAGCTACAATAAAACCAGGATAGCTATTCTTCAAATGAGGAAAATTGAGACCCAATGTACTTGCCAATGCCTATAACAGAATATGAAAAATGGAAAGAATGTTAGCATTGTCTATTCCAACTTCCTAATTTTATACATGAGAAAATTTAAGCCCCAAAGAGGTGAGATCACTTGCTTGAGCCCATGCAACTCCTCAATGGATTTCCATTGCTCTTTTCACCATGTGACTATGAACACATGAGTAACACAGTAGGTTTATATTCCTCTTGCAGGGCTGCTAATACTATCCATTTCAGAAGGAAATATGCCTGAGACAGAATTTCTAAGTCATGTGCTATTGTCATTGGGCATCCTTCCTCCTGCCTGGCCAGGTTCTGCTGTGAGCCCTCACTATGTCACATTGAAGACAATGAAAACTGGAGAGCACCCCTTCCACAGCTGCCTCTGTTAAGTTACAAGTGCCCTAGAAAGCTGGCTGCCTTGAAAACCAGAGTATTCCGTGATTCAGAATTTGAATAAATTTCCTAGACAAGCCCAAATTCCCTAAGATTGGCCTCACTTAGATCATGAAATATTGGATCTTTAAGCAAACTGCTAGGGAATTTAGAATAGGGATTGTTGTTCCCCAGGGTTTCATGCAATATAGACATAAAATGCTAAACAGCTCTTGGTACATAGTAGGTGCCCAGTAGATGTTTAATTCCCTTCCCTCCAGCTCCACCCATTTCCACCTCTATCCTCTCACCAGCTGCCAGCCCTTTCCTAGATAACAACACACACTTGCAATTCCCAAGTTGTTAGAACCCAAAACTACTGTTTTTTAAAATTCTTATCTCTTTGATTAATCTTCATTGAGAGCCTACAATCAAGGGCCCAGTGTATTAACAGTTGAAAAGGTTTGGGGGTGTGCATATTTTTAAAATTTATCATTAAGATAAAGGATCTGGTTGGTATAAAAAGTATTTCTAGAGCCAACAGGGTAGCTTTGAAGTAGGAAGGGCCAGAAAACCTGCACTGTGTGGTTGCTCTATCCCTCCATATATGTGTGGGGACCGAGTGACTGTGGAGTCCATTCTTCAGGTGAAATGGCCATTGGGATCTTACCAGGAAAGAGGTTAGCTGGGTGCTTGAGGACAAAATATATGTATAGGCAGAGGTAGGTCCAGGTTTTGTGGAACCTGAAGCTTATTCAGTTGGGGGACCTCTTGAAGAAAAGAATATTCAAAATTGTTTAGGTACAGGACCTTGAAAGGGGGCTGTGAAAGTGAAAGCTTCATTGGCTTTTGTCTTCCAAGCATGGATTTAGAAACTGTATTTCTTTACATTTAAGATCTCCCATGTGGGAGGTATGGAGGTGGATGCTAGATAGAAGCTAATCGTAGTAGGATTCTGGATGTGTGCAGTTATTGCATGAGGCATCTTTTATTAATTAATCTTACGTGGAAGCTGGAAAGAGAGGTTGAATTAGACCCTGTGGAGAATAGATTCTGGGTGGCGGGGGACAAGAACCTCTTCAACGAAGGGAAGAGAGTTCTGCTCCAATATTAGCATTATCTGTTTGCAGTGTTATTTGACTTAATGAAGGGATATTGTATCCTGTTTTCCTCTCTTGTTTTCTAGGAAAGCAACCCCATCCCAACCCTCTGTCTCCTGCACACATGTACAACTCCAACAAGTAGATTTTATAAACCCATTGGCTTTGATAATGATTTCTTGTAAGAGTGAATTCATGGACTGTACAGAAACTAGGAAATCAAACTAAGTCTTTTAGAAGAGATTTTTTTTAAGTCTCCTTAACATGATTCTATTACAATAGTAATGTCATCAGTAAATTTAGGAAGAGAATTCTACTCTGGCCTGCTTTTCACAATCATAGATAACTTATTTTGAGTTTTGACATTTCACACATACTTGGTGTACGCCTAAGGGAAATTTAGGAGGGAAAACCAAAATGGAACCCATTCATTTATTTTTGAGTCAAGTAAAAGCAAGGAGAAAATATTTCATTTTTTAAAAATCAGATTTTTTTAATTACTCAACAATTAATGGTACAAAAATCAATGTTTTTTTAAAGCATCAAACTTGGCATATAACTGACCCTCCATTGAGAATAATGCCAAACTGCGATGAAGGAAAATATATGAGGAAATAACAAGCTCATAAGAAGTGAAAGCAAGTAGTGTTCTGCATAATGAAGCCTAAATCCGTTCTTGTCCTAGGACCCCCACCCCCACCCCAATCTCAGGAACCAATCTCTCCTCCTAATGCAGAGATCCCCTTATCTACTTTGAAGGTGGCATTGCTAGTGACCCAGCAGGTCTGACTGCCTTTCCGCTCAACTGCTGGCTATCTACTTCCAATTTTATGTTCCATTTCAGCTCTAATATTCGCACTTTCAAATTGCATGCATACTGCCCTGCAACTCACTTGCACACACAAACACTAGCAAACCCAGCACACTCTCCTTGACAAAGCATGCTCTTTTCTTATGGAAGCCCTTGCATATCAAGCTTTAGATATGCTAACGAGCCCACCTACCTCTGTAGCCAATGCCTGATCTTTCTAGACATCCAAGCTACCCACTCATCCCAAGAAAGTTCTGCTCATGTTACTTCTCCCACTTGGGCTCTGTCATAGGATTGAAGTGCTTCAGGGCAAAACTGTGGTCAAATTATCTCAAAAGAGATGTAGTTCCACAGCCTTGAGAGGCTTTAAATCCTAAGAGAGCAAATTCTTCTTAACAAATGCCCTGTTGACCCACGCAAGCTAGAATGCTGGGCTTCAGGAATCACAGTTTCAGAGTTTTAAGGAATCACAATATACCATGTGGTCCAATTTCTAACTGAATGCTTAAATCCCTGCTCTTATTACATTTCTTAACTGGGTAGTGCTGAACTAGAAAGGCTGTTGGAAAAAAAAAGCAAAAACAAACCAGTTTCTTAGTCATTTCACTTGGATCCAACAAATTAATTAATAGTCTGTGATTTCTATACACTTACCTGAGGGGGAGGCTTTTACTTTTTTCCAAATATAGAAAAGGATCAGATGGAATAGGAGGGCAAATTCAAGAGGACGATTAGCAGTCTTCTCTTACCTGCTTCCCTCTTTCCCACAGATCTTCCTAAAAGACATAGTAAGTGAAATAATTAGACTTGAGGACATCTTTGAAAAAAGGCCACCTTCTGTCTAGGCCCTGAGCAGAGGGCATTCCAAGAAGAGGTGCATTTCTTTATGTGTATCATTGTATACATGCTTATGTTTTTATCCCATGGCTTTTTTATATGTCTATCCTGTTTCTCCCACCATTCTCATTCATTTGTTTACCTATTCAGTCATTCCCTGAGTACCTACCACTGTGTCAGATCTAGGGATCCCTAGAAATCCTAGGATAAATGTCTTTCCTGCAGGGAGCATACTGTGTCATGTAGTTTTGAATAAATAGTCCAATATAAAGTGGCAAAAATTATTAATAGAAGCCTAGAGGAGGGAAAGTGACCACCGTGTGGCTGGGGGAGCAGGGGAAGAAGAAAACTCTCAGACTGAGCTTGACAGTTTCTAGAGGAGTCTTCTGGGTGATCAAATGGGGAAGGGAGGCAAGTGGAAGAAGGGCACCCAGTAAGAGGGAACAGAACACGCAAGGTCGTGGAGCCATTTCAGAACCAAGCCTCCTTAGTAAATAATTATTTTCTTGAAAAGGATTCTCTTTGGGGAGAGTAGAAGGAAATGATCAAGGGGCCAGAAGAGGAAGCATCTGTCCCGTGACAAGGAATTTGAACTTTACCCTGTAAGATGATTCTGACAGTACTTTGGAATAAGGCAAGACCCGAGACATAGATGTTAACTAACAGGCTGTCACAGTGAAACAGGAGAGAGGTGGTGAGGGCCACTGACAGTGAGAATGAGGAGGAAGGGGTGTATTTAAAACATTTTGGAAGTAGAATCTGCAAGACAATGTGGGAGTGAGGGAGTCTAGGATGATTCTGGTTTCTGGCTTAGGCACCTGGGTATTAAAGGTACCATTTCCTGAATGAAAAAAATAAAAATAAGGTTAAAAAAGGAGGATCAGCCACAGGAGAAGATTAGCTCTGTTTGTGTTGAATCTGGTGACTCTGGGACATCCTGATGGCTATGTATAATGGAGCTCGTGGTTGGAAAAATCCGGCTAGAGCTCAGTTCGTTTCAGCAGACAAAATTTTATTGTGTACTTTCTATATGCCAACTATTGTGTTCAACAGGATGTCTGGGCTAGAGATATTGGTTTGAGAGCCATCTGTTTGTAAGTAGCAATCGGAACTGAGGAAAATCACCCAGGAAGAGCATGTTGAATGAAAAGAGAAGTCTTGGGATGAAACTCTGGGCATCCCTGATGCTTAACGAAAAGGTAGATGAAAGCTGAAGAAAAGCGAGAATTGAGAGAATTAGAAAAGTGGTATCACAGAAGCCACGCCAGAGAGAGCACCGCAGGAGGCACCGAGGAGTCCATAGTGCAAATCCCACACAGAGTCAGGGAAGATGCAGGCTGGAAAGTGCCTTCTGCATTTGACAATTTGAAGCCATTTGTGACCTGGGTGAAAGCAGGTTCTATGAAGTGGGGCTGGTGGGAGCTTTGCATTATCATCTTCTTAGGGGCAGGGATCCTGTTTTCAAATTCTTATATATTTATAGTCTCTAACTTTTGCTTCTCTTCCTCATCCTATCCCTTTCCCACTCACCTCCAATACAGCATTATTGACTGATTTCTCACCTAAATTCCAGACACATTTTCAACTACCCATGGATCCTTAACCTTGATCTTCCATGGGCACCTTGAAGAAAACAAAACTCTTTCATCTAAAAAGTCTGAATCTCCTCCTGTATTCCTTTTCCTAGTTAAATAATACCACCTTTCATCCAGTCTCTTATGCTATAAACCTTGTACTCATTGAATTCTTTTTCTCCCTTACCTTCCACATCCAAATAGTTATGAGAATCTGTTGACTCCACCTTAAAAATGTCTCCCAAGTCAGCATTTTCTTTCTCCGTCTATCACTGTGGACATACTTCTTTTAGGACTTATTTCATCTCATCATAATTTTGTATGTGTTCATGTTTCCTCCTCTAAATCCTGAGCTCCTTGAGTTTCAGGTTGTTCCCTTATTTAATCTGATCACCCCACCCCTAGTACAGTGCCTGGCACCTGGCAGACGCTCAACACATATTTATTGAATGAATAAATGAACAAGACTTTTTCATATTTGACATTTGCTTTACTGTCCAGAAGCTTCTGGAACCCTTTCTCCGTCTGTAGTTCTGCCCGTTCTGCTCCCTGATCTGCCTGCCTACCTACCTCCTTCACTTTAACTCTAGTTGGGTGGCATGTGACTTTTGCCCGAAGAAGATCAGATGCATTAAACCAAGCAGTTATGAATTTGCTCCTCTTCACCCCCCAATACAGGAAAACATTTCTCGTGTAAGAAGGGTGGTAGATAACCTAGTCTTCAAGGGGTAGAGATGTGGGTCATTACTGGAGAGTAATTACTCCTTTGCAGGGATACTATCTACCCACAGCTACCCTACTATGTGGCTCAGAATAGGAACCCAGTAAGTGCCAGTTGAATGGATGAGTAAATAAATAAGCAAAAGCTTGAATGCAGAGGAGAAATGTAAATCAGACTCCCAGCTTCAAAGGAGAACCTCTTTCATACCACCAAGGAAGATTAGCTTTAAGGACTTTTTAGGAAGACCTGTTTTAAAGCTGGGCCTTTAGGTGAGGTTCTCACTAGGGAGATTCTAGCCCTTCAGCCCTGAAATGTATGATCCTATTCTTTTTAACAGATACTTGAGATAACAGTGGATAATATTTTCAGGGACAGGCATATTCCTTAAAGGTGACTGAATGGACATACACAGTCCTGAAAACATCAGTCCCTTTGGGGCTTAGCCTGGCCAAATGAGGGGAAAAGAATAGACAAGACATGGGCTCCTTGACACCAGGGCCTTGGGCGACTTCCCAGTAGCTCTGTCATTTGTAGGAGTCAGTCTTGGATTGCTCAGAGTCCCGTATTCACTGAGCCACTTCTCTGACGCCTTTAAATGAGAGGCCTTGTGTTTTGGCAACTTCATTGACTTTTTTTCACCTAAAGCAACAAATATAAAACATTTTTGTTTTTCTTTTGCCTCGGATGAGGAAAGCTGGTATGTTTTCTGAGGCAAATATCCCAACATGCTGTCTTCAGAGGGGCATAGTTGTGTGGACTTAGGCACATCGTAGAAACTTTCTGAGCTATAATTTTCTCATCTGTCCAATGAAGGGGATGGTTGACTTACCCAAATTCTCCCTTAGACCTGCTATGCTGTGATTTGGGAATTCAGAATATTTCCCTCACCACCCTGGCCACAGAGGCCCTCACCTCTCTGTCTGGCAGGCCCTAGCAGCACAGGAAGCCGAGTTATCTCAGCTGTAGTAAGGAAACCAAAATGATATATTGAAATTCTGTATTCACACAAAGACAAAGTGAGAATCAGGAGAACGGCACAAAGATTCCTCTTATAAAAGGTTTCTTCATTTTGCCAAAAGACTTATTTATTCATTAATATATTTATTTGTTTTTCTTCTTCTTAAATTAATCTCCTGTTATATTTTAAGGCCTGTATTAAGAGGCAGGTTCCTACTCTCTTTCACGACTCCTTAAAAGCGTGCTTCTCTAATGTGTCAAAGCAGGGTTCCCTGTGACCAAGGCCTTTCCCTGAGGCCCTCACTTGCCAGGGCTGCCCATGCTCTTAGGAATGGTAAGCAACCAATTCTTGTGACCCATAGAAAACGAGGAGGGACTCCTTAGCTCTCATAGGTCTACATCCCTGTAAATCCACCCCCAGCAAAGTAAGGGATGGAGGCCAGGAAGACCATATGTGTGTTATGCGCTGCTTAGGGCTAAAGCTCTTGAGCCATCCTGCCAGACGAGTAGCCGGAACCAATCCCTGGCAAAGACAGACTTGCATTTGGTCTCAGGGAACCTGCCTGTGCACTCCCCTCCACCAGACTGTAACATGGGACCCACCTAGGTGCCCCTGAGGACATAGTGGGTCACAAACATTCCTAGGCATGTCCCATTACAATTAGAGACAATTAGTGGGCGAGAGGTAATAACTCACTGTTATATGGCATTTGCAGTGTGCAGGTGGTTGTGACATTCATTATCGCTTTGGGTCCTTACAACTCTGAGGTGGGGAGGATTGTTCTTATTATCCCCATTTTACATAGAAAGAAAGCGAAGCTGCCTGGTCTCAGACCTGAGTTTTTTATTCCAAATCCATCGTTCCTTCCTTCTCCTTGTGCTTTCCGACCAACCATCACTGATGCTCCCATCCTGCAGGTGACAGACCAACTTGACACTGCCCCTGAGCAGTGTATTTCAGACAGAGGTAGGGTTTTCAGTGTTATTCAGTCTTCAAACAGTTAGCTACAGACAGAGACCCTCATTTCCATCAACACCTGGATTGGGAGGAGATCAGTGATCTGGACGTTGGGGCAGAGTTTACCACCAGCCCCTCCCCAGGGTGACGTTGAGGTCCCTGGGTTCTTCCTCAACAGGTGAAAAAGCACCCTCTTCCCTGCATCCCACTCCCATTTTCCTCCACAGAGAGACCTTGGAGTGATGGGAATCAGACCCAGGGACTGCCTTTGCCATAGGGCGTGGCTATGGCCAGCCCTCCCACAGAGAAATCAAAGAACAGCCCGAACTGCTGAGGGGGTTACCTCCTGAGGAGATGCCACAGGAAGCATGCGCCAAAAACAAGGAAGGATGCACCTTTCCAGCCCTCTGCATGTCTGAAGAAGTGTATAAGTTTCCTTGGTTTTGCCCCAAACTCCTGCACTGGGATCCAGTGCTCTATTAATTTGCTCCACATACATATTCAACATCTGCTATATGCTAGCCCTGTTTATGATACTGAAGATGAAACACCGTACAAAATAATTCTGTCCTCCTGGAGTTTCTATTCTAATGGGGGATAGACTAGAGGCCAGGTTTAGAGCAGACTTTTGCTGCAAAGGACCCTAAGAGGCAAGGGACCAATGTGTTTGCAATCCAGCCTCTTCTGGCATTGATAGAAATCACTTCTGGGATACGCTGTAGCTCAGGTGGCTGAGGAACCTCTTGACCTGAGCTGACCATAGGTGGCCAGCCAGTATTGCATTGTGATTCCTTTAATACCTCTCTAGAGGAAAAGGTCCACAGGTTGAAGGTTTCAATCTTCTGTAATATTTAAGAACAGAAGCTTGGGCTGGGTTTATTGGTTTTTGTTTCCCTCTGATGGAATATTCCAGCAAAGAATATCTGTGTGCGTGTGTGTGTGTGTGTGTGCCCATACATTTATGGAGTCTCTTGTTAGACTCTGAGGATGAAAGAACCAATGAGTCCTACAACTTTTTTCTCAGAAAAAAAGATAATAATAAAACCCAAGTGCTAGAGCCCAGAGAAGACAGTGTAAGTGAGGATTTTCCACAAGATGGAAGTTATTTCCATCATTGTGAAAAGAGTTACGATACATCATTCTGATCGGGACAAATATTTGTCACAACATAGGAAATCTAAGAGAGGTAGTCTAATGCATATAAGTTCGTAAGGTGTTTGTGTTGACGGGGAGCATCTTATTCTCCCTAGGATGGAGCATGTATTAGAGATGCAACAAAGGCTTCGTATTTGATGAATATTGCTGGCTAAGAAGATGGTTGAGAGGCTCGCCCCACGGGTCAGAACCACAGATTCTCAGAACCAAAAGGGACCTTGGAGATGTCTCTCCAGTTCCTTCAGTTACAAATGGGAAAGGGAAAAAAAGTCGATTCAGTGTGACAGTGATTCAGAGGGTAAGCTCTGGAGTGAGACCTGGGCTCAGTTCCCGACCTCCTCCTTTAATAGTAGTGAGGGCTTTTTGTTTCTGTTTTTGAAAATTACTCATTCATTTAGGTCTCAGTTTCCTCATCTCTGCATTGCTGTAAAGGTTAAGTCAGAAAATTCATGTAAAACAGTCAACACGGCGCCTGGCTCAGTTCACGCAGCAAATGTCGTTCTTTTCCAGGAAGAAGTGACTTGCTCAAGTCACACAGCAAGAGATAAACCTGAAAATAACTAGGTTTCCTAACTCCCTGTCATGTGCTTTTTTCTGCTACTACAGCACGATGCCAGGAAAGAGTGGCAAGACAGGTAAATGTGGGCTTAGTTCAGAAGTGAGTATTATGGTGCCTTGAAGGAGAAAAAAATCCCTATTACTAATTGATGGCTGCTATGTGCTGAGTACTACCCTGCATTCCATATGTGTTATCTTCTTAATCTTCACGGAAACACTACATGACATCATTATTATCCCTATGCTAGAGATGGAAAAGTGAGGCTTAGGGTGAGTAAATAATTTACCCAAACCCAGGTCTGTGTCACTGACCCGCAAACCCACGCCTTACTCCATGCTGGGAAGACTGTGGGAAGAATATTGAGGTATATTAAACGTCAGTACAAGGCAAAGGGGACTCTGAACAACGCTGTGAGTGGTCGCCCTTTACCGCTGTCACTGCTCTCAGTGCTGCCTTTTCATGAGACTGTGATTGTCATTCGTGGAAGGACACAGTAAGATCTGAGTGGACAGTGTTTTCACCAAATTTGTTTCACCGTATAGGAGAATCTGTGTAGACAAATGAAGAACTGCCATCTGGGACCAGAATTCCAGAGGCATAAACTATCTGTGCACCTTGATGGCAGGGGATGGTGTTTTATTTCCAGTGTGAAATGCCAAATAGTCCAGGAATGATAAAATCACCCTAGTTTTTCTTATGAACTCCTAGAAGTCATCTTTGTTGGTATAAATGAGATCATTTAGCCTAATTAGTTCCAAGCTTAATTAGCAGTAATTATCCCAACATGGGAGTAATATCCGAGCAGGAAGTGCCGAGTCCTCGATTAGATAGATCTCTAATTGGTGTTACAATATTGTAATTAAAGCGTGTTTGTATGCCTCTGCCGCAGCACGCGATTTGTTTCATGTCTGATTAAACAGGGAGACCCAGCAGCCTTTGAGGGGCCCAGGACTTTATATCTGACTCATATAACATGCTAACCCTGTGACAAAAAAGATTTGGGGACCTGCCTTCATGGTCATGGGGAGTGTGCAGCCCTGAGCCGAGGGTATTCCTGCTGAGAGGATGTGTACTTGGTCTGCTCATCCCTTCCACTCCCGTGTAGCTTGTGCAGAAGAACATAAGCATTTGGCTGAAGGGTCATTTTGTAAGTTTTATACTTTTGAGGGCTGCCTCATATATGATCCAGGGGAGACTGTACAAAAAGAACAAATAATAATAGCTATCATTTATTGAGCATTTACTGTGTGTCAGATCCTGCACTAAATGCTTCAAATATCAAAACAAATTAAATCTTCAGAGAAAACTTCTGCAATAGCTATTTTAATCCCTATTTTACCGACAATGACCTGAAGATGAAGGAGTTGCCCCACCAGGCTAACTCCAGGTCATCCTTCAGGTCTCACCTTGAATGATACTCCTCCAAAAGACCACTCTGACCCCTAAGCCAGGTTAGTTCCTCACATAGCTCCTTGTCATTTTCCCTCACGCACTTTATTAGAATTTTATTGTCCATCTTCCCCACCAAATGATAAACTCATTTCTGCCTTGTTCACTACACTATGCCTCGTGCCCAGCACCTAGCTAAGTGCCAGCAGTGTAGCAGGTGTTTAACAAATAAGAGCTAAATGAATTGTCAGAAGTCACCCAGTTAATAGGTTGAGTGACTCAAACTCAGCTCGGTGTGGTTCTGTAGTCTGTGTGTTTTCCATTGCACCATGCTTCCTTTTTTTAGTGTTTAAAATTCCAAAGTTAAGTTTCTAGGTAGTACAAGTATAAGGAATATGTATTTTTGGGGAGGGATGGGAATAGATTTTCTTTCCTCTTATTTCAAAATGCTGTTTTACAATTTTGTAATAGATCCCTTAACCATTCACCATATTTATCTATTTAGTGCTTCAATCTATGCTACAATTTAGAGATTTTTGCCCATACTCAAATAATTGGTAATTGAATCTAATAAGCCCAAGAGAATTGGAGTAAACCAGATAGAATTTATGTGTATGTATATATGATTAGATTCTGCAAATTTTTTAAAATGTAACTAGAACTCTCCGAATCTGTGTTTCATTGATTCCCAGCTATGGTTTTGGCACAACCCAAGAATGTCCAGTTATTTTGAACTGTGACACAAAATTCTTAGGAATTGTTTTCTCAAATCAATTTTGCTGGATGTTTAAAAGAAAATGTGCCACATGATGCATTGTGGAGGAATAAGAGGCAGGCTAGATCAGAATGGAGCCAATGCCTTTAAAACTTCAAAAATCAACTGCTATTTAATCTTGGTCATTGCTGCAACATATTTAGGGATTAAGAAGCTCAACAAGGATATTTGTTTATTCATTAAAAAAAATTTTTAAGTGAGTGGATAATACTTAACATGAAGTATAAAATTCACAAAAAGTATAAATGAAAATGCTGTCTTCCACTTTGCCTCATCCCCAGCCACTTCAGAGATAACCAGTTTTGCATACATCTTTCTGGAGATATTCTATGCATATGCAAATATATACGTTCTAAAAGGTATAATTTCTTGATAAAACACCATAGTACACATTGAATCATAAAGATGAATTAGCTCACTTCCTAGTCTGGCTGGGTAAAGACAGGAAGTGAGAATGAGAAATTCAATACATAGAAACCAAAAGCACAAGCTCTGTAAGTCTATTTTCTCATGAAACTATTACTAAACATCATGGTGCTATATTGAAATTTGAAATGTGGTTCTAATGAGTGAGAAATGCTGCTTGACTTACAACAGTAATGACATGATCAAGTATGAGTCCTGAATCTTCCTGGGGTTTCTGTTCTGACTAACTCTGAGGATGATATTCCTCTACAGCTGTTTATTCAATACCGGCATAATGAGGCAGAGTTATGGGATCCACTCACCGAACAACTTACTGCTGGTCTCTGTCACTACAGGGGTTAGGTGAGAAAGTGAGGATGAATTCATGCAAATCTAGTATCATCAAAAGAGAAACGTCTATTTATATAAAGGATATCATCACTGCATTATTTTGTGTGGACAGGGCTTGATGCATATCTTGGATGACTATTTTAGTGTAAGAAAAATCCACAAAGCTTCCTGCAGTTATTACACTAATATCTGGGAATATTTTTTTTAGCTTTTGAATAACCAGAAATGATCTAACCATGATACTAAAATAATTGGATTTGCATTTGTACAAGTAACAGATAAACCAGGTTAAAATAGTTGCAGTCTGAGTATCTTATGATGTCCACAGAGTGCACTAGCCAAGGTCATCGTCAGCTTACCATAGTTTATATTTAGAATTTATTGAGCCCGGCACATGCTAGGCTCTGTAGAAAACCTGGTGCCCTGGGAATTGATAGTCTTAAGTTATTCATCATCTCATTTTGTTTATCAAAGACTTGCCTATAGTCCCTGTGGCTTTTCTTTTCATCAAGGGCTCCCCTTGGATGGCAATAGACTCTGATGCTTCTTTTATGACTGTGGAAGGCTCTCATGACTCTGAGCAGAGTGTGATTCTCTTCTGAAACATACCTCTGGTGAACAAAAGGACCAATGCAGTGGAATATTCTGGACCACAATAAACTTTGTCATTATTTTAAATATTCTGTTCCATTATATCTGTAAATGCACTTGTAGTTTGTGTCCCAATTTTTGGCTTAGAAAATATAAGCAATAGAACAGGAACAAAGAGGCTCTAGTTTGGAGAGCCAAGTCTTTTTGCTTTTCTTTCTGGAAAGGTAAGTTTTTGCTTTGTTTCTCTAGATCTTGATCTTTCCATTTATAATGAAATGGAGCAATTGATCTCTAAGACTCCTTTCGCCTTTGGCATTTTACCAGTATGAGCTTTGGAGTGGTGCTTCCAAAGTTTTTCTACCAATTGTCTTTTTTTGTGGGTTTTGTTTAACGTCGTCATGATATCAAGCTTTGAATGAATGTGGCTATGATCAATATGATGAATCAAAACATTATACCTGTAAAGACAAACTCTAAATATTTTTGAAATATAGCTTAATTGATTGCTTCCCTTTTACCTAGCTTAAATTTAGAAAACCTACCCCTCTGTGAGACCTTAGTACAATTTGAGTTCTCCTTCTCAAGGCACATCCTCTCATGGCTCCTGGCTAGCTTTTCTTTGCCATCAGAATATTTCCAGGAATCTGCCTTTTTCCTCCTGCTGCCTAATAACCATCTATGTGACTTACTTCAGTTATTCCCCTTGCGCCATTAATAAATTTAGTTAGTACTGCTGTGTTTCAGGACAGGGACCAAGTGATATCCATCTTGTTGGGCTTTCTGCTGTCTATGCCAAGTGCTTTGTACATGTTAGGTATTCAGAAAATTGTTGTTGGATTGAACTGAATTTCTTTTTTTTTAAGATTTTATTTTTTCCTTTTTCTCCCCAAAGCCCCCCAGAACATAGTTGTATATTTTTAGTTGTGGGTCCTTCTAGTTGTGGCATGTGGGATGCCACCTTAGCACGGCCTGATGAATGGTGCCATGTCCGCACCCAGGATCTGAACCAGCGAAACCCGGGGCTGCCGAAGTGGAGCACGTGAACTTAACCACTCCACCACAGGGCCAGCCCCTGAACTGAATTTCTGACAATTCCTACCCATCCTACCCTTCAGACCTTCCTCCACAGAAACCTTTCTGGACTAACTCAATTCAGACTTTGCATTCCCTTAATGTGCATTCCATAATACTTGTGTACAAATTGTTTGTATCATATTAACTTGCGTAGCTATTTGTTCTAGTTATTCCTTTTGAAGTGTAAGTGAAGTATAAGGGAAAGGTACCCTGACTTGGAGTCAGAAAACTTGGGTTCTATCTCTGCCAATTTACTAGTTGAGTGACCAAGGAGAGTTATTCAACCTCCCTAGGTTTCAATGTTGTTATTGTTTAATCTAGAAGGAGGGACGGAAAGGGTGAAGATGGATCAAATGATTCTAGCCTTAGAATTTTGGTTTTTGACACAGTGGGTCCCTAACAAGATTGTAAACTTCTCAAAGGCAAAGAATTTCCTTTTGCTGCAATATGGAATAGACACACTGCTTGACGTAGATGGTGCTTAAATTCTTCCTTAGAAAATGACTGCTGTTCTACCCCTTCTGGCAGGACAGTTAAACCCAAGAGTGCCCCTCTTATATCATAGCCCATGGCCTGAAGGGGCTCATGGATCCACCCTGGGAAATGCTCTTCTGGACTCGGATATCAGCAGCTAAGAGCACACTGTACTAGTCACGAAGTAGAGGGGTACACCTAACAGCTTTGCCTTTTTAAGTAAATATGTTTATAGTTTGTGCTGCTTTCCTCCGTAAGATCATTTCCTTACAAGTAATGAGAGCTGTGTGTGATATGGTTGAAATCCTGTCCCTCGGCTGAGATGGAGAACTCACGTGATGCTGAGTGGGGCCCATTATCCCAACGGCACTCACAGGAATGCTAAGTCTGGCAAATATTAACTCGGGAACCACAGCAGCAGTGAGGAGACAGCAGTCTGCCCACCTTCCTGAACCTACTGCTTTTGGGATATTTTCTGATTTTCCTTTCCTTGGCTTGAGCATTACATTTATTTTCCCTTTCATTCATTCTTCTTTCTGCTCTCTTAAAAAGAAAAAGAAAAACAAAACAAGACATTATACTCCCTCCAATTGTCTCCCACTGGAAACCCTGATGTTCTCATTCTCATTCATTTCAGAGCAGAAAGCTTTTCCTCTTTTGCCTAAGTGATGTACAGTACATTTATTCATCCTCCCTGCCTCCAAGCCACAGGCCTGGGTATTGGAAGAACTCTGGAGTTTCTGGGAACAGACTCTCATGCAGGCAGCTATGGATAGAATAGATGAGTTGTGAGAGCAGCTCAAAATCATTCCCGTGTGCTGGAGAAGCTTCTTTGGAGGAAGAGAAGCATACGATATTTTTCAATGTGGCAGAGAAGGGAGTGACATATTAGGGGGAAGAAAGCTAACGCACGTCTGAATGCATGTAAAGAAAAGACTTCTAACTAAAAGGGAGGAGTTGTGGTTTAGATTAAAACCGCAAAGGAAGTGAAGGATGTTACCACCTTCCTCTTTGTGGGTAGACGATTCTCCTTTGGCTCATCTCCTAGGCTCCGTGAGACTGAGTCTTCCTATAGGAATATGTTTACTGCTCCTACCGTTCTAGAAAAGTACCATACACAGTGGTTTGTGGACTTAAAAGAGTTTAGACTTGATTTTTAAAGCATAAACATGCCATAAATTACCCTTATTTCCAAACCTGTTGTCCTAAACATGCTTCCCTTATCTTAAATAGAAGAGCAAAGAATTAAAGCTCTCTGGGAAATGAAGAGAAGGAAAAGCATTTTCCCAAGTGACCTAAACAATTTCTCTACTTGACTTTAATTCTCCTTTGTTTTCCTGGATGAGACCTTCTGACTAAGCTTTGAGTTAGCAAAGGAAATTATTAGTAGTTGTGTTCTCCTAATAGCAACATGAGGACTTGCTATGTGACAGGGATTTTCCTTATATAATCTCTGAACTTCCAAAAGTTCTGAAAGATGGATTTTATTATTCGCATTTTTATAGGTGAGAAAATTGAGGCTAAGAAAAATCAACTTGCGCTATGATCTTGAAGCTTGAACTCAGTCAGGTGTGTTTGATGGTCACGCTTGTGCTCGACCCTGCCTCTCCTTAAAATCTGGTTTTAGAAATATTTCAGCCAGTAGTGCCACAAACTTGGAAGTAAGATTTGAAACCTGGCTCTACTCGTTATTACCTAGATCACCCTGGGCAAATTATTTGACCCCTCTAGGCCTTATCTGGTTTGTGTTGACTAGTATGACAATTCTTAGATAATGTTGGGAACAGTCCTCCTTATTGGCTTCTTAGAATTAAATGAAGTGACTGATATAAAGGTGTAGCATATTGACTGACATACAGTAAATGCCCCAAAAGATAAACCACACGCTAATTGCATATAGGTCAGTTCTAGACCAAACTGTGAAGGAGTTGAAGTTTGCTTGAGGGAACCTTCATTTCTTTAAACTGCCCTAACTCCCCTCACTCTCACTCTCTGCCCAAAGGTAGATTCAGGTGTCCATGGCTCTGTTAACACTTGGAAGAGAGAAGCCAGACCTCTCAAATAAAACAAAAGAAGCCTGCATTAATGTCAAATTCTGTCCTTCTAAAGCTTGAGACATGGCTTGGTTTTGGTTTATTGTTTGGGGGAAGGTGGGGGTGTTGGGAGGGTAGGAAAAAGAAGCCCTCTGAGCCCCCCCAGCCATACTGTGCACAAGCACCTAAGGCAGCCCTTTAATCTCATGCGTCTTTTTCTGGACATGTTCAGTGTAGGGTCAGTCGTAGATTCCGGGTCTCAGCTGCTTTTGATCAGAACTCTTTTTTCCTCCTGTGGTGATTTTGCATGAATTTTAGACCCTGGTGACTTTCAGTTTCTTGGGTCTGTTTTTCATTGTAGATTTTGTCAAGATTTTAAATCTATGTTGTATTTGAAAGGCTTTTCTTCTCTCACTATTCTGTGTGAACTTCAGATTCTGGATTTTTTTTTTCCAGTTTATTTTATTTTAAATATAATATGAGTGTATTTCCTTAATTACAAAAGTAATAACTATTCATTGTAGATAACTAGAACAAAAAAATTAATCACCCGTGAACCCAGCATCCAGGGCACTAGTCACATTATATTGCATTTCCTTCAGTTTTTTCTCTTTGTACATAAACGTTTCTATCTCTATAATTTGTATGTACATATATGTTTTGCAAAATTAGGATAGGACAGTGTATACATTTTACATCGAGCTTTTCTCACATTACTTCACATCATGAGCATTTTTCACATTATAAATTATTTCTTGGGAAAGATTTATGGCTGCATAATATTTCATTGTATGAATGAATCGTTTATTTAACCATTCCCATTCTGCTGGATGTTTAGATGCTTCTTTGTATAAATTTCTGCTGAGTTTCCTCATTTCCTTTTTTCTTATCAATAATTCCTAGAAAGGGGCTTATAGGGCAATTAGGGAAAAGAGTATAAACTTTTCATTTTTTATTTAAAAAAGTATTTGTGCCTGATTATTTTAATAGTGACAAGCCTAGGTATGGTCTTTTTAAAACCTCTCAACTTATGGTGCCAAACTGATTTCCAGAAATGTTGCTCTAGTACAGGGCAAACTACAGCCCATGAGCCAAAGCTGTGCCATGTCTGTTTTTGTACAGCCCATGAGCTAAGAATGGTTTTTACATGTTTAAATGGGTGGGGAAAAAATCAAAAGAAGAAGAATATTTCATAACACATTAAAGTTATATGGAATTCACATTTCAGTTTCCATAAATAATGTATTTTTGGAACACAGTCATGTTCATTCATTTGCATACTTGTCTGTGGCTGCTTTCACCCTACAATGGCAGGGCTGAGCTGTTGCAACAGACTGGATGGCTCCCAAACCCAAAAATATTTACTGTCTGCCCTTTACAGAAATAGTTTTCTGACCTCTGCTTTAGTATGTAATCCTACAAGTTGCACATAAGAGTGTTCATTTGGCCACATACTGAACACTGGATTTTCTTATTCTTTGTTAATTTGAACAAGTCAACAAGTATTTACCAAGTGTTTACCATGAGCCAGGCCTTCATAGAAAATATAATCTACTTATTATTTCTTTGATTACCAGTTAGAATGAATGTTTTCACAAGTTCAAGTGATTTTTTTTCTATTAATTTTCTGTGTGTGAAATGTTAAATTTTAACTCAGGTATTTATATTTTTCATATTGCTTTGTATGAGCTCTTTATATGCTAAGAATATTAACTTCTTTTCAATCATATTTGTTGAAATCCTATTTGTTGGAAATGTTTTGTTTTCATTAGATTGTTGGCCTTTTAGTATTATGATTTTTTTTACATACAGAATTTTACATTTTTATGTAGTGAAATCTATCAAATTATTTATTTTTTCCTTTGATTTTATTCTAAGAATATGTTTCTCCGTCCCCAAGGTCAGAATAATATTCATCTATATTTTCTTCTAGTTTTTTTTTTTAACTGATTCATTTTTATATTTATCTCTGTAATCCTTCGGGAAGTTTTTATCGTATGATGTGAGATGAGGCTCTTAAATTTTTTCCAAACAGTAGAACAATTATTCCAACATTATTTCTTGAGTAATCCTTCCTCTCCCTACTTATCTGTGATGTCACCTTTGCTAAATTCTTACGTATCCTGAGATGTGTTCCTGGCCCACACTCCAGTTCTCTCTAATGGCACGTGTGTGTGCACGCATGTGTGTTTCATTGTCAATTCTTTGTGGATGTCTGCTTTGTTGCTCTTGATTAGGCTTGTACAGTATACAGAGCCTGGCTGGATTTTTGGACTTATATTCTTTTGTTCCTCCGGCATATTACTCCTTTACAATTGTAAATTTCAGTAACATCACCCCTTCTTGTGGTCAATTTGTCAGGAATGCAGTATAAACTTATCTCCTAAAAGTACACAAATAGTAAGGAATCTTCCCACCAAACAAGAGATAAAGGCCAGGGCCAGGCCTCGCACGTATGTGACCCGTGAACCACAGTACTCATTCATAACCACTCCAGGGGACAAGGGCTTTAGCATTTGTAACCTAGGAGGTTGGAGGTTTTCTGGCTGAATAGTATCAACTGGCATAAAAAGAGCAAATCTCTGGAAGGGGCTCCCAGAAGAGCTGTTACATGATGCATGGCCCCTAACCTTCTGTTAACGGCTCACCCCAAGTCGACCCTGGTTCACAGTGGAGTTATTTCATTTACCAGGTGTGAAAATTGGATTTTACCACCGAGGAGGGGAGTTATTACCTATCAGGTCTGCTCTTTAGGGGAGCGGAGATTGTGGTGGGATTTATTAAGAGATTTGCTATGCATGGAACATATAATTAGAGAAGTGTTTCTTTGAAATGGATTTGCAATCTTTGTCATTTTAGGAGTGCTATTTTTCTTTTAGTTTTTCTGTCTGACAGCCTTCTTTTCCGTGTATGCTGCACACATCCTACCTAGGATCTGAATATTTTATATGGCACCATTCTGCCAAGAGAGGGACCTCAGGGGTGTGACAAAGAGTACAGCTTAGGGAGAGGGTGGGGACTGCCTGTAGTTTGGATGCTGATATTAGTCACACATTGATACTAAGAATTGGAGGCGGGTTGATAAAGTAATTTTCATGTTGATTAATTGCTTTCTAGTCCAGGCCGTGGTTTGATGGAGGTATCAGGGTCACTCGGAGACTCTCTAATGAAGGAATGCTTGAAAATCAAGAGTTTAGGTTTAATCACCTGTTGTTAGAGGTTATATAGACAGCCTCAAAGTTAGCATCTGGTTAACCACATCTGCTTTTAAAAAAAGACACATTGTTTACTATCATGGGGAAGGAGGTGGCTGAATTTATTATTGTTTAGCATTTCTAGCACACTTTGTTCTCGCCGAGTGCCTTACACTTATTTCTGTATGTATATTGGTTGCTCTCCGCAGCACTCCCCTGAGATGAGTGGGTGATAAGTTTTATTATCACCTGCTTTCCCACCGAGGGAGGAGGAAACCGGAGCTCCTGAAAAGAGAAGGGACTTGCCTGGGTTTACAGCTCTGAGTTCCCAGGCCCCTTGTTAGGGAATCCTCAACAAAATGGTGAGAAAGGCAGCCCCTGCAGCCTTCCTCGGCCCCCTCCCAGACTTGGTGTGCCTCATCCCGTATTCCACTAACCACAATGGGTCCTCCCTCAAAATAAGAATCTTCACTGTTCTTGGCCTCTGACTCTGCCTGCACTTTACATCTAAACACATCGCCTTCCTCACAAAGGCGCCGCACTCGCCTCTTTTCTTCCACAGGCCCTGTTGTTTGCCTCCCTGCCCGGCTCAAATCCCTGGAGCCATCCGTGACTCAGCCCCTCCATCCACTCCAGTTGCCCAGTGACCCATGTAGATTCTGTCACCCAAATGTCTTTACATTTGTCCCTTCCTTCCTCTTCCCCCTGCCACTGCCATAATTCAGGCCCGCACTACTCCCTACTTGGACTACTGTAATAGCCCTTACCTGGGTCCTCACACTGTCCATCCTAAATTCTTCTGTCCCGTACATCTTCCTTAAGCACGGCTTTGATAAATACCACTCTCCCTCTGAGTCTATTCTCAGGAGCTCCCCATTGCCTTTCAACTCAAGTGCAGATTCTTACCCTTCACTCAAAGCCCACCTTCCTTTTTAGCCTTCTCTTCTCCTCAGCCACTAAAGAACTTCATTGCGCATCAAGATCACCTGGGGAGCTCGGTAAACAAGCGCCCGCCCCCAGGAGGTTCAGATTTGGCGGGTCCGCTCTGCGGCCCGGCACCTGCGCGGTTACCACGCCGCCCCGCCCCGCCCCGCCCCGCCCCGCCCCGCCCTCAGGTGCGCCGGTGCCGGATGCTCCGGACCCGGCGCCGCTGCTGCGCGGCTCTTACTAAGCCTTACGCTTCCAGCCTCTTTGCCTGGCTATGCTGTTGCTTTAGCCTGTAACACTTCCCTCCCGGCCCCATCTCCACCTGTTGAAATTTTTCTCATGCTTTAAGTCCCAGCTCAAATATCTCCTCCTTCATGAAGCCTTTTCTGATTGTTCCAAAAGGATAGGATGCAAACTCCTCAGCATTAAATTTAAGGTCCTTTCGCACAGTACAGCCCCGCTTTACAATTCCTGTCCCATCTCCAGCCTGGTTCCTCCACTATCCCTAAGCTCCCACTGAAATGCAATCTTAGAAAAGGCCCTTTACACATACCTCTGCCAGGAATGCGGTGCCCCTCCCCCTCCTCCCTTCCCCCATCTCTCTCTCTTTTTTTTAAACTTATCCTACTAGGCTCAGCTCATATGTCACTTCCTCCATGCCACATTCATCACAACCAACAGTCTTTCTAGACTCTCCCCCGCCCCCACCGGTGCTAAGTCACTCCCTCCTCTGTGCTTCCTCGGCCCTTTATACCTAATAGAGAACTCAAGACAGTAGCTTACTTCGTGGTTTACTGTTCAATTTAACCCCAAGCAGTGAACTTGGCCAAGGTTGCATTCTGAGGACCTCGCACAAAGGCGATACTCGGTCATTCCTTCTGGAATGCACGCATGGAGTCTCTTTCCTCCTGAGCCTTCCCTTCCCCAGGACGATCTTGCTCTTTGCATTTCTCCCTTCGCATTTCTCTTCCCCCGTCTTTGCTGTGCTTGTTTTATTCCTCCTACTAGAAGGCAAGCACCCTTCAGGGGAGCAACCTCGGAGGATTTCGCTCTCTATCCCCAAGCCTGGTTCCTTATCCGTGGCAGGAGCTCAATAAATGTTTGTTTAATTGAATTGTAGGGTGTTGTGCTCAGCTAGCTGCTAAACAGCCCCATTTAAGGGGTTAACTAATAACACTCGGCGAAGTTCTTCTCCTCTAGGGGCATTTGCATTTTAATAGGAATCTTAAAAACCCGAAGGAAGTGTTCTGTGATGGTGGGATTGCAGGCCTTGGAGGGGGGCTCATTTTGGTGGTGCTTGTTGGGCACTGGGGAAAGTCTTTCCAGACCAGGAGTCCTCCAACGTTTTTATGGTAAGGACCCCCTTGGGCAGTCTGGTGAGGCAGAATAATGATTTTAAACACATCAAATACATAGCATTACAAAAATAGTCAGTGAAATATGATCAAAATATTAAAAGCATCAAATCTGTGATATAGTAATACATGTGCTTCTTTGTTAGAGCATTGATAGAAAGGTCCACTGGCAGATCTAATAACTACTGTGATTTTTGTCGTGGCGATGAGTGTAAGCGATGTTTGGGATATCTGCCACAACTGGAGGGTGATATGAAAATATCAGTGCTTCTGTTGGTGAAAAAGTCATGGACTGTTCATACCTTGATCTGTTGCCTACATTCATAATTGAAGGAAAAGATAAATTTCAGTTAGAAGTTAGTGAAAGTAAAGCTCAATTTTTTCCTGCATCCAAATTCTAGCCTTAGTCTCCACCATGGACCCCGGATTAAAACTGCTTAGCTGACCCCCACTTCCCCAGATCATGTGGTGGGTGGTCCTGAAGCCACTGAAGCCAGGATCTGCCACTGCCACTGCCTCTGCTGTTTTTCTATCCTCCACTGCCTCTGCTTGGGTCCCAAATTCTTTTTTTTTTTTTACCCTTTATTTTCACAACCAAGGACAGTAGTCTAAATTTGCTTCATTTACAGTAGAAATGTGATGAAAGAAGGAGAAAGAAAAAGGATTGTTAGGCCTTGGGGGAGAGAGGGGACTTTAGTCCCTAGCCTGGGAGGGTCACCTCCTCAATGTTCTAAGCGTGGAGTGGGGGTAGGGTGGGCTCAGGAAGAAGAAGAGATCCCACTTCTGAGGTGGGGAAGCAGTTGCAGAATTTACCTGAGAATCTGTGCTGGCTCCTTCTAAATTCAGAAGTCAGTATTGGGGCCAAAGAGCCCAGTCCCAGGGGTGGTCCAGCATAGTATCCATCCTTCTTGGTGGTTAGTGACTAAGTGAAATATCGTTGCTCTTGAAACACTGCATTCCCTAATGCTGAAGTTATTTCTAATTTGGGAAAAAGTGTTTGTGCTGTTCTCTTCTTAACATCAAAATACAGGGAACATATTCAGTCCATTCCCAGTTATCCTTGTGTATTTTTTTCACTTAGAGGCAATATTCCCCCAGACAGATTTACCCTGCTGTTGGCCCTGCTGTGGGGCACATACCTCTGCTCTCAGTGGGTTCATGCTTAAAGAATACAAGTAAATCTGAATATTAGCCAGACGTTGCTACCAGAGTAAAGACCACATTAGCCCAGGCCAACCATAATCCCTGCCCCTAATGGTAGCAATACCAGGTTTTGCCCTTAACATCTTCCTTTTCTCTTGGGTGCCTTTTCATTGGGTGAGCTCATTAATTTTTATTGCTTCAGCTCTCACCTCTGCACCTCCAGCCTGCCCTTTCACCTGGGGGGACATCCTCACTTCAGTGTTCAAGGGTCACCTATAATTCTAAAACTTAACTCTTTCTTCCTTCACAAACCAGCTTCACCTTTCTAAAAAATAGCTTTATTGAGATATAATTTACATACCATGAAATCACCCATTTTAAGTGTATGATTCAATGATGTTTTTATAAATTTACAGTGTTGTGTAACCATCACCAAAATCAAATTTTAGAACATTTGCTTCACCCCAAAAAGACCCCTTATACTCATTTGCAGTCGATACCCATTCCCACCCACACTAATCTGCTTTTTATCTCTTTAGATTTGCCTTCTCTGGACATTTCATGTAAATGAAATTATGCAATCTATATGCAGTCTTTTGTGTCTGGCGTCTTTCACTCAGCATAGTGATTTTGAGGTACCTCGATGTTATAGCTTGTAGCAGTGCTTCATTCCTTTTTATTGCTGAGTATGTTCCATTATATGGATATACCACATTTTATTTATCCATTCATCAGTTGATGGACATTTGGATTGTTTCCACTTTTTGACTCTTAGGAATAATGCTGCCATAGAACATTCACATCCAAGTCTTTGCGTGGACATATGTTTTTATTTCTCTTAGGAATGGAATTGCTGGCTCATATGGTAAACTTATGTTTAACTTTTTAAGAAAACCTGTTTTCAAAGGTGGCTGCACCGTTTTACAGCCCACCAGCAATGAATGAGAGTTTCAGTTTCTCCCCATTCTCACAACACTTGATATTGTCTGTCGTTTTAAATATAACGATCCCTAGTTGGTGTGTAGTGTTATTTCACTGTGGACCAGTGTCATTTTTGAACCATTCCCATTTCTGACTACAACACCCCCACTTTCCACCAATTTGATGGCTAGAAATGAAACTTAAGCTATTCTTTCTTCCTCTTATATTTACATGCTGTAGAAATGAGCCGCTATAGCCTCCCTCAGGGAGCGCCTGGATTTGCTGCCTCTTCACTGCCCCTTCCGCTACCCTACCTGGGTCTGTGTCATCTCACACCTAAACTTCTGCAGTCTTCCAGCTCCTCTCCTGCCAGTTGTAGTTCTTTCGTCAAATCTTCCTTCGTGTAGCTGCAGATTAATTGTTAGAATATTAGCATGAAAAGGGCAGCATGGACATAGAACCAGGGAATCTGTGCTCTAGACCAGCAATCCTACTCATTGTCACATGACCTTGAATTAGCTCTGTAACTTACCTGAGCCCAGCCTCCTTTGTTAAGTTACTTAACCTCTCTGAGCCCCAGTTCCCTCATGTGCAAGGTAGGAATAATGATAGAACCTATCTTGCAGATTTGTTATAAGCCAACCATACAGTCCATGCAAAGTCCTTAGCACAGTGCCAGGTGTATGGAGAGCACTCAATCAGTGCTGGCTAATATGACTATTTTAATGTTTATTATGACTATTACTATTATTCATTATAGTGGAGGTATCTTCCAAACCTATCACATGGTTATCATAAAGATCAGATGTGGCTGTGAATATGAAAATGCTTTGAAGAATACCATGCAAATTGCAGCGGTGTTACTTTTACAGTTTTCCCCTTGCTCAAGGAGAGAGAGAGGCAGTGCAAGACAGCAGCAAGAATACAGGCATTGCTGCCAGCCTAGTGTTCAAATCTGGACTGTGCTATCGAACAGTTGTAAGGCTTGGGCAAGTTATTTAACCTCTTCATTTTGGTTTTCTCATCTGTAAAGTGGGTATAATTATAGATCACATTCAGGATAATACTGTAGGGAGGGTGGCTGCTCCATGAGTGGTGTTCAATAAACTGTGGCTTTTTTTTTTTTTGGCTCACAGTATATCCTTCTTGTATGCTTTCTCTAAATTATGTTCTGTGTAATGAATTCCCATCTTACTTAACCACCTGTGTTCCCCACTGCGTCCCAACACCTGCACTGAAGAGACGCTGTAGCCTGGGGTGGTTAAGAGCTTTCCCCTCAGACTGACTTGGGTTTCAGTCTCAGCTCCCACTTAGCTGCATGACTTTAGGACAGTTACCTACCCCTGGAAGCAGCTGGCCCCTCAACTGTAAACGAGAACAGTTCATACCTCATGGGTCACTGTGTGTATTAAATGAGACAATATAAACATAGGACTTAGAATAGTACTTGGTATGTGCACATACTAAATACCCAGTAAATGGCAGCTGTCACTCTGATGATTTGTAATCACCTTTACTATTATCATTTTCCATCCACACATCTGCTATTCTCCTCTCAGGATCTGGCTTGGCTCCTTGTCTCTCCCTCCTGGGTCATCTTCTTCTGGAACTGCCCAAATCCTATTCTTCAAGGCCCAGTTCAGCTTCTGATCCTTCAAGTTATCACTCATTACTCTAGACTCTACCGGTTGCTTTTTTTTCTGGAAGTCCA
The DNA here is from genome assembly GCF_041296265.1 of Equus caballus. NCBI lineage: Eukaryota > Metazoa > Chordata > Mammalia > Perissodactyla > Equidae > Equus > Equus caballus. The sequence goes on along the minus strand of NC_091688.1, from coordinate 47,495,183 downwards.
GAGTTTGTGTTGTGTCTCTAATACAATTTAAGAATGGATTCTTATTAAACTTCATTTTTGTTTCATCAACTGGACTATAAGATTCCTGACAAGGACTATTTCTTCAGCTTCTAATGAAATTCTCACTCTCCTTAATTTGGCGCTAGACGCGTATTAGGTGCTTATTAAGTTTTGATTGATAAACAATAGCTAAGAAAGCAAACATGTAAAAGTCATTATGAAATTTAAATTCTCGATCACCTGTATAGTCTTCTTCCTTGATAAGAATTAAGACTGATCCTGAGCAAAATTATTTATTCAGAAGCAGAGCACGGAGTAGAGAAAGGGGCGGTAGATGAAAAGTCCCAAAATCCAGGTCAGCACTGTTTGTTAAGTTAGTAAAGCTTGTCTTTGCTGCATAGATGGCCTTGATTTTGTTTTCCTCATCACTTCTTGGCATCTCTCTCCAACCTCACCCTTCCTCTAATCCTAGAGGACCTACTTCCCTCAGAAAGCCCTCTGAGTATCTACTTCTAGCTTGAATTTCTGGGGAGGTTCTCTAACCTTCAGAATTAGCCTTTTCTTTCTTCCCTACAATATTCCCTCAGCACAGTTAGGAGTTAAGGATGATAGCAGTCTGGACAGATTAATTATTAAAGTAAAACAGACCTAACCTTTTATTGTATTACCTTTCCCAAGGGCTTGGGGAGGTGACATCGTAAATCCAAAGGTATGAATTTCTAATGGCAGAATTTAAAGGAGTCTGTTAAGAAAGTTGAAGCGATACTAGTGAGTGAGATTTGGTGTGAAAATAATGGAAGTACTGGGGAGGTGGCCTTTTCAGTGCTCCTGAAATCTCTCCTAAGGCCAATCCCATTGTGGATAATCCAGAGAAAACCAAATGTAATAATGATAACCAACTTTTATTGGGCCCTTAATATGTGCTAGGCACTATTCCTACATGTCTACATGCAGTTGTTCATTTACTCCTCATGCTACCCTGTGAGGAAGATATTATCATTACTCCACTTTATGGTAGAAAAAAATGAACCCTAGAGAAGTTAAGTAATTTTTTTTAACCTTATTTGTTTATTTATTTATCGTGAGGAAGATTGGCCCTGAGTTAACATCTGTTGCCAGTCTTCCTCTTTTTTGCTTGAGGAAAATTATCTCTGAGCTAACATATGTGCAAATCTTCCTCTATTTCATGTGGGATGCCACCACAGTGTGGCTTGACAAACAGTGCTAGGTCCATGCCCGGAATCCCAAGGTGCAAACCCCAGACTGCTGAAGCCAGTGCACAAACTTAACCACTATGCCACCGGGCTGGCCCTGAGTAATTTTTCTAATGTCACACAGCCCTCTAATGGCAGAGCTGGGATTCAAAGCCAGGCAGTCTGATCAAGAGCCCCTCCACCCAGGAATGGCTCTGTTGAATCATGTCTCCCCTTGTAAGCATTCTGGGAAAATGGAAGAGCCAACTTCATGAGACAAACCTAGATATCATCATTGTCTAAATCATCACAGCAGACAAGGTGTTGTGCCTTTGTCTACAGGACACTGCACAGAACACTGAGAAGACAGGAAGCATCTGGCCCCACTGCAAGTCTGAATCAACCTAACCTCTGACCCCCTCAGGTTGCCTCAGATGCCTCCACTTCCATGAAGCAGTTTCTGCTTGCCTCACCCAACCCCCAAATATGTATCTCCTCTGATTGCCATTTTACTTTCTGCCTCTGCTCTGCCATTTATTTATTACTTTCTGTCTTCTATTGTGGTTATTTATATACATTGTCACATAGCTGAGCCTTTGCACATTGCTGAGTCCTTTGCCTGGCTGACTCCTATACATTCTTTAAGATTCTGCTCAGGTCTTATTGCATTTCCTGACTCTCCTGTCTGGATTAGATACCTCTCTTCTGTGTGTCCCAAACACCTGGTATTTATTCATATCATAGCACTTATTATAATTGATTATAAATGTTTACTTGTCAGGATTCCTAATTAAATAGATCCCAGACCCCAACATCAGGGGACATGTCTTATACTTATTTGAATCTTCAGTACTTTGCACAATACCTGACACAAATTAGGCACTTACCAAGCTGCTGCTGCTGCTTTTTTTTTAATGAATGAATCTTCCATATATGTCTGATTACATTTTGAGGACAAAATTGGATATCTGATTTATATTGTCTACCCCTAAGATGCCCTGCCCTTAGTAGATGTTCAATAAATATGGCAATGTCTGCAGAATGCAGAGAGATGTAAGATTTTGCTCTCAGGATATAGGAGAAGCCTTGGAACTACAGTGAAAGGTGGTGATATTAAAAGTTTGCATAACTAGGCTATGTTCTAAAACTGGTGATATAAACATCTACTGCTGAAATAAATGAGAAAGAACATAATAATTTTTTTCCTTTTGTTTGAAGTTACTTGACTAGTAAAATGCGGTCCAATATTCAAACCCAGGTCCAGGTGACTCTGAAGCCAATATTGTTCCTCTTATACCACATTGTTGAGATCTGGGGGCAGAAGGGCCCTATATGGCCCCAGAAGACCCTGTAGGCTTCAGTGATTAGAAAGGAGTAGGCACTGCGTGACCTATAATGTATGTAAACAGGTTGTTCAGAAAGGTCTATCTGGAAAGAGCATGGGGAATTGACTGATGAGGGGAGAGGCTAGAGGCAGGAATATCTATTTGGAGGCTATTACAACAGTCCCAACTTGGGGACAGAAAACATGAGATTGATTTAAGGAGAAATTTGTGGACACTGGTGACTGAGAAGATACATTGACAGATGGAGATTTTGAGTCAGGATTACTCCAAAGTTTTGAGCCTAAGTGAAAGACAGTGAATTCAGAGGTGAGACTTAATTTTAAAAGATGCTGAATTTGTTTTTTAACATGTTAAGTTGACTTCTAGATGAGCAAGCTGAGTACATAGAAATGCAGGATTTAAGCTCAAGGAGGCCTGAGGTAAACCTGTAGATGTGTTGGTCATCTGCAAAGAGGTGATAGCTGAAGTTAGGAGAATGAGAGAGATACCTGAGGGAGAATTGGAGAGAAAAAAGATCAAAGATCCAAGGACTTTTAGGAACATTCACTATTAGGAGACAACAGGAAGAATTAAATCAATAAAGAAGACAGACTTCTATGTATCTCTCTGAAGGAAAGGAATTCGCTGTCTTGAAGTGATATCTGCACCCCCACATTCATTGCAGCCTTATTTCCAATAGCCAAGACATGGAAACAACTAAGTGTCTATCAATAGATGAATGGATAAAGAAAATGTGATCTGTATATGTGATATACATACATATATATATATTTATATATATACACTATATATACATATAGTGGAACATTATTCACCCTATAAAAAGAAAGAAATCCTGCCATTTGCAATAACATGAATGAAACTTGAGGGCATTATGCTAAGTGAATAAGTCAGACAAGAAAGACAAATACTGTGTGATCTTGTTGTATGTGGAATCTAAAAAACCAAAACTCACAGAGAGAACAGGTTGGTGGTTACCAGTGGCAGGGGTAGAGGGTAGGGGGGAATGAGTGAAGGTGTTCAAAAGGTACAAATTTCCAGTTATAAGATAAATAGATTCTGGGGATATAATGTACAGCGTAGTGGCTATAGTCAACAATACTATATTATATATTTGAATGTTGCTAAGAGAGTAGATCTTAAAAGTTCTCATCACACACACCCAAAAATTGTAACTATGTGAGGCGATGGATGTTAACTAAACTTAGTGTGACAATCATTTTGCAATATATACATATATCAAATCATTAGGTTGTAGACTATAAACTCATTCAATGTTATATGTCAATTATGTCGCAATAAAATTGGGGGAGGAGAGAAGACAAAACCAGAATATCATCATATCTTGAAATTCAAAGTCTATAAGAGCTTCAGGAAGGAAAGGGTATTCATTGGATGGGTTTGGCAAATAGGTTTGGCCATATTGGAGAGAGAATTTTGGTAGAATGGTTGGGTTAATTACAGAGGAGGAAAATGAATTGTGGCAGAAAATGTAGGTTACCTTTTGGATAAATTGGGAATAAAAAGAAAGGGAAAAAAAGAGTATTAGTGTAAGAGAGATTTTACTGAAGATCCTAAAACAAAGGATACGTAAATGGAAGAGAGATAACAGCAAAACCCTTCAGAGGTGAGATGAGCTTACAAGGTTGATCTTGCAATGTAGGAGAAGTAGTGGATAAAATTTGGAATAATTGCTGTGGGAAATGATATAGGAGGCAGTGAGGATACATAAAAGGATTGCCAAGTAAAAAGTAATAAATTCAGTTGAAGTTTCCACAACTGAATTTTAGTTGGGATCCATTTTCTTGGTTTCTTGTTTTTTTCCAGTAATGTCTGGAGCCCAGGAGTGGAAACAAAGAAATGTGGGTACATCTCAGCATTAGGAATTTCCATGGCTGGAATGATAGGTGATCAAGGATTCCAAAAAGGTAATGTGGCTAGTGAGAGCAACCTGGATGCAAACCATGGAGATGAGGTCAAAACTGCGGTGGTTGGGTAGCAATTCCAGAGAAGCTGGAAAGAGATTGATTGTGGGAAGTGGGAAGAGTCCAGCAGTGAAGGCAGAACCCAGGAAAAATAAAATAAGTGTATCTGAAGGGCAAAATTCTTAGAGAAAAGTCTAGGAAAAGAAAATGAAATGAAGTAGTCGAAATACACAAAATTATTTTGGGAAAGAGGTGAAGAGTAAGAAATGAAATAGTGAATTAGTGGAAAGTGAAAAGGAAAAGGGACATGGGACTATAAGGACAGATGTGAAGAACTGGCATGAAGATCAAGAGATTTGGGGAGAAATGGTTAGAGCACATGGAGTACTTAGGTTGTTTCTTGTTAAGCCATGATGGACTATGGTTACCTTGGAAAACTGGAGCAGGGATCAGCATTTATACATCCATCATTTAGGGTTCAGGAAATAGCAGGCTGAAAGTCACAAAAGTTGACTTTCAGAAGGCAGACATTGAATGTAGGAGGCACAACCATGTAGGTTTGAATGTGAAAATAAAAGGAAAGCATTGGTGGTACCTTCTCAAAGGATCTGCATGTCACATCACAGATCTGTCAGAGCTTTCATATATAGGGTGCCTCTAATTCCCAGATTATGGAAAGCAGATATATGGTGACAGAACAAGACCCAAGCTCATATCAGAGTGCCAATGGCCCCAGGTGAAGCTACAGGAAGGAAGGAGGTGGGAATATTGATTTCTTCCTTACAAAAGAGACACTTAGCCCTAAATTTTCCTGGCAGGGATGAAACTCTGGGACTCCCCATTGACTTAAATGGACTGGTGAAAGATGGGGTAGGGAGATTTGTTTCTCCTTCATGGGCAACTGAAAGAAGAAATCGTTTCCTGGCTATTTTATTACAGCATTGGGCATGGCACCACCGGAGTCAAGATGCCATCCCATTCTAATCCTTCATTTTCAGTCATATATGACTCTCTTGGTAGTATTCCTTTGGGGTTGAAATTCACCAGTTTTGGTTTGGACAGTGAGGTAGATGAATTGGTAAGAAACAGTTTAAACAGCAGGAAATCGTGGACAAACTGAGGGCTTTAACTAAGGCAAGAATTTGTTAGGGCCTCTTAAAACCCTAGCACTGGCTGGCTGAGTGGCCTCAAACTTTTCGAGTCTTGATTTCATCATTCCTGAGGTAGAACCTCATGTTCTCTCCCACAATGATAAATAGTTAGGAATGAACAATCCTTGGAAATTAGAACAGTGCTGTAGAGTGTTGGGTTTAAATTCTAGTCCCTAAAAATGGACATAATCTTGGCAAGTCATTAAACTTCTCTGTCTTAGAATTCTCATCTATAAAATAGGAGGGGGTTCCTTCCAAAGCTAAAATTTAGGTATGAGTTTATCAAGAGCTGAGGGAACAAAAGCATTTGAAAGAGGAGTTTCCAGGTAGAAAAGACTGGAGGCAAATTTAAATAACAGATGTTGTGATTAGTTGAAGAACTAAGAAGCCAACTTTGTATCATTCATGTTAGCATCACAGTGAATGCTTATTATCATTTATGAGAAGCAAATTTCAGAAAGCAACAAAATTAAACCCAGGTCTCTTTAGTCTCAAAAGCCTTTCTTTTTAACAATTTTACCATTTGCATTTTAAAAAAAGATTTATGTTAAGAATTTCTAGAGCATAAACAGTTTGAAACTTTTATTTATAGGATGCTTTTAAAAATGATTTCATCATTATCCACTAGTTTTTATGTATATACAGTGTGCTAGACTCTTATACAGCAAAATAGATAGAATTCTTCTCAAGTGAGATGGAAATGCATGGAAGTTGGAAAATTCAGAGGACAAAAATTCTAGCAAAATAAACTATTTGATAGAATAAATAATATTTTAAAGCGCATTTCTATCCCATGTGGAATGTAGCTAAATTAACATTACTATGGAGACTCTAACCTTTAGATGTCATGACTTTTAGCATACTTAAATTCTCAACATTAATGCTCTTTTACCCGAGTGTTATGCATTTAATATTCATTTACATTTTCTTCTGGTTCAGTAAATAATTTTGAACTTTGACACTACAGTTGAGTGAGGGTGTAATACCTAGTAAAATGGTTGACTTTTTTTTTTCCTGCTTTATCTCCCCAAATCCCCCCAGTACATAGTTATATATCTTAGTTGTGGGTCCTTCTAGTTGTGGCATGTGGGACGCTGCCTCCACATGGCCTGACCAGCAGTGCCATGTCTGCGCCCAGGATCCAAACTGGCGAAACCCTGGGCCGCTGCAGCGGAGCGCATGAACTTAACCACTCGGCCATGGGGCCAGACCCTGGTTAAGACTTTTTTATATGTGTATTATCGTTATAATGAGCTTGTTTTTTGGGCTTTGTGAGTAGAGGTGATGTGGTCTGGACCAGCCCAGCCCACAGCTTATTTTAATGGTGGTTTTCTCTTATAGATATGGTCTGTGAATCCTTTCTTTCCACCTACATTAGCAATCTCAAGTGTTTCTTTCAAATTCCTGGGTTTAGTTGTCTTTTTGTATGTCCATACCTGACTTTTTCCTCATGTCTTCTTTTACAGAGGTCATTACCTATGTTACATCAAATATTCTATTGTCAAAACTCGACAAAAAAGCATTTTATTTTAATTAGTTCCCATTTAGAATCCTTCAATTGATCTTAGATTTATATTATTTATACCTACTATTGTCTTTTTTCTTTATTCATATCCTCAGTCATAATGAAAGACAAAGAGAAAACATTTTCCGACGAAAAAACAGTTCTTTATAGGATCTAAGCTGGGGAGGCATGGTATAGAAACTCATATGACCAGTCAAGAGTTTTAAATGGTTTTGAAAGCTTTATCATTTAGGGCTCTCTTGTACCATTCTTTACAACCAGAGCCATTCGTTAAAAGATTGCCCCAAGGAAGGTTTCCTATTTTATAGACAGGAAACTGACACAGAAATAAGTATCCTGGTTAAAACCATGGGTGATGGAAGCAAAAGCAGAAGAAAATTTATCTACTTCTCTTGGCCCTTTTGCCTCCAACTAATCTTCGGGGAGAATACGAAGTACATTGTAACATAGGGAGTCTTCACTTAACTGATTCAGAAAAGCTGCGGGGCCAGTGCACATAGTTGCAGAAACATCTTAGATCAAAACTCTACAAAGCACAAACGCAGAGATGTAACAACAGTGTGTTCTGGGGAGGGCTGTGGAACAGACGGGTCTGTAATAACACTTGGTCACGGCAGCAACGAGGGCCACAAAGATAAAACAGGAGTAGCTAGAATCTTGAGCTTTATTCAGCAACATGCGCTCACCATGATGCCGTCATTTTTCCTTCTGAGAAAAAGTGCAATCTAATGGGTTACCCTCTCACTTCACAGGGGACCCTGCCGGGATGCCTGGGCTTTGAGCTCTCTAAAGCAGAGGCCTTCTGAAATCAGGGGAGCGATACTGAGATTAAAAAGAGGTTGTGAAGCGATTCGAGGATCTGGGCAGAAGGTCCTCTATGGGCACTAGGTAGCGATGCGTGCGCGTGGCTGGGCTGGGCCTGGTAAGGAAGGGGAAACCCTGCACAGGTCACCGCGTCTGCAGGACCCTGGCGAGAATCTGCTTTGGAGAGGGTGCAGGAGAGTGCAACCCCGAGAGGGGCCTGCTCCCTTGGGAGGGAGAAAGCTGGCAACAGCAAAGACAGTGCAGAGATTGAGGGGTGAAGACAAGGGACCGGAGAAGGGATGAGGCAGCGTGGAACTGCATCCTGGAGGTGTGAGGTGGTACCCTTGAAGACTGAGGACTAGGCCGGGATCGAAGTATAAGGGAAAGACCCCCTCCTTCGGCAGCTCCCAATTCGTTTCTGTCAAAGATGGCCAAATTCCACGCTGCCCTTCCCCCATCCGCCTTTTCTAGTCCGCTCGGGTTGCTCTCCAGTGCTGCAGGACGCGGTGGGGAGCTCCGGGTGAGTCTGTGCGCGGGAAGGAAGGTGCGGGAACGAAGAGACCCTCCCCGGACCCACCTCCCACCCCGCCGGCCCTTGGGGAGGTTCTTTTAGTTGAGCAAGAGGGCTCTGCCGCTTTAAGGTGGGAAGTAGGCGTCACCTCCGTCCGGGTGACGAACTGGGGAGGGGACCTGGTGGGCGGGCCCATGCAAAGCAGGAGGCGGTGCCCGCGGTGGGCGGCCCCATAGTAAAATATTGGAGGGAGGGGCGGGGTCGAGGAGGCGAGGCTGCCAGGTGGGCGGGGCTCGGAGGCGGTGCCTCTCCGGGAAGGCAGGGGAGGGGGAGGAGGAAGCGGCCGGGTTGGTACCATTGCGCGCGTTCCGGGAGGGGGACAAGTGACATTCCCTTGGAGGGGGCGGGCCCTTACCGGCGGCGGGGCCCGGAGCTGAGGCGGGGAGGAGCAGTCCCCATTCCCCCGCCGGGCGGGACGTCGGGGCCGGGGGAGGGGGGCGCTGCTCAGCTCGCGTCCGAGGCGGGGCCGGCGGTACCTTTCGTGGCGCGGTGCGGCGGGGGGAGGGCCGAGGGGAGGGAGAAGGGGCGGGACCGGGAGGGGGAGCCGGAAAGGGGGAGGCGCCGGCGGACAATGGAGCCTATGTGTGCCTTCGGGAGTGGGACGGCGCCGCCGCCGCCGCTGCCGCCGCCGGGGGGAGACGCTGCGCCGCCGCTGTCGCTGGCCCCGGCCTCGGCCCCCCGGGGCTGAGAGCCGCCCGGACCGAAGCCCCCCTCCCCTGCTCCGCTCCTCCTCCCCCTCCCCCACTCCTGCCTCGAGGGTAAGTGGCACCTCGGGGGGGAGGGGGAGGGGAAGGACCGGAGCTGGGGGTGGGGGGGCTGGGTCCGCGTCCGCGTGTTTTGAGCCGGTTTGGGGGCTGGGGTGGCCAAAGCCGCGGAGAGCCGTGGGAGGGGGAAGGGAGAAAAGGGGCGGGGGTCGAGGTTGCGGGTTTAGTGAGTTGAGTCTAGAGAAACCTGTTGGGGGGATGTGGGGGGGGCGGTGTCCTCTGCTCACCGCTCAGTGAGCCGTGAGGAAAGAGGCAGGCATCTCTCGATTTTTTTAGAGGTTGTGTCCCAAGCAGTGCTTGGAGAGGCTAAATGAGGAGATGGGACGATCGCAGGGTCCTGGGATGAAGGGGCATTGGAGGGGCGAGATGGAGAGCTAAATAAGGGAATTCGAGTTGAGTTTGGTGGGATTTGTAAGACCCCGGAGATGGATAAAGAGGTAAAGGGGACTTTGCAGGCCAGTGACTTGTTGAAGGGTGGGGGAAGTGAAAGCTAAGGATGTATGAGTGGTAAAGGGCTCCAGCAGGTGAGGTGGTGGTGTCTAGGTCACTGAGTCATTGTGGGGGTCGTGGACACATCAGTGATTTCCAAAGTGGAGCCCTGGTCATTGACCTTTGAAAGTTGCAAAGACTATTAAGATGTCACTGGTTAGTGTTGAGTGAAGCCTGGTTAAATGGAGATATCCTAAGGAAAACAAGAGCAGGGTTGGTTATTATGTTCAGAGGGAAGGGCCAGAGGCCTGTAATAGTGTTGCTGGGGGCCTTATGTGAAGGCTCCCAAGCCTGAAGGAGGAGCCTGAAATCTGGCCTCCAAGAGCTGTGGTCTGTGATAGAGAGGAGGGGCTTGGAGCCTCAACTGTAGCCCAGTTGGGGACTACTAAAGTTATTAGACAAGGTAGAGAAATGGACATCACTGTCTCTTGGTGGAGAGAGACTCTAAGGTGGGATAAAATTGATGGCAAAGTTGGACATTGGTTAAGGCAAACATGGATAGATCCCTGGCAGTGACTTTAGTGGGAAAATGATTGTGTGGCTCTGTAGAGTTATATTTTGATCAATGGTGTGTGATGGAGTATTTGTTAGCATTTGATATATGGAAGAATTAAGTGTTCATTCTTGGGCCAGAGGTTTGGACTTTTGTGCACTGAGCACAAAGTGATGGATCAGAATTAGCACATAGGAAGGATAAATAGTAAAGTAGCTGAGAAATGGGGTTGGGGAGGGCAAAGGATATTCGTGGGTAAGACTTGTGTGTGGTTTAAGAAGCTTAGACTTTCCATGGAGATTGTGCAATGTAACTGTCCTCTTGATTTTCCTTGACTGGATACTAGTGATTTGAGAAGTTTTTGCAAGGAATTAATGTTAGTGTGAATAATGCTATGGTCCTAAGTACAAGTTTAAGAAAGACCCCCTTACTCACTGTTGGAAAAGACCCAAGCTATTAAAGACAGAAATGAGTTAATAAAAGGAGCAGTTAGTTAGATGGCAGAAGGATGCTTTGAGGAGTAGGGATTCCATTAGTTGATGATTTGGATAAGAAGAGAAAATTTAATGCAAAGTTGAGACGGGTGACATTTCATAGTTTTAGGACCTAGGATCTAATGGTATTGAACCATTAGAATATTATTTTGTAATAACAATGTTGAATGTAAGATGATAGTAGTTCCAAAGATATGATAGATAGATAAGGAGGTCATGACTAGAAGATGAAGGAACAATTTCCATACTGTTCTCTTCTTATCAGGCAGATTGTATGTAACTTGGCTCTTGGGCTAAAGATTCCTGACCTGGATTCTTAGATGATTAACATAAGCAAAAAAGTACTTATGTACATGGGAATTTGCTCTATGGGCTATTTTCCTCAAAGCCTTCAGAGATGTCTGCTCCTGTGAATCCAGAGAAAATGCTCTCTGGCTTGTAGGGAAAAAAAAAGTACAGAGATTTCACAAGCATTGTAATCAACTAAATATTTGATCATGGTGACTTGGTATAGTGGTTAGAGCCTTGAACTTGGAATCAGGAAGTTGGCTCTCCCGTTGACTTATATGTGACTTTGAACAAATCTCTCATATTTATTCTCCCAGTTTTCCTATTTGTGAGGTGTTGATACCACTGTTGTGACCCCTCATAATGCATTGCAGCACTCAACAAGTTAATGCCTGTCTGCCAAGTGCTTTGAACACCTCTGTTAGGAGAGAGTATGTAGTCCAACTTTTTTCTCACTTCTGAAAAATTACTATCTCAGGAACAGACCAGATTTAGCTTCTGTAATAATTATAGCAGCATACTTGATCAAGGAATCAAAAGGAGTACCTCATGCATCTGTCTTGTTCTATTGTCTGGGTTTTGGTTTTATATTAGTTTTGAAAGGTGATACCTCTTCCTCATTTAGAGACAAGACAGTGATGATGAAAGTTGTAGAAATGTAAGCAGAGGTCCCCACGGGAGAGTGGGAATACACATGCTGTGAGCACTAACCTAGGCTGATGCAGATCCTAAATTTGTGTGACCTTGGACGTGTTACTTGGCTTCCTGGTAGCTGAACTTCAACTATGAAATAATGGTGGTGGAATTACTTCCTTGTCTGTCTGCTTTGGTGACTATGATTTTAGGGTCCCTAGTAACTTTATTTCCTCCACCTCAAGGGTTCTTAACCCTTTATGTCCCATGTATCCCTTTGGCAATCTAATGAAGCATAGGACCCCTTCTGAGAATCATGCTTTTTAAATGCTTGAAATAAAATGCATAGAATTACAAATTACATGGAAACAGTTATCAAAATGTTAAACAATTGTGACACAGTAATTTATATGCTTTATAACACATTAAATAACAAATATAGCTGCAGGTCTAGCTACAATACTGTATGACAATATTATAGTTTTGAAGTAGTGATGAGTGTAAATATTATGTTGAGATATCTGCGGTGACTGTAATGTGACGTCAAAGTGTCTTGTGGTTTCTCTTGGTGACACAGTCACAGGATTGCGAATACTACCCTGGGTCATTACCCACATTCACAATTGAAGGCAGTACAACTATTACTGAGAGGTTTATAAGTGTGGAGACTGATGTTTTCCCCAGCAAGTTCACAGCTGCCCCCTCCTGTCAGTCTCTCCACAGACCCCGTGGGAGGCAGTGGATCCCAGGTTAAGAACTCGTGCTCTAAACCACTTGATTTTTGAAAGTTAAATTATCTTATGGCCACTTGCATTAGAGGTTTTGAAATATTTTTTTCCATATCTCCACCATGGTAAAAACAAGGGCATAGAGAAGATATGAAATAAAAGTCCATTTTGCAACCTGTGATGACTGTTCCTGATTGTGGAGAAAGTTAGAAACAATGATAGAAGAGGCTTTGGTTTGGGTGGATTGTACTTTTTTAAGCTTCCCAGTCTTCAGTGGGATGGATTTGGGTTACAGTGCTCCAACTTCTTACATTTTGACTTTTAGTGGTTTTGCCTTCCTTCCCCGCTTTTGACCTAATTATTTTCTTACTATTCCTTTTTCCAAATTTTATTTTGGCCACACGGCATTGGAAAATGGCTGGTTTTCTTTGCAGTTGGTGAGAATTGGGATATGAACTTTTTCATTCTTCTCATCCCTGTAGGACTGAATGTGGGACTAGCTGGTATCTCTCCACTCTGATCTAAAAATTCCCTTCCGTTTGGGAGGCAGAGATCATTCCTGGAAAGTTCCTCTGTGTCCCAATGTAGAAGAGAGAGCAAATTGGACATCTTGAAAGGTAAAGAGCCTGGTGATGAGCACATAACTTCTGTGATTCAATCTGAGTACACTGTATTTTTCTTTCTGTTTCTATGGGGTCTCTTGTAAGTTAAAACTATATTGGTTCACTATTGTAGCAGTTCCCAAGGCAAAGGTCATCAAGTTAATTGCAAGTCAGAGCTGTAAGTGCAGTTAGCTTATGCTTTTCTGTGCGCGGGCACTTCTGCACTGTCTCCCCTCATAGGAAGGGCAGGTGGTGAGAAGTTAAACAGGTATTTATCGTGTCGTCGTCGATTTGTGTGTGAGGCAAGGTTAACGATACACAAGCCCCAAGCTCATTATAATACATGGATCAACCCGCATATTTATTGAGTTTCTCTTGGGTGTTGGGTGCTGAGATGATGGCCCCTTCCTCAGGGCGTTCCCTGTCTACACATAACACGGATGCAATTTTATAAGGGTTAGAATACTGTTGTGAATATTATGCTTTGGGACCATGGAGAACATTCCTGGGGATAATTGGGAATAAAGGAGAATTTCACAAAGAAGAGACATTTGTGCCGAAATTTTATTTTGGGTAGCCAGTATTCTAAATGATGATAGTCAGAATTCATTTTTGAATGCTTAAATTTTGTCAGAACTGTTTAGCTTCATATAAGTTTTTATTTGCTCGCTTCAAGTTTGTTAGCCTGAAGGATGATAGATGCATTTTTACCCTGTGAGTATGAAAATGTATTAGTATTTTGTTTGGACCAAGGTTTTCTGTACGTGCCCATTGTATAGTTTTCTTCTCTCCACATGTTGGGGAAAGATTGGTTCTTCCTATTGTGTACTTTTTCTGAGAGGAAGCCATTTAGTAGCTGGCATGCCAGAAATTAAGAAGGAGCTAGGAATGGAATCCTGAGGCCTTTTAGTTCCACGTTCTAAGTTTGATACTATGCCTTTTATGGAGTAGTGGTCATAGCATAGAAATGAAATTTGTTAAACATGACATAGTTGTAATAAACTTGACTTCTTAGAGCAGGAAAGTGGGAAAAGATCATTGGTTGAGTTGAAATTAGAATTTTAGAGGTGATTCTGAGCTCGGTCAGATTAATTTGTGAATTTATTTACAACTTTGTGGTAACCTTATAGAGTCTCCTTTTAAAGATTCCTAAATAATTTGGCCTTACGACAGTCTGGAACCCAGATCTTCCTTGCAATTTCAAAACTATAAATTGTGAGCAAAGGGAGAGGCTCAGTGTTATAATTCTAATTTACAAGGAGTAATGTTGGAAATTGTTCAGCTTCACCAGCAACTCAGTATGTTACTGACTTGTCTAGCTCAATTCACTATAGCATTTTGCACAGAGTAGGCACTTAATCAAAGGAAATCATGTGGCCCGGTTGTTCAGCCCCATATTCCCCCAAAAGTATATGAAACTAAATTTTCTTGCTGCATGCTTGCCATATACAGTTACAGTTGATAGTAGGGAGGGACTGTGAATGCTATTCACTTTGTGAATTCAAAAAGGTCTCTGGAATTTTGTCTTTTTCACCTTTACAGTCAGCTCTCAATTCTCTATACTAATAAGGAATAGACAGAAGCAAAAAATGAGGCATATTTTCCTACTAAATGCCCAGAAATTTAAAAAGTAGAAAAATTGATTTTATTTGCCCTTAGTATTTCTCCAAGCTCTGAAAATAAAATGTGTAGTTGGGAAGGAGGGAAAGTCACAAGGCCCTTGAAACATCTACAGATTGGATAATATGCCCTTTAATAATTGGAAGGTGCTTCTGTTTACATGGGAGATGACACCTTCCTCTTAAGCTAATATTTCTAGAATAAAAAGGAAATCTCTTCTTCTCTTGATATTCAGTAAGAAAACAATATTATTGCTTTTTTAAATCCACTTAAGAATTTTTTTCCTTTACTTTGTCCTCCTCCAGGTGAGGGTCACGTTTGAGAAAGGAGTTCCTGGACTCCTCAAACTCCTCACCTCCAGGATGAGCACTGCCGTATCGTGACCCTTGGGGTTTTGGTGAGTAACTGATGGATGATGGCACTAGAGAGCATGCCTGGCTTAGAAGGATGATCTTCGGGAAAAATTTCAACTTTTATTCAACAAATATTTTTTGAGCAAATACCATGTACTGTAGTAAGTGCTAGGAATACAGGGATGAACAAATCAGTCTTGGTCCCTGCCTTCAAGGAGCTAGTGAGAGAGATGAATGTTACACAAATGATCACGTCATTACATGTATAATTACAAACATGGAAAATATTGTGAAGGGAAAACACAGGATGCTATGAAAAGAGTATAATGGAGAATTTCATGTAGATGGGTGGCGTTCGGGTAGCCTTCCTCTCTGAAGAAGCAACACCAAAGCTGAGATTTCATTCATTCAGCAAAACGTGCAAACTTAATATGGAAGGGTTGGGGTGAGAGAGGGAGGTGTTAAGAGTGACTCCTAAGTTATTGGCGTGAGCAGCTGGGTGGATGAAGGTGCCATTTACTAAAATGTGGAAGACTGAAGGAAAAGTACTTTCAGGAGGGAGGCTCTGTAGAGATGAAGAATTCATGTTTGATCTTGTTAAGTTTGAGACATCTAGAGAGATGTCCACTTGGCAGTTGCGTATACAGGTCTGCAGAGCAAAAGCTGAGTGGGAGATGTAAATTCGGGAGTTGTTGGCGTGGAGAGAACTCATAGAATGAGAAGAGAAGAAGACCCAGGGTAGAGTCCTGTGGAATTCTAAATTGTAAAGATTAGATAGAGAAGGGGCCAGCAAAGGAGGCAGAAAGAGTGACTGGAGAGGTAGGAGGAAAACGTGGTGTTATAGAAACAAAGAGAGCGTTTCAAGAAGGAAGTGATTACCTGGCAAAATCTAAGAGTAAGATGGGGTTAGAAAAATGGCCAGGGATGACCTTAGCAAAAATAGCAGTTTCTGTGATCTGTGGGTGGAAGTTGGGTTACAATGGTTAAAGGGTGGATGGCAAGTAAGGGAGTGAAGACTGTGTCTTGTTAACTCTGAGGAGAAACTGGCCCTGAAGGGGAATAGAATGCTCGAGCTGGGTTTTGTTTTGCTTTATTTATTTATATTTGTTTATTTATTTATTTGCTGGAAGATACTACAACATGTCTATATGCTGATTGGAAATACCCAGGAGACTCAGGAGATAGAAGGGATGGCCAAGGGGGAGAGGAGAGCTCTCAGCAAGCTGGAAGGGATGGGGCCTAGGCCACCTGTGGTGGGACTGACCTTTGAGGAAAAGTGGGCTATTTCTTCTGTTTCAAAAATAGAGAAGAAAGAAGGATTAGCTACTGATAAGAACAGGTTTGCAGATTTGGTGGTGAGGACATCCTGCCTGGTGATTTCTCTACTGTTAATTCCTGGGCCGGACCATGCCCTGGAAGTGAGGAGAGAGGGAGGCAGGTGGTTGTTGGAGATGGAGAAAGTATGAAATGACATTAGGCAGACAGGTGAGTGAGCTTGCTAGAGAATAGTAGTGGTCATAGTAATAGTTAACCCAAGTGCTTAGCACTTGATATGTACTAGCTCACCTTGTCCACCATGTTCCTACTCTGACAGGCACTACAGTGATGAAGAGCACAGTCAGAGTGCTGGCCCAGCACCAGCTCTACCACTTACTGGGGTCTGACTCAACTTACTTGGGAAAATTACTTAACATTTCAGAGCCTCAGTTTCCACATCTGTAAAATAGGGATAGTAGAGGTGCTTGCCTTTAGGGGTTGTGAATGAGTTAATAGGTATGGATAGTGCTTAGAAGAGTGCTGGACACATAGTTTTAAGTATTATTTCAGAAAAGAGAGAAACATTATATAAATAGATCTAAGCAGTTAGGAGATTTAGCTGTATTGGGGGGGAAAATCTATCTCTAGCTATAGTTAACCATTCTGTGGAAGATCTTTTCCAGTCCTTAAAGGTAAACAGTTCAGCATTAGCCTGCAAGCGTAGGGGCTAAAGAGCCTAATTTTATTCTTTGGGACTATATGATAAGATACTTGGCAGATTTTTTTGCTCAGTTGTTTTAAGGTCAGAAAGGCTAAAGCTAGGGTGACTGATTTCAACAACTGCCTTGAATTAGGCAGGGAGGCAGGTGACAGTTGGAGAAGGTACAAAATGACATTAGGCAGATAGGCGAGGGAGCTTGCTAGAGAATAGTAGTGGTCATAGTAATAGTTAACCTGAGTGCTTAGCACTTGATATGTAATGGCTGGGGTTGAAAAACCTGGGTTTGATTCTCTGTCACTAGGGGAGCCCACATGCTTGTTACAGCCTTCTGTGTTGTCTCTCTACGTGTAAAGTAATGGTAAGGAGGTGGCTTAGGGGAAAGAGCAGGGTCAGAGAGCACTGACTGGAAGCCTGGGAGAAGCCATCCACGTGCCTGTGCTCCCTCCATTCATCTGTAATAATGCCTGTTGATCAAGCTTGGACAAAGTGTGAGAATGAGAAACTGTATGTAGAAGTACTTTGAAAATAAAAGTGTTTTATGTTCATAGTATTATTACTAGAAATAATCTTTGCTACCAGCTCATGAGAAAGGCCTGGCATCTGAAGTGATTTGATATTTGTAGTGTGTTTTGAGATCCTTTGGAAGATGAGTACACCACACATGCCAGGTGTTTCTTTTCTGGGAGAAGCTGAATAAGTCACTGAGGATCCAACCACATTTTAGTACTTCGTGCTGAGCATTTTGGAAAAACCAAAGAACTTTAAAGCAAGGTTCTTGTCATCAAAGAATGTAGTCTTCATTGGGAGATAAAATATATGAGTAGGACTATTTACTCCAACATGATTGAGTGCTAGAATGTGTGATGCAGGCAGAAAGTACCAGAAGAAGTTGCAGAAGGGGACTGTATAGATGGTAGCTGCTTTTCTTTTCCTGAGGTAAATGTTTTCTGATGGCTTTGTCCACACAAGATTCATTTGCTGCTTCTGTTTTACCAGTGATTCCTCATGTTTAGAGAGGTTGCAAAATGGTTTATGATCGTGTATGTCAAACTTGACAACCACAATCAATTTTATGGTCTAAACTGGGAAAAAAAAAAAAAA
Source organism: Equus caballus (assembly GCF_041296265.1). Lineage (NCBI taxonomy): Eukaryota > Metazoa > Chordata > Mammalia > Perissodactyla > Equidae > Equus > Equus caballus. The sequence continues at coordinate 47,477,125 of NC_091688.1, read as the reverse complement.
ACCACAGGTGGTGTGGGATAAAAATACCACCTTAAATATAATCAAGACCAAAATGTTTTTTAGGGAGCTTTCTCCTCAGGTCAGCATAGAAACATTCCATAACATTTTATTCTAGTTCTTTTTCCTGACTTTTTTATTTAAAAAGAGAAAAATGTAATTGTGTGCACTCAGAACGTCCATAAATTCCTTTCAGTGTCTCAGGTAAAATAGCTGGGACTATTGCAAATTTCTAAATGAAGAAATAGACATTTAACACTTGACAATAATCATTCTCTGTCAAAACTAGAATATAACTCTTCCTCCCAATTTTAGTCCAGTTCTCAAGTCTCTCAAAGTTGATGTAAGCTGTAACAGCTTCTAACTCCCTTTGATTCTTTAGCCACTAATCCTGTGTCTGATGTCCTCTTCCTTCAGTCCTGTAGCCATCGGGAAGATACCAGAAGGTGGGAGGGAGGTGAGGGGACAGTGGTCACAAGAAAACCATGTTGGAACTGCCCTGGAAGGAGCAGTGACTGAAAGTATGTCTGGTTTTCCCTGAACTAGTCCAGGCCTCCCTAAATCAAGGGCTTCCTCATTTGTTCCCTAGCTAGGTTTGGGAATGTTTTCTTGACCTTTATGCTTCAAATTGGCCTTGCAGATTGGCTCAAAAAATATCTTAGCCTTCAAAGATGTTCTTTCACCTTCAACTTTATGGATCGTTCCCATGCTTACCCATGCCTACAGTCCTTGTCATTAAGCAGTGAGAATGCAAGACACATACTCCGCATAATTTAATAGAAAGATCATAGCAGTCAGGGGGCAGAACTGATTATATTTGGTATTGGCTCAGTAGTTGATTTCAGAAGTACCTCCTTTAATGTCTCCCCACCCTGAGGCCCTGAGAATATAAACATAGATGAGTTTGTTTCATGGTTTGATATTGGGATGGGCTGGTTTCATTTCAATGCCACTGTTAGCCATCAGAGGTGAAACACCAGATAGTTGCTATGGATTTGGAGTACCTGGTGGTTTCAAAGCATTGTTTTGGAAAAAGAGAAACTCAAGTTTTTGAGGGTTTTGTGTTCGGAAGTAGAGAAATGTGAGGGAGAATATATGGCTGCAGATAAAAACGTGCCTCTCGTCTGCTTACAGATGCCTGGTACATGATGCTTGGGTGGGAGGCTTATGTGCGTGGCAGAAAGTCTTAGTCACTCTTCAGCTGCTTTAGCACCAGTGCCTTTTGGCCAGAATGTGAACATCACCCTTTCCTTTAACCCTGATGGAAGCTGAGGAATGATCTAGCTGCTGCATTGTCGTGCTGGCTAGTGCTTTAACCGTGATCCTGTTGTAAGGGTGTTTTATATCTCTGTGTTTTTGCTCCCAACTTTTTTTGGGTGGCCTTTTCCTGTAGTGTGCCCTGGAGATGCGAGATTTTCCTTTGGCAGCAGGAGGCACACACCCAGAGAATGCTGGAGCCACAAGGGGAAAGGACCCACTTCCACAGCAGAGAAAAACAAAGAGGAAAAAGGCATACAGGTGGCCAGCGCTAAGGGACGCACCTGCTGCCACTGCCCTGAGCAGCTGTTTCTGCTGCAGCCTGAGAGGAACTCGGTGAGCTGTCCCTGTTTGTGACTGCAAGCTCAGGATTTCAATCAATGCATTCCAGTAACCCTAAAGTGAGGAACTCTCCGTCAGGAAACACACAGAGGTAAGTGCTAGGGCCTGCTCCAGCTGCCCCTGGGGGTGTCATAGGTGGACCATGAACCCTCATTGGTGGAACAATATCTTGAATTAGAGGCAAATGAGACCCAAATGGGGAAAAGAAGAGAAAATAGACAAGTAAATAGTAATAGAATAGCAAACAGGCTGTAGTGCCACCAGAGTTTGTGTTAGCGTTTTCCTTTGTTGTTCTTTTGTCTGTCATTCCCTGAGCACTCCTCTTTCCCACCCCTGAAAGACCACCCAGTACAATGTGCTAAACTTGGCAAATGAGGAAACCGAGGCCTGGAACAGTGAGGAGGCCTGAGGTCCTAGAACTAAAACACCAGCCCCTGGACTCCCACTGGAAAGCTTTTTCCTCCGTTCTGCATTGTTTAAGTTGACGTTTTAAAAGAATTTTTTCCTCCTCCCCTGGGGGCAGTGGTTAGTGTCTCTGCTCTGGTGTGACCCTGCTTGTTGGGGGATTCATATCCTGGAGGGTTTCCTTAACCTCCACTCACCAGCAGTTTCCTCATGCTCTCCTGGACCTGCTTGTGTTTTCCAGCAGGGAAGCCAGGCTCTCGTTACAGCTGTTCCTTGTCATCAGCCAGGGGAATGGGTAGTATTTTGATCTTAACGATGCCTGTTTGTTTACTCTGAGCTAGTCTTAGTGTGAGAGTCACTTCTCCATGTACATAGAAACCGTTGTCCTTTATTGACAGAAGCCCTAGAGATGGTTCCCCATGTGACTCTAGGGTTCCCGAGACCTGGCAGGCCACTCTGCTTGATCTTCCTCTCTGTCAATAGCTCTGAGATGGGAGCAGGGGTGGGGGGGGAACAGGCAAGGGGCTGAGGTGAAATGTGGGATGGTTCCATAGTCTTCCAGGTCTCCTTGACCCACGATAGAAACTGCTTCTGCCTGGTTTGTGCTGACCAGCTATATCCAGTGTCTGATCTCCCTTTGTTATTTGTCTCTTTTAGTAGCCCTAAGTCAAAGCAGGAGGTGATGGTCCGTCCCCCTACAGTGATGTCCCCATCTGGAAACCCCCAGCTGGATTCCAAATTCTCCAATCAGGGTAAACAGGGGGGCTCAGCCAGCCAATCCCAGCCATCCCCCTGTGACTCCAAGAGTGGGGGCCATACCCCTAAAGCACTCCCTGGCCCAGGTGGGAGCATGGGGCTGAAGAATGGGGCTGGAAATGGTGCCAAGGGCAAGGGGAAAAGGGAGCGAAGTATTTCCGCCGACTCCTTTGATCAGAGAGATCCTGGGACTCCAAACGATGACTCTGACATTAAAGGTATGTCTATAAGATCTTTGAGACTCAGAGGGAAGTAGGTACGCCTGAGGGAAGGCCTCTGCATTGGTGGATGCTGGAGAGCCTAATAGCAGCCAAGTGGGGAGAGTAGGTATCAGATGCAGGAGTTCTCACAGTTTAAGATGGAACTATTTCCTCTCCTTTCCCCACTAACCAAAGAATAGTTTGGAACCACCTTGTTGAGGAGTTATTCCTTTTGTGGATACAAGTGTTTTAGGGGTCGTGGGATGTTCCACAGCCTTAACCATGTTCTCATGGATGTTTCTGGCCTCTGTGCTATTTGTACTTCAGTATCAAGCCAGTAGCTCCAGTTTGTCTATGCCAGTGGTGCACACTGGAGCAGTTTTTCTGGCGTCTTCTCCATCAGATTAATCCTCTAAGACAAGTTTTGTGCTGTTTGGTTGCCAGAGTGGTAGACACAGGAGGAAGCCCTGGAACTAGTCCAGGTTTGTCACAGCTGATTTCAGTGTGGCAGGAATGAGCAACTGCATGTGGTAGAGACCAGAATGGAGTGAGCCAGGAAGAGCATGGGACCAATGGCTGTGGTTTTAGGCTTTTCTCCTCCTTGTCCAAAAATCTTAACTGTAGGCCAGAATGCAAAGTTGGTATTCTAGGAGTGGAAGCGTGATTCCCCAGCCCAAATTAGAAATGAAAACCTGGGTGGTTGTGCCCCCTCCTTGCTTCCTCAGGTGTTGGTGGGAGGCCTGTCTTGAGTGCCAGCACTGTGCTGGGTGCCGGGGGTGCCGTGGTCAGCAGGACAAATACAGTTGCTGTCCTCGAGGATTTGAATACTCCTAGACAGCAGATCACTGAACAATTGCAATAAAGTTTGATAAATGCTGAAGTAAGAGAAGTAGGGGGCTATGGGTTCAACCAGCAGGGACATCCAGTCTAGCCCAGGAGGTTCTCCAAAGGTTTGCAGAAAGGAGGGACATGTACACTCATACCTGAGGGACGCGTAATAGAGCAGTGAGGAGGTGGGGGAAGAGTGCTTTCTAACAAGTCATTTAGGGAGAAGCGTATTTGAATTTTTATGAGTAGAAGAGGTTTCCTCTTAGCAAGGTATTTCTTCCTTGAAATTCTCAAGGTGGGTTTGTGTTGTGATGCTGTAAATGCTGGCAGAAGAAAGAGTCTTATTCTTTCTATGACGTGAGTCTCTTCATTCTTTTAGAATGTAATTCTGCTGACCACATAAAGTCCCAGGACTCCCAGCACACACCACACTCGATGACCCCGTCAAATGCGACAGTGCCCAGGTCTTCCACCCCCTCTCATGGCCAGACTACTGCCCCAGATCCCACACCTGCTCAGAAGACTCCCGCCAAAGTGGTGTATGTCTTTTCTACTGAGATGGCAAATAAGTAAGTCAGTGACTGTGTCCTGCTGTTGGCATGGCTCATGTGTTTGGGCACCTAAGTTCTTATTCCCATTGCCCGCTTGTATTATTATCACTTAACGTTAACAGTACAGAAAGAGGTAAAATAAAATATAAAACCTCCCCACCCTCACTCCTCAGAGCCAACCACTGATGATACTTCCTTGGCTTTCCTTCTGGAAACTTTGTGTGCTTATACAAATATACATATATATCTTTTTTACATACAAAAGGGATTGACTGCACAATGCACACTTTTCTGCAACTTAATACTTTTTAAATGACAACTTAGTGTTCTTTTTTACATGTCTATTTTAGAATAATTAGAAAATATAAATAAAAAGAAAAAATCTCTGGAATTCACAGAGGTACCTACTGTGAATATTTTGGTATGTATGTTTTTGGTGGATGGATGGATCTATGGATTTTTACTTATTTATTTGTTTATAAAATATGAATACCCTGCATACAGTTCTCTGACATTTTTCCTCACTTCAGAATTTTCAGTTAAGATACGGAGTGAATCATGACATCCTTAGATTATCATTAGATGTTGTGAGGTTTTGTGTTCACTCTTCTCAGGCTGGGATTTTGAACCAGGATTCTCTATAAAACACCAACCACGGTGGATTGGTTTGAGGGGGAAAATCTTGGGGTTTTTTTTTAATGCCTCTTTTGAGATTTGCTAATGGCTATCTTTTCATTTCAGAAGTTTGATGGTAAATGATAGACACAAATGATGAAAACCTGTTTCTCTTAATTTCTTCTCGTTCAGTATTTCTGGTGGTTCTTTACATTTCTTCCTCTCTCTTATAAGTTCAGTCTGGGGTTAAATGCTTTGGAATTACAGTTAATGAGATAGCAACAAGTCTGAGTGTGTGCATCTCTTCCGTCTTTGCAGAGCTGCAGAAGCTGTATTGAAGGGCCAGGTTGAAACTATTGTCTCTTTCCACATCCAGAACATCTCCAACAGCAAGACAGAGAGAAGTACAGCCCCTCTGGTACGTCATTTTGGAAATGGCATAATGGTTTAAAGGTTCTATGGTGACTGTAAGGATGGGAGAAGGTGAATTTCATTGACAGGGAGATAGTCTTGATGGGTGAGCTACATTCTGGGCCTTTAACCTAATTCTTGCATTGTGTAGCTTTGGGCATATTACACTGTACTGGTCTTTTCTACTAGCATGCTGCTTGTTGATGAATTACTAGGAGGGAAAGGGTGCAAAATAAAAAAGGAGTTATATAGATATCTTAGGATTTTCTTCGTGTAACCATCTCTGGGAGAATCTGAATTCAGACCCTGTGTACCGAGCAGGTTTTAAGAAACTAACAAACAATCTTGAGTTGAAGAACAGAGAAAAAAGTAACAACCAAAACTACAGTACTGGAGTACATGCTGATAATACCATAATTAGAGAGTCAGTGACTTTCAAAATGATTCTTATTTATTTCAAATTGAGGGGACCATTGAATGCTTTTAATAGCTTGGTATTTCTAAGATTATAATAAATGTTAGTCTATTTCCTATTTGGAACTTAATCTCCTACTTACTCTATAAACTACATTAGAAAAATCACACAATGGTTGTTTTAATACATGTAATGTTTCAAATTGAACCAAAGGTACTTCTTGGGTCTGGCATTGTCAAGGCATTGCACTGAATGCTGTGGGGACACTAAGAGGTTCAAGACACAGTCCCTGCTTTGAGGAAGCATAAAATCTAATACTGGGATGAGTCTTAAACATGGGAAGAGTTAAATAACAATAAATGGCTGAAGTGACAATTCAAGATAAACTAGATGACATTCTATGTTGTGTACCAGTAAAGTCCTTCTCTGTTGACATAGCAGAGCTTGGGCTTCCCAAGACTTAGAAAAGGAATTTCACATTCCTCCTACATCTCCGCTACTCAAGGGTAGGGGATGGATCTATATAATATTTAAAATGTATATATATTTTAATTTGTATGTAAAGAATATGTATATTTAAAAATTTTATTGTCCTGGAATGCACAGGGTACATTGCAACTCAAACCAACATTTTATTGACTTAATGACAAATCTTAATTCAGTTTTCACCTGCGCCTTCTCTGGTACTAAAATGAAATCAGAAAATGAGTTAAGGAGGGAACTGGGACTAGACAAATCACCATTGCTCCAAATCTAAAATTAAAAGGGTAGTACCAAACTGTTTTCTTCTGTCATGCTCACCTTATATGAAATCAGTGCGCACCCCCGCCAAACAGACAGAATCTGACCAACAAAACCAAACTTCAAATGGCACTGGAAGGAAAATTAAGGTGACCTCCACACTCCAGCTAAGAGGTCAGGGACACAGAAGACAGCTTGACTATTCAGAGTCATACAGGTTCAGCCAGTCCTACGCACACCCATCTCTGCCTGCAGACATATGTGCTTGGATGCCTGCAAGTGAAACATATCCGTATTCACCAAATGTGAATCCTCAAAGATACATCTTTGTGTTCATGCAACAGACTGTTCCTATGCAGGGATACATATAATGATTCGTGTACAAATTTGTACACAGGTAAACTTTCCGGAGAGTAGGTGGGGAGGTAAGTGAGAGCCCTATAGGTCTGGAAATACAGACTGGATTAAGTGAACAAGTAGGAGCAAATGAACAGGGTAGGACCCAAAAAGGGATCACGCAGCTCCCTGCAGGCTGGTGAAAGATCCCTGAGATGGAGGTTGTAGGCTGAGCCCTTTTGTCTTCAGTACCCTCCCTTCTTCAGTCCCTTTAGCAGTTCCAAGGTTTAGACCTAGAACATAGACATCCCTCTTCCAAACACTAACAGCATCCATGTCACCCTTTGTAGGTGAGTGCCTTTACCCAGGACTTAGTAGAGTGTGAGTACTTAATTAATAATAATAAGGCCATCACCCAGCCTGTAAAAAGGGCAGTCTGCTGTCTATTGGAAAGAATAGATCAAGAGACACCATGAGCTAGATAGCCTCAGATTTCTCCACAGACGCTTCCTGCCTGCAGATTATCTTACTCCAGTTAATGTACAAATTCTTATCAAATATGGAATCAGTGATCGCAAACTGAAAACAGAAACCGGAGATGTCAGGCCCCCTGGAAACTCAAGGAGAGGAGTCTGTGGTAGTCACCATGCCAGAGGCAACACTGACACGGAACGGCCTTACCTGCTGCCTCCGGCTGGTAGAGCACAGAGCTGGAAGTGACAGGTACTTTTTCTTTCAGTTGAAAACATCAGACCATATGATTGACAATGAGAAGTCTACATACCCAGTTGTGCTTTCGGGGAAAAGAGAAGGGTGTTAGGTACAGCCTCCCACATACCAAGAAACTAATCTCTCCCTGAATCAGAAACACACAGTAGACATGCGATATCAAACCTGTTCCTCGAAATAAATACTCAGATGTATTCACTTAGGCAGAGTGGCTCTCCCCTGGCATGCTTATAAAGTTATTGAAACCTAATCTTCAGCAAGGGAAAGAGGATGCCATTTGACAGTAAAGTGGAAGAAAAAAACCAAAATGTCTGCATGTCCAAAGTGGGGTTGTACATGAGCAATTTCTACAGCAACTGTCAGTGTAGATTTATGTGACTGGGACAAGTCCTTTGTAACATATCTTGCTCTTTTAATTGCCCTTCTATTCAATTTACCAATGATTTTTTAAAATCTCATTTATCTTTAGAACACACAGATATCTGCCCTCCGGAATGATCCGAAACCTCTCCCACAGCAGCCCCCAGCTCCAGCCAACCAGGACCAGAATTCTTCCCAGAATAGCAGACTGCAGCCAACTCCACCCATTCCGGCACCAGCACCCAAGCCTGCCGCACCCCCACGGCCCCTGGACAGGGAGAGTCCTGGGGTAGAAAACAAACTGATTCCTTCTGTAGGCAGCCCTGCCAGCTCCACTCCGCTGCCTCCAGACGGTACTGGGCCAAACTCAACGCCCAACAACCGAGCAGTGACCCCTGTCTCCCAGGGGAGCAATAGCTCTTCAGCAGATCCCAAAGCACCCCCGCCTCCACCAGTGTCCAGTGGAGAGCCCCCCACGCTGGGAGAGAACCCCGATGGACTGTCTCAGGAGCAGCTGGAACACCGGGAACGCTCCTTACAAACACTCAGAGATATCCAACGTATGCTTTTTCCTGATGAAAAAGAATTCACAGGAGGACAAAGTGGGGGACCCCAGCAGAATACTGGGGTATTAGACGGACCTCAGAAAAAACCAGAAGGGCCAATACAGGCCATGATGGCTCAATCCCAAAGCCTAGGTAAGGGACCTGGGCCCCGGACAGATGTGGGAGCTCCATTTGGCCCTCAAGGACATAGAGATATGCCCTTTTCTCCAGATGAAATGGTTCCGCCTTCCATGAACTCCCAGTCTGGGCCCATAGGACCCGACCATCTGGATCATATGACCCCTGAGCAGATAGCCTGGCTGAAACTGCAGCAGGAGTTCTATGAAGAGAAGAGGAGAAAGCAGGAACAAGTGGTGGTACAGCAGTGCTCCCTCCAGGACATGATGGTCCATCAGCATGGGCCTCGGGGAGTGGTCCGAGGGCCTCCCCCTCCGTACCAGATGACTCCCAGTGAAGGCTGGGGACCTGGGGGTGCAGAGCCGTTTGCTGATGGGATCAACATGCCACATTCTCTACCCCCGAGGGGCATGGCTCCCCACCCCAACATTCCAGGGAGCCAGATGCGCCTCCCTGGATTTGCAGGAATGATAAACTCTGAAATGGAGGGGCCAAATGTCCCCAACCCGGCGTCTAGACCAGGTCTTTCCGGAGTCAGTTGGCCAGATGATGTGCCAAAAATCCCAGATGGTCGAAACTTCCCACCTGGCCAGGGTGTCTTCAGTGGTCCTGGCCGAGGGGAACGCTTCCCAAACCCCCAAGGATTGTCTGAAGAGATGTTTCAACAGCAGCTGGCAGAGAAACAGCTGGGTCTCCCCCCAGGGATGAGTATGGAAGGCATCAGGCCCAGCATGGAGATGAATAGGATGATCCCAGGCTCCCAGCGACACATGGAGCCTGGGAGTAATCCCATTTTCCCTCGAATACCAGTTGAAGGCCCTCTGAGTCCTTCCAGGGGTGACTTTCCAAAAGGAATGCCCCCACAGATGGGCCCTGGTCGGGAACTTGAGTTTGGGATGGTTCCTAGTGGGATGAAAGGAGATGTCAGTCTAAACGTCAACATGGGATCTAACTCTCAGATGATACCTCAGAAGATGAGAGAGGCTGGGGCGGGCCCTGAGGAGATGATGAAATTACGCCCAGGTGGCGCAGACATGCTGCCAGCTCAGCAGAAGATGGTGCCCCTGCCATTTGGTGAGCACCCTCAGCAAGAGTATGGCATGGGCCCCAGGCCATTCCTTCCCATGTCTCAGGGTCCAGGCAGCAACAGTGGCTTGCGGAATCTCAGAGAATCAATTGGGCCCGACCAAAGGACTAACAGCCGGCTCAGTCATATGCCACCACTACCTCTCAACCCTTCCAGTAACCCCACTAGCCTCAACACAGCTCCTCCGGGTCAGCGTGGCCTGGGGCGGAAGCCCTTGGATATATCTGTGGCAGGCAGCCAGGTGCATTCCCCAGGCATTAACCCTCTGAAATCTCCCACGATGCGCCAAGTCCAGTCACCAATGCTGGGCTCACCCTCGGGGAACCTCAAGTCCCCCCAGACTCCATCGCAGCTGGCAGGCATGCTGGCGGGCCCAGCTGCTGCTGCTTCCATTAAGTCCCCCCCTGTCTTGGGGTCTGCTGCTGCTTCGCCTGTTCACCTCAAGTCTCCATCACTTCCTGCCCCATCACCTGGATGGACCTCTTCTCCAAAACCTCCCCTTCAGAGTCCCGGGATCCCTCCAAATCATAAAGCACCCCTCACTATGGCCTCCCCAGCCATGCTGGGAAGTGTAGAGTCAGGTCAGTATGCTTGCATCCTCACAGTTGCATCTTGTAGCTGGAGATTGCAAAAGCCTGATTTATTTACTTTAAGAAAATTGGTGTCCTAACTTGATTATGCAACCAGAGGAGGCGGCCTTTGCTGAGATGGACGTATTTGTGGCAAGGTGCATAATCAGTACTTCCATGGGGTTATGCACAAGTGTCTGATCCTGGGACAGATACACGGGCTCTTAGTGCAGAATATGTTTGTCAGACAGGACTGCTAAAAGGAAGAGGGAAAATGGGAAATATGTGTCATTTCACAGAATAATTTACATTTGTGCAGTGAACACATGTTGATGAAATAAAAAGTCTTAACAGTGGATAAATGTGGCTTCTTTAAATTCTAAAACCACCCACTTCAAGGGGCTGCCCTCACTTCAAGAGATTCTGAGTGTAATCCCCGGCAAAGAGGGGAGGCTGCTGAGCGACTCGAGTGGTTCTTGTAAATACGTGTTGACCATAAAACAATTACCAAAACCTTCTCTGTGGTAGACTGCTGTTCTCACAGATAAGCTACAATTTATTAGTATTTTCGTCCTAGGAGAAACTCTCACTGATGATGGTGGTTTTGTGAATGGGCCCAGAGGTGGTCAGTGGAAGATGAGCACTGAAGTATAAATACTAGGTCCGTGCTGTCTCCACTTGAGAAACACTAGAATCAGAATCAAATAGGAGATTTATCCTTCCAAGCTAAAGTGCCTGTCTCTGTTGGGCAGCAGTTCACTAAAGCAGTACAGTGGAACAGCCCCCTCAGACTTTTTAGTTCAAATATCTTGGTTGTGGAAATTAATCAAGAGCATGTGTAGGGTGATATGGTTACTACCTGGGGTCTCATCGCTAGTCTGGCTTCATAGCATGCTAGTGCCTGAGTCAAATTTTGAATTGTGATTGGCAAGGGAAAGACATGCCTTCATTTCACATTCTTTTCAGTGAAATAGTTGTCTATAAACCATGTTTTTCTCAAGCTTGACATAATATTTCTAACGTATTCTTGGTGTGTTTGTCTTCCCATCTGCTGAGCCATCACCTCCATATCACGCTGTGGTCTCCCTCTGCACACACACGGAGCTTGACTAGAAGATTGATGATTCGTGTCCTGGGTCTAATAACACGTTCTTGTTCATCTCTCTCATTCCTGGCCTTGCAAGTTCATGATCATAGGCCCAATAGCCTTCAAGAGGAATCTAATTCCCTGCCCGTTTATGTTTTATCTTGCTTTCTTCTCTTAGGTGGCCCCCCACCTCCTACAGCCAGCCAGTCTGCCTCTGTGAATATCCCCGGAAGTCTTCCCTCTAGTACACCTTACACCATGCCTCCAGAGCCGACCCTTTCCCAGAACCCACTGTCTATTATGATGTCTCGAATGTCCAAGTTTGCAATGCCCAGTTCTACCCCGTTATACCATGATGCCATCAAGACTGTGGCCAGCTCAGATGACGACTCCCCTCCAGCTCGTTCTCCCAACTTGCCATCAATGAATAATATGCCAGGTAAGAAATCAGGAAGATAGGATACGGAGTTAGTGCTAGACAAGAGAGAGACTTCTTGAAGTGTTTTTTCGATGGCCGTAGACCTCAATAGGTAGAAGTTCAAGAGTTGAAAAAGTGTCCCATCTAAGTTTAGTTTCAGTAGAATTAAAGTGTCTGGACTAGAGGAAGATAATGATAATTTTTTATTTGCTGATTCAGTATTTCTTTATAAGAAAGCACGTTTCCTTATAGTGTTTAGTTTCCTTATAGAAGTTATGATGCTTCTGTGTGCCTAGATGGTCTTTCTTTTTGGTCCTCTTGGTGCAATACTGAAAGTTTGTTTTTAACATGGTGATTGGAATGCCTTTAGTTCTCAAGTATTTTCCTGAAAGGGCAGCCTCAAACCAGAAGCAGCCACAGGATTTCAGACAGTGGAAAGCCCCTACTTCCTAGAGAAGCACTTTCTTTAGGACTAGATAGATGATAAAATCCTCCCTTCCCCTGGGGCTGGCCCCATGGCCTAGTGGTTTAATCTGGTGTGCTCCGCTTAGGCAGCCCAGGTTTGGTTTCTGAGCAGCAACCTACACCACTCGTCAGTGGCCATGTGGTGGTGACCCACATACAAAATAGAGGAAGATTGGCACAGATGTTAGCTCAGGGCGAATCTTCCTCAGCAAAAAAACAAACAAAACCTCTCATCCCTGCTCATTCTGCGCTTTTTCACTTTTGCACCTCCTAACCCCCAAATCTCCCTAACAGGAAATGATCTGGGCTGGTGAAGGTGATCAGCAAAGAGACCATGACTTTTCAGCATGGGTTTCTGGTTCCAATTCCATTCTGATTGTTAGAAATACTCTTTATTTATCAGCAGTCCTAATCCAGTTAGAACATGCTCTCTGGACAGCACGAGCACTATCCTCGCCATACTCAGTAGTAGTTCCTTAGAGAGCAAACCTTTAAATGTCCCAGAGACTAGAGTAGAACCTGTGTGCTTTCTTTTTGCATTAAAAGTTATCATTTCTTTAACATTTTATACAACCTAGAGATGGAAGTGCTCCCTCTATGAGGCAGTATAAAGTGGTAATGCCAAATGTTGATTGGAAAAGGCATGTTTGGTTTCCTTAGTGTTATTGTTTCTGATTCTTGGACTTGGGAGACTGATTAATCCTCTTTCTCCAAAAAGGACCGTACTTAAGTCATTCAGACAAATTGTTTTCTTCTATGTTAAGTGTCTTCAGTGAAGAAGACTGTATTCATTTGCATATTAATTTGTAACTTTTCACACAGGAGACTTTCTTCCTAGCTGTCTTCACACTCTTATGTCATACAATTTAAGACTCAATAATATATTGTCTTGTAGAGCTGTTGCTTTGTGTGCCTCAAACTGTATTATCTTATTGAGGGCAGGATTGTGTGTGGTGTTTCCCCAGTATAGTACCATGCACATTTGATGCACAATAATTTTTTTGTTTATTTGATTTATTATAGTTTTTCTGAGTTACTTTTGGTTAAGTTGATTCCTTTGATATCTTTATTTTTCTAGGAATGGGCATTAATACACAGAATCCTCGAATTTCAGGTCCTAACCCCGTGGTTCCGATGCCAACCCTCAGCCCAATGGGAATGACCCAGCCACTTTCTCACTCCAATCAGATGCCCTCTCCGAATGCCATGGGACCCAGCATACCTCCTCATGGGGTCCCAATGGGGCCTGGCTTGATATCACACAATCCTATCATGGGGCATGGGACCCAGGAACCTCCAATGGTACCTCAAGGACGGATGGGTTTCCCCCAGGGCTTCCCTCCAGTACAGTCTCCTCCACAGCAGGTCCCGTTCCCTCACAATGGCCCCAGTGGGGGGCAGGGCAACTTCCCAGGAGGTATGGGTTTCCCAGGAGAAGGCCCCCTTGGCCGTCCCAGCAACCTGCCCCAAAGTTCAGCAGATGCAGCACTTTGCAAGCCTGGAGGCCCAGGGGCTCCTGACTCCTTCGCTGTCCTGGGGAACAGCATGCCTTCAGTGTTTACAGACCCAGATCTGCAGGAGGTCATCCGACCTGGAGCCACCGGAATACCTGAGTTCGATCTGTCTCGCATTATTCCATCTGAGAAGCCTAGCCAGACACTGCAATATTTCCCTCGAGGGGAAGTCCCAGGCCGTAAACAGCCCCAGGGTCCTGGACCTGGGTTTTCGCACATGCAGGGGATGATGGGTGAACAAGCCCCCAGAATGGGACTAGCGTTACCTGGCATGGGAGGTCCAGGACCAGTGGGAACTCCGGACATCCCTCTTGGTACAGCTCCATCCATGCCAGGCCACAACCCAATGAGACCACCAGCCTTTCTCCAGCAAGGCATGATGGGACCTCACCATCGGATGATGTCACCAGCACAATCTACAATGCCTGGCCAGCCCACCCTGATGAGCAATCCAGCTGCTGCTGTGGGCATGATTCCTGGCAAGGATCGGGGGCCTGCTGGGCTCTACACACACCCTGGGCCTGTGGGCTCTCCAGGCATGATGATGTCCATGCAGGGCATGATGGGACCCCAACAGAACATCATGATCCCCCCACAGATGAGGCCCCGGGGCATGGCCGCTGACGTGGGCATGGGTGGATTTAGCCAAGGACCTGGCAACCCAGGAAACATGATGTTTTAAGCTGCTAAGACTGGATGTGCCGACCCTTGTCAAGATGAGATTCCAGGTCCTGAGAGCTGCTTTGAGGGCGTTCCAGGAGTACTGTTGGTCATGCAATAGGAGAACAGAGACCCGAGGGCTGCTTTGGGGGAGGGGGGAACTCGAGAATGTATGGATTTACCTGAAAACAAATTATTCATTTAATCAACAGGTGTGTTTTTTTTAAGATTTATTTTTTAAAAATTATTTTTGTGGACTTGGGTATCCCATGATGGCACCGACTTTTGGGAATCTGTAGCCGTGCTTTGAGAATTGCCATCGGTCATGTGTTGCACCGTTCTCTGTATGTTTACGTCCTTTGGACTGGCTTCTCCCAGGATTCTTTTCTGGTTTTGTTTTTGCTTTGGGCTTCATTTTTTGTGTACTGTACTATATTGTAAAAGGGATTTTAGCAGAGACTTTAGTCTTTGGGACAAGAGGAGAACAGGAATGCTGGGCTGTTTACTTGAGGTGGAGAATCCATCTTCAGACCTTTGGACTATTTTCTTTCAATTCCAGTGTATAGAAAAACCAAACTACGACCTCAGAGCAGAGTATTAATGAAAAGCACAAAAAAAGGAACTAAGTTCAGCGAGGGGTGGGGGGAGGGGGGAAATTTTTCTTTTTAAAAATAATGACGCTTAGGACATTTGTTTTCAGTTCCAGGGCTCTTCAGCACTGTCCGTCTCTCCCAACCTGCAGACCCGCCTTCACGGTTTTCTCTTGTTTTCCCTCCCCTCTCCTTCCCCATTTCCTTGGTTAAGCGTGTTTCCTTCCCTTGTGCCCCCGCTGGTGACCCCTGCTTCCCTCCTCTTTTTCCCTTTGGCAGCTGCAATACATGGTGTTATTTAGGGGAAATGAACCTAGCGAAGCCTCGCCTTCTGTGCCGAGCGTCGTCCCGGCTCCGGGAGGGAGAGGCCCGTCCTTGGGATGCTCGATGGTCTTCTTCTCCCTTGTCTCTACTTCCCCGTCATGCCCTTCTCTGCCCACCTCGTTTTCTGTTCTCCTTTTATGAGGAATTCCCAAGTGAATTTTATTAACGTGGGAGTGGAACAGATGCTAAAAGCTATCCAGGATTTTGTTTTTGTTTTTTATTTTGTGGTTCCTTCCCCTCCCCCTCCCATGCGTAAAACGTTCTGTGTAACCTCCATTAAATTTGGTACAAAACCACTCACCAGAGCTGTGGTGTCAGAAAAAATAAAATATATTGTTTCTTACAAAATTGAACTGCCTTTCTTGTTCATTTGGATTCCTGTTTGTTTAGTATTGGGCGTATTAGTTGCCGTGTGACCAGCAGCATAGCACCTTCGTATTGGAGGCGATCCAGAAGGTGAAGGTTAGAGGAAGTATCGAAAGTGCCTGCGCAGACGAAGCGTATTCCTTGAATTGAGGAAGACCTGCTCATGTAGACTGATCCTGTACTGTTCCTATGTCAGTGATGAAATCCTAGCTGTAGGCACAAGGGCAGCCCTGGTCCCCATTGCTGACCTTTATCTCTAGAGGCAATTAATGGTCTTTGTTTTTGTGAATAAAGGAGTTTTTTTTGTGAGAGCCAATTTACTGCTGTGAAGTAATTAAGAGGGCCAAAGGTATATTTTTAGTCATTTGAATAAGCTATGAAATGTCCCTGGATCTTGTTAAGGTAAAAATATTACTACACCTGCAAATCCTGGGTTTCGACAGTCCGTGTGTTTCTGTGGTCCGTCTGCCTCCCCACCTTGCTGCCTGCCCAGTGTCCCCTTGGCTGGCCCTGCTCCGTCCACACAGTTCACTTCCCACCACACACGCCTTCAGCACATGAGTGTGTATGCCGCAAGGTCCGCGTCTAAGGGAATAGCTGTTGGTGTTTCTGTGCAGTTAGATTAGCTCTGGTGTGTGCACTTCTTTGAGTTGTAGGCGTTTTCAGCTGAGTGAGTGGCCGTCTGTGTGCCTGTTTGTTCTTCAGTGAGAGAATCCAAGCGAGGAGCGGCAGATGCAGAGTCATCTGCAGACAAACTTATACAAATTGGGCCCTGCTGGGGTTCCACAGCTTGAGTTTTACCTGTAAATGTTTCTTTCTCTCGGAGAAGGGTTTTTGATACCCGTGTTCTCCTCCACCTTCAGCAGCCGTCTTCTCAGTGGCATGAGCCCCAGACAACCAAAGTGAGGAGGTGCTCACTAAAATGAGGATTTTGTTTCATGAATTTAGCCATATTCCTAGGTTCTCTGGCTTTGAAGTATATAGAAGGGAACAAGGAAACAGCTAAGCACAGGGAGCATGAGATGAGAGCCCTCACTAAGGAAGGTTGGGACCTGGCATTTGTCCACTGGTCTGGCTTCTTGGGCAGCCCTGCTTCCTGCTGCACCTCAGAGCGCTGTGGTCACTAATGGTGTGTGGTCCCATTGCTACTGTCCCAAGGAGGGACACTGGCCAGCAAGAACCAGGTGGACCCCTGCTGGGAGACGCTGGGGATGTGGCAGTCCTTGCTCGGCCCCCTGCTGGAGAACTTGCAGTAGTGCAAACCAGCTTACCCATCGCAAAGTAGTTGAGTTTTGAAAAGACCCTTTTGCAAATCTTCATTCATTTACATTATCAGCATATACCAACAACAATTCATCACAATGGTATTTGATAAACTAATTTCATTTGGAGTTGAAATATAACAATTTCTAATTTACTAAGAATGCTATAAAATAAAATCACATCTGAGAGACTGGATGCTATTGCATGGAGAACTAACGACGCAAGATTTTTAAAAAATCAGTGAAAGGGTGATAAAGATGTTTCATGTTAACATAATCCTGGGGAAGCCCAGCCAGTCCCCCCGCCCCACCCCTCCTCCCAAATTTTGGATTGAATGGAAGAAATGCAGTAATGATGTGTTCATTTCAGGGGTAAGTGGTGGGGTGTGGATGATAGCATTATTTAAGTTTTAGCAAAGAGTATGTGGTTTTTTCCCCCTAAAACAATGTGAAATAAAGTAATTTACTTTTTTAAAGAATTTACACTTATAAATGAAAACAAACTGTAGGTGTCTTATGAAGGGTGAAGCATGAGAAAATAAATTTTAAAACAAAAATTTTACATATTTTAAAGCCACTCTTTAAAAAAATTGATCTAAAGTTTCTCCCAGCCTCCTTAGTCTCTTGCTGTCATCAGGGCCAGCTTCATGGGTGTGCAACCTGTGCAGCTTCATGGGTATGCAAAGCTGGGTTTAATGCTCTGCTGTCACCTTTTGAAATTCTTGATAATCTTTGAATAGGGGACCCAACATTTCCATTTTGCACTGTGCCCCATAAATTATGTCGCCAGCCCTGGCTGTCATGAACAAGAAAATCACAGCAGCTTTAGTGGGGCTTGGATCCTGGTCTTTATTCTTACTTTCTCCTTCCCAGTGGCCGGGGGGGGGGGGGGACCCCAAGAGGGTAGTTGCTGTGTTTCGTTGAAGCCGTCTCCACTTTAATCGTTTCCTTTTTCTTTCCTGAGTACTTTCAAAGCGCTAAGAGGAGAGGGAGGCTGTATTTAACACAAGGACTCATTTATTGAGCAACCATTTAGAGCGCCTACTGTGTGTGAAGAACCCTGCTAAGGCTGGAAAGAGGAAGTACATGCATAAATTGATCCTTACAGTACAATATGATCCTTACCATAGTCAAAGTGCGGACAGAGTTCCAGAGAGGAAGGGACAGCGAAGCCTCAACAGAAAGGTGATTTTTGAATTTTCTCTTGAAGGAAGGAACATTTCCTGGGTGGAGGGTGGCAGGGGGCAATTAGAGGAAGTGGGAGCAGCAAAGTCCTGCCTGTTGAAACTGGCTGGGCTCTGAACGGGAGGTGGAAATGCCTGGGGAGAGAGGGCAGGTCAGGAGAAGCCGGTGGCCCACGAAGGAGTTGGAACTTCAAAGTTCTAAGCAAGGGAATCAGGTGATCAGATTGGCTCTTCAGAAAGATTACTGCCCTGGGTGTGGAAGATAGGCTGGGGTGGGGCAAGAGAGCCACAGGAAGATCACTTGCAAAAACCTGCTGATTCTACAAAATGCTTAAACTCACAAACTCTTCTTTTGCTTTAGAAAACATCAAATGGTGTATTTCCCCTGCTGTTTAAGTAACTTGAGACTTACTGCCACTTTCTCTAATGCAGACCAGTCATTTTTTTCCAAGTCCCAAACACTTATATTTAAGAAAAGTCACGGAATCTTAATTTGGTGGTAAAATTTTAATGACACATTTAAAGCAAACAGTTTATAAAGCACAAAAACCAGTTTGTGGCCAAACATTTTTTTATCAGAGGGAGTTAAATAAGAAACTAGGTTAAAAAGAAGGTACGCTATGAAAATTGCGTAAAAAAATTGTTTCTCTCTCTTTAACAGGGCTTCTTATCCAGGTTATTGTAACAGACTCCATCTGTTTTCTGCCTGTAGGTGACCACACTTCCACTGTTAACTTTCGGGCTCAGTGCTTAGTTGTGCCTGGCAACCAGCACTGCTAGAGGAAGAAGGTGAGTACATGATCATAGAAGAGAAGATAGAGAGAAGGTTCAGGAATGATTTCCTCACACGTATTTAAAGCATGGAAAAATTCAGTTATTTCACCAAACACACAAGAACTTAGTCTTCCTTGCAAAATACCCCTCAGAGCCCAAAGCAATTATTAAGGTCCCTGGGGTTCCAAAGAACATATTAGAAAAACCCAGCCCTAGGAAAGTCCAGGTCTTCACTGTGGTGGGGCAAGGGAGACGGCATGGGATAGGACTCGGGGAGACTGGGTTGATGCGTGGTGAGAAGGTTTGCTTCTTCATACCGGACAACCTGCCCACAGCTCTGAGCTGGCCACCCACTTCCTTTCTCCAATGTCTGGAGCTAGGGTCGAGAGCAGAAAGAACTTACAAACCTCAGTGGTATTCAGTGTCTAATTCATTAGTGTTGAGAGTGGATTTCAGTTTTCAAGACTTTTTTTTTCTTGCCATGGCCTAAGTTTCTTTCTGTTAAAGATTCCTGAGACCCTGTATTTGTTTCCCACCTTTACCCAGCTTCCAGGAACTTTGGTTTTCCCCACTCCCAACAGAGAAACCCCACAGCTCCTCGGTGAGCTGCTTTCCCTGGAGACTCCTGCCCATCCCCAGGCTTCAGGCTGATCAAAGCACGTGCTTTCAGCTGTGCCTTACGAGGTCTGGCGTGCTGGCCTCTGGCTGCTCGGTTCTCAGCATCAAATGGAGTTGGGCTGGACCCAGCACCTTGCTAGAGACCGAGTCATCACCACTGTGTTCAGTCAAAATGTATTTGGTTACAGGGCATCACGGATGCCTGTGATTTATTTTGTTCTCCAAACTGCAAAAGGTCTCCCAGGCTTTGGTGAAGTCCTCTATTCTAGCTGTCAGTAGTTGAGCTATTAACAATTTTTATACACACACACACACATTTACTTATACAGTGTATATATACCTTTAATATACTAAGGTGTATAAATAATTAAATGCCAGTTTTGAAATGTCAACATACTGCCATGAAGATTAGTTTGTTTTTTCCTTGTCAATGAAACTGGGGAATCCCTAGAATTCTCTTCATTCATATTGTACTTAGTGCCTGCAAGGCCTTTAAAATATAATCATTATTATTTAAAAGTGTAATAATATCAATAAGGAAATGCAAAGATCACATCCATACAAAGTATGCACCAGGCATTGCTTGGCCCAGGAAAGAAATGATCATTAACACGTGGGACAGAATCCCTGGTTTTAGCAAGAACTTGTATAAGAAGGTCTTAAGACCATTTAATCAAGAAGCATTGAGCACATACCTGCTGGTCACAATGGAGTACAAGGAAAGCATAATCTGCTCACAAGGAGCCTGCGTCTAACTGAAGAGATGGTACTAGCAGTGACTGCAGAATATTCTCAGCACCACCGTGCTGAAATAATTACTAAAATTATTCCATATTGAAATAATTACTAAGTTCTCCAAGAAAGACAGACTAGGACCACAGAGAATGAAGCTATGGGTCTGGTGATCACACCTCTGACCCTCTTCCTGTAGGATTAATCTCTCCCTTTCCTTTAGGTCATTCCCATCAGCATACGAACATGCCCGAGGCTTGGTCCTCTGCCTCTGCTTACTCTTCTAATTCATCCAGTCACAAATCATGAAACATCTGGAGGCTGGTAACTCTAGATTTTCTATCTTCCTCTCAGCCTATTTGGAGGAGTTCTAGACTCACATAGTCAACTGGCACCTTGATATTGCCTTTTGAGTGTCTTATAGGCACCTCAAACTTAACAAGTCCTAAACTTCTGAATTTCCCCCAAGTCTACTCTTCATTCCCCACTTCCCCGTCACAGTAAATGACACACATCCATCCACCTGGTTCTCACGTTGGATATGTGGGAGTCATTCTTACATAAAGAATGTAAAGCCATCAGCAAATCCTTTTATGACTATTTCCAAAACATTTTAAATCTATCAACTTTTCTCCATCACTCTAGTTCAAGTTACATCTTTCACCTGGTCTATTACATTTAGTTTCTTAACTTCTACTTCCACTCTTGCTCTCCTTCCATCTATTTTCATAGAGTGGCCAGAGTGATCTTAAACAGTATAGATCATATACATCAATTCCTTCCTTAAAACTCTATAATGGCTTCCCAGTATAATTCGTATAAAATCTAAGATCTCCAACATGACCTCCCAGGCCCCAGGCACGTCTCCAGTTCCCCCTCCTGCTCTTCTCCCCTCTCTCGCTATGCTTCAGCCAAACCGTTCTAGTTCCAGTATCTCCAAAATGTGAGCTTTTCTTGCCTCGGGACTCACACACACTGGTTCCTTGCGCCAGCATACTCTTGACTCCAGCTTTCCCAGTGGCTCACTCCTTCACATCCTTCAGGTCTCAGCTTATTTTCTACGTTCTTAGAGAAGCTTTTTCTGATTACCCATCAAAATACCCACCCATCCCCAACACACACATACACCATCATTTTGTATCACAACATGTTGTTTCTGTCCCTTATACCAATTATTTATTCTATCTCACCCACTCCATGAAGTCAGGAACCGAATTTTCTTGCTCATCCCTGTTCACTAGCATCTAGCATAGTGTCTGCATTCTAAGAGGGATCAGTAAATATTTGTAAATGAATGAGAGAAAGGAAGGATTAGTGTGAGTTTGGTGGCCAGGAAAGGTTTTGTAGTGGTTGTGGTATATGAGGTGGTCCCTATGATAAAGCTGGGGGTGGGGGAAACACAGAGGGACAACACAAATAAGGGACTGGAAAAGGGAATGAACAGATGAAGACAATCAGGCCAGTTGACGTTGAAGGGAACAGCTTAACCAAATAGTTGTTTGAGTAATAGAATGTGAAATTGAAAAGAGAGGAAAAGAAGAATGGCCCCAAAAGCCAAGAAAAGAAATTTCATCTTGTTATGGGAAGCAGTGGGAAACCACTCTTTAGTATTGATCAGTGGAATTACATGACAAGATAGTATCTTATAAAATGAGCCTGGCTGGGGTGTGCAGAATGAATTGAAAAAAGGAGCAGCCCAAAAACTGGAAGAGCTGACTGGCGGCATGCACAAGTCATCTAGGGTTGAGGAGGTGAGGCTGCTGCCAATGGTGATGGAGAGTGAAGGGTGAAGCCAAGACAACTGTGAAGGAAGAACCCCCAAGACTTCATTAGATATTGGGGAAAAGAAGAGGAAAGAGTCAAACATGCTGCCAAGATTTTGTGACTGAGAAACTGAAAGAAGAGAGAATCATGGTGTTGGAAAGTTCCAACCTGCTGCTCTACAGTATTCCTGCCAGGTGGCCGTCCAGCAATGGAAGGCTGTTTTACCGACTCTCATCGGTTTTACTATTTAGCATATTCTGCCACACAATGACTCAGGCTTCTTTCAGCTTTTTGTCTATCTCTATTCTGCCCTTAGGAGTAAATACAGAATAATCACGGTCCTTGTTTCACATGTTACTATGTCCCTCTTAATTTTCTTTTTCCCAGGCTAAGTCTCCTGGTCCATCAAGCAAGACCGATGAGATCTGGCTTCGAGTTCCCTCACAGCCCTCACAGTTTTCTCCTGCTCTATTACAGTTTATACGCTCCCGGAAAGTACAGTACCAAGAACTGAAGACAGTGTTTGGTGCCCCAGTATGGTCTGATCAGCACAGAGCACCACAGTGAGACTGTCCCCTCCTTTTATCTGAACACAGTTCTGCTAATAGGCAAAAGTTTACCTTTTTCTCTGCTATGGGGTTACTTTGGAATTTTAGAAAATGAAAACCCCAAGATCTTCTTCATGTAAAATGAGTCATTTCCCCTAATTCTGTATATTTTTTCCTTATTTTTTTATCCTGAATTCAGAATTTTACAGAATTCAGAATTTTCCTCTTTAATTTCAATATTAATTTCAATTTATTATTCCAGAATCTTAAAGTCCTTAGAAACTTCTTCTAATGTTATCTGTATTGGTTCTCTCTAATTTTTGTATCAAAAACAAGCTGTTAAGATTTTCATCCAAGTGAGGGCCCAGAATAAAGTCCTCAATTAGAGCTCACAATTAAATAAAGCTCACAATTAGAGCTACCTTTTTTTTTTTTTACCCATTTCTTTTTATTGTGGTAAAAAATATATATATAACATAAAACTTGCCATTTTAGTAATTTTTAAGTGTACAGTTCTATGGCATTAAGTGCATCATTATTGTGCAACCATCACCACCATCCATCTCCAAGACTCTTCATCTTGCAAAACTGAAACTCTGTACCCAATAAACAATAACTCCCTATTTCTTACCCCCCAACCCCTGGCAACTACCATTCTACCCTATCTCTATGAATTTGACTACTCTAGGTACCTCATGTAAGTGGAATCATATAATATTTGTCCTTTGGTGACTGGCTTATTTCATTTAGCATAATGTCCTCAAGGTTCATCCATGTTGTAGCATGTGTCAAAATTTCTTTCCTTTTTAAGGCTGCATAATATTCCATCGTATGTATATTCCACATTTTGTTTATCCATTCCTCCGTCAATGGACACTTGGGTTACTTCTACCTTTTGGCTATTGTGAATGATGCTGCTATGAACATAGGTGTACAAATATCTGTTTGAGTCCCTTCTTTAACTTGTCTGCTTTTTTTTTTTTTTTTTTGCTTTAATTTCTTTTAGCCTGTTTAACTTCTTTAACTATAGAAGTGGAATTGCTGGATCACTTGGTAATTCTAAGCTTGATTTTTTGAGGAATTGCCATACAGTTTTCCACAGTGGCTGTACTATTTTACATTCTCACCAGGAATGTACAAGGGTTCCAATTTCTCCACATCCTTGTCAACACTTGTTATTTTCTGAATTTTTCAAATAACAGCCATTTTAACAAGGGTGAAGTGTTATCTCGTGGTTTTGGTTATCTCATTGCAGTTTTGGTTTGCATTTCCCTGTTGACTAATGATATTGAGCATCATTTCATGGGCTTATGAGCCATTTGTATACATTTGTATATCTTCTTTAGAGAAATGCTAAGTCCTTTGCCCATTTTTGAATTGGGTTGTTTTGTGTGTGCATGAAGTTGTAGGAGTTCTTTATATATTCTGGGTATCAATACTTTGTCAGATATATGATTTATAAACATTTTATCCCATTCCATGGGCTGCCTTTTCACTCTGTTGATAATGTCCTTTTATGCACAAAAGTTTTTAAATTTTTATGAAGTCCAACTTACCCGTTTTTTCTTTTCTTGCCTGTGCTTTTGGTGTCACATCCAGGAAATAACTGCCAAATCCAATGTCATAAAGCTTTCCCCTATGGTTTCTTCTAAGAGTTTTAGAGTTAGAGCTAATCTTTACACTGACATCAATTCAATAATTTATTAATTTTTTAAATGTACTTTTGAAATCACTTATAAGTCTATTACCATCCAGCTCACATTTTCATCTACTCATTAAGTAACTAATTCTTTTATTTATTCTTTTAATCAGTACCTACAAAGCTAGGCACTATGGGTAAAGCAGTGAATTGGTCAGGGATGGTCCCACCTGCCCTCACCAAGCTCACAGTCTGTTGAAGAAGTCAGACACTGAACAAGTGATTTCAAGCACAGGTATGATATGAAAGAAGAAGAGGAAGCTGCCGCCATGTTAGACAGAGAAACATACACTAAACGAAAAGATTTTATCAAATTTCTTGGGAATCTTTGACCTACTGGTCTATTAACCCAAACAGAAAACAAATAGTTTAACCAACTAACTATTGATTCCTAATGATTATTACTGCTTTCTTTCTGAAGTGCTCACAGACTTTTTTTGTTTAAGAGTCCACTCTAGATTCTACTGGGGGCCAAGGAGCTCTTGGTCTACAGATCCTGGAGTCTATCATTTCATAGGTTGTAAAACACCAGGACCACATGTTCATGCCTTTGCATTTTGGCTCTCTGAGACTCAAAATCTGAGAATATCTTAATTTCTCACCCATTACTGTCTGAAGTAATATCTATAACTTCTTTATCTTCCTCAGGGTATTATTCATCCGGATATGAAGACCTGAATTCATTAAAGGCAACCAGGTGCCATGTGTTCACCTCTCTAAGGTTTCAATCCCTCCCAATAATGTTTCTTTGGCCATTTTTAGCTTGAAGATTGGTTCCTTTGTTAGGAAAGACTTATTAGGAAAGAGAAAGATTTGGAGTTAAATGGTTTCATTTTGTCTCTCTCCTCTATTAAATCCTTTTCCCCAAATACTGGGCCTATTTTTGCTTCTTCATTATTTTCTCAGAATATAGCTTAAAAGGCCCTAGCTTCCCCTCTTAACCCACCTCACTCAAGCCTCTGGTATCGTGAGTAAAACTTGGGGAAGTTGGGGAGAAGTGATAGCTGGGAGTTGAGGAAGTGATGAGTATGAAGTGATGATGTGGCATCTATGTGTGGACAGTTAGAGATAAGGGGCAGAAGAATGAAAGGTTTGGACTAGCTATGGAGGTGTGAATTCCTCCATGTGGAGGTGAGTATGGATTATCTCTCCATGGAAGTGAGAGAAGAAAGAGCCAAGTGGAGGACCAAGAACTAAGTCATGAAGGATTGGCACAGTAAGAAGCAGGGAAGAAGTTCCAGCAAAAGACACTGAAATTCATAGAATAGGAAGAAAACTTAGAAATGATCTAGCCCATCTCTCTCATGTAACTAAAGAGGAAATAGTTGTTCAGATAAAAAACAATCAGTCACTGGAATGGCTATGAACGTTTAGAGTAGCATAAATCCTGAAAGGGTAGGGGAGCGTCTTTCAAGAAATAGGAGGTAGTTCACAGGCCCAAATGCTACCGAGGAATCAAGAAAGGTGAGGACACTAAGAGTGGTTCTTGAAATTCATTGATTGATGCTTTGGTCTCCCAGAGTAAAGTTTTAGTGAAGTAAAAGAAATAGAAGCCAGATTGCAAGGGTAAATATCCGGGGAAAGGGTTTGGATGTGAAAGAGACAAGGAGATGCTGAGTTATACACACTCAGTAGGTTTGGCAGTACTAGGCAAGAGAAATAGGATGTCAGCTAGAAGGAAAGCAGAAATAAAGAAAGTTTAAGATAATGAAAATATTGCTATTTTAAGACAGAAAGGAAGAAAGCAATTGAGTGGGAGGGATTGAGGATACAAGATAACTCCTGCCATCCTTGGGAGGAAGACCACAAAAAGCAGGAAAGGAACCAGAGCACAGGTAGAGGTAAGTTTTGGAGAAAGGAAGATACCAGAAAGTGAAAGGAAGAAGGGATCACTTGTGGTGGAGACAAAACAAAGGGAAAGCCACATCCCAGGGAACAGATGTGGGAATATGGGGAGAAACCCAAGCTGACCCCAAAGTCAAAGATGGGAGTCTGAGTCCTGCTTCTGCCTCTCCCTGGATCAATGACTTTGATCTCTCTGAGCCAGCTGCTTTACATTTAGATGTCACAGAATTTTTGTGTGATTGATCTCAGATAACATATGTGCATATGCCTAGTACAAGCTGAGTTATCAGAGCATTTTTGAGATTCACCCCAGGGCTCACAGTGCAAAGAGAAGATATGAAATGGCTGGTCTAGTGAGTAAATTCAAAAGCTCACAAAATGTGCTGGCTGGAAGGTTCTAGCCGGAGCTGAAAACTGTGTTTCTTCTTTCAGAAGGGAGACCCAGGGAGCCCTCTTGCTGCTCTCTTGGGCACTGAAGGGTGGCACAGAAAAGCCTTAGAAGAAGACGCACCAGAGTGGAAATTCCAAGATGGAATGGTGGTAACAGCAGCAAGAAGATGTTTTCAAGAGCTACTATTTCCTGGAGTCCCAAAGCCCAACTGGCCCAAGGTGGTGGTAGTAGCCCTTTTAACAGGGTTATACTGAGGTCACTAGATTCTCAAGCACTTCCCCCTTCCTTCTTTAAAGTTCAGAACCATCAAATTAGAGGACCAAATCCTATTCGTGACCACATGAAAAGCAAAATGAGGCCTGCCTCTGACTCAGACTGTTCACAGGGAACAAAGGATGCCTTGGAATCATAGAACCACAGATTCTCAGGGTGGGTAGAGACTTTAAAAGCCATTTACCCCAACCACCTGGCTGGCATATGACCCTTTACAATACTCTGGCTAAATGCCAGCGTAAGCTCAAAATCCTCCAATGACAGGAACCCTCCAAGGTAGCCCAATTCATCCATGGCCAGCTCTGATTATTTCAAAGATTTTCCTTATATTGATCTAAAGTCTACATGTCCCTGTAACTTACATACTGGTCTGAGTGTGGTCCTCAGGGCCCACAAAAATAAAAATACTTGATATGCCCTCAGCCCCTTTGATCCCCCCCTTGATGATCCTTCTCCAGTTGACATGTTTGTCTATCTCTGCCATCAAGACTGGCACTCAGATCTGAGCACAGTTCCCTGGGCGTGCTCTGAGTTGTGCAGGGTGGGACAGGACCATAACCTCCATTCCAGGCACCAGGGCAGCCACAGCACATTTAGAATTTTGAGGAACACATCATACTATTGATTCACACTGAACAAATGCTCACTACAACCCCTGTCCTGTTATGGGCAATTGCTTTTGAGATCAAGAACTCAGTATTTATCCCCAGTAAGTTTCATCTCATAATATTTGGCCCAGGATCCAAAAAGAGATATCAGCATGGACATATCTAACACACTTCTCATTTATTCACTCATTCATTCAGTCATTCAATAAACTATTTCTCCCAGTTTTATGTGTTTAGTAAATGTGACCAGACTGTACTCTCTCTGTTTATTCAGTTGTATTTTCATGCAAACCATTGAAAAACACTCCCAAAAGAGCAGAGGCCTACCATACAGCACAAAACACCTTCCTGAAGAATGACTGACTGCTGTATTAGTTACTTTATTAATTCAGCAAATGCATTCATTAAATATGTGTTGAGGCCCAACTATGTGTCTGGTCATGATCTATGTGCTGGGGAAACACAGCAGTGAACAAACCAGACAAGGTTCCTGCTGATTACAGCGGGGGAGACAGAGGATAATGATAATTATAATAATAGCCACCATTTATTGAGCATGTCCTCTACGGCAGGCATTGTTCTAAACACTGTACATGTTTACTCTTCACAGCATTTTATGAGTAACTACTATCATTATTCCTGTTTTACAGAGTAAGTGTACCGAGGCACAGGTGAGTTAAGTCACTTGCTCAAGGTCATACAATTCCTAAAGGATGGAGCATCGACCGAGGCAGTCTGGCTCCAGAGCCTGTGTGTTTAACCACTGGGCTTCTATTGTGTCTCTGCAAAAATAAATGCTGAATTAAACATACACATAAACACATAAGGAAATAGTCCCATATGAGAGTCACATTTAAGCTGAGGTCTGAATGACAAGAAGGAGCCAACATCTCAAGATCTGAGAGGAGAGCAAGAGGTAGGGGATAAGGCTGGAGAGGTGGGCAGGGGGCCTGTCACGTGGGGCTTGCGTACTAGGGAACACTAGGGATTTGGGATATAGGAATTCAACTAGTTAGGAATATACCTAATTGTTTCAGTATCCAGCCTACACATACCCAACTTGTACACAAATATCTTATGAATGATTACCTTTCCTGATCTCTACACGTGATCAAAAGATGCCCCCTTTACACTCTGAGTAGTTCCCTTCCATTTGTCACCATCAGTGTGGTACACAAGACACACTCTGCACGCACAATCAGTATTCAAAACCTGTTACAACTTCATTGTGCTATGTGATCTTGGCCAAGTCACAGCCTCTCTGATCTTTAGTTTTTGGGTATTTCCCCCATTGTTCCATAATGTTACCTCACTCCTGGAACTGAACCACTAAGGTATTGAGCATTTGGGGACACTTTGATCTAGGGAGCAATCACTCCTTCAACCTTTCCCCTTCCTGGTCTCTTCCATCCTTCTCTCCACAAGGCCCAGGTAAGATGTGTCTAACTTAATGCATCTGGCATCAGTTACTAATAGCTCCAGGGACTGCTCTCTCATCTCCCAGAAGCCCTGCTGGTTTGACCCCATCAAGTTCTACTTACCCAAGTGTTATACAACCCTCCCCTTAATTATACACTCAATCAGTTCCTCCCGAGCTCAGCAATTTGTGGTCTCTGGGCATCCCCTGGCTGCTTTTCTGGAGGTAGCTCCCAGGCTAGGCCTTGGCAAGCCTCTGAAGCGCTGACTGGGTTTCTAAGGCCACAGTGCCCAGAGTTGAAAGCCTTGCTGCTATTTCACACTCTATTTCCTTCCAAATTAATTCTCTGATGAATACTGTCCTTTGCAGTGATTCAGTGTGGGCCTTTTCCTTACATCTTTCCTTTACCTTTGAGACTTTTAACCTCTCTCAAATCCAGATTTTCCTCTGTGGGAAGCCTGCCTCAGAGAAAAATGCCCTGCCTTCCTACCAATATAAACAGCCCCACCACCACTGGCCCCAACCTGACAGCACACTTCCTTTACTGGTTTACCAAGGCCGTACCTTTGATTTCAAAGCACATACTTCCCTTCTCTAAAAATCCCTGTACCACAAGGAGTGACTCAAACTTCTGGCATATAGTGAGCTGCTGAATTCTCCTTTCTTAAAGCCAGCCCTAAATACCTGAAGATGCAGATTCAAAATCTGTACTTGAGCAGCTACCATGTTCCAGATCCTTTCATGTAGTTATTTTGCTTAACATTCTCTACTACTCACCACCTCCCCCTGCAGAGAGTAACATCATCCTCAATATACAGATAAAGAGAGTCTCTGCAATGTTGAGAGAGTGGCCTGAGGCCACAGGGCCCAGGAAAGTGGTAAAGCTGGAATTCAAAACCCCAGCTCTTTACTCCAAGGTAGGTGCCTCTTTCACCATCCCACAAGTGGCTTAAGCACCCTGAAAACAGGCACCAGGATCTTATTACCAATGGCATACCACCCAGGACTGGGCGCCCACTGCCCCAGCTGCCTGAGGAACCCTCAGAAGGAGCCACAAACAGGCTTTTCTGGCAAGAACACGAGCAATGCCTTACATTTGTATAGCACTTTTCACATTATGAAGTGCTTTACATACCTAATCCACGTGGTGATCTCTGGGATAATTCTGTGAGGGAGGCACTATATTAGAGTGCCATTTTACAAATGAGGATATACATGTTTGTTGACAGGAAGTTCACGGACTTGCCCAAAGTCACACAGACAGTACATACAGAAGTAGGACTTGAACTCACAGCTCATGACTCTAAGACCAGTGCTTTCTCAAGTTCTCAGACATTAGTTTGGATCTTTGCTTCAGAAATGGAGATTGTGGGCCATGCGAACCTCCCACCCCCACCTTCAGGGAAGCATACATTTCAAAAGCCAGGTAGAAAGAAAGGAGTCAAGGGAAGACTGGCTTATAATTGGGGAAAGCGTTTTACAGCTCTCTCTCCACCCACCGTTAGAGAGGGACCAGGTTCCTAGAGGCTGGCAGGGTAGACTGGGAAAATCAGGACTGCATGGCCGGTCCCCTTGGCCACTAGAGGGCAGGGTCTGAACAGAGTAGCTAGCCCTCCCCGCAAAGAATTCCCAGCAGCAGAAGGGACTCATACTTTCCCTGGCAGCCCCAGGGAACACAGGGAACCACAGTTTTAGCCTCAGTGCTGAAGAACGACACTTCCCTGGCATATGGCAAACAAAGCAGTTGCTCTTAATCCCTCCCAGCCTCTTTTGCAGGTAGATGGGCAGTGCCCTAGAGGATCCCAGAGGAAAAGGGGTGCCAGGTACCACTTACAACAATCTGAGTTTCTTACCATAAACACAAACAGGTCAGCATGCCAGGTCTCAGTGCTCTGAGGACTGGGGTTGGGGGGTGGATGGGAACTCTCTCTTCCTCCCTTTCTCCAGGTAGGCACTTCAGAGTTTTGATCCCCTTGCTGTTCTTTTAAACTATCTACAAGAAACTATTAAAGGGCCGTCAGCACATAGCAGTGACTACCCTTGTCTAATGACAGTTGCTTCATCCCAGTGCCTGCCAGAGCCAAGAGTTCTGAGTAAGACAAGCCATGAGGCCCTCAGGAGAGTCTGTCGGGTGAGTTCCTGATGAAGTCAACCTACCGAAGCAAGCCCAGCTATGGGGGGACGCGGAGTTATCATGCTACTCCACCCTAGGAGGCCCTTCACTGTACCATGCGAGGGTGAGATGCTCCCCCACCCCCGGAAATTATTTTAACCTTAACAGCACTCATTTTAAAAGCATTAAGAGAAAGGAGTCAAGGCCAGGGGCAGGTTAGGAGTTTATGAAGTGCTTTTCACATCATCCTCAGGACAAATTGTCAGGTAAGCAAATGTTTACATCCCTGTTTTATAGTTGGGAAACCAAGCTCAGAGAAGTTAAGTGACTTGCTCAGAGACACAACTGGTAAGCAAGGGAGCCAGGGTTCCCCTGTCCACACTCCCCTCGGTGAGGGCAGGCTGGGAGCAGGTACTGCCTGCAGAGAGGGCGACTGAGAAGAGCCTTCCCAAAGGGCCCCTCTAGTTGAGGGAACCTGTCACAGCTAAGAATCTAGTGGGAAGAAAGTGCAAAAAGAACAGTTAAGTGCCCTTACATTTACTCAATTAATTCTCACAACAACCCTAACTAGTAGGTACAATTCTATCCATTTTCCATTAGAGGAAAAACAGGCTCAGAAACACCTGTCCCAGTGTCACAAATAAACAAATTCTATGTTAGAACTTGAACCCAGCAGATGCCTTGTTTTCCTTTACTCCATGCTTCCCCCTGGTGGTGAGTGGGAAGAGTGCACAGAAGAAGCCTGTACCAGGCAGAAACAAGAAGGGAGTTCAGAATCCATTCCACACATCTTTGCTAAAGTCCACCTTGTGACAAGCCTTGTACTTGGCTCTAGGGACACAAGACAGCCCCCTATCGAGGGGACAAACAGAAACAAGGGATGCCTCAAGATGAGCTGGGATTAGACGGGCAGAGGGAGGGTGTGCCGGGGGTCAGGGGATGGAAAAATGTGTGCCAAGGGTCAGAAGCCAGAGGAGCGGGACTTCCTTTTCTTAAACAGTTCAGTCCCGCCAGGCAGGATGTGGGAGAGGCTGTGAGGGATGAGGCTGCAGAAGTAAGCAGGGGCCAGGTCTCAAAGGGTAACAGAAGGCAAGAGAGGGTGTGACCCATTAGGAAGCCACTAAAGCACCTAAGAAGATGATTAAGGGCCCAGGAGAGTAGTGGCAGAGGGGATGTGTTCATTCCTTCAATAAATGTTTGAGCACTAGCATGTGCTAGGCACTATTCTCCATGCTGAGGACACATCAGTGAACAAGGCGAAGTCTGTCTTCATGGAGCTTACATTCTAGTCAGGGAGATAAATAAACACACAGATGTGTAACATCAAGCACTGATAAATACAAGGGGGAAAAAAGACAGGACAAGGGGGATTTGTTTGCTAGGGCCACCATAACAAAATACTACAGATCAGGTGGCGTACACAACAGAAATGTATTTCCTCAAAGTCCTGGAGGCTGGAAGTCCAAGACCACGGTGTTGGCAGGGCTGGTTTCTTCTGAGGCCTCTCCTCAGCTTATAGATGGCCATCTTCTCCCTGTGGCTTCACACAGTCTTCCCTCTGTGTCAGTGTCCTAATCTCCTCTTCTTATAAGGATACCAGTCATTTTGGGTTAGGGCCCACCCATATGACCTCTTTTTACCTTAATTACCTCTTTAAAGGCCCTATCCAGAAATATAACCACATCTAAGGTACTAGGCCTTAGGACTTCAACACTTGAATTTTGAGGGGACACAATTCAGCCCATAGCACAAGGTGACAGAATGTAAGTAAGGGAAGGCAGAGGGAGGGGAAGGGTCTGACATATTTTATGTAGGATAATATGGGAGGACCTCTCTGAGATGACATTGATCTGAGATCAATGAATGAAGAAAGGGAAGTAACCATGCAAATGCCTAGGAGAGCATTCTGGGGAGAGGGAACAGCTTGTACAAAGAGCCCGAGGTGAGGACACTGCTCAGGGCCTCTTGGTACACAAGAACAGTAGGAAGGCTAGTGCGGCTAGAGCACAGTGACAAGAAAAAGGTATACCATTATGAGAGGACCATTATGATGCCTGGCTCTTTCTTTGAGATGGGAAGCCAAGGGAGAATTTTGAGCAGAAGAGTGACATGACCTGACTTGTGTTTTAAAAGCAACGACTGTGCTGACAATAAATTAAAGAAGAGGGGAAGGGTAAAAACAGACTTTGCAATAATCCAGGTGAGAGACGATGCTGGGACTAAGACAGTAGCAATGGAAGTCTTGAGAAGTGGTCAATTCTGGATATAGGCTGAAGAGAGACACAACAGGATTTACTGATGGATTAGATGTAGGACATGAGAAAAAGAGAGGAGTCAAGGGTAATTCCAAAGTTCCTGGGCCAAGCAACTGGGTGAATAATAGTGCCACTTACTTAGGTGGGGAAGCCTGTGGGAAGAGTAGGTTTGAAGACGCATGAGAATTGAGAGTTTATCAAGAACAATGGGAAGTTTAATACATGTTAAATATCTTAAATACCCAAGTAGAGATGTTGAGTAGACAGTTGGAAATGAGACTAGAATTCAGGGGAAAGGTCTAGATTGAAGGTATACATTTAGGAAACATTGTGTAAACAATATTTTAAACTATAGAGTTGCTCGAGGACACCTAGGGGGTTAGTGTAGGAGAAAAGGTCCAAGGACTAAGCCCTAAGACACTCCAACACTTAGAGATTAGAAAAAGGCAGATTCAGCAAAAATGGAGAAGTTGAGAACCTGGAAGAAAACCATGAAGGTATCTGTCATGGAAGCCAAATGAAGAGAATATTTCCAATGCTGCTGATGAGACACTGAATAAGAAGACGGGAAATTAGGCATTGGATTTAGCACTCAGAGGTCCTTGATGATTTTGACAAGAGCTGTTTCCATGGAGTGGTATGGGTGAATACCTAATCATAGTTGGTTCGAAAGAGAAAAGGAAGGGAAGAATCAGAGATGGCAAGTATTAACAACTTTCTTCAGAAGTTTTGCTGTAATGGGGAGAAGAAAAATAGCATAGTAGTTCAAAGATGTAGGAAAAAATGTAACACAGATTTTACAGCATATTTGTATGCTAATGGCAATAACGGGTAGGAAGAGAAAATTAACAATGCAGAAAAAAGATAATGGTGGGAGTCAATGCCAAGCTGGAGGGTGGCCTTGGATAGGAGTAGGGATGGTTCATTCTTAGGAACAGGAAGAAAGGCCTTAGGGCACCACTGCAACCGGGTTAGCAGATTTGGTGGTAGAGGGGATATGGAAATTCTCTTCTCATTGCTTCTACTTCCTTAGTGAAATAAGAAATATAGTAATCAGCAGAGTGAGCATGGGGAGGGGATACTGAAGATCAAGGATGGAAAGATGTGAATAGATTCAAGAAATAAACAGGTGAGACTGATAGAACCTAACTGATTAGACACAAGAAAATGTGAGAGGAAGGAGACAAGGACAAATTTCTGGTTTAGGAACTGAATGGATGGTGGAAGTGTCTTTTTTTCAGATAGTGAAGGCTGTGGGAGGAGCAGATCTGGGAGGAGAGAGGGGTTTGGTTTTGACATGGAAAATTTTGTGCCTATTGACTACCCAAGTAGACATGAGTGTCTGAAGTTCAGAAGAGACACCTGAGCTAGAAGGAGATCTGGGAGTTGTCGACATAAAGATGGGAGGAAGGGAAGAGTTTTTTACGATTGCTGTTTTCTCTGAGAGGTAAAGGGATTGGTGGTTTGAGATCAGAGAAAGTTTGAAACAGATTCTGGGGAAGAATGAGAAACTGATAAGGAAATAAGAGGATCATCAGGTATGCTTGGGGGCCCAGTTAACGGGGGAGCTCTTATAGTGAGTGGTTCCAACCTACCACGCGGAGCCCTCATCCTCGCTCCTGGAGCTCCAGCCACCAGAAGTTGAGTGTCCTTCCTGCATCTCCCTGCTGGGTCTCCACAGCAGGGCTCCATCTCACCACCCAGCAATGTTCCCTGATCTTCAAGCCTACCTTTTACCTGCACACAACACCCTTTCCTCCTTGCTTACGTGGTTAACTCCTACTCACCTTTATCGACTCAAATCAGGAGAGAACCTCCCTAGAAGCCTCTCTTAACTGCTCCCCAAAGCTCCTGCCAGGTGGGGCTAGGAGTTTCTTCTCTGTACCCACATAGCCCCTGATATACCTTACCACAGCACGAAACATACTGCATTGTCATCACTGATTTACTTATCAGCCTCTTCTACTGGACCAAAACAATGGAGGGCAGAACCTTTTCACCTTTATAATGACCACTACTTAGGAGGTGCTCAATATGTTTCTGAAATGAAGATAGCAAAAAAGAAGTGAAGTCCAAAACCAACAAATTCTTCAGGCTCACGATGTCCCCAGCCTGTGTCATAGGCAGATGCTTCTGGCTACGGAAATCAAGCAACAGATATTTCCACAAAGGAAATACCCCTTTGGTCTTAACATTACACCTCTTTTCCTTTCAAGAAGAGACTATAATATACCTACAGGAAGGAAATATCCTTACTTTATGTTAAAGCACATTTAGCCTTGGTCCTGCCTTCCCCAAACACAACAGCTGGAAGCATTGTGTAAAGGCATTTTATTTAAAAATCAACACATCCTGTTTGTATAAATCAGTCACTCTCCATCTTGAAGTTCCAACTCTCGTGCTTGAGAGCAGAGTGTGTGGTATTTTTCTGGGCTTAAGGTGTAAACTGACATGGTGTTCAAGAATTTGTCCAGCGGACAGAGCTGGTCAGGACAACCTCTCGGCACTTGCTCCTGCGGAAAAGACATAACTCAGCAGGGCCACTGAGGACCCCGTCCTGCTGTTTTCAGCTGTGCCAAGAAGAGGTCTGAGAGGCTCTGACCCAATGGTATATGCATTCACATATACAACAGCCAGGATGGCCCCACTCCCCATCAGCTTGCAGAATAAGAGCACTATGCCCTGCTTGTAAAAGTCACTCAAGAACTGTTTGTTGACTTGACTGGGAAGACACAGTCAAGTTACACCCCTGAGTGGGGAGGGCTAATAGCCTAATCCTTGGGGAGTGCTCTGGCGTCTGCCCTGGACAGCAAACTGGGGAAGCAGCCAAGGCAACAAGAGTGCTGACAGCACATGTCACCTCCTGGAGACACCATCATTAATTTTCAAAACAAGCCTCACAGTCAGCATGTTATATCCTGGCAGAGACACTCAGGAGAAGAGGAGGGTGGTCCTATTCCTAGAAGTCTGTAACAGTACACGGATAGAGCCCCTGTCTCAGTCTGCCACTATATGCCAAGTTCTGCCTTACCCCTGGGTCACAGCTGTGAGTTTGCCTATGAGATTGAGAGAGTTGACTGTACCAATGGAGACTCCGCTGGGCCTAAGGTGGGAGAACTGGTGCTAAACCAGGTGGGTGGGGTTGGGGTAAGGGTGCCTAGCCACCCGCCAATCCCCCCTCACAGGTCTTACCTTCCCATGGTAATAGAGCTGCACAAACCACTCCTTGGATTCGTGGTGCTGGTAGAGTTCTATGGTCAGATCTACAGCAAACGGGGGCCACTTGTGGTCAAAAATCCCCAGGACCATTAAGAGAGGCATGAGGGTCACATCATGAACTGCATAGAGGTACAGCTTTCTGCAAGGAGAAAACAGTTCTCCACAATTCTTCACTTCAGGACTCTGGAAGCCAGGATACTGCCTGCCTCCTTTGAGTAAGGAACAATACCTGCCTCGGAAACCAGGTGACATCTAGAGATCAGTTGAGCCTGGTATAAAATTCCTTTGAAGTAGACCGTGGGGAGAACCCTTATTCCCACTCCCCATGTTTTCACGAGGAAGGATCCCCATTGGAGTAGCTCTCCTGGCCCCCTCCTCCCCACTCACTTGCCCACCCACCTACTCTCTCCTCTCCTGGTGAGCTTTGAAGAAGAAACTGAGCATGTGTGGCTGAGGCCCTACCTCTCTTCTCCCTTTGGGACCTGCCTGCCTTTGGCAAATGTTCTCCCTACTCTCAGCCATGTGATCAGTTTAGTAGAGCAAGCTCTCCTCCTTGTTGCAGAAGCTTGCGGTTTGGGACAATTAAGTTCATTTCAAAGGAATATCAATAAGCCTGTGTGGCCCTCAACACATTCTCCAAATGGCTGTAATCAGTGATAAAGGTACCATTTGAATCTGTATCTGCCTGACTCCTGTATCTATCTCTTGGGAAAGATCAAGGATTCTATTTGTATACACAGATACAAGGCCAAAAGGGGCAAGGTGACAAAGGCCAGCAAGAAACATACTGTCATTGCAGGTACTGCGAGGGACGGAGAAGGGCATTCGCATGATTTGCTATCATAAATCTTGGCCCAAAGTTCCTAAATGTTCCTCTTTCAACTCACTGTCCCCTATCTTTCCCACAGTCACTGTCAGTTTCTAGCTATGTACAATGTCTCTCTCTCAAGAAGGTGGCCTACAACGGTGCTTCTCCAATATTAGAGTGTGTACAGATCCCCTGGGGATCTTGTTAAAATGCAGATTCTGAGTCAGTAGGTCAGGCAGGAGCCGGAGAATGTAACAAGCCCCAAGGTGATGGTGAGGCTGCTCATCTGCAGACCACACATTGTTTAGCAAGTGCCTAGGACACACAACATTCCGAATGTGTGGTCCCTCACCTGGGGTCCAGGCTCTACAAAAGCGGCAATGGAGGCTCGTGAGCTACTTCCAACATTTCTAAATGCCTAGTGGATATCATACCCTCTATACATGCAATGAAGGTGGTCAAACTAAACAATCTATTAAGTAATTATCTTTGTTTTGGGCTATTATAATATCAAATCAGTGTGATATCATAATAAGCTACTCTGTGTGACACATGCTCAATTAGTAAAAAAGCGAAAAAATGAATTTAGGGTTCTTTTTTGCTAAAATAAAAATTTCAAAACATGGTAGGACAGGTGTGGCAGGAAGAAAGGTAAACATGTTGTGAATATCTTTGGGACTCATGGCCTCTTGACTATCTACCTTCAGTCAGTGACAGCCTGGTTCTTGACCCCCTAAAACCTGGGTTCCCTCCTTGCAGCCAGAGGCTCCCTACTGCCCTCAGCGACACAAAGCCAAGTTGCTGGGCCAGGTACCTGGTCTTGCTGGATGGAGTGGCAGGGTCCACGACTTTCAGCAG
This sequence comes from Equus caballus, assembly GCF_041296265.1. Taxonomy (NCBI): domain Eukaryota; kingdom Metazoa; phylum Chordata; class Mammalia; order Perissodactyla; family Equidae; genus Equus; species Equus caballus. The sequence continues at coordinate 47,439,051 of NC_091688.1, read as the reverse complement.
ATTGTTCTCCAGGATATGGAGGAATGGGCCTACTGCCATCTGAAGACTTTCCCTGTGGCAAGTAAACAACATTTAAGCCCCCAGCAGGCAACTGGCACACAAAGGATGCAGGCTGGTTCTGCCCCCTAGGACCTCAGGAGCTCAATGAGACAGAGCTAAGAAAAAGAGAAATAATGCATGAAGGAGAGCAACAGGCAGGAACGAGATAAATGGTGCTGCCTCAAGTTTGAGGGTTCTCTGTGCCCAGACTTCCAACAAACGCACCAGGATATAAACCTGCTATGAACACAGCTGAGATCGGAGGGGCTGAGGGAGTGGTAACCAGGATAAGTCATGAAGAAGTAGGCTTTCAGGAATCAAAGAACAAAGCTGGGAAGGACAGGGTGGAATGGTTTCCAAGAATTCCAGAAGGCCCTTAGAAAAGCGACCCCAAGGAACAACACCCTAAACTATGCTTCCTATGTGCCAGCCCTCCTTCTTTGGAGTTTAGACCATAAGGACATTTCTTATTTATTTGATTTAACAAGAAGTTCAGTGGTACTGCTTGCAGGCTTGGTGCTGTGGCTCCACCCCTTTCATTCTCAGGCTGGTCACCTCATGATCACAAGGTGGCTACTGCAACTCGAAGCATGTCATCTCAGAGTAGTAAACGACACAGAAAGATGGGGCCAGTAAGTGGCAAAAAGGGTTGGTTCTGGTGCCTCTCACTTTTTATCAAAGAGAAAAAAAAACCTCTCCCAGAACTCAATCACTGACAAAAGGGAATGGAGTTGCCATCATTGGCTTAGACCAATCCTCATTCATGGACTGAGTAAATGGCCACCTTTATAAATCAAGGAACATTGAAGCAATGGATGAGGAATAGGCAACCAATACTGTATACAATACACTTTCTAGAAGAATGTGTGCTGGCCAAGCCAAGTTAGATGGCATTATGAGGTTGCAACCATTTGTCCTCAAAGAAATATCAGTTTTATAAAACCAGGGCTAATTGGAATGGAAAGGAGGATGGATCAGTTCTTATTTAAAATGTTTTACACCAGGAGAAAGCAAACTATGGCCATGGGCCAAATCCAACCCACTTGCTTGTTTTTGTAAATAAAGTTTTATTGCAATACAGCTGTGCTCATTTGTTTGCACATTGTCTATGGCTGCTTTCATGCTACACAGGCAGAGATGAGTAGTTGCAACAGATAATGCATGGGCCACAAAACCTAGAATATTTACTAAATGTGTGTGTGTTCATGTTAATGGAGGTGAGGGCAGTGAGTGACAATTTAGGTCTGGTGGGGCCACTTCTGGAACAGATGAGGAAAGGTGGCAAATCACAGGGAGTGGCAGCAAGCTGAGGGGCATGGCTGGAGCCTTCCTGATGCTCCAGGCAAGTGCACAAGTGGACACACTGAGTCTGAGGGGGAGAAAAGCAGTCAGAGGCTCTTTACGCAACAGACTGCAAATTCTTGAAATGTTAGCTGCTTTTTCCTCCCACTCATCTTTCCCAGGATTGTTCCTCTACTGCCCATGTCCTCCTCTACCAAGTCACCGATTCTGAGTGCAGAATAGGTGTAAGAATATTCTTAACCAATCAGAAAAAGGTGTTTTTTGAAATGTGGTAAGAGAGAAACTCTCCATTCTGGTAGTCAGGAAGCAGGCCTTCTAAACAGAGCTTAAGTGCCAGTAAAATGGAGAAAACATAGGCTTGACAGTCAGAAGCTCTGAGTCCAGGTCCTGGCTCTACTACTGACTAGCTGAGCCTAGGCAAGGGAGCTCACATCTCTCAGGCCTAGTTTCTTCATCTATGAAGCCAGGCCTTGGACCCTGTTAGGGATAAGGACACCTACCTCACAGCAAGAATGTGAAACTGATTTGAAAATTGTAACATGATGAATAAAGTCACCAATAATTATTCTTCCTTCAGCTCTCCCACCCAAATCCTTTGAAACTTAAAGCAAAAGGAAAAGGTCAGCAATTAAGAGAAACTCAGTCGAGTGGTGGCTCCTGGTTCTGTGTAACAGTGAACGGAAACACTAGGTCACCAGTTCCAGCTCCAGAAGCATGAGGACCTGGGGTCGAGCCCATTCAGTCAGCCAGCAGAATGGGGTGATGTCAGACTCTGCACACACAGAGATGCCAGCTGGCAGGTGGGGGCAGGCCTGATGAACCCCTTTCCCCACACAATGGGAGCCTGACCAAGCATGACTTTATGCCGGCAGCTGAGGAGGCCCCTCACCTGTCTTCCCTCTGCAGGATGTACAAGGCTGTGTCCACAGCTCTCTGTTCAATCATCTGTGAAAATCTCTTCAGTGTGGGGCAGCTCGGGAGGCCATGCACCTGAAAGGGCCATGGTACATTTAGAAGGACAGGCTTCTCATTCACTGAGCCTGGCAGCTAATCAGCTTCCACGGAGCCTTCAGGGGCCTGCCTTCTCCTGGGGAGAGCCTTAACCGTTCAAAAAGCTATGTCCCCACGGCCCTTCTGAAGCTATTCCTAGAGATCTGACAGCCCAGAAAAAAAAAGAAACTGTTTTTCCTCCCTTTCTGATGGATCCCCATCTACTCCAAAATGAAAAACATTTGTACCTTTTTAAACCGTAAAAAAAAATGAATAAAATACAAGAAATTCATAAATTTATACTTGGCCTTCATTTTCCCCAAAATGATTTCTAAAAAGTATGGCATATAAATACTATATATAAACTCTTGTCTTATAACCTTAAACCTGTTTTACACATAAATACAAGGTGAATTTCTGCCTTCAGGGCACAATGTTACCTTCACAGGAGAAGGGAGGATCCCGGCTATACTGCCTCCGAGTGTCTGATTTCTGAATCTAGAGAAGCATTTCCCGTTGTGTGGTCTTGTAGATAGCAATCCTTCCCTATCCATCACCTACCCCACTTCTACGTGCCCATAACACACACACTCATATCACGGATAATCTGGGGAACGTGCTTCAAGAAACTCTGATCTAGAGTTAAATGTCTGTGCTCAGAACCGAGTGAGGAGTCCTCCTCAACTATTCCCTGTTCCTCAGTTCTTATGTCCATTCCATCTACAAGTCCTATCACAGCTGCCTCCAAACTAGGAGGCCTCCACCCACTTCCCTCCACCTAGTTCTAATTCAGGAGCCAGCCCATCCAGGTGCCTGTCCCAGGCTCCCCCACCTCCAGGGCTGGATGGAGGAGGACAGTCATCACACCTGCTCAGCAGCCATGTTGTCAAGGAGGTTGAGGAAGTCCACTCCATCAGTACTGGCAATACCCATCCCCTCCTTCACCCTTTTCAAATCCTCTGAGATTCCTGGCTGCAAAGAGGCAGTCTGCTTCCGGTCTCTGGCAAAAAATAAAAAGTAATCTCTTAGATTGTATAGTCATGAACAGTTTACCAAGTGTATCTCATTCAATCCCCATTTGGGATCTTATTTAATCCCCAACAACAACTCATTGAGGTTAGCTGGTATTATTCTCCTTCTACAAATGAGTAAACTAAGGCTCTAGGAGGTCCAACGATTTGTAAAAGTAAGTTAGCAAGTACCAGGGCTAGGATAAAAGCCTGGATTTTCCAAATCCCACTTTAGCCTTTTCTTCTATTATAACAAAAACGATGAGGATGGTGGCGTAGGTGGACTCTGAACTCACCTCCTCCCACAGACACAACAAATTTACAACAACTCTTGGAACAATTACCCTTAAGAGAGAAGTGAAACTGGATAAAAAAGAACCCTGACACCAAGGGACAGTGCTGACTGAGGTGGAAGAAGCAGAAATTCCTTTCTGGAGAGACAAAAAAGCCACCTTTGAGATGTGATGCTTCACGGCTGACCAGGAGCAACCTTACAGTATGAAACCTTCCCTGAAGAAGCAGGGGACCTCAGCAGGGAAGATCCATAATAAGCAGCTTTTGGAATCAGCACAATCGAGACAAGTGTCATAATACCTGGCTTTGCTACCTATTAACAACAAGGAATACGCCCAGAAAAGTTCTGGGACAATAAGGGGAAAAAAAAGCCTGCTCTTAAAGGGCCCATGCACAAATTCACCCATTTCGGAAAGCAACCTGAAATCACCAGAAAGAAAGCTGCACAGTCCTTTGGTGAAAAGAGACTCACTTGATAAGTTCTGGGCACATCTCAGTGAGAGGTGAGACCTCTCCAAGGACTGAGACATTGGTGGCAGCCATTATTGTGACCTACTATAGGCTTGCTGACACAGACACTGGCAGACACCATGGGAGTTCTTCCCCTGGCCTGTTAGCCCAGGGATCTGCCCTACCCACTGGAGCACTGATTTAATCCAGGTCAGCCAGGGCAGGCAGCCTGCCCTAGGGACTGGCCCCACCCAACAGCAAGCTCTGGGGCAACTTGTGGGCCTGCATAGGTAGGGTGCCTGGAACCTCAGCAACCAGGTGAATGGGTCTGCCTCTGTGAGGCAAGGTATGTATGTGGGGCAGGCCCATATCGGTGGAGTGTGTGGGGCCTCTGCAGTGGGGTGACTGGATCCACTTCAGTGGGTTGGGGTGCGTGCACAGGGCAGGACTGTGTTGACGAAGTGCATTGCCCTGCTGACAGTAGGGTCTGACAGCTGCAGCAGATTTGTGCTTCTCAAATAGCTGCATAGGGGATTGGCTGCATATTCCAAGGCCTGAAACAATTGGGTGCTCCCATGCCTGGGGACTGGCCCCACTCAGCTGAAACCCTGAGAGGACTGGCAACAGCCTTGCAGACTGGAGTCCTACAGCAATTGTAAGTCCCCAAGCCTAGCAACCAGCTATGCTGGGGGCCTACTCACTTAACAGAAAAACTGCAACAGGAATGTGCTATTAGACCTTGCAGCCAACTTTTCTGGGGCTCCCCATGCCTGATAAAGTGACTGACATGACAATAGCAGCCACATGCAGCTAAGCATTACGACAAGCCAGCCAGGGGAACAGCCTAGCCTCCCTGGGCACCTGCAGCAAGAACAACCCTGCCATAACAGAAGCACACACAGTGCACATAGGGGACAATCCTGGAACATTTGGAACTGGTGACAAGAGGGAAGCACACTGCTGGCCTCATAAGGCATCTCTTACATAAGGCCACCTCTCCAAGATTGGGAGCTGTAGCTGACCTACACAATACACAGATATAAGCACAGAGAAAGAGGCAAAATGAGGAGACAAAGGAATACGTTCCAAGTAAGGAATGGGACAAAACCCCAGAAAAAGAACTAAATGAAACAGAAATAAACAATCTACCTGACCAAGAATTCAAACAAATAGTCATAAAGATGCTCACTGATCTTGGAAGGAGAATGGATGAACTCAGTAAGAACTTAACAAAGAATTGGAAAATATAAAAAAGAACCAATCAGAAATGAAGAATACAATAATGGAAATGAAAAAATCACTAGAGGGACTCAATAGCAGAGTAGATGATACAGAAGAATGGATCAGCGAGCTGGAGGAAAGACTAGAGGAAATCACCCAAGCTGAACAGATAAAGGAATTAAAAAGAATGAGGACAGTCTAAGGGTCCTCTGGGACAACATCAAGCACACTAACATTCATGTTATAGGTGTCCCAGAAGGAGAAGAGAGAGGCAAAGGGGCAGAGAGTCTATTTGAAGAAATAATAGCTGAAAAATTTCCTAATCTAAGGAAGGAAACAGACATCCAGGTACAGGAAGCACAGAGAGTGCCAAACAAGATAAACCCAAAGAGGCTCAAACCAAGACACATTATAATTAAAATGTCAAGAATTAAAGATAAAGAGAGAATCCTAAAAGCCACATGAGAAAGGCAACAAGCTACACACAAAGTAAACCCCATAAGGCTATCAACTGACTTCTCAGCAGAAACCCTACAGCTAGAAGGGAGTGGCACAATATATTTAAAGTGCTGAAAGGAAAAAACTTACAGCCAAGAATACTCTACCCAGCAAGGTTATCATTAAGAATGCAAGGAAAGATAAAGAGTTTCCCAGACAAGCAAAAACTAAAGGAGTTTATCACCAAGAAGCTAGCTTTACAAGAAATGCTAAAGGGACTTACTTAAGTGGAAAAGAGAAGACCACAAATAGGAATAAGAAAATTATCCAAAGAAAAAAAAAGCAATAAAATCACTGGTAAAGGCAAATATACAATATAGGTAGCAGATCAACCATCTATGAAGCTAATATGAAGGTCAAAAGACAAAAATACTAAAATTATCTATTTCCATGATAAAAGGGTAACAGATACACACACACACAAAAAGAGGTGAGATATGATATCAAAAACATAAAATGTGGGAGGAGGGGAGTAAAAGAGTAGAACTTTTAGCAAGAAGTCAAACTAAAGAGACCATCAACTTAATATAGATTGCTGTATACATAGGTTAATATATGTGTACCTCATGGTAATCACAAACCAGGAACCTATAATAAATACACAAAAAATTAACAGAAAGGAACCCAAACATAATACTAAAGAAAGCCACCAAACCACAAGGGGAGAAAGCAGGAGAAGAAGAAAGGAACAGAGAAGAACTAGTAAAACACCCAGAAAAAAGTAACAAAATGGTAATAAGTACATTCTTGTCAATAGCTACTTTAAAGATTTTATTTTTTTCTTTTTCTCCCCAAAGCCCCCCAGTACATAGCTGTGTATTTTTAGTTGTGAGTCCTTCCAGTTGTGGCACGTGGGACGCTGCCCCAGCATGGCCTGATGAGCAGTGCCATGTCCACAACCAGGATTCGAACCAGCAAAATCCTGGGTCACTGAAGCTGAGTGCGCGAACTTAACCACTTGGCCACGGGCCGGCCCCTCAACAGCTACTTTAAACATCAACGGACTAAATGCTCCAATTAAAAGGCACAGGGTGGCCGACTGGATAAAAAAAACAAAGACCGATATATATGCTGCATACAAGACACACTTCAGACCTACACTCACAAACTGAAAGTGAAGGGATGGAAAAAGATACTCTATGCAAATGACAATGAAAAGAAAGCTGGGGTAGCAATACTTATAGGAGACAAAATAGACTTTAAAACAAAAACTGTAACAAGAGACAAAGAAGGGCACTACATAATGATAAAGTGAACAATCCAACAAGAGGATATACCACTTGTAAATATGCACCCAACACAGGACCACTTAAATATATAAAGCAATTATTAACAGACAAAAGGAGAAATAGACAGCAACACAATAACAGTAGGAGACCTTAACACTCTACTTACACCAATGGATAGATCATCCAAACAGAAGAGGAAACATTGGCCTTACATGACACATTAGATCAGCTGGACTTAAGAGATATACAGAACATTCCATTCAAAAACTGTAGAACACACATTCTTTTCAAATGCACATGGAACATTCTCCAGGATAGATCCCATGTTAGACCACAAAAAAAGTCTCAATAAATTTAAGAAGATTAGAATAATACCAAGCATCTTTTATGACCATAAACGTATGACTAGAAATCAACTACAGGAAGAAAACTGGAAAAGCCACAAATAAGTGGCAATTAAACAAAATGCTACTGAACAACGACTGGGTCAACAAAGAGATCAACGGAGAAATCAAAAAATACCTGGAGACAAATGAAAATGAAAATACGACATGCTAAAATTTATGGGATACAGCAAAAGTGGTTCTAAGAGGGAAGTTTACAGCAATATAGGCCTCAACAAACAAGAATATCTTGACTAAATAATTTAACAGTGCACCTAAAGGAAATGGAAAAAGAAGAACAAACAAAGTCCAAAATCAGTAGAAGGAAGGAAATAATAAAAATCAGAGCAGAAATAAATGAAATAGTGACTAAAAAAAAAAATAGAATAAAATCAATGAAACTAAGAGCTGATTCTTTGAAAAGATAAACAAAATGGACAAGTCTTTAGCTAGATTCACCAAGAAAAAGAGAAGGCTCAATAAATAAATCAGAAATAAAAGAGGAGAAATTGGGGTCCAATCCATGGCCAAGTGGTTGAGTTCACATGCTCTGCTTTGGTGGCCCAGGGTTTCCCCAGTTGGATCCTGGTCACACACCTAGCACCGCTCATTAAGCCATGCTAAGGCAGAGTGCCACACAGCAGAGCCAGAAGGACATACAACTAGAATATATAACTATGTACTGAGGGACTCTGGGGAAAAGAAAAAAAAAAAGAAGAATGGCAACAGTGTTAGCTCAGGTGCCAATCTTTAGAAAGAGGAGAAATTACGATGGACACCTCAGAAATACAAATGATTATAAGAGACTACAGAAAGCTGTATGCCAACAAATTGGTAATCTAGAAGAAATGGATAAATTCTTAGAATCATACAACTTTCCAAAACTCAATCAAGAAGAAATAAAAAATTTGAATAGACCAATCACCAGTAAGGAGATTGAAAGAGTAAACAAAAACCTCCCAAAAAATAAAAGTCCAGGACCAGATGGCTTCCCTGCTGAATTCTACCGAACAATCAAAGAATACTTAATACCTATTGTTCTCAAACTCTTCCAAAAAAGTGAAGAAGAGGGGAAGCTTCCTTACTCATTCTACAAAGCCAACATTACCCTGATACCAAAACTAGACATGGACAACACAAAAAAAGAAAATTACAGGCCAATATCACTGGTGAACATCGATCAAAAATCCTCAACAAAATACCAGCAAATTGAATACATTAAAAAGATCATACACATATGATCAAGTGGGATTTATTCCATGGATGCAGGGATGGTTCAATATCCACAAATCAATGAACGTGATACACCACATTAACAAAATGAAGAATAAAAATCACATGATCGTCTCAACAGATGCAGAGAAAGCATTTGACAAGATACAGCATCCATTTATGATAAAAACCCTGAATAAAATGAGTATAGAAGGAAAGTACCTCAACATAATAAAGGCCCACATATGACAAACCCACAGCTAATATCATTCTCAATGGAGAAAAACTGAAACCTATCCTTCTAAGAACAGGAACCAGACAAGGATGCCCACTTTCACCACTCTTATTTAACATAGTATTGGAAGTCCTAGCCAGGGCAATCAGGCAAGAAAAAGAAATAAAAGGGATCCACATTGGAAAGGAAGAAGTGAACCTGTCATTAATAGCAGATGACATGATTTCATATATAGAAAACACTAAAGAATCCACCAAAAAACTTTTAGCAATAATAAATGAATATGGTAAAGTTGCAGGATACAAAATCAACATACAAAAATCAGCTGCATTTCTATACACTATCAACAAAGTAGGAGAAAGAGAAATTAAGAATACAATCCCATGTAAAACTGCAACAAAAGGAATAAAGTACCTAGGAATAAATTTAACCAAAGAGGTGAAAGACCTGTACACTGAAAATGAAAAAACACTGTTGAAAGAAATAGAAGACAAAAAGAAATGGAAAGATATTCTATGCTCTTGCATTGGAAGAACTAACAGTTAAAATATCCATAATTCCCTAAAGCAATCTACAGATTCAATACGATCCCTATCAAAGTTCCAACAACATTTTTCACAGAAAGAGAACAGAGAATCCTAAAATTTACATGGAACAACAAAAGACCCTGAATAACCAAAGGAATCCTGAGAAAAAAGAATAAAGCTGGAGGTAGCACACTCCCTGATTTCAAAATATACTACAAAGCTACAGTAATCAAAAGAGCATGGTACTGGAACAAAAACGGACACGTAGATAAATGGAACAGAATCAAGAGCCCAGAAATAAACCCACATATCTATGGACAGCTAATCTTCAACAAGACAGCCAAGAATATACAATGGAGAAGAGAAAATCTCTTCAATAAACGGTGTTGGGAAAACTGGACAGCCACATGCCAAAGAATGAAAATAGACCATTAGCTTACACCATACACAAAAATTAACTCAAAATGGATTAAAGACTTGAATGTAAGACCTGAAACCATGAAACTTCTAGAAGAAAACATAGGCAGTATGCTGTTCAGAGTCAGTCTTAACAGCATATTTTCAAGTACCATGTCTGACTGGGCAAGGGAAACGATAGAAAAAATAAACAAATGGGACTACATCAAACTAAAAAGCTTCTGCATAGCAAAGGAAACCATCAACAAAATGAAAAGACAACCTAACAATAGGGAGAAGATATTTGCAAACTACATCTGATAAGGGGTTAATATCCAAAATATATAAAGAACTCAAACATCTCAACAACAACAAAAACTAAGAACCCAATTAAAAAATGGGCAAAAGATTTGAACAGACATTTCTCCACAAAAGATACACAGATGGCCAACAGGCACATGAAAAGATCTTCCACATCACTAATTATCAGGGAAATGCAAATCAAAACTACAGTGAGATATGACCTCATGCCCGTCAGAATGGCTATAATTAACCAGACAGGAAATAATAAGTTTTGGAAAGGACGTGGGAAAAAGGGAACTCTCATACATTGTTGGTGGGAGTGCAAACTGGTGCAGCCACTATGGAAAACAGTATGGAGATTCCTCAAAAAATTAAGAATAAAACTACCATATGATCCAGCTATTCCACTGCTGGATACTTATTTAAAGAACATGATGGGCTGGACCTGTGGCCAAATGGTTAAGTTCGCACACTCCACTTTGGCAGCATAGGGTTTCGCTGGTTCAGATCGCTGGGCACGGACATGGCACCACTCATCAGGCCATGCTGAGGTGGCGCCCCACATGCCACAACTAGAAGGACCCACAACTAAAATATACTACTATGTACTGGGGGGATTTGGGGAGAAAAAGCAGGAAAAAAAAAAAGATTGGCAACAGTTGTTAGCTCAGGTGCCAATCTTTAAAAAGATGATACTTACCTTAGTCTTTAAAAAAAAAAAGAACATGAAAACACAAATGCGTAAAGATACATGCACTCCTACATTCTCTGTAGCATTATTTACAATAGCCAAGACTTGGAAGCAACCTAGGTGCCCATCAAGGGACGAATGGATAGAGAAGATGTGGTTTATATACACAACAGAATACTACTCAGCCATAAAAAAGGATGAAATCTGGCCATATGCGACAACATGAATAGACCTTGAGGGAATTATGCTAAGCCAAATAAGTCAGAGGGAGAAACTCAAATACTGTATGATCTCATTCATAAATAGAAGATAAAAACAACAACAAATAAACAGAGACAGAGATTGGATTGGCACTTACCAGAGGGGAAGCAGGGAGGGAGGAGGGTAAAAGGGGTGATTAGGCACAAGTGTATGGTGATAGACTGTAATTAGTCTTTAGGTGGTGAACATGTTTTAATCTAGACAGAACTCGAAATACAATGATGTACACCCAAAATTTATATCATGTTATAAATCAATGTTACCACAATAAAAAAATAAATAAAAAATAAAAAAACAATGCAAGTATGGCCCAGGTCTGCTTGAAAACAGCATTCTCTTTCTTCTGTGGAACACATACTATATGGTCTTAGTGCCGCCCAGAAATACCTGAAAACTGAAAAGTGCCATCAGTCCAAATCAATCTATCCTACAGGGCAGCATATTGGTAAGAGAAGGGAAATCTGTGTCTTCTTCTGCTTGCCCATCTGGACTTGCAGTTCAATGACTGGTTCAACCATCTTTTATTTAACCTGTCAGTTTCTTCATCTGCCCCATCTGAAAGCCCAGGATGTTGAGAGGATAATGCTTTGTAAATGGCAAAGCCCACTCATGGCTGTATATACCATCTCTCCAGCCCAGCGTGTGGCTCTTCCCAGGCTTCCTGTGCCTTCACTATGAGCCTGCCACTGCGAGCAAGAGCTTCTTCACTTCCTGGACAGCTGACGTCAGACCTGAGTGTAACGCAATCCCTCCCATCCCTTATCCACCAGCATGGTAAGCCTGGGCAGGCCCTGAGTTCAGGCAGAGTCCTGCCAGCAAACGTGGTAAAAGGCTATCTGTCCCCCACTGATGAGCAAGAACCCAGGGCAGCTACCTGGTCCTCTCCTGCAGGCTCCAGCAGTTTTGGTAGTTGGGGTACAAGACTTCAGAGCTTGCTTCATCAGTGTGGATGATGATGGGCCCTGGAAGAAAGATGGGAAGCACAGGCAGGAAGAGGCTTCAGCTTGTTCTTCCCATCATCTCTACCCCCTTATTTTTACCCTTGTCTATACAGATAGAGCTATTCCAGGAGGCAGATCATCGAAGTTACTCCTTAAGGACAGCGAACGCCTTGAACATGCCCTGGCCTTGCTAAGAGGAGCTCTCCTGTGGTCTGAGAAATGGAGAAACCAAGTAGCAGCCTTGTTCTGTCCAGCACAACCCCTCCTATTGGGCCACATACAGACTACAGGAAGTACAGACCTGGATCAGACTGGCACTTCCCTGACCCATTCCAAAACATCCCCGCCTCAAGGCACCACCAGCATTTCAGCATTCTAATAAAAAATGGGCTGTCCCTGACTTTATCAGAACTAGGTGACTTTCTTGCTTCCCAAAGTCCAATCCTATGGGCCAAGATGATGACTTACCACGTGAGAACCTAAGAAGGGTGACCACAGGACCACAAATCCTCTCAGACCCCACAGCCTTGCCCAAAATGAAAGCCAGGCTTCCAGCTGAACTGCCAGGAACCAAAGATTAGACTACAGTGTTTCTTTTAACCCTGCAGCAGCTTACTACTGCTCAGAGCTCACAAGTACCTTTGTCCCCTCCCATCAATGCCCAGCAAGGGCTTCTAACACCTTCCCATGCTTTGCTCTGTGCCAGAGATGCCAAGGACTGGTGGCAGCTTCCCGTTATACACAGCCCAATCCTGATCTTCTCTGATGGCAAAAGAAACAGCTCTCATCGGCAGCTCTTTGGGACTCACCGAGGTCAATTTGGGGAGTGATTAAGTCAGTCTAAGCCCCAAAGAGCTATTATTCCCAAATAAATTATTGATAGTCAAAACTCCAGGACTTTAAAAGTAGCCTATGGTAACTTTCCTAGAATATCAGAATTCAGACACACTTTGTTGGTCAAACGATCTGGGGCCCTCTCCAGATATACACGTCCTCTGAGAAGCAGTAGAGCATACAGTGAAGGGTATGGATTCTGAAACCAGACTGCTAGTGTTTGAATCCCAGCTCAACCACTTACCAGCTTTGTGTCCCTGAGAAAGTCACTTAGCTTCTCTGTGCCTTAGTTCTCTCATCTTAAAACTGGGGATAATGTTACCTACCTCACAGGGTTATTACAAGAATTAAACAACTTAATATATGCCAAACTCTTAGAACAATGTTTGGTGCATAGTAAGTCCTTTAAATGTTAGAATAACAAAAACTATGATTTAAACCTTTAATATAACACATAATAATTCCTATCTGGTGTTTGACATTGGTGTCTGAATATTGAACTTCAGTTCATGATAAATAAGGCACATTTGAGTCAGCAATCAAATATATGTTGAATGAATGTCTGACCAAAAGGTACAGACCAACAACCTCGAGCTTCCCTTCACAGCCTGACTCTCTGTAGCTTATATATAACCCTCTGGGACTTCTCTAGGATTTTACTCCTAAAACAATATCCCAAAGTTGCACCACTTCCATTAAAAGTAGCACCTTGTAGACTTAATTGGTCTATTCAAGTCCCTTGATATGGAGCAAGGTATGGATGTAGCTGTGAGAGAAGTCAAATTGGAGTCCCGGGACATCTGGGTCTGGTGTAGGGAGCTGCCACCCAGACAGCCACCCCAGAGGCTGGTGATGATACCACTTCCTTCCTTGCTGGAAACCTGGGGGGGGACTCAGTCTGAGACCTGCCTGTAGATCTTTCCTACTTTAGTCCTACTTTTGGTGTTTCTGAGAAGAGGACATTTGCCTTTTAGAAGCTGAGCAACTGAAGAGCTTTCAGAAGGCCATGCATTGTGGATTATTCCTAAGCTGAGGGGCTCCCGAGAAGTAAAAGGGCCGCCCACTTTCTTTGATCTATGTTACTGAGACACATACTGTTTGTGTTCAGCAGCCAACTTCAGCCAGAATGAGCAGTAGTACCCAACCCAGCTGGGAGCAAGGCCAGCCTCCTCTGGCCTGGAGGTTTCTATTATTTTACATATTTTTTTAAAGCCCAATGGAAATTTTATATCTATTTGAGATACTGCTAAAGAAGCTACACAAAATAACAAGAAGTTTTGCCTTACGTCACCATTTTGGTATTTTAATATTGGTGAGGTCATGATGATCTGAAACTCAGACTGGCAATTAAATGTAAATTTAAATCAGTTACAAATGACAAAATGCAGCTTCATTTGATAGTCAAAGGCCCTCAATACACGGGATCCATGAGGGAAAATAATAAATGGCGTCCTTAGTGGTGAAAATGTTGGGAACCACCAGTTGCCAGCATTCACTGGCTGAATACGTCAAAACCTAAACCCAACAGACTTTCTCAACTAGGAAAGGCTGAACAGAAATCTGGGTCATGCCATAGGTTATCACCAAGACCAGAATACTAGCATCAGGCCTGGGTCTCAGGTAAGTGTTCTTCCTGCCCTCCTTCCTTTTCAGCAGTGTCTTACCTAAGCAAAAAGCCCAGAATATTGTTCAAGACCTGGCTAGGGCTGCCTCATGCAGTTTGTGTAAAAGCTTACGAGGAGAAGTCAGGAGCCAGAGGCACACCAGAGCAGCTGAGGCATTGCTGCAGACGTGGAGGTCAGGCTGGCAAGGGCAGCAGAAGGCCAGACAGGGAGGGGCCCAGTAGAGGGGGTACACCATGGAAGCCACATGAAGAGAGACAAGGGAACAGGCACCGAGAAAGAGAGAGATGGGGGCTTTGGAAGTAAGAAGGAAAAGTTCCTCAGAGACAGGGGCTGACTTTTAGAGTCAAACTTGAACCTTCTTTCTGACACTGGAAAAGTCCAGCCAGCAAACACCGAGTAGACTCCAGATTCCGATATATATTAGTAGAACGAACACTGGAAAAAAACAAAAAGATAGAGACACTCATAAAAGAAAAATTTAATAATATACTCTATCTTATTCCACAGAGCAGCTGGGAGGCTTTTAAGGCTACAAAAGGGGAGCTATGAGGCTGGGAAGAACCCTTTCCCTCTCTGTGGGATGGCTGCCCCAAGGGACCCCAAAGCCAACAAATGTGACCTCCAATGATCACCTCTTCACGGGAGCCTATTATATAAGGTTAACTGCCCCAAACTACCTTGGGTGAGAGTGGGAACCAGCTGGGGGGTCAAAACAGGTTTTCTCATGCTTACGACCTTAAATTGGGTGAAACATCCCTTTTTCAAGTGACTCACAAGACCTCCTGTGGGTTGAAGGTTGGCGAAAGAAAGGGGATGTCCTCCACATAGTTCTTCCTCAGCCTCTCTCCCAGGGCAAACATCTGCCGCATGCCCACGTTAGTCAGCTGTCCAGCAAACATGCCCCCCTGAGGAGCGGGAGAAAGAAAGAAGAATGAAAACGCCTCACAGCCTGCTAACCTCATCCCAGAGAAATCCATCAATGCTTTGCAGTGGGCTTCCCGGAGCAGGAAAGCATTGCTCACCTTCAGTACCGTCTTATGGTATTCAGAGTCAAAAGGAGACTGTGGTTTCGGGCCCCCAGCTAGACTGGTGACAGTGTAATCAAACTGAGTTTGGGGTGGGACTTCTAATAGCTGGGGGTTCCACTCTACCTGTTGTGACCACAAAAACAACACATTGTTTAAAAGGTTCTTGAAACTTACAGCATTAATATCCAGGAGCACTCAGAACACATGGAAAGGAAGGAAAGAAACTTTAACTCGAGCTCCAATTAAGGGAAGAAAAGATTGTGATTTATTATTCCAGGTGTCCTTAGCTCCAGTCCCATTATCGCTACACTAGTACTCACTGTTAAGAGGCCGCTCTGGCACTAAGACCAGACTGAAGTAAAAGGGAGAAGAGGCCAGAATGCCTGGCATGCAAATACTTGGTGAGTGAATGAATGAATGAATTAATATAATATAATATATAATATAATATAATATAATATAATATAATATAATCTCAGTGACCATATACTTGCAAGAATTTTTAAGGAATCAACCTGCAGGGTTCTATGGCCCCTCTTTAAGGACTCTACTTAATGTCCCTTGCAATTACTACATATTTCCTTTCCTTTCATCCAATTTCTCAAACAAAAAAAAAGCTACCCTCTAAGAAAGCTTCACTTTTTCACCACCTTCCTTGACTCCTTGAAATCTGGCTCCTGCTCCAACAGTTTTGAAAACTGTAATGGTTTTCAAAACATCACAAGTAGCCATCGGTCTCACAGCTCCAATTGCCATAAAATTCTTATACGTTCATTGAGTCAGATGTGATGACTTCAGTTTTAAAAACAAAACTCTTTTCTTCTAATCCCACATACAGCTCCTCTTCCCAACTTATTTTGTCTCTCTTAGTGCTACCACAATTCTCCTAGGCACCAAAACTCAAACCTCTGACTCTCCTCACTGCTCCACCATCCCCACACTAAACCCTGTTGATCACTGGCTAGAAAAAAGTCACTCCTCAAAAGTCACCTCTTTTATCTTACTGTCAGGGTATAAAACCTTATTACCTCAGGCAAAAGCCTATGACAGACTCCCTCCCTTCCACCCCCACAATCCATACATACATAACCACCCGATTAATCTTGCTAAGCCACTTTCTTCATATTAATAGCTTTTCCCTAACGTTTCAAGAGATAAGCATCTGCACTTTCAGGATTTCTACACCTTGGCCGAATGTCTGTCCCAGCTGTACTGCCACTATAACTCTCTCCTCCCCTCCTCAGACCAGACCATGCCCACTGCTTCCTCTACATCTTCTTTCGGCTTGCTTCCCTTGCTTGGAGGGACTCCTGTCCCTAGTTGCCCATGCAACTTCTCTCCAAGGGTCAATGATAGCTCAAGTCTTACTTGCCCATCAGTGACCACTCCAGCTTTCAGTGGTTGTCTTCCTATGTGAATTCCTATATATCACCTACAATCAAAAGAACAACATTGAACTCAATTTCCCCCTACTTCATTTTGTTTTAAAACTAACATCTGAAAACCTACTATATCACATGTCATTGTATTTACCTCGACCCCTCCAAGAAATATCCCAGGAGAGTGCCACTGGGAGTCCCAGCTTCTCTTTTCACAGAGGAAGCACTCCATTTTCTCAAAAGACATCGTCTCAGTCCCACCTGTACCCAGTCTCCAATACCTGAGCCTCTCCCCGACTGGTGCTGCAGCAACTGATAACAGAAGATTGGTTATTCAGAGCAGAGACCTTCTCCTACAATCTTTTCATCATTGCTCCATTTTTCAAAGTTCTGATCCTATAACTTCCCTGCATAAAATTCTGCAAGGGCTCACAGCTGCATGACGGACCCTGCTTCCCTCCCTCTCTTCACCATTTCTTCCCTGCCCTATACACTTCCTCTCTAGCCACACAACTTTGTTTCCGATAGCATCATCCTCACAACTCCTCATCTTTCAACCTCATGTTTCTTCTACCTGTAATTTTCTTTCCCATTTCATCTGGTAAGACTTCTGCCCATTCTACAAGACTCAGCTTAAATGTCCCCAGAAGCCGTGACCATGGCCCTGTACTCTCACAGCAGCCTTGGTGGCTCTTTCTGGTGGCCTTTACCAAAATGTGTTAGAAGAGCTCCTTTACTAGTCTGTCCTGCTAAGTAGACTTAGCTTCCTGAGAACAGAGACTGGGTCGTCTACTAGTGACCATTTTGGTCTGCATTTTGATTGCCCAGCAAAGAGCCTGGCACACAGTAGGTGCAATTAATAGCTCCAACAACTGCCAGATCTTGTGGAGGATACCAAGATGGAGATAACATGACCCTGCCATTTCCAGGTTTTCAGGTTAGAGACAGCAAGCTATGAATGTAAATGACAGCAGTAGTAAAATAGAAATTATGTGCTACCAGAACCCAGATGAAGGCCGTAGTAGTTCAAAGGCAGGACAGAGCTTCTTTTCTGGCTGAGGATTCAGGGAGTTTCATGGAAGGAATGGCATTTGAAATGAATAGGATTCAGACAAGCAAAGACCTGGACTTGAGAGTAAGATGTAGGTAAGAAGAGAAGGTGGTATTCAGAATTCCAAAAATAGGTAGAAAGCTTGAGCAAAGCAGAGATGGGGAAGAATATATATAGAAAAGTAGTGGTTTGCCTCAACCTGGGAGCAGTTTTCAAACTTTTTAATTAGCAAATACCAAGTAGAGTTTAACTTTTGATTTCTATATATAAAAGCAAAAACTGGAGTTTCTCTAGTTGAAGTAGGAATGGGAATCCAGAGCCCCAGCCACTCAGCAGCCCCCTAGCCCACAGGCTCCACACAATAGTCTGAAAGCCAGCAGTATAGCTCACAACCGGAATGGGAGACTAGATGCAGAAAAGCCAGTTTCAAGATAATTGCAAGAGAGGAGATGAGAGAGCCTAAGGCCTCATCTAAAGCAGTAGGAAGAGAAGGGATAGATGCAAGACATTTGAGTCACACGTGGCAAGTGAGCAGAGAAAAGCTTTATTTGGGGGCTATGTTGGTAGGTTAAACAAGGAAGAAAAAGAAAAAAGATCAGTTTGATTTTGAGCCTGGGTGCCTTAGGTGACAAGGGCAATGAAGGTACTCCTTGACTAAAACTAAGACCAGAACAGAAGAACAGTTGACAAGCTGACTTCAGTTTTGGATATTTTAAGTCTGAGATACATCCTTTGTGTCCCTAGCACTCCCAGCATATTCTCATCACTGGAATCTGGTTTGTCTCTCTCCTTCACCACACTGTAAACTCCCTTACAGCTGAGACCGAATTACCCATCCCGGTAAGTCCAATGTATATCATGGGTCCTGGCACCCCCACAGGGCCTGTTCAGCCTCACTAAGAAATCTCCCTGTTAGGCACATTCACCCACAGAGGATCTTTGGTGTTTCCCAGGAGATGACTCCTGAAAGTCATGTCAAGTCTAGAGAACGCCTTTCCAGATTTCCAAGAATGGATGATACATCAGTTCCATACGTGGTGTCCACCCCACATACACACTCTCATTCTCGTTCCTGCTCTTGGGCTTCCAAGTTAGTGGCAAAGATTAACTTACTAATTTTACTTATTTATTTATACCCCATTTTCAAGAACTAACTTAACGTAGATGATAGCAATACCTCAAATATAGTAAGACAACCAACTCAAAATATGCAAGAAAGACAAAAGCAAACGAGTACAGGGACAAAAAAATGGATACAGCATGCACACGATGAAGATCCATCGTAGGTGGGCCAAAGATTCAGCACTAAGCTTTCCGGCTTTTATGTAAAATGAGAAACTTGATCAGCTAGACAAGCTTAAAGAGAAAAGCTAGCCAACTGTTCTGGAGAAGCACATCATTTCTAGTGCTAATAGACAAATTCCTCCCAAGGGTCCTCATAAAGAGGATAGAGTAACCTAATGAACATCTTTTCAGCAGTCACAGTAATGAGTGCTGTGGGATTGTTGGGATTATTTCTCACAGTTTCCTCAACACAGAATGATAGTATCTCACCAAAGCGCATTCCTGCAAAGACAATACCATACTGGGATCAATATGCTATATTCCAGGTAAAAAAAAAAAATCTACATACACGTAAACAAAAACCTTCCAGGTGTAGATTTTAGAATAAAGCAACGGTGTTACCCCTTGGCAGCACACTGGCATCACTGGGATAGTTTTTAAAAGTTAGCAATGCCTGAGCCCCATCCTGAGCTAATCACATCTGGATCTCCTGGGCGGGGCCTCAACTCTTTTAATATTATGCAGTCCAGATAATTCTAAAGCTTCACCAGAGAAGCTTTTACTACGTCTGGATGCTCTGGGCCAAATCAGAATCTCTGGGAGGGAGAAGCAGGCATCACTGTTTTTTAAAGCTCCCCAGGTGAGTTCGACATCCTGCCAAGGTTAAGAACTACTGCTCCAGAGGAAAAAATGGACTGACTGGCACATCCTTCATGCAGTGCTTCTCTTAGCTGAGCTTCGGATAGGTATTAAGCAACAATGAGACTGACATTATGCTTCCCAGCTTGTCTACATTATCAAATAAATACTGACCCAAATGCCTTAATCAACAGTGGAGCTGGGATGTGCTGGACTTTATTTTATAAAAACTGAGGAATGTGCCTGGGTTAGGGACACACTTGCCACTGTCTGGAGCAGAGCTGAGGGAAATCTGAAAGCAGGGCCAAATTCACCTTTTGAAAGTATACTTGGAGCTAATCTAATGATCAGAAAAAATGGCCAATTAAGTTCCAGAGTTTCATTTCCAGAGCACACATACAATACTTTTAGGAAGACAGGTTAAGTCAACAGCCATTCAAGCCATAAGAAAACAACTCAATAAAACATCTAGTTCTAGACATGCTATCTCCCAAGAATTTGTGAGATAACTGAATGAAGTGACTTGTCACATATGTTCATCTATAAACAGTCAGAAGTCTGGAAACATCTACCAAAGACAATTTTAACTTTAGAATTGTTGCCAGATAGTCCCTTCTGACTATAATTAATAGCAGAACCAGGAAGATTGGAAAATCCCAATAACAACCTCTATCCAATTGGATCTTGAAAAGAAACCCTGAGAGAGAATATCCAGAAGCAAGCTACAGGTCAATGACACTCACTCATAGCCTAAATCGAAAGAAAGTTGGTTCTACCCCTGGCTTCTATGCACAAGACTTTATACAAGATAACCAAAGATGTTTAATGCATCTGCCTAAGGTCTGGAGAATGTGAACAGGCAGGAGAGGTAATGTGCCTTCCCTAACTGCAAAGTGAAGCCATGCACTCGGATGCTTCATTTATTTTGTGGCTACACCGACAAAGGATGAATGAAGCTGGCCTTCTACCTGAGCTACAACTGCCTCTTCCAACATAAAAGCAGAAGATACCCATCACACACCCACTGGCTTAGGAGAAAATCCTAAGAAACTAAATCTTTTTCTAGGTCCTTCAGGGAGTACATATACTGTACATACGAGATCCAGGCCTAGACATTCAAACTTTCATTCTCTGCTACCACTAGTTAACTTTGTGTTTAACACAAGTCTTCTATTTCTATATGTTATTTCCCAGCCTTTCTGTAACAAGAATAAGTGGAGAAGAAGGGAGAGTGCACAAGAGACAGACTATCTATAAAACCATAAGAAAAATTTAGAGACCTAACACAAAAAGGCAAAGTAAGGGATTGAAAAAAGATCAAAGTATCAAAAAGAAAGAAAGGGAAGAAGGGAGGAGGAGGAGGAGAGAGAGAGAGAAAGAAAAGAAATTCCAGAACCAAACAGAAAGTGGTAAAGCCATAAAGAAAGGCTAACTAGAAATCTGTCAGATTTTATCTACTTATGTGGGAAGTGCTTTAAAGGTTTGCTTTCACGTGTGGCCAGCTTTAAAAACTGGGTTTGCAGTTGTACAATGTGTAAACACAACCCTGAGGGATTCTGGAAAGCAAGTATGATCATAAAGAGTATGTCTAACATCAGATTTGGACACCCTGTTGGACCTGCCCGAACACCATCTTGCAGGATCAACAACGCAAAAGTACTCCACAAGTAAGTGTGACACCTGGGAGCCTGGGGCCTTCGGCCTGCCTATTCATCTTCACTAGGAAGCCAGTTCTTCAATCACAGTCCTGCCTGCCATGAAAGGCAATAGATCTTCACTAGATCTCCCCAAGAATCAAGTCCAAGAAGGGTAATCAATTTAAAAACTAATTATTTGTGCTTTAATCATAGTTATTCTGACGAAATCAGGTAGATTTTTAAGATATTATAGGCACCAGACTAGCCAATTTTTAATCTTTTCCTACTTCAAATCCATTCCACAGTAGGTTTAGAAACCCAAAATAGAAAAAGGAGAGCCCCAAGATACAGCACATTTACCAAAAAGCCCTCAAGGGATCTCAGACGGTCTCCAGCAAACCCTGAGAAAGCCGCTGTAAAACCTGTCTCCAAAGGCCTTGACCTCTGTTATCCACTGTGATCCCAGTTAGGGTGGTTCCTGTCACAAAGGTCCCTGCAACTCTGACAACCTTCAAAACGGTCACACAGAAACTCACTACACGCTTATACTCAAGTTCACTCAAATATCTGTCGGAAGTGCTGAATCTCAGGCCCTACCCCACACCTATTTTAACAAGATTCCTAGGCGATTTCTATGCAGGGTAAGTAGGGCAGTACTACTGGCTGCGCTATCCCGCAGCCATCAGAGTGCAACTGGAAGTTCCCGGCTGCCCTGCACCCTGAGGGTCCGAGGGGGGTCGGGAGGTGCCAGGCCAGCACCTCTACTCAAGAGCCGAGGGAGGAACAGGCTACTGCTGTTTTCACTTAGTCTGGACCCAGCCCGAACTCCGCTTCGTAAGGGTAAAAATTCCAAAGGCGTGTGTTGGGGCGAAGCTCCTGGCCCCCACTGGTTGGCCACACGGTCCTCGCACCATCAGCCCCGGCCCGGGCCGACCTCACCTGCTCCTTCCGAGGGAGAGGCTTGAGAGGACTCCGCGCCCCGTGCCGAAACACAACCTGCACCATTTTCAACTCCAGGAGGCTTCGGTCGACGGGATGCTGGCCGTTCCCCCGTTGCAGCTCGGCCAGGGCCACCCGCCGCTGGTGGAGACAGTACGCCAGCGAAGTCAAGACGCCCACCGGGGCCCACGTGCGCACGCTGAAGACACCGGTGATCATGGTGGAAGCCCCTTGGGGTGAGGCTGCAGGAGGCGAACACAAGCTCTCCGCTGGCACCGGGGCTCAGCGACAGCTCCAAGTTCCCAGGAATCGGCGGGCGCGCACACCGAGCGCCCCAACAAGCTGGGAGCGCTGCGACTCTAGCCCTGAGGGGGACCCCAAGTGGGAGCGTGGGGGAAGAAGCGGAGGTGGGAGCAGCGAAGACTCCTTGTAAGTTTTCACCCAGGTAGGGGTTGGCCGCTCCTGTTGCAGACTGGGCCGGGGCAGCTCAGCTCCTTATCTTTCGGTCTCCCGGGAACCTTAAACGTGTATTCCAAGTTTGGCCTCTAGCACTCTTGAAAGGACAGGAATCAGCCTTAAATTCCTCGGCGGCAGTGATTCCACTAACACAGACAATCGATTCCGCTTTTCTACAGGCAAGCCGCCACCAACCTCCTTACCCACCCACGGACCTGTCCCAACTGGACTCGCGCAAAGGGGCACGGGAAAACGAGTCCCGAGGTGACGCCTGTCCGGAGGCTCTGAGTTGCGAGAACTACAATTCCCAGAAGGCTGCGCGCGGCGGGGGCGTCCTCACCGGGCGGCATTTCCCCGCCCCCGGCAGTGAGCCTCAGCTCTCAGGCCCAGCTCGTCAAAGTCACCGGGGCTTGGGTGGGCAGTGTAGTGGGAGTGAGTCAACAAGCTAGCCCGGCCGATAGGGTGGGAGACGTGAGGACAGGGGTGGAATTGGGTAGTGGAGGGGAGATATAGAAGACTTCCTTGAAGTCGTGGAAGCGCCTGGAAGTGAAAGTTGCTGAAAGTCCGGACACCAACTTAACTGAGTGATTACCATTCGCCACGGGCGACAGTAGGTGTTTTATATTTAGTCTTCGTTTACTGTCCCACTTCTGTGTTTACAGAGGCTTAAATCGTTGCAAACATGTAGAACGTTAAGCTCACTGATGTGTTCTCTTACATCCAGAATATTTCTTGTGGAAAAATCCAGGCCTTGCCTGTAGGTGTCCCAGTGACTAAGCACCTTAATTTACAAAGAATGCCAACCTTCCACCTGCTAGTCTGATTTCTCTTGAATATACAGCTACCCCAAGACTGTGTTCTGGATCTTCACAACAGGACACGAACCATCTGTGTCCATCTCAAGGCAAAAGTCCAGTTGAGAGATCAAATTAGTCCAGTTGAGGGATCAGAAATTTGTGAGGAGGGACTGAATATATGTCATCTAACCAGTTCTTTCATCATTCTAAATTCTATCCTTGGATCAAACTGGTCCGGCTGTGAAGACAACATGCTTACGGAATATGGCTCCTGGCCTGAGTCTAAACTTGTTCACCAGAGGTTCTGAATGTCCTACTGTGGGGGAAGGGTCGTTTTGGAACACTGCATATTTTCACAGTTTTCCCCCTGGCGAACCCCGTGGACTCACTTTTCAGAGCCTTATTGTGTGTCCTTGATGTGAGTAAAAACTGAAAGCTGTTTTTCCATAGTCTTTGTAGGAGCGCCAGAGAACGCTGCTTTGGAACTTGTGTATTGAAGTATAACCCCAATGGTTGGGGAGAGCCCTTCTCCACAGTTCAGTGAAAAAATGGTACAGCTTTAGTGCAGAAGGGCCCTGGTATTTGAGCAGCTTCCACAGCCCTGGTGGTTTTAGCATATCAGAGCCACTTCAAGGCAATATAAGGTTGGCATGGGGGGGCCAGTACCTTTTGCAGTAGTTGACAGGTCACCCTAGTCTACCCCCTGTGCTCTGGCATCCTCAGCAGACTTGTCAGACATGGTGAGCAGCCCCTTTGACCTGTATGACCTATATGAGCAATAGCAGGGTCTTGTCTTGGTTGAGGGAGAGTGGGGGGGTTATGTCTCAGCAGCAGAGCTCTTCAGGGAGCTGGAGCAGGCGAGGTTGGAAAATGACAGATTCCATGTGGTAGTTGAAAACACTATTTGCCAGCACATGTGACACAGCCCTTGAGAAGGCCTATAAATATTTGGCGTGTGATGTATAGTGGTTTTGCTAGTGGTAGTAAGTTGCAGTTTTAAAGAGAGGCTGGAAATCCTGAAATCATGCAGCACTGGAGAGTGGGGGAGGTAGTGGGGAACTGAACAACTGTTATTGTGGCCCTGGTTTTACCATCAAGCGGGGCTGGCTTGGGAAATAAGTCCTCCTCCCACCAATTTGTCTTCAGAGGGTTGCACTGAATATTATGCTAAAACTCAGTTTTATTCATTAGAGACAACTACATTCACTGTTTTATCTCCAGTAGTGAGCACAGTGCCTGGCTCATAGTAAGTATTCCATAAATACTTGCTGAATGAAATAGGCTATATCATAGGAATGTTGTTGAAGACATTGTCTCTTATGTCTGTCACTTTATTGCTCCCTATTTAAATATCCTCCTCAGAAATTGGTTTTAGAGCAAAGTGTTAGCATTAGAACAAGCATTAAAAAATATGAGGATTACTTTTCCTTCATTTTTGCCTTCATTGACAGGAAACTTGGAGCCTAATTTTAAACTTAACTATAGCAAATATTTAGAACCGAATGGCTGATATAACTGAGCTTTTCCTCCAAGGTATCAGCCTTGATTGGAAGGGAGTAAAACTGGAGAAAGGTCAGTTAGGAGGCTGTTGCAACACGCCAGGTGTGAACCTTTAGTGGGTGGAGTTAACAATAGAGTGAGAGAAAGAAGGAGTCAGAGATGACTCCTGAATTCCTGGCTTGGGCAACTTGCAGAGGATTCCATTTACTGGAACGAGGTTGAGCAGAAATTAGCAAGTTAGTTTTGAATATGTATATTATGAGCTACATGTAAGGCATCTAAATAGAAATGTCCTCTAGACAATTGTTTACATGGGTCTGGAGCTCAGAATAAGTTTGGACTAGCAATATATATGTGAGACTCCTCTGCACATAGTTATTAATTGAAACAATAGGAGTGGATAAGATTCCCAGGGTGAATGAGTAGAGTGGGAAGAGAAAAAGAGGGGGGACAGGACAGGACTCTGAGAAACCCCACCATTTAAGGGAAGAGCAGAGAAAGAAAAGCCTGAGAAGGAGTGGCAGAGAGACAGAAAGAAAAGACTTAGTTATCAAGGAAGCCAGGAGAAGATTCTAAGAAGAAGAGAATGGACAACAGTTCAAATGGAACTGAGAGGGCAAGTACTGTACAGACCGAGTGTCTGTTGGATTTGACAACAAAGTAATCTTTGGTCACTTTAATGAGAGCAGTTTCAGTGAAATAGCAGGGTGGAAATTAAATAGAAGTGGGCAGTGAGTGGGAAGTTAGTGTAGACAGCTTGAAGTTTAGCTGAGAAGCGGGGAACAAGTACAGTAAGTGGAGGTGTTTGGTTCTTGAAGTTAAGAGAGAATTGTCTTCTGAAGATAGGAGAAGTTTCTATATACGTTTAAATGTTGATAGAAAGAAGGCTGTGGATAGGGAGTGGTTGAAAATATGAGACACGATAATAGCTTGAGTAGACTACTTAGGAGGGGTAGGAAAAGATGAGAAATGAACTTAGATGTCATAATTAACCTCAGGAGGAGAAAGTACTTATTTTCCATGTTGACAGGAGGGAAAGAAGAAAGAATAGGCATGAGTGGAATTACAATTGTAATGTGGGAATTAGAGGGGTTTTCTTTCTTTAATGGTTTCTTTTTTCTACAAAATCAGTCTATGGGGAGAGGGGAAGAGGGTTGGTGCTTTTAAAGATTTGAGGAACATGGGAAAGTGAAATATCCTCAGTATACACAAGAAACAGGGTGATGACTAAGTAACCAGAGACTTGCCGGGTCCCATTGAAAGCCCAGCAGAGAACAATTTTTCTCCAACTTTATGGTGCATCAGAATTACCTGGGGTATTTGTTAGAATACAAGTTCCAAAGCACGAATATATCTTGCTAGATCTGGGTGGAGCCCAGGACTCTGCATTTTAAACAAATACCCCAGGTGATTCTGATACAGGAGCTCTTCAGATCACACTTTGAGAACTACTGAGAGAGTCAAGGAGGGGATTATTTTAATATGGGAGAATTTTTTGTAAAATGAGAGAGAATTGCCAGTGGAGAGGAAATGATTAAGGAGACAAGAAGGAATAACTGATAGTGCAAAATCCCTAAGGAGGTGAAGAAGGTGTGATAAAGAAGGAAGAAGGAAGAATCAGCCTTGGACAGGAGAAGTGTCACCAGTCTAATTAAGATCAGCCTTAGGAGAAGGGTCATTTCTTTCATTAAGGGTCACCTTCCATTAAGATGGCAGAGAAGGAGGTAAAGATAGACAGAGAGGCAGGTAATATTAGTAGTTTCACCTCCAACAAATTATTTCCCCACTCAGTATAATTGGAAATAAAGAGCTTCCCCCGCAGCTCCCGCCCCTCCCCCCATATAAACAGAAATCCTGGACCTCAGAATCATTTGCCAGATTTGGGACACATACTTAATTCCTGAACCAGTCACTTCCAGCCATCCTTAGAGTTGAAGGGAAAGTCAGACTCACCCAAGCTACAAGAGCTATGAGGGGTGCAGGCAGTTCTTCAAAGGAGATTCAGAGAACTTTTTAACTAAAAAAGAGTGAATGAATGATGAGAGGAAAACAACAGATATCTTCCATGCCTTTCTCCCATCTTTCCTCCCCTCATTTATCAACTTCCTGTTTGCATTGTCAGTGACTCATGCTGAAGTTGCTGAACTTTTGGCATAGGGAGGTGGGCTTAACACTCTCTACAACTCTTAAAACTCTATCAAGGGGCCTTCCTGGTGGCACAGGGGTTAAGTTCTCAGGTTCTGCTTCTCGGTGGCCCAGGGTTCGTCAGTTTGGATCCTGGGTGTGGACATGGCACCACGTGGCACACCATGCTGTGGTAGGCGTCCCACATATAAAGTAGAGGAAGACAGGTACGGATGTTAGCTCAGGGCCAGCCTTCCTCAGAAAAAAGAGGAGTATTGGCAGTAGTTATCTCAGGGTTAATCTTCCTCAAAAGAAAAAAAATCTTCTATCAAGGCATGTCTGTGTTTATACATCTTCATGTTTTCCTTGCTTAACCATCTTTATTGGCTCTACATTGCCCACGGAAGAATGATTTACAGTATCAGTGTTCAATGATCTACTACTCTGGTATTCGGTACTGTTTTAAAGTCCTGGAATACAGGTATTTCTGTTGTTGTGATGCTACTGTTATTTTGGAGTTTTAAAAATCTGAATCGTTTGTGTCTTGAGACATGACAGAGACATGACAGAGACATGCTTCTTTAAAATTTTGAATGAGATATAGATGGGCTTGTTTAGAAAGCTGTCTTCTACCATAATCCTCAAGCAAAAGAAGAAAATAGTAAGCACCAAAGCAGAACTTCTTTCCTTTTCTTTTTTGAGAAGATTAGCCCTGAGCTAACATCTGCTGCCAATCCTCCTCTTTTTGCTGAGCAAGATTGGCCCTGAGCTAACATCCATGCCCATCCTCCTCTATTTTATATGTGGGATGCCTGCCATGGCATGGCTTAGTTAAGCAATTTGTATAACTGCGCCCGGGATCCCAACTGGCGAACCCCAGGCCACCGAAGAAGAATGTGCAAACTTAATCACTTAACTGCTGTGCCACCAGGCTGGCCCCAATCAAAGCAAAGCTTCTAAGGCAAGAATATTCCTTATCTGTTACAAAGACTTTCCAACAAATGGAATATGAACAGAACTCTATTGGTATTAATGTGGTGTCTGTGTTAGAATCTCCATTTATCTAAGATGATATAGGAAGATGAAGACAAATGAGAAATACTTTCTTTGAAGCAAAAAAAAAAAAAAAATACATCTTGTTATCAATAAAAAAAAAATTGTTCCTGCAAAGAAACAAAACATTGCCCCCCAAAAATCTCCTCAGAATTTTCAACCAAGAGATAGTATTGTTCGAAGATAACGGGCTAGAGAAAAATATTTAAGAGCAGCTTATAATTATCTCCTTATCATTCTCTTAACCAACATAGAATCAGAAGTTTTCATCAACTGGAAAGTTTTTCGTAGCTCAATGATGATGTCATTGATAGGCTAAGACCACTTACAAAAAGATCATAATTTTATTGCATTTTTAACCCCAATCGAACTTTATTTTGTGTAGTGCTTACTTTAAGCAACATTTTATTTTTATATTAGAATGATATGTTTAATATATATTTTGGTATATTTACGTTTTACTTAACGCTTATGAATTTTTGTATTTGAAATGTATTAATACTTCATTTTACTGATCTCAAGTACTTGAAATATATTATGTGAAATAAATACCGAAATATACTGATATTTTACTCCAGTATTTAAATTACTCTTTAGTTTGGCACTGGAGGCCCTTCCAGTCAGCCCCCTGTCTACACTTCCAGCCTCCCTCCCACTCTCCCCATCCCTGGGATAGATATGTTTATCTATGTTTCCTTTTCCAAATAGAGCTTGGATCTGGCTTCTCTGTTCCTTTGCTGGAGGCCCCTTATCCTATTTCTACCTGTAATATTTACATTGAACAAGCACAATTAGTAGAATGGAATCTTGTAGCAAATTCATTTTTGACTCCCACTATCTCTTTAAATCTGCACCAACGGGCTATTTCTCCCTTACCTCTAGAAAAGACAAAGGTTGTCCCTTAAAGGTAATAAAAGTACTCAGTCACTTTTTAAGTCACAAAAGAAAGCAGCAATCAGGAATTAAAATGGCAGTCCTAGGTAAGAATTATAAGTTCAACCTTAATTTTATTTATCTGTTTGTTTGTTTGTTTTTACTTCAACCTTGATTTAAAGTTGAAGTTTCTCTTCTTCTCCAGCTTGTGCTGGCCTCAGGTTAGAAGTCTGAAATTTGAAGGTGGGCAAGAGAAGGTTAACCCCGTCTTGGCTTCTTCTCTCTTTCCTCCTGTCATGCTCCTTCTCTTCTTCCATCTTAGAAACCTGTTTCTGACCCTTTCAGGGTCTGGAGCTCGGGGAGGGAGATTAGCAGAGGAGGATTAGGAAGGGGAATTCACAAACTTCTCAATTAACTGGCACTTTGGAGGTGGGGGAACTAGTGCTCTCTGGACCTTGCAGATTTTCAAAGCCTATTGCTCTCTTGAGAGATTTTCATGGTTTCCTTAGAGACTTTCCTTTCTCCACACTTCTGCGACCCTAGGTATCCAGCAGCCGTTCATCTCCAGCTTACACCCCGACGGGGGGTCATTTTGAACACCGGCTAAGCAACACCACCCCGGCTCCCCTTCCCTCATGGACCATATGTGGGCCATAAGAAACACCACTGTTTGCCCAGGCCAACTCTGGGAGTGCAGCTACTTCCCCACACTTCAGCCCTCTAGAGTTAGACTTCTTGTGTGTGAGCCAGTCAGCAGTCCTGTGTGTCTCAAACTGTAGAAGACACACATTCAGCTCTGCAGGTGGTTCCCTCACAGTCCTGTCCTTTGGTTTGAGGTGAGGAGAAGATGTCCCTCCTCCTCCTTCACCCTTGGTAAGGACAGTAGGATTCTTTGCATCCAATAGTTGTCTTCAAAGAAATCCTTTTCAAAAAGCTTCCTATCTCCAATTCAGCATCCTTTTATACCTTCAATGGAGGTGACAACTTAAGAGTTGCCTGCCTCCCCCACTTTCCATTCTTCCACCTACTTTGAAAGTGTTTACGTTCTGGTCCCACACATAGCTCTGGAATGTCCCTCAGCTGAAGCTTTCTTTTTAATATCCTGTTATAACCCTAAAGCTCATTTCCGTGCCTCTACCTCACAAAATCGTCCCCATCACCCCCAAGGTAATAATAGTTGACTTCCCTGAATTGTTAAGTGTGGCAGTTATTTTCTGCCTTGTATTGTAGTTATTTAAGTATACTTATTTCTACCAAAAATTTGTAAGTTCCTCAAAGGTAAAGACTATACATCTTTGTTTTTATATTACCAAAATCTTAATACAGTATGTACATAATATTTATTATATCAAAAAGTGGATTGCTCAATATCACTATGTATTATAAAGTCTTGGAAAGTAGACAATCTCTTCAGTTCAACCTATATCTATTGAATATGTGCTGAGTTTCAAGCACTGTACCCATTTGAGGATACAGGCAGAGACAACACATAGACCTGTTTAGGAGCGCTCATAATTATCAGAGGAGGCTGATATATTACAAAAATTGTGTAAGTCCACAAAAAAGGTGTGATCTAAAGTTGTGCAGAGGAGGTTAACTGAATCAGGAGGCTTAAGGAAGTCTTCCTGAAGTTGGAACGACTTAAATTCTTAAAAAATTGAGCCATAATTTACACATCATAAAGTTAACCATTTTAAAGTATACAATTCAGTGATTTTTAGTACATTCACAAAGGTGTGCATCCATCGCCACTATGTAATTCCAGAATACATTCATTACCTCAAAAGGAAAACTCATACTCGTTAGCAGTCATTCTCCATTCCTCCCTCTCCCTGCCCCTGGCAACCACTAATCTACTTTCTGTCTCTATAGATTTGCCAATTCTAGATATTTCATATAAATGGAATCATACAATATGTGGCCTTTTGTGTCTGGCTTATTTCACTGAGCATAATGTCTTCAAGGTTAATGCATTTGTAGCACATGTCAGAATTTTCTTCCTTTTTAAGGCTGAATAATATTCCATTGTATGTATATACCACTTCATCCATCAATAGACATTTTGGTTATTTCCAGTTTGGGGCTATTGTGACAATGCTACTATGAACGAGAGTACAACTATCTATTTGAGTCCTTGCTTTCAGCTCTTTTGGGTAGATACCCAGAAGTGGAATTGCTGGATCATATGGTAATTCTATGTTTAACTTTTTGAGGAACTGCCATAATATTTTTCACAGCAGCTGTACTATTTTACATTCCCACTAGAATGCACAAGGCTCCTCCACATTCTTGCCAACACTTATTTTCTGTTTTGTTTTTGTTTTTTTTATAATAGCCATCTTAATGAGTGTTTAAGTGGTATCTCACTGTGCTTTTGGTTTGCGTTTCCCCAAAGACTAGTGATGTTAAGCAACTTTTCATGCTCTTATTGGTCATTTGTATATCTTCTTTGGAGAAATTTCTGTTGAAGTCAAAATGCTCTTTTTTGAATTGAATTCTTTTTCATTGTTGAGTTGTAGCAGTTCTTTATATATTCTGGGTATCAGTCCCTTATCAGATATATGATTTGCAAATATTTTCTCTCATTCTGTGGGTTATCTTTTCACTCCATTGATAGTGTCCTTTGCTACATAAAAGTTTTAAATTTTGATGAAGTCCAATTTATTTTTTTCTTTTGTTGCCTGTGCTTTTGGTGCTATATCTGGGGATTGCTTTTGAAATGTGAGTGTGTTTGGAAGAACAGTCTGTTGTCATTAGTCGTTAGAACATGTGTGTATAATGGATTGGTCATTTCCCAACTTTTCCAGTTGACATTTTAGTTGTAGGAAAGAGAGGGGGAGCTGCCTGAAGGAGAGTTTGGAGTAGGATATTACAATGAGTGAAGGGACTTTTGCCAATATTAAAGCAATAGCTGTCTAGCAAGGAAAAGGAGAAGAGTTGCCAGCAGGGGCGGAGCGATGTGTTGAGAAGAGGACGTGCTAATGTTACCTATTTAACAATTTTAACCGCGGATGAAATGGTCTTACTGAAGTGTGGTGAAAGCAAATGTCATGATAAAGCTTTTTCATTGCAGTGCTTTTAAAAAATATCCCTCAGAGTCTCCTTCTTGGTTCACTACTATGAATTAGGGAAGCATGCTGTATGTGAAAGCATTATAAAAGTGCTATATAAGATTGTATTGTTAATTTGTTCAATAAATAACCATATAAAATTGGAGCATAAGACCTTGAACCTAGGAGGGAAGGAATAGATATGGAAATGCACCACCTAGATCTCCCTTCCGGGAAAGACTTCCTGCCCAGCTGCAAGGAGTGTAATCACCAGGGAGGTTCCAGCTGTCAAGGTGTTCTGATTTTGCCTCAGCTACAGAAGGCTGCTTCACCTGAGGTCATGCCCTTCTGTGTGCAGCCTGCATTTGTTGACGGAGAGGTGAGACTAGAAAGGTCAGGCCATTTTGACCCAGTGTGGGACCCTTGTGGGCAATGCTGGCTCTAAAGCTTCCTAGTAGAGTGGCTAGGATCTCCTCAGTTCTTTAGTGCAGTTTAACTTCTTCCTCTGCTTAATCTTCCTTCCACTCCCTTCCTTTCAGAGGTGTTGATCCCTAATAAACATCTCCTACCCAAACTCCAACTCAACATCTGCTTCCAAAGAACCCAACTTCTGACAAGCAACCTTAGAGATTATCTAATCTGAACTCTATCTTTTTGAAATAATAAAGATTATTATTTTCCAAATTCAAAATTATTCTCACTTCTTATATAATGAGGTGAATATTTAAGTAGAAAGAAAAAAATCACTCATAATGTTGGCTGCCATCTTTGGAAACCATATATCACAGTCTTAAGTAATTATTCCAACTTTTGGGTGTATCATAATTTACTTATCCCTTGAACAAATATTGTTTCTATTCTTTTTCTAGTTTTTCACTAGCATAAATAATGCTACAATAAACATCTTTGTGCATAGAGATTTTTATGTGTTCTAAATTATTTTCTTAGGATAGATTCCCAGAATTACTGAGTTAAAGGGTATGCCATTTTAAAGGCTCTTGTTGGATAGTTTTCCAAAGGATTAAACCAGCTCATACTATCATCACCAGAGTACAATAGGCAATGGGGTGCCCATTTCATGCATTTTCCCTGTCATTTTGTGGAAGAGATAATTACTGATTAAATAGTAATTTATGACAGTGTGGATTCTCCTGAATCTTAGATTAGATTAATTTCTTTAGCCCAAATGTGTATAAAAT
The DNA here is from genome assembly GCF_041296265.1 of Equus caballus. Lineage (NCBI taxonomy): Eukaryota > Metazoa > Chordata > Mammalia > Perissodactyla > Equidae > Equus > Equus caballus. Next base: position 47,405,601 of record NC_091688.1, on the reverse strand, counting down.
CTAAAAGTGTAAAGCAGCTCCTTATCAGCTCACCAGTGTCTTTACTCTCAGGCATGGAATGCCAGCCTCCAGAGGACGCTTCTGTGGAGAAAGAGGTGAGTAGGTGGTGATGGTAAAGGTGCAGAGATTCCTCCTAGGGGAGTGATTAGAAGTAAATCACAGAGGGAGTGGCCTTGAAAAAAACCAGCCAGGCAGAGACTGCAGCAGTGGATGGGGAACCCTGGACTAGGTTAGTCCCACTGTTTCCATCATGGTGCCATGTGTATGTGGTAGCAGTGGACCCAAACACAGCAGAAAACTTAGGATATCCACACAATGGTGTTATTTCATCTTACAAAATGATGACCTTGTATAACACTGTTCCATAACCTTCTTTTTTTACATAATACATCATAAATTTTCCATGTCATTGTGTGTCCATGCATGATTTAAATTGTTGCATTATGCTAAATAAAATATACAGATTCTGAAATAGGTACTAATATTTTCATTTTAAAGATGAAGAAACTGAGGGTTTTTTTGGGGAGGGGGTGGAGCAAAATGGCGGGGTGAGCTGACCCGGGATTCTCTCCCCTCCAAAATACAACAAAAGATTGGAAGAACTGAATTTCAGAGAATAAACATAATGCCAGCTCATTAGAGACCTACAATACCAAGAAGGCGGAGATCATAAACTTTGCTTACACCCTCGGAGGCACTGGAATGGTAGGAGAGAACATCGCTCTGTCCCCTAGAGTCTGCGATCCCTGCGGGGCGGGTCGGGAAGGAGTGGGGGAGGGGCCGCACGACAAGGGGATCATCCATGACTCCTGCCGCTGATTCAGTGGAGACCCGCTGACGGGGGGGAAGTTTCCGTCCGCGGGGACCCCATAAATCAAGGGCCTTGGAAGACCAGAGAACAGAACTGATCTGAACCCAGACCGGCGCATGTGAGTAACAGCCCCTCCCCCCCAACAAAGCCAGTGGGCGCAGCCATCTTGCCCTAAGGCGGAGAGCTCATAACTCGCGGCTCTCGACCTCCATCTAGTGGCGACAGGCTGTAACTGCAACTGAATTCTACCACCGTGCAAAAAAACCGCTCCTCTACCATCCAGCAATTTATAAAAGCCCCAGACCAGAAGGAAAACAATAAAAACATAGAATTAAGTCCTGAGGACTTGGAATTAGGTAAATTAAGTGATAATGAGTTCAGAGCAGCTATAATCAAAAAACTCAATGAGGTAGAGAGAAAGATAGAGAAACAAGCCGAGTTCTGGAGTTACTTCACAAAAGAGATTGAAATCATAAAGAAAAATCAAACAGAATTACTTGAGATGAAAAACACAATGGACCAGATAAAACAGAATATGGATTCCCTGAATGCCCGTGTAGACAACATAGAGGAGCAAATCAGCATAATCGAGGACAGACAGGCTGAATGGCACCAGACAGAGGAAGAAAGAGAACTAAGAATTTTAAAAAATGAGGAAAATCTCCGAGAGATAATGGATTCAATGAGGAGTAATAACATAAGGATCATAGGAATTCCCGAGAATATGGAAAAGGAAAATGGAGCAGAAAGTGTGCTTAACGAAATTATTGAAGAGAACTTCCCAAATCTAGGGATCAACGGAGAAATGTGTGTAGAGGAGGGTTTTAGATCTCCTAGATTTGTCAATGTAAAAAGACCCACCGCAAGGCACATAATAGTAAAGTCGGCAAATAGGAATGATAAGGAGAGAATACTCAGGGAAGTAAGGAAAAAAAAGAGAATAACCTATAAAGGAGCCCCTATCAGACTGTCAGTGGATTTCTCTACAGAAACCCTACAAGCTAGGAGAGAATGGAGTGATATATTCAAAGCTTTAAAGGATAAAAACCTTCAGCCAAGAATACTCTATCCAGCAAGAATTTCCTTCAGATATGAGGGAGAAATTAAATCTTTTCCAGACAAACAAAAGTTAAGGGAATTTGTAACTAAAAGCCCTCCACTACAAGAAATCCTCAAGAAGGCTCTCATACCTGAAAAAAGAAAAAAGGGAGAAAGGGGACACAATCCACAGACTAGGGAGACCGATGGATAGAACCAGAACAGGATAGCAAATATTCAATTATAGCATTAGGGTAAAGGTAAGGAAACTACCAATACAAGGACGATCTTAGCACTCTAACTACCAATTAATAAGACGAGTTGGAATAAAAAATGAAAATAATTATTTAGGAGGGGAAGAGCAAAGGGTCTAAATCACTATTGGTCAAGTAAGTAAGAGACCACCAGAGAATAGACTATATTATACATGAGATTCTAAATACAAACTTCAAGGTAGACACTAAAATAAAGTACAGAACGGAGTCACAAATCATAAATAAGGAAAAATCTAAGAAACCCAGCATAAGAAATTGCAGTATTAAATGGGTAGTCTAAAGCAAACAGGAAAAGAAACGCAGGAAAACAAGATAATGAGTGACAGATTAACAGCACTAAGTCCACATGCATCAATAATCACTCTCAATGTGAACGGATTGAACTCTCCAATAAGAAGACACAGAGTGGCAAAATGGATTAAAGAACACTATCCAACAATTTGTTGCCTCCAGGAAACACACCTCAGCCCCAAGGACAAACACAGACTCAGGGTGAAGGGGTGGAGGACAATACTTCAAGCAAATAGCAAGGAAAAAAAGGCAGGTGTTGCAATTCTCATATCAGACCAAGTGGGTTTCAAAATAAGACAGGTAAAGAGAGACACAGAGGGACAATATATAATGATCAAAGGGACACTTCATCAAGAAGAAATAATGCTTATAAATATCTATGCACCCAACACAGGAGCACCAAGATTCATAAAGCAACTATTAACAGACCTAAAGGAAGATGTTAAAAACAACACAATAATAGGAGGGGACCTCAACACCCCACTCACATCAATGGACAGATCATCCAGACAGAAAATCAACAAGGAAATAGTGGAGCTGAATGAAAAACTAAAACAATTGGACTTAATAGACATATATAGATCACTCCACCCTGAAGGAGCTGAATACACATTCTTCTCAAGTGCACATGGAACATTCTCTAGGATAGACCATATGCTGGGAAACAAGGCAAGCCTCTACAAATTTAAAAAAATTGAAATAATAACAAGCATCTTCTCAGATAATAGTGCTATAAGGCTAGAAATTAATTACAAGAAAAAAGCTGAGACAAGCAGAAAGATGTGGAGACTAAACAACACACTACTGAACAAGCAATGGATCATTGAAGAAATTAAAGAAGAAATAAAAAAATACCTGGAAACAAATGAAAATGATAGCATGCCATACCAACTCATATGGGATACAGCAAAAGCTGTATCAAGAAGAAAATTCATCGCAATACAGGCACATCTTAACAAACAAGAAAAATCCCAAATAAGCGACCTTAAAGCACACCTAACTGAACTAGAGAAAAAAGAACAAATGAAGCCCAAAGTCAGCAGAAGGAGAGAAATAATAAAAATCAGAGCAGAAATAAATAATATTGAAACGAAAAAGGCAGTAGAAAGGATCAATGAGACAAAGAGCTGGTTTTTTGAGAAGATAAATAAAATTGACAAACCACTAGCCAGACTTACAAAGACAAAAAGGGAGAAAGCTCAAATAAACAAAATCAGAAATGAGCGAGGAGAAATAACAACAGACTCTGCAGAAATACAACAGATTATAAGAGAACACTACAAAAAACTATATGCCAACAGAATGGATAACCTAGAGGAAATGGATAAATTCTTGGACTCCTACAATCTCCCAAAGCTCACTCAAGAAGAGGCAGACAATTTGAACAGACCAATCACAAGGAAAGAGATTGAAACAGCAATCAAAAACATCCCAAAGAATAAAACCCCAGGACCAGATGGCTTTCCTGGGGAATTCTACCAAACTTTCAGAGAGGATTTAATACCTATCCTTTTCAAGCTATTCCAAAAAATTGGGGAAGATGGAAGCCTTCCTAACACATTCTATGAGGCCAACATCACGCTGATACCAAAACCTGACAAGGACACCACGAAAAAAGAGAACTACAGGCCAATATCACTGATGAACGTAGATGCAAAAATTCTAAACAAAATTTTGGCCACCAGAATTCAGCAATTCATCAAAAGAATCATACATCAGGATCAGGTGGGATTCATACCAGGGACACAGGGATGGTTCAACATCCACAAATCAATCAGCGTGATACACCACATCAACAAACTGAGGAATAAAAACCACATGATCATCTCAATAGATGCAGAGAAGGCATTTGACAAGATCCAACAGCCATTTATGATAAAAACTCTGAACAAACTGGGCATAGAAGGAAACTACCTCAACATAATAAAGGCCATATACGACAAACCCATAGCCAACATCATACTCAATGGGCAAAAACTGAAGGCCATCCCCCTGAAAACAGGAACGAGACAAGGATGCCCTCTATCACCACTCTTATTTAACATAGTACTGGAGGTCCTGGCCAGAGCAATCAGGCAAGAAAAAGGAATAAAAGGAATCCAAATAAGGAGGAAAGAAGTGAAAGTCTCGCTGATGGCAGACAACATGATCTTATATATAGAAGAACCCCAAAGAATCCATTGGAAAACTCTTAGAAGTAATCAACAACTACAGCAAAGTTGCAGGGTATAAAATCAATTTGCATCAATCAGCAGCATTTCTATACTCCAGTAATGAACCAACAGAAAAAGAACTCAAGAATACAATACCATTCACAATCGCAACAAAAAGAATAAAATACCTTGGGGTAAATTTAACTAAGGAAGTGAAGGACCTATATAATGAAAATTACAAGGCCTTTCTGAGAGAATTGGATGACGACATAAGGAGATGGAAAGACATTCCATGTACATGGATTGGAAGAATAAAGATAGTTAAAATGTCCGTTCTACCTAAAGCAATCTACAGATTCAACACCATCCCAATCAGAATCCCAATGACATTCTTTACATAATTAGAACAAAGAATCCTAAAATTCATATGGGGCAACAAAAGACCCCGAATTGCTAAAGCAATCCTGAGAAAAAAGAACAAAACAGGAGGCATCACAATCCCTGACTTCAAAACATACTACAAAGCTACAGTAATCAAAACAGCATGGTACTGGTACAAAAGCAGGTGCACAGATCAATGGAACAGAATTGAAAGCCCAGAAATAAAACCACACATCTATGGACAGCTTATCTTTGACAAAGGAGCTGAGGGCATACAATGGAGAAAAGAAAGTCTTTTCAACAAATGGTGCTGGGAAAACTGGAAAGCCACATGTAAAAGAATGAAAATTGACCATTCTTTTTCACCATTCACCAAAATAAACTCAAAATGGATCACAGACCTAAAGGTGAGACCTGAAACCATAAGCCTTCTGGAAGAAAACGTAGGCAGTACACTCTTTGACATCAGTATTAAAAGGATCTTTTTGGACACCATACCTTCTCAGAGAAGGGAAACAATAGAAAGAATAAACAAATGGGACTTCATCAGATTAAAGAGCTTCTTCAAGGCAAATGAAAACAGGATTGAAACAAAAAAACAACCCACTAACTGGGAAAAAATTTTTGCAAGTCATATATCTGACAAAGGCTTAATATCCATAATATATAAAGCACTCTCGCAACTCAACAACAAAACATCAAACAACCCAATCAAAAAATGGGCTGGAGATATGAACAGACATTTCTCCAAAGAAGATATACTGATGGCCACTAGGCACATGAAAAGATTCTCATCATCGCTGATCATCAGGGAAATGCAAATCAAAACTACACTAAGATATCACCTTACACCCTTAGAATGACAAAAATATCTAAAACTAATAGCAACAAATGTTGGACAGGTTGCGGAGAAAAAGGAACCCTCATACACTGCTGGTGGGAATGCAAACTGGTGCAGCCACTATGGAAAACAGTATGGAGATTCCTCAAAAAATTAAAAATAGAACTACCATAGGATCCAGCCATCCCACTACTGGGTATTTATCAAAAGAGCTTGAAGTCAGCAATCCCAAAAGTCCTGTGCACCCCAATGTTTATTGCAGCACTGTTTACAATAGCCAAGACGTGAAAGCAACCTAAGTGTCCAGCAACAGACGAATGGATAAAGAAGATGTGGTACATATATACAATGGAATACTACTCAGCTGCAAAACAGAACAAAATCATTCCATTTGCAACAACATGGATGGACCTTGAGAGAATTATGTTAAGTGAAATAAGCCAGCGAGAGAAGGACAATCTGTGTATGACTCCACTCATATGAGGAATTTAAAATTATGGACTAAGAACAGTTTAGTGGATACCAGGGGAAAGGTGGGGTGGGGGGTGGGCACAAAGGGTGAAATGGTGCACCTACAACATGGCTGACAAACATTAATGTACAACTGAAATTTCACAAGATTGTAACCTATCAATAACTCAATTAAAAAAAAAAAAAGAACAGCATTCATAGGACAAAATGCCCGCATTCAATAAAAGTTAATTACTTGTTCTTTTTTAAATGAAAAAAAAAAAAGATGAAGAAACTGATGTGCAGAAAGTTTTAAAAACTTCTACAGGTCCTACAACTAGTAAGTGGAGGACCTCCTATTGGAATCCAGTCACAAGGGCTCCAAAACCCAAGATTTTACCATTACACCATGTTGACCTTAGAACATAAAAAAATTAAGCCCAACAATAACACTGTTCTTCAGATATCTGACAAAAGCTCTGGGGAGCTAGTTTTCTGTATAAGAAAGCAGAGTAGTAGAAAAGTTGCACCAACTTCCATCCCCCTGAAATTTTTCTATTTTGCAATTAACAATCTTTCAGCAATTTAAATCCAGGTCAGGCATTTAACTATTAGGCCCTGGGAACACAACGCTAGATAGGGACACCAGTTTAAACACTTGTGTCTGCTTCAATACATTTCAAAAGTGAGGGCAACGGGGGAGCAAGTTCAGGCCTGGCGCCCTGTGTGCTGGCTGCTGGTTCCTGCAGTGGGTCGGAGGAGCCCACCACACCCTCACGCCTCACCCAGAGATCACTGCTGGTCCCTCCCATGCGTACTGCTTATGCCAGAGAAATGTGGTTTAATTAGGGCAGCATACGTTAGCTCATATGCTACATTCCTCTTAATACCAAAGGAAGCCTTTCTCTCTGGTTTTTACTAGTGAAGATACAACTCACAATTGTTTTTTTCATCATTTGCGACTTCTCTCAGTACCCAATTCAGATAGGACGTGGGAATTTGCCTCAAAGACGGTGCCTCTAATTCCCACTAGAGGGCACTTGCTGCTGATTCTGGGCGAAGTGCCATTCCTGGGGTGAGTGGAAGTCCTGCTTCTGTGATTAACCAGCTGCCAGATTTACAAAATGCTCATGGTGCTTGGTTTGTTTTTTTCTAGAGAATGGTTGGGAATGTTTCCTTGGCCAGCTGGGAGATTCCCTGCCCACTTCACTCTCCTCAATGCCTTCTCTCCTGCCTACCCTCCAGGACCCATCCTTCAGGGCAGAAGGCCCTCCAGAGGCTGGAGGCAGATGAGTGTCACCTGCCTTTAAGAGCAGTAACCATGCACACTGCTGCTCAGAGCCAGCAATATTTGGAGGAATAGATTAACCATGGGGGGGTTGTGAGAACTCCCAGTTCAGAACACAAAGGAAGAAAGAACAGAACATTGAGATGCTATGATTTATGAAGGAAAAAGACTCACATAGGAAAAGGAAATTAGAAACCAAGCAAGCAGAATATTCAAAAGACAGCCACATGCCACGCATAATAATGAAGTTTCCATGACTCCATTTGGCTCAGGTCGGTCTCCTTAATAATTTATATAGCAACTCTTCTTCCTTCTGCAAACAGCTGGGTGTGGGAGCCTTTGCAAATGTTTCCTCATTGTTCCTTTCACTATCTGCAAGAGGAAGGTCAGGTTGTCCAGAAGGCTTTCCTTTGGGTGTCCAGATGGAGAAACAGGCTCCACGTGCCTGTCATTTGCATAAGGTAACAGAGTGAGACAACAGCAATTCTGGGACTAGCAGGTGGACTTCATCAGTGCCATATGGACAGTGCTGAGGTCCCTTAGGCATCTCAAGAGGATGGGATGGGGCTGAGGAGTATAGGCAAATGTCAGTAGATGAGTGGACTTTGAAATGGAGGCAGGCACTCAGACTGCTCTGGGTTCCTTCGGAAAATGATGCCATGGAGACAATAGCATCTGGTTGGGTCTTGTTCAGTTGATTTATGGCCTGGGGGATGTCTGTGGCATGCTCTCTCCCTTGCCACCCCCTAGCCCTGGTCCATTCCTCTCCATACCTGGGCTTGCAGCTAGTTTTCCCTGCCTTTATCCTCTCCCTTCCAGTCGGGACTGGGCACACTGCTGCCAGAAACATCTTCCTGAAATACCACTTTTGCTATGTCTCTCTCCAGACAGAAAGCCTTTATGGGAAAGTCACGAACAAATTATATCAGTCCTATAGCTATGCTTTATTTGACTACACGATGTTTTAAAAAATATTTTGAATTCGTTTCCAACATTGAAAAAGGAAGATTTTGGATAAAAAGCTGAATTTCTAGCTTTTTGGGAAACTAGAATATTTGGTGACTCTAGGCCTGCATTTCCACATTGCGATTGACTGGAGCAGAGAAGCATCAGCTGCCTTCAGATAGGGCATGTGTTCTCTGGTTCACCTCAGTCCCTACTTCTCCCCCGTCTACACACATCCCTGGCTTTACTGGTGAGGGTGTCCTGCCTGGGTCCTCTAGACTGAGTTTATGATTCCTGTTCTATGGCAAATCCTGGCCCAACAGAGGGTCACAAATCAGGGTCCACATCAGCATTACCAAAGGGGTTCCAACTTCATAGTCCTCCTGCCACTGATGATAATTCCACATCTGGGTTTACAAAAAAACCACACAACCAAATACACTACAAGTGATATTGCTCCTTAGCCAGGCAGGGGCACTGAGGATGGAAAGGAAGGATCAGTTATAAAGAGAGATTTTTGAACAGTATGGTAAAAGCAATACAGTTTACTAATTTGGTTGTGGGGAGCGAGGGAGAGAAAGAAGACTAGGACAGCTCCAAGGTTTCTGGCTGAGTAACTAGATAGATAGTGACCACATTTACTGGGACAGGGAGCCCTGGAGGAGAAGCAGGTGCAGGGAGACCACCCAGATGGAGATATGCAGAAAGCAGTTGGATCTCTGACTCCCAGGCTCAGTAGTGAGGCCTGGGCTGGAGATAAGAGTTGGCAGAGCTGCCATACCCTGAGGTGGTTGATGAAGCCATGAGAGTGAATAAGTGGCCCAGGGAGCGGAGGATGTCGTCTGAGAAGAAAATAAGGCTAAGGTCAGAATACTAGGGAGCAACGGGCAGAAAGAGAAGAGTGAGCAGGAGACTGAGGAGAGATGATCACAGTAGCGTGGCAAGTATCAGAAGAAACTGGGGTCTCAGAAGCCCAGGAAGAAGAGAGCTTCTAGAAGGGAGTGGTCAGAGAGATCCAATTAAATGAGATCTGAAAAAATAATCTATTTGATTGGGAAATTGGGAGGAGGTAATTGTTTAGGTTTCAAAGTGCAGTAGTTGAAGGGATAGAGGCAGAAGCCTTATTGCTGTGAATTGACATAAATGGAAGAGAAGTGAAAAAGTGCAGCTGCCACTGTTCTTTTGAGGCGTTGAATTCAGAAGAAGGAAAGAAGAAAAGAAATAGAGGAGTTGCAGAATTGGAGACGGTGTTTTCTGTTTCTTCAGATGGAAGAGGCATGAGCATTTTGATGTGTTGCAGACGGCAGTGGAGATGGAGAGGCTGACTTTAAAGGAGAGGGGGAATAAGTATGGAGCAGAGCCCAGAAGGACAGTGTGAGGTGGGATGAAGAGCACAGGACCAGCTTTGAGATCAGGAAAGGGACCTTCACCCTCTGGGTGTGGAGAAAGGAGGAGAAAGAGGTTGCAGGTAAAGAGACGAAAAGTTGGAATTCACACCCAGTTGCTTCAAATTTCTTTGAACTCAGAGGCAAGGCTGGTGGCTGGAGGAGAGTGTGGCGCGTGTGGAATACGTGGTGTGGAGAGTGCTCTTTGGATGTTCTATCTGAACCCTTGCAGTAGTGGCTGCTGCTTTTATCTGCTCTTCCTATATTCTTTAAAGTTATCTTTACTTCTTTCTTTTCAAAAATTATATTACCCATTTTAAGTGTACAATTCAGTAATTTTTAGTACATTTACAGAGCTGCACAACCATAATCACCATCCAATTTTGTCAACGTTTCCATCACCCATAAAAATCCCTTATGCTGATTTTCAGTCAGTCCTCATTCTCACCCCCAGGCCCAGGCAAACCACTAATCTACTTCTGTCCCTATGGATTTGTCTATTCTGGACTTTTTATATAAATGGAATCATACAATATATTATCTTTTATCTCTTGCTTCTTCAACTTAGCATAATGGTTTCAGAGTTGACCCATGTTGAACATGTTTCAGGACTTCATTCCTTTTTATGGCTGAGTAATAGTCTGCTGTTTGGATATATCCATTTATTTATTCATTCGCTAGTTGATGGACATTTGAGTTGTTTCAAGTTTTTGGCCATTATGAATAATGCTGCTCTGAACATTCACATTCATGTCTTTGTGTGGACGTACGTTTTCATTTCTCTTATGTAAATACCTAGAGTGGAATCACTGGGTTATACAGAAATTTTTGTTTTACTTTTTAGGAAACTGCCACACTGTTTTCCAAGGTGGCCAAACCATTTTACTTTCCCACTAGCAATGTATGAGGGTTCCAGTTTCTCCATATCCTTGTCAACACTTGGTATTGTCTGTCTTTTTCATTATAAACAAAAATGGGTGTGAAGTGGTATCTCATTGTGGTTTTAATTTACAATTCCCTAATGATTAATGAAGTTGAACACCTTTCATGCATTTATTTGCTATTCATATATCTTCTTTGGTGAAAAATCCTTTTGCCCATTTAAAAAAAAAATGAGTTATTTCTTATCAGTAAGTTGTAAGAGTTCTTTTCTTTTTACTAGACAATCCTTCATTACTCCAATACCCTATTATAGTTAATAATTCTTTATGTTACACTTCCCCTGTTCAAATTCCTGCGTGGTATCTCTCTTTATTGCATTCTGACTTCTACAGCTGGCTACTAATATTTGTTCTCTCATAAACCGGCAGGAAAATCCCAGAAAAGAAATAAGAAAAAAAGAAAGCTTTGAAGCTGGACAGATTTACATTTGGATCCCAGTTTTGCCACTTAATTCTATATGGCCTTAGACAAAGCATTTAAACTTTGTGAACTTTCATGTTATCATTTGTAAAATAGGAAAATAATGCCCACTCACAGGATTGTCTTAAAGATTAGAGATAATATGCATAAATAGCTACTACAGAGGTTGGCACTTAGTAGCAAATCAATAAATGACAGCCAACAACAGCAGCAAGTGGTCAAGAGCTGAAAATAAATCTTAAAGTGTTCTATGGGTGAGAGTACTATTCAGTCAAACTGCATTTGATGAAAAGGTCCTTATTGCTATTTAGTGAAAAGTGTCCTTAACTGGCACCTGAGTGCAGCGGTTGTTAAAGAGATATCAAAGAGGGAAAGGCTGAGTGAAGACTCAAAAATGTCCTCATTCCTTGGCTGCACTTTGGGAGCTCAGCACGAATATAGAGTCTGGTCTTCAGCTTTGTAGGGCCTATTTTATCAGTACCACAAGAATGGCCAAGCTCTAGAAGACTGACTCATGTCAGCTAAACTCAGATAGTTATTATAGTATTTAGGATAACTGGAGTGACTCACTCTTTCAGGATTGATCCATTATTCAGTCACTAACTGTTATGAAGTTTAGAAAATAACTGCTTATTTTCATATTCAACTGACTATATTTGGAGACACAGCCTTAAACTAAAATGATCAAGTTTACATTGCAAAAGCATAAATAACAACATATCACAAGCACCACTGCATTTTTTATGACACTAAATATTTAGTTTACTGGTAGGTTTGGACATTTTCATGTATTAGAATCTTCTGCGTAAGATGGTTTGCTGTCTTAAAGAATGTTAGAATCAAAATCAGGAAGAGGCACAATGAAGGTGTCATAAAGGGATAATAAGTTCCCAAGTAAAGAATGGATCTTACCTCTGCTCAGGCTGGAAAACTGCCCACTGGGGGCTGGTAGCAGCCTTTGCACTCTTGGGTGGGGAAGCTGGAGTGTTTTGAGAATACCCTCCTCTTGTTCTGAGACGGTCCTCTTAGGGGTCAATTTGGTCAGGTTGATGTAAGGTAAGTGTCCACTCATTATCCTTAGGGAAGGCTGCTCCAGACACGTTAAGTATGCTCTTTGGATCTGTTATCCAGAGTATGATCTATTGCCTGCAGGATTAGGACATTTTCTTTTACACTTGCATTTGAAATGTGCTATTCTGAAAATTGTGTGTACATGAAAGGCATGGATAGGGTTTTTACTCAAGCATTTGCACACTGAGAGCAGGAGACCAGGTTATGGTAGGTGTGACTCACATTGTTTCTTTGCTGCACACCAGACAACAAACTGGAGAGAACGTGGACTAGGTGGTTGGTGTGCCACATAGTTCTATTTAGTACAAAACAGGCCATTTTTATCCCAAATAGCAGCCACAATGTACTCTGTAAGAGGATGGAAGACAGTGGGTGTTCCCATCTACACAGGCAGAAAAATGAGGTGGCTCTGGACTGAAAAAGGAACTTTGGGTCTGGCGGAGGTGGAGCCTAGATTCTGGGCATGGAGATATAATGGCATTTGTCAGTTACTCTCTCTGTTATATGTCCCTTGTCCCGAGGGTGTTTATTACACATTCAGTTTAGTATTAGCCATGATTGGGGAGTTAAAGATTATGGTTGTGCCCACACTTAAGGCACCGTGTATGGAGTAAACTGCTATTTCTGGAAAATCAAGTTACAAGATGACAAGAGACGAAAGCAGGACCTTGGTACCTCGATCTTCTTGGGTGAGGGCTCTGGCTGAGATGACATGTGACAAATAGAGAGGATTTATGAAAGCAGTAAGCTTTTCTCAATGACTTCTGGAGGTGCTTGAGAAGGCGAACCTGATAAAAGGCTGGACTTCCTGCAGCCATATAGGGGCTCAAGCTACTGTTATGTGAGTGTTAAAAGCCCAGGGAACTTGAGTACTTCTGGGTTATATAAGTATAAATAATTCAATTCCATAGGTCTAACAAAATCACTGACACTATTGGAAGCAGAAGTTTAATCCAAATATTAACAATATGGCATTTCCAAATCATTATAAATAATGAGCAATGCAGAAGTGACATTTCATCTCCTCTACTTTCCCCCCTTTTCTCTTGCTACACCTGGAAATCTGGGTAGGGTCAAACAGTCCTTGCTCGCGGGTCATACAGGACACTGTGCTCTCTGGAGCTCCTCCTGACAGCCCATCTTGCTTTATGGCACCGGAAATTGACTAGCTCTGATGCTCTGCCCTGATTTGGTTTTTATTCTTGACTTTTGTTTTGCTCTGCATTATCCATCACCCTGTGATAGTTAAGAACTGTCATTTCTGACTTAGGCTTTCATAGTATCCTCGGCCTTTTAGTAGTCTCTCTGAGCTTCCTCCTTACCTCCTCGTTTCTTTCTTCTTTCTTCCTTTTCTTCCCTGTTCTAGAAAAGGATTTAAGGTGCTTATAGAGATACAGTTGATCAAGATAAGATGCTAAATTAATTAAAAATATTAAATTAAATTAAAATTAGATGAATAAAAGAAAAAACAAAATGATGGGGAATAAGGGAGGTACAAATATATATCCCTAAGAGTCTCAACTCTTGGTTGCTGGTAGGCCACTAGTTGATCCGAGCTTACTGGTGGTCAGTCAGAAAGAAAGGACTAAGTAACTGCCAGAGTCATAGGGATCATGAGGTAAAGACAAGCCATAACAACCTATTCCTGGTACTAAATCCAGAAAGAAAAATTTTATCAAAGAATGTCATAAAGATCTTATGTAGTGTAACGGGGTGGGACGTCAACAATTCTTAGGCACTGGGATGGAATTTGTTTGGGTGACCACATCAAAGCTCAATTTAATAAAAGCAGTTCTCCAGAGGGCCAGTTCAATAAGGTCTGCTGGTCTAAATTTTAATAGATGTCGAATGGCGGGGAGCTTAAGACTCTTCTCCCTCACAAGTCATGGTTCTAGCTATTCTGTTTCTAGCAAGTGCCGGACTCTATCCCATACTGGGCCATTGCCCCGTGGGTAGGATGACTTTTGACTTTTTCCCCTGAGCCATTGTCAGCCCAGTCTTCCTCTGCTTATGGCCTCACTTCAGGAATTTCTAGGCTCAACCTGCGTTGCTCTCCCTTCTCCTTCCTGTCAATCCTTCTGGCATATTCATCTGTTCTCATTGAAAGTGGCCTCTCCTTCCTTACCATCTGTGCAGCCCATGTCATCCTTTCCAAACCTTATTTTCCCTAACTATAAAAGGAGGTTGTATCTATGTCATGGTTTTGATGTGAAGAGTAAATGAAAGATCACACGTAAATCCTCTAGCACAGTGCCTGGCAAAAAGGAGGCAAAGGAAAAATCTTGGTTCTCCTCTGTCTTTCTCTTTCCTTTAACATGGTATGGTGTTTTTTATTTATAGACTTGTTAAAGCTAATGCTTTACTTATTTCATGTATTTTTTCCTTCTAAGGAGGCTACATCTTTCAATTCCTTAAGCCTCTCCTCCCCGCAAATTATAGATCATAGTGCTTTGGGCATAGTGGGAACTTAATGCGTATGGATTGAATGATTCCAGTTGGAATGATATGAAAAGGGGGAGAAGAGTAAGATAGAGGACAAACCCTACACTCCTTCTGAAGGTCCATCTGGCATCCAGTTAAAGACATGGCAGGACGGTGTTCCCAGGGTCATCTCATATCATTCTGCAGAGCTATTTCCCCTGTCAAAGTGCGATTGAGAAACAGAGAGACAGAGAGAGAAAAGTGAGTAGGGGGTAGGGAGTAGGAGGAAGCTGGAACAGTCTTTTTTTCTCCTCACTCAACTTCAGTAAATAACTCAAATATTTAAATAGCCCTATTTTCTCAATTCTGCAATTTATTGTGAGGGCTTTGATAATGCACAGTTGTTAGCGCAATAAAGATTTTTTTCACTTACATAAAGAGAAGGTTTGTACTTGAATGAAAATCACATACATAAGGAATCTAATTTTTTTTAAATCTCTTTATTGTAGAACAATTCTTAAACATGAGTCAAACACTTCCCCCCCACCTTTTTCCACCGATCACCCCCAGTGCCACCTAAGGAGACTTGAAAATAACTCATTATATTTCAGGGAAAAAGCAGCAGGTTATTTAACTTATCCTAGATAGGTCTCAATAAAAAAGAATTATCCTCCCTTCAGTTTCTGGAACAAAAAGGGTATAGGAAGGTCCAGGATGGAAGAGTTAAGTCAGCCTGCCTGTTTAGAGCTCAAGCGTATCAAAGCAAGTCAGAGCATTTAGGACAGTGGGCCATGGGTTCTGTTTGAATTTGGGCTGCGTAAGCCTTAAGGGAGAGGGACCAGGACTGGTTGGAGCTAATGATTGGTCCTCATTTTAATAATTGCAGCCAGTAAGAGGCATACCTTTTAATACCACAAATTGAAACATTTTACCTGGAGGAAAGGGACAGACAAGAGTACCAGGTCAATTCAAGGATGCTGTTTGGGGTAGGCAGAGGGATGGTTGTGAGTATAACATTGTATGGTGATGTGGAGTATCATATACCTTCCTGGTAAAACTCAGGGGGTTCTCTGTCTTTGCCTGTTCTGACCGTTTTGGACACCTGTGAAAGTCAAATAAGGTCCAGTCAATCCAGATGTCTGTCTATAACAATACCTAAAAAACAGGCTTTTTACTTTGGGACTTTATGAAGACAGAAAAATTAGGAATTAGTAAGCTCACATTTTGGAATTAGAACTTTATACATTTTACCTTATGGATAACACAAACAAATGCATACACAAGCTATAAAGAATGTAAAGTAGACTTGTAAGGAGCTGGTAAAGATCCTTAGGTCTGGCTGAGAGAATTACCTGTGTTCTTGTTGAATTCATAATTCTCTTATTCCAGTTCTGTAGATTCTCTTCCGTGTGCCATGCCATTTTTTCTAAGCAACAGGCTGTACTAACACGTGTATTTCTTCTACTGGGGGCTTTATTCTCTGACTTTATTATGTACTGGTTCATTTCATGCAGTTTTTATCAGTGTATTGCCAAGAAAATCTTTGACTTCCTCCAATGAGCAAGGAGAAATAATCAGATGAAAACCTCCACAGCCTCCCACCATTACATCTACCCTCCTACCGGCATTTGTTACATATACTCTGCCTTTCTGACTTTAATGCAAATGAACCCTCTCTCCTCTCTAAGTCTGCCTCCTCCACTGGTGCCTTCAATCCCATCCCCTTTCACCTACTCAAGCATATCGCTCCAGCAATTCTCCCTATCTTTGTCTCCCTATCATCTATTGTCACCAAATCATTCTTACCAGCATGCCCACATGCTGTTATTTCTTCCATCTAAAAAATAAATCTTTTCTTGACCCCACTTTCTTCTGCAGCTACATCCTATTTCTCTTTTCCCCTTCACAGCAAAACTCCTTGAAAGAGTTGCTGCGTCCAATTTCTTTCTCCCATTATCTCATAAACCCGCTCCAAGCAGGCGTTCATCTCCATTAGTTCACTGAAACTACTTTTATCAAGGTCAACATGACTTCTATAGAGATAAATCCAAGTCATTTCTCATTGCTCATGATGGGCCGTTCCCATCTCCCCATTACCTCTCCAACCTTATCTCCAACTTCTGTCCACCTCCTTCACTCCAGCCGCACATCCTTACTGTTCCTAAAATCTTCCAAGTACTCTTTCTCCTCAGGCCTTTTTGCGTTAAGGTAATTAGGAGTTCTGTTAGCTTCATGTACTTGCATGTCCAGTTCTTTCCCCAGGTTTGGGAAGTTCTCAGCTATTATTTCTTTTCTTTTCTTTTTTCTTTTCTTCTTTTTTCTTTTTCTTTGCTGAGGAAGATTAGTCCTGAGCTAACATCCATGCTAATCTTCCTCTTTTTTTTTGCTTGAGGAAGATTCACGCTGATCTAACATCTGTGCCAGTCTTCCTCTACTTTGTATGTGGGTCACTGCCACAGCATGGCTTGATGAGTGGTGTAGGTCTGCACCTGGGATCCAAACCCATGAACCTGGGCCACCAAAGTGGAGTGTGCAGAACTTTAACCAGCTGGTGCCCTCAGCTATTATTTCTTTGAATAAGCTCTCTGCTACTTTCTCCCTCTCTTCTCCTTCTGGGATACCTATGATCCTCATGTTACTTTTCCTAATTGAGTCAGGTATGTCTCCAAGGATTTCTTCATTTTTTTAAAACCTTAGTTCCATCTCCTCCTCCACCTGACTCATTTCTAGGTTTCTAGCCTCGAACTCACCAGTTCTCTCCTCCGTATAGTCTGCTCTATTTTTAATGCTTTGTACATTATTTTTCATCTCACTTTTGTGTTCTTCATGTCCAGAATTTCTGTTTGGTTTTTTTTTTTTTTAGAGTTTCAATTTCCTTGGTGAAGTAGTTCTTCTGTTCATTAATTTTATTCCTGAGCTCACTGAACTGTCTTTCTGAGTTTCCTTGTAACTCGCTGAGTTTCTTTATAGTAGCTATTTTGAATTCTCTGTCAGTCAAATTGTAATCTTCTGTGACCTCAAGTTTGCTTTCTGGAGAGCTGTCCTTCTCCTCCTTTTGTGCCGTGTTACTGTAGTTCTTCATGGTGTTTGATGAATCGGTCCTCTGCTGGTGCATTTGTGGTAGTTACCACCTTTCTCACTTGGGTACAGCTTTTGTTACTCTGTTTCTGTGCTGCTTCTGATTGTATTTGAGAGCCTACACTTTCCTTTCCTCACTGCTTCTGCCAGGGGCATCATCAATGCCCTCCTTGGGCTGCTTGTGCCTCTGGGGTTGCTGTTGCCTTCACTTTAGTCTCAAGTGTCACCGCTGGGGTCTCCAAGCTGCAGCACTTCTACTGCTTCCCGAGTCACCTGGGTCTTGTTTTCCTCCACTGGCTCTCCACAGGCTCCATGCTGTTGCCCCATGCACCACCTGTGCTGCTGTTTCTGGGTTGGTTGGGGGTACTGGTTGTACCACACCCAGGGGTTTTAGATTCACAGATGTGGTTGTCACTGCTGGGGGCTCAGTAATCTGGGTAATTGTGCACAGCCCCTGTTGCTGGTGGAGCTGGTGCTGGGGATGCCACCACTGGGCAACTGGATCACCAGTACTGCTGTGGTTCCTGAAGCCTCTGGTCACAGGTTCCGCCTGCCACCACTAGAGGGATCAGGGGCTAAGCAAGTTGAGGTTTTTGTTGTTGCTCACTGTGAGCCTCTGGTATCTAGTGCTAGCCGGTGTGTTTTTAAAACTCATGTCAGAGTGCCCCACCCAAGCCAGGGAAATCTGAGTTTTGTGTACTATCCCCACTGTTCCAAGGACCTGGCCAGTATCCCAGCAGAGGGAAGGGACACACATACTGGATCTGCTGGTAGATGGACAGGGAGCAATCCAATCCACCCTCTCCATCCCCACCAGACTGCTGGAGCAAGCTGTGCCTGTTTTCTTGCAGGCGTGTGTGCCAGTATGGGGACCTGATGCACTGCATCACTGCTCCTGGGGAGAGGGGAGGAGTTTGCTCCTCTAGTTCCACTACCTCCTGGGGGTCCAGTCCACCCACCTTCAGCTGTATAGATGCCTGGATCTATTATGCATCCTGTTGTGCTGTATAGGGAATACTCTGTTGGCCAATGGACATCCAACTGGTTGTAACTTAGAGGGAAGAGACAGGGAACCACTCATTCTGCCATGGTGCTGACATGATTCTCTCTCCTCAGGCCTTCATACTGGCTGTTTCTTCTGCCTGAGATACTCTTCCCCCAGATATCTGCCTGCCAATCTCCCAGACCACTTTTAAATCTGCTCAAGTGTCACCTTCTAAGTGAGACCTATCCTGAGCATCCTATTTAAAATTGTAGCCCCTATCCCACCTTGCTGTCACTCCTGGTTCTCTTTTGTATTAGTTAACTCTTGCTGTGTGACAAATTGCCCCCAAACTTAGTAGCTTAAAACAACAATATACATTTTATCTCTTGCAGTTTCTGTGGGTCAGGAATTAGGGAGTGCTGGGTGGTTCTGGCCTGGGGTCTCCTATGAGGTTGCAGTCACACATCACTCCAGACTGCGGTCATCTGAAGGCTTGACTGGGGCTGAAGGATTTGTTTCTAAGATGGTTTCTTCACATGATTGTTGTCAGGAAGCCCCAGTTTTCCCCCACATGGACCTCTCCCTCTCCATGACATGGCAACTGGCCACCCTCAGAACAAGTGCCCCAAGACAGGGCCAGGCAGAAGCTGCCATGTCTTTTATAATCTAGCCTTGGAAGTCACACACCTTCACTTCTGCAGTATCCTGTTGGTCCCATAGGCCAGTCCTATTCAATATGGAAGGAAACACAAGGTGTGTTTCCAGGAGGTAGGATCACTGGGGACCATCTTAGAGGCCAAACCTTCAGTCTATTTTTTTCTACAGTACTTATCACCTTCTAACAACCACATCATTTACCTATTTCAGACATTTATTTGTGGTTTCCCCATGTTGGGATGCAAGCTCTTTGAGGGTGGTGATTTTGATCTGTTTTGTTGAGGATTATATCTCCAGTGTCTAGCACAATAGCTGGCATACGGTAAGCACTCAAATATTTGTCAAGTGAATAATTGGATATAAAGCTCTGTATAATTCTGTCTGCCTACCCTGATTATTATTCTGGAGCAGCTTCTTTCTCTTAAATTGCAAGGAGCTACAGATCCAGCCAGTTCTATGCATTTCTCTAGCATTCAGCTACCCATCTTTGTTTTCTGATCCAATATATTTAGTGCCTTTGCTGGAGTGAATAACTTCCTGACTGAGACGTGAGCTAAAAATGAATTCTCCCCCATTGGAACCCCCCCACACACACACACACAACGACTACCACTGCACACACACAGTGGTTTTCTTTGACCATTTCATGCCTGGTATATATAATAGGATGTCACTCACAATGTCTTCTGACTCAGTAAGGCTTAAAAGCTAAGGAGAGAATTGATGTGGATTAAGGCTGCCCCAGCTAGAGAAGCCCAAGGTGACCTGGCCTACATGCCAAACTATATGACCCAGTGGACTTTTTTTATGGTATGAATTAGGACTGCCCCAGGGAGAGAAGCCCAGGGCATCCTCATCTGCATGCCGATCTATATGGCCAGATTCGTATCTAAAGTTATATGACCGCACAATAACCAGACCCCATCTGCACTGAAATCATTTAATGACTTTTTACATCATCTTTTCTTTTTTTCCAGTAAAAATAAGTCACGTACCCATGCCTTATAAAATTAGCCCTAACCCTCAACTCGGGGCAGCAGCAGGAGCTCTGACTGCCCATGGGTCCTGTCCCCATGCGGCAGCAGCAGGAGCTCTGACTGCCCATGGGTCCTGTCCCCATGCGGCAGCAGCAGGAGCTCTGACTGCCCATGGGTCCTGTCCACATGCAGAGGCAGCAGCAGGAGCTCTGACTGCCCGTGGGTCTGGTCCCCACACACCAGCTCTGCCTGCCCATGGGTCCTGTCCCCATGCCAGCGGGGGCAGCAGCAGCTGCTCTGCCTGCCCATGGGCCCTGTCCCCATGCCAGCGGGGGCAGCAGAAGCGGCAGCAGCAGAAGCTCTGCCTGCCCATGGGTCCTGTCCCCATGCTATTCCACACTATTCTCTAAATAAAAGAGCACTACTGCCAGATCTTGAGAGTCTAAGAAATCTTTCTTTCGACTCCTCGGCTCACCAATCCCACATCATTTCTGGTGGCCCGTACGGGGAATTGCTTCATCGGCTTGTGAGCTCGAGTTCTGGTAAGTGCCCTTTTCTTCCTTGTGCCTTTCTCTTTTTCAAGGATGGATCTAGATTCACTGCTCCATCGGGAACTTTCTTGGATGGCTGTATGAATCCACGTTTGCTGCCCATGGCTACTCTATGGGGCAAATTGTGGCATTCAGCTTGAAGAGAATCAGTACCTTAAGCCTCAGGGTGATGGAGAATGAATTAATCCATTCCTTCCTGACTCTATCTCTAATAGACAAATTTTACGTGGGCGCGGGTCAGCCAGTTAAGTCATTAGGACGGCCGCCAATCTCCGAGACTCCCGTGGAAGGTTTCTTTTCCTAAGGCTGGATTGGGATCCCTCCCTCTGGCACCTGACCACGCTCTGAACTGCGAGGAAAGTCCCACTCGGGACTCCAGTTCAGGGGAAGTACCAAACTCTAACCATTGGTGGAGTATGGGAACCCCTTCTTGGGAGAATGGCTCCAGGATGCAATTGGGTAGAATGTCCCCCAGACTGGCGGAAAATTCCTCACTGTCTTTCTCTTTCTCACTGTCTTTGTCCTTTTCTCTCCTGGGGACCATACGCCAGGCACCTATTACTGTCAGGCAGAATAGGGAAGATGTTCAAGGGATGCCCCCATCATCCCTTGCTACAGGAACTCCATTGGGGGGATTTTCAAGGTAATGGCTCCCTTTCTCTGGGACCATTCACCAGTCACCTATTCCTGCCAGGCAGAATAGGGAAGATGTTCAAGGGATGCCCCCATCATCCCTTGCTACAGGAACCCCAATGGGGGGATTTTCAAGGTAGTGGCTCCCTTTCTCTGGGACCATACGCCAGGCACCTATTACTGTCAGGCAGAATAGGGAAGATGTTCAAGGGATGCCCCCATCATCCCTTGCTACAGGAACTCCATTGGGGGGATTTTCAAGGTAATGGCTCCCTTTCTCTGGGACCATTCACCAGGCACCTATTCCTGCCAGGCAGAATAGGGAAGATGTTCAAGGGATGCCCCCATCATCCCTTGCTACAGGAACCCCAATGGGGGATTTTCAAGGTAATGGCCCCTTTTCTTTCTCCTTTTCTCTCGGGAACCATTCACCAGGCCTATGCTGTCAGGCAGAATAGGCACCAGGCACCTGTTACTGCCAGGCATAACAGGGAAGGTATACAAGGGATGCAATGCCGGGGGACGCCCCCATCACCCCTTGCTATAGGAACCCCACAGTAGGAACAACGGGTAGGACGCTGCCCTAGGTTCAGGGGGGATTTTTCATGGTAATGGACCCGTTTCTTTTGTCTCTCTTGGAGTTACAATGGCCATTTTCGTCTCCGTTTGAGCTTTGCAACCGGGAAACAAAGAAATCTTTAAAGAGTAAAAGGCTCCACCCCTGGGAGCCCCAACTTTGGGTTTCTGGGCCTGATCACCCCAGCAACCCTAAGTGGGGGTGCCCTCTCTTGACAGTTGACTCATTGAGTATTTTAGTCACCTACTGAGTCGGTTATGAGGGTAGGAGACCTGTGACTTATTCTGTGAACTGTCGTGCTAGCGTAGTGTGCCCCAGTACGGGAACTGTTGTGTGACTCTTATCTTGATAACCCTCTGGAAGAGGCCATGAGGGTGAGGTCTGATCTCTTCTTTTCCTTTCTTTGTCTGTTTTGCTCATCATCTCTTCTGTTGTCACTAAGTCAAGGTTAAGTTCAGGCTAGACCTGAGCAGAGCCTTGACCTTCTGTAAAATTGGAAAAATAAGCCTTTTGCCAGGGATTTAACTCTCAAACCTGGCTCTGGGAGCCCCATCCTCCAGCCAGTTCCAGGCCTTTGCCTCCTGCTTCCCTACCTCAACTTTGCTGGCTCAGAGACAAAGTGCCCAGGCTGAGCGGGACTTGACTAAATCTTATAACTACGTCCACACCCGCAATCGGCCTCTGCACACCCACAATCGGCCTCTGTACCCTTTCTCCAGCTGCTGTCAGTCAGACACTGGCTTTACCGCCACGTGGAAGGCTCCTAAGTATCCCCAGAGACCCACCCTGTGGATGCATTCTAACTCCATCTGGGAGAAAATTTGAGGGGTTTCTCTGTGCCTTTGTGATGCAGTTGGACAGGTAGATCAACCTGGAATGTAATTTGAGTTACAATCCAGTTTCTGGGAAATCAAGAGCAACTGTCCTTAGAAAATCCTTGCAAGACTGGAAATACAGCTCTAGAGGCAGTTCAGATTCCACCTAGTTCCTTTATCACGAAAAGGATTATCATCTCCCCTCTCCAGGAACTACTATCTAGCCCATCACTAATTCCTAAAACTGAAGAAAAAAAGAAAGAAAGAAAGAAAGAAAGAAAGAGGAGGGGAGAGGCAAAACGGCCATAAGCGTGCCCTTGCAAAAAATCTAGCATCTTGAGTATCTTCTCCACAAATATTGGTAAAAAACAATAGCTGTAACAATAGCTGTGCAGTCTCTGTGTACGTGTGTCTATGTGTACGTTATATGTGTGATATTTTACCTCCGGATGGTTTTACCAAAATTAAGAGCTCTGTTTAATTGGCTTCAAGTAAGCGCTTACATAAATTCTAAATGTAGTAGAAATTAATCCAATGTCTTTCAAGTTAACTTGATGGGAATTAACTTTTGGTAAATGAAAGCTTGTTTAAGTTTGTTGGTTTGATTGAAAATAGTCTTCTTGTCAGAGTTGTCAGTATTTGCATATGATGCAGGCATGCAGCCTGGGTTTACTAGTCAAATAAGTTCACATTGTCTGTTAAATTTGTCAGCAAAATAATAGCTTTATATGATGACCAGTTTTGTCTAATGTCTCATGAAGTTTTTGTGGGTACAATAACTGTTTTATGGTCTGTATACTTGAAGAAAAAAAAACCAGCTTCCAAATTGTTTTGATAACAATCTTGAGTTTTGCCAAGTTAAGTTAAATGATAAAAATCTGAGCATCTGGGTCATTTTTGGATTGGATAGCACACAAGCATTACAGCTAAACTTATCTAAGTTATCTACTTTTGGCTTCTTATTGCAGAGAGGCTAAAAGTCTTTGGGTCTGTTATTGTAAAGCAGCGTGTTTCTAGAAATTATGAAGTGTTTTGAATGCTGGTATAAAAGACAATTCATAATTGCTTACCTTTTTAGTGTTTACTATGGTCTGTTAAGGGTTAAAAGTTCTTATTAACCTATATAATTAAAGCTACTGGAAATTAATAAGGAAAACAGCTCTGTATTCAAGGAAAGTTAAAATGTATGTTTTCAGTAAAGAGGGTATAAAGAATGGAAGTATTTTTGTTTGATGGGTTAAGAAAAGATAAGTTTGTCCTAAAAGTACTAGAAAGGAAAAAAGAAAGATTTTGGGACAAATTCTGAAGGCAAAAAGAAAGTTGTAGAAGGTTTGTGAAGGAGAAATTCTGAAAGGAGTTTTATGCCTGGTCAAGTAGACTAAGATTAAAGTAAATCCAATTAAGTAAATGAATTTGAACGTTAAAAATAAGCTGGTACAGAAATTAAAATTTGGTTTCCTCTCAAAGTATAATTTTCTTGAACTTTTGGCCTGCTCTGACTCTACCTAAAAGACAGAAAATCTATGTTTTGTTAAAATAATTTCCTATATTCAGAAAGAAAGAGGTCTCTTCTAAAATTTTTTTTTGATGGTGTCGTTTGCTCTTGACTGTCTCTGTTGTCACTTTGAATGGATGCCTGAGCATTGTTTAGCAGTGAGCGTTGTTTCCTATTTGAACAAGCATTTTAAAAACTTTTGATATTTTTGACAAGCTTCTCCCTCAAAAATATTCAAGTCTTGAATGAAGGCTTTCTTTTGACATGGTAGATGGAAGAAGAATTTCTCTGAGGATTTTCAGAGGGCCCCTGAGACTTCTCAAAGAAATTTGCTCTCTTCCTATAAGGAGGAAAATACTAAATTAATTAGATTTATTTGGTTTATTAAATTACATGGGAAGCATTGTCAAATAAGCGATGATAGACTTTCTTATGTGGTATTACGTGGGTGAATGTTATTAATATACGTGTCTTAACATTATATAGCAGTCCTAAAATTCTAATCTGTTCTGGTTATCAGTCATAATTCCAGTTATTATCTTAAAGTGTTATATGTCACAGAAATAGCCAAGTTTCTTTGTCAATTGCCCTTTTGAGTCCTTTGTCCATTTGCAGATAGTTGTTGTTTTACTGTGATACTTTTTGCTTTTGCAAATGTTTCGTCTTCAGAGAAATTCCTGGAAAGGATTATGACAAAGGTTCTAAACTATAGGTTTCTGATAGACTTTCAGAGTGTAAAACTGAATTGGGTAAGAAATTACAGAATTCTAACAGAAACTAAGCTCATAGATCTGCTAACAGAAGATTAAGCTCAAGAACTGATTATACAGGACTGTGTGAACTGGTGAGGATGATTATAATTTTTTATGACTTCTGTTTGAAATATTGTTGAGTTTTAATGTTTTGTTTTGTTTTCTCAGATTTAAGGAAATCTTTTCTCTTATGCTAACTATGACTTAGAGCAATTTAGTGAAATACATCTTTATGAGCAAAACTGAAACATTTGTCTTTTTCTCCCAACCTGATCCCTCCAGAATTTGGAAACTCTTTGTGAGTACGGTTATTTCGTGGCAATATAGTTATTTGCATAAGTTCAATAAGAATTTGGTCTCCTTATAACAGGACACATTGGTTATTTTACCAAGGCTTTGACTGGAATGTCATATTTGAGAGAAACATACAGGCTCAGATATGACAAGACAGCTTTTCAGGAACAAAGATTGGACTTTCTGGAATACAGCCACTTGGAAACATGGGCCTGGTACCTTGTTTACAGAGATTCTGGCAATCTTACCTGGTAAGTAAGGAAGCTTGCTTGTCTGGCAGGTGCAAGGAACCTCAAAATGTTTTGGGGGACCTCGAGAAGAGAGAAGTCCACCCGAATCTGGAGGTACTGCAGGCAAAATCTGATGGCAAGTCCTTGGCTTGGCTTTTCTGGCCTCAAGAGGCCTTTACAGTTCAATCTGAGATTCCTCATAAAAAAAAATTCCAGCAAAGCAGATTTAAAAAAGCCTGTATAATCAATTGGTATTCTTGCTGCACTTATGTAAATAATTGGCAGACCAGTTAATCTTAATTTGGCTATCTTTTATAAAAATGAGGGTGATTTTAGAGAGAAAAAATTATGTTTCAGTAGAAGCTATAGTACGTATGCATTCATGGAGATTAGATTCTAGCTCTTCTCTTCTACAAATTCATCTATTACTAATCATAATGTCTCCTTGTGGCCATCCATCTCTGATACCAGGGAGTTCCCTGGCCACAATCAAACCTTGTTCCTTCAATACTACTGCCCAAATACTAACTAGATTTGCCTTGTCACAGGTGGATCATAAACGAAAAGTTCCAAAGGTAAAGTCCCCAACTTATCAATACACACAGGACAGACTATATCAAATATATTTGGCTCACTCCTACTAGTGGTCAATTCAGTCAAAAGGCCACTATATGTTGGGAACAAACCAATCACACCTGTGATACGTGGCCTAATAGCACCCGACCTATGGGACAGATTCCCCGTCATATGTGTTCTCATATCATAAGCTTAAAAAATACTGATTGGTTTGGGACTGACTGGGATAGACGACCAAGCACACGTTGGTTAGCCCCTAATGGCACTCAGTGGCTATGTGGCTCCAACTTATGGCCTTGGCTGCCACCTGGATGGATTGGACGATGCACCCTAGGCTTTGTCTGGATGCAAGGTAGAACTACATTTACTATATCTCCTCCTGCTAACCTACCCAACCTGCAACAGCGCTGGACCTGCTCTGTCTTCCACTGGTATGACCATCTTTCCTCAATTTTCCTTCCCCAATTAGGAATTGAAAGTGTCATCTTGCACATGGAAGTCCTAAACAAATTTACTATGAAGGCATTAAATGATACACAACATAGCCTTTCGCTGCTCGATTTAGAAGTATCCCAAATGCGTAAGGCAGTCCTCCAAAACCGAATGGCACTGGATGTCTTGACAGCAGCACAGGGGGGCACCTGAGCCATTATAAAAACTGAATGTTGTGTCTATATTCCTGACTACAATCAAAATATCTCCGGCTTCCTGTCTGATATGAGCCACCAAATTAAGTCCATGTCTGACCCTCCCCTATCTCTAAAAGACTGGTTGAACTCTTGGTCAGGTCCAGGTTTCTGGACTGCTATCAAAACCTTATTCATTGGGTTAATCATACTGCTTGTATTTCTTATTATAATTTGTTGTCTGTTTCGTTGTTTGTCTTCCGCATGTCAACAAAGTTTCACCTCCTGGACCACCACTCGTCAAATGATTCTCTCGTCCCCAGAGGCTCTGGATGCCTTGTCAGCCTTGGACTCCACGGGTGCAGTCTTCCGGTCCGCTGAACCCCCTACCTATACCTATGGCCCCATTTAGGGACAGCTCTACGACCTTGTACAGCCGGAAGTAGTTACAGAAGACTGACCGTCGTCCATATCCCCAAAAGATTTCGGGGCCAAATGGGTTCAGGGGGGGTTTATGATGTGGATTAAGGCTGCCCCAGCTAGAGAAGCCCAAGATGACCTGGCCTACATGCCAAACTATATGACCCAGTGGACTTTTTTTATGGTATGAATTAGGACTGCCCCAGGGAGAGAAGCCCGGGGCATCCTCATCTGCATGCCGATCTATATGGCCAGATTCGTATCTAAAGTTATATGACCGCACAATAACCAGACCCCATCTGCACTGAAATCATTTAATGACTTTTTACATCATCTTTTCTTTTTTTCCAGTAAAAATAAGTCACGTACCCATGCCTTATAAAATTAGCCCTAATCCTCAACTCGGGGCAGCAGCAGGAGCTCTGACTGCCCATGGGTCCTGTCCCCATGCGGCAGCAGCAGGAGCTCTGACTGCCCATGGGTCCTGTCCACATGCAGAGGCAGCAGCAGGAGCTCTGACTGCCCATGGGTCCTGTCCACATGCAGAGGCAGCAGCAGGAGCTCTGACTGCCCGTGGGTCTGGTCCCCACACACCAGCTCTGCCTGCCCATGGGTCCTGTCCCCATGCCAGCGGGGGCAGCAGCAGCTGCTCTGCCTGCCCATGGGCCCTGTCCCCATGCCAGCGGGGGCAGCAGAAGCGGCAGCAGCAGAAGCTCTGCCTGCCCATGGGTCCTGTCCCCATGCTATTCCACACTATTCTCTAAATAAAAGAGCACTACTGCCAGATCTTGAGAGTCTAAGAAATCTTTCTTTCGACTCCTCGGCTCACCGATCCCGCATCAAGAATGATAATAAGTAAAAGGAGGAAGTCAAAGGAAGGCATTCTAGGGTTAGGGTGGCTGTAAGGGAACGTAGGGCACATGATGGTTCTGTTCTGTGGTCTAAGAGAGGAATTATTAGCATCCGGGTAGCAATCCTGCCACTGCCAGAGTTCAGGAATTACTGAGAAAAGAAGCAGCACCTGTTCCCTCCCTGCTGGGTCTTGGCAGTGAGGTGGTAGCAGACATGCTGGTGCCTGAGGAGGTGGGAACCCCAGCTGAGGGGAGCTGTAAAATAGCAGGCAGCAGCTGCGAAGGGTAGGGCCGAGCTGGTGAGCAGAGGGCCCTGGCTTCTCCTCCGTCCACAGCTAATCCCTCCACCTGTGCTTTTGGGCCCGTCCTGACTTTTCCTCTCAGGCTCTTACTCCAAACGTGTCCCCACACCCATCCCTGGCTTCTTCCTTTAGCACAGGTTTCTCCCTTCAGTCTGCAAACGTGATTAGTTCTCCACTCTCCTAAAACCTTCCTCTCTCTTCTGGAACCACTTTTTCTTAGGTCTTAGCCACCCCCCAAATTAAATGAACACTCCCACAAAATCACATTCCTCTACCATTTGGTCCTATTTTCAACCACCGTGGGTCTTTCCTTAGCAAACTTAAATGAGCTATTTGTATGCCTAACCTTCCTCATTAATTTATTCCTCTATGAATTTATTCAATGCACAATGTGTTGAGGACCTACTGTGTATAATATACTGGGAATAGAGAGATGGATTATGGTTTCTACCCTCAAGGAGCTCTCTGCCTAATAGGGGACACAGATAGGTAAACAAATTATAATATAATGTGATAAGTCCAACAAAGAGGACATGTGCAGTGCCCAGAGGTAACTCGGGAGAGAGAGTCATTGGCTAGAGAGGAGAGAGGCAGGAATCGGAGATGGTTTCCTGGAGATGTGGAGCCTGAACTAGATTTTGAAAGACAACAGGTGAATATATGGCTAGGGAGTTGGGGAGACAGAGAGTATCTTGGAAGCTGAATAACAGATATTGGTCAACTTAATCAAATGCACAGAGAGATGATAAAAAATGAGGAAAATGTACATAGAAGTTGGCAGCATGAGGATCACTGAGGGACTTTGCTGATGCAATTGGAGTGAAGAGGACTGCAGTGGGATGAGATGCAAACAAGGGGCGAGAAAATAGAGATGGTTTTGGTAGAAGCTTAGTTGAGATATGGTAGCAATGGAGGGTAGCAGCTAGAGAGAAGTTCAGGGTGAGAGGAGAACTGCTGAGGCCAGGAGAGACAGTAACATATTATTAATGAGCCCCTTAGGGTTGGTATAAGAATTAAGTGAGTTAATACATGCAGAGTGACAATGCCTGGCACACATCCAATTAGTAGGTGGTAGAGCCAGAATGCAAATTCTCATCCTTTGGTGCCAATCCCATGCTCACTCTATTGGATCAGGAAGGCCTTGGAAAGTTTCCACTTTCAAAGAGTTCTTGGGTAATGGGGAGAAATAATAGACTGGGCATGGGGCCGACCTGGTGGTGTAGTGGTTAAGTTCCTGTGCAGCCCGGGGTTTGCTGGTTTGGATCCTGGGTGTGGACCTACGCACCACTTGTTAAACCATGCTGAGGTATTGTCTCATATAGAGGAACTAGAAGGATGTACAACTAGGATATACAACTAGGTACTGGGGCTTTAGGGAGAAAAAAAAGGAAAATTGGCAACAGATGTTAGCTCAGGACCCATCTTCCTCACTGCCCCCCTGCCAAAAACCTTTAAAACCTTGGTCTGTCCCTTCTGACCTCCAGTTTAAGAAAGAAAAAAAAGAGATTGGGTAGCACCATCTGAAGACACTCAGAGGTCTCATTGCTCACTCAGGAGAAACAGGCTCTGAACTTCCTGTTTTGACAGGGTCAAACCTCCCTTCACCAATTCTTCCCACATGGCTTCTTAGCCTGACTTTTTAAAGAGGAGGATACCTCCTAGGGTAGGGCTGAGGACAGATCTTATCTCCTGATAGCCCCTAAGACGTGCCTGCACTCCTCCCAGCCACACATTGCAGGTGAAGAGCTTTCCCGTTGGGGAAGGGGCTGAGACTGCTGAGGATGGCTGAGCCCTGGCCACTGAAGTTTTGTTGGCTGCCCCGTGAGCAGGGAGGGAGCGTTCTTCTCCAGAGGAGAGTTGTGGGAAGCTCCGGGATAGCAGCCCAGGAGGCTGTGAGCCACACTGCCTGAAGGGAGCAGCACATCTTGTTCGGTCCCTGACCTGGGGACGGTCTCAGATGAGGGCAAAAATAGCGTACTTATGCTAAAAGTTTAAAAATGCCATTTATGAAAAAGGAAAAAAATCACCCATAATCATACCACCCAGAGATAATCACTGTTAACATTTGGGGTAAGTCCTTCCAGACTTCTCTACTCTCTGGCTTTTTCCGCTTAATACACAAACTTCGTTTCATGTTAATAAATATACTTCAAAATACATCATTTTAAATGATTGTATTGTATTCCTGTGAATCAACTAAAGGAGTATTTGGATGGAACAAGAAGATGTGATTTGTGTAATCCTATATTCTATCTCACCAGGATCCCACCAGGCAGCCCCTCCAGAGACCACATTCCCATGCTCAGTACATCTGAAACAGAGCTTTTCCCTCCAAACCATTCCCTTCTTCCAAAGTTGCATTTTCTGGTCACCCACACTTGAACCCCCAAGTCACTTTTTCTTCTTTCCCTTAACATCTGCTAGTCACCACATCTTGTCAATTCCTCCTTTGCCAGTCTTTTTCACTCACCTACTCCCTTTTTCATTTCTGCTTTCAGCACCTGAGGCCAGAACATTATTAACTTATGCCTAATTACAAGATTCTCCAACTTACTGCAATTGCTCCTTAATTTGTGTCCCTGCCTTCAGTCTCTCTTTTTTTCTCTATTCATTCTGCAGAATGCTGCCAGACTTCAAATACTGCTCAAAAATCTTCAATGACTTCAAGCTTCCTAAAAAAGTATCTTGCATTTGTATAGCATATCTCATATAATTTCTATTTCTGAAAATAAAGTATACCTGGTAACATGTAGGAACATATATTTCTCATTAAAAGAGATTTACCTGTATCTGTAATTTAGAAATATCTGTCAACCTCAATGCCTAGCCTAATACTTGACAAATGGTAGCTGCTCAACAGACATGAATGGATGAATAAATGAATGAATGAAGTGCATTCTATTTTCCACTGACTTTCATCATAAAACTGGACTTCCGTCTTCTGCGGGTTAAAATTATAAAATTGATGGCCAGACTTGAAAATCTTGGCAAGAAAGACATTAACACGGTGGGCAGGCATGAGGCATTGTGCTGAGAATGTTGGTGGTGGGAAGTGTCCATCCCTTTTTTAGAGTTCTGCAGTAACACCTGTTTACAGCATATCCAAAATCTAGGGCCTCTAGCGCGCTCCACTTTCACTAGCTTCTCTTCTTCAGATGACTGGAATATCTGTCATAAGCAACTTGAAGGAAAAGGAAATATTCTTTTTTGGATATAATGAATGGGAGTGATGCAGAGACAGGGAAGGAAACCTCCAGCTCAGGGAGGGAGACTCACAGGTAACCAGAAAGTCAATGAGCCCTGTCAGTACAGCATAGTGCTGGACCTTGAGATGAGAGTACCTTGGGCACATTGCTATCCCACAATGAGCCCAATTTCTTATCCATAACGTATAGATAATACCTACCACATATGGTTGTAGAGAAGGTTAAGTGCAGTTAGAATGCGTTTGTGCTTAGCACATAGTAAAGCAAGGCAATAAATAACTATTACTATAGCATTAGTCAAGGTTCTCCAGAAAAATAAAATCAATAGGATATATGAGATTTATTATAAGGAATTAGCTCATGTGACCATGGAGTCTGGAGGGTCCAAAATCTGCAAAGTCGATGTCACAGTTCAAGTCCCAAAGCTGGCAGGCTGCCATAGGACCAGGAGGAGCTGATGTCCCAGTTTAAAGGCCATCAGGCAGGAGAATTCTCCCCTACTAGAGGGAGGATCAGCCTTTTGTTCTATTCAGGACTTTGACTAATTGGACAAGGCCACTTGCATTATCGAGAGGAATTGCTTTACTCAGTCTACTCAGTCTACTGATTTAAATGTTAATCTCTTCCAAAACACCCTCACAGAAACACCCAGACTAATGTTTGAACAAATATCTCGGTACCCCGTGGCCCCGTCTAGTTGAAACATAAAACTAACCATCACAACTGTTATCAGTGATGATAAATTATAGGTAGGAAGAGAGTGCTATGAGAGTATATCACAGGATATTGATCACTCTAGGGGTAGTGGATATAGGGTAGGCCTTAGAGGCAAGGATTGATGAAGGCTTCCTGAAAGTTATAAAGTCTAATAGACTGTGGGTCATCCAGGTGAAGATGTCCAGGAGGCATTTAAAATAGAGATGTGGGCCCAGGAGACAGAACTGCCAGTAGATAAGGCTTTCAGGGTCAAGTTAGAAGCGGAAGCCGTGAGAATGGATAAGATCAGTCAGAAAAAGTGTCTAAGTGTAAAGAGGGGAAAGGAGCAGTGAAGAATAACAGCCTTTTACAGGCAGCTAACAGAGAGGACTAGCTAAAAGAAAAATGTACTGAACTGGAATGTTCCCAAAAATCCAAGACTTGAAATAAATAGATGCCTGCTTTTTGATCTGTTCTGTCAATTCAAAGATCTTAAAATGTTTTCAGAAAATTGGTGCTACTTCTACTGAAACTTTAAGCACACATTAAGTGTGGTCCTTGTGATATTTGGCTTCTGGCTGTTATTGTAGCTTCCTTACTTTTTGCAGGCTCCCCGCCTCTGGCCCAGATAATCTAGGAACCACCATTAGGTGCCCAAGACAGGAGACAACCAAGTAGGTTGCCTCCTACATGGAATGATTTGGGAAGATCTTTCTACCCCAACACCACCTCTGCTAGTACCAACAGCAATTCTTCCATCACAAATTTCTTGAGTGGAAGGACCATTTCCCATCTGTCAGTAAATGCTTAAGGAGCTGGCTTTGCTTCTAACTGGCTGTGATTGAAGACCAGTCATTTCCTTCTCCAGGACTCAGATTCCTCCTTTGTACAATGAGGAATTGAACGTGATGGTCTTTAAAGTCCTCTCTTGCCCTAACCTTCCATGAATCATACTGTGAAGAATTGAGTTGCCTGAATTAATGAATTTGTGTTTTTCCATTTGGGTTAGGAAATCCCACCAAGGAGGCAACATCTTATAAGCTATTAATATTAGCATAAATTAAGATTTCTGATTGATGAGTGTAGCGTCTTGTCAAATGGGAGGCCCTATAGGATTCTGAGGGGTGGAAAGAGGGGAAAGAGAAATAAATACTCTTAGTAGGGGACACAGCTCATGAGAACAAGCCTGTTGGGTGACTGGGGATTGGGGTGGAGATGGCGGGACGAAATCTATGCCAGCTACGGGAGCTCTTGGAATATTAGAAATCTGGAGGATTTGAGGTCAAGGAGAGGGATTTTGGTTCAGTTTAACAAACATTTGTTGAGAATATACCATGTGCCAGGCACTCAGCTAAGGAGAGTGGATGAAACAATGAGTACAACCAAGTTCCTGGCCTTCAGGAATTCACAGTCAGAGACTGAGAGGGAAAAGGAGCATTTCAACAGAGTGTTAGTTGTACAGCATGTGGTTAAGAGTGTACACTCTGGGCCAGACTGCTTGGATCTGAATTCCAGCTCTGCCACTTACTACTTGTGAGACCTTGAGCAAATTTCTTGACTTCTCTATGTTTCTACTTCTCCATCAATAAGATGAAGATAATAATAGTACCTACTTATAGGGTTGTTGTGAGGATGGGATGAGTTGCCTGGAATAGAGTAAACACTATGTATAAGTGTTTGTTATTACTAAGCGAGTAATGGAGGCAGGTGTTAGGTACTATGGGAAATCTCAAGAGGAAAGTGTGTCCCCTACACAATTGGTGGTCATTCTGCAGCTTTGCCTTTATTTCCCTTCGTCTTTCCTGAGTTTCTACCAAACCGCATGCTTACTCACCCTGCCTCACAGAGTCAATGATTTGCCATCACAAACCAATGGAGAAGTCTCTTACATTCTCAATTCCCCTTTGATAAGGGAAGCCTTGCCTCCAGGATACAGAAGCCATCTTTATCTTTCATTCTTGTCCAGTGTACTTTCCTTCAGCCACCTCTTGTCAGTCATCCCCACTGTCCCCCGAGCTCCTGTCCTGAGATCCTTTGCCTGGAACAGTTGCGCTTCTCATCACAGTCTGAGCAGTGGGTGTCGCTGGTCTCCAGCTTTTCCTTCTCTTGGGGATCTGCTTTAGTCTCCTTCCCTCTGGGTACAGCGTGCTCCTGCCTCTCTGCGCCATCCGACATTAGGAAAATCAGGAAGCAAAGACAGGTTCAGGGAAAGGAACTGAGACTGTTACAGTGTGGGAACCCTAAAAGCACTGGTCAGGAAATAGAGGTCTGGTTCACCCTACCTCTGCCACTGGCTTGCCACGTGACCAGGCAAGTCTCTCCACCTCAGCCTCCTTTTCTGGGTTGTAAAGTGAGAGCGCTGGATGAGGCCAGTAGTTTGCAAACTTTTCACCACCACGAACTTCTTTTACTGTTTCTGTCTGCATGGACGTCATGTTTTGAAAGATTTGATCTTCCCCCTAAAAAACCCTGCATTTTAAAGAATTAGTTTATTTTTCCATCCATAATTAATCGGACTTTAATCAGTAAGAGAGAGTTTTATGACACAGAATTGAGAAAAGCTTAACTAAAAGCAAACATAAATAAACCAGGCTCTTTTAGACCTTTTGTCATACTATTTCTGGTATGTGCATGCTTTCTAGTGGACTTTCTGAAATATTGAAAATAGCTCTGGCTCTCCCATTGTCCCGTTAGTCTATTCCTGAGCATCTAAGGTCTCTGGGCTAGATGATCTCTGAAGTCTCTTCTACTCCTAAAATGCTCTAAATTTATGACATCCTTCTGTTGTGGGTGAGTTGAAACGCCTGGAGGCTGGAGGTCCAACCAAAAGAGGCATGCAGAGGCTGGGTGCAGTTCTGTGTACAGAACAACCAACCTCCATCCATTTTGATACTGTGATGCAAAATTGCTGTTACTTTCGCATGGGTTGAATTGAAGTCTAACTTTGCTGAGCTGATGAAACAAGTTTGACAACCGCAATAGTACATGCCACGTCTCCCAGTAGCTTGTGGAGGTAATAATAAGGCAGGCACAAAATTCTCAGGCACGTAATTTCCTCAAACCATTTGTGTATCCTGCAAAAATGATATCCTAATAACAAATCATTTTTGCTATCTTAAATATCTTAAGTTCCTTGGAATCTTGTAGCATTGATGAAATCATGCATTAATTAATCAAGTATTTTTGAGCCAAGAACTGTACTAGGCACTACTGGAGGCCTACAGAAGTATATAAAATGTGGCTTAATTGCATTTCTACAAAAACATTTTTTAGCAGGTAAACCTTTTCAAATAATGTGCACTGTAGAGGTTTTGTTCCCATTCTCACTCTGGGGAAACACAGAAGAGAGATGAGCAGAAAAGAGAGAATGAAAGAGAAGACTGGGGAGCTAGAGGCTACTCACCATTGCCAAGGAAGCAGACCCAACAAAGGAATTAGGACATTTGACTTCTGCTTCGTGAGGCTGGGGTCGGCTTTAACTGCACCTGTTGGGCTTCATTAGTTAGCAGAGGTATAAAAAGAGTTGCTTAATGCAGACCAGAAATGCTTCAATAAGTCTATCCCACAAATATTTCTTGCCTATCTACCAACTGCCAAGCACTATCTGGGAATATGGCACCAAATAAATGTCTTGGTCCTTGTCTTCAAGGAATTCTGAAGCCAAAGGAGAAGTCCCACAGGGAAATACACACCCCTGGGCGAAAAGTGCCACAAGAGTACCAAGCAGCTCAGAGAAGAGAATGATTAATTTTGTCATGGGTTTTTGAGGCCACCTTACACAGGAAGTGACATTGAGGCTGGGCCTTCATGTAAGTTTCAGCCTAATTATTAGGGGCATTCCATGCATAGAAAGCTACATGGAAAAAGCTGTGAATATTCGTAGTCAAAGGTGGCTGGACTTGAAGGGAGGGTGAAGGTGAAAAATTGAAGATGAGACTAGTATTAGGCCAGACTGAGAAGAATCAAGTATTGTCGTAAGGCATTGCTTTTAAAATATTTAAGTATATTTCCCCCAGGATTCAGTGAGGTATGGCTCTCAAGTGACTATCCAAGCCAACAAATAGAGAGACATTCAGTAATCAAGAAAATTGTATTTTAGCCATTGACAGGTAACAGGTAAGAAGTTCTATTTAAAAGCATTTTTTACTTTATTTTTTTGAAAATAATCTTAGAATTCCTGTAAGTCACTCATTTTATGTAATACAGTACATAAAAGTATTTTAAAAAATTGAACAAGCTTCAAGTCTGTCACAGGAATAGTCATTTTATAGCAACAGTTTATGCCATTAAAAACATATTTATTAATGTATTAATTAATATGTTACTCTCGTAAGACTTTTGTCATTAGGCTTAAGTATTAGGAAGAACAAGATTAATTGCATTTACAATAAAATATATGAATAAGTAAAATGTTAATGTTTTACGGATAACTATTAAATTCTGATAAAAAGATAGATGTTAAGCTGTCTATAGGAAGTTAAATACAGGAAACTAGATTGTGGTATGTGTTGCGTGAGCATGTGTGTTTGTGTGTGTGTGTGTATGAGGAAGAAAGAGAGGAAAAAGGACAGAGATACACGGAGAAGAGAGGCTTGGGAAATAAAATTTCTTGAGGCTATTTTGTGAAAGTAAATGCTAGTTAAAAAACTAAAGCAAGAAAGTTACCAAAAAGGGAAGATTTCATGAGCTATATAAATGAAGAAAGGAAAGAAAATTTTAGCAATGTAAGAAAGACAATGCAAGTAAATATACATAAAGCATGCACAAAGGTGTGTGTATATAACACATACAGTACACAAAATATGCATTGCTGGACTTGTACACTATGCAATAAATGTTTATTAAGCACTTGCTATATACCAGGCACACACGTGGCTATTTCTTCCTTTCTTGGCATTTTTACTATATCTCTATGCATTTGACAGAAGAAAAATTGTAGAATTTTTCTACAATGATTTGATCTTTTTCCTACTGTATTATAATTGATGGGGTAGTTTTTATGTTTTTAAATATATCAAATCAGAGCCGGGGTGTAAATATGGGTGAGTTTTCCAAAAATAGCCAATGGCTGTCTATTTTGTAAATGAGTGGTGCCATCCTTTTGTCCAGTTCAGGGCACTCTCTCAGAATTTACTTCTGAAACACACTATCTTACGTATTCATTTATTCATTTATTTTCTGTTAGACCTTAGGTATAGTGAATTGAGTTGGTCACACTCCTCAGTTCTTGGCTTCTCATCACTATTGGTTTATTCAAGGACCTTTTAAACTGTTATTCTAATTTTTCCCCTTTCATCTCCTCTCTATTCTTCTCCCCTGCCCCATAGTTCACTGCTCCTGTGTTTTTAATGAATGTCCTTTCAATTCATTTTACATTTATCACACAGAGTGGATCTTGGTTGGAGGACTGGCCTGAACGGGGATGCACTTTGGGCTGAAGTTACTTTGACCTTGTTTTACTGACAAATCAGGAAATGAGCAAAGCATCAGTGCAGAAGGTATCCACCAGAGGAAGGAAATGTGGACTCTGAGTGGCTTCCTGGTGCCTGCCTTGTTCTCATCAGGGAGACTCGTGTGTGAAGCTCCCTGGTCTCAGTATCCCCTGAAGAGTGAGGAGCTCTCCAGATCCCAGGAGGTCAGAACCGTGGGCTCATTGCTTTTTGTCCTTTTTTGACCTGGAAGATCACTACCAAGGTTTGAGGTAAAGTTGCTTTAGACACTCTCAGCCCTATCTAGAGCCTCCACCACCACCTATGAGAGAGCTGGGCTGGGGTTGGTCAGGGCAAGGGAAGGCAGATGCAGTTTCACCTTGAAGTGAAAGGTTTCTGTCCTGTAATTGGCAATCTTCTTCTTTGCAGATATCTTCCCAGATTTTTATCATGCCATCCCTGTTGAAAGGGAGGAAATGAACTTTTATGGATTAATATTTAACAGAGTCTCAAAGCTTGGCAGAAGCTATGTGATCACCCCATGATCTGTCTGACATGAGCCTATGGCCTCCTGGGCTTCCCTGTGTGTCTGCAACACATGTTTACTGAGATCCTTTCCAGATAAGTTCTAAAGGACCAGCACAACATTATCACTTCATATGTGTGCTATCCTTCCACTGCACGTCACAGCAGCTTGAACACCTACTGGATAAGAGACAGAAACGGAAGCAGAATGGAGAGTGGGGCTGGGGCAGTTACAGTTTTTAAGCTCTGAGTTAGTCTATTTTCTATCGAGTCACTTTTCAGTCTGAATTTTCAGCTCTATCAGCACCCCAGGGGTCACTGGGAACAGCCACCTTGACTCTCAGAAACTGAGCTGAGGGTGTGGTTGCTGTGGCAGCTGGTGTTAGAGTGTGACTGGATGGGACCCAGTCTCAACTGTGCTTGTGGTGACAAGGAGACTGCGTGGCCTCCACCCACTTCTCTCTCCTGACTGTTCCTTACTCATTAAGTATGCTGACAAAAGAGTCCACATTATGGGCTCCTGAAGGAGGCTAGGGAGATGGTAGAGGCCACAGGAGGAGAGGGTGAGGAAGGGAGTGAGGAAGGTTTGTATCAGCTTTGTCACGTGTACCGCAATGTCCTGTGCTGGCTCAGGCACTGCACCCACAAGAACACACACAGCCCACACCTAGAGACTGGATAGGCACCTTTGAGTATAAGTGCAGGAGTGGCTTGGACAGGATGGCGATCCTAAGAACTCTCTGATAATTTCTTGTTGTTGTTCAGAGTATGCAAACTTGGAGGGATCCAGCTCAGCCCTCTGGGGGCACCTCACACTGGCATGCAGAGGTGGCTCTACTATCATCAGAACTTGGTGACTGTCTAAGTCCTGCTACATGCCAGGTCCTCTCTGGACCGCAGGACTCATGCCAGACCAGAGTAAACTCCCTCTTGGCCTGAAACAAGAGCTCAGAACAGTTAAGGGTGATCA
Organism: Equus caballus; assembly: GCF_041296265.1. Lineage (NCBI taxonomy): Eukaryota > Metazoa > Chordata > Mammalia > Perissodactyla > Equidae > Equus > Equus caballus. Next base: position 47,366,244 of record NC_091688.1, on the reverse strand, counting down.
TTTTTCTATTTTATGCACACAAGAGCACTTTTCACAGACTATGCAGTTCAAGTGTGCCTTTATTTTTAAGTCATTTTTGGGAATTTCACATACCAACTCCATTGACCCAGAAGAACACTACCAGGTCCCACTTCCTCTACTTACTGACGGTGGGAACCTGGGCAAGTTATTTAAGCCTCAGTTTCCTTCATTTGTAAAATGGAAATAAAAATAGTCAACCCACCTCAGAGGGCAGTTGTGAGGATTAAATGAGATCTTTCAAGTAACACGCTCATCACAGGGCCCAACAAATTCACTGCTCAATGAATGTTAGCTCTCATGATTTTTACTTATCGCTGTTTCATGCTTTGCAAGAGATAACACATCTGCTATGTGACTTCACAGTCAGAGAGGTTACCGTTACCTGCAATCTGTGAACGGGCGGTGCAGAGATGTTGGGATCAACTGGGTCACAACGGAAATCAACCAATCAGAACTCAGCAAAGCCTTCTTTACAAGCCATCTGCGCTCAGATGTGTGGGCTCCCATCAGCTGTCAGAACCCCACAACTGAACATTAGGAGTGGATAGGACACTTCTAAAAGTGGCTTACAGTAACTGAAAAAACAAGTGATCCATCAATGGCAAGCAAGTACAAAATGTTGTTTAGCTTATTGCAAGAATATCTGCAAGTGGGAGAGGATGGAACATGGGCAGACGACCTAAACCAGCGAGTTCAAAAGGGCAAAGGGGGCACCTGGAAGAAAGAGGCTCCTGCTGAGGATGCCCTGCTCTCCGGAGCTCCTGCTGGGAGACACCAAAGGGCTCCCAGGCCACTCTGACAGGCAGCTGGGGGTGTTTCTAGTGTTGTCCCTTGCAAGCGCCTGTCTTCTTTGAAGCTTGAAAACTTTCTCCAGGAGATTGGGCCCCTCTTGCTTGGGTCAGAAGAATGAGCACGTTTTCTGCTGCCTGTCCAAAATAAAACGTCAGCTTTAGGAATAAAAGGAAAGAAAAACAGGGGCTGGGTGTTAAGCCACACAGCTTCTTAGGCTCATAGGCCAGCAGGACTTGGGGGCTGCCTGTGGGGCATCCTGCCGACATACATCCTGGCTCCTGTATCACTTTATTATACCACTATGCTTGAAAAGAATAAGAGGCAGTTGGAAGTAGAGGAAATAAAAGTAGCTCCCATTTGCATGATATTTTGCAGTTTACAAAGATTTCTTAATCTTGTCCTCATGTGAACCTTCCGACAACCCTGGCAGTGAAGAGAGGGATCATCTTCCCACTTAGCAGATGAATAAACTGAACCCAGGTGAAAGGACATGCCTATGGAAGGTCTGGATTCACAACCTGGTTGTTCCACTCATTTTGTGTAATCACAGGCAAGTCATTTAACTTTTTTAGTGTCAGTTTCCTCCTCTATAAATGTGGGGTTTGGATTAGCTGGCCTTAAATGACCTTTCAGTTCTAATATTCTCCAACTCATCTAATTAAGTGTATAGGCTCTTCTTGGCTTACAAATCATGCTCAGTGAACATCTATTCCATACAAATGGCTATTCCAGCCAAGGTCTCCCATCTCTGAAGGAAGCATTTGAACTCCCCTCTCCTTCTTGCCGCTGGGGACACTTACAAACACTAGAAGCTTCAGAGACCCTCCCTCCCTGTCATTTATACCAGCTGAGGGCACGAGGAAACTCAGAACTGCCACTGGAGTAGCCCTGTGCAGAGGAGAGAACCTCTAAGTCTGTGTTGGGGCTGCTCTTGGTGGAGATGGCATTCAATATTAGAATGCCGAATGACCTTTTCTGTTGGAATCTGATTTTAAAGGCAGCTTGAATTCTGTAGTGTTAAGGTACTATAGTTAGTTATATTTTGAGTTAAATGAGCTCCTATGGCATAGCCTGGAAGCCTCACGCTCCTGTTCGTAGGTTTCTCTGAAGCAAGCTCGTTGAGTCTCAATAAATGTGGTTCAGGAACACAACCTATCTGTAGGCTGCTGACTGTCTTGACTTGTACTTAACCATCATTCCTAACCCTTGAGGGTTGTATCTCCCATCATCTCTGGCCCAGAGCCCAGCATATAGACATGCTCAATAAATTATCTCAGATGGCTGCTGTTTCTCTTAAATAGCCATTCTTCTCATCGCGAAGGGCCTCGTTCTCCTAAAGTCTTCACAGGCTATGCAGCCTGTCAGCCTCAGATGATAGATAGGGAACAAAGGGACTGAGCCATGTGGTGGAGAACATCCTAGTGTCAGGATATTGACGCCATGCCTCTCCCCAAATCGCCAGCCTGGCTCCACTGTTAGACACAGCACTGGACTGGGAGGAGTGCCGGAAATTCTTGGCGCACTCGGTAGCATTTCTTATCTAGTGCTGACCTCACCTACCATAGAACAAGGGCTAGGAAGTGTGTGGGTCTTGAAAGTTCAGAGTGTTCTGGGCTCAGGATGGCTGTTCTTAGTTTTTAAATACCTATAGAACTATTCCCCAAAAAGTTTACACCCTGCTAGCCAATACAAGAAATTCAAGTATTTATTTTGTTAACTCTGTTTTTGCTTTCTAAGAGCACACAACATAATAGGAGAGGCAGACATGTATAAATAACTCTGATACTAGGCAGACAGATAAGTGCTAGACTAGATACACGAGATACACAAATGCAGTGCCTCGAGAGACTATTTCAGGCTAAAGGATCTTAAAACGGTTTTCAAGGGACATGAGATTAGAACCAGGCCTTAAAGAATAACAGATCTTCAACAGAAAGCTCTGAGAGAAGGTAAGGGAGGCTGGAGAGGGCAAAGAGAGCAGATGGAGGGTACAGCGTGAGTAAGCCAGGAAGGTGGGGGGAGCGTAGGGAAGCATCGAAGGGCAGGTGCAGGTAGGTGTAGTGAGAAGAAAGCTGGAAAGGGAGGCTGTAGTATAACTGTGGAGGACTTTGGAGCCCAGGCTTAGAAGTTGGACTTTATTCAAAGAGGAACCATTGAAGGAGCAGAAGGAGGGAGTGCCCTGTTATGCTAGGCTTGTGTTTCAGGAAAATCACCATCATCAGGGTGGAGGAGAGACTCATATTGGGTGACGGAAGGTGGGCACCAGTAGGAAGGCTGAGCAGAAGCCTAGGCAGAATGTTTGGGAATCTAAACTTAGGGGCAGAGATGACAGAAGAGAAGGGAAGGATTCAAGAGACCCTGTGAAGTGACTGTTAAAGGTTTCTAGTCCAGACCTGTGGCTCTTTGGAGCTGATTTTATGTAAACACAGCCACTACTCTTCTGGGGGCTCTTTCATGAGATATTCCTCTGCTCAGAATGTTACGGTGGTTCCCTATTGCCTATTGGATCAAATCCAGGCTTCCCATGACCTTCAAAGTTGTCTGTTAACTGGATCCTTCATGATTTCCTCTTCACTGTCATCTGCAAATGCCAACACTGTAAACACAGTAGTTCTGTTTGGGCCAAGACAATCTGCTCATGGTCTCTGGCCCTACGTGGGTTTCTGGCCCTTGAGGGCTCTATCCTCTCAGCTGAGGCCACCTGACACCCCTGTCTATACCCCTCCACACACATATAGGCTTGAAGGTTCGGCCCATTGTACCAGTCCTTGGTACAATACTGACATGTGGTAGGAAGATCGGCCCATGTATAATTTAGTTCCAGGACCTGGCTCTGTTCAGTGTGTCCCTTCCTGCTGGGTCTCTCTGGGCCTCACACTGTTCTTCCCTGAGCTATGATGGGAGAGATTCTTATGGCCTAGTCAAGGGCCACAGGAGGGAGAGACAGAGACAGAGTAAAGTGGGTAGACACAGCCACACACCTCTCCCTGCCTCACAATTCAATCAGGGCTGCTTGGTTTGGCCAGTTCTGTATGAGGTTACAGAAGATTGTATTTAAAGAGTTTCACGCTACAAAAGGACTTCAAACGCATTGACCTAGACCTGACCAACCTCTTTTTGATATAAAAATGGAGTACAGGGTTGGAAAGATTTGCTCTTTCTATATGCTTCCTGGTTAAGTGCCTACAGGGGCACAGGGGCAGGGGCTTAAGCATGAAGGAGTAGGAACCCTGTCCTGGGGCCTTGGAATTTCCACTCAGTCTGTTTCTGGGTACAGCAGTTGTTCAGTGCAACTTATTTTGAGAAACGCTATAATCCTTAAGTCAGAAGGTGGTGACTTTGTGGATCTATATTGGGCAAGAGGTGGTGAAACAACATGGGAGAACCAAGATGAGGGTGTGGTATGTGGTCGTATTAGGGGTAAGGGTGGGAGGGAAGGCTTGGACAACCTTCCTTTGGGGGGCCTGGGACAGAAAAGCAAACTTCATTGCTGCTACCAGGTGCCTAGTCTCCCCTTGCAAAGGTCCTGTGAGGTACTCAGAGTTTTCAGAAGTTGAACTCTACTTCTCCAAAGCACCTGCTCCTGACAGACAATATCTGTTTCAGGGTTTATTTTTAGCCAATGTTAACTGCCACCCAACACTGTTCTACCCTCTGCAAAGTTCTAAAGAAGCTATGGATTACTCTGGGACCAGGCATCAGGCCCCACAGGTTATCTTGTCAGAGGGAAACACCTAGAATGCCATATTCTCTTCTCTCCCACATCCCTACAAGGAAAGGCTAGCTTTGTCTTACTTGGCCAAAAGGAAGTGTGGCTGCTTGTACAGAGGGGTGGTGGCAGCTTGCAGAGTTCTCTTTCCATACAGATTGCCAGTGGTGGAGCTGCCCCACCTCAACTGCACCCAGCAGGCAAGCCCTGCTTTACCTCTTTTACCCCCATTGTGTGTCCTCTGTTCTTCCTAGTCCTAAGCACGCACCTATTCATTCAGTCAGTGAGGGCTGATCCAGGGCCAACCAGGCAGATTTCGAAAGTGCCAATCTATAAGGGTTGCTAAGACATTACTAGGCTATAAAACCTCAATGAATGTAACAAAATGAGAGAAAATATGTTTACCGGGACATCTCTCAGGGAGAACTAAATTTGTTTCATTCATTCACTAAACAAATATTTGGTTGTGCCTATTCCATTCATTCAATCAATAGATATTATTTAGCACCTTAAATTACATGCCAGACACTGTTCTAGGCAGTGGGATATGGTATTGAGCATGACAAAGTCTCTACCATTATGAAATTTATGTCTTTAAAGGGAGACAGATATATACAGTGATCTAAGGTCGAGTTCCTCACAAGCAGACACGAAGATGATTTGGGTTTAGTGATCTGTTAATGAAATGGAAATTAAAAGTGATAGGGATAATAAAGAGATATGGGACCTTGTGAGATTGGAAAAGTCAAATCGTCGGGGCCTCAAACAGTGGGAGTTAAGATGCAAAATACATTTGTGCAACAAAGGTCTATTAAGATTTCACAGTTACATAGAGGGATTCAGTCTATGAAAAGATGAACTTCAAGTTATCACCTCCATACTCAAGCCTGTTGCTTCAGATGGCCTCAGGGTAGCCCCCAATGAGTTGAGAGAGGCACGATAAGGAAGAAGCAAAGGAATAAGGCAGTATTGAGACTTATGTCTAGAAAAGACTTCTCAGTATGGCTACTGGCACATGGAATTGACTGGGAAAAAATAGATTACAAGCCTACTGTTTTTGAGAGAATTCTGCTGTCAGGAAATCATGATCCTGACTAAAAACAAAAATAAAACTAAAAAAAAATAGCTTGTAATATAAAATAGCTCTCAGGCTCCCAAATTTGCACTAGCTAGAAGCAGGTTGTGGATGCTGTATAGTCCTGAGGATGGCCAGCTCAGCAATGCTCACTTCAGATAAGGCCATGGAGGAAAATGGACATGGACAAACCTTCCAAAGGTGGATTCAGGTGCCAGGGAGAACAATGGACAAGGAAATTCCTTCAGAGACCAGAATTAAGGTCTAATCAAGGAATTTCACCCTCATACGGGAGCGAACAGTCTTTACTGTGTCTACCCAGCAAAATGTCATCATTGCTCTGGACAGGTGATTGCCCTGTAGCTCCCATACTTCCCTTTTCTGAAAGGGAATTTTATTGTGGCTGTCCCGTTCCTGCCTCTGCCTTGCATTTTGATTGGTGGTTAGTGGAGGGAAGATACTTGTCTTTGAGATCATAGGTTGCTGGGCCACAAGGAGATATATCCAGACTTGCTGAAGATAACTGTACATCACCCAGAGAACCTGGACTTTGAGCTGGATATAGAGACTGAGTGGGATTTTGATGTGTATGTGTGTATGTGTGCACTAAGTGTGTAAGTACGGGAAGAAAGGTGTGCACTGATATTTGATGACCAGTCTACCTGCCTGGCAGGCTTGCCTGGCAAGCCTGGATGGCTAGCTGTCTACTCAATATTCATATAGTATGGAATTAACATTGGGGTAGACTCTATTTCCCAGCATCCCTTGCATCCATGTAACTAGCTATCACCAATGGAATTCGAGTAGAATTGATGTGTGTCACTTCCAGGCTGGGACTTTCAAGAAGCTGATGGGGCATATCCACATTTTCTTCTCCTTTCTGACATCTGAATGTTGAGAACTCTGAGTTTCTAGGGAACAGTGGAGCCACGAGATGGCTCCTAAACGCTACGTGAAGGAAGTCTGCAAACCACCAAAAGGAAATATGTACACTGGATAATTACATGATTAAGAAATAAATATCTATTGTATTAAATCACTCTTCTTTTTGTTTCTCCTTCTGAAGTTCACCATGACAAATACCACTCAAGGCTCTACACAATGAAAAGATTTCTCTCTGCTATAGTCCTTCAGGGCCACCACTTAAATAGAGCTGTAACACTACAGCAATACACTTACTGTTGGTGCCAGCATATGGTGCAGATCTTAAACCAGGTCCTTTTAGGCTGAGACTAAAGGTGGAAGATGCTGCAGTTGAAATGTGCTCCCTGATTTCATAGAAGATGATTGGGATTCTGAAGTGGAAGAGGCAAAGTAGAAGCACTTACCCATCAGAGACAGGATGAGCTTACCATTAAGGGCAACAAGGTTAGAGTAGTAATCAGCAAGGTTGACCCACAGGAATCATTCTAAGTTTTAAGCTGATAATGGGTCCCTAGAAGCGACATAAGGAGCAGTTTAATAAATTCCTTCTTGACCTGTCTAACTGAAGAAACTCTTGGTCTGGCAAATACAAGTCTGATCTAGAGAATCTAGATCAGGATCAATTCAAAGACCCAGAGCTCACTGAGTGGAAGGAAGGCTAAAAACCCTTAAGAACCCTGAGATACTGCCACAAGCAAGTACTATAAATCTTCTTTCTAACCTTCCCCAAGTGGGCCTTCCTACAGCCGTTTCCCAGGTAACTGTACACTGGGGGAAGGGAAATACCCAGACCTTTTCAGAGGTTATTGAACACTGGCTCTAAGCTAAACCCTGACAACCCAGAACACCACTCCTAACTGACCCGCTAGGGTGAAGGCTTTTGGGAAGTATGTCATGTAATAGAGAACTTTTTTAAAATCAAGGGTATTAGAGTTGGTGGCTTTACCTCCAGCTTCCTCCCTGACAAAGATTTTAAGGAGGAAATACATGGGATTTGGGGCTAAGCCCATATCACAGTAGTCCCAGTAGGTCCACTAATACATACATGGTTTTCTCCCAAGTTCCTGAGTATATATTGGGAATAAAGATACTCAAAAACTAAAAAAATCCTCCTGTTTCTCCCTGACCTGTAGAGTGAGGGCTATCACAGTAGGAAGATAGTGGAATACTTGGGCCTACCCTACTGAAATGGTGGACCAAAGCAATACCTCATTTATGGCAGAATCACAGGGATTAGAACTACCACCAAAGCCTTGAAAGAGGCAAGGAGGATGATCCCCATTGTATTCCTGTTGTCTTTATTTGTTTAGCTTATGTAGAAGACAGACAGATCTTGGAGCATGGTAGTAGACTTTCATAAACCAAATCAGGTGGAGGCTACATTTGAAGCTTCTGTTCCAAACATAGTCTTTTTAACAGAGTAAATCAATACACACCCTGGCACGTAGTATGCAACTGTTCATCTGGAAGATGATTTTATTTCTGTCATAATAAGAAAACATTATAATCAAGTAACTTTCACATAGAAGAGATAGTTTTGTCCACCTTGCTTCAAAATTCCGTCAGTTCTCCAGAGCCATGACATTTTTTTACTCCAAAAGGCATGCATTTCTCAATATTGTGACAAAGAGAATGTCTTTGAGCCCTCTTGGAGGACAAAGTTAGGGGATGAATAAGTAGAATTCCACATGATAAATACGCTGTAATGTTCCTATCTCCCTCAATCTTTGGATTCTTCCCTCTACATTATACCAAGGAATTTCTGTTGTTGCTGATGAGAAGTCTACTGCTGTTTTTCTGTAATTAATCTCTCTCTCATAACTTTTAGAATTTTTCATTATTTTTATGTTTTACAATTGATCTATAATGTGCAGTTTGGAGATTTATCATATTTAGCACTTGATAAGCTTTATAAAGCTGAATATTCATGTTTTTCTTTAGTTCCGGAAATATCCCCACCATTCTATCTTCAATTATTGCGTCTTTCTCATTCCCTTTATTTTCTCCTGAAACTCTTATTAGACCATATTAGAGTGCCTCCATATCTTTTAATTTCCCTTTTAGATTTTCTATCTTTTAATTCATTGTACTGAAATTCCAAGAAATTTCATCAGTTCTATTTCCCAATTCACTAATTCTCTCTTCAGCTCTGTCCAATCTCTAATTTGGACCGTTTTTAATCTAATGCTATATTTTTCATTTTTAAGATATACAGTTGTGTGTTTTTTTGGTATTTGTCTGGTCTTGCTTCATAAATCCTGTTTTTATTTTGCAGATAGTACTCCATCCTTTATTTCTTTAAGGGTTTTAAACATGTATATTTTAAAGCCTTTTTCAGATTACTCTGTTGTTTCTATTTTCTCAGGTGTGACTCTTCCAATGTATTGGATATGATGACTGTATCATGGTGCTGCCTTTCCTCAAATGCTTTTTAGGGAATTGTGAGTTTGTCTTCCATGACATCTTAACAGCTTTATTGAGATGTAACTCATTTACCATACAATTCACCCATTTAAACCATATAATTCAGTTACTTTTAGAATATTCACATGGTTGTACATCCATCCCACAGTCAATTTTTCATTACCCATTCCATGACATTTTGTCCCATATGCACCCTGAACTATGACGACCTCCCTGTGGGGCAGTTTTGGAATTTTGGTGCACAGCACCAAAGCAGGTCCTTTGTTTGTGGTTTGGCTCAAGACTCAGGCTCTGAGAAAATAGAATAATACTAAGCCCTGAACTCATCATAAAGGTTTTTGCCTGAGTATTATGTAGGTGAATTTCCTTAGCCACTGTCAGGCACTTTGTTTTTGCATTCAATTCCAGGAGAGAGGGTAGAGTTATTCCAGCTTCCTTGTGTAAGTATTAGCTTACTCAAGGATTCTGACTCAGACCCTTTGCCAATAATGGAGCTCCCAACAGGAACACTGACTTCTATCCTTGCTTGGACATTAAAACTGTGGCTTTGATGATGTTTGTATATTTCTTCCTCCCACGGGTCATGAGGCTCCAACCCTTGCCTGTGACTGTGAGTGCTCTCCGTGCATTTTCTTCTCCTTTTTTTAGGGTGACAACTTTATTTCCAGTCCATGAAGACTTCTCTTTCTAATGTTTTATGTATGGATGGATTTTCAAATGTTCTATGTATCATACCTGATGTGGAATGAAAGTGTGAGGTTCAGCCTGTGCTTAATCCACTCCATTGCCATAGAATTGGTAAATACCTTTCCAAAAAACCTTCCAACAGTCCCCTCAGATGCTCAGGGTGCTCCTTCTGTCCTCTCCCAAGATGCTTTTACTGGGGTACCCCATGCTTGGGCCATCATCCCTACAGAATAGGCTCTCTGGAAGCAGAATGTGTTTGCAGTTTTTGATGCAAGACCCCCTATGGAACTGAAGGGCGAATATTGTCTCTCCAATACACTCACAGGCCAGAACTCTTCCTGTCCTTTAAGCAACTCCTTAGCATGAGAAAGTGTGTCCAGGGGAGAAGGAAGGGATCTCATAGCAGGCTGCTATCTATCTGCATCTGCAAATACTTCCCTCTCTCATCTGCCAAGATGGAAGGGGCAGAAAGAACCTCATTAAAGTCACAACTGTAGTGGAACTGGGTAGCAGGTTAGAGAGGAAACGTGATTATAACTGGTTTTATTACTAACCAGCTCTGAGGCTAGTGAAAATCACTTTGTTATCTCAACTTTCTAAAATGAGAATAATGATAATAGCAGTTTATTATGACAGGTTGCTTTTTTTTCATTCATGTAGCAAATATTTCAGAGAAGCTTGGCTTATGGAGAGATCTGGGTTCTGGTCCCAGCTCTGCCACTAACTCACTGGGCGATTTTGGGCAACTCATACAGGTCAGAAACTCCAGGAATAAAAATTTCAACTAAAAGAAAGGCAAGAAGTTTCTAACAGAGCGATCTGAAGATAGGCTGTGTTGTCTTGGGAAATGGCATAGTAATAGCTGACGTTTACTAAGTAATCATTTTATACTAGGTATTATTTGCCTAACTTACTCTCCCCAGTAGTCCTATGAGTTAGATATTAGTATAGCATTTCATTGATGAGAAACAAGAGCTCAAAGAGGTTATATAAGTAGAAATCTAGGCTCTGCCCCCAGGTCTGTGAAGCCAGGCCAACTAAACCTAACCACTCTGCTGCTTTACCAATGGAAGTGCTCAGGAGAAGCTGGAGGACGGCTGGCAGGGAGTGGAGAGACAATCAGAATGCCAGTTAGGAGGCTGGGCTGGATGACTGCTCAACATTGAGGTTCTAGAACTTTTGATTCTCCAGAGCTCGGTTTCCTGGAAAATAAGAGTTAAATTTGATTTGCTAGAGGCTCCTCCCTGTCTCAAAATCTTATGATTCATGTGCTAGGGACAGAGGACAACAGAAAAGAAATGTCAGATGTACTCTCTGACATCCCAGGGTTTAGTTGGAAGGATGAGTCATATGCATGTATACCAGCTGCCCATGACCCAGTGCTCTGCTGGGTGGGAGGGGAAGGTCAGCAGAGTGGACAGAAAGTGTTGGAAGGATGAGCAGGGGTTTTGGAATGAGAGGGTCTAAGTGGGTGCCAGGAAAAGGAAGCCGAAAGGGAGCATGTTTAAAAAGCCAGAGGTGTTTCCCTTTGAAAGCCTAGCTGCCACCCGAGAGGCTCTATCCACTCTCTGACACTCCCAGCTCCAGTTGTCAGAGGGCGCCTTTCTAACCAGCTGAAGTGCCCTGGCTGTCCTGAATTTTACACCTCCACCTCCTGGTCTTCCACCTGAGCATGAGGTAGGAGGCCAAGAGGACCACCATTGCTTTGGCTGTCTCCTACTCCCAGAAAGTCCTGTGGGTTAAGAGCTGCTATAAATGTTAACATAGGGGCCCCGACACGTGTGTGTTCGTGTGTGTGTGTGTGTGTGTGTGTGTGTAGTAATTTTTTAATTTTCCAAAAATCTTGAGACGATGTTAGGGATGAGGAGGAAGAGAGACAGGTTAGCGACAGTGACATCCTTGATTAACTGGGAGAGGGGAGAATAATTTCTTTCTATATCTTAACTTCCTTTTGTACTGAAAATTCAAGCAAAACTGGGGCTGTCATGGTTTGCTAGTGGGAGGGGGAGGTGGGAGAGTGGAGATGTCCTGGAAAGAGGGACATAGTGATATGATAGCAGCACCCAGCTTGGATAGTTCCCAGGCAGACCCTCAAGATCTACTGCTAAGGAGCAGGGAGCTCCTTGGATAAACCACTGTATAATCACAAAATATCTGTTGGAGCACGGTCACGCTTTCATGCTCAGTGGAAGTTTCCATTGGTGTTATTTCACCATGCACGAGCAGAATAAGGAGAGGAAGGAAATGCTTTTCTGGAAACTAGTTTATAGATAAGGTGAGGCAGCAGAAGGCAATGTGGAAACCAGGGAAATAAAAGAGAACAACTTCAGTTTAACTTGGCAGATGTTTTCTCACACCTTCTGTCTGCCCAACGTTGTCCTAAATGCTGTGAAGCACAGGATCTTGGAGGTAAAGATCTCTCCAGGCAGACAAGACTAACACACAAGAAACTATGGGAATCCCTATAAATGCTGAACAGAACCCTATCAAATGTCAGAATTTTTGACCTACACACCTATATTTGCTCTAGAAGTGAAGTATTGCTACTAACATTGACGTTCCAGGCTTGGTCTGAATGCAATACAACTCTGAGTCGAATGAGGACAGCTACATTTCAAATAGGAAGCATTCCTTCAGTCTGGAGTCCCCAGGGAGCAGAGCCTGAGGTAGAGACTGGTGTGCTAATGCATTATTAGAGTATACAGTTCCAGGGGCAAGAGTAGGGAGCAAGGGGAGAGAGTCAGGGAAGGAGGCAGAGCCAATAGGAAGATATATTATCAAGCTGGGCACTGGTTGCTCAATCCAAAGGACTGTGCCATGGAGAAGCCCATCAGCTAGGTCTTAGAACAGCCAGGGTAGTAGGAGTAGGGGCTGAGGAAGGGCTTCTGTCTCTCTCTGGTGGTTTGCCCTTTGTTGCATTGATTACCCCACACTCCTGGGTTGTTCATGTGTTGGCATAGGTGCTGAGCAGAGTTCCACCACTGTGTCAGTAGGGGAACCCTGGAGGGAGGTCAGATGCACCTTGGTGAAGTTGGTCCACACCCTTAGGCAGCTGGAACAAGAGGTAGGTAAGGCTGAGAGAATCTGAAGTGATACACAAATGGGATCTAATACACCATTACCCCTTTACTGCATAATAATCACTGTCTCACCACAGATTTCCTCTCTGAATCCCCAGGTCCTGGCAATATGTGAGGCACAGAGCAGGCTCATGCCATATTTTTGTTAAATAAATGAATGCAATTAATCTCATTGAATAAATAAATAAATGGTCACAGAGACCTGAAACTTCTTAGTTATTCCTGACTTCCTTCTTCACCTCCATCCCCACCTAACCAGTCACCAAGCCCCAATGGTCGAGGCTCTATCTGTGTCCTCTCACTTTATCCCTAGTTCAAAGGGGAGCCTCATGGATGACCATGGCCTCCCAGCCTCCAGGATCTTCCCTCTGTAGCCCATTGCGTAGCGCAGATCGCCCCACTCCCCAGATGAAAAAGAAACTCAATAGCTCCTTAAGGCCTACAGAGTCAAAATTGCGCTTTCAAGAATCCTCCAAATGTGCACTTCCCACTCTTGGCCTCAGAGCTCCCCTCCAGGTTCCTCCCAGCTCGTGGAACATATTATTGGGTTCTAACGCTGGTGTATGTTTGTTTTAATCCATGCTTTCCTCCCACTAGAAAGTCTTCTCCTCTCTGTATAAAATTTTATTCATCTTTCACAGCCAATTTCAAGTGGCACCTGCTCTATGAAGCTTTTCCTGAACTTTCCTTCTCCCTGGATCCCCTCTTTGCTCCGAGACTCTTCGGTGCCATTTTTCTCTTGCTTACCACACTGAGTTTCTCCCTTGTAACACAGCATCATTCTCCTCTCCTACTAGGTCTGAGCATCTGAGGGCAGGCTTCTCTCTTGTTGACATCCTCCCAAACTGCCCAAACAGTGCCCTGCCCATGGCCCTGACCTGCCATGGAGCAGGCACTCTCCACACTCACCACACTAAGGGTGTGCTAGAGCTCATGGGTACAAGTCATGCCTCCCACCCTCACTCTAATGCTCAGCCATTTCCAGAGGCAAGGCTGGCAGACCATCTGCTGTCACACAGTCGGCAGCCTGGGCCCTGGGGTGGGTGCCTCCTGCTAATCTTATTCCATTTAAGGGTGGTAGTCAGAGCTCAAACAAAGAAAAATTTTCCCAGGCATGAGTACCGTGGAAACGAATAGAGGCAGCTCCTGGCAGCCACCCCAAGGGAACACTAAGTTTAGCTCAAAGGCTGAATATAAATATATTTTAAATTTTTCAATTACAAAAATAACATGATAAATTAAGCACTGCTACAGATCCACCATACTAGCTCAACTGCTTTCATTTTTGTTTGCTCCTTTCAGGTCCTTGTTCTTGTAAATGCCTGTTTTACACATTGCAATCTTGGAGCACATACAATTTCATATCTTGCCTTTCTACTTAAGAATATATGATAAGCACTTAAGAGAAGAATATACTGTAGACAGAGAGGTGGGTGTTTGAATCTCAGTTCTACCACCTACTAGCTGTGCGTGTTACTGAATCTTTTTGTTTCTTTATCTGTAAAGTGGGGTCAAATGACCTCGTAGGATTATTGTAAGGATGAGATGTAATTCGTAAAATCTCTTAGCACAGGCCCTAGAAAACAGCACTTAACAATTGCACACTTGTTTCATAATTATTACCAAAAAATGGGGGGGAGGATTTTAAATTGACTTTTCCCAAGCCAATGACACCCTATATGGGTTTTTACATTGGTTTTCAAATATGCAGTTTTACCCCAAATATTTGTAAGCTTAAACCCCTCCAAGTTATATTTCAATCCATTTAAAGAAAAGCCCCAGGGGCCGGCCTGGTGGCGCAGTGGTTCAGTTTGCACGTTCCGCTTCGGCGGCCCGGGGTTCGCCAGTTTGGATCCCGGGTGTGGACATGGCACCGCTTGGCAAGCCATGCTGTGGTAGGCGTCCCACATACAAAGTGGAGGAAGATGAGCACGGATGTTAGCTCAGGGCCAGTCTTCCTCAGCAAAAAGAGGAGGATTGGCAGTAGTTAGCTCAGGGCTAATCTTCCTCAAAAAAAAAAAAAGAAAAGTCCCAGGAGGGTGTAAAGCAACTTTCCACCCTGCCCCGAATGCCTGCTGTTGTTTGAACAGCAGCTGCTGCTGAGGGGGTTTAGCATTGGCCAGGCTGCGGGGACCAGGACAACGAGCTCTCCTGAGTGGGTTCCTGCCTGGCTCTCAGTGTCTCTCTGAGGAATCTCTTGTTAGCTGTAAATGTGCCCCCTCCCATAAGGGCTTTGAATCAGGCTAATGGCAAAGTCAGCCAGGCTGAAGGGACGGGGGGACTTAAGCCTTGTTTCCAAGCCATGACCCCCCAGGGCTGTGTTGGCCTTATGTATATGGGAAGGAGGTAGGTGCCAACCTGGGGTGAGTTCAGAGCAGTATTGGTTCCATGCCAAAAATCATCTCCCCACCCACCACCACGCTCGAGGAGGTGCCTGGAAGTCTCACTGTTGGTCATGCCTTTGTTTCAAGGCTTTGAAGGCATCTATCAGATCATATATTTTACTGGCAATAAATTTATTCATCAGCACCTCACTGTAATTCTGAAAATGGTCACCCACCTTGTACTCTGTCTAAAACTCTGTCCTGGTGCCCTGCCTAGTAACCTAGCCACTAGGATGAAGCTCTGCTTTGCCCGTCTCAACTCCTTCCTCTGAGTCTGGAGGTCTAGCTCCAAATCCAGATCAGGGGCTGTGACCCTTCTGCCAGGGGAACGGTGTCCCTGACGGTGTCTGCCTGGTTGGTGTCTTGCACAGCTTCTGTGGCCTGGCTTCCCTGCTGACGTGCTCCCCTTCCTTTCTCACTCTCCTCCCTCTGTGCTTTTGATGTCTCCCTGTTTTCACTCCTCTGGTGCCAAGGCTCCTCTGGACCACGCCCTGCTGGCTCTTTCCCGGCCCTAGTCTTCTGCCTACCAGCCTGGACTCCAGGGAACAGGCCTAGTTTAGAAGGCCCCAGGCCTATTACAAGAATTGATACTGGTGGGAATAATAGTTGCAACATCAAAAAGGGCTTTTTAGAGTGTTAGCATAGGATAGCCAGTCATTTTAACTAAGACCTTTTATATGCTTCCTTCAACTTCTCCATCCCTTGAGGCTTTTGAAGAAAGAAGTATGTGTGTTTGTAACAGTTGGTGCCAAACAATGTTGTTTTAGGTGCTACCTGGCTGCTGCTTGAATTCTGTGCCTTTCTGGAATTTGGACAGACTGAGGCAGGGACAGCTGTACTCCGGGGTTTCCTCCAGAAAGAATCTGAGTTCTCCTAGCTGCATTCTTCTCCTGCTTGTCAGTGGCTGGCTTCTTCTCAGACCTTGTCCTCAATGTCACCTCCTCAGAAAGGACTTTCCACCCACCCTATCTGATGAAGGTTCCACCCCGACCTTTGAAAACCTCCCATCTGTTTCCTTCTTGATACTTATCACAATTTGTAATTATTTTGCTTGTTTACTTACGTTAGGGTGTCTTCCCCACTAGACTATAAGCTCCAAAAGGTGGGAACCATATCTGTTTTATAAAATTGTATTCCTAAGGCCTAACATAGTGCCTAGCTCAGAGTAGGTACTCAATAATTATTTGTTGAATGAAAGTTTTTCTCTTTTCCAATTGAAACGACAGTAAAAAACTATAGACCATATCCATCTCTGATGACAATCAAGTGACCAACAAGGGTCAAAACCGCTGACCCTACTCCATTCATGTATCTATCATTTGTAAATTCTTATAATTCTCCAGGGTCAGTACACGAACAGACTGCGGGGCTCCCAGGATCTTCTCAGGACTGAGAAGTGAGCAGCTTATCTTTGGCAGCCCCCTCCAGTCTCGCTGTTTACTTCATCTCCACATCCATGAAAGCAATCCTTCAAGACACCTGCAAGGCACCTAGTGCCTTCATTCTTTTGTTTTGCTCTCTGCTATCAATATTTGCTATTGGGGAGAAATCTGAAACATTCATACTTTGATTCTTCAGAGGAGTGTTATTAGCATTTAACCACTTGAACACATTCACGATAGGCATGAAACACTAGTGGTAGAAATTCTGCTCTTATCTGGTGCTCAAGGAAGGAAATTAAGGAAAGGGGCCTACAGGGGCCTACAACCCAGAGTGTGTTCATTATATTACTACCCAGCTTACCTCTTCAGTGGTGAACCTCTAGAGGAAAAAGGAAGAGAAAATGAGAATAGATACATGAGGTTGAAATCTTACTCACTATAAAATAAGTCCCTCGGCTTTTGCAGTCTGGGTGTAATATAAACTGTTAAATGTTAATAGCTATGTTTATAAAACCATGAGATGCATTGCTTTTTTCCTAGGAGAAAAAATGGATCCCAGATGGTCTTTCCAGTTGGACTCCTCAGGCTCCTCTGGGCTGAGCACCTTGCCCTTGGACAGATGCCAGGGATGCCCTGGAATCTCAGCACCAGGGTCATAAGATGTGCTCTACGATCACTGTGCAAGCCCTCTTTAAAGAGCTTTCCTGCCCTGATAAATAAGACTGATTGATAGTCAAGATAATACTTCTGCTTGTATTTCCCAGCCTTTATTTCGTTCTCTAGGAAATGGAACCCATTTGTTAGTAAAGGGCTGGGTGATCCCTTGAACCTTTGTTTGGAGCAAAAGTCACTTCTCCTCTTCCAAAGAGATGTGATCCCAATCAGAGAGGCCAATGAGAAGGTGTCCATTGTCAGGGAGCCTTCCGGTACCTCAGTTTCCATGTCTTTAAAATGGGGATACCAAGACCTATTTCACAGAGCTATCCTTGAGGTTTTCTCTAAAACTTTAGCCACTCTTTAAGGCCCAGGTCAGGCCTCTCCTCTTCTATATATGTTTTTCGTATGTACTACGTCCTGGAGCCCTACAGTTCTTAGACTTGATAGTAAATGCATTCCCATATAATTTTATTCTAATTGTTTCCTCTATGTGAGTTAATTTGATCACCTTAGGTAGATCATGTGTTGGAATCATCTCTCAACAGCCAAGGTTTTCAAACACTATGCATTCAACATCATAACAAAAATAATAAAGATAATAATAACAACAATTACCATTTAATGGCAGACATTATTTCTCAGGCACTCTGCTGAACACTTTATAAACAATCTCTCATTTAATAACCCTATGAGGTAGAAAGTACTACATCCAACTCACAGATGAGGAAACCAAGGCTTAGACATTAAGTAGCCTCCTGGAGTCCAGCTGTCAATCTGCGGCTGGGATTTTAATCCTTGCATATCTGACTCTAAAACTCTTTGCATTACCGACTGACTGATATGTCGGGGGGAGGTGTCTGAGTGCTCCCATCCCCCATCAAGTCTGCTATCCTTCTCTTATAGTCACAGCATGAGAGGGACACAAAAGAGAAATCAGGGCTGGCCTGTTGGCCAAGTGGTTAAGTTCCCAGGCTCTGCTTTGGCAGCCCAGGGTTTCGCTGGTTCAGATCCTGGGCATTGACATGGCACTGCTCGTCAAGAGATGCTGAGGTGGCGTCCCACATGCCACAACTAGAGGCACTCACAACTAGAATATACAACTATGTACTGGCGGGCTTTGAGGAAAAGAAGAAAAAAAAGAAAGAGAGATTGATGTAGGGCCAAATTTTATTAAGACAAACTACACATTTACAGCTTTTTCTTTCCTGGAAGCCACATCATCAAGGACTGGTCTCACAGAATTTATAATCCAGGAACACTCGTTTCATGAAACAAACACATTTCAGAGATGGAAGGAGAGAGAGGCTTTTTTTTTTTTTTTTTTTTTTCGAGAGAGAGAGAGAGAGAGAAAGTCAATGCCAATGCCAGACAATATAGAAAGGTGCCCCCTCCAGGGACCTGGGATGACCAGTCATTCTTTTCTAACTGGCATCCCAATCAGTTCCCTCCACCTCTCTATCTTCACCCTTCTTTCCACCTACCAATAACATCTAGGTATCAACAGAGGGGCCTAGAGATGGGCAGGTAAGGCAGAGGCTGAGCCTCCTTCTGAGCCTTCACCCTCCTCTGTTCCTACTTTTCATGCCTATCTGTTTAGGCTGATGATACTGAAAACAGTGAGGCTCAGGCTCTCTGCCAGGCATCTAGAAAGGAGGGCAGGAAGACACAATTTTCCCTAAGATTTCCTTTCCTTATTTCAGGACTCCCCTCTCCTTCACCCGGTCTATCAGCACGTGTACACACACACATATGCATTTTAGAAAGTAATCATCTCCCTATAAGTCTTGGTATTCAGTTTTGAGTATCCTTTATCTTCATCCAAAATGGCAACCACCCATTATGAGTGGACTGAATAGAGAAACCAGGCCAGTCCCTGGGGAAGGCAGGGCTTTTTTGAAGTCCCCATGTGGCAGTCTCATCAGGAGCACCATAGGAATCTCTATGCTCTTAAACAAGGGCCCTGCCAAGGGAGCTGGAGATTCCCCTACTGCTTCCATGCCCCGACTAAATCCTCCAGGGAGAGAGCGATCTGGGGAGCCTCTATAGCTGTCATGGCACCACCTCTTGGCACTCTTAAGTTGACAGTTAGCAAGGGAAATAAATAGGAGGGAAATATCCTTTTCCAGTATTTTCTCTCCTTTTTTATTTTCATCTTCACAGCAGAATTATTTTTTCCCAAGGGGAATCTTAGAAGCACAATGCCCTCTTTGTTTTAATAGGTCCAGGGAAATTCCACTGGTCTCCATGGCTGTGATCTGGTCAAGATCTGAGAGACGATGACAGTTTCTGGGGCATTCCAGTTGATAGGGTCTTTGGAGGAACACTGAGTGAACAGCCAAGGGAGAAAGAGAAGGGATGGTTTCTATCATTGGGTTGAACTGTAAAAGAGCCACAGGATGACAGGTGGTGGCAGGAATTCCAGTGGAGTCTGTGTACACAGTGACTCCCTAGAGGAGCTTGCACTTTCTTAGGCTGCTTGTACACTCTGCCAGAAGGAAAGGCTGCAACATCACCAAGGTGGGACATTTGCCAGAGGTACAGATCAAGGCACTTGTAAAGCTGAGGCTGCTGATCAAGTTCCAATGACCTCTTTTTAAGTAAGACTGGGTAGAGGGAGGGGGTAGCCAAGGGCGGCCTAAAGAAACCTCACCAGAACTCTAAAGTATGGCCCAAGGAGACAATAGATTGAACGGCACATCTAACACAAGTTCCTTCATTCATGCTCTTTATTGGCTGGGAACTTTGGGCTCTTCCTTGCAGCAGGAAGAGAGATCAGGTCAGGAAAGCCAAAAGGAGGGCCCGCCCAGTTGGATAGTGGTTAAGTTCTCATGCTCTGCTCCAGCGGCCTGGGGTTCACAGGTTCAAATCCTGGGCACAGACCTAGCACACCTCTTCAAGCCATACTGTGGCAGCATCCCATATAAAGTAGAGGAAGATTGGCACAGATGTTAGCTCAGTGACAATCTCCCTCACACACACACACGCACACACACAGAAGCCATAGAGACTTGGAGAACCCATCTGGTATTTGGCTCATGTAGAGAGAGTCATCTTGTCCCTCTGGCTATCTGTCCCAGGCCAGATTTGCCATGGTTCCCTTCTCTTCCTCTTCCTTGTCCAATGAGTAAACTGAAAGGCTTCACTGAGTACACTGGGTAGAGGATTGGGAAGGGACAGCAGCCTGGGTGGGTAGCCATGTCTCTGACTGCACTTGCTGAGCCCTGGTCATACCTTCTGGAATAAATGAGCAATGCTATTGAGATCCAGAGCCCAAAAGGAGCAGAGCAGTGATGAGAATGAGAGAGACGCGGTCAGAACGGACACGTCTTCCCTCTCTGAGCCTCCTTTGTTCCCCCTTGGTTCTGGTTCCCTCACGCTGGAGGCTCACACTGATAGGTCATCTGACCTGGCCTTGCTGCTGGCCTTGCTGAGACGAGGCTTGTCATTCTGGTAACAATGGGGGAGGCGGTGACCTGGGGAGACTCCATTGGGTACCTCAGGCTTCTGGGCATAACGGATATGAATGAAACCTTCCCCAGGAATCTGCTCCTGATCTCGCACTTGCTCTGTGGCCAGGTTGTCTATGTTCTGCTGGGAGGCCATCTTGTTACTGAAGGGATTGAAAAATTTCCCCCCAGGACCATTCTCGAGGCACTGATTGAAGTCAAGCGGTGGTGTGCATTTCTGGACTATGCCAGCAGAGGGGCCAGGAAGCTGGCACTCAGCCATGCCCTGCCGTGACCTGGCAAATCGCTGTCTGATCCTCTTCCAGCCCAGGTGGTAGAGTTCAACCAGGCTGAGGAAGAGGGACAGTCCTGCCACAGCCAGCATAAAGACAATGAAGACATTCTTCTCCGTGGGCCGGGATACATAACAGTTGACGGGGTGGGGGCAGGGACTCCTGCGGCAGACATGCAGAGTGTCCAGGAAGATCCCGTACAGGAGGTACTGGCCCACAATGAAGGCCACCTCCATGGTCGTGCGGATCAGGATGCTGCAGACATAGGTGTTGAGCAGAGTGCCCTGGAGGACAATCTTTTCATTCCCTTCCTCCCAGCAGGACAGCGCTGTCTTCTCAGCCACTGGGTACTCATAAGAGCCAGCGCCCTGCACGTGTTTGGCCCTCTCTGCCTCCCGTTGCCTCTGCTTCTCCTGCATGCGCACCCTGTGCATGGTGTGGAACAGGTACACCAAAGACGGTGTGGAGACGAAGATGACCTGCAGCACCCAATAGCGGATGTGCGAGATGGGGAAGGCTTGGTCGTAGCAGACGTTCTCGCAGCCAGGCTGCAGCGTATCGCACAGGAAATCAGCCTGCTCATCCCCCCAGGATGACTCAGCAGCCGTGACCAGCACCAGTATGCGGAATATGAAGAGGACTGTGAGCCAGACCTTGCCAATCTCTGTGGAGTGCTTGTGTACTTCCTCCAGGAACTCTGCCAGGTAGCTCCAGTCACCCATCTTGGCTCAGCAGAGGACAAACGCCAAGACTTCTGCAAATGGGGGAGGGAGAAAGAGAGAAAAAGAGAGGGATGCTTCTGCAAAAGTCTGGAAGGTCCAGTCAAGCTCTGGGATTCCACTGATCCATACCACTGTGTTCTTTAAGAAAGGGCAACTTAGAAGTCAAATTCGTGGATGGGGAACATGATGTAATCTACACAGAATTCGAAATATATTATGATGTATATCTGAAAGCTATATAATGTTATAATCCAACGTTACTGCAATTAATAAAATAAAGAAAGAAAGAAAGAAGTTAAATTCACCTAAAAACTCTCTTTTTTTCCCCTCAGCAAAGATAAAAAGAAAGAAGAATCAGAGTGGTCGTGTTAGCAGGTTACAGTATGGTGGATCTGGAAATCAACTAAGCTGTGTGTTCCAGTGTGGATTCTATACTCTTACTCCCAGGGATTCTACTTCGGGAGGTCAGGGGTGGACCTCCGGAATCTGGATTTGCAACAAGCACCCTGGTGATTCTGATGCAGGCAGTCCAAGGACCAAACCTGGACAAACACAAGTGGTAGAAAGAACACAGGACTCGAGTCTGCAAATGTGACTCTGGCATTTACCCCCCTGAGTCCATTTCCTTGTCTGTAAAATGAGGACGAGAATAGCTACACCAGAGGATTTTGAGGATTAAATGAAATGAAGTATGTGATATGCTGAAAATACCACAAATGTTCCATGTGTTTGAATGGCTGTCAGGTGGAGAAAGAATTTTTTGTGGCTACAGAGGACAGAACTATGTGGAGGAAGAAAGAGTGAGGGTGGGAGTGGCCAATTTGGCCTCTCAGGAAGCATTCTCTAACAGTCAGAACCGTCTAATATGGACCGGCTATATTGGGAGGAGGACAACAAGTCCGTGTTTGGTTACTGCAGCTAAAGGTATTGCAAATGAGTACTCAGGTTCCCCCAGCTGGCAGCAGCTGGCAATGCCGATCTCCTCCACCTCAGTACAGTGCAGCCCTTTCAACTGTACAGCTTGGCTTGTCCTTCTGCATGCAGAAGGTACCCACGCACAGACCTGTTCATCCTCATACCCAGAATAAATGCCCCAGACTTTATATCACATACAAAACCTTCTCTCATCAGGCCTTCATTTCCTGCCTGTTCCCATTAGTTCCCTTTGTCCAGACAGGTCAAGTCCTGGAAAATTCCCAAATGCCCTCCTCCCACCTGCCTCCTGTATGCCCCATCTCTCCTAGCCGAATCCTATTAACCCTTCAAAACCAACCCAGTCATTGCTTTTTCTAGCCCTCCCTTCTCCCTCAAGCTGAGCCTCTTCTGCTCATGTGGTGGCCCTGGGGACACTTAGTCCTCTCCAACACTTTCCTTCTTGTTTTGTAATCCTCTGCCTGTCTATGTTCTTCCAGTGGGGGCTCCTGGAAAATAGGGACTATCTTTTCCTCTGTATCATCATCACCTAGCCCAGAGCCTGGCCCAACATGTGTATTTAGTAAATCTTGGTTGAGTGAAGGAAGGAGGGGATGGAAGGCACTGGTGTTTCCTACCCAGTGGCAAACCAATTCCCTGTTCCTTGCCTACAGCCCCTTAGCAGGGTGAAAAGGCCAAATATCACTTTCTCAGTCTCCACTGCGGTTAGTTCTGGTCAGCGAGGCGTAGGGAGAGTCTAATGTGGAGGGAGTGCCCTAGAAAAGGTTTTTCTATCCCCCAGTAAATGGAGGGAGCCTCACTTGAAGTCCTTCCCACCCCCCTCCTTCCTGCCTGAGGACATGGTTGTGTGAGCCAATATGTCTGAAGCTGCCCAGAGAATCTCTGAAATGCCAGCCAGTGCCCTGAGACCTCTGAATTGACAGTTGAATCACCTACCTCCAGAATTCTTACTTGATGAGCAATAAATGTCCTTATGGCTTAAGCCTCTAACCAATTCTAATCAACAGAATGACCAAAAAAAAATAGGAGGGAATTGAACGTAAATATTCCCTTCTTAGAATCATAAAACCTCAGATTCTCATGGGACCTTAGAGGTTGTCAAGTTCCAACCTTGAGCTTCGCATCTTTGCTGCCAATGTGCCCCTGGTTCCTGTCTGAACATTCTTTATGCGTATGAGGAAGAACAGGGCAGGGGTGCCACATTTCACAGTCCAGGTTTCCCTGGCTCCTGACTTGATACCTTGACAGAGATGAGCCTCCTGGCCTTGTCTTTTCCCAGCCCAGCCGCTCCCAACCCTGAGAGTATGCAGAGTCCCTGGGAATGAGGGTGTCCTTGAGTGAGCCTTATCTCAATTCCCCTCCATATCAAAGACCCACCCAGGTCTTGAGGCCTTTCCTCTGGTTTGTGATCAGACATCCACCCTTTTCCTCAGGTGGTGAAATAAAGGACCCACTCCCTTAGCCTCCAAATGTGGAAAATTTTGGAGCGTTTGCTCAAAAGGAAAATGACTGATTAGATAAGAGTTAGAATGGTCTGTCATCTCTTCTGGGCACGTGCACAGCGTTCAGCACCTTCACAGTCAGCCATACACGTGCAGGGACCAGGATGTGGTGAGTGTCTGAGAGAAGGGAGGGAGAGATGGGGAGCAAAAAGAGGGAAAAGACAAGGGGGAGTTGGAAATGGAGAAAAAGAGATCATGTAACAGTTAAGACAAGATAGTTTTGGGCTTAGTTGAGTGGAGTTCAAACCCCTGTTTATACTTCTGAGTTTGGAGAAGTTACTGGATCTGTGTCTCAATTTCCTCATCTGCAGAATGGGGATACTATTATTCCGCTCATAGAGTGTAAGGAGAGGATTTATGAAAATTTATAAAAACAGCACAGTGCTCCACAAAGAAGAACTGAGAATAAAATTCAGCCATTACAAGCAAGGAAAGTGGTGGGGAAGGGCAAGAATAGAAGGGGAGAGAAAGAGAAAGTAGGAAGTAGAGAGAGGTGCGTTACAAAGGAGAAGAGAGAAACGGAGGAACAGGAGAGAAAGTGAGAGGGGAAACAGAAATAGAAATAAAGAGAAAGAAAGAAACAAATGTCCTATTCTTCCAGGATTTGTGGCAAGTTTTCCAAACTCTCCTCAATCCCTGAAGACTTTTCCCTTGACCTTCTGACTCTGTCACTCATTCCTTGCAAGTCCCCAAGGATGTATAAAAATAGTTCCAGGCAAAGAATGTGACACTTTGGTCTGGTCTGCCAAGAGGCCTAATTGCTGCCTCCCTCATTTGCGGTCCAAGGAATCCGGCCTGGAAGAAGTAAAGCCCAGGTACGGGAAAGGAACATCCTGGACTATCAGAAAGACAGTATTGGAAAGGATACCTCCTCGGGAGGGAACAAGAGAAACTAGCTGAGGAGGGGCGGGGGTGGAGCAGACGCCATGGGCCCTAGGGACAGCAGATAGGGTGAAAGACCTCTCATTGTGACTTCCTGGATGACTCAGGCAAGGTCAGAGAAACTTATAGTTGCTACCATCTACCAGCTGCTCAGGTTAAAAATGAAAGTTCCCTGGCTGACGTCAGTTTCCCAGCTACACTGGGGCCCTTTAGGCCCCCGGCAACCTCAGCCAAAGAAACTTTTAGATTATTCATTGAGTTTACTGGGTGTAGAGCATATAAAATGCTTTGTAGATTGTTATCCATTTCTTAGCAGGAAGTGTGTTAGGAGGGGCAAAGGAAGCTGCCCATGCCATGAATAAATTCTATCAAATACGATGGTAACAGACCTCACTGTTTAGCTGTGATCTTCACTGGCTTCCTACCACTCATAAAGTCCACTCTCTAAGTTGCTCTTGAGACCCTCCACAGCACAGCCTCATCTTATCTTTTTCCACTGTTCCCCACACATACTCAATACTTAAGCTATACAACTCCCCTTACATGTATACATGGCCCACAATTTCTTACCTCTTTGTCTTGGCTCCTCATGCTCCCTCTGCCTACAATGTCATTCTTCTCTTTCATTCATTCATTTAGTAAGATTATTAAGTGGTTACCAGGTGCCAGGCATCTTCTGAGGCACTGAAGATACAGCACTTAAAAAGACAAACAAGGAGTCCCTGCCTTATTGAGCTTAACTGCCTTTATTTCCCTTGATTAAGGGGAGAGATCAAACACATAATTGCAATAAAGCACAGTGTGTGTTAGCATTAAGGAAGTACAGGGTGCTATGGGAACATATGGCAGGAGGTTGACTCGAGTTTAGGGGGTCGGCGAGGGCCTCATTAGATCAGAGCCCTGCAAAGAGCCCTGGGTAATTGAATTCTACAGCTCTTTGCAACTGATACAAGTTCTGAAATCCCCAAGGCAAAAAGAGATGGCCCCTAAAACCTGGACAGGAACAACCCAACTCTGAAGGTTCTTCACTCCAAAACCTTCAGCATCCTCTTTCAGTGTGTCATACGCTTGGACAAAGCAAAAGTTTTGGAGGAGTCACAGGGAACTTATTTGGTAATAACAACATGGCGCTTGGATAAGAGGGAAAGGGCCAAAGGAAGGCTTTTGTGTAGAATCAGCATGAATCATTTTATTCCTTTGCTTTATGTATTATATGGCTAGAAATAAAATTAAGGTATCTATGTTCCCGACCCAGTGCTTCTCCTTGTGTTGGCATTATTGCCTCCCTACACAGTTTTCAAAGACAACCAATTTAGAACAACCCACATGAACATACACGTATAGCCAGGACCTCTTCCTCTGGCCTCACAGCTCTAGGTAGAAAAGGAGAAGTCTTCTCAAATTGATATCAGCCCTCCTTAATGTGTCCTGCGCTCTGCTGAAGACTCCAAATTACCATCCAGCATGTAGGATACATTCCTGCGCTTGGTTATATGCTGCCTTATACTTGTTCTCCAAAAGCTTCTTGTCTATCAGCCAACCCACAACTCAACCCACATTGAGTCCCTACTATGTGCGTAGAACTCTTCTGGGTACTGAAAATAATACCTAAGAGGTTCCAGGCCTGGCACATATTAGGTACTCAGTGATATCTGGTGAATTCATTAAATCAGGCATGATTCCTGCTCTCAAGGATTTAACAGCTTTTTCCTTCAAATGGGTAGTAGACTTCTCAAAGTCAAAAGGCTTCTTCTACTTTGTATACTTACTGCATTAGATTCTCTCATTAGGTATATAATAAATGCTTTCTTTTTTTTTTTTTTTTTTTAAAGATTTTATTTTTTCCTTTTTCTCCCCAAAGCCCCCCGGTACATAGTTGTGTATTCTTCGTTGTGGGTTCTTCTAGTTGTGGCATGTGGGACGCTGCCTCAGCGTGGTCTGATGAGCAGTGCCATGTCCGCGCCCAGGATTCGAACTAACGACACACTGGGCCGCCTGCAGCGGAGCGCACGAACATAACCACTCGGCCACGGGGCCAGCCCCAATAAATGCTTTCTTAATGATTGAAAAAAATGGTCTACAAGTAAGATTGCAAAGTGATCCTAGGGAGGCTCAAATCTTCCTTCGTAAGTCCAGCAATAAAAAATGAAACCTCACATAGTGCAAAGTGTGCTTTTCTTACATTCTCTTGTTGACTCCGAGAGCATGGGACCATATTTGTTTTGTTCAAGAATGAAGCCCTTCAGGACATATAGACACTCAATTTTTATTGTCGAGTGGATGAATACTCATAACTACCTTGTGTGTTGATGGTTACTGCCTCTGTTTGCAGAAGGGGAAACATGTAGAGAAGATAAGAGACTTGTTCAAAGAAACAGGGCTTCACTCCAGAGTTTCTGATCAAGTCTGGCGCACACCAAAAAGTTTCCGTATATCTTCTCTCCAGGGATGGAGCCCAGCAATTCATATGTCTCCCCCTTTGGGTCTTCAAAATCTCCTGTTCACCATGGGACAGTGAGTGATTTGAGACACAACACTGCCATTTAGTGATAAGGCCTGTGGGGTCAGCTTTTAGACAATCAAGCAAATGCTTATGACACTCCCTTGATGTGACCAGCACTGGGTGGAGTGCTGAGGGGATTATGGAAAAGTATAATTCAGTTCAGTTTCACAGACATTTATAGGCATACCTCATTATTGCACTTTGCTTTATTGCACTTCTCCGATGTTTTTTACAAATTGAAGGTTTGTAACAACCCTGGTTTGAGCAAGCGTATCAACGCCATTTTTCCAACAGTGTTTGCTCACTTCATTTCTCTTGACCCACTTTGATAATTCTCACAATATTTCAGACTTTTCCATGATTACTATATTTGTTGTGGTGATCTGTGATCAGTGATCTTTGAGGTTACTATTGTAATTGTTTCAGGGCACCACAAACCGCACCCATTTAAGATGGCAAACTTAATTGATAAACGTGTATGTGTTCTGACTGCTCCACTGACGAGCCATTCCCCTCTCTCTCTCTCCCTCCTCAGGTCTCCCTGTTCCCTGAGACACAACAGTATTGAAATTAGGCCAATTAATAGCTCTAAATGGCCTTTATGTGTTCAAGTGAAAGGAAGAGTCACGCGTCTCTCAATTTAAATCAAAAGCTAGAAATGATTAAGCTTAGTGAGGAAGGCATGTTGAAAGCTGAGACAGGCTGAAAGCTAGGCCTCTTGCACCAGTTAGCTAAGTTGTAAATGCAAAAGAAAAGTTCTTGAAGGAGATTAATAGTGCTACTCCAGTGAACACACGAATGATAAGAAAGTGAACCAGCCTTATTGCTGACATGGAGAAAGTTTTAGTGGTCTGGATAGAAGATCAAACCAGCCCCAACATTCCCTTCAGCCAAAGCCTAATCCAGAGCAAGGCCCTAACTCTCTTCAATTCTGTGAAGGCTGAGAGAGGGGAGGAAGAGGCAGAAGTGAAGTTGGAAGCTGGCAGAGGTTGGTTCATGAGGTTTAGGGAAAGAAGCCATCTCCTTAACATAAAAGTGCAGGGTGAAGCAGCAAGTGCTCATATAGAAGCTGCAGCAAGTTATCTAGAGATCTAGCTAAGATAATTAATGAAGGCAGCAACACTAAACAACAGATTTTCAGTGTAGACAAAACAGCCTTATATTGGAAGAAGATGCCATCTAGGACTTTCATAGCTAGAGAGGAGAAGTCAATGCTTGTCTTCAAAGCTTCACAGGACAGACTGACCCTTGTAAGGGGCTAATGCAGCTGGTGACTTTAAGTTGAAGCCAATGCTCACTTACCATTCTGAAAATCCAAGGGTCCTTAAAAATTATGCTAAATCTACTCTATCTGTGCTCTACGAATGCAACAACAAAGCCTGGATGACAGCACATCTGCTTAAAAAATGGTTAACTAAATATTTTAATCCCACTGTTGAGACCTACTACTCAGAAAAAGATTCTTTTCAAAATATTACTGCTCATTAATAATGCACCTGGTCACCCAAGAGCTCCGGTGGATATGCATAATCAGATTAATGTTGTTTTAATGCCTGCTAACACAACCTCCGTTCTGCGGCCCATGGATCAAGGAGTCATTTCAACTTTCAAGTCTTATTATTTAAGAAATACATTTTGTATGGCTCTAGCTGCCATAAATAGTGATTCTTTTGATGGATCTGGGCAAAGTAAATTGAAAACCTTCTGGAAAGGATTCACTATTCCAGATGCCATTAAGAACATTCATGATTTGTGGGAAGAGGTTGAAATACTAATAGGAGTTTGGAAGAAGTTAGTTCCAACCCTCCTGGATGACTTTGAGGAGTTCAAGACTTCAGTGGAGGAAGTAACTGCAGATGTGGTAGAAATAGCAAGAGAACTAGAATTAGAAGTGGAACATGAAGATGTGACTGAATTGCTGCAATCTGATGATAAAACTTTGATGGATAAGGAGTTGCTGCTTACAAATGAGCAAAGAAAGTGGTTTCTTGAGATGGAATTTACTTCTGATGAAGATGCCATGAAGATCGTTGAAATGACAACAAAAGATTTAGAATATTACATAAACCTAGTGGATAAAACAGTGGTAGGGTTTGAGAGGAATGACTCCAATTTTGAAAGAAGTTCTACTGTAGGTAAAATGTTATCCAACAGCATTGCATGCTACAGAGAAGTTGTTCATGAAAAGAAGAGTCATTTGATGCAGCAAACTTCATTGTTGTCTTATTGTCTTATCCTTCAAGAAATTGCCACAGTTACCCCAACCTTTAGCAACCGCCACCCTGATCAGTCAGCAGCCATCATCATCAAGGCAGGATCCTCTGCCAGCAAAAAGATTATGACTTGCAGAAGGTTCAGATGGTGGTTAGCGTTTTTTAGCAAAAAATAAAGTATTTTGTAATTAAAGTATATACTTTATTTTTAGACATAATGCTATTACACACTTAATATGCCACAGTATAGTGTAAACATAAATTTTATATGCACTGGGAAACAAAAAAATTTGCGTGACTCGCTTTATTGTGATATTTGCTTTATTGGGGTGATCTAGAACCAAACCCACAGTATCTCTTAGGTACGACTGTACTGAGTGTCTGCTTATGTGCTAGAAGTTAGAGACCTAAAGATCAATGAGACTCTATATTGAAGGAATTCATCGTCTGGTGGGGGATGCGAACACAACCGAATATGGTGAATACTAGAAGAGAAGTACCTGCAGATGCTATGCAGATGCACAAAAGAATACTGAACCCAGCCAGGGGTAGGGGTGAGGGGTGGGTAGAAAAGACTTCCCAAAAGAAGCCACCCTTGAATAGGAGTTAGCTGTAGGTGATGTTTGTAGAGGTGAGGAGTTGGGGGAGAGGGGAGGTGTGAAAGAGATGGAATTCCAGTCAAAGGCAATTACATAGGCAAATCCACCAAGTGAGGATCAGTGGGTTTCAGAGGAGAGTGAGCGGAACAGGGAGAGAGAGTCTGCAGAGTAGGCAGGGGCAGATTATGGAGGGCTTTGGAGGCCATGCCTAGGAGTTTGGAGTAGTTCTCAAGCTATATAATGGACCATGTTCAGTACATGACTTGCTCCTGTGGGCAGACCCTAATCTGACACAGTCCCCACATGGGGTGGGGGATATGAGGCACTGCACAATTGGTAATCACCCTGCTCATGGCAGTCCTTCAGTAATGGCTGCAGCATAAACTAGGTAGGCTGCGGGTGACAGGTGCTGCCCAGCACACTGCTGAAGCTGCTCCCTCGTCCTTCCTGCTCAAGAAGGCATACTGCAAGTGAGCAAGAAGCTGCCATAGGCATGCCTTGAAAATTTTCTTCCTTCTGTTGATTCTAGTTCTGTCCTCTGGAGCCACACATAGCAGCCCTTCTAGTAGAGGATTTGACAACAATTTCTGTGTCCCCCCAAGGCAGCAGGTGTGCCTTGGGCTGAACTGTAAAGCCATTGGAGTTTCACACACATAATGAGAATTATTTGATCTACTGTATATTGCAGGACTGTGTATTGTCTTTCTAACACAGCCTGAGCTCCTTGAAGACAAGCCCCATATCCGTTCATCATCATATCCTCCCCCTGAAGTCCTCCTACCCTACCTTCCCCCCTAGTGTGTAATATTGTGCCTTGCATCTGGTAGGTTGATTACATACTTTTTAAAAACAACAACGATGGATGAATGACAGCATTCAGGTCACTCAAAACACCAAATGCCCATAGAGGGGTCTCCCTGGGAGGCTGGCCTAGGGGTACCTGCTCAATGACTATGGTGACCAGAACACCAGGGAGACAGAAGCCACTAAGCCTTCCTTCTGCTCATGAGAGAGAAACAGTCACCATGGACTATTCCTTCTCTGCCTCTTCCCCACAGATCACTGGGGAGCTCACTCAGATTTGTCAAAATTAGATTATAAGACCACTCCACAGAGTCTGAGTCTAATTCTGGACAATGACACATGTTTCTGGACAGTATCTAACAGATCTCTGGTTCTCAAAAAAGGTCATTATTTATAGTAATAATAACAATCCCCTGGGTCCATGCTATAATTCTACACGCCATACAGTGGAATGTGGCACAGGGCAGGGTTGACTTGCTTCCCAATTAAGACAATTCTGTTGTAAAAGAACCCAAAGGGCCTCACTTAAAGGATGCCTTAGGCATAGTATCATGTCAGTGCAGCTCGGCTCAGAAGTGTTTACTGAGCTCCTATGCTCTGCCAGCCATCAGAGTTGGCTTTATAAAGTGAAGTGCAAGTATAACCATAATCTCAGAACTCTTTAGACCTTATTCATTAAAGTACATTTTTCTGATTTTCCCTCAGCCCAATAGATTCTCCTTAAAATGGATAAATAGGGAAGATTACATGAGAAAGTGGTCTTGATTCTCAGCTACCTCAGAAATCTTCATCATCCTTGGAGATTCTCGGCTCCGTTTTCTAGTTTACCAGAGTTACACAAAAAAAGAATTTGAATCTAGGTGATAATAACAAAATAAGCTAACACTTATTGAGACTTTTCTATGTGCCAGACATTCTGCAAGTTTCTTGATACATATTTTCTCATTTGATTCTCACAACAACCTGAGGAAGTAGGGCTATCCTGTCTCCTCTCTACAGGGCTCAGAGAGGGGGACGAGCAAGACCACATGGCTGGTAAGCAGTGGAGTTGGCATCAAACCCAGCTCTTGTCTTGTCGGGACAGCGATGCCCCTGCCTTGATGACTAGACTAGATGCTATCTAAATCACCTAAAGTTCCCTTCTTTGGAAATCCTTACCAGTCAAAGGCAGGCCACTTGTACATAAGATGACTGATGCAGGGATGTTTGAGATAATTGTTAGGCTAGGGAGTTGATTTGTAAGTGGTTGGGGGTGATTCTCACATTTAAATTTACTTTCTTCTCATTTAGGATTGGGATAGCTACCTCAGCCTCAGGGGAGGTACATGCTGTAGCTACAGATACGGCGTTGGCCAGTATAGGCACCTTTCTTGGAATTAGAAGTCCATGGGGACCGCACTCAGAATTAGAAATCCCTGGGGGCTGGCACCCCCGAACCTTGATCACCATAGAGCGGGCAGGGAGATCAAGATGAGAGAGAAGGAGAAAGAGACAGATGGGGGAGATAAAGTATCACTTTAGTTTTCCTCTTACTCCAGCCAATGGCAGATAATTAGCTCCTCTTTCAATTTAATTATTTTATTCCGGCAAGGACAGAGTGGTCCACTCAGAGACACCCTGCTGCAGACAGTTGTTTTAAAGCCAAAGAGGTGGAAGGGAGCAGGCAGTGGAGAAAGAGAATTATGCTAGGATAAGTAATTCTCTTCTTAAAATGTTGGAAGAAGAAATATTTACAAGGAGTGGACAGGAGGGAGTGGCAAATCAAGATATTCAATTACAATGAAATACTGGGTGGTTTTTATTAATTACCCCAAAGAGTTGATTAAAACCTATGCAGTTATTAGTGAGAATTATATTCATGAAATGCTTATATTTCTTTTTTATTTCCACCATCACATCAGATACAGTAGAGCTGAAAGGAATCTAGAGGTCCATCAAACTCAACCCCTCATTTTTATACGAGATGACTAGGGTGCAGGGAAGTGAGGTAATAGTGATAACAGATACCACTAAGTTGAGTGTTTCCCGTTTTACAACTATACCTTCTAATCCTACATTAACCCTGCTAGGAAAGTAGTAGTATCCCATTTTACAGCTGAGAAAGCTGAGGTTCCGAGGGTAAGAAACTTGTACAAAGTCACACAAGTAGCAAACGCTGGATAAGGGATTTGAACCTGGTCTGCCTGACTCCAAAGCCTGCTTTCTCTCTGTTTCTCTAAAAGGAAGAGAAAAATCAAAGAGGCCCCAGAACTGACAGCTGGTGACTAACCTGTAACCAGAACTCCAGTCTCTTAATTCCCCGAAGCAAAGCTTTTCCCACTTTTCCTTTCAGCCTCTGGCTTATTGGCTGACCATCCCTTGCATATGTTGTTCCTAGAATTAGTGATTATATCAAGGCCCTCAACCCACAGTGCTCGGGATTCCCAGACTCTTCAGCGTCTGCCACCATTTGGCCAGAATTCACATATGGAAAGTTATTTCCTTTTTTAGCCAGTAAGTGCTCTTGGCTGCAGCAGCGTCTACTGCCGGGTTCTCAGCAGGCCAAACGGCAGGCTCTGGGGTTCCACTGATGTTAAATCATAACAAGAGCCACGGAAACAGAATAGTTAGGTGGTGGGACTCACGGCTCATAAGGAATAATGGGATTCAAACCCTTCCTCCATCACTCTCTAGTTGTGTGACCGTGGGCAAGTCATTTAACTTCTCAGTTTCCTCCTCATGTGAACAAAAGGAAAGTTTACTCATGAGGATTAAACAATAGGTGTATGTGGAAATGCCTAGAACAGTATCTGGCACTTAGTAGACACTCAATAAAGTCAGTTCCTTATTTTCTTTTCTGACATTTCCAGTAACAGCTCCTCTCAAACATGATCTAACTAGCCAACTTGATGCAGAATTTGACAGTGCAGCAGGCTGGTTAGAGTGACACTGCAAGGATCTCCCCATGGCACTGAGTGGGGAAGGATGACTATCAGAGGTGGGGATAACATGAGCAATGAAACGGATGTTAATTTAACTGTAAATTAGTTCTTTCACTAGGCATGAAGACCCTCGGAGGCAGGGGTGGAGAGGAAGGGAGGTGCAGGGCCCCACTCAGATCAGGCCCCTCTCATTCTTGTGATTGGTCCAGGCTGTCTCTGAACTTTTCTTTAACTCAAGCTTTTGGGCCATGAGATGGACTCCATACGAGCCCATATTATAAAATATGTGCTTTGCGTAATTCCTTCCTTCTGAGGTGCTGCAGCACTTTTGAATGATCACCAATCTGAAGGCCTGTCCACCGGGTAGGTTTGAAGCTGGCTCAGTTCTATTTGGAAGAGAAATAGGAGATTGACTACACTGTGATCTGAGAAGAAAGGGCATCCTGACTCCTAACCACATCTGCCCTCTCCTGAGGTTCTGAACACAAAGATGCCAGGTTAGATTAAGATTCTAGAAGGCTCTGTGAACTGGAGCCTCACAAGAGAGGCTCTTTCTGGTTCCAGCTGTTTCTTTGTGACTCTAGACAGGACATTCCTCCTTCCTGAACCTCAGTTTGCTCATGTGTAAAACAAAGTGGTTGAGCTGGATGGTTACTAAGTCCTTTCTAGCTCTAAGTTAGAACATCCAGGGAGTTTGTGACTTGCCCAGTTATGATAGATGGCAAGTTAGTAACAAAGCCAAGAGGCAAATCCAGATTTTCTGACTCCCAACTTAGAGGTCAGCAATTGTAGTCCCAGAAGAAATCTCTGGTCATAAAGACCAAGCAGTCTTCTCAGAATTATATGTCATGGTGAGCCTTCACTGTGGAAAGGCCTTTGCATCAAATGAGACGCAATTCAAAGAGACTTGGGCTGAGCGCTAGGTGACCTAAATCCTACCCTATTATTCTATTGTTCATTGAGCACCTAGAGTGTGATAGCCATTTTAAATACATTATTTCATTTAATTCTCATAAAACCTTACAAGGAAAGTATTTATTAGCTGGATTGGCAGATGAAGAAACTGAACATCAGAGGCATTAAATAATTTTCCCAAGGTCACACAGCTAAAATTCTAACCCAAATGTGACGCCAAATGCCCAGGCTCTTCCTCCTGCCCTACCCCTTGGTTAGATAAACTCTAAGACCCCTCTGTGCTTTTGCAATACCTCGGATTCTGAGACCTCCTGACTCTCTTTCCTTATAAAGGTGAGCAGATTGTTGAAGGGTGAAGTTTAACTTGCCCATGATTTGCTAATATGTCAGAAACAATTGATTTACAAAGTGGCATTAAGCTGTCATTTGCCGGGAGCCAGCAGCTTCTGACTATGGAAAGGAAGTCAGCTTCTCTTCTAGGAGACCTGAAGCTTTCCTGGA
This sequence comes from Equus caballus, assembly GCF_041296265.1. Lineage (NCBI taxonomy): Eukaryota > Metazoa > Chordata > Mammalia > Perissodactyla > Equidae > Equus > Equus caballus. The sequence goes on along the minus strand of NC_091688.1, from coordinate 47,330,875 downwards.
AAAATGGGCCTCTCTCCCCTTTCGTCAGCTCAATCCTTGAGCCCGAGGTGGGGCGAGTTCCCACAGAGAGCTCTGGAATCCCTGGTGGGTGAAATCTTCCCTGGGACGGAGGGTAGAGCCTGGGCCTTGGGTGTTCCTGGCCTGGAGGAATGCAGGTCCTAGAGTTCCTGTCCTGATTGATCCACACAGATAGGCTCCCTGTGATGCTTTAATTGGCTGGGCCCAGAGGTGGGATCAGCCAGTATCCAAGAGGCCAGGGGGCACTGTGGTAGCCCTGCTGGCTGCTAGAGCCTAGAACATTCCACTGCATATGCCCCTCACCAGCCAGAGGAGATGATGAGGAGCAGGTGGGCGAGTGGGTGTCACTGACAGAAAATAGGGTTGTAGAGATGCTTAAATGGAAGAAGCAGGGAGGCTTGGGGAGAAACAGAGGCTCGGAAAACACAGCCAAGAATAGAAGTCAGGAGAGCCCTAGATGTGAGTGAGCAGAGCAGGATGTTCTCCCAACTGAATTGCCCCTGACTCACGATGTCGTCTTCAACAAGTCACTTCCTTGTTCTCCTTATTTGTCAAAGAAAAGATTGATGGCAGTCTAAGAGACCTCTTCCACTTCTAATGGCCTAGGACTTTAGTCCAGGACCAGGAGGGGGCACAGGAGTGAGCAGCTAGGAGACAAGATCGATAACCAGTTTCAAGGGCCCGGCAAGAACATCTCTGGGGTTCTGAGGCAGTGGCAGAACAGGGTAGCATGCTCACGTTACTGCCATGGTTCTAGAAACTTCACGTGTCTGGTGAGGGGATGTGCAGAGGGTGCCAGGTTGGAAGCCGGGTAACACACCTCCCGGTATTCTCTGCTTTGTGTGCTGTGGCCACCGGGACTGCTCCTTGGCAGCTGCTGAGTGAAGAAAAGGCTAAGAGGGACAGCCAGGGGAGCAGGCTCCGAACAGCTCTGCCGCCCTGGGGAACCTGGCCGAAAGGTAGGAAGTTCAGAGCTGACCCCAGAGAGCAGTGAGTCAGGGTCTGGGCTGGGCTGTGACTGTAGGGGCAGTGGGTGGGAGAGACAGAGGCCACTTGGCCCACTGATGTGAAAGTCAGGCTGGGACGCCTCTAAATACCAGCTTGTCTTCCGAGCCATGAGCCCACCCCACCAGGCAAATGGAGGTGCCTGCACTGCCTTTGATCTCGTCTCTGTTCAGTTTTGCTGGATATCTCCCAGGTCTCCTGGCTTCTGTCCAGTGCTTCTCGCACTGCCCTTCCTTCTCTCAGGCCATTCGGACCCGGAGTACCAGAGCATTTTTCAGGAAACAGCCCAGTGAGATGCTGAGGAGTAAGAACCAGGAGTCCCTCCATTAAGCTGGGATACAAGGAGCGGGAACAAAAGTACAGTAAGGATGTAAAATCCTCACTTCAAGCTTCCCTTTTTCAGTGGTTTGAGGCACCTTTGAGCCTAAGGAATCATAGCCTTGTACAATGTTACTGCTGAATGGAACCAGAAGGATCCTTCTACTTCAAACACCTTGTTTTAGAGATGAGGGAACTGAGGCCCGGAAGGGGGAAGTGTCCAGCCCAAGGACACACAGCCACTCAGTGGGCCAGAACCCAGGTCTCTCAGCCCCTGAGTCCAGGGTCTTTTACCACATTCTCAGAAGAGATGTCAAGGAGCTGACAGAAACCTTTCTGCCCTGTGGCCCTCTCCCTCACCCTGCACGCAGGAGGAAAGGAGACCTTCAGTGGGTGTCTCTCCCCGCCGGCTTCCTCTCTGGGTCTCACCAGCCTCTTTCCTCCGACAGTGAGTGGCAGGCCGGATTGCTCACAACGCACAGCAGGGACATGATACTCTGCAGGAAACTAAGCAGGGAATATTTTTAAACCATCTAACATGCCTTAGGGGGAAAAAAATTAAAACACTCCCCTAGATGCTGTGGAAAGCATTTCAAAAAAGATTCCAAGCCTAGAAGAAACATCGTAAAACAGGGACGGTTTGTGTTTTTAAAGGGCCAATTCCATCTTAACAAAAGTCCTTGGTAATAGATTGGTGACCCGCTTGCAAGGTGCCCCTGGGGCACCACAACTCCACAAGAGGTAGATTAACTCCAAGGGCCTCCACTCACATTCCTACAGCTCCTTACAAATCAAGTAAGTGATTTATCTGCTGCTTCAGAAACCGTCCTCCTTAATATACCCAAACCTCACCATCAAAGGGAATGGTGAGAAAGGTAGAGAATAAACTCACAGGTACAGAGAAAGAACTTTGCTCTTATCCAGCCTGGAATTCAAGGCTCTCTCTTCTGGCTACTTCCCACCAACTGGTAGTTTTATCTCGTAAAATGCAAGTCTACTCTTACCTTCTCCTCTTCCTCCTCTCTGGAATTTCCATTGGCTTCTTAGCTCTCTGGCCGCCTCTTCTCTGACTGCCCACTGTTTCTTGCTCTTGAGCCTGTCAGTTGCTCCTCTTCCACCCTCTATTTAATCCGTATCTGTCGCCCTCCCTCCTCCCACTTCCTACTCTCTCTCTCCACCCCCTTCCCCCTCTGGATCCCTCCCTCTCCTCTCTCTTTTGTGCTCTTAGAATCTTTGCTCCTCATTTAAAAAGTTTTCTTCCCTCTACCTCCTTGCAGCCTCTTCTCACTGTGTTCTCAGGAGACAGAGCCCTCCTCCTCCCCCGCTGCCCTCCCACTGTCATTGTCACCACAGTCCTTGCCACAAGCCCTCTCCCTTGGGCTGGTGGTGCACCGCCTCCCTAGCTCTTTGCCTGCCCAGCCCTCGGCTGAGCCTCCTGAGGCTCCTCAAGCCACAGCTTCCCTGAGCATCAGCAGGAAAATGGGCACAACTCAAGAGATCCCTCCTCCCATCCTTTTCCTGTCACCAGAAAAAAAGGTGCTCATTCATGGAACAGATCTTTGGGGACCTCTAGTGTGCCCACATCAGTGAGCTGAGCACCAGCTAGCACAGGAAACATGGTCTCACAAATTGCAGCACCAGCACACAGACTAGACACCAGGACTAACCCAAAAGCTCCAGAGGACTGGGAGAGGGCATCTCCACTGCCAGGATTGTCCTTTCCCTCCTCCTCCTCTAACTAGAAGAGAGCGCCTTCTGTGTGCCAGCCACTCTGCTAAGGGCAAGACGGATATAGACGTAGATGTGGATATAGACTTAGATACAGATAAATAGAGATAGATCCATATACATTTTATTTTTATTTCACTTAATGATTAGAATTTCTACTTCTCCAATGTAGACATTCCTACATTTCACGTTTGAAGAAACTGAGGTTCAGAGAAATCAAGTAACATGATCATGGTGACCCACTTGGCAAGTTTACAGTCAGGATTAGAAGTTTTAGCTGATGCCAAAATTCACCTCTTTGCTCTTTCCACAAAAGCATACAAGTCTCCCAGCTGGAATTGAATCAATGGAAGTAAGGTTATCTCCTCACTTGAAGGAAATTCAGAAACTGTGAGGCAGTGTCTCCCCTCCAACTCCCCTCATTTTCAACTCCTTTCCTCAGCTCCTCAACTTAAGCACTCAGCCATGAACCCAGTTGGAATGTGATAAATATTGATGACAGAGGTTACTTTGAGGGGATGGAAACCAGACAAACCAATGACTAAGAGCCCACAGATTATGACAGCTAGAAGAAAACCCCAAAGATCATCTGGAACAGCCAGGGAAACTGAGGCTCAGAGAATCAGGGCCACTTGTCAATGTCACAGATAGTAAAGTAGTGGCAGAGGCAGGACCAAAACTCAGATCCCTTCCTTTGCTCCACATTATCACCTTCACATATAGCACCATTCACAAACATTCCAACATTTTGCAAAAAATTGTTTCTTTAGTGGGCAATATTTTTCATGGGTATATAAGCTTAGGATCAGCAAGAGAGGAAAGAACATGGGGCCAAATTTCCTGTGTCCAGGGGAGCAGCAGCCCTGTTGAAAACAAACCCAGGATTCTTGATTCTTAAGCCAAAGTTTCCCCCTTTCTCCTATGTAGCATCAGAGCAGATTCTGGGGCCAGCCTGCCCAGGTTTGAACCCTGGCTCTACAGCTTACTGGCTATGTGTCATTGGCCAAGTTGACTTCACCTCTATACATCTCAGTTTCCTCAACTGTAAATTGGGGATAATAATAACTACCTCCTAGGATTATCATAAAGACTAATGAGTATGGATAAAGCGCTTAGAATAATGTCTGGTATGGAGTAAATGCTATGGATGTGACTGTAAAATACAACACCATCTCCTCCTGCTGGTACTTACCATGGCTGGACCAGACTCCCGGGATAGAATTCAGCATGTAAAACCACAGAGAGCCCTGGTGATACCCAGTTTCTTTTCCAAAACAGAGATTGTCCCTACACTATGGCCTTGTCTTTACATCCTAGCCACTCTACAACAGTTTAGACTCCTGGAAATACCTTATCTCCAGCCAGGAGATAGCTAGTTAAAGAATTCCTAAGTCTCAGCTGGAGGATAATCTGAGCGTGGGGAAGGTTTAGTGGAGGTTAATTCCTAGATCATTGGCTGCCGAAGAAGAGTTTAGCTGGGGGCAGGGCTGGGGATGAAGGGAGAATGCCATTTTCCTCTAAATGCCCAGAAGGGAAGAATTGCGGAGATGCAGGCACATCCAGGATCCTGGAGAGAGCACAGGCACAGAGAGCAAATGCTCCCACGCTGCTTGACAGGTAGAGAAATAAAGCAGTGAAGAAACTGGATGGGTTACTAGAGATGATCCAGGAAGTCCTAGTCAGGGCTAAGAGAAGACTGAAGTCTTAAATTCAGATCATCCCAACTGTCTCATGAGAAGGGAGTCGAGCAGCTCTCCAGCTAGGCACTCTGCTCTAGATGGCGTCTAGGACATGGTGTATTTTGATGGCCCAAAGTCAAGCTGCTTTGGCAAGGCCTTCAGATGTCTGGTTTATTCCTCACCTGGGTCCCTCCCAGGGTCACATTAGGACTCCAATAAAATTAAGGAAAATGTCGTTTGGGCCGCGGTGATTGGCTAAAGGGTCTGAATCTGGCTGTCACCACTTATCTAAGAAGGATGCCATGACCAGATGCCTGATGGCCCAGAAAAGGAGGTGTAGGGCGAGGGCCAGGGTGGGGACTGAGGGTCTGCCAGCCCCTCCCCTTCATCCTCACGTTCAGCTGAAGAAAGGGTGCCGAGGTCTGTGTTCCACATGTGAAAAAACTTGGAGAACTCAGAGAGGATTTAGAGGGGAAGCCAAAATCTGGTCGAAGAATTGGTAAATAATACCTGTAAGGATATGGGATGGCAAAATAGACTTCATTCCACATTTGCTATGTGCCGGGCTTTGTGCCGGGCACACTTCACCTTCTTCTCCTTGGAGATGGAAAGACAGAAAGATGACCTTCTAAAGATCATCTGAACCATCCATCAAGGTCTCTTGGACAAGGATTCATTGGCCACTCCCATGGGCCCAGCTTTGCTAAGTGGGAGGCAAGACTCTTCCTTGACCACTAGAAGCTGACATTCTAGTTTCAGAAAAGAACTATTTAGACAAAACAATTGGTATAAATGGCAGTATGTATTTGTCCTCAATACAAAGTGATAGAATAAACTGTTAAATTATGTAAGGAAAAGAATCATTTGGAAACCAGGTTCACATAAAGCAACCTCTTTGTTTTGTTGTAATGAAGGAGAAAAGGAAAGGCACATTTATCGACGGCCTTCTATGTACCAGGTATTTTCACTTCACAGCACTGCAAGATAGATACTATGATAGTATTTCCATTTTACAGAAAAGAAAATTTAGCCTCAGAGAAGTTTAGTAACTTGCCCGAGATTATTCAGTTAATAAGTGGAGAAAAGGTCTGTCTGATGGCAAAGGCCAGGCACTTTCTCCCCATGGCTGTAGAGGAAATTCTCATGAAACCCACTGGCCTGGTCAGAGGGGATGGCACTGAGCCCTCCAGGTGGGAGCAAACAGATCTGTAGTTGGCGCAAGAAGGATGGGCTCCCACCCAAGCAGGAGAGATTGTGCTTGGCCATGACTATGAAGGTGGTGCAGCACTGTCTGAGATTTCCAGGAAGAGGCAAAATCACCTTTTCTACAAGTCTTCTAAGGGGGCATTTTGAAAATTGCTCTTTTTTTGCTTCTCCTTAGAGGTAAGAGGGCAAATAAAAAGACCTTTCAATGTCTTTTCGACCAGATGAATCTCTGATTCTACGAGTTTCCTTCCCAAGACACTGTGGTCCAGATGTTTAAAGAGCTGCCTCCCTTATAGCCTACAAGACTACACATGCAAATAAGTTCTGTTAGCATCTAATTGCGAGAGCAATGAGTCCCCCAGGCCTCATTAGAGGGCAAAAAATGGGTAACTGGAGCCAAGGTTACTGGGCTGAGGTCACATTTTTCTGCGGTGGAGATGCAGATACCACAGGCGTAAGCCGTCCCCTTTAAGACTTTTACTTTCCAGATAGTAGCTAAAATGGGCAAGAACACCCCGTTCCAACAAGTAGAAAGTGAAAGAAACACAGACTTCTTTGCCCCTGGTGCTTTGGTCTATGAATCTACGCTCAACACATCTCAAATTTTAATCCCAAAGCAAAGGCCAAAGTCACACACATACCTCTTCTTGGGCTTAAGGCAGATAGGATCTTTTAGGATCCCAAACTTAAGAACTCTCTTGTGGTGGGCTGAGGCCAGCAGCCTCCACAGAAGTGAGAAGAAGAGGAGGAGGAGGAGGAATCCAGGATCAGCCAGGCCTGATTCTCTCCCACTGAAGTCAAGGCATGAAGACAACAGCTGGATACAGCCTCCCTGGATCTCTGCGAGTCCCAGGTCCCAGGATTTCATCCCAGGACAAAATTGGGACCTTTCCCTGGGAGAACTTGGGATGGTGTTTGCCCTCTAGGTCTGAAGGGAAGTCCTTGAAAGCAAGAAGACTGAGAGTCTTATGATATTTTGGCTCAATTATAAACAACATCTAGAGTTTGCAGTGCATACCTGGTGAGCACCTCTTTCTCTAACAAATTACTTCTCGTTGATCTACCCTTCCCACCTCACAAGGACTATGTGCAAGGACCCAGCATACAAAGATAAAAGAGACACAAGTTCTGCCCTGATGCTGCCCAAGGCTGGGGAGAGAGCCGTGTGCACCAATGAGTAGAATGCAATGTACTGAATGCTAAATCGGCATATATACGAAGTGGTATTAGAGGGTTACCAGGTTTCCTTCTAAGTAGTGGTAGTAGTGGGGCAGGGGGTAGAATGATGATCAACAATAGCAAAAAGTGAGAAAGTCTACTTCCCTTCAAAAATAAAAATCCCCACAAGCATCATAATAAGAAAGAGTCAAGATATCTCTGTAATGGGATCCAGACTGCCAGAGAAAGTCAGTGGGGATCTTTTTTATGTCAAGAAGAGACTGGCCACTCTGCTGAGAACCTCCATCAAGCCTCTCTGGCAGGACGAACGTTCAGAAATAGCTCCCCCAACACCAGACCCAACCCAACCCCAGCTTTGAAGTGCGTGGAGAGAGAAGAAAAGAGGAGAAGGGACAGGGATCTATCACTTAAACCCATGTCCAGTGAATTTCAAATGTAGATTCTTATCTAACATGAAGACTCAGTCCTCAGACAACAAACCAAAGTCTGCCAGCTCTGGACAAATGGCCTCTCTTTGCATCTATATGGCCTCTTTCAAAGAGGTTGTAACTCGGAGTCAGAAGATGGAGGTAGAATCTCAACCCTGTCTGAACCTTACTTATTGTGTGATCTTGGGCAAACCACTGAGCCTCAACATCCTTGTCTGTAAAATGATCACAATACCATCTTCCCAGGTATGTTCTTGGACACCTTCATTATTATTACAAGCTCTGGTATGGAGGTAAGATCTCAGGAGAGAGGCAGAGGCACAGAGGTCCCTTCCATTCCAAGATGGGTCTTGCATCCCCAGAGCTGCCCACGCAACATCCTCTAAGGAGCCTCTGTAACTTGCTGCAGAAAGGAGATCTTGCCCTGGAGCGTGGCTCTGCCCCAGCTGGTGAGCTCAGCCCTTCCCTGGCTCTAGTGCCTTAATTCGTAAAGAAGGAATTCTGAGGCTATCAGAAAGGAAGTCAAATTGTTTTCGGAAAACAATAGCAAAGTAACTACAAGTCATTAGCTTCCTCCCTGGGGCCCAAACTCAAGCTTGTCTGGCTAACTGAAAGGCCTGGTAGCGCTGTTTACTTAAAGACCTCTGGACAGGACCTATAAATTAATTCCTGTGCATGACTTTCTGGAATGGGAGGAGGTGAGTCACAGAGGTTGGAGAATGCCTGAGAATGGAGAAGAGATTTCTGTTTCTTCAGGGCATAGCTAAATCGCTGCTACTGGCCTGCCTTTCCTGGTCCTCTGGGTGAGGGTTACATTTGGATACAAATATGTGCCCAGCAGACGTCTGCCCTCTGAGATGGCTCTTATGAAGTTTCTTCCCAGTGAAGAAAACCAGAAAAACTCTGTTCCCTGCCCTCCTCCTGTGGGCCTCTGGGAAGCCAACTGCTTCTCAGACAGGGTACTGTAGAAATTCCTCTCTGGACAGAAATTTCCTCAGTGACAGGAGCAGACCAAAGTTAGTATCCCGAAGCAGGACTTTTTAGAGGGTTGTCTCAGTGCTACGCAGATATCAAGGACTCACAGATAACACCACACTGGAGCTTAAAGAGAACTTAGAGAGCTACTGCACTAGATGAGGATGCTGAGGTCCTAGTGGAGAAACAGCTTGTCCAACACCAGGAGAAGAAGCCAGATCTCTCAAAGAATGGAGGAAACCTGGGGACTTCCCTTAGGGCCAAACAGGCCAATTAATTGATAATAGATCCTCTGACCTCCACTAAGGCTCTTAGCTGAAAGTCCCTGGAGCTTATCTTATTAAAAACTACAGAAAAGACATGATTTCTTTTCTTTTTTCTTTTTTTTTTGAGAAAGATTAGCCTTGAGCTAATATCTGCGGCCAACCCTCCTCTTTTTGCTGAGGAAGATCCACTCAGAGCTAACATCCCTGACCATCTTCCTCTATTTTTTGTATAGGACGCCTGCCACAGCATGGCTTGATAAGCGGTGCATAGGTCCACATCCAGGATCCAAACCAGCAGGTGAACCCCGGGCCGCCAAAGCTAGTGTGCGAATGTAACTGTTACGCGAGCCGGCCCCAAGACATGATTTCTAGACTCTAGATCAACTCGTCTCCAAGAGCCAGAGATAACTTTAAATCCTGAACATTTTTGAGAGGAAATGCAAAACTTTTGCTCTTGAGCTGTTTTTAAACATCTCTGGCCAAATCGTGAACCTGATGATTTGGAGTTTGGCCAGAGGATCTTATTATTACATGCATGTACGCCTAGAAGACTTATGGTGGGTTTCATGGGGGCTAGAAACCCCTGCGTTCACACACAAAGGTTTAGGGGAGAAGGAACCATAGTCTTGATCTGATTCACCAAGCACTCTTATCCCAGAAAAAGTCAAAGATCATTGCTCTAGGTCTAGAAGGTCAAGAAGGGTTATTTTCCACCAACCTCCAAAGTAACTGAGACGGCTGACAAATCTAACAGAAGCCAACATTTCCCCCCGCATCCCTGAGCTAGGGGCCTCTTATCAAACAGGTTGAAATCTGTCCCATAGACATGAGATGAGCTTCTCAGTTCAGTCTTCACCTGTCAGATATGAAAAGGTCCTCTGAGCTCAGCTTGTCCATTCCTTCCTTTTGTAGCTTTTCTGAACTCACATAGCTAACGAAGACCAGTACCAGCTTTAATCACACCCAGTCCAGCACTCTTTCCACTGCCTTATAAGATGTCCAAGTATTTATTAAGCACTTTCTAGATGGTCATGAAATTGTCCCAAGTGCCAGCGGAGCTTCAGGATTATAGGACCTAGCTCTCACCGCGTGAATTTGTAAATGTGTTGAGCAAATGAGTGCACATCGCTAGAACAAAGAATTCTTTCCTTAAAGCCTCTCCCAACAATTGGGGAAAGGTAAGTGAGTGCATTAGTCAGGGTTCTCCAGAGAAACAGAACCAATAGGATATAGACAAGAGGAGATTTATTGTGGGAATTGGCTCAGCCAATTATGGAGGCTGAGATATGCCACAATATGCCATCCACAAGCTGGAGAACAAGAAAGGCAGTGGTATAATTCAGTCTGAGTCCAGTGGCCTGAGAGCCCAGTGAGCCAATGGTGTAAGTCCCAGAATCCAAAAGCCCAAGAACCAAGAGTTCTATTGTCCAAGGGCAGGAGAAGATGGGTGTCCCATCTCAAGAAGAGAGAGGGAGAGAATTCACCCTTCCTCTATTTTTTTGTTCTGTTCAGGCCCTCAACAGATTGTATGATGCTGGCCCAGACTGGTGAGGGTGGATCTCTTTACTCAGTCTACTGAATCAAGTGTTAATCTCTTCTGGAAACACTCTCACAGACACATCCAGAAATAATATATTACTGGTTATCTGGGCATCCTTAGCCCAGTCAAGTTGACACATAAAATTAACCATCACACTGAGAATAGGAGAAGAATAAGTCAATAGTGTAACTGCTTCATCTCTGGGCAACTCCAGCCAGCTTGAATGGTGAGAAGTAAAACTCTTTCAAAAATTAGTTAGTGGTGCCAATCTCTAAGATCCCTCCAGTCTTGGAAACCTTTGACTGTGCGCCAGACTAACAAATGAAGGATAAGCCAAAGGATTTGTCCACAGATTTACAAGCTATTACAAACGAATAGGGATTTTTCAAATAATTAGTGAATAAAGGCGAAAGAGGCAAGAAGGTCTCCAAACTGAAAATGGTTGCATCCTAAAAGCTCCAAGGTAAATTGATGGTGTGGAATTTGGAGCATATTTTCCCATAGAAATAATGTTGGAAAAGATAGCTTCCCCGGCTAGCCTCTAAAAGTTTACTTAAGGCATAATGTTGCTTAACCACAGTGCTGGGAGTACTGGAGACTCTAAGAACCTAATAAAGATGGGCTTGGGATGGGAAATAATGATGCCAAGTTCTGATTGGGGATCCCAGGAATACATCTCCCTCTCCAGGGTTTCAGATTCAAGAGGCGCTCCTACACTGAGGAGGGCCTCTTCCTGCCTCCCTCTCTCCAAAGGAAAGGGAAATAACATTTACTGATCACCTAACTTTCTTAATGCAAGGATTGATCCCTTCAGCAATATCCCCTTCATAAACGAATCTCTGAGCCCAGCCACAAATAGAAAGCTTTATTTTTTAAAACCCTTATAGTGTTGTCCAAGCATCAAAAGTAACAGTGTATTATTGTAAAAACGTAGGCAATACAGAAAAAGTATAAATAGAAGTTAAAATTACCTATATCACTGTTAAAATATCAATATCTATTTTTTTTATCCACCACATTTTTTTCTTTTTAAAGATTGGCACCTGAGCTAACAACTGTTGCCAGTCTTCTTTTTTTTTTCTTCTCCCCAAAGCCCCCCTATATAGTTGTATATTCTACTTGTGAGTGCCTCTGGATGTGCTATGTGGGACGCCGCCTCAGCACGTCCTGATGAGCGGTGCCATGTCTGCACCCAGGATCCGAACTGGCAAAACCCCAGGCTGCTGAAGCGGAGCACACAAACTTAACCACTTGGCCACCACATTTTTATCCTTACAACTTTTTTTTACAAAATTGGAATTGTATTATGAACACTGTTTTGTAATCTGGTTTTTTTCACTTAACAATATGCCCAGGACATTTTCTATGTCAATAGATACACACCTTCTTCACCTTTTTAACGATTACCAGGAGTATGGTGAGAGGAGATGGCACCCAAAGGCAACATAATGTGTTTATGCCTTTCTCTCTACAAGGATGTTATCATCACACTAGAATTCACAAAGACTAGCATCTGTGCGGCACCCCCTAGACTGATCTGTCCCCTCCACCCTTTGCTAAGTCCTTGGGGTGCGTAGTTTCCTACTCTGTGGATTTGCCAAAGTTCATTTAATACCCTATTATTGGGCATTTCGATTTTTTGCTAATATAAATATCACTATGCTGAAAGTAAGCAGTGACCTTTCAATTTCTAAAACAAATTAATTTGGTGCTGCTGACGCTTTCCTCTCTCTTCCCCAAATAAGTTACTGCATGTGATTCTACACCCTTGTTTCAAAGCCTTGCAAACAGCTCGTGGGAAAAGACAGAATATCTGAACAAAACAATTCAAAACAAAATGAAAAATACTAGCCTGCCCCATTCAATCAGCCCCTTCCCCACCACACACATAACACACAGAAGGAAGTGTGCTGGGTGAGTGGTGAAACACGGGGAGAGATAACAGTGACCTTGACAGACCCTGAGAAAACCCTTCAAAAATCTTGGGAGAAGATTTCTGTGGGTAAACAGGGGTGGATGTTTAAATCCTGAGCAGCTAAACCAAACTTGGTAAAAGTTCTTGCCACCCACGTCGAGCCTGCTGCCCCTAGAACAACTGTCACCTGTGCCTCCTGCCTCCAGTCCTGCCCAGGCTTCAGTGAGCTCCTGTGTGTCCCCGGGATTGAGGCGGCAGCTCTGCCTGTGATGGTGAGGGCTTGTGTGAGAGACAAAGGTGATGGGACAGCGACAACCGGGGAAGAAATGTCCCTAAATCAGGGACTCAGGAGACCTAAGCTCAGGTCCTGATACTTAAAGAGTCGGGTGACCTTGAGATGTCACTCACGCTCTTTGGCCCTCAGCTGCCATGTTGGTGAAAAGAAGTGATTGGGCTAAATTACACTGACTTTTCCTTCCAGTCCTAAAATTCAGTGTCTCTATGATTCTCACACTAAGCCAAAGCTTGGAAGAAATTGGCGTTTGTCTTGGATACCCGACTATATCAGCTCTTGTAGCTCTGCTCTGCCTTACCTGTCCAGCACTCTGGGGAGTACAAAATGGTCTTAGACTCTTTGTATTCAGATGGTGGCACTGTATTGAAATCTCAAGGGTATTCCAGATAAGGAGAATAGAAATGAGCAAACACTTGGAGGTGTGTTTCAATCAGGATGCTTTCAGCTGTTAATAACAGAAAATCCAGGGGCAGTCAACCACACTGACCCACAACACTGTGGGAATGTATAGGGTGTGTTAAAGCTGATGGATGGCCCACTTATAACTTACCCATTTATTTATTTATTCATTCCATCATTCATCTATCCATTTAAAAAACTCACTGAGTTTGGTACTGTGCTGGGAACTAGATACACAAGTGATTTAAGCATGGCATCTACATTAAAAAAGACCAAAACCTGGGGATGTCATAAAATATCAGGTGCTCCCAGACTCCTCTGAGAGCCAGCTGAGTGATATTACCAGCCAAGAGTCCCATGGGCAGGGAGAACTAGTTGGAAAAAAAATGCTGTTTTGGTTTAGATCACTGTCTGTGAGGACATCATGATATCCAAGGGATCTATCCATATGGAGAAGCTGGGCAATGCATGCTGGAAGGAATTGGCAAGGACTGTAAAAGGGATCAAAATGGAGTTCTGACCTCAGAGGAACATAGAATGGAAATCAGGAACCATGCACATCAGCATCTATTCACCCCACACAGAAGGGTGCAGAGAGAGAGTGCCATTCACTCCCAAGTCTGCCTTATTGACCGCGGGCCTGCAAGTGGCCTAATCATGATGGTTGAAGCACAGGTAGACCTAAATAAGAAGGGACCATGACAGGTGACTTCAAACAGATAATAACTAACACTTATAGTGCCAGAAAGTGGCCTAGTCCTTAATGCATGTTAGCTCGTTTAACCTTCATAATAACTGTGTGAGATAGGTATTAGTGTCCTCATTTCACATGGGAGGAAAGCAAGGACAGAGACCTTGTCCAAGGTCACACAACTGGTTAGTGGTAGAGCTGGGATGTGAATCCAGGCAGTCTGGTTTCAACATCTGCATACTCAGCCACAAAGTAAATTAGATGACAACGTGGGAAGTGCAACAATAGAGCTAAGATCAGAATGCTATGAGAAGTGAGAAAAGAGAAAGTAATGAAAGTGCCAGGGAAGTTCCACAGAGGAGAGGACATTTGTGGCATGTCTTAAAGAATGAGTAGAAGTTCTCCAGACAGAGAAATGAGGGGAAGTACATCCCAAGCAGCATGAGACAGCATGAGCAAAGGCATGAGGTGAGAAATGGACGTGGCATTTTTGAAGACTAAAAAATAATTCTACACAGCTGGACCAAAAGGTATATGGGAGCTTGGTTTGCAAAGAAGCCAGAGCTTAAGATTGTTAAGAGCTTTGCAAACCACGTTAATTTGTTCCACAGGCAGCAAGGAACCAAGAAAATGGATGAGTCAAGACTATTCTACAATTTTCAGGGATCTACAGGATGAATTCTCAGTTGCCTTATCCTGGATCACACCCAATATAAAGTCATTTGGCCATCTGCTCCTTGCTTTCAGCACCGCACCCCAACCCCCAGCAATTACAGGTAGAGTTCAGGGCTGGGTAACTTCAGTCCTACTGCCAGTCCAGGGCTGGAAAGTGAAGGATGCATAGTTGCTCAAAGGCAAAGCTGGGCAGGACACCCTAGCAGCATTACGCATAGAATACTGGGCTCCTCTTTTGCCCTGAATCCAAGAAAATCCAAATGGAGGTCAGAAAAGAATTTATTTTCCTTAAAATCTCCGGAAAGATCTCCAAGAATATGCGAAGGCTCCCTTGGACTTCATAAGTGAAAGGATGAATAGACAATGAAATCGACTCTCCCCATCACACGACTTCCAATTCACCAGTCTATGATCCTTCTCTCCAGGACACACTGCAGCCTTACCAAACATAAGGAATCTTTCAAGTCACAAGCTACATCTCTATATCCAAAAGTTCCCCTATTCATAAGCAGAAAGTCTAGGTCCAGGGGCTCTCAGACCACCTGCTTCTTGATGTCTCTGCTGACCATTTGGAAAGAGGCTACTGGAGGTCATGCAGCCGCAAGGGCAAAGTGATGCAATCACAGGAATAATCCAACAAAGAACTCTAAACTCAACTCAAATGCAAGCTCTATCATTTGGTGGCTGTGTGACTTGGGCAAGTCCCTTAACCTCTCCAAGCCTAATGTCCTCATTTTAAAAAGGGTATTCCTTTTGTAAAAAGACTGTTCTGCCTCCGATAAATCCATCATAATATAGTAATTAACTAATGTGTTCCAAACTGCAGTGCCATGCAACCGATGTTATTATCAATCAGACTCTTGCTCTCCACGCCTGGGAAAAACTCTTCCTGTGAGGGGAAACTATTCAGGCTTGTCAGTGGCATGTCAGCAACCAGAAACAGCTCAGCACAGAGCCTAGCCTGTAATTCTAGGGCAGAGCAGGCAAAGTGCAGGAAGTGTGTCTGGTCAGCTTCTGCACAAGCCTGGGTGGGGCCAGGCAGGGGAGGTGGGAATGTTTTTCCCGCTGCTATTGTACCCATGCGCCTTCCTGTACCCTTCTCATCCTGACCCCTGTCTCCACCCTCAGGCCCAGGTAGTGGAGTAGTGCTCAATGGCTCTGGAGTCCGGAAGCTGTTGGCACAGACCTTCCCTGGGGGTGAGGGGAAGTGGGGCATGGTGCCCCTGGAGGAAAGAGGGACATGAACAGAGCATCTTGGTATGTGAAAGGTTGGCATGAAGAGGAAGATTTGGCTTATTCTGTGCAACTCAAAAGGCTGGAGCTAGGATCCATGGCGGGAGCGAAGAGGAGAAGGAAGAGAGCTAACATTAACTAACTCTTACCAGGCATCTTAGTGCTTCACAAGTATTAAGACAGCTAATCTTCATAACAATACCATGAAGTGGTTACTATTATTAGTTTCTATTTTACAGATAAGGAAACCAAAGCATAGAGGTTAAACAACATGTCTAAGGCACAGAGCCAGTAAATGATGGAACCAGGCTCCAAACCCAAACCTTCCGGCTCCAGAGGCCTATAAGGGCTTTTTGCCTAATATGAGGAAGTACCTTCAGAGGCTACCAGTTGAAAAAGAAAGTGAGCTGTTTAATGGAAATATTTAAACCAAGGCTAAGGGGCCATTTTCAAGGGATTCTGGCTCAGTAAAGTTTCCCTGGCAGAAAGCACCAGAAACCAAAGTTTACTACTTTAAGCAAGAGGAGGACAAAGAAGAGGAGAGAGGGTGGAAGGAGAAGGAGAAGAAGGAGGAAAAGGAAGAGGAAAATGAGGAGAAAGAGGGGACATTTGTTGGAAGAATGTTGGGAGTGGGATACAGAATAAAAGAAACTTCTGAAGATCCAGATACAAGAACAACCAGAACAAGGACTGCCCCAGGATCCGGGGAGCAGGAACTGATTAACCATTAACAGATCAGTGGATTTGTCCCTAATGGATTTCTGTCTTTTTGCCGTTCTGCTCCAGATTCAGATTCCAGGGGAAGAGCATTCTCTCCGCCTAGCCTCAGGAAAGATTGATTATCACAATCACTAATATTTATGGTGTGTTTATTTTCTACCAGGCAACTATTCTAAGCACTATATTTACACATGTTTTCTTTTTTCAATAACCCTATGAGGCAAGTACTATTATAATTAAGAAACTGAGCCTCAGAGAGTTTGAGTTTCCAGTCCAAGTTTGCACAGATGGTCTGGCGGCTGTGCTGGGATTCAAGCCGAGGCAATGTGGCGCCACCATGCTATATTTCCTCTGATATCAACAGGGAACGGGCAGGTCTCCGAAAGTAGAATTTTGGTGTTGGTGAAGAAGGGGGATAGATGCTAAGAGATAAAACCCTCGGATGCTTCCTGGTGGCCTGGTCCTGCTAGAGGGAAAAGGGAGAACGCCTCTGGTCATTGCAAGAACATGGAAGAAAGAAGGAGCAAAAAGAGAAGTAAATAACAGATATATAACAATTAAATTGTTATATATCTATAACAAAAGGACTGGATGAAATACAGATACAAGAGAATTAATCATTTCTCAATAAGAAACAGCCAAATGACAAAATTGTGAGAGAGCAAAAAAGGGTATATAAAGGATAACTTGAAAGACAACAAAACAAAGATTCCAAATACTGAAGAACTTTGAGAAACTGAAATTAATTGGAGAAAAGCAGAGAAGCCAATTTCTCACAAATAGTGAAGAAGTGATGTGAAACTCCAAGTGTTACAGGAGGCTGAGCCCCGGCGTGTTCAGGGTGAGAGTTTGGGGTCAGCCTGCCAGGATTAAATCTCCATTTTTTCCTAACTTGGGAAGAGAATGGGGATGTCATTTATTGGGCCCCTTGAAATCATTGTATGGATCCTTTAAATGACCGTGTCTGGTAAGCATGATCTTTATTCAACAGATGAAGACACTGAAGAACAGAGAGTTTCAAGAATTTAGTCAAGGTCAAGCAGTTAACAAATGGCTTTAGAACCCAGACTTTTGGGTCCTTTCTCCCACTACATTATATATTAGGAGCTAAGTAATTGAGTATTGAAATGAATCAAAATGTGAAAGGATATTTACCAGGCAGCACAGAGCTTTAATTTCCCAAAATTGTTGACGTGGCAACTAGAGGCTTCAGAGAAAGCTTTGACATTTGCCATTCTCTTAATAAACACTTTATGAAGCTCTAAAGCCATTTGCCTGCCTGGAAGAAGTGGCATCAGTTGGAATATATTTTGACACTATCTTCTATTTCACAAAGAACAGATTTAAAAAAAATCCTTTCTTTACTGGAGTACTTTGAATAAAATATAATTTATTATTTTCATGGAGACAGAAATATGAATAATCATGTACTTTTTGAAATTAAATTTCTATTCTAGGAGGCCAACACTCTATATTAACCCTTCCTACTGTGTCTGGCCTGCGAGCTTCCACACCGAGACGTGGAAACGAAAGAGGCTTTGGGGATGAAACTGATGAGCGGCTGTGCTTGTGCTCTTGTCCTGGAATCACTCTGTTTCCTCTCAGACAAAGGCCCAATAGATCACTGGTCACATTCAGAATCCTCAAATATTTGCCAAAAGAAATGTTTTGGAGAGAAAAGAGTCTCCCACTTTCCTTGTCAGATAGAATTTCAAAATTGTTGGGCAAGATGAAGTAAAGGATTTGCAGGAGGAGAGTGCTTAATTTCCACATTGAGTTTATATGCATTTCTGTTTCCCCTTGTTCCTATCCACCAACCCCAAACCCGACCAATGGCAAGCCTTGAATCACCCAAGTGTCTATAGTCCCTTAACAGCAAGATTGAGACAAGGTTTTCGGTAAGATTCTGTTTTCTACACTAGACTTATGTTCACAAAATATTCTAGAATACAGTTTCACAAATATAGGCAAGGCATCTGGCCAGCCTAGGTTAGCTCTCTGTGCTGTGAGGGATGTAAACCTGGCGTTCTCCTCTCACTCGTGTTGCACACAGGTAATTAACTCTTCTTTGTCCTTCCTTCCTGTTAGACTGGGAACCCCCTGAAGGCAGAGTCCATACCTGCCTTGTTCACAGCTTTGAACAGAGTAGGTGGCTGTAGAGAACAGAGGATAAAAGCATGGGTTCAAGGGAAAGTTAGACTTGGGTTTGGATTCTAGCAAGCTACTTACTCATTGTGTGACTTAGGGAAAGGAACTCCGTGTTACTCAGTTTTCTCACCTGTAAAATGGGGATGATAACAGATTTTACCTCCTAGTGCTACTGTGAAGATTAAATTAGCTCACACACATAAGGCATCTAGCTTGGCCCCAGCCACTTTATAAGTGCTTAGTAAGTATTCACTACTACCATTGTATTAAGCATTAAATAAGCATTTTGAGTAGAAGTTTTAAAAATGAGAGTGAGCTCAGACAAGAGGAATGCGTGGGGCTGGCATCATTAAGCAGAATTCTTCTCTAGCCAGCTGGGCTATCGCCTGAGTGGCTTCTGGGGGTTCCTCACCTGAGGCCACGAGGGGCAAATGAGCAGATCAGCAGCAGTCTTGGAGGCACCGGGTCTTATGTCAGCCCTCGTGCTCTGCTGCCCCCACCCCCAGACCGGTGGGAACTGGACTCTTTGTTCAACGAGACTCTTTGTTCCCAAGAAGAACCTGATCCAGAGCAAAGGAGACAAGCTCCACTGTGGAGGAAGTGTGCCCAGGTCCCTCACTTACCCCGGATGTGCAGTCTGGAGGCTATCAGCTCAGAGCCTGCTCCAGCTTCCTCTGCTATTGTTCAGCGCTCACGGCTCTCCTGATAGCCTGGCTGTGGGAACCACAGCCCAGACGGCCTGGGCCAACACAGGGGCAGGACTGCCCTTGGGAAGGGGCTCTCTTTTAAATGAGGACTGAGTTCTTATGTGTGCATGTGTGTGTGTGTGTAAGTGTGTGTGTGTGTTTCTGTGTGTGTGTGAGTGTTGGGGGCAGGCTGAGACAGGGCACCAGTCTAAGGGTGCCCCAGTATTAATATTGAAACACCCGATACAAATGTGATGAATCGAATAGTTTTGTAAAACTAAAGAAAATTTAGTCTACACAAAGAAATGTGTTACCCAAGTGTTGAAGTACTTGATTGTCCTCAAAAGGCTAAATTGTCCTTGCACTAAACATTTTCTAGCATCTCCAGGTTGTAATCAGTCCTATGAGACATCCAAGAAGCCCTAGAACTCAACTATGGAAGAAAAACATCTAAAATAGTGCATTTCAAAACATGTGTTAGAGGTTTATTACCTTAGGACAGTCTTGGTATTGTCTGTTTACGTTTAGTTGTTACATCAACATTTTGCTAATCTTTACCTTTAATAATTTTATCTTTATACCTGTATCTGAATTACAGTCTTTTAGGTACTCTTCACCATGAAAAGGACTGTTTTTTCTGATTATACAAATAATAGATCCTCAAAGAAAAAAAAATTCAACAATATATGAATCATAAAGTAAAATATCATGTGAAATGCCACCACCCTGAAATAACATTCAGTGATTACATCTATTTAATCTATATATCACTATCTATATCCATATAGCTATATAGACACATATGTGACTTTTCATAAAAGTCATGGATTTTTAAAATTATGAATATCTTTTTTTTAAGTGCAGTATTCTAGAGAGTCCTGACACAGGATCCAAGAAATAGGTTGGTATCTGTTATGTCTCTCAGATTTATCTACCTATATATAACTAGATATCTATATCATAAAATACCTATAAGGAGATAGAGAATTATATGGTTGGCTATATACAACTGTGTAAATAGAGATCAGCTTATATGACATGTATATTTTTATTTGACATTCTGATATGAATTCCTACTTTATCAACCACTCATCATGTACATATGAGAAAGAATATGGCACATTTGTTCTTCTAAAAGTTTAACATGTCATTTGTGATTTGTCATTTTGCAGGTTAACCTGGCATATGTCACAAGGCGCGTGGTAACATACGTCAGAACCCAAGATCAGGAGATCTTGTGATCAGGCTCTAAACCCAGGAGAGTGTTTGAAAGTCAAATCCTGAGACTGATCACAGCTCAAAGTAAATCAGAACACAGTAAAAAAATGTCAACTCTAGGGGCCAGCCCTGTGGCCTAGTGGTTAGGTTTGGCATGCTCCACACTTGGTGGCCTGGGTTCAGTTCCTGGGCGTGGACATACACCACCCATCAGTGGCCATGGTGTGGCAGTGACCCACGTACAAAATAGAGGAAGACTGGCATGGATGTTAGCTCAGGGTGAATCTTCCTCAGCAAAAAAAAATAAAAAATAGAAAACTGTAAAAGGAAGCTCTGGGACTGCTTGCTCCAATCACTCACTTTAGCGATGATGCAACTGAGACCCAGTAAAGTGGACAATGTATCTAGTGTGGCTGAACTTATACCAGAATCTGCTTTCCTGAATCATCATCCCACCTCTTTCCATTAGATTCTGTTTCCTATTACGTGAAACATAAGGCAGAGCTGTTTTCCCTTTTTCTGAATTATACTTGCCCAGAAAAGACTGGCATATTTTTAATTCAGACATTTTCAGAGATTGTGTTAGAGTTGGAAACAGGGGAAGCAGGGTCCCTGAGAATTCAGATCCCATATGTTTAGAAAGATAAGGGCAGAGGGAATAATTATTATTATAACAATAGCAAGTACATGTAGCACTTACTGTGTTTCAAACACTGTCCTATCACTTTATATATTAATTCATGTAAATGGTATGCATACGTCATCTGATTCTCACAATAGCTCAATGAAGTAGACACTATTATTATCCTCTGCTTATAAAGGAGGAAACTGAGGCACCCAGAAGTTAAGTAACTTCCCAGGATTTTATAACTAGTGAGTAGCGAACCAGGATTATGAACCCAGCAATCCGGCTCTAGAGTCCAGCCTCTTGACCACGACACCATGTAGCCTCTCACAGAGGCAGGAGCTCAGACAAGCTATAATGAGCTTGCTGAAATCACATAAGTGTCTTTGTCATCCCACATGCCCGGTGAGAGTGCCACATAGAAGCCAGGTGATTCTGGGGGCAATTCCTGGACTCTCTCTGTTTACTCTGCCTGCTTCTGAAACTCCTGGCCAAGAGTCCACAACTGTTTTTTGGCCCTTTCTTGTTTCTTTGTTCTTTGTTTGTTTTTTTCTAATGCTTTATTATGGAAGATCTCAAACATATGCAAAAGTAGTCAGATTAGTAAAATAAATCCCCATGTACCCCACTCCTACCAACAAATGTTAGCCTCCATGTTTTTTAAAAAATATATCATTTATTCAATTTTTTTACCTTTTTAAAATGTTTTTGTATGTTGTATACTATATTTAATATATTAACCCCATCACACAGTTTATAATTTATAGATAACCATACATACATTGGAGAGCATGTTCAAACATATGACACTAAAAGAAACGTGGCTATCAGTGATTTACGGCCGTAACTGATATGTCAACAGAATTAGAGTCAGACTGTCTGAGTTCAGGTTCTGGCTCCACTGCTTACTAGCTGAGTGACCTTGCACAAGTCACCTCACTTCTCTGAGCCTCGTTTTTCTCATCTACAAAATGGGGTTAGTAATTCTACCTACCTCTCAGGGTTGTTGCATTGATCAAATGAGATCAGGAATGTGACAGGCTTTACAAACAGTAAGGAGCCACATAAAGGTGAGGAGGAAATAAGTCCAACACAAGGTGGGGTGTCTCTGGCACCAACGTTGAAAGCTGAAATCTAAGGTCAGGAAGGTCAATTTGAGGATCACATCAAGAGTGAGAGAAGAGGCATGAAGTGGAGAATCAATTACCAACTGCAGTAACCTAGGCAGGCTTTAAACTGGCCCCTTTGTCTCTCCCTGGGCACCTGAGGTAGCTGCAGTCACAGCTGGGCCCAGCACCCCTTCAGGTCAGTCAGGGCCTTATGGGCTGCTGAGGTCATGCGGTGACTGAGGAATGGAGGCTGGGTCTCACTGTGTCTTCTTAATCCCCCTTCATTTTGTAGCCTATTTAGATGTCTTCTTTGGCTGACATCCCCCAAAACCCTAGGTGAGGGATTCCCTCCTCCAGCCCTGGCCCATTAGCTAGGCTATCTCCAGGTCACCTTGCTAGCCTAAGGGAATTCAGAGACAGCCCTGCTGTTCTGGACACTGTGGGTTCCATTGTTTAAATCATATTTATGATGTTTGCCATCTATCCTCTGACACTGTGCCTTATTAGACTAGTAACCCTCTTCTGTTTTCCTCCAAGGACACAGAAAAGCAGGACTAGCCACCCATAGTAAGTGGAATCAAGATAGCACCAGGGTTGGTTTCCATGCCAGTGGAAAGAATACCAGCACACTGTCTTCTCATGGTGGCCACATTGCCGTTCAGATGACACCCAGCCCTGCCCACTGCTGCTCAACACGTCCCTAGCCTCCTCAGGAGAATCAGCACTCCGTTGATCTCCATCCCTGAGTGCGAGTCCCCAACCAGGCCCTCCACCTATTTGAGGTTGCCGACCTCTGTTCTGAGGGGCTTCCTGACTCTCACAGAGGAGACAGAGTGAGACAAATGCAGTCCCTCTGAATAATCACAAGTCAGAGGAACAAATAAACACAGACAGGCCAGCTGCCACAGCACATGGAGGCTGAGCGTAATTGAACTTGTACATATTTTATAGACCACTTGGAGAATATTTTTAAATTAGTATATTTCTGCCCAGGAGTCACTCTGGGAACTTTGCTCATCAACATGTCTGATGCCTGAGGATGGTAACTTTCCACAAAGACTTACGTGCTGGGGTTACAAAGGCCACATACTGTGTATGTTTCCCCCAGTGATCAAGGCCTACAGAAACAGAAATGGCTTCAACAAGACAGGGGGGCTATCTAGTTACACAGGCTCAGGGCTCTGGGTGGCCCACTCTTGCCATATTGGGGTGTGGGATTTCTCCCCAACCCCAAAGGGGGATGAACATATACCCTCAAGTAGGTAGATTGTCACCTGGGCTATTTGATCCTTGACCCCATAATCGCAGGTGTTATTCTTATCTGCATGGGTACTCATTTGATGCATATTTATATCTTAGTTCCTGAGAAATTATCAGGCTCAGTACAGACCTGACAGATGGAAAAAACAGCCTTTTAGGACTTAAAGGATTTAGAAGCTGCTTGTGTCATGGGCCACAGTTTTAAAATGTGTAACTTAAAAGGACCATTTTTTTTATTATTACCAGAAGATGCTTAGAATTACACTTAGGAAACAGTGCTCGACAGCACATTTATTGAGCAACTACAGTGTCAGGGAGGGTTTACCAAGGTTAATAAGACACAGTCCAGTCTTCAAGGAGTCCATGGTCTAGTGGGATAAATAGAAAACCTGCCATTTTAATACAGAGAGAAAAAATACTTAAAAGGAACTGGTCTAAAGTGTTTGTGAGTGCCATAATTGAGTGACCAAGTGTGCATGGAGCAGGATTTGGGCATCAGGGAAGGCTTTGCAGAGGAAGTAATGATTAAAGACAGCCACAGCGGGCAGGAGGGGGAGTAGACATCTCGTGCAAATGCATGCAAGAGATCCACCACCTCTTGTAGCCAAGTATCACTGGGCCACACACACAGTTAGGGCTGAGGAGAGAAGAGACAAGAGAAGTTTGCAGAGACCAAGTTGGAAAGGAATCAACATGCAGTGGTGACGTCAAGGGGTAGTATGCGGTGCCGCTCCCCAAAAGTAAATAAACGTTGCATGCTTGCCCTGCAAATGCAGCTTCATCCTATCTTTCCTGGCTCCCTCATCCTTCCAATCAGATGGCTACCTTAAGCCTCTCCAAAGTGAAATTCTAGAATTGCCACTGCTTATATACCTCCCTGGGGCATTTTCTCCAGTATGTAATGGAAGCCACAGTAGAATTTTCAGCAGAGGAGGGACTTGTTTTAAGCAATAAATGTGTCCCAAACAAACCACTAGTGGGACCTTTTGGAAATCTGGAAATTCAGGTCTGCCACTTGGCTCCCACGTCTCTTAATGTAAATTAGAAAAAGGTTCCTCTCCTTCAAGATGCTTTATTCCAAGTGCCAGGAAGGTATTGTAATATATTTCTTTCATTATAACAGACACTTTACTGCCACTTGCCAGAAAATTATCATAATATGAAAATCTAAAATGTCTAAAACATAAACAGAACCCCCTTAGATGTGTCTTCCTGTGCGGTGTTCAACCTGTAGAACCATACACAGTAATCCCACTTCAGAGATGTGCTCATCCATCTGCTTTGTTAAAAATGAGGCTGCTGGAGACAGGCAGAGATCCAGTGTGGCACCGGTTGGGGGAGAGAGGAAGGGTCTCTTCCAGCTGCTCCTATAAAAAATGTAATGAGCACAGAGACTGCCCTGTGCTCTCTCAGACATCACCAGACACTGAGAGTTGGACTGAGGCTGGGGCCTTAGTAACAATCCTTCCTTCCAGGCTTTTACCCCTTGTCCACTCACCTCAACCCCCATCCGGGCCACCCAATACCTTTTAGAGACATCTTCATCTCCTTTGGTTCTTGCTCAAATGTCACCTTCTCAGAGAGGCATAAAACTAAAAACTAAAATTAAAATTGTAAACCCCAGCAACCTCCTCCCACCCAAACTTCCCCTGTTTTATACTCCTTTTGACACACTGTATATTTAATTTATTTATTATGATTATTACCCATTACTCCCAACTAGAATGTAAGCTCTATTCACCACCGGCTCTCCAGTCCTAAAAACAGTGCCAGGGGCATAGTAGACACTCCAATATTAGCTGAAATGAATCAGTTGTTCCTTTTGGTGACTGTTCTCCCTGTCTGAGGCCCACTCTCACAGCTCTGTTGATTTTGGAAGCTGTTGATCTTCTGACTCACAGTGTGATTTGCCCCAGACCTTGAGCACCCTGCACCATCAGAGCTTCATTCTCTGGAGTAGGCACCGGGCCCTATTACAATGTCTCTGGAAGGAACTAGTACATTAAATTAAAGCCCATAATCAGTATCTTTGGGTGAATCTATTGATGAGATTCTTTTCCATAATAATGTGACTTCACAATAGCTATCAAGTAGGCATTGTAATTCTGCCTTTTATAGATGAGGAAAGTGAAGCTCAGGATCATGAAGGAGCATGCCCAAGTACCCACAGGTAGATAGTATTACAGCCAGGATTCAAATCCAGAGCTGTCTGAGCCCAAAGTCTGGAGTCAGCTGGCCCTGCACCTATTCTCAACAGTGGTGCAGCCAACCGAATAGTCACTGTGGTTGGTTCACACCAGAAATTCATAGTCAACATTAACCAAGTGGGCCCTATTTCCCTCTCTCCATTACACACAATTCCAGTGATAAATCATGTTCATCAAGGCAGATGGCTTCCTGTCTGGAGAATTGTAAACAGGGAAACCAAAACAGAATCTGTCAGTGTTTAACTGGAACTTGAGGAAAAGATTGGATGGAATAAATTTCAGCCATTCAGATATTCCTTTGAGTAGGTTTGTTTTTCTCTCTTCAATGAAGTGACAAAGCAGAGAGTTGTATTGTGAGCTGTACCCTGATTCCTTAATGCTTAGCCATTTGTTTAGTGTTTAAAAAATTAAAAATAATTAGGGATAGGTAGGTTCAGAGTGGGGGCATTAGCCTTGGAGAAATGATCCTGAGTGGGCATTGTGGAGCGGCTGTACCAGGGATAGCACCCGACACTTGAGCCATATTCATTCCTTGAACAGTGGGGTGCTTACCACGTTCCAGGTTTAACTGGAGCACACACATGCAAGAATATGCTTTGTTAAGAACCAAGTCCTACCCAAATTGAACTCCAGAGCCAGGACCGAAATAGTTGTCAGATCCACAGGGTTAAGATCCAACACCTGGAGAATTACGAAAACATTAAAAGGATTAATTCCATCCCTGCTTGGGGATGAGAACTGTGTATGGTTTACTGGATGGTAAACAGCAAACATAATTGTATACAGGTGCACACACCTCATAGTGGGACCCCGACGGTGACTTGCAATCCCCACTTAATGAAGAATTGATAACAACTCTTAGCCAGCAGTACCCAAAGGACTGTCTCAGTTTTGGTAGATCCAGATTTCTTGTCTCCTTTCCTTAACCAGATTCTGCTGATCCTTTCCCATGTCCCACACTATCCTTGTCTCAGCACTACCTGGAGGACAGGTCTCTTCCTTGTGACATGGTCTTGTGGCATCATTACTGCTTTCAGGACAGTCGGCATCTTCACCTAAGTTTTGTCTGAGTGCAGCCTGAGTACGGAGAATGTATCCTCATGATTAATGAGGATTTGATCCTTTCCAATACATGTAGTAAACCATTCCCCAGCATCTCTTAATCATCTTAGAGTCTCTCCCTCAGCTGCCTGCCTCCTGCCCCATATTCTGTGTCGTCCTACTTGTAACATTCAGTGGGGAGGGGGCTTGTAAACCTCTTGCAAAAAGAGTAACTGACAGCTTGATTGGAGCTGAAAATGGGTCCCATAACTGGGACAGAAACTCCATGTAATCATCATTCCCTTTTGACTCAGGCCATGTGCGGTTTTATTTCTATTACCATTTTATGCCCAATATCATATGCCCCAAACAGGCTATGCACTGAGCTCTGTGGATACAAACATAAATAAGACTCGCTGCGGCCCGCGAGGATCTCACAATTTCATTGGGGAGATATGGTAAACTGATGGTGACAATCTAAGGTACGAGGGCTATCATAGAGCCCAGGGGAGATGACTCAGTGCCTGGGGAGTTGAAAGAACCCTCTGAGCTGGGAGTAAGGAATAAGAAACTTTTTGAAATGGAAGGGCTTTTAAGGCTAATTTCCCTTAACAGCACAGCTCTACCTAAGACAGAGCAATCCGGGTGCTAGCCGGGAGAGGTTTTAACTTCTGCCCTTGCTCTCTAAGCTCCTGTGCTGTGAGCATTCAGAAACAACACAAACTCTTCGAGGGTTCCATTTCCTGATATCCCTGACATCTGCCTTCAGTGATTCTTAACTGATTAGATGGCAAAGTCAGGAATGTAGACATGTAAATAAATGAGTTTCTCAGAGCGGGAATGTCTCTGTAAGATGGAGAGCCAGCTGGGCAAGCATCAGGACAACTTGGTTGCTAACACACATTTGGAAAGTTGACAAAAATGACTTTGAGCCACTAAGCAATTCTCAGACAAGGATTGGGAGCAGCAGTGACTGTGCATGGCCAAATCTGGTACCACAAAATGACGCCAATCTAAATTCCAGCATTCTTCTTAAGACAAAGGAGTTAATGGGAGTAACTCTTCATTTCCTCTGCATTTCCGTACATTACTGGGAAATTGGAATCCATCTGGGAAACACTAGCTCTGCTTCCGAGTTATGTTTTCTCTTTGAGAAAGTTAATTGATGTACATAAGATTAGTTTTTGTGTTACTATGTTGGAGATGATGCTCTTTCCTACCTGCTTCATAGCCTTTAAAGAGAATTCCTGGACATGTGTGCTAAGTAAAAAGTTTGCATCGAGAGTTTAGAAGGAGAAACTATGAAAAGTGAGGTTTATCATTAGTTTGTATCCATCTTCTATCCATGGTGTTAAGGAAATAGAAGCAGCACTTGGGTTCACATCCCAGCTCTGCCACCATCTAACCTCGTGAGCAAGTTACTTATTATCTTTGTTCCTTCGTTTCCTCATGTGTAAGGTAGCAACAACAGTATTATTTACTTAGTAACTGTTTTAATCATTCATTCCTGTATTAATTCCACAAACGTTTACTAAGCACCTACTGTGAACTTTGTAACAAAAGACTGTATACTTTTGGGGTTAAAAGCATGAACTCTGGAGCCAGACTATCTGGGTCCAAGATTCACCACTTACTAGCTTGGTGACTCTAGGCAAATCATTTAACCTCTCCATACCTCAGTTTTCTCATCCATAAAATGGAAATAATAGTACCTACTTCATTGGGTTGATATAAAAAATAAATTTCTTAACATATGTCAAGTGCTTAGAATAGGGCCTGGAACATAGCACTATATAAATATTAGCTATTTTTCTAGATACTGCAATCCTAGTTGAAACTTGCATTCTAATTGGGGGAAGGGCAAAAGAATCATAAGTAAGTAAACTATTTTAATATGTTAGAAGGTGACAAGTGCAACAGAGGGAATATGGAGCAGGGACAGCAAGATTGAGAGTGCAGGGGTAGGTAGCAATCTTTAACAAAGCGGTTAGGCCGCATTGAGAAAGTGACATCTGAGCAAAGAATTGAGGGAGGCAAGGGAGTGAGTCAAGCTTATATCTGGGGAAAGAGTATTATGGCAGAGAGATGGGCTGGTAGAAGAGCCTTAAGATGGGCATGCACCTGGCATGTCTGAGGAATAGCGAGTGTAGAGAAGGAAAAAACTTTCTCTATCCTCTGACGTTCAGTACCTGGAGCCTTGCAAATTAAACCGACAAAAGACAGATTAACAGGAGAAGAGGCAAACAAATATCATTTGTTGTTAATATCTTAATTTTTTTTACATGTACAAAGTGGTCTCACAGAAGAGGAAGTGAAAACCCAAAGAAGTGGTTAGGCCAAAGAGCTTATATACTCTTTTAACAAATAGCAATAAATTTGTGGAGAAGTGACAAGACAAAAGAAAAAGGATATGGGCTTCTAGGGGCAGTAAATTATGGGAAGGTAAATATATCAAGGGAAACTAATGGAAGATAAGGGTTATTTCAGTAAGGTTTATTTATGCAGATTTATGTCAGTGCCATCTCCAATGATAAGAGTTGTCTCCTCTTCCTGATATAGGAGAGAGGAGTGGGGGACACCTCCACAAGGGAAAATTTATGCCCTTCTTTTAGGTAGACAGGGAGAGGACAGAGAGAGGACAGAGAGCTCATCCTGTACCTGCTGGTCTCAATTGTCTTCAACTCAGAATAATTCACATGCCAAAGTGGCATATTTTGGGGTGGCATATTCTGATCCCCTTCATAAGGAAGACAGTGAGGCTAGAGGCAAGTAGGGGAGGAGAAGAACGGTAGGAGATGAGGTCAGAAAGGGAACAGGACCAGATGGTGTCAGGACACCTCGTTCACCATTGTGAGGACTTTGGCTTTTAGGTTGAAAGAAATAGAGAGCCATTGCAGGATTGTGAGCAAAGGAGTGACATGGTCTGACTTATATTCTCTAAACAGATCTATTTGGCTACTGTGCTGATAATATACTGTAAAGGGCAAGAGTGGAAGCAGAAAGACCAGTTAGGAAGCTATTGCAACAATCCAGGCAAGAGATAACAAAGGTAGTAGCAGTGGGATGGTGAGAAGTGGTCAGATTCCAGACATGTTTTGAAGGTAGAGCCAACAGAATTTGCAGAAAGATTGGATATGAGGGGTAAAAAAAGGCGGCAGGCAAAAAAAAGATGACTCCACAGAAAAATACAGTTGCCACCAACTGTACTCAGTTGAGCTGAGGAAGACTGAGGGTAGAGGGGGTTTGATCAGAAGGATGTGAGTTTGAGATGTTTATTAGATGTGAGTATGTCAAGTAGGTAGTTGGATATATAAGTTCAGGAGAGAGGTTTTACAGTCATGGGAGTGAATGAGGTCACCAAGGAAGTGAGTATAAACAGAAAAGAGAATCAAGGACCAAGCTCTGGTCACATGAATATTAAGACATCAGGAGGAAGAGGAGGAATTCTCAATGGAGACTAAAAAGGAGGAAAACCCAGAGAGTGTGATGTCTTGAAAGGCAAGTGTAGAAAGTCAAATGTCACCTACACGTCATTCTAAGTAAGATGAGGACTAAGAACTAACCATGGGATTTAGCCATGTGGGGATTTTGCCGATTAACTGACTTAACGCATGAGACTTGGTCAGAGGAATACTAGGCAAAGGTTAGCTATCAGTAGGTTTTATTGAGCACCCAACTGTATCAGCATCCTGCTCCCGTGTGCCTTCCACTGAGAGTAAGAAGCTGGGTTTGCATGAATAGACCTAGACGCAGCAAGCTCTGGAACCAAGAGATGGGGTTGGGGCGGGGTAGAGGGGTAATCAAGTTGGAATTCCTCAGGGAAAGTAGGGAAGACCAGACCCAAAGAACCAAACAGGAGACATCTGAGGAACTCAAGGGAGGAATCAGGGGAGGAGGGGATCAGATCAAGGTTGGAGCAAAGGTGGCCCCAGGTAATCTCAATAAATTCCTGGTTTGGCCTCTGTGGCCTTTATGGGCTGGTGAGGATGGTTTCCTACAGGGGTGGGTAGTTTTAAAGGGCCAGAGGCAGGCAGATAGTGCAAGCACGTGCCAGACTACGATGCTCCTCTTAGTCTCATTCCTAACACTGAGTCCAGTAATGAAGTTATAAAGGACTGACGGCCTCAGGAACATGTGTCAGCAGTCAGCCTGCACAGTGAGATGTTGGAACCGGAAGTTGCCCCCCGCCATCTGAATCCTGCTCACCTCCCTCACCGCCCAAAAAATTCTCCCACCTTTGGCTGTTGTCTGCCTGAGACTTTCCCTGAGACTTGGTCTCCTCATTGTTAAAGCGGGGATAATTGTTATGGTACCATTCTTACAGGGTGGCTACAGGGATCAAATGATATAACGTGTGCATGTATAGTGCTTAGTTTAGAGCCTGGCACGTAAAGTGTCAGGAAATGTTTGTTGGTGTTGTAGGTGCTGTTAATCCTTTGTTAGGAAGCAGATAGGCCTGCAAAGAGGAAAGCTTTAGCCTTGCCCCCTATGGCGAAGGAAGGCTGTCAGAAAAGGTTTTGATAAGTTGTTGGGCGGGAGTGGGAACACACAGGAAGCAATGGGGAAAAGGAAGTGAGGAGACTGGGAGCTCCACAAACAGTCAACAAGGCCTGCACCAGCAGTGCTGATCTGACTGCAGCTGTGCTGCAGACAGGAACCAGGGTGTGGGCTTACTCTCGTGCCTTCGTTGGGTATTTCACCCTACTGAGTTGTATATTGGCCCTCACGTATCGCATCTGCTCTGTCCCTCCAGACCACCTCCTGCCACCTTCCACCACCCACACCCCACTGCACGCCTCACTGACAATCCATCCTTCAGCTCCACCCAACTACTGCGGTTCTCCAAGAACACCTTGTGGTTATTGCCTTTGTGTCTGCTCACACAGTTCCCTTCCCTACCACTTCATCTGGCTGCTTCCCACTTGTCCTTCAAGACTCAGCTCATGTGTTGTCTTCCCCAGAAGACCTCAATCATTCCTCCCAAGCTGAACATTGAGCCATCCCCTGTGTGACCACAGCCCTGTTCTTGCTTACTTTATAGCACTTTTAATAACATGAAATGTTTACGTGTTGTCTCCCATTAGGTTTTAAACTCTTCCAGCAAACTGTCTTATTCACCTCTCACTCCCCAGCCCCAGTACAGTGGCTGGCACCCACAGTATACACATTCACAGGGTAAGACAAAAATTAGTGCATTTGAGAATGAATAATGGGGAGGAAATAGCTAAGAGATTGTCATAGATGTTTGGAAGTAAGAACAAGAGACACCATACTTTCTCTTTTGTCATTTTGGAAAGATTTCACCAAAAAAAAAATAGTTTTTAATAGCCATTTGGAATAAAATGAGAGATAAAGCGCACTTTCTGCAGTGGAAGTGGAGTGGCATGGGGGTTGGAAGAGGGAGGAACCTGAAGGAAGGAAAGGACTTAACCGGGCTCATGGGGGAAAGAGAAGTCCAATCTCACTCCTAGGGTATTTGGGGTTGTCATAGGGACTTCTTTGTCTATAAACCTTCCACTGCATCATGTGTGAAAGAAAGAAAGTGGCACACGGCACAGGAAGTCAGCTGGCCCCCCACATTTGAATTTTGCCTCTTGTCAGTTGTACAATCCTGGGCACAATGCTTGACCTTGTGGGCCTTAGCTTCCTCATCTACAAAACTGGGATGAGAATACCCACCGCACAGGCAAGTACAAATGAAATAACGTTTGAAAGTGCTTAGCACAGAATCTGATGTTACTGGTCAGAATTTGCTGCAAAAACAAAGAACCCCCAAATCTCAGTGGTTTACAAGCACAAACATTTCTTTCTTGAGGGCTGTGGATTGGCTACGTCTCTGCTGGACTCCACTGGCTTCCCACTTGTCTTTTCATTCAGTGACCCATGATGAAGGGGTGGCCACTCTGAGGAAAGCTGTTCTCACAGAGGAGAACAGGCTCCAAAGGGGACAGAGCCAAACCACACCAGCACATCTGTATCTTCAGCTCTGACACATCTGCTCATACTCCGTTTGCCAAAGTAAGTCCGAAGGCCCAGCCCAAAGCCAATGGGTGGGATGTCTACATACAGAGAAGCATGGCAAACACAGGAGGGCACACATAATTGTCAGCAATAAAGCAGTCTGCTACGTGCAGCCTTCCTTTGGGCACTGCTCTTGAATCAGTAAATAGATGCACAGGCACCTGATAGGTGTGAGCGATCATAGAGAAGGATGGGAATGTAATGTCCAAGGAGACAAAAGGAAAGGCATGGCGAAGTCAAAACCTAATCCTACAGCCACCCCCATCCCTATGCCATCCCTCTCCCCACAGACCTGTTCCCCTGTTCCAAATTCCCAGCTCAGGAAAAGAATAGGTGAAAGAAGAATTGATTATTAAAGCGGTTCATGATAATATCTTACTTATTAAGATCTCTTACTCCCTCATCTCTTACTTCTCTTTCCCTCACCTCCTTGACAGTCTTTGAATCCACTAGGCATGTTGCCACCCCAGGGCCTTTACACTTACCATTCTATTTTGCTACAATATTCTCCCCAAACATCTGCAGGACCTGCTGTCATACTTCTTCAGCTCTCTACTCAAATGCCATCTTGTCAGAGATGCCTTCTGTATTAGTCTACTTGGGCTGCCATAACAAAATACCAGACAGACGGGGGCGCTTAAGCAACAGAAATCTATTTTCTAACAGTTCTAGAGGCTGGAGCTTGAGATCAGAGCGTCAGCACAGTCGGGTTCTGGTGAGAGCCCTCTTTCTCGCTTGCAGATGGCCATCTTCTTACTGTGCCCTCACATGAAAGAGAGAGAGAGCAAGCTCTCTGGTGTCTCTTCTTAAAAAGGCACTAATCCCATCAGACCAGGTCCACATTCCCAGGACCAAATTACCTGCCAAAGGCCTCATCTCCAAATACCATCGCACTGGGGATTAGGGCTTCAACACATGAATCGCAGGGGGCACAAACAGTCAGTCCGCAGCACCTTGCCTTACCAAATTATGTAAAATAACAAATCTCGCCCAACCATCCCACCATAGACCTTATCCTGATTTGCTTTTCTCCATAGCACTTATCACAATCTGACTTATTATATATTCGCTTATTTTTTGTTGTTATCTATCTTCCGCTTTCAGAATATAAACTCTATGAGAGCGGGGATTATTCACTGCTACATCCTCAGCACCTAGAATAGTGAGTGACACATAACAGCAAGTCATTAAATTTTTGTTTAATTAATTAAATAATTGAGCAAATATAAATTTATATTTATATAAATTAGTCTTCACAGGAACTGCACACACATATATACGTATGGTATTGTCAAGCCCCATTTAATGGATGAGAATACTTAAAGACTTGCCCAAGCTCACGCAGCTCAGGGCTGCCCACACTCCCGCACAAGGAGAGACAGGTTGCAGCTGAGACACAGCAGATGCTTCTTCTGCTTCCCAGGATCGGGGCGGCAATACAGGAAGGATCCCCTGTACCCTGTGGGCCAGCAGAGTCTCATGCCCTGGCCACTCTGCTCCCCAAGGAGGGTTCTGGGGAGAGAACAGAAGAGCATCCACTTGGGAGGTGGGGAGGTTGGGGCTGGGGAGAGGGTAGAAGGGGGCCACGGTCTGTGTGACAGTGAAAGGTAGGAAGAGGGTGGCCCGGAGCACATCAGCAGCACATTGTTGACTTTTAACGCTTCCTAATCTCCTCTTCTTCTGTGTGCAGCATCTCTGATAAAATGCCACAGCCAGTGGAATCTCGTCAGGGCCTCCCTCCATCCTCCTGCCCCACCACAGCCTCTCCTCTCCTCAGCCCCAAGAATGCTGTCCACAGGCAAAGGCCTTGAAAAGGCTGCGTTTGTCCTTGACCCTCACTGAGAATGCTCCCTTCTGGTTGCAGAGGGAGACCGGGGTACACCTCAGCCAGTGCCTGCCTTTCATGGCCGACACCTGGATGCTTCACCATCTATTGACATTGCCAGCAAGAATTGTGTTTGTCCCTCCCTCCCCATCCACCCTCTCCCCAGTGTCTTTCCCTTGTCAGCCACCAACAGAGAACTATAGAAACAGGAGGTCATCACTCTTCAATTATTCATTTAACAAGTATTTGTTGAATACCACCATGACACTGTCCTAAGTGCCCACAGAGCTCAAATGGAATAGGGCACACGGTGTCCAGCCCCTGCTGGAGAACCCCATGCCCTTCCTCTGATGTCACTCTATGGGAAGCTGCCTACCTGGCCCATGCACAGAGACTAGCGAGATGACCCAGATGTAAACGCCAGGTCAGTTTGTCTCTAGGGCTGATTTTTTACCTTCACCGAATTGGCAGGGCCCAGGGAGCCTGTAGGAGGAGTGAGCCCCCAGAATCAGCACCTCTCCCCAGTGGCCACCATTTGAGGGCCTCAGAATGGCTGTGTCCCTTTCTTCCCCTGCCAACTGTCCTTTGACCCTCTAGAAGGGTGTTTTTTGAGCTGCAAATCACAACTCATTAGTAAGTCATGAAATCTGTTTAGCAGGCTGCCCTTACCATTTTTAATAAAATGAATTAAAAGAAAATATCAGTGCGCATTGCATAAAGTAAAGGTGAATATTGTTTTGTAAAACTATTGTTTTGGTGACATTGCGTGTATGTGTGTGTGAGCGTGCGTGTGCGTGTGTTGGGTATTCCGCATTGAGAATTAAGTGTGTTTTTACTGTGCTTACGACAGAATCTGTCCATCAAAGAGCAGTACCTATTACAGGCTGTGGCAGAGGGTCTTCCAAAGCCAGGGCTGATCCCACCCACTCAATAAGGGCAAGCTGGGGTTCATGAATAGAGGGCTGTTGGCTCTGTGGGGGCTGCCCACCACCTCAGCTCAGAGGTATCAGTGCACCTGCAGAGAAATTTTGAGAGAGAGCCTGAGCAGGGGGTTCAACAGAAAAGGAAGATCTTTGCTGCTGAGTATGGGACAAACCTGAGAGGCTAAAGGCAGCAGAGCAAGCAGAGGGTCTGCTGGATGGATTGCCCCAAAGAGGAACGTGTAAGTCAGACTCTCAGCATGTGGTGCTAATACAAAGCACCCTGCTAGGCCCTGTGAGGCATCCAAGGAACAGGAAGGGCTCTGGCTTTAACAAACCCACAGCATGGCCGGGTTGAAAGCCAAGCAGATCTGAACAGTAATGGGCAACATGTGCAAAAAAGTATGCTAACTAAGGGTAGTCCAGCAGCCAAGCTGTCCTTCAGTAGGTGAACAGATAAATAAACTGTGGTACATCCAGATGATGGGACATTACCCAGAGCTAAAAAGAAATCAGCTATCAAGCCAGGAAGAGACATAGAGGAAACATAAATGCATATGACCAAGTCAAAGAAGCCAATCTGAAAAGGCTACGTACTGTATGATTCCAACCACATGACATTCTGGAAAATGCAAAACTGTGAAGACAATAAAAAGATCAGTGGTTGGGGTGAGGGGAAGAAAGATAAATAGGCAGAGCACAGAGGATTTTTAGGGCAGTGAAAATACTCCATATGATATTATAGTGATGGATGTACGTCACTATACAGCTGTCCAAACCCATGGGATACACAAAACCAAGAGTGAACCCGAAAGTAAACTATGGACTTTGGATTATCATGATGTGTCAGTGTAGGTTCAACTGTATCAAAGGTACCACTCTGGTGAGAGATGTTGATAATGAAGGAGGTTATGCATGTGTGGGGGCAGGAGGTATATGAGAACACTGTACCTGCCACTCAATTTTGCTGTGAAGCTAAAACTGCTCTAAAAAAAACAAAATCTATTAAAGAAACCAAAAAAAGCAGACTTCATGGGTATATATAGTAGGAGCACCGAGCAGCCAGAAACAGAGACAGTGTAGGCCGGAGGGAACCAAACCCTCACAGGGGCGCTTAGCAAGGCACTGAGGGATATGGAGTTTGAATAGTGGGGAAGGAAGGGCAATCGAGATCCAGGGAAAATAGAGTGAAGGCTGAGTGCCCCAAGTCAGCGCGACGTGTTCTTGCGACTACACCTACATCACCTTAGCTTGAGCGGGAGGATTCTGTGTAGAGGCTGGCTTCATAGGGCGAGGCAAGATTACAGAAGGCCAAGGAAATGGATTTGATAAAATAAAAATCTAACATAACCCAAATGTCAGCTGCAGGCACCCTGCCACTAGAGATTCAGATAGGATTGGCTTGAATCTCCATTCCACATCCTGCGGAAAGTTCAATGCCCGCCCCAAGATATTTGCACTTTCTCAGAGCAGTTACATTTTTGTGGTCTCCTCTACTTCTGGAATTAGTTCAGTTTATCAGCTCTCACCTTCCAGTGCATATGACCCCTCTTCTGACCTGGAAGTGAAATTCAGTCCCTTTCTTTGATTTACTTATACCTCGACCCTCCAAATCTTACAAGACCTTGGCTGACATTTTGAGGAAAATGGACGGAGGACTAACCATGCAGAAATACAGGCAAACTAAAATTTAGTATTAAAAAGTTTGTATTCTTAAGAAATCCCTCTGCAATTTTCCAGCACCTCTGCCTTTCTTCCCTTCAAATTGCTGAGCCCCTCCCTGTGCCTCCGCCTGTTCCCTTGCCCCTTCCTCACGCCCAGAGCAGTTTAGCATCTCCTTGGTTTTCTTGTTTCCTGCCAACCTCAGGATCTCACCTTCCACACCCAAGTCTATCAAGGGATTTTCTGAAATGAAGACAGTTTCCTCCCTAAAAAGAATTCTGATGCCAGCTATTAAGATAATTTTTTTTTCATTCTGCTTCATAAAAAATGTTACAGGTATAAATGGCAGGTATAATGGCAAGTATGAATGACAGACAGAGGTGGGGAAACTAAATGCAAGGATGAATGGGAGAAAGGAGACAAAAAAGAGGATGTGAGAATGATTTTGAGGTTTAAAACATTGTCAAAGGAAGGAAAAGAAACAGAGGCTAAGGAAATTCGACCACGTCACATTGTGCTTTCTGGGGTTTTCTGAGTTGGTTCTGCAAGATTTAGCACTGAGACTGGCAGGAAGAAAGAGTTTGGAGAAGAGAGCCATGTTAACAGACACGTGAGTGGCGGACCTCCAGCCAAAAAATAACGTGAGACACCTGAATTCTAACCTGAATTCTGCTCCTAACTTGCAGTGTGAGCCTATTTAACTCACTTCCTCCTCGGGGCCTCCATTTCCTTATCTGTCCAGTAAGAAAGTCAGACCAGAGATCCTTCCTCATAAATTCCATAACCAGACCTTAAAGTATGTTTGCAGTTTGGTTCTTCTTATTGTTTTTGGAGGCTTTTATTAAGAGCAGAAGGAGTGTAGGGGAAAGTTCAATAATTGTGTAGGGAGGGTGGTCGGGATTGTCAAAACTTCTGTAAACATGTGGAACAGAAGAGGTTAGAGTAGCTGATTGGCACATTAGCTAAAACTTAGTTATTCTGATACAGCTGTATTTTCAGGGAAGAAGATGACCCTAAGCAGAAACACAACTAAATGTTCTGAGACTCGGCTCTCCACACCTGGAGAAGGCTGGTAGGTTGGGCCACACCGTCATAAATAGGCCTCTCTCTTATTCTGGTGTCACTTACCTCAGCTTCAGATATTAGGGCAAGAAGGGAAAAACCCACCCACTGAGTTGTTAGCCTTGTTAACAAAATGTGTGCAGTTAGTCCCAAAGATACTCAAAGGACAAAGAGAAACCCTTAATCAATTGTGCTCAGGAAGTGTGAGCTATCATTTAGTTCCTCCTCAGCTAGCCACAAAAGGAAAAATTCTCACCTTTATTATACATAAGAATTACCTGCCGTGCTCGTTAAAACACGGACACCCAGGGGAAGCGCACATTATTGGTCGCCCACCTATCTTAGTTCAGGCTGCTGCTGTAACAAAACGCCGTAAACTGGAGGGCTTATCAACAACAGAAATCTATTTCTCACAGTTGTGGAGGCTGGAAGTCAGAGCTCATGGTGCCGGTGTGGTTGGGTTCTGGTTGGAGTCCTCTTCCGGGCTGCAGACAGCTGACTTGTCCTTGCATCCTCTAGTGGCAGAAAGAGCCAGCTAGCTCTCCGGCCCTTTCTTAGAAGGGCATTAATCCCACTCATGAGGGGATTCCAGCCTTGTGACGTAATTACCTCTCAAATGCCTCACCTCCAAATACCATCACATTAGGTTAGGATTTCAACATACGAATTTTGGGAGGGCACATTCAGTCCATGGTACCACCCAACAATCATTCATTCCCTTTCCTCCTTCCTAACAGAATCCTGATTTTGTTCTGATAATCCTCCTCCTCCTTACAGCCAGTGGCTTCACTCCCTATGCTAGTCAGAGTAAGCCCATTCCCCTTGTCAGTAACAATTACAGTCAGGGAGAAATAGGAAGTCAGCTGGCAGCAGGTTTGGCTACATAATTTGCAAGGCCCAGTGCAAAATGAAAATGCAGGGCTCTTGTTCAAAAAGCAAGAAAAAGCAACCATTAAAGGTACTAAAATATAAAGCTTTTTCCTTTCTTCTGTGGCCTCTCTCTAATCTTGTCATGATTTCTGTTTTGTTTTGTTTTACTGTTTACTGTCATTCTAAGTAAAGAAAAATTAAAATTTTAAATTATTAGCATGAATTTATTGTTTATCTTTTTATTGTATAATACCAGTTTTAAATGCAAGTATAAGACCTTTAACTCATACATAGAATCACCGAAATCACACAATTCGTTTTATGTAGCTCCTATACGTACTTTGTTCTCACCAGGACAGTAGAAAAGCTGTACAAAACTCAGCTGTTTTATTTTACTTTTTTTTTTTTGGTGAGGATGATTCGCCTTGAGCTAACATCCGTTGCCAATCTTCCTCTTTTTTTTTTTTTGCTTGAGGAAGGCCAGCCCTGAGCTAAAATCTGTGCCAATCTTCCTCCTTTTTTTTTTTTTCCTATGTGGGATGGGATCCGCAGCATGGCTGATGAGTGGAGTAGGTCCGTGCCCAGGATCCAAACTGAGGCCACCAAAGCAGATGTGGAACTCCAACCACTCAGCCACAGGGCTGGCCCCCTTATTTTACTTCTTGATGTACACATGTTCTACCAATGCTCTGTTGAAGCCTCTGGCTTCCATAACCTGCTTACTTCATACTAGCTTTGAGTCGTGCTGAATTCTGACACATTCTGTGCTCATGGGACATTGCAAATGCTGTATCCGATAGTGTCAAGGAAGGGCAGACACACATCCTCTCTGATGTGCATGCTCCATCGTTGCATAAGACTTCACTTATAAAACACAAGTTCAAAGATAAAATTCCTAAGAATTTCAAGATAGTGAGAGTCTTAAACAAGCAATAAACCAAATACAAGGTCCTTCTGAGCACAGGGCCCTATGTGACTGCACAGGTGTCATGTCCACGAAGCCAGCCCTGGCAGGGAGCTTCCTGGAACAGGATTCATCACTCTGTTAAAGAGTCGTTCCCTCTGCTGATGCCGTTTGGCTGCTCGTGGAAGATACGGCAGCCATCTTCCAAGCACAAGGGGAACTAACCTGAGGACAAAGCTGACAGAAAGGAAGAGACATAGAAAGGACGTCTTTGAAGAGGTTATTGAGCTTTTGAATTAAGCAGTTCTGGCAGCCACTTTGAGTTGATTCTTCTCTTATTTGCAGCTGAAAGCATTCTAACTTGGCCCCAACCCAGGAACCTACATTTTTAACTAGCTCCCTGGAGGATTCTGATGCAGATGGCCTAGGGATCATATTTGAGAAACTCAGCTCAAAAATGATGGCAAACCTCCAGCTGTATGGGGAAAGCCATGTTTCCATGAGATGGATGACCACACTGATTCAGGTAAATGCCTCAAATGTATAGTTGTGCTTGATCTTACTGTCAATCTTGCCTTTGTACAAAGCTCAGCCCATTCTCTATACTTAATTTCTTTTTTAAAAAGAAAGTTATTTATGATTGCCTCACACCCTGGGAACTAAATAGCTGGAAAGCTTGGTTATATATATATGGTCTTCATTCTATCCCTCCAGGATGATGTGGGAAGATTTCCTGACTTCCACAGTACCTCATGGAGAAACTGCATGGTATAAAAGTTATTTTAGAATCTCAGACTCTCCAAGCGCTCACC
Source organism: Equus caballus (assembly GCF_041296265.1). Lineage (NCBI taxonomy): Eukaryota > Metazoa > Chordata > Mammalia > Perissodactyla > Equidae > Equus > Equus caballus. The sequence continues at coordinate 47,290,235 of NC_091688.1, read as the reverse complement.
TAACCACTCAGTCCTCATCCATTGACCTAAATAACCTCAAAGAATGGTGGCTGTTGCTGCTGCTCTCCCTAAGTAGGGTCACGGTAACTAACTTCCCCTCCTAAGTAAACAAGGGCCTAGAGTTCTGATCTGTGCTGTCCATGCGGAGCTTGAACTAGGTGAGGGAACAGAGGCACCTACAGCTGGGAGTGTTGAGTAAATGGGGAAGAGAAACCAGCATTCGAGGGCAAAACAGGGCCTGAGACCCAGAGACAGTTCAATTAAAGTATCCAGACCACAGTGGTCTAGAAAGAAAGACCAGGCAAAGCAGCTGCAACCTGAATCAGTAGGACAGAGAGAGAGACGTTGTTATCACCTGGTTGGGTTCCCCAGGCCCCACCCTTAGGGATTCTCCAAAAGTCACTTCATTAACATAAACTCTGGTGTGGTTGATAGGGGCTTGTTATGCATAACAAAAGATACCTTTATAGCTATTATTACTTAGGAAATTCCAGGGGTTTTAGGAGCTCTGTGCCAGAAACAGCAAAGACCAAATATATATTTCTTATTATAAACCACAATATTACACCGTAGAAAAGGAAGAACTGTTGATGGAATTAAACTGATTCGTTGCAGAGAAAAGAATACAACAAACTTCTTAGTAAATGCATTTGTCTCCCAACAAATTGGTAACGAGTAGAGGCTCAAATCTTCTATGCAGGATATTAGAGATGGCAATCTTGCTGCAGGAGGGCAAAGGGAAGAAACAGAAGATTGCTTTAAAGCTTCATATGACCCTCAACAGTGCACTCTACTGTCCTACTGTGTCGTGGAGAATCATCTCCGTCTTATAATCTCCCTGAAGGTAAGGACCATGTTTTACTCCTTCGTATCACCACATTGTGGTGAATTTACATTCCCACCAGTTGAACTGACTTGAGTTGAGCTAAGCCACTTCTTAAATGAGTCAGTTTGATTTAGAAAGCAGTAAATCAAACCAGAGCCATTTCTGTGTAGAGGCAAGGTCAACAGGCACCTCCATAAACATGGTACAGGGAAACTAATGTCATCCTACTCAAATGCCTTATTTTAGGCTGTTATCCTTTTGCATTGAAAACAAGTAAGAAGATACTATAGTCCCTCCTCTTATCCCCTTGGTATTCTCTGCTCAAAAAGTCTCTCTTGAAATTCTCCCTTCCATAAGTCCTGCGATTCCACCACTGGAGACTTGTTCCTTTGAACTAAGTGTTGCCCTCTCCAGGCCTAGGTTTTAAAATGTAAATACCTCTGGGAGAAGTAACGCATTACATCCCTATTACTTTTATATAAATACATTTAACCCAGGCTTTCCTCTTAATAGCAAGGACTGGGCTCTTCTAGGGGCTGACAATTATCAAAGAGGAGGAAAGAAACAATGCCCAGAGAAGATGGAAATGTATGGGGCAGGGAAGAATGGTGCTCAAGTACAAGTTGGCCTCTGTCCCAATCTTACTGAAGTCTGGCCCTGAATAAAACCAATAATAACAATCGCAGTTGCTTTTATTGCTCATTTTGTGAGATTCATTTCTTCTTGGTAAAACTCCCTTACTTTAGGCTATTATCCTTTGTAATTAAAACAATATATTGTATCCTCCACTTGGGAATCCTTTGAAACACTATGGATGATACACAATGGCACTCTGAAAGCTTTTATTTAGTCTCTCTTGAGTCAAAGCAGAAGCTTCCAGGAAAGATTTATCATGCTAGGTTCAGAGAGTTATCTCGCATAACTCACACGCAAGATACCGGAGCCCTGGGGGAGGTTCACAGCTCCCTTTCTGGTGTGAAGAAGGTGCAAATATAAGATCATCTCCGAAGCTGTCACCAAGCCAAATGATGTATTGCCTGTAGATTTACTGGATGAAGAGTAGGGGCTCTGACACGAGCAGAGCAGAAAAGGAGGTCTTGTCCCTTCTAAGCAAACTAATCTTTCCCTTACTTTTTTTCTTCTGCTAGGAAAACGTAGTTTCTTTACAGGTACACCTTGTAAAAAGAAAATTTGAACTTAAGGAATCCACTGTTTGATCTTTTCAAGGGGCACCTTCAGTGTCCTTATCTACTAATTGGGTTAAAAACAGTAGTGATGAAGATTAGATGAGGTCATGTGTGGAACAGTTGGCCAGAGCCACACACAAGGGGGATGCTCCGTGGATGTTAGTTCCCTTTCCAACTCGTCTCAACTGACTGTAACCTCAGAACTTACTCGGGGAGCTACCATGCCAAACTCCTAGATTATGTTCCCAACTTCTCCTAGTCTTCCCTACACTTCATTTGTGACAAAGAGCTGCCTCTTACAGGTGAAAAAAAAAATGACTTTGATTTCCTAGCTATTCCATAGCCATATTTTCCAAAACCAAAGATTGGAATGCATGGCCTCACCATATGGATGACTGCGGTTTTTTTCTCCCTTCAGATATGTTAACTTATTTATGTGGCAAGTCTTTTAAAGGCAAAATAATTAAGCCACTTTCAGCTATGTATTCAAAGAACTATCTTTTTGAAGAATGAGATTACGTGAAAAGAAAGCAATTTCAGCAACAAAATAAAAAGTCTTTGATTGACGTTAGGACCATATGAGACAGCACAGTCATCACAGACACACCTTCTTCATTTGCTAATCATTGAGGACTGTCCGAGTTGGTTGCCAACAATGCTATGTCCCTGTTGCAGGCCATGGGTTGACCTTTCTTTGCCAAACAGCCTGGGACATTTTGGTCCTTGGCTGTATGTGCTGCCATTTCCTTAGCCCCACAGATCTTGTGACATATACCCTGAGTGTTACTGAGCTGAGATGCCCAGAAAGTAGCCAGTGTTCAAGTGTTGGGAATGAAGGAAAAAATTCTCCAAAAACAGAAACACAAGCAGATGTAAGGTTGAGAAATAAGACAAATTGCTGTATTATTATTTTGCTTTTGGTGGTTTAATGCTATGGTTCATTTTTGTATCACTTCTTACATCTTTTAGCGAAGGGAAACAGACAGGTTATTCCCATTCCCCTCTTCCCTACCCTTCCTCCCGTCTCAGAGATAAACTACTTGAGGGCAAGGACTGTGTCTACCAATGAACAATTCAACTAGAAGATACGCCTTAAATGAAAGCCGTAATTACTTAACTAATAAATTTGACATTGAAGTCCAGGCTAGGTGACCTGTGTAGCCATTTCCCTTTGGTTAGCACCATCCTTCACAGAGTTAATCCCCAAATCCACAGAGAATTCTCTACAGCTGCTTTCTCTTCCTCAGATGGAATGGTACCAGCTTCACAGAAGAAGCACAGTGATGTCCATCTCAGCTAGCTCAATTCTCAAATTCTCCCAAAATTTCCAGACAAATCTTATCTATAGCCAGGGCCATCTTTCGAAAAAATTATGTATTGTAAAATGTCTCAAACTCTTTTTTCCCCTATATCTTCTTCTCACCATCACTAGCTGCCCTCTTCTCCCACTTCTGCCATGGCTACAGTGCCCAAGATCTTACCTCTCCTTATCAGAATAAACTCTTGGGGAGATAAAAATTATATTGGATAAATATACATCAGACAGCATGAGTTAGTCTGAAGGAGTGGGTCAGCTCCTGCCTCTACAACTATACTCTAGCCCCTTAGTTAACCATTCTCCCTCCATTCTTAGCCCTGCCCTATTTCTCAGACCTATCCCGAGTCTTTTAGTGTGATAGTTACAAGCACAGGCTTTGGAGTCTGGCTGTGTGACTTTAAACAAGTCACATAGCCTTTCGGCAAAATGGGTACAATAAATACCAACCTCCTGGGGTTATTGCAAGGAGTGAGTGAGATAATATGTACAAAGGGTTTAGTGCTGGGCCTGAAACATGGTAAATGCCCAATAAATGATAGCTGCTGTTATTACTCTTGACTTAAGCAATTTTACCTTCTTGCCCAGACGTCTCCAGTTCTTGATTCTCACCTCAGTCTGGGACTTAGTTTTGACCACTTTCTCCCTGAACCTGCAGCTCTTTGAGGGCAGGATTCTAATTTGTCTGTCTCTGGCGTTCTATATAGTTCTCTATGCCTAGGAAAAAATAGATGCTCAATAAATGCTGAGTGAAGCAATGTGACCAAAACTCTGACTTAGATAAGGTATAATCGGGCTGTCTCCTGGGCTCCTGAATTATTCCCTAAGTTGTAGCTCCTCTTCAATTGGGCTTCTGATTGAATTCCTTTCTAACTCCCCAGTTCTCCAGAGAACACGAAACAGTTTCTCTGCCAAGGACACTGGAGTCCTATCCCTGAGTCACATTTCAGGCTGAGGCTAAGGCCCAGGAATAATCCTAGGCATCAACTCTGTCCCAGGTTCTACATGGTTCATCTGCTAAGGGGTGACATAAAGTCCAATTCTTTTCATCTCCATCAGCACCTCTCCTGTTGATATGGATGATGGTCATTTTCTTGATCTTAAATAAGGAAATAAAAGTGTATTTTAAAAGCATTGCTTTGCTTATTGATTTACACTATACAATCTAAAGTAAAAACAGAGCTTGCTATGCAAAAGCAGCTTCAAGACAAGAATCCTAACATCCCCTTCAACCTGATTTCTGTCCCTAAGTGCCACCAATCTGGAAATTCTAGAGTCATCACTAACCCTGCCTCTTGCTCACTGATAGACCGGTTGTGGTCAGCTCGGGCTGGGGCAGCTCCCCAAGCACCGTCCTGTCCTCGGGCTGGGCTAGAGCTACGTGCAGTCCCTCTGAAGCCCTAGTTTGCTGGGAGTAGACAGACTTGGGGGGGCGGCGCTGGAGGGGGTGTCTTTTTCCATTCATCCATGGGAAAACCACCCTGACCTTGGGTCTTGCTTCCCTGCGACCTGTCATTGGCCCCTGTCACTCTCCTCTTCCAAGGCCTTGTCCAGAGGATAAAGGAGTGCGTGAAAACAACAGTGAGGGGCCTCCAGGCCTGAGTGTTGATGGATTCCCATCCACAGAGCCCCTTCCATGAGGTAGACATAATTCAGCCAGAAATGGCCTTCTCAAAGCCACAAAAGCCTCTCCCAGGCAGGCGGAGAAGGCTTGCTTCAGCATGACATCAGAGACCTCCTTTCCTACTGTGCAGCTCTCACTGCCTCAAGCTCCCTCCCCAGTTGCCCTGGGTCATCTGCCTCAGACCTCAGGACTCTGCATACGTGTTGCAGGCATTCCATCTATTTTAATAATAGAGCAAAAAAAAAATAACCTCAGTACAGGGGCAATGATACAAGTCACTGATTGCAAAATCTTTCCTATAATTTCATATTAATATACTATCATCAGTGATGGTAAGGATGATGGCATCCATAAGAAAAAGGGCAGAGTCTGCCCTGGGAAGATGGCTCATTATCTCCACTAATTACTTCTGTGCTTTTGTTTAAGCCATTTCCCAGCCTGGAAGGCCTTGCCCCCACTGACACCTGTCAATTAAAGTCCTACTCATCCTTTAAGACCCAACTCAAATGCTACTTTCTCCAAGAAGCTTTTCCTAATCCTCTGGTTAGAATTGATTGCTTCCCTCTCAACGTTCCTGTGACATTTATTATAGAATATTTCCATGTTTTTATATTAAAATATTATATATTTATTATACAACATTCCTATGTCATTATATTAAAATGTTTTCAAAGAGATATACGGAAGATGATTAGCACACTGACTATCCTATAATCTGTCCTCAATAAAGAAAACCTATTGTTAAGATTATGAATTACACTTTATATCTGGCCCATAGGTCAAGTTTTAAATGTACGTAGTTTGAGGGAAAAAATCAACTTCTCTGGCACTGTAAATCATAAAATCTAGCTGTTCTGGGAACAAATTTGAGAGAAAATACAGATATGAGGCATTCCCCTAGTTTCTTTATCTGCTGAGAGATATACTTCACTTTGTCCAAGAGACATCAAATCTCAGAATTAAATGGGCCCCGCCAACCAGCCTCCTCATCAGCACCACCACCGCCGCCACATAAGACACATAAAATCCCCTCTCCATCATTCCTGCTGTGCTCAAGCTCGCTTCCACGTGAGGCCACTCATTCAACTTTTAAGCAACAATAACAGTAACCATCATAAAAATCGCTCTCATCTGTTGAGTTCCTCTGTGGAGCAGACCACATTCTAGTGCTGCAGTATCTCAGTTAACCCTCATGAAAATAAAAAAGTGAAACAAATTTGCCTAATGGCACAGCTAATAAGTGGCATATTTGGATTCGAACCAAGGCCTGCCTCCTAAGCCTGTGGTCTTACCATTATGCATTCCTGCTTCCTTAATTGTTGGAAAGTTTTCTAATTTAGGTGGAAGCTGCGACTTCCACCCACGGTTGTAAGTTTTACCCTTTGAGACCACCAAAACGTATCTAATTCATCTTCCACTTACCAGCCTGTAAATAATTAAAAACAGGTGGTCTGACTCTAAGCCCTCTCATCTCCAGGCTAGACATCCTTCAGCTGTTGTCTCTCCTACAAAATGGCTTCTGACCCTCCTCATGGCCTGGCCCCCACCTCCAGAGATGTTTCACTTTGTCCCTGTTGCTCTTCAAAGGCAGCACCCAGAATGAGTCATGCTCTCCACCTGTGACCCGGGCAGCAGTGGGTCAGGCAGAGCTCTTGCTCACTCAGGCACATCGCACCCCTGCTTCAGCGTAGGTCTCCCTCAGTCGTGCTTGTGTTATACCAAGTCACTTCCAGCCTCTACACAGACAGTTGGCTTTTTAGGACTAAGTGCAACACTTCCCATTCATCCCTATTAAATCCCATCTTGGTATATCTGGGACATCACTTTAGTCTATTGAGAGCTTTCTAAACCCTGGTCTTGTCATCCAACATAGTCGCTAACGCTCTCAGCAAATTTGATCAGTATGTTCTGTGAACCCATCCAAGTCATTAATAAAAGTGTTGACTGAGACCCTGCAGCAAATGACTGGAGACCTCCCTTAAAGCTGACAAAGATTCGTTAATCATCAGTCTTTGCAGGTGATTGTTCAACCAATTACAAATCCACTTAACTGTACTGGACTCACAAGTCTATATCCTGCTGAAACCCACTAGCCTGGTAACCCCACCAACAAAGGAAATGAGCTTAGTCTGGCGGAACCGGTTCTGAGTGAGCTCCTGTTGTTTTACGAAGATTAGTCTGGCAGGGTGGATCCTGAACCCTCACTGCTTCTCCTGTGGTGTCTGCACATAAGCTGGGAGTTGCAATAACATGATAAATCACCTGTAATCGCTCCCAGAACTGTAACAGCCCAGAGCTCTCAATTACCTTCCCTAACACAAAGCAAAAAATACTTGAATGCAAAAGACCAGCCTGAAGTTGAATTGCAAAATTTATCTTTGGCTCTCTGACGCATTGCTCTGAGCCCTTACCTATGTCATGATATCCTCTTTTCCCTACCCCATATGACTCCTGCGACCTCAGGAGACTCTCTGACCTCCCAAGGCTCCCCACTTTGGTACCTTATCTCATTCCTTCCCTCCCTGAAATGCCCTAAGCTCCAGAATGAACTCTTTCTAAACCGCTGCCTCCTCCGTCTCATTTTCTTAATGTACTGATCTCAGATAGATATAAATGGAAAGCAACTGGATTGAAAGAATTCACATTGAAGTGTGAATGATTAATTGCCCTGCAAGAATGTTTGTATTTTTGAAACAGGAGCATAGTTCACCCCACATAATCTCTAGTTAGTGAATTAGAAGCCATGTGATAAAATTTGGGTAAAGAATTGCAAGCAAAATTGGAAATCTCTTTTGCTGGATCAGGGGGCTTTTGTACTAGCAGAGGTTCTTGAATGTGAAAAACAGAAACTTATTCTGGTTACCTTAAGCAGAAAAGGGATTTAGAAAGGGTATCAGGTGTCACCCTCACGATGAGGAGTCTTGAAATTCAGACATAACCCAAGAAAGGCTGGGCAGCCAAGAACTCATTTAGATCACCCAACAAGAAGAGGCTGTCTAGAAAGCTGTGGCAGGCTCCACTGCTGAGGGACTCTTGTTTCTACTGGACACTCAACACTGAATCCCTTGGCACCAGAATCTCTGCCTCTGCAGCCTTAAACATTTGCAAGTGTCCCAAAGATTCAGAGACCAAAGCACCCATGGGCCAAGCCTGGACCACTCCTCCAGTGCCAGAGAGCCAGAAGAAGACTGTCTTCTCCTTTTCGGCTTTCCTAATGGGAGAGTTGTTCTTCTCACCCTCCCCCCTTATTTTAGGATTCAGAAATAGAGCAGCCAAGAGCATGGGAAATGTCCGTATAATTCTTAGAACTCTAAGTTTTACCATGTGCTTTTACTGAGAGTCCGCTCCTTCGACAGCCATTTCTGGGGGTTAGGAGAAACTTGGCACCTTCAAGAGACATTGAGGGGCAGGTCTGGTGGTGCAGTGGTTAAGTGTGCATGTTCTGCTTTGGCGGCCCGGGGTTCACCAGTTGGGATCCCAGGTGCGGACATGGCACCGCTTGGCAAGTCATGCTGTGGTAGGCATCCCACATATAAAGTAGAGGAAGATGGGCACAGATGTTAGCTCAGGGCCAGTCTTCCTCAGCAAAAAGAGGAGGATTGGCAGCAGATGTTGGCTCAGGGCTAATCTTACTCAAAAAAAAAAAAGAGAGAGACATTGAAGTAAATAATTTAGTACTGCAGTAACATAATGCTCTTACCTCACACTGCTCCCAAGCACATCAGCCAGAATCTTGACAAATCACTTCAAAAAAAAAACTTTTTGTTGGAATATAACAATATACAAAAAAGTGCACAGAGCACAAATAGGTAGCGCTATGAAATTTCACAAAGTGAACATACCTGTTCAAGAAATATTACCAGCCCTGAGGTGTCCCCCACTTCCTCCCCCCATCAAGGAGTCACTACCTCCCCATCATAGGTTTGTTTTCCCTGCTCTTGGACTTTGCCACATGGAATCATAGAGTGTTTTATCTTTTACGACTAGCTTCTTTTCCTCAACATTTTCTTTGTGAAATTCACCCATACTGTCATGTGCGGTTGTAGTCAACCAACCACTTTCAAACAATTGATATTGCACTAGCTGGCTGTCCCCAGGGGCCCTGGGAGTTACTGACATCGTGTACTGAGGTCAGCTCAGAAAGCAAAACCTCTAAACATTTGTCGCATTCACAAGAAATGTGCACCCAACCATGATTAGTTCTAGTGCACTCAGGTGAAGAATACTGCCTCTCTGTCATAATGGGCTAAAGCCAGGTTAATCTGAGTGATAATAGTAGTGATAAGGATACAAAGAATACCTTAGATTTACAATATGTTTCATGTGAGCTTAAAATAACCTAAAAAGCATTCTCCTCGTTCCTGGAAATGCTTGCACCAGAAACAGAATTCAACTTCACAAGTAGTTAAAGGCCTTGGTTTATTTGAGAGTATTTAAAATGCATGGGGTATGGGCTTGTCTCCATGACAGACAAGAGCCGGCTGTGCATCCGGACATGTCCAAGTGAGCCATTTTCATGCCCAGTGTGGTGGTCTCTAAACACATGAATGGTTTGGGGTAAACTGGGCTTGAGAAATCATGATAGCAAAGGAAGGAAGGGCTACTGGTGTAGGTCAAGATAACAAAACAGGCTTACAAAGAGACTGCTGACGGAGACAAGGGGATGCAGTAAGAGAGGGGCTGGCCATAGGCAGGACAAGGAACGCCGGATGATCAGATGTAAAACATTTATGCTTTCCCAAATATGTGCTCCAGAAAAGCAATCTCTTTGGAGAAACAGGTTGAAGACGAAATTGTACCTCCCTGGGGGTGCCCACAGTCATATGGTAGTGCACTTGTCGGGTAGAGGGATCTCGAGGTGAGAAGCAGGGGGAGGAAAGGGATGGCTAGCAGGGCTTTGTGGGGAGAAGAATTCCTGACTCTCAGCTGTTTATTCTGCAAATGGAAGAAGAAAGTACTTTGCATTCCACAGGTCTCTGTGAATAAAGCCATCGCTTGGAAAGCCTCTCTGATCTTGATTAACTCATACTAATAGGACACAGAGGGGTGGCTGCCTGTCTGAGAGTTCGCAGTTAATGAGGAAGGCAGTGAGGTGACAAGTCTGAAGCCTGGCACTGCTAGGGATGGAGGAAGCCTGAAGGGGCCATGACTTGGCCCAGTGGGCTGGCCTTTCCTCAGTCAAATGTGTCTAATTCTCTCTGCTTCCCATCCCCAGAGCAGCCCCAGACTCTGCATCTTTTATACAACTAGATGGGGATGGGTAGGGTGAAACAAAGAGGAAAAAGTAGAAGGAAAAGAAATGGAGAAAAGAAAGAATCTGAGCAAGAAGAAAAAGTTGAAAGACTGGCAGGATTAGGAAGAGAAAGTGTGGGAAGGGAAGAAGGAGGTACATTTTAGAGTCTTATGTTCACACTTCCCCTAAAACCCACGAATTTCCCCCAGTGTGGATGACAGGTGAGGGGAAGCCATGAAAAGACATTGACAGATGGGAGGCAGAAGGAGGCTCTCGTGGGCTGGGAGGTAAAGCTCTGACTTCACACTTCACAGCAGCATTCATTCACACGTGCCTCGTCCCTCTTAGCCTGTCAAGGGCCTTTTGAAAAACAAAACTTGATGTGGAAAATTGAGTCCTCTTCAAGTCAGGTCAAGAGTCTCAACAATTATGCATATCTACGTGCAGGAGGCACCGTTTTAGAAGTTGCAGGGGATAAGAATGAGACATAAGAGTATCTCTGTCCTCTTATCTACTAGGGAATATAGGACAGATCATGTTAAGGGCCACAGGAGGGGTAGATATTGAATAAGTTATTGAAGACCAGGAAAGGGAAAACTCACCCTGTTCAAGTGATCAGGAAAGCCCACCAAAAGGAAAGTGTATTCAAGAAGAGCATTGAAAGATAAGGGGTGGGAGAAAGTACTTCGATTAGAAAGAAACATCTGAAAGCAAGACCACAAGTGGAAAAACACTGAGCGTTTTTGAAACTGTTGATTCTGTGTAGTTAATGTTTAGGGGGCTACAAGATGATGAGGCTAGAAGGAAGAAAAGCCATAGTATAAAGGCATTTGAATGCCAGAGTTTGGGCTTTATTTGGTAAGCAATTGGGAGCCAGTGAATGTTTTTCTGAAGAAGAGTTCTACAATCAAGTTGTATTTTAAGAGGAATAATCTGGAGGCCGGCCCAGTGGCACAGCAGTCAAGTTCACATGTTCCACTTGACAAATAAAAATGGCAAGCAATAGGATATATTGGAGTATATGAGGAAGCCATTTGGTATAAACCTAATTCGGCGTGACTTCTTTTTTTTCCTTCAAAAGGGCCTGACTGGCTATTGAGCACACATTGCATATCTGCTTAGACATTTCCTATGGCCAGAACAAAGGCCCTTGAGATAAAGATGCAACTTCCCCCCCACACACACACACATTAGCATTTTTCCTTAGGCTAGGAACTGATTGCTGCACTCACCTCCCAGCTCACCTGTGACCACCCAGCTGGAGACAACAGACTGCCACCCTGCTGTGTTCACCGAGACAGAAGACCTACCTGCTATTTCCATCAATCGCTGTGCCGACAGAGTAGTCTCCCGACTATTGTAAAAGGGACATTCCAATCATATGTGAAACATCCTCTTTGAGGGTATATAACGACCCTGTATACCCCCCCACCTCTTTGGAGTGCTCTGTTCCTTTGTGGAAAGACTCTCCCGGGTTATAATCCTCAGATTTAAGCTCAGAATAAACTCACCCAAATTTTCATTTATAGATTGGATATGGATTATTTTCGTCGACACACTTCTCAGCGGCCCGGGGCTCACCGGTTCGGATCCCGGGTGCGGACATGGCAACTGCTTGGTAAAAGTCATCCTGTGGTAGGCATCCCATGTATAAAGTAGAGGAAGATGGGCACAGATGTTAGCTCAGGGTCAGTCTTCCTCAGCAAAAAGAGGAGGATTGGCAGTAGTTAGCTCAGGGCTAATCTTCCTCAAAAAAAAAAGAAGAGTAATCTGGCAGCAGTGTGTGTAAGTGATCATGATGGCAAACGATTGGAGACAAGGGGGTCCCGTTAGAAGGTTACTGGAATAGTCTAAGGGGAAGTTATAGCCTGAACTAGGCTCGAAGTAATGAAATGGAAGGAGGTAATAGGGATAGATATGTATACTTTAAAATATTTCATTGATAAAACTTAGAGAACTTAGCTATTGACTGGATATAGTTAGTACAGGAAAGGAAGTGGTGACTCCAAGGTTAGTAGGTTAGTATCCAGAGCTGATGGAAGTGCAATGGTGCCATTAACAGAAATAGAAAAGTCAGACTGAAGCTCAGGAGCATGTGTGCAGGGAGACAGAGGGCGAGGAGAGGGCTTCGTTTTTGGGTGTATTGAAATGTTAGTAGGGTGTCTAAATAAACCGTCCAGCAGGCAGTTGAGAGGGAGAAAGTAAATGAGTTGCAGCTGAATATGTAGATCATCTTCATAGCAACAGGAGTAATTGAAATCACCAGAAGTTGAAATGCTAACACATAGCTGAGACCTCACTGTGTACCAGGAGCTGTGCTAAGGTAATACACGCCCTGTCTCATTTAACCCTCACAACACCCCATATGGTGGACACTGTCATTATCCATGTTTACAGATGAACAAAACTGAGGGTTGGAGAGGTTAAGTAAAGTGAACAAGGATTTGAACCCAGGTAGTCTAACTGCAAAGCCTCCACTCTTGGCCACCAGGCTCTGCTGCATCTGCAAGGCCTGTTTTGACAGGGCAAGCTTTGGCGGGGGGGGGGGGGTGGGGGTGGGGGCACGGGAAATGAATGGCGGGAGAGTGGACATAGCTATTTGTGAGAGGAAAAAAATAAAGAAACTGAACACAGGATTGGCAGGACCAAGCGAAGAAGATATAAAACCTTACAAATTTCTAAGTCTGGGAGATCCTGAAGAGGATGCAGGACAGGCTAACCACATAGGAGGGCCCAGGAGGAACTGGAAGGGATGGAATTAGGAGACCTAGGGAAGGAACTAGCCTGGGCAAGGAAGAGAGAGACTCCTCTGGAACCAAGGAGGAGCAAGAAGGGGGAAACACCAAGGAATTCTGAGGAGAAGCTGAGGGATCTGAGGTAGGGGGCTGGGTTTTGGGTTTTGGGTTGAATTGTGACCCCCCCTCGAAAGACGTGGAAGTCCTAACCCCCAGTACCTGTGAATGTGACCCTATTTGGAAATAGAATCTTTGTAGATGATCAAGTTAAAATGAGGTCAGTAGGATGGACCCTAATCCAATATGACTGTGTCCTTATACAGAGGGGAAATTTGGACACGGAGACAGACACAGAGAGAGCTCCACATGAAGATGAAGGCAGAGATTGGGGTGACACATCTACAAGCCAAGGAACGCCAGACATTGCCGGAAAACCACCAGAAGCCGGGAGAGAGAGATGGAACAGATTCTCCCTAGACCCTCAGAAGGAACCAACTCTGCCAATATCTTAACCTTGGACTTCCAGCCTCCAAAACTGTGAGAGAACAAATTTTTGTTAAGTCACCCAGTTTGTGGTACTTCGTGGTGGCAGCCGTGGCAAACTAATACAGTGATCTTGACCTTTTCAGGAAATAGAAGACGTATCCCTCACACCACATAGCCTCTGTAGAGAGAGGCTTCTGCTCAGTCCAGGGCCAACTCAAGCACTGGCTGGTGCAGATAAGAGAGTAACGGCAGCGCTTGAGCCAGAGCTCAGGAGAGATGAAGTGAGGAGTCTTCTTCCCTTCCCCCTGCAGGGTTTCACGGAGCAGCTGCTTTCCTCAGCCAGCAGGACTCTCCGGGCACCCTGGGGACAGGGTGCGGGAGTGTGAGGCAGGCACAGTCCCTGAGCTGACCACAACGGAGGCAAGCAAATGCAAGGCCTATGCCTGCAAAAGGGCTCTCTGGGGTGAACTTACAGCTGTGATCCGGGCTCCAGGATATAGGGCTCACCCTGGGGGTTGTCCTTACCATAGGATTGTTCCCAGCAGCTATTGTAGGTTACATGTGAACTCCTTGCAGTGTTATTTTCAGATTGACATTTTTATTTTTTTGAGGAGAAAAAGGAGGAATTCATTTTTATTTTCACGAGGTTTTCAGAAGCCTGGGGTTAGTGCAGGCTGGGAACATGCAGGTTGACACTGCAGCCTGTTGGGGTGGGAGGAAGCCCCAGTGAGGATTAATCTCCTTCCTTAGCTGTTACTCATATCTCTGTTGTCTTTGAGTCTGTCGTTCCCATGTAGCCCTACTGGTCAGGGACTCCTTCTTCCTGTGTGTCTCCTTCTTCCTGACATCACAGTGGCTCACCCCAGGCCTGGCCCATAGTCACTACCTGATGAAGAGAGTGGTGGCTCTGGAACTTCTTTAACACTTAGAATAATTATGATCATTCTGAGGAGAGCATGTTTCCATGTTTTCGATTCCAATTGCAGATTTAGAAACAAAACCCATTCAGAAGAAGGACTGAAGCCCACCTAATGTTGAGACATTTCTAACACTATTGACACCACCTATTCCAGCACACCACCTTCCAAGGTCATGAGCCACTGTTCCCCACCATTAGTGTGGTGCCTTCAGCTGTCCTGCCTGGAAAAAAAGGGTTATAACAAAACAGGACCCTGGAAGACAGAATTTTAAAATGCAATAATGCACTAGAAGCCTGGAGATGACTTAAGCACAACTACCTGAAAGCCCAGGGTTAGGGTTAGGGGGGTAGAGTATGAAATGGACCAAAATACTAGGCACTTGAAAAATTTCTGCTCCCTGACTAATCAGCAGAGTCTAATGGAAGTCAGCCCAAGCGGGCGAAAGAAAGGGAAAGTTGAAGAAAGTGGATGATTAGGGTAAAGTGGAAACCAGGTAATTAAACATATACAAGGAAGAGCCATGCAACAGACTCTTTAATCAATAAAACAGATCCATGAAACAGAGGAATCCAGGAGGAAATCATGGGGGCCCAACAACAACGACACCTCAGGGGTATATAGCACTTCACAAGGCACTTTCACATATAATGACCTAGGGAGGGAGAGGCAGGAGTTGCTGTGACCACTTTACACGGGGGAAGTTCAGAGATGATGTGTATTTATACAGAGTCACACAGCTAGCAAGTGGCAGAGCTTATTCTCTAGCACTCAGAGTGGAAAAGGATTTCATTAATAAGATGAATGATTATTTTACCTTCATTTCACCAAGGGAGGTGATAAAGAGAGTTCTATCTCCAAATTGTCCACTGAAAGAGACAAACAGTTGTGTTCTCCCCACCATGCAGCCACACTGTGTAGTTACAGCAATTCTGGGGAGTCAAGCAGACCTAGGCTCCAACCTCAGCTCTCCTACCTACCGCTAGAGGCCTTGAACAAGCTCCAAGCTGTTTCCATAAGCACAAAATAGCAATATTTCCTAGAACGATTTTGAGTGAAAAAAGCATAATTATGTATGTAATAAAGTTGCCAATATTTACTAAGTGCTTAGTTCTTTAAATAATAAAACTATATTTCCTATCGAAAAACTAAAGTAAATTTTAAACTTTTAAGAAAGAAAATCCTAATTCATTCATTCTTTCTACACCTGAGGAAAGCCTAGTGTCAGGAAGTTCTACCATCAAGACGCTGCTGCGGTCTTCAGATGTTAGGAGCTGAATCACTAGGGGTGGGGAGAGGCCGCCCCCAAAGGGCTGGCCAAGCATAAACAGGGGTGCAAAGTCACACCTCGCTGCCCCAGGTTAGGAGCGCCCAATCGGGTCCCTGCACAGAATCTGATAATCCTGGACCGAAGCTATCCACGCCACCCAGAGCCTGCATGCCATCTCCTGCAATCCCCAAGCAACCCTGTGATGTAACTACTAGTATTATTCCCTTTTCACAGCTGAGGAAACTGAGGCCCGTAGAGGTTGAGCAACTTGCCCAAGATCAAGTCAAATTGGAACCCAGGTTGGTTTGACTCCCAATTCTGTGTGCTAAACCCATGGGTTTCATGAATCAGTAACTTTTTAAAATTTAGGAACTGATATAAAGGTGCCAATTTTGTGACAGATAAGAATGTAATTTCTAAGATATATCATTCATATGCATTTATTCAATAAATATTCATTCAAGTCTACTAGCTTCCAGGCACGGTCTTAGGGGCCAAGGCACAGAGTGAACATAGCCAAGTCTGCCTCATGTCATTGTCATTTATCATGTTTTAAAACCAAGGATGTTTTAATACCAAAAAGATGTTAGAAGGATGTGTTATTATAAAGCATGAGAAATAGCAATACCATATATAGATAATAGTAATTCCAAACATAGAAGTAGTAATATAAAACATTTAAAAAAGGACCAGAAATAATAATACCAACCATAGGGAAAATACCAAACACTGGAAAGAATGAAGTTTTAAAAGATAGGGAAAAAAAAATCTCAGAATAAACATAAGTTCTTCCCATGAAAGGACATCTAGAACCTATACCAACAAAACACAGAAAAAGGACAAGATCAATTTTTATTTTCTGATACTAAATCGTATGTATGTGTTTGCCCGTTTGGAGACTGACATTCAACAGTGCAATAACAGGTGGAGTTTGATAGTCCAACTTGTCTAAGTAGTTTATTTCAAATCAAAGTCTTATAGAAAATTGTTTCTCATATACCTATGCAGCAAAAAAGGGAAATAACACTTTTCAAAATTTAGGAACTGATATAGAGTTGCCAATTTTGTGACAGATAAGAATGTAAGTTCTAAACTATATCATTCATATGCATTTATTCAATAAATATTCATTGGTGTTTACTAGCTAACACTGTGTCTCCCAATTTTGGGTGACATAAGTGCTCCCCCACCTCCCACTCTCGCCATTCTTCCCACAGCTCCCAGAGAGACCAGGAAGAAAGCAGGACCAGAGGGCAGGGCAGGGGTCCGGCTAGTTGGGCCTGTGGGGGCTCTGCCCACCCATCTAGCAGCAGTGAGGCGCCCATCTGAAGGGGATGCTGCAGGCGGGCGGGCAACACTTCTGCAAACCTTGGCATGGTCTGAGACTATGCCAGGGAACTCTGCCCCCAAATTTCAGTCCTCCAAAGCCATCCCATCATGTTACTTCTTTCCTTGAGGCCCAAAGACAGCTTCTCTCTCCTCAGAAGGCCCCTACGAAAATACAAATATTTCTGGGATGTTAAGCCTATCAGCTAACACTTTCCTTATCAGCCACAGCACCTTTGTTATCAGCAAACACCTTGGCTTAAATTATTTGACAGCTTTCCAAGTATGTGTGGGAAAGAGACCCTGCTTTGTCCCTGGTAGGGGAAGGTGAAAGGTGGAGATACGGCTTAGGCAATGCACAGCGACGAGAATTGTTAGAGGCCAAAGATAAGTCTCCACCAACTTGATCACTTGCTCTCCCTGCCCCACCCTGCACTCATGGGAGAGGGGACAGAGGGAGGAGTCAGTGTGTGTGTGTGTGTGTGTGTGTGTGTGTGTGTGTGTGTTTTGTGAAATCTATGTAAGGACTTCTGGGAAGCAGACAGCAAGTTCTGGGAAGAGGATTGCAGGAAAGTTTTCGTGGCCTGAGTGGAGTGTGTGGGCTCCCAAGGGAAGGCTGGTCTGTTGTTTTAAAACAAAATTGTGATAGCCAGCTGCTCTCCTAATACCCAAATTGTTCTTGCTTCCCTTCTAAAAGGCCATTTGAAAATTTGCCCTTGTCCACTCTAGGTCAGTTTAAACACTCAGTAAGTAGTTACAATGTGACAAACTCCGCTGATATGAGGTGCTATAGGTTACAACCAGGTCTTGGTAGCTGGGGACAGTGAGCGATGGCCCATGCAGGTAGGTGGGGTGTATTGCTGTCAGGGGCTGACCACTGAACCAGGTCCTGCTCCCCAAACCACACTTTGCAGCCGTAAGCTCAGCATGGATGGCATCCACTCCTCTCCCCTCTCAGTAGCATCAGTGACAATCTACACGTGTATACGCCCTCTAGCTCTCAGCATCATTCACTCCATTTTTTTTTTCTCCTAAATTCTTCTAGGTATTTTCCATTAATATGTTTTAGTGTGGACCCAGGGGCCATGAAAGAGGCAATCACTTACTAAAAATAATATTTTTAAATAATATATAATACTTCAATAATTGGTCACAACAAGATAAGGGTAGTGGTCAATATACAAAATTATAAACACCTCATCACATCACTATAAAAATATAGTATTACTTTAGTGTGTACACAGAAAAGGAAGCCAGAAAATACACCAAAATATTAAGATGGTTAATATTAATATTAGCACTGGTTATCTCCGGGTACTGAGATTGAGAGTGACTTCTCTTGCCTTTCCTCACATCTGTACCCTTCTCCCCTGATCCCCTGCCATCACTGAGTTAAGTCACTGTCGTCTCTCACCTGAACTCCTACAGCAGCCTTCTAACTGGTCCCACTGCAGCTGGTCTTGTCAATTCACTCACTATGTGGAATCAAGAGCAGTCTTCTTCAAATGCAGATCTGGGGATCATGGAGACAAGATGACAAACTGGCCCCAGCTGCTGGTTCCTTCCCTGAAACCCAATCCTGAAGATTCGCCAGAAGCAAATGTGAGCCTGATGGATCCCAATACTTACTGCAAAAACTGTTTGTTTGTTTGTATGCTTATTTGTTGGTTGGTAAAAAGTCCAAAGTTAGTTAGATCTTGGGGGATATAGCAAGTGCAGAGAATGGCAGCCCAGAGCAGACAAAGAATAGAAAATTTGGTTGAAATATTAGTTTTCTATTGCTGTGTGACAAACTACCACACACTTAGCTTAAAAAACATACATTATTATCCCCCAGTTCCTGTGGGTCATGTTCAGGCATGGCTTAGCTGGGTTTTCTGCTCAGGGTCTCACAAGGCTGCAATCAACGTGTCAGCCAGCTACACATTATTCTGGAGCTCTGGGGTTCTCTTCCAAGCTCATATAGTTGTTAGCAGAGTTCAGTTCCTTGTGGTTGCAGGACTCAGGTCCCTGCTTTCTTGCTGGCTGTCATGGGGGCCTCTCTCAGCTCCTAGAGGCCCCCACAATTCCCTGCCATCTGGTCCTCTCACAACCTGGCCACTTACTTCTTCAAGGCCAACAGGAGAAGCTCACTCTCTCTTTCTGTCTGCTAAGATGGACTCTCATAAAATGTAAGGTAATCAGAGGAGCTGTTATCTTAAGATAGTCACAGGTCAGGCACACTCAAGGGGAGGGGATTATACAGGGTATATATAACAGGGGGGCAGGAATCTTGGGAATCATCCTGGAATTCTGCCTAACCCGGTGGACCCTCTGGTCCCTGGTGATTCATGTCCCTCCCACATGCAAAATCCATTCACCCCATCTGTTATGGGCTGAATTGTGTCCCCTCAAAATTCATGTGTTAAAGTCCTAACCCCTGATACCTCAGAATGAGACTTATTTGAAGATAGGATCTTTAAAGAGACAATTAAATAAAAAATGAGATCATCACGGTGAGCCCTAATCCAATATGACTGGTGCCCTTATAAAAACAGAAAATTTCAACGCAGACATGTACAGAGGGAAGACCATGTGAAGACGCAGAGAGAAGACAGCCACCCATAAGCCAAGGAGAGAGGCCTTCAAAGAAACCAACCCTGCCGAACCATGATCTTGGACTTCCAGCCTCCAGAATTGTGAGAAAATAAATTTCTGGTGTTTAAACCGCCCAGTCTGTGGTACTTTGTTATGGAAGCCCCAGATGACTAATACTCCATTCCATGATCCTCCCATTGCATCATCAGCAAAATCTCATTATGTAAATCTAAATCTTATTATCTCACCAATTTGAAGTCCAAAACCTTATCATCTAAATCAGGTGTTGATGAGGATCCTGGGTGTAATCTATTAAGTACAGCTCCTGGGGCACAATTCCTTTCCATTAAGGACCTGTGAAACCAAAAAAAGAAGTTATCCCCCCCAATGCACCCAACATACAAGGGTAGGACAATCGTAGCTATAGACATCTGATTCAAAATTGGGAAGATGGGGGATAAAAAAGAGTCCCTGATCCGTCACAGTTCTGACATTCAGCCAAGCAAATGTTAGATTTCCTTGATTAGGTTTCAAGGCATGGGAATAAACTCTCTATGGCTCTCCACCTCCTGGACTCTGCATTTTGCCCTCTGAGTCATCCTTCCTTTTCCAAGAAAGGTAGCAGTGTTTGCAGCTGAGTAGTATTATCAGTCTCCTTCCTGCCACTACCTCAGGGTCCTCTTCTAAGCCTGACATGGAGAGCTAGAGCTAGAGTGAGGAAGGCATCTTTGCAGGTGAGGGGATGGCCGTGGAGATGGGAGATTGGTTTCACACAGGGGTATTGATTAGGTAATTAAGTATGTTATAGATAGTGGGAGCCAGGTTTCTCATTATCAGAATATGGAATTACAGGGGCCGGCCCCGAGCCGAGTGGTTAAGTTCACACACTCTGCTTTGCTGGCCCAGGGTTTTGCCACTTTGGATCCTGGGCACGGACATGGCACCACTCATCAGGCCACGCTTGGGTAGCATTCCCCATGCCACAACTAGAAGGACCCACAGCTAAAAAGAAAACATGCAACTATGTACTGGGCTGGGGGGGGAGGGGGGGAGCGGTTGGGGAGAAAAAGCAGGAAAAAAAAAAAAAGAAGATTGGCAACAATTCTTAGCTCAGGTGCCAATCTCTAAAAAACAAAAAAGAAAAGAAAATGGAATTACAAATATGGAAAAGAAGAAAATTAGAATGAACTCTGTGATGCTGGATTGGAATTAGAGGTACAGTTTGCAATATATATAGCTAGTTACAGAAATATAGAATTATGTGTGTGTATATATACATATGTAAATTCCTTAGCTCTGTCCATTGAGAAGTCTTGGGAGCAGCAACACCACAATAGCAATAACCACACCAGTTGCTCAGCTCCTGGCTTCTAAATACCATTCTCCACTTAAAGGAACTAGGGCTCTTAGAGAAATGTCTGAGTTCAAGGCTGGGACAGGGAAAGTATAAGATGATCCTACAACATCTTCCTTTGAAGAGGCAAGAAAGTACTCAAAGAATGATAGGACTACATCAAAAACACACAAACACCAGCTTGAAGAGGCTTCCAATGACCCAACTGGAGACAAGTTGAGTATCAGAATAAATAATGATAATAAAAGATTATAATTCATTGAATAAAATAGGAAAGAAATGATAAACCCTTACAGCTATAAAATAATAAATGAATAAATTGGAAGTTTGAGGATAGGATAATTACATAGTTTCAAATTTTTTCATACAAAATAGTTATTAATTACAAAGGCAAAATAAGTAACTTGAGACTAGAGAAGCCTGGGGACCATCATCTTAATAAAGCAACCAAAGTTAATCATCAGTAATAGGAAAAATTGAAATTTTGTACCATCTGGTATGATGCACTGAGAAGAACACAGCATCACTTCTGTGTTATTCCTTCCAAAACTGCATAACTTGAATCTAATCTGAGGAAACAATAGATGAGCCTAAATGAAGACACACTTTACAAAATAACTGGCCTGTGGTCTTCAAAAGTGGCAAGGACGTGACAGTCAAAGAAAGATTAAAGAACCATTCCAAATTGAAGTTAACCAAAGAGACTTGACACATGCAACATGTGATTTTGAACTGTACCCTTTTGATATAAAGAATATTGTAACACTTGACAAACTTTGAATGGGGTCTGATGGCAGCAATGTATTGAGGCTTATTTTGTGATTTTGTTGATTGTATTGTTGGTATACAGAAGAATGTCTTTATATGTAGGAAATACACACCAAAGTTTTGAGGATATTAGGGAATCAGGTTGACCATCTATTCTCAAATGGTTAAGGGAAAATAGTTACTTCTACCATACTTGTAGCTTTTTTGGAACTTTGTAATTCTTTCCAAAAGTATTCAATAGAAAAGTATGCTATTCTCTTGTACATTGTTGGTGGGAATGCAAAATGGCACAGCCACTATGGAAAACAATATGCAGCTTCCTCAAAAAACTAAAAATAGAACTACCATATGATCCAGCTATCCCACCCAAAGAATTTAAATCAGGATCTCAGAGAGATATCTGCCACCACATGTTCATGGCAGCATTGTTCACAACAGCCAAAATGCGGAAACAACCTAAATGTCCATCCACAGATGAACAGATAAAGAAAAATATAGTATATACGTAGACTAGAATACTATTCAGCCCTTAAAAAGAAGGAAATTTTGCCATTTGCAACAACGTGGACAAACCCAGAGGATGTTACACCAAGAGAAACAAGCCAGTCACAGAAGGACAAACGCTGCATGATTCCACAGAGATGAGGAATCTAAAATAGTTAAACTCATGGAATTAAAGAACATAACTGGTTACCAGGGGCTGGGAGGAGGGGAAAACAGGGAGTTGCTAATCAACAGCTATAAAATTTCAGTTATGCAAGATGAATAAGTTCTAGAGGTCTGCTGTACGACATTGCACAATATATACAGCAATACTGTATTATACACTTAAAAATCTACTAAGAGGGTGGATCTCATGTTAAGTGTTCTTACCACAGTAAAATTTTTTGAAAGAAAAGTATACCATTAAAAAAATAGGCTATTGGGGCTGGCCCCGTGGCCGAGTGGTTAAGTTCGCGCGCTGCGCTGCAGGCGGCCCAGTGTTTCGTTGGTTCGGATCCTGGGCGCGGACATGGCACTGCTCATCAGACCACGCTGAGGCAGCGTCCCACATGCCACAACTAGAAGAACCCACAACGAAGAATACACAACTATGTACCGGGGGGCTTTGGGGAGAAAAAGGAAAAAAATAAAAATCTAAAAAAAAAAAAATAGGCTATGGTCTGACTTCCCGAGGCAGGCTGTCCTCCATCTCAGTTGCAGGTCATTTCCGATATGTGAGAGTAAAGAGCAGTAGCTTGTTGCTGGTCTCAGGCTGGGGAAAGGAGCTGCTATTGTCAGCACAGCAGCAGCTGTCTGAGTGTGGCTCAAGGTTTTCTGTCCACATCTCTGCTTTAACTTCACTAACAAGTCGTTCTCGCCATTCTCAAAATATGTGCCCTATCCGTAAGAGAGTCACCAAATCAAAGACCCAGGTCTGGCTCTAAAATGGCTCGCATTCTTTAGACTACACATCTCTGTCTGCTCCTGAATCTTCCTAATCCAATCAGGCACCTGGGTCTCCTCCGAAATAGATTTACTTGTTATGACAATGTGGAGAATGTTGCTGACTTTTGCATGAGATTTCCAGCTTCTCTCCACAAGTGACTAAACTGGTTACAGCTAATTCAGCGGGGAGGTAACCAGCTGTTTTTGCACAATCCTGTAGCCATTTTCATGAGTTAACTTGGGAGCACTGTACACCCTTGAAAAGCAGCATACGGCTCTGGTGCCGGATAGCTTTAGTAGGATTTAGCAGCCTCAGCAATGAACTGAATATAAAGAAACCTAAAATCTGTTAACAGCTGCTCCTGAAAACATCCATGCAGTCTTGGGGGAGATAAAGAATCTCTCTGTTCTTGTGGGTGATATGATGATAACACCACTAACCCATACCTTTTGTCAAGGTGTGTGTGAGGATAAACAGAGTGTGCTTAGAGGGTGTCTGGAGTTCTTTATTAAGAGAACAGTGTATAGCCATAGCACTGTATTTATTCAGTGCCTAGTAGAAGGGAGCAATTTTAAACCCTAGCCCTGGTAAATAAAATAGGGATTGTTATTATTAACAGTTACATTATAGATAATAGTTTGTGTTTAATCATTTATTTATTTATTCGACACATATTCATTGAGCACACACACTGTGCTGGCCACCATACAGGCACAAAGGATGCAGCTATGAATATGACAGCACAATATCTGCCCTCATGGGGCATAGAGTCTAGCGGGAGACACACAACTAGCCAGTCCTCGCAAGTGTGGGAGTGACAATAAAAAAAATGTTTTAACTTTCAAAGAAAATGGCTGTTATTATTAGGCAAGTAAGAATATCACAGGTCTGAAGAGGATTTGAGACCCAGCTCTCCTGCCCACTGCTACATAAGCCCAGAGAAGTTACTTAACTTCTGACAGCCTCGATTTCATCAGCTTTCTCTGAAAATCGGTGTAGCAACATCTGCACACTGTCTCTCATGAGGTTCTTGTGGAGTCCAAATCAGACCGTCAACGTGGAAATAATTAGAAAACTCAGAGAAGTGAGTTTTTATTGTTCAGTCATTACACAGCACTCGAAAGTGGTGGTTTTAGTTTGCCCTGACCACTCTGGGGGGAAGGATCCAAGTGTGTTACAAATCTGTGTCACTCTGCTTGCTAGAAGTGCCCATGCCAAGCTCTACCAGGTGTTGGAGGAGATGGCTGTAGCCAGACATCACAGATCCACCATTGCCTGCCTCTGCCCACCGGCCTCAGCCCTGTCCTGTTTAACATTTTTAACAATAAATTGGATGAAAACACAGGAAGATGTTTATCAATGTGCAGCACAAATGAAGCTAAGAATAGAAAATAGAAAGATTGACAGTGTCAGGATCTAAAATGATCTCCCCAAGATAATGAGATGAAATATAATCAAGATAAATGTAAAGTTCCATATTTAGGTTCACAAAATTAACTGCACCGCAGCACCAAAGAAAAGACAGGAATGTTGCTCTACTCTTCTTTTGGTGTTTCACACGTGAACAGTGTTCTGCTGTTCCCAGAGCACTTGCATCTCCTTTAAGCCCTTAGGAAGTTAACTTTAGTGAATCCAATATGTTAGATAAAAATTTACTCTTTATTTATCCTTTTGGTTGCAAATTCAGTATTTCCTGATTTAGGTTTAATTAAGTCTGAGTCCATGTATATTACTGAGTAAGGCTGTATTCTAATCCTTGTCACACGTAAGAGTGTCAATGGTGTGTCCTGTGCCCAGGATTAGACAGTGAGGCACGGGTGGGGCTAGGAAGGGACATAAGATTTCCTTTTAAACTCAGAAGCCTACCTTTTCTTTAACGTCCATCTCCTCTCAGAAACTTTTCCCAGTTGCAATTAATCATTTTTTCACTATATTCCCATAGACAGACAAATACATGTCTGTGTGTGTCTATGTCCGTCTGTCTGTATAGGACTGTTCACTGTCTTGAATTAAATTCACTTACCCTGCACCAGCCAACTCACCCACCCCAAACTCCACTCTTGATTATAGCCTCTTGAAAGATAAAATCCATGTTTTATACCTTTGAAATCTTCAACACTCTAGCACAGAGATTTGCACATATTAGGTACTCAGTAAATATCAGCAGAAGTGAGTGACTATAATGGAGCACAGGCTTTGCAGTCACGCTTGAATTTGAATCACTGTTTAGCTGTTTACTAAGCTCCATCTAGTTACTTTTCCTCTCTGATTTTTTTTTTTAGTCTTTAAAATGGGCATATAGTAACCACTTTATAGGGGATTTTCTGAGTATTAAAAGCTAACAAAATTCATAGGCTAAATAACTATTAGTACCCTTCCCCTTTGATTTCTAGCCCATTGGCGTTACTGAAATCCTGAGGAGAGTTTCTTTAAATGGAATAATACAAATAAGGCACCTTGACTCTGGTCTGCCCAAATTCCTGTACAGAGATCAGATATCAGTGGCTTCTGGTCCCCAGCAGCCCACAGTCCCTGCAGACTCTCCCAGTCCCTGACTAATCCTGGAGTCATAGCGAGGCAGCTGTTTTTCTATAAGTCAGCCATGCAGGGCTATATGAGAAGCACAGGGTTTCTTTCCCCTGCCACTCCCCTTAATAGCATTCCGTCTGCACAGAACCTGGCTCTCAGGCCTCACAATTGTTTGGAATTCAACGAATGTTTGACTGCTTACTGCGTTTCAGGAACTGTGCTAGGGCCAAAAGAGATTAAAAAGTTGACTAAGACATAATTCTACTCCCAAGGAACTCAGCCCACTGAGAGTTGGGGAGCATATTTGTACAAACTAGTCTCCCATAGAGCAGAATATGATAACAGCGAATAAAAAGATATGCCCCTGGGGGCTCTCCAGGACTCCAAAGTGGAAGTTCTACTCTAGATCTGGTTGGAAAAGGCTCTGCAGGGATAATGGCATTAGAATTGTGCTTATAAGGATCAACAGATGGCTATAGATGTGGAGAGGGCATTTACGTGGAGGAACTAGCCTAAGAAATAGAGGTGGAAAAGAATGGGAGGTATTCGAATGGCAGCCAACACATGATTTGGGCCAGAACCTAGGGCATAAACAGTGGAGTAGCAGTCAAGAAGCCTGGTATAGTAGGCAGCTTCTGAAATGGCTCCCAGTGATCGCCTCCTTATATTCACACCCTCCTTGTGTAATCCTCCTCCCCTCACCCCTGTCTCCACGCAATAAGACTATGAAAGACTGGACTGACTTTCATCTTGTCCATATTCTCTCTCTCTCATTTGCTTTGATGGAACCAACTGCCATGTTATGAGCTGCCCTGTGGAACAGACCAATTGGCAAGGAACTGAGAGGGGCCTGTAACCCATAGCCAGGGAGGAACTGAGGCCCTCAGTTCAACATCCCACAGAGAACTGAATCCTGCCAACAGCCACCAGGTGAGCTTGGAAGCAGATCCTGCCCCAGTCAATCCTTGAGAGGATTGTGGCTCCAGCCAATGCCTTGATTACAGTCTACGAGAGACTGAGCTGGAGGACCCATTTAAGCCATACCCTGATTTCAGACCCACAGAAACTGTTGGATAATAAATGTGAACTGTTTTAAGCCACTAAATTTTGGGATAATTTGTTATGCAGCAGTGCATAATTAATATACCTAGAAAGGATTAGAGACAAATTTTGGAGGACAGTCAGTAGCTGACTGATATATCTTGCCTGTATCTGATAGGCAACTGTGAAATATTAAAGGTTGTGAGTAATGACGTGACCAGAGACAGGTTTTTCAAACACTGACCCGGCAGTGGTGCACAAGAGGAATTGGAACACGAAGAGAGAGACTCCCAATTTAAGAAATTACACAAAACTCTTGATGAGCACATGATTCCCCGATGAGAAGCAAAGACTTGAGCAACAGCAGCAATGAAGAGGAGAAGGAAAACAGGAAAGATATGAATTAGACTCATTTTGGTCTTGACTATAGACAGAATGTGGGGGTAAAGGAGAGGGAGGAAATTAAAAGAAGATTCCAAAGAATAAGAAATAGGAAGCCAGAAATATAGAACCATCATTTACAGAGATGAGGAGCACAGAAAGAAAAGTGGGTTTTGAGGGAAAGATATTGAGTTCAGCTTGTTGACCTGTTGAATTTAAAGTGCCACTAAAATGTGAAAATGAGTTTGATACTCAAGACTGAAGTTGAAGCCAGAAGCTTGGGAGTCACCTACATAAAGGTCAGAATCTGATCCTAATGGGCGCCAAGGTTACGAGTCAGAGTTCAAGTAACCCAACAACAACCTTAACACAGCATAAGAAGGTGAGGGATCGTGGTTACACACTTTTCATCTTGAAATCAAACAGATCACAACTTGGGGGAAGCACTGGCTTGTTGCTGATGATGCCGGGAGCCTGGCATCTTGCTGGGGGAACCAAGGACATAGTCTGTGATTCAATTGGCCCTGACAAGGGTGTATACATTTTCTTGCATGAATATACCAACAACCAGCCCAGGGAGTGATATAAAGCCTTCGGATCTCATTCCAGAGGTCCATTCAAGACGAATACTTATATTCATGTCGTTAAAAAAAAAAAAAAAAAGGTTATCTCATAGAAACAGAAAGTAAAATGATGGTTTCCAGGGACTCGGGGAGTGGAGAATAAGGAGTTGTTGTTTAACGGATATGGAGTTTCAGTTTTGCAAGATGAAAAAGTTCTGAAGATTGGTTGTACAACAATACGAATATACTTAACAGTACTGAACAATACAGTTAGAAATTGTTAAGATGGTGAATTTTATGTTTTTATGTGCATTTTACCACAATTTTTTTAAAAAGAGATTATCTAGGAATTTCTGGCACCTCATGAACAGCCTTCTGGTACTATCAGAGAAAATAATTAAAAAGCTACATTTACTGACTACCTCCTACATGCCATGTGGTTGTAAATCAATCCTCATGAAAATCCATTGAGATAGGCTACTGTCATTCTCAGAGAGGCTAAGAAATATGCACGAGATACACAGCTGATGAGTATCAGAGGCAGCATTTGGGCTAAGGTCTCTCTGATTCCAATAACATGCGAGTTCCTATGCTACACTGGTTAAAATGGAGAGGGAAAGCAAGCTTAAAGAGATGGAAGACAACTTCAGGTGGGGAGAATGGGATTAGGAGGATGTCATACAATTTTAGAACAGGAACCATGTTTTATTGTTCTTTGTAACTCCCACAAAGCCCAGCATGGTGCAATGTACATCGAGGCCTTCAAGAAATGTTTTTAAATACATAAATGAGTGATGAATAATCACTATTAAAAAACAAAACAAAAGGACCTATTCCCTTCCCCCCTACAAACTAAGGTAACTCTTTTTCTCTGGCTTTCAGACTAGCCAATCAAAAACAAGTTTATTCCAGATGCAAAAGACTCCTGGGACTTCCAGTTTCCAGTCCACCATGTAAAGAGCTTGGAAGTCATCACTCACCTACTCACAACTAGAAAATAGCTAAACTGAAAATCAAGCAGTCTTCTCAGACCAGTCAGAGACCAATTGAGGTCACAAGACAAACTGCTGCCCTGAAAACTGGAGAGACCTATAGGCAGTGTGGGGGCCTGGAATTGGCCACCCCAAGATATGTCTCTTTGACCTTATCTCTAGAAACTCTTAATCAATGGGGAAGGCAAGGACTTAAACCTTCATTTGTTTATTGTGCTTGTCTGGTAACCTCCTGTAACTGACTCCCCCACCCCCAACATCCTCCTTTGTCTTCAGCTGGATATGATATTTCAGCTGTGGTGGTTTCAGCCATTTTGGCGAGTTGCTCAGCTTGCCTGAGCAACTCCCATGTATACATTGACAAATAGAAATGGCAAGCAATAGGATATATTGGAGTACATGAGGAAGCCATTTGGTGTAAACCTAATTCGGTCTGACTTTGCTATTTTTTCCAAAAGGGCCTGACTGTGGCCATTGAGCACACATTGTATATCTGCTTTAAAACATTTACTATGGCAAGAACAAAGGCCCTTGAGAGAAAGGTGCAACTTCCTTCTCCCTCCCAACATTGGCATTTCCTTAGGGATTAAGCATCCTTCCCTAGGCTAGGAACTGATTGCTGTGCTCACCTGTGACCACCCAGCTTGAGACAATAGACTTGCCTCCTGCTACGCCCTCCGAGATAGCAGACCCACTACTTGCTGTGTCCATCAAGCAATCTTGTGACTATTGTGGGAGGGACATTTCACTCATATGTGAAACACCCTGTTTGGGGGTATATAACCACTCTGTGCACCCCACTTCTTCAGTGCCCTTTCTTCCTTCGGGAAGAAAGGCCCCAGGCCATGGTCCTCATAAAGCCTTGTTTAATTTTCTCCTGCTGTTCTGTCTCATGTGAATTTAATTCGTTCTCTGGCCAGACAAACCCACATTGGATAGAGGAAATGTCTTCCTCCCCTACAGCAGATGCAGAGAGTCACTGTTTACTGGGAGCAGAGGCCCATGCTGGAGCCTTACCTGTGGGAACACTTAAACTGTAATGGATGAATTGCTGGAGGTTTCGTGTGGACTAGCTTGAGAGTTAAAAACTGAAGGAGTGGCACTCTTACGGGGTCTCCCACACTTTCTTGAGTTTTACCACCAGGAGCCTGACCAGATTCTCACTGGGAAAATTGGAGGAAAATTCCCTCATTCTTCCAACTTAGGGGTGAAGGGTAGGAAAAGTAACTATTTTCAAATATTCCCAGAGTTCTGTGTTCTCCTTAAGGCCTTCCCTCAAGGGAAACTATTTTACCAGAGCCTAACCAACCTGGGGGAAGGAAAATGCCCAATTCCTGTCCCCTCCAATCTTCCACATGGGGGAGGGGAAATACTCAACTCCACCTCCCTCTAGCCTTCCATGACCCTATTTAAGAAAAGAGTCTATAGGGAAACCCAAAGACAACAGGGGAGACAAAAACAAGGACACTAGAGGAAATTTTATCCTCTGACACCACAGCAAACAGTAAATACAGCCTAACTCCTAGCCAGATAAACACAAAGCCTCACACTAAAAACCAATCTACCTCAGTTCCTTTTCCCCAGATACACCATGTCTGCCTCTCAACAAAAAATTACAAGGCTAAAAGACAAAAACCTACTCTGAAGAGTAAAACAAACAAACAAAAAGCATCAGAACCAGACTCAGTATGGCAGAGATTTTGGAAAAGGCCTCTGGAGGATCCTAGTGGACCCCATTTCTGTGGGAGGAGGGTCTTTTTTTACCTCCTGACTCTGTGATCCTGGACAAGCTTCTTTAAAGTTGGTCCTGCTGATGCTTCCTCCTCAAAGTCTGGCATATCCACACTTTCCTCTTTATTCTGTTGCCCCTGAACCTAGGCCCCCACGCCACTTGGATTATTGTGTAATCTCCTAACTGTTCAGCCTGCCTCCCCCTCTAGGCATGCTACACGCTGCCCCAGATTGATGATTCCAAGACACTGAGCACATAACCTTTAAGCCATGCCTTTAAGACTCCAGTGGTCCAGAATCAAGTCCTGAAGGAGCCCTCCATGCTAGGCCATCCCCTCCACTGCTTCTGGCCTCCCTCCCCTGCCGTGTCACAGAGGCGTGCCATGATCATGCCCAGCGCCTCCCTGCTGCTCATGCCTTTTGCACTGCCTCCTTCTCTTCTCTCCACATATCCATGTGTGGTGATCTTCCAGGCACAGCTCAGTTCCTCCCCATCTCTGTGAGGGCCTCGGTCCTCTGTAGCCATACCTTCCTTCATACTTTTTAACTTTTTTCTCTACTATTCATTTAAACTTTATTATTCATTATTGATGACACCAAAGAATTATGTAAGCTGTTTGTTCACTATGTACCACGTACTTCACAAAGTTACATACTTTACATACTCATTAATAATTAATCATTAGTCCTAACCAAATTCCCATGCAATAGGTGCTATTATCCTCATTTTTCAAATGAGGAAATTAAGACCCAGAGAGGTTATGCAACTTATCCAAGGTCACATCAGCTGAGAACTGATAGAGCTGGAAATCAGATTCAGGTCTGTGGAACTCCAGAACCTGGGTTCTTTTTATATTATGTGACTTCTCGTTCACCCTACCATTATTAATTCAACCAACAATCATGGTGTACCTATTATGTGCCATGCATTGTAGCAAGTATTATAAGATGGTCAAAGACAAATTAGATACAGATCCAGGCTCCAAAGTGCTTGAGATTGTAGGGACCTGAAATTGGCCACCCCAAGATATGCCTCTTTGGCATCAGGATTATTTGAGGCTGATTGCTTTTGATAAACTGGGACAGGGAAGGAGGCTCTGAGGAATGACACTTGCCCTTTGTTAGGACACTTACATTTGTAAGGTAAATCTCTATCTGTAAAAGGTGCCTCCCTCTCTGTACCAGGAAGAAGAAAGGAGATGACCTTCTCTCTAGAAACTCTTAATCAATACCAAAGGCAAGGACTTAAATCTGCATTTTATTGTGCTTCTCTGGTAACCTCCTGTAACTGACTTCCCTACCCCTCCCAACGTTAGAATCTCCTTAAAGATTAAGCATCTTTCTTTAGTCTGGGAACCGATTGCATCGCTCATCTGTGAACCCCCAGCCCGAGGCAACACACCTGCCACCCCGCTGCGTTCACTGAGACAGCAGACCTATCTGCTGTTTCCATCCAGCACTGTGCTGACAGAGCAGCCTCGTGACTATTTTAAAAGGGACATTTCAATCCTATGTGAAACACCCTGTTTGGGGGTATATAACCACTCTGTGCACCCCACTTCTTCGGTGCCCTTTCTTCCTTCAGGAAGAAAGGCCCCAGGCCATGGTTCCTCATAAAGCTTTGTTTAATTTTCTCTTGCTATTCTGTCTCATGTGAATTTAATTTGTTCTCCGGCCAGACGAACCCACCTTTGGGAAGAGGAAATGTCTTCCTCCCCTACAAGATATACTCCTTTATGTTGTCATTTCTCTTTTTCTGTATTTTCTGTCTTTCCATGCCTGGTATAACTATACCTGCACACAGTGGAGGATCTTTTCTGCCAGACTGTACGTGCATGAGGTCAAGGATGGAGGTCTCTCGTAAGCACTGCTGTGTTTTCAATATTTAGCACAGTATCTCCCACATAATCAATGCTCAAGAAATATTTGTTGAAAAAATGAATAAATGAGTGAATGAATGAAAGAATATAAAAGGGGATGAGGATGTGGAAAAAGAGGAGGGCGAGGAGGCAGAAGATAAAGTCCTTCCTTTCCACATCCCAAGATTCCCCAGGGGAACAGCATAAATATAGCCATTTGAGAGCAAAAAGGAATTTAGTACTATTGTCACTGCTTAGCTGATGGATGGGAGTCAAATCGTTCCCATGTTGGATATCTGGCCCACACAGTTGATTGATAGACCCTGTGCAATATGTCTGCTCCCACACCAGGAAGAGAGGACTTCGGGTCCAGGGTTCCCAAGTTGAATAGCCTGTTCTTTTTTGCCTTAAAAAATTGCTGTGGCATGAGATACTTCCGTTCTCCACTGGCTTCTTTCCACTGTGCCCAGAGAAACAATCATATCACGTTCAGGAAGGCAAGGGCCTGCAAAGGCAGGGAAACAGGAATTGTCCCCATGGATGTCCTCCCAGGGGAGACAGCCAGGGGCTGGGAACAAATGCTGTGTGAAAAGGAAAGCCAGACTTCACCAGAGGCTCCAGGTTGAGGATCTGTCCTCTCCTAGCATCCAGCAGGACCCTCAGCCGCAAAGACCGGGGACAGCATGTTATTCTTAAACACACACAATTTTCCATCCCTACCTCCAGCCTTCTACACACACACATTAAATCCTGTGAAATCTGAACAGGGAGATTTGTGCTACAGAGCACATTCCAACTTGTTGGCCCCAAAGCCAGGCCCTCACCAGAAAAATGTCCATCTCCTTCTTGAATACTTCTCAACAAGCCCACTCTAGCCTGGTGGCTCTGCTCACTGTCCCCAAACATGTATCAAGCCCCGTCTCACTCCAATCCTTCCTTCTCTTCTCCTTCCACATATTCCCTTCTCTTCCTTTCTGATTAGCAAGTTCTTCCCCATGGGTCCTTGACCCAGAGCATCTCAGCCAGAGTTACCATCTCTCACTTTTGAATTCCAACAGCATTTCCTGTCTAAGTCAGTGCTTCCTGATCTATGTCACAGGATAAAAGATGATAATATTTGTATGGCACCCTGGGATAAATACATGGAGCTGATCTCAGCCAGGGCAACTAGCCCAGGGACTCCAGATGCCTATAGGACAAGGGGGATCAATACCCTAGGCACGCCTGCAAACTATTCAAAGTCACTGCACACAGGAGTGGTGATCCAGCTCATGTTTACAGACTGCCTGACTCTGTTCCAGAGCATTCTGCAAGCCAGAACTGGGATGGAGGTATATATATGAAAGCCCTTGCCTTTGAAGAGCCTCTACACTAATTGAAGAAACAGAAGATGCCTGCATGGATAAATAATATACACATACCATCATTTTTAAGCTCTTTGTGTAACAGAAAGAACATGGGCTTTGGCATCAAAGATATATGGTGGTTCAAACTCTGGCTTTTCCATGTACTCACTGTATGAACATAGACAAGGTAATATCGCCTCTCTGCACTCACTTTTCCCATCTGTAACATAGGGATAATGCCTATCCTCATGTGGCTGTGTTTTTAAATCATCTTTAGTGCCGTATAATTTACACATAACAAAGTTTACCCATTAAAAGCATACAATTCACTAAGTTCCCACTGAGGTAGAAACTAGTGTATAGCCATGTAATTACCGCTGCAATCAAGATATAGAACATTTCTATCACCCCAAAAAGTTCCTCCATCCTCTTTACAGTCAATGCTCCCACCCCCAACCCCCAACCCAGCATTACCTGTCCCCTGGCAACTGTGGACCTGATTTCCATTACAATAATTATGCCTTTTCTAGTTTTTCATATAAATGGAATCATGCAATCACAGTCCTTTATGCCTGGTGTCTTTAACTTAGGATGATGCTTTTGAAATTCATTTACGTTGTGTGTATCTGTAGTTTGTTCCTTTTTATTGTTGAATAGAATTCTGTTGTATGGGTATACCACAATTTGTTTATTCATTCTCCTGTTAATGGACACTTGAGTTGTTTATAGTTTTTGGCTTTTATGAATAAAGCTGCAATGAACCTTCTTGCACAAGCCTGTTTGCAGACATGATTTTGTTTCTCTTGGGTTAATACCTAAGAGTTAAATTGGGAGTTATAGAGTAGGTGTATATTTAACCTTTTACAAAACTTCCAAACACTACCTCAAAGTGGTTTTACCATTTGGCGCTCCCACCACCAATGTGTGGAAGTTCAAATCAATTTCTCTTGCGACTTCTTCCTTGAGACATGAGTTACTTATAAATATGTTGTTTAATTTCCAAATATTTGGAGATTTTTCTAGATACCTTATTGTTATTGATTTCTAATTTAATTTTATTGTAGTCAGAGAATATACTCTATATGTAAGATGTTAATCTTTTGAAAGTATTGAGAGTTATTTTATGACCTAGCATATGGTCCAAGTTGGTGACTGCTCCCTGTGCACTTGAAAAGAATGTTTACTCTGCTGTTATAGGATGGAATGTTCTATAAATATCAGTTAACTCAAGTTGTTGATTGTGTTGTCCAAAGCTTTTGATCCTTACTGATTTTTTTATTTACTTGTTCTATAAATTACTTAGGGAAAGTTATTCAAATGTCCTGCTATAGTTGGATATTTGTCTACTGGATGTTTTTCCACTTTTGTTCTGTCACATTTTGCTTCCAATACTAGATGCATTTATATTTAGGATTGTTGTGTCTTCCCGATGAATTGACTCTTTTATCATTGTGAAGTGCCCCTCTTTATGTCTGAAAATACTCCCTGACTTAAAGTCTACTGATATTGATATAGCCACACCAAGTTGCTTATATCTATTATTTAATCGTATCTTTTTTCCATCCTTTGATGATGAACCTATATGTATGTTCTTTGTATTTAAACTGCATCTATTCTAGATATCATATACTAGAGTCTTGATCTTTTTATCCCATCTGAAAAAATCTATCTTTTAAATAAAGTATTTAGTCCATATTCATTTAATGTAATTATTGAGATCATTGAGTTTAAGTCTACCATATTGCTATTTCTTTTCTACTTTTCCCGTCTGGATTTTTCCCCCTCTTTTTCTTCTTTCCTGCCCTTTAGTTTTTTAGACTAACTGAACTTTTTCGGTATTTCATTTTATTTCCTCTGTTGACTTTTAAGCTATATCTCTTTGGGTATTTTTTTCTTAGTAGTTGCTCTAGATATTACCATAGGCATCCTTAACTATCATAGTCTACTTAGAACTAATATTTTACCACTTCACATGAAATGCAAGGATCTTACAACACTATACTTCCATTTACTCCCCACCCTTTGTGCTATTATTGTCATATATTATACTCCTATCTATAACATATACCCCACGATATATTCCTATTAGTTTTGTCTTAAGTGGACACATCTGTTAAAGAAATTAAGAAAAGAAATAAGACAGTGTTCTATATTTACCTACATTTTTATGCTCTTCATTCATTCCTGTTGATCTGAATTTTCATCAGGTATCATTTTCCTTCAGCCTAATAACTACCATGAGCATTTCTTGTAATGTAGGTCTGCTGGCAACAAATTCTCTTAGCTTTTGTTTATCTGAAAATGCTTTATTCCACCTCATAATTTAGGTATATTGTCACAGAATATTGAATTCTAGGTTGACAGGTTTTGTTTTTCTTTCCATCTATTGCATACGTCATTCCATTTTCTTCTAGCCTCCGTTATTTCTTTTGAGAAGTCAGCTCTAATTTGTTTCTTTTTCCCCTGTATATAATTTGCTCCCTCCCCACGTCTTACTGCTTTTAAGATTTTCTCTTTATTTTTGATTTCTAGCAGCTTGACTATAATTTCCTGAACAGGCATTGAATTGATGAACATTGAAATTGGATCAGTGTGTTGAGATTGCAGATTAAGTCTCTTGAAACATTTCATATTATATTTTGGTCTACTTCACATTTTCCCAGCTAAAGAAGGCAATAAAAACCTTGGAGAATATTGAGATTAAATATCCAGAATAAGGAGGTAGAAAAATAAAGCCACGAGCGAAGGTTAAAAAATTATTATACTAGAAGATAAGAAATCTGGAGGGACTCATGAAGAGAAAATACCCCGATATCTAACAATAATTAAGTCAGTCTTTTAGCGCCACCTAAATAAAATTCATTTTAATGACCACAGTTGTTTAATAATGAAACAGGCTGCCTCAAAGAAGTCAGTTACCTGTCATTGCAGTATTCAAATAGCAGCAATAAGATTCCTCATCAGGATGCTGGAGAAGATGGTCTCGCCTTAGGTACGAGGATGGGCTAGCCAACATCTATGTTTTCATCAAACTCTGATGTTCTATAATTCAATTTCAGAATTTGGGGTTTCTCTTTCATTTATTCATTTATTCAACAAAAACCCAATGCCCATTATGTGTCAAGTGCTAAGGATACCATAGTGAGCAAAATAGACATGGTTCCTGTCCTTGAGGAATTTACCCATCTAGCAAAGTGATGAGAAGAAATAAATCTGGCTCTAGCATAAGGGATTTAGATTCGCTCTAAGAAAGGGAATGCTCAGTTGTTAAACACGGAAGTTTTGTAATTTGTATTCCTTTCCTATAAATCTTTTAAAATAGAATAGATTCTCATCTATCTGGGATGTTTTAAAATATAATCAAGGAATGTTTGTAGACAGAGGAAGGAACTACATACTCACTTGAAATCTTTTCTGCTTTGGTGAACCAATTATCATCTGAGCACATTTGGGAATATATTATGTCAATACTTAGAACATTTCATTCAAAATCTCCATGCTACTTCTCAATTTCAATTAAGCAGATCTCTTTCTCACTCTATTTAAAAGGGAAACTGAGGTGAAGCATGATGAAATGATTGTCCAGAACCAAAAGCCAAACTTAGAAAAGAATACACTTTCTTACCATTGATATTTATTCAATATCTACTGTGTGCTATACATGCACTGACCTAGGTGCCTTAAGCATATTACATTATTTATTCCTTCCAACAACACTCAGGGCTATTATTATTCACATTTTAAAATGAGAAAACTAAAGCCCAGAGAGTAAATCTAACTTGCTAGTAAGCAGCAAGATCGGGGATCAGGCCCAGATCGATCTGATTTTAAAGGCTCTGCTCTTAACCACTGTACTGAACTGTGAGCATACACAAAGTATATGTAGTGATTGGGTTTGTAAGTAATTCCCTAGATTCTGCTGGCCGGGAAACATCCATGACATGCTCTCTCACTCAGTGAAGATGCATCTTGCCCCAGAACATGGAGGATCCTAGCTATACAGGTTAGAGAAGAGAATGGCAGGATTCTGGGCCTTCAGGGCCAAGGAGCATGTCCCCAAATGACAGAGCTGCAGCGCTGCTGATGAGGAGATGGACACTACTGCTGATTAAAGTCTTCTTTCTGACTGGGTCCAGCCTCCTCCCAGGGCTGTGAGGCAATACATGAAGTCCCTGACCAGGGTGAGGCTGATTTGCTTTCTGATGCCAGGATCACCCTGTGATTTCCTGGGGAAGAGCTTTTTCCACCTGTTAATTGGATATTAAAGGGTTATCCCTCTCTCTACTTCTATAGGACACCATTGACGTGATTACGTTTATCATACTCTTCAAAATGTCCTGGAGGAGACATTCTATAGGAGAAGGCAGAGGTGGCAATCCCTCAGAAGTCAGATACCAAAGCACTGCCGTGTCCATCAAGAAGCCTTCCGTAATCCAGGTTGTGTTCTGTTATTACATTTAATCTTGTGCTGGTTGTAATATAGTTATTAGTGTACATTTCCCAGCCACTTTACTAAAGTGCACGTCCTGGTGAAGCAGCCTTTGGAAACAGATGCACCTGGGTTCAAATCCAGGCTCTGTCACTTACTACTTCTGCTTGGAATTGGACAAGTTGCTGAATTTCCCTGAACCTCCTTTTCCTTATATTAAATTTCAGTTAATAATGTCCCCCACTGGAGAGTAATCCTTAGGACTAAAAGAGATGACACATTTAAGTCACCTGGCAGTTAATAGGCATTTGGCCTAGGTTTCTTTCCACCTGGAGAGCAGGGACCATATCCTTGTCATTTTTGCATCCCTCCAAGTGCCTAACTTAGCATCTTGAACTTGCAAGATATTCAGTCACTGTTTGCTGAATGAGGAAAGTGCTCTGGACTTGCATTGAAAAGACGTGAGTTTTAAATCAGACTTACTGGCTGTGTAACCATGAGCCAAATGCTTCTCCTTGATGGACCTCAATTTCCTTACTTATAAGATAGAGTTGGTAACACTTACCTCACCTGGTTGTTGTGAGGACGCAGTAAGCATCACTGTGCCAAGCACAATTGTTCTCAACTCTGATTATCACATTAGAATTAGAATGTGAGGGCTTTTGAAAAAGACTAACACCCAGCCCCACCTAGGTCATTAAAAAATCTCTGGAGATGGGGTCTGAGCAGTGTATAAATTTCCACAGGAGTTTCTAGTGGACAATGAAGACTGAGGATCACTAGTCTAGCTCAGTGCTTGACACACAGCAAGCACCTAACAAGTGTTCTTCCTTCCAGGTGGAAGTGATGATGAAGGGAGCAACTTCCCAGGGGAAGGACTCCCTATCCAAAATCATTCTACACATATCCTATCGCTTAGAAATTCATTTTTTAAGTTATTTTTAAAATAGAAATACTGTTAGGATGGTTATATTTATACATATTAACAATTTAAGCTGGAAGAACTCTAAAAAGCATCTAGTTCAAACCTCTCATTTTGTAGATGAGGAAACTGAGACCCAGAGAGAGGAAATGATTTTCTCTGTGTCACATAGTAGCAAGAACACAAGTCTGCAGACCCCCAGACAGCTGTTGTTACACTGGATAATGGCATTTTCCTCAAGCTACTAAGTAACAGAAAGCAATGAAGAGGCAAGACTCAGTCACTCAACACATGAAGACACCTTGTGCAAGATACTATGTTAAGTGCTATGGTGCCAAGGATAAGTAAAGCAGGGATCCTACCCCAATGGAGAGATTGTGCATTTCCTGAAAAGAAGATACAGAAAGGGAAGTGGTAGGATTCTGACTTCTCTTTCCCTATCGTATTGCCTTGGGTCTGTGGAGGCAAACCAATCACTGGATCATGAAAAACCATCCTCATGCTACCCTGGCACCTAACCTAAAGCAAGTTGTCATTCTTGTTGTTTATTCTTAACACAATATGAGCATTATAAGCCAAGTACTGCACAGACCAACCTTTTACTGCTGAGCTCAATAAAGACTGACCACATGAGAAGTATCTGGAAAATTCGTTTGAAATTGGCATCATTGAGACTTCCAGCTGTGGCAGACTAACTTGTTACAGTCCAATTTTCCTTCCAAGAAGAGCTAGAAAGTCTGGATAAGATATTTGAAAGAAAAACATCAATTTGAAGGTTAAGAGAGCTACCAAGGCATCAAATGCTTGAGGACAAGGATGTTTGACAAGGGAGAGGTGAGCAGAACATTCAGCTTCACTCTTCTCCTAGACGTTTGTTGATTCAGCAGAAGTGTCAGTGAGGCTGGGAAGC
The DNA here is from genome assembly GCF_041296265.1 of Equus caballus. Taxonomy (NCBI): domain Eukaryota; kingdom Metazoa; phylum Chordata; class Mammalia; order Perissodactyla; family Equidae; genus Equus; species Equus caballus. The sequence continues at coordinate 47,250,485 of NC_091688.1, read as the reverse complement.
TGAGAAGAGTTGTGGGCAGCCTTAAATATTAGAGAAACAAGAATTGGGGTCAGAGTCCACAAGGAGGAGCAGCTCTGGTAACGCCCTGAGCTTTCACTTAGGACCTCTGAAAGGCTAGCCTTAGGAGTAAACGTGAACTAGAAATAGATCAGCCCTTATAAAGGGTACATTTTAGTTCTCAATGAACTCAATCACAGATTGGATTGAGATAATTTGCCTCTAGACTGATGGCTTACTAGAAGCAAATGTATGTATTCTCTGAAGCAAAACAATGTTACTAAGAGCTTCAAATTCTCCCTATGATATTTTATACACAATGTCTAGCAGTCAAACAAAAGTTGCTGGTGCATCAGGAGACAAGACCAAATGTCCGAAAAACAAGAGGAGCAAAAACAGAAAATCAAGGCAGACTCATGGGAGCTTCAGATCTTGACATTATCAAACTGAAATAACTGTAAATAATATGCCCAAAAAATAGAATTAAGATGGAAAACTTTCTCCAGAGAACTGGAATCTCTTTTTAAATGAATCAAATAGAAATTCTAAAACTGAAAGCAATACAATAAATTAAATTAAGAATTCATTGGAGAGGTTTGACAGTACTTTAGACGCAGCTGAAAAGTGGATTTATAAACTGGAAAAAAGATAGGTCAATAGAAAGTAACCAGACAGAGAGAGAGAAAGACACACAGAGAGAGAAATAGAGAAAAGAGCATGAGACATATGGGACATGGTAAAAGGTCTTACAGACATGTAATTTAAGTACTGAAGGAAGTGAGAGAGTGAATGGGGAAGAAGCACTATTTGAAGAGATAGCAGCTGAGAATTTTCCAAAACTGGTTAAAGGTATCAAGCCACATACTGAATCTCTATGAACCCAAGCAACATAAATACAGGGGAAACCCCCACAACGCGACACGCTATAGCTAAACTGCTGAAAACTAAGAAAGTATCTGGGGCAGGAGGCGAGAGAAGGGGCTTGGAATCACATTACCTACAAAGGGGCAAAATAAGACTGACAGAAGACTTCCCAACAGAAACTATAGAAACCAGAAGGCAATGACATATTTAAGGTGCTGAAGGGAAATAACTGTTAGTCTAGAATTCTGTAACCAATAAAAAAAAATCCATCATCAAAAATGAAGTTTAAATTAATACACTTCCAAACAAAAACAGAAAATTCATCAAAGGTAGGCTAACACCAAGAAAAATACTAAAGTCAGTTTTTTAGGAAGAAAGAAATTCATTCTGAATGGAAGATTGGAGATGCAAAAATGAAAAGAAGCAACAGAAATGGTAAATATGTGGGTGATTCTAAAAGAATATTCTATACATTGATAGTCTCATGTAGAGAAACCCCAGTTCCCAAAGCTTCTTGCCTGGTAGAGGCAAAATGACTATAGTCGGCCAGGAGATCATTGTAAACACTTCCACATTTCTCAACCTTCACTTTTGTGCTGGCTTCCCTTTTTAAGCCACACATAATTTACCCTCTAACCATTAATACTAAGTTTCATTATTATTTGTTAGATTAGTCCACCTTTGACCAGGATTTGTATCTGTTATGATGACTCTGTCCAATACATCCGAACATGCTTTCTCCAACACATTATATACAAATGGCTGTACAATCTTTTCCAACATAATTTGATGAACTCTGTGGCACCAGAATCTAATGATATATATTCAAAAATTAAAGGTCTGCTGTCTCCTTCATCACCATTTATTTCCTGCTCCTGCCATTACCCATGTTGGATGCTCTGGTACATTTTGCTCTATTTCAGCACCAGTTATGCCATCCTGAGTCACAACCACAGCCATTTCCAGTTTCACCCAAATGCGAGCATTCCTTTAGGCTAGAATTAGGCACAGTTTTGACTATGGAATTTAGGCGAAACTAGTATATATGCCATGCAACTCTTTCACTTTTTAAATCTAGACTTCCTAGTAGGTCATTGTACATCATGACTAGTCCATACTGTAGATACCCAAGATTTAGTGGGACTAAACAGTGATCCCTTTTATTGGTTATTTATACATTTTGTTGTCTGACTTTCCAAGAAGTTCAAGTCACTGCTTGGTGATGTTGAGTGAGACAAATTATATTTATTCATTCATTCAACAAACACTTTTTGAGCACCTAATACAGTAAAACTCCTGCAATGGCAATGAGTTAGAGGTAAGACAATCGGAGATTGGCTCGTATCCTACATCCAGCCCCCATTCTCAAATGTGGCAGTATAACTTGCTTATTATTTGAGGAAGAGAGAGGGAATGTGAGAGGGAGGAGAAGACAGGATGGGAAAGAATTAGGGAAATTGTAGACACATTTGTCTTTGGAAGCAGAGAAGTAGAAGGTGAATCCCAGCATCCTCAGTATCTTCTGGACTTATCTGCTTTAATTGTGCCACCAAATGGGTACCACTAGCCAGGAGATTTCCAGAATCATTGCTTTTGCCCTAGAAATTCCAACAATAGGACCCAAAAGTGTCCCTATCAATATTTAAGCTAGAATAGATAACTGCTACCAAGAGTTGCCACAACACAGCCAGGTGGTGATAAATTTAGATGGGGACTCTCTGCTAACTAGCTGTGCCATCCAGCCCCAGTTATTTCACTGACCCAATTAATTTGACCCCTCATTTTTTGTTAGTAAATTTTTGAATACTACTTAATCAAGGATTAGCAAGATTTTATTAATATTAAGCTTAGTTAATATGCCTTCAAGGAACTTACATTTTATGGGATGAGCCTACCAAGTTAACTAGTAATTATCATGCAATTTAATAAATTCCATAATAGAGGTATGGGTAGGACGGAATCATCCCAACCAAACTGAGGATAATTAATTGTTTTTCTTTTTTTATGTTTTTCAAGAGACTAGTGGGATGATCTTTGTTGTAAACACTTTTAGACTATGAACAGATTGTCAAGAATGATGGATTTTAGATCTTTGTTGGACCAACAGATAAGTGTGTTGAAACAAATACTACAAATGGATCAACAACCATCCTCTATTGCAGCACAATTTTCTTTCATTGATTATATTCAGTGTTATCAGTATTGTGGTTATTATTTCAGTTGTTCTGAAGTTAAAGTTAGAGCCACATTAAGTTCATTCTTAAACTAAGCTAATTAACTCCCAAGCCGGCATAAACACAAACTCCATTTGACTATGCTAGTGGAAAAAAGACCAGTTTAAAGAGGTTATGAAAATCATTAAACTTAAAAGTACCATGAAGGAGAAAAAAGATCCCTTTGAGACCAAAGCTTTTATATTTCCAAGAATAGAAGTAAAGGCAACAGGCAAAATCATACAATTAGAAGTTTAACGTTTCATAAGGCAGCAGAGCGGACTCAGAAAAGGCTGTCCAAGGTTGGTTTCTTACGGACAGTACAAGATGAAGGAAGATTGGAGATCAAAACCCCTGGACGCTAATCTTCTCAATGTTCTTACCTTGCTCTCTCTGCACGCTTCTTCTACTGCTTCTACTTCCAATCTACTTTAGCAGTCAGCCAACAGCAGCCAACTGGTCTGGTTATAAAGGAATTTCCCACCCCAGGAATTGCTACAATAGGGTTTCAAAAATGCAATTTATAAGCAAAAATTTACAGCAGGAAACATGAAAGGAACTGGGTTATGCATAAACCATGAGACATATCTGCCGGAGCCCTCTTCCTTAAAAGGTTGGATCTAAAAAATTATACAGGGAGCCATAAAGAGGACAGAGTTAGCATGAATGGCCCCCAAAGCTTCACATTACCAAGACTAAGGGACAAGGGCGAGGAGAGGACTTTGGTGTCTCTCTAAACAGAAATAACTCCAGCTTGGTAACGAGCCACGTGTCCTTTTCTCTGTGATCCTCTGGGATCATACCTTGCCAGGTATGTATCTCAGTTTCTCCTATCCAAGCCCTCTCCTAACTGATTATATTTTATCTCTCGCTTTAAAGGGTATGTGAAAGTACAGGATCTTCCACTCCCATCTCAGAGCAGACATCTTATTTCCTAGCCTTTCAATCCAGGGCCCGCCCAAGAAAACATGCTGACCTTAAACGATGTGAGATCTGCTCCCACTAATTGGTTAAAACTCAGTTATAGACCCTTTACTCCCCTCCCCTCCTTGTTTCTTTATCAAAAGAAAGCAAATAATGTTACAGGAGTCTTGAACTCCAGCTGCTATCTCTATCTCTGCGTTCTCCAAAGGACGGCTACCACGTAATGGAAAAAACACAAGCTTTAAAGTTCAGGGAGGCCTGGGTATAAATCCTGATTCTGTGCCACTTCTTAGCACCATGACCTTGGACAAGTGAATTAATATATTTAACTTTCATTCCCCATCTATAAAATGGGAATAAAAGAGCTACTTTATAGAACTTCAATGATGATTCAATGAAATGATGTATGTAAATGTGCAAGCTATATCAAATGGATGAAATAAGCGCTAACTATCAGAAAAGAGACTCTTCAATTTCAGGTATACTGCATAATGTTTTCATGTTGCATAATAGCATTGACCTTCACATGCGTGTGTGTCTAGCTCAGGATATGATTGGTAAATGAGAACCACTTTGTGCCGGTCCCTGATAGCATGAGAAACGGACAGTAGCAGACCTTCCTGCTTATAGTTTTGACCAAGAAGTTGCTGTACTTTTATTTCTTGTCATATTTCCAACCAAAATGGATGATGAATGAATGGAGCTGAAGCAATCACTCTGCTCCAGCAATTGACAGAACCATTTCTCAATCTATTCCCACTCACCTCTGGGGCCTTTCCCACTTACCATGGAGAGTTTGGAGAAGGAAGTTGGTCTCCTTCGAGAGAGAAAGTTCTGGCAGAAACAGTAGCCCAGGCTTTGGGCAGAAGCAACCTTGTGCTCATTCAGAAACTAATCACAAATCCAGACGAAGCATGCGGTAGGGGGTTGCTCCATCATTTAGTTAGCACTTCACAGCTTTCAAAGGGCTTTCATATTTCTAACCCTTTGAGAAGGCCAGCTCTTCATTGTACGCATATTTCACTCTGTAAGTCTCCTTCACTGAGACAATATTAATTAAAGAATTACTTATGTGAATTATTTGTTCAATGTCTATCTCCAGGAGAATGGGGACCATGTCTGATTAGTGTGGCATTGTATTTCCAGTTCCTAGCCCAATGCCTAGCACAGAGTAGGTATTCAATAAATATTTGTTGAATAAAAAGATGTTACAGCACTCATGTGCCTGTAGCTCTCTAATAAAATATTCTTAACTGAGCTAACAAGTTTAGTTGGAAAATTAATCTACTGCCAAAACAAACATCATGACATTTTCCAAAACCAAAATAAATGTCTTTTTGGATAATCCAGTCTACTGCTCCATAGATAATCAGAAAAGGACTACAGACACCCCTAACTCTCATGCTAATGAATCATTATCTCATTTAAGAAGTCAGGAGAGTATTTTCTTCCCAATTCCATTTCATCAGTTTTACTTAAACAATTGTCAGCCCTAATAGGTTGTTTCTCCAGATTAATTCTTCTCACTTTTTTAGAAAGATTGATGGCACGTCCCCCTCACTCTGATCTTTCTATTCTTCAAGATTCTCCTCCTAGAAGATAGCAAGATGTTTTAGAGATTGTCTTATCAACCTGGCCCAGGACCTAGAAATCATCCTAAAATTCATAATATATATTTTGAAAGTTTCAGATTTTTCTGGATTGCTCTTTCCTGATTCCTACTCACAGTTTTGTTTTGTTTTTTTTTTTTACTTAAAATTTTCTTTTTGGAGACTCTAAAAATAAATAAATGATCAGGGAGGTGTGATAGAAGCCCTGAGATGTGCTTTATTCCTGGCCTTACCCTAGATGCACTGTGGCTGCGCCCGAGGCTGCCAACACAGTGGAATGACATGTCAAACACACTGTCCATGACCTGTCCTGTCAGGCAGTGCCAAAAGCTGCTTTGATTAACTTTTATTTTTAAACACAACTGGGGCGTGGGTGGACAGATCCTGCCTTTGTGAGCTCTGGACGGGGCACAGAATCTGTCTCTTTCATCTATTTCTCCACCTGCAAATTGGTATGACAATAAAATCTTTCTCTCCACATTGATATACAGTAAAACACAAACTATACAAGACCTGCTGAAAAAGTGCCACGCAAGCACCTCAAAATGATCTGTTTTCGGACTCCTTGTAGCATATCTTGCATCTCTAACGAGCCTCCCTCAGCCGTGTTCTGAGCCCCTAGCCCAGCATTTACTGCTTGTACAAGCAACAAATACTACAGACTCATCTTAGTGCAAACTAAGTCAAATGAGAAAATAATTCTCCTAAAACACACATCATGGCATTCCAGAGCCAAATGCAGATCACTTTTCGATAATCCAAGCCAGAGCTCCACGGGCAACGAGGGCTGGCCTTCTTTGGGTACTTACTATGTGCCAGGAACTGTTTTCAGGGCTCTACATGCATTAGCTAATCAATCCTAACAAGTACCCTATGACGTAGGTGCTATTATTAAACTGCATTTTATATATAAGAAACTGAGGCACAGAGAGATTAAATGGTTGCTTGATATCACACAGCTACTGAGTGGTAGAGTCCAGATTTGAGCCAGCTGGCTTAGCCGCTACACTCTACTGCATTTCAAGATAACAATAGTGACCATTTATGTGCCAGCCATTGGGCCAAGTACTTTACAGAGATTATCTCATTAAGTCCCCATGACAATCACCCCCATCTACAGATGATAAAACTGAGACTTAAAGAGTTAATTTGCCAAATATCACATAGCTAATAAGCGGTAAGTTCAGAGCCTGGCTGTCTGATTATAGAATCTGAGAGCAAAGAAAATACTAAACCATGTTGAGAAAGCCAACAATGAACTCCAACTACAGTCTTCCACGTAAGACCCCTTCATCCTTTAGAAGGACATGAAAATGTGCTTACTGGATCTAACGGGGAGAGAAATTCCTCTGATGTGGCAGGCTCTAACACTGACTTTTTATCAATAAGTAGGCTTTTAGAAGGCAAGCCCAAGGGTAGGCAGCTCACAGCAGAGCAGGCCCCCTTCCAACCACCTTCCATGGTCCCAGGAGCTCCACTAACTCTCTCCCCAGCAACAGGGTCTTCCTATAGCATGCAGGTAGATGAGTTGAATTCACACAATCTCAGCCATAACTCTTCGAATGGGCTTCCGTTACCCTAACCAGAATGGCCCCAGAATGCTCATCTCCTGTGCCTCTAATCTCCGAGGTCAGGGTCTGCCATCTGCTGAAGTTTACCCTTTACTTTGCCATCACATGAACCAACACTATCCAATTTACTTTTGCCCTTTCGTGATCAAATATTGCCCCTGGTGCAATCAGGGATACAGCAGAGTTGTGTGGGACCAGGGAAAACAGGGGCAGGCCTGGGAGAGGGAAGGAGAATGTAGCAGAGAATGTGGAGACTCTCAGGTTTGGCAGTTTGGGGTCTTGGGGACCGTGAGAGACAGGGCGAATATTTCAGTGATGAATGGGGCTAGTGAGTAGGAAGAGAAGGAAGACGAGAATGGAGGACATCCTCTGGGGCATCGCTCCACCAGTGTAATGATTATTAAATGGAATGAGAGGAGGGCACCAGAAGGCCCCCCAGGAAATGTGGTCATACAGTAAACAGTCCTCCAAATTAAGGACCAGGTCTTGCCGCTTTGCATTTCTCATCCTCTCAGCCCCTCTCATCTAGACCATGCTCGTCTATTCCTGTGTGATAAAGAGAGTTCACTTGACTCCATTGCAGACCTGGAATTGGCCTCTGCTCAGTCTCTGAAGATATCCTAAAAACTGTACATGGAGCAAAAGAGAGACAGCATCGCCCCCTAGTGATGCAAGACCTATCTCCATGGTGTTCTGGAAGCTTTCCTGGACTGCCCAGGCAGAGTCACACTGTTGGAATGGAAATGGTTTCCTTACAACCTCTGACTGTTAAATGACTTATGTTTTGTCAGAATGGCGAGGTCTCCACACGTCATCACCCTGCTCTCCCTACCCTCCCAGCCAATTTCCCACACGTATGAGCCAGACTTGCCCGCAATGTCTATTTTGAAGACAGTTTGCCCCTGCAAGAAAACTCATGGTTTGCAGATCACAGATCAGGACAGGGGAGGAAAATAGAGTTCTGATCTCTTTGTTTCTATTTCGGTCCATTCTGCCAAGTTGAAGCAGACTGATTTTCATTTGTCTTAAATCCAAGAGGGGGGAAAATCCTCTCAAACCAAACACCATCACAAATGTACCCCTAAGGAATAATGAATTACCTTTTTAGGCAAAGAAAGGCCCAAGGAATCATAGCCAAGGCTGGGGTGGGTGAAGAAGGCAGGGAATGAATTTTGTTGACTGAGTAAACGTTTGGGCCTTGAGCTCAAAAGCCAGGACAGAAGCATCGAGCTCTGGGTGCCCAGGTCGGCACTGTCCCCACTGAGCTGTGCTGCCTGCTTTCTCTGGAAACCTAGGCAGACAAACAATCTTCATTCTGCACTGTCTCTCTGGGACTGTCTGAGGCTTTGCCACCACACTGGGGTCACCCCCACCCCAGCACTTCCTCTGCCTCTGGTAAGAGGAGGTAAGAGGTAGGTGGCCGCCAGAGGGTGGTCAGGGCGTGGCTGAAGCAGCCCCTCTATCAGAGTGCAGAGTCTGGAGTCCAGACCCATCCTGGCCAGCACAGAAGCAGGGAGAGAGAGAGGCAAAAGGAGCCAGCCTGTTTCCATAGATACGGATTTCAGTTGCATTTTCTGACAACCATGCCAGGCTGCCTGGAGAGCATTGTTTGGATGCCTGGGGACCCACTCAGAAGGAAAATGAAGTAAGAATGAATTCAAAAAAACACTCTTCTCTATCCTTTGCAAGCTCTGAGACATCAGGTAAAATGGGATTTGCTACCAGGATTGTCCCCTGTGCAGTTTGGGGGAGAAGGTCAAATGCCTCAGTGGGTCCCCAGGGGGCGCATCTGAAGTCCTGTAACTGTGGTAATGTCAGGAGGGTTACAAATCCCTCCTCAGGGGCTTCCGCACCCTCCCTGTTACATGCCTAGAGTCCCTTAATGCCTGTGAGAGTGTGACCTGGCTTGACCTGTTTTGGTTGACTGTCTGGTACCTACAGAGAGGCTGGCCTTGGCAAGTCATGTCAGAAGCACAAAAGTTGAGGGAAATCCCAGCTTCCTCAGTAGCCACAGGAAGTACAGAACCCTGAGGGAGCAAGTCTTCAAGAAAAGGGCAGGCCCTTTCCCAGTGTTACCCTGGAGGGTGGGATGGGGCATGAATTGACCAGAGACCTTCAAACCAGGCTTTTTCAGTTCTTTATAACCTCGCAGGCATAAGCAGTAAAGCCCCAGCTTCAGGGGGCAGATGATTGGACACTGTGGTGCCATTCTTATAGGAAAGACTCAGGACAAGGCAACAGGAAGCCGACATACCACCTCGAAAGTCTGACCCAGAACACCTCGGCAGAGCAAGTCTGCCGCTTAGTAAGCTGTCAGGGTCAGGGAGTGCAGAGATTCCATTGCTGTTTTCAGTAGGGAAGCAAATCTCCCAGTTTTTTGAAGGCCTTATGCCCTACAAGTTCAGAGACCAAAGGCTGACAGCTTTGCGGTCAGCTCTCTTGGTTCCCAACACAGTGCTGGCTCAGGACTGATTCCGGTGTCTCAAATCACAAGGAACCAGAGCCACCTTCCTGCTTCCCTGCCCTTTTGTCCCTGCAGCTTTCTCCTCCTGGGATGACGTGGGCTGTTCCACCTGTATCTGCTCATCCAAGAAAAGTCACCTTCACTAACCCCAACGGCCCTGTCCTACCCTTCTCAGGGACCCTCAGTGGACATTCTCAGATATCTTCCTGACCCGAAAGAGGAAGAAAACAGAGAAAGAGAAGACTATATATATGTGCAATTTCTGGCAGGGTCCTTGCCTTTCGGTGCAGCCTGAGCAGCTCTAGACTCTCAACCCCAGGTCCCTAAAGGTCATAGTCAAAATGATTCTTAGAAGGAGGCCACTTCGGGGGCTTCTCTTACAGCTGCCGTAAGGTTGAAGGAGCTACAATCCCCCACCCCCTGGTGACCTCTCGTGAAGGCTGCCACTGGGACTTTGAGAGGAGAGGGCTCACCCTGGTCTCCTGTGGTAGGCTCAGCCCGGAGCCTGGGAAGGATGCCCCTTACTCCCAGACTCAAACCATCCACTTCCTGAAACACTCTTTTCTCTTTTCAACTTCTACATCTTCATCTCCTGCCATCTCATCTACCCTTCTCTCTATTCATGACTCGTTCATTTATTCATTTAACAAAAACACATTGAGTTCTTTCATTTGCCCAGACTTCCTAAAATAGCTATGAGTAAGACACATTCCCTGTACTCAGAAATCTCATAGACTAGTAGGGGAGACAGACACATAAACGAACTATTAAAATCCAGTTTATGTTAAACTATCAAACTCCTGGAGAAGGTAAAGCCCAAACTGAGCCTCAATGGATGAGTCAGAGTTAGGGGAGGGAGGTTCAGAGCAGAGGGGACAGCATCGACAAAAGCATGGAGGCAAGAATCAGAGTGATGTCCTGGGGAACTCAGGAGATTGTGACACTGGGGGTCAAGTACAAAGCTATGAGTGTCAAGAGATGGGTGGAGGAACAGCAGGCTTTAGATGGCAGAGGGTCCTGTGCGCCGTGCTAAAGGCCTCAAGCTTCCTCCTGCAGTGTTTTTCGAGCCTAGATTCCTGGAGGTGCAGGGCTCCTCTCTGGTGCCTGAGAGGCAGGACTAGGCTCCCCTTGCCTTCAGCCTGAGTGACTTGTTTTATATACACTCAATTCCAGAGTAAGGTTTAACTTGAAATAAAAACGTTGAACAATACCTCTGTGCATAGTGAACTACAGAAGGGTTTCAAGTACGGGAAAGACACAGTCAAGTTTGTATTTCAGAAAGACCACCTGGCTGCTGGTCTCCACTTCCAGCCATTCCTCAGGGCAGTCTATTGCCTAAGAAAAGCTCTGACGGTAATAAATGATTTGCAGCAAAAATGAAGGCTTCTTCATTGCACCTGTTGCTGAAGTTATTTCATTCAGAGAAAAGAACATGAAGTGAGGATCTCCTTTCCCCCGTGCTCTGACTTCAGAGCCATCTTAGCCAGCTGGCTGTGTTGATGACGCCATCTAGTGGTATAAGTGCAGCATGACCCCAAAAGGAACCAAGCTCGCTTGGCAAAGAACCTTTTGTGTCACATTGATTTGTAAAATTCTATATTCTCTTATTTAACCCTCAAAACAACTCAGCAAGGTATGTCTCATTGTTTATCTATGTTACAGATCGGGAAACTTAGAGATGGACAGGAAACAATATTTGTTTTGAGTCTTCTTTGGACTAGGAACCGTGTTAGATGATTTTCATGAGATTGGCATTGTCCCTTCTTCAAAGATGATGAAACTGAAGTCCTTGGTGACTGAGACCAACCAGATTGAGCCATAAACAGTGAAGTTTTCCTGCTGCCAGAACCATGTTCTTCCCGATGAATCTGGTCAGATTCAATCCCCTTACTTAAGTCAAAAAGAAAGTAAGTGGTAAAGGACTGGGAAAGAGACAGGCTTTTTTGGAATTTGGGGTAACTGGCCCGGACTACAGCTATTTTCTTTGTCACAAAGAAAATGCAAAGGCAAAAAGAAAAAAATCTCCTCCCCATAAAAGGGTAAAAAATATGCCTCTAAAAAAGAAAATAATAACATTCTTGCTCTCTCTTTCCCCACCCACACATGATATCACAATATAAGTACAAATCAGGCATCCAGAACCATAAAGAGGCAAAACAAAACCACCTACAAGAAGCAAAAGGACACAGATGATCCACAGGTTGGTTTGCTGATTTGCAAATCAGAATAGGCCCTTGAAAATGGTGATGATGATGAAATCTGTTGCCAAATGCACCAAGATGATGAATAAAATTTATGTAATTCCCCTATTAGTAAAATTAAAAGGCCAGTAGGAAAAAGGAGCTAAAAGGAGAAGGAGAAGAGGCAGTATTCATAGTGCTCTGACAATTCAGTTTTTCAAGGATCCAGGCTTAAATGCTAAACTGAAACAGAATCTGCTCCGGCAGATTTTTTTCCTAACTGTTTTCCTGAATTTTAATGAAATGTAGAGGCCTTTCTAAGCCAGGCACAAAGTCAAGAAACAATGAATTTTTAAATGACAGATCTGATTAAATAAAAACATAAATCCTCTATACAGCAAAACACACTAAAATCAAAGTTACAGGTGGTAGTTTGAAAGAAATTTACAACACACAGGACAGAGAAATAATAGGCAAAGTCTATTAAAAGACCTTATAAATCAACAAGGAAAAGGCAAGTAACCCCCAAAAATGGACAAAGGATATGAGTGGGCAATTCAGAGAAAAAGAAATGCAAATGGCTAGTAAACATGTGATGAGTCATTCCATCTCTCTAGTAATCAGAAAAGTGCAAAGTAAAATAACAGGATACATTCTGCCCATCCTATTGTCAAAAAATGTAAAGATGGACAAAAGCCAGTGATGGTAAGCATATATTATGAAGTGCCCTCTCACAAGCTATGTTGACAGTGTAGTCTGGTGGAGTCTATTTTGACAGTTATTGGTAGCACCTACCAACTTAGAAATCTTACCTATCTTTTGAACAATCAATCTACTTCTAGGAATACATCCTCCAAAAATATTCCTACGTGTGCTCAAAAACATGAATGTACATGTGAATATGACATATGTACATATGAATGTTTATTATAAAAGTTTGCTATAGCAAAAAATCAAAATGGAAGCAGCCTAAATGTCCTTCTGTAGAGAACAGACTGAATAAATTGACAGGATGTCCTGATTATGGACTACTACTGCAGACATTGAAATCGTGTGGTTGATCTGTACGTATACTGCAAAGATACCACAACATATTAAGTGAAAAAAGTAGAAAGGGTCTGGAAGGGCGCACCCGAGACTGTTAAGCATGGTGACAGTGATGATGGGATAGGAAGAAGGGGGAAGGAGAGATCTTTACTTTTTATCCTACGTGCTCCTATATTATTTGATTTATTTTCCATGTGTAAGTATTCGTGCCATACATTTGTAATTTTTAAAATATATGGATATGTGCAAAGTGAATCCATCTATTCAGAAAATATTTGCAGCTCCGTTGGTTTTTCAGAACAAAAAACACACATTTTTTAAACACTCAAGTGTTAACTGATTAACACAAAGTCCAGAGACCCCAGTGCTCTGAAAGGTCAGCACTGTAGGATTGGATCTCATAATTAAAGGAGACAGCATGGGCAGCCAGAGCAAACACAGGCTTTGGAGTTGAGTGGATCTGGTTCCAGGTCTGGCCCTGCCCCCTCTCTTTCTGTGACCGGGAGCAAATTACTTAACCTCACTGAATCTCGATAAGATGGAGATAAAAATGTCTCCCCTCGCTCTCGATGTACACACCATGTATGTAGAAAACTGTTTTCTCCCCTTCTGATTTATGGTATTATATATGTAGGGTGGGCTAACACGGCAGCTGAGACTGCAGAGACCTCCACAAAAGTTGTTCGTTTGTGTGTTTCTGGATGGACCCAAAGAAATGTTTCTAGGGTCTTGTCTTGGTGGCAGAGTGTCAGTAAGTGCAGTAAGGTGTGGGGGAGGCCTGTAATACAAAAGTTTTGGGCACGGGAGCCAGGATGACCAGTTTCAGTAGCTGGGGCTTCTTTGAGCAGTGGTTCAAAAATTTTAGCCTGCCTCAGGAGGGCTTATTAAAACAGTTGGCTGGTCTCCATCCCCAGAGTTTCTGATTCAGTAGGTCTGGGGTAGGGCTTGAGAGTTTGCATTCCTAGCAAGTTCCCAGGCAATGCTGATACTGCTGGTCTGGGGAACCACAGCTTGAGACCCACTGACCTAGAGCGTCAATAAATGCTCCCACCCCGGTGAATTTTAGGCTACAGAAGCCTCTTTCCCTTCCCCCTTCTGAGTTCTCTCTGTACCTCCCCAGGCACCTAGAATGCCAGGGCACTCCCTAGTCTTGCCCCTAGCCAATGGCCAGTTTCTGCAGGCTGTGCTTCTCTAAGGCAAGGGGGCAGCTGAGGAGAACCCAAGATTTCTAGTGGGGAGTGGGGAGGAGTCGGGGAGACATGCCTAGACCCAGCCCTAGCCTGGGTCCTGCCTGCTCTGTGCACTCAGCACAAGGACGGGAAATGTGCCCCCCTTCTGCCTAAGCAGATTGGGAAAGATAACCTCGTTAGCAGGAGAAGCCAGGGCCGAGGGGTCGTGCTCTATAGAATCGGCACAATCTGCTCTCATGCATGAGCTGCTCCATTCAATAGAGAGTGCCCTTGTCCTGACAACTCGTCTGTGCGGGAAATCCTCTCCCCAGTGAAAGTGCCCCTCGTTCCCCTTCCAGCCTACCCTTTGCCCCTCAGGGCACGGGAGCCCTTGAACCTCAGCCAAATGGTTGTGATGAAGAAGAATCTCTGGCCCACAACCAAATTGGCCAGGGACGAGGGACAGAGAGGGCCACAGCTCACCTCCTGGGCCTTTTCAGGTTATGCAAACAAGAAAAACCAGGTATTCATCCCCATGCTGTGAAGCAAAGAACCCTTGATCTCGCTCTGGTCATATCCAGCCCTTCTTCCCAAGGGTGGTAATAGCAGTTACTATTTACCAAATGCTTACTGAATGCCAAGCCCTGAACTCAGTTTCAAGCAATTGTTTTTTTTGCTCACTACAACTCTTTGAGGTAGACACTGGTTCCCATTTTTCACAAGGGAAAACTGAGGCAGAGACAAGGAAAGTCACTTATACGGGGTCAGCTGGCTAGTGGTGATGCTGAGCCAATCTCACTCCAAAGCCTGGCATCAACTGCTTCACTGCTCAGTTTCTACAAGATGAAGGCCCAGGCCCTAAGGCCAGATCTGAGGGTTGGGGCCTGGGACACCAGATTCCCCACAGTCCCCTCTCCTTGAGTAGATGTATGGGAGGCCTCTTTGCACACTCCATGTAGTCACACTTGAACCTGCGCCTTATCCATCTTTGTTTTCCCACTACTCTACCAGGCACACAGTGGCTGCTCAGCAAAAGTCTGTGGTGGAAAGGAAGGGAAAAGTTGCACGTTGGATCCTGGGTATCTCGTTTCCTGGTGTCGTCGGAGTTTCAAAGTCGTGCGGGTGAACAAACCATATGTGGATAAATCATCAAGAGAAAAAAATTCTATTTTCCAACAGTTTTTGTCCTCGCCTGCCCACTGCTTCAGCCTCTCTGGCCTCCCTGCTACTGTGAGACTTGGCCACAGGACATTGTCCTTCCCCCTACGCCCACACGGCTCCCTCTCTCCCTCTGCTTCTTTAGTCTGCTCAAGCCTC
Organism: Equus caballus; assembly: GCF_041296265.1. Classification (NCBI taxonomy): domain Eukaryota; kingdom Metazoa; phylum Chordata; class Mammalia; order Perissodactyla; family Equidae; genus Equus; species Equus caballus. Next base: position 47,235,129 of record NC_091688.1, on the reverse strand, counting down.
ACCTTCTCAGCAAGATGTGCATGAGCACCACTCCCTGTACCCACCATACTTTTCCACTTTTGGTTACACCTTCTAAGCTATTATACAATTCACTGGATTATTGTGTCTAATGAGAATCATTGGCCTCCCCTCCTAGACTCTAAGCGCTGCTCTAGCAGGGAGATTTGTTTTATTCACTGATGGTCCCAAACACCTCAAAGGGAAGGAGCTCAACAAACGCTTGTTGAAGGAATCTCCAAGCATTGCCACTACATCAGAGCCAGGCCTGAGATACTCAGAGAAGTGACCCACTTCACCTACAGCCATGGTCCTGGATTTCTCAGAGATCTATTCCCCCCATACACCTCAGCGTCTAGAAGAGAGAGATTCTGCATCTCCTAATTCTAGTCACCACAGGGATTGACTGAGGATGCTCCCCTTGGGCCCCATATATCTGCCTGCCCTTCTACTCATGCTAGTGCTCACCTGGTTCTCTCTAAAGAGCATTGCTGCTTAAGTGGAGTCTATGCCACATACATGGAGGCACCCAGGGTCATGGAAAGTGCTGAGGCCTCAGAGCTGCACCATGACCTCAGGGTGTCATTTCCACCCTGAGTGTTGGTTTCCTCATCTATAAAATGAGGAGACTGGAGCCATGATTTCTTCTGGTCTTTCCCATTTCTGACATTTTCCCTGTGTGAAGGGAGGAGTGTGTGAACTTGGTCAGGGCACACTTAGAAACAAACCAACCCATGACCCCGGGGCATGGGACACAGCCATACTCAGAGGGTATGGAGATCATAGCAAGATAACCAACAGGGATTCAGAACATTGCATGGGTTAGATTGGTAGCCACCACCGTTGTGAAAAGTCCTTTCACAAAACAGGAAAGGCAATTATTATCATCTTATTTCACCTATGAGAAAACCGAGACTTGGAGAGGCTGAGCAAACTGCCCACAAATAGCAAGCAAAAAAGCCACACCCAGAGCCAGGTCTTCTGACAGCAAATCCCAGAATGCTTCCACACAACTGCTTCACCGTTTCCAAAATGCATCCTGGAAAAGAATGCCACCATTATATCATTTAAAATGTCAATAATCTATTCTACATGATCACAGAATATAAAACTGGAAATTGCATTTGAATGTGATTATGTCTCATGTTCTAGAGATTTATTTACATCAAATAAAACAATAGAGCCACTACCAGAAGATATCCCTCTCAAAGACCTGAGAAACTGACTCTAATCCCTGGTAGGAATAAACAACTCATCTCTGAGTGACAGCTAAAATGAGTCTGTCTCCCCATCTCTCCAGTGTCAGTGGAGTAAATAAGCAAAGAAAGTGCTAAGTTAGAAAGTTAGATCTGTCCAACCCTGGGAGCCTATAACTGGTTCAGAGCTATGTTGACATTCCTTGTTTTTCCAGATTCAAATATGTGCTGTACTACATCTCTTACACAATGGTGTCAGGAGATGAGGCCACTCTACCACATGAGCCAAGTTGGACTGGGAAGCCCCGGATGGGAGAAGTCCATTTGAAGAGAAGCTTTGTAGGCGCTGGAATATCTCTGGGAGAGCACAAGCTTCAGGAATCAACAATTACTGAATGTTCTCAAAAGAAAGAATGATTGGGTTTCTTTCCCTCTGTCCTCTGACTTCTTGCCTCATTGACATTGGGGAACAGCCTTGATCAGTTATTTTTAACTGAAGCATTTACCCAGTTAGAGTGGGCCTTCAAACTTGGAAGTTCGAGAGAAATCAGAATTCTGAAACAAATAAGGCTCTGAGCCAGTGCACATTTTAATAAAATTGGAATTTGAGACTCCTACAACTTTGGTACCATCCTCCTTCAAACTGCCACCATCAAAATGCACTATGCCCCTGACGCCAGAAAGGACAGGAAATGTGAGTAGGAAGGAAGCAGGTGCTTAGATTATTTTTTTCTGGTTTACCCTCAAAGTTGCCTTTATTTTGGAATCATACAATGCAGACTTCCTAAACCAATCCCACTTTCAACTATTTTTTGCTCTATTGTTTCCACACATAAACTGGTAGAATAAAATGCCCCAACTTTGGGTTTGGAAAATGTGGTCAAAACAACCATTTTTTATATCAGTGCAATAGTCAGTCCCAGGCAGTGGGAAGGGACTGGGCCTCAGAAAGGCAGAGAACATGCATTCATGCCCTCCACACTAGCTTCCCAAGCATCGCTCCTCATTAAGCCACTCTGGTATTTCATCAGAGAACCTCTTGGTGAGCAAAAACATGGCACCCCATTTCACAGATGGAGGCACTAAAGTCTAAAACTTTAGCTGACATTGCATAATCCCCTTGATTCTGCAGCTCCTCAAAAGTATTTGTAATTATGAGTGAAACAAGATGAGAAATGTATTACCTTGAGAAATGGTGCTAGAATTCTTTGGACTATTAAGACTCCTTTTCAAAGAGGGAGACTGCCCTGCTGAAAGTTATGAGACACAAGAACAAACCACCAATGGAAGATGAAATATCATCTTTTGAAAGGGGCCAACCACTCTCTTTCTGGGGTGGCTTTGGCACAATCTGACTCAAGGCAGAGGGATGCACTCAGGTGTCTCTACATCTGTAAGAGTCTCTAAACTGATGATAAGGCACTGGGAAAATACCTCTGGGCTCATAACCTCTGGAGAGAAGCCAAAGATTTCCTGTTGTAGAGGGCCAGTCTGCTGCTAAAAGAAACTTTTGGAAGCTACAGAAGCCCCATCTAAGCTTTCCCACATCAGCTTTCCCCCACCCTCCTCCCCTCAGTGCCCAACACAGCTCTCCCATTCTCTCTCTCCTATTGTTTTCCAAACATCCCTCTCTTCATAAAAGCTGTCTGGCTGGGAGCTTAAAATATTGCTGGACAGTAAAACCTACCCATCAGGGCCAATCCAGTCATATCTGCTCAGTCGTGCAGCACAGTAGGGGCGGGGTAGGGAAGTGGGAGGTGGGCTTTTAGGTGCCAAAGGAAAGAGGCCAAAGTTGCCATTTTGCTGCTGAGCGCCAAGAGAGAAAGAGAGCACGTATTTCTCCGGGGGACCCTACTGCTGTTGGCAAGTTTTCCTTGGATGATATTAGCTGGTAGGCTTCCCCTCCCCTTCTTTCTCAGCTTAATCTAAGGGCCATATCCAGCCTTCTCCAAAAGAAAAAAGGTTGCTGCTAAAGTTCAGTCTTCGGTTGAGACGGCTGGACTTAGAGTCCAATTCTGAAAACCCTCTTGGAAATAGCCTAAGAGTTGGCAGCAGTTTGGAAGGGAAAGGAATGCAGGAATAGTGGTGATGAGGGAGGGGGTGAACAGAGATGTTCACATTCTAAGTACAACTTGACTTCCTAAGATGTTTTCACTTTTCAGAATGAATTAACATGCCTCCAGGAGTCGCAAGGGACCTAAACCTAGTATTTGACGTTGGGGAAAGAGTTTTGGACCTTTTCACTCAGACTCTGCAATAGGAGTGACAGTGATAACTTTTGAGTACTGTGGGTGTAAGGGAGGCTTCATGCTCAGCATTTTGGATGTTGGAGCATTTAATGGAGCACACGAACAGTCTGGCTAAGGACCGTAAAACTTCCTGGGAGCAGGTTCTGTTGTCAGTCTCCGAGAGCTGCTGGTTAAAGTACCTACTCTAGAAACATGAATGGAGGCACATTTACACTTTCTTACCAACCGGAGTGGTAAGTGGCCGTCTAATCCTTTGGGGAACTTGTTAACACAGATGTACGTGTGTTCTGCCTCCTCAAAGCCAGGAGAAGGCTATGCTATACTGGAAACCTCCCTGAGCTTGAAGCCGGAAGACCAAGGCCCACAGCCTGGCTCTGCCCTCACTAGCCAAGCCCCCTTGGGAGACTGACTTAACCTTCCAGTCTGTCTCCCTATCAGGTAATGCGAGCTGATAACGCCTAGGTCACCGGTTCTCAAACTTCTGTCTGTGGACTTGTCAGTTCTGTCCAAGATGAATTTTTCAGCAGCAAAAATGTGACAGCGATATAGGAAACAATGTAGGGAATTTTTCACCCAAGTTAAATGTGTTTGGTTTAAAGGCTTGTCTTTTATTCTGAAATTATATCCTTTCTAGTTTTGTGGTATTAAAATTCCCTTTTATGAAATGACAGTGAAAACAGACTGTAGTCAAGTGATTTAATCAGTTTTTTATTTTCATGTCCTTGCTTGGCAGAATAAGGAGTTGGTAGCCCCATGTTGGTCACCCTATTTTGTTGTTATCACACTAGTCTGTGAAATCCAAGCCTGAGGACCACTGGCCTAGTTCACAGGTTGTTATGAGGACTGAACAAGATATGAGAAAGTGTATGATCTACAAATAGGTAAGGGCTACCCAACCATAAGGTGGTATTTTAATCATTACCTAAAACCATGATCCTCTGGGGGGATGTTCCGGTGGATGGCCTGGGGGTGGAAGCTTGAACTCTATCGGTTTGTTTTCCATCTGTAATAGCCCTGTGCTATAAATTTTCACAAGCAAAAGTAAACAGAGAATTGTCTCTTTAAAGAAGAGAAGAGAAATATTCTTCTTTTGGTTTAGACTTCTCCCTGCTCCATGGAACAGTTTGCTCAGACATACTCTGATCTGACTTATTTTAAATATAATTTTCATTGTTAGATGTCAGGAACCCGAGGCACTTTCCCTTAGCACCTCTAAAAGCTTCTCTCTTTGACAGCATAGTTAGCATAATTCAAAAGCATGGAATTGGAAAGATTTTGTCCTAAGTTACAGTTTCTCTCCTTCTATTATTATAAGAAACTTTGTAATTAGACATTTTAAAAAACCCACTCAAACAACCCAAGCATTGCAGAGTGGGGTGTGGAAGGACATACTCCTGTTTGGCTTCAGTTTGGAAATTACTAACGGAGTGATCAGAAGGGTCTTTGTGTGTCATGAACAGGTGTCATGACACTCATGTGTCAAGAATCATCGGCCTTCCAGTTTATATCTTTGATGTTGTACAAAACGGTGTCTCAAAACAGCTAGTTTTGGATCAATTTACTATCCTTTTTTGGTATTTACCATTTCTTTGCAAGTTCTCAATCTTCCTACTGCTAGATGCAGCAAAGAGGACTGGAGTTCCCTAGACTCGAAGTAATACTGGTATGACATGCACTCAGGGATTGAGAATTTCAGATTTCAAATTACTACTATTGGTCCCACCCACTGGTGTCTATGGACACCTTCACTCTGTGAAGGCCTTTGTTCTGTGTCATGATGGTTCATGGAGGATGAAGACAAAATGGTCCCTGCCCTCCAGGAGCTTTTGATCTTAAAGGCGAGAAACGAGACTGGTAGATATTCAGTGCTGAGAGCTTGTACTTGCCACACACATTCATGTGAGTACATGAGTGAAACACACACAGAAATCCAAAAAGACCAATATGGCCCAGTACAAGTAAGATTGTCAAAACTGAGTTGATATATCAATGGTGTAATACATTAGCAACACTAGATTTAGAGTACATTAAAGCCAGAACTTGATGTTATAGGAGTAAATTACATAAATTGCTGTTTTAACATGAATGTTAGATTGAACTGTTCAATAAGTAACTTGGATTTTCCTGGCTCTGCCACCAATAGGATTTATGCTTGGGCTGCTTGCCTGATTGTGGTGTTTCCCACCTTATCCAGAAGGTGATGGGAATGGCTGCCACTCTACATAGCAAGCACTAGATTTAACTGTGCTTTGAGGAGTGTTAGCAGAAGTATAACTAGATACATACAACTGGGATTCTGAACTGCTGGTTCTGAGTAGAGAACCCTCCATTCTCAAATCTCCATTCCTACATAGAACTCTTCCCAATACTGAAGTCATGACTGAAGATGTCACAGTTGCTCCCAGCTTCCCAGAAGGAGAGAAGGTTTGATGCCTTACCTCATTGGGAGTTTCTGGGGCTCCAAGAGGAGCAACACCCTCCACTCTCCAACAAGAAGCAGACAACTGTTGTGCATACCCTGAGAGCATAAGATGGGCATTACTCATGCCTGAAATCAGCGTCTGCCACGACGTACTGTCTGGTCAGGCTCCAAACCACAGTTTGGAAGGAACTTTTGAGATGCCATTTTGTTTATCCTCTCCTAGGGATGAAAATCACACCCAATTTTTTTTTTAAGATTTTTTTATTTCTTCATTTTTCTCCCAAAGCCCCCCAGTAGATAGTTGTGTATTTTTTTCAGTTGTGGGTCCTTCTAGTTGTGGCATGTGGGATGTCGCCTCAGCATGGCTTGATGAGTGGTGCCATGTCTGCGCCCAGGATTCAAACTGGCAAAACCCTGGGTTGCCGAAGCAGAGCGCGCGAACTTAACCACTCGGCTACAGGGCCGGCCCCTACACCAAATTTAAGATATCACTTTTCATCACTCATTCAAATATTTAACAAATATCACTGTCATTAAAAGCAATGAGCATATTCCTTTGGTCCCACGAGCTTCTGATCCTATAAGGTAGAGGATAGCTGAAAGAAACCCAGAGCAGCATCTCTAGGTCTAAGGGCAGTGATGAGAAACTTCACAACTCTAGAGATGCTCAAGCTGGAGGAACATCTGCCCTTGGTTGAGGTGGAAGTTTTGATCATAATCCTTCATAGGTTACCAGTTTGCACCACAGTTTTGCACTGGATGAATGTCCCAGTTTGCACACATCACCCCTGTCAGTTCAATCCCATGTCCATTAGTCATTGGTGTTGCTAGGGGCATTATATACTATCATGTCCAATGGCATTTTTTTTTCTATAGACCAATTTTTAGCTCTATTAAAACAGCCACATGTTACAGACCCTAAAACCTTTTCATTCTGTGGAACACTAAAAATGTCTCAGTGGACCTTCCTCACTCTGTAACATGACTCCTTCCCAAAGCACTCTCCCCATTCTTTGGATTTGAAAGAGTAATAATTTTTTTAAAATACCACTCTCAGGGCCAGCCCTGGGACCAACCAATTAGGTTTGTGTGCTCCACTTCAGCGGCCCAGGATTTCACCAGGTTGGATCCTGGGCACAGACCTAGCACTGCTCATCAAGCCATGCTGAGGTGGTGCCCCACATAGCAGAACTAGAAGGACCCACGACTAGAATATACAACTATGTACAGGGGGACTTTGGGGAGAAGGAAAAAAAGAGAGGAAGATTGGCAGCAGATGTTAGCTCAGGGCCAATCTTTAAAAAAAAATACTGCTCTCAATTTGTAAAACTATTAAGAATAGTTTCCAGGGGCTGGCCCAGGGATGCAGCAGTTAAGTTCACACGTTCCACTTCGGCAGCCCAGGGTTCACTGGCCCAGATCCCGGGTGCAGACATGGCACTGCTTGGCAAGCCACCCTGTGGTAGGCGTCCCACATATAAAGTAGAGGAAGATGGGCATGGATGTTAGCTCAGGGCCAGTCTTCCTCAGCAAAAAGAGGAGGATTGGCAGCCAATGTTAGCTCAGGGCTAATCTTCCTCAAAAAAAAAAAAAAAGACTAGTTTCCAGATTTTAGCCTAGAGAAGAGAAGACATAAATTAAGAGTACAAGAGTTGCAGAATTGTGTAGCTCCGAGGGCAGGCAATGTATCTCAATGGTGTAGTGGAAAGAACCCAGCCTTTGGGATCAGGCGGACAGAACTGCCTGCTTTTAAGCTCTCTGATCTTACACATTTATATAACCTCTCTGAGCCTCAGTTTTCTCGTGTGTTGGAATCCAATTACTTAAACACTTCGAGCTGGCTCTGCAACAGGCATTGAGTATATAGCAGTAAATAAAAGAGACACGGTCCATCCTCATGAAGATTACAGTCCAGCAGAATCAAATTAAATGAAATAATGTAATATCAAAGGTCTGTCACAAAGTAGAAATTCAAAAAATGTTATTTCCTTCCACTTCTCTTCAAATATACAATCATTATATATCCCAACACAGTCAAAAGTAAGAAGGCTACAGACAGTTTTCTACATAGAAGAATTTTGTTGGTGCCCAGCCCCCACGGAATTGGGTATTCTCTCAGCATTATACCTTGTAAACCTTGGTTCAGCTTGTGGTCTTGATTCAAGGCCGTGTAACCCCATGGTTTCTATTTATGGTCAACAATGAATCCTTATTCCTAGTGGAGTTCAAGGAATTACACACGTATTGCCTCATTTATTCTTTTAGTCCACTTGTGAAGTGAGAACAGGTATTACCATTAAACTCATTTTACAAATGAGGAAGCCAACGGAAACAAAATTCTTTTATGCCTCTTTTGTCCCCTAGTCGTAGTCTGCACAGAGGAAGCACTCAATAGATGCTGCTTACACGCTGACTGTGGCGGCAACTCAGAAAGGAGAGGCACCCCAAGAGTTAGCAGAGAGACTGACTCGGGGTTGCACTGTGGTCGCTCAGCTTTTGCCTTCTCCCTCCTCCAGGTGGGTGAGAAATGGGCGACTGGAGTTTCCTGGGGAACATCTTGGAGGAGGTGAATGAGCACTCCACGGTCATCGGCAGAGTCTGGCTCACTGTGCTTTTCATCTTCCGGATCCTCATCCTTGGCACGGCCGCAGAGTTTGTGTGGGGGGATGAGCAGTCCGACTTCGTGTGCAACACTCAGCAGCCTGGCTGCGAGAACGTCTGCTACGACGAGGCCTTCCCCATCTCGCACATCCGCCTGTGGGTGCTGCAGATCATCTTCGTCTCCACCCCGTCCCTGGTGTACGTGGGACACGCCGTGCACCACGTCCGCATGGAGGAGAAGCGGAAGGAGCGCGAAGCAGAGGAGTTGGGCCAGCAGCCCCCGGGCAACGGCGAGAGGGCGCCGCCTGCCGCAGACCAGTGCAGCATCAAGAAGGGCGGCGGCGGCAGCAAAGGCACCAAGAAGTTCCGGCTGGAGGGGACTCTGCTGAGGACCTACATCTGCCACATCGTCTTCAAGACCCTCTTCGAGGTGGGCTTCATAGTGGGCCACTACTTCCTGTACGGTTTCCGGATCCTGCCCCTCTATCGCTGCAGCCGGTGGCCCTGCCCCAACGTGGTAGACTGTTTCGTGTCACGGCCCACGGAGAAAACCATCTTCATTCTGTTCATGTTGTCTGTGGCCTCTGTGTCCCTCTTCCTCAATATTCTGGAGATAAGTCACCTGGGCTTGAAGAAAATCCGATCTGCCTTGAAGGAGCCGGCAGAGCAGCCGCTGGGGGAGGTTCCTGAGAAATCCCTCCACTCCATTGCTGTCTCCTCCATCCAGAAAGCCAAGGGCTACCAGCTCCTCGAAGAAGAGAAAATCGTGTCCCACTATTTCCCTCTGGCTGAGGTCGGGATGGTGGAGACCAGCCCACTTTCTGCCAAGCCTTTCAGTCAGTTCGAGGAGAAGATGGGCACAGGGCCCCTAGGGGACCTGTCCAGGGCTTACCAAGAGACACTGCCTTCCTATGCTCAGGTGGGAGCACAGGAGGTGGAGGGAGAGGGGGAGGAGCAGCCTGTGGAGGAGGCAGCGGAACCAGAGGCAGGAGAGAAGAGTCAGGAAGCAGAGAAAGTGAGCACAGAAGGGCAGGAGACCACGGCAGTGCTGGAGGGGGAGAAAGTGGAGACCCCGAAGGTGGGGAAGGAAGCTGAGAAAGAAGAGCTGCAGGCCGAGAAGGTATCAAAGCAGGAGCTGCCGGCTGAGAAGGCACCTTCTCTGTGTCCAGAGCTGAGCGGGGATGACACTCGACCCCTGAGCAGGCTGAGCAAAGCCAGCAGTCGGGCCAGGTCAGATGATCTAACCATATGAAGTGGTGCTAAAGAAAGAAAGAAAAGAAAACACCCAAGCTAACACAGCCCAAGATGAAACATAAAGATGCCAACATGATTTGAGTCTTCTGTCCCCCTTCACACACACCCCTACCCCCACCCCTGGTTGGACAGGCACTGCAGTGGAACAGTGCATGCTGGACAACTAGGAGGCTGCCTTTCCCATATATAAGGGCTATCAAGATAAACCCATTGTCCCATCAAAGTTCCCAGTCTCATATGACTGACTACCCTGCCCCTCTACCCCAACAGCTATGAGGAACTCAGCTTTCATCCCCATTTCTTCTCAGAAATCCTTCCAGTCAGAATTGCGGCTTCCTCATAGCTTTTTACCAGTCTTGTCTCAAGCTCACTAATTTAGCCAGACTTTATCACCCAGCACTTCCCTAGCCAACTCCATGTGACCCTATATCAGGGGTCCCAAACTCAGATGCCTAAAGGATGCAGGCAGGTGATTTAAATTGGTGAAGTGGGCCTGTTCTAATGCCGTGGAAGAGCCAGGACTATGAAAATTGGAAAGCGGAGGGCAGATGCTGCTCAGTTCCAGGCAGTGATTACTGGGCAGTGTTACTGGCCATCTGATTTTTCAAGAAAAGCAAGAAATCCAAACTTTTAAGTGAAATTTCCAACATTTTTAATGTTACCAATCAAATTTTAAATATGCCATGTGTGCAAGCCAAATTTAACCTGTGGGACACCAGTTTGCAAGGTCACTTACACTAGTGAGCCCAGCTTTCCTATGGAATTGGTCATATTGTTTATGGCCTCAACTTGTTTCTGTGGTTTCCAAACCTTATTTCACAATTTTGGGGTGTTTGGTTTAAATCATCAGTCCAAGGGATACTCAGAATTCTCACTGGCTATTCTTTTGGGTCACTGTAGCCCCTGGGTTCTGATGCAATTACATCCTTTATATTGGTGGGAATTCTGACCCTAGCAACATGAAGGAAGGAGAGCAAGACCCCATACCTCTCCCTAAACTGAAAAGGCTTTGAGGCCTGGTCACAGTTTTCTTCCCTGAAGCAAAGAAGGTCCTTTTCTTTCCTTTCCTGTTCCAACATCAGTGCTCAGCCTGAAATCTATACCTCCTTTCTTCGGGGGCTGGGAGCAAACCCAGTTCTGAGCTGGAGGATACCTACCCACTGGCCTGTCTTGAGGAGAGTCAGCTCTCAGGCCCTGCTCAAGCACAAGACATGTACAAGGACCATGAGACTGGCATTAGGGGGAACCTCTTACAAAGTGGGAGCTCAAGCAGCTAGAGTCCCAAAGTTTGGTCCCAGGCCAGGCTTTGTCCCTAGAAGGGACACAGAGGCTGAAGGGGACAAGAGGGATCTTGAAGGTCTCCTACCCTGTATCCCCACAGCCAATAATCCTCAAACATAGAGTCCAGTCAGAGGAAATCCTCAGGTACAAGTACATATTTCACACAGGGAGCAATTTTACCTAGAGCCATGCAGTTCCCAGAACAGAGGGAGAAATTGATAACCACTATGTTTCATCTGTACCAAACCTGTGCTTCATGGGCTGCGGTGCCAAGGCTAAGGCAGGAGCAATAGAAACCAAGTTGACATGGCAGGAATCTGGACAGGATACCACCAGGGGACCCTAAAAGAGGTACCTAGAAAAACTGCCTTTATTCTATCTTCCCCCAACAAGCACCATCCCAAAGTATGAAAATCCCCTGTGCTGCCCTCTTTACCACCCTTCCTTTTAAGACATTCATTCTAGCTATGCTTTTCCAGAGCAAAGCCTCCTCCAAAACTATTCCTCCCCTGTGACACTATTCCCATTCCTTGGTGCCCCCTTCTAAAGCAAAGTGGTCTAAAAGTTAAATTCATCCTAAGTTATGATTGATAATTACTCTAGGGAAAATTTACATGTTAAAAGAGAAAGCCTAAAATATATTTTACCTACGTTAATCTAAAGTGACAAACTTTCGGTGAAGGAATGTATCATGCAATGGACGGTTGAATAGAAGAGGTATACTTATCCTGTAGACACTTGAGTGTCTGGCTACTGCTTGAATCCTCCCTTTGCAGTCAAAGCTGTTCCACACATACCTTCTTCTGTGTAATGAGAGAAGGAACAAGATCCCAGGCCTGAGAACCAGTAACTGCATCATTGCACTCCCCTCAATGGCTGCACAATTGCTCCTGAAGACCCATTTTAAGAAGATATAAACTCAGAGCCTGAGGATAGCTTGATCATTACCAGAATAAAATGTTTATCTCAGTGAGGACCTAACCCCAAAAAGAAAAGAGAAAGAAAACTATGTCCTGTTCTAATTGAAAACTGCTGGTGCTGTCTGGACCCGGTTGCAGAGGTGTAGGTGAAGGCTGCTGGTCTCCCTGTCTCAGCTGGGGCGTAAGTGGTGAGTGTGTTTCCTTAGACGAGGCAGCACCCTGCTTCAATGTCTGTACCTACCCTCCTGCCATGGAAGCTGCCATTTCCCTTCTTAGTCTTCCCAGGGAAAGAGGAAGCCTATTTTGAAAGAAACAAACACAGGCATCAAGGGACCAGGATTTTTCTTCTACTTCTGCCATCTAGTTACTGTCGTCCCTTAACCTCTCTGTACCTCAGTTTTCTGTCTACAAACTAGGGTGGCATTTGCCACCAACCTACCTCCAAGGGTATCATAAGGATGGAGTTGGCTGCTGAGACTGGAGCCTGCTGAGTGGTGCCACTCCCTGAAAGATTCCTCCAACAGCAGGGAGACTGGGAAGAAGGGCAGGTGGGTGGTTTCCATCTGACCCTCCCAACCTGCCTTGCAGTTAGCTGGTGAGTTTCAGTGTGGAATAGACACTCTGGAGATCAGTTTTCTCAGAGAAGACTCAGAATAGAATTTTGATCCCATATGTTTAGTAGGAACCTGAGGCTCTGTGACCTTGAGAAATGACTGGAAACAGATTAGCAATTACTTCCATCCTCTGGAAAATGTCCCTTTGTGCCCCATCTTAAGCTGCCACACAACTGCTTCCAGGTTCCATCCACAGGCAGCTGTGCATCTGTGGAGGCCCTTACTCTATAGAACTGGATCCCTCAGTGTCTGTTTTGAGGCAAATAATTATGCCTGAGACAGGATTACAATCCTCCCTGGGCTTCATTAGGCCCAGCTTTAACTCCTACTCCTGGTCATTCCCTTGTTAGATTAAACCTTCAGGGCCCACAGACCTACCAACACAAAGCAGCGTTGAACAGCAGGACATCCAAAGTGCAGCTCCCTCCAGAGGAAAAGTGCTCATCGCTTAAGAGCAGTTATACACCTCCATCAAGGGAGATCTGTGACGAAGAGGGACACAGTTACTGAGAGTTCAATTAGAAAGTTTCAAGCCTGGCTCTGTGGCCCCTGGGCCTAGCACCTGGGGCATTATAAAAAGGCCTAACTGCTTTCCACCGTGACTTTGTTACTTGCCAAACAGGTGTGCTTGCAACACAGAATTGGACAAATATTCCTGAAGGTCATTGTGACCTGGGGATCAGATTTTCCCACAAAGAACACTGAAGTTCAAGTCAGAACTGTTGGCTGCACCTTGTTAACTCTGAGGACCCCAAGATGTCACTGACACACTCCAAAGATAGTTTTCCTTAAGTTAATTGGGGAGCAACAAGTTCTGACCCTTCTTTACAAGGTGGATCAAGAGAATTGATACCCATAAAACACCATGAGCATACTAGAAGAGATAAGTGGGTTTTGAAAAAAAAACACCTCACTAATTTGCAAATAAAAGACAAGGGAGGAAGGCCTTATCCAGATTTGTCAGGAGTTCTTATTGTAAAATGTATGCTGAAGCAATGACAGTCACCACTTTCAAATACTGAACAGATTGCTAACTAAGATACTGCTAAGAAGTGAGCCAATAAGTAAAGGGAAGGAATTAATCAAGGTGGGGGGAGTCAATATTTCTGTAGTCATGAATTCCTAAGAACTATACTACAGAAAAAAAATCTTTAATCATGCAAGAATCCCTTGCTGAAAGTGGTGCTGCCGATACTCAGCTTCCTAGGGCTCGTGTATAGAGATGCGCCAGCCCCTGAGGCAGTCTCTGACTTGTGGCAGAAGGGAGTCAGTCCATGGATAGTGAAAGAGCTGCATGCTGGAACTCTTCAATCCAAGCCATGTGGAAGGCCTGGGACAAGGCTAGTGCACACAGCTGCTCTTCATGAGTTCCTGAGGAGGGTGATCAGGGCATGCTCAAGTGAGAGTGAACGTACCACCCAAGCAGCATCTCTCACCCCACTACCTCCTCCCTTCTCCTTCCCTTGACCCTGAATTATCCCTCTATGCATAATGCGTGCAAATGATTGCACAACCCAAGTTAGCAAATTTTAGAAGAAAAAGGTTTGCCTGGTTGGATGGAAAACTCCCCTGGGCATAAATACGACCTGTAAAATGAAGTAAGTGTGTGCCTAGAAGTGATAGTGAAATAGATAGGGAGATTTTTCTTTCTTGTAATTATTGTATTATAACTAAATATGTAATTGGGGTAGGAAGGAGAAAAAGGAAACAAAATTCTAGATTCAGTAGTTAGATAAGAGGAAAGAAAGATTTTTGTGAAAGACAAGTCACTCTCCACTGCCCTAGACATTGGAGTTCCCAAAGCCAGCAGAGAGTGGCATTTGGCTGTGGCAGTGGCCACCAAGGTAGCAGTTGAATATACTGTAGGCTCCAGCCCCACTGCCTTCAGGAAGTTCTCCAGGGCAAACAAAGAGAATTCTGGAAGAATTCATAAAGGTTCCTGGAGGGAAAAGCAGATGATTTCATTGTGTTTTTATGCAAATTCTTCCTTCTGCGAGACACGATTAGTAGAGACTCAGCTAAGAAGCACATTTACAACAAACTTCAAGGGGAAATCTCTGACAGAGGAGAGTGGCATTATTGGGAGTGTGTCCTGAATTCTCCAACCCTCCATGTCCTTATGTTAGAGCTAATAGTCACATGTTAGACTATTACAAAACAAATAAAACTAACTTGACTTTTTGCCATCTTTGTTTTGTCTTTTGACCTGTCAGCCAAGCTAGATTGTGAAGAGACTACCCCAGTTTGTGGTTCTTCTTCCTTTGGAATTAAGGGGCTGAAGAACAAGAGGCCTGGGGTATGGTGTGGGGGGCAGTGGTATGCTAGTGAACGTTTAACAAGCAGCTCTCTCCGGGGTAGAGAGGTACTGGTTTGTAGTGTTTGGCAATTTCCTTGCTGTAAATTCTCCCATTGTCACCAATTTCGAGCTACCAACATAATGTCACTGAACACAGAGATGAGAAGAGATGTACAGTAGCACAACATTATAAAATATTTCCACCATGCCATAGATAGAAACAACCTCAACAGCATAGATAATAGTAAAATAATTAAGAAGTGATGAGCTTTGAGTATTTATTACGTTTGTGTTTCACATTTTTTATTTTAAGTTTATGTAACTTAATTGTTAATAATGACTGTACTTAAAAAATTGCTCACAAAATTCCAGGAAATTTGGCAAATGACTCTTATGAGCCAGCATAAGCTAGCTCCAGCATACCCCTGGGTGGAAACATGAAAACTCTCCTTATCAATCAAGAATTGGTCCATTTCTTTCTTCCCTTTCTCTACAGAAACCTCAGGAAAAGTCAAAAGTATACTTGTCTGACCTTATAGGAAGAAGCAAAAGAATAGGATTTGTTCTTTTCTGTGTCATTGTAGAATTGTAGAATTGTAGAAAGAGTTAAAGTTACTCCTTACAGATAAAAATAAATAGATAAAATAAAATTAGCCAAAATAAAATTAGTCAAAATCTGCTTGGGATTTATCATGTCACGTCTCTGTTTAAAATCCTTCAATGGCTCTTTGTTTCTTACCCAATAAATTCTAAATTGCCCAACATGGCTTACAAAGCCTTTATAACTGACTTCAACCCACCTAGATAGGACGTCTGTTTTTACCTGCCCAGAATCTAGTCTCCTTTCTTTTATAATAATGTCTCGATTTTATCTAGGGGAAACATCCTTCCTCAACTGAATATAGTCTTGGTGGGACTCTTAGTAATGTTTACCTGACTTTCCCTGGTCAAGAGTCAGGTTTTTTTTTTTTTTTACTCAAATGGGCCAGTCATGCACTGTCTCCCTGGAATGAAACTCTTGAGTAGAGTAACAGAGAGACTGAACTTGGTTGGAATTCATTCATCTGGACAGGAGCCCCTGAAGAGACTTACAATTAGTTCCTGCATACCTGGATTTCTGGGGCACACTTGGTTCCTCCTTTTTTCAGATCCTGGTTCGTCAGCCTTCCTTCGGTTTGCTGAGCTATCCCAGTGTTCCCACCTTTATTTATTTATTTTTAAGATTTTATTTTTCCTTCTTCTCCCCAAAGCCCCCCAGTACATAGTTGTATATATTTTAGTTGTGGGTCCTTCTAGTTGTGGCACATGGGACGCCGCCTCAGCATGGCCTGATGAGCAGTGCTAGGTCCACGCCCAGAATTCGAACTGGTAAAACCCTGGGCTGCCAAAGCAGAGCGTGCAAACTTAACCACTTCGCCATGGAGCTGGCCCCCCCACCCCTTTTTTTTTAGTTTAACATAGCCAAAATTATCTCTATTGTTTGCAAGCCCCCAACTGATATACCACCTTCATAGGCTCATCTCACACATCCATCCACAAGCATGTGCCCCAGGCTTGGGGAGCCATGGGCCGATCCCCAACATGGGCAGGCCTGGCATACAGTGATGAATGAATTCCATGTTGTTTCAGGAATCTGCCGTGTCCTGCCTTTTTTCCTGTGGTCAGCTCCTTCTCATCCTTCAGGATGCAACTCAACTGTCTCCTTCTTTATGAAATTTCACAAGCTTCCCAAGACAAAGTTAGTTGCTCCCTCCTTTGTGATCCCTCAGTACTTGTGTGCACTTCTATCATAGCACTTATCAAATTGTTTTATTTCTTGCTTTTCTCCCATCCCTAAAGTTGCATGCAACTTTAGGATAGAGATTTCATCCTATATATCTCTGAATATTCAGTACTTAGCACAGCACCTGGAACATAGTAATGTTTGGTGAATGAATGAACGAGTACTGAGACATCTCCCAGGGCAGGAAGAGATAATTGGCCAGCACTCCCAGCACCAGAGAAGGCTGACACTACACAGGAATACATCTGAGGAAGAGGTTCCCTGAAGGTCCCAGGAGTTTCAGGCTTGAAGGCAAGCTGGCTTGCTTTGTCATGAATAATGGAAGAAAAAGAGATTTTCATATGAATTGCTGGGCATCATCACCCAGAGCAACCTTGGAAGCCATGTGTTGGAGATGGCAGTCAGAGTTTTTGAATGACTGTAGATCAGCGGACACCCCTACCCCTACAAATTCCCACTAATTAGATTTTTGGCCTTTACATGAAATAAGAAATAAACTTCTAGTGTATTAATCCTCTGAGATAATCCAAGCTTTATCTGTTATAGGATCTAGCATTATCTTATCTATTTACAGAAATTGAGGTTAGATGTAGTTATCACAAAAACTTAAAATATGTGGCTCTGGCGGAACAGCTGAAGAGTGAGTAATGAAGAAATGAAAATCAAAGGCTACAAGGATAGAGCCCCAGGCTATGCCATGCAAATATTTAGTAAAAATGTCGCCTGTGATGATTTGTGTATTAGTTATCTATTGCTGTGTAAAAACTCAATCCAAAACTTAGTGGATTAAAACAACAATGAGCATGCATTATCTCTCGTGGTTTCCGTGGATTAGGAAATCTGGAGGAGCTTGGGATCTCTCATGAGGCTGCAGTCAGATACTGACAGCTTGCAGTTACAGAGTCTTGACTAGAATGGTAGGATCCACCCAGTCATAAGGCTACATGACTAGCAAGTTGGTGCTGTTGGTTTCTCCCCCACTTGGGCCTCTCCATGAGTTTGCTTCCAGGTCCTCATGAGCTGGTGGCTGGTTTCCCCCAGAGCAAATGATACAAGACATCAAGGCAGAAATTTCAATGTCTTTCATGACCTAACCTTAGAAGTCACATACCATCACTTTCATCCTATTTTATTGGTCACTTTCCCTCAGACTGCTCCAACTACTGTGGAGAGAATAAACTAGAGAAGAACGTGATTTAAGGTAAAGACATCTATTTGGGCTCCTTTTTTTTGTTTTAATGATTTCCTTGAATCTGCTCCAAATGCTTCTTGGAAGTAGGCAGGATTTAAACAACAAATGATAATTATGATACAAATTCCAGATTGTTGTACAATTGCCACTATCAAGGAAGCCCTCAGCCAAGAATAATGTCTGGTCATGATTCCTTTGGCCAGGATGGAGTTTTGGCTTCTTTTTGTTTTTCCTCTAGCTTCTGTTTTCCTCTAACACTCAGCTTTTCTGAAAACAGTTCAGTTTTTCTAATTCATCGAAGTTTTCCAGTTGCATTTTTCTATCTTTCTCATTTGCTACAGTTATCACCTCTACACTGGCTAGATCTGTAAATTGAAGAAAGAATGAGGCACCTCCAGAATTGAGTTAGACTAATAAAATCAACAGAAAATGGATGAGATCCAATAAATGTAAGTGAACTGAACCAAGAGAATATAATGTAACAAAAAATGCTCAATCACACCTTTAAGGCAGACATAATGACAAGGGGTGTTCTTATGGTATGACCATAAATATGGACATCTGTAATGTCCCTCAGATCAGAACCTCAACTTTCTCCAATTTCTCTTTTCATGATTGTATCAGAGTGAAGCAATAATTTCTAGGACAACTCTATATCTTTCTTGAATTACAGACTAGTTGTCTTCTCTTTAAATATTTTTTAGATACTTACTTATCCAGTAGTCAAAGACCCTTCTTTTGACTTTTTAAAAATCCTGTTGACCTAATTACCGTCTCTAGTTAGGTCCTACACATATACCCTGACAGATAAGACTCTCATCTTTACAGATGAGTAACAGACAAGGAAAATAACAACAGAGACTGGAGTCTATGAAAGGTTTCAGAGATGTGAGAAGAAAACAATGGACATCAAAAGTAGAAGCACAGAATAATTTCAAAAGATATTTACTTAGAAAAATAAAGTAAGCATAAAATCTGTTTTGTGCTCTCGAAAAAAATTTGAAGAAAACATGAATTCTGTAAAATAAGAGATGAAATGCAAGGTAATAAGATAATAGACTGAGTTGGAAAAGGAGCTGGCAGAGTTAGCAAACAATGTCACAGCAGAATTTTAGAAGAATAAAGAGTAGAATTAGCAACATATAAACCCAAATGAGTTTTGTAAAGAATCAACATCAGAAATTCCTCCCAGAATGTCAAGAGGCAGAACAAACAAATGAAATTATCATAGAGGAGATAATAGATATGGAAAGAAGGCAATAGAAATCAATCACATAGATATGGGTGTTCCCGAAGGAAAGTCAGGACAACTGAACCACAAGCGTGAAAGATATAATGGGAGGAAATTCCTCGAGCTGATAAAAGACCTGAAACTGCAAATTGGAAGGAATTCACCATGTACCAGAAAAAAAAAATCTAGATAAATTTTGATTCAAGTATAAAGACGTAATCCTACAATTTTAGAAATATAAGAAAACAACCTCTGCTATGGTTTGTGTACTGCTAATGAACAATTATATTTTCACATTCTTGTCCACTTGTGAACACAGGGTGGGATCACAGCCTGTCCATAGGAGGTGAAGTTTTCTGTGAAGAGAATGGCTATTTCAATGTCAAATCCTGAAAAGAGAAAGATTCTAGGATGAAAAAAGAGCACTTGGAAGGTGAGCCTTAAATAGGAAGAAAAGGGCATTCTTTTCTCTGTCTGAGCCTTGTCTCTTAAGCCTGAATTCCAGAGTCCCAGTGTGCTCAACAGCTTCCAAAAGATAAGGGACCGATAGCATCTGCCATATGAAGGCAAGTCAGGAACTAAGGGAGTTAGTGAGTTGGTACGTGTCAAGATCGTAGAACAGTACCTGGCACATAATAAGTGCTTTGTAAGTATTAGCTACTAGCTATCATCGCCATCATAAATATTATTCTATGTGATGTAATTACTGTCATTTAGCGTAGTCTTGTTATTAAACGATGTGCCTTAGACTCAGCTGGGATACAGAGATTTAAGGGAAGGATTTGAGCACTTGGTCTGGAGGGGTAGAGAGGAGAGATTCTTCCTCCCTCTCAGATGCCACTGTTGGTCATGGGGATTAGTAATAGCTCTAAAGGAAAAGAGAAGCTAGGCAGAGGACAAGAAACCAAAAACTCATGGCTCTCAATTTCATCCATCTCTCTCAATATGGAGTTAGTCCCTCTGTGCCAACTGTGATGAACAGGATGTTTATTGTTACCTACAAAGGAAAAAATATCAGGCTGGCTTCATACTTCTCCATAACATATTAAATTTCAGAGGAGAATAGCTCATCTGTAGAATATTGAGAACGAAAAGTTTAAGCCAAGAACTCCACAACAAGCCAAATTTCATTCATGAGTGAAGGCAATTGAAAGGCATTCCCAAGTATACAAAAACTCAAAATATCTGCAAACTTTTCTTTAAAGAAAAATTTATTTCATGATCCACTCAATCCAAAAGAGAAAGAATTTTTAAAAAGATCTCAAGAAGGCAAAGTATAAAAAAGGCTGGCAATGAATACTGAAGACATTAAGCATAAAATGAATTAAACTTAACTGTAGTAAGTAGAGTTATGAAACAGAATACAAATGTCGTAAATAATTCTTAACACACTGTAATTTTTTTAAGGCTTAAAATCCCAGATTATACCAACATAAACTTGGGAACTGTGTGAGGTGGAAGAAGTAAGGGAGAAAGAGAACTATGAGGACGTGGAAGTGCCCTGAGATACTGAACTTACAAAGAGATTATTTTATTCTCTATGTCAGTAGTTAGAAAAATATAGGGTTGCACGTGTTATTTTAAAACAAAATGTATGCCTTGCAAAGTACTAGGAAAAAAATTAAGGAACACTCAGTCCACATAGCAAAAAAAAAAAAAAAAAAAACAGAAAAAATGAAAAATTAAAATCAGACTTGCAAAATAGGAGCGTAGAATCATTAAACCAAAAAAAAATTTTATTTTTATTGATATAAAATATAATGTGCAACAAAGACATAATGTGAATCATTTGCACTGAAAAATAAGGCATCAGATTATATGAAGCCTTCAGAAATACAAGGAGATATGGACAGAAAAATAATAGTAGTAAGAGACTTTAATATGCCTCCTTCAGTCCTTGACAAACAAATAGAACACAAAAATATAGAGGACCCAAGTATGATTTACAAGTCTGACTTAATGGACATGTAATGGAAAGTTAAAATGAAATATTTCCTATGTCTTGGCATTTCAGTCAAGGCCACAGAACCAAGGACAATGGATACTCAGTGCCTACATATTCTGAAGAGTAGAACGAAGAGCAAACAATTCAGAGTTGCTATATAGAAAAAAAGGGGTCCCCAAAACATTCTTGCAGACCCTTAGTCCACCATTTACCTCCAGATTATTCAAGAGAAAGATAAGGTTTGACTGAAAGCATTCTTTGAAGAGAGCTGTCAGACTAGAATCAAGTGCTATGATGTTTCCCCTCAGGTCCCCTCCAAGTGAGGAGCTCAAGCAAAACCTCTGAGATTTTCTGGGAAGCATTCGCTAGGAGGGAGGCCTGTTCTCTTATTAGTCATTAGCCACCTGCTAATCTCCAGAAGTTCTCAGACCCACCTCAGGCTGCCACTGGAGCCACAGTCCCGCTTCAGGCTGCTGCTGGAACCAACCTTGGAAGAGCTGGATGTGTGTCTCCAGATTTGCTGGGTCACAGACATAGTGACTGCCCCTTGCCCAGGGAAACTTAAAGACTTAGATAAATGTGTCTTGAAGGCCAAATTTTTCATCACAATATTATTATAGCAGAAAAGTTTTTGAAAAGAAGACTGGTTAAATAAATCATGGCATAATCATATGATGGAATACTACTGAGTCAATGAAAAAGTTGTAAAATCTTTGGTATGAGAAAATGTTCATGATATATTTCTAAGTGAAAAAGTATATAACAAAATATTATGCTACTTGTATCCATTTTTGAGAAAATAAAAAAGTATATATACATGGGTGTGGGTGTGTAACAGAGTAACCAAGAATAAGAATGAATACCCCAGAGTTTGGAAATACACCAGTATAGAGTTCCTTTGTGAACATCCTACCAAAGTCATGGCGGTAAATCAGAACCAGGGTATAAAGGCAGGAGCTTCTCTAATACGAGGGGATGTTCCCACTGTTAGTCATCCCAAGAAGAGGTTAGGCCTAAAGAAGGAAATGGTGGAGAGGTAGAGAGAACTTTCTGGCTAGCCTAGGACCAGAGGGCAGGAGACCCAAATTTAAATGTGGAGAAGTTCAGAACAGTTCTTATGGTAAGAGTATTCACACCTTTTACTTTTATTTATGAATTTCAATTTATATATTCAATTCTAAATTTCCTCTCTATGTATTCTTCCCTTTTACTCACAAATTACATGGATCAAATTAATTATGTATGATAATTATATTAATAAGAATCCCCAAATTAGTTTTAATAAATGGAAAAATGTTTTAATGTTATATATTTTAAATAATGCCTCTGAGTCTTTCCAAATTTGGGATATACAGTCATCAGTCTTTTTAGTCCAATTTGAATAATTGGTGACAAGAAATTTTAAACATACATTTAAACTGATTGATGATGAAAGGAAACTGAATGTAAATTCATAATAATAGATAAAAATAATTACATACTAACTATAAAGTACTTATTTTTCCAAGGGCTTTAAGTGTATTACTTATTTAATCCTTGTAATAACTTTATGAGATAAGCTACTATCACTATCCCCATGAGGAAAATAAGGTACAGAGAGTTAAGTAACTTGCACAGGGGCGCACAGCTGTTTGATGCTTCTGCATTCCTGAGGAACACGGCCTCA
Organism: Equus caballus; assembly: GCF_041296265.1. Classification (NCBI taxonomy): domain Eukaryota; kingdom Metazoa; phylum Chordata; class Mammalia; order Perissodactyla; family Equidae; genus Equus; species Equus caballus. The sequence goes on along the minus strand of NC_091688.1, from coordinate 47,212,482 downwards.
AGGACAACCAAGCTCTTGATTCAGAGTTATCTCTAACTCGTCTGAACCAACCAAGGCCCTGGACAGGGCATCCTAGGTCCATATCAGGTCAGTGCCAAGGTCAACATATCCAACATGAGGCTGTGTAAGAGGAAGGAACTAAAGTGCACAGCCAAGAAGGTCTGGAAGAGTGGAGAACAAGTAGGGAAGAGGTTCAAATTAGAGTCAAGGAAGATGAGGCTAGGGGAATTTTTGAGCCACAGCACAAGTGGTTGTTAGGCTGTGCTCAGGCTATAGAGTGAGCATGCCTAGCGAACAAAACCAAACACAGAGCGTAGCTAGCACCACTCTGGCTCCAGTTCCCCTTTCTCCAAGCAAATCAGAGCTGACCTTTCCCCATGTGAAGGCCCTTACTCATTCTAGGAAGACTTTGAGGTGGGAAGCAGATTCTCACAACCAGTCCACTAGTTCTCTTAGTGTGTATAAGAATCTCCTTGGAAGCTGTTAACAATGCAGATTCCTGGGGCTGGCCCAGTGGCGCAGTAGTTAAGTTCGCACATTCTGCTTTGCCGGCCCAGGGTTGGCTGGTTCAGATCCTGGGCGTGGACATGGCACCGCTTGGCAAGCCATGCTGTGGTAGGCGTCCCACACATAAAGTGGAGGAAGATGGGCATGGATGTTAGCTCAGGGCAAGTCTTCCTCAGCAAAAAGAGGAGGATTGGCAGCAGATGTTAGCTCAGGGCTAATCTTCCTCAAAAAAAAATATGCAGATTCCTTGGAGCCACCCTCAGAAATCTCGAGTCCACTGGTCTGCCTTAGGGCCTATGAATCTACATTTTAAACAAGCTTCCCAAGCTGTTAGAGAACCATGCTTCGAGAAAACTGTACCTATACACTCTCTAGGCACCAAGTATAGAAGCTGTCCAAGGGACCACTGGGAGGCAAGTGCCTCCTCTCTGAATATTTGGGTTTCCTGGCCAGCTTACCTTAGTGGTTTACTGGAGTACACGGTGGGGTTCAAAGTCTCAGTGAACCTGGATAGCAAAGCAAGCTACATGATAGGATGGCTATATGTTGAAGGAGGCAACTGGAGTAGGATGCCATGGAATTAGTGATGTTTTATGTCTCAAAAGATCCCAAATTTATGACTGCATGTAAATCTACTCCTGTATCACAATAAAAGGTTTAGAAAGAAAGTCCCTAACAGAAGTCATCTAGCCACTGACATGGGCAGGTGCTAGGTGAATCCATGGAGAAGTGGTACTAGGGTGTTTTCCAGAGATCCACGGTTAGTGTCAACTCCTGGGCTCAGTCTTTTGTATGAATTTGGAGGAAGAGGGGAATATCACTAGCTGTCAGGATGTGGATGGTACTGGAAGTTGTGAGAAGATAGGAAGTATCAACACTGTCGTTGCTATGAAAAAGAGTGCAGTAAACTGGTGTGAGCAAACACCAGTCAAAGGGACATAGATTAATCTTCTTGTCAGTAGACTCTTTAACAGCAGATCCATCTGGCTGTCAATCTCCAGGTGAATGGTAAACAACAGCCAGTAGTTATGAACATGAAATATTTTGAAAAGCACCCTTGAAAAATGTGACACAAACTGGGAGCTCAGTCAGAGCCCAGGTGGCTTGACAGTTCACGGAGGTATAAGCAGAAGATCTCACTGTTGAACAGGACAGCAGCAGCTGGAGTGGATTGAGAATACAGTACCATGGGTAGGGGTGGGAAGACAAGACATTTTGGTATCAGAGTCCACCACCACCAGGAAAGAGACCTGCTTTGAGAGGAGAGTCATTGGAGATTAATCTAGTGAGAAGGTTTCTAGAGACATCCTGCAATCAAAAGCAGGGTATAGCATTTCCTTGGGTCACCCAGTCCTGTCCTTGATCTAAATACAGGTAGTAGAGTAGGGGGAATCCTGAACAGTGTCATTCAAAGCTTTGCACAGGCCAGGGGCCAGTAGGGATTGTATACCTTTCTTTGCTTTGCCAGGTTCACTAAGACCTTGATCCCTACCATGCACCCTAGTAAGCCACCAAGGTAAACTGTTTGCCTTGACAGGTTCTCCCAGCATTCTGCACCAGCACACAGCCTTGTATCTCAGATGAGATTCTAACTCATCATGTGTAGGTAGATGCCTGTAGGTGCATATCTTGTAGGCGTCTACCTGCTTCCCTGATAGATGTAGCCAGGGACACAAAGTTCTCTGGTTTAAGAATCTCCTGCAGTAGAGCTGCCCCCCTGCTCCCTGGCATTCTGGATCAGAGAATGGACATTTTGATAGGTAGTTTGGGCTGATGAGTATGGTAGAGCTCAATTCTAAGAAAGAGAGACAGCTTCCCTCGTGTGTAACAACTTTGTGAGTCTCAGTTACTCAGATTGCAGTAGTCTAAGCACTCGGGCCCTGGATGCCAGGTTTCCTCAAGGCTGTGCTTGACTGCAGCCCCTCCCACCCAGGGTGATTGCCCCCAGCTGGAGCCAGCTTCTAGGACTATGAGACCACAGGGACTACAAGCACAAACTAGAGCCCTGGTGGGAAAGGATAAGCCCTACAGCAGTGCATTAAGCCTTCAGGAAAGGAGTATGGAATGGATGAAGCAGTGATTCAATCTACATTTGAGCAACTGCAACATGGGGAGGGGGAACTATTTCCTAAAATAACTCATTTTCAGACTCTTAAAGAATTATTCCTTGTTGTGAATTAAATCCATCTTCATTTAACTTCTAGTCCTTTGTCCTACAAATATCTCTTGGGGCCATATCAATTCTACCCATTCTTTCAAATGAAGATAGCTATCCTGTTCCTGAGTCTTCTTTCTTCAGTTCCTTTCATTGGTTCTCATCTGGTGACTCTCCTCTGAGCAAGCTCCAGTACGTCTATGTGCCTCCTAAAAATGTGGTGCAAATAGTGCAGTTCTCTAGGCGAGGTCTAAAGGATACTAAGTATAATGCGATTCCCACTCCCCTACTATAGCTGGTGTGCTTTTTTTAACATCAGAAATTTACTTGATTAGCTATATTTGCTCAAATCTCACCTCCCTTTCCACTCTTCCCTCACCTTGTGCAGTTGTTTGTGGAGCCGAGTATAAGTTGTAACATTTAGAACACAATGCCTGACCTCTGGTGTAACTCATAATAATCATTATTATTAACTTCATCTTACTAGGTATGACCATTACAAAATGGAATTCCCACTTAAGATATCAGCTCAGGTCCCTTATAAATGGAAATGCTACCTCGCATTACATCTGCTTTTGGATTTTCAGACCACATTATCGCATCCTGTCCCTTTGAGCTAGGCCGCCTCTAATTAAGCCCCGCCCCCAGAACGGCCTCTCCCTGGCCCCGCCTCCGCTGCCGCAGCTCCCAGGCGCCTCGCGTCCTCCCCGCCCCCTCTAGCCCGAGGCGGGAAGTGCTGGATGTAGTCGCTGATTGGCTGGCTGTGGCGCAGCTTAATGGCGTCGGGCTGGCGATCCGCGGTACCTGCCGTGGCTCCCGGGCGGAGGCTGCCTGTGTGAGGGGTCCGGTGGCCCTAGCGTGCCTCGGCCTCGAGGAGTGAGAAGCGGAGGCACGAGCCCTCCCGATACTTCGCCATGAGTTTCCTGATCGACTCCAGCATCATGATTACCTCCCAGGTGAGCCACTGCCTCCCGTCCCGGGACCCCTCAGCCTCCCTTTCTCGAATCGTCCTCGCGGGGCCTCAGCGATGCGGGCTGGCCCGGGATCTTGCTCTCCTTGCCCGCGGCTTGCACCCGCCTCATCGGCACCCAGAGCTCATCGGTACCGGAGGGTGTGGGATTTGCTGTGTCCGCTACCCTCCACCTTTGGTGTGGGGAGGCGTCCTGCGGCGGTCCGCGCCCCGACCCAGCCTCCATCCCCCCGCTTTCCGGTCCACTTTGGAAGGGGTCAGGTGGCCTCAGCACTCGCAGCCGGTGTCGCGAGAAGGGAGCGGGCCCCGAAGCTTCTGCTGTGCGCTGCTGACCCATGGATTGGGGAAGACTGGTTCCGGGCGCGGGGTGCGCGGCACGCCAATTAGGGCTGGCTCCCGAGGACACGTGGGGGCTTTGCTGGTTACTTGTCAAATCCTGAATCCGGGTGCGGAGGAATTTACCGCCGTCACTTCAGAGATCTTCAAAGTACTGTCAGGTTTCGTTTGTGTACTGACACCTCATCCTTTAACCTCCGTTTGCTGCCCACGCTTTTCGGATCTTTTTCTGACCCTCCTTCCTTCCCGATTGGCCACCATTCATTCGTACGGTCAACCACCTCATCGACCATTATATGAAGCTTTGAGGGTACAAACATAAATAAGACACTGACTGTCCCTGCTCTATAGACGCTTCGTCTAGTGAGCCCCTTGCTTTTACCGTGTCATTTGTTGTTACTCTATTTTATTTTTTTAATGGCATTTATCATAGCACAGATATCATTTATGCATTTGTTTATGAATTCATTTTGGGGGATTCTGTGTTGTTCATAGCTGTGTCCTCCCTTCAAATGCAAGCACCTAATAAATATTTGTTGGCCAACTGTTAATATTTGTAGAAGCTCCGACTACCTAATTATTGATCCCCCCATTTTTCCAATTATTTAAAGTTTTTCATAATTGTTCCTTTTTTTTCAAATGGTGAATGATAGAAATGGTTCCCTTTTTGGGGATTCAAAGTACTAAATCTTTGGTTTTTGATCCAGTTTTCGTGTTGCTTCATCCTAATGCTTCTGTCCATAGAGTAGAACATTGTCCTTGTCTCTTGAAAAACTTTTATTACAACAGTTAAGAAAGTATGAAACAAGGAACACCCTAATACGATAACGTTTTTCATTTACCATCCTTTGCATAGTCTTCATAATTGTTGTTTTTATTGGCTGCATAATTTTCAAATGTATCAATGTACCAAAATCTGGACATGTAATTCTCTTGCTTAAAACTTTTCTAAGTCTTCTTGTTGCCCTTGGTGATAGCTCAGGATTATTTTTAGGCCTAGTACCAACTCAGGAAGAATGACAATATTTAAGCAGCATTTTTTTCATGCAGAATAAAATGTCGGTAAGTTGGCATTGCACTGTAGCCTCTAAGATTTTCAACACTTATATTTGATCGATAAGTTGAACCAAAAGAGTGGCTTTCTAATCTTTTATGCCTTATAATCGTATAATACTTTAACTTTCACACATGCATTCACATGCAATATTAAATTTCATTCTCAAACCTGCTCTTTACAAATGGGGAACCAGGACCCAAAGAATCCTTTGCATGGAATGTCCTTTGTCCAAATATTTATGTCATCATCATCGTTTAGGTATCTGTAAAAATCTCACTTGAAAGAGGCTTTACCTGACTCCTTACCCCCAGTCAAAGTAGCCCCCCATTCCAGCCACTGTCTGTCTTATTTCTCTGTTTTATTTGCTTCTTGGCATCTATCACTATTGTTTATTTGTGTGTTGTCAGCTATACACTCCATGAGGTCCAGGATGTTCTCTTATTCTCTGGTATATTCCCCAGCATCTAGATCAGTTGCTGGCACATAGTAGAGGCCTAGTAAATATTTATTTTATAAAAAGCACCTCTTTAGAGAAGTGTGGTTACCTTGAAAACAACACCTCCCCCTCATTTTTCCCGTTTTGTATGAACTGAAAGATTTATTTGAAATGAAATCTGAAATCCAAGGTCATGTATTGAAGATGGTCAGCCTCAGGCAACATTTGGTGTCTTGATTGCTCACCATGCCACAGGATAAAGTTAAATCCTTACTGTGGCTTATAGAATCCCTTATGATTAGACCCTGCTCTAACCGCTTCAGCCTTGGCTCTCACCATGTCCTCACTTCACTTTATACTATAGCCTTATTAAACTTCTTTTAGTTCCTTAACCTGGCTGCGCTATCTTGCCTCCAGATTTCCACATAGTCCATTCTCTCATTCTGGACTTTTCTTCCCTTACCCCTCCACTTCTTTCTCCTGGCTAACACCTATTCAGCCTTCAGAGCTCAGCAGGACATCCAAGAAGCCTCTCCCAGACTGGACTAAATGTCCCTACACATGCTTCCATAATACCTTTTGCCCACTTCCCTTATAACAACACTATCCATTGTTTCGTAATTTCTTGTCTATTTCCTCCATAGATTATAAACTCCTTGAGAGCAATGTCCATGCTCTTTTGTTCACCATTCTATCCTAGGACCTATTAGGCACTAATAAATATTTGTTAAATGAATAAAAGGGTAAATAAATGATCCCAAAAGAGTCTTTTCCAGTCAGTTCATTAATAACTGTCCTGCCAATGGCTGTCTTTTTTTTTCATCAGTAACTAATTTTCAGTGTAGAAGTAATTTTTGTAAAAAGCAGCTGAATGAAGTGAATGAAATGAAGAGCCTTCTATACAGTCATAAGACTTGTCAGTTCCAAAGTGCACTCTAAGTCCCAAGGTCAACACTGCACACTTTTAAAAATATTAATTCTCTTTTTTGAGTAAGAAGTTGTGCACCTTCTATTTTATTTGCCACACTGTTCAAAATTGCTTTTTTCTTCCACATGCTTTATAGATCCTCTGTAACTTGCCAGAATTTATATTTATCTTGGACTTAATGAATTCTCCAGTTATTTTTTTTTCATATGAGTTGTATGAAAGTCTTTTTAAATCTGTCAGTGTGAAAGGAGCCCACAATGAAAGATTAAAAGTATGTGTCTCTTTCTCTTTTTTATCCATTTCCCATCTCCTCATATAGACTAATCATTTTCGCTTGTTTTCTTTTCCTTGTCTAAAGTCTCATTTCAGGGTGATCTTGGTGATAGATATTATTTTCCTTTTTATCATCCATCTCCACCATACACACCACTCCCAGTCCTAAATGTCCAGCGTCTCCAACTTCAGTCACAGCTTCATAAGTCATGTAAACATGATCTCTAAACTCTGAATTTAAATGTCTCCACTGGTAGTGATTCATAATAGCCAAAGGGTCTCCTAGGTAGTCTAGGGGTGTTTTCTCTCGATCTGTTCATCCCTTTCCTTTCTACTCCATCCGAATTCATGGATCCAAGCTACTTTCTCATACCTTCTTATTTCTTTATCTACATACAGAAGTCCACACTTGTATCACTGCCATAGTTTGTCCACTACTAATTCAGGGGCCTGAGGCTGCTGTAGAAAACCACACAACTGTGCGCATTGCCGACGCCATCAGTTTATGGACACCCTCAGCTCATTGAATATTTCTTTTTCTTGACTGGAATCAGCTACTTGTTGTGTTCCCCTCATAATTTCTCTGGGCCTTTATTGTTCTTCTCAAAGCCCCTTTTTCTATCCTCACCTCTCTTACTCTTAGCAAATAACCTTGCTGCTCGTGTTTAAGGCCATCCTCTCCACCTTTGACTTTGATCTTGGAGCAGCTTATTGTGAAGTGGTTAAAAGTGCAAGCTTTGGAGTCAGTCACACAGACTTCAGATTGAATCCTGATTCTGACTCTTACTTTAAGTGGATTAACTTCTGTAAGCCTCAGCTTTCTCTGAAACCAGGACAATCAAGCCTACCTTATCAGATTTTTATGATTTAATGAGATTACAACTCTAACCACTTAGAGCTCCTAAACTATAGTCAATGGTCGGTCAATAAAGGGTAGCTGCTGCTAATAATAATAAAATACTAACATTATCAACTCGTCTTCCAGTGTCCCATCAGTTCTTCTCATGTTTGTTTATCCCCTTACACTACTGCTTTCTTCCCCTTGGCCCATAAACTTTCCCTTTGCCCCACATTCTTCTCTGGGCTATCTAATATTTTCTCTTTCTCATCTTGGCTCTCCCTAGGGTAGTTTGTGCTTGTTGTCTCTGCTGCTTCACTCCCCATTCACCCCCAACTCACTACAGTCTGGTTCCTGCCTCCATCATCACACTGTTTAAACTGTTTTCCTTAAGGTCAGAATTGACCTCTGAGTTACCAAATCCTGTGAACATTTTTCAGTCCTGGTTTTATTGTTCCTCTCTGCTTCATTAAACATTCCTTTAAACTTTATTGCCTTGGTTTCATAATACCATACTCTCCCAGTGTCTCTTATTTCTCTGATCATTCCTTCTCTGTCTCCTTCCTGGTCTCTTCCCATTCCTATCCTCTAGTGTTTTCTTCTTGGCATATTGGTCTCTTCACTCTACATGCTATTCCTGGGTGATCTCATGTCCTTTGGTTGTTTTAACTCTTAGATGTATCTCAGCCTTGCCTTCACCATCTGGCTTTTATCTTGCCCTGGATGGCTCTCAGGCACTTAGCATGTCTAAAAGTGAACTCGTCATCTTCCTATCCACCACCCCCATTCCCAAATCTTTTCTTCCTCCAATATTCTTTACATAAATTGGGTGGCCTCACTCTTCATCCTGTATTCCAAACTAGTCATCTTTGATTCCCCCCTGCTGATTTTACCTTCTGAGTACTCAAACCTGTAGCTTCCTGTCCAACCACCAGTCTTTTTTTTTTTTAAGTAATTTTATTGGGGTTGTAATGATTTATAAAATTGTGTAATTTGGGGTGTACATTATTGTTTATCAATTCCTGAATATACTTCATCATGCTCACCCGGAGTAGTCTAATTTTTACCCATCACCATACATATGTGTGCCTTTGTCCCTTTCGCCCACCCCCAACCGCTTTCCTCTCTGGTAACAACTAATCTGTTCTCTTTATCCATGCATTTGTTATCTTCCACATATGAGTGAAATCCTCCAGTATTTGTCATTCTTTGTCTGGCTTATTTCCCTTAACATCACACCCTTCAGGTCCATCCATGTTGTTGCAAATGGGACAATTTTGTCTTTTTTATGCCTGAGTAGTATTCCATTGTATATCTGTACCACGTCTTCTTTATCTATTCATCTGTAGAAGGGCACTTGGGTTGTTTCCGCATCCTGGCTATTGTAAATTGTGCTGCAATGAACATAGGGGTACATAAGTCTCTCTGGATCATTGATTTCAAGTTCTTTGGATAAATAGCCAGTGGTGGGATAGCTAGATCGTACAGTATTTCTATTTTTAATTTTTTGAGAAATCTACGTATTGTTCTCCATAGTGGCTGCACCAATTTGCATTCCTACCCGCAGTGTATGAGGGTTCTGTTTTCTCCACAACCTCTCCAACATTTGTTGTTTTTTGTCTTGGTAATTATAACCACTCTGACCTGTGTAAGGTGATATCTCATTGTAGTTTTGATTTGGATTTCCCTAATAATTAGTGATGTTGAGCATCTTTTCGTGTGTCTGTTGGCCATCTGTATACCCTCCTTGGAAAAATGTCTGTTCGTTTTCTCTGCTCATTTTTAGATCAGGTTTTTTGTGGAGTTTTTTGTTGAGTTGTATGTGTTCTTTATATATTTTGGAGATCAACCCCTTGTCTGATAAATGATTTGTGAATATTTTCTCCCAGTTGGTCAACCACCAGTGTCTTAATTCAGGCCTTTGTCACCTTTCATGTGGACTGCTGCAACAGCCTCTTATCATGTTTCTCCTTCTACCCTGTTGTTTCTTTCAAATGCACCTTCCACATAGCCGCCATAGTACTCTATATAAAATAAACCTGGCCATGTCTTTTCTCTTCTTAAATGACTCCTCATCACCTACAGACTGCAATCAAAGTTCCTTAGGATGGCCTTGAGGTCTCTCGGTCATTGGTCCTCTGCTCCTCCTCTCTAGCCTCATTTTTAACCACTTCCTTCTTTGAATCTTATCTTCAAGCAGCACCAAACCAAGTGTAGTTCCTAGTATATACCATGCTATTTCTTACCTCTGTGCCTTTACTTATGCTCTTTGCTGTCTGGAAAGAAAGTCCTGTCGTCCTACCTCCAACCCCTATCTTTTACCTAACTAATTCTTTTTCATCCTTTAAGAGAGTGGTTTGTTAATATTTTAGGGTAGTGGAAACCTCTGAGTATGTGGTGAATACCTGGGAACCACTCTCTAGAAAAATGCATATAATCCCAGAATTTGTACATGATATCAGGTTTCAACCCCAAGATTAAAACCTCCTTCAGCTAAGTTATTATCTTCTCCAGAAAATCTGTCCTAACCCCCTACAGATTGGTTTGGTCTCTCTCTTTCATATTCTTTTACAATATCATGTGCATATCTCTATCATTGCCTGTCCCATATTATGTTATAAGTATTTAGTGTCTTCACTGCTATACTTTGAGCTCCTTGAGAGTGATGACTATCTTATTCATCTTTGTATTCCCAGCACCTAACACAGCACATTGAAATTATTACCAAAAAATTGAGATTGAATATTCCTGAAGAATAAACCGTCTTTGCCTATGGACCATTCATCCATTCAGCAAACATTTATGAAGAGCCTACTGTGTGCCAGGCATTGTGCTGGGTGCTGAGGATACAAAGATTGACGAGAGAAACATGATCCTTATCCTCACAGAACTTACAATCTGATGTCTAAAAAAATGTATGTATTTAGATGAGACATTAAAAAACTGTATGGTAAGTGTTTTGTTAAGGGAAATCCTATATATAGGATTATATAAAAAGAGCAGTTTATCTTTATTTAGGAGGTGAGAGAAGGCCTTCAGAGGTAGTAATAATTAAGTTAAGATCTGTAGGTTAAGTAGGGAGGGGACTGCAGAGAAGCTCCTGTCAGAGGACAACATCTGCAAAGGTCTTGATATGAAAGAATGCTGTGTCTAAAGAACCAAAGGCGGTTCCATGTGGCTGAAAATATGAGTTTGGTGGGTAGGCAGGACACAGCAAGAGGAGGAGGCGTCTCTGCTAAATCATGCTCAAGAGCCCACACTTGCTCCTAAAGTCCATGGGAAGGCATACGAGAATTTTATTCTTGGATAAAGTTCCTAGCCATTATAAGAAAAAAAGAGGAATTGTATCTGAGTATGTGTGTATATAGAGAAGGTTCTATTTACCAATGAAAAACAAACCAGCTTTAGAACACTGAACAGAGCTGTCGTGTGGCTACTGTCTCTGATGCCAGCTTGAACCAAAACTGACAAAGTGGGATCCAGCAATCTCTTGGCCTTACACTGAGATGGAAACCACTCAATATGGATTAGGCAGGATAGTGGAGAGCTAAGAAAGCTCCATAAAGGAAAACATATAAAAAATATGTCTTCCTACTACTTTCCTTCTTTTTCTTTAAATCTTAACTCCTTTCCCATGAAGTTGTTTTGTTTTGTATTTTTAACTACTTGCAAACGGGGATCATCTGTAAGAAGCAAGTTTCACTGGCTCCTTTTTTATTTGCTAACTTCTCTGGCTTATAAAATGATTTTTTAAGATTACAGGAAAAAATATATACTTTAATTTTCCTCTAACTTAAAACACATTCTAGTGACCAGCCTAGTGGTGTAGTGGTTAAGTTCACACACTCCACTTCTGCGTCCCAGAATTCACAGGTTCGGATCCTGGGCGCGGACCTACACACCACTCATCAAGCAAGCCATGCTGAGGCAGCATCCCACAAACAAAACAGAGGAAGATTGCCACGGATGTTAGCTCAGGGCCAGTTTTTCTCAAGCAAAAAGAAGAAGATTGGCAATAGATGTTAGCTCAGGCCAATCTTCCTCACCAAAAAAACAACTGCCCCCAACATACATTCTAAAACACAGATAATTTCAAAAATTGAAGAGCATTTCAACCTCTACTCCCAGAGCATCTACTCCTAATGTTGAAGACTCTGATAAGTAGATCTTATGTTTAATCTCTGAAATAACTTGTCTGGTTAGCAGACCTTTTATCATAAACTGGTCTGTATAAGGTATTTCTCAAAGATTGTATATATTGACCTTCTGTCTCCTTTCTCCTCCAGATACTTTTCTTTGGATTTGGGTGGCTTTTCTTCATGCGCCAACTATTTAAGGACTACGAGGTGAGAAGGGAGGATTTGAATTTTGCTAATACTGTATGAATTTAGATTGTTTTAAAATGGAGCAAGAAAAATATCTCCATTAAGGAAAGGCCATCTTCACTTCCAAGATAGGAAGTTTTTGCCAAAAGAGCATGATATAATTCTTAAATTGGAAAATATGATTTGGTTTAGTTGGGTTCTTTTTCAAAAAAGGTAAGTCGCGTCTATAGACCAGAAGGCAAGAGCCAGAAATGTCATGCCTGAGTCATGTCAGGATACACACCAGAGCGGATAGTTATTCTTTGGGACAGAGTTTAACATATAATGTCTCATAAATGTGCCCATTCATTTGGGTACCTGACCTTCAATGTTAACAACCAATCTTACATCCTAAGTTAATACCAAAATCCTAAGGCTGGTCTGGTTCTTATCTTAAGCCTTGAATTCAGAAAAACACCAGCCTGGACTGGACATTTCCTAATTAATCCTCCTCATTTAGTAATAAGCTCAATGGTTATAAACTATTTGAGTCATTTCTAGGATGTTCTCCATTAAACCTCCCCAGGGAGTTTAAGTTGTTGTCTGAAAAAGCCTGGGACTCTAGAGATTCTGTTCTGCTCAATACATTAAGGTCCGCCAAGGGAGGTTCCAGAACTGGTCCAAGGTCTGCAGAGTATTAAAGAGACCCTTTTAGCACTAACCTATATATATATAAACCTGTCAGTTTTTTGTCAGTGTGCGTCAGGAGTTCTAAGTGCTGCTCTGACCCTGTCACTTCATCTTCTTTTGCTTTAATTCTCCATCCACAAGAGGATGATGGTAATAGTGACCCGTGATTCAGAACACCAGTTACTTTCATCTGTCTCTTTAGCTCCAGGCAAGTTACTGTTGTGGCCCTGCTTCCAATGACTTAAGAATTTCTTCAAGATTAGTTTTCTGGCTTGTAACTGGAAGATTATCAATTCAATACTTCAAACAAGGAAATGACTTTTGGTCTCTATTTGGTTTTTAACAGGTACGTCAGTATGTCGTACAGGTGATCTTCTCTGTGACATTTGCATTTTCTTGTACCATGTTTGAGCTCATCATCTTTGAAATCTTAGGAGTATTGAATAGCAGGTAAGTAAGGGTGCTAATTTGCTGTCCTCTGGAATAGACTTATTATGTGACTTTTTTTATGGTAGAAGACTTACCTGGATCTCATAGCTGAAAAAAATCCACCATGTGATTAGTTTAGTCTCAGTAACTGTAATAATTACAGCAAATATGGTTCCCAGACCCTAGTAATTGGTTTGACAAAGATTGTGAAATAGAAAAAACAAGTCCAACCGTTGGCCCTAAAGAACTAATTGACAGTGAGGCTATGGGAGCCTGGGTCTCAGGCTTCACTCCTAGAAGTTTCATTTTTCTCAGGCTTCTCTCTGACTGAGTCTTAGTAATAGCCCTTCACATTGTTCTGCTGATTGAAAAATTTCTTCCTGAAAAGATCAGAATTCCTCAGAGCTAGTTAAGGGCTTCCGTGAAGACTGAACTCCAGTTCTTACTAGTTTAGTTACCTTTGTTGATTTCACAGGCGTGGTCAAGTCTGATTGCACTTAGTGTTCTTCAAAGGATTTTTTAAAAGCAACTCCTGTCTGCCTCCAAGTAACAGACCTTTTAGTTTATTAGACAATCTGTCCAAAATATTTCCTGTTTCTTAAACTTCAAGCTTGAGTTTTTTTAGGCCAATGTTTGTGTGTAGAGTACATCAGCTATTCTTTGTAAATTTTTGTTATACTTTTTTATCGCTGCATGGAAAAATCTTCTAATAATAAAATGGCATTTGACTCTGTAGTTAGGAATCAGTGCTGAGCTAAGCTGTATGGTCGTTATAGACCTCTGACACTTGAGGCTTATAGAGATTATATTCTCAGATTCCTTTTTTGAGAATCAGACTTGATAATTATGGTCTCTTGGTAGATAAATTAAGAACTTGCAGTATGATAAAGGAGGAATATGTTCTGAGTCTCCTACTTTTAAACTTGTCCTTTAATCCAAACCTTTCTTGGTTGAACTGGATATAGATTGTATGACTATGGAGAATAGGCAGGTGTTATTTTACATGCTAGTTAATAATTTTATTATCACAACCTGAAAGTTTCACTGCAGAGGTCAGCAAACTTATCTGTAAAGGGCCACATAGTATTTTAGGCTTTGTGGGCCATACAGTTTCTATTGCAACTACAGTCGTGCATTTCTTAATGATGGGGATAAGTTCTGAGAAGAGCATTGTTAGGTGATTTCATTGTGCAAACATCAGAGTGTATTTACCCGAACCTGGATGGTATAGCCTGCTACACACCTAGACTATGTGGTATAATAAGCTTATGAGACCACTGTTGTATATGCAGTCCATCACTGACTGAAAGGTCATTATGAGGCAGGTGACACAACTCTGCTGTTGTAAAGCGAAAGCAACCATAGGCAATATGTAAACAAGTGGGTGTGGCTGTGTTCCAGTCAAACTTCCTTTGTAAAAGGTGGCTGGCTGACCATAGTTTGCTGACGCTGATCTAAATAGTGATAGAAAGGACTATGACTCAGATATTCTAAAACCAAAATTTACTGCTTTTGGTAGATGATGTCCCCCAACTTTTAACTCATTTATAATTCATAATCCCATATAGTAAGACGCATCACTCAGTTACTTTGATGTCTATTTCTTAAGTGGTTTATCTTAAAGAGTGTAGGAAGAGGCATTGCTAAAATCTGGTTCTTCTTTGGGTGGCTTTTTGGGGATTGGTTGTGTGTAGGCTGAGGTGTGTCTTCTACGCTTATTTTTTTCATACTAACATCTGGCCCTACTGTGTAACAGAAATATGGACCTTGATCATGTATTTTATCTGTGCATTGACTGCATTCCGAATAGTTTTCAAAGGAGAGTCTTGGCCCTGACCAAGAGTATCCTTTTGACTGACCTTTGAGCAGAAGTGGAATGGCCTCCAATTCGAATATATAATCTTGTTAGGATCCTTAATTTCCTCAGGAGAATGTCACTTTATCCTTGGCTCAAAAGACAATTAAAATACATGATTTGCTTTTAATTGGCAATGGATTACACTGGTCATTTCAAACCCACAGCCTCCCAATATCATTCAGAAGCTTAGCTAAAATACTGAGTGTGATTACCTGGAGGATGTGCCGCTTGTTTGTTTCCTCTAGATGCTCCAACGTGGGTTAATCCAAATGAGCAAAAACTGTCTGTATGTCTAGACTAAAGAGTACTGGCTCTCTGCACTGTAGCCTGTACTGAATGGCTCTTTGTTTTATGATTCCTGCCACCTATACTAAGCGGGAAACAATAAGAAACAGCTCTCTGAAACTCGCGGACGTTTCTCTTGAAAGGATGTTGTTGAGGATATTAATTGCCTTCACATTTTGTTCTTTATGAAATCTTTGGAGAAATTTCATTATGATCTTGGGAGTAATTCAGTAATAATAAATCAGTAATAATTATGCTTCCTTTAATCGGTTTGTTTTTACTATAGACAGTATGATTTATCTAACTGATCAAATTTTCTATTTCATATTGACCATTAGAAAACTTACAGCTAAATTTATTACCCACCTATAGCAAGTTTCTAGAACTCTATGGTGTGTATTTTCATAATAGCCATCGGGCCTGGCCTGATATTTTACCTATCTTTAACCATTGTTTTTCCTTTCCTTCACATTTCCTTATAGTTTATTTCGTCATCCTCTTTTTTATATATCCTCATAAGCCACCTAACCACTTAACCTTTTTGAAACAAGCCCTAAGTATAAGTAAGTTTAAAATCAGTAAATACGAAGAACACCATCAAGAAAGTAAACAGGAGCCAGCCCCGTGGCCAAGTGGTTAAGTTCGCGCATTCTTGCTTTGGTGGCCCGGGGTTTCGCTAGTTGGGATCCCAGGCATGAGCAGACATACCCCTGCTCATCAGGCCATGCTGAGGTGGCATCCCACATAGCACAACCAGGGGCACTCACAACGGGAAAATCCAACTATGTACCAAAGGGCTTTGGGGAGAAGAAGGAAAAAAAAGAAAATTGGCAACAAATGGTAGCTCAGGTGCCAATCTTAGAAAAAACACTAAACAGATATCCTAAGAATGGGAGAAAATTTTTGTAAATCACATGTCTGATAAGAAACTTTTTTCTAGGATATATATAGAACTCTTACAATTCAATAATAAAAGGACAAATAACACAATTGAAAAATGGACAAAGGATCTATATAGGCATTTCTCCAAATAAGATGTACAAACGGCCAATAAGTGCATGAAAAGATTCTCAACATCATTAGCCATCAGGGAAATGCAAATCAAAACCACAATGTGATACCACTTGACACCCACTAGGATGACTACAATCAAAAGGACAATAACAAGTGTTGGCAAAGCTGTGGGAAAATTTACAACCCTCATGCGTTGCTGAAGAGAATATAAAATGGTGTAGCCACTTTGGAAAATAGTGGCAGTCTCAGAAAATTAAATATAGAATTATCATATGATGCAGCAATCCACTCCTAGGTATATACCTAAACAGAAGTGAAATTACATGTCCACACAAAGACTTGTACGTGAATGTTCATAGCATCACCATTTGTAATAGCTAAAAAGTGAGACAACCCAAATGTCCACCAACTGATGAATGGATAAGCAAAGTGTGGTCTCTCCATACAATGGAATGAATATTGTTCAGCCATAAAAAGGAATGAAGTATTGATAGATGCTACGTGGATGAACCTTGAAAGCATGCTAAATGAAAGAAGCTGGTCACAAATGACAGCATATTATAGGATTCCATTTGTATTAAATGTCCAGAATAGGCAAATCCATAGAGACAGAAAATATATTGGTGGTTCCCTGGGGCTGGGGAGGTTGGAAGGAAAGGAAAGCATCTGCTAATGGGTACAGGGTTTCATTATGGAGTGATGAAAATGTTCTAAAATTGATTGTGGTGATGGTTGCACAACTCTGAATATACTAAAGACCATTGAATTATACACTTTAAGTGGGTGAATTATATCTCAATAAAATTGTTATAAAAAATCCTAAAAATATCTTAATCAATAAATAAAATATTTTTATATGTAATAATAAAGTAGTCATGCAAATCAAGTGTTTAATTATATTGAGGGTACAAAAGAAGTATTTCTGAGTCTTTATAGCATATATTCTATTAACATTTATTTTTTTAATTCTTATATTGGAATAAGACTCCCAGTGGTGAATAAACAATAGTTATCCTGCCAGTAATAGTATATGTTGATATATGTTACTTATTATATGTTGCCTATGAATATAACTAGAGCATTAACATTTTCATTTTAATAAGTGAAATTCTTAGAAGGTTAAGATGGTCCTATATACCTTTCAGAACTTTATATTTTTTAATCTCTATAAATGAGCAGATGGTAACTATTAGATGGGATATAGTCAGTATTGAATTCAAAGAGCAAGAGATCTGTTGGAAGACTGAAGAGAATGAAGGCTGCTGCCCTCTTCCCCTCCTGCTGATATTCTTTGGCATTTATTTCAGCTCCCGCTATTTTCACTGGAAAATGAACCTGTGTGTAATTCTGCTGATCTTGGTTTTCATGGTGCCTTTTTACATTGGCTATTTTATTGTGAGCAACATCCGACTATGTGAGTATTTTAGCCTCTCATGTCAGCACGCAGATTGAGATGAGTACTCTTGGGAATTGAGGCTGTGGACAGCTTCATTTCTACGTTACTTTCAGTAGCTGTTGTTTAGGGCCACCTCACACAGCATCTTAAAAAGGTTGGCACAAAATAAATGTTGAATGAATGATTAGATTATTTGTCCTGCTACAGCTTTATTTCTGTTTCTATTATAGTGTCTCCCTTAACTCAACCCACATCTTAGTTTCAGCCGAATTTCTCTTATAGTAGTAAGGATACTTTCTCTAAAAATTATATTGTTCCATTCCATTATTGTATTGTTCCAAGTGCAAAAGCCAGCCAAATATTACTTAGCATGATTCCATATCTTTAAGCAGAGCAAGCTCTTTACATATATCTCTTTAACCTTACAGTCTTGTCTCCTCTTTCTCAGTGCATAAGCAGCGACTGCTTTTTTCCTGTCTCTTATGGTTGACTTTTATGTATTTCTTCTGGAAACTAGGAGATCCATTTCCCATTCTCAGCCCAAAACATGGTAAGTGTATATATGATGGGGAGGGAGATAGTGTTGTTTAAAATTTTCTAATTTTTAAAAAAAAATTTTTTTTTGAACTTCTGATTTGGGGGCTGGCCCCATGGCCGAGTGGTTAATTTCGCACACTCTGCTTCGCCAGCCCAGGGTTTTGCCAGTTCGGATCCTGGGCGCAGACCTAGCATCACTGATCAAGCCGTGGTGAGGCAGTGCCCACACAGCAGAACTAGAAGGACCTACAACTAGAATATACAACTATACTGGGCTTTGGGAAGAAGAGAAAAAAAAAAGAGGAAAATTGGCAACAGATATTAGCTCAGGGCCAATCTTTAAAAAACAACAACAACACTTTTGATTGTGAGAAATATTGCAAATTATTTCTCTAAAATTTTTCTGGTTTTGAACCGAATTTTCCCTTTATCCTAGGAGGTATCAAATGCTGGTATTGGAACAAACGTCTATCATTTTAGATTAGGAGGGGTTTTTTTGTTTTTTGTTGTTGTTGTTTTTGTGTGTGTGAGGAAGATTGGCCCTGAGCTAAGACCTGTTTCCAATCCTCTTTTTGCTTGAAGAAGGTTGTTGAGCTAACATCTGTGCCAATCTTCCTCTCTTTTATGTGGGATGCCCCCACAGCGTGGCTTGATGAGCAGTCCTAGGTCTGCACCTGCGATCCGGGCCTACCAACCTCAGGCTGCCAAAGCAGAGCATGTGAACTTAACCACTATGCCACTGGGCTGGCCCCTAGAGCAGGAGTTTTTGACCTTAGGTTACTGAATGATCTTTAAGGGAGTAAGGGATGGAGAAGTATGTCCTTAACTTAAATCTCCTGATAATGTATGCAGAATCTTAGGAATATATTTGTATGTGTATGAGGAGGTGAGATTTTCATAAGCTTTTATCAGATTCTAAAAGGGATCTATGACCCAAAAGGTAAATGGCCACTGTTCAAGTGATGATAAAGATTGTCTTTAGGGAGTGTATGTATTTTGGGAAAGAGCAGTGACATAAAACACTCACAATTAGTAGATAAAGAAAAGCTTTCTAGGAAACAGTGTCTCTCCTCACACAAAAAAAGTTCATTTTAAATACAAGAACAGGTCCTGGACAGAGCCCTAATTTCTGTGCTAAAAACAATGAACAAAAATTCTTCAGCTAACAAATCCTTCCAGAACTACTTTAGAAATATATATACGAATCTATCTAAAATATATTAGAGAGCTCACCTGTATTAAATATACTGGAGCTTTCAACTGGAGCTTTTTTAAAAAAATATACATCTATTCATTTCAGTCTCCTGCAGTATCTATCATGGTTCTCATGGCAGAAAACAGAGTCTACTCTAACTAGTTTAAGGCAGAAAGTCATTTATTACAGGGTATGTGTTAGGGAGTTTATGGAATTTCTAGGAAAGCAGAGACGTCAAGCTTAAATGCTGCATAGTGTAGAGAAACAGCCAATCATAGCACAGCACTAAACTGGAAAAAGACCCACTGAAGTTGTCACCCGCTACTGAGGAACTGTGATCAGGGACCAGACAGTAGAACCAGTGCTCCAGCTGCTGTAGCTCCGAGGTGCTGTCACCACTCCCACATTATTCACCTGTGCATTTCATGGGCATGTGAATTTGATACAACCTAGGTAACGTTCAGAACCTTAGCTTCAAGGAAATCTGGGAAAGACCTTTTGGGTTTCCAGATTCTTTAGTATAAGAAGACATGCTACAAAGGGATTGGAATGAATGCTGAATGAACCAGTGTCTAGAATCTGCCATACCTCCCATGCATCCCTCCTGTCTGCTCATTGCCTATAGCAGGACTCGGCGGGGGAGAGGTTATGAGACTCCTGCAGAAGGGGCAGAGGAAATGTGCAATTTTAAAAGTATATGCAACATATACAGTTGTTTACAACTGTAAATTTTTTAAACTAGCTATTTTGAAATTTCAGATAACATTAAAAGAAGGCCAAAAAAGTTAAGGAACACTAGCCTACCAAAAACATTGAAACTCTTAGAGTGGCATACACGACCTTCCATGGCCTGTAGAGTGGCAATAGCTCTCTCTCTCTCTCTGTCTGCCCTCCAGTCCTACCAAATTACTTGAAGTTTCTAGAGCTGTTCTGTCAGCCTGGACAATCCTTCACCCCTTGTCTACTAGCAACTATCTATTTATTCTTTCAAGATTCAACTCTTGTCAGTTCCTCTAAGAAAATTTTCCTGGCCATCATTAGGAGATATTAATTGCTCCCACCTCAATAGACTTATATCATCTATAAAATTTATAATTATTTATTTCTTTTTCTGACTTCCTCATTAACCTGTGAGTTCCCTGAGGTCAGAAACTACATCTTATTTATCTTTATATCCCTAATGCCTAGCATGGAACCTAGCACATAAGTATTTAAGACATGTTTATTGAATCAGTGAATGAAAAAAAAAAATTTAAGTTTCTCCAAGGTGGTAGGAATGTGGCACTCTGGATAGGAATTTAGGATTTGCTAATAGGATCAGCATGCCCATGTTAGTGTAGGGAAAGATTTGGAGTAGAGAGGCCCTGATAATAGAACTCTTGTATAAACTATTTCAGATAAACCCACAGAGAGACAAATTTGTTTGTGATATTAGAAATGAGGGACAAGAGTTATGAAAGGACCCCAGGGCTGCTTACAGTGATAGCACAAGCTCACATGCGGTCCAAAGACATGACTCTGATGCATTTCTCCGGCTTTCTCCTCGTGAGCGGTCAGCTCACGTGACCAATGTGGCCACACCATGTCCAAGGGGAGATGAAGACCATCACATCTCTTGTACTTTCATCCATCCCTTTTTCTAAATTCTATGGGAATATCCTGAAGAAGACACTGAAGGGAAGAGCTAGGGAGATAGTTTCAGTTTTAGTCTTTCCTTTGTGCTCCACTAAGTAAGCATTTTGGTTTTATGCCTGAACATTCAGTAGTCTAATTAATTTGACCCTCTAAGAGAAGTAAGTAGGAAGAAAAGTTTAGACAATGGCTGAGAAGCAGGCAGCCTTACGCTGCCTTCTTAGAGCCTTCCCAGGACTGTCCCAACAACCAGTGTGGTTCATTGTTGTGGAGACCACCAAAAAACCATAAGACTCAATCCTTACCTATAACAGAAAAAATGTCTGTAAAAGTACTCCTTGCGCAGTGCCTGAACCAGGAAGGTTGGAAGACATTCTATAGTGGGAGAGTAGGAGAGACTAAGAAAGCATGTGAGGCTATGTGAGCAAATGGCAGTGGTGAGATCGTCTTCTGCAAGTCCCTTTATCCATCTGACTTCCCACTTGTTAGCTGAAAATAGGAATAATGATGACTGACCTGCCCTTCATAGAAGTGCTGAGATTAAGTAGATAGTATCTACAAAGATCTTCAAACCAGAAAAAGATATTCAATAAAGGGACACCACCTTAAAAGGGATAAAAATAGAGGGGACATTTTTCCTGTGTTTTATATTTAATAATCTGTATTAATCCCCTGGTTTTTTTTTATGTTACTGGGGGATAATTCTGTACCCATAGTCGGCAAACATTTGTTGAACACCTTCCACATGCCAGACGGTAAGGAAAGCAAAGATCAATGAGACATGGTTCCTTCCTGTAGAGAGGATGGAAATTCAAGAGCTATGTGGAGAGGAGAATCAACAGAATTTGGATGAGAATTTATTCATTCATTTAACAGTCCACTAATGTTTATTGAGCACCTGTCTATATTAAATGCTAGAGATACAACTCTGAGCAAAACAAACTTGGTTTCTGTCTTCCTGAAACTTGCAGTCTGGCAGGAGGAACTAAACAGTAAAGAGGTAAATATATAAACAAATAATTGCTAATTGTGATCATTGTCATCAAGGAGCACACAGCTTTCTATGATAGAGAATAATGCAGATAAGAATACTAAATTTAATGCAAGTGACTCCTCAACCTTTCTGAAGGATAGGACCAAAGCTAGACCCAGAAGGCACAAGAGATATCATGTAAAGCCCTGAGGTAAAAATGACTGTGGTGTTTTCACGGCGAGTAAGAGAGAGTATGGAGACTAGTGGGATAGGTTTTTTATTTTGGTGACTAGATAGTAGATGTCATTTTCTAAAGTAGGCAGTGCGCAAGAAGGAAGATCATTTGAGCTTGGGCTATGCTGAATTAGGGTTGTCTATGCACATCCATGTGATGTCCAGTAGGCAATTGGATGCATAAGTCAGGAACTTAGGAGAAAGGTATGGATTTATCAGTCTTCGTGGAGATAACTGCAGGCATCTAAAAAATTAGACATCATCAGCTAAATGCCATTAGATGAAGCTTGGGAAATGGGCAAGATCACCCAAGGAGAATGTATATATAGACTGAAATGAAAGAGAGAATTCTGGCCCATGTAAAGGGAAGAAAGACCAAGAAAAAGCAACTAGAGAAGTAAAAGAGAACACCAAGGGAAATGGTGGCGGTGTGAAAGCCAAGAAAGGAAAATAATTTTAAATAAGAATGACTCAATGTCATAAAAGATCAAATAAAACAAAGATTGGATAATGTCACTGAATTCTGCAACCAGAAGAAAATTCACAGCCGTGTTAGAGAAATGGTTAAGAGCCCAGGCTCTGGAGCTAGACTGCTTGGTTTGAATCCTGACTCTGCCACTTATTAGCTGTGTGACCTTGACTGAGTTACTTAACCTCTCTGTGTCTCCATTTCCTCATCTGTAAAATGAGGTTTTCAGTAATATCTACCTTATAGGGTTGTCATGAGGATTAAATGAATTAATACATGTAGAATGCTTAGAACAGTGCCTGGTACGTAACAGATGCTTAATGAATGTTACCTACTATGTTGCCATTACGATTATTAGAGAAGTTTCATTGAGTGTAGAAGAATGGAATGGAACCTGAATTCCAGTCAGTTGAGGAATAAATGGAGGTGAAGAAAAGGTGACAACAAGTGTAAACTTCTTTCAAGAAGCTTGGCTGTTAAGGGAGAGATAGAGAGGATTGGTAACTAAAGGTAAACTCAAGGCCAAGAACGGACTTTTCTTTAGGAAAGAGACTTGAAATTGAAGGCAAAGAACCAGCCAAGAAAGAAAGATTGAAGATATGAGAGAGTGGACAAGATTCTGGAGGAGGTGGAAGGGGAATGTAATCTAAAGCACAAGTAGAGAAGTCTTAGCTTCGGACAGCATCTTGTTCTGAGGGGGACAAGTTGGGAGGATGGTTGCAGATGTAAATATTTATAGTAGAGTGGAGGTATTTTATGTCTAATATCTTATTTCTTACATGATAAAGGCGTTAGCTGAGGAGAACAAGGATTGGAAAAATGGATTAGAGTATCTGCCGAGGGGAGTGGGGAGAGGTGGCTGACCAAGGGCAAGAAAAGGATGCCTCGGTAGTGTTGTGGGCTCTCTTAAGACTGGAGACCATAAATCTGTAATGGCACCAATATCCATATGCATTCTAGCAATTTTAGGCAGCTCAGGCGTGTGCACAGGAAAGGCAGAGTGTTAGATTGATCCAGAGTTGGGAGTTTGCAGGATCAGTGCTTCAGAAGGAGGAGAGCAGGGGACTGAGTCCTGGTGAGAGGAGTTGAAGTAAGCAAGCCGGGAGTCCAGGCTCAGTGAAGAGGGCAGTGGAAGGCAGGGGAAGCAAAAGAAGAGAGACCAGAGGTCACAGTGAGCTCTAAAATAGTGTAGTGGAAATAAAAGAGCAGGGGGACTGGAATATTGAAATTTTCTGTTTCAAAGCTAACAGAATTCCTGAATGGCAGTTCTGGCTTTTGGCCATGGGAGTGGATGGCTAAAGTGGAATCTATCCTAGAAATAGAAAGTGAAAACAAATTAAAACTAGTTTTTTCCGGCGATGTCAGACTTCCTGAGTTACTGTTCAGCATTGTTCTCTCTCAGGTCTCCCAAATATGTCAACAGCAGCATTTATTTTAACTACTGAGTTGATTTTCACCATTCTCAAATAATAGGAAACAATTGATAATTAGAATACAACCAATAATCTAAAACTCATGTCTTTGCCTTTGAATTACTCATTCATCTGTAAATTCAGCCCATTTATTAGACGCATTTTGTATTGATTGGTGGCAAAAATAAATAAGACATAAGCTAAAGAGCTTATGACCTAATGGGGAAATACATATATCGAAGGTAACTAGCACAAAGTGTTACCTGCTCTTTATACTTTTCCCGCAGATTTACTTCTCTAATTTTTTTTCCAAAGCTTTTACTAAAAGTACTTTACTTTGTTAGAATTTACTGTCAATAAGTGTAAACAGTCAATAAGTGTTATTTACAATTATTGTTATTATTTACTATTACCATATCCAATAATAGAGACGATTCTGGAAATATATAGGATAGGAGGAAAATCAATAGATTTTATATATTTATTATAAAAAATCTACACATTAGGGGCCAGCCTGGTGGTGCAGCAGTTAAGTGCGCATGTTCCGCTTCAGCGGCCTGGGGTTCGCCAGTTCACATCCCGGGTACGGACATGGCACCACTTGGCACGCCATGCTGTGGTAGGTGTCCCACATATAAAGTAGAGGACGATGGGCATGGATGTTAGCTCAGGGCCAGTCTTCCTCATCAAAATAAGAGGAGGATTGGCAGCAGATGTTAGCTTAGGGCTGATCCTCCTCAAAAAAACCCCAAAAACTACACATTAATAACTAAAATATGGCTGACATAACTTAGGTATATGTAATGGTTGATGTTTTCAGGGCTGTTTCATTTTGCGGTGCCGAGGAAAGCCATTTTAGCTATATCACGTGGCGTTAACGTGCTTTGATGTTTTTAGGGATCTTGTCCATAGAGCAGCTCATCAGCCGGGTAGGAGTGATTGGGGTGACTCTCATGGCTCTACTTTCTGGATTTGGTGCTGTCAACTGCCCGTACACTTATATGTCCTACTTCCTCAGGTAATGAGAACTTTGTCTCTTTTCTATTTTTGCTATTACTTCTTGAGTACATATGTCATATCATGCCACCATCATTACTTCTTGAATATTAGATCTATGACACTGCCTTTTTATTCTTTTTTGTCATTGATACACAAATCTTTATTTCAATTTGCTTTAAAATACCAGTATTTGTGTATAAGTATGTATGTATTCAGCCAGCCCTGGTGGCTGCCTTTTTATTCTTTTCCTCTTTCCTTATGGGCATTGACCTAGGAGTCTTTTTATTTTTTTTATTTTTTTATTTTGAGGAAGATTAGCCCTGAGGTAACTACTGCCAATCCTCCTCTTTTTGCTGAGGAAGACTGGCCCTGAGCTAACATCCATGCCCATCTTCCCCTACTTTATATGTGGGACGCCTACCACGGCATGGCGTGCCAAGTGGTGCCATGTCCGCACCCAGGATCCGAACTGGCGAACCCCAGGCTGCCGAGAAGAGGAACATGCGAACTTAACTGCTGTGCCACCGGGCTAGCCCCCCTAGGAGTCTTTTTAAATAAGTCTTATCACTTATTGCTTGCCCTTATTATTTGTCCTGAATTCATTTATTTCTTTTTCTTTTTCTTTTTTTTAAGATTTTATTTTTCCTTTTTCTCCCGAAAGCCCCCCAGTACATAGTTGTGTATTTTTAGTTGTGGGTCCTTCTAGTTGTGCTATGTGGGATGCTGCCTCAGCATGGCCTGATAAGCAGTGCCGTGTCTGGGCCCAGGATTCGAACCGGCGAAACCCTGGGCCACCGCACTGGAGCGAGCAAACTTAACCACTTGGCCTTGGGGCCAGCCCCTGAATTCACTTATTTTTAAAATGGCAATTTCAGTCTGACCTTCTCCACCTCCTCCTCCTCTCTACCTTTAAAAGGCACATTTCTAGTGGACAGCAATGTGAGCTAATCCCAACTTCACCAAATCAGTTTCTCCCAAAAGTAGAACAGTAAAAGACAATGCCAAGTTAAAAGCGTGCTTACACATATATCATAAATGTCACTGGGTCAAAGGTAAGAAAAACTATAAGGGAGCTGGTTCCCTTCCACTGCCCTGAGACCCCAAGAAGTATTAGCTATAAAAAAAACAGCAAAAGCATTTTTGCTTATTGCAGTCATTTTAATATTCTCTAGAAAAAGACAAGTCCTTCAATTACTGGGTACCATTTGAGGTTTATGTATTTCTCCAGCTGCCTTGTGTTATGCCCAAGGATGGGACCCCAAAACATTGCTAACAGTTTATGCTTATTATAGGAATGTGACTGACACAGATATTCTAGCCCTGGAACGGCGACTGCTCCAAACCATGGATATGATCATAAGCAAAAAGAAAAGGTAAGATAGCAGCACATTAAAAAACTTGTACTGTCAGAATTTCTCAATAAGAAAATTTGACTACGAGTTGGTGCTAATAGGGAATTTCATCTTATTTATTTTTGTTACAAGTTAAGGTACCATCAGAGACTTAGTATCTAGTCTTGTGTGAAAGAAAATTTTCAAGTTCAACCTTATTTCCTGGCTTTAGATAAATTATCTTGAAATAAATTGTTAGGATAAATTTTATATTTGAAGGTATTCTATATTGGGTGTTTTAAAAGTCTCTTGTTCTGCCTTTTTACGAACTTTTCGTGCCTCATTTCCATCTTTCAACTTCCTTTTCTCCAACTACTTTAAAAATCTTTCAAGTCTTCTAGGTATTGTTGTTGTATTTATTATTTTAAAAGTCCTTTTAATTGTGTGGTTTCAAAGTGGCATCGCTAGAAACCTATATCACGGTGGATAAAAGCATAAGCTCTAGACTCAGACTGTCGGAATTTGAGTCCTTGGCCTACAACTCCCAGTATGACCTTGAAGTAATTACTTTATCTTGTTATGTCTTGGTTTCCTCATCTGTAAAATGGAAATAATAATAATAATGAGCTGACATGTAGAGCTTTTAGAACAGTGAACCATACATAGCTAAGGAAAACTGTTGAACTTATTAATAATCTCCAGGACAGTCATTTGGTTTTAATGCTTTGCCTTCATTTAGTCGTTCATATATTCATTCACTTAATAATTAAAGAAAGCATAGTTTAGGGGCTGGCCCCGTGGCTGAGTGGTTAAGTTCGCGCGCTCTGCTGCAGGCGGCCCAGTGTTTCGTTAGTTCGAATCCTGGGCGCGTACAGGGCACTGCTCGTCGGACCACGCTGAGGCAGCGTCCCACATGCCACAACTAGAAGAACCCACAACGAAGAATACACAACTATGTACCGGGGGGCTTTGGGGAGAAAAAGGGAAAAATAAAATCTTTAAAAAAAAAAAATTAATAAAAAAAAAAAGAAAGCGTACTTTATTCTAGGAACTGTACTAAATGCTGAACAGCACACAGAGTAGAAAGATGACAAAATAATCAATTTCTACCTTCATGAAGCTTATTAATCAACTGTCTTTATTAACGTTATTACTACCCATATAAAAATGATGACAGGTTTTAAATTGCATGAGTGTTTTTTGCATTTCATATTTTTTCCTTTAACATTTATCTATAGTAAGACCCATAGTCAAGTCAAAGAAGGCTTAATGTAAGAGATAACAATAGACATTAAAATGATAAAGAGGCCCAGATTCGCCAATTAATTATTTGTCTGCATTTCTCTACGTCTTTACTAGGGTATTGGAAGCAGATACACGTATATACATTTATTTACTTTTATATGTTTTGTTTACATTCATTCTATACAGTGTATTTTACATGAATGAATATGAATGCTGATTTTTAAAATACAACAATAAGAGCAACATTATTCAATATTGAAAAATACTTATATAGGAATAATACTATGTCGATTCCTAAGATCATTCTCCCTTTTACTATATTTCTTTTATTCCTATGGAGAGATAAATATAAAATCATGACTCATGGCAAGTGTGGATGTGCACTCGCAAGCGCTTTCATCACTAGTCATGGTTAGGAATTGGCCCTGATCTATACACGCACCCTGTAGATCTTGTCTAGACAGGATCTGGGATAGTTTGTGGTCTTGCAGTACATCTTATTAATTTGAGTGGCTTTCAGAAGAATCTGCCTCCCAACTTGACCTAATTATCACAGTCCTTTACCCAGTGGAGCTAACAGGGCGGATAGACAACACATGACAACACTGGGGCTTTTGGGATTCATACAATGCCGTTACTATTTACCAAAATATAGAAAAACTGTTTTTACAAACACTCATAGTTGGGGAGGAGTAGTGGCCAGAAAACCATCTTTTGATTTAACAGCAAAGGGCCATAGTGAGATGACATACAAAAAAAATAACATCTGTTATGTCCAAAAAGTTAATGGTTGAAAATGGGGACAGGAAAGAGGCACACTGTCTTCTCACTTGGAACACTGAATAGAAGTTGAGGTTTATAGTGTTTGGAAGATGTTTGTCAAAAACCTAGTTCAGATAGTATGAACATGCTGGTTTAGTGATCAAAGCCTTTTAGCTTTTTGCTGTTTGAGAGAATTAAGTGACCTGTTATTTTGTTTTGTTTTTCTGTTGACTTAGATATCAAAGCTTTTGTTTTGGTAATCTTTGATATAGCTGAAATATAGTCTCTGTTCACAAATAATGTTAGTGTAATTTTGAAATTATGGTTTGTAGAAGATAGAAAATATAGCTATGCAACTACACCATGGTATGTTGAAAAGAATTTGAACATAGACAGTCACTTTACAGTAAACTTGTTAAGTGATCTTGAGCAAATACTAGACTGTCTCAGTTTCCTCATTCGTAGAATGACAGGATAGACTAAAGGGTTTCTTGGATCCCTTTCAACCCACAAATTCTGAATATATAATTTTTCACACAGCTTGTGACATACCAGAAAAAACTAGAGGACTATAACATGTAAAAGTGAAATGCAAGCTATTACTATGAGGAAAAGATCTTAACCTCTACCCTTGAGTTAGGTTTTTTCCAGGCTCTCTTTTGAAAATTTGTAGGGATAGAGAAAAAAATTAATTCCTTGGTGAAATTTCAGCACCAGCCACAGTTGCTCTCAAACCATAATAGAGGAAACTTCCAGGAATGGCACTGTGAAGAGTTCAAGCAATTCCATCTACAGAAAATCATAAAAACTGGAAAAATTATTAAAATAAATATTTAAAGTCCCTGGAAAATGAACAGAGATGGGTAGAAATTTGAGAAGACTATCAGATAACTGCATGTTTTGGCTTTCTTGCCTGAGGGTGCTCTTCAACCACTGCCTACCCTCCCAGCACCCACTGAACAGTACAGATGGATGGAGTTCAAATCTGCAGAGTAACTGGAAGTTTAAAGGAAAAATTTTGGAAGCAAGAGAGATGCAGAAAGACTAAGATCAAGAATCTCAGTCCACATCCCTGTGTCATTGCTAAACTGTGCACGCACAGAGGAAATACCAGAGAGCCTGAGAAAAAGTAGGCAGAAACTACAAGAGGATCTACCCTTGAAAGACAGAATTGCCAGTTAATGAGATTTGCAAGTTTGTCGTGGCTTTGATTGAGTGCATTGCCTGAACTGTTTCTAAGTTATGCATATAGCTTGGATGACAGAAAGTGAAATTCTTGAGGTGTCAGGAGATGGAACTCAGCACTGGCAAAGCAGTTAAAAATTTAGGAGGGATCCCTAGAAACAAAGGGACCACAGAGAGGGTAAGCCCTGAAATCTGACTATAAAATCTGTCCAGATTCTTTCTTGCCCACTAACGTGCTCAGGGGAGACCACCAGAGAGTCAGACTAGAAAAAGGGAAGCTGGAAACTAAAAGGCTAAGTGGACGTTAATTGCTGTACACAGTAGGTATCACACTTTCACAGTTTGAGACCTGGTAAGTTAACTGCTTTCTAGAACAAAAAAAAAGCAACAACAGTCCTTGGAAAAGTAAAACAGATTCCAAAGTCACTACAACATATCTACAATGTTAAGTTTTCAACCAAAGCTTACTAGACATACAAAGAAACAGGACCATGTGACCTGTATTCAAGAAAAAGCAGTTAATAGACACTTAACTCCAAGTGTGCCCAGATAATAGATTTAGCAAACAGACTTGAAAGCAGCTATTATAAATATGTTCAGAGAAATGAAAGAAAGCATAATATTAATTAGTGAACAGATATGGAATCCCAAAAGAGAAGAGGAAACTATATTTTAAAAAGGAAGCAAAAAGAAATTCAAAAACTGAAAACTATAATAACTGAAATGAAAATTTTTACTAGGTAGTCTTAGCAGAATTGAGATGGCAGAAGAAAGAATCAGTGAACTTGAAGATAGATCAATAGAAATTATTCAGTCTGATTGAAGAAAAATGAACAAAATCTTGATTTGAAACAGTATCAAGCAGTCCAACATACTTATAGTTGCAGCCCTAGAAGAAAGAGAAAGGGGCAAAAAAAGTATTTGAAGAAATAATAGCCAAAAACTTCTCAAATCTACATTAATTTACAGATCCAAGAAGCTTAAAGAATCACAAGTAGGATAAACACGTAACTACACCTAGGTTCATATAGTCAAACTGCTAAAAGAAAAAGATAAAGAGAAAATCTTGAAAGGAGCAAGAGAAAAATGATACATACAGGAAAACAATGAAAAAAGTAACAGTTTAACAAAGTTGTAGGATACAAAGTAAACGTACAAAAATTAATTGTATTTCTATTACTAGTAATTAAAAATACAGTATCAATTACAGTCACTCAAAAAAATGAAATAGGTATAAGTCTAACAAAACAAGTGCAGGACTTATATCCTCAAAACTGTAAAATGCTGATAAAAGAAATCAAAAATCTAAATAGCCATACCATGTTTATAGATTGGAAGACTCATCATAGTAAAGATGTTAATTCTCCTCACATTGATATACAGGTTTAATGTAATTCATTTCCATATCCCAGCAGGATTTTTTTATAGATATACACAAAATTATTCTAAAATTTATTTGGAAAGGCAGAAGTACTAGAAAAGCTAAAACAGTTTTGAAAAAGAATAATATGGAAAGAATCGGTCTGATTTCAAAATTGATTATACAACTATAATGACACTGTGTGGTATTGGCAGAAGTATAGACACATAGATTGATGGAACAAAGTAGAGAACTCAGAAATAGACCAGCACAAATATGCCCAACTAATTTTTTACAAAGACAAAAGCAATTCAGTGGAGGAAAGATAGCTTTTCCACTAATGATGCTGGAGCAATTGGACATCCATAGATTAAAAAAAAAAAGCTAATCTCAATCTGTTTCACACGTTACACAAAAATTAACTCAAACTCTAAAACTTAAGGGAAAAAATTGGAGAAAACTTTTGGGATCTAGGGCTAGGCAAAGAGCACTTAGCCTTGGCACCAAAAGTATAATCCATAAAAGGAAAAATTGGTAAATTGGAGTTAATCAAAACTAAAAATTTTTACTCTGTGAAAGACCCTGCAAAGAGGATGAAAAACAAGTTACAGACTGGGAGAAAATATTTGCAAACCACGTAGCCAAGAATGAGCTAGTATCTAAAATACATTAAAAACTTCCAGAGGCTGGCCCCGTGGCCGAGTGGTTAAGTTTGTGCACTCCACTTTGGCGGCCCAGAGTTTTGCTGGTTCGGATCCTGGGCGGGGACATGGCACTGCTCATCAAACCATGCTGAGGCGGCGTCCCACATGCCACAACTGGAGGGACCCACAACTAAAAAATATATATATACAACTATGTACCAGGGGGCTTTGCGGAGAATAAGGAAAAATAAAATCTTTAAAATATATTAAAAACTTCCAAAACTTAGAGGGGAAAAAAATGAAACAGTCCAGTTGGAAAATGGGCAAAAGACAGTCACAGATATTTCGTTTTAGAGGATATACAGATGGTAATTAAGCACATGAAAAGATGTTTAACATCATTCACCATTAGAGAAATGCAGTTAAAAACACAAGATATCACTATACACATGTTAGAATAGCTAAAATAAAAATGAGTGACAACACCAAATGCTGGTAAGGATGCAGAAAAACTGGATCACTCATACATTGCTGGTTAGGATTTAGAGTAGTATAGTAGCTCAGGAACACAGTTTAGCAGTTTCTTAAAAAACTAAACATGCAATTACCACACAACCCAGCAGTTGCACTCCTGGGCATTTATCCCAGAGAAATGAATACAAAAACTTGTACACTGTTCACACAAAAACTTGTACACTGTTTATAGCAGTTTTGTTCACAGTATTCAAAACGGAAATAACCAAGATACCTTTAATGGATGAATGGTTAAAAAAATGTGGTACATCCATACACAGAGTAGTACTGAATAATAGAAAGGAATGAACTGTTGATAGACGTAGCAACCTGGATGAATCTCCAGGAAATTATGTTGAGTTAAAAAAACCAATCTTCAAAGGTTACATACTGTATGATTCTATTTATATAACATTTTTGGAATGACAAAACGGAGGTGGAAAACAGATTCACAGTTGCCAGGGGTTAAAGAGGCGTTAGAGGTGGGAGGAGGGGAGTGGGCTGTACAAGGGCAACACGAGGGATCCTTGTAGTGATGGAAATGTTCCACATCTTGATGTATCCATGTCAATACCCTGGTTGCGATATTGTGCTATACATTTGCAAGATGTTTCCATTGGGGAAAGCTGGGTAAAGGGTACATGGGATCTCTCTGTATTTTTTACAACCACATGTGAATCTACAATTATCTCAAAATAAAATGTTTAGTTAAAAAAGAAAAGTAATTGCTGACTTCCCACCAGCAACAATGGAGACTATAAAACAGTAGAATGGCATATTGAAACCACAGTAGTCATTTTTCAGCCCCTTACTTGCAAGCTACCACCACACTTCAGCCAACTGCGTGTGTTTTTCCCGATTGTGGATTTTTAAATGGCATTCAGCTGATAATGACTAGCTAATTTCTTGTTCTGGACCACCCTTACTATAAAGAGGCAATAGTGATGATGACCATGGTGGTGGTGCTGATGATAGTGAAGAAAAGTTCAAGGTAAAGTCATCTACTTCTCTTTATAGTAGAATATAGGTGGTCCTCACATTCTTTTTTATTCCTTTTCACCACATCTCGGGAAGTTTGATATTGTTACCTTTTCTTTTTAAAATACATGAATTTTTATATTTTTCATCTGCAACTTATTTGATAAGAGCAAAATTGGTTTAGAGTTAATTGATAAAATTGAAAGTGAAAGTGAGTTGTTTAAAACAACGCCCTGCTTGTCTGTGTGCGGCCAGCTGTCACTTCTTCTAGTGCCTATACCTCTCTGCCTGTTATGGGGCCAGATACAGTGTCAGTCACCTTTATGCATTCAACAAATGCCACTCCACAGCCAGTCATTGTGTTTGTTGTACTGTAGACATTGGAACTAAGAACCATAGAAATGGGCTTCTGTGCTCTCTCCCCACTGCCCCTCCTTTAATCCAGCGTGGTAAACTCAAGTGAACTTTAAATGAGTGGGGTGGAACCTCTTCCTTCTTCATGTACTTGTTCCAGCTTTCCCAACAATAAACATGGGAAAACTAAGGGTTATGAGTCTTGCCAGGTCAAAATTTCCCGAGGTCTGAGCCTCTTCTTGCTTATTAATTACATCTTCCAAAAATGCTGAGTTAGGGTGAATGTGTGTAGTTAAAGGAAAAGGCAGAAAGAGCTAAAACTTGGAGATATTCAATTCTCTCAGTATCCAGGCAAAGGTCATTTTGAGGAGGAAACATTTAAGTCAACATGGCCAACATACCTAGTGTTCTTAATTGTTAATATCATTTTAGCCAGGGGCTTAAAGAATTTAGCCCTCAGAAATACCATTTGGTGTTTGGTACTATTGGTACCATTTACATTGTTCCCAACCATAAATACCAATGCTGTTTCTTCCTCCTTACCACTTCTATCTCTTGTCACGCAAAAGTATCCACCTTGAGTTAAATTTTTCTTTAGTCCTACTACTTTGTTTTTATTCGACTCGTCCGGGTTTATTTTAAGCCTGTAGGCTTTGGCCCATTATTTTCTTCAAGTAACCATTTGTGCACAAATGATCTTATGTTTCCTCACAAGGACCCTGTTCTTAATACCTTTGTGGTGGGCTGGAAGAGGCCAGCAGCTACCACTCAGGTAGTGGGTCCTCCACAGACTGAGAGGGCAAGAGGAAGGAATAGTAAGTTTCCTGTTGATTTATTCAGTAGTAGGGGTGGGACTGGAGTTAGAAGGAGAATGATATTTTAGAAGAACCAGGTTTATCTGATTTTTCTGTTTTGCTTTTTTTTCTTTTGTCTGCTTTTGAAAAGGAAGGAAAAAAACATTTATTGAGTTTCTACACTATGCCTGGTCCTTTGGCTAGGTATATTAGCTATTATTTTGTCCTTAAATGATAGGGGTAATAATTATTAATATACATATAACACTTTGTAGTGGACAACTTGAGTTCTTATATATTATTTCACTGATCTTCACAACCATCCAGAGATGAGGAAATGGAAATTCTGAGGTCTCGCACCTTCTAAGTGGCAGAGCCAGTCCTCGAATTTATTGCCTACTGTAAATCCTGTGCGCCTTCACCTAGGCCACATTGCTTCTAGGGGGGTATAGTTTCCCTTCAGTTGTAAGCAGTGGAAAAGTGGGACACCAGAATTTTCTTCCATCCCTGAACAGCTCAGCAAATGAAAGGGGCAGTTATGAAACTGGAAGGTGGATGAAGATGGACTATGAGGGTCCATGCTTCCTTGCTGAGGTTTTATATTTTCTTTCATTTCAGGATGGCAATGACACGAAGAACTATGTTCCAGAAGGGGGAGGTGCATAACAAACCATCAGGATTCTGGGGAATGATAAAGAGTGTTACCACTTCAGCACCAGGAAGTGAAAGTATCCTTTATTCCTCTGCTTGATTCTTTTTCTCAACTCTGGACCAAGGTCAGAAGAATAAAGTAGTATTGGGATAGTGTCTTCTAAGGTACCTGACTGCAACCGAGTCCAGCTTCCAGCTGGCCAGGGCAAGGCTTAGGAAATACAGTGTATAGAGTCATCTTTCCAACACCCATAGAAGGTCATAAAATCATAAAAACCATTGTCTTTGAGCTGAAGGCGTCCTCACAAGTCAGTCTTTCCATTTTACAGATGAGAAAATAGACCCAGAGAAGTTAAATCACACAGTGGTTTGTGGCAAAGATAGGACCAGAACTGTGGCCTCCTCTTCTTAGTTCTTTCCACTACACTATTATATTTCCCAACTCAGAAAAACCATCACAAGACATAATGGCTCTCTAAAATGAATGGTTTGAATATATGATTTTTCTAAAGAAATCAGTATTCCTAAACAAATTTTAAGCAGCTTTGTATCTCCAGTGACTCGGGTTTGAAGAATCAAAGAGGTTAGGCTAATGGATTGTTCGTGGCCCAGCTGGTTGTGGTGTTAAACTAATTTCCACACTGAGTAGCCAAATCTCTTTGTGGCTACCAGGCTATAAAGTCAAAACTTTGGGGGACTAGGAGTGAGGTAGCATTTTCCTGCTTCCTTTTCTGGCCTGAGAAAGTACAAATTCCCTTTTGCTTCAATTGGAGGAAAAGGATATAATCTATTCTTGCTGTAAATTATGACATATCTTTCTGGTGTCAAATGCAGGTAAGAATTAGACCATAGGAGAGGAAAGAAAGGTAGGACGACCATGGGAGAGGAAAAAAAAGGATTACTTTACATTCATGTAGTCAAGAAACATTTATTTCACGTCTCTTATTTCTAGGCAGATTGCTGAGGGATAAAACTATGAAGGGTATAGCCTCTCTCCTCATGGAACTTACCATCTAATCATGGGAGAGGCAGATGTTTAACTAGTTAAACCCTGTCGTTTGGTGGCCCAGACCATGCCAGTAGCAGCCACTACTGAGGAAGGAACTGAGGGAGTTGTTTGGGTAATAGTGGGAAAAGTCACAGAAAAAAAAGTAAGTTTTTGTTACTTAAAAGTCCATAAGAGGGAAAGTTTAGGTTTAAGCTATCTTAGTGACAATAAGTCAAGTCAACAGAAGTATCAGGATTATTTAACCTCTCTGAATCCCTGTTTCCTAAACGGAGAGAATAATAACACAGCCTCACTGAGTTCTTGGTAAGGGGCATAGCGTAATGGAAAGAGCAGACCTTGGAGTAAGGCAGATCTAACTTTGCATCCACGCCTATTAGCTGTGTGACTTTGAGCAAGTTATTTAACTCTCTGAGCTTTACTTCCCTTATCTGCAAAATGGATAACACCTATCTCATGGAATTGTTGTGAGAATAATAGAAGATGATGTCTGAAAAGAACTAAAGAAGGTAATGTCTGTAGATCCCAGGCTGTATTAGAACTCAGTAAATATCAGTTCCCTTTGCTAACATTGTTTTTATTCAGATAATGGAGGAGAAGGGTATGCTATATTATAGGAGCTTTTCACTATTTAACCATTTGAGATTTCGAAGATTACATTTGACTTAAATCTAACTAGATAAATAAAGCAAAAAATAAACAAAACCATCTGTTTGAGCTTCTTGAGCTAGTGAGAAGCTGAGTGGCAGGTATCTGCGGTGAAGCTCTTAGGGGAGCAGCTTTTACACTCCTGTGTCAGAGTTTGGAAAATTACTCTGAAGTAGTACTGCTGGCTATGGAACAGGAAATTGAAAATATAGGCAGTTCCGAGGATCTCCTGTAGGAGAAAACAAAAGCATATGCTTTCTTCATTGCTATTTCTTGAAACTTCTATGTGATTTAAACCTTGATACCCGTTTTGTGCCAGATCTTACTCTTATTCAACAGGAAGTGGATGCTTTGGAAGAACTAAGCAGGCAGCTTTTTCTGGAAACAACTGATCTATATGCTACTAAGGTACAGAGCAAGGAAACCGAAGTTTGGTTTTTACCAGTATAATTGAAGAGAGAACAAAACTAAATGGCTTTTTAGTGTCCTGTGGCCAAGCAGTGCAAGACATTCCTCGTAGCTTCAGTATGAGCCATGAAGCATTAGGAGTCTGCACTTTTCATGGCATTGCTCCTACCACTAGGAAAATCCTCAATGGAACACCCTCAATAATAGAAATTGGTGGGATAGTCAGAAGAGACTTTTTAACATCTAGGAAGGTGGCATCACCACTTCCTACTGACCCAGCATCAAGAGGCTGACTCCTGTTTTTATTCCCTTACCAGTTACTTATATTGGAAGGGCAATAGATACCTATCTGCCATGGTCTAGCCCTATTTTAAAAGATCCAGATCAAGAAGTGATCTAACTACAAGAAGTAACTTTCCTATTTAATTAAAATGCAATATAATTTAAATAGGCAAAGTTTATTAGTTAAGGTTGCAACTGTTTTAATCCTTTTTGAGGATAACTTCACAGGTGTAGCCACGAAGGGTAGAGGTTAACCCAGGCTTTGGAGACAGATAGACCTGAGCCTAACCTCCCCTACTCACGAGCTGTGTGACCTTGGGCAAGTTATTTAATTTCTCTAAGCCTCAGTTTTCTCATCTGTAAAATTAAGATAATAGAACATATCTCATAAGACTGTTAGGAAGATTAAAGTAGATAATGCGTGTAAAGTGTTTATTCCAGTTTCAGGCTTAAAGTAAACATTCAGTAAATGTTGCCCACTGCTACTACTGTTATTTTGATATTATTGTTACCATGTGTGGTTTTTTGACTCAGCCTGAACCTTGATTCATAGAGGCAGGAATGTTTTTGTTGAGTGTGAATTTGCATTTGCTCAGACTGACCATGTTTTGTGTTTGTTTTCCCTCAGGAGAGAATAGAATACTCCAAAACTTTCAAGGGGAAATATTTTAATTTTCTTGGTTACTTTTTCTCTATTTACTGTGTTTGGAAAATTTTCATGGTAAGTATATTATTTCTAACTGTCAGAGTTTAGGTGATTTTTACGGGGTGATGGCAGAGAAAACTGGGTTTGGTTGAGGCATTGAACTAAATTCCAACTCCAATTGAGTCAGCAGAGAATGTGATCTCTCACATCTCTAAGCCTTGCTCTTTTCCCCTCTCCTTTTGAGGTCACCTGGAAAAGGGAGGTTGCATTTTTTCTTCTGTCAGAAATCGTTAATAAGGTCTTAGATTATGAAATATATGAAGTGAATATAAAGGTTTCTTATTTCATACTCTGCCTTCCATATTACTCATGAATGTATGACTAAGTTCAACTCTTACTTCAGCTCAGAACAGAAACCACCTGTCCTTTTTAATAGTCTGTATATACTTAAAAAATTAAGTCCAAAGTAAATTCTAAAATGTATTTCTATAGATAAATTCACTTTCTCTGCTTATAGCTGTTATTCTTTTGTGCCTCTCCCGTAATGGCCTATTCTTTGTGTGCATGTTATGTACATTATTCATCTTTACTTGTGACTCATCTGTAGGTATTAATGGATTTCAGGGTGATTATAGAAAAGGCTGATTTGACTTTCTGGTTTGGTGACTCTCCTGCTGGGGCTGTGTTTGCACAAAGAGGAGCTTTGTCAGCTTGTTAGTTAATTTTGATCAATGTAGATGAATGGAGGATTCTGGATTGAATGGATCTAATGTTATAATAAATTGATGTCAGTACCCATTCAGATGACATTTTTAAATCTTGATTCACAGTGGGAGAGGATGAATAAAGATAGGCAAATTTTATTAGTTAAGGTTGCAACTGTTTTAATCCTTTTTGAGGATAATTAGCTCAGCTACTAAAAGGTTTTTCCTGAGATGCAGCCTTTAGGGCTTTAGCCTTCGTGTTTACAACCATCACCACAGTCAAGATAGAGAGCATATCCATCCATCATTTCCCGAAGTCTCCTCATACCCCTTTGCAGTGCCTTTCTCCCACACCCCCAGTCCCCAGGCAACCACCAAGTACTGTCATTATACATTAGTTTCTGTTTTCTAGAATTTTATATAAATGGAGTCTTACGGTATGTACCCTCTGTCTGGTTTCTTTTACTCAACATAATTATTTTAAGTTTCATCCATGTTATTGTGTGTATCACTAGTTTATTTCTTTTCATTTCTGAGTCTCAGTGTTCCATTGTACGGATGTGCCACAATTTCTCTTTTCACCTACTGCTGGATATTTGTTTGTTTCCAGTTTGGGGATATTACAAATAAAGCTGCTGTGAACATTTGCATACAAGTTTGTATATGGACATATGCTCTCTTTTCTCTTGGGAGAAAACAGGTGTGGAATGGCTGGGTCGTATGGTAGTTGTATTTTTAATTTTTGGAGAAATGGTCAAACTTTTCTAAAGAAGTTGTGCCACTTTATATTCCCACCTGCAGGGTATGAGAGTTTGTTAACTCCACATCCTTGCCAACACTTCAATGGCTGGTCTTTTTAACTTTAGGCATTCTAATAGGTATGAGATGGTAGTGAATTTAATTTGCATTTCCCTAATGGCTAATGATGTTGGACAACTTTTCATGTGCTCATTTGCCACCTGTTTATGCTCTTTGGTGATATATCTATTCAAACCTTTTACTAATTTTTTAATTAGCCTGTTTTCCTTTTATTAGATTTTGAGTGTTTTTTAATATATTCTGGAAATCCTTTATCAAATATGTGATTTTCAAATATTTCCTCCCAGTCAGTGGCTTGGCTTTTCATTCTTTTAGCAGTATCTTTCAAAGAAGGTGTTCTTTCAGAGTTCTTTGATGAAGTCTAATTTATCTTTTTTTTCTGTTATGGGTTAAAGTTTTAGTTTGGTATCTAAGAAATCTTTGCCTAACCCAAGGTCACTTTTTTGCATGTCTTCTAGAAGTTTTACATTTAGGACTATGAGCCATCTTGCATTAATTTTCTAATATAATGTTGGAGTATGGATCCAGGGTCATTTTTTTGCATATAGATATCCAATTGTTCTAGCACCATTTGTTGAAAAGATTATCCTTTCTCCATGGAATTGACTCTGCAATTTTGTCAATAACTAACTGATCATATATATGTGGGTCTGTTTCTGTGCTCTGTGTCCCTCTCTATTGATTATTATATTTGCCTTTATTTATGCCAATGCCACACTGTCTTGATCATTGTAGCTTTAAAGTCTTGAAATCAGATAGTGTGAATTCTCCAACTTTATCCTTCTTTTTTCACACTTGTTTTGGCTATTCTATGTCATTTGCAATTCCATATGAATTTTAGAATCAGCTTATTAATGCCTACAAAAACACCTGCTGGAATTTGTATTAGAATGTCACTGAATCATCAGATCAATTTGAAGATGTGACATCTTAACAATATTGAGTCTTCCAGTCCGTGAACACAGTATAACTCTTCATTTGTTTAGATCTTTAGTTTCTCTCAGCAGTGTTTTATAGTTTGTAGTGTACAGATCTTTCACATCTTTTGTCAGATTTTGCTCTTAAGTATTTAATACTTTTTGATGCTTTTATAAGTGGGATTGTTTTTATAATCTAAGTTTCTGAGTGTTGCAGGTATATAGATATAAAATTTATTCTTGCATATTGATTTTGTATTCTACAACCTTGCTAAACTCCCTTATTGGTTCTAGAAGCTTTTTATAGATTTCATAGGATTTTCTACATAGTCAGATCTCTGCAAATATAGTTTTACTTCTTCCTTTCCAATCTGGATGTCTTTTATTTCTTCTCTCCCCTTCCTTTCCATTCCTTTCCCCTCTATTCTCTTCCCTTCCCTTTCCCTCTCATCCCGTCCCATCTTTCTTCTTTACTTCTTCTCCTCCAGTCTTACTGCACTGACAAACGCAAAATTAAATATAAATGGTAAGAGCAGTCATCCTGATCTTGTTTCTGATCTTAGGGGGAAAGCATCCAGTCTTATTCCATTAAGTATGATATTAGCTGTTGGCTTTTCCTAGACACCCTTGTCAAGCTGAGGAAGTACCTTCTATTCATAGTTTGTTGAGTGTTTTTAATCATGAAAATGTGTTTGATTTTGACAAATGCTTTTTCTGCATCTATTGAGATGATCATATGGTTTTTCTTTTTTAGTCTGCTAATATAGCAAATTCCATTGATAGGTTGTTTGGAGTTTTTTTAATGCTTTTTGGTGAGAAAGATTGGCCCTGAGCTAACGTCTGTTGCCAATCTTCCTCTTTTTTTTTCTCCTCCCCAAAGTCCCAGTACGTAGTTGTATATCTTAGTCGTAGGTCATTCTAGTTCTTCCTTGTGGGATGCTGCCACAGCATGGCTTGATGAGCAGTGTGAGTCTGCACGCAGGATCCAAACCAGCGAACCCTGGGCTGCCAAAGTGGAGCACGTGAACTTGACCATTCAGCCACAAGGCTGGCCCCCTACATTGATAAATTTTGAATAGTAAATTGACATTGCATTCCTGCAGTAAACCTTACTTGGCCATGGTGTATTATCATTTTTATATTTTGTTGGATTTCGTTTGCTGAGATTTTGTTAAGTTTTGCATCTACATTTATGTGGAATATCGGAGGATAGTTTTCTTTTCTTGTAGTACCTTTGCTTGGTTTTGTGGTCAGAGTAATGCTAACCTCAGAGAATAAGTTGAGAAGTATTCCTTCCTCTTCCAATTAGTGGAGGAGTTTGTATGGAATTATTATTATTTCTTTCTTAAATGTTTGGTAGAATTTACCAGTGAAGCCATCTGGGCCTGGAGGTGTTTTTGCAGGAAGATTTTTTTAACTACAAATTTAATTCCTTTAACAGATATAAGGTTTATTCAGGTTATCTATTCCTTCTTGAGTGAGCTTTTGCAGTTTGTGTCTGTCAAGGAATTTGTCCATTTTTATTGAAGTCAAATTTTTAGTATAAGATTGCTCATAATATTCCCTTATTATCCTTTTAATATCTGTAAAATCTGTCATGATGTCGCCCCTCTCAATTCTCTTTTTGTATAACCGCTTTATTGAGATATAATTCACCTGCAGTAAACTTCACTCATACAGTCTACAGTTCAGTGGTTTTTATTAAATTCACAGAGTTTTCTTCCATCACCAAAATCAAATTTTTCACTCCAAAAAACAATCCCATATCCATTAGCAGTCATTCCTTCTTTCCCCCATTCCCCCTCCCCCAGCCTTAGGCAACCACTAATCTGCTTTCTGTCTCTATAAATTTCCGTTCTGGACATTTGATATAAATGGAATCATACAATATGTGGTCTTTTGTGATTGGCTACTTAGCATAATATTTTCAAGATTTCTGTATGTTGTAGCATCTATCAGTACTTCGTTCCTCTTTATGGCTGAATAATATTCATTCCATTATATGGATATGCCAGATTTTATTTATCCCTTCTTCAATTGATGGACATTTAGGTTGTTTCTACTTTTTGGTCGTTATAAATAATGGTGTCGTGAACATTCATGTATGAGTTTTTATACAGACGTATGTTTTTATTTCTCTTAGGTATATACCTATAGGAGTAGAATTGGTGGATCATATGTAAACTATCTGTTTAACCTTTTGACGAACTGCCAAACTACCAGCCTGTTTTCCAAAGCAGTTACACGAGTTTACATTCCCGCCAGCAGTGTGTGATGCTTCCAATTTCTCCACAGCCTCACTAACACTTCTTATCTGTCTTATTGATTATAGTCATCCTAATTAACGTGAAGTGGTATCTCTCTCATTCTTGATATTGGTAATTTTGTCTTTTTTTTCTAATCAGTCTAGATAGAAGTTTATCAATTTTATTGAACTTTTCGAAGAACCAGCTTTCAGATTAATTTATTTTCTCTGTTGATTTTCTGCTTTCTAGCTGATTGATTTTTCCTGTGATCTTCATTATTTCTCTTCTGCTTATTTTGGATCTTCTTTTTCTAATTTCTTTAAGTGGAAGCTAAGATCATTGATTTGAAACCTTTTTTTTTTTTTAAAGATTTTATTTTTTTCCTTTTTCTCCCCAAAGCCCCCCCGTACATAGTTGTATATTCTTTGTTGTGGGTCCTTCTAGTTGTGGCATGTGGGATGCTGCCTCAGCGTGGTTTGATGAGCCAGTGCCATGTCCACGCCCAGGATTCGAACCAATGAAACACTAGGCCGCCTGCAGCGGAGCGCGCGAACTTAACCACTCGGCCACGGGGCCAGCCCCGAAACCTTTTTTGATACAGATGTTTTAATGCTATAAATTTCTTGCTAAGTGCTATTTTAGTTCCCTCTCATGAAATGCAATTTTTTTTTTTGAGGAAGATTACCCCTGTGCTAACATCCACTGCTAATCCTCCTCTTTATGCTGAGGAAGATTGGCCCTGAGCTAACATCTTCCTCCATTTTATGTGTAGGACACCTGCTAAAACATGGCTTGATAAGCAGTGCATAGGTCCATGCCCAGCATCTAAACCACAAACCCCGGGCCACCAAAGCATAATGCACAAATTTAACCGCTGTACCACTGGGCCGGCCCCACGAAATACGATTTTTTTAATTCAGTTCAGAATACTTTCTAATTTCCCTTTTGATTTCTTCTTTGACTCATGGGTTATTTAGAAGTATGTTATAAAATATTTGGGGATCTTTTAAATACCATTCTATAATTGATTTCTAATTCTGTGTGATCTGGAAACATACTTTGTATGGTTTGAATCTTTTTTTTTGTTGCGGTCGTAGGAGTTTATAACATTGTGAAATTTCAGTTGTACATTATTGTCAGTCACCATATATATATGTGCCCCTTTACTCCTTATGCCCACTCCCCAACCTCCTTCCCCTCTAGTAACCACTAATTTGTTCTCTTTGTTCATGTCTTTGTTTATCTTCCACATATGGATGAAATCATATGGTGTTTGTCTTTCTCTGTCTGGCTTATTTTACTTAACATAATACTCTCAAGGATCATCCATATTGTTGCAAATGGGACCATTTTGTCCTTTTTATGGATGAATAGTATTCCATTTTATATATATACAGCACATCTTCTTTATGCATTCATCAGTTGATAGGCACTTGGGTTGCTTCCACGTCTTGGCTATTGTGAATAATGCTGCAGTGAACATAGGGGTGCATAAGTCTCTTTGAATTGTTGATTTCAAGTTCTTTGGCTAAATACCCAGTAGTTGGATAGCTGGGTCATATAGTATTTCTATTTTTAATTTTTTTATTTGAGCTCATAATAGTTTACATCATTGTGAAATTTCACTTGTACATTATTTCTTGTCTGTCACCACATAGGTGGTCCCCTTCACCCCCTGTGCGTACCCCCTACCCTGCTTCCCTTGGTAACCACTGAACTGTTTTCTTTGTCCATGTGCTTGTTTATATTCCACATGTGAGTGAAATCATCTGATGTTTGTTTTTCTCAGTCTGGCTTATTTC
This sequence comes from Equus caballus, assembly GCF_041296265.1. NCBI lineage: Eukaryota > Metazoa > Chordata > Mammalia > Perissodactyla > Equidae > Equus > Equus caballus. Next base: position 47,168,260 of record NC_091688.1, on the reverse strand, counting down.
GCTAATCATAATTCCCTCCAGGTCTTTCCATGTTGTTGCAAATGGGATGAATTTGTCTTTTTTTCTGGCTGAGTATTATTCTGTTGTATATATATACCACATCTTCTTTATCTAATCATCAGTCAATGGGCACTCAGATAGTTTCCATGTCTTGGCTATTGTGAATAGTGCTGCAGTGAACATAGGGGTACATAGGTCACTTTGGATTGTTGTTTTCAAGTTGTTTGGGTAGATACCCAGTAGTGAGATAGCTGGGTCATATGGTAGTTCTATTTTTAGTTTTTTGAGGAATCTCCATACTGTTTTCCATAGTGGCTGCACCAGTTTGCATTCCCACCAGCAGTGTATGAGAGTTCCCTTCTCTCCACACCCTCTCTAACATTTGTTATTTTTTTTTCCCTAAACATTAGCGCCTGGGCTAATAACTGTTGCCAATCTTTTTTGTTTTTTTTTCTGCTTTATCTCCCCAAACTCCTCCTGTACACAGTTGTATATCTTAGTTGCAGGTCCTTCTAGTTGTGGAATGTGGGACGTCGCCTCAACGTGGCCTGACGAGCAGTGCCATGTCCGCACCCAGGATCCGAACCCTGGGCCGCTGCAGCGAAGCGCGAGAACTTAACCACCCAGCCATGGAGCGGCCCCACATTTGTTATTTTTAATCCTAGTGATTATAGCCTTTTTAACAAGCGTAAGGTAGTATCTTAGTATAGTTTTGATGTGTATTTCCCTGATGATTAGTGGTGTTGAGCATCTTTTCATGTGTTTATTGGCTATCTGTATGTTTTCTTTGGAAAAATGTCTGTTCATGTCCTCTGCCCATTTGTTGATTGGGCTCTTTGTTTTTTTGTTGTTCAGTTGTGTGAGTTCCTTATATATTGTGGAGATTAACCCCTTATCGGATAAATGATTTGCAAAAATTTTCTCCCAATTGGTGGGTTGTCTTTGGTTTTGATCCTAGTTTCTTTTGCCTTGCAGAAGCTCTTTAGTCTGATGAACTCCCACTTGTTTGTTTTTTCTTTTGTTTCCCTTATCTGAGAAGACATGGTATTTGAAAAGATCCTTTTAAGTTCAATGTCAAAGAGTGTACTACCTATGTTTCTTTTCCAGGAGTTTTATGGTTTCAGGACTTATCTTCAAGTCTTTGATCCATTTTGAGTTTATTTTGTGTATGATGTGAGATAATGATCTACTTTCATTCTTTTGCATGTAGCTGTCCAGGTTTCCCAACACCATTTATTGAAGAAGTCACTGTCTTTTCTCTGTTGTATGTTCTTGGCACCTTTGTTGAAGATTAGCTGTCCATAGATGTGTGGTTTTATTTCTGGGCTTTCAGTTCTGTTCCATTGATCTGTGTGTCTGTTTTTGTACCAGTACCATGCTGTTTTGATTGCTATAGCTTTGTAGTATATTTTGAAGTCAGGCTTGTAATGCCTCCAGCTTTGTTCTTTTCTCTCAGTATTGCTGTATCTATTTGGGGTTTTTTGTTGCCCCTTATGAATTTCAGGATTCTTTGTTCTATTTCTGTGAAGAATTTCATTGGGATTCTGATTCAGATTGTATTAAATCTGTAAACTGCTTTAGGTAGTATGGACATTTTAATGATATTTATTCTTCCAATCCATGTGCATGGAATATCTTTCCATTTTTTTATGTCATCATCAATTTCTTTCAATAATGTTTTATAGTTTTCATTGTATAGGTCTTTCATCTCCTTGGTTAAGTTTATTCCTAGATATTTTATTCTTTTTGTTGTGATTGTAAATGGGATTGTATTCTTGAGTTCTCTTTCTGTTAGTTTGTTATTAGAGTATAGAAATGCAACTGATTTTTGTAAGTTGATTCTGTACCCTTCACCTTTGCTGTAGTTGTTGATTATTTCTAATAGTTTTCCAATGGATTCTTTAGGGTTTTCTATATATAAAATCATGTCATCTGCAAACACTGAGAGTTTCGCTTCTTCACTGCCAATTTGGATACCTTTTATTTCTTTTTCTTGCCTAATTGCTCTGACCAAAACCTCCGGTACTATGTTGAATAAGAGTGGTGAGAATGGGCAACCTTGTCTTGTTTCTGTTCTCAGAGGGGTGGCTTTCAGTTTCTCCCTATTGAGCATGATTTTGTCTGTGGGCTTGTCACATGTGGCCTTTATTATGTTGAGGTACTTTCCTTTTATACCCATTTTATAGAGAGTTTTTATCATAAATGGATGTTGGATCTTGTCAAATGCTTTCTCTGCATCTATTGAGATGATCATATGTTTTTATTCCTCATTTTGTTAATGTGGTGTGTCACATTGATTGATTTGTGGATATTGAACCATCCCTGCTTCCCTGGTATAAATCCCACTTGATCATGGTGTATGATCCTTTTAATGTGTTGCTGTATCTGGTTTGCCAATATTTTGTTGAGGATTTTTGCATCTATGTTCATCAGTGATACTGGCCTGTAATTTTCCTTCTTTGTGTTGTCCTTGTCTGGCTTTGAGATGAGGGTGATGTTGGCCTCACAGAATGTGTTAGAAAGTGTTCCATCGTCTTCAATTTTTTGGAATAGTTGAGAAGGATAGGTATTAAATCTTCTTTGAATGTTTGGTAGAATTCTCCAGAGAAGCCATCTGGTCCTGGACTTTTATTTTTGGGGAGGTTTTTTATCACTGTTTCAATCTCTTTAGTTGTGATTGTTCTATTCAGGTTCTCTATTTCTTCTTGATTCAGTTTTGGGAGGTTGTATGATTCTAAGAATTTATCCATTTTTCTAAGTTGTACAATTTGTTGACATGGTTTTTCATAGTATTCTCTTATAATCCTTTGTGTTTCTGTGGTGTCTGTTGTAATTTCTCCTCTTTCATTTCTAATTTTATTTACTTGAGCCTTTTCTCTTCTTTTCTTAGTGAGTCTGGCTAAGGGTTTGTCAACTTTGTCTGTCTTCTCAAAGAACCAGCTCTTAGTTTCATTGCTCCTTTCTAACTGTTTTTGTTTTTGTTTCTTTGGTTTCTATTTCATTTATTTCTGCTCTGATTTTTATTACTTCCCTGCTTCTGCTGACTTTGGGCTTTGTTCTTCTTTTTCTAATTTTGTTAGGTGTAGTTCGAGATTGCTTATTTGAGATTTTTCTTATTTGTTAAGGTGGGCCTGTATTGCTATGAATTTCCCCCTTAGGACTGCTTTTGCTGCATCCCATATGAGTTGGTATGGTGTATTTTCATTTGTCTCCAGATATTTTTTTATTTCTCCTTTAATTTCTTCAGTGATCCATTGGTTGTTCAGTAGCCTGTTGTTTAGTCTCCAAATATTTGTCACTGTCCCAGTTTTTTTCTTGTAGTTGATTTCTAGTTTCATAGCGTTATGGTCGGAAAAGATGCTTGATATGATTTCAGTCTTCTTAAATTTATTGAGGCTTGCCTTGTTTTCCAACATATGGTCTGTCTTTGAGAATATCCTAAGTGCACTTGAGAAGAATATGTATTCTGCTGTTTTCGGATGGAGTGTTCTGTATATATCTCTTAAGTCCATCTGGACTAGTTTTTTGTTTAATTCTACAGTTTCCTTGTTGACCTTCTGTCTGGATGACCTATCCATTGATGTAAGTGGGGTGTTAAGGTCTCCTACTATTGTTGTGTTGCTCTTAATTTCTCCCTTTAAGTCTGTTAACAGTTGCTTTATGTACTTTGGTGCTCCTGTCTTAGGGGCATATATATTTATAAGTGTTATGTTCTCTTGGTGGAGTGTCCCTTTTATCATTATATACTGCCCCTCTTTGTCTCTCATGGCCTTTTTTATCTTGAAGTCTACTTTGTCTGATATGAGTATGGCAACACTTGCTTTCTTTTGTTTGCCGTTAGCTTGGAGTATCATCTTCCTTCACTTCACTCTGAGTGTGGGTTTGTCTTTAGAGCCGAGATGTGTTTGTGGAGACAACATATTGTTGGGTCTTGTTTTTTAATCCATCCACCCATTTTGTGTCTTTTGATTGCAGAATTCAATTCAATTACATTTAGACTAATTATTGCTATATGAGGGGTCAATACTGCCATTTTATCACTTGTTTTCTGGTTGTTCTGTATTTCCCTTGTTTCTTGTCCCATATATTTCTGACTGCCAATTCAGTTTGGTAGTTCTCTATGATGGTTTACTCAGTTTTCTCTTTATTTATCATTTGTGTCTCTGTTTTGGTTTTTTGTTTAGTGGTTACTGTGAGGTTTGTATAAAAGATCTCGTAGATGAGATAGTCCATTTTCTGATAGCTTCTTATTCCCTTGATCTAGGCAAGTCCCATTCCTTTCCTCTTCCCCATCTAAGTTGTTGTTGTCACAACTTACTCCGTTTTGTGTTATGAGTTGTGGTTAAAAAGAAGTGATTATAGTTATTTTTTATGTTTTCCTTCCCTTTATCTTTAATGTTATAAGTGTTTGCTAACCTGTTCTGATAAAAAGCTGCAATTTTCTGATTTTGTCTGCCTGTTTATCTCCTTGCTCAAGACTTTGTAAACCCTTTCCTTTTTTCTTCAGGTATGAGGGCCTTCTTGATCGTTGCTTGACGGGGTAGGAGGGCTGTCTTGTGGTGATGAACTCCATCAGTTTCTGTTTATCTGGGAAAGTTTTTATTTCTCCATAATATCTGAAGGATATTTTTGCTGGATAGAGTATTCTTGGCTGAAAGTGCTTTGTCTTTCACAATTTTGAACATATCATTCCATTCTCCTCTAGCCTATAAGATTTCTGCTGAGAAATTTACTGAAAGCCTGATAGGGGTTCCTTTGTACATCCTTTTCTTCTGCCTTGCTGCCCTTAGTATTTTTTTCTTTGTTATTGACTTATGCCAGTTTTTCTTGGAGAAGGTCTTTTTACATTGATGTAATTAGGATTTCTATTGGCTTCATTTAAGTTCTCAGCTATTATTTCTTTGAACAAGCTCTCTGCTCCTTTCTCCCTTTCTTCTCCCTGTGGAATACCATAGTCCTTATGTTGCATTTCCTAATTGAGTCAGATATTTCTTGGGGAATTTCTTCATTTCTTTTTAGTCTTAGTTCTCTCTCCTCCTCTATCTGAAGCATTTCCATATTTCTGTCCTCTAAATTGCTAATTCTGTCTTCCATAATATCAGCTCTGTTATTTAAGGACTCTAGATTTTTCTTTATCTCATTCATTGTTTTTCATCTCCAACATTTCTGATTTGTTTTTTATACTTTCAATCTCTTTTGTGAAGAATTCCCTCTGTTCTTTAATTTTTTTCCTGATTTCATTGAACTGTCTGAGTTTTCTTGTAACCCACTGAGTGTCTTTATGATAGCTGTTGTGAATTCTCTGTCATTTTTATTGTAAACTGCTGTGACTCCAGGATTGATTTCTGAGTGCTTGACATTTTCCTTCTGGTCTGGAGTTTAATATTCCTCTTCATACTATTTGATGGGGTGGATTTGTGCTGTCACATAGTGGTAGTATTAGGTGCAGATTCCACCTTCTGCCACTGAGGGGGTGGGCAGGTGTTGTGTATTCTAAGCCTGTCACAATCCCTGGCGGCTGTGCCTGTTCTTTGGAAGATGTGCTGACAGGGTCCATCTGCGTTTGCCCACTGGCTGCTGCTGCTTTACACAGGTAGGTGTGCAGGTGCTCTGACAGGGGTCCATTGCTTTGCCCCATTGGCCAAGCTGGTGTGCCAGGTGGGTATACAGGCACTTTCTTTCACGTACATGATCCCAGAGGCACTCCCACTCTACGCTCACTGTCTGCCCTCCTGGGCTACTCAGCTGGTGAAGATGTCCCCGCAGTTGCTTAGCCTCCTCTGTGTGGGGTGTTCCCACAGGCTGGGAGGCAACTCCCAGAGCAAAGGCATTCTCGCAGAGGGCTGCCCTTTCCCCCGTCTCCTCTCAGAGCCACACACAGTCCTGCGCCTAGATTGCTGCTAATTGGAGAGGGACAGGAGAGCCCCTTACCTCCTTCCACTGCCTCCCGGGGGGTCCAGCACCTCCACCTTCAGACATATGGCTGTGTGGATCTCTCAGATATCTTTTGTGTTGTATGAATGTCTGTTGTTTTATGAATGTTCTTAGTGGGGAGAGTCTCAGGGTAGAGCCCACTCCGCCATGATGCTGCCATCCTGATTTGAATCTTTTTAAATTTATTGAGACTTGTTTTCTGACCCAGAATATGGTCAACTATGGGTAATGTTCCATGTGCACTTGTGTAGAATGTGTATTCTGCTCTTCTTGGCAGGAATGTTCTCTAAATGTCAAATAGGTCAAGTTGGTTGATAATATTGTTAACGTTTTCTATATCCTTACTGATTTTCTGCCTGCTTATCAATTAATGAGAGAAGGGTGTTGAAATTTCCAACTATTGCTGTGGGTTTGTCTATTGCTTTTTTTTTTTTTTCAGATCTATCAGTTTTTACTTCATATATGTTAAAGCTCTGTTATTAGGTACATTTAGGGTCATTATGTACCCTTTGTTGAAATGATCCTTTTATCATTATGAAATAACCCTTTTAATCCCTGGTAATATTTTTTGCTATGAAATCTGTTTTGTCTGATATTAATATAGACATTCCAGCTTTCTTTTGATTAGTATTAGCCTAATATATCTTTTTCTATTCTTTTACTTTTAACCTATTTGTATCTTTATGTTTAAAGTGGGTTTCTTGTAAGCAACATGTAGTTGGGTCTGGCTTTTTTATACAGTCTGACAGTCTCTGCCATTTAATTGGCATGGTTAGACTAGGAGTTAGCCATCTGCAACCCACAGGCCAAATCCAGCCACCACCTGCTTTTGTAAATAAAGTTTTGGAACACAGCCAAGCCCATTCGTCTATATATTATCTGTAGCTACTAGCACACTGCAGTGGCAGAGTTTCCCAATCCCTGGTTTAGACCATTTACATTTAACATAATTACTGATATGGTTGGGTTTAAAACAACGGTGTTGCTATTTGCTTTTTGTTTGTCCCATCTGTGCTTTCTTCTCTTATTCCTTATTTTTTTTTTGCCACCTTTTAGATTAATTGGGTATCTTTCATAATTCCATTTAATCTCCTTTGTTGGCTTGTTAGCTATAACTCTTTTTGTTATTTTAGTGATTGCTCTTAGAGCATTCAGAAATAACCACAGGGAATGACTTTGGAATTCCTTGATTCTCTTGCTCTGACTTCATCTATCAGAATATTACCTTTCTGGCTCCTGATAAATTAATGTGTATATGTCATAGCCTTCTTCCCCTTGACTCTTTACAGAAAAGATTGGGTAGATAGGGACTTTTGTTTACCTATATGTGAATGGCCAAGATGGATTTCTTATATATGATTTGGATTGAGAGTAGAATTGCATTTTTAGGAACATCCACCTATAAGATATGTTGTGGTGATTAATTCATTATTTTAAATCATTTTTTTTAAAGATTCACACCTGAGATAGCAACTGTTGCCAGTCTTCTTTTTTTTTTTCCTACTTTTTTCTCCCCAAATCCCCCCAGTACATAGTTGCATATTTTAGTTGTCGGTCCTTCTAGTTGTGGCATGTGGGACGCCACCTCAGCATGGCCTGACTAGCGGTGCTATGTCCTCATCCAGGATTTGAACTGGTGAAACTCTGGCTGCCAAAGCGGAGCACCTGAACTTAACCACTTGGCCACGGGGCCAGCCCCTAAATCACTTTTTGAAATAGTAAGTGATTACTGATATGCTCTAAGGTGAAGGTCTGTGTTTCTGCAGGCAACCATCAATATCGTTTTTGACCGAGTTGGGAAAACTGATCCCGTCACAAGAGGCATTGAGATCACTGTGAATTATCTTGGGATCCAATTTGATGTAAGAGTTGTATCAAGATTCTGGTTATGTTTCTTTCTATTTTATCTCCTATACATTACAATTGTTAAGATTCCACTTCCTTACTATAGGTACTTAATTATGCTTTTGTTCTTCCCACTCTCCTCTGTATGTTTTGACGTATTCATATGCCAAATTTGTAAAGAGCATAAAACCATAAGTCATGACTGGTACTTATTTTTGTCGTGGATGCTGATTATTTCTACAGTTCTTCCTCTGCTTCTCTGTAGCCAGCTACCACTCACCAGTTTCTCCCTACCAAATATTCAGATGCTTTTCTCTGGGATATTTGATGAGATCTTCAAACACACAACTCACCTTTGACTCCTCTGGTAGAAAATTAACTACTAATTAGTGTTCCATGTTAGAACTGAAATGATTTCTGCTGTAAAAAATTATCTTTATCATTTAATTAATGTGGACTTTGAGCTAAAGATGGTAACTGTAACCTGTGCACAAATTTTTTTTAATCATCTCTCTACTGTTTTATAATACCACTGTCGTCAAACACACTCTTGTCCAATTTAAGTTTAATGTCTTTTTTTATAGAATAGTTTATTTTCCAGGTGTATATATATGGCCAGTGATTCTGGCTGATTAGCACTTTGGTAATAGGACCAATGTCATGTTCTTAGTCCCATGGGGGCCAGTTAGCTGTGCTGTGATTCTAGCCACAGACTGCATGCTACCACCCAGACATCCATCTCAGCTGGACATGCCTCTGGTAGGTAGAGAAAATAAAAATGAACCTGAGCAAATTGAGCTCCAGGCCTTGAGAAACAGCTCAAAGCACACGTTTTTTTGATGACAGATCAATAGTGTATCCTTTTTCATGTAAAGGAGCATAGTATCTATCCTTCAAGTGGTATATAAATTATACTCTAAAGGATGCTTCACTCTTGTTGCATATATGTTTTCCTCTTTTAAATTTTTTACTGGGCTGAATTTTTAGAAATGCTCTTTCTTACCAGAGGTTTCTGAGGCTATTAGTTACTGCATATATATATATATATTCTATCTATAATTCATCTATATACTCCATATTTCTTAATTCTGAATAACATCTTTTAGATGTTAGTAATAACAGCTCTCCCTCAGACACTTCTCAGACCTGAATCAAGCACAGGGTCCCAAAGCTGCCTCTCACTATGAAACAGTCTCACGGGAGAAGAAGGTATCAGCATGTGGTTCAAATGAAGGCCATCTATTCCCTAGACCATAGCTGAGAATGTTATATGTTCTTTTATTATAAAAAGAAAAATTCCTTAAAGTTGTAGGTGATCAGAGGACTATTATTCGCAAATATTAAAAATAAGCAAGCTGCTATTTAGTTTTATTTTAATATGTTTTTCACCGAGTACATTGAAGCTGTATTAGCTTTTCTGATTTATTAGTGTTACTTTCATCCCTTCACTACACTTGCTTTTTTCTGTCCTTGAGTCTTGATTAGGTCTGCTAATTAAGATACTCACTGCAGTCTTCCTATTGATGTTTTAGTTGCCACTTAACACGGTTTCCTCCTTCCCTAAAAACTTTTTAAAAATCAGTTAGGGCATAATGAACTTCTCTCTCACAGTCACATAAGTGATCAGTATGCATCTTCTTAGCCTTCACATCTCTTTAAACAGAGATTTAACAGATATCTTTTTTTCTTATTATGGTGGCAGGTGAAGTTTTGGTCCCAACACATTTCCTTCATTCTGGTTGGAATAATCATTGTCACATCAATCAGAGGATTGCTGATCACTCTTACCAAGGTATGTTGTATCACAGAGTTAACAAGTACTTATTATTTGTTTAATTACATGTGGCACCATAAGATAATTTTACCTAAGATTTCTGCCTTCTGGAGATCTTAAACAGCAGTCACAAATATTTAAAAGACAGATATTTATACAACAGAATAAAAAAAAGTTAAATACATAAATTGATGATGATCTATTTACATCATATACCAATCAGATAAGTACATTTACCAAAGGTCATAGAATGAGATCATGGTCTGTTGTGTTCACTGATATGGCCCCAGCATGAGAACAGAACCTGGCACATGGTGGGTTCTCAGCAGATATTTGGAATGAATGAATGGGATAGCTATTTGAGGTTAGAAAAATAACTATAAGAGTCACTTGTAAGGAGGATACAGAAGTAGGAGAAGCAGAATGTTCAGCTGTTTTTTCTGATCAACATAGGAAGGCTTCCTGGAAGTAGACGGTGAGTCCTCACTGGTAGAAAAGGTAGGAATTTCAAGGTCCAAGAGTTGTTTGAATGAAAGGAGAGAAGAGGTTGGGAGGAGAAAAGAAGGGATCTCCAAGCATCTAGCACAATTTTGGAAAGAGCTCAGGAGCCTAATAACAATTTCAAGGGCTTGTAGTGGCCTGGAGTAATCTGTTTCAATATTTTATAGCGATGTTAAAGTCATATGTATCACGTAGTTTCTGAAAAGTTTGATAGCCATCAGAATCCTTTCATGTTATAATGTAGTACTTAAAACCACCAATTATCCCTATGGGAAAACTATAACTGGATCCTTTTTTGGCAGTCTCGGTCTCTTCATTATAGCCTTAACCATATAAATTGTTCTATACAGGATTGTGGCATGGAAGAGACAATGAAATGTTAACCTTGCTGCTTAATGTTCTTGACACAGGAATCTAGCAGTACTGCATAAGTTCATCTCTCCTGTCTTTCTTGACAGTTCTTTTATGCCATCTCTAGCAGTAAGTCCTCCAATGTCATTGTCCTGCTATTAGCACAGATAATGGTAAGTTTAATGAATTAGCTTTATGTTTACAGCCGTAAAATACCAGAAATGTGTTTTATACTTTTACGTATTTTAACGTTTTCCTTTGACCTGTCCCTCACTGCATTCAAAGTGACTTGTAGATTAATTTGTTTGACTTACAGGGCATGTACTTTGTGTCCTCTGTACTGCTGATCCGAATGAGCATGCCTCTAGAATACCGCACCATAATCACCGAAGTCCTTGGAGAGCTGCAGTTCAACTTCTATCACCGTTGGTTTGATGTGATCTTCCTTGTCAGTGCTCTTTCCAGCATACTGTTCCTCTATCTGGCTCACAAACAGGCACCAGAGAAGCATATGGCACCTTGAAGCCGTGCCTGTTACAGACTGCTATAGGCTAGTGGTTTCAGGATTTGTATATAAAAGGGAAAAAATGGAGGGGACCAGGGCCTAACATTTTTAAACAAAGAAAATGCTGTGGTAGCATGTTCAGCCTCCAGCTTACACCTTCCTCATCAGATGATGATCATGAGTAGCATCAGCTAGAATGTGAGAGAGCAAAGTAACTCAAGCTAGTACTTAGCCAAGAGCATCCTGTGTAGGTTTGAGGCTGGTGCGGTGTGGGAGAGGCGGGTGGAAAAGTCACAAGAAACTAGGAGGGAAAACACGCTGGAACTCTAGGGTAAGAGAAGTGTAAGGTAGCTGGGTGAAACACTTGGAATTTCTTAGTCAAGGTTCACATGGAGAAGGTTATGGCTTTCCCTTGAGATTGTCTGTCATTAAAATCAGAGATTGTAACACTTTGGCCTTAACTTCATTTTATCAAGGATAGCTCAGTATTATGCTTGTGTGATCTAATGTGAGTTGGTGTCCCACCCCCGCTCCCCCAACCCCAGCCCCATTAAAACAACCAAGAGGTTATCTGTTCTTTTCTGGGGAAGGGGTGGTGTGCGACTGAAATAGATCCTACCAACAGAGACTTCAAGTAAGTCATTTTTATTGATTTCCTTTTAACTTAGCATTATTTAAGACTTAACTTAGTATTATTAAGTATTATTACATTCAATTCAGTGATGTCTCATTTTTGTCTTTCCATCTGCCCCTCATGCTGTGGGGTAAAACAATGAATAACTGTTAACTAGAAAAAGTCACTTTCCCATCCTGGAACTCAATTTCTTCATCTGTAAAAAGAAGATGTTGAAAATTTTACAGAATACTCGGAAATGCAATTTAAGAAAACCCTGAATTTTATTACCAGAAAGTCTCTTTTTATTAGTAAGATCTTTTTCTGAATTTTATTGTGTTTTGGGTTTCTAGAGGCAAAATGAAGGTTAAAGCATAAAAAGTTTACGAAAAACAAAAGCACGATTAAGGTTTATGTCAGCTAACAAAGAAGTTTCGAGCATACTCAAAAGGGATTTATCATGGTATTTATTTTAGCAACTGCAATAGTCTTATAAAAGCATAATTTTAATAGGCTTATTTGCTCAGATACTTTAATTAGCAGCTCTCACATATACAGATTTATGAATCATCTTTGGTGCTCAAGGAGCCTATGGAAGTAAGAAATATCATCATACAGAGAAATATAGTTAAGTTGAAGCTTGAAAGAGATCACATGAAAAGAATCTGGCTCCTGCCTTAACTTTTCCTAAGTTGACCATAAATAAGCCATCTGCAATAGCTGCCCCTAAGACAATCACACATAATGAACTGGCTTCCAGAGGAGTTGTCTTCTAACAGAGACGGTAAACGGGTGGCAGCTCATTCCTTGGGAAAAGATTCCTATTAAATACCCAGAAACAGCTATCAGCCAAAGCCATTATTTGCTCTCATCACATCACTGTATCTTCAGAATTGGAAGAAGAATGAGAAGCTGTACTGTCAGCCTGTGCAAAAGAAAACAAAGGATCCATAAGTGGTAGAGTGTGAACATTAGGAGATGGACAGTCTATTCTAGAGTTGCATGACTTAATTCAGGGGGCACAGTCACTCACTAGAGGCCAGATGACCTGCATTCTACACTTGCTTTTGTTTTCAGCTTGCTGTTTGACACTAACAAGTTTCTTGATGTCTGTATATATTTCTTTTCTATAAAGCCAGCATAGTACTATAGTTGACTTCCTGTAGAAATGATAGAGAATTTTTAAAGACAACTAACTAGAATACTTTCTTTGTGAAGCAGTCCAGAGTAGAAGGTCAGTGGCTACTGTGTGTGCTATGGTCTGATGTTTGTTGTTGTTCTTAGTGCCATTGGGTCGATTCTGACTACTAGTGACCCTGTGTACAACAGAGCAGAAGCCTGCACGGTCTTTTTGCACCATCCTTTCACTTTCCGCCATATCACACAATGCTCTGCTGCTATTCATAGGGTTTTGGTGGCCAGTTTTTCAGAAGTGGGTGGCCAGGTCCTTCTTCCTAGGCTGTCTTAGTCTGGAAGCGTCACTGAAACTTGTCCACCATGTTGACCCTGCTGGTATTTGAAATACTAGTGGCATAGTTTTCAGCATCACAGCAACACGCAGCTGCCACAGTATGACAACTGACAGACGGGTGGTATGGTTCCCTAACCAGGATACAAACCTGGGCCATGGCAGTGAGAGCACTGAATCTTAAACACTAGAATTTATACATAGAACCAGAACCAGAACCAGAATTTGTACATAGATAGTTTGATTCAGGTTCTTCTGGTGGTCCCCATTATAATTTTGATAAACTTCTTACTTTTTTTTTTTCTGAGGAAGTTTAGCCCTGAGCTAACTACTGCCAATCGTCCTCTTTTTGCTGAGGAAGACTGGCCCTGAGCTAACATCCATGCCCATCTTCCTCTACTTTATATGTGGGACGCCTACCACAGCACGGCTTGACAATCAGCGCCATGTCCGTACCCAGGATCCGAACCAGCAAACCCCAGGCCGCAGAAGCAGAATGTGCGCACTTAACTGCTGCACCACCAGACTGGCCCCCTAAACTTCTTACTTTTACTTCTTGATCTATCAACTCTAGACAGTGACTGTCAACTCCATGCTATGAAAACTAAGAATTTTGTTATCCTTATGCTACTTCTTCTCCCCATGATAACTTGATTTGCTAGTTATCCTTACATTGTGATTTTCTAGTATTTTAGGAAATCTGTCGTAAACGTAGACATGAGGTGCACTTATTAAGGACTTTAGTATACTCTGGTAAGTTAGATCACTGAGAGAAATGTGTGACCACTCACTCGTTCTTTTGCCATGTGCAAGTCCTGCTCTGACTCCACCAGGGTTCCTTCTTTGGAATTGGGGGGGGCATCCAGTGGATCAGCCATGGAGGAAACAATAGGGATTTTCTTAGCCTGGAAATAATTGTAGGCCTTTTGTCCACAAACTAAGAGTGTGACATTCTTTCCACTGCTCTGGATTCTATCCACCACTTTCTCATAGGGTTCATCCAGCACATTAACCCCATCCACTTCAATGATGATATCCTCATCCTCCAGCCCAGCGAGGTCAGCAGGGCTGCCCTTCTGTACCTGTGAACAGAGAGGTTCTGAGTTATCACTTCCAAACACGAATAAGGGAATGTTAGACTAGTTTCCCTTTAAAGGAGAGATGAGGAATTTGAGATTTTATTCTTAACCGTGTTATTTCTTCTTGAGGTACAGAAGTTAAGAAAGGTGCTCTAATGCTTTTCTGCTTATGAAAGCAACAACTTCCATACTCAAATGAGTAGTGTTACAGTGGTTGAACATCATATATTATGTCTTCTGGGTTGAAGGCCTTAGATTTCATAAGTTCCCTTGAGAGCTCTAGGGATAGTCTTCTCACTGTCAGTCCCCACAGGGTAGGGGCATGAGGCCAAATGCACAGAGCAAACAAGTATCACTCCCAGTCAGAGTGGATAGTGACTGTCAACTAGAGTCATGTCAACTCACTGTGTTTATTTGATTTCAAAGTATCTAAAGGGAAAATTAGGTGAAACAGCTGTCTAAGAAACAAAAGATATGAGCTTAGGATGTACTAGTAGCTATCTAAAGGGTAAGGGACCACAAAAGCATTTATTTGAACCCAAGTGGGACCCTCAGTGTAGGCCTTCAATGTCACCTTTTTACTAAGCCATCAATAGGTGGGAAAAATTGACTCTCCTAATTGTGGCTGTGTTCATTGGGCTGCTGGAACCAGATTACCATACCTCTTTAATGAATGGTCCTGGCTGGCCCCGAATGGCATTTAAGTGAAAGCCATAGCCATTTTCACCTTTAACCAGCCTGCAGAGCTTAGGCTTATGATCTACTTCCTCTGTACTATGCAGACTCGAGACCTCCAGAGGAGCAGGAGGAGGAGCTGGAGCCTCCTTGACAGAACTATTAGGCAGTTCTTGACTTTGATAGTAGAGAAACGGAGAAAAATGAGCCTTTTGGAAGAAAAGGGAGAAAAACATTAAGTATGAGTAGTTACACATTATTAAACGTGCTAGTTTAATTTACAAGGTGTCATACAAGTTCTGCTCTTCTAGATACGTCTGATTGTGGGCTGTAATATTTCTCTACTACCCCAACCACAAAAGGTATAAAGGAAGATTCAGCTTGGTTATGGAGTAATGTATATAAACATGTAAATAAATGCACATAAGCAGGTAAGTGCACACATTCCACTTCGGCGGCCCGGGGTTTGCCAGTTCAGATCCTGGGTGCAGATGTGTCACTGCGTGACAAGCCATGCTGTGGCAGGTGTTCCACATAGAAAGTAGAGGAAGATGGGCACAGAGGTTAGCTCAGGGCCAGTCTTCCTCAGCAAAAAGAGGAGGATTGGCAGCAGATGTTAGCTCAGGGCTAATCTTCCTCAAAAATAAATAAATAATAAATGCACATATATGTAAAATAAAAGCAGTACAGAATGTTGTACAAAAATGAGTCTAACCGAATTGCTAGTTTTTTCTGACTCCATGATACTGAGCAAGTCACTGAACAACCAGAGGCCATCTCCCTGTTGGGAGATTACACACATTGAGTGACTTGACTAGTATCTCATGCAAAATAGGCTCCTGTGTCCCTTCCCCTTCCGTAAGGTGGGCTTCAGAGCTCCCTAAACACATTAGAGAGAGTGAAACACAGTACTATTTTTATCACTCTCTGAAGTACACACAGTAAGTAATTAGGGGGAAGGGGGTGGGGGTGGTGGCTATCAGATGGTTACGTATGGGAACAAAAGTTAATTCCAATCATTTGCTACTTGCTTTTCCCACTCCCCCTCCAGTCCTGCTCTCTGTTGTACTCAATTTATTTTACTATTTATTGTTATAACCGTTAGCTGACACTTCTGTTATGCCAAACTTCTGACCATCTTTAAATACTTGTAATCCGTCTCAACTCCCAGACCATCCATGTAAAGAAGGATGGTCTTAAATATAGGAGAGGCAGAGAACAGGAAACAGGTGACTCATTTTTTTGTTATAGATTTAAGAGTTTAGCTGGCTATGGGTTTTAGTTGAGAGGGTTAAAAAGGTAGGTTGGGTATGGTAAGATCCTGGATTAGGAGTTAAATTGCTGCCCTTAAGTGTCCAGGATATTTGTTAGGCAATGAGTAGAAAATCAAGCAATCGAAGG
The DNA here is from genome assembly GCF_041296265.1 of Equus caballus. Classification (NCBI taxonomy): domain Eukaryota; kingdom Metazoa; phylum Chordata; class Mammalia; order Perissodactyla; family Equidae; genus Equus; species Equus caballus. The sequence continues at coordinate 47,152,114 of NC_091688.1, read as the reverse complement.
TGAGTACAATGTGTGCTCTGTGCCAAATCATACTGTTCAGCAGCCTGGCTAAAATTAGATTTGGGGTCGTCTGGTTATCATCTACCTTACTAACCACAAGACCACATCTTCCTTTCTAAAGGAGAATAGCACCAGCACAGAACCTCCTCGTTACCCAATTCAACTACCTTCAGCCCTTTCAGTGATATACTTGTAAATGTGCCTCATTTCTTTCTCTCTTTAAAATGTGGAAAATTATCAAAGTGACTCATTACATGCAAAAATACCTCTGACAGCACTACCCAAGCAAATCAACTGTATCTGACAGTCGCAGCCAATCTTGAGGCAAAGTACAATAACATTAGACACTTAATGAAATATTTGGGTGTCTAGTATGTGCCAGGAACTGTTACAGGTGTTTGTTTTATTCCCTGACAGATCTCAAAGATCCAACCCCTCCCTCCATGGGAACTGACCTATGGGAACTTACTTGGTAGGGGCAGAGGGGAGTTGAGGGAGGAAGAAGACACAGCAGGCATCTTTTTAGATCGAAGTTCTCTTTCATATTAACCAAAACATAAAAATTATAGTTAAATCATTCTGTCATAAGATTAGGAGTTGGAAAGGACTCAATGCCACAATCCCCTTTACAGCAGTCAGAGCAGTGACCCAACTTCTGTTTGACCTTTTTCACCAGCCGAGAGCTCACGGCTCTGCAGAAATGGCTCATGTTCTTGGCAGCTTCAGTTGTGCTTAAGCCAAAAGCTAGCCCCCGATAGCTTCTCTATTTGGTCAAGCCATGTCCCATAGAACATCTCAAAAATGAGTCTACTCCTTCTCACATGTAATAACCTTTCAAATTCTTTTATTTATATATATGTGTGTGTGTCACATTTTTTTAAATCCATTCATCTGTCAGTGGACACTTGGGTTGATTCTATCTTTTGGCTATTGTGACTTAATTTGAGGCCAAACATATGGTCTATCCTGGAGAGTGTATCGTGTTCACTTGAGAAGAATGTGCAGTCTGTTCTTGGGTAGAGTGTGCTATGCATGTCTGCTAGATCTAGTGGTTTGATTGTGTTGTGTGATTCAAGTCCTCTACTTCCTTCCTCCTCTTCTGTCTGGTGGTTCTAGCCGTTATTGAGAGTGGCATATTGGAGTCTCCACCCATTACTGTAGAACTGTCTATTTCTCTCTTCAATTGTGTCAGTTTTTCTTTCATATATTTTTCCGACTTTATTGAGGTATAATTGACAAATAAAATTATATATATTCAAGGTGTACAACATGATTTGATATACACACACATTGTGAAATGATTACCACAATCAAGTTCGTTAACACATCCATCAGCTAACATAGTTACCACTTAGCCTTTCAAATTCTTTTTTTTTTTTAAGGTGCATAAGTGTGGTCTTTTTTATTTTATTTTATTTTATTTTATTTTATTTTTTTGGTGTGGGAGATTGGCCTTGAGCTAACATGTGTTGCCAATCTTCCTCTTTTTGCTTGAGGAAGATGGTCCCTGAGCTAACATCCAGGCCAATCTTCCTCTACTTTCTGTATGGGATGCTGCCACAGCATGGCTTGATGAGAAGTGTGTAGGTTCACACCCAGGATCTGAGCCTATGAACCCCAGGCCACCAAAGCAGAGCACACGAACTTAACCACTACACCACCAGGGCAGCCTCTCAAATTCTTAAAGATGTTCTTTCTTCCCCCAAATCTATGCTTATTCAAGCTAAGTACTCACATGGTGTCTTCCAAAACCTCTGCCTTGCTTACCTTTCCTGTCACTGCCCTTCCTAAAGTGAGGTTCTCAGAACGGAGCACAATATTAATTTAGCAAACAGAACATTTATATGTGCCAAGCATTATTCTGAATGCTCTAAATACTAACTCATTTAACCCTCATAGTTACCCTTCACAGTAGTTACCCACATCTTACAACAGAGGAAACTGAGGCACAAAGAAGGTACCTTGCCCAAGATTACATTTTCTAGTAATCGCAAGTATGGTCTGACCAACTCAGTGCAGTAATACGATTGTCTGCAAAAGCCAAGTGTAAATTAATGTAACTTTAAATTTGCCTTTTTTGGATGGGGGCAGCTACTTAGAGTATCATCAAGTTTCTTGACTTTTTCTGTTGTCGTCAAATCAGGTCTCACATTTAGTATTCATACAGTTGTTTTTAAGTTAATGTACTCCTTAAAGTTTTTTCCTGTTTAAACTTAAACTTATTAGTTTTTATTATTCTTTCTACCCTAAGATATTTTAAATATTAATTATACTCTCTAGTAAATTAATTATCCATCAGCACATTAAGTCATCTGTGTGATTAGGTATGTTAAATATGTTTTCCATGTCTCCATCCAAATTTGGTAATAAATTAGCTTGGATAGGAACAAGTGGCATGCCATTAGAGATGTCTGTTCAGGTTGACATTGTTCCAATAGCAAGTATTCTTTAGGTATCGTTGCTCAGCTAACTAAAAACCCATTAATTTTTCTGTCGTCCAGTTCACTCTTTAATCTTCTTTACACAAATACCTTGAAACATCTAATCAAAATGTTGTGCTGAGAGGGAGTTTGGTATAATGAATTGAGTCTAAGAACTTGGGTTCGAATTCTGGCTTCAGTCTTTACTTAAGCGGGGTGACTTCAGCAAATCACTTAATCTCTCTGACCTTCAGAGTCCTAATCTATGGGGCCAGCCCCGTGGCGTAGTGGTTAAGTTTGCCTGCTCCACTTCAGTGGCTGGGGTTCGCAGGTTTGGATCCCAGGCGTGGACCTACACACTGCTCATCAAGCCATGCTGTGGTGGCATCCCACATACAAAATAGAGGAAGATTGGCAATAGATGTTAGCTCAAGGCCAATCTTCCTCACCAAAAAATAAATAAATAAAAAATAAAAAGAAGCAAATACCACTACCACCTCCCATAATATTGCTCCCTCTGTATCATTTATATACCACTGGATGTTTCTCTTATTGTATATCACATAGAACACTTTGTTCATCTTTGTGACCAACACTTAGCAAGGCAGATGGTATGTAGAAGGCCTTCAAATGTCTGTTAGGTTAGATTCAACCTCAGTTCTTGTGATAAAATAAAAGTATTATAAAAACCTTAAAATATGCACGTAATAACTGTTATGATTAGGAGTTGTTGAGAGGAAATAATGTTAGTTTGACACAACCTGGTTTTGGTGAATCTGTGTATCTACCCCCTTGCTAAGGGTTTATAAACTGTTTAGTAATCCTTCTAGGCTTTTACATGAGATTGATGGAAATTACTAGTCTGTCGTTTAAAATTCAGTTGTTGCCTATTTGGTAAAGTTAAGGCTACATCTGCCTTTTTCCAGGCTGCTGTTCTCCATAGATTTTTTCCAAATTATCAAAAGTAATTCTGCAGTTATATTTGCAAATTCTTTCAAAGTCTCAAATCTAAGAGCTTAATTATGTACCACTTGGCATTCTCTCATCACTGCCAATTTGAGCTTCTCTTCAGCCTTAATGCTGATCATTATGCCCCTTCAAGTTTGAAGATCAAAGTGGTAACTTAACCAAAGTTTGGTGGCATGAGTGAATGGATCCAACCTGAGTACGTGAATATGTGACTTTGTACCACTTACCAGTCTGTATATGTTGTCTGTCTCCTTGTCCACCACCAGCAGTGAGGTCTGCTCCCCACCCTTTCTGATCATCTCCACCACGCTGTCATGATCCAGGGACTCCACAGACTCGCCATTGACAGCAACTACCAGGTCATTGTGCTTCAAGCCAGCCTCCTCTGCTGGACTTCCGGAATCTATATCCTTGATGATTTGACCTACCCACCCCCGCCAAAAAATAAATAAAATTATCAGAAAGCCCCCTAAAAAAACAAACTGGGATTTCTGGTGGAGTCAAGACCCTGACACAATAGATATAAAAGGCATGCTGAGCACAGCTGCTGTCCCTCCTCCTGGCATCCCAGCCTATAAATATCCTACCCTGCTTTTTTCCGTGCTCAGAACTCACTTCGGGAATAAATCCAACCGTTAACAATGAAAGAGTCTTTCAAAAAGGATCATGTTGATACTAAAGGTATCTGCCAATTCGATCTCGACAAATAAGCATGCTAAGCATTAAAGGTCAGCAAGTTCCCAGGAAGTCAGTGGGCATACTTGTATCTGTACATCTTATCTAGAAGCTAAGCCATAAAAAACGGGGAAGGGAAGAATGAAGAACAAAACCAAAGAATTCAGACCCTAGGGAACCCGCACTGGTATTGTAGCAATTGGTTTTGTTCAATTATGAATATGTTTATGTATGCGTGCCTCAAGGATATGTCTTTGGCCTTCTTCTCCTGACTTAACCTACCTTCACCAGATGCCTCCAGATCTCTCATGCTTTTTTTGTCCCTCACACTGTTTTAACAAGCTCCAGTTTCACTTTTCTAGCTAGCTGCTGGACACCTCCAACCGGATATCGCATAGGTCCCTCAAATGTAATGTATTCAAACCAAAAGTCATCTTTGCCCATCTCCCGCATCCCAAGCCTCTCCTCTTAGTCACTTGTTATTGGAGTGCTGTCTCTCCCCTCAGTGAGTGACACTTAGCAACTGAGTCGTCCTCAGCATCCATTCCCCATATCTAATCAACTAAGTCCTTCGATGCTGCCTTGATATTTGACACATCTCCTTTTCTCTAGTCCCACCTTTCCTTTACCCTAAATGCAGTTTGTATTAGTTCCTGCCTAGAATTCTACCTAAACTACTACACCACCTTCCCAGTTGCTCTCCTTGTCCCTAATCCTTGCCTTCTCCAATACAGATCTGCCTTCAGATTCATCTGGATGCAGTGTCTGACCAAGTCACTCCCCAGTGCAACAGCATGAGCATGGGTTTTGGAACTAAACAGACCTGAGTTTGACCCCAGTTATACCACAGCTGTCTGACCTTATGTAATTACTGTGTCTTCTCCAATCCCTCAATTTCAGCAATTCTTCTTCCAGAATTATGAGGAGTAATTGAGATGTGTAAAGCACCCGAAGACACTGTAGGCTTAATTTTTTCTTCTCTCTCACACTGCTCCAAAAGCTTTGTAACTCTGCATTGGCTATGGAACTAAGTCCAAACTCCCTAACCTGGCATTAAAGGCCCTTCATCATTTCTTTCCCATCCACCTTTCTAACTGGGTGTCCTTGTGCCACACACTAGACACTGATCAAACTGTGTCTGTGTTTCCTGCTTTGGTTGCACAAATCCTATCTTCCTGGGATGGCCTTCCTTGTGCCCACTCCATCTACTTGTCCAAATTCTATTCATATGATAAAGCCTGAACTCAAGTGCCCCCTCCACTATGAGGCCTTCCAGTTCCTTTTTAGTGAGAAAAGCTTGCTCCAACCTTGAATTCCCACAGGACTCATCTACCCCTGTATTAAGGTGCTTCTCACCATCTACCTTCAGTTATGGACATAATGTGACTTAGCTCCTTTACTAGATAGGGGGCTCCTTGATTGAAGAATTCCTGTCTGATTCACTTGATATTCTCAAAGGCCCCGAGGATGTTTTTACATAATATGAACCAAGTTAGTATTTGATGAATTAATGTGAACATATATAATGAAAAGAAAATAGCAACTTCCGGGTAAATAACAATTTGCATGGCCTGAAGCTACATTCTTTTATATATTCATCTTCTCTAGGAGGACCTTGGTTCTTTCCTTGTTGAGTTATAAGGAATCAGAAAGACCTCTGAGTCTGTTTGAGTCCCAGATCCAACCCACACCTCCGCCTCGGATCTAGTGGTGTGCTGAGCTGGCTCCTTCTAGTTAATGAGAACCAATTCTGCAGTGCTTACAGATTTGCATTCTGTGACATCATGTTGTTAGCTTGAAATCAGACATGGTGAGAGTATTTATACCACAAAAGTCAACAGATGCCAAAAATTAGGGCTGTTTTCTTTTTTCCAGAGATCCAATTTACCAGCATACTACTGCCCAGATCCCAAATTCTGCCTTATCATTCTGCTCTGGAAACCTTGGGATGCCCATCATCAGGCCCCATGTGACATGGAAACTGACCCAGCTGTGCTTCCTAGATGCTTACTATGCCCCTCATGCATCTGGTGCAGAGTTGGGGGATCTAATGGAACTCAAGCCAGACTAGGATGAAGAACTAGATGGTCACGCTGCCAAGTCCTCTGCTCTCCAGTGCCTTACCTTTCTGTTCTGCGCCTGCCCTCAGATAGAAACCATAACCATTGCTTCCCTTCTTCATCTCCACAACCCGGGGCTGGTGTGGTAGCAATTTCAAACTGGCTGTTTCTCTCTTGAATTTTATCTTCTGCTCATTATGGCGCTTGTCAGTTTCTTTGTCCACCAGCAGGAACATGACACGGCTTCCTGACTTCTTCACCTGCAACAGCACACACAGGTGAAGACCAACATAGTCTCCAAGAATGATGCTGGGAAATAGGAGAGTTTCTATATAGAGGCACAGTATCTAGATTCAACAGCAAATATGGGATGTAAGGCCGGAGTTTAAGCTGTTACACGATCTCCTACCACCTCACTGGTATTTATCTACCTGCACTTCCACAGTTATTGTTTTCCCTTTGTGAAGTATGACCTCACCCACACAGACGCTAACTGAACCCAAATGAGAGCTGGAGTCTAGAAAACCCAGAAAGGTACTTAGGTGAAGGCTCGAAAAGGAGTTTGGAAAAGAAAAGAACATAAAGGTCTACTTGGAAAGATCATTCTACCAAGAGAAGATAAGGTTGGTCACTTTTCAAGGTTCCATATGACCTCAAAGGAAAACCTCAGAGAATTTTCCGTGTGTCGTGCAACCATGTAGGACATCAGATTTGAGGTACAGGCCTTCCAGTACTCCCCATGTGTGGTTCTATATTCACTGCCACATTGGTTATCTTCCGGCTTGTATTTAAAACATTTTAGTAACAGTGGCTCAACAGTGAACTTCATATAAATTCAGAGGGGTCTCCCAATCAAACATAAATAAGATCCAAAAGATAAAGTTAATGGGTGTTGCCTGGTGGCATAGTGGTTAAGTTAGTATGCTCTGCTTCTGACGGCCTGGGGTTTGCAGGTTCGCATCTCGGGTGTGGACCTACACACTGCTCATCAAGCCGTGTGGCGGCGTCCCACATACGAAAAATAGAGGAAGATTGGCACAGATGTTAGCTCAGGGCCAATCTTCCTCACCAAAGGAAAAAAAAAAAAGATAGTTCTTTAGAACACTTCTTCAAGATAATGTGAAACTAGCAAGGCCTTACTCCAAAACCCTATGGTAACACTGCTTACATGACTAGTGAGTCTGTTCGCTCTTAATACAAAGGAGCAACTTACCACTTTTATATTCCTGCCATCATAAACTACCACTCTTGTCTTCCTCTCACTTCCATTAAGAGTAGAGTGAAAGTAAGGTAAGAAAAGCACCCCTTTGGGATATACCTTTTCAACCACTTCCTCATGACTGGCATCTTCTACATTCTCTCCATTCACTTCAATCAAGTGATCATCATCCAGGACACCAGCTTTCATAGCCACACTTTGAGGTATAATATCGGTCATATACACTCCCTTTTTACCTGAAAGAGAGCCAGAGGTGGACAAGTGTTTCAATTCCATTACACAGGAAGTCCAACAGTAAAGGGTTTTCTCCCAATAATGTAAAATTAGAATTTCCAATTTTAGGGGTAACTCAAACAGACTTTGGCTTCTGATCTAGAACAACAATTTTAGTTTCTAGCACAAAGTTTGACAGCCATTACTCAGTTGGTTTTTGTTGATTTGAATAGAATTTCTGAGCCCAACTAAATTCAAGGAAGGAATCTCAGGTGGCACTGGCCTCTTGAACCAGAAAGCACCCAACTCTGCTCGTGCTGCGTCACCCTGTTAGTCTCCCTTCCTTTCTTTGTAGAGTTAGGAGGCATCCACTCCATTCTGTCTTTAATTGGTACTATCACCAACCCTCACACACCGATGGAGTCAATAAATCTCACCGATGGAGGCTAACGAGGACAGAGGCACAGGAGGGAGATGAAAGCATACACACTTACGATCAGTCTGGGGTGGGCTTGTGCTGGTGTAGGTGGCATGATTTAGGTGCTTCTTAAAGAAATGCTGTCAATTCTTGCAAGATATTAATATTTCAGTCTAGCAAAGGGCTGCTGTATAGTGACTAGATAAATCATTTGTAAGGAATAACAGTAACTTAAACTCTGCTTTCTTAAACATTTAACATTTCTCCTGTTACTTTGCTATATAATTTTCATGAAGGAAACATTCTCTTCATAAAGCTAACCTAAACCATTCACATGTACAGTAGCACAAGACCAAATGAATAGAATCTGAATTACTTTCTTTTTTTACCATTTTACTGATAACGGCCTTCTCAGAAATGCCAAGCTTCCTTTGACCATCTACGTCATTGTATTTGATAACTGACAAACTTGAGAAATACTTTTTATAGCTAGTTTACATCTCTTGCTACAGGTTAAATGAGCCTTGGAAACAATTTTATGTTTTCCAATGGTCTGCTCTTTATCACTTAACCAAATTATGACCTACCCCCAGTGCCTCTCCAGTACCAGAAAGAACACGGGAGGGGCAACATTGGAGGTAGAACCAGCAGACTAACACAGCTTCCGTGGTTCCAGCATCGGTCCCAGAGAAACCATTACAGAACCGTGGTCAACTGAGCACAAGTCAGCCTGCACCTCTGAAATTCTACAAACAGAACTTCGTCTTCCTGGTGGGGTCGGGGTTTTTCAAATCACTATGTACCTCTCAGCTGGAGGTCAGAACAGTTAAGGCTTGGCCACAGCTGAGAATAGTATTTAAATGTCAAGAGGGTGGGGAGTTTTACAGCGTCCTCAGCAACTATGACAGCGTCCGACACATCAGTAGGTGCTCAAGAATTTGTTAAATAAATGAATGGCACCTGAGTACTCTGAGAGATGAAAAGAGATATCCTTCTTACTCAAAGTAGCTATTATGAAGAGCCTCCTTTTTCTCACCCCTTATTCCTCAAGATCCCGTCCACCCTCACCTTAAGGAAGCTACAAAAGAATAGCAAAGAAGCATCAACCCTCTAACCATCTGGCCTCAAAGGCTCAGCCTAACAAACACTGGCGAACAGGAATGTCCAGTGCCCCACATGCCCATGCTGCTGTCCTATGTCCTGATTCCCGGTTACACAATTGTGCAGGGCCAGGGAGGCAGGGAGAGAGAAAGAAGCTGCTGTTGGATATCCATAGCAACTGAAAAGTTAGTCAAAGAAGACATTAACCGATAACAATATCTTTCTTCTGGAAAGCTGGTTGTCCATACCCCACCCTCAAGCTCACCTTGGACAGTTTTCAGAGAGAAGCCATAGCTGCTCCCCTCCTTCACCAGGTAGCAGAGCCGTGGCTGGGTCCAAGTCTGTGCTTCTCCATTCATCACAGGGGGCAATTTCTTATCATTCAAACTTGGTTCCTTCTGACTTTGACCCAACTCTTTCAAGTCTACCTGTTTTTTCATGGCTTTCTCGTAGGAATCCCCATCTAGAACTAGTAAAGTCACTGAATTCCCACTCTTTCTGACCAGATCCACAACCTAGGAGGAAGAAAGAAAAAGGTAACTTTAGCCAATAACCCTCTATCAACCACCATAGGGGATGCTCATTATCTGGCTCTGGAGGTTCTCATAGCTGACGGCCAACATGCAAATAGTCAGCAGATAGTCCCCCAGCCATCTCTGCCCCAATCCTCCCGATATCTAGGTGCAGATTAGTCTGGGCCCCTAGCACTGTTGGAACCTAGAGCATGGCCCAACCCCAGTTCAGGGGACCCATAGAAGGACTTGTCCCTTCTAGGGATGACTGCTGCCCTCCAGGACAACAGGTCCTCCTGGGTCTATGGAGAAGGCATGGTGTAGTGAAAAGAACACCCACTCGGAGGCAGGCAGAGTTGGCATAAGGTCAGACACTCCCATATGTTCACTGCATGAACTATTAGCAAGCAATGTTATCTGAGCCTCCATCTCCTCACCTATAAGATGGTAATATATACCTCATGGGTTGTGATGAGGATTTAACAAAATAATGACTATGAAATTGCCTAGCATAGTCTCATAGCAAACATGCAATGCATATTAGAGCTGACACCATTCAAATCTGGGAATAATTTTACAGTTCTTGGTTAGTTGTAGGAAACTTGATTAGCCAGCAGAAAGTACAGCTATAAATATGTCCTGCCTTGCCAGTGGCAGCCAGAAAAGCTCCAATGACCCCAAAAGCTATAATCAGCAGAGATGTAGGGGCTAAAGAGATATTGGAAGAAGAATCTCAAATGTCCCATCCACCTGCATATGCTCTTCCTTGTCCACAAAGATGCCATTGATCCTAAGAACTCTGTCTCCATCCTGGAGGCCAGCCTTCTCTGCCGGGCTACCCTTCTCAATCACCCGAACCAGGTGGCCATCAGTGTCCTTCTCAATTCGCAGGAAGAAGCCATAGCTTTGTCCTTCTTGTTTGGACAGCGTACATTCTCGGGGGTTGAAAGTGGAGGCCATTTCTGTGATGAAAAACAAGTGGATAAACCTGTGGGAAAGGAAATCTAATTGGAGTGAGAACGCTGTCCTCCATCTCCTGTAATTCTATTCTTCCAGTCACACCAAATCTAGACCTGTGGGTGGCAACATTGGGGTGTAGGAGGCCACCTCCCAGTGGCCCACTTGCTGAGATTTCCAAATCTATTTCACCAACAATGACCTTTTTACTTGAGTTTCAGACTCATGTACTCAGCTGGGTACTGGACACGGATGCTTCAACTTCAATAGCTTCAAAACCAAATTTCTCTTTGTCCCTTGACCTAAAGGAATTAGGTCCAAATACATGACCTAAAAATTTTAATAAAATACAGGTCCACTTTCATTCAAATATTTGGAGAGCCTGCCAAGTTTTAGGCACTGAGGATAAATCTGTGGACAAGACAGACCCATACTTTGCCTCTCATATCAGGGAGAACATATTTTTACAATAACACGTGGTGAGTGATCTGCAGGGAAGAATAGAGTGATAAGGGAGACTATAACAAGGGTCTGGGGAGTAGGGGATGGGGTGGGAAAAATTAAGAATGGCTTCCTGGAGGAATGACTTTCCCAAGACCTGAAGGATTAGTAAGAGTCAGGTGAGGTAGGACAGGATAAGGAAGACCTCAAACAATTAAAAACAGAGAAATCAGGCCTCGCAACTGGCCCAATACATTGGAGATGTGATAGAAAAGTGACTTTCCAGGACGCTGAAGTTCTAGTCAGAGCTAAGCAGGGATGCAGGATAGAGACAGGATTCTGTGGCCAACTCAGCTCCTCCCTCCCGAAGCAGCTTCCGTTTCCATCCATCCTGCCTCTCCTGTTGCCCCACTGCAGGAGCAACATCCTGGGCCACAGGAGGAGGGCAGGAAGTGTGAAAACCAACAGCTGGGACTTCGGCACCCAATTATTAAGAGGAAGACTCTTGTTAGTGTCCCCAACCCCTCCTGGCTTAAGCTTTTGCTTTCATAGGAGAATAAGAATGGAGGCCAGAACTGCTGATGTAAGGCTGAGGCCCAAGAGCAGAAGACTGGACACGGCTGGTTAAACTGTCTGCAGGGCAAGCCCTTGTCACAGTTCCCTGCCAGTAAATCAGAGAATAAACCGTCTGTCCCTTCCCTCCTGGAGGAACAGGAACAGATGACCACACACGATATGGGGGTGGAGGGTGGAGCAGAGACAATAAAGTGCTCCAGGCTCCCTAGAAGCCATGCCATCGTGATTCGAGATAGCCATCTCTGACCTTCATGCCCAGAGAGATGTCCGGTACCAACCGGGCAGGAAGCCTCCCACTGCCTGATGACTTGGCCTTTTCATGTCTTAGCAGAGTGTGGCAACCACACCACCAGCGGCATGAATGACTAAGCAGCTAAGAAAACAAGAAACAAATAGACAACCTTTCAAGTGACTTCTTACCAACGGCCCAGTGCCTGAGCCCTCCCTACTGAGTATCAAGGGATGAAAAAAGTGAAGCCACAATCACTGTGGTCATTACCCACACCAGGGAGAGTTTAGCAGCTCTGCCATATCATAACCAACCGCCAGGAAGATGCCACTTTGGGAGGAGAGGGGGAAAGCAGGGAGTTAGGGGAGAAGAGGGCATCACCGGAGTGGGGTTTTCCCACATGCAGGGACCTGTGTATGGCGCCTCTGACTCCTTGACCTTTTCCTTCTCTTTTAGCTGATCTTCTAGCTTGCAGGCATCAGTTCTTTTTCCAGCTTGAATCCACATCTATGTGCAAACTTACCTCCAGGTCCCTATCAGCTCTCAATTTCATAGGTCTGAAAAGTGTTGAAGGAAAAATTATAAACCTCATCCAAATCCTACAAAATTCTAAACATGTTCTTACGATCAAAATAAAGACCATTAGCAGCTATGTTTTCATCAAGAGATGAGGCTGTTTGTGAGCAGCACATGAATGCTTATTTCTAAGGCATCCACCCCTAAAATTCAGCGATCTTGCACCCTGTGGTGTCAGCCACGGGATCTTAATCTGTTTCTCTGTAGGGAGAGGATAGAAAGTGAAACCTCCTTGTTAGTAGAACTAGTCTCATGTGTGGGGAGGAGGGAAGAGGTAAAGGTTTCCTGTGTCTCAATAGAGACCCCAAAGCCTATATATACACAAGAAAACACAAATCACTATTTCTGGGCAAAATCTCAAGTTGTTTTTTTGTTTGTTTAAAGTTTTCAAACAGCCAGATGGTAATCACGTAGATCTGTACTGGTATCTTTGAAGCCTCTGGCACTCAAGGTCAGAGTTTCTTTTCACGTCTATGGTTGAAGCCCAGAGGTTTAGAGCCAGTTCACACTGATAGAAATACTGATAGAAATGGCCTGGTCGCATAGTGGTTAACTTTGCGTGCTCTGCTTTGGTGGCCCAGGGTTCCCTGGTTCTTATCCCAGGTGTGGACCTACGCACTGCTTATCAAACCATGCTGTGGCAGGCGTCCAATGTATAAAGCAGAGGAAGATAGGCAGGGATGTTAGCTCAGGGCCAATCTTCCTCAGCAAAAAGAAGAGGATTGGTGGTGGATGTTAGCTCAGAGCTAATCTTCCTCAAAAAAAGAAAGAAAGAAAGAAATGCTACCGTGCTGGTAGGGAAATAGCTACTGTTCCTCCTGCCACCACATCTGCCCTCTCCACAATTCAGCTACTAAAGGATTAATGCTGGTGTCCATCAATTGGTCAGTGCCCATGCCAAACTGATGAAATATTTAACACCTTCAACTGTACCATTGGAGAAAGCTGATCGAAAGCCCAAAACCCTGGCCTTACATGGGACCCTTGGGGCTCTAAAATTATTTGTTTCCTCTGCCATCTGCTGAGAGACAATTCAACCTGGAGTCAAGAGGGCTGGGCTCTGGTCCAGCTTCAGTCATGGGGTCTGTCTAGTCCACATCCTGGTGTTTTACTGACCCCTTAATCAGGACTGACATCAGTCACTAGCAAGACTCTGTCACTGCTCCATAGTGAGGATGCCTGGAACTCCAGAACACAGGGCCTAACTAGGACGGATCTTTGTATTTAAGGATGCTGTTTCCTGTTTCTTCAGCCCCCACCCCGATCTTCTGCTTCCTGAGAAAATCTGGAGATTGGACCCCTATGGTGGATAGATATAGCTGGTGAAGGCCTACAGATTTCTATAAAATCATATCAGCAATCATCCGAAGTTAGGGCCCATCAAATCTATAGCAGGCTTTACTCCCCAGTTCAAACAGCCAAAATAAAATACTGGAAACGAAAGAAAGCTATAACCATTTCTGAGCTCTAGGAAAAAAAATCCAATTCGTGGCAACAAAGTTGCTTGTCTGTGGGAAAGAGAACAAAGCACTGGCTGGTGGACAGGAAAGATTCAGGGGTGAGAGTCAAAGCTTATTTTTAACCAATCTTAATTACAGTCATGTGCTGCATACGACACTTTGGTCAACGATGGGCCACAAGTACAACAGTGGTCCCATAAGATTACAATGGAGCTGAAAAATTCCTATCACCTAGTAATGTTACAGCCCTAATAACATCACAGTGCAACACACTGCTCACGTGTTTGTGGTGATGCTTGTGTAAACAAACCTTCAGGTCCTTCAGGAGGTATTCCAGAAGAAGGCATTGTTATCACAGGAGATGATAATTCCATGCATGTTATTGCCACTGAAGACCTTCCAGAGGGAGGAGATGCAGTGGCGGAAGACAGGGATGGTGATAACCATCCTAACCCTGTGTGGGCCTAGGCAAATGTATGTTTGTGCCTTAGTTTTCAACAAAGTTTAAAAGATTAAAAAAATTAAAAATTTTAAAAATAGAAAAAAGCTTATAGAATAAGGATATAAAGAAAGAAAATATTTTTGTACAGCTGTACAACAGTACAGCTGTTTGCGTTTTAAACTGTGTTATTACGAAAGAGTCAAAAAGTTTTAAAAAATTAAAATTTATAAAGTAAAAAGTTATAGTAAGCTAGGGTTAATTTATTATTGAAGAAAGAAAACTAGTTTTATAAGTTTCGTGTAGCCTGAGCGTACAGTGTGTAGAGTCCACGGCAGTGCACGGTGATGTCCCAGGCCTTCACATTCACTCACCCTTCACTCACTGCCTCTCCCAGAGCAGCTCCCGGTCCCGCAAGCTCCATGCCGGGTAAGTGCCCTGTACAGTGTACCAGTTTTTATCTTTTATACCGTATTTTTACTGTACCTTTTCTATGCTTAGATATGTTTAGATATACAAATACCATTGTGTTACAATTGCCTACAGTATTCAGTAGAGTAACAAGTTTTAGCCAGAAGCAACAGGCTATCCCATGTAGCCTAGGTGTGTAGCAGGCTGCACCATCTAGGTTTGTGTAAGTGCGCTCTATGATGCTCACACAACAACGAAATTGCCTATCGATGTATTTCGCAGAATATCCCCATCGCCAAGCGATGTATGACTGTACTAATCATAAACTTAGACCCCACCTTCTTCCTGAAGGATTAGATTATTGCTTCCTGGAGAGAGAATAACATGCCCATGGTCAAGAAGAAAAACTAGGCACATTTTAGAAGTTAAGAAGGCAAGGCAATGACAACAAAGGAGGGTAGGTAGGACCTCTGGATGTGGCCAGAGAAGAACTGAAGCCCCTGGGCTGTTTTCCACAGGAAAGCACTAGCTGGTGGGACCCAGGGGACTCCTCTGAGCCCAAGGCAGACCAAGGTTTATGGGCTCCCAGGTAGCCATCAACATGGGCCCATACATGACTCTGAGTCAACACCCTCCCTCACCAGCAGCTCTCCAAAGAGCCAGAAGTCCGAACCGAGAGCTGCTCCTACGGGGATCATAACCACGTAAGTGAGACCCAAACAGCCAGAAGGTTCAGCTGAGTTGGCAGAGGCCAAGAGGAAGTCTCATTTCCCCTCAGTTTGTGTGTTTGGGACTGCAGGAGTTTCATCAACAGGGCCAGCTGTGGAAAGAGCAACACTCCATTTCAGTCGACCCTGATGTCACTAGGGCTTGTGGTGAAGCGTGCCTGCCCTGTCACCCTGCATGTCAGAAAGGCCTCTATTCATAGACAACTTCTATATGTGGAAATGTCCAATTTAGAATACCAGGGGCATGAATGTTCACAAGCCTACCCAGTGTAGGGGACAGGAGCAGGAGGGAAGGGATCCTAAAACCACTTAGCTCATCAAACACCCATGATCTCCTGAGAAATATTTCACAATCTCAAGGTCAGTGACATCCTGACAAGGACACAAAGCATTTCCCAATTCAAAAGTGAACGTGGGGGGCCAACCCGGTGGCGCAGCGGTTAAGTGCGCACATTCCACTTCGGCGGCCCAGGGTTCGCAGGTTCGGATCCTGGGTGAGGACATGGCACCACTTGGCACACCATGCTGTGTTAGGCATCCCACGTACAAAGTAGAGGAAGATGGACATGGATGTTAGCTCAGGGCCAGTCTTCTTCAGCAAAAAGAGGAGGATTGGCAGCCGATGTTAGCTCAGGGCTAATCTTCCTCAAAAAAAAAAAGTGAACATGGGATTCTCTGAAATATTTCCTGCTCTAAAACAGAGTTGTCTAACTCCTGTAAGCTTCCAAGTATTCCTTTGTAAAGGAATCCTGAAACTGCTATTCTGAAATTGCTATAGACCAGATAAAACGCAAGTCAGGGGAAAGCAAATTCTTCCCGAGGAACTGTCATTTCTCTTGCTTCCTCAGAAGTAAAGCCAGCAAGAATTATAGGATCTTCACTCATCTCCTCAATCCTGGGAGTGGTCCAGCCATGCCCAAAGGCACCAGCTGGTTTCATCTGAGTGAGCAGATAAGCTTAGTGGAAATAGTGTAAGTCTCTAGGCCATCAGGTGATGCCAGCAATAATTAATCATGTTACCTTCTGAAAACTCGCTATGTGTCAGGCGTGATATATGATCTCATTTAATCCTCACAACCACCTTACAAGTCTGATTCTCAATCCTAGCTGGCCCTCAGAATCACCTATAGATATTTATAAAAACAGATACTTGAGGGGCCAGCCCGGTGGCGCAGCGGTTAAGTGCGCACGTTCTGCTTTGGCGGCGCGGCGTTCACGGTTCAGGTCCCATGTGTGGACAAGTCACCACTTGGCAAGCCATGCTGTGGCAGGTGTCCCACATAGAAAGTAGAAGAAGATTGGCACAGATGTTAGCTCAGGGTCAGTCTTCCTCAGCAAAAAGAGGAGGATTGGCAGCAGATGTTAGCTCAGGGCTAATCTTCCTCCAAAAAAAAAAAAAATAGATGCTTGAGCTCCACCTCAGATCTACTGACTCAGAATCTCCAGGCTTGAAACTTGAACATGAACATTTTTAGAATCTCCATCAGTTTAAGAAAGTGGGGCTTAAAGCCACCCTTTGCTGCTCCTCACTCCCCATCTGTCCCCTCAGTCTTGGGATAACACCCTCTGGGTCAGAGAAGAATGTCAAGGTTGGGTGAACTATTAACAGCCAACCTGAGCTCACCTTTCCTCAACTTGAGAAACCAAAGAGGCAGCCTAGTTAGGACAGGCCCTTGGTCACCTATGCAGTCTTCAGGATCCAGCTCTGCCCACGATCAGTGTCTCAGCCAACAGTATAGGAGTGTGTAGCAACCTAAAATCTGGGCCTTGTGCCTTCCTCCCCAAGTTCTAGCGCTGAGCCAGGCAAACCAAGAATCAAGCAGATGGAAACAACTTTTAACAGCTCCCATGGCTCTTTATCCTGTGAATTAAGTCTGAGGGGCCGCTTCCCACCCCCGAGACCTAACTGCCTTAAGAGCTGAGGCCATTCTTCCTCCCTCACCACCTTGTGGCTGGTGTCCGAAGCCGCATTCACATCTGGAGCCCTACCAGTCATCCTGCAAGCCCCTAAGTAAGAATGGTGTTTGCCAGCTCTGCTTCATAATTTCTGGCTCCCTACCAACCTCTTTCCTCCTCAAACAATTCGCTTCTTCAATTAGCACGCTGGAACAGGTGAAGTCTGTTTAGCATCATGAACATATTACCCCAAACCTGATTTCATTTGTTCATGCCACAAATGTTTGCCTAACAGTTACATGAAAAACATGAAGTGGTTTACGGCATAAAGTAAAACACCTTTCTTCTCAAGAAAATTTATAGTTAAATAGGGGTGAAGAAAAAGTTTTAGTACCAAAATAGCTACCACGCCAAGCAGAGTGTAAATGCCGTAAGTCCTACAACATACGACAAGGGAAGCTTCACAAATTAGGTGGGATTTGATTTAGACCTTGATGACAGACGAGTAGGATTTCAGCAGGAACAGAAGTAGGAAGAGAATATTTTAGACACAGAATAGTGTGGACACCAGGCATGGAAGTGCGAAAGTTCTTGGGTATGGTCCAGGAAGAGCTAAAAACCCAATGTGACTAAAGAACAGCCAACAGAAAGGAGCTCATGTTTACCAACTAGACAGTAAAGGCCTTGAATATCAGCCCAAGGGATCTGGACTTAGTTTGGTGGTCAGTTGGCACCACTCAAGGCTTTTAAGCAGAAGAAAGACACAATCAGAGTTGGGCTCCAAGAATGGTAGATGGAATGGGCTGGAGCACAGACACACTGGAGGAAGGCCAGGTAAGAGGCTGTTATAATAATCCTACTCACACACAAGAAAGGGCCTGACCAGTGTGATAGCCATGAGGATAGAATAGAGGTGACAGAGGTGGAGGAACTAGACAGAGGACTAAGTAAAAGATTGCATTAACTCTCTAATCCCATTTCCTCAGATTTCTCAAGGCAGAGATGGCCTCAGACAGGACAGGTGCAACAACACAGATGACCACAATATTTCTTTATACTGACCGTGGCTACTGTCCAAGAGATACAACAGGTCCGCAGCCTCCAAGCAGTGGCAGAGCGCACAGGCACCTGTTACTCTCCTTAATTACTGCTGACTTCATTCACACGTAATTTTGTGGTGGGTTCATGGTCATGAGGAAGGGACCACTGTTGCACAGAGCGGTGCATGCACGGTTAAGTCTTCTGAGGCCGCAGCTCAATCTGAACACAGCTGTGCTTTTGGTTCCTCTCGGTTCTGAGTTGCAAGAAGACTCTAATTCTGTCATCATCTTTACATTCTGTCTGCTTCTCCATAAGGGCGAGTTGTACACCTCCCCGGGATTTATTGCCTTAGCTCTGTTTTTGCCACTAACCACCCTTGATACCTTTCCTACTTCAACCGCTAGACTCTCCTTCTGTTATGGACTGGATTGTGTCCGTCCCAAAATTCATATGTTGAAGCTTTAATCACCAGTGTGACTGTATTTGGACATAGGGCCTTATAAAGAGATAATTAAAATTAAATAAGGTCATAAGGGCATAAGGGCTCTAATCCTCCCTTTATAAGAAGAGGAGGAGACACCAAGAGTGCATGTGCACAGAGAAAAGGCTGTATGAGGACACAGCAAGAAGGCGGCCATCTGCAAGCCAAAGAGAGACCTCAGGAGAAACCAAACCTGCTGACGCCTTAATCTTGAACTTCCAGCCTCTAGAACTGTGAAGAAATAAATTTCTGTCGTTTAAGCCACCCAATCTGTAATATTTTGTTATGGCAGCTAGGAGACTAATACATCTTCCGAGTAATGCTGCCCACTTGGGCTGGGTGTTGGAAAGGGACGGGGTCAAAGAAAACCAAGTTCATGCCTTGGTGACTGGCAGAAAAGTGATATCATTAAAAGATAGTGTAGTCATGAGGAATGAGATGGCAAAGTCAGTTTGAGATGGGTTTAAATGAGAGGACTTGGCAGAACATCCTGCCGGGGGATAGAAGCGTGGGCCTGGCGCTCAGGAGATGATGGACTAGAGTCTGCATGGCCATGCTAGATGAAGCCCATGAGTGAGAATATGCAAGGAAGAGGGCCAAGGGTAAAGCCGTGGGTAATACCTAAATCTAGGCGACAAGAAGATTAAGCAGAAAAGCAATAATCAGAGGGCCAAGATTTTACACTGTAGTCAAAACTAAAAGAAAGATTTCAAGGTAAGATATTTAAGAATGCCAAATGATGCCAGGAGGTAAAGAGAATAAAAACAGAAAATGCCACTAAGTTTAGAAATGGAAGTCCAGGACAGATAAGGGAGTAAGACACAAGTCAACGGTAAATAACAGAGGCAATGAATACAGATACATCTTGGAACAGATAAATGAGAGAGTTGGGATAGCAGCTTGAGTTACTTTGCTCCATCAAAGTGGAGGCGATGGATGGTTTTATTTTTAATTTTAAGAAATTGTCAGCATGTTTGTATATCAAGGGATGATATGGAGAGGGTAGGAAATGGGTATAGCCTTGAGATGGAATACCTCTTCTGCTGGGGCAGGAGAGAAGTGGAAGAAATGAGAGAAAGAGCAAAATAAGATTGCTTACCTCAGCTTCAAACTCTCCTGCAAAGTAGTTGACACAAACCAGGAACTTTGAGAATATGGACCAAAATACCCACTGGGCTCCAACTGAAATCAATGAAGCTGGCCAGGAGAGGACTGTGGATTAGCTGCTATTCAGCACCAGAAGACAGCTGCTATGAGGAAATAATAGCCCGGTGTGCTGGATCTTCTGCTTTCTCAAGAGAACCTGGAAATCTAGATTTATGCAAAATGTCCCCATTTAAAAAAACTGACAGCTATTTCAATCTTTCAAGAAACGCCATGTAAACCAAACAGAATTGAGCCCCTGGGCTGGCAGTTTGTAACCTCTGGCAAAAAGGATTTCCGATAGCCATAGCATTGTTTCACTACAATGAGACAACAAGTTGAATAAAAATTTCTAAGAAACGACTTAAGTTAAAAAAATTATATGTATAATATAATCTATATATTATCTATATAATAGAAGTCATGAATTTGTAGCAGACCAGTCAGCATGATTTCTCCTGGCTTTCTCTCACCATAATGTACATCAAGACTAGAAGGAGAGGGCCAGCCCCGTGGCCAAGTGGTTAGGTTCGCGCTCTCTGCTTCGCCAGCCCAGGGTTTTGCCAGTTTGGATCCTAGGCGCAGACATGGCACCGCTCCTCAGGCCACACTGAGGTGCCATCTCACATACCACAACTAGAGGGACCCACAACTAGAAATACACAACTCTGTACCAGGGGGCTTTGGGGAGAAAAGGGAAAAATAAAACCTTTAAAAAAAAAAAAAAAAAGAATAGAAGGAGAAAGTAGTAACTTTTACCCCAAGTTGGGGGTGACATGTTTAAAAAACAGAAGGCTAGGAGGTGAGGATTTCTGTAGTTGCAATAAGCACAGGGCTGAATGTTAGACCGTGGAGCCAATGTGAATTGGCAGGTAAGAGAAGCCAGAAGGGCAGGATTAGAAAGATGAAATGTGTCAAAGCCTGGATCAATAGGATGAATGGAGAGAGAGAAGAGGAAGAGATGGAAGGAGCAGTTTCAAAAATTAAGGGATTAACATAGGAAAAGTCATCTGAAAAGATCTTTAGAACAGAGTAGTTTCCAGTAATGAAAAGTCTAAAGCAGCCATATAGGTATGTGGCTGATGTGAAGGGAATTTGTATTTTCATTTCCATCTTCCCCCAGTATTCTAGTCTGGCTACAGTACATTAGAAAGAACAAGGGTTTTAAAGTAAAACACAATTTTAATCCCGGCACCACCATTTGCTAGTTGTGAGAATGTGGGTGACTTCCTTAATTGTGAGCTGAAGATAGAAGTACACCTAGAACAGGAAATGCACATGGGCGCAGTGAAGACTGCCTAAGACAGACATGTGAAGCATCTCAGCTCGGCATCCAGAGCAGAGAAGCCCAATCCAGGCACATCATCTGCCCTGTCCTCTGGCGGGAGTCCTGATGCCGCCGGAATCCCACTTTCTGTGAGAACTTTTGAGCAGTGTTCCTGATTTTCTTTTTGTAGCAGACAAGAAGAGATCAAGTGATGGACTAGGGATGGGCAGGCATCCAGATTATCAGGTCAGGGAGTCTCTATCTCCTTACTCCAGACCATCTCTGCAAAGTTAGTTTTAGCTGCTGAAAACTCAGGGCTGAAGATTTTGTTACTCATGAAATAAAGCTCATATAATGAACTCAGATTTTCCTGAACCGAGAAATGCCCTGTAAGTCTGGAAGCCAGGGAATTACAAAAATAGAATCAAATGCCATGTATCAAAGAGGTATAGGATTCCAGGGAACTTTTACAAAACTTTAAGACTAAGCTGGTCAGAAAGCCCCAGCACCTGGAGCAGATGAGCTCTAAAGGTGTAAGCACGAGGTATACCAGCAAAGGGACCTAAGGAACAGACAAGGGTGGAGATGATGGAATGAGGGAAGTATTACCTTATATATATACCTTAAATATCTCACCCAGGTATGGATCATGGTTGGCAGGGAGTAACTGGTGAACAGGCTCACTCACCAGACAGCATCACCGAATTTCCAAAAGATGAAAGAAAGGATGTGGGATACACGGCATTCTACTTGGAGGTGGAAAACAGAAGGGGGCTGTCATCAGTGACAGCCAGGTACAATGGCTACCGTCAGGAAAGAAAGAGCCCAGGTACTGTCTTCTTTGCCTATCTCCCAAAGACCAGGATGTAGTAGGATTATTCTATAAATACGGTAATCTACAATCGTTAGTAAAGAGTATTCTGCACCCACCACCACCTTATCTAGTAGTCATTAGGAATCAGTGATGCAGTCGATATCAACTACAAAGAAAACACAGCCTCTCCCAACAAGGTGCTTATGTAACCAACACCTGAGCCGTGAAAAAACTAAGCAGCAAAAACTTAGCAAGACAGCAGGTGAATAATGTTTAACCCTGGTAACTGCAACTATGGAAGGATATTTGATTATATAACCTAGGAGGTAACCATGGAGTAAACATTTCTATTTATTTGAGGCACGAAGGGAAGAGAGGGCAGAAGCTCTCAGGTAATATTCAACCTGAATGTTATTCACTTTGCACTGAACTCCATGCTGGTCTATAACATACTCTGAACCTCAGCAAGCAGAAAGCAATATTTCCGAGAAGTTTGAGCAGGCACATCCACACATCGTGCCCTTGGGAGAAGTGCTGCTCCTCTAGCATTTGCGTGCATCTGTGTAATGAGTAAGACAGATCATTAGACTTTTGTTGGAAAAATATATTTGGTGAAGACTGGTGATGTCAAGTCAGCAACTGAAGACAGACCGAGAATTCCCTACAGCCATCAGCCCTGCCCTGTGCCAAGCGTGTCCGCCTTCTTTCAGAGTCTGCCTCAGAGCCTCAACACACGCCATTTTTTCCAACAGCGTAAAGAAATCCTCTTGTATCTCAGCTGATATTGACAGATGTTTCGAGCAAGGAAGAGAGAAAAGGCATTCAATTTCATCCTTCTTCAAGAATATTTCACCTTGAGCAGGTCCAATATCTCTGCTGCAGATAGTATATTTAAGGCCACCTGGATTCCTCCTTTGGAAAGCAAGACTTGTGGAAATTCAAACACTCAGGTGTATTAACGTTAAATAATTAGCATCAAAAATAGAAGGATAAACAGGGCCTCAAAATATGTATTTGCTAACTATACTCCCCCACTGTGATCGTACTGTTTGGTCTTAGCCAGCAATAGATTTCAAATGAGGGAAATTAATGAAATGCATTCCACTGAGAATTACATGGAGCAGAGTGATCATAGACCTAGGGAGTAATCCTGATTTCTCATTTATGATAAAAATGGAATCTGCTTATCTCGAAGTTCATTTGGCCTGCTGGTACTAAATACCGTCCTCCCTACCCCCAGCCACCATGAGCGATACTTTGTCCTATATGGCAGGACTCTGGGCTGGAGTTCAAGGTCTTTCACACTTTGCTTGCTTATCTAAGAGTTCTACAAGTTGGGAGAGAGATGGATCAGTGTTGTGTGGAAACAGATGTTCTCAGAGAAAGAACACCTGTGTGCTGCTGATAGAAATGGTGCCTGAAAATAGCCAAACCATCCTGAAGGTTAGCTGGAACAAGGGAATCCCCCCAAATTGGCAGCCTGTTTTACAAGACCCTTCAAACTTGCATTTCTACCCACTCTCTTCTTCCGTATGTACCAGAGTCCTCCTGTCTCCACTCTTTCCCAGTCTCTGCCTGGAGACAAACTTATCGATCTTGCTTTCACCACATCAGTCTCTAAAAAATTGTTGAAGAAACAGAATTCCAGACTCCTTGCTCAAGCTTCGATGCTCAGCATATTCCAGCCCTACCTCATTCCCCTTTGCTCCTCAGTAGGCACCAAACAGACCCCTGTGTGCTCACACACCTAGCCTGCCCTTTGCTCAAGCTCTGCCTGGAATACCTTCCTCACTCTGATTACTTATTCATAGTAGGTCCCAAGGAAACATTTTTTCCAAGTGAATGAATTCAAGACCTACCCATTTACAAAGCTCAGTTCAAATTTTAGACTATATACAAATCTTTTCCTGACCACCACAGTCTGAAGGTATCACTCCATCCTCTGAAATTCAAATGTCATTTATATAATCAACAAGTTATGTTTAGTACTGACTGTGGGGCAGGTGTGGAGGCTCAACCCAGATTAGACACTGTCCTGCCCTCAAAGAGCGCAGGGTGCAGCAGGGAAAGTTACGAACACAACTTCTTCTGAACATGGCATGGGTGCTGGAATATTGGAAAGAAATGTATTGTTGTTGTTATCCATATTATTGAGTCCTACTAGCCTTCAGGTATTTGCCTAGGTACCTTTTATAAGTCCTCATTTAATCTTAAAGGTCCATTTTACAAGGAAAAAGAAACACTCTGAAAAGTTAAGTTGGTTTCCCACGGCTATTTGGATAAGAAACAGAGCCTGAATTCAAACCTAGTTGAGTCTTTCATCATCCCCCCAGGCTCCCGGCCATAAGGAGTATGCCATGTTAGGGAACACAAACAGTTAGACTGGGAGAAGGAAGACCTCCCAGGCAAAAGGAACAGCACAGGTATGTTCAGGAATGGTGAATGGTGCAGAAAGCCCAGAGAATAAGTGTATGTTGAAGGGAGAAGGTCAGGTTAGACTGTGAAGCACCTTCAGCTCAGCCCTTTGGATTACAGAAGAGCTCCAGTGTTCACGTTATGTGAGGCTTG